>NC_047098.1:17820522-22935522 GCF_902459505.1 Geotrypetes seraphini
TGTCCTTCTTCCCTGCTCCCATCTGTCCCTCTTCCTTGCTCCCCCGATCCAGCAGCACCTCTTCCCTGCTCCCCCGGTCCAGCAGCACCTCGTCCCTGCTCCCCTGATCCAGCAGCACCTCATCCCTGCTCCCTCGGTCCCACTTCCCTGCTCCCATGGTCCAGCAGCACCTCTTCCCTGCTCCCACTGTCCTTCTTCCCTGCTCCCCCTGCCCCTTTTCCTTGCTCACCCGATCCAGCAGCACCTCTTCCCTTCTCCCCTGGTCCAGCAGCACCTCTTCCCTGCTCCCCCTGTCCCTCTTCCTTGCTCCCCCGGTCACATAGCACCTCTTCCCTTCTCCCCCTGTCCCTCTTCTCTGCTCCCCCTGTCCAGCAGCACCTCTTCCCTGCTCCCACTGTCCCTCTTCCCTGCTCCCCCGGTCCAGCAGCACCTCTTCCCTGCTCCCCCAGTCCAGCAGCACCTCTTCCCTGCTCCCCCAGTCCTACTTCCCTGTTCCCCTGGTCCAGCAGCACCTCTTCCCTGCTCTCCCTGTCCCTCTTCCTTGCTCCCCCGGTCCAGCAGCACCTCTTCCCTGCTTCCCCTGTCCCTCTTCCCTGCTCCCCCACTCCAGAAGCACCCCTTACTTGCTCCCCCGGTCCAGCATGGTCGTTTGCAGCCTGGTGAGGATCGCGGCCGGCTTTTGCGAACCCCACAGGCCGTTCTGCATCTTGACAGCACGTTCCCTCCGATGCGATCGCGTACGTCAGAGGTAACGTGCTACTGAGGTGTTGTGCGGCCTGTGAAGTTTGCTACAGCCGGCCGTGATCCTCACCAGGCTTCTTTGAAGGCATCGGCAGTGGTTGGTGAGTGAGGGCGGGAGGGGGGGAAGCTCCGGAGTGTTCCCTGTCACCGTGTTCTATAATAGAATTCGGCCAGAGAACAGAAAACACGGCGACAGGGATCATAAATATGTATATAGTGTTTATGCAGTATATGTACTGTAGATATATATATATAGATATATATATACAGTGTATATATGTATATACTGTTTATGCAGTATATGTGCTGTAGATATATATATATATATATATATATACACACACACACATATATATATATATATATCCTGCGGTATATAAACTGTTATTATTATTATAATGTATATATATATACACACACACAGTCTTCATATATCTATATATGTATATATGACTGGTTGCTGGGCAAAGAAGACTCTCTAGGCTCCAGTAACAAGAGAGAGTCCCCAAGGAGCTACATATCAGTAAGTTAGCAAAATGGAAAAGCCGATACATCAATTGGAACCTGGCAGACATAAAATCTATCAAATACTAATTACTCAGACTTCCTTCCTTCCTTTTAAGTGTCTCTAGGGCCACTTCAGAATGCCAAATTTAATTTTCTGTCACTAACCAAAAGAAAATGGAATGATGGAGGGTAACATTAAATGGACTTCAAGATCACTCATCTATAGATGACCAGAAGGAAGGCACAGCCAATGGCCATTATGTATATGACATAGGTAAATTAAGTAGTCATACAGATGCGACCTCCCAGTCTAATTCCCCTCAGTACTCTATTATGGGCTTTTCCTGGACTGATTTCTACTGGTTAGAAACCAAAGGGTGAAACACTTGAAGGTACATTGTATAGTACCTTCCACTCCAATATGTAAGGAGAAAAGTTTCAAGTTTATTAAAAAAAATTTTAAACCGCTTAATCAGGTTTCTAAGCAGTGTACAATATAAAAATTACATAAAAACAAATTTAAAAGTTAGGGATACTAAACAATACCAAAAGACGCATAATAAGACATATGGGAGAGAGGAGAGAACTACAATCGTGATTGAAAGAGCACAATGAAAGGGAAAAAGACAATAGGTTAGGGTAAAAAGCCATAAAGCTTGATTTTGTCCTTAAGAAGACAGTTATTGTCCAAAAGCATCCTGGAACAAGAATGTTTTAAATTTTCATTTGAATCGATTTATTGCGGATTCACTGCGCAACTGATTGGGCAGCAAATTCCAAAGAGAAGGGGGCGATGACCGCAAAATTATTGGAACGCAACGTGCTGATTGATTTTAATGATGGTATAACAAGAAGGTTCTGTGACATTGAATGAAGCGATTTTGAAGGACTGTAAGGAATTTAAAAGTCTATCAATGAATTCTGTGGTTGATTATTTAAACGTGTTGTAAAAGTTAACAGTAGGATTTTATAACTAATTCTAGGTTCAACGGGTAACCAATGCGTGCTGAACAAGAGAGGTGAAATGCATGAAACACAGAAAAACTGTAAGAACAAATGTCAACTATACACTTCTCAATGAAAACTACTGGGTCAAACTTACAACTATGTCTCCCAAAAGAGCAGAATCATACAACAGAACTAGAAAGGAAGAACTAATAAAGTAAACTTCACTTGAAAATATAAACTTTCAACCTGAGAGGAGCTCAGAACCTTGAAAAACAAGGTGGAATGAATGCTAATGGGGACAAGCCCCTATAGACATTTCAGTGTTCTATCATTGCATCCTCTCCCGTGTTAGAAAGAATATAGTGAACCAATTTTTTCAAAAAATTGAATTAATGTCCCAAAACAATCGTGTGAACAAAATAGTAACTTCAACGTTTTTTTCAAAAATGTGAACTTACGGGTCCTTATGGGTGCTTTAGGAAGCTGTCTCACTCCAGCAGGCTCTAACGCGTTTCGCCGCAAGGCTTCTTCAGAGAGCCGCCAAACAAGCTGGAACTGAGTGAAAACTTCTTCCTTCCTCGTCACCCGTGATTACATCACTTCCTGCCTGCTGGAGTGAGACAGCTTCCTGAAGCACCCATGCAAGCTAAGTTCACATTTTTGAAAAAAACGTTGAAGTTACTATTTTGTTCACATGATTGTTTTGGGACATTAATTCAATTTTTTGGAAAAATTGGTTCACTATATTCTTTCTAACACGGGAGAGGATGCAATGATAGAACACTGAAATGTCTATAGGGGCTTGTCCCCATTAGCATTCATTCCACCTTGTTTTTCAAGGTTCTGAGCTCCTCTCAGGTTGAAAGTTTATATTTTCAAGTGAAGTTTACTTTATTAGTTCATCCTTTCTAGTTCTGTTGTATAACTATACACTTCTTCCTCCATACTCGTGGTTTCAGCATTCACGGTTTCGATTATTCACGGTTTTTAGCTTGCTGGCTCCCCCCCCTCCCCCAATTACATCAGCTTGCAGAGAGAAATCACCGATATCAAGCATTTATAGAGAAAATCGGTGATTCCCAGCACTTTCTTCACCGTGTTTTGCCTCTCCTTCAGGAACAGGCCAGGTCTTCCACCATGTTTATTCACAGTTTCACTATATTCATGATGGTTTTTAATAGAAAACAGCGAACAACATATGAAAAAGTTATTTGCGGTTTTTCTGTATTTGCGGTTCTGTTAATCCCCTATCACAGCGAATACGAAGGGAGAAGTGTAGTATCTCAGCAAAAATAACAAACACCTATACACATCTACCTCATTTTATTACCTGCAACATGTCTGACTTCACCCAACTACTCTATGCCTTAGTACCTCTCCCGCATGGATTACTGCAATGCGCCACTCAACGGTCTCAGGACAAAGAATGTACAACTTTTCCAAAATGTACAAAACGCAGCAATCCAGACTTCTAAAAAAACCTCCACGCTCGCGACCATCTCCCAGACACTATTGGCAGTTCACTGGCTGCCCATAGCCAAACGTCGTGTCTTCAAAGGCCTGATGCGAGCATTCCAATCTTTGCAGAACATGGCACCGGACTGCGTGATGAGCAAGCTCCCCTCCATATGTGGCAATTACGGTCCTCGAGAGCCACAGGCAGGTCAGGTTTTCAGGATATCCACAATGAATATGTACGAGATGGCTTTGCATGTACTGCCTCCTTGAGATGCAAATCTATCTCATGGATATTTATTGTGGATTATCCTGAAAACCTGAGCGGCCTACCCCTTGGCCAGAGAACTAAGCAGGGAGATGAAGCACCCAAGCATCTATTTAAGGTCACACAGCAGAGGTAGATGATGGTGGTGGGATGGGATACCTAGCAGAGTCAAGCTACATGCAGGTGGCTCTTACTTACATCTCCGTTCATTAATTTACAGTCATCCTCAATCTCATCTGCGCTGTCCTCGTCCGACACATCTCCCTCCTCAGCATCTTCGCTAATGTTCGCAGGAAGTTTCTTCCCCTGGGAAGGGAATCAAAGAAGAGATGATAGGTATTTCTGGCATAAGAATGCACAAAGACTGGGACCCCTTGCAAAATGGTCATTCTAGCTTATGTAATGGTACAGCAGAGCAGGAACCAAATATTTAAAAAATTGTTTTTGAAATGCAACACCTTCCACTCCTGTCTACACTTTATAATTTCTCTTACATAATTTTCAACTTTTTAGATTAAGTTTAGTAGTATAGCTTAAGTATTATTATTATTTTATTTTTTTTTACAGTGAAAACTATTTGATTGAATTTTGCTCAAAATATTTAGGATTGGATAGATGATGATACTGAATGCTTTGATGATCAGAGCAAAAGCATTTTTGATAGCCCAGCACAAACTCTAGCAAAATATAAGGAGGAATTCATCAAGGCCTGGTAAAAGTTCACCTTGATTCCCTGAGGGATTCAGCAACCTGCAGTATCCTGGTATTACAGGTTGTTGGAACCCAGGGCAAGAGAATAATGTTGCTTGCAAGCTACCTCACAAGCATCGTTATTCCTGTGACCCTAATGCAACTCGTGGTGGATCCCTGCAAGTTGCACTAGGGTATTTGCATAGTAATGAGATGCAAAATGTGCATTTGCATGTTTTGCATCTCCTTACTGCCTATCCTGCGGCAACTTAAATATTGCTGTGATATTTTATGTTAAGCGCCATTAGGGCCATTTAATAATAATAATAATAATTTTATTCTTATATACCCCCAAAGCCGTAGTAGTTTAAGCCATGTTAAGGGCAGTAATAGTTTAAGGGCCATAGTAGTTTAAGTCACGTTAAGGGCCGTAGTAGTTTAAGTCATGTTAAGAGCCGTAGTAGTTTAAGGGCTGTAGTAGTTTAAGTCACGTTAAGGGCCGTAGTAGTTTAAGTCATGTTAAGAGCCGTAGTAGTTTAAGGGCTGTAGTAGTTTAAGTCACGTTAAGGGCCGTAGTAGTTTAAGTCATGTTAAGAGCCGTAGTCGTTTAAGGGCCGTAGTAGTTTAAGTCATGTTAAGAGCCGTAGTAGTTTAAGGGCCGTAGTAGTTTAAGTCTTGTTAAGAGCCGTAGTAGTTTAAGGGCCGTAATAGTTTAAGTCATGTTAAGAGCCGTAGTAGTTTAAGGGCCGTAGTAGTTTAAGTCACGTTAAGAGCCGTAGTAGTTTAAGGGCCGTAGTAGTTTAAGTCATGTTAAGAGCCGTAGTAGTTTAAGGGCCGTAGTAGTTTAAGTCACGTTAAGGGCTGTAGTAGTTTAAGGGCCGTAGTAGTTTAAGTCATGTTAAGAGCCGTAGTAGTTTAAGGGCCGTAGTAGTTTAAGTCACGTTAAGGGCCGTAGTAGTTTAAGTCATGTTAAGGGCCGTAGTAGTTTAAGTCATGTTAAGGGCCAAATAACGTGACTTAATGCCCTAACCCAGCAGCAGCAATTCTTATGTTCTTAACCTGGCATAAAACAATCGTGACATTTACTCGGAAGGCCAAAATTTTATTCATTCCCCTGAATGGCAGAACTACCGAAAGGACGTGCTGAGGATTGAGTCGGTTCAGCAAACGGCCACCAGGATGGTCATGGGGCTCAAGGATCTCACGTATGAAGAAAGACTAAAGAAACTGCGGCTGTACTCACTTGAGGAAAGAAGAGAACGGGGAGATATGATTGAAACGTACAAGTACATCACGGGACGCATCGAGTCAGAAGATGATATCTTCTGGCTCACGGGACCCTCGACCAGCAGAGGGCATCCGCTGAAAGTCAGGGGAGGGAAGTTTCATGGCGACTCCAGGAAGTACTTCTTCACCGAAAGAGTGGTGGATCATTGGAACAGACTCCCACTCCAGGTGATAAAGGCCAGCAGCGTGACGGATTTTAAGAGAAAATGGGATACTCACGTGGGATCTTTAATGGAGTAAATTCAGGGGAGGGGATACTTGGAATGGGCAGACTTGGTGGGCTATAGCCCTTTCTGCTGCTTTTTTCTATGTTTCTATGATGGCAGATAAAGGCCAAATGGCCACAGCATCCACTATCTCCTCCTCTCCCTATTGGCTAAGGCTCTTAACATTTGCATCTCCTCTTCCTATTGGCTAAAGCTCTTTACATCTGCATTGTGAGGTCATAGGGCTTTATGGTTATAGAAACAGACTCCCACTCCAGGTGATAAAGGCCAGCAGCGTGACGGATTTTAAGAGAAAATGGGATACTCACGTGGGATCTTTAAGGGAGTAAATTCAGGGGGGGGAGGTTACTTGGAATGGGCAGACTTGGTGGGCTATAGCCCTTTTCTGCTGCTTTTTTTTTTTTTTTTTTCCTATGTTTCTATGGTTTTTTTAAAAAAAAAATTCAGCAGAAGCCGGAACCAATTTTGTTTCAAGGTCCTTATAAACACAGTTTTCCCCCATTTGGGCAGCAACCGTCGTCTTCTGCTCAAGTGCGAGAAATAATATTTTGTTTCCTACAGCAGGAAACCGTTGCACAATTTTGTTTCTTAAATAAGAATTATCCAACTGACGGGTGAAAAACTGTGCTGTAAATCAAAGAAAAGCGAAACAGGAAATAGAGTTAAGGTGGCAACAAGAAAGCCCACATCAACATGATTTAAACAGGCAGGACTGCTCTCAAAGAACAGGCACTAATGA
Source organism: Geotrypetes seraphini (assembly GCF_902459505.1). NCBI lineage: Eukaryota > Metazoa > Chordata > Amphibia > Gymnophiona > Dermophiidae > Geotrypetes > Geotrypetes seraphini. The sequence continues at coordinate 17,827,385 of NC_047098.1, forward strand.
AAGCTATTTCCGCAGGTGAAATAGCATTTTATTTGGAACAATTGCTCGTCTGAAAACTGGCCACCCTCAAGGCAGGTAGACATAGGTGCATGCAACTCACATAACCTTTCCTGCTTTGCCGGGGGGGGGGCCTTTATAGAGACGGGGTTAGGTTGGAGGAGAGAATTATGGCTAGATGACATTTTCAAATCCATGCATGATATTTCTAAAGGATACACAAGCCGCAGAAAGAGCAACTGTAAATCTATGCAGCTGCTTTTTATTTCTCGGGAGGGGGGGGAGGAAATATCAAAGTAAAATGATGACCCTGGTTTGAATATGATTATTGGTTTGGTGCAAACCTCGCAGGAAAAACATAGCTGCATTTTTTTAAAATCAATAAACACAAAGGTTATGTTTTATGTAAATTGCCCCACCTTTAAAAAAAATATTCAAGGCCTACTACATGGCAAAATAAGGAAAAGACATTCCCCGGCTTAGCCTGCTCCTTGATGTATCTTTATTACGCCATCGTCTATGCTCCATCTATGCAGGTGGGCAGGGATGAGGCAAAAATCACTAGAGCCATCTTACTGACTCAAGACAACAGAATGAGTAGGAGGAGGAGCGAGGGGGGCGGTCCGCCCTGGGCGCCATCTTGCTTGGGACACCGGCACCCCTCCTCCCACTCCTCCCCCTGCTGCACGCACGCCCCTTCCCTACCCCCATATCTTTTAAACTTTGGCACGAGCGGCCATCAATTTGCTGTCCGCGTCAGCTTTGGCGCGTGCTCTGACATCACTTCTGGGACCCGCGCCTAGGAAGTAACATCGGAGAGAGCGCTGAAGCCGACACGGACAATAAGTTGGTGGCTGCTCGCGCTGAAGTTAAAAAGGTACAGGAAAGGGGTGGAGCAGGTGGGGGGAAGGGGTAGGGGAGGGGCTTCGCTACCCCAGGCGCAGCTCACCCTCGTTACGCCACCGATGAGAGCATCTTGTATTTGAAATTAAAAGGACTAAATACAAGCGAGGCTCGGCCAGTCTTGGTTTTACCCTTCACAAAACTGAAAGTACAACTCTAGTGATATGATGTAAGAGGGGAACTTTAAAAAGGAGAAACTGCATTAATCTGGCAGAACATACGAACGTAAGACTAGCCTTACTGGGTCAGACCAATGGTCCATCAAGCCCAGTAGCCCGTTTTCATGGTGGCCAACCCAGAGGCTTCCCCCATATCCTAATAACAGACTATGGATTTTTCCTCCAGGAATTTGTCCAAATCTTTTTTTTTTTAAACCAGCTACGCTATCCGCTTTTACTACAACCTCTGGCAACACGTTCCAGTGCTTAACTATTCTATGAATGAAAAATTGGCCTAATGTAGAGAACATATAAAGGTGGAGGTGCTCTATATAACAAGTTATATGAGACCCCACCACCAAAACTTCATTCTAATATACTTGTAAATTAAAAAAAAAAAAATAGTGTGCATTATTTATGAAATGACCCTCATATTATAGTATGTGTGCATATACGAAGGAAGATTGATTATGGTATAAATGTGTCTGTTTTGAAAACCATCTCATAAAAAGCTAACTATGTATTGTAACACCATTACAGAAGCTCATGTAAACCACTCTGAATTAACTCAGTCATTAGTAGTGGTATAGATGCTTTCAATAAACAATATATGTTACTTCAAAATACTTCTCCCTCCATATTTGCGGTTTCAGGACTCACGGTTTCGCTTATTTGCGATTTCTCGCATGCTGATTCCTCCCCCCAAATTACATCATGAGTACCGATAAAAAAGTTTAGTGCATACCAACATTCACTCAGACAATCACTGCTTCCATGCTTTCACCCACAAAATCGCTGCTTCCCAGCCTGAAATTTGCTGCTTGACTTCTATCAGTGCCAAGAAGAGCAGCGGGAGGGAAGCATGAGCTACTTGGGGTAAGTGACAACGGCTCAAGTCTCGCAAGAGGAACGCCAGTGTCAAGAACAGCGGGAGGGAAGCATGGGCCACTCAGGGTAAGTGACAGCAGCTTCAGGCTCGGTTCGGATCTCCAATCCTCATGCGGGAAAGGGCGGGCTGAGGTCCCGCTCCCTGCGTTGAGTGTCTGAAGCTCAGGTGGAGCCACACTCAGAGGAGACAAAGGATCCGTGGAGCAGCTGAACTTCGTTCCTTCATTCATTAGCAGGGACTAGGGCGCCCTCAGCCAAACTTTGCATTGGGGAGTTGGTGGACTGGAGAGGGAGAGATGGGAAAAAGTTACTCGCAGTTTCAATATCAAAAATGCTGGCTGTTACAAAAAAATGCAAACAACATACAAAAAATTATTTGCGTTTTTTCCATAATTTGCGGCTATGTCCCACCCGTAACCACCGTGAATACGGAGGGAGAAGTGTATACTACAGAACCTATTTACGCAAAGTTGGTCCTTGTTTTACAAACATTCTATGTTGTGACTTAAACGCTTACTATATTAAGAAATGAACTACAAGTCCCAGCATGCAATGGGGTAGGAAAGCAGGCTAATCAGATTGTCCCTACATATTTAGTAACTCTAAAGTAAAAAAAAAGGAAGTATGTTACCTTAACTAATATTTTGCTTTTCAGGCTCTCAGGTGATGGAAGTGTAGTGGAATCTTCATTAAACACAGAGGAGAGGTCTAATTTATCTCCTAAGATTTCTATCAAATATTGAGCCATTTTCTTCTGTTGGAGAACACTGCAGTGGTTCTCAATGGATAAGATAACTGGATATCTGCCAAAAGGAAAGATAGAAGTTTCTGAAGCTGAAATTGATGAAACACATCTGAAGTCTGAAATGAATCAATAATACAATTTACCAGTCTAAAAAAAAAAATAAATCATGATATCTAAATATAAAACTACTTTTCACAGAAAAGGCTGCCACCAAACAAAACCTGAGGGGCAGAATCAGGTCATACCTATAGTATAATTCCTTACGTATATAGCTCTGCTATCAGGTTCTAAAGTTTTGGCTGAGCAAAGCCACCAGCAACAAATATCAACCTAAAAATATTCTAAATATTACTAACCCCCTTACTAACGCATAGCGCGGGTTTTAGCGCTGGCAGGGGCAGTAACTGCTATGGCGCTCTTTGAAATTCTATGAGTGCCGGAGCAGTTACCGCTGCTGCCGGCGCTATGCGTTAGTAAAAGATGGGGTAAATTAGCATATATAAGTAGCATATAAATTAGCATATAAATTAGCATATAAGAGAAAATTTATAGCCTAAAGAAATTCAGTTCCAAGCACTCTGTAAATCATCAGTTGAGTTAAAAAAAAAAAAATTCCTCACAATGGTTTATACTATCAAAATTGGATTACTGTAATGCACTCTACACAGGTCTGACTACAAAGGGTTTACACCACTGCTCTAATAGATTCAGAATGTTCTAGCAAAAACAATCTCATAATACCATTTTTGCAAAATCATCACTAGCTACCAGTACGGCTCTTAAAGGAAATGGGCCAGAGTACTTAAGAACATATGAACATATGAGTTGCCATACTGGGACAGAATGCAGGTCCATCAAGCCCAGTATTCTGTATCCAACAGTGGCCAACCCAGGTCCCAAGTACCTAGCAAGATCCCAAATAGTATCCTAGGAATAAGCAATGGATTGTCCAAGCCATCTCAATAATGGCTTATGGACTTCTCTTTAAGAAATTATCCAAACCTTTTTTTAAACCCTGCTATCCAACTGACTTGTATCACATTCTCCAGCAACAAATTCTAGACTTTAAGTACCTGTTGAGTGAAGAAATGTTTTATCCAGTTTGTTTTAAATCTACTATTTAGTAGGTAGTTCTATCGCATGCCCCCACTCCTAGTATTTTCAGAAAGAGTCAACAAGCGACTCACTCCATTCCACTCAGTATTTTATAGATCACTATCAGATATCTCCTGAGCCATCTTTTCTCCAGACTGAAAAGCCCTAGCCACTTTAGCCTTTCCTCATAGGCAAGGCGTCCTATCCCTTTTTTTTTTCATTTTCATAACCCTTCTCTGACCCTTTTATATAACTGCAAGATGTCTAAAGTCCTCTCAAGGAGTAACCCTAACCACACCCTCACCAAAGAACATCATGAGCTATGACACCCGCCAGTGAACCTTCTCTGAAGTATCCTCCATATTCTAGAATGCCCTCCCTGAAAAACTTTACTCAACACAAAACAATCTATGAGGGATGGGGGGGATTTTTGGGACGGTGGAGTGATTTGTGTAGAGTTCCATTGGTTAAAAATGGGCAGTCTTTATTGTGATGGACCATTATGGTCTTTTGTGCCATTTGATGGAGAATTATTGCATTTTGCTGTGCTTGTTATATGTTTTCTACATCTTGATATTTACCAATAAAAATTATTGCAACGTAATTTAAACCCCAACATCAGAATATGTACTGAGAATAAGTTCGGGTTATTAGAGTGGTGGAATTTAAGGTTTGCTTTTACAAAGGTGCGTTAGGGCCTTATCACGCGGAATAGAGCACGCTAGCCTCTACCGCCTCCTCTTGAGAAGGTGGTAGTTTTTCGGCTAGCGTGCGCTCTAGCGTGCACTAATCTGGTGCGTGCGCTAAAAATGCTAGCGCACCTTTGTATAAGGAGCCCTAAGTGATGGCTCAAAAGATCTTCAGGAAGAAAGACTGGCTCAAATTCATCTTATGCAAACTATCCCCCTCAACAAGAAGCTAGTTTGCATTTTTGGGCTAGTCACGGCTGACACAGCTGTAATTTACTGTAGTAAAAAAAAATTATTTTTCAGCAAAAAAACCCGATCGATATTCAGCCTGTGGCAGTCAGCAGTTTTTAAACTTATCCAGCTAAATAATATTTAACAAGCCAGAAGCCATTCTTGGCTATTTAAATAGGCTGAATATCGTGCAAAATCTCTTCAGCTCCGCCGTTACTTGACTTTTCTCTATTCAATCATTTTCCATACCCCGCTGTGTCCTCTTCCTTAGCTATTGAACTTTGGTTTTTGTTCTTCATGCTTAGAACCCATCCGTCTGCAATTTGAAGGAATACAAGGGTAGAAATGCGATTCTAACGTATTCAAGAGCTGATTTATTCAAAGCCTATTTTACCTGATGAATATCATGTGCTATTTAAAAAACAAAAAACAAAAAAAAAACGTTGAATAATGCTACAGATTGATTTTAACCTGAACTGCTACAATCGTTTGCCATTTAGTGACATTTAAGTGGGTGTTTATTTTAGAATTTTCACCGAGACAATAGACAGAAATAATTTAGATTGGAGTCAGTACATCTGTCTGCTATTTTCCCATTTCTCATGCAATTATGCAATACCAGATGAGTGGAATAAGGTTCTTCAAGAGAACAAGGTCTTCTGTCTTTTAGATGTTTAAAAATAATAGAAAACCAGGATTTCATTTTCATTTTCAGTACAGAACTTTAGTAGCATTGTGTGGCTTGGTACTCACTCACTCATCCACCAGACATCCTCTTCTACATTACATTATGCCTAAGCTGTATCGCAGGAGGATTGCGAGGATCTGCAACGTGACATAAACATGCTCGAGAAATGGGCCGCAACATGACAAATGAGGTTCAATGTGGTAAGTGTAAGGTGATGCAAGTCGGTAACAAAAATCTTATACACAAATACAGGATGTCCGGGGTGGTACTTGGAGAGACGCCCCAGGAAAGAGACTTGGGAGTACTGGTCGACAAGTCGATGAAGCCGTCCGTGCAATGCACGGCAGTGGCAAAAAGGGCGAACAGAATGCTAGGAATGATTAAGAAAGGGTGCCTCATGAGCGGCTACTTAAGAAGCTGTGGAACCACGGGGTGGGAGGGGATGTACACAGATGGATCAGGCACTGGTTGGCCGGCAGAAAACAAAGGGTTGGAGTGAAGGGCCAATACTCTGACTGGCAGAGGGTCACGAGCGGTGCTCCGCAGGGGTTGGTCCTGGGACTACTGCTATTCAATAAATTTATCAACGACTTGGAAACGGGGACGAAGTGTGAAGTTATAAAATTTACAGATGACACCAAACTCTGAGTTAGGAACACAGAGGAGTGTGAAGACCTGCAAAGGGACCTAAGCAAACTGGAAGAGTGGGCAAACAAATGGCAAATGTGCTTTAACATAGAAAAATGCAAGGTCATGCATATAGGGAAAAGGAACCCGAGGTACAGCTACAAAATGGGGGGAACATTGCTGGGGGGAAGAGTAATCTTGAAAAAGACTTGGGTGTGCTGGTGGATACAACAATGAAATCATCAGTGCAATGTGCAGCGGCCTCGAAGAAAGCTAACAGAACGCTGGGCATCATTAAGAAGGGAATTTCAACCAGGACGATGGAAGTCATCATGCCACTGTATCGTGCAATGGTGCGCCCGCATCTGGAGTACTGCGTCCAATATTGGTCGCCGTACCTCAAGAAAGACATGGCGATGCTTGAGAAGGTCCAGAGAAGAGCTACGAAAATGGTAAATGGTATGGAGGACTGTTCATACGCTGACAGGCTGGACAAGCTGGGGCTCTTATCCCTGGAAAAGAGGAGGCTTAGGGGAGACATGATAGAAACTTTCAAGATCATGAAGGGCATGGAGAAGGTAGACAAGGATAGATTCTTCAAACTACGGGGAACCACAAGCACAAGAGGGCACTCGGAGAAACTGGAAGGGGACAAGTTTAGAACCAATGACAGGAGGTTCTTCTTCACACAGAGGGTTATGGACACATGGAACGCGCTCCCGGAGGAAGTGGTCGGGCAGAGTACACTACGGGGATTCAAAGAGGGATTGGATGGATTCCTGACGGATCAGTGGATTGAGGGATACAGATAGGGGTAGATATGAGAATGGAAAGAGTATAGATAAAAACAAGGGGGCTATAGGGCTAAAGCAAGATAACTTGACAGGTCATGGACCTGATGGGCTATAGGGCTAAATAAGATAACCTGACAGGTCGTGGGCCTGATGGGACACCGCGGGTGTGGACTGCTGGGTGTGATGGACCTCTGGTCTGACCCAGCAGAGGCAAATTCTTATGTTCTTATGTTCTTATCACGAACAGATCGGAGAAGGTTACCATGCTGCTGTACCGGGCCATGGTACGCCCCCACCTGCAATACTGCATCCAGCACTGGATGCCATACATGAAGAAGGACACGGTACTACTCAAAAGTAGAGAAGAGCGACTAAAATAGTTAAGGGGCTGGAGGAGTTGCCATACTGCGAGAGATTAGAGAAACTGGGCCTCTTCTCCCTTGAAAAGAGGAGACAGAGGGGACATGATCGAAACATTCAAGATACTAAAAGGGAATAGACTTAGTAGATAAGGACAGGTTGTTCATCCTCTCCAAGGTAGGGAGAGCGAGCGGGCACTCTCTAAAGTTGAAAGGGGATAGATTCCGTACAAACGTAAGGAAGTTCTTCTTCACCCAGAGAGTGGTAGAAAACTGGGTCGCTCTTCCGGAGGCTGTTATAGGGGAAAACAACTCTCCAGGGATTCAAGACAAAGTTAGACAAGTTCCTGCTGAACCAGAACATATGCAGGTAGGGCTGGTCTCAGTTAGGGCACTGGTCTTTGACTTAGGGGGCGACGTGGGAGCGGACTGCTGGGCACGATGGACCACTGGTCTGACCCAGCAGCAGCAATTCTTATGTTCTTATATTACCCATTTTAAGTGTATAGTCACTGGCGTATTTTGTTTCTTTAGATGACAACAGTTAACTGCTGAAAGATCTTAATCACCTACATAATAGCGATATGCACCCAGACCAAATCCACCTTTATTGGAAGCTCCTTCAACCTTTTTTTAAATTAGAAGTTGAGATATACAGAAACAAGGTAGGTGAAGACTCTGTGGCTTATCCAGGTTGCCTATTCTCTCCTGCTCCAATGCATCAGACCCTATTTATTCATTCAAACATTTACATGGCGGATCCAACAATAGTTTTTTGTGCTGTCTAAATAAATTAATATTTAAAACAATCATGCTTCCATCATAGTCTGTTTGCAATAAATCAGCCCATAGTCTATCAACTTGCAATCCACATGAGGGTTTCAGCGAAAGCACCCTGGGACACGCGGGTCTTCAATCTGTTTCTTTAACAGCGAGATAACCCCCTTTCACGCCACAATAAACACAGGAGAACATTCTACACTTCTGGTGCTTTCAGGGAAAACACTTCTCCTGATGGTAAGATAAGCAAACCTCTAACTCTGGGACAGCCAACAATTTCCATTAATTACTATTTATACTCTATCAATTGTTGTTCAGGGTGACAGTGTAGTGGTGAAGTGAAGATAAGCCAGTAGACCTCACAAAAGAACAGAATAGCAGAAAGGAGGAGGGTGGAAATAGTTGGTGGAAATGTAGTGGACATACTGTCTCTTACTATGCTCTCTCTCTAATTTCTGTCCCTTCCTCTTTATAAGAACATAAGAATAGCCTTAGTGGATCAGACCAATGGTCCACCAAGCCCAGTAGCCCATTCTCATGGTGGCCAATCCAGGTCACTAGCACCTGGCCAAAACCCAAGAAGTAGCAACATTTCATTCAGAATTCTAAAGAATAGCAAGATTCCAGAACCCCAAAGAGTAGCAACATTCCATTCTACCGATCCAGGCCAAGCAGTGGCTTCCCCCATGTCTTTCTCAATAATAAACTGTGCACTTTTCCTCCAGGAACTTGTCCAAACCTTTCTTAAAACCAGCTACGCTATCCGCTCTTATCACAACCTCTGGCAACACGGTCCAGAGCTTAACTATTCTCCGAGTGAAAAGATATATTTCCTCCTATTGGTTTTAAGAGTATTTCCCTGTGCCTTCCTCGCGTGTGCTAGTCTTTGTCATTTTTGACGGAGTGAAAAATCGATCCACTTGTACCCGTTCTGCTCCACTCAGGATTTTGTGCACTTCAATCCTATCTACCCTCAGCCGTCTCTTTTCTAAGCCCTCATTTATACACCTCCTTCCACCTTCCCTCCTTGCCGCTATTCTATTCTCCCATGAGGTCTACTGGCTTATCTTCACTGCAGTTCTCTCCTTCCCTTTTACTCTACACTTTTTTGTTTTATTTACCTGCTACACTGTCACCTTTTATTCCCTCACCACCCTGAACACACTCCCTCACTGTCCATGCATTATTAACACAGTGCTTTACAGAGACATATAATAGACAGTTTTTGCTCCTTCTAGCTACAATTTAGATAAGTAGACAAACAGACCAGAGGAAAAAAATAGATGGTGTTTTTAGTCAGAAACAGCAAGACGTTAATTAGGTAGAGCTAATCAGCAGGAGTTACAGGTTGGTTGACTGAGAAAGGGACAATATTAATTAAGTAAAACTATAATGAAAGAGGCTCCTTAAGACTCTATACTGTGAACATGTCAACATGTTGCTTTCAGTATTGTTTTAAAACAAATGCACAAAGTGATACGACCCACGTACCTCATCCTTTTCCATCAATGACCATTCGTGCACTTTAAGCCAGGAGCAGACCGACCATATGGGCAAAGGAGCAGTGCTCAAGGGCCCAGAGAAATTGGAGGGCCCAGCACTTCCCACCAGCTGTCTGCCGCCAAGCTTGCGGCCTGCTCTCAACTCCCACCTCCTTCTCAAGCAGCTTCCTACTTTAGCAAGGGAAGGACGCAAGCTCAGTGGAAGACAGCTGAAAGGAACTACTGCTTCTGCTATAAGGGAGGGGTGGGGGGTGGGGGAGACAGTCCAGAAGCTTTACTGCCCAGGGGGCCCAGTTCCCTGACAGTCATCCCCTACTTTAAGCCAAATCATCATGAGCCTCATATAGAAATCTACCTGCTATATCTATGTAGGAACACTTTATCACATATATTTTGATTTTGTGGTATATAGCAATCAAAACTCTTAAAATTTAAGGCTTTGCTGGGCTAAACCACCATGGAACTGAAGAATTGCTAGTCTCTGTTAAAAATAAATTGAGCAGAGTTAGACTGCGGAGTGGGCCTGAAGGGTACCTACTCATTCTTGATGAAGGCATATTTGTTAAGAGTTTCAATAACATCTTTAAAGAGGATCTTGGAAGTTAAGGTGTAGCCATGGTGTACAATTGGCTCTCCATCTGGTCCATCCCAACAGTCAACTGCAAGACAGGAGAAAGCAAGAAATTAGGGTCATATTGGATCATACTAATTGTCCCTCTAGCCCAGTATGCTATTTTCAACAGTGGCCAATCCAGAAATCCAAATAGTTGTAGCATTTCATGCTACTGATCCCCCCATGTCTATCTCAAAAGCAGAAACAAGCTAACATACCACTATAACCAAAAAGCGCATCACGCTATTTTACCACGGCCTCAGAACTGGAGCCTACGCATAATATGTTTATCACAAACTCGGGTGATCAGCGTAGCAACTTAGCTCCCTGCTCCAATCATTGACCGCTTAAACTTAAAACGTGTAAACTTTAATAATTTAACCCTTAAATATTTCTTATAGAAAATTTTTTTTTTATAATATATAATTTTAGCTCTTTTTGTAAAAACCGCCTCAGTATCAGTGCAATTTTGTCCACATTATTTAATATGCGTATATGCACTACTCAAGGATTTGAAAAGATGACAAGCTACTTATCCTAAACAGCGCTTGTCTCTGGATACATTTTTCAAGCAGTGCTTGTGCAACACGGCTTGTGCAATACGGCTTGTGCAATACTTGAGCACTGCTTGAAAAATGTATCCAGAGACAAGCGTTGTTTAAGATAAGTAGCTTGTCATCTTTTCAAATCCTTGAGTAGTGCATATACGCATATTAAATAATGTGGACAAAATTGCACTGATACTGAGGCGGTTTTTACAAAAAGAGCTAAAATTATATATTATAAAAAAAAAATTTTCTATAAGAAATATTTAAGGATTAAATTATTAAAGTTTACACGTTTTAAGTTTAAGCGGTCAATGATTGGAGCAGGGAACTAAGTTGCTACGCTGATCACCCGAGTTTGTGATAAACATATTATGCGTAGGCTCCAGTTCTGAGGCCGTGGTAAAATAGCGTGATGCGCTTTTTGGTTATAGTGGTATGTTAGCTTGTTTCTATTTTCAATCATTACCACTGGGGATACTTGTTTATAGATTATCTCAAAAGCAGACCATGGACTTTTCCTTCAAGAACATGTCCAAATCATTTTTTTTTAAACCCAGCTATGCTAACTGCTATTACTATATCCTCCAGCAACGAGTTCCAGAGCTTAACTATTCGTTCAGCGAAAAAGTATCTCCTCCTATTTGTTTTAAAAGTATTTCCATGCAACTTCATTGAGTGCCCCCTAGTGTTTATAATTTTTGAAAGGGTGAAAAATGGATTCTGTTTCACCCATTCTACACCACTCAATATGTTATAGACTTCAGTTATATCCCTCATCGCTCCCTTTTCCAAGCTGAAGATCCCTAACCTAAAACCGTGTTTTGCTAGTTTTGTGTCACTTCAAATGGCAAAGGATACAAAACAACACAGCAAATATCGTGGGTGTCTTTTATCATCATTTTAAAACACTTGCACAATTTTCACTTAGGGAGCTTCGAAACATATTCATTTATTCGGCCACATTTATAACTGTCTTTCATAGCCCAAGAATATACATGCCCTGCAGTGTAGGTTAGAATAAGGCTACTCCATGAACAACTGGACAATTTCTCTTCTTGCTTCTATCAATATTTATTTTTATTTTTTTTGTGACCCAAATGGTTTACATTTCAATGCTTGAAAGAAGGTAATCTTGAAATATCCCCTGAGATTCAGCTGTCTAAAAACATTCACTTTCTTGGCAAGGCTCAGTGAAGCGCATCGCAGTGCAAGCTGCTCCTGACACACATTTAAAAAGGAAAAAAAAAAAAAAAAAAGACTGGTGGAAGAAAAACAGGGTTGAAACTGTGAATGGAATTTCAGATCAAATACTTCTGTCTGAGCTGCAAAGCCAGCAGTCTGAAACTACACTCGAGGAGGCTAGCAAGATTTGAAATGAAATGTTTGGCAACACAAGGCAGCAGAGTGGCCACAGCTGACTCACTATGCTTTCCAGGCGGTGACACAAGAGGAAAGCGGAAAAGAAAGTGATTAGGACACAAAAGCCAGGGTTCTAGATGCAGAATTTGTTGTCCCTATATAGAGGTGTGTTCTCGTTTGAAAATGACGTTAAAAGACACCCATGTTTTTCATTATGTTGTTTTGTGTCCTTTGCCAAAATGAACAAAATGTGCTTTTTGTCATTTGTTATTTTTTCCATGCTTCAAGTAACTTGGTTTGCAAGTGTTTTGCAAGAAAAGCAAAACATTTTATTAAATTTTAACTCGATACGCAAGCAACGTCTTGCAATACAAGTACATACAGTATACACACATCACAACCGAGTTGATGGTTCTTCTCTCTATGACGCTGCAAGAGATTAGCGACTGTTCTAAATGAGCAAAGTCTTGAATATTGCTGCGAAAATCCAAACTGCCTCGGCATTATCCAGGTAACGCCAAGGCTATCCAGGGATGAAGTCTGGGCAGAGCTGGGAGTTATCCAGTTAAGCAGCAATATTCAGTCCACTAAGTGGCCAATTATCAGGAGTTTATTTAATTTTTATTTATTGAAAACACTTGTGGCCTGCAAAATCTCAATAGCTTTAGGTCAGGGATAGGGCACTCCGGTCCTCGAGAGCCATAGTCCAGTCGGGTTTTCAGGATTTCCCCAATGAACATGCATTGAAAGCAGTGCCTGCAAATAGATCTCATGCACATTCATTGGGGAAATCCTGAAAACCCGACTGGAATACGGCTCTCGAGGACCGGACTTCCCTACCCTTGCTTTAGGTAGATTACACCAATAACATACAGAATTTCTGAAAACAAAAACATTTCATACAATTAGGACAGCAAAAAGGCTGCCCAGCTTTATCTGGGTACTAGTCTGAATATTGCCCATGCACAAATCAATGGGTGGCCATTGAACATCTGGATATTCAGTGGCCAATATCTAGCTATGACTTGGCATTGGATATCCAGGTTTACAAACTAGAGAATGACACAGAGACAAATTTTTCCCCTTCCCCGCGGGAACTCATTTTCCCGTCCCATCCCCGCGAGTTCTTTTCCTGTCCCTGCCCCATTCCTGCAAGCTCTGTCCTCATCTGTACAGGCCTCAAACACTTTAAAATCATAAGTAGCCACATTCTAGAGCTCAGATTGTGATGTCATAATGCCTCATTCCACCAATGCCTAAGCTCCGTCCTCATCCGCACAAGCCTCAAACACTTTAAAATCATAAGTAGCCACATTCTAGAGCTCAGATTGTGATGTCATAATGCCTCATTCCACCAATGCCTAAGCTCCGTCCTCATCCGCACAAGCCTCAAACACTTTAAAATCATAAGTAGCCACATTCTAGAGCTCAGATTGTGATGTCATAATGCCTCATTCCACCAATGCCTAAGCTCCGTCCTCATCCGCACAAGCCTCAAACACTTTAAAATCATAAGTAGCCACATTCTAGAGCTCAGATTGTGATGTCATAATGCCTCATTCCACCAATGCCTAAGCTCCGTCCTCATCCGCACAAGCCTCAGACACTTTAACATCCTAAGTAGCCACATTCTAGAGCTCAGATTGTGATGTCATAATGCCTCATTCCACCAATGCCTAAGCTCCGTCCTCATCCGCACAAGCCTCAGACACTTTAACATCCTAAGTAGCCACATTCTAGAGCTCAGATTGTGATGTCATAATGCCTCATTCCACCAATGCCTAAGCTCCGTCCTCATCCGCACAAGCCTCAAACACTTTAAAATCATAAGTAGCAACATTCTAGAGCTCAGATTGTGATGTCATAATGCCTCATTCCACCAATGCCTAAGCACCGTCCTCATCTGCACAAGCCTCAGACACTTTAAAATCATAAGTGTTCGAGGCTTGTGCGGTTAAGGCGGAGGTTACAGGAATGGGGCAGCGACAAAACTCACAGGGACGGGACGGGGACAAATTTGTCCCCATGCCATTCTCTAATACAACCCCTATGTCAGGCCACATTTTAACCAAAAAAAAAAACAAAACCAGTGATCACCGCAGGCTGATTATTATTTTTTTTTTACATTTTTTTTCACATAATCATTTATATACCACATAACCTGATTTAGTTCATTGCGGTTCACAGCTTTAAGAATCCGAGACAATCACAGGAATTACACAAAGTGACAGATTATCACGTCCTAATTAAAGAAATTTATCAAATAAATAGGCTTTCAAGAGTTTCCCAAAATGTTCATACAATGCAGCATTACCTATTAACCGACTGAATTCCTTGTCTCCGATTGCTGCCTGAAACGACAATAACCTGTCAAAAAAATTTTTGTATCGACATTCCTTAACAAAAGGGAACGTGAAATAAGATAGAAGGCGTTGGGACCGTTTTGATGTAGCCAATTCAAAGTGATCCTTCAGGTCATTTGCGGTAAGACCGTACAGCGCTTTGCAACATAGTGATCCAAACTTGAATACAACCCTGGCTTCTTCGGGAAGCCAGTGCACTGTCCGATAAAAAGGAGTAACATGATCTGATTTTTTTTTTCAGGTTAAAAATTAGCCTGACAGCTGTATTCTTGAATCAATTACAGTTTACTCTTGAGGCTACATAATAAATGATGTTACCCCCCATAAGAATTTATCAGATTATAATAATACTAATCTTTAAGCCCGTTACATTAACGGGTGCTAGAATACTGTTCACCCTCTATGTTGCCCTCTCTTCTCTTTCCATCCAGTGTGCGCCCCCTCTCTCTCTGTGCCATATGGCCTCTCTCCATCTCCTCTTTCCTTTTCCCTTGGTCTGGCATACCTTCCTCCTTCCCTCCATGCCCTGCCATCTGTTCTTCCCTCCAAGCCAATCTCCCCTGTGCTCACTTTCCTCCTTCAACTACTTCATCGGGGAACAGCAGCATTCACAATTCATTGCTGTTGCTGGCTTCAGGTCTTCCTCTCTGGCGGGTCCCGTGTTCATGAAAACAGGAAGTAGGCAGGACCCGCCAGAGAGGAAGGCCTGAAGCCGCAACAGCAGCGAATTGTAAACGCTGCTGCTGCCTGAAGCACCCGAGACAGACGGTTCTCTCCCCTCCCAGCCCAACCCCCGCTGACTTTGAGACCCTCCCGGCGAGATGACTTTAATAGCAAACCTCCCTCCAGCGTTGGCAGCCGCAGCACGCTAAACAGGCTGGTTCGCGGCTTTCTTCTGCCGTTGAGTCTATCTGTCGCGTCATTGATGACATTAGATCACGCAGGTCTGAGTGCGCATGCGCGGCTAGCATTTTATTATATAGGATGCATCTTAACGCAACACTTAAGGAGTCTGACAGATCTCCGTGCCTTCTTACCTTCCACACAGCGGCAGCCTGCCTGAAGCACCCAGGCATACATGTCTACTCTAGACTGCGACATCAGCTGATCACCCATCAAGTACGTGTTATGGGAAGACGCAATGTAGTAGTTACACAGTGGAAGAGACATATCCTGGTTGACTTGGTAGTGGTCTGGGTTAAAAATGTCTCCCGCCGGACTTCGTGTGTAGTTCGTAAACCCTATGGGGGAAGCAATTGTATTCTGGGTTAACATTTACCTGAAGGTCTACCTTCTTCTAGTAACACTTGAAATTAAATCAAACATTATATAACATAGTAGATGACGGCAGATAACGACCCGAATGGTCCATCCAGTCTGCCCAACCTGATTCAATTTAAATTTTTTAATGTTTTCTTCTTAGCTATTTCTGGGCAAGAATCCAAAGCTCTACCCGGTACTGTGCTTGGGTTCCTACTGCCAAAATCTCCGTTAAAACCTACTCCAATATGAAAGGCTACCATTATATTTATCTAGAGTGGGTTTCACATGTAAAATTGTTCCACAAATTATAGCCTCATATGACATTGGAACATTTGAATCTAGTACTAAATTTATTTGTCCCCAAATTGACTTCCAATATATATATTTATGATCCTAACAGGTATAGCCATTCAATTGATTACAAGTAATTGGAAAAACCATGATAGAATTAATTATACATTTTGGTGGGTGAATGTGTGTACTACATACAGATACGAACAAATTAACGCAGAATGTAGGGGTTTTAGTGAGGTATTTAATAAAATTTGAAGCCCATTGACTAAATTTGTAAAAACATAATAATGTATTTTCATCATATCTCTTCTTTTCTTTGGTTTATTTATCTTTACACATCCAGGGGGGTGGGGGTTGGAGGGAGGGGAATAAATATTGATAGTGATATTTGGGTAACTTTATTCTTTATTTGTATTGTATATTAGGATATATTATGATATTATTATATGCCGGAAAATGAAATTATTGAATGATATTTATGTTACCTGTATAGATAATAGTGTAATATGTGAAATATATTTTGTTCTTTCATTTGTATGACACTGTTTTTGATTAAAAATCAATAAAGAATTAAAAAATGAAAGGTTATCATTTGCCACCCGGTTGCTGAACTTTACAAACCGAGGTATTAGATGACAGAACATTTCAACTCTTAGGAAAAGCCCAAGAGGAACCTACACTCCAGTGTAGCTTAATTCTAGAAGGAAAGAAAAACAATTGGGAGTGCAGAACTAGAAAAATCACTGAATAGTAAGATAAATGTCATTAAAAATGTTGATATATTCTTCGGCGAGTGACACCTACTATTTCCCTGTGCGGCACTTACAGAAAAGAGGCCACATTGCAAGGTTGAAGCACTGAGGCACTATCAGATGCTCTGTTGCATGATACCGAGGGCACTTTTCTTCTGTCAGTTCCCAGCTCCCAGCTTCCATTAGAATGGAGCTCAAGTAATTAACTTCACGCTTTCTAACACTGATCAGCTGTTTGCACTTCCCTTTAAGATTTCTCCCTAGTTAGTGACTGGGGAAGTCTTTGCTAGTAGAAGCATTAGGTTCGCCAGCTATGCAATGCATCTATCATATTCTTACTGTCAAGCAAAATATTCTCCAGCAGCAGGGTCCAACACACTTTTTGTTTTCCCAACTTATTTTTCATAGGTTTGAAGTGTAATAGAGTAGTGTTTTTCAACCTTTTTACACCTATGGACCAGCAGAAATAAAAAAAATTATTCTGTGGACTGGCATTGGTCCGTGGACCGGCTGTTGAAGAACACTGGGCTAAGTCATGGGCCAGACCCCGCCCATCTCTACCCAATGTCCACCCCAGACCCCGCCCCCATAATACTACTAATTGCACCTTCCACGCCCCTTGCCTCATCTGGAAGCCTTCCCACTGACGTTGCAACGTCAGAGAGAAGGCTTCCAGTTCAGGCGCAGGACGCCCGTAGGAGCCGCTGCCCGTGGCTTTGTGCGCTGAATCAGTTAGGAAGAGGGAGCTGGCTCAAAGATAACGCCGCATCGATCGCACCGTGGACCGGCGGTTGAAGAACACTGTTTTGGGCCTGATGCACGTGCTGGCCCTATGGACCGGCAGGAAATTTCTGTAGACCGGCACTGGTCCATGGACCGGTGGTTGAAGAACACTGTAATAGAGGATAGCAGATAAGGACCAAGTTGCCATCCCATTCAGCATCATTGTTGCCGTCTACATTGCTCAAGCTTTGGCCACACCTCAGCTTGACATAGTTGACGACCTGCAGAACGGTAACCTAATGGTCAGTCAAGTGGGCTGAGATCCAAGGGAACTGGATTTGATTCTGTCTGTGGCTCCTTGTTATCCTGGGCAAATTACTTCACCCTTTCTTGCCTCATGATAAGTCCACTAGGGACAGAGAAAATAGCTGAATGAAATAATATGTAAAACAGCTTTGACTGTACCACAGAAAGACAATATATCATACTCATAACCCTTTACTCTTCTTAACAGTGTTGGTTTAGACATCTTCCCTCCGTGCTCCCCTACTATTCCGAGTAGGTTAGGGTTACCAGATTTACCTGGACATGTTCTCTTTTTTAGAGGATTGTCCGGGTGTCCAGATGGATTTAGAAAATCTAACACTTTTTCTGGGTTTGGGTGGCCCCGGCTCGGAGCCGCATCTGGAGGGCCTCCGGTATGCACGGATGTGATGTGATGTCACACACATGTGTGCATGTGATGTCATCATTAGAGAATGACAAATTCTCCCCCGTCTCCACGGGGAACTCATTTTCCCATCCCATCCCGGAGAGTTCTTTCCTGTCCCTGCCCCCATTCCCGCAAGCTCCGTCCTCATCTGCACAAGCCTCAGACACTTTACAAATCGTAAGTGTTTGAGGATTGCGGGGCTAAGGCTGAGCTTCAGGACAGGGTCAGGGACAAAACTTGCAGAGACAGGACGGGAAAATTGAGTTCCTGGGGGACGGGGACAAATCTGTCCCTGGGTCATTCTCTAGTCATCATGTCACATACTCACACGCACAGAGTCCTTCCAGATGTGGCCCTGAGATCCAGGAAGAAGAGGAGAGGAGGCTTGTGGGGGTAGGGCTGCATGCCCTCTTTTTTCCCCCCATAAAAAATATGGCAATCCTAGAGTAGATGAGCAGACAAAGTCTTCTATTTAGGCCAAGTATCCAGGCCTCCTCTCCCACCGTGGAGTTTACAGAACCTCTCAGCGTTATTCATAGCTCTGCCTTCTTATATCAGTCCCAAGTATCGTTCCATTCCATCATGACCAACAACTGCTTCTACCAGCTCAGCTGTCAGGCTCAGTTATTCAACCCTTCTCAGTAAAGAAGGAATTTCCTCTTCCTCTCTCTCTCCAGCCTACGGAGCAGACCCCTATCAGACTTTTAAACTGGTCCTAAATTTCACTTTTCAAATTACCAGCTGTAGGAAGAATATTTTTATATGTTTTACAAAACCTCTACTGCTTAACTGTACTCGAAATTGCATCTCTGCACAAAAATCAGGCAACATCCTTTTAAATGATCATTGCGAGGACTGCCCTAAAAATGATTCTTTTTACTACTTTGAAAGGATTTTTTTTCCCCCTTAATACATTAAAAAAAAATTACGGCAATCAGCTAAATTATTGATTTCATCTGAAAAGAATAATGGATTATTTTTTTTTTGTAGCTTCAAAGTGGCTTTAGAACCACTGGCATTATATGGTTATGGAAAATACGTCACGAGCAGTCAAATGTAAAGTCCCATAGTAAGGGAATTTAAAAGGGAAGTCAAAAGTTTGATTTACTTATCGCCTGATTAAGTGATAAATTCAAATGTCAGATACATTTGAAGCTTTTCCGAATGTTTTTCAATTTATATTGCAAGTAAAAAAAAATGTCAAAAACCACTTATCTGAAATATGTGCACAGATGTCACATCGCCTAGAAACCCTTTAGAAGAACTCTGGGCTTGCCGCGTTTCGCCGTAGCTGTTATCACAAAGCCCGTAGTGCACGCTGCCCAAAAAAACGCAGTTGGAAGTTTGGTTGGGGTGAGACGGACCACTTTATTTTTGAGCTTTTTTGGGCAGCTTGCACTACGGGCTTTGTGAAAGGATGACACTATTTTAACATTACGCGACTTGCAATGATATGCAATATTAAGAACTTGATGAACTCAGGGGGGAACAAATAGATTTCAGTGTTAATTAAAATCAGTTCTCTTAAACTTTGGACAAAGTTAATATCTACACATAAAAATGATCAAGCACAGCCATCATCTTTGGTGACTTTGGTGACTTTGAAAGATGGCTTGGAAACCCTGCAATGCCCCCACTTTAAAACAGTCTAGACTGCAGCACATAACGACGGGAATGACATGATGCTAAATTATAGACAGATTCTATGCAACCACGCTTGCATTTTGATTTCACGTCCACTGGAATCATACCCGCAGGCAAGAGTCATTTCTTATTATAATTTTCTGGTATCTTCTAACTCCTCATCATGACTTTGGAGTAATAACATTCAAGGTAGAATTGCAGATTAAGAATGAGGCCATACATTATTTCTTTAATGAGTCATTAAAAAAGCCAAACTGTAATGAGCTTGTACGATTCTCTGAGGAGAAAATGCAAATTATATTACAATAATTAATGGTGGTTACCCATTGTAATGCTACCGATGCAACAGGTTTCACCCAGGACTGCAAAACTTTCAAGCAATTCAGATCAGACTACAAAAATATTAGTAAATTGTATCAGTGCTAAAAAAAAAAAATGACAGCAGATAAAGAATTAGAATGTGGCGAAGTGGTTAAAGCTACAGCCTCAGCACCCTTAGGTTGTGGGTTCAAACCCACACTGCTCTTTGTGGCCCTGGGCAAATCACTTAATCCCCCCATTGCTCCAGGTACATTAGATAGATTGTGAACCTGCTGGGACAGACAAAGAAAAAATGCCGTTCTGAGTTCCCCTGGGAGAACAGCATAGAAAATTGAATAAACAGTGTGAAAAGTTTCAGCCTCTGATAACCAGACCAGAGCTGGTATTGTGACATCATAATGCCTTATTCCACCAATGCCTAAGAGCCAGCCTCATCAGTGATGTCACAATGGCTTGATTGTCCTTTACCTGGCTCATTTTGATTTCTAGAGTGGCGCAGTGGTTAAAACTAAAGCCTGCCGAAGCCTAAGGCCTTGGCAGTAGGAGCAACCTTCTTTCTCCAACTTCCCTGCAAGTGTTTGATAACCTATGCAAGTGATAAATATACGTTTATGGATCCCTTTCAGTTAGAAGAATTTCTTAAAGATAAATCTGTATTGAAAGTGTTAGAATAAGTTTTTCTTTATGGTTGAGGGTAATTAGTGACAAATGGAAAAGAAATGGCCAATGTGTCTAACCATGATGGGACTTTGATTGATTGATTTGTTTTTATAAATATAGTTTCTCTTTCACTGTTCACCGAGCATCTCCAATAATGTGGACTGGATCATTGAAAAAGAGATATTTTATTTTATTATCTTCTTGGTCTTTGTTTTCCTGTGTGGTTTGATATTCTTGTATCTTGTTATATTTTGTATGTAACAAAGATTAAATAAAGAATTTAAAAAAGAAAAAAAAAAAGCTAAAGCCTCAGCACCCTGAGGTTGTGGGTTCAAACCCACCCTGCTCCTTGTGACCCTGGGCAAGTCACTTAATCCCCTCATTGTCCCAGATACATTAGATAGATTGTGAGCCCACAAGGACAAACAGGGGAAAAATGCTTGAGTACCTGAATAAATTCATGTAAACCATTCTGAGCTCCCCTAGGAGAACGGTAGAGAAAAATGAAAGAATGAATGACCAAACCACACCACACCAAATGCTCAGCTTTGCTGGACCCTCCTTCCTCCTCAGGTGTCCACAGTGCTTTTGCTATGCTCTCTTGAACTCAGATATCATTCCTATCTCTATCACCTCTCCTGGGAAACTCTTCTGTGTGTTTATTCCTTAAATTGCTCCCCAATCTATTCTCTTTCACCTTCATCTTATGACCCCCCCTCATTTGAGGACCTCTTTTCTTCAGCTCCACTTGATAAAGTCACTTCGGGCACAGATTCTGAAAACAGTGCCGTAAGTTAGCCGCCAGCAGGCACCTAGATCGCGCCTACAGACGTCAAACCTAATTGCTTTAATTGGCGCTGTAATGGAATGTGCCTTTTAAAACCAATTAAAAATTCATTAATAAAAGTTTCAAGTTTATTAAAAATTTGTTTGATCGCTTTACATAAAAATTTTAAGCATTTTATAATAAAATAGGGGGAAACTGTAGGTGCCGGAATCGCACCTACAACATGGCATCTAGCGGTAGAGAAATGTAAAGTATTGTATGTGGGAAGCAGAAACCCGAGGTACAGCAATACGATGGGAGGGATGTTATTGAGTAAGAGTACCCAAGAAAGGGACTTGGGGGTAATAGTGGACAAGACAATGAAGCCGACGGCACAGTGCGCAGCGGCCACTAAGAGAGCGAATAGAATGCTAGGTATAATCAACGAGAACGAAAGAAGTTATCCTGCCGTTGTATCGGGCGATGGTGCGTCCGCATCTGGAGTAGGGCGTCCAATATTGGTGGCCGTACCTTAAGAAGAATATGGCAATACTCGAGAGGGTTCAGAGGAGAGCGACGCGTCTGATAAAAGGTATGGAAAACCTTTCATATACTGAGAGACTGGAGAAACTGGGGCTCTTTTCCCTGGAGAAGAGGAGGATTAGAGGGGTTATGATAGAGACTTACAAGATCATGAAGGGCACAGAGAAAGTGGAGAGGGACAGATTTTTCAAACTTTCGAAAACTACAAGAACGAGAGGGCATTCGGAAAAGTTGAAAGGGGACAAATTCAAAGCCAATGCTAGGAAGTTTTTCTTCACCCAACGGGTGGTGGACACCTGGAATGCGCTTCCAGAGAGTGTGATAGGACAGAATACAGTATTAGGGTTCAAGAAGGGAATGGACAACTTTCTGGAGGAAAAGGGGATAGATGGGTATAGATAGAGGACTACTACACAGGTCCTGGACCTGTTGGGCCGCCGTGCGAGCAGACTGCTGGGCACAATGGACCTCTGGTCTGACCCAGCAGAGGCACTTCTTATGTTCTATGGTCGAAGTAGGCATGGTTGGTACATAAATGAAAGCGTGTGTGACAATAGCGCATGGACAAAGGAGCTCAGACAAATACTTGCAGGACGTCAGCATGCCGGATTACAAGTTAAATTTACAGTGCTCCAAGGGGGGGGGAACCCCCCACTTTACTTAGAAGTGTTGGCGCTGCCGTCAGGGGGTTTAGGGGGGAACCCCTCCCCATTACAGAGGAAAGTGTAATTTTTCCCTGTTTTAGGGGAAAATTACAATTCCTCTCTAAGTGTGTGTGTGTGGCGGGGGGATTTCCCCATCCACCAACGGCAGCACCAAAACTTCTAAGTAAAGTGGCCACACACCCCAGAGCGCTTTAAATTTAACTTTTAATCTGGCGCACTGACGTCCTGCGCGCATTTGTCTGAGCTCCTTTGCCCGCACGCAATTGACCCATGCGCTTTAGTACCGTCACCGGTATGGTTAGGGGCAGAGTGACCTATGTGCAATTCTCCGCAAAACTTAGGCACCGGAAATGTAGGCCTTTAAAACCCTGGCTTGCATTACCGGCGCCTACGTCTTTTTTCTTAGATGCCGGTAGCCGCGGTTCTGTCACTAGCGCCTAAGCACGAATGAAACGAGTCCGGCCCCGTTTTTGTAGGTGCCGTTTGCAGAATCTGTGCCTTAGGAGCCGCACGTGGACCGAGCAAGTGCAGCGCGCACTCGTGTCGGCAGATGGAAGCACGCTGCCTACTTCCCTGCTATTCAAAAGTCCAAAGTGTTCCAGGAGAAAATATCTTCAGATTGCAAGGTTTGGGGAAGCCTGTTGGCAACACCAGTGATGTGGGCTGCTGCTGGGTGGACCCAAACTTAAAATAGGTGGATGGCTACATAGTAAGGGGGGGTGCGGGGAAGCTAATCAGCCCCAGGTGCGGTCTTCCTAAGGGTGTGGCACCCCTCTGTCCTTCCCACTCCTCTCCTTGCTGTACACCCCCCTCTCTTCCTACAGTTTCTGTGGTGCACTGTGCTGATATATTAAAGTTTAAGCAGCTGCTGCCCTCTTCCTCACCTCCATCCCATGTTTCCTCTGCCCGTCTGTTTTTGGAAAACAAAGATGCATGCAACATATGGCATCAATCCAAAATTTCTTCCCTCTCCTCTCCCCTCTCTAGCAAAAAGTGATTAAAGAGAGATTTAATTAGCCATAAGGCCTAAATTGGTTTGATAACAATGTCACCCAGTGTTTCTATTTTCATCCTTGCACAGACGGGGAAGACAAAGATCATGCATCAACATCATATGTAAAACACCGAAAATACATTCCGAGCAAAAATAATAAATGGTAACCCAAGGAATAACACAATTTAATTTGAAGGACATTTAAGAGTACTGGTTGCCTCTAATTTTAATGCCCTGCTAAATGACAGACGCTAGATGGTCTCTGATTTACGATGCACAAAGCACCACCAAGCTGTTAATGGATGCAGACCATTCTGCAAGCTACCTGCCTTCCTCAATGGTATCTGCCATTATCCCAATTAACTATACGACCTTGTAAGGCAACACACGCTTGAGCACTGCTCTAAGTAGGAAACACTGATGATGCTTAAGGCCAAGGGAATGCTGTCACTGAAAAACCAAGAACTTCCAAGATTCTACAAGGAATCTAGAGCTTTGCTAATAGTTAAAATGTGATGTCACTTGAGTTCCTCCTCCCATTTCTATGTGCTCCATGATGGAAACTTAGGAGCAGGCATATGACTTGCCAATTTCACTTAAATGTGCAAAATCTCTCTTCTAAAATTGTAAATACTTCTATAATGCTTCAAAATCATGTATGCTAATTCTATAACAAAAATTTCTGCTGGAAAAAAAATCTTTCAGTAGGCCATGTCCTGAGGTCAAGCAGGCCACATGTTGGATGCCCCTGAAATAAAGAGTATGGGGACCAAAAAAAGATGGGTTCATTTCAGGAGTCAGCATACAAATGGAAGCCTCTTGCTAAGCTATACCTGGGTTCACGAATCATTGATCAATACACCACAGGATGCATTGCTATCATCTAGAACAGTGGTTTCCAGCCAGTCAGGTTTTCAAGATATCCCTAATGAATATGCATGAGAGAGATCTGCATATAATGGAAGTGACAGGTATGCAAATCTCTCTCATGCATATTCATTAGGGATATCTTGAAAACCTGACTGGCTGGGGGTCCTCCAGGACAGGTTTGGGAACCACTGATCTAGAATGTTAAAACACTGATGTTATCAATTGTGACAGGCAGGCTAGTTGTGGCCACTGTGCTGGATCCTGCCGGTTGGCTGAAGGACTCTGGCCTGTGCTTCTCTGAGAATGCATTCAACATACTTTGTTGGCTAACGGAAGGGCCTCATCCCTAGAAGAATGCTAGGGTCCATCGGGAGTTAAATCTAAGGAAATACTTTTTTACAGAAAGGGTGATAGATGCATGGGATAGTCTCCCAGTAGAAGTGATGGAGACAATTCAAGAAAGCATGGGACAGGTACGTGGGATCTCCCACCTCCTCTCCCCCCCTCTTTTCTCTCCCCTCCCTCACCATCCTACCCATCCACCTCCCTCTCCCACCCACCCCCACCCCCATCTTCTCCCCTCCCTTTAAAGTCACTTTGAGCCTGTATAGGTAGATTAGATAGGCAGACTAGATGGGCCATTTGTCATATATCTGCCATAATGTTTCTTTGTTTCTATCGTATACAGTTTGACCAGAGGGAATCAGCAATGCACAGTGCAGCAAACCAAATAGACAATGAAATAACCCTCAGAAGAAACACAGTATTTATTTTAGCCTTTCTTCTCAATAGATTCTTTGAACTGCAGAAAGTTACCCAAGGATTTGGATTATTACAAGATTGGATTACTGCAACTCCCTAGACAGCAACCTACCACAAAGAGAAATAAGACATTTACAAATAATGAAAAATATAGCAATAAAAATCATAACCTCAAAAAAATTTGATCACGTTACACCCCTCTTGAAAAATGCACACTGGTTACCGATCCCCCCCCCAGAATTAACATTTAGACTAGCCCTTCTTATATTCAAAATCTATTGGTCAAACCAACCCACTTTTCTTGATAGACTATTACCCCCTCTTTTGCTAAGGAGCGCTATGCATTTTAGCGCGCGGTAAATATAAGCACGCGCTAAATGCTAACGCGTGCATGTTATTCTATGGATGCGTTAGAGGTTAGTGCACATTTTGATATAGCGTGCGCTAAATATGGCTTAGCGCACCTTAGTAAAAGATGGCCTCAATACCTTGTGCTCCCTCGAGAACACTAAGATCCGCAGATCATAATCTCCTGTCTATTCCTTCTTTAAAAATGATCAGTACAAGAGCTGACATCTTCTCAGCAACCGCGCCGCAAAAATGGAATCGCCTCCCATCATTCATAAGTGAAGAAGTACGATTAGCAAAACTCTAAAGCACCCTTAACAGTTTCCTTTCTAATGACGCCTTTCAGAGTTAAATTCAGGGATTAACTTTAGATCCCCATGTAAAACAATTACAGCTATAAACTAGGCTTTATTAGGCTTCCACCCAACTCTCCATAACATTTTAACCTTTATTGTGTTACTTTCCTATCACAAGTGCAGTTCTTCCCTCTTTTCCTATATCTCTAGTAAGCAAGTTTACCGTATTTTCACTCATATACTGCACACCCGTGTAAAACGCGTACACGGGTATAGCGCGCGGGAAACTGTAATTTATGTAAATACATTTTTATATACCGCGCACACCCGTATATCGCGCATGCCGTCCCGACTCTACCGTCGCCGCCCCGACTCTCCTTTTGCCCGCCCCGACTCTCCTCTCCCCCTTGAAGTCCTGTCCCCCCTTGAAGTCCTGTCCCCACCCTGAAAGCCTGATGCCCCCCCCGACGTCTGATTCACCCCCCCCGCAGGACCGCTGGCACCCCCACCCCGAAGAACCGCTCACACTCGCACCCGCACCCCCACCCTGAAGGACCGCTCGCACCCCCATAGCCTCCCCACCCCCCCATCATGGAGAAGCTGCCTACTGTTGTCCTACTGCTTCCTCTGCCGGCAGTCCCGCCCCTTCTTTGAGCCCTGCGTCTGCGCTGCTTCCTTTTCCGGCGGTCCCGCCCTTTCTCTGACGTCAAAATACGGTATACCTTAGCACTGTCTATGTGTCTTTACCCTAACTTTTAATGGAAATCGCTTAGAAATATTTATTAGCGTTCTATCAAATGTTTAATAAAACTTGGAAAGCCCCCTTTTTTTTGTGAGATCTTCATTGATAACCGATGCAGGAAAAATCCTGAAACACAGGCCGCATCAGGTCCTTGAATAAAATTCTGGCTTCTACTGTCCCTACCTCCAGCTGTTTCATTTGAGGCCCACTTCATTCTCATCATACTGCACAAAGACGTGAATTAATGCATGAAGCGCGCTGTAATAAAACTTCTCGGCATCAGCCAGCACCTATTGATCATGAAGTGGGGCTGAAAAAGAGAATCTTGACACTTTTGCCTTAATCTGTTTTCCACAAACACCATCACAGAAAAAAAGGAAATTGAAAATTATGCGACCTCTTCACTATAACGCGGAAATCCCTTTAAATATCCAAAGCCATATTTAGATGATGGATAGTGCGAATTTGTTCATGCCCGGCAGTGGGATATTTTACAAAATGGAGTAAAAGTCGGCAGCTTTGTTAATTATTTGGGTGTCAGGTCAAAAGCGCGCCGGGACAAAGGCGCACCCAGACAATTGAGCGCAGCGCAGAGGCGTGCGCCGCTCTAAATTACTGTTTTTAGGGCTCTGACGGGGGGGGGGGGGCGTGGGGGGGAACTCCCCCCCCCCACTTTACTTAATAGACATCACGCCGCGTTGTGGGGGCGTTGTGGGGGGTTGTAACCCCCCACATTTTACTGAAAACTTCACTTTTTCCCTTTTTTTAGGGAAAAAGTTAAGTTTACAGTAAAATGTGGAGGGTTACAACCCCCCAAATCCCCCACAATGCCAGCGCAATGTCTATTAAGTAAAGTGGCAGGGTTCCCCCACACACACCCCTGTCGGAGCCCTAAAAAAAGTAATTTAGAGCGGCGCGCACCTCAATTGTCCGGGCGCGCCTTTGTCTTTCGCGCCGTTGTCTATGAACCATTATTTGTGCCAATGTCATTAGTAGCAGAATAATAATGGCTCTAGGCGGTTCGCAGCAGATAGGGCTGAACATCCAGCGAATATACAATTCAAAAAGATACATCAATTTCTAGAATATACACAATACATGTTATATTTAAAAAGCAATTAGGAAGCTTGAGTTACAAATTTGTCAAGTAATTGTGTCTTTAATCGTTTTCTAAAAAAAATAATAGGATGAGGCTCCTGGCATGATTTTGCCAAACCAGGCGTTCATTTTGGCTGCCTGGAAAGAGAGAGTTCTCTCAAGAAATCTCTTCAAACAGCACGATTTGATAGTAGGACATGGGGCGCAGGGGGGTGCTTAAGCGGTGGGTAAGAGTGGTGGAGTGGGGGGGAGGGCATGGCACAGTGATACAGAGTTCCACCGCCCAGGGCACCAACCTCCCTCGCTACACCGGGGTTCTCCACTGGTTCTCAGTGCATTGCTATAACCGTTAGGCTACGCCTTCCATGTGTATGCCTGCTGTTTTGTAAACATACTTTTTTTTTTTTTTAAGCTCTTTATTAATTTTCCATTCAAAAACAGTGCATTAAAATATACATACAATTGACTTCAAGACAGAACTTACAATTGATCAAAGAAATACTACAAAACATTCCCCCCCCCCTAATTAAAGAACAAAAACAAAGTGGAGACAGAGTAAAAATCATAAACAGGACTTTCATTTGGTCAATGAATACAAGAAAATATAATACCCCCCTCCCTGGATGTGTAAATCAAATAGGAAATAAGGGGATAATCCAGCTAATCAGTGTTAACAAAATTGTCAATTTTATTTATTTATTTCGATTTCTATCCCGTTCTCCCAGAAGCTCAGAACGGGTTACAAGTGGACATTCACAATCGTTTGAAAACGGACTAGTCATGACAAATAGGTTACAGTAGACAATCACAGAGCTTATTCTAGAGACCAGACTGGTCATAGCGAAGAATACTAGGAGAAGTATATTGAGGAGGCAGTTTTTAATGGCCCGACTGGCGGAAGAGGAAGGTCTTTACTGCTCTGCGGAAGGTCATTAGTGAGTCTAGCAACCTGATCTGTGTGGGCAGTCGGTTCCATAGCTGAGGTAGGAAATGGCTGTAGGATCGTTTGTACGCCGTACTCATTCGGAGGGATCTCCCTACGGGAATGCTGAGTCTTTATTCTGCTTTGGAACGGAGGGGGTGGTTAGGTGTGTATAGGCGTAGCTTGGATGCTATGTAGGCTGGGGTTTTTTGGTCAATGGACCCCATGTTAATTTAAATAGCTTATTATTACATGTAATTTCTGAATTCATTTTCTCATATTTGAAACATAAACACAAAGAACCCCACCAAAAGGAGAAATTAAGTCTATTCCAATTTTTCCAGTTTTTAGTAACCATTTGCATGGCTATCCCAGTTATTATGGCAAATGGTCTACTTTTATATCTATCCAATGGAGGTTTAGGTGACAACAATGTACCACAGATCACCACCTCATAAGACAATGGAATCGAAGACTCCAGAATCAAATTGATTTGTCCCCATATTGATTTCCAGAAGTTGAGTATCAAAGGACAAAAGAACAACAAATGATCCAGTGTCCCTAATTCAAGATGACAGTACCAGCATCTATTAGATTTTGTAAACATACTAATTAATAAATGCTGCTAATTAACAGAGGTCTCATTCCTTATTATTATTATTATTTTTTTTTTTATAAACTGTATGGGGAAATAAGTATCAGGGAATAAGACTGAAAACACCATTAATCCCCTCCTGTTAGGAGGGAGCAGCTATAAATCCTGATGTTGACCCACTGGACCAACCCTTTCTGAAATGGGGAATAAACACGTAGATCTCAGCTATGCCTTAGCCCTGCCCATATCATGCCCTCCTTGCGAACTAAAAGTAGTTCAGATATACATATGCGAGTGCCCGCGTCCCCAAAATCAGGTTTTACTGGTTTATTTGATTTACAAGTAAAAAGTAGAGAATGACACGGTGACAAAATTTATCACCGTCCCTGTCCCCGCAGATAACCATGGGAAACCATCTTCATGTCATTCTTTAAGGAGAGAGGGAAGAATCAGAGTATGAATGGCCACAACCACTGACCCGCAAGCTTTGCTTTGAAGAATGTTGGTGTAGAAAGACTGAGGTTGAAACAGACACTACAGAATGACAGTCTCTGGTATCCAGAGCAGATATTGTGATGTCATAATGCCTCATTCCAGCAGTGCCTAAGAGCCAATCACATCAGTGATGTCACAATGGCTTCATTATCCTTGGCTCACATAAGAATCAGAGTATGAATGGCCACAACCACTGACCCTCAAGCTTTGCTTTGAAGAATGCTGGTGTAGAAGGACTGAGGTTGAAATAGACACTAGAAAACGACATGGGATTATTTCCCACGGTTATCCGCGGGGACGGGAACGGTGATGAATTTGGTCACCGTGTCATTCTCTAGTAAAAAGGCAGTTATTTGCATATGTAAATAGTGAACAGGGCTTCTAAAATAAGGGCTCTAATGTAATGAGCATTGCTCAGTACTACTTACATTTCATCTGCAATTCATGCAATCTCCCATGCCTTCACTGCCAACAAGCACGACAAAATATAGTTCGTAAATAATCATTAGTATTCCAGTCCATCCCCACCCTAAAAAAAAAAAAGTTCAAACAACAAATACAAAATGCCGAGCACTTACCATCGATTCCAAGAACTCCCTGGTTTTTATTCTCTGGACAGGGCTCAAACTGATTAACAATTTCTAGACAGAACTCTTTGGTCACATTGGCCATCTGAAAAGGAGAATGAATAAAGAGAAGCCACGTCAGCTTGCGCGGGTCAGTTCTTCCAACGCCAATCTCGTTCTGAAGCTTAGTGCCTCCACCCCCCCTGCCCTTCCCCCTTTCACCCAATTAAATTCTCATCTCTGCCAATCAATGTCAGGTTCAACATGGCGCGAAAAAGATCTGTTGGCACCGCTCTGATCATCAATAATGAAGCGTGTAGACAGCATTTGCCTCTAGGTCATTCGGCTTGGGGAGCATTACCCTGCAGAAGCGTCTATCACATGTAACACTTTGGAGTATCTTTCTTGACATGCCAAGTGCACAGCACGGAGCATATTATATTCTATCTAGACTACAGGATCATGGATAGAAAGAGATGCTCTTTAAAATCCTGTTCAAAAGATATAATTTCTTAGCATTCAAATACAAGCAGTCCCTGGGTTAAGAAGGAGTTACATTTTTAAAGCTGTTCTTCAGTCAGATTTGTATGTACCTCAGAATGTGTAGATTTTAAGATTCTGGCTGCTTATCTCTGCTCCCAGCATACAAAAGGGCCAAGCGTCCCTACCAGTGTTCCCTCTAAGGTACAGCATGCACAACCACACACTGTTCTTAATGTGGCCATGCATCATTCCTTAATCTGCTACAGGAGACGTGTAGGAGTCTATAGCACTGGAAATACAGCTCAATGAAGCCACAACCCATTCTTAAGTAGCAACATTCCAGAACTCATATTGTGATGTCATAGTGCCTCATTCCACCAATGCCTAAGAGCCAACTTCATCAACGATGTCACAATGGCTTGATTATTCCTTTACAGGCAGTTCCTAGGTTAAGAACGAGTTACTTCTTAAGTCAGATGTGTATGTAACTCAGAACTTGTAGATTTTAGGATTCTGCTCCCAGCTGACAAAAGGGCCAACTGTTCCCTGTAAGGTATAGCATGCACAACCACACACTCTTCTTAATGTGGCCAGGCATCATTCCTGAATCTGCTACAGGAGAAGTGTAGGAGTCTAGGCCACTGGAAATACTGCTCAGCGAAATCAAATGAAGCTGCAACCACGTTCTTAAGTACGAGTCGTACTTAAGTCGGGCGTCTGTAGCTTGGGGACTGCCTGTAATCAAATGCTCCATGTCAGGTTCTGTTCAATGCTCTGCCTCAAGACATAATTAATGATACAACCTAAAAAAAAAAAAAAAAAAGATAAAGAGGAAAAAAACGCAATGGTACTATAGAAGCCATCAAGCAAGCTATAGCAGAAGGCAATTTTTATTTATTTATTGGGATTTATTAACCGCCTTGATGAAGAGAGTCGCCCAAGGTGGTGTTCAGCGGGTATAATTCAACATAAAAGTTTCAATTTTGTTAACAGCATAACAGTAGTAAAAAAAACAAACAAAAAAAACCCCCAAATATAAACATAAATACAATGAATGAGGTAAAGTCAAAATAAATAAATTGAAGCTTATAAATAAAACTACCATAAAACAGTTCAAAAATATACCTATTAAAAGCACTGAATTCAGAGAAGAAAAATATAATCCCTTCAGTATAAGAACATAAGAATTGCTGCTACTGGGTCATACCAGTGGTCCATCGCGCCTAGCAGTCCACTCCCGCGGCGGCCCTTAGGTCAAAGACCAGTGCCCTAACTGAGTCTAGCCTTACCTGCGCACGTTCTGGTTCAGCAGGAACTTGTCTAACTTTGGGCTCCTTTTACTAAGCTGCATTAGGGCATTAACACACGGAATAGCATGCGCTAAAATGCCCCCGTGCGCTAGACGCTAATGCCAGCATTGAGCTAAAATGCTGCTAAAAACCCTAGCGCAGCTTAGTAAAATGAGCCCCTTGTCTTGAATCCCTGGAGGGTGTTTCCTCCTATAACAGCCTCCGGAAGAGCGTTCCAGTTTTCCACCACTCTCTGGGTGAAGAAGAACCTCCTTACGTTTGTACGGAATCTGTCCCCTTTCAACTTTAGAGTTCCCTCTCGTTCTCTCTACCTTGGAGAGGGTGAACAACCCGCCTTTATCTACTAAGTCTAAAAGGGAGGCATAATACTTATGAAGCATCTATTATGCACAAATCAGAACATTCAATTAACATAGATATGATGCTATTGTTTTTCTATAATATAGCTTATCCTATAGCCAAAAGGGTCAAATGCAGATATTAGATGGGACAAGATAGGTGGTGGCCATTGGGATAAACAGACAGGGAGGCTAAACTCAAGGCAAATTGTTTATACAGTTAAACAACGTGTAAGGAATTGATTTAATATGTGGGGTGAGCTAGTCCTGGGTGCAGAATGAGTGTAGAGTCAATCACCCTATGTATTAAAGACTTGGGGGTTGAGCCAGGCTTTCACCTGCTTCCTGAAGTAGAGGTAGTCTGGAGTAAGACGTAGCCCCTCTGGGAGTAAATTCCAGAGCGTGGGGGCTACTCCTGAGAAGGTGCGCTGGCGAGTATTAGAGAATGACACGGTGACAAAATTCATCACCGTTCCCGTCCCCGCGGTTAACCGCGGGGAAATAATCCCATGTCATTTTCTAGTGTCTATTTCAACCTCGGTCCTTCTACACCAGCATTCTTCAAAGCAAAGCTTGTGGGTCAGTGGTTGTGGCCATTCATATTCTGATTCTTCCCTCTCTCTTTAAAGAATGACATGAAGATGATTTCCCGCGGTTATCCGCGGGGACGGGGACGGTAATGAATTTTATCACCGTGTCATTCTCTAGCGAGTATCACATTGTAGAGTTTCTTTTGATGAAGTTCAGATGGTGATGTAACTTGCCTGGATCTACCAATAAAAAAGTGTCATCTAATTCCAAATTAAACAGAGCACGCCTTTCTATCTGTCTGGGGCCAAAATAACTCTGAAAATGGAATGGAATGAAATGGGACTAAATCTGGCAGGGGAGATAAACCGGGGAGAAAATGGGTCAGACTAGACTGGGAATTCCAGAGAAATAAATTTCCTCAAAAAACACAACCCAATGCATTTCTCCGAAAAGGACAGTAGTTACAACCCTTTTTCGCTAAAGGATTGTAAGGGGAAGTTGGGTTCCATATACGTATGTGGTGGTCCCATTGGTTTGTCCAACTGTTTTGAAGTTTGAATAGTTGGAAATTACTTTTATTTGATCTTCTTGGAAGTTTGACTTACAGGTTAATGGGATAACTCCTCAGTTTCATCCGATTCTGAGCAGTTGTCACTGCAATTGATTTCAACAAGACACACCATAGCTCTGTTCTGGAAGAATGAATCCAAATTAAATGCAAAAGACGAGTTGATGAGATTATCTCTATTCCAATCCTCTCAAGGCAAGATAGAACAGTATAATTGAATCTGTGGTCCATGGTGGGCACAGTACATGTATATTTTAAAATGTATTTGCTGGAATACTGTGTTTATTTTGCGTTTCCTTCTGTGTTGACATGTCAATTTCTCGTACCTGAGAAAGAAAGAATGAATAAAAGGCTTTTCCGGCTCTGTAAAGTGCCAATGTTTGGCAGCCAACTAGCAAGAGAGCATGCTGCAAATTACTGACCAGATAAGAGGCTGCAATAATCCATACCACTATCACTCCCTGCGGATATAACTGCCCTGCTCCTCGCAGTAACTGAGAGCTAATAAGGTATTTGAAACATGCCATTGGCGTTTCACTCAAAGAACGACTCATCAAGAAAGAAAAATGGCATTTTTCTAACAGAACACACTAACCCGAGGAATGTTCTTCTAAAACACATATTTATCGGATTAGGAGAAAACAAGGTTTCAAAACTGAAACAAGAAAAAACAGGCTGGGATTTAGAAATGAAGGGATGAACAGAGAGTTTGGGAGAATAACCTCTGTAGATTCTGGCCGCACAGGGGTCGATGCGCTTGAAAGTCTTGGGCTGCTAATTGCTTAACTTATGGATGGATAGCTCAAAGTGTCAGGAGATGTAAACCGGATAGTGCCACCTGGTTAACTGTAATTTGCAAATTGTACCTCTAAGGAGGTAATTTCATAAGCAACTTGACATCTTTCTAAGTGCTTATAAAAATTTCTCTATAGATACTTAGATAAACAAGAGAACAAAATCTCCGACTGGATTATTTAGACCACTGGTTCCCAACCTTGTCCTGGAGGACCACCAGGCCAATCGGGTTTTCAGGCTAGCCCTAATGAATATGCATGAGAGAGATTTGCATATAATGGAAGTGAGAGGCATGCAAATCTGCTCCATGCATATTCATTAGGGCTATTCTGAAAACCTGATTGGCCTGGTGGTCCTCCAGGACAGGGTTGGGAACCACTGATTTAGACAATTTGAAATATGTTGCCGGGTTTTTCTTTATAGATAAAAAGAGTATTAGGACTAATAAAGCACTTCAGCAAATGTACATTATGCTAATATGAGAACATCTATAATATCATTTGAAGGTTCTATATCAGGGATAGGGAACTCCGGTCCTCGAGAGCCATACTCCAGTCGGGTTTTCAGGATTTCCCCAATGAATATGCATTGAAAGCAGTGCATGCAAATAGATCTCATGCAGATTCATTGGGGAAATCTTGAAAACCCGACTGGAATACAGCTCTTGAGGACCGGAGTTCCCTACACCTGTGCTATATTATGGAATAATCTAACAGTAAAGATGAAGCTATTAAAAACAACTTTGTTGTGGAGGCATTCTCTTGATTTCTTGTTTATTTCTCCCTCGCCCTTATCCAGGGCGAGTTACATTTGAACATACAAAATAAGACATTAACATTTGTTGTACAAATCAATACAAAAACACACTGTACTAATTACATACTTACATATAAAATCAAATGGTTCATAGACAAAACCGCGGAAGACAAAGGCGCGCGCCGACAACAGAGTGCAAGACGGAGGCGCGCGCCGAAGAAAATGACAGTTTTTAGGGGCTCCAACGGGGGTTTTGTTGGGGAGCCCCCCTACTTTACTTAATACAGATCGCGGCGGCGTTGTGGGTGGTTTGGGGGGTTGTAACCCCCCTCATTATACTGTAAACTTAACTTTTTCCCTGTTTTTAGGGAAAAAGTGAAGTTTTCAGTAAAATGTGGAGGGTTACAACCCCCCAAACCCCCCACAACGCGGCGCGATCTGTATAAAGTAAAGAGGGGGGTTCCCCCCACACAACCCCGTCGGAGCCCCTAAAAACAGTTATTTTCTTCGGCGCGCGCCTCCGCACTGTGCTCAGTTGTCGACGCGCGCCTTTGTCTTCCGCGGTTTTGACCCGACACCAAATCAAATTGCATATGGCATACACGTTGCGTCAACAACAAATTTAATTTAAGGCAAAAACTAGCGAAACCCTAACATACATCAAAATATGAAATTACATAAGGCATACAAGATGCCTCAATGGCAGAAATCATTATGCCAGATAAAACAGACCAGACCATCGAATACCGTCGTGACCAGCACTCAGCACTTAACAGTCATCACTCCTTCTCCCTCAGCCTAACTCAGACCCTATATTTCATCTTACAGAACAGGTGTCTCTTCAGCATTTTCCTACAGTTCTGTCAATTTTGCTGTTGGCGAATGTGTCCTGGAAGGTTGTTCCACTCCCTGGGGCCAATGCAGTGAAAGACACCGTTTCTGGATGAAAAAAGCCTTAAGTCCCGCACGGATGGAACAGACAGACCGCAATGCTCAATTGAGCGAAGAAAGTCGAGCCGGCTCATGCGGCAAGATGCTCTGGGCCAGGTGTTTAGGGACCCACTTCTGTAAGCACATGAAAACATTTACCAAGAGCTTGTAACGTATCTTGATTGACCTAAAGATGTTTTAGATATGTTTGTTTACCTGTTTATATGTTGGTTAGGTGATGATTATGTTTGTAGTTTTGTAAATCACTTAGGTCTCGGCAGGTTAGAAATTTTTTTAATGAATACATTTAAGTAACCCAGTAAAGATACCAGTTGTACGAGACCGAATTCCATATACTGCATATAAAAATGTTGGTGCAGAACCCCCCCTCCCCTTGCCTAAATGCTATTCTACAAACAATGCCTAAAGTTAGGCATGGTATACAGAATAGAATTTATGCCCAGGCACCATCATTTACAGCAACAGAGACGTGGTGCAAACCTCACACCTAAAGCTAGGCGCAGATCTATAATTACCCGCATAGCTTTGAAGAATGCTCCCGATCCACCCATGACCCTCCCACTTCCACAAACCCCTTTTTGGCACCAAGTGTTAATTTTAGGTGTGGATTCCACACCTAAATTTACACACAAATTTAAATTAAAACCAGTTAACACTAATAATTGCTTAGGAAGCCAATTATCAGCGCTAAGTGGCTCATTAGTCAATTAAGTTTCAAGTTTATTAAAATTTGATATACAGTATTGATTATGAAAGCTATCTAAGTGGTGTACATAGGTATAACATTAAAATTGTATACTAAAAGATAATCACAAAGGACAAGACAAATATACCGATAAATATAAGGGGGGGAGGGAAAGAGAAATAGTGAATCGGAGAGACATCTACAGGAGGCGCATGTGGGAGGGGATTAACATCTTCTCAGAAGGCTAAGTTAATTAGCAATCGAAAGTGGCCTTAAACAGGAATGTTTTTAAGCTTGACTTAAATTTTATGAGATTGGAATCTTCCTATAGAGAGGGCAAAATTACAGACCTACATTTAAGGCTTTTGTCTCATGTCTATGGAGACGCGTACCCATGCTTAAGCCTGCCCAAGGCCACTTCCAGGTGCAACCACGCCCATGTCCCACTTTGGGCGTGCATAAGCATGGGTATGTGTCTCCATAGACGCACTACAGAGGCTTAAAAAGTAGGTGTTCTGTCTCGGAGGCTTTTTTTTTTTTTTTTTTTTTTTAATATGTTTCTCGATTGTCTGCCAGACGGCGGCAGTAAGGCACCTACCACCGCCAGCAATTGAGACATGAATTATGAGAATCAGGCCCTTAGGGCAGGGGTGTCCAACCTCCGGCCCGAGGGCAGCATGCGGCCCTGTGAAGTATTTTGTGTGGCCCCGGTCGAGGGCGATGCAGTATTTTCCTCTGCTGGCCCCCGGGTGTTTACTATTTTGTCAGCTCCCTCCTCTGTCTTGCTGCAGCGTTTGCACATTTGTGCGGCCCCAGAAATATTTTTTTCGGCCAATGCGGCCCAGGGAAGCCAAAAGGTTGGACACCCCTGCCTTAGGGTATAAGCTGCTCACATTGTTCCTACAGTTTTAAGGAAAATGTTACCTTTAAATTGTGTCGAATACATATTGCATCTGTGATGACATCGTAGATGTTTGGCTTTCATATCGTTACTATTTTCTCAGACTTTTTAGCTTTTTTAGCCAAAGCACTGGCCCATGTCAAGCCAGGAAAAATTAACAAAATGTTTTTTAGTCATCTCCACTGTTTTTCTTTTGTTTCTGCTGTTTGTGAAGCGTTTGGTCCTCTGTTTGAATCCTAAAGTCATATCAAGTGTTTTGTGGTATCTATAGGAGCCATAGGATAGTTCTACAGCAAGGAACATCCGTCCACTAGCAGGATAGTACACCTTCCACTTGCTGACAGACACCCATTTCCAGCTCTCATGTCCCATGCCTTGCTCTACTGAAATACTGTATTGGTTAAAACATTTGTAAAATGCATTAGAAAGTTCAAATGTTGGCATTCTCTTCAAATATATTTCAGCAAACGAGGTGAATGTCATAAACAGATTGATCAATGCCGCTAAGGAACTCAAGTCATTCAACGCCTATGGTTAGGGAATCAATGTTCTGGGCAAAATCTCACATTACCTCTAGAGACAAAAATTTGAATTTAATCTTTTATGAATATTGGATGTTTTCCATTAAAAAAGAGCAAGTTTCTATCCAAGAGAAAGCATCAATTTATTATTCTACTGTATATTCTATCTACTGATGAAGGTTAATGTTTATGGATATTCTCTTTCTCTATATATTCAAGTGTGGAACTCATTGCCTCCCCATTTGCGGATGGAACCCTCTCTTAAACAATTTAAAGCTAAACTCAAAACTTTCTTATTTGAAGATGCTTTCGGATAAAACTGTCCTTTTTAGGACTAAACAATTGCCAGTCTTTCCCTTCCTACTGTTTTTTCCCTTTAAATGTGCTTTATTTTAAATATTGTAGTTCTTCCCTTTTCCCTATTTGTGTGGAGTTTACTTTTCGGTCTTCAGTGATTTTTCGTTTGTGTAATTTTTAATGATTTCCCCTTTTTATTATTGCTGTACACCGCCTAGAAATTTGTATAAGTGGTATAACAAACTTTTTAATAAACTTGAAACTTGAAACTATACACACACACACACACTTTTTAAAGGTATTTTAAGGGGGGAAAAAATAAAAGATTACAGTAGTAGAAAAGAAGGCAGATAGCCTTTTTCTAATCTTCCCCTTTATTTTTAGAGATGGGAATTCTGATATTAAAGCTCAGGACTATGACAAAAAGGGAGGCTTAGGAAATATTGGAAAAAAAATCATTATAAAAATCTTTTTTCTTTTCAGCATTTCACACTTGTAATCATTTCCGTGCAAAATAAAATGCAGAAACAACATTAAAACTGAAAGGACTTAAAGCCACGGCCCATTTTGAACGATAGCATACTATAAAGAAGTTCAATCAGACTGTAGATGCATAGGGAAGGGAAAGAGATCTTGGATTTGGTTCACACCTTTTTTTAATAATAACGCAAGATGAGTTGCATTCAGGAACAGTAGGAATTTTTGCTCTCTCTGGAGAGCTTGCCATCGAAGTTTGTACCTGACATGCCAAAAATGACGAGGAGGCACAGTGAGATTTGAACCCTGGCTTCTCTGTTTTTCATCCCTCTGCTTTATTAGGCTGTTCCTAGAACAGGGTCTTCAGTTTCTACAGCTACAATCTTTTAGAAATGTTTATTTTTAGTTTGTGTAACATGTGGAGAGAATTCTCTTCGTTACGGAGTATGTTTTGTGAGTTCCTGAAGTTTTTTTTTTTTAAAAGATTCAGAACCAGATTATAAGCATTCAATATTTCACCTTGAAATGAGTTGTCCCGAGGGACCCAATGCCAGTCCTACATCAGGCCTTCAGTTCAAGAGACAAATAACTGGATTACACACAAGAACACAAAACAGTAGATAGTGTTTTTAAAATTTTTTATTTGTATTTACATACCACTTATAGCCTAAGTGGTTTACATTCAGGTACTCAAGTTTATCCCCTATCTGCCCTGGTGGGTTCACAGTCTATCTAATGTACCTGGGGCAATGGGTTGATTAAGTGAGTCGCCCAGGTTCACAAGGAGCAGCATGGGATTTGAACCCACAACCTCAGAGTGCTGAGGCTGTAGCTCTACCCACTGCACTACACAGTGGTAAGAGCAAGAAGGAAACACAGTTTTCTGTCAACCACAAGAACTGACATCTGTGGTGAACCATATGACCAATACTTCAACATTCATATTAAAAAAATTCATTAAATGCACTTCTTCATTCCCTCTATTCTGTGCAAAAACTGATGTGAATAAGGAACAAAAACCTATAAGCAGTAACTAGCACTAGCGAAGTTGTTACCCAACGTCCAGGCGCCCAGATGCTCATGTTTTTGCTAGATAGTATTGGAGACCACAAGGTAGACAACGGTTTCTCAGAACTCAGCTGGCAGGTCATGACTGAATCCTATCCTCGCTATATTCATGTCAACCCTCTCCTTAAATCAATTCACTGACGCGCTATCCACCTTCACATACAGTTCAAGCTCCTATTGCTGGCCTACAAGTATGTTCATTTTGCTGCCCCTCAATCTCTCTCCTCTCTTCTCTCTCCTTATACACCTCCCAGCTGTACCATTCTCCTCCACTGCCAATTCCAGACTTCGTTCCTTTCATCTAGCTGCCCCTATGCCTTAGACCTGATGGGCCATTTGGACTGAAGGGAACAGCCTAGCACTTTAAGCAGTGGACTGAGAACCACTGAAACTGAAAGGTTAAATCCTACTTCTCACACCAGCACTTCTTGTGACCTTGGCCAAATCCCTTAACCCACCACAACTTTAGGTCCAGAGGCTTAGACCAAGTCATCTTGAAATCTTGAAGCTTGTCTTCAGCTTGATTTTGGAAAGATGAGTAATTATATCCAAAATCCAAATTCTAAAAAACTATGAATACTAATCTTGAGATCTGGATGTCACTCTAAACTTATTCTAGCCTATTAGAGAATCGGCATCACCTTCAGTAATCTCTAGTCTAGGCTTGCGTTACTAACAGGTCCATTTCAGTGATTTTATCACCTTCAAAAATTCAGTTTACACATGTAGAAGCAAATTTAGAAAACCTCAGGGGTTCCATCAGTTCATCGAATTTATTATATCAATAAAGCAACAAGAGGGATGCAGTCTCTATTTGCTTCATGTCTGTCTAAAAGTAATGCACAGATGCATTGTGGGTTAAAGATAGGAAAGCCGGCTGGCTTTAGGAGTAAATTTGTAACACAGGGGCAAGCGGGACCTACAGCACAATTCACACATTCATGCAGCTTGACAAGAGATGAAGAAATAAAAAGCAATTTTCTTCCATTCTTCATGGTTTGATGGCCTCAGGTATACCAACCGCACAGATAATGGTTTAGAGTTAAATTCCCAGTATTTTTTTTTTTTGCCCTAGCCTTCTGCCTGGAGCCAGACAATTTTAATTTTCTTGAAAAATAAGAAAATATATATGGTTTTATAAATATAGCTTCACTTATATTATATATCTGGTTTATGTGATTATATATAGGAGGAGGAGTGTGTGGCGCAGTGGTTGAAGCTACAGCCTCCGCACCCTGGGGTTGTGAGTTCAAATCCCACGCTGCTCCTTGTGATCCTAGGCAAGTCACTTAATCCTCCATAGCCCCAGGTACGTTAGATAAAATTGTGAGCCCACCGGGACAGATAGGGAAAATTCTTGAGTATCTGATTGTAAAACCGCTTAGATAACCTTGATAGGTGGTATATAAAATCCTAATAAACTTGAAACTTGATATCTCTCTATATATAAAACCCTAAGCGCGCATGCGCTGTTGACAGATCATGATTCCTGATGCCGTGAGGTGTGCTTCTGTGCCAGTCCTCACGGCGCCTGCGCTAGCTGGAGGCGCATGCAGTGGCTGGAGACACGTGAGCGTGCAGCTCTTTCAATGGCGGTCGGCTTCAGGCGCATGCGGCTGTGTTTGGCAGTTTTGTCGGTCCCCTATTAGTTGCGCCTAGAGGACCGGCAGGAGGGTGGTGGATGCGGTGGTGGTTTCACAACGGCGGCGCCGGCAGTTTGTCCCCTGTTAGTAGCGGCAGGAGAGTGTCCGACAGAGGGCTCTGTTTTGAAGCTGTGGCTCTCATTGAACTGCCAGTTGGCCAGCTCCCTTGTCGGAGTTATTTTTCAGTTTACAGGTGCTGCGGTGGCTCCTCTCACGAGCCGTACCTGCATCAGAGAAGACTTCTGATGCAGGGGATCGTTAGAGGAGCCGCCCGGCACCTTTAAACGCAAAAATAACTCTGGCAAAGGAGCCGGCCAGATCGCGGGAAGTGTAGAGGAGATGGAGAAATCCTGCTGCTGCACAGGGAAATAGAGGGAGAGGGAATGCTGTGGCTGCTACACAGGGAAGTGGGGGGAGGGAAAAAATGCTGCTGCACAAGGACATGGAGAGAGAGGGAAATGTAGGGGGAGGAAATGCTGCTTCGGCTTCTGCACAGGGAAGTGGGGGGGGAGGGAAAAACTGCTGCTGCACAGGGAAATGGAGGGAGAGGGAATGCTGTGGCTGCTGCACAGGGAAGTAGGGAGGGAGACAGAAAGAAAGGAAGAAAGATACAGGGGCAGGGAGAGAGACAGAAAGACAGACAGACAAAGGGGGCCAGGGAGTGAGACAGACAGAAAGAAAGATAGCGGGAGGGAGAGAGACAGAAAGAAAGGCAGACATATATTCTAGCACCCGTTAATGTAACGGGCTTAAAGACTAGTATGTGTGTATATATATATATATATATATATATATATATATATATATATATATATATATGTGTGTGTGTGTATATGTATATATATATATATATATATATATATATATATGTGTGTGTGAGTATATAATAATAATCATATATAATAAAAGGCTAGAGCGCGCATGCGTCTCGAAAATTCGTGCGGTGTGGCACCGTGAGGTGTGCTTCTGTGGCAACATTCTAACCTCACGGTGCATGCGGGGGCTGAAGGCGCGCGACTGTGCTCTCTCCCTGTCCTCGGCGCGTCACCGCCCGCCCTCACTCACTGCTGCCTCTCACTCGCTGCCTGCCCGCATCCTCGCCGTGTCACCTCACTCGCTGCCGCCGCCGCTGATCCTCTTCAGAGCAGCCTGCGATCGTGGCCGGCTTTAAAGAACCTCGCAGGCCGCTCTCCAACCTCAGTAGCACGCTCCCTCTGACGCACGGGATCACGTCAGAGGGAACGTGCTACCGAGTTGGAGAGCAGCCTGCGAGGTTCGCTAAAGCCGGCCACCACGATCGCAGGCTGCTTTGAAGAGGAGCAGGCCAGAAGACGCCGGGATGGAGGGGAGGGTAAGAAGGGGATCAATACCGGGAGCCAGGGGGAGAGGGAAAGGGAAAGGGGGTTGCTTTGGGGGGAGGGGTGTGCTGGTGGGAGACAGAAGGGGCCATGGATAGGGAGAGGGAAAGGGGGCTGCTTTGGGGGGGAGGTGTGTCCTGGGGGCAACAGCTTTGCTCGTGGGGGGGGGGGGGGGGCGGGAGACAGAAGGATACAGACAGCGGCCAAGGAGAGAGAGATAAAGAAACACAGACAGACAGACAGCACCCGTTAATGTAACGGGCTTAAAATCTAGTAATAATAATAATAATTTTATTCTTATATACTGCCAAAGCCATAGAAGTTCGAGGCGGTTTACAGCAAGAAGCGCTGGACAATCAGCGAAGAGGTTACAGTCAAAGTCAGCGAAGAGGTTACAATCAAAGTCAGCAATACAATCTTACATAAAGAAGGAATATGAAAGCTGTGTATTTCATTAGGGATACTGGTTGAGTAAGCAGAGCTGAGAAGATTCTTAGTTAACAAATCGATTGAACAAGCTCGTTTTTACCTGTTTTCTAAAATTGAAATAGGATGATGAGAGCGCAAAAACGTTACTAAGCCAATCATTACTAAGCCCTCTACTAGAACTGGTTTCCCACGACGCGACCACTCCAGTTCTAGTAGAGGGATTATAGCCCTGATGAAACCCTTCCAGGGTGAAACATGTTGGTGACATAACCCTTTTGAATGGACCATTAGCTTCATATTTATATATTATATTATTTATTATTATATATTTTTATTATTATTATTATATTATTTATTATTATATATATTAGCTTCATATTTATAAAATTTGTAAGATTCATACATTCACAATACCTTAAATTCTAGTATGAGTGACCCGGTGAGGATTTAATGTATAAATCCAACCACTATGAAACATATTTGAGTGGCTGGTGGCATTTCTGAGGGTCTGAAAAATAACAAGTTTGGAGTGTTTAACACACTATATACATATTATGATCTGCTTAAATTTTAAGCAGAATACAAATGTTAAAAATTAAAAAATGAGTAAGTGCAATGCCAGCAGGGCGTTCGAGGGAGGGGGGGGGTGTAGGCACCCATGGAGGGCAACAGCATAGATCATCTTGGGGTTGAGAGGATAGCGCTGCTGGTGTTCATTGGGGGTTGGGGTGCAGGGGGTAGTGGCGGGCGGTGTATAACTACAGCGCTGATGGTCATTGGGGGTTAAAGGGAGGACAGCAGCCTCAGTGATCAGGTGGTGGCTCAAATATAAAGCGAGACCCCCATTTTTTGGCTCCAAAATCTCGGTTTATATTCTAGTATATACGGTAGCTACAAAGTATTGAAACCACTTAAGAAGGAAGTAAGCCAAATAAGGAACCCCCACTTTGAGATCTAAAGACACCAACCAGCCCAGGGGCATCCAAGTTTTTTCAACAATGTAGACAATACGAGTAAAGAATAATAAAGCATTCTAACTCACAAATATAGAGACATCGCTGACAGGGAACAAGTGGAAAAAAGCCAAAAGAAAATGGCCTACATAGGGATACATGATCAGAAATCCCTGTTGGGGGGGGGGGGGGAAGCACATGATTAATACTCGACAAAACCTGTGAATTTCTTCATATCCACCAAATAGCTCTGCAATGCTTCAAAATCACATGCCCTAG
This sequence comes from Geotrypetes seraphini, assembly GCF_902459505.1. Lineage (NCBI taxonomy): Eukaryota > Metazoa > Chordata > Amphibia > Gymnophiona > Dermophiidae > Geotrypetes > Geotrypetes seraphini. The sequence goes on from NC_047098.1 coordinate 17,872,098, forward strand.
CTAACTAGGTGAAAATTAGTTTTGCTAAAACTGCATCCTGAGGTCAGGTGGCCACCTCTAGTCTAACAAAACAAAAGTAGATTTTAGATCCAAAAGGATCAATGAGAATCCACACCCTTGTTCAAAAACAACAGTAATGCCCTACAGTGTGCGCTCATTATTGTGGTCCTTCCTAAAACATGTCCAGTGAACAGAGTACCCACCACCTTCCGTCTGTTGAATATAGGATAAGCAAGCATGATTACGTGACTGAGGGAATGGAATGGAATGGAATGGAAGGTCCCTCCCCCCCACCCCCCCCCTAGATAAGACATACTGCATATCAGTGATTCCCAACCCTGTCCTGGAGGAACACCAGGCCAATCGGGTTTTCAGGCTAGCCCTAATGAATATGCATGAGAGAGATTTGCATATGATGGAAGTGATAGGCATGCAAATTTGCTTCATTCATATTCATTAGGGCTAGCCTGAAAACCCAATTGGCCTGGTGTTCCTCCAGGACAGGGTTGGGAACCACTGCTGTATATCATCAACTGCTGAACAGTATTCAGTGAACACTCTTCCCTTCAGGGAGTCAAGTCCAATTATTCTCAAGAGATCTAGTAGCGTTTGGGATGCAAATCTTGCCTATTTCTTGGGGGTCTTTTGGCCAATATACCTGCCAGGAAATAGCTGCGTTTTGCAAAAGGGTACAGCGCTCCTGTGAAAATGCAATTTAGGAGACGGCTGCATAACTCTCACATAAATGTCTTGACAGGGAAAATAACCGTGTTGAAATGTCTTCAGAATCTTTTAGCAGCCATCAAAAAGAGGGGTAAAATACCTTAGGCACTGCAGTATATACTAGACACTAAATCTATCTGCAAAATATTCAGTTTTTCCAAATTACTTTTCATAACAAGAATCATTAAGAATGTACACCACGGGCTGCTTGGAGAGAGCATAGACCTCTCTACTGCTATTAAACGACAGTGCATAAATAAATATAATCTTGTGTATCTAGATGAGATTCAATATTTAATTACTATGCATAAGAAGCCAAACTAGAGTCTGGGAAGGTCTGTTAGATCCCGCATATCTTCTAAACAACAATCACCACGATTAGCATTCTAGTTCAGAGTCCCAGCAATATCTGATTTGATGTTAAGCTGCTAATTACAGAGACTAATATTCATCTAGTGGAGTGTCAGAGTTGCAATTGGTAATAAAGTATGAGATGTGCAATTCTATGACAGGTAATTTTCAGCTTGGCTTGGACATAGAAAGGCGTGTGCGGAACAAAGAGAGTAGGTTGATCCTTGGAACGAGCTCCCAGGTGATCGAGGCAAACAGCATGCAAGAATTTAAGAGCAAATGGGATGCCCATGTGGGATCCCTTAGAGGGTTAAGCCAAGGGAACCTGTCACCAGGAGTGGGATCCCTAGGATAGTAGACTTGGGGGTGGGTCAGTAGAGTGGGTAGACCTGGTGAGCTATGGCCCTTATCTGCCGTCATCTTCTATGTTTCTATGATCCCACTACCTAATCTAATCTCCTTCTAATTCTATACACTTGTGTGTCCAAATTTGCAAGCGCACTTTACAGAAGTGTGACAATTGTGCACGTATGTAATTTAATAATTATTTTAGATGCCAATTGGTTATAATAGGTCTAAATTGATGCTAATTGCCACTAATAAGCAGTTTTGGACACATGCCTTAGTCACTATTCTATAAGTTGTGCAATTATAAGGAGGTGATGGCGGTGGCATGGCCATGGGGGTCGTGGTCAGGTCAGGGGCAAACCTAGTACTAATATCCGCAGATTATGCACCTAATTGCCTTCAATTAGACATAAAACAAAAAGGGAGACCCAATGATCCACAATAAAAACAATCCAAAGATAAAAACATACCGTGCATGTGGATGTTCTGAAAGATGATTTTAATTGCTCTTCACAATAAAAATACAAATAAAAGTCTGAATAAGTAATACACGTATGATTGTCCTGACGGACCTAACACAGTCTGTGTTTCGGTGAGACCACCTTTCTCAGGGGTCCGGATGATGTAGAGTACAAAGATATAAATAGAAACAAAACAATGTACGTGTCTTTGAGCATAAAAACTGAAAATGGCTTGAAACCAGCAGAGTGGCTAGTATTAAGATGTGTTATTTTACTGTTAACCTCGATGATTAATAACTAGCCTTACCTGCGTACATTCCGGTTCAGCAGGAACTTGTCTAACATTGTCTTGAATCCCTGGAAGGTGCTTTGCCCTGTAACAGCTTCCGGAAGAGCGTTCCAGATTTCTACCACTCTCTGGGTGAAGAACTTCCTTACGTTTGTACGGAATCTATCCCCTTTTAACTCTGTAGAGTGCCCTCTTGCTCTCTCTACCTTGGAGAGGGTGAACAACCTGTCCTTATCTACTAAGTCTATTCCCTTCATTATCTTGAATGTTTCGATCATGTCCCCTCTCAGTCTCCTCTTTTCAAGGGAGAAAAGGCCCAGTTTCTCTAATCGCTCACTGTACGGCAACTCCTCCAGCCCCTTAACCGTTTTAGTCGCTCTTCCCTGGACCCTTTTGAATGTCCTTCTTCATGTAAGGCCACCAATGCTTGACGCAATATTCCAGGTGGGGGCGTACCATGGCCTGGTACAGCGGCATGATAACCTTCTACGATCTGTGATCCCCTTTTTAATCATTCCTAGCATTCTGTTCGCCCTTTTCGCCACTGCCGCACATTGCATGTCTATATTTGGCTCATTTTTTTTATCACATATATCAGTGATTTTGATTTAACATAAGAACATAAGAAGCGCCATCTCCGGATCAGACCTTCGGTCCATCAAGTCCGGCGATCCGCACACGCGGAGGCCCTGCCAGGTATACACCTGGTTTATTTTACAGCCAACCATATCTTTATATGCCTCTCTCAAGGAGATATGCATCTAGTTTGCTTTTGAAGCATAGGACTGTCGATTCCGCAATAATCTCCCCTGGGAGAGTATTCCAGATGTCAACCACTCTCTGTGTGAAGCAGAACTTCCTGACATTAGTCCTGAACTTGTCCCCCCTTAGCTTCATTTCATGTCCTCTTGTCCGTGTCAAATTGGACAATGTAAATAATCTTCTCTGCTCTATTTTGTCGATTCCTTTCAGTATTTTGAAGGTCTCGATCATATCCCCACGCAGTCTCCTTTTCTCAAGGGAGAACAATCCCAGTGTTTTAAGTCGATCCTCATATACCAGTTTCTCCATACCCTACAGACATTTCTACAGACATTTCTCTTTTTTTTTTTTTCGTTAAGGCGAGAAGTTAACAAAGGCAAGCATTAAGATGTGTTATTTTACTGTTAACCTCGATGCTTAATAACTAGGTCTCACTGCATACAATAGCAGAGGTTAGTGATAAAATAACATTATCTTAATGGTAGTCCATGTTGATAACTAGGCCCCTAATCTTGATATCACAAATGCCACTCAATGAAAGCTTTGCTCTTGAAATTGCATAACCAGGATTGCCTTAAAATATAATCCATTTATGCAGCGGTTTGAGTCAATCCACCGCAGTGGCTTAGTAAAGGGGGGAGAGAGGGGGGGTCCACCCCAGGCGCCATCTTGCTCAGGGTGCCGGCACCGATCCTTCTCTCCCTGCCGTGTACCTGCCCCTTCCCTTCCCTCATATCTTTTTAAACTTTGGCGCGAGCAGCCAACAACTTGCTGCCGTGTTGGCTTCGGCGCCCTCTCTGTCATCGCTTCCGGGACCCACGCCTAGGAAGTGGCATCAGAGAAAGAGAGCCAAAGTGGATGCGGGCAGTAAGTTGGTGGCTGCTCGCACCAAAGTTAAGAAGGTATGGAGAAGGGGCATGTATGGCGGGGAAGGGGCGCCACCGCCCCAGGTACTGCTCGCCCTTGCTAGGCCACTGATCCACTGAACATAAACGGACGCAAAGCATGGAGTAGTTTTGCAGTGTGATCAGAGCAGGGAGTGAAGCCCCATGAATCCAGGGCTCGATACCGGGGGAAACTAATCTAGAAGCAGAGGAGCTGCGCTTTAAAATGGGTCCAGTTTCACATACGCAAGGCAAGGTTTGCTGTAAGTACTTTGGCAAGAGCCGTAATAATCAGGTACTCGGATCAAGTGGACAAACGTACTTCAGCCCCCAAAAAGGGAGCAGCTCCCAGTTCAGATCCAGCCCTGGGACCAAGAAACGAAACAGCAATTTTGGGAAAGCATTAGGACGCAGCACGTACCTTTTGTTCAGTCTCCAGGAAGCGTTTCAGGTCTTCAGGGTCCAAGTGATCCTTGTGGTTGCTATAGGTGAGCATTAGAAGGTAGAGATCTCGGCGTGTGGACATCATTTTGTAGAAGGTACAGAACTCATCGAACCCCAGTGTCCCTTGGTTATCATCTGTGTCTGCCTCCTGCACCAGAAAACAAATCCCTCTTTAAAAAGATGCATTTCACCACAATTCAATAAAAACAGAGGCCCAAAGCCAGGGAAGGGGGGGGGGGCGTGGTTTTCTCAACTCCAGTTGGTGGCTATTTGCTTTTTGGGGGGAAGGAGGTAAAGAATTAAAAATCCATTGGAGTAAGCGCTTCATATCAAAATCAGTTAAAAATAAAATAGACCTTTTATATTGTAGAATAAAGAGAAACATGTACACAGGGAGGATCCAATTTAAGTGTGCAACTGTAATTTTCAAAATTCTATATCAGGGCTGCCCAAGTCCAGTCCTCGAGATCTACTGACAGGCCAGGATTTCAGCAAATCCACAATGAATAGGCCTGAGAAAGATTTGCCTGCACTGCCTTCTTGGTATGCAAATCTCTCTCATGCATATTCATTGTGGATATGCTGAAAACCTGGCCTGCCAGTACATTTCGAGGACCGGACTTGGGCAGCCCTGTTCTATGATATTTTTCCTCCTTTACCCCCTCTTCTATGAAACCGCGCTAGCGTTTTTTAGCGCAGAGAGCTGCGCTGCTCCCGATGCTCGTTGAATTCTTAAGAGCGTTGGGAGCAGTGCGGGCCATTCATCTTGGTTCTCTGCGCTAAAATCCGCTAGCGCAGTTTCATGGAAGAGGGAGGTCAGTTTTTGTTAAGATTAACTCACAAGAAATCTCTAACTCTAGGAGCTCTCAGAAATTCAAACTTGGCTTTCCCACTGTTAGGAAAATAAAAACTGACCAATTTTTGTCGATCATTTTCTTTTTTATTTGTAAAAATTTGGAATGACCTTCCGTCTATAGTTAGAGCTATCTCTCACTTACCCATTTTTTGTAAAGCATTGAAGACTTATCTATTTCAGAAATTTACCAATGGCTCTTTAAATAATTAACCTTAAAAGATAAAAAAATTTTGGCATAAAAGATACAGTTTCTGCTTGTATATTTTATTAATATTTTGTTAACCGAGTCGAGCCCTTTTGAAGGGATGAATTGGTATATAAAATCAAAGATTAGAATGTGCTCCCATAGCCTGTTCTATAAATTTTCGTGCCTCAAGAAACATTTACTCTTTGGGAATAAAATTATGACTTGGTTACAAAAAAAAAAGTGACTCTCTTCAGACAGATGTGGTGTGGCATTTTATCATATCACTAGTTAGGAGATCAGCTGAGGAAAAAGCACATGCTGTGCTATATCTGAAGCCAAAGAAAGGCAGGCTGCCACTTAACCAGGAAGAAAGGGACAAACCAGCTGTGCTGCTGCTAAGCTCCTCTGGCCAGCTAAAAGACACACAGATGTGTTCAGCTGGAGACCATGTTGGACTATTGTGGAGTACTGAAAGTAGTCATTGGGTCCAAAGATAAAAGCACTCATTTGCTCTGAGGACACACTTGTCTATCCCAGCAACCCCTCTGCTTCAAGTCTTTAGATTTGCATGCAAAGTTCTCTCTGCTACATAAGATCCTGACCACTTTACAAATCAAGATGGAGTGCAGAAATAGAGACCACCATTCCTGTCTGTACGTGAAAGAATTAGCTTTCAGTCCCGTCTATACGTGAATGATTTCTTGACACAACCCGCAAAACTATCTTCTCGGTCCCTGCTCCCACTCTATGGAACGTCCTTCCGTCGGCCCTTACACTAGAAACATCTCTCGAAAAGTTCAAATCTAAACTAAAAACATTCCTCTTTAAAGACGCCTACACATTCCGATTTCTTTCATTTCAATAAGAGCCCAAACAGCTTCCATGCAGTCAGCATTACCGAATTGAAACGCTTCTTTTGAAGCAACCCCTACCCTAGTGTGTTAAGCCCTTCCCTCTCTTCCCCTCCCTTTTATGATTTTATTTTCTCATTGTATTTAATCTCTTACCTTTCCCACTTCTTCCCTTTGGTACCAGTAAGTCTGCATGTTTTGTCGCCCCCCTCTATTTTTATTTTAAAGTTTTATTTTAATAATATTTGATAATTGTAAATCATTTAGATATGTTTTGATAAACAGTATATCAAAGATTAAATAAACTTGGAAACTTAGATGAAGAACATTGCACATGAACTGGCAAATTCTATAAAGTCTGCCTAAAGTTAGGCACTTGCATCAGCACGCCTAGCAGACATAGGCGCCTAACTCAGGGCTCCTTTTATAAAGCCACAGTAGGGTTTCTACCATGGGCCAAGCAAGGTAAATTCTCCAGCGCTCATAGGAATTCTATGAGCGTCTGTGCCATTACCTTGCCAGCCAGTGGTAGAAACCTCTACCATAACTTTGTAAAGCCCAGCGTTAATAGGCCTAATCGGCACTGATAATTGGCACTTATATCATAACTGGCTTTAATTAGACTTAATTGAAAGTTAGGTGACTATACTTCTCCCTCCGTATTCACTGTGATAGGGGATTAACAGAGCTGCAAATACAGAAATTCCGCAAATAACTTTTTCATATGTTATGCGCTATTTTCTGTTAAAAACCATCGTGAATATGGTGAAACTGTGAATAATTTGGTGGGAGACCTGGCCTGTTCCTGAAGGAGAGGCAAAACACGGTGAAGAAAGTGCCGGGAATTGGTGATTTTCTCTGTAAACGCTTGGAATCAGCGATTTCTCTGTACAAGCTGATGTAATTTTTGGGGGGAGGGGGGGGAGGAGCCAGCAAGCTAAAAACTGTGAATAATAGAAACCGTGAATGCTGAAACCGCGAATACGGAGGGAGAAGTGTAACTCAAAAAGCACAATTCTAGAAAAAGCAGATGCCTAGTCCATGGCGCCCATCTAGGGACAGATCAAAGGTGTGTTTTTGAGCTATGCGCCTCTTTATGAATAAGATGCACGTAATTACATGAAGAAAAAGTTAGGTGCTAAGCGTGATTATATACAGTGCACCTAACTTTTATAATAATAATAATAATAACAGTTTATATACCACAAGGCTGTAAAGTTCTATGTGGTTTACAATAGTTAAAAATACAACAAACTGAATAAAACTAAAAAGGTAAAAGCTAATAACTATTAAACCCTAAAAAGATCTGATTATTGCATGATAAAATTCTAAAAATCAGCTACCTACGTACTTCATAAACAGATATGTTTTCAGATGTCTCCTAAATTCCCCATAAGTATCAGTAAGCAGAAACAATTGTTCTAGATCTTTGCCCCATAATGCTGCCCGATATGAAAAAAGATATTGATGATGTTTAAGTTTACATCCTCTGACCGGCGGAAAAACTAAATTCAGGTGTGAGCTTCTCTTATGGCTGTTGGTTGCAAAAGAGAAAAGCTCAGTTATATATTTAGGAGCAAAACCAAATAAAACCTTAAAACAAAAACAACCAAACTTAAACTTCACACGCGCCTCCATCGGCAACCAGTGCAGCACTCGATAGGAAGGTGTTACATGATCGTATTTCGTCAACCTGAACGCCGCATTTGGTACCATTCGCAATCTTTGCATATTCTTCTGAGAAATTGCTAAGTAGGCAATAGTGCAGTAATCAAGTTGAATTAATATAAGAGATTGTACCAGTTGGCGCTGATTTTTTTTATGTGGCCTATACAGAATTGGGCCCAAAATGCTTAAGTAAAGGGTCATGGATATGATATACCACCTTTCTGGACTTAAATGCAGGTACTTTTTCGGCCCCTAGAGGGCACACAATCTAAGTTGGAAAGTAAATGATTGTGCTAGAGATGTTACAGCTGCAAAAGTCCCCTCTACTGCTACCTGGGACATGTAGTCCTGTGCTTTGTTTTAGAGGTTTCTCTTTTGAGGAGAAAGATTTAAACTGTTTTTTGATGAAACACTAATACTTACTGGTTTTGTCAACATGTTGTCTTCTGAGACATGCCCACTTGGAGAGAATAAGCCACTCCTGGCTTTCTTTCTTGTTCCATTCCAAGAGAAAGCCAGGAGTGGCTTATTCTCTCCAAGCGGGCTTGGCTCAGAAGACTGCACAATGGAAAAACCCTTTTATTTTTAATATTCAGGTCACACAGCGTTGTTCAGTTTTGTTAAAATATCGGAATTAAACTCATTCTTCATCAAGTAAAAAAAATGTAGTGCACAGATACATGTGTACGATCTTGCATCGCAAAAAAGGAAAAATCCTAATAATGATCTAGATCTTTCCAAATACAAATATTTTCTTTTCTCTTTCACCTGCCTTCATTCTCCATCAATAGTAACTTTTGCTAGGGACTCACAGCCAGCCATAGCAGTTCCCCTGTGGATTCATTTGTATTCATGTTGGTTAACAGTATGAAAATCAATTTGTATTGGAAATTTCATGTCATAACTTGATTGTCCCATGCATTAATATCCAATCCTCTCCTAGCCTCTTTTCAATCCCCCAATTACCAACAGTAAGAAAATCTAATTTTATTTTCCCCATTTCCAATTCTGTCACATAAGCTTCTTATTCCATTAGAGTTTAGTCTTTGCCGTCAATACAAAGCCTTGTAGAATATTGTTTTAAGGTCACATTATACTACTGCACAGCTGCCTCCTGGCTACTGACTGCAGTAGATAGGCTGCTGTAGAGAATGACACGGTGACAAAATTCATCACCATTCCCGTCCCTGCGATAACCGCGGGAAACCATCTTCATGTCATTCTTTAAGGAGAGAGGGAAGAAGAGTATAATTGGGCACAACCACTGACCCGCAAGCTTTGCTTTGAAGAATGCTGGTGTAGAAGGACTGAAGTTGAAACAGACACTACAGAATGACAGTCTCTGGTATCCAGAGCAGATATTGTGATGTCATAATGCCTCATTCCACCAGTGCCTAAGAGCCAATCACATCAGTGATGTCACAATGGCTTCATTATCCTTGGCTCCCATAAGAATCAGAGTATGAATGGCCACAACCACTGACCCGCAAGCTTTGCTTTGAAGAATGCTGGTGTAGAAGGATTGAGATTGAAATAGACACTAGAAAATGACATGAGATTATTTCCCGCAGTTATCCGCGGGGACGGGAACGGTGATGAATTTTGTCACCGTGTCATTCTCTAGCTGTATACATATTAGTATGCAGTTAGTGGAGATATTCAAAAGGTGGTAAAATAATGCTCCCCCCCCCCCCCCGTGTTGGAAAGCGGAAATTGTGAAATCAGGATCTACAAATTGAAACCCTGCCTCCTCTACTCACACTGCATAACCTTGAACTGGTTGCTTAACAACTTTGTTCCCTATGACAGGGTGGACAGGAATATATGGGTCTCCCTTAAGCACACTCCCTCCCTCACCGGAGCACCTTAAGAGCCCTAGGCCTGTGAAGCTCAGCCAGGAGAGTGTGGTTCAGCCTGGGGCTAGGGAAAGACAGAGGCCCAGAAGAAGCAGCAGACCTCCAGAGTTCTTCTTTAAAACATGCATTTGAAGAACCACAGGGGTAGCTGTGAAGTAGGAAAAACTTTCCTATTTCAGACAGAGCGCACTATTTTATTTGCGATTGGACTCCAAGCTAACAGCTTGTGAGGTTTCTGTCTCAGAGGAGACATGATAGAGACTTATAAGATCATGAAGGGCATAGAGAGAGTATAGAGGGACAGAAAGAGAGAGAGAAAGAGAGAGAGAAAGGGAGACAGAGAGAAATAGAGAGAGATAAAGAGAGAGCGAGATAGAGAAAGATTGGAGAAACTGGGACTCTTTTCCCTGGAGAAGAGGAGACTCAGAGGGGATATGATAGAGACTTACAAGATCATGAAGGGCATAGAGAGAGTAGAGAGGGACAGATTCTTCAAACTTTCAAAAAATAAAAGAACAAGAGGACACTCGGAAAAGTTGAAAGGGGACAGATTCAAAACAAATGCTAGGAAGTTCTTCTTTACCCAATGTGTGGTGGACACCTGGAATGCGCTTCCAGAGGACGTAATAGGGCAGAGTACGGTACTGGGGTTTAAGAAAGGATTGGACAATTTCCTGCTGGAAAAGGGGATAGAGGGGTATAGATAGAGAATTACTGCACAGGTCCTGGACCTGTTGGGCCGCCGCGTGAGCGGACTGCTGGGCATGATGGACTTCAGGTCTGACCCAGTGGAGGCATTGCTTATGTTCTTATGTTCTGTATTGGGGTTTTTTTTTCCTTTTGAACCACACAATAAAAGTTTTTTCTTCATTTTAAACCACGACATGGCTGTGTTTGTGAAGACTCCTCACACTATGCTCCCTCATGCTTTCAAATATTTCCATTGTTAGTTAGTTAGTTTTTTTTTTCATTTATAACCCGCTTTTTACAAAGCAGCTCACAATAAAACACGCACAATAAATAAAACACAAACATGCATAATAGAAATCTAACTTTACCATCTCAGCAACCAGCGCTCGCATCATTGTATTGACTTTTAATATTTTATGTATGTAATTATCTGTAAACCGTTTTGGAAAAACAACGGTATAGAAATTTTAAAAATAAATAAATTGCAATAGTTAGTGCCCATATTTCATTGTGCAAAATAAATGTTCCTTCAGTAATTTCTTGAAATCATGCAAATTTCCCTGCTGTCGTAGATACTGTATGTTGGTCTTCAATTCCACTCTTGAGGACCTATACAGGAGAACATACTAGTTCTAGAGCTCACAAGCCTAAGATGTGTAACTGGAGAAATGGACAGGTCTACATGAGTAACTGAACGAAGTTTTGGTAATTGGGTATAAGGCAGAATGGAACCCAAACATGCCGGGGCCATACCAAACGCACACAAATAGATCATCACTAATAGTCTGTAGGGTATGTGGTCTTCCAGTTTTAGCCAATATAACGTAACTTTTTTTTTGTTTAAATTCTTTATTTTAATTTGTCATATTGCTAGGTTTACCAAAATCTAGGCCCCTCTTGATGAATTTTGCAAGGACTTGAATGTCAACCCCAATTAACTCCATTATGTTTATGACTTGAGAATTTGCAGCTTACTGTATTGTTTCATTTTACATTATTTGTATTTGTAAGATATTATGTATATGATATGTAAACCGCATAATTATATGCGGTATATAAATTTTTTAATAAATAAATATATGTTTATATTAGACCATGGACTCTTCTGGATCATGACACTTGTGTATGGTAAGAGCAGTATGCTGAACAGTGCAAAATAATGGGGAACATGACTTGTACCCAAACCCAATGGACATGACTGAAACAGAGTCATAGAGTGGCCGCGGCATTGCATAAGGGGGTGTCTTACCTTGAAACAACGGGAGCAAAACATGTTGGTAGAATGAACCCCCTGACCGACCTGGAACAAATCACTTTTGCACTCTACTTCTAAAAAATATTTACTATAATGGTGGAAATGTTTATATGACTAATAAATTACATATATGAAAAGGAAATATAAATGGATCGGTGACAATTTGATGTAAGACTCTCTAGTGCAGTGGTTCCCAACCCTGTCCTGGAGGACCACCAGGCCAATCGGGTTTCCAGGCTAGCCCTAATGAATATGCATGGAGCAGATTTGCATGCCTGTCACTTCTATTATATGCAAATCTCTCTCATGCATATTCATTAGGGCTAGCCGATTGGCCTGGTGGTCCTCCAGGACAGGGTTCGGAACCACTGCTCTAGTATGAATGAAACTTTGAACGTTTTTGAGATACATCACTGAGATCCAAGAAAACAAGAGAGTTATATTGAGTACTGTATGTTAATGACTTCGTTAAGTTGGCTATACTTAATGAAATAATACAAGTGCTTGCTGTTTTGTTAAACTTACTATCTCAATTTGACCCCAGAATTTCACACCAGTTCCACACAACCAGGATTTCAGAATAGGTTCTGATGCCAGTAGAAGAAACAAGTAGCACAAGAGTCAATTTTAGTGTCTGCTATCACACCAACCCTGTGCACATTTTACCAACTACTCTAAAATTGATTTATTAGTGTGATTGGCATTTAGATCTCAGGGGCACCACTGCCCTGAACTGCATATTTAACATCTAATGGAGGAGCAGCCTATTGGGAGAGCAGCCAGGTGAGATTCAGAGAAACCAGGGGGGTCAAATCCCACCGATGCCACTTGTGACCTTGGGCAAACCACATCATGCTCCATTGTCTCAGGTACTGACTTAGACCAATTCCTTTGGGAAGAGGGAATACCGGCTGAATCTGAATGTAATTCGCTTTGAACTAAATCCAACTAACTAAATAAAACGTACATAATTACAACCCTGTGTGCCCATTATACCATGCCAGCAGTTTGAAGAAGCTGGCAATGTGTTCCAGGAACTTTATGCCAGACCATATGTTCTAAAACACCAGATTGGATTGTTGAAAAATAACAATTCAAGGACAAATTAAACTGGAAAATTCAGGTCATCCATATAAATTTAGGGCTCCTTTTATAAAAGGCATGCTAGCGGTTTTAGTACACGCTTAGCGTGCGCTAAAATGCCATGCACCCTGTAATCCCCTTCGCTTCCAGGAAGTCATCCAGCCCCATTTTGAAACCCAGTATTGTACTCTGTCCTATTACCTCATTTGGAAGCATGTTCCAGGTGTCCACCGCTCTCTGAGTGAAGAAAAACTTCCTTGCATTTGTTTTGAATCTGTAACCTCTCAGTTTTTCTGAATGACCTCTTGTTTTTGTTGTCCCTGCTAGTCTGAAGAATCTGCCCCTCTCCACCTTCTCTATGCCTTTCATGATTTTATACGTCTGTATCATGTCTCCTCTCAGTCTCCGCTAAGACAATCTCAGGAAGTACAGATTAACAAATTATCCAGTTCTGATTTTATAAAAATTTATCAAATAGATGTGTTTTCCGAAGTTTTTCTAAAATGTATGTAAGACACAGCATTATAATAGCTGGCTAAATTCCTCGTCTCTAAATGCTGCCTGAAAAGTATCTTTTATAGTGACAATTCTGAAATATGTCGGAGTACGTTGTCAACGTTTAGACGTAGCAGAGAGAAGTTTCAAGTTTCAAGTTTTATTGGGATTTGTTATCTACGCAATATCATATATTTCAATGCATATAACAATTGTTTTTAAAATAACAATTAACAAATTGGGGAGGACAAAACAAGATCATATAGACAAATTTTGACATTCTATTACAAACTGGTACAAAAGGCAAAAGGGGTGAACTACAAATTTTTTAAGAAAAAAAAAATAAACATTTAAGGAAAAAAAAAAACACATATGGAGGGGTCATGGAAAACATATATGGTAGGATCTCAAATTCAAGATATAAAGTGAAATAAAGAGTATTTTGGCGACCTACACATAACACTCATTAAAAACTGGGATTTAATATTTATAGGTAATATTTTCTATATATTGAAAGCGTCCTTGAACAGAAAGCATTTCAGGGAACGCTTAAATTTTTCTAAAGAAGGTTCATTACGTATAAATAGTGGTAAATTGTTCCAGAGCTGAGGTGCTATGACCGAAAAAATGGTAGATCTCCTGGTCCCTATTATTTTTAAAGACGGAATACTTAATAGATGTTGTTGTGTTGATCTGAGAGTCCTAGATGAAGAATATGGTATCAAAAAACGGTCCAAAAATAAAGGCACATGTGATTGTTGAATTTTAAATGTTAAGAGTATGATTTTAAAAGTTATTCTGTGTGTGATTGGTAGCCAATGAGCAGTTTGTAAAAGTGGTGCAGGGCCACAGCAGGCAATGAATATGAATTGTTCTGGCCACTGGCAACACCTTGGAGGTATTATCAGCGTAGAGTGAAGTCTTTAAAGTGACTATGGGGCCAGGTTTCACTTTTGATGCTATAAGTAAGGGTTTTTTGTACAAAATCAATAATTCAACAATGTTACAAAAAAAAAAAAATTAAATTGGGGGTTTTGGAGCTTTTCAGTTTTTAGAATTCCAGATAAAGGATTTTGTACCTGTACTACTAATCATTTCTATGGTGCTACTAGACTTATGCAGCACTGTACACAAAACATGCAAGAGAGAGTTCCTGCCCGATAGAGCTTACAGTCTATTCATGATAGACAAATAGAACAAATAAAAGATTGGGTACTGAACAAGTGATTAGGGAGATCTTAGCCATAAGCAATGAGAGAGTGGCTAAGGGTTTTCGTAATGTTCTCAGAAAGGAGCCTACTACGAAAACTGTGGCGCAGTGGTTAAAAGCTACAGCCTCAGCAGCCTGAGGTTGTGGGTTCAAACCCACGCAGCTCCATGTGACCCTGTTAAGTCACTTAATCCCACAAAATACCTCTCTCAAAAACTTTAAAGATATTTTGAACAGAATCACTCAGGAGGTGTTGTTCTGCTCCGAGAAACTCTTAACTGCTTCATATGTTTTCATTAATTTTGAAAGGGGAAGAGCCCTATCAAAATTAATGAAGACATATGAAGTTAACATTACATTACATTAGTGATTTCTATTCCGCCATTACCTTGCGGTTCAAGGCGGATTACATATATGTCAGAGTTTCTCATAGCAGAACAACACTCCCGAGTGATTCTGTTCAAAATTTCTTTAAAGTTTTTGAGAAAGGTATTTCGTGAGATTATTTTGTTCTTTCTCAATCCTGTATATATTTGGGTGATACAAGTCACTTAATCCCCCAATTCATGTAGACCGTTGTGAGCTCCCCTGGGAGAATGGTATAGAAAATTGAATAAATAAATAAATAACTCTTTATCTACCCTTTCATTGCTTCATGCTTAGATTATTGCCGATGACGCCAAACTATGCAACATAGTAGGCAACAGCACAGTGCCCGACTGCATGACGCAGGACCTACTCTTACTGGAGCATTGGTCCTCAACTTGGCAACTAAGTTTTAATGCCCAAAAGCGTAAGGTCATGCACCTTGGCAGCAGAAATCCATGCAGAACTTACACCCTAAATGGTGAGACCTTAGCAAGAACTGCAGCAGAACGGGACTTGGGAGTGATCATTAGTGAAGACATGAAGACGGCCAATCAAGTGGAGAAAGCTTCATCCAAGGCTAGACAAACGATGGGTTGTATCCAAAGAAGTTTCATCAGCCGGAAGCCCGAAGTTATAATGCCGTTGTACAGATCCATGGTGAGACCTCATCTGGAATATTGTGTACAATTCTGGAGACCACATTATCAAAAAGATGTGCGGAGAATTGAGTCGGTTCAGAGAATGGCCACCAGGATGGTCTCAGGACTCAAGGATCTCCCGTATGAGGAACGGCTGGGTAAGTTGCAGCTGTACTCGCTCGAGGAACGTAGAGAGAGGGGAGACATGATCAAGACGTTCAAATATGTCACGGGCCGTATTGAGGTAGAAGAGGATATCTTTTTTCTTAAAGGACCTACGGCGACAAGAGGACATCCGTTGAAACTCAGAAGTGGGAGATTTCATAGTGACAGCAGGAGGTATTTCTTCACCGAAAGGGTGGTTGATCGCTGGAATAATTTTCCACAACAGGTAATTGAGGCCAGCAGTGTGCTGGATTTTAAGAGAAAATGGGATACGCATGTGGGATCACTTCAGGGAAGAAATTAGGGGGTGGGTCATTAGAGTGGGCAGACTAGATGGGCCGTAGCCCTTTTCTGCCGTCATCTTCTATGTTATAGAGAAAGAAAACACAGGTTTTAATAGGCATAACATCCACACCTTTAGTGTAGGTGTGATGGTACTTTATAAAGACCCATGGGCGCCTTTGAGTGATTATAGACTACGCTTAAAACAGACATTTTCCCATCCTATTTACCCAGGTGCCCTTTTATGAAATTACCCCTAACCCCTCTCCCCCTATCTATCAAACTCTCTCTAAGCCATAAAGGCCTGGATTCTCTATAGGGTGCCAATATCGGTGGCTGCCTAAAAAGCGGCAATCACACAATGGCACCCTGTAGACTGGGGTGTCCAACCTGCGGCCCAAGCGCCACATGCAGCCCCGTAAAGTATTTTGTGCAGCCCCGGTCGAGGGCGATGCAGTGTTTTCCTCTGCTGCCCCCGGGTGTTTACTGTCTTGCTGGCTCCCTCCTCTGTCATGGCTGCAGCGTTTGCGCAGCCCCAGAAAAAAATTTTTCGGCCTATGCGGCCCAGGGAAGGCAAAAGGTTGGACACCCCTGCTAGAGAATCGCATCTCTACAATAGATAAGACACCAGAAATGTAGGCCAGGGTTTTCCAGGCCTACATTTTTGGTGCCTATCTATGCCGTGAATTGCGCCAACGTAGGTGCTTTAGGCTGCCTAATGCCACTTCCGGATGGCGTCCATAGTGGCGTTCAGCAGCATAGTGCGCCTAGGCAGGCACAATTCTCGTGCGTATTATTTATGTGCGGTAGGCGCTTTAACGGAGCCATTTTAAATGGCATTTGTTACTTAGGTGTTGGTAGAGCTCCGTTTCTAGAATTTCTCCCCAAAGGTCTTAAATACAGGAGTGCTATTTGGTTTTCTGTCCTAGCTGAAGTTTCAGGGTGTCCATAATGAACAGGCTTATGCATTAGCATGCATCAGACTCATTATCACACCTTAAAAATGTACTGCATGCTGACCTATGAATTAATATGTGTTCAGTCAATTAGTGCAAGTCAAAAACTCTAATGTGACCTGAAAACGAACCATAACGTTGTCCTGTGTGCATTCCTAATTATGACAATACTGGAGGGAGAGATTTGTATACACTGGATGTCAGGTGAAAGCAAATCTCTCTCATACATATTCACCATTTCTCTCCTGAATGACTAGATTGGTTAGGTGCACCTCCAGAACTAAAGGGGGGCGGGGGGGGGGGGAGAACACTGCCCTCTTCATATTATTCATTTATGGGGTCTCTAGGTTTTCTAACAGTTACAGAAAACTCATTGAATCTGATTTTAACGTGCATTTTCCCCACTAATTTTATTCTTGTATTTAATATAGGCTGGTCTACAAAAAAAATCCCCAAAACCCCAACCTATACCTTTTCAGCAAACACAAGGAAAAGACCACAACGTGGAATTAAACTTCCAGTGCAGGAAAGAGCACAAAGCTAAAAGCACTTTTTGAAAATCACCCTATAGTACTTGGTTTTTCACACTGGCCTAGAAGTAAAGCTAAGCTTTATTTATTTTTTGTCCATTTACTTTAATGGAAATAAACAGAAATTTCAAACAAACAAAAAAGCACCCAGTAAGGCTATTCTTATGCTCTTATAGTTAAGCTCTGGAATGCATTGCCAGAGGATGTGGTGAGAGTGGGTAAAGTATCTGGTTTTAAAAAGGTTTGCACAAGTTTCTGGAGGAAAAGTCCATAGCCTGCTGTTAAGATAGACGTAGGGGAAGCCATTGATTGCCCTGGATCGGTGACGTGGAATGCTGCTACTATTTGGGTTTTTGTCAGACCCTTGTGACTTAGATTGGTCTCCGTGAAGACAGAATTCGGGGCTAGATGGACCACTTAAACTTGAGATCAGAATCAAATGTCGTTAAATTCAAATCTGACCTAAAAACCTTTCCTTATAAAGATGCTTTAATTGTATAGACTAAGATTATGACATCGGCTAACTTTATGCAAACCTGTACCCTGCTATGTCTTTTCCTGCCCCGTCCTTTATTTTTGAAACGATGTAACCTTTCCAGTTTCCCTCCGGTTTCCTGTGAATTCTCCTCCTCTATCTTAGAAGAGTTTGAGTTTGCCTCCCATGTAAGTACATTTTTTCTTCTAAACTACGTTTTAATGTAAACTACTTAGGTTATTATAAGCAGTATATCAAGCCCCGATAAACTTGAAACTGGTCTGACCCAGTAAGGCTGTTCTTATATGAGCCAATTATAGGACAGGTCAAGCCACTGTGACATCACTGATGAGGCTGACTCTTAGGCATCAGTGGATTGAGGCATTGTGACAATCTCAGCTCTAGAATGTTGCCACTCTTTGGGTTTTTGCCAATTACTTGTGACTTGGATTGGTTTCCGTGAAGACGGGATACTGGGCTAGATGGACCATTGGTCTCATCTAGTAAGGCTATTCTTATGTTCTAATTTTTGTTCCTCAGTTAGTGGACACCCACACCTAGAACTCCCAAGTCAGATAGCTGCTGGTGAAGCCAAGTACTGTGGACTAGAGAATGACACGGTGACAAAATTCATCACCGTTCCCGTCCCTGCGGATAACCACGGGAAATAATCCCATGTCATTTTCTAGTGTCTATTTCAACCTCGGTCCTTCTACACCAGCATTCTTCAAAGCAAAGCTTGTGGGTCAGTGGTTGTGGCCATTCATACTCTGATTCTTATGGGAGCCAAGGATAATGAAGCCATTGTGACATCACTGATGTGATTGGCTCTTAGGAACTGGTGGAATGAGGCATTATGACATCACAATATCTGCTCTGGATACCAGAGACTGTCATTCTGTAGTGTCTATCTCAACTTCAATCCTTCTACACCAGCATTCTTCAAAGCAAAGCTTGCAGGTCAGTGGTTGTGGCCATTCATACTCTGATTCTTCCCTCTTTCCTTAAAAAATGACATGAAGATGGTTTCCCGCTTGGACGGGAACGGTGATGAATTTTGTCACCGTGTCATTCTCTACTGTGGACTTAGAAGCTTTGTAGAATGCTATTGAAAACCTACACAAGGTTTGCTCCAGTTCTGCAACTATTTCATTAAACCTATCCGAGTTACAAAATCTGGAGGAAACTAAAGCTTGTACCCCAGAGAATGTTTTCAGGTTCCTTTCACAATGGGTACAGACACCACAGCCAAATTACAAGCAGGAGATGGAGAAAAACTGGCTGGCTTAACCACTTCTGGAGCGTCATAAGGTGGGATTCAACTCATGGTCTCTGTTTAAGCTTCTCTGACACAGGAGGTTTAAAATGAAGGACCTGGATAGGTGGTTTAAGTGAGCATTTATCTTGTGTTCAATTTTTCCCTTCGTTTGGAATAAAAAGAATCTGCCAATTCCTTAGAGTAAAAAGCTCCTCAAAGACTCTTGGCTCAGATGCTTCTTCTGATAATACTTTATCTGTATCCTTACAATATTTGTCAATATGGTCTCAAAAATCACTTGCACAAGAAAAATAAAATGAAATCAGAAAGGTTTATGCTGAGATGAATAGTAATTCGCAGAGGACATGCTGAGTTGACATGTAGGAGTCAATTTCATAGCTGTCTGTCTATATGAAAACCATGCCTATTTTGTAAAAGCAACACAGGTGTCTCTGTGCTTTGGTGGCCATTTTGGAAGCCCTGTTTGCATTTTAGATGTACATAATTCAGCATTTGGATGTGTACATCACAAATATATCTAAAATGTCATAAGAATAACCTTACTGGGTCAGACCAATGGTCCATCAAGCCCAGTAGCCCATTCTCGCAGTGGCCAAACCAGGCCAGTAGTACCTGGCCAAAACCCAAGGAATAGCAATATTCCATGCTACCGATACAGGGCAAGCAGTAGCTTGGCTTCCCCCTCATATCTTTCTCAATAACAGCCTATGGACTTTTCCTCCAGGAACTTGTTCAAACCTTTCATAAAACCAGCTACGCTATCCGCCTCTTGCCACATCCTCTGGCAACGCGTTCCAGAGCTTAACTATTCTCCGAGTGAAAAAAAATTTCTTCCTATTGGTTTTTAAAGTATTTCCTTGTAACTTCATTGAGTGTCCCCTAGTCTTTGTAATTTTTAACGGAGTGAAAAATCAATCCACTTGTACCCGTTCTACTCCACTCAGGATTTTGTAGACGTCAATCATATCTCCCCCTTTGCTGGCTCTTTTCCAAGCTGAAGAGCCCTAACCGTTTTAGTCTTTCCTCATACGAGAGGAGTTCCATTCCCTTTACAATCTTGGTCGCTCTTCTTTGAACTTTTTCTAGCGCCACTATATCTTTCTTGAGATAAGGAGACCTTAATTGAACGCAATACCCCAAATGAGGTCGCACCATGGAGCGATACAGGGGCATTATAACATTCTTAGGCTTGTTAACCATCCCATGTTAGAAAGTTGGGATATAGACATCCAAAACTCAAAAATATGCATACCACAAAGGGGTCTTTGTCTCAGCATGTTTTGGATGTAACTAGGGTAGGACTGAAAAATAAATATCTACTCCCAGTTTCAGAAGGGGAATGACAGCTTACATCCAAGCAGATGAACTTTGGGATTTACCTACAATAAATAAATAAATAAATTTACAGCTGCTATTCAGAATAAATCAAGCCTTTAGCTTGCATGGTCCTTCTTTATTACAGTAGATATTTATCTTGCATTAAAGAAAAATATGAATTAAAATACAAGGTTTACATTTCCTCAGAAAAGAAAATGGTGATTTTACCTTAGTTTTTAGGCAGATTATTGATCTTCTCTAGGGCCGGCAACAGAGACATTTCAGGACCATGGACAGCAACCATAAACACACATAAACCATCTCTATTTGCCATAACTGCTAAAACCAAATGGAATTGACAGTTTTCAGTTATCAGAAAGGGCATTAGTGTTTACATCCCATGAATGCATCATCTGTAGGACTGTAAATTGTACGCATTTGGTTTGATCGGTGCCTAAAACATTTTAGTGCATGCATATCAACTGCGCACACATTCATCTATGAATTAATGAATGTACGATCCATTAGCATACATGTATTTCTAGCAAGAGCATATTAAAAATCAATGTATGATGAACTTTAAAAAAAAAACCCACAGGCAATAATCAGGAAGATTTCAAGAAATATGAAGAACGTTTGAGCAAGCTGCGCTTATATTCTCTCGAAGAGCGCAGGGAAAGGGAGGACATGATAGAAACATTCAAATACGTCACGGGCCGTATTGATGTGGAGGAAGAAATATTTTACGGGTCCCATGGCGACAAGAAGGCATCCGCTAAAACTCAGGGGGGGAAGATTTCATGGGGACACCAGGAAGTATTTCTTCACCGAAAGGGTAATTGATCGATGGAATGGTCTTCCACGTCAGGTAGTCAAGGCCAGAACCACGCTTGACTTCAAAGGACAATGGGACAGACAGGTGGGGTCGCTCTAGAGGAATGCTTAAATGATGGAGGGAGGGAGGAGGGAGGGTTCTTGAGTGGGCAAACTTGTTGGGCCGTCGGTCCTTTTCTGCCGTCATACTCTATGTTTCTATCCCTAATTATTGCAAATAGCAAAATCAAATAACCCCATGAGCAGCATGTGCCTTCATTCAGGATATGAAGACTTTCTCCGGCAGCTTCTTCCAACCCACCCTCCCCCACAACACAAACATAACTCTTGCCTGTGAAACGTGATTTCTTGCATGAGGCCCACTGGGTGTTACCCTCCCCCCTCCAACAATTACTAAAAACTACATTTTCAAGAATTAAACCAAAAGAACATAAACCACTGCAATGCAATCTGCCAGTCTTCTTAAACTTTGAAGGAATGTATACGAGATTAACCCATTTTTTGGCCTATTAGCTTCTTCCACTGGAAGCATTAACCCAGGTGTTATTTCTGAGAATAGCTAGGCAGTTATCCAACAGGGAGATGAAAATTTCTCTGTCTTCCTTCTGCATCAGAGTTACACTGTTGTCACAGAAAGAACTTGTTAACCTCATTAGGTTTTGACTTAGAAATTCTAATGTAGATATACTTATTCATTCATTTATTCCTATGTTCTCAAGCTGATATATTCTTCTGTCTTCAA
Organism: Geotrypetes seraphini; assembly: GCF_902459505.1. Lineage (NCBI taxonomy): Eukaryota > Metazoa > Chordata > Amphibia > Gymnophiona > Dermophiidae > Geotrypetes > Geotrypetes seraphini. The sequence goes on from NC_047098.1 coordinate 17,894,098, forward strand.
ACACTTTTTCAACTAAGCCCTAGAATTCCTCAGGGCATTGATTTAAAAAACAAACAAACCCACAAACCAAAAGAACAGCAGCTGTAGCAAGGTGATAGCTCTTTAAACTTTCATTTGGAACGATAATGTTTGGCAATGCACGTACTTTCAAGGAAGAGAAGCACTCCTTTATGGCTCAGGGGGCTCACTTTAAAAAAAAAAAAAAAAAAATCCCACCAGATAAGATGTCCAAAAGACAGCATAAACCAGCACTTGGACATCTTTACTAGTCAAAATGTCCAAGTGGGCATTCTCAAAACAGACTTTCTAGATGTCTTTCTGGTTGTTTTGTCTCTAGGGCATCCAAATCTTAAGGGGGCGTGTTAGAGGTGCGTTTTGGGTGAGCTTAGGGCGTGCTTAGGACTTGGACACTTGTCATGCAAAATCAAATCTTTAACAAAAGGTCTTGGGCTTTTTTTTTTTTTTTTTTTTTAAGATGTGTGGAGCTAGACCTGTTGAAAAAGTGTCTAAATGCTAAAAAGGTGCCCAAACTGTCCAGATCAGTGTTCTTCAACCACCGGTCCATGGACCAGTGCCGGTCCACAGAAATTTCCTGCCGGTCCACAGGGCCAGCACGTGCATCAGGCCCAAAACAGTGTTCTTCAACCGCCGGTCCACGGTGCGATCGATGCGGCGTTACCTTCGAGCCAGCTCCCTCTTCCTAACTGATTCAGTGCACAAAGCCACGAGCAGTGGCTCCTACGGGCGTCCTGCGCCTGAACCAGAAGCCTTCTCTCTGACGTTGCAACTTCAGAGGGAAAGCTTCCAGATGAGGCATGGGATGTGCAAGGTGCAATTAGTACTATTAGGAGGGTGGGGTCTGGGGTGGACATTGGGTAGAGATGGGCGGGGTCTGGCCCACGACTTAGCCCAGTGTTCTTCAGTTGCCGGTCCACGGACCAATGCCGGTCCAAAGAATAATTTTTTTTTATTTCTGCCAGTCCATAGGTGTAAAAAGGTTGAAAAACACTGGTCCAGGCATGACCCCTCCCCCACCACCCAAAGATGTAAAAAAAAACAAAAACAAAAAAACCCAGTATATTCTAACCTGTATTAGGAGGGAGTACCTGATAGTTAAACATATCAGAAAGAGTTCCCACCGACATAAAGCTAAGTGTATAAAGTTAAGCTTGAGAAAGTTTTTGAACTATTTAAAGAGTGATGGAAGATTACCACTATCTTAAAAGAAAACATATATATAATCTGTTTTTTACTTCTCTAGGGAAACGATCCTTGATAAAGCGTTGAATACACAAAAATTGTCGGATCTGAGTTTCCCTGATCATAAAAACTGAGATAAGTCATAAACCTTTAGTACATATGTAAAAGCATTTGACTAGTAGCACTTTAAGGCACTTTATAAGCACTTTGAAACAGTTGCACTTTTAAAAACTGCACTTTAAATATTGAAATCCGATTAGGATTTTAAAAAGTGGGCCAGTGAGGAGACAACACGTCAAGCTTATTGCTATGAAAAACATTTGAGCGATGAGTGGCGTTTCTGAGGTCCGAAGCTTCTGGGGCCCTTTGATATCTTTTATGGATTCATTGTAATTGTTTTTTCCTTTGTTCCTATTGGTATATTGCACACACACCCAGGGGAAGGGAGGGCGGGAGGGGGGTATTTCTTTGTATGGTTCTATTCTCTTATGAAATGTTGGGTGGGTGGGTTTTTTTTTTATTGTTGTATGGATTTTGATTGATTATAAATGCATATATGATTAATATTATTTGTATAGATACTGTATTGCAGTTTTGTTAGCTTTAGAAACTCAATAAAGATTTATAAAAAAAATAAATACATTTATAACTATTTAGAGTGGTTGAATCATATATCACAATGGATATTTATCACTTGGAATAAGAGGTATTTATGAGCTGCATCAGGAGTCTACATAAATAGAAAAATATACAGTTCTACTTAATTTCATTAATCGAAACGTATAAAATAGACTGAGCAACACATTTGGATAATATCATAAAAACTTAAAAAAATAAAAAAATAACAATATTAAAATGATGAGATCAATACCTAAATAAATGAATAGCTACACAATAAAAACATTAAAGTATGAATAAATAATATTAATAAAACCATCAATGAAATTTGTCAGTAAAACTTAAGATCAAATATATAAAGCAGTCTTAAAATAATCAAACACTGATGAAACTTACAGACAGAATTTTTACCTGAAAGTATCCTAAGCAGGATTTGATGTGGCATAAAATATCCTCAATGAACAAATCCAGTAAAGTCTATAATCATGTATATGCATTACATATCACTTTCAATCTGTTTTAAAAGGTATGTATCCTTGATCATAGGCTTTGCCGGATTTATGCGCTGGTGATACTTTGGCTGGCTTTTACCAAGCTGTGCTAGAGCCAGTATAGAATTCCTATGAGCTTCGGAGCACTTACCTCACCAGCCTGCGCTAAAAACCTCTAGTGCAGCTTGATAAAAGAGGGGGTTTATGGCACATCAAACCCCAATTAGGATACTTTCGGTTAAAAATTTGTCTATAAATTCATTCAATATTTGATTTTTTTTAAGTCTATTTTATATATATATATATATATATAATTGTGTTCTAAGTTTCAGATAGTCTATTTGTATCTATGACTTGGTCTTTCAAGTTTTATTGATGAATTTCATCAATTGCTTTATTAATGTAATTTATTCATTATTTATTTATTGATCTCACCATTTTTAGTAATTTTTGATGTTTTAATATTTTTTTATGGTTTTGTGCTTTTATGACATTTGTTTTATTTGTTGTTATTCAGTCTATTATTTATATATATTTTTTTTTGGATTAATGCAATTAAGTACAATTTTTTATATATTTTTCTATTTATGTAAACTCCTGATTCAAGTCATTAAGCCAAAACATGGCCAGTGTTGTTTAGAAGATTTGTATTCAAAGTCTCTTCACCATCGGTTTGTGTAGTTTTGTCATCTTCACTGTTTGTGCTTTTTCTTCATACAGCCTACATAAAGAGAAGCATCTAATACGGAATTGGCTTCCGCAAGATTTCAGGTCACTCAGCAGTATTATAGACCAGTGGTTCCCAACCCTGTACTGGAGGACCACTAGGCCAATCGGGTTTTCAGGATAGCCCTAATGAATATGCATGGAACAGATCTGCATGCCTGTCAATTGCATTATATGCAAATCTCTCTCATGCATACTTATTAGGGCTAGCTTGAAAGCCCGATTGGCTGGTGGTCCTCCGGGACAGGGTTGGGAACCACTGTTCTAGACCACCACCATTTTTCTATTAGCCAATCCTCACCAAACTTACACCACAAGAAACTAACCAAATATTGATCCAGGTCCCATCCCCACTTCAGCCTGGATTAATGATTTTGCACTGATGACTTTGTCCCTCCAACCCGCTATCACCTCCCCAGGGACACCTCATACTAATTACCCTTGGAACAACTCTTCCTCCATTGTCATCTTGTCTCCTCCACCCCCTCCCCCAATGGCCCTTTGAGATTATTCTCAAACAGCCAATACACTTCAAAGACTCATTTGTTTTGTGCCTATATGTCTCGTCTGCCTGCCCATTATAGCTTATAATCTAATCTCTACGGAGCAGGTACTGTCTCATGTGTTTTCGGAAAATGCTGCATATGCCTTTTGTACTTTTAGAATATGTCTCTGCTGATGTGTTTTGTTTGAAGCCTTGTTTAAAGCAACAAAAACATATCTCAGAATGGACATAAACCTGTCTCTGAATGACAGAATATGATGTCTGGTAATCAAAACCAGTTATTTCTATTTTAAAAGAGGCAGTTAGTTCATCACAATGGATTGCATTTTACAGTTCATATCGCAGCTTAAATATACAATCCTTAGACCATATAATGATGTGTCATGGACTGCATACTATTAAATATTTGCTCCAGCAGCCACAAAATGGGATTTTAATCATTAAAACCGGCACTGGGGAGGTCCAAATAAGGCTGCTGCAGCAGATGGGATGCTAAGTGACTCTTGATTATTTGAAAACTTCCAGAACGTAACATAAAATTTGGTTTGTATACCGCAATACCTTCCAGTTCTATGCGGTTCACAATTCAGGGAAGTCCAAATCTTATTCTTACAAAAATGCATCGCATAAGTAAGTTTTCAACAGTTTCCTATAATGGTGATAAAGATGTTGCATTAACGATGCAGCACCTAATAGGATTAATCAACTCATCGATGCATGATCTTTTGAGGACAAAGAAGAAACAGTTCTATACGTGGCATGTCCTTTCGGGCACATCTCATGCTTTCCCCCACCCCCACCCCACCTGTAGTCACCATCTTTCACTACCTTAAGTCGTCAAAGCTATTACCTTCACCAGCCAAACACTGCAGGAACTCAAAGAAAATGCAGGCTTCTGGGGGGAGGGGGGGAGCAGTGCATTACCAGCACAACAGATAGTGGCAGAAAAGCTCTTTAAGAGCCATTAGTGGGCCTCCTGTAAGCACCCCAATACCACAGAGTCTTTTCTAGAGAACGACACGGGGCCAAATTTGTCCCTGTCCCCGCAGGAACTCAGTTTCCTCATCCCGTCCCTGCGAGTATTGTCGTCGGCCCTGTCCCATTCCTGTAAGCTCTGCCTTAACCGCACAAGCCTCGAACAGTTATGGTTTGAAAAGGGTTTGGGGCTTGTGCAGATGAGGGTGGAGCTTGCAGGAATGGGGCAGGGACAGGAAAATAACTCGTGGGGATGGGACGGGAAAAAGAGGTCCCGCGGGAACGGTGAAAAATTTGTCCCCGCGTCATTCTCTAGTCTGTTTTAACACAGCATCTAGGTACCTAAATTCTGTTTTGGAATATTAGTACAACATGGCATCAGCGCACCTTAGACATGCATGCCCTCAAGTATACCAGCTATAGACCTGGTATAACTGCGGATGCATAGATAACAGAGGGGTCCTTTTACTAAGTTTGTTCTGTTTGGTATTGAATGGACAATAGATTTTTTAAAATCTTCTGTTGGTTATTTAAAAATGGAAGCTGAGACAAGCTCAGCGAAGGGGGGGGGGGTGTCAACTGAGGTTTTGTCTCGGTATTGGGCCCTGGTCCAGATAATCCAGCCAAAAGAGCTTCTCTCTACTATAAAAGACTTTAATTGGAAAAATGGTACTTGTACGACCTATCATGTCCTTTCTTGCTGACAAGGAATTTGCACAATTCTTCATTGTTCCTTATTAGAAAACAGAGAATTTGGGTCAAAAGTTTAGAGATCATCCTTTACCTACAGCTGCATAAAGACAAGCACGCAGATTACATGGCTTTTTATGGACTAAAGCTAAGAGATAAGTAAATGATTAGGTTAAGAAGAAGGAATCTAATATAATAAAACGCTAGACCACGCATGCGCACTTCCTATGCGTGCGCTGGTTTTCCGTGAGCTGTAGCGACCCATAGGAAGTGCGCATGCGCGGCTTACGGTCTGGCCTGCTCCCTGTTGAAAGACGCAGCGGTGGCTACTCTCACGATCCCCGCCTGCGTTCCCTCCCTTCCTGTAACTTTGCCGTCGCCGCGATGTAGGGACCCGCAGGTAGGAGTGCGCATGCCCCTACAGTACTCTCTCCGCTCTCTCTCTTCCTCCCCCCCCCACCAAGGCGGATGTTGACCGCGGCGGCCCGAGTTGGATGTCGGCCGCGGCAGCCAAACCCGGAAAGCATTTTAACATAAGTAGGGCATGGAGTTCAGGAGAAAGGTATGGGGGGAGGAAAATACTGCACAGGGAAGTGGGGTGGGAGGGAAATGCTGCAACACACAGAAATGGAGGGGCAGAAAAGGGGTTGATGGACAGGGGAAGAGGTGCTGATGAACAGGGAGGGGGGCAGAAAAATGAAGACAGGCAGGACAGGGGGAGCAGGAAGGAGGTGATGATGGACCGGGGGAGGTAAAACAAAGGGAGAAGGGCTTCTGCTGGATAAGGTGAGCAGTGATGGGGTGGTGGAGGACACAGGGGAGGTAAAAGGAAGGGAGAATGGACAGGGAGAATGGACAGGGGGAGCAGGCAAGGGGTGGCAGTGGACAGCCAAGGAAAAAAAAAAAAATGACAGACAGAAATACAGAAAGCAGCTAAGGAGAGAGAAAAAAAAATAAAGAGACACACACACATATATTCTAGCACCCGTTAATGTAACGGGCTATAAGACTAGTAAAGATAATAATTTGACAGCAAATGCTTTGCGGGTTTATGCTAGCTTCTATCTAGTCACAAGAGGCTGAATTAGGAAGTTTGAGATTTGCAAGCCATAGTGCCGCGTAACGTCAATCATCAAAGGCTTCATCCCAATTAATGTGCTCAAAGCATGATTTGAGCCTATCTCTTAGCTGGATCGCTATGCTGGGTGCAGCTTTCCAACAGTCAATATTAGCCTCATAAGACATCCATCTACCAATCAAGCTGACTGAAAAGACCAGTGGCGCCGAGTTCTATGACTGACAAAGAATATGCGAGCTTCTGTGTTAGCACTTTTCTAAATCTTCAAAGACTTATACTCTAACTCAGGGGTCTCAAAGTCGGTTCATGGACAAAATCGCGCGAGACAACGGCGCGCCGACAACTGAGCGCAAGGTTGACGGCGCGCCGAAGAAAAGCACTATTTTAAAGGGTTCCGACGGGGGGGGTGTTGGTGGGGAACCCCCCCTATTTTACTTAACAGACATCGCGCTGGCGTTGTGGGGGGTTTGGGGGGTTGTAACCCCCCTCATTATACTTGAAACCGAACTTTTTGCCTGTTTTTTAGGGAAAAAGTTCAGTTTTAAGTATAATGTGGGGGGTTACAACCCCCCAAACCCCCCACAATGCAAGCGCAATGTCTGTTAAGTAAAGGGTGGGGTGGGGGTGTTCCCCCCCCCACACCCCCCGTCGGAGCCCTTTAAAATAGTGCTTTTCTTCGGCGCGCCGTCAACCTTGCGCTCAGTTGTCTGCGCGCTGTTGTCTCGCGCGATTTAGTCCCGTCACTCTCAAAGTCCCTCCTTGAGGGCCGCAATCCAGTCGGGTTTTCAGGATTTCCCCAATGAATATGCATGAGATCGATGCGCACGCACTGCTTTCAATGCATATTCATTGGGGAAATCCTGAAAACCCGACTGGATTGCGGCCCTCGAGGAGGGACTTTGAGATCCCCTGCTCTAACTTCTCAATGGCCATCACTAGATGCAGCCATCAACACGTCTTCCCCTGCAGGCAGAAGGCATCTGCCATATCGCAACTATTAGGTGAACACTTAACACGGTGTCATTTCTCTTCAAACAAAGTCGCGGTGCATCACTTGCCTATACCAAAGAAATGGACTATGTGGGGCTTATTTGCAAAGGCATTTAATGGATAGAAAACCTATTCCCGGAAAAGAACAGCAGCAACGCTCGCTATTGAGAGTCGTAGCCGGGTCTTGAATAGACTCCACCTCTGAATCTGTGCTTCTAGCTGTCTCTGCTGTTCCCTGCTTACGAGTGTTTATGTCTCTGTGGGGGGATGGGGAGGGGTGGGTGGGGGGTAGGGTTTTCTTTGTTGGGGATGGGGGTCAGGTAGGTCCGGGGAGGACATAAGAGTCCAGTCCTCCGCGGGTGTTTGCTGAAAATGCATACCATGGTTATTATTGTAGTTGTACTTACTGTTGTTTAATAAAATAGATTTCAACATAAATCTCATTTCAAAAGGCCCATTAACTCTCAGAACATACAGTCAAAAATGCGGGGGCTTTTTGCGGTTATTCAACTATAAAAAGATTCAAAGTCAATTTTTTTTTTCAAGTACTCAAGTTATAGTCAATCGTGGAAACAAGGAGACAATAGAAACTAGTCCAGCAATCATGCCAACTTGAGCAGTAATGAACTGGAAATAATCTTGACACTTTAAAACAACTTTAGAAACATTTGCAACAGTCAATTTACCGTACTTCTTTCTGGAATCTGAGAGCAAGGTTTAGACTTGTCATAAAGCATCTCTGGGCTGGCTGTACTTCCCAGCAAAATATTAATGTATCCCCTGGGTCTTTCTTGCAGCGGGACAGAAATGCCATTCAGCTGTGCCACTGAAGGGGAAAATCATTATAGCTTCTGTTGAATAAAATAAAGATTTTGAAGAAAGCATGGGCATACAATTTACAGTTGCAGGAATCGGGTGTGCATAAATTATTTGGGAGAATGTCTGATCATTGGGTAAATAACCTAGGGATGATACCCTGCCAATTTTATTTACACTTATATCCACCAAATATAGAGCAAACCGCACAATGTCTTTACTGTAATCGTTACTTTTCCCCTTTCAAATATCCAATAAGCAGCACAAAGCTTAAATCTACCCAAGGCCTCTTCCTGCTGTTCTCCCCAGCATTAACGCCATGTATACAAGATTCAATAAGGGAAAGGGGGCTGGGATTTGACAGACCACCTTCCTGCGATTCCAATTAAAGCAATTTACATATTATATACAGGTGCCTATTTCACACCTGGAATAATAGAGGTTTAAGTGACTTGTCCAGACTCATAAGGATCCGCGGTGGGAACTTAACCCAGATCCCCTGGCTCTCAGCTCACTGTATTAACCATTTGGCTACTCCTCCACTTCACGCTCCATTCTTCTCAACCCAAATCTATACTTCTGAGCCCCAGACTAATTATTAAACCAATATGACTTTATTTACATGCACATCTATTTCTTCATCTGGCATTTCCCATACGCCAGTAAAGCTTGATCAATATTCTAACATTATAAATGTAGGTCAAAGTGCCGTCTATCAATATAAACAATCCCGCCAGTGAAGCCTTTAGAAAAATGTACAAATTATACTCGTATGCATATCTTATGCTAATTAAGATCTTCAGATAACAGTAAGAGTATATAACTCAAAACACAGCTCAATTCTTCATTGATCCATAAATGTTCATGAAATATAAAAAAAACCCAAGAAGAGGAGAGCAGAAAGGACTACAGGGTGAAACTGAAAGAAGCCAAGAGAGAAATACGTTTGGCGAAGGCACAGGCGGAAGAACAAATGGCTAAAAATGTAAAAAAGGGAGATAAAAATTTTTTCAGATATATTAGTGAAAGGAGGAAGATAAAAAATGGAATTGCTAGGCTAAAAGATGCTGGGAACAAATATGTGGAGAGTGATGAGGAGAAAGCAAATGTGCTAAACAAATACTTCTGTTCTGTGTTCACAGAAGAAAATCCTGGAAAAGGACCGAGATTGTCTGGCAAAGTTACACGAGAAAATGGAGTAGATTCTGCGCCGTTCACGGAGGAGGGTGTTTATGAGCAACTTGAAAAACTGAAGGTGGACAAAGTGATGGGACCAGACGGGATCCATCCCAGAATACTAAGGGAGCTCAGAGAGGTTCTGGCGAGTCCTATTAAAGACTTGTTCAACAAATCTCTGGAGACGGGAGTGATTCCTGGGGATTGGAGGAGAGCGGATGTGGTCCCTATTCATAAAAGTGGTCACAGGGATGAAGCAGGAAACTACAGGCCGGTGAGCCTCACTTAAGTTGTTGGAAAAATAATGGAAGTGTTGCTGAAAGAAAGGATAGTGTATTTCCTTGAATCTAATGGGTTACAGGATCCGAGGCAACATGGCTTTACAAAAGGTAAATCGTGCCAAACGAACCTGATTGAATTTTTTGATTGGGTGACCAGAGAGCTGGATCGAGGACATATGCTAGATGTAATTTACTTGGATTTCAGCAAAACATTTGATACAGTTCCTCATAGGAGGCTGTTGAACAAACTTGAAGGGCTGAAGTTAGGACCCAAAGTGGTGAACTGGGTCAGAAACTGGCTGTCGGACAGACGCCAGAGGGTGGTGGTTAATGGAAGTCGCTCGAAGGAAGGAAAGGTGACTAGTGGAGTCCCTCAGGGTTCGGTGCTGGGGCCAATCCTGTTCAATATGTATGTAAGTGACATTGCTGAAGGGTTAGAAGGAAAAGTGTGCCTTTTTGCAGATGATACCAAGATTTGTAACAGAGTAGACACTGAAGAGGGAGTGGAAAATATGAAAAAGGATCTGCAAAAGTTAGAGGAATGGTCTAATGCCTGGCAACTAAAATTCAATGCAAAGAAATGCAGAGTAATGCATTTGGGGATTAATAATAGGAAGGAACCGTATATGCTGGGAGGAGAGAAGCTGATATGCACGGACGGGGAGAGGGACCTTGGGGTGATAGTGTCCGAAGATCTAAAGGCGAAAAAACAGTGTGACAAGGCAGTGGCTGCTGCCAGAAGGATTCTGGGTTGTATAAAGAGAGGCGTAGTCAGTAGAAGGAAGAAGGTGTTGATGCCCCTGTACAGGTCATTGGTGAGGCCCCACTTGGAGTACTGTGCTCAGTTTTGGAGACCGTATCTGGCGAAAGACGCAAGAAGACTTGAGGCAGTCCAGAGGAGGGCGACGAAAATGATAGGAGGCTTGCGCCAGAAGACGTATGAGGAGAGACTGGAAGCCCTGAATATGTATACCCTAGAGGAAAGGAGAGACAGGGGAGATATGATTCAGACGTTCAAATACTTAAAGGGTTTTAATGTAGAACAAAATCTTTTCCAGAGAAAGGAAAATGGTAAAACCAGAGGACATAATTTGAGGTTGAGGGGTGGTAGATTCAGGGGCAATGTTAGGAAATTCTACTTTACGGAGAGGGTGGTGGATGCCTGGAATGCGCTCCCGAGAGAGGTGGTGGAGAGTAAAACTGTGACTGAGTTCAAAGAAGCGTGGGATGAACACAGAAGATTTAGAATCAGAAAATAATATTAAATATTGAACTAGGCCAGTTACTGGGCAGACTTGTACGGTCTGTGTCTGTGTATGGCCGTTTGGTGGAGGATGGGCTGGGGAGGGCTTCAATGGCTGGGAGGGTGTAGATGGGCTGGAGTAAGTCTTAACAGAGATTTCGGCAGTTGGAACCCAAGCACAGTACCGGGTAAAGCTTTGGATTCTCGCCCAGAAATAGCTAAGAAGAAAAAAAATAAAAAAAATTTAAATTGAATCAGGTTGGGCAGACTGGATGGACCATTCGGGTCTTTATCTGCCGTCATCTACTATGTTATGTTAATAACGTTCTAGGTGCTTCATATAAATTAATCTCATTTCACTCTTGATTGAAATTTGTAACTTCTGAATTTCAACAACGCCTCTCCCGACATGAATCCATGTTCCACCCAGTTCATCAGGGTCGGAGCACTGTGCTATTTAAGCAAAAAACAGATTGAAGAGACTTGCACTGATTTAAATACCTTACAGAATTTACTGCTGAATGAACCGAAAGCCTAAATTCTCCACTTATTTTATGACCCCCCCCACCCACCCCCCGACACACACTGTACGTCTCATATTACGGTAAATACGGGCCTTTCCAGTTGCAGAAATCTCTCTCTGACAGCAAAACTGAAGCCATTTCCCTGTGGCTGTATTTTCCATTTCTTGCTTATCCACCTGGGAAGCATTCATTAATGCAACTTGCCAATTTCCATTAGACCTGCATGGTTGTGGAGAATTTCAGACAACCTGCCAACTAACATGAAAATAGTTGAAACAATGATTTGCAGTGAGCCAGGGTAGAACATTCAAACCATCCGAGGCATCTGTCCAAGACCAAACCCGGAGAATCAGTGCTTTTGTTCATGCCTACCAATATCCTATCCAGAAAGGAAATGAAGATGATATCTCATGAAACAGACTAATTTAGATAAAACTGAAAATGCTATTTCCCCCCCCCCAGTTATTTTTTTTCATTAGAAAATTAACACTAAGGATATTCTTTTGTTGTTCAATATTTTTATTGAGTTATTTGCACAAATTAAAAGACGCCAGTAAATTACATGTAACAGTCAGGATGTTCATTAAAAAAGAAAATGTACAAATCAGGTCTGTAATTCTAAATATCAAACATAATGTTCCTTTAAGATGATACTTGAGCTACTTTCAAATAATTGTCAATGGTAAACATAGAAACATAGAAATAGACGGCAGATAAGGGCCACGGCCCATCTAGTCTGCCCACCCCAATGACCCTCCCCTACCTTTCTCTGTGAATAGATCACACGTGTCTATCCCATTTGGCCTTAAAATCAGGCACGCTGCTGGCCTCAATAACCTGAAGTGGAAGACTATTCCAGCGATCAACCACCCTTTCAGTGAAAAAGAATTTCCTGGTGTCCCCGTGCAGTTTCCCGCCCCTGATTTTCCACGGATGCCCCCTTGTTGCTGCGGGACCCTTGAAAAAGAAGATATCTTCTTCCACCTCGATGCGGCCCATGAGATACTTGAATGTCTCGATCATGTCACCCCTCTCTCTGCGTTCCTCGAGTGAGTACAGCTGCAACTTATCCAGCCGTTCCTCGTACGGGAGATCCTTGAGTCCCGAGACCATCCGGGTGGCCATTCTCTGGACCGACTCCAGTCTCAGCACATCCTTACGGTAATGCGGCCTCCAGAATTGCACACAGTATTCCAGGTGGGGCCTTGAGCCGGATGAGAGTGGAGAAAGTTTTTCAGAGGTGTGTTGCTCATACCTCACATAAAGGATATTCTGGAAGAATTACTTTTTGATATTACAGACTGGACAAGATTTGGGAAAAGAAAAGGCTTTTTAAAGCCGCATGCTCACGCTGCAGCCACACTTTTAATTTGGTCCATAGTTTACTTCAGGTTTCAAAATGCGACTCTTGCATGACATTGCTGAACTATTAGCTGGAAGACAAACAGTGGATTGTCCAGCTAGAATATGTTTGCAGCCACCTAGCAACTGGATCTAACATTTCTATATGACATTGACTACTTGACGACAAGGACAGGCAAATTTGCTGCGACTAAGATTCTTTTTTGTTCTTTATTTGTATTGAATTCACCGTGACTGAAGTCTTGATTCATCAACTCTATTCACACTGACTCAGACTACTTGGAAGGCAGGACACAGAACCAGCCCTTAGCAGAATATTGCAAGGTGTTTCGTTAAACATTATTCCCCCAATTCAGTATAGGGCACCTAACATTTGGTTCTCAAATGGAAGTTAAACACCAAATCAGGGGTGAAACAGCAGTTAAGGCCTGGATTTTCTATAGGGTGTCGATATTGGCGTGTGTCAATCGTGCGACAGCACCCTATAGAGAATCACGCCTCTGCGAAAGATAGGCACTGGAAATGTAGGCCAGGCTTAAATTTGTGGCACTTATCTATGCGTGAATCGCACCTACATAAAACGGCACCCTATAGAGAATCACACCTCTGCGAAAGATAGGCACTGGAAATGTAGGCCAGGCTTACATTTCTGGCACCTATGTATGAATCGTACCTACATAAAACGGTGTCCTATAGAGCAGTGGTTCCCAACCCTGTCCTGGAGGAACACCAGGCCAATTGGGTTTTCAGGCTAGCCCTAATGAATATGCATGAAGCAAATTTGCATGCCTATCACTTCCATCATATGCAAATCTCTCTCATGCATATTCATTAGGGCTAGCCTGAAAACCCGATTGGCCTGGTGTTCCTCCAGGACAGGGTTGGGAATCACTGCTATAGAGGACCACGCTTCTGTGAAAGATAGGCATTGGAAATGTAGGCCAGACTTTTCCAGGCCTACATTTCTAGTGCCTATCTATGCGTGAATTGCACCAACATAGGTGCTTAAGGCCGCCTAAAGCTACTTCAGTTGTTAGTCACGCCCATAGTGGCGTTCAGCAGTCTAAAGTTCTTACATAGGCATGATTCCAGCCGGTATGCACTTTAACAGTGCCCTTTCCTGCTGTTTTAAACTGCATCTGTTTCTTAACATAGGCACAGGTAGGGTGCCTACTGATGCCTAAATATAAGTGCCATTTCTAGAATTTCCCCCTAAGTGCGTAAGTGCTATTCTCTAACTTGATACCTCAAGTGTTCTAGTGCATAACTGTGGCGGTGGCGTTCACATGGGCAGGTCATGAGCATTCCAACTAGGGTGTACATTATTGGCATAGTGTGTACAGTAACTACAAGGGGGGTGGCATCTACATAGGTGGAAATGATGGAGAAAGGAACGCTCGGTGATGTTCAAGGCAGCCGATTTATTAATACACAAAATGGCTCAACATGATTCATGTTTCGGCCATGCACGACCTGCCTGAGGGGTCTGATTATGAAAAGTGTATAGGAACTTGAAAAAGCTTGAACAAGGAGTAAGGTCATTTTTTAAAAAAAAATCTCCAGATGGGCTCCGAGACGCCAGCAGGGGAGTGGACCGGAGGGAAGGAGAGGCTTTGGCGCCGGCTGATTGCTTATAGCAGTGTTTCAACTACTTCAAGCTAAGTAACCCCTAAGTCATAGAAACATGACAGCAGATAAAGGCCAAATGGCCCATCTAGTCTGCCCATCCAAAGAAACCATTATCTCTTTCTCTCTCCCAGAGATCCCAGGCCCTTTTGAATTCAGACACAATCTCTGTCTCCACCACCTCTTCTGGGAGACTGTGCCATGCATCTACAATCCTTTCTGTAAAAAATGTATTTCCTAAGATTACTCCTGAGCCTATCACCTCTTAACTTCATCCTATGCCCTCTCATTGCAGAGTTTCCTTTCAAATGAAAGACTCGACCACAGACCTCCCAAGCTCCGCCCTAGGCCCACCCAAGCTCCGTCCCAGATCCCACCTCTCAGGAGGCACAAAATTTGCGATACATTGCACTAACGAGTCTATCCAATGGCTTTATCCCCCTTTCACAAATCCTGAGTTATTAGTATATACACATAGACCTCTGACATACATAAGACCAAGATATTTTATGATTCTTTCCTCAAAATATGATGCTTTACCTATCCTATTTTATCAGAATGTCAAAAAGTGTGATCTACTTAGTTGAAACACGATTTGATATCCCTAGGAGGACGGAAGAGGAAGACAATATGTTATATCTCAAACCTAGCTCCTTAACCCAGGTCCATCCCGAGAGCTGTTCAGGTTAGAGAATGACACGGTGACAAAATTCATCACCGTCCCCGTCCCCGCGGATAACCGCGGGAAATAATCCCATGTCATTATCTAGTGTCTATTTCAACCTCAGTCCTTCTACACCAGCATTCTTCAAAGCAAAGCTTGCGGGTCAGTGGTTGTGTCCAATTATACTCTGATTCTTTCCTCTCTCCTTAAGAATGACATGAAGATGGTTTCCCGCGGTTATCCGCGGGGACGGGAACGGTGATGAATTTTGTCACCGTGTCATTCTCTAGTTCAGGTGTAAGGCTGCACAGAGCGCAAGAGAGATGGGGGTACAAAAATCATTCCTCATCCGTTGCCTCCCCTGTAAGTGGCTATGGTACATTGGGTAGGGTGGGCCAGGGCTAATAGGAGGCGTGTTAGCCAGGGCATAATTCTGGCTCCTGCCATCACCATCACTTCTAAATTCTTGTGCAGAAGTTGCACTGAAGTCACCCAGTGTTCTTCCTACAGGACAAAATAAAATAAAACACCCACCCACCCTGTCTTCTCCTGTATTCTGAAAAGCATTTTCTAAACTAAACTAAACCAAACCTTAAGTTTATATACCGCATCATCTCCACGGATGTTGTGGAGCTCGGCACGGTTTACAAGAATTTAAAATATCGGAAGAGAAGGAAAAAAAAAAAGGTTTACATGAACTTATATATAGAAGAGAAGAGTTAAGGGGGGATAGAATTACATTTTAGTGAAAAGCCAGGTTTTCGGTTGCTTGCGGAATAATTGGAGGGAGCCCAGGTTCCGCAGCGGGGGAGTAAGGTCGTTCCAAAGACCTGTGATTCTGAAGAGAAGGGATTTGCCCAGTTTGCCTGCATAGCGAATACCGTGTAGAGAGGGGAAGGATAGTTTATACCAGTGGTTCCCAAACCTGTCCTGGGGGACCCCCAGCCAGTCAGGTTTTCAAGATATCCCTAATGAATATGCATGAGAGAGATTTGCGTACCTGTCACTTCCATTATATGCAAATCTCTCTCATGCATATTCATTAGGGATATCTTGAAAACCTGACAGGCTGGGGACAGGTTTGGGAACCACTGGTTTATACCTTTGGGCAGGTCTGGTAGAGTCAGGACTCGAGGAGTTATAAGATAGTGGGATTAAGGGAGGAAGGATGCCGTGAATGATCTTAAAAGCCAGGCAGTGCCTATCAGTAACATACAATTTTCCACTAAAACACTTTCCAAAGAGCTAAGCATACATTTTCACAGTCTAATGTATGAAAAGCAAGTGGCAAACGTGGGTGTTGATAAGGAACATTTCAGATGATCCGGTGTAAAAGTACTCACCGACAGGCCCGAGTCAATCCTACTTCCTTCTATGAAGCTGCCCTTTCTCGGATCTTGTTCCCCAGCCAACATATCTTACCTTAAACATTTGTTTGACTTTTTGCCGGGGAAGGTTGACGTTCAGTTTGTGCATGAGCTGCAGAACCTCATTAATACTTAAGCTGCCATCGCCATTCTTGTCTGCTTCGTCAAATGTCTGCTTCAACCACATTTAATAGGAGTTAAGGAAGAGAGGTGGTGATCGGACTGCTTAATAAAACTCTGGTAAGAAAACTGCACAGCCAAATGCTGACCAAACATGAGGAACAAAGCAAAAATATAACAATTAAAAACTATTAAAAAAATATCCCTCCCCCCCCCCACCAAAAAAAACCAAACAAACCCTGAGCATTTTGCATTACTCCAAAACATGTTAGATTTTGCAATTAACACACTTTAACCCAATAAATAAAGGGAACATGCATTAAGTGCAACACAGCAATTTTTCAGGGGGGGGGCAGCATATTACTTGCAGATCCTGCATTAAAAGGTTCATTAATGCATGGCACTGAGGTATCAGTTAATGCGAAACCATTTAGCGCCTCTTCTTTTGGAATCCATATACAGGTACTCGTCGACTTACGACCATTATTGGTTCCGACTGACAGTCCCTCGAGCAGAGGAGATTGAGAGGGGACATGATCGAAACATTCAAGGTACTGAAGGGTATAGACTTAGTAGACAAGGACAGGTTGTTCACCCTCTCCAAGTGGGGAAAACGAGGGGGGCACTCTCTAAAGTTGAAAGGGGATAGATTCCGTACAAATGTAAGGAAGTTCTTCTTCACCCAGAGAGTGGTGGAAAACTGGAACGCTCTTCGGGAGTCTGTCATAGGGGAAAACACCCTCCAGGGATTCAAGACAAAGTAGATAAAGACAGGTTGGTCAACCTCTCCAAGGTAGAGAGAACGAGAGGGCACTTGCTAAAGTTGAAAGGGGATAGATTCCGTACAAACGTAAGGAAGTTCTTCTTCACCCAGAGAGTGGTAGAAAACTGGAACGCTCTTCGGGAGTCTGTCATAGGGGAGGGCACCCTCCATTGATTCAAGACAAAGTTGGACAAGTAACTGCTGAACCGGAACGTACGCAGGTGGGGGTAGTCTCGGGGCGCTGGTCTTTGGACAGAGGGCTGCTGCGTGAGTGGACGGCTGGGCACGATGGACCATTGGTCTAACCAAACAGCGGCAATTCTTATGTTCTTATGTAAGTCGGCCTATGTTAGACTAAGGTAAGAATACTGTATTAGACTGGGTAATGATATTCTAATCATCTTAAAGTAATATTTTATCAACATTTTCTTACTCTCTAAGTCAAGCACAGCACAATCCCTTTGAGGTGAACATTCGTTGTGGCGCCTCCTCCTCTTTATATTATTACTGCTGCGTAGCGAGTCTTGGGAGTGCGGGGGGGCAACTGTAGTAAAGTCGAACAGTCGTAACTTGAATAGGTCGTAAGTCGACCAGTACCTGTGTATCGTCAAGAACTCTTAGATCAGAAAATCCTACAGTTCCATCACATCGAGAAATCGTTCATGAACATATTAGGACTGCTACGTTCCCCCAAAAAAGCCCAAAGCTCTGGAATTCTATACCTTCAGCTCTTCAATCTTTGAGAACAACTGACAAGTTCAAAGTTCATTTTAAAACATTTTTTTTTTTTCAGATGCTTTTCATAATACATAGTGGCTTTTTGCCAGGCACAAAAATTTTTAACCTAATTGGCTTACCTTCTCCCCCCCCCCCAATTCTTTAATTATGTTGTTATTTTTAGTTTACCTCATTTTAGATTGTAGGCTTCTCAAACAGTAGTGAGGGGCAAGAGGCACCCCTCCCCACCCTTTTTCTCCATCCCCCCCCACCTCTACACACTCCTTCCCTACCCCCTCCTTCCACACGCATGCCACTTCCCTTCTCCCGTACCTCTGTAAAGTTCCTGGCGTGAGCAGCGACCCCCCCAAACTGCTGTCGCGCCAGCGTCAGATCTTCCTCCGACGAACTTCCTAGGCGCGGGTCCAGGAAGTGACAGAGGAAGAGCCGATGCTGGCGTGACAGCAGCTTGGGGGTTGTCGCTTGCACCAGGAATGTTAGAGGTACGAAGGAAGGGAAGTGGCATGCGTGTGGAAGGAGGGGGTGGGGAAGGAGTGTGTAGAGGTGGGGGGGGGATGGAGAAAAAGGGTGGGGAGGGGTGCCTCTTGCCCCTCACTACTGTTTGAGAAGCCTACAATCTAAAATGAGGTAAACTAAAAATAACAACACGCGCCACAGTGGGGTGGGGGGGAGGGTAGGTGCAGAGTGGGTAGGTAGAGAGGAGGACAGGTGCCTGTGCCTTCACCAAGATGGTGCCTGGGGAGGACCGCCTCCCCCTTACTATGCCACTGCTCCCAGAAGGTTTTTACCCTTGGTGCGGGATACTAAGATATGCATAAACTTGGTCCTGTAGCATGCGGTACATATAGTGTGTTAATTCCCAAATACTCTCAAAGTCCAGTTCCACCCCTTCCAAAAATGGCTTTAATGCACAACATGCTGTACACTCACTAACAATTCCAATACCCCATAAGCTGTTAACACGTGCATTCGTTTTTAATGCGTGCCAAACCAAGCGTTAACAGTCACTTTAGTAGAAGGATCCTTTTGAAGCTTACACAATAAATTCTTGCTTAAAATTGCTAGGCATTAAAATGCATTCATACAACAGAGGTAAGGCTAATGTACTTCATGCAAATTCCTTGGGAATACTGTGAAAACCAAAATCAGACAATCAGGTTGGAAGCCATTGCATTTGGGTCATTCCACGTCAAGTGGCCTAGAGCTCCCCCACTCAACTATCTCAGAAACCAATGACATTATTTTCAGGGGATATGTTGGGACTTCTAATAAAGATATCTAAAGTTTGGGGGCATAATCTCAACTAGGTCCAGAGTTAGGGGCCCCTTATTTTAGCCCCTTTTTTGTCTATCCGTAGAAGATGTCGAGTGAAACTGAACCAGTTGACATGGAATTACCTCGGTTCATGCTGATGCTGGTACTCCTTGCACACGCTCAGCAAGCTACCAAGTTGCTCACACCAGGAGAGGTTCGGGTCGCAGAGCTGTTTGGCTGGTGGAATTTGAGCATCTCCACCAGCTATTCAGGGTACTGAAGCTCGTGGGGGGAGGGCCAGACCATGGTCTAGGCCAGGCCCTGGCCCCCAATGGCTATGCCATGGATGTGTACAATATAAAACTACTGGAGCACTGTGCTTTGCTGTAGGGATATTGAACTATGCTTCCTTAAAATCTTGCATATTGATTAGCATCACAAACAAAAAGTTCCTCTTTAATATCACAAAACTACAAAATTCTCTTCTGCGTGTGTGCAGTTTTCTTTGTAAACACTTTGTGGTATGTCATGTGACTTTTCTTCAGCGATTACGTCCTTCTTGCCACCATCCCACATTAGTCATGTTAATGGTGCCATCTTGACATTGTTTTAATAGAGTTAACATTTTCCACAGTCTCAACCAAACCTTTCTGTAGTTCTTTTAAAGCAAGGGTGCACAACCTCAGTTTTCAAGGGCACCAGCCCAGTCAAGGTGTTCAGGATTTCCACAATGAATATGCACGAGATGCATTTCATTCAATGAGTTAATGCATGCATATACTGTAGATCTTCTGAATATTCATTATGGAAATCCTGAAAAATCCTTAACACTTGACTGGGTTGTAGACCTTGAGGACTAAGGTTATATAGGGTAATATCCTTGTTTTAAGGTAATCTTAGATCTCGGTGACCTTACTCAGCAATTTTTTTAAAAAAATTTCCTCTTTACACTGGTGGACTTGACAGTGTCCCAAGGGATATTCAAACACAATGAAGTGTTCTTATAATCTTCCCTGAATCTGTGTCTTTCAATAACTTTATCCTGGAGCTCTTTCAGTAGCTCCATGCTTAGCATGTGGTAGACCTCTGCTTCAAATTAACCTCATACAACAGAAACAGCTCGATTATTCACCCACGGAGTATTTCAAATCAGCTCAACTACTATACTTGAACTCAGGAGGGCTCTACTTAACTTATTATAGACCATGCTGAAGCAATTTTTAGAAACAGAGCTACGGCAAGTGTGAAGACTTATGCAATCAAGACCTTTTGGCTTCTTATTCTCAATTCTGTTTTGAATAGTTCTAAAAATTTTCTTTCAAATCGTTGCATCGTCCTAAAAAAAAAAATACACCACGTTTTCAAATTTCTGCTTTAGAGCATTTGTTTGCCATTGACTAAGAGCTGAACAAACAGAAATGCCTTTCTACTCTGCTTGCCAGCATTTTGACATTTGATTTGGCAGCGAAGATACCATCTCGGCTCTGGTCTCATTACAAACCCTTCTCACCACTCCCGTTCTCCCTCCCCTCCTCTACCCCCAAATCTGACAAGTTATAAAATGCAAACACTTCTTGCACATGACGTAAAAAAAAAAAAGAGAACAGATCCCCAAATAGATATCTGGTCAGAATTCTTTATTATAAACTTCAAAATGTTCTTAGAAGTACCCACCATGGGCCATGTTTCACCGTCCATGGGCTGCATCAGGGGTAATTAAAATACTAACAGGAAGAGTGCAAATTTAGCACACTCCTTGCCTGTTTAACCTGTTATAAGCACATTTAGTGTTTTTCTCCTTTTTGTCACAAACTTTTATGGACAAGTGTTTTTAACGGTTTGCAACCTGCTTTCTAAAGTCAGCCAATGAAGTGTCTATATATCCCATAATTCCATGTTTCAATCAAATTCTGCTTGAGCTGCATTATTGTGTGTCATGCTGCAGCAGAGAAGACACAGACATTGTGTTGTGCTGAACAGCATCTGCGAATAATAGTGTTCCATTTGATATTTGGGACATTCATCTTTTAAAGAGAAATCAAATGAAAGACAACGAAAAGACCCCTGAGGCAGGCCAAGAGCCGAAACACTGGCAGTGTCGGGTCTTTCATTGAAAACAGAATTACTGGTCCCAGCTTTGTTGAATTGTGTACTCCTTGCTTTGAGTGTTATTGACTTTTTGTGTGTGTGTGACTTGTACTCTTCGTAATGGTATTTTAATTACCCTTGATGCAGCCCGTGGATAGGTGAAATGTGGTTGACATCAGGTAATTTTAAGGATATCTGCTTTGTTGCAGATCTGCGAGGCCTCTGTTTGGACTCTTCATGACAGCTGCATAGATCGTACACACTAATGCCAAAGTAGACCGAACACTTAGGGGAGTGTGTGGTGCAGTGGTTAGAGCTAAAGCCCTAGCACCCTGGGTTCAAATTCCACACTGATCCTTTTGACCCTGGGCAAGTTACTTAATCCCCCAGTACCCCAGGTACATTAGATAGAGTGTAAGCCCACCGGGACAGAAAGGGAAAAATGCTTCAGTACCTGAATAATTTGTAATCCACATAGATTTTATAGATGACTAGACTTGTGAAGTTCAAAACGCAAAGTAGATGCAGCCCAGAGGTCACAGAGCCTACACATGGATTGGCTCATGTTCCATCAGGGCATCAGCCATCTATTGCTTTCGTCTGACCATCAGACAAGCTGCTAGAACCGCAGGAAAGGATATTGGTCCCTAGTCCTCTGCCGTTTGGATAGGCTGTCCTCATCACTGATCCCCGCCATCAGGTATTTCAGTCCAGTGATCCAGGTACGTGCCTCCTCCCCGCTGGATGACACCAGGTCCAGGGACTCCATGTGGTCCCCATAGTAAATAGTGAAGCAGCAGTTGGGGTCAAAGCTCCCGTCGCCATAGCGCTGGAAGATCTCCGACTGTTTCCCCTCACCCACCTCCTGGAGGGAGTCAATGGAAACTAAAGAAGGAGCCAAGCAGAAACACACTGTGGTTAACGAGAGAACTGGGCGAGATTACAAAAGCACATACCCTACAAGATCTATCACATTTCAGTTCATGAATTCATATTTCACCGTACACCAGGCAACAAGTTGTTTTTCTTGCTAAATGTATTTAGTGTTCTGGATGCTTTCGGTCCTGAAGCTGACATGGCCATCAAAAACTATTTAAAATCTTTTAACCCACAGGATTGTATCACATTGTCTAACCCTAATAATTTTAATATCTTACTAGGTTTTTTTTGTCCATCACTGAATCCTAAATAATTTATTGGAAAATTCGGTGGCTTTATCGTATGATATGGTATTATTTGGCACATCAATGAGAGCGAAGAGCCAAATATCATCTAATAATAATAAATTACTACTTATCATGATAGGGGTTGCCATACAGCACATTCCAAAAAATTGGAAAAATTGGGATCGGCTAAGTTAGTTTTTGGTGGAATTCTTTATGCCATATCTTTAGAATGGAACGCACTATAGCTATTCAACAGGGGCATTTTAAGAAATATGAGGATGTTTGGGAGCCATTAACTAATTACTGTAAAGAATGAATATTACTTTTTCCCTTTGAATGTACACGTCCAAGAAGGGGGTGGGGTGGGGATGATTTGTTGTTTTCTAATAACCGAAGTTAATTGTTTGGGTATTAGGGGGGGGGGTGGAATATTAGATTTGAATTAGTTTCTGATAGAATATTAAGTGATCTTAAAGTATAAACTGTTTTTATCTTATATTGCACTTATTGAAAGTTTTAAAAATGAATAAAGAATTTTTAAAAACCCCAAAAAACTATTTAAAAATCAAGCAGCCGAGAGTCTACCACAGCCAGGTAACTACAGAACCACATCAGGTGCTTTATTCTAGAATCGATTCATGCCGCATTTTCAAAGCCTGGCTGAAGTGATATAGTCTATAGAGATTTTCAAAAGTGTTCCACATATGGCAAAGACAAGTCATATTTATATCATATGCTATGAGTATGGGTGCTGGGTAGCTCTATGAGGGAGGGTAAAACATCTTAAGGTTAAAATTAGAGAGTAATATGTTATATTTTATGTTTAAAAACATTCAATCTATATAACTAAATAGTTAAGTATAAAAAGACAGAACCATTCAAAGAACAGCTTAAATTGTGGCAAATATTTCTCTTCACTTTCCTAAAACAAGTGATACTGACAGGAACAAGCCTCAGAAAACAGAGCTATTTATCTCATACTGGAAATTCTTTGTTTTAAGAAAGTGAAGAGAAATATTTGCTACAATTTAAGTTGTTCTTTGAATGGTTCTGTCTTTTTATGCTTAAAACATGTTATACCGCTTGCTCTTACGGCAGGTCCAAGCAGTTCACAAATGCAAAATATAGAAAAGAAACTCCATTTTAAGATAGGCCAGACCTATATCAATTCTAAACAAGATGAGTACACATTCATTCATACATGCCAATAATTAACAACAACAAAAGACTTCAAGTATCAATTTAATATCACAGGATACTGACTGAAAACCCCATTTTAACTAATATGTATATATGAACTATTTCCAACAAAACAGAACCTTCCCCAAATGCTTCACAAAAAGAGAACGCTTCCAGCATAGTTTTGAGTGTCTTAATATTTACCTCCATAGTAACATAGTAACATAGTAGATGACGGCAGATAAAGACCCGAATGGTCCATCCAGTCTGCCCAACCTGATTCAATTAAAATTTTTTTAAAAAATTTTTTCTTCTTAGCTATTTCTGGGCAAGAATCCAAAGCTTTACCTGGTACTGTGCTTGGGTTCCAACTGCCGAAATCTCTGTTAAGACTTACTCCAGCCCATCTACACCCTCTTAGCCACTGAAGCCCTCCCCTGCCCATCCTCCACCAAACGGCCATATACAGACACAGACCGTGCAAGTTTGCCCAGTAACTGGCCTTAGTTCAATCTTTAATATTATTTTCTGATTCTAAATCTTCTGTGTTCATCCCACGCTTCTTTGAACTCAGTCACAGTTTTACTCTCCACCACCTCTCTCGGGAGCGCATTCCAGGCATCCACTACCCTCTCCGTAAAGTAGAATTTCCTAACATTGCCCCTGAATCTACCACCCCTCAACCTCAAATTATGTCCTCTGGTTTTACCATTTTCCTTTCTCTCCAGCCTCAATTCCCGTGGTAAATGGTTCCACAATTGTAGAGCTATAAAATAAAGTGCTTTATTTCTAGCCGATTCCCATCTTGCCCTATTTATGGCTTTGGTTATGGGTCACGCATTTCGTTACTCAGCCATGCGGTTGGATCGTTGCTTTAATCGCTATCGGTGATCAACGCGACTATGTTGAAGTTATAATAATACAACCAACTCGTCAAGACGGTTGGCGTGGCATTGCAATACTGGAGCAGGATATAAAACTGCTCACATGTGATTGGCACGGTCACAAATTGCCCACTGCCCTGGTTGCGATGCCAGTGTTCCATCGTGTAACCAGAACAGGGTGATAGACGCAGCTCTGGTCGCTTTGTTGGGCAGACTAGATTAGATGGACCATGCAGGTCTTTTTTTAAAAAACATTTTATTGAAGGAATCAAATAAATATACAATAAAATAATAAAATATTCATTACCATTAAATTCAAAATTCAAATATACCATACACAGTTCTATCATTCCTCCAAAATATATTTTCCATATTACCTATTCATACTGTTTTAAACTTCCCCTATACCCTTCCCACCTTCCCCCCAAAGTTTTTATTTCTAATTATAACATTGTAATGAATGAATTATACAAAATATACAATTCAAGAATTTTAAACAAATTACTATCATCCACCATATTCCCTCCCCACCCCCAGAATGAAAGATGACACATATTACAAGGTGTTAAGATGCAATGAAAGTTTCTTAATCCTCAATATAAAACATTAAGAATCATACTTCGTGCTCTAGATGAAAGATTTATCTACCGTCATTTATTGTTACAACAAAATCATTTTAAATAGTTCAGCATCAAATATCTCTATTTACTGGTGAAATAGAGAAGAGCTGCAGGGAAAGTCGTGGATTCCTTCTTCGTGTGGTGCGCGGCCATTGGGAGGTGGTCCACATGTCTAGAATGACTCACCTATCTACTGGAAGAGATATTATCAAGGTAAAGGGCACAATCTCTTTTTTAGATATGTGATAAATACAACTTTTATCTTACTAGGAAGTGCCCATTGATGAATTAATTTATTGACTGATTCGTAATACCTCAAGAGGATACCACTGGACCCCCATGATTTTAAGGTGGACCTGGGGAGAGGTCAGCACTAGGTTCGGGAGGGCGGGTGTACAGCTGGGTGGCACTTGAATATACAGCATGCCTTCAGTTTATATATGAATTAACATCATACAATATCGGAAATGTAAACATTTCGCACTACCGTAAAACAATACAAAGAAATATTTAGGAGGGTGTAAATATAGCATACTTACCCCCCTTTACTAAACCACGATGGCGGTTATTAGCGCAGGGAGCCACGCTGAATGCTCCGCACTGCTCATAGAATTCCTATGTGCGTCGGGAGCAGCGCGGAGCATTCAGCGTGGCTCCCTGCGCTAATAACCGCTATCGTGGTTTATAAAAGAGGGAGTTAGTTAAGACTGGTTAACTGTAATCTTGTGTAAATATAGCATACATATGTAATAATGTAATAATGCAAACGCAAACATGATACCCAAACCAAGCAGCTAGGAGGCTGACAACAATCGCAGTGGAATCCATCTGAAATCTGTACTTAAAATCCATTGCAGAAGTCTTTGAAAACTGCTCTGAATTGACTCTCCAGTCATTAGTAGTGGTATAGAAGCTTCCGATAAAGACAAAGATTTTTTTTTTTTTTTGTCGTCTTCCCAGTTCAAGACAATGTACCAATAAGACTGACATCGTTATCACCTTTACCCTTGTGTTCAGTAGCAGGACAACATGCATGCCATGCCATGCCTTCTCATAATAAAGAAGGTTCCCAAGCCTGTCCTGGAGGACCGCCAGACCAATCGGGTTTTCAGGCTAGCCCTAATGAATATGCACGAGAGAGATTTGCACTATAATGAAAGTGACAGGCATGCAAATCAGCTCCATGCATATTCATTAGGGCTAGCCTGAAAACCCGACTGGCCTGGCGGTCCTCCAGGACAGGGTTGGGAATAGAGAGCTGCACGGGAACGGGGACGACGGGAATCCCGCGGGTTCCCCCTTCAGGTCACGGGGATCCTGTGGGGACGCCCCCTAGGGTTGTGAGGTTCCTGCGGGGCTGGATGTACTCAGTCGCGCTGCTCTGCTTGCAGCACAGAGCTGAACGGAAGTCTTCCCAACGTCAGCGCTGACGTCGGGAAGACTTCCGTTCGGCTCTGTGCTGCAGGCAGGGCAGGTAAGGAGAAGGAGAGTAGCCTCGCGGCTCGAGTGGCTACCAAGGGAGGGGGGCGGTCCGCCCTGGGTGCAGCACAGCCGGCCAGGTCTCCTTACTTTTGTGGCGCTTCCCCGACCGACAACAGCCCCGGTCCGACAAACCTTCCTGCCCTGTAGCCGCGAATCTAAATTACCTTCTTACAGCAGCTGTAAGAAGGTAATTTAGATTTGCGGTTAAGGGCAGGGAGGTTTGTCGGACCGGGCCTGTTCTGTTGTCGGTCGGGCGGAGAAGCGCCACGAAGGTAAGGGGGCAGGGAGAGAGAAAGGGAGGAAAGGTGGAGTGGAGAGGAAAAGACGCTTAAGGGAATTGGGTAAAACTGAGGGGGGAGAAGGATGCTGAAAGCACTGGGGAAGACAAAGGGGTGGAGAAGGATGCTGAAAGGCCATGGGGAAGACAGGGGGGGGGAGAAGGACGCTGAAAGGACATGGGGAAGACAGAGGGGGGAGAAGAACACTGAAAGCACATGTGGAAGACAGAGGGGGGAGAAGGACACTGAAAGCACATGTGGAAGACAGAGGGGGGGAGAAGGACGCTGACAGGATATGGGGGGGGGGGAGAAGGACGCTGAAAGCACATGGGGAAGACAAAGGGGTGGAGAAGGACCTGAAAGCACATGGGGAAGACAAAGGGGTGGAGAAGGACGCTGAAAGGACATGGGGAAGAAGAGGGTGGGGGTGGTGTAGAAGGACGCTGAAAGGCCATGGGGAAGACAGAGAGGGAGAAGGACGCTGACAGGACATGGGGAAGACAGAGGGGGGAGAAGGACGCTGAAAGGAAATGGGGAAGAGAGAGTGGGGAGAAGACGCTGGCAGGGAAGAAGACAGAGATGCCAGACTATGGGGGGAGCGGAGGGAAGAAGATGGGTGCCAGACCAATTTGGAAGGGTCCGAAAGGGAGAGGCACAGTAACAGAGCAAATGGAAGACACAGAGGGAAGAGAGACAGTGGATGGAAGGAATTGAATGAGAACATGAGGAAAGCAGAAACCAGGCAACAAAGGTAGGAAAAAAATTATATTTCTTTTTTTTTTTTTTAACTTCAGGATAAAGTAGTATATTAGTTGTGTTGATAAAAATTTATTAACATTAGAGGCTCTGGTAGAAACCCATTTACAAATAAAACAAAAATACTTTATTAATTTGGAAATATTAATTGGGAAGAATACATACTTTGTAAACGGGTTTCTACCAGAGCCTTTAATTCAGTAGCATAATTAAATGAAATAACTATTTCTGAAGTTTATAGGGACAGGCGGGGATGGAGGGTATTCCTCACGGGGATGGGCGGGGATGGAGGGATTCCTCACGGGGATGGGTGGGGATGGGTGGGATTTCTGTCCCCGTGCAACTCTCTAGTTGAGACCTACTGATCTAGGGTTGCCAATTCATAGCACTCCCACTGACAAAGCTGATCCAGTCCTGGTTTGCCACACTGCGTGTGTAAAGTGGTTCTGATTTTTCCACTGACTTCCCTAAAAATAATTAGAACCACGCCGCCAAGCAAAGGTCATTAGCAGTCCCGTTTGGTTGATCAGGGAGCAAATGTGTCAAACTTGCCCTTGAGACTACAGAATGAGAATAAAGAGATTTGAGATTTTGGCTCCTGTGAAGGAGGAATTTGACCGCCCTTATGCTAGTTTCCCAAACAGGAGCAGTAAGCTCTTAACAATGAATGCCTGTATGCATTGAAGGTAAGGCTTTCTGCATGTCTTCTTTCACCCCAGTGGCCTTATCCACGTTAACATGTTCTGTCTCTCAAATCCCTGCAGCAAACTCCATGGTCTCCTAGGTGAAAGAACGTGCCCGGAATGTTCCAAACCAAGTCTACACAACAGGTCAGAGATGAGCAGGTGGTAAATTAGGGCTGCCATCTCACACCAGCTTAACTCAAACAGGCTGACTGTCCTAGTTTGGGACCACGGATTTACAATGCTAATCTTCTTAGGGATATTAACAGGATGTTTTATTTCAGAAGGCATGCCTGATTAGGCATAAATGTATTATGCAATATTGGCTACAGAAAGAATCTCCAAGTTTTTGGCGTTGGAGGAACCAGTTGCATCGTTTACTTTTATTTGAGGTATGGGAGGTTCAGCCATCTCCTAGACCAGGCGTGCCCATTACGTCGATCGCGATCGACCGGTAGATCGCGAAGGCAACGCGAGTCAATCATGGAGCCCATCCTGGGCTCCACGACAGACTCGTGTTGCCTTCGCGATCTACCGGGCCGACCAGCCTTCCTCTCCCCGACGTCAATTCTGCCGTCGGAGAGGAAGTTCCAAGCCAGCCAATTGCCGCCTGGCTGGCCCGGAACGTCCTCTCCAATGTCAGAATTGACGTCGGGGAGAGGAAAGCTGGTCGGCCCGACGCTTCTGCAGGGAGAGCTTGGGGTGCCTTAGTATTTAGCGTGCGCTAAATCGGTTAGCGTGCCTTAGTAAAAAGGACCCCTAAGTTAGGTGTGCCTAAATATATAGCCCTCGGTGGGGACTGCCCCAACTTTTTTTTGATTGGGCTGAGAAATTTTCAGCGGCCCCTCACACATACACCAAGACTCCAATTTTCTTTTTTTTTTTTTTTTTTTTTTTTGAGTTCAATAATTTTATTGAATATTATAAATAATATACAGAAAGCAGTTCAAGTACATGAAAATTGAATAAGAAATATTGATGTAGAAACAAAAGAAACCGTAATTGCATTCATTTGCATATAACAAATTATTAAGAAGCATTCAGAGTATTTGAAACTGCTAAGAAAAGAAATAGAAAGGGTAGATAAGCAGAGAGGATGAAGTAAAAGAAAAAAGAAAGTGAGGATGAAGTAAAAGAAAAAAGAAAGGTAAAGAAGGAGAAAGAAAGAGGGAGAAAAAGAGAGGGGTAGAAGTGTCTACGAGGCAGAATGAACATATGAATCCAAGAACGACCAAGGTGATTTATTTCGCATCAATTTTGTAGAGAAACGAGATATCATGTTTTTTTCATATGCATATGATTCGAATTTATGGTACATGCTCAAAGAGTTCCACCAAAAGGTGTAGTCTAGTAATGTAGATGATTTCCAATTTTTTAAAATGTGCACAAGAGCTGTCACAAACATGGTGTCAATGAGTTTGGGAGGACAGTTTGATAGTGCGAAGCAAGGGTGTTGAGAACGAAGGATTATAATGTCCATGGAAATAGGTTCTGAACATTCGAATGTGGAAAGCGAAACTGAAACAAGATCCTACCTGTTGGAACTGTTTGAAAGAGCCTGGAACTCTTGATCACATGCTTCTTCACTGTACTATGGTTCATTCCTTTTGGATTCGTATCTAAGACTCCAATTTTCTAAATAAAACACCATGTGATAATTCTATTTGAACAGTTACAAAGAGAAATTTTTCCCTCCGCTGCCTCTCAATGGAGAAATGAACTGGGAGATGGAGCAGGTGGAGAATTGAGACTGCACGCTGCCTGCAGCTAATCTTCCAAACCCGTATTCAGACGACTACATTATTTCCCCATTACCACTGGCGACACTTTCCAGATGAGAGCAGAAGGGACTCATTTCTTCTTATTCAGTTCAGCCAAGAAAACCATTAACAAATAACACACACCTCTTTATAGATATTTCTCTCGTTCACTAAATGGACCCACAGAAGGTACCAACTCCATGCATCATAATCCATGTCTCGCCAATCGCCAGCATGAGAAAAGAAAGCCTACTGTCCTGATTTCTAGATAATGGTAATCTTTCCTGTAATGGAAAAGAGGCAGTTGTCCAGTACATGGAAAAGCTATGATTTCCTAGTCCAGTGATTAGGGGCTCATCACTGCAGCCAAATTGAAACACCAACGCACAGTCTCAGACCAAGGCTGTTCTTAAATTCCATTTGGCAGACACTTAGTCTTGAACTTCGTTTCTTCTTGAAGCAAAAATCTTTTTATTTAGTGGTATTGAAAAACATAATCCACGCTCGTACAGAAAAGTTGCCTAATGTGTGTGGGTGGGGGGGGGGCGAACACAAACAAGAAAAAACAACAAATATAACCTAAATAGAAAAGGCAATTGCCCACGACGAGGAAAATTAAAATCCACATTTTGGGGGGGGGAAAAAACCCAGATCCAGAAGACCGTAACAAAATCTAGAGGAAAATCAAAGAAAAGATGACAGAATTCCACTCATGGTTCAGGTATTCCTCTCTTATGAGCAGTGGCGTAATAAAGTCCTCAGAGCGCTGGCACCCCTCCCCATGCCACACGCCCACCTCTTCCCTTCCCCCTGTACCTTTTTAACTTCAACAAAGTGGCTGCTCACATCAGCTTTGGCGCTCTCTCTCCAACATCACCTCCGGGACCCGTGCCTAGAAAGTGATGACAGAGAGAGCGCCAAAGCTGACGCAAGCAGATACTTCGTGGCTGCTCGCGCTGAAGATAAAAAGGTACAGGGAAGGGGCGTGTGTGCGCAGTGGGGGGGCATGGAAGAGGGTGGGGGGAGGTCCGCACCGGGTGCCACCTTGGTGCGGGTGCTGGCTCCCGTCCTCCTCTCCGCCTACCCGTTCCTTCCTAACCCCCCACCCCGCCCTTTCCCTTCTACCTCTTCAATTTTCCCAGCACGAGCTTGCTGCCTGTGTTGGTATCGGCTCTCTATGACATCACTTCCTGGTCTCACACCGAGGAAGTGACACCAGAGGGAGAGCCAACACGATGTAGGCAAGTTCATGATGCTGCTCGCACCAGGAAAACTAAAGAAGTATGGGGGGAGGGAAGGGGCACTCACACAACAGGGGGGGGGTGTCGGGAAGAAGTAGTGGGGCGCAGCAGAGGGCAGGGGAAGGTGCCACTCACCCTCACTATGCCACTGAGAACATGGCTTTTTTTTTTAGCTGCTATTGTGTGTCTCATACTTTTGATAGACGCAGGACATACACTCATACAACACAGGCACAACAGCTACCGGCAGCTTGAGACCGGCCATAAAAAAATTTCCTTTTAAGAGGTGGGCGTTCCCTTCTCTTCCCTTTTGAGCATTACAAAGAGTGCTCGTTTAAATACTCATGAGCTCCTTGTAATACATTTGCTTAGGGCTCTCGGTGGCTGCTATCGGTATAATAATAATAATAATTTTTATTCTTATATACCGCCAAAGCCATGAAAGTTCGAGGCGGTTTATAACAAGATGTGCTGAACAATCAGCAAAGTGGTTACCATACAAAGTCATCGAGTACGAGCTTACAGAATGGAAAAAGTGGAAAGTTATACAATTCTTAGGTTACAAATCGATTAAACAAATTCGCTTTTACAGATTTTCTAAAACTGAGGTAGGATGAGGAATGCGTGATAATGTTACCCAGCCAACAGAAGCCCCGGAGAACCCTTTTGAGCATCGGAAGTGGAGCTTCTGTGCAAGTAAGTCTGGTTTTAACCACTTTTGAGCATCTGGGCCCTAGCAGTTATAAACGAGGTCAATTGTGCTCATTAAAAATAACATTCTTACAGAATGCTACTTATTTAGGGAAGGGGGGATGGGATTCGTTATGCTGCCTTTCTATAGTTACAATCAAAGCAACCTGCATATTAAATACAGGGACTTATTTTGTTCCTGGGGACTTGTAAGAATCATAAATTGAACCTGGCTCTCAGGCCACTGCACTAACTATTAGGCCAAGTTCTTCACTCTACATTTACATAGAAATGTGAAAATAAACAAGGCATCCTGCTGCGCGGACTCAGGCCACACTTGAATAAATTGTTTCTTCTTAGACGGAAGAGCCTTACTTAAGGATTCGGAAATAACTTCTCGCAGAGAAGCTGAAATCCATTCTGTTATTCTAGCAGGGTTTACCAGCTTGGCATCTGAAGGCTACTACGACTATTGATCATTTCTATAGCAGCACCGCTAAACATACGCAGCACTATACATCAAAACACAGAAGAGAGAGCCCCTGCCCAAAAGAGCTTACAATCTAGTCAAAACAGATAAACTGGACAAGAAGGTGGGGGAATCATATTCAGCTGCATTATGATGTCATCAAGAATTCCGAGTGTTGTGATGTCACCGAGTGTTCAGACAGCTTCTATTACTACTAATCATTTCTATAGTGCTACTAGACATATGCACCACTCTACATCAAGAGAGAGCCCCTGCCCAAAAGAGCTTACAATCTAGTCAAAACAGACAAACTGGACAAGAAGGTGGGGGAATCATATTCAGCTGCATTATGATGCCATCAAGAATTCCGAGTATTGTGATGTCACCGAGTGTTCAGACAGCTTCTATTACTACTAATCATTTCTATAGTGCTACTAGACATATGCACCACTCTACATCAAGAGACAGCCCCTGCCCAAAAGAGCTTACAATCTAGTCAAGACAGACAAACTGGACAAGAAGGTGGGGGAATCATATTCAGCTGCATTATGATGTCATCAAGAATTCCGAGTATTGTGATGTCACCGAGTGTTCAGACAGCTTCTATTACTACTAATCATTTCTATAGTGCTACTAGACATATGCACCACTCTACATCAAGAGAGAGCCCCTGCCCAAAAGAGCTTACAATCTAGTCAAGACAGACAAACTGGACAAGAAGGTGGGGGAATCATATTCAGCTGCATTATGATGTCATCAAGAATTCCGAGTATGATCCAGATGCATTGTGATGTCACCGAGTGTTCAGACAGCTTCTATTACTACTAATCATTTCTATAGCACCGCTAAACATACGCAGCACTATACATCAAAACACAGAAGAGAGAGCCCCTGTCCAAAAGAGCTTACAATCTAGTCAAAACAGACAAACTGGACAAGAAGGTGGGGGAATCATATTCAGCTGCATTATGATGTCATCAAGAATTCCGAGTATTGTGATGTCACCGAGTGTTCAGACAGCTTCTATTACTACTAATCATTTCTATAGTGCTACTAGACATATGCACCACTCTACATCAAGAGAGAGCCCCTGCCCGAAAGAGCTTACAATCTAGTCAAGACAGACAAACTGGACAAGAAGGTGGGGGAATCATATTCAGCTGCATTATGATGTCATCAAGAATTCCGAGTATGATCCAGATGCATTGTGATGTCACAGAGTGTTCAGACAGCTTCTATTACTACTAATCATTTCTATAGCACCGCTAAACATACGCAGCACTATACATCAAAACACAGAAGAGAGAGCCCCTGTCCAAAAGAGCTTACAATCTAGTCAAAACAGACAAACTGGACAAGAAGGTGGGGGAACCATATTCAGCTGCATTATGATGTCATCAAGAATTCCGAGTATGATCCAGATGCATTGTGATGTCACCGAGTGTTCAGACAGCTTCTATTACTACTAATCATTTCTGTAGAGCTCCTACGCAGCATAGAAGAGACAGTCCCTGCTCAAAAGAGCTTACAATCTAATCAAGACAGACAAACTGGACAAGAAGGTCCATCGATACATTGTGCTCAGGTGGGGGAATTACAGAGGGAATAAGAAAGCTATCGGTGCTTAGCAGGTGGGTTGGAGTTTGGAAATGAAAGCAGCTTCAAAGGGGTGGGCTTTGCGTCTGGATTTGAAAACTGCCAGGGGCGGAGCTTGACGTATTGAGTCAGGCAGTTTGTTTCAGGCATATGGTGAAGCAAGATAGAACGGACGTAGCCCGGAGTTGGCTATAGAGGAGATGGGTACAGATAAGAGATACTTGCCCAATGAGCGAAGTGCTTGAGGGGTGGGGGGGGAAGGATTGTGGGGAGAGATGAGAGATACTCAGATGCTGCAGAGCGAATACACTTGTAGGTGAGTAAGAAGAGTTTGAACTGCTTGCAGAAACGGATAGGGAGCCGATCTAATCTAATCTAATCTAAGAATCTTCATTTTATATACTGAATCTACTCCCTAAGGTGCTCGTCTCGGTTTACAGTTCGTTAAAAAATAAAACGTAACTTCCCTGTAAATGCTTGATTAAATTTAAGGAAAATGATTATGTTTATTGGGACTCTATACAGTTAGAACAATTTTTACAACATCATGAAGCGAGCTCCTCTTCTTCTCTCACCACATAATTAATATTTGGAGGGTTTTTTTTTTTTGTATTAAAACACCATTATGTTTGATCTTTATTGATCATGATTATGTTTAAATGTTTCTGTTTCATTTAATGCCTGTTTTGTTCTCTCTCAAATTATGTGGACTGGAGGAAATTATTGAGATAACCCTTGGAGGTTACATTATTTGTCTTTTTATTTTTGTAAAATTCCTTTCTTCTTTATTATTTGTAAAAATGATAATGTTCTAAAAAATTTGATAAATAAAAAAAAAAAATAAAACGTAACAAGCAAAAGCTGTGGGATAAAAGCAGAAATTGGTTAGATTAGATGGATGGACAAAGTTAGAAAAAAGTAAGTTGAATTGCTTAAAATTACTATACGACAACTAAAATCAAATTAGCGATTGTGAAAACAACCAGGTTTTTAAACTTTTTCGAAATTGTTATAATTGATCTACCAGTCTTAGAGAATCTGGAAGTCCATTCCGAATTTCACCAATTTAAGTGACTTGAGGAGAGGAGTAATGTGAACATGGAAAATGCGACGAGAGCAACAACGTCCACCCTGCTCGTCAGATTTGACTTCTTCTGGAGACGGAAAATAATACACTGTCATCAGAGGGGAAATAAACTTTCAGTGCTGATGGGGAAAATCTTCAAAATTAAAAGAAAAACGGCAGCTTCTGGAAATGTTTTCTCATACCTCCAACTTAGCATGCAAATTAGAATTAGACTTACCGTATTTTCACGCATATAACGCGCGCATTATACACGATTTTTACAAACCGTGCATAACCTTGCATGTTATACGCGTGAGCGCGTTTTACAACTTTTTTTTTACATAGTTCCTCCCCCCCGCAGGACCGATCGCATCCCCACCCCGAAGGACCGCTCGTACGCACACGCACACCGACCCCGAAGGACCACTCGCACGCACTCCCACCCATCAGAGAAAGGGCGGGACCGCCGGAAGAGGAAGCAGCGCAGACGGAGGGCTCACAGAAGGGCCGGGACTGCCAAGAGGAAGCAGCAGCACAACAGTAGGAGCTTCTACATGATGGGGGGGAGGTTGGGAGGCTGTGGGGGTGCGAGCGGTCCTTCGGGGTGGGGGTGCGAGTGCGTGCGAGTGGTCCTTCAGGGTGCGGGTGCGAGTGCGTGCGAGCAATCCTTCGGAGTGGGGGTGCGAGCGGTCCTGCGGGGGGTGAATCGGACGTCGGGGGGGGGGCATCAGGCTTTCAGGGTGGGGACAGGACTTCAAGGGGGAGAGGAGAGTCGGGGCGGGCGAAAGGAGAGTCGGGGTGGCCAGAGGAGAGTCGGGGCGGGCGAAAGGAGAGTCGGGCGGCGACGGGAGAGTCGGGGCGGCATGCGCGGTATACGGGTGTGCGTGGTATATAAAAATTTATTTACATAAATTACAGTTTCCCACGCACTATACCCATGTGCGCGTTTTACAAGGGTGCACGGTATATGAGTGAAAATACGGTAATCAAAGCAGTTCCTTTTCCACTGAATCAACCTGACCAGAGTGCTCAGCAATACCAGAAGCATTCTTCACTACCCTCGATTCAATATTCGGCACGCTTTCTGCCCCATTTTAGACAAGATCGTAGAAATCAGAACCGATATGTGTAGAATTCGGGTATTAATTTAGGAGCTGCCATTTCAAATGCATGCAGGGGCGCCCGCGTGTTTGGGGCAGCCATTCTACTGCTACCACCATCCATTCGGTCGTGCCCAACCCTTGCACACTCTATAGGCCGGTCCTCGCCATGCTTCCCTGTTTTCCACGGCTGCTTTCAATTGCTTGATGTTCATTCACGTGTCATTCTTGATGGTACCCAGCCATTTTACACAGCTGAAAATATACATATGGAAGTGGCAACATTTTCTTGGGCTAGGGTTACCAGACGTCCGGATGTTAGGCACGATAAAGAAGGGAATCACGAGTAGATCAAGGGAGGTCATAATGCCGCTTTATAGAGCAATGGTCAGACCACACTTGGAATACTGTGTCCAACACTGGTCTCCATACCTGAAGAGGGATATAACTCTGCTGGAGAGAGTGCAGAGGCGAGCGATGAAACTAGTAAAAGGTATGGAGAACTTGAGCTACAAAGAACGCCTCGGAAAACTGGGATTATTCACCCTTGAGAAGAGAAGACTAAGAGGGGATCTGATAGAGACTTTTAAATTGCTAAAAGGAATCGACAAAATGGAGCAAGCTCACTCACCAGCAGAGGGAAAGGATGGTGAGCAAGAAACAGCGTTATTCACATTGGCGAATGTGACCCAGACTCGGACCAGAGGTCATGGACTGAAGCTGAGGGGGACACGGCCAGGACAAATGTCAGAAAGTTCTGCTTCACACAGCGAGTGGTGAACGCCTGGAACTCTCTCCCGGAAGAGATGGTGAAGGAAATCACCATTCTAAGATTTAAGGAAAAATTGGACGCACATCTTCTTGCGGGACACATTGAGGGATACGAATGACTAATGTATCCGCCAGGGTATGCCTGGCTGAGCCTCCGTGTGTGCGGATCACCGGACTAGATGGACCCCAGGTCTGATTCGATGCAGGCATTTCTTATGTTCTTAAATATCCTCGGGTCCGGACGGCTTTTCAAAACCCGGCACTTTATCCGGATTTTGAAAAGCCATCTCCTGCCCGACGAGAGCAGTGGGTGGAACTAGGCGGGCCTGCGGGTGGGTTTGGGGGGGGTCTGGATTTTACTATAGTAAAATCTGGCAACCCAAACATGGGCACGCTGGCATGCCACACTCTACTTAGGGTGCATTTTGAAAAGTAATTAAGTCAGCGTTGTTTGATAAATTTCATTTCCTAAAACTTTACATTGAATATATTTAAGAAACTTGCAGTATTTTTAACTATTTGTATTTCGATGATTGTCCAGCCCTTTTCTGTGTAAACCACCTAGAAATTGTTTGATTAAGGCAGTATAGAAGAATAAAGTTATGTTATGTTATGTAAGTATGGCCACTTGTGTTTTTTTGCGGTCAGGTACACTTGGTACTTGCCTGTCTCCAAGGGGCTTGCAGTCTAAGTTTGTACCAGTGGCAAAGGAGGCTTACGGGACTTACCCATGATCACTAGGAGTGACAATGGGATATGAACTGGGCCCCCTGGTTTTTAGGCCATTGCTCTAATTATCAGGATGGTTAACACAACCTCGTCCCTTCATAATAATTATAGCATCTTAGAGAAAAAAAAAACCAAACAAAATATAAAAATTCACAGGTCGAAAAAGCAGCACAATCACTTTTTAGGGTACACTTTCGATCGACGAGCTGTCCTAAAATGCAATATTGTGTTACAAAAACAGACAAATACCGATGCTTCACCGTAGCGTTGACGAAAATGATATAAATGCAAACTGACACATAACTTAACAACAGGATCTGATAGACGAAAACTGTTTTCAGATTTAGAGTCAGCATGTGGCCCTTGTTAAGGTGCAGGTGACAGAACTCCAGTAGCAAAATGCTTGTTGACCAGTGTAATTAGAGCAATGGCCTACGAACCAGTTCACATCCCATTGTGTCTCTTAGTGATCATGGGCAAATCCCTTAATCCTCCTCTGCCACTGGTACAAACTTAGTAGACGGCAAGCCCCTTGGAGACAGGAAAGTACCAATAAGATAATCCTCCACTTACATGTTCGCCTGCCATTCTGCAAATCTATACATATACAGTACATGCTACTAACAAAGGGCTCCATTCTTATTTATTTTCAGATTGGAGGGGGAAACAAGCACCAATGAATAAGGGGGGGGGGGGAAACTCTTCCAATTGATCTGGTTGAAGGCTGCGTACAAGCACTTTTTACAAATCTACATGAGCAACGGAGCAGCTGCAAATCCTGACATTGATATAGTGGAATATGCATGCACATTTTCTTTCTGAAATGAGAAATACACACTTGAATAGACTGCAAGCTCTGTCGAGCAGGGACAAATAATCTCTTATTGTTTTGTTTTGGTTTTTTTTTAATTATTTATTTATAAATTTTCAAAATTTATACCAAGTGTAAAACACTTGTACAGAAAGAAAGACTATAATTCACAATCAAAATAAAATAAATTCTCTGCTTCATCTATCTTAAGTCCTCAATAAGAGACAGGAATCCAAGATGAATTCCGAGTGATTTTTCAAGACAAAAAGGAAAAATAACCATAACTAAGTAATCTGCAGGTTGAAGTTGAACTGGAAGTCCTATTCATTCAAATATGTTGTTCTATTTCTTCTCTCCCAAGGCATTTATGGGATACGAAATTGGACAGCTGGGATGGTTCTAGGAAAACGTATTTTAAGGATCGATATCCGATTACACACTTGCAAGGAAATCTCAAGTAGAAAACACCCCCAATTTCGATCACAGCTGGTCTCAAAATCAGAAACTGTCGCCTCCTTTTTTGTGTCTCCTTAAGAGACATCAGGAAACATCTGAATTTTATGTCCCAGGAACGCCTTAGATCTGTTCTGGAAGAACATTCTCAAGATCCATTCTTTGTCCGGTAATAAAGCTACCGTCAGCAAGAGTGTAGCCGGAGAAGAAAGAGAAGGATTAGAGGCTTCTAATAAATCTGAGACATCTAGTGGGTTCTCGTGGTGATTTTCATTTTCATGCTGTTGTTGATCCATTTTCTTAGAAAGATCCGAACAAATGGGGGTATTGACTGTGCTGGTACATTTAAAATCTCTGTAAAGTACCTCTTTAGCATTACTAATGGAGCTACCATAGGAATCTTTGGAAAATTCAGTAAAAGTAAGTTGTTAGTAGAGAATGACACAGTGACAAAATTCATCACCGTTCACTTGGGTCATCTCTCCCCTTTAGAATCACTGAGATCTGGAATAACCTCACCTCCCCTCTCCGAACCTCAAGCTCCCTCCAACTCTTCCGCAAACACCTAAAAACCTGGCTATTCTCAAAACTGTAACACTTCCCCCCTCTTAGGCCTCTCACCTTCCCCCTTTACACCTAACTCTTTAATCTCTCCACTGTAATTCCTCTCTCATCTTTCTTCCTGTAAACCGTGCCGAGCTCCGCATTCGTGGAGATGGTGCGGTATATAAACCCAAGGTTTAGTTTAGTTTAGAAATAATCCCATGTCATTTTCTAGTGTCTATCTCAACTTCAATCCTTCTACACCAGCATTATTCAAAGCAAAGCTTGAGGGTCAGTGGTTGTGGCCATTCATACTCTGATTCTTCACTCTCTCCTTAAAGATTGACATGAAGATGGTTTCCCGCGGTTATCCGCGGGGACGGGAACGGTGATGAATTTTGTCACCGTATCATTCTCTAGTTGTTAGCTCTACTTTGATTCCCCATCATTTCTAACTTCTTCCTCGGAAAAATGTTGTCCATGACCAAAGTTTCCTGAATTTTTTTTACTGACATTTTGACATTTATTAACATTTTTTGCGATTGGTCTTTAACTGTAGATACTTCTTATTTTAAAGAGGAAAATTCCTTCGCTTGTTGTTTTAACTTTTCCCCTAGTTCACTAACTTGTGGTGCCAAAGATTTTCCTAAATTAACAACAAGGTCCCACAATGTGCCTAAAGTAACCTCAGGGGTTTTAGTTACCATTGGAAAAAGTTGCAAGTGGCTCTCAGATTCCAGACGTACCTCTTGTCTGCCTTGGTCCGTCTCCACAGATGTTCCTTCCTCAGGCTGTCTGGTAGGTTCCAACAAAGCACCTTCAGAGACCACTAACAAGCCCTCGCTGGCCTCTTGTGGCTCAAACACTGCCTAGAGGTCTGCACGGGAACGGGGATCGCGGGGATCCCGCGGGTCCCGCGGGGATCCCGCGGGTTCCCCCCCTGGCCCACGGGACTCCCACGGGGACGCCCCCTGGCCCACGGGACTCCCACGGGGATGCCCCCCTGACCCACGGGACTCCCACGGGGACGCCCCCTTGCCCACGGGACTCCCACGGGGATGAAAACAACCTACCTAAATTCTGGCGATGCAAGTCTGGCGTCGCGTCGGGAAATAGCCATGTTGAGCAGTGAGCTCAGCACGTACACAGATGAAAGCCTTGCTTGCTGATTGGTCCGGCGGCCCCGCCCCACCGTGCCGCCGGACCAATCAGCAAGCAAGGCTTTCATCTGTGTACGTGCTGAGCTCACTGCTCAGCATGGCTATTTCCCGACGCGGGCATTAGGCTGTTTTTTGTCATTTCGGGTGGGGGATGGTAGCGGCAGCAGCAGCCTGAAAAAGAAATCATCCTGGCCGGGTTCGGTGTCATGCTCCGGAGCTTCTACAGCCTTCCTATCTCCCTCTCCCTTCTACCTGCGGCTCTCTTCGGCAACTTAGCAGCAACGATCGACACAAGCTTCTGGCGTCGGGGCCTACCCTCTGCGAGTCCCGCTTGTTTCAACTTCCTTTTTCCACAAAGGTGGGACTCGTAGAGGGAAGGCCTCGATGTCGGCAGCTTGTCTTGATCACCGCTGCTGACGAGTTGCTTAAGAGAGCAGGGGGGTGTTGCCAGGTGCAGGTAGAAGGGAGAGGGCCAGATGCAGGACTCGTGGGTGAGGGAGGAGAAGAGAGAGGGGAGAGAAACAAAAGGAAATATTTCATACTGGGCTGGGCCGGAGTGGAGAGAGGGTGGAAAGATTCTGGCTACAGGGTGCATTAACAAAGGAAAAAGGGGGAAAGCTGAAAATGGAGATAGTGACACAAAGAAGAGAAAGGGTAAGCAGGACCTTCTGAATAAGGATA
Source organism: Geotrypetes seraphini (assembly GCF_902459505.1). NCBI lineage: Eukaryota > Metazoa > Chordata > Amphibia > Gymnophiona > Dermophiidae > Geotrypetes > Geotrypetes seraphini. The sequence goes on from NC_047098.1 coordinate 17,935,511, forward strand.
GAGATACAGAGGGGACATGAAGAGGAGGTGAAATAGAGACATAGAAGTAATGCTGAAAAAGTGTGTGTGGGGGGGGGGAGATAAAGACATTGAAAGGGCAAATGGTGAATATGGGGTAAAGACAAGGACAGAGACAAATGAAGATTCTGAAAAAGTGGTGAGATAGGGATATAGGTGAGATGGACACAAAGAAGGGTGATGCTGGAAAATAGGTGGAATGGTAATTCTGACAGACACAGAAGGGAAATGCTGGATCAAGGAGAGATGGGGCTCAGGCTGGATGGAATGAGGAGAAATGCCTTGTTGGCCCGGAACTTCCTCTCCTACGTCAGAATTGACGTCAGGGAGCGGAATGCTGGTCAGCGCGACGCTTCTGCAGGGAAAGCTTGGGACAGCGGTGGCTTGGGGACTATTCCCCGATGGCGGTGGCAGCAAACCGAGTGGCTTTGGGGGAGGGCACGGAGAAAGAAAGAAAGGGGGCAGACAGAGAGACAGAAAGAAGGGGGAACAGGGAGACAGAAAGAAAAAGTTGGGGGAGAGAATGAGGTCTGGAGGAGAGGAAACATACAGGAGGCTGAAAGAAAGGAAGAAAGATTGGATGCACAGTCAGAAGAAGAAAGTGCAACCAGAGACTCATGAAATCACCAAACAGCAAAGGTAGGAAAAATGATTTTATTTTCAATTTAGTGATCAAAATGTGTCTGTTTTGAGAATTTATATCTGTTGTCTATATTTTGCACTATGGCTCCCTTTTACTAAACCGCAATATTGTTTTTTAGCGCAGGGAGCCTATGAGCATTGAGAGCAGCGCGAGGCATTCAGCGTAACTCCCTGTGCTAAAACCTACTATTGTGGTTTAGTAAAAAGGGAGGGGGTGTATTTGTCTATTTTTGTATTTTGTTACCGAGGTGACATTGCATAGAGTCATCTGCCTTGGGAAATGTATATGGCAGATATCTTTGTTTTGTGTTCAAAAGAAAAGGAAATGCATTTCTGGTTTTATTTCTACAGTGTTGAAGTACTTGTTGGCCCTTGCTGTGACTGGTGGGGATCCCCAAGCACCGCCAGCAGAGGACCTCCTCTAGAGATGGTCAGAACTCCCCTCCACCAAGCGCAGCAGTCGCTGGCAGCATCCATGAGCCACTGAGGTGCCAGCATCTGTGACTCAGGGACGCTACTGCTGCCTGCCAAGCTTGGCAAAAGGGACCCCAGGCCAACTGCAAAGGAAGTCCTCAGCTGACAGTTTGTGGGTTCTCATCAGCTGAGTATTTATATTTTATATTTACATTAGAGGTTCTGGTAGAAACCCATTTACAAAGTATGTATTCTTCCCAATTAATATTTCCAAATTAATAGTCTCTTTGCTTATTTGTAAATGGGTCTCTACCAGAGCCTTTAATTCAGTAGCATAATTAAATAAAATAACTATTTCTGAAGTTTATAGGGAAGGATGGTGACGGAGGGGATTCCTCGCGGGGACGGGTGGGGACGGAGGGGATTCCTCGCGGGGACGGGTGGGGACGGAGGGGATTCCTCGCGGGGACGGGTGGGGACGGAGGGATTCCTCACGGGGGACGGGTGGGGACGGAGGGATTCCTCACGGGGACGGGTGGGGATGGGTGGGATTTTGGCGGGGACGGGTGGGGACGGGTGGGATTTCTGTCCCCGCGCAACTCTCTAACACTGCCTCCTCGGACATGTTGAGCTCACGTGGAGAGCGCGTTCTATGGGATTGTGGAGGTGGAACTCTAGTGTTGGGGGTCAAGGTGGCATCGAGCCCTAGGGCATCCGCCACGGCACCACTCCCCACCAGTGTCTCCAGAGGGCGAATCCCCAACCCGGTTGACTCCCATTGCAGGCACCACATAATTTCATCAATAGCACCAATTGAAGGCACTACCGAGCGTCGGGAGGCTTCACCGATGCTCCTTCCTCTTCTTTTTGGCATAACCCCAAGGAAATCACAGAAAATGCAAGTAAATTTCAGCAGCGTCTCTTTGATAGCAAACTGCCATGGCCATCTAAACGAGCGAGGTCTTGCAATACAAGTACATACAGTACACGCACGTCACGTTATCAAAACTGAGCCGACGGTTCTTCTCTCTCCGATGCAGCGAGGTCTTGCAATACAAGTGCGCACCGCATACGCACATCACAACTGAGCCAATGGTGGTTCTCTCTCTGACGCTGCGGGAGTGTAGTGGCTGTTCTAAACGAGCGAGGTCATGCAAGTGCAGGTTAATTTGTTTTACTGTATATATTTTTACATTATACAGTACAGTATTTTGTATTAAAGTTTTTGGGTTGTGGAACGAATCGTCTTGAGCTTCCATTATTTCTTATCGTGAAATTCGCTTTGATATACGAGTGTTTTTGATTACAAGCAAGCTTCCGGAACGAATTATGCTCACAAACCAAGGTTTTACTGTAAATCAAATCCACAACCCTTGACCCTTTTCCTTTCTAGAACTTCCCATCTAACCAGAAAATCTTTGCTTCTTATTACACCTTTGAGGTATCTCAGTCTCTCTCATCCCCCTCCTCTTCTTTCTCAAAGGATCTGAAAGGCTGTGCTATCCCTTCACTGAAACAGCCCAGTTGAAATAGAAATTCATGGTTATTAACTTCAGTTTTCTTGTAGATAGGCAAGTGAAGGGGAAAGTGTGCCAACACAAGCTGATAATTCTCTAATTAACTCTCTAATTAGTACCTGATGGGTAGATAGCTGCAGAATGTGAGGCAGAGGCTGTGCGAGGGAGAAAACCTGCTCTCTTAGAGCGCAAAGCTTGATTTCAATTATTTTAAAAAGCCATGTAGTGTGGGCCTGTTGGAAGCAGTTACTCAGAATTATGAATACCCTGTTTCCCCGAAAATAAGCCCTAGTTATGATTGACACCCCCCCTACACACACACACACACACACACTCCTGTTGCTTTAGGCGGCATCAGAGCGGAGGAGTGTCAGTCTCACGGTGGGAGGGGAGGGAAGGAGGGATAGAAAGATGCTGCACATGGGGGGGGAGAGAAAGGAAAGAGGAAGAATTGGGGTGGAGGAGAGGAAGGGCGAGATGATCAATGTACATGGAAAAAAATAAGACCTATCCCGAAAATAAGCCCTAGTGCGTTTCTTTGGACCCAAAATTAATATAACAATGTCTTATTTTCGGGAAAACATGGTATCCGTGAAGGCAAGTAACCACTAGTGCCGTCAGCTAGCTGTAATGAAACGGACGTGCATAAAAATGTAAACAGCCTGAAAATGCCATTACCTTTCTCAGTGGCGTAGTGAGGGTGAGGGGTTCCCGGGGCGGTGGCACCCCTCCTCACCCCATCCGCTCCTTTCCCGCCCCCTCCTGAGCAGCAAACCCCTCCCCCTCCCACCCCCACACACACACCTGCTGTTTGTGCCAGCTCTTCCTTTAATGTCACTTCCTAGGTGCGGGTCCAGGAAGTGACGTCAGAGGAAGAGCTGATGCTGGCACGAGCAGCAGGTGGGGGGGGGGGGTTTGCTGCTCGTGCCACGAACGTTAACGAGGTATGGGGGGAAGGGAAGCGGTGTGTTCTGTAGTGGGGGATGGGGAAGGAGCAGGGGGCAACGAGAAGGACGTGTGCTGGTGCCCCATCAAGATGGCACCTGGTGCAGACCCCCCCCCTTTCTACACCACTGACCTTTGTAACCTTACAGGATGTTTGAAATCATGTGTTCTTCCAGGGTAATCCAAGGCTCCCCATCACAAAGAGCAATTAGCAATGTTCCGCCTAAGCCATAGACCAAATAAATTTACAGGATTCCAGTGACGTAGTAAAGGGGGCATGGGGTGGTCCACCCCGGGCGCTGTCTTGGTAAGGACGCAGGCATCCGTCCTCCTCTCTGCCCCCCTGTTCCTTCCCCACCCTCCCACTGTCGCGCATGCACACTGCTTCCCTTCCCCCGCAACTGTAACATTCCTGGCGCGAGCGGCAAACCCCCATCCTGTAATTGCGATGGCATCGACTCTTCCTCCGACGTCACTTCCTGGACCTGCGCCTAGGAAGTGACGTCGGAGGAAGAGGCCTTCCCCCCCCCCGCTGGCTTGACAGCAGGATGGGGGTTTGCCGCTCATGCCAAGAATGTTACAGTTGTGGGGGGAGGGAAGCGGTGTGCACAGCAGGAGGGAGTGGGGAAGGAGCGTGTGGAGGTGGAGGACGGAAAAAAGGGCAGGGGAGGGGGCACCACCGCCCCAGACGCCTCTCACCTCACTACGCCACAGCAGGATGCTACTATAATGCTAGTGCCATGCTTTATGCATGTTGCATCCTGGGAAATGGTCCTGGCTGCAACAGTGCAAAACAACTGTACAGCACATTAGTGAATCTCCCTGGGAAATAGAGCACAAATGCACTATTTTACCACTGGTTAATAAAGAGAGTTTCTTATTGTAAGCGTTCTGGAGCTGGAAAACATCTTCTCTACTGAATTGTTCTCAAAAGCTAATGCCTTCTATAAATAGCTTCTCGACTATAAACCAAGATTTTTGGGCCAAAAAAAGGGGGTCCTGCTTTTTATTCAGGTCCGCGCCTCCCCCCCCCCCTTTCTGGACCTGTTGCAAGCCTCCCCGATTAGTAAAAAGTGTACCTTTAAAATCCCTAGTGGTCCAGCAGTGGGACAGGAGGAATCCCGCCGACTCCAACAACTATCACCTTCCTCTCGCCTACCCGATTAGCAAAAAGCATGCCTTTAAAATCCCTGGTGGTCCAGTGGGGGACCAGAGCAGGAGCGATCTTTCTACATTCCTGCCCCATGTAGATCCGCTATCTGAATGGCTGCCGTGAGTTATCGCAGCAACCGCGCAAGTTCCCGTGGTCTTGTGAAAACTCACGGCAGCCATTCAGAGAGCCCTCTGCTCCATTTCCTCCAGCACACTGTTATTTTCAATTGTTGCCTGTACTTACTTTTGGCCTTTTCATTTTTCCGGGATGGACGCCATCGAATGCACGACTTGTGCTCATCCAGGTAGTAGAACCGGACAAGGCCCTTGGAGCTGCCTCGAAGTTTGATCATTTGCGTGCCAGCTTGCATGGAGCTCATACATTTTTCCACTAGAAAACAACAGAAAAATGGTAAAAAGTACAAGCTCATATGAACTCCTTTCTTGCATGCATTACATCTACATTTTCTTGTAAGTCAACTCATTTGTAAGGCTCTGTCACATGATGCTCCCCCACTATACTGCATCTGTCATACAGATTTATTTCCTGGTTAGAGAATTACACTCAACGATACCTAATTATCCCATCACTGCAAAAGGTCCACTTCAGAGAAATCATGGCATGTACATTCTCCATTGCAGGCAGATAGAATAGGCATCAAAAAGAAAGGCCCGGAAAACCCGGGCCTACATTTCCAGTGTCTGTCTTTGCCAGGGGATCCCAAAAATAGTCCACAGCTTGCTATCAGTTGATCATGGCAGGGGAATCCCCAATCAGCTGAGCCGGCAGGACTCCCCAAAATTGCAGCTTTGGGGAGTCCTGCCAGCTCAGCTGACTGGGGGTTCCCCTGCCACAATTAAATGAACCAACAAGGAGGATCCCCGATTCCTCTCCCCCTCCCATGCACCCACCCACCAATCCCCCCCCCCAGCACCTCTCCAAAGAGCCTATTCCCACTGAACCCGACACCCCATATACCCACTACCCACTCTACACACTCCTCTTGTACATTTGGAAGCAAAATCAGCCAGTAGGCCCGCCTCTTCGCAATGCATCCCAGGGTGCACTGGGAAGGGGCCTAAGGCCCTGATTGACCCGAGTATGTACTTTGAAAAACTACAGCAGATTTTTAAAGATAAAAAAATATATATTCACCACATAAAGCCACCTTAAAAAAAAAAAAAAAAGGATTTAATTTTTTTCAAGGCACTGTGAAGCAAGAATTAGACTCAATGTTACACAGTTGTGGAACCATATGCGCCAACATTTCAACATGATTGGGGGTTCCAACACACTATAAATCAGGGGTCTCAAAGTCCCTCCTCGAGGGCCGCAATCCAGTCGGGTTTTCAGGATTTCCCCAATGAATATGCATGAGATCTATGTGCATGCACTGCTTTCAAAGCATATTCGTTGGGGAAATCCTGAAAACCCGAGTGGATTGCGGCCCTCAAGGAGGGACTTTGAGATCCCTGCTATAAATTATTCCCCCCTCCCAGTGAAGAAGCTTGATCCAGCTATTCAGCACTCACAGAGCTGGCTCGTACAGACACATTACTGCAATTTTCCTGTTGAACAACACTGCATTCATGAGCTGGGAATCAACCATATGTACCGCATAAAAAAAAAGAAAATAATCAAAGCGAGCTTTCCAAAAGGAAAAGGGAAAGGACTGACATTGACATTAAAACAGAGGCAGTCTCCAAAGTTACGGTCTCCTGTGGTCCAAGATTGCAGAATTCATTTTCGGCAGCGTACTTCAACAAAAAGTCACTCAATCCCACTTTAATTCTCTAAAGCAACACCCAATATCTCACCTTTCAGGTTCTCTAAGCATTGCCATTAAACACCAGTATGTGCGATAAAAAAAATATATATCGCTTGGCGGTTTAGAGTCTAATAATTTCTGCCCCTGCATTTGAATACTTTATGTAATAGGAGGGTAACCTGTTCGTCTAAGGTATTTTTTTTCTCTACTCGCTATAAAAGTAGTAGTTCCAGCCCCGGATGGGCTGTTTTACTCATATTATAGTGGATTTTTGTTATTGTTGTGACTTACAAATTAGTGGATTTTTTTTGTGTATAAATACATTACATTTACTTATTCATATCTTTTGTTTAAGCAAATCCATTGAGAAAGTGAATTGTACACATTCCGTTACCCTCGCAATCCCCCCCCCCCCTTTAAAAAAATACCACGAAAGTGGATTTTAGCACAGACTGGCGCAATGAATGTTCTGTGCTGCTCCCAAAGCTCATAGGAACCCTATGACTGTCGGGAGCAGCGCAGAGCATTCAGCGCACCGGCATGACCTAAAAAACACTTTCACGGTTTTGTAAAAGGGGGGGAGGGGAATGTTTGAGTCTTATAAATTGGCCATTTATTGAAAAAAGTAGATACAAAATATGAGAGCAAAACAAAATATTTATAATCCGCTTAATGCCTAAGCGGTTCACAATGAGCATACATAATATCAAAGGGCATAACTTATCTCCCAATAATAATAAACAAAATAAAAACAATAAAAGAAAACCAAAAATTAAAAAGGAAGAGTTCTGTCTCGCAAAGTAAGTATGACCTTCTTACATTTATTTTTTTTTTTTAATTCTTTATTCATTTTCAATCTTACATCAATTTCTTTCTAATATAACATCAAATATATAAATTTATTCCCTACCCCTCCTCCCTTTCCTTTAACATTTAATCATCGCAGCATTGTGGGTTAAAGCCAAGGCTGTGGAGCTGGTGTAGCAAACTTTTTTTTTTTTTTTTTGTAAATCTTTATTAGTTTTCAATTGTTAACAGTGCAATACAGTGAATTTAAACATAAACGAATCAAACAAAAGCACTTTAAATATACAACTATTTCAACAACAAGCATTTTCACTTTCAATTCCCACACTGATTCCTCTAATTTTCTATTATCATATCCTGACTCTGACCTTCTTACATTGATAAAAGGCTTGAGCCCCCAAAAATGTGTTTTCAGCAATTGTCTGAACTTCAACAAATCGCCACAAAATCGCAAAATTCCTGACAATGCGTTCCACAAAACAGGGCCCGCAATGGAAAAGCAAGACTTCATTGTGCTCACGTATCTCACTTCCTCCCTTTGATGCACATCCAATAGCAAACATCTTTCAGACCTCAATGATCTAGGGCTCCTTCTACTAAGCCGAGTTAGGGCTTTAATGCGCGGAATAGCCGCGCGCTCTAGACCTTAATGCCAGCGTTGAGCTGGCATTAATTCTAGAAGCGTAACGCGCGGTAATTTCCTGCATGCGCGAAAAACACTAGCGCCACTTAGTAAAAGGAGCCCCTAGTTGGCCTATACAGCGTCAAACACTTTCACAAATAATCAGGTAAAGTGTCATAAATTCCCTGCTGAACAAATTTCAGAATTTTAAATTGTGTACGGAAGCAAACTGGCAGCCAATGAAGCTTCCTCAGAATAGGAGAAACGTGTTCATAATGGGATGTACCCATCAAAATCCTAGCGGCTGAATTCTGAACAGTCCGTAATGCTTTAATACGGACCAAAGGCATGCCCAAATAAATGCCAATACAATAATCAAGCCAATAAAATAATAAAACTATTGTTTGTACCCGTGTTTCTCCCAAAATATTCATTTTGGGCCCAAAAAAGGCACTAGGTCTTATTTTCGGGGTAGGTCTTATTTTTTTTTTCATGTACAATGATCACCTCTCCCATCCTCTTCTCCACCCCAATTCTTCCTATTTCTTTTCTCTCCCCCACATGTGCAACATCTTTCCTCCCCTCTCACCCATTCCCTTGTGCAGTATCTTTCTAACCCTCCCTCCTTCCCATCCCCCTGTGCAGCAGAACCCTTGCAGCTTCTATCCCTCCCTTTTTCCCATCCCCCGTGCAGCATCTTTCTATTCCCCCCCAACCCTTTCATCTCTCCCTCCCATTTGAATCCCTCCCATGAGTCCGAAATACCTGGTAACAAACGGCAGTGTCAGCAGCACAGGCTGCATCACGGTCTTCTCACGCCCGGGTGTTGCTCTGCCGCCACACTGATGACATCATCAGCAATGCGGTACATGGAATGCCTGGGCGTGAGAAGGCGGGGAGGGGCAGGGAAGCGCTGATGCCAGCGACTGGGGCTTATTTTCGTGGGTAGAGCTTATATTAAGGCCCACCCCGAAAATCATGCTAGAGCTTATTTTCAGGGAAATACGGTAGCACTTATCTGAAATCCCAACTAGATAAAATATTCTTTAGTTGAGATCACTTTCACATAATAAAATATGCACGACGCACAACTTGCGCCACTTGTGATGTCAAGAGTTAATTTTGCATCAAGAACAACACCTTCATCTCCTCACTGAGGTGTAGAAGCCACATGAGGTAAGTATACAAAATTCCATTTATGCTCCAGCCACATAGAACATGCTAAGCTTTAGTAAAAGGGCATCATAATAATGGCTGTAGATAGAGCCCCTCTTTTATGAAACTGCGTTAGCGTTTTTTATTGCCGGCCGCAGCAGTACAAGCTCCGACGCGGATAGGAACTCCCATGAGCATCAACACTTTTATCACTGCGGCTGGTGATACAAAACAGTAACATGGCTTCATAAAAAGGGGGGGTAGTGAGTTGAGTCACATGGAGTGTTGTTCAAAGTACTTAAGTAAACTAAAAATAAATGTATATTTTAATACTTAAGTAAAAGTACAGTGAAGAACACATTTAAAATGTACTTAAGTGGGAGTGTGTGGCGCAAGGGTTAGAGCTACAGCCTCGGCACCCTGAGGCTGTAGATTCAAATCCCTCGCTGCTCCTTGTGACCCTGGGCAAGTCACTTAATCCCCATTGCCCCAGGTACATTAGTAGGAGTCCGCCGGGACAGTTAGGGAAAAATGTTTGAGTACCTAATAATTTGTAATCCACATAGAATTGTAAGATATGCAGAATAATAATTTAATTTAATTATTAATTTATTAATTTAATTAAAGCAAAAAAAAAGTTCTTGCCGAACACTTTTTTGAACAAAAAGTAAAAGTACTGCGACTACAACGTCTGTTCACCGGTTTCAGCTTCATCTCCGCTTTAAAGTGACCCAAGACATCACTGTTTTGTTTGGCTGAAGACCAAACGGAGCAGTTCAAACACAAGCAACTCTACTGGCCTTATAGCCTATATTCACTGAACAGCAAAATTTAAGGTGAAATGATCGTGATGAGGTTTCAATTTGGTTTACTGAGGAACTGACATTTACATCTCCCTTCTGCTTTTACTTTTAACTGCAAGCATCAGATGTATCTGAATAGAAGTAGTAAAAATGGTGAAATTATTACTTAATTGAAAGTAAAAGTAACAAACTTTATCCTGTACTTCTTTACAAGTAAAAGTATCAAAACTTACTTAAGTACAGTAACTAGTTACATTTACTTAGTTACAGGTAGTCCCCAGGTAAAGAACAAGTTGCGTTTTTAAAACTGTTCTTAAGATGGATTTGTATGTAACTCGGGACTTGTAGATTTTAAGATTCTTGCTGCTTAACTCTGCTCCCAGCAGAAAAAAGGGCCAACTGTCCCTACCAGTGTTCCCTCTAAGGTACTGCATGCCCAACCACACACTGTTCTTAATGTGGCCATGCATCATTCCTGAATCTGCTACAGGAGACGTGTAGGAGTCGATAGCACTGGAAATACAGCTCAATGAAGCCACAACCCATTCTTAAGTAGCAACATTCCAGAGCTCATATTGTGATGTCATAATGCCTCATTCCACCAATGCCTAAGAGCCAACTTCATCAATGATGTCACAATGGCTTGATTATTCCTTTGCAGGCAGTCCCTGGATTAAGAACGAGTTACTTCTTAAGTCGGATTTGTATGTAACTCAGAACTTGTAGATTTTAAGATTTTGTTCCCAGCTGACAAAAGGGCCAACTGTCCCCAGTGTTCCCTGTAAGGTACAGCATTCACAACCACACAATGCTCTTAATGTGGCCATGCATCATTCTTGAATCTGCTACAGAAGTGTAGGAGTCTCTGCCCAGTGAAATCAAATTACCTAAGTCTTCCCCTTCTCCATATCATTCTTCCCATTGCCTTTTCAATTTTTGTATTTTTATAAATTATAAACCCTCCCCTTTTTTTTCCCTCTTGTTCCATGTTGTGACAATTCAAATTCACATATATATGTCCTTTCCCCTGTCGGTATTTTTTTTGTTTTAAAAATTGATATTGTAAACTGCTTTGGCATTAAAGCAGGATATCAAACCATAATAAACCTGAAACTTGATAATGAAGCCGCAACCGCGTTCATAAGTATGAGTCATATTTAAGTCAGGCGTCTGTAACTCAGGGACTGCCTATTCTATACAACGCAGGTCCCATATTTTCTATTAAAATACTTAAAACAGCAAAACAAATACCCTTTGTCTCGTGCAACACAAGTCCTGAAATCTTTCAAAGGGTCAACGAGAGCAGTCAAGTCTCTTTCTGAACAGATGAACGTCTTTCCAAAAACAAACATATCCTTGCCAGCCAATCTGAGAACGCCATATATCGTAAGTTGGACAGAAAACCAGATCAATAATTTAAGAAAATACCATGGAGAACAAAAATGGCTCTGAAACGAGCATGGAGGTTTTTGGTTTATTTTATTTCAGAGTAGCAATGATTTATTAAAAAGTAACGGCAGATGGTTGTTGAAAAAAAAAAAAAAAAAAAATTATCCACAGAAGCTTTCAAACAACTGCGAGTGTCAGAATGGCCTCAGGAATCAGCGTTTCCATCCCGCATTCTGCTTCAGAAGGAAGGAAGGAAGGAATTGGATTTGTAAAAACATAGAACTTCTTTTTTTTTCTTGCTTCATGCAGCCAGAATAATTATAAGGTACAGTTTGGTATTCAAGAAAGAGAGAGGAATGCTTAATGAATAAAAAGCCCGAGAGCTTGTCTCGACGGGCGGCTCTAACGCGGAGCTGGGAGGCCCGCGGAGCCGTCCGTCGGGTATAAGTTAGGAAGGGGTGGTTAGGCAGGCAGGGAAGCTGAATCGAGGGGAGGAGGTCTTTCCGGCCGTGGGAGGGATCTCCAAAAGGGTCGAGTAGGGGCCGCAGGGTAGGGTGGGGAGAGGGTATATAAGCAGGGCTCTCGGAGGACCGTAACGGTTTCCGGTCCTCCGAGGCTGCTTTCCCGCCCTCCCGCCCATTGGTTCAGAGGGGTGCAGTGTTGGGTTTTCGGTTGGCGGTATCCCGAGCTACTGGCGGCTGGTCTCATCATGGGATGAGTGGTGGGCCGGCTGGGAGCCGTGCCTGGTGGGTCTGATGACACTGGACAAGGGGGCATGTGGGGTCATGCCACCCCTCGGACCCTTGCTTAGACGGCAGGGTCGGGGGCCATTTTCATCTAAGTCGGTAGCTCGGGATCAGGGTCACAATGGTGATACCATTGTGTGGGTTTAATCAGATAAACTGTTATATAATGCTGTTTGTATATTTGGTTTATTATATGCAAATGTTATTTAAATATGTTTATTTCACAATAAACAGGGCTGCGGCCAGTTTTCACCAATCAGGTGTGCGTGTCTTTTTGGAGGGGGGGGGTTTGGATTGGAGTTTCAAGGCTAGGATGAGTATGCTTCAGGGTAGCGGGCTGCTCCAGCTTCCGCTGTTATAGAGCTTTTTGCTTTTCTGAGTTCGTCGGGCTACTTAATCCACAAGCTCAAAACTTCATTTGGAACATATTATGAGGCATTAAATATGAATCGCCTGCAACTGTTCTGTTGTAATTTGATCTTACAACGGAGAAGATGTACGATATCTTATGCTTGCAATAGAACGCACCCAGCCACATAGAGAGATGTGTGTGTAGATGATACAGTAGTGTATTTATTGGAGGTATACATTTATTTATTTAAAAACTTACCATATATACTTGAATATAATATAAGTCAAGGAGGAAAAATGGTTGACTCGAATATAAGACAGGGGCTTAATATACAAGTGCCATGCCTTACCAGGATCTGCATCCAATGTCCCCTCCCTCATGCCCTTCCCTGCCAGGCTCTGCACTCAGCCACCCTCCCTGCCAGGCTTGGCATCCAATCCCCTTCCCTCCCTGCCCTACCAGGCTCTGTACCCAGCCCCCTTCCCTCCTTGCCCTATCAGGCTATGCAGCCAGGCCAGGCTATGCAACCTGCCCCACCTTCCTGCCCTGTACCCTGTCCCCTCCTTTGGTGGTCAAGTACAGGGGTAGGGAATTCCGGTCCTCAAGAGCCGTATTCCAGTCGGGTTTTCAGGATTTTCCCCAATGAATATGCATTGAAAGCAGTGCATGCAAATAGATCTCATGCATATTCATTGGGGAAATCCTGAATACCCAACTGGAATACGGCTCTCGAGGACCGGAGTTCCCTACCCCTGGTCTAGTAGTAGGCCAGGACAGGAGGGATCCCTCCCATCTCCCGTCCTGGCCGATTCTAACAATGGTTTCTGCACATACGCAACTTATCTTGCATATCTTGGGTGAGACATACATAAGGGTTCACACATAGAGAGGCCAATAGTGGGTTATGCTAGTATTCTAGAATAGAACCTAGATACCTAGATTCCATAATACAATAGGCTCTTACTTTCCACCCTCAGGACACCTAAATGGAGGTAAACACTATAGAAATGGAAAGGGATTGAGACTTGTATACCACCTTTTTGTAGTTTTACAAGCACATTCAAAGCAGTTTACATACAGGTATTTCAAGCATTTTCCCTATCTGTCCTGGAGGGCTCACAATTTGTCTAATGTACATGGGGCAGTGGAAGATTAAGTGACTTTCCCAGGGTCACAGGGATTGAACCCACAACCTCAGGGGACTGAAGCTGTAGCTCTAACCACTGCACTACTCTAGAAATCAAGATGTAGTAAAGGGAGCCAAGTATAGAACAATGAAGCCATTGTGACATCACTGATGAGGTTGGCTCTTATTGGTGGAATGAGGCATTATGACATCAGGGAAAGGGATTGGGACTTGTATACCACCTTTTTGTAATTTTACAACCACATTCAAAGCAGTTTACATACAGGTATTTCAAGCATTTTCCCTATCTGTCTTGGAGGGCTCACAATTTGTCTAATGCACATGGGGCAGTGGAAGATTAAGTGACTTTCCCAGGGTCACAGGGATTGAACCCACAACCTCAGGGGGCTGAAGCTGTAGCTCTAACCACTGTGCCACCCTCTCCTCCAATACAGTATCAGAAGTGAGACAAGTACAGAACAATGAAGCCATTGTGACATCACTGATGAGGTTGGCTCTTATTGGTGGAATGAGGCATTATGACATCAGCGAAAGGGATTGGGACTTGTATACTGCCTTTTTGTAGCAAAGCGGTTTACGTACAGGTACTTCAAGCATTTTCCCTAGCTGTCCTGGTGGGCTCACAATCTATCTAATGTACCTGGAGCAGTGGAGGATTAAGTGACATGCCCAGGGTCACAAGAAGCAGCATGAGGTTTGAACCCACCACCTCAGAATGCTGAGGCTGTAGCTCTAACCATTACGCCGCACAGTGCTGAAGTTCAGTTGCATCAAAAAAGCACCAAGAGGCTCTTGAAATTGGGTTAGAAACAATTCTTTATTCCAATACCCGACATGGGCCGTGTTTTGACATAAACGCTTGTGTCAGGGGTCAATCCTTGTTATCCACTCAATATACGGAAGCCTTTTATGTAAATGCCTAAATGCTATCCAGTAACAAAGGGAAGGGGGGGGGGGGTGGCGAGGGGAGGAGTGGGAGGAGGGATGCCGTGCCCCCACCAACATGGCACCCGGGGTGGACCGATTCCCCCTCCCCCTTACTATGCCAACGAGTATTAGGATGTACCACCACTCCTGAAAGAGGAAAGGGAAGTTTACTGTGAAGTGGGCAAACGGTCATTTATGCTTAAACCCTTCATAAGTCCATCGTACCTAACCCTGTTCTTTATGCATTGTTCTTATAACCACTGTGATTCATGTACAACATCAGCAAGTGAAAGAAAATATATACTGAAACTGTAGACCCCCCACACTGTGCAAGAAGGCAGCTCAAATAAAATGCAACGTCTATGAAACCCCCACAGGACATGAGATGTTACTTCCACCAAAGCAGAGGAGTCACTTCGTTTCTCTCCTTTCACATAAAATAAATGGAACTTGTGATAACTGATGACCTCAGGGGACTCATTGTTAACAAAAGTCCCTACAAGACAGCTCCAGTGCATTAATCTTCATTTCATTATTCAAACTACTAAGTCTGTTCTTTTGGTTTTCCATCTCAAAACAGCCCTGACCTTCCTTGGAACATTTGAGACCACGAGTGTCTCTTGCAACTAAAGTTTTTCTTCACATTTATGCCTTCTTTTATAACAATTCACTTAACTTGCTTATATGCAGCAAAAGCCCTTAGACCATTTATTTATTCATTAATTCACTCAGCCCGGTGGTCTCCAACTCAAACCCTTTGCAGGGCCACATTTTGGATTTGTAGGTACTTGGAGGGCCTCAGAAAAAATAATTAATGTCTTATTAAAGAAATGACAATATTGCATGAGGTAAAACTCTTTATAGTTTATAAATCTTTTCTTTTGGCTAAGTCTTAATAATAATATTGTCATTTATAGCGAAAGAGACATATGATCAAGAAACTGTTTTATTTTACTTTTGTGATTATGATAAACATACCGACGGCCTCAAAATAGTACCTGGCGGGCCACATGTGGTCCCCGGGCCGCGAGTTTGAGACCATTGATTTAGCCCATCCTCCCAAAGGAGCCCAGAACGGGTTACAAAAGCGCATTCGCAGTATAGCAGGGGGTGTCAAATACACAGTGTGCCAAAATGAAAAACTTGGACAATGTCACAGGCCAACCAAAACAAGTGCCTTGATGATAACCATGCTTAAGGACAAGGTTCGGTATAAGAAACTAAGAGTGTAATCATAAAAGTGGCCAAAGAAGCGTCGCGGGCACATAATAAACTAAAACCCAACAACAACAAAAATATAACATAAATAGTGAAAAGTAAATAACAAAACCTTGCGTGCAGAAAGGTTTAGAAATGCAAATAAAAAGTGTTTGCTGCAAAGCGTGAAAAAAGTGTAGCTGTCCTGCACCAACAAACGTCACAGTGTGGCAACAAGACTATAGAAAACATAAAAACCATCAGCTAATATTTTAGGGGAACTTAAGATAACTTAAAATAACTATGTGGACGTTAAAAATAAAAAGGAAGAATGAAATAAAGCCGTGGTGAAAGGTCTAAATACAATTGACACACATCGTGAAGATAGTATAGCTGTCCTACATCGACATACCCGTGGGCCAGCTCTAGTAGACATTTGGTATTTTCTCGCAGGCCAAATATAATTACACTGAGGACCAGAGTCTGACACCCCTGCAGTATAGACAGGATGGACTTCAGTTCCTAAATCTAGACACTAGAGGTCACTATTGCATGAGATGACCATTCTCCACTATGGCTGCTGCCTTTCCAGCTTTCGTGCACCCCCATATCTCTCCGGTCCCAGCAAACCGAGGGACTGGAGTCCGTACTCTGTTATTGAAAAGGACATGGGGGAAGCCACTGTTTGCCCTGTTAGGGACCATTGGTCTGACCCAGTAAGGCTATCCTTGTGTTCTTAATCCAGGCCCCTCCCCATTCCACTGCCACTCAGCCAACCCAAACCAGGTATTTTTTAAATAGGTCACAGTCAAAAACAAAAAGCAGAGTGGATCTGAATCTTCCAGCAAAGATTTGGTGTTTTCTTTGTAGACCTTATGAAGCCCAAAATTACAAAACCCTCTCAGCAAAAGGATGCATTTGATCAAAATGAATATCGGTTTTGGAGCTGCAGAATGCCATCCTGCCATCCTTCTCTACCCACCCCGAACAACCGAGGATAAAAGTATCTGCCATTTCAGTTAAATCACTGGAGAGAGGATTAGCAGCTTATATCTCTTAAAGCTTTCACGGTCTGAATGGGGAAATCAAGTGGCGAGAGAGTGCTGCCGCGCATAGCAGGACGACACAACAGCTGTTTGAGCATGGCTAAGTAGACAACCTGATACATTTAATGCTGTGTTTCTAGGTGGGACATGATACGGGTACAATTCGTATTCCCTATACAGTTAATGAGTTACCACACGGTTAGGAGGAAGGGTGGAAAGCCAAATGTGAACTAGGAGCATCCAGACCTACTATATGTAGCATTAAGACACTGAAGACTTTTCCAATGAAAAACAGCTACACTTTAGTACCCTGCAGCTGCAAAGGAATTTAAAAAAAGAACAGCAGCCCAGCCGTCACGCGCTCGTTGAGGCTGAAAGGTTGTTTTAGAAAAGGTCTTGTTCTATTTGTCTATACCAGACATGCTGTATACACAGTATTCCATCAACTGTCTCTCTTTCTTTCAGACCCTGGCAAAATGCAACCGACATACGCTGAGCGGGACAGAGCGCGTTCACAAAGGAATATAGATTGCTAGTCTGGCATCGTGCCCCAACCAAAAACAGGGCCTGGTTCAAAATATTATTTACAGGGCCAATAAGCATCTTTGCTCGGGAGCACACAAATCAACTTCCCTCGCCTCTGGTATCCGCAGGGCTGTGGAGTTGGTACATATTATGGTATCTCTCCTTCAACTCCGACTCCTTTCTTTATAGGTGTTGCACTACATGCAAGGTGGGGCTTCTTGGGATTTTGGTTTAATTTATGTTTATCATTTTTGGTCCACTATTATGGATTTGGCATTTGTGTCGTGTGCGTGACCGAGGTATTCTGTTCGCGTGGTTTTTCTATGCAGCATTTTGTAGCAATTTGGCTTGTTCAGTTGTCTCGATAGTGGAGGGGGATATTTGTGAGGGGGAGGAGGGGAGGTGGGTTTTGTTGATCCTTGTTCTGTATTTGTGATTTATAAAATAACGGTTGTACGGAATATAATTTCTTTTTTTGCCAAGTTTTCCAACTTTTATTTAAAATTTGACACGCCGCCTAGAAAAATTGTCTAAAACGGTCGACATGATCATATTACAAAACTTCTAGAATTTAGGGGAGACAGAATTGAGACAGAACAATAACGGGACTCACAGAAACGAGAAGGGAAGGGGGGAGAACTACAAATGTGTAATGGGATAGACGCACATAAACGGTTGGTACATAGGGGATGGGGAGAATGATACGAATGAATGACTACGGGAACTCCCAGCAGCCATTTCCTGATGGCGATCTGCACGGGGCAGGAGCGTAGGAAGATCGCTTTTGCCCCGAAAACCCTCTAGACCACCAGGTAAGGCCGGGAAGGCGGCAGGGAGGAAAAAAGACAGTTTTTAAAAATTTTCCCCCTCCCCAGAAAAAAATTGTGATTATATGAAACCACGAGTGCAGGAACCGCGAATGGGGAGGGGAAAGTGTATAGACTTGGTGATTGACAGTTCTAGAGATCATTTGTTGAGGGCTAGGATTGTGTAGGTTGGTTTCCTAAGTATTTCAGGAACAGATGTGTTTTTAGACGTTTCCTGAATTTCCTATAGGTAGTAGGCACGAGTAATTGTCCACAGAGCTGCTTGATGTGAGAAAAGATGTTGGTGATGACTTTTAAATTTACAGCCTCTGACCGGTGGGGAAACAAAGTTCGGGTGTGAGCTTCGCCTATGTTTGTTGGTTGAGAAAACGAAAAGGTCTGTTATATATTTAGGGGCTAAGCCATAAAGTACCTTGAAGCAAAAACAACCAAACTTGAATTTCACACCTGCCTCCATCGGCAGCCAGTGTAGAAGTCGATAGGAAGGTGTTATGTGGTCAAACTTCTTCAATCCACAAAGTAGTCTGACCGCTGCATTTTGTACCAGTTGCAGTCGACACATATTCTTCTGGGGGAGTGCCAAGTAGGCGATGTTACAATAATCGAGTTGACTCAGTATAAGGGATTGTACCAGAATAGAACTTGTAAATGATTTCAATCTCCTTGACTCTTTCGTAAGCAAAGAAGTAACTAACAGGGAAGAAATACTTCACAGAATAACACTTGGTCACTCTTCAATGAAGGCTCTCAACAAAGTATTCAAAGACAAGAAATAACACTCCAAAAGATCAGACTTGTCCATCCACTCAACCGTTCAGTTGCCAATAACAGTATATGAATGCTGGACACTACGAAAACAAGACAGAAAGAAGATTGACTCATTTGAGCTTTGGTGCTGGAGAAGGATTTTATGCGTGCTGTAGACCGCTAGAAGAACTAACAAATCGACTCTAGAAGAGATCAAATTGGCTGTAACTCAAAGCTCCTGCCTCTTCACGGCTGCTTTCTAAAATAGCTGCCATGACCTCTCGCAGGTGCTTGTGACATTTCCTGTAGTACCGCAAGCTGCTGCGAGAGGTCGTGGCAGCCATTTTAGAAGGCAGCCGCAAGGAGGCAGGAGCGAAAAGGCCATGCTCCTGCCACAGAGACTCCTGTTGGACCACTAGGTATCTTGGTAGGCTGGGGAGGAATCATGGATTAGGAGGGAGATTAAAGGGCGGAGCCTGGAGAAGGGAGAAAACCTTGGCTATGAGTTGGGGGGAGGGGTGGTGGAGGTGGGAGGGATGAGAGGTGCAGAGACCTGAGAGGGGTTGGAGGGGAGAGAAGCTACACCTTGCAGCTCTTTGTACATCTTGGGTCAACCATTTTGGATAAACTGGCTCTTTGCTGTAAAAAAAAATAAATAAAAAAGATGCTGACCCCTGGGCTATGGTGTCACCAACTCTTGGCCTGACCTTGTTTAAAAATCAAATATATGTGCACTTCTTCCCGTTACCCTTACCTAAGCAAGCCCGCAGAAATGTCTCTTTGTAATACAGCTAGAGGTAGGCACACTATGTAAACCATACATACCTAATTAATTCAGCAACCAAATAATAATTATTTTTTAGGGGGGAGGATGCAGACAATCGTAAAACTTATGGGTAGTGAACATAGAATTATCCATTACCCTGGTGTTTCAGTTATTGCATTAACACAGATTTGCGTTTTAGATGATTTAATGAAATGGTAACTTGCAAGCTGGAATACATGACGTGAGTGCAGAGATGAAGGAAGAACTCATCCTTTCCTGCTCAATGGTAATATGCCGCAACTCCCAAAAGGATAAGATTTTTTTTCCCCTCGATTTCAGTTTGACAGATCAGCTCATTATACAAAAATAAAACTAGGCTGGCCGTTATTATCTAACATTCTCAGCTGTAATCATGTAGTTAACACAGAAATAGAGAAAGCAGTTTCTTTTCTACAACCAGGCAGGCTAAAATATCTTTTGATCACTTTATGACACCTTTTTTTCCCCCCTCAGTCATAGTTTTTGAGATTGAAGAATGAATGAAAACTCTTTCTCCAACAGCACAAATTAGTGTTACATATTTGACAAAGCTTGAAATTTTCAAAGTGGCCTATGCAGTCCTATAGGAAAACTAGAATCTTGTTTAGAGCACATTCAAGTTCCAAAAACACAGCAGTCCTTTTGGGATTGGAAGGTATTCAGACAAGACGGCTGGTCAGGGCCGGATTTAGATGAAAAGAGGCCCTAGGCTATTCCACTTATGAGGCCCTTTCACCTCCCATTTTTAAGTTTGTAAATTACATCAGAGATAATAAAATATATTATTACTGTGATATATATCAATATGTTAAATGGAACATGTTGTTATTGGTACTAACCTTTATAAAAAATGTGACACGGATAATAAATAAAAAAAAGTCGAGAACACTTATTTGGACATTTATTGTCAGCACAATATATAGTACAGTGGTACCTTGGATTACGAGCATAATCCGTTCCAGGAGCATGCTCGTAATCCAAAATGCTTGTTTATCAAAGCGAGTTTCCCCATAGGAAATAATGGAAACTTGCTTTGATATATTCCCCTCCCACCCCCGCTCTCAAAGTCCCGGCCCCCCTGCGTGATCCGGCACCCCCCGTGAGAACAGGCACCCCCCTGCCCGATCAACTTTAATTCACCGCCCCGTCTGGCACAGGCATGAGAACCGCTCCCCCCTCCCGCTCGAATCGGCCCCCCCCCCCCCCCGCGAGAACAGGAACCCCCTGCCCGACCAACTTTAACTCACCCCCCCTTTGGCACCGGCATGCAGCCCACAAGTGCCGGTGCCGCTTGAAGATCTTCTTCCCAGTCTCTGCCGGCTTTGAGCATGCATCTGCTGTTTTTAGAATAGTGTAATTTTAATTTTGCTAACAATTTGAATGTAGGCCCCTCTTGATCTTGAGGCCCTAGGCTGAAGCCTAGTTAGCCTATAGGAAAATCCGGCCCTGCGGCTGGTTCTCAATTTTGCACCCTAAACTAGATGGATACAACGCTCATCAAAAAAATATGGATCACCTGTTGTTCTATTGTCCTTTGATACTGTTTTTGGAGGTCAATATGGGGACAGATTAACCTTATACTGGAATCAGCAATCCCTTTGAGGGGTGGTAGATTCAGGGGCAATGTTAGGAAATTCTACTTTACGGAGAGGGTGGTGGATGCCTGGAATGCGCTCCCGAGAGAGGTGGTGGAGAGTAAAACTGTGACTGAGTTCAAAGAAGCGTGGGATGAACACAGAAGATCTAGAATCAGAAAATAAGATTAAATATTGAACTAAGGCCAGTACTGGGCAGACTTGCACGGTCTGTGTCTGTATATGGCCGTTTGGTGGAGGATGGGCTGGGGAGGGCTTCAATGGCTGGGAGGGTGTAGATGGGCTGGAGTAAGTCTTAACAGAGATTTCGGCAGTTGGAATCCAAGCACAGTACCGGGTAAAGCTTTGGATTCTTGCCCAGAAATAGCTAAGAAGAAAAAAAATAAAAAAAATTTAAATTGAATCAGGTTGGGCAGACTGGATGGACCATTTGGGTCTTTATCTGCCATCATCTACTATGTTACTATATGTATACAGAACTGGGATAAATAATTCTTTATTCTGTAAGAGACCCAACACTGCCAGTGTTTTGGCTCTTGGCCTGCCTCGGGGGTCTTTTTCTCTGCCATATGATTTCCTTATCAAAAATAATTGTCCCAATATCAAATTAGACCATTTCACACAGCCAGCATTCGACACTTCTTTCTGTTGTACTTGTCTATGGGTCAGACCAATGGCCCATCTGGCCCAGTATCCCTTCTTCCCGGTGGCCAATTCCAAGTTACAAGTACCTGGCAAATACCCAAATAGTAGCAACATTCCATGCTATCAATCCCAGGTCAAGAAGTGGTTTCCCCCATGTCTGTCTTAATAGCAGACTATGAACTTTTCCTCCAGAAACTTGTCCAAACCTTTTTTAAAACCAGCTACGTTAACCACTCTCACCACATCCTCTGGCAACGTGTTCCAGAGCTTAACTATTCTCTGAATGAAAAAATATTTCCTCCTATTGGTTTTAAAAGTATCTTCCCTAGTCTTTGCAATTACTGATGGAGTGAAAAAAAAAAAAAAATCAATCCACTTGTACCCGATTTTATAGACTTCAATCATATCTCCCCTCAGCCATCTCTTTTCCAAGCTGAAGAGCCCTAATCTCTCTAGTCTTTCCCCAGATGAGAGGAGTTCCATCTTCTTTATCATCTTTGTCGTTCTTTGAACCTTTTCTAGTTCTGCTATATCTTTTTTGAGATATGGCGACCAGAATTGAACTTAATTCCCATTTTGCGGGGGAAAAAAATAGTTATACCATTTTTTTCTACAGCTAATGATGGAATTAAAATTGTAAACACTGAGCTTTCCTCACCTCTCACTGTGTGAGCAAGATATGGAAGTATGTTGAGTGAGACAGCAGAGGAGAGCAAGCAGAAAGCAACGGAGCCTCAAGCCTTGCCAGGCTGTCACTATTCATAAGCTTCAACCCTGTGCTAATTCAATTATTGTTCAGAGCTCAAATACTAAGTCTGACTAGTTCATATTTAACACGGACCTGGCTATGTTTGTGAAGAACTAACATTGCTTCTAAGCTCAGTAATTCTGTTTCTGGTGCGTTTGCAACTAAAACATAAACCACTGCTTCCTAGGCCACCACTAAAGAGATCTGGGGCCAGTTCTGCTCAAAGTTTTCTTCCTACACTGTGTCTGTGAGAAAATTAATTAGTATTCCTAATCTTTAAGTCCTATAAAAGACCCTTTTTAAAAGCTACGTTATCTTGTACTGTATAATTTAAAAGAAGATCAGGCACCATCACTCACCTTCCAGTCTGGAGATGCAACAGCGCAAAGGAAATCCTAACATAGTAGATGACGGCAGATAAAGACCCGAATGGTCCATCCAGTCTGCCCAACCTGATTCAATTTAAATTTTTACATTTTTTCTTCTTAGCTACTTCTGGGCAAGAATCCAAAGCTTTACCCGGTACTGTGCTTGGGTTCCAACTGCCGAAATCTCTGTTAAGACTTACTCCAGCCCATCTACACCCTCCCAGCCATTGAAGCCCTCCCCTGCCCATCCTCCACCAAACGGCCATACACAGACACAGACCGAGCAAGTCATAGAAACGTACAGTAAAACCTTGGATTGCAAGTGTTCAAGCAAAACATTTGATTAAATTTTAACTTGATATACAAGCAATGTCTTGCAATACAAGTACATACAGTATACACACATCACAACTGAGCCGATGGTTCTTCTCTCTCCGACGCAGGAGGAGTGTAGTGACTGTTCTAAATGAGCAAAATCTTGCAATACGAGTACATACAGTATACACGCGTCACATCATCACAACTGAGCCGATGGTTCTTCTCTCTCCGACGCAGGAGGAGTGTAGTGACTGTTCTAAACGAGCAAAATCTTGCAATACGAGTACATACAGTATACACGCGTCACATCATCACAACTGAGCCGATGGTTCTTCTCTCTCCGACGCAGGAGGAGTGTAGTGACTGTTCTAAATGAGCAAAATCTTGCAATACGAGTACATACAGTATACACGCGTCACATCATCACAACTGAGCCGATGGTTCTTCTCTCTCCGACGCAGGAGGAGTGTAGTGACTGTTCTAAATGAGCAAAATCTTGCAATACGAGTACATACAGTATACACGCGTCACATCATCACAACTGAGCCGATGGTTCTTCTCTCTCCGACGCAGGAGGAGTGTAGTGACTGTTCTAAACGAGCAAAATCTTGCAATACGAGTACATACAGTATACACGCGTCACATCATCACAACTGAGCCGATGGTTCTTCTCTCTCCGACGCAGGAGTAGTGTAGTGACTGTTCTAAACGAGCAAAATCTTGCAATACGAGTACATACAGTATACACGCGTCACATCATCACAACTGAGCCGATGGTTCTTCTCTCTCCGACGCAGGAGGAGTGTAGTGACTGTTCTAAATGAGCAAAATCTTGCAATACGAGTACATACAGTATACACGCGTCACATCATCACAACTGAGCCAATGGTTTTTTCTCTCTCCGACGCTACAGGAGTGTAGTGACTGTTCTAAGTGAGCGAAGTCTTGCAATGCAAGTACGTAAAGTATTTTGTATTAAAGTTTGTGGGTTGTGGAACGAATCGTCTGAGTTTCCATTAGTTCCTGTGGGGAAATTCGCTTTGATATACGAGTGCTTTGGATTATAAGCATGCTTCTCGAACGAATTATGCTCGCAAACCAAGGTTTTACTGTAATGGCAGATAGGGGCCAAATGGCCCATCCAGTCTGCCCATCCGCTGTAACTATTCTCTCTTCCTCTCTCTAAGAGATTCCCACGTGCCTATCCCAAGCTCTCTTGAATTCAGACACAGTCTTCGTCTCCAGTAGCCTGCTTTTGAAACAAGATACCGTATTTAGGAACCAACCCGTAAACTTCTATTTTAAAAATTAAGCATCATTTTGAAATTAACTTAAAAAAAATAAAAAGTGAACAAATTTAGGACTGAATTCTGTATATGTCGCTTAAACCAATTGGCGTTGAAAAAAATCTGTTTAGCAGTGGTGCAAATTAGAGCATGACATGGGGATACATTTTTACCCATTCCCCTGTCCCATCCCCGTGAGTTTTGTCCCTGTCTGTGCCCCATTCCTGTAAGCTCTGCCTTAATCACACAAGCCTTGAACACTTATGATTTGAAAGTGTTGGAGGCTCGTGCAGATGAGGACAGAACTTAGGCATTGGTGGAATGAGGCATTATGACATCATAATCTGAGCTCTAGAATGTTGCTACTTATGATTTTAAAGTGTTTAAAGTTTGTGCAGATGAGGACAGATCTTAGGCATCCGTGGAATGAGACATTATGACATCACAATCTGAGCTCTAGAATGTTGCTACTTATGATTTTAAAGCATTTGAGGCTTGTGCAGATGAGGACGGAGCTTAGGCATTGGTGGAATGAGGCATTATGACATCACAATCTGAGCTCTAGAATGTTGCTACTTATGATTTTAAAGCATTTGAGGCTTGTGCAGATGAGGACGGAGCTTAGGCATTGGTGGAATGAGGCATTATGACATCACAATCTGAGCTCTAGAATGTTGCTACTTATGGTTTTAAAGTGTTTGAGGCTTTGCATTCCACCAGTGCACCAGCTCCACCTGGAAACCATCCGAAAACGTTCCTTTTCTCACACCGTGACAAAACTATGCTTTAATATATACAGTACTCCCCCGATTTTCATGGGGGTTCCATTCTAGGAACCGCCGTGAATGTTGAAAAACCGCAAATACAGTTTTTAGCAGGGGAGACAGGAGAAGGCAGCCGGAGCGCCGGCGAGTGAAGGAAATCATTCGCGGTATGCTCGACCGCCTCTTCCTGTACTAAAGTCGGGCCTCACCAATCAGGAACTGCATGTCAAAGCAGCTCCTGATTGGTGAGGCCCGACTTTAGTACAGGAAGAGGCAGTCGGAGCATACCATGAGTAATTTCCTTCACTCGCCGGTGCTCCGGCTGCCCTCTCCTGCCTGGTCATTCGCGGTCGGAAAATACTGCGAACGACCGTGAATCGCGGACCGCGAATTTGCTTGGGAGAATTATAAGATTTAATAAACCTTGTTGTTTCTAAGGCTGATGTGTACAGTCCCTTCCCCACTCGTTTTCCACCTCATTAATTAAGCCTATTTTTTAAAATGGTATAGTTTCCCAGTAACCTGCTTTCAGACCTCTACAAGTGAAATCCTATTTGCAAGACACTAACTTGGGAAATCTTGGCCTTTTAAAGAGTAACTTCCTCAGTCTCTGACTTTTCTCCAAGAAACCCAAACGTTTCCACAAATGCTCTACATCCAAACCAAACCGGTTTCAGAAAACATTACAGTACAGAACATTCTATGATTGGTCTGGTAACTAACATTCATTACTATCTCGACAACCACAAATCTGTTGCGCTCATTTCTTTAGACTTATCTGCGGCATTTGACACAATTGATCATAATCTACTGCTTAGCCGTTTGCAATCAATAGGCATACAAGGACAAATCCTCGAGTGGTTAACGTCATTTTTATCTGACCGGACCTCTAAGGTCAAATTCAATGATGTCTTTTCTGAAAGCTTTACATTATCATATGGAGTCCCTCAAGGCTCTATATTATCCCCTCTTTTATTTAACATTTTTTTATCTCCGCTTATTACCACTGCACAATTACTGGGTTTCACAGCTTTCTCTTACGCAGATGACATCCAACTCATGCACCCTCTTAATCCTGAAACGGCAGAAGAAATAAAAAATATTAACGACAAACTTGATCTAATAAAAAACTGGTTAATTGACAACAAATTATCCCTGAATGCTCAAAAAACTAAAACAATGCTTTTTACATGGAAAAGTGACATAACTCTAAAAACTCCATTCTTACTAGATGACTCCCCTCTTGATTCTGTTTCACAAATGAAAATTCTCGGGGTAATAATCGACAAGGATCTTTCATTTCATTATCATATCAGCGAAACAGTTAAATCCTGTTTTTACAGACTCCGTCTTTTACGCTCAATTTCTACTTTCTTAGACCCAAAATCTATAAACATTCTGATTCACTCATTAATTATTTCAAAATTAGACTACTGTAATTCTCTCCTAATAAACATATCTCAGAAAGAAAGGAGACGACTACAAATCATACAAAATACCGCTATTAAATTAATTTACAAAGCTAAGAAATACGATCATGTCACCCCTTTACTCATCAAATCTCACTGGCTTCCAATCTCTCACCGAATCACCTTTAAAATCTTATTCTTAGTTTACAAAACTTTAATATCAAACGAACCCCTTTTTATATCAAAAATGATAGTTCCGTATAATCCTCCGCGATCCTTAAGATCATCTTTATCTAACCAACTTTCAGTCCCTTCATTAAGAATTATTGGCACGAGACGTAAAGATATGTTTTCAGTGGTGGCCCCCTCATTATGGAACGCTCTCCCAAACTTTATTAAAAATGAAAAGGATCTTGTCTCTTTTAAAAAATTGTTAAAAACCTACTTGTTTCAAGATGCATTTGATTTATGAAATGATCTTTCTTATAAACGCATATGTTCTTAAGATTCTCTTCTCCTATCTTTTCTTTTTTTTTTCCCTACTTATACCTTTTTTTCCCTATTTATACCTATTGTACTCTCCCCTCTATGTAAATTTTAACAAATAATGTAATTGTAACTTTCCCCTTCCTTCCTCCTCAATCATGTTTGTCTAAATTTGTTTTGTCAATTGTCCAAAGTAGTAAAATTGTATGTATTACCACAATCTGCTGGTTTTTAAATTGTACATCGCTTAGAAATTTGTAATAAGCGATACATCAAATGTAAATAAACTTGAAACTTGAAACTTGAAACTTGTATATACAGAGAGACGCTCACTCCCGATTTCTATTTTTCCATCTTATCTATAAGCAAATGGGGCTGGCAGGAGGAGGAGTATTACACTTGTTCCAGCGTTGTACAGCATGTTTAAAATTGTTAATTTTCTCTGACAAATTTGTAATTAGGTTCCACTGGTGTAAAGCCATGTCTGGCACTTAAGACTCGTTAAATGCAAAGATGAATTCTGGGCTGGGATGAATTCCGATGAAGGCATCAGCCAATATCAGTAATATGAGCTCATCATAGTACTTTTCAAAACATAGAGGATCATAGTATGCTCCAACACTTAATAGAGAACGTGGGAATGAATTCCCTCCTCGAGAAATATATTTGTAAATGTTAACCTTATGAGGTGTGCGTGAAATCTGGGGTTCTTAACTTGATATTGGGGTTTACCCGACCCATCTGATATCCTAGAGATCTCCATCAATATTCATTAGATCAGTGGTCTCAAACATGCGGCCCGGGGGCCACATGCGGCCCCGCCAGGTCATAATCACAAAAGTAAAATAAAACAGTTTCTTGCTCAAATGCCTCTTTAGCTATAAATTACAATATTATTATTAAGACTTAGCCAAAAGGAAATATGTATAAACTATAAAGAGTTTTACCTCATGCAAAATTATCATTTCTTTAATAAGACATTAACTATTTTTTCTGAGGCCCTCTAAGTACCTACAAATCCAAAATGTGGCCCTGCAAAGGCTTTGAGTTTGAGACCACTGCATTAGATGTATTTGCTTTCTCTGCCTCAACTGTGCAGTACTCTCATACGCATTTTTTCTGCTGATAACCAGGCTGGCCAGATGGCTCCTTAGGACTCAGTTGAGAAACGCTACATTTAAGGATTTGTTTCCTCTAGATGACTGTGATGCGTGCAAGTCAAGACTCAAATGCCTTTGGCGTCCAGATGGTGCACCAAAACATTTTACAAATCACCACGCTCAATTTTTCTCAGCCATAGGGATAGGCAGGTGGGATCTCACAGAGAGAGAAAGAGAAAATGGTTACTGTGGGTGGGCAGACTAGGTGGAAAGGGACAAGATTCTTCAGCCTATTGGGAACTACGAGAACAAGGGGGCACTCGGAGAAATTGAAAGGGGACGGACAGGTTTGGAATCAATGCTAGGAAATTTTTCTTCACTCAAGAGGGTGGTGGACACCTGGAATGTGCTTCAGGAAGCTGTGATAGGACAGAGTACATTAAGGGGATTCAAAGAGGGGTTGGACAAGTTCCTGAAGGATGCGGGAATTGAGGGATATAGATAAAAGGTAGAGATTGGTTCATAAAAGGGTATAGATAGAAGAAAAATGGGGATTAAAGGGTTTTAGACAAAGGATCACTTACAGGTCATGGACCTGATGGGCCGCCGCGGGAGCGGACTGCCGGGCACGATGGACCCATGGTCTGACCCAGCGGAGGCAACTTCTTATGTTCTTATCTGCCGTCAGGTTTCTATGTTTCTATCAGTCCGACAGCGATCTGGGCTTACTGGTTAGGGAAGAGTGGGCCCCCAGGCACACTAGTCTGCTCTACTGACAGACTAGTCGATCCACCCTTAGACAGAAAGAAACATGACTCACGGCAGTCAATACCTGGCAGAGCAACTTTCTTTTATTTTTTTTAAACTCAGCGTAATGTGATATTTTGTGAGACAATCTGTTTTCATACTGTATAGCATATGTCAGTCGAAATGTGCCAGTTCTGAACTGTAATAAGAAAAGAAACATAGACCGAGTGGCTTTACGAAAAAAAAAAAATTCAAATCTACATTTAGGATGTCCACATTGGGCTAACTGAATTTCTGCTAGTATCATTTACCTAGTTAATCTTTTGTAAACTGCTTTGGACCCATTCAGGGTATTTGCAGTCAATAAATGCTTGGATTAGATTAGATTAGGATCGGCTGAAATTGAACCTTGTCTAAAATACATGGTGACAGACATTCATACCCTGGCGATGTAGTTTCAGGTTGATATACCGCCTTATCATGTGGGGTCATGAAATGGTTAACTGTTGTTTAAAATATTGCTCTGGTCTACATAGCTGAAGAAAGTTTACAATCTATTGACTTCATCTGCCTAAAATGTATGTCCCTACCTTACCACATTGTAAGCTGAATAGATAAGAGTTTGGGCCATGATGTGCCCTGCCCTTCTGTACATGTACCATTTAGACCTGTAAGATTTAGATAAGCAGAGAAATGAGCTAGTTTCCTATAGGACTATAAGTTGTACCCCTGAACCTATCATAAGTGCTGGCTTAGGACCAATAATAATTGTAGAAAGTTATAGAAGTAACAAATGAAAATTGTAGTTTTTGCATATATTAGTTTGCAAAAAGGGCATAAAAGTCCGTGTATTTCCCATTTCTAGTAGGCAGGCTATTAACTGCACTAGAGTCCGGTATACCGTAATAAATTTCTTGTACTTTCTTCACACCTCTGACTTTGTGTGTCCAAGTGACCTTTCAATCAAATATCAAAGCGGTTGACTACTGCAACACCTTGCATCAAGGTATTACTCAAAAGGAAATCCGCCGGCTTCAACTATTACAATACACCACAGTCAACTCATCTACAAAGCTAAAAAATTTGACCATGTAACCGCCCCCCCCCCCCCACCCCTTCCTCAAAGCTCACTGGCTACCAATTCTTCATCGCATCACTTTTGTTAACATTTAAAACCAAGCCGTCCAATTCATCGACAAACTTCTCATTCCATATATGCCCCTTCCCGGAATCTGCATTCCGCTACTCAAAACCTATTTTCTGTCCCTTCCATTCGCAAACTATTTCTCAATTCTACCCGCAAAACCATTTTCTCAGTCACTTCCCCCACGTTATGGAACACCCTTCCGTCAGATCTTAAGACAAGAAACATCTCTTGAAAAATTCAAATGTAAACTAAAAACATTCCTTTTTCAAGACGCCGACTCAGTTGCAGTCGGCAGTACCGAACTAAAACGCTTCTTTCGAAGCGACCCCTACATTAGTGTGCTAAAGTCCCTCCGTTTCTTCCCTCCCTTTTAAGATTTCATTTTAGCATTGCATTTAAGCGATTACCGTTTCCCATTTTCCCTTTTTATTCCAGTAAGTCTATTTGTTTTTGTCATCCCCCTCAATCAGCCGAGCTTTCCGGAAGACGGGCTCCGCCATTAGGGTCCCAGCATTACGCGTCTGGCAGTGTTGCAAACCTAGGGATTAGTAGTCTGTGCACCAGCAGAGCAGGTGTTGTGGGCTCTCCAGTTTCTACACCTCATTAGCACATCTGTGTTTACCGATCTAACACCATCCAAGCAGGTGGCAAGAAAGAAGACAAATTCCCGTCTAATGAGAAAAGTCAAAACTTCAGGCGTCCAAAAGGGGTGTTTGAGCTGTACATTTCAGTTT
The DNA here is from genome assembly GCF_902459505.1 of Geotrypetes seraphini. Classification (NCBI taxonomy): domain Eukaryota; kingdom Metazoa; phylum Chordata; class Amphibia; order Gymnophiona; family Dermophiidae; genus Geotrypetes; species Geotrypetes seraphini. Next base: position 17,966,410 of record NC_047098.1, read on the forward strand.
TCAATTACAATGGTTCGATAGTGTAGATGAGAGAATATTGTTGTGAAGGGGTATCCAATTTTGTTGCTCAAGGGACTCAAACTAGTCCCAGTTTTAGACAACTCCTTATGAATTAATGAGTTACATGTGCTGCTCTCAAGTGTGTGCAACTTTCTCTCTCTCTCTCTGGCACACTTACTTTTTAGGGAGAGTTGAAAATTAAACCAGCTTGCAGATCTCGAGGATCATAGCTGCATTCCCGGATTGCAGCCACTCGATTGCCAGAACTCTTGAGGCAGTCCTGGTTTTCCCAGCTTACTTTTGATGCATTTTGGGAGTTTCCTAGCTTGCAAATTTTTTTTGAGATCAGAACTTGAAAATCAGGACTGGCTCAACGTTCCCTTATGATCTGGAGATAGATGGGACCCGTGCAATGCTTATTACAATGAAGTTACAGGGAAATACCTTTAGAAACCAATAGGAGGAAATATTTTCTTCACTCACAGAATAGTTATGCTCTGGAACTCGTTGCCAAAGAACAGCGATTAACATAAGATGGGTTAAAAAAAAAAAAAAAAAGGTTCAGGTGAGTTCCTGGAGGAAAAGTCTATAGGTCTGCTACTGAAACAGACATGGGGAAAGCCACTGCTTGCCCTGGGATCAGTAGCATGGAATCTTTTTACTCTTTGGGATTCTGTATGGAATGTTGCTACTATTTGGGCTACTTGTTACCTGGATTGGTCACTTTGGAAACAGAATACTGGACTAGATGGACCGGTGTCAGGTCAAAAGCGCGCCGGGACAAAGGCGCGCCCAGACAATTGAGCGCAGCGCGGAGGCACGCGCTGCTCAAAATTACTGTTTTTAGGGGCTCTGACAGGGGGTTTTGTTGGGGAGCCCCCCCCAGTTTACTTAATAGAGATCGCGCCGGCGTTATGGGGGTTTTGGGGGGTTGTAACCCTCCACATTTTACTGTAAACTTAACTTTTTCCCTAAAAACAGGGAAAAAGTAAAGTTTTCAGTAAAATGTGGGGGGTTACAACACCCCCACAACGTGGTGCGATGTCTATTAAGTAAAGTGGGGGGGTTCCCCAACAAAACCCCCCGTCGGAGCCCCTAAAAACAGTAATTTTGAGCGGGGCGCGCCTCCGCGCTGCGCTCAATTGTCCGGGCGCGCCTTTGTCTTTCGCGCCGTTGTCTATGAACCAGATGGACCACTAGTCCGACCAAGTATTGCTATTCTTTTGTTCTTATGTATGCAAACACACACCGTCGGAGCCCTAAAAACAGTAATTTTGAGTGGGGTGCGCCTCCGCGCTGTGCTCAATTGTCCGGGCGCGCCTTTGTCTTTCGCGCCGTTGTCTATGAACCAGATGGACCACTAGTCCGACCAAGTATTGCTATTCTTTTGTTCTTATGTATGCAAACACACACCGTCGGAGCCCTAAAAACAGTAATTTTGAGCGGGGCGCGCCTCCGCGCTGCGCTCAATTGTCCGGGCGCGCCTTTGTCTTTCGCGCCGTTGTCTATGAACCAGATGGACCACTAGTCCGACCAAGTATTGCTATTCTTTTGTTCTTATGTATGCAAACACACACCGTCGGAGCCCTAAAAACAGTAATTTTGAGCGGGGCGCGCCTCCGCGCTGCGCTCAATTGTCCGGGCGCGCCTTTGTCTTTCGCGCCGTTGTCTATGAACCAGATGGACCACTAGTCCGACCAAGTATTGCTATTCTTTTGCTCTTATGTATGCAAACACACACCGTCGGAGCCCTAAAAACAGTAATTTTGAGCGGGGCGCACCTCCGCGCTGCGCTCAATTGTCCGGGCGCGCCTTTGTCTTTCGCGCCGTTGTCTATGAACCAGATGGACCACCAGTCCGACCAAGTATTGCTATTCTTTTGTTCTTATGTATGCAAACACACACCCTCTGAACCTACTAACATTCAGCTTGTTGGCACATCTAATCTCTAGCCCATGTCAAACTGATTTAACTCATGTTAGCCTTCAAATTAACACATTAAATCTATTTGCATGCCTGTAAAGTTCTAACACGCATTACATTTTTTATTAGAATCATTTAGTGTGTGAAATGAACTGAAAAAAAAGTCCCAAAACAAGAGAGAAAAACCTAATGAAAGGACATATTTTGTCCTGTGCAAATTACCAGACTCTTTACTGTAATGGGGTCTTTGCAAATCAAGCTACTTGGTTATTACTGTATAGAGATAAAAATGTTCATCATCATTTATCAATCGTGTTTATAAGCAAATGCACAGTGGGAATCATTTTCTCCATAACCAATTACTCCCTCACCCCTTCCTCCTCTCTGCCCACTAAAAAAAAATGTCATCCCATCTTTTATGTACAAGAAAGTACAGTAATTTCTTGGGTGTATTTACCTCCATTAGTGAAGGTACAAACAGAATTGTACATTTATGTATAAAGACAGAAGGGCTTCGATCAGCTGCGTACATGGAACTTTCTAAGAATGACATACGCCGTACATAACTCTTGCCCAAACGATGTATTGTGTTCATGAAATCTGCATGTACCAAATCGGGTTAATGAACTACTGTTATGATGGCCTGATGAGGCAGGTTCCACAGACCCACAGTCCGTACAGTAGATGATTTCAAAAGGCTGGCGTGAAGGTCATTCCAGAGGCAACGCTGTACACAGTTGACCAAGGTTAGCTGAAGATGGGGAGGCAGCTAAATAGAGAGAAGGAGTTCCGGTCATTGCTCAACAGTGACATCTAGTGTCTATAGGCACCTACTTTTTTGTAACAAGATTTTAATTGGTTGTGTTTTGTTTTGTTTTTAATCAGTGTAATCAATTAAACCAATAGTGTGCCAATTAAGCCAATTAAATTAGGCAGCAGTAGGGCACCTGCCACCACCTAACTCATGGCGCCATTTGTAGAATCTATCCCTTGGTGCGTCCTAGGCAAAAAAAAAGTGTATTGGTCTACCTATCATAAATGTTCAAACTTCCTACATGGTTCTCTAGCCCCCTCTTTTACTAAGGGTTGCTATGCTTTTTAGCGGACGCTAAAGCATGCATGTTATCCTATGGATGCGTTAGCGGTTAGTGCACGCTAAAACACTTAGCGCAACTTGGTAAAAGAGGGACCAGGCGGTCCTGACTGCAGGGGAAACAAGCGAAAGAGGGTGCAGCGGACGTCCCCTGCCAACGGAGGAGAATGCATGGGTGGTGGGGAGAACAAACAGGCAGTGGCTCTAGTCCAGGGGTGGGCAGCTTCGGTCGGGTTTTCAGGATTTCCTCCATGAATATGCATGAGATCTGTTTGCATGAGCTGCTTTCAATGCATATTCATGGGGGAAATCCTGAAAACCCGACCGGATTCCGGCCCTCGAACACTGGAGTTGCCCATCCCTGCTCTAGTCTCTCATCCCCTTCTTTTAGTCAACAGCTGATTTTACGGGGCAAAAATCTGCATTGGGACCCATTGGATATACACACCAGATAATGCCTCTCCTATACCTCTGGGACCTAGGCATGATCCTAGATTGCCTATGCCTTAATCCTGCACTGCTAATTGGTAAGTTTAAGGCTGAGTAAGCAAGGAAGGATTCCATGGAGTCTGAAAATAAGACCTGGAACCCTGCTCCTGAGGAAACAGATTGGTCCTTTACACTTACTAAAAGGAATCTCTACTACTACTTATCACGTATACGTATAACGCTGAAAGGCGTACGCAGCGCTGTACATTTTGACATTTAGAGACGGTCCCTTCTTGGAAGAGCTTACAATCTAACTTGGACAGACAGACATGACATACAGGGTTGGGGATGCAAAACCCAAGGTGAGAGGAGTTGGGAGTCAAAAAGCACTCTCAAAGAGGTGAACTTTTAAACGGGCCTTGAACACTGCCAGAGACGGAGCCCGCTGTAGGGATTCGGGCAGCTTACGCCAAGCATATGGTGCAGCAAGGAAGAAGGGATGGAGTCCGGGAGTTGGCAGTTGAAGAGAAGGGCACAGATAGGAGGGACTTACCAGCTGAGCGGAGCTCGTGGGAGGGATCATGGGGGGGGGGAGATCAGTGAAAAGAGATACTGAGGGGCAACTGAGTAAGTGTATTTGAAAATGAATGGGAAGCCAATGAAGTGACTTTAGGAGAGGACTATCGTGAGCAAAGCCTCTCTCCCAGAATCGGAGCTGTGCAGCCAAATTCTGGACAGATTAGAGGGGAGCGAGATGGCTAAGCGGAAGGCCTGAGTAGCGAGTTGCAGTAGTCTAAGGTTGAGGACATGGATAAGTGTTTTGGTAGTGTGCTCAGAGGGGAAGGGTCGGATTTTGGTAATATTATAGAGGAAGAAGTGGCAGGTTCTGGCGATATGTTGTATCTGGGCGGTGAAGGAGAGAGGAGTCAAAGATGATCCCGAGCAGACAAAACACTTTAAGGATGAGTCTTGTCCACAGCGACTGAGAACGAGGGAAGCGGGGAGGTGGGTTTAGATGGGAAGATGAGCAGCTCTGTTATTAGCCACATTCAATTTTAGATGATGGTGAGACATCCAGGTGGCAATGTCAGACAGGCAGGCTGAGACTCTGGTCTGGCTTTCAGTGATACAGAGAGGTAGAAATAAATATCTTGTCTCAGCATTTGGAGGGTTGTTGAGATATCTGTAAAAGAACCTGGTGAAAGAGCCATAAGCTCTTATATTTAACTAAGTTGTCTGTCTGTTAAAATGATTCTCCTACCTTATTATTTCTATAGTGCTACCAGATGCACACAGTGTTGTTCCTTTTTTTTTTTTCCCCCAGTTCAAAATGACCTTAAACACACAAGAGATGGTCTCTGCTCACAAGAGCTTACAATCTAATTAGAACAAAAAGGGGGGGGGGAAATCTGTACATATCACTCATGTAGGGAGTAAGAGGGTAGCTGATGGGGTGGGAGGGAAAGGGGACTAATACACGGTAGGATTAGGATTTAAATGCAGCCTCAAAAAAAGCGGGTTTTCAGCCTGGACTTGAAAACCGCCAGAGACGGAGCCTGACATACCGAGTCAGGCAGGTTGTTCCAGGCATGCGGCGCAGCGGGGTAGAAGGGACGGAGAATGCCAGAGAATGTAATAAAAGCAATTAGCTTAGCAGGGTTTAAAAAAAAAAAAAGTTTTGGCCAAGTTCCTATAAGATAAGTCCACAAGCCATTCATTAAGATGGAAAAATCCTTTGCTTATTTCTATAATAAGCAGCATAAAATCTGTTTTACGCTTTTGGGACTTTGCTAGGCACACTATTTGTGACATGGATTGGCTGCTGTTGGAAACGGACCTTTGGTCTGACCCAGCCTGGCATGGCTCATGTTCTCTGCTCTGCTTGTACATATTTCCCACTTCCCTCACCCTTTTCATCCTGGTACCGTACTCCGTTGTTGAGATTCGAGTAATGCATACAGCACCGGCTATGGGGGACGCTGGAGACATCAGACTTCATGCCTCGGCCTTTATCATATCGTCCGCACAGTACAGCCTGCAGCTCTGCATGGCCCAACGGCAGCCACCCACCCCAAAACTAAATGGATAGAGATAAGCTTTGAGGTAGTTACCGTATACAATTCCAAATAGTGCTTAAGTCCATATGAATCGCTCATAATAGGCTTGCACCAACCTGAACAAGCTAGTTCCCCCTCTGGCCTATTCCAGCTAAGTTTAAGTTTTATTTAAAACTTAATATACCACTTTGGAGGAAGCCAGCTGCACCTTTCTTATCTTCCCTTCCATTGTTTGAGAGTACTTTATTAAGTATTTAAATGAAGAAGCGACATAAATAGCGCCAAAGACTGCTACAGACAAATGATGACTTAGAACTGGATCCAATTTAATAGTCAGTTAGAATTCAATAATAAAAGGAGCTAAAATAGAATTAATTGAGCATCGTTGGACACAAATGTTCTTAAAGCTGTTTAAAGTGCATTGGAGAATCAATAGACTTTGTCTTAATGCAGAGCGGCTGAGTGTAAAGCCATTAGGAGTAGGAGTGAACGCTCATGAAATACTGTTAGGATCAGAGTCCTCAACAAAAGCTTTTTACACCCCTTGGTTCCTCACCCCACTCCCTACAATAACACTGTCAACACTAAGAGCTCCTTTTACAAAGGCGCTTTAGGGCCTTAACGCGCAGAATAGCGCGTGCAAATCCGGTGGGTGCGCTAAAAACACTAGTGCACCTTTGTAAAAGGAGCCCTAAGAGATATAATGGCCATAGCATAGTGGCATAACATAGTAACATAGTAGATGACGGCAGATAAAGACCCGAATGATCCATCCAGTCTGCCCAACCTGATTCAATTTAAATTATTATTATTTTTTTCTTCTTAGCTATTTCCGGGCAAGAATCCAAAGCTTTACCCGGTACTGTGCTTGGGTTCCAACTGCCGAAATCTCTGTTAAGACTTACTCCAGCCCATCTACACCCTCCCAGCCATTGAAGCCCTCCCCTGCCCATCCTCCACCAAACGGCCATACACAGACATAGACCATACAAGTCTGCCCAGTAACTGGCCTAGTTCAATATTTAATATTATTTTCGGATTCTAAATCCTCTGTGTTCATCCCACGCTTCTTTGAACTCAGTCACAGTTTTACTCTCCACCACCTCTCTCGGGAGCGCATTCCAGGCATCCACTACCCTCTCCGTAAAGTAGAACTTCCTAACATTGCCCCTGAATCTACCACCCCTCAACCTCAAATTATGTCCTCTGGTTTTACCATTTTCCTTTCTCTGGAAAAGATTTTGTTCTACGTTAATACCCTTCAAGTATCTGAACGTCTGATTCATATCTCCCCTGTCTCTCCTTTCCTCTAGGGTATACATATTCAGGGCTTCCAGTCTCTCCTCATACGTCTTCTGGCGCAAGCCTCCTATCATTTTTGTCGCCCTCCTCTGGACCGCTTTAAATCTTCTTAGTTTAGCTTAAACTTAGAAGCGGGGGTGGGTAGGCCTATCATCCGTATCACTCTCTCTGGACACCGCAATTAATGGCAATCACTCACTGGAAGCTCCATTAATATTAATGCGTGCAAGTGTTGGTTCTTAGTCGCATTGATGATATAGTTACACATTTCTCTGGGGGTAGGGTTCTATTAAAAAGCTGTACACATTATATATCTCCATGAGCAGTGGTCTCAAACTCGCGGCCTTAGCGTTTGTACCTGGGGCAAGTACGTGACCTGCCCAGGATCACAAGGGGCTCCGGTGGGAATCAAACCCAGTTCAAACGAAAACAAGAACTTTTCAAGTTGTGCACAAGATGAGAAATCTGATTGAAAGGCGATATAAACTCAAAAGAGGAGGGAAAAGCCTCAGGGCACAGCCTGGGACCGATTGTCCTCACAAGCCAAACAGTGCCTCCTCACAGACATAAAAACCTGCTGGTGATAATATTTATTTGTGCTTCAATGGCAAAAAATAAAAATAAAAAAAATTGCGCAATTCACTTTCTCATTCAAATAATATAAATATTAAGCCAGTTCATGCAATATTATAAATAAATCACACTTATCTTATTGGTGCCATTAGCGTTAAAAAAAATGCAATCACTTCAGTTAGTCATGCATAGAAACTCAGCAATCTACATTAGTTTGTTTAGTTTATTATCATTTCTAGTCTACCTTTATCCAAGGTATACATACATAATAAAACAAACGTACATACACAACAATTAACAAAACAACTTGCCCATAACAATCAAACATCACCAAATGACATATCTTCATGGTACATATCTTCCTATCCACTGTTTCCGTTATTGCATCGCGTTAAGTACCATATCTCATAGCACAAAATAGATTTTTTTTTTAAACCATTTGTCTAAATTCCTGCAAATCCTGCAAATTAGTTGAATTATATGTTCTCTTAGGCTTTTTGCGGCTGGCCTCACGATTGTTGCTGTTGTCCAGGTCTCACCGCGTTTGGATAGGTAGAACAGAGCTGCCAGGAGTTAAGGGAGCTCTACGTTTGCAACACTGCCAGACTCGTATTGCTGGGACCCTAATGGTGGTGCCTGTCTTCCGGAAAGCTCAGCAGATTGAAGCCGATGCCAAGGTCAGCTGGAAGAGCTGCCAGGAGTTAAGGGAGCTCTGGTCTTCTTATTATTAAAGTTATCTATTATACCCGAGGACTGCAGGTTGGCTAGTATAGTATAATGTCGGTTCTACCTACCCAGATGTGGTGAGACCTGGACACAAAAACAATCAACATTAGATGAGGTCCCGTCGCCAACAATGGCTAGCGTTTCGCTTAGTCCGCTGCTTCAGGGCTATAATGGACTTCGTTAGCGAGTCTTTCCTCCCTGTGCACACCCCCACCATCAAATTATGAATCTGAAGATAATAAATGATTTGCCCATCTCTCTTGCACATACACATAAGAAAGCCGATTGCAAGAGGAGGATTTGAAATCCTAAGTCTAGGATTTCTCCTGTAACTACTGTATATACCACACACAAGGCAACTCCGTGACTTTGTACCAGGCTGCCAGCAGACACCCTTATAACCGTGGAGCTTCTTGGCAGCTTATAGCATCAATTAAAGGCTCTGAAACCAAAACCAAAATCTTACTTTAAAAAGACACTTCCAACACAACCCCCAAGCTAAAATTTACATGAGTTGTCATACGAGGCAGACCAAAGGTCCATCAAGTCTAGCACCCCGTTTCTAACAGTGGCCAACCTAGGTCATTAGTACCTGGTAAGATCTGTCCCTAGTGGGGACAGATATTATGCTGCTTATCCTAGGAACAAGCAGCGGATTTCCCAACGTTCATTTCAACAATGGACCATGAAATCTAGGAACTCATCCAAACCTCCCTTAAACCCTGCCAAGCTAACTGCTTTCACCACATTCTTCAGCAACAAATTCTAGAATTTAATTACACATTGTGTGAAGAAATATTTTCTCCGGCTTGTTTTAAATTTACTACTTGGTAGCTCACTGTGATTTAAAGAAATCAGCATTTGACAAAGTTCCATACTACACTTGACACTGAAGCATCTTGAAATATGAATGGCGATAAAAAGGTCTCACAATACAGAATAATATTATTTATGCACATAAGAGGGAAGTGGTAATCCCTGCCACAGAGAGCACATGAAGCACAAAAAGAGGTAACAGTAACCTATGATACATTAGGGTAGGAAATATTATAACAGACCGAGGCAATGAGGAACCCTAGACAGAAGTGATGAGGAGCAGGTAAGGTCTTGGATGCCACCCTAGACAAACATTGTTGGTTATGTTGCATGGAGGTCAAAGGTCCATTCAGATCATCCTTCTTTTGACTGCATGGTCCAGAGTAGTCCCCAAATCATCTTAGGGTTTAGACTACGACAGTAATGGAATCCTTTCTCTTCCTCCATTTTCCTCCTAAGGAGAAGATTATGGCCGCCTTCTATCTAATCATTCTCTTATTTGGGCAGTAGATCTCACTATCCTGCTGAAACAGAATTGATTCACATTGGTTTTGGTCTTCCTCTGGACCAGGAGTTCTCAACCCAGTCCTTGGGACATACCTAGCCAGCCAGGAAACCCACAATGAATATGCATGAGATAAATTTTAATGCACTACCTTCATTTTATGTGCATCATTGTGGGTAGGGTTAACAGACATGTCCTCTTTTTAAAGGACTGTTCAGGTGCTCGGAGGGATTTCCAAAACCCGGCAGTTTGTCTGGGTTTTGGAAGCCCTCGAGCTCAGGGTTGCATCTGGAGGCCCTCTACATATGAGCAGATGTTAATGCGATGACATCATACGTGTCAATGACATCATCACGTCGATGTCCACGCATGCCCAGAGGCCCTCCAGACCTTGGAGAAGAAGACAAGAGGTTCAGCTGGGGGAGGACCTGTGGACAAAATGAGGTGGAGCTAGAGGCGGAATGGGGCAGGGCCAGGTGTCCTCTTTTTTTAAAGAGGAAATCTGGCAACCCTAATTGTGGGGCTCCTGAAAACCTGACTGGTTAGATATATCCTGAGGACTGAGTTGAGAACCCTTGCTCCAGACCCTCACCCCTCTGCCTGGGTCGTTTTTACTGACGCGTGCTAACCAATTTAGCACATGCTAAATGCCAAGATGCTCATAGGAATATAATAGTTGTCTTAGCATTTAGCACACGCTAATAGCATGCACTAAATCAGTTAATGCACCTTAGTAAAAAAAAAAGATCCCCTAGTTAGCTAATCTAAGTTAAATATTAAGGGTTCAAAGTTATATGTGACAGGCAATGCATCAGCAGTGACACTCACACATTTTATTCGGTCTTGGGGTGCAAAGTTTTTGCTATAGCTATACAGTATGAGATAAGGAAAGGTTCTTTTAGGCAAGATGTTGCTCTCTTTCTCATCATTCGCATTTGCCATGGGAACACATAGGGAGAAACTGCTCTGCGATGCCGAACCATGGGAAGGACTGATCTGGAACTTCAAAGAGGTTCCTATTCCGAGAGGCCTTACGAGCTGCTGTAATGCTGGCGAGTCACACGAACGCTTTTCTTAAAGATGTTCCAGGGATTAGAGCTAATACTTGTGGATCATGTGATGCCAGTTGCTAAGGCAACAGTGGACTGTTTCCCATGAACTACAAAAGCCAAGTTGTCACATGACCAAGTGTAAAATTCTCACCAAGCAAACCCCCCCCCCCCCCCCCCGTTTGCCTTAGGGTTAAAGTTAGCTTATGCAGCATTTTTCTAAATTATAATTGTTTTCATGAATATACATATTGAATCCTTGAAACTGTTTTTTTTGTTCTTCCCAGCTGTTTTGGGCCCTCCAGAGATACAAGCAACAATATGAGCGATGGATGAACACATTAGTACAAAGGGGATAAAGGAGGTTTAATAAATTATGGAAAATAAATTATTCCTTTTTTGGCCCGCCAGTTCTCTCTTGCTCCTTATTTTCTGCAGATCAGTCAGAACTGGGTTGAAATCTGACCCCAGGAGTCTTCATTCAAACTACCCAGGATCTCCAGTCCTCATCTGCATATTTTCCTTCTGGAGACATACTCTGTTAGGTCACTGCAATGATCATTCTGAATCAGGAATGCCAACCACAAGTCCGCTACCCAAGGAGTGGATATCCCAATCCAGGAATCAAACCAGGACCTTCTGCATATGGTTTGGAACACTTACCATCTGAGCCCTAGGGCCAGGCCATATTATTTTTATTATTATTGAGAGCTTCTATACCGCTACTAATGACTGGGGAGTCAATTCAGAGCGGTCTACATGAGTCTCTTCAAAGACGCTACACTACATGAGCTTCTGTAAAGGTGATATGATCCATTAGCTTCTGTAGAGATGTTACTATAAGGAGTAGTGAAGTGTTACAATACATGGGTTTCAATCAATTGTTTTAGGCAGTGTACTCTCTCCCCCAACTACACAGGTGACCATAAATACCTCCATTACATAGAAGAAAAATAGTACATTCATTATGCAAATAATTCTTTAAAATGGGGACATACAGTTAAGGTGGCACTTACATGCAAAAGCCATGTGCAATTGGCAGATACATAGAAACATGATGGCAGATAAAGGCCATATGGCCCATCCGGTCTGCCCATCCAAGCTTTTTTGAATTCAGACACAGTTTTTGTCTCCACCACCTCTACCAGGAGCCTCCACGCATCTACTACTCTTTCTGTAAAAAAGTATTTTCTTAGATTACTCCCGAGACTTTCACCTTTTAACTTCATCCTATGCCCTCTCATTCTGGAGCTTCCTTTCGCATGAAAGAGACTCAGCTCATACACGTTTATGCCATGCAGGTATTTAAACCTCAATCATCTCTCTCCTCTCCCAACTTTCCTCCAAAGTATGCATATTGCAATCTTTAAGTCTGTCCCCATGCACCTAATGATAAAGGCCACCAACTATTTTAGTAGCCTTCCTCTGGACCAGGGATCTCAAAGTCCCTCCTTGAGGGCCGCAATCCAGTCGGGTTTTCAGGATTTCCCCAATGAATATGCATCAGATCTATGTGCATGCACTGCTTTCAATGCATATTCATTGGGGAAATCCTGAAAACCCGACTGGATTGCAGCCCTCAAGGAGAGACTTTGAGATCCCTGCTCTGGACCAACTCCATCCGGTTTATATCTTTTTGAAGGTGGATTCTCCAGAATTGTGCAAGTATTCTAAATGAGGTCTCACCAGTATCTTATACAGGGGATATGGGTCATCATGCATTCCCGGGAAGATTTTTTGAAGCAATTGCTCTCTTTCTAAAGATATTCCCCTGACGTAGCCACTTGGCGAAACAGGGCCTGTCGGGAATACTGAGTTCATTCTTTGAAAAGTGTGTCTGGTTCCGTATTGGAGCAACGGATATTTATTTCCACTGCTTGTGGGAGATGAATGGAAGATAAGTGCAAGTTTTTACAGTTTTTTTGCTGTTTTTTTGCAGTTTAACTTGTGTATTTTAAACTGTATCTTTATGAATCTTTTCCATGGAGTTTTTTGACCCAGGATGTGTTTTGTATGGCAGTTTATAACTGAACATATAGTTTCTTGGTTGTTTCCTTGAAACACTAAGGTCTTTTTCTCCATGTTAGTTACTTGCCTTTCAGCCTGTTTCCTTCCACTATTAGCAGCTTTATTCTGAATATTTGTTGGTTATTTTTTTTTATTTTTTTGGATATTCAGCTTGTATACTTTTTGATAAATCATCATGCATTATGTAATTTTCTATGGAGTCTACTGTAAGGGAGGTACACATGTGGTGTTACCAGGTGCCCAGATTTTCCGGGACATGTCATTTTTTTAGAGGGCATGTCCAGGATGGCTTTTCAAAACCCAGCACTTTGTCTGGATTTTGAAAAGCAAATCGCATCGTGCGAGGCATCTGCACATACGTGGATGTAACGCGGGGGACATCATCATGTTGCCATCCGTGAATACCCTCCCGACTAACGGGAACAGGCTGAGGGAGAGTGGCTAGGGGGTGAGGCTTGGGCAGGTCTATGGGTCTGGATTTTATGCAAGTAAAATATGGTTACCCTCTACCAGACCTGGGCAACTCCGGTCCTCGAGGGCCAGAATCCAATCAGGGTTGTCAGGATTTCCCCTATGAATGGAAAGTTCTCGGACTGGGAAAATGTGACAAGCGGTGTGCCCCAAGGCTCAGTTCTTGGACCCATATTATTCAATATATTCATAAATGACCTGGAAGAGGAAACCACGAGTAATATAATCAAGTTCGCAGATGACACGAAACTATGTCGACCAGTTGGATCACATAAGGACATTGAAGAACTCCAGAGAGATCTGAACCAGCTAGAAAAATGGGCAGAAAAGTGGCAGATGAAGTTTAATGTAGACAAATGCAAAGTGATGCATCTGGGTACGAAAAACAAGGAACATGATTATATAATGTTAGGTGTGACATTGGGCAAAAGCGAACAAGAAAAGGACCAGGGGGTACTGATAGACAGGACCCTGAAGCCATCGGCACAATGCGCAGCGGCGGCAAAGAAAGCAAACAGGATGTTGGGCATGATAAAAAAGGGTATTACGAGTAGATCGGCAGAAGTCATCATGCCTCTTTACAGAGCAATGGTCAGACCATTGATTCTTCAAACGGTGGGGAACCACAAGCACTAGGGGTCACTCGGAGAAATTGAAAGGGGACAGGTTCAGAACAAATGCTAGGAAGTTCTTTTTTACCCAGAGGGTGGTAGACGCATGGAACGCTCTTCCAGAGGTTGTGATAGGCCAGACCACAGTACAGGAAGGTTTGGATAGGTTCCTAAAGGATAAAGGGATTGAGGGGTACAGATAGAAGCAGAGGTAGGATATAAAAATGGTCAAATCACTTCACAGGTCAAAGGACCTGGTGGGCCACCGCGGGAGCGGACCACTGGGCGGGATGGACCTCTGGTCTGACCCAGTGGAGGCAACTTCTTATGTTCTTATGACCACACCTGGAGTACTGTGTCCAACACTGGTCTCCTTACCTAAAGAAGGATATAACTCTGCTGGAGAGGGTGCAGAGGCGAGCCACGAAGCTAGTAAAAGGTATTGAGAATTTGAGCTACAAAGAACGCCTCGGGAAACTAGGATTGTTCACCCTCGAGAAGAGAAGGCTGCGAGGGGACATGATAGAGACGTTCAAAATACTACAAGGTTTTGACATAATAGAACAAGAAGCATCATGATTGACGTTGTCAAATGTGACTCGGACGAGAGGCCATAGACTAAAATTGAGGGGCGACAGGCCCAGAACTAATGTCAGAAAGTTCTGTTTTACACAGCGAGGGGTGGACGCTTGGAATGCTCTCCCGGAGGAGGTGGTGACGGAAACCTCCATCATGGGATTCAAGTGCAAGTTGGACGCACACCTGCTTGCAAATCACATTGAGGGATACGGGAAAACAGGGTCTTCATCAGGGAACACCTAGGACGTAAACAGGGAACACCTGGATTGGCCTCCGCATGTGCGGGTCACCGAACTGGATGGACCAATGGTCTGATTCGGTGGAGGCATTTCTTATGTTCTTATGTTAATATGCATTGAAAGCACAAAGAGTATCTACCAGACCCAGTTACTGTTGAAATTAGGGCAAAATAGCTATTCCCAGTCCAGCAAACAGGGCATTTTGAAGCCATAACTTTTGTACATAGAAACATAGAAGATGACGGCAGAAAAGAGCTACAGCCCATCAAGTCTGCCCACTCTGCTTACCCACCCCCTGTCTATGCCCTAATGACCCAATCTCCTTATCTTGACCCACATGGGTATCCCATTTATTCTTAAAGTCTGGCACGCTGTCTGCCTCGATCACCTGGTGTACAGCACCTGTCACACCACTTTCTTAGAACAGACAGGATTTGCATCATCAGGAGGTTATAATAAATATAGGGGCCCTTTTACTTAAAATGCGCAGCAATCTGGCTGATTGAAGATACAATATGAAATCTACAAAATCCTGAGTAGTGTAGAATGGGTATTTTGGGTACAAGTGGATCCGTTTTTTTACTCCCATCCAAAATTACAAGACTAGGGGGACACTCGATGAACTTACAGGGAAATATTTTTAAAACCAAGAGAAGGAAATTATTTTTTTCACTTGGAGAATAGTTAAGCTCTGGAACACGTTAAGAACATAAGCAATGCCTCCGCTGGGTCAGACCTGAGGTCCATCGTGCCCAGCAGGCCGCTCACGCGGCGGCCCAACAGGTCCAGGACCTGCGCAGTAATCCTCTATCTGTACCCCTCTATCCCCTTTTCCAGCAGGAAATTGTCCAATCCTTCCTTGAACCCCAGTACCGTACTCTGCCCTATTACGTCCTCTGGAAGCGCATTCCAGGTGTCCACCACACATTGGGTAAAGAAGAACTTCCTAGCATTCGTTTTGAATCTGTCCCCTTTCAACTTTTCCGAATGCCCTCTTGTTCTTTTATTATTCGAAAGTTTGAAGAATCTGTCCCTCTCTACTCTCTCTATGCCCTTCATGATCTTGTAACTCTCTATCATATGCCCTCCAAGTCTCCTCTTCTCCAGGGAAAAGAGTCCCAGTTTCTCCAATCTCTCAGCATAGGAAAGGTTTTATAAGAACATAAGCAATGCCTCCACTGGGTCAGACCTGAGGGTTGCCAGACGTGATAAGAGCGGTTAACGTAGCTGGTTTAAAAAAATGGTTTGGATAAGTTCCTGGAGGAAAAGTCCATAGTCTGCTATTGAGACAGACACAGGGGAAGCCAATGCTTGCCTTGGATTGGTGGCATGGAATGCTGCTATTTTGTTTTTGCGAGGAACTTGTGAAATGGATTGGCCTCAGGATTGGGCTAGATGGACCATTGGTATGACCCAGTAAGGCTAGTCTTATGTTCTTACTACTTTACTACCACTACTTCTATTTATTATTTCTAAAGCGCTGAAAGGAGTATGCAGCGCTGTACATTAACATACAATCGATGGTCCCTGCTAAGAAGAGCTTACAATCTAATTTAATAATTCTTGCGATATTCTTTTTTCAAACCACTGTTCAATCTGAAGTGAAATGTCTAAATTAGATTATATACTCATACAAATAAACTCTAAGATAAATATCCTTTATTTTAACTCTTCTTGCTTCATACACATTTCATGTTATCTTTGGCAAAGACCTCAGAAACACCCACTCCACTGTCCCATGTATACAGTCTTTCATGGGGAGAATTATGTGTTGAACCCTCATTGGTCACGGCTCAAAGATTTGCATTTTATTTGTTTTCAAGATCTATATTTAAATAGTTAAGTAAAAATAAAAATTAACATATCTTAGCATATTAGTCATTTCACTTCAGATTGAATGCTAACGTGTGCATGTTAGCCTATGGATGCATTAGCGGTTCACGCATAGAAACATAGAAAGATGACGGCAGAAAAGGGCTACAGCCCATCAAGTCTGCCCACTCCACTGACCCACCTCATTAAGTCTGAGTGCTAGTGACCTGGTTCCTTAACTCGACCCTCGTAGGGATCCCACGTGGATGTCCCATTTATTCTTAAAGTCGAGCACGCTGGTGGCCTCGACCACCTGCACCGGAAGTCTGTTCCAGTGATCTACCACCTTTTCTGTGAAGAAATACTTCCTGGTGTCACCATTAAATTTCCCTCCTCTGAGTTTGAGCGGGTGCCCCCTTGTGACCGAGGGTCCCTTGGGAAAGAATATGTCGTTTTCCACCTCGACACGATCTGTGACGTACTTAAATGTCTCAATCATGTCACCCCTTTCCCTGCGCTCCTCTAGAGTATAGAGCTGTAATTTGCCCAGTCTTTCTTCGTACGAGAGACCCTTGAGTCCGGAGACCATCCAAGTGGCCATCCGCTGGACCGACTCAGCTCGAAGCACATCTTCTCAGCGCGAAGCACATCAACGCATGCGTTGATTTAGCGCATGCTAAATCCACTCTAAAACGCTTAGCGCGCCTTTGTGATGCATAATTACACATTGGAAAAAAAAAAAAAGTAGCATCAGCCTATCCCATTTCTCTTCCCTCCTGTCCCTGCCCCCATGATCCATCCTCTTCTCTTCCCTCCCCCTCATGGTCCAACGTTGCTCCCGTTTTTTTTCCTGCTGTTCTCTCCTCCTCTCACCCTATGATCCAGCCCCCCCCCTCCCACCCTTGTCCAAGTTTTCCCCTTCTCTCCCTCCCTCTCATCCCCTGCTCCAACTTATATATTATGGTTAAAGCTACAGCCTCAAGCACCCTGAGGTTGCGAGGTCAAACCCTGGGCAAGCCACTTAATCCCTCCATTGCTCCAGGAACATTAGAAACATTGTGAGCCCACCGGGGCAGACAGAGAAAAATGCTCGAGTACCTGAATAAATTAATGTAAACTGTAATGGGAGAACGGTATAGAAAATCGAATGAATAAATAAATAGTATGGGTCACCGATGAAAGAAAAAGGCAGATAAATTAGGCATGGATTTTTAAAGTAACATTAAAAAAAAAAAAAGTCAATGGAAGTCTACAGCAGTGTGAAAACTATTTATAACCTATACTCCACTAGTTTCTTATTTAAACTGCTCAAGGAGAAGTGGGCGTCTATTATGTGCCAGGGTTCACTCTATAGTCATTACCACTGCAAAGTACTGCTTTCACAAATCATTTCATATGGTTCTCTTTGGGGAAAAACACCTCAAACAGCACCGGTGAGGATCAGTAATCGACAAGAGTTGGTCGCACCGACCGCACTTCTTAAATCCCGTCACGGGCCGGGACATGGGCCCAAAACGCGGCCGAGAACAGGCGAGGTCCCACGGCCGCGGCTACCGGGAGCCCCCGGAGCTACCAAAAAAATAAACTTTTTTTTTAATTTTTTTTATTTAGAAGAACGAACAATCAATTAAGAAAACAACAAAACGCAGCGACCGCGTCGAAAGTAGGACACAGCCGCGGCGACAGAAGGCAAATGCAGAGCACAATTTTCCACAGGGCTTCTGGCTCCGCGGATGAAATTGAACTGAGGACCACGAGGTGGGGATGCGCCCTCTAGTGGGCAGGAAGGCTAGCACATGCGTGGTGCAGTGTGCAAACTTGAAACTTCAATCAAGTTTGCTTGAAAAGCTGTCCGCGCTGGGACTCCGTAGATGACGTCACCCACATGTGAGAATATCATGCCTGCTTGTCCTGGGATAAAGCTTCTCTCTCACCATAGGTTGTGCTCCACGACCCATTGAAGAGAAATCAGCAGTCCCGAGATGCCAACAGTGATGTGATTAGTGGATTATTGGTCCAGGGAAAATGACCAATTTTCACAGAGGCTACACACAGATATTACACGCAAACATACCGAGAGGAAAAGGGGAGGATTCGAAAAGAGGACAGCACGCTCACTGCGCCTCAGTTTGCCAGCTGGTTTCGTCCTTTTCAGCAGCATCATTTTAACGCAATGCACTCGTGATTCTGTAGCTTCTGAATTTATCCTCCCAGCCCCCAAAGAAAAAAGAAACTTAGCTTGACCGTGAAAAACTGAAATCAGTTGGCAAATCAGATTTCACTCGTGGGGATAGGGAGATTTTCTATGTATCGCACCCTGTACTTTTTTTTTCGTCTTATAACCGACAGCGGTTACGTTATAAAAACATGGAGTAAATAAATTAAGGATGATGGTTCTTTTCCTTTTAAGGATGGTTCTTTTCCTTTTAACCTGAAGCATGGTCCCATCAAAGACCAACTCCAGAAACTGAAATGCATAAGACTTAATACAGCTGAAGAACTGTATTTATCTGAGGATTCAAGTTTCAAGTTTATTAAATTGTTTGATTAAACGCTTTTCCAATTTCAAAGCGTTTTACATAAAATAAAACAGGATTTAAAATACACTCACTTATACATGACATTCGACTAAACGAACAGGGGATACATCTTTGGACAAGAAAAAAACTGGAAACAACGGGAAAGCGGGGAAGAAATACAATATTTGTTAAAAGAGTACATAAAAGGGAGACAAATTAGGGAAATAAGGGGAAAAATTGAGAGATCGGAAAAAAAAAAAAAAAGGTCATAAGAATAAGTATTAATGGTCTATATTTAAGGGAAAAGAAATTAATTGATATTATTGTAAAAATGAACTGTCAGTTAAAGGCTTCTTTAAAAAGAAGACACTTTAAGTTCTTTTTAAATATTGTTCAATCATGTCTCCCCTCTCTCTACGTTCCTCAAGTGAGTACAGCTGCAATTTATTCAGCCTTTCTTCATACGTGAAGATTAAAGGTATGAGCTAAATCCAAATCCTTCCAAATGGTTTCAAAACTTTTTTTTTTCCCCCTCTCATCTGACAACAATTTCTGGTTTGTTCTAATCAACCTAGGATTTTAAAAGAACAGAAATAAAAATTTAACAGCCAAGAACGTTAAACCCCAAGGCAGCCGACTCTTTAGGTTACAGCCCAGATTTCTATTAAACATACGCAAATTAAAGGATTTTATTTCACAGTTTTACCATTTGGAGCCTCTTCTATCAAACTAATTAGCACAGCAAATGTACCAAAGCCCAGAGGGATTTAAAGGGCTCCGGTGCATTTGCCACACAGCACTGGCTTCATAAAAGAGTCCCTTAAAATGACCAGGATACAGTTGTTCTGACCCTCATGGATTAATTCATCAAAAAAAGCTTTCCATCACATTATTCCTTGTAGGAAAGATTCTTTTTTTAAACAAATCCTTAAAACCATTATACCTTCTCATGTCAACTCTGCTGAGAATTCTTAATTAGCAGTCTATTCTCTAAGAAAGACAGATTATACCCTCACACCATTCAAAATTAAAACCAAAGCATCCAAATTTCTGGAAAACTGCTAATAAAATCCAAAACAACACATTCCCAGTGCTTTTATTATTATTTTTTTTTTCCATTTGTTTCTTTCACCAGGGTGATTCAATCAGGGTTTACCTGAACAGGAAAATGAAGCATGTTTTTCGATAAAGATTTAAGCTACAAAGCGTCAGGTTTCCACAAAATTATCCAGAACATGGAATATAGTTAAGATGGGTTATTTTACTCAATTTAGTAGTAACTAGGTCTCATTGCATAAAATGAAACCCATGGTAAAACAAAAAAAACCACATATCTTGATAGTAATCCACATTGATAACTCCCCTTAACAAAAGCCATATTTCAAATCACCCTGCTTACCAGAGAATATAAAAATGATATTAACCAGAAGAGCAATATGGTAAGACCCAACCATTAGATAAATTGGTCTATCTGATCAGGAGTATACATACCACAGAAGACACAGAAACCCCCATTCACTAAAGACTAGCTATTAAGCCCTGAATATAATGCAAAGCAATAGGTTAAAAAAAACCCAAACATTTATTTTGAAATGATTTCTTCATTAATTGCTGACAACCCGGACTTATATAATTGTAACAAAAATGAAGCAGACATTTTACAAAACTCTACCTGGGCGAAAGAAATGATTTTTCCATACTAGTCCTTGCAAAACAGAGGCCATGAGCCCATTCTGTGTTAGCCAAGAGGAAAAATCTCAATGCCATTTTCCACAAATCAGCTTGCTCTGGCTCAGCTGCTACCATGGACATGAGTTCCTGCAAACACAGAGGCTTAAAGGGACAGTGCCTTGAACTTTGATGAGTAACCACATGGCTCCTAGACCTAGTCTGATGAAAGAGATTGAGCCAGGCCTGATTTTCTGGTCCGTTAATGGACTATAGCTCCCGCTGCCTAAGACACGGAAACTACAAGTCCCAGCATGCAATGAGAGCAAAGCTAGCATTATCTCCTAGCTTAGCTACTCCCTACTGACAAAGAGTTCTGGTTCCCAAACCTTTTCTAGAGGGCTCTCCAGCCAGTCAGATATTCAGGGTATCCACAATAAGTATGCACTGCCCCCCCCCCCCCAACTACCCACAAATCTCTCCATTAATATTCATTGCGGCTATCTCAAAAACCTGACTGGCGAAGGAGTATGGTATTAGGGTTCAAGAAGGGATTGGACAATTTTCTGAAGGAAAAGGGGATAGAGGGGTATAGATAGAGGACTACTACACAGGTCCTGGACCTGTTGGGCCGCTGGGCACGATGGACCTCTGGTCTGACCCAGCAGAGGCACTTCTTATGTTCTCCCAGGACAGATTTGAGAACCCCTGCTCAAACCTGTTCTCGGGACAGACCTAGCCAGTCAGGTTTTCAGGATACCCTCATAACACAGATCTGTATACAATAGAGGTAATGCATTCAAATTTGCCCAATGCATATTCATTGTGGATATCCTGAAAACCCTGACTGGCTAGCTATATTCAGGGGGCTGGGTAGAAAACCACTGTCCTAGACAGGGATCTCAAAGTCCCTCCTTGAGAGCCGTAATCCAGTCGGGTTTTCAGGATTTCCCCCAATGAATATGCTTTGAAAGCAGTGCATGCACATAGATCTCATGCATATTCATTGGGAAAATCCTGAAAACCCCTGTGTTAAATGTAAAAACAGAAAAGGCTAGATCTAGAGGAAATGGCTCCAGAAAAAGGAGGATAGATGGAGCCATCCAGGTTTTACTTCCATTCTGGAGCCATATGATAACCCTAACTATATGTAATGGAACAGGCAAATAACTATTAAACCCCCCTGCCCCAAACATGAAAAATCAAACTACGCCCATGCAGAAGAGAAGAACTAAAAAGTTCAGATACATATAGCTGTCAAGTTACCCAGTTCTAGGAAGGAGATTTTGGGTTAATCCTGGATTTCTGGTAAACCTATTCTGATGCATTATGGGAAACGCAGCACTGATTTCAATGGGTAGATTTAAGTTTAAAACTAGGACTGAGCTAAAACATTCCTACTGAAACTGGGTAAGTTTTGAGCTATCAGACTGGTGGATATAAACTGAGGTTGAAAGAAGTTTTTGATCTGGTCACATTAGTCTTTTAAATATGGGCCAATCAGTCACCTTTATTTATGTAGTATTTATATACCACTTATAGTCTAAGCAGGGGTCTCAAAATTCCCTCCTTGAGGGCCGCAATCCAGTCGGGTTTTCAGGATTTCTCCCAATGAATATGCATCGAAAGCAGTGCATGCACATTCATTGGGGAAATCCTGAAAACCCGACTGGATTGCGCCCCTCAAGGAGGGACTTTGAGACCCCTGGTCTAAAGGGTGTCCAACCTTTTGGCTTCCCTGGGCCGCTTTGGCCGAGGAGATTTTTTCTGGAGCGGCACAAACGTGCAAACGCTGCAGCAAGACAGAGGAGGGAGCCGGCAAGACGGTAAACACCCAGGGGCAGCAGAAGAAAGCACTGCGTCGCCCTCGACCGGGGCCACACAAAATTCTTCACAGGGCATATGCGGCCCTCGGGCCGCAGGTTGGACACCCCTGGAATGGTTTACATTCAGGTACTCGAGCATTTTTCCCTATCTGTCCAGGTGGGCTCACACACTAATGTTCTTGGGGCAAAAGGGGATTAAGTGACTTCACCAAGATCATAAGGAGTAGTGTGGGATCTGAACCCACAATCAGAGAACGTTGCGGCTGTGGCTCCAGTCACTGCATCACACATTCCCCACTTAAAATCTTCTATACTTTAAATAATTATTTTCAGGGGAAGACGGAGGATTTTTAGTTCCTGAGCAGATGAGGAAGAACCAGCTCATGAGATCTGTGATGTTTGATGTGGTTTGCTGGATCTTTGGACCCATCAACACCCTGAAGAAAATGCTATACAAAAAAAAAAAAAAAGCCTTCACTGGTCTTGGAATGATTTTGAGCCATTGAACATAACAAGTCAAAAGGCTGCTGGTAGTCTGGAGTCTAGAACAGGCTCCATCTTCAGGGATGGAGGAACAGTAGGAAAAAGTGGAGAACCTGAACCTAGAGGAGACGTGCATTGAATTCAGAAATAAGTAACTTGGTATGTCATATTGCTAACTCGATATCTTAATCTGGACCGCAACTGATTTCTGATTGTGGAACTGAAGTTAGTTCAGTTGTTTAAAGCTCAAAGGCCAATCTAAATTTTCTGTACAAAATGTTGATTTATACTTGCAGGGGCCTCCAACCTACAGGAGTGCACTGAAAGTGGATCTCTGGGAGAGTGGGGGGAAGAAACTGAGCATTTCTATATAGTTGAACCTGTATTAAATAAAGCTATGCTTTGGGATCCTTATATTAAACTAAATTAAACTAAACTAAACCTTAGGTTTATATACCGCATCATCTCCACAATCGTAGAGCTCGGCACGGTTTACAAGAGTTGAGAAAGAAAGGAACTCCAATGAAGGTTAAAGGGTATAGAGAAGGATATGTGGGGGGCTTAGGATGCCAAAGATGGGGATCTTTCTGTAACACACTTCCCCCTCCATTTTCACAGGTTCAGCACTCACGACTTCGATTATTTGTGGTTTTTATCTTGCTGGCTCCACCCCCCCCCCCCACACACACACATGACATCATCCTGGAGTGCCGAGAAAAAGTTTGGCGCATTTTCAGCACTCGCTTCAGCGTGCGGAGAGAAAATTTTGCTTTATTTCATGAACACGAACAATAAGTTTTATTTGCAATTTCAAGGGATTCACAAGGGATTTAACCAAAATACCACAAATAAGATAGAAAAAAAAAAAGTTATTTGCGGTTTTTTGGTCATCACTTAGGGGCTCCTTTTACAAAGGTGCGCTAAAATGCCACGCACGCTATCTGCTCCCGCCTCCTTTTAAGTAGGCGGTAATTTTTTGGCTAGCGCGCGCTATAGCGTGCGCTAATCTTGTGCGTGCACTAAAAACGCTAGCATACCTTAGTAAAAGGAGTCCTTAATCTCTCCAGTAGTCATCTGGTCAGTTTGGCATCTTTTTGGAAAACAGATCTATCTCCAGACGTCTAAATGTTTGATTATTGCTGCAAGGCGTCCAAGCAGTAAGCCCACCCTAAGCCCGCCCAGAGCACACTTTAGGTGCACTCCAGGCAAAATTCTAGCAGAATGACTAGAAAGTAAGCTTTGAAAATGGCGATTTGGACATGTCAGCAGTTAACAGGTTCAAATGCCACTTTAGGATGTTATTTGGACGTCCTGGTGTTTTGAAAATGAGACCTAGAGCAGTGGTTCCCAACCCTGTCCTGGAGGACCACCAGGCCAGCTGGGTTTTTGGGATAGCCCTAATGAATATGCATGAGAGATTTGTATATAATGGAGGTGACAGGCATGCAAATCTGCTCCATGCATATTTATTAGGGCTATCCCAAAAACTCGACTGGCCTGGTGGTCCTCCAGGACAGGGTTGGGAACCACTGACCTAGAGCAAGAAGTTTAATTCTCAGTGATTTACGTTGAAGCTAAGGTTGTCTAAATTATATTCCAGATTTTTATTTTATTTCTTTATTTTTGTCAACTTTCATCTGGGGAGGGGGGATTTGATAATGGGATGGAGGGGAAGGGAATGGGTAGATTGGACAGGGGGGAGAGTATGGTTAATTATATAAATGGTTTGGAGAATTGATAGATTTTTATTTATTATATGTATTAGAATTGTAACATTTGTGTTATTTGTATTTTTACTTTAATAAAATGTTTGAACATAATTTAAAATAAAAGAATGAGGGGAGAAGAGTAGGGGGAAAAGGGATGGAATTATGGGGAGGAGTAGGAAAGAATGGATTAGGTTATTTGGAAATTTAATTTGGAGGAATTGTAGAAATATGTATGGAAATATTATTAGTGTGAATCTAATTGTAATGAATATTTCTTTGTATTATATTATTATATTTTTACTTGATTCCTTCAATAAAATGTTATAAACTAAAACCTGCTAAAGACTGGGGTTTAAATATGGTTGGTACCAGAAATCCATGCAGAACTTATACCTTGAATGGAGAAACACTGGCTAGGACTTCAGAAGAACGGGACTTAGGAGTAGAGAATGACACGGTGGCGGTTTACCCGCGGCCACCGCATTTTAGCCGCGGGTCACCCGCCGAAAACGGGGAAGAAAACTAGCAGTCGCTGCGGCGACGGGGACAAGGCCATTCACCGCCCGCGGGGCGGTGAATGGTCTTGTCCCCCGCAGTGAGGCATGAAGGATCGCGCGGTCCCCGCAGCTCACACCCGCCCGCCCAATCGATTCCAGTGTCCAGCCAGCTCTCTCCCCTCTCCTCACCCCAGTCCACAGATCCTCCTCCTCGGCGACCCGCACGCTACCAGAGAGCCGCGCACACCCGCCGCTGCTCAGCCTCGATCTTCTGCTCTGACGCAACCGGAAACAGGAAGTTGCAGCAGAGCAGAAGATCGAACACTGAGTGACGGTGACGGGGCGGTGCAGAGGATGGTGGGCCGGTGACGGGGCGGTGACGGGGACAGATTTTTTCCCCGTGTCATTCTCTACTTAGGAGTAATCATCAGTGCAGACATGAAAGCTGCCAAACAAGTTGAGAAGGCCTCAACCAAGGCAAAGGCAAATGATGGGATGTATCAAAAGAAGTTTCGTTAGCCGCAAACCTGAAGTCATAATGCCACTTTACAGAACCATGGTGAGACCTCACCTGGAATACTGTGTGCAATTCTGGAGGTCGCATTACCGTAAAGATGTGCTTCGAGCTGAGTCGGTCCAGCGGATGGCCACTAGGATGGTCTCCGGACTCAAGGGTCTCTCATACGAAGAAAGACTGGGCAAATTACAGCTCTACACTCTAGAGCGCAGGGAAAGGGGTGACATGATTGAGACATTTAAGTACATCACAGGTCGTGTCGAAGTGGAAAACGACTTATTCTTTCCCAAGGGACCCTCAGTCACAAAGGGGCACCCGCTCAAACTCAGAGGAGGGAAATTTAATGGTGACACCAGGAAGTATTTTTTCACAGAAAGGGTGGTAGATCGCTGGAACAGACTTCCGGTGCAGGTGGTCGAGGCCACCAGCGTGCTTGACTTTAAGAATAAATGGGACATCCACGTGGGATCCCTACGAGAGTTAAGGAACTAGGTCATCAGCATTCAGACTTAATGGGGTGGGTCAGTAGTGTGGGCAGACTTGATGGGCTGTGGCCCTTTTCTGCCGTCATCTTTCTACGTTTCTATGTTCTGAGACTCTTAACAGCTTCAGACAAGTTAAAACCATCACTATCTCATCAGCCATAAACCTCATGGGCAATGTCCACAATCAAAAGTATTTCTCCCTCAGTTTCACAACAAGAACCACAGTCTCTGAGGAGTATTTACGAATATGCCTCTAGCTGTGGCATCTTTCTCATCAGCCAACAGCGTGTGTGAATCTTGGATGTCTTCCTAATTCCCAATTAATCTCATTTAAATTATGTCACTACCATTCATCCTTAGCATGATTAAAACATCCTCTGACAAGATTTGCTGCCAAAGATATCCCAGCTGATTTATATCAATGTGGAATCATCATCTTGTGACATTTTTATAGGTCAAGTGCTGAGGAGGAACTCATCCTATTAACTCATCCTATTAGTTCTTTGTGGCATTTTGAGTGCTTTAAATGCCACCATCATCTTTGATACTCGGCCTAAGTGAAAACAAAACTTCTCTTCCAGGAATTCCCAGTCCCCCCATGTGCTTATGTGAATAACGACTACAACTAAGAAAAGGTGAAGGTTTTCTCACTACCATCTTCTCCCCAAAGAGCTGAAAGAGATTCATATTGCTGTCAAGATGGCATGGACTTTAAAGAGCCACCATCTAAATGTTGAGTTTTAAATTCGATTCATCTCTGAACTATGGCAATGAGCATTATTAAACTCTTTCTTTTTTTCTCTCTTAAGGTTCTTTTCCCTGCCCTCTCGGTCCACCCTTTTTTTTTGTCTTTTTCCTATACAAATTGTAGTTCACCCATTTCCCTAATGTATCAGTTCGTAGATTAGTCTTTGTCCCTTTTTATATTTTAGACAAGTACTTGATTTTCCCTCATTTTTTAAAAATTTATAACATTTTATTGAAGGAAATAATTAAATATAATATAATACAAATAGAATTCATTTCAAATAGATTCACAATTATAATATTTACATACATATCTCTATCATTCCTTCAAAATATATTTCCATATGACCCAAATCAACCCCCCTACTACCCCCACCTCCCTTTCTCCCACTTCCCTCCTCCCCTTCCCCCCTCCCTTTTTTCCCTCCTATTCACATTGTATTGAAGTAATTAATAAAACTATAATATAAAATGAAATTTATCATTCCTTCAATATACATTTCAATATGACCTTTTTCATCCTACCCCTATACCCCCCCAATTTCCCCCCCCTCTTCTTTTGAATGGAAGATGACACATATTACCAGGTATTACAAAGTTATAAATGTTTCCAAAGCTTCAATGTAAAATATTAACAATCATACTTCGTGCTCTAGAGGAAAGATTTTGAATATAAGGGTCCCAAATTTTCAAAAAACAAAAAACGTGTACATCTTGGAAACTTACAAACATCCCTAACTTCAAATAAAATTAAACAATGAAGTTGATTCCTCCAATGCCAAAAACTAGGAGGATCTTTCTGTAACCAATATTGCAAAATACATTTATGACCAATCTGTACATCGCTTAGAATTTAATGTAAAGGGATTAATCAAATTTTAATAAACTTAAAACTTAGACTGACCATCACCCTTTCTTAAATAAAAACACAGAACATGATGACAGATAAAGACCATCTTGCTTATTGGGTCTACCTGCCTATACTAACTATTAAGCTCTACAGTTCCTTCCTCTCCCTTAGGGATCCTCTGTACTTTTTTTTTTTTTTCAGATACAGTGGGAATGGGACTTGTATACCACTTTTTTGTGTTTACATATTCAAAGCTGTCTGCATATATACAGATACTTATTTTGTACCTGGGGTAAGTGACTTGCCCAGGGTCACAAGGAGCAGGGCTGGGATTTGATCCCACAACCGCAGGTTGCTGAATCAGCAACTCTACCTATAGGCCACTCCTCAGTGCTCACGTCCTCCTCCTCCACCACCCTTTCATTGGTTGGCTAAATTCCATTGCATTTCTCCAGTAATACTGGAGTAAATCTGGTCACCTTCGTGGGATGCTGCAAGAAGACAACTTCTCAAAATTGTGTTTCTGCAACTGGCAATGTGCTTGGTGCAGGTTTCCGGGTCTCGCTGCGTCTTTGGTGACTTGCAGTCAGATTTTCAGGATATCAATAGTCTCCCGGGTTCTATAGAAGTTGCCAAAATTTGGGCATGGATCCCAGATCTACACGCAAAGTAATTAGTTAATGAGCCCTTGATAATTGGTATTACTTGGCACTCATTTGGGTTTACCCACGGATCTGCCCTGAGCCCTTTTCTTTAAAATGTGCACCTAAATTTCATAGTGTGCAACTCAAAGGGAGTGTGGCCATGCAAGGGGCATTGGGGGGGGGGTGAGGGGAGAGGGTTATGGACATTCCCGGAATTTAGGCTCAAAGTTATAAAATAGGGTTATTTACATGGCCAACTTCCCCTAGTTCTGCCACAGTATTTACATCAGGTTTTATCAGGCTTAAGTGGTTACAGCCAAAGTGAGTGTGAGATCTGCGCTAGGCTAGCTTAGTGTGAATCTTCCTGATGCCTAATTTTTGGGTGCTGTTTATTAAATTCTCCCCGATATGCCTGAGATAAATGTGCTCCACTAAACGGAGTGTATCTTCTCTTTATTCACTGTGGATATACTGAAAATCCCACTGGTTCCGAATCACCAAAATAATCTTGAGAAGTCCTATGCTCCTAATATTTTCTCTCAGGGACTACTGATGCCGGGATAACCATCAAGCATGCTTCCCTATCTTGCTGTTTGAACTGCAAGGGACCGACAGCTCCCACATATCTACAGAGAAGCATGCAATTCAAACAGCAAGATAGCTGGAGCACACCTAATGATTATATTGGTGGTCTTCCCATGCACCTTTGCGAGAACACTGCTTTTAATAATAATAATAATAATAATTTTATTTTTTATATACCGCCCTACCACATAATTCTAGGGGGTTCACATACAGTACTAAAAAATATACAAACAGTGAATAAAAGTACAAAATCTAAAAACAACTAAAATTATACAATAATTGAATAAAATGTATTCGCAAAAATAGATATTCCTAAAAAAAGTACAACTGTAAAATCAATGTGCAAATTTCCAATCCATATTCTGAAACATCAGTTTACAAACTTTTTGAATAAATCAGTTTTCAATAGTTTCCTAAAGGACATATATGAATGGGCCATGAATCCATTTTGCCTGCCTGAAAACCAAACAATTTATCAAAGAATCTCTTGTAACGACAAGGCTTAAAGGAAGCAAATAATAAGGGAGTTTACCTTTTAATGCGGAATGACACGGGGACAGAATTTGTCCCCGTCCCCACAGTTAACTGTGGGAAATCATCCCCGTATCAAGAATCAAAACATGAATGGGCCCAGCCACTGACCCTCAAGCCTTGCATTGAAGAATGCTGGTGTAGAAGGACTGAGGTTGAGATAGATACTAGATGAAACTGGATGGTTAGAACATAAGACCATAAGCGTTGACATACTGGGACAGACTGAAGGTCCATCAAGACCAGTATCCTGCTTCTAGCAGTGGCCAACCCAGGTCCCAAGTTCCTGACAGAAACCCAAAGAGTAGCAACATTCTAGAGCTGAGATTGTGATGTCACAGTGCCTCATTCCACCAATGCCTAAAAGCCAGCCTCATCAGTGATGTCACAATGGCTATACTTGGCTCACATAAGAATCAGAGTATGAATGGGCCGAGCCACTGACCCTCAAGCCTTGCATTGAAGAATACTGGTGTAGAAGGACTGAGGTTGAGCTAGACACTAAAAAATGACATGGGAAACCTCCTGTGGTTATCCATGGGGACGGGAACAGGGACATACTGTATATTTGCTAGGAACAGCGACTTTCAAGAGAAAATCACATGTATATTTTTGAACATGTGAGATAAGTGCTAGTGTATCTCCCACAGCTTTGGCAGCTTAACAGATGCAATCTCAATAATAGCTCATGCTCTCGCACCCAACCAACAGTCACTGCACATAAAGTCCTCAGCTGAGAAAGACACTTGATGCAATACACTTGCAAAGTAACACCTCGGTATTGCAGGCATTCCCTTGTCATGCTAAATTTCCTAACCCTGATGCTCAAAGAACTGCATTTGCCTATAGCCCAGTGGTTCCCAAACCTGTCCTGGGGGACCCCCAGCCAGTCAGGTTTTCAAGATATCCCTAATGAATATGCATGAGAGAGATTTGCATATAATGGAAGTGACAGGCATGCAAATCTCTCTCATGCATATTCATTAGGGATATCTTGAAAACCTGACTGGCTGGGGGTCCCCCAGGACAGGTTTGGGAACCACTGCTATAGCCTAAGCCAAAAGCAACACCATGATTTATGGACATATGGATTTTATTTTGGGATCTGTTTTCATTTTTTTCCGCTCAACTGATATCTTCTGTCAATATCAACCGCACAATATATTTGATTTATAAGCATAAGCCCATTGAGATGGATGCCCCTAATTAAGGCCCCCCTTTTATTAAGCCATGCTAGGGTTTTTTTTATTGCCGGCCGCTGCAGTAAAATCGCCAATGCTCATATGACTGCAGCAGCCGGCGATTAAAAAAAACCCTAATGCGGCTTGATAAAAGGGGGCCTAAGCCTTTTTTTTTTTTTTTTAAACCTGGGCCATATTTTATCTACAGGGAAGAGACTGCACGTGCTAAGCCTAGAAAGAGCTAGATTCAATAAATGGGGCCAGCAATTGGATATTAAAAAAAAAAAAATCAACGCTCAATGCTATTCTTATAATGGTCACCATGATTTAGGCCAGCTGAAACCAGATGTAATTCCTAGTGTCCAGTATTCTATAATACTGCGTGCAAATTTTAGGAATGCCGATGACCCTCTCCTTGGACCTCCCATGGCCACACCTCTTTTTCGGTTGTATGCAGTGGGATTTGGACATGTACGTATTGTTATAGCAAGATGTGTGCCCAAATCCATATCGGTCTCAATCGGCATATTAGAAAAGGAGACAACCTCATTGGTTCAAAAACCTCCAAACCTCCTGTCTGAGCAAGTTCATGCATACACTGTGTTGCTGGCAGTGCAAACCATCTTCAGTTATTTAAGAACACGTCACTTCTCATATTGTACAAAAAAAACAAACCAAAAAAACCCAATCAAAATGATGTTATATTTCCAAACTTATCTTGCTCAGATCGTTGTTACTGCTTGTCAAGATTTGTGCTGTCTCCGCTCAAGTCCAGTGCCGCCAACGGTCGCTAACTCGCGTTTCACTTAATAGCTGCGTCAGGGCGGGAACTTTCACTCCCGGCATTCCTGTTAAACGCTCACAGAATCGGCAAAGATCACCCCCACTATTTACCCTTCTCCATTGAGACTATTGACCATTTAAACCAGGGGTCTCAAAGTCCCTCCTTGAGGGCCGCAATCCAGTCGGGTTTTCAGGATTTCCCCAATGAATATGCATGAGATCTATGTGCATGCACTGCTCTCATTGCATATTCATTGGGGATATCCTGAAAACCCGACTGGATTGCGGCCCTCAAGGAGGGATTTTGAGATCCCTGATTTAAACCTATTGGGGGCTGGGATAAGATTTTCCTCACAGAGTTCCTGAGTTTTACTGACTTGTAGTTTGGATAAATGAGTTGTGTCGAAGGGCACCTTGATAATCCATGCAGCCACTTTTCAGTTCACATGCAATGCTGCCCTCTATTTTGGGTAGACATCCTTTGTTTAATCCACCACACCCCTATCATTTCAGCTTGACCTTTGCTTGACCTTGAACTAAAAGCATCTTTGACACAACCTATAACCTGCCAGTTTCTGAACTGATTCAGTCACCTCTGACAGCTTGGGCTGGTCCAAGTTGCAATGTGCAGCCACTCGCCAACGTCTGTTCCACTGACATCTATGGATTGACCTTCCATAAGACAGGCAGTCAGTGGCAGGATAACTGCAGAAAATTGAAATTCTTCACCCCCTCCCACTGGATGATTAAAATCTGAGCTACAGCCAGCGAAAGAAAGATCCAATCTGCAGACAGGTAGCAAAGTAATTTTGCTGTTACCAAAGCCCTAAACACCAGGTTCAAAGGCTGCCAAGGAATATGACAAGTATATTCTGCAGTCAAAAGTGAGACATTGATAAAGATTTCCACTATAAGTTTCAATAGGTTTCAATGTCCTTTTTATCCTTTTACTTCTTATTTAAACACTTTTAGGGCTTCAGATATGCCATTGGTTACCAAACATTTCTATGGTCACCGATTAAACCTGTGGCTAGGGCTTCCTCACTAGCCCCATTATATTCTTTTTTTCTTTTTCCATGTCTTTTCTTTCATTTTTAACCTTTTAAAGTGCTCCGTGCTAAATCCAGTAACCTAAATCTGCACCTGGAGTACTGTGTCCAGTATTGGTCACCGTACCTTAAGAAGGATATGGCAATACTTGAGAGGGTCCAGAGAAGGGCGACAAGAATGATTAAGGGCATGGGAAACCTTTCGCACACGGAAAGATTGGAGAGACTGGGGCTCTTCTCCCTGGAAAAGCGGAGACTCAGAGGAGACACGATAGAGACCTACAAGATCATGAAGGGCATAGAGAGAGTAGAGAGGGACAGATTCTTCAAACTTTCAGAACATAAAAGAACAAGAGGGCATTCGGGAAAAGTTGAAAGGGGACAGATTCAAAACAAATACTAGGAAGTTTTTCTTTACCCAGCGTGTGGTGGACACCTGGAATGCGCTTCCAGAGGGCGTAACAGGGCAGAGCACGGTACTGGGGTTCAAGAAAGGATTGGACAATTTCCTGCTGGACAGAGGGGTATAGATAGAGGATTACTTCACAGGTCCTGGACCTGTTGGGCCGCCGCGTGAGCGGACTGCTGGGCACGATGGACCTTAGGTCTGACCCAGCGGAGGCATTGCTTATGTTCTTATGGGAGAGGAGGAGATAGTGGATGCTGTGGATGGACCATTTGGCCTTTATCTGCCATCATGTTTCTAGGTTTCTATAACCATAAAGCTCTATGACATCACAATGCAGGTGCAAAGAGCCTTAGCCTATAGGAAGAGGAGATGCAAATGTTAAGAGCCTTAGCCAATGCGCTTCCAGAGAGCGTAATAGGGCAGAGTCCGGTACTGGGGTTCAAGAAAGGATTGGACAATTTCCTGCTGGACAAAGGGACAGAGGGGTATAGGTAGAGGATTACTTCACAGGTCCTGGACCTGTTGGGCCGCCGCGTGAGCGGACTGCTGGGCACGATGGACCTTAGGTCTGACCCAGCAGAGGCATTGCTTATGTTCTTGGCTAGGCTTAAGCAGGGCATTGAAAACCGGTTGTTCCCAGTGCCTGGCTGGAGGAGGGACAGTTATAGGATTACCATATTACCATATTACCTTCCTCTTGTTTTTTCCTCTTTTTCTAACCAATCCCAAACATTGTAACTTTTAACCCCAATCCTTAAACTCATGTCCGAATTGTTTTAAATTTGATATTTGAATTTATTTTGTAAGTTTCTTCTATCTTGATTATAATATGTACATCGCCTAGAAATTGTAATAGGCGATTCATCAAAAATTAAATAAACTTGAAACTTGAAACTTCTTAAATACGTTTAAAACTTGTCTTATCTTAATTGACTTATCTTATTTTAGTCTTGTCTCATAATATCATCGGGAAATTAAAGAAAAGACATGAAAAAAGAATATAATGGGGCTAGTGAGGAAGCCATAGCTACAGGTTTAATCGGTGACCATAGAAATGTTTGGTAACCAATGGCATATCTGAAGCCCTAAAAGTGTTTAAATAAGAAGTAAAAGGATACAAAGGACATTGAAACCTATTGAAACTTATAGAAGGAATATGACAAGGCATTGAGTCCCCTCTCCATCTTTCTCTTGTCAGAGGTAATATTCCATTTGATTAGTCCACTGAAGGTGTGTATGTGGCTCCATGCTGAATATGATAGAAAGTAAGAAAAGAAGCAGGGGCAGCTAAGCATGCAGAATTTTTGGGAATCAGGTTGGACAGACTGGATGGACCATTTGGGTCTTTATCTGCCGTCATCTACTATGTTACTATGTGGGTTATTTTCCCCCCAATGCTAAAGCTAATTGCATATGTTCAACATATACCCAAAGACCCTCGCTATCGACTCCAGTTTTAACCCTGTAATATTCAGGTTTAGTTTCGAAAAAAGAATTGAACATACCACGCAGGTTGTTAAAAATCGAATTAATAATATTATAACCTAGGTATGAATCAGCCTTGTGAAAGTTCTCCTATAAAATGCACTGACACTGAATTGTGAAAAGCTGCACAGCTTCCACTAGAGACCCACTTGTGCTGCTGCTGCACTAACTTTAAGCCTAATGAGCTCCCTTGTGTTTCTCGCTGTACTCCCAGAGCCAAAGCTTCCCTACCTGTTCGTGTGCATTTCAGCTCAAGCTGAAATGACCCAGACTACTTCTTAAAATCTTCCCTGCACTGCCGCGTAAACCCACTGGTAGCAGCAGTGAGCTATAAAGATGTGTCCATGCTGAGCTGTAGCTTAAAAGTGGGGTGGAAAGCAAAGCTTTGGAAAAAGCAAAGAAGCAGAAAGGAGAGTGCCTGAAGTCCAGCAAAGAGTCCTGATGAGATTTTTGCATGTTTCAAGACAGAGGCAGTCAGCTGTTGGGAAGCTGATTTGGTTAAAGGCAGGAGCTATATTCTGCCTAGAACTAGGCCCTGATATATTAAGTCACACATAAACCCCTGGATTCTCTAAACCCGCATGCTGAAATTTATTCCAGTGCACAAATTTGTACATCCAAGTAATAGAATAACATAGCAATATAGTAGATGACGGCAGATAAAGACCTGAATGGTCCATCCAGTCTGCCCAACCTGATTCAATTTAAATTTTTTTTATTAATTTTTCTTCTTAGCTATTTCTGGGCACGAATCCAAAGCTTTACCCGGTACTGTGCTTGGGTTCCAACTGCCAAAATCTCTGTTAAGACTTACTCCAGCCCATCAACACCCTCCCAGCCATTGAAGCCCTCCCCTGCCCATCCTCCACCAAACAGCCATACACAGACACAGACCGAGCAGATGAAGTTCAGCACATGACCCCTCTGCTCATACAGCAGAATTTATTGCTGGTTGCTAGTAGGATTCATTACAAGATTCTTGTATTTACAAAGCCTATTTCATAGGTCAACCACTGCATTTAGCTCAAGTGCTTACTCAATATTATGATTCAGTAGCCCACACCCTAGTCTACTTAAGCCATCTCTGTGCAGCTCTACTAGACTTTCCTATGCCAGGTGCTGATGTTCTGGAGGCAGGCCTGAACGTTTTTATTCTGATTTTTATGGGGGGGAGGGGGTCAGTGATTACTGGGGGGAGTGTGTGTGTGGGGGGGGTCTGCACTTTGTGTCTTCAGTGATTATCTGATCACTTTGGATACCTTCTAGGCACTTAGACCTGTTTTAAGATTGCCAAAGACACAACATATAAGTTCCGTCCAGGCAGCCTCGTAAAAGACATCGGGAGTCGCGTCAGGAGGGGTGCGGGATGCGGCAGAGGGAACTTTTCCAATGGGTGCAACTGGGCGGCTGTCGGGACCTCTGATCAGGGGCAGAGCAAGGTAAGTGTATCATAGGTATAAGAAAGAGGAAGAGGGGGAGAAAAAGGAAGGGACGCCTACTGCTGGACAGGGGGAGAAGGAAAGAGGTGCTGATGGACAGGGGGGGTGAAGAAAAAGGAACGGAGGCCTAATGTTGGACAGGGGGAGAAGGAAAGAGGTGCTGCTGGACGGGGGGGTAAAACAAAGGGAGAAGGGCTGCTGCTGCATAAGGAGAGCAGTGAAGGGGTAGTGGTGGACACAGGGGAGGTAAAAGGAAGGGAGAATGGACAGGGGGAGCAGGCAAGGGGTGGTGATGGACAGCCAAGGAAAAAGAAAGACAGAAAGAAAGAAAGCGGCTAAGGAGAGAGAGAGAAAGAAATAAAGACAGACACACACACATATATTCTAGCACCCGTTAATGTAACGGGCTATAAGACTAGTGTTACAATGTTTCTATAACCATAAAGTTCTATGACATCACAATGCAAGTGTAAAGAGCCTTAGTCAATAGGGAGGGAAGGAGATTGTGATGGGCCATTTGGCCTTTATCTGCCATCATGTATCTATTTCTTCAGCAGAGGTTTCCAGTGAATTCATGAAGTTATAGTTCTGATTTACTTAAGAGCAGCAGCACCAAGCCTGGATTTAGATATAGGCAACTGTCTAATATGCCAAATTTTGGAGGGCCTCCAATATGCAGGGCCATGCACTGGTGTCCCTTTGAAGAGAAACCACTGTGGTTCAGCACCCCCAGTCCAGATTTTAAGCTTCCGGGAATGAACCTCCCTGATCTCTGAAGAGAACCTCTACCCTCAATTTCCAGCCATGCCTATGGGTGCCAAATCTTAAATATGACCCAGCATGCAGTGGGATAAAGCCAAGTCTGGAAGAGCATGTTATTTAAAATAAAATGGCATCAGCTGGTGATCCTACTGTGTTGCCTTTCCAGTAATATGAGCTCATTCTTTGAAATACGCTATTAACACAGCTCCGTCTGTATCATAGCTACAAATGGATAAAGCTGAGTTCTCTCCAAATAGTATTGAAAATATGAAGAAAAAAAAACAACATATCCTTACTTCAGCTCTCTCTTTTGGAGGGTGTAATCTTTCACTGTAACATTTCTTGAGGACTGGTAATGAATTTGTAATGTATTATTCATATTTGTAATGCATTTCTCACTTCAGCTTTATTTAAACACTTGTTCCAATACAAAATGTTAATCGGAGAGAAGGAGGAGGTTCTTGCACTCCCAAGAATAGAATCTGGATAGAAGTCTGCAGTTCAAATGAGAGCTTCGATGCAATAAATATTAACACACAAAAAAAAGGGTCACTGGAGGAAAAATACCCTAATTACACCACAATGAAGCACGCCAGTAATGCAACATATATCTATGGATATAAGAAGGAAAAAGCCTTAGATGGTGCAGGGAACGCCCATGTACCAATGGAGCAGTCTAAACTTCTATTAATGCCTTTCCAAACCATCCATCACTAGCGAAAAAACACCTTCTTGAATTATCTTATTGCAATCGCTATTTAAAATGTATTTCTCAACATCTTTTTTTTTTTTTTTTAATAATTCTTTATTCATTTTCAAAAATTACATTAAGTGTTAAATATTTTCATTCACAGTAACAATAAATACATCACTTATAAACAATCATTGGTATATTACATAGATTCTTATCCCTACCCCTCGCCCATCCCTCCCAACCATATACTCCATTATTGTATGATATATGTAATAATACAATACCCCCCTCCCTACCTCATAAACTGATAAACATAAGGGAAATAATTTTACTTAATCCTGACAATATTTTGTTAATGGTTTCCACACATCCTGAAATTTCTTAAAATATCCCTTTTGTAAAGCAATAAATCTTTCCATTTTATAGATATGGCATAAATAATTCCACCAAAAGTTATAATTTAATCTCCTCCAGTCTTTCCAATTATATGTGATTTGTTGAATGGCAACCCCTGTCATTATTAGTAATAATTTATTGTTATTCACAGAAATCTTTTTAAAGTGTCGGATGACAGTCGGCGAACATTTCAAACACGAATCCATGCAGGTATTCAAAAACAGTGGCAAAATTGTTTAGCGGAACAGTGAAGTTGAAATCACGATCCTCCGATGACAGCCATCGTTTTGCGGCTCAAAAGCTGCTTCGGCAGGGTAAAGGATCAACTGAAAACAAAATAATGAATGCAGTACATATTACTATGTAGACACCAAAGCTACAAGTGGACTTACTGTGCTTTCAACTTGAAACTCGAGCCCTGAATGCTGCAGCGCCATTTTTTTGAGACGCGAGTTTCAAGTTGAGAGCAGAGTTACTGAATGTACGCCTGTAACTTTCAATAACACTTATAGTTTGGTGTGTACATGGTACTATGCAGTATATTCATTATTTTTTTTAGTTTTGTTTTTAGTTGATCCTTTGCCCTGACGAAGCGGCATTAGAGCCGCAAAACGATGGCCATCGTCGGAGGATCGTGATTTCATCTTCACTGTTCCGATAAGCAATTTTTTCACTGTTTTTGAATACCTGCATGGATTCATGTTTGAAATGTTTGTTGACTGTCATCAGACACGTTAAAAAAATATGTTTTTTGGTTTTTTTAATTCTTTATTGATTTTTAATCAAAAACAGTGTCATACAAATAAAACAACGGTTCATAGACAACGGCGCGAAAGACAAAGGCGCGCCCAGACAATTGAGCGCAGCACGGAGGCGCGCGCCACTCAAAATTACTGTTTTTAGGGGCTCCGACGGGGGGTTTTGTTGGGGAACCCCCCCCCCACTTTACTTAATAGGCATCGTGCCGGCGTTATGGAGGGTTTGGGGGGTTGTAACCCTCCACATTTTACTGTAAACTTAACTTTTTTCCTAAAAACAGGGAAAAAGTGAAGTTTTCAGTAAAATGTGGGGGGTTACAACCCCCCACACCCCCCACAACGCGGCGCAATGTCTATTAAGTAAAGTGGGGGGGGTTCCACCCCACGACCCCCATCGGAGCCCTAAAAACATTAATTTTGAGCGACACGCGCCTCCGCGCTGCGCTCAATTGTCTGGGCACGCCTTTGTCCCGGCGCGCTTTTGACCTGACACCAAAAGAACAGTAGGTATTACATATATTGCATTAATTTCTGTTCAGGTAACATAAATGTCATTCAATAATTTCAGATTCTTGCATCTAATAATATCAGAATATTATCTAACATATAATACAAAAGAAGAATAAAATTACTCAAATACCCGCCCCCCCCCCCCCCGATCCAGCCGGGACACAGGAGACACAAAAAGGCCCAGCGCCAGAACCTTTACATCAGCTAGCCAGATCGGGTCCAGCGTGGGAGCCCTGCTCCACCCCCCTCGATCCAGCCGGGACACAAGAGAGCCGGGACTCAAAGGGAGAGCCATTCCTCCTCTCTAACACTCTGATCCAGTCCAGTCCCAAACCCCAGACACCAAAAATGAAGCTATCCCTGCATACACACACACTAGCCACCCTCTTGATAATCCTCCTCATTTCTAGTTGGAAAGCAGCAGCAAACAACTTACCCACCACAACCACAACCTCCATTACAACCAACTTCCAACTTCCCAACAGAAGAACACTCACATCAAGAAACTCGAACCACCACGCCAGCACTCAACACCCTATCACTGTATCCTGGAGAAGAAGATCAACCCATCCCAAAACCAAACCTCAACCATCTCCCAAAATACTCATTTACCCTGAAACAGCTCACATTATTCAGACAGACATGGCTTCCCTTACATGTGCCTATGTTAACATCAGAGCCCTAGGATCCAAAACAGAAAACATAAAAAATTGGATAAAAACCGAAAACCTTGACTGCCTATTCCTCACTGAAACCTGGTTAACCTCAGACACAGACCCTAGAATAATAGAAGTATGCCCGCAGGGATACAAAATAACAGTGACCTACAGAGAGAAAAAAAGAGGAGGAGGACTACCAATAATAATCAAGGACTCCCTAACCCTAAGCATACAAGAAAAAACATCCACCCCACAAATGGACTTCCTCGCTTGTCATCTCACAAACCCAACACTAAAAAACTCACTAAACTGCATGCTCTGTTACATAACACCAGGAAACTGGACCACAGTGAGACCTGAATTTGAAAACTTCATCTACCAAAACTCATTAACAGCAGAATATAACCTTATCCTAGGAGACATAAACCTTCACTTAGAAGACACAACTTGCACACCAGCAAATAACTGTCTATCCTTCCTCAATGCCTTATCCTTCCAGATCCTAAACCCACAAACCACCCATGAAAAAGGTCATCAACTGGACATTGCAGCATTCATGACTCACCAACCATCCAACCCAGCAATCCAAACTCCCAACGGAACATGGTCCCCATCCCTATGGTCAGACCACTACACATACAACTTCAACATCAACTGGACCAAGACCAAACCACACCTCAATCCAAAAAATCCACATACACCGCACGCAAACATATCGAGCCAACCATTTTTTGGTCAAAAGTAGACAAAACTATCCAAAACTGCGACCCAAAAGACTTCATCTCTCACTGGAAGAATGTGACCACCAACATCCTTGATGAACTGGCCCCTCAAAAACCAAAACCAGAACCAGCAGGAAATCAGACCAGTGGTTTGATAATGAATTGCTCCACCTCAAAAGACAGTGTAGAAGATTAGAAAGAAAATGGAGAAAAACTAACCTAGATCAAACAAAAACCGACTGGAAAAAAAATCAACAAACAATACAAAAATCTACTAAAGGACAAGAGGAAAACCCACTACACTAATCTCATAAGCACGGAAACCCAAGATTCCAAAAAACTATTCCAAATCCTGAAAGATCTAACAGACACCAAACCCTACACAACCACCAATAACACCCCTCCTCCCTCAGCCATCCTCTTAGCAAAACACTTCAAGAACAAAATTACCAACACCAGAGCCACTCTCAACCTTACCCCACCCCATCAAAATGCAATCACAATCCACCCTTCAGAAAAAGAGTCAACTGCAGCAGACAGAACATGGTCACAGTTCCCCAACACACAATGGTCCGAACTCAATAAATTCTACAAAAAATACAGCCATGCCTCCTGTGACCTCAACCACTGCCCCTCATATCTCCTTACTACCTCCAGTGTAAAATTCCGCACCATACTTCTACAATGGATTCAATCCACGCTCACAGAAGGCATTTTCCCTGATGACCTCAGCGGAATCGTCATCACCCCAATCCAAAAAGACCCAAAAGTACCACAAAACCACCCATCTAACTTTAGACCTAGTGCCTCCATTCCGCTATTTGTCAAAATTATAGAAGGCCTAGTAGCCAAACTCCTCAACAACTACCTAGATGACCATAACCTACTCCACCCCATGCAATCAGGCTTCAGAACCAACTTCAGCACAGAGACACTACTAGGCTCCCTTATAGACACTGTCAGACAACACCTTAGTACAGGGAAAAAAATGCTTCTCATACAACTGGACCTAACTACTGCATTCGATTTAGTAGATCACAACATCCTTCTACAGATCATAGATGCAATAGGCATCTCAGATAAAGTATACTCTTGGTTTGAAGGCTTCCTAAAATCTAGAACCTACAGTGTAAAATCAAACAAAGAAAAATCAGAACCTTGGTCAAACCCCTGCGGCGTATCACAAGGATCTCCACTATCCCCTACCCTCTTCAACCTTTACACTGCTTCTCTAGGAACACATCTGGACAATCTAGGCATAACCACATATAGTTATGCAGATGACATCACCATCCTCATCCCATATGATCATTCTAAACCTACCATGACAGACACACTTCACCGAACACTTGAAACAGTCACAACCTGGATGAAAGATCACAAACTTAAACTCAACCCAGACAAAACCAAATTCATCCTTCTCGAAAATGACAAGGTCCAAACCACAATCAACTTAGAACTCAACGCAACCAACTATCCCATCCAAACCACCATAAAACTACTTGGCATGACCATAGACAGATGCTGCACCATGCAACCGCAAATAAACAAAACAATCCAG
Organism: Geotrypetes seraphini; assembly: GCF_902459505.1. Lineage (NCBI taxonomy): Eukaryota > Metazoa > Chordata > Amphibia > Gymnophiona > Dermophiidae > Geotrypetes > Geotrypetes seraphini. Next base: position 18,008,092 of record NC_047098.1, read on the forward strand.
AAATCCTTCGCAATCATGAGAAATCTGAGACTAGTCCGGAAATTCTTTGAAAGAACACAATTCCAACTTATAGTACAATCCCTAATACTAGGTCTACTGGACTACTGCAACATCCTCTTCCTTCCTTGCCCTGTTACTATGATTAAACAACTTTAAACAATCCAAAACACAGCCTTGAGACTCATCTACTCATTGAGAAAACATGACCATATCAAAGAAGCCTACATCAACTCACATTGGCTTCCAATCCAAGAAAGAATCCAATTTAAATTCTACGGAGACAGCCCATCTTACTTGAACAACCGCCTCATCCAAGCACCCACTACCAGACACAGAAAAACGCACTCCCCATTCATACCTCCCCCAATCAAGGAAGTAAAACGATCAAAACTACACGACGGCCTCCTAGCCACTCAAGCCGCAAGGCTGGATAACCAGATTTCCAACCTTCTGACGTCCACCCCAGACTACAAGACATTCAGAAAAGAAATAAAAACTATACTTTTCAAGAAATTCCTGAAGCAGCCATAACATCACGTACTCTTAATAACTCTAAAACTGACAATTGATCTACCCTTTACTTCACTAGTAATAACAACAGAGCTTCCATTGTGACCCCCTTCTTAATTCTTTTGCAAACCGCCTTATCCTTAACAACCTGTGAAATGTTTAAAAGATCTACTACTTACCTCTCTAGCTAATCAATAGTTCTCCCATTGTAACAACGTTTTTATTAATCTTTTGTAATCCGCCTTGAACCGCAAGGTAATGGCAGAATAGAAATCCCTAATGTAATGTAATGTAATATTAACTCTCCTCTCTCCAACCCCCCACCCTCCCTGGACGTGTAAAGATAAATAAACCAAAAGAAAGAAATGATGATGAAAATATGTTGAGAATACATTTTAAATAGAGATTGCAATCTGATAATTCAAGAAGGTTTATTTTGCTAGTGATGGATAGTTTGCAAAGGCATTAATAGAAGTTTAGACTGCTCCATTGGTACATGGGCGTTCCCTGCAACATCTGAAGCTTTTTCCTTCTTATATCCATCGATTATATGCTGTATTACTGGATGAATATTAACACATACAATCATTTCTAAAATCAATACACACTGCTTTGATCCCTGTTTCAAAGAAAAATACATCACAAACCTTTAAGTATTGCGAGACAGATCAGTTTCATTATTTATTATTTTTTTAATCCTTTATGACTCCCCTAGAAATAAATGATATCACCACTTTCCAGGTGATATTTTTTTTAAGGTACTAAAAATCTAGCTGCCAGAGGCTTGTGTGGCTTTCCACATTTTCCCAGTTCAGTAAGATCTAATTCTGTAACTGGATCAATACAAGACTATATTTTGCCTCAGCTAGCTTTTGCCGGAAGGTTCTCTAGGGTAAAAACTAGAAAACAGTACAGCCAAGCAACCCAATCCAACCACTATATATATATAATACCACATTCAGGTAGATACAGTTAAAACGATAGTTTCTGTTCCTTAGATTATGGAACAAATGTGTCTAGTCTGTTGCATCTTTCCAAAATGTGGGCTTTAGGGCTTAGGAATTGTACCAAGAGAAGTAGGGATGGGTTGTCATTTGAAACAAACATTACCGCTGGTAAAAGTGTGCCCGATTTATTAACTGCCTTTTCAAAGTGCACATGGTATGCATATTTTACCTCCTAGGGCACCTGTGCAAACTATTGCCATGTGTGCCCCATTAGGAAAGACTGCACACTGGAGGCTGGATTCAGTAAATGATGCTCAAACTTTGGTGCTGAGAAAAATCAGCGTTGAGTGGTGTTCTATAAAGGGCATTCCAGTCCTTTAAAGAATAGTATGGAATGCTGGGATCCAGTGGCGTAGTAATGGAGGCGCTCCGCCCTGGGAGAGGTCTTTGGTAGGGGTGCCGGCATGTGTCCTCCTCTATGCCACCCCGCTCCTTCCCTGCCCCTCCACTACCATGCGCGTGTGCCCCTTGGAAAGGGCAGGCTGCTTAGACCCTTATCATAAACCGACTCAGACCACACCAGGAATGCTGTTGCTTAAAAGTACAGATTTATTATGAAGTAAATGGCAGTGTATGAAAAAGAGAGCAGATTAACAAACTGACAGCATTCAAAGTAGAACAGAGTAGATATAATTCTACACCCTGCAGAAATGCAGAAAAATACCCTGTATGCCACTCTTCCTTATCTTACATGAATTGATATATTATTAGCTTTGCATTACAATCTATTGGAAAGTTTCTGATTGGTTTATTAGCATTATCATAAGTGATCAGCTGCTAGTCTGATTTGCCAGCATCATTAGCAAAATTAATTCCGTGGTTACAGATACACGTAATTGGCTATGTCCCTAATTGATGTAAGAGCCGTTGACATCTGCGTATGTCCTTAAAGCAATTTTCTATTTACGCATGTCGTTATCAGATTGGTTTGATGGCCAAAAGCCACCTAAAATTATCTACCCCTGACACCCTTCTGCTTGGGGCTTTTTCAAAGGTTATCTACGCATGACCTACGCCCAATTCTTTGTAACAATTCTCTGCAACATCGCCTCTGAAATACTTATTGCATCCCTGACACCAATGTAACTCGAAACTGCTCTCCGTAACATCGCTGTCTATGCACAGTCTCTTCCTCTGTAAACCGCTCTGAACTGTTTGTGGTACTTGCGGTATACAAAAATAAAGTTGTTATTATTATTATTATCCCGTCCTGCCAGGTGCTGTGTTTTTTGCATACATGCAGGCCATCTCGTACTTGTGATGTTCCATGGACCAAGACAACTGTAGCTCCAAATGTTATCTGTGTTATCTGATGTCCCAAAGAGCCTTTTACTCCATCTATAGTGGGCAAATGTCAGAAAGACAACCTTGTCACTTATCGCAGATGTCCAAAGCTTTGCATCCCGTGCCCCATGCCTGGCCTGCTGTCCATTGCTTCACCTTAGGGCAGGGAATTAACAAAACAATACAGAAATCTTTCGCAGTTATGAGAAACCTTAGACAAGTCCAAAAATTCTTCGAAAAAACACAATTTCAGCTCCTAGTACAATCTCTAATCCTAAGTACCCTAGACTATTGCAACATCCTCTACCTCCCCTGCCCTGCAACAATGATTAAACAACTACAGACAATTCAGAATACAGCTCTGAGACTCGTCTATTCATTGATAAAACATGATCACGTTACTGAGGCATTCATCAATTCTCATTGGCTTCCAATCCAGGAAAGAATACAATTTAAATTCTACTGTATACTATTTAAAACTATAAATGGAGACAGCCCAACCTACCTAAACCACCGCCTCATCCAAACCACCTCTACCAGGCATAGAAAAACACACACCCCATTCACTTACCCCCCAATCAAAGAAGTAAAACGGAAAAAACTATACAACGGACTACTGGCCACTCGGGCAGCGAACATAGACAACCAAGTCTCCAACCTATTGACAACAACCCCAGACCACAAGATGTTCAGAAAGGAAATAAAAACTATACTCTTCAAGAAATCCCTTAATAAAGCTTAATACCATGATAAAGCTTAACCCCCCTCTTACCATCCCCTCCCTAACCCCAGATCCTACTTTTCCCTCTCTTGGAAACCTTCTCTGATCTAACGTTGTAACCCTTCTTCCATAACTCTTTTTGTAATCCGCTTTGAACCGAAAGGTAATGGAGGAATAGAAATCTGTAATGTAATGTAATATACAAAATACAGGAATCACTGTTGGAGGTCTTACACCTGCATCTCTGTCTTCCAGCTGAGCACAAGTACTATAATTTTCTTTCCATGCAGCAAGCGCTGATCTGTGCTGTGTGGTAAGATCTGTGCTATGTCTTACTTATCTCGATCAGCAAATGTTGAAAGAAATTGCCACATGAGGTACAGAAACAGCATCTTTGTTCAAAGTTCTTGTAAAGATGAAGTTAAACAGAAATCAAGCTTGGCCTGTTTTATGTCCTGTAGTCATGTCCCGGGGGTCTTCAGGGAGGGGTACAACAGGGATTCTCCTTCATTCTTCCCTTCCTGTGTACCTCTTTAACTTTCCCGGCATGAGCAGCCAACCCAACCTGCTGTTCGCACCAGCGCCAGCTCTTCCTCTGACTTCACTTCCTGGGCTCACACCTAGGAAGTGATGTCAGAGGAAGAGCTGATACCGGTTCGAGTAGCAAGTTGGGGTTGCTGCTCATGCTAAGAACGTTATAAAGGTACAGGGAAGGGACACACGCACGCGGTGGGTAGTGGAGGAGTAGGGAAGGAGCAGATGGGGGTGGGGGGGCAGAGAAGAGGGTGGGGAAAGGGCGCCAGTGCCCCTGGCGCCTTTCACCCTCACTACGCCACTGCTGGGATCCACTCTCAACTTTGGGTGTGAGGTGCTATACCGACTAAAATCAGATATAAATCCAGATGCGCAAGTTGGGCACGGATATACATTATTCTATAACACAATTACAAAAAAATGAGGTGTGGAGGAACTAAACAACTCTACCAATCTAAAACACATAGAGGGGCCTAATCGAAAGGAACGTCTAAGTCCGTTTTTATCTAACTCGCAAGTCGTCCAAAGTAAAAAAACAGCCTAGGACACATTTTCGAAAAATATGTCCAAAATTTTTTTTTCTTTCGAAAATCGTCTTAACTATATGTCCTGCCGATCTGATCGTCCAAGTCGTTAAAGCGTCCATCTTTATACCACATTTTCGTCCAACTTTTCGTCCAAGTCCAAAACGCCTAGAACAAGCCCTGTTGGACATGGGAGGGGTCTGCAAAGTGATGGACTGAACACCCAGACATGGCACCTAAATAGTGGGGTACCTTACAGGGCACTGCTGTGAACTTCACAAAAAGGGTGCCATGTCTTCTCCTCACTACAGCTCCCTTATAGGTCATGCTGAGCCCTCCAAATCAGAATCCCCTAGACCCACTTATCTACCACCCTAATAGCCCTTATGGCTGCAGGAGCCACTTATATGCCAGTACAAAAGGGTTTTTGGGGTGTATAGGGGAGTCCAGATGTTTAAGTATCAATGCAGTGATTACAGGGGCTTGTAGGCATGGGTCCTCCTCTCCATCCCCAAGATGGCTTAAGCCGTCTCTGTGCTGGACGACTAGGCTTATGTGTTTGCAGTACTCATCTGGTGATTTTAGGTGGGTTTTTGTGACTTAGACGATGTTTTACATGGTCTAAGTCACAACGTCCAAGTTCCGTCGATCCTGGGCTGTATAACTTTCGGTTATACATGCTGTACGACTAAGTCTAAGCCGGACCACGTCCCGCCCTCGACACTCCTCCTGAAACGCCCCGTTTAGCTTTGGTTGTTCAGCGGCACTATGAAGGCCTATGTCGTTGAGAAATACGTCCAAAACCTGTTTTTATTATCGGCACTTGGACGTATTTGGACAATGTTCGTCCAAGTGCCAACTTAGGCCAGTTTTTGGATGTTTTTCTCTTTCGATTATGAGCCTCATACTCTCCACTTAAACAAAATAAGACATTTCAGCCAAGCTCTATTTTTAAGACGAAAGAAAAAGCCTCAGGATATAGGTAAATTATATAAATAATCAGCTTTACCAACCTTCACATCTTCGGCATAAAAAACTTTCGTCTTTTTGTCAAGCACCAGGCAAAGACAAAAAAAAAAAAAATCACAAAAACCACATCAAACATATAAAGCTGATCCTTAGTCCTTATAACTAGAGCCAGCGTTTCGTGGTAAACAATCGCTTCTTCAGGGCAGCAGGACTCCTATATTTGCTGAATAAATTGTTCAATGGTTCTCCCTTCCTTGCTCAGAAGGAAAGGCCCTGCTGGGGCCTGTCAGTACTGGCTTTGCTGCTTCAAGAATGACGGCAGGGAGGGAGGAGGTTGTCAGGACCAGCTCTACTGCTTTGGGAATGGAGGGAAGGGGTTGTCAGGACTGGCTCAGCTACTTAGGGAATGGAGGGAGGGATTGGTGACTGCCGCAATGCCTTGAGCTGGAGAGAGGGAGATTGGTGGGTGCTGCGATGCTTCAGGAGCTGGAGAAAGGGAGATTTGTGGCTGCTGCTGATGCCTCTTGGACTGGAGGGAGGGAGGGAGGGAGGAAGGAAGGAGAGGTTATTGGGTCAGGAGCACCACTTTTGACATTGTCTTAGGAGCACAGGAGACAATTTATTTGTGTTGACAATTTTTTTGCCGGTTGGTTGAGAGTGCGGGTTATTTGAAAGTCAGTTAGCTGAGATTCTACTGTATAGTTCTTTTCTGGTGTGAAACCAGATTTACCCACAAAAAATGTTTTATAAAGTTTTCCTCTTAATTAGCTGTGCTGCCGTAAACACATTTTTAAATCATTCAGTTGGCATTTCTTTTTAATTATTACCATTTCTTTCTTATGTGTTTATTTCAGTGATAGAAATACATGTTTGAAGAGTTCCTGTTACTTAGTCATTCGTACCACTAAGCAATCCAAAACAGTATTGCTCAGTCCAGACTCGGTTTTCTGAGTACACATAATTAATCTGTGTGCTTAGTCACACAGAAGAACAGACCTGTTGGCAGTTGTCGAGTACCAATCTCAGACACCGATGATCTAATGAAACCACAAGGCTGGTGTGCTGGATATAATTGAAAAGACATGCTAATATCAACCTTCAATGTCTAAGCACACTGTGGAGTAATGCTTTCAGAATAAGCCCGTAGAAATAAAAATGAAGCAGAGATTTTAAGCGCCGAGGGCATGTGACACATGAGAGTGTGGCAGAAATATGAATGAAATTCGATGAAGAGTTCAAAAGTCATTGTGGGGGCAGGGTGTAGGGAGAGAGGAGACATGATCGAGATGTTTAAGTATATTACCGGCCGTATCGAGATGGAAGAAGAGATTCTCTTTCTCAAAGGAAACCTCAGCCACAAGAGGGCATCCGCTCAAACTCATGGCGACACCAGGAAATATTTCTTCACCGAGAGAGTGGTTGATCCTTGGAACGAGCTCCCGGTGCAGGTGATCGAGGCAAACAGCGAGCAAGAATTTAAGAGCAAATGGGATGCCCATGTGGGATCCCTTAGAGGGTTAAGCCAAGGGAACCTGTCACCAGGAGTGGGATCCCTAGGATAGTAGACTTGGGGGTGGGTCAGTAGAGTGGGCAGACCTGATGGGCTATGGCCCTTATCTGCCGTCATCTTCTATGTTTCTATGTTTTAGGTGTGACAGATACAGTGCTTGTATAGAGTCTGTTTCTCTACTGGAAACAAGGCTAATAAATGTTGATGTCTATGAGTGAGTGAGTGGTATATAGCTGGGTTCCTATCTGATCACCCCTTAACTGATGCTTTGGGTAGGTGGAGCTAACATGCTGAGTCAAGGGGGCAGGGCTCAGGCAGGGATGCAGTTAAATGCCCCAGAGTAGAACAGATGAGAGAGGTCCTGCATGAAGGAACCCTCCCAGGGTGTTCCCATAAGCTGCAATACCTGGGGAGGGGCTGGGAAGGAGGAGCAGCCCTTAGCAGACATTGATACCCTGAATATGTTGACGCTTTTGTGAGAAGTCACAGCAGGCATATTGAGGAATCTGCCACTAGGAGCAGGAGCAAGAAAGATTCACTCTTGCCACCATTACTCCCACTAGTCCACCAGGGATTGAAGGTAGGCCCAGGCGGGCCTACCAAGATGGGGGTGGGGGCCATTGTTTGGGAGATGGGGGGGAGGTCATTGTTGGGGAGAGCTCATGGGCTAGGGGAAGGAAGAAGGGGACCATTTTGTGGGGCCCAAGGTAGTTTGGGAGGCCTTAAAAAGACTAGGGGGACACTCAAAATTGCAGGAAAAAACCTTTTAAAACCAATAGGAAGAAGTATTTTTTCACTCAGAGAATAGTTAAGCTCTGGAACTCATTGCCAGAGCTTGTGGTAAAAGTGGATAGCGTAGCTGGTTTAAAGAAAGGTTTGGAAAAATTCCTGGAGGAAAAGTCCATAGTCTGTTATTGAGACATGGGGGAAGCCTCTGCTTGTCCTGGATTGGTAGCATGAAATGTTGCTACTCCTTGGATTTTGGCCAGGTACTAGTGACCTGGATTGGCCACCATGAGAATGAGCTACTGTGCTTTATTTTTATTTTTTATTTTATTTATTAAATTTTCTATACTGTTCTTCCAGGGGAACTCAGAACGGTTTACATGAATTTATTCAAGTACTTGAGCAGTTTTCCCTGTCTGTCCCGATGGGCTCACAATCTATCTAATGTACCTGGGGCAATGGGGGGGATTTAACCACTGCACTACACTCTCCCCCTTGACGGACCTTTTGTCTGACCCAGTAATGCTATTATGTTTAAAAAGTTATGCATGTCCCAGTCAATATTCTGCTTTGGTCCATGGGTTCTGAATAGGATTTATGAGGGAGAAAAGAGAGGAGCAAGAACTTATTGTCAACAGCAACGAGATTGCGACAGATTGGCATCAGAAGCACCGTTCTCTGTTGGTTTTCCTCTTACTTTGATTGAGATGCTTTTCAAGTGATTATTGGATTTGGCACTGTGAGTCTGGAACTGACATTTGTTCCTTTCATAGACAACAACTACTGATGCAGGCATTGGGCACATGTCTATATACTGAAAATGTGAAACGGATGTCACTTCCACACCCCTTTCTATAGACTCACACTTGTCAAAAGTTTCTTCAATATTCACCAACCCTCAGAAGTGCCACCACAATACTCAAAACATTTCACTGTATCTGGCTTCACGCACTGTATCTTCACTGGGTCCAACTTTTCTAACTGCCTTAGTTGAATTGTTTTTAAAGTTATTTTTAAACATTTTGTAAACAACCATTTCTAAGAAAGGTACTTAGCTTTTAACTTTTTGCCTTCAGGTGGTCAGTTTATAGGGACAACTATGCCGACATGTTTCACCCAACGGGTTTTTTCAAAGCTCATATCCCTCTACAAGCTTTCGCCGTCTCTTACAACCACCAAGTCCTTTAAACCCATGTCCATGGCCATGTCAGGTTAGTTACTGGACTTGGATCTGTAGTTGTGCCTTTGTTTTGTTTTGTTTTTTGCCATCTCCGCTGTATGGTTTTCTTATGGTTAGAGTATCCAGCTTATGACGAGAACAGACTTGGAAAATCTTTACTTGGAACTTAATAAAACTGTTATTTTACTTACAACCCTTGTGTGTGGCCATATTCCTAGCGTTCCAACCCTGGCCACATAGCCATATTAGCACTGTTTAGAAACTTGGCATATGCCCAAATTTACACATGCAATTTTTAGTGCCGTATATAGAATCTGGGGGCTAATTTCCTATTGGTTTTTAAGCCATGTAGGATAGGTAGCTACTGTATTGTTTGTAACTGCTTTCAGTTCAGATTTGGAAAGACAACTAATTACAGTTTAATATAACCCATTCTTATTTTTAATTTGCTAAAAACATATATATTGAGAGCTAACCTGTTTTTTGGCTCCTCTGAGGAGTACAGTTTTCAATTACGGCATTTTAGCCAGATAACTACTTACTTATAGCAATAAATCCCTTTTAAAATTGTTCTCCCCATGGCTTTGTTCTTACGCTCGGCTGGATTTCTGTTAAATCACTGTAAAGGAAGTAGTTCAGCACCACGGAAAGCTCCTGTATTGTAGATAGACTGCTCAAAGCCATTTATCCTGGCCTGTCACCTGGCCTGTCATTAGGAGTTATGCATACTTTTGTACCAGTGCCTTTATAGAGAAACTCTTCTGAAATAGCATTTTGGGTGGCGTGAGACACAAGTGCACAATCCAGTTTTCAAACCTGTCCAAATACTTCCTGTTCTCATTCCTTTTTCTACTCTTCACTGAGAAGTTGGGAAAGCAGCCTAGCGTGGTTTTTAGCGCTGGCTACGGCGGTAACAGCTCCTACGATCATAGGAATTCTATGAGTATCGGGGGGAAGGGGTAAAACACGGACCTGACGGACCTCGCGGATCTAAAACCGCACGTCCTTAAAAATCTGAGGTCCACTTGTAGTTAGTTTCTGGCTCTGACAGACCTCGATGACAATTGAGCGCTGACGGATCCGTCTCAGCATAGGGAGGGAAAAGTATTAGGATCCGTCAGCGCTAAAATGTCATCGAGGTCTGGCAGAGCCGCGGACCTCAGATTTTTAAATTTACTGGGGCTGCAGGATTCGTTTTAGAGCCGCTCCAGCACTAGTCTCTGGCTCTGACAGACCTGGCTGACATTTTAGCGCTGACGGATCCTAATACTTTTCCCTCCCTATGCTGAGACGGATCCGTCAGCGCTAAATTGTCATCGAGGTCTGTCAGAGCCAGAGACTAGTGCTGGAGCGACTCTAAAACGAATCCTTTAAACTGGTTTCCTGCAGCCTCAGTAAATTTAAAAATCCGTGGCTCTGACAGACCTCGATGACATTTTAGCGCTGACGGATCCTAATACTTTTCCCTCCCTATGCTAAGACGGATCTGTCAGCGCTAAATTGTCATCGAGATCTGTCAGAGCCAGAAACTAACTACAAGTAGCACGGTCCTCAGATTTTTAAGGACGTGTGGTTTTAGATCCGCGAGGTCCGTGAGGTCCGCCTTTTACCCCTTCCCGAGTATCGGTTCTGTAACCACTACGGCCAGTGCTAAAAACTGTGCTACGCTTCTTGTAAAAGGGGAGAGGGGGGTAGATTTTCACACACATAGCAAAGGCACAGGATAAGGTCAAACATTTTGGTTTCAGTACATGAATCAGAAAAGTGTTAACTTGTATAGGGTTCAGGTGGAAATTCGGACTGATTGTCAGTAATTAAGGGCCAGGGTTGCCTGTCTGATCCATGATCTAGCTACAGTGAGATGTCCTTCATGGTGTTCAAGCATTTTTACATCTCCCTTTACTATATTATGCCCCTCAAAATCCAATAAAGCAAATTTTGATTGCACTTAAGCATCCGCCACAAGAAAAGATGGTCTATACTTCAACATCATTAAAAGTCAAGTCACCATTTAGTCTTAATAAGAAAGCAAAGCAAATATTGGATGTTCTTATCAAACCATGAAGCAAATAGATAGCATTACACCTCCAAAGGGTATCTTTGATAATTTGCACTATTAATAATTCCAGTCCCAGCTTTCTTTTTATAGCAAGTAGGCTGGACATAAATGCCTCAGCTTGCTATACAGAGAATCTATGGAAGTAAAATTGGGCTTCCAGTAACACACAAGGGGCCGCTGAAAAGTTCTCAGCCCAGCCAAGAAGAGAATGATGTGGAGCCATGAAACCTACAAGTTATTTCTCACTTTTCTTGACACTTTGTTTTCAATGGTATGAAATAAAATAAAAAGCGTCAAGAAAAGGGTGGAATAACTTGGAAGTTTCATGGTTCCGCCTCATTCTCTTCGTGGTTGGGCTGAGAACCTTTCAGCAGCTCCTCGTATTGTGATGTCATAATGCCTCATTCCACCAGGGCCTACGAGCCAGCCTCATCGGTGACGTCACAGTGGCTTGGTTTCCCTATACTTGTGCCCATTTACTAGATGCATTTGCCTCACTGAAATTAAAAGTATCAAGAAAAGTGTGGAATAACTCGTAAGTTTCACGACTTCACATCATTCTGTTCTCGGTTGGGCTGAGAACTTTTCAACTGCCCCTCGTATTTTTAAAAGAATGAGTGCTTCAGTTAGGGATGTGTGTGGGTGTGGGGGGGGGGGTTTATTGTAAAGTATTTTTCTATTTAGAGGGCCACTGTCATTACTGACTGATGTAATTGCTTCCTGACCCCCAATCCATATCCCACTCAGGCATTGGTTATTGGCTGAATATTTTATTGGTTCATAGACAACGGCGTGAAAGACAAAGACGCGCGCCGACAACTGAGCGCAAGACGGAGGCGCGCGCCAAAGAAAATTACAGTTTTTAGGGGTTCGGATGGGGTTTTTTATTGGGGAACCCCCCCCCCCCACTTTACTTAATAGACATCGCGCCGGCGTTATGGGGGGTTTGGGGGGTTGTAACCCTCCACATTTTACTGTAAACTTAACTTTTTCCCTAAAAACAGGGAAAAAGTGAAGTTTTCAGTAAAATGTGGGGGGTTACAACCCCCCAAACCCCCCACAACGCCCCCACAACGCGGTGCGATGTCTATTAAGTAAAGTGGGGGGGTTCCCCCCACACACCCCCGTCGGAGGCCTAAAAACAGTAATTTTGAGCGGCACGTGCCTCTGCGCTGCGCTCAATTGTCTGGGCGCGCCTTTGTCCCGGCGCGCTTTTGACCTGACACCATTTTATTACTAGTAGGAAGCAGTTTAATAAACATTTCCTCCCTACTTAGTATACTTACTATTGTCTTTAATTGCCATTTACAAATATTTTAACAGTAATTAATGACCCAAGCAACCATCGACTAGTTTCTCTCAGGGAAACATATTTAACTTCAAACATTTTTATTGAAGGATTAAAGTAATATACATTAATATAACACATATAGATATTCATTACAAATGATTTCACACATTTTGAAAATTCTAATCCATATATTCTATTAAATGCTTTCATTCCTCCAAATATTTTATAAGACAAACCCTAATCCCCCCCCTTTCGCCTCAACTGCTGCTTTCAGCTTCCGTGTGGAAAATGATAAGCACCGAACACTATGGGCTCCTTATATCAAGGTGCAATAGGAGGCGGTAGATTTTCAGCTACCGTGCGCTATAGCATGTGGTAATTTTGTGCGTGTGCTAAAAACCCTAGCGCACCTTCGTAAAAGGAGCCCTATAAGTTTTAGATCAATATATTCTCTGGTCGCTGGATGCTCCAATGTAGACCAAAGGATAAATATAAGAAAATAAAACAGGATCTGAATTTTTAAAAAAGATCCATTGGAAAACTTGGCTTTATTCCTTGAAACTACTCAAGATGAAATTTCTGATCGTGCCACTCTCCTGGCTACTTTCTCCTCTGAAAATATTAAAAGTATCGTTTTGAAAAATTATTTCCTGAAAAAAAGATTTCTTGTTTTGTGGCCAGAAATTACAAATGTTTCCTGATGTTTGTAGAACCATCCAATATAGGCATAAACAATTTCCTCAATATAAATCTTGAGTTATTGCTTTGGGTGCAACCTTTTTCCTAAAATTTCCAGCCAAGTGTTTAGTTTCTTATCTTAATATATCATACGCTTTTTTTGAACTGGATCAGTTAAAAAGATTCCTTTTAGATAAATAGACGGTGGTTTAAAATAACCTAAAATGTTGTAATACAGGCAAATTATTTTTCTTTTTGGTTTTGCATGAAGATGTTCCTCTCTCTCCTTGACGTAGACTCTTATTTGCTTTAGAATATTATTATGTATCATATACTATGATATTCAAATAAATAAATATAAAATAAAACTCAGCAGGAGACAAGAGGTATGTCGTGTGTACAGACCCAGGGCCTGAAGCCTGACCCACAGTGTGATTTTCATCTTCCAGGATTATTAAGTTCTCTAAGTACCAGAAATGTACTGCATTGTGCTCTGTTTCTCAATATGCTGGCAATAAAGTTTGCAAAAAAAACAAAAGTAATTAACCCCAAAATATCCACAAAGAAGAAAATCCAGAGAAAATAAAAAAAAACCTCTGTGGAGTGACGATGTTCCTAAATGGACTTTATTTGAAAGTGTCAAAGTTCCAAAGGTACACTGAAATCATCCACATAAAATAATTCCATCCACATAAAAATAAATCATCCACATAAGAGCCTTAAAGGACCTAGTCCGCTAGGGATACAGGACCCAACACGGTCCGCGTTTCGACAAAAAGTCTTCTTCAGGGGTCCCTGGGAGTCCTATAAAGGTGAGTACATGGGAAACAATTGTGTGGTGAGCCGGAAGTGAGACACTGCTTGTGTTTGCAACATTCTAGAGCTCAGCTTGTGATGTCATAATGCCTCATTCCACCAATGCCTAAGCTCCGTCCTCATCTGCCCAAGCCTCAAACACTTTCAAATCATAAGTAGCAAAAAACAAAAGGAATTGACCCCAAAATATCCACAAAGAAGAAAATCCAGAGAAAACCAAAAAAACTCTGTGGAGTGACGATGTTCCTAAATGGACTTTATTTGAAAGTGTCAAAGTTCCAAAGGTACACTGAAATCATCCACATAAAATAATTCCATCCACATCAAAATAAATCATCCGCATAAGAGCCTTAAAGTTTGCTCCAGCAGCCCGTTGTACTGCCTTTTTCTGTTATTCTGCTGCCCTCTCTTATCTCAAGAATCCATGGGGAGACCAGAGACCTGCCCCTCCTTCCTCCCTCTGCTTCTCCTAACTCCAACTGGCAGATGGTCCTGCAGGGAAGATCCAGGACCCACCAAGTTCTAAAGGTCTGAAAGCAAAGGTCGTATTTAAGCCGTCGGTGGCCAAAATGGCCATGACGTGCTTTGAAAATTTTTACTACCTGTGTATTCTTTGTAGAAATAACCCTCGCATCCTGCTGAACAGAAGCAAGAATGCTTAATGGCACCACTTACCGGTTTCAAATGATTATTTCTGGAGACTGAATTCATTTTGCCTGGAGGCCTACTCTGTTTCAACAGCATATGTTATATCATGAGTGGCAAATATACTGCAATGATTCCTTCCCTCTAAAGAGTCTGCTTTTGATTATGTTATTCTTCAAAGTGTGCTGCTATGTGAAGGGACCTGTGTGTGATTCCCAAGACAGATCTTCCATTCTCAGGGCGATAGCTTCTCATAGATTCTGGGGACTAGGGAGGCCCAGTCATTGGCCACGAATCAGAGAATGACATGGGGACAAATTTTTCCCCGTCCTGGCGGGAACTCATTTTCCTATCCCGTCCTGGCGAGTTCTTTTCCTGTCCCTTCCCCGTTCCTGCAAACTCCGTCCTCATCTGCACAAGCCTCAAACACTTTAAAATCATAAGTGTTCGAAGCTTGTGTGGTCAAGGCAGAGCTTGCAGGAATGGGGCGGGGACAGCAACAAAACCCGTAGTAGAGAATGGCACGGGGACAAATTTTTTCCATCCCCGCGGGAACTCAATTTCCCCGTTCTGTCCCCGCGGGATTTGGTGCAGGAATATCTGAGTCTTTGTTCGCCACACTTTGTTTAACCAATTCACCAGTTTCAGATTATCCCAGATATTCGCTCATTTTTTTGTGATATATGCAGCTTGAAGCGCCATTTATAGGACAGTGCTCTGCACAGATATTTTTTTTTCAGTGACTACATTTGGCCATCATTTACTGACTCTAGTCCTATGTGGAAAAACAGCCCACTATTTCAAAAAGACTGCAGACTTTCCAGATAGATCAAACCATGCCCTATCAAGAAATGAGTGCACCCTTTTTGCAAGGAGTGCACATTATTACTGGAAGCTGACAAAATGGCCACATTTCAAGAAAAACCCAAATAAAATGAAAATTGCCATACATGACGTGAGAAACAGCACAAAATGAGAATGATCTGGCTGTCCATCTTTTCAAATAGCATTGATAAGATGATTCTCAAGAAAGAGAGATTTGATCATCTTAATCTCTTACTGAAAGATCACCACTGGCCACCTGTGACCCTTTGGATGTTGTTTTAAAACGTTTCAATAATTATTTAATGCTCTGATGAGTTTATTGCAGTTCCGTAAACCTGCTCACCTATTACAATCTTTACAATAAGATATCCTTGCATTTCTGCATCCCAGAGTGCACTGGGAAGGGTGCTAAGGCCCAGACCTGATCGGCACAGATACCTAAGATCCCTCCTATGGAAGGGCCTTATGCTCCTGGGCCTATTAGGGCCTTAGGCGCCTTCCCGGTGCATCCCAGGATGCACTGGGAAGGGGATGGCCTGACAGTTTGAAGAGGCAGACCTGCCAGCAGGAGTGAGTGAGCATCCCTCCTGCTGCTCTTCTAAAAAAGGTGTGAGTGGGAGATGAGGGGGGACGGGACAGCCCACTAGACCACCAGGCTTGTATAATGGGGGCTGTTGGGAGGGGAGGCTTACTGTTCGTGGGTACTGGGGTGGTCATTGGTGGTGCTTGTTGTCATCAAGGTCCGGGACTCTGTGGCAGGAGGGAGTAGGCATCCCTCCTGCCAAACTTTCGCATGGGGTGGGTGAGGCATCGGCAGGGGCAGCAATGGCAGGGGAGGGCAATAGACCATCAGGTTTTTTGGGGGGGCTCTATTTAAGAGGAATCAGGGCCAATTGTGGTAGTGGATCTGAAAGCTGCTTTATTTTCCTGTCAGTGCCTGAGCCAATCAGCGCTCAGGCACTAACAGGAAACCAAGGCTACGACAGCTCAGACCCTGCCAGTAAATATCGGCCCCGATTCCTTGTAAATGGAGGGGCGTTCCATTTTGAGAATTGCCCGGAGAGGTCATTTTAATATTAATGACCTTGTTATACCACAGTTTTAATATTAATTACCTCATTTTACTACATTTGCATAGTACAATCGGAGGCTGCTAGAAATAACGGAAAAGACCACGGTGAGCCATTTTAATAATCGGGTGGTAAAATACGCACATTTAACGATGGTTCAGCGCCATCACTAAATGCGCAGTGACTTTAGAGAATCCGGCTCTCAGTAATTAAAATTCTGGAAATGGAAGAAGCCGTGGTTGTTTGGGAATGCATTTATTAACCCCCCCCCCTTTTTTTTTTTTTTTACTAAGCTACGGAAGAGGTTTCTGCTGTGGCCCAGAGCGCTAAATGCGCCAACGCTCATCAAATTCTTATGAGTGTCAGAGCAGCGTCGGCGCATTTAGTGTTTCGGCTAGAAACATCTACCGCAGCTTAGTAAAAGAAAGCCTTAATTGGCCTGTATGACTGTATTAGAATATCATTGTACGAAATGTAGGTGGTTTACTGATTCTGTTTTTATGACATAATTGTATGAGTCGTGCGGTTTATTGTAATCCTTTTTAGAATCTGTGAGTCAGAAATGGACTACGAAGCTTTCACAATAAATAAAGTCAGATGGATTCCATGTGAAACGTGGAGATAATTTTGCACCTGACAGCTTAATGAGTATATTGATTGCTGTTTAGCTGTGCCGACTGCTTCCAATTCATTCTTCAAGACTGGTTGATCCAATCCAGCTTTTATAATGCATCAATTTATGGTTCTTGCTTTTCCTAGGGGGATTAGAAACTATCGGCCTCTTTTACAAAGCCGCACTAGCGGCTGGCGCGTGGAAACAGCCCCAAAGCCCTTTAATTCTCTACGGGCTTCAGGGCCATTAGCGCGGCTTTTGTAAATGAGGCCATAGAAGTCCCTGTATGCAGCGGAGTAAACCAGGACTGAATTAGGGCTGTTCTGAACCACAGTGCAGAGCTTCATCTGTATTATTTAAATCAGGAAGCCCTTATCTAAAAATCGACCCCAAAAATTAAAATAAAATTAAAAAAAAAACACAGGGCGCATCAAATTCTTATTTTTATTTCCATTTCCTGCAAATGAAAGATTTGTAATATTTAAGACAACTGAATTATGAATGTTTCTGATAATTATTTTATACAACCACTAGTGTTTAAGCCCGTTACATTAACGGGTGCTAGAATATATGTCTGTCTGTCTTTCTTTCGTACTTTCTGTGTCTCTCCCTGCCCCTGTCTCTCTCTTCCTTTCTTTCTGTCTTTCTCCCTCCCACTGTTTGTCCTTCTTTCTTTCTGGTTCTCTCTCTGGCACCCTGTCTGTCTGTCTTTCTTTCTTTCTGTCTCTCTTCCTGCCTGCTGTCTTTCTGTGTGTCTGTCTTTTGTTCTAATGCGCTGCCTGCCTGCCTGTCTCTCCATGGCCCCCTTCTGTCTCCCCTCCCCAAAGCAAACCAAGATTGCTCCCATGCCTCCTTTCCCCCTCCGTCCCCTCCACTTCCCTGTGCAGCAGCAGCAGCAGCAGCAGCAGCATTTCCCTCCCACCCTTCCCTGTGCAGCAGCAGCATTTCCTGCCCTTCCCTGGTGAGCCGGCGAGAAGGAGGAGGCTTTGGCGGTGGTGGTTTTGGTGGTGAGTGAGGGTGGGAGGGGGGAATCGCCAGCTGTGCTTTCCCGATTTGTCTGGCTGCTGCATACGCACTCTGACCACGAACCTATGGATCACAGATCAGGGATCACAGATCACGCAGGTCTGAGTGCGCATGCGTGGCTAGCGTTTTATTATATAAGATGTCGTTCTCTATATGGCACTCCATTTGTGATACACAGGATGTCTCGGACCCCTGAGGAAGGAGTGTTTCTCCGAAACACAGACCATGTTGGGTCCACACTCCATGTATATGGGAGCCACTCCTTTGGATTACAATTTTGTATAGACTTTTAATAAACACTCCTGCACCTTGTACATTCCATTCTGCAGTCTTTTTTCTTTTTTTTTTTTGCTTCTGACGGATGTGCATCATGCTGAGGTCAAGGTCCTCATATAATGTGACATGTTCTTTGACATATTACATTATATTTGGTTTGTAAGTTGTGAGCCAAGTTAGACACTTTGAGCTTCCCCCTCACAGACCTTGATGTGACTTGGTTGCCTTCCTTGTTTTTTCTAGTCGAGGTCAAGGTCCTGGCAGCTTGTACTACCACTTTTAACTTTCAACCGAGTGCTAATTCAGCCATTTTTAGCTTATCGATATTGTGTGACAAAACTGGAAAGAGAGCAGGTCAGTGGGAAGAAAAGTCTGTCGAGGCATGTCCCCTCTTATTTCCAGGCACGAACAATGGTCTTCATTCTCCCAGCTGCTGGTAGGTGACAGGAGTCTCACAGAGCCAAAAAGACAGCAGAAGGAGGACCCGAGGAGGGTAATTGCAAACCATAAATCATTCTTCAGAAAAGCAACAGAGCCTTCAATGCCTAGGGCAAGTCAACCGAGCTGGGAAGGAGACGTCCTCTCACTTTGGCCCAGTTTTAATTAACTCGGCATTAAGAAGAAGAACAACAAGCAAAAAGACTTCTTATTTCAATTAAGGCTGAAATCAAGATGTTATGGACTGAAGGCTGCAGACCAGGCTCTCCTTATTGGCCAGTGGCGAGCTACCGTAGCAATTTGAGCAGCGCTCAGAATGTTTCAGTGACAGTCCGGGAGTCCGATTCTCTCTGCTCTCTCTGCATTGCTTCAAAATCGGTTTCAGATTCAAGAATGACAATAAGGACGTGGGCACTTTCACTACCAGCCTGAAGGTTAAGAGAACCCAGATTGTGATAGAGAAAATAGGTTGTTTTGTTTTTCTCACTTTATTTGATTGTTCCGTATATAAGGTCAATTAAAAAAAAAATGATGCTTTATACTAGGAGGGTGATTCTATAAAGGGGCTCTTCTAAAGGAAAGTAGGTACCTACATTTCCTTATAGAATACTAGCATAACCAGGTATATGGACACTTTTGCCAGCCATGAACACCCAACTGCAAAATACTCTATCAAAGATATGCACATACTACCAGAATACCCAGGACTCTATACAAGGTGTCCAGAATTGCACATCCAAATTTCCGCATGCGCCCAAGATGCAGATGCAAATTCAGTAATGAGCCAATTAACATCAATACATTGGGTGCTAACAACCAATTATTAATTTGACTTGGCAGTCATTAAAATGTGCACGCATCTGGCTACACACTATTTTGTACGTCTTGGCATCTAACTCTACTAGTGTGTAATAGAGAAAGGCACGGGGAAAGGAACCTGTGGTTAACTGTGGGGTGGGGATGGGGACAGAGCCCACAGGGTGGGTAGGAGGACAGAGTTTGTGGGGCCAGGGCAGGGATGGGGACAGAGCCTGAGGGCGCAGGGACAAACTTTGTCCTCATGTCGTTCTCTAAAAACTTAAGACTAGTATCAACTTAAGTAACAACTTAAGTATCAACTTAAGTAAAAACTTAAGACTAGTATCAATATATAACAACTTAACACAGCTTAGACAACTGGTAATTGAATTCAATGATTTAAAAAAAATAACTGCAGAAGCTCCTTTTGGATTTAAATGAACTACTGTTAAATGACATCATTTATGTCTTGTTTGCTGATCAGACTCCTACCATCTGCAACATCCTCCCATTATGTGCCCGGTTTCTCAGCCACCTTACTGTTACTGCAACAGATTTATCCATCATCGCTGGCATCAAGGAACATTTCCAACATTTAATAGACATTTATTTTCCTGTTCATCCACTACACAGTTTAGGTTCTCGTCTACCCCCATGTCTGAAAGACAATCCAATTACCTTCACAGATGATATAAAAATATTGGCAAGTGAATCTTTTAGAAGGCTTTACCAATACCAGATCAAAATGGAAGGCTCTATTTAAACCCAAAGTGACTTACAATGCATTCCGAAAAGCAATAAAAACCGCCCTATTCAACAAATTCATTGACTAAAACAGACCACCCTTAAACTAAAACAAACCCCTGTAAACGCTATTCAATCTCTCAGGAAGCTCCAATTTTTCATGTATTCTTTACCCATGGAACTTAAATTAGTATGCGACTTGTCTATGTAACTTTTCTATTTTAGGCTCCTTATCATTCGCTGACTGTCCAGCCTTCTTTCAATGTGAACCACCTAGAAGTCGCCTGACTATGGCGGTATAGAAAAAAATAAAGTTATTATTATTATTTGTGATTTATAAACAGTTGTACAGAATATTGCCCCTTTTTATACTTTAATGAAAAAAATTAAATATAAAATCATAAGTGTTTGAGGCTTGTGCAGATGAAGATAAGAGTCCATGGGGACAGGGCGGGGATGGGGTCAGAGCCTGTGGGAACGGGGCAGGGATGGGAACAGAGCCCGCGGGGACAAGGACTTTGCCCCATGTTATTCTCTGCCTCACGACTCTTGTGTTCGGTTGGCCTAAAAACCTTTTTATTTGAAGATGCCTTTTTTATAGATTCCTTTCTAATTCTTAAATCGGATGGACCCCATCCCTAATGTTTTTACCCTTTTTTTTTGTCTCTCTATACCATCAAGGATGTAGTTCTGCCCTTCCACCCCTCTTTTTCTGTCCGTGTCTCTTTTGTTTTTATGTATCCCTAATTATTTTAACAATGTACACCGCTTAGAAAAATGATAAGCAGATTATCCAATTTTAAATATAACTTGGAAACTTGGAAAACTTGGTCGTAGAGGTCCTCTTTTGGCTTCCCTTTGGGGTGAACTAACAGCCTCTTGGTGCTCATGCTGCTGCCGCCATTGCCAGAAACCAAGGTAAAGTGTACAGGATGGATTTTATTTTGTTGCGTGTTTCTTTTTAAATCCCGCTTAGGTGGGCTATAAACTTTTTTTTAAAATAAATCTGCATTAAATTTCATCTGACATTTAGATGCTCAATTCCCCAGTCTGGCAAAGCCCTTTTGTATCTTCTCAAAGGCTGCTCATGTTTTAACAACTTTGAATAATTTTGTATCATCTGCAAACTTCCCCATCTCGCTCATTGTTCCCTTTTCCAGATCATTTATGTAAATGCCATGCATCACCGGTCCCAATACAGATCCATGAAACACTCCATTATTCACCTCCTTGTACTGGGGATACCTAATCATATAGTCCTAATCTTTTTCATGTCTTTTAAATAATTTCCAATCCACAGTAGACCAGTATCTGCTATCTCATGACTTATTTACTCATACTGTACATATCACTTACCAAAAGCGCATACATGCATGAAAATTTTAAAAAAAAGCCAAATATGTATCATAAAAAATACACCTTAGCATCAATCAAATATCCACGTAAGTTTTCTTAAATGTCTTCTGAGAATCCACATACACTATACAAACGAATTTGACTTATCTGTAATTTAATGTACACCATCAAAAAATTCAAATAGATTGGTAAGACAAGATTCCCTCTGCTCAATCCATAATGGCTCTTTCCCTTTAAGTCACGTCTATCCATATGCCTCAAGTTTTTGTTCTCCAGAATATTTCCTACCATATTGCCAGGCATCAGCATCAGACTTACTGGTCTATAGTGTCCCAGATAACCCATGAAGACTTTCAAAAATACTGGTACAGTATGGTATTGGCTACCATCTAGTTTTCAGGCAAAGAAGCAGATTTAATGTTTTGCTGCTAACAAGTTTGCAATTTCCTATCTGAGTTTTTTTTTTTAGAATTTTTATGGAAATACCATCAGGCCTTGATGATTTGTTAATCTTTAGTTTTGGTGCTCTATTACATCTTCCAGATTTGTGGTTATTTGTTTCTATTCCTCTAAATCCTCTTAAAAGATCATTTATGGAATGGATAGCTCCCCAACGTCCTCCTCAATAAAATCCAAAATAAAGGATTTATTTATTTGATTTTCTGTTTAAGCCTTGTCCTCCTTGTGTGCCCCTTTACCTGCTGGTACTGACTCTTTCGTAGGAGTCTTACTTTTGACATACTTGAACATTTTTTTTTTATATAACTTATTTGCCTTTATGACATGTTTCTTTTCAAACTCTTTCTTGAGTTGTCTAATGCAGTGATTCCCAACCCTGTCCTGGAGGAACACCAGGCCAATCGGGTTTTCAGGCTAGCCCTCATGAATATGCATGAGAGAGATTTGCATATGATGGAAGTGATAGGCATGCAAATTTGCTTCATGCATATTCATTAGGGCTAGCCTGAAAACCCGATTGGCCTGGTGTTCCTCCAGGACAGGGTTGGGAACCACTGGTCTAATGAATGTTTAACGTCTAACTTGCCAGCACTTTATATTCAGGCCTGAAACAGCCCATAGGCCACACCAATTGTAGCCACTGGTGCCACATGTTAATGGCATAAGAACATAAGGGTTGCCATACTGAAGGTCCATTAAGCCCAGTATCCTATTTCCAGGTCCCAAGTATCTAGCTAGATCCCAAGTAACAAGACAGATTCTATGCTGCTTATCCTAGGAATAAGCAGCAGATTTCCCCAAGCCATCTCAATAATGGCTTACGGACTTCTCTTTTAGGAAATTATCCAAACCTTTTTTAAACCCTGCTAAGCTAACTGATTTTCACCACATTCTCCAGCAATGAATTCCTGAGTTTAATTACACGTTGTGTGAAGAAATATTTTCTCTGGCTTGTTTTAAATCTACTACTTAGGGGTCCTTTTACTATGGCGCACCAACCGATTTATTGTGCGCTAAAGATTAGCATGCGCTAAATGCTAACACGCCCATTATATTCTATGGGGCGTGTTAGCATATAGCACGTGCTCCAAACCCTTTTGCCTTCACTCCACTCAAGGGCACTCAGCGCAAAAAGATGTTTGATAACCTTCTGGCGACGCAAGCAGCAAAACTTAACCACTCCATCTCCAACCTGTTGACGGCAACGGACGACTTCAAAACTTTTCGAAAAGAAATCAAAACCCTACTTTTCAAAAAATGTATCCAGATATGTTAACCCAACCCTTCCCCCTCCTCCTAGATAAATTCTCCCCCAAAACCTCCACTTAAATAATCTCTTCCTCCCCAAAACACCAACCAAGTATTCAGATGCCTGAAATGTAACATAATCTTATTTGTACTCTAACTGTAATCTATTTGTTATATCACACAGTAACGTACAGTCAATTTAATATTCAATTTGCAAGTTCTTCCGGAATTAATCCAGGTACCTCTCCTCCCTTGTAACCAAAAAAAAAACCAAACCCCAAAACTGTTGTAACTTCACTGGAAATGTCCAGTTAGCTCTTTTGTAATCCGCCTTGAACTGCAAGGTATAGGCGGAATAGAAGTCCCTAATGTAATGTAATGTAAACCGGTTAGCGCGCCTTAGTAAAAAGAACCCCCTTAGTAGCTTCATCGCATGTCCTCTGGTCCTACTATTTTGGAAAAAAGTGGACAAGCGATTCACATCTATCCTTTCCGCTCCACTCACTATTTTACAGACCTCTATCATATTGCCCCTGAGCTTGGTTCTTCTCCAAGCTGAAGAGCCCTAACCACTTTAGTCTCTCCTCATAGGGAAGTCAACCCATCCCTTTTATCATTTTTGTTGCCCTTCTCTAGGCCTTTTCTGGAGTTATTTTTAAAATTAGTTTCACAGAAATTCTTGAAAGTAGTGCATTGCAGTAGTCCAGTAGAGACAGTAGAGTCGGCAGTACTAGTATCCTGTAGTATTGTTGGAAGAAGAAAGTAGGATCTGACCCTTCTTAACGTTTATAGTGTAAGAAAGAATTTCCGAACTAAATCGTTAACATGGTCTTCAAAACTCAGTGAACTGTCTAGACTCGAGTGACTAATTCTGCTATATCTTTTTTGAGATATGGTGACCAGAATTGCACACAGTATTCAAGGTGCAGCCATACCCCAGAGCGATACAAGGGCATTATAACATTTTCATCTTTGTTTTCCATTCCTTTCCTTTAAATTCCTAACATTCTATTTGCTTTCTTAGGAGCCGCCGCACATTGAGCTGAGGTTTTCAACATATCCTCAACAATGACACCAAGATCCTTTTCCTGGGAAGTGACTCCTAACACAGAACCCAGCATCGCATAGCTATAGTTTGGGTTCCTCGTTCCCACATACATGACTTTGCACTTGCTCACATTAAATGCCATCTGCCATTTTGACACCCAGTCTTCCGGTCTCATAAGGTCCGTTTATAATTTTTCACAATCCTCTTGCAATTTAACAACTTTGTGTCATCAGCAAACTTAATTATCTCACTAGTTATTGCCATTTCTAGATCATTGATAAATATGTTTAAAAAAACAACGGTTCCGGCACAGGCTCTTGGGGAACCCCATTATTTACCCATCTCCATTGTGAATATTGACAATTTAAACCCGCTCAGTTTTCTGTCTTTCAACCAGTTCTCGATCATTAAAAGGACATTACCTCCTATCCCATGACTTCCTAATTTCCTCAGAAGTCTTTCATCAGGTACTTTGTCAAATGCCTTTTGAAAATTCAAATACACAATATCGACCAGCTCGCCTTTATCCACATGTTCATTCACCCCTTCAAAGAAATGCAGTAGATTGGTGAGGCAAGATTTCCCTTGACTAAAACCATGTTGACTTTCTTTCATTAATCCATGCTTATTACATATATGTTCTGTCATTTTGTTCTTTATAATAGTCTCTACCATTTTGCCCGGCACCGATGTCAGACTCACTGGTCTATAATTTCCCAGATCACTTCTGGAACCCTTTTTAAAAATTGGCGTCATGTTGGCCAACCTCAAGTCTTCCAGCACTATGCTGGATTTTAAAGAGAGGCTTTCCACTAGAACTAACTAGCTGACAGAGCAGCCTCACCAAACATCAGCAAATTATTCCACACTCGGTAAATCTCCAGATGATGGCTCTAGCAGGCATGGAGCTGCCTGACAATGGACTGATAATGTGTGAAGGACCTTCACACAGCTTATGACAGCAAGAAAGTAGGAGGGAACAGGGACCTACCTGCATGGCATGCAAGCAATGTATCAGTCCATATTTGGGGTACTGACTTCCCTGATGCAGACTTTGAAACAAGATGTCAAGCCAGCTCCTCTACAGCATTTAGCATAAGTTTCAAGATAAGTAATACTATGAGTTAATTCGTGAAAATCCTTCTTTTAAGTTTTGATTTTTTTTTTACGCGCCATTATAGAAACATGATGGCAGATAAAGGCCAAATGACCCATCCAGTCGGCCCATCCACCCATTTCTGATGAGGAAATGTTAATGGTGAATTATGTTTGATTGTTGCTACTGCAAGGCTTTTTCACCTTTTTTGGATGGTCATCACACTTTTCGGTGTGTCATATAGATGGCAAATTTTGATAAGACTTGATTTTTCTGCTCTTTGCATTGATATTGTTACAGGTTTTGGCCTGTATAAACTAGGTGCTTTTTAATTACCCTCCAGCCCGCACAAACACACCAAATGGGGAAAAAATGCTTGATGAATAAGCAACACCCAAGTCAGAATGCTCATATGTTATGGAAAGCAGAGAAATGGCAATACTTTTAACTCATCTGCAGATTTCCTGTAGTTAAGCTTCAGAGTTATGACCCATGGGATATTCCTTAGAATCTATGTCATTTTCCTCAAGAAGCACGAAGCTCATTTCCTTACACCTACAATTAATTTGGAACTGCCTCTTGCTCTTGGCTGGATTCACACAGGGCAGAGACTTGCTCTTGGTCACGTTAATTATGGTCCCCACAAAGCTAAAGGTACCGTATTCTAATAATAGCTTATTTCACAGCGTTGTGCTTGCAATTCCTTATCTTATTAAACCTCCAGTGACGCTGCCAGAAACATCCTCTACACTTTCTGTCCTTGCAACAGAACAAGACTCGTGATTCATTTCCAGTTCTTTGATAACATCGGGTAGGCCCTTTGAAGAACTGGGTGAACATGTAGGTAGGTGGTGCAGTCCTTTAAATTAAACTTGCTTGAAACCTATACTGTGGTTAAGGCAGCTTCAATACTCTTTTTTTATTATTATGGAGAAGGCTTGGTAATTGTTTTGGCAATTTCCATGGTTAATCCTTAACCTTTCTATAGTTTCAATCCATTTAATTTCCTATATAAGTTCACCTTACTCTTGGTCCTTCCGTTATAGACTCATTTTTTATTGTTGTTTCCTGTTCATATACAAGGGGCCGCTGAAAAGTTCTCAGGCCAGCCAAGAAGAGAACGATGTGGAGCCATGAAACTTACAAGTTATTCCACACTTTTCTTGACTCTTTTTGTTTCAGTGAGGCAAATGCATCTAGTAAATGGACACAGGTATAGGGAAACCAAGCCATTGTGACATCACCAATGAGGCTGGCTCTTAGGCATTGGTGGAGTGAGGCATTATGACATCACAATATAAGGGGCTGCTGAGAAGTTCTCAGCCCAGCCAAGAAGAGAACGATGTGGAGCCATGAAACTTCCACACTTTTCTTGACACTTGTTTTATTTCATATCATTGAAACAAAAAGTGTCAAGAAAAGTGAGAAATAACTTGTAGGTTTCATGGCTGCACATCGTTCTCTTCTTGGTTGGGCTGAGAACTTTTCAGCGGCTCTTCATATTGACTATATAATATATTAAATTTTATTTTTAAAATTTTTTTAAAAAGATATTTCTGTGCTATTGGAGCTGGATCTGGGAGTCTATTTTGTTAAGACAAATAGACACCAATGTTGCCTTTACAAAATGTGTTTAAAATAGGTGCCTTTTTTGAACTTCACACATAGGTGCCCTGTTATCAAATCTCTCTTGTTGTTCCCCCCTCCCCCGTATTGGGGGCAGCTCTAACTGGGCACCTGGTAGGAACCTATTCTTTAAAGGAAGTTAGGCGCGTACTTTCTTTCAGAGAAGGCTAATGTGTGCCTGTAATTAAGGCATGACCACTTACACCAGTCATAGAGCTGGTGTAAATGGGTTCACCTAAGGGCTGAAGATAGGCATTTAAGTGGGAGATCTGCCCACATTGGGGGCAATTCTATAAACTGGCACTAGAGAATGTTACGGTGAAAAATTCATCACCGTTCCCATCCCCACGGATAACCGCGGGAAATAATCCCATGTCATTTTTTAGTGTCTATTTCAACCTCAGTCCTTCTACACCGGCATTCTTCAGAGCAAAGCTTGCGGATCAGTGGTTGTGGCCATTCATACTCTGATTCTTATGGGAGCCAAGGATAATGAAGCCATTGTGACATCACTGATGTGATTGGCTCTTAGGCACTGGTGGAATGAGGCATTATGACATCACAATATCTGCTCTGGATACCAGAGACTGTCATTCTGTAGTGTCTGTTTCAACCTCGGTCCTTCTACACCAGCATTCTTCAAAGCAAAGCTTGCGGGTCAGTGGTTGTGGCCATTCATACTCTGATTCTTCCCTCTCTCCTTAAAGAATGACATGAAGATGGTTTCTCGCAGTTATCCGCAGGGACGGGAATGGTGATGAATTTTGTCACCGTGTCATTCTCTTTAGGTACCACAAAGAGAAGCATTAGCACCAAACCCATTACAGAATAATAGCACAAAGTTGCTTTAGAATGCCAATATTGAGGCCAAAATTTGGCAGGCATAAGTGGGCATACCTAAATGCACCATATAATGCATGCAACTCATAGTATTCTATGGGTTATGCAATTGAATAGCTGAAATGGCCATGAGATGCCCTTGCAGTTGCATGCTATCATCTTTTACGCATGGAAGGACATTTTCGATATGACGTCTGAGTCTGGACATTTTGGGGAAAGATGTCCAGAAATACAGTAGAGTAGGACTGCCCAATTCCGGTCCTCGAGATCTACTGGCAGGCCAGGTTTTCAGGATATCCACAATGAATATGCATGAGAGAGATTTGCCTTCTTAGTATGCTTGTTTCAATGTCATATCTTTGGGTGGTGGGAGGGGGTTGGTGACCACTGGGGAAATAAGGGGGGGGATCATGCCTTAATCCTTCCAGTGCTCATCTGGTCAGTTTGGGCAATTGAATATCATCCACATACAGTCTGTAGGAGGCTCCCAGATGTTGTAGTAACTTGTACAACGGAAGCACGTATAACTACCCTCTGGCCAGACAATTGCCCATTCACAAATACTTCCTGGGTAAATAGGAACATAAGAATTGCCGCTGCTGGGTCAGACCAGTGGTCCATCGTGCCCAGCAGTCCGCTCACGCGCGGCCCTTGGTCAAAAACCAGCGCCCTAACTGAGACTAGCCCTACCTGTGTATGTTCTGGTTCAGCAGGAACTTGTCTAACTTTGTCTTGAATCCCTGGAGGGTGTTTTCCCCTATAACAGCCCCCGGAAGAGCATTCCAGTTGTCCACCACTCTCTGGGTGAAGAAGAACTTCCTTACAATTGTACGGAATCGATCCCCTTTTAACTTTAGAGCGTGCCCTCTCGTTCTCCCTACCTTGAAGAGGGTGAACAACCTGTTTTTATCTACTAAGTCTATTCCCTTCATTATCTTGAATGTTTCGATCATGTCCCCTCTGTATCCTCTTTTCAAGGGAGAAGAGGCCCAGTTTCTCCAATCTCGCACTGTACGGCAATTCCTCCAGCCCCTTAACCATTTTAGTCGCTCTTCTCTGGACCCTTTCGAGTAGTACAGTGTCCTTCTTCATGTACGGCGACTAGTGCTGGACGAGGTATTCCATATGGGGGGAGTACCATGGCCTGGTACAGCGGCATGATCACCTGCTCCGATCTGCTCCCTTCTTAATCATTCCTTGCATTCTGGTTCGCCCTTTTTGCCGCCGCCACGTATTGCGCAGACGGCTTCATTGACTTGTCGACCAGTTATTTTAGAGGCACCTTTTTCTGTGCTTAAAACACAGTTTTTATACAGGGAAAAAAAAATTACCTCCTAAAATATCTCACTTAGGAACGCTCATTGATAGTGCTTAATGAATAACTGATTTAAAAAAAAAATAAAAATGTTACATGGGTTTAAAGAACATGCTGACTAGCTCCTCACCTGCAACACCTTGCCTCACACAAAGAAGCAAATTGTAAAGCCTTTTAGAATTCAGAGGCGGTAGTAGGATAAACACCACCGTTTCTTCAATTTCCATCCCTTCTAAACCACAAATAGCTCTTTCGCTGCATGCAATGCTTCCACACGCTCTCTCACTAGGAAGACCGCATGAACCCTGTTGGAGAATAAACTGTGGCAGACAATATCCTGCAAGATGCCTCCTCTAGGAGCAGGTTGGAGAATGGATATGTCAGACCGCCTGGAGTAACTCAACTCTATCGCTCCCTCCTTATGTTCTCAGATAATTTTGCTAGAAGAAATCAGGACCTCGGTTTATGAAATGAAGGGGGAAAAAAATGATTCATTTTCACATCTAAGAATGTTGGACCTGATTTCCTTTTTTAAATCTTTTCTCTTTTTTTTTTATATATATTTAGTAACAATACACACAAGTATAAACTTGATGAAACAAAACAGAGACAGGAATAAATTAGTGAGGAATTAGTACAAAGACATGGCATGGGAGCTTTTCTTTTTACTAACGCGTGCTTATCGCAGGTTCAAAAGCATTATCGTCGGGCACGCTCAGGCATTGCAAAGCAGTTTTGCATGTTTACGGAATTTATTTTATAGCGCTGGGGTTGGAGAGTAGGCATGTTCTATGCTTATTGCAATTAATAATAATAATAATTTCTTTTTATATACCGCCATACCCGAAAGTTCTAGGCGGTTCACAACAATCAAGCAGAGTACATACAATGCAATATATACAATGCAAATGCATACATCAGATTAAGATCTTCTGAAGATTCAGCAAAATAAAATGCTAACTATATAAAGAAATACAAACAATTTAAAATAGGATAAAGAATAAGATTAAGAGAATAAACAACATTAAGATTCTAGCCTATTAAATAGTTGTGTTTTTTATCTTGTTTCTAAAGTCTAGGTAAGAGGAAGCTTCTAACACCATTTTGGCAAGGCATATATTCAATTTGGCTTTCAATTTGAAAGGAAAAGGTGGATAGAACATGAGCCCTTAGGGCAGGGGTAGGGAACTCTGGTCCTCGAGAGCTGTATTCCAGTCGGGTTTTCAGGATTTCCCCAATGAATATGCATGAGATCTATTTTCATGCACTGCTTTCAACGCATATTCATTGGGGAAATCCTGAAAACCCCACTGGAATACGGCTCTCAAGGACCGGAGTTCCCTACTCCTGCCTTAGGGGCTGATTCTGCAAATGGGTGTCCTGATTGTTGTTGGCAGTGGGCATTCTACCTCTGTTTCAAAGCCAATTGGGGGTGCTTTTTTTTAATGCAGGCAGGAGAAGATGCCTACATTGTAGGCGTATGTCGCGCACCTACGGAAACACATAGCGATGCTTACAGATGCCCAAAGTACGGCGTGGGTGTGGTCTGCACCAGAAGTGGCCTTGGGCGTCCCTATGTGAGATAGATGCCTTAAACGTAGGCCTGCAAAATGAGGGTCTGCATTTAAGGTGTCTGTTAGTGAGAGTAGATGTGATTCTCTACAGCAGTGGTTCCCAACCCTGTCCTGGAGGAACACCAGGCCAATTGGGTTTTCAGGCTAGCCCTAATGAATATGCATGAAGCAAATTTGCATGCCTATCACTTCCATCATATGCAAATCTCTCTCATGCATATTCATTAGGGCTAGCCTGAAAACCCGATTGGCCTGGTGTTCCTCCATGACAGGGTTGGGAATCACTGCTCTACAGGATGTAGGTGCGTGATTAACACGCCATTGGCGGCCGCTAAGATTGGTGTCCTTTAGAGAATCAGGACCTTACTGATTAGAAAATAGGTATCAGTAAGTGCTCACATGCTTAGGGTTACCAGATTTTACGTCAGTAAAATCCAGGCCCTTAGGCCCGACACTCATAGGGCTTTCAGCGCACCAGCCTGTGCTAAAAACTGTTTCCACGGTTTTTGTAAAAGGGGAGGTTAACAATTTATACTATACATAATTATCCCCCTCCTTTACAAAGCTGGGCTACGAGCGTCGGAGTAGTTACTGTGGCGGCCGGCGCTAAAAAAAACACTAGCGCAGCTTTGTGAAGGAGGAGGGGTATGTTTTTTTTATCTTTATTTTAACAGCAGAACCGTACATATTATTTTATATATTGACAATGTTTATTACTGATGCATTTTTGAAGTTGTTTTATGTTATTTAAGACTCGCTTTTATTATTGATTTTCATTTTTACGTTGATTTATGTTAACTTATTGTTAGACTCCTGAAGCAGGCCATTGGCCAAAGCACGTGCGTGTCGAGTCTTCATTGATGCAATAAAGAAATTGAGCACCTTAGCTTGCCTTTTTGTGGCCTTTTCCAACACCCATTTCGGAGGGCCGTTTATAGATTTGATAGAGACTTTTAAAATATTAAAAGGATTTGACATAATAGGCCAGGAAGAAGCATTACTGACATTTTCAGACGTGACACGGACAAGAGGTCATAGCCTGAAACTGTGTGGCAGCAGGTTCAGGACAAATGTCAGGAAGTTCTGTTTCACACAGCGAGTGGTGGGTGCTTGGAATGCTCTCCCAGAGGAGCTTGTGGCAGAGACTAGTGTTCAGGGTTTCAAGCGCAAGTTGGATGCAGACCTTCTTGCAAATCATATCGGGGGATACGGGAAATCCGGGTCTCCAACAGGGAGCACATAACTGGGCCTCCGCGTGTGCGGATCGCCGGACTAGATGGACCTAGGTCTGATCCGGTGAAGGCGTTTCTTATGTTCTTATAGAATCTGGCCCTATGCATTTTGCCAGTTGCCAATAATGGTGCACACTCTTTGAAAATAGTCTGTACTATAATGAAGGAGTGTGCTCTTTTTCTGATCAGGCGTGCATGCCCACACACGTTTACAAATATGCAAAGGTTCGCATGGTGGTTCCATTGTGAAAAAAGAGTGCGCCCTACGACTATTTCTACTATTTATTATTTCTATAGCGCTGAGAGGCGTATGCAGCATAACATACTGTACAATAGACAGTCCCTGCTCAGAAGAGCTTACAAACTAATTTAGACAGGACATTTCAGATTTGGGGAGGTTATAGTGGGTATAGGTATCTGACAGAAGCAGGGTTGTGGAGATTAGAGCAGGTCTAGGTATCTGACTGCAGTGAGGGGGAGTTTACGAGTTGAAAGCAGTTTCAAAAAAGTGGGCCTTTAGCTTGTATTTGAACCCTGCCAGGGAAGGAGCACGACGTATTGATGCAGGCAACCTGTTCCAGGCAAAAGGTGCTGCAAGAAAGAAGGGACGGAGTCTGGAGTTGGCAGTGGAAGAGAAGGGTACAGATAAGAGGGGCTTGCCCGATTAGCAGAGATCATGGGGGGGGGGAGCATAGGGGGAGATGAGTGAGGAGAGATATCGGGGGGGCTTCAGAGCGAACGCAGTTGTAGGTCAGCAAGAGGAGTTTAAACTGTATTTGGAAACGGACGGGGAACCAATGAAGCGACTCGAGGAGAGGGGTAACGTGAGAGTAGCGGCTCTCACGGAATACGAGTCGCACAGCAGCATTTTGAATGGATTGAAGAGGTGAGAGACGGGCGCCCGGGAGGCCCGAGAGAAGTACATTTCAGCAGTCTAAGCGCGAGGTGACGAGAGTGTGGACGAGGGTTTTGGTCGTGGGTTCAGAGAGAAGAGGACGGATTTTGGCAATGTTATAGAGGAGGAAGCGACAGGATTGGGGGGGTCTGTTGGATCTGAGCAGAGAAGAAGAGGGAGGAGTCAAAGATCACCCCAAGGTTGCGAGCCAACGAGACAGGGAGGAGGATAGCGTTATCCACAGAGATAATGCACACTGTTTCAATGAGAGTGCACTATTAGAGAATGACACCCCCCCCCAAAAAAAAGGTGTTTTTTCTGCTCATTTTAATTTGTTAATGGCATATAATGACCTATCAAAAAAAGTCTTCTAAAACTCCAGCTAATCCAGAATACTGCAGCCAAACTGATCTTCTCAAAACGCAAGTCTGACCATGCCTCCCCACTCCTTGCCAAACTTCACTGGCTCCCAATAATCTCCAGAATCCATTTCAAATGTTCCTGCCTGGCTTTCAAGATCATTCACGGAATCCTGCCTCCTCTTATCCCACTGTCTTTCAACTCCTCCAGTCCCGACTCCTCCAGAACTGCCCAAAGGCTTAAACTAGCCTTCCCCTCTCCACGCGGCATCCACTATGCAGGCAAACTGGGAAAATCCCTTCTCTTCAAAATCACAGGTCTTTGGAACGACCTCACCACCCCGCTGCGGAACCTGAGCTCCCTTCAGCTATTCCGCAAACAACTGAAAACCTGGCTTTTCAGCAAATTGTAGCTCTATCCTTCCCCCCTTCTACACATAAGTTCATGTAATCCTTTTTCTTCTTCTCTACCCACTATTTTAAGTTCTTGTAAACCGTGTCGAGCTCCATTCTCATGGAGATGATGCGGTATATAAACTTAAGGTTTAGATTAGATTAGATTAGATTGGTGCATGTTATTGCAAACAACAGCCCATCCCAAGGACTTTGCAACTTCTTGAGCAGGTATAAAGACTGCTTCTCTGTGTGTCACACTTCAAAACTATAATTGTTCTGCATCTTGGGGAGATTTATTGAATTTATTTTATTTCCCTAGAGTCTAACCTTGGTATCCCACCAAAATGATACTTTAACAACCATAATGGAACATGAAATGCAATTAAAATGGCCGCCTCATGGGGCACATAAAGACAGTAATTTTCAGTGCATTTTATGCAGCTAAGTCTGAACTTACACACATCAAACAGCTTCTGAACATCCCCTCCACTCCTTTTATCCGCTCTGAAAAATGCGCAGGCTGTGCAAAGTGCACCTAATTCCACCAGCGAGAAAAGGTGGTGTTCCCAGTAGGGATGTCCATTTGTTAGTGTATGCAGAACTCATTAGTGGACCTTAGATTATATTGTCTGCTAAACTGATGTAACAAGTGCTAACCTATGGATTAACATATTTCCCCCCCCCCCCTTTTATTAAACCAGGGCCTTTGTTTATTATTCATTGAGTATTTGATGTGCTGTCTGAACTGGACTGGCAGAACAATTACAAAATTAAAAATAGTAGAAAATGCTAAAAATAAACAGAACAGAAAAAAGCACTTAGGGCTCCTTTTACAAAGCCGCGTTAGCGACTCTTCATCACGCGCTAACCCCCGCGCTGGCCGAAAAACTACTGCCTGCTCAAGAGGAGGCGGTAGCGGCTAGCGCGTCCGGCGGTTTAGCGTGCACTATTATGCGCGTTAAACCGCTAGCTTTGTAAAGAAGCAAGACTATAAAAATTATTCAAAAGCTCTTGAACTATGGTACAGAGAGCCGACTGATCAATCACTCTGGGATCAAAATGGCCGAAAGGTTTGTAAAAGAAAAATGTGTCTTCAATTGGACCTTGAAGTTTTTGAAACATATAGTAGCATAGTAACATAGCAGATGATGGCAGACAAAGACCCGAATGGTCCATCCAGTCTGCCCAACCTGATTCAATTAAAATTTTTTAAAATTTTTTCTTCTTAGCTATTTCTGGGCAAGAATCCAGAGCTCTACCCGGTACTGTGCTTGGGTTCCAACTGCCAAAATCTCTATTAAGACTTACTCTAGCCCATCTACACCCTCCCAGCCATTGAAGCCCTCCCCTGCCCATCCTCCACCAAACGGCCATACACAGACACAAACCGTGCAAGTCTGCCCAGTAATTGGCCTTAGTTCAATATTTAATATTATTTTCTGATTCTAGATCCTTTGTGTTCATCCCACGCTTCTTTGAACTCAGTCACAGTTTTCCTCTCCACCACCTCTCTCGGGAGCGCATTCCAGGCATCCACCACCCTCTCCGTAAAGTAGAATTTCCTAACATTACTCTTGAATCTATCACTCCTCAACCTCAAATTATGTCCTCTGGTTTTACCATTTTCCTTTCTCTGGAAAAGATTTTGTTCTATGTTAATACCCTTCATGTATTTGAACGTCTGAATCATGTCTCCCCTGTCCCTCCTTTCCTCTAGGGCAGTGTTCTTCAACCACCGGTCCATGGACCAGTGCCGGTCCACAGAAATTTCCTGCCGGTCCACAGGGCCAGCATTTGCATCAGGCCCAAAACAGTGTTCTTCAACCGTCGGTCCACGGTGCGATCGTCACGGCGTTATCTTCGAGCCAGCTCCCTCTTCCTCACTGGTTCAGTGCACAAAGCCACGGGCAGTGGCTCCTACGCGTGTCCTGCACCTGAACAGGAAGCCTTCTCTCTGACGTTGCAACGTCAGAGGGAAGGCTTCCAGATAAGGCACGGGACGCACAAGGAGCCGCTGCCCACAGCTTTGTGCACTGCATCGGTGAGGAAGAGGGAGCCGGCCTGAAGATAACACCGGGGGCGGCATAAAATGGCCAAGCGGGAGCAGGCCATAAGGTAAGGCATAGCATGGAGGGAGGAAGACAACAAAGGTAGGGGGGAATGATTTTATTTTGGAGGTTTGTAGCCATTTTTATCGCTCCTTTCAGCTTAAGCCACTGTCTTTCCACTTCTCTTATGTCCTCCCATCCTAACAGCTCTTTCTTTAGGTACTTTCCCATTGCATTAAAGTCCGTACGTTTGAAATCTAGGAATTTAAGTATCGTGCAGCCGTGCTCCACTTTAGCCGTTATATCAAACCAAACCGTTTGATGATCGCTACTTCCCAGGTGAGCACCCACTCGAACATTAGAGATACTCTCTCCATTGGTGAGGACCAGATCCAATATCGCTTTTTTCCTCGTGGGTTCCGTCATCATTTATCTGAGCAGAGCCTCTTGAAAGGCATCCACAATCTCCCTACTTCTTTCCGATTCCGCAGACGGAATATTCCAGTCCGCATCCGGCAGGTTGAAATCTCCCAACAGCAGCACCTCCTCTTTCCTTCCAAACTTTTGGGATATCCACAATCAGATCCTTATCAATTTGCTGCGATTGAGTTGAAGGTCTGTAGACTACACCCACGTAGATAGAAGTTCCATCTTCTCTTTTCAGAGCGATCCATATCGCTTCTTCCTCTCCCCAGGTCCCTTGCATTTCGGTCGCTTGGATATTGATCTTTACATAGAGAGCTACTCCTCCACCTTTTTGACCATCTCTGTCCTTCCTAAAAAGATTATATCCCGGTATGTTTGCATCATAAAAAAGGTCTCACTGCAGATATTTGGAGGAAGATCATTCCAAAGCTTGAACCCTAAAAGATACAAAGCTGTGTCCCTGGTAGATTCTAAATGGGCATAGATGGAGAAGCACTAGGCCAGGGGTAGGCAATTCCGGTCCTCAAGAGCCGGAGCCAGGTCAGGTTTTCAGGATATCCACAATGAATATGTACAAAATGGATTTGCATGCACTGCCTCCTTGAGATGCAAATCTATCTCATGCATATTTATTGTGGATATCCTGAAAACCTGACCTGGCTCTGGCTCTCAAGGACCGGAATTGCCTACTCCTGCCCTGGGCAATGAGAGTCCAGAGAGCACAAGGTTCTAGAAGGAGTGTAATAAACAGTAAGGGAGGACAAAACAGCGGCTGACCAGAATAGTATGCTTTATGCATAAGACAAATCACGTCAAAGAATGCACAGAAGGGGAAAGGGAGAACAATGGAGTTACATGATCAGATTAAGTCCATTAGTGCACATTAAAACTCTATGGTAGCATCGTACAGCACAATATTAGTCATTTAAAGCGGCTTAGTACATATGGGTATCTAGTCATCATAGTTCCTAAGAGCGTCGGGAGCAGCGTGGAGCATTCAGCACGACTCCCTGCGCTAATAACCGCTATTGAGGGGGAGGTTAGGTCTATGCATTTTTTAAAAACCCTACTGTTTTAAGAAACACTTGCATAACATGGGGGCCTTTTAAAAAAAATGTATAAAGCACTGTAAAAAAATGTGCTTTTGCTGGGATCTAAAAAAAGATCATTTAAAAAAAGAAAAGATTCAAGACAAGAGAAGCATCACTTCGGACTTTGCATGTATGAAAAGCCTGACTTACATCTATAAGCAACGGTTTTGCTGCATAGTGAATTTGCAAAACATTTTTGTCCAAGGGGAGCCAATTAAGGAGACAAACTCCAAAGCTCTAACGTTTGGTATTTTGAAGTGGTTTTAAATCCTAAGTAGTACTGACCTCCTCTGCCCCTGCAAACCCCATGCCCAAACAGCAAAGGTTTTACGAGGGGGTGCTGAAAAGTTCTCAGCCCATCCAAGAAGAGAATGACATGGATACAGTTCAATCAATGATCTGAAACAATGTCAAAACATAGAATTTTGTTTCTGCAAATTGACACTTAAAATAAGATACCACTCTTTTCAGCTACAGTGGCAGAATAACGCTCAGGATTTAGAAAGTGGGTTGGTTGGGCTGAGAACTTTTCAGCACCTCCTCATATGTAATAAAAGTGAGCCAAGTATAGGACAATCACGCCATTGCGACATCACTGATAAGGTTATCTCTTATTGGTGGAATGAGGCATTATGACATCACAATCTCAGCTCTGGTTACCAGAGACTGGCACTCTTTACACTTCCAGGGGGGTGCTGAAATGTTTTCAGTTCAATCAATGATCTGAAACAATGTCAAAAAATAGAATTTTGTTTCTGCAAATTGGCACTTAACAAAATAAGATAACGCTCTTTTCAGCTACGGTGGCAAAATAACGCTCAAAATTTAGGAAGTTGGTTGATTGGGCTGAGAACTTTCAGCACCCCCTTGTAAGCAGAATAGAAATGTAATTAAATTGGTGACTAAAACATACGTAAATGCCAATTTGGACATTTTCTATGGTACATGTACGAGGGGCCACTGAAACGTTCTCAGTCCACCCAACAAAGTTGAGGCAGTCTCCATTGAGGGCTATACAATTGTCCACTTTTTTCATTCCATATTTTTCCAACTGAATCAAAAAAGTGGAGAATGTATAGCCCTCGATACAGACTGCCCCATCTTTGTTGGATGGGCTAAGAACGTTTCAGTGGCCCCTTTGTAATTTTATGAAGGTCTTTCCATGCATGAAGAAAAGGTGCCATTTACTGTATGTGCATGTATTCATATGCGGGTATATCTACAAGACTGCACATGTAGGCATTTCTGAGGGTATAGTTTGGGTAGAGCAAAGGTATACATACATTTTTTAAAAATACAGATGTACAGTACATACATAGGGAATAGGCAGCCATTTTCCCCCAACAAAATAAGTGAAGACAGTGATTGCATTGGATTTATTGAATAAGGCTGCATATGTGATTTAAGTTGAGCTGCTTTCAGAACAAACTGAGATAAGTGGAATTTTACTAAATATATTCTTCGGTGAGATTATTGAGTTGAAGAAGCTGCAGCATGTCCTTGATAAAATTATGAAACTTTGGGGAGGTTTCAGTGGCAGTGATTGAGAAGTGGGGGAACAAGTAGTGCTGAATTAAAGCTACCCCATTTCTGAGAGAGAGAGAGAGAGAGAGAGAACACCCCCCCCCCCCTAGAAACATGATGGCAAAGGGGATATAACTCCTCTCGTATGAAGAAAGGCTAAAGAAATTAGGAATCTTCAGCTTGTTAAAAGAGATGGCTGAGGGAGGATATGATAGAGGCCTACAAAATCCTGAGTGGTGTATAATGAGTAAAAGTGAATAGATTTTCTACGCTTTCAAAAAGTACAAAGACTAGAGGACACTCAATGTTTGGCTACGTTAAGGTCATTATTGATGGTAATTGGCACCAATTAGGACTTGCGTGTGCATCTGGCTGCGTGCTATTCTATATATTTGGCACTCAAATCCCATAGCATGCAACTCAAAAGGGGAGGAGTCTGGGCTTGTCAGGGGTGTTCTGAAAAGTTGTATGCTCTGTTACAGAATAATAGATAAGTGCACAAACTCGGGCTCCAGCATTGACACCAAGTTTTAGCCGGCATAAGCCTGGTACCTAAAATTAGGGTACAGGAATTAGGGATGAGCTCAATTTTATGAAAGGCATGCACTCTTTATAATAATAATAATAATAATAATAACTTTATTTTTCTATACCGCCATAGTCAGGCGACTTCTAGGCGGTTTACAATGTAAGAAGGCTGGACATTCAGCGAATAACAAAGGTCTTAGTACAGTACAATGCTAATACAATACAATAAGTCCACATATAATACAATACAGTGAGTCTAAATACAATACTATACAATAAGTTTAAATACAGTACCGAACAAAGAGTCTAGATGCCGTACAATAGTCTAAATGGTAAACTTACATATTAATTGGAGATCTAAGGGTAATGAGTGTCTGAAAGATTTAGAACATCCATGAGGGGGGTCTTAGTGGGAGAGGGGACCGTTTTAGTCAATGAATTTAGTGAATAGGGTGGTTTTGATCGATTTGCGGAATGTATTATAAGTCATATTTGGTTCGTTTATGTGGTTTTTCAGCCAGGTTTGCTGTCTGTTCGCTTGGAACTTAAAGGTTCTGTCCAAGAAGGATTTGTATCTGCAGCCTGTAGTCTTTGGGTATGCAAAGATGTTTTTGTTTCTGGTCGTTCTTGTGGGGTTGTGTAGGGTGAAGTGAGTTTGTAGGTATGAAGGTGCTAGTCCCCAGGCTTGTTTGAAACAGGTGCAAGCGAATTTGAATTTATAGGATCATGGTTAGTTCCGATCTTTACCATCGCCCATTTCTGAGCACATAGGGCCAGATTCTGTTATTACATCCCATTGGTGATTTTCATTCCGCCATTACGTTGCGGCTCAAGGCACCACCTACATTTCTAGGTGCCTACAATGTAGATGCCTGGACGTGTCAATCACGTGTCAATCACATTGTAGGTGTCTCTAATGTAGGCCTGGGTTTACCTCGCCTACAATGCAGGTATCTACAATGTAGGCGTGATTCAGTTAGCGAAGCCTATCAGTGCTTAATTTAAAAAATAAAAATAAAAAACACCCCCGATCCACCCCTAACCACGTCTATATGGTGTTAGAATTCTATACCAGAGGTGTAAGCGCCTACAATGTTGATGCCTAACGCCAAATAAACCTTAATTTTTTGGTCATTATGATCTTGTTATGTTATTTGAATATTCCTAAAGAGGATAAAGGCAAAGGAATCGTACCAGGAGAATTGGATCTTACTGGCATGTTGGAAACATCTTTGCAAGAAGTAATATCTACTAGAGCAACACTACTGGTAACCTTCGTCTTTCTCCAGGATAAGGAGGCAGTTCTTCGTCTATTCTATAAGACTGATAATGTGGAATTTCATGGTTTCAAAGGTTCAGTATTTCCAGATGTTTCAAAATGGACGCAAGCCAGACGGAAGAAATTTCTGGCTTATCGTCAATTAACTTTGAGTACGGGAGCAACATTTCAGTTACATTTTCCCTGTAAATGCTGCGTTACCTATCAGAATGCTAGATATATATTTTATGACCCTGATCAGTTGAATTTTTTTCTTGAGGGAAAGGCAGCTCGAAGATCTTCAAATCCTCCCATGGAGTCCCTCGAAAACCGGGCAGATAGTTAAGTAATCCAACTGCACTCTGCACTCAGAGGGGAGTGTGTGGCGCAGTGGTTAAAGCTACAGCCTCAGCACCCTGGGGTTGTGGGTTCAAACCCACGCTGCTCCTTGTGACCCTGGGCAAGTCACTTAATCCCCCCATTGCCCCAGGTCCATTAGGTAGATTGTGAGCCCACCGGGACAGACAGGGAAAAATGCTTGAGTACCTGAATAAATTCATGTAAACCATTCTGAACTCCCCTGGGAGAACGGTATAGAAAAATTGAATAAATAAAAATAAATAATGTGCTTTAGTTAGAACCAATTGCCCTTGGAGGTGATGGATTCTCTCTCTTTAGTTTGTGGACTTTGAATTAGTCATAAATGTGAAATTATTTTATAATTTATATTTTGTTTCTTATTCAGTTAATTTCTACTAAAATTGTTTAATAATTTGTAAAAGAATATAAATTAAAATTTTTTTTTAAAAAAAGCTCATTAATGACACCATTAACTCTAAATTTGAAATTGAGGCCCTCTTTGATTAAGGTGCGCTAAGTGTTTTTTGCGCGTGTTTACTGCACGCTAAATCAACACGTGCGCTAAACACTAACATGTCCACAGGATAACATACGCTCGTTAGCGTTTAGCGCGGGCTAATATTTAGTGCGCGCTAAAAACCATAGCGCACCCTAGTAAAAGAAGGGGTGAGTTTTATGACTGTAGGCGCCTGCAGTTTAGGCGCCTACATTGCAGGCACCGCTTTCTACCGTAGCGATCCCTCTTTAAGAAGAGGGACGCATTACGCTGGGAACTAAAAAAAAAAAATTCCAAATGAAAACGAGATGGAAATTTTCAGGGTTCCCATCTCTTGTGAAAATTAAATTTGTATGTGTCGAAATGGTGCTTCGTCCTTCTAAGATCACCTGCTTAATACTGCAGCGGAGCGGAGCAGAGGCTGTGCAGGCTGCGTACACTTCTCCCTCCGTATTCGCTGGGATAGGGGATTAACAGAACCGCAAATACATGAATAACTTTTTTCATATGGTGTTCGCTGTTTTTTTTTATTAAAAACCATCGTGAATATAGTGAAACCGCGAATAACACGGCCTGTTTCTGAAGGAGAGGCAAAACACGGCGAAGAAAGTGCTGGGAATCAGCAATTTTCTCTGTAAACGCTTGGAATCAACAATTTCTCTATGGAAGCTGATATAAATTTTTTTTTTTGGGGGGGGGGGAGCCAGCAAGCTAAAAACCGTGAATAATTGAAACCGCGAATACGGAGGGAGAAATGTAGGCGCGGGTGGCCAAGTTTTGCTGCTCAGAATTTCCCCTGGGCCTAAATTAGGATTCCAGACTCCAAGGAAAAAGGCAGAATTGGGGAGCTCGAACAGCCATTGATGCTCCCTCAGGAGCTGGGGTATGAGTTACAGGGCGGCCAACGCCATTAGCCTTGCATGCAAATGTCTTTTATCACATTATGGCATGAGGAATGTTAGATTCAGTCATCGTCATTCCTTTTTGCATTATCCTATCAGTGGATCTGAAGGTCAATCCCAGATTAACGGACTGTATTGCAACTTGGATCCATTTTTCTGAGAGAAACGGAGACTCAGAGGAGACATGATAGAGACCTTCAAGATCCTGAGGGGCATCGAAAAGGTTGACAAGGACAGATTTTTCAATTTGAAAGAAACCACAAAAACAAGGGGCCACTCGATGAAATTGAAGGGGGACAGGTTTAGAACAAACGCAAGGAAATTTTTTTTCACACAGAGGGTGGTGGACACATGGAACACCCTTCCGGAAGCCGTGATAG
This sequence comes from Geotrypetes seraphini, assembly GCF_902459505.1. Taxonomy (NCBI): domain Eukaryota; kingdom Metazoa; phylum Chordata; class Amphibia; order Gymnophiona; family Dermophiidae; genus Geotrypetes; species Geotrypetes seraphini. The sequence goes on from NC_047098.1 coordinate 18,050,793, forward strand.
GAAATAGCACAGTACAGGGTTTCAAGGAAGACCTGGATAGGTTCCTGGAGGACAAAGGGATTGAGGGGTACAGATAAGAGCAGTGGAAGGTTTAGAGATAAATGTAGAGGTAGGTATAAAATTAGTCAGGGACTGCTGCTCAGGCAATATGCCTGATGGGCCGCCGCGTGAGCGGACCGCTGGGCGGGATGGACCTCTGGTCTGCCCTGGCGGAGGCGACTACTTATGTTCTTATCCTGGCACGTCTACTGGTACTACATGCTTCATAGACACACACTGTTTCTTCCTCACATGCTAATAGTCTTTCTGTAAACAGATGTTTACACAGTCAAAGCAACCAATGGCAAATCAGGACCAGTGCTTATGGTACAGTAATAGCCCATCCCAGGAGTTCTTGATTTGATTACTTTATACAGTATACTGATTTTATCATTGCAAAGCAGCAAGCAGTGAACAAGCAAATAATATATTCATGCAACACAGTCGTGAAGAAAATCACTTCGTTGAAATCTAGATCAAAGTGATATGCTTGAGCACCCATGCAGTGCACAATCATAGTTTGGAAAGTCTGCAGAGCATGGTGAATGGGGTGGGCTGTCATATTTCATTTGTCAGCTCTCACTCCTTACAGTTGTTCTGAAAGGTTTGGCTGTGGTATGGACAGGTGCAGGGCTCTGAGAGTTGTGATGGTGTATTAATAAAGGTTAGAACTTCTGCTTGAAGGGGGAACTTCAGACTAGAGAATGACACGGTGACAAAATTGATCACCGTTCCCGTCCCCGCGGATAACCGCGGGAAATAATCCCATATCATTTTCTAGTGTCTATTTCAACCTCAGTCCTTCTAGACCAGCATTCTTCAAAGCAAAGCTTGCGGGTCAGTGGTTGTGGCCATTCATACTCTGATTCTTATGTGAGCCAAGGATAATGAAGCCATTGTGACATCACTGATGTGATTGGCTCTTAGGCACTGGTGGAATGAGGCATTATGACATCACAATATCTGCTCTGGATACCAGAGACTGTCATTCTGTAGTGTCTGTTTCAACCTCAGTCCTTCTACACCAGCATTCTTCAAAGCAAAGCTTGTGGGTCAGTGGTTGTGGCCATTCATACTCTGATTCTTCCCTCTCTCCTTAAAGAATGACATGAAGATGATTTCCCGCGGTTATCCGCGGGGACGGGGACGGTGATGAATTTTGTCACCGTGTCATTCTCTACTTCAGACCTCTAGAATTTAGAATGCTGACAAGGTTGACATGCAATGCCGTAGTGAAGCTGAGCAACGCCTGGGGCGGTGGCATCCCTTCCCCTCCCCCCCCCCCCGACGTGCATGCGCGCACCTTCCCTGTACCTTTTTAACCTTGGCACCAGCAGCCACCAACTTACTGCTCGCATCAGCTTCGTCGCTATCTCTGATGTCACTTCCCAGGTGTGACATCAGAGAGAGCACCGAAGCCGACGCGGGCATTAAGTTGTCGGCTGCTGGCGCCGAAGTTAAAAAGGTACGGGAAAGAAAGGGCACGCACGCAGCAGGGGAAGGGGTGGAGAAGAGGAGAGTTGCTGGCGCCCCGAGGACGATGGCGTCTGGTGTGGACTGCCCCCCTCGTCCCCCCTTACTACATCACTGTTGGCACGCTTTCTGATGAGCATATATCAACAGAACATCGGGGGTAAAGCTCAATTATCATGAACTATTAAACTTTCTTCAAGACCATTACTGAATTTACTTAAAATTAATTATTTAAATGGGAAAGACATCACAGTTATTCCAGGATCAGCAATTTTGTGGTGATCGGAGGATGAATGTGTATGGGCAACAACGGCGTAGTTTTTTCCCCCTGAAGAAGATCATATAGATCAGTGGTTCCCAAACCCTGTCCTGGGGGACCCCCAGCCAGTCGGGTTTTCAAGATATCCCTAATGAATATGCATGAGAGAGATTTGCATATAATGGAAGCGACAGGTATGCAAATGTCTCTCATGCCTATTCATTAGGGATATCTTGAAAACCCGACTGGTTGGGGGGGTCCCCCAGGACAGGGTTTGGGAACCACTGATATAGATCAAAACGCTCTTGCAATGGTAGGCTGATCATCAGGGGAAAATGGAATGCTTGCCAGTGCTGGAGTCTGAACAAGATAAGTGTTGCTGATTTGTTTCATTCAGTGGTGTTTCATTCATGGATTTAAGTGTTTTTTTTTTTTTTTTTTTTTAATTCATTTCTTTATTGCACGGTATGAACTTTATATAAACTTTGGGCTCAAAAATATTTTTGTTACTGGCATTTTTAAACTGATTTAAGGCAGGTGGGGGTTGGGCATCTGATTAGATATCGACACATTGGGATCTAAAGTAACCGGGTGTTATAAGAGATCCTATGATCTGATCCTTGAATAACTCTGATGTCCTTCCCATATAAATAATTATTTTTAAGTAAATTCAGTAATGGTCCTGAAGAAAGTTGAATAGTTCATGATAATTGAGCCTTGCCCCCGATTTTCTGGGGATATACGCTTGTCTGTGTGGGTGAGCAGTGATAGAAGTTGAGACCCTTCTCTTTTATTCAATGCTTTCTGAGGAACACCATCACTTTAGGACACGGGTATCTAATATCGACCCTCACCAGGTCAGGTTTTCATGAATATGCGTGAGATCTATTTGCATACAATGGAAGCAGTGCATGCAAATAGATCTCATGCAAATTCACTGGAGAAATCCCGAAAACCTGACTGGATTGCAGCCCTTAAAGACTGACATTGGACAACCGTGCTTTAGGATCTAGTGCTAGGACAAACACCGTCCCCCCACACCATACACACATCAAGGGCCACCAATGGATATGCATGAGAAAGATTTGCATTTTTTACTACTTCCACCGTATACAAATTACTCCTATGCATATTCATTATGGGTATTCTGAAAAGGGACCTGCTGGCAGTCCTCAAGGGCTAGGAGTGAAGACTAAGGCCCTAGGTGAGTGCATAATGCTGAGCTGAGTTTTAAGTCCCTGTTTAAATGGAAACATACTAGACATAAGAACAAGTAGCCCGTTCTCATGGTGGCCAATCCAGGTCCCTAGTACCTGGCCAAAACCCAAGGAGTAGCAGCATTCCACTCAGAATCCTAAACAATTACAATAGTAAGATTCCAGAATCCCAAAGAGTAACAAAAGATTCCAGAACCCCAAAGAGTAGCAGTGGCTTCCCCCATGTCTTTCTCAATAACAGACTATGGATTTTTCCTCCAGGAACTTGTCCAAACCTTTCTTAAAACCAGCTACGCTATCCACTCTACCAGCTAAAACAATTGAAAAGTTTCAAAAAAGAAACTGAAAATGGCATAAAATTAAGTCTTTCTGTCTTGCAGGAATGCAATTCTACCAGTAAGTGCTAATGCAATTCTTTCCATAATAACCTTCTACCACGCTGACCACCACACTCAGGTAGTATAACATCCCTTCCATATCTAAATTCATCCCTCATTAAAGCTGAACACTGACAAGAAAGAGTAGTCGTTACTAGTAGGAAGCAAACATACAATCCGGAGTGGAGAAGAAGACGAGAGGTTAGGACTCGGGACAGTAGGCTGGGAACCTGAGATGCCAGGCTGGCAGGCTCAACTCTTATTGACTCTTCTTATCTAGGGCAAGGGACCTCAACGTGCCCTCAGGAACAAGCTTAGGCTGTATAGGGTCATATCCACTATAGCTGAAATGTAATGCACTTTGTGCTTCCAAAGAAAAGCTGTGAGCTACATAAAGCTTGCAGCAATGCTTTAAAGAAACCCCTTTTTTCTTTCACAAACTCTTAAGTTCTCTACAGGGCAGGGACCATCTCTTGCGGGTACAATGCTGCATAGATGTGGTAGTTCTGGACAAATGCTAAGTAGCAGTTGGCAAAGACGGACAAAGACGTTAGACCACACCGATGCCTTTCCCTGCGTTTTAGGGCAAGCACAAACAGAAACCCCCCTCTCTCCTGGATGCTCTGCCACCTCCTCCTCCTTCCCCGGTCAACCAAACCCTGACCCTCTCCCTTGTTTCATAGCAAGATGCATCGTCCCACCCAGGCTCAGCTTTCCCCCCCCAAAAAAAAAAATCTCATCAGACTCAGTGAATCCTTCGCCCGTAAATCCCAGCCCTTCATGCACCAGAAAAGACCAGGGCGGAGGACAGGAAAGACCGACCCTCCCCCTCGGAGAATGATTATAAAATACCCCTCTGTCCCCAAAACTTACCTTTGTCTGGGCTGAGGCATCTGACCACGTTGAGATCTTCCATATTCCAGCAGAGGCAAAACAAGAGAAGCCCATTCAGGAAATATTACAGAGCCAAGCATCAATACCCTTCATTATTTCATGATATCGAGAGGAAAAAATGACAACAGGCTCATTTGAGGTTGCTGAAAGCAAACTTCCTAGGGTGTCCCTTCCCATTAGGGATTGGCTGCTTGTAGCCCAGGGACTTTGGTAGATGATGGGAGCTAAAAAGCAAATATATATGAAAAGCCAGATGAGTATTTTCTTTCAGCTTCCCTCCCTTCCCGTGCATCCAGCCACCCGGGATAAACAGGCTATTAATGCCTCGTTCCCTGATGCGGCTCTTGCGTTTTCTGTTTTCTTGTAAGTTTGTTTGCAACCTAGCAGAAAACGTGATACTGCTGTTTGGGTTGGCTTTGTGGAGAGGACGGGTGGAGGCTGGAGGAGCAGGTAACCCGTTATCCTTTTCCCTCTAAGGTTGGGTTTTCATTCAGAAGCCTGCTGGAAACCACTTTCTGCCTCCCAGAGGGATCGCTGGGTGGTTGTCGGAGGAAGCCAGTAGAAACACCTCCCACGTTCCAGCTCCAAACCCTCAACCACCCCAGCGACTGCCAAGGTTCACACAGCACGTGGGAGCTTCTGTGCCTCCTGTTCCGAAAGCTTTCCTTTTAAGATTTCTTTCTTTCAGCAAAAAGAAAAAAAAATAAAAATGGCAAGCCTAGCTCGAGCAGGGAGAAAGGTTTCGCGGTGGGGGATGTCCCACTCCAGAAATCATCACTGCTCTCTTCTGAGCACTCATCTCTGCTGTGTGGTGAAAGCTGGATCAACAACTGGGACAGGTTCCCTTCTTCATCCTTGAAGATGTTCGAGAGTTTAAAAAGAAATGGTTGGAGCCAGTGCAAGAGAGTTAATTAAAAATGTGAGTTTTAGTGAGAAAAATTGTGGGGCTATTTCTAGAAATACGACTTTGAGGAAGCTATTTTCTCCACTAGTAATCTTTGATGAATGACTTTTTTTTTTTTTGTTAGAAATTATTTCGTGCCTGAGTTCTCATCTTCCTGCTGGAGGTTTATAATTAAGTGTTATAAAACATGACAGGGAATGTGGTTAAATGAATTAGTTATATGATTATATTATATAGCATGTAATATTTAGCGCTTTCTAAAGACTATAGCTAAAGGCTGAGGGGGGTATACAAGAATTCTGCTATCTTAAAAAGTCAGCTATTGCAATATCTCCTTTATCTTGAGGGACGGAAGGGCTCACCGTCAGTGAAAGAAGAGCTAAATCTGCAAGAAAGGGGGATTTTCAGACTGAGAGCAGATTGGGTTAGAAATATCAGGAACATGTGTACCTTAGACAGATCTCTGCACAACTACAAGGGAGTGCTGAAAAGTTCTCAACCCAACCAGGAAGAGAATGACATGGATATGGGCCAGTCAATGATCTGAAACAATGTGAAAAAAAAAACAAAAACATAGAATTTTGTTTCATAAGAACATAAGAACATAAGCAATGCCTCTGCTGGGTCAGACCTGAGGTCCATCATGCCCAGCAGTCCGCTCACGCGGCGGCCCAACAGGTCCAGGACCTGTGCAGTAATCCTCTATTTATACCCCTCTATCCCCTTTTCCAGCAGGAAATTGTCCAATCCTTTCTTAAACCCCTGTACTGTACTCTGCCCTATTACTCCCTCTGGAAGCGCATTCCAGGTGTCCACCACTCGTTGGGTAAAGAAGAACTTCCTAGCATTCGTTTTAAATCTGTCCCCTTTCAACTTTTCCAAGTGTCCTCTTGTTCTTTTATTTTTCGAAAGTTTGAAGAATCTGTCCTTCTCTACTCTCTCTATGCCCTTCATGATCTTATAAGTCTCTATCATATCCCCTCTAAGTCTCCTCTTCTCCAGGGAAAAGAGACCCAGTTTCTCCAATCTCTCAGCGTATGAGAGGTTTTCCATCCCTTTTATCAAGCGTGTCGCTCTCCTCTGAACCCTCTCGAGTAACGCCATATCCTTCCTAAGGTACGGAGACCAATATTGGACGCAGTATTCCAGAAGCGGGCGCACCATCGCCCGATACAATGGCAGGATAACTTCTTTTGTCCTTGTTGTAATACCCTTCTTGATTATGCCTAGCATTCTATTTGCTTTCTTAGCGGCTGTTGCGCACTGTGCCGTCGGCTTCATTGTCATGTCCACCATTACCCCCAAGTCCCTTTCTTGGTTGCTCTCATTCAATAATATCCCTCCCATCGTATAGTTGTACCTCGGGTCAAAGGGTGAGCGGACTCCGACATGGGCACTATGCTCACGCCGGAGAAGTTAAAAAGGTACAGGGAAAGGGAAGGGGGTGCGTGTGGCAGGGGGAGTAGGGAACAGGGCGGGGGAGAGGCACCATCACCCCTGGCGTCGCTCACCCTAAGTGCACCACTGTAGAAATGTTCAGTTCTTTTAATAATTCAACAATAAAGTTATTGAAGTACACAAGAGCCTTGTCATTTTACATAACAAAAAAATACAAATTTTAACTATTCCAAACATTAATCTGTTTGACAGATAATTTTAAGACTCAATAACAGTCCACACACACTGGAGAGACAATTTCACACATCAGAAGGAGTGATATATATTTCCAAAACTGTAAAGAAAAAGTAGGAAGTCATCCTCAATTATTAATGGACCAATCAAAATAACACAACTTTATTTTTCTATACCGCCTCAATCAAAAGAATTCTAGGCGGTTTACACAACAGAGAAAAACTGGACAATCGGCGAAATACAAAATATTATTAATAAGAATACAACATATTAACTAAAAAGACAATAAAAAATTTAAGTTAATGCAGTAAAATTATTGTGTTGAGAATAAAACACCAAATTAAGAGATAAATAGGACTAAAAAGATGAAGGTAAAGAAAAAGAAGAGGAAGAGGAAGAAGAAGAAGAGAGGAGTGTCTATGAAATAGATTGAACATATGAGTCCAGGAATTTCCAGGGTGATTTACATTGTATCAAATTTTTGGAAAGTCGAACTATATTTTTCTTTTCATAAGCATATGATTCAAATTTATGATACATGCTCAAAGAATTCCACCAGAAGGTATAGTTTAGTAATGAAGAGGACTTCCAATTTTTCAAGATGTGCATAAGGGCAGTCGCAAACATTGCATCAATGAGTTTAGGAGGACAGTTAGACTTCTTCTTCTTCCTCTTCCTCTTCTTTTTCTTTACCTTCATCTTTTTTCCTCATTTTTTTTTTTTTTTTTCTTCCTTCAATTTCTCTTTCCTCTTATCTTTTCTTTTACTATTTTTTCATGAACAGTCCTAGTACTTTAGATCTTTTAAAAAACGATTCAATTCTACATTGCACAATGTAACTGAATATTTGTTATACTAAATGTTTTGTTTTATATTTTGATACCATGTACTTGAACTGTTTCTTATATTTTTTCAAAAAAATCAATAAAAAATATTGAACTAAAAAAAAAATTAAAAATTAAAAAATTAAAAAAAAAGAGATAAATAGGACTGTTTTAATTTCTTTTCGGAAGGCGCCACAAGACAATATGGCTTGCTAATATAGTTGCCCAACCAGGACTGTCGTTTACTTGCTTGAAATAAAAGCATCCTGTCTAGAAAAGACCTACTTTTACAACCTAAAATCTTCAGGTATGCAGATAAGTTACAATTCCTGGTTACCCTCACGAGGTTATATAGCACGGGGTTAAATGTCACAAGAAGTGTAGCACATGTAATAACTTCCTCATGAGAACTTTCTAATATGCTTGAAAGGTCCATAGGACTCACCCCCTCTTTTACTAAGGTGCGCTAACCGATTATTACACGCTAATCAAATTAGCACGCGCTAAACGCTAACGTATCCATAGGCACACGTTAGCGTGCGCTAATTGGTTAGCACACCTTAGTAAAAGAGGGCCTCAGAGTTGTTGATTGAGGTTGAGTCTCAGGGTCAGAAGAGGAAGGTTTTTTTGAGAACGCCGACAAAAAGTATATTTTATGTAAAGGTGGAAGTCCTTCATCCGGATATTTAAACACTTCTTTCAGAAATTTATAAAATGTTTCAAGTTTCAAGTTTATTAGGTTTTAATATACCGACCATCAAATAAATATCTGGCCGGTGTACATTACAATAAAAATATAAGAAAGGAAGAGGAGTTAATATATTCAATATTTAGAGGTACAGACAGTGTATATTAAAACATAGACTAGACAAACTTGATTGTGAGGGAAGAGGTTTATGGTAGGGTAAAGTTACAATGTTGAGAGAAAAGGGAGAAAGAGGGGATGGGAAAAAAACATTTGGGTGGGGAAAAGTCTTTGAAATAATTTTTTTTTTTTTTGAAGTTAAATAATTAAAAATAACTGAGAAATAGATACTAAACTGAAATAAATGCATCACGGAATAGAAAAGTCTTTAGGCCTATCTTAAATTTATCCAGTTGTTGTTCGTCACGAAGAGATTGTGGTAAAGAATTCCATAGTGTTGGAGCAGTAACAGAGAAATTTATTTTCCGTGTGTAATAAAAATTTTTAATAGAGGGAATCAGAAGAAGATTTTGATTTGTGGATCTCAGAGTACGAGATGAACATTGTGGGATGAGAAGTTTATGTAGAAATGAAGGCAAATGAGAGGATTTTATTTTAAAGGTCAAGAGAATAATTTTATATGTGATTCGGTGGGCCACAGGAAGCCAGTGGGCCAGTGGGCCAGTTTCCTTAGGTGACATTCTCAATATCTTGGGGAAAGATTCAATTGCTTCGTAAAGTTCTCTACTTTCTCAGTTTTTGGGTTTTTTTTTATTGAAAAACATTTTGCTATTTTGACCCAACCCATTTTGTCTTCTCTGGACTACTGTAATGGTTTTTAGGGGGTGAGTCCTACTATCTAAATTGCAGATTGCGCAAAATGCAGCCGCAAAGATGGTGTTTAGAAGAGAAGTTTGACCATGCTGACTATACTGGTTACCAGTAAAGGGGAGAGTGCGGCGCAGTGGTTAAAGCAACAGCCTCAGCATTCTGGGGTTGTGGGTTCAAACCCACGCTGCTCCTTGTGACCCTGGGCAAATCACGTAATCCCTCCCATTTCCCCAGGTACATTAGACAGATTGTGAGCCCACCAGGACAGACAGGGAAAAATGCTCAAGTACCTGAATAAACTCATGTAAACCCTTCTGAGCTCTCCTGGGAGAACGGTATAATAAATATTTAAAGTGTCATGTTGAATTTACAAAAATGTGGGCATATATCCTGAATACATAGAAACATGATGGCAGATAAAGGCCAAATGGCCCATCTAGTCTGCCCATCCGCAATAACCATCATCTTTTCTTCTCCCTATTGGCTTAACATTTGCATCTCCTCTTCCTATAGGCTAAGGCTCTTTACACCTGCATTGTGAGGTCATAGAACTTTATGGTTAAAGAAACATAGAAACATGATGGCAGATAAAGGCCAAATGGCCCATCTAGTTTGCCCATCTGCAGTAACCATTCTCTCTTTCTCTCTTTGAGAGATCCCACGCGCTTATCCCAGGCCCTCTTGAATTCAGACACAGTCTCTGTCTCCACCACCTCTTCCAGGAGACAGTTCCACGCATTTACCACCCTTTCTGTAAAAAAGTATTTCCTCAGATTACTCCAGAGCCAATCACCTCTTAACCTTATCCTATGCCCTCTCATTGCAGAGTTTCCTTTCAAATGAAAGTGACTTCAATCATGCGCCTTTCCTCCAAAGTATACAGATTGAGATCTTTAAGTCTATTCCCATACGCCTTACAAGAACATAAGTATTGCCTCTGCCGGGTCAGACCAGGGGTCGATCGTGCCCGGCAGTCCGCTCCCGCGGTGGCCCCCCCAGGTCTATGACCTGTAAGTGTTCCCTACCTAACCTAAAATGTCCATACCCTGTTCGCTTAATGTCCTGTAAGGTAAACCTCTATCTGTACCCTGTTATCCACTTCGCTTCCAGGAAGTCATCCAGTCCCTTTTTGAACCCCAGAATTGTACTCTGTCTTATCACCTCTCCGGGAAGCGCGTTCCAGGAGTCTATCACCTGTTGAGTGAAGAAGAACTTCCTTGCATTCATTATGAATCTGTCTCCTCTCAGTTTTTCTGAATGACCTCTTGTTTTTGTTGTCGCCGCTAGTCTAAAGAATCTGTCCCTCTCCACCTTCGCTATGCCTTTCATGATTTTATAAGTCTCTATCATGATGAAGACCACACACCATTTTAGTAGCCTCCCTCTGGATTGCTTTCTTTTCCTTTAACACCTCTCTCTTCTTGGACTGAAAATCACCAATTGCTTTGCTTTCCATCTTTTTCTAGGATTGGATACAAGCGATCTTTATAATTAGCTTTGCTTTCCTAGACAGTTCAATTGTGGTCTTCTTTACTGACTGAAATAAGGATTGAACCTACTTATCTGTCTTTCCGAAAAAGACTGAAAACTTATTTGTTTCAGAAGCTGGATTTGTAACTTTGATGGAACCAAATTAATAGAAGTTGGTGGATTGTAAGTTTTGTGGTTAAAAATTGTGCATTTATCCTGACGTCACCAAATCCATACAAGAGTGGCGTAGAAATTTCCTAGCCAGAAGGGAAGAAACAAAGAGCTGGGAGCCTTTCTCCTGGACTAACCTTGCAAGTGCATTGTTAAGTGTCTAGATTTGAAATATGTTTTCTTCCTTCCTGAACATCTGAAAATCTTTCTGGACCTCAAGCAGTTAACTGGCGCAACGATCAGAAGCTCAATTTAATATACCGTGAGGGAAGCCGTCTAAGCCAATTTCTATATTGACTTAATTTTATCAAAATCCTCCCTTATTTTTCTTTCTGTATTCCACCCCCCCCCCCACCCCCGTTGTGGTATTTGTTAAGGTCTAAGGAAGAACTTAACCCCTTCTTAACGATGTTTCCGCAACATAATGCTTTATTTCTTTTGCTTGATGGTGTTATGATTTCTGTATTTCTTAAGCAAGTAATTTTACTTGTAAGTTTTGGAAAATTGAATAAATAAATCAATAAAAATCAATAAATCAATAAAAGAGATATTGAGGGGCTTGCAGGGCAGGATTAATTCGTAGAGGACCCCTAGGCCCACAAGTACACTGGGCCCCCTGCCCCGCCCCGCCCCACCATGTGCCAGGAATCTGCGTCAGAGGGAAGCTTTGGGCAAGCAGCACCGCTTCCACAATTACAGTTCCCGTTGCCTTTCATACCCACGTCGCTTGCTTGTCTTCCTTTCTGTCGAGGGGGGGAGGGCGCGTTGCTGATTGGGGGGGACCTGCGTTGCCGATCGATGCTGAAGGCTCCCATTGCCGTTTGGAAAAAAAACAATGTTGATGCCCTCCTTCATCGGGCCCCCCTGACCATTTCGGGCTCTAGGCACGTGCCTACTGGGCCTATTGGTTAATCCTGCCCTGGGAGCTTGTATATCAGTTTTTTGTCATTCTGATGCTTTTTTAAAATTACTATTGCGCTTATACCCCTGATGAAGGTCTGATACTAAAACATAGAGGAAGGAGAATACTGTCCGGTATGAAAAATCAAGAATAACACTGATGTCCATGGCAGGCGTCAAAGAATGAAATCTCCTCCCTGGCATCCTGAGGAGCTGTTTGGATCGATTACAGTTTAAGTGAATGCTAAAAAAAACGGTTCATAGACAGTAACGCGGAAGACAAAGGCGCGCGCCGACAACTGAGCGCAAGACGGAGGCGCGCGCCGAAGAAAAAGACTGTTTTTAAGGGCTGCGACGGGGGGTTTTGTTGGGGAACCCCCCCACACTTTACTTAATACATATCGCGGTGGCGTTGTGGGGGGCTTGGGGGGTTGTAATCCCCCCACATTTTAGTGAAAATGTAACTTTTTCCCTAAAAACAGGGAAAAAGTTAAGTTTTCAGTAAAATGTGGGGGGTTACAACTCCCCAAACCCCCCACAACGCCCCCACAACGCGGAGCGATCTGTATAAAGTCCCACACCCCCCCGTTGTAGCCCCTATAAACAGTCTTTTTCTTCGGCGCGCGCCTCCGCGCTGCGCTCAGTTGTCTGCTCGCGCCTTTGTCCCGGCGCGCTTTTGACCTGACACCAAAAAAACCCTAAGGCCCTCTTTTACTAAGTGCGCTAACCGATTAGCATGCGCTAATTGCTAATGCGTGCACGTTAGTCTATGGCCACATTAGCATTTAGCCCACACTAATTTGACTAGCACGCGCTAATCGGTTAGCGCGCCTTAGTAAAAGAGGTGATCAATTGCATGCAGATGCCTTCCTGTGACGCTGTGTGGAAGGGAGATGTTTAAAGAGGAATCTGAACTATGAACAATGCTCTTGATTCATTAACGATTGATGATATGTAATCCTACTGTAGTTCCCTGCTAGTTGTAGTGGGTTAATTGTGTGTACTGAAAGTATCGTTATATGTTGCTCTTTGGGCTCCTTTAATCAAGGTGCAGTTAGGCAGTTAACACGCAGAATACCGCGCGTTCAACCGCCTGCCGCGCTAGTCGCTAACGCCTCCATCGACGAGGCGTTAGTTTTTAGGCATGCCGCGGGGGTTAGCGCGTGATGAAATATCCGACGCGCTAACCCCTGTATCATTGTGAATGTTTTACGCTGTAAACCGCTTAGTTATAGGCGGTTAAGAAATTTTAGAAATAAATAAATAATTGTGCTGGAAAGTTTTTGTTTGTTTTTTTTTAAAGTGTTTGCTTATTTATATGTTGGTTGTATATTACTTTTTTCACCATTGTGGGTTTTGGGTTTTGGTTGCTATTGCAGTCAATGTCCTTCTTTTGGTCCTTTTTGCTTTCCATTGCCATTAGCACTGTTCTCCCTACATTTTATTGTTTCTCTTTGTTCAATTTAAAACCTAATAAACATATTTGAAATGGAGAAGAGTCCTCCAGCTGCATTTGCTGCCAGTGGGAGGTGGTGCTTCAATACTGTCCTTTCAAGAGCTAGAGACAAGCAGGCTCCCTGGAGTCCTGCAGAGCTCGTCTGTCCCTCGCTATTTGAAAATGTGATAAGGAAACAGCACCCTCCACTGGCAGGACTGTAGGTGGAGGACTGCCACTCAGCTTAGACTCGAGGGAGCAATGGCTGTCAGTCCACTGGCCACTCCCTCAGAAAGTGCTGTAGAGACCAGTCACTGACATCCTTGCCACAAGACAATGCAACAGGCAGCCAAATTGAATTTTATGTAGCCCAAGCCTCGTTCCTCAATGCCAGTTATTTTGGCACTCAGTTGATTTTTGGCCTGTAGTAATGACTGGTGCAATAAGCCGTTTCCTTTCATTGATTATAAGTCAGTTGTACTAAAACATGCTTTTCTGATTCGGAGCCCAATACCCAGCCAGGAAAGTGGAGAAAAAGATAACTTTGTCCAAATAGTCAGTCACATTTGTCCAGGTAGAAATGTAGGTGAATAGCCAGATAAATTTATTTATTTAAAACATTTACCTCCCACATATCCAAAGAACTATACAGGTTACATAAAAACATTCATAAAAGTTACATAAACAGGACAAAAAACACATTCCTCAATACAAAATAAGAAACAGTAAAACAACTTAAACCTGGGAAGTTTGGAAAAGCAGCAGTTTGTGGGGGTTTGTGGCCAAAGGAAATGTCTTTTATTTCAGAAAGCGTGGATGATTGGCCATAAATGTATTATGCAATTTTGGCTACAGAAAGAATCTCCAAGTTTCTGGCATTGGAGGAATCAATTGCACCGTTTTTATTTGAGAGTTGGGAGGTTCGGCGATCACCTAGAAAAACCCGTCTTTTTACGGAGTTTTGGGATCCTTATATTCAAAATCTTTCACCAAGAACAAGAAGTTTAATTCTCAATGATTTACGATGAAGCTAAGGTTATCTAATTACATTCCAGAAATTTATTTTATTTCTTTATTTTTGTCAACTTTCATCCGGGCAAGGGGGATTTCATTTGAAGGGAAGGGTAGGGGGGGAAGGGGATGGAATCAAGGGGGGGTGTAGAAAGGAATGGATTAGTTCTTATGGAAATTTAATTTGGAGGAATGATATAAATATGTATGAAATATTATTACGAATCTTATTGTAATGAATGTATCTTTGTATTATCTTATTGTATTTCTTCAATAAAAATTGTTATAAATTAAACCTGAGACGGCCCGTTGAAAAAAATAGGCTTTTAACCCTTTCAGGACCATAAGGATCGTAGGCCAATTTTTGTGGTTTTGATGACATTTTTATGGTAAAAAGGGCTTGCAGATGCCAAAAAATTTATTTTTTTTGTGAAATATCATTATTTTTATTTAAAAAATCACACTTCTGGCTTATGGACAGTGTGGCAAGTGAATCTTCTCGTCAATCTGGCAACGACGCTAATGAATGAATGTCGGAACCAGTTTGTTTACATAAAGGCAGTATCATATGGAATCCGTACATATCAAATTTAGAACTGTAGACTATCCCAATCAAAATTTATAGGATTTTAAAGTTATGGGACAAATATGTCCCTTGGTCCTGAAAGGGTTAAACTCTTGTGAAAAGATATGAAGGACAAGATCTGTTGAACAGTGTCTGGGAGAGCATTCCATAATTGCGGGCCTACCACACTAAAGATACGGGAATGATTCATAACCTTTGTTATCAATCGTATCGATGGAAAGACTAATAAATTGAGTTGATATCTCTACTTTTATGCTAATGCACTTCTTCACATAAACCCAGGGCCAGCGTTCGACATGATGTGGTCCAGGGCAGACCTTAGGGAGGTCCCAAAGCTTTGCTTGCAGGCTGTCCCTCTTTCAACTTTAGTCAAGTTTGGGGCACCCAATTGCCCCAAACCCACCCTAATGCTGGTCTCTGCATTAGGGTTACCAGATTTTCCCCAAAGAAAATCTGAACCCGTGGCCACGCCTCCCCAGGCCTGCCCATTTCCACCTGCATCACGCCCCACCCCAGCCCTAGTCCCACCCCCACCCCACCGTTAACCTGTTTGTGTGTTGGGACAGCATTCGCTCGTGTGGGGAGGTGACGCGATGACGGTGAGCGTGACGGCACCTTATTACATCCGCGCACTCGCGGATGCTGTCCCGACGTCAGAAGCTTTTCAATTCCCGGACAAAGTGCCGGGTTTTGAAAAGCCGTCTGGGAAAATCCGGGCATGTGGTAACCCTACCCTTCATTAACCCAGCTTGAGAGCACTAAATACGATGCCACCTCACTAAATTTCTCAGCCGGCCCTCAGAACTGCTCGAAACCCACCTCACGCCCAGAAACATTTTGGTTAGGGAACTATTTATGCACAGTTCTGTGTGGGATATTTTTTAAAAAGGTTAATGTGCATAAACTCTGATTTTACTCATATACATCATCCAAATATTGATCCATCTGTCTCTCGGTGAAGAAAGATTAGTAAATAAGGCCCCTCTGTGCTAACATCAAATTTACAGCCAGCAATGGGCTGCCTTTAAAACACTAGGGGGTTAAATGAAGGGCTCAAGAGCTGTGGATAGGAATACAAGGAAATGCTCCAATCTTAATGAGTGACTGTCTCTTCCTAGACAGATTCTTTTCAGTCTTTTTTTTTTTTTTGTATACTATGACAGGATATTTAACAACCCAGCAGGGCATGGAAAGCTGCATTTAATCTTAAAAGCATAATAACAGAGCTACTGATATGCATAATAAACACTGAGACTGAGCCCGCACTAACCAAATATTAATTTAAGGTGGAGACCCCCCTCCCAAGCACTAGGAAAATGCAGGCATTTAAAACAGAGACTGCCAGGAAGCATCATTTTGTTGCTTCCTAAGCTCTTGGGTACTGGAGTACATCTGCATCTTTAATTAGAAGACTGAGAGCCCGAATGCACAAAGCTCTGATTCCACGGTATAAAATACCATGGTTTTAGCTATTTTTCTTCGTCGGGTAAAAGGGGGAGGGACTGTGCCTGGCGCTTGCTCAGACACTCATAGAGTTTTAGATGGTTGCAACTGAAGCATGCCATTCAGGCGGGGTTCCCTGACTGGAAAAACCTTAATCATCGATATAGTCTGGAGTTCCTATGTTTTCAGACAGACTTCTTGGGTCACCAGGCCGCTCAGTGCTATAAATTATTAACTGGACTTATTAAGAAAAAAACAAATACAGGTCTGAGAGACATTTGGAGCATTGAAATTAAACATCAAATTAATGCGTCTCAATGGCCATGAATTTGGTCTTGGAGGATGAGATGTACAGTGTCGGCATCCATGAGACAAACTTGGTTTTTTCTGTTACATAGAGCTTTATGGACCCCTGTTCGTTTACAAAAATTGGATAGCTCTAAGTCTAATGAATGTTGGCACTGTCATCTCGAAGCAGGGACTTTAGATCATTTATTATTCTATTGTCCATTCGTTATGAATTTTTGGAAATCAATTTGGGGCCAAATTAACGGTTTATTAGATAACCCTGTGGCATTATCATATGATACTGTGCTGTTTGATATGGCAATGAGAGCAAAAAGTCAGATTTCTACAAATAATAACAAATTATTACTTATAATGACTGGGGTTGCCATTCAACAAATTACATATAATTGGAAAAATTGGAATAGATTAAATTATAATTTTTGGTGGAACTCCTTATGTCCTATTTATAAAATGGAGAGACTTATTGCAATACAACAGGGTTGTTTCAGGAAATTTCAAGATATTTGGGAGCCATTAACAAAGTATTGTAATGATTAGAAAAATCTTGTTTCCCTTGAATTTACAAGTTCAATTATGGGGTGGGAGGGAGGGTATTTTTATTGGTACATGTTGTATAAGTATTGATTATATGATAGATAAGGGTGGGGAGAGGGGAGATAAGAGAATATTATATATATCATTGTTGATTATTAAGTGATATATTTATGGTTATTTGTATGGATATGTTATTACACTTATTATAAGTTTAAAAATGAATAAATATTTTTTTTTAAAAAAAGACACTCATAGAGTTCCTATGAGCATCGGGAGTAGTGCAGAGCATTCAGCACACTGGCTCACACTAAAAAAATGGTTTTGCAGTTTTGTAAAAGGGGGGGTTGGGGTATATTTTAGCCTGCACATATCCACTTAATTTTCAGACACAAAATAATGCCTACATTCCCCCTCTTCTATGAAACCGCGCTAGTGTTTTTTAGTGCAGAGAGCCACGCTGAATAGAGTTCCTACGAGCGTCGGGAGCAGCGCGGGACATTTAGCGTGGCTCACCACGCTGATTGTATATTTTTTGTTTATATCAATAAAAAATGTTAGGCCTTAAATGAAAGTAAAACCCAGATGTCTCAATCCATCCTCCTTTTTCTGGAACCATATGGTAACCCTAATCTGGGGTTGATTATAGATGAGAAATTATCCTTTTCGGCCCATGTTACTGCGATGGTGCGCACTGGGCATATGTTGCTGCAGAAGTTGTAATGTGTGAGAGGATTGATTGATAAGCGAGCATTTTTAACATTGGTCTATGTCAGTGGTCTCCAACTCAAAGCCTTTGAAGGGCCACATTTTGGATTTGGAGGTACTTGGAGGGCCTCAGAAAAAATAGTTAATGTCTTAATAAAGAAATGACAATTTTGCATGAGGTAAAATCTTTCCTTTTGGCTAAGTCTTAATAATAATATTGTCATTCATAGCTAAAGAGACATGTGATCAAGAAACTGTTTTATTTTATTTTTGTGATTAGGATAAACATACCGAGGGCCTCAAAATAGTACCTGGAGGGCCACATGTGGCCCCCGGGCCGCGAGTTTGAGACCACTGGTCTATGTGGTGTTTATAGCACATCTGGATTATGCAAATGCACTTTTGGTAGGTTTGTCTTTTGGGGATTTGCAGAAAATCCAAACTTTACACAATTCCATTTTAAGACTTTCGGATGGAGTTGGTAGATTCCATCATGTAACACCATATTTATCTCTTATCATTGGTTGCCTATCCGTTTTACTATAGGATACAGTTTAAGATCATGGTTTTAGTTTATAAAGTGATGTGGTCTAGAGTTTTGCTACCATTGTATGAGTTACCTGGCTTACGTGCCAGGTAGGGCTTTAAGATCTTGTATCCAAAACTTACTAGCTGTTCCTGAGGTCAGCTCTGCCCATCTAATGAGTAGAAGAAGAACCCCCCTCAACAAATTTTTAGATTGAATCAGGTTGGGCAGACTAGATGGACCATTTGGGTCTTTATCTGCCGTCATCTACTATGTTACTATGTTACTAGAAACTGCTAATGCAGTTTTGTAGTATGAATGTTAGCTTCTTAGGTTATAAAGTTGATAATGCAAACATGAAGATAAGGAGAAATGGGTTTTCTTTTGACTCTCTGTAGCAAGGGATTCAACCACCAGTTGGAGAATCTAGTTTTACGTCAACTCTTCCGAGAGCAGTTGAGCTGAACTCCAAATGTCTTGATATAGTTGTCTGTAAGCCAAGTCTTTCCAGGCTTTGGTCTGCTTATCACCTTTCCAGCCAACTCTATCATGCCGGGTCGTTTAACCCTTTCAGGACCAAGGGACATATTTGTCCCATAACTTTAAAATCCTATAAATTTTGATTGGGATAGTCTACAGTTCTAAATTTGATATGTACGGATTCCATATGATACTGCCTTTATGTAAACAAACTGGTTCCGACATTCATTCATTAGCGTCGTTGCCAGATTGACGAGAAGATTCACTTGCCACACTGTCCATAAGCCAGAAGTTTGATTTTTTTTAAAAAAAATAATGATATTTCACAAAAAAAATCAATTTTTTGGCATCTGCAAGCCCTTTTTACCATAAAAATGTCGTCAAAACCACAAAAATTGGCCTACGATCCTTATGGTCCTGAAAGGGTTAAGAGAAGCTCTTCAGTTGCTTGATGACAAAAAGGCTTTAAAGCAGGGGTGTCAAAGTCCCTCCTCGAGGGCCGCAATCCAGTCGGGTTTTCAGGATTCCCCCAATGAATATGCACGAGATCTCTTTGCATGCACTTCTTTCAATGCATATTCATTGAGGAAATCCTGAAAACCCAACTGGATTCCGGCCCTCGAAGACCGGAATTGCCCACCCCTGCCCTAAAGCTTTTGCCATTTTCTCAACATCTTTGCATTTCAACAAGAAAAGTTATGTACTTATTTAGGGCCGTTTAGCGCCAAAGCCCATAGAGTTTTAAAGGGCTTTGGGGCACGGCTTTGTAAACGAGGGGGTTAGTCATCAAACATATGTATCACTATTAAACAAAATTTTATTATCTTACCCTATTTTGATGTTTCCGGTAGTCTAGAGCAGGGATCTCAAAGTCCCTCCTTGAGGGCCGCAATCCAGTCGGGTTTTCAGGATTTTGGCATCAATATGGGATGAGGGGATACACAAACGCACCATTCCTCTGTCTCTCGTGCAGAGACACGCACACACCCTCAATCTCTCACTTGCATATATAGAGCCACCTCTTCTCTCATTCATACAGATTTACCTCCTTCACACACACGTGTGAAGAAAGGGTTTTCTATAAATAGATAAGTAGGTAGAAATATAGAGAGATATAAACTCATCATTTATGCTGGCATAGGCATGGTGCTTTTTAGCTTTCTTACCGAACACACTCCGCCTGACTTGCCCTAGTTCTGCCTGACTTCTAGTCTATGTCATCTCTCCCTCCTCTCTCTCTCTCTTCATATTCTGTATATGTGATCTCTTGCTAAATATAAACCACCGCTTTAAAATAAGAAATTTCAATTTTAGCCTGTTAAATCCGGCCTTAAAAAAAATCCCCAAATCCATGCCAGGTCATTGTAATATAAAGTCAGAGCTGCCATGTCGTCCAGTTCTCAGAGAGAGATTTTGGGCCAGTCCTGGGTTTCTGGTAAACCCATGCTGATACTCGTATTATGAGACCTGCTGCGCTAGGGTTACCAAAAAGTAGGATGGATGAAGACATCAGGGTTTTACTTCCATTGCTTTCAGTGGAAATATAACCCGGATATCTCAATCAGTCCTCTTTTGTTCGGGAGCCATATGGTAATCCTATGTAGCACCAACATCAATGTGTAGAATCAGGGACTATAACTTTGTAAATTCAAAACCAGGACTGGCGAGAAAGTTCTACCGCCTGGAACCAGGTAACTTGGCAGATCTGCAAGCCATAATCTGAGCTATACAAGGGGACCAGTTGATTGGGGTTACCAGAGTTTCCCAAAGGAAAAATCCGGACTTATGGACACCCCCCCCCCAGGCCCGCCTAGTTTCGCCCCATTCCGCCTGTGTCATGCCCCGCCCCCAGACAGCATCCGCGCATGACACTTCCCAACATGATTTTGATGGGACAAAGTGCCGGGTTTTGAAAAGCTGTCCGGACCCCCGGACATGTCCTCGAAAAGGAGAACGTGTCCGGGGAAATCCGGACCTCCAGTAACCCTAACCTATCCTGAAATCAGAAATAGAACCCATTGCTCTTAGCACACCACCACACAGTCAGTTCATCTGTCCTTAAATGCAATGATAATTTCATGCTTAAAAGCCTTAGCTTAGCTTTCAGCAGAGCACAAGAAGAGACTGCAAATGAATGATTAAGTTTTTTTTATTTTTCTTCACCAGGGCCCTATTGGTGAGGCAGAGCAGGGAAAGTATCGGAATTAGATTTTAGGTTTCTAGGCACAGATGAGGTTCTGGGGAGCCAGCTAAGCTAAAAACAATTGCAAAAGCAATTAACGCAGACCTAGCCTGACATAAACAAATGATCTTGAAAACAATCAAGAGACGGCCCAAGAGAAGTTCTTCTCTCCTTTCCCTGCATAAGACAGATGATTATGGAGCAAAACGAATAATTAAATCAGTCTGGACTGAGCATTTAATGACAACATGAAGCAGAGCAGCCAACTACAGAAGGGAGATGTTTTGGCCGGTCCTGAGTTTAACTTTTCATTCGAAAGCAGCATGGTATTTGCAGTCTCTGATCCTGCCAATTGAAATTGGTGCTGCAAGCCCCAAAATATAGCAGAATAGGGTTGTCAGACATACAGAACTTACTTGTAGTCTCTTCCTCCTGGAACTGGGCCATTTGGCAGCTCTGCAATGTGTCAGGAAGCTGAATAAGTGGCTCCTGATGCCTCAGTCCAGCAGCCTTTGGCTGTAGGGTTGCCATTTGGCTCCAGATTTTCCCAACAAGGTTAATCCAGTTTTAATCTAATCTAATCTTCTATTTGTGTGTCCCACACACCTATTCAGGCTCTAGGCGACATTCAGAGAGGGGTTGAAAGGGGATCAGGAGGAGGGACTAAAAGGGGCTTTGAAAGGGGGGCTTTCAAGATGGCGCCGGGTTAGGTTGCTATTGTGGCGCCCCCACCGTTTTTCTTTGTTTATATTATATTTTTTATGGATTTATGGATTCTTTTATTCTATTTGGTTTAATTTGGTTTTTTATTTACATTTATACTACTGCAATATTCTTTTCTAATTTTGTTGATCTTATTATTTTGAATTTAAACCCACTGTCTTTTATTGACGGTTTGAAGCGAGTGCAACAATCGGGGTGGCCTTGTCCTGTGATCGAGGTCGGAGGTTGATGGCGACTGGGGTCGTGGCGGCGGGTCTCTCTCCGCAACAACAGCAGAGGCCGAGAGACATGGATCACCTGAACCGAGGAGATCTGAGGCTGAGACCCGAACACAGCGGTGAGCTGATGCTGAGCGGACCTGGCGGGATGCTATCACATTTGACAGACATCCGCCGCCATTGCATATCTATATGCCACGGCCAGAATCGCTCTGGGTCTTGCCGGGAGACATCTGCCGAGCAGCGACAGCGGAAACTTGAGAAGCGCTGGCTTTGGCAAATAGCATGGGACGGGAAATTACCATGGGAGGCTCCGCCTCACCTCCAGTGTCAAGTTTGGGCGGCCCACGATCGGTGCAGTGTTTTTCACCACCTCCGTCTATCTCCTGCACGCTTGGCTTCAACGACAACGGTCATGTCATTACTTGCCCATTTTGAAATCAGGAACTTCTGATCCGGAGTCCCATTGCCCATCAGACCGGCTTCTATCCAAAGCTTAATGCCGATGTTCGCAGGAACAACAGAGCGAGAGTAACCCGTCGGCCCAGCTACAGCAGCGCCGGCACACATTAACTATCGGCAACGGACGACTATCTCACAGAGGAGGAAATCTCTTTTCACCATGGGCCTCATCTGGGGCTACCTCCTTGGAGCAACAGTCCAGGATGGCGGATGGGCACAGGCAGTATATCATGAGTAGGAGTACATGAATGGAGACCATCGCAGTGGAGGCGTCATGGGCATCATGAGACAGTCAGCAAGGTCTCTTCCCTGAAGAAGCCCTTTATCATCAATGACACTGAAACCGTGAATTTAAGACAATGTTCTATTTTTATTTTTCTTACCAGTTTAAGAAATATCTTTATTCTTATCTATTATTTTACTTTTTAACTTTATTTTGTTCTATTTATATCATTTAAATTTCTTCAGAATTCTACTGTTTAACGGTTCTACCTTCTGCATCTATCACTACCTCTCCTTTCTTCTTCCTTACAATGTAAATTGATCAATTGCTATCGTGTTAAAATATTTATTTTTACTTTTTTCTCTATCACTTCATTTCACTTCACTATTACTTTCCAGGTACTTTAGTTAGATTGTAAGCCATCGGGACAGTAAGGGAATTTTTTAAGTACCTTTTTTATTTTATTTTATTTTTATTTATTATTTATAATCTTAATGTATAATTTTCTGTAAACCGCTTAGAACCTAACGGATGTAGCGGTATATAAGAAATAAATTACATTACATTACATTACATTATACAGAATTGTGTCCTTTCACATCAAGTTCAAAATGCCAATGTTCTTACACAAGGTGCTTTCAAATTTACAGCCTCTGCAAGATTCTAGGATCTGAAAGTACAAAGCGGTTGTCAAGTCTGTATTTCTGTGCTGACTTTTCTGGGGGCATGAAGAGCCGGAGGGGCGCACGGACACAGAACAATATGAAGTGTGTGGGAGATGAGTAGTTCATTATAGTCAATTATACGTTTGGTTTGTTAGACCTTTTCTGTTGTATTGTACTTGAATAACTGTTCTGCATGACTGAACTGTCATGTGAATTGCTCTAATTTTATTCTTTTACAGGGGAGTATATGAAATGATAAAATTAAATAAACAAATAAATTCCCTTACTAAGCAAAATGTATTTTACTGAAACCAGATGAAGTTCTCTTCCTATCGGACAAAAAGAAACCAATCCAACGGGTCTGCAGTGAAGAGTCACACGACCAAAACAAGGAAAAAAAACCTGCAGATACGATGTCCAAGGGGGTAAAAGTCTTATCTTTATTCAAAGAAATACAATGTAGCATTTCAAACAATGGTTCTCTTGTATGAGTACACAGGACCCAACACGGTCCGTGTTTCGGAAAATAATCCTTCCTCAGGGGTCTGGGATGTTATGGTACATAAACCTAAAGAACCTTATTTTAAAAAAAACCCAGGTAATCCTTAAAAACTGACAATGGAATGCTTCTGTCATAAAGATAAGACTTTTACCCCTTGGATATCGTATCTGCAGGGTTTTTTTTTCTTTTGTTTTATTCTCTTCCTATCGCCAGTCCTCAACAATGGAATAGCCTTCCAATTGAACTCATATCAGACACTGTTAGCTTTAAGAAACAACTTACAGCACTTTGATTACATAAGCTCTTCGTAGTGTATGCTAGCATTACGTTAAAAAAAATGATTGAAGTTTTTCAATATGCGAGACAAAGAAAATATTAGCATCAACCATAAACAATAATGTAACACATGGTTGAGCTTCATAAATAGAAAAGTATGACAACGAGACGGGCCGCAGGGGCGAGGTGGGCGTGCAACGCCAGGACCCTGCGGGAGATGGTGGTCAAGTGGCATCTGGACCCTGGGGGTCCACATGGAGCCCGTCTACCAGAGATGCGACATGGTCCTGACCAGAGAGCATCTGCTGCAGGAGAACACCAGCAGAAGGAGCATTCATCTGGGCAGAGAAAGTGTAGTTACTTACCTGTAACGTAGGTTCTCCGTGGACAGTAGGATAGTCAGCCACATATGGGTGTTGTCCCAACAGCTCCCAATTTGCGGATAAGCTCTCCAATAGCTGAGAGAGATTTTTTTTTTCTCTCTCTCTGAGCACGTGCAGGGCCCCACTGGGCATGCCCGAGCCCTACCCATTTCCCCCTGCTTCCCCCTAATCCCCAGTCTTTAGTTTCCACCCGTTCCCATATGTCGGATTTTCTACAGCTCTCCATTACAACTTTTTACTCATCACCTTGAAGATGCCTGAATCATCAAAAGAAATGACTGGGATGCAGGAGAAGAATGAATGCACTGGATTCTCATGAATTGTGCGTCCACTGATTGGATCCGGCGCACGAGGTTCCGTGTTGCTTGCATTGGTGCACACATGTCTTCGTGAGCACGCAAGCTGACCCCTGCTTACCTTGGTGCCTGCTTGTATCCGCACGCACATAAGCCAGCCCTCCTGGAACAAAACCCCTTCTATTCAAAAAACAGGGAAGGGGTAAAACACGGACCTGACGGACCTCGCGGATCTAAACCCGCACGTCCTTAAAAATCTGAGGTCCGTGCCACTTGTAGTTAGTTTCTGGCTCTGACAGACCTCGATGACATTTTAGCGCTGACGCATCCGTCTCAGCATAGGGAGGGAAAAGTAATAGGATCCGTCAGCGCTAAAATGTCACCGAGGTCTGTCAGAGCCAGAGACTAAAACCATTCCCCTTAATGAACTTTTGCAGAAAATCTCTCCTGCAAAAGATACCAGTGGCGGGGACCCGGCCCAACCGTCTGGGCTCTATAAACATTCAATTATTGCCAGCAAAGTAGCCGCGCCGCTTGTAGTCTCTGACTCTGACAGACCTCGGTGACATTTTAGCGCTGACGGATCCTAATACTTTTCCCTCCCTATGCTGAGATGGTTCCGTCAGCGCTAAATTGTCATCGAGGTCTGTCAGAGCCAGAAACTAATTACAAGTGGCACGGACCTCAGATTTTTAAGGACGTGCGGGTTTAGATCCCCGAGGTCCGTCAAGTCCATGAGGTCCACGTTTTATCCCTTCCCCAAAAAACACATAAAACCAAACTAACTCAATCAGAAATGTCCCAAGCATCACCTGCAGCTACTCCATATGTACTTCTAATACCATGACAACCCTAACCCTTAGCAACTCAAAGAAATGTACAAACTACTCCCTAAATACTTCTAATGTCCTGACAATCCATTTGTAATGCGCCTTGAACCGCAAGGTAATGGCGGAATAGAAATCCCTAATGTAATGTAACACCAAGCTGCACCGGATTGCTGGTGCTGCTGCAGGAGAACTGGGACCTGCAGCACACCATCTGTGACCCAGAGAACTACCACTACAATGAATTATTTCTATAGTGCTACCAGACGCACGCAGCGCTGTACAGAGTCACAAAGAGTAAGAAAACAGTCCCTGCTTGAAAGAGCTTACAATCTAAACAGGCAAGACAGACAAACAGTAACATAGTAACATAGTAGATGACGGCAGATAAAGACCCGAATGGTCCATCCAGTCTGCCCAACCTGATTCAATTTAAATTTTTATTTTTATTTTTTTTTCTTCTTAGCTATTTCTGGGTGAGAATCCAAAGCTTTACCCGGTACTGTGCTTGGGTTCCAACTGCCGAAATCTCTGTTAAGACTTACTCCAGCCCATCTACACCCTCCCAGCCATTGAAGCCCTCCCCTGCCCATCCTCCTCCAAACGGCCATACATAGACGCAGACCGTACAAGTCTGCCCAGTAACTGGCCTAGTTCAATCTTTAATATTATTTTCTGATTCTAAATCTTCTGTGTTCATCCCACGCTTCTTTGAACTCAGTCACAGTTTTACTCTCCACCACCTCTCTCGGGAGCGCATTCCAGGCATCCACCACCCTCTCCGTAAAGTAGAATTTCCTAACATTGCCCCTGAATCTACCACCCCTCAACCTCAAATTATGTCCTCTGGTTTTACCAGTTTCCTTTCTCTGGAAAAGATTTTGTTCTACGTTAATACCCTTTAAGTATTTGAACGTCTGAATCATATCTCCCCTGTCTCTCCTTTCCTCTAGGGTATACATATTCAGGGCTTCCAGTCTTTCCTCATACGTCTTCTGGCGCAAGCCTCCTATCATTTTCGTCGCCCTCCTCTGGACCGCCTCAAGTCTTGGATACAGTTAAGGGGAACGGTTAATCAGCTGGCTGGGTTGGAGGGCAGAGGGGAGTACAGGACAATCAAGCCATTGTGACATCACTGATGAGGTTGGCTCTTATTGGTGGAATGAGGCATTATGATTACACAATCTCAGCTCTGCTTCCCAAAGATAAACAGGATGTCATGGATACAGTTAAGGGGAACGGTTAATCAGCTGGCTAGGTTAGAGGGCAGAGGGGAGTACAGGACAATCAAGTCATTGTGACATCATTGATGAGGTTGGCTCTTATTGGTGGAATGAGGCATTATGACATCACCATCTCAGCTCTGCTTCCCTAAGACTAAAACTCTTCACACTACTACTACTACTACTACTATAGCACTACCAGACGTATGCAGCGCTGAACAGAGTCACAAAGAAAACAGTCCCTGCTCGAAAGAGCTTACAATCTAAACAGACAAGACAGACAAATAGATACAGTTAAGAGGAACAGTTAATCAGCTGGCTGGGTTGGAGGGCAGAGGAGTAGGGTTAAGTATTGAAAGCTATATCAAAAAGGTGGGTTTTCAGTCTGCGTTTAAACAAGGGAAGGGCCCATGTGCTCTCCCTGCCTCCTCCACTGCCGCCACCCGTGCCTCAGGCTCATCCCACCAACACATCCAATCCCTGTTCCCTATTGGTTAATCCTGCCCTGAAAAGAGGGGTTTAGTCCAGAGGTTTTCCACTTTTTTCATTCTATTGGAAAAATATGGAATGAAAAAAGTGGAAAATCGCCGGACCTCTTTATCCTGACAGTGAACTGAGGCACTAAAGCATACTATGAACCCCCCCTCCCTCAAGGTCACATATTGTCAGTGACCGGGACTGAGGGACAGGGAGAGAATGGGATATACCACAGGGTCTTACACAGAAAGTCCGTGACAGAGGTAGGGATTAGAACTGCTTGCCCTGGGTCGGTAGCATGGAATGTTGCTACTCTTTGGGGTTCCGGAATCTTGCTATTCTTTGAGATTCTGCATGGAATCTTGATACTTTTTGCGGTTCTAGAATCTTTTGTTACTCTTTGGGATTCTAGAATGTTGCTACTCTTTGGGTTTTGGCCAGGGACCTGGATTGGCCACCGTGAGAACGGGCTACTGGGCTTGATGGACCATTGGTCTGACCCGGTAGGACTATTCTTATGTTCTTAAGTGTATAGCCCTTCATGGAGACAGCCCCAACTTTGTTGGCTTGCCTGAGAACTTTTCAGCAGCCCCTCGTAATCTGCACAGTGTGGCAGTTACCACCCCAAATGAAGGCAAGGGATGATAACCTGCAATGAGTAGAAGTTACAGTTTTAGCCCCAACCACTTTACTGGACAACCGAATGGACTAGTTCAAGCTTTATCTGCCATCATACACAACGTTACCACGAAAGCCTACTAGGAAAATGGGGGGTCAACAAGCAGCATCACAGAGTTACTACTGCAACTAGCTAGCAATGTTCGGAGAAATTTGCTTCCTAGATCAGAAGAGCTGGACTCCCACAGCCAAGATGAATCAACTCCCTTGAATGTCTTCATTCTCTGAGTGACTTAATGATTTTTCTCCCTTGGCTACAGATTGCTCTGGCACACACTGGGCAAGTTTCCAGTATATACAGATCTCTGGTGTATGTCCTACTGTAGCGAGTGTGCCAAAAATAGCACTGGGACATCCCTGTAGGGACATGGAGGTGAGGAAGAAGAACATGATGGCAGTCTGAGGAAATGGAGAATCAAGACAGAATGCAATCTTTTGTCTCCCCGGTTCTTCATTTCAGAATAATCACTACGGACAGAAGAGATATCAGAGAACGCACAAAACACAAATAAAACAAGAGGTTCTCTTGGTAATCACATTTATCTTTATCTGAGGCGCATCATTCTGATCCAATCACAATATTTATGAGAAGAGTAGGCTGCGAGGGGACATGATCGAGAAGTTCAAAATACTGAAAGACATCGATAAAATAGAGCAGGAAAATAAATTATTTACATTGTCCAACATGACACGGACAAGAGGACATGGTTTGAAGCTAAGGGGGGACAAGTCCAGGACAAATGTCAGGAAGTTCTGCTTCATGCAGCGAGTGGTGGACGCCTGGAATGCTCTTCCAAAGGAGGTTATTAAGGAATCCACTGTGCTAGGATTCAAAGGCAAATTAGATGCACATCTCCTCACGAGAGGCATAGAGGGATATGGGTGACTAAAACTACATCAGGTGTATACCTGACTGGGCCTCCGCGTGTGCGGATCGCCGGACTCGATGGACCATGGGTCTGATCCGGAGAAGGCAGTTCTTATGTTTTTATGACTACTGACGCACTGTCAACACAGAGAGCACTAGGAAAGATAAGCTGTCTTTTTCCATCAGAGTTTAAAGGCCCAGGGATGAATGGCTCTGGGTCCCTGTGTGGATACTAATAGCGGGATGTGAACCTTCTCTGGATTTCACAGTGGTGAAGGATGCGTTCATACATGTGCCGTAGCCTTGAGGAGAAGAGACCCTCCTAGAAATAAATGTGAGCGGTCTCCATAATTTTTCTACTCAGGTGAAAATCTCATAGGCCCTCCATGAGCATCGGAGCATTTAGCGCTCAGGGCCGTGGTAGAAACCTCTACCACAACTTGGTAAAAAAATAGGGGGGGAGAGGGGTTAATCAGCAAGGTGATTTTATTCAGCCGTGCATTCCCCGAAGGTCAGGAGTGTATAAACTTTTCAAAAAAGTCTGCAAATTCCAGCATCTTTCTTCCTTTCTTTGAGCATGTGCTCTACATCGAGGCAGTTTATAAAAACAAGGTTGATTAAAAACACAGGCTATTTATTTATTCATTCAATTTTCTATATCGTTCTCCCAGGTGAGCTCAAAACAGTTTACATAGATGTTTTCAGGCATTCGAGCATTTTCTCTGTCTGTCTTGGTTGGCTCACAATGCATCTAATGTACCTGGGGCAGTGGAAGGATTAAGTGACTTGCCCAAGGTCACAAGGAGCAGTGTGGGTTTGAACCCACAACCTCAGGGTGCTGAGGCTATAGCTTTAACCACTGCGCCACTCTAGAAATCAAAATGTAGTAAAAGTGAGCCAAGTCTAGGCCAATCAAGCCATTGTGACATCACTGATGAGGTTGGCTCTTAGGGATTGGTAGAATGAGGCATTATGATGTCACAATACCAGCTCTGGTTATCAGAGGTTGAAACCTTTCACACAATTTATTTATTCAATTTTCTATACTGTTGTCCTAGGGGAACTTAGAATGGTTTACATGAATTTATTCAGGTACTCAAGCATTTTTCGCTATCTGTCCTGGCAGGCTCACAATCTAATGTACCTGGGGCATTAAGTGACTTTCCCAGGGTCACAAGGAGCAGCCTGGGTTTGAACCCACAACCTCAGGGTGCTGAGGCTGTAGCTTTAACTACTGCGCCACTCTAGAAATCAAAATGTAGTAAAAGTGAGCCAAGTATAGGCCAATCAAGCCATTGTGACATCACTGATGAGGTTGGCTCTTAGGCATTGGTGGAATGAGGCATTATGATGTCACAATACCAGCTCTGGTTATCAGAGGCTGAATCTTTTCACACTATTTATTTATTCAGTTTTCTATATTGTTCTCCCAGGGGAACTCAGAACAGTTTACATGAATTTATTCAGGTACTCAAGCATTTTCCCTGCTACTACTATCAATTATTTCTATAGCACTACCAGATGTACGCAGGGCTGTATAGAATCACAAAAATCCTGCCCCCCCTTTTTTTTTTTTTTTTTTTTTTACAAAACCATAAAAGCAGTTTTTAGAGCTGAATGCTCTGCACTGCTCCTGATGCTCACAGGAACTCTATGAGCATTGCAGCAGCGCAAAGCATTCAGCGTGCCAGCTGGCGCTAAAAACCGCTTTTGTGATTTTATAAAGGGGGGGGTTATTATGGCAAACTTTCCATTTGCATTTCTTTGATTCCAATGATTCCTTTCTCTCCCCACTTCCTTTTCTTCTGTATTTTTTTTCCATAGGGCATATTTTCCTCTCCTTTTGGGGTTTTGCTCGGACCTGTATGATTCAAACACTGGTTCATGTCTCTCCACTGAATTCTCTATTTGGTGAATCATCATAAAATGTTGATTAAAAGTGGGGGAAAAAGTGTGTTTCAGCTGGGTTTTCAGTTCTGAATGTTCATAATTTTTATCTGGAATGAAAGCTCATTAGTGCCTGTCTTTAACATCAATGGTCTTATGCTTTTGGTTCAAACTAGAGAATGACACAGTGACAAAATTCATCACCGTTCCCGTCCCCGCGGGAAACCATCTTCATGTCATTCTTTAAGGAGAGAGGGAAGAATCAGAGTATAATTGGGCACAACCACTGACCCTCAAGCCTTGCATTGAAGAATGCTTGTGTAGAAGGACCGAGGTTGAAACAGACACTACAGAATGACAGTCTCTGGTATCCAGAGCAGATATTGTGATGTCATAATGCCTCATTCCACCAGTGCCTAAGAGCCAATCACATCAGTGATGTCACAATGGCTTCATTATCCTTGGCTCACATAAGAATCAGAGTATGAATGGCCACAACCACTGACCCTCAAGCTTTGCTTTGAAGAATGCTGGTGTAGAAGGACTGAGGTTGAAATAGACACTAGAAAATGACATGGGATTATTTCCCGCGGTTATCCGCGGGGACGGGGACGGTGATGAATTTTGTCACCGTGTCATTCTCTAGTTCAAACCTCTTGAAAGCTTCCAAAAAGAATCAAACTTGGTATTTTTTGTTGTATAGAGTGTTATGGACCCCGGTACATTTACAAAAATTAGATTGTTCTAAGTCTAATAGATGCTGGCACAGTCATCTTGAAGCTGGGACATTGGATCATTTATTATTTTTTTGTCCTCTGATACAAAATTTTTGGAAATCGATTTGGAGTCAAATAAATAATTTACTTGAGAATCCAGTAGCGCTTTCATATGATACGATACTATTTGGCACATCAATGAGGAAAAAGAGTCAAATATCTTCTAAAAACAATAAACTTTTACTCCTAATGACAGGAGTTGCCATTCAACAAATTACGAGAAATTGGAAAAATTATGATAGACTAAGTTATAATTTCTGGTGGAATTCATTGTGCCATATTTTTAAAATGGAGAGCATATTAGCTATTCAGCAGGGACGATATAAAAGATTTATTGATGTTTGGGAGCCATTAACAAATTATTGTAAGGATTGATTATAGTTAATAATTTATTTTTCCCCTTTATTATTGAAGTATAGGGTGGGGGGAGGGTGGGCGTAAATTTTAGTTATTTTTGAAAAAAATATTATATGGGAGGGAGGGGGAGGGAGGAATTTTATTATGATACAATATATGTATGATTAATAAGTGTTATTAAAGTATATATGAATGTATATTTAAATTACTTGTTGAAGGTTTAAAAATGAATAAAGATTTTTTTTAAAAAGAGAAATCCGTGCAACTCAAAATTCTTTCTATATAATTCTACTTTAAGCTCAACAACCTCCTACAGTCCCCCCAAAACCCCCAAAATCTCCATATTTCCTAGGGTTTTTGATCACCAGGTTTATCCCATTAATATAACATAAGATCACAACATAAGAATAGCCTTACTGGTTCAGATCGATGGTCCATCAAGCCCAGTAGCCCGTTCTCACGGTGGCCAATCCAGGTCACTAGTATCTGACCAAAACCCAAGGAGTAGCAACATTCCAGCATCTCAAAGAATAGCAAGATTCTAGAACTCCAATGAGAGCAACATTCCAGAGCTGAGATTGTGATGTCATAATGCCTCATCAGAGCCAACCTCATCAGTGATGTTACGATGGCTTGATTGTCCTATACTTGGCACATGTAAGAGCATGAGAATAGCCATACTGGGTCAGACCAATGGTCCATCAAGCCCAGTAGCCCGTTCTCACAGTAACCAATCCAAGTCACTAGTACTTGACCAAAACCCAAGGAGTAGCAACATTCCAGCATCTCAAAGAATAGCAAGATTCCGGAACCTCAATGAGAGCAACATTCCAGAGCTGAGATTATGATGTCATAATGCCTCATTCCACAGTGCCTCAGAGCCAACCTCATCAGTGATGTTACAATGGCTTGACTGTCCTATACTTGGCACATGTTAGAACATAAGAATAACCATACTGGGTCAGACCAATGGTCCATCAAGCCCAGTAGCCTGTTCTCACAGTGACCAATCCAGATTACTAGTACTTGACCAAAACCCAAGGAGTAGCAACATTCCAGAATCTCAGAGTAGCAACATTCCATTCAGAATATAGCAAGATTCCGGAAACCCAAAGAATAGCAACATTCTATGCTACCGATCCAGGGCAAGCAATGGCTTCCCCCATGTCTTTCTCAATAACAGTCTATGGACTTTTCCTCCAGGAAACTGTCCAAACCTTTCTTAAAACCAGCTACGCTATCTGCTCTTACCAGCTGCTGTATTTTTAATGTTGATATTTTAGCCTCTTCGGAAAAGGGATGGGAAAAATGTATTTTCCTCTCTTAATCATCTATTAGGGGCTATTTCATCAATAAAGTTCTTTAATGAATCATTCCACTGCAATGTCAACTTATCTAAATTCTCATCACCCCTATTAACTAGTGCCTGGTACATTTTATTCTGAATCTGTTCTGAAAAGACTTTTCTTGTGTAGTAACCTTTGGAAAAATTCATATTTCTTTCTCTTCCAGTTATAAACCTCTCGCCTAACAAAAAAAGAAATGATTAACATATGGCCTGACCAAATCAAGGAAGAAAATTGAATATTTAACACAAATTCATTTTTCCTTAAATGAGCTGGTAGCAATAATAAATCTAACATGTGCCCTTTATCATGTGCAGGAAAAGAAATTCACAACTCTAACACAATTGTAAAAAGGAATAAAACCCATAGATAAAGCATGAAATCATCCATATGAATATTATAATCTCCCTAAACAACATATTTGGGTTATACAGCAATGTACCAACTATAAAATCTGCTAATCCCTTATTTCCATGTCCAAGTTGAAAGGGGTGTTTTATGTCCTCCAGGGAAATACATTTTAACCTTACATGTTTTTTCCAACTTTGTCAACAAGTTGTCCAAAGTATCTTCTTGTTTAAAAATTCATTTTCTTTATTTTAACGGGTTAGACAGCAATATATCAACTGAAAATATTTCTTTACATTGCTAACAGAATTGCCAGCATGATATCTTGCTACAATCCCACCTACTCACATTTCTTGCCTTGTTGTTGCAAAATACTATAACCATTTGGACACAAGCTAAATACATTTGGTCCATCTATATCCGATAGTCATGTTTCATTGAAATAAAGAATATCAGAATTATAGTACGAGTAACATCACAACACTCAACGTTCCCTTCTTACTTAACATGCATTAAGGTAGCCATATTTAGTTACAGGATGTCCTAGTCTACAAATTAGCATGTCCCCATCTATCATGATTGCACATTGGCCATTTCATATCAACAGAACAACCCAACAATCAACATTCCCTTCTTACTTACTTAACATGCATTAAGGTAGCCATATTTAGTTATAGGATGTCCTAGTCTACAAATTAACATGTCCCCCATCTATCATAATTGCACATTGGCCATTTCATATCAACAAAACAATCCAACAATCAACATTCCCTTCTTACTTACTTAACATGCATTAAGGTAGCCATATTTAGTTATAGGATGTCCTAGTCTACAAATTAGCATGTCCCCATCTATCATGATTGCGCATTGGCCATTTCATATCAACAGAACAACCCAACAATCAACATTCCCTTCTTACTTACTTAACATGCATTAAGGTAGCCATATTTAGTTATAGGATGTCCTAGTCTACAAATTAACATGTCCCCCATCTATCATAATTGCACATTGGCCATTTCATATCAACAGAACAACCCAACAATCAACATTTAGGACACTTAGATCAACAGAACAGCATTTGCTGACTATCCCTTCTTTAATAGTAATGGGTACTAGGAGATCTACTATTTTTTCAGTTATAGCACCCCAGCTCTGGAACAGCTTACCAATTCACTTATGTGATGAATCCTCATTAGAAAAATTAAAAAGCTCTTTAAAAAGTTTCTTGTATAAGGACGCATTTGAGACATAGATAGGATAATTCATTTATCATTAATGCTTATGCTCTAATACCTAATTTTAATCAGACCTTATGTATAGGTCACAATCTTCTTTACCTTCTCTTCTAGGCTTATCCATGCTTTCTTGATTATTCTTTGTTACCCTGCAGATGTATTTTCCCTAAATGTCCCTTTATTTTCTTTAAAGATTGTAGTTCATCCCCATCTCCTTTTGGTATCGGTAATTATTTGTAAGTATATATTGCATGTCTATTTGTATAAAATTGTTTTATTTTTTGTCTCCTATTTTTAAATTGTAATACGCATTGAAGTACTTGACATTGCGTGTACATCAAATTTTTAATAAACTTGTAAATTCCCTTACTTTCTTAACATGCATTAACGTAGCCATATTTAGTTATAGGATGTCCTAGTCTACAAATTAGCATGTCCCCATCTATTATAATTGCGCATTGGCCATTTCATATCAAAGAACAACCCAACAATCAACATTCCCTTCTTACTTACTTAACATGCATTAAGGTTAGCCATATTTAGGGCTCCTTTTACAAAGCCACGGCCCGGTGAGGTAAATGTTCTGATGTTCATAGGTATTCTATGAGAGTCAGAGCATTTACCTCACCAGCCTGCGGTAAAAACCTCTACTGCCGTTTAGTAAAACCCAGCGTTAGTTAGGGAGATCTAGTCTACAAATTAACATGTCCTCATCTATCATAATTGATAGATGAGGACAATTCATATAGAAACATAGAAAGATGACGGCAGAAAAGGGCTATAGCCCATCAAGTCTGCCCACTCTACTGACCCACCCCATTAAGTCTGAGTACTAACGACCCAGTTTCTTAGCTCGTTCCTCGTAGGGATCCCACGAGGACGTCCCATTTATTCTTAAAGTCAAGCACGCTGGTGGCCTTGATCACCTACACTGGAAGCTTGTTCCAGTGATCTACAACCCTTTCTGTGAAGAAATACTTCCTTATGTCACCATCAAATTTCCCTCCTCTGAGTTTGAGCAGATGCCCCCTTGTGACCGAGGGTCCTTTGAGAAAGAAGATGTCTTCTTCCACCTCGATACGACCCGTGATGTATTTAAATGTCTCAATCATGTCCCCCCCTTTCCCTGCGTTTCTCTAGAGTGTAGAGCTGCAATTTGTTTAGTCTTTCTTCGTACGAGAGACCCTTGAGCCCTGAGATCATCCTAGTGGCCATCTGCTGAACCAACTCAACTCTAAGCACTCTTTCCCACAAAATAGCTTCCAGGACTAACCTCTCCAATATGGCATACCCAGTGTCCCTTGCCAAAATTGGCTGTATATAATAAATGAAAACACTAAATAAAAACCATGTACTCCAAAAATGAAAGCCAATAGCCATACCTTGATTTCATTTAATATGGCCCACAAAGGTGTCCTGCAAAAGACCATGCTAAATGTTTGATAAAATACCAGAGCGTCTTTTTTTACATACTTTTATTGAGCCACAATATCTAAGGGATCTTTGTGCTAAAACGCTGCAAAAATTAATGCATGGTATATTCAAAGGCTGTGCCACAATAGTTGGGAGTGTGCCCAGTACACCTTCGGCAGTTCTGAACTGGAATGTGCATTACTACTCCTTAAGACATTTCGCAATAAGTGTGGGTGCACTTAACTCCTCCTCTTAAGGCATTCAGGCCTGGATTCTCGAACTGACACAAATTTTCTAGGCCCATACCTCCATTAAAAATGTCATCTTAACTGGGATTTTAACTGAGATTTGAGGCGCCTACCGCTGCCTAGAAAATCAGTGTCAGAATTGTACCTACATAGATGCTTTAGGACGCCGAACTCCAAAGTTGTCGTGTCCAACGCCGGAGGTGGCATTAGGCAGCCTAAAGAAACTATGTGGGTGTGATTCATGCAAAGAGAGGTGCCTGAAATGTAGGCCCAGAAAACCCTGCCCTACATTTCTGGCACCTATCTTTCACATTGGTGAGTGTGGCACAGTGCTTAAAGCTATACCCTAAGCAAACCATTCTGAGCTTCCCCGAGAGAATGGTATAGAAAATGGAATAAACATTGTGAAAAGTTTCAACAGCGCGAAAACTTTCAGTTTCAACCAGAGCTGGTATTGTGACATCATAATGCCAATGCCTAAGAGCCAACCTCATCAGTGATGTCACAATGGCTTGATTGTCCTATACTTGGCTTACTTTTGCTACATTTTGATTTCTAGAGTGGTGCAGTGGTTAAAGCTACAGCCTCAGCATCCTGAGGTTCTGGGTTCAAACCCACATTACTCCTTGTGACCCTTGGCAAGACACTTAATCCCCCTATTGCCCCAGGTACATTAGATAGAATGTGAGCCTGCCAGAACACATTGGGAAAAATTCATTGTTCTGAGCTCTCCTGAGAGAACGGTACAGAATGACAGGCCTTCCCCTTCCCAGTGCATCATGGGATGCACTGGGGAGAGGCCTAAGGCCCCTCTTGCCATTTTGGGGAGGGCTCTGGGGGGGAACAGTGGCTCCGGGGTGACTGGCACAGGAGGGGGGGCCGTCTCCGTCACAAATCATTTGCATGCAAACTTGACAGCGCATCGATCGCAGCTGGGGAATCAGCCAACAGCGATCGAGTCGGTATCTTTAGTGCATCTAGCTCTAAATCCTCCAGCGCCCACCATTTTGAATGTCAGCTTTGAAATGCCAAAGCAACAAAAGGGTGGTATACAAGTTCCCATTCCCTTCCCTTCCTCTGTCCCTGCCCGCCCGCCCCCATAAAAGTTACCTGTCCCCATAAAAAGCAGCAATTACTTCTGACAGTTTTGATTTTTTTAAAAAGTCTTAGGGCCTTAACGCACGGAATAGCACGCGCTAAACTGCCCCACGTGCTAGCCGCTACCGCCTCCTTTTGAGCAGGCGGTAAATTTTCGGCTAGCGCACACAATAGCACATGCTAATCCAGTGCATGCATTATAACCGCTAGTGCACCTTCGTAAAAAGAGCCCTAAACCAACACTAAAATGCAATATAAACAAATAACAGGAGGTCAGTTTTTGTCCATAGATTGGCATAATGGGAGGGGGGGATGTGAGGGGGGGATTCTGATCTTTTTATTGATTAGATTGTGCTTTTTTGAAATCATTATAAAAAAATTGATGATGCAAAAGGTGTTCCTATAGAGATAAGCTGGAAATAAAAGGCTGATCCTGAAACTTTGAGGTTTCTGGTTTCTTAAAAAGATGGTTTGAATTTTTATTTTTTTTTTTTTAATATTCTTTATTCATTTTGAAAACTTACAGCAAGCGTACAGGAATATATCATTAGTAACAACAATAACACTTGTAATTCTCATATAATTCTACAAACATAAAAATTATATCCTGTCCCACCTACCTTCTATCAAATATTATAATCAATTATATCATAAATATAATATAAACACATAATTTAGTGAAATTTCCAGAAAAACTCCCCCCACCCACCCTATGTGTACATATATTCATCCAAGAAAAATGATGTTTACTCCTTACAATATCGTTCCAATGGCCCCCAGATCTTTATAAAATTATTATAGTTCCCTTTCTGTATTGCAATTGCTCTTTCCATCTTAAAAGTATGGCATACCGAATTCCACCAAGATGTATAATTAAGAATGATGGTTTGAATTTAAATTAATTTACCCCCTCCTTCACAAAGCCGCCCTAACGTTTTTAGGTTCAAACAATTTTTATTGATGCAAACACACAAATACAACATCAGCGCACCCCAAAGGTGCACAGCACAAATAATAATGCATCATATACAATAATAGAACAAGCACATACAATAAAAGAGTAACATCAACCAAACTCCCTCCCCTTCCTTCTCTACATAGGGCAAGTGAGGTTAATGAGGGTGGAAAGGTACTCCAAAGCCCTGTACTCTTATGAACTCCAAAAATGTCACACCACCCCTTTCCCCCACCTGAACCACTTATCCTATCTTTGACTAATTGCCAGAACCTTCAATACACCCCATTTCCCCTCCTCAAACCCCCCCTCCTCCCCCCAATGATACTCTCCACCCCGCCCCACCAGTACTCACCATTACTCTCCCAACCCAACTAACTAACAAATTAGGACACCCATCTTAAAAACGCACCCTTAGGATGTAAGACTTGCAGATAAGGCTCCCATATATTCAAAAACATCTTTTGTTTCCTAGACCCTCCGGCATCTCGCGCCTCTCAAATGACCAACTGATGCAATTGGTTCCGCCAATGCCAATATGCTGGAGGAAACTAACGTTTTTAGCGGTGGCCGCGGTGGGAACAGCTCGGACGCTCATAGGAATTCTATGAGTGTCGGAGCTGTTACCGTGGCAGCCAGCGCTAAAAATGCTAGTGTGGCTTTGTGAAGGAAGGGGGGGGGGGTTAGTTAATGTATTAAGTGGATGTTAAATGAATGAGATCTATCACTATATCATTTTTGTTACTGGGAGAGAATCCCAATCTATGTCATTCAATTGACTGAGTTTAGAGAAACAGCCCATTATGAGGGTCTTTAAATCATTCCCTTCGGCAAGAAGTAGATAAAAGCAATGAAAACTTCCAGGGTGACATTAATGGAAAATTGCTTGAAACCTGGTCAAGTCCAATTCGTAGAATAAATAAAACAGAAAATAAAATGTAATTCATCAAATGATGTCAGCCCTTAGCTACTGAACCCAACCAGCAAGATTATGATACTACCTCAGGCTCGACGATTAACAAATAATGGTGAAACCCAGTGCCAGATTTCATATGCATTTGCTGAAAATCCAAATGCTATAAATGTGTATTTTTTTTCTCTCTCTGGATATTTAAACCACTTTGTTTTTGAATGCCAACATTTAATTATTGCTCACAACGTGTGGGATTTAGAAGAATGTGCCTATAAATATGACTGAGTTACACCAAGACCTTAATGAGATAGAGTACGGGAGAATTTTAATGTTCTATACACTATTGCTTTTTCATTATTTTTTTCTTTTTATCCAATGGTGAATTTCCAGTGCTGGGAATATTCAGCCTACACAACAAATGTTTTCTTTATATAAATAGGAAATTAACTGCTAGTTATGTATTTTTCTAGACTAAGGGCTCCTTTTACAAAGGTGCGTTAGGGCTTTATCGCGCGGATAGCGTGCGCTGAATTGCCGCGTGCGCTAGACCTTAACGCCAGCATTGAGCTGGTGTTACTTCTAGAAGCGCAGCGCGCGGGATAAGGCGTGGTAGTTTCCTGCGCGCGCTAAAAACACTAGCGCACCTTAGTAAAAGCAGTCCTTAGGCAACACAAACGGTGAGGCAAGTTGGACCTGCCTGGAAGGAAATGGACTGAGAACCTCTCCGGACCTTTCTAAGATTTCAGTACTTATGGGGATTTGTTCTTCTGAGCTGTGTACCCATTATTCCACGAAGATTCCTTTTGCCCGTTGCTTTTCATTAGAGCGGGGTTCTATTGCTCGCCGTACATGAAGAAGGACATGGTACTACTCGAAAGGGTCTAGAGAAGAGCGACTAAGATGGTTAAGGGGCTGGAGGAGCTGCCATACAGCGACAGATTAGAGAAACTGGGCCTCATCTCCCTCGAACAGAGGAGATTGAGAGGGGACATGATCGAAACATTCAATGTACTGAAGGGAATAGACTTGGTAGATAAGGACAGGTTGTTCACCCTCTCCAAGGTAGAGAGAACAAGAGGGC
Source organism: Geotrypetes seraphini (assembly GCF_902459505.1). NCBI lineage: Eukaryota > Metazoa > Chordata > Amphibia > Gymnophiona > Dermophiidae > Geotrypetes > Geotrypetes seraphini. The sequence goes on from NC_047098.1 coordinate 18,091,158, forward strand.
ACTCTCTAAAGTTAAAAGGGGACAGATTCCGTACAAAACTTAAGGTTGTTCTTCTTCACCCAGAGAGTGGTGGAAAACTGGAACGCTCTCCCGGAGGCTGTCATAGGGGAAAACACCTTCCAGGGATTCAAGACAAAGTTGGACAAGTTCCTACTGAACAAGGACGTACGCTGGTAGGGTTAGTCTCAGTTAGGGCACTGGTTTTTGACCAAAAGAGCCGCCGCGTGAGCGGACTGCTGGGCATGATGGACCACTGGTCTGACCCAGCAGCGGCATCTCTTATGTTCTTATGTTTGTAGCTGGAGAAAACTGGGCTCTTTGGAGGTTCTGATATTTCTCTTCTTTCTGGCACTGGATTAGGCACCCCAATCACGGACGCCTAGCAACACCTAACTTAAATCCACATGTACTGTACTCGTAACTTAATTGTTTGTTAATGGGTTAAATGGCGTGGTTAGTACTGTCTTGGTGCATAGCTGTTTTCTTTAATGGAGTGAGATTTTTTGTCATTTTTTTGCGGTAATTGACCACACGCAAAGCACAAGAAAATCACTCAAAACTTCAGCTTGGAAAAGAGACGACTGAGGGGAGATACGATTGAAGTCTACAAAATCCTGAGTGGAGTGGAACGGGTACAAGTGGATCCGTTTTTCACAATGTCAAAAATGACAAAGACTAGGGGACGCTCGATGAAGTTACTGAGAAATACTTTTAAAACCAATAGGAGGGAAAAAAAAAATTTCACTCAGAGAATAGTTAAGCTCTGGAACACACATTGCTAGAGGTTGTGGTAAGAGCAGATAGCGTAGCTGGTTTTAAGAAAGGTTTGGACAAGTTCCTGGAGGAAAAGTCCATACTTTGTTATTGACAAAGACAGGGGGAGAAGCCACTGCTTGCCCTGGAATATTGCTACTCCTTGGGTTTTGGCCGGGTACTAGTGACCTGGATTGGCCACCGTGAGAACGGGCTACTAAGGCTTGATGGACCATTAGTCTGACCCAGTAAGGCTATTCTTATGTTCTTATGTTCTTAATTATAAGTATCACCATAGAGTTCGTGTCTGTGCATAGCAAGTTTGTTTTCCCCTTTTTCTAGAGCGCTGACCCCCAAGATGGACCCTAGCATCCGGTAACTATGATTTTAATTCAATAACATAAAAACATCCCAAGCTATTCCTAGGGGCTCATAAACTATAAACCTATACTCCTTGATATGTTTGTTACAATAGCAGTGTTTTTAAGTCCCTTTTCAAATGATCCCAAATTCTTAGCTTCTCTCAGTCCAATCGGTAATGAATGCCAAAGTAAAGCCAATGTCCTCGGGACGACCAACTGGGTTCTCAAGACATCCGTAACAAATATGCACAAAATAAATTTGCATAAACTAAATTGACAGTGTATGCAGATTTTTTGCATGACTATTCATGACAAGGTCCCTAGGACAGATTTGGGAAGCCCTGGTACAGACCTGATACCCCCCAACTGATACCCCTATTGTGTGTTGTAATCTTTCACATGCATTTGGAACATAAATGTCCGTCTAAGGACAATCTGAGGATCTGTTTCTTCTTTTAAGTTTGAAGTTCTATCCCTTCTTCCTTTTGTTTCTATACATCCAAAATGTTTTGTTTTGTCATACAATAAGCCCCCTTTGCTGTCTGTATCTGTTAATTTTAACTATAATATTTGTATTTTATTCTAATGCCTAGACGGTATAACAACTTTTAAATAAACTTGGAACTCATTGCTGTATCACTGGTGACTAAACACCAGATACTGTTGCTCCAGTTTGGGGTTCTGCCAGGTGCTTGTGACTTGTATTGGCCACTGTGGAGACAGGGTTCGTAGACAATTGCGCGCGGACAAAATCGCGCAGACAACTCAGCACGAGACAAATGAGCGCGAGACAAATGAGCGGAAGACAATTGAGCATTAAGACAAGTGAGCGCAAAGACAACTGAGCGTAAGACATTTGAGCGCAAGACAATTGAGCACAAATTATTTTCTGAAATGTGCACGAGCGGGACAACTGAGCGCAAGACAACTCAGCGCAAGACAACTCGGCGCAAGACAACTCGGCGCAAGACAACTCAGCGCCAGCAACTCAGCGCAAGACAACTCAGCGCAAGACGTGCTGTGCGTGCGCGTGTCCTTCGATGGGCAAGTGGCCTCTAGTGGCGCGCTGAATTGTCATTGCGCTGAGTTATCTTGCGCTACATTGTCTCGCGCTGAGTTGTCGCTGCGCTCAATTGTCTTGCGCGGAGCTATCGTGGTGCGCAATTGTCTTTAGCGCAATTTGTCTGTGAGCGCCATTGTCTTAGCGCTGAGTTGTCTGCGCGCGATTGTCTTGCGTGCTTTTGACCTGTCACCGTGGAGACAGGATTCTGGGCTAGATGGACTTTTGGTCTGACCCAGTATAGCTTTCCTTATGTACTGCTGAATAACCGATGACTCCTGGCAAAGCAAGTGTTATTTATTCATGTCAATTACGACATATCTTGCACCGTCATAGATTTGGCATTCTCAGCATCAAGCAAACATGTACAATTCACTTTACTTTCTGCGGGGGGGGGGGGGGGGGTGGAAGCCTGCTCAGGGAATGTCAATGGACGTTCACCGCAGTCAATCTGTCGTGATCTAATTCTGCCCTGAGGTCCAGTGGCACTGGGCCCATGACATGACGCAGAATGAGATTCGATTGCACACTACTTTGGATTCCTGTCTGTCTTTCTCTGCAAGCAGCTCTCTTTTCAACTCTTCATCTGGTTCACGTCGGGGGGGGGGGGGGAGGGGGAGAACAGCACTGAGATGTGAGCAAAGAAAAAAGGATAAGGGAACTAGGTCATCTCCAAAGCTCAGTTATAGCAACAAGTTTGGATGACTAATGCTTGCATTGATTCAATAAAGAACAGAAAAAAAATCCCATGTGGAAAAAACAGCTTTCACTGCTCTCCTACCTGTACTTGTGACATTTAAAAATATTCTGTGTTTATTTCATCTTTATATAGTCAGAGAATCAGAGTGGCTCACAAGCATAGCAATAGTATCCTTCTACTGGAAAAGTCCATCAGTGAATGCAATGTCTCCACTTCTGGAAGATCCTGGCCTCTCCTCATAAGAATATAAGAATAGCCTTACTGGATCAGACCACTGGTCCTGTCTTTATGGAGGCCAATCACCTGGCAAAATCCCAAAGAGTAGTAACGTTCTAGAGCTGAGATTGTGATGCCATAATGTCTCATTCCACCAATGCCTAAGAGTCATCCTCATCAGTGATGTCACAATGGCTTAACTGTCCCAATTGGCTCATATAAGAACATAAGAACAGGCTTACTGGGTCAGATCAGTGGTCCATCTAGCTTAGTATCCCGTCTTCACGGAGGCCAATCCAAGTCACTTGGCAAAAACCCAAATAGTAGCAGCATTCTAGCCACCGATCCAGGGCAAGCAGCGACTTCTCCCATGTCTGTCTCAACAGCAGTTTATGGACTTTTCCTCCAGGAACTTATCCAAACCTTTTTTAAAATCAGCTACATTAACCACTCTTACCACATTCTCTGGCAACGCATTCCAGAGCTTAACTATTCTCCCCAGAACCCTATTTCTCCGTCAGCATGCAAACCATGCTTTGAAGCACCTCAATCTCCTCTCCAGCCTGGTCCCTCTGTGCCACCACAGCACATGCAGAAAAAAAAGCTGCTTATATGGCAGGGTGATGTTTTCCAACTCTCTGCCATTGGGTTAGGCTATGTGCCTGCCACATGGACATAGGGTAGTGGAAAATACACAGATGACACCATAGGAACTGGCTTGTATAGACAATGTCACTGAATGGGGCCTTCAGTTATTACCAGTAGGCTATTTAAAATATATGAGAGAGAGATAATAAAGAAGGAATGGGATGTATCTTACCCAGTAATAATTTAGGCAGGCAGAGAAGTAGCCTAATAGTTAAAGCAGCAGGGCTCGGGTTCCAATCCCACAGCATTGGGAAACCAATTAACCCTCTATTGTCTTGGGATGACACTGCCATAGACAATCAACAGTTCTGCCTAATATCAACTTGTCACCATCCTGCACTACTGTTGGGCGGTATTAGAATATGTAAGTGTCACTTGTCACTCTTTACACGTGCTTTGCACCAGAACCTATGGTGACGCACACGAATTGCTGAATATCGCTTCATACCGTTAAACTCAAAACCAGGTGTTTTGTGGGCGGGGTCAGCACTTGTGCAGTGAAGCGCTGATATCCATCGCTTAAAGGGTAATTCATCAAGAGGCGCTAACTGACTTAGTACGCGCTAACGATTACCATGTGCTAAATGCTAAGACACCCATTATATTCCTATAGGCATATTAGCGTTTATCGCGCGCCAATCATTAGTGCATGCTAAATCAGTGCGTGCTAAATTGGTTAGCGCCCCTTGATGAATTCATCCCTTAACCAATTAACCCCCTCCCCCTTTATGAAGCCGCATTAGGGGTGATAAAAGCTCCAATGCTCAATGGAATTCTATAAGGGCCGGAACTTTTACCGCCATGGCCTGCAATAAAAACCCTTAGTGCGGCTTCATTTAAGGGGGATAAGTTTAGGAGTTAATTTGCACCACATAAAAGTCAATCCTATCTTTATGCAATGTCATTTAGGTGGTTAAATACTGAAAATCACACTTAGCCACATAAGAGAAAGCTGGCTGCATAAACCCAGACATTCACTGCTGGTGCCTGGACATGGCCAGCATTGAGTATTCAAGAATAACACCATCTGCACCTAAAAACAAAATGCTCCACATCACCAGCTGAATATTAGCGCCGTTGTTTGAACTGTAACTCGCCTTTGCTTGGATTTGGAAAGGGCGAACAATTACATTTGAATTCCAAACTAGGCTTTGCTTCTTACTCCTCGAGCGCATCGTCACCCCAGTAATTGAGGGTCCTTCCTGAAATGAGGACTCATTTGCATACTGTAACACGCGATGGAGATTCAGGGACAGAGTCAGCACATCTAGGGATTAGATTGCTCAGCAAACTTAAAATTTGCACGCTAATACCAAAGGATGGAATCCTATTCTTTTGTAGAAGATGCTTCTTCAAAGAAAACGGGAATTAAATTACGATTCCTGGTTCGATTCTAACTCTAAATCCCTTCAAAGAGGCAAGAATTCCAGGAACTGTTACAACAGCAAGATGGGTGAACTTCTCAGCTGCAGAAAAATGACACCATTAGAATAGCAGAGTCTGTTCACCCAATATAATAATTTTCTTTACAGATACTGTCAAACTGATTGATGCATACTGCGCAGACTTTGTCTGTTTCACTTTGGCGAGAGGAAGAATGTTATGATATCTACTCATCGAGCAGAGTATCAACTCGTTTAAGGCAAAATTAGGTTTTCAGCTCCAGCAATTTTTATGGTCTTCCTTTATTGTCTCGGTCTTCCAGATAATTAGTGATCCAAAGTTAAGGTCATCATCCAGGCGACATATCTGGGGGCAGCCTCAATGGTGGATGCTGAAAATATTCAACTGGGGGACTTTCACACATTAAATGGCTCTTGTAATTTTAGATTATGTCTGTAAGTACACATGGCGCAACATGGGCAAGTCCGGTCCTCGAGGGCCGGAATCCAATCGGGTTTTCAGGATTTCCCCAATGAATATGCATGAGATCTATTTGCATGCACTGCTTTCAATGCATATTCATTGGGGAAATCCTGAAAACCCGACTAGATTCCGGCCCTCGAGGACCGGAGTTGCCCATGTCTGATCTACAGGAAAAACACAGGAAAAAAATTGCTACAATAGCCCGAACCCTGGATTTCAGGGCCAAGAACTGTTTCTTACGTTCCTGAGTAGCTCTCGTCACATTTGGGAAAATTTGAATTAGCTACCCGCAAAAAACAACTTTTTTATATTTAAAGTAATTCTTTAAAACTAGCAATTTATCTCTTTTAAGGAAATATCACCCTCAGGAACATCTTGAGTGGAAACCATCTCTACCGTAGCCGCTACCACCTCCTCTTGAGCAGGTGGTAGTTTTTCGGCTAGCGCGGGGGTTAGCACGTGATTAAAAGTCACGTGCGTTAAAGCCGCTACCGCGGCTTCGTAAAAGGAGCCCTAAGTTATCAGCCCCTTTAGATCAGGGGTGTCCAACCTGCGGCCCGAGGGCCGCATGCGGCCCCGTGAAGTATTTTGTGCGGCCCCGGTCGAGGGCGATGCAGTGTTTTCCTCTGCTGCCCCCGGGTGTTTACCGTCTTGCCGGCTCCCTCCTCTGTCTTGCTGCAGCATTTGCGTGTTTGTGCGGTCCCAGAAACATTTTTTTCAGCCAATGCGGCCCAGGGAAGCCAAAAGGTTGGACGCCCCTGATTTAAATGCTACAATGGGATTTTGTACTATTTCAGGTTTGTCCTGCAATCCATTAGATATGGAATCCACCTGAATATTTACTTCTGTAGGCACATGTGGAAGGGATCTAGTGCTGGCACTCAGAGATAACCCATCCGAAGAAAGAGAGAAGGCGAAAAAGTACTTACTGTTTGAGTAATTCCAGTCCAATATTTGTCCATAGGACCTTTTATCACATATCCCCTTCGTTTCTCCATAACTCACTTACTGTATAGCACAGGGATCTCAAAGTCCCTCATTGAGGGCCGCAATCCAGTCGAGTTTTCAGGATTTTCCCAATGAATATGCATTGAAAGCGGTGCATGCAAATAGATCTCCTGCATATTCATTGGGGAAATCCTGAAAACCCGACTGGAATACGGCTCTCGAGGAACGAAGTTCCCTACCCCTGCTTTAGGCGAACCCAGCCTAGATGATTCTTTTCAGTGACCCCTCATGTTTCTTCTCAGCCTGCCTTGCCAATCCAAGAAGTGCCACTTTGTTCCTTCAGATGCTGTTTCTGTACCACAGAACATTGAGTGGAGGGGGCCAGTCATTCAGCATAAAACACCTGGGAAGTTGTATATGCTGCTCTTCTCTCAGCGTTTGTTTCTCTCACCCCTCGTCAAATTATGCTAATTGTTTTCTCATTTGACAGGGAATGCAGACTGATCTCTTCACGGCAGATGTTAGCTGTTTAATATAGACTCCGCTCAGGTTTACATTGCAGGCTGGGAGGATGAGCACCTCACAGGTCTGATTAAGAGAAAAAATAATTTCTTTTTGCAAATGAAAAAGGGAGGTCGGAAGGCATCTCTGCCTTGCCAGGCAGATGTAATATTAGGCCTGTGCAAATAGCAGCTACACTGGGTAAGATTTATTGGCAACAAAGAAGATGTACCTATCTTGGGTCAGGCTCTAGGGTGAAGAAAATGCAAATCTGGGCAGATTTCTATGGCATGGGCCCCGCAAATGGCAAAGACAAATCAGTACATCATATGTGTGGGGAGTGTGGGGTGCAGTGGTTAGAGCTACAGCATGCTGGGGTTGTGGGTTCAAATCCCACACTGCACCTTGTGACCCTGGGCAAGTCACTTAATCCCCCAGTGCCCCGGGTACATTAGATAGAGTGGGAGCCCACTGGTCAGATAGGGAAAAGTGCTTGAGTACCTGAATAATTTGTAATCTACACAGAATTGTAGGATATGCAGAATATAAATAAATAAAAAATACCTTATAAGTTTATCTTGTTGAGCAGACCAAGTGGATCATATGTGTCTTTATTCTGCCATCATCCAATTTGTTAATATTTTAAACTCCCCACACACACACACACAAAAAAAAAAATAGCAGCTCCATTTGTATAAGGATTTAATTTCTCAGAACTATTGGTAGGAGAAAAAGAAAGCCTGGGGGCGGGGCTGAGGGGGTCCAGATTTTCCGAAAGGAAAATCTGCCAACCCTAATCAGTCCCCTTGTAATTCTCTACCTGAGCAGCATGTATAGATTCACCCTTTTGTCCTGTGTGTCTGTCATAATTAGACTGTAAGCTCTTTCAAGCAGGGACATCTCTTTTGTGTCTAATATAAAACTAACAGTTCATAGACAACGGCGCGAAAGACAAAAGTGCGTGCCGACAATTGAGCGCAGCGCGCGCTGCCGCACTGCTCTAAATTACAGTTTTTAGGGGCTCCGATGGGGGGTTTGGTTGGGGAACCCCCCTCAGTTTACTTAATAGACATTGCGCCGGCGTTATGGGGGTGTGGGGGGTTGTAACCCTCCACGTTTTACTGTAAACTGAACTTTTTCCCTAAAAACAGGGAAAAAGTGAAGTTTTCGGTAAAATGTGGGGGGTTACAACCCCCCACACCCCCTACAACGAGGCGCGATGTCTATTAAGTATAGTGGGGGGGTTCCCCCCCTGTCCCCCCGTCGGAGCACTAAAAACAGTAATTTAGAGCGGCGCGGTGGCGCGCGCTGCGCTCAATTGTCTGGGCGCACCTTTGACCTGACACCAAACTAACAGCAGTTTCTATTTGCCCCCCTATTAGAATTGTTTTGCATTACAGCAGAAGTCTGTGACACCCTTTGCTCTCCTCTCATGCCCTGCAGCTGCTGACGTTAAGCCTCTCACAGCACAGATGCTCCCGTACTTGGCCATTTATTTGCTCTATTCAGGCAGCAAAATGTTTTCAAAACGCTGTCTGTCTCCCTCCTGAAATACCATGTAATGACACGCCAGCTTGAAATGCGCTTGGCAAAAAAGTTTTCCTTTTTCTCTGTTCATTTTGATTTTCACTCTCTACGTTACTCTGAAAATGTATAATTGAATCTTATCAAAACACCTACTGCTTATTGAGTTACCGCACATTGCCTGGGCCTACTGTTTTGCTTTTCGTTTTGTCAGCCAGGGCAGAAATCAGGCTAGCTGTAGATGCCATGCATGACACATCAAATGTGCCTGAAAGAAAATAGAGAAAACAAACCAAAACTGCAGACTTGTACACGGTGCAGGCAAATTTTATTTTGACAAATAAATCTTAACTAAAAACCTTTTACCAGACAGGGGACCCAACACGGTCCGTGTTTCGGACAACCTTCATCAGGGGTCCTAATAGGTACAAATACAATATTAAAACAACCATATAAAAATTAAGATAATAAAAGTGCTATATATGAATATTGTATGTTTTGATGATCCTACTGAAAGAAAATAAAAATAAGCTACCCTTGTTCAAAGCCGTAGAGAGCTGTGTGTGTGTGGGGGGGGGGGGGGGGGAGAGAAGGGGGATCCTTGTAATTTTGCTAATAAAAATCCTACACAAGATTATTCCTGCTGAAAAGAAATTTACTGTACTCTTCAAAGTAAAAAAAGGCACAGATTTCACTGAGAGTTTAATTTTGATCCCAAAGAATTCCACCAGGATCAATTTTAGTAAAATCCTTTACAATACCAGTTTACAAGAGAATGACACGGAGACAAATTTTTCTCCATCCCCGCAGGAATTCAATTTTCCTGTCCCGTCCCTGCAGGTTGTGTCGCTATCACTGTCCCCACCCCCATCCTTTAAGCTCTACCTTAACCGCACAAGCCTCGGTCACTTATGATTTTAAAGGGTTTGAGACTTGTGCAGATGAGGACGGAGCTTAGGCATTGGTGGAATGAGGCATTATGACATCACAATCTGATCTCTAGAATGTTGCTACTTAGGATTTCAAAGTGTTTGAGGCTTGTGCAGATGAGGACGGAGCTTAGGCATTGGTGGAATGAGGCATTATGACATCACAATCTGAGCTCTAGAATGTTGCTACTTAGGATTTTAAAGTGTTTGAGGCTTGTGCAGATGAGGACGGAGCTTAGGCATTGGTGGAATGAGGCATTATGACATCACAATCTGAGCTCTAGAATGTTGCTACTTAGGATTTGAAAGTGTTTGAGGCTTGTGCAGATGAGGACGGAGCTTAGGCATTGGTGGAATGAGGCATTATGACATCACAATCTGAGCTCTAGAATGTTGCTACTTAGGATTTGAAAGTGTTTGAGGCTTGTGCAGATGAGGACGGAGCTTGCAGGAATAGGGCAGGGACAGAATAATGAGTTCCCGCAGGGCCGGGAAAAAATTTGTCCCCGTGTCATTCTCTAAGGAGAATATTGAACAGCAAAATAGTTCTCTCTGTCCTAATGCCAACACTAAAGAGGCATGTAACATTTCATTCATTTTTTTTCTGGTTGTGTAATTCGTGCGTATATCTGAGTGAAACATGCTAGAATTTCTGATGGCAGATGTCCTCCACTGATCACCCAAAAGGCCAAGTAGGCACGTGCCTAGGGCCTGAAATGGTCAGGGGGGGCCCAATGAAGGAAGGCATCAACATTGTTTTTTCCAAACAGCAATGGGCCCCTACAGCATCGATCGGCAACGCGGGCTCCCCTGACGTGCCTTCGTAAAAGGAGCCCTTAATTTCTACCCAACAACCCTTGCATCACTGAAAAAGATGCACAAATGAGATATAGGGGAGAAAAGCAACCTTAGATTTAATCCTTAAAACATCTCGAATGCATGACCCTTTTTTTACTCACCACTTCCTCATTCATCAATGTCCATAGCAGTATGGACCAAATGCTCCCTGGCAGAAAGCAATTTGCCACTGCTCTAAATGTTAATGAAATAAATTAGGAGGATAACTTTTTGCTTAGGGCATCTAGGTAATAAACAGACATTTAGGTCTCTGCGTTTCGAAAATCCCAAATATTTTAGAGAAGGCTTGGTGAATACAAGACCTTTCCTAAATTACATCAAAGAAACCTGCGTGGTGATTACATCAAAAAAACACTTGTGCTTGGTATCTTATCAGGCTGGGGTCTGGAGCAAAACCATAAGTGATTTACCCTTGAACTCTGTTTCATACCAAACATTTAGAAAATCTTTGAAGCCTCATTTATTTGATAGATTTGTTTAGAGTTATTTCTGCAATGTATTCTACGAATTACGAATATGTTCATGTATGTATTTCCGCTGCGTTTTGCAGATTATCTTGATGTAAACCACTCTGAACTGCAAGGTATTGCAGGATATAAATACTTTTTTTTAATTATTATTATCAGAAGAAGCTAATTCACAAAAGAAAATGTTCAAAAAAAGAGTAATGTCACTCAGATCCTTGCGGCTGCTGGTAGCACTATGTAAACATATATATGATGATTTTGTGTGTCCGTGGTAGAGTTTGTAAAATTGCACTTCTCCAGGGAATTAGGGCGTCAAGGTCTGAAACTCAAATCTGTGATGCTTCGAGGTAGTTTTGAATACATGAATTGTAATTCCCCCTCAAGTTCACCTCCAAGCCCAGGTCCATGTGACTAAAAGCAGGTGTGAATGCGGAGTTGGATGGTGCAGGTGCATGAGTGGATGAGGAGTAGCTTCTAGTTGTTGTCATTGGGACTTGTTTTGGGAGAGGCTTGGGGGGAGGGAGGGAGGGGGTTTCTGCCATTTTCCTGTTATCTCTGTTATTATTGTATTTTGATATCTTGTTAGGGTCTACCCTTAATGGCGAGATCCTAACAAGAATGGTAGCAGAACGAGACTTGGGGGTGATCGTCAGCGAGGACATGAAGGCTGCCAATCAAGTGGAGCAAGCTTCATCCAAGGCAAGACAAATCATGGGTTGCATACGCAGGGGTTTCGTCAGCCGTAAGCCGGAGGTCATTATGCCACTGTATAGATCCATGGTGAGGCCCCACCTGGAATACAGTGTGCAATTCTGGAGGCCGCATTATCGCAAAGATGTGCTGAGACTGGAGTCGGTCCAGAGAATGGCCACCCGGATGGTCTTGGGACTCAGGGATCTCCCGTACGAAGAACGGTTAGATAAATTAAAGCTGTACTCACTCGAGGAGCGCAGAGAGAGGGGAGACATGATCGAGACGTTCAAGTATCTCATAGGCCGCATCGGCGCAGAGGAAGATATCTTCTTTTTCAAGGGTCCCACGGCAACAAGAGGGCATCCATGAAAAATCAGGGGAGGGAAACTGCGAGGTGACACCGGGAAATTCTTTTTTACTAAAAGGGTGGTTGATCGCTGGAATGGTCTTCCACTTCAGGTGATTGAGACCAGCAGCGTGCCTGATTTTAAGGCCAAATGGGATCGACACGTGGGATCTATTCACAGGGTAAAGGTAGGGGAGGGTCATTAGGGTGGGCAGACTGGATGGGCCGTGGCCCTTATCTGCCGTCTATTTCTATGTTTCTATGTTTCTATGTATATTGGATTGTTTTAGCTATGTTGCAGTCACCAATAAAAAAAATTGTTTCAACATAAGAGTGTACTGGGGTCATAGTCCCTGTTTTGGGGGGGTTCTTCTTTCCTATCATTGCTGGAGTTCAGTTTTCTACTCTTTTGTGTGGTTTTATCTTTTATTCTGAGCTTATTACTGTTAATTGCCCTGTTATTGTCTGAGGAAGGGCAGTAGATTAAATACATTTTCCTTGACATACATACAGAATAAATATATACTTCAGAAGACCACCAAAGTCACACCAAGAGCACACCTCCTTGAAATATTTGCATTCCATGACACATATGTGTAACTCAGGTTTGTCCCATCTTTTTCTATTGAGGGCCTTATTTTATATTTTGTGACATTTGGAGAGCCAATACATGCACCGTTCTATTTTGCCCTATGTTCTGTCAAATAGTGGCAAAATATAGCTGCTGCATCATCTCCTCCCCAGCTTTCACCCGGTCTCGATTTTGCTCATCTAACTTCCCCTAGCCTTCACCCAGTTGCTTTGCCCTCACCTGGCTTTGGCTGCAAAAGAAAATGGCAGGATTCCTGCTTCTCCGCCATGACTTGGCTCTCCGCAAGCTTGAGCTACAGAGAGCCGAGTCACAGTGGAGAAGCAGGCATCCTGCTGTAAGCACCATAAGAATTTCCGAGGGCCAGAATAAAGCCCTTGGTGGGCTACATTCTGGTCTGCGGGCTGTAGATTGGACAAGCCTGGTATAAATAGCACCTTTTTTGGAATCACAAATTGTACCTGAACGCCAGTTAGCACTAGTGAATCTGCTATTTATACATGTAAGCAGCACATAAGTCTTCTAAAATTGTCTGTAGGGTGTGCAGCGTGTCCAGGTACAGTGGTTGCAGTTTAAAGGTGTGGTAACGCCATAACAAGATGAAGTGACAAAAGTAAATAATGAAACACTTGGCCAAAATTGTAGAATCTCCAAGACATACGCTGAGTTTTACTAAATGGCACTACAGGTTTTGAACACGGACCCGCGAGGCAAATGCTCCCAATTTTTGGAACGTCGGAACATTTACCTCGCCGGCTTGCACTAAAAACCTCTAGCGCCATTTAGGGGTCCTTTTACTATGGCGCGCTAGTGCATCTTAGCGCGCGATAAACACTAACGCGTCCATAGGATATAATGGACGCAGTAGCATTTACAGCGCACTAATTTTTACCACGCACTAGCGCACCTTAGTAAAAGGAGCCCATAGTGAGCCAAAGCGTCAGAAATAAAGGGAAAGATCCAGAGGAGGGATACCAGAAGCCTTCTTAGACGTGTATAATAATAATAATAACAGTTTATATACCGCAATACCGTTAAGTTCTATGCGGTTTACAAAAGATTAGTGGAATACAAGTTGAGTTGACGTACAAGTTGAATTAATTTAAGGGATGTTGGAACAATGGGGAGAAAGGGCAAGAGAGGGGAAGGAGGGAAGTGGGTCAGCTGTCTAGGTATTTCAGAAATAGGTGGGTTTTGAGGCGTTTCCTGAATACCTCATAAGTGGTGGGCAATAGGAGTTGTTCTAGGTCTTTACCCCATAGAGCAGCCTGATGTGAGAGAAGATGCTCATGGTGTTGTTTTAGTTTGCATCCTCCAACCGGGGGAGAAACGAAGTGCGAGTGGGAGCTTCTCTTGAGTTTGTTGGCTGAGAAGGAGAATAGGTCAGTGATGTATTTAGGGGTTAGACCGTAGAAAACTTTAAAACAGATGCAGGCGAACTTAAACTTTACACGAGCTTCCATCGGCAGCCAGTGTAGCTGTTTGAAGTATGGTGTCACGTGATCGAACTTCTTTAGACCAAAGATTAGTCTGACCGCAGTGTTTTGCATCTCATCACCACTAGTAATATCCCTTTGCCACCTCTCTTGTCACCTTACCCTTCATCAGTTTGTAATCCATTAGGTCAGTGGTCCCCAACCCTTTCCTGGAGGACCACTAGGCCAATCGGGTTTTCAGGCCAGCCCTAATGAATATGCATGGAGCAGATTTGCATGCCTCTCACTTCCATTATATGCAAATCTCTCTCATGCATATTCATTAGGGCTAGCCTGAAAACCCGAATGGCCTGGTGGTCCTCCAGGACAGGGTTGGGGACCACTGCATTAAGTCACCTGAGGGCCCATATTAGGAGTTACATTAGACACACATCTATCCATGGTTGAGCATACACATTTAGTGGTGAAGAAGTGCTTTTTTTACACTATGGAAACTAAAAACTATCAAAAATATTTTGACCCTCTATCTTGTAGACCAGGGCTGCCCAAGTCCGTTCCTCGAGATCTACTGGCAGGCCAGGTTTTCAGGATATCCATAATGAATATGCATGAGACAGAGATTTGCATACCAAGAAGGCAGTGCAAGCAAATCTCTCTCATGCATATTCTGATATCCTGAAAACCTGGCCTGCCAGTAGATCTCGAGGCCCGGACTTGGGCAGCCCTGCTTTAGACTATTGGTCCAGGCATTGGTTCTCTCTATACTGGATTATTGCAATATCATTTATTTGGGTATACCTAAAAAAAAACAATGAGAAAATTGAGAATAGTACAGAATACGGCTGTCCGTTTAATATTCGGACTGAAGAAAAGAGATCATGTTAGCCCCTACTATAGATTGCTGTACTGGTTACCAGTGGAGGCACGAGTAATATTTAAATTCTCTTGTATTTGTTTTAAGTTGATTTGGGGAATGGCCCCCACCTATCTTCTGTCTCATTTTGTGCTATACAACCCCACGAGGACAACCAGAAATTGTAATTTATTTGCCTATCCAAAGATTACTGGTTGTAGATACAGGTCTTTTTTGGAAAGGACTTTTATGTTTCAAGCAAGTAAACACCAGTCCTGGTTAGGTAATTACATTAGTGGAGCCAGGTTGACCTACGGCGCTTTTTGGAAAGAAATGAAAACTGTACTATTTGATAGATTTATTTCCTAAATAGAAATTACAAAATGTAATAATTCTTTAATAATTGTAATAATTCTACTCTGATTATCCTTAAGAAATTATATTGTACTTTTGCTATTTGTATTTTGTGCTTCGCTGCAAACCGCTGAAAAAGCGTCAGATTGTGGTGGTATAGAAGAATAAAGTAATTACGGTATTATTATTATACCAAGGGCGCTCGGTTTATTTATACGTGAAAAGAGTGCTAGTCACATAAGCTCTGTTTTCATTGAAGAGTGTTTTAAGAAGTGCAGTCGGAGAAAGACTAATGAAGGGGAGTAATTTAATGGAGCCACTGCCTGAAGGCAGATCAGCAAGAGATGATCTGCAGCTTGTTCAGGAAAAGAGCTTAAATTCTTTACTGAAGACACAGATCCATGTCAAGCTGAATGTGTACCCAGTGCTGGGAAATAACGTTAGTTACTGTAATTAGTTACATTTTTAGGTAACTATCAATGTAACCAGTGGCATAGGAAGAGGGTAGTCAGCCCCAGGCGCTGTCTTCGTGGGGGCACCAGGACATGTCCTTCTCTTAGCTCCCCCCCCCCCCGCTCCTTCCCCGCCCCTCCACTACTACGCGTGCACCGCTTCCCTTCCCCCGCACCTCGTTAACGTTCGCAGCGCAAGCAGTAACCACAACCTGCTGCCCGCACCGGGGTCGGCTCTTCCTCTGACATCACTTCCTGGTCCTGCGCCGAGGAAGAGCCGACGCTGCCACGAGCAGCAGGTTGGGGTGGCTGCTCATGCCGCCAATGTTAACGAGGTACGGGGAAGGGCACACATGGGCATGGCAGGAGGGGGTGGGGAAGGAGCAGATGGGGGGGGGCAGAGAAGAGGGCGGGGGAGGGGAGTCACCACTACGCCTCTGAATGTAACTAGTTACTTTTTGATAAGATCGACTAAATGAAGTAACTAGTTACTTCATTTTCGTAACGTCTAACAAAATTTACAAGTCACTTTTGCGTTACTGCTTACAGAACATGCAGAACAATCGACAACTAATTTCCATTCGTGCTATTTTCCTAATTAAGCCTCCAATTCAATTTGTTTTTCTCGCCTCGTCACAGTTCATTGTAGCAAATACCCGTGTACTGGCTATACATAGTGACATCCAGACAAACAGGATCCGCTGAACTGAAAAAAATTGCTTCATAACGGGCTGGACTGTTTTTGCATAGCGCACTGTTGCCACTGTTTGCACATTTTCACCGGTTGTCGCTGGAATTTCAGTCATATACAGGCTTTAAGTGACTGTTGTTATCTATTGAGCGTATACTCACCAAGTAGGGCATTGAGGTCTGCAGACTCACAGTTGCTGGCATTGCCCCCCACATGGGATACCGGCCTAGTTGTTACAAGGGAATAGGAGTGTTTTATGGAAGGCCCCCATTATTGTGGAATGATCTTCCAGTGAGCTTACAGGATGAATGCTCATTGCAGCATTTTAAAAAGAAATTTGAAACTTATCTTTTTGAAAAGTCAGTTGGGAGAACACACTGATGTGGAATCAGCCACACTCTCCTTTTTTTAAGTATCATTATTGTTTTTATATTAAGAACTTTTGTCCATCACTCTGACATTAATTGAAGGGTGGCATATCATAAGAACATAAGAAGTGCCATCTCCGGAACAGACCCTAGGTCCATCAAGTCCGGCGATCCGCACACGCGGAGGCCCCGCCAGGTGTACCCTGGCATAGTATTAGTACCCATACTCTAAGCTTCTCATAAGAGATGTGCATCTAGCTTAACCTTATCTATGTTACCTTAAGCCACTCATAAGGAGATGTACATCTAGCTTACCTTTAAACCCTGGAACGGTGGATTCCGCAATTATCTCTTCCGGGAGAGCATTCCAGGTATCCACCACTCGTTGCGTGAAGCAGAACTTCCTGATATCTGTCCTGAACCTGTCCCCCCTTAGCTTCAGTCCATGTCCTCTTGTTTAGACATTGTAAATAATTTTTTATCGTGCTCTATTTGGTCGATTCCTTTCAGTATCTTGAAAGTCTCAATCATATCCCCTTGCAGTCTCCTCTTCTCAAGGGAGAACAATCCCAGCCTCTTAAGTCGTTCCTCATATTCCAAGTTCTCCATGCCCTAAGCTTTGTTGCTCGTCTCTGCACCCTGTCAAGTACTTTTAAATCCTTTTTTAGGTATGGAGACCAGTGCTGGACGCGTTATTCCAAGTGTGGTCTGACCATCACTTTATATAGCGAAAGTATTACTTTCTCCGATCTACTCGTGATTCCCTTCTTTATCATGCCTAGGATTCTATTTGCCTTATTCGCTGCCGCCACGCATTGCGCCGACGGCTTCAGGGTCCTATCGATTAATATGCCAAGGTCCCTTTCCTGTTCGGTTTTTCCTAGAGTTGCACCCGACATACTGTACTTGTGTTCCTTATTTTTTCTGCCTAAGTGCATGACTTTGCATTTTTCCACATTAAACTTCATCTGCCATTTATCTGCCCAATTTTCCAATCGGCTCAAGTCGCTCTGGAGTTCCTCACTGTCCTTCTGTGATTTGATTGCCCGGCATAGCTTTGTGTCATCTGCGAACTTGATGAGCTCACTAGATGTTCCATCCTCCAGGTCATTTATGAAAATATTAAATAAGATGGGCCCAAGTACCGAGCCCTGGGGCACACCGCTAGTCACAGTCTCCCAGTTTGAGAATTTCCCACTCTCTGCCTTCTGTTCTCCAGCCAGTTGCCTATCCATCTTAGTATGCCTCCTTCTATTCCATGGCCTTGCAGTTTCCTGAGGAGTCTTACATGTGGAACCTTGTCGAATGCTTTCTGAAATCTTATCAAATCTTTTAAACTATTAAACTATTTCTATCTTAACTGATCAAGAGTTTTCTTGCAAAATTTGTGTCAAATTGCTTAATAATATTACACTGGTTACCCATATCATCGCAGATAAACTTCAAAGTATCATGTTTCCTACACAATGTACTTAATGGAAACTCAGCTGCCTCCCCCCACCCCCACCCCCCTTATCCAACTATTTGCAACGGCTTGGTCCACCTCTAGGAGAATCAACTAAGTATGCCATCCACAAAAAAATCTCCACTACAGGCAAATCTTCCACTTCCTGGGAATAGAGACTTGGAATGACCTCCCAGATGCAACCAGATTGGAAACTAGCTACACCTTATTCCGGAAGAAGCTGAAAACTCTTATCTTCGACAATTAAATCTATGTGCTCCTCCTATCCCATCCTCCCTTCTCTCAAGCCTTTCCTTCAGTCCTCCCCTGCCTTTCCCCTCTCTCTCCTTTCACTGAAAGTCGCCTAGAGCCTGCCCAGGTTTGCGCGACACACAAATGGAAGATTAGATTAGATTAATAATACTGTATATATATTTTGAAATACAATTGGTTATACACGTCCCTGGAACATTTAGGAGCTTGCAGTTACACCAGCAATATGGCTGATGTCAATGCAGGTGCTTAGATGTCAGTCGCACCAATACCAGGACTACACTGGTATTCTATAGTGGAACCCGTGCGACTAAGTTCCATTATAGAAAATAGGCTCCTACTGTGTAGACCACCTATAGAACTGTGTTGCAACTTTGCAGAGATATTTTTCATATATACTGTACATAGGTTAGTATCATTTTAATATAGTTGTACTATCTTTATAAAATAGGTATTTCAAATTGGTACCCTGGTAAGAAATTACCTTCCCTCCCCCTCCCCCCCCCCATTCTTATTCCCACAAAGCAGTAATCCTATATAACTTTCCCCTGAAGCAAGCTACTCTTGGATCATGCATTGCGGACTGGTTAGGATCCTTTCTCTTTAGGTTGCTACTAGATTTTATGTCCGACTGATTAGCCCTCGGCTGAGTACAGATGATTAATGTCCTCACCTCGCAGTCTTGTTCAACATAAGTGGATGCGTGTGTTTTACGACCCTGTATTTCTTACACTGATCTTTCTTTGATTTATCTGGATGCTTGGCTGGTTGCCTTTGAATTATATTTGCTTCACATACGAGGCCAGAAATTACAATTTCTCCCAGGTTATTTTTTGTGTGCGCGTGTGTGTGCTTACTTTTTGAGTTGCTATTTCTAGATTTCTTTTGGTTCATCCCCTCCCTCCTGCACCCCAAAAAGGATCGTAGGTGTTGCTCCTTCCAGGAGCTGGAAACTCTGAAGGAGTTATTGCTGCCTAGAAGAGACAAATTCAGGCCACAGTTGATTTCCTAAAGGGTTCTGTTCCACTTACAAGGAAGATTAGAAGAAATATGTGAAATGTCTCCTCTATACTTATCCTCCCCCCACCCTTTTCTTTTACGCCACCACAGCCCAGGCCTTTTCTGTGTGAGCTCTTAAACATCAGCAATCAGAGTGCCGCTTCCATCTCTCACTCTGGAGGCAAGAAAGGTCCACTCTTTGAGCAGTGACGGGACAATCGCGCGCCAGACACCAGCGCACTGACAATCAAGCACTGACAATTCGGCACAAGACACAAGCGCGCCGCGGGAAAACTTAGTTTTAAAGAGCTCTGAAGGGGAGTATGGGGGGACCCCCCCCCCACTTTACTGCATACTGTTCGTGCTGCCATTGGGGGGGGGGCGTGGGGGTGCAACCCCCCACATTATAGAGAAAATGGAACTTTTCCCGAAAAAAATCAGAAAAAGTTCCGTTTTCTCTATAATGGAGAGTTCCAACCCCCCCCCCAACAACAGCACAGTACTATACAGTAAAGTGGGGGGGTTCCCAATTCACACCCCGCTTCGGAGCTCTTTAAAACTAAGTTTTCTTTGAGCATTAGGTATTAATGGAAGCTTTGTCATCTATTCCTGAGGCTAAACAACCCTCTCTTTCCATCCATAGGAATATGCAAATGCCTACAATTAGGGCTCGGGAGCCAGTTGAAAGGAGGTGTGTAATCTAATCTAATTTAATTTAATACACAACTTATTACTCACACTATATAAAAAAAAAGCATCAGGGTGATTTACATCCAAAAAAGTTGTAAAATCTATGGGAGAATACAAAAGCAATCAATAATAAAAATATCATCATACCATGAATATTACAACAAATCAAATCAAAAAGTTTTCAAATTTTTACAAAACCTTAAGGGCTCCTTTTATGAGGGCGTATTAGGGCCTTAACGCGTGGAATAGCGTGCGCTAAAATGCCCCATGCGCTAGCCACTACTGCCTCCTCTTGAGCAGGCGGTAGTTTTTCGGCTAGCGCACCTTCGTAAAAGGAGCCCTAAGTCATTAATATCAGTCCTAATTTGAACAGGCAGATTATTCCAAACAGAGGTGTTGCGAGGGTGAAAGGCACCCAGGGCAGTGCCATGCCCTACCCTACTGTGCATGCCCCTTCCCTTCCCCCATACCCCTTTAACTTCCCTGTCACGAGCAGCATCTCCAACTTGCTGCCCGCGCTGGCCTCAGCTCTCCCCTCTGACATCACTCTGACCTGGAAGTGACATCAGAGGGAAAGCTGCAGGAGGAGCAGGAGGTCGGAGAAGCTGCTCGCACCGGTGAAAAGCTAGAGGTACTGGGGGGAAGGGAAGTCACACGGTGGGGGAGGGGGGTGTAGAGGAGGAGAGGCACCGACAGCCCCAGAAAAGGTGGCATCTAGGGCAGTCTGCACCCCCCACCCTTATTATACCACTGATTCCAAATTGTAATAGCAGTATAAGCGAAAGAGAAGTTGAGCTGGTGGAAGAATAATGCAAATGAGGGAAGCTTTTCAAAACCGGGACAAAGTGCTGGGTTTTGAAAAGCCGTCCAGACCCCCGGACATATCTGGGGAAATCCAGACATCTGGTAACCCTATGTAGACGTACCCAACTACCTTGTCTGATGGCAGCAGAGGATTTCCTATCAGCTGAGCCGGTTTGAGGAATTCCTGCTGGCTCAGCTGATAAGGGTTCCCCTTGCCAGGATCAGCTAAGCCAAGGAGCCCTACACCCCTCCCCCCCAACATCCCTGGACCATCCCCGACATCCCCTCACACATCCCTCAACATTGCTGGAGCCCCTCTGACATCCCTGGACCTTCCCTGACATCCCGCCCCCACATTTTGAGCCAATCAGGAGACCTTAGACCCCTTCCACTGCATCCCAAACTGCATTGGGAGGGGGGGACGATCCATCAATTGCAGCACACAGCCCTGTAGGCAGGAGAGAGTAGGTTTTCCTCCTGCCAATCTGTCATTGGCATGTACGGAGGGATCCGGGGATGTGGGGAGGGGGTCCAGCAATGTTGGGGGATGTCAGGAAGGGTCCGTGGATGTCAATGGGGTTCAGTAACTGAACACTTTCAAAATTATTAAGAAATCTAAGTCATAAGAACATAAGAACTGCCATCTCCGGATCAGACCATTGGTCCATCAAGTCCGGCAATCCGCACAAGCAGAGGTACACCTGGCGTAATTCTAATCACCCATATCCCTCTATGTCTCTCGTAAGGTGATGTGTATCTAGTTTGTTTTTAAATCCTAGAACGGTGGATTCCGCAATAACCTCCTCTGGGAGAGCATTCCAGGTGTCCACCACTCGTTGCTTGAAGCAGAACTTCCTGCTATTTGTCCTGGATTTGTCCCCCCTCAGCTTCAGTCCATGTCCTCTTATCCGTGTCACATTGGACGTTGTAAATCATTTTTTTTTTCCTGCTCTATTTTGTCGATTCCTTTCAGTATTTTGAAAGTCTCAATCATATCCCCTCGCAGTCTCCTTTTCTCAAGGGAGAACAATCCCAGTCTCTTCAGTCGTTCCTCGTATTCCAAGTTCTCTATACGTTTTATTAGCTTCGTTGCTCGTCTCTGCACCCTCTCCAGCAGTTTTATATCCTTCTTTAAGTTGGGAAACCAATGTTGGACACAGTATTCCAAGTGTGGTCTGACCATTGCTCTATAAAGCGGCATTATAACTTTCTCCGATCTACTCGTGATTCCTTTCTTTATCATGCCTAACATTCTATTTGCTTTCTTTGCCGCCGCACATTGTGCCGACGGTTTCAGGGTCCTATCTATCAGTACGCCCAGGTCCTTTTCTTGTTCGCTCTTACCCAGAGTTGCACCTGACATTCTATACTCGTGTTCCTTGTTCTTTCTGCCTAAATGCATTACTTTGCACTTTTCCACATTAAACTTCATCTGCCATTTCTCCGCCCATTTCTCCACACTTCTTCCCCTTAACTGCTTATTATCCCCCTTTCCCCAGAGCACTAGTCAATTGGAAGTAAAACATTTAACTAGAATGTTCTTTTCTGGGTGGCGACAATTGTGCAAGCTTTACAGAAAGATGCAAGTAGTCAGCCCTTTCGGTTTTTACCTTTTGTAGGCTGATAAATTTGGCATTGAATCATTATAACCGAAATATAATCAGGCCATTTTCAATTAAAATCTGCACTGTGAAATTCATCATGTAGAAGGCAGGGACACTAATAAAACATGGGGGGGGGGGCTTTTTACGGAGCACATTTTAATATATATGGACGCCAAGCAGTCAATGAAATCAATCTCCTTAGCTCTTAATGAGTTCTTTCTTTTTGGCACGCAGGCAGCGTATAAAAGAAAGGGCAAAAGAAAGGAAAAACAATGACTTGGATGGGAGATCATATCCAGGACGACAGAAGCAGCAATTTCGGAGCCTCTTGGGCTCAGTTCAGTTTCAGAAGGATGTCCAAAACTGGGGCAGCGCAGTGCAATTACAGCGCCCCGGGGAGCAGCACAGCAAAATCTAAAATGTGCCACTGCCAGAGCCAAGAGCAAAAGCACTTGCATAAAATGAGCGTCATGCCAGGGGGATGCAAACAGTAAATTAAAATCCACACGCTCTACGCGTAGAGAGCTAGGGAGGTTCTCCGTTTTCAACAAGGAAAGAATCATCAAACACATACCTCCTCCCCCTCACCCCCCCCCCCCCACCCCCGGTTTCTATGAAGAGCGCCCAAATATCTGTGCCCAAATTTGAGCACAATCTAGAAATGCAGGAGCAGTCTAATTTATTAATTGGCCGATTAACATCCATAACTGGATGCTAACGATCAATTATTGAGGTTAATCGGCATCATTTAGGAGTTGTGCATGCATCTGGCCAGGAACTATTCTATAAACTTGAGTGCCCAAATCCCATATGCCCGGATTCTGTAAACATTGCCTAGAAAAATGGCGCCTGCCACGTGCCAGCCATGCACCTAGAATCGCATCTAGCGGTACCTACGTAAAAACCTAGGTACCGGAAATGTAGGCCAGGGCTTTAAAGGCCTACATTATGGGTGCCTATGTTTTTGAAGACTCACACTAGAGAATGACAAGGGGAAAAACATTTACCACCGTTCCCGCCCCGTCCTCGTGAGCTCAGTCCCTGTCCCCGCCCTGCAAACTGTCAGATCCCATCCACACAAGCCTCGAATAGTTATGATTTTATACTGAACTTATTTTATTAAAGTATAAAAAGAGACAACATTCTGTAAAATTGTCATTTTATAAACACAAATAATACAGAGTAAGGATCACCCCTGTCTCCCCTCCCTTTCACAAATATCCCCTCCACTATTGTGAAAACTGAACAAACCAAATTACAACAGAATGCTACATAGAAAAATCAAGCTCACAGAATACTTCAGTCACACATGGCATGAATAGTGTTAGGGGAGAGCAACTAGGACAACTGCTCCCTGGTCGGAGAGAGAGACCTAAGCCAGCTGGAAGCTAAAGAAGCATGGCCTGAAATATTCTAATCACAAAATATAAAATAAACTTATTTTTTTTCTACCTTTTGTTGTCTGGTAATTTTATTCTTCAAATGACATTGGTCTCAGGCTTTGGTTTTGGGTTCCTTCTGTCTTCATTGTGGCATGGCTTGCTATTCAAGGTAAAATAGGTGCAAGAGGAGCTGGGGAGAAGATGTCGAATCTGACACAGGCACAATTTTTTTTACAACACGAGCAAGACTTTTCACCGCTCCTACGGGGCGGTAAAAGGTCTTGTCTCCATTCCCGCGGGGCAGTGAAAGGTCTTATCCCCATTCCTGTGATAAACCAGTTGCGCATTTCTCCATTCCTGTGGATTTACTGCGATGACCACGGTTTACCGCGGTAAACAGTCCCCGTGTCATTCTCTTACTCACAATTAGCGGTGCTTAAGTCATACTCCACCCATAGCAATGCCCACTTAGCCTTAAGGCGCCACACGATAAGTGCCTATCACCCAATTAATTTTTTTTTCCAACTACTGAGACTATTAAGGGTATTTTGCTAATTAACCCCCTCCTTTACAAAGCCACGCTGGCTCTTTTAGCGCCGGCCGCCGCGGTAACAGTTCGGATGCTCATAGGAATTATATGAGCATCGGAGCTGTTACCGCGGGCGGCTGGTGCTAAAATTGCTGGCGCGGCTTTGTAAAGAGGCCCCTGTTAGCGGATGAAGGTTCTGGCCCTTCACTTGAACAATGCTCACGGCAGCATGGGCACAGCCTGTCCTCACTGCCAACAACAGAAAGAACAAGGGATGTACTAGATTTATTGGTATGGGGGTCCAACAAGCAATTTTCCAGACATACAAAATGCCATGCTGATACTGATTGGCCAAGTTCAGCATCCGTCTAAGATACTGCCTAGTCCAGGTCACAAATATTCACAGAACCTAAAAAGTAGGTCTGTTTCTCATAGCTCATTTCCAGAGGATGGCTCTGTCAAGTCTACAGTGGCTAATGAATTCCTCCAGGAACTTGTCAAATCTTCTTTGAATCTTTCTATGTTAGTCACCTTCACCACTTCTTCGGGCAACAAATTCCACGCTTAATTATACCCTGTGTGGGGAAAAATAAAACTTTCTACATTGTGTTCAGTCTGTTGGTCATTAGCAGAGTGGAGGAGTCGCCTAATGGTTAGAGCACGAGACTGAGAGAAGCCGAGTTCAAATCCTACTACTGCTCCTTGTGATCTTGGAGTCACTTAACCCTCCAATGCCTGAAATACAAACGTAGGGCCCCTTTTACTAAGCTGCGGTAGAACTTTCTATTGTGGACCAGAGCGCTAAATACTCCGATGCTCATAGGAATTCTCTACCATGGCTTAGTAAATGGGGAGGGTTGGAATGTAAACAATCCAGGGGCAGGGAAATAACTATTATACCTGAATGTGACTCACCTTGACCAGCTATTGAAAAAGGTGTGAACTAAAGCCAAGAAAATAATTTTTTTATTTATTTTTTTTGTATAATTCTTTATTGATTTTCAAATTTTGACAGTGCAATACAACTATATTAAACACTAGTGTTTAAGCCCGTTACATTAACGAGTGCTAGAATAGATGTCTGTCTGTCTTTCTCCTGCTCCCTTGTCTCTTTCTTCCTTCCTTTCTCTCTCCCTGCCCCGTCTATCTTTTTTCTTTCTGTCTCTCTCCCTGCCCTGTCTATCTTTCTTTATTTCTTTCTATCTTTCTTTCTCCCTCCCGCTGTCTATCTTTATTTCTTTCTTTCTATCTTTTTTTCTTTCTGTCGCTCTCCCTGCCAGACCCTCACTGAAGCCACCTTCCAGCGGTGCCAGCTAAGGGATCCCTTGCCCTTTCCTCAATCCAGCTGTGGTCAGTTGCCCGCACACTCCTGGCGTGGGAGGGGAGGGGTTCCTTTAGTTCTTGTTCGCTGAGGTGGTGGTGGGCCACCCCATCCATGCACTCTCTCTCTCCTACCTGCACTCCAAATGCCTGCTTCTTTCACTAGCCCAAAGCTTCTCTCTCTAGTAGCTATCCCATATCTCTCTTCTCCTTACCAACCCAGGCCCCAACTCCCAATCAGGCATCTCTTTCCACCCCCACCCAACTATCATTCTCCTCCTTGTCCTCCACCCTCATCTCATGATTGATTCCCTTGCTCCTGCCCCCAGCTGACCGTCTAACCTGCCGGTTCCTTCTTCGGACAGATGGGAGTGATCTCCCTCTCCCCCCTTGCTCCAGGGGAGTTTACTTTGGGGGGCGGTCACAGTTGCGGGCATCGGGAGTTTTTGTTGTTGCAAGCTCCCCTTTCCCCCTACATGCCAGCGATTGTTGGGTTTTTTTTTCGGCAGACAGAGAGAGGGCGGAAGGGGGGAGAGTGGCTGCCATGGTGATCTGGCTGACTCCCTTGCCGGAGTTATTTTTCAGTTTAAAGGTGCCACGGCGGCTCCTCTAACGATCCCCGCCTGCATTAGAAGTCTTCTCTGAAGCAGGTGCGGGTCGTGACAGGAGCCACGGCGGCACCTTTAAACTGAAAAATAACTCCGGCAAGGGAGCCGGCCAACTGGCAGTTCAAGTCGGAGCTTCGGTCTGGCCTGCTCCCTGCTCGCCTTGCTGTATTGTATTTTGTAGTTGAAAGACGTGGCGGCGGCTCCTCTCATGATCCCCACCTGCGTCGGAAGTCCGACGCAGGTGGGGAATCGTGAGAGGAGCCACCGCCGCGTCTTTCAACTAAAAAATACAATACGGCAAGGCGAGCAGGGAGCAGGCCAGACCGAAAAACAGGACGAAAAACAGAACCCTAAGCGCGCATGCGCACTCCTACCTGCGGGTCCCTACAGCTCACGGAAAACCGGCGCACGGAGTGGGAGTGCGCATGCGCGGCTTAGGGTTTTATTATATTAGATGAGCATTATACATAACACACTTAAAATACACAAAATTAATACATTACCCATCCTTTTCTCCCTCCCTTCCTCATATAACTATTACCTTGCATATGCACATATTATTGCAATATTATAGATAAATACCTTTAGCAATCCCAAAAACCTTCCCCTCCCCCCCTGATGTGTAAGGAATCTGTAAAAAGGGAGATACCTGACATTCATTGCAATTCAACATATGCAGTCAATGGGCTCCACACCTTATTGAATGTCATACTAGACCCCAAACACGCCACATTCATTCTCTCATATTTATATGTGGAACAAATATTTGCCCACCAAAATGTGTAATTCAGTCTGTCGTAACTCTTCCAGTTACGCGCAATCATCTGGATGGCTATTCTGGTCATAATCAAGAAGAGCCGGCTTTTATATCTATCTAAAGAAGACTTAATATGCAATATTGTACCATAAATTATGGGGTCCTTTTATCAAGCCATGCTAGTGGGGTTAGCGCGTCGGACATTTCATCACGCGCTAACCCCCGCGGCCGGCTAAAAAACTAACGCCTGCTCAATGCAGGCATTAGCGGCTAGCGTGGCAGGCGATTTAACGCGCGGTATTACGCGCGATAAAACCCCTACCACAGCTTGATAAAAGGACCCCATGGCTTCGTAGGTTAACGGGATTGATGACTCAAGAATAATATTTATTTGTCCCCAAATTGACTTCCAGAAATTAAGTGAACTAAAGCCAAGAAAATAAATTTCTTTTCTTTTTTTGTCATCTGAAAGGTGAAACAATTGCTCCCCATTTAACCATTCCACACCACTCATGATTTTATCAACTTATCACATCACCTGTCAAGTTTTCTTTCTTCCAAGTTGTCCAGCATTAACTTGTATATGAGTTCTCAGCCCAAGCAGTGGCGTAGCGAGGGTGACAGGTGCCCGGAGCAGTGGATCTCCTTCCCTACCCTCTTCTTCACTCCTCCGCTCCTTCCCTGCCCCACCCCCTGCCAAGCACATGCAACTCTTCCCTACCCTATACCTCTTTTAGCGCATCACTTACTTGCTGCCTGCATCAGCATTGGCTCTTCCTCTGATGTCATTTCCTAGGCACAGGACCCGGAAGTGACATCAGAGGGAGAGCTGATTATGGCACAAGCAGCAGGTTAGAGTTGCTGCTTGCGCCATTGAAGAGATAGAGGTACAGTGTGTGGGGGGGGAGGAGTGGGAATGAGTGGGGGGGCGGAGAGAAGGAGGGGTGCTGGCGCCCTCACCAAGACAGCATCTGGATCGGACCGCCCCCCCCCTCTTACTATGCCACTGAGCCCGACCATTTCGTTTCATATCATTGAAATAAAATGAGTCATGAAAAGTGTGGAATAACTTGCAAGTTTCATGGCTCCATATCATTCTCTTCTTGGTTGGGCTGAGAACATTTCAGCAGCTCCTCGTATTGTGATGTCATAATGCCTTCTTCCACCAATGCCTAAGAGCCATCCTCATTGGTGATGTCACAATGGCTTGGTTTCCCTATACTTGCGCCCATTTACTAGATGCATTTGCCTCATTGGAATAATGTGCAAGTTTCATGGTTCCACATCATTCTCTTCTTGGGCTGAGAACATTTCAGCGGCCCCTCATAACCTGTCTTCATAAGAGAAGTGCTCTATTCCCTTTATCATTTTTTCAGCCCTTCTCTGAACCTTTTCTAATTCTTCTATATTTTTTTATGAGTTGGGAAAACCAGAATTGCACACAATACCCAAGGTTCAAGGTGCAGCCATATTGAGCACCTATAGTGGGACATCATGAGATTCTCAGTTGTGTTCTCCATCTACTTTCAAATAATCCCAAACACTCAATTTGTGTTTTTAGCAGCTGTGGCAAACTGAGCTGGTCTTTTTCTCGAGTGTTGACTCTTGTTTCAGAAGCTTAAGTTGGGTTTATTTTTTCCCCTATATGCATCATATTGAACACGTCCACAAGAAATTTCATCTGTCATTTCGATACCCGGTTTCCTAGTGTCACAAGATCCTTCTTCCATTTTTAAATTTTTTTCATTTTCAATTTACATCAAACAAAATATTCGATTTAGCAATAGGGTTATATACCGATATATTAAAACATGAAATGTTACTATTTTAAGAGGAGAAAACTCCATTTCAATGTAACCTATATAGAACTAAATTAAATAAGATCCAAGAAAAAAAAAGCAGAGGAGGTTAAATAACAAGAACAAATTTTACAAAGAAAATGTATTTGATTATACTCCATATATCCAAATAACAATCATACAGCTTCAGAAGACACAACTGGCACCTGAGATGGAGCCCAAGGCTCCCTAGGAGATAAGAGCCACTTCTTACTTTCAAAGAAATTAGAAGACTGAAACGATTCAAGGAACACATACTTTTGGGATTGATATGTTTATAACAGCAAATTTGCAAGGAAATCGAACTGCTACTTGCATACCCCGTAGATCTAGCCTCCTGAGATGTCGAAATAATTTTTTTCCTTCTATCTTGAGTAGATTTACATAAATCAGCAGAAATCCATATTTTATGTCTCACAAATAAGGTCAAATGATTTCTAAAGAACAATTTAAGTATTCTATCTTTATCTTGCTCAAAAACGAATGAAACCAGCAGAGTACCACCAACAGCTAAATGTTTCTTTTTAACTGTAAAGACACAGCATGGAGGAGATCAGCCCGCAGAAGCCTTTGGAGTAGTGCTAGATGTTACTGCCCTCCTACAGACTTCAATAGAGGAAATAACTGATAGAGCTCTTCTGCTGTTTTAATGATTTTGAATAATGTTGTGTTAATTATCTGCAAATTTAATCACCTCACTCATCACTCCTATTACCAGATTGTTCTGCCCCCCCCCCCTGTTATGCGGGCATTTGCTCAGCTTCTTACATAGGAACTACCGGTAGTTAAATGTTTGTAATGGATGTGTAAGTTATGGGTGCTCTGTGGACTCGGATTCCCAGAGGGCTTTGCTTTCCCGAGGGTTGGGCTGCTTCCACAGAGCATGGGCCCGCCTCCTTCTCCAGCCTGGGGAGAGCAGTGGCCATAGTGCTGAGCACATGCCTGGGTGAGAGCCTGAGAGTGGTGTGGTTCTCCCACCAGGCTTTTTACCGCTTTAGTTCTAACGATCGAACACAGCTTAGATTTATTTTCTAAGTCTGGAGAACGGTGTCATCTCCACAAGGTGGGCACTCACAGCGTAACCCTGAGACGCTGGTAGGGTAAGAAGATATGTAACAGGCTTGAACTGCATTGAATCCATCTGACTGTAAGTTGTTTGCTTCATTTATTAAAGAAACTGTTCAATCAATTCAGAATCTGGCTGGTGACACCAAGATTATAGAATTAGGGGTTGGCTAAATAAGGAACCTCTTGCAGTGGCCAA
Organism: Geotrypetes seraphini; assembly: GCF_902459505.1. Taxonomy (NCBI): domain Eukaryota; kingdom Metazoa; phylum Chordata; class Amphibia; order Gymnophiona; family Dermophiidae; genus Geotrypetes; species Geotrypetes seraphini. The sequence continues at coordinate 18,121,284 of NC_047098.1, forward strand.
TATAACAGAGGAGTCCTTGCTTTCAGCACAAAAAAACATGAGATAGAGACTATGCAGTGACCTGTAATATGATTATGATAATTGAAAGCTTCTGTACCGCTACTAATTACTGGGGAGTCAATTCAGAGCGGTCTACATGAGCCTCTGCAAAGGCGCTACACTACATGAGCTTCTGTAAAGGTGTTATGGTACATTAGCTTCTGTAGAGATGTTACCATAAGGAGCGGCTATGGAAGTTACAGCTCTACTCACTCGAGGAACGTAGAGAGAGGGGAGATATGATCGAGACATTCAAGTATCTCACGGGCCGCATCGAGGTGGAAGAAGATATCGTCTTTTTCAAGGGTCCCGCGGCAACAAGGGGGCATCCGTGGAAAATCAGGGGCGGGAAACTGCACGGTGACACCAGGAAGTTCTTCTTCACTGAAAGGGTGGTTGATCGCTGGAATAGTCTTCCACTTCAGTTTATTGAGGCCAGCAGCGTGCCAGATTTTAAGGCCAAATGGGATAGACATATGGGATCTATTCGCAAAGATAGATAGGGAGGGTCATTGGGGTGGGCAGACTTGATGGGCCGTGGCCCTTATCTGCCGTCTATTTCTATGTTTCTATGTTTCTATGAGTTGTGAGGTGTTACAATGCATGGGCTCTATACTGAGAGACACAGAGCTCTGTGGTGGTGTTACAGAGTTATTAATACCAGCGTGGTTATGCCAATAATTTGTCGTCCTACTTATATGCATATGTTTATACCAAATCAGTTGTCCTATGTAATACTAGGTTTACTATTGCAGCTATATAAAAAAAAAAAAAAAAATTAATATATACCTCTTAAGGAGGTTGGCCATTTCAACTAACTATAATCTATTTACACGCATCCCTGAAAGTTCTAGTTCCCTCTCTCTATCAACTTCATAATTTCAGTTGAAGTACGTAGTTTGAGAAAAGAATAGTCCTTATCCCTTTCTTGAATTTTCCGGAGTTCTTTTCTAACTTTAATTCCTTCGATAGGGCATTCCACCACGTCGGTGCCATTACCGAGAACATTCTTGGCCAGTATACAGATAATTTCTGAATATGTTAGATAGCACAATACAGGCCTTTGGGTCACTCCAGTACTGATCCTTTTCCATGTGGATAACTGATCATTTCGTCCTATTCTTCTTTCCTATATTTTAGGGTCCCTTTTACAAAGCCATGGTAATGACGCTGCTGCGGTAAATACACCGAAGCCCAAAAGAATTGAATGGGCTTCGGTGCATTTACCACGGCAGCTTTGTAAAAGGATTTGCAGTTCATAAGGGTGTGGCCTCTTATCCCACGACTCTTTAGTTTTCTAAGGAGACTCTCATGAGAGATTGTGAAAAAAAATCACTTGAAAATCCAAATGCATAACTCCCCAAGTTCTACAGCTTAATTGCTTAACAAATATTTCTGTTCCATGTTCACAGCTGAAGTGCCAGGAGTGGGACTGCTGAAGACAAACACAAATAGGGATGGAGGTGTGGTAAACACTGTTTGCGCCAGCCTCATCCCTCTTTCTGCCTTCACTTCCTGTTCACAGGACCAGGAAGTGATGTCAGAAGAAGGCTTAGTCAACATGAGCAGCAAATATTCCAGCCTGCTCGCTGCCAGCGAAGAGCTACAGCGATGTCAAGGTAATGGTGAAAAGCGGAGCGGGGATGAGGCCATGTCGGGGCAGGGAGGAAGAGTGCATCAGGGGAGTACACAGGGTAGCGATGTCGGTGTCCTATGCCCTGGACACCAACTTCCCTTGTTGTGCCACTGCAAATATGTACATTTCTAACTTTAGGCAACCTGTAAAGAACTACCTTTTATATCAACCCACTCATCATTTTCCACGTTCAAAAAAATATCATAAATTGTAGGCAAGACTTGCTTCTGCTCTACCTATGCTGACTTATTCCCGTTAAGCTGTCTCTATCTATATGATCAGCAATATTGTTTTTTTAAGTATTGCTTCAACTATTTTGCACGGCACCGACATCAAGCTCCCTTGTCTATGGTTTCACACATCACACAGGAGCCCTTTTTCAAAATTAGGTTTACGCTGGCCATCCTGCAGTCCTTAAGTATTGCAGCTATTTTGAATGATGCGTAAAGAGTTCCAGTTAGAGCAGGGGTCTCAAAGTCCCTCCTTGAGGGCCACAATCCAGTCGGGTTTTCAGGATTTCCCCGATGAATATGCATGAGATCTATGTGCGTGCACTGCTTTCAAAGCATATAGAGAATGACACGGGGAAAAAATCTGTCCCCGTCACCGGCCCACCATCCTCTGCACCGCCCCGTCACCGCCGATCCCTTCACCGCCCCGTCACCGTCACCGCCATCCCTTTCACCGCCCCGTCACCACCACTGCCATCCCATTCACCGCCCCGTCACCGTCCCCGCTGCATCCATATAAGCCTTTTTCCTTTCACTCCCTCCTTCCAATTTGAGCCGGGAACACTAGCGATCGCACGGTCCCCGCGGCCACTACCTGCCTGCCCGGTCGATCCTGGTGTTTGGCCGGCTCTCTCCCTTCTCCTCACCTTGGTTTGTGGGTTTTCTTTTTCGGCAACCTGCGCGCTTTCCCAGGGAGCCGCACACGCGCGGCTGCTCAGTGTTCGATCTTCTGCTCTGCTGCAACTTCCTGTTTCCGGTTGCGTCAGAGCAGAAGATCGAGGCTGAGCAGCGGCGGGTGTGCGCGGCTCTCTGGTAGCGTGCGGGTCGCCGAGGAGGAGGATCTGCGGACTGGGGTGAGGAGAGGGGAGAGAGCTGGCTGGACACTGGAATCGATTGGGCGGGAGGGTGTGAGCTGCGGGGACCGCGCGATCCTTCATGCCTCACTGCGGGGGACAAGACCATTCACCGCCCCGCGGGCGGTGAATGGCCTTGTCCCCGTCGCCGCAGCGACTGCTAGTTTTCTTCCCCGTTTTCGGCGGGTGACCCGCGGCTAAAATGCGGTGGCCGCGGGTAAACCGCCACCGTGTCATTCTCTAAAAGCATATTCATTGGAGAAATCCTGAAAACCCGACTGGATTGCAGCCCTCAAGGAGGGACTTTGAGTTCCCTGAGTTAGAGGTTAGCAATCTCATGCTTCGCTGTTTAAGGACTCTGGGGTGAATATAATCCGGTCCTGGTCATTTTTATTCTTGAGTTTGTCAGATTTGTTCAGTTGTGTCTTCCAGAATGACAGTGATAGGCTAGTTTAAAAGCATTTCATTAGTGTATTTTTTTTTAAAAATTCAGTTAAGCAATAGGTTAGTTTTCTTAGTGTTTTGTAAAAGGTCAATTAAACAAAGAGAAGATATATTCTCCATATCTTGTTGTAAATAAGCATGCACTGTCGATGAGAGTGAGCCAGTCAATATAGTGTATCTGGATTTTCAGAAGACATTTGCTAAAGTTCTTCATTGTTCTCTCCTGAGAAAATTAAAAAGCCATGGGATAGAAGGCGATGTTTTGTTGTAGATTGGTAAATGGTTAAATGATAGAGAGAAAAAAGTGTATAACTAAATGATCAGTTTTCCCTGGGCAGAGAGAGTAATAGTGATGTGTCCCAGGATCTATACTGGGACCGGTGTTATTTAACTTATTCATTGGGTTATCCGGAAAAAAAAAGAGAGTAATGAGTAAATTGATCAAATTTATTCAAATGAGTAAATTGATCAAAAGTAGTTAAAACCCAAGAAGGCTGTGAGGGAAAGGGATTGAGACTTCCATACTGCTTTTACCCCCCTCTATTAGCAGGCATTACACGCTAACGCTTCCATAGAATATAATGGACTCATTAGCATTTAGCACGCCTTAGTCAAAGGACCCCCTTAGGTAGTTAAACAACCACATTCAGAGCAGTTTAGAGAACTAGAAGTCACTATGGACAAGACGTAGAAATACTCAGCTCAGTATGCCGTAGTGGTAAAAATGAGATAAAAATGTTAGAAATGATTTGTGACCCAATTTATTTATTTTTTTTATTTTTATTTATAAGTTTCATAATTTACAAACCAAATGTGTAGAGAAGGACAGTAAAACTGAGAACAAATGTAAACCAGGTTAGGGCTCTTCAGCTTGGTATTGCACTTATCTCCTCTTCTACAAAACCGCGCGAGTGGTTTTTAGCGCAGAGAGCTGCGCTGCTCCCGATACTCATTGATTTCCTATGAGCGTCGGGAGCAGCGCAAGCCATTCAGTGCGGCTCTCTGCGTTTAAAAAAAACGCGGTTTCATAGAAGAGGGGGTTAGTCCGGCGATTTTGCACTTTTTTCATTTTGTATTTTCATGATGGAACGAAAAAAAGGGGGGAAATCACTGGACTACGTGTATAGCCCTCGATGGAGATTGCCTCAGCTTTGCTGGTTGGGCTGAGAACATTTCAGCGGCCCCTCGTAGGAACAATTGAGAGGGGATACGCTAGTGGTTTATAAAATTCAGAGTGATACGCAACAATTTAGTAAGAATTGCTTACTTACTCTATCAGATAGTACTAGGATGGGGGGGGGGGCATTCCATGAAACTAACAGAGAGAAGGGGAGAAGATTAAAACAGATTTAAAGGAAACATTTGTTCAGGAAATGCACAGTTAGGATGTGGGAAAAGGCTAATGTAATTACGTAATGCTGCTAGGTTTTTAAAAAGTTTGGACAGGCTTCTAGAATTCTTATTAGCCAGTTAGACTTGGAGATCCCCATTTCTGGGATTCAATGAAAGTGAATGAATCTCCCCCCCCCTTAGGATCTCTCAGTTGCTTCCAAGTGACTTTGGAAGAGTATGGGGTTATCTTCCACTAATGCTACCATTCTATCGCCATGCCAGCCCAAGACTGAGTGGACTACATGTCCCATACTGCACTGGGCTTTACAGCTCAGTGCTGAGCTACCTTAACAAGGTAACCCTGCTGAGTCTGGGGATGGGGTTCAGCAGGAGATGTTTATCTACCATAGAGGAGAATCACTGGGGAGAGGTCCCCACAAGAGAGAACAATCTCTGAGGAAAAAAGGAGTCCCGGAGAGAGAGAGAGAAATCTCCCCTTTCCTAGCTGTAGGCTGAGGGAGCCTTGGAAAGATTTGCGACGTGTGCAAGAACCTCCAGGGGTAATTGGTCTCTACTGAAAAAGGGTAAGCCAAGCCCATAAGGAGAATAATTGTGGAAGTGACTTAAGGCTATGAAAACTAAGCAATTGTTTATGCCTTTCCTGAGTCTGTGAAGAAACAGACCCAGATCTCTAGAAAAATAAAAGCCTTCTGGCTGTTGCACTATTGTACAGTGGTTGTTTGTGCTGTTTTAAGTGTATGTGAGCAGTGCTCCTGGTGAGTCTAGACTGGACTCTGCCATAGTGTCCTGTTAGCATTGGAGACAGCATGTCTGGCTCAGTGAATCCCAATATGACCCAACATGGTACCTTTCATGTTCTGATGGCTAAATTCCCATAATCCCATTGTAGACCCCTTTCAGGGGCTGCTATCAGCATCAGTGAAAAACAACTGAAGAGGTTGTCAACAAGTATACAAAGTCATCACATATAAGAGGCCTGACAATTAAGTTCACAAACTCATCCTAGAAAAAGTGCCGCATGCCTTATTGCTGAATCTATGGTCACCTTCAAAGTATTCCCCTTGGGAAGCTATGCACCGATGCCAGTGCCTATTTCACCCTTCAAAGCAATTTTGGAACTCTTTTTCTGGAATGCCCATCAGAGCTGTTGTTGTATTACCCTTGATGTCTTGAATGCATCAAAATGTCTTCCTTTCAATATTTCCTTTGTCTTCGGGTAAAGAAAAAAGTCATTGGGGGCCAGATCAGGTGAGTAGGGAGGGTGTTCCAATACAGTTTTTTTTGCTTTCCGACTAAAATCTCCCTCACAGACAGTGCTGTGCGAGCTGGTGCATTGTCGTGATGCAAGAATCACGAGTTGTTTGCGAAACGTTTACTAACTTTTTCATGCAGCCTTTTCAGCACTTCCAAATAGTAAACTTGGATAACTGTTTGTCCAGTTGGTACAAATTCATAATAAACAATCCCTCTGATATAAAAAAAGGTTAGCAACATTATTTTGATTCTTGATATGGACTGGCGAAACTTGTTTGGTCATGGAGAATTGGCTGACTTCCATTGTGCACTTTGACGCTTTGCTTCAGGGTCGTATTGGTACACCCATGTTTCATCACCGGTGATAACGGGGCCCAAAACATCATCTTGCCTCTCCAAAAGGTGTTGGCAAACTTCGACTTTTCTTTGCTTTTGTTCATCGGTGAGCTCCTTTGGAACCATTTTTGCACGTTTCTCAGGCCAAGATTTTCATTTAAGATGTTCCTGTTTCTCTATCAATCCAGTCCAGAGAAGAGCAACTAAGTTAATAAAGGGTATGGAGGACCTCTCATATACTGACAGGCTGAAAAGGCTGGGGCTTTTCTCCCTGGAAAAGCGGAGACTTAGAGGAGACATGATAGAAACCTTCAAGGTCATGAAGGGTGTAGAAAAAGTAGACAGGGACAGATTTTTCAAATTATGGGGAACTACAAGTACAAGGGGGCACTCAGAGAAATTGAAAGGGGAAAGGTTTAGAACAAACGCCAGGAAGTTCTTTTTCACCCAAAGGGTGGTGGATACATGGAACGCGCTACCAGAGGATGTGATAAGCAGGAGCATGCTACAGGGCTTCAAAGAAGGATTGGACAGGTACCTGGAGGACAAAGGGATTGAGGGGTACAGATAAGAGTAGAGGTAGGTTATAGGGACAGGATTAGAGGATTAGAGGTAAGTTACAAAACTAGTCTGGGACCACTGTTCAGGCAATAGGCCTGATGGGCCGCCGCGGGAGCGGACCGCTGAGCAGGATGGACCTCTGGTCTGTCTCAGCGGAGGCACCTTCTTATGTTCTTATGTTCTTACTTGGTCTGTCATGTTTTTCATAGTCAGCCAACAATTTTGACGCACAATTTAATGAATTTTTGCAATGTTTTCATCAGTTCTGCTCGTTACTGGCTGACCTGACCCTTCTTCATCAGTGATGCTTTCTCTCCCTTCAGAAAAATGTCTAATCCATTTGCACACTGCCATTTTTTTCATGGCATTATACACGTCCTTGATTTCACTTCCACTCTTGCCAAGTTTAACAAAAAATGCAATGTTTGTTCGTTGCTCTAATTCAAGTTCCAACATTCCTGCGACAGCACGCAAGAACACGTAGCAACAGTAGTGAACACCACTCAGCAAGACACTGCCACACGTTGACATGAACATAGCTGTGAGACACTGATATACCAAACCTTACCGAGTTATTTGCACAGTGCTGTCAACGTAAACGCATAGAAGCAAGTTTGCGAGCTTAATTGCCTCATAGGGAGAATTCCAGGTATTCCGTAATGTGCACGAAAAAGGCAGAAGGAACAGCTTCACAAAACGAGTCCTCTGTCATCTTGTCATCTCCCTAGTTGACTTATCCGGAACTGAAACCAATCACTAGAAATCACAGGCAAAAATCAACAGGCTAACAATAAACAGAGATGTTAAAAGAGATGAAGAGTGACCATAATTGAATTTAAGCCATTAAATCTACATTTTAAAAATTGAATTTAGTGAGTTTCGGCAGGGTGGTAAAACAATGGCGATTAACCTTTAAGATCACAAGCAAATTATCATCTGAGGGTTTCAGATTACTTGTTAAATGTCGCACAGAAATACTCTAAATTGGTCTGAAGTATGTTTGACTTTCCATAACAACAAGGCAAATGTGAGCTTTTTATATTGATACCATAGCATGTTGCTATTACAGGGAACGGGGTCAAGCATCTGCCACGCTAAACTATGTGATCAGTCTGTCTATATTCCTAAGTAAGATTTTTACATCCAGAGCAAGCAAGTTATACAACTTAAGTCTTATGGTCAAATTCTAAGTTGCCAAAAGTTGGAACAATTCTACAACACTGGGGTGGATTCCGTAAAGGGGAAGGTGTGGCGCAGTGGTTAAAGCTACAGCCTCAGCACCCTGCTCCTTGTGACCCTGGGCAAGTCACTTAATCCCCCCATTGCTCCAGGTACATTAGACAGATTGTGAACCCACTGGGACTGACAGGGAAAATGCTTGAGTACCTGAATAAATGCATGTAAACCGGTATAGAAAACTGAATAAATAAATAGTGTGAAAAGTTTCAGCCTCTGATAACCAGAGCTGGTATTGTGACATCATAATGCCTCATTCCACCAATGCCTAAGAGCCAACCTCATCAGTGATGTCACAATGGCTTGATTGGCCTATACTTGGCTCACTTTTACTACATTTTGATTTCTAGAGTGGCGCAGTGGTTAAAGCTACAGCCTCAGCATCCTGAGGTTCTGGGTTCAAACCCACGCTGCTCCTTGTGACCCTGGGAAAGTCACTTAATCCCCCCCATTGCCCTAGGCACATTAGATAGATTGTGAGCCCACCGGCACAGACAGGGAAAATGCTTTGGTACCTGAATAAATGCATGTAAACTGTTTTGAGCTCCCCTTGGAGAATGGTATGGAAAATTGAATAAATTGAATAAATAAATGGCACCAATGGAGTCAGGATGATGCTCGCTAAGTGTGAATACTGTAAAGGCAGCTTAACTAACAGTGCCAGCTGTTAGTTGTGAGTACGAGTAAACCTGTCAAAGGCTGGTATAAATACCGTCAGGCATGGAAATGGCAGTATCTTATAACTCCGCCCCTAAATCCTGGCAATGTCCATGAACTGCTCATGCCTTTCCCTTCACCATACCTTCTTTGGGGTTGGACACAGGGGCTATTTAGCGCAGTGTTTCTCAACTCGGTCCTGGAGTAGCCCCCCCTTGCCGGTCAGGTTTTCCGGCTATCCACAATGAATATGCATAAACTTGATTTGCATACACCGCATCCATTATGTACAAATTTCTTTCATGCGTATTCATTGTGGATAGCCGGAAAACCTGACCGGCAAGGGGGTTACTCCAGGACCGAGTTGAGAAGAGAAACGCTGATTTAGAGGATGTGAAGGGTAAATTTATATCAGGGCACTTTAGAAGATAGAAAGTCACAGCAAGTTCCATTTGTTTTAACTTTTGGAAACATCATTATGCAGGATGTTCATTATTGCCTGCTTGTAGGCTGCAGAAAATAATGTATGTTGGCAAGATGTTAGTTTAATTTTATGAATGTTTGCTACTTGGAAACTGCTTAGAGCTTACGCAGTATAGAAACCTTTTAAATAAATAAGTATTCGCTGCACAGTGTCTACAAACAGGCCTGCCCCCGGAAGTAAAATGAAGGGTTCCGTGGCAGGCCTGCTGTTTTACGCTGCGTGGCAGCTGCTCGAAGATTTTAAATCATAACATCAGGAGACGGGAAGGGAGGGTGGGCAACAATCAGCGACCGAAAATTTTGGGGGGAGGCTATGGCCAATGACTGCAGGAACTGGGAACCTAGTAGCAGAGTGATTGTTGGCAGATAAAGACCGCCATCAGGAGTCTCAAAGCGCTAAAATCATTGAGCTGACAACTATGGCTCATACCACGCGACAGCCTGGTTTGGCTTTGTGGTTGCTGCTTTGATTCATGTTTGTCTACTCAATGTTGTCATTGATTTGAGAATCCCGATGCATGCGTTTCGTTTTGCCGAAGCATAGCCCGTGGCAAGTCACTTGTTTGCACCATTGACGCAGCTGATGTATTTGATTTCCCAAAGTAAAGGCTCTTGATTTTAGGATCATACCACCTTTATTGGGATTATTGCCTCACTGGTTTTCTATTATTGATCTTTGGGGGGGAGGGGGGTTCATCAGATCAAGACCGGCACCATCTATCTGGTCTATCCAACACGAACTTAAGAATAGCCTTACTGGGTCAGACCAATGGTCCATCAAGCCCAGTAGCCCGTTCTCACGGTGGCCAATCCAGGTCACTAGTACCTGCCAAAACCCAAGGAGTAACAATATTCCATGCTAGCGATACAGGGCAAGCAGTGGCTTCCCCCATGTCTTTCTCAATAACAGATTATGGACTTTTCCTCCAGGGACTTGTCCAAACCTTTCTTAAAACCAGCTACACTATCCGCTCTTACCACAAAGGATTGGGAAGGGGCACAAAGTCAAACAACTGCGAGGAAATCATTTCAGCAGCGATATTATGCATTTTGCAGTGTTCCCTTCATCATCGCCACAGCGTTTCTTTTATACTGAGTCAGGCAGCAGGCTTTAAACTAGACATTGAGAGTAATGCTTTTTGGCTTAATTACAGTATTTGTAATCTGGCGCCATCTACTGGGCTTTTATCATACACCCCTGAAGAAGGCTACCTTAGCCGAAACACGGACTGTGTTGGGGTCCAGTTTGCTTTTAAAAAATGATTATTTTATGACTGCCTTATTTTATTACATGATATATGTATTATATTGATATATGATGTTTTAATAAATTGATTTTCCTTGCAGTTGTTTGACTTTGTGTCCCTTCCCCACTCCTTTTTTGGGCTTTATATCCCGCACGTGGGGTTGTGACTTTTTCCTTTGTATTGTGCTGTCCAAAAAGGCTGCCAGAACCACATCTGTCACTCCGTGATCAAATACTGACATCACAAATAGGACAGTCAGCAATTTGCCTCAGTATGAACCACAGTCTTGGAAATGACTGATCTTTCCATGCTGACCCTCCAAGGACATAGAAAATTGCAAACTTTCTAGATAATGCTAAGAACATTTGGCCAAAGTTTTGAGTAATTAGCCCAGACAATTTGGAGAATCTCAGCTATCTTCCACACGCAGACAGACATAATTGTGCATTTAGTCCATTAATAATCTCTGGCAATCAAAGTTTAGGACTCTTGAATGCAATGGCACAAGCATGACACAGAGCCACGATTTCTAACCAATCTGGACCTTAGAGATAAGACAGAATTTTTACCTAGACAAGCTGCAGGTATCTTGATTCAGTGGCAATGAAAGGGGACCCAAGGCAGGAAACATTCATCAGTGCTGGTTGAGAAAGTACACGAGCAATAATGTCTCTCTCTTTGAAAAGTGTTGTAAGAGCCATGTATCACTACTGCACTAAAGCGTGATAAACTGAGTGGCAAGAGCTGTGCATGGGAAACAGAGAAAATGCTCGTTTACCACACTAGCAACTCTGAAACAGCACCAGTTTATGAAGGGAAAGTACACTATGCTGGAAACATGGAAAGATGCTGATAAGAAAATAAATGAATGACATGAAATTTACCAAAGGAGCAAATGTTGTACCAATAACTCTCAAACTGTGCTGATTTACCACAGGAAAGTAGACAGCACTGATAATACAACAAAAGTACTCATACACCAAAGAGAACTCCCTGCCTGCACTAATAACTCTGAAACAGCACTGGTTTAGTAATTTTATTTATTTATTTAATATACCGTTCTCTCAAGGGAGCTCGAAACGGTTTTAGATTAATTTATTCAAGCATTTTCCCTGTCTGCACCAGTGGGCTCACAATCTATCTAATGTGCCTGGGGCAATGGGGGGATTAAGTGACTTACCCAGGGTCACAAGGAGCAGCGTGGGTTTGAATCCACAACAAAAGAAAACCAAAAAAGCTCTGTGGAGTGACGATGTTCCTAAATGGACTTTATTTGAAAGTGTCAAAGTTCCAAAGGTACACTTGAAATCATCCACATAAAATAATTCCCTCCACATAAAAATAAATCATCCACATAAGAGCCTTAAAGGACCTAGTCCGCTAGGGATACAGGACCCAACACGGTCCGCGTTTCGACAAAAAGTCTTTCCATTGCAAATGCAAGTAGTGTCTCACTTCCGGCTCACCACACAATTGTTTCCCACGTACTCACCTTTATAGGACCCCCAGGGACGCCTGAAGAAGACTTTTTGTCGAAACGCAGACCGTGTTGGGTCCTGTATCCCTAGCGGACTAGGTCCTTTAAGGTCTTATGTGGATGATTTATTTTTATGTGGATGGAATTATTTTATGTGGATGATTTTAGTGAACCTTTGGAACTTTGACACTTTCTAATAAAGTTCATTTAGGAACATCGTCACCCCACAGAGTTTTTTTGGTTTTCTCTGGTTTTTGTTCTTTGTGGATATTTTGGGGTCAATTCCTTTTGTTTTTTGAACCCACAACCCCAGGGTGCTGAGGCTATAGCTTTAACCACTGTACCACACACTCCCCTTGGTATGTAAACAGCACTGCTATGCCACAGATAATGGCGCCAGTAGAAGGACTGACATGGAGGACAGTAGGAGAGACGCCATTATCTGTGGCATAGCAATAGCGGGCAAGAAGGATTAGTGCTTATTGAGACTTCATAGTTGGTGTCATTTTGAATTGCACTTATGACTGCATTATATTAAGCGGACTGGGAGGTTTCCAGTCCTGATTATCGAACTGATTCTCTGAAGAAGCGAGAAGGCGAAACGGGCCCGTCAGAATCCACAATAAAGTATTAAGATAAGTGGCCTAGAAATTCGATTTTGATACATAGAATGTTTTAATTTATAACATTCTATTGAAGGAATCAAATAAATATACAATAATATAATAAGATAGTCATTACAATTATATTCAAAATTCTAATTTTTCAATACATATTTCTATCATTCCTCCATACCTCTATACACTCCCCTTGTCCCCCCCCCCCATTGTTTTAATTCCAATTATAACATTGTAATGAATGAATTAAACAAATATACAATTCGAGAATTTCCATACATATTGCTATCATCCCTCCCATTCCCTCCCCTCCCCCAGAATGGAAGGTGACACAAATTACCAGATGTTGGAATGCAATGAATGTTTCCAAAGCTTCAATACAAAACATTAAGAATCATACTTCGTGCTCTAGTCTAGAGGAAAGATTTTGAATATTTGGGTCCCAAATTTTCAAAAAGAGACGAGTTAGTCCAGGAAATGTACGAACCTCCCAAACCCCAAATAAAATTAATCAATGGAGTTGGTTCCTCCAATGCCAAAAACTAGGAGGATCCTTCTGTAACCAATATTGCAAAATGCATTTATGACCAATCATACATGCCCTTTTGAAATTAATAACTGGATCTGGATGAGCTCCTTAGTTCCTTTTCCCATAGCACAACCTACTAAAGATACCCATCCAAACTATTTAATAAGACACGACAACTCTATTTTTTGGGTAATTAGCCGCAGCTCAGTTTATTGATACAAAACAACTTGTTTACATATTTTACCACAACAATTAATATAAATCCAAGAGCTCCCCCCGAGCTACCCAAAACAAAGTGTTCAGTGCCCTCGACCCTGCCACTTCAACAAGGGTCTGAGGGGTGGCATGTCCCTCATGCCCCTTTTTCTCGGGTCACCTGACCCACCAGGCACGGCACCCCGCCGGCCCACCGCTCATCACCCGATGAGCCCCAATGACCGAGTAGCTCGGGGATCCGCCCCGAGCTTCTCCCTAAAACCAAGCAAAACAAAGGGAGGGTGGGAGGGAAAAACCGCGTTGGAGGACCCGAACAGTTACGGTCCTCCAAGCCCTCCCCTTTTATCCCCTCGGCTCCCCCGTGCACGCCCCGGCCCACCAATGAAATTCAAATTCGGCTTTTTAGCCTTTTGCAGGCCAATCAGCCACGACGCCGACTCGACCGCCCCCCGACCGCCCCACCGATCCCTAACACGGAGGCTCACCAGCCCCGTATTACATTACGCCCTTCGACACTAGGTCTTGGGCTCGCATAAAATGCTTCTTCCTTGTCCAAAAACCCCACAAGCAGCAGCTTTACCAAATAACACCCCCCCCCTTGGAGATTCCACCATAATTAAATCAACTATTTATGAACTTTTTCAGATTGCTGAATTTGCACATTAGAATTGTTCAGGAGGAGGAGGAGGACCAGTGATCATATTATGGTTTCATTCAGCTGAACAGCTGTTTCGGCTGACTTGTATGCACCAGAAAATCAGTCTGAGGTTCTTTCTCCCTTAATAAGAATGTTGCTTGCTATGACAGTATAATTGAAACTGCCGGGCAACAGATTGAGAAGAAATTTTCTTCCTTCAAGAATTGATTAAATAATCATTTTTTTCTGAATTCCATTTTTGGGCACAAAGTAGAACTTAGACGTCCTGTCTCAAAATGCCCCTCCACGTGTCTTCATAAAACACTCGTATAAACAGCAGAAATGTACAAAGGCAGAAAAGCCTGGTCTAAACCGTTCTCACTTTAACTGCAAATAATTCTGCATATTTCAATGAGAAAAAAAAAACAAAGACTTACCCTCCTCTTCTATGAAACCGCGCTAGCGGTTTTTAACGCAGATAGCCGCGCTGAATGGCCCGTGCTGCTCCCGACGCTCATTGAGTTTCTATGAGCGTCGGGAGCAGCGCGAGCTATTCAGCGCGGTTTCATAGAAGAGGGGGTTAGCATGCTAAAGAAATCAGAAATGCCTCTAAATACCCATGATGGAACAGAGGCATGGGTAGTAAGGGGGGGCCCCTCCTCCTCTCTGCCCCCTCTGCCTCTTTCTATTCCTCGCCAAGTGCGCCCCCCCTTCCCTCCCCCTAAACCTCTAGTTCAGGGGTAAGGAACTCCGGTCCTCGAGAGCCGTATTCCAATCGGGTTTTCAGGATTTCCACAATGAATATGCATTGAAAGCAGTGCATGCAAATAGATCTCATGCATATTCACTGGGGAAATCCTGAAAACCCGAATGGAATACAGCTCTCGAGGACCGGAGTTCCCTACCCCTGCTCTAGTTGTTCACCTCCGTGAGAAACAACTTCAACGTGTCCCTCGCGACGTCGTCAGCTCTCCTGCTGACGTCACTTCCGGGTGCCGTGCACAGGAAGTGATGTCAGAGGGAGAGCGGCCGGGGCCGCGAGGAGCACGTTGAAGTTGTTGTTCGCGGCAGTGAACAACTAAAGGTGCGGGGGAAGGGAAGAGGGAATGTGCGCAGCAGGGAGGGGGAGCGGTGATGGAGGGGAGGGCGGGGGAGGGGCGGCCTGCGCCCCAGGCACCTCTCAGCCTCGCCACGCCACTAGGTAGATTCCAGCCAAAGCAGAATGAAAAAAATATGTACTGTTTTTATGCTTCCTTTTTATTGCGTTGCATTTCACTTTCTGCCCTCGTGATAAAGAACCCGGTGAAGATGAATAATGCATAAGATAATTTCTCAGGCTCATCTGAAACCCCATTAATGTTGGAGCAGCACAGAAGTACGTACACTAAATCAGTTTAAAAAGAGGTCAGATCAAATCTGGTTCTCTGTAGAGATTTATACGGTCAGGGAGCACATTAAATTAGTTTGACACCATAGACTATCACCTGGTCCAGTCCTACAAGTGTGGGTTAGGGCTGGATTCCAAGGCTGTTGGTCATTTCTGAGTATTGTTTATTTTTCCCTTTGATTTTTTTTACCCGGATTATGTTTAAATGATTTTTATTATTCCAGCAGTAAGAAGCAAATACAAACAGTAGTACCATTCAGGAAACAACATTTTCAACAATATAATAAGTTCCCCTCCCCTCCCCAAGAATCCATGGCCAGTCCAATAGCTGAGAGTGGGAATAAAATCTTAAAGATTCAAAAGTCTACTGCGAGTACGCGGTATGAGGTCCTGCCAGAAGTGCTCCCATACCTGACAAAATTTGCGACCCGGGCCAAGAGTCAAGTCTCCCACCATGCGTCTCTCCAGTGTTGCGTGCACTATCATTAGGGATCTCCATTGTGCATATGACGGGGGATCACTGGAGAGCCAGTTGGTGAGGATGGCTTTTTTTCCCATCAAAAGGGCTCTGGAGATAAATGCTGACATTCCCCTGGGTTTGGGCGAGGCTATATTATAAAATCCAAATAACGCCCTCGGTTGCAGAAGCCATTGCCTTCCCCAAAGCGATGTGGTATATAGTCCAAGATGTCTCCAAAACTGTTGGATTGCGGGGCAGGCCCAAAACATGTGACTCAAAGAGGCGTGAGCCTGATTGCATTTCGGGCAAGAATGTGACGCAGTAATCCCCATCCGGGCTGCACGTTCCGGTGGAATGTAAAGTCTAAGAACAATTTTCAATTGCATTTCCCAGTGAGTAATATTGGGTGACACCTTCTGAATGTTCTTTAGGACCCGTTGTAACTGTTGAGCAGTCAACTGGCAATGCAAGTCCTCAGCCCACGCTGTCGCTAATATATCCAGATTCGTACTTGGTTGGCAATCCTGGATCCCCACAATATGAAATCGTAGAGGAATCCTCTGTTGGGCCGAAAGGCTGAAGAGTTCCGAAAGCGCCTCCCTGCAGACTTCGGTAAGGGCAGCCACTGGGAGGGACTGAACATAGTGACGGATCTGGTAATAGGCGAAGAGATCATTAGCCTGTAGGTCAAAAGTTCGTTGCAGCTCGGCAAATGTGACCAGGCTCCCCTCCTCCGAAAACAGGTAAAAAAGATATTTTTTTACCCGGATTAGAACAGCAACTTCCAAACAAGTCTTCGATTATACAGGGGCAGCCAGCTGTGTTGCAGTGCAACAGTCTGGAAATACAACTTTTTTTTCTGGATAGAGGAGGGTCATCACACTGTACTCTTTTTCCAGGATTGCCTCCTGGAAGTTTTCAAGGGCCACAGTGTAATTACCGGGATGTTATGTAGACCTAAATGTATAAAAACAGTAGAGTACATATATGGGAGAATTTTATATAAGGCGCCGAATGTCAGGCGCTGCTTCTGTGCCAAATTTTCAGGGCGGAGAAGTGTTCTAATGGCTGCAAGACGCCAAAATAGGGCAGACCCACAGGAAAACATACTTACATGCCCATTTATAGAATAGAGTCTAAGGCAGACATGGGCAACTCCGGTCCTCGAGGGCCGGAATCCAATCGGGTTTTCAGGATTTCCCCAATGAATATGCATGAGATCTATTTGCAGGCACTGCTTCCAATGCATAATCATTGGGGAAATCCTGAAAACCCGACTGGATTCTGGCCCTTGAGGACCGGAGTTGCCAATGTCTGGTCTAAGGGCTGGATTCTGTATAGGATGCCTACATTAGGTGCCATAATCGAAGACACTTACCCCCTCTTTTACTAAGGTGCGCTAACTGATTAGTGCTCCTGCTGGAGCATTGGTCAAAGACTTGGTAACTAAGTTTCAATGCCAAAAAATGCAAGGTCATGCACCTAGGCGGCAAAAATCCATGCAGGACTTACACCCTAAATGGTGAGATCCTAGCAAGGACTGTAGCAGAATGTGACTTGGGGATGATCATTAGTGAAGACATGAAGACTGCCAATCAAGTGGAGAAAGCTTCATCCAGGGCTAGACAAATCATGGGCTGTATCCGTAGAAGTTTCGTCAGCCGTAATCCCGAGGTCATAATGCCGTTGTACAGATCCATGGTGAGACCTCATCTGGAATACTGTGTACAATTCTGGAGGCCGCATTATCAAAAAGATGTGCGGAGAGTTGAGTCGGTTCAGCGAATGGCCACCAGGATGGTCTCAGGACTCAAGGATCTCCCGTATGAGGAACGACTGGGTAAGTTGCAGCTGTACTCACTTGAAGAACGCAGAGAGAGGGGAGACATGATCGAGACGTTCAAATATGTCACAGGCCGTATCGAGGTGGAAGAGGATCTCTTTTTCCTTAAAGGACCCATGGCAACAAGAGGGCATCTGTTGAAAATCAGGGGTGGGAAATTTCATGGCGACACCAGAAAATATTTCTTCACCGAAAGGGTGGTTGATTGCTGGAATAATCTTCCACAACAGGTAATTGAGGCCAGCAGCATGCCAGATTTTAAGAAAAGATGGGATTGGCATGTGGGATCTCTTCATGGAGGTAGTTAGGGGGTGGGCCATTAGTGTGGGCAGACTGGATGGGCCGTGGCCCTTTTCTGCCGTCATGTTCTATGTTTCTATGTTTCTAAATGCTAATGCAGGGGTAGGGAACTCCGGTCCTCGAGAGCCGTATTACAGTCGGGTTTTCAGGATTTCCCCATTGTATTAACCTTAACTGTCTTCCTTTCCTATTCAGAATTATAGTTCTCCCCCTCAACCTCTTGTAATCAGTTCTATTTGTCACTGTCAAAGATTTGTCTGATGTTCGTCCTGTAAACCCTACTGTTCGTCTTACCTTTTTTTATAAAATTTTTTTTTTCATACTGTAAACCGCCTAGAAATTTCTTATAGGTGGTATAAAAATTTTTTAATAAACTTGAAGCTTAGGCATTGTCTGTAGAATCTGGCCCTAAGTATCTTCATGCATATCTGCAAAGGGGGCTTGGCCAAGAGAGAGGCATAGGTGGGTCATGGGCGTTCTCTTAAAAGGCGCACAATAACGCATACCCGTACCTAGCTTGCACACTAGGATTTACACCTGGTTTCAGTTGGTATAATAATAATAATAATAACAATAATAACTTTATTTTTCTATACCGCCATAGTCAGGCGACTTCTAGGCAGTTCACATTGAAAGAAGGCTGGACAGACGAAAGATAAGGAGCCTAAAATAGAAAAGTTATATAAACAAGGTACATAAACTATACTAAACTAAACCTTAAGTTTGTATACCGCATCATCTCCACAGAAGTAGAGCTCGACACGGTCTACAGTAATTGGTATGAAAAGAAAATACAATGAAAAGTAGAAGGACTTAGAAAGAGAGGTTTAGAGGGAATTAGTAAATCGATGAGGGAGAGGTCATTGCATGTTGGAGAAGAGCCAAGTTTTCAGATGTTTTTGGAAGAGTTGGAGGGAGGACAGGCACCAAAGCGGAGTGGTAAAATTGTTCCAGAGTTCGGTGATCCTGAAGGAGAGGGAAGTCCCTAGTTTTCCTGCATGGGATATGCCTTTTAAAGAGGGGAAGGATAGTTTGAATTTTTGAGTGGATCTGGTGGTGTTGGGATTAGAGGAGTTCCAAGATAGTGGAAAAAGGGGATGTAGGATGCCGTGTAGGGACTTGAAGGTTAGGCAGGCGCATTTGTAGTGAACCCTAAGGATTACTGGGAGCCAGTGAAGCTTAGACAGAAGCGGGGAGACGTGGTCAAATTTAAGTTCCATGGGTAAAGAATACATGAAAATTGGAGCTTCCTGAGAGATTGAATAGCATTTACGGGGGGGGGGGGGTTGTTTTAGTTTAAGGGTGGTCTGTTTTAGTCAATGAATTTGTCGAATAGGGCGGTTTTTATTGCTTTTCGGAATGCATTGTAAGTCAGTTTGGGTTCATTTATGCAGTTTCGCAACCAGACTTGTTGTCTATTCGCTTGGAACATGAAGGTTCTATCCAGGAAGGATTTGTATCTGCAGCCTGAGATCTTTGGGTAGGCAAAGATGTTTTTGTTTCTGGTTGTTCGTGTGGGGTTGTGCAGAACGAAGTGAGTTTGCAGGTAGGAAGGCTAGTCCCCAGACTTGTTTGAAGCAGATACATGCAAATTTGAATAGTATTTCGCGCTTCTATTGGTAACCAGTGTAGTTTTTTGTAGTAGGGGCTGATGTGGTCTTTTTTTCTCAGTCCGAAGATTAAGCAAACAGCGGTGTTTTGTACTAATCTCAACTTTTTTACTGTTTTTTGTGGGATACCCAGGTAGATGATGTTACAGTAGAGATTGGAGAAATTGGGACTCTTTTCCTTGGAGAAGAGGAGACTTAGAGGGGATATGATAGAGACTTACAATATCTTGAAGGGCATAGAGAGAGTAGAGAGGGACAGATTCTTCAAACTTTCAAAAAATAAAAGAACAAGAGGGCATTCGGAGAAGTTGAAAGGGGACAGATTCAAAACAATTGCTAGGAAGTTCTTCTTTACCCAACGTGTGGTAGACACCTGGAATGCGCTTCCAGAGGACGTAAGAGGGCAGAGTATGGTATTGGGGTTCAAGAAAGGATTGGACATTTTCCTACTAGAAAAGGGGATAGAAGGGTATAGATTGAAGAGTACTGTGCAGGTCCTGGACCTGTTGGGCCGCCGCGTGAGCGGACTGCTGGGCGCGATGGACCTTGGGTCTGACCCAGCGGAGGCAATGCTTATGTTCTTATGTTCTTAAGGATCAGCGATTGCACCAGCAACCTGAAGGATGTTGGGTCGAAGTATTTTTTATGGTCCTTAGCTTCCACAGCGTATAACTCCTTGCACTCAAAGTTGAGTGCCACACACTATTCTAGAAAGGGCACAGATCCTAGAATACCCATTATAGAGTACCATTCATCACAGATTTTTATTCAGCACCAAAGTATGAGTACCATTCACTGAATCCAGCTCATTGTCTGGTCTCTTCTTAGAACATGGAACCACAAATCAGTATGCCTCCCCTGACACATCAGGATACGTCCCTGACGCCTTTTGAATTGTTTTGTGGATCACTTACTTGTATGATTTTTGTTACTAGGTGCTTGGTTCTATAAATATGTTATGTACAACAATTTTTATTGGAAGAATCAAATAATCAGTACAATAGGATAATAAGAATCCTACAATATAATAAGAATCCCAATAATATTTCATACAAATTAAAATCATTCTTTCAAATTTAATTTCCATATGAATTAATTCAGTCTTATCTACACCCCCCTTAATTCCATCCCCTAAATGAAATCCCTCACCCTGGATGAAAGTTGACAAAAATAAAGAATTAAAATAAATAACTGGAATGTAATTAGTAAACCTAATTTTCATAATAAATCATTGATAACCAAACTTCGTATTTTTGGTGAAAGATTCTGAATATAAGGATCCGAAACCTCAAATACTTTAAAATAAATAAATTAATAGGAATACGGAGTAAGGTGACACTGATTGAGAATGTAAACTTTATTGTTTAGTATTATGTTATATTTATAGTGTACGTATTTTGTAATTTGTTGAATGTTTTTCAATTGCATTTTCTTTATTTAAATTATACTGATTTATTATTATTTGAATATGTGGATATAGTTGAATCAATGATCTGAAACAATGTCAAAACATAATTTTGTTTTTGAAAATTGGCACTTGATGAAATAAGATAACACTCTTTTTTCAGCTACAGTGGCAAAATCTGCTCAGAATTTAGGAAGCTTATTGGTTGGACTGAGAACTTTTCATCACCCCCTTGTATTTAGGAAGCGGTGAGTGTTTCTGCATTCACAATGCATTGGGCGTCATGTGTTAACTCCAGGGAACACTCCACTCGCATTCTCTGCCATACTCCACCCAGTAATGTCTTCTAAACAAAAAACTCCATCAATGCTTAACTTACCATGTGCTAATAATGTATAGCTGGGTTTTAAAAAAAAAAAAAAGGTCTGGACAAGTTCCCGGAGGAAAAGTCCATAGTCTGCTATTGAGACCCTGCTTGCCTTGGGATTGATAGCATGGAACATTGCTATTATTCAGGATTCTGGAATCTTGACATTCTTTAGATGCTGGAATCTTGTTGCTCTTTGGAATTCCAGAACCTTGTTACTCTTTGGGATTCTGGAATGTTGCTACTATTTAGGTTCCTGGGCTAGTCTGACCAAATATTGCTATTCCTTATGTTCTTATATAAACGTTCTATGCATATAAGTACTATGTCTTATCACCGTGCATATTTCTACAGGTGCAGCCTATGGGATAATTCTATAAAAGACTTTCTATAATGCTGAGCTCATCTGCCCAGTTAATAAGAATCATAAACACCATTAATATCTATGAGGCATTTGTTTCAAAACTTGGCTTCCACTCAAGGACATGGAGTAAGTATGAAAGGCTTCAGCTCCCACCAGTTAGACCCCTGGCAAGTAAAAACAAATGTATTTAACCTCCTCAGCAACACTGACAAGAGCAGAGAAGTGAATTATAATTCTAGCCCTGCTTTTTTGCTGCCGTGCATCACTATCGCTGGACAGGGCATCGATGCATGTTAGAGGAAAGCACAGTCCATGCAGAGCTTTGGCACAACTTTGCACCAGGGACAGGATTAGGGAATAATCCTCTATTCTACCCAGAAAACAGTTTTAAATCAGATTTGTTATTCAAAGACATCTGCAGCCTTCTCTGTTTATCTTTTTTTTTTTTTTTTTTTAATTAGTCGTCTAAGGAATTGCCCTTCAAACAGTTGTAGAGGCAGAAACCTGTCCTTCCTTCATCTACGGTAACAATGATGGCACCAGTTCTCAAGCACTTTGTCTGCAAGGACAAAATCCAAAATCAGATCTGAGTTTGCCCGTCAGAATTTTTCCGTGGTTCCTGCTGCCAACGTGGTACAGAGGCCAATCAGTAGAATCCAGGTGTTCAGAATAGAACAGAGATAAATTTTCCAAAAGTAAAGACCTTTGGCAACATTTACCCATGCATTGATTTCTTTAAGTTTGCATGCTTTTTTTTTTTTTTGCTTGCTGAAATCATACATTGATCAACAGATGCTCTCTGTCTAGATAACTGATTCCTACCTCACCCTTTATTGCTTGTAGATCTAATGTGTTCAGACTTTTACCATTATCTCTGGCTATACACATTAGATTCAGTTGAAAAACTGTCAACCCCGTACTGTTTACTGACACAGCACCCCAAGCATGAAGACGTGGAAACAACACTGCTCAGGGAGCCCTTCAGAGCTCCCCAAATCAATTCTTCATATCAACACACTCACCACCACATCAATCTTATTCTTTCTGCTTTCTTCAGATAGAACAAACTGAAGATTTGCTTTTGGCAGTATCATAAATTCTACCCGAGCAGCCAGGAAGAAAGACACCTATTTAAAGCTTCTTCTGCCCTCCCCCCCCCTTCCTCTCCCCCAACACACACATACATTTTTGAGGGACTCTTCAAAACTGTTATTGAGGGTCTGTAATTTGAACCTCTGCATACAAAAAAAAAACTAGGGAAATACACCCCCCCCCAAAAAAAAAAGAAAAGCACATAAAAGAAAAAACCTGACACAAAAAAAGGTTCCTCTAAGAGAGTTCTTCACAAGGCAAAGATTTAAAAGTTTATTAAATATCCAGCACACAACACAACAGTGCTCATATATTAAAAACGTTGCTGTGTTTCAACAGATAAAGATGAGGACTCGAGGTAATCCGTGATTCCGTCTCGGAAGCACTATCAACAATTAGCCCATTGATTACCCATTACCAAACGTTGTATCTTCAAGGGCCTGGTAATAACATACACGTCCCTACACAACATGGCAACTGGCTACATATCAACCAAATTTCGTACGTCCCCAACATACCACTCCGCTTCGAAGAGGAAAACACATCTTCAAATACTTCCTGGTCGCGCCCTCCAGCTACTGCCTCCTCTCATCAGATCCCTCAAAGGTGCTTCTGAACTTTAGGAAAGAAATAAGAACTTACCTCTTCCCATAAATCAAGTCACTCCCTTCAAGACATATGTATTCTAACGTAAGCTGAACTAGATCCACTCTGAAGGTGGAAATAACCGTAAGTTAACTTAAAGACCAAATTGTATGCTAAACGTGACTCTGTATAATCTAACATTATTGTATGAATGTAAATTCATAATTTGTTTGTCTATGCTTTATGTACGTCAACCTTGTTACCCGTTCTGAGCTCGTTGGGGAGGACGGGATATAAAACTAACCATATAAAATCAAAAATAAAATAAAGATGTTTCTACGCTAGAATTGACAGGTGGAAAATACCGTCAGATTTTGTTGACTCCTGATGCAGGCGTATCTGCCCAAACACAGCACTATATCAAGATTTTGTATCCATTTACATGTATGCAGCGATCCAGTCACTGTAAATTATCTTCTCGAACTGTACTTAAGGCTGAGAGCCTGTGTAATTTGGGGAGGGGGGGCAGTAAGTGAACGGAATTTGTACCCTGCTACCATTGGGGAGCTGATGATACTCAGTTGGATTATTGTAATTCTGTTCACTTGGGCATTAAACAGGACAGTCTAGATCAGTGGTTCCCAACCCTATCCTGGAGGACCACCAGGCCAATCGGGTTTTCAGGATAGCCTTAATGACTATGCATGAGAGAGATCTGCATATAATGGAGGTGCCAGGCATGCAAACCTGTTCCATGCATACTCATTAGGGTTATCCTGAAAACCCGACTGGCCTGGTGGTCCCCCAGGACAGGGTTGGGAACCACTGGTCTAGATTACATTACGAGATTTCTATTCCGCCATTGCCTTGCGGTTCAAGGCGGATTACAAAAGAATTACAAGAAGAAGATATCTGGTAATTTCTAGAGGAGATAAAGAGTAGATGAGGCTGCTTTGGGGAATTGGGAAGGTATTGGGAGTGGGAAGGAGCTAGGGGAATTAAGTCGTTTTCAGGGATTTCTTGAAAAGTAGGGTCTTTATTTCTTTTCTGAATGTTTTATAGTCTGGGGTCATAATCAGTAGATTGGAGATTTGGTTGTCGAGTTGTTAACTGAAGATCGGCTACAGCTGATATAAAACACAGCGGCTAAACTTATCTTTGGAAAGAGAAAGTACGACCATGTATCCCCCACTACTGAGAAAGCTTCATTGGCTTCCAGTTCGTTATAGGATACAGTTTAAGTGCATATGTGTTGTCTATAAATTCCTTTATGGAATATTTGATCCTTCAATCCCTTTATGTTGGAATGCTACTAGAGCCTGTTATTCAAGGATTACAACAATATATAAATAGATTGTATGGTGTTCCAGACGTGAGTCCAAAAGGAGCGGACCAGCGTGCAATGAAATAGCATATGGTTAAGAGATCCCTCCTCTTTCAAACAGTTCCAGCAAACAGAGTCTTGTTTTAAATTGGCTTTCCACATGCGAAATGGGGTCCATATTGCCTGCCACATAAGAAAGAACATTGATTGTGAGACTCTAGAACAGGGGTGTCAAAGTCCCTCCTCGAGGGCCGGAATCCAGTCGGGTTTTCAGGATTTCCCCAATGAATATGCATGAGATCTATTAGCATACAATGAAAGTAGTGCATGCAAATAGATCTCATGCATATTCATTGGGAAAATCCTGAAAACCCGACTGGATTCCGGCCCTCGAGGACCGACTTTGACACCTGTGCTCTAGAAGATAAAAGCGGGCGGTTTGTTGACGACCAAAAGAGTTCCCAATCAATGTCAGAAAGCGGAGTGGTAAGTATAGCTTCCCAGTGCTTCATAGAATGAGGAGAAAAAGTGAAGGAGTGATCTCTTAAAATACTGTAGAAGAATGATATCGCCTTGCCTTTTAATAGAGTCAATAATGACCAATGGTAAATAGTATTTTTGGAAGTTATGTAGTCAAAACGTATATGCATAGAAGATAGCACTCCAGTGAGAGAAAGCCACTGTGAATAAACAGAAGGAGGCAACGAGTATGTGGAGCAAAGTATATCAAAAGGAACTGACGAACTGAAGGTAGACAATTGATGGACAAACCATATACCTGCCCGCTGCCACCTTTTCCATGAGAGGGATTTGCCATGGTTTTGAATTTTGGAATTGTTCCAAAGGGACATGAATGGGCTAACATTAACTGAGATTTCAGCTAATATATCTAGGAGATAAAGAGCATGCTGCGTTGAACCCAATAAAGAATACCTTTTCAAGTGTCTGGGTACTGACACCGTTAGTAAGCAGGAGATGTGTAAAGGTGCACATAAAAAGCACTCCATTTCAAACCAAGCAGGAAGATCTTGGAGGTAGGAGTTAGTGAGCCAGTAAGCTCCATATTTAGCTAGTGAAGCAATATAATAGTGATAGAAATCAGGAAAATTAAGACCAGAAGAGATCTCCATGGACATTGTAATCCTTCGCTCTCAACATCCTTGTTTCGCACAATCAAATTGTCCTCCTAAACTCATTGATACCATGTTTGTGACTGCTCTCATGCATATTCTGAAAAATTGGAAATCACCTTTGCTACTAGATTATACCTTTTGGTGGAACTCTCTGAGTATGTATCACAGATTTGAATCATATGCATTTGAGAAGAGAATTACAATCCGAACCTCCATGAATTTGAAATACAACAAATCACCTTGGTCATTCCTGGATTCATATGTACGCTCTGCTTGTTAGACACTCCTGTCTTCATTTTCATTTTCCTTTTTTTTTTTTTTTTCTCTCTCTCTTTCCTTTTCTTTTTCTGCTTCCCCTTATCCTTTTCTTATATACTCTTTATACGCAGTTCCAATACTTGGAGCTTTTCTTACTGTTTTGCTCCTCTACAATCAAATGTAGATTTGTAGTTTCTTTATACAGAAAGCTCTATTTTGTTTCTATGTACTTGAACTGCTTCCTGTATCTTTCAAAATACTTAATAAAAATTATTGAACTAAAAAAACAACAACATATAAATTATCATTTCCTTCTTTTAGAGGACTTAAATGTCCTGGGAAGCTTAGTAAATCTATGGCATTTAAACTGGTTGAAAATTGGAATAAGCTTCCTCATTCTATCAGATTGATAGGTCAGTTACAACAATTCCGGAAAGATCTAAAAACTTGGTTGTTTACACAATATCTTAAAAGCTTACCTGCTGAAAGGCTGTAGTAATATATTTTACTTTCTAGTTTTTTTAATTTTACACCTTCAGTTTTAATTACCAGTGTTGTTCCTGGAAATAATACACCAATAGCACTCTCTCTCTTAGGCCTACTTTTATGTCATTCTAATTTTAATCAATTGTGAACCGAGTCGAGCTCCTCTGGGAGATGGCCCGGTATATAAACCGAAGATTAGATTAGATACTAGTATAATGATCATTTTCAAAACCTCTTGCAAAAGGAAAAATCGTGGTCTCCGTGGAAATGAACAATGACATAAAGAGCTTGATTACCACAACTTTTCTGTCTATTGAGAAAAAAAAAAAGCTTAGAGATTTGAGCACCAAATTAGAAATTGGAGTCACGTTGAACCAGATCAGCAAAGTATGGCACAATTTCTTTCTCTTCTCCAGCTAGTATAACAGGTTTCCTGAACATATTTTAGGCTATTAGCAAACTCAGGCTTATCATAGATTTCAAAGCATCCAGGGCCACAGTCACAGAAGAGAGGTGGCAAAGGGCAGCTGCATTCAAGGCAAAAGAAAAATAAAAATCTGACAGCTACACGAGCTCAAAGAGCCATTAATGCGTCCTTTAAACTCAGACAATCCTGTTACCCCCCCCCCCCCCAAAAAAAAAAAAAAAAGCCAGCCATTTATTAAAGTAAATGACTTTTAGAAATGATCCTTATGTGTGAGGGGTATGTGTGTACGAGAGGCTGCTGAAAAGTTCTCAGCCCAATCAACAAAGTTGGGGTAGTCTTCGTCAAGGCCTATATTCCGTATTTTTCTGACAGAACAAAAAAAGCAGAAAATCACTGGACTAAGCGTATAGCCCTCGAAGGAGACTGCCCCAGCTTTGTTGGATGGGCTGAGAACTTTTCAGTGGCCCCTCGTATTTATATAATGATGGTTAAATGACAACTAACACCTCCATCTCCATAAGTCATCAACAGGTGGCAGCACTGATACGCATGCTTGCTTGTTTTGGGGAATCTCTTCTTTCACCTCAGTTGACAAGAAATGTCTGTGTGAAGAGGCTGTTTTCCTATTGCCTGTGAAATGAAAGCAAGCAGTGAGCTTGCCGGAGAGATTTAAATTATATGCCGTGATAGAATTTCTGAGTGTTGAAGACGACCCTCCAATTGGAATTTGCCGCCACAGTCAAGTTGTTTATTGTGATGACTGTGTTAATGTGAGTACTGCGTATCACTGAGTTTAAAAAAAAATGTATAGATCAGTGGTTCCCAAACCTGTCCTGGGGGACCCCCAGCCAGTCAAGTTTTCAAGATATCCCTAATGAATATGCACGAGAGAGATTTGCATACCTGTCACTTCCATTATATGCAAATCTCTCTCATGCATATTCACTAGGGATATCTTGAAAACCTGACTGGCTGGGGGTCCCCCAGGACAGGTTTGGGAACCACTGGTATAGATGATGGACCGGAAAGGGCTGGATTATGTGATTAAAAACAAAGTGGTCAACCCATGATGGCAACAGACGAGTCTCACCCAAGAAAGGTTGATGGACTTGTAAAGGATTATCAGCAAAACGGAGCAAAGTTCAAGGGTTGAGTGGGAGGATGGGGCAAAGGGGAAGGCATCTTCTCTATCCCTCACCCTACTTCTGATGCTCAAACCTTTTTCAGCCCCCTCCCTCCCGCTTGCCCCTCCCCTCTCTATCTTCCAATCAGGCCGGCTGCCTCCTTTGACGAGACGAGACCTGCCATTGATACCGTCTCAGCTCTGTGCCCATTTTGGAAACGTGTAAGCCAAGTGCTGGCCCTTCCATGTCAGATCAGCAGACAGGAAGAGGAAAAGCCTGCAGTGCCTTCATTAGGTGGCACCTTAAGAACATAAGAATTGGCGCAGCTGGGTCAGACCCGGGGTCCATCTTGCCCAGCAGTCTGCTCACGCGGTGGCCCTCTGGTCAAAGACCAGCGCCCTAACTGAGACTAGCCCTACCTAAACGTTCTGGCTCAGCAGGAATTGTCTAATGTTTTGAATCCCTGGAGGGTGTTTTCCTTGAGGTTGTTACTCGTGGCAGTGAACAGTGGGGAGGGGTGCTGGCACCCGCACTAACATGGCACCTGGGGCGAACTGCCCCCTCCTTACTATGCCACTGTTGCCCAGTGTCATAAGGAGCAGCACCGGGATTTGATCTCACAGCCAGTGAGCCACAGCCCTTCCTGCAACAACGTATATGCCGACTGCCGGTTAAAAAGCACTACCGTGGAGCATACTCAGTCGTCCCGTGGTAGTTTGGGGATTGGTGTGCACTACCCGTCCGCTAAAAAATAGAATTCATTTTTTAGTCCTGGGGAGCGGGTCTGGGGGTAGAGAGCAGGCGTGCTCTGTGCTAATCTGCTAGCGCAGCCATATTGCTGTGGTTGGAGCTTGAGCGTTTACCACCTACCAAATAGGTAGCGGCAAGGGTTCACCCTCTAATGGCCACACGGAAATTAGTGTGTGGCCATTAATAAGAAACATGGGGGATGGGGCCATTTTACCACCCACGCTGGGCACAGCATAGGTCGCTTTTTAGCGTGGCTTGGTTAAAGATAGGGTTACCATATGGCGCCAGAAAAAGGAGGACAGATTGAGACATCCGGGCTTTACTTCTATTGAAAGCAATGGAAGTAAAACCCGGAAGTCTCAATCCGTCCTCCTTTTTCTGGAGCCATATGGTAACCCTAGAAAAGAGCCCAACAGTTAGAAGAATATAATAACAGGTAATTAAACAAAAATAGAGGCTTACCTGCCTAAGAGAACTAAGGACAACATAAGGAACCCTTACCCCCTTCTCCTTAGACAACATTCATGCCACATGCTTTCATTGCCACAGTCTCCCAGAGATATGCATTATCTCTCAAGCAAGCTTTGATTTATTTTCACCAAGTCAGCAGTTCCGTTATTTTTGTGCAATTTCATCTATTCAGAATCTAATATGTTCCAGAAAAGGGACCCCCACCACCTGCAGCGGCGTGGACTTACAGTAATTTCACTCATAAATCAGGTGAAACAAGAGACCGTTCCAAGATGGCAAGAAATTCATCCTGACAATATTTCACTGCATTAAATCAATGCTTCAGGGCACAATTAGAATAATTTCAATAAAACGAGCAGGTCTGACACTTATCAACACCATCATATCACACCACTTTCCCTCCGCACTCGACCTCACCTAATCATAAGAACTGTTCAGTGGCATTAATCTTGATTTAATACCCACACCTTGCAAAGATGAACATGTAATCATTCTCAATGTACACAATAATTCCCTCCCCCCCCCCCCCAATGCATCTGCTGGCCAACTGCTGATGGAATAGTTCAAACTACTGTACCTGCAAATTATGCTTCTTCATTCTGTATGTGGCAAGAAAATCCTGGTATTTATCAAAATTTTACTAATCCCTGGGACCCCAGAAATCTATTGGGAAAGAAACTACCTTTGTGTTGTGATTTATTATCCAATATACAATTACCACTGTAGCAAAATACAACCAGGATAATTATTTTTTTTTCTTTCTCCTTTCAAGGGTATTTTCAGTTTAAAAGCTTCTCCTCCAGTCTCATTCCCTCTCTCTCATAAACTAGTCTCTGCCATTCCTGCTCTGATTAAATCATGATCCATTCTGCTACAGAGGACTTTTGACAACCATGGCATAATAAGATGGTCATAAATCAAGAATTGGCATAGTTGAGCTTTGGAACTCATTGCCAGAAAATGCGATAACAGTGGTTAGTGTAGCTGGGCTTACAAAAGG
This sequence comes from Geotrypetes seraphini, assembly GCF_902459505.1. NCBI lineage: Eukaryota > Metazoa > Chordata > Amphibia > Gymnophiona > Dermophiidae > Geotrypetes > Geotrypetes seraphini. The sequence continues at coordinate 18,151,476 of NC_047098.1, forward strand.
TCTGGACAAGTTCCTGGAGGAAAAGTCCATAGTCTGTTACTGAGACAGACATAGAGAAGCCACTGCTTGCCAAGGGATTGGTAGCATGGAATTTTGCTACTATTCGAGTTTCTACCAGGTACTTGTGATCTGAATTGGCCGCTGTGAAACAGGATACTGGACTAGATGGATCATTATCTTCGAAAATTGGTAAAATCAGTCCACATCAAACACGTAAACGACTACCCGTGACCCAACATGGGCCATGTTTCGGCTGACAGGCCTTTTTCAAGGGTCCACACCCTAGATGTACTGCGTATCGGAGCTCAGCACTCGTTTTGCTCTTCACTTCGGACTCTTTGACTCTTCGGTCTCTTGCAAATCAATTCCATAATACCAACCACTTGTTTCTGAGTGGATCTTGAGCAGCTAACGCCAGAAGGGATTAAGGCATGACCCCTCTTGAATCCCCCAATTTCTGAATGTAATACATCCTTTTCACCAGGAAATGCATTACAAAAACGCATATGGTCTATAATAGTTATGACTAGGTTAAAAGACAGTGGCATATAATAATAATAATCCCATAACATACTTTCATATTATACAGCTTATATAGTATTCGAAAGTATGACTTATTTAAAAGATTTTTTTAACCGCCTATAACTAGGCGGTTTTATAAAAGACCATCATATACAATAAGAAACATACAGCACATATTATACAAATAATAACAGGTCCTTCATATCAGCCATATTTTACAGGATTGTTTAGGTGATCATAATTATGAGTTTATTAATCAAAATCTCAGTGGGAGGGACCCCAACGACCTGAAAGATAAGTGAGGGGGTGTTCCCATGTTCATTTAGGATGCCAAAACACCCTTGTGCCAGTCCTGCCACTGCATAACTATTAAAATTCATTAAGAAAACCACAGTGGTTGGCTGTCGCCTGAAAGTTCTTGTCCATCAGTCCTATAAGAACATAAGAATAGCCAAATTTGGTCAGACCAATAGTTCATCTATGCCCAACAATGCCCAATCAAGGTCCCAAGTACCTGGTAGAAACCCAAAGAGTAGCAACATTTCGGAGCAGAGATTGTGATGTCATAATGCCTCATTCCACCAATGCCTAAGAGCCAACCTCAGCAGTGATGTCACAATGGCTTGATTGTCCTATATTTGGTGAACATAAGAATAGCCAAACTTGGTCAGACTGATGGTCCATCTAGCCCACTATTCTGCTTTCTACAGTGGTCAATTCAGGTCACAAGTACCTGGCAGAAGCCCAAATGGTCCAGCTGCCTCCAAAGAAACAGATGGTTACTGATCCTCCACTATTCCCCCCCCCCCCCATTCCCACCCTCGCATCCTCAGATAAAGTGACCAGCCACTTCAGCTAAAGGAGAGTATTTTCAAATTAATTTGACAGTGCATAAATAAAGGTCAGTGTTACTCTTTCAGCCATGATCAAAATCGTTGTTATCTTTCTTACAGCTTATTTGTGAATTTTGTTTGAATGCAAAGCATTTGTTTTGAGAATGGATCCCCTGGAGAAGCATTGGCAAAAGGGGGGCCGTGGCTGGGAATTGAACTATGAATTTTTTTCTATACGGATTAGCAGCTTTATAGTGCCGTGAAGATTTGCTGTATTGCGGACAGATGATAGACTTTTGGACTAGGGCGATTGTCACTTCTGCATAAAGATAAGTTTGATATAAACTCAATTTTTGCTACTAAAACGGTCAGTTGGCTTCATCATAACGCATATGGGGACAGACTTATGTGTACTTGGAAGAAAAACAGGAGAGGGGAGGCATGATAAAGAAATTTAAGTGCCCCAGTGGCATAAATGCACAAGAGGCAAGCTTCTTTCACCTGAAAGTAAGCTCTGGTATGAGGAGGAATAGGATGAAAGGGAAAGGGGAAAGACTCAGAAATAATCTAAAGAAATATGTCTATTGAAAGGGATAAATATCCATTGTGATATATGATTCAACCACTCTTAATAGCTATAAATTTCATAATGTTACTGAAGCTTCGGACCTCAGAAACACCACTCATCGCTCAAAAGTTTATCATAGCGATAAGCATGACTTGTTGTCTCCTCACTGGCCCACTTTTTTTTAATCCTAATCGGATTTCAACATTTCAAGTGCAGTTTTTAAAGTGCAACAGTTTCAAAGTGCTTAAAAAGTGCCTTAAAGTGCTACGAGTCAAATGCTTTTACATACGTACTACAGGTTTATGACTTATCTCAGTTTTTATGATTGGGGAAACTCGGATCCGACATGTTCCACGTATTCAACGCTTTATCAAGGACAACGGAGTGATTGTGGAAATCGGTCCTTGATAAAACGTTGAATACATGAAACATGTCGGATCCGAGTTTCCCCGATCATAAAAACAAAGATAAGTCATAAACCTTTAGTACGTATGTAAAAGCATTTGACTCGAAGCGCTGGATTGTCAACGCGCTGGCGTCTTGCGCGCCACTGTCTATGAACCATGAGCATGGGAGCTAATACCGCCACAGCCGGCACTGAAAAGGCCTAACACGGCTTCATAAAAGGGGGTTTAAATTAGCAATACAGTCACTCATTGAACTAACCCGGTTAAAAGATAGAGGAAAGTCATCCTCTTCTAGTGAATTAGAATATATTTCTGTGTTGACAACAAACCTTTTTCCCTTCGCAATAATTTGGTAATAAGATACTTCTTCCAGTTATGTGCATGCAGGAAAGCTTCTCTTGACATTCAGAATTGGGGGAGACAGCAATCCCATCTCAGAAGAAGGATCCATTAGCCAATGAATTATCCCATCTAACACAGCTAGGTTGAGCGACACAGCCTGGACAGAAGAAATCTACATTTGCCAATTATTGTGACGTCTATTCGATAAGAAAAGCCAAATGCCTATTTCCAGCCAGAGTGACATTTGATCTCTCAGGAGCAGGTAATAGGCCTAAGACGTCTGAATGTAATACTGATGCTGCGTACTGTATACTTAAATGTCAATTTCTATATGGGCAGGGGGGTGCGGGAGGAAGGCTCAAATAGCTGTACACTGCCTTTGGGAGAATTTCCTCAAAGAGGCAGTCAGAGATGAGTTTAGCAATTGTGGGTCCCTGTATGACCCAGCTTGGTGCCAGCCCCTCTCTCCCCCCCCCCCAACCTGGGAATTAAGATCTCAAATGAGGTGACCTGGGTGCTTTACCTCTAAGAAGCGCAAAACCAAAGCAGTAGCGCAGCAGGGGTAAGCGATGCCCAGGGCAGTGGCACCCCTCTCCCGCCCTCTTCCCCGCCGCACGCGCGCACCCCTTCCCACGTACCTTTTTATCTTCGGCCCGAGCGGCCGCAAAGCAGCTGCTCACGTCAGCTTCGGCGACCTCTTTGATGTCACTTCCTAAGGCCTGGGTCCCGGAAGTGACGTCGGAGAGGGCGCCGAAGTCTGACGGCCACTTCGTGGTTGCTTGTGCTGAAGTTAAAAAGGTACGGGGGAAGAAAAGGGGCATGCGTGTACGTGGCAGGGGGGAAGAGTGGGAAGGGGGTGCAGACAGCAGGGGGTGTGCCAGCACCCCAAGGAAGACCGCGTCTGGTGCGGACCCCGCATCCCCCTACAGGGTATTTATGTATACTCAATTGTGGAGGAAAGAAATGGATTTTGGGGTATAGCAGATTTTTTTTTTTTTTTTTTTTTAATTTAATGACCTGTCCTGAAATATGATTGTATCCTTTCAACCAAACTTTACTGACTCACTAATATTGTAACAACTCTTCCAATCAATAAACACTCAGCCCAATCTTAGAATCAGAAAATAATATTAAAGATTGAAGTAGGCCAGTTACTGGGCAGACTTGCACAGTCTGTGTCTGTGCATGGCCGTTTGGAGGAGGATGGGCAGGGGAGGGCTTCAATGGCTGGGAGGGTGTGGATGGGCTGGAGTAAGTCTTGACAGAGATTTCGGCAGTTGGAACCCAAGCACAGTACCGGGTAAAGCTTTGGATTCTCGCCCAGAAATAGCTAAGAAGAAAAAAAAAAAAAAAATTTAAATTGAATCAGGTTGGGCAGACTGAATGGACCATTCGGGTCTTTATCTGCCGTCATCTACTATGTTACTATGTTTCTCTACGGCAATTCAGATTCCACCTTTTCAAACAAAATTAGTGGTAGTGGTGCTCTTCATTATTCCATTATGCTAGTATTTTATTTATACTTTTTTTAATCTTATTAAAACTTTTCTTTAAGATTAAATTAGATGAACTTATCTTAAATCCTTGTGGGTTCCCCTTCCCGACGCGTTTCGTCTGTCTTTATCAAGGTTGGGGGAACAAAGGATAAGTATTAACTTGTATCCTTTCAAGGCATATTCTTGAAGGTCATCTACCTGCGAAAATGCCCTCGCTGTGTACTGGATAATGCCAGAAGATCTCTTCCTACAGTCCCTGCTGCTGCTTCCCTTTCACTGGCACCAACGTGATCCCAAAATTAGCACATCTGCTTATGTTAATCGTAACTCTGCTGGCACATGATGTAATGCCATTGAATTCACAGCCCTGAAGGACTAAACGCACTGCAGGAATAAGCCCAATTCTGTAGGGACATAAACTTGGAACGTGAAAAGGGACTGTTGTTTTTGCATAGCTTTGGCTAGAAGTCACTGTTGATCGTCTCCTAATGCAGATAAATGTGCACAACAAAGGAGCCTCTTGTGACCTACCGAACAATTATTTAATGCTGCATTATAAATAGAAGGTTGAGAGAGTTTGACCCCCAACTGAGATGCCAAGTAGAGAATGATACGGGGACAAATGTTTTGTCGCTGTCGCTGACCCTGCCCCGTTCCTGTAAGCTCTGCATTAGCCACACAAGCCTCGAACCCTTATGATTTTAAAGCGTTTGAGGCTTGTGCAGATGAGGAAGGAGCTTAGGCATTGTTGAAATGAGGCATTATGACATCACAATCTGTGCTCTAGAATGTTGCTTCTTATGATTTTAAAGTGTTTGAGGCTTGTGCAGATGAGGACAGAGCTCGCAGTAATGAGTCAGGGACAGGAAAAGACTGGTGAGGAGTGCACCACTGGCGACTCCCCGTTATAACACCCAGGTAGGACGGAGGAGTGGTGGTTCTGAGGTCTATTAAAAAGTTCATTCTAAAAGGCTAGAACATCATTCAAAGTACTATTAAGAGGGCATAAGGCTTTTGAAGAGCACCTTAGAAATTTATTTAAAATGGGACGCTGTCTTGTCTAAGGTAACATTTGGTCATACATCAATAGTCTGAACTGAGGTTTGAAAGACTAACAATGGCACAGGAACAACCAGAGTTTGGAAGATACTCAGATGAGTACCTCCCAAAAATTTTGCAGAGACCGGCACTCCTAGATGGGGAAGATTAATCTACTACACCATCATCTTGGATTGAACTGGAAACGACTTTGAAAAGAGCAGTAAGAGCAGAATTGCATAGCAGCACATTGGTAGAAAATTTAAAGAAAGCAATGATTCCAAGAGGATTGAGGATCATTAAGGAGCCAAGAATGATCACCTCTGATAGAACCTTCATGGACAAATGGACAGCTATCCTTAACCGATGTTCCAGAGATCTAATGGTCCTATTAATTGAAACCACCAAAACCACAGAAAAGGAATTATGTGGTAAAGCGGGGGAAATGGAGTTAGAACTCCAGACATCACACGCACAAGATGAATATGTGAAACGCAGAGAGGAACTGCAGAAAACCATTAAGACCTTTAGGGAAGGCATTAAACAAACGAAGGTGATAAAATTAAAAAAGAGACGAGAAAGATTACTAGCTAGACAGAGTGTATACATGGAATAGAAGAGTGAATGTTACTGTACAAAAGAAAAAGATAGCCTTTGACAGCTCCTCAGGGGACTCGGAAGGATTTAGTGAAGACTCTAATGACACCTCGGGGGACAAGCCAGGGGAAGAGGGGAACAACAACAACAATATCAACAGAGGAAGATCGAGAGGAAGAGGGCGTTCAACACAATGGGGGAGAGGTCAGATATATCAGGCGGAAATCAAGGCCAGATTAGCCCAGAAATGACAGTGGTGAACTTATCCACCTCTGTCTTGGACACAGGACAAAATTCTGTATTACAACTTGGATTGGGGTTCGCCCTAGCCTATTTTTTCAGCTTAAAATAGCATTTCACAAATTCATACGTAAGATGCCGTTAAAAGTGTATTTTTCTCAAGAAAAAGGGGAGATGGGTCAGAATAGTATGACAGAACAGGAAGTTGAAGAGGAAGACGATGAATTTGTCACTTTACCCATCTGTAAAACACCTTCAACCTGGGTACCCCCGGGACCCATGGATCCCATAATATCCACATTTAGGGACTTAGTCATACGGGACTTGGCTATCATAGAGAGATCCTGGAGATATCACAAGATCCCTAAAAACTTATCGGATTCACAATATTTGGCCCTCCAGAAATTAAGATCGGATAAAGAGATTATTATATCTAAAGCTGACAAGGGAGGAGCAACGGTGATTCTAAGAACATAAGAACATAAGAAGTTGCCTCCACTGGGTCAGACCAGAGGTCCATCGCGCCCAGCGGTCCGCTCCCGCGGCGACCCATCAGGCCCATGACCTGTGAAGTGGTCCCTGACTAATTCCTATGACCTACCTCTACTTCTATCTGTACCCCCTCAATCCCCTTATCCTTTAGGAACCTATCTAAACCTTCCTTGAACCCCTGTAGTGTGCTCTGGCCTATCACAACCTCCGGAAGTGCGTTCCATGTGTCCACCACCCTCTGGGTAAAAAAGAACTTCCTAGCATTTGTTCTAAACCTGTCCCGTTTCAATTTCTCCGAGTGCCCCCTTGTACTTGTGGTTCCCCACAGTCTGAAGAATCTGTCCCTGTCTACCTTCTCTATGCCCTTCAGGATTTTGAAGGTTTCTATCATGTCTCCTCTAAGTCTCCGCTTTTCCAGGGAGAATAGCCCCAGCATTTCCAACCTGTCAGCGTATGAAAAGTTTTCCATACCTTTTATCAGTTTAGTCGCTCTTCTCTGGACTCCCTCAAGTACTGCCATGTCCTTCTTGAGGTATGGCGACCAGTACTGGACACAGTACTCCAGATGTGGGCGCACCATTGCACGATACAGCGGCATGATGACTTCTTTCGTCCTGATCGTGATACCCTTTTTAATGATACCAACATTCTGTTCGCTTTCTTTGAGGCTGTCGCACACTGTGCTGATGCTTTCAATGTTGTGTCCACCATCACCCCTAGGTCTCTTTCAAGGTTGCTCACCCCTAGCAGTGATCCCCTCATTTTGTAGCTGAACATCGGGTTCTTTTTCCCTACATGCATGACCTTGCATTTCTCTATGTTAAAGCTCATTTGCCACTTTTTTGCCCACTCTTCCAGTCTCGTTAGGTCCCTTTGCAGGTCTTCACAGTCTTCCGTGGTTCTAACCCTGCTGCAGAGTTTGGTGTCATCCGCAAATTTAATAACCTCACATTTCGGCCCTGTCTCCAGGTCGTTAATAAATATATTGAACAGGAGCGGTCCCAGCACCGACCCCTGTGGAACTCCGCTCGTGATTACGATAAGGAAGCAAGAAGACAACTGCAGGATGAGACAGCTTATGAGCCCTTACAGCAGGAATCCAACAGATGAGTTAAGTGCACTGATAAGTGATTGGGTCACACAGCATTATAAGGACAGAATGATCACAAAAAAGGAACACCAGTTCCTAAGTTTCCAAGTTTCCAAGTTTATTATAAGATTTGATTAATCGCCTATTCCAGGTTATAGGCGATGTACATCATAAATTACAGAGTTAGGGTAAAAATACATATTTAGAACAATTTAAAACAAATTAAAATAGCCAAAAACACATAACATGACTAAACATATACAATAGAACAATAAACATACATGATGACAATAGGTAAGGTAATGGGAAGAAATACAATTCAATATAAAAGAAACATTTAAGGTTAAAAACAGAAGGGAGAGGTGCAGAAATTTAATATGGACTGTAAAAAAAAAAGTTTCAATATAAAATGTAGAAAAAATCAATTAATCACTAAAAGCATCTTTAAAAAGAAACCCCTTAAGTTTGCTCTTAAATTTATCTAAAATTCTTTCTTCTCTTAAATAAATTGGCAAGGCGTTCCAGGCTAGAGGAGCCGTAACTGAAAAAATAGAATGTCGTTGTGTACCTATAACTTTTAACGATGGAACAACTAATAGATGTTGATCAGTTGACCATAACACTCTTGAAGTATTATAGGGGATTAAAAATTTATAAATAAAAGCCGGAGTTTTAAAAATTATTGATTTAAAAGTGAGCAAATTTAATTTGTACATTATTCGATATGTAACTGGCAACCAATGTGCTTTCTCGAGCAAAGGTGTAACGTGATTCAGAAGTACCCTAGGATCCCTCTGATTCACTTCGTTCCCAAAATTCACAAAGCCATTAATCCCCCTCCTGGCTGCCCCGTCGTTAATACACGTCAGTCAGCGTTAGATCCTTTATCCAAGTTTGTGGATTGGTTCCTATGTACTGAAGCAGTGAAAGTCAAATCTTATTTGAAATATACAGCCCACTTCCTAAGGAAATTGCAGGAGGTCCAAATTCCCTTAGGAGAATTTTGGATGGTTACATTGGACGTGACATCATTGTACACCCAGATCCCGCAAGATCAAGCGCTAGATATTATAGAGGAAGCACTTCAAACCTGCAGTACTCCACAGAGAATCTCCAAGGCTTTTCTATTACAGTTGGCCTGATGGGTCATTGAAGATAGTTATTTCCAATATCGAGATGATTTTTTTCAAACGTCCAGGGGGTGGCCATGGGAGCAAGTTTGGCTCCCTCGGTGGCCACCCTCTATATGGCAAAATTTGAAGAGCAATACTTATATACCAACACTGTTTTTGAAAAAATCCCTATGTGGGTTAGATTTTTAGATGACATCTTTTTTCTATGGGAAGGTACACGAGAGGAGTTGGGCAGTTTCATAGCATATTTGAACTCTATTAACAAACAGATACAATTCACCAGCTCATTTCACCAACACCAGATCGAGTTTTTGGATCTCCTAGTAATGAGAACCTCGGAAGGCTTCTCAACCACAATATTTAGAAACCTATGGCCCGGAACACTCTATTGCATTTCACAAGTTATCATCCTTTCAAATTAAAATTTGGGCTGCATATTAGCCAGTACCTTAGGATCAGGAGGAATTGTTCCAACCTAGGAGAATTTAAAGCACAGGCACGGGTGCTAAAGGAAAGATTTTTGATAAGAGGATATCCTACTCGAGCAGTTAAACAAGGGTACCTAAGAGCGAGATTTACCCAAAGGGAGCTTTTGATCAGGGACAAACAGAAAGATCAATCAGATCTTGATAGATTGATATGTGTGGTCCCTTACTCGAATGCACCAAATGCCCGATACAAATAATGAGGAGGCATTGGGATATAGTAAGGCTACACGAGGGGCTCAATTATTTTCCAATGGTATCTTTCAAAAGAACGAAGACGATAGGACAGCTCTTAAATTTCAAAAAATTCCAGAGCATTGACATCTCTACAACGGGTTCACATTTCCAATGTGAAGAATGCCAATGGTGTGAAACAGCGATTGTAGGAACCCGTTGGGAAGTCCCGGGGTTGCATATCACAATCACGGCCAGGAGCAATACCAATTGTAACAGCAGAGGGGTAGTATATGCAATTATTTGCCCCTGTAACTTGATTTACATAGGAAGGGCAAGTCGCCAAATCAAAACTCAGCTAAATGAGCACAAATCTAGAATTAACAGGGGCATAATGCAAGCCCCGATGGTTTCCCATATGATTAAGTTTAAACACACTGTAGCAGAATTAAGATGGCGCATAATTGACAGTTTACAACAGAGTGGGAGGGTGGGTGGCAATATGGAAAGAATCCTCAATATGCAGGAACAAAGATGGATTCACAGGCTAGACACAGTAGTCCCCCATGGGATGAATTTAGAGATCGAGTGGGCCTCTATGTTCTAATCCAGGCAGCTTGTGTAGTACTGATAAAGTTGAATGAGTTTGTAGTTCGGGATCGGGAGGTTTCCAGCACCCGTGGGGCAGGGGGTGGGTTTCCTCCGGCCCAATCAAAACGTAGGGGGCGGTGTCTTAGCAGGAATTGAATATAAAGGGAGCTCCTAAGACGCTACCACCATCTTAAAAATAATGAACAATTAGAGGTGGATAGCGGCGGTGTTGGTAAGCAAAAAGAGTATCAATATTCCATGCTACCGATCCAGGACAAGCAATTGCTTCCCCCATGTCTTTCTCAATAACAGACTATGGACTTTTCATCCAGGAAATTGTCCAAACTTTTCATAACACCAGCTATGCTATCGGCTCTTACCACAACCTCTGGCAATGCGTTCCAGAGCGTAACCATTCTCTGAGTGAAAAAATATTTCCTCCTATTGTAGACTTCCAGGGCACGCCGATAGCAGCAGGTTCACTTATTGCCACTGCCCAAAGATTTAAAATGACAGCGGCCAGGGAGGAGATAGGTGGGGGGGGGGGGGCGCTGGGAGCCAGAGAGAGAGGTATAGGGCGGAGCTTTTGCCCCGCCCCCCAAATGAAAAGTGTTCCATTGCCTATGCATTAGAGATAAATTGAAAATTATTTGACACATTGTGGCCCATAAGGACTGGAAATAAAGACCAAGGATCTGGGCAGTGCTGGACTTCCAGGAAGCATTAAATAAACCCGATATTGGCTGCCAAATCAGAATTAAAGGTTGTAATCCAAAACTTTGTCTGCAATGCAAGCAGGAGTCAGGCTAACAGTAATTGCCAGCTGTGATAAGATCTCTTCCTTTGGGGTCTGAATTTATTGAATAATATACAAGACAAAGAATATATTCTTTGGGGAAAATGTATAATCATCATTTACCAGAACGTGCACATGTCCAAGACGCTTGCAGGTTTAAGCCATTAACAATTACGATAATCCTCTGAAGGATTCCAGGTTCACAAGCACTTAACCATTCAGCTATTTATACCAGCAATGTAAAGTCAAACATATATGTCATAACAGATGGTATTCCACCAGTAATGATCATTTCACATTGAAACATTCTTTCAGTGCTCCCAAAAGATTTTTAAAGCTAAAGAAAGCAAAATAGCACCACTGCCATGTTTAGAAGATTGTAAATAATCTCATGGGACATGTGGCTTCAAGATTTTTGTTTTATAAGCCATTTCTCAATGTTCTCAAATTTGTTTACAAAAGATTTGACAGTTTGAGAACATGTATGAGAATGAATTCCCATTATACTTCCACTTAACCAGAATAAACGGCTCTGAACCTTTAATAGCAGGACTTGATCAGAGATGCAGAGTTGCCCAGTTCCAGGCTGGAGATTTGGGGATGGCTCTCTGGGTTTCTAACCGGTATTAGACACTACAAATCCCAGACTGCTTTGGGATATGAGTACAAGACCAGGACTGGCCAGAAAAATCACCCTCCTGGCACTGGGAAACTTGGAAGCTCTAAGAGATAGGTTTTGCTGATTGCTCACTTTGGTAAATTTGTTCCCAGGGGCGTAGCTCACAAAATGCCCAAGGTCACCCAATGGTGAGGTCATCTGCAGTTGAACCCTCCCTTCCTCTTCTCTTCCTGTGCCTTCATCCAGCATCGCTCCAGTTCTGCTCCTCAATCAGCCACAGGGCCTCCACACCCTGCAGCAGGCCACAGCAGAAACAACACTGAAAATTCTCTCTCTGGCTGGCGGAGCCTTTTCTTAGCCATATCCCATCCACACAAAGGTGGGACTCAGCCAAGGAAAGACTGCCAGCTAGAGAGAGGCAGCATTCAGCACTGTCTCTAACATGACTCACTGCAGCATTTAGAGGCCCGGAAGGCAATTGAAAAGCAGAGATGAAGAGATGATGGACCTGGGCTCAGGGGGGAAAAAAAGGAAGAGAAAGACTTGGACCAAAGGGGAAAAGATGGGACAAATGCTAGACTGGGGGATGGAGATACAGAAAGAAAGACCCTGAATCAAGTACAGAGAAAGGGAGGGAGGGAGGGAGAGACCCTAGATCAAGGAGGGAGAGAGACAGAAAAAAAAAAAATAGATATCTGGACCACAGAGAGAGAGAGAAACCCTGGACCAAGGAGGGAGGGAGAGAAGAGATGCCAGACTATGGTGGAAATGAGGGGGAGGGAGTTGCAGGGTGAAGGGAAGAAAATGTGAACATGGGGAGTGACAGGGATACAGAAAAGAGATGGTGGGTATGGATGCAGCATAGAGACAGGGCAATGTTGGATACAAGGGGAAAAATAGTAGCACAAAGGGGAAACTGGACAGAGCAAGATATTTACACAGAAAGATACACTGAACATGGGGGGAGGATAGGGACACAGGCCCCAATGCAGAAAAGGTTTCCTTGTAAGTAAGGCCCCTTGGAAGGGGCCTCAGGAGCCTCAGTCAATCAGAATGCACTGGGAAGGGGGAAGGCCCTCTATTTTGAAGAGGTGGACCTGCCAGCAGGTCTTCACCACAATGTATGGGGGGCATGGGGGGGTCTAGGAAGCAGCAGACAAGCAGGAGAGAGTGGGCATCCCTCTTGCCAGTCTTCACCACAATATAAGGGGGTTGGGGCTATGGGGGATCCAGGCAGTGGTAACCAGGCAGAAGTGGGCTTCCATCCTGCCAGGGGTTGCTGGGGATTATGGGGGAGTCTGGACAGCAGCAGCCAAGTGTGTGTTTTGGGCAGAGAGGGGGGGGAATCAGCCAATGTCAGTGGGAAGAGGACTTTTTTTTCCTGCTGCTCTCCCAATTGGCTGAGCTAACAGGATTCCCCAAGGCTGCCAATTGGTGGTTTGGGGGCTTCTGCTGCTGCTCAGCTGTTTGGAGCTTCCCTGCCAGCTCAGCTGATAGTGACTGAGCTGGCAGGTGAAGCCCCAAATAGCTGAGCAGCAGGGGGAGCCCTGAAGCCGCCAATGGCTTCAGGGAAACCTTCGGCTCAGTTGATCGGGGCAGGAAAAGCAGGAGGGAGGAGCTGTGCCTAGCAAATGCCAGACATAGTTCCTCCTCCCTTTTATCAGCAATTCTCTGAATGCATAGCATGCAATATCATTTGCATGCTATTGTGCTGAGCATCACCAGTAAAGAAAAAGAGCACTCTCATCACAGTATTTTTTTATTTTTTTTTTTACCGTGGTGTCAGAGCTTTGTGCCTCCTGCCCACAGAGAGAAGATACTAGATAGGATGGATAGGGGCACAAAGGAAAGATGGATAATATAGAGAAGAAATGTCAAAAGGACAGGAGACCCTGGAAAAAGTTAAGAAAAAAACTGACAAAAGCAGGAGGCACTGGGGCAAAATAGTAGAAAAGAATATTTTTTGTCTCTGACTTTATTAATTGTAATTTGTCAGCCTTGGGAAATTGCATTTTAATTTCTATTATTGTGACAGGTTTGTTTTTTGCAGGGTTTGTTTACTGGAGCTCTGAATGGGAGAGATGGAGCTCATTTCAGGTTTTCCATTCAAGGGCTATTCAATTTCAGACCTAGCTATATCACTGTCTGTTCTAGCAATCCGTATAACCCAGAAGAGAATCAACAGCTCCTTCTGGATCACCTTCCCATGTTTTTGGCAAATCAAACAATGTGACTTCTATTAAGACTTTTTTAAACATTTTGTAGAATTTGGAATCAACCCTCGCGGATATTTATAGCTGAGTGATTAACAAGGAGACGCCAGTGGGTCTGTCTGAAGTACTATTTTAAATATCATGACTTCAAATACTGAGCACTAGTTGTATGAGCAGCAGTTCCACCAAGAACGAGACACGCTGTATTTTTCACAGACTGCAATACGATCCAGTGATCCACAGTGGCCAATGGGCCAGGGGAGGAGTGAAACATACCCATTCTTCCTAATGTCCATGCACCTTATTATTGCAAGCCGATAGGAAGACTCCTGGATTATCGACTAGGGCAGGGGTAGGCAATTCCGGTCCTCGGGAGCCACTGGTAGTTCAGGTTTTCAGGATATCCACAATAAATATGCACGAGATAGATTTGCATCTCAAGGAGGCAGGGCATGCAAATCCATCTCATACATATTCATTGTGGCTTCACGGTTTTTCAAGATTCGCGGGGGAAAGGAACCCCTCAGAATTTCGGGGGAGTACTGTACTTGTTTCAACACCTTTCTAGAACTTTAAGGGGATCAATATTCTAAGTGACTTAACCAGACATGAAAGGTTAAATTGCAAGTGTAGTGCTATCCTGATTAGTGCCATGGAATATTTGTTTGTTTGTTTGTTTAGCCCAGGGGTGTCAAAGTCCCTCCTCGAGGGCCGCAATCCAGTCGGGTTTTCAGGATTTCCCCAATGAATATGCATGAGATCTATTTGCATGCACTGCTTTCAATGTATACTAATAGATCTCATGCATATTCATTGGGGAAATCCTGAAAACCTGACTGGATTCCGGCCCTCGAGGACCGGAGTTGCCCACCCCTGTCTTAACCTCTTTCTATACCAGGGGTGTCAAAGTCCCACCTCGAGGGCCGCAATCCAGTCAGATTTTCAGGATTTCCCCAATGAATATGCATGAGATCTATTTGCACGCACTGCTTTCAATGTATACTAATAGATCTCATGCATATTCATTGGGGAAATCCTGAAAACCTGACTGGATTGCGGCCCTCGAAGAGGGACTTTGACACCCCTGGTTTAGCCTGTCCTGATAATACCAGAACAGGTTACAAAACTACATACATAATAAAATAAACATACACAATAAAGGCATGAAATAAAAAGTAATAATTACAACCAAATATAAAACAAATTTCTGGCACAACAGAAGGAAACTTCTCTCCGATGCACCGTGTTACCGTGCTTGACGAACAGATACCTCTGACAGCAGTGTGCGCAGTGAGAGCAGACGGGAGTGCTTTAATTATAAGCAAAACGAAAATGAAAGATCAAGGTCCAGAATTTTGCAATTAATGTGAGGTTCAAAGCAATGGCAGTTACTCGGTTAAAATACCCTTCTGCCGACTGACACAATATGTTTAATGGATTAAAAGATGTTTAAAATGTATAATAGAGTTTTAGCTGCACAGCTTGGTTGGCTGAGGAGATGGAACAGCTTTTTGGTTGGAGGGATCAAACAAACCCATCTCCAGCCCTGCCCTCAAGCCCTGTAGTTCCTAATGCTGTGTTGAATAAAATATGTATCCCCCCCCCATCACCACCACCTTATTTCACTGTCTGTGCCTGCAAAGACGACTTCACGCTCTATGTAACTGTACAGGAATGGATAATGCATGCCTTTCAAACTGCTGCTACAAGAAAGCGCCTGTGATTTTCATGACTGCTCTAAATGGACCGTGATCTGCTCATAAAGAAGGATCCCACCCCTCCCACCATTAATCCTAACATACTATAATAACTACCCTCCCCACTTTTACAAAACCCGAAGCGCAGATTTTAGCGCCAGCCAGAGCAGTAACAGCTCCAATGCTCATAGGAACCGCACTACGGTTTTGCAAAAGGAGGGGAAAGAGCCTCCTTGCCAGGACAAGAAAATGGCCAAAGACTGAACAGACCTTGAGGTCTTTATTTATTGCCATATTTCAGTGCTCACAAATGAGGAAGATGCAGTCTCTTGCTTGTTTGCTTGCTTGTTTGTTGTACAGCGCTGTGTGCATCCGGTACCATCCCATTCCTACTGTTTTTTCCCTTTTATGTTACACCTTTACTATAATAATTGTAGTTCTTCCCCACTACCCTGTTGTTTGAAGTAGGTCCGTACATTTTATCAGAGTTTTTACTTAGATTTTGATGTTATTTAGTATCTCTTGTTCTTATGTGTTTTTACATAATTTTATATTGTAAACCGCTTAGAAACCTGAATAAGCGGTTTAAAACATCTTTTAATAAACTTGAAACTTATAAATAATAAATAGTAGTAGCAGATAAGTGTCACATAGGAGCCACCCTTGGCTCCACCCCAAATTAATGCTGGATTTGTGAGTAATACCAAAATACAGTAAACTCCCGCGAATTCGCGGACTCAGTAATTTGCCGTATTTTCCGACCGCCTCTTCCTGGTACTAAGGTCCTGGTACTACGCTATCTGGCGTATCAAAGCATGTCCTGATTGGTGTAACCATGACTTTAGTACCAGGAAGAGGCGTTCGGAAAACGCGCCCGGCTTCGTAAGTACAATTTAAGCACCCGCCAGCACCCCAGCTGCCCTCTCCTGCCTTCGATCAGCCAAAAAACCATATTTGCGGTTTTTTGAAATTCGCGGATGTTCCTGGAACGGAACCCCCAGTGAATTTCGGGGGGAGTACTGTATATATGAAAACAACATGTTATTGGCAGAATTTGACGACCTGCGGTTAGGTCACAAAGAATCACATTCTTCTGTCCTTTCTTTCTGTCTCGTGGGGATGAAGATTTCTGCTTCTCTAGTTCAAAAGTGATCCTGTTTTCTCCATCTTTCTCTTAACAACAAGTAAGAAATTAACACCCTCCCCCACCACACACACACCTTTTACAAAACCGGCCACGGCAGTAACAGCTCCTATGAGCATGCACCTCGGAAGCGGAAATCCATGCAGGACGTACTTCTTGAACGGAGAAACTTTAACTAGGACTTCAGCAGAACGAGATTTAGGAGTAATCATCAGTGCAGACATGAAAACTGGCAATCAAGTGGAGAAGGCTTCATCTAAGGCAAGGCAGATATTGGGTTGTATCAATAGAAGTTTCGTCAGCCGAAAGCCTGAAGTCATAATGCCGTTGTACAGGGCCATGGTGAGACCTCATCTGGAGTACTGTGTGCAATTCTGGAGGCCACATTACAGTAAAGATGTGCGCAGAATTGAATCGGTTCAACGGACGGCCACCAGGATGATCTCGGGGCTCAAGGGTCTCTCGTACGAAGAGAGACTGAACAAATTGCAGCTCTACACTCTCGAGGAACGTAGGGAGAGGGGAGACATGATTAAGTACCTCATGGGACGTGTTGAAGTGGAAGATGATATTTTCTTTCTCAAGGGACCCTCGGCCACAAGAGGGCACCCGCTCAAACTCAGGGGCGGAAAATTTCATGGCGACACCAGAAAGTATTTCTTCACAGAGAGAGTGGTTGATCATTGGAACAAGCTTCCAGTGCAGGTGATCGAGGCAGACAGCGTGCCAGACTTTAAGAATAAATGGGATACCCATGTGGGATCCCTACGAGGGTCAAGATAAGGAAATTGGGTCATAAGGGCATAGACAGGGGGTGGGTAAGCAGAGTGGGCAGACTTGATGGGCTGTAGCCCTTTTCTGCCGTCATCTTCTATGTTTCTATATGAGCATCGGAGCTGTTACCGACGGCCAGTGCTAAAAACTGCGCTACAATTTTGTAAAAAGGGGGGGAGGGGAGGGTTAAGACAACTCCTGCTTTCTCCATCATATCCCAGAACAGGGAATAATTCCCGGAAATTGATTTCAACAATGCCACATTCCAGCTACCCCAGGGATTTCCACTACACAGATTCTCAGATTATTTGACCTATATTAAAAACCATTCTCCCTCTTCCCCTTTCCTTCTGTTACTCAAATACCACTTCTTGACGCAGGGAGAGAAACAGGCAACTCCAAATTCCACTACTAGGTCTCTCCGCTGAGGCATCTCCTGAAAGGCACATGAGATGCGCACATGCTCATTTGTTGTGCAAGTTTTATGAGCTCAGTAATAAAAAGTGGCTGATCGGGGTGCCTGTGGGTTTACTGATGTCTTGCCCCTATCAGTGTTTTCTTCCTGATGGAATTTGTCACGCCTGAATGGGGCATTAACATACAGTATAATAAAATGCAAATTTGTTTTCACAGCACAGATATCGTCAGGAAGGATCAGAGACATTCTGAAATACCTATAAATGTGTTTGGATTTTCCCTCGTTTACCTCCCCCCCCTTTACAAAACCATACCCCCCTCTCCTACAAAGCGCGGTAACGGCCCCGAAGCCCAAAGAGATTTACAGGGCTTCGGGGCTGTTGCCACACGGCAGCCGCTAGCGCGGCTTGGTAGAAGAGGGGGATGGTGTGGTTTTTAGCGCCGGCCATGGCGGTAACAGCCCCGATGCTCATAGAATTCATCCGAGCGTCGAAGCTGTTACCACCGTAGCCGGAATTTTTTTTGTTAGGGGTGGGTTTTTTTCTTTTCCTTTTTTACGAGTGCTATTCTGCAATTGTGTTCATAGGTAGTGGTTATGATTATAATCTTTATAAACCTTATAGTTAATATACAGTATATACATTTTTTAACTTATACCATTTTATTGAAGAAATCAAATAAACATACAATAATATGATACAAAGAGATATTCATTACAATTAAATTCACAATAATATTTCCATACATATTTTTATCATTTCTCCAAAATATATTTCCATATACCGTATTTTCACGCAGATAACGCGCACCCGTGTAAAACGCGCACACGGGTATAGCGCGCAGAAACCACGATTTTATGTACAAAATCTTTTGTATACCGCGCTCACGCGTATAACGCGCGAGGGGTATGCGCGGTAGGTAAAAACGCGTATAACGCGCACGTTATATGCGTGAAAATACGGTAACCTAATCCATTCCTTTCTATACCCCCCCTGGTCCCTTCCCCTTCCCCCCTACCCTTCTCCCCCTTCATTGTTTTTATTTCATTTATAACATTTTAATGAATAGAATCAATTAGAGTATTTTCTTGAATATTCTTAATAACCCTTCTTTTTCTAAGTTGGGGTAGAATTTTCCTTTCTTGGTTATGATAATTTCAATGAAAATAGGAGTTTAAATAGTGAAATGCCTCTATAAAATTAAGGGTGTTATCCCTTATTGATTACTGAATTTTATGTTATTATGTAATATAATTCTTTCTCCTCAATGATGTGGGCTTGATGGGATTTCTGATTTTCTATGACTGATTTAAGTTGGATTAAGAAATAATATTTCTATATTTTTTGTGTAAATTCCCATATCCTGTATACTTGTTTGGATACATTAATAAATTTCAATTAAAAAAAACAAAACACATTTTATTGAATACATCTAATATAATAAAACGGTAAGCCGCGCATGCGCACTTCCTAAGCGTGGGTCCGTTTTCTGTGAGCTGTAGCTAGGAAGTGCGCATGCGCGGCTCACCCCCTGCCCTCTCCGTCGTCTCCCGGCTCCAGCGGCGTCACAGTTTTCAAACAGGCGCGAGATTGTTTCAACGCGGAAACAACAGCCGTTAAAGCTCCTGGCGCTGACTCCCGATGGTGGAGGAGAGGCAAGGTAGAAGAAGATTTTCGCCGCACCCCCCCCTTCCCTTACCGCGGCCCCGACTGGCGATTTAAGCAACGTGTCCTGCAGTCTTCACACGCTGCTTCGGGCTCTTCTACTACCCTGATTTGCTCCGGACGTACCAGAGTAAATCAGGCCAGTAGAAGGACCCGAAGCAGCGTGTGAAGACTGATGGACACGCTGCTTGAATCGCCATGTGTACTCGGACCCGCGGGAAGGGAAGGGGGGCCGCCGGCAAAGGACTAGGGCCCGCGTTTGTAGTCGCGACTGTGGGAAGGGAAAGGGGGTAGAGGAAACAATAATGCTGCTGCACAGGGAACTGGTGTGGGGGGAGGGAAATGGAGGGGGAGGGAATGCTGCTTTGGACAGACAGACAGAGGAAGGAAGGGAGACAGAAAGACAAGAAGAAAGACACAGGTGCAGGGAGATATACAGAAAGACAAACAGACAAAGGGGGCCAGGGACAGAGACAGACAGAAAGAAAGACAGCGGGAGTCGCGTCAGGAGGGGTGCGGGATGCCGCAGAGGGAACTTTTCCAATGGGTGCAACTGGGCGGCTGTCGGGAACCTCTGATCAGGGGCAGAGCAAGGTAACTGTATCATAGGGATAAGAAGGAGGAGGGGGGGAGAAAAAGGAAGGGACGCCTACTGCTGGACAGGGGGAGAAGGAAAGAGGTGCTGATGGACAGGGGGGTGGGTGAAGAAAAAGGAACGGAGGCCTAATGTTGGACAGGGGGAGAAGGAAGGTGCTGCTGGACAGGGGGGAGCTAAAACAAAGGGAGAAGGGCTGGTGCTGCATAAGGAGAGCTGTGAAGGGGTGGTGGTGGACACAGGGGAGGTAAAAGGAAGGGAGAATGGACAGGGGGAGCAGGCAAGGGGTGGTGATGGACAGCCAAGGAAAAAGAAAGACAGAAAGAAAGACAGCGGCTAAGGAGAGAGAGAGAGAAAAAGAAATAAAGAGAGACACACACACATATATTCTAGCACCCGTTAATGTAACGGGTTATAAGATAAGTTTTTTAATAAATAAATATTTTGCAGGAACCGAATCTGTCATTTCTTCTGCTCCTGAAAGAAAGCTTTCTCCCAAACTTCCACTTTCGCACTACAATGTGATTCTAGGAAGGCTCAACAGAGAGAGATGAAGAAACTTCAGATCTATGACAAATTATTCTGCCCACCATCCCTGTGCCAGGCCGGGCGGCCTCAGCTCCACTGATCCTTCTGTCCCTGGTTTGCTAAATAGCAAAATCTCCCTTAATTTCTTCCCATTACCTTCAGTTCAGGAAACTGGCTAAAACTTTGGGTTCCTTTTTTTTTTTTCTTTTAAGTTCAAAAAAGTTTTATTTATTTTCAAGCATAGAATAAACAACGAGTAATGATTACGTCACAACAGAGCATTAAAATAACAATAGTAGGGATTGTATACAGAGCAGCTTAAAGGATTATGCATCAATATGTCATAAACAAGTTGTACGCTATCAGCGAGAAATAATGATACTGTCAGTACATTTAGAAGCATGGGAAAATATACATACGTTATGAGAATGAGCATACCAAGCAGGCCAAGTTTATGCATTAAGGTCCATATTACAGTAAGATACTATAGGCGACCAAATATTACAATAGGATTTGTAAGCATTGCGTCGTTCAGCATTGATTTTTTCATATTTAGCTATTAAACAGACAGAGTTCCACCACACGTTATATTCAACATTAGCCAGATTTTTCCAGTTATATAGGATGTTCTGGAGAGCCAGCGCCGTTAAAATGCGGAAGAGCTGGGCTTCATAATAGTCATGCATATGAA
Organism: Geotrypetes seraphini; assembly: GCF_902459505.1. Lineage (NCBI taxonomy): Eukaryota > Metazoa > Chordata > Amphibia > Gymnophiona > Dermophiidae > Geotrypetes > Geotrypetes seraphini. The sequence continues at coordinate 18,172,622 of NC_047098.1, forward strand.
TGCCTTCAAAATTACCAAACAATATAAGAGAATAGTCAATGTCTGTTTGTATAGAGAATATATCTGAGATAGTACGCCAAACACTAGCCCAGTAACTTTGGAGTAAGGGGCAATAGAAGTACCACAGGACCAGCACGTAGAAGGTAGATTAGCATTAATCTTGTTGGAGAGAACAGGCGTCCATGTGGCCCTATGTACCAGAAAATACATCGATTGGAGTAAAGAGGAGGATTTAAGAGATTTAAAACAGTGAGACCATATTTTTGTCCGGGAATCGTCATCTGCTATAAAATGTAGATCATCAAACCACTTAGAGAAGTTAACGGGGTGAAACGCAAATTTTTTCAATTGTATTAATTCGTACCTTTTACTAAGCTGCGTTAGGGCATTAGCGCACGGAACAGCACGCGCTGAATTGCCGCGCACGCTAGACCTTAACGCCACCATTGAGCTGGGGTTAGTTCTAGCCGCGTAGCGCGTGGTAATATCCTGCATGCGCTAAAAACGCTAGCGCACCTTAGTAAAAGGAGCCCTTTGTTTTTTCCGGAAATGTTTTGGCAAACGATTTGAGCGGGAATTATTGAAGCAAATCTTTTTGATTGTGTTGTGCATGTCTGTCTTGATAAATGGCTGAGTTGTGAAGAATACGCACACACACCCTTTTTACTAAACCGCGAAAGCGGTTATTAGCGCAGGGAGCGTCGGGAGCAGCGCGGAGCATTCAGCGCCGTACCCTGCGCTAATAACGGCTATCACGGTTTAATAAAGGGGGAGGGGGGGGTTGAGAATGATAAGAGCATCGTGTCGGACCGAGACGGACTCGCAGCCAGCGTCTTCCCCTGAAGAAGCCGTTTGGTGAAACGGGAATTAAGAGATGCGTGCTGCTTTCTCTGTGCTGTTTCTACATTATTTATGGCACAGACTTTGGAGGGTTTTTTGGCCGATGACTGAAGTTAGATGTGGGGCAGTGTTTCCGCTCTATGATTTATCTTGGCGGTCTGTCCCTAGTGCTGAGGTCTTTCCCCTCCATTTAAACCAGGGGTCTCAAAGTCCCTCCTTGAGGGCCGCAATCTAGTCAGGTTTTCAGGATTTCCCCAATGAATATGCGTGAGATCTAGGTGCATGCACTGCTTTCAATGCCTATTCGTTAGGGAAATCCTGAAAACCCGACTGGATTGCGGCCCTCAAGGAGGGATTTTGAGATCCCTGATTTAAACAAACATGCTAGCAATTTTGGTTATTTGCATAGCAACAAGTCATTGAGGCTGCTGTGTTTCCACTTTGTTATGTCTATAGCAATATCATTTTGCTGATTCTATTCCCTTTTGTGATATTTTGACATTGTTTTAATGATGTATGCTGGATTTTAGCCCGCAGAGAATTGTCGGACGGTTGCGAGTAATAAATCTTTTAAATAAATAAATTTCCAACGCCATGTGACACTCCTTGGCTCAGGGCCTGACCCCCCCCCCCCTCCCCCGGGCCAATTTCACCTGCAGCCTTAACTTACTTGCTCTTGAAAAGAAATGCAGATGCTTCTCTGGCACCTCCATATGACATACAATAATGTGGGATTTTAATGGAGAGTGCCGAGAGGAAATATGGGAAAACTCTCCACGGGGACAGCACCAGCAGCAGTTATCAAGTTCTAGCCCACATTTTACTTTGAAATTGGGCCTGGGGGGTCCCTTAAATCTTCTGTTAAGAGTTCTTGTGTTCTGTTCGTAAATCCCGTCGTGATTTTCATGACTAAACCCCATAAAGCTTGCCCCGTTCTCAGTGCTTGATCTCTGTTGATGCATTACTGACGATGGCAGTCTATTTTTAACCCACAGCACATTTCATAAACCATCTGGAGTATCTGTGTCATTGAGGCACCACCTCCTTCCTTCACCAAAGGACCCAAACAGTCCTACTAGGGACGCACAAATCTAACCCCAAGCCTATCAAATACGGTGTTCCCCAAGGCCCCCTTCTATCCCCCCTCCTATTTAACCTCTACATCAGACCTGTCATTGATATAAGCCCAGAAGTACAACATTAAAATCCACGCCTACGCCGATGACATCCAGCTGCTCCTCCCACTAGGCGAAAACCGATCATCCCAAATCACCAACCTGCAACACTGCCTCTCTGACATGAAAACCTGGGTGACAAACAACAAACTACAGCTGAACGCCTCCAAGACAGAACTTTTATGGATCAGGGAAAAACGTACCAAATACACACGCCCAACACTATCATGGGACTCCACCTTACTAACTGAAGCGGATCAAGTACGCAGCCTAGGAGTAACATTAGACGACCACCTGTCCCTGTCCACCCACATATCTCAAATAGTCTCTACCTCCTTCTACTACCTCCGCCAACTGAGAAGGATCAAACCCTACATCTCCACACCTGACCTAGCCCAACTCCTCTATGCCTATGTCCTCTCCAGGATGGATTACTGCAACTCCCTATTTAATGGAGTAGCCAAAAATGATCTCAAGCGCCTCCAGCGGGTACAAAATGCAGCAATCCGTCTCCTGAACACTGGTTTCCAATTAACCAACGCTGCGCATTCAAGGCCCTGGTAATAGCGCATAAAAGAATTTATGCCACCACCCCTACCTACATAAAATCCAAGCTAACCCTGTACACCCCAACCCGCCCCCTCTGCTTGGAAATGGAGAAACGCCTATGCACCCCCCCAGAAAGGTCTCTCCTGTCAGAAACCGCCCACAAACGTGTGCCGGGGAGGTAAAAAAGGTGCTGGGGAAGGAACGAGCAAGGAGAGGAGCGGGGTGGGGGGGTGGAGAGGAGGAAGGGTACCATTCCCTCCCCACACACCTCCTCGAAACACTTATTGTTACTGTTTTAATCCGATGCGCATATGTCCTGCGCACCATTGTCAGTGACCATTTGTCCAGTTAGTGTACCCATTTGGGTGACAGGTCAAAAGCGCGCGCCGACAAAGGCGCGCCAAGACAACTGAGCGCAAGGTGGAAGCCCGCACCGAAGAAAAACAGTGTTTTAAAGGACTCCGACGGGGGGGGCGTGGGGGGGGACCACCCACACACTTTATTGAATACAGATCGCGCCGGCGTTGTGGGGGATTTGGGGGGGTTGTAACCCCCCACATTATACTGAAAACTTCACTTTTCCCTAAAAAACAGGGAAAAAGTTGTTTCCAGTATAATGAGACAACACCGCACACGCCGGCGCGATCTGTATTTAGTAAAGTGGGGGAGGGATTCCCCACCAACACCCCCGTCAGAGCCCCTTAAAACACTGTTTTTCTTCGGCGGGGGCTTCCGCCTTGCGTTCAGTTGTCTCGGCGCGCCTTTGTCGGCGCGCGCATTTGACTATAAACCACCCATTTGTCATTAGAGAAGTTCACATTCCAACTTCGTTTCCCCCCCCCAGTGAGAGGTTGCAAACTGAAAAAAACACCATGAATTCCTTCTCTCACACCAAGCAGCATCATGGGGTAAAGACCTAGAGCAATTACTTTCGCCCTCTACTTATGAGGAATTTAGGAAACCTGTTCTAAAAACATCTTGACAACTGATCCACTTATCTCTTTCCTCTCAATAGCGACCTACTGTCCTTTTGATCACTTTTCTCCTCAACAATGAATTTCCTGTCTAATTACTTCTCTTTCCTCTTCCCCTCTTGGAAGTCAGTCAATTTGTACCTTTGCTTAATCTTTTGTAAACCGCATAGAACTTCACGGTATTGCGGTTATATAAGCTGTTATTATTATTATTAGGAGCTAGTACTATGGACATCTTCGATGCTCCCTGTCACACAGATTGAATACGAACGGCTGTATTATAACTCCAGCTGAGCAACAAAATGAGAATTTAGGACAGGCTGGGCTCAGGCTGCCTCTAATAATTTGATAGCAATCAATAACTTTCTTTAAAAAAAAATCTGCCACGGGACTGCAGAATAACAGAAGTCCATATGACAAACACCTGAGCTACATTGCTACATGAGAAGGAGAAATGTTAGCGCGGTATCTCTTAAGTGTAGTCGAAGGACCGTCCTACAGAAAGAGCAAAAAAGACAATCAGCGCTGCCAGAGTTAGCGCACAATCTTCACAATGATCACTGGTCCACAATATTTGCGAAGCCAATAATATTTAGGCCCAAATAAAGAAATGATTAAATATGTATTGTTTCTGAGCATCGGCGCTAATACCGCCACGGCCGGCCATATAAAAAAGCCTAGCGCGGCTTCATAAAAGCGGGGGTTAATTCTTTCCAGGGCAGGATTAACCAATAGGCCAAGTAGGCACGTGCCTAGGGCCCGAAATGGTCAGGGGGGCCCGATGAAGGAGAGCATCAACATTGCTTTTTCCAAAAGGGCGATGGACCCCTCCAGCATCGATCGGCAATGCGGGCCCCCCCAATTGGCAACGCCCCCCCCCGATCGGCAACGCAGCCCCTCCCCCCATCGACGGAAAGTAAGACAAGCAAGCCACACGGGTAAGAAAGGCAACGGGAACTGTAATTGTGCAAGCGATGCTGCTTGCCCAAAGCTTCCCTCAGACGCAGCTTCCTGTTTCCGCCTGGGCGCATGGTGGGGTGGGGCGGGGCAGGGGGGCCCAGTGTACTTGTGTGCCTAGGGGCCCTCAACGAATTAATCCTGCCCTGATTCTTTCCTTTGTGTCTGAACATGACCTTAATGCCCTCTTAAGATTGTATTTTTGTAACTCACAGACTCATTTTTTATGGTCAACGTATTTGATGGAACCAAAAACACACAAGAAAGGATGAAATTATTTTTACCTTTGAGACAAGAACTTTGGGATCAACTTGTTAATTAAATTATCGTTGGAAGTGTTTGGTTGGATATATGGGTTTGAAATATGTCTTTTTGTGGAACCAGGACAACTCAGAGCCTTTTGGGGCTTGAAGAAAATCTCGACTTGTTGAACTGGATTGATTTATGAACGATGCCTGAAATCTTTACGAATACGACGTCCCGTTATTAACCACAAAAGTCCCTACGTTCTGCAGGTGCTGAATTGTTGAACACAAAGGCCAACCCTAAACATGTAGACACGAACGCTATGACTTTTACACGTGTAGGAGTTAAACTATGGAACAGCCTTGTTGGCCAGAATCGAAAATGTGGAGAGAGGAATTCTTTTAAGGAAAATGTTGAAGACTCAACTATTTAATGCATTTTTCTGAGCAATTGATTTATACTACATTGAATTTATGCTACACTGAATATGTCAATTTTATTTTATTTTTTTATTTTGTATATAAGCCCTTGTGAACCATTTTGGATAAAAACGGTAAAGAAATTTAAAAAATTAATAAATAAAATTAATAGATACAGTAGAATGGGAGTTTATGCTCATGCTAAGGTCATTTTTTTGTACAATTAATTCTTAATGTTCTCTTGTAACTACTGGGCTGCTCCCCGGACAGGACTCAGGTCTTAGAATGAGTGGTTATTTATTTATTTTTTTTTTATTACAGTACTCCCCCAGTCATTCTCGGTCGGCGATTCACGGTCCCGGTTATTCGCGGTATTTTCTGACCGCAAATGATCAGGACCGCGAATGATCAGGACCGCGAGAGGCTGCGACCGCGAATGATCAGGACCGCGAGAGGCTGCGACTGCGAATGACCAGGCAGGAGAGAGCAGCCGGAGCACCTGCGACCGCCTCTTCCTGCCCTAAAGTTCCAATGAGGACGGCTACCACACAATTTTATCGTGTGGCATTCTGAGGAACATGTGATTTGAACATATGAATAGTGGTGCACTGGTCTTTATCGTTTTGAAACTAGACTTTGGTGCCTTTTTCTGTTTTGAGTAGACCTAACTCTGACATTCTGCTTCGGTGATCTTATCAGATTCCTAACACGGGTTCTTTTTCTATTTATCTCCTTAAGAATCTGTCCGTGTCCAGCAGTCACAGTGGTCTTGCTCGTATTCCTGGCAACTGGGAGACTTTCTTAGCTCAGAAAAAGAATGGAAAAGACAAGGAAGAATAATGGCCAGAGGTTAAATAAGGTCCACAAAGGTAATAGGGCAGACTGGATGGACTTCTGCTGACATTTACAATGTGACTATGTTTGCACTTGTAATTTATATGTTGCACTATACACAGTTCTGCTTGGTAAAGTGCTCCATCACCAGCTAGTCTTAAAAAATCTACTTAAATGATCAATTAATGCCAAATACGGTATGTTATGGACTGGCAGGCCTGACAGAGATTAGCATAAGCTACCATCTGCATTAGAAAAGATAGCAAACTGATCCAAGCCATTAAAATAATTTTCAGTTACTTAACCCTCCATCGCCTCAGGTACAAACAGATTGCAAGCCCTCCGTGGATATGAAAATATTTACTCTACCTGAATGTATTTTGCCTTGAGCTACACATGAAAAAGGTGTGAGCTAAATCCAAAATCCTTTCTCTTCCCTTCCCTGCTAAACTCATTCTCCGGCTAGTGCTTTCAGGATGGAAATGAAGACATGTCAGTAAAATCATCGGTGAGATGTGTTTACTAGGTCCTGGCACATTGGCAATGCTGGATGGAGAAACCGGATTTAATTTCCAGTCCAGGTGTTACATTCCTCAAGCCAGGCAGGCTTAAGGAGTCCATTGAGGCAGTAATCTGGAGCAGGTTTTCTTCTCTACCCAATCTCCACCCCAGACCCCGCCCCCATAATAGTACTAATTGCACCTTGCACGTCCCATGCCTCATCTGGAAGCCTTCCCTCTGACGTTGCAACGTCAGAGAGAAGGCTTCCGGTTCAGGCGCAGGATGCCCGTGGCTTTGTGCACTGAATCAGTGAGGAAGAGGGAGCTGGCTCGAAGATAACGCCATATCGATCGCACCGTGGACCGGCGGTTGAAGAACACTGTTTTGGGCCTGATGCACGTGCTGGCCCTGTGAACCGGTAGGAAATTTCTGTGGACCGGCACTGGTCCATGGACTGGTGGTTGAAGAACACTGATCTAGACAGTTTACAATCATTAAAAAGCATCCTAACATAACAAGAGGTGGTAAAATATACATTGAGATTAAAAAAAAAATTTAATATTGGAGGAGGGAAGCTATTGGGCAGGTTTCACTTTGAGAAAAGCGTTTGGCGAAGAGAGCCTGAACTGAGTTTTAACCAACAAAGGAAATAGAGTCTCTAGTATTAAGAATAATATGCGTCCTTAAAGAGATAAGTTTTCAGTTTTGACCTGAATAATTTTAAGGAGGACTCTTGTTTAATGTGGAGGAGAAGTGCGTTACAGAGTAACGGTGCCATGACGGAGAGCTGGAAGTCAAAAGGAACAGCCGAAAGAAACAGGTATGGCAGACCGCCTGCATCTAAACCCACAAAAATGGTTTAAGAAACGGGGGACTTATTAATCACTGGCATGTCTGCATGGCCTGGATAGTAGTTAAATGATATACCAGTTTAGCATCAACACCAGCTCAGTAGAGTCACTGGGAGTCTCAAAAGCAGCAATGGATTTTGCAAGATAGTACAAAAACCCAGCCTGGTGTAGACTGTAGCAGGTGCTTAGCCCGAAGGGCTTACAATCTGGCCCGGGAAAGAGGGAGCACAATTAATTTCTCCAGTCATCATTGAAAATACTCCACTTCCACCAATCACAACTACTAAAATCTTAGGTGTCCTTATAGACAATAAGTTAACATTTCGACCACAAATTAGCGCATTGGTTAAAAATTGTTTTTATAAATTAAGGATGATTCGATCGTTGGCCCCTCTACTTGATATTAGTTCCCTGAATGTTCTGATCCATGCACTTGTAATGTCAAAAATGGACTATTGTAACTCATTATTAAAAGGGATCTATCATAAAGACTTAAATCGCTTGCAGCTTATCCAAAACACAGCCAAAGATCGTCTCAGGCGCAAAGAAATTTGATCACGTTACTCCTTTGCTTCAAAAAGCCCACTGGTTGCCTGTCCCACACAGGGTAACTTATAAAATCGCCCTTTTGACATTCAAAACTTTGCAGACCAATACACCAGCATTTATAGGCAGACTTTTGATCCCATATGACCCTCCGAGGGCTTTAAGATCTATTTCTCAATACAATCTTAACATTCCATCTTTAAAAATACAGTGGTGCCTCGCATAACGGACGCCTCGCACAGCGAACGCTGCGCATAACGAACTTTTTGTCTTGCTCCCTATAACGAACTTCGTTTCACACAACGAAGTCGCCCGAGGGGCCCGGGGGGGGGGGCGGAACTACTCTCGCCGCTTCCTAATGTGAGCCGGGAACAGCAGCACTCTCCTGTCTGAATGCAGTGTTCCATCATCTCCCTCCACCTTACCTTAGATGCCGAGTTTTCCGGCTTTCTTTTTCGGCCAGCCACACACTTTCAAAGAGCAGCACATGCGCGCATGCTCTGTTGTTCAATCTTCTCCTCTGACGCAACCGGAAACCGGAAGTTGCAGGAGAGGAGAACATTGATCAACTCCAGCCGCTGCGCGTGCACAGCTTTTTGAAAGCGTGCGGCTGGGTGAAAAAGAAAGCTGGCAAACTCTGCATATAAGGTGAGGTGGAGGGAGGGAAATGTAGGGCTGCAGAACGAATTATTTTGTTTTACATGTATTCTTATGGGAAAACGCGTTTCACACAACGAACGTTTCGCATAACAAACTTGCTCCTGGAATGAATTAAGTTCGTTGTGTGAGGCACCACTGTAATTGGTACACGTCGCACCTCCATTTTTTCTGTGACAGCCCCTATGATCTGGAATACTCTTCCTTTATACTTAAAAATTGAAAAAAAACTTTAAAAATTTTAAAAGCAATTTAAAGTGCTTTCTTTTTAAAGATGCTTTTAATTGATCAATTGTATTTTAGAGATTAACCTATTCTTTTTTTTACATTTATTTTCCCAGTCCCTTTTGTGTTTACCTTAAATGTTTCTCACATTTTCTATATCAATTGTACTTCTCCCCCTCTTCCTATTCGTGTTTAGGGGCCTTTCGGTCCGTATTTACCTAGTATGTAATTGCTGTCAGTCTTGTAGTTTTTTTATAGAAATGTATGTTTTAATTGTTAAATTTTTGTTGAAATGTTATTTTAAACCTTGTTCAACGCTTTGTAGTTTCGAAAAAGCGTTTAATCAAAAATCTGAATAAACAATAAACTACTTAGCAACTCACAAAAAAAGCTGTGTCTCAAATAAATATTTAATGTTCGATGGCAGGTCCTCTAGCCTCTTTTGAGGAGATAAATCTGAAATCTGGTCTTTGGGACTGGAGAAAGAGAAGCCAATCCCCCACATAATATGAGGGTTAACGGCTCATACTGAAACTAAACGGCACAAGCAGATGGTCAGAGGGGTCTTTCTTCTTCCTTTCACCTGGGGCTCCTTTTATCAAGCCGCGCGAGCGGGGTTAACGCGTGCGACTTTTCATCACGCGCTAACCCCTGCGCCGGCCCAAAAACTACCGCCCGCTCAAGAGGAGGCGGTGGCGGCTAGCGCGGGCCGGCGGTTTAACGCGTGCTATTACACGCGTTAAATAGCGCGGCTTGATAAAAGGAGCCCCTTGTGTGACCCCCCTTGCACTTAAGTAATAATGCTGGATCAGTGAGCGCAGACAGCCTTGGCCCCAGTCCAGTTGAGGGCGAGCCAAGAGTCGTGTTGCTGTACTGAGGAGATCGATGAACAAGCCTTGAACTCTGATGCAGATTTGACTTTCAGAGGACCTAGAAACCTCAGTACACGCTGTACCGGTGTCTCTATTCATTTCCAGGTCTTAGCAGGGCTCCTATTTCTGACCAGAGATTTCACATCGAAGCTCGCCATCACACTCTATTACGATGTAACAACCAAGGAAACTAACAGTGCACTAGAAAGGCATAAATCCCGCTCGCTATAAAATAGATATCGACTTCCACATTAACAACCCTTTCTAGGCTCACTTTATGTCTCTGCTGTTCCCCTCCCTCCATAAATCCTCATGTCTTCCACCCTTCGCTCTTCTCCAACACTACAGGCTGGATAGGGGAGGAATGCGTTCCTGACTGCCAGAAATTTCTTTCTATGTCGATGCTTCTGTGACCAAGACAGTTCCAGGAGAGAGATTTTTGGCCACTCCTGGATTTCTAACAAATGTACGGTATTTTGATATGTACAGCACCAATTTCAGCAGATAGAATCGGGGACTAAAATGCCACCACACTCATAGTGGACTATAGATTCAAAAACCAGGTCTGGCCAAAATATCTACCTTCTGGAACCGAGCTATTTGGTGTTATGATACCGGTACCTATTTAGAACCTGGTTTGCTAAATATTTTACCCAGAGACAACTGGCCTGGTAAATCAAGCTCTTAACTAGAGGAACCAGATGGTTTCCAGGTGGCTTTACAATCTTGCCTTTAATAAAGAAATTCCAACTGGCAGGATGAAAGTCAGGAGGACTGGATTATTCAGCCTTTCATGACAGGGATCCTCTTGTAACCTTACTTCTCAAGGCTGGAATAATCATACCTTGCCCAGGGTTACAAAGAGCAGCCTGGGTTTTGAACCCACAACCTCAGGGTGCTGAGGCTGTAGCTTTAACCACTGTGCCACTCTAGAAATCAAAATGTAGTAAAAGTAAGCCAAATATAGGCCAATCAAGCCATTGTGACATCACTGATGAGGTTGGCTCTTAGGGATTGGTGGAATGAGGCATTATGATGTCACAATACCAGCTCTGGTTATCAGAGGCTGAAACTTTTCACACTACCTGTATTTATTTATTCAAATTTCTATACTGTTTTTCCAGGGGAGCTCAGAACACTTTATATGAATTTATTCAGGTACTTGAGCAGTTTTCTCTGTCTGTCCCAGTGGGCTCACAATTTATCTAATGTACCTGGGGCAATGGGAGATTCAGTAACTTGCCAAGGGTCAAAAGGAGCAATGTGTGTTTGAACCCACAACCTCAGGGTGCTGAGGCTGTACCTTTAACCACTTTACCACACCTCAGGCATGTATAAGGAGATAGGATAGCAAATTGAAATAAATATATGCATACCTGCAGTGTGAAGAGTAAATACTAGGAAGACTGGAAGCTCAATTTGTCTTTCCTTGCCTCATCTACAGAATTTCTATTGCAATAATACACACTGCATCTGCACACCATCGATATCTCCAGCATATACAACATGGGCACGAAAATTAAGACCAAACCTTGATCATGATTTTAATGTTTCACATATTCAGAAAAAAAAAAAAAAAGAAGCAAACGACTGGATTGGAGAAAGAGAGCATCCCTGCTAATCATTAATTCAAGCAGTGTAACAAGAACAAGGCCTCCAGCGGGGCAGGAATGGAACAATTTGAAGAAGATACATCATTAAAATGTTCCAGGGCAGGATTCGTATTTCTCTTCATTATCAAGCATTACCACTGCGGCCTCATATGAAATGACAGCTAGCACTAGTAGGAAAGTCCCTTACATGACTCTGCATATTAGGATGGTGGACGGATGTCCCATGTGCCATTTCAGCATAGGTATTGCTGTGGCCCTTGGGCACATTAGCTGGAGAAATTACATCTGGACAGCAGATAACCGTTATGTGTCAACAGGATTTTATACTACGCAAAACTTAATTAAGCAGAAATTTTCTCTTCCTTGATCCCTTCCTCGGTGCCTGGTGTTTTTTGCCTTATTATACTAACTACGAGGGGGTGCTGAAAAGTTCTCAGCCCAACCAACCCACTTCCTCAATTCTGAGTGTTATTTTGCCACTGCAGCTGGAAAGAGTGGTATCTTATTTTGGTAAGTGCCCATTTGCAGAAACAAAATTCTGTTTTGACATTGTTTGAGATCATTGACTGAACCATACCCATGTCATTCTCTTCTTGGTTGGGCTGAGAACTTTTCAGCACCCCCTGACAGTGTAAAGCAGGGATCTCAAAGTCCCTCCTCGAGGGCCGCGATCCAGTCGGGTTTTCAGGACTTCCCCAATGAATCTGCCTGAGATCTATGTGCATGCGCTGCTTTCAATGCATATTCATTGGGGAAATCCTGAAAACCCAACTGGATTGCGGCCCTCAAGGAGGGACTTTGAGACCCCAGGTGTAAAGCGTTTCAGTTTCTGGTAACCAGAGCTAAGACTGTGATGTCATAATGCCTCATTCCACCAATAAGAGCTAACCTCATCAGTGATGTCACAACGGCTTGATTGTCCTATGCTTGGCTCACTTTTATTACATACGAGGTGGTGCTGAAAAGTTCTCAGCCCAACCAACCCACTTCCTCAATTCTGAGCATTACTTTGCCACTGTAGCTGAAAAGAGCGTTATCTTATTTTGGTAAGTGCCAATTTGCAGTCACAAAATTCTTTGTTTTGACATTGATTTGAGATCATTGATTGAACCATATCCACGTCATTGTCTTCTCGGTTGGGCTGAGAACTTTTCAGCACCCCCCCCCCCCTCATAGTGTGAAGAGTTTCAGTTTCTGGTAACCAGAACTGAGGCTGTGATATCATAATGCCTCATTCCACCCATAAGAGCCAACCTCATCAGTGATGTCACAATGGCTTGATTGTCCTATACTTGGCTCACTTTTATTACATAAGAGGGAGTGCTGAAAAGTTCTCAGCCCAATCAACCAACTTCCTAAATTCTGAACTGAAAAGAGTGTTAGCTTACCCCTCCCCCACCCCTTTTAAAAAAAACCGCGAAAGAGGTTTTTAGTACAGGCTGGCATGCTGAATGTTCGGCACTGTTCCTGTGCTAAAAAACGCTATCGCGGTTTTGTAAAAGGGTGGGTAAATTTAAGTGTCAATTTGCAGAAACAAAATTCTTTGTTTTTGACATTTTTTCAGATCATTGATTGAACCATACCCACGTCATTCTCTTCTTGGTTGGGCTGAGAACTTTCCAGCACCCCCTCATAATGTTAGAAAATATGATAATCCCCAGTTGTGAAATTAGAGACTCTTTGATGGCACCTTTATGTAAAAATAGTCTAATTTGCAGGGAAAAAAATAAAACCCTTCGGTTGTGAAATATGTACATATATATATATATAACATGGCTTTTTCAGGCCCTGCAGTGCACCTGATAGCAGTTATTTGCATAGTTAGACGATGGTGTGAATTATGCATGAGACACACACACACACACCCTGCCTAGGCGATAGAATTTCAGTGAAAGTACACCCTGACACCAAAATCCCTCCCCTAAATAATTTACCTCAATAAACAGAATCACTTACTTGTTAGAACTTCTAAATTAGTTGAACCTTGTGCAAGGAGAGACACCCAGTTTCAAAGCAATATCAGCATGCAAAGCAAATCCAGATGCTTAGATGCTCAGCAGAATTCTTAAAATATACAGCATGCTCAGAGAGGACAGCGCTTCAGGTTGAAGACAATAACCTCAGCCGTCACAAAGCAACATAAAACCTTGAGGGATATAGCCACTAAGGACCTGTTCCTTGCGGTAGACACAGAACACAAGAAAACCCTAGGTAGATTGAAATTTAAGAGCTCGAATTCACCCAGAAGCAAGATGTCATTAGAAAAAGAGCTTCAGGGTACCCACTGTCAAGCAGGAGAAGCATTCAAGGGTGGTTCTGCTCTTGCCAAAGCGCCTCATCCCTTAGTATTTCAAGCTTAAGACAAGGGAAGGCTCTCTCCTTTATTGTATCACTGTCAGAATAATCTAATATAATAAAGCCCTAAGCGCGCATGTGCACTCCCAACTGCGTGCTCCCGTTTTCCGTGTGCTGTAGGGACCTGCAGGTAGGAGTGCGCATGCACGCGGCGGCGCAGAGCTTGTCGGCCGCGGCTGCTCTTGCCATCTGAAGGATAAAGCCAAGAAGCACGGAGCCGGAAGGGAGAGGAGCTGCTCTCCTCCCCTCCCCCAACGGACTTAAACCCCCCCCCAGAGCTCGCTGCGGGTCCTGAAACCTTCCAATTCAAGCAGCGTCTGTAGCACTCTACACTCGCTGCTTCGGGGCCTTCTACTGCCATGATTTGCTGGGCAGTAGAAGGCCCCAAAGCAGCGTGTGTACAGTGCTGCAGACGCTGCTGGAATCGGAAGGTTTGTCGGGACCGCGAGAAGGGAAGGGGGGGGGTGGTAAGGGACTAAGGGCAATGGAGGGATATGTGACTTGTATAGTGTCACAAGGAGCTGAAGTGGGAAAAGAACCTGGTTTCTCACATTCTCAGGCCACTGAACTAACCTTTAAGCTACTCCTCCGCTATTTTACTCCCTCTCCCCCCTTTTATGAAGCCATGTTGGGGTTTTTTTCATCGCCGGCTACAGTGGTAAAAGCTCCAACACCCTTAGAATTCCTATAAGCATCAGAGCTTTTACCACTGTGGCCGGAGATAAAAAGCCCTAATGCGAACCTCTGCGACCTCACCTTCGGTTTTGTAACTGATGATGGAGCCGACTTTCGCTCCGGTTGTCCACCGCCTTTGGCTGCTCCTTCTTTTCTAACTACAATCTTTAGCTGATGGCCCCCCTCCTTCAATGGGGACCCTGAGATCGTCTTCGGCCAGCGACGGATCGACATTGAGGAATTGTCTTGGCCATCGTGTCCTGCTGTTGCCTTGCACTGGACTGAGCATAATTGTTCCTCTATTTCACTTCAGTTGAATTTTTTCTTACAGTTTGTTTTTCCTTCCCATTCCATCTTCTAATGTCTGACTGAAATTTATTTTATTTTTTTAATTTAATTTTAATTTAATGTAATTTAATTAATGTTTAATCTTTTTTTTTTTTTTTTAATGTATAATTTAATTATTATTTTATTTTTGTTTTTATCCTCACTGAATACTTGTTGGGATGTTCATATCTTGTCTCTATCTCTTTCTTTCCTATCTTCAATAGAGTTTCTTTCATTATTTAATTCTTACATTGTAAACCACTTAGGTCAGTAAAATGCTAGAACAGCATATCAAAATCTTAATACAACATAATGCGGCTTCACAAAAAGGGGGGTGGGTTAATGACTCAAGAATTCTTGAGGTACAGCAAACTATAGTGCTTGGTTAAAACACAGGCTGGGAGGGCTATCCTTATTATGGAAAAATATGATTGGATTACTTTTCTTATTAGCATTATTTGATTTGAAAACTTTATAGAGGCATGTTAGTGTCTGTACTGAGCCACTGTAATAAAAGCCTATCAGCCAATCACATTACAGCATGCATGACGATAGCACAGTGGATATATTCAAAAACAGCATGCAAGAAGAGTTGCTATTGCCATCTTACCCAGGTTAGGCCAAAGAGGCTGATCCAGGCCCTGCTTTGCCCCATTGCATGCATGGAGTTGTAGTCAGTGGCCTGGTAAGGGGGTGGGGGGCGGTCCACCCCGGGCGCAGTCTTTCTCGGGGCGGTGGCACCCCTCCTCTGCTCCTCCCTTCCCACTCCTACCCTGCCCCTTCCCTTCCCGGTACCTTTTTAACTTTGGTGCTAGCAGCCACCAACTTGCAGCCCGCGCTGTCTTCGGCGCTCTCCGGGACCAGCACCTAGGAAGAGATGTCAGAGAGAGCGGGAGCTCATGGCAGCCATTTCCAATTGGCGATCTACACAGGGCAAGAGCGTAGGAAGATCGCTCCTGCCCCAAAAGCCTGCTAGACCACCAGGTAAGGCCGGGATGCCGGGAGGAAGGCGGGAAAGTGATAAAATATGGGGGGTTCCCCCACCCAAAAAAAAATCACGAATCTGTGAAACCACGCGTGTGGAAACCGCGAATGGGGAAGGGGAAGTGTATGCTTACAGAGACAGCTGTGTCCTGTGGATCCAAGTAGAGAGTTGCACAGGGACAGAAATTTCACCCATCCCCAGCGGAATATAACTCAAACCCACCTGAACCCACAAAGATCCATTCCCTCCACATCCATCCCCACAATTAATCTCTTCCATCCCCACTCATCCCCACAGAAGTCAATGCTATTATTTACTTGCTTGCTCCCCTCTGTTTCCACCCAACCTTAACAGCCTCCCATGGTTTTTCGGATGGTATTCACTATTCAACCAATGAGTTTCCAAGCCTCATTCTGGCACACCAACTGCCTCTCTCAGTACATTCCAAGCCTCATTCTGGAGTCACCTGAGATTCTGAATATACTCCTTTGGGAATCCCATGGCACCTTCTTTCATAACTGCGGAAATCCCATGGGCTGTGTGGGATTCCTGCAATTCCCATTCCTTTGCAGCTCTCTAGACCCAAGTTGATGACTGGGCTAGAGAAGGTTAGAAAAATAAGAAGAAAACTCCTAGTACTGGTGAACGAAAGCTCACAGCATCATAATCCAATCAAGGCTGGTTCTCACTGAGATGGAAGTCCAAAAGTATAGTTTTAGAAATATGCATCCAAGTGGGGCAAACCAGAACAGAATCAGCCTGATCCGGTTGACCCGGGTGAGGTGGTAAGTTGCCTCAAACAGCTTCTTTTGTTTTATTCTCTAACATCAGTGCCAAAAATACATCTGTTCTGAGAAAGATCATTCTCTGCAAAGATCTACTTTTTTTAAAAAAAATCATAACACAATAGAGCAACGTAAAGAGTGTTTTTTCTGACCATCCTCATGCCTCAGCTGTGCCTGTGTGGCACAAGACCAAATCCGAGCACCGCCGAACACTTTGGCAAAGAAATTATTATATCTATTACACATGCATGCCCTTGAGTGCCTTTCTGTTTTTGTTTATTAAAAAAAAGAAAAGAAAAAAAAATTTAAAACATGAATTTCTGAAACTGCAGTAGTAGAAAGCTTGAGCTGACTGCTAGTTATCTTTTTAGATGGAGATTGCTGCACTGTTTTCATGCAACACGCTGGCCAGTAGCAGAGACTTACTGGTCAACCAGTGCTTCTTTGTCAGTGGCTCCTCCTTGTATTCCAGACTGGCACGGCCTGCAAGTTTCCATAGGCAGCCTGGTTCCCCAAGGGATTCTTGCGACTGGAAACTATGAACTCGGAGGGATATGTGAGTGATCTTGGCTCCGATCAGCAGCACAGGGGTTAACACAAGAGACTGAAAGGGTGTCGGTTGTCTGCATGTTCTCTACTTAGTGCTAAGCCTCTGTTAGGTTGATCCATCAGAATTGGGGAAGGGAACCTGAGAGGGGTGAGGGAAAAGGAAACCTTAGTGAAGGGATGTTTCACCCTACAGTCCCTTACTAAAGACAGTTTACGTCCAACAATGACACAAATGGTAATCTTCGTAATTGAACTGACTAGGTGGAGAGGTAGAGAGGGTGTCTCGGTGCACAAGTACATCATCAGTGCTCCTTACAGAATTTTGTGTATGCTAAATTGTTTTAGGTGGCCATTTTGGAAGGGTTGTTCATATTTACATAGAAACGTGTTGGCAGATAAAGGCCAAATGGCCCATCTAGTCTGCCCATTCACAGTAACCACTATCTCTTCTTCTCCCTTATTGGCTAAGACTCTTAACATTTGCATCTCCTCTTCCTATAGGCTCTTTACACCTGCATTGTGAGGTCATAGAGCTTTATGGTTAGAGAAACATGATGGCAGATAAAGGCCAAATGGCCCTTCTGCAGCATCCACTATCTCCTCCTCTCCCTATTGGCTAAGGCTCTTAACATTTGCATCTCCTCTTCCTATAGGCTAAGGCTCTTTGCACCTGCATTGTGAGGTCATAGAGCTTTATGGTTAGAGAAACATGATGGCAGATAAAGGCCAAATGGCCCTTCTGCAGCATCCACTATCTCCTCCTCTCCCTATTGGCTAAGGCTCTTAACATTTGCATCTCCTCTTCCTATAGGCTAAGGCTCTTTACACCTGCATTGTGAGGTCATAGAACTTTATGGTTAAAGAAGCATAGACAACTACAGATGTACCACAATATTATAAATTTTATATCTTTCATTAAAATACTCTTATAAATAGTGCTCAGAACCACAACCATCAGTGTTTAAGTGTATAAAAGTGTGGGTCAGAGCACTATTTATAAGAGTATTTTAATGAAAGATATAAAATTTATAATATTGTGATACATTTGTAGTCATTTAGTATATTATCACAATTATAGAATATTATTGTTCCCTAGTAGTAGTAAAGAAACATAGAAACACGATGGCAGATAAAGGCCAAATGGCCCATCCAGTCTGCCCATCCGCAGTAATCACTATCTCTTTCTCTCTCCCAGAGATCCCACTTGCCTATCCCAGGCTTTCTTGAATTCAGACACAGTCTCTGTCTCCACCACCTCTTCTGAGAGACTGTTCCACGCATCTACCACTCTTTCTGTAAAAAAAAGTGTTTCCTCAGATTACTCCGGAGCCTCTCACCTCTTAACGTCATCCTATGCCCTTGCACTGAAGATCAAAGCCTAACTTTTTCCAATTTGAAGCTGATATGAATGGATGGTCTACCCCGTGGGGACCCTTCTAATGGTTAGATAATTATTGATGGTTTGTTCAGATACAAGAGTCGTGAGGAAAAGATATCAAACATACAGCAGTGGGTGATCCAAAGAAAACTTTGGTCAGCAGCACGGACTCGACACTGACAGTGTTTCGGCAATTCTGCCTTTGTCAAAGAGTTTAATGTATCACAAAGGAGAGGGATGAAAGAAAAGGAAATGTTAGTGAAGGGATGCTTTGCCTACAGTCCCGTACTTAAGGAAGACAGCTTGCTTCCAAAAATGCCACCAAAAATAATCCTCTGCTCAGTGATAACTCTTTAACTGAACAGAAGGGGAAGAGGGGGAGGGAGGGTGTCCTAGTGCACATTTGGTTCATCAGCGTCCCTTTAAAAAAAGTAGCTCATGCACGCTATTAGCTGGCGCATAACTGTGGGCTCCTTTTACAAAGGTGCACTAGTGTTTTTAGCGCACACACCGGACTAGCGCACGCTATTCCGCGTGTTAAGGCCCTAACGCACCTTCGTAAAAGGAGCCCTGTATGTATTTTATAGAATTGTCCCGAAAATGTGGTTTTTTTGAATCTATATATAACGTCAAGAACTGTCCGATCAGAAAATTAAAACGTCTTGTAGTTCCATCACATCGAGAAATCGTTCATGAGCGTATTAGGACTGCCACGTTCCCCGAAAAAGGCCCACAGCTCTGGAATTCTGTACCTTTATCTCTTCGATTGTTGAGAACAATTGACAAGTTCAAAGTTGACTTTAAAAAACATTTCTCTTTTCGGATGATTATTATAACAAATGGTGGTTTTCTGCACTTGAGAACCTTCTGCCAGAGCCAAGACTTTTTAACCTAATGTTTTTACCTTCCCCCCCTATTTTTTAATTAATTGTAATTCTTTTTTTAACCTTACATGTATGTTGTATGTGATTTTATGTTATTTTTAGTTTACCCAATTTTAGATTGTAAGCCTAGGGTTGACAGATTTTCCAATCGGAAAATCCGGAACCCTAGACTCGTCCCCCATGCCTACCCATCCCCGCTCTGTAATGCCCTGATCCCGCCCTAGCCCCACTCCCCACTGCCTGTTCTTTGTCGGACAGGGAGGAAGTCCGCCCATGCGTGGATGCCACACGATGATGTCACGCGCATGCGTGCGTGCGGTGTCATTGTGTAGAATCCGCACATTTGTGGACGTCCTCCCTGCCTGACGCGGTTTGAGCAGGCTTTTCAAAACCCGGCAAAGTGCCGTGTTTTGAAAAGCCATCCGGACCCCCAGACACGTCCTCAAAAAGGAGGACATGTTTGGGGGAAATCCGGACGTCTGGTAACCCTATATTAGCCGCCTAGAAGGTTTGGTTCATAGGCAAAGCGCACGCCGACAACCCAGCGCAGACATCTGAGCGCAAGGTGGAAGCGCGCCAAAGAAAAACAGTATTTTAAGGGGCTCCGACGGGGGGTGTTGGTGGGGAACTCCCCCACTTTACTTAATAGAGATCGCACCGGCGTTGTGGGGGGTTTGGGGGGGTTGTAACCCCCCTCATTTACCGGAAACTTAATTTTTTCCCTCTTTTTCAGGGAAAAAGTGAAGTTTTCAGTATAATGTGGGGGGTTACAACCCCCCAAACCCCCACAACGCCGGCGCAATCTGTGTTAAGTAAAGTGGGGGGTTCCCCCCATACACCCCCGTCGGAGCCCTTTAAAATACTGTTTTTCTTCGGCGCGCTACCACCTTGCACTCAGTTGTCTGCGCTGGGTTGTTGGCGCGCCTTTGTCGTCGCGCGCTTTTGACCTGTCACCGAAGGTTTTTACCCTTGGCGCAGGATAATAAGATATAAATAAACTTGGAAACTTGGATCGGCCTGTGCAGAGGTTTACATTTCCCATTCAACCCTAGCAATGGTAAGCCATTTCTCCTTCTCCTTTACAACCTGATTTACTGGCTTCCCTCCTGTTCTGCGTCTACGGGAAAGACTCCAGCTCTCAAAGTCTGAAATTGGCTTTTCCATTTTGCCTTTCCTTAGTGGTTTTCCTAATGTGGATGGCATGGCGCCATTTTCACAATACATACTTCTGTCAGTAACAGCTTGGGTCTGCACTCGCTGTAATTCTTTCACTCCATTCTATGAGAATTTACAGCGTCTTGATGTATAACTTCAAAACCCAATAAACTAGATACCTTAAGGGCCACGCCAGTGCTCCAGTAGCTGCCCGTAGCCAGTTGTATTCTGTTTAAATTGTTAACTGTGGGCTGAAAGCATTTCATCTTGGGCTTTATGATCATGGGAGGATGGGCTGTTGGTTATTCCTGCAAATTGTTCCTTCAAATTGTTGAGGTCTTAGCCTTTTCTAGTGTTATTCCATTTTATGAAATATAGTGCCAAGCTTTTTCCATGCATCAGGTAGATTGCAAGGTTTTTGGTAAACCTTAAAGACTCTTTAATTCCTTTTGTGAAGAACTGGTAACAAGATTGATTAATTTTACCGTTAGTCCATAGAAAATGAGTCCTAGTGTGCAATGGTCAATCCTGTGGTTTTTGTTTCACTGTCTGTTATTTTTTTAATGTTTTTATGGTTCATAGACAACGGCGCGAAAGACAAAAGCGCGCGCCAACAATTGAGCACAGCGCGCCGCGCCACCACGCCGCTCTAAATTACAGTTTTTAGGGGCTCCGACGGGGGGTTTTGTTGGGGAACCCCCCCAGTTTACTTAATAGACATCGCGCCGGCGTTATGGGGGTTTGGGGGGTTGTAACCCTCCACATTTTACTGTAAACTGAACTTTTTCCCTAAAAACAGGGAAAAAGTGAAGTTTTCAGTAAAATGTGGGGGGTTACAACCCCCCACACCCCCCACAACGCGGCGCGATGTCTATTAAGTAAAGTGGGGGGGTTCCCCCCACGCCCCCCCGTCGGAGCACTAAAAACAGTAATTTAGAGCGGCGCGGCGGCACGCGCTGCGCTCAATTGTCTGGGCGCACCTTTGTCCCGGCGCGTTTTTGACCTGACACCGTTTTTATTACGTTTTCGTGAGTGTTTGCTGTGTACCCTGCCATGAGGTTTTTGTTAGGATATATTAAATAACTAAATAAATGAATTGAGTGCTGGGTACTGCCATGCCATGCACCAGACCTACAATTTGATTTTCAGGTTAGGAGTAGAGGTCTGCACGGGAACGGGGATCGCGGGAATCCTGCGGGTCCCGCGGGAGTCCCGCAGGAATCCCCCCCTTAACCCACGGGACTCCCACGGGGACCCCCTCTGGCCCACGGGACTCCCACGGAAGCAGGGTTCATCCATATAATATAATGGACACGTCAGCCTTTGTAAAAGAGGGGGTTTATAAGTTAATTACCTGAACAGAAAAGAAAAAAAGGCTTCCACCAAAGAGATTCCACAAGGAAAACAGCAGCGCAAACACAAAAGAAACTGTGGAATTGATGATCCTGTCAGAAGTAATTGCTGCTTTTTATGGGGACGGGCGGGGATGGAGGTAATTCCTTGCAGGGATGGGTGGGGACGGAGAGGATCCTGACGGGGACGGAGAGGATCCTTGCGGGGACAGGTGGGAACGGAGAGGATCCGGGCGGGGATGGGTGGGATTTCTGTCCCCGCGCAACTCTCTAGTTAGGAGGACTGCTCCCTGGGTTGAATGAGGCCGAGAATGCTGCAGGGGCAGTACCCAGCCCTTTTGCAATGGTGACACCTAGTGGTCAGATTTAGGGATCACGAACAAGGTTTGCAAAATGAGCTCAGTGTGTGGTCTCTGGTTGAAGACTAATGCTGACTTAACTTTAAGAAAGGAAGTTGGGAAGGGGTTATAACTCAGGGGGGAAAAAAAAAATCACCGGGTACTTGTGAGTGAAAGCACATGATCCCACATTTCATCCCTGGTCCCAGTTGACTAGAACCCCAGAAGACAAAGAGAGAGAGAGACAAAACGAAAAACAACGGAATATTGTTAAACTTGTTTCTGAAGGTTACTACAGTGTTTCTTTCTTGTTAAGCTTTCTGCCAACAAAATGTTGTTGTCTGTCTGATTAAAATGAGGCCTGGAGCCGTGTTTCCCGAGTCTATTGTTGTACTAGGAAAAGTCCTTTATAATACAGAAAGCAGCAGGTGTCAGAGAGGACAAGTTATTAATAGGCCCCCCCAAAAAACCCCAACCTGTCATCTAATATAGCCTGGGAGGAGGGAAGGTCATGTGGTAGGAGTAAGATTAGGAGTTGGTATTACTGGTTTCTAGTCCTACTTTGATGCAGGGGGAGGGGATAGGAGAAGAGGCACTGCCTTTAGGCAGGTGAAAAAAAGAGGTGACCGTACAAAAACCCATGCATGGAGCTGGCCCTGAGGTGGTCATCCACACATATTTAAAGATGGCCCTGTGGCATAGACTGGCCACACAGAAAGATCTGGATTTGTTATGCAGGCCCCTCTTCTTCTTTCTACCAGTCCATTGCCAAAGTAAGGAAGCTGCCGGGACTCCCAGCGGCAAGGAGAGTACAATGGCGGCAGCAGTCAGAGTGCGTAAGGCTAGGAAGGTGCCTGCTGTTAGCATTTTATAACACTACCAGATGTCTTCAGTTTATCATTGGTGATAGGTATTCAGGCAGAGTAACACAATAACATAGTAATTTGATGAGTCCCTGCCGCAAAGAGCTTACAATCTAAGGGAGCAAGTCATAAATGTAGGTATGTTTAGTGCCAATCTAATAACAATGCTCAGATGCACCTAACCCATTTTGGCATGCTGAAACTTAAGCATGACAGCTTCCGCCGGGTCAATGGCAGGCATAAGCTGCACACCTAAATGCGGTGTCAGGTCAAAAGCGCGCCGGGACAAAGGTGCACGCAGACAATTGAGCGCAGCACAGAGGTGCGCGCCGCAAAAAATTACAGTTTTTACGGCTCCGACGTGGGGGGTGTGGGTGGGCATGGGGGGGAGATTGCGCCGCGTTGTGGGAGCGTTGTGGGGGGTGTGAGGGGTTGTAACCCCCCACATTTTACTGAAAACTTCACTTTTTCCCTGTTTTTAGGGAAAAAGTTAAGTTTACAGTAAAATGTGGAGGGTTACAACCCCCCAAACCCCCCACAACACCAGCGCGATCTCTATTAAGTAAACTGGGGGGGGCTCCCCAACAAAAACCCCCGTCGGGGCCCCTAAAAACTATAATTTTCTTCGGCGCGTGCCTCCGTCTTGCGCTCAGTTGTCGGCGCGCGCCTTTGTCTTTCACGGGGTTGTCTATGAACCCCTAAATGCGCCTTCCAATGCAACATCCGATACTATTTGCGCATTGCTACGTGGAACGCCCATGACATGCCAGGAACATCTCCTGGGCCGGTTAAACACCCCTTCGTAAACTAACGGCCTCTTTTACAAAGCCGCACGGAAACAGCCCCGAAGCTCTTTAATTCTCTATGGGCTTCGGGGCCGTTGGCGCAGAGCAGCCGCTAGCGCGGCTTTGTAAAAGAGCGTAAAAGGTAATATTCAGCGCAAGACAGCCGCTAAATATTAGCGCTTACAGGCTCTGCCATGTGACTTATAGCCATCTATCCACAAAATGTAAAGCGCTAGCCGGCGAAGCCTAGCAGCCAAATTGGGCTACATAAATAGGTGGTCTTATCTTTGGCCGTTCTAAACTTAGCCAGCCAGCGCCGACTATTGACTTAGCCGGATAAGTTTATAGTGGCCAACAATAAACCGGATATTCAATGCCAGTCATTAGATATGGCCCAGGAAAGACTATCCCGGCCTCAGCGCAGACCTTGGGAGTCAGTCCAGCTGCCTCCCTTGGTCTGAATATCAGCCCCTGTGAATTTTGGAAGCACAGCTTCATAGATGTGATTGATTAATATGGAAAGCACTTTTCGTCAAGCTTCTGCCCTCACAAGCCACTTTACACATTACAGATAAGTTATTATTTTTGGATTTGATTTTATTTTCATGATCATTAATAGCAAAAGGATGTTCACAGTTTTTTGTTTTTGCAGGGAGGGCAGTCAGAGGGACTCTCTAAGTGCGATGATGGTCCCTCTACGCAAACATAGCTGGCGTTGCATATGACACCGTTTGGTTGGTGACTGAGCACTTTATTAATGCTGTATTTGTATTTATTTATTTAAGTTCTTTTTAGAACACAGTCTTGTGGAAAGATTTTGAAAGCACTCTTAAATGTAGGCCAGCATTTACAGGCCAACATTTAAATCATCTGTCCAAAGCCTACAGAGATGCAGAGGGACACTTATGGACACCCAAGGCCACTTTCGGTGCAAACCACACCCATGCCAACCTTGGGCGTCAGTAGGCATGCCTAGACGCCTCCGTAGGCATGAGTCAGACGCCTATATTGTAGGCATCCTTGGCAGCATAGATTTTTTTGGTTTTTTTTAAGTGCATTCCGATTGGCTAGTGAGATGGCAGTAGGACTTCTACCGCCACCTACAATCGGGACACCGTTTGTGGAATCAGCCCCTAAATGCCTTACAAGTAGCCCTTTGTAACTGCTGAATGGATAAGGCAGGGTATTCCCCGGTCGCCTCGGGTAAGCTTTCTTCTCCATATATTTCCCCAGTCAGTTCGCAAAGAATTGTAAATTACACTTAGTAGATCTCAACAATGCTTCTAATTTGTTTCTAAATGTTGTCAGTTTAAGCTTGTGAAATGCAAAGGCAAGCACTACGTGGAAATTGTAGAGGCAAAGCACAGGGGAACAGCAGGGAATATTAATGAGCCTTCTGCACAAGTGTTTGCCAGACTGTACTGGAAATAGTGACCAAAATTACAGCATAGTTCCCGTGTTCAAGATGCTCCTTGGACTCTGGATGCACTCCCTCACTTCTCAGTGGGACTGCTAGCCAAGCAAGCTGCTGGCTCCATTTTAATTTGGAGTGGAAAATTTGCCATGAGTTCTTTTTTGGTTTTGTCCCAGGAGCTCCAAGGTTGAGGGCTCTTAGACCAAACCATTACTATACAAAGCATTAAGAACATAAGAACATAAGAAGTTGCCTCCGCTGAGGCAGACCAGAGGTCCATCTCGCCCAGCGGTCCGCTCCCGCGGTGGCCCATCAGGCCCATTGCCTGAGCAATGGTCCCAGACTATCCCTATAACCTACCTCTACTCCTATCTGTACCCCTCAATTCCTTTATCCTCTAGGAACCTATCCAAACCTTCTTTGAAGCCTTGTAACGTGCTCTGGCCTATCACAGCCTCCGGAAGCGCGTTCCATGTATCCACCACCCTCTGGGTGAAAAAGAACTTTCTGGCATTTGTTCTAAACCTGTCCCCTTTTAATTTCTCCGAGTGCCCCCCTGAACTTGTGGTTCCCCATAATCTGAAAAATCTGTCCCTGTCTACCTTTTCTATACCCTTCAGGATCTTGAAGGTTTCTATCATGTCTCCTCTAAGTCTCCGCTTTTCCAGGGAGAACAGCCCCAGCTTTTTCAGTCTGTCAGTATATGAGAGGTTTTCCATACCCCTTATCAGTTTAGTTGCTCTTCTCTGGACTCCCTTTCTTGTTTATCATGAATGACTGGTTATGGCAGCATTTGGGATCAGATTTCTTGCCCTTTGATCTTAAGAGCTCTCCATTTTCCCCTTTTATTTATCTTTTCTTTTACTTATGGGCACACTATGCTTTTGGAGTTGAGATAGCCAGAGAATATCTCAATATCTCTCCTCTCGCCTTATACACCTCCCAGAGAACTCCATTCCTCAGATAAGCTGCTTTTAGTTGTATCCTTCTCCTCCACTGCCAGTTCCAGACTTTGTTCCGTTCATCTAGCTGCCCCTATGCCTGGAATAAATTGCCTGAGTTTGTCCGTCAAGCCCCTTCCCTTGCTTAAAAGCCCACCTTGCTTAAAACCCGACCTTTTTGATATAGCCTTCAATCCATAACCCTACCTAAGGTTACCATATGACTCCAGAAAAAGGAGAATGGATTGAAACATCTGGGTTTTACTTCCATTGCTTTCACCTAATAAGCAGGGCAGGATTAACCAATAGGCCAAGTAAGCACGTGCCTAGGGCCCGAAATGGTCAGGGGGGCTCGATGAAGGAAGGCATCAACATTGTTTTTTTCCAAACAGCAATGGGCCCCTACAGCATCGATCGGCAACGCGGGGCCCCCCTTCCGATTGGCAACGCGGGCCCCATCCCGATCGGCAACGCGGCCCCCCCCCCCCCCATCGACGGAAAGTAAGACAAGCAAGCAACGCGGGTAAGAAAGGCAACGGGAACTGTAATTGTGCAAGCAGTGCTGCTTGGCCAAAGCTTCCCTCTGACGCAGCTTCCTGTTTCCACCTGGGCGCATGGTGGGGCGGGGCGGGGGGCCCAGTGTACTTGTGTGCCTAGGGGCCCTCGATGAATTAATCCTGCCCTGCTAATAAGCACACATCAGAACATTCAAATAACACAGATATGATGCTAATGCAGATTATCATATAGCCAAGGAGCCAAGAGCAGATGTTAGATGGGGACAAGATGGGTGGTCCAGCGTCCTTTGGGATAAAGAGATGGGAGGCTAAACTCAAGGCAAGTTGTTGACACAGTTAAACAAGATATAAGGAACTGATTTAGTTACAGTGTGTGTGGCAAGCTAGTCCTGGCGCAGAATGAGAACAGGATGAGAACCCTGGTAAAAGTAGGGTTACCAGATTTTTTACTATAGTAAAATCCGGACCCCCTAGGCCCGCCCTTTTGAACATTGGAGGCTGGGCTGCCCTGCAAGCAAGACTGTCTACAATCATTTGTACTTCCAAGGCAAGCTTTTGAGACCTCCCCCCTGGGTGTATGGTCAATCATCCTAGGTATTAAAGACTTGGGTGAAAAGGCAGGTTTTCACCTGCTTCCCGAAGTAGAGGTGGTCTAAATTCCAGAGTGTGGGGGCTATTCCCGAGAAGGCTCAACCTCCAGCTTAATTGCATTTACTCTCTATCAACACGCGCATCGTGCTACTTTGAATCTATCGCCCCCCCCACCCCCGCTTAAATCATCTCACCATATTTAAACTATAAAATCAAAAGCCCATAAATCTCAAGACAAAAAAGGAAGGAAATTTATGTTCACTGATATTTCAAAGAACATAAAGGTTGTTTAAATATTATTTAATGACTGAATATGATATGGAGAGTTCAGCAAAAAAAAACAACAACAAAAAACCACTATATTCAATCTCTTTATTATGCTCTTGGGGTATAATTGTATTCATAATGCAGATAAACCACTGTTCTTGTCTTGGCAGAAGTTAATCTAAGTCACCTCCTCTCTAATTTAGACATGATGCCGCGAATATAAAAAAATCTCAGAAAAAAAAGTGCTCCTTTTACGAAGGTGCGCTACGTGTTCAAGTGCGCGCTAGCCAAAAATCTACTGCCTGCTTAAAAAGAGGCAGTAGCGGCTAGCGCGTGCGTCCATTTAACGCACGCTATTCCGCGCATTAAGGCCCTAGCGCGCCTCTGTAAAAGGAGCCCAAAATATTTGTGGGTTTTTATCCAAAGCACGGACAAACTAGTGATATCAATTTTTGTCCAGCCCAACTCATGTCCCCTAGACTAGAAAACCCTGCGCCCCTGACATCTCTGGAGCAGAGGAGTGGCCTAGTGGTTAGTGCAGGGGGCTTTGATCCTGAAAAATCCAACGAATCTGCAGTGAAAAGCGAACACCAAAACCAAAAAAAAAAAAAAAAAAAAGAGACTGCAGATGGAAATGTACAAGGACAGGAATCTTTATTTTTAAAAAAAACCATATCAATTTGTAATCCTTTAAAAATGGCTCTCATACACATGGAATACTGTTGCTCCTTGTGACCTTGGGCAAGTCTCTTAACCCTTTCAGGACCATAAGGATCGTAGGCCAATTTTTGTGGTTTTGACGACATTTTTATGGTAAAAAGGGCTTGCAGATGCCAAAAAATTGATTTTTTTTGTGAAATATCATTATTTTTTTTAAAAAAAAATCACACTTCTGGCTTATGGACA
The DNA here is from genome assembly GCF_902459505.1 of Geotrypetes seraphini. Lineage (NCBI taxonomy): Eukaryota > Metazoa > Chordata > Amphibia > Gymnophiona > Dermophiidae > Geotrypetes > Geotrypetes seraphini. The sequence goes on from NC_047098.1 coordinate 18,200,949, forward strand.
GTGTGGCAAGTGAATCTTCTCGTCAATCTGGCAACGACGCTAATGAATGAATGTCGGAACCAGTTTGTTTACATAAAGGCAGTATCATATGGAATCCGTACATATCAAATTTAGAACTGTAGACTATCCCAATCAAAATTTATAGGATTTTAAAGTTATGGGACAAATATGTCCCTTGGTCCTGAAAGGGTTAACCCTCCGTTGCCCCAGGTACAAAAACAAAAATCCTGAGATTGTAAGCCCATTAGGAACAGAGAAAGTACCTGCAAATTAAGGAATATAGCGCTTTGTACAGTTTAGTAGCACTATAGAACTTAGTGGTGGTAGTAATGGTACATCTTCATGTGTAAACATCAGTTTCCTGAAATCAGCGTTTGAATGTACGTCCAGTCTGTATGTGCTAAATGTCACTGTCTGCAAATGCTTCTAAAGCAGGCTTTTTCAACCCAGTCCTCGGGACACACTCAGCCAGTCTGGTATTCAGGATATCCCCGTTGAATATTGAAAAGCTAGATTTGCACACAGTGCCTTTATTTTATGCCACTGTATGTCTCACGCATATTTACTGAGTATATCCTAAAAACCAAACTGGCTGGGTATCTCCTGAGATCCCCTGTCCTAAAATGAACCGCTATGCAAACTTGTAGATCACCAGGCACTTTGGTCATGAGCACATGAATGGGTTCCCTCCCCCAAGGAAAATCAAAAACCCTGAAGGAAACCAGATAAAAGCTTTGTCCTCTACAAAGAGCACCGATGGTAACCCTTGGGTCCTTTACTCTCTCTAAGCTGTGTGGGAATCCTTTAACTGCAGTGTTGCCCCTGATGGGGAGAGGGGGGTGCTTTATCATCGGGTTTTGAATAATTAGGTACAGGCAGGTCGTCTAGTGTTCTGCAGAACACGCCTATCCCTCGTTATTGGAAATGTGATATTGAAACAGCACCCCCCACTGGCAGGAATGTAGGAGGAGGACTCCTGTACAGCTTAGAGCAGTGTCTCGCAAACATTTTGAAGCTGCAGCACAGTAAACTCGGGGCCGCGTTGACGTCATGTGGATGTGTGGAGACCTTCCAGATGGGGCCCTGAGCTTGCTATTACTATGCCGGGGGGGGGGAGGGAGGGAGGGGGAAAGGAGGAGAGATGCCGGTGAGGAAGAGACCCGCCGGCTGACTGCTTACAGGACATGCCTATCATTGCAAGAAGCACATCCTGTAGGTAGTCAGCCAGCGCTGGTGCCTCTCCTCCTCGCAGCCACACCTGGAATCTCACCACAGCACACCGTTTACGATACACTGGCTTAGAGAGAGCATTGCTTGAGACGGCCTTGCAAGGAATCCAGGTTTTCCCCACATCTAATACAGCTTCAGGTTGGATCTCCATTAAGAAGATAACTGGAAATGTTGAAAGCCAAGCTTTCTTTGGGTCCTCACATGCTGCCTGTAGACATTTCTTAGCTGTCGATCAGTTTACCTTGTTAGGCCTCAGATAAAGCTTTAATGGAAATTTAACACATAGCAAGGTAATTAAAAGGTAATGGATCGTTAAGTATTATGTAGCCCTCTATTAAACAATTTGTTGGATACTTCCATGATAACTTACAATAACTGTTTAAATGCTAATTACACAGTTATTGAATATATTTAATTTTAGTATTGCCAAATTAAATATCAATAAACTGCTATATAAGAATGAGCTACCAAGAAACTGTTTATTGCTATTTAATAATTTCAATCACTAATATGTGTGAATATCAATTATCTGCAGACCACATTTGAAGATAATAAATAAATGTTTGTTTCTTGATTTGTTCTGTCTTTTTTGGCCTTCCAGCTTTCTCAGGTGTTTATCTGTTCTGTACAACTCATTTTTATGATACGCTGACTTTATTATTGTTATTAATCTGACATAAGCCCTCTTGCTTTTCGCTAATGAGCGTATTTTATGTTCCTTGGATTATGAGGGCCATGTTTAATGGCTGCACTGATGCGACTGGGACACTCTTTCACGTTGCTTAGAAAAATTAGAATCCCTTTAAAACGCAAAAGGTTCAAGAGATAAAACACATTTTGCTGATCCCTCAAACTGTGCATCAGTGTCTCGCAAACTTTTTCAAGCCACAGGACACTACACTGTGGGTCGCGACTCGAGGGCCTCCGGGCATGCGTGACCCTCCAGATCAGTGGTCTCAAACTCAAACTCTGCAGGGACACATTTTGGATTTGTAGGTCCTTGGAGGGCCGCAGATAAAATAGTTAATGTCTTATTAAAGAAATGACAACTTTGCATGACTCGTTATAGTTTATAAATCTTTCCTTAGTTGCTTCTCATAATTTCAGCTATACATAGCTGAAAGCAGTGCAATATGCAGAAAGTGAAGTTTAGATAGTTTTTCACTTTCTGCATGTTGCACTGTGTATAGCTGAAATTATCAGAAGCAATTAAGGAAAGATTTATAAACTATAAAGAGTTTTACCTCATGCAAAATTATGATTTAGATTCTAAAGTATCAGCTGCAAGAGACAAGATTTTGGTGTAGTCTTCTAGGCTTTTTTGTAGAGGGCGGAATCAATATCTGACTTGCGCCTGGAAAACGTGTGCCTTAAGTGTACGCCTTCAGCACCGGACACAACCACCATCTTACATCAAGCAGTCTCTGCTCCTACGGGCATCCTGCGCCTGAACCGGAAGCCTTCTCTCTGACGTTGCAACATCAGAGGAAAGGCTTCCAGATGAGGCACGGGACTTGCAAGGTGCAATTAGTACTATTATGGGGGCGGGGTCTGGGGTGAAGATTGGGTAGAGATGGGCGGGGTCTGGCCCACGACTTAGCCCAGTCAACCGCCGGTTCACGGACCGATGCCGGTTCACAGAATAATTCTTTTATTTCTGCCGGTCCATAGGTGTAAAAAGGTTGAAAAACACTGTTTTAGAGGATTATTGTAGAATAGATGATAATTGACTTGTCTTTCTGGTTTGTACTCCCAATTCGTCTACTTTTGGGCTTAAATGTCATTAGATTAATTGTTGTGTTGAATTATTGTATTTTATGAAATTCAATAAAGATATTTAAATCAGAAAAAAGGTATTATTTTTTTTTTTTCCTTTATGTTTTTGTTGTAGTCCTATATATTACCTACTAGAGTCTGAAAGACAGGGATCTTCATTTCATAAGGTGTGAATCTCATTGGAATTTAGGAAAACTGAATAAATGAAACAGTACATCAGGGCCGGCTCGAAAGCTTTTTGCTACCATAAGTAAACACTTTTTGCCCCCCCACTCTATATGTGTTTTATATGAGAACGGTCAATTCACCCAACCCTTTCCTTCCGCACTCAGGAATGAATACCAACCACTTTTGTGAAGCGTAATCCCTTTCCCTCTTGGGGTTTTCCCCCTCCCCTTTTACCGCCCTTTTTATATACTTTATCTCGATATATTTTCACTCTTACCTAGCCCCGGATCCTCCTGTTTCTGGACCATACTTTAGCATTTCAAGCAGTTTCACATGACAGAGAATTTCGATTGTTACTGCTTGGAGATTGTTCTTATAAATATTTCAGAACTCAAGTGAAAACTTATCTCTTTTCAAAATATTTGGTCAAATAGTTTCTTTTTGTCATTCTTAAATTGTTTTTCGTTTATAATCGCTTGTAAACCGCATAGAACTCATGGTTACGCAGTTAAGAAGTATGTTGTTATGTTACGACTATGACCTTTAAGCTTTTCTTTTTTTCACTATTTTTTTTTACCCTTTTTTAAATTTCATAGTATTGTAAACCGTCTAGGTACACGTTGATAGATGGTATATCAAATTTGGAATAAAGTTGGAAACTTAGTACCCATTCCTGCAGCTTATGATTTTATTTAACACTAGTCTTTAAGCCCGTTACATTAACGGGTGCTAGAATAGATGTGCCTGTCTGTCTTTCTTTCTGTCTCTTTCTCTCCTTGGCCGCTGTCTGTCTGTCTGTCTTTCTTTCAGCCTGTCTCTCTCCCTGGCCCCCTGCCTGCCTATCTCTCCCTTTTGCGCCATGCCTGCCTGTCTCTCCATGGCCCCCTTCTGTCTCCTCTCCCCCCCCCCGAGCAAATCAAGATTACTGCCTGTCCCCCAGCACACCCCTCCCCCAAAGCAGCCCCCTTTCCCTCTCCCCCTACACTTCCCTGTGCAGCAGTAGCAGCTGGACGCCTCGCAGCACCCGCACCTTGTCCGCTTCGTCCAGGCCGAAGGACACCCTCCTGCCATTGCTCTCGGCGCCACTCAAACCGCTGCATGCGCCACAAGCCAACGCTCGCCACACACTGCACGCACACCACATGCAATGCAAATCGAACACGGCCACGGAAGCACACAGCACAGCGGCAGGGATCACGGCCTCCTAAGTGTGCATGCACACTTAGGGTTATATTATAGAAAACTAGTCTTATAGCCCGTTACATTAACGGGTGCTAGAATACTTGTGTGTGTGTCTGTCTTTATTTCTTTCTCTCTCTCCTTAGCCGCTTTCTGTATTTCTGACTTTCTTTTTCCTCGGCTATCCACCCATTCTCCCTTCCTTTTACCTTCCCTGTGCCAACCACCACCCCTTCACTGCTCCCCCGTCCAGCAGTAGGCCTCCCTTCCTTTTTCTCCCCCCTATCTCTTCCCCTGTCCAGCAGCACCCCTTACCTCACGTCTGCCCTCCGCCGACAGCCGCCTCAAGCCACCGCGGCCTGCAGGCGCCGACAGCCGCAGCGGCATGCAGACACCTAGAGCTGCTGCGGCCGACAGCCTCCACGCCACCTGAAGCCGACATCTGCCTTGGAAGAGAGAGAGAGAGATATGCGTGGAAGCGCGCATGCACACTCCTACCTGCGGGGACCTACAGCGCACGGAAAACGGGAACACGCTGGTAAGAGTGCGCCTGCGCGCTTAGGCTTTTATTATATTAGATACATTTGAACTCTTGCATTAACATTTTCCAGGAATGTCTCCCCCCCACCCTCGATATTCAGTGGAACTTAGCCAGCTGGGAACAGCTCCCAGTCGTTTGGCTGGCTATCCACCAATATTCAGTGGGAGATAGACGGAAAAAAATAGAATGGAGATTCAATGCTGATCGCTGGACACATCCCCAGCATCGAATTTCAGGGCTCGTCACAGACTGCAAGAGGTAGCCAGGCTGCCTCCTGCAGTCTGAAAATCAGCCCCCCTAGTCTGCTTGCCAAAATGATGGCCAAAATGCCATCTCCAGAAATGTATTCAAATCAGAGGCAGTCTAATAACTTCTTTGTATAGCCCACACACACAATAACATAGCCAAATCCAAGAGCTAAACACATAAATATTCCCCAAATATCAATCAAAGAGGACCTTCAGCTAGGTTTTCATTCAAAGTATGCTCTATACATGATCGTTTCGGATCATCCATCAAATCGTCATAAGCCCTCCAAATATTCACTGCACAAAACCCCTTAATTATCAGTAATACTATAATATCTTTTATCACTTTCAAATATTAATTTAGCTTTACTATTCAAATCCACTTTTCAGTTTTCAAAAAGCCGCACTTATCTTCACATTGAAGCATGGACCATCAGAACAGTCTCCGATCTAATGCTCTGTTTCGCTCGTTCCGGCTGCATCAGGGAAGCCTATTTCTGTGAGCAGTAAAATCCTACAAAGCAGCCGCTTTTCTTAGAAGTGCAGACCCTTCTCTGAATCACCTCTCTTTTTTGAAGATGGGCTTCCTGAATTGAATCCAGTACTTGTGACAACCTCCTCCAATGCTTCGTGTAGACCTTTTATCACCTATGCATTCCAGTGGACTTCCTGCTCGTGTCACCGCCTTGTTGCACAGATTTGCAACCTTATCATCATGCAAATTGATCATGCCATAATCACTTCATTTCTGTGTTTGATCCATATCGGTGGCTCGCCCCTGTTGTGTACTTTTCTCCTAGATTTCTGAACCTGAAATCTTGACTCCACTACAAAATATTTAAAAAGTTACACATTCCGAAACTCTTGAGCATCCCACAAGCTTTTTTTTTTTTAATAGAGGAAATGAGATGTGATCATTGTCTCTTCCTACTCCTTCTCCTCTCCAGAGTACCTAATATATTTGCGGATCTTGCCAGCATCAGCATAAAAACAAATTTTTCCTCACTAGCCCTTCTGCAATATTCCGTAAGCAACTATTGAACAGAACTGGAGCCAGCACTTTCTTTGGTGTGAACTCAATTTACCACTTTTCTCTCTCACCTGTCACTCAGCCTCGTTTACCACCAGCTTACTTGTAAAACTTCCTGTCTAGAACAGCGTCAAATTATGACATGGTGACAAAATTCATCACCGTTCCCGTCCCCGCGGATAACCGCGGAAAACCATCTTCATGTCATTCTTTAAGGAGAGAGGGAAGAATCAGAATATGAATGGCCACAACCACTAACCCGCAAGCTTTGCTTTGAAGAATGCTGGTGTAGAAGGACTGAGGTTGAAACAGACACTACAGAATGACAGTCTCTGGTATCCAGATATTGTGATGTCATAATGCCAGTGCCTAAGAGCCAATCACATCAGTGATGTCACAATGGCTTCATTATCCTTGGCTCACATAAGAATCAGAGTATGAATGGCCACAACCACTGACCCACAAGCTTTGCTTTGAAGAATGCTGGTGTAGAAGGACTGAGGTTGAAATAGACACTAGAAAATTACATGGGATTATTTCCCGCGGTTATCCGCGGGGACGGGAACGGTGATGAATTTTGTCACCGTGTCATTCTCTACGTCAGAACCCTGTACTGAAATCTCAGTGTAATACATCTGCTCCTCATCCCTGATGTCATTCTGTGGCTACCCAGTTGAAGAAGCTGATCAGATCTGGTGTGACCTCCCTCTGATAAAACCAGGCTGCCTTGAATCTTGTAAAGTCCTGGACTGAAGGTATACCATTAAACTTTCCTTTAGTAGACGCTCTATTAAACTTATCCACCACAGAGGTCAGATGAGTTGCCCTGTGGTTACCAGCTGTCTCTCTACAGTCATTCATGTGAAGAGGGTGACGTCTGTCCTTTTTCAGTCCACTGATACCATTCTTGTCGTCAAAGAATAATTGAACAGATCTGCCAGTATTCCTACCAGAGCCTCTCTAAGCTCAGAGCCAGTACAAAGAGACTGGGTGCCATAGGTGAAACGTCAGCTTGTACCCCCGCCCCCTCAATTAACATTAAAGCCCCTGAGATTTTGATAAGCATACTTAATCATGATCATCTCTAGCATGGCACAGCAAAGAAAGTTTGTGCCTCAGGTGGAGACGTCTAGCATTGAGGTGCCAGGAGCTCCTCCTGATGCACATTTCCCTTGCCCTCTCTCTCCCCCCCCCCCCCCAGCATCACCATCCTGAATGCCCCCCCCCCCCCGGTGTCATTTATAAAATCATAAGAACATAAGAACATAAGCAATGCCTCTGCTGGGTCAGACCTGAGGTCCATCATGCCCAGCAGTCCGCTCACGCGGCGGCCCAACAGGTCCAGGACCTGTGCAGAAATCCTCTATTTATACCCCTCTATCCTCTTTTCCAGCAGGAAACCGTCCAATCCTTTCTTAAATCCCAGTACCGTATTCTGCCCTATTACATTCTCTGGAAGCGCATTCCAGGTGTCCACCACACGTTGGGTAAAGAAGAACTTCCTAGCATTTGTTTTGAATCTGTCCCCTTTCAACTTTTCCAGATGCCCTCTTGTTCTTTTATTATTCGAAAGTTTGAAGAATCTGTCCCTCTCTACTCTCTCTATGCCCTTCATGATCTTATAAGTCTCTATCATATCCCCTCTAAGTCTCCTCTTCTCCAGGGAAAAGAGACCCAGTTTCTCCAATCTCTCAGCATATGAAAAGTTTTCCATCCCTTTTATCAGACGTGTCGCTCTCCTCTGAACCCTTTCGAGTATCGCCATATCCTTCTTAAGGTACGGCGACCAATATTGGACGCAGTATTCCAGATGCGGGCGCACCATCGCCCGATACAACGGCAGGATAACTTCTTTCGTCCTGGTTGTAATACCCTTCTTGATTATACCTAGCATTCTATTCGCTCTCTTAGCGGCCGCTGCGCACTGTGCCGTCGGCTTCATTGTCATGTCCACCATTACCCCCAAGTCCCTTTCCTGGGTACTCTCATTCAATAACATCCCTCCCATCGTATAGTTGTACCTCAGGTTTCTGCTTCCCACATGCAGTACTTTACATTTCTCAACGTTGAACTTCATCTGCCATCTCGTCGCCCATTCCCCTAGTTTATTCAGGTCCCTTTGCAATTCTTCGCAGTCCTCTTTAGTCCGAGCTCCACTGAATAGTTTGGTGTCGTCTGCAAATTTTATTATCTCACACGTCGTCCCTATTTCTAGATCATTTATGAATATATTAAATAGTAGTGGCCCGAGCACCGAGCCCTGCGGAACACCACTTGTGACCCTCTTCCAGTCCGAGTAGTGGCCCTTCACCCCCACCCTCTGTTTCCTACCCGCCAACCAGTTTCTGATCCATCTATGCACATCTCCGTCCACCCCATGGTTCTTCAGTTTCCGGAGTAGACGCTCGTGAGGCACCTTGTCAAAGGCTTTTTGGAAATCCAGGTATACGATGTCTATGGGGTCTCCTTTGTCCGTCCGTTTGTTGATTCCTTCGAAGAAGTGCAATAAGTTAGTTAAGCACGATCTCCCCCTGCAGAAACCATGTTGGCTTGGTATCAGAAGTTCATTTCTTTCCAAATGTTCATCGATGTTTTCTTTTATCAGCGCTTCTGCCATTTTCCCCGGAACCGAGGTCAGACTCACAGGTCTGTAGTTTCCCGGGTCACCTCTTGATCCCTTTTTGAAGATGGGCGTGACGTTGGCTATCTTCCAATCCTCTGGTATCACACCTGTTTTCAAGGATAGGTTGCAAACTTGCTGCAGTAGTTCTGCTATCTCCTCCTTTAATTCCTTCAGAACCCTTGGATGGATTCCGTCTGGACCCGGGGATTTGTCAGTTTTTAGTTTTTCTATCTGCCTGCGCACATCTTCAAGGCTCACTTCCATGGATGTTAATTTTTCTGCTTCATTTCCATTGAAGAATTGCTCAGGTTCCGGTAAGTTGGTTGTGTCTTCGTTCGTAAATACAGACGAAAAGAACATGTTAAGTCTTTCTGCGACTTCTTTCTCCTCCTTCACTACCCCCTTCCTGTCTCCATCATCCAGCGGTCCCACCTCCTCCCTAGCTGGCTGTTTCCCTTTAACATATCTGAAGAATGGTTTGAAATTTCGTGCCTCCCTGGCTAGCTTCTCTTCATACTCTCTTTTGGCTTTTCGAACCACTCGGTGACACCTACCTGCTGCTGGTGCTAGCTGAGCCTTCCCTCTCTGACTTCACTTCCTGGTCCTGTGAACAGGAAATAATGTCATAGGGGCTGGGGCCAGCGCAAGCAGCAGTTAGGAGATCCTACTCACTGCTGGCACAGATTTGAAGAGGTAGAAGGAGAGATGAGGTAGTGGCCAGGGAGAGAGCACAGGTGCCAGCACCCATTCCACAATGAATATACATGAGATAGATTTGCATGCAATGCCTTCTTGGTATATAAATGTATCTCATGCATATTCATTGAAGATATCCTGGAAACCTGGGATTAAGGTGTGCCTCAAGGACTGGGTTGAAAAGCCCTGATCTAACGCATTATGGATGGATTTAAAGTGCAAAAGCAACATAGTATCTGAAAATGGCATCAATGTTTGTATGCACCAAGTACACATGGTCAGATGGAGAGAGATGGTAAAGATCAGAGATGTCAAACTCATATTCCGTGAGAACCGCTATACACACATTACTTCTCTCCTAAAGTCAAATCATTGGCTTCCCCTCCGTTTCCGAATACAATTCAAACTCCTCTTCCTATCCTACACATGAATTCACTCTGCTGCCCCTCATTATCTCTCTTCTCTCCCCCCTATGTTCCCCCTGTAAGCTCCATTCAGCTGCTAAGTCCCTCCTGTGCCCTTCTCCTCCTGCCAACTCCAGACTCCGTCCTTTCTGTCTTGCATTGCTGTGTGCCTGGAACAAACTGCCTGAATCCCTACAGCGGGCTCCATCTCTGGCAGTGTTCAAGTCCACGTTAAAAGCTCACCTCTTTGAGACTGCTTTCAACTCCTAACTCTTCTCACCTTGGGTTCTGCATCCCCAATCCTATATGTCATGTCTGTCTGTCCAAACGGGGACATCCTTCAAATAGAAGTAATAAATAGTAGGAAGAGGAGTATTTCCTTCATTCTCAAAGGCACTTAGAAAACAACTCTTCTAGATCGAGCAGGCAGTTTTACTAAATTGGGTTTCACAAAAGCTGCACCTCCTTTTCCATTTAAACTGTATATTCAGTACTGGGCAGGACTGGCTACTGGTGGAAGCACGAGTCTTGTTTAAGTTTTCTTGTATTTGTTTCAAGTTGATTTGGGGACTGTCTCCAACTTATCTTTTGTCACATTTTATATGGTATAGTCCAGTGAGAAAAACTAGAATTCAACAGTTATTTGCTTACCCGAAAATTAATGATCGTAAATACACGACTTTCCTGGATAGGACCTTTGCGTTCCAAAACAGCAGTCTTGGTTGGGTAAGTGTATGTGTTAAGCCATGTCGTCCTACAGTATTTTTCGGAAATTGATCAAGACGACATTGTTTGAAAAATTCATTTCTTAGAGCGATTGCATTATTAACTGTTATTCTAACTAAAAGTTTACACAGTATTTTCTCAAAGAATATTATTTGTACTTATAAGAAATATTTTGTATCTTCCTATCATCTTGTATTTTACTGATTGTCCAGTCTTCTTTGGTGTAAACCGCTTAGAACTCAGTCGGTTATGGCGGTATAAAAGAATAAAGTTATGTTAAGGACAGTAAAGTCCTCTGTGTATTGACAGAACAAATGCAGTATGACATTGGCGGCAGCAACCTAACCTTCCACACAGAGAATAACATGGGGACAGATTTGTCCCTGCCCCCACAGGATCTTAATATCCCTGTCCTGTCCCCATGAAGTCTGTCCCTTTCCTACCTTAACCACACAAGCCTCGAACTCTTATGATTTGAAAGTGTTTGAGGCTTGTGCAGATGAGGACAGAGCTTAGGCATTGGTGGAATGAGGCATTATGACATCACAATCTGAGCTCTAGAATGTTGCTGCTTCTGATTTGAAAGTGTTTGAGGCTTGTGCAGATGAGGACAGAGCTTAGGCATTGGTGGAATGAGGCATTATGACATCACAATCTGAGTTCTAGAATGTTGCTACTTCTGATTTTAAAGTGTTCCAGGCTTGTGCAGATGAGGACAGAGCTTAGGCATTGGTGGAATGAGGCATTATGACATCACAATCTGAGCTCTAGAATGTTGCTGCTTCTGATTTGAAAGTGTTTGAGGCTTGTGCAGATGAGGACAGAGCTTAGGCATTGGTGGAATGAGGCATTATGACATCACAATCTGAGCTCTAGAATGTTGCTACTTAGGATTTTAAAGGGTTTGAGGCTTGTGCAGATGAGGACGGAGCTTAGGCATTGGTGGAATGAGACGTTATGACATCACAATCTGAGCTCTAGAATGTTGCAACTTAGGATTTTAAAGTGTTTGAGCCTTGCGCAGATGAGGGCAGAGCTTGCATGAATGGGGCAGGGACAGGATCAGAGCTTTCGGGGATGGAGCAGGGGAAGAGAGATCCCGCGGGGAAGGGTAAAATTTGTCCCCGTGTCATTCTCTACACCAGGGGTCCCCAAAGTCCCTCCTTGAGGGCCGAATCCAGTCGGGTTTTCAGGATTTCCCCAATGAATAGGCATTGAAAGCAGTGCATGCACATAGATCTCATGCATATTCATTGGGGAAATCCTGAAAACCCGACTGGATTCGGCCCTCAGGGAGGGACTTTGGGGACCCCTGCTCTCCACGGTCCACACACTTTGTCAGTGCAGCTGAACTCTATTCAGGCTGGATCCCATTTAGACAGCAGGACGTGGCTTGCTTAGTTCTGTCTCCGTGCTGTCTTTGGCTTCTAGGCTCAGACGCTTAACAAGAGAGTCAGTTCTTGTCAACCGCCCTCCTGTCTGCAGAGAAGCCCGAGAATACCCAACATCCATTTCTCATTAGCTACCCATCAGTTTCCAGAAGAAAGCACCTCGTCACTGTTGACACAAGTTGGATTTCAGCTAAAGACATGAGGCATGAAAAGCTCTTTCACTCAAATACGGATCTGAGTACAGAACATGAGTTTCTCTATTTCTGTTCCACCCCTTAGCCCCACCTCCACGATGACCACAGCCACCCCCCCCCCAAAAAAAAAAAAGAAAGAGCAATTTGTCATCAGTCTGACAAGCCAACTTTTCTCTCAACAAGCAAGTGGTCAGAATTTCCTTCATGCTCACTAGATATCCTTAGGACCTTTCTGAGGTGGAAAAAGCCTTGAGGAATAATATCCTATATTAATATACTGTATAAGAGTATGGATTAAAATGTAAACACCTAAGGAGCAGTGGGGCAACTGGTAGTACTATATTAGACCTCCCCCCCTCCACGCACCCCCCAAAAAAGCCCTTTAAAAATTTGGGATCATAAAACACTTCTTCCAGTGTACGCAAACTATCTTATGCATGGAAAAGAGATGGCTGAGGTGAGATATGACTGAAGTCTACAGAATCCTGAATGATTGAAGTCTACAAATTCCTGAGTGGTGTAGAATAGATATGAGTTAATCAATTTATTATTTTTTTTTACTTCATAAAAAATTAAAAAGACTAGAGGACACGATGAAATTATAGGGAAATACTTTAAAAACCAATAGGAGGAAAAATTTTTGTAGATCTCTTCTCATATTGTCCACACCCACCGAGGAGTCCATTCTGTTGCAAACCTTAGTGTCATCCACAAAAAGGCAAACTTTTCCTCCCAACCTGACTAGCTGGATGTGTCCTGAGAGCTAGGCTGAGAACCCCAGCTTTCGTTAGGATTTGTGATGGTAAAATTTTGGAACGTATCGTGCACGAGAGTCAAGTTCAGCGGTTGCAAGGACTCTTTAGGGTTGCTCGATATCTCGGGTTTTTTTTCTTTAAAAAGATGATGCAGTGCTGGTTTTTGTATTCATGGAATCTTAGCCCTGTCCTTTTCAGAGAAATCCGGACAAATCTATGGATACAATGCAATGAAACTTGACAGCTATTAATTGTAGGACCCAGTGGACACAGTCTAAAGGCTACAGGGAATTTATATAGTAGCCACAGAGCTACTAATCAGTTTTCAGGCCCTCTACAATAGTTTAGCTAGCCCTGAGTTTCTCAGTTCTCACTTTTATGCAAGAACAACCCAGAAGGATTAACAAAGCAAGTGAACACAATTAATTCAAAATTTTAAAAAATAACAACTGATTAACATCTTTGAGAATGGATTTTGAGTTGGGGTATTTTTGATGTGGAAAAATAAGACAGTCCCAAAACATCATTGAATATAGATGTAGTGACAAAATTCAAGAGAATACGGAATATAGTTATCACTAGTTTACAAGTTTTTTAAAAAATATGATATCCCGCCTAATTGGGCATCAAGGTGGTTTACATAGTTAAAACAAAGGAGGATACATAAAATATTAAAAGAGCATGCTTACTGTCCAGATTACAGGATAGGGTTGCTCCGGTCCTGGGTTTACCTCAGTGCCTATTGGGACTTGTAGTTCTGATTTCCCTATTGCATTCCCTAAGAAAATCAAGACTACAAGTCCCTGCATGCACAAGGTAAACCAAGAACTGGATCTACCCTGTCCTGCAAATCTGGATTCAGTTAACAGCCATATACTATCTCTACTCTACTGTATGGAAATCTTTGTCATGCATATTTATTAGGGATATCCTACAGACCTATTGGTGATCCTCAAGGACTGGGATTGAAGACCACTAGTCTACAACTAGTCTACAACATATCTAAAAGAACAGACGTTCAAAACCGAGCATCTCCCTTCAGAAAGCCAATACAGAAATAGAGGTTTAATAAAATTATTTTGGCTGGCCACCAATGATTTATGCTTTTCCGTATCAAACAGTAAAAGTAAGGGCATTCGATGAAGTTACAGGGAAATATTTTTTAAAACCAATAGGAGGACATTTTTTTTTTTCATTCAGAGAATTGTTAAGCTCTGGAACGCATTGCCAGAGATTGTGGTAAGAGTAGATAGCGTAGCTGGTTTTAAGAAAGATTTGGACAATTTCCTGGAGGAAAAGTCCATAGTCTGTTATTGAGAAAGACATGGGGGAAGCCACTGCTTGCCCTAAATCGGTAGCATGGAATGTTGCTACTCTGAGATTCTGGAATGTTGCTACCTTTTGGGTTTTTGCCAGGTACTAGTGACCTGGATTGGCCACCGTGAAAATGGGCCATTTGTCTGACCCAGTGAGGCTATTCTTATGTTCTAATCGCAAAGGAGATAAAAGCCATATCTTGCACTCATTGTAGCCCATTTTACAGTATACTGTATGCAGTTGCAAATAGATTCCCTTTACAGGTATTACCCAATTAAATAGCGACTTGCTTCTAATGTTTCTAATTCGATAGAATGCGCCATGGCTAATTTTGCATTCTAATTAAGAGAAACCAATTAATAAATGTATCTTCTCATAATAAAGGTATCAAGAAAGATACAAATTAGTCTTTGGCTCTTGAGCTGTTCTGAACATTAAAAATTAAAATCCAATTACAAACTGTGTATTATTGTCGTGTGCTATTACTGGTGGTGGCAGGCAGCATGGAAAGAAAAACACCGGCAACCGGATTTTGGCAGGAGTAAACAGAAAAAAAGACCATTATTTTGCTCCTCTGCTTTACAAGACAAGATGAACCATTCATTTGGGCATCCAGCAGACTTCGAAGTATATTAAATTTCAGCTGCCAGCCGATGGCATTTGCACAAGGCTTGATGTGCTGAAATTTAACGGATATTGGAAGTTCTGCTACTCAGGTACTGAACTACAGGTTGTCACTGAAAGACAGAGCTTCACATCAGATAGAAACACTTTTTCAAACTGATTTTCATGGTATGATAGCACGTATGTGAGGCACTGGTTACAGCTACAGCCTCAGTACCCTGGGTTCAAACCCACACTGCTCCTTGTGAACCTAGGCAAGTTACTTAATCCCCCCCATTGCCCCAGGTACATTAGATAGATTGTGAGCCCACTGGGACAGACAGGGGAAAATGCTTGAGTGCCTGAATAAATTCATGTAAACCATTCTGAACTCCCTTGGAAGAGCAATATAGAAAATTGAATAAATACTGTGAAAAGTTTCTGTCTCTGGTAATCAGAATTGATATTGTGATGTCATAATATCTCATTCAACCAATGCCTAAGAGCCAACCTCATCAGTGATGTCACAATGGCATATAGCTCTCCTCAGTTGCATTTTGTTGTATAAAAAAAAAAAAAATCAATAAAATGTTTGAATTTAAAAGAATATGCATGACAGAGATGTGCTTATAGCGGAGATTCTATGTATGCAAATCTATCTCATGCATATTTATTCTGGCAATCCTGAAAACCTGACTGGCTAGATGTGTCTCCAGGAAATGTTTGAATTACGCTGCTTTAATCTACCCCTGGCTTTACCCTGCACTTCCCCATCACAAGGAATCCAGATTGCAGGCTGTCAAGAATCCGTACCCCACTATAGCCAGAGGATCGTGACTGTTTTCATTTCATTATTTTCCTTGAGTTTAGAAGCAGTGGTTCCCAATCCTGTCCTGGGGTCCACCAGCCAGCCGGGTTTTCAGGATATCCCTAATGAATATGCATGAGAGAGACTTACATACCTGTCACTTCCATTATATGCACATCTCTCTCATGCATATTCATTAGGGATATCTTGAAAATCCGACAGATATATAGGATTCCCCCTACTCCTATTGTATTTCACCTCCCCTTTCTTTTATTTTAAGCAATGTATCCTTCCTATTTGCCTATATGTATCTCGTTTTGTCTGTACTGTTCTTGCAAAATTGTTCTCCATGATTTTATATTTTCTAACTTTTTTTTTTTTTTTTAATACTTTGTATAAATTGTAAACCGCATTGCACGTAAAAGCGGTATATCAAGACTTAAATAAACTTGAAAAACTTGGTCCTCCAGGACAGGGTTTAGAGCAGTGTTTCCCAAGCTGGTCCTGGAGTACCTCCTTGCCAGTCAGGTTTTCAGGATATAAGAACATAAGAACATAAGAAGTTGCCTCCGCTGAGGCAGACCAGAGGTCCATCTCGCCCAGCGGTCCGCTCCCGTGGCGGCCCATCAGGCCTATTGCCTGAGCAGTGGTCCCTGACTATTTCTATAACCTACCTCTACTCCTATCCCTATAACCTATCTCTACTCCTATCTGTACCCCTCAATCCCTTTGTCCTCTAGGAATCTATCCAAACCTTCTTTGAAGCCCTGTAACGTGCTCCTGCCTACCACAGCCTCCGGAAGTGCATTCCATGTATCCATCACCCTCTGGGTGAAAAAGAACTTCCTAGCGTTTGTTCTAAACCTGTCCCCTTTCAATTTCTCCGAGTGCCCCCTTGTACTTGTGGTTCCCCATAATTTGAAAAATCTGTCCCTGTCTACTTTTTCTATGCCCTTCAGGATCTTGAAGGTTTCTATCATGTCTCCTCTAAGTCTCCGCTTCTCCAGGGAGAACAGCCCCAACTTTTTTAGTCTGTCAGTATATGAGAGATTTTCCATACCCTTTATCAGTTTAGTTGCTCTTCTCTGGACTCCCTCAAGTACTGCCATGTCCTTCTTGAGGTATGGCGACCAATACTGGACACAGTATTCCAGATGCGGGCGCACCATTGCACGATACAGTGACTGTGCATGAAAGAGATTTGCATAAAATGGAAGCAGTGTATGCAAATGAATGTCATACATATTCATTGTGGATATCCAGGAAACCTGCCAGGACTGACTTGGAAAATACTGGTTAAGAGATCCTAGGCTAGAGCATAATTAAACTGGGGCAAGATTTATATCACAGGTCATATTTGATGTCCCCCAAAGCGGAGGTTCAGTTGCCACTCAGGTTATGACTTCTGACACACAAATTTTATCTTGCCATATGAGAATGGCATGACCCAATGTGGAAAAATCAAATTCTTAAAAAAAAAAAATCCTCACTGAAATGACTGTGAACAAAACAAATCTCCTTTCATTCAGCACATGGAAGTTTCTGTCTCAGTCGCATGAATCAGCTCTGACTGCAAATATTAATCATTTGCAAATAGGAACATGATTTGACACCAAAAATCACAGCTTCTTAGTATGGCCCTGCCTGAGAAATATAAAACCTTTCAAACTTTCCAGCAAGCTTATTTTGCTAAGCATGGAGGAGGAATCCAGCCCTTGGTGAACATAATACAAGCATAAACAAGTTGGCACTCGGATGACCTAAAAGACAATGCCGATAATCAAACCAACTTTCTGGACGTGTCGCGGGACTTTGTATGCCTCTGTGCGCCCAGAGCTGAAAGGGTTGTATCTGGAAGAGTGGTTAGGGCAGTATGTGGGCGGGAAAGGGGCTGACCTGCAGGGATAATCAAATGTTTTACTAGACATCCTGAATGAAACTTAAATGTTGGGAGTTAGACGAGTATAAGTGCCAAAAAGGTAATCTAAGTAACCAGATAACTACTGCAAAGACAAAATAAAGACCCCCACACACACATACACTCCCCCAGTGTTCACTGAACCCCTCACACCCCACAAAGATCAGAATTAAAAAGTACATACCTGTCTCCAGAACGTCAGCTGCACACGGGTGTCTTAAATAGCCTATAAGGGAATTCTGGCGAGACGTTTATCTGGCACCCTTTTTTGTGAAGTTCACAGCAGTGCCCATGTCTGGGTGGCCAGTCCATTACAAGATTGGCCCCTCCCATGTCCAAATGGTCTTGTCCCGGGCATTTGGGACGTGGACACAATTTTGATCGAAAATGAGGTATGAACATAGACATCCTGGCGGTCTGGATGAACTATAGCCTGGATGTTCAGACAGACAATTTCCCCCTTCCCCTTCCCCCCAACCCCATCCCCCCCAAAAAAAATTTCTAGATGTATTTTTCAAAAATGGGCATTTTCCCACTGCTAGATTCACTAACCTGAGATCTGTGTCCGATATTCAAAAAAAGAAATAAAAGTGATACTCTTCAAAAAATCACAGAAACACTCTTAACATCACAAATACCTTCCCTCCTCCCACCTTCTTCCTGCCCCACAGATACTACCTGTTCTTCTCAATTTCTCTTGGATTCACCAATGACCTTCCATTGTAACCCACCATTTATTACTCTTTTGTAATCCAACTTGAACCGCAAGGTAATGGCGGAATAGAAATCTCTAATGTAATGTAATGTGTCCAATTGCAGGCAAGCCGACAAATTCACTAATGGCCTGCATACAAATGGGGGTGATCGTTGGCACGCCCTCCCCCCCACTGACCGCACGGATTGCTGGAGAAAGATCTTTGAACATGCGCAGACCATCTTCCTTGACTGTAGATCAGGGGCGTCAAAGTCCCTCCTCGAAGGCCGCAATCCAGTCGGGTTTTCAGCATTTCCCCAATGAATATGCATGAGATCTATCTGCATGCACTGCTTTCACTGTATGCTAATAGATCTCATGCATAATCATTGGGGAAATCCTGAAAACCCGACTGGATTGCGGCCCTTGAGGAGGGACTTTGACACCCCCTGCTGTAGATGGTCTATGCACGCGCTGGTCCTTCATGCCCGTCAGTTTTTTTTTTCTTTTATGACTTTACTGTTTTGTTTTTACTTCGTGACCCCGTGGGTTTTAACCCGCTTTAAACCCGCGGGTTAAAACTACAGGCTCGCACTGCGGAGAAGGTCAGGTGAGTCGGGGCTGAGCAGGGCAGGAGAGTCAAGGAAGAGAGCAGGGCGGCCAGAGCAGGGAAAGTGGGGCAGAGAGCAGGGTTTTAGCACAAGCGACTGGTCCTCACCAGTCGCTAGTTTTTTGATCGGTCAGCCAGTCGGTATGCCAGAAGAAAGTTTAGTGAATCGCGTCCTTCCTGCTTTGCACGCTGATTCCCCTCATTTGCATGCACGGATCGGGATGGGATCGGTACACAGGTCAGTGAATCGGGTCGGAGGGAAATCGGGCTGCAAAGGGCTTGCACACCGATCGGTTTGCTTCGTGAATCTAGCCCTTAAACCAGGGGTGTCAAAGTCCCTCCTCGAGGGCCGGAATCCAGTCGGGTTTTCTGGATTTCCCCAATGAATATGCATTGAAAGCAGTGCATGCAAATAGATCTCATGCAGATTCATTGGGGAAATCCTGAAAACCCGACTGGATTCTGGCCCTCGAGGACCGACTTTGACACCTGTGCCTTAAACGTATGTTTTGATTATGCCCCTCCACAAGTCTAATGTGCACTTCTCCGAGACAAATAATACATTTACTTCCCCCTCACGATTCATTAGATTAACACTTTGAAAGGTGCAAGATAGAGATTGTCTTAACTAGAAATAGTCAAGCCAAGAGCTCTGCTCACTCTGCATCGCTCTACTCCATCCCCTTAACTCAATGTTTCCCAAACCTTTCCTGGGGCAACCCCAGTCGGTCATTTTTCTAGCATATCTGCAATGAATGCTCCTCCAAACCCATGTGGCAAACTTGAGCAATGTGATCACAGAGAGTACCATATTTTCACGCATATAACGCGCGCGAAAAATAAGAGAACAAGAGGGCATTCGGAAAAGTTGAAAGGGGACAGATTCAAAACAAATGCTAGGAAGTTCTTCTTTACCCAACGTGTGGTGGACACCTGGAATGCGCTTCCAGAGGATGTTATAAGGCAGAGTACGGTACTGGGGTTCAATTCCTACTGGAATTGGGAATTCCTACTGGAAATGGGAATAGAGGGGTACAGATAGAAGATTACTGCACAGGTCCTGGACCTGTTGGGCCGCCGCGTGAGCGGACTGCTGGGCACGATGGACCTCGGGTCTGACCCAGCAGAGGCATTTCTTATGTTCTTATGTTCTTATGCGTTATACGTAGTTTTTACAAACCGCGCATAACCTTGCGCGTTATACGCATGAGCGCGTTGTACAAATTTTTTTTTTACATAGTTTCCCCCCCTCCCCCGACGCCCGATTCATCACCCGGAAGGAGCGCTCACACTCCCACCCCAAAGGACCGCTCGCACCCCCACCCGAAGGACCGCGTGCACCCCCACAGCCTCCCCCCCTCCCCCATGGAGAAGCTGTCTACCTTGTTTCTGGATAACAGCCCAGCTGCTTCCTCTGCCGGCAGTCCTGCCCCTTCTCAGAGCCCTGTGCTGCGCTGCTTCCTCTTCAGGCGGTCCCGCCCTTTCTCTGACATCAGAGAAAGGGCGAGACCGCCGGAAGAGGAAGCAGCGCAGCAGGGCTCAGAGAAGAGGCGGGACTGCCGGCAGAGGAAACAGCTGGGCTCGCTGGCATCCAGAAACAAGGTAGACAGCTTCTCCATGGGGGAGGGGGGGAGGCTGTGGGGGTGCGAGCGGTCCTTCGGGTGGGGGTGCGAGCGGTCCTTCGGGGTGGGAGTGCGAGCGCTCCTTCGGGGTGGGAGTGCGAGCGGTCCTGCAGGGGGGTGAATCGGACGTCGGGGGGGGCATCAGGCTTTCAGGGTAGGGACAGGACTTCAAGGGGGAAAGGAGAGTCGGGGCGGGCGAAAGGAGAGTCGGGCAGCATGCGCGGTATACGGGTGTGCGCGGTATATAAAAATTTCTGTACATAAATTTGTGTTTTCCGCACGCTATACCCGTGTGCGCGTTTTACACGGGTGCGCGTTATCTACGTGAAAATACGGTACCCAGAGTGTGGACACAAACCTGCAAGCCAGACTGCCAAGAAGCATTCTCTGAAGTGAAGGAGCAACAAGAACCATTAATTGGCAACATTATAAAATACAGCGGTGCTGGGTTCTTGAGATGTATTTCCCTACACATGTCAAGTTCTCAAAGAGGAATGACTTCGGGCCCTTTGATAAACCTTCTACAGAAATGCCTTAACTCCTGGGTGACAGATAATGAACAGCACAATTCCACCAGGATTTATTGGTTCTAGAGAATGACGGGGAGACAAATTTGTCCGTCCCCGCGAGTTCTGTCCCTGTCCCGAGCTCTGTCCTCATCTGCACAAGCCTCAAACACTTTAAAACCAGCTGAGGACAGAGCTTGGCAAGGACGGGACAGGAACAGGGATAGGCATAGAACTCATGGGCACGGGACAAATTTGTCCCTGTATCATTCTCTAATTGGTATATCTTTAGAGTGAGAGTCAATGGCTATGCAGGATGATTTTTAAAACACTTAGGGCTCCCTTTACTAAGCCGCGTTAGGGCTTTAACGCCAGCGTTGAGCTAGCATTAGTTCTAGCCGCGTAGCGCGTGCTAAAATGCTGCGTGCGCTAAAAACGCTAACGCGGCTTAGTAAAAGGAGCCCTTAAAGCAATAACAATTAGATAGAATTCTCAAAATATAAAACTACTTATATTTTCTATCTGGGGGGGGGGGTTCTCTTTGGTCTCATTCCTAAGGGCTCCTTTAACGAAGGTGCGCTAGGGTTTTTAGCGCACGCACAAAATTACCGCGCGCTATAGCGCGCAGTAGCCGAAAATCTACCACCTCCTAAAAAGGAGGCAGTAGTGGCTAGTGCGCTCGGGAATTTAACGAGCGCACCTTTGTAAAAGGAGTCCTAAGTTCCCTCTCTCTTTTTTCTTTTCTCCAGTATCTTTCTTTCTTATTTTTGTACACATTTTTGGGAATCAAAGCTATGTACCTTTTATTATGACTCAGAATTACTTTGGGGGTCCTCTTTTAAACACGTTGGTCCTCTTTGCCAAAGCCATGGTAATGAGTCCCGGCTCAGAACACTGTGACGTAGTAAAGGGAGGGGGAGGGCAAGGGGAGCACCGGTGCACACCCCCTTCCCTTCCCCCCATACCTCTAGTCAAGTTATTGTTCACAGCGGTCAACAATGTGCAACCCCTTCGGCTCTCCCGCTGACATCACTTCCGGGTGCTGGGCACAGGAAGTGACATCAGAGGGAGAGCTGACGGGAGTCACAAGGAGCACATTCTTGACCGCTGCGAACAATAACTTCACTAGAGGTATGGGGAGAAGGGAAGGGGGCGCGCGTGACAAGCGGGATCGGGGAAGGAGCAGAGATGAGGGCGGGGGAAGGGAGCCATCGCTCCGGACACCTCTCACCTTCGCTACGCCACTGGTGATACAGCCCACATTTGCTGCACAAGAATTGCTACGGTGGCTTTGAAAGTGTGCTATATGTGTGGAAACAGGCTACTGTGTGACTGCATTAAGGGCTAGATCAGGGGTGGGCATCTTAGTCCTCGAGGGCCGGAATCCAGTCGGGTTTTCAGGATTTCCCCAATGAATATGCATTGAAAGCAGTGCATGCAAATAGATCGAATTCATATTCATTGGGGAAATCCTGAAAACCCGACTGGATTCCGGCCCTCGAGGACCGGAGTTGCCCACCCGTGGACTAGATTTACAAAGGGCACAGATCGGATCCGATCCGTGTCCAGGGGCTGATTCACGAATCGCCCTCATGCGAATGAGGGCGATCGGAATCACGCCCCCCCTCCCATCTGACTGTCGGGATCGCTCTCTAGCGATCCCGACACATGCGCAAACCATCTGTAGATGGTTTGCGCATGCTTAAGAGCAGCGACCTTTTTTTTAAAAAAACTTTTATTTTTTGTGTGTTTACTCTTCGCGAGCCTGTGGTTTTAAGCTGCGGGTTAAAACCATGGGCTCGTAGTGCAGGGAAGGGCAGGAGAGTTGGGGCAGCAGGAGAGATGCGGGGCGAGAGCAGGGTGGCCAGTCGGGGCGGCAGCAGAGATTCGGGGCAGGCAGGCGAGCAGATTCACTAGGCAGGAGAGCAGATTCAGGGGCAGAGAGTCGGGAGCAGGAGAGCAGATTCGGGGTAGAGCAGGGCGGCAGGAAACAATCACAGCAGAGAGCTGGAAAGACAGGAGGCAGAGCAGGAGATGGCAGTCGGAAAGCTGTGAACGACTGGTCCCCAGCAGTTGCTTGTTTGAAATCGGCCAGCCCAGTCGGTGTTGCAGGGTTTTTGTTTGTGAATCGCTGCCTGCCATCATTTCAATGCCGTTCCCCCTCATTTGCATGCGCGGATCGGAGGATGATTGGGACAGAGGTTAGTGAATCGGGTCGGAGGGAAATCGGGTCGCACAGGGGTCGCAAACCGATTGGTTCGCTTAGTGAATCTAGCCATAAGGGATTTTGCAGAGGTTTGCCCGTTTCTGCTATTTAAACCACACAGTACTGAATTATTTCGAATTTTTCTGTCAGGTGTGGTATGGGTGGAGAGTGGGCCTGGACATGTTAGCTAGATGGACATTTAATGCATGTTAAGGTAATACGCTAAACCAAAGTTAATGTGAGACCATTTATCACCTCCTAAATAAAGGTGTTAAGTGCTTCCATGTTAACCACATGCATTAATTTGAACATTAACCCACAACCAGCAATAAACAATAGAGGGAATGCTCCTTCTTCATGCAATATTAGTTTGGGGTTTGCCACTCATTAGAATTCTGCATTAAGAACATAAGAATTGATATACTGGGTCCTTCAAACCTAGTATCCAGTTTCCAACAGTGTCTAGCCCAGGTCCCAAAGTACCTACTAGATCCCAAGTAGCAAAACAGATTTTTATGCTTCTTATCCTAGGAATAAGCAGTGGATGTCCCAAGCCATCTCAATAATGGCCTATGTTCTTCAACTTTTTTATTTTTTTAATTTTTTTTTTTTTTTTTTTTTTTTTTTAAACCCTGCTAAGCTAACTGATTTTTCACCACATTCTCCAGCAACGAATTCCAGAGTTTAATTACAGGTTGTGCAAAGAAATATTTTCTCCAGTCTTCTCTTAAATCTCCTACTTAGTAGTTTCATCGCATGCTCTCCCTCCCCCCCCAGTCCTAGTATTTTGAGAAAGAGTAAACAAGCGATTCTCATCTACCCTTTCCACACCACTCCATTATAAGCACATGAAACCCAAACCATAACACGCCTTAGTAGAAGGTCCCCTTCCTGTGCATCACCCTGATGTCTCTGCATGTACCACTACCTCATTCATACAGAGGAAAGGAGCTGCACAAAAATTTGAATCACTAATAATATTACCTCAGGCTTTCAAATTTCAATCTAAAATTAGGAGAAATCTTATTGATTTAGCTATTAGTATATAACAATTCTATATATTGCTAGTGCTCCTGTACAGTATTCACTTTAGATTCAAGAAGAGATTTTTTGATCTGCTAGCCCTGTAACACCATGTGCTACTCAATCACTGTTTATCCTGCTAAGAACCGAATAAGCATATATAATATTGCAATTAATTGATACGTGAACCAGGCAGGAGCATCCTGAGCCTGAAATGTGTCCTGTGTGATGTGTCCCTTAACATTCCCTCCCAGCCCACCGCACTGCAGCCAAGCAAGGAAGACAATGAATGGGGTGCAATTCTGCCCCCCCCCCCCCCACTACCACCTCCCTTGTGCCCTGTGCAGCCACACAGCTCTCCCTACGGCCCTGGTCCCAGGAAAACAACCCCCCCCCCCCAAAAAAAAATAATCAAAAACTGAAAAAAAAAATATATCACTCCAAATGCCTTTGCAGCAAATAATTAAAATTCTCTTTAGTGGTTTATTCAGTGCAGTCAGAAACCCACGAAGCCTCCTTGCAAAGCCGAAGGCATTCAGCTTTGTCAGTGTGCAAGAAGCGACAGGTCTCCAAAGACCTGACCCTATGGCAGAAATCAGGTAATAGACACCCAGGCAATAAGAGAAAATGGTACATGGAACAAGGAGCGCACCCTGGAACGGATGCAGAGACCATGGAGCTGCTCTGCGGTTCATGCCAGCTGCTCCAGATGCAAAACTCTGTCATTATCGCACTGGCAAGAGAATGGTAAACCACTTAATCTATCTGCAGTTACAAGCCAACATTTCTGCTGACCTGTTGTTGAAGTTCCTTAAAGGGTGAGGGGTGTTTAAAAAAAAATAAATATATAAATCCCTTTTGCCTCTCTCTCTCCTCTTCCAGAGTTAGGCATACATGTTGCATGCTTCAACACACTGACTTAGACACAGCAATTTATTAAAATCTCAATGCACCTGCTGTTGCAAAGTTTGCAGGGCATCCTTGGGGGACACCCAAATTTTCCAGCTCCTCAAGGATGAGCCTGCCGCTCTAATTCCCCCCCCCTTTTCTCTCTTGAAATCAGATTTTTGGAGGCTGTCTTGACTGCATGCTCCCCATAACCTACAGATGGAACGAGGGCTGTGGAAAACGCGAAAGTGCCTTTCCAAAGTATCCAAGGCACCTGTTTGGTAAGAGGGGGCAGTGCACCTGCTTCCTAGCTCAAGACCTCAATGCAGAACCAACAGGCTTCAACTTCCTCAATTATAAGAGGCGAGCAAGCATGTAAAGAGCTGGGAGAGAGAGAGGAAAAGAAGGATCAAAGAGCAGGGATAGCGTAATCCACCTACTGTGTTTCTGCGGCAGGCTTCCAAAATCCATCCCTGGCTTGGAAGAACAGTTTCCCTTTGAAGTGCCGGAATGACAGCGGTACTCCTGGTATCAGCTCCTGCCGCACTCTCTTTGTCTGTCTGCGCCCCTGTCTCTCCCCTCCCCCCTTTCCTTGTTTCTCTATCTCCCTCTCCCTGGCTCTCCGTCTCTCCCTGGCTTTCTCCTTTGCCTGCCTCTCTCATCAGGTGGGCACAGGAGGGTCTCATGGGTGGACAGAACAGAACTGACATTTCACCCCTTTCATTCCTTTAGGCACCGAGGGGGCAGCGCTATCCTTACTTCCATCTCCAGCTGCCTTTCCTGGGGAGGGGGGGGGTTAAAGAATTGTAGCCAAATTTATTTTTACCTGTGTGGAGAAAAGGAATGGGGCTAGGTTGATTAACCCTTTACACACTGGGGAAACGGCAGGATAAATACAGCGTTACCTGCGATCGCTGCTGTGCTTCAAATCCCCCCTCCCCCCCCCCCCCCAGCACTACAACATTCTGCCTCTCAGCTGAACAAGTTGGTTTTGCTTATCTAATTAGTGGAAAACATTTGACCCCCCCCTCCCCCAGATGTGACAGAAATCAGGCTTGGAGGCAGGCTGCCGGCTGGATAGGAAACGGGAAAGATCTTATGCCCCAGAGTATACACATGATCACAAATTTTCCTCTTATACAAATGCTCCTGTTCTTGCAATATTTTTTTTTTTTTTTAATAATAGGTAGTGCATGGTACATTAGTTAAGGGCATCAGCATCTTTGGGCTTGCCTGTTGGTCACTATCCTATGCCCACCTTTTAATTCTTCAGAATCCCTCTTTGCAACCTATTCTGCTACTGCACAAAAGTGATTGAGAAACTCAGCAGATGGCTGGCTCAGCCATGCTAACAAGGATTATTCGTCCTGAGCTGGGCAGCATTAGGCTGAAGCTAGGGCACGGATCCGCCACTCAATTTAGAAGTGCCCCTTCCTAAACTGTGCCCCTTCCTTGAATCTCCTGTGGATCCCAGCCAGCCCTGGCATTCTGATGGAAGTGTGATGGCTTTCTGCACATAGAACCCACTAACAGAACCCTGGGGGTGGGGGGGGGGGCTTCCAGTAATGTACATAGACTGACAGAAGAGCAAACCAATCCTTGCACATCTTTTCAAACCGCTCAGGTTCCTCTGTGCTTGTCTTCAAGCCTTCTTCAGCAGTTCTCTGCATAGGGGCAGAATACCTAATAACCTCATTTGAATATGCTGTGAGGTTTTGCTCCTGTGCAAAACCTGTTTCTGCGTCTCAAAGTTGAGCGTCTCAAAGTTGACCACCAGAGGGCATCCGCTGAAAATCAGGGGAGAGAAGTTTCATGGCGACTCCAGGAAGTACTTCTTCACCGAAAGAGTGGTGGATCATTGGAACAGACTCCCACTCCAGGTGATAAAGGCCAGCAGTGTGACGGATTTTAAGAAAAAATGGGATACTCTTGTGGGATCTTTAAGGGAGTAAATTCAAGGGGGGGGATACTTGGAATGGGCAGACTTGGTGGGCTATAGCCCTTTTCTGCTGCTTTTTTCTATGTTTCTATGACTTTGCACTGACTGCATGCTCCTGTCTGCCCGTAGCTTGCTGCATGGCCCCCATAAAGGTGCTCTTAGGGCCTGAACAGAGGGAGAAGGGTTTTTACATATTGCAAATGAGGTTTGCTATGGAAACCCCATCCCACGTAAAACCAAGTTGTTGCCGAGCGTAATTATCCCTCACACCCTGCAATACTCACCACCCTATGCCACAGTCAGAATAAGCGCACCAGTCTTAAGCTATATGTAACTGCATTACTTATCCTGGAGTGTAAGGGACATGGGGCTAGATTCACATAGCCCACCGATCAAGTCCCGACCTCTTAGCGACCCCTTTACGACCCCTGACCCGATTCACTAACCTCGAGGCCGATCAACCTCCAATCCGATTCCGATCCGCACAAGCAAATGAGGGGGAAACGGCATGCAAAGTAGGGAGGGCCTCGACTCACTAAACTTGTTCAGGACTACCGAATGGGCTGGACGATCAAAAAAAGAAGCGACGCTCACGTCCTTTCCTGCTCTCTGCCAACTTCTCCTGCTTTGCCGCCTTTCCCTGCAGTGCGAACCCGTGGTTTTAACCCACAATGCAGCCCCGCTTTAAACCCATGGACTAAAACCATGGGCTCGCGAGTAAAAAAAAGTCCAAAAATAAAAGTCAAGCCAAGTCAAAAAAATAAAGAAGCAAAGTTTCGTTTACAGATAGCAAGCGCAATGAGCAGACCAT
Source organism: Geotrypetes seraphini (assembly GCF_902459505.1). Lineage (NCBI taxonomy): Eukaryota > Metazoa > Chordata > Amphibia > Gymnophiona > Dermophiidae > Geotrypetes > Geotrypetes seraphini. Next base: position 18,228,855 of record NC_047098.1, read on the forward strand.
CTACAGGCAAAGAAGATGGTCTGCGCAAGCGCCACGGATCGCTCTCCAGCGATCCGTGCTGTCGGTGGGGGGGTGCCTCCGATCGCCCACGGATTGGGTAAGATTGGAATCCAGGCCATGGAATTGCAAAGGAGAGAATCTAACCCACCGTGTAAGTGGCACACCAGATCCATAGATTCCATATTAAATCTCGATGCAGCTGCTGCAGGACGGACGCCAGCTGTCAAAGTGTGTTTGTGCTGTCCCTGGACATTGTGAATGCTGACGAGTGACATCAATCCCATCCCACTGGCCAGAGAGAGCTTGTTGCAATTCTGGGGGCTGATTTGCCGATGAATCGAATAAAATCTTTATCTGAGGGCATATCAAGCCCTGTATCAGAAATTAAGCAAATACAGTATATGTAAAGAATGATTTTGTATATATTGTAGATTATTTTTCCTTTTTTTTCAAATATTATAGTGTGTTATGGGGTTATGTAAGTTGACTGTTTTTTTGAGGATGTTAAAGCATGATGTGTTAGTTTTGATCATCAGTTTTTTAGTTGTTTTTTTAAATGTTATACTTGTGTGTGTTTTTTGTAATCTGCATAGATTTTTGGATATGCAGGATGCAAATGTAAAAAAAAAATAACCTAATTCACACTTTATTCAAGCAATATTCTGTATTATGTTAGTATACTCACTTCATGTGAAAGGGTGGTAGATGAATGGAACAGTCTCCCAGAAGAGGTGGTGGAGACAGAGACTGTGTCAGAATTCAAATGGGCCTGGCATAGGCACGTGGGATCTCTCGGAAAGAGAAAGATAATGATTACAGCAGATGGGCAGACTGGATGGGCCATTTGGCCTTTATCTGCCATCATGTTTCTAAATAGGTAAAGGCGGAATATGAATGTTTGTATAATAATAACCTGAATTCTAATAAGGCTGCAAGCTACCTTGAGCATTGCTTAGCTAGGGACAGGGGTTAAAATCCCCAAATTATTATTGTACAGAAGGTTGCCCTCGTCACCCCTTGTAGTGGCTCTGTCAAAGGGCACCTTCAGATTACCTGGCACTAATTTTCAAATGCGATTATTCTAAAAACACTTTGGAAATAAAGACCCCTTTTTATCAAGCCACGTTAGGGTTTTTTAATCACCGGTCACTCATCGAAGGGGGCCCAATGCTAAGTAGCCAGTTCACCCTCACAGGCAGAGTTAAAACTTCCCTCTCTTTTTCCATGTTTCACAAGATGCTTAATCTAGGCATAATCAGCTGTATATCTGTGTTGCATACAGTTAAATGCAACAGGACTGTGGCGCAGTGGTTAATCCATTTACTGTGTATTTTTATATCGGATTCTCTGAACTGCACCTTGTTCAAATAAAGACTTCGTCAAGATCATCAGTTCCACAGTTGTTCCACTTTGTGTAGGCAGGGGTTAGAGCTACAGCCTCTGATAACCAGAGCTGGTATTGTGACATCACAATGCCTCATTCCACCAGTGACTAAGAGCCAACCTCATCAGTGATGTCACAATGGCTTCATTGTCCTGAACTTGCCTCACTTTTGCTATACAGTATTTTGATTTCTAGAGTGGTGCATTGGTTAAAGCTGCAGCCTCAGCACCCAGAGGTTGCGGGTTTGAACCCACGCTGCTCCTTGTGACCCTGGGCAAGTCACTTAATCCCCCCATTGCCCCAGGTACATTAGATAGACTGTGAGCCCGCAAGGACAGAAAGGGAAAAATGCTTGAGTACCTGAATAAGCTCGGGTAAACCGTTCTGAGCTCTCCTGGGAGAATGCTATAAAAAATTGAATAAATAAATAAAATTATACCAAATCATCGGAATGAGCTCCCAGGGGCACAGGATGCCTAGAAAGTGTGGACATCACATAAGACAGGCAACTGTCAGAAAGGAGAAATCTGAGATCCGGGACTGAGCAGACTTCAACAGTCCCCTGCTATCATCCTTCCCATTAGGGATTTGGGATTGGGACTTACATACCGCCTTTTTGTACCTTTACAACCACATTCAAAGCGGTTTACATACAGGCACTTCAAGCAACCCTGGCCCTTAGCAGAAACAATTCCAGTACCCGATACCCTCTTGCGCGCCATCTTACAAGAAACGTGCGTGCCTGGTGACTGCCCCGAGTCACAGAAAATTCTCTTTGGTATCTTCTCTCCGTTAGTCCCTCTATCTTGGAATCTTTATAGATTCTCTTTTGCAAGGGGCGAGCAACAATTTAAGCTATCTTGTCCATCTAGTAGAGGTATCAAAAGAACCAAAGCTTTTGGTCAATCTCTGTCCTTCAAGTTCACCCAACTTTGGAATGATCTTCCACTCTTTTTGCAAAGTTTTAGTTCCCTTTCATCCTTTCGCAAGTCTTTGAAAACCATTCTGTTCACCAAACACTTTGGTAATTAATTCCTCTCCCACTTCTGCTATGTTACTATTTGCTTAATTTATTTACTGTTTCATATTTGCATTACCTTATCTAACTACTGTAAACCGAGTCGAGCTTTCTTGGATTGAAGACTCGGTATACAAAACTAAGCATTAGATTAGAGATCTCCTCTTTTCTAAGCAGTTTAGGGTCTACAGAAGCTGACACACAAACAGTCACATCACTTTTATAGTAAAACAATAGATGAGGGGTCCAAGAGATTTTAAAGCAATCGCAACAATGTGGCTCTTTAATTGGGATGAAAGGGGCCAGAGACAATGCCTATAGACTAAGTCGAGGAGTAGTGGTTGGCGCACTAGGCTGACACCCCAGGAAGTCCGGTTCATATTTGGCTGCTGCTCCTTGTTACCTTGGGCAAGTCACTGAACCTTCTGGGGACAAGGAAGTACCCACATGTAGCTGTTGTTGTTTGGTGCCTTCGACTTGATGAATTGCGAATCTAGAAAGAAATCGGTTTTGTGCTAGTCCGGAAAGATCCTCCAGTGTCATTCCCATGGTTGTTTTCAACACGTCCAGCCATCTGATTGCACATCGCCCTTTTGGTCTGGTTCCTTCAATCTTCCCAAGCATGATGTCCTTCTCCAAAGATCCTTCTCTTTTGACGGTGTGACCAAAATAAGACAGTCGTAACTTCATTTGGGCTTCCCGTGACATAGCTGGTTTGATCTCTTCCAGAATCAATTTGTTAGCTCTTCTGGTGGTCCACGGCACGCCTACCATCCTTCTCCAGCACCAAAACTCAAATGAGTCAATCTTCTTTCTATCTTGCTTCCATAATGTCCGGCTTTCACATCCATAATGGACCACTGAGAAAAGGAGTACGTGGACAAGTCTGATCTTTGTTTGGAGTGTTACCTCCTTGCCTTTGAATACTTTGTCAAGAGCCTTCAATGAAGAGCGACCAAGTGTTAGTCTGCGGACTATTTCCTCACCGCTAATTATTTCTTTGTTTACAAAAGAGCCCAGGAGATTGAAATCCTTTACTTCTATTCTGTCGCCTTCAAGCTCAAAATCTTCATCTTGTTTATGTTCAGTTCTAATCCCGTGTTATGACTTTCGGCCTTGACTTTTCTCTGCAGATACAGCACGTTTTCTTGGTGAGGGGACTAAATCGCGCGAGACAACGGCGCGCCGACAACTGAGCGCAAGGTTGACGGCGCGCCGAAGAAAAGCACTATTTTAAAGGGCTCTGACGGGGGGTGTGGGGGGAACCCCCCCACTTTACTTAACAGACATTGCGCTGGCGTTGTGGGGGGCTTGGGGGGTTGTAACCCTCCACATTATACTTTGCCTAAAAAACAGGCAAAAAGCTCAGTTTCAAGTATAATGAGGGGGGTTGCAACCCCCCACAACGCCAGCGCGATGTCTGTTAAGTAAAATAGGGGGGTTCCCCACCAACACCCCTCGTCGGAATCCTTTAAAATAGTGCTTTTCTTCGGCGCGCCGTCAACCTTGCGCTCAGTTGTCAGCGCGCCGTTGTCTCGCGCGATTTTGTCTATGAACCGTTTTCTTTGCTGCTACCTTAACCTCCTTAATTTATACTGAAAATGTGTGAGCTATACCTTTCATACCAAATAGATGTTATGAAAGGAAACCCATCTCAGTCAAACTTTTTATTTATTTGTTTATTTATTCGATTTTTTAGCCCGTCCTCCCAAAAGAGCCCAGAATGGGTTACAATGAATATATTGGTGCATTAAAATTAAAAGTACATAAGAACATAAGCAGTGCCTCTGCTGGGTCAGACCAGAGGTCCATCACGCCCAGCAGTCCACTCACGCGGTGGCCCATCAGGTCCAGGACCTGTATAGTAATCCTCTATCTGTACCCTTCAATCCCCTTTTCCTTCAGGAAATCATCCAATCCCTTCTTGAACCCCAGTAGCGTACTCTGTCGTATCACACCCTCTGGAAGCGCATTCCAGGTGTCCACCATCCTTTGGGTGAAGAACTTCCTAGCATTGGTTCTGAATCTGTCCCCTCTTAATTTTTCCGCATGCCCTCTCGTGGACATTCACACCGAATTACAACCCATTAGTTAAAAAATTTACCAAACAAGTATGTTTTTAACAATTTTCTAAATGCCAGATAGGTGATGGAACTTAATATAACGCTTAAAACTATTTTCATTAATCAGAAGGATTTTTCTAAATGAGAATACTGTACAATACGTGGTGGAATATCTTATGTCTGTATAGCAAGTATAGGTACTTAGAAATTCTCTTACTGTCCTGAAGGCTCACAATCTAACTAAAATACCAGGAAAAATGACAATTAGAAGAGTAATAAAGAAAGAAAATAGAGATAGAGAAGAAAAATAAGAAAATAAACATACTAATAAGATTACAGTGATCTAAAGGAATTTGAAAGGTTAAAAAGAGGGGAGATAAGAGAAACGGGAATACAACTGGCATAGAGGGGATTGAATTTGATATACTGACTTTCTCTGGTTAGAATCAAAGCAGTTTACATACAGGTAGTTATTTTGTGTCTATGACCTGGTTGCCCTGGGTAAGCCTGCTCTTGCCATTAGAAGCTAAGCAGCATCAGGCCTGGCTAGTACCTCCAGACGGAAAATCTGGTAACCCTACATTTGGGTGCTCAGCCATTGTACAAGCCCTGCATTTGGATCAGAGCTGCTAAGTATGACCCAGGTCAGGGAGAAATCTTTTGGCCAGTCCTGGCTTTATGAACTTCCGTTCCCACTGTGTTGAGGAATTTGCAGCCCTCATATGACTTACGAAGCAGGTTCCTATGCTGTGCTGATGCAGAGTCTGCCAAGTGGCCCTGTTCCAGGAACGAAAATTTATTCCAGTCCTTGCTTTTTGACAACCCTAGGGTTATCCTATTTTTCTCCAGGAAACACTGGACACATGACCCCCGTCCCGTTCCACCTCCATCCTCACCCTGTTCTGCCACAGCTCCGCACAATTCTGCTTCCGGCCCCGCCCCCCTCTCTTCTTCCAGATGAGCTCCAGCCGCTTCTGGAGGGCCTGGAGCATGCACGGATGTGCGTGACGTCATCCTCACATGCTCAGAGGCCCTCCAGACCTGGCCGGAGCTGGTCGGGGTTTTCCAAACCTCAGCCAAATGCCAAGTTTGGTAAAGTCTGCCCTAAAAAGAGGACATGTCTGAGTTTTCTCAGACGTCTGCTAACCCTAGACAACCCTTTCATGGTGCATTATGGAACCTGCAGCATGGATTCCAATTAGCTAAGAATCAGGAATTGCTGTATAAATCTTACACTGCTTTGGGATGTAAGTTCAAAGCCAGGATTGGCCAAAAAGTCTCCCTCCTGGAACTGGGTAACTCGGCAGCTCTGCTGATGTTCTTCCTCAGATTAGTGCAAAAGCAATTTGCACAAACGTAAAACACAGCGAGTTTTGGGTGGGGGGGGGCATACTAATTCTCCTCTTCATGATGTTTAAAGGAATTCATTTGGATTTGTAACTGATCCACACAAGCCTGCTGTAGAGAATAGGTCTCAAACCTCCTTTCCAAAACACCGCAATGCAGGTCTGTCTGTCTGAAATGAAAATACCAACAGGGACTCTAGGAGGGGCTTTTTATTACTATTTTTGGGTTCAGGCAGCAAAGGTTTCTCTGGATTTCAGCACCAAATGCTTCCTTCCAACCAGGTAGGGAGAGAACTCTTAGGAGAGAGGCTAAGCTGCTCTGTGCCAACACAGAGGGAGTGAATCTTCTGCTCCTGGTATCTTGCAACAAAGACTTTGCACAGCTGTCAAATTACCCAGTTTGAGGAGGGAGACTTCTGGCCTAATCCTAATTTTGAATTTACACCCCAAAGCAATGTTTTGATGAACTGTGGGAGATCTACAAACCAGGAAGGACGCTAAGATCAGAGGGGGGGTGGGAGGGGGCATGAGACTAACAGGAATTAAGGAAATAGGAGTTCGATAGGTGACTTCAAAAACGAAAATGTTTTGCATCGCTGGTGTATGTCTATGGAACTTGGACATCGGAGATTATGCACAGATTGTGTTAATTTTAAGAAACTACAAAATACATAACTTTCTCAAGGCGGGGGAGTGCACCACAGCTTATACCAGGGATCTCAAAGTCCCTCCTTGAGGGCCGCAATCCAGTCGGGTTTTCAGGACTTCCCCAATGAATATGCATTGAAAGCAGCGCATGCACATAGGTCTCATGCATATTCACTGGGAAAATCCTGAAAACCCAACTGGATTGCGGCCCTCAAGGAGGGACTTTGAGACCCCCCTGGGTTATACTGAACATACATTGTTGCCGGACCAAAGCCAAAAGGCTTGCGAAACGCGTCGGCGATAAGGGGATGAGCACTTTAAAAAGCTAAGTACTGTTTGGAAGTTAAATAAGGGAAAAGGTAGATATCTATGTAACAGCCTTCAAAAGGTTATCTTTGATTTTACAATAAGATGAGAAATGTATCTAAATGGAAACACGAGAAACGAAATGGGTTCCCTGCAGAGCATAATCCGTCAGCCATATTGCTGCCTTCTCCCTACGTTACGTTTGCTGTCTTTCTTATTTTTCATTAAATAACACAATTTAACTACAATGCCGTGTGCAGATTTATTATTATTATTATTATTTTTTTTTTTTTTTACGAATGCTGGTGACCTTTCATAGTGAACGTAAGCACCAAAAAATAAAAAATAAAGAAGAAAAAGTCCCCTGCAAACAAATAGAAAACAGACGTAGGGGTAGGGCCCACAAAAACCTGAAAAAAGGATATCTTGGTGTCAAAGAAAGGCAAATGCCAAATTTATTGTTAAAACAAACAAACCGTTCTTCAATAGATTTACCTAAAACAAATCCCCAAAGACAGTGAGAGTTCAGAGGAAGGACTTGACGAGATGCGGTGTTTCAATGCAACCGCCTGCTTCAGGGGGTCACAACATCTGAAAACTTCTAAACGCAAGTGCCCTTCCTGTTTAGCCAATAGGAACTCAGTGGCATCAGAAGAGGCGGGGCTATAAATTGGAAGGTGTTGAAGAGCCCACGGGCAGGCAACTTTTTCAAAGGTTCTCCCCTACTTCAACAACCTCAGTTACCCTATCCAATCTACTATGAAGGTACTGGGTGTAATACTAGACCAGGGCTTAACCATGAAAGACCAGGTGGACTCTTTGGTCAGAAAAGGATTTTTTTACTCTCTGGAAGCTTCGGTCCATTAGAGCATATTTCGATGCTTCATCATTCAGAATTCTGGCACAGTCGCTTATACTGAGCCAACTTGACTATTGTAATATAGCCTACCTGGCAATTTCCCAGAAGAACCTCCAACGATTACAACTGGTGCAGAATGCGGCAATCAGGCTGATTCTGGGCGTGAAGAAGTTCGACCATATAACCCCTTCCTACCGACTCCTGCATTGGCTGCCGATGGAAGCACGTGTGAAGTTCAAATTCGGATGTTTCTGCTTCAAGGTACTTTTCGGCCTAGCCCCAGATATATAACTGACCTTTTCTCTTTCTCAACCAATCGACTTCAGAGAAGCTCAAACTTGAATTTTGTTTCTCCACCGGTTAAAGGATGTAAATTTAAAAGACACCATCAACATCTCTTCTCTCATCAGGCAGTATTATGGGGTAAAGACCTGAAACAATTACTCATGCTTGCGAATACTTATGGGGAATTTAGGAAACACCTAAAAAAAACATTTGTTCCTTAAGTATTTAGGCAGCTACACTGAACAATCCCTTCCCACAATAACTGACCGCTAAATCTTAACTCTGTTAGTACTATTCAATCTGTAACTTTTAATCATTGTAAACCGCGGTATATAAACTGTTATTATTATTATTACTTCTGTTTCATAGTGAAGCCATATTTAAAAAAAAAAAAAAAAAAAACCAACCTGTGTGCAATCGTGAGCGTTACAACAACCAAAATCTAAGCAAAGCAGTCCTGAAGTTTAATAATGGTGATGCCACCAGGATGGTCTTGGGGCTCAAGGATCTCACGTATGAAGAAAGACTGAATAAACTGAGGCTGTACTCCCTTGAGGAACGAAGAGAGAGAGGAGACATGATTGAAACGTTTAAGTACATCACGGGACGTATCGAGTCGGAAGATGAGATCTTCTGTCTCATGGGACCCACGACCACCAGAGGGCATCCGCTGAAAATCAGGTGAGGGAAGTTTCATATCGACTCCAGAAAGTACTTCTTCACCGAAAGAGTAGTTGATCATTGGAACGCACTCCCACTGCAGGTGATTGATGCCAGCAGCGTGTCAGATTTTAAGAGAAAATGGGATACTCACGTAGGATCCCTAAGGGAGTGAATTCGGGGGGGGGGATGGGTATTTGGAATGGGCAGACTTGGTGGGCTATAGCCCTTTTCTGCCATCATTTTCTATGTTTCTATGTTAAAGTGCTGTGGCATTGTATACACTTTGAATGGTCTCTGAACAGTTACACAAAATTCACAAGGGAAAAATAAATAAAGGAGGCTGAGATAGATTAGAATGAAAATATCTTCCCAGGGTCACAAAAATACATAAAAGCAGAGCAAGGAAATCAATAAGGTATACAATCCATAAAAACAGAGTGCAATGACAGCAAATGGTATCACATGTGCTCATAGATGGTTGATTAAGAATATAAGAAAGGTCATACTGTCTTAGAGACATTTGGAGCATCGAGATAGAACAGTACAGTGGCCACGAGATAGAACAGTACAATGGCCACGAATTTGGACTTGGAGGTTGAAATGTACAGCGTCAGCATCTATGAGACAAACATGGTTATTTTTATTACATAGGATTTTTTGAATGCCAGTTAGATTACAAAAAATAGATAATTCTAAGTCTAATAGATGCTGGCATTGTCATATTAATATTGGGGCTCTTGATCATAGGTTATATTTTTGTCCACTGATACTTAATTTCTGGAGGTCAGTTTGGGGACAGATAAATATTATTCTTGAATCATCTATTCCTTTATCTTATGAAACCATAATTTGTGGTACGTTGTTACAGGTAAAGCCTGTTTTGGATAAATACAAGAGCCGTCTTTTACTGATCATGACAGGAATAGCCAACCAAATGATCACGAGGAACTGGAAATGTTATGACAGACTTAACTACACGTTCTGCTGGGCAAGTGTGTGTAATACATAGAAATATGAAAGAATGAATGCGGAATGCTTGGGTCTTAGCAATATATTTAATAAAGTATGGAGCCCATTGACTGCATTTGTTAACATACAATAATAGAGATATATCTTTTATTTCTTAGATTTCTTTACACATCCAGGGGGGGGAGGGGAAAGTATCTGGAAGAGTTTAAAAATATTTAAATATAATATTGTAATATACAATATGATTTAATAATTGGGAGGAGGGGAAAATGGATGTTTTCTTTAATAATGTTTGGAATGTGGTATATTTTATGTAATCTGTTAAAGTTATATTCATTGTTATACACTGTCAAAGCTTGAAAATTAATAAAGAATTAAAAAAAAAAAAAAGAAAGGTCATACTGGGTCAGACCAATGATCCATCTAGCCCCGGTATCCTATTTCCACAGTGGTAGGGTTACCAGATTTCCTCTTTTTAAAAAAAACAGAAGACACCTGGTCCTGCCCTAGGCCCCGCCCCCTACTGCCACCAGCCCCGCCCTGCTCTGTCCCCACGTTCTGCCCCCGCACAAACTATGTGTCTTCTCCAAGTTCAGGGATGTGTCTGGATGTCCTCTGCGCATGCGCTGACATTGGTGCGATGATGTCACATGCATAAGCACATGCAGTGGCATAGTAAGGGTGAGCGGTGCCCCTCCCCCACCTCTTCCCTGCCCCTCCCCCTTCCCTTTCCTGTACCTTTTTAACTTCTCTGGTGTGAGCAGAAAACCCACATTGGCGTCAACTCACCCTCTGACGTCACTTCCTAGGCGTACGTCCCAGAAGTGATATCAGATTGAGTGCCAATGCCGACGCACCTAACAACCTTGAACCGAGGAAGTAAAAAAAGGTACGGGGGAAGGCAAGGGGTGCGCGGGCGTGGCTAGGAGAGGAGTGGGGGTATGGAGAGAAGGAGAGGGTGCCGCACCCTTAGGAAGACCAAGCCCAGGGAAGAATCACCCCTCCTTCCTATGCCACTGAGGACGAGCAAATGAAATACACTTCCCCCTCTGTATTCTCGGTTTCATTGTTCGCAGTTTCGGTTAATCGCGGCTTTTCATGCGGAGGCTCCGCCCCCAAATTTACATCACAGGAAGTCGATGCACAGAGAGAACTGATCCTCTCAGCGTTGCACAGAGAAAATCACGGCACTTTTTCACAGGAACAGGTAAGGTTATTTGCAGTTTTGTGTCTTTTTTTATTTGCGGTTTTGTGTTTTTTACAGAAAAACTGCGAATAGCATACGCAAAGTTATTTGCGGTTTTTCTGTATTCGCGGCCACGCTGATCCCCTTTCTCCGCAAATACGGAGGGGGAAGTGTAATCACTCTGAAGTCTGCGCATGTGCAGAGGACATCCAGATAGGGGCCCCCAAAACCCGGACAAACTGCTGGGTTTTGGAAATCCTTCCGGGCACCCAGACAGTCCTCTAAAAATGAGGATATGTCCGGGTTTCCTACACAGTGGCCAATCCAGGTCACAAGTACCTGGCTGAAACCCGAAGAGGAGCAACATTCCATGCTACCGGTCACAGGGCAAGTCAAAAGGGCACCAACAATAAAGTGCCAGAAATATGGGTGCCAAGCACCAATTCTGTAATGTCAAAAAGAGGTGCGTAACTCGAAAACATGCCTAGCTATCCAACCCTCTTTCAGAGAGACAGAACCCCCCCCCCCTTCCCCCTTCCCATACTATTGAAGCACTAACCGTATCTCTTTCTTTTCCTGTTTTACCATTCCTCTCTCTGCATACCAATGTACTTCATTTCCTCCGGTTTTTACCTATCCGGTACTCTCTTGTAATTGAAATTGGTTACTAATGTACTTGACAATATTTCTCTGTATCATCGCTGTATATGTACAGTCTCTTCCCCTGTAAACCGCTCTGAACTGTTTGTGGTATTGCGGTATACAAAAATAAAGTTATTATTATTATGTAGAATTAAAATAAGAAAAATAAGCAACAGACAATCATTTAGCCAATAGATCCACTCCTGCATCCTTAAAAGCCAGACAAATTAATGATCGCGGAGACAGAATTTATCCTCTTATACAAAGCCGTGCTAGCAGCTGCTGCGCAGTAACAGCCCCGAAGTCCTTTAAATCTCTATGGGCTTCCGGGCCGTTACTGCAGCGGCCCGCGCTAAACATCTTCGTAAAAGAGGCCCAGAGGCTACTAAGGAGTTCAACGGAGCAGTGTTGAATGGGGAACTTTAGCAAACAGCTGAGTCCAAGACATTTCAAAGAAATTTACAAGCTTCATTTTTCATCACACGGAAGCTGGACATCAACTCTCTGGGTGCTATAAAAAAAATAAATAAATAAAAGAAATGCATCGGTCAGGTACTGAGAGTGTGGGAAATTCTGGCAAAACACAGAGAATGGGGCCAGAGAATGGCATTTACTTCTTGCAAATGCCAAACATGAAGGATGAAAGGGGCAGACGACCTAAGCACAACCTAGAAATGCAGAGCCTGAAAATGACAAAGCCTCCCGCGGAGACCTGCAGTGCAAAGCTGTCACTTTACCAAGTAGTGGAAGTGCGTCTGACTCCTCCTCTACTCCCCAAACTCGCATTGCTGCATTTTCAGAATAATACTGTCAATTTACTTTTTTCTCTCCTGGACTGCCTTATGAATTTATACCTAATTTTTTTTTTTTAAACCACAAAACCCAAGCTGGTAAGTGCATACCTACAGTGTGAAGAAATGGTGTGTTTCCCCTTCCATTTACAAACTGATTCATGTCTGGTATGATAGTGTGTCTTAGAGTGACAGAGGAGATATGAGGCATGCGTCTTTGTGGGTCTCTGCATGCGCATATGCATCATGTGTGTGTGGGTCTTTGTGTGTATTTTATTTGTGTGCCTGTGTGTTTGCATGTACTACTGCTATTACTGCTTATGTGTCATTCTCTCTAAATGCATCTATGTGCATGAACATGTGTGTGTCTTGTGTTTGAGTGGAGTATGTTTGTGTGACTGTCTTGTGTATATGTGAGTATCTGTGTGTGTATTTATGTGTATGCCTCTGTGTGTCTGCATGTTCTTGTATGTGTGTGTGTGAATGTTTTTGTGCATGTGTGAGTGGAGTGGAGTTCTCACGGCGGCCAATCCAGGTCACTAGTACCTGGCCAAAACCCAAGGAGTAGCAATATTCCATGCTACCGATCAGTAGCATGGAATGTTGCTACTCTGAGATTCTGCTACTCTTTGGGGTTCTAGAATGTTGCTACTCTGAGATTCTGGAATGTTGCTACTCTGAGATTCTGCTACTCTTTGGGGTTCTAGAATGTTGCTACTCTGAGATTCTGGAGTGTTGCTACTCTGAGATTCTGCTACTCTTTGGGGTTCTAGAATGTTGCTACTCTTTGAGATTCTGGAATGTTGCTACTCTGAGATTCTGCTACTCTTTGGGGTTCTAGAATGTTGCTACTCTTTGAGATTCTGGAATGTTGCTACTCTGAGATTCTGCTACTCTTTGGGGTTCTAGAATGTTGCTACTCTTTGAGATTCTGGAATGTTGCTACTCTGAGATTCTGCTACTCTTTGGGGTTCTAGAATGTTGCTACTCTGAGATTCTGCTACTCTTTGGGGTTCTAGAATGTTGCTACTCTGAGATTCTGTTACTCTTTGGGGTTCTAGAATGTTGCTACTCTTTGAGATTCTGGAATGTTGCTACTCTGAGATTCTGCTACTCTTTGGGGTTCTAGAATGTTGCTACTCTGAGATTCTGGAATGTTGCTACTCTGAGATTCTGTTACTCTTTGGGGTTCTAGAATGTTGCTACTCTTTGAGATTCTGGAATGTTGCTACTCTGAGATTCTGCTACTCTTTGGGGTTCTAGAATGTTGCTACTCTGAGATTCTGGAATGTTGCTACTCTGAGATTCTGCTACTCTTTGGGGTTCTAGAATGTTGCTACTCTGAGATTCTGGAATGTTGCTACTCTGAGATTCTGTTACTCTTTGGGGTTCTAGAATGTTGCTACTCTTTGAGATTCTGGAATGTTGCTACTCTGAGATTCTGCTACTCTTTGAGATTCTGGAATGTTGCTACTCTGAGATTCTGGAATGTTGCTACTCTTTGGGCTAGATTCACTAAGCAAACCGATCGTGTACCGCTCGGTGTGCGCTCACTTTCCTACTACGGCTCGATTCACTAACCTTCCTCCAGACCCCATCCGCATCCGATCCAATCTGCACATGCAAATGAGTAAAAAGGCATACACATTTCTTAAGGCATCGATTCATGAAACCATATCGTCCAAACCAACCGGCCTTTCCGATCCAAAAAGTTTAGACTGCTGAGGACCAGTCGCTTTACATCCTCGCCAACTATTCCTGCCTAGCAACTGCCGCGTGCATGTTAAGAACCCCCATAAAAAATATATATCTACCCCGCAAAATATCCAAAATATATCTAAGCTTTAAATATATGTAAACTTTCAGGTACATAAGCGTTAGAAATATTTTTTAAAAATTTTTATTGGAATGCGCATAATGAGCGCAGGAGTGAATCTCGGATTTGTAATGCGCATGGCAAGAAAATCGCGGATTAACCCTGTGCTCTCCTTGCGCATTGTACATTTCATATATCAATGCCAAATTTAAAAAAAAAATCAAAAATAACTTTTAAGTGCCAGCTATCCCTCCTCCCCTTCCTTCCAGCTAGATTGTCACGTGCATCTGACATCACGGGGTCGCCTTTGGTTGCTTCGTGTTTCACGGCAGAAAGAGCCGCACAGCCTCCTGGGATTCGTAGGCTGTATATAACAGCGCGTGATCCCAGCGCATTTAACTGCTGTTAACTGTTGTGCCTTCTAGCAACTTAACAGTTCTTTTCCTGAGTTGTTAAGCTGTTTGGAAGCACGCAATAAACTTCAAGATCGATCCATAAAAAAAGGACAAACTCAAAGAATTCCGCAGCTCGCTCACAAACCTCCGATGCTATTTCTCCTTAAACCTCTCCAACAAATTTTTCAAAAAGCTACGGTCACAGCTTATACAGCTTGCAACAGCACTTAAGGAAAAAAGAGAGGTTTGTAAAAATTACAGTTCTTATATTGCACTTTTTATGACAACAATGCTTTGCAGTAGGCGCATTTGGATCCCGCCAATGACGTCCGCGATTAAACCCCGCCCCATTTCTACACAGTGAAGTCCTAAAGAGCTAGCGCATGCGTTATGTGCTTCATAACCAACAAGGAGACAGTGCGCACATGTGACGATCGATGTTACAGCGAGACATGTGCACGAATGGGGGGGTGTTTACGATTTGATCATTTGCATGGACAAGCTTTACTGAATCAATTGGCCAGAATGACTCGGATACGGATAGGACACGAATAGGATCGATTTGTGGACTTTAGTGAACCTAGCACTTTGGGTTTTGGCCAGGTACTAGTGACCTGGATTGGCCACCGTGAGAACGGGCTACTGGGCTTGATGGACCATTGGTTTGACCCAGTAAGACCTGAACTTATTTAAATCTAACCTAAAAACTTTCTTTTTAAAAACTTCTTTTAATATTTAAAACCTTCTCACTTACTATTTTTTTTTTTATTTTTTTTTTTTTAATTAGCAATTTTAAATAATTCCTATTTCTTTTTTTCTCAACTTCTCTCAATATGACTTTCTAAACCCCCAACCCTAATGTTTTTTCCTCTTTCATATTTTCACTTTCTTCTCCTCTGAGAAACGCAATATGTAACTTTAACCTACTTTATCCCTTCCCATTGTTTCTCAAGTTTGTCAGTATTGTCTGTCCGAAGTTTTTATGTACCTCTTTTAAAATTATGTATAGCATTTCTTTTTAATTGTTGCTCGCTTAGTACAAAATAGGCGATTTATCAAAATCAATAAAACTTGAAACTTGAACTTGTAAGGCTATTCTTATGTTCTAGTTGCATCCCTACAATCTCTGATATTCCTAATCACAAGAATCATTCAGAACAAAGTAGAAACTCACCTGGGGCCAGATGTTCTCTGCATTTTTCCTTAGACCCAAAATGGGGAAAACGCTCAGGCAGAAACCCACAGAGAATGAAAGGGCATGGAGCCACATAGCTCAGCACTGAGAAAAGGACAGCAACAGCACTGAGTGATTTATAAAGAATAATTGAACGGAGCATCCATCAAAGCTAATCTTTCATTGGGGGAAATGCCTATGTTTCTAATATTTATGCTTCATTCATGTGATATCTGATCATGCAAATAATAAAGCACAATGAAAAAAACACATCCCATGCTTCCGATTCCTTTTCCACTCTGCAGTAGCCCATAGCACGACAAAAGCAACTTAAGTATTATAACAGATATGGTAGCAAACCGTTCTGTAAATCATATCAGCTGAAAAGAGAAAATGTTGTACAACTCTCCACCCTCCTCCATTCCTAAGTTAAGCTTCTTAAAGAAATCCCAGATGAATGAAGCTTGAAGACTATTTCACATTGTGCTCAGATAGCAATTTCAAACACCAAAACCCTAAGTTTAAATTAACAAAATATATCAACAGCGGACTCTGCAGTCTATAAACATATGGGGCTGCAGGGGCATTTATTATTTATATCGAAAATGATGTAAACGTGTTGATTTTAAGCATACTGTTTTATGCCTGGTATACGTTGCACTCTGTTTTCCTCTAAGTTGGAAAAAATTAAGAAGGAAGGGTATTCAGGAGAGAATTAAAAACCAAGTTATTCAGGAAATTTGTCAAGTCAAACTAACCTTCTCAATATATCCCCAGAACCTAATGCTTCTTCTAATTATCTATCTTCTATTTTCACTGGGTATGCCCAGACCAATTCTTATGTAATCGGCCTAGATCCAAAAGGTATTGGCGGAATAGAAGACACTAATGTAATGTAATTTTTTAACAAACCTCGTAATTGACCATTAGAGAGCTGCAAGTTATTTTTCATACGGTTTGGGTTTGGGGGTTTTTGTCACCTTTTTTTTTTTTTTTTTTCAATATCTTTATTAACAATTGCAAAAGAACATACATCCACGGGCTTAACAGCCGAAACAGAGCCAGCGACAACAGTCGGAAACAACATAAAAGAGAAGGCCAACCAGATAAATACCCTATACAAAAGACCCCATGGGTGCACGTCCATCACAATTGACATTTTGTGTTAATACCCCACCCCAAACAACCACACACCTGCCAGTCCCACGCCCACCCCACAAACCACACCAGCCACACCACTCCCAATCCATCCAGCAACCCGACAACACCCTCCCATGCACACACACCCACACCACCACAGATGGGGGGTTTTTGTCACCTTAATCGTACACTGTGAAAGTCCCAGCTTTGCACATCCAGTTCAGTCCTGGAGAAAACAGGATTCTTTGCATACAGCTAAAAATTGTATCTATAGATGCAATATTTGGAGGGAGGCAGGGCTATCTTGCATGGATTTGACATCTGATTATAGCATCATTCCATCTATAAATTATTTTTAAATGACTCACTATTTTGAAGTTTTTTGTCAGTAGCAAAAGCTACTTGATATAAATTTAACCCTCAGGGTTATGTTAATTCTGATTTTACTAGGTTTATTGATAAGAATGCTTAAAATGCATGTTCAGACACTACGTGCATCCTGTACGGAAGCATGAGGTGTGTCTTTTCAGCATTTGATGCTATTAAATCTTAACGTACTCAAATATGTAATAATTCTGAACTGCCTGACAGCACTTCTGATTGTGTAACTCAGTCTCATGAACAGAATTCAAGAAATGTGGACCTGCTGTATATACTAATATGCAAAAAGCCATATGAGGTTCTCACCAATCAGGCTGATGAAATCCTGGATTTTGCCCAATGGCATGCAGGGATTTGTAGTCCAGTCCCTTTGATCTCCCTAAGAAAATCTGAATTGCAGACCCAATCATGCAATAGAACAAAACCAAGGCTGCATCAGCCTGTTAGATTCACATGGATAACCCTAGTTTCAGACAAGTAGCTGATCAATAATTTCATTTTTGGGGCTGACCATGGCCCATAAACAAGGATTCTAGGTGTACCTGCCCATGTGTGTCACTTGCGATAATTTCTCTTTATTGCTAGACATAAAGAGTTGTTTAAACTAATATTTTGCTCTTGTTTTCCCCAGTGGCAGTAGATTGAGGATGGTGCGGGAAATTGTTCTGTTGATGACCTTTTCAAGTTTTTCAAGTTTATTAAATTGTTTGATTAAACGCTTTTCCAATTTCAAAGCGTTTTACAAAAATAAAAACAAATAAAAACAGAGTTTAAAAACAAAACTAACTTATACATAATGTTCTACTACACGAACGAGGGTAACATCCTTGGGACAAGAAGAAAACTAGAAACAGTGGGAAAATGGGGAAGAAATACAATTTTTGTTTAAAGAGAACATAAAAGGAAAACACATTAGGGAGATAAGGAAAATAAAAAGGCCTAAAAAATGTCATTATAAAAGTATAAAGGTATATTTAAGGGAAAAGAAGTTAACTGATATTATTGCACAGGGATTAACTGATGTTATTAAAAAAGAGAACTGTCCCCTTTAAATAGGGGTCTATGGGTGCCTCTTCACTGCCCACTTGTATGGACTATGAAGAGGGTCAGCATTTTAAAAATATAGCTGGGTGAGAAAATGTGGAAAGCATCAAAAGCCAGGCTTTGTGGGAAAAAAATTTTTTAAAAAAAACTATTTCCAGCAACTTTCTTGATGTGAAATTAATAAGAAAACGGCAGATGTAACAGGAAAAAAAATATTTTCTTAACTTTTTTTATTGGAAAGTTTCCTATTAAAGTTTGTGACCAAAGATTTGTGACTTTTACAGAATACAGTACTGGCAAAATTAATTAGCAAATTGAAAAACTGGGAAGGAATTTGATTTTGCTTACTTTTTCCAAATTCAAGCTATGATGAACCACTTTCAGATACAATAGGTATTTCTATGTCTTTGCGGTCTACTAGTATACTTTTATACCTGAAGTATGAGTAATGGAGGATGAAGTGACTTGAGAAGGTCACAAGGAATATTAACGGAAGAAGCAGGATTTGAACCCTGATCTCTCTGGTTCTCAGTCTACTGCGCTAACCAGTTCAAAGTGCTAACCAAGGGCCCCTTTTACAAAGCTACGGAACTCATTTTCCCATCCCTGCAAGTTCTTTTCTTGCCCCTGCCCCATTCTTGCAAGCTCTGTCCTCATCTGCACAAGCCTCAAACACTTTAGAATCATAAGTAGCAACATTCTAGAGCTCAGCTTGTGATGTCATAATGCCTCATTCCACCAATGCCTAAGCTCCGTCTTCATCTGCACAAGCCTCAAACACTTTAGAATCCTAAGTAGCAACATTCTAGAGCTCAGATTGTGATGTCATAATGCCTCATTCCACCAATGCCTAAGCTCCGTCCTCTGTCACTTTAAAATCATAAGTGTTCGAGGCTTGTGCGGTTAAGGCAGATCTTACAGGAATGGTGCAGGGGCAGGGTCAACAACAAAATTCACAGGGACGAGATGGAGAAATTGAGTTCCCGAGGGGACGGGGACAAATTTGTCCCCATGTCATTCTCTAGTAGAACTAAGACATGTTTGTACAATGACACCTTGTGGCCAGCCAAAGTACTGTGCTATAGTTTGCTCTGGAGAGCTGCATCCTTCTCTCTGATATGGGAGGGCCCTGCAGTGTTTGGTCCTTGCAAGCAAAACCAAACAGACTAACATCACAGAAGATACATTTTATAACTAAACCTACTGAAACTTAGTCTTCATTTTAGATAGGTTCAGTCTGTGTGCTACTTATATAACCTTCTTCAGCCTTTACATTTTTTTTGTTCAGTCCTGTTTATTTTGAATTCTAGTTGTTTTATTCTTCGCTTTCAAGTGAACAGACTGGGCTCCAGGGGGCTGCCACCTTTTCAAAACATTTGGGTGTGCAAAGTGCAAACCCAAACATGCCAAGTTACCCAGCTCCAGGTTGGAGATTTGGGGATAGACCTGCATTTCTGAACACCTCATGCTGTTGCATTATGAGCTTTGCAGCAGTGATTTCAATGGGCAGGATCAGGCACTACAAATCCCACACTGCTTTGGAAGGTAAGCTCAAAACCAGGACTGGCCAAATCATCCCTAGCCTGGAACTGGGTAGCATGGCATGTCTGCAAACCTCAACGCAAAGTACCTCTCCCTGGATACAGGGAAGGTGTTTGGGTGCAAGGAAGGTTTGCATCATCACTCTGTTTATTGTACAGGAATCTGGTGGAGGGGATACAAAGGGCAGACATGGGATAGGGATCCAGTCCTGGTTTTACTCTACTGCATTTATTGACTTGCAGTCCTGACTCCTTCCACACTTAAAGAACTGAACATGTAAATCCATAGATTAGAGCTTCCCAAACCTGTCCTAAAAACTCCACAGCCAGTCCTACACGATTAATACTCATGAAGACTATGAAAGGAATTAATCTGCAAAGACTGGAAACCCAATATATGTAAATTTACCTTATGCATATTCATTGTGAACATTCTGTGAATACCTAACTGGCTGTGCAATCCCCAGGACAGGTTTCAGAAGCTCTGCCATAGATGAACTGGGGAGTAAAAGACAGGAGTGGATCAGCCTGTCCTTTATTACCTGCAACCATCTGTTGTTCACCTTAAGCTGCAGAGCAGGCTGGTGGGTCAGGATGGAGAGAGATTTCAAATTAATCTGCAGTACATTCTGTTTTAACTTTGACCACAATATAAATTCTATATGGAAAAGAAAGTGTTTTTTGTTCCTTGTGCTCCCTGGTTCTTACCATCTGCACAGCTCAGTTCTGCAATGTTGGGGAGGAAGTTGGGAGAGGGGCGTACAAGAGGATCATCACAAAGTGTGCTGTCGCCCTCTAGTGGCAGCTTTTTAATAAGCACCTCTTGCAATGGTGCAAACTGCAGCAGATAATTCTGCTGAACAGAAGCAGATCTGAAAAACTGTCTCTAAAATCCAAACTTTCCCCTGACAGAGATGGAGAACAGGTGGGCTCTATCAATAGAACAATATGATCATTTTTCTTTTGTAAAACACACACATAATATGTATCAACTGGTCATCCAGTCCATCTAGTTATCCCTGTGAGTAAAGAACATTTTAGGTGCCCCCCCCCACCATTCCAGAAAGGAACCATTTAGATCTGAACAGGGGGTTGTCTATCCTACGAAGATGGTCCAATAGGATTGAAGGGAAATATAAAACTCTGAGTTTAAGGGAGGAGCCTAATCATTCCTCAACAGAGGGGGTGAAGCTGTACTGTACTGAGGGGAAGATTCTCCAATGTTTGCGGTAACATCTGATGGGCTGCTACTGTAACGATTTCAAAAAGATGAGTCATTCTTTTAAAAATGCGCAAGCAAATGAGGTTCCCGGAAGGTCACTAAATTTGCATGTGACGATCACATGGAGATCGGCATATGCACAGAATAAACGCACAAATAAAAGACCCCAAATTGAAGATCAGCAGGAGGGATGCCCACTCCCTCCCGCAGCTGTCATAAAGCAAATCCTCCCCCCGACACTCACCCAGCAGCGGGAGAGATGCCCACTCCCTCATGTTTTTCCAAGCAACCCCCCTCCCTCAGCAGCGAGTGAGATGGCCACTCCCTCCCACCGTCAAGCAACCCCTCGACATCACCAGCTCCTGGCAGCGGGAGGGATGCTCACTCACTCCCGTCACCGCCGTCATGCCTCCAATGACCCCGGCCCCCCCTTTATCATGTTTATGAAAGCCAGCCGGAGGGATTCTACTCCCTTTGGCCAGCAGGCTCGCCTCTTCAAAATGGTAGGCCTTCCCCTCCAAAATGCATTCTGGGATGCACTGGGGAGGGGCCTATGGCTCTGATTGGCCCAGGTTGCTTAAGGCCTCTCTTATGGGAGAGGCCTTAGGCATCTAGGCCAATCAGAGCCTTAAGCCTCTCACCAGATACATAGGAGGGGCCTTAAGCAACCTGTGCCAATCAGAACCTTAGGCCCCTCCCTGGCGCATCCCAGAATACACTGGGGAGAAGGCTCACCATTTTGAAGAGGCGGGCCTGCTGGCCGAAGGAAGTAGGCATCCCTCTGGCCGGCCTTTGTAAACAAGATAAGGGTGGCAGGGGGTCATCGGAAGAACAGGGGGTTCATCAGGGGTACGACAAGAGCAGGCAGTGGGGGGCAGGGCTATGGTGGGATTGGGGATGGGATTGGGGCATAACGTGGCGGGGATGGGTGGAACTGGGCGGGCCTGGGGGCAGATTTTACCATAGTAAAATCTGACAACCCTAGGCTCCTACCCACTTAAACCCCACTCAGTGGGCTGTACCTGGACACTCAGCGGCAGTTAACCACACATTGTGGTTAGTGCCAGAGTGGTCCATGGGTGGAATCAGGGAGGAGTCAACAGTTATGCAAGCATCAGCCATATTCAGAGCTGATGCGCGCATAGCTAGGGTTACCAGATTTCCCGAAGTAAAAACCAGGACACTTGGCCCCGCCCCCAGCAACGCCCCATTCCGCCCCAGCCCTGCCCCATTCTACCCCCACACAAATCTCCTCTTAGGCTCATGACTGTGTCTGGGAGGGCCCCTGAGCATGCACAGATGTGACGCATGATGTCACATGCCCACCCGCATGTGTGTGATGTCATTGCATTACATCCTCGCATGCTCGGAGGCCCTCCCAGACACAGCTATGAGCTGAAAACCTGGACAAACTCCTTACAGGTTAGAAAGATGTCCAGACACCCGGACAGTTCCCTACACAGAGGACACGTCTGGGTAAATCCTGTCGTCTGATAACCCTACGCATAGCTAACCGAGCACAAAAGACGATCTTATCTTTGCCTGCTTAGCTATACAGATGCCAGCACTGAATATCAGTCAGCACTCACTTGATTCCTAGGTCAGCAGTTGATCCGGATGGTCAGTGCGGGTGCCTGGACATTGCCCTGGCACTGACTATCCAGCTTAGGTTCAGCCCCATGACGGTCAGGGGCACAGGCACCCTGTATAAGAGGCTTCAGGAGGCTAAGCCTCCCAAGCCCCGCCCACTAACGTCCCCTCCCCCTCCACACTCCAAGGATTTTAACTTGGACCACCCCACCATGCCCTAGCCCCGCCCACTTTAGCCTGCCCCTACATCTGAGTCACTGACTGCCTTTGGTCAGTGACTTGAAAGCCATTAACCCGCTTTGAGCTGCATATTGGCTGGATTGTTTTTTAGGACTCTACGCCTTGTTTTCGTATCTCAGTTTTTGAAGCTCACATTTCAACTTTGTTTCCCCTCCAGTTAGAGCAGGGGTCTCAAAGTCCCTCCTTGAGGGCCGCAATCCAGTCGGGTTTTCAGGATTTCCCCAACGAATACGCGTGAGATCTATGTGCATGCACTGCTTTCAATGCATATTCATTGGGGAAATCCTGAAAACCCGACTGGATTGCGGCCCTCAAGGAGGGACTCTGAGATCCCTGAGTTAGAGGATGTAAACTCAAAAGACATCATCAACGCCTTTTCTCACCTCAGGCAGAACTATGGGGTAAAGATCTAGAACAATTGCATACGCCTACTACGTATGGAGAATTTAATTTCTAGGCAGATGACCCGCAGAACTCTTTCTCCACAATAACTGATCCCTAGAGTTGTTAATCACTAGTTTTTAACTCTGTTAAGTTCACTCATTCTGTACCATCTTTTAATCATTGTAAACCGCATAGAACTTCACGGTCCTGCGGTATATAAACTGTTATTATTATTATTACACTGTTGGAGAGACCAATACATGGAATTTTATTAGAATTAAGAAGATTCTCCCAGTTAACTTTTTGCCTTGGAATTTACTGTGTCTATGTACAGTATTATTAACTGTTAACTTTTAAGCCTGCCATTAGGGGACTCTTTATGCACTGGGAGCAGGGTTGATTTGCATATACTGTATATTACAAGGGGCCTCATTTTTATTAAATACTACATCATAATAACTAATAAAAATGTTTGTAAGGTAGTATTTTATGCACACTCTTTCACAAGCATGGAGACCTACTAAACCTAAAATTTACTTCTTACTTAATCGAAGGAGGCCTCTTAAACGTTACAGCTTTGAGTGCAAATCTGACCCCAATTGGGAGAGAGGTTTGGGAAGAACTGAAGTGTGTTTTATCTACTCATGGCACTCATTTGCTTGTGCGCTGCCCTCAGACACATTTAAACCATCCAGGTATACAGGCACCAAATTCTCACTCGTCCTTTGTATCTCAACAGTCTTCTTTCTTGCTGGTAAATAACAGGCTTTACTTTACTTGAGGGGCCACTGAAAAGTTCTCAGCCCAACCAAGAAGAGAATGAAACTTACACGTTATTCCACGCTTTTCTTGACACCTTTTTTGTTTCCGCGATATGAAATGAAATGAAAAGCTTGTCACCTTATGGATATAAGCCACACCCCTCATCAACCTGTAAAGTACCACTCACACAGCTCGTCACCCTGTAACTCATCCACACAGCTCGTCACCCTATGGAAATCAGCCTCATACCTCATCAATCTGTGACCTATAGAGTGAGATATCACTCACACAGCTTGATTAATCTGTGATTCTACCAGTCCTTACAACATTATCACCCTTTTACTTTGGATAGTGCTCAAGAGATGGGTTTAGTATTGGAGGTGCCATGTTTTTCCGCAGATCATTCCTACAACATAACAATATCATGCACCAGTCAACTCATAGCAAAGCGCGTCACAGTTGACTAAGTAAGAAATATACATGCAACCATCTCTGGAATGGATGCTCTGGCACTTACCTAGCACAAAAGTGTTTATGAAGAGTGAGGAGAAGAAAATGTGACTCCTCTAGGGTCAAACAGAGAGATAATGTGACTCCCCAAGGTCACTTAGAGCAGTGACCCCCCCAACCCTGTCCTGGAGGACCACCAGGCCAATCGGGCTTTCTGCCCAGCCCTAATGAATATGCAAGGAGCAGATTTGCATGCCTGTCACTTCCACTATATGCAAATTTCTCTCATGCATATTCATTAGGGCAAGCCTGAAAACCCGATTGGCCTGGTGGTCCTCCAGGACAGGGTTGGGAACCACTGACCAAGAACAGATTCTGACTCACCTCCCATATCTCTTGATTCACAGATGAATCTAAGCCATAGGCCAAAGCTGCTCCTCCCGTGGTATTGTACATTTCCAACCTGTGCTGTCTCTGCCATTTCAGTCCTGAATCTCTCCAGCACCCAGCCGCTTCCAGGAGGAGTTTTTCTTGATGAACCAAGCTCAAACCATCCAACTCACAGCCCTTGCGTCTCAGGTGGAGATCTGAAGCCGGGCCATCCAAGGTGAAGGGATCTAGCGCGCTAGCCTCAATGTAGAGTCAAGAGCCAGGCTACGAATCAGAACCAGAGCGGCTCTGTTGTGTCCGGAGACTTTGCACTGCATCTGCCCCCTCTGCTAGGAATGTAAGGCCAGCACCAGAAGTGGAAAAGGCATTATTGTTGATATTGAATAATCTGTATAACTTCCTCCCACCCACATGCACAGAAATTCAAAATATTTCCTCTTGAAAAAGGCCTTACACAGCCTGCTGCTCAGTTCACAGGTCAGACAAAGGAATCACACTCACAAAGAATGCTCACTCTTCTCTTCCAGATGATTCTTTCTCTTTCTCCTTTTTTCTCTGTCTTAACCTTTGCCCGTCTTTCTCTCTTTTATTGTTATTCATCCTTTCCTCTTCTTTCTTCTTCTTTTAAACTCCTCTCTCTCATTTCTCTCCCTTTCTCTTTTGTCCTCTTTTCTCTCCTCCTGTCCTCTTATTTCTTCCTTCTCTCTTCTTTCTTTGCCTTTTAAACTCATCTCTCTTCTTTTGTCCTTTAGATCTTTCCTCTTTTGTGCCTTCTCTTTTAAATTCCTTTTTCATTCTCCTCCCCTCTTTTTTCTTTTGTCAATTTGTCCTTCAGATCTTCCCTATTTCCTCTCCTTTTGCACCTTCTCTTTTTTTATTATTCATTCCTTGTTAAAACTATTTGTAGTATAGCAAATAAAGTGAACTGTGAACTGTAAAATCCTATTGTCACATCCTTTATCTCCCCAATCAACCCTACCCTGGGAGCATCTCTTCTCACCACGGTCATAACCATTTCTGGGAAACACATCCTCTCACCATGGACCTAGACGTACCCTAGAACATCTCTTCACACCATGGACATAACCATTTCTGAGAAATACGTCCTCTCACCATGGACCTAGACGTACCCTGGGAACATCTCCTCTCACCACGGTCATAACCATTTCTGAGAAATACGTCCTCTCACCATGGACCTAGACATACCCTAAGAACATCTCTTCTCACCATGGATATAACCATTTCTGAGAAATACGTCCTCTCACCATGGACCTAGACATACCCTGGGAACATCTCCTCTCACCACGGTCATAACCATTTCTGGGAAACACGTCCTCTCACCATGGACCTAGACGTATCCTAGGACCATCTCTTCTCACCATGCACATAACCATTTCTGAGAAACACGTTCTCTCACCATGGACCTAGACGTACCCTAGGAACATCTCTTCTCACCATGCACATAACCATTTCTGAGAAATACGTCCTCTCACCATGGACCTAGACGTACACTGGGAACATCTCCTCTCACCATGGACATAACCATTTCTGAGAAATACGTCCTCTCACCATGGACCTAGACATACCCTGGGAACATCTCCTCTCACCACGGTCATAACCATTTCTGGGAAACACGTCCTCTCACCATGGACCTAGACGTATCCTAGGACCATCTCTTCTCACCATGCACATAACCATTTCTGAGAAACACGTCCTCTCACCATGGACCTAGACGTACCCTAGGAACATCTCTTCTCACCATGCACATAACCATTTCTGAGAAATACGTCCTCTCACCATGGACCTAGACGTACACTGGGAACATCTCCTCTCACCATGGACATAACCATTTCTGAGAAATGCGTCTTCTCACCATGGACCTAGACGTACCCTGGGAATATCAAGTTTCAAGTTCAAATTTTATTATAAATTTGATTGATCGCTTATTCAAAATTCTAAGCGATGTACACACCATGAACCTAGACGTACCCTGGGAACATCTCTTCTCACCATGGACATAACCATTTCTGAGAAATACATCCTCTCACCATGGACCTAGACGTAGCCTGGGAACATCTCTTCTCACCATGGATATAACAATTTCTGGGAAATGCGTCCTCTCAGCATGGACTTAGACATACCCTGGGAACATCTCTTCTCACCATGGACATAATCATTTCTGGGAAACGCGTCTTCTCACCATGGACATAACCATTTCTGGGAAACGCGTCCTCTCACCATGGACCTAGACGTACCATGGGAACATCTCTTCTCACCATGGACATAACCATTTCTGGGAAACACGTCCTCTTATCATAGCTTTAACATTCAATTCCTATGCAAAACCGTACAGACTTTCAGTCACCTTGAGGCTGGGTAAATTTCAGGAAACCGATATACAGAGAAAAATACTTAAAAAAAAAAATCTATTTAAGGCACTTTGAAAATTCCTAAAGCTCCAGATATTTGTGTTCAAAGTATTTTTGTTAATCCACACAGACACTTCTTCCAAGATTCTGCTTCTGGGATATTCTTCTGGATATAAGAGCTTTCTGTGTGTTATAGACTCCCACCTTCCAATCGTTATTTCTCAGAAGAAATAGGATCATTTGTATACTCAGTCCCTAATCAGTAGACTCTACCATAATAACATTTGTCTTACAGTTGTGGTTAAAACCTTCACACAATGCACTCACTCCAACCTCAGACAATTCCGCCTCCTGTTACAAGAGCAAAGAGCTAACGCTTCCTTTGATTAATTTGTGGCTCTTTGCTGTGGTCAGATTACCACTGGATAATAAATTGTAAAAGTTACATGAAAGACTGACATCGTATGTCTTCTAAACTGGTGATTAAAAATGCAGGTGTTGCTTAAAACGATATACAGTACAGCAGCAGACCTGCCCCCAACATATCTACATTACATACAGGGTATAAATTTAAAGAAATTCAGAACTTCCAAGTTATCCAGTTCCAGGAGAGAAATTTTAGACCACTCCTGGATTTCTGACAACTTTATCCTGATGCATTATGGTATCTGCAGCACTAATGTCAATTGAAAAAATCAGGGACTACAAATCCCACACTGCTTTGAGATATAAATTTAAAACTAGGACTGGACAAATGTCTCCCTCCTGGTACTGGGAAATTTGGTAGCTCTAAAATTAAGCTCTGTTTTTTTAGCATTTTAAAACGACATCAAACTAGTTCTCAATCTTTCTCTTAGCGGTCAGTGGTAAGAAAGACCTTTAGGGCTTATTTTTTAAACTAACAGCTCCCCATTCTGTGCTGATGGGACACATCTTTTTTGAAGGAGGGCCTTGGAATCACTTTGTTTGATTTGGGATTATGTTTCAATCCAGGAAGAAATAGGTGTTTAATGTTTTGTTGGAAGCCACCCTGATGCTATGGGAACAGCTGCTGCTGGGCTAGTCACGGTGGACGCATGCAAGCAAACTTATCTAACAGCAGAGCTGCCAAGTTACCCATTCCAGGAGGGAGACATTTTGTCCGGTCCTGGATTTCTGTCAAACCTCATTCTGGTGCATTAGGGGACCTGCAGCTTTCAAGGGATAGAATAATGGACTTCAACTACTATACTGCTTTGGGATGGACGTTTAAAACCAGGACCAGCCAAAAAAATCTCCCTCCTGGAACGGGTAACTTGGCAGCTCTGCTGACAGAAAAAAACATAGAATCATCTCAGAAGGAGGAAAAGTTTGGCACCAGGAAATGGCCATTTTAAAAGAATACTTTTTACTTTCAGTTTATCCTCGCTATCCCTGCCTCTAAACAAGAGATATACAGTAAAAATGATCAACTTGACCTGAAGAAAAGAACAAGCGCTGAGAATATTGTAAAGGCAGTCAAGTCATTACACAATGATGACACCTAGTGGTCAGATATAGGGCCTGAGATTGCAGGATCCAGAAGGAGCCCTCGTACCTCACTCTTGGTCAGTACTGTTGCTACAATGACTAGACTAGACACATGGATTGGGGGGGGTTGTAATGGTTTTAAAATATGAGAGAAACACTTGTGTCTAATGGAGCTGAAAGTACAAAGAAGCAGGAAGAAACTGCCAGACAAATACAAACAAACTATTTGAGACTTTTATTTTTCTGTAATTTCTATAAAGGCAGTGAGATCTGATCTTTGCCACTCTCTGATTGTTCTGCATTGAAATGAAAAGCAATTGAAAGCTCTTTGCCCCGCACAGACCTCACAAATTTTGCTCTGTGGGCAGAGAGCACAGTTAGGACACAAGTCTGTGTGTTTTATTCTGACCTTGGTCACAGGCAAAACGCGATCTTTGCAGCAAAGGATGAGCTTTATTCGTAGGCTTGCCAACTTCTGAAAATAGGTTTTTTACTGACAGCCTTCCCAGATTTTAACTTTTATGGCAAGGGTTCTTGACCTTTTGGGGCTCCTGTACCCCTTTAATTGATCAATGAAACCCTTTTGGGGCTCCTGTACCCCTTTAACTGATCAATGAAACCCTTTTGGGGCTCCTGTACCCCTTTAACTGATCAATTAAACCCTTTTTGGGCTC
Source organism: Geotrypetes seraphini (assembly GCF_902459505.1). Taxonomy (NCBI): domain Eukaryota; kingdom Metazoa; phylum Chordata; class Amphibia; order Gymnophiona; family Dermophiidae; genus Geotrypetes; species Geotrypetes seraphini. The sequence continues at coordinate 18,258,096 of NC_047098.1, forward strand.
CTATACCCCTTTAACTGATCAATGAAACCCTTTTGGGGCTCCTGTACCCCTTTAACTGATCAATGAAACCCTTTTTGGGGCTCCTGTACCCCTTTAACTGATCAATGAATCCCTTTTGGGGCTCCTGTACCCCTTTAACTGATCAATGAATCCCTTTTGGGGCTCCTGTACCCCTTTAACTGATCAATGAATCCCTTTTGGGGCTCCTGTACCCCTTTAACTGATCAATGAAACCCGCGCACCCACTTCCTAAAAGCTCATATTGAAAAGGATTTTGCAGTGTGCTGAGGTGATGCGAAAAAAAATAGAACCGGTTGTTCCTTTTGCAGGATAGGAATACAGTCTCCTGATGGGGCTAAGCAAAGTCTGGACAGCTCTCTGAGCCACTGCCTTTTTTTTGTTTGCACGTCAGTGGCGACTCCTCGCATCGTGTAGCTGTCATTTGAGTTATTCTTCCTAATGTGCATCCCTTTGCACCCGTCTACATTCAATTTCATTCATCATTCAGATGTCAAGCCTCCCAGGCTCTTCCAGCCAGTTCAGTTTTCCTTTGACTATCACCTTCCTCCCCAGGACAACATTCCAAAGCAACTCTGCTTTATAATGATGAGCACACCTAGGACTGGACCTATGTCTCTCCAAAGCAATCACTCAACACCAAATCATTGTTATTATTTTTACCTTGTATCTTAACGTGTGTTCAAATTTGGATTTTAATGTACATCGCTTAGTATTTTATGTATAAGCGATTCATCAAATTTCGAATAAACTTGAAACTTGAATACCATCTTGGTGGCAAGCCAAACAAACCAGCCCTGTTTCCAAGCTTTCTAGTTTATTGTACTGTGCTGGACAACATATTAGTCAGGTCATGATCCCTGTGGCTGTCTAAGCCGATTTTTACCTGGCCAGGGTTAAAATAGCAACGGCCATCAGCCCTCACTTCCTGGCCTGGGCTCGAATGCATCACCTATATAGTATGCCCGAGCCCTCCTGGGCCCATTGAACAGCAGATTCACATAAGCGTCCTAATTCATGCAAATCAATTATTTTTTAACAAAAGAATAGCGCAAGCTGTTTCGTAGCCACAAGAATTGTTTACTGTTGTTTGGGAGTTTATTAAGAAAAGTCACCAGGTGGTAATTCGAAAGAAAGAATGCCCATCGCAGCTGATTCGGTAGATTTTTATAGGCTGAAACCTGCAAACAGGCCTATTTTATTTCCGCCTAGCCATCAGGATGTTGTTTCTCCAAACATCTCGTGATGTTTCCAGGGAGGCTTTTAACTTTACCTGATATTAGTGAACTAATTGTTATCATACCTTCCATTGCCCCATGTACAACCACAGAAAGATGGTATATCAAGTCTAAATATGTCCATTAGATAGGCTATCAATTTCTATAATAAAAATGTTTAGGGAAACCATTACAAGTTTCTTACCATCATAGTTCATGTTTTCCTAAAAGTTGAGTTTAAAAAAGGTTTGGATAATTTCCTAAAAGAGAAGTCCATAGGCCATTACTGGGATGGCTTGGGAAAATTCACTGTTTATTCCTAGGATAAACAGCATAAAATCTGTTTTAGTACTTGGGAACCAGCTAGGTTCTTGGGACCTGGGTTGACCACTGTTGGAAGCAGGATGCTGGGCTTGATGGACCTTTGGTTTGTCCCAGGACAGAAATAGTCTGATATTTTGTAAAGCTCTGAAAACATTCCTAGGCTCCAAAAAGATGTCTTCTTGAACAAGCATTGTGAACTAGCTCTTCAAACTTTTTCTGGCTAATATTCAAACTGAGTTAATTGGTCTGGAACAGCCGCCGACTGGCTGACTCTCATCTCAACAGATAGGTTCATAGACAACGGCGCGAAAGACAAAGGCGCGCGCCGACAACTGAGCGCAAGACGGAGGTGCGCGCCGAAGAAAATTACAGTTTTTAGGGGCTCCGACGGGGGGGTTTTGTTGGGGAACCCCCCCACTTTACTTAATAGACATCGCGCCGGCGTTATGGGGGGGTTGTAACCCTCCACATTTTACTGTAAACTTAACTTTTTCCCTAAAAACAGGGAAAAAGTTAAGTTTTCAGTAAAATGTGGGGGGTTACAACCCCCCACACCCCTCACAACGCCCCCACAACGCGGCGCGATGTCTATTAAGTAAAGTGGGGGGGTTCCCCCCCACACACACCCCCATTGGAGCCCTAAAAACAGTAATTTTGAGCGGCGCGCGCCTCCGCGCTGCGCTCAATTGTCTGGGCGCGCCTTTGTCCCGGCACGCTTTTGACCTGACACCCAACAGATAACTGGCCATTTTTCCGCAACATGTAACTGAAGTCATAATGCCATTGTACAGGGCCATGGTGAGACCTCATCTGGAGCACTGTGTGCAATTCTGGAGGCCACATTACAGTAAAGATGTGCGCAGAATTGAATCAGTTCAGCAGACGGCCACCAGGATGATCTCGGGGCTCAAGAGTCTCTCGTATGAAGAGAGACTGAACAAATTACAGCTCTACACTCTCGAGGAACATAGGGAGAGGGGAGACATGATCGAAACATTTAAGTACCTCACGGGACGTGTCGAAGTGGAAGATGATATTTTCTTTCTCAAGGGACCCTCGGCCACAAGAGGGCACCCGCTCAAACTCAGGGGTGGAAAATTTCATGGCGACACCAGAAAGTATTTCTTCACAGAGAGTGTGGTTGATCATTGGAACAAGCTTCCAGTGCAGGTGATCGAGGCAGACAGCGTGCCAGACTTTAAGAATAAATGGGGTCCCATGTGGGATCCCTACGAGGGTCAAGATAAGGAAATTGGGTCATTAGGGCATAGACAGGGGGTGGGTAAGCAGAGTGGGCAGACTTGATGGGCTGTAGCCCTTTTCTGCCGTCATCTTCTATGTTTCTATGTTTCTATGGTTATCGCTGCTGAAAATGACTTGTAAGCACTGAAAAGATATGACTGTGCTGATAAGGCTGTTCTGGAGGCATGACTGCTTGAGTACTGATATTCAGAACTTAACCTTAGTGGGTAAATAAGGCCGCATAGAAAGCAGGCCTATCTTCACTTGCTAAGCCAAGACTGGTTAAGTCTAAATATTGACTTAATTAGCCATGCATTAGCTGACTTTGAAAAACCTAGATATTCAAAGCTGGTTGCTGGAAATGGCCTGGCATTGAATTTTAGGGTTGCACACTGCTGGCGGCCAGTCAAAGTGCTGACCGCCACTGGCTTAATAATGGGAGGGGAGGGTTATTCTATAAAGATAGCTGGCATTAAACCCAGAAATTCAATTCCAAGCAATGTCTAGGCAAAGGCACTGAGTTTCTGGATTTGTGGAGCCAACTAACACAATATTCACCACTTAACCAATGGATTACCCCATAAAGATAGGACTGACTTTTATTGCATGTAGTCCTATTTATATTATAACTTGGCTGGTTAAGTGTGGAATATTGACACTTAACCAGCCAAAAGCTGACTCTGCCATTCCACCAGAATGCCTCCAAAATAGGTGGTTGTCGGTTCAGTGCTAACTAGTTAATTTCAGAGTGATAACCGGTTAAGTGCCCTGAAATTTAGCAGCCACCCCCGAACAGGCGATTTAAACAGCCAGGAACCATTTCTGGCCAATTAAATTGCATTGACTATCAGATCTGTCATTTTCAACTGCTTCTGTAATACATGCCAGGGCTGTCTTTAGGGTGGCACAACTTAGCATAATATTTTATTTGTATACCGCTGTACACAAAACAGCATAAATGCAATAAAAACAAATATAATATTCATTACTCTTCCATAAACTTAAAATACAAATAAATTTTTGAGCTACATCTGAAATGCATAGAAGATGTAGATGACCACATAATTGGAAAGTAACTCAGGGCCTAAATGAGCTGATTGAAAAGATTGTACTTTTTCTACATATAACCTCCAGGATCTACCTATCAGAGTGCTGAAATGTCAGCGAGTACAGGGCCCCTTCCTATGGGAGGGGCCTTAGGCGTCTGGGCCCATCAGGGCCTTAGGCCCCTCCCAGTACATCTCAGGATGCACCATTGCAAAGAACAAGTTCAAAGTCAGTGAGTACAGGGCCCGTGAAAAGAAGCACAACTGCTGACACCATGTTCCCCTAGAAGTCATGCCCCTTAATGCCCCCAGTAGCTTCTGTCACTTTGGGAAGATTTAATGCAGGAATTAGGTGAGACCTGCTCACCAGACTCAGTTATCTCATGCCGCTAGCCCACAGTACAGAAGTCCCATTAAGTCTGGGCAGTTTTATTGCTGCATGGTCTGAGGTAGCAATCCCTTTCAAATAGATCTGAATTTGTAGGTTCAATTACTCTCTTTTTTTTTTTTTTTTTCAAATTGTAGCTCAGGGCAAGTTACAATCAAGTACTCCAGTAGGGTCACAGTCTAAGTTGTACCTGAGGCAATAAAGAGTGAAGTGGCTTATCCAGGATAACAAGACATGATAACGGGAGAAGCTGGATTAAAACCTTGGCTTCCCTAGTTCTCAGTTTGCTGCTTTAACCCTTTCAGGACCATAAGGATCGTAGGCCAATTTTTGTGGTTTTGACGACATTTTTATGGTAAAAAGGGCTTGCAGATGCCAAAAAATTGATTTTTTTTGTGAAATATCATTATTTTTTTTAAAAAAAATCAAACTTCTGGCTTATGGACAGTGTGGCAAGTGAATCTTCTCGTCAATCTGGCAACGACGCTAATGAATGAATGTCGGAACCAGTTTGTTTACATAAAGGCAGTATCATATGGAATCCGTACATATCAAATTTAGAACTGTAGACTATCCCAATCAAAATTTATAGGATTTTAAAGTTATGGGACAAATATGTCCCTTGGTCCTGAAAGGGTTAACTACCAGGTTTAAAAATAGCAAAAAGCTAAGGAGAGCGGGGAATTTAAGAGCACAGCAAAGATGCCTCCTTGCTACAGGTCCATTAATACCAAGATAACACAGGACACAGCATAGTCCTGGCATTGCTCCGGTTAACCTCTAATTGCAAATTTACAAAATTAAAAATCAACCCTCTCGTACACAAAATATGGAAACAATTATCCTTTTGTTTAAATAGTAAGGCAGGAGTCTTTGTCAGAAAGACACATCACTTAGGAAATATCTCAGCAATGTGCCAGAGTGGTCCCTAATATGGAACAAATCTCTCTTTATAAGCACATTTCACTTATAAAATCAAGAATTCAAGTGCCAAAACTGAGAAGGAAAAACATTTACACTATACTGGGTGCTCTGCGGGTTACTTCTGCGATACTTATCACTATGCCACAGCTTTGAAATAAGACCCACTGCGACCAGGGCAGGAATTTAGTTCACTTCTCCCTCCATGTTTGCTGTGATAGGAGATTAACAGAACTGCAAATACAGAAAAACTGCAAATAACTTTTTCATATGCTATTCGCTGTTTTCTATTAAAAAACCATGGCGAATATGGTGAAACCGCGAATAACACGGTGGGAGACCTGACCTGTTCCTGAAGGAGAGGCAAAACACGGTGAAGAAAGTGCCGGGAATTGGCGATTTCTCTATGCAAGCTGATGTCATTTGGGGGGGGAGGAGCCAGCAAGCTAAAAACCGTGAATAATCAAAACCGCGATTGCTGAAACCGCAAATACGTAACTGACCAAGTGCCAACTCTGCCCCTAAAACTACCCCAAAATAGCTGGTTTTTAGTTCGGCGCTAACTGGTTATTTATTTATTTCATTTTCTATACCGTTCTCCCAGGGGAGCTTAGAACGGTTTACATGGATTCATTCAGGAACTTGAGCATTTTTCCCTGTCTGTCTTGGTGGGCTCACAATCGATCTAATTTTCAGCGGCACTAACCGGTTAAGTGCCACTGAAAATTAGCGGTTAACCCCGAACAGGCAATTTAACAGGCCAGGAGCCGCTGTTAATAGCACTTGTCTGTGTAATGGTGCCAATCAAGCTACTATTCTATGATGCGGGTGCACCATTAATGCCTAACCTATGGTACCAGTTTATAGAATTCCAATCCAATCCAATCCAATCCTTGGTTTTATATACCGATTCATCCCGTACAAGAAGGGCTCGACACGGTTAACAAAATTTCCTAAATTCAGCCAGAGAATAAGATAATTCTACTCCCCAAATTATCTTGGAACAGAAGAATCAACTAGAGATTTTTGAAATAGATAAGTTTTTAACATTTTCCGAAAATGACCTTTGAGTTCCATCCTCTGCAAGCAATTTCACATGCAGGAATATGTTTGCCCTGTTCTAGTTCTTTCATTCCAGCATCATGTTGGCAACGAGCATGCAATTAACTTTGCTGTCAGGTGATGAATCTTCTTCCTTGTTTGCTAATCGTGGTGAGTCTAGATAAACTAATTAGAACATGGAAAGCAAGCCCATTGAGCTGAAGATCGTCTGATGAAGAAGACCCAATTAATTAACATGTTTGTAAATGAGGCATCCTGGCTCAACAGATTCTCGGATACATTTTCTAAGTGGTTATTCTGAAGTTCACCTCACAGCACGCTATGAAGCTCACACTTGAAGCAAAAAAATAAAATAATGGCAAAAACAGAGCTCTGCTTATCCCCTGCCTGCTCGCTGGGGCCAACGGAGAAAGCAAAGCAGCAGATTCTAAGCACATGACATAATACTGCGCCATGCACAAAGCTAGGTATATGCAAATTTTCTGCATGCTGAATAAGGGGGTGAAGGGGGTCTGTGGGATGTATACATACAAAGGTTTTCCAGTATGCATGGCATCTAATGTGCTTATAACAAAAAGGGAAGGGTCAGGGGTCAGTGGCCCAGTGGTGTGGGAGGGGGAGTGGTCTTCCCCAGGCGTTGGCACCTCTCCTCCCTCCGCCCCCATTTCCCACTGCTCCCCCTGCCACGCACGCGCCCCTTCCCTTCCCCCGTACCTTCTTAACTTCTGCTTGAGCAGCCACCAACTTGCTGCCCGCGTCAGCTTTGGCACGCTCCCTGACGCCACTTCCAGGAGCTACGCCCAGGAAGTGACATCACAGAGAGTTCCAATGCCGACGCGGGCAGCAAGTTGGTGGCTGCTCTTGCCTAAGTTAAAAAGGTACGGGGAAGGTGCATGTGCGCACGGCAGGGGGGAGGGGAAGAGGGCTGGGGAGGGGTGCCTCTGCCCCAGGCGCCACTCAGCCTCACTAAGCCACTGCACCAGCCTCTAAGAATGATTAGACCAATATACCCATTATTAGAATCTTCTTCCCTAAACATTCTGAGTCATTCTTTTATTACTTCTTATTTAGACTACTGTAATGCTCTATTATCAGGGAATAACTCAAAAGGAGTTACGAAGGCTACAGATTTTACAAAACACGGCAGTCAAACTCCTTTTCAAGTCAAGAAACTATGACCACGTCAGGCCTCTGTTATACAAGGCACATTGGCTTCCAATTAAACACAGAGTGGCATTCAAAATCTTACTTCTTACATTTAAAGTTAGGCAAAATAATTCTCCTGGATTCGTAGACCGACTAATCATTCCATGCATCCCAACAAGGACACTCCGCTTTTAACCATTCCCTCTCCGAAGCATATAAAATATGACACCACGTGAAAAACCATTTTCTCATTAACAGCTCCCACTCTCTGGAATGCCCTTGCATCATACATTCGTCATGAAACCTTACTGACTAAATTTAAAACCAATCTTAAAACTTTTTAATTCAATGATGCTTAGGATATTATATCTTAAGGCACTACAATTTCAACTTGATTTAAGAAGTATTTCATTATCCACCTACCCCTCGTTCCTAATGTGATTTTCCCTCCTTCTTTCCTATCAAGATATTGTTGTTCAACCCACTTCCCTATAACTATCTTACCCTAGCTCCGTTCCTTAGTGGTTTTACATTGTGACACATTTTTCAGTTGTGTCTGTGTCTCATCCATATGGAGAGACTCGACCCTGGCACATGCATATTTTTGCTGAAACGCAGTCATGTCAGGCCCTTTTCCTTCTGCCTCAAGATGCTGGGTTAAATAAACTGACTTTGGTTCTATAATTGTTCAATCTATTACCTCACTCTGTCTTTTTTTTCTGTAAATCGGCATCACACCTAGGGTTACCAGATTTTCCGTTCGGAAAACCTGAACCCCTTAGACCCGTCCCCAGGTCCTCCCTGTTCCACTCATCCCTTCCCCTCCCCATCCCCAATCCCACCCTTGCCACGCCCCCTGCTGCCTGCTCTGGTCGGGCAGGAGGGCATCTGCGCATGTGACGCGATGACGTCATCGCGTTGCCCTCCTGCCCGACTGCGATTTTGAGGCAGGCTTTTCAAAACCAGGACAAAGTGCCGGGTTTTGAAAAGCCGTCCGGACCCCTGGACATGTCCTCAAAAGGAGATCATGTCCAGGGAAATCCAGACGTTTGGTAACCCTAATCACACCCCCATGCTAGTGAAATGAGGTGCAATGCTTTATAGAACATCCTCTGGCAGCAAGATGAGCATGCAGATTTTTAAGACTGCCAATTAACACCAATTATTGATGTTTCTGAGCTCATTAGTCAATTTATTTGTGCACGCATCTCCGATATGCATAGAAAGTTGGGTGCAGAAATATTGGTGCGATTATATAGAATCCAAAATTTAGGCACAGCGATGATGTACACTAGAGAATGACACGGTGACAAAATTCATCACTGTTCCTGTGGATAACCGCGGGAAACCATCTTCATGTCATTCTTTAAGGAGAGAGGGAAGAATCAGAGTATAATTGGGCACAACCACTGACCCGCAAGCTTTGCTTTGAAGAATGCTGGTGTAGAAGGACTGAAGTTAATATAGACACTACAGAATGACAGTCTCTGGTATCCAGAGCAGATATTGTGATGTCATAATGCCTCATTCCACCAGTGCTTAAGAACCAATCACATCAGTGATGTCACAATGGCTTCATTATCCTTGGCTCCCATAAGAATCAGAGTATGAATGGCCACAACCACTGACCCGCAAGCTTTGCTTTGAAGAATGCTGGTGTAGAAGGACTGAGGTTGAAATAGACACTAGTAAATGACATGGGATTATTTCCCACTGTTATCCGCAGGGACGGGAACGGTGATGAATTTTGTCACCGTGTCATTCTCTAATGTACACCAGTGGTCCCCAACCCTGTCCTGGAGGACCACAAGGCCAATCGGGTTTTTAAGATAGCCCTAATGAATATGCATAGGGCAGATCTGCATGCCCGTCACTTCCATTATATGCAAATCTCTCTCATGCATATTCATTAGGGCTATCCCCAAAACCCGACTGGCCTGGTGGTGCTCCAGGACAGGGTTGGGAACCACTGATGTACACTAAGTGTGACTTCTATCACAGTTGTGTGCGCACCTACCATTCTAGAATACAGCACTAGCTTAAGTCTGTATTTATGTCAAATCCTTCACAGAAAGGGATCATGTAGCCTGCATATGGACAGAAGAACATGACGACGGGAAAACGTGTTTTGCAATCCTGATACACAACGAAAAGAAGGACTCCAAGCCAAGCACCGCTGTCCTTGCCAAATAATGTTACGAAGAAAGCTTGCTGTACTCACCTACATGAATGATGTTTTCGGACAGAAATTTAAGGGCAGGGTCCTTAGAGAGGCCTGCTGAATCAACGGGTTTCACAGAGTCTGGAGGGAGTTTCGGAGATGCCAAAGCCATTTTAAGTCTCCTAGGTGCTTTTTTAATCAACACTCTCAATGTCTCTCAGTTTGTTAACATTAGAAATGAAATGCTGAACAGAGTTTCAAAATAGCAACCATTTATAAAAGTTCATTTCCTGTGGAAATAGATTTTTTGGAAGAAGGGAAAAAAAAAAAAAGGTCTGATAAGTGAAAGAGCTTTCTTTGTTTCACTAGACTTTCCGTAATGAAGCTGTCGGGAAGATGCCTCCCCTTTTGAATTTGTCATTGCAGGCAGTTGGCGCACCGCTGCGTCATTGCCACCCGGATCAGACTGTGAGTTGTTCCAAGTAGCGCAGTGCTAGTTTGATGATTTGCACTGGGACACAGCCTCAAACTGGGAGGGTCGGCATGGGGAGAATTCCCCACCTCTTCTTGATATCATAGATCTGGAAATAGAAGAGAAAAAAACATAGTTGTAAAGAAGAAACATGAATCTGTTAACGACAGGAAGACAAGAGAGATTCCAATATTGCAAATGTTCATTTGGAGTTACATTCTGGATGGTTAAACACTGTGAAGAAAACAAACAATCTTATAGTTGGCAAATGTTATTATATCTATAGATAAACCATTACGGATCGGTCATCATTGACATCTTACAGGGTCATTGATCCAAGCAAAATCCCAAGATTTTATAAAGACTTGAATTTTTAAATTCACTATTGGGCATAATCTGGTTGTCCCTTTGTCCCCATTCTGTTACAGCATGGCTCCTTCAGCCTATCCTTGTCACATGATCCATGATTCACTTGCTCTTTCTGGCAGTGTCACCTCTTGCCCTCACCTGTTTCAACTTGAGGAAGGAGTGTCAGCTCCTGAACGCTATTCGAGAAATGTTTTATGTTAGTCCAGTAGAAAGACATCACCTTATCGGGACACACCCAGCCAATCAGGTTTTCATTTGATATACTGCTTATTTTAATTACTAAGTAGTTTACAGTAAAAAAAAAAAAAATAATAATAATAATAAGCAAGGAAGCAGCGCAGAAAGACTTCTGCATAGTTCACTTGCAGAAATGAAACCTGCAGGAAGCTCTGTGTTCCTCTGCCAAGTGGGAGGAGCAGAGGAGAGAAAAAAAGTGTGTTGGATTTCTGCAACACCCGGTCACGGGTTGAGATGAAACCACCTGTTGTAATGACTCAAGAGTGGATGTAACAGAATAATAGGAAATTACTCCTGGGGGGGATCTGTGTAACGTGTAGCATTACCAGATTTTACGTCAGTAAAATCCGGACTCCTAGAACCGCCCCCAGGCCCATCCAGTTCTACCCACCCCATCCCATTATGCCCCAGCTCCGCCCCCACTGCCTGTCCATCAGGCAGGAAGGCATCCACGCATGTACGTGATGTCACCATGTTGCATCCATGCATGAGCCGGATTCCCTCTCCCAACACAATTTCTTTTCAAAACCTGGTAACCCTAGTAACATGCAATGCAGGGTTTCTGCCCTCCCGACGCGGTTTTGATAAGCCATCCGGACACCCGGACCTCTAAAAAGAGGTAAATCCAGACGTGCGGCCCTCTATGTCCAAAGGTTGCACCCTCCTGCTTTAGCATCAGGCTTCATGATAAACTCTTGTCTTGGTGCGAGACTTGAAACCACAACATTCCTTCCTATCCCCCGTCTATCACCATTCTACAGACTTTTCTGTTCCCAAGAGCCAAACATTCCTGAATACTGCTCTCAGATCTTTAAACAAGTCACCACCACCACAGGCTGCAGGAGCCTCTCCACATGCCAATCGCCTGGTACACGGCAGCATCCTGTCCTGGCTTGTTCCTTGGGAGAGCAGAGGTTTGACTTCCAAACTACAGTGAGTAACAAGCGTGGCCAGAATGCATAATTACAGAGCTCCCTCAAAATGTTTTTTTCTTCTTTTTGGTAAATCCTTTAAATTAAAGAAAGGCTACACCCTTTTTAACAGGCAGTTCCATGTAAATGTGGAAGGGAAATTCCATTTCAGCTGTTTCATTTTTTTTTTTTTTTTTTTTAAGTAGCAAGTAATGCTTTATTATAATAACAATACCCCACTGCCTTTTCTTCTATAATCTTTTTTTTTCTTTTGCCCTGTCACAGACCTTTGGGCTGGATTTCAAGTTTCCGCAAAGAGCCAGTGAGCCCCTTTGCTTGGCCAGTTTTGAAACGGCCTGAAATCACGATGGTGGCGTGCAGAAGAGAAACCATAAGAACATAAGAACATAAGAATGTAATCCGCCTTGAACCGCAAGGTAATGGCGGAATAGAAATCACTAATGTAAATCACTAATGTAATGTAATGTAATGTAACATAAGAATTGCCGCTGCTGGGTCAGACCAGTGGTCCATCGTGCCCAGCGGTCCGCTCACGCGGCGGCCCCCAGGTCAAAGACCAGGGCTCTAAATGAGTCCAGCCTCACCTGCGTACGTTCCAGCTTAGCAGGAACCTGTCCAACTTCGTCTTGAATCCCTGGAGTTCCAACAGCCGCAATACACATACACTGTTTCACTGTTACAAGGCGATTAAGGAATTGCATTTTTCAAACTGGATTTCCTCTCCTACACATATATACCAATAAACAAACACAGATACGCAGGCACATACCTTATATACTCGAATATAAGTCGATCCGAATATGTCAAGACCCCCATTTCCCTCCCCCCCAAAAAATGGGGGAAAAATGGTTGACTCAAATATAAGTTGGGCGGCTTAATATTCAAGTGCCCTGCCCTGTCAGGCTCTGCCCCCTGCCCCCTCCCTGCCAGGCACTGCACCCAGCCCCCTTCCTGTCTGGCACTGCACCTATCACTCTCCCCTGTCAGGTTTTATACTCAGCCTCCCTCCCTCCCCTGTCAGACTCTATACCCAGCTCCCCCCCCCCTCTCTGCCCTGTCCTCGCACCTCCTCTGCCGATCCCTGGTGGTCCAGAGGTGCAGCAGGAAGGAGCGAGCTTTCCATGCTCCTGTCCCACTGCTATCCTGGTCGGTGGTGGCCGCTGCGAGATCGGGTTTCTTCAGGCCGCTGAGCGGCAGTGTGCTCCTGCTCGGCGCCGAGAAGCTTCTTGACTGGCTCCCGCAAATTGTCGCAAGAATTTGTGGAAGCCAGTCAGGAAGCCACTCGGTGCTGAGCAGCAGTGCCAAAGCGCGCTCCTGCTCGGTGCCACCCCCACTTAATAGCCATTGTGACATCACTGATGAGGTTGGCTCTTAGGCATTGGTGGAATGAGATATTATGACATCACAATATCAGCTCTGATTAAAAGACAGAAACTTTTCACAGTATTTATTTATTCAATTTTCTATACTGTTCTCCCCGGCAAGCTCAGAATGGTTTACATAAATTTATTCAGGTACTCAAGCATTTTCCCTATCTGTTCCAGCGGGCTCACAGTCTATCTAATGTACCTGGGGGATTAAGTGACTTGCCCAGGGTCACAAGGTGGAGTGTGAGTTTGAACCCACAACCTCAGGGTGCTGAGGCTGTAGCTTTAACTACTGCACCAAACTCTCTTGTTTAACTCCATTCAAATTATTTTGCTAAATATTTTTTTGCAGCTTACAACCTGGGCTTCCTGCTCTCCTTCTTGGCATAGTTATCCTTCAAGTTGGCGCCATGGTCCTAGTGAGCTCCTCCTCCATATCACCACCTATTATTTTATCTTGAATGCAGCTGCTTTGTTGGACCCTCCCCCCCCCCACCCCCACCCAGAAGCTGCTGCCCTAGGCAAAAGCCCAGTTCGCCTAATGGTTAAGCTGATTCTGGGCACACCAGTACACATCAGCATTCCAAAGCACATGTATTCTGACTCACCCCAGGCCCCACATTTCCCCCCCCCCCCCCCCATAGTTAGCCCTGCCTAACATCATCCACTGAGCCATCCAATCTGTCTCCTTTCCCAGCACAGGAGAATCTCCTGTCCCTCCACAAGAAAAAAACGCGCACTAAGGACATCCAATATGTGAAAGAGACAGCAAAGAAACAGTCAGCATCTGCTTAATGGCTTTTCGAAAGACAAAAATCTACCATAATGCAGCAGCAGGAAGTGATTCTGTGCAGGCCATATATTAGACAGGAGTTTCTCTTAATAGACCGCATCTCATAAGAGGATAAAAAAGCAGCCATGGCCGCCTCTAATTCCTCCCTAGGCAGAGATATAAGGGCTGCTAGTCCTTAATGCTAATGGGTACACCATCCCCTAAATCACAATGGAGTTTTAACTTTGGCAGAAGCCTCTCGGCATACCTAAAATGCTGTGCACAGAATATTATAGATAAGAGCTCACGCCTGATTTTCCTGTTCCCTAATAAATGCCCTCATCTTCCTCAAATTAAGAGCCTACTAAAACATGCCTGAGGAGCGCTGTTAATGCACTTTTTATGGCTAGCTCACCAGGTGTATTTTTTAGCTCAGAATTCAGTTCCATTAGGGCTGATTATCTGGGTTGAGCGCTCTTAGTTCTCTGGCTGTAACAACTGGCACCACAGCTGATAGACTAAGTTTCCAAGATATAACTTATAAAAATGAACAGGAAGATAGGGAAGCTGAAATGCAGACAAAAAAAGCTATGCATTTCCATTCTCCTTACCTTCTGTATGTTTCTTTTGGGTACGGGGGGGAGGGGGGAGTTATTTTATAGGGCTTTTAAACAATTGTGCAACTGCACATTTTAAAGTATATTCCTGGCGCGAGCAACAACCCCTAACCTGCTGTCACTTCCTGGACCCACGACTAGGGCACTGAGGAGGGGCATAAGGCTCAGAGGAGGGGCCTTCGGCACCTGGGTCAACTGGAATCTTAGGTTACTCCCCCTGCATCCCAGGAGGGTTAGGCGGCTGTCCCATAGGGCAGATGCGGTTCTGTATGGGACGCCAGTGCGTAATTCTCAGCTACTTCTTGGGCGGCTGTAGAAAACCAGCAACCTCTACAGAATTTCCCCCCTTTGTGTGTTTCTTTAGCACTTTTTAGCAGTTTGAAACAAAATTTCGTTGTTGCTGCAGTGTATCTGAGAATTAAATTTAAGCGCGTTTGTATTGCATTTAAAATTCTCTTTGGCATTTTTGTCACTTTGGTTCCTTTAGATTGGAATGTACACAGATCTCGCTAGGAGTTCTCACATAAATTAAAACTTACATTTCCTTCCCTTAGGGATAAAAAGAGAACTTTCAAGAGATTCAGCCACTCTTTCATTTTCAAACTAACTGAGCTCTGGAATGAGTTACCGCTTTCACTTAGAAGTCTAGGCCCCTTCGTTTTATTTCGGAAAGCTCTGAAAGCTATGTATTATTACTGTAAGCACTTAAGTTTCAAGTTTCAAGTTTATTAAGATTTTGATTTACACGCAATATCAAATATTTTCAATGCGTATTACAAAAATTAAAATTTGGGGAAATAAATTATTTAAACAATAGACATAAAGACATATCCACAGACAATAAAAAATACATAAGGATTACTAGGATAAAATTACATTTGTTTAAAAAAAAAAAAAAAAAACATTTTTAGGGAAGAACAACATCAGGAAAGGTATGGATAGGGAAGAAAAGGGAAAAAAAAGAAAAGATTATCTAATTTAAGAATCAAATGCATCTCTATAAAGGTAACTTTTTAAGTTCTTTTTAAATTTTTCTAGAGATTTCAGCGCGTAGAAAGATAGGAAGTTTGCTCCAGAGCTGAGGTCCAAAAATAGAAAAAGTTGTATTTCTTCTAGTGCCTATTATTTTTAGCGTTGGAATGGTTATTCAATTTTGTTCTGCTGATCGAAGAGATCTGGCAGGGGAATAGGGTATTAAGTACCGATATAAAAATATTGGGGTATTAGTTTTCTGAATTTTAAATATAAGTAGCGCAATTTTGTATGTTATTCTATGCCAGTGTGCATTTCGCAGAAGAGGTGTAACATGATCGTATTTTTTGGAATGAGTAATAATCTTTATTGCAGTATTTTGTATGATTTGTAATCTTCTTATTTCTTTCTGTGTTATGCCATGATATAATGTATTGCAATAGTCTAGCCTGGAGATAATCAGAGAGTGAATTAAAATGTAAGGCAATGTTATCAGAAGAACTTTGACCATGAGCTGTAAAAGAGCATTTCAAAACAGTTGGTGCCTTTTGAAGTTCAAAATAATCTTTTGTAAAAAGAAAGTGAAAGTTGTTTCTTACATACTGTCTTGGGAAGGGAAGTGGGGTGAGCTCTGGGCTTTGTGCTGACAGCAGAGCCTTACCCCTTCAGACTGTTTTTTGTGAAATGTAACTTGTAACCACACAGGTACCATTAATCAAGGGGTACTGCCACAATGCCCCCCCCCTTGCCCCCTTCTCATTCTTTCACATCAGGTGGACAGTGAGAGGGGGTGATGCACAAAGCTCCAGGCAACCCGGCAAAGAAAGTTGGGTCGGGAGCGATTTTCTTTTGCAGGGCTATGCTCAACACTATAGCATGCAAATCATATGCATGCTAATTGTGCAGAGTAGCCTGGTAAAAGAGGGGAGGAACTGTGCCTGGCACCTGCTCAGAAAAGCACAGTTTCTATCCCCCATCCCTCCTGTCTTAGGCTTCTTCAACAAGCTCATTTCTTTTCTTGTTGTTGCTGCTCTCCCCTACCGGCTCATCTGATCGGGACTCCAGAGCCGTGATCAGCTGAGCCAGCAGGGAAAGTCCCAAACAGCTGATCCATCAGGACTCATGGAGCTACCAATCAGCTGATCGGCAGCTCCAGTGAGTCCTGCCAGCTCAGCTGTTCGCACCTTACCCTGCCAGCTCAGCTGATCACGGCTCTAAAGCCCAATCAGATGAGCCGGAAGGGCGAGAGCAGGGCTGCTGGCTCAGTTGCAGCTTAAGAACATAAGAATAGCCTTACTGGGTCAGACCAAAGGTCCATCAAGCCCAGTAGCCTGTTCTCACAGTGGCCAAACCAGGTCACTAGTACCTAGCCAAAACCCAAAGAGTAGCAACATTCTAGAACCTCAAAGAGTATCAAGATTCCATGCTACTGATCCAGGGCAAGCAGTGGCTTCCCCCATGTCTTTCTCAATAACAGACTATGGACTTTTCCTCCAGGAACTTGTCCAAACCTTTTTTTTAAAATAATCAGCTATGTTAACCACTATTAACACATACTCTGGCAACACGTTCCAGAACTTAACTATTCTCCGAGTGAAAAAAGTATTTCCTCCTATTGGTTTTAAAAGTATTTCCCTGCAACTTCATCGAGTGTCCCCTAGTCTTTGTACGTTTTGACGGAGTGAAAAATCGATCCACTTGTACTCGTTCTCCACTCAGTGGAGGTTTGGGTTTTTTTAGCTGCTGTTGTGCCTGTGTAGTGTGAGTGTGTAACCAATGCTTATGTTAGGTACAGGACATACACTCAAAGGACACACACAACAGCTACTGGCAGCTCCAGACTGTCTGAAAAAAAAATTCCTGGTAAGAGTCGGGCGTTTTCCCTTCTCTCCCTTTATAAGCACTACAAGGAGTGCTCTTTTAAATACTAATGAGCTCCTTGTAATGCATTTGCATAGGGTTCTCGGTGGCTGCTATTGATAGAAGCCCCGGAGAACCTTTTTGAGCATCGGAAGTGGAGCTTCCCCGGACGTAAGGCTGGTTTTAACCAGTCTTACTTGCACAGAAAACTTCTGAGCTTCTCCCTCTGAGAAAGAAAGAAGTGGCTTGGAGGTGATACCAGTGCTATTCAGAGAATGGAGTAGCAAAGATGCTGAACAGGCAGAGAGAGAGAGAAGGAAGGACGAGGCACTGGAGTCACCACTCTTCTGCGGGTGAAAGCACGGTGCAGCACTCTGCTGAAGGGAAGCGGGGCACCAATTTCTGGTTTCACACAGGATGCCAGTTACTTAGCACAGACCCCGTTTATCCCTTGACATTTGAGGGCACAATTGCTCACACTAAACTAAACTAAACCTTAAGTTTGTATACCGCAGATAGAGCTCGGCACAGTTTACAGGTAATTCAATAAATGAGGGAAGGACATCATAAGAAATTAGAGGTTATGAAGAGGATAGCTAGCTTTACATTTTAAATAGATAGCTTTACGTTTTGGAGAAAAGCCAGGTTTTCAGATGCTTTCGGAATAATTGGAATGAGCCTAGGTTCCGCAGCGGGGCAGGGAGGTTGTTCCAAAGCTCAGTGAATTTGAAGAAAAGGGATTTCCCTAATTTACCTGCATACATGACACCTTTTAATGAGAAAGAGAAAAAAAAAGAAGAGAGAGAGAAAAAAAAGGAAAGAGAGAGAGAGATAAAAAAAGGAAAGAGAGAGAAAAAAAAGAGAGGAAGAGAGAGAGAGAAAAAAAAGAGAGGAAGAGAAACTAAACTAAACCTTAAGTTTGTATACCACATCATCTCCATGAAGATCGAGCTCGGCACGGTTTACAGGTAATTCAGTAAATGAGGGAAGGATATAATAAGAAATTAGAGGATAGCTAGCTTTACATTTTAAATAGATAGCTTTACGTTTTGGAGAAAAGCCAGGTTTTCAGATGCTTTCGGAATAATTGGAATGAGCCTAGGTTCCACAGCGGGGCAGGGAGGTTATTCCAAAGCTCAATGAATTTGAAGAAAAGGGATTTCCCTAATTTACCTGCATACATGACGCCTTTTAACGAGGGGAAAGACAGTTTGAGTATAGAAACATAGGAACATAGAATATGACGGCAGAAAAGGGCCGATGGCCCAACAAGTCTGCCCACTCGAGAACCCTCCCTCCAACTAGTCTGCCTACTCAAGGACCCTTCTTCCCTGGAGTATCTATCGATTGAGCATAACTCTGTAGTACTCCCACCTGTTTGTCCCATCGACTCTTGAAGTCGAGCACGCTACTGGCCTCGACCATCTGGCGGGGAAAATCATTCCATTGATCAATCACCCGTTCGGTGAAGAAGTATTTCCTGGTGTCACCATGAAATCTTCCCCCCTTGAGTTTTAGTGGATGCCCTCTTGTCGCCGTGGGACCCTTTAGAAAAAAGATTTCCTCCTCCACTTTGATGTGGCCCTTGATGTATTTAAATGTTTCTATCATGTCCCCCCTTTCTCTGCGCTCTTCAAGAGAATATAAGCGCAGTTTGATCAGGCATTCTTCATATGGGATGTCTTTAAGTCCTGAGACCATCCTAGTGGCCATTCTCTGTATCGACTCCATTCTCTTCACATCCTTTTGATAATGTGGCCTCCAAAATTGGACACAGTACTCCAGGTGAGTTCTCACCATGGATCTATATAACGGTAGTATGACTTTCGGCTTTCGGCTGATAAAGCTCCTTCTGATGCCCAGCATTTGTCTGGCCTTCGCTGAAGCTTTCTCCACCTGATTAGCAGCTTTCTGCAGTAGTTCTTGTTAAGTTTTCACCGTTTAAGGTGTATGTTTTGCATAGATTTCCGCTCCCAAGGTGCATTACTTTACATTTCTTGGCATTAAAGTTTAGTTCCCAAGTACTGGACCATTTTTCCAATACAAGTAGGTCTTGCTCCATAGTGTTGGGCCTGTCAGGTTCTGAGGCCCTGCCCACAACGCTGCATAGTTTAGTGTCGTCGGCAAATAGTGTAATTTTGCCTCGAAGTCCCTGAGTCAGATCCCCAACAAAGATATTAAATAGCATCGGTCCCAAAACCGAGCCATGCGGCACTCCGCTGATCACTCTCAACATTTTTGAGGGGATACCATTTACCACCACTCTTTGAAGCCTTCTGCTAAGCCAGTCTTGTACCCATGCTGTCAGTGTTTCTCCTAGTCCTAGCGAGTACATCTTGTTTAATAACCTTCGGTGTGGAACACTATCAAAAGCCTTACTAAAGTCCAAATACACTATGTCCAGGAACTCACCCTCATCCAGTTTTTTTGTTACCCAATCAAAGAAGCTTATCAGATTGGATTGACAAGACCTTCCCATTGTAAAGCCATGCTGGTGGGGATCTCTTAATCTTTCATCATCCAGGAACGTGTCTAATCTGTTCTTAATCAATTTTTCCATGAGTTTACTCACTATTGATGTGAGACTCACTGGTCTATAATTTTCAGCCTCCGACCTACCTCCCTTTTTGTGGAGCGGGATAACGTTGGCAGTTTTCCAGTCTAGGGGTACTTTTCCCTTGCTCAGGGAAAGATTGAAGAGCACGGCCAACGGCTCTGCCAGGACATGTGGACAGATCTGGTAGTGTCAGGTCTCGAAGAATTCCAGGATAGTGGGATTAGGGGAGGAAGAATGCCATGTAGGTTCTTGAAAATTAGGCAGGTACATTTAAAGTGAATCCTAGAAATCACCGGAAGCCAGTGAAGTTTTGACAGAAGCGGGGAAACATGATCGAATTTGCTTTTTGGGAAGATCAACCTAGCCGCAGTGTTCTGGATCCGCTGAAGTCTTTGAAGATTTTTCTTGGTTAGACTTAGATAGATGGAATTACAATAGTCCAGTCTGGAAAGAATGAAACACTAAGGCATCAACAGCAGAATCAACATCAGATATTCAGAAAACTGAACCGCACCAGCGACTATTCAACTGCTTCTCAACCCTGAGGCACAAACTAACCAGGCTGAGTTTCAGGATATCCACAGGGAATATGCATGAGATTTCTGTCCATGCAAATAGATCACATGCATGTTCATTACTGATGTCCTGGAAACCAGGGCAGTTAGGTGTGCTTCCAGAACAGGGGTGAAAAACACTTTGCGAGTCTACAAAACTCTTTCTTCAATCACAGGAGTGGCTGCTTACCAAATTCTAAAAAGACCCATAGGCTGAATGAAAGACACTCAAGTGGTGTAGCAAGGGTAAGAGGCACCTGGGGGGGGATGCCCCTCCCCACCCTCTTCTCCATCCCCAGCTCCATCCGAACCCCCCCTCCCCCCCGGCCGCACACATCCCCATTCCCTTTCCCTAAATCTTTTTGATTTTCCAGGCTCGAGCAACATCACGGAATTGCTGCCCGCGTCGCGTCAGCTATCCCTCTGACGCTGCTTCCTAGGCCCGGAAGTGAGGTCAGAGAGAGGCAACACCGACACGGGCAGCAAGTTCATAATGCTGCTCGCGCAGGGGAAAATTTTAAGAGGCATGAGGGAAGGGAAGGGGTGAACGTGCGCAGCAGGGGATTTGGGAAGGAGTGAGGGGACAGACCACACCCGGGGCGGACCACCCCACTGCACTCAGCCAAGGGAAGATTCAGCTCTGTTTCATGGAGCTCGGTATTAGAGAATGACACAGTGACAAAATTCATCACCGTTCCCGTCCCCGCGGATAACTGCGGGAAACCATCTTCATGTCATTCTTTAAGGAGAGAGGGAAGAATCAGAGTATGAATGGCCACAACCACTGACCCGCAAGCTTTGCTTTGAAGAATGCTGGTGTAGAAGGACTGAGGTTGAAACAGACACTACAGAATGACAGTCTCTGGTATCCAGAGCAGATATTGTGATGTCATAATGCCTCATTCCACCAGTGCCTAAGAGCCAATCGCATCAGTGATGTCACAATGGCTTCATTATCCTTGGCTCCCATAAGAATCAGAGTATGAATGGCCACAACCACTGACCCGCAAGCTTTGCTTTGAAGAATGCTGGTGTAGAAGGACCGAGGTTGAAATAGACACTAGAAAATGACATGGGATTATTTCCCGCGGTTATCCGCGGGGACGGGGACGGTGATGAATTTTGTCACCGTGTCGTGTCATTCTCTACTCGGTATGACATTTTTCATGTCTCCAAATTTTACAGAAAAGAAATGACGCATCATTGCGTTTTGGGTTATTTCAATGATATGCAAAAGAAAATTTTTGTGTTGGAAAATAAATACTACAGGGAAAATTCAATAAATTGGTGCCTCGGAGTAGCTGCCCCATTGCCCTGAACTTAGCGCTAATTCTATAACACCATTTTGGCACTCATGGTGGTGTCATGGAGGCTTGTGTGCTGTGCTGCTTGCATGTAGCCTCTTCACTGCTTGCATGTTTCGTTACTTTCCTGTTTTTATACTACAGACAGCCAAGGACCCTAGGAGACCCCTGAGGAAGGCATTTTTATTTTGCCGAAACACAACCCATATTGGGTCATTTGTATTTTATACATTATTTGTTTTTTTTATCTTTTGGGTCACTTGTGACTGTATCCTCGTGCATCCTTTTTGGATTGATTTTTAAGTTATTTGGACACTTACAAACTGATACATCCGGCCTTCTGTTCTACAATCTTTTTGTAGTTTTGCTGTATATTTTATCTTTAAAGCGAATAACTACACTATTTCATGCAACTGAACTGAAAGCCTAAAGCAGCAGCAGCAGCAAACTGCCAGCCTCCGCTCCCTCAGCAAAGTAAACAATTACTACCACAGGGAACAGTCTGATCTGATAGTGATCCAATTACTGTAGATCAGGGGTAGGGAACTCCGGTCCTCGAGAGCCGTATTCCAGTCGGGTTTTCAGGATTTCCCCAATGAATATGCATTGAAAGCAGTGTGTCTGTGTATGGCCGTTTGGTGGAGGATGGGCAGGGGAGGGCTTCAATGGCTGGGAGGGTGTAGATGGGCTGGAGTAAGTCTTAACAGAGATTTTGGCAGTTGGAACCCAAGCACAGTACCGGGTAAAGCTTTGGATTCTTGCCCAGAAATAGCTAAGAAGAAAAAATTTAAAAATAAAAAATAAAAAAAAAATTTAAATTTAAATTGAATCAGGTTGGGCAGACTGGATGGACCATTCGGGTCTTTATCTGCCGTCATCTACTATGTTACTATGCAAATAGATCTCATGCAGATTCATTGTGGAAATCCTGAAAACCCGACTGGAATACGGCTCTCGAGGACTGGAGTTCCCTACCCCTGCTGTAGATAATCTACAGCAGGGGTAGGGAACTCCGGTCCTCGAGAACCGTATTCCAGTCGGGTTTTCAGGATTTCCCCAAAGAATATGCATTGAAAGCAGTGCATGCAAATAGATCTCATGCATATTCATTGGGGAAATCCTGAAAACCCGACTGGAATACGGCTCTCGAGGACCGGAGTTCCCTACCCCTGATCTACAGCAGTGGTTCCCAACCCTGTCCTGGAGGAACACCAGGCCAATTGGGTTTTCAGGCTAGCCCTAATGAATATGCATGAAGCAAATTTGCATGCCTATCACTTCCATCATATGCAAATCTCTCTCATGCATATTCATTAGGGCTAGCCTGAAAACCCAATTGGTCTGGTGTTCCTCCAGGACAGGGTTGGGAATCACTGATCTACAGGGTTCTGATGAGACCAACTTCCTATGCCGCAATTCCGGTCCTTGAGAGCCGGAGCCAGGTCAGGTTTTCAGGATATCCACAATGAATATGTCTCTTGCATATTTATTGTGGATATCCTGAAAACCTGACCTGGCACCGGCTCTCAAGGACCAGAATTGGCTACCCCTGTCCTATGCCGAAGTGCTCATTAAAAAAGGGGGAGGAACAATGAAAAACAAACTGATGCCACAGATAAAGTTCCTTCTAACTGTCAGCAGCTGGATTCCTTGTTCCTTCATGTGCTAACACACATGAGAAAGTCCTTTCATTTGGAAAGCACAAACTCTTCCCCTGCTTGGCAGTTTACAACAAGATAACGTCAGGCCTAGACAAGTTCTTTTGCATACCAAGCAAAGGCATGAGATATCTTTTTTTTAAATACTGCTAAAGCAACGGGGTTATGAGAAAATCCCCCACACCTGGAGACCTGACCCAGCCCTCATAATAGGAAGGCCATGTATTTTAACTCTACACGCTGAGAGCTGTCTCGGAAGCAGAGGGTCTGGCAACAGAACAAACCGGCACGCTTAGCAAGAGCAAAAGAATGAATGCAACTACCAGCAGCGTTAATAAACCTGGTTTGCACTGTCGCCCTGTCGACAAGTCTCAGCAGGGCAAATGGTGGAACATTTGTACTGTAACAGCGAACGTGCCTCCAAGATCTACATTGGTTATATGAATGAATCATGGGGGAGCATGGACCAGATAAATGTCAAGGGCAGATCGGTGGATTGGATTGATCACCTGATATACCGCTTGTGTTACAAAAGTATTAAAACGGTGTAAATTAAAGTAAAAAAAATAACCAGATGCCACAACACAATCATAAAATCTATAACTACTCAGTTTAACAGAGCTCTAAATTTTAAGTGCATATGTGATTAGATAAGGACCGTTTGGCCCAGTCAATCTGCCTGGTTGTTGCAACACATCTTGATCTAGTTAAGGTAACCTCCCAGCTGTTGGTCACACAAGAATGACCGCCTAGACTGCACTAGCTGTGACCATCGCCCTTATGTACCCCCCCCCCCACCCCCACCCCCTCCCTGCAGGCTGCAGTAAAGATATTGCCCAGCTGTTAGGCATGCAGGGAGATCACTTTTTTCTACCCAGATGAGAACTGTAACCAAGTCATGCTTTTGAACCCTACTGAGTTCTGTAGCCATGTCAAGCTGGTTGACTTTTCCTCTTGTTTTCGCTTGCTAGACACAAAGTATAGGACTACTCTGGAAGCTGCGTATCTTCCCTTTTCAGGGATTGGGACTTTGTATACGAAGAGAGGCTGAACAAGCTGCGGCTCTACTCTCTCGAGGAACGTAGGGAGAGGGGAGACACGATTGAGACATTTAAATACATCTCCGGACGTATCGAGGTGGAAGAAGATATTTTACTTCTCCAGGGACCCTCAGCCACAAGAGGGCATCCGCTTAAACTCAGGGACGGGAAATTTCACGGGGACACCAGAAAGTATTTCTTCACCGAAAGAGTGGTTGATCATTGGAACAAGCTTCCAATACAGGTAATCGAGGCCAACAGCGTGCCAGATTTTAAGGGTAAATGGGATGCCCATGTGGGATCCTTAAGAACATAAGAACATAAGAAGTTGCCTCCGCTGAGGCAGACCAGAGGTCCATCTCGCCCAGCGGTCCGCTCCCGCGGTGGCCCATCAGGCCCATTGCCTGAGCAGTGGTCCCAGACTATCCCTATAACCTACCGCTACTCCTATCTGTACCCCTCAATTCCTTTATCCTCTAGGAACCTATCCAAACCTTCTTTGAAGCCTTGTAACGTGCTCCGGCCTATCACAGCCTCCGGAAGTGCGTTCCAAGTATCCACCACCCTCTGGGTGAAAAAGAACTTTCTGGCATTTGTTCTAAACTTGTCCCCTTTTAATTTCTCCGAGTGCCCCCTTGAACTTGTGGTTCCCCATAATCTGAAAAATCTGTCCCTGTCTACCTTTTCTATACCCTTCAGGATCTTGAAGGTTTCTATCATGTCTCCTCTAAGTCTCCGCTTTTCCAGGGAGAACAGCCCCAGCTTTTTTAGTCTGTCAGTATGTGAGAGGTTTTCCATACCCCTTATCTGTTTAGTTGCTCTTCTCTGGACTCCCTCAAGTACCGCCATGTCCTTCTTGAGGTACGGCGACCAGTACTGGACACAGTACTCCAGATGCGGTCGCACCATTGCACGATACAGTGGCAGGATGACCTCCTTTGTCCTGGTCGTGATACCCTTCTTAATGATACCCAACATTTTGTTTGCTTTTCTTGAGGCTGTGGCGCACTGTGCCGACGCCTTCAAAGATGTGTCTACCATCACTCCCAGGTCTCTTTCAAGGTTACTTACCCCTAGCAGTGATCCCCCCATTTTATAGCTGAACATCGGGTTCTTTTTCCCTACATGCATGACCTTGCATTTCCCTACGTTAAAGCTCATTTGCCATTTCTTGGCCCATTCTTCTAGCGTCGTTAGGTCCCTTTGCAGATCTTCGCAGTCTTCCCATGGTTTCAACCCTGTGGTAGAGTTTGGTGTCATCCGCAAATTTAATAACTTCGCAATTTGTTCCCGCCTCCAGGTCATTAATAAATATATTGAACAGGAGCGGTCCCAGCACCGACCCCTGCGGAACTCCGCTCGTGACCCAATGCCAGTCTGAGTAATGGCCCTTTACTCCAACCCTCTGTTTCCTGTCTGCCAGCCAGTTTTTGATCCATCGGTGGACCTCCTCTTGCACCCCGTGTTTCCACAGCTTTTTAAGCAGTCTTTCGTGCGGTACCTTGTCGAAGGCTTTTTGAAAGTCAAGGGTGGAGTTAAGGATGGGTCATTAGGAGAGGGATCTCCAGGAGAGCAGACTCAGGGGGGTGGGTCTGTGAAGTGGGTAGACTTGATGGGCTATGGCCCTTATCTGCCGTCATTTTTCTATGTTTCTATGTTTTTGTAGTTTTACATCCATACTCAAAGCGATTTGCATACATGTATTTCAATCATTTTTCCTATCTGTCCTGGAGGACTTACAATCTACCTAATGTACCTGGAGCACTGAAGGATTAACCCCTCAGGCAGTCCTGACCATACTGTATATCCCTGGTTGTTCTGCGCCCTCTACCATACAACCCATAGGGATTCTATTAACTGGCGCAGGAATGCATCTGCCTGAGCTATAATGCCAAATTCCTCTCCAGCACCTACAGTCCCCCAAGCTGAGGATGGGAGATTGGGAGCCCAAGCGGCAATGTGAGCTGGTTAGCATTCTGCCTCAGACACTAGCATGAAGCAGGAAAAAGGCAGCACCCGCCACCCTCACCTGCTGCCTGTCTCCTGACCACTAGGATCCTCCCCCCACCTTTGAATTTCCTCTGTGGTCTCGACACCCAGTGGCAAGTGGCCACCACCCATTCCCAGGGAAAAAGGGGGACATTCTCCCATCTTCACCTGGGGAGAGGCAATGGCGCCGGCTTATACTTGCCTTCCTAGGCACTCCAGCCAAAGGCTCCCTTTTCTAGTGACTGCACCAGGCTGGCCTTTGCCAAAGTACCATAAGCTCTATTTTCAACAAAAAAAAAAGTGCCAGGCACAGACAGAGCAAAACTGTGTGGAAAAGAGCTTGCCCGAGTTCTGCAATATTCACTTTACAGGTGTGCCAGAACCTGCTCTGTTCCCCTCCCCCTAGGGTCCCACCACCAGATTCAGGGTCCCCGTCCCCGTCCCCCCCCCCCCTCCTCAGAGGACCTGGCTTTCACTAATAATAGCTCCTTTCTTATCCTGCCAAAACTGCTATTTGGACCCAGTAATCTAAGCTGCCTCCGACCCCCCCTATCATTTTCTCTTCTCTTCCACCCCATGTTTGCCATATGGTTAAGGATCCACTGTGCACAGCTACAGTTACTGGTTCCTGTTACATTATGCATATCACTTGGGAGTTTCCTGTTACTCCTAAATCAATCAGGCAAACAAAGAAGAACCCCTTGTCTTAGGATAAAGGTATAACAACAAAAAAGAAGACAAGGTGGTATTTTGCAATACTATCGATGCACACATTAGGTATTTCATTGCGATATCATATATTATGTCATGTGTTTTACTTATATATTGCTTCATGCACTTGGATTTTTACTTTTCCATTAAATGCTGTTGATTTTAAATTGCATTATTAACCTTTTTTAGGTGCTTTTTATTTGTTTTTATATCAATGTTTTATTACATTAATATGTTGTTTTTATATGTTACCCTTTAGTGTCCCCTGAAGAAGGCATTATTTTGAGACGCCGAAACAGGGATCCTTGTTGGGGCTTCTTAAACATTTGTTCATTTTAATAAACACTTATATTGGTTGATTTAGACATCCAGAGAAACCAAAGAGCTTGTGGAGAATCAATGTCCAAATTGATGGCTTTATTAAGGAAAATAAATAATCCATACACATACGTCTAGGGCCAGGAATCTCTAGAAACATATGGACCCTACACAGTCCGTGTTTCGACACAATTGTCATCTTCAGGGGTCCCTATTGGTCCTAAAAATGAACTTGTGGTTTAAAAAAATGAACGTTTTTATGTATGACATGGTTTATTTTCCTGTATTTTGTTATCTTTTAGTAACAAAAATCAATAAAGTATAAAGTTTAAAAAAAAATTTTTTTTTAAATGAACGCTCGTCCGTCTGACAGTCTGTCAGTCTACCATCTCAGCCGCTCTCCTTTCCGCCGAGCGGCTGAGGTGGTAGACAGGCTGTCAGACGGACGAGCATTTATTTTTTAATCCACTAGTTCATTTTTAGGATCAATAGGGACCCCTGAAGAAGACAATTGTGTCAAAACACGGACCGTGTAGGGTCCATATGTTTCTAGCGGTTCCGGCCCTAGACGTATTTGTGTGGATTATTTGTTCGCCTTAATAAAGCCATCAACTTGGACATCGATTCTCCACAAGTTCTTTGGTTTCTTTATGTGTGCTTTTTGTGGAGAGAATAAGGTCAATTTCTCTTGTTGTTTCGAGTGATTTAGACATCCACCTTGTCTTCTTTTTGTTGTTACTCCTAAATCAATGTAATTATAGCAGTAGATGGAGTTTTTTTTTTTATACAATAGCACAGCTCCATGCTTACAGATTTCAGGATGACGATACCAATCTGCCATTTAGGCTACATAACCCAATCGGCTCTCCCAGGGTTTTCAGAATTAGAAAGAAAACCCCTCACCTTTAGAAACCCTAATCTTTGGTGTAAACACGGATGCTCACGCAATGCGCTTTTAAGACTTCTTTTGCAGTTTCCAGTTTTTATGTCACGCGATGACATTTCTTGTTACCTAAACACATAGTAACATATATAGTAACATAATAGATGGCAGCAGATAAAGACCCGAATGGTCCATCCAGTCTGCCCAACCTGATTCAATTTAAATTTTTAAATTTTTTTCTTAGCTATTTCTGGGCAAGAATCCAAAGCTCTACCCGGTACTGTGCTTGGGTTCCAACTGCCGAAATCTCCGTAAAAACCTACTCCAGCCCATTTACACCCTCCAAGCCACTGAAGCCCTCCCCAACCCATCCTCCACCAAATGGCCATATACAGACTCAGACCGTGCAAGTCTGCCCAGTACTGGCCTTAGTTCAATTTTTAATATTATTTTCTGATTCTAGATCCTCTCTGTTCATCCCACGCTTCTTTGAACTCAGTCACAGCTTTACTCTCCACCACCTCTCTCGGGAGCGCATTCCAGGCATCCACCACCCTCTCCGTAAAGTAGAATTTCCTAACATTGCCCCTGAATCTACCACCCCTCAACTTCAAATTATGTCCTCTGGTTTTACCATTTTCCTTTCTCTGGAAAAGATTTTGTTCTACATTAATACCCTTCAAGTATTTGAATGTCTGAATCATATCTCCCCTGTCTCTCCTTTCCTCTAGGGTATACATATTCAGGGCTTCCAGTCTCTCCTCATACGTCTTCTGGCGCAAGCCTCCTATCATTTTCATCGCCCTCCTCTGGACCGCCTCAAGTCTTCTTATGTCCTTCGCCAGATACGGTCTCCAAAACTGAACACAATACTCCAAGTGGGGCCTAACAAATGACCTGTACAGGGGCATCAACACATGGTAACGCAGCCAATGATGGCAGATAAAAGACCACGTGGCCCATCCAGCCTGCCTCATTATTCCTATCCATCCAGCAGTGAACAACAGAGGGTGACTCTGTATAGGATATCGCTCCTTATCCAAGACAATTTCTCCCTAATTCTATATATAATCTTGTACACCTATTTTTGTGCAAAATTATGCACACAGGTTATAGAATACTGCCAGTTATGCAGTTAACTTGGGGGTCCTTTTACTAAGGCGCGCTGGACGTTTTAGCGTGCGCTAAATGATAATGCGTCCATCATAGTCTAAGGACGCGTTAGCGTTTAGCGTGCCCTAAAATGGCTAGTGCGCCTTTTACAAAGGCGTGCTAAGCATTTCAAAGCTTAATTAGCGCACGCTAAATCAGCGTGCATGCTAAACGCTAACGCATCCACAGGATAATACGCACAGGTTAGCATTTAGCACATTTAGCGCGCGCTAAAAAGCTTAGCGCACCTTTGTAAAAGAGGGGGTTAGTAAAAGGACCCCTTAATTCTTAAATTAGCTGCTAACTGCCATTAATAGTCAACAATGGTAATTTGGAGTTGCACGCATTTAGGGCTCCTTTTATCAAGGCGCGCTACGGGGGTTAGCGCGTCGGACATTTCATCACACGCTAACCCCCGCGGCAAGCCTAAAAACTAACGCCTCGTCAATGGAGGCGTTAGCGACTAGCGCGGCAGGCGGTTGAACGCGCGGTATTCCACGCGTTAACCGCCTACCGCACCTTCAAGTTTCAAGTTTATTAGGTTTTTTAATATACCGCCTATCAAGGTTATCTAAGCGGTTTTACAATCAGGTACTCAAGCATTTTCCCTATCTGTCCCGGTGGGCTCACAATCTATCTAACGTACCTTGATAAAAGGAGCCCTTAGTTTTCTATAAACGTAGTGTTTCATTTCTTTAGCACGCAACTTCATCGGTACGGAGAAACTATTGACAAGAAAATCATTTTTCATGTTTATAAATTTGACAAATGTGTTCCACCAAAAATTGGCTGGATAATTAAGAAGCTGTTTTCCAATTAGCACATATCAATTGTATGACCACAGCAATTAGTAAATCAAAGAGATTCTTCCGTTTCTCAGAGAAGGTTTTATCTATTCTCAGAGATCAAAAAAAGATCAGTTCAGAAGATAACTGTAAGTCCATTTTATTACTACTTCCGCTACTAATCATTTCTATCGCGCTACTAGACATACGCGGCGCTGTACATCAAAACATAGAAGAGACAGTCCCTTCTCAGAAGAGCTTACAGTCTAGTCACGGCAGCAAACTGGACAAGGAGGTGCATCGATACATTGTGCTCAGGTGGGGGAATTACAGAGGGAATGATAAGTCAGATATTGGTGCTTAGCAGGTGGGTTGGAGTTTGGAACTGGAAGCAGCTTCGAGTCTGGATTTGAATACTGCCAGGGACGGAGCTTGACATACCAGGTCATGTAATTTATTCCAGGCATACAGCGCAGCAAAATAGAAGGGATGGAGTCTGCAGTTGGCTGTGGAGAAGAAGGGTATAGATAAGAGAGAACTACCCAAAGAACGGAGTGCCCGGGGGAGAGAGATGGGAGAGGAGAGATACCGAGGGGCTGTGGAGTGAATACACTTGTAGATCATCAAGAAGAGTTTGAACTGTATGTGGAAATTAATTGGGAGCCAATGAAGGGACTTAAGGAGAGGGGTGATGAGGACGTAGCGACATTGGCGGAATATGAAGCGTGCAGCAGAGTTCTGAACAGACTGAAGGGGAGAGAGATGGTTTAGCAGAAGGCCATTGAGAAGCAGGTTGCAGTAGTCTAGGCGAGAGAGGATGAGGGTCTTGGCAGTGCGCTCAGAAAGGAAGGGTCTGATTTTAACGATATTGTAGAGAAAGAAAGGAAAGGTTTTGGCAGTCTGTTGGGCATGCAAAGAGAAGGCGAGAGATGAGTCAAAGATTACCCCAAGGATGTGAGCTGACGAGACAGGGAGGATGAGGGTGCTAACCAAATTGAAGACCAAAAAGAATGTCACCGAGTGCATTCCTAAATCATATGAATTAAAGTTCCAGGTTGTACATCTCTGTGCCAACCCTTATTTAATTCAAGTAATCCTGCTCTTCACATTTTTGTGGTGTCCATAATGATTTGTGTGCAGAAAAGTAAAGAGACTTGTAATAGGTTAGCTGAATGTATAGGACGAGTCGCTTTCATCTAAAAATATTGCTATTGAATCTTGACATTAGTAAGCTGTGCATTTTTTACTCTTGTGATAGAGCATTACATTACATTAGGGACTTCTATTCCGCCTATACCTTGCAGTTCAAGGCGGATTACAAAAGAGCTAACTGGACATTTCCAGTGAAGTTGCAACAGTTTTGGGTTGGTTTTTTTTTTTGGTTACAAGGGAGGAGAGGTACCTGGATTAATTCTGGAAGAACTTGCAAATTGGATATTAAATTGACTGTACGTTACTGTGTGATATAACAAATAGATTACAGTTAGAGTATAAATAAGATTATGTTACATTTCAAGGATCTGAATACTTGGTTGGTGTTTTGGGGAGGAAGAGATTATTTAAGTGGAGGTTTTGGGGGAGAATTTATCTAGGAGGAGGGGGAAGGGTTGGGTTAAGATATCTGGATAAACTTTTTGAAAAGTAGGGTTTTGATTTCTTTTCGAAAAGTTTTGAAGTCGCCCGTTGCCGTCAACAGGTTGGAGATGGAGTGGTTAAGTTTTGCTGCTTGCGTCGCCAGAAGGTTATCAAACATCTTTTTGCGCTGAGTGCCCTTGAGTGGAGGGAAGGCAAAAGGGTTCGGAGTTCTTCTTTGTCTTGAGGTGAGGATCTGGTTTAGGCGGTTGTTTAGATAGTGGGGGGCGGAGCCGTTTAATGCTTTGAATAATAGACAGTAGAATTTGAATTGAATTCGTGCTTGCATAGGTAGCCAGTGAGAGTCTAGGAAGGCAGTTGTAATATGATCAGTGTCTCGCAAACTTTTTGTTTTATCTCCGGCTCACTAAATGGAGCAAATGTTTTCCAAGGCACGTTATGCGGTAATTGAAATTATAAAATTGCAAAACCAACAAAAAATGAAGCCATGTATGGTTAATTCTAACAACTAGGTAAAATAAAATTACAATGCGATGGATGTGTTTGTTTTGAGTGCAAATTAACTCAAAACACGGCTCGATAGTCGACAAGCAAACACGCATTTCGTCATCCACCATCTGCAGTCGTTCTCTTTTTTTTTTAGATTTAGGGCTCCGTTTACGAAGGTGCGCTAGGGGCTTAACGCGCGGAATAGTACACGATAAATTGCCGCGCCTGCTAGCCGCTACCGCAGGCGGTAGATTTTCGGCTAGCGCAGGCTATAGCACGCGCTAATCCGGTGCGTGCCATAAAAACACTAGCGCACCTTTGAAAAAGGAGCCCCTAATTTCTGTCAGAGTTGAAAATCCAAGTTTGCAAAGATAAGAAGATCCAAATGGTAACAGAGCCTCGACTGCTTTGTTGCTCAAGTTAGGAGAACTACTGCATCAAAAATAAAACTAAAATTACTTGCCGTTAGTTTTCAAGGATCAATCACGTCACAGTTTGATGCTTGTCTGGGCGGTTGTAGCCTTATACACACAGACGTTCATAGCATTGACAGACTCCTGCATATGCGACATACGTCTCATCTATTCTAATGTATACTTATGAAGGAAATCTAATATAATAAAACTCTTAACGCGCGCATGCGCACTCCCATCTGCGTGTTCCGTTTTCCGTGCGCTGTAGGGTACCGCAGGTAGGAGTGCGCATGCGCGCAAAACTCTCTCTCTCCTCCCCCCCCCCCGAGACGGTTGCAGGCCGCCGCGGCTGAGCCCGGACGACATTTAAAAATAAAACATGCGAAAAGAAAATAAAGAAAACGTTCGCCCCCGCCGAAGAAGCGGAAGGTGGAGGAGGGGCGTGAGGAGCCGGAGAGGTGTATGTAAGTGTGTGTGTGCGAGTGTATAGCCGAGGAGGAGCAAGGAGGTGGGGAGAGTGGATTTCCCCTACTTGGATGTCAGGCATCAAGAGGATTGGAGTAAAAGCTTCGAGTAAAAGTATTCGAGGTGCAGTAGCACCATAGAACAATACAAACTCGTACTTTGGAGGAAAGGCAGGAGAGGGGAGATACGATAGAGATATTTAAATACCTACATCTCAATAAATCTTCAACACTAGAGCCTTTTGATGTATAATATTTCTTTCACACCGAAGGTCCTCAGAACACCGCACTAACTCATTTGAACAGTGTGGCAGCAATCCTCACTGGCACCTTTGTTTATCGGCATGTGCTATTTTTAATCTTAAAAGTTTTAAAGTGGCAGTGCTTATAACAGTCAATAATTTAGTATAAAGTGCAACTTAGCTTCTGAACATTACTGCACCAGCCCCCTCCGATGCGTTTCATTCTTCCTCAGGGTCGGGGATACTGGATAAGCAAAGTGTTCAAGCAGTCAGCTTATGCCATAAAGAATATTCGCTGCGGCTATATGGCTATATTCTTTATGGCATAAGCTAACAGCTTGAACACTTTGCTTATCCAGGCTCAAGTATTCCCGATGACCTGGAGATGGAGAGACATTCAATGCACATTGCAAAATCTACTCTCTTCTCCCTTCTTCCCTGTTCTTCTTCAGCTTTCTAATTAAACTTTTAGCACAGCTTTGAACAGCAAAGTCATTTCTCATTAAGATCCTTCACAGGCACTCAGGGGAGCCAGAGAGGAGTGAAAATAAATCATCCTTCATGAAATTACTTGAAAACGTGAAACAAGGATGTTATCAGCATTTGTTATCCTCTTACAACGGGTCATGATATGAATTTGGAGAAGATGGGACTGGGGATGAACAGAGGCGACTAAGCCACAGCAAAATCCTTCTTGGATTTTGTAGAACACAAAATTGGAATAGTAGATTCTTGATGATTTAAATGTGGTAAATAATAGCTACAGATAGGAATTCAGCAATAATAAATTTTTATTTATTTATTTGTACATGTGGGTGGAGATGCTGCTTTAGGGGAGTCCTTTCATTCCATTAGGGTCCCTAAACCTACAGCAATCACATAGCGTCAGAGAAGAACCCAGCACTGCACAGCCAGGAAACAGAGAAGAGGTGAAAAGACCCTGCCTAAGAAAAGAAAACAGGGAAATGAGAGGGGGGACATGGGATCACAGGGAGGTTACCCCCCCCCCCCCACACACACACACACACACTTTTACAAACTACAAAAGCGAATAAGCGATTTTGTAAAAGGGGGTAAGGGACATGGTGAGAACAAAGCCAGATGTAGACAAAAGCCTTGTCAGGGTCTCAGGAGGTAATTAATTTTTAAAATATGAGGGTCATTTCATAAATAATGCACACTATTTTTTTTAATTTACATGTTTTGGTTTTTTTTCAAGTATTTCTTTACAATCCTTCAATATAGTCTCCCTGCTTTGCAATGACCGTGTCCCAACGTCCGGGAAGCTTCATTATTCCATCCAAGGCACTGTTTTTTTTCAGCTGCCGAATGGCATGGGTACTGGCAGAAGAAAGCTCTTCCAGAGATGCAAAACAATGTCCACGCATAGATTGTTTCAACTTTGGAAAAAGATCAAAGTCTGGTGGTCTCATGTCTGGACTGTAGGGAGCATGAGGTAATACCTCCCAGCCGTATTCGCGTAGTTTTTCAATGACGAGTAGAGAGCTCCATCTTCCCCACGACCAAAAAATTTCGAGGAGCTCAATCAAAAGTCATAAAATGATGATTTTTGCTTATGATCATGAAGGCATCATCATCACAGACAAAGTTCCATGTGGAAGAAGTGTCACAGCAGTGTATTATCGTGATTTTTTGCAAAAAATGCAGAAAACCCGACCTCAGTTGCTCTTGGCTGGGCCACTCATTCTTCACGACAACGCTCACCCGCACATATGGAATGTCGTCAATGATAAACTATGCAAATACGGCTGGGAGATGTTACATACTTTTGTTATGTGGTGATGTCATGAATCTCTGGTTGCACTTCATTCTGACTGTGCATCCAATATTTCTTTCTTTCTTTCTTCTTCCTGCATGCTTCCTATCCTCCAGACCCTCATTCCATTCCCCAACCAACATCTCTCTCTGTCCCTCCATGAGTCCAACTTTTTCTTCCTCTCTCCCTGCTTGCCTCCAAGCCACCATCTTTCTTTCTCTCCCCATGCCCCCCAAGCCACTATCTTTCTTTCTCTTTCAATGCCCCACCCCAAGCCACTGCCACCTGCCCCCACCCCCAGCCACTGCTGCCGCCGATTTCTCCCTTCTTCCCCGATGCCGCAAAAGCCAGGCATGTGCAGCCACTGCACAAGCGCCGGGCCCATAAGCCTCCTGCCCCAACGTCAATTTTGACGTCAGAGAGGAAGTTCCAGGTCAGCCGATCTATTTGTTGTTTTGCTGCTTCATTTCCCTGTGCACACACATTTTTAGCACTTTTTGAAACTTACATCAGTTTTGCTTTGGTATACTTTTTAAAAGTGATGTCATTTCAGTACTCAAACTCTAGCTAAATGCAACCAAATGTCCAGTCTCCACCCAAAATGTCTGAAAATAATCTCCAGTAAAAATTTAGGAACATAAGAACAGCCAGAGTGGGTCAGATTTCTAGCGGATTTCTAGACCGCATAGCCTTGAAGTTCAATGCGGTTTACAAAAGATTAAGTTAAAAGAAACAAATTAAAATGCACCATGGGGAATCTAATTAGCCATAAATTTTGAAAAGAGAAAAGTTTTTAATTGTTTTCGGAAATATAAATAGGAATGAGACGTAGCCAATCCAGGTCACAAGTACCTGGCAGAAACTTAACCAGTAGCAACATTTCATGCTACCAATACCAGGGCAAGCAGTGGCTTCCCCCAGTGTCCGTTTCAATATCAGACTGTAGACTTTTCCTCCATCAAACTATTTACCATCACCAATGTGTGGTACCTTATCAGCAGAATAGATCCTTGCGATCCGAAAACCAAAAGTTATGTGACCCGATAGTACGGGGGAGATATGCAGACTTTTTTGCATTGCTGGCTTAACGTTGTGGAATGCCTTGGTAGGGAACTTATGATTACGTTCAAATCAGTTACAATTTAAGAAACAGTTTAAAAAACTCAGCTGTTTATTACAGCAGGCTGGCTTGTGCAGGCTGATTCCCAGGCTTCACTCCTTTCCATGGAGTTTCTCAGTGCCCTCTTCCTCAGCTAGAGTGCTCACGAAACCAGGTGGGCACAATTCCAGGAGGGCTGGTTCAGCTTACGTGCGTGCGGATACAGGCAGGCACAATGTAAGCAGGGCTGGTACGGCTTACGTGCGTGCGGATACAGGCAGGCACTATGTAAGCAGGGGTTCAGCTTGCGTGGTCACGAAGACATGTGCGCACAATGCAAGCAACACGGAACCTCGTGCGCCGGATCCAATCAGCGGACGCACAATTCATGAGGATCCAGTGCATTCATCCTTCTCCTGCATCCCAGTCATTTCTTTTGATGATTCAGGCATCTTCAAGTGATGAGTAGAAAAGTTGTAATGGAGAGCTGTAGAAAATCCGACCGATGGGAACAGGCGGAGACTAAAGACTGGGGATTAGGGGGAAGCAGGGGGAAATGGGTAGGGCTCGGGCATGCCCAGTGGGGCCCGGGCATTGTACGTGCTCATAGAGAGAGAAAAAAAATCTCTCTGAGCTATTGGAGCGCTTATCCGCAAATTGGGAGCTGTTGGGACAACACCCACATGTGGCTGACTCATCCTGCTTGTCCTAGAAGAACTTATGATTACGTTCAAATCAGTTACAATTTAAGAAACAGTTAAAAAAACTCAGCTGTTTGTTACAGCATTTTTGTGATGTATTTGGTTGATTCTGGAGCACAAGATCATTTTTTAAGAGCAAAGATTTTAAAACCATATTTTGTGATATTAACTTTGGCCCTGTTTTTACTAAAGTGCGCTAACCAACTGGCGCGCGCTAAACGCTAACACGTGCATGTTAGTCTATGGACGTGTTAGAGTTTAGCACACGCTAATCGGTTAGCGCACCTCAGTAAAATAGGGGGTTTATGTAAGTTTTATTATCGTAAACCTTTTAGGGCTCCTTTTACTAAGGTGCGCTAGCGGTTTTAGCGCATGCTACAATACCGCACGCGCTAAACGCTAACGCCTCCATAGAGCTTGGGTTAGTATTTTTCATTTAGCGCGATTAGCTAGCGCACCTTAGTAAAAGGAGCCCTTATAATAATAATAACTTTATTTTTCCATACCGCCATAGTCAAATGACTTCTAGGCGGTTCGCATTGAAAGAAGGCTGGACAATCAGCGAATTGCAGAATGCAAGAAGAGAAACGTTACGTAAGAAATAGGGGTCACGTGAGGAAATTACATCAGGTTTGCAAAGGGGAAATATCATAGTGAGTGAAGGACATCTGTTTAGGCGATGAATTTGTCAAATAGAACGGTTTTAATTGGTTTTCAAAATGCGCCGTAGGTCTGCCTGGCTCTATTTATTGCTGTCTGCTTGCTTGGAACATGAAGATTCTGTCCAAAGGATTTGTATTTGCAGCCTGTGATCTTTGGGTATGTAAAGAGGTAAAGATGTTTCGGTTTCTGGTTGTTCGTGTGGGGTTGTGTAGCGTGAAGTGTGGTATATAAATTTTAAAATAATAATAATAAACCCAGTTACGCTAACTGCTGTTACAGAGCCCACACAATAGCAACATTTCATGCTACTGATCACAAGGCTAGCAATGTCTGTCTCAATAGCAGACTATGGACTTTTCCTCCTGGAACTTGTCCAAACCATTTTTAAACCCAGATAGGCTAATTGCTGTTACCACATCCTCTGACAATGAGTTTCAGAGCTTAAGTAGTCACTGAGTGAAAAAATATTTCCTCAAAAGTATTCCCATGTAACTTCACCAGTGTCCCTCTTTGTACTTTTTGAAAGAGTAAAAAAATCAATTCACTTTGACCAGTTCTATACCATTAAGGATTTGGATGGTCCATCCCGATTCTATCAATACCGGCAATGTGCAGACTCCCTCCTCCCCCCACCTCCCTTTCCCAGAGCACAGTTACACCGTGGCTTCTTGAGTGTATTGTTCACAACATTCCCGGTCCAGAGGCAAGCGACACCTGATCGCATCTTGAGAAGAAAGCACATCTTGTTCTAAAAGAAAAAAAAATCCCATTCTTCTGAGACAAGCATCAGGGTTGTGAAGTTGATCAAGAATAATAAATTGGGAACATGATTCTAATTAATGGTATCAGGGCACGCACAGATAATAACTCCGTCTCCTGAACAAGAAGCTCTTGTGTTCAAAATCTAAGGCAACGAGTGCCACTGTTCCTCACCCCAGACTTTAAGATCTAAGCAGATGGTGAATTGGTTGGCCTTGAAAACTATTCTCTACTGCTGGGTGCATCCAGTCTGTTATATAGCCCTAGTGCAGGGTTGGGCAATTCTGGTCCTCGAGAGCCGGAGCCAGGTCGGGTTTTCAGGATATCCACAATAAATATGCATGAGATAGATTTGCATCTTAAGGAGGCAGTGCATGCAAATCCATCTCATACATATTCATGGTGGAGATCCTGAAAACCTGACCTGGCTCCGGCTCTCGAGGAATGGAATTGCCTACCCCTGCCCTAGTGAAGTGATGTTGGCATAACCCAGTGTCTCCCAAACTTTTTTTTAGCTCCGGCAAACTACATGGAGCAAATGTTTTCCAAGGCACATTATACTGTAATTGAAATTATAACATTGCAAAACCAACAAAAAAATTAAGCTATGTATGGGTAATTCTAACACCTAGGTAAAATAAAATTGCAATACGATGTATGTGTTTGTTCTGAGTGCAAATTAACTCAAAACACGGCTCGATAGTCGACAAGCAAACACGCATTCCGTCATCCACCATCTGCAGTCGTTCTCTGGATTTTTTTTTTAGATTTTATCTCTGTCAGAGTTGAAAATTCAAGTTTGCAAAGATAAGAAGGTCCAAATGAAAACAGAGCCTCGATTGCTTTGTTGCTCAAGTTAGGAGAACTACTGCATCAATAATAAAACTAAGGGCGCCTTTAATGAAGGTGCGCTAGCGTCTTTAGCGCATGCACCGGAGTAGCGCTCGCTGGCCGAAAAACAGCCACCTGCTTGAGAGGAGGCGGTAGCGGCTGGTGCGCACTAAGGCCCCGACGCGCCTTTGCAAAAGGAGCCCTAAAATGACTTGCCGTTAGTTTTCAAGGACCAATCACGTCACAGAATGATGCTTGTCTGGGTGGTTGTAGCCTTACTCACACAGACACTTTCAAAAACTTCAAGAACGAGAGGGCATTCGGAAAAATTGAGAGGGGGCAGATTCAGAACCGATGCTAGGAAGTTCTTCCTCACCCAAAGGGCGGAGGACGCCTGGAATGCGCTTCCAGAGGGCGTGATAGGACAGAGTACACTATTGGGTTTCAAGAAGGAATTAGATCAGTGGTCTCAAACTCGCAGCCCGGGGGCCACATGCGGCCCGCCAGGTACTATTTTGAGGCCTTCGTTATTTTTATCATAATCACAAAATTAAAATAAAACAGTTTCTTCATCATATGTCTCTTTAGCTATAAATGACAATATTATTATTAAGAGACCCACAAAAAGCCAAAAAGGTCAAAGGTTCCCAAGAGTGGTAGTGAAACAGTGTCCCCAACAAAGGTTGAATCAATAACCAATAAAATAATATTAATAGGTGTCAGGATTTTACTAATAGGTATCGGGATTTTACAAGACTTAGACTTATTATTATTAAGACATAGCCAAAAGGAAAGATTTGTAAACTACAAAGAGTTTTACCTCATGCAAAATTGTCATTTCTTTAATAAGACATTAACTATTTTTTTTCTGAGGCCCTCCAAGTACCTACAAATCCAAAATGTGGCCCTGCAAAGGGTTTGAGTTTGAGACCACTGGCTTAACTGTAACCATGACATCCTGTTTGTCTTTGGGAAGCAGAGCTGAGATTGTGATGTCATAATGCCTCATTCCACCAATAAGAGCCAACCTCATCAGTGATGTCACAATGGCTTGATTGTCCTGTTCTCCCCTCTGCCTTCCAACCCAGCCAGCAGATTAACCGTTCCCCTTAACTCAGTGGTCTCAAACTCTTTAATAAGACATTAACTATTGTTTCTGAGGCTCTTTAAGTACCTACAAATCCAAAATGTGGTCCTGCAAAGGGTTTGAGTTTGAGACCACTGGACTAGATGATTTTCTGAAGGAAAAGGGGATTGAAGGGTATAGATAGAGAATTACTATACAGGTCCTGGACCTGATGGGCCATCGCATGAGCGGACTGCTGGGCACGATGGACCTCTGGTCTGACCCAGCAGAGGCACTGCTTATGTTCTTATGACACTCATAGTATTGGCAGACTCCTGCATATACAACATACGTCTCATCTATTCTAATGTATACTTATGAAGGGAATTTTTAAAAATAAAGTAAAATTCTGGAATCGCTCATGGCACACCCGGAATCTCTTCAGGGCACACCGCTGCACTGGGGCACACAGTTTGAGAGACACTGGCATAACCACTTCATTGTGGAGCACTATGCATAGCTCGAAGCAGCCTTTAAAGCCCAGAGCCCACAGAATCCACTTAGGTTTAAAGCTCATCATTACAGTTGTTTCAGGGCATAAAGATCTTCTGGGCCAGTGCTTGTCAAATACAATGTCAACATTTTTCATAAGGGAGACGTTTCAGGATGACTCTGATAATCTTTGACTTGCTTATGGGTGCCTTTTGCCATCCAGACTGAGTGCTCGGCGCCTCACCCTACGCCAGTGGTCTCAAACTCAAACCCTTTGCAGGGCCACATTTTGGATTTGTAGGAACTAGGAGGGCCTGAGAAAAAAATAGTTACGGTAATGTCTTATTAAAGAAATGACAATTTTGCTTGAGGTAAAACTCTTTATAGCTTATAAATCTTTCCTTTTGGCTAAGTCTTAATAATAATAGTGTCATTTATAGTTAAAGAGACGTATGATCAAGAAACTCTTTTATTTTACTTTTGTATCTCTCATCGAATCACCTTTAAAGTTATATTTTTGGTTTATAAAACATTAATCTTCAATGAGCCCCTATTCATATCAAAAATGATTGTCCCTTACAATTCTTCTCGTTCCCTACGATCGTCTTCAATGAATCTACTTTCAATCCCGTCTTTGAGGGTTATCGGCACAAGACGAAATAATAT
Organism: Geotrypetes seraphini; assembly: GCF_902459505.1. NCBI lineage: Eukaryota > Metazoa > Chordata > Amphibia > Gymnophiona > Dermophiidae > Geotrypetes > Geotrypetes seraphini. The sequence goes on from NC_047098.1 coordinate 18,299,425, forward strand.
GTTTTCAGTTGTAGCACCTTCCTTGTGGAATGCCCTCCCAAATTTTATTAAACTTGAAAAAGACATCACTTCTTTTAAAAAAATTTTAAAAACATATTTATTTCAAGATGCATTTGATTTATGACAAATATATTCCAATTTCCTGCATTTTCATAATAATCAACTAAAACTTTTTACATTTCTATCCCATTCTTACTTAATGTACTTCCCGTTTTATGTAATTTCACTAAACATTACAATTGTAACTTTTTCCCCTCTTACCCACTCATTCATGTATGTCCAATCCCTCTGTCTAATGTCTTGTCCCACAATATTAAATGTATTACCAAAATCTGTTGGTTTTTAATTTGTACATCGCTTAGATATTGTAATAGGCGATCCATCAAATGTAAATAAACTTGAAACTTGATAAACATACCGAGGGCCTCAAAATAGTACCTGGAGAGCCGCATGTGGCCCCCGGGCCGCTAGTTTGAAACCACTGCCCTACGCTGCTTTTCCTTCCTCTGTGGGTGGGGGAGGGGCCGAGGGAAAATTTTATGCTCACTCCTATTGGGCCAAGGCCCACCCATAATTGGCCATCTGGCTATACCACTGGCACAGACTTTCACATTTAATCCTGGAATCAGGAAAGGATCATGGATTTGATACACCACGATCAAAGCAAATACTATATAAGGCATATGGGGAAAGACTTAAAGATCTCTCAATCTGTATACTTTGGAGGAAAGGCGGGAGAGGGGAGATATGAGAGAGATGTTTAATGCAATGTAAATGCGCATGAGTCGAGTCTCTTTAATTTGAAAGGAAACTCTGCAATGAGAGGGCATAGGATGAAGTTAAGAGGTGACAGGCTCCGGAGTAATCTAAGGAGACACTTAACATAAAAACATAAGTGCCTCTGCTGGGTCAGACCAGAGGTCCATCATGCCCAGCAGTCCGCTCACGCGGCGGCCCATCAGATCCAGGACCTGTATCTACTGTTTTCACAGAAAGGGTGGTAGATTTGCGGAACAGTCTCCCGGAAGAGGTGGTGGAAACAGAGACTGTGTCTGAATTCAAGAAAGCCTGGGATAGGCATGTGGGATCTCTTAGAAGAGATAATGGTTACTGCCATCTTTTATCTGTCCCGTCTCTGAAGTTTATCAACACAATGAGGTCTACTATTTTCTCTGTCAGCGCTCCATCTCTTTGGAATAATATTCCGGTCCACTTACGGGAAGAATCAACTCTTCACCGTTTTAAGACGAATTTAAAAACATTTTTTTTTCTTGATGCTTTCGAGACCTAAATGCCCTTTTTAGGGCTACATAGTTTTTTTATTCTACTTTTAGACACCTTCCCTTTTGTTTTTTCCCTATATGTTCTCTTTTTTTTTTTTTTTTTTACTTGATAAATTGTAGTTCTACCCTTTCTCCCCTTTTTGTTTCTAAATGTTTTTAATAATGATTATTGTTTTAATGATGTATTGTTATTTCATATATGTTTTTAAGACAATGTTCACCGCCTAGAAGGCCGACTGGACTGTATATAAAATTCTGAATGAACTTGAAACTTTCTAAGTTTTCTGTGCTTGGTGTCTAAGTCTAAGTTATGTACCTGGAGCAATGGACAGTTAAGTGACTTGCCCAGGGTCACAAGGAGCTGCAGTAGTGATGAAATCCAGCTCAGCCCAGTGCACTAACAACTAGCCTACTCCAGTTTTTTCCACTGCACTAAGTTAAAATGTTATTCATGCTTACTGACATTCACACACTGCTGTAATGGAATGTGAAAGCAGCTAATTATCGAAGGCAGAAGTCAGGCCTGATTTCATTTATGGTTTTACAATAATGGAGAAAAAAGTTCAGTTTAGCTTTCATTATCGAAGCCTAAGTATTTGACATTTATTATCCGAATGACTGGTCTTATCTGTCTCCAGCGCTTCTAGCCCACTTGTAGCCTACCCTAAACACACTTTCTGCCATGAGACCAGGAAAACCTTTCTATCCTCCCAGGCTCCATGTTTATGGCAGCTATCCGCTTTTCCATTGGTTTCTCTGCCTCATTCAATTAACTGAATCAAAGTGTTTTGTTTTTTAATTATTATTTGGCTGCCTCTCTCTGTCTTTTGTAACTGAACTCTTAAGAATGTGCAGAGTTCTGGTAAACTAGGGTCCTGTAGAAAAACTGGAATCCTTGTAGACCAACTTAAAATACAGTAATTCAGTTGCAATTAGAGGTTTGCACAGGAATGGGGATCGCGGGAATCCCCCCTAACCCACAAGACTCCAATGGGGACCCCCCTCTGGCCCACGGGACTCCCACGGCAACCCCCTTCTAGCCATTGGGACTCCCACGGGGATGGAAAGCTTTGGAAGCAGGGTTCGTCCATATAATATAATGGACACGTCAGCCTTAGTAAAAGAGTTTCCAAGTTTCCAAGTTTATTAGATAGTTTGATTTATCGCCTATTCAAAATTCTAGGCGATGTACAAAGAGTTCAAAAATTTAGGTAACATATCATTCATACATACAATAATTTGGGTTTATAAGTTAATTACCTGAACAGAAAACAAAAAAAGGGTTCCACCAAAGAGATTCCACAAGGAAAACAGCAGCGCAAACTCAAAAGAAACTGTGGAATTGATGATCCTGTCAGAAGTAATTGCTGCTTTTTAGGGGGACGGGCGGGGATGGAGGTAAATCCTTGCGGGGACGGAGAGGATCCCGACGGGGATGGGTGGGGACGGAGAGGATCCTGACGGAGACGGGTGGGGATGGAGAGGATCCTGGCGGGGATGGGTGGGATTTCTGTCCCCGTGCAACTCTCTAGTTGCAATCACGGCATTCTGAGGGAAGCATGTGGGCTGGTGAGATGCAACTTGTGTGGGATCTTCTATTTTTCCATCTTGGCACCAGCAGGAAGCCAATTTCTCTGAACTACTGTGAGTTTTGTCATTGTTTTTTTTGGTTGTTCATTTTTTTAAATTTTATTTTAAACTAGCTGATGCCCCGGCGTTGCACGGGTATTTAATTATAGCAATAACACTGTAAATGGATTCAAATAAAGATACTTTGTAGTGGTGAATGAAATTATTTTTTTACAGCTTAATAAAAAGTACAATATTCAAATTATAATGTGAAATATTTGACAAAATGAATACAAAACAGTGTTCCCGCTAAGCTGCGCTGGCGTGCGCTGGCGCACAAAATATTACATCGCAGCGCACAAGTTTCACGTCACAGCGCACACTCGAGCGGAGGTGAGAGGAAGCGGCGGCGGTCTGCCCTGATCGCCTAAGATGCAGCAGCGGCGGCTCCTTTCATGATCCCCGTAAATTACGGGGATGCCGCCGCTGCTGCATCTTAGGCGATCAGGGCAGACCGCCGCCGCTTCCTCTCACCTCCGCTCGAGTGTGCGCTGTGACGTGAAACTTGTGCGCTGCGATGTAATATTTTGTGCGCCAGCGCACGCCAGCGCAGCTTAGCGGGAACACTGAATACAACTAACGCAAAACGTGATTATAAACAACATTTTTAGTTTCACCTCCAGGAGCAAGAACATATAAATTCTTGGGTGACCCGACCCTTGAGCAAGCAACATAGAGTTGTGGGCCGAGAGACCCCCAGAACATATCACCCCAGGTAGTGAGGGATCTGCATACCAAGTTTCGTTCAAATCGGTCAAGCCGTTTTTGAATTATTGTGAGAATGGCAGCTTTTTACATTTTTTCCATTGACATGAATGGGTGATATCTGATTTTCTGTTTGTAGCTCTTCCCCCGTGTACAGGTGAGCCGCGAGACCCCCAGAACATATCAGCCCAGGTAGTGAGGGATCTGCATACCAAGTTTCGTTCAAATCGGTCAAGCCGTTTTTGCGTGATCGCGGCACATACACACATACATACCTCCGATTTTATATATATAGATATAGACACGCCAAAGTTCTCATGAAAAATCAAAACACAGTAAACAAACTGGGAATCAAGGCCAGATAAGAGCTTCACAATGACACGGTTAGTCTTTCTGTTCCTAAGGAAACCGGGCTTACACATCAGGATGATTTGCGGTCTATTGCAGCCCGTGCAGGATATAAGAGTGTCTCTTTAACGACATCAAACTTTGCAGACAGGCTTCAATAGTTTAAGCAGAAGCATGAAAAAGCTGGCAATAAAACAAACTTTAAAGAACAGACACCCATTAATCCCCAGATCAGACTGATGACAAAATACAGCTTTGCAAATTCTAGGGGAAAAAAACGATCTTGGAATAAATAATTATTGAAAAACTATTTTCTTAAAATGCAACCGAAATAGGCATCCCCAGTCTGTCCGCAACAGTCTCAACAGACTTTCTAGATATTCCCTACAAGTGCCAGGAATTGTTCAATTAAGATCCTTGTTTTTAAAGCAAATATCCTTCCCTTCCATGTGATGCTTTTCTTTCAGAGAGGAACAAATGCTCCCAGCGTCAGAATCCCCCCCATGGTACACTCTGCTGATGCCATTTCACAAAGGCTGACTTTTTGTTTTGACTGGGATTAAAAATGCTGACAGGCTATGCAAATGTTGCTGTTATTTATTTGGTTTTAATCAAACATGTCCAGAAATGTTTGATTCTTAAAACAAGGCACAGACATTGTATCTGATCACTATTTGCTTTAACCTGAGGCATAGCTAGACCCCCCCAACTGATTTTGAATAAAACAGTGCCAACGGAGATCAGCCTTTCAGCTTCACACTGGGGCCTATTTTACAAAAGGTTTGCTCCCCCCGTCATCAAAAAAACTGGCTACGCTTTTGGCTTTAACTCTATTCATTAACAATGTGTGCCGCATCCATGCATGCTCAGAGGACCTTCGGACGCGGCCCGGTGTAATCGTAATTAACCCCCTCTTTTACAAAATCATAGCATGGTTTCTAGCGCCGGCTGCGGCAGTACCAGCGCTGACGCTCATAGAATTCCTATGAGCGTCGGAGCTGTTACCCGACATGATCAGCGCTAAAAACTGCGCTATGATTTTGTAAAAGCAGGAGTAATTGCACAATCAATGGTATGCTATTTCCCACCCCAACCCCCACTCCCTCACTGCAGCTCCTTGTGACTCTGGACAATGGAGGGTTAAATGACTCTGGCCAGAATCACAAGGAGCTGCAGTGGGAAAAAAGAGTTTACCTCATGCAAAATTGTCATTTCTTTAATAAGACATTAACTATTTTTTTCTGAGGCCCTCCAAGTACCTACAAATCCAAAATGTGGTCCTGTAAAGGGTTTGAGTTTGAGACCACTGCTTTAGAGGGACATTTTTGATATGACATCCAAATCTGAGCTTGGACGTTTTGCAGAATACGTACAAAAATTCAGTATCAAACGAGCATTTTTGAAACAGAATGTCTGTCTTTTTGTTTTGAAAATGGCCTTTCCTCAGATGCATTTTTCCTCAGTGCAACTATCTTTTTGAACCATTAAAAAAGATGCTGCTTGGAGGGGAATAGAGAGGTTTGACCATGGGCACAAGGCAGGGAGAATGAGCGATGGTAGACAGTGGGGGAAAAAACAAATGTTGGATAAGGCAGTGAAAGGTAGAAAAAAAAAAAAAAAAAGATTTTATTTTCTATTTTGTGATTACAATATGTCAGATTTGAAACGTGTGTCCTGCCAGAGCTGGTGTTAGACAGCGAGCGTGATCTAGACCTAACAGAGAGAGGAAAGGTCTTTTTTTGTTTATTTTGTTTATATCACAGCACTGGCATGGGGGTGGGGTGAGAAAAGGGGGGTAGGGAGGGTGGAAAGGCTACAAAATAAACCCGTCAGAATGTTTGGGGAAAAAACCCCAAAAACGCCCGATTGAGCAGGAAAAGCGAATTGAATGGAATCCAAATATCGATTCTATAGGCCAAATCAAATTGAACATTTTTTTCCCTGAATCGGGCAGCACTTCTGCCCAATAAGCTACTCCAGGAACCTTTTTGTTGCTCTACTAGGACTGGCCATAATATCTGAAGCTATCGTACAGGCAGGTTTACACTGTTTCGTTCACATCCTTGAGGGGCAGGAGGGTTCAGTGACTGTAGGGGGGGGGGGTCAAGCCTTCATCCCTCCAGTAGTTAAAACAGGTCTAGCCCTAAGACGTTTTCTAAAATATTCAATCAGGCCCGGATTCTTCAACTAGCACCGATTTTCCAGACACTGGTAGAGGTGCCCATACCTCCATTAAAAATGCCGTCCAAATGGCGTTTTTAACCGAGATTTGAGGTGCATACCGGCGCCTAGAAAACCGGTGCCAGAATCGCGCTTACATGGGCGCTTTAGGCCGCCGAATGCCAAAGTACACGTGGCCAATGCTGGAAGCAGCGTTAAGTGGCTTAAAGCGCCTATTACATTACATTAGTGATTTTTTTTTTTATTCCGCCATTACCTTGTGGAATACAGAAGAGGATTTCTGGACATGTCCATAGGTGTTACAGAGTAGCGCGGGTTGCTTCAGAGGATTGAAATGTTTCATACTGTGTTAGTTAGTCTTCATGGATTTCTTGAATAGCAGGGTTTTTATTTCTTTTCTGAAAGGTTTGTAGTCTGGGGTCACGATCAATGTTCCCTCTAAAGATTGATGAGGTGTGTGCAAAAAAAAATATGCATAAGCGACAAGTTACATACTCCACAAATTTATGAGCAGGCGCAGAGGACGAGTGCCCGTGAGATTGTGAGAGGGTTAAATACTCAAAACTTAGAAATTTACTTAAGTTTTTGCTTCGCCAGCTTTCTGGTATCTTTACATACAGTGGCGTACCTAGCATATGTAACACCCGGGGCCATTCATTTTTTGGCATCCCCCCCTCCCATCTGTACGAAAAACATGATTTTTAGTAACAAGCCACATGTCACACATGAGTACTTAGGAAAAGGCAGCATCTTACATATTGCAGTGAGCAGTACATCAATACACCCATTGTAAAACTAAACAAGCCAGACCAGCACAGATCAATCCTACACCGTCAATCCTAACAGAAAACCATGTCTTTCGAACACACAGAACACAGAAAACACTTTCGCCTAATATGGAATATGTCATCACAAACTAATCCCTCCCCCTTTTACAAAACTGTAGTGTGGATTTTAGCCACGGTGGTAACAGCTCTGACGCTTATAAAATTCTGAGCATCAGAGCTGCTACCACCTCGGCTGGTGCTAAAAAACGCTCCACAGTTTTGTAAAAGGGGGGATAAAATAGAAAAACACAGTTTCAACGCTCTAGCTCAGGGGTGCCCAAACTTTTTGGGCTTGCGAGCTACTTTAAAATGACCAAGTCAAAATGATCTACCAACAATAAAATTAAAAAACACAAAGCACACTATACGCTGAGAAAATGTTAATTATCATTCCTATTCTGGGTTTTTTTCAAAGAGGTCAAGGCAGATGACTCTATGCATTGTCACCTCAGTAACAACCATACAAAAATAGACAAATATACCCCTTCCTTTTATTAAACCACAATAGCAGTTTTTAGCGCAGGGAACTGCGCTAAATGCCCAGCGCTGCTCTCGACGCTCATAGGCGCCCTGTGCTAAAAAACACTATTGCGGTTTAGTAAAAGGGGACCTATAGACAGCAGATATAAATTCAGACATTTTGATCACTAAATTTAAAATAAAATCATTTTTCCTACCTTGTCTGGTGATTTCATGAGTCTCTGGTTGCACTTTCATCTTCTGACTGTGCATCCAATCTTTCAGCCTGTATGCTTCCTCTCCTCCAGACCTCATTCCCTCCCCTAACTTTTTCTTCCTCTCTCCTTGCCCTTTCTTTCTTTTTTCTCTCTTGATGCCCCCTTTCTTTTTCTCTGTTTCCCTTCTGTCTCCCTGCCTGCCCCCTTTCTTTCTTTTTCTCCCTACCCTCCACAAAGCCACTGCTGTCACCATTGAGGGAAACAGGCCCCAAAGCCAGTGCCGCGGCTGCCCCAAGCTCTCTCTGCTTCCCACCGTCGGACCGACCAGCATTCCCCCGACGTCAATTCTGCCGTCGGAGAGGAAGTTCCTCCCAGCCAGGCAGCGATTGGCTGGCCCGAACTTCCTCTCCGACGGCAGCCTTAGGGGGGTGCACAGCTGGCCAGATCCGGACCTGGCCTTGGTACGCCACTGAAGACGTGGCAGCAGCTCCTCTCACGATTCCCACCTGCGTCGGAAGTGCGTCGGGGATCTTACTATGCAGTCCTCAGTTTCCCACTGCGTATTTTAGTGAGCGACACGAGAAAAATTATGAGCGACGCCAATGAGAATAGTGAGCGATCGCTCATGCGCTCAGCTTAGAGGGAACATTGGTCACGATTAGTAGATTGGAGAGTTGGTGGTCTAGTCTTGCTGCCTGTATGACTAGTAGCCATCATACAGTTTTTTCCGCTTGATATCTCTGATTGGAGGGTATGTGAATGGTGTTCTAACACAACTCGACTATTGCAATTCTCTCTACATGGGCATAGCCTCCTTCCAAACTCCAATTGATTAAAAACACTGCAATCAGGCTGTTATTTGGCTATAAAAAAGTACATCCCCTTCTCTGCATACTACTGTATGCTTCACTGGCTGCCTGTGCCTATGTAGGCATGATTCATACGAAGATAGGCACCAGAAATATAGGCCCGGAAAACCCTGGGCCACATTTCCAGCACCTATATTTCACATCAGCATGATTCCAAAACTGGCGCCGATGCATGATCGGCATAAGAACATAAGAATAGGCTTACTGGGTCAGACCAATGGTCCATCAAGCCCAGTAGCCCATTCTCACAGTGACCAATCCAGGTCCCTAATACCTGGCCAAAACCCAAGGAGTAGCAACATTCCAGAATCTCAGAGTAGCACATTCCATGCTACTGATGCAGGGCAAGCGCTGGCTTCCCCCCATGTCTTTCTCAATAACAGACTATGGACTTTTCCTCCAGGAACTTTTAAGGCAGCCGCTGATATCAGCGACAGTTTGAGAATTCAGGCCTTATTGCAGAAAAATGTCCACATCATAACCCCACTCTAGTCGCACCCAAAACACGCCTCTAATACGCCTCCTTGAGATTTAGTCGCCCTTCAGACAACCACCCTAGAAATCCATCTAGAGTAGTGTATTGAAAATTGTGTGCCTCCTGAGATTTGAAGTGTGCCACGAGACACTGGAGAGGAGAGGCGCCAGCTGACTGCCTACAGGACGTGCCTCTTGCAGCGAGAGGCACATCCTGAAGGCAATCAGCCAAAACCAGTACCTCTCCTTCTCTCCGCGTGCCTTCCCTGCTGGCACCCCCCTCCCCCCAGTGGCGGTTCAGGGCCTGTGTGGAGGTCCTTCGCTATAAGAAACTGAGGGACACCATGTTTTCTGTATGAGTGTAAATAAAACTTTGGAATTTGCTCCCTGGTGTTAAGAGATTTATGTAAAGATCATATGAATTTTAGGAAACAGCTGAAAACCCAATGGTTTGTTGACGCCTTTATGTAATACGTATAGATGGAATGTTGACATGTTCTGGTCATGTATTGACTTTTACGGAATGACTTTGTAGAAGCAGCAGATGAAGTAAGAACGCTGAAATGTTAAATTTTTGTTTGTTATGGATCTTGGGGTGTTTCAATAATGTTATCTTGTATATCGCTTTGATTATAAGCAGTTTCTAAATCTATTAAATAAATAATGTAGCCCTATATTTCATTAGTAACTGACTAAAAAAAAATTAAACATTATAGTAGCAGGTTAGCTTGTCACTAAGAATTGGGGTTAGCATATGGCTCCAGATAAAAGGACGGATTAAGACATCAATGGGAGTAAAACCCGGATGTCTCAATCCGTCCTCCTTTTTCTGGAGCTATACCGTAACCCTACTAAGAAGTCTGGAAGAGGGACAGTCTCATGTTAACAGTTTCTGGGCTAGTTACGAGATGCTGGCCATAATCCATTGACCCTCTGAAGCATGGCAGTCTGCTGCTTTCCTGTTCGCTTCGGGAATGCCGTTTTCCGAGGGAACTAGTCTACCTCCCTACTCATCGCTTGAACAAATGACTAGTACCCTGGGCCCCAAGCATTTGCCAAACTCCTTCCCTGGCTCAGTCATACAATTCATAATCGAAGAACGGCGCTCAGCCATCCAGGCCCTTCAGGCTTGGTTGACTAAGAATTCTTTTCCCATTCGGTGTCTATGGGAACAAACGCTTGGTGAATCAAGCCCTTTGACTCAGGGCTGTGCAGGGCTCCCTCGCGAATGCAAACACTGAGGAGAATAAATAGCAGCGGTGGGTTAAAAAAAAAAAAAAAGTCATTCTCAGAGACACTCGCTAAAGGAGATCCTTATTTTGCTGCAACAAAGCCTCGTAACAAACAAGCAGGTGTGCACATATGTATGACACAGACTCATCGTTTTCTAAAAAGAGCATCGAAAGGTACATATCATTTGTGCACTCAGATTGTAGACTACAGTTGCGTGCGTAAGTGCTAATTGGACACTAACCAGCATTCTGCAATCTTACCCCCTCTTCTACGAAACTGCGATAGCAGCTTCTAGCGCGGGGAGCCGATCTGCTCCCGACGCTCATAGGAACTCAACGAGCATCAGGAGCAGCGCGGGCCGTTCAGCGCGGCTCTCTGCGCTAGAAACTGCTACCGCAGTTTCGTAGAAGAGGGGGGTTAGTGCACAAATGCAAGGGGGCATTTACATGGCAGGTCACGGGGTGACATGGGTCTTTCCCACAGTTGCACACAAATTACAGAATAGTGACCTACCGTCAGGGCTGGCTTAATCATTGATCCAGGTGAGGCTCTGGACCAGAGTGCTGGCGATTAAGGGCATCAAAATGCTCAGCCTCTGACCTCACCTGGTCTACTGGTTAATCCTTTTCTCTCCCCTCCCCAGCCCAGTCTCTCTCCTCCCCTCACCTTTCTCACTATCCCATGGTCTTATAAAATGTATGCTGGTCACCAGCAGCAGCATGACCAGCTACCATTGGCCAAGCCCCGAGTCTTTCCTCTGCTGTGTCCTCTGATGCAATTTCCGGTGGGTGGGACTCAGCAGAGGGAAGACCCAGGGGCTGGCTGAAGGTGGCCTGTCATGCTGAGCAAAGTTTACAGGACCACGAGGGAGTAAGAGAGGTGAGGGAGCAGTGCCGGAGGAGGAAAGAGAAACTCTTACAGAAGCCCCAGCCCCCAGCTCTCCCTATCACCCCACCCCCCCAAAAGAGAAATGCTTCTGAATTCATGCACAGCCCCAACACCCCACTGTGCATAGACGCCCCCCCCCATCACTTAACTGCATATTATTAGAATTCTAAAAGGGCATCAAAAGTATAACCTACTCTCCAATGCTTTTGCTGGAAAAAAGCACTGAAAACGGTCCTTCATATCAAGAGGATCTTCCTTAAATCACACACTGTAACGACCAGACCTCACTTCAAACAAACAGTGACCTGCCCAAACTTTAGCGGGCAGGAGGGGAGGGACGATCCTGCCTAATCAATGCAAGAAAGACTTTGCTTTTCAGGCAGCTGTTATACGCCTTGCCCCCCCCCCCCCCCTGAGTGCCAAGGCCAGACGCCCCTTCCTGCCGTCATCTGCGCTCCCACTTTCCTGCCCTCGTCCTGGCAACGTCTGCCTGGCACGGCTTTAGCCTGTCTGACAGGGAGCAGAGCGGCTCCTCCTCCTTTCCGAAACATGTTGCTTTTCCAAATGAGCGTTGCTATACTCTTGCAGCCCGATACCACCCTGCAGAAGTCGCAGAAAACAAGGCGGCGGAGCCGGCACTCGTCTCCCCACGAGAGCTGCTTCGCCAGATCTGGCTCCCTGGGGACAAAGGCTGGTGGCCACCGCGTTTTGGTGCGAGCCCGGGAGTGACTGGTTACTGCAAAACATAAACTCAGGTCCTGCAGAAGGGTCCCTCGCCACCCCTTCCTTCTCTCTCTATCCCGGGAAAAGAAAGACAAAAGAACACACCTGTATGGGATTGGTTTTTTTTTGGGGGGGTTAGATCTTTCCCTGGAAAAGAGGCTGTTCACGTCTGGCCATATCTGTCTCCATGATGCATCCCAGCTTTACATGTATGGAGGAAGAAAAAAAAAAAAGCTTTCTGCAAGCTTCTGAAGTTTGTGGCTCCTCCTCCTCCTCCTCTCTTTTTACCCCTTGAAGACTTCCCTCCCTGTCACAGGCAGCACAAAGCAACACGAAAGAGCTCAGCTCCAGGGTAACAAGTTCAGAGTGGGAGGGAAGAAATGGAAAGGGTGTTAGCAGACTGGATCAGCGCTAGAAGTCTCTTCCTAGCAAAAAAAAAAAAAAAACTCCAACAAAACCTGTTCTGCAGGTTGGATTCTGGCACATCTTTTATGCCTAACGTTTGGGTTTCAATTTAAAGTGGAAAAAAAAAATCATCTGCTCTTTTTTTTTGCATGAGGTTAACCAAAGGAAATACATCTGTGTGATCCAGTTGCGGAAGGCACACGGGACGGCCACCTGGTTAATCATTGCCGTGCCCTATGTGCCTGGCAAGTTACACTTCCTGGCTGTGGATGGATTGGCCCTTTCCTTCAGGGCTTCTGTGAAAGAAGAGCTTCTTATGATCAGGTGGTAGACTGCACCAACCTATAAGCACCTTCATGATCTGGAGGGCACATGCAGTCTCTGCTCCAAAGAGCTTACCCACTAGTCAAGATGGGGATCTTCACAGGGTTGTTTTTCCAACAACTTTGGCTATAAAACTTCAATGTGACAGCAAGGACAGTCACTGGCTTCCCCTTCAGTGATACATTCAGCCCAACTGCTCAGGAACTCTTAAAGCAGGTTTTCTAACTAAAACAAGGTCTGCTTACCCACACTGGCTCTTCTCTTAGCCTATCTCCCTCCAAGACACCCCCCTCCCCCATCATCTCATCACCATCCCGTTTTCTTCTCTTTTTTTTTAGTTCACACATTTTATAAAATTTTTATTACAGGCGAAATACAACTGAGAACTATATAAAATATAACATACAAAGTAACCTTAATGATATGAACATAAGAAGAACCTTACTGGGTCAGACCAATGGTCCATCAAGCCCAGTAGCCCATTCTCACGGTAGCCAATCCAGGTCACTAGTACCTGGCCAAAACCCAAGGTGTAGCAATATTCCATGCTACCAATACAGGGTAAGCAGTGGCTTCCCCCATGGCTTTCTCAATAACAATTATTATCAGTTTATAATTAACAGAAACACAATCATAATACCTATTACCATCCCATTTTCTCTCATTTTTCCCTGCCTCCTGTCCATTGTTCCCACTCACATACTCTTTCTCCAGTTCCTGATCAACACACACACGGGGACAAATCTATCCCCCGTCCCCGCGGGTTTTGTTGCTGTCCCTGTTTATGCCCCATTCCTGTAAGCTCTGCCTTAACTGCACAAGCCTCGGTCACTTATGATTTTGAAGTGTCTGAGGCTTGTGCAGATGAGGACAAAGCTTAGGCATTGGTGGAATGAGGCATTGTGACATCACAATCTGTGCTCTAGAATGTTGCTACTTAGGATTTTAAAGTGTTTGAGGCTTGTTCAGATGAGGACGGAGCTTAGGCATTGGTGGAATGAGGCATTATGACATCACAATCTGAGCTCTAGAATGTTGCTACTTATGATTTTGAAGTGTTTGAGGCTTGTGCAGATGAGGACAGAGCTTGCAGGAATGGGGCAGGGACAGGAAAAGAACTCAACGTGACGGGAAAATTAGTTCCCACGGGGACAGTGAAAAATTTGTCCCCATGTCATTCTCTAATTCCAATCAATCTCAGTAAAAAAAAAAAAAAAAATTCCCCGTCTCATCCTTTTTCAACTGCCTCTCCCATTCAGCCAGTTCCCTTCTCACCTCTGAGCGCTTACTGTCGGCTCTGCCTCTGGAACAGATATTGTATTTTATTATGGCACCTCATAGTTTTGTTTGAGTAGCACGGGTGTCTGAGTTCCCATACTGTTCCCATGCTGTTGCAAGAAAAGTGTTGGAGGCTGGTCAACGTCCAGCTCAGACTCGTCGAGAGTGCAGTGTCAGAAGAAAATAAAACAGCTGTTCCAGAGATATCACTAGCAAGACCCTAGGAGAGAATGGGGAAGAGAGTGTGTTCCTGAAAGAAAATCAGGGAGCCAAGCTTCGAGTCAATGAAAGCAGCCATTGGCCTCCAGGCCTCCCAGTGAATAAGTGAGGTTGTATAGAAATTTCCTGCTAACACCATCCCCCAATCCAGGGGTAGGCAATTCCGGTCCACGAGAGCCAGAGCCAGGTCAGGTTTTCAGGATATCAACAATAAATATGCATGAGATAGATTTGCATCTCAAGGAGGCAGTGTATGCAAATCCATCTCATACATATTCATTGTGGATATCCTGAAAACCTGACCTGGCTCCGGCTCTCGAGGACTGGAATTGCCTACCCTGCCCCCCGTCCAAGTGATATCTCACAGGTATCTCTCTATCTCTCTTTGTTTCTATTTAGCTCATGCTTTTCGATTGATAGTTCAAGGTGAGTTGCATTCAGATACAGTGGGTATTTTCCTGTCCCCAGAGGGCTCTGAAACAATGGGGGATGAATAGGGAAAAGGGAAGGGGGGGTAAGAAATAGGGGGAGAATATTGAGAGATGTAATGGGTAATTTGGAAATATATTTTGAAGAAATGGAAGACATTTGATGGAAATTAATATGATGAATTTTAATGTAATGACTATTTTATTGTATTATATTATTGTATATTTACTGATTTCTTCAATAAAATGTTATAAATTAAAAATCTTGCCCAAGGTCACAAGAAGCACTTTTGGGATTTAAGCCCTGGTTCTTAGTTCACTGCTTTAACCATTAGGCCACTCCTACACTCCAGTCTTAACAATGGACCACAACCAGTAGCATCCAGGTTCATTCTCCGGTGATAGTGATACAGTCAATAAGATTAATCTTAAAGATTATGTGGAACAGTGTAATTCTGCACTGTTTACCCCAAATGAGATTAGTTTCACTACAGCTGAGAACTGTGATCATTTTTCACAGGATAGGAAAGATCCGTACTTATGAAGACCCATAGAGAGAACAAGACAGGTTTTTTTTTAACCTGTCAAAAATGTTCTCATCTGACTGAGGGCAAGATGCACAAAACTCATGATCATCACTAAACCAATTTTAACAGGTTTAGTGACAAAATATTACATCTTTTCAATGGTTTGTGGTTTGTATCAGCCTCTGATAATTGTATGTAAATACATTACAACGAACCTACTAATATTAAAATGAGCACTCTGATTGATGCCCACATGATGCAGAAAATGAAGTGCCTGTTTTTAACACTCCTAAATCTCTGACAAGTCTGGAGGTGCCAGTAGCATTAAAAAAAGCCAACTTTTTTCTTTTTTTAATTGGGGGGGGGACTGTAAAATTGAGGATTAGGGCGATAAGGGGTCAAGGATGAATATTTGGAAAAAAAGTAAGTTGGGAACTATTGGGGTGATGGTCGAAAGGCAGAGGTAAGGGAGTCAAAAATATTTGAAATGACAATTTAAGAACCAATTTATTGTAGGAGAAACATACTGAATGTGATTTCTACTTATAAAGATATTTACCATGAGCTCATTAGAGATGTACATGAGTTAACAGTTCCATGATCTGACCATAAGATGATTTATTTCACGAGATCGAGGGCCGAGAAGAAACTCAGTAAATAAAACATACATATCCCAACCTAAGAACTGCATATTTATTCTTTTTTTTATTTATCAAAGTTTTCATCATTATCATTTTAGCAACAATAAGAAAGAAAGGATATTTGCATAGAAATTAAAAATTTAAACAGAAATAACTAAATCAGTTCTCCTCAAGCCCACATTAATGGGAGAATATATCTTAATTAAACAAATAAGTCCATTATATAATCTAGATCATAAAGATCAAACATTTTATGGTGCTTACATACAAACTCCAAAAAACCAATATTAAGTCAGATAACAGCCTTACTAGTTTCGTAAAGTTGTAAAAATTGTTCCAATTGAATAGAGTCCCAATACACATATTCACATTCTTTAAATTTAACTAAACATTTACATGGAAATTTCAAATAAAATGTGGCATATTCATTCTTAGGTGGGAATCGAGACTAAGGCTCCCTTTTATCAAGCTGCGTTAAGGGGATTTTTTAAATCACAGTGTGGTAAAAGTTCCAATGCTCATAGGAATTCTATGAGTGTCGTAGCTTTTACCACAGAGGACTTCGATAACAACGCCTTACACAGCTTGATAAAAGGGAGCCTAAGAGAGTTGATGCTTTAGATCTATGGCAGAGCGGATGTGGAGTCAATTAATAAATTAATAGGACTTATAGAGATATTGGTCACTCAGAAGTGGGAAGGCAGGGACCAAAGCAAAAGGGTCTGTGGTTTACAGATGAGTGAATTAAAATGGACCATGAGGAAGGCAGAGTCACACAAGAGAGAAACACTGGACCTATAAACAATGCGTAAATAGCAATTGTAGGGGGAATTAAGTCCTGCAAAGAAGTATTTTGGGGACAGAACCATAGAAAGTAATGGGAACCTACCACAGGAGTGGTTAAGAGCAGTTCAACAATTGGCCCAGGGTAATTATTCACAAGAACATTGTGATTGCGTTCACTAGATTCTATCAGGACAAGACCGTAGCTTGATCACAATCTGTAGGCGAGGCAGAGGAAGGTGGAGTGGCAATGTAGGAATGCAAGGGAAGATAGCAAGATGGAAGGAGATGACCCACATAGGAAATAACTGGAAACATTTTCAGCCGTTTAACATGGGGGATATTCAAAAGTGATGATAGATTTGTGAAATGCCCATTGTTTAGAAGATCCGTGTCCTTCTTGGTTAAAGGGGACAGGAGCACCCATGAATTGAGATAATTGTGAATACTTCTTAAACTTGAGGAATTTTCCCTGCAGTTCTCATTGCATACCATCATTAAACCCTTGTTAAAGCAACATGGTTAGATACAGCAAAATAGGAGGCAAATTTGAAAGGGCTAGCCCACTGCTGGAAAAATTGCACTGGCTACCAACGGTAAAATAGGATTCTTTTCAAGGTCACTTGCGATTTATGGTGGCAACTCTGGCAGACTAGTATTGGACGTCAAGATTCCTCGTTCATTCCATAACAAGAAAGACACAATGCCTCAAGCTGTTCCTCCCCTCACTTCAACATGTTAATTAAAAAAAAACAACCCCAACTATTCGAGTCCACCTTTGAATCTCTAGGCCCCAAAGTCTGGAATACTCTTCCCCTATACTTACATCAAGTTCCCTCCTATTACAGCTTCAGAAGAATGTTAAAGACTTATCTTTTCTCCTCTTAATGACTGATCTCTACCCAACCCACCAGCTAGAATCTGCTTGCTAGTGTAATAACTGATCCCAATCTTATTGTAAGCTGCGATGATTTCTTGTAGAAAATTGCAGGATATAAGAAACTATATAGTATAGCATGGTATATACTCTTTTGAATCCATTTTCTTTATTTAAACTTGAAACGGATGATTGGACTACTTTTTCAAAAACTGCTTCTCACTGCCCTACCTCGCCCAAATCTTTTTCTCTTGACTCTATAGTTTGTCAGCCCCCTGCCTCAGGACAAATTGCTTCAGGCCTGTAGAAAGAGGTGATAAAGATGATAACTAACTTTTAAAAAAAAAATCAATAGAGCACCAGGTTAATTTGTATAGGGAAAACCCCAACCTGTCTGAATTTTTCCTACAGTCCCATTCTTGGTTTCAGTCCATTTCCATCAAAAATTTGATGGAAGACCTTCCTCTTTCGCCACAGCTGTCCCTTTCAGGAGTTTGCATATGTTGTCATATGCTTTACTTGCCAAGGTTGCAACTGGCGTCTTCCAAGCCCAGCGCGCCACCTACAGGTTGTCTTGTGTATAATTCACAAGACCGAAGCATAAAGAAGCAAGAGGAAATGCTGGTGAGTCTAAGAACGAAAAGATTTTTTTGAAACGTGGCTGAAAAGGAAATTTTAAAGAGACCAAAAATAAAGCATCTTGAAGTCTCATACAGAATCTGATTTAAAATGTAAATAGCAAATCTTTATTCTTTTTTATGAATGAACATTATTCCACAAACTACATTTAAGTGCTCTGCTCTTTTTAACAAAGATATAGTTGAATGAGAGTCCTTGTCGCACTAGCTCTCCTTCTCTCCCCCCCCCCCCTTTAGGGGAGTCCTTTTCCATGAGACATTTAAGATAAAGCTGTACACTCCTCCCCCCCTTTTTTTTTTTTTTTTACTAAACCGCAATAGGGGGGGGGGGGGTTAGCGCAGGGAGCCGTGCTGAATGCTCCACGCTTCTCCCAACGTGAAGTTTCAAGTTTTCAAGTTTCAAGTTTTATTAGGATTTTATATACCGCCTATCAAGGTTATCTAAGCGGTTTTACAATCAGGTACTCAAGCATTTTCCCTATCTGTCCTGGTGGGCTCACAATCTATCTAACGTACCTGGGGCTATGGAGGATTAAGTGACTTGCCCAGGATCACAAGGAGCAGCGCGGGGGTTTGAACCCACAATCCCAGGGTGCTGAGGCTGTAGCTTCAACCACTGTGCCACACACTCCTTTTACTAAGGTGCGCTAGTCATTTTAGCGCACGCTAAACGCTAATGCGTACATTATAGTCTATGGACCTGTTAGCGTTTAGCGCACGCTAAAAAGGCTAGCACACCTTAGTGAAAGGACCCCAGAGTTCCTATGAGCGTTGGGAGTAGCATGTAGCTTTCAGCGCGGCTCCCTGTGGAAAAAAAAAATGTTTTCGCGGTTTAGTAAAAGAGGTAGGCAAATCCCTGATTTATGAATCCCAAATTTAAAAAAAATCTTTCATTTAGCTGTAACTTTCGCTATTTATTGATCCCATCTCATAAGGACAATGCAAATTGTTCTGCCATTAAATAATAAAACTTTAAAGCAGCAGTTTGCTTCTTCTTTTGGTGATTATTGTTATTATTAAAACCAGACCACGGACCAAGCTTTTATTTTCATGATATTGGAGACCTGAATCCTTAATGACTTCTAAACTTACAGGAAAGGAAAGTGTCTTGGATAAAGCAGGCTGGGCGGTGACTTGTAAGGAGGTTTAACTGACCACTTTTCTCCTTACTTCAGGACTGAGAGCTGAGTTTACCCCTGAGGAAGCCACTTTTGGCGAAACCAGGATCCCAGTTGGGTTTTTGGGTGTGCACGGCAGCGCCGTAGCGAATATACGGACTTTGGAGAAAGCTTGAATGATCTCGGACTGCACCGGAAGAAATACACTGCGATTACCTTTGGAGAAGGGTTTTTTGAACTCTACAAGATAAGTGTACTTAATTCTCTTCGCCTGTAAAAACTTTGGGGGCCTTTTACAAAGGCGCACTAACCGATTTAGCGCACACTAAATGATAAGGCACCATAGAATATAATGGGTGACTTAGCATTTAGCGTGCTGCCCGAATCAGGAAAAAAAATTTTGATTCGATTCGATTCAGCATATTGAATTGATTCGATTCAGCCTATTGAATCGATTTTTCGATTCAATTCGATTTTCCTGCCCAATTGGGTGATTTTTTTTAAACATCCTGGTGGGTTTATTTATAGCCTCTTCACCCTCTTTGCCTTCTCCTAACCACGCTGGCACTGTGGTGTAAACAAAATAAACAAACAAAAAGTACTTTTCCTCTCTCTATTAAATCCTAGCTCACGTTTGCGGTCCAACACCAGCTCTGGAAGGATACACATTTCAAATCTGACGTATTGTAATCACAAAACAGAAAATAAAATTATTTTTTCTACCTTTTGTTGTCTGGTCATTTTTCAAATGTTTGTCTTCTGATCAGGCTCTCCTTCTTTCTTCTTTCTCCGTGCTAACCATCTCTGTCCTCCCCTTATGTTTCCCTTTCCTCCCCTGGAGGTCTGGCATCTTTCCTTTTTTTCATTTCCATCCCCCCCGCAGCTGCAGCGATGGACCCCACCATCCACAGATCCACCATCTCTTCTTTTCTCATCTACCCTTTCATCCAGCATCTCTCTTCTGTGTCCCTGTCCCTATTCTCCTCTCCAGTACTGTTCCTGTTCCTATGCTCCCTCCATGCCCAGCATCTTATCTCTCCCCATATCCAGCTTCTTTCTCTCTTCCTTACCTCTTGTATCCCCTTCCCCAGGTATAGGCTTTCTCCTACTATCGCTCCTGCCATCCTGCACCCTGCCCACCTACTTTGGAGCAGTATCTGTCCCTCTTGTACCCTTCCCCTTGTGGTCTTGCATTTCTCTCTCCCTCTCTCCCCATGTCCAGCACCTCTCCTCTGCTTTCCTCCCCCTCTTTTTGGTTTGGTCTCTCTCTTCCCTTCACTTCACCCAAGGTCTGGCATCTCCCCTCTTACTCCTTCCTCCTCCCTCTGCACAGGCCTGC
Source organism: Geotrypetes seraphini (assembly GCF_902459505.1). Taxonomy (NCBI): domain Eukaryota; kingdom Metazoa; phylum Chordata; class Amphibia; order Gymnophiona; family Dermophiidae; genus Geotrypetes; species Geotrypetes seraphini. The sequence continues at coordinate 18,319,839 of NC_047098.1, forward strand.
CTCCCTGCCCTGAAGGCCTGCTCCTCACCATGAAGACCTGTTCCCCCCACGAAGGCCTGCTCCCTCCAGAAAAGCCTATTCCCCCCTGCCGCGAAGGCACATTTTCTCCTCCCCGCCACAAAGGCCTGCTCCCGCTGTGAAGGCCTACCCCCCGCCGTGAACTAACGCCTGCTCCCCCATAGCCTGCACCTTCCCCGCTCTTACCTCAACGCTAATAGGGCAGTCTGCAGGCTCACTGGTAAGATAAGATAAGAATTGCCGCTGCTGGGTCATGCCCAGCAGTAGCTCAGGCGGCAGCCCTCTGGTCAAAGACCAGCACCCTAACTGACCACTTAACCCTACTCTCTGTTTGCTACATATCTTTGTGATGATTAATAGACTCATCAATCCTCAGGTATGCAGTGGTGTTGTAATGGGGGTGGAGGGGTGGGTGGACTGCCCCAGGCGCCATCTTGGTGGGGGTGCTGGCACATCTCTGCCCCCCATGCCACTCTCGCACCCTCCCTTCTACCCACCCCGTACTTCTTTAAATCTTCGCCAACACGAGCAACTTCTCAGGCCTGCTGCTCACACTGGCCTGGCTCCCTTCTGAAATCACTTCCGGATCACAGGGCCAAGAAGTGACGTCAGAAGGAAAGCCAATGCTGGTGCAAGCAGCAGGCCAGAGATTTAACGAGGTGTGGGAAAGGGAGGGCGTGAGTGTGTGGCACGGGGTGGGGGGGCAGAGAGGAGGGTGCGAGAGGGCATCACCGCTCCGGGTACCTCCTACCCTCACTATGCCACTGATCATATGGATATGAAATCTGCAGTAAACCTTGATGCATTTGCCGGGTTCCTTGAGGAAAATCAACAGAAAGTTGCTAACATGATAGGTGTTGTTGATTCGTTATTGATTGTTGTTGGCAATATACTTGAGTTTTTATTCATTACTATTGACTATATGGCAAAGTTGCTTAAATGGATTGCAAGCTCTGCCTCTAAGTTGGAGCCTGTGTCTGCATCTAGCTATAAAAGTTGTCATCAAGTGATGGCACCTATCCTGGATTAATTAGTAAATAGCTCTTTGAGATTAACACACTCTTTTACTAAGGTGCGCTAAGCATTTTAGCACAAGCTAAATCAACGGGTGCGCTAACTGCTAATGTATCCATGGGATAACATGCACGTGTTAGCGCACGTGTTGATTAGCGCACGCTATAAAGCAGAGCACACCTTAGTAAAAGAGGGGGATAAATGTCTTACCACCTTAGTTGAAAACTGAGGCTATTTGAGCCGTATTAAAGAACTCATTGGTGAATTCTGATATTTTCCTGCAAAAGTAATTGAATAGTTGCACTTGAACAGCTTCAGCATTTTCTCACTGCTAATGCAGTACTGGGATCAATACCAGTTTGGTTTTTGTTCCAAATATAATACTGAAATTTTTTTTTTTTGAATCAGCTATTGATTTCTAGCATTATGAAATAGGGAAGGCGAACTCCGTGGTGCTTGTTTTTCTTGATATCACTCCTGCATTTGATTCCATGTTATGCAAGGAAGATGAAGAAAGGCTAAAATAGCTAGCTAGCTCGGAGAAATGATGGCTCAGGGGCGATATGATGGATATCTATAAAATATTGAGTGGAGTGGAATGGGTAGATGTGAATCGTTTGTTTACTCTTTCCAAAATTACCAGGACTTGGGGGACTTTCAATGAATGGACAGATAATTATCTGGTTTCATTTAACTCACTATTTCCTTTGGGTACGCCCTCTTCATCTCGGTCACCTCGGTATCCTTCTACAGCCTGTCCCAACTGCTATAGTCATGTTGACCTGTTATAGTCATGTCTCTTGCTCCTCTCCTTTCCCTGACGGGTTTTGAAAAGCCATCCGGACAGGACATGTCCGGGTAAATCCAGATGTCTTGTAACCCTACTTTCAGTGCAACATCTGCCCTCTTTCTCTGCCCCTTCTGTAAACTTTCTATCCTGTGCCCCTTCTCTCCTTTATATATGATTCATTTCAGCTTCACCCTCTCTCCATTTTTTCTCTCTGTCTCCACCCCCTCACCCATGCTCAGGCATCTCTCTCTTCTCCTTTCCTTCCCATCCTACTGTCTGGCATCTGTTTCCTTCCATTCCCTGGCATCTCTCTCGCCTCTCCTTCCTTTCAATCTCTCCCTCCATGCTCTGGCATCTCCTCTTTCATTCCTTTCCCTCCTTCCTTTCTCCCTGGTCTGGCATCTCTGCCTCCTTCTCTTCTGTCCTGGCATCTCCTTTCCCTCCCTCCCTCCCTCCCCCATAGTCTGGCATCTCTTTCTCCTCTCACTTCCCTGGTCTTTCTTCTCCTTCCTTCCTCAATCAATTGCATTTCTCTCCTCCTCCTCTACCTCCAGTGGGTACCTACCTACCTACCTCTCTCTTTCTTTGTCACCCCCCCTGCCCTGTCTGCAGCACAGCCTTCACAACTTGCTATTTTTGCAGGCATCAGGCCTTCCTCTCTGATGTTTCTGCCTACTTCCTGCTTCTGTGAAGGCAGAATCTGGCAGGGAGGAAGGCCCGACACCAGTAAAGCAGCAGTTGTATAGGTTGCCGTTGAAGGAAAGAAGTTCCCGGACCATGAATCCAACCTTTGGAGCACCCCCTTATGTGCTGCATCCTGGGTGGACCCCCCTCCCCCTCATTGTACACCACTGCTGGGATATGTACAGAGGATCCATAATTGTGAATAGGTGATAGAAATGCAGAGATGAACATATTACTCCAGTTCTAAGAAAATGGCATTGGCTTCCATTCCCTCAGTGAATATACCACAAGGTGCTTTCATACATTCAATGGGTGGTATATTCTTCTGCTCCGGCATGTTTCCAAAATTTTTGGAAAGTTCACCATCATAATTGTAGGTTACGATCTGAGGCTTGTAAACTATACGGAAACTAGGATCTACCACAAGAAATTAAGAGCTATGATGTTTTCAGTAGTGGGAGTACAGCTCTAGAACTCACTTCCCAGTTATGAGACTGCGAAGATTGTACATGGTTCAGGAAACAGTTGATGCATTTATGTAATATGTATAGACTGAACACTGAATAAATCTGGCGTTGCATTATCGCTATGGGTTAATGTAGAGATGTTGCAAGATGAAGTAAGAACTCTAGCTTGATATGCTGTTAATTTTGTTTGATGTTCATTTGGTTTGTCTTTATAATATATATGTTATTTTGTACATTGCTTTGATTTTAAGCGATTTATACATTAAAAAAAAAAAAAATACACCATTTTCTGAAGAGAAGTTGAAATGCTGCAATTCACTACCCAGTGTTTAAATCCAGTTTAATTAATAACCAGAGGTCTGATCTCAATTTTCCTGGCTGGATCAATTGTAAAAAGTGAATTTCCTGCCTTTCTCACCATCCTCTTGTTCTCAGGAAGTTTAATTTCTGTTAGAGGTGCAGGTGCTTTCAGTCAAGGTTCTCATTTCACTGGAAGCTACCAAAACAACAAGAAAGTTGACCCTGGTCCCTCCACAGAGAGTAATATCGAAGAAACAAAGAAATCCTGGAGTCAATGTCTAAGATGAAGGCTTTATTCAAACAAATAAATAATCCACATAAAATGTATAGGGCCTGAACCTCTGAATATGGACCAACACGGTCTGTGTTTCGACAATATAGTCTTCTTCAGGGGTCCTATGGATAAAATATATAGCATGATTAGAAGAAAAAAATAAAAAGTGTATGGAACTTTATACCGAATAGTGATTGTGCCATGTGCTAACTGAAAAAAAATGAAAAAGTGATACCAAAAGATATGACACCACAAAAAAATACATACAGATTCCAACAAATAGACCAATCAACTGTACAAGAGCTAAACATAAATCTGGAACATATCAAAGTCCCTTGCAAAGAGTGCGCATGGGAAAAGTACAGAGATTAGAGACTCCTACTGAAATGACAGAGATGTCTGGAAAAGAAATTACATACCATTTAAGGTCCTAAATGCAGGCATTTGAATTAAATAATGAAATATAAGAAACAAAAAAGTAAATGGTCCCATGTTCTAAGAATGTACATATGAATACTTAAAAATGATATATATTAAAAAGTGTTCAGTACCTAGAGGGACACAGCCATCCTTCCCCTCCATTTTCTCTGGGCTCAGTTCTCCTCCCTCACTTCCTTTCCTTCCTCCCCCATTCCTTTCCAAATAGCAGTTCCACATGGTTGAAGAAAACATCTCAATGAACTTGTTTTTTTGCTGTGAATTTTTTTTTACACTCTGCTTCTTTATTTTGCACCCCATGCCTAAACAGTGCTTGTTCCCCCTCCAGATGTCTGCCTCTGAGCTTGCTAAATTATTCTTCTCTTTTCTTTCTATTTCTAAACTCTAAGCTTGGCCTACAATACTTGTCTTTCAGGAGAAAACAGTGCTTTTCTGAGCCAGAGAAGGACTATGGTTCTCTGCTGCCAAATGCATTTTGTGCTGCCTTGGATTATGGTCTACTTTTTTTTCTCTTTTACAAAATTTCTTGTCATCCATGAAGTATAGAGATCATTCTCTTAATGTCAGGACACTGTGAAGCCTGCTATAGTATGTGCTCCGGCTGCTCTCCAGCTGCACCAGATCCAAAATCCCTGCTGTGCTTTTAACAAAACAGTGAACTGTTCCCCTGTGTCCTGGGAGATCATGCAGTCACAAATATAATGTATTTAGCTACCGATATGTGAGAGCTTAACATAAAAACTGCAAACTGTGCTTCTTTCAGATCTTAAGTATCCAGCCTGCGATCTTCAGGCAGCCTTCTTTTGCAGCTTGTTCATGGAGCACAACTAAATCAACAGTTGATTTTAGCCCATAAACACCTGTTTTGTAAAGGATTTCTTGTAGTTTATTCCAAGTCAGATTACACACAAACTGGAGGACATAGATCCCAATTTCTATAGTTGGCACCAGTGGCATAGTAAAGGGGGGGGGGCAGACCACCCCGATGCCGTCTTGGTGGGGGTGCAGGCACCTCTCTGCCCCCCCCAACGCCCTTTCTTCCACCCCCCACCCCCAGTACCTATTTAAAATTTTAACCAGTGCAAGCAACTACTTCTAGTCTGTTGCTCGTGCTGGCCTGGCTCCTCTGAAATCATTTCCAGGTCAAGGGGCCAGGAAGTGACCTCAGGGAATGCGAGCATGAGCAGCAGGCTGGAGACGCTGCTCGTGTTCGCAAAGATTTTAAGATGTACGGGAGTGGGAAGGGAGGGCACGAATGTAGTGCGGGAGGAGGGTGCAGAGGGGTTAACGCAGAAGGCGCCAGGGAGGCGGAGAGGAGGCGTTTTTTTCGAGAATGGACATTTCCCTGCTGCCTACTTTGGGCGCCTAGGGTCTTAGGCCAAAAGGGGACTTATTTTTAAAATTATGTCCTTCCACATATGTAAACTTAGATAAAAAGCTAAGATGAACAAATTGTATGCTAAACTTGACTCTCCATGTATATCAACCTAAGAAATTTAGTCTATATAGTACATATGTAAATTATAAACCGTTTGATTTTATTGTGCAAATGTTTTGTGCTTTTATCTTTTTAATTTTGACGTTCTTGTATTCTACTTGTGTTTTATGGATTTGTAAGACGCTGTGACTTTTAACAATCAGCGGGGTATCAAGTGTGTAATAAATATAAACATAGCAACAAAAGAGGGACTGGAGTGAATGAAAACTATCACAAATTCAAAACCAATCCTCCAGCAATTAATATACGGAGTACTTTGCCATGGATTTCACCTTAGCATAACTCAAAAAAGTGGAGGAGTGTGTGGCACAGTGGTTGGATCTACAGCCTCAGCACCCTGGGGTTGTGGGTTCAAACCCCGCGCTGCTCCTTGTGACCCTGGGCAAGTCACTCATTCCTCCATAGTCCCAGGTACATTAGATAGATTGTGAGCCCAACGAGACAGATAGGGAAAATCCTTGAGTACCTGATTGTAAAAACCGCTTAGATAACCTTGATAGGCGGTATATAAAATCCTAATAAACTTGAAACTTGAATGTTAGCAAAGGGAAAGGCCTCAGAAGCCACAGGGTGCAAACGCTGCACTAAGACTAAGAGAGAGCTTGCTAGATAAAACTATCGGCTCTCCCTTACACTTCAATCATCGACCAAAAACCCTTTTCTTTGTTGTAATTGTTTCTTAACAACTGTAATGAGTTGTAAACAGTCTCTACTGAAAAAAGCAAGCTGGACTTAACAAGGAAATTCCAAAGATACACAAATGTCTTTTTTCCCCATCCATGCTAAAAATGAGTTTAAGCCCATTTTGTAGTGCAGTTTAGTAAAAGGACCCCAAGATGGCTTAGCTGAGTGGACAATCAAAGGCAATGCCAGTGTTTAATTTGGTCCCTACCAATAAATCTTAGTTCAGTGCTTTTATCCCTCCTCCAGAAAGCCCAACATTTATTAACTTTATATGTTACTCAATACAAAAAGGTTAAAAGCAGTAAGCAGCAATAAGACTTCAAAAAATCTGATGAGAAACAGTTGCATCAATCAGATATAAGCAAAAGACAAAGAGAACAGCCATGTCTTCAAAGTTTTATGAAATACTGAATAAACAAACAGATCAGAAATTGAATCAGGTAAAGTATTCCAAAATGAAAGATTTATCAAACTTTAGTTTCAAGGGCAAAATTGTTTCAGATATTAGCAGTAAAATTCCCACAGATTATAAGGACAAGACCACCGAAGGAAAACTGGAGAAGAATATGGATAAATCTGTCTCCACCCTACAGTACATCCGTAAAGTATGAATAATTCAATTTTAAAAGTTTTAGCGTGCTTTCAGTCTCGTTCTGAACAATGCCAGAGACTGAGGGGTCCTTTTACTAAGGTGCACTAACCAATTTAGCACGCATTAATCAATTTAGCGCGTGCTAAATGCTAAGGTGCCCATTATATTCTATGGGTGCCTTAGCATTTAACGTGCACTAAATTGATTAGCATGCGCTAAATCAGTTAGCACGCCTTACCCCCTGTTTTACTATGTATTTTAGTGTGTGTTTAGCACATGCTAGATCTACACATGCTACACGCTAACGCATCCATAGACTAACATAGATGCATTAGCGTTTAGTGCGTGCTAAAATGCTTAGTGCACCTTAGTAAAAGAACTTCCGAGTCTTGCTGCAGCTCAGTAGTGAGGGGGTTCTAATGCATAAGTCTATTACCGAAAAAAGTACACCCACCAGGAGTTGCCTCTGCATTATAAGATTCACAGGCTGTGTGGTAGAAATTATTTGCCACCAAGTTGCTCCTGACAAGCGAAAACCTTTCTGCATGCTATTACAGTAATCAGCTCTTTGAATGGATGGTGCCTCATTTCAGAGTGACAGACACTAATCTTTCAGAGTGCTTCAAGCACTTTTTTTTTTTTTTTTCTTTATATGTGATGACAGCCAAGAGTGCCACTTTTAATTGTCTCCCAGCTTAATCTCCTCTTTTTTTTCTCTTGTAAATGACAGCCACCTGTTGCCTTTTAGCTGTGTTCCTTCTTTATTTTCCTAACCAAATACAAACATTCTATGATTTTTTTTCCTTATAAAATCAGACTGTGACAGAGATCTTTGTCGGTTAAAAATAATGATCATGATAAAAGGGGCATGATGTTCCCTTGTCACCCCTCCCCCTGCCCCGCACCACTACATGTACTTCATTCAGGATAGTTTTTCATTTTGAATATGAAACAAAGGCATTTTTATGTTTTGTAGTTTAAACTAAAGCCACACCATGCATTTTCAAGGGTGATAAACTTGTGCTCCTCAGTAACCCATGATTATTTAATTATTTTAACCCTTTCTGAACTAGAAGCAATGAAGGGGTACATAGCAAAGGGCCAAGTGCCAAAAATCATAAAAACTAGGCTCAAAGACAGTGGACAGCTACACAGCCACTATGCTGATGCTGATTTTAGATGGATTCCTTTTATCCAAAAGACACAGGGTGATGAAATGCAGGGCTGTGGAGTCAGTACACCAAACCTTCAGTCAACTTTGACTCCTATATAGTAAATCTAAGAGAAATTTGATTAATTATAGAAATATAAGATATTTCTTTATACATGAAATTAGGTCTAACAGACAACAAAATATATTTATTTGAAATCTGAACAAAGAACCTGAACAAAAATAATATGGGGATCATTTTCAAAGCAGTTTGACACACAAAGTACCAAAGAAATATATAGCATACTTTGTGTGTCTAACTGCTTTGAAAATGAGCCTACAAGTATGTAGAAAATGACAAATTTACCATATTTTATAATGCTGTAAGTTTTTATTTTGAAATTGGAGTTGGAGTTAGTATATTTTTACCGACTCTGACTCCACCCAAAATTGCTTCTGACTCTAACTCCAGAGCCCTGGTTAAATATATCTCACACAATTTGGCTCATCTCTCAAATATTTTTTCTCATTTGTCTTAGACATGTCTTATTGATATAAAACACATAAGAGGAATTTCTATCACAGGGCACTTACATTTATATGCCCCTTGAGTGTGTAAGTGGACAGAATACAATCACTTTTGGGGGTAAGTATACATTTACACACTCAAGTGGCAGCAAAACATCTAAATGCTATTTTTCAAGATGTGTATAGCATGTACCGTACATACTCGAATATAAGATGAGATTTTGGGGCCAAAAAAATTGCTCAAAAATGGGGGTCTCATCTTATATTCAGGTCAGCGCCCACCTCCCAGTCTTGTTGCAGGCCTCCGCCGGCCTGCCGTATGACTTGGTGAGCTGGGACAGGAAGTATCCCTCCCGTTTCCTGTCCTGGCCGACTCTAACAATTTTTTAACCTCTCTCACATACCTTTTAGAATCCCTGGTGGTCCAGTGGTGTACCAGGCAGAAGTGAGCTTTTCGCGTTCCTGCTCGGTGTTGAGACACTCACTGAATGGCTGCCACCAGTTCTCGCAGGACTCTTGAGAACTGGTGGCAGCCATTCAGGGAGCAGCTGAGGGCTGGGCAGGAGTGCAAAAGCTCTCTCATGCCCAGTACACTGCTGGGCCGCGGTAACTCGAGGCAGCCATTCAGGGAGGGTCTCAGCATGGGGCAGGAGCACAGAAAGCTAGCTCCTGCCCAGTACACCATTGGACCACCAGGAATTCAAAAAGATACACGGGTGAGGGGGATAAAAAAATTGTCAGGGTCGGCCGGGACAGGAGATGGAAAGGATCCCTCCTGTCCCGGTCTACCACTGGTCCACCAGGTCATATGGCAGGCTCGGTGGAGGCATGCAGGACATTGGGAGAAGGGGGGGGGACAGGGTAGGGAGGTGGGACTGGGTGAAGAGCCTGTCAGGAAAGGAGAGGGGACAGGGTGGAGAGCCTGGCAGGGCTGGGTATGGAGCCAGGCAGGGAGTGAGAGGGGCTGGGTGCAGAGCCTGGCAGGACACATGAATATTAACCCCCCCTCCCCCAGCTTATATCTGAGTCAACCTTATTTCCTCCTTTTTAGGGGAAAAAAGGGTACCTCGAATTATATTCAGATTGTCTTATATTAGAATATATATTATACAGTAACTGCAAAGGGGCTGTTCACATGGGAGTGGCTGTTTATTAATACATACAACGTACAGATTATATAGTAAGTTATGTGTTCACTTGCCAGGTCTATGGCTGATCTTACTGTAGGCACCTAAACGTAAAGCATGCTGATACTGGGTTATACTGGTAATCTATAAAAGAATCTGGATACCTAGATGCCATTCTCACCATGACGTATTAGGGTGCCTAAATGATGGCACTTATAGAATTACCCCCATAATGACTGTGGGAAATGAACTGGCAAAGTCTTTCAATGTTTGGGAATTACCACATGCTATTTTGAGAGATATTTATAGACTTTCCAAGGAGTCCATGTGAAGCATGGCTATTATTTTTATGGCCTTTGGATGAAAGACCAATAGTCTCTCAGAAACAAGAAGAAAACTTTGTTCTAAAAGACTTTCAACGGAAATGCTTCTTGCTCAGGGCAAAATTCAAATTTGTTCAGTGAGTGGACAGTCTTTATTATTGGCAGGAGCAGAGCTGCTGTTCAGCGAGCCTGGCAATGTGCTCAGGGCTGCCCAATGGTAGGGACTGCTTGTAGTTACACCCTCCCTACCACAAGTCTGTCAGCCCGCCTGTCTTCCTGCTCTCACCTGGATCAGACATTTCTCTATCCTCCTCCCTGTGGCATATTTTCAGCACTCAACTCCCCTCCACATGGACTAGACCTCCAAAATGATGTAGCACTGAAAACTTGCTATTGCTGACCAGTAGAGCCTTTCCTCTGTTACATCATGTCTATAGAAAGTTGCATCAGAGAGGTGGGATATGGCAGAGGAAAGGCTCTGCCAGACAGTTTTTAATGCTGCAGCAGTTTGGAGGTCCAGCATGCATGGGGGTGAGGTAGAAAAACACTAGAAGAGGTAAGAAGAGGGGGATGGAGAGATGCCAAACTATTGCAAGGGGGGATGTTGACTTGGGAAGGGGGAGCTGAGCAAAAAGAGCGAGATGGTGGTATAGCCCAGTTTGGGCTCAGACCCACCCAAACTTCTGGAACCTTTGTTATGGCTGGCAAGAATTTCCAAGCCCTTTCAGCTGGAAGAGGTCTTCTGGACGCAGAACAGCTCATTTTCTTACTTGATGCAAACAGTGCATGCTCATGTGTGAAAGAGGAGAAGATGGTGCTGCCAACTGCTTCAAGTAAGAGAATAAACTGTTCTGGGCTCTGGAGAACCTCTTCCAGCTGGCAGGGCTTGGAGATCCCCACCAGCTCAGGTATTTATTTGATGGGGGTGGCTGGTACATAAGCAGGGGTGGAGGCAGAAAGTGTGAGGAGGAATAATTGTGTGCAAAGGGCATGGGTGGGTCAGGGGAATTCCAAAACGTTAGGTGCAATGTTATAGAATACTGGGGTTGCATGCCAAGATTTATACCAGGCCTCAGCAGGCTTAAGTCCTTGCGCTTAAAGATTGGTGCGGAAATCCACACTACCCGCCATTTTATAAAAGGCACTCAACCCGGATCCCTCTTTATAAGAACATAACAAAAGAACATAATAAGAACTGCCATACTATCCTGTTTCCAACAGTGGCCAACCCAGATCCCAAGTACCTACGGTAGCTAGATCCCAAGTAGTAAATCAGCTTTTATGCTGCTTATCCTAGGAATAAGCAGTGGATTTCCCCATGCCATCTCAATAATGGCTTATGGACTTCTTTTTTAAGAATTTATCCAAACCTTTTTTAAACCCTGCTAAGCTAACTGATTGCACCACATTCTCCGGCAATTAATTTCAGAGTTTAATTGCACCTTGTGTGACAAAATATTTTCTCCGGTTTGTTTAAAATCTATTACTTAGTAGCTTCATCGCATGCCCCTTAGTCTCGTATTTTTGGAAAGAATAAACAACCAATTTATATTTACCCTACTCAGTATTTTACAGACCTCTGTCATATCAGCCCTGAGCCGTCTCTTCTCCAAGCTGAAAAGCCCTAGCTGCTTCAAAGAATAGTGCCTGGAACAGATTTTTCCTGGTGCTTGATTTTGAACATCATTTACTTAATCTGGCCCATTATGGATATATATATATATATATATAATTTACACAAATAACCAAGCATTCAATATCTTGTACAGAAAGTTAGATTAAGATAAAGTGAAATCAAATCCATGTCTAAAATAAGAAATTAAACATAATAGAAAAATTAAGGCATTTCTTAATCTATCTCAAGTCCTCAATGAACATCAAGATCCAAGATTAAATCAGAGTGATTAAAGGACAAAAAAAGGTATTGAAAATAATTAAGTAAGCTGTAGTCTGCAGCTGGTTGGGAGTCATTTCTATTCTTTAGAGACTGTTATATTGGTTTTTTTTCCAGGACGTTTAAGTGATATAAAACTAGACAACTGAGTTGGTTCCAGAAAAACATATTTTACTGATTGATATCTTATTATGCACTTGCATGGAAACCTAAGGAAGAAGATTCCACCAATTGAGGTTACAGCTGATTTTAATAACAAAAAATTGTTGCCTCTTTTCTTGTTTCTTTAGAAACATAAGAACATAAGAAGTGCCTCCGCTGGGTCAGACCAGAGGTCCATCATGCCCAGCAGTCCCCTCACGCGGTAGCCCATCAGATCCAGGACCTGTATAGTAATCCTCTATCTATCCCCTTCTATCCCCTTTTCCTTCAGGAAATTATCTAATCCCTTCTTGAACCCCAATACCGTACTCTGTCCTATCACACCCTCTGGAAGCACATTCCAGGCGTCTACCACTCTTTGGGTGAAGAAGAACTTCCTAGCATTGGTTCTGAATCTATCCCCTCTTAAATTTTCCGCATGCCCTCTCGTTTTTGTAGTTTTCGAAAGTTTGAAGAATCTGTCCCTCTTTCTCTATGCCCTTCATGATCTTGTAAGTCTCTATCATGTCCCCTCTAAGTTTCCTCTTTTCCAGGATAAATCTAGATTTTATGTCTCAATGGACATAATTTTTTAAGTGGACACCTATAAAAATTGTCCTCTATTTTATTAAAGCAACATGTGGGCCTTTTAGTTCTAGGTAGCCTACAGTATTCTGACTGAAAGTTTGGTGCTGACTCAGATGCATTACAGATTTGAGACAGATTCATGACACTGCCACAATCAAAAATGCTTTCTCCAATGCGGGGGCTTTCATTAGTGAATGTTCTTCCAACTCCTTTGTGTTTTTGTACAATCTCTTTCACATTTCAAAAAAGTATTAAAAAGTACATTATTTTGCAGATTTTTGGGCTGTGTAACATTACAAAACCGTGATATCAGTTTTTAGTGCAGGCCGGCGCACTGAATGCTCTGCGCTACTCCCAACATAGAGTTCCTATAAGCGTTGGGAGCAGCGCAGAGCATTCAGTGCGCCGTCCTGCACTAAAAATCGCTATCACAGTTTTGTAAAAGGGGGAGGGGGAATTATCTGGTTAAGAACATAAGAACTGCCGCTGCTGGGTCAAACCATTGGTCCATCGTGCCCAGCAGTCTGCTCACGTGGCGGCTCTTAGGTTACCTTTATAAAATTGTTGTAAAATGTTTAGTCTGTTGTGAAAGCATGATAAGTTAAATTTGAGTAACTTAATTTTGTCTGGAGAACTGTTTATTTTTTAAAATGTATGGTTTGTTATGATATTATAGTGCTGTATCTAGTTTATTTTATAGAAATATATTTTGTGTATGTTCTTTTTGTAAGCCGCTTAGGGAGCAATTCATCAATGGGCACTTGCTATTTAGCTTGCGCTGCAACTTGATAAAAGAGGGGGTTATTGTGTGTTAAACGCTAATACACCCATTATATTCCTATGAATTATGAATTCCTCCCTTAGTTTTAGGCAGAGAATACATTTTTTTTCAGCATAAATAAATGCTGTAGGCTACCAAGAACTAAAAGTTTCACCCTTCTAGCTGGAAAATTACACTGCCTTAACAGAATATTAAAGAACCGGTGGGAAATACTGGTTAATTTGAATGGTCTTTGCTAAGAATACCTAGCAATCTTGATCTCAGTAGCCTGAACATTCTGGCAATCTTTGCAGTTACTATAGCAGCAAGAAATAAAACACTGTGTTCCCACACCCTGCAGGCCAACTTCTGGCATTGCTCAAGTGGGGTACTAAAAGACGGGGTGAAAGAGGATGATCCCTCATTCTCCAACTCAGATCTATCAAAGAGCAAGAGGACTTTTGGAAGGAAAAGTGGAAAATGTTTAGACTTAAGCAATTAACTTCAGAATTGGCTGCCAGTTAAAAGGGGTTGGAATAACTTTTCCAGTGAAGGCGCAGAGAACTATTTTAGACAGTTTACATAACATAACATAATTTTATTCTTCTATACTGCCACAATCAAATGATTTCTAGGCGGTTTACACTGAAGAAAGCTGGACAATCAGCAAAATATAAATAGCAAATAGCAAAAGTACAGCATATTTCTTAAGAATAGTCAGAGTAAAATTATTGTAATTAGTATAATTTCTATTTAGGAAATGAATCTGTCAAACAATACGGTCTTAATTTCTTTCCTAAATGTGCCACAAGTCAACCTCGCTCCATTGATGCAATTACCTAACCAGGACTGCTGTTTACTTGCTTGAAACATAAAAGTCCTATCCAAAAAGGACTTGCATCTACAAAGGACACGCTGAGATGCTGAAGAATCTCTACTTTAAGCTTCCCTTGGAGCAGGGGTGTCCAACCTGCGGCCCAGTGAAGTATTTTGTGCATCCCTGGTCGCGGGCGATGCAGTGTTTTACTCTGCTGCCCCTGGGTGTTTACCGTCTTGCCAGCTCCTTCCTCTGTCTTGCTGCAGTGTTTGCTTAGCCCCAGAAACATTTTTTTCGGCCAATGGGGCCCAGGGAAGCCAAAAGGTTGGACACCCCTGCCCTGGAGTTTGTTGGTACACTTCCCCCTCCCTATTCGCGGTTTCTGCACTCGCGATTTCACATAATCGCGATTTTTTTTCTGGGGAGGGGTAAATTAAAAAATATATATTTTTTACCTCCCTGCTGCCTTCCCAGCCTTACCTGGTGGTCTAAAGGGCGATCTTCCTACGCTCCTGCCCCATGCAGGTCGCCATGAGGAAATGGCTGTAGGGAGTTCCCGTCGTAGTCTCGAGAGACTACGGGAACTCACAGCAGCCATTTCCTCATGGCGATCTGCAAGGGGCAGGAGCGTAGGAAGATCGTTCCTGCCCTGAAAGCCCTCTAGACCACCAGGTAAGGCCGGGAAGGCGGCAGAGAGGTGGAGGTGGGTCAGAGCCGGATAATCACGGTTTTTCGCCATTTGCGGTCCGGCTCTGCCCGTATCCCCCGCGAATAACGAGGGAGAAGTGTACACTGATACTTCAACCCTTATTTATTTAGTTTGTTTTATATCCTGTCCTCCCCCCCCCCCCAGAGAGCTGAGGTTACAAGGTAACATATATGTAATTGAACAAAAACTTGCACCCTTGCTGGCCTCCCTGTTATTTTTAGCAACTACGTATTCCAGAAGCTCCAGGCCCTAGTCATTTTGATCCCTGACTGCTTGTATTTTTTTTTTTATCTTTATTGATTTTCAAACTTTGACAGTGCAATACAAATTGATTGAACATAAAACACTGCATAAAACGCACTATTAAATACACAATTAATACATAAAACAATCATTTTCTCTCCCCTCCTCCCAATTATTAATACAATAAGACATATTATGTTATTACAATATTATAATTAAGTAATTTTAATAATCAATATACATTTCCCTCCCCCCCGGAAGTGTAAGGAAATCTAATAAAAAGAGAGATACATGACAATTATTACGATGCAACAAATGCATATTTCTTGTTTTATGTTCTGACTTTTCCAAGACCCTAATCCTATATCTTTCTAGAATTCCTCGGACGTTTAGCCTCTGCTGCTCTACTCGTTTTTGCTCAGCGCCCAATTTTGCGTGAGGCGAATCCTGTGAAAAGCCGCCCGGCGTCTAAAAAACACTAGCCACTAGGCCGCCGACGTTAGCTTAAGGCAGGAGGACATCAACGTTTTCAGAAAGAAATTATTATTATTATATTTTTAAAAAATCTTTATTGATTTTCAAACTTTGACAGTGCAATACAAATAACTGAACATAAAATACTGCATTTAAAAACGCACTATTAATTACACAAGTAAAACATAAAACAATCATTTTCTCCCACCCTCCTCCCAATTATTAATACAATAAGATATATAATGTGACTACAATATTATAATTAAGTAATTTTAATCCTCAAAATACACTTCCCTCCCCCCACCCTGGATGTGCAAGGAAATCTAAGAAAAGGAGAGAAACATGACCATTATTGCAGGTAACAAATGTATTCAATGGGCTCCACACTTTATTAAACCCCAAACATTCTGCATTCATTCTCTCATATTTATATGTGGTATACACATTTGCCCACCAAAATGTGTAATTAAGTTTGCTATGGCTCTTCCAGTTATGTGTGACCATTTGGACGGCTATTCCCGTCATGGTCAAGAAAAGACGGCTTTTATATTTATCCAAAGTAGGTTTAACGTGTAGTAACGTACCACAAATTACGGCTTCATAAGTTAAGGGACTAGATAAGTGAAGAATAAGATTCATTCGTCCTCATTTCGGGAAAGAAATTAAAGAGGTGCCAACAGTTCGCAAACCAACCGCAGCCCAGCTCGGCCCACGGCTTCCCGCCCCTCTGGCGCCTCACGTGACCACGCGCCTCCGCCGCGCGACGCCCCAGAAGGCGGCGGAGAGCTGGCAGGGCCGCGCGTGCGCTCGGCCGTACGCGGGTTCCGAGGTTCTCTTCCCACCTCCCACTTCCGGCGCTTCAGGTGCTCGCGAGGCGGGTCGTTGGGAAGCGAGCAGGTGCTGGCGGCGGTCGCGTGCGCCCAATTGGCGCTCGCGGGGGCAGGAAGATGAGAGACGGGCCTTAGCGGGCTTTTTCGCCAGCGATGCCGGTGCGGGCGGCCAACCAGCCGCAGCTCATCCGCTGCAGCCAGAAGGACGAGTATTACCAGGGCTGCCTGAGAGCGGGCGCCAGCGAGGTGTGCCAGATTCTGGCCGGTGAGCCACACGAGCCGGCGGGGCTGGGCGCGAGCTGCAGGCAGACGGTGTGCTGGGAGCCCAGGCAGCGGCTGCAGCTCGGGGGAGGGTGAATCCATTTCTCTCTACTTAAACTTGTCTGTCCCTCTCTCCTCCCCGTGCATCCGCCGCACACAGATCTAGGTTACTTTATTGGCGTGAGAATGAAGCGCATCGACGCCTAAGGAGGTGCCAAATAGCACAGTGCAGACAGCAATAACGGTGGCACATTCCTAGGAGCCAGCTCGGTGGGTGCCTTTGATTCTGAGCACCGTTTCCACGGGGGCTTTACCAAAATGACTGCGGAAAGGAGTTTGCTTAATATGGGGTGGACTCGAGTATCCACAGAGCTGGAAAAAGTTAGCTACCATGCCCTGGTCAGGTTGTTTCTTGGCTGGTGGCAGGACGCAGCTGCTGTTTACCCCCTCCCCCCAAGATTATAGAACTTTTCCTAAGCTCCTCTTATTGTAAACCGCCTCGAACTTTCATGGCTTTGGCAGTATATAAAAATAAAATTATTATTATTATTTTTTTTTAATTTCCTGTCTTGGGTGATATCTTTATTTTGCATCCTTCTTAAGTGGTTCCCAATCCTGTCCTGCAGGGACCTCCAGCCAGTCAGGTTTTCAGGATCTCCCTAATGAATATGCATGAGACAGATTTGCATTAAATGGAAGCGACAGGTATGCAGATCTCGCTCGTGCACCTTCATTACGGAGATCCTGAAAACCCGACGGGCTGCTACCCCCCCTCCCCCAGGACGGAGTTGGGAACCAAGGTGCGTTTCCGTTTTTATTTCCCCAGTATTGGGTTGATGTAGATTTCTTGGAACTTGTGTGTCCGGTCTGCGATCACTGGCAGGGGTGTCAAAGTCCCTCCTCGAGGGCCGTAATCCAGTCGGGTTCTCAGGATTTCCCCAATGAATATGCATTGAAAGCAGTGCATGCACATAGATCTCATACATATTCATTGGGGAAATCCTGAAAACCCTACTGGATTCCGGCCCTCGAGGACCGACTTTGACACCTGTGCGTACTGTATTAGTGAGGGTCTGTGTCCGAGGTCAGATGATATTCTTGCTAGTGAGTACTTTCGATGTAGACCAGGGGTGTCAAAAGTCCTTCCTCGAGGGCCGCAATCCAGTCGGGTTTTCAGAATTTTCCCAATGAATATGCATGAGATCTATTTGCATGCACTGATTTCATTGTATACTAATAAATCTCATGCATATTCATTAGGGAAATCCTGAAAACCTGACTGGATTGCGGCCTTTGAGGAGAAACTTTGACACCCCTGATGTAGACAAACTAGTTCTGGCTTTTGTTTTTTTTCCAATTTGGATCTCCCAACAGGATGTGTATTGGCGTTCAAGGATACATTGCAGCGTTTGTATTGCCGCTTTTTGTAGGCTGGGTTGTGCCTGTTTGGTTTCTGGGTGTTAATGTTGAATTAAAAGGGCAAGTTGTGTCTTATTTTTGCAAGGTTTGTGTTCACAAAGTGACTGATAGTGAATAGAAGGGTCTTGTTTGAGATGATTCTACACTTTAAATATGCCTTTTTTTTTTAATAAGGTGATTAGTAATAAGGAGATTTTTTTCTAATTTTGCTCTGTCTATATCAGTGGTCTCAAACTCAAACCCTTTGCAGGGCCACATTTTGGATTTATAGGTACTTGGAGGGCCTCAGGAAAAAATAGCTAATGTCTTATTAAAGAAATGACAATTTTGCATGAGGTAAAACTCTTTATAGTTTATAAATCTTTCCTTTTGGCTAAGTCTTAATAATAATATTGTCATTTATAATTAAAGAGACATATGATCAAGAAACAGTTTTATTTTACTTTTGTGATTATGATAAACATACCGAGGGCCTCAGTACCTGGCGGGCCTCATGTGGCTCCCAGGCCGCGAGTTTGAGACCACTGGTCTATATCAATGTTGGAGCACGTCTATGAATCGGAGGACCAGTTTGCAGAATTGGAGGTGCAGGTTTGTTTGTTTTTTACTGAGGCTTTTTCTCATTCTTTATAAATTGTGGTTAATAATAGGAGTGAAATCTAGATCTATCAAATCATTTTTAATTTTAGTTGGGGGATGTCTGTTGTATGTAAGGCTGTTGATAACTTTTTTTTCTTTTTACACAAAAACCTATTTTGAACTCCTGTTTGCATTTATTTGCAGGCTAAAATATGTATATTCTAAAGTGTGCTCAACTTCTTGTTTGCTTAAGAGGAATCTTTGGAAAATCATTTTGTCTTTTCCAGGTGTACTTTTTGAGCCCATGATTTGCAATAGATCTGTAGCTGATTTAGGTTTTCTTGTATGCTTTCTGGGGTAGGGGACAAATTGATAGCACCATCGGTACATAGCATTTGGGGTTTTTTAAAGACATAGCATATGTTTTAAGTCCTGCTCTAGGATAAATTTTTTTTTTCCATCTTTGAAAAATTCAACTCAATCTTTGAAATTGTAAGTCTTACAAGAAGGAGGGTGGTGAAGTCTCTTGCCTCCAAATCTCAAAACATAATATATTTTACTATAAAATGGAACCAAATGCTCAGTGAAGAGAGTTAAACAAGGCACAGGCTCCTTTCCTTCTGCAGAAGACCCTTGCGATAATATAAATTCTGGTTAGTGTTAAGAGAAGCAAGGAAAAGGCCATGTACGCTGTCACTGATGTTATGCAGTTCCCTCGTTACTAGTCTTTCACTTTTGTTGCAGAGGGAAAATATACATTTTAAAATATTTGTAGTGGAGTAATCCAGTGCAGTCATCCACTTAAGGGTAGTTAAAATGTAAACACTATGGCCTTCTTTTATCAAGCTGCGTAAGGTTTTTTTTTCTGTCCGCAGACCACTGTGGTAAAAGCTCCATATAAATGTCGAGGCTTTTACCGCAGCAGTCTGCGATAAAAAAAAAAAAATCCCTTCTCAGATTGATAAAAGGGGGCCTATATTATAGATACCTAAATTTGCTGTTATGATTTTCCATCCCCCCCCAAACCATTCTGTGTATTTTCAGTTTGCAACTATCAAATAATTATTTTTATCTTTGTAGGTGCTAAGAAATGGCTGCAGTGGAGAAAAGAAATTGAACTGTTGTGTGACATTGCCTATTTCACCTTAACAACTTTTTCAGGTAATGTGCTAGATTTAAAACCACTTTAGAAAGATAATTTTTTATTTATTCCAATACATTCTTAATGAAAGAAGGAAGCTTTTTTTATCTGTCATCAGCTGTATACTAGAGTTTCACATTTTAAAGTTCTATGGCATAAGACCAGTTTGACGTTTAATCTCCTGTACCCTCCCTCCCCCCTATTCCACTTCCTTTCCTACCCCCCTTCTACCAATCCTCTCCCTTCCTCCTTCCGCCCTTCTCCCTCCCCCCTCTCTCCTCTCTTTAAAGTCTCCTTGAGCCTGCATAGGTATGAGCAGGCACAAGTAGAAGATTAGATTAGAACACCAGAGTTTAGTATTTGCTTTAAATACAATCCTTTATTTAGATTGGATAGGTGGTTTGTTTGTTTGTTTCTTTATTTTTTTTTTTAGCTTGTGCTCCTTAACTAGACGGTATTTCATACATGCAGTACTAGCATAAGAAAATAGAGTAAAAATAACATGACTGTGTAAACTCAAGGATTATTTTTGAGCTTAGTTTTAGGGAGAATTGCATTCCTGTAGATCAGTGGCAAGATTTCTGTCAAGAATGAGAAGGGCAGAAGAAGTAGAATGCCCAAGAGCTATTGTGTGGTATTTTGTTTTTTTAGATTCACCTGTGAGAAGACAAAAGCCATCATCTCTAAACATTGTTTTTATATTTTGATTCATATCATAGGGTTGGCTGTGCACTGTGTGTATGCATATATATACTTGTATACTGTATAATCACAATTATTAGCCATTGCAGCTGGAGGGGGGGTTGTGGGGTTTTTTTTGTTGTTGTTGTTGGGGGAGGGGAGTAGTCTTGGCTGCTATGGAAAGGTTAAAGAGTTGATTGACTTTCTGAGATTTGAACCTGTGACTCTCATGTATGCGCCAGTTTTAAGTGCAGAAGGTTTCTCTTGAAGTTTCTCAGGAATTCACATATTTTTCAAATATATTGATATTCTTCAGGCTATCAAACACTAGGAGAGGAGTATGTTAATATCATCCAGGTTGATTCATCCAAGAAAAAAATCCCATCCTGGCTTCAGCGGGCATTCTTGCTTTCCTTTCATACGGTTGTGCCCTACTTAACAGATAAGGCCCTGGTGCGCCTTGAACACGAGCTCCATATTGAAAGTGACTGGCCAAGAAACCCACATAGCAGCCATTCCTCCGGCTCATCGCGCAGATCTCTTGTGTGGAAGTGGCTGCACAGGCAAGTCAGCAGCTTAACTGAACAGCAGAAGAAAAATTTCCTCAGGTCTCTCCATTTCCTCCGACACAGCATCACCTTCCTCCGGCGATTGCATCTTGCACTGTTCTATATCAATGGGACCTTCTATCACATCGCCAAGAGGATTACTGGGATTAATTATGTAAGTACAGATCACTCCATAAGAGAAAGAAAGAGTTGGAGGAATGGTCTTTACTCATTTGGAATATATGCATGTGTGTGTCTGTATGAAGCATTATCTCTGGATACTTTGGTAGGCCACTCACTGATCACAACTTACACTAGCACTCTTAATACTAATCAGCAACATTGGAATGGGAATCATTCGTAAGGATTATTATTCCTGGACAAGCAGGCAGGTATTCTCACATATGGGTGACGTCATCGACGGAGCCCGGATGCGGACGCCTCACAAGCAGACTTGCTTGAAGAAACTCGAAGTTTCGAGTCGCCCGCACCGCGCATGCGTGAGTGCCTTCCTGCCCAGCGTAGAGCGCGTCTCCTCAGTTCTCAGTTTTCCACAGAGCTGAGAAGTCCGTCT
The DNA here is from genome assembly GCF_902459505.1 of Geotrypetes seraphini. Taxonomy (NCBI): domain Eukaryota; kingdom Metazoa; phylum Chordata; class Amphibia; order Gymnophiona; family Dermophiidae; genus Geotrypetes; species Geotrypetes seraphini. The sequence continues at coordinate 18,341,385 of NC_047098.1, forward strand.
TTGACTCTCTACGTTAACTTCATTACTTGTGCCTTCTCTGAACCGCGGTTTGTAACTTTTTTTTCCTCACGAATCGCTGTTCTTCTTTTATTTATTTTATTTTCAGTTAAAAAAAAAAAAATAATAATTTTTTTTCCTTTTCCGTCTGTTTTCCGGGACAGGTCGCTCGGCCGCAGCCCGAGGGCTTCGATCTTGCGGCAGCTATTTTCACTTCTATGTCCCAGCCTGTCACAGGCTTCAAGAAGTGTAGCAAGTGCCAGCGCGCGATCTCTCTTCCGGATCCACACTGTCGCTGCCTCAAGTGCCTTGGGCTGAAACATCATCCTAGGTCGTGCCTGTGCTGTGCTACGCTTCAGCCTCGAGCTTTCAATCGTCGTATTTTGGTGGACAAACTTTTCGAGATGGAATCTTCTACTGATCCCTCAACTTCAAAGGCGACCTCGGCCTCTAATTGATGCTAATTAGCATTAATTAACAGGTGCATTTACTCTGCAGCTCCTCAATATCTCTCTTCTCTTTCCCTATACTTCGCTCTGGGAACTCCGTTCATCAGGCAAGTCTCTCTTTTCTGCACCCTTCTCCTCTCCGCCAACTCCAGACTACGTTCTTTCTCCCTTGCTGTACTGTATGCCTGGAACAGACTGCCTGAGTCAATATGTCAAGCTCTGTCCCTGGCAGTATACAAATCCAGACTAAACGCCCACCTTTTAGAGGCTGCTTTTAATTCTTAACCTCTATTCACATATAATAACCATATCTGAGAAACTCCTAACCCCCTACTTGTCCTGTTTGATTAGATAGTCCCTTCTCAGTAGAGCTTACAATCTCTTCAGTGGTTTAAGGTTTAATGTACAGTGTTGCATACGTCTATCAGTACTATAGAAATGCTAAGTAGTAGTAGTAATTATGTCAATTAAATTGTGCAAGCACATCGGCTATGCACGCCGAAGTTTGTGCACAACCTTCGGCGCCATATACAGAATTTGAGGGTTATTCTGTAATATACATGTAAAAATGCCTATCTAAAATTGTCCCCAATATATCTAGTTTATTCATTTGTTAGTCAGTGATTATTTTTCCTCCCCCCAGCTTCGTGTGAGAGGATTGTTTGGAGATGACCAGGGAGTGCGGTGGAGCTATAAGCTGCTGGGGGTGGTTTCGCTGCTGCATGTACTCCTGATCCTCGCTGTGCAGACATGCAACTTCCACCAGAAGCAACAGGTGCAGCAGAAGTGGAAGGTCCACCGGCGCATGTCCCATCATAGGTAGGGAGGGGCACGTGCTCATGATTGTTACAAACTAACCTACTTAGATTCAATTCAGATTATCTGAGATTGCATTTTGAGGAAGCACCAGTGAAATTAAAAATGCACATCACCGAAGGGCTTTCTGTTCTCTTATCGCTTTACATCCTCAGTTGGCACAGTAGAGAAGAGTTGGTGCATTGAAATTTAAAGCTCTCTCATTTAGGATCGTACATTAGACAGTTGTGGTTTGTGGACCACTGATCACAACACTTAAGGCGGTAAGAATGGGGAAGCTGGGGGAGGCCTTTCTGACTGACTCTTCCCCCTCAAGCATGAGCGGCAGTGAATGGCCAGCAAGAGGCAGCGCTGCAGCTCCTGCTTTTGGAAGGTACAGGGGATTTTTTGGGAAATTGAATCGATTTGAATCGTGAATCGGGCAGCACTAGTATAGGGACATAAGGCCCATGAATCATATAGTGGCATTCTGAAGGTCCCGTTTGTACATACTGATTTAATTTTTGGAGTCAAAAATTTTTTTTTATTTTTTTTTGTCTACTTTGAAGTTGTCTTCTGATTTCTGGTGGTTCTTGAAAGCTGTACTGTTTTAATCTCAAACACAGAGCCCACACTCATGAGAAATCCTTTCTACGCTATTCCAAGTGCACCCTGTGCTTGCATCAGCGACGACATGCAACAGCCACACCCTGTGGCCATCTCTTCTGCTGGGAGTGCATTGTGGAGTGGTGCAACACCAAAGTAAGCAGAACAGGGCTCCTGATGCTTGTGGTAGAGAATGGGTTATTTACAAACATATATATTTAATTCAAGGAAGCATTCAGCATGTTTTGTGGTATTTGTTGTATGCATAACTTCTGAATTTTACTGAACAGCTTATCTGCTTAAGAAGAGACCAGGTTTGCAATGGAAAGAGGGATAGAATTATCTGGATGGTGATCTTCAACAGCTCTCCAGATAACTTGCACGTTTAGGTTAGACATGTTGACTTAAAAGGGGAGGGGGCTGGGGGTGAGAGCGTGGTGGAGACCAGTGAGAAGAGAACTGGAGGTGCTGGTGTCAACCTTTACATTGCCTAGCATCCACCCATTAACCTTAGGCCCCCCACTATAAACATTATCTTTGCCTACACCACCACTTAAACCATTAATGTATTTTTTCCTGCCAGTAGCAGAAATAGACTTTTTGAACAGTATGAGCACACTTTTGTAAAATTGCCCTTACAGGGCTAAATTCTGTAGAGGATCACCTAAAGTTAGGCACCAGCATGTTACACACAAATCCCCACCCAAGTGCATGATCATGCATTTTTTTAGCATTAAATTTTAGTTGCCAATATAGCAGTGGGAATTGTATAAGGATGTTAAATAAAATCTGCTTTTTGGCTTTGTATTTTTTAGGCAGAGTGTCCATTGTGCAGAGAAAAGTTTCTCCCTCAAAAACTCATCTACCTGCGGCATTATGGATAACTTGAAGACTCTGAGCTGCTGAGAGATCAGTGAAAGAGAGAAGCAAAAAGATCAGTGGCTCAAATGAAAGCATGTTGCAGGATTTCATCTCAATCCTCATGGTCTACTGAACACTGCAGCTCTGAAGAAAGACACTGTGAAACCCAGAACTTATTTTTATTTTGCTACTTTTAAAACACGGATGTTCATTGTAAAATATTTTCAGCAAGGCTAATGCTCTGACAGCTTTTTGTTGAGACTCCCACTTAAATTAGAACCAGGTCTGCTCAGCATTTTCTTAATTGACTCAATAGGAAAATCGCTTTAGCACATTTGGTTTCTAAGTTAATTGTGCTCTGTTGATTTATTTTTTTATGAAGAAAATAAGCCTGTTCTGCCTTTTCAAATTTGTCAGTAATTAGTTACTGGTATCTGTAGGATGATCTAGAGCAGTGGTTCCCAACCCTGTCCTAGAGGACCACCAGGCCAGTTGGGTTTTTGGGATAGCCCTAATGAATATGCTTGGGGCAGATTTGCATGCCTGCCACCTCCTTTATATGCAAATCTCTATCATGCATATTCATTAGGGCTATCCCAAAAATCCGATTGGCCTAGTGGTCCTCCAGGACAGGGTTGGGAGCCACTGATCTAGAGGAAGTTCTCTTCCCATCCCCCGTTTCATAGAATGTTCATACTGCTCTAGGCAGTTGTGCCATCAGTGGTCTCGAGTGGCATTCATGGGATCAGTTCTTTATGCAAAAGGTGTAGATCACAGCTGAGTGGTGAAGAAAGTCAGCTGGCTGGTTCCAGATGTTTACTGTTGCTCAAAGGCTTGGCTCAGAAAAATTTACCCTCATCAGTATGGACACTACAGAAAAAAAAGGCTGGCATTGTTTCAGCAGATGTTTGAATTGCATAGCTAAGTCCCAATCCCCTCTTCCCTTTGAATTGTGTGTTAGATTCAGTAGGTGGAGTAGCTGCTGGTGGGTTTCTGTGCTTGACCTTGCAACAGTTGTTTTTGATGTAGCATGCTGGTTAGCCTCCCCTCCCTCTCTAATCTTGCATGTACAATTTTATGTTTGGTGTGCAAAATTGCAGATGCAGGTTATAGGTAGTCCTTGGGTTAAGAACAAGTTCCATTTTTTAAACGATTCTTAAGTTGAATTTGTATGTAAGAACATTAAAGAAACAGTCCTCAAAATAAAGTACGGTATTTTAAATAGAAAGAAAAGATAGGTTTACACTTACTTTTGTTCTTCATCCAACATTTCTCCCTCATCTCTCTTCCCCATGCATCTGTACCTCATGCGTCTCCTACCACGTCCAATATTTCTCTCTCCTATGCCCAACAATTCACTTCTTTCTTCATTTCATCATGTGCACCATCTTTCTCTTTTCCTCTCACTCTCACACCCATGCCCAACAATTCTCCCTTTCTATTCCCTCTCCAGCTCAGCATCTCTTTCCCTCCCTCACTTCTATGTCCCAAGTTCATGCTCCTTCCATCCTTGGTCCAAAGTTTGTGCTCCCTCCCTTCCTTCTGTGTCCTAACACGATCCCCCTCCTCTCTTCCGTGTTCCAACATGACCTTTGTTCTTCCCTTGTTCTGCATCACAAATTTGTCCTTCCCTTCCACAGGTATTTACCTCCGCTGGCCAGCTCCCTCATCCCAGGCACACTTCTCTTTGCAAAGCCGCGGCTGACCTGGAAGCCTTTCCTCTCGCATAAAAAGGAAAGCTTCCTGGTTGGCCGGGTGCAGGAGTCATTTCTCGCAGTTTTGCAGAGACATGCAGCTGAGAGGAGGCAGCTGGCCCATGGGTGGGAGGGAAGGGCGCATTGGTACAGGATGGGAGAGGCAGGACCTCAGTTCGTAAGTATGAGTCTGCCATAAGTCGGATGTTCTTAACCCAGGGACTGCCTGTACCTAAGTTAATTGACAAGTTGGCTGTTAAATGGCACAACCAATCAGTACATGGTGTTTATAGAATAGCACCTAGAGCCAATTTCCATGCCCAACTGGGTGTGAGGATTTACACCAACTGCAACTTGGTATAAATCTTGGTGTGTAATTAGACACCCATCCCTGGTCTCGGTAATACTGCATGTATATTTAGTGAACGACCCTGACCTACCCATTTTAACTTGTGCAAATGTTACAGCACACGTGCATCTTTAGAGAATAGCACTTAGCAAGATGCATGTGCAAAGCCAAATCACTAATGCCAATGATTGTTAGCACCTAATTATTGTTGTTAATTGGTTTGGTAGCCAATTTCATCAGTTTGTATCTAAGGATATCATGCAATTTTGTGCACCATTTATAAAAACTAGGGGTTTGGATGTAGCATCCTCCTGCCTAACTTTAGGTAAACATCTACAGAATTTACCCCTGCAATGACAATTTTGTAACAGTATGCCTATAATTAGGCATGCATTCTATAAAAGAGAAGATGATGAATGAAAGTGACTTCTGCCATCACCATCCATTGTAGAATACACGTTATATAGGATATTCACTCTTTATAGAAGAGTGCTTAGGAGAAATTTAGAATGGCATATATGTGCATACTGCCAAATCTCACACACATGCATTCAGCGTGTACCATGCTAGTGCCTACTTCATGGAATTAACCTCTGAACGTCAAATCAGTTGTCTTTAAGCAGTCACTACTTCCCCTGGCAACTGAATTTTCACCAGACTCTTCTGCTGTATTTTAGTGACCCACGGTGTTAATTGTTCATCACTCATGTAATTAATAGGTTGTAAATTTAGAGAAAATGTCCCCCTTTATTCTAGATTTTACTTTGCATTTTTAGGCGTTATCAATGGCCATGGAAGGTTCTATAATAAGTACGTTTCTCTAGCTATACATTTCCTTCCACTAGGAAAAAAAATTGCATTAGTCTGGATAATGCTTAATGCAGCACTGGTGTTTCACGTTAAAAAGAAGTACTTTTCTTGTTGTCCTGAGTGTTTACTATGCATCACTATTTGGACTTAGGAATAATAAATTCTTGTGTGGTAATCCCTAGCTGTCAAGAAATCTTAGTTCAGCCTTCTTCCCTTAATGTATTGTCCGAAGAATGGATTTATTGCCATCGTGTTTAGAGCTGCAGGCTTATCCAAGAAGGGTGTTGTTATTGGCTGCTTCTGGGAGCAGTTACAGTTATGACATCTTGTTTTTTACTCTGGCTGTTAAATTTCACAGGATAAGGTGGCAGCTAATCTTTTCTGAAATCTCTTCCTCTGCTTATTGGAGGCTGATGTATGCATCAGTGAAGAAATGTATGAAAATGTTTTTTTCTTTTGAAATAAGGGCAGAGAATGTAGACAGTAAGTGAAAAAATATATTTTTTAAAAAGCGAGATGAGCAAATCTTTCCAAAGAGTCAAGTATTGAAATGCAAATGTTAAGATCAAGCAGAAGTAGTGTTATGATTTTAAGGCAGTGTTGTTTATTCTCAGTCCTTCAGAGCTATCAAGGAGAAATTAGGTTCTTACCTACTCACTTTCTTTTAGTTGTAAACCCATCTATTTCTGTGCCGGTCTGGAGGGATGCTAAAGAACAGATTATATTTTCTGGCTTTCCCTAATAAATATGCATGAGAGAGATTTGTAAATATGAGGGGACTTCTATAAATGGCACTCAAAATTCAGTGATGGAAAAGGTAATGCCGGTTTCTGGCCCCTCAGACTTACAACTGCTGAAACCTGGTGTAAATGCTGGAGCCTAAGTTGGGTAAGGAGACCCATTCTTTGTGTGCAACATTTTGGAATGTCCATGACCACGTCCCCCTTTTGGGTTGCACACTGGAATTTAGGCACCCAGTGTACAGTCATATGCGTGTGCAAATCCTAACTGGTTTCAATTAACAGCTAATTGTTAGCATCCAATTTGATGGGTTTAACAATTCATTAATTAGTCAATTATGTGCATGCATCTCAACAGTGCACCCTAATCTGGGCCTTATATATAGAATCTGAGCGATAATGGATATAGTTTGCATGCAAATCTCTGGCATTATTAGTGACCTATTGGCAGCCTTCAAGGACTTGAATTGAAAACCAGAGATTTAGGGTATTCCTATCTGATCTCAAGATACTAAAATTATTTCAGGTTTAGGGGAAATGTTCTGATAACTGTAGTGTTGTGTTTTATTATTATAGAACAGGTGATTCAGAGAGCGATCTTTGTGGCTGGCTGTGTAGGAAGTTTGCTGGATAAGTAATAGCGTTGATATTATTATCTGAAATAATGCTGTTATGGGGGGGGGGAAGCTAAATGTTAGCTATCATAATGTAGATATAGTTTTCACACACATGGGGAAGGTTGTGTTGGCTATCTAGTTTATAATTAAGTGCAGGTGGATCTGACAAGAAGTTTAGGCCACCAGTCCAACTAGTTATTAAAGCAGGATGGAGGCAAAGGATATGTGATGGCACTTACCAGCCAGTGAAAAACAGGCTTTGGAAAGGTCCATAGCCGACTGCAGCAGGTGACTGCTAAGTACTTTCAAGCAAGGGCTAGGGTTTGTGAGGAAATAGGGCTGATTTTTATGTCATACAAAAAAAAAAATAATGTATCTCAAACTGTGTGCCTCGAGATTTCAGGTGTGCCACGGTACACTGGGGAGGAGGAGCCACGCCAGCACCAGCTGTCTGCAAGACATGCCTCTCGTGACAAGAGGTACGTCCTGTAGGCAATAAGTGGATGCCAGCACCTATTCTCTGGCCCTCTTCCCTTCTGGTACCCCCCACTTGCATCTCAGGGCCCACCTGGAGGGCCTTCACACACACGGTGACATCAACATGATAATGTTACGCATGTGTGTGATGTCATCATGGTGATATCCGCGCACTTCCAGGTGCCACGGCCACTACCTTTAGTTAGAGAAAGTTTGTGGGAAACTGGTTTAGGGAGAAGATATAGTTTTAATATGTCACCCTTCTGGCATTTTGCAAGAATGTAAAGCTGCAATCCAAGCTAGGATAAGATAACAGACATGCTATGTCCAAAATTTTACCCTTGCTGGGCCCCATACAAGTGCCATCACACTCTTGCCAGAGCCAGACTTCTACCCATGGCTCCAAGCTGAGTCAAGTTATCTGAAGTACTCTTTGTGCACCAGACCATTCTAATCTGAATATTAATTTTCTAACACTTTGTTCTCCAGTAATCTCAGGTAATTATAGTTATTGTTTAACCTGCACAGAAGAGCAGCTGTGGAACACAGAGGACAAATGCCTTCCATTGTATCAATGCACTGTGCAGTACTGATGTTATTAATAGAACAAAAAAAAAATCACATTGACTACAGACAAAGTGTTAGCACATCGGTGTAATGAAGAAACATTTTTTGTTAGCCATGATTATGTATACAAAGATCTAATTCCAGTAAAAACGTCTCTTAACACTCAGCGTTGGCTTGATTTTCAAATCAAAAGTACAAAATTTGCTAATCCTTTCCTCCCGGCCAGGGTCCCACCACAGCATGGCACAACATAACCTGTACAAAATAATCTTTAGGAACAGATGTGTAGGTTGCTGCATTTTAAACTGCCAGTAAACACTGAACCTCTTATAAAATAGATAGAGCCTGCCAAGAAAAATGTAAATTTGGTTTTATGCACAAAAGGGAAAAGCTATCTGGCAAATGAATAGCCCCGCCCCCCCAATAAAAAAACACCCATCATAAAGGGCTTATATATATTTTGTATCACTTTGTGTAGGTGGTGATTATTATAAGGTTTCATGTACTATAGTGGCTAAAGGGGAGTCATCCTCAACTTTTCTCCCTGGAACTGTTTTTGAATTCCACATGGATAAGTATAAATTCCCCTTCTAAAGCCAGAGGTTATACAGAAATCAGAGCAAGTATACATAGCAATGGAAATTTTCCAATCTATACACATATTGGCTGTTTTAATTTACAGAATGAACATAGGCTCGGGCCAACTCAAACTATACCACCTTTAAATGTCCACATGCTGCTGCAACTGTGTAGAAGTAGCACCGTTTCATTAAAATTGTTATAAATGAGACTCAAATTCTGTAAACTGAGCGCCAAAAAAATGCACACTATGGCCCAGATTCTTGAACGGGTGCTGATTTTCTAAGCACCCATACCTCAGATTTGAGGCACATACTGGGGCCTAGAAAATGGGTGCTGGCATCGCACCTATGTAGTAGGCGCTATAGGTTGCTGAATGCCACAGTGGCGTTGCATGGCCTGTGCCTACATAGGCATGATGCATGCAGAGATAGGCACTGGAAATATAGGCCTGGAAAACCCTGGCCTACATGTCTAGTGTCTGTCTTTCATTTTAGCACAATTCTGAAACTGGCACCAATATTGATGCTGGTTCGAGAATCCAGGCCTCGGTGCTCGGAAGTTAGTGCTGTTTACAGAATAGTGCTAAGATCCATGCCCAATTTTGGGCACAAGGATTTATATCAACTGAACCCTAGTATAAATCCTCATGTCTAAATTAGGTGCAGATTCCCCAAATTCTTTTAACACTGTATGTAAATCCTAGAAATGCCCCTGACCCTCCACTTGTTTTGAAAAAATTATGGACACATCTTTATAGAATAGTAACTATAAAGACTGGAATTTACATACCTATTGCTAGTAATTGATAGTGCCAAATTATCAGTGCTTAATGAGCCAATTTGGGTAATTGTGAGTGCTATAATCTGGGGGATGATGATTTACATGTTTGAATGGCCCCTGATGTTTCTAAAATTTGCTCAAAAATATTAAGTCTCTTGCAGTCAAACACTGGAAAATCATTGATTTGTACCTTTTTTAAAAAAATTATGTCTAGTTGTAGAGAATATCAGACTTTTACCAAGAAAGTTTATTGAAAAATTATGCTCAAGGCAAAATGTGAAGAAACAGCATTGGTTCCAGTTAGACAATTTGTTTGTTTTTCAAACATTACTGATACCCTATCCTCTCCCAGAATTTTCTTTATGTGAGGTGAAGCAATATGAATACAAGCATTGTATAAACAGGAGGTGCTTTGTCTATTAAACCACAACTGCTCTGGACAAAGCTGCTTTTAGTTTCATAACTAAATAAAGCAGATGGGACCATGGATAGTAGCGCTTGTCAAATTCAGGCTTAGATATAACAGAGCACTTACTTTCCTTTATAGAATACTAGTGTTACTGGGTTTGTATGTGTATATTATAGGCTTGAGCGCTTGCACCTAAATTCCTGACACACACATATAGTTTTATAGTATTTTATCCCATTGAGAAAGTACAAGTCCTGGCCCTATTCCACCTACCTGTAAAAATACGTGCTAAGTAAAATATGCATATATTTAAAGATATGCAAACTTTTTGTACCTATAGTGTGTACACACATCCACCATTATTAACATTTACATGCTGATTACACATGGAAATGTTAGCACCCATTTTAAAAAGTTACTCCTTAAATTTTTCTTTTTAGGGCATAGGCTCTTTTCCTCACTTGCCTGGTAGATTCGCAGTACATTAGTAACTCCTGAAATATTTCTTGATATGGAAAAGTTTAAGCGTTTAGAAACAAGAACAGGAAACACCAGCCTGTTCCTTGGAATCTGGCCTCAGGTGGTTACCCTACATTAATTAAACCATAAGTTGGTCAAAAACACAGAAAAACTGTACAACGGAAAGAAAATATACAGCACCCAGTAGTAATACTGTGATGCTGAAAATCATACCCTCTCAGGATTTACAAATTACTTAATATGTGGTTGATGGCACAGGCTTACATCCAGTCCCATGGCTAAAAGCAGTACTAAGTGTCCCTGTGCCTGTTCTTAACATTTTGTGTTACCAGAAAAGAGTTGAGACATCCTTTCTAATATCTCCCTAAAAAACAGGGGTTGGGAACTCCGGTTCTCGAGAGCCGTATTCCAGTCAGGTTTTCAGAATTTCCCCAAAGAATATGCATGAGATTTATTTAAATGCACTGCTTTCAATGCATATTCATTGGGGAAATCCTGAAAACCTGACTGGAATACGGCTCTCGAGGACCAGAGTTCCCTATTCCTGCTATAAAATGTTTGCTGGATACTGCATGTTGGCAAATGAAGAAAAATTAAATAAGTCTTATCCTCATTCTCTGGGGCACAGGACCAGAACACAGTTGTGCAAATGTAACCACAGACAATGGATTAGGGTCAAATTTTTCCTTGCTCCCACTGGTCTTCATTTTCCCATCGAGTTCTTTTCCTGCCCTTGCCCCATTCCTGCAAGCTCTGTTCTCATCTGCACAAGACTAAAATCATAAGTGTTTGAGGCTTGTGCAGTTAAGGCAGAGCTTACAGGAATGGGACAGGAACGGTGACAAAACTCATGAGGACAGGGACATTGCGGTCCGATAGGGAAAAATTAGTCCCCGTGTAAGTCTCAACAATGAATATCACTGGGCCAAAGACTATGCACCAAAGACAGAGACCATGAAAATTAAATAAGTTTAAAAATCCCCCCCCCCCCCTTTTTTTTAAGTTGTTGTCACTTAACATTTATACACAAGTCAGATTTATTTTGGTTTTTCATAAATGTGGAAAAGCAGGTTTGCTGCAACCAACCATTTCTCAGTATTTGAAAGAGGTTGCGGGAAAGTTATGTTAAAAAAAGAAAAAAACTAGTATGAAAGTAAATGTCAAAAAATCTCCACTAAACAATTAAAATATTTATATATTTATAATTCCAGGTTATGAAGAACTCATGATAAGAACAGAGTTTTGAACCATTATTAAAGAGCCAAATTACAATCCTTCAAATGTAAAACTGCCATTACAACCAAACGAGCAACCCTGAAATCAGTAAATCTTGAGGTTTTAATAATTAAAGTCTAAAAATGTGGTAGCATAATGTGGCCCTTTATTTAAACTAGCATGACTACTGTCATAACACACATTGTTCGATGATATCAGCTATCTTTTGACCTCTAAAGAAATATGCAAGGCAGCACAAAACCTAGGCAGCCTTTACCATGTGTCAGCATATCACAGCAAGGTTATCAACTGTTGCTTATTAGACAAGATAATGGACTTTACATGGAAGCATCGGTTCATTATAGTAGGTGTGTATGTTTTTAAAATTCAAGGGATCCGGTTAGCAAGAAACTACTGTGGCTGATACAGTCAAGATATCCAATTTGGTTTGGTTGAAATAACAGTTACTTCTGAGAATTCTCTCTATTACCTCTCTCCCAAAAACTATACTCCATGGTTCACACTTGTCTACCTAGATATGAATAAAGAGGCATTGTTGCAATGGCTCAAAACTGTTCTTCACTGTATGTTATTTTTAATTATGTGTAAGAAAGTCAAGGAGGTTCAGTCTTGGCTTCTAGCTGGAAAATGGCTTCCCCATGTCCTCTTTCCCTTTGTACTTCCTCTTGCCGTGCGTAAAGGGTATATACCGGTATTTAATCATATGCTGCAAAAAGAAAAGAAAATGCATGATTGATATTTGACTCTCAGAATAGCATTTGCTAAAGCCTGCTAAAAAATTAGGGAATGCTCCTTGTATAGTTCTACCAGCTAAGATTGATGTTGTATGGATGATTTGTGTCCCTTTGCACATTTAAAGCACTATAGATCCCTGCAAAATATGTATCCAGAACTAGGGGGTGTGATGCAGAAAGCTACTGCAGGTAGAATATACAGTTAAAGTGGCTACATGCAAAAACGAGTTTCTGTACTAAACTCGTAGATATCTGTGTGCAATATATTAAAATGTATGGTAAAGAGGCTATTATTTACTCAAAAGCAGTTTATCAACTGAGCAGAGTTAACTTGAGAAATATAGCACCAGATTGACATAGAAGGATTAGTTGAGGGGATGACCTGACCTGACTCCCATGTCCCTGAAAACATTTTTCAGCAGCCTGGTCCCTGGTGGCACCCCTTCCCTCCCCCGCTCTGCTATTTAAAAAATTTTAAAAAAAACCCTCATAGTAACTCCCCCTATAGAGAGCACCTTTAAAATACAGGAGTAATGCCCACTCACTCCTATCTCAGTGCTGCCAATTGGTGCATCCTAGGATATATTGAGTGTGGTCAGTTTGCAATATAAGAGAATTTTTTCCTTATTTTGTAGTGTGGGTGTCATTTTTTTTTCCCCAACTCTGCTGGCAATCTGGCATCTCTCCCCTTCTCTCACTCCACCCCATGGTGCATCTTTCAAAACTTCACTTCCAGAGGTCATCGGCAGCAATTCACAATCACTACTGCTGGCCCCAGAGCTTTCCCTCTGATGCATCTTCTTGTATCTGCACAGGCGAGACCATATCAGAAGGAAAGCTCTGGGGCCGTCGCAAGCAGTATGTGTGAATCGCTGCCAGCGACCTCCAGCAATGAAATTTAGAAAGGTGCCTGGGGGAGAACGAAATGGGATTGAGAGTCTGAACAGGGGATGGGAGATGGGATGCCTAGAATCTTCAGGGGATGGGAGAGAGGGATGCCTAGAATCTTCAGCTGGCGAGACTTAGGGATCCCAGCCAGCCATAGCAAGGCACTCCTGATGCTGAGTGGGCCTGAACCCAAAATGAGTGGGTCCCTGTCGTCCGAGGCCTACCCATGGCTATACCACAGCTCTGCCATGTGGTTTTCTGCATTGGCCACAATGTATGTTAAGTAGCGCTATCGCAGTGTAGTAGTTCACCAAGTAAATATAGTGCATAAGTATAAAAATTCTACATTAAACTGTACTGACACTTTAACAAGCACTGCACCTTTGTATTTATTGTGGCTGTACTGAATTAAAAATGCCAAGCAAACAAAAGTTATGACAGACTGAAAGTTCCATTTAGATGACTGCACCGTTTTATCATACAGCAGCTAATTTCAGAAAATGGGCAACACAAATTATCCACTCATTTTCTGACAGATATGGACAATTCCAGATTATAGAAGTGGCAAGATGAAAAGAAAATTGAGATGGAGCTTTGTTAAATACATGCCAATTAACAAGAAGTGACAGGCACTAACATATATTCACATTTGCTTATGAGCTGAAACATAATAGTCAGACTCGGTTTCTGCATGCCCATCCATGCCAGACTAGGCCTTGCGAGTGGGTCTTATTTAACCCAATTTATAACATATTGTATATACAATAATCATAATGTAGATCTTTACAAAGAGGATTCCAACAAACCTTCTGCTTTAGAACAATAAATGTACATGTAGCCATCTTGGGGATGAAATGACTGGGAAACAAATCTGGTACACAGATTATATAATTTGTAAAGAGCAAGGAGAGTGGTCTAGGATGATTCATTGCGGCCATTTCAGCACCATGAATTGAGTTAGGGTCTGATTCAGTGTTTCAAAAATTATACCCTCCCCCCAGGGCAGGATTAATTCATCAAGGGCCCCTAGGCACCCAAGTACACTGGACCCCCCCTGCCCCGCCCCACCCCACCATGTGCCCAGGCAGAAACAGGATGCTGCGTCAGAGGGAAGCTTTGGGCAAGCAGCACCGCTTGAACAATTACAGTTCCTGTTGCCTTTCTTACCCGCGTTGCTTGCTTGTCTTATTTTCCGTCGATGGGGGGGGGGGATATGCGCGTTGGCAACCGATGCTGGCTTATTAAGACCTCGATTCAGGTCCCACCTCTCCCTGAAGTGGCTTATTCAGACCACGATTCAAGGGGATGATTCAGTCTGGCACCTCTCGCTGAACTACTCCCATTAGAAGGGGACGATTCATCACAGCTGTGCTGAAATATCAAGCAATGAATCATCCCGTTCTGGGGGGGGGAGGGGCGTAATGCACATAACCTTTCCATGGTCAAGCAGGTAATAACCTACACACATGGTGATATCAGCTACAATGCCACTTTCCAGAGCTCTAAAAACCCTTAAAGGATATGTTATCACATGTGACATCCCAGTGCAGCCTCCTGTACCCTTTGCCCATTTATCTGTTTTCAGCTGCCATCACAATTGTTTGGGTTCTGCTCATTATTAAATACTTATGTTTATACACATACACTTTTTTTTTTTTAAAAGCTAAAGCAATCTAAAGAGAAAAAGAAGATGGTGAGTATTGTTTTCATGGCTGTGGCTAACTCAAACCCTAGCTTAAAGGGTTCCTTCAATGATCTAATATGCTGTTTGTTTCTGACATGTCATTTTGGACATTAACTTCCTTAGTTAGGTGCCGTCGACTTAATGAATTACAGATCTAAAAAGAAATCGATTTTGTGCTAGTCCAGTAAGGTCCTCCAGCGTCATCCCATGGTTCTTTTCAACGTGTCCAACGATTTGAATGCAGGTTGCCCTCTTCGTCTGGTTCCTTTCATCTTCCCAAAACATTATGTCCTTCTCCAATGATCTCTTCTAATTCTAAAAAAAGCGCTAAAAATTCCATGTGTAAACTGGGACATGCTCCTAATTTGCACACACTATTTAGTTAACTAATGAGCCAATTATCTACAATTGGGATCTTAACAAGCAATTACTGGCACTAATTGAAATCTGGGAGCAAGATCGCAGAAAACAAATGTGAATAGGGTTGGATAATTGTTTTTCCAGAGGATTGTGTTTGTGAGGAGCTAGCTAAATTAAAGTTAGGCAAAGCGATGAGGCCGGGTGGAATATATCCAAGGGTGCTGAAGAAACTTAGGGAAATTCTGGTAGCTCCACTGATTGACCTTTTCAATGTTTCTCTAGAGTTGGGAGTGGTAATAGAGGCTTGGAGAAGGGTAGATGTGGTCCCTCTACACCAAAGTCCCTCCTCGAGGGCCACAATCCATTTGGGTTTTCAGGATTTCCCCAATGAATATGCATGAGATCTATTAGCATACCATGAAAGCAGTGCATGCAAATAGATGTCATGCATATTCATTGGGAAAATCCTGAAAACCCGACTGGATTGTGGCCCTTGAGGAGGGACTTTGACACCCCTGCTCTACACAAAAGTGGAAGTAAGGAAGAAGTAGGGAATTATAGGCCAGTAAGTCTGACTTCTGTGGTAAGCAAATTAATGGAAACGCTTTTAAAACAGAGAATGGTGACGTTTCTGGAATCCGGTGAATTAGAGGACCGGAGGCAACATGGACTTATTAGAGATAGGTCTTGTCAGACAAATCTGATCAATATCTTTGACTGAGTGACCAGAGAATTGGATAGAGGAAGTGCGCTAGATGTGGTATGTTTAGATTTCAGCAAAGCCTTTGACAGTGTTCCACACAGGCGTCTAATAAATAAACTGAGTGCCCTCAGGATGGGCCCCAAATGATGGGCTGGGTCAGGAACTGGTTGAGTGGAAGGCGACAGAGGATAGTGATCAATGGAGATCGTGATCAATGGAGATTGTTCTGAGGAAAGGGATGTTACCAGTGGTGTGCCTCAAAGTTCTGTTCTTGGGCCTGTTCTTTTTTAACATTTTTATAAACAATATTGCTGAAGGGCAGTCGGATAAGATTTGCCTCCTTGCGGATACCAAAATCTGCAACAGCGTAGACACCCCGGATGGTGTGAATAACGAAGAAGGACTAGCAAAGCTTGAAGAATGGTCTGAAATTTGGCAGCTAAATTTTAATGCTAAGAAATGCAAACACATGCATTTGGGCTGCAAAAACCCGAGGGAATGGTACAGTTTAGGCCGGGGGTGAAGTACTTATGTGCATGACAGAAGAGTGAGACTTGAGTATGATTGCATGTGATAATCTCAAGGTGGCCAAATAGGTTGAAAAGGTGACGGTGAAAGCTAGAAGGATGCTAGGGTACATAGGGAGAGGTTTGGCCAGTAGGAAAAAGGAGGTATTGATGCCCCTGTATACGACTCTGGTGAGACCTCATTTAAAATACTGTAAGCAATTCTGGAGACTGCACCTTCAAAAAGATATAAAAAAGTTGGAGTCAGTCCAGAGGAAAGTTATTAAAATGGTGCGTCCATGGATTAGCAGTAGTTGCCTCCTGTCACAAATGCACTGAAAAGCAAACTTACCTTTATTTGTCGCTTCATGGTGATGCAGAAAAGCATAATGAAGTACATAACAAGAATTGGCCAGAATACTGGGACGTTAAAAGCCTCGAAGAATGTACATCCCATTGCAACAACAATGCCTTTAGTTGCAGAGTGCCTGGGAGAAAATCATATATATAGAGAGAAAAATGAGTGTGCTTTCTTTCCGATGGACCACCAATATTCTAAGGAGAGCAAAAATATTAAACTTTGCACAGACCTATAACTTCAGAAGGGCTTATCCTCCATGCTCCATAAACAATTATCAGTACTAATTTAGCTCATGGTTATAAATAAGTGTATCGCAAACAGTGTGCCTCCTGAGATTTCTTGTGTGCCGCAACACACTGGCGAGGAGGAGAGAGTTGTCCCACGATGGCTGCCTGCCTACAGGACATGTCTCTCGCGGCAAGAGGCACATCCTGTAGGAAGTCAGCCGGTGCAAATGACTCTCCTCCTGGCCAGCGTCTCTCCTCTTCTCCCCGCACTTCCTGGATCCCTGTAATGATGGAGTCGCGGCCAGACGGTCCTCCGCGCTTGCGTGGACATTGACAAAATGACATCATCGCGTCGACTCCTGGGTGCCTTCCGGCTGGGGCACTGAATTTAGTGTGCCGCCGGCCAGAAAAGTTTGCGAGACACTGTTATAAATCATAAAAAGTACACTTCAGGGATCAGTAGCATGGAAATTCTAGCATCCGCACACACCACCCTCTAAATATAATTAGCAACTTATTTTTTTAGTAAATATTTATTGCTTATGCATAATAGACTATTGAAAGTACTGCATGCTAATTTCTCCCAAATTCTAGGTTTCCAAGTGCAGCATGAACCTCCCTAAAGTGATGAAGGGCTGTACTGGGATAAGAGGTGTTTAGTCAGTCTTTGATCTTCTTAAGGAAACTAGCAATTCAGATGCCAATAGCAGCTCCAATGACAGTCACCCAAGAGCAACAAACTCAATTCACAGAAGTCATTTATTGTAGGAGTGCGGTTCTAATTCATGTTTGATTCACAATGGCAACCTATCAATGCCAATCTCTCATTTAAACTACCTTTTTGTTAATATTTTAAAATGGTATCACAACCTACCAAGAGCTCAGTATTCTCCAGGACCAATATGTTACTTCCAGGAGCAAAATCCCATGATGAATCCAGCCAGAACCACGAGTGAAAGTCTCTGTGTCCCAATGTTGATCCCCCTCATGTGCCATCCCACCCTCAAATCACCCATCCCTACATGTGAAAAGTTTCATATCCCTGTAAATTCCATTTCATACCTAGGGTTCCCAATGAATATCTATGGGAAAAGCCTTCAGTCAATAGATTTAGGCACAGATTTATTGCTCCTAACACTGTATAACTGGACAGGAAGCTACTTTGTACACTGTCACATTCACATATATTTTGATGGATAGCTCTGCGTATGTCTAATAGCGCTATAGAAATGATTAGTAGTAATATTGTTAATGTAGAAATCCACTCACCAGAACTTAAACTCAGGAAGCCTCCTTATAAATGGACGGAATTCCTCATTTTGTTTTGTTGGTAATGAAGGACCTTCATCTGGAAAATAAAGTTGAAAACAAAATGGGCAACAATGCGTTCCTTCATTAGCCATGGCAACTTTAGGATTTTAGCTTAAAGCTAGTCCAAATGGCCTGTGCTTTCATGTATCCCTTTGTATATAGTAATGACTAACCATGCAGTAAATATACAGATTTTCTTATTGAATTAGCACTGTCCTATGTGAAACAAGGTGGAGGGAAGCTAAGTTGTCTTTTTCAGCTCATTCAAAACCAAAGCTGGGATCTAGGAACTATTTGGTGTAACTATACAAGACATGAATAAAAGTGAAAAAAATCATGTGTGTTGTGCTGCAGCCATGATAAGAGAACACTAGGCCCCTTTCACAAAGCCAAGGTAGCGAGTCCTAGTGCAGCAAAAGTGACGCAGCCTATGGGAATTGAATGGGTTGTGCTGCATTTACCGTGTGAGTTCTGGAAAATTTTTCTGTCTTAAAATCAGGATAATGCCCCTGCTGATCTGTATGGAACACATTTTCTCCAGTGGATCCAAAATGTCTGTCTAGGCTTATTAAATTCTTTAAGGGCCACTATCCATTTTTGTCCAACAGGCTGGCTTAAATATTTACCACCCAAAGGGCATTGCTGATTGCTTTTCCTGCATTTGCTTTTTGAAACTTGTAACTTCCTTATATAAGTAGGAAGGAACACACTGGCACCTTTATTGAAAGATACTGTTAAATCTGTACAGCTATAGTAGCTGCTCAGCTTCAAGACCATTTAGATTGATTTGATTTATTGGATTCAAGGTAATGAAGTTTCAGGAAAATACTTAAGCATCTTTTTACAAAGTGCTAAGAATCCTATTTTAAACCTATGGGTTTCTTAGCATTTGGAAGTGCTAATCGTTAGTGCACCTTAGTAAAAGGATGTCTTAAAATGGAAGTTATAGGCAGACAGGGGTTGGCCTTTGACCTGGTTGCCTTACATTCCAAGAGGCCCTGATTTTGCAGAAATACCATATTTTACATGTCTGAGATGAACTTCTGGTGCAAATGCCTCTTGAAAGTTGATCTGATAAAGTTAATAAAAAATATCTGGTTGGAAATATTTGCACCATTGTCATTATTCCTGAACACCTTTCAGAATTAAGATTATGGTTAGATAGAGAGGTTTCTGTTTTATTGATGCAGTGTGGTGCAGTGGTTAAAGCTACAGCCTCAGCACCCTAAGGTTGTGGGTTCAAACCCACGCTGCTCCTTGTGACCCTGGGCAAGTCACTTAATCCTTCCATTGCCCCAAGTACATTAGATAGATTATGAGCCCACCGAGACAGACAGGGAAAAATGCTCCAGTGCCTGTTTTGAGCTCACCTGGGAGAACGGTATGGAAAACTGAATAAATAAAAATAAATAAATCTGCTTTTGGTGTAGTTGATCATGACTTGCTGCTAAGGAAACTGGATTCTATTGGTATAGCCGAGACTAGAGAGATGCACAAGAACAAAGATGGTGGGAATCCGGCAGTTATGATTTCTGGGTTTGTAGGATTCCTGCAGGTTTCCCACAGGACTGAGGCTTAGAATGTACTGAAAGAGGCAACTGGAACAACAGAACAAAATGAACCTATTTATTTATTTAAAATACTTCTATCCCACATGAAACCAAGCGGCTCAAATTAATACTCTTTGACAGTATATTTTCACAAACCTACACAAAAAGCTTGTGTGAAAAGCTTCAGCTGACTCCCAGTGTGGCAAATGCGATGCAGTCCATAGGGATTGAATGAGCTGTGTGTGTCTTGTCATGTGGGAATCGCTACCACCGCTTTGTAAAAGGGACCCAAAATTCTGTTATGTTAATGGCTCTAGTTTTTGGGCTCTATTAGTACAACTATGTCATAGTAATAAATTAGAGATCCAAGCCACTTCCTTTATACGTTTTGTATCTACTTGAAATTTTGCTGCTCCTAGTTTGTAGAATAGGCTTCCTGATAATGTGTCAAGAACAAAATTATTTTAAATTCCATATGTTTCTGAAAACTTGGCTTTTACTAAAAGCGTATGTTAATGTATTAGTTTTAGCAAGGTTTTATTATAAATTTGTGTTTTCTGAAAAGTAGTCTAAGAATCTTTTCCAGTCTTGTAAATTGTTGCAAGCTAATGGTGGTATATTTTTTTTAAATGTGTTTATTGTTACTTCTCTCCCTAATCTAACTAAGGGATTCATAATAAAAAAAATATAAACGTCCAAAAAGTGTCCTAAATCGGCACTTGGATGTCCAAGTACAGATAATCAAAACCATCTTTCTAGATGTCTAGTAAGGTGTCCTAGCCTCTGAGCGTCCAGAGCTCGAGATTGGCGTGATGAAGGCGGGCTTTGGGCGAACACAACGGCAGGTTAGACTTGGATGTCTTGCAACGATGATTGAACATTTTGCAAAACATCCTGGATGGAACTTAAAGACATTCAGAGCTAGACCTGTTTTAGAAGCATCTAAGTGCCAAAAAGGTGCCCAAACTGACCAGATGACCACTGCATGTATCAAGGTAACACACCCCCACACTCCCCCATTGCACCACACAAAATGAGCACAAAAAGGTACATACCTGGCTCTAGAACAGCAGCATCTGGTATGAAGAAGCCTAGTAGAGCATCAGGTGTGTAGAATTACCTGGTAGGTGGGCTAGTGAACCATAGAGAGCAGGACCTAGGCCTATCAGGCACTCTAACCACAACATCAATGGCATTAAGTACGAGTCCATCAAAACCCACCCAAACCCTACTATACTGCCATATAGATGCTACCAGTAGCCATAAGGGCTGTTGGGGTAGTAGACAGGTAGGTATAGTAGGTTTGGGGGATGTCCAAATTCGGTCTTAGACGCACTATCAAAAATGCCCCTCCATGTATTTTTTTTATGGACTTCCTCCAGGAAATGGTCCAAACCTCTTCTGAACCCTGCTATGTTAGTTGCCTTGACTACATCCTCCAGCAAAAGATTATAAAGCTTAATTATGTGCCATGTGAAAAAAGACCTTATGATTTATTTTCAATCTTCTGCTCCTTAATTTGCTCAGCACTCCCTCTTGTTTGCAAGTTTAATTAACTATTCCTTATTTAACCATTATACCCTGCTCATGATTTTATACCCCTTCTCAGCTTTTTCTCCAATCTGTGTAGTCTTTCTTCAGAAAGGTGTTCCAGCCCCTTTATCATTTTTGTGGCACATCTCTGAACCTTTTCTAGTTCTGCTAATTTTCTCTTGGGGCCTAGAATCCTCTTTCTTAACTCATCCTGTTCAGGTAAGAAAGAAATAAAGAATGACTGTTATTTCTGCAATGTTATTCATGTTAGTTAAGCGACAACTATACCTGAATCTTCCATTAATGAGGGATCTACTTTTGGCGATAAAAAAGCTATGAAGAGGTTTAGGTGATAAATTCCCAAGGCATATGTCACAATGTACCAACCCTGAAAAGAAAGAAAAATGTAATGTATTAGGTAGATTCAAGTAACTATACCAAGGATTTTTCCATCCAACCACCCACCAAATTATTGTAGCAAAGTTTTGGGTCAAGCACAAAAACAGTCACAGAAACCTCTATAGACTAGCAATTATAAGCTTGCTCACTCATTCAAGCCTCATGTTGCCAAATTACAGCTTACTATCAAATCCTTTATTGTGGAAACATTTCATGATATAGACAACTTGAGTCATTGCAGCATTACTTAAGTCCCATACTACAAATAAATGATTTGGAAGAATTAGGCAGTTTTACATAGAACAAACAGATCTTCCAAAGAGTACAGTTAACAATGCAGGAGTTTTCTGGAGCCAAGATCAATTCGTGTGTAACCCAGCTTTGTACTGTAAATTGTACTTAATTACCTGATTCTATTTCTACTTTCCAGCCGATGCCATACGAACGTTTGCTTTTTGAGTATTGCACAGGCCCAGATTCTAAATGTTCCTTGTGTATTCCAATTACAGGAGAAATAATAGGACTTGGCTAAGTCTTGCAGTTATGTAGGCAAGCCTGGATTTTAGGAAGCTCTGACTAAAATTAAGTCTCACTTCAGCTCAGACACACCCTGCAATTAGCACAGCTACATATATGAAGGTGAACACAAGGACTTCCCTAGTGGGGAGTTCTAGATATGTGCAATGGTTTGGACGCCTACTAGCCACACAGCTATATGGGCAAAGTCATGAAAGTTTTCATTCCTGATTATTTTTCTTATTGTACTAAAAACAGTGTTCTGAGAGATTACAATTCTCAGATAAATCCTATGCTTCCACTTCTAGGTGTGTATATAGTATTATTATAAACAACTCCCCACCCTGGGTTTCAACTGCTTAAATTATAGCCCTATTCATTGCTATCCATCTGCGCTATTAAGCAACAGAATCAGTGGAAATTCTATTAGCTTATAGGATAACTTCCCAAAATCCTATCCATAGAGTACAGGTCTCCCTCCATATTTATGGGGTTTAGGGGACCATCCCCCTTGCGAATATCATAATTTGCAAATAACTTTAGGTCTTCTCCAGATCTTCCTGTCCCCTGCAGCAGCTCCATGAAGATCAGCAGCTGGCCTTGCTGGCTTTCACGGGGAGGGGGGGGTGGGTGGGAAATCTGGCAGACTGCCAGTGTCACTCACTCCTCTAATACTACTACTGTATGCAGCCAGACATCCTCAGAAGGCAGCGTGGGACTTTTCCAGCCACATGCGTGCTGATGAATCTACAGCGGCCCATCTCTTAGGACACAAACGTCCTGTTTCCCTGAGGTCAGGATGCTGTAGATTTGTCAGCGAACACGCGGCTGGAAAAACCCTACACTGCCTTCTGGGGATGACTGGCTACTGCCTCCACGTCTTCAGTTGATCCGTTACAAACAGCACTCATGAATAACCAAAGTCATGAATGCCAAACCCATGAATATTGACGGTAACCTCCTTGTGACCCTGGGCAAGTCACTTAATGCCCCCTTTGCCCCAGGTACATTAGTAAGATTGTGAGTCTGCCGGGACAGACAGGGAAAATGCTTGAGTACCTGAATAAATTCATATAAACCGTTCTGAGCTCCCCTGGGAGAACGGTATAGAAAATTGAATAAATAAATAAATATTATTCTGGCTCTCTGCTATATCTCTCACAATTCCAAAACCCTATTTACCATCCAGAACCTTTAGATCCTCCCAAACAATCTTGTAGTTCCTTCCTTTCATCATATCCATTTCAATATTGTTGGATCAAAGATTTTCAGCATAGTAGGCCCTTCGTTCTGGAATGCCCTTCCTTCATACTTATGTCTAGAGCGCTCCTTACAGAACTTGAGTGCTGGTCTCAAAACATTTTTTTTTTTTTTCCAGGATGCATTCCCTGATTGATCCACCATTTAAAAGATACCCAGGCTGGGTGAGATTTATTGATTGCTTGGCAAGCGAGGCCTACATTGCAGATGCTTTAACTTAATCTAACTTTTGATGTGGTTCCTTTCTACTGTTCTAGTCCTCCTAATCATTTATCTCAATTGTAAACCACTCTGAAAGTTCTCCTCTAGAGTGGTATATCTAGCTTTAATAAACCTGAAACCTAAAATTAGGAGAGAAGAAATGCAGCAAAATCCCACAGAAGGAAGATAAAATGTAATAGGACTGACCAAAGAGAAACCAATAGAAGGTTTCACATCATTAGAAATTCGACAGCAGAAAGTATGTGATTTTCTTCAAAACCATCTTACAGAAGATTTTACTATTATTATTCACCTCCCAGAATTATCCTAGCCTTAATTCCAGTTACTGTCCTTCACGTGGGCAATAGACATTCTGGTCTAAATTTATTTTATGAGCAACTTAAATTCTACATGTTGGCACTGTCTATGGAGCATTTGACAGAGGAGGTATGTCAAATTCTTACTACTGCATACACATTTGGTTCCCAGCCTAAAATGCTTTTAAAAAGTATCATCATGTGGTGCTTTGCGAGGCAATTGAGGAGGTGGATTTTGCCAAAACTGCCTTGCAGTGGTCAGAGGATTTAAACACTGAAACCACAGCAGATTATGTTTAGGAGAATTTGAAAAGTGGAGGAGCAGCATTTGAAAGTATGAACTTATGGGAACTGCAATATACATTTTTGCCGCACTTCTGCATACCATCTCACAGAGCATTTAAAGCATCACTCGCCTATCCTAAATGCAAACTGATGGGAGCCAAGTTAGGACACGTGTTTTGGGACTGCCCATGCGTGCCGATGTTTTGGTCTCATTTAATCATTTTGTTTCTCATTAATGGAAATGGAAAGTAGAGGAGCTACCAACTGTACTGTTTGGTGCATTCAAAATAACATTTCCCGTTCCAAAAGGCCTCAAATAATGTTTGGGGAAAGCCTTACTAATGGCCAATAAAACCATTCTATTACTGTGGATTAGTGAGGAAGTTCCTTCACTAGCGATGTGGCAAAATCAAAAGATACAACTGCTGACCACGGAGAGATAGGGAATTGCAGATGATCTCTACAGAGTATAGTAAACATTTTCATAAGATCTTGGAAGATTTTTGGACTTCTTTGGCACCCGCAACTTGCAGCAGAATTCTAAGCTTTCTGTACACTGCCGGTAGTATACCATGTGGATCAGGAGGGTAGAGGGATTGAATGGGGAAGACGGGATGGAAATGGATAAGGACGGGTTTAGATCTTACAGCAACATGCTGTTCAGAATAATTACGCCCATTCAGTATTGATATGCAAATTTGATATAATGGTTAAATATATGTTTGTGGTATTTGGAATATATTGTATTATCGGTGGATATAATAATAATAATAAAAAGATTTAAAAATTAAAATCTGGTTCAATACCTTTATATGCTACTAAAGATTACAATACATTATACAGAAAAGCTTCCACCTTACCTGCAGCAGATAAACTCTAATCATATACAGTAAACTGAGACTCAGAGTCATAACCCATCGCATTGCTGTGTATGGAGTGGCTTTGTCTAGCCAGGACTGATAAATCTACAGAATGACACAAAGAAACATATGTGTAGATCTCTCACATTAATGCATAGAATCTGTGTGTCAAATGCAGACAACTTAGTAAACTGAGGACAGTTCTTAAACACAGACTTGTGTCTATTATGCTAGAGGAAGGGAAAAAAACCAAAAAATAACCAATCCTCACATTTCTTTTGACTGAATTAACCTAATCAGTAGTCTTATATTCCACTATTTTTCAATTCAGATTCAGTGCGGATTACA
This sequence comes from Geotrypetes seraphini, assembly GCF_902459505.1. Taxonomy (NCBI): domain Eukaryota; kingdom Metazoa; phylum Chordata; class Amphibia; order Gymnophiona; family Dermophiidae; genus Geotrypetes; species Geotrypetes seraphini. The sequence continues at coordinate 18,366,877 of NC_047098.1, forward strand.
AGAGATAAAATAACATTTATCAAAAAAAGTAGCAAAGAGCAGAACTTGACAGAATGTGATGGCGGGTGAGGGAAGGTAGGGGGGGCTATTCTGAGAATTCCAAAATAGCAAAAAGATCCCACTGTTACATCGATCTTCAAGAAAGGTTCGAGGAGAGATCTGGGAAACTACAGACTGGTGAGTCTGACCTTGGTACCGGGAAAGATGGTAGAAGTGCTGATAAAGGACCGCATCACTGATCACTTTGACAGACACTAGCATGGACGGACACAAGCAAGGCTTCAGCAAGGGAAGATCTTGTTTGATGAACTTGCTGCACTTCTTCAAGAGAGCAAACAGGCAGATAGACATGGGCGAGCAGGTCGACATTGTATATCTGGATTTTCATATGGCGTTCGACAAGGTCCCACATGAACGACTACTTTGAAAAATTGCGAGCCATGGAATCGAGGGTGAAATACTCATGTGGATTAAAAACTGGTTGGCAGATAGGAAACAGAGAGTGGGGGTAAATGGGCAATACTCGGACTGGAAAAGTGTCACGAGTGGAGTGCCACAGAGTTCGGTGTTTGGACCCGCGCTCTTCAACATATTTATAAACGACCTGGAAATTGGTGCAGACGATACGAAGCTAATCAGAGTAGTGAAGGCGCAGAAGGATTGCGAAGACCTGCAACGTGACATAAACACACTCGAGAAATGGGCCACAATATGACAAATGAGGTTTAACGTGGATAAGTGTAAGGTGACACATGTCGGCAATAAAAATCTTATACACGAATACAAGATGTCTGATGCGGTACTCGGAAAGACCCCCCAGGAAAGAGACTTGGGAGTACTGGTCGACAAGTCGATGAAGCCGTCTGCGCAATGTGCGGCGGCTGCGAAAAAGGCGAACAAAATGCTAGGAATGATTAAGAAGAGGATCATGAACAGATCGGAGAAGGTTATCATGCCGCTGTACGGGCCGTGGTATGCCCCCACCTGGAATACTGCGTCAAGCACTCGTCGCTGTACATGAAAAAGGACACGGTACTACTCAAAAGGGTCCAGAGAAGAGCGACTAAAATGGTTAAGGGGCTGGAGGAGTTGCTATACAGTGAGAGGTTAGAGAAACTGGGCCTCTTCTCTCTTGAATAGAGGAGATTGAGAGGGGACATGATTGAAACATTCAAGATAATGAAGGGAATAGACTTGGTAGATAAAGACAGGTTGTTCACCCTTTCCAAGGTAGAGAAAATGAAAGGGCACTCTCTAAAGTTAAAAAGGGATAGATTCCATACAAAAGTAAGGAAGTTCTTCTTCACCCAGAGAGTGGTAGAAAACTGGAATGCTCTTCCGGAGACTGTTATAGGGGAAAACACCCTCCAGGGATTCAAGACAAAGTTAAACAAGTTCCTGCTGAATCGGAACGTATGCAGGTAAAGCTAGTCTCAGTTAGGACACCGGTCTTTGACCTAAGGGCTGCCACGGGAGTGGACTGCTGGGCACAATGGACCACTGGTCTGACCCAGCAGCAGCAATTCTTATATTCTTATATGGTGTTAAAAAAAAAAAAAGGAGAGAAAAAGGATCTCAGAAACCTGCTTGGTGACAGGGAATAAACCTCAGCCATGTCTGAAAAGGTTCCACGTTTCATTCAGTGATCCTGAAAAACTTCCCCCTTCTTTTTTTGGCTCTATTTCTTTTCTATTTCTTATATATTTCTTCCTTTTAGCACAAATTTTTATATACTCTTCTCCACTGTTAAAACTATCCCCTCCTTTTACTAAACCGCAATAGCGGTTATTAGCGCAGGGAGCCGCGCTGCTCCCGACACTCATAGAGTTTCTATGAGCGTCGGGAGCAGTGAGGAGCAATCAGCACAGCTCCCTGTGCCAATAACCGTTATCGTGGATAAGTAAAAGTCTATTCGTTTGAATTACTGTTCAATGTGTCTTCAAAATGTACTTATCTCAAATGCTGCAGGCAGCCACAGCCCTGAAACGTGGAACCTCGTCAGACTTGGCTGAGGATTTTTCCCCTGTCACCAAACAGGTTTCTGAGATCCTTTTCCTCTCTTTTTTTTTTTTTTTTACACCTTATGCTTTGAACAGTGGAATCTTTTTGTTATTTTGGAGTTGTTCCAGTGGGTCATCTTGATTGTGTATATCAGTGGGCTATTCTGAGAATCCCACACATGATAAGAAAGCCTTATCAATTGTAAATCACTCTGACAACTGTTGAAGGGTGGTATATCAAATATGTTTAAACTATTATAAGATTTTCAGGACTTTGGTTCAACTGACATCACCACTCGTACAGCTGTGCTGTCCAGCTTGACCATAGAGAAAATTATTTATTCCTAGAGAAAAAAATGTAATTGTAATTGAATAATAATTTTCATAGCCGACTGGCCATGACACGATTTGTGCCACGTGAAGCCCCTACAATAACCAGTCAGCAAGCTCCACATTTTATATTTATTTATTTAAAATATAAATCAGCTGCTCTGTCCACTTTACAGCAGCGGACAGTTGTTTTTTTGCACAATTTAATCTTAACACCAACCTGACCAAGTCGTGTGAAGAATCTATATACTACTGAAGGCTTGCCATGAATAGATTCTCCGGTGCTGTCTCCTTCCGACATCCTGTTTCTGTATAAACATAAAAAAATTACATTGCTTTTAGAATGAAGCATGTAAATGTGTGCAAGTTTTCTAAACATCCATAAATCCTTAGGACAGTTTCTCAAACTATCTTCACAAAACTCTCTAGGGCCTTCCACAGCTAAGATATCCACAATGAGTACGCAAGAGATAAAAATCTACATAACTGAAAATCCAGTACATGCAAATTCATCTCATGCATATCCATTGTAGATATCCTGAAAACTCAACTGGCCATGGAATCCAAGATACATTTGGGAAACCCTGCCTTAGGATATTTTTAAACCCTACACTGTACAGTGGTTTACTGTCCTGCTCCACCATCCCGAACTATTTTACATTTAGGGCTCCTTTTACAAAGGTGCTCTAAGCGTTTTAGTGCGCGCTAAACACTAATGCGTGCATGGTAGTCTATGGACACGTTAGCGCGCGCTAAAAGGAATAGTGCACCTTAGTAAAACAGGGGGTTAATGTTCTGTCCCTAGAAATAGTTCTCAGTTTAGAGGAGGTGGGGTACTTTTTAATTGCAAACACCAGTGAAAATAATTATATTAATCCCTTCCTTCAGGGACTGTCTGCCTAGTAGTAACCTGGATATAGATACATAAGAACATAAGAATTGCCGCTGCTGGGTCAGACCAGTGGTCCATCGTGACCAGCAGTCCGCACACGCGGCGGCCCTAACTGAGACTAGCCCTACCTGCGTACGTTCTGGTTCAGCAGGAACTTGTCTAACATAAACAAAGCAAAGTGAAACCAGGATTGAACTTACATATAACAATCACCTGCAAAAAAATCTATGCATCTTTAGATGACTCTTTAATATTTGCTTTATGTTACACAGAGCTCACTGTGGGATCCTTTTACAAAGCTGCGGTAGAAAATGGCCGAATTTCCATTTCCTAAATTAATGATTATAGGCTAATGTTGCCATTAGTGCGTGACCATTACCAAAAATTGCACGCGAGTCATTACCGCCACCTATTTTGTAGGCAATAAGGCCCCAAGTCTATAAAGTCTGCCTAAAGTCAGGCACCCATTCTATAAAACTTGGGCTCCCATTATAGAATCACACTCGGCGTCACCTAAGCGTGCTTAGGTGGCACTCTGTATCCTAATATTTAGACGTTTCCAATTTATGCCAGGGTTTTCTATGCCTAAAGTCAGGCGCCGATATCAGAGCCAAACGGCATCTGATTCACAATAAAAGGCACCTAACTCAAAAACATACCCATGATCCGCCCTCTAACCACACCCACTTTTAGTGTAGGCACTTTGAGCTACGTGCCTACTTTTTTATAGAATCAAGATTTTTGTGTTAGGCACCTAATTAAGACCGATTGTTAAGTGTTGAGTGCCAATATCAGCCTCTCTCTCAATTAAAATGGGCGCTGATATTGGCAATAAGGGCTCACATGCTAGTCACACGCTAATCAATTAGCGTATGGTAATGTAGATGTGCTAACTGATTAGCGCAGAAACATCCACTCTGCCCCCAGACACACTCCGTCCCAGAAAAAATAGAACCTTTTTTTTTTTTTTACCTTAACCTTTTGCTCTACACTGCTATAGTTCCTGATATCTTCAAACATGCCATAGTTACACCCCTCCTCAAAAAACTCTCCTTAGACCCCGCATACCCTTCCAACTAATGCCCCATCTCCCTCCTCCCCTTCTTATCCAAACTAATCGAATGTGCTGTTCACCGCCGTTGCCTGGACTTCCTTTCTTCTCATAATATTCTAGACCTGCTTCAATCGGGCTTTCGCCCTCTCCATTCTACAGACACTGCCCTTGCTAAAGTCTCTAACGACCTGTTCCTGGCCAAATCCAATGGCCTCTACTCTATCCTCATCCTTCTCGAACTGTCTGCTGGCTTCGACACTGTTGATCACCACCTCCTTTTCAACACGCTGCCCTCACTGGGATTCCAGGGTTCTTTTCTCTCCTGGTTTTCTTCCTATCTCTCCCATCGTACTTTCAGTGTTTGTTACGGTGGATCCTTCTTTGCTGCCATCCCACTGTCTATCAGTGTACCTCAAGGCTCCATCCTGGGCCCTCTCTTTTCCGTATACACCTGCTCTCTCAGTACACTGATCTCTTCTCATGGTTTTCAATATCACCTCTATGCCGCCGATTCCCAGATCAACTCTCCACACCAGATATCTCTATACAAACTCAGGCCCGAATCTCAGCCTGCCTATCCGACATTGCCGCTTGGATGTCTCACCGCCATCTAAAACTGAATATGATCAACACTTTTACGTGTTAAATATTGGGCTGAATTTGGCAGATCTAAATGCTGTTTTTGAGCACTAAAAATTCAGGTCAAATATTATAACACATATAAAGTTAAGTTTTGAGTAGTTTTTCTACTTTAAAATATAAGAAGGTTTTTGCCGACAACAGAGACACTCGAGAATAATGATTCCGAGACTTTTCCTGCCAAATAAAAGTATTTAAGAAGCGTTTTTCACAATTTCTATTCCTCTGGCACCATATTTAATAGTGTTTTAATTTGGATACTTAGTTGTTTATTGATGCGATTGATTATCTATTGTCAGGGGGGCCTTTTTACAAAGCTAATGTACACTTAATGCAGGAAAAATGGCCTAACACAGGATGCGTTAAAATGATCTATGTTAGTTTTGCTATCCGTGAATGCTAAGAATGTGGGGTTGTTTTTTTTTTTTTGGGGGGAGGGTATGTCAGGGGCAGAGAAGGGTGTGGAAGCAGCTAGCACACTGACATCACTGGTGCACTAACTGGTTAGTACATCCATAACGCAGGAGCCTTTAGCGGCTCCTAAATAGGAAGTGGTAAGTGCTCCCATGTTAATTTTGTAAACAGTCATGTGCTTATGATAACACGAGCACATGGTCAGATATTCAATAAATGGCAAAATGCTTCTTTTATGGCCACACTAGACATGGGCTTAGCACATGGGAAAGTCCTATGTTAATTAATGCCTTCATGTGGCCTAACACAGCTTAGTAAAAGGATCCCAGAGACATTAAGATGGTGTAGCTACTGTAACTACTGTATAAAACAGGGGTGTCAAAGTCCCTCTTCGAGGGCCGCAATCCAGTCGGGTTTTCAGGATTTCCCCAATGAATATGCATGAAATCTATTTGCATGCACTGCTTTCATTGTATGCTAGTAGATCTCATATGATATATATAAATTATTATTGTAATTTTCGCTGTACTTTTTGAATTGCACGGCCTTCTCCTAACAGGCCCACTTGGAAATTTCTTCCAATCTGTATACCTTATACTCTCGCTCAGCAAATTGTATATCTATAATTTTGCTTCCTAAATGTTTCTGCACTGTGTATTTTCTCTGACTATCTGCACATTGTAACTCGTTGAATGTCCAGCTCTCTTGATTGTAAACCGCCTAGAAGTCGCAAGATTGTGGCGGTATAGAAGAATAAAGTTATTATTATATATAAAAATACAAAAATTTGATCAACAATGCCATGTGTTTACTTTAGTCCTGAGTAGTAACCCCCCCCCCCAATATATTAAGTTATGCTTGATAAGCATCTCTCCAACTGCATAAGTCATTGGTTTACTTGCAGTGACAACAGACATAATGATAAATCAGTAGCTCCCACTGGGGGTCTGATGGAAGGGAAGCACGCAAGTTTAAGTGGCGAGAAAAAGAAGATGCAGACCTACCCCAAGGAGCTCTGCTCTTAGGATGCTGCTGCAGGTCAGAAGGAAGAGAGTGGGTTGATAGCAGCTGGGAGTCTGAACCTTCACTGCTGCATGGGGAAAAGGCCAGTTGCTGCCAGGAGCTTAAAGCTGCCTCCTATAAATGGGAGGATAAGAGGAACAATGTGGCTAAACACAGCTAGAAACCCAAACATGTGCCATCACACCAGGAAAAGGAGAGGAAGATGGCTGCTTGCCGGGGGGGGGGGGGGGGGGGGGGGGGGGGGGGGGGAAGAGGAAGGAACAGAGGATCACTGGAGCTGATGGTTTCTGAGTGCTGAAGTTGTGCTTCAGTATGCTGTAAGGCAGGGGTGTCAAAGTCCCTCCTAGAGGGCCGCAATCCAGTCGGGTTTTCAGGATTTCCCCAATTAATAAACATGAGATCTATTAGCATACAATGATAGCAGTGCATGCAATTAGATCTCATGCATATTCATTGGGGAAATCCTGAAAACCCGACTGGATTGCGGCCCTCGAGGAGGGACTTTGACACCCCTGCTGTAAAGAGAAGGAACTCAGGGTGATGTGTTTATTGCAGCATAGCAAGCATAGAAAGACTGGTAAAATAGACAAATGCAGATTTAGTAGCACTCAATGGGAGACGATCATTGGGTCTCATGTACTAACCCCTCCTTTTACTAAGCCACGTTGATGCTGCGTTGGAGCATTTTAATGCTCTAGGCTGCAGAAGAAACCAGTACCACGACTTAGTAAAAGAGGGCCTAAATGTCAGAATGTCTGTATACAGGGAGGTACGATAAGATTACACAATGATCGGCGAGTGTAAACATGTACACTGCTGTCCTAGTAAAAACACAGAGGTCATGACCCTTACGGAATTAGGATAAAAAGCTTGATGCAAGAAACAGACATTTTAGTAAAGGAAAAAAGCACAAGGGCAGCATCACTAATAGTCACTTGGTACCAGCATGTCTATTCTGCATGTGCAGAAGGAGAAAATCCTCAGATTAGAGAATGACACGGGGACAAATTTGTCCCCCTCTCCGCAGGAACTCAATTTTCCCGTCCCCATCAGTTTTGTCGCTGCCTCTGTCCCATTACTGTAAGCTCTACCTCGAACACTGATACTTTTAAAGTGTTTCAGGCTTGTGCAGATGAGACCAGAGCTTGCAGGAATGGGACAGGATGGGAAAATGAGTTCCCGTGGGGACGGGGAAAAATATGTGCCTGTATCATTCTCTACCTCAGATATCAACAAATACAATCGGAGCACAAGCAAAAAGATACAGGATTTTTCCAGTTTGATTAGGTGCCCGTCAGAACAATCCAAAAATGTCCAAACACACCTTGATACTGTCTTCATATTTGCATTATAAACAACAAAAAGGATGCTATCTTTTAGTGTTGACCAATTCAGGGAAAAAATTTTTGATTCAATTTGATTTGGCCTATTGAATTGATTTTTTCAATTCGATTCACTTTTCCCGCCCAACAGGGTGGGATTTTTTCAAACGTCTTGGCTGTAGTGTAAACAAAATAAATAAAAAAAGGCTTTTCCTCTCCTTGTTAGGTCCAAGCTCACGCTTGCTAACACCAGCTCTGGCAGGATGCATATTTCAAATCTGACATATTGTAATCACAAAATAGAAAATAAAATTATTGTTTCTACCTTTTGTTGTAATCATAAAATAGAAAATAAAATTATTTTTCTATCTTTCATTGTATTATTCAAATCATGTTGGTCCCAAGCTCTGATTTCTGTTTGTCTTCTGTTAACTCACTCACCAAGGTTTCCTGCCCATTTGATGTTTTCTTCCTTTTCCATGCTCACAATCTTCCATCTCTGTACCTTCCCTTCCATTGCCATATCCAACATGTCTTTCCCACTGTCTACCAATCTCTCTTCTTTCTCTCTCTGCCTTGTCTCTCTTTCCCTGCCTTGTGCCCTGGGCCAAACCTCTCTATTCCCCTCCATGCAGCATCTCTCCCTTTCTTCCCTCCAATATCATCTGCACCATTTCTTTCTTCCCATGCGCTATCTGGTCCCTGCCCTCTATCCTATGTCCAACATTTCTCCCTCTCTAGTCTCCATGCATGTCTTCCTACCTTCTACCATATGCAGAATATCTCCCTCTCACCATTTTCTACCTCTGTTGCATCTCTCCCTTCTACTCCTCCATCCCATCTCTGCCAGCAGCTTTTCATCCCTCCCTCCTATCCCCCTGTGCAGAAGCTTTGCATCCCTCCTTTTCCCCTGTGTAACACCTCCCGACTGACCCCCTCCACCCCCTTTTGGGCCTCCTAAAATAGCAGCAGCAGCAGTGACCACCTTTGGAAAGGCAGTGCAGTGAACAAACTTCTCACGGCCTGCCTGCCAGGGTTCCCTCTGCCGCATCATCAGTGACGTGGCAGAGGGAAGGCCTCAGTGGAGCAGGCCAGGAGAAGCCTGTTCACCATGCTGCATCTGCTAAGTTGGTCAACGCCACCTCTGCTGCTACTTAAGAGGCCCGGAGGTATGTCTGGAGTCAGGATTCACTGAATCGGTGAGTCTGATTTTTTTAAAAAGTGAATTGAATTGGCAAATTGGGCAGCACTACTCTATTTGGTAGATATATTGATCTCAGTTTCCTAGATTTATTGCAATTACTTTTCTCATCTCTAGAAAACCCCGGCCTAGAAGTGAGGTTTATTCTTGTTAGAAATGCTCCTCTCCTCCAGGGCTAATGCATACTCTACCACTGCCAAAAACACACTGCTCCAAAACTTTGGGCATCACCTACTAAATAAATCTCTTAACATTTAAACACACATTCATACAAGTCTTTTTGTCCTACATGAAGGTACCCAGAGTTCACAAAGAGGGAAAGAAAAGCCTCAGAGATTCAATGGGAGTAATGTGGAAAGATTTCCAAGCTCCATAATTCAGTCATTGGCATATAGCACTTCCCCTCTGCTGCTCAAAAAAACTTTTTTAACTGGTGAAAAAATATCATTAAATTGTATTCAAACGCTTTAATCTTAGCTATCCACTTTCAGCTTACACTCATCCCTCCGTATTCGCGGGGGTTAGGGTCAGAGCCAGCCCGCGAAAATGGAAAATTCACAAATATCTTTTGGACCAACTCTGACCCACCCGCGCCTCCCTCCTGCGTCCCGGACCCTTACCTAGTGGTCTAGTGGTAACACGGGGCAGGAGCGATCTTCCTACACTCCTGCCCTGTGCAGAGCTGTCATCAAAAATGGCAGCTGTGAGTTCCCGTTGTAGTCTAGTGAGACCATGGGAACTCACAACAGCCATTTTTGATGACGGCTCTTCATGGGGCAGGAGTGTAGGAAGATCGCTCCTACCCCGCGTCACCACTAGACCATCAGGTAAGGTCGATTTACTAGGGGGGGGGGGGTCCCAGCACATAAAAACACGAATAGTCGAAACTGCAGGTGCCTAAACAGCGAATAAGAAGGGAGGAGTGTAGTTCAAAGCAATTCAGTATCGGTCCATCGGAAAATAAGTAAAAATGCTGTTCAAACTTTCAAACAAACTTTTAAAGCATATGTTTGCACATCAATATATATTTGCTGTGACTGTAGTAATGGTAATTCATTCACTCAGAGTTGCCCAGAAAAACTCCTCACACAATTCCTCTTCTCTGATGCTGACAGCGTTTTGCGACTTGAAACACTTCTGCATCAGGGAAATTACAAGTTTTCTACATTCAAGGTACTCTCCAATACGGTATCACTTCACAAAATGTCCTACAGCCATGACTCAATGAAACAAAGTAATTATGCGAGGACTTTTTCTGGGCAGCTCTGAGTGAATGACATTACTACAATCACAGCAAGTACATATTGATGTGCATATATATGCTTTAAAAGTTTGTTTGAAAGTTTGCATTTAGTTCTCCGACGACGGTAGAAACTTCTACCATGGTTTAGTAAAGGGGGGTAGCACTTAAGAGGTAAAGGATTGATTCTGTGTTAAATTGATTTGCAAAGGAACAATGAAGCTAAGGTCTTTTTCTCAACTCTGTACCTGTATATTTTATAACATTTTTGCAATGAAGAAAAAGCATCTCTGCAGACACAAATTCAGTTTTGAAAAATACAAAACCAAGCATCTGTGATAATATCTTCTAGATAGAAAAATTGCCTGTGACATTATGAATTATTAAAAAATCATTTAACAAAAACAATGTAAATATTGCCTCATGCTACATAATTAAAAACTAAGGGTCCCTTTTATCAAACCATGGTACAGCTTTTTACCTCAGGCTGGTCAGGTAAATGCTCCAACACTCATTCAATTTCTACAAGCATTGGAGCATTTGTTTTATTAAAACTTATACCACTTGTTCATACGACTGGTACAAGCCGTTTTCAAATATCTAATTAATATAAAAGAACTTTACCTTGTTGGCCTGTGGTAAAAAGCTCTACTGTAGTTTGATAAAGGGGGCCTAAATCCTTATTTCATGATGAATAACTTTTGGACTATAATAATAATAATAACAACAGTTTATATACCGCAATACCGTTAAGTTCTATGCGGTTTACAATAGATTAAGCGAGGTACAAATTGATTGAATTTAAGAGGGGGGAAGAGGAGAGTTAATAGGACCGGAAATGCGTTGTTCAGGAGAAAAAGATTAATAGGACAGAGGAATCACTATGGAGGAGAAAGAAGATGAGTGGGTCAGTTGTCTAGATACTTTAGGAACAGTTGAGTTTTTAGACATTTTCTGATAATGTACCTTAAACAGAAAACTAAGATAGATTTATCCTCAAAAAAGCATTTTATTTAAAAGAATCCAATTTAGGCTCCCTTTTATGAAACCATGTTAGAAAATTCTATCGCTGGCCGTAGTGGTATTAGCTCTAAAGCTCATAGGAATTCTATGAGCGCCGGAGCTGTTACTACTGCGACCAGCGCTAAAAACCATGCTACACTTTTGTAATAGGGGGGTTAATGTTGTTTTGTTAATTCTGTAAACTGTTTTGTAGCCTCCTTTGGGAGAGATGGTATAAAAAAATAATAAAAATACTACAGACAAGAAAATCTTTGAAAATTCATTTACAATTTGTACATGTCCAGTCAGATAAGTTAAATATGAATGATTAAGACTCAAAATGGGACATAAAATATTTAATAAAATCAGAGCCACCTTTCAAGTATTCCAAACAGAAAACATTAATTACGCATAATTTTATCATCATGATTTTATAATCCTATCCTTAAAATTATCCACTATAAACTAGATGGCACAGCAACAGTATGGCAATTATTTTCTGCCAGTGAAATATATCCCATGTTAATCAATAATCAGAGTTGCCAACTCACCCATGTCCAGGAAGAAGATTTTAAAGCATACCTGGGTATAAAACAGCATCATTCTGGCACATTCTGGAATCTGCTGCACCAATTTTCATGAGAACAGAATCAGGAACTAAAAATCCACATTACTTTATGACAGGGTTCCCTAAGCCTGTCCTGGGGGAACCCCAGTCAACCAGGTTTTCAGGATATCTACAATTAATATGCATGAGATAGATTTACATACTAAGGATGCTATGTATACAAATCGATCTCATGAATATTCCATTACAGATATCCTGAAAACCTGACTGGCTGGGGTTCCCCTTTGGGAATCACTGTTTAGAATGTAAGTTTAAAATAGGGATGGGACAAAAAGACTCTCTCTTGGAATGCAGTATCTTGGCAGCTCTGAGTAATTAACCATTTCAGTATTATAAGGAAAGATCTGACATTTTACTAATAAATGCCTTACTATAACTGGTAACATTAGTCAAAAGCACGCACCGTAAAAGGCAAAGTAAAAATATTTTGTTTACACGACAGAAGAAACTCATTGTTTTAGTTTGCTTTAACCATGAATGGCTATACAGTATGTGTGTCTTAAACTAAGAAAAGTGAGATTCTTTTCCATTCCTAAAGATAGCAGTCAAACCCCAAGAAAGAGAAAGTCAATGACTGTTTAACCAGGCCACTGAATAAGACAAGCAATGCCAATTCAGTTTGGCTTTTGCCAATGATAAAAATGAACGTCTCCATTATAATTTTCCACTCATTTCTCAGGCAGGAGCACTTAATCCAATCAAACAAACGTATAATAAAACCCAAAACATTTTTAAAAATACAGACTGACGAAAAGGTCAATTTTAGCACTCTTCCCACTGTCACTGAAAAAGCTCGGCAAGCTATCGGGATTTGTAGTCATTTGTCTGGTATGACCCTATATTACAGCGCACGAGCGAAGGAGCCAACGAACTACATTTCCCAGAGTGCTCCACTATACGCACAACTCACTTCCGGCAGGCTTAGCCCTCGTAGATAAAGCAGACTGAAGCAAATAAGAACCGTTTTCCTCCCCAGTGGCGGCCGAAAAGCACCGCGTGGCTCCCGCTACGCACGCTTTTCAGCGCAGCGGCGCTATGAGTTGGCAGAAAGCGGCTACAGAACCCACAAGAAAGTCGTCTCACCAGTCTCGAGTTCCTGGAGTCCGACCTGCCGGAGGCTAGGAAGATAGGAATGAACACGTCACTATTCCCACCCACTACCAAACAGCAGCTGTGACATATAAGGCTAGAGCAGCCGATTGTAGAGAACTCGAGGGATCGGTTGTTCGGCGATATGTTCTTGTTTTATTTTTAACTCAGTACTTTTGTGGGGTTTTTGTTTTTTTAATTGGGATTTATGTAGGCTTCCTCATGAGAAAATATGCACTAAATGGTTGAATAGGTACATGTTTTAGGCTTCTTTGCTAGTACTTTAATATTTGCTAGATCATCCAGGGCCAGCTGCTTTTAGATTTTGGTGACTGGGGTTGAAGGAAGCTATCCAAAAGATTAGGAGGGCCAGAATAGCCAGGTGGCACGCCTTTGAAGCAGCATATGCACGTGTTCACAAAGTAGGCGGAAGCAGGCTTCTCTGTTTTGTCGTGGAGGCATACCTACCCACAGGTGTCTTCAGGATTCCCACGCTAACTCGGCGTGCACATATCACGCTTTTTTTCAAGATTCCCACTATGAATAAATATGCAGATGCCTGTTCCTAATACACAGATACCAAGTTAACCAGTTCAAGGCTGGAGATTCCAGGTGCATTGTGGGACTTGCAGTACTGTTTTTAATGGACGGGATCAAGAGCTACAAATCTCACACTCAGACCTGCCAAGTCTCAAACTTTGGTAGGTTACTTCCCTCCTGCAGAAGCTGAAACTCCTGCTGAGGAATAGAACATGGTTCTGCCCATCTTCCTCACCATGTGGTCCCGCACCACCTATTCTTAACACCCCTCTATGGCCTGCTTCCTCCTCTCCCCTTAAATATCCCTTTCTCTGCTTTTAAGTTTTTGCTGCAACAGCGTCAGCTCGGTACCATCAAAAGCAAGGCACTGTAGTGCCGCGTGCTTGAGTAGAGAAAGGGATTTTCGATGGGAGGGAGCAGGCCACATAGGAATATTAAGAAGGGGAGGTATTGGGCCATGTGGAGGGGGGAGAAGACAGATGCTTGTTGGACCAATGGGGAGAAGCTAGAAAGAAAAGGGGATGTTTGATTAAGAGGAAGGAGGTGAGGGAGAGATGCTGGAGAGGAAAAGTGCTTGTTGGATCATTTGGGGAGGTGCTAGGAAGAAAGGGGAGTGATGCTTGATTGAGGAGGGGAAGAGATGCTACACCATGTTGGGAGTGGGAAAAGATGCCAGACTATTTCTTGAGGAGGGGGAAGATGAACAAGGAGTGAACTGAATCAAATGGGAGATACTGGATTGGGCCGAGGAAGATGATACAGTGGAGAGGGACAGATGCTACTGCCCTGCAGCAATATGTTGTCGCACGCTGATAGCCCCGCGGCGCATGCGCTTCGCAACTTTTACGTCCACTAGGCGTATTGCCAGGTGCCAGTCTGTGATTGGGCGCTTTTTGTTTAATCTGACACTCGGCTCCGCCCTTAGTTACTCCTCAGCCAATAGGCAGCAGGCGTCCGGTTGCTAGGCGCAAGGCGGCCTGACCCAAACGATGGCTACCTCGATTAAGGAGCCACGCAGTTCCAGTTTCTACGTGGGCGAACTGAAGCAGCAGCTGCGGGACGGTAAGAGTCGTGGCGGAGGATGCAAAGCGGGACCCACTGATTCTAGACTTCAGTCTCCAGCCGGGGAGGGGTTGAGTTGGGGGGGGGGGGGTTAGTTATTGCACTGTTGTCATAACCGCATTCTTAAGTGATGTGATAACAGCATCATAAACAGGATTGGCTCAAGGGATTGTGGTGCCCTGAGCCAACTTTTTGCATTGGCGTTCCTCCCTCCTCAACAACACTGCAATCTGGTATTTCGTATCCCCCCCCCCACCCCCCACATGAGGCACTGGTTCAGGGCACTGATGATAAGAGGTGCCAAAATCCAAATCCAGCATCTTTCCCTCTGGAAGCTTGAAGATCTTGGTGCCCTTTATCAGTGGCGCCCTGGGCCATCCACAGGTAGAGCCAGCCCTGATTATAAATCATTTAAAATTATTTTGTATCCTCTACAACTAGAGCAATTTTTACTAGTTCAAAAAAACTCATAAACTGTTCTTTTTGGAGTTAATTAAAAGATACCAGTGTGATTTGAGAATTCATAAAAGTAAAAGTTTTTGAGATATTATTTAATTAGATTTTATTATTACTATTTGGAATCTCCTAATTGTGATTGTAATTTCCTTTTGATTTAAAATGGTAAATCTCCCTTAACGTGGGCTTGATGGAAATAATGTTGTTTAAACAATGCTACAGATGTATTTCTTATTTGTTTGTTTTGAAAATTCCATTCTTATACTCTGTATAGAAAATATTTTGAAAATTATAAATAAAAAAATTATTTTGTATGTTCATTGTAAATCCTTTTTGTTTGGAGGAGGTGCAGTTTCTGCCTTAATGGCACTTGGGTATTGTTTATTTGAAATGTGTATACACCACTACTAATAAATACATCTATTTGTTTAATGATTGATTGGTTGGCATTTATTTTTTTTTTTTTTGAAGGCTTCTATATCAGTACTGATGACTGGGGGGAGTCAATTCAGAGCAGTTTACGTGAGCTTCTGCAAAGATGTTATAGTCCTTGAGCTTCTGTGTTTTTGTGATGGTTTTCCAGACATGAACTGCTGTAGTGTTATAATATATTTACATATCTTTTTACATTTGTTTACACACTATCCCCCTCTTCTACTAAACCGCGCTAGCGGTTTTAGTGCAGGGAGCCGCGCTGCTTCCGACGCTCATAGAGTTCTTATGAGCGCCAGGAGCAGCGCGGGTCATTCAGCGTGGCTCCCCACGCTAAAAGCACTAGCGTGGTTTAGTAGAATAGGCCCTATATATTCACCCTATATATACACTTGAGTATACTACGTTCACCCTATATATACCTCTTCTTATGCATTTGTAAGAAACGCTGTTGCAGTGAAAACTTCAGAAGTCTTTGGTAAAACAGAGAATTGTTTATTTTCTTCCTGGCCAGAAAGGGTGTCAAATTTGCATCGAAAGAATGACAAAGTAGGCACACTTAGTTCAGTATTAGAGAATGACACAGTGACAAAATTCATCACCATTACCGTCTCCGCGGTAAACAATCTTCATGTCATTCTTTAAGGAGAGAGGGAAGAATCAGAGTATAATTGGGCACAACCATTGACCCGCAAGCTTTGCTTTGAAGAATGCTGGTGTAGAAGGACTGAGGCTGAAATAGACACTAAAAAATGACTTGGGATTATTTCCCGCGGGGACAGGAATGGTGATGAATTTTGTCACCATGTCATTCTCTATTCAGTATATTTATTAGTTTTATAGTTGGTGCAAACATTCCAAGTCCCTCCTGCCTGCCTGCTCGCTCAATGAATAGAGGACTAGCAGTTCACAACCTATAAGACACTTTTCTTCACTTCTTCCGGTCTCTCTGCCCCTAATTACTTCTCCCATTACTCTTATTCCTCAGACCTCCGACTCTATTTACAGTTGCCCATATTTGGGCACTTGCTTCTCCCCTCATATGCTCGTCCTTCATGCTACGTATTTGGGCTGGTTATTTGAACAATAGCCCTTATGGTTAGTTACGCTGAGCCGTAAGATTTTGTATATCTCTTGACTGTAGACATTGTTTTCACATAGTATCAAATACTATCCCAGAAATGCCCCCCACCCTTCTCCCTATTCAGCAATACCCCTTACTGCTATATGTACACATGGTGTTAAACAAATTCCCTCTACTGGAATTTATGGGTTTTGACACTGCAACAATTAACATCAATTAAAACCTTATCAATTTTATTTCTAATTTCATTTCTCACACATTTATATTATAATACACCTTTATAATATGCCTTTATGCAGATTGGATTAATAGGCACAGTTTACGGACCTGCTAGTTTCAGTGATGTTTAAAATAACCGCTGAAGGAATGTCTTTATCCTATTGTGCACCTTGCTTGAGTTAGTCATGGAGTGTACTCTGTACTAGCCCAGGGGTGGGCAACCTGTCATTGAATTTAATGCAGCCTATGAGGCATTGGCCATATGCACAGAAAATGTCATTAAGCAGAGTTTTGACAATTTTAAATATTGCATTTTATAAATATTTTAAGAACAGACATGCTAGCAGTTTATTTCTATCATTTTTGTAAAATCTTTACTTATTTTTATGAATATCACAGAAGGTCTATAAAGCTCTGTACATTTCCAGTTCTGATATTACATAAAGTTGTGGCCCGCCAGGGTCAGAACTGACATTAAATGGCCCTCTGTGTAAAAGGTTGTCTACCCCTACCATAGTAGCCTCTTGGTCTTTGCTCCCATGGCCCTTAATGAATATATGTGGGAGGTAGTGCATAGGCATAGAAATCTCTCTTATGCAGGGCCAGTGCAAGAATATTAGGTGCGCTCTATGATTAAACCTTCATTCTTGCAGTAGGCGGAGTCAAGATGGCTGCTGCAATCTGAGGGGCTCATAATCGAAACGAAAATACGTCTAAAAACCCGCCTAAGTCAGCACTTGGATGACCTAAAAGACAGGTCATTCAAGTTCCGATAATGGAAACAGGTTTTTGGATGTATCTAAAGACATTTTAGGCCTCTGACTGCTGCTGTGCGTCTAGAGCAAAAAGGGGTGTTTTTTGAGGAGTAGTTAGGGTGGGATAAGTGCCGACCAAACTTAGTTATCCTGCAGCGATACCTGGGCTACCTTTAGGGGGGATGGGGGTGTCTGGCAGGAGGGACTGGGCATCCCTCCTGCCGGCAATCATTTGGGGGGGGGGGGGTTGTCCAGCATGAGAGATTGGGCATCTCTCCTGCAGGCGATTGTTGCGAGCAGCTTCGGGGATGTACAGCAAAAGGGACTGGGCATCCCTCCTGCTGTAGTCTTCACAGGGTGGGTGGGAGTGTGTGGAACGGGTTTCCTGATTCTCTAACCGGCGCTTATGACAGATGCTGATTAGAGAATTGTGCTGTTAGGAAAAGGACTGGTCCCTCCTTCGCCTAAAAGGTCTTGGTTTGGGTATTTGGGACTTGGGCAAATTTTTGATCAGGAATATGTTTTAAAGATAGATATAGTGGCGGTCTGGGCGATTAAACGCCGGAACGTACAGTTAGATTATTCTCGGAAAAAACGCCCCACATTTTGGATGATTTTTTCAAGATTGGACATTTCTCTTTTGCTAACTTTGGGCGCCTAGCACCTTAGGCCAAAAAGAGACTTAGACATTTTCTTTAATTATGCCCCTCTGAGGGTATTGAGATGTCTGTGTATATTTCCTTTATTTTGATTGAGAGATTATCTTACAAAGGACAATTTCAGATTGGTTATTCAGAATATTGTGACACCATGTTTTGATTATTACAATACGTTATGAACACGATTACTGTATCTTGCTGCTCTTGGTTTACCCAACAATGTAATGGATACAGTACTTCGCAAATGGCGCAAAATGCCATTATATTCTTGATATGAACACATTTCATCAGTGTTGAAACAGCTCCACTAGTTGCCCATTGCACAAAAGATTGAGTTTAGTTTTAAAAAATTGTGTTTTCAGTGCAAAGGGCATACGAGTCTTGAGCCAGTGAATTATTCTCCTTTACTCGCAAATTTATAGAAGGCATCAACCCTCTTTCTCTTGGCTCCGCTTCCTGCATCTCTGTGCTGTGCTCTATCTCCTCAGTTTTTCCTTCTAAAAGTGAGTTGGAAAAGTCTTTCTGATCTGCTCTGATTTATAGGAGCCTCCAAGAAGTCCCAATGAT
Source organism: Geotrypetes seraphini (assembly GCF_902459505.1). Classification (NCBI taxonomy): domain Eukaryota; kingdom Metazoa; phylum Chordata; class Amphibia; order Gymnophiona; family Dermophiidae; genus Geotrypetes; species Geotrypetes seraphini. The sequence goes on from NC_047098.1 coordinate 18,385,485, forward strand.
GTCAGTTCAGTAGCCGAATCCCCTCTGATTGTAGGGAGGTTGTCAGTTAATTGGGTGGATTGGGCATGAATTTGCTTGGACCACTGGGTCCTGGACATCATTTGAGTGAGATACAAGCTCAAATTGTTTCGTTCTTTACTGGATATATTTGTGGACTTTCCAGCCGCTTGATCAGAGCCCAAGCAACAGTGACATGGCTTCTGGATATTCAGGCTGTGATGATAACTGTATTGACAGATAGTGCAGATAGACCTAATTGCATGGGGTGTGGCCATAGTTTGGCCTGGAGGGAGAGATTGCACTGGCGTTTGTTTTTATCTGATGTCAGCTTGTACTATAGGTGCTTTAGAACTTCGTGGGTGACATATAATCATGTGTGATCTTACAAGAATATAGGCAGGGTATATGTCGCATGATATTTTGGTGTGCCAGCTGTACATCAGAGGAGGAAGGCAGAGTGGTGAAGAATGGCGTGACAGGTTCTTGCCACTAATTGATAGATTAAGTGACATACTTGAGAGGGGAGGAGAGACCTAGTACTTCCTTCCCCCCCCCCTCAATTGAGTTCTGGCTATGCCACTGCTCACCACACTATTTGCCGATTCAGTTACAATGTGATAAATGCCTGTGTGGTAACTTCAGAGTACATGCCGGTCAAGCCTTCAACAGTTACCATATAGTTTTTGCATAAAATGTACAGTAATAGCAAAACCTTACCTCACTTTAGTAAACAGGCCCCTATAAGTCCAAATATGGAGTTGGGTAAACTCAGGAATTGAGCAGCTTGTCCTGAAAAAATGAATTAGGTTGGGAAGCCCAACTGGACTTCAAGGTAAGTATTCTCCTTGAAGTTTTAAAATAATGACCTTACAATGCAAATTACAATAATTGTGCTTAAAGATGATGCAGATTTAATGACCTTTGACTAATCTGGATCATAGTTTGGACAATCCATGTTCTATCATCCCAGTCAGATCTTTTAATATTATTCTAACATTTTATGTTTGCTTTTTTCTCAGGGTATGGACTGTACATTTATCCTAATTCTTTCTTTCGATATGAAGGTGAATGGAAGCAAGGGAAAAAACATGGTAAATTTAAAGCTACTATATACTAATTTCTCACTAAATAGAAAGAGATAGGAGTGCAAACATCCTTTACAGAGGACTCTGCCATTACAGAATACAGAACAGCTTCTTTTTTATCCAGCTGAAATTGCTTGTGTGGCTAGCCAATATATTTTAGATCCATGTGATTCTCTCCTATTCTTGCCTTTACCATGATTGCTTCTGGGAACATCCATTATCCTAGGACAAGCAAGCAGCATATTCTCACTTGTGGCTCCATGGAGCCCCGGCACGTACAGTAAATAGTGCATCGGCACTTTAAGAAATTCAAAGCTTTCAGACTGCCTGCTACCATTCAAGACGAGTGCCTTCCCAACCGTCGAGGACATGCGACACCCCAGTTCTTCATTTTGCGGAGCGAAGATGCTATGTTTCTATTAGCTTCGCATTTTTTCTTAATAGTGCCTTGCCTGCGCAAACCTTTTTTTGCTTATTTTATTTAGTTCTTTTATTTTATTTTGGGGAAACTAATATTTCTCTCTAAAAAAAAAAGGAGAGAAAACTTGTTTCTTTCTTTTAGTTTCCCCTTCCTCCTTTGAGAGTCCGGGACCAGTTATTAATAGGTTTTCTCTAATCTGTTACAACTGAGCTGCGGCTTTGTATAAGGAGCCCTAAATTCTCAATACCTCAATTTGTAAAAGTCTTGGGGCTTCTTTTATGAGACTGCATTTGCCGCACCAGCCCATGCTAATTTGTTTGATAAGAGACCCTTATACTTTATCAGGGTAACTTGCACTTTCTGTGATTCAGAAGTCTCAATGGTAACTTTTTGAAGATGGTTTTTGCATAGTCATTAGGTATGTGCAAAATTAACCTATTTGTAGATATTTCCCCTGGGTGAGAAAAGAGGGAGAGGCATGTTATACCTATGTTACCCCCCTCCTTTTTACAAAACCATAGGGGTTTTTGCAGCGGTAACAACTGCGACACTTATAGGAACTCCGTGAGCATCGGAGCTGTAACTGCCATGTCCGGCTATGGTTTTATAAAAGGCGGTGGGGGGGGGGGTTAATGAGTATGAAAATTTGATTTCATATATTTATTTGATATGATGAGACCTGTGCAAGTTGCAGCATCCACAACTAAACTCATGATGTTCTTACATTATGACTTATGTACATGTTCTATTTTTCTTCCCAGGTAATGGTAAACTTCTGTTTAAAGATGGGAGTTACTATGAAGGAGAATTTAAAAATGGTGAGATCTTGGGGGATGGCGTTCGATACTGGGCTGCCTCAGGTTAGTCTGTCAGTAACTTGAAAATAAATTACTTTTTTTTTTTTTTCTCTTGTCACATATCACTGTAATACAAACCTGGATTATAGAAGCATGATAAATCAGCCATTTCTTTTTTTTTATTTGCATTTATAATATTTAATACTAACAAATTACTTGAACAGCAAAGCATAGAAGATTGCAATTTCACATAGCAATGTTATAAAGAAATCATATATGCACAAAAGGGAGAATTCCAACGTGGTCTGCAGTGAGGTGAGCAGCAAGCAAAAAACAACGTGAAAACTGCAGATGTACAAGATGCAGGCGTTGTTTATTAAGACAATCAAATTACAGTAATATATACAACCTTATTACCAACCAGGGGACCCGACACGGTCCGTGTTTTGGACAACACCTTCCTCAGGGGTCCCCTGGTTGGTAATAAGGTTGTATATATTACTGCAATTTGATTGTCTTAATAAACAACGCCCTCATCTTGTACATCTTCTGCAGTTTTCACGTTGTTTTTTGCTTGGAAATCACATATGCTACATAGACCTCAAAAAGCAAAGGGAATCGATACAAAGGAAATACTATATAGTTAAAAAAGAAATAAAGAGCCCCTAGAAAGGAAATTACTCAGTACTTAGGGCCTCGTTTACAAAGCCGTTTAGCGCAGGCTGCTGCTGTAACGGCCCCGAAACCCATAGAGATTTAAAGGGCTTCGGAGCTGTTGCTGTGCGGCATATCTGCTAAAAATTAAAATGATTACTGTCTTGATACTTTAGCTTCAATAAGAAATTGAAGTTGATCTGGGTCAGAAAATATATTTATTAGCAGAAAGAACCACAATACATCTACAAGGATAGCGTAATTGGAAAAGTGCCACCCAGAGATTGAACCCATGGTTGAAATGTCAAAAACTTCTTCCTTCTCTACTAAATAGTTCTAGTCAAGTCTGAGAAAATCCAGATTTTTTTTTTGTCCCATATATTCTATATTTCTGAAATGAAAAAATAATCTCAAGATATGCTCTTGATCCTGAGGAAACACAGATGTAACCAGAAGAGTTGTACAACTTGCTGCTTCAAATTCAGATGTTTCCAAAAACCCAGCCAGATCTAAACTATCTCCTCAGTCCTGTCTAAATTAGATTGTAAGCTCTTCTGAGCAGGGACTGTCTATTGTGTGTTAGAATGTACAGTGCTGTGTATGCCTTTCAGCTCTATAGAAATAGTAGTAGAAGTAGTAGAGATTTGAAATAGTAACTTTGGGTGCAAATTTCCTCTTGGCCTATCCCTGTAAACGCATGGTCAAGTATTTAGGGGTTAAATATGTACTTTTTCTACCTGAGCAGTTACGGGCCTTCCTGGACATGAAGAAATTGTCAGCAGGGGGAGTTTAGCAATTATAGAACAGCATTTATAAATAGCTGGGACTGTCGTCTTTTAAGCCAATTCCTATTCCTATTCTTTTACTTTTAATTGAGTTCTCTTAACTAATTTTCTGATATTTTTCCCTGAAGTTGTATCTATTGTGGTCTAAGGAAGATATTTTGTTGCTTAATGGTCAATTTTTGTTAATTTTTATTTTCGTCTGTATTTCTGTATTATTACATAAATTCAATAAAGAATAAATTTAAAATAAAATAATCCTGGACCATATGGAAGCAGTTGATCACCAGGGTCAGCCACTGATTTTTAGTGGCATTATCCAGATAAAGCCACTGAAAATCTTCACTAACTGACCAGGCATAATATGCATAGTACTGACACATTCTGAGGATGAAGCCAAAGTTGAGCTGCAAGTTGTCTGCATACAGTTGATAATCAGTGCCAATACCAAGATTACTATCTGGATAACTTAGGACAATGAAATAGCTATATGTATCCAGTATTGAGAACTCATTTGACTCAGTCACAAGTGACATCATATCAGGACATCTGTCAGGCGGCATATGGTTATTGATCTATTTTTTTATGAAGTATTACAGGTTTGAGATGCTAGCCAGAGCTGGTTTGGACTTTGGCAGAGTTGTCATTCAGGGGCCTTGTCTTTCCCAACCTTGTGAGTCTCTTTGGTACATCCTGCTTGCTAAGGATGATTCAGTGCAGATGCTAAGGAAGGTGAAATTTAATCACACCTGTTAACTTTCTTTCCTTTAGTTGGGCTGTACCATTCTTGGACCTTCCCTCAGAAGACTGTATTTGTTAGGATTTTTGGAGATCTTTGTCTTTGTCTCCAGAGGTTTAAAAAATGTTTCAAATTATGAAAATGTCATTCATTATAGCTGCAGTGGTTGATGGGGCATGGGTGTACTTTTGGAACTTTCTACTGCTTTTGCAGAGACATACTGGACTTTCCATTCAGCACTAGCAGGTTATCCTGGATGTCACTGAGAAAGTTTGGTTTCTCTACCTCCATCTGCTGACCATAAAGGGTAACGCCCACATATTAAGGGTGGTACCGGCCTTCTAAAAGAAAGGAAATTAACAAGTATGACTAAATTTCACAATTAGTATTTCAGTTAAGGGTACTTTTACAGTATTACATTTGGAACATAAGAGATAGTAGAGTTACTAATTCAGAAGTTTTTAAAAAGATTGGTGAAATTTTGTAAATAAAACTTGAACTCTCTTCTGTTTGCATCCTTACTAATTCAGACTATGATTTCTTTTTCTCCTTGCTGTTGTGAATCCCAGGTAACATTTATTCTGGACAGTTCTACTGTGGGGAGCTCCATGGTTATGGAGTGATGAAGTACAAAGATGGGGGGAGATATGAAGGCGAGTTCTGCTATGGTTTGAGAGAAGGTATGTACTACAACCATTCAATTAGAGGGCCAATTGAAACATTAATATTCAGTGCTGATGCCCAGATAACTATTTGAGCAAATGAAGCTGGAGAAAGAGCCATTACATTACCTTCTTCCAGGTTTTCACCTTTCCCTCTCTAATGTTTTTCCATTTATGGTTCTCTCCTGCACTCTAAAAATATTGCATTGTAGTTCTGCCCTTTTTTTTTTACCTTATGTCTCGGTTGATCTGTAAGTCTGTTGGTCTTACTATTGTTTTAAAATTTTTAAACGTTATGTTAAAATAAATGTTGTTTATTTATTTTTTTTTTTTTCAATGTTGTAACTCACTTAGTAAAAATTAAATTAAGCAACTCATCAAATTAAAATAAACTTGAAACTTGAAAATCCTAACTTGCCCGGATTGCTGTCTTGGTACAAGCACTGAGGCCCTGATTCTCCAAAAGTGCGTCCCGATTTTAGGCAGCTGTAGGCGTCCTACAGCTGTCTAATCAGCCAATCGGGATGCACGTTTTAAAAAAAAAAATGCTCCCCAGGCAGGCCGCCTATATTGAAGACAAGGCCCGCAAGACACCTAGGCCCTGATTCTGTATAGGACGCCCGGGAGAGGCGTCCTATTCAGAATCGGCCTACACTAAAACCCCGATTCTGTAACCGGCGTCCATGTTACAGACGCTGGTTAGAGAATAGGGTTAGATTAGACAAGGCCCACTACACTTATCGCGGCAAGGGATCTCTCTGCCGCTATAAGTATAGCGGGCCGCGGCCTGTCCGATTGGATGCCCCCCCTCCGACACTACCGACCGCCCCCCCCCCCCCCAACATTACCGATCTCCCTCCCACCCCGACACTACCGATCGCTGGCAGAAGGGTGTCCAATCCCTCCTGCCCGAAGACGCACCCCCCCTCCCCGGCGCTAACAACCCCCAAACCTCCAAACTAACCTGTTCTTCAGGCCAGACGGTTCTTGCCCGTCCAGCTGGTAGGCCCGCCTCGTCGAAATGAGGCGGGCTCGCCCCTTCCCGGCCCATCCCGCCGAAGCCTAAGGCCTGATTGGCCCAGGCTCTAGAAGCCTGGACCAATCAGGCCTTAGGCATAGCGGGTCCACCCATCCCCACTTAATCTAAGACCTGATTGGCCAATCAGACCTTAGACTTAGTCATGGATTTATTGTGGAAAACTTACTTAAACTGCTGGTGGTCTTCCACAGCAGTCGAGGGGGCAATGCTGTCTGCACAAGGGGGTGTGTCCTCTCCAAGTGCTCATGTTTCGGCAGAAATTCCTGAGCAGGAGACAGAGGAACATGACTGGGGGGACTGGAAGTCAGATTCTATGCCTTTATTGTCCCAGAATGAATTGTCCCTTCTGGTGGATTCTGAGTTGCAAATGGAGACTTGAGGCCAGGATACTCTGGTCTCCCTTGAGTAAGACTGCAGTGGTGCAATGCTCAATTATGAGTGCTTATCAGACACAGACTTCATTTTTCCGTCATCCAGATCTTACTGCCCTAATTATGGAGCATTGGGAGGTCCCAGAGAGCTCCCTATGGGGAGCTAAGACAATTACAAAACTGCATCCCATGGCTCCTGAATTTCAGCAGTTATTTGTTCAACCTAAGTGCATTTGCAAGTAGGTCAAGTTACCAAGCAGACTTCTCTCCCTAGTGAGGGAGGTGTAGTCTTGAAGGATGCTCAGGACCACAGAGTGGATGTAGTCCTCAAATGCCAGTTTGAATCCTTAGTCTTGAGATTTAAGGCGGCCTCTTTTGTGGCACATGTGTATCATACCACTCTGTTGTACCACATGCACAGATGATGAGTTGTGCCCACAACTAGTCATGGAAGGGATTGACTTTGTGTGGATGCCCTGTATGATGTTATTAGAGTACTGAGCAAAGTCTCAGCTTATTCCATCCCTACCTAAAGAATGCTTTGTATCCGACAATGAGTAAGAGATTTGGCCTCTAAAGCCATCTTAAGCAGACTCCCCTTTAAGGAGCAGATGCTTTTTGGAAAGGGTTTGGATGATCTTATGGCCAGTGTGGCTTATCATCATCCTAAAATACTTCTGGACAGTAGACCTCGGATCTCTTGATGATCTACTCCTAATAATTTTCATGGCTTTAGATGCTTTCATCAATACTCTGGAGGATTCTCCACCCAGTGAGCGGCGCAGAGTTCCAGACAAAGGTACAGTAACTCTAGACTTACCCATGCCACTGGACCATGTTCTGCTGCAGCCTCCCAAGAAGTCCAATGACACGAGGACTGTAGCCAAACTCCCACAAATAGGAGGAAGACTAACAGAGTTCTGGGAGGCATGAGTATGTATTGGCTCAAACCGCTGGGTGCTGGACACAATCTGAGACAGATATCAATTTGAATTCAGCTACCCCTTGGTGGATCATTTTGTGGATTCATTGACAGTACAACCAGAAAAGGTCAAAGTCTGAGCAACGGTGGACAGGCTGTTAGCAATTCGAGCTATAGAACCCATTCTGCCCTCAGAATTGGACTTGGGCAGATACTCTATATACTTCATAGTGCCCAAAAAAGACTCAGAAGAATGGAGACCATTTCTGTCAATGTGGCCTTGTAGGTGCTGCGCTTTTGCATGGAGACCATGCGGTCAGTCATTGTGGTGGTTGCTTCAGGGGAATTTCTGGCTTCCTTGGATTTGACAGAAGCCTATCTCCATATTCCAATTTATCCAGCTTGCAAGAGATTCTTGAGATTCCATGTGCAGGGGAGATACTTCTAGTTCTCCGCCCTTCCATTTGGGCTTTCTACGGCAGCATGCACAGCTATCAAGGTAATTGTGGTGGTGGCAGCACATTTCTGAAAGGCCCTGTTCAAATTGGAAGAATAAAGTGCGGTGACTCAGGTAGTCCAGTTGTTGCAGGACCTGGGTTGTAGTTAGAGCACTAACTTGACATCCGATGGGATTTTAACCTGGATGTCAAGTTAATGCTCTAACTACAAAACTAGTCCTTCACTCCATGCTTTTTAAATGACACAGCCTGCAATTTAAAATAGCACACTGGCTGCAGGGGCTGAATACTGACTCATTAGCATTCTACTCCTAGGCTATTTGTGTATATTTTCTGTATAACCAACAGTACCGTCATTAAAGATTATTGGGACCAGAAGATTAGATATTTTTACAGTTATGGGCCCTCAATGGTGGAATACTCTACCTCAGTATATTCGATCGGAACTAGATATTGTAAAATTTAAAACACTTTTAAAGACCTATTTATTTAAAGATGCCTATGATTTTTAAAATTAGTTTTTTTTTTCAAATATTTTAAAATTAATTTCTTACATGGTGCTTTGGTTTTATAATACCCTTCCTATTGTTTTTTCCTTTTTTTAACTATACCTAAATATTGTAACTTTTATCCCCATTCCTCAAACTCATGTATGTATTGTTTTAAATTTGAAATTTGATTTTATTTTGTAAGTTTCTTCTATCTAAATTGTAATATGTACATCGCCTAGAATCTGTAATAGGCGATTCATCAAAAATTGAATAAACTTGAAACTTGAAGATATTTATTCTGTATTATATTGTTAGTTGAATAGCCATATTTAGTATTTCTAATGTTTTCAGGCTTATGCAGCTTACTGCTTCTTTTGTTTCAGGTCATGGGTTACTAGTAGACAAGAAAGGGCAACGCTACCAGGGTTCCTTTTACAAAAATAAGAAACACGGAGAAGGGAAAATGAATTTTAAGTAAGTCGGTGTAACTTGCTGATTTGGAACTTCATAAGTTTTGTGCAGCTATGCAAAGATCATCTTCCTTTCAGGTGTTTTTTGTGTTAATGTTTCATTCTGTTTCTCATTTATTTCCACCTTTCTCCCTGAGGTTTGTTTATTTATTTATTTTAAAAATTTATATACCACCAGGGGATCTCGGCGGTTTCCATATTCGTTTCATTTGATTAATCACATGCATCAAAAATGTTTGAAAGAAAGAACAATATTAAACAAATACATATTTAGAACCAAATCCAACACATCTGAAAAGCAAATCTGAGTGCAGATAAGAACATAAGAATAGCTTTACTGGGTCAGACCAATGGTCCATCAAGCCCAGTAGCCCTTTCTCACGGTAGCTAATCCAGGTCACTAGTACCTGGCCAAAACCCAAGATGTAACAATATTCCATGCTACGATCCCTGGCAAGCAGTGACTTCCTTTGTGTCTTTCTCAATAACAGACTATGGACCTTTCCTCCAGGAACTTGTCCAAACCTATCTTAAAACCAGATGATCCATCAGCAAAGCAGGGGAGAATGGAACTAGTAGAAGCTACAAAGCTCAGAAGCTTTTATTTACATACAAAACCCATTGAAAAGTGTTACAAGATGTTATGTTATGTTATGTTACAGCATGCTTCTATACCGCATAACCATAAATTCTATGCTGTTTACAAAGGTTACATAATTAAACTAATCAGTCAGATATTTGGAAAAAAGTAAAGCCTTAAGTTGCTTTCTGAATTGTTCATAAGAATAGGAAGATAATAACAGTGAGTGAAAGGTCTTATCGTAAGAAGCCGCTTGGAAGAAAATCAGATGGTCGTGATACTTCTTCAACCTTTAACTGAGGGGAAAACAAAGGTGCGCTAGCGTTTTTAGCGCATGCACCGGATTAGCGCGCGTTATAGCATGCGCTACCCCAAAAACTACCGCCTGCTCAAGAGGAGGCGGTAGCAGCTAGCGTGCGGGGCATTTTAGAACGCTCTATTCTGCGCGTTAAGACCCTAACGCACCTTTGTAGAAGGAGTCCAAAGAGAGCATGTGATTTTCTGGTATTCGTGTGAATTGCCATGGAAAATCTGTTGGTTAAATACAGTGAAGCCTGGCCAAAGGAGACTTTATAACATAAGCAGCTCAACTTAAAAATGATACGTGCCTCTACGGGAAGCCAATGCCACTCACGATAAAAAGGGGCCACATGATATTAATCTCACCGCAGTATTCTGGATTATTTTCAGTCTGGTAATATTTTTCTTGGTGGTAGCTAAATAAATAATATGGACCCCTACACGTTTACATAGAATTGATAGCTCTAAATCTAATAGATGCCTGGCACTGTCATGTTGAAATTGGGACATTAGACCATCTTATATTCTTTTGTCCATTCATCTTAACATTCTGGAAATCAATTTGGCCCCAAATTAATAGGATGCTAGAAAATCCAGTAGCCTTGACATATGATACTATATTATTTGGAACAACAATGAGAGCAAGAAGTCAAATATCATCAAATAATAACAAACTTCTTTTTATTTTAACTGGAATAGCAATACAACAAATCACATTCAATTGGAAAAAACATGACAGATTAAATTACACATTCTGGTGGAATTCTGTATGCCATATATACAAAATGGAGCTCACTATAGCAACACAAAAAGGACATATAAATGAATTTCAAAAAATATGGAAACCATTAACTGAATATTGTAAAAAATGATTAATTTTCCCATATATAGAATTTGATTAGAGAGAAAAATGGATGAGATCATATTTCTAAATACTATATAATATATTAATACTTGATATATAATATGATATATGGAAAGAATAAATTTAAAAATTTAATTCATATATTACTGAATAGAAGGGAGGGGGGAGTGGATGGGTTATTATTATATTAACTAAGAATTATATAAATTTATTTTTCTGAAATATTAATATGAATTTTATATTTTCTTTTGATGTAACATATGAAAATGAATAAAGATTTCTCATTCTGTATTGATAGGGAGGGAGGGAGGGATGGGAGATTATTATATTCAATAACTTTATAATATATTGATTTTCTAAAGAAATGTTAAATTTGATATTAATATGTGAGTTAATCAAGTGTGTTTGTTCAAGTTTATAATGAATTTATTTAAAAACACTTGTTGTAACATAAGAAAATGAATAAAGATTTATAAACCAAATAATATTACAGTAATCCAGAAGGCTTAGTAACAATGACTGAACCAGAAGGCTAAATGCAGAAGTTTCAAAATGTGAATTAATAGTGTGCAGCTTCCACAAAGTGTAATACCCCCTTTGAACTACGACATCAATCTGATTTTTCATAGTTAGGTTAGAATATGTCAATAGTCTCACTGTAGTGTATGAAATACTGTTACGGGAGGGGATGGGAGGGTTTCTATTTAATAATGATTGTTCAGATATCAGGTGTAATACATAATATTCAAGATATTAGAATATAAATATGTAATGAAATATTATATTTAATGTTATATGAGAGTTAATCAGGTGTATTTATAAGTTCATATGATTTTATCTATTACACTTGTAATATGCAAAAATGAATAAAGAATTTAAAACAAAAAAAAAGGTTTAGATCGAAGACCACTCCCAATATTTTGATAGACCTACTGATCGTGTATTGAATTTGATTTAGCATAATGGATAGTTCATGGAAATTCTTTTGAACAGAGTCAACAAAGAATTTAGTCTTATCACTATTTAATTTGAGTTTCAATTCTGACATCCAGGAATCCATTAGATTCATGACAGAGTCAATGATATGATTAATGTGAGCCAGTGTCATATTATACGGAATAATGATTGTAATGTCATCAGCATAGCTGAATAAGTTTATTCCTAGGTTATTCAATTTGAAACCCAAGGAGGAAAGATACACATTAAACAGTGTGGGTGAGAGCGGTGATCCCTGAGGAACGCCGCAAGGATTCTTCCAGACTGAGGGGAGGACTTTATTAAATTTAACCTGGTATAGACGAGATTCTAGGATTTCCAGCAGTTTGGTATGATCGATGAGAGCAAAAGCGCTACTTAGATCAAATTGAAGAACAAGCGCATTGCTAAAAACTAAAGATATCCAAAGAATTAACAGTTCAATCCTTAGCTAAACATATGGGCATAATTACCTGTATTAGGGCTGCTTAGTTCTAGAAAGCTGGCTTAACACCTGCATGGAACAAGCATAGGAGCAATTGTTCAAAGCCCACCTAATAATGTTGTTCAGAATAAGATCAGTAGACAACATAACACAAAATAAAATAAGAAAAAAATGGTACAATAAACTCTTGAGTTATCTGGCACCCATGAGGATTGGTGGAAACCAGATAATTGTAGTTTCTAGTTGCTTGAGAATTACTGTAAAAATAGTTTTCTCCCTTCCCACCTCACTCTGTCATCCCTCCACCCCCACTTGTAGGTCCAGCATCTGTTCTTCCCTTCTGTCTGGGTCATTTTCTCTCTCCCCTCCCTTGTCGCCACACTTATGAGTCCAGCATCCATCCATCTCCCCTGCCCTACACCCTGCTGGACTTTCCTTCCACAGGCCCAAATACACATGGTCCCCTCCTCCTTCCTCTGCTCAGGTCTAGCCTCCTAGACCCCCCTCACTTACCGAAGCAGCAGTAGCAGCCAGTTTCACCAAGGCTGTTACTTTCTACAACTTGCAGCCAGAAGTGACCAGCTTGAGGACAAATTTTATCTTCTCCGATGCTCATAAAATCTGCGCAACGCATTAGTAAAGGAGGGGGATAGTTTTAGATTTGTTAATGTTCAATGCCAATATATTCTCATTCAGCCAATTCCTGATTTGTTCATTTTTAGTTAATTTCAAGTATTTCATTTGGATTCTCAGGATCTATCTGATGCCCTAGTTGAATATCGTCTGCATATGCAAATATAGTAAATCCAATAGATTGACATAAGAACATAAGCATCGCCTCTTCCGAGTCAGACCATAGGTCCATCATGCCCGGCAGTCCGCTCCTGCGGCGGCCCCCCAGGTCAACGACCTGTAAGTGATCTATTACTCTAAAGCAATTTGTACTGTATAGTAACCCTCTCCTTCAGGAACTCGTCCAATCCCATTTTGAAACCCAAAATCATACTCTGCTCTACCACCTCTTCTGGAAGCGAATTCCAGGTGTCCACCACCCTCTGAGTGAAGAAGAACTTCCTAGCATTTGTTTTGAATCTGTCTCCCTTCAATTTTTTTGAGTGCCTTCTAGTTTTTGTTGCCCCTGCCAGTCTGAAGAATCTGTCCCTCTCTACCTTCTCTATTCCCTTCATGATCTTGTAAGTTTCTATCATATCTCCTCTAAGTAGTAGTGCTAAAAAGATGTTAAATAAAAGTGGTGAAAGTATAGATCCTTATGGTATACCAAACTCGTTGGAGAACTGATCAGATGATGTTTTGTTAAAGACAACAGTGGAAGAACGATCTGCAAGATATGAAGTAAACCAGTCCAATATTTGTTCAGTTATACCTATTGATCGAAGACGATGTAAGAATAAGTTATGATCAATAGTGTCGAAGCTGATTTGTGGTGATCCAAATGATAAAGGATGGTAGAAATCAGCCCTATTAGGGAGTATTCTGTTGAGTAGTGTTGTCTAAAATCCATTTGGTTGGGATGTAGTTCATTTGTATTTGTTTTTTCCACAAATTCAGAAACCTGGTTAAAGACTATTTTTTCCATGAGTTTGGCCAAGAATGTAATGTTGGCAATCGGACGATAATTGGATTTTTCAGAAGCGCTTGTCTTATAATCTTTGATAATTGGATAAATTGTGGATTTTTTCCAGGCCTTGGGTATAGAACCCGAGGACAGACTGATTTTAACTAGATCATGCATATGAGAACCGAAGATCGAAAAGAACTGTTTTAGTGATTGGTTGTTGATAATGGTTGTATTCTGTATCGTTGCTGTTTCCGATGTGTTCTGGGAAAGAAGTTTTTTACATGCTATGCCTATTGATGGTTAAATGTGCTTGGGCAAGGAGCTATACTGATGAGACAGGAGGAGTGCCAGCCAATAAGAACACCTGTTAATCAGTTTCTCTATCTCCACCTGCTGGTAAATGTGAGCTATCCCATTGTTTTAGAACGTATGGAGGGATTGTATCAGATTGAGAGCCTTTTTTTTTTTCAAATCTTTATTCATTTTAACATATACATCAAGTGTACATTAAAATATGAACACAACATATTACATTATCACTTGATAATTCCATAATAATATATAACTAAAAGATTTATATCCCACCCCCATCTCATATCTATACATGAATAATATAATTCCTATAAGATTCATAGCAGTTACTGTTCATTGAGCCACTTTCTTAGACTCCACCTATTTAAGCTGTTTTCCCGCGGCGTTCTTTTTCAACTTTTCAGCAAGACTTGCACAGACTCTTTTCCCGGAGCTCTCCCTATACAGATAATAGCTTTTTTGCAGTTTTAACTCATTCTTTCTTCATTTGGGACCCCTGATGAAGGCGGGTTTTTCGAAACACGGACCTTGTCTGGTCCACTTGTTTGTTTTTAGGTGTTGCTTTTAACCGCATTTTATCTATTGTTATAATAAACTTTGCCTGCATCATTGTACTATTGTCTGCAGTTTTCTTTGTTTTGGTTTTGCCTATGTGCTGTATTTATCATATTATGTGTGCCACACTGTCTACCATGCTTCAGTCTTTCATGCCATGTCTGCCACACAGTATTTGCTCTTCCATGTCTTCTATGCTGTGTTTCATCACGCAAGCTTACCTTACCGATTTTGCCAAGTCGTGTCATTCTATGTTACTCAGGCTTTGTAATACTAGGCCTACCATACTATTTCTCACCATACCATGTTTGTCATGTCATGTTTTACCATGTTTTGTTAACTATGTTGTGCCATCCCTGTCAGACAATGTTTGCCGTGCTATCTCCTGCCATTCTGTATCTGAGAGTGTGGTGCAGGGGTTGAAGCTGCATTCTCGGCACCCTGAGGTTGTGGATTCTGACAAACACTGCTCCTTATGACCTTGGGCAGGTCACTTGGTCCCCCAATGCCCCAGGTATATTAGATAGATTGTGAGCGCACCGGGACAGACCGGGAAAAATACTTGAATACCTGAATTAAGTCATATAAACCGTCCTGGCTCCCCTGGGAGAACTTCCACCAATAAGCCTTCTCCAGATTAGCCTCCATGCTTTGAAATGAACACACAGACAGGCTTGACACAAAAACAAGATCATCTCCATGTCAGGAAGCAGGCGAAAGCCCATATTATTTTTCTTGTTTTAGTAAAATTCTAGATTTCTGTATAAAGTTTAAATGTTTGCAGTTAAATTATTATTAAGATTCATTAACTGCTTTTATGAGGAGACTCATCCCCTTCCCCCAATCTTCTTTGTCTGGGTGTCTCTGGGAACATCATCCTCCCAGATGTTAGAGGGGTGCCCACCAGGCCAGATAGGGAAAAAAAAGCTTGAGTACCTGAATGTAAACCACTTAGGCTATAAGTGGTATCTAAATACTAAAAAATAAATATTTACAATACAGTGTGTCCAGCAGAGCCTAGCAGCCATCTCCCTTCCTAGATCTGAGCCTATTACCCCCCTAATTGTGCCAAGACCTGTTTGACCCCTCTGAATGGGGGGGGGGGTGAATCTTGGTTTCCTATGACACTGCTTGTGTATATATGCTAGTATTCCTGTTGTTTATGTGTGTTCTTGGAGTCCAAATGTTGGTGCGTATTTGATAGCATTACTTCCTTGATGTGATGTGGGCTGGCCCATATTTGCTCCTGTTCTTTCCTTTGGCTTCCACCAATATAGTTGGTGGATCATACATTTTTATCCATCAGTCTAAGTGCTTTATATAGAAACTAGTCTTTAAGCCCGTTACATTAACGGGTGCTAGAATAGATCTGTCTGTCTGTCTGTCTGTCTGTCTGTGTTTCTTTATCTCTCTCTCCTTGGCCACTGTCTGTATCCTTCTGTCTCCTCCCCCCCCCCGAGCAAAGCTGTCTATCCCCAGCACACCTCTCCCTATCTCTCCATGGCCCCTTCTGTCTCCCCCCAGCACACCCCTCCCCCCCAAAGCAGCCCCCTTTCCCTCTCCCTGTCTCTCCATGGCCCCTTCTGTCTTCCCCCCAGAGCAAAGCTGTCTGTCCCCAGCACACCTCCCCCCCCCCAAAGTAGCCCCCTTTCCCTCTCCCTATCTCTCCATGGCCTCTTCTGACTCCTCCCAGAGCAAAGCTGTCCCCAGCACACTTCCCCCCCAAAGCAGCCCCCTTTCCCTCTCCCTATCCATGGCCCCTTCTGTCTCCCCCCAGCACACCCCTCCCCCCAAAGCAACCCCCTTTCCCTTTCCCTCTCCCCCTGGCTCCCGGTATTGATCCCCTTCTTACCCTCCTCTCCATCCCGGCGTCTTCTGGCCTGCTCCTCTTCAAAGCAGCCTGCGATCGTGGTGGCCGGCTTTAGCGAATCTCGCAGGCTGCTCTCCAACTCGGTAGCATGTTCCCTCTGACGCGATCCCGTGCGTCAGAGGGAGCGTGCTACTGAGGTTGGAGAGCAGCCTGCGAAGTTCTTTAAAGCCGGCCATGATCGCAGGCTGCTCTGAAGAAGATCAGCGGCGGCGGCAGCGGCGAGTGAGGTGACACGTCGAGAATGCGGGCAGGCAGCGAGTGAGAGGCAGCGGTGAGTGAGGGCGGGCGGTGACGCGCCGAGGACAAGAAGAGAGCACAGCCGCGTGCCTTCAGCCCCCGCATGTGCCGTGAGGTTAGAATGTTGCCACAGAAGCACACCTTACGGCGCCACACCGCACGAATTTTCGAGAGCGCATGCGCGCTCTAGCATTTTATTATATATGATGTTCCCTCGTACAGAAATTATTTTACTGGAAGAGGTCAATAGATCATGCTTCTGGGACTTCAGGTCAGCATAATGTGATCAGTTTCTATTGACTGATCACTATCCAGATCTTTCCTGACACTACTACACTACTTCCTGACAGTCGTATTATAGCAAAGTGATATGCTTCTGTGGGTTTTCTTTTTAACCTTTAACTGTGTCTCACACACCACAAATATGAGTAAATCTAGAACAATATAATCAAAGTATCTCTTCATATAATATAGATAAACAGCAAGTCCAATTTAGTAGTTTCTTTATTCACTGACTACCCTTGATCTCACTCTGAATTCCCAGTTTATTCTGTGGACTTTGTTCTTTTCACTTCTTTATCATGCAATCTGCCCCATTTGTGTGCTATTGGTTCTCCGCTATACAAAATGTTTGAGTTATCTTATGCTCCATATGATTTTAATACCCCATGTGTTATGAATGGGTTTATCAGGCCCCCCCCCCCTTGCAAGCTGTCTGTCTGGCAGTCACATAATTCCTGCAGCCCCTATGTTTCTTATTCCTCTACCACTCGCATATCCCAGATTGGCACACAAATGTTGACAGGTGTGATCAAGTGTAAAGAGACATGTGGTACTAATGTGGTAGTGCAAGGACATCCTAGAGAAGAGGTGATTGCATGCAGTGTTCTACAGGCTACCCATCTGTGCTTGGCACCTACAGTTTACCTCATTCAAGTCCCATACTACCTTGCAAGTTAAACAGGCATTGTGCCATCCAAACACATGAGCAAGTATGTGTGCAGCCAAGAGACCATATATGAGCATCGGGTTTATTTGCGGAGGACAGGATTCATCAAAGTGACAGTCTATCAAACTTATGCACTTCTCATTTGGGAATATGCCATCTTTGCTCCGAGACAAATGAACAAAACTGCCAGTTTCCAGCTATTCAGGTAACACTTTGATATACAGCCATGGAAAAGGAAGGGAGATGCAGAAGTGAAGTTCAAACTGCAACACTGTCTAGTACACCTGGATATCTAGGAACATCTGTATAAAATCTCTAGCAATTTTGTGAAAGCCCCTAGGAGCCCAAGGATTTGACTTTATCAGTAGTTATGATATCATATGAAACCGTCAAACTTGAGATCATTTAGATGAGATTTTGCAGGAATGTTTCAAAGAATTCTTTTTGTGCAATCCTCCATTGCCCTGAGTTGATTTTCTGCTTAGGCTGTTCATTCATTTTCTTTTTTTTTTTTTTTTATATATATCTTTATTCATTTTTAAAATATGAAAACAAGTGTACAATAAATCAAGTCATAATATACATTCTTCACTTGAAACTCTACAGTCATCTTATACTATAAATTACCTCCCATCCCTCCCTTTCCAATATATTTGTAATTACCTTATCACATTTTCATAAAACCCACCCACCCACCCTCCCACCATATACATACTAAATGGGGATAAATACAATTATTTATTATAGTAATCTATTAATGGTCCCCACACATCTTTAAATTTCTTAAAATAACCTTTTCTAACCGCCAATGTTCTTTCCATTTCATACACATGACACACCGAACCAGAAACAGTAGTTCAACCCTCTATAGTCTTTCCAATTGTGTGTTATTTGTTGGATGACAACTCCTGTTAAAATCATTAACAGCTTATTATTCAAGGAGATTTGACTTTTGGCCCTCATAGACATCCCAAACAAAACTGTGTCATATTCATTTTCAAATGCAGATCTCTTGATTGCACAGTGCGTTAAGCATTCTGGACTGTTGTTGTGTTGTGTTTTTTGTGTTTTTTTTAAAGCAACATTTCTCTTGTCTTCTCAGGAATGGAGATCAATATGAAGGACACTGGGTCATGGACCAGAGAAAGGGGCATGGTATATTGCTTTGCTCGGACGGATCTGTTTATGAGGTATACAAGTCATCTCTTATGTGCATTGGATCTAAACTAATAAGCAAAGGTTAAAAACCCTGAGCAACTATTCCTAAATCAACAGGATAAGAAATGACTCACAATGCATTACACGTCCAAGAAATGTTAAAAAAGAAAGAAAGAAAGCACAAGAAGGGAAGGTGGGGGGTGGGGAGAATTCACTATGGCTACTTTTGAAAGTGCAGCACAAAAGACAAACTTAGAATTATACAAATCACTTGTTCTAAAGTGAGAATGCCAATGGCTGGGGAATTCTTATTGGTCATATACTTAGTCCCAAAGAAAAGAATAGAATTATTTGCATAGAAACATTAACATAACTTCACACATTTATTTTTAACAACTTTCCAAATGTTTCTTCCTATTATGGCAGTTAGTGCCATCTGTTTGTAAAGATCAAGGTTGGGCTTTTTTCTCTGTTCCTTTTGCTAACTTTGCACAGAAGGTACATGCTTCTCTAAACACATAGCAGCTGAATTTGTCTTCCATGTGCAGCCTTTCATTTTTTTCCCCCCTTTGCCTGACCTGCAAATTCTGAACAAGGTTACAAATAAATCAAGTTAAGTGCTACGGCTAAGATTTCTGTTAAGGTACAAGAGATATGAATTTTTTCTTTCTGAGGGCAGATAGAAGCAGTGGCTTAATTTTTGCATTTCTCTGCTCAGTCATCAAGATAGTATTAATTATTAATCTCTCTTGGATCAGGAATGATCAGTTATTTGCATTTTATAACATCTTTGAATCTGAGAATTCTAACTGCTGAATCAAAGTGGAAATAATATTCAATTCTAAAGATCTGTATAAAATATTGATAGCAAACAAAAAATGGTGATGGTGGGGGGAACTTTGGCTGCTGTAACATGTTTTGCCCAGATCTTTGCTTGTATGTTTATAAATAGGCGGGAGAATTTGGTTATTATTAACATAGCACTAGGTGGCAGTCTAACATTTTGTTTGAAGCCTTTCAAACACCAGGACATGCAAGGAAACTTGGGTTAGCTTCTGGTCTATCCCTTAGGGTTCATACAATGTTTAAATTTTCAGCAGAAACATAAAAGTGCAGTAATAGAAACAATATCCAAAAAACAGTGTGCCTTTATTTTTCCCTTGTGACACATGGTCTCCTTCCAACTAGCTTGAAGTATTTGAAGAGATTTGGAGATGTATGAAGATTCTTTTTGAAATCTGCATGTTCAGTTTTTAAAATATGCACAAATTTATGCATTTAGGGCTGCAGGTCTTAACTCAATTTCTAGATGGATGCATATAGTCAATGGTTTCAGCTCAAAGTTGATATAGGCCAATAAGATTCCAACATCGAAGGGTCCTTCCCATGTTTTGGCAAAACAGATGATAGTAGAAAGATTGGCATGTAATGGAAAGAACCCCCACTGCAGGACCCAAGCAAAATAAGTCTGTAAAGGTAAAGAAATTTGATCCTGCAACAGTTTATAAAATTCAGCCAACAAACCACCGAGATGCAGGGCCGGATTAACCAATAGGCCCAGTAGGCATGTGCCTAGGGCCCGAAATGGTCAGGGGGGCCCGATGAAGGGATCAACATTCTTTTTCAAAACGGCTATAGGCCCCTCCAGCATTGATCGGCAATGCGGCCCCCCTCCCCCTGATCGGCAAAGCGGCGCATCATCGACAGAAAGTAAGACAAACAAGCAACGCGGGTAAGAAAGGCAATAGGAACTGTAATTTTGCAAGCGGTGCTGCTTGCCCAAAGCTTCCCTCTGATGCAGCTTCCTGTTTCCACCTGGGTGCATCAGAGGGGAGCTTTGGGCAAGCAGCATTGCTTGCAAAATTACAGTTTCCGTTGCCTTTCTTACCGGTGTTGCTTGTTTGTCTTACTTTCTGTCAATAGGGGGGGGGGCGTCGCTGTTCTAAAAAAAAATCAGAGTGAAAGGTGAGTGGTGAGATGTGCCTGGGGTGGAGGGAGAGAGAGAAGGGGACAAGGCAGAGCAGGGCAGATGATGGATGTGGGAAGAAAGGGGCAGGACAGATAATGGAAGTGGAGAGAAGGGAGACAGAAGGGAGCAGGGCAGATGATGAATGTGGGAAGAAACTGGCAGGGCAGATGATGAAAGTGGGGAGAAGGGAGACAAGGGAGCATGGCAGATGATGGATGTGAGGAGAACTTGTGCCCAGCCCTCACCTCCTCACCACTGCTACTGCTTTCCCACATGCTGGCTGGGGAATATAGTTAGTGAGATAGTGGAGGGGTGAAGGAAAGGGGTGGCAAGCTGTGAGTAGACACAGTGAAAAGAGGGAAACTGAGGGCTGAATAGTAAGAAAGAATTTAATTTAGATAGAGGCAGAAAATAGAGAAGGAAAACCAGAGAAGAAAAGGAAAGGGAAGAGAGAGGAGAGAGATGGCAAAGAACGGGGTAGGACACACAGATATTGCATTTGAGTGAAGGAAATGAGAAGAGAGATGCTAAAAACCACAGGGGGGGAGAGAAGGAGAGATGGAAGGAGAGAGATGCCAGACTATGAGGGAAACAGAGGGAAGGTGATGGATGCCAGACCAAGGGGGGGAGGGGGCAGGAGCAGAGATGGTAGAGGGAAACAAACATTTTCTGGAAGAGTAGACAGTGGATGAAAGGAAGAGAATGATGAGAAGATGAGGAAAGCAGAAACTAGACAACAAAGGTAGAAAAAAAATTTCTATTTGTTTTATTTATTTATTTTTGCTTTAGGATAAGGTATTATTGTAGCTGTGTTGATAATCGTTTATTAATAAAAAAATGGAAAGATGATACTGTTTAATTTTAATACATTTTTTTACAAATTCAGAGACCATGACTCCTTTCCTGGGGTCAGGACAGGAATACTGTAACAGCAGTATAGTTTACTGATCTGAAGAAAGAGGTTTTAACCTCTGAAAGCTAAGTAAGAAATGTATTAGTCCAATAAAATGATGGGCACTAAATTTTCTTCCTGCTATGCCCCATGCCTCCTACCCAAATGCAAAATATAAATTGGTGGGCTTCCCAAAGCCCTGCCAGCTGAAGATCTCTTCCTCTAGGAAGGAAGGAAGGGGAGTTTTGTTCAGAGATGTTTGGAGGTTGCATAGAAGAAAAACTGTACACTGGCACTGGTATGGTAATCTTTGTTTTGAAATTTAAAATAAAAGATTCTATAAATTGTGCCTAAAAAAATTGTCGCTAATCTCTTCCCCCCACCCCACCCCCCTTTGAGCGCTATTCTATAAACAGTATTTAAAGTTGTGCGATGTTTATAGAATAGTACTTAGTCCCGGGAGCCATGCCTTACATCAACAGAAAAGTGGTGTAAATCCTCATACCTAAATTACGTGCGTATCCCCCATTATTCTATGACTACGTGTGTAATTGGGGAGAGTGTGATGCAATGGTTAAAACTACAGCCTCAGCACCCTGAGGTTGTGGCTTGAAACCCACACTGTTCCTTGTGACTCTGGGCACATCACTTAATCCTCTTATTGCCCTAGGTGCATTAGATAGATTGTGAGGCCACTGGGACGGATAGGAAAAATGCTTGAGTACCTGAATAAATTAATGTATACCATTCTGAGCTGTCCTAGGAGAACAGTATAAAAAATTGAATGAATGAATAAATAAATAGGCACCCAACCCACCTGTAACCCTCCCATTTCCATGCCCCTTTTTGGACGTGCATAAAATTCTCCTAAATTTACATGTGTAAATTTTACCGTATATACTCAAATAAAAGCCAATATTTTTGGGCCCGAAAATGAGGGTCTTGGCTTATATTTGGGCCATTGCCTACCCGCCTCCCTCCCGGACCTATTGCAGGCCTCCACAGGGCCTGCCACAAGACCTGGTGGTTTAATGGCTGGGACATGAGGGATCCCCCTTCTCCTATCCTATCCCCCTTCTCCTATCCTATCCAAATCCCCCTGCATCCCCAACACACTCCCAACTCCTCGGTGGCCTCACGATGGATGGGACTAGAGGTATCCCTTTTGCCTCCTGTGCCTGCTGAAATTGACAACCACATCTCCCACCCTCCTCTGCCACGTACCTTTCGGGTTCCTGGTAGCTAGCCGGTACATGGAGTAACAGCCCTCCTGCTCTGTTCGAGGCCGCTGGCTGATTGGCTGCTGCGAGAGACAATCAGCTACTGGCCTCGAGGGGGGCGGGGTGCAGAGCCTGGGAGGGAAGGCAGCTGGGTGTGGAGCCTGGAAGAGAGGGGGGCTGGGTGCAGGGGAGGGAGAGAGTGAGGTGGGGGCTGGGTGCAGATCCTGGCCAGGGCATTTGAATATTAAGGCCATGTCTTATATTCGAGTCAACCATTTTTCCTCCTTTTTGAGCAGAAAAATGGGGGTCTCGACTTATATTCAAGTATATACGGTAATTAAAACCAATTAGTGGCAATAATTGCTAGTTAGGATCCTAATTATTGGCACCAATTTGCTTGTTATTCAGTTAAATTGTGCATGCGAGTTTTAGGACTTTTTAGAAATTAGGAGTTAATGTGTACCTTCTGGCTGCTAATTTTTAAAGCAAAAAAAAAAAAAAAATCCACATATGACTGGAAGTGTCCATGTTTATTACAAACAGTGTGAGTTATTCAGAATTCTAAAAACATTATTAGGAAGAAAATCAGAGTTGTTAGGTCAAACTGAGTCATTGCAGCTTTTATTATAAGCTCAGTTAGCTTCATCTGAGTAAGCAAGGAACTGTTAGAAAATACTGTTATAGCTAACTCTCCTGGAGGCACACTTTATTTGTCGGGCTTTCAGGACTGCCACAATGAATGCATGAGAGAGATTTATAATGGATATCTACTGTATTCAGTTCTGACTCATGCAAATTCAAACTACCTTTAAAAATTGTCTCTATCATCTTTGACAGCTATGAAATCTTTCTCCATATATTGAAAAAACAAGTCTGACCACAGTGGTCCTTGCCGTGATAACATCACAATTAGACTACTGCAATGGCTTGGATACTGATCTAACCAAACATTTTTCATCAGCTGCAACTAATTCAGAATGCTGTAGCACGACTGATAGAAGGCTGCAAGAGGCGTGAGCACTTCACATCTTTCCTTCACAAACTATACTGGCCGCCAGTGCTTAACATGGCTAAATTTAAATTGCTATATTTGATTTTCAAGGTCCTCAGAAAAAATGGTCCAGAATACTTAAAGAACAAGCTAACCCTTTGTACACCATCGAGACCTCTGAGGTCCTCTCAAGGAGTATCACTATCTGTACCTTCATCAAAAAAAATGGTACCATGTGTTACCCGCCAGCAAGCCTTCTCAAAGAGTAGCTCCAACGCTTTGAATTTACTCCCAGAGGGGCTACATCTAACTCCAGACTACCTCTACTTCAGGAAGCAGTTCTGAGCTTGTTGAGGAGAACGGGAGAGAAAATGAATTAAATACATAAATAAATGAAAGCCTGGTTCTTCACCCAAGCCTTTAATACATAGGGTGATTGACTATACATTCATTATCCTGGGACAAGTAGGCAGCATATTCTCACATGTGGGTGACTTCATCCACAGTATGGACAGTCTGAAAAATAAACTGTCACTTTAAGTTTTTTGAAGAAACTTCACGACTGCCTGCACCATGCTATGGCGACTGCCTTCCCACCCACTGAGACTTGTGGCACCTCAGTTATTTGTTTTCTTTGGAGCGAAGAAGTACTATTTAGCTGGACTCCTTTTAGCCTAAGTTTGCCTTCCTGCTTTCGCATATTTTTTTTCTTTTTTAATGTATTTTTCTTTTCCCTTGTACATCCAGCGACAATTGAGTTCAATGTCGCTGAAGTAATTTTTCCATATATGTCGAAATTGTTGATGGGTTTTAAAAAGTGTGACAAGTGTCAGCAGTCTATTTCTGCTGCAGACCCTCATAAATGGTGTCTGCAGTGATTAGGCCCTGAACACAGAATTAAAACTTGTTTTCACTGTTCAACTTTAAAGTCCCTCTGTCTTAAAGCCTATCACACTTAACAGGAGCAGTTCAGCACTGCTATGGATATAGCCAAATCTTTACAGGCTTCAGTTTCGACATCATCTGGAAAGCCAGCTAAGAAGCCACCCACTTCCAAACAAGCATTGCAGGTCTCTACAGCATCGAGTCACTTGATGCAGACTAAACAACGACGCCACCACTCTCCAGCTTCACAGGTTGTCTCTCCTATATGGTGTGCATCCTCATCGAGGTCACCCACTCCAAGACAACCTGCTGCACCGATGGTACCAACTGTTAAGCCATCAGTACCGGTGCCTTCTTTCAGGGAGAAACTCGATGATGAGTTCTTCCAGAGGGAGCTCGGTAATATATTCAAATTGCACTGCATTCCGGTGCTAGCATTGATTCCCTCGGTACCGGCCCAGCTTGAGCATAGCTTTACAATGTCTCAAGGTACCACTGTCAGCTATCCATTGGAGCATCGAACTCCTCAGGGATCTCCTGTGAGACATCATCGTTCCCTTTCTAGACGACATTCAAGATATCAATCTTCACATTGATGGTCTCAGAAAGCTCAGACAGCAGCTCCTCAAATGCATACTCGAGAGTATAGCTGCTATTCCTCTTTCTCAGCCTCTCCCTCATCCAATCGGAGGTCATCTACAAATCTACCATCAACGTTGGACTCTTGATAACAATCGACTTGTGGGTTCTCAAAGTCATCAAGGAAGGTTAATCTCTTCATTTTCTCACCATTCCTCCAGATCATCCTCCAAGAGAGTCCTCTTTCAATCCGCAGCAGACATCTCTTCTTCAGGAAATAGAGGTTCTGCTTCAACAAAATGCCATAGAGGTAGTCCCCCCCACCCCCTCAGAGAAATCAGGAGTTCTACTCCAGGTATTTTCTTATCCCAAAGAAGATGGGAGGTCAATGTCCAATTCTCGACCTCTGAGACCTAAACAAATTCCCAATCAGAGAAAAGTTTCAAATGTTATCCCTATGAACTCTATACCCATTATTGGATCAAAAAGATTATCTATGCTCTCTAGATCCAAAAGAAGCTTATACCCATGTACCAATTCATAATTCTTACAGAAAGTTTCTGAGATTTCGAATTGCACATCAACACTTTTCAATACAAAGTTCTGCCCTTAGGCTTGGACTCCTCTCCAAGAATATTCACCAAATGCCTTTGGCCAAGTTGAAAATTGCGGGTAGGGAACATATGCTGCTTAAAGGTAGTTTTAAAGGGTTTTATCCTTTGCCTTGAATAGGCTCCTTTTGCAGAGCCACTTTTCTCATTCTGCACAGAGATGGCATCTAAGGTTTCTGTACTAGGATAGTTAGCCTCATAGCTAGGGAAATTCCTCTGATGGAATTTACTACTTCCTGAAATATTGTTCTCCCTGCTTTTACCATGGGGCAAGTTGGAAGCAGTGCTGGACTTGCCACAATATCTCAGACTCTCTACCAAAAAGCCAAGACAATTTGGATCTGGGCAATTGCTCGAAACATATCTCAAAGCTGTCTATGTTCAAGGAGCACACAATACACTGGCTGACAAACTCAGCAAATATCTTTGACCGCACGAATGGATGCTCAATTCCAAAGTCTTGCATCAGATATTTTCTCTTTGGAGGACTTCTCAGATAGACCTATTTGCATCCCCCAGCAATCACAAATTGCTTCAATTTTGTTCCAGGCAATACTCTTTTCATTGTCTGGAGGCAGATTCCTACCTCCTGGATTGGATGGGCAGTCGCGAAGTTTCCTAAAACTTAGTGGCAGTTCACTTGTCATACTGGCCATACCGGGCTCCGTAGATGACACCACCCATATGTGAGAATATCTGCCTGCTGTCTCCAGGTAACACCTGTTATGGTATGTAACTGTGCTTTCTGCACCAGGACTAGCTTGCCACACACACTAACTAAATCAGTTCCTTATATCTTGTTTAACTGTATAATCAACTTGCTTTGAGTTTATCCCAAAGAATTCTGTACCACCCATCTAATACCTGCTTTTGACCCCTTGGCTATAGGATAAGCCAGTGGTCTCAAACTTGCGGTCCGCCAGGTACTATTTTGTGTCCCTCAGTATGTTTATCATAATCACAAAAGTAAAATAATGTTTCTTTAGCTTTAAATTACAATATTATTATTAAGACTTAAACCAAAAGGAAAGATTTATAAACTAAAGAGTTTTACCTCATGCAAAATATCATTTCATTAATAAGACATTAAAGGCTCCTTTTATGAAGGTGCGCTAGGGTTTTTAGTGCACGCACAACGTGAACTCTCAGGCCTTGAGCATGCGCGCATGCTCAAGGCCCGGCACAGGAAGCAGATTTTCAGGCACAGGACATGCTGGTGCCGGTGCCGATGCCGATGCGGAGGCTATACTGGAAGTAAGAAGAGGGTTCAGGTGGGTTGGGGGATCTCAGGTCGCGGCGGGGGGGTGCACGATCGCGGGGGGGAGGGTGCCGGTTCGCGAAGGGGGCCTTCGGGGGGAGCAATGCCGGTTCTCGTGGGGGGGGGGAGCAGCGCTGCTGGCCTTGGGGGGGGAAGGTGGGGGATGGGAACATATCAAAGCAAGTTTCCCTTACTTCCTTTGGGGAAACTTGCTTTGATATACGAGCATTTTGGATTACGAGCATGCTCCTGGAACGGATTATGCTCGTAATCCAAGGTACCACTGTATCTGGCAAAAACCCAAATAGTAGCAACATTCCATGCTACCAATCCAGGGCAAACAGTGTCTTCCCTCATATTAGATGCTTCGTAAGTATTATGTCTCCCTTTTAGTATGCATTATATATTTCTTATTTGAATTCAGTGCTGTTAATAAGTATATTTTTGAACTGTTTCATGATAGTCCTATTAAGTATCAATTTACTGATTTTATCTCATTCATTATATTTATGTGTATATTTGGTCTTTTTACTACTGTTATGCTATGCTGTTAACAAAATTCTAAGTTTTATGTTAAATCATATCTGCTGTACACTGCCTAGTGTGAATCCCTTCATAAAGGCAGTTAATGTAATCTAATTCTTAGTCTTATATACCAAATCATCTCGTACAAATAGGAGCTCGACTCGGTTTACAAAATTAGATCACAGAGAAAGATCCATTAATATTCATTGGTGTTTATAAATCCCAATGAATAAATAAATAAAAATTCATTGTGGCAATCCTGAAAACCTGACTTTGGCTAGGTGTATCTTCCGGAGGGATTTTGGAGATGCATGTTTGCAGCTTTTGTCCTGATCCTTTGAGCTTCTTCATTGAATACTTATCCCAGCTGGGTAGTATGGCACTATGACTCTCATTTGCAACCTTCCAGATTATTTCTCCATTTTTAATTCCCCTCTTCCCTTAGTCTTCTTCTATGTAGCCAAGTCAATCAGGAAGTAAATACTGCAAACAGTAATTAAAGGCAAAATATTGTGTCCTGTAGATCAAAATGTACAGGATCAGGAGCACAAATTCTCCTTGGAAGAGCCACCTAGAAATTTGAAGATGAAATATTAAGATATGTTTGCAATTGAAGTTGGGAGAAAATAACAAGGGAAATTTGTGTGTTGACTAATGAAGTAAAAACATTTGGTTTCCACATGAAACTTGTTTCCTAACTATGATTTCTCATCTTTAGCTTCCTCTGGCTGTTGTACAGGTCTTTGCAAAGCAGATGCTGTGTTTCATTCTGTCCCTATTACTTTTTCACTGTGTATTTTGGCTCTGTTTAGTTTGTCTTTTTTCCCAGTGAAAGGCCTGCTGCTTGTTACACCTGTCAACTACCAAGAACAGGTGGCAAATCACATGATTCTCTTCATCTGCTAAGCTTTTTTCAGCAGTCTCCACTTGCATCCCATAAGAATAAATGATAGCTGGACCAGAACAAATTCTTGAAGTCCATAGGAGGTGTTAGAGCAGAAAGTGGCCAATTGATTAAAGTAGCATGTTGAGAATGAGCGGACCTGAATTGAAGTCTTGTTTTTGTCAAGGTCCGCTCTTTGTGATTGAGGATGTCACATTGTCTTCCATTGCTTCCAGTACCTACACAGACTTTAAGGCCTAGTGAGGTGACATGCTATTTTGCACTTATACTAATATTGAGGGCTCTGTCTGGTCCTAAAGGAGATATTTCACACATTGAAACAGTTGTTGAAAAACCTTCTTCTCAGCTAGCAAAAATTTGAGGTCGGATGATAGTTTGAAGTGTCAGATATGTCGAAATTGGACTTTTTCAGGATTGGACCTGTTATGCTTTGTTTCCTGGAAGAGAACATCTCCATTGTACAGACTTGAATTGATAAGTATCATAAGTGACTCTAACCTTGTTCTTCTGAACACTCCACTGTATCCCTGACACCCACATCATAAGAACATAAGAAATGCCTGCACCGGATCAGACCTGGTCCATCCAGTCCAGTGATCCGCATACGCGGAGGCTCAGCCAGGCGTGCCCTGGTGTATACATTAGTCACTCGTGTCCCTCAATGTGTCCTGCAAGAAGATGTGCGTCCAATTTTCCCTTAAATCCTAGAATGGTAGTTTCCTCCACCATCTCTTTCGGGAGAGAGTTCCAGGCGTTCACCACTCGCTGTGTGAAGCAGAACTTTCTGACATTTGTCCTGGCCGTGTCCCCTCTCAGCTTCAGGCCATGACCTCTGGTCCGAGTCTGGGTCACATTCGCCAATGTGAATAAAGCTGTTTCTTGCTCTCCATCCTTTCCCCCTGCTGGTGAGTGATCTTGCTCCATTTTGTCGATTCCTTTTAGCAATTTAAAAGTCTATCAGATCCCCTCTCAGTCTTCTCTTCTCAAGGGTGAATAATCCCAGTTTTCTGAGGCGATCCTTGTAGCTCAAGTTCTCCATACCTTTTACTAGCTTCAGACACCCTCTCTGTGCCACAATCTCAGAACTATTACTTACACCACCATTGTGCATCTAACACCCTCTAGTTAGCCCCTGATCCATCTCACCTCAGCCACCTCCTCTTACAACTGACATCCATCGTGCACAACATACTCCCACTCTTAGCTCTCTCCTGCTGTGCCCCCAACGTACATAAGCCCCACTTCAGAATCTCACCCACAGGTGCCTTAAATAAAATGTCCCTTATGGCCTAATATTCAAAGTTAGTTATCCAGGTGGCAGCAACTGCTACCCGATTTAAATAGTGCCCTCCAGGTCATCAGTGATTTTCAATCGCATTATCCAGTAATCGACCCAACCATCTTTTGGTCAAATGTAGACGAAACTATACAAGACTGCGACCCAAAAAACTTCATCTCCCACTGGAAAAATGTGTCCACCAACATCCTTGATGATCTGGCCCCCCTACAAACCAAAACCAGAACCAGCAGGAAATCAGACCAATGGTTTGATAATGAATTACTCCAACTCAAAAGACAGTGTAGAAGATTAGAAAGAAAATGGAGAAAAAAGAACCAAGATCAAACAAAAGCCGAATGGAAAAAAATCAACAAACAATACAAAAATCAACTAAGGGATAAGAGGAAAAGCTACTATACTAACCTCATAGGCACGGAAACCCAAGATTCCAAAAAAATATTCCAAATCCTGAAAGAATTAACAGACACCAAACCATACACAACCACCACGAATACTCCTCCACCATCACCCACCCTCTTAGCAGAACACTTCAAAAACAAAATTACCAACACCAGAGCCACTCTCATCCTTAACCCTTCCCATCAAAACCCAATCACAATCCACCCTCCAGGAAAAGAGGCAACCGCAGCAGACAGAATCTGGACTCAATTCCCCAACATACAATGGTCAGAATTCAACAAATTCTACAAAAAATACAGCCATGCCTCCTGTGACCTCAACCATTGCCCCTCATATCTCCTTACCACATCTAGTGTAAAATTCCGCACCACAATTCTTCAATGGATTCAATTCACGCTCACAGAAGGCACATTCCCTGCTGACCTCAGCGAAATCGTCATCACCCCAATCCAAAAAGACCCAAAAGCACCACAAAACCACCCATCTAACTTTAGACCTATAGCCTCAATTCCGCTATATGTCAAAATTATAGAAGGCCTAGTAGCCAAACTCCTCACCAATTACATAGAGGACCACAACCTACTCCACCCCATGCAATCAGGCTTCAGAACAAACTTCAGTACAGAGACACTACTAGGCTCCCTTATGGATACCGTCAGACAACACCTTAGCACAGGGAAAAAAATGCTTCTCATACAACTGGACTTAACTGCGGCATTCGACTTAGTGGATCACAACATCCTTCTACAGATCTTAGACGCAATAGGCATCTCAGATAAAGTATACTCTTGGTTTGAAGGATTCCTAAAACTCAGAACCTACAGCGTAAAATCAAACAAAGAAAAGTCAGAATCCTGGTCAAATCCCTGCGGCGTACCACAAGGATCTCCACTATCCCCCACCCTCTTCAATCTCTACACTGCTTCTCTAGGAACGCATCTGGACAATATGGGCATAACCACCTATAGTTATGCTGATGACATCACCATCCTCATCCCATACGATCACTCTAAACCTACCATGACAGACAAACTTCACCAAACACTTGAAACAGTCACAACCTGGATGAAAAATCACAAACTTAAACTCAACCAAGACAAAACCAAATTCATCCTTCTCGAAAATGACAAGATCCAAACCACAACCAACTTAGACATAAACACAATCAAATATCCCATCCAAACCACCATAAAACTACTTGGCATGACCATAGACAGATGCTGCACTATGCAACCGCAAATAAATAAAACAATTCAGAAATCATTCGCAATCATGAGAAATCTGAGACAAGTCCGAAAATTCTTTGAAAGAACACAATTCCAACTTATAGTACAATCCCTAATACTAGGGATATTGGACTACTGCAACATCCTCTTCCTTCCTTGCCCTGCAACTACGATTAGACAACTCCAAACGATCCAAAATACAGCTTTGAGACTCATCTACTCATTGAAAAAACATGACCACATCACTGAAGCCTTCATCAACTCACATTGGCTTCCAATCCAAGAAAGAATCCAATTCAAATTCTACTGCATACTATTCAAAACACTACACGGAGACAGTCCATCATACTTGAACAATCGCCTCATACAAGCACCCACTACAAGACAAAGAAAAACGCACGCCCCATTCATACCCCCCCCAATCAAGGAAGTAAAAAGAACAAAACTACACGACGGCCTCCTAGCCACCCAAGCCGCAAGGCTGGACAACCAGATCTCCAACCTCTTGATGACCACCCCAGACTATAGGACGTTCAGAAAAGAAATAAAAACCACACTTTTCAAGAAATTCCTGAAGCAGCAATAACATCACGACCGCTTATTAACTCTAAAACTGACACTTGATCTACCCACTACTGAACTAATAATAACAAAAGAACTCCCACTATGACCACCTATTAACTCTTTTACAAACCACCTCACCCTCAACAACCTGCTAAATGTTTATAAGATCTACAACTTACCTCTCTAGCTAATCATTGTAACTCTGTTTTTTTTAAACTAACCTTTTGTAATCCGCCTTGAACCGCAAGGTAATGGCGGAATAGAAATCCCTAATGTAATGTAATGTAATGTAATGTAATGCCACTGAAAATCATATAGGACTGCCTTGGTAGTCTTGGGGTTGTCTAGGGGCACAGCTAAGACTGATCTGAAATTTATCTTTGTATTCAATGCTGATACTTGGATAAGAATCTGGGCAAGTTGCTGATGATATTTTGCTATATATTCATGATCCAGGGATACATATTTTGTAGGTATGGGGACTTAGCTGGGTTTAAGGTCAACATTGACAAGCCAGAATTCATGGGAGTGCATTTGGATGCTGAGGAGGAGTAGAGGATTGTGGAGGCCTTTCCTTTCAGAATAGCTGGGTTCCACATTCGATATCTGGGAATATATTTACCTTGCAAGCTGAGTCATTTGTATAAGTCCATTTATGATCAAATTTTACAACATATGCATAGAGACCTTCAGAAGTGGAGAGGGCTTTGGTTATCCTACTGGGGAAAGATTGCAGTATTGAAAATTAATGTCCTATCCCGATTATTATTTTTATTTCAAACTCTACCTATTCCAGAGGACATTTTTCCGATTTATTTGGGGGGTAAATCACACCGAAGTGTGTGTATAAGGGAAGTAATTTTAATAAACTTGGAAACATGTTTGAAACAAATTTTATGGGCCCCTAGAGAACAGGGAGGTAGAGCTGTTCCTAATTTAATTTGGTATTATTAGGCAGCTCAGCTGTGGTTTATTTTGGATTAGTCGATCACAGTAGATAATCAGGTGTTGCAACTGGACCAATATTTTGTGTGGGCCCATTACACTGGTGGATGTCGGCTAACAGTGATGAATCCATTTGTTAGACATTTGATTATGGTGTGGGGCATTCTTTAGCAAAAATGGGATAGGGAGGAATAGATGTCTGCTTTGGCAGCCCTTAGAGGAAATCGTTTTTCACTCAGAGAATAGTTAAGCTCTGGAACGCATTGCCAGAGGTTAAGTTCCTGGAGGAAAAGTCCATAGTCTGTTATTGAGAAAGACATAGGGGAAGCCACTGCTTGCCCTGGATCGGTAGCATGGAATATTGCTACTCCTTGGGTTTTGGCCAGGTACTAGTCTGGATTGGCCACCGTGAGAACAAGCTACTGGGCATGATGGACCATTGGTTTGACCCAGTAAAGCTATTCTTATGTTCATATGGAATGAAAAGTTATAAATTTCATATTTTGTATTTAATATGTAAGTATACAAGGTCAAATTAAAGCTAGTCATTAGACTTAGCTGTTGATGAAAGAAAAAGTGAGCATTTGGGGAAATTTCTGAGAAATATTCTTCTTTGCCAATTGGAAGCAACAACACCAAAAATTATTTTGGATAAAAATTTGATTTCCTCTGTTATCTGACAGTAACATAGTTTGAATAATTGGCATGGATCCTGCTATTCAAGTGTTAAATAATGCAGCAAAAGACACAGTCCCTTTTCATATTAGGCATTCTGCTATTGTATGTTAAAAATACTTAGAAAAAGATGTGACCTCTACTTTAAGCAATTTTTGAATATAAGAGCCAGACATGGTCATAGTTTAACAAAAATGTCAACGTGATGGAAAAGCAAAGTATAAGTCTCTCATTCCAAGATATGTAACATAAAACCTTGGATTCCCCAGAAATCTTTTTTTCCATACGATACACTATGAAGTTCTAACTAATCTCTGTGTTTTGTGTGGTCCCCCATTCAGCTGCTCCCAGTAATCTTAAAAAGTAATTTTAACTAGCTGTCCTGCAACCAGGGGCCACCCACCCTGCTATTGAGAAGTCTTTTGAAATAATCCTTCCTTTTATACAGCAGCCAGAGTTTCAATCCAAATGTAAAATGGACATATATTTTCATTTGCAGGGACAGTGGAGTGGTGATGTGTTCAGTGGACAGGGTACTATAATTCACTGCTCCGGTGTTGTTTATGATGGTCTGTGGATCAATGGCTATCCTGCTGGTGTGTATTTTTTTTTTATATACTATCCAATTATTAACAAGACCTAACATAATGCTCTGACAGTCCCACTGTTGATTAATATGGTCTGCTCGTAGCGTTCACATCTATGTACTACCATGTCCTCAATTAGCTTGACAAATGTAACACAGCAACACAAGAATGAAGACAGGACTGGTTTAAATAGGGCCTTTAGAAATATAAAATAAAAGCAATTCATGGAAAGAAATCAAATGCAAGACCTTGTTGAAATAGAAAAGGTCATTGTAAGAGAAATCTACTTTAGAAGGACAATTTGCAGGGTTTTTTTTCTTCTTAAGTTAGCTACATATTCATTCATGGATATTATTTTCTAGAGGGAAGAGAGAAGGGAAAGAAAAGAAGGTTAAGAGCCACTATCCTGCTTTTGAATATTAAATTTATTTACAAGTTTAAATCCGAAGATGTCTTGTTTTGAAAGGAGAAGTCACACAAAAATAATCCATAATGTTCCAGCTCATAATACATGTTCCTTTTAGATAAAAGTGTTTTAAGTTGTAGCTTTACCTCTTGCCAGTTCTTTGGCCTCAAGACAAGGCAGAACATGTCACACAGGGGCTGATTTTCAAAACAGATGTCCAAAAACCAGCATAGACGTTTGGATTGCCAAAATGTCTAAATTGCCATTTTTGAAACCCTTTTTCTTGGCTGTTCATCTTCAGTGCATCTAAATCTCAAGGGGACGTGGTAGAGGTGTGTTTGGGGTGGGAATAGGGCTGGCTTAGGATTTGGACATGTCCCCCTTCCCAGCCCTGTCCTACTTTCTCTGGCGATCCCTGGTGGTCCAGAGGTGCAGCGGGCAGGAGCGAGCTTTCTGTGCTACAGCCCCAATGCTAACCCGGTCGTGGCGGCAGCTGCAGGATCCAGTTCTGCCGCTGAGTGTCAACGAGCAGGAGCTCTCTTTGGCACTCCTGCTTGGCGCTGAGCGGCTTCTTGACTAGCTCCTGCAAATTCTTGCAATTTGTGAGAATTCGAAGGAGCCAGTCAAGAAGCCACTCAGCGCTGAGCAGGAGCGCCAAAGCATGCTCCTGCTCATTGACACTCAGCAGCAGAAGAAACTGGATCCTGTGGCTGCCGCAGGGGGGGGGGGCAGGAGCGCGGAAAGCTCGCTCCTGCCTGCTGCACCTCTGGACTACCAGGGATCAAAGTGCCAATTTTTGGGGAGACCACGACCCCTGTGGCCACCCCCTTTCTGATGCCTATGATATAGTGAAGGACTTGAATTTATCCAGCCAGTTTGTAGCTCATTCCATGTTTCTGCAATCACTGCAGTCTGCTTAGCTTGTGTTAGTTCCTTGCTTAGGCTTAGAGGTGCTATTTATTGTACTAGATACAATTCTAAATTACATATATTGAAGGAGCCTACAAAAATTGAGGGTACCCACTTTAACCCAAATAATTGTCGAATTATTAGCTTTATGAGAAACAGTAGTTTAAGAAGAGAAAAAAATTCAGTCTTAGGTTGAATGATTTTATTTTTGGTGGTTTCACATACGTACTGGTTTTCTTCTAACGGGACCAAAAGTAGTTTACATCCTAGTAAGCATTAAAAAAAATTACAGACTGAAAATGGCAGGCTTTAATGGGAGATTTTGTTTGTGGAATTTAGAAATATCCCCAAGTCAATCAAATTAAATAAATCTGTGACTAAAATAACGATGAGCTCAAGTATATTTGAATGCATTCTAGTTCAAGCCAAGAAGATAGTGATATCCGGTGATAAAGTGATTCGTGTGGTTCAAGGCTCGTCCTTCACTGTTCAGGTCACGCTTCAGAATGAGGAAGGAGTTATTTCTCAATGTAAGAGCTTTTTTTCTCTGTTACTTTGCTTTTTTTTGATTCTTTCTCAGCTCCCAAATTAGGGTTACCAGACGTCTGGGAAAACCCGGATATGCTCTCTTTTTAGAGGACAGTCCAGGTGCCCAGAGGGATTTCCAACACCTGGCAGTTTGTCCAGGTTTTGAAAGTCCCTGAGCTCAGAGCCACGTCTCGAGGTCCCCTGCTTATGTACGAATGTCGACACGATGACAGCACACGCACACGTGCATGCGCGTGATGTCATCGTGTTGACATCCGCACATGCGCAGAGGCCCTCCAGATGCGGCCTGGAGTTCGGGGAGGTTCATGTGGGTGCAGGGCTTGAGGCTGAATGGGACAGAGCTGGAGGCGGAACGGGGCAGGACTGGGGGGGGCGGGGCGGAACGGAGCGGGGCCAGGTGTCCTCTCTTTTTAAAGAAGTCTGGCAACCCTATCCCAAATGTCCCAGTGTGTGACTTTCCGGTTACATCACAATCTCTCAATGCGTGTAGCTCTGACTTCTTTACTGGTTTTAAACTGGTTGAGTTTAAATTGTTTTTTAAATGTACAGATTACTAAACATCATGGTTGTTTATAACTGTTGCAGACCAGATTAATAGGTGCTTTAAAAATGGATTTCTTGAAACCTTAACTGGTAAAAGTGAGGGCAGAACAGAAGCACTAAGCTGTGGCTATCTGCTACGTATTTCAGAACTGTTATCAAACATAGCTTGCAGAGACTTACTGAATATGATGCAGATAGAAGCTTTGGTAATATAGAAAATGGTCTGTTAACGGACACAAAATAAGACTTCATACGATAGGCACAGCAAGAAGGAAATGAAGTTTCAAAAAAAAATATATCCAGTAAACTAATGAACATAATGCATTAATCCCCTCCCCCCTTTTATGAAGCTGTGTCAGGGTGGCTTCATAAAGGGGGGGGGGGTAAGTGTGTTGGCAGTCCCATAATGCCAACTACCCAAAACTGACTACTTAACTAAAAAAATGCCTTGATTCAAGTTAAAAGCTTGTCTAAACATCCAATATTTAAGGGCTTTTATAAATCTCAAATAAGGTTCCTGTAGAAGTTTGGCACGAAGAAAATTCCAAACAAATGATGCTACACAAGTAAATGTGGTATTACAGAAAGAATCCAGCCATTGTTATTCATGAGAAGGATTTGCAAAAGGTTAGCTTGAGATGAGCATAAAATCTGCATAGTCTGATAAGGAAGAAGCACATGTAAATAGATAATAATAATAATAACTTTATTTTTATTATCTATTTACATGTACTTTTTCCTTATCAGACTGTACAGATTTTGGGCCTGATTCTCTAAAAGTGCGTCCCGATTTTAGGCAGCTGTAGGCGTCCTACAGCTGTCTAATCAGCCAATCAGGATGCACGTTTTAAAAAAAAAATGCTCCCCAGGCAGGCCGCCTATATTGAAGGCGAGGCCCGCAAGACACCTAGGCCCTGATTCTGAATAGGACGCCCGGGAGAGGCGTCCTATTCAGAATCGGCCTAAACTAAACCCTGATTCTGTAACTGGCGTCCATGTTACAGACGCGGGTTAGAGAAACGGGTTAGATTAGACACGGCCCGCTACACTTATCGCGGCAAGGGATCTCTCTGCCGCTATAAGTATAGCGGGCCGCGGCCCCCTGACCAGGAGGGTGCCCAAACCCTCTGCCCGAAGA
Organism: Geotrypetes seraphini; assembly: GCF_902459505.1. NCBI lineage: Eukaryota > Metazoa > Chordata > Amphibia > Gymnophiona > Dermophiidae > Geotrypetes > Geotrypetes seraphini. The sequence goes on from NC_047098.1 coordinate 18,423,276, forward strand.
CGCACCCCCCCCGACACTACTGACCGCCCCCCCCCCCGACATTACCGATCCCCCCCCCCGACAATATCGATAGCTGGCAGGAGGGTGCCCAATCCCTCCTGCCCGAAGACGCACCCCCCCTGGCGCTAACCCCCCTCCCAAACCTCCACTCCACCAAACCTGTTCTTAGATGGGTCTTGCACGTCTTGAGCCGGCAGGCACGCCTCGTCGAAATGAAGCGGGCCCGCCCCTTCCCGGCCCATCCCGCCGAAGCCTAAGGCCTGATTGGCCCAGGCTCTAGAAGCCTGGACCAATCAGGCCTTAGGCATAGCGGGTCCGCCCATCCCCACTTAATCTAAGGCCTGATTGGCCAAACAGACCTTAGATTAAGTGGGGATGGGCGGACCCGCTATGCCTAAGGCCTGATTGGTCCAGGCTTCTAGAGCCTGGGCCAATCAGGCCTTAGGCTTCGGCGGGATGGGCCGGGAAGGGGCGGGCCCGCTTCATTTTGACGAGGCGTGCCTGCCGGCTCAAGACGTGCAAGACCCATCTAAGAACAGGTTTGGTAGAGTGGAGGCTTGGCGGGGGGGTTAGCGCCGGGGGGGTGCATCTTCGGGCAGGAGGGATTGGGCACCCTCCTGCCAGCTATCGATATTGTCGGGGGGGGATCGGTAATGTCGGGGGGGGGGGCGGTCAGTAGTGTCGGGGGGGCGGTCAGTAGTGTCGGGAGGGGTGCGTCTTCGGGCAGAGGGTTTGGGCCCCCTCCTGGTCAGGGGGCCGCAGCCCGCTATACTTATAGCGGCAGAGAGATCCCTTGCCGCGATAAGTATAGCGGCCGCGTCTACTTACAATGTAAGCCAGCATTTTGCTGGCCTACATTTTAAGCTTCTCCTCTACTAGGGAGACGCGTAGGGCCGCCTAGGTTCAGCCTAAGGCCCGCCTAAGGCCCTTAGACGAGCTTAGGCATCTTGCGGGTCTCCCTAGGCTCCCGGAGGTGCCTTCAGGCTTGCCTGGGGAGCATTTTTTTTTTTTAAACGTGCATCCCGATTGGCTGATTAGACAGCTGTAGGACGCCTAAAATCGGGATGCACTTTAGAGAATCAGGGCCTTTATGCTCATCTCAAACTAACCTTTTGCAATTCCAGTTTAGTTGACGATACACGATAGGCAATCAGTGTTAATAATGGGCTCATAGGTTTAAATCTCACAACATCAAGATTAGGCGTAGACTGTTTTTTTCTAAGGTCAACATACAGAAATATTTCTTCCAAAATACCTTAGATAATTCTTCTATAATAACATATAGCAGCTCACAGACCTCAGCGCTGTTACTGTGTGAAAATCAAGTTTCAATACACACAGTATTTATACACCAAAATCATCATCGGTCAAAAGTTTTTCTAAATTTTATGAAGAAGTGCTTATAGTTCTCTCTCTCTCTCATTTATATATATAAATACATCTTTAAAAATATAAGTACTCATCTTAGTGTGCAAAAACACGGCTTGGGGTGCATATTCTGACATAGGATTATGTTTCGCCAAACGGCTGTATCAAGGAATCCCCCTTTCAGTTGACCAGAGCAGTGTCACCCGCGTTTCGAAGTTTGTCGAAACATAGTCCTATGTCGGAATATGCACCCCCAAGCCGCGTTTTTGCACACTAAGTTGAGTACTTAAATTTTTTAGGATGTATTTATATGTATTAAGATATCTTAGTGTGAGAGAGAGAGAGATTTTGCTATATGTTATTATAGAAGAATTATCTAAGGTTTTTGGAAGAAATAAATCTCATAACACCATAATCCAATGTACAGCCATGTGGCTCCTTTGATTGAAGTCCTTGTAATTGATGTTATGGTCACTCTATAAGCAGTGAATTGAAATAAGTCAATCCTACTAATTACAAATGAATGGAACAGTAAAAGGGGGAGGGGAGAGTTAAATCTTCCTCAGGTAATAGAAAGAACTCTGAGTTATCCTAGTGATATAGAAAAATGTTAATTTAAAATCCAGGTTGACTTCCAAAGATATAGGGTGAGATATCTTACATAATGTATTTCTGGGGTACAACCAAAGTGTTTCATAGACTTGCCCCAGTTGTATTTCCTCTCGAAGTAAAAACAGAAATGACCACAAAAGAAAAAAAAATAAGAGAGAGAGGCATGATGGCGAGAGCCTGTATAGAATGGCAGGTACATCTCTAAAAACAAAGGAAGGGGAGAGTAACCTGCACAAAGCTATAGGTGGAAGCCTGTTCACCTTTATTGTGGTCTTTACTGTTTAATAGGTGAATTACCTCTGGTCATGAACTGCTTGCAGAAGGATGTCAATCACATCTTTCAACCCCTCCTCCTTCACCAGTGGAGTATAGTGCCCTATTCAGTTTTTTCTTCAGGAAGTGAGCTGAGAAGGTGTGTTCTGATCTTCTCTGTTTGATTTATATTTTTTTCGGATATTTTTATCCGTTTTATAAGGCTTTGGTGCCTAGAGGTCCCCATTTGGGGGTAGCTTTGCCTGGGAGGACAAAGATTTTGCATGGGCAGTCTGCACTTGCAGTTCAACCCCCAAGTATACCTGCTGAGACAGCTTGCTTTGTGCATCTTAGAAGCTTGGGGAACATTCTCCTGGGAGATAGCTTGTCTTCTGATTTACCAAAGGTTTGAGGCAGTTGGGGAGAGGGGGGAAGAGAGCAGCCCAACTGTTTTGTTTGGGGTGTTTTTTTATGGGGACAGATGGAGGAGCATAATCAAAAGAAACATCTAAGTCCGTTTTGGCCTAAGTCGCAAGTCGCCCAAAGTCAGACTTGGGAAAAGGTCCATTTTCGAAAAATACATCCAGCATTTTTTTTTTTTTCCGAAAATCGTCCAACTGAATGTCCAGCCATCTGATCGCCCCAGACCACTAAGTCGTCCATCTTTATACCCCATTTTCAACCAAAAATTCGTCCAACTCACAAATGCCTAGAAAAAGACCTTTTGGGCATGGGAAGGGCCAGAAAAGTGATGGACTGGACACCCAGACATGGCACCAGGGTAGTGGGATTCCTTACAGGGCACTGCTGGGAACTTCACAAAAAGGGTTCCATATACACATCTCACTACAGCTCCCTTATAGGTCATGGCGAGTCCCCCAAAACACTCCCAGAATCTACTAGACCCGCCTATCTACACTCCAATAACCCTTATGGCTGCAGGAGCTACTTATATGGCAGTACAAAAGGGTTTGAGGGTGGACATTTTTCACCATGAATGCAGTGATTAGAGTGGCTTATGGGCCTGGGTCCTCCTCTCCATGGTTCACTAACCCATCCCCAAGACCACGTAAACCACCTCTGTGCAGCTATACTAGGCTTACCTATGCCAGGCTGCCAGGTGCTGATGATCTGGAGGCAGATATATAAAGTTGTTATTATGATTTTTATGGGGGGGGGGGCAGTGATGACTGGGGCAGTGTGTGGGGGTCTGTACTTTGTGTCTGCAGTGCTTATCTGGTCGCTTTGGATACCTTTTGTGGACTTAGACCTGGTTTTAGATGGCCTAAGTCACAACGTCCAAGTTCCGTCTTGGCAGTATTGTAAAACTTTTGGTTATACATGCAGTACGACTAAGTCTAGGATGGCCCACGTCCAGCCCTAAGCCCGCCCTCGACACTTCCTGACATGCCCCTTTTAGCGCTGGTCGTTCAGCAGCACTGTGAAGGCCTAGGTCGTTTTTAAATACGTCTAAAAGCCGGTTCGATTATTCGCACTTGGCGACCTGTCTTTTAGATCGTCCAAGTGCCAGTTTAGGCCGGTTTTTAGACGTTTTTCTGTTTCGATTATGAACCCCATATTATACGTGTGTAACACACACACACAACATCTGTGCCCATTACAAAAAAAGAAAGTCTTCCTGCCCCGAACAGCTGAGTGGCAGGAGAACTGCTTCTGGGCTTCCCTGCCGCTCAGCTGTTCGGGCTTCCCCTGCTAGCTCTGTGCATGTGTCAGTTGCTTTTCCAGTGGCTGATCGGATGGATTACGGTGAAACCTCTGCAAAAGTCATTTGTATGCAAAATTGTTTGAATATCAATCACCGTTTTCAAATTGGACATTTACTGGTCTCGCAATGAATTTTAATTGCAATTGTAGAGCTCCAGACCTCTGTTCCTAATCCAACCCCACTTCTCTTGCGTATCCCTTCACCTCCTCTCCTTTCCCCTGGCTCCACAGTTCCATTTGGGGGGTTTTTGTTTACAAATTAAGCCCTGGCTTACATGTAGGTAACTATGTTGTATGTGGTAAAAGATGGATGCTTTAAAAAGACAAATAGGAAAAAAATATCCTCTTATATAACTGTGATTGCTGTAAGTAAACATGAGGATTTTTGTTTGGGGTGGGTTTTTTTTTTTTTGGTTTTTTTTTTTTAATTCTCCAAAGTACTTTCTTGTAGTAATGAAATGCCAGGCAAATGAGGCAGTTGTCATGCCAACATTACTCCTTTTCACTCTATTCCAAACCCTAGTTTACTTTAGTAATCTTAATTTATAAATGTCCCATTTTTCTATCTGGGTTAGACAAAGCCCTTTAGAAAATGCATTTTGGTTTTTTGTTTCCTTTTGACAGCATCGCATTAGGTAGGTCCACATCCAAGAGAAATGTGCTAAATCAGTTTCTGTGCAGAATTGTGTTTGTAGGGTAAGTTAAAGTATTTTCAGTCAAACTGTGGGAAGATGAGGCTATAACCTTGGAGAAAAAAAATGAAATCCAATCACACATAACTTAGAATGTGCAAAATGTGGAGGAAAAATCACATTTTGCACATTCTAAGTTGTATGTGATTGGATTTCACTGATTTCATTTTTTCCTTTTGGTGAATTATTTTACTGGTGAATCCCTCCCTGTTTGGTACATTTACAATCTTGGAGAGACATTTACCTTTTCAGATAAATTTACAAAGCATCATTACCTCAACTTTGCCTCTCACCGAGAGTCTGTATTTTAAGGATTTCATTAGACCCTTAGGCCCCAATGCTGTAAACTCACTGTCAGGCTCATAATCAAAAAACACAGCATCATAAATCGGCACTTGGATATCCTAATCACCAGGACATCCAAGTGCCAATAATCGAAACCGTCTTTCTGTACGTCTAGCGAGATATTCCAGCCTCTATATGTCCATAGCACGAGATGGGCATGGTGGAGTTGTGTTAAGGGTGGGCTTTGGGTGGTCTCAAGGGCGGGTTAGACATGGACATCATGCAGCGATAATCAAACATTTTTCAAGACATTTTAAAATGGTCTAAGTGCCCCAAAGGTGCCCAAATTGACCAGATTACCACTTCATGCATCAAGGTAAGATACCCCCATATTCCCCCAGTGCTCACTGACCTCCTTCTACCACAGAAAAATGAGAACAAAAATGTACATACCTGTCTCTAAAACAGCAGCATCTGGTATGGGGAAGCCTAGTAGAGCTGCACACAGGTGTCTTAAGTAGCCTGGTGGGTGGGTTAGTGAACCATAGAGAGGAGAGCCCAGGCCCATAAGCCACTCTAACAACTACATTTATGGTAGAAGGTGTGAGCCCACCTAAACCCTATTATACTGCCATATAACCACAAGTGCTATTGGGGTGATATATAGGAGGTTTTGGAGGGAGGTTGGGGGACTCGCCATAAATTATAAGGTGGTTATAGTGAGATATACAGCTGGCACCTTTTATTTGAAGCTCACAGCAGTGCCCTCTAAGGTGTCCCATTTGCTCTTTCAGGATGTCTATGTGGCCAGTCGAATACTATAGTGGCCCCCACCCATGTCCAAATGGTCAGGATTAGGACTTTTTCAACAGGGATATTTTTCTGATCGAAAATGGGATATAAAGTTAGACACGTCCAGGTGGCAAAGACGTTTAGACAATTTTCAACAAAAAAAAAAAATTATATTTGGACTTCAGCAGTTTGTCATTCGAAAATGGCCATTTTTGTACCTCCAACTTTGGATGTTCAGCTGGAAACGTCCAAGTTGGATTTAGACTTTTCTTTTCGAAAATGCCCATCTGTGCCTTTAACAATTGATGCTAAACCAGATCTTACCGCTTTCGGCTCTTCTGTACTTTCAGCAGGCTCATCTGTCTGCCCTAGATCCTAGAGGACTGCTTTAATACATCCCAAGTGTTCCAGAATGATGTGCCTATTGCACTAGAAGGAAAGATTAGGTACTTGCCTTGATAATCTTCTTTCTAGTAAATAGACACATCATTCTGGAAACCCATCCTGTCAGATATTTATTAGCTTGCTTGTTTCTGTCCTCTGTCCAGTATAGTCAAGGAAAGGGGGAACCACTACTGTTGTGAAGAGACCTTGTAGTACTTTTCAGAACTCCAAGACTGTTGGTGCAGGTTGCACTCAGGTAGGTGGCCTGTTCATTCTACCTTGTTACAAGGTTAAATGTTTAGATGTTTCATGATTATTTCATTTTATATGTTATGATATGAGCAGACTATTGTTTAAATTTATATCATGCTTTATGAAGCAGCTTATAATACTTTTAAAAGACACAAGGGGAATCTCAGAATGCCACTTGTCTGCTTGTTGGTTCCTGCAGTACAATGTGGCAGCACTCGTCACTGGTTCCACCAAAGAGATTCCACAAGGAAAACAGCAGCGCAAACACAAAAGAAACTGTGGAATTGATGATCCTGTCAGAAGTAATTGCTGCTTTTTATGGGGACGGGCAGGGTTGGAGGTAATTCCTTGCGGGGATGGGTGGGGACGGAGAGGATCCTGATGGGGGGGCGGGTGGGGACGCAGAGGATCCTGGCGGGGACAGGTGAGGACGAAGAGGATCCTGGCGGGGACGGGCAGGGATGGGTGGGATTTCTGTCCCCGTGCAACTCTCTAGTCTAGATACTGGGACACAATTAGGTCCTATATCATAATAGCCTTATTTCTTTTAGATTTGAAGTTTTTGGGGTTTTTAAAATTACTATTTATTTATTGAATTCACAATATTCACAAGCATAAATCTTGTTCCATGTAATACAGAGAAAGAACAATTCAAAACAAAATTTTTTCAACATAAACAATATGAATTTTACCTCTTCCTTAGACCACTATTTGGGGGAGTGGTAATCACAATATAATGGAGATAAACAAAGGTATCAAACTTTTAAAAGGAAAAGGCTTAGTGTGATATCGGTTGCTATAACTTAAAAATCCATTCCTTAATCAATCCTTAATGATCTTTTTAACTTTTAGAAACTCCCTCAAATGGTCTGGAGAATAAAAAGTATATTTTATTCCCAAATACCTAACCAGGCATTTACAGGGGTATGCTACAAGAAAAGTAGCCCCCAGTTTAAGAGTCTTTTGACATAGGGAAAGAAAGTCTTTTCTTCTCTCTTGCGTAACTTTCGAAACATCTGGATATATCCAAAGTCTTTGATCTCCAAATAGTTTTGAGAATTTTTGAAATATAATTTCAAAATCATATTTAAATCTTGTTCCAAAATCATATTTAAATCTTGAGATCTAAAGTTAAGTAAGCTTACCTTTTTTTTTTTTTCAATTCTTTATTCATTTTTTCATCTTACATCAAGTGTACAATAATACATCAATTGAATCATACACATCACTTGAAATTCTTTTCTATTATCATCTTAAATACATAAATTAAGCCCCTTTCCCAATATTATAATTATACTTACCTTTAAAAAATGCCATATGAGTACAAACAAGGTCCGGAATGGTTGGGGCAGAAGCAAACTTTGTGCAAGGTACTTGAAACCTCACTGAATGTGATTTAGAGAATCATGGTGCTCCTGAATTTTTCCAGTTCCAGGACTGGAATAGGGGACTGGGCAAAGGAAGAAATCAAGAAAAAAAAGTGTCAAGGAACCTACTCAGCTTCTTAGGTGCGCTCCAAGAAACCTACTCAGCTTCTTAGGTGCGCTCCAAGAAACCTACTCAGCTTCTTAGGTGCGCTCCAAGAAACCTACTCAGCTTTTTAGGTGCGCTCAAGAAACCTACTCAGCTTTTTAGGTGCGCTCCAAGGAACCTACTCAGCTTCTTAGGTGCGCTCCAAGAAACCTACTCAGCTTCTTAGGTGCGCTCCAAGGAACCTACTCAGCTTCTTAGGTGCGCTCCAAGAAACCTACTCAGCTTCTTAGGTGCGCTCCAAGGAACCTACTCAGCTTCTTAGGTGCGCTCCAAGAAACCTATTCAGCTTCTTAGGTGCGCTCCAAGGAACCTACTCAGCTTCTTAGGTGCGCTCCTTTGGCATGTACAGTTGAATTAAAAATTCTTGTAGCAGACATCATTGTCAGACAATCAAGTAAAATGAGGCAGGCAGAGTAAGACCATATGGCCTATCCAGTCTGTTGAACCATACAAACTACTAAGCTCTACAATCCCTCTCCTTCAGAGATTCTCTGTACTTGTCAGTAAAATAATATATAGTGAGGTAGAGTATAACAATACAAAAGTTGTTGTAGCAGATGTTATCTCTGGGTCTAGCCAGGTGTCAGTGGCAGGGAAGGGCAGCAAGCAGCGTCAGCGACACTGAAAATTAACAATACAGTGGTACCTCGATTTGCGAGCGCCCCCTGCGAATCGGCACCCTCCCCCCCGTGATCCGGCACTCCCCCCTGCTGCCATCGGGCACCCCCCCCGGCCGCAATCGGGTACCCCCCCAGCCATGATCAGGCACCTCCCTTTGGCCGCCATCGGGTACCCCCCCCCGCCGTGATCGGGCCCCCCCCCGCCACGACCTGAAGTCCCCCAGAGCCCTCTTCTTACTTTAATGTAGCACCGGCATGTCAGCCTCCTCTTCTGTACTGGCCTTGAGCATGTGCGCATGCTCAAGGCCTGCGAGTTCATGTTCATGCTCAAGGCCAGCACAGAAGAGGAGGCCAACATGCCGGTGCTACATAAAAGTAAGAAGAGGGCTCTGGGGGACTTCAGGTTGCGGTGGGGGGGTGCCCGATCACGGCGGGGAGGTGCCCGATCACGGCGGGGGGTGTGTGCCCGATGGTGGCGGGAGGGGGGTGCCGGATCACGGGGGGGGGAGGGTGTTGGATCACGGGGCCTTCGGGGGGAGCTATGCTGGTTCTCGTGGGGGGGGAGCAGCGTTGCTGGCCTCGGTGGGGGGGGGGGAACCTATCAAAGCGAGTTTCCATTATTTCCTATGGGGAAACTCGCTTTGATAAACAAGCATTTTGGATTACGAGCATGCTCCTGGAACGGATTATGCTCGTAATCCAAGGTACCACTGTATCAGGTAAAATTCAGTTAAAAGAAGTATAAAGTGAGACAGAGTATTTCTTCACAGAGAGAGTGGTTGATCATTGGAACAAGCTTCCAATGCAGGTGATCGAGGCAAACAGCGTGCCAGACTTTAAGAATAAATGGGATACCCATGTGGGATCCCTACGAGGGTCAAGATAAGGAAATTGGGTCATTAGGGCATAGACAGGGGGATGGATCAGTTGAGTGGGCAGACTTGATGGGCTGTAGCCCTTTTCTGCCGTCATCTTCTATGTTTCTCTATGTTTCTATGAGAGCAAGTACTGAACTTTTGAGAAAAGAAAAAATCATCATGTGGGCATAATGATTGTACATGCTGTTCCTTGGGACAGCTAATTTCATTTTATTTTATGGCTGCAGCTTTGGTAGAAGTAACAGAATTATGCAATTTAATGTTTTATTATAGAACAATCTATGCTATTTCCATCAGTTCGTTGTATTGGCATATAGGAGTGATTTTCTAGTATTATAGCTTTCATTTTTGCTTATAAATCTGTACTTGTCAAAACCCTACCCTTTCAATCAGCATATATGGAAAAGTGAGATGCAATCACAAAAGCATGTTGGGTTCTTTTAACGAAAAATGCCTCTCAGATGTTATATGCTGTTAATGAGTTCTGTCTTTGGATATAGAGAATTACCTCTGAGATACTACTGCATTGTTTTCAGAATAAATAGGAAATTCCTAAGCAACATCATAGTAGGAAAACCTTTGACCATGCTAAGGTGACTGCTGCTGCTATTGGAAACTTACATTCATTAGATGAGCCCTTAGGTGCTGAACATAATCAGAGAATCAAGAAAACTGATGTACTGAAAAGGCTTTGTAAAATGCAGGTGATTTTAAATGTATATAGGGCAACTCTTAAAACTGGATACCCCCATTTACAGTCCCTTTGCATATGTAAATTTCCTGAATACTAGCACTTTTCCTGGATAAGTGATCAATTATGCAGGTTACATGCTAGCAGGGCATCTTGAGCATTATTCTGTAAGAGCATGTGTAAATGGTATTCAAATCAGAATTTAAACATCTAAGTCAGGATGTCTGTAGAACAGGATCTGCTGACTTAGAGCCTCTTCTAAAATGCACAAAAGAATGTGCCTGTAACTTGCATCATGAGCATCCATTTTGGAAAAATAGAGGTCTAAAAGTAGTAACACAGGGGCAACACAGGAACACAAACATCTCTGTGGATATCCAAAATACGAAAGGCACTCTTAAAATAAGCATATATAGATGCAAAACGGGGGAGGGGGAGAGCTAACGTGAGTAGAGCATGGATGGGAAACTGGCAGGGCTCCCACTTAAAAGCTTAACTTACAGAATATTGTAAGTTACTGTAGTGATTTCAAAAAGGCGAGTCATTCTCCAAAAACCTTGCATGTAAATGAGGTTGAAGGAAAGTAGCGAAGATGCGCTAAATCTGCATGTGCCCATCGCTGGTGATAACGATGATATGTGCACAGAATAAACACAAAAACAAAAAACAAATCGAAGATCGGCAGGAGAGATGCCCACTCCTTTCCTCTTGCCACCGAAATCAAGCAACACCACCCCCACCCCCCCCCCACCCCACACACACACACAACAGCGGGAGAGAAGTCCACTCCTGCCACCCATCAAGCACCCACCCCCCCAAGTTGCAGGAGAGATGCCCACTTCCTCCTGCCACTGAAGTCAAGCAGCCTCCATGGCACCCCTGGCCCCTCCCCCTTACCTTATGATGACTGACTGAAGGGATGCCTACTTCCTCCTGCCATCAGGCCCACCTTTTCAAAATGGCAAGCCTTCCCTTCCCCAGTGCATCCTGAGATGCACTCAGGAGGGGCCTGATACTCTGATTGGCCCAGGTTGTTTAAGGCCTTTCCTATGGGATGCACCGAGGAGGGGAAGGCCAACCATTTTGAAGAGGCAGGCCTGCTGGCTGGAGGGAGTAGGCATCCCTCCAGCCAGCCATTGTAAATAAGGGGGTGGGGGGCATTGGAGGCATGGGGGGGTCAAGAGGGGGCATTGCTTGGTGGAGGGAGTACACATATTTCCTGCTGCCGTGGGGAGGGAAACATGCTTGACTTTAGTGGCAGGAGGGAGTGGGCAGCTTACCCGCTGCCTTGAGGGGGTGTTTGACTTTGGCGGGAGGAAATTGGCATCTCTCCCGTTGCTGGGGGGGGGGGTGCATGATTTCGATGGCAGAGGGAGTGGGCATCTTCTGGTTTCACTTCTTTCTAAGATTCAACAGCTACAGTCTAGCAAGAAGCATACTATCTTACTTCAGTTTGATCTCTCTGCAGATTTTTATGTAGTTAATCACAATATTCTGCATTACCTGCTTTCAGAAATCAGCCTTGATCAAATTGTTCTAGACTGGTTTGATAAATTTCTATCTTCCCGCTCTTATTCAGTCAATTCAAAATCGTGGAGAGCCCTCTGTGGTGTCCCCCAGGGCTCTCCATTGTCTCCAATCTTATTTAACGTCTACATGAGTTCATTGAAACATTACGATTTGAATACCCAAGAAACTTACTAACATACGCTGATGATATCTTCATATTACTTGATGTTGATCCACATCTCGATAATTTGATATCCAATATTAATCATTGTATTACCAAACTTCAGTCCTGTGTGACGATAGTCCAGATGAAATTAAATGCTGCCAAGACTAAGCTTTTATAGCTTGGCCCAAAGTTAGATTATCTCTCTTCTGCTGTGATCTTAGACTCAGGAGAATCTTTGAAAATTGAGTTTTCCTCATTAATACTGGGTATTGTTATCGATTCTTCACTTACATTTAAGGACCAACTAAACTCGCTTATTAAAAAGTGTTTATTCAGCCTCCATGCTCTGAGAAGAGTGAGAACACTCTTTCACCAACAACACTTCTCTGTATTGGTTCAATCAATCATTTTGTCAAGGTTGGATTACTGCAATTCAGTGTATTTGAGTCTTTCAAAGGTCAGTCTGCAGAGACTTCAATTAATACAGAACACTGCAGCTAAACTTATTTTCGGTAAGAGTAAATTCGATCATGTAACCCCTCTGCTCAAGGAATTACATTGGCTTCCAGTGTATCTCAGAATTCAATTTAAGTGCATTTGTATTGCATTTAAGATCCTATTGGCATTTATTTGCTACTTTGATTCCTTTAGACTGGAATGTTCAAAGATCTCATCTTGCCAGAAGTTCTCAAAAATTAAAACTTACATTTCCCTCTCTCAGTGGTAAAAACAGAATCTGTAAGAGATTTAGTCATTCTTTTGCTTTTAAATTAACAGAATTCTGGAATGCTTTACCGCTTACATTAAGAAGTTTAGGTTCTTTTGCTTTATTCCGGAAAGTTCTGAAAACTTTTTTGTTTGTTAAACATTTTGTAAATTTAACTATTTCAGTCTACTTTTCCTTGTCAAGCTTATGTTTTATGTATTACATTATTGTTAACCGAGTCGAGCTCCTCTTGGTTGATGACTCGGTCTATAGAACTAAGTTTTAGTTAGTTAGTAGAAGGGGGGGAAGTTATCAGTATCGGGTGATTGTGCAACGCGGTCTTTATGGAAGAAGATGTAAGAGATCTACCTGAACCGGAAATGGTTTTCAAGGGTGATGATGTGGAAGAACTGAAAGAAATCTCAGTGAATCTGGAAGATGTACTAAGCCAAAAAGTGATAAACCAAATCGAGCTCCTATCTGGAGATGATGCGGAATACAAACCTAAGTTTTAAATTAGATTAAATAAATCGCCTGGACCAGATGGTATACATCCCAGGGTACTAGAAGAACTTAAACATGAAATTGCTGACCTGATGTTAGTGATTTTTAACCTGTCGCTAAAATTGTCTGTAGTACCTGGAGGGTGGCCAATGTTATGCCGATTTTTAAAAAGAGTTCAAGGGGAGATCCAGGAAATTACAGACCAGTAAGCCTGACTTCAGCCTGGGCAAAATGGTGGAAACAATTATAAAAAATAAAATTGTGGAACATGTAGGCAAACATGATTTAATGAGACAGAGTCAGTATGGGTTCAGCCAAGGGAGATCTTGCCTCACCAATTTGCTTAACTTCTTTGAAGGTGTGAATAAACATGTGGTTAAAGGTGAGCTGGTTGATGTAGTGTATCTAGATTTTCAGGAAGCTTTTGACAAAGTTCCTCATGAGAGGCTCCTGAGAAAATTAAAGTGTCATGGGATAGGTGATAGTTCATTTGTGGATTAGGAATTGGTTATTGGAGAGAAAACAGAGGGTAGGGTTGAATGGACATTTTTCTCGATGGAGGAGAGTAAACTGTGGAATGCCGCAAGGATCTATACTGGGACCGGTGCTATTTAACTTATTTATAAATGATCTGGAAATTAGAATGACAAGTGAGGTGATTAAATTTGCAGATAACACAAAACTGTTCAAAGTTGTTAAAACGCATGCGAATGGTGAAAAATTGCAGGCAGACCTTAGGAAATTGGAAGACTGTAATCCAAGTAGCAGATGAAATTTAATGTGAACAAATGCAAAGTGATGCACATTGGGAAGAATAACCCAAATCACAATTACCAGATGTTAGGGCCCACCTTGGGGGTTAGCGCCCAAGAAAAGGATCTAGGTGTCATAGTAGACAATATGATGAAACCTTCCGCCCAATTTGTGGCGGAAGCCAAAAAAGCAAACAGGATGCTAGGAATTATTAAAAGGGATGGTTAACAAGACTAAGAATTTTATAATGCCCCTGTATCGCTCCATGGTGGGACCTCACTTGGAGTATTGTGTTCAATTCTGGTCTCCTTATCTCATGAAATATATAACGGCACTAAAAGGTTCAAAGAAAAGCAACCAAGATGATAAAGGGGATGGTACGCCTCTCATATGAGGAAAGACTAAAAAGGTTAGAGCACTTTATCTTGAAAAAGAGACAGCTGAGGAGAGATATGATTGAAGTCTACAAAATCCTGAGTGGAGTAGATTGAGTACAAGTGGATCGATTTTTCACTCCTTCAAAAATTACAAAGACTAGGGGACACTCGATGAAGTTACAGGGAAATACTTTTAAAACCAATAGGAGGAAATATTTTTTTTACTCAGAGAATAGTTAAGCTCTGGAACACACTGTCAGAGGTTGTGATAAGAGCGGATAGCGTAGCTGGTTTTAAGAAAGGTTTGGACAATATCCTGGAGGAAAAGTCCATAGTCTGTTATTGAGAAAGACATGGGGGAAGCCACTGCTTGCCCTGGTTCGGTAGCATGGAATGTTGCTACTCCTTGGGTTTTGGCCAGCTACTAGGGACATGGATTGGCCACCATGAGAACGAGCTACTGGGCTTGATGGGCCATTGGTCTGGCCCAGTAAGGCTATTCTTATGTTCTTATTCCTTTCTTTCACAACATACCAATATATTTTCAGCACAATATCTCTAAGAAAGCCTTGCAATATGGCTGGCACAGCGCATAGCTCTACTGAAGAACTAGCACTCAAAAATACTGCGACATGCTAGTATAAGCAGTTAGCATGTAAATTACTGACACATTAAAATCATTGCAATAATCTGTAGCTCATTGCTACAGATGTGGCTCACTGGTAGAGCTGTTGCCTCTGCACCTAGAGGTTGTGAGATCAATCCTCCAGTGCCCATCACTTTGAATGTTAGCTTTGAATGCCAGAGCCACAAAAAGGTTGTATACAATTCCCTTTCCCCTTGTCAGTGCCTGAGTCAATCACTGCTTAGGCACTTGACTGGAAGGATGATATTAAAATAAAAACCAAACACAAGCCACAAGCAAAAAAGCATTTTGTATAGGTTCCACAAAGTGTTACTCCAACAAATTGCTCCTCCCCATCCAAAAAATATCCCTAGTGTTTAGCAAGTAACTTTTCCCAACCCCAATGTGACCAAGCATCCCTTCCCAGAAAACATCCCTCCCTACCCCCCCCCCCCCACCTTTCCCAGCACGATTGACCTCCCCACCCCTCCCCTTGCTCTGATCCTAGAAAAAAAACATCCATGGTGTCTATTGGCACCTTTCATCCCCTCCCCCTTCCCACCCACTTGACTGGAAATGAGGTGGGAGCAATGCTAACTTGCTCCCATCTCTGTTGCTTCTATTTTCAAAATGGTGATACTTAGCCCCGCATGGGGAATCCTGGCATTGCTTCTGGGACATTTGTGCTTGCTTTAATTGTTTCAGAATATTTTTACATTATAAAGGAATGCTTGAATTATTTACTCTAAAATTATTCTAGTTTAACTCTTTGTTTTTGTGTTTTTGTGAGAAAGGCGAGAATGGCCGAGTCTTGAAGATTTGGGCAGGAATCAAAAACATGCCAATTCCAAAGAACTCCAGTCAAAGCTTTCTGGAATTATTAGAAGACCTTGATGAGAAACCAGTCAAAACCCCTTTGTATGTGTCCAATCTTATCACTGATTTCATTCTATATTTTGTTCTGAAGTGTAAGCAAAAGTTTCTTTACCATATTAAATACTGTAGAAGTTTTGTAAAGAAGTTTCTTAGGTGTCCAGCATTATTATTTCCTGATGGGATTATGGCAACCAAGTTCTGATTGTATAAATGAATATGCAATCTAGGATTTGTTTAGGCAACTAAAAGGAAGCAGAAGCTATCACGTTATTTACACTAGGATAGCTATTTAACACTTACTCTCCCTTTCTTTCTCTGCTATTCCTTAAATTGTGATTTTAGAGTGAAGACTACCCCTATCTCTAATTCATAGATTCCTTCTTCTTTTCATATTAGAATAACCATTCACTTCTTTTGTACCTTATTCTCCACAATATCAAATCCATGTTTCTCTTATCTGCTCCAAATTTTCATCTCCACAGCCTTCTACAAATAATATTTTAGTCTTAATGAAAATGGTATGGTTGCATGGAATTGGTACTATAGGAGATGGCAGAAGCAGAAACAGTAGTAAAATTCCTGAAAGCTTGGGATAAGAACAGAATTCTATAAATTGGCACTTAGATATATGCAAATACAAAAGGTGGAATGCTAGTTCCTGGAGATTCAGGAAATTTATGTAGACAATTATATAGCAAAAGTTTATTTTATTCCATACAATAAAAGTAATGATTAATTTTGTAATGGATAATTTTTAGCTGTAGGTATTAATTATGGCTCATTGAGATTTGATTGTTTTATTATTAGAATTGTTATTGTTGAGATGTTATGTTATGATAAGACTTTTAGAAAAGAAATAAAGACCATACTCTTCAAGAAAACTCTGAAAAAAGAAATAATACCGCAAGTATAAACTCCACCTCTCACTAAAGCCAACTACCCCAAACAAATAACCTTACCCATTTCTTACTCTTTTTGAAAATGACCAATTTTTTTTTGTAAGTTCTTGTTGTAATACATCTTGGATAATTCTTTTGTAATCGGCCTTGAACTGCAAGGTAATGGCGGAATAGAAATCCCTAATGTAATGTAATGTAATTTTAACTTTTGCTCTTAATCTTTCCTTTTCTATTTTTTAATGGAGTTCTTTTCTTGATGAATATGAACTATGTATTGTAAACTGTTTGTATCCTGTTAGGCTGTTATGCGTTATATAAAGTTCTCAATAAACATAAAAACATTAGGTACAAAATGTTTAAGCAACTCTAATCACATTCAAGTACAGGTATAGTGCAAATCGTGTTTTAACTCTCAGTTGCTTTCTGATTTTAAAGTCACTCAAGACCTGTTATCAGGACCCCTGAAGAAGGCAAAACATTGCTGAAATATGGCCTGTGTTGGGTCCAAGTCTCACCCTGTGTGCATATGATGTAATTATTTTAATACTCTTGACACAGACATTTTGTACCTGATATGTTTTTATTGTACGGAATAAAATAAAACTTTTTCTATATAATTGTCTACATAAATCTCCTGAATCTTTAGGAACTAACGTTTCACTTTTTATGTTTGCGGACTCTTCATATTTGTTTGTGGAACTTAGGTCCTTTTTGTGGACTTTGTGTTTGCTCACCTCGATATATGCACCACTTACATCATAGGTGCCAATAATTGGTAGCTGCTCACAAATCTATAAAGTAATGCCTATGTTTTATAGTGCATAACTGCAGGGGGAATATATGTGGCTGGAGTAACATTCCAACATCTAATCATATTTGAGTATAAAATTCTGCTAAAATACAGAACATTCTTGAGCTGCATTCTCTATTGCAGGGCCCAGGGGCCAGTGTTAGCCCTCATTACCTCTAAGCGTGGCTCTGACTCCCCCTACTGGCACTACATCTGTTCTGTTTATTACCTCCACCATTCTGCTCTATGTAAATTGGAACTGTGTGCAGTAATTAGGTATCAAGCAGCTCAAACTTGTTGAGAGTCATGTGATGCCAAAAGAAAACAGAATAGCTGTTCTAGAGTTGACACTGCCAACAAGCCTGAGAAGCAAATTTAGGAGGATTAAAACTAAGGCTGGGGGTAGCCAAAGGCTTAGACGTACAGGCAGAATGGTGAAGGTTGACTGGTGGTGATGGATGGGGATGGGGACCACCTGAGAAAAATCTGAAGGAGTGGCATAAGAGAACAGGGATAACAAATAGTGAACAGAGGGGTGATGGGCTTAGGGAAAGAGAAAATGCATGTGGGGCAGACTTTATTTTAGTTACACAAATTACTTGGAATGTGTCTGAGCAGCAAGATAAACTGTATCAGGAGATGAACCCCTTAAAGTAGAGAATGACACAAGGTCAAAATTTGTCCCAATGCCCACCCTGCCCCCATCCCTACGAACTCAGCCTTATCCCTTCTGCACAAGCCTCAAACAGTTAAGATTTTATATTTTAATCATTTTATTCAAGTATAAAAAGAAATAATATCCTGTACAATTGTCATTTTATAAATCACAAACAGTACAGAACAAGGATCAACACAACTCCTTCCCTCTAGCCCCCCCCCCTCAAGGGTCCAGTACACTCTCTCCTTTCCCTTCCCTCCAGAACCTCTCCCATGCACCTATCTCCCTCTCTCCCTTCCCTTCCCTTCCTTCTAGAACCTCTTACATGCACCTATCTCCCTTCCTCCCAGCCCCTGCCAGATATATTGTGATGGCACTTAATCAGATAGTGCCACTGAATAATAACACTGACCAATGTGGCACTATCTAGTTAATGCCGGGGCAGTCTGGGGTTGGAGTTAGGGAGCTATGGAAGCTACCTGAGCACCACAGTTATTATATGCTAGCAATCGGACAGCTAATCAGGCATATTGGAAAATACCTAATGTGGCATGAACTATGCCCAATCAGCCTTCTGGGTACTGGCTGTACCCAGATAACTTCTGGGTACCACTGAACATCCATATATTGAGTGCTAGTATGTGGGATAGGTATTGACACTGAATATTTCATTAGCTGGCAGCAGTTAGTGTTTACTTAAATGACCACTACTGGCGGAATATTGACTGAATATCTCTAGTCCATTAGCTGTTATATTGGCTTTCCATACCTTTTGAGAATATTCTATATAAGTATGTACTTATTTATTTATTTAATTTTCTATACTGTTCTTTCAGGGGAGCTCAGAACAGTTTACATGTATTTATTCAGATACTCAAGCATTTTTCCCTGTCTGTCTCAGTGGGCTCACAATCTATTTAATGTATCTGGGGCAATGGGGGACAACGTGGGCTTTAACCCACAACTACAGGGTGACAGGGCTGTAGTTATAATTCCTGCACTGCATTAATTTGTTAATTTTTAATAACTCTTAACGTGTAACTTTTCTTTTCACAGTGGCTTTGAATGTGTTAGCTACCCTTTAATAGATGCTGCATCTACAACTGAAGCTCAGAACATCGAAGCTCATATGATACGGATGTATGACTTTGAAATAGCCAGCTCCTCTGTTGCTAAAGGAGACCAAGAGTCAGAATGTGGATTAGAAGGCCTCAAGGAATCAGAAGATGCTCCTAGCAACCTGGGCGGTGAGTAGAGATAAATATTTAATTAAACATTAGAGATCGCTTGTGAAAAGTTAAATATTTGTCTGATTTTAAAATGCTTGGGGCAGACTTTTCTTTGCAGAATAGACTTCAATAGGCGGTTCAAAAATTGCATGGAAAGATTGGATGCAAGTAGGCATAAGAACATTAGAGGATGTTATTTCAAATGGAAAACTGCTTGATTTTTCACGGTTGCAACAATCTTTTGGTATCTCAAAATTTCAATTTTATAAATGGTTGCAACTGAAGCAGGCTATTCAGAAAGGGTTCCCTGAATGGCGTAATTTGAAAAATTTTTATAGCCTGCAATTCCTCTGTTTTCAGGCAGATATGCGCTAGGGCATCAAGCCGTCAAGTGGTATAAATTAATATCTGAACTTATGAATAAGAAACCCCAAAACGCTCTTAGGGATATTAGGAGCATTGAGATTAAGCAGTATATTTCTGCATCTCGATGGCCACGTATTTGGTCTTGGAGGATGAGGTGTACAGCATCAGCATTATGAAACAAACTTGGTTCTTTTTGTTAGAAACATAGAAACATAGAAAAAAGCAGCAGAAAAGGGCTATAGCCCACCCAGTCTGCCCATTCCAAGTATCCCCTCCCCTGACTTTACTCCCTTAAAGATTCCATTTTCTCTTAAAATCCGTCACGCTGCTGGCCTTTATCACCTGGAGTGGGAGTCTGTTCCAATGATCCACTACTCTTTCGGTGAAGAAGTACTTCCTGGAGTCGCCATGAAACTTCCCTCCCCTGATTTTCAGCGGATGCCCTCTGGTGGTCGAGGGTCCCATGAGCCAGAAGATATCATCTTCTGATTCGATGCGTCCCGTGATGTACTTATATGTTTCAATCATATCTCCCCGTTCTCTTCTTTCCTCAAGTGAGTACAGCCGCAATTTTTAAAATCTTTCTTCATACGTTCTTTTGGGACCCCAGTTAGGTTGAATAAATTAGATAATTCTAGATCTAATAGATGCTGGCACTGTCATCTATACATAGGAACATTAGACCATCTATTGTTTTACTGCCCTAGAATTCAGATTTTTGTGAAATCAATCTGGGGACATATTAATAATATTTTAAATTCTGAGATTCCTTTAACCTATGAAATAATAATTTGTGGTACTATTTTGCATATCAAAGATCCCCTAGATAAAAAAAAAGTCGTCTCTTTTTAATTATGACAAGTACAGCTATACAATTGATTACACGAAACTGGAAAAACTGGGATCATCTCAACTTTACATTTTGGTGGGCAAGTTTATGTCTAATATATAAATATGAGAAAATGAACACTGCTATATTAGGGAATAATGAAAACTTTAAATTAATTTGGGGCCCATTGAAGTCCTTTGTAGAATCTCTATAGTTATGTTTTGTTATTAGATAATATGCACATCCAGGGAGGGGGGAGGAGGGGGGAGGTAAATAAGGTTGGAAAAATTGTTGGAAAATTTTTGATGGGGGGAGGGGAGTGTATTAATAAGCATGAATATTTGAGAAATTTTAAGTGATGTCTATATTGTAAAAATATTAATTTACTCTGTATTTCACTTATTGTATGTGTGTTAAAAATGAATAAAGAATTCTAAAAAAAAAAAAAAATAGACTTCAAATAGGCACCACTTTATAGAACTACCCTTCATTTGTACAGTGCCAATGAAAATTTACAGATAGAGGATTGATGTTTATCAGCTGACACTAAGATGGTAATTCTGTATCAGTGCACCTATAGTTAGGTATCTAGAGGTGCCTACTTTCCATTATAGAATAGAAGCATAATAGGTAAAATATACATCTGTAATATAGAACATAAGAATAGCCTTACTGGGTCAGCTGATAAACATCAAGCCTAGTAGCCCGTCCTTATGGTGGCCAATCCAGGTCACCAGTACCTGGCAAAAACCCAAAGAGTAGCAACATCCCATGCTATCGATCCAGGGCAAGCAGTGGCTTCCCCCATGTCATTCTCAATAACAGCTTATGGACTTTTCCTCCAGGAAATTGTCCAAACCTTTCTTAAAACCTGCTATGCTATCCTCTCTTACCATGACCTTATGCCAGCCATAGAGCTGGTGTAAGTGTTTGCACCTAAATGCCAGATATTTACTTACAGGAGAATTCTCTATATAGCTCTGTATATTAGGAGCTACTTCCACACCGAATTTGTGTAATGACAAATGCAAAGCACTGAAAAGGGGAAAAAATGGCAGACTTGCATGAAATCACATACACCCATTTATAGAATAATAATAATAATAATAACAGCTTATATACCGCAATACCGTGAAGTTCTATGCGGTTTACAAAGATTAAGCAAAGGTACAAATTGATTGACTTTAAGAGGGGAGGAAGAAAGAGGGTTAATAGGACAGGAAATCCATTTTTGAGGAGAGAGTGATCAATAGAACAAGTTAATCGCTATAGAGGGGAGAGAGAAGAGAGGATCAGTTGTCTAGATACTTTAGGAACAGGTGTGTTTTCAGACGTTTCCTAAATTCCTCATAAGTAGTGGGCGAAAGCAATTGTTCTAGGTCATTACCCCATGATGCTGCTTGGTGCGAGAGAAGATGTTCATGGTGTTTTTTCAGTTTACAACCTCTCACTGGGGGGGAAACGAAGTTGGAATGTGAGCTTCTCTTGTGTCTGTTGGCTGAGAAGACGAAAAGGTCAGTTATATATTTAGGGGCAAGTCCGTGTAGTGCAGCGGTCTCAAACACGCGGGCCGCATGCGGCCCCCCAGGGACTATTTTGCGGCCCGCAATCTGTCCTCACCAATCTGCTTCCCTTCCCACTGCCCTCCCTCAAGCCACCGCAATCGGGGAACAGGCTGCCACCGCCGCAATCGGGGAACAGGCTGCCACCGCCGCAATCGGGGAACAGGCCGCAATCGGGGAACAGGCTGCCGCCGCCACAGTCAGGGAACAGGCCAGTGCCAAGGTCTTAACTCTTCCTGCTTATCTTCCCCAGCTCGGAGCCGACCAATTCTTGCCACCCGACATCAATTCTAATGTCGGGGAGGAAGTTCCGGGCCAGCCAATCGCTACCTGGCTGGCCCGGAAGTTCCTCCCCGATGTTAGAATTGACGTCGGGTGGCGTGAATTGGTTGGCCCCACGCTGGGGAAGATAAGCAGGGAGAGTTAAGACCTCAGCGCTGGCCAGTTCCCCGATTATAGTGGCGGCAGCATGTTCTCCGATTGTGGCGGTGGTGGCCTGTTCCCTGATTGCGGCAGTGGCGGCCTGTTCCCCGATGGTGGTGGATTGGGGGAGGGCAGGGAGAAGTAAAGAAAGAAAGGGGGGACAGGGAGACAGAAAAAAAGAAGGGAAACGGGACACAGACAGAAAGGGGCATGGAGAGAGAAAGAAAGAAAGAGCATGGAGAAAGAAAAAAAGAAAGCAAGGGGACATGGAGAGAGAGAGAGAAAGAAAGACAGACATATAGAAAGAATGGGGGCATGGATAGAGAGAGAAAGAAAGAAGGGGCAGGGTGAAAGAAATAAAAAGTTGGGGGAGGGAAGGAGACAGATGCCAGACCAGGGGAAAGATTTATAAACTATAAAGAGTTTTACCTCATGCAAAGGTGTCATTTTTTTAATAAGACATTAACTATTTTTTCTGCGGCCCTCCAAGTACCTACAAATCCAAAATGTGGCCCCACTAAGGATTTGAGTTTGAGACCACTGGTGTAGTGCTTTGAAGCAGAAGCAGGCAAATTTAAACTTTACGCGTTCCTCCATTAGCGCCTAATGCATGTATCTGCAAAGGAGTATGGCCATGGGAGGGGCATAGGCAGGTAAGGGTGTTCCCTTAAAATGCACAGTCTTATGGAATTCAGGGGATCAACGCCTAACTTATGTGCCTGGATTTACTCCTGATTTTAGATGTTGTAAGTCTTCCCTTCCAAAGCTGAGCGCGGATCCTGTTGCTGCATGCTATTCTATTAAGGGTGCTTAATGAGAATGAAACCTTGGGTTTTGGAGAGATATCTGGGATAACTCACAAGTTGTGATAACAACTGAGGTAATCAAAGTAGCAAGGTTAAGAAGTGGAATGCACCGCAAAAAATAAAGTGCACGGATTCCGTCTTAAACATTTGATTAATCTACATGAAAGAATGTCTCTGCAGTTTAATGAAATACTGTGCACTGGGAAAAACAAAACTATGGATGACAACTGGCAGATCATTTCTGATTATGAAAGGTAAAGACAATGGTCTTATAGAAAACAAGTACAGACCAATCACATGCTTGCTGACAATGTTCAAATTGCTAACTGGAATTTTAGCTAATGCAATATCAAATCATGTGTCTGGAAATTCTTTGTATCCTCCTGAACAAAAGGGCAGCTGCTGAAACTTATGCAGAACAAAACACCAGCTGCTGATCGGCAAAATGATACTGAAAAATTCAAGAAGACAGAAAACAAATCTGCAAATGCCCTGGATAGACTACAAGAAAGCCTGTGACATACTACCTCATTGCTGGATATTGCAGTGTTTGAGAATATTCAGAATTAGTGAATATATCCAGAATATGCTTTAAAAAGCCATGAAACAGTGAACGGCAATTTTATTACTAAATGAACATCTAGGAGATGTGACTATCAGAAGGAGAATATTCTAAGAGGATTCATTTTGTCCCTTCTACCTTGCTGCACCGTATGCTTGGAACAAGCTACCTGAACCCCTACGGTGGGCTCAGTCTCTGGCAGTGTTCAAGACCCAGTTCAAAGCCCACCTCTTTGAGAGTGCTTTTGATTCCTAACTCCTCTCACCTTGGGTTCTGCATCCCCAACCCTATTTGTTATGTCTGTCCAAGTTAGCTTGTAAGCTCTTCTGAGCAGGAACTGTCTATAAATGTCAAAATGTAGTGTACGCCTTTCAGCACTATATAAGTGATAAGTACCGTATTTTCGCGGATATAACGCGCGCGTTATACCTGATTTTACGTACCGCGCATACCCCTCGCGCGTTATATGCCTGAGCGCGGTATACAAAAGTTTTTAAACATAGTTCCCACCCCGCCCGACGCCCGATTCACCCCCCCAGCAGGACCGCTCGCACCCCCACCCCGAACGACCGCTCGCACGCGCTCCCACCCGCACCCGCATCCACGATCGGAGCAAGAGGGAGCCCAAGCCCTCTTGCCCGGCCGACTCCCCGACGTCCGATACATCCCCCCCCCCCCGGCAGGACCACTCGCACCCTCACCCCGAAGGACCGCCGACTCCCCAACAATATCGGGCCAGGAGGGAGCCCAAACCCTCCTGGCCACGGCGACCCCCTAACCCCACCCCGCACTACATTACGGGCAGGAGGGATCCCAGGCCCTCCTGCCCTCGACGCAAACCCCCTCCCCCCAACGACCGCCCCCCCCCAAGAACCTCCGCCCGTCCCCCAGCCGACCCGCGACCCCCCTGGCCGACCCCCACGACACCCCCACCCACCTTCCCCGTACTTTGTGTAGTTGGGCCAGAAGGGAGCCCAAACCCTCCTGGCCACGGCGACCCCCTAACCCCACCCCGCACTACATTACGGGCAGGAGGGATCCCAGGCCCTCCTGCCCTCGACGCAAACCTCCCTCCCTCCAACGACCGCCCCCCCCCCAAGAACCTCCGACCGACCCGCGACCCCCCTGGCCGACCCCCCCGCCCCCCTTCCCCGTACCTTGGGAAGTTGGCCGGACAGACGGGAGCCAAACCCGCCTGTCCGGCAGGCAGCCAACGAAGGAATGAGGCCGGATTGGCCCATCCGTTCTAAAGCTCCGCCTACTGGTGGGGCCTAAGGCGCGTGGGCCAATCAGAATAGGCCCTGGAGCCTTAGGTCCCACCTGGGGGCGCGGCCTGAGGCACATGGGCCAAACCCGACCATGTGTCTCAGGCCGCGCCCCCAGGTGGGACCTAAGGCTCCAGGGCCTATTCTGATTGGCCCACGCGCCTTAGGCCCCACCAGTAGGCGGAGCTTTAGGACGGATGGGCCAATCCGGCCTCATTCCTTCGTTGGCTGCCTGCCGGACAGGCGGGTTTGGCTCCCGTCTGTCCGGCCAACTTCCAAAGGTACGGGGAAGGGGGGTGGGGGGGTCGGCCAGGGGGGTCGCGGGTCGGTCGGAGGTTCTTGGGGGGGGGGCGGTCGTTGGAGGGAGGGGGGTTTGCGTCGAGGGCAGGAGGGCCTGGGATCCCTCCTGCCCGTAATGTAGTGCGGGGTGGGGTTAGGGGGTCGCCGTGGCCAGGAGGATTTGGGCTCCCTCCTGGCCCAATATTGTCGGGGAGTCGGCGGTCCTTCGGGGTGGGGGTGCGAGTGGTCCTGCCGAGGGGGAAGAAGAATCGGACGTCGAGGGGGGGCATCAGGCTTTCAGGATGGGGACAGGACTTCAAGGGGGGACAGGCAGATCTTCAAGGGGGACAGGACTTCAAGGGGGACAGGCACGGAGAGGCGGGGCAGTGCACCGAAAGTCAGGGCGGGTGAACGGTGAGTCGGGGCAACCAGAGGAGAGTCGGGGCAGTGCACCGAAAGTCAGGGTGAGTCGGGGCAACCAGAGGAGAGTCGGGGCAGTGCACCGAAAGTCAGGGTGAGTCGGGGCAACCAGATGAGAGTCGGGGAGGGCGAAAGGAGAGTCGGGGTGGCCAGAGGAGAGTCGGGGAGAGCGAAAGGAGAGTCGGGGTGGCCAGAGGAGAGTCGGGCAGCATGCGCGTTATATGCCTGAGCGCGGTATAGAAAAGTTTTTGTACATATCATCGTGATTTCTGCGCGCTATACCCCTGTGCGCGTTTTACAATGGTGCGCGTTATATCCGCGAAAATACGGTAGTAGTAGTAGTTAACCTAACTATTCAGCATTGCTATGATTCCCTTAATTTACATCTTAAGCAAAATATTACAGTCAAACCTCAGTTTGCGAGTAACGCGGTTTGCGAGTGTTTTGCAAGACGAGTAAAACACTCCCGCAAATCATGCCTTGCAAAACGAGCATTGACTCGCAAACCGAGCTCTCAGATTAGGTGGCCCAGAGGTGGGTACCTGCCTTTGGGTGCCGCAGCCACTTCAGCGGGATGGCTTCCTTCCCTTGGGGTCCCCATGCGGTTGCCTTTCCACTTCGGCCGATGCCTCTGCCATCCGCCAGCGTTCCCTGGCTCCCGATTTAAGCCGGCCGCCATCCTGCATGCGCATGACTTCTCAGCTCCTGAGCCAAGCCGGCCGCCACCCTGACAACGCACGCGCCACGTACAAGCATGCATGACATCGTCTATTCAGTTAAAAGGTCAGTCGTTGCTATAGCAATCGAACATTAAAAATACAATTACTAGTAAGTTGAGACCAGACTCAGTCAGAGAGGAATTTGAGCAGCAAATTGAAGGGTTAATAGTTGCAAAAAAACTAAGAACAATCTTTCCTGAAAGTCACCATCTACTAACCTATATTTTCAAAGAAAAATAAAATGCTGTAAGCCTCATACCTCCTCTTGGGATTGTGGTGAGGTAGCTATTACTTCTTTGTCACCCAAACAATTCCATCCAGATGATTGCCTAATACAAGAAAAGACACTCAAACTAACAGGAAAAAAGGAAAAGTAAAAAACAAAGGGCACCCCAAGGAGCAGGTCCTGCTTCTTGGGTTCACTCCTTTGGCATGTGTTTCCACTACAATTGTGTGAGGCTGTAAGAGTGGTTTCCAGGTGGTGTCATCTTGTAAGTCAAGTGGAAGATCGAACCAGTCATACAAAGGACAGAAGGTTGAATGGAGTGGAATCTAGTTAGTCAAGTGACGGATCTAATCAATGGTAGAAAAGGAGGGAAGGTTGAAACAGAATCTACAATGACAAAAGCAACAAACAGAACATGAAATTAAATTTGCAACACAACCACTAATGCAAATATAAATTGAACTGGCTATCCCAGCATAGATACTGAATGTTGAGTAGTGAGGACCTTAAATCTTCAAAAGGACACTGAGGATGTTATATTCATTTCCAAAACATCTACAAGAAAATCTTAGTTTTTTTGAGTCATGGTTGTTTTAGTAGAATGTAAACCTATTTATCTGTTTGTTAGTATTATTCAGTACTTTTTATCTTTATTACCTTTGCAGTTAAGAATTCCCTCATTTCACCAGGCCGCGCAGTGGTATAAAACATTATCTGGCTATTTAAATAAAAAACCAAGGACTGTACTTAGAGATATTTGGAGCATTGAGATTAAGCATAAAATTAATGCATCTCAATGGCCACGTATTTGGTCTTGGAGGATAAGATGTACATTGTCTGCGTCTATGAGGCAAGCATAGTTTTTCCTGTTGCATAGAGCACTCTGGACCCCTGTTCGTTTACAAAAATTGGATTGCTCTAAGTCTAATAGATGTTGGCATTGTCATCTTGAGGCTGGAACTCTAGATCATTTATTATTTTATTATCCTCTTATTAATAATTTTTGGAAATTGATCTGGGGACAAATAAATTGTATGTTAGAGAATCATGTGGCCCTGTCATATGACACAGTTTTGTTTGGGATGTCTATGAGGGCCAAAAGTCAAATCTCCTCGAATAATAATAAGCTGTTAATGATTTTAACAGGAGTTGCCATCCAACAAATAACATACAATTGGAAAGACTTCAGGGGGGTTGAATTACTGTTTCTGGTGGAGTTCGGTGTGTCATGTGTATGAAATGGAAAAAACATTGGCGATTAAGAGAGGATATTATAAGAAATTTAAAGATGTGTGGGGACCATTAATTGATTACTATAATAAATAAATGAATTTATCCCCATTTAGTATGTATAGGGTGGGAGGGTGGATGGGTGGGTTTTATGACATTAGGATGAGTAGTTACAAAAATATTTGGAAAGGGAGGGAGGGGAGGTAATTTATGGTATAAGATGATTGTAAAGTTTCAAGTGAAGAATGTATAGTATGACTTGATTTATTGTACACTTGTTTGTATAATGTAAAAAGGAATAAAGATATATTAAAAAAAAAAAAAAAAATTCCCTCATTAAAAGTCCATCTAAGTACCATGGTGGCATGCCTCCCACCTTATATCCATATACCCTTAAGTTTCAAAATTCATGAGTGGGTTATGACATTCAAAATGTTTCTTTTAACCCTTTCAGGACCATAAGGATCGTAGGCCAATTTTTGTGGTTTTGACGACATTTTTATGGTAAAAAGGGCTTGCAGATGCCAAAAAATTGATTTTTTTTTTTGTGAAATATCATTATTTTTATTTAAAAAAATCACACTTCTGGCTTATGGACAGTGTGGCAAGTGAATCTTCTCGTCAATCTAGCAACGACGCTAATGAATGAATGTCGGAACCAGTTTGTTTACATAAAGGCAGTATCATATGGAATCCGTACATATCAAATTTAGAACTGTAGACTATCCCAATCAAAATTTATAGGATTTTAAAGTTATGGGACAAATATGTCCCTTGGTCCTGAAAGGGTTAAGAAACTGGCAATACCACATTATCCTTACTGAGTTCACGTGACCTCCATTTGAGCCTATGCAGACAATTCATATCAAATATTTTACCGGGAATGTATTCTGTTTGCAAGCAGTAACATCAGCCAGAACTGTTGAGGAAATTCAGACTTTGGTATCCTTCCTACCTTTATTATGTACAGTTCTTCAACAACAAAGTGTCCTTGAGAACTAATCTTGAGTATGCATAAAGTGGTGCTTTCATTTCACATAAACCAATCAATTGTACTTCCAACTATTTTTCAAAGCCACTTTCTAACAAAGGTGAATAAACTCTTTACATTTGGTACTGCAAAACGACTTCTATGCTATTACTAAAAAGAACTTAACCCTTGCAGAACATGTACTGATCTTTTTGTTTCTTTTTACTGCAATGGTTCGAGCAAGGAGAATTTATAAATAGGTTGATTAATTATATTTTTCACTGTTGTGAATTAGGGGTGCAGCTAAACAGTTTTAATGCCAGTAGAACTCTAACTACATCAGTACGTCATTTTATTTAATTCTAGTCAGAAAGTTATGTATATTCACTTTACACTATGGTCTAGATAAAATTTCAAGAAATGATAGTAAGTCAGCCCTTCAAAGTTTCTTAAATTAATATCCATACACACTGAAACAGGCAGGGTATCTTCCAAATTAAGTCAAAGAGATGATGGCATCCTGCAGCTCTTGGTTTTATTTTCCACTTATGTATCTGAATCATCCTGCTCAACAATGGTGAAATTAGTGATACTTAGCTGTAACAGGGGTTCTCAGTGGACAGTAGGATAAATCAGATGCATATACCCCTGCCTCCCAAGGAGATGCATTTACTCTAATGGGATTTTTTTATAAAACTGTGGTAAGCATTAATGCACACTTACCGCAGGGTTAAAGCAATACAATAGGGCACACTCGGGTATCCTGCAGTAATTTTGGAACTGGCGTACACTTTCCATGTGCTAAAAAGTAGAATTTAAATTTTAGATGTGGGGCAGAGAGTAGACATGTTGCTGCACACTAAGCAATTAGTGCAGGATTAGCACGTAAGCCCTTACAGCCTAGAAAATTAGTGCCGGTAAGTGCTGGCACGCTGTTGGCCGTGCACTAATGGGAAAATTAGTGCATTGCCATTAATAGGAATTATGGAAAATCAGCAATTTTACTGCCATAGTAAAAGTGGTCTTAGTGCATGGGGAAGACCTGTGCTGGGGATAGCACTGGCCAGTATTACTTCTAAGTTGCGCAGGTGCGTGGCCGTGCACATCTCTTCAGAGCCCTGCACAGCAGCTCTTGGCTGCCACACACCAAGCGCAGCACTTCCCATCTCACTTCCGCCACCAGGATGTATCTTGCAGTAGGCCAAGCGGCTACTCCCTGCAGTATGGGGTTCCATTCATTACTCCATGGGATCCATCTCTGCAGCTCTTTCATTCTTCGAGCGGCCGGCAGTGTGAATGAACACACTGCCTTTGGTGACCTGGAAGCTATCCCTCGGTTATTGCTTCCTGTCCCCTCAGGTGAGAAGCAGTAGCAGAGGGAAAGCTTCTGGGCCATTGAAGGCAGCGTGTCAAGTTTCAAGTTTCAAGTTTATTAAATTTTTGATTAATCGCTTTGTCATATTTTCAAAGCGATGAACATAAATACAAAATAGTAGAAGTAGATACATAATTACCTTATTAAAAAATAAAAAGTAAAAAATAAAATATAAAATAAAACATTAATTGTCCATAATCAGTAAACATATACTATAAACATACTTGACAAGACATGAATAAAAGGGAAAAGGGATAAGAAATACAAAATCCAATAAAAAGAGAGGTAGAGACAAAACATGAGGTTGGGAATTAAAATTAATGCATCATTGTGTTCCTGTTTATGAGTGATTAATCGAAAGCGTCTTTGTAAAGGAACGTTTTTAGGTTGATCTTAAATTTATCGATATCATGTTCTTTTCTTAAATAGATTGGCAAGGAATTCCATATTTGTCCACTCATGCTGCCGGCTGTCCGAAGAATGAAACAGCGGCTGCCTTCCCAGATCCCATAGAGGGGAGGAATGCAGGGGTGTGGGGTGGTCAGGGGATCATGGAGGGTGAAGTGGCCGTTAGAGAAATGCTGGACTGCAGGGATGGAGAGGGGGAAAAAAAGAAAGATGCTAGACTTCCAGGGTAAGAAAGGGAAGGGGAGAACAGACATGCCAGACCATGGTAGGGAATAGGAGGAGGAGGGAAAAGAAGGCAAGAAGAGGAGATACCAGACCACAAGAAGGGAGAAAATGAAGGAGAAAGATGGACTACTGGAAGGGGAGGGAAAGAGAGATGCCTGACCAGGGAAGGGAAGGCAGAAAGAAAGCAAGATTCCAGACTAGGGTAGAAAAAGGAAGGGAAGGCAAGAAAAGGAGATACCAGACCACAAGAAGAGAGAAATAGAAGGAGAGAGATATCAGACTACTGGAGGGGGAAGGAAGGAGAGAGAGATGCCAGACCAAGGAAGGAAAAGAGAGAGATTGCAGTGTGACACATTGATGTACTGTTTCTTTATATAATCTTTTTAGTTCAATAAAAATAATTTAATTTCTCAATTGTTTAATATAATTTGACATAATTTCCAAAAATTGCTTGCCTATGCACCCCCCCTCCCTTCTCACCACATGCCAGCCCAGCCCAACTGCTGCTGAGAACACATCATGACTTGCACAGCTGATTCCCTAATTTAGAGAGAACATTGGCGTTGGCCACTTTTTAGTGCAGCTTATTAAAGGCCCCCCCAAATTTTTGTAAAGACTGAAGTGAACTCACAAGGTAGTAGTTGCACAGAAGTTGCATACATGCTTGGCTAATCTTCTAGATTTTTCTCAACTCAGAGAACCCATGTCGGTCCAGTCAGGATAATGCCACTCATTTGCATGATTGATTTATCCTTCTGTTTACAGAGATTTCCCAATATAGGGAAGTAGCATTGTTGTTGTTTTAAATAGATATCTTAACTTCTACTTTTTCCATTAGTTTCAGTGCATATGTTTTAGCAGGATCACTGGACTTGCCACGTAATTTTTTCATTTCTTTAATTCAGATATCTTTTATTGATCAAACAGAGCAAAACAAGCAGCAAAACAGAACAGTATAGTAATCTGTTTGAACAAATCATATTAGCAATCCAACCACCCACCCACCCAGAGAATAAAGAAATAATTAATTTTAAAAAGGGGGAGGGGAATTTAAAAAATATACTGAAATGAAGGAGGCGAGATAGAGGGGGGCAACCTACCTGGGAATAAAGATCACTCAATTAGATATTCAGAACATTACTACGAACATAAGCTGTTAAAGAAGACCAAAAGGGCTCCCAAACGTCTGAAGCTGGAGGCCCTTAACAGAGTCCATATCAGTAATGTCCATGCACTCCATCTTTAGTTGGTGAAGCATTAGTGTACGCCATTCAGAAATCGGGGGGGGAGGGGGGGAAGCAGAATCTAGCCAGTGGAGCAGTATCAGTTTCTTAGCAAGCAAGAGAGCACGCCGTATGGTTTTCATTTCTTTAAAGTTTTATACAGAGTTAAAAATTCACAGTAGTTTATGTAATATTTCTTAATTTTGCTCTTCATTTTCAGGTAGTTGGAAATATCTAGAATAAACTTCAGATGAGTCAGAATGGTATTAAATGCAGCTCTCCTATACATTTCAATCAGGTGGTGGGCTACAAATTATCTTATCATTAGACAGTACTCTCATGGTACCAGTCATACATTCTATTGTAGATTGATCAATGACAGTTATAACCATGTTTGAAGCATTATTACAGTGATATATTCTGCTCACTCTAGTTGCTGGTGCTGTGCCCTGTTGAAGAGTTAGGATTGTA
Source organism: Geotrypetes seraphini (assembly GCF_902459505.1). Lineage (NCBI taxonomy): Eukaryota > Metazoa > Chordata > Amphibia > Gymnophiona > Dermophiidae > Geotrypetes > Geotrypetes seraphini. Next base: position 18,455,811 of record NC_047098.1, read on the forward strand.
GGACAAAGGTAAGAGAAGTTCATGAGGAGAGGACATAAAGGAACTGTAGGGAATTCTATTACTAGACTGTGCTGTACAGCATTTCTTTCTAAATGATCTCTTCTAAAGATAGTTACAGAAAGCAACCAAATTATTGTCTGTGTTACATTCATGCAGCTGAATGTACACTAGTTAGAATACTAGTTATGCCTACATTTTTAGCCAATTTCTGACAGGCTTGATTATCTAAAGTTTATTTATATTGAGGAGCATCAGAAATACTAGTTTATTCATTTATCTAATGTATGCTTTCCTCAAGAAAAGGGCTAACGAAACCCGTGTATAAATCTTATCAAGGGAATTAGACCTGATGACCTGTGAGGATTACTTGGAGTCTAATGGACAACAATAATACATTATCACACTTGTTTTACAGCAGTATACTCTGCTGTTAACCAACGGCCCCTTTTATCAAGCTGTGCTGGATGTTTATAGTGTGAGCTGGCGCAGCAAATACTTCAAAGCTCATTTCTGTTATGTCCCTTCTGGATTCCTTCCACTAGGTGTTCAATCCCTTCCCCGCAATCTGGGAGTTGCAGAAATCCAAGCACTTTTCTGAGCACATGCTCCTCCCCCTGAGTGAGAGCTAGAGCCATCTACAGTTTCAATTTCTGCAAGCAATCCATGCAGAAGTGGTTTGCTCTGCTTCTTTTTCTTATTTTTTCATTTAAAGTTCATCTTTTTCAGTGGCTTCAGTGCCTTAAGACCCCTTTTCGGTGGTCCCCTGTCGGAGGAAAGGATGCAGTCCCATGGAGAAACTTTGGCAGAGCTGTGTGCCACTATTCTTGGACTTGGGGTCCATTCCCCTGGTAGTTTGCTTGCCCACTGACTTTGTCAGGGGTGTAAGTGCTGTATGAATCCAGAGTGAAACTCCCCCAGGTTTCAGGGCGCAGTTGCATTTCCCGTCCCCAATCGCGAGGAGAGGATCTGTGGGGGTGGAGGTTACAATCGGTGTCCAGCCGACTGGCAGTCTGAAGATCTTCAAGTTTGGTCATTTTAGAGAAGTTACTGAGGCAGAAAAATCTTTTCCTCCATTCAGCTGCTGTGTAAAAGAGCTGACAGGCTGGCACTGTAGAGGTGTGAATAAAACTCCATTACTTCCTATGGGAACTGTGGGAGTGGTTTGTAAAACGTGTTAAAACTAATTTTTCACAGTTTTTGAGGGTAGGGTTCAGGTCCCATACCTCCCCAGACCCCAAATTGCTATTTTTTATTTTCAGATTTTGTTTATTTTTGCCATTTTTGGTGCAAATTCGCTGGCGGTGGCCATCTTGGATTTTAAACAATCTTTTTTTAAAGGTTTTATTTCTGCCTCAGAACCCCTCGATTTGTTAAAAAATCATTTAGGATGGACTTCCCAGCCCCTAATCTGTCAAATGTGTGCATTGATTGCGCCAGATCAGCGAGGGGGCAGGAGCTTCGAACTTCACCTTCTCCAGGTACTCTAGGGCTGGGAAGATTTCTTGGGTCCGTAACTTCAGGAAAAAATCTTGCCCAGAGGCTGTTTTTGAGCCTGCCTGATTTTCAACTATGGGGACTCTTTTGGTGTGGTGCATGTGCTTCAGCAGAACCGTGCAGTGATTGCGGTGTGTGACTTTTCACTGGACTTTATTTGGCTCCTCTGGAAAGTGTATTCTTCGGACCCATCTTGTTTGTCGCAGCCAGCGGGCGCATTGGGTCTTGCTCGGACAGTTTTACTGGTGGCAGAGATTCCTGTTCGGGAGCTCTCTCATCCGGATGTGGCAGACCTCAGTTACAGTAATTGCTATACAGATATGCCTCTTCTGTTCCTGACACTGCTTCTATATTGGATCCAACTGATACCCTTTCTGGGACTAGTCACCTTGGTCACCCTGAGAGTCCGGATTTGGGTGATGAGACTTCCATCGACAGACCCTTTAAGCATGGCTCAGTCCACCATTTTATTGCTGATGTTCTGAAAGAGCTCAAATTGGATTCTCCACCTTCCACACCTCAGAGTTCGGTGTTGGACCATGCTGAGGTGCTATCTTCCTTTTTTCCATCCCATCTGCAGTTTCTTGGTCTGGTTACAGAACAATGGGATATCCCAGAAAGCTCTTTTCTGCTCTCTAAAGCTATGACTAAGCTTTATCTGCTGGTTCCTGATTTTCAGTAGGTTTTTGAGCAACCTAAGGTAGAGATAGGGGGGACATGATAGAAACATTCAAATACATCACAGACCGCATTGAAGTGGAGGACAAAATCTTTTTTCTTAAGGGTACCACGGCGACAAGAGGGCATCCGCTAAAACTTAAGGGGGGAAGATTTCATGGTGACACCAGGAAGTACTTCTTCACCGAAAGGGTGATTGATTGATGGAATGGTCTTCCATGCCAGGTGGTCGAGGTCAGTAGCATGTTCGACTTCAAGAGATGATGGGACAAACAGGTGGGGTTGCCACAGAGTTATGCTTAAAAGATGGATTCTCAAGGGAGTGAGGGTTCTTGAGTGGGCAGACTTGTTAGGCCGCTGGCCCTTTTCTGCCGTTATACTCTATGTTTCTTTGTTATCTAGCACATGGTCTTCCCTAGTGATCGGGGAGTGATGCTTAAGTATTCTCAGGATTGCAGAGTGGACATTATGTTGAAAAAGCTTTTGAAGTGGCTTCTTCAGGTATCAAAGCAGCAGTGGCACAGTGTGTCCTCTACAGAGGTACATGTCTGTCCCCCATTAGTAATGGATGTTGTGGATGATGTGGCAGACGCCCTTTATGATCTCATTTGAGTTCTTAGTAAGGTCTCAGCTTATGCGGTGTCTGCGCACTGGACTCTTTGGATCCGTCATTGGGCTGGGGACACTGTCTCCAAGGCCACTTTAAGCAGATTTCCTTTCAAGGGCCAGCTTCTTTTTGGAAAAGGTCTGGATGACCTCATGACCAGTGTTACTGAGCATCACCCTAAGTCTCTCCCTGTGAACAAGTCTCGTGTTGCATCTGCGGATGCCATCCCGACGTTGGAAGCTTTTCAAAACTAAGACAAAGTGCCGGGTTTTGAAAAGCCATCTTACTTGAAAATCATGTTGCTTTGTCTTATGATACTATTCTGTTTGGCATGGCTATGAGGAAAAAAAGTCAAATTTCATCTTATAATAACAAACTTCTATTAATGACGACAGGGTTGGCAATTCAGCACATTACAGCTAATTGGAAAAATTATACAAATCTTAATTATTCTTTTTGGTGGAATTCACTTTGTCACATTTTTAAAATGGAAAGAGCAATTGCTGTACAGAAAGGTAATTATAACAACTTTATAAAGATCTGGGGGCCATTAGAGAATTATTGTAATGAATGAACATCGTTTTACTTTCTGATGGATACATGTATTTTATTGGGGGGGAGGGGGGGAAATTGGATGATTAATATTTTTATTTAATGATTGGATTTCTGTATGTATTATGAAAATTTTCATTGAAGAATTGTTGGGTGGGTGGAAAGGGTTATAATTTCTTCTTTAATGAATTATATGTATAAGAATGTCAAGTGCTGTATATTTTATTAGTAATGTAATTTTTTAATATTAATCACTTGTTTGTCAGTTTTAAAATGAATAAAGAATTAAAAAAAAAAAAAGAAAAGCCATCTGGACCCCCGAACATGTCTTCAAAAGCAGGACATGTCTGGGGAAATACCTTAACATCTTCAAATACAGTCATCTTCAAGTCCTGTTCTTTTGTGCCCAGAAGTACTTCACCCCTGTAATGTACAACTCCCTCAGTTTTATTATAGCTCAAATGCATGGGCATGCATTTTTTTTAGCATTAAATCTTAGCTGCTAAAATGATTCCAGACCATTCTTCAAACTTCGCTAGATCCCCCTTCATGTTATTCACATCATCAGAGGTATCTTATCCTATTGCAGATTTAGGTATCATCCACAAAGAGGCAAACTTTAGCATTGTTCAGGTGAGAGGTGTCAGCCACCAGCTCCTAAGTTTTTAGACTGGTTCCTAGCTTAAAAGAAAATTTGTTAAGGCATGTGTGAGGGAGTGGGCGATAGCCCCAAATTCCTTAAGGACACTCCCTCGCTGAGACTATGGAAGAACAAACAGGGAGGCCCTGAGGAAGGAGGAAGGAATTCTCCAACCCTGAGGCGCAGAGTGTTGGAAGATGGGCCCAGGACCGGGCAAGAGGGTTCTCCAGGAGAGTTCAAGTTTGGGGGTCACAGTTTTAGAAGACAATCCCAGAGCAGGAGAAGGTATTCTCCAGACGAGGTTTCAAAAAGCTGGGATTGTGGTGCATGAGGTCGATCCCTGAGGTGCCTTCTTCCACTTTTGCCTCCAATGATTGTCATTGAGGTAGTAGAAGACTGGCAAGGTGGACTCATTTATTCCTTGGTTTGTGAGATTCTAAATCAGGAGGAATATCCACAGTTAGGCCTGGGCTGGGTTAATTTGGAAGATAATAACTAGTGAATACTGAGATTGTGGACACTGTCAAGACAGGTGTTTTGTGTTTTGTTTTGTTTTTTGCTTTATTTTCAACTCTTGATATATAACACAACATATCCACAACTTTATTTTTCTAATCAGGTACTCTAAGCATTTTTCCTTACATGTCCCAGCAAGTTTGCAATCTAACCATGGTACCTGGGATAAAGGAGGGTTAAGTGACTTGCCTAGGGTCACAAGGAGAGACGCTGGGATCAAACCTGCAACCTCAGGGTGCTGAGGCAATAGTTCTAACCACTAGGCCACTCCCCTACTGAAGGAAAGAATATATAAATTCAAGAGACTTACTAGTCTTCTTGTTTAGTTTGTGTCATGAACAGGCTAATTCACCTGCTTGTAAGCGTAAATAAAGTATTTTGTTTTACTCAGCAGTATTTGTGAGGGCCCCATGCCCGGCTTCTAGCACATGCTACCACAGCTTGGTATAAATCCTGTTCCAGTGCAATAGGTGTGTCATTCTAGACAAGCAGGTTATCTCCCCATGGTCACGAGCCATCTGCAGAAGGAATCCACTCCAGATTTTTTTTCTGTGGCTCTACTTCCTTATATGCTAGCTGTTTTAGTTTGAGAGAAACACAGAAAAACTAAGATATTATTTATTTAAACTTCTTTGAGAAGCTAGATGAATTGAAGAAGGCAGTGACGGTTATGTATATTTCGTGCTCTGAACAATGGGCAATGCCATCATGACATTTACTTATTCAGCTATTTCCTCCTGAGTTCATGTTATAATTCTTGTGATATAAAAATTCTGTTTATTTGATCTCAAGGATGTTCTAGCAAAAGGTATCCACTGGACTGCTTATATTATTCCTCCTCCACAACAGGCACAGCAGTGAGTCAGAACCACTATTCTCTAAGCCCCCTCATTGTGAGTCACTACCACATTCTTTATTCTTCAACCACAACATGGCAGAAGATTGTTTTGGCTGGAATTAGAAGGATACAGGTGGTATTATTCTCATTCTTGCATGTGGATTCATTTTCTCGGGTAGATAGTTGAATTTAAAAATGTAAAAGTATGTTGAAATGTTTCTTAAATTGGAAGCTTGCCCTTTATGTTGCAGGGACATGTGCCTAGCCATGTATAAATGTTATTTCTGGTTTAGGAATGTACTTTTCTTGTTCATTAATATATGGATCTCGTTCATTAATATAGTATGGTGCCCTGTCACACTACTTAGCTGCTGCTGAGTCTGCTACCACAATATATTCCATAAAAGGTTAATTTAAAATAATGTAGTTTCTGTTACATAAATACAGGAGTCTGTATGTTAAGTGATCAATTCTTGCTCGCAAATTCCTTACATAAGGGTGTCAGTCACATCTTTTAGCTCCTCCTCCTTTACCAGTGGAATATAGTGTCCGCTTCAGTTTTTCCTTCTGCGAGCAAACTGAGAAGTTGTGTTCTGATCTGCTCTGTTTGGTTTTTATTATTTTCTGGCATTTTTCTTCCATTTTGGGAGGGTTGGTGCCAAGAGGACCCCATTTTCGGGGATTCTCTGCTTGGAAGAGGACGTAGACTATTTCCCATGAGGATTTGAGGCAGAATTTCCTCCCCATTCAGTGAGGCTGCAGTAAAGCTGACGCAGGCACCAGCAAAGCACAGTGCGTATAGCCCATTATTCCTTATGGTGAAAATGGGATGGGGGCCAGAATAAGTTATTTTTAAGAGTTTCTGGGGCCAGAGCTGGGTCCTTCTCCTCTAAAACCCCTCTCCTTGACTTTTTTAAACTTCAGAGGAGCCCCCATGGGTCATTTTTGGTGCAGATTTGCTGATGGCGACCATCTTGGATTTTAAATGATGTTTTTTTTCCTAAAGCCTCCATCTGCCTCAAAACCCCTCGATTTGCCTCAAAATCAACTGGGATAGACTCCTCTTGCTGTTCTGTCTACATCATGCCAGTTTTGTGCTGCATGGCCAGCTGAGGAGTGTCTGTGTGCCGCATGGCCAGCTGAGGAGTGTCTGTGTACTGCATACCATGGAGCATGTGAAGGAGGGGCAGGAGCTTCAGGCTTAGCCTCTTCTAAGATTGGGGAACCAAAGGGGATCTGAATGGTAGGAAGAAAATCCCTTCCGGAGACCACTAACAGCGAAGACGTGAAACGCAAGTGTGTGGATGTTGCAGAACCCAAGAGAAGCCAGTCAGATCCGACAGGGGTCTATGGGGCCTCCTGTGCAAAGATTTACCCCAGAGTTTGTGAATCTTATGTGGAAAGCTTATTTGATGGGTACGAGACATGCTGCGCTACCTGAGGGCATGTCAGCAGTGAGCCAGGGAGAGATTCCTCATCCGGAGCGCTCCCTGCTGCAGAGAAAGCTGGCTCCCAGCCTAAGTAACCAAGTGGAACAGGACTGGGAGGATTGGAAGTCATACTCCATGCCTTTATTGTGTTAGGGCTCAGCTGCATTCCTTAAAGATTCTGGTTCCCTGTCAGGGACTGGGAATCAAGAGGCGGTAGTTGTCCTTGACCAGGGAGACGATCAATCAGTGCCATGGCTTTTCAAGTTGATGACCACCCTTCATATTATTACAGAGATGCTCAGGAGTTAAAAGTTGAAGCTTCAGCAGTCATCCACTTCACAGTGCATAGTCATAAACGGCTCAAATAATCAGACCACCTTTTTCCTGCACATCTGGATATCATCTTGCTGGTCATTGAGTCAAGGGAGACTCCGGAAGGCTCCCTGAAGGTGGCAAAAACTAAATCCAAACTTTACCCTATGGCTCTGGAGTTTCAGCAACTGTTTAGTCAGCCGAAGGTGGATTCCATGATGGCTGAAGTGACTAAGCATACTTCCCTCCATAGTAAGAGGGGAGTAAAGTTAAAGGATGCACAAGATCACAAGGTGGACATGGTTCATAAGAGGCAATTTGAAGCAATGGCTTTGGGGATCAAAGCGGCAGCCTTGTTTATGGCACAAAGGAGGATGCCTGCCCCCAGCTGGGGGAGGGGGTGGATTATGTGGCACATGCTCTATATGACATCATCAGAGTCATGATTAAGATTTTGGTGTATGCCGTTTCGACCTGCAGGATGCTCTGGATCAGGCAATGGGTGGGCAATTCAGCCTCCAAAGCCACTTTGAGTAGACTGCCCTTCAAAGGGCAGATGCTGTTTGGTAAATGCTTAAATGACCTTATGGCCAGCAAGGCAGATCACCATCCTAAATCTCTGCCAGACAGCAAACCTCGCTAACCCATTGAAGGAGGCAGAGACAATTTTCGCTCCTCAAGATGTTCTGTCCAATACTACATGGGTTCTTTTACTCGGATCTTATCAGGGATCCAGACAGAGATTTAACAATTCCAGACGCCAGCAACCTTCAATGTCTCATGTTGGCACAACCTCCAAGAAGCCACAATGATGCTAGGTAAGCAGCTGTGCCCCCGTACATTGGCGGGAGGCTGTCAGCATTCTGGAGAGAGAGGGAGTAAATTTCCTCAGACCGCTGGGTCCCGAATCTTATTGAAGAGGTCTGCAAGGTCAAGTTCTATTGCCCTCATTTTTGCCCGCAAATATGGCACAACAAAGTTAGGGAATCACTTGGCAATGATAGAGAATTATCCAGAGTGCATCTTTAAATATTAATGAGCTCGACCTCATTATACTGCATTTGCATGGCAGAGTCAAAGACAGCTAGGAAGCTTGGAAAAGACCAAGATGAACCGTTCTGATAATTGGCTAGTAAAGTACAGCCTCACTAAACCAGCTGGAACTGGTTTAACGACCAATGTGAAAGGCATTTTAGGTTTTGAGAATCTTCCTCTAAGTCCTTTAGAGAATTGCGCCTAGTGGTGCCTAAGTCTTTCTCCACCCTCTAAACACGCCTACTTTAGTGTTAGGTGCCTATCTCCCAATTTTTTTTTTTCAGTTATTGGTTTGTTAAAACTCATACTTGATGCAAATTATCAAATTAAGTTAGGCATTAATTATAGAATTTTCCCCAAAGGCACCAGCTTTTACACTTACTTATCTTACATTGTGTAAGTGTTGGTGCCTAAACGTTGGAGCCTAAAATTAGGAACCCATATGCCAAATTAGGCTCTATTCTATAATGGAACTGGCCGCAGAAATGCTTTATAGAATTTTTAGTGCCCTTTATAGAATTTATAATGACTAAGCCTGAAATCTGTTCTCAAGCAATTCTAATTGCCTATGTATCCCCAATTCCACCATATCCACCCAAAAACTGAAACTTTCCTTTCCCTCTCTAAAAGGTGTCTCCCTTGTAGGAAAACTAGGTTCCTCCCTCCCTTTTAGAATCACTGAGCTCTGGAACAACCTTACCTCCCCTCTTAGGAATCTGAGCTCCCTCCAACTCTTCTGTAAACATCTGAAAACATGGTTATTCTCAAAAATGTAATTCTTCCTCCCTCTCTGTTTACTCTAGTCCTCTAAATTTCCTCTTCATCTTTCCCTCCACTGGAGTTCCTTTCCACCCTAATTCTTGTTAACCGTGTCGAGCTCTGCGAATGTTGAGATGATGCGGTATACAAACCTAAGGTTTAGTTTAGTTTAGTATCCCCAAAGTTTCAAGTTTTGAGTTTTATTAGGCTTCATATACAGTACCACCTATCATCTAAACCACTGGCTCCCAAACCTCTCCTGGAGGGGTGTCAGGTCAAAAGCGCGCCGGGACAAAGGCGCGCCCAGACAATTGAGTGCAGCGTGCGCCGCCGCTCTAAATTACTGTTTTTAGTGCTCCGACGGGGGGCGGGGGGGGGGGGGGAACCCCCCCACTTTACTTAATAGACATTGCGCCACATTTTCCCTGTTTTTAGGGAAAAAGTTCAGTTTACAGTAAAATGTGCAGGGTTACAACCCCCCAAACACCCCATAACGCCGGTGCGATGTCTATTAAGTAAACTGGGGGTGTTCCCCAACAAAACCCCCCGTCGGAGCACCTAAAAACTGTAATTTAGAGCGGCGCAGCAGCGCGCGCTGTGCTCAATTGTCGGCGCGCACTTTTGTCTTTCGCGCCGTTGTCTATGAACCCCTGGAGGTGCCTCAGCCAGCCAGGTTTTCAGGCTATCTATACAATGAGTATTCATGAGAGAGCTTTTCTATTTAATTTTAGTAGACTATTGAACAGAGTTCTAAATAAACTTCTTAGACTTGCCCTGTACAGCATATGACTTCTTATACATTTCTGTGTTCAAGTTTCAAGTTTAATATATCTCTTGATTGATCGCTTAGTCAGATTTCAAAGCGATGAACAATTTAAAATACATTCATTAGCAATATAAACAATACAATACAAACTTTGAATAGTAACATTAGGTTAAAAACTAAAACATCATTTAAGAAACATAGGGAAGAAAGGGATAGCGAAATACAACTAGGAATAGTAAAGTAATACAAGGAAAAGTATAAAAGGAAGACAAATTAAAACATAATTTAATAATATGTAATCTGTGGCCTAGGTTATAAATTGATGATTAATGTGTTTCCAGTTTTTGCAATTAAAAACACTGGGCTAATCTAGAGCATTCTGACTCTATCAGACAAAAAGGGGAGCGTTGAAACATGACACTAATTGTGCTGAAAAGGGGTATTGGTGTGGCTGAAGCACATCCCTGTTAACTCAATTTAATGAGGCTTCAACTTGGATTTAGAATCTTACAGTAGAGTATCCTCATAGAGTGTGCATTATAAGGGCCGCTTTCTTTCCTAAGCATGTTTTGTGCATTTCCATGTAAGATTAGATATTAGTACTATGTCTGTTAAATCATTGACTAAGATCAGCTGCAAATGCTGGTACAAATCTATTAACGACCCAATTAGTATCTGAAATTAAAAGAACTATAGATTGCCATTACTGTGTCTTCCAAAGGACTAATTTGATGCTTCAAAACAGTTCTTAAAAATAGTTGCTTGACAATAGAACCCTGTATTTGGTGTAGAACACAGTATGTACTTTTAAAACCTGTTACAAAGTACTTAGAAACAGAGAAAATAATAGCAGATAAAAACCATACAGTATATAGCAGGGGTGTCAAAGTCCCTCCTCAAGGAATCCAGTCGGATTTTCAGGATTTCCCCAATGAATATGCATGAGATCTATTAGCATACAATGAAAGCGGTGCATGCAAATAGATATCATGCATATTCATTGGGGAAATCCTGAAAACTTGACTGGATTGCGGCCCTCGAGGAGGGACTTTGACACCCCTGATATATAGAAACATAAAAAAATGAAGGCAGATAAAGGCCATATATTCGTAGAAATACAGAAAACGAAGGTAGATAAAGCCATATAACCCATCCAGTCGGCCCATCCGTATTATGTGCTATCTCTTCCTTCCCCTAAGACAGGGGTAGGCAATTCCGGTCCTCGAGAGCCGGAGCCAGGTCAGGTTTTCAGGATATCCACAATGAATATGTATGAGATGGATTTGCATGCACTGCCTCCTTGAGATGCAAATCTATCTCATGCAAATTTATTGTGGATATCCTGAAAACTTGACCTGGCTCTGGCTCTCGAGGACTGGAATTGCCTACCCCTGCCCTAAGAGATCCCACATGTCTGCCCCATGCTTTCTTGAATTCAAATTGTCTCCACCACTTCCACCGGGAGGTCACACATTAACCAGCCTTTTTGTAAAGAAGTATTTCCTTAGATTAAGACTGAATCTATCCACCTTAGCTTCATCTTATGCCCTCTTATTCCAGAATTTCCTTTCATTTGAAAGAGACCTGCTTCCTGTGAATTTATCCCATAGAGATATTTAAATGTCTCAACCATATCTCCCCTCTCCCTCATTTGCCCGTCCCTATCAGCTTCTCTTTATCTTCAGAGATCCACTGTATTTGTTCCAAACTTTCTCAAATTCAGATACGGTCCCCATCTCCACCATACATCAGCCATAAACTAGCTCTATATTATGAGCCTGGGTGCTAATACTGTTTTACATTTTTGTAAGCTATACAGGTGAATTTAAAATAGGGTAACATTATGCATTATACAGTGTATTTAGAATAATTTCTGAAAACCTCATTGATGGCATGCATTATTCATGTTTCCAGTTTATGCTACTACTAAATGGATTATATTTTTTACAGAAAGAAAGTTTGTGTTTTTATGCTACCTGCCATCTGATATGAAGTTGAATATACCTGGAAAGATAAATGTGCTTTCCTACACCAAATTGCAGTTTTGATTCTCGTGCATAAGAATGTAGTAACTTCAGTAGAACCTACCTATGAATGGAATGTAATGAGACATAGGATTTTTCAAAGGCATAAACTTCATTAACATCTGAAAATAGTGGGTTTACACATGGAAATGGCTCAGTGCATTTGTTTATTTTTTATTGCAGACTTACTATACTATTTTTAGCTGTTAGAGTAGGACAAAAGAGGTGTACATTCTAAAACAAATCCATAAAGAAAAGAACTACAAAACCAATAGGAAAATAACCATGCATACTAAAATTCACAGTAGAAAAGAGAGAGAATAAACATATAAAAACAAGAAAATAGGCCAATAGAGAGACAGGTGAGTGGTCAAGTCAAGAGGAACCTGATACAAATCAGCCAGAGTAGTTCTTGGCACCCCTCTATTCTGTAACTCTGTGTGTGCATTTTAGGAATGCCCCTGACCTATCCATGAACATCCTAGCATTGGTTCTGAATTAAGAGGGGACAGATTCAGAACCAATGCTAGGAAGTTCTTCTTCACCAAAAGGGTGGTGGACACCTGGAATGCTCTTCCAGAGGGTGTGATACGACAGAGCACAATATTGGGGTTCAAGAAGGGATAGAAGGGTATAGATAGAAGAATACTATACAGGTCCTGGACCTGATGGGCCGCCGCGTGAGCGGACTGCTGGGCATGATGGACCTCTGGTCTGACCCAGCAGAGGCAATGCTTATGTTCTTATCCCACGGCCATGGCCATGTCCCCTTTTGGGTGCACAATGTTGTAGACTAGCACATAGCAAGATGTGCACCCAAATTGGGGCTGATTAATGCCAAATAACACTAAATTATTGGCACTAATTGACTCATTAGCCAATTTAGTTGAACACACATCTTGGACCGGTGCCCAATTTTAGGTGCAATATATAGAGGGGCATTGTCAATATGACATTTAAGTTCAAGTTTGAACATTTTGGAGAAAAATGTCCAAATATCCAGTAGAGAAAATGACCATTTTCAAATCGGAAAAACGTCTTAACTTTTTGTTTCCAAAAATATGACCATTTTCTAGAAGTGTTTGAGTATAGTGCGTCTATCTTCTAGGACCATTTTTGAAGACAAAACATCCAAAAGAAAAATGCGCACAAACAGGTTTTTGGGATATAGGTGTGGCCAACATTCTTAGCAGACTGGTCACACAGACATCTCAGCAGAGCAGAGGGGCATTCTAGGAGGTACTGCAATGAACATTACATAAAAAGCCCCAGGTACACATCTCACCATTGTATGATGAGCCCTTCAAAACGCTCCCAAAATTAACTGTAACCACCTGACCACCACAACAATAACCTTATACCTGCAGGGGTCATCTATATGTAGGTACCAGGGGGTATTGAAAAGTTCTCAGCCCCAACCAATATTTCCTGTTCCATTCAATGCAAAGATCAGAAACCAGAAATTAGGCTGATATCTGTTTAATGTAAAATAGTAGAAACCATAAAACCTCTTCTGTTTTGTTTCCATTGCAAAAATCATCAACATAAGGGGAATTCTATAGTGTGAAAATTAATTACTTTTCTTTTAAAAACTAGAAAACAATTTGAAAACGTAATGCCAAATCGGTTGATCATTAACTACTCACTTCAAATTTATTTATTTGCATTTAGTTAATCATCTTTACTCAACAGGGTCTAAATGATATACAAATAAAACGCAATAAGAACATACAAATAAATATAAAAGCATGTCAAAAGCACTTCAGATCTGGCCCTAACATACTATTAGAAAAACTGAAGGATATAAAACTGCTGGAGAGGGTGCAGAGTCGAGTAACGAAGCTAGTAAATGGTATGGAGAACTTGGATTACAAGGAATGACTTGAGAGACTGGGATTGTTCTCCCTTGGGAAGAGGAGACTGCGAGGGGATCTGATTGAGACTTTCAAAATACTGAAAGGAATCAACAAAATAGAGCAGGAAAAAAAGTTATTTACAATGTCCAATGTGACACGGACAAGAGGACATGGACTGAAGCTGAGGGGGGACAAGTCCAGGACAGATATCAGGAAGTTACACTTCGCGCAGCGGGTGGTGGACACCTGGAATGCTCTCCCAGAGGAGGTTATTACGGAATCGACTGTACTAGGATTTAAAAGCAAACTAGACGCACATCTCCTTCGAAAGGCATAGAGGGATATGGGTGACTAAAATTACACCAGGGTACACCTGGCTGGGCCTCCGTGTGTGCGGATCGTCGGACTTGATGGACCTAAGGTCTGATCCGGTGAGGCAGTTCTTATGTTCTTATGAGAGGCAAAGTAACATCTGGAGACAGTTGGTAAAATTTTGGGAAATGGTGTCAGTAGGGCAGGAGCATTGGAGAATTGCTCCTGTACCAACTAGATCCCAGGGATTCATGGTATGCCTTGGATAGGCCTAAAGTGAAACTGTGGAAGTGGGGTAGGGGGCAATAGAAGAGGGGCAGGATTAGGGAGTACATAGAATGACTGTTCTCTGCTGTGCGCTGCTCTAGCCTGGAAGGGAAGGGCTGTAACAACATCCTTGTTGCTGTGGAGTCTAAAAAGAAGTGGTAGAACTACATTCCAGACCATTCCCCCAAAACTAAACCCTGAGGCTGAGAAGACACCCAAGAGGAAAACCATTTTTAAAATAGTGGATAGACTTTTTGATTGGTTAGAGCTTGAGGGGTATGAATCAGGAAGTAGTAGTAGTACCACTACTAATAATAATCATTTCTATAGCACTACTAGATGTACACAGTGCTCTATATGTTATGGATCAGATTCAGTAAATGCTGCCAGAATCAGCACCAAAAAAGTCAGCGGGACTCGCGAGAACTGACGGCAGCCATTCAGAAAGCGACGCAGAGCCAGGCCAAGCTCGCTCCTACCTTGTGCACCGCTGGCCGAGGTAATAAGGAGGCAACCGTCCAGCAAGGGAGGGGCAGGAGCGCGGAAAGTTTGCTCCTGCTGATACACCCCTGGACCATCAGAATTTAAAGGTACCGGGCGGGGAGGGGGGGTTTAAGTTCACTCCTTAAGACGCACAGACATTTCCTCCCACTTTTTTTTTGGGGGGGGGGAAGTATGTCTTATGGAGCGAAAAATACAGTATATCCTGCTGTCCATGGAGAACATTTGCAACAGGTTAGTAACTCAATTTTCTCCAAGGAAAGTTGGATACCTGGTCCCACAACCATACTCTCTGTCCCTTATGAAGTTGTTATTCTAAGCTTCTATATATGAAGGCAGGTTTTTCAAGGTGGTATGTAAGCAATTCCTGCACATGCCCAGAAAACCTGTTCAAGGGTCCACTATAAATGCGCCTGTTTAACTTTCAAAATCCTATATGGTATCCTCCCTCCCTTTATCCCTCTTTCTTGGAATTCCTCAAACCCTAATACCACCAGATCCTCCCACAAATTAAAACTATCCTTCCCCTTGCTAAAAGGCATTTCCCACACAGGAAAGCTAGGGACCTCCCTCCACTTCAAAATCACTGAGCTCTGGAACAATCTTACTTCCCCTCTTCGGAACTTGAGCTCTCTCCAAGTTTTCCGCAAACATCTGAAAACCTGGCTTTTCTCCAAAAATGTAAGTCTCCCTCCAATTTAGGAATCAAGGAAACTCTTATATCTTGGCATCCCAAGTCCTCTAAATTTTCTTCACACTTCTACCTCTAACCCTCTGTTGTAGTTCCTTCCTATTTCTCCTACTGCAAACCGCGTTGAGCTCTACGAACGTGGAGATGATGCGGTATACAAACCTAAGGATTAGATTAGATTAGATCATCTATATCAGCACCACTGTATAACATTGCCCATGTATGTAGCTGATTATTCTGTTGTCCTCAGGGCACTTACTACAAGTAATCAACTTTGCTTTTTTTTTTTTTGCTTGAGGTTGTAACTTAGAAAGCTTCAAGGCTAGCTTGAAAACAGCAGCATTTAATTTATACAGGGAAGGAGAACAGAATGTTGTTTTGAAAAGAATATGGATTTTAGTCTGATTTGGATACAGAACAACCTGTGCTGTTCTGTATTTAAATGTACAATATAAAAACCATCTCTAAAACAATAGTACACTGAGGTTTTGTTGGCAGCCTCATTCACCTATACATCTGTTTGCAGGCAGTACAAACAGTGCTTTATCAGACTATATGTAAAGAATGTTATAAAAGTGAAGGCTTTCTAAATGGCTGTTTTTGTAGATTAAATTGACGCCAGCGGGAGCTGAAATGGTCATACCTCCAGGTATTTTTATAGTCAGGAATGAATTCAAAAATGTTTCATATGTGTCACTTTTGGGTTCTTATTCCGTATACCCTTTTCCCTCACAAACACAGAGGAGACCACACTATCGAAGGGACGTGCTGAGGATCGAGTCGGTTCAGCGAACGGCCACCAGGATGGTCTTGGGGCTCAAGGATCTCACGTATGAAGAAAGATTAAAAAAATTGCGGCTGTACTCACTTGAGGAAAGAAGAGAACGGGGAGATATGATTGAAACATATAAGTACATCATGGGACACATCGAGTCAGAAGATGATATCTTCTGGCTCATGGGACCCTCGACCACCAGAGGGCATCTGCTGAAAATCAGGGGAGGGAAATTTCATGGCGACTCCAGGAAGTACTTCTTCACCGAAAGAGTAGTGGATCATTGGAACAGACTCCCACTCCAGGTGATAAAGGCCAGCAGCGTGACGGATTTTAAGAGAAAATGGGATACTCACGTGGGATCTTTAAGGGAGTAAATTCAGGGGAGGGGATACTTGGAATGGGCAGACTTGGTGGGCTATAGCCCTTTTCTGCTGCTTTTTTCTATGTTTCTATGAGGTAATTTTATAAGTGAGCACATGCATAAGTGATACACACACACTTTTGCCTGTGGACAAGGTGAGGAGATGCATAGGGAAGAAGGGCTTGGAAGAGGTGACAGTTGTTTTTAGTTCATTGGTGTATAACCATCTTATATGTTTGTCGATAATGAAAAAAAATGTTATAAAATTGTTTGGACTGAAAACGTGTATTGAGATGTATTTTTTAACATGCTTTATTAAATATGCCTTCATTCATAGTGGGAAGTGATGGTCATCTTTTTATTCTTTTTTCATCTTTCCAATCCAACCATAAAAGTGGTTAAACTTGACATCTTTCTTAGCCTAAAGAAACTTTACAGCTCATGCCCTTGCTCAAAGGGTGCCTCGAGGTTTTCCAGTTGTACTGAGTTGTAACTTTCCCAAAGAAACTTGATCCTAGACATTTGTTGAATGTTGGGAAGGGCACCGATCCTTTTTATTAGAAATTGTTGTTGTTGGAGTGTTTTTTTTTTTAAATTTAGATAACCTGAAATCATTTGTTACTTGTTGAACTCTACAACTTCCTTAATTTCTCCACAAACTTATATCACCCCATCATCATTTTTTTAATAAATGAAACTTCTTGGCCAATTGAGCCTGGCTTTAAAACCTAATGCAGTGTATCTGGTCACCTTTAAATGAGACATTTCTATTACCCACAGGACCCACCCATATCACGTTATAAAATGTTCATTTAAATGGTAAAAATATTGCTGCATATAGATTAAAGTATAGACAACTATAACAATTTGTACCTCACTCTTGGGTATCAAACTGCAATTTTTTAATAACTATTTCCGACCCTTAACAAGAATGACTTTTTCCAAAGGTTTTTTTCCCTACTTACAATATGATATCCTACACAGGTGATTAGTGCACTGTAATTGAGTTGGCTGTAAAAAGATAATTAATTGACATTTTGCTCAGGGAGAGATCAAGCTGCCTTATCCTCTAGAGCCATTATGATCCTTGTCATCCTGCTTGCATTACCCCCGTGAGGTAACAGTATGACCTTTATCTTGCTGATCAAGTCATAATTGTTCTCATTAAAATAGACATGACAGGCTTTAAGGAGTAATTCCACAGTTTTTGATTCCTTGGGTGCCTGGCTAGACAGTGATCTGCTTGAAAACGTGAAAAATAAGTGTTACAACTCATATTAGGACAAGTATTATCTAGAACCATTTTGTATGGCATCCACAGCTGTGTGAGCTTTACAGAGATAAATAGAATAACTGGACAGTTAAGGGTTGAAAAGTATGAGAGGTCGCTGAAAAGTTCTCAGCCCAACCAAGAAGAGAATGATGTGGAGCCATGAAATTTACAAGTGATTCCACACTTGACACTTTTTGTTTCAGTGATATGCAGTGAAATGAAAAATGTCAAGGAAAATATGGAATAACTTGTAAGTTTCATGGCTCCACATCATTCTCTTCTTGGTTGGGCTGAGAACTTCATATATGTAATTTTGTAATCTAGAATATATTGTAATTCTTATTCTCCACCAGTAATAAATTGACTCAGTTGCTATGTAACATATCCTGTGATATTGAATGTACTGTAATTCTTCACTATTACCTGTAATTAACACTTCTCCTGTAATGTAATTCTACAGGAAATGCCCAGATATCTTCCTTATTGTAATCCGTGGCTATGTTATATCTGCTGCGATGTTGAATGTATTGTAACTCTTCACTGTTACTTGTAATTTACTCTTCTCCTGTAATGTAATTCTACTGGAAATGTCCAGATATCATCTTTATTGTAATCCGCCTAGAACCGCAAGGCACAGGCGGAATAGAAATCCCTAATGTAATGTAATGTAATATAGCCAAGACAATTTGAAACCCTGAATTTTAAGCAGTTTGTTAGTATGATCATATACCTTGTACCAGAAATATTTCAACCAGGCCTGGATTTAGTAATTGGTACGTGCTCAGGGCATTACATTTCGACTTGGGTATGATGGTAAGGGAACACCAGGAAATTCTTTTTCACTGAAAGGGTGGTTGATCACTGGAATAGTCTTCCACTTCAGGTTATTGAGGCCAGCAGCGTGCCTGATTTTAAGGTCAAATGGGATAAACACGTGGGATCTAGTCACAGAGAAAGGTAGGAGAGGGTCATTGGGGTGGGCAGACTAGATGGGCCGTGGCCCTTATCTGCCGTCTATTTCTATGTTTCTATGTTTAAGGTGGCCAAACGGGTTGAAAAGGCAACAGGGAAAGCTAGAAGGATGAACGAGTGCTTAGGAAGAGGAGCGGCCAGTAAGAATAAAAGGAGGTATTGATACCCCTGTATAAGACTCTGATGAGACTTTATTTAGAATATTGTCTACAATTCTGGAGACCACACCTTCAAGTTTTGTTGGTTGCGTTATTCAGGGGAATTAAAATAGAGATATCATCAGCGTTTATGTAGTATTTTAGGTTTAGCTTTTGTAATAGGTGTCCTAAAGAAGAAATGTAGATGTTAAATAAGGTGGGTGATAGTAGGGAGCCTTGCAGTACTCCCGAAGGGTTTTTCCAAGAATTGGAGTATTTCCCATCGCAGATTACTTGATATGATCTTTTGGTTAAAAAACCCTGAAACCAATTCCAAACTCTTCCCGTGAGCCCCATTGCGTCTAGGCAATGTAGCATTATTTCATGATCTACTAGGTCAAATGCACTGCTAAGATCTAGTTATAAGATCAGAGTACTGGTACCTCTACTAAAGAGTCCGTATAGGTGGTTGAGGATTGACGCTAAGACTGTCTCTGTGCTGAAACCTTTTCTGAAACCTGATTGGTGTTTATTTAGGAGGTTAAATTTGTCTAGGTGATTCACTAGTTCTAGGTTGACCAATTCTTCCAGTAGCTTGGTGAATAGGGGGATACTTGCTATGGGTCTGTAATTGGACTTCAGTGCGATTGAGTTATTTTGGTCTTTAGGGATGGGTGTGATCAAGATGTGTCCTATTTCCTCATGGTATGTCCCACTGATGAGAGTGGTAGTTAACCAGTTAAATAAGTCTTTTTTGAACTCGGGCTGCAACTTTCATGATCTTAGATGAGAAGTCGTCTAGCAAGCAGTTTGATTTGGAGTATTTGTTAAATAAAGCGAGGAATTGATGCCAATTAGGGGGCTCAAAATGATCCCAGAGCATGTCTACTCTGGGTAACCTTTCCTGTAGCCTGAATTGGAATTTGAAATCAGGTGTGGGTGTAGGTATTGTTGCTCTTAAGTCTAAGTTAGAGAATTGTGCTTGCCTGATCAAGGGATCTCTTGCCATTAGCTGATCGCAACAAGGGAATCTCCCTGCTGCGATCAGCTGAGCTGCTGCAGCAGGAGACCCCCCCCCAATTCCCACAAAAATCAGCAGGAGGAATGCCCACTCCCTCCTGCCTCTGAATTCCCGAACCCCTCCAGAAGAAGCCTGGCTGTAGGGATGCCCACTCCCTTTTACTGCCACCCCCTTGGAACTTTCCAACCCCCCACCAACCAGAAACTCTCCTCCAGACCCCTCAAACCTATAGAACCCCCTAGCACCCCTAAGCCTCCCACCCCCATACCTTTCCAGAAGAAAGTTCAGTTGGAGGGATGCTTACACCCTCCAGCCAGTGGGCCCATCACTCCAAAATGGTGTGCCTTCCTCTTTCCGGTGCTTGGCTCAGATGCCTAAGGTCCCTCCCATAGGTATCTGGCCAGTCAAGGTTTTAGGTCCCTCCCTTGTGCATCCTAGAATGCACCAGGAAGGGGAATGCCCTCAATTTTAGTGTGGCGGACATGCCAGACAGGTGTAAGCATCCCTCCAGCCGGACTTTCTTCTGGAAAGGTACGGGTGTGTGGGGGCTTAGGGGTGCTGGGAGAGGGGTCTACAGGTTTGGGGGTGCTGGGGAGGTTACAGATTTGGGGGGGGTCGAGGGAGGATGCCACCAGTTGGGGGTTTGGGAAGTTCTGGGAGGTGATAGCAGGAGCAAGTGGGTATCATTTCTGCCCAGCTGCTTCGAGGGGTTCAGGAGTTCGACAGCAGAAGGGAGTGGGCATCCTTCCTGCTGGATTACTGGTTGGGGGGGGTTCCCTGCCACAGCCACTCATCTGATTGCTACAGGGGGATTCCATTACTGCAAGTAGCTCAGCGGCTGCATCTATTTGAAATGTAGGCCAGCGTTTTCCTGACCTACGTTTCAGGTGTTTGTCTCAACTCTAGGGAGATGCCTAGGGCTGCTTAAACTCTCCCAAGGCCACTTTCATGCGAAAGCACTCCTACGCCCAGCCTTTGTCGAGCTTAAGTGTCCCAGTGCATCTCCCTCAATTGCAATAAACACCTACAGTGTAGGCGGAATGCCTCGCAGTTTAAAAAAATAAATGCGTCCCGATTGACTACTAGACAGCGGTAGGACGCCTACTGCTGTCTACAATCGGGATGCCCATTTATAGAATCTGCTTCTTATTTTCCTGTTCATGCACTACACAGTTTAGGTTCTCTTCTACACCCATGCCTGTAAGACAATCCAATTACCTTCCCAGATAATATAAAAATATAGGCAACTGAATTTTTGGGAAGGTTGTACCAAAACCAGATTGAAATGGAAGGCTCTATTTTTTATTTATAAATAGTTGTACAAAATATTGTCCCTTTTTATACTTTAATGAAACAATTTAAATATAAAATCATAAGTGTTCATGTCTTGTGCAAATAAGAACGGGGATGAGACAGAGCCAGATGGGGTGGGCACAGAGCCAGCGGGGATGGGATAGGGGTGATGACAAACTTTGTCCCTGTGTCATTCTCTAGCCAGAACCTCCTAATTCCACACCTGAGGCTCACCTTCTCTGTTTACTGGGCCCAGAAAGAGTCTCCCCTGACTCCAGCAGATTCTCTGTTTCTTGCTTCAGCTGGAGAAAATATCCCAAAGCTTGCAGTCTGTGCATCGTGAGGTCACTGAGAACATGAAATGTGATGGCCATTTTTAGACTAGCAGCTTTAACACCTACTGTAAACATGTTTTTCAATATATTTTGAATAAGTTTTGGCCAAAACCACTTGAACAGTATTTACTTTTCCAAGACAGATTTTAACCGCATCAATAGAGTATCAAATGCATTCACACAAAAGGGATGAGTTCACTATTATTACGTAGTATAAATGACTGATGAAAATTGAAGTGCATTGGCATTGCTGTCCATTATCTTGAAATCTACAGATATTGCATTGATAGGCCTTTTAAAAGGAATCTGCAAACAAATAAACCTATTTCCTTACCATTCTTTTCAGAAAAATCACCATAATTGCTTACTTAAAGTACTTGTTTTCCTTTCTGTTCATTTAAAAGGAAGACCTAACATTGCTAATTGGTTGAGAAAAATACCTGGTGCCAGATATCTGTTTATTTTTCTTTTCACAGTATAGTACAGGTGGTTGATTGTGAGTCACAGTCTGCCTTTTCAGTTGAGTCTGTCTATTATAGTACTATTTACTGCAACAGTAGAAACACTGTCCTCCATATATTCCCCAAGGTAACTCGCTTTATAGCTAAACAAAAATAGGAAGACCCCAGTCTTATCAATTCTGTTTTTCAAAATGCCGTTGCATTCTGCTTGCATTATACAAATGTTCTCCATTTTCAGAGGGAAAACAAGATATGCAGTCTTTACTAATGGTGATATCATCTGATGGAGCCCCAGCCAGACATATTTATTTAACAATTTTATATCCCGTTTAAAACCAAAGCGGATTACAATACTACATACATAAAATCAAGTAAAAGCAACATAAAACGATCACTAGCATATGCTAAGCAATTGTTGAATATTCAGTGGTAATAGAGGTGGTGAGTATGTTTTTTGTGTGTTTTTTTTTTTTTTTTTATTAAACATGGTACTTTTCGGTGTCATTTTCTTTTATAGCTTCTTATCTTTTTACATCAGGGCTGCCCAAGTCCAGTCCTTGAGATGTACTGGCGTGCCAGGTTTTCAGGATATCCACAATGAATATGCATGAGCGAGATTGCCTGCACTGCCTTCTTGGTATGCAAATCTCGCTCATGCATGTTCATTGTGGATATCCTGAAAACCTGGCCTGCCATTAGATCTCAAGGTCCGGACTTGGACAGCCCTGGTTTACACGATCTTATGTTCATCAATTTTTATGTATACTTATTCTTAACGGTGAATCCTACTTATTCTTAATGTACGGTTTTATATATGTATTTATTTATATGTGTTCTTCAGTTTTTCTTGTATACTTATTCTTAATGTAAAGATTTTTTTTATTATGTTCTTTCTCGCTCTATCCCTCTCTATATTTAATGTCAATCTTTTATTATCATTTTTGTAACTATGGGCCTCGTCTATCAAACTGCGCTAGCAGTTTTTAGCACAGAGAGCTGCACTGAATGGCCCACGCTGCTCCCAATGCTCATAGGACCTCTACGAGCATCGGGAGCAGCGTAGGTCATTCAGCGCAGCTCACCATGCTACAAACTGCTAGCACAGTTTGATAGAAGAGGCCCTATATGTTTTCATTTTAGGACCCCTGACACAGGCACATACTGAAACATGGAGGTGTTGGCCGCATAGTCTTATAGTTTAACCTTTTATCAAACTGGGACGATTCATGTCCTAGCTCCAAGATTCATCTAATAAGTGTGGGGAAATCTGGACAATCAGTAAATCGATGTATCTCCCAACACAGTATGCAATTACATGAATGAGCTGTTGCCATTTAAATATTATGTAGAGAGGAGAAAATTGTTGAAAATCTGATTTATCAAATCCTCACCCTCTCGTATACCTTGACACTGCCGACACTGCCAACACCTCCACATTACTGTCTTCCCACCTGTACAAAATATAGGATTGGTCTACAAAAGCCATTGATTAGAGTACATGAATGAGGAGTCAAACATGGAATTGATGTTACACAGTGTCTTATGAGTAGTTTGGATTGATAGCAAATGAGAGAACTGTTTAAGCAATGGAGTATTTAACAACCTGAAGAAAAAACCAGGGGGGAAAACAAAACCACAAATACAAAGAAACCAAAAATGGAATTGTCCAGATAAGAATGATGTGCACTAAAACAGTGTCCTCCAATTCATCTGATAATATGAAGACCTTTATTCCTCCAATATCACAATGATACATTCAACGTCTCAATGACTCTCAATGACTCAACATGTACATGTTTCAGCCAACAGGCCTGCCTCAGGAGTCTTAAAAGGGTGTCAGGTCAAAAGCGCACCGCGACAAAGGCACGCCCAGACAATTGAGCGCAGCGCGGAGGCGCGTGCTGCTCTAAATTACTGTTTTTAGGGCTCCGACGGGGGGTGGGTGGGGGGAACCCCCCACTTTACTTAATAGACATCGCGCCCTGTTGTGGGGGCGTTGTGGGGGGTGTGGGGGGTTGTAACCCCTCACATTTTACTGAAAACTTAACTTTTTCCCTGTTTTTAGGGACCGCGGGAAGGGAAGGGGGGTGGTGGCGGCAAGGGACTAAGGGAGCTGGCCAGACCGCGAGAAGGGAAGGTTGGATGGGAGGGTCAAACCGTGGTGGGAGGCTCAACGGGGGTTCGGGTGTGCCGGGGAGGGGGGTGGGCGAAGACGACGACAAAGACGAACTGAAAAGAACCCTAAGCGCGCATGCGCACTCCTGCTAGCCACGGACCTACTGATCACAGATCAGAGATCACGGAAGCACGCAAGTAGGAGTGCGCATGCGCGGCTAGGATTTTATTATATAGGATGTGTGTTAATCTGTGCTTCGCTTTGTATAAGACATATAATAAATAAACAATACAAATACTATGGTCTGTTGTCAAAAATATTCACCAGCCTGCCACTGGCTGTGTCCAGAGAACAGTTCTTCTACATCCCAAGTTAAACTTGACCTACCTGGCTATTGCAGTTGCAGCTCACAGACATGGGGTGAAGGCATACGCATTGGGCCTTTGTTGCTTCCCTCTGAGCCTCCTTAACCCGGCTGTGCACTGAGCTTTTATTCTTCCTGGTCCATGGCCTTGGCTCCACCCCCTACTGTGTCACTTCCCACATGACTCTTTGAATTGGGGAATTGGTCACACTGATCTCTTACTGGCTAATGCAGTGTATCGCAAACGTGTGCCCCAGGAGATTCCAGGGAGGAGGAAAGGCATCGGCATCAGCTGACTGCCTACAGGACTTGCCTCTCGCGGCGAAAGACACATCCTGTAGGCAGTCAGCCAGCGCCTCTCCTCTTCCTTGGCTCTCTCCTCTCTGCACCTTTTCTTTTTAAGCACACCCCCACTGGTGTCTCGGGGCCCCGTCTGTACGAGCCGCCACCCCCAATTTAGTGTGCCGCCGGCTCGCAACTTTTGCGAGACACTGGGCTAATGCAACAGACCAGAAAAAGCTTCCTTGAATCTTTCAGTCTGAATTTGTCCTTCTTGTTTCCTTTCACTATAACGTCCATTTTAATTTTTTAATTTAATTTAATTTAATTTAATTCTTATATACCGCTAATAACCGTGAGGTTTCTAAGCGGTTTACAAAAATGATGCATTAAAAGATACAATATTTTGTCATTACTAAAGTAAGAATGGTTGATTTGTGAACGCCAGCGAAATTATTATTATTATTATTATTTTATTTCTTATATACCGCCAAAGCCGTAGTAGTTCAAGGCGGTTCACAACAGAGAAGGGCTGGGCAATCAGCAAATAGTTACAATCAGCGAATACAGATACAATAAATATGCCTGTGCGGGGAACAGGTAAAATATGAGGGGGAAAATGTAAGGTGGACAGGGGGAAAGAGGTAAGGGAAAGAGGACTTGGGGAGCAGGGGTAGGGACAGAGGGCTTAGGTTATAATTCGGTTGAATAGGCTAGTTTTTAATAATTTCCTGAAGTTTAGGTAGGATGAGGAGTGCGAGATAATTTTGCTTAGCCAGTCATTTAGATCAGTGGTTCCCAACCCTGTCCTGGAGGAACACCAGGCCAATTGGGTTTTCAGGCTAGCCCTAATGAATATGCATGAAGCAAATTTGCATGCCTATCACTTCCATCATATGCAAATCTCTCTCATGCATATTCATTAGGGCTAGCCTGAAAACCCGATTGGCCTGGTGGTCCTCCAGGACAGGGTTGGGAATCACTGATTTAGATGACCTGCTTGGAAGGCAGTGAAAGTGTTGAATTTTGCCTACTGCTGGAACTGTTTGCTGCTCTTTATTGTGTTTTGTAGAAATGTTCTCTTATAGACTAATGAAAATAATAACATAAAAGCAGACAATTTTTAATGTATATGCCAAGCACATTTAGCCTTTACATAATAGTGATGCCGCAATATAACCTTGCTTTACTCAAGAACCAGTAATTTATATAGATTTATAACCAACCCACTCCACTAAATCATGTAAAAGGACAATAACTGGGTTGTTATATCAATATAGGAATAGGCTTAATCGAAATACCTCAGCCCCACCACTCCACCGCAATAATAATTTCTAAAGCGGGAGACCCTTGAGACCCTTGAGACAGCACAACTAGTGCGAAACATGTCGGGTCGGACTCCCAGGTCTAGCTGTGTATAGACGTTAAGTATATAATCTTACACACTTTTACAACTCTTTATTTATTGATAAGTAGAAAAACTAAAATATATATAAATAAACTAAAAAATAAAACCTAAATATAACCACGGCGCTAGAGACGATTTACCAGTGATGAAGCACCACGTAAACCTCCCGCTTTAGAAATTATTATTGCGGTGGAGTGGTGGGGCTGAGGTATTTCGATTAAGCCTATTTCTATATTGATATAACAACCCAGTTATTGTCCTTTTGCAATATAACCTTGGGCATATCAATAGTTCATAAAATATTGCACTTTCTTTCCTTTGAGATACTTAATAACAAAAATATGAAAGGAAATTATCTACGTAACTGTTTTCATAGATATTTTTCTTTTTCCATACAGAATCCACCCAGTTCTTAATGTTAGAAGATACTGATCCCTCTTGGCCAGCCAGTCAGCGAGTGAAGCAGGGCCATGCTGTTTTTCCAGATGTAATGCTTGCACCTCTACCTGCTAGGTATCGTCACTTCATGGCCACGAATGAACCAGACAGAGTAAGAAATATTTCTTAAAACATTGTGGAGAAAGTTGGGACATGGTGTATTCTGTAAAAAAAAAAAAAAAAAAGAGAGAGCATGGACACATCCTTTCTGTAATGGACATTCTGTTAGGAGCTTGTCATAATGTTTGAAAGCAGTAAGTCTGGGAGGAAACTCAGGGGTCCTTTTACTAAGGTGCGATAAATGCGAAGGCGCCCATAGAATATAATGGGCGCCTTAGCATTTAGTGCATGCTAATCTTTAGCGCGTGCTAAATCGGTTAGCGCACCTTAGTAAAAGGACCCCTTACGTATATTCCGGAAGTCTGATTTGGAATGCAGAGCAGATCAAATTCCCACAGGAGAGTGTGGTGCAGTGGTTAAAGCTACAGCCTCAGCACTCTGTCGCCGGTTGGGGGGGTGTCGCGGGGTTCGGTGGGGACGATTGGGGGCTCGGGGGGACGGTTGTGGGGGGAGGTTCGTCGTGGGCAGGAGGGGTTGGGTTCCCTTCTGCCTGTATTTTAGTGGGGGAGGGGGGGTTGCGTCTCGGCAGGAGAGATTGGCTATCTCTCCTGCCACGATAGCGATCCCCCATACCCCTGAACCGTGGCACTTCGGGGGGAGGATCACAGCAGGGGAAATGCCTCATCTCTCCTGCTGTGATACTCACCCCGAAGTGCCGTTGTTGGCGGCAGTTCGGACGATCGCCATTGCAGCAGGGGAGATGAGCCATCTCTCCTGCCACAATCGTTGCTGGGGGGTGGGGGGTGGATTCTGTAACTAGTGTTCTTTTTGACAGACACCGGTTACAGAATCCAGCTTTTAGGCGAAGGACTGGCCCCTCCTTCACCTAAAAGGTCTGATTTGGATCTTAGGCTGTTTTTTGGTTGGTAATGTGTTGTAAGTGTAGACGTAGTGGTGGTCTGGGCGTTTAAACAGCTGAACATAGAGGTAGGCCATTCTCAAAAAAATCCTCATTTTGGATGTTTTTTTTTGAGAATGGACATTTTCCCTGCTTCTACTTTCAGCGTTTAGGGCCTAGGCCAAAAGGGGATAGACGTTTTTGGTTTTTTTTATTATGCCCCTCTACACCTCCTAAAATCAGTACAAAAAAAATGAAAGTGTGATAAATGATAAAATTTGTTCTTTGTATATTATGTATTTCTTTTAAAATTTAATTAAAAAAATTTTAAGGGGAAAAAAAAGATGTTAACTAACTTAGCAACATACATTACAAATACAGGTCATTGCACCACATTTTTTCACTATGAGGAACTCCTCAGATAGATCTGTTTGCCTCTCCCCACAATCGCAAGTTGCCGTTATACTGTTTGAGGCAGTATTCTCCTCAATGTCTGAAAGCGGATGCTTTTCTTCTGGATTGGACAGACAAGTTCCTATATGCATTTCCTCCAATCACTCTCATTCTCAAGACATTAGTCAAACTCGAGACAGAGTCAGCCACCATGATCCTCATAGCTCCTCGGTGGCCCAGGCAACCATAGTACTCCCTTCTATTTCTGCTGAGTACCAAGGATCCAATTCCCTTGAAAATCTTTCCATTTTTGCTCACTCAGTCAAGGATCTCTTTTACATCCCAATCTGAAATTGCTATACCTCAGAGCTTGGTACCTTTTGGCCTAACTTCAGCAGATCCTAATCTCTTAGATGCTGTACAAGCCATTATTGATGCTTCCAGAAAACCTTACACTCAGCAATGTTATCAACAGAAGTGGACATGTTTCAATACGTGGTGTACTCTCCAACACCAGGATGCTTCATCTTCCTCTCTATCGTCAGTATTGGATTATCTGTGCCATCTTTCCTATTCTGGTCTGAAAACTACTTCAGTCAGAGTTCACCTCAGTACTATTAGTGGTTTTCACATTCCTGTCAACAATAAATCTCTGGCCTCTCATCCTCTTGTTTCCAGGTTTATTAAGGGACTATTGAATTTCAAACCTCTACTCATCTGAGCTAGAGCGTTGCGCGAGGACAGAAATCCCACCCATCCCAGCCCATCCCCGCCAGGATCCTCTCCGTCCCCACCCGTCCCCGTCAGGATCCTCTCCGTCCCCACCCATCCCCGCAAGGAATTACCTCCATCCCCGCCCGTCCCCATAAAAAGCAGCAATTACTTCTGACAGGATCATCAATTCCACAGTTTCTTTTGTGTTTGCGCTGCTGTTTTCCTTGTGGAATCTCTTTGGTGGAACCCTTTTTTGTTTTCTGTTCAGGTAATTAACTTAAAAACCCCCTCTTTTACTAAAGCTGACGTGTCCATTATATTATATGGATGAACCCTGCTTCCAAAGCCTTCCATCCCCGTGGGAGTCACGTTGGCTAGAGGGGGGTCCCTGTGGGCCAGAGGAGGGTCCCCGTGGAAGTCCCGTGTGTTAGGGGGGATTCCCGCGGGACCCCCGCAATCCCTATTCCCGTGCAGACCTGTAGTCCGAGCTATGGCAGTGTCAGTAGCTTTCTTATGTTCCACTCTCATTGATGAAATTTGCAAAGCAGCTACTTGGTCCTCAATTCACACGTTCACATCTCGCTACTATCTAGAATCTTATTCAAGATGAGATGGACATTTCGGCCAAGCAGTATTTAATGGCCAACTCTCCCTCTATCCCATTTCAGTAAGCTAGGAAGCCCCACATGTGAGAATATGCTGCCTGCTTGTCCTAGGATAAAGCACAGTTACTTACCGTAACAAGTGTTATCCAGGCAGATATTCTCGCATCCCTCCCACCTCCCCAGGTTGGCTTCTTAGTTTGCTTACTGAACTAAGCTACCGCGAGCCTACGTCGGGTGGGAAGCCATTCGCGCATGTGTGTTGCGGGCAGTCTCAAAGTTTCTTAAAACTTAAAGTGACAGTTCGCTTTTCATACGATCCATACCAGGCTCCGTCACCCACATGTGAGAATATCTGCTTGCTGTCCCTGGATAACATCTGTTACGGTAAGTAACTGTGCTTTCTTTGTCTTCTGTAATTGGACTGGCAAGTATATATGAGAATTGTTGTTGCAAGAAGGCATCCATCCATTGACCTTTGCTCCTTTGTGATTATTCAGCATAACTAAAGTAGGTTTCACCATCGCTAGACTTTGTTTTGGTGAAATAAGAGTACAGTGGTACCTCGGTTTACGAGTGCACCGGTTTGCGAGTGTTTTGGAAGATGAGCAAAACATTCGCAAAATCGGCGCCTCGGAAACCGAGCATGCCTCGATTTACAAGCGCCCCCCCTCGGAGAGAACGGGAACCCAAAGGTCTTGAGCATGCGCAGATGCTCAAGGCCCAGCGCAAAGAAGAAGGCAGATCTTTGGGCACCGGCACCTACATGTCCTGTGCGTTGGTGCCGGTATCGGTGCCAAATGGGGGTAAGGAATGTGATCGGGTGGATGGGTGGGTGCCTGGGGAATGCCGGATCGCGGCGGGGGTGGGTGGGGGGGGGTACGACGCAAGCGGTGGGGGGGGCGCCACGAGCAGGGGGATGGTGCATCACGCGGGGGGGGGCGACACGAGCGGGGGAATGGTGGATCACGTAGGGGGCTTTCATGAGCGGGGGAGCAATGCCGGTTCTTGGGGGGGGTAGAGCAGTACCGCTGGCCTCGGGGGATGGGGGTGGGTGGGTGGGAACGAAGTAAGCGAGTTTCCCTTAGTTCCTATGGGGAAACTCGCTTTGATATACGAGTATTTTGGTTTATGAGCATGCTTCTGGAACGAATTATGCTCGTAAACCAAGGTTCCATTGTAGATGGAAATGAATAAGTCTTGAAGTTTTATTTATGACCAGGCATTTGATTAAAAAAAAGTTTCACAATGAGGACTTCAGAATATAAAGACAAGCCAAAATTTAACATAACCAAGATTTACGTTTTCTATCATAAAAACAGACTTTTCTGAGCATGCTTCTCTTTCCTGTGTCAACTAGTCTGGCATATAGCTAAACGTCTGCACAACAGATGGCTTAAAACCAATTGCTACCACAGATTTAAGCATTCTTCCTACAGGCTGCAAGAAAGGGATACTTCTAATTAAAATGAAAAGGAAAATAGCTAAAAGAAACCAATTGCTGCCAAAAGCTTCAACATTCATCATATGGACTGCAGAAGGAAGGGGATATGTCTAATTTAAAGCAACCTAATGTAATTAAAAGAAGCATAATGCAGAAATACTATTGTCAAGTAGCAGTCCGTTTTAAAGGACCAAAATTCAGACAAGGATGCTGTCTGGCTGTCTGGTTTTATTGATAAGTTGTCAAAGCTTGTGCAGCCTGAACTTCCCTTGCTAGCTAAAGAATGAAAGGGACCCTTATTCTGAGGAAGCTGCAGAGGTCACCATAGTACCAGCAATCATTGTTTCTAAGAACTTAAAAAGTCCCCCCCCCCAATTATTTTGTTTCTTTTGATCCTAATAACGTGGGAGCTGCCATCAATAAATGCATTTCCTTTACTTAGCACAGATCATAATCTCAGAGATTTGGTGGTGTTGGTAGTCCACTTAAGATCAGCCTCCATGGAGGAAATCTCAGGGCCACATTATGGATATTGGTTCATACATTTGCATCTCATTACTGTTCCGAGAAGGACTCCAGTAAGTTTTGGCTGGACAGTCTTCCAAAATCTCTTTGATGATTAGGCTCTAACTCCATCTCCCCAACCCAATTTCTTATATTTTCCAGGCTGCCTTCCAAAATAAAAAAAATTAAAGGCTACTTGCCACCAAAAATTATATTTGTGTCTGTTGCAGCACATTGTTGTTTTTCTTCTTTTTTCTGTTGGAGGCAGCCTACAGCTAAGGATTCTCATGTTGTGAAAACTTGCTATCTAATCTAATGCACAATTTATTAATCGCACTATACCAAAAAGATTCAAGACAATTTACATTCAAAGAGGCTGTAAGGTCTATGAGAAAATGCAAAAGCAATCAATAATTAAAATATCATCATAACATGATGCTTGCTTGTTCTTGGAGAAAGGCGAGTTACTTATTTGTAGCAGCTGTTCACCATGGACAGCAAAATACAAGTCCTCATATACCTGCCCACCTCCCCAAATAGTTGATAGTTGACATCTAATCTGGAGAGTATCTTAAGAGTTTAGCGACAACAGTCCTCAGTTATGAAATATTAGGCACAGGGCAGGAGGAAGTGCAATGGGCCCTCTCTGTTTCAAGGGCCTTATGGAACTGAATATTGCAACACTTAGGAGTAGCATGTTCAAGAAAGGCTGAGAAATCTTTCCCTTCAACCCCTTCAGGGAATTCAAGAATTCAGATGTGATTGTGGCAGTTCCTATTTGCCAAGATTTTTTTAAATCATTCTGCAGTAGATCTAGCTTACTCAGGTTTTGTTCTACCTCTGTAAGTCACCACGCCACTACCTCCAGACATCTGCATATGTTTCTGAAGCAGTGTAAATTGAGAAGAAATAGCCGTGACTTCAAGCTTAATGTCATTTGTCACTTGTCAATTGATTTGTAGTAGCTCCTTAAGGCTCTTCATTTCACCCAGAATCACGGATTCAGATTGGCTGTTATTATTGCTTGGTGCTATCTTCTCCAAAGAGGGATGCTCTTTATTGGATTATTTAGTCACTGGTGGAAGTGCAAAAGCTCCTTCTGGCTTGTCTATCATGAAACTGAAAATCTGTAGGGCTCCTTTTGCAAGGCCGCACCAGTGATTCCAGTGCGGTGAATGCGATAAAGCCCATAGGAATTGAATGGGCTTTGTCACATTTGTCCTGCCAGAATCATTAGCATGGCTTTGTAAAAGGAGCCCTTAGTTTGATGCTGGTTTGGTTCAGACTACAAATTTATGCCAAAAGGAACACTATTATAGCTGTCCTGCAAAGAGGCAAGGTTTCAGGCAACCATCTCTTCTGCACTCATGAGTACCTTCTCCCCTTCCCATTGATGTTTTAGACATTGACAGTTCGACAATGATTGCTCCCTCCACATGTAGCATATATGTCCATTCCTGCATGTATTTTAGAAAAAGCATTAAGTTGGTAGATCTTTTTCTGAAATACTACCAGAATCTGACACATCCGGACCTGAATGTCTCAATTCTCTCATCTCAGTCCCATACTTAAAATTAGCATAGTGGCAATTGTATATTCTCCATGGAAGTTTTTTATGCCGATGATGTGGGTGGAGGAGGCTTGAGCATTTATGCCCTGCCGGAACTAACCTGAGGCTTTTTTTTTCCGTTGAGTTAACACTCTCAGCCTTACGAGTGGAGCAAGTTTGTGATTGTTATTGATTTATCCACTTTCACTTTTTATCAAGTCTCATTTGTACATTTTGGATCGGATTTTGCAAACGATGCTGGTATCGGCCAGCACCGGTTGCAGAGTCATGACCATGTCAAACACAGATGCCAGGGTTTTGAAGGCTTACATTTCTGGCAGCTATGTTGGCGGCAGAGGTGCCTAAGGACGCCTAAGCTAATTTCTGGTGTTATTCATGTCTTCTATGACCTTAGGCACCTCCATAGCTGCGATTAGGGTGCTGGTTCTGGAGGCGCCAGCAGGCAGTTAAATTTTTTTTTTTCAGGGCTTTTAAAGTAGGTTTAGTCACTTAAGTTAGGCAGTGGTGCGGTGCCTACCGCTGCCTAACTTGAAGCATCGTTTGTAGAATCAGCCCTTCTATCTACAACAGGGGTGTCAATGTCCCTCCTCGAGGGCCGCAATCCAGTCGGGTTTTCAGGATTTCCCCAATGAATATGCATGAGATCTATTTGCATGCACTGCTTTCATTGTATGCTAATAGATCTCATGCATATTCACTGGGGAAATCCTGAAAACCCAACTGGATTGCGGCCCTGATCTACAATCTACCTTCACATGTTTATTTAAAAAAATGTAGGCGTAAGTTTCAGGATATATAGGGTACAAGTGCATAAGTTTATATCCACGGTTATTTCTGAGTGTTCAACACTAATAAGCCTTACAAACTTACCCCAATATAATGTGCTCAGTGAATTCTATAATAGAAATGGCTGGAATAAGTGAGCACACTTAACGTATGTCAATTGCATGCACTCATCCTGGGCACACCTCTGACTTGTACAGCCCCTCCCATGTCAACACCTTCATAGAAGTTGCACATGATAAATTTTGCAGGTGCAGTTTCTAGAATAAAACAACAAAAAGATTGTGGAACAGAAGATCATATGTACCAGTTTGTAGTTTAATAAGCATTCAAATAACTTAAAACCAATAATCATAAAAACAATCAACAAAGGGTGTATACAGTCACAAGTGACACTGTGTTACAATGGTTCACCTCCTTCCTGAATAATAGATCCCAAAGCATATTAATCAAATACGGTGTTCCATATTATTCAGTCTCTGCATTAGACCAGTTCTAGACATAGCCCATAAATACCAAATACAGATTCACTCCTTTGCAGATGACATTCAACTATACCTACCACTAGGAGAAACCCGCAACGCCCAGATTGTGAAACTCCTAAAATGCCTCTCGGAAATCAAAAACTGGATGTCCATTAACAAATTATAAATAAACATCTCCAAAATGGAACTCCTTTGGATCCACAAAGGACAATGCAACTGTGCCCGTCCCTCACTACCTGAGGACTTGACTAGCATAACTGCAAAGGACCAATCACGCAACCTAGGAATACTCCTTGGCTCTAACCTGTCGCTTTCCAACCATATCTCTCAGGTGGTATCCTTCTCATTTTACTACCTACATCAACTCCCCAAAATAAGGAACTACTTTTCTGAGTCTGACTTCACGCAACTACTCTATGCCTTAGTCCTCTCCTGAATAGACTACTGCAATGCCCTATTCAACAGTTTCACAGTGAAAAATATATGATGTCTCCAGCATGTACAAAACGTGGCAATCAGACACCTCCATGCCTGCGACCCTGCCTCCCAGGCTCTGTCGTCAGTTCACTGGCTGTCTGTAGTCAAACATTATGTCTTCAAGGGCCTGATGCTAGCGTTCAAAACTTTGCACAACATGACTCTGGGCTACATGACAACTATGCTTCCTCTGTACGTGATGAACAGGTCCCTCGGCTCCCAGGATGAAAACACCTCAAAATGACCCCTGGTTGTGCCCTTCAACTGCAAACCGTCAAACGATATTCCTACTCCCACATTATACCAAGCCACTAGAATCTACTGCCCCCACAGAATTCCTCAAC
The DNA here is from genome assembly GCF_902459505.1 of Geotrypetes seraphini. Classification (NCBI taxonomy): domain Eukaryota; kingdom Metazoa; phylum Chordata; class Amphibia; order Gymnophiona; family Dermophiidae; genus Geotrypetes; species Geotrypetes seraphini. Next base: position 18,490,599 of record NC_047098.1, read on the forward strand.
TTTAAAAAGCAATAAAAACATACCTCTTTACCTACTAACTCCTCTGCCTAAGGCCGATAGATTATAAAGAAATATTAATGTATATCGATATGTGTCACATTAGGATAAAATCTTATATTGATATGTCAAATTTAACCTGTAAACTGCATATTATGTATGTTGGTATTAGATCCCTAATATGTGTCGAGTCAGGATAAAAACTTGTCCTGTAACTATAGTACATTGTAACCTTTTAACTATATTATATGTTAACCTATAACCTTGTTCCGAGTTCTTTGTGGAGAGTGGGATAGAAAATGAATTAAATAAATAAATAAAATTGGGCGTGGATTTCGGCACTATGTGCTAGTCTATAAACGGTGCCTAACTTTGAGCACTGTTTATAGAATATCACTTAGCATGCTTTTTTTGGTGCCCATTTATAGAATTAAGTCCTAAGAGTAATTTTGGCACCCAACTTAACAGTATTTGGGGGATTATATTTAAGGAGTCTGGGACTGGTTTTCCTAAGTGTTGAACTAAGTTTTCTCTTTAATAAAATGCTGAATTATGTTTAGCTGCAGACCTAACTTATCTCATGTTCTAGCCTGCCTGCACTGGGTGTTTTAGCTTCTTTTGGTTATCTCAGCATAAACGACATGTAACAGAAAGCCTGCAGGGCTTAGACAAGTGACCTGCTAGTGACCTGCTAGTGTGAGCTTAGGACCAATGATTGTTAAGAAAAGTAACACATGAAAAGTTTTTTTCTAGAATTCAGTTGTATAGCCAGAAGAATGTATAAATACCTCTGTAACTTCCTGGTTTCTGGACTTCTGAAGCCAGCTTGGGGCTCAGGGGTCCGCATATGCTGAATAAAACATCTGTGCTTTCTTCAAGTCTCTAAGTTTTGTGGCTGCCCAAAGTGACCTTTCAATATCTAATGGCAGTGCTATACACGACAGTCAGATCATTACGTTCAAATCTCCATGTACTAAAGGGAAAGAAAACCACATTGAATATAGAGATGTATTAATAACAACATGGTTTGGGGTTTTGCATTTAGGAATTAACATGGTGTCATGAGGCTTGTACATCAGATGGTGGACTGAGATAATTTCTGGTCATCCAAAAGAGTTGAATCTCCTGTTTTGTACTCTTTAGTATTAAGGACTTATAGCCTCACTTGTCATAGGAAAATTATCTCAAGAATGGAATGAAATGAGAATGATAACTAAACAAACTAAATGTCATGCTTTTGATGGCCTGGAGCTTTCTGGCAGCCTTAATGGCTGAAATAAATGTCATTGGAAAAAATACAAGACTTACGTTGTTTTTTTCTCACTTAGGAAAGCAAATAAACCTGAAGCTCAGATTGAAAGTTGTCTTTGTCAGGTACCCTGAGCAGTCCGAAAAAAATGTGCTTTCTGGTTTTTTTCTTTTGTCACTGCAGAAAGGAGGCAAAAAGCCAAATGATAGGATATCTGCTGAAAGAGCTGAGAAAATGACAGTCTCACAAGAGAAGATTGGAGACAGCAGGTAAGTGTGAATCAGTATTTCTGTTGCTCAGCTGGGGATGCTTTCATCTTACTGCACTGCTTACTTCCCTACAGCAAGAGGCTGCTAACAAGGACTTCTATTTTGAGAAACCATCCTGTTTTCTCTGACTGCTGTTGGCATTGCTCTCCTGCAACATTGGCTTTCATGTTCTATGTCAAATTACTATATCCACCATCATCATTTCTGCTGGATTCATAGACAGAACTGTATTATGGGCACTCACCTACAGCAGGAGTTTTAAGTGTATGTGTATCCAGTTGTTTTTTTTTAAACCCCTGGATGGTAACCATTTCACTAGTCCAGATGCTCTCATGTAACACAAACAGATACCACATGCTCTGCAAGTGGCATGCCAAGTACATCTATTGACAGGTTTCAGCAAATGCAGCTCCCTTTGAAAATACAGTCGATCAAAATTCTGCTAGTCAATAGCCACAGCCCCATTAGCACATAAGAGCATAAGAATTGCCGCTGCTGGGTCAGACCAGTGTGGTCCATCTTGCCCAGCAGTCTGCTCACGCGGCGGCCCTCTGGTCCAAAGCCCAGCGCCCTAACTGAGACTAGCCCTACCTGTGTACGTTCTGGTTCAGCAGGAACTTGTCTAACTTTGTCTTGAATCCCTGGAGGGTGTTTTCCCCTATGACAGGATCTGAGATGTGCTGAAAATAAAACTGAGCAAAAATAAAATTGCAAGTCTTTAAAATGGGTAAAGAGCGGGGATGCTTCAAGTAGAAATTTTCCATGCAAATCTGCAATGGTTTCCTTCGGATCACTCCATAGTGTTTAATGCTAATTGTCCTCATCCTTTATCTACATATCTTCCTTTTGGATAATTCAGGTTCAATAGTTTCTTACAGCGAGTTTATGAAAGCCTCTATTTACATGCAACGTAAAAAAAATTTATCCATTTTACATCCTGCAAGTGAGAAGGATAATTTTCAACATAACTTAACACATCTAGCTAGACTTCTCCTGTTTAAAAAGTGCCTTCCTTCCACTGGCTACAAGTATGCATAGTTGGTAGGTTGGCAGACAGGAACAGGAGTTAGACCTGAGAAACTGGCAGCAGGGCCAGATTAATGGATAGGCCCAGTAGGCACATGCCTAGGGCCCGAAGTTGTCAGGGAGGCCCGCTGAAGAAAGAGGCCTCAAGTGTTTGTTTGTTTGTTTTTTCCTTTGGCAACACTGCCCCCCCCACCCCGGAAAGATTGGCAGCGCTAGGCCAACCCCCTACTCGGGAGATCAACAACGCCGCCTATCTCCTTGCATTGACAGCAACAAACCGGAATGTGATGTCGGAGGAGGTGGACCGGCAGACGCAGTCATTGCGGGACCTTGAAGCAACTCCTTGCATCTGCCGGTCCACCCCTTCCGACGTCATATTCTGGAGCCAAGATTCCATGAACTGCTTCTCCCTCCCCTTCTGCTGTCTTACCTATCACTGTGAAATTGGTGCATGCTCAGTTCTTCATAATTCTGACCTTGGTCAGAGCATGAGGTAGCATAGAGCTGGCATAATTTTGTCAGGAGTGTCAGAATTTGAGCAGAGGATCCCATGGTCCAGAGACCTGTTGACCTGCGGGTGATACACAGCTACTGCACTGCCTTGGTCCATCTTCTAAAGCACAGGTGTCAAAGTCGGAATCCAGTCGGGTTTTCAGGATTTCCCCAATGAATATGCATCCGATCTATTACCATACAATGAAAGCAGTGCATGCAAATAGATCTCATGCATATTCATTGGGGAAATCCTGAAAACCCAACTGGATTGTGGCTCTCGAGGAGGGACTTTGACATCCCTGTTAAAGCCTTGAATGGGGACAATGGAAGGAGGACCCACCAGAGAGAAAGCCCATTGGATCAGCAGGGGTTTGTGTCCACGGTATATGAGGAAGTCAGCCTAGCACATCCTCCCTAGTCTAACAAGTCATCTGATAGGCTTGTCCTTTGACTTGCTTGTATTCAGTTCTGCTTTAACAACATTACTACCTGCTTAATTCCTTTTTACCTGCTGCCCAGATATCCTTCTTTTCCATGTGCTTTTAGCTTTACCTACTTGTCATCTGCTACTACTTACCAACTTACAGAGATGGGTAGTAACTAAGTACTTGTACGTTCCAGTACTTAAGTACAATTTGCAGTACTTGAAACAAGTTACATTTTTTGCCATACTTTTTACTTGTAACTAGTTACAAATAAGCAGTACAGTGTTTCCCCACGAATTCCCAGTCATTCGCGTTCCCGGTCATTCACGGTATTCTCCGACCGGGACTTCCTGTGCTAAAGTCGGGTTTCACCAATCAGGAGCTGCGTGTCAAAGCAGCTCCTGATTGGTGAAGCCTGACTTTAGTGCAGGAAGAGGCGGTCGGAGCAAACCGCGAGTGATTTCCTTCACTCGCTGGTGCTTCAACTGCCCTATCCTGCCTCTCCAGCTGCCCTCTCCTGCCTCCCAGGCAAAAAACCGTATTCGCGTTTTTTCGATATTCGCGGGGGTTCCTGGAATGGGGAGTACTGTACTTTTGTTCTTAGTAACAAAGTCCTAGTTTAAAAAGTATTATTTTTTTAAAGTATTTTCCAGGATCATACCTCTGCATCCCCCACTCTATAGGTGATGTCGGACCTGTCTAGAAACTGATTTGACCCAAACTTCCAGTCCTAGAAACAGCTTAGCTGGGATCAAAAGTCTGGTGCCAGTCAAGATGCAAGCCAGGTTCTGACATCACTTGGAAGCCTTAGTCCCTTCCCTCCCTCCAAGTATGATTGACCTGATTGAAGTAGAGGAGCTTTCTGGGGATGGATGGAAGAAAATGGCCGTTTAGCATAACATAACATAAAATTTATATACCACAATACCTTGCAGATCAGTGCGGTTAACAAAATAAAAGAGGATTGAGTAATTCACAGTGAAATACAAATCATCTCCTCCTGAACTCAGCAATATAGCCTTTATAAGATGGTTGGAGAGTTTTTATTTCTTTAGTTTCTTTTGGATTGTGGTACCTCTCAAGCCCTTTTGTTTCTCCGGTGCTGGATTCGATGTTTGAGAGGGGAGATACTTAGGAGCTGCAGAATGAATGCACTTGTATAAGGAGTTTGAATTGTATATGAAAACAGATAAGGAGCCAATAAAGTGACTTGAGGAGAGGAGGTTTGTGAATGTAATGACACTGGAGGAAGATAAATCATGTAGCAGAATTTTGAAGAGATTGAAAAGGAGAGAGAGAGGTTATTGGGTGAGTGAGAGGCGTCAAAAGTGACCCCAGGGTTCCAAGTTGCAGACCCAGGGAGGATGACAGAAATAGAGAATGGGGGAAGAGGAGAGGTGGGTTAAGGTGAAAGATAAGTCTTGGCCAAGTTAAGATTCAGATGATGTGGGATATCTAAGCTGCAGTGTCAGACAAGTAGACTCAGAATTGGGCCTGAATTATTTTTTTATTTTTTTTAAATTCTTTATTCATTTTAAAACTGACAAACAAGTGATTAATATTAAAACATTACATTACTAAAAAAAAAAAATATACAGCACTTGACATTCTTATACATATAATCCATTAAAGTAGAAATTATAACCCTTTCCCCCACCCAACAATTCTTCAATGAAAATTTTCATAATGCATACAGAAATCCAATCATTAAATAAAAATATTAATCATCCAATTCCCCCCCCCCCAATAAAATACATGTATCCATCCTGAATTTGCTTGCTGCCCTGGCTCCTTTTCTCTGTCTGTTTGCCATTCTTCCCCAGCCCAGAATTTTCTCTGCCTGTCTGACCCAGCCTCCCTAACCCTAGCTTCTTCATCACGGTCCTCCAACATGCTCCAACCAAGGTCTTGACAAATTTTGTCAATAATGTGCAAGACAACAAAAAGTAAAGAACCTTTCTTCTTTCAGCAGAGTGGTATCGGTGGATTAGGGGAGAAATTGAAAGGTCAGGTACATAAGAACATAAGAATAGCCTTACTGGGTCAGACCAAAAGCCCATCAAGTCCAGTAGCCCATTCTCATGGTGGTCAATCCAGCTCACTAGTGCCTGGTCAAAACCCAAAGAGTAGCAACATTCAGTGGAACCGATCCAGGGCAAGCTGTGGCTTGCCCCATGTTTTTCTCAATAACATACTATGGACTTTTCCTCCAGGAAATTGTCCAAGCCCTTCTTAAAACCAGCTACGCTATCCGCTCTTACCTCTGGCAATGCATTCCAGAGCTTAACTATTCTGTGAGTAAAAAAATATTTCCTCCTATTAGTTTTAAAAGTATTTCCCTGTAACTTCATCGAGTGTCCCCTAGTCTTTGTAATTTTTGATGGAGTAAAAAATCGATCCACTTATACCTGCTCTACTCCACTCAGGATTTTGTAGACTTCAATCATATCTCCCCTCAGCTGTCTTTATTCCATCCCAATTGCAGGGATGTTCAAGGGCCAATTTTCAAAGCCATTTTTCTGGATGTCTAGTGAACAGGAAGTGACATCAGAAGGAGAGCTGAGGCCAGTGCAAGCAGCAGCTAGCAGATGCTGCTTGCTGCCGGCAAAAATTTTGAAGAGGTGTGGGGAAGAGTGCAGGGGGAAGGGTGTGTGCAGCTTGGTGATCCCAGTGCCACAGCCCCAGGTACCTCTTTCCTCACAGTGCTGCTGATAATACTCGCTAGTAGATAAACATTACTAGTGCTGAATACTAGAAGTGTCTGTTGCTTGTGATTTTTATCTCTGACTCTATGTTTCTTTCTATGTGGTTTAGAGTGGAGGAAATATCTGTGAAGCTTCTGAAAATGTCAGTCAAATGTAGGCTGAAATCTTTCACAGCAGATCACACAGTTGGGGGATGCATTAGCACCAAGGCCTTCTGGTCTCAAATGTGTGAGCCCTGGGAAATGTCAGACTGACCTCTAGCTCAGTCTTTCATCCAGTAATCTGCCTCTATATTAATGCCAGCACTGTACCTATTGTGTCTGCTTCTTCAAAGCTCAGCAAGCCAAGCGTCCTGCTAAGTATGTCAGCCCACTGAAGAGACATCTGAATGGACCAGGGCAAGCTCTGTTAAAGCAGAGAACAGCTTAAAATAAGTGCTACTTCTCTCAGAAATGCAATAATTATGAGTCATGTACAGATGCTATTTAAATATATGTTATTTTGAAAACAGTTATTTTTTTGTGGGGGGGAGGGGTTCAGGGGAGGTTTTTCGCTGACACTTTCCTGATGCTTGAGAATATATGAACAAAAGAATTTTCATACTGGGTCAGAACAAAGGTCCATTTTAGCCCAGTGTCCTGTTTCTAACAGGGCCAATTCAGGTTGCAATCACTTGGCAGAATCCCAAAAAGTGGATACGTGCAAAGTGATGCACGTTGGGTAGAATAATCCAAATTATAACGACATGATGCTAAATTCCACTTTAGGAGTTACTACTCAAGAAAATGATTTCCAGTGCAATAGCTGAGACATTCTAGCCAAATGGGTTATTTCCCAGTGGCCGCGTACCATATCCACTTCAGATTTTTTCTTTGACTCTCCTTTTCTTCACTGGGAGCTCTAGCACCCTCTACAGTTTTTCTCTTCTGCACATGTGCCTGCAGGAGTGTTTCTGTTCTGCTCTCCTCTTTTTATTATTTTCTTTGGTGTTTTCATCCCTTTCTGGGGATTTCTTTGTGCTCGAAGCGATTCTTCAGCTCTGCCTGCATTGAGATTACACAGACTTCGGTCTGTAACTGACAGGCTGATCCCTGGTGGTACCAGTTAGCCAGCCTGAATTGGTTTCTTCAGAGCTCAGGGCCATCCTTGATTTTTTTTTTTTCTCGCTGTTTAATAGGGGTCAAACACAGGCTGTTAGGCGCCCGTAGGAGGCTCAACGGTGTCTCACAGGGTGCTGGCTGCATTTTTCCACTTTCACTCTTCCCTGAGCTCATCTGTTGGACCGTAGCACCCTTTGGGTCCAAGTTGCTGAGATTTCATGTTTTAGAGCTGGGGGATCATCGTTCCTCGCTTGTGTCTCACCTTGACACTGCCAGATTTCTCAAAGGTGCTCTGCGCATTAGATCAGTTGTTCCCAACCCTGTCCTGGAGGATCACCAGGCCAATCGGGCTTTTAGGATAGCCCTAATGAATATGCATGGAGCAGATTTCCATATCTATCACTTCCATTATATGCAAATCTCTCTCATGCATATTCATTAGGGCTAGCCTGAAAATCCGATTGGCCTGGTGGTCCTCAAGGACAGGGTTGAGAACCACTGCATTAGACCACTGCTCAAGCTACCATTTCCTTTTTGGGACCTGAACTTTCTCCTTTTGAGCCTCTGAGAGACGCTTCCCTCTTAGGCTTGACACTCAAGATGGTTTTTCTGATCGCCATTACTTCAGCGAGGAGTATCTCAGAACTCCAAGCTCTTTCTTGTCAAGATCCCTTCCTCAGGATCTTATATACTGGGATTTCCTTGCGCACGGTCTCTTCCTTTCTGTCGAAAGTGGTTTCGGCTTTCTGTGTTAGGAGTTACTTTTGCCTGTTTTTCAGCCTACTGGCTCAAAGAAACAGGATCACCTCTTGAGAAAATTGAACATGTACAGAGTTCTTTTGCCCTATCCAGAGGTCACTAATGAGCTTTGTCACTCTGACCACTATTTCCAGATATATCTTTAGAGCCTTTTTGTCGACCTACATTCTTTCCGGGAAACAATCCCCCATTTCTGTTAAGGCACATTCTACCAGAAGTGTGGCTTCTTCGTGGACCAAAGGTAGACCAGTGCTCCAAATGAGTTCAGTCTCACCAGTTTAGCATAAACTTGTCCAACTTTATCTTGAAATCCTGGAGGGTGTTTTCCCCTATAACAGACTCCGGAAGAGCGTTCCAGTTTTTTACCACTCTCTGGGTGAAGAAGAATTTCCTTACGTTTGTACGGAATTTATCCCCTTTCAACTTTATATGTTCATGTGCATGCAGGGGTCTTTCCTGAGCTCCTTTAATGCCTTTGCTAGCTGTTTGCAGTTGATGTTCTCTTGTTTCTTTGTTGAGCAGAACAGTTGATTCCTGGGAATGTTCCCATTGGGGGCCTATGTCACGTACTATCATTGGAGCTCTTTGTGCTTGGATACTAACTGTAGAGGGTGCTAGAGCTCCCAGTGAAGTAGAGGAGAGTCACAGAAAAAATCCAGATTGGATTCTTTCTGCATATAGCACGCGGCTATTGGGAGATGACCCACTTGTCTAGATTGTCTCACCTATCTACTGAAAAATATATTATCAAGGTAAGAATATACTATCTTTATAGGTGTCATTACAGACAATACACTGAAATCTTTTGCTCAGTATGTGGCAGCAGCCAAAAAAAAAAAGCAAACAGGTTAGGCATTACTAGGAAAGGAATAGAAAATAAAACAAAGAATATTATAATACCTCCATGTCATACAATGCTGTGATGTCATCTTGAGTATTCTGTGCAATTCTGGTTGCTGCATCTTAAAAATGATATAGGGGCTCATAATCAAAAATGTAAAATGTCCAAAAACCATCATAAGTCGACACTTGGACGTCCTAATTGCTGGGACATCCAAGTTCCAATTTTTGAAGTTGTTTTTCTGGGTATCTTGCAAGGAGTTTTGCCCGCTTTGCATCCAGAGTTCCAGGGGACATGTTAGAAAGTGAGCTTTGGGTGTACTTAATTTGGATGTCTAACGGCGACAATCAAACCTTTCCCAAGAAGTCCTGGACAGAACTTAAATGTTTGGAGCTAGACCTATTTTAGAAGCATCTAAGTGCCACAAAGGTACCTAAACTGACCAAATGACCACTGGATACATGAAGGTATGATCCCCCCCAACACTCCCCCACTGCTCACTGACCACCTCCCACCCTCCAAAGATCTGAATGAAAGAGTATATACTTGTCTCTAGAACAGCAGCACTGGGTATGGGAAAGCCTAATAGAACAGCACACAGGTATCTTAAGTAACCTAGTGGATGGGCTAGTGAACCATAGAGAAGAGGAACCAGACCCATAAGCCACTACCCACTACATTTATGGTGGAAAGTGTGAGGCCACCAAAACCCTCCTACCTGCAGCAATAAAAGCTATTAGGGTGGTAGACAGGTGGGCATACAAGATTTGGGAGGAGTTTTGGAGGGCTCACCTTAAATTATAAGGGGGTTATGATGAGATGTACTTCTGGCACCTTTTATGTGAAGTTCACAGCAGTGCCCTCTAAGGTATCCTTTGTTGATATGTCTGTGTAGCCTGTCCATCACAATGATGGCCACTCCCATGTCTAAATGGTCTGGAATTGGTTGTTTTCAACTTGGAAGTTTCTATGGTCGAAAATGGGGTATAACATTAGGCATCCTAAGGGTTGGATGTCCTGTCGACCTAGAAGTCCAATTGGACGATTTAAAAAAAAAAAAAAAAAATTTTTGTCAAAGAATAAAGATCTTTATTGGGTAAAAAACTAGTGGTCAATAAGGATGGCATTGACAAAATTAGGGACCCAGCCTTGAGAAAGCGTTTCATCGCGAAACATGTAGGCAAAAGAAGTCCCTACATAGACCAGAAATCAAAGCTAAGTTCACTTTATAATGATTTCTTAAAAAATTAAACATTTGGAAATATTTAAATGATATGTTATCTATAATAATAAAACGCTAAGCGCGCATGCGCACTCTCACCGCGTGTTCCCTGAGATCTGATCTGTTGGGATGTGCCGGCAAGAGTGCGCATGCATGCTTACTACGTATCCGAAGGTGTGCTAGAGACACGACAGGCGCGTTCGGCGGCGGGACATTTAGAGGCAGCCACAGAGGGGGGGGAATAAAAGTGTACCATATTCATCAGAGGGCGCCGGGTAGCAGTCCAAGAGTGACAGAAAAGGAGAGAGAGTTGGTGTCACTTGGAGACGGCCGCCGCAGCCCCTGTCACCGCCTAGGCCTCCCAGCTACTCACATGCACCCTCTGAAGGGCTGGGGCACAAAAAGCGTCTCCCCCCCCTCCCCAGGACGAACTGAGAAACGGAGCCGGCCTGGCCTCCGCGACAGACCCGAGGAGCCCAGCAACTTTCCACCCCGGCTCTTGCGCTGACCCTGCCGCCCAGGACCCAAGTCCTTTGCCGCCGCCCCTTTCCCTTCCCTTTCCTTCCCATGGTCCCGACTGCGAATCTGGCGATTCCAGCAGCGTGTGCAGCAGTCTTCACATGCTGCTGGAATCGTCAGGTTCGTAGTCGGGACCGCGGGAAGGGAAGGAGGGGGTAGTAAGGGACTAAGGGAGCTGGGCAGACTGTGGGAAGGGAAAGGGGGGTAGAGGAAACGCTACTGCTGCTGCACAGGGAAGTGGTGTGGGGGGAGGGAAATGGAGGGGGAGGGAATGTTGCTTTGGCTGCTGCACAGGGAAGTGGTGGGAGAAAAATGCTGCTGCATAAGAGGCATGGAGAGAGACAGATAGATAGATAGAAAGACAGACAGACAGCGGGAGGAAGGGAGACAGAAAGAAAAGAAGAAAGACACAGGGGCAGTGAGATACACAGAAAGACAGACAGACAAAGGGGGCCAGAGACAGACAGAAAGAAAGACAGCGGGAGGGAGAGAGAGAGAGAAATAAAGACAGACAGACATATAGTCTAGCACCCATTAATGTAACGGGCTAAAATACTAGTTTAATATAAAAAGATATTTAAAAAAACAATTGATTAAGCTATAAAATTGATCCAGGGAAGATTCTGCACATCAAGCTAAATGTTATGATAAAGTTTGAACGTGGAGTGGTGCATCTGAGGATCAGTATAGCATTCTGAGAAGCTTGTTCGAAGTTTGGATCTAGCCTTATATTATTTTGTTTTGTGGTAGGCACTGTTAGCCGCAATTCTTAAATGTTAAACCGCCTTGGTGGTATAACAAGATTTTAATAAACTTGAAACTTGATCTAGGTTGGGGTGAAGGAGTGAATGTTGGAACCACTAGAAATGTTTTGCTTGTTTCTCCTGCCTGTTAAGAGTTAAGTGTGTTGGCTGCATTGAGTGGTCCTTTTCTATAGCATTTATCCAGGCTTTGCCCAATCTTATGTGAAAGTAGTAATCTTTGAAGGGGCAGGAGAAGATAGGCAAGAATGTCATTTTTAAATGGTTGCTTCTTAGCTATCTTAATTACCTGTTTTGTAAAGAAAAATGCAGCCACCAGCAGAACTCAGTCAAGCACCGAGATATAATCCAATCAGGCAAAAAAGTTTGCACAAATGACCTTGTGCATAATTACTCATTTAACAATGGTTAGTAAATGATAGACTAAATCTGATGCACATTGTAAGACATTAATGAATGGTTTCCTCCCCCTTTCTCTTTACTATAGAAAAATGGTTTAATTAAGAGTTCTGTGATTAGTCATTTAATCAGTCATGAGGCTGAAACAGAGTCACTTTTTTATGTACTTGAATGCAAATGCAAAACTTTATATATATATATATATATATATAAGGTTGGTTCAGAATGTTCCAGGACAGCTTGAATTGTGCATCAACGGGAAGTTCTTTTGAGATGTGCTAGGTGGCGCTGAGTAGCTTGACAACACAGGAGTAACCTCTTTTATTCCATTTGTTGATATCTTTCTTCGGCTCCGAGCTACCACAGTTTTTGTGAAAGTGTGTTTTCGTGATCAGCTATTTTTCATCTTGTGCAGCTTCAATGAGCAGCACTACAGTGTGAAGTTCTGTTTTAAATTGGGTAAGACTGCTACAGAAATGTTGAACGTGGCTTTCATGGAAGGTGTTTTGAATGCATCAAAATTCCCAAATTTTGCGCAAAAGCGCAATGACAGTTCTTCCCCAGCCATCTTGTTCTCCTGACTTGGCCCCTGCATCAAATTTTGCTTTATATCTTCAGTCATTAAAAAAAAGTATGTGCTAGTAGACGCCTCCGAAAGGTAGGTATTATAATCACATCTAAGGAGACATCTTAATGGTGCCTAAGGTCAAAATAGGCTTGGTTAGGGGCAGAGATGATTATAGGTGCCGTTATATGTGATTTGCAAAAGTACTTAGGCATCTGTATTGTATAGTAAAATCCTGACCTACGTTGCAGATGCCTTTGTTTTGTGGTAGGCACTGTTAGCCGCAATTCCTAAATGTCGCCTAAGCATGATTGACAAGTGGCTGGTGTCGTTTTTGTAAGTGGCTGCCGATGTAGGCATCCGTTGAAACTCAGGGGTGGGAAATTTCATGGTGACACCAGAAAATATTTCTTCACCGAAAGAGTGGTTGATCGCTGGAATAGTCTTCCACTGGAGGTGATTGAGGACAGCAGCGTGTCAGATTTTAAGAAAAAATGGGATTGGCACGTGGGATCTCTTCAAGGAGGGAGTTAGGGGGTGGGACTTTGGTATGGGCAGACTAGATGGGCCTTGGCCCTTTTCTGCCGTCAGTTTCTATGTTTCTATGTTTACCGAATCTGGCCCAATGTTGTTATCACTGTTACTATTGAAGCTGGGATGGTGCTGAGTAAAATGACTGCTAATTGCCTTTTTCATTTCGTTATTATACTTATTTATATTCTATTATTTTTCTCCTTTGCTTTGCAGTCTAATTAGATGCCAAAGAAAGTTTGTTTTATTTTAGGAATGTGCAATACCTTTTTTCTTAGACAGTAGTGAGAACAGTTGGTTTGTCATGTAGTTTACATGTACTGCCTTCGACAATTAATTATCTTCTGTTTCCAGTTTTAACTTTCTGATATCAAATAGAGAAAAGATTGTCTTTTGAATTACCATTTGTGAAGTGATCAGGGAGTGGTCTCTTTTACTTTCCTGTTTTTTAAATATTTTTTTCGGAAGGGAGAGGTAAAACATTGGTCATTCTGTGTCGAGTGGTCCAGAACTTCCCACTCAACCATCTCAGAAATTGCTGAAATGTTTTCAGGGGATACCTTGGGACTCTTGATGAAGGTATTCAAACTTTTGGGGCATGATCTCAACCAAGTCCAGAGTTAGGGGGCCCCTTTATTTAGGCCACTTTTTTTATATCTGCGGAAGATGTCAAGTGTGGACCGTCCTTGAAATTGGACTCATTGACATTGAATTACCCACAAGACAATCAGAATTAGATGTCCATGTAAGCCTTCTTTAAAAATTATGTACAAGGAAGATGTTTTGTTTATTTAATACAGTCAAACCTCGGTTTGCGAGTAACGTGGTTTGCGAGTGTTTTGCAAGATGAGCAAAACATTCTTGCAAATCTTGCCTCGTATTGCAAGTACCCCCCCCCCCTCGAGAACCGGCATCGCTCCTCCCCACTCACAAATCCCCCCTCCCCCCCCCCCCGTGAACCAGCATCCCCCGCCCGAACAGCATTCAGCCTTACCCCCCATCTGGCACCGGCACGCAGCCCACAGGACGTGCCGGTGCAAGAAGTTCCAGCCTCTTGCCTGGGCCTTGAGCATTTGCGCATGTTCAAGGCCTTCTGGTTCTCGCTCTTTCCGAGATTCTCGGAGATCTCCAAAAATCTGCATTTTTAGTTTATAGCTGCCTGATGACGAGTATCATATTTATGATATTAATACATTCTTTTGTTTTATTTCATTTCTATGTTCCTCATGTGTGATATTAGTGAGATTTGTCGGTTTTTATGATTTTGTATTATGTCTTCTTAATCTATTTATCTTCTGTTTCTATAAACGTTGTGATGCATATTTATTGTTTTTAGATCATTGGACCCCTGACGCAAACTGTCAGGCTGCTGATAATGAAGAAACATTGATACACAATAAACTGTTGGCCTCTCTAGCCATCTCTGCTCCTGTCTTTGTTTGCTTGGAAGAACCACCTAAAACACATGCCTTCTTTTGAGATGCATAAACTCCTGCATTTTACAGAGTACACAAAATAGATGTGATCTTTATGAAATCTCCAGTTGTGTTTATTTGCTGGTTACATATGTACACAAAGGCACAACAAAGAAAAATGGGGAGACCCAATGATCCACAGTGAAAACAATTTACCGATGAAAACAAAAACTGTAAATACAGATGTTCTGGAGATAATTTATTAAACACTGACATATAAAACCATGAAAATTCAATTAAAAAAGTACTTCAGCTTGTCTGCGGTATTCTTTGCTCACATGTTTAAAGACAATAGACTGTTTTCAGTCCAATTCTTTATATGTGAGTTTGCAAACCATTGGACCCCAGAGGAAGGTGTGTTTGCCGAAACACGGACCGTGTAGGGTCTGGTTGGATTTTTATCACAGTATTTTTTATCATTGTACTTTTTTAATTGAATTTTCATGGTTTTATATGTCAGTGTTTAATAAATTATCTCCAGAACATCCGTATCCACAGTTTTTGTTTACATATGTAATTGACCCTTTTAAATGAGCAACTTGTGGTTACGTTTATAAAATTATTTGCATGATCTATATTGGTAGATAGACATAAGATCTGGAAAGCTGCCACTCTCTGTTCTTCCCAAAAATGAAAAGTAAAGTTTGTTCTCCTCACCAAACCAAGAATTTCAATAACAGTTTCTGTTTGGGGATAATTTTTGAAGTTCCCAGGCAGCTTGTATTTTAAAAAAGAAAACTCCATGTAGAGTTTGGAGTTTCTCTTTCAAAATCTGCAGGTGGTCATATCTTGGGCATAAAATTAGCTTCAGATTTTCCTCCTACTTTAGCCTCTTTCTCCCCACCATGAAGACACCCTGGACCCACCAGGCCTGTCCCTAGTGTCTAGTGGGTGAAGAGTGGAACAAACCCTAGCTGTCCTTGCTCCCTAGACTTCCAGTTCAAAATGGACAACCTAGCAGAGCAAGAGGGACTAGGGATTGCTTCTATGGCTGTCTGCTAGATACTAGGGATAGGCCCAGTAGATACTGGAGGGAGGGGGGGGGGAGGATAGAACAGGAGGTTCACTTTAAGGGGTGGGATGATGAAGGTCTTCACAGGAAAGGGGAAATTATCTACAACAGGTGGAGCAGTGATGGGGCACCTACTGAGGTGGTTTCTGATCGGGGTGGTAATAGTTGGAGGGGAGATCGGAGCTGGGCATGATAATAAGGTGCCCCTAGGAATATAATAATACTATTCAGCATTATTTTATTTAAAGAACTTATTATCCGCTTATCTCCTAAGCGACTTACAAGTAAACATACACAGTAGAGGTCAAATTTTACCATACATTTTCCAATACATTACAAACATCAATCAGCTTTGTTTACATTGTTCAACAAAAATTTGTAGTCATTCTCAAACATTTTATCGGATGTCAGAGGAACAGCTGAAAGCTAAGATGAAAAAATGAGCCTTAAGTAATTTTCAAAATAGCTTTTCATTGTTACAAAAACATACTACTCCCGACAGACCATTCCAAATAGAGGTCTGCAAGGAACGGGGATCGTGGGAATCCTGTGGGACCCACGGGGGTCCGGCAGGAATCCCCCCTAACCCATGGGACTCCCACGGGGACCCCCCTCTAGCCAACGGGACTCCCACGGGGACCCCCCTCTAGCCAATGGGACTCCCATGGGGATGGAAGGCTATGGAAGCAGAGTTTGTGCATATAATATAATGGACACGTCAGCCTTAGTAAAAGAGGGGGTTTATAAGTTAATTACCTGAACAGAAAACAAAAAAAAGGTTCCACCAAAGAGATTCCACCAGGAAAACAGCAGCGCGAACACAAAAGAAACTGTGGAATTGATGATCCTGTCAGAAGTAATTGCTGCTTTTTATGGGGACGGGCGGGGATGGAGGTAATTCCTTGCGGGGATGGGTGGGGACGGAGAGGATCCTGACGGGGATGGGTGGGGATGCAGAGGATTCTGGCGGCGATGGATGGGATTTCTGTCCCCGTGCAACTCTCTAATTCCAAAGCACCAGACCCACAATTGTAAAGTAAGACTTTCTAGTGCCATACGTAGGACTCCTTTTACGAAGGCGCGTTAGCGGTTTAACGCGTGTAATAGCACGTACTAAACAGCCGGACGCGCTAGCCACTACCGTCTCCTCTTGAGCAGGAGGTAGTTTTTTGGCTAGCGCGTGATTAAAAGTCACGCGCGCTAAAGCCGCTAATGCAGCTTCGTAAAAGGAGCCCTTAATTTCGTTTCTTATTCTTGCATCTAACAGAATCCTATTTTCTGATCTCAAAACTCTATTAGGTTTATATATTTTCAAGCGTTTGGTCAGATAGTCTGGAAGGGTGTCATATATTCCCAGATGGATTATTTTCAAAATCTTAAACTGTACCTGATGATAGATTGGCAACCAATGTAATTTCTTTAAAATTGGTATAATATGTTCATTCTGTGCTGTTCCCATTAAGACTCATGCCACGGAATTATGTATAATCTGTGATGCTTTTAAGCGGGTGGATGGAAGACCCAGGTAAATGCCATTACAGTAATCAAGCTAGCACGGCATAAAAATGAAAAAATTGAAGGGACCTAAGTTGCATTAATCAATTAATATAGGAAATAGCACATGCTAACAGTGTAAAGTGATATCCATTGTTCTTCAAGTCTTGTACCGTCCTATTTTAAACAGATGTTGAGTGTTTATCGTCCAAGATCAGAAAATACTATGTTGGTGGATATAATTGTGCAGCCAAGCTATGCTGACCCAAGAGCACCCCACTTTCTGTTTTGCAGGGTTGAGAATGTGGAATAGTCTGTTGGGTCAATTGTGGGTGTGTGCAGACAGAGTTGAGTTAAAAAAAACTTAAAAGACTCAACTTTTTGTAGCAGCATTTTTATGAGATTAAAATGACTATGTACAGTATAATGAGGGGATTGATGTAATACAGAAGCAGCTTTGATGTCTTTGGGCTCCTTTTACTAAGGTGCGTTAGGGCCTTAACACGTGGAATAGCGCGCGCTAGATCTTAACGCCAGCATTGAGCTGGCATTATTCTAGAAGCGTACTGCACGGTTTAGCGCGCGGTAATTTTGTGCGTGCGTTAAAAACGCTAGCGCGCCTTAGTAAAAAGAGCCCTATGTGTATTTTATTCTTATGTTGATATGGAAACCATTTAGTTTTAATCAGTATAGAAATTTTAAAAATAAAGAAATATTGTGCCCAAAAATGGGCACTGAAAAAAGTGCTGTTCTATAAACTGCACTTAAAAGTTAGTTGTGGTTTATAGCAGTGTTCTTCAACCACCGGTCCATGGACCAGTGCCGGTTCACAGGGCCAGCATGTGCACCAGGCCCAAAACAGTGTTCTTCAACCGCCGGTCCACGGTGCGATCAATGCGGTGTTATCTTCGAGCCTAATTGATTCAGTGCACAAAACCACGGGCAGTGGCTCCTACGCACATCCTGCGCCTGAACCGGAAGCCTTCTCTCTGATGTCGCAACGTCAGAGGGAAGGCTTCCAGATGAGGTGCAGGACGTGCAAGGTGCAATTAGTACTATTATGGGGGCGGGGTCTGGGGTGGAGATTGGGTAGAGATGGGCGGGGTCTGGCCCACGACTTAGCCCCGTGTTCTTCAACCGCCGGTCCACAGAATAATTATTTTATTTCTGCCGGTCCAAAGGCGTAAAAAGGTTGAAAAACACTGGTTTATAAAATAGCATTCATACCCAAGAATCACAACTAAATTTCGGCACTGCCATTTGCACCAAGAAAAACATGGTGCAAATAAATGTCTATGCCTAAATTAAGGCATGGATGCCCACATTCTGTAATTATGCACGTAACTGAAAGTAACGCCCCCAATCCACTAGCGACCCGCCCATTTCTACACCCCGTTTTTTGACTCACATAAAATCTAGGTGCATAAATTGATTTTAATTAGGGTCAGTAATTAGGATTACCAGATGCTCGGATTTCCCACAACAAGTCTTCCTTTTCGAGGACATGTCTGGGGATCTACTCCGGATGACTTTTCAAAACACGGCACTTTGTCTGAGTTTTGAAAAGCTTCCCTCAAAATCGCATCGGGGAGGGGCATCCGTTTGTGTGCGGATGCAATGCGGTGATGTCACATCCGCGCATGTGTAGATGCTGTTTGGGGGCAGGGATGTGGGGGTCAGAATGGGGCGTGACACAAACAGAACGGGGCAGAACTGGGGGGCGTGGCCATGCGTTTGGATTTTCCTTTGGGAAAATCTGGTATCCCTAACAATAATTGCTTGTTAAGAAGCCAGTTATTGGCATTAATTAGCTTGGTGTGTCGTTCAATCAAATTGGATAAGTGACTAAAATTGTGCATGCAGCTTTTAGTACTTTTTATAGAATTTGGGGACTAATGTGGAATGGAGCAGAAAATGGGCAAATAACAGCATGGGACTGTGCCTTACAATGAATACAGATGTAGTAACACCACAGATTATATGGAGCAGTTGAAGCCACCTTAATAGCTTACATCCCATTACCTGCAATGCAGTTACCATACGGTCAGTATTTTGTCTTTGTGTTATTATTGCATTTGGCTTTAACTCAATCTTATTCGTTAACGGTATGTGAAAATTCTCGGAATACCCCCAACAATAAACACAGCGGTTTTGCACTTACCATGTGGTAACTGCAAAACATTACCACAAGTTAGTAAGAAGGCCAAAAAATAAATTAGCTTTTAATTGACAACATCCAAATACTCAGGATAAACAAAGGCATTAAAAATCTCTGACAAATATTAAGGCCCTGATAGTCAAAGGCTTTATCTGAATGTTGGCACAGGCAGCACAGCCTTAGATTTTCAGTGACGCTCTACACCTATTGCTATTGAAAATCTAGATCAGTGCCAATATCTGGATAAACTTAAGACAATCATTTTTCGGTCCCTAAAATATAGCCATTATCCAGGTCGTTTCCGCCTCCACCCCATACCACTCTGACCCTGTCCAGATAGTGCTAGGTTGATCTGTACCATTGCAGAAATTTGACGGATGACACAATCGGTGGCCTTTATTTGGGCCTTATTTGGGTAGCAGATACCTCTGCTAGATAAGTGCTTTTGAATATTGTGCCATAAACAATGACTTTGAAGGGGACTATCTTTAGAAATTTTGAGGGAAATTCTATAAACGGCGCCTAAGTTAATTCAGAAATGCCATTTGAAACAGCAATTAATGTTAAATTTAAAGTGCCTATCGGCGCCGAAACAAAAGTTGCCAGAATCACGCATCTGGAGGCACCTACTGCCCACTTGTCTAGAATCTCTCACCTTTCTACTGGAAAAGAGCTTACCAGGGTAAGTACATAATCTCTTTTTATGTACAGTCAAACCTTGGTTTGCGAGCATAATTCGTTCCAGAAGCATGCTTGTAATCCAAAGCACTCATATATCAAAGCAAATTTCCCCATAGGAAATAATGGAAACTCAGATGATTTGTTCCACAACCCCAAAACTTTAATACAAAATACTATACGTACTTGTATTGCAAGACCTTGCTAATTTACAACAGTCACTACACTCCTGCAGCGTCAGAGAGAGAAGAACCATTAGTTCAGTTGTGATGATGTGATGCATGTATACTGTATGTACTCATATTGCAAGATTTTGCTTGTTTAGAACAGTCATTACACTCTTGCAGTGTCAGAGAGAGAAGAACCATCGGCTCAGTTGTGATGTGTGTATACTGTATGTACTTGTATTGCAAGACATTGCTTGTATATCAAGTTAAAATTTAATAAAATGTTTTGCTTGTCTTGCAAAACACTTGCAAACCAAGTTACTTGCAATCCAAGGTTTTACTGTATATGCCAATTGTAACCCGATTTGACTATATAGTATATTATATATGTTAACCTTGTATCCCGTTCTGAGCTCGTTGGGGAGGATGGAATATAAAACTAAAAAAATACATACTGATGCCTAATGTCACTATAGGCATGGCTAACCCCGTAAGTGGTATTAAGCAAAGCACTTACATAGGCATGATTCACAGCAAAGATAGACACTGGAAATGTAGGCCTGTCTTTTCCTGGAGGTGCAGTTCTCTCTCGGCACCATTTAGAGAATCCAGGTCTTCATTCCTAACCGACAGAAGTTCCTCTGAAGAAGCCAGATAATCCTTTTTCTAGTAAGCCTCATTTCTGCAAATGGTATCTTGCGATAAACACAGAAACCTTTCACTTTTCTTTTTATTTTTTTTTCCAAATCTTTATTCATTTTAGCATATACATCAAGTGTACAATAAATATAGCTCATCATATTACATTATCACTTGAAATTCCATAACAATATATTTCTAAAAAATTTTAATCCCACCCCCTTCCATATCTATACATACATATTCTATTATAACTCCTATGTGTATTAATCAGTTAAAATATGCAAATATTTATTTAGATTATCATAACCCCCCCACCCACCCCCATTCCTTCAAATTATCACATAAGGAAAAAGAATAGTAAATTAACCTTAATCATTACTTTCACTTTTCTTAAAACTGGGTACTGGTGCAGAGTTTTGCTTCTGATCTAAAGACCTTACACCTCTTTTAACAAAATCTGAACTAATAGTGAACATAGTTTGTAGGCAAGAAAATACCTACCACGTTTGTCAAATATTGCAGCTTGCTGCTATGGTGTCCATTAGTCACCAAGGCAATGATGTGGAGATTTGGAAGAAGCAGTCATCAAGGCATATTCCTTTTCAGTTTTCTAGCACATTGGAACCACATACTGTAATGTTTCTGGGGATATAAATTGAAGAGGAAAGCATGCATGTAGAGTACAAGTATGATTGTGTGCTCATTTCCAAGTAAAGCTCTTCTCATGTATAGAGTACTACAGTAAAAGGCTATAAGCAGGCCAGAGATGAGAGTCCAGTAGGTAATTTTTTTATAGCAGTGGGAGTCTCTCATTCTTTTTGATGAAAATAGGGCATTTGAGGCCCAAGTTTTCAAAAGCAAAGAGTTCTTCTTCCCAGTTAGAAATTTAGTGAAACTGAAATGAATGCATGTAGTAACATTTGCATTGATTAACATGGTGAGAAATTTCCCATCCAGAGTCATTAGTGCATATAAACGTAACCAAATTTAGGAAACCCAAAGGAAAAAAAAGGGATTAAATTAGGCATCCGGATGGAACTAAATGCAGGTTAAGGTAATATCAAAAAGGCAGTGGGACAGTGGATCGGTAATTAATCAGATACATCATTAAGTACCAGTGTGGCATAGATCAAAGAAATGGGGGAGAAAAGGGGTGTAGGGTGGAATGAAATAGGTAGTCTCTTTTCATGGGGTTTTGTTAGGTTACTTTTCAAGTCTGTCATTTTAAAATCCATTTAGAGAATGGCCACTCTGGCAAAGTGTTCAGCAACTGGCACCTCTGCATTAGCATGTTCAATGGTTTATCTATGGGCATTCATGCATTTGCAAAATGAGTGTTAATTAGTGGGAAATAGCAGACCATGTTGTCAGCAAGGCTCGGTTGGCAAGATAAAAGGGTCACTTTAGAAAGAAGGGATTCTTAGCTGGATCATACGCGAGGTTTCAGCTAATTATGAGTCCTAACCATAAGAAAAATGAAAAGAAAAATCTGTCATAGCTTATTATACCCTTCTTTTATAATATGCCAGCTGCTATGGAAATGATTTGAAATGGGGTCCCTCTTAGCTGAGATGGCACATCTTGGGGTATTTTCAACTTTCCTTTATAGTACTTGTCCGCTATCTATCTCTTGCCGGTATTTAACCTTAGATGGAGTTTACCAACCGCTTTGAGCTGCATTCCCAAACAACCCGACTGTGAGAAGACCCGGACCTGGCGCACTGGGTGCTGCTACCAACCTAATACCGTCCCTGGGCTGGGCCTCGATCAGAAGGACTTCGGCCCCCAAGCTATGCCAGGAAGGCGGTCTTCTGTGTGTCATATTTCCCACGCCTGCCGCACAGGTGGGGATTTGGCGCTGGGCTCTTCCCTCTTCACTCACCATTACTGAGAGAATCCTGATTAGTTTCTTTTCCTCTGCTTAAATTCAGCGGGTCGCCATGTCTGATCTGAGGTCAAGGCATCTTGGGGTATGCCACCTACATTAATTGCCCTATATGTAGAATTTGACATGAATGGTTAAAATCTTCCAAAGCAAAGAGCAACAGATTTGACAGATATGTGCATAGACTTATATTTAATACTAATTAAAGTGCCCTTTTATTAAAGGGCATTAAGCCATAACACAGCATTAAGGAGGGAAAACAAGCTACTGCAAAATGTGTTAAAGCACTTTATAAAATTTTGCCTACTTTTGCTTGCTATGCTCACATTAACTATTCTTTAAAAATTTGACGGGACGTATCATGGACAGAGAGTGCGGTTCCTGTGTTATTTGGCTAGTGAGTTATGATTACCGTATTTTCACGTAGATAACGCGCACCTGTGTAAAACGTGCACACGGGTATAGCGCGCGGTAAACCGAAATATATGTAAAAAAAATTTTATATACCGCGCATGCTGCCCCGACTCTCCTTTCGCCCGCCCCGACTCTTCTCTGGCCACCCCGACTCTCCTTTCGCCCGCTCCGACTCTCCTCTCCCCCTTGAAGTCCTGTCCCCACCCTGAAAGCCTGATGCCCCCCCCCCGACATCCGATTCACCCCCCCCCGCAGGATCGCTCGCACCCCCACCCCGAAGGACCGCTCGCACGCACCCGCACCCCCACCCCGAAGGACCGCTCGCACGCACTCCCACCCGCACCCCCACCCTGAAGGACCGCTCGCACCCCCACAGTCTCCTGACCCTCCCCCCCATCATGTAGAAGCTCCTACCGGTGTCCTGCTGCTTCCTCTTGGCGGTCCCGGCCCTTCTGTGAGCCCTGCGTCTGCGCTGCTTCCTCTTCCGGCGGTCCCGCCCTTTCTCTGACGTCTGGATTCTATAAACGGCGCCTTACCCGTTATATCATTCCTTCTACCAGAAACTCCCCAAACCTGGGATGTCCTGTCTGTCTATATTAGATTGTAAGCTCTTTAGAGAAGGGACTGTCTATTGAATATTAAATGTACAGCACTCCATACGCCTTTCAGCGCTATAGAAATGATTAGTAGTAGTAGTGCCAGTAGGCACCCTACCGGCACCTAACTTAAGTTCAAAACGCTGTTTACAATATTAAAAAAAAAAGCTTTTAAAGGAAAAATGTAGGCGCTTATTGGCACCTAAAAAAAATAACACCGGAATCGCACTTACGGAGGTGCTTAATGATATCTAACGCCACTGTAGGTGTATCTAACACCAGAAGTGGCATTAGCCATTATAAAGTGCCTCCACAGTCATGTTTCATGTCAAATGTAAGCCTTGAAAACCCTGGCCCACATCTCCAGAGCCTATCTATTCTGATTCTGTAAACAGCAGCATCATATGATTGACACGCGATTGGCGGCCATTTATAAGGAAGCCGCTGCCGATGTTAATGTTTATAGAATCTAGGCCAGGGGTGGGCAAACCTTTTGACTCGTGGACCACAATGGGTTCTTAAATTTGACAGAGGAGCCGGACCAAGAGCATCTTTCTATTCCTTCATCCCTCCGTGTAGAACTCTTGTCTAACTTCTATCCTTCCCTCCCTCGAGCAGCAGAACCCTTGCCCAGATTCCCTCCCTCCTATTCCTTGTGCAGCAAAACCCTTGTGCACCCGCCCCGCAGCGCAGCTGAACCCCCGCTGACCCTGCATCCTTCCCTCCCATCCGAACCCTCTGACTGCGAGCCCTACATACCTCCCTCCAGAGCAGCGTAGGGCCGGCAGCACTCTAAATAGGCTGCTTCGTGGCCTCTTATCGGGGCCTTCTGTGTGCTGCGTAACTGATTACATCATCAGTGATGTAGCAGAGGGAATTCCCTGACTAGAGAAGGCCACAAAGCAGTCTGTTTAGAGTGCTGCCGGCCTGACGCTGCTCTGGAAGGAGATATGTAGGGCTCGCGGTTGGCAGGATTCGGATAGTCGGCGGGCTGGATTAAAAAACTAAACGGGCCGGATATGGCGCACGGACCGTAGTTTGCTCATCTAGGCTAATAATAATAAACAAACCAAAACAATAAACAATACAAAAATCAAATACAATAAAATTATCAAACACATTGCAACTTAATGTCAAAATACTGTTACTGTCATTCATTTGAGCATATCAAACACCATCAAAAGCTTTGCTAAAATAAATATGTTTCAAGATATTTGTTAAACACTTCTAAGCTTTTGATGGGTTGTAAATTTGTATGCAGTGTTTCAGAATTTTAAACCTGCAATATAAAAGAGTTACGGTACTCATCTACGTAGTTTGAAAAAAAAAAAAAAAAAAGGTTGATTGATACTGCAAAGTTGATAGAATTTTGACTGGTGTATTGCTGTTAATAAGGCAACCAGTGAAGTTAATGTTTTGGCTTTTCAGCCTTGTTTTTTATGACTTCCTTTTCCTAAAAACTTTAATAAAGTATCATGGAAAAAAAACAGGAGTGACATGCTCAAATTTGAAAATTTCTGTTATAATGCAGGCAGTTAGCATGCACAGGGGGAAGAATTTGAGTATTATCAAGGGCTGAGCATGCAAGTAGCATGTACATTATTTCAGTTTTGATAAATCCTGGTGCAGACATTTACATTATCTCTGGGGCTGGTGTAAATATCCAAACTCACCACTTCCACTACGTGTCTTTATAAAATAGGCTTCTCATAGGTACTTTGAAAGGTTCTTTAACTCAGAGCCCCTTTAGAAAATTACCTCCTTAGATTGCCTGTTTTACTGTAATGACATTACTGGCGAGATCATGGGAGCTATCCATCTCTGAGATATTATTTTAAATGCTTTAAGAGCTTTAATATTTTAGTACTTTTGTTTTAATCTTTTCATGGGCATTTGCAAGGATACTGTACAGAAAGAAATAGGTTCTTTTGTCCTTAAAAAAAAGTTTAAACTTGAAAAATGAGCCCTGTCTTGTCTAAGCAAGGAATAATAAATAAAAGCAGGTGTGAAGGGCTGAAATTGAAAACAGCTGGATTTGACGGATGTGATCTGACTTCTCTGGAGCTTCAGTCTTTTAATCCCTGTGGCTCAGTGTGTGAATATTTCCCTCCTGAGCTAGGCAGAAATAATAAAAGGAGGGTTTTCTAAGACTGAGGGAGGATCAGGAGAAAGCCAGACACAATTAACCCTTTTAAACCAGCATCTTTTTTTTCCATCTGTAATTGTTTCAATCCATAATATAGAGATGATTGAATGGTATCCTCTTCTGTGGGTAAGTTTATACAGGCTTTTCCATATCATTAGTTTGTTTGGCAGAAGGAAAAAGCCCTTTATAAAACTTTGTATGTTTGGAGGGTATACTTGTATAAAAAACACGTACCAAAAGATGGAACATACTTTTACGTGGATCACGCATCTGTGTTTCAGGGGATGTAGTTTTGGTGGAGCGGAAGCCAAGTGAGCCCATTAGAAACAGAAAAAGTATTTGTATATAAAATACGTCAACTGCTTTGTGCCACAGAAAAGTGGTATATCATATTTCCTCCCCTTTCCCCTTTACATGTGTATTTATAAAATATAAGGGTGCAGATATAATGCACAGATGTACACATCTTCTGAGCAGGTGTAAATTTGTACATCTGAATTTGCATTCGGTTGGAGCAGGTTCTAGATGCTTATTTTTTAAAGACACATAACAAATGTCAGCTGTAAAACTTCCATCCTTAGTCTTATCTTACCTCTTGTACTCTAAGATCATCCCCATTTACAATCTGTCATCACAAGAATCCTGTGATATATTGTAAAAAGACTGTGCACCTGCTTCTTTCAGAGCAGCTGTGATCAGTAGGGGGTCTCCCTGACTCGGAGATGCACTCCTCCTTTTCCCCAGAGATACAAATGCTGCATTCCCAGTCAGCCTGAAGTCCAGACATTTTGAGTTCCACCTCAGACGCTGTCAGTTTTCACTTATCCTTAATGACTGTATCTTAGCGTCCCATTAAAGCAAGAAAAATGCTGGAAAAGGGTGACATTATCAAAATACATTGTGTTGATGCATCTTTAATGCTGCTGTTAACGAATATAATTACATTGCTGTAGATAAAGCTAAATTAGAAAGAAGTTGGCAGCTAAATAAGGTAAGAATTACAGCTGTGAATATGGTTCTCCTTCTGCATAAACACTAAAGGCTCCTTTTACGAAGCTGTGTTAGCGTAATATGGCGCGCTAGACGCTAACATTGAGCTGTCATTAATTCTAGCCGCGAAGCGCATGGTAATAGCCTGTGCGCGCTAAAAACGCTAGTGCACCTTAGTAAAAGGAGCCCTAAGTGTGGTTCTTATAAAGAGCACTGGAAAGACCCAAATGCCAAGACAGTCGTATTCCGCACACAGTACGATTCATATTGTATCCTGAAAGAAGGCATGCTATACCTTCTCTCGAAGTCTGCGTGCAGACAGCCACCACGTACTTTCAGACTTCTAGACCAGTGTTCTCAAACTCAAACCCTTTGCAGGGCCAGAGAAAAAATAGTTAATGTCTTATTAAAGAAATGGCAGTTTTGCATGAGGTAAAACTCTTTATAGTTTATCAATCTTTCCTTAATAATAATATTGTCATTTATAGCTAAAGCGACGTATGAACAAGAAACTGTTTTATTTTACTTTTGTGATTATGATAAACATACCGAGGGCCTCAAAAGAGTACCTGGCGGGCCACGAGTTTGAGACCACTGAGTTAAGGGGAACAGTTAATCTGCTGGCTGTGTTGGAGGGCAGAGGGGAGAACAGGACAATCAAGCCATTGTGACATCACTGATGAGGCTGGCTCTTATTGGTGGAATGAGGCATTATGACATCACAATCTCAGCTCTGCTTCCCAAAGACAAACAGGATGTCATGGTTACAGTTAAGCCAGTGATCTCAAACCCTTTGCAGGGCCACATTTTGGATTTGTTGGTACGTGGAGGGCCTCAGAAAAAAAATAGTTAATGTCTTATTAAAGAAGTGACAATTTTGCATGAAGTAAAACTGTTTATAGTTTATAAATCTTTCCTTTTAGCTAAGTCTTAATAATAATATTGTCATTTATAGCTAAAGAGACATATGATCAAGAAACTGCTTTATTTTACTTTTGTGATTATGAGAAACATACCGAGGGCCTCAAAAGAGTACCTGGCGGGCCGCGAGTTTGAGACCACTGTTCTAGATAGTAGGGGCAACATACATTACGTCTAGCTTTTAAAGCTCTCTGTATATACAGGACTGACGGTGGCGCTATTGTTACATATGCAGAATGATACAGATCTGTTGTTACTAGAGTGATCTTAGCATTGTTACTGTTATCCAAGTCAAGATACTGACAGCATTATTTGCTACCTCAACACATAGATTCCAAATGTGACCCCCCCCCTCCCTCCCCCCGAAAGTTCTAAGTCACTTTGGAACACAGCGCAGCCATTAGACAAGCCAAAGAAGCAATCCATGTAAGTCTACAGGACAGCAATGCTCCCAGTATTGTGCTGACACTGACCTGCCATTCCACCCTCACAGTGTAGTTTGTATAGTTTGCCACACATGAACCCTCCAGAGCAGGGGTCTCAAAGTCCCTCCTTGAGGGCCGCAATCCAGTCGGGTTTTCAGGATTTCCCCAATGAATCTGCATGAGATCTATGTGTATGCACTGCTTTCAAGGCATATTTATTGGGGAAATCCTGAAAACCCGACTGGATTGCGGCCCTCAAGGAGGGACTTTGAGATCCCTGTCCTACAGCAATAGACATGGGTAACTCCGGTCCTCGAGGGCCAGAATCCAGTCGGGTTTTCAGGATTTCCCCAATGAATATGCATGAGATCTATGTGCATGCACTGCTTTCAATGCATATTTATTGGGGAAATCCTGAAAACCCGACTGGATTGCGGCCCTCAAGGAGGGACTTTGAGATCCCTGCTCCAGAGTAACCACACCTTTCCCTTTCAGAGCTGCTACTACTACTACTACTACTAATCTTTTCTTTTTTTCCTTCATTCATTCAATTTTCTATCCCGTTCTCCCAAGGGAGCTCAGAACAGTTTATATGAATTTTCCCTGTCTGTCCCGGTGGGTTCACAATCTATCTAATGTACCTGGGGCAATGGGGGGATTAAGTGACTTGCCCAGGGTCGCAAGGAGCAGCCTGGGTTTGAACCCACAACCTCAGGGTGTTGAGGCTGTAGATTTAAACACTGCGCCACTCTAGAAATCAAAATGTAGTAAAAGTTAGCCAAGTATAGGACAGTCAAGCCATTGTGACATCACTGATGAGGTTGGCTCTTAGGGATTGGTGGAATGAGGCATTATGATGTCACAATACCAGCTCTGGGTATCAGAGGCTGAAACTTTTCACATTATTTATTTATTCAATTTTCTATACTGTTCTCCCAGGGGAACTCGGAATAGTTTACATGAATTTATTCAGGTACTCAAGCATTTTTCCTTGTCTGTCCCAGTAGGCTCACAATCTATCTAATGTGCCTGGGGCAATGGGGGGATTAAGTGACTTGCCCAGGGTCACAAGGAGCAGCGTGGGTTTGAGCCCACAACCTCAGGGTGTTGAGGCTGTAGCTTTAACCACTGCGCCACACTCGCCACGCTCTCTATGTCGCTACTAGATGTACACAGTGCTGTATATATTATAGGCAGGTACTTTCTCTATCCCTAGTAGGCTCACAATCCCGGGGCATGGAAGGTTCAGTGACTTGGCCGGGATTAAATGGAGCTGCAGTAGGAATCGAGCCGAGCTCCCCAGGATCTCAGCTCACTGCACTAACCATTAGGCTAGCTCACAACAGTGCTGACTTTGCACGGGCAGGCCCCTCTAATAGTGCTGAAAAGCTCAGTGTTAGTGCTGAATTGCATCCACATTGTGTGCATGAAGTTTAGCTCTAGCTATTCCTTAGCATCTTCTCTCTATGCAGTTGACTGAGCTCTGGCTCCTGCTGTCAGCCAGCCACACAAAGACAGAAGAAGAAGAGCCTGAGGAATATGAAGAGGAAGACATGACCCGAGAGAGAGAGGAGGAGCAGTTTGAAGCCCCTCTAGCCTTGGTAGTTTTTCAGACCCTGCTATCAATGTAGGACATCGGGCAGCTTCTAAGACTGGGATGCATTAACACTGCAGCAGTGCAGAGATTAGATCCATGTATCTATGTCCCTTGAGGGTCTGGACTTTTGTGTTACTTTTGATTGTAAATAGTTCCAGTGTTTTAGGTTTTTAAAAAATAATTTTCCCAAAAAAAATAAATTTCCCCCAAAAAAAATAATTTTCCCCAAAAAAATAATCCCATGTGGAGTTACCGTGTTCAATTTATATATCCACTTTTGTTCTTATATTCAATTTTTCTTCTAAATTGCCATCCTCCCTCCCTTCTTCTACAGTCAATGACTCTCCATCTAATCTGTTCAATCGTGTGCCCCTTATCTATCCAATGTTGGGCCACTGTGAGCCTATATTGGAAGAAACTGGGGAGGAGTATGGACATAGAATATGCCCAATGTGCAGGAATTTAGGTCTGGTGTGCCTAAATGTTGTGATGTGTACTGGCGCTTAGTGTAATTCTAAAAGGTGTGCATAGTGAGAGTGAGTGGTGCTCGGGGCGATAGCGCCCATCCCCTGCTCCTTCCCAACCCTCCCTGCCATGCATATGCCCCCTTTCCTTCCCCTCCCCTGTCCCTTTTTAATTTTCCAGGCGCGAGCAACAGTACGAACTTGCTGCCCGCATCATGTCAGCTATCCCTCTGACCTAACTTCCTAAGTGCAGGGCCCGGAAGTGACGTGAGAGGGAGGCGACACTGACGTGGGCAGAAAGTTAGTAATGCTGCTCGCGCAGGGAAAATTAAAGAGGTACGAGGGAAGGGACGCACGTATGCGACAAGGGGGCGGAGATGAGGACGGGGGCCGGCACCCCTACCAATAATTTTCTGCTCTCTTCAGAGCAAATACCTTGACTTGCCATAATGTGACGGTGATGTTATAAGGAGGCAAGAGAATAATTCACTCTTCTCTTGAAGTAATCCCAATTTGGGAAATATGTACTCCTAAGTCTGAGGCTTGTCCCTGTTGAATTTAAATTAATTTAACTAGGTTAGAGGTTAAAAATCTAACTCAATAAATTCAATGAAAAGTCGAGATTTTTACAGTAATTTCAGAATCAGTGTTCGTTTTTGATTTTTTTGTAATTGGTCTTCAATATTTGTTTATTTTGATACTATTTCTGTGCCAGTTTTTCACCAGGGTAGACTAGAAGCAGACAGGACTGATAAAGTCAAATGCTGTGTGACCTTCAGGCTTGACCCATTTGTATGTTCAACTGCAAGCAAAGGCAATAACAGCTGGCAAAGATGGAAATGGCCTTAGTTTAATTCTATATGAAATTGATAGCTAGTAAAATTGGGGAAATATGAACTCTCTGGTAAGAATACATAAACTTTTAAAACAAGCAAATGAACCAACTATACACTGTGGCCCTGATACTAGAAATGGTGCTTAGGTTAGGCGCTGGTAGACACCTAGATCAGCAGTGCCCAGCGGCACCTATGCCCATTTCCACATGAAAATTAATTGGCTTAAATGGTGTGACAATTGAAAACACCATTAAAAGCCAATTAAAAAACAATTACCGGTAAGTTCTGTGCGGAAATCGGTGCAGCGCCTATCCCAAAAGTGGGTGAGGCTATGGGTGGAGTTTAGGCATCTATGTTAAGTATTCCATCTATGGGTGGAATAACTTAAGCATTGGTAGGCATCTATGTTAAGTACTGGTAAATTAGGTCAGGAAAACCCTGGCCCAATATACCATCTCCTAAGTTGTAGATGCCTACTGGTATGTACAAGTTTAGGCACTGGTAAGCGTGATTCTCTAAATAGTGCCAAAATTTGATCAACATGCAGTAGGCACCGTTTCCCTAGGTGCCTACCAATTTTTTTATTTATTTCGATTTCTGTCCCTTCCTCCCAGATGTTCAGAACGGGTTACAATAGGACATTCACAAAGTAAATTTAAGGACATGACTGGTTACAAACAAGGAGCACATAGAACAGGGGTAGGCAATTCCGGTCCTCAAGAGCCGGAGCCAAGTCAGGTTTTCAGGATATCCACAATGAATATATATGAGATGGATTTGCATGCACTGCCTCTTTGAGATGCAAATCTATCTCATGCATATTTTTTGTGGATATTCTGAAAACCTGACCTGGCTTCGGCTCTCGAGGCCCGGAATTGCCTACCCTTGACATAGAAGGAAGCTTATCGAGAACAGTCTGTCTGCTGATGACAGATTTATCAGAAGAGGAAGGTTTTCACTGCTCTTCGGAAGGCCATCAATGAGTCCAGTGATCTTATCTATGCGGGCAACTGGTTCCATAGCTGAGGAAGAAAATGGCTATAGGAGCATTTGCATGCTGTTTCCATCTGGAGAAATCTTCCTAGTGGGATGCTGAGTTGTCTCGCTGTTTCAGAGCGGAGGGAGTGGTTGGGGGTGTACGGGTGAAGCTTGGATGCTATGTAGGTGGGGGTTTTGTGATGGAATCTTTTGATCCATTACAAGGGCCTTGAAGGCGCAGCGCTTGGTGACAACTAGTGGGCTGCGTGGAGCGCTGGTGTGATGGGGTTGTGGAAGCTGAGGTTGTATAGGAGGCGGATTGCTGAGTTCAGAACTCGCTGTAGGCTTTTTAAGTCCCTCGTGATTCCGTTGAATAGGGAGTTGCAGTAGTCCATCCTAGAGAGCACATAGGCATAGTGGAGCTGGACAAAGTCTGGTTTTGAGAGGTAAGGTTTGACCCTGCGCAGTTGGCATAAATAATAGGAAGAGGTGGAGACCACCTGTGAGACATGGGCGGAAGAGAGGTAGGTGAGGAGTATGTGTATGTGCCTATGCTATGCAATACAATGCATTCCCAAGTGCTAACCACTTTATCCCAAGAACCTCTGCGACACCACTTAAGGCTCAAGCATTTCATTGCTTTAAGCTTTATGTGTCCACTTATCATCGGTTCTTATTTAATAGTAACACTTTCAAACTTTTCTCCAAATTTTCTTACTTTATATTTTGTTAAATTATTTAACTTAGTAGTCAGGGAACATAATAGCCAACATGGATTCCCCAAAGCTTTTTCAAGGCTTTTCCCCTACAAAAATGCCAAAAATATCCATATTAAAACATTTATTATCACACTAGTCTTAACTGAACAAATATTTAATTATCCAAACCTACCTACCACCATCTGGCGGGACCACTTTCCCAAACTAAGATGGCGGTGGTGTTCTTTCAAGAGTTTAAATCCCTGGCGCGTACCTCAGCTGATCTCCTACGTCATCTTCTTATGCAAATCAGTTTTGAGGACACGTCAGAAATACCCTCCCACATACTCTAAATAACACAGACATCCTAGATCAGAGATTTGACTCGCATATTTACACTTTCAAATTTGTATCAACAATTTTGACGTGCTTTAAAGACGCATCTTTATATAGAAACTTTTCAAAGTTAGATACTGGTTGTTTGTTCATTTGTATTGCTAATCTCTGTGAACCACATAGAACTTAAAGGTATTTGCGGTATATAAGTGAGTTTTTATGTTATGTTTATGTAGATGAGCAAGAACCTGTCTAACTTCACATTCAACCCATGTGGAGTTACCGTGTTCAATTTATATATCCACTTTTGTTCTTATATTCAATTTTTCTTCTAAATTGCCATCCTCCCTCCCTTCTTCTACAGTCAATGACTCTCCATCTAATCTGTTCAATCGTGTGCCCCTTATCTATCCAATGTTGGGCCACTGTGAGCCTATATTGGAAGAAACTGGGGAGGAGTATGGACATAGAATATGCCCAATGTGCAGGAATTTAGGTCTGGTGTGCCTAAATGTTGTGATGTGTACTGGCGCTTAGTGTAATTCTAAAAGGTGTGCATAGTGAGAGTGAGTGGTGCTCGGGGCGATGGCGCCCATCCCCTGCTCCTTCCCAACCCTCCCTGCCATGCACATGCCCCCTTTCCTTCCCCTCCCCTGTCCCTTTTTAATTTTCCAGGCGCGAGCAACAGTACGAACTTGCTGCCCGCATCATGTCAGCTATCCCTCTGACCTAACTTCCTAAGTGCAGGGCCCGGAAGTGACGTGAGAGGGAGGCGACACTGACGTGGGCAGAAAGTTAGTAATGCTGCTCGCGCAGGGAAAATTAAAGAGGTACGAGGGAAGGGATGCACGTATGCGACAAGGGGGCGGAGATGAGGACGGGGGCCGGCACCCCTACCAAGACTGCACCCGGGGCAGACCTCCCCCCCCTTACTACACTAAACACCTTTCTAGTTTGCACCAGTGTTTTGGGCACCATATATAGAATATGGCCTTAAGTTCATTAATAATGCAAAAAGTCACAGTAGAAAAAAGTACTTAAAATATCATAACGCTTAATTTGGATCATGTCTAATCCAGATCTCATAACATGATGTTAGAAAAAGCTACTTTCTAATTTAAGAGGCATAGTTGTGTCAGTTAGAGAAATGGGCGGAGAAATGGCAGATGAAGTTTACTGTGGAAAAGTGCAAAGTAATGCGTTTAGGCAGTAAGAACAAGGAATACGAATATAGAATGTCAGGTGCAACTCTGGTTAAGAGCGAAAAAGAAAGGACCTGGGTGTACTGATAGATAGGACCCTGAAACCGTCGGCACAGTGCGCGGCAGCAGCAAAGAAAGCAAATAGAATGTTAGGCATGATAAAGAAAGGAATCACGAGTAGATCGGAGAAAGTTATAATGCCGATTTATAGGGCAATGGTCAGACCACACTTGGAATACTGTGTCCAACATTGGTCTCCCAACCTAAAGAAGGATATAAAAATGTTGGAGAGGGTGCAGAGACGAGCAACGAAGCTAATAAATGGTATGGAGAACTTGGAATATGAGGAACGACTCAAGAAACTGGGACTGTTCTCCCTTGAGAAGAGGAGACTGCGAAGGGGACATGATTGAGACTTTCAAAATACTGAAAGGCATCGACAAAATAGGGCAGTAAAATAAATTATTTACATTGTCCAACGTGACACGGACAAGAGGACCTGGACTGAAGCTAAGGGGGAACAAGTCCAGGACAAATGTCAGGAAGTTCTGCTTCATGCAGCGAGTGGTGGACACCTGGAATGCTCTCCCAGAGGAGGTTATTACGGAATCCACCGTTCTAGGATTCAAAAGCAAATTAGATGCACATCTCCTTACGAGAGGCATAGAGGGATATGGGTGACTAAATCTACATCAGGTGTACACCGGACTCGATGGACCATGGGTCTGATCCGGAGATGGCAGTTCTTATGTTCTTAGTTGAGGGATAGGCATATCTGGTTCTGTCATTGTCATTAATGTGTAAGTTGTATTATATATTATTCCAAGTTTTGTGTTTCAAGTTTTATTTACATTTGATATACAACATATTGTGATACATCTGTGTGAGCTACAATTTTATTAAAAACAGATTTAAAAAAGTAAAGAAAAGTAGGAAGTGTCATTTTGTATAAAAGCAAAAGTATGAGAATTAATGAAAGCTGTCTCAAATTTACAGATCCATTGCCTCCTTTACCTACATCCTATTTTTATGTTTCTTTTTTTTTTTAATTCCCCAACAGTCTGTGCTACTTACTTTTTCCCAGGCAACATGCAACATATGGGACCCTTGCCAGCCTTAGGGATGGGGGAGTGCCTTCTCCAGATCATACTTTCCATGTTATTTGTTGTCCAGCAGGTGTTATAAGAACATAAGAATTGCCGCTGCTTAGTCAGACCAGTGATCCATCATGTCCAGCAGTCTGCTCATGCGGCGGCTCTTTGGTCAAAGACCAGCGCCCTAACTGAGACTAGCCCTACCAGCATATGTCCTTGTTCAGTAGGAACCTGTCTAACTTTGTCTCAGTAGTGTTGGCTAGTTAGGCAAGACCAGACCTCAAGAATGAGATATCCAAATCTGGATGGCCTACACACAGTACAACAGCCTAAATCTTGGAGCCAGCATAGCATTCGTCTTTTGAATATGGACTTGTAACTATAAGCTTGATGTACTATATATACTCAATTATAAATGAAGAAAATTTGGGGAGAAAAAAGCCCTGGAAAGAACAGGATCGACTTATCTGAGACTCTACCTGGGCCAGCACTTCTCCCTCCGTCAAACAGGAAATGAGTCAACTTCCTGTTTGATACGAGGAATCATAGAAGTGCTTCAGGGCAGGCTGCAAGCAGCCTCTAAGGATTGCTGCTTTATGGTTCAAGCTACTATTTGCAGGTACTGGCAGTGGAGATTCCTGGGCTGGTAGGGGGAATAGGAGATGGAAGGGAAAGAGAGAGGTTCTGGCCTAGATCAGGGTTGACCTATGCACAGGTCAAGGGATCTTAGCCCATTTTTAGGTCTAAAACTGCCCTTGACCTATGCATGAGATCAACCTATGTTTCTATCTTGAATCAATGGCTTCCATCACAGGAGCAGTTCAGTATGGTTACTGGCATTGAAATCGGAGGGGTCACTGGGAAACTATAAAACTTCTTGCTTGCTGCAGTAGTTCTCGTTGGAAAGTAAAGCATAAGGTCACCTGATTAGGAATATTATATCATCATTTCACCAAACTAAACTAGAAGAAATGGGCAGGAGCGAGAGAACCCAAGTCAAGATGTTTAAAAGTTGACCGTAAGAGCCTAATGGTACTTTTCCTACTCAGTTTCTTCACTGGAAGTCTGTTTACCCCCATTTGAAACCAAGAAGGCTATTTCATGAATTAGCAACCCTCCAGCTGAAAATAAGTGTGTGCTGCATTATATTTTCAGCAGGGAGCAGCATTCTGTATACTGTCTGATACTGACAAAGTGACAGGATTACACTGACTGTTTGTTACATCTCTGTTGATACGTACCTAAGTGCACCATAGACAGTCATGCTGGGACAGCATGAGGGTAAGCTCTGCATAAAGTGGTAATTAAGGTCATGCTTCCAAATTAAATCACTCAGGGGGAGCATGTAAATGATGGAGAGCATGAAGTTAAGAATGGCAGCCAGTGAGATTTCACCATGTGGGAAACAGTGCAACAACATGATTAAGCTAAGTTTAAGAATATAAAGAATGAAATAATAAGCAAGATTAATAGGAAAAGATGAATTGAATCGTAAATCGAATAAGAAAATAGTATTATCCAAATTTAAATTATGAAATCAAAATGAATTTATTTATTATAATATAAAAACAAGTACTATAAGTAGTTTGTTATATACCACCGGGTGAGATCAGTGACGAGTGCTGCTGCGTTAATATTTCCCAATCAGGGTAGCGTTCTGAGAATTCCCAGTGATGGACGATTTCAAACTATTCATTGTAAACTTGATTTTATATGGCAAGAGGGAA
Source organism: Geotrypetes seraphini (assembly GCF_902459505.1). Classification (NCBI taxonomy): domain Eukaryota; kingdom Metazoa; phylum Chordata; class Amphibia; order Gymnophiona; family Dermophiidae; genus Geotrypetes; species Geotrypetes seraphini. Next base: position 18,527,397 of record NC_047098.1, read on the forward strand.
TTAATTTTGTGATATTAAGCCCTTTCTGGAAACGTCAATCGCTCCTCCTAAACTTACTTGCTCCACTTCATCACTGACGCTGAAACCGTGGCTTGAAGACAAAGTTTTATTTTATTTTTCTTTCCAGCTTATGATTTATCTTTAATCTTATCTATTGTTTTGCCTTTTGTCTTTGTTTTGTTCTATTTCTATCATTTAAATTTCTCCAGAATTCTACTGTTCAACGGCTCCCCCTTCTGCTTCTATTCCTTTCTCTCCTCTCTTCTACCTTCCAAAGTATTTAGATCAATGCTGTCTTGTTAAAATGTTTATTTTCTTTTTATTTTTCCTCTAACTCTACTTTTCACTTCTCTATTACCCTCCAGGTACTTTAGTTAGATTGTGAGCCTTCGGGACAGTAAGGGAATTTTTCAAGTACCTTTCTTATTTCTAATCTTAATGTATATTTTCTGTAAACCGCTTAGAACCTAACGGATGTAGCGGTATATAAGAAATAAATTACATTACATTACATTGCCTTACTGCCCTTCTATCAACTGAACCATACTGGAACACCTATCCACGGATACAGTTTGAAGTACAGTGCTCCCCCTGTCATTCACGGTCCCAGTCATTTGCGGTATTTTCCGACCGTGAATGACTGGGCAGGAGAGGGCAGCCGGAGCGCCGGCGAGTGAAGGAAATCACTCGCGGTATGCTCCAGCCGCCTCTTCCTGCGCTAAAGTCGGGCCTCACCAATCAGGAACTGCGCGTCAAAGCAGCTCCTGATTAGTGATGCCCAACTTTAGCGCAGGAAGAGGCAGTCGGAGCATACCGCGAGTGATTGCCTTCACTCGCCGGCGCTCCGGCTGCCCTCTCCTGTCTCCCCCGCTAAAAACCGTATTTGCAGTTTTTTCAAGATTCACGGGGGTTCCTGGAACGGAATCCCCGCGAATATCGGGGGAGTACTGTACTTGCTATAGAGGGATTTACAGCAGGTGGTCCCGTATTTGAGCTCATTCTGGACAGGAGTATAATAGCGAAGATTTTCACTTGCATATACTGATTTGTGGAATGGATTCAAATTAATCAAATGTCAGGACTCAGAAAAATTCCTCCTCAGTAAAAGTACTAACACTACTACTAAACATATGTATAGCTATTAAAAATGGTCAGTGGTTTTCATCATAAGGCGTATGGGGACAGACTCAAAGATCTGAGACTGCGTGGGGATATGATCGAGACCTTCAAAATACTGAAAGGAATCGACAAAATAGAGCAGAGAAGATTATTTACATTGTCCAATTTGACACGGACTAGAGGACATGTAATGAAGCTAAGGGGGGACAGGTTCAGGACTAATGTCAGGAAGTTCTGCTTCACTCAGAGAGTGGTTGACACCTGGAATGCCCTCCCAGAAGAGATTATTGCGGAATCGACCGTCCTAGGCTTCAAGAGCAAACTAGATGCATATCTCCTTAAGAGAGGCATATAAGGATATGGTGGACTATAAATTACTCCAGGTGTACACCTGGCAGGGCCTCCGCGTGTGCGGATCGCCGGACTTGATGGACCGAAGGTCTGATCCGGAGATGGCAGTTCTTATGTTCTTATGAATATGTATACTTTGGAAGAAAGGCAGAGAGGGGAGATATGATAAAGACATTTAAATACCTACGTGGCATAAATGCACCTGAGGTGAGTCTTTTATTTGAAAGGAAGCTCCAAAATGAGAGGGCATAAGATGAAGTTAAGAGGTAAAAGGCTCAGGAGTAATCTAAGGCACTGCTGCTTTTTTTTAAGTCCTCGGGCGCCTTTTACAAAGGTGCGCTAGCAGTTTTAGCGTGCGCTGAGCACGCGCTAAAATGCCACATGCGCTAGCCGCTACCGTCTCCTTTTAAGCAGGCGGTAGTTTTTCGGCTAGTGCGCGCTAATCTTGTGCGTGCACTAAAAATGCAAATGCATCTTCGTAAAAGGAGCCCAAAACTTAACACATTGTAGTAGAAGGGCCCCTTAATGACATATCTGCCATATACAAGATTGTAAGACAGTAGGATGATTTTGTTCATGAATCCTAAGTTTCTGTCAAAAGTGTTAGTCTTCCATAACCTGTTAGTTGTCGTTTCAACATTTTGCCCTAGGCCACACGTCCATAAAGAAAAATATACCCTAAACAGCTTGGACAGTGGAAGAGAGCTTTAGCTTTCTTAGAGAAAGTCCATCTAGCTTTTTATCTCAATACATTTAGGACTGCTGTAGTCAAGTGGAACTTTGGACTGTCGTAGCCAAGTGTCTCGTTGTATCTCTTTACTTATGTCAAGGCAGGCTAATGATATCAGAGCCCCATCTGAGGTCAACCTCTATAGAAGAGATCCGCAAGGCAATGGTGTGGACTTTGTCCCCATATATTAATATCACATTACTGTTTGGTTAGGGATTTCCAGTGCAACAGTAGGTTTTGTTAGTCTGTCTTTTGGAATTCTTTTGAAGTTTGGAATCCAAATCTATCCTCCCTCATGCCCATTTTTATTATTTCCAGATTGCCTTAATCAAAAAAGGCCTTTTGCCAATAAAAACATGGGTATTTGTAGTCTACTGGCATTCTGTTTTTCTGCTTTCTTCCATTTTTTTTTTTTGTTAAAAGCAGCCTGTAGCTAGGGAATTTCCATATGTAAGGACTCAAAACGCAACTGAGGGGGGATATGATTGAGGTCTACAAAATCTTGTGTGGTGTAGAACAGGTAAAAGTGAAGCGATTTTTCACTCTTTCAAAAAGTACAAAGACAAGGGGACACTCAAGTGAAATGACATGGAAATACTTTTAAAACAAATACGAGGAGGAGGAAATATTTTTTTCACTCAAAAAATAGTTAAGCTCTGGAAATCATTGCCAGAAGATGTGGTAACAGCAGTTATCATAGCTGGGTTTTAAAAAAGGTTTGGGCAAATTCCAGGAGAAAAAGTCCTTAGTCTGCCATTGAGACAGAGATGGGGAAGCCACTGTTTATCCTGGGATCAGTTGCATGGAGTATTACTACTACCGTATAAACTCGAATATAAACCGAGATTTGGGGGCCAAAAATGGGAGTTTTAATTTATATTTGGATCAGCACTGACCCATCCCTCTCTTGAATCTGTTGCAGGCCTTTGCCGGTCTGCAGTACGATCTGGTGGTCCAGTGGTAGGCCAGGACAGGAGCGATCCCTCCTGTCTCCTGCCCCAGCCAACTTTAATAATTATCTACCTCTCACCACCTCTCCCCCCCCCCCCGGTACCTTTTAAATCCCTGGTGGTCCAGTGGTGGGCCGGGACAGAACGGATTCCTTCTGTCTCCTGCTCCATCCGACCTCCTGCTCCCTCCCACCTCCTCTGTTAAGTCCTTGGTGGTCCAGCGGTGAACTGCGGCAGGAGCCCGGTGGAGGCCTGTAAGGCATCGGGACGGAGGGGGGGAAGGGTATAGAATCTGGCAGGGCAGGAAGGAGGGGGGCTGGGTACAGAGACTGGCAGAGGAGGTAGGGAGGGTGTGGATGCAGAGCCGGGCAGGAAGGGAGGGGGGCTGGGTGCAGAGAGTGGCATGACAGGTGAGAAAATAAGGGAGGGGGCTGGATGCTGAGCATGGAGGGAGGGCAAACAGGGTGCAGAGCCTAGCCTGGGGGGGGGGGGCTGGGTGCAGAGTCTAGCAGTGCCAATTTGCACTAGTTTTCTATAACAGAATATTGATGCCAAGATGCCAATATAGAATTGCTGCATCAGGGCACCAAATTATAGAATTACCTTGTATATTTCGTCTTATCCACTTCTCTTATGTCCTCCCATCCTAACAGCTCTTTCTTCAGGTACTCTCCCATTGCATTAAAGTCCGTACGTTTGAAATCTAGGACTTTAAGTATCGTGCGGCCGCGCTCCACTTTAGCCGTTATATCAAACCAAACCGTTTGATGATCGCTACTTCCCAGGTGAGCACCCACTCGAACATTAGAGATACTCTCTCCATTTGTGAGGACCAGATCCAATATCGCATTTTCCCTTGTGGGTTCCATCACCATTTGTCTGAGCAGAGCCTCTTGAAAGGCATCCACAATCTCCCTACTTCTTTCCGATTCCGCAGATGGAACATTCCAGTCCGCATCCGGCAGGTTGAAATCTCCCAACAGCAGAACCTCCTCTTTCCTTCCAGACTTTTGGATATCCACAATCAGATCCTTATCAATTTGCTGCAATTGAGTCGGAGGTCTGTAGACTACACCCACGTAGATAGAAGTTCCATCTTCTCTTTTCAGAGCGATCCATATCACTTCTTCCTCTCCCCAGGTCCCTTGCATTTCGGTCGCTTGGATATTGATCTTTACATAGAGAGCTACTCCTCCACCCTTTTGACCCTCTCTGTCCTTCCTAAAAAGATTATATCCCGGTATGTTTGCATCCCATCCATGGGATTCACTGAACCATGTCCCTGTGATAGCGACAATATCTAGATCTGCCTCTAACATCAGGACTTGCAGATCATGAACTTTGTTGCTTAGACTGCGAGCATTTGTGGTCATCGCTTTCCAGCTATTTTTCAGCGATAATCTCCTTTTTCGTATGGATTTTTGTTTCATTTCACTTTCCGTTGCAGTACTAAGAAATGAGTTGCTGATATTGTTTATGTTGCAGTTTTTACTACTATCACATCTTTTCTTTTGAAGAAAGTAAAGCTCACCTGTATCAGTTGGCTGGAAAGAAAAACCAATAATAGCTACTTGTGGAACTGAGATAGCTCCATGTGGCACATGCACAGATTATTGCTTTAGAAGCTCCTTAGATTCCTGCAGCCTGGACTCCTTTGGATGACATCATCTCTGAGTGAGGACTGATATAGCCTGCTGTCCTCAAAGAACAACCTATTCAGGAAAGTCACTTTGCTTTTTGTGTATAAATGGCTTTGAAATATTACCCCATTTGTTACTTGGATATTCAAGCTTTGGGTATGCAATTTTTATGATGAAAAAATGTAAAGACATGAGATAAAAACAGCTTCATTTAAAACCAAAAGCAAGCTTTAGATATATCCCAGGAGCCAGGTTAAAGATTCAAAAGTCTGGGCTAGGAGGAGGAGGATAAATAATTTAGCACTCAGCTTAACTAAAACCTGTCATTCTGCCAGCTTTAAGAGAAATAAAAGGGTTTACAAGAATCCTAAGAGTTTCTTTACAACCCCTAGGGCTTCAGAAAGAAACCAAGAGAATAAAAAGAGCTCAAAAGCATTGTGCTGAAGTAGATTTTAAAGGCACAAATTAAAATATGAGAACACTGGTGTAAATTACCTGAAAAGTAATACTGGTATGGGCCCAACATAATTTACTTAATAATTATCTAAACAAGATAGAATTATCCAATAATTTAATATAAACCACAATTCAAAACTAAGAATCAGCGGTGTATCTTTCTGGTTGGAGGGGCCAAACAAACCAATGTCTAGCTCTGCACCCAAGCTCTCTGATAGCTGATACTGTGTTGGGCAAAATATTATTGAGGCCATGGCCCTTGTAGGCCACCCCATTTCACTGCCCATATCAAAACTTCCTGTCATCTTGCAGGATTCAACAAGTGGCATTCTTTGGGAGCCTTTTACCAAACTGTGGTAAAAAGTGGCCTTAGCACATGCTTACAAAGGCCATTCCTGCTCACTAAGGCCATTTTTTACACATGGGTAAAATGGCTGAGTTTTCTTTTCTAAATTAATGGCCCACTTGCTCATTTTCCCATTAGTGCATGAGCTCCTGCTACCACCTACTGTATTTTGTAGGTACTAAAGGCTCACACGCTAATCAGTGCACGGTCATGTAGTTGTGCTAACCGGTTAGTGAAGTGCACACTTACTCTCTGCCTGACACGACCCCAGCGCTAAAAAATATTCCCCTAATTATGTGTGTCCTGGTCATGGGTGCATTGGCTTGCCGTGCCATTGGGGCTTGTGTGCATCTGAGAAGCTGAAAGCTATGCTGTCGGTAGTTTCACTACCAACAGGCCTTCCAAGGCGGACAGGTTTCAGCGGAGATGTCAGACTAACGATTACCACCCATCTGGACAGCAGCATTGTTGGAGGCGGAGGATCATGTTTGAATGCACAATGGTGACAACATTGAATGTATACTGCGCAGAAGAAAGGCCCAATAATCTACTTCTGTATTCTAAGAACATAAGAATTGCCGCTGCTGGGTCAGACCAGTGGTCCATCGTGCCCAGCAGTCCGCTCCCACAGCGGCCCCTAGATCAAAGCCCAGTGCCCTAACTGAGACCAGCCCTACCTGAGTACGTTCCGTTTCAGCAGGAACTTGTCTAACTTTGTCTTAAGTCCCTGGAGGATATTTCCCCTATAACAGCCTCTGGAAGAGCGTTCCAGTTTTCTACCACTCTTTGGGTGAAGAAGAACTTCCTTATGTTCGTACGGAATCTATCCCCTTTCAACTTTAGGGAGTACCCTCTTGTTCTCCCTACCTTGGAGAGGGTGAACAACCTGTCCATATCTACTAAGTTTATCCCCTTCAATAACTTGAATGTTTCAATCATGTCCCCTCTCAGTCTCCTCTTTTCAAGGGAGAAGAGGCCCAGTTTCTCCAATCTCTCACTGTACTGTAACTCAAGTTTCAAGTTTATTGACTTTTAATATACCGACCATTTTAGTCGCTCTTCTCTGGACCCTTTCGACCCTTCTCTGGACCATGACCTTCTTCATGTATGGCGACCAGTGCTGGATGCAATACTCCAGGTGAGGGCGCACCATGGCTCGGTACAGCGGCATGATAACCTTCTCCGATCTGTTCGTGATCCCCTTCTTTATCATTCCTAGCATTCTGTTTGCCCATTTCGCCGCCCCCATGCATTGCGCAGACGGCTTCATCGACTTGTCGATTAGAACTCCCAAGTCTCTTTTCTGGGAGGTCTCTCCAAGTACTGCCCTAGACATCCTGTACTCGGGCATGAGATTTTTGTTACCGACATGCATCACTTTACACTTATCCACGTTGAACCTCATTTGCCATGTCGATGCCCATTTCTCGAGCTTGATTATGTCACGTTGCAGATCTTCGCAATCCTCCTGTGTCTTCACTACTTTGAATAACTTTGTATCGTCCGCAAATTTAATCACCTCACTCGTCGAACCAATGTCCAGATCGTTTATAAAGATGTTGAAGAGCACGGGTCCAAGCACCAAGCCCTGCGGCACCCCACTGGTGACGCTCTTCCAGTCCGAGTATTGTCCATTTACCCCCACTCTCTGTTTTCTATGCTCTAGCCAGTTTTTAATCAACATGAGCATTTCACCCTCGATTTCATGGCTTGCAATTTTTCGAAGTAGTCTTTCATGTGGAACCTTGTTGTACGCCTTCTGGAAATCCAGATATACAATGTCAACCAGGTCGTCCTTGTCTATCTGCCTGTTTACTCCCTCGATGAAGTGCAGCAAGTTCGTCAAACAAGATCTGCCTTTGCTGAAACCGTGCTGGCTGGTCCTTTATCAGAGCCTCTACCATTTTTCCCAGTACCGAGGTCAGACTCACCAGTCTGTAGTTTCCCAGATCTCCCCTCGAACCTTTTTTGAAGATCGGCGTAACATTCGCCACTTTCCAGTCTTCCGGAATCTTTCCCAATTTGATCGACAGATTGGCTATTAGTTGAAGCAGTTCAGCTATAGTCCCTTTCAGTTCCTTGATGGCCCTTAGAAAGATGCCATCCGGTCCCAGGAATTTATCACTCTTAAGCCTATCGATATGCCTGCATACCTCTTCTAGACTGACCGTCAACCCCTGTCAGTTTCCTGTCTTTGTTTCCAGCATATAGCCTGATGGAACATAAGAACATGCTGTGTATATCCTCTTCGGTAAATACAGATGCAAAAATGTGTTCAGTTAGTTGGTGATTGCTTTGTCCTCCTTTAGTACTCCCTTTATTCCATGGTCATCCAACGGTCCCACCACTTCCTTCGTGGGTCGTTTCCCCTTAATATATTGAAAGAATGGCTTGAAGTTTTTTGCCTTTGTGCTAGGACTCGAACATGAGTCAGTGGCACCTAACAATTATGAGGAACATCCCTGATCCACCCATGACCCTCCCATTTCCATGCCCCCTTTTTGGCACCATGCATAAATTTGAGGTGCTGATCCCATGCCTAATATGTGCACAAAATTTAAACTGAAGCCAATTAACCCAAATAATTGAGTGCTTGTTATTCAATCAAGTTGCACAAGCAGCTCAAAGCACCATTCAAAGAATTTGTAGGGTGGTCTCACTATATAAAATGGGACATATTCTAAAACAGCACAAGTTAGTTAAAAAAAATAACACATCTTAACAGTAGCCCACGTTGATAACTATGCCCCTAAACTAGCTATCTTGAAAGAAAACACATTTTGATACTGCCAACACATATTACCTTTGTAAGGTGTGATACTTTTTAATTTGTGTTTGATCAATAATTATTATAGTTCCCCAATGTTCAGTCCAAAATCTTGCAGAGTCGAAACATATGGAATTTTGGCTCACTGCAAGATTTGGCACTTACTATTGGGGAATGGAAGCACAACAGCAGGAAGACATGTAATATGTATTTTGTCCTATTGCTTCATTCCTTTTCTATATGAATATTGTATTTCTGTCTGTTCTCATCTTTCCTGAGCTATAGGACCCAAAGCATCCTACTAAAATCCACTCTATTGCAACCCAAACTGATGAAGTATGGAGTACCACAAGTATGACGAACCACTCTCTATATTAGACCGGTGACAGACATCGCTTTAAAATACCACATAAAAATCCACTCATTTGCCGATGACATACAACTGTATCTACACTAGGCTCAAACTGAGACACTCAAATCTCCAAACTACACGACTCCCTTTTGGAAATACCCTTTTGGAAATAAAAAGTTGAATAACCCGAAACATGCTGCAACTAAACACAGTGGAAACTGAGCTCCTCATGTCATGTTTGCCACACCATTTTTGTCGTTCCATGTCTTCCATTCTATGTTTCATCATGCACGCTTGCCTTACCATTTTTGTCAAGGCGTGTCATACTATATTTAACCATGCTTTGTAATATGTTTGCCTAACTATACTTGCCATTTTATGTCTCGCCATATCAGGTTTTATCACATTGTTTTACCATGCCTTGTTAGTTATTTTGCCATCTTTGTCAATGTTTGCCATTCTACCTTTTACCATACTATGTCTGAGAACGTAGGACCATGGTTGGAGCTGCAGTCTCGGTTATGGGTGCAAGCCCATGCTGCTCCTTGTGACCCTAGGAAAGTCACTTAATCCCCCATTACCCCTGGTACATCAGATAGATTGTGAGCCCACCAGGACAGACAGGGGAAAATGCTTGAGTACCTGAATAAACTCATGGAAACTCTTCTGAGCAAACTTGAAAGTAGGACTTGGTAAACCAATTGTAAGACAAACGCTCCTAAGCTCTCAGACGCCCGCGCTGATTATTCAAAGATTTGAGATCAGCTATTGCGGGAACGTGGTATCTTTCATCGAGCTGTGAGCAATCTCTGTAAACTTTTTTTTTTAAAGTGCTATATGCATTGTGCCAAATGTCGATAAAGTGCTCTATAACATACTAAATGTTAAAACACGACAGCTTAGGAACATAGTAGTCTGCACTTAACTTTTAATTGTGCGCTGGTGCAACTACTGCTCCTCGTTGCTGCTTGTAACTAATACCCTACGGGCCCCGTTTCGCCAACTCTTCGGCTTCTTCAGGGGTCTAAAAATTAAACTACAAGCATAAACATATGTTAGAATACATTCCACTGCTTATATATCAAACAATTATATCAATAAACCTACGGTTACTCACTGTGCAGCTATGCTTATTTGTTCGGCAAAAGATGGCGCTGGCAACTGACAGACGCCACGCACGCGCTTTTAAGCTCTCTCTGTTACTGTTGTCATTAATGATGTCGTTTGTGCCTAGACGCATGTGCGTGAAAATCTCACTTCCCTAAATCTTAGTTCAAGACAGTTCTTATAAAAATGAAAAAAATCAAAAAAATCTAAATCAAATTCAAAGTCAAAATCAGAAGAACAAGCACCAGTCTACTGTAGTATTCAAACCTCTTGGTTTTAAAGTGCCAAGTTTAACGATCCACCTTGATTCTCGGTGTAGTTTGCGTTGTCTATCACCTCCTCTCATATGTAAAGCTTCTTTATCAATGCAAAAACATCTTAAAACCAAAAATTAATTTCATCTCTGTGCAGAGTTCTACCAAGGGAGCATTACGTTTTCCACAATTTAGACTAGATTTATGTTCTGCTATTCTGGTCTTGAACGGTCGCGTTGACATGCCCACATACCATTTGTTACATGGGCAAGTTATCACGTACACTATATGATCGGATGTACAGGTTAAAAAATGTCTAATGTCATATTTCTTGCCATCTATTGGATTGACAAACTCTCTTTGGAAAATTGTAATTTTACAGATGCTGCATTTACCGCATTTATAAAAGCCTGATGGTAACATGCGGATTGGCTTTTCAGTGTTACTTACTGTAGGAGATAAGATCTTCTTGAAATTTTTACCCCGTGAGAAAGCTATTTGTAGATCTGACTCATTGAAAATGGAATTAGTTTGAATAATTTTCCAATTTTCTTTCAGTATCTTTGCTATTTCATTCCCTTGTGTTGAATAACGAAGTACACAAGTAAGACTGTCATTCTGCTTATCCTCATCAGGGTGAACTTTTTTCTGTAGTAACCAGTCTCTCTGGTAATATTTTGCACGTTTAAAAGCTTTCTTTAAAATGTTCTCAGGGTAACCCCGTTGTTCTAATTTTTTCATTAAAGATTTGGAGTTTCTTTTAAGACGCAAAAACTGTGAAAAAGGAAGGTTCATCCTGAGACTCACTGGATGGCAACTATGAAAGTCTAAAAAAGTATTGCGGTCTGTAGACTTGGAATGAATATCAAAATCAAAATGATCTCCTTGTTGGATAATTAATAAGTCCAAATATACCAATTGTGTTGTCGAAAAATTCATAGTGAATGTGATATTCGTGTCGCAACTGTTTAACCAGATCAAAAACCTGTGTAAATCTTCCTCCTTGCCTTTCCATAATACTAGCACGTCATCGATATACCGGAACCATCTGTGCACACATGATCCAAAAGGCGAGTGTTTGACCCAAGTGACCTCAAAACCCATGATCAGTAGGTCCCTAGCAGGTAGGAGTGCACATGCGTGCTTAGGGTTCTGTTTACATGTAAGGCAGTTCGTCGTCGTCGCCCCCCCCCCCATCGCACCCGAACCCCTGTTGACGCTCCCACCCGACCCTCCCGCCGCGAGATGACCATAAACCTCCCGGCTCCAGCTGCGTCCGCAGCACTTTAAACATGCTGCCTTCTACTGCCCTGATTTCCTCTGCCGCGTCCCTGATGACATCATCAGAGACAGAGATGCGGAAGAGGAAATCAGGGCAGTAGAAGCGAGCGGGCGCCAGCGAGGTTTGCAAGATTCTGGCTGGTGAGCTTCGAGCCAGCGAGGCTGGGTGCGAGCTGCAGACAGTGTGCTGGGAGCCCAGGCAGCGGCTGCAGCTCAGGGGAGGGTGAATCCATTTCTCTGTACTTAAACTTGCCTGTCCCTCCCTCTCTCTTCCCCCTCCCCCCGGTGCAGCAACAGCGCAGCGCAGCACTTTTCTTTGAAGTTAAACATGGCGGGCAGATGAGCAGGCAGGAGGGAGGAGGGGGATGTAGATGCCGGCAGGAGTGTGTTACAGAGTGAGGGAAGCAGGGGGAAGGGAGAAAAGGATGTGGAGGAGGCAAGATGGGGAGAGGGAGAGAGATTCAGGGAGGGGACAGAAGGGGGAGGGAGAGGTGGGGACACAAGGTTCGTGCCAGTGGGCCAGAAGGGGTGCTGCTGTACAGGGGGAGCAAGGAAGAGGTGCTGCTAGACAGTGGTAGGAAGTAAAAGGAAGGGAGAAGGCCTACTGCTGAACAGGGAGAGCAGGGAAGAGGTGTTGCTGGATAGGCGGGAGGTAAAAGGAAGGGAGAAGACCTACTGCTGGACAGGGGGAGCAGGGAAGGGGTGCTGCTGGACAGGGGAGGAAGTAAAAGGAAGGGAGAAGGGCTGCCTGTGGACAGGGGGAGATAAAAGGAAGGGAGAAAGGCTACTGCTGGTCAGGGGGAGCAGGCAAGGGGTGGTGGTGGACAGCCGAGGAAAGAGAGAGACAGAAAGAAAGAAAGACAGACAGAAAGCAGCCAAGGAGAGAGAGAGAAAGAAAGACAGATATACACATCTATTCTAGCACCCATTAATGTAACGGGCTTAAAGATTAGTTGAATGAATAAATAAATCAATATTGATATTATTATAGTTATTGTTCACCGTTTTGATGGATTTCCTTAAATAGTCTATCTTCATTAGCTGTTTGCAACCTTAAGGTCCATTCTGATGTACAAAAGATGTATGTGGTCTCCAGAACTAAAGTAACTGGATGCTAGAATTCTGTTTTATGAAAGAGAAGATTCTACAATTCACTGTATGATATAACTAATTGGCAAAAGGAAGCAGAACTTGACATATACTGCTGAAAGGGGGGGACTTGTGTGGTGTAAGCAACTTGTAGACTGCATCTTTTTTTTATTTTGTTCTAGAAGAAATACCCCAACCTGCAGGACTGTCTGGATGTCCAAAAGAAGTTTGAATTTCAAATGTAAAAAGCACATTTACCGTAGCACACTGGAGGGTTTAGTAAAGGGGTAACCATGGTAAAGCAAGAAAGCAAAGGAGAGAAAAGAAAAGAAATTGGGCTTTAGGCAGCATGCCAGCTGCAACTGTTTGACACCTTCAAAGGCTTTCAAAAACGCCCACTATGTTTGTCTGCATTCTAAAAATATATACCGATGTAAACACTTTTCAAAAGTAGTAGCCTCAACCCTTGTTGCCAGGAGAATTCATTATTTCTCTTGTTTTCTCTTCCAGAAAATAACCATTTTTTTGCCATCTGTAGAAGAATGTCTAAGTTTTAAAAATGTTTACTATTTCTGGCTATTATTATTATTTTTTCTTTTAGAAACCTTGATGTTTTCAATGGGTTTTAGGGTGAAAAAATCATTGTATCTTTCAAGATGTTTAGCATTATTTACAGATCGCTGGTTAAATGGTTTGCTTTTAAAGGAAGTATTAAGAAGAGAGTCTATCTGTCAGCCAGCCCGTATTAAGCACGTATATGTTTTTAACCCTTCGCAGAGCTTGATTAGCATTGTTTAAAATTGTAGTTCTCGGTTATGTCTTTTTCCAGTAGATAATTTGCAGCCAAGGCAAATGTGAGAAACCCAGGTTCACCGTTGCATTCAACACAATGAAATGATAGACAATTAATAGAAAGACACTGCTTTGAGGAAAACTAAAAATCTGGCACAGCTTTATTAATGATCCAACAAGGGAATGCCATCTTGATATAGATAGAAAAATATAACTATACTGTATAGATACTATACTGTATATTCTAGATCAGGGGTAGGGAACTCCAGTAATCGAGAGTAGTATTCCAGTCAGGTTTTCAGGATTTCCCCATGAATATGCATGAGATCTATTTACATGCACTGCTTTCAATGCATATTCATTGGGGAAATCCTGAAAACCCGACTGGAATACGGCTCTCGAGGACCAGAGTTCCCTACCCCTGCTCCAGAGTCAGCTTTTATAGCTCATTGCGTTCAAACAAAGCTGCCAGATTTCCAGGGCATGAAGAAAGGGGATAAGATCTAATTAACTGCCTTTCTGTGGTAGAATCAAGTGGTTTTCATACGGTATTATATATGACTAGTTTTCTAGCCCGTTACATTAACGGGTGCTAGAATAGATGTGTAGACTCTTTCTTTCTCTTTTTCTGTCTCTCCCCCATGTCCAGCAACACCCCCTTCCCTGATCTCCCTGTCCAGCAGTAGCCCTTTTTCCTTGCTTTTACCTCCCCCCCTGTCCAGTAGGAAATGGCTGCCTTGAGCTCCCGTAGGCTCTCGAGCCATTTCCTGTGAGCGATCTGCACGGGGCAGGAGGGTGGGAAGATCACTCCTGCCTGAAAACCAGTTAAACCACCAGGTAAGATTTAAGGGGGGGGGGGTGCTTACAGGCTAAAAAAAAAAAGCCCCAAAAAATAAAATTTATTTTTTGGTCAAAAATCGTGAATAACCAAATCCGTAGATACGGAATTTTCGAATACGGAGGGGGAAGTGTAAACTGTTCTGAGTTCTCCTGCGAAAACGGTATAGAAAATTGAATTTTAAAAACAGGATTAGCTGCTTATTGCCACTAACTACACTAAGTTGGCTTTCTACAATCTTGGAGTGCAAATTCTATAGCACATAGCTAAAAGGGGGTGTAGATATGGCTAGGCATGGATGGATCGGGGCATGCCCAGCACTTGTGCTCTAAAGTTTCTAAAATCACGTGCATATTATGGGGTCCCTTTACTAACGAATTTAGCACACACTAACAAAGTAATGTGTGTTAAGTTCCATGTCACCCATAGGTAATCAGCGGGCTGCACGCATTGAGCACATGCTATATCCATCAGGACCTCTTTCTATGTAGAGCAGCCAAATTTCACCACTAAGAGTAATCGTTGTTAGATTGCCCTCAGTCTGCCCCAAATCGTTTCCAGAATTTATACACACAGCTTTGAGCATTTTGTGGACAAAATCACCAAAGTTATGTGTAGATCTGCTAGCAATTAAAACCCCACACATAACATTTTTGCAGTTGACACCTGACGGACACATAAATCATTTTGAATATTGGCCTGAAAGAGCTTTTACTGCATGGCCTGTGACAGGATTTCCTCTGGGCTTATTGTTAGACATCTTGAATGGAATAATGTGTTCCTCGTCCTTGTACATGAATATTTTTCTCCCTGCCACCCAAGTGTTCTCAATGTAGAGAAAGCAGACATTTTTTTACATCTAAATCAGGGGTGTCCAATGTCGGTCCTCGAGGGCTGCAATCCAGTCGGGTTTTCAGGATTTCCCCAATGAATATGTATGAGATCTATTAGCATACAATGAAAGCAGTGCATGCAAATAGATCTCATGCATATTCATTGGGGAAATCCTGAAAACCCGACTGGATTGCGGCCCTCGAGGACCGACATTGGACACCCCTGATCTAAATGAATTGTGATTAGTATATTACTTGATCATATAGGCATTCTTTAAATTCTTCCTCTTAAATACTCTCAATATATACAAAAAATAACTAGACTCGCAGGGGTGTCCAATGTCGGTCCTCGAGGGCCGCAATCCAGTCGGGTTTTCAGGATTTCCCCAATGAATATGCATTGAAAGCAGTGCATGCACATAGATCTCATGCATATTCATTGGGGAAATCCTGAAAACCCGACTGGATTGCGGCCCTCGAGGACCGACATTGGACACCCCTGAACTAGAGCAAAATATTCATAATTTTAAGAAAATTTGGAAACCATTGACTCGCTATTCCAATGATCAGATTTCATAGCACATTAGTAATAATTATATTAGTGTGGGGAGGGGAATGTATATTATATGGAAATAAGAAATGAAAAAAGGGGAGGGTTATATTTTATATGATAAGATGAATCATTTGTAATCACAATTTCATGTATTAATTGAATATAATATGTACAATTCAAATATTGTAAGAATGTAAAAATCTATAAATAAAAATAAATAAATAAATAAATAAATAACTAGAGCATCTCCACTAAAATGCTTAATCCAACCAGTGTGAACCCTACCTTATAGCAGAGAAGGAAAAAGGCAAGCATTTTAATGGAGAGGGTCCAGCAACTGTTTGTGGTAAATTTCCTCCACTCCTTAACATTTAGGGGTCCTTTTACTAAGGCGCACTAGTGCGTCATAGCACACGCTAAACGCTAACACATGGTAACACGTCCCTAGGATGTCATGGACATGTTAGTATTTAACACGCGCTAAGACCCCTTAGTCCTTTCAACATATAGCGATGACTTTATGCATATGTCTTCTAGGGGTGACTCGGAAACCAAAGTGGACAAGTCAAGGAAAGCACGCTCTCCCGTGAACAACAATGTAGTGAGGCCAGGCAAGTGTTGTTTCATTTCTGTATCCAGTGTTGTTTGAGGCTTGTTTGCTTGTTTTAATTCCATCTCTTGTTTCCAGATGTTAATTAACTGAAAAATTCTAATCCCTCATACCCTGGTTTCTAAGAAAACAAACAGAAAACACAAACCATGGATATTATAGTTTGCTGGGATAGATACATTTTTATGAACAATAAATTAGGCAGTAATTTCAGGTTTCTCCAGCTGCAAGAATTCAGCTGGTTTCACATTTTGGAGGCTTAACTAAGTAGTCCTTTGGTAGCGTAATCTCCCATCCACAAATTCTTAGTAGACCTAAACATTGAGGAGTTAATGATAACCTTCATAATAGGGTTCTTACCTAATAAAATTCTACATTCCCAATATATGATGGTGCAGTGTCTCAATGCTCAGGCCTTCTGGCACACCCGCTTGGTCCAATTTTCAGGATATCCATAGTGAATATGAATGAGAGATATCTGCGTACAATGGAGTCGGCAGTGGCATAGCCAAGCCCTCAACTTTTACCCTTTGACTGCCTGCTGGAGGGTGTCCAATCCTCATTAGCCAGAAGTTCCCCAGTGCTGCCTTAGTAGGGAAGAAGTGGGCCCCTCTCTTCCTGCTGCTGCTATCAGCACTCCTTGCGCACGCTTGGGTAGAGAAGTTTGCAGAGAACCAAAGGGCCTAGCTTCAAATCCCACAGTAGCTCCTAGTGCCCTTAGGCAAGCCATTTGCCTTGGAATGGCACCCATTTACGGCCTACAATACAAAATATTAAGGACAAAACTGGTATCAAGTGAATATTTTTGCCAGACCTCAAACACCCAAGGCACTACTTATGATTTTTCTTCATGCCCTTGCTGGGCTGGTATGTGTCAAAATTTTTTTTTTTTTTTTTTAAATAAATTGATTACAAACAGGCTGTATATCTCTTACCGCTTGCTTCCCTGATCCCTGAACTGTTGGGCTGTGGCGGTAGGAGTGCGCATGCGCGCCAGACAAGCCTCCCTGCTCTCCACCTCGCGCCGCTGCAGAAACGGCCCCACACTCGCGGCTCGGCTTCAGGCTCACTTAATCCATTGCAGCCCTCTCCCCCTTCCCTTCCCGCGATCCGACCAGCTCACTTAGTCCCTTCCCGCCCCCCCTTCCCTTCCCGCAATCTGACCGGCTCACTTAGTCCCTTCCTGCCCCCACTCTCTTTCCTTCCCGCGGTCCCGACTCCAAACCTGCCGACTCCAGCAGCCTGCAGCACTCTACACAGCTGCTTCAGGGCCTTCTACTGCCCTGATTTACTCTGGCACATCCCTGATGACATCATCAAAGACACGGCAGAGCAAATCAGGGCAGTAAAAGGCCCCAAAGCAGCGTGTGTAGAGTGCTGCAGACGCTGCTGGAGTCGCAGGTTTGTTGGGACCACGGGAAGGGAAGGGGGTTGGCGGGAAGGGACTAAGGGAGCCAGCCAGACCGCGGGAAGGGTAAGGGAGGGTAGGGGAAACACTGCTGCTGCACAGGGAAGTAGTGTGGGGGGAGGGAAATGGAGGGGGAGGGAATGCTGCTGTGGCTGCTGCACAGGGAAGTGGGGGGAGAGAAATGCTGCTGCATAGGAGGCAGGGAGAGAGACAGACAGATAGATAGAAAGGGAGACAGAAAGAAAAGAAGGAAGACACAGGGGCAGGGAGAGACACAGAAAGACAGACAGACAAAGGGGGCAAGGGAGAGAGACAGACAGAAAGAAAGACAGCGGGAGGGAGAGAGAGAGACAGAAATAAAGAAAGACAGACAGACATATATTCTAGCACCCGTTAATGCAACAGGCTAAAATACTAGTAGATTATAAAGAGCTGTACAGGAAAGGCACTTATCTTTATGTCCGACGGCTGCCCAACTGTTTCACTCTTGGTTTCGTCAGGGGCTATGCCTCCTTAGATACAAACACCAATTTTGTGTTGAAAAAAGCTCTCACTGGGAGCCAAAAACACCACGATTCTCAGCACTGCACTCTGCCCGTGTCTCGCCACCCCAGTAAGGGCACAAATAAAATTAAAAGTAGTGCCTTGGGTGTTTGAGGTCTAGCAAGAAATCCACTTATTGTAGATTTGTCCTTACTATTTGGCAGATATATTTACATGCAACTTTCAGACGTCAGTACAATTTTTTGTGCTCAGATCGCAAGGCCAACTAACTCCCTGTACAGCGCATGCAGTTCTCAACACTCTGGCATCTTCCTCTTTGCTCCAGCACACATCTCTTTCAGTTTTGTATTTTAAAAAAAATCCATGATTATGGGATCCAGAGAAAAGTTGTGGGTCTTGTATGCTCACAATATAGAGAAGAAAGTGGTAAGAAATCTAAATAATGCTAACCTTTTACACGTTCACAAACCTTACCGTAAAATGCCAATGTTATACTCAGAGCTCCTTTTACTAAGCTGCGTTAAGGCATTAACGCGCGGAATAGCGTGCGCTACATTGCCCTGCACGCTAGACGCTAATGCCAGCATTGAGCTGGCGTTAGTCCTAGCCGCGCAGTGCGTGGTAATACCCTGCGTGCGCTAAAACCTTAGTAAAAGGAGCCCTCAGTCTTTTGGTCTTCTGTGCACTTCTCTGTATCTGCACTGATTTAAATGTGCTGGTGTGTTTTTGAAGGTTTTGCGCAGTTATCTCATACATGAAATCCATTTTTTAAATGGGATATGCACAAAATGCTAAAGCCAAACTAACCAGTGCACAAAAGCCTATTGTTAAAATTTGCGGATGACACCAAACTCTGCAGCAGGGTTAGAACCGCAGAGGAGTGCAAAGACCTGCAAAGGGATCTAAGCAAACTGGAAGAGTGGGCAAATAAATGGCAAATGCACTTTAACATAGAGAAATGCAAGGTCATGCATATAGGGAAAAGGAACCCGATGTTCTGCTACAAAATGGGGGGAACATTACTGGGAGAGAGTAAGCTTGAAAGAGACTTGGGTGTACTGGTAGATACAACAATGAAATCATCGGCACAATGTGCAGCGGCCTCAAAGAAAGCAAACAGAATGCTGGGCATCATTAAGAAGGGTATCACAACCAGGACAAAGGAAGTCATCATGCCGCTGTATCGAGCGATGGTGCGCCCTCATTTGGAATACTGTGTCCAGTATTGGTCGCCGTACCTCAAGAAGGACATGGCGATACTTGAGCGATACTTGAGCAGGTCCAGAGAAGAGCGACGAAAATGATAAAAGGTATGGAAGGCTGTTCATACGCTGACAGGCTGGACAAGCTGGGGCTCTTCTTCCTGGAGAAGCGGAGACTTAGAGGAGACATGATAGAAACTTTCAAGATCATGAACGGCATAGAGAAGGTAGACAAGGAAAGATTCTTCAGACCACGGGGAACCACAAGTACAAGGGGGCACTCGGAGAAACTGAAAGGGGACAGGTTTAGAACTAACGCCAGGAAGTTCTTCTTCACTCAGCGGGTTGTGGACACATGGAACACGCTCCCGGAGGATGTGATCGGGCAGAGTACACTACGGGGATTCAAAGAGGGATTGGATAGATTCCTGAAGGATACGAGGATTGAGGGGTACAGATAGAGGTAGATCAAGAAAACCTGACAGGTCGTGGACCTGATGGGGCCGCCAGGGGTGCGGACTGCTGGGCGTGATGGACTTCTGGTCTGACCCAGTGGAGGCAACTTCTTATGTTCTTATGTTACATCAGCCTCTACATATAAGAATCACTATAAGTATATCTTGCAAGAGGAGTGGTAGACTCATCTGATAAAGACAAGGGACCAAAGGGGTATTTAAATCAAAATGTACCAAGTGAATGAGTAAACAAGAAATTGGTTCTTTTTTTCCCTAATCTTCATTGGCATTCCACCCAGGAGTGGTGACGGTGCTGACTGGAGAGACATTACACTGTGGGGTTTTTTCATTAGAAAAGAAATACAGAAGCAGCCAGATGTGCCAGGTTGACAATGGGGATTTATTTTCCTGTCACTTTAAGGGATTTCTTGTTATGTCAAGTTTTTTGTTTGTTTTTTTAAAATATATCCTTTGAGATTTATAATTATATCCCTACTTATTCTCAAAAAAGACAATTATTATCTTAGTTTTCTTCCTTCCCTGCAGGGAGATGCAAAATTCTAGCAGCTGCAGATTTCCCAGAAGTCTTTACAAGACAATATCTGCCTCATCTGAGGCAAATCCAGATGAGCTGTGCAGGGATCAAAAAGGAACTTGTTTATATATGACTATTTCTCTCAAGACAGTTAAGGTTATGTGTCGAATGTGTTCACCTTCAAGTTAAGGTTGTGGACTCACTTCTTCCAAGCAAGTTCAGTTGTTTACTGTTATTTATCAGAGTTTATGATGGCTAAAACTGGTAGGAAAAATAGTCTTTTCTGCAAGGACATATTCCATAACACGAGGGGGACGCCAGGAGCGCCAAACCACGAGGAAAAACAGCAAGAAAGGCGACCAAACGGGACTTACTTTGCCTATACACTAATGCTAGGAGCCTAAGGGCTAAAATGGGAGAGCTGGAAGTATTAGCCTGCAAAAAGGACCTAGACATAATCGGAGTCACAGAAATGTGGTGGACTGATGACAATAAATGGGATGTGGCCTTAACAGGGTTTAAACTCTACAGGAGAGATAGGTCACACAAAAAGGGTGGAGGAATAGCGCTATATATTAAAGATTCCATACCTTCAACCAGAATGGAAATAACAGTAAGGGCGGACGACTTGGAATCATTATGGGTTAAACTACCAGGAGGAGCAGGAGCAGGAACAGACATAAAATTGGGTCTGTACTATCGCCCACCTGGACAATTGGAAGAAATTGACCAGGATCTGGAGGCCGAACTGAGGCAGATATGCAAAAGCGGAAGCGTGGTGGTGATGGGGGACTTCAACTACCCGGGAATAGACTGGAGCATCGGGCACTCAAACTGTACGAGGTAGACCAAATTCATGGAAGTCACGAGGGACTGTTTCATGGAACAGCTGGTCACGGAACCAACACGGGAAGATGCTACTCTTGACCTAATCTTCAACGGACTAGGGGGACCCGCTAGGGAGGTGGCAGTACTAGCCCCACTAGGAAACAGGTAGGAGTTTATTATATTTTAACCGGGGGAGGATTAAAGGATAGGCAAAGTAGGTGCTGATTGCCTCCTGCCCGACCAAAGCAGGCAGTGGGGAGTGGAGCTAGGGCAGGTCTGGGGTGGAGATGGGCAGGCCTGGGAGTGGGTCTAGGGTGTCCGGATTTTACAGTCGTAAAATCTGGCAACCCTATCTCATTCCATTCTTCATTTTCTGGAGCCATATGGTAACCGTAGCCTAGGACCCACCGAAGAATTAATCTTGCCCGATTTTAACTTCAGTTCCTTAAAGTGCTTTAAATATATTGTATTAGTGCTGGATATGTTCGAAAAAGGATATCATATCTGAATAAAATGTTGCCTGGTGACAATACGTTCACTAGTTTAATTTATAAGATCATTCTCCAGATCAGAGTCATGAAATGTGATCTGCAGCTAGGCACAATTTGACATCATCTGTACTGATTAAAAAGTATGTTGAAGGCTGAGATGCATCATCTAATGTATATCGCTACTTTCAGGCTCCAGCAAAAATACATAAAAAAAAAAGAATTACCGTAGCTGAAACTAGCAAAATATCTGAAGGAAGAAAACTTGTGAAAATACTCAGTATTCCGTATCTGGGACAGATGAAAAATTTCTGGATGTCAGATTTTTTATTTTTTTTTTTGGGGGGGGGGGGTCCTTTGTCCTTTTTAGACCTCTATGTTCAAGTCTTCCTCTCTCCCCCCACAAATCTCTCCTCCCCACTCCCTCTCCAGTGATCCTCCAAACTTGTATGTCTTCAGCAGCAACAATTACACCAGGCTGTCTCCAGTCAGCCCTGGGACCTTCCCTTTACCACATCCTGCTCATGCAGCAACAGGAAGTTGAATCAGAGGAGGCAAGACACAGCAGAGGAAAGGCCTAGGGACCGGCTTAATTACTTCTATTGCTGGTAAAAAAAAAAACAAACACTCAAGTTTGAAGGAGTGTGGGGGGATGGAGGGATGAAGAAGCGGATGAGGGAGCAGGAGGAGAGGGAGCAGAGAGAGAATACACGAGAGGAAGACCCTTCAGTGTGTGTGCCTGAGGAGGAGGCCAAATGTGTGTATCATACACCTACTTTATGTGACATGGTATGTCTCTTACCAAGTCCCAATCCATCACAGCACCACAGAAGACCAGGAGCCAGACTGGGAAGAGGCTGTACTGAAGACTTTTCTTTTTTTCTTCTTCCTTTTCCAAAACTTTTAATCAGCTTGCACTCAGGGAATATACCTCTGGCTCCCTCCCAAGAGTAGGAGAAGAGAATAGGCACTGCAGACATGAATCCCCAAAAATATTGGGGGTGGGCAGAGGGCTGAACCCCTTTGCTCTACGGGCCAACCTTCATCAATCCTAGCCCTGTGGTTTGTTCCCAAGTGGGGAGGGAAATCAGCCCCTAAGAATTGTTGCCTGCATCCCCCAGTTGCACTCTCTGCTTTACCTAGAATCAGGACCTACAGCCTTTCCAGAAGTTACCTACTGCTCCAGGCAATACCAACCCCCTATAAAGAGAGTAAAACCAGCTCTGAGCTTTTTTATTCTCGCGCCATCTGCTGGCAGGAGGTCATAATCCACTCATCTAGCAGGTCTTGCATGGATGATAGGGAATATATAATATAAACATATTTTAAAGAAAAGAGACGATTCATATTGTTTTTCATGACTTCAGATCTTACAATCTGCTAAAGGTTAGCGTGAATTTCTATTCACTGAATCTTTAAGCTGTAAACATATGTGCAACACATGTTTTCCTTGTGTTTAGAGTTTTTTTGTACATGGAGTATTGAAACTGGATACTTAGAACTAATTTTCTTCTGAAAACCTCAGTCTTTGTCTTGGTAGAAGTTGACACAGATTTTTTGTATTTACTGTATCAAGTCATTGACATCACCCCAAGGAGAGCTTAACATCTCTGTATTGCATTTGTTTTCACTTTGTGGTCATAGCTGGGTAAGAGAAGAAAATGAAAAAGTATTTCTATTAAACCGTGCTTTGGGTTCTTGTTTCTGAATGTTCTTTATTGGAGAAGGTAAAGGTTTGTGTTTTAAGAATGGTAAGGCAACTCCTACTAAGACTTAATAGGTAACAACTGGCAGGTTTATTTTTTAGTAAGCATGGTATTGTACAGGCAGTCCCCAGGTAAAGAACGTCCAACTTACATCAGACTCGTACTTACAAACTAGGGTCCTGTTTCTCCCTTCTTGTGCCATCACAACCCTCTTCCTCCCTTCCTGTCCCAATTCAACTCTCCTCCTACCTTCCATGTCCCAACACACCCCTTTGTTGTCCTTCCCATCCTCTGTTCTGTGTCTCAAATTCGTGCCTCCCTCCCACGGGTGTTTACCTCCTCTGGCTGGCTCCCTCCTCCCAGTTGCACTTTTATTTACAAAGCCACTAGCAGCAGCTCCTGCCTGTGATACATGGCTGACCCGGAAGCCTTCCCTCTGATGTCAGAGGGAAGGCTTCGGGTCAGCTGCTGGCCATGGCTTTGTGAAGAGAAGTGCGGCTGGGAGGAGGGAGCTGGCCAGAGGAGATAAATGCCTGTGGGAGGGAGGCACAAATTTGGGACACAAAATGGAGGGAAGGATGATGAGGGGTGTGTTGGGACAGGAAGGGAGAAGCAGGATTGCATTTGGACACATATGGAAGGGAGGGAGCACAAATGTCAGAGAAAGGAGGAAGAAAGGAAGGAGCATGAACTTGGGACATAGGATGGAAGAATGGAGGGAATGAAGGAAAGAAGTGCTAAGGTGGGGGAAGGAATAGAAAGGGAGAATTGGACATGGATGTCTGAGTGAGAGGGAAAGAGAGATGGAGGGAGGGAGGGGAGCTTGAACTTGGGACATAGGATGAAAGAATGGAGGGAATGAGGGAAAGAGATGCTAAAGTGGAGGAAGGAATAGAAAGGGAGAATTGTTGGGCATGGGTGTCTGAGTGAGAGAGGAAGAAAGATGGTGCACATGGAAAAATGAAGAAAGAGGAAAATTGGCAAAGGGAAGGAGAGAGAAATATTGGACATGATGGTGGGAGAGGCATGAGGTACAGATGCATGGAAGAGAAAGATGAGAAGGAGAAATGTTGGATGTGGTGGTGACCTCTCCAGTGGGATGGATGAAGAACAAAAGTAAGTGTAAACCTCCTAGCTTTTCTTTCTATTTAAACTACAGTATGGGCAGACTGGATGGACCGTCATTTACTATGTTACAGTACTTTATTTTGAGGGCTATTCCTTTAATGTTTTTATAGAGTAACATACAAATTCAACTTAAGAACAGTTTTAAAAATGGAACTTGTTCTTAACCCAGGTACTGCCTGTACTTTGAAGTGAACCCTAAGATTCTGAGGCTAAGAAAAAATGTTTGTCTTTCATTTTGCATGTTTCATAAAAATATCTACCGGTATTTTAGGATTTAATAGCAAATATTTCACTTCAACAGTCTACAACTACCAAATTTCATGCTGACTCCTTGTGAAATTTTCTGAGAATACTGAGCCAAACCAAAATATAACGATGAAAAATGTAGAAGATAGGAAGTGAGGTATACAGGAAAACTCCACACAGTACAGAAACCTCACTTATCAGGATTGAAGATCAACAATCAATCAAAATCATAATTGGTGAAAAATAGATGACAAACCAACTTAATGTCATTTTTTTACTTCTTTTATTATATTGTAGTATGCTTGCCCCAATGCTTCTGTGCCCGACGGGACCCGTTTCGCCACAACGGGCTTTTTCAAGGGTTCCAGCAGGGAGCACTCGTTTATGGCTTCCTCTCGCTTCATATGTGATATCGCCACAAGTAATCAGGTAGAAAGTGTGACAGTAAAAGCCAGAAGGATGCTTGGGTGCATAAGGAGAGAAAGGTCCAGAAGGAAAAAAAGAGGCAATAGTGACCCTGTCTTAAGTCTCTGCTGAGACATCATGTGGAGTACTGTGTACTAATACTCTGGAGACTTCACCTTCAAAAAGACATAAACAGAAAGAAGTTGAAAAGGTGGCTACTAAAATTTATTTATTTAAAAATTTATATTCCGTTTAAAACTAAACGGTTTACAAAATGTACATACACAGTATTTAAAATAAGTACATGGTAAAAACGAATATATAGTTTTAAAAAAACATGTAATAAGATAAACATAAAAACAATCTTGAAGAAGATACCATAATATGGATAAAAAGATCATGAACTTTATCAAGAGTAACTTGCTATTCTTTAGGATTCTGAATGGAATATTGCTACTCTTTGGGTTTTGGCCAGGTACTAGTGACCTGGATTGGCCACCATGAGAATGGGCTACTGGGCTTGATGGACCATTGTTCTTTTGTTCATTTCTCTGGTTCGATTATGGCTGCAAGCTAGACATTTTAACCAACTTTTTGGCATTGAAAATGCCCCTCCACATGTCTGTTATTCCATGTAAAATATAATAAAGCCACATTTTGTAAGTGTGCAATAATTTTGCAACTTGATTTCAATATGATTGTGTGTTGGTAATGTTTTACAAGGAACTGGAACTTTTTACTAATGAGAGCTCTGTGCATTAAGACTTCCACACGCTTAAGACCACCAAAACATCCAGACCAAAGAAGCAAAAGTTGGTCGTTGGTTGCTATGTGAGAGGGCTCCAGACGCAAGTGGAAATAAAAAATCAGCTTCGGATTTTGTTAGCATTAAACTTAGCATGTCTTTCCATATGCAAAATGTCAAAAGAAAATGATAATTCCAAAATTATGAAGTATTGTTTCTCTATTTTCCATGGTCTGGAATTAATTTTGCATACAAAACAGAGCAGTGGTACATGGATCAGTTCAGTGCATAGTTATGCAGGTACTAAGGGCATTTGACTGATGGGTCCAAACAGCTATAATCTGTTTCCAACCAATATTTAATATGTGTAGTATAACTTCTGGCCACATTACATAAAGCAAGATTCCTGTGCTAAATGAGCAAGGATGAAGGGGAAACCCATATGTAAATATATTGACTCATGTAACCACATGACTGAAATAAAAAGTCAGAAATCATCTGTTTTTTGCAAAGTATGGAAACAATGTTTCTGGTTTTCATTTACAATCAACACTACCCCAAAATGTCTAATTGGCATTATCCCTGGACAAGCTGGCAGCATATTCTCACATGTGGATGATGTCATCCATGGAACCTGGCATGGACTGTCCAAAGTGGATTGTCACTTTAAAAAGTCAAAAGATTGCCCATACCGGCCATACCCAGGTGCCTTCCCGCCCACTATCAGCTCGCAGGACCATCATTTTTTGTTTTCCACAGAGCGGAGAAGCCATCTTTTGGTTTTCTCTTCACATGTCTTTTGGCATGTATCACATGCATTTTTAACGTGTATATTATACACATTTATTATCCTTGGACAAGCAGGTAGCATATTTTCACGTGTGGGTGATGTCATCCACAGAGCCCAATAGGGACAGTGGTAAAAGTAAATTGCTACTTTAAGTTTTTAGAAACTTCATGACTGCTTGCACCACTTGTGTGCGAGTGCCTTCTTGCCCAACATCGGCTCACGGTACCTCAGTTCTTGGTTTTCCACCGAGCGAAGAAGTGCTATTTTTGGATTCCATCCAAAGCGCGTTGCCTTCCTCTTAACAATTTTCTAAATTTTTTTGCCCTTCGGCTTTATTCTTGTTTTCTTATTTAGTGGTGTTCTTTAGTCTGTGATAAACAAAAAAAATTATTTATATATATATGTTTTTCAGGGGGGTCCCTTTTTTTATACCTCAGTTGGGCCTTTTGGTTCTCTTTTATTCCTACTTCAGCAGTTCTCCTTTTCAGTATCATCATTGAGTCTTTTGACCTCGCCGCCGAGATTTTTCCATCCATGTCTAAACTTTTGAGTAGTTTCAAAAAGTGTTTTGATTGCCAGCACCCTATTTTAATCACTGACCCACACAATTAGTGCTTACAGTGTTTGGGGCCTGAGCATCGAGTACCGTATTTTCACGCATATAACGCGTGCGTTATACACGATTTTTACAAACCGAGTATAACCATGTGCGTTATATTCGTGAGTGCGTTATCCCCTTTTTTTTTTTACATTGTTCCCCCCCCCCCGTCCGGTTCACCCCGCAGGACCGCTCGCACCCCCAACCCCACTCCCATCATGTAGAAGCTGCCTACCGTCGTCCTGCTGCTTCCTCTGCCGGCGGTCCTGCCCCTTCTCTTAGCCCTGCGTCTATGCTGCTTCCTCTTCCGGCGGTCCTGCCCTTTCTCATCCCAAATCAGCCACAGGAGGTTTTTCCAAGGGAGCTAGTGAATGGCTACATTTTAAATCTTTAAGTTCCACAGTACCTGTTTGTATACTCGACAATGGTAACTCTTGCCGTTCCCCAACCGATTCCAGGGCTCCACGCGGCGGCAGCTGTGGTAGAGAGGCAGCAGAAACCCTCTGGACTGCCAGATCTTCATCCTCCTCTTCTTCGCAGCTCTCGGAGGGAACTGCATAGCTCCCCTCGCTCCCTGTGTCCTGCAACATTGGTCGGGGGAGTGGCTGCACCGGCTTGTTACGCTCTTTCAACAAAAGACTAGTTGCCTCGAATGAGGTGTCCAGGTTCTCTGATATGCCCCTACCTCGTGCCGAGGACTTTCCGTCCGGTTCTTCTTGGGGCCCGCGTTGGACGAATGCGTCCATCGGCCCAGGCAATTGCTGTGTCCCGGGTTCCGTGGGATAGACCTGGGTCATGGATTTACGCTTCACCATAAAAATGGCTCGATAGCGTTCAGCCCAGCACCTTCAGATCGCCATCTTAGTTAGGCTCCTCCTCCCCATTCTCTCCAGATTTCTTATTCAATATTACTTGGCATATTTTAAAACAAAACGTGTTGGGTCCTGTATCCCTAGCGGACTAGGTCCTTTAAGGCTCTTATGTGGATGATTTACTTTTATGTGGATGGAATTATTTTATGTGGATGATTTCAGTGTTCCTTTGGAACTTTGACACTTTCAAATAAAGTCCATTTGGGAACATCGTCACTCCACAGAGTTTTTTTTTGGTTTTCTCTGGATTTTCTTCTTTGTGGATATTTTGGGGTCAATTCCTTTTGTTTTTTTGCATATTTTAAAACAGACAGACACTTCCTGGTCTAATTGAAAAATATCAATAAATCTGGGCTGAGATTATAGACTCATATACGTCCACGAACAAATGAGTCTTTAATTCTTTTTCAAAAGAACTAAACCTCTGAATCTCTCAACCGAAGGGGTAAAATATTCCAAAGCTTTGGTCCTGCTGTTCTAAAAAAAATTGAAGAATGATAAACTTCCAAATGCACCATTCGAAAGGATGGAACATCTAGAAACGCCTTTTGTCCAGACCTCAGGTTCGTAACTGGTTAATGTATGTGAAACTCAGCTGCCAAAGTTGTACTGTTCTACTGTTGTGTGGAGAGGCACTGAAGTTTCTAGTGATTCACTTTCTAAAGTGATTCTTAATAATGAGCACTCCCTCACAGCTGTGACAGCAACAATCTGTGCATCTTTGTGGTGCGACTAAAAATGGAAAATTAAAACAATGGTTAAATAGTTATCGTACCCCCTCTTTGCTTCAAATGTCACCTTTTGAAGTTTTCTTTATATACGAAGCCCAATAACTTCAGCCCTTAGCCATCCTAGTACAATTGCCTTCCAATTAAACATATTACCAGCACTTAAAAGCCACTGAAGGTATAAATAGAGCGACAGAGCACAATACACACTGATTCACTGCACTCCCTCAGACAAGGAAGTTAGCTTCTATTGCAATACAGGCTGGCATTTTGGATGAAGTGTTTTAACACCAGTGAGACTAAAACCGCATCATCACCTCGCAGAAAATGCCCCGCGTGATCCAAAGAGCAACTAGGAAATCACATGACCCCGAGCTGTGTCATCTTCTTCATAAATGATACCGCAATTTGGTTTTGATTTTGGCTTGTTGATTCAGAGAAAGAGAGCATTACGGAAGAAAAGTAGTAGAAAATAGATTTGAAGCGAAAAGCCAAAGTTAGCAGGTAGATTTTGACCAGACAATAAATTTCAGACATAGCTTTCTAAATATATTAACATAGTAGATGATGGCAGATAAAGACCCGGATGGTCCATCCAGTCTGCCCAACCTGATTCAATTTAAATTTTTAAATTTTCTTCTTAGCTATTTCTGGGCAAGAATCCAAAGCTTTACCCGGTACTGTGCTTGGATTCCAACTGCCGAAATCTCTGTTAAGACTTACTCCAGCCCATCTACACCCTCCCAGCCATTGAAGCCCTCCCCTGCCCATCCTCCACCAAACGGCCATACACAGACACAGACCGTGCAAGTTTGCCCAGTACTGGCCAAAACAAAGCCCAGTATTGCATTCAATAAGGAAGAATTCTAGTTGCTTTAAATATCCTGAAGAAAATGTAATTTTGTTCAAGACTAAGCACCTATTTTTAAAACCGACATCGACATGATTTATGGGGTTTGTTCTCTTAGGTTTCTGTGACTGGGCTCATGATCCTTGCAGTTGTCCAGTTCTTACCGGGTCTGAATAAGGGGAACTAGTGTTTCTCCATAGATGGAGGCCTCGATTTCTTCATGTTTGTGTCCGAGCCAGTTTGCCGCCATTTCCGAACCAGCCTCTGAATACAGTGTTTAGCTGGTGGTTGTGTTCCTGGGTACTTGTCAGCGAAGGCCTCTTCCGTTTCATTACCCGCTTCACGCATAGCCTTCCACAATCACTATTCTTTCTGGCACCGGCATTAGAAATGGGCTACTTTTCCATGGCCCACCCTGTATTTTAGAGATCATCAAGAGCTATGTAACACTGGTCTCTATTATGCAAAATGTGCATAGTTATAAATTTCAGCAGACTGCAGATGTATATATCCCCACCAGACCTGGCAAATGTACTTTTGGCAGCCTAAGAAAAATGTTACAGGAAGAATAACTCCAGATACTTATCCATTTATGCAAATTAAGAATATACATTGGAGAGACCAATATTTTTTGTCTCACTGACATATTTTGCTTCTTTCCCATGGAACTGGGCTCTGGTTCTTCTCAAGGTTTTCAGGTAATGTTGTAAAATCATTTGACTGCAGTCTACGAAGCCAAGTGTTACCGGGTTCCTTTTCACTGCACATTTATCAAGTCTTGTACAGTATAAGCTCATAAAATCTGCACTTTTTTCTTGGCAATCCAAATGGAGTTTTTATTAAAGACTTCTACAATACACGTAAAGTAAATTTCGCAGTAACTGCCCCTACCCTCTGGAATTCCCTGCCATAGCAACTCCGCGACGAATCACGACTTGATAAATTTAAGACAGATTTAAAGACTTTTTTATTTCGCGATGCCTTCGCTAACACTTAGAGCCATCATCTTTTTTTTTTTTTTTTTTCTTCTTTATTATTCTATTCATCAATAATAACTGCTTTCTTTAAAGCATCCCTCTCCATTATGTTTTATCCTAACCCCACTATCTCCATTTTCTTCTCAAATATGTAACTTCACCCTCCCTTCCCTTCTATCCTCACGGTCTGTAATGTTATTTGTACATACACAATACCTCTTTTTTTTAGTTCTTTTTTAGTTTCTCTTTCTTTTAAACATATTGTTAACCAGCCAGATATTAACTTGATGGTTGGTATATCAAAACTAATAAAACTTGAAACTTGATTACTATTTTGTTTACTGAAGACATATAGGAATATTTTGTGATTATAACAGTGTTTTTTTCCCATCTGGTTCAAAATATTTATATTACTTTTGGTTTTCCTTTTCCCCAAATAATTTGTGCCTCGGAAGTATTTTGGAGCTGGTTTAACCTAGGATGTGCAATGAATGAAGTGTGGGTAAGTATAGCCTCTCCTTTAGGGTGACGGGACTAAATTGCGCGAGATAACGGCACGCCGACAACTGAGCGCAGACAACTGAGCGCAAGGTTGACAGCGCGCCGAAGAAAAGCACTATTTTAAAGGGCTCCGACGGGGGGTGTGGGGGGCCCCACTTTACTTAACAGACATTGCGCTGCCGTTGTGGGGGGTTTGGGGGGTTGTAACCCCCCACATTATACTTAAAACTGAACTTTTTCCCTAAAAAACAGGCAACAAGTTCGGTTTCAAGTATAATGAGGGGGGTTACAACCCCCCCAAACCCCCCACAACGCCAGCGCGATGTCTGTTAAGTAAAATAGGGGGGTTCCCCAGCAACACCCCACGTCAGAACCCTTTAAAATAGTGCTTTTCTTCGGCGCGCCGTCAACCTTGCGCTCAGTTGTCGGCGCAATTTTGTCTATGAACCGGAAAAGTGTTATTGAAGGTCATGTACATACTGACAAGGTATTACACTAATATGTACTACGTGATTTAGAGTACAATTCATGGTAGGAGGTGGCCTAAAAAGGAGGCACATAGAGGGTTTCTTGGTTTTTTTTGACATTAGCAGGACCTCTAAGCTAGAGAGGGAGAGGGGTCTGTTGGATTTTTTAATGCTTTCTCATTATACCACTTCCATCTTCCTCCCTCCCACCCCTAATGACATAACTGGGCAGCTTAAGGAATAGAGAATGGCATGGGAACAAATGTGTCCCCATCCCCACAGGAATTCAGTTTTCCCATCCTATCCTTGCGAGTTTTGTTGCTGTCCCTGTCTCTGCCCCATTCCTGTAAGCTCTGCCTTAACTGCACAAGCCTCGAACACTTATGATTTTAAAGTGTTTGAGGCAGATGAGGACGGAGCTTAGGCATTGTAGGAATGAGGCATTATGACATCACAATCTGTGCTCTAGAATGTTGCTACTTAGGATTTTAAAGCGTTTGAGGCTTGTGCAGATGAGGACGGAGCTTAGGCATTGGTGGAATGAGGCATTATGACATCACAATCTGAGCTCTAGAATGTTGCTACTTATGATTTTTAAAGCGTTTGAGGCTTGTGCAGATGAGGATGGAGCTTAGGCATTGGTGGAATGAGGCATTATGACATCACAATCTGAGCTCTAGAATGTTGCTACTTATGATTTTTAAAGCGTTTGAGGCTTGTGCAGATGAGGATGGAGCTTAGGCATTGGTGGAATGAGGCATTATGACATCACAATCTGAGCTCTAGAATGTGGCTACTTATGATTTTTAAAGCGTTTGAGGCTTGTGCAGATGAGGATGGAGCTTAGGCATTGGTGGAATGAGGCATTATGACATCACAATCTGAGCTCTAGGATGTTGCTACATAGGATTTTAAAGTGTTTGAGGCTTGTGCAGATGAGGATGGAGCTTGCAGGCATGGGGCAAGGACAGGAAAAGAGCTCGCCGGAATGGGACGGGAAAATGAGTTCCCACGGGGACAGGGGAAAATTTGACCCCGTGTCATTCTCTATTCAGGAACTCTTGCCAGCCCAAAGGCAGGAGAAGCTCCTTCTCTAATGTGTGCTTCTCATCTTCCCATCCGCTGCATGTCTGAGAGCATACACCAACTCTATAGCATCAGTGGGGGATAACTCAAGCCATGGCAGGAGAAGGACAGGTAACACAATGTGATCCTTTTGATTTGTTATCAGACTATCTTACTGTTAGAATTTTTTTATGAGTCACATTTGTGTCAGTTAGATACTAAGGGGGTAGTGCGCAGCGGCCGCTAAGAGAGCGAATAAAATGCTAGGTATAATCAAGAAGGGTATTACAACCAGAACGAAAGAAGTTATCCTGCCGTTGTATCGGGCGATGGTGCGCCCGCATCTGGAGTACTGCGCCCAGTACTGGTCGCCGTATCGTAAGAAGGATATGGCGTTACTCGAGAGGGTTCAGAGGAGAGCGACGCGTCTGATAAAGGGGATGGAAAACCTTTCATACGCTGAGAGATTGGAGAAACTGGGTCTCTTTTCCCTGGAGAAGAGGAGACTTAGGGGGGATATGATAGAGACTTACAAGATCATGAAGGGCATAGAGAGAGTGGAGAGGGACAGATTCTTCAAACTTTCGAAAAATAAAAGAACAAGAGGGCATTCGGAAAAGTTGAAAGGGGACAGTTTCAAAACGAATGCCAGGAAGTTCTTCTTTACCCAACGTGTGGTGGACACCTGGAATGCACTTCCCCATCTTAGGCTCTCTGCCAAACAAGCTCCTCCTTGTGCCATCACCAGCAAGACCCCCACTGTCCAACTTTAAGGATTTTCCTAGGGGCTGACTCTCCACCTGCATGTATCCCCTTCTCCAAACTCCCCCTGGCCCCTCACCTTCCCATAGATCTCATTATATGGAAACATGACCTTTAGTTCTGCAAAGCTACTGCTAAGGGTCACCAACATCTTATTGAAGATGGCACCAATAAGGACAGAAGCGACTGGGAATAGCTCCTGGCCACACCACTAGACCCCTGGGGATCCATATTCAATGCTATGTAGATGGCCGGGAATATAGCTGGCTATCTGCCAATATTTAGTGAGGGATAGCCGGCTATTTCACGCTGAATATCTGGCTTAGCGGATTGACCGATGACTTGCAGTATCGTGTAACATAGTCACCGCCAATATTCAGAGGGTTGCTGGCTAAGTTTGGTATATCTTTGGCAAATGAGACTTAGCTGGCTAGCTGCTGGCGGGCCAAAATAGACCAGAAATGCAATGCTGGTGTCCTGATAAGTCGCTGGCATTGAATTTCCGGTATTGCCGTGAACTGCAGGAGATCGCCAGTGATCTCCTAAAAGCTGAATATGAGCCTGCTGGCATTAACGCTCAGGTAGGTGCAGGTGGCTGGCGCTAGGGAGGGGCCTGGGAGAGGGGTTTAGTTGGAAGAGGGAACATATGTGGGGGGTTAGCCACTGGGGATGTTTGGTTCGGAATGGCATAAAGGCGAAGGGCTTCATTGGGGAAGAAGCCTAAAAGGGTACAATAATGTTTGTGAGGTAGCTTGCAAATTGCTTTAACCTCTTTACCATGTGTCAGCAACCTGTGGTATTGAGATACTTCAGGTTGGTGATTCGCATGGTAAAAGCCTACGTTTACCACACCTTGATAACTTACCCACAAATGATAAATCCATTTGCATAATGATTGCTGCTTTCTGATAGATCCAATCATCTTTCTTCATTTGTATATGTTATGTGATGTATAATTATGTCGTGCAAAATGTATTCTTGTTACCTTATTTCCTTATCTTTTTCAGGTGAATACATAATTATGGTTCACGAGGTCACCACACCACCATTCTTGGACCAGACCCTCCCACCTGCTTTCAAACGTTTGAGAATTATTGTAGAAAAACCCAAAGTCAAAGGCACTAAAAAAGATACATTGAATGTTCCTCATATGTAGCCAGAGATATTGATTGGAAGGATTCAGTCCATTATAAATGGTCATCTGCTTTTCATTCTATCTATTTATTTCTGGATGTGTTGGGGGAGGGAGGAAGGGGACAAAGATGTGTTGGGGGAGGGAGGGAGGAAGAGGACAAAATATTTAACATTTCACACTACATTATAAAGTGTCAACAAACCAGATATAAGTGATGCTTTATTATTGGTCAAATTTAATATGCTTGTGACTGGCTTTCAAGATTTATCCTCTTTTCATCAGTACAGATAAACTACAGAATAATTTACGTACTTCTTAGTTTGACTGCATAAGACATTGCAGGTCAGTGGGGGAAGGAGCTTGATGGAAATGAGAGACAGCAAAGCTTTACAGTAGAGAGTTGCACGGGGACAGAAATCAAACCCGTCCCTTCCCATCCCTGGTAGAATCAAGCCCGTTCCCGCTAGGCATCAAACCCATCCCCGCCTATCCCCACAAGTAAGTGAATCCGTCCCCACCCATCCTATAAACTTCAGAAGTAGTTATTTCATTTAATTATGCTACTGAATTAAAGGGTTTGGTAGAGACCCATTTACAAATAAGCAAAGACACTTTATTAATTTGGAAATATAAATTGGGAAGAATACATACTTTGTAAATGGGTTTCTACCAGAGCCTTTAATGCAAATATAAAATATAAATAAATACTCAGCTGATGAGGACCCCTAAGCTATGTCAGCTGAGGACTTCCTCTGCAGGTGGCCGGGGGTCCCTTTTGCCAAGC
The DNA here is from genome assembly GCF_902459505.1 of Geotrypetes seraphini. Classification (NCBI taxonomy): domain Eukaryota; kingdom Metazoa; phylum Chordata; class Amphibia; order Gymnophiona; family Dermophiidae; genus Geotrypetes; species Geotrypetes seraphini. Next base: position 18,562,644 of record NC_047098.1, read on the forward strand.
TTGGCGTCCCCGAGTCACAGATGCTGCCACCTCAGTGGCTCATGGATGCTGCCAGCGACAGCTGCGCTTCGTGGAGGGGAGTTCTGGCTATCTCTAGAGGAGGTCCTCTGCTGGCGGTGCTTGGGGATCCCACCAGCCACAGCAAGTACTTCAAAACTGTAGAAATAAAACCAGAAATGCATTTCCTTTTCTTTTGAACACAATACAAAGACATCTGCTATATACATTTCCCAAAGCTAACATATTTTATTCAATAAATTCCATTTTTTACCTTTGCTGTCTGGAGACGTATTTTTCCATCAAGTTGGTCCCAGTTTCTTTTTTCCACTTGGTCCAGCATTTATCCCTCTCTCATCCCCCGGACCATGTGCAGCATCTTTCACCCCTGCCCACCAGCCCCATGCCCAACATTTCTCCTATCACCCCTCTCCAGCACCATGCCACATTTCTCCCTCCATTCCCTTCACCACTATGTCCAACATTCCTCCCTATTGCATCCCTTTCAATCTGTCCTACTATTCCCTTTCCACCACAACATTTCTCCCTCTCATCTTTCTCTTCCCTATCATCTGTACCTCCCTCCCTCCCTATGACCAAAAATGGAGAAATTAGGTTCTTACCTGCTAATTTACTTTCTTTTAGCTTCTCCAGACCAGTAGAGGTTAACTTTACGAATGGGAATCCCTCCGCCGGTTCCCCCGCTTCCCGTCCTGCACAATGACGCCTTGCCAGCGCCCCCTTTGGTTCCGGTGGGGGCCCGGCTGCGTGAATTTTTCCCCAAATGGGCCGAGATCACGTCCGATCAGTGGGTCCTGGAGGTGGTGCGGGACGGTTATGCCCTGGAGTTCGCCCGCTCTCTGCCGGATTTTTTCCTCGCTTCTCCGTGTCAGACTCCGGGGAAGACGCAGGCTTTTCGCCAGACCCTTCAGCGCTTGCTAGATCTCAGGGCAGTTGTTCCGGTGCCCCCTCCGGAGTGGGGCACGGGCAGGTACTCCATTTACTTTGTGGTGCCCAAGAAGGAGGGGACCTTTCGGCCCATCCTCGATTTAAAAGGGGTCAACAGGGCTCTCAAGATTCCCTCTTTCCGTATGGAAACTCTGCGGTCGGTCATTCTGGCGGTTCAGCCGGGGGAGTTTCTCACTTCTCTCGATCTGACGGAGGCCTACTTGCATGTTCCCATTCGGGCCTCTCATCAGCGTTTCCTGCGCTTTGCGATCTTGGGTCGGCACTTTCAGTTCTGTGCGCTTCCCTTTGGGCTGGCCACGGCTCCTCGGACGTTCACCAAGGTGATGGTGGTCGTCGCGGCAGCCTTGCGGTCGGAGGGCATCCTGGTACACCCCTACCTGGACGACTGGTTAATTCGGGCAAAGTCGTTGCAGGAAAGCTCCCGGGTTACTGCTCGGGTGGTGGAGTTTCTCCGGTCGCTGGGCTGGGTGGTCAACCTTTCCAAGAGTCGGTTGGTCCCGGCTCATCTTCCATTCCCCGTGTATACCATCTCTCTTTCCCTCTCACTGACACACTCACGACCAAACAGTTTTCCCTTTCTATTCCCTCCCCCACCTCAGCATCTCTTTCCCTCCCTCCATCTTCTCTCCCAAGTTCATGCCCCCTCCCTCCTGTGTCCAAAAACGCACTCCCTTCTGTGTCCCATGTTTGGGCACCTCCCATGTCTCAACGCGCTTCCTCCTTGCTGCAACGCGTGCATGCCCGCTCGCTCCCTCCTTTTCTGCTCCCCTCCCACAAGGCTGTACCTTTCTGCTTTCTAGCTGCATTTCTTCGCACTGCACACTTCACATGGTTGACGCAAAGCCCTGCACACTACACCCTGCGCGTGGTTGAAGCAAAACATTCAAATGTCAGCTCTGACGTCGGAGGAAAACATTTGTTATTGAAATATTTCTAGCCTCAAACAACCCAGTTTTGCCCTGGACAGCAGTAAGGAAATTCTCCCACCTGATATTTTTTTAAATGTATGCAATCAGTGCCAATGCTCACACAAAAACCTTTTTTAAAAAAGAATTGCTCTTGTATGTATAATTTTATGCACAGAGCATATTATCAGAAGCTTTATGCATAAAACATCTGTGTAGACTGGGAGCCAGTGAAGTTACAAAGAGAGCATCTAAATTCAGTGCTTTCCTTTATCATTTTTCTACACTAGAAAAGCTTTCCATCAGATGGCTTTACGCAGACATGAGGTCTTGCATCCTAGCCACAGCAAACACATGACAGTTATATCTGACAATGGGTGAGAAAGCCAACGTGCTTATTAAGTCATTTTTCATTTATTTCAAATTATTTAATTATGCTAATTTTCAAATATCTTCCATCCTTGTTTACTTCTAGTTCCTGTTACATGCCCTTACTGTGGAGTCATTACTGACCTTTATACAATAAAATATTTAAATTCCACAGCAAGCTGATAATTAAAAAAAAAAAATCTCTATCCATTTCTAGCGAATGACACAACACTAACACTATAACACCAACAAGCATATATACTGTACTTTACAGGATTTTCAAAGTAGGCATGTTCTTTCACAGTGAAAATCACCCCAGGAAAAGTACCTACACATATGTACAGCTGTTAATATGTACAGGTTCTTTTTCTGAGCAAAAATACAAACATACTTAAGAAAATTGAAAATTATAGTGTAATTCCAAATCACATCTCCAGGTAAAATGTCAGTATATATACGAGCTTGTTTCTTGATACAGCCAGGCAGTTCTATGAAAGCATTTCTCGGCAAATAAACGTAGTTTTATCTGCAGAAATGGTTTGGAAAATTATCATCTAAAGCTACACAAAGTACACTTTCTTTTCTAGTTCATGGAATATCCAAATTGGATTATACAGAGCTGTCATGATATTGCAATCCTTGTTGACTAGATCTGCAGGTCACATGGCTTCATGTGCCCAGTCATTTCCACTGTGCAGTAACTGAGAAGGAGCCTTATAATTTTGGCATGCAGACTAAACAAATAGGACATGGATGAGTTAGATGATCAGACAAACACACAGAGGAAACTCAATGCCACTATTTTTACATGATGGCTTTTATGATCAGAATGATATTTATGGAAATATGCTTCAGAGAGATTTATTTAGTTTTGACATTTTATAACCCACTAATCTAAAAATGATGTTTGACCAAAGCGGCTCTTAAAAATGTATGCATGAAATGCGAACAATGCAATGACAACGTAAAACATGGAAAGGGACCAGCACCTTATGGAGATTTGTGTGCTGATAAAAGGACTGCCTCTTTGCCCATTTTCTGTAGTCAGAGGACTGAAGTTTGTCCCGTGAATGGGACATTAAATTTTTAGGGCTCCTTTTACAACAGCGCGCTAGGGCCTTCAATTGCCGAGTGCGCTAGTCGCTACCGCCTCCTTTCGAGCAGGCGGTAGATTTTCAGCCAGCATGCGCTAATCCGGCGCATGCGTTAAAAACGCTAGCGCACCTTTGTAAAATATCTTGTTTTTGTGAAGAAGTTTGTTCCCTGCAAGGGAAAGAGATTTTTTACTCAGGATATGAGCCCCAAATATATTTCGCACTGCTTATCCAGTTGTTGGGTCCCTTTCCTATGTTCCACTCCTCCTCATATATCCCTAGCACTTGTAGAACATAAGATTGCCGCTGCTGGGTCAGACCAGTGGTCCATCGTGCCCAGCAGTCCGCTCACACCAGCGCCCACTAGCCCTACCTGCGTACATTCCAGTTCAGCAGGAACTTGTCTTTATTTAACCCCCTCCCCTCCACCTTTACCAAACCACAAAAGCATTTTTTAGCACAGGCCGGCGTACTGAATGCTCTATTCTGCTCCTGACTTCTACAATATTTTGATAGAAACAGATAAGACAAATCTCCAACCACAACTTCTAATTAACATGTGACTAATGTAGCAGACCACAGGCATTCCATGTTGTCTCAGGCTCAGAGACCTTTGTGAGATGTGGTGGCCCGCAGACAATAGGTAGGAATTATAATCATTTTTATTTCCGATTACAAGGTGAAAGTGAGCCTACTTCCTGTAAAGGAGCAGGATAATTCATAACCGTATCAGGAGCATTCCTAAATATACAGTCATCACAAATGGAGCCCATTGTGGTTACTAACAAAGTATGCATTGTCTACAAATTCTCCGACAGCTTTCAGATCCATCCATTTTCCAACAACTAAAAAGCAACAGAGAAAATGGGTTCTCTTCTTTAGATGTGGCTATTTCCTTGTCAGCAGAGAAACCACTGCATTATCACTTTATGATCCTGGACCCATATTTGGTAGTAGAGAATGACATGGTGACAAAATTCATCACCGTTCCCGTCCCCGTGGATAACCACGGGAAATAATCCCATGTCATTTTCTAGTATCTATTTCCTTCTACACCAGCATTCTTCAAAGCAAAGCTTGTGGGTCAGTGGTTGTGGCCATTCATACTCTGATTCTTATGGGAGCCAAGGATAATGAAGCCATTGTGACATCACTGATGTGATTGGCTCTTAGGCACTGGTGGAATGAGGCATTATGACATCACAATATCTGCTCTGGATACCAGAGACTGTCATTCTGTAGTGTCTGTTTCAACCTCAGTCCTTCTACACCAGCATTCTTCAAAGCAAAGCTTGCGGGTCAGTGGTTGTGGCCATTCATACTCTGATTCTTTTGGGAGCCAAGGATAATGAAGCCATTGTGACATCACTGATGTGATTGGCTCTTAGGCACTGGTGGAATGAGGCATTATGACATCACAATATCTGCTCTGGATACCAGAGACTGTCATTCTGTAGTGTCTGTTTCAACCACAGTCCTTCTACACCAGCATTCTTCAAAGCAAAGCTTGCGGGTCAGTGGTTGTGGCCATTCATACTCAGATTCTTCCCTCTCTCCTTAAAGAATGACATGAAGATGGTTTCCCGCGGTTATCCGCGGGGACGGAAACAGTGATGAATTTTGTCACCGTGTCATTCTCTAGTTAATTTCTCCAGAAAGCGGCCTTTCTATTTCAGGTAGTAAATTGAAGGAATACAGGAACTTAATCACGGGATGGTTGAAAGGAAAATGATCAAATAGTATAGTAAAAAGAACACAAATGGTCTCAAAATGACTTCCAAGTTGCTGAAGTGTTAGCCCTCTCCTTTCTTCAACTCTCATTCTCCCTCTTCCGTTGTTTCTTTTATTCTTCTCTAAAGCTTGGCTTGGCTTTTTGATCTCTAAGAAAACAGTCTGTTAATCAGTAAAGCAGCAAAAAAAGCTCTGGCACCCAACTGGATTTCAGCCAAACTAATGCATTCCAGATACATCTGAAGCAGAGGAAGCGTGCTGGGGGGGGGGGAGGGAGGCTATCTCTGGACTTTAGGCAGGGTTTAGTTCAGCACTGCTTGTGCTAAAGAAGGATGCACTATGTTTATTGAAATAAATAAGGGACATGATGCTATGAGCCCGGACAGTATCGGAATTTTAATATCTGTGATTCTATGTTAAAAAACATTCATTTGAGCTAGAAAACAGCAATTAAGCACAATCGCTTTTAGCTGAGCTAGCTGCAAAGTGATCACACTTGCGATACAGGGCTGACCTTAGAGGACAGCAGGTCCCAGGATGAAACAGCCAGAATGGGGACCACCTGGGATTGAAGAAAAAGAGATAGCATCCTTAACATTGAAGAGCTGGCGATGGACCTCTGGCTGGACCATCTGATCCTAGCCTAGGGTTATCATAAGAACACAATAATTGTCGCTGATGGGACAGACCAGTGGTCCATTGGGCCCAGCAGTCTGCTCACGCAGCGGCCCCTAGGTCAAAAACCAGTGCTCTAAATGAGTGCAGCCTCACCTGCGTACGTTCCGGTTCAGCAGGAACTTGTCTAACTTTGTCTTGAATCTCTGGAGGGTGTTTTCCCCTATAACAGCCTCCGGAAGAGTGTTCCAGTTTTCCACCACTCTCTGGATGAAGAAGAACTTCCTTATGTTTGTATGAAATCTGTCCCCTTTTAACTTTAGAGAGTGCCCTCTTGTTCTCCCTACCATGGAGAGGGTGAACAACCTGTCCTTATCTACTAAGTCTATTCCCTTCATTATCTTGAATGTTTCGATTATGTCCACTCTCAGTCTCCTCGTTTCAAGGGAGAAGAGGCCCAGTTTCTCTAATCTCTCACTGTAAGGCAACTTTTCCAGCCCCCTAACCACGTTCTGGTTCAGCAGGAACTTGTCCAACTTTGTCTTGAATCCCTGGAGGGTGTTTTCCCCTATAACAGCCTCCGGAAGAGCGTTCCAGTTTTCCACCACTCTCTGGGTGAAGAAGAACTTCCTTACGTTCAAATGGAATCTATCCCCTTTCAATTTTAGAGAGTGCCCTCTCGTTCTCCCTACCTTGGAGAGGGTGAACAACCTGTCTTTATCTACTAAGTCTATTCCGCTTACTCCTGCCTTTTTCTCCCCTGCTGTTACTCTCCTCTAATATGTAACTTCCACAAGTGATAAAGAACCAGTGTTATAGTGAGCTTAACTATGCATATGTCAATGCATTGACGTACACCAACACCAGTCAATCCACTCAAATAAATTAGTCTTCAGACCCTCAGAAATGCCACCATCCACTCCATTGTAGTTTCAATAGTGGTTTGATTTACACATTAGATCCTCACCGGGTCACTTATAATCTATTATAAAGATAGAACTTTGCTCTGACTATTTTGCAAATAATCTTCTTATAAAGCTAATACTTAGCTGAGGTGGTGCATTCAAAGGGATCTATCACCAACATGTTTCACCCTATACTGGGTTTCATCAGGGCTCCGATCCCTCTAAGTTTGAATTGGTTACCCACAACGCGACCACTTCTCCTCCCCGGTGTCTCGCGGCACACCTGAAATCTCGGGTGGCACACTAGTGTGTAATATACTGGTTTAATGGATGAATATCACTGCTTGAAGATTTATAGCACAGCCTCCGCCTTTCCCCCTCAGCCCAGAAGCATAAGGACAATATTTTGCCATATAGGGAGCATGGTGACGGGTCAAAAGCGCGTGAGGACAAAGGCACGCCGAAAACCGAGCACGGACAACTGAGCGCAGGACTTCATCGCGCTGAAGAAAAAACATATTTTAAAGGGCTCCAACGGGGGTGTTGGTGGGGAAACCCCCCCCCCACTTTACTTAATAGAGATCGCACTGGCGTTGTGGGGGATTTGGGGGGTTGTAACCCCCCTCATTATACTGGAAACTTAACCTTTTCCCTGATTTTTAGGGAAAAAGTTAAGTTTTCAGTATAATGTGGGGGGTTACATCTCCCACACACACCCCCAACATGGCAGCGTGAGGCAGCGGGATCCCTATTAAGTAGAGTGGGGGGTCCTCCCCCCACACCCCCTGACAGAGCCCTTTAAAATACGGGTTTTCTTCGCCACGATTAAGCCCTGCGCTCAGTTGTCCACTCTCGGTTGTTGGCGCACCTTTGTCCTCGCACGCTTACGAGTAATTGTGAGGAGCTAAAAGTTAAGATGTGCCACTTTACGTTAACATGCACTGTTTTAGCACAAGCTCCATTCTATGCAATGAGACCTGGTTACAAATAACTGGGATTTAACATTAAAATAAAAACTCTTTACGGTAGCCCACATTGATGAATGGCTTAATATTATCTATAATTTTTGAAAACATATGAATAGCAGAGTTGTGCATTCACCGTCTGCCAGCAAGTGCATAATTTCTGCTAAATGTCAGCATGATCATTTTTATGGTTTCTATGGTTTAACGATTGCAATTAAAGAAATCGTTTCTGACTGCAGCAGTTACCTTAAAGGGCTTTCTTCGGCGTTTTCACGGCCGTTTTGTTGCCGAGGTTAAGTTGAATCGTGGAACACACAGGCCAGAATTTCAACTTGGATGCAGGTAATACATAAAACTGAAACAAAAGAGAAAAGAAGATTATACCTTTTTTTATTGGACTAATAATATATTTTTGGATTCGCTTTCAAAGCAATGCCTTCTTTGCTCTGTTTTAGTGTTTCTGTCGCATTTATTACCGTTAAAAGTGGTCTAACATGGCTACCACACCACTTTGCTCATCTTCGATGCCGGCTTTCTGGACCCACATTGTATGAGAACCCGAGCCCTCTGTGAAAGGGAAAATTTTCTATCAGGCTACGTGATTTTCTCTTATAGCACATCCTTTGTGCTTTCTGGGTTCAAATCTTCTCCGTCGAAGCTTCATTTGCCAGTCAGTGTACAGTAGTCCCCCGCGAACTCACGGTTCAGTGTTCGCAGCCCCAGTCGTTCACGGTTTTTTTTCCCCTCCTCAAAAATAGACTGTTTTTCCTATTACCCCGCATGCTTCTCTCCCGTGCTGCGAATACCCAGCACGCCGTGCAGCCGCTTTCTCCAGCACCCAAGGTTGTTCTACTGCACCTTTCCCTTCCAGGAGTTCTGCAGTAAAGTAGAGGAGAGGGGTGAGCCCAAAACAGAGCGCATCACTGAAATTGGGCAGCCTGCACGGCGTGAAGATAAAGAGAACGCCGGCCCTGCAGCCCTCTCCCGCCTCCCCTAAACCGCCTCCAATTATTGCGGGTTTTTTAAATTTGCAGGTGCTCCTGGAACGGAACCCCTGCGAATTTCAGGGGAGCACTGTATTAATGGCACATACAGTGGCCTAGTGAGAATACGTGGTGCCCGGGACTGCGGTACCCTCTTCTCTGGCCTCCACCCTGCTCCTTACCAATCCCTCCCTGCTTTGCGCGTGCCCCCTTCCCTTCCCCCGTACCTTTTTAATTTTTCCAGGCGAGAGCAACAGCACAAACTTGCTGCCCGCGTCGTGTCGGCTATCTCTCCGACATCACCTCCTAGACGCGGGGCCCGGAAGCGACATCAGAGAGAGGCGACACCGACGCGGGCAGTGAGTTCGTAATGCTGCTCACACAGGAAAAATTAAAGAGGTACAAAGGAAGGGAAGGAGCACACACACGCGGCAGGGGGTCCTTTACAAGGACCGCGCCTGTGGCGGACTGCCCCACCCCGCACCCCTCTTACTATGCCAGTGGGCATATTTTCATTTCTTTAATTCACCTGAAGAAATGCCAACCAATACTCTGCACTGATCTGACAAGCTTCCCTCTTCCCACTGAATGAACGCTGTGTCAGCATTTGCAATGCTGTTGAAACAAGATGAAGGGGAAATCACATTCCTTTTGGCTTCCTCTCTGCTATGAGAAGGGAGGCAGGGGTCAGGAAATGACCACATCCTCTCAATGGAAGGTTTATTTCACACATAGCCTATAAATCTGCTCTACTTTAGATCTGTTCATTCCTGTTTGAGAATGACAATCATTATTTGACCCTCAACTGTTTTATTTATGCTCACACTATCTTGCTGTGCCTCATTCGTTTAAATGTGTCCTTATGGAAGATCAAGCCGCCTTTTAACCTTTTCAGTGCTCCACTTTCACCAGAGTATGCAAAGCCATTAGGCAGTCGCCTAGAGTGACAGCTTCTGTAGAGCAGCAAACAGCAGCTTAAGTCAAAGCAAATACATCCTGACAGCCGCACCAACTCAAAGAACTATTGGTGTGTACTTTACCCACAGAGTAAGTTCTTTCTCCATTTATGGGACTTTGGGATTTTTGCTTTGCTTTCGTGGAAAATCAGTTCTCCTTTTTTCTTGTAATTTGCAAGCTGCCCGTTTACCCACATAAATGGCTTTTGGAAATTGTCTTTATTATGTACGCATTGCCAGAGGTTGTAGCAAGAGCAGACAGCGTAGCTGGTTTTAAGAAAGGTTTTGACAATTTCCTGGAGGAAAAGTCTATAGTCTGTTATTGAGAAAGACATAAGAGAAGCCACTGCTGGCACCAGATCAGTAGCATGGAATGTTGCTACTCTTTGGGGTTCTAGAATGTTGCTACTCTTTTAGATTCTGGAATGTTGCTGCTCCTTGGGGTTTGGCCAGGTACTAGGGACCTGGATTGGCCACCATGAGAACGGGCTACTGGGCTTGATGGACCATTGGAATTTTTTAAGTACCTTCTTACTTCTCATTTATAATCTTAATGTATATTTTCTTCAAACCGCTTAGAACCTAACGGATGTAGCGGTATATAAGAAATAAATTACATTACATTACATTACATTGAGCTGACCCAGTAAGGCTATTCTTGTGTTCTTATGTTCCAATATATAAATTGAAATGTAAAATTTAAAAGTACAATGTCCAATTGGGTAGTTTATGGGATTGTTCTGAGAAGACTGATCTTTGGATGATCCTGACAGTTAATTATCAAAATCTTGGAGAGGCCTAAAAGTTAATTGACGGAGGCTCACAGCTGAATGTTTGCCTAGGACAGGGGTCGGCAACCCGCAGCTCATGAGCCACATGTGTCTCTTTCACCATGTAGTTGCGACTCTTCTATTGCTTCAATGGGTTAGCGGCAGCAACTCCTACAGCTGCCTGCTGCTAACCCGGAAGCCTCTCCTCTGCTGTGTCACAGGCGGGATGCGACTTAGGAGAAGCTTCTGGGTTAGTGGCAGGCAGCTGTAGGAACTGCCGTTGACCTGTTAAAGCAAGACAGAGCTCAGAATGGGTTACAAGGTAACATACATAATAATTAGACAAAACGAGTTAATTGTGAATGGGGTGGGGGAAAGGAATTGTATTGAAAGAGGAATGAGAGTGCTGAGAAAGGGAGAAATTGATATAGGGGTGGAGGGGAGGGAGAGATGGAGAAATGGATATAAGGGTAGAGGGGAGGGAGAGATGGTGCATGGGGAGAGAAGGAGATATGGACATGGGATGGAGGGGAGGGAGAGATGGTGCATGGGGAGAGAAGGAGAAATGAATATGGGGTGGAGGGGAGGGATAGATGGTACATGGGGAGAGATGGAAAAATGGATATAAGGGTGGAGGGGAGGGAGAGATGGTGCATGGGGAGAGAAGGAGAAATGAATATGGGGTGGAGGGGAGGGAGAGATGGAGCAATAGATATAAGGGTGGAGGGGAGGGAGAGATGGTGCATGGGGAGAGAAGGAGAAATGGACATGGGTGGAGGGGAGGGAGAGATGGTGCGTGGGGAGAGAAGGAGAAATGGACGTGGAGGGGAGGGAGAGATGGTGCATGGGGAGAGAAGAGAAATGGACATAAAACAACTGCAGAAACAGTGTAAAAAGTCTCATTAAATATTTTTTCTTTATTTTCTTTAAGGTTTTAGTGTAAGTTGTGTTGAATGCATATCTGCCCACATCACATTAAAAACTGTATCTCAACCCCCCTTCTCTGCCCATAGCAATTCTGGGTAAATCCTGGGTCAAACATTTAGGATAAAATGGTTCTGTGCTTTAAAAAGGCTTTTAAAATGTCTCTGCTTTAAAAAGACCCTGGGCCTAGAAATTCTACCTCCAGATTCTATTAAAGCTGCTCACATTTGTGTGCCAAGATTTAGGTGTGATATACACATAACGTAATTGGTTAAAGAACCAATTAACGGCAATAATTAGGTGCCAGCAATCAATTATTGATGTTACTTGGCAACAAGTAGGATTTGCACCTGCATCTGGTTGTGTGCTATTCTGTACCACTGGCCACCTGAATATCTGGGTTGCATGATTGATGGATGCTGGGCATATGGGTCAGTATATTTTCAGTTTTGTGCCCTGAAGATGAGGCGTGTCAGTGGAAGGTTTTGTGTTTTTTTATGACGATGATATAAAAATAGGCAGCTATTGAACACTATTGTATGAGGCTGTCATGTTTTTGAGGCTTTTTTTTTCTCCACTGTTTTTGGTTTTTTTTTTAATTTATAAATTTAAATGATTTACAATATCAAAATATATCAAGGATAAAGGTTTCTTACAACAATTTTTTGACAATATTCATACAACACAAACATTCCTTATCAAGCCCTCAAATAATGGGGAGACATGCGACTTTCCAACTAACAAAAATAAGGAAAACAAAGAATTGGTTCTTGATTCAAATGAATCTTAACCATTCAATTACTATTGGGAATCTTACATCCACCATTTTCTCAGTAATGAATCATTAAAACAATAGGAAAACTCATTTCTGTTCTCGAGCTATTAGAAATTGTTGCAGTTGAATGGGATCCCAAAATACGTATTCAATGTCTTATAATTTGACAAGACATTTGCATGGAAATTTTAAATAAAAAGATGCCTCTAGAGCTAGAACTCTTATTCTTAATTTCAAAAATTCTTTCCTTCTTAGTTGCGTAGCTCTAGAGACATCAGGAAAAATTCTAACAAAATCTCCACAAAATTTTGTCAACCTATCTTTAAAGTAACATGCATGAGTGAGATAGACAAAATGTTAATAATGAAACTTTACTTTAGTTTTTTTTTTTTTAAGCTGATCTTCAGGTCTCAAGTTTGCCTCTCATTTGCCACACTACATCTAATATAATAAAATGGTAAGTCGTGCATGCGCACTTCCTAAGTGTGCGCCGGTTTTCCGTGAGCTGTAGCGACACAAAGGAAGTGCGGCTTACGATTCTTTGAAAGACGCGGCGGTGGCTACTCTCACGATCCCCGCCTGCGTCGGACTTCCGACGCAGGTGGGGATCATGAGAGGAGCCACCGCTGCGACTTTCAACTAAAAAAAAACAAAAAACAAGGCGGATGTCGGCCCGATGGCTGGAGTTCACCGCTGAGTCCGGTGAGGAGTGCTTCCCTCAACAGGAACCGCCGGGTCTAATTCAAATACTCCCGGCAGGTCGGGAGGGGGCGGAGCAGGTTCCCACGCCTGGCGGGGACCGGACAGGAACTAGACTCCCTGCAGGAGCCAGCCTGATGGCTGGAGATCACCGGACTGGACAGGGGGAGCAGGTAAGGGGGTGCTGCAGTACAGGAGGAGCAGGGAAGAGGTGATTCTGGACAGGGGGGGAGGTAACAGGAAGGGAGGCCTACTGCTGGATAGGGGAAGCAGGGAAGAGGTGCTGCTCGACAGGGGGGGGAGAGAGGGGGGGGTGTAAAAGGAAGGGAGAAGGGCTCCTGCAAAGGAGAAGAGCTACTGCTGGATATGGGGAGCTGGAAATGGGGTGATGCTGAACAGGGGGAGATAAAAGGAGAAGGGCTACTGCTATATAGGGGGAGCAGGGAATGGGTGGGGGTGCTGCTGGACAGGGAGGAGGTAAAAGTAAGGGAGAATGGCTGCTAGCACCCGTTAATGTAACAGGCTAAACAACTAGTTATAATATAATAGGATATCGTAGTTTGTCATTGAGATTGCTTTCTCCTTTGGTGGCGTGTGGATACTGATTTTTTGAGTGCCATTCACTCAATGCTCTTGCACCAGTAATGGCCTTCATGAATAGGGAAGTTGAAGCGCTAATGCATGGGATTAGAAGAAAGAATTCACTGGAATTCTTGTATTATCTGAGGGCAAGCTGGAGAACAAGTCCACACAGCATGGGCAACGTCACCGACAGAGCCAGGCAGGGAAACCTCTCCAGCTTAGTAAGTACTAGAAGCTTTTGAATGGCCTCATCGTGCATGCAGGATCCTTTCTGCCTGCCATTGTTACACAGGACCACCTCAGTCTTCATGTTTCTATGGAGCCAGTTTGATGCATGTCACTGGAGATCACTTCAATTTATTTATTGGGGGGGGGGGCTAGACCTGGGGTGGGCAAACTTTTTGATTTGGGGGCCACAATGGGTTCTTAAATTTGACAGAGGGGCCGGACCAAGAGCATCTTTCTATCCTTCCGTCCCTCCCATCCCCCTGTGCAGCAGAACCCTTGCCCAGCTTCTATCCTTCCCTCACGTCGGGAATATTAAAGAGATACGGGGGAAGGGAAAGGGCCCGCACGCGTGGCAGGAGGGGCGGGAAATGAGCAGATGGGAGTGGAGGGGTGGACAAGAGGGTGGAGGAGGGGCAGAACTGCTCCGGGCACCTCTCACCCTCGCTATGCCATTGGATCAATGGATTCTAACGATCATCTGCTTAGGATGTTGTCTGCGCCTATTTAAAATACTATCCTTTTCGTTGTACCTATGATAGCATTATGGATTAATTGTTAATTGCCATTATATCGCTATATTGTTTTGCTGCTTATTTTTTTTTTCTCTTCGCTACCTTTTCTCTTCTCATACATATGACTCATGTTATCTTATAATGTTGTATTCATTTATGTATGATCTATTTAAATGTCAATAAAAATTATTGAACAACAACAAAAAAATACTACCTACCATATTACTTACCAAAAGGACCATGGCCAAGCTCTCAGCATCAGGAACTACTTACCAAGGAGCACTTTTCCATCTTAGTTGCAAGTGTGGATGAATCCGTTCCACAAGGGGAAAGAGGGCAGGGGAATTGCTCCAAGGATTTTTTGGTTACAAAAAAGAGGTAAAGAGGATGGGACTTGAATTACTGCTTTTTCTATAAGAAAGGTTTGAACAAGTTCCTGGAGGAAAAGTCTGTAGTGCGTTATTAAAAAAAACATAAGGGAAGCCACTGCTTGCCCTGGATTGGTAGCATGGAATATTGCTACTCAGTTAAGCCATTGTAACATCACTGATGAGGTTGGCTCTGAGGCACTGGGGAATGAGGCATTATGACATCACAATCTCAGCTCTGGAACGTTGCTCTCATTGGGGTTACGGAATCTTGCTATTCTTTGGGATTCTATATGGAATGTTGCTACTCCTTGGGTTTTGGCCAGGTACTAGTGAAACTGGATTGGCCACCGTGAGAACAGGCTACTGGGCTTGATGGACCATTGGTCTGACCCAGTATGGCTATTCTCATGCTCTTACGTGTGCCAAGTATTGGACAATCAAGCCATTGTAACATCACTGATGAGGTTGGCTCGGATGAGGCATTATGACATCACAATCTCATTGGGGTTCCGGAATCTTGCTATTCTTTGAGATGCTGGAATGTTGCTACTCCTTGGGTTTTGGCCAGGTACTAGTGACCTGGATTGGCCACCGTGGGAATGGGCTACTGGGCTTGATGGACCATTGGGCTGACCCAGTATGGCTATTCTCATGCTCTTACGTGTGCCAAGTATAGGACAATCAAGCCATTGTAACATCACTGATGAGGCTGGCTCTGAGGCACTGTGGAATGAAGAATTATGACATCACAATCTCAGCTCTGGAATGTTGCTTTCATTGGGGTTCCGGAATCTTGCTATTCTTTGAGATGCTGGAATGTTGCTACTCCTTGGGTTTTGGCCAGGTACTAGTGAAACTGGATTGGCAACCGTGAGAACGGGCTACTGGGCTTGATGGACCTTTGGTCTGACCCAGCATGGCTATTCTTACGTTCTTATATGGTTTATATAGCTGAAGCGTTTACATGAGGCAGCGAAGTGTTAAGTGACTTACCCAGAGTCACAGGGAGCTGCAGTGGGAACAAATCTCACAACCTCAGCATGCCGAGGCTGCTGCTCTAATCACTAGGCCACTCCTGTTCGGCGACACAGTAAGGGGGGGGGGCACCCTGGGTGCCAACATGTTGGGGGCTGAGAGAGTGGCCAAATGTTGCTTAATCACTACAGGGATGCTGGTCAAGCTGCAAAGACCAAAGCTAGCCCTGTGGTTACACTTCCCCCTCCGTATTCGCGGTTTCCGTATCTACGGATTCACTTATTCACGATTTTAAACCTAAAATTCCTTTTCTTTTTTCGGGCTATTTTAAGCCCTGTAAGGCCCCCCCCCCCCTTAAGTCTTACCTGGTGGTCTAGTGGGTTTTCAGGCAGGAGCAATCTTCCCACGTTCCTGCCCCGTGCAGATCGCTCACAGGAAATGGCTCGAGAGACGACGGGAGCTCAAGGCAGCCATTTCCTGTGAGCGATCTGCACGGGGCAGGAACGTGGGAAGATCGCTCCTGCCTGAAAACCCACTAGACCACCAGGTAAGGCTTAAGGGGGGGGGGGGCTTTGAGGGCTTAAAGTAGCCAGGGGAAGCGGGGCTTAGGGCCAGAACCGGCTCAAATATTATTCGCATATTTTTTTATCTTCGCGGGCCGGCTTTGCCCCTAACCACCGTGAATGCAGATGGGGAAGTGTATATAATGAGGTCTGATCTACCTCCCACGCAAAGATAAAGAAGAGCCATTAACTGTCTTTAACAATGTGAAATGCTCTTGCTACCCCCGCCAAAAATAGAGGATCTACAGAGGCCAGTGTAAAGATGCGTCAATGAAGACTGTGACATGCTTTCTTCTACATATTTAACAAACTTTCTGTTTTATTTGCCGACACTCACAGTCTAATAATTGCTTATCATTTCAGCATTCAGCGCTTGTCAAATTTTCATCTGTAAATATGGAATTCAACAGCATTTGCAGAAAGACTGTTTTTGGTGCTGCAAACAATTTTGCTGTTTAAACTGTCAGGATATGTCATGACATCTGGATTTCATATTTCATCTTTTTTTAATAGGCTGCAAACAGTAAATATAGTGATTCTCCCCCCCCCCCCCGCGAATTCACGGACTCAGTAATTCGCGGTTTTTTCCGACCGCCTCTTCCTAGTACTAAAATCATGGTTAGACCAATCAGGAGCAGCTTTGATATGCCAGATAGCGTGTCAAAGCAGCTCCTGTTTGGTGTAACCATAGCTTTAGAACCAGGAAGAGGCGGTCAGAAAATATGCCCGGCTTCATAAGTACAATTTAAGCAGCTGCTGGCACCCCAGCTGCCCTCTCCTGCCTGAAAAACCGTATTCGCGGTTTTTCGAAAGTCACGGGTGTTTCTGGAACGGAACCCCCATGAATTTCGGGGGAGTACTGTACATCTATGTGATTAAAAAAAAACAACAACGACCCCAAACAACCCATAAGAGAAAGTGAGCAAGGAAACAGAAGGGGGGGGAGGGGAGACAAAGGGCTCCTTTTACAAAGGTGCGCTAACATCTGAAAACCTGGCTTTTCTCAAAAACCTAACACTCCCTCCTCTTCTGACATCCCAGCCCGCTAACACTCTTCCCTCTCTGATCTTCACCCATTCCCTTCCTTGGAGTTCCTTTCTCATTACAATTCCTGTAAACCGTACCGAGCTCCACAAATGTGGAGATGGTGCGGTATATAAACCCAAGATTTCGTTTAGTTTAGTTTAGCGGTTTTAACGCGTGCTAAAATGCTGCGCACGCTAGCCGCTACCGCCTCCTTTTAAAGAGGCGGTAATTTTTCAGCTAGCGTAGCAAACCTTTGTAAAAGGAGCCCAAAGTAATCAAATACAGGAAGAAGGGGTTGGGGGGGGGAGTGCACAGAAATGTATCACAGGTGAGACCAGGGGGAGCCACTGCTGTAAGGCCAAAAAAACAAGTGGCTATGGGAGAAGCGGGGGTGGGGGTCAAACTGTTGGAAGGCACAGTTAGAGAAATAGCTGTTTAGCAATTATTTAAATTTCAGGAAGGACAGTTTGAAACAAAGGGTTAAGGAGACACTAAAACAGGATGAGTGGCACGAGGAGTGAATCTGAAGGTGGGCGGAGACGAGAATATGTTGATGAGCAGAAGCAAATTTGATAAGGGATAAGGAAAAGATGGGCAATTTAAACATGAAGGCCCATATTCTATAAACAGCGACTTCAGTTAGGATTTTGTAGACGTCAATCCTATCTCCCCTCAGTCGTCTCTTTTCCAAGCTGAAGAGCCCTAAACGATTTAGTCTTTCCTCATACGAGAGGAGTTCCATCCCCTTTACCATCTTGGTCGCTCTTCTTTGAACCTTTTCTAGCGCCACTATATCTTTCTTGAGATAAGGAGACCAGAATTGAACGCAATACTCCAGATGAGGTCGCACCATGGAGCGATACAGAGGCATTATAACAACCTTAGTCTTGTTAACCTTCCCTTTTTTTGATAATTCCCAGCATTCTGTTTGCTTTTTTGGCCACCGCCGCACATTGGGTGGAAAGTTTCATCGTATTGTCTACAATGATACCCAGATCCTTTTCTTTGGTGCTAACCCCAGCATCCGGTAGCTGTGATTCAGGTTATTCTTCCCAATGTGCATCACTTTGCATTTGTCCACATCAGGCAACAGATCATGAGAGACTATGTGCTATTTGCTGTGAAGGAAGATGACAAAACCTTTCTCGAGCGGAGAGTGATACCAATAAAATGTCTGATATTCAAGAGATTAGTGAGAAACTTGACCTAGTTTATCACTGGCCAAATACGAACAAATTGGCCCTCAATATCAAAAAATCTAATGTTATGTTATTCCCATGGAAAGAAAGTTCCACTCTCATTGCTCCTATTACTATAAAAAAATATCCCACTACAATTAGTTAACAGTATAAAAATTTTAGGGGTGACTTTTGACACCAAACTTAATTTTCATGATCACATCAGTACTATTGTTAAAACCACTTTTTATAGATTACGTAAGATTCGAGCAATTTCAAAATTTCTATGTGCCAAATCATTAAATATTCTTATCCATTCGCTGGTGATTTCTAAACTGGACTACTGCAACGCACTCTTTAAAGGAATATCATTGAATGAAATCAAACGTCTTCAAATTATTCAAAATGTTTCTATTAAACTTATAACTAATTCTAGAAAGTTTGATCATGTTACTCCTCTTTTAAAAGATGCACATTGGCTCCCAGTCACTCATCGAATAACATATAAACTCTGTTTGCTCACTTTTAAGTCTCTTCTCAATAAAACTCCAGCTTTTATATATAAACTATTAATCCCCTACAATCCAAGTAGAACTTTAAGATCTAATGAGCAAAATTTACTAACCATTCCCTCATTTAAGATCATTAATACAAGACGGCAGTTCATCTTTTCAGTAACTGCTCCACAGATCTGGAACGCCCTTCCAATTTTTCTACGAAATGAGCATGATCTGGGAAAATTTAAAAGTAATCTAAAAACATTCCTTTTTAAAGATGCCTTTTGGTATTTAATCCATTAATCCTTAGACCGATGTTTTAATTATTATATTCTACTGTTATTTGTCTTCCTCATGTTTTTTTCCCCTTTTTTGTTCTACTTTTCTATCATGAATTGTATTTCACACCCCTTTTTTACCTTATGTTATGAATATGTTGAACCATTTTTAATATTATGTTATTATTTAAAGTTTGTATTGTATTGTTTCCCACTGAATGTATTTTAAATTGTACATCGCTTTGAATTATGATTAAGCGATTAATCAAAAGAACCATTAAACTTGAAACTTGATATCTTACATGTTTTCATGCTCTATGGCTGGCTGTTGAGACAGAAATTGCTGGGCAGACTGGAAAGGTCAATTGGTGGTTTCCTGCCATCATCTACTGTGTTATAACCACGATGTTGTCTTGATATGTCTATGTTATATGTGATAATCGGAGGGAACCAAGATTCTATGTATGTCACATGGAAACCGTATAGTTGTATGCAGTATATATATAAAATGATGGAAGCACTGATTAAGGACAGTATCTGTGAACACATAGAAAACAATGGACAGCTAAAGTCGAGCTAGCACGGCTTCTGCAAGGGTAGGTCATGCCTCACAAACTTATTGTACTTCTTTGAGGGGGTAAACAGACAGGTGGATAAAGGGGAATCCATTGACATCATTTACCTTGACTTTCAAAAAGCCTTTGACGAGGTACTGCACAAAAGACTGCTTAAAAAGCTGTGGAGACATGGGGTGCAAGGGGAGGTCCACCGATGGATCAAAAACTGGCTAGCAGACAGGAAACAGAGGGTTGGAGTGAAGGGCCATTACTCAGACTGGCATGGGGTCACGAGCGGAGTTCCGCAGGGGTCGGTGCTGGGACCGCTCCTGTTCAATATATTTATAAATGACCTGGAGGCGGGAACAAATTGCGAAGTTATTAAATTTGCGGATGACACCAAACTCTACCGCAGGGTTGAAACCATGGAAGACTGCGAAGATCTGCAAAAGGACCTAACGACGCTAGAAGAATGGGCCAAAAAATGGCAAATGAACTTTAAAGTAGGGAAATGCAAGGTCATGCATGTAGGGAAAAAGAACCCGATGTTCAGCTACAAAATGGGAGGATCACTGCTAGGGGTAAGTAACCTTGAAAGAGACCTGTGAGTGATGGTGGACACGTCTTTGAAAGCGTCGGCACAGTGCGCCACAGCCTCAAGAAAAGCAAACAAAATGTTGGGTATCATTAAGAAGGGTATCACGACCAGGACAAAGGAGGTCATCCTGCCACTGTATCGTGCAATGGTGCGACCGCATTTGGAGTACTGTGTCCAGTATTGGTCGCCGTACCTCAAAAAGGACATGGCGGTACTTGAGGGAGTCCAGAGAAGAGCAACTAAACTGATAAGAGGTATGGAAAACCTCTCATATACTGACAGACTGAAAAAGCTGGGGCTGTTCTCCCTGGAAAAGCGGAGACTTAGAGGAGACATGATAGAAACCTTCAAGATCCTGAAGGGTATAGAAAAGGTAGACAGGGACAGATTTTTCAGATTACGGGGAACCACAAGTACAAGGGGGCACTCGGAAAAATTAAAAGGAGACAGGTTTAAAACAAATGCCAGAAAGTTCTTTTTCACCCAGAGGGTAGTGGACACATGGAACGCGCTTCCGGAGGCTGTGATAGGCCGGAGCACGTTACAAGGCTTCAAAGAAGGTTTGGATAGGTTCCTAGAGGATAAAGGAATTGAGGGGTACAGATAAGAGTAGCGGTAGGTTACAGGGATAGTCTGGGACCATTGCTCAGGCAATGGGCCTGATGGGCCGCCGCGGGAGCGGACCGCTGGGCGAGATGGACCTCTGGTCTGCCTCAGCGGAGGCAACTTCTTATGTTCTTATATACATTTTTTAATAAATAAATAAATTATTTCAGGCAAACCATTTTTCTGAATCTTTCATGATATCTCAGTTCAAACCCAGACAGTTGCCGTTAGCAGATAAAAGAAAAGATTAATACTATGATCTCGCCCTATGAACATTAAGAGGAAAGCAGTGATGTCTGCTCCAGACCACACACTAACACGTCCTGACACTGTGGTAACACACGCCAGAGTGGAATTCTCATTTGTCATCCAGAAACACTGCACTTGATCTTAGGAAGATGTGACGCACCAAAGCACGGGCAGGAAATGGAGCAGAACGGACAAAGAACGGAAATATTTGTCTGATCTGTGTGGCTTGAACATTTGAAACACTTTAAGAAAACACCTCATCGCTTCGGCTGCGACACGCCCAGGGGAGTGACCTTGGTGGAACTGGAATGGTGTCTGTGACTTACACGTTTGCTAAACATGAACAAAGGCAACGCATTGCAGTGAAATTTGGGTCCGATTTTTAGTTTGCCTTAGGCTCAAGACTCGGTATACTATGAGGTCTTATAAATCACGAGATCTATTTTGTAAAAATAGTATTATTTAAAATATCATCCTCTGGAACTACACATGCCAAAATATGAATTTCATAAACCTTAAAAGTCTCAGCTTTCCAGTGATGTATGCTAGTTATTAATGGGGCAATCAGTCTAGAAATATCACTGCTCATAAATTACTAGTTTCTTTTCCTGGTGACACAGAAACTGAATAGAAAGTATATCCCTAAAACTTGTCACATTGAGGTTTTTTTTTTTAACAAGGCATGTTAGCACAGTCTGCAAAATTTATTAATGCAGCGATAGGGTATGACAGAGTGCTTTGTGCAGATACCAGAGCATGCCTGAAAAGTTTGCAGCTGGCAAAGAAAACCGGCAAGTTAATTAATTGGATTCATATTTTTAGATAGTTCAGCCGGTAGATGCAGCCTACAAAAACATAACCATTCATTCCCCTGTTCGCTTCCTGTTTTACAATTCAAGTACAAGAAGGTGATGAAGGTACAACATCTTTATAATCTCCTTCGCATATGCCACTCCCACCACTGTTTAGCTTAACTGTCGATGCTGGCTGTGCCAACCCCATACCGACAACTGGACCAAGCCTCGAAACACGTGAATGCAATATAGAAACCAGGAGAGTGGAAAAGGGATTTATAAACAGAGCTAGGACTCTAATGGACCCCCTTATTAATTAATGAATAATAATAAAAATTGTATATACCTCCCAGAAAAAGGTAAGGAAACCCAGTGGTAAAAAGGAGAATTAATCTGAGAAAAATCTGATAATTTGCTACCACAAATTTCTATAGCTGCAAGACATATGCAGCACTGTTTGCAAATGTGCAAGAGAGAGTCTGCCATGGAGACGTGGGGTCCTTTAACTAAACTGCAGTAAGCGCTAGCTTACGCTTACCACACGTTACCGCAGGACATGTGCTGGCATGCCATGGTAAAATGGCCAATTTGCATGTGCACACACTTCATGCAAAATATATATACAGTGGTACCTAAACTAAACCTTAAGTTTGTATACCGCATCATCTCCACAGAAGTAGAGCTCAACACGGTTTACAGGAATAGATATAGAAGGAACTCCAACGAAAGTAGAAGGACTTAGTAAAGAGAAAGTTTAGAGGGACTTAGTATATTGAATAGGGAGAGGTCAATTATATTTTAGAGTAAAGCCAAGTTTTCAAATGTTTTCGGAAGAGCTGGAGGGAGCCTAGACTCCGAAGCGGGGCAGTAAAGTTGTTCCACAGTTCGGTGATCCTGAAGACGATGGATGTCCCTAATTTTCCTGAATGGGATATGCCTTTTAAAGAGGGGAAGGATAGTTTGAATTTTTGAGTGGATCTGGTGGTGTTGGGATTCGAGGAGTTCCAGGATAGTGGAAAAAGGGGAGGAAGGATGCCGTGTAGAGATTTGAAGGTTAAGCAGGCGCATTTGTAGTGGACCCTAAGGATTACTGGGAGCCAGTGAAGCTTAGACATAAGCGGGGAGACGTGGTCAAATTTGCTTTTTGCGAAAATTAGTTTAGCCGTGGTGTTCTGAATCCGTTGAAGTCTATGAAGGCTTGGAATCCGAACGCCCCAGAACTCAAACAACTTGGAATCTGAACTATTTTTTTAAATTAAATTTTGCCCCAGAATCCGAACGCTGCTTTGGAATCCAAACGTACGGGAACTGCAAGCGTTGCTCAGCCCAAAGCTTCCCCTCTGACGTAGCTTCCTGTTTCTGCCTGGGCGGTTCGTGTCAGAGGGAAGCTTTGGCTGAGCACCGCTTGCAGTTGCCGTTACCGATCTTGCTGTCTATGCCACAAATCCAGCGTGTTTACTGTTAAATTTATTTGAAAATCTGAGTTTGTAGGACCAAGGGACGGATTAATCCAGTTTCTATTATTTTCAATGGGAAAAATTGTCTTAGAACTCGAACGTTTTGGAACTCGAACGGGGTTCTAGAATGGATTAAGTTCAGATTCTGAGGTACCACTGTATATATATTTTCTGCTTAGGGGAGCGTGTTAGGGATGGAGGGTGGGTGTGACAGCGCTTGATGAAATTATATGCATTTGGACACCTTGTATGTGATCTTAAGTTGGCCAAACAGGTTGAAAAGGTGACGCCGAAAGCTAGAAGGATGCTAGGTTGCATAGGGAGAGGTATGGCCAATAGGAAAAAGGCAGTATTCATGCCCCGTATAAGACTCTGGTGAGACCTCATTTAGAATATTGTGTACAATTCTGGAGGCTGCACCTTCAAAAAGATATAAAAAGGATGAACATAAGAACATAAGAAATGGCTTCGCCGGATCAGACCTTAGGTCATGGACTGAAACTGAGGGGCACCAGGCCCAGGACAAATATCAGGAAATTCAGTTTCACACAACGAGTGGTGGACGCTTGGAACACTCTCCCGGAGGAGGTCGTGATGGAGACCACCATTCCGGGATTCAAGGGCAAGTTGGATGCACACCTTCTCGCAAATCACATTGTGGGATACGAGTAAACAAGGTTTCTCAGCAGGGAACATCTGGCTTGGCCTCCGCGAGTGCGGGTCGCCGGACTAGATGGAGTCAGTGTTCTGAGGTAAGGTACATTGAAGCAAGGTCTGTCAACGTTTGAGACCAGAATTGATCCGGTCCATGAAAAGAAGCATCTTTACTGCTTTCCGGAAGGTCAGTACATTATCAACTGCCCTAATGACAGGAGGTGAGTTGATTCACACACACACTCACCCATCACAATTTTGCACTGTTTTGAACATTTGTTGCAAACCTCAGGTTGGGGGTGGGAGATTACAAAAGCAAAGAGACTGAATTATGGTAGTCTCTTACCCACAAAAGGTGGACTCTCCAGAGCAGGGCTGAAGTACTTTGACAGGGAATAAAAGTTTTCGGTGAGATCAGTTTGGTATTCATCATCAAGAATTAGGTTTTTATTTTTAATAAATCTTTATTAGTTTTCAATTATTAACAGTGCAATACAGTGAATTTAAACATAATCAAATCAAACAAAATTAGTTCATATTTAAAAAAAAAAAAAAAAAAAAAGAATTTAGGAAATAGATTTTTGTGCCTGGCAGTTTCTTCTTCCTGTGGCTTTCCAATAGAGAATGACACGGTGACAAAATTCATCACTGTTCCCGTCCCCGCGGATAACCGCGGGAAATAATCCCATATTATTTTCTAGTGTCTATTTCAACCTCGGTCCTTCTACACCAGCATTCTTCAGAGCAAAGCTTGCAGGTCAGTGGTTGTGGCCATTCATACTCTGATTCTTATGTGAGCCAAGGATAATGAAGCCATTGTGACATCACTGATGTGACTGGCTCTTAGGCACTGGTGGAATGAGGCATTATGACATCACAATATCTGCTCTGGATACCAGAGACTGTCATTCTGTAGTGTCTGTTTCAACCTCGGTCCTTCTACACCAGCATTCTTCAAAGCAAAGCTTGCGGGTCGGTGGTTGTGGCCATTCATACTCTGATTCTTCCCTCTCCTTAAAGAATGACATGAAGATGGTTTCCCGCGGGGACGGGAACGGTGATGAATTTTGTCATAGTGTCATTCTCTACTTTCCAACTCAATTGAAACTAACACCTACTGAGACTATAGTGCCCGAGCTTTTATTCACACCTGCTCAGATCTTTTCACCATTTTAATCCTCCGTAACTCTCCTGTCCCTTCTCCCTTATTTACCCAACCATCACGACAGTTCTTTGTCAGTTATATAAATCTGTTTTCCTCTGGATCCCAGTATACTAGTGACTCCCAAATCTGTCCTGAGATAACCCTAGCCAGTCAGATTATCAGGATATCCACAATGAAGGTCCATAAGATAGATCTACATACCAAGGAGGTACGTAATCAATCTCATGCGTGTTCATTGTGGATATCCTGAAAACCTGACTGACTAGGGTTCCCCCAGAACAGCTTTGGGAATTCCTGCAGTACACCTACGTCCTAATGGCCACATACAGTTCATCGACATAATTATCCACAAACACGACATATTTACCTAAGGAGAAAATGTTAACAGCTTGTGTATTAGGAAACCAGCGTTGCTGTGGAAGTCAACGTGTGAGCATGTAGGCACCGTGGTTCCTCCTATCTCTCACAATGACTCATTGAATAGAGAGACAATAGACCAAGCGGAGATTCTTTTCCACAGAGGAAGGGCAAGGAACGCTTTAACCATTTTCATAAGTGAGTTTTCTCTGTTTTGTTTCTAACATTCAGTATAAAAGGAACCGACAAGGCCTGCTTCACCGACTGCAATTATGGGCAAAGATCTCACTAAATCGGTCTCCTTATCATAAAATCTGAAAAACCTGTGGCACATGAAGGAAGCTGATCTTAGAGCTCCCACTGTTATTTATTTTTCTTTCTTCTTTTGTGGGTTGGGTGTTTTTTTTTTTTATGGAGGGCGTCGCTACAAAATCTGGAGAAAAGCCATCACTTGTGGCTCCGTAGGAACCATAAGTTATGTTCAGAAACCTCGGGCTACTCATTATAGCAGCTTTTGTTCCCGGTGAGTTTGCGAGAAAGAGAAACCTCATTTTTCACTGAGGTCTAGCCTACATGTAGTTTGTGTGTATATATATATATATATATATATATATATATATATACACACACACACCATTATGAATCTGGACCAACTAAGATCCAAGTGCAAAACTGCAGAGTTTTCAAACTGGTCCATTGGTGGGGTGGACCTGGAAATACTTGGAAACACTTTATCTATCAGGACCAAGATGTGTCTCAGGAAAACAGAAGAACAAGATTAAAGGATATCACTGATGGCCTTTAGAATTACCTTTCTCTTTTTTAAACATAACAGAATTCATGTTTGTTTTTCAGTTTTTCTCAGTATTCTTCCTACCTAACCGAGACAGTTCCAGGGCCTTTCAGACAATCACACAGGCCTGGACCAGGACAAATTAGGAGATTCTGGGATTTAATATTCAGTATTAAAATAAACATTTTTCCCAGATGGAAGCCCTTTCTCTGGGTGAGACCTGGGCCAAATGGCCCTGCAGGATCCCTATCTGATAGATTCTGAACAGTTTGTATGTTTTTCGAGAACAGACATGTAGCCCTTATTCTGTGGACTCCAGAAAAAGGAGGACAGATTAAAACATTCGGGTTTTACTTCATTTGCTTTCAATGAAAGTAAAACCCAGATGTCTCTTTCTGTCTTCCTTACGTCCACTGCTTTCAGTGAAAGTAAAACCTGGATGTCTCAATCTGTCCTCCTTTTTCTGGAGCCATATGGTAACCCTAGTGCAGGGGTAGGCAATTCCGGTCCTCGAGAGCTAGAGCCAGGTTTTCAGGATACCCATAATAAATATGCATGAGATAGATTTGCATCTCAAGGAGGCAGTACATGCAGATCCATCTCATACATATTCATGGTGGAGATCCATTCCTGAAAACCTGACCTGGCTCCAGCTCTCAAGGACTGGAATTGCCTATCCCTGCCCTAGTAGAATAAAAGCAGAGTAGCTTGGTAGAACTTAGATATCTGACAAGCCTATACAGAGAGAGATTTCTTGTTTATCCTTCAGTTACATATTAACCATCTTTACTTCATCTTATGCTCTCTCATTCCAGAGCTTCCTTTCAGTTGAAAGAGGTCAGCCTCTCCTTCCAGAGTATACATATTGAGATCTTTGAGTCTGTCTCTTTATGATGAAGACCACCTTCTGGACCGACTCTATCCTGTTTATATCTTTTTAAAGGTGCAGTCTCCAGAATTGTACACAGTACTCTAAATGGGGCCTTACCAGAGACTTATACAGAGGCATTATCAACTCCTTTTATTCAATGGCCATTCCTCTATGCAACCAAGCATTATCCATCATCCTTTCTATCTAAGGAAGGGTGAGTAGTGGAGTGCCTCAGGGATCAGTGCTGGGACCAATTTCATTCAATATGTTTGCGAGCGACATTGCCAAAGGGTTAGAAAGCAAGGTTTGCCTTTTTGCAGATGATACCAAGATTTGTAACAGAGTGGATGCTTTTAGTTAAGAAATAACTTTATATTCCTTCTTAACTTTTCTTTTTTCTTATTTGTGCTTTTATCCCTTCCCTATTGTTGTAATCCTGAAATATAAAATTTGATACAGAGTGTAACCCTTTAAATATAGTTTTCTTAATGTTTCATGATTTTGTAAGTTTTTGTAATTATGTAATTTTATTTGTCTATGTAATACCTACCCCAAGTTTTTATTCACTCGTTATTGTTTGTATATCGCCTAGAATGTAGATTAGGCGATTAATCAAATCACATAATAAACTTGAAACTTGATAAAACATTGTTTACACGCATCTTGCAGCAAGAAATCAGCTCAGCTGACAGCTTGAGGGTAAACAGAAGCAGCCACTGCTGATAACTTTGAAATTATGGGGTTTTCAGACTTTTCTTGGAAGAACATAAGAACATAAGAAGTTGCCTCCGCTGAGGCAGACCAAAGGTCCATCCTGCTCAGCGGTCCGCTCCCGCGGCGGCCCATCAGGCCCATTGCCTGAGCAATGGTCTATACCTATCTGTACCCCCCAATCCCTTTTTCTTCTAGGAATCTATCCAAACCTTCTTTGAATCCATTTAGTGTTTTCTTGTCCACAACAGCCTCTGGAAGCGCGTTCCATGTATCTACCACCCTCTGAGTGAAAAAGTACTTCCTAGCGTTTGTTCTAAACCTGTCCCCTTTCAATTTCCCCCAATGCCCCCTTGTACTTGTGGTGCCCCTTAATTTGAAAAATCTGTCTCTGTCTACTTTTTCTATGCCCTTCAGGATCTTGAAGGTTTCTATCATGTCTCCTCTAAGTCTTCGCTTCTCCAGGGAGAAAAGTCCCAACTGCTTCAATCTGTCGGTATATGGGAGATTTTCCATTCCCTTTATCAGTTTGGTTGCTCTTCTTTGTACTCCCTCAAGTACCACCATGTCCTTCTTGAGGTATGGCGACCAGTACTGGACACAGTACTCCAGATGCGGCCGTACCATTGCACGATAGCATTTAATAGATGCTTGAATGTGGCAAACGTTGAAGAGATTGTGTCCGAGGTAATTGACGAAACATTTTAAGCCGCCTTCTAGAGGAGTGTGGGGAGAGAAGCTCAGTTCCCCATCTTGATAAAGCATTATCTGGAAAATAGTGTTGAAAAATTTGTGATTTCAGTCAACCTTTTTAGGGGTTAATTCCATTTCCTCAAAAAGAATGAAAAGCAAAGCTCATTAAATTTCCTGGTGTCAAAGACCCAGATTTTCCCTTTTTGGATAATTTATCGACTGCCTAATTCTATAAAACTGGGCTCCCAAGTTTATGCATATTGGACGCTTCCCCTCCCTGCAGCACCAAAGCCATCCTCCCTCCTCCCTTTCCTCGAGTGCCCGATTCAACCCCTTCCCCTGGGTCTGCAGCCACTGCTGCTTGCCAGCCTCTCTCCTTATCTCACGTCAGTGAGGGCCAGAGTGAGGCTTGGTGGATCCTGAGAGGAGCTATTGGAGCCTCAAAATGAGGCTTGGATGGTTATGAAAGAAAGGTCAGTTTGCACGCACAACTGCCTTTAGTCATTAGAAACTACCCATGGAATTTCTCATCATGTGTTACAGAATTTGCACTCAGTGTGCATCATCCTGGCACCTAACCGTCAGCGATACAATACCCGGGGCAGGATTAACCAACAGGTCAAGTAGGCACGT
The DNA here is from genome assembly GCF_902459505.1 of Geotrypetes seraphini. Classification (NCBI taxonomy): domain Eukaryota; kingdom Metazoa; phylum Chordata; class Amphibia; order Gymnophiona; family Dermophiidae; genus Geotrypetes; species Geotrypetes seraphini. The sequence continues at coordinate 18,591,649 of NC_047098.1, forward strand.
GCCTAGGGCCCAAAATGATCAGGGGGGCCCGATGAAGGAGGGCATCAATGTTGTTTTTTCCAAACGGCAATGGACCCCTCCATCATCAATCGGCAATGCAGGCCCCACCCCAATTGGCAACGTGCCCCCCCCCCTCATTGACGGAAAGTAAGACAAGCAAGCCACGCGGGTAAGAAAGGCAACGGGAACTGTAATTGTGCAAGCGGTGCTGCTTGCCCAAAGCTTCCCTCTGACACAGCTTCCTGTTTCCGCCTGGGCGCATGGTGGGATGGGGCGTGGCAGGGGGGCCCAGTGTACTTGTGTGCCTAGGAACTCTCGACGAATTAATCCTGCCCTGATAATACCCACAGAAAAATAGGGCACTATTATTCTCCATCTTAATTCTAGCACTTATCCCACTTCTCCACACTGCCAAATAATATTCCGACCACTTTATCAAAAGTTATTCTGACTAATTGTAACCAGTGTCCTAATTCTTACTTGAATTGACGGTCTACTAGGACAGGTAACATCAACACTCTATGTTATTATATTTATTTTTCTATTACCACTAATTGGACAAATAGAAAATAAAATTTTAAACCTTTGTTGTAGCAGCTTAAGATAACATAGCATTAGTTTTGTAAACTAACCATGGGAAATAACATCTTCCCCTAAAACATGACATACTCTGTATACTTTCCCCACTTATTCGCCTATACTTTATAGCAGGGGTGCCCACACTTTTTTGGCTTGCGAACTACTTTTAAAATGACCAAGTCAAAATGATCTATCAACAATAAAATTTAAAAGAAAACACAAAGCACACTGTACGCAGAGAAAATGTTAATTATCATTTGTATTCGGGAGTTTTTCCAAAGAGGTCAAGGCAGATGACTTTAAAATATGCAATGTCACTGCAGTAACAACTATACAAAAATAGACAAATATACCCCTTCCCCTTTTACTAAACCGTGATAGCGATTTTTAGCGCAGGGAGCTGCGTTGAATGCCCCTCGCAGCTCCCGACACTCATTGAAAATAAAACTCCCTGGTTTATATTCGAGTGAACCTTTTTCCCCTTTTTTTTTTGGGGGGGGAGGAGGTTACATCGGTTTATATTTGAGTAATAGACACTAATTTTCCTGTTCACCATTACAGAGCTTAGACTCTCTTCCTACATCAGGGGTGTCAAAGTCCCTTCTCGAGGGCCACAATCCAGTCAGGTTTTCAGGATTTCTCCAAGGAATATGCAAGAGATCTATTAGCATACAATTAAAGCAGTGCATGCAAATAGATCTCATGCATATTCATTGGGGAAATCCTGAAAACACGACTGGATTGCGGACCTCAAGGAGGGACTTTGACACCCCTGTCCTACACCCTTATCTGAAAGTCAATCCAATTATCTTCCGAGATGATGTAAAAAGCACAGGCAATCAAATCTATGGGAAGGTGTACCAAGACCAGATGAAAATGGAAGGCTCTATTTGTGATTTGTACAGAATATTGTCCTTTTTATTCTTTAATAAAAAGATTTAAATATAAAATACTAAGTGTTCAAGGCATGTGCGGATGAGTCCGCGGGGATGGGACAGAGCTCACGAGGATGGGGTGGGGACAGAATAGGGTTAGAACCCATGGGAATGGGGTGGGAATGGGGACAAACTTTATCCCCATGTCATTCTCTAGTGCCTAATGTTAGGCATATAGATGAGGTCTTACCCTAGTATTCTATATAGCAGTTCTGCTGGAACTTGCATTATGGAATTTGAACACATTATCCTAGTACCTGAATTTTGGCACCATTTCTTGAATTTTCCTCTAGAAACATAGAAACATGATTGCAGATAAAGGCCACATGGCCCATCCAGTTTGTCCATCCACAGCATACACTATCTCCTCCTCTCCCTATTGGCTAAGCCTCTTTCTACCTGCATTGTGATGTCATAGAACTTTATGGTTATAGAAACATAGAAAGATGTCGGCAGATAAAGGCCAAATGGCCCATCTAGTCTGCCCATTCGCAGTAACCATTACCTCTTCCTCTCTCCGAGAGATCCCGCGTGCCTATCCCAGGCCCTCTTGAATTCAGACACAGTCTCTGTCTCCACCACCTCTTCTAGGAGACTGTTCCACGCATCTACCACACTTTCTGTAAAAAAAAAGTACAGTATTTCCTTAGATTACTCCGGAGCCTATCACCTCTTAACTTCATCCTATGCCCTCTCATTCCAGAGTTTCCTTTCAAATGAAAGAGACTCGACTCATGCGCATTTACATCAGGTAGGTATTTAAACGTCTCTATCATATTTCCCCTCTCCCGCCTTACAGATTGAGATATTTAAGTTTGTCCCCATACACTTTATGATTAAGACCACGCACCATGTTAGGGCCCTATTTAAAAAGCCACGGTAGCGATGCCGCCATGGTAAATGCATCGAAGCCCATTCAATCCCTATGGACTCCAGTGCGTTTACCATGGCAGCATCACTACCACAGCTTTGTATAAGGGGCCCTAAATATACAAATCATTTTTTTTTTTAAGAAATCTGTTAACAGCGACATCTAATGGTTAGAAAAAGGATCAAACTTTAATTTTAGTTTAGAACTGCTATCCTCAAATGACGTCTCCCTTCCACTTCTTCCCATATAGAATCAACACAGATGCAGACACAAAGGCAGCACATATACAGATATACATGAGCACACAAACATAGATACATACACATGAGGAGGAGTTGGAAAGAATTCAATAAGCCATGCGCTGCATGCTTTCCTCACTTGTTTTTGTGTGTGTGTGTGGGGGGGGGGGGTTAACCTCTGTAACCTCCAGTGTGCTGTGTTCGTTCATCTTGTAAATCTTTCGGATAACTTACAGGTGCATACACAAAGCAGCATGTTGGAAACAATCCAGAACCCTGCAGTGCCGACATGACGAGAAAAGTCCAGCTGATTTGCAAATGTTGCACTTGAGGATCAAGACTTCAAATTGATGCATTGTCATTCCCAGTGAAGATGCCTCACTGTCCTCATATTCTGTGCTTTGGTTTCTCTACGTAGGACTGCACGGTTTTCATTTGGTTGACTGGTTTATGATGATCATTTTAGCTAGAGCTTGGCATTTTAATTTTTTTTTTAACTTAAGTCTACTAAGTTGCTGTGAGAACTGATGGGCATACTGAATTTCAAACCAAGGGTTGATTCATAAGTCTTTGCAACTTTTTTTTTCCTCTCAAAAATGCATCAACACTGGAAATGTAATATAAATGTTTGAAAGTGTGTGACATGTACTTCTTAAAGTTGCCATCAGATAAGAGATAAGCGCAGGAGTCTCTGGTTGGAGAAAAGCAAAAAAAAAAAAAAAGACATTTGAAACTATCATTTTATTATGGCACTAGCCTTTAAGCCCATTACATTAATGGGTGCTAGAATAGATGTGTCTGTCTGTCTTTCTTTCTGTCTCTCTCTTTCCTTGGCCGCTGTCTGTCTGTCTTTCTTTCTTTCTCTCTCTCTCCTTGGCCACTGTCTGTCTTTTTTTCTTTGTCTCTCTCTCTGTGGCCGTCTGTCTGTCTCTCTGGCCCCCTGTCTGTTTGTCTTTCTTTCTGTCTGTCTCTCTCCATGGCCCCCTGCCTGTCTTTCTCTGTTGCGCCATTCCTGCCTGTATCTCTGTGGCCTCCTTCTGTCTCCCCCACCAGAGCAAACCAAGATTGCTGCCTGCTCCCCAACACACCCCTCCCCCAAAGCAGCCCCCTTTCCCTCTCCCCCTCCAGTTCCCTTTGCAGCAGTAGCAGCTGGATGCCTAGCAGCACCCTATAGGCCTCATCCAGGCTGAAGGACACCCTCCTGCCGCTGCTCTCAGCGGTGAAGCCTCCTGCCATTGCTCTTGCCGTCGCTGAAACCACTGCACGTGCTGCAAATGGAACACGGCCAAAGAGGCACAAATCACGGTGGCAGGTATCACGCCGTTTCAACTGTGCATGCACAGGTAAGGGTTTTATTATATTAGATACAGTGTACAACAGGAGCAACAAAGTACAAGTGCAAACTGTTTAGCGAATTAGCAAATCAAATGCAGCTGATGGTAACATAGTAGCATAGTAGATGACAGCAGATAAAGACCCGAATGGTCCATCTAGTCTGCCCAACCTGATTCAATCTAAAAATTTGTTGTTTGGGGTTTTTTTCCTTCTTCTTCTTAGCTATTTCTGGGCAAGAATCCAAAGCTCTGTCCGATACTGTTCTTAGGTTCCAACTACTGAAGTCTCCGTCAAAGCTCACTCCAGTCCATCTACACCCTCCCAGCCATCGAAGCCTTCCCCAGCCCATCCTCCACCAAACAGCCATATATAGACACACACCGTGCAAGTCTGCCCAGTACTAGCCTTAGTTCAATTTTTAATATTATTTTCTGATTCTAGATCCTCTGTGTTCATCCCACGCTTCTTTGAACTGTCACCATTTTACTCTCCACCACCTCTCTCAGGAGCGCATTCCAGGCATCCACCACCCTCTCCGTAAAGTAGAATTTCCTTACATTGCTCTTGAGTCTCCCACCCCTCAGCCTCAAATTATGCCCTCTGGTTTTACCATTTTCCTTTCTCTGGAAAAGATTTTGTTCTACGTTAATACCTTTCAAGTATTTGAACGTCTGAATCGTATCCCCCTGCCTATCTTAAAAATTTAGATTTTAGGTTTATATAGTTTTGGTGGAGTCTACAAAATCAGACTTAGACATCCTTTTGAAAATGGCCCCTCCACATCAAGTAAAATATTGTTAGTTGTCATTGGATTATTGATTTAATCATGAAAATGTTAGGGAAACTGAATGGACCATGCAGGTCTTTATCTTCTGTCATCTACTATGTTACTATGTAGGAAAAGAATGAGACCCAGAATAGTGGCACACCCAGCATGGTTCCCCAGGCCCCATCATTCAAATGGTAGGTAGTAAGGGTTATAAACTAGAGCTGATAAGGAGGCCTAGGACTGAAGGTACCTGATGAGGGAAATGAGGTGGGGCTAATGGCTGTGAGGAGAAGATTAAATAAGGCCAAAGAGAAGAGCTGCTGAGTGCAGACACTGGTTAAAGTCATGGGAAGGGATGCTGTGAGGTGGGGGATATTTATATCTCTGGTAAAGCACACTCTCTGGCCTTCAATTTCTCTCACTGAGATTATTAAACTCGCTGTTTGGGACAAGCTACCCTCGATGTCTATTTGAGCTCCAAACAATTGCCAGGTAGAGGCAATTGTGTCTGAGTTCAAGAAAGCACGGGGCAGGCACATGGGATTTCTTATGGAGAGGAGGAGATAGTGGATGCTGTGGATGGGCCATTTGGCCTTTATCTGCCATGTTTCTATAACCATAAAGCTCTATGACAGGGGTGTCCAACCTTTTGGCTTCCCTGGGCCACAATGGCCGAAAAAAATGTTTCTGGGGCCGTACAAACGCGCAAATGCTGCAGCAAGACAGAGGAGGGAGCCAGCAAGATGGTCAACACCCTGGGGCAGCAGAGGAAAACACTGCATCGCCCTCAACCGGGGCCGCACAAAATACTTCACGGGGCCGCAGGTTGGACACCCCTGCTCTATGACCTCATAATGCAAGTGTTAAGAGCCTTAGCCTATAACCATAGAGCTCTATGACATCACAATGCAGGTGTAAAGAGCCTTAGCCAATAGGGAGAAGAGAAGATAGTGGATGCTGTGGATGGGCAGACTGGATGGGCCATTTGGCCTTTATCTGCTATCACGTTTCCATGTTTGCTCCCCCTAAAACCAGCTCTGGTCAAGAGGAAGGGTCATTTAACACCGACTCAAACTCGGGAAAGTGCTGAGAAGGTGGTTAAAGCTGAGAAATGGCTTTGAATGCAGCCCAGAGGAAAAGGCTTGTGTTGTGTGTGAAAGATTCTGCTGTTTGGCTGATGACCAGACCTGGGAGGGCAAGCAGCGATCTCTCTCTCCTTCCTGCTGGTGGTAAGGCGTCCATTGTTAACATCTGGAGCAGAAAAGACAAACATAGTTTCCTCAGCACGGCAAAAGCATTTCCACAGCTGGGGAATTCTTCACAGACAGAAGCGGCCAAGAAAGTAAAAGGACTCCTTTTACATTATTTCAGTACCTTTTTTTTTTTTTTTTTCTTTCTCCTGGAAAGAGAGCCAAGGTGTTTCTGAAAATTGAGTCACCCAGGAGGAAGGGAAACTGTTACACACATTCAGCTCTGGGGGAGGAATTCTGTTCCCAAGGAAAAGAGGCCGCTTTCATAGGCAATATGATTTCATTACAAGATCAGAATTTTTTTAACCTATGCTTATTGGCAAAAGTAATGGAAGTCCAAGTCTTTCATGACGACATTAGTTGGGTGGAGGAAGGTTAATATGACTTATGTGCAGGATAAGATTACAAGCTGACAGAACAGCAACAGAAAAATTGAATCAGTTATAGTCTGTTATATACATGAGTCATACAAATGACTCGGGGGTGATATGATAGAGGCCTATAAAATACCGAGTGGAGTGGAAAGGGTAGATTTGAATCGCTTGTTCAATCTTTCCAAAAATACTAGGACTAGGGGGCATTCGATGAAGCTACAAAGTAGGAGATATGAGGGGAGTTATGATTCACGTCTACAAAATCCTGAGTGGAGTAGAGCGGGTACCAGTGGATCGATTTTTCACGCCGTCAAAAATTACAAAGACTAGGAGACACTCCATGAAGTTACAGGGAAATACTTTTAAAACCAATAGGAGGAAATGTTTTTTTTTTTCACTCAGAGAATAGTTAAGCTCTGGAACTCATTGCCAGAGTTTGTGGTAAGAGCGGATAGCGTAGCTTGTTTTAAGAAAGGTTTGGACAATTTCCTGGAGGAAAAATCCATAGTCTGTTATTGAGAAAGACATGGGGGAAGCCTCTGCTTGCCCTGGATCGGTAGCATGGAATGTTGCTACTCTTTGGCGTTCTGGAATATTTGTTACTCTTTGGGATTCTGGAATTTTGCTATTCTTTAGGATTCTGAATGGAATGCTGCTACTCCTTGGGTTTTGGCCAGGTACTAGAGATATGGATTGGCCACCGTGAGAACGGGCTTCTGTTCTTGATGGACCATTGGTCTGGCCCAGTGAGACTATTCTTAGATTTAAAACAAACCAGAAAAAATATTTCTTCACCCAACGTGTAATTATACTCTGGCATTCATCAATAGGAAAGACCTTTGTCCAATCCCACTTTTCCTGTTTGTTCTGACCTCGTGGCTGCCATACGACTAAAAGCTGAGCACTGCGCTGTATGTAGACGAACAGGCAATGTACGAGTAACATATGTTGTATTTCACTAGCTCTGTTCTGGTTATTGTATCAATTAACAATTGCCTTTAATTTTTGTCTCGCCCTCGTAGAAAAAGGATGACATGAAAGCAAAACTGAAATGACCTTTACAGTAGAGAATGACATGGTGGCGGTTACCCGCGGCTAGCCGCGTTTAGCCACGGGTAACTCGCCAAAACGGTGACCAAAAAAAAATGGTCACCTCAAGTTTGGGGACAAGGCAATTCACCACCCCGTGGGGCGGTGAATGGTAGCACGGGATGGTGAACCATCTGGAATGCGCAGTGAACGAGCGGCAGCCCACTCTCTCCCGCCGGCCGGCCGACCATGCATCTCCCTCCCTTCCTTCTTTTCCCTTACCTTTTCTTGTTAAAACACGCGTTTTCTATAAGGCTAGGAGCTGTATTACAGCCGGAGCCTTGAAGTCAGGTCGCGTTGCACACTGGAAAAAGTCTCCTCTGACGCAACTTCCTGTTTCCGGTTGCATCGGAGGAGACTTTTCTAGCCGGCAACCCGACGCGACTTCAAGGCTCCGGCTATAATACAGCTCCTAGCCTTATAAAAAAACGCACGTTTTAACAAGAAAAGGTAAGGGAAAAGAAGGGAGGCAGAGAAATGCACGGCTGGCCGGTGGGAGGGAGCTGCTGGACCGCGTGAAGGGTGCTGAGGGTGGGGGGGATGGAGAGGAGAAGACGCTGAAGATGGGGATGGGGCCGGGGCGGTGAAAGAGACAACGGGGCAGTGACAGGGCGGTAAAGGGGACGGGGCGGTGAAAGGGACAGCGGGGACGGGGCGGTGCAGAGGATGGTGGTCCGGGGACGGGGTGGTGACCGGGACATAATTTTTCCCCGTGTCATTCTCTACTTTACAGTTTAGTTAGGGCAAAGAGGTCTGTAAGCTGAATGGAACAGCAGGTACAACTCTGGCTGCCTTGTCGAAAAGACTGGACAGACCACTCGGCTCTGCATCTACCGTCATGTGGCTGTGTTCAATTTTGTTAAAAGTGCCTTATTTTCTCATTCAGCGGGGCCCAGTACCAGGGAATCTTGAAGAAGATGCTTCAGTTGAGTTCACGTTAGTGTTTCTTTCTGAGCCAGCTATATTAAAATGTTGCTGAAGATTTGCAGTGCTCGCCTTTTAGATAATTATGGGAATTAGGGAGGAAAAATTACCCTGCTGGCATTTCACTTTATTTCCACATCTGCTGACTCTCCGCACCCTGCGTCTTCCAAGAGCTGGGAATGCCCAGAAAGTGTCCATTATAACCCAAGTGTCAAAAGAATGAAAAATGGGGTGACTCGTAGAGTGTTTCGCTTGGGATATCTGTGTGTGCTGCAGCCAGTTATGAATTGTCCATATGTCCACTGAAAGTGAAATGTTCTTCTGAACTCAAGAATGCCGAATGTTCATGTATAAAATATTTAGAAGAGTCATCTCCTCAGGGCTTGCATTTACATAACGTATAGCACTCAAAAATGCAGTTGTCACCATCTAGAACTATATAACAATAGCAATTAGAACACAAAACCAAATTATTGCAGCTTTGAGACTGGCTTCTGTGTTATCTTCATTAATGTTCTATTATCAATTTAAAAGTAAAAGTGTTTTCTTTTGATGTTGAAATTCTGTGCTGCTATTTTCAGCTCTCTGATGGTTTGCTGGCTGGTTATAAGCATTATCTCTCTCTTTTTTTTTATGTAACAGCTTCCTCCTGCTCCTCGTGGGCATCTGTTCAGTCAGAACCAAGACTGGGTCTGGCACCATGAGCCTTTGCTCACCACTTTCTGAGGATTTGTCTTCTAATGTCTATCTTCTTCCAACTCTCTTGGCCCAGTCGTTGTAGCCACAGTCCTCAGTAGGGCACAAACACCAGGGTGCCTTCCAGGACCCTCCAATTCCAGGACCCTGCATCGAGCCCAGGGGTGTCAAAGTCCCTCCTCGAGAGCCGCAATCCAGTCGGATTTTCAGGATTTCCCCAATGAATATGCATGAGATTTAGTTGCATGCACTGCTTTCATTGTATGCTAATAGATCTCATGCATATTCATTGGGGAAATCCTGAAAACTCGACTAGATTGCAGCCCTCGAGGAGGAATTTTGACTCCCCTGATCTAGCCACTCAATTCCAGGACCTTGCATCTAGCCACTAGGTGTCACCATTGCGCAATGACTAACTCCCTCCCCCAAAAGACTGTGAATGCTGCCATCCTAGTATTTCTAATCCCAGACAACCTACGGAGTCGAAGACTTGAGTTGGGAATTGAACTCAGGTCTCTCTGGATGTGCCACTGAATCACTAGGCTAGCCAGCCGTTTCATTTCATCCACGGTAGGTATCTTTGTTTGGCTTATTGCATTTTACAAACTTTGCTGTTGTTGGGCCTCTTTTCTGTTAGTTTCTCTGCAATTAAATTATGTAACCCACCAACAAATTACCAATTAGCAAGTATTTACTAAGGAATATCCAAGTAAAGTAAAGGGGCATTTTCAATAGTGCATCTAAGTCTGACTTTGTGCGTGTACCGCTGGATGTCCAAAGTCGGATATGGAAAATCAACTATTTTTGAACGATCTGGACATCCAAATTTTTTTTCCTAAAATTGCTTACTTGTCTTGGTAGACAAGATGTGTAACTTTATGTGGCATTTTTGACCACAGATGCTTACGAGCTCCAAGCGGCCAAATGCAGACCATTTCGCACATGGGAGGGGCCAACATTGGGACTGGCCACACTGACATACCAACAAAGCAGTGGGGCACCTTAGATGGCACTGCTGTGAACTTCACATAAAGGGTGCCAGATGTACATTTCACCAAAACCCCCTTATAATTTAGGGCAAGCCTTCCAAAACTCTCCTATACCCATCTGTCTACCACACCAATAGCCCTTATGGCTGTAGGTGGCATCTATAAGGAAGTAGAGTAGGATTTTGATGGGTCTTAGAGGCTTCACACTTTCCACCATAAATGTAATGGTTAGAGTGTCTTATGGACCTGGGTCTTCTTCTCTATGGTTCACTAGCCCATCCACCAGGTTACTTAATACACCTGTGTAATGCTCTACTAGGCTTTCCCATACCAGATGCTATGTTTTAGAGCAGTGGTTCCCAATCCTGTCCTGGAGGACGCCCAGGCCAGTCGGGTTTTCAGGATAGGCCTAATGAATATGCATGGAGCAGATTTGCATGCCTTGCAACTCCATAATATGCAGATCTCTCTCATGCATATTCATTAGGACTATCCTAAAAACCCAACTGGCCTGGGGGTCCTCCAGGACAGGATTGGGAACCACTGTTCTAGAGACAGGTGAGTACTATATAAATAGGATATTTTGGGGTGGGAGGGGGTCTGTGAGCATTAGGTGAATGTGTGTGTGGAGGGTATCATACTTTAATTTGGGCACCTCTGGAGCACTTAGACCAGGGTTCCCCAAAGCCGAAACCATTTGGGTTTTCAGGATTTCCCCAATGAATATACATGAGATCTATGTGCATGCACTGCTTTCAATGCATATTCATTGGGGAAATCCTGAAAACCTGACTGGATTTGGCCCTCAAGGAGGGACTTTGGGGACCCCTGACTTAGACATATCTAAAACAGTTCTAACTCCAGACATCTATGTTCTGTCTAGCACAGACATGGGCAACTCTGGTCCTCAAGGGCCGGAAGCCAATCGGGTTTTCAGGATTTCCCCAATGAATATGCATGAGATCTATTTGCATGCATTGCTTTCAATGCATATTCATTGGAGAATCCTGAAAATCCGATCGGATTTTGGCCCTTGAGGACAGGAGTTGCCCACCCCTGGTCTAGAATGTCCTGGAAAAGCTTTGATTATCACTGCAGGACGTCCAGGACAGGTCCAAGTCCACCCGATGCCTGCCAATAACACACCTCCCAATACACCCCTTTTGAGCTCTGGATGCACAGCAGCTTAGAAGTCCTGCTGAATGTCCAGAAAGTTGGTTTCAAAAATCAAAACTTGGACATCCTGACTATTATAACAATTGCCTTACCGAAGGTCCATCAAGTCCAGTATCCTGTTTCCAACAATGGCTAACCCAGGTCCCAAGTATCTAGCTAGATCCCAAATAATAAAACAGATTTTACGCTGCTTATCCTAAGTCCTAAGAATAAGCAGTGTATTTCCCCAAGCCATCACAATAATGGCTTTTAGGAATTTATTCAAACCTTTTTTAAATCCTGCTAAGCTAATTTCACCACATTCTTTGGCAACGAATTCCAGAGTTTAATTGCAATCATTGTGTGAAGAAATATTTTGTTTGGTTTGTTTTAAATCTACTACTTAGTAGCTTAATCACATGTCCCCTAGTCCTAGTATTTTTGGAAAGAGTGAACAAGTGATTCACATCTACCCTTTCCACTCCACTCATTATTTTATAAACCTCTATCATATCACCCCTGAGTCGTCTCTTCTCAAAGATGAAGAGCCCTAGCCGCTTTAGCCTTTCCTCATAGGGAAATTGTCACGTTCCTTTTATCATTTTTTGTCGCTCTTCTCTGTATCTTTTCTAATTCAGCTATATCTTTTTTGAGATATGGCGACCAGAACTGCACACAGTATTCAAGTTGTGGCATTATAACGTTTTAATCTTTGTTTTCCATTCCTTTCCTGATAATTCCTAACATTCTATTTGCTTCCAATAGTGTTCAATCCAGGTCAAAAGTATCTGGAAGGATTCCAAAAAGTACAGAACATAGATTCAATGCTACCTACTCCCAAGGATAAGCAGTGGCTTTCTCCAAGTCTACCTTAATTACGGTTTATAGACTTCCTCCAGGAACTTGTCTAAACTATTTTAAACCCATCTACGCAATCTGCTTTTACTACTTGCTCTGGCAATGAATTCCAAAACTTACTTATGTGTTGAGTGAAAAAATGTTTTCTCCGATTTGCTTAGTTACTTTATTGTGTCCCCTAGTCTTTGTATTTGGTTTTTTCTGCAAGGGAAAGAAGAGACCTATATTTTCCTTCAATTTTCCTTTCGATTTATTACATTTCAAATGCCTGAAACAAGAACATGAAATAACAAGAACCCCCAAATAAGTATGTACGCACTGCTAATTTTTAGTGCATGCAATCTGTAGCAGTGTTTTCTTCTTCTCGGTATTACCTCTATCCTCGCTGAATCCCTAATCCCTGCTTTCCCTCATTTTTCTCTTTCCTGACACAGTCATTCCTGATTACATACATTGAACCTCTGGTGTGTATGGTATTTGAGGGTTTGGAATGAGGGATGTTTCATCGTATTGTGAATATACGAGGGGTTGTCTGCATATGTAGATCTGGACGTTACTACTCTGGATTCAATTAGCTTCTTATTCCTTCAGAAAGCATCATTTCCAGGTTTCTGGAACAGACTGGGTTTAAAGCTGCTCTCCAACCCAATTCACTTTGGCTTTTGTATCTGACTCAAGCATAAATAATGTATTACACCATGCAGTTGGCCCTTGACTTTGCTGTGCTACAAACAAAAACTTTCTTTTTTCCCTTCATACAGTCCAACTGCTGACATGCCGCCATTCTGCACAAGTTTTTCTGTGCAATGGGAAACAGTGGCCTTTGTGAATAATGGGCGCAAGGATTTGCTCCGTTTAGAGTGCCAGAGCTAGGAAAGTTTGAGAGACACTGCCCTAAGACATGGATGGGCGACCCTTTTACTAGAATGTCACTACTGCCCCTAGTGGACAGCACATAGAAAATTAGCCAATTTGGACTTGGAGGTTGAAATGTACAGCGTCAGCGTCTATGAGACAAACTTGGTTTTTCTTGTTGCATAGGATTTTTTGGACCCCCAGTTCATTTGCAAAAGTTAGACAGTTCTAAATCTAATAGATGCTGGCACTGTCATATTGATATAGGGACTTTGAATCATTTGTTGTATTATTGTCCATTGATACTTAATTTTGGGAAGTCAATATGGGGACAAATTAATGTTGTATTTGGGTCATCGATACCATTGACTTATGAAGCCATAATTTGTGGTACTTTACTACATGTTAAACCGTCTTTGGATTGTTATAAAAGCCGGCTTTTCTTAATAATGACGGGAATAGAAATGCAGATGATTACCTGCAATTGGAAGAGTTATCATAGACTTAATTATACTTTTTGGTGGGCGAACTTATGTTGCAGTTACAAATATGAAAGAATGAACGCTGAATTTTTGGGCTATAGTAATGCATTTAGAAGGGTGTGGAGCCCGTTGGCATCATTTGTTGAATCGCATTAGTTGTCATGTGCCTTTTCTTTTTAGTTAATTCAAGTTTCAAGTTTATTGATTTTTAATATACCGACCATCTACGGGAATCTAGCTGGTTTACAATAAAATATTAAAAGGAGAATAAAAATAATACTAGTAGGGAATAAGTTTAAAGAGAGGAAGGGAAGTGTACATTGAGGACACTGACAAGACGAACTGGAGAGTGATGATAAAAAAAGAAGGGGGGGGATAAAGTTACATTATTAGAGGTTAAAAACTAAAAAAAAAAAAAAATGAAAGGAAATGGAAGGGAAGGGGATAAAACATTGGGGATGGGATCGCTTCTTGAAAGCGGTTGGCTAAAATGAAGATGAGAAAGATCAAGAGCAGTAGAATGCATCTTGAAATAAAAATGTTTTTAAATTTGTCTTACACATCCAGGGTGGGAGGGAGGGAGGGAGGTGGGAAGGCATCATTATTTCTTGTATTTAGTTTATTGAAATTCTATATGTGGTTATACTTTTATGGATGACTGGGAGGAAGGGGGTAGAAAATGATTGTTTTCAGAATGTTTGTATATTTAAAGCATTTTTCCTGATTTGTTTTCTGTTTAAAATTTTTGCAATGCACTGTTAATATTTGAAAATTAATAAAGATTTTTTTTAAAAAAAGAAAATTAGCCAATGCACCATATAATTCATTGACAATACAACTCAATCTGCCAGATTCTATATTGGTTGCCCAACGTTGGATGCAGAAGTTTGGGTGTGGATTGCAGAGGCACACATAAACTAATTAGCTAATTATATACTATCAATTATTGGCATTAACAAGCAATATAACTGCCAGCCATTCAGATTTGTGCGCAGATCTGCCCTATGTCCTATTCTGTAACATGCACCCCTAAATTTCTTATCACGCTGTGGCCATAGGAGGGACAAGGACGGATCAGGGGCATTCAAAATATCAAAATTCAAATAGGAACTGGTGGAAAAATCAAATAACCGATAAACAAAAGCCATCATTCAAAATGAAGTCTTAAACAGTTCTCACCACAAACGTCTGTAAGTGTGTAAGCATAAAATAAGTTTGGTTTTTTTTTCCAAATACCTGATAAGAGGAGGAGAAAAAGCCTCAGGGCACAGGCTCGGAACAAAAGTTCTCACAGACCACACTGAAAGTGCTGCCTCATTGGCATTTAAAAAAAAAAAACCCAGCTTGGAAATTCTTTTGAAAATCATGCCCCTCCCCCGCCCTCTGCTCCTTCCCTTCCCCCCCCCCCCCCATTGCGCATGCGTACCCTCCCCTCCCCTGTACCTCTTAACTTCTCTGGCACAAGCAGCATCACCAACTTGCAGCCCACGTTGGGTCGACTCTCCCTCTGACGTCACTTTCTAGGCGTGGGACACGGAAGTGACATCGGAGGGAGAGCCGACGCAGGCACCAGCAGCAGGTTGGAGTTGCTGCTCGCTCTGGCGAAGAGATAGAGGTATGGTGTTGGTGCTGGGGGAAGTGAAGGTGCACGCTCGGCGGGAGGAGCAGTGGAAAGGAGCTGGGGGGGAGGGGGAGAGGAGGATGGATGCCGGCACCCTCATCAAGGCGATGCCTAGGGTGGACCACCCCCCATCCCCCCTTACTATGCCACTGGTCTCACAAGCCTCATAAAATTCAATGGTGGGCTGCCTGTAGCCCATGGGCCACAGGTTACCCACCCCCGCCCTAAGGTCTTTCTCCTGTTCTCTGTTTATAGGACATAACCTAGTGAATCAGACCCTGGAAGCTTAGGTGGTTACTATAGATATCTTATTCATGAATTGCCCTTATACAGTATATACTGGCATCTACACATTTATCTTTAGCACACCTTGAAAACCCAATTTTTGAAAAACCAAGATTGCATATGGCAAAAAGGTATGGTTTGGGAGGGAGTTGGGGGGGAACCAAAATCTATACCTGCATTCCCCATTTCAGAAGAAGAATGAACATATGTGATGAAATGGTTTATTTAGGAATCAGCATCAGGATTCGCAGATTCTGAACTTGAGACTTTTAAACTTTCCTGTCTCCAAATTTCAATCACCTAGAGCAGTGTTCTTCAACCACTGGTCCATGGACCAGTGCCGGTCCACAGAAATTTCCTGCTGGTCCACAAGACCAGCACATGCATCAGGCCCAAAACAGTGTTCTTCAACTGCCGGTCCACAGTGCGATCGATGCGGCGTTATCTTCGAGCCAGCCATTTCCTGTACCCCAATCGTTGGTTTCAAAGCTAATGGTTTGGGCGTCTCAAGGATGGACCTGCCCTGAGCCTGCTCGGTGATTTGGGAGGATAGTAATTGCCTAAGGAGCGATGAACAAAAGCTCATGGCACTATAGCTTAATAGATGCCAGTTCAAATTGAACTGGAAGCCCAAAAAAGCAGGAAGACATTATTAGATGTCTAAAAAGGATTCTATGAACTAGTCTGATGAGCAAATGAAATCTGTGCAGGCTTTCTGAAGCTATATTGAAGAATTTAGCATATCTATTGAGACAGACATGGGAGAAAACACTGTTTGCCCTGGGATCGGTGGCATAGAACGTTGCTACTCTTTGATAAGGTTACCAACCATTTTAAGAGGACTGTCTGGGTGCCCAGATGGACTTTCTAAAACTCAGTAGTTTGTCCGGGTTTTGGAAAGCCCCAGACCTCTAGCTGCATCTGGAGGGCCTTTGGGCATGCATGGATGATATCACACGCATCTGCGCGTGCTCGGAGACCCTCAAGATGTGGTCCGGATGTCAGAGAAGAAAGACGAGGCATTGGATTACGGAGGGGCAGGGACATGTGTCCGTGTTTCTGCATCCGAAAATCTGGTAACCCTCTTCTTGGGATTCCAGAATCTTGCTACTTGGAGATTCTGGAATGTTGCTACTGTTTGGCTTTCTGCCAGGTACTTGTGGCTTGGATTAACCTCTGTTGGAACAGGATACTGGGCTAGATGGACCATTAGTCTGGCCCAGTTTGGCTATTCTTATTTTTTTTATTTATTTTTCAATTTTCTATACCATTCTCTCAGGGGAGCTCAGAACGGTTCACTTGAATTTATGCAGGTACTCAAGATTTTTCCCTGTCTGTCCCAGTGGGTTCATAGACAACGGCGCGAAAGACAAAGGCGCGCGCCGACAACTGAGCGCCAGACGGAGGCGCGCGCCAAAGAAAATTAAAGTTTTTAGGGGCTCTGACGGGGGGGTTTTGTTGGGGAACCCCCCCACTTTACTTAATAGACATCGAGCCGGCGTTAGGGGGGGTATGGGGGGTTGTAACCCTCCACGTTTTACTGTAAACTTAACTTTTTCCCTAAAAACAGGGAAAAAGTGAAGTTTTCAGTAAAATGGGGGGGTTACAACCCCCCAAACACCCCACAACGCCCCCACAACGTGGCGCGATGTCTATTAAGTAAAGTGGGGGGTTCCCCCCCTGTCGGAGCCCTAAAAACAGTAATTTTGAGCGGCACGCATGCCTCTGCGCTACGCTCAATTGTCTGGGCGCGCCTTTGTCCCGGCGCGCTTTTGACCTGACACCGTCCCAGTGGGCTCACAATCATGGGGGGATTAAGTGACTTGCCCAGGGTCACAAGGAGCAGCGCGTGTTTGCAGCCACAATGTCAGGATGACGAGGCGCATTCTCAGATTTAGTATGGTAAAAGACAGCATGGCAAACATTGACACAGATGACAAAACGTAGTTAACAGAGCATGGTAAAGCAGCGTGATAAAACATGGTATGGTGAGATATTGCACGGGGAGTATAGTTTGGCAAAACAGCACGGCTAACATAGTATTACAAAGCACGGTTCATATAGTATGACCCGACTTGGCAAAAATGGTAAGGCAAGCGCACATGACGAAACATAGCATGGAATACATGGAATGGCAAACATGGCATGAGAGATTGTAGCATGGCAGAAAGAGTATGGTTAATATGGCGTAGTTTAGTAGGACAAAGATGGTAAAAAGTATGACATCGTGGGGTAGAACATTGACCCCCGCTTTTACAAAACTGCAATAGTGGTTTTTAGCCCAGGCCAGCATGGAATGCTCTGTGCTGATCCCGACGCTCATAGGAACTCTCTGAGCATTGGGAGCAGCGCAGAGCATTCAGCACGCCAGCCTGCGCTAAAAGACATTTTTGTAAAAAGGGGGGAAGGGATGTATGACAAAACATGATATGGTCAGATTTAGGTTGAAGCACATCAGCATTTGAGACTCAAGACGGTGGAGGGGCACATCAGCGTTTGAGACTTGAGACACCGGAGGGTCGGGGGGGGGGGGCCTTTGTCACTTCATCAAGCAAGGTCTGTCTTCAAAAAGGACATCCCAGACTGAACTCTTGTTTTTATGTCTGTTTTCATTGAATTTAAGGCTATTAAATCCATCTGATGACATTGCTTAGTAGCTCATGTTTAAAATGTAATACCGAATGTAAAATGTAATACTGAAGGATCTCCCGTACAAAGAACGGTTAGATAAATTACAGCTATACTCGCTCGAGGAGCGCAGAGAGAGAGGGGAGACATGATCGAGACGTTCAAGTATCTCACAGGCTGCATCGATGCAGAGGAGGATATCTTCTTTTTCAAGGGTCCCACGGCAACAAGAGACATCCGTGGAAAATTAGAGGCGGGAAACTGCGTGGTGACCCCAGGAAATTCTTTTTCACCGAAAGAATGGTTGATCGCTGGAATGGTCTTCCACTTCAGGTGATTGAGGCCAGCAGCGTGCCTGATTTTAAGGCCAAATGGGACAGACACGTGGGATCTATTCGCAAAGTAAAGGCAGGGGAGGGTCATTAGGGTGGGCAGACTGGATGGGCCGTGGCCCTTATCTGCCGTCAATTTCTATGTTTCTATGAATCACTGTATTTTTAAGAAAACAGAAAAGGGCTGCTGTAAACTTAAAGCATGAAATCACTCTGTAAAAATGTACTGCGGGGGTAATGCAATAGTCGCTCCATCGTTCCTTACTTCACATTTGCTTGCTACACTGCTAACATGAATTACTTGACACTTTTGCCTTTTCAGTGTACGTTCACCGAGATGAGTAGAAAAAAAAGTACAGAAATATGTTATGTCTTCTTTCATTAGACAAATGACTGCTATTAGGCCATAAGCATTCACTAGGCCGATAGTGTCAGCTCCATAAAGATCATATCCCAAGCTTTATCATTTCCTCGCCGCAGGAAGTAAATGCTTTTTAAAGGCTTTCCCTTCAGTAAGCTGAGCAGATGCAAGCTCTAGTCAAGCCCAGTGTTTCTCAACCCGGTCCTGGAGTACCCCTTTGCCAGTCAGGTTTTCCGGATATCCACACTGAATTTGCATAAACTTGATTTGCATACACCGCCTCCATTATATGCAAATGTCTTTCATGCATATTCATTGTGGATATCTTGAAAACCTGACTGGCAAGGGGGTCCTCCAGGACCGAGTTGAGAAACACTGGTCTAGACTACAGGCAGTCATTCTCAAAGACCATGTTTGTTAAACGTGTGATATACTGCCTAATCAGATTTCAAGGCGGCGTAGAATAATAATAAAAGGAGTTAAGTGAAACTTAAACAGTATTAATAAAATCAGACATTACATTAAGAATAGGTAAACTAATTAAATAAATAAAAACAAACATCAACAAGAGTGGTTAGATAACAAAATATATTACTTTGGACGAACTGGAACAAAAGGAAAAACGGAAGACCTACAATCTTGAAAGTAAAGGACGAAAAAGGAAAAAAAGAAAAAAACAAAACAATAGGGAGGGGGAAAGAGGGCTCAGGTTTGATTTGCATCGATTTAGTCCTTAGAAGGGCCGTTAAGGTCCAAAAGCATCAGCAAAGAGGAAAGATTTTAGTTTGGACTTAAAATTATGTAGAGGTATCTCTTTTCCTAGATAGTTTGGCAAGGAGTTCCAGAGAGGTGGGGCAGTTACTGAGAAGATACTGAGAAGATGAGGCCTACATCAACGGAGTCGTCCAGGAGCTGTCCCAAATCACTGAGCAGGCTCAGGGCAGGTCCATCCTTGAGACGCCCAAACCATTAGCTTTGAAACCAACGATTGGGGTACAGGAAATGGCTGGAGACGCTGACTCCTGGCAGCTGGTGACCTCCTCCACGGGCAAACATAGGAGATCCCCCCCTCCTTTTCAGTCTCTTCACCTTCTTCCTTTTCTTATCAACAGGGCAGCTTCCCATCAACCCCACAACTTACCCTGAGGAACAGATTCCAGATTACAGGAAGAGACTGCCGACGATGAACAGGAGCAGGTCCAACACAATGATCTGTGAGGGGTATAAGGAATAAGAAGCCTGCTAATGAATTCTGGGAGGTTACTAGAACGGGTTTTGAAATATCAATAGTAAGATTTTATAAGTGATTCTGGGCTCCACTGGTAGCCAATGAGCTTTAATTTATAACATTTTATTGAAGGAATCAAATAAATATACAATAATAAGATATAAAGAGATATTCATTACAATTAAATTCACAATAATAATATTTCCATACATATTTTTATCATTCCTCCAAAATATATTTCCATATACCTAATCTATTCCTTTCTATACCTCCCCTTGATCCCTCCCCTTCCCCCTACCCTTCTCCCCTTCCATCTTTTTATTTCATTTATAACATTTTATTGAAGAATTACCATAACTATATTATATATAATATATTAAAATAGTCATTTGTTACCCTGTCCTCTTGCTAGGATATGTTCCGTTAATGCATTACTTTTATGATTCATGAACCTCTTATTTTCTGTTCATTGTATTTCTTAAAAACCAATAAACAATTTGAACTTTAAAAAAAAATAGTCATTACATTTAAATTTACCATATTAACATCTAATATATATCTATCATTCCTTCAAAATAAATTTTTCAAATTACCTATTACATCTCTCTTAAGTGGAGACACGTGATCATACGTTTTTGCATAGAAAATTATTTTAATCGCAGTATTCTGCACTATTTGTAACCTTCTGATTTCTTTTTTGATTATTCCCGATGATGGACAACGTTGGGGGCGCACTTTGTTTAGTTCAGAAACCAAATCATCCTTATGAACTAAAAAAAAAAAATGGTGCCAGATAGAAGAAATGCCTAGTGATTGTACCAGGAGCTTCTAATATACAGTATATTCAAATTCCTTTGTGCTATATATTTATTCAATTTTCTATACCATTGTTCCAGGGGAACTCAGAATGGTTTACATAAATTAATTCAAGTACTCAAGCATTTTTCTCTGACTGTCCTGGTGGGCTCACAATCTATCTAATATACTTGGGGCAATGGTAGGATTAAGTGACTTGCCCAGGGTCACAAGGAGAAGCATGGGTTTGAACCCACAACCTCAGGGCGCTGAGGCTGTAGCTTTAACCACTGCGTCGCTCTAGAAATCAAAATGTAGCAAAAGTGAGCCAAGTATAGGCCAATCATAGAAACATAGAAGATGATGGCAGAAAAGGGCTACAGCCCATCAAGTCTGCCCACTCTGCTTACCCACCCCCTGTCTATGCCCTAATGCCCCAATTTCCTTATCTTGACCCTCGTAGGGATCCCACATGGGTATCCCATTTATTCTTAAAGTCTGGCACGCTGTCTGCCTCGATCACCTGCACTGGAAGCTTGTTCCAATGATCAACCACTCTTTCTGTGAAGAAATACTTTCTGGTGTCTGCAGCAGCCACTCTCTCCTCTCCCTATTGGCTAAGGCTCTTAACATTTGCATCTCCTCTTCCTATAGGCTAAGGCTCTTTACACCTGCATTGTGATGTCATAGAACTTTCTGATTATAGAAACATGATGGCAGATAAAGGCCAAATGACCCATCATAGAAACATAGAAGATGACGGCAGAAAAGGGCTACAGCCCATCAAGTCTGCCCACTCTGCTTACCCACCCCCTGTCTATGCCCTAATGACCCAATTTTCTTATCTTGACCCTCGTAGGGATCCCACATGGGTATCCCATTTATTCTTAAAGTCTGGCACGCTGTCTGCCTCGATCACCTGCACTGGAAGCTTGTTCCAATGATCAACCACTCTCTCTGTGAAGAAATACTTTCTGGTGTCTGCAGCAGCCACTCTCTCCTCTCCCTATTGGCTAAGGCTCTTAACATTTGCATCTCCTCTTCCTATAGGCTAAGGCTCTTTACACCTGCATTGTGATGTCATAGAACTTTCTGATTATAGAAACATAGAAACATGATGGCAGATAAAGGGCTACAGCCCATCAAGTCTGCCCACTCTGCTTACCCACCCCCTGTCTATGCCCTAATGACCCAATTTCCTTATCTTGACCCTCGTAGGGATCCCATATGGGTATCCCATTTATTCTTAAAGTCTGGCACACTGTCTGCCTCGATCACCTGCACTGGAAGCTTATTCCAATGATCAACCACTCTCTCTGTGAAGAAATACTTTCTGGTGTCGCCATGAAATTTTCCGCCCCTGAGTTTGAGCAGGTGCCCTCTTGTGGCTGAGGGTCCCTTGAGAAAGAAAATATCATTTTCCACTTCGACACGTCCCATGAGGTACTTAAATGTTTCGATCATGTCTCCCCTCTCCCTATGTTCTTCGAGAGTGTAGAGCTGTAATTTGTTCAGTCTCTCTTCATACGAGAGACCCTTGAGCCCCGAGATCATCCTGGTGGCCGTCCGCTGAACCGATTCAATTCTGCGCACATCTTTACTGTAATGTGGCCTCCAGAATTGCACACAGTGCTCCAGATGAGGTCTCACCATGGCCCTGTACAACGGCATTATGACTTCACTGATGAGGTTGGCTCTTAGGCATTGGTGGAATCAGGCATTATGATGTCACAATACCAGCTCTGGTTATCAGAGGCTGAAAACTCTTCACACTATTTATTTGTTCAGTTTTCTATACTGCTCTCCCAGACGAGTTCAGAATGGTTTACATAAATTGACTCAAGTACTCAAGCCCTGGTGGGCTCACAATCTATCTAATGTACCTGGGGCAATGGGGTGACTTGATCAGGGTTACAAGGAGCAGTGTGGGTTTGAACCCACAAACTCAGGGTGCTGAGGCTGTAGCTTTAACTGCTGTGCCATACTCTCCCCTATACACCTTCACAATGCCACTTAAATAGGCTAATGAAATTAGGAAGCATCGCTTTTCTAGTCTCTTTCATTTTCCACCCTGCCGTTGCCATTCTGAAGCCTTGAATTTTCATAGCCGCAGAGGATTTTTCATTTTAATGCTATCTGAACTGTTTTTACATTTTCTCTACGTGTCTGCAGTACTTTTCCGGACAGTCACCCTTGAGCTGGCTGCCGTCGGGCAATTCTTTAGTATGACGCTCAGTTCAAATCTAATCCGCTTCCAAACCAAATAGTTTTCCAGGCTCTAGGGAAGGGAACTGGCCAGCTTTGCAGAGATCTGACAGAGTGGAACAGTGATGGAATAGCCCTGGATAGTCCAGAGTACCCAGCCTCCTTCTGCCGCCTTTCCAGAGCCCCCGCACTGATTTCTGCTAATTGCTAATTGATATGATGAGATGCCTGCAATGATTAGGGTGCTGGAAAAGTAAGCAAGGATCACAGGGAAAGATGGAAAGCCTGTCAGCTACCCCTCCTTGATGGGGGTGACGCCTTCATAGAAAGACATTCACCTCCCTAACCGCATAACTCGCCACACTGGACTTCAATGGCATCACCCTCTTGACTATCTGAATTTCACCATTATGAGTATTTAAAAGCACACAGACCTAATTCAGTAGAATAAGAGGTCAGCAGCTAAATGGATACAGAGATCCAAGGGGTGTACACAACCCACCCTTTATAATATTTCTCTTCAGAGCTGAGCTCAAATCCTGCTCGATCTACAGAGCTGGCGAATATTTTCTGTGGCTGCATAATGCATGCCATGGAACCTGAATGCCCACTCTCCTTTCCACCCGCTCTTCCACAATGGATGTTTGCGATGAATGTCAATTCTTCTGCTCAGATACCCAGCAAAGGGCTATTTTTCCACGGGTGACTTCATCTCTTTTGCCATCATTCACGAGGTACTGAGCCTTACTTAACCCCCGAGCCTGCAGGCTTTCACCGATCCTTCTCCTTGCAAGGAGTCCTTGTGTCATTGGGGCATGTTACCGAGTGTCCTTAGGCGGGCTCCTGTTCGTGAACTGATTGATTGGCCTCTTATACAAGAATCTTTCCAAGTGGATAGGTTCTTGAGATGTCAAACATCTGGCTTCCAGGAGTGCCATGCCAACAGACAGTGGCAATTAAACAGAATTCTAACAACCCGTTAATTAGGTGTAAGACATTGAGAATGTGACAAACGCGGGGCCCTTTCTAAAACAAACAAGCTCACCAGAGAATGCCATCTATTTCAAATCCAAAACCATTTTTAAAACGCTTTGGACCAATGGGGCACAAAGTAAAGGAAACCCCAAGCTGCAGGGTTAATCCTCCGAGAGGTCCTGAATGGGAGACACAAAAGTATGCATGGAGTTCCATTCACATGAAGCCGCGCATTGTACAGTCCGCTCCCTGATACCGTTCATCAAAAGCCGGGGCTCTTTTGGAAGAAAACAGCGAGCTCTTTGAGGATTTTTTTTTTTTTTGAGAATTTGCTGAATGGAACTGACTCTTTAACAAATCCCATGGAGGAGAGAATGTTAACGAGATTCTAAAAAGGAAAAGCATGGAGTTTCTTCCATAGCTGCATTCTGAACCAATTAACCAAAAAACAAAACTGTTTCCCCTGTCCTCTCCCCCCTGCAACACTTCAAGACAGTTAAAAAGGAGATTCAAGCTTTGACAGGGAACAGTTTTGAAAGTGTGTTCAGTCATCGAGGGTATGTAATTTGGAGAACGCACTGCCTAATCCGAGCCTCCCCCGACAGTCAGTTCGCATTAAAATTCACAATTTACCTAAGTGTGATATAAAACACCGAACCATAACTTTTCAGCACAACACTGCCATCGTTATGGAAAACTGACCCTTGGTCCCTGGCAGGCAATTAAAAATAAACTTTATACAACCATCCAAGTTTTATATCATCATAGCCCTGGGAGAACTCTGACAGTGTACATAAACAAAAAAAAAAAAAAACTAGCATTCCAGTCTTTCCTTGGGACATGGAAAATAAAAAATCCACCCCCCCCCCCCCCCACACACACACATGTGGAAATGGTTTGTAAGAGTCTCCAGAGACAGAACGCTATGGCTTACAATTCCTGGACTGAACCATGGCTCTGAACAATATTGTTTTCCATTAAATTGATCCTCCTACTTCTTGCTCCGGCAGCTGGAGTCTCCGGAGTTTGTGGAGAGTGATGCCGCTTTGTCAATTCGTGCCTGACAAGTTCGCAGTTGCTGTTGTAACTTCTGACACTTCTGCTTTAATCTTACACATTTTCTCATAGTGCACCTTGACTAAGGGGTGCTCTTAGGCCTTGGTGGAATGAGGCATTATGAACATCACAATCTCAGCTCTGGAATGTTGCTACTCTTTGGATTTCTTCTAGGTACTTGGGACCTGGGTTGGCCACTGTTGCATACAGGGCTTGATGGACCTGCGGTCTGTCTCAGTACAGCAATTCTTCTGTTCTTATATGAGCCAAGTATAGGACAATCAAGCCATTGTGACATCACTGTTGAGTTTGGCTCTTAGGCATTGGTGGAATGAGGCATTATGACATCGCAATCTCAGCTCTGGAATGTTGCTACTCTTGGGCTTGATGATCGATTTTTCACTCCGTCAAAAATGACAAAGACTAGGGGACACTCGATGAAGTTACAGGGAAATACTTTTAAAACCAATAGGAGGACATTTTATTTTTCACTCAGAGAATAGTTAAGTTCTAGAACGCATTGCCAGAGGATGTGGTAAGAGCGGATAGCGTAGCTGGTTTTAAGAAAGGTTTGGATAAGTTCCTGGAGGAAAAGTCCAAAGTCTGTTATTGAGAAAGACATGGGGGAAGCCACTGCTTGCCCTGATCACTAGCATGGAATATTGCTACTCCTTGGGTTTTGGCCAGGTACTAGTGACCTGGATTGGCCACCGTGAGAATGGGCTACTGGGCTTGATGGACCATTGGTCTGACCCAGTAAGGCTTTTCTTATGTTCTTACTGGACTCCACACTATCCCTCAAATCTTTGGAAGACAACCTTCTTCTCCATGAGACAGTTGAGACTCATAAGACCCTACTTCCACGAATGACACTTTCCCATACTTTTACAAATGCTAATTCTGTCACAGCTTGATTCCTGTAACAGGTATCAACCTAACATTAACCCGCAAACTACAGCTAATCCAAAACACCGCAATTAGACTCATTTTCAAGCTGAAAAAATATGACCCAATCTCCAATTGTCTCAAACAGCTACACTGACTACCCGTTGATACTCAAATAAACTTCAAAATCTCCTGTATAATCTGCCACATCCTACATGGAAACTCAGCCATGCCACTTATAAACCGATTCACTTGATCATGGTCCACCTCAACCAGAAATCTTAGTAAGCTTCTGATGAACTACCCCTCAACAAAAGGCCTCAGTTGCAAACGTATGTTCAACACTATGCTTACGCATACAGAATTGGTACAAAGATACGGAACAACCTCCCAATAATCATCAGATCTAAATCGATCTACCTCGTGTTCCGAAAGAAACTAAAGTCTTATTTCTTTGACAGCATGCCCACCACAACCTTCCAACAATCATGAGATCTGAACCAAACTACTTTACGTTCCAAATGAAACTAAAAGACTTCTCTTTGACACCCATACCCAACACAGAAAACTGACCCTGAGCCTACAAAACACCTTACAACCTCTATTACACTACACACCCCTTCATCTACCTGACTTTGGACTATAAGTTATCTCCACCTTTTACCTCATAGAACCTTAAACAGTACTCCTTTATCTTCTTGTATTGTACCTTCCCTCACACCGTTTTTGCAATGTGTCTCCTGTAGCTGCTTTGTACCGTTTTAAATCGTAACTCTGAAGATTGTACTCTAGAGTCACCTTGTATCTATTTAGGCATAGTGCAACTCAAATCCCAGATTAGATTAGATAACTGGTCTCTTTTGGTGGCACTAACCGGTTAAGTGCCACTGGAAATTAGCAGATAGCCCCAAACAAGAGCCATTTCCGCCTGGTTAAATCACGTTGTATATCAACCTGTTTTGTGTGTTCATGTCCGTATGTGGTGTGTATATGGATGAGTGGGCTGGCGGGAGTGTTACCCTTGTGTATTTTGTCCGTGCATGTGTTGGGAAGGGAAACCAACGAGCATGTGATACCACGGTGGTGGTGGGGGGGGGGGGGGGTCTGTGCATTTGTGGGAAAGATGATCATCTGCTTATGTTTCTGCATGCATGTGTTTAGAGGATGATTTTCTGTGTTTGTGCCCTGTGAAGGTTCATGTTCCACAGGGTGGGGGCTGTGAAGAAAATGAATACCATCTGTGATGGTGAAAGAGAAGACATAAAAACTGGACTTATTGTTAACATATGTACCTATACAACAAACCCCCAATCCGACCACTTACATGAGTTCGACGTATTGCTGAATAAACCCCCTCTGGATACATTTGTATTCCAAAACATGTCATAATAGAAGATTAACAGTTTGGAAATTTGGAAATGGATCCTTTCTGTATGATGCAGATTGATTTTCCTTCCCTGCCATTCTTGGAAACAGATTTGGTGTTTGTAAAGTCTGCAGAATGTCTTATTTAAAACAGTCCAATCAAACCTCAGAGACAAACAGGGTGTGGCGTGGCTTCCTTAAATACACGGAAAAGCATTCTCTGGGCATTGACGTTGAGTCCATTCTCGTGCATGAAAACTCAGCACAGGCCTGTATTATATGTCACTTGCCTATTTGTATGATTGCAATAAAATATCTATTTATTTATTTTAAAAACTTATATGCCGTTTAAATGTAAACGGTTCACATATCGTTACATACATAATTCAGTAAGACAAATAAAATCAAACAAACATTGACATATAATTGTCAGAAAATCACGTAAAGTGTCCATCAAAAGAACAGTCGCAAAGAAAAGTTCCTAGAAAAATGCATTAACAAATAATAGTTTTCTGAAATTACCCTTGTCATAACATTTTCATTAATTGACCGACAAGTGAGTTCCATAATTTGACCCCCGCCCAGCAAAAGGCCATTTTACTGGTCTCAGCATATTTTGGATTAGCATTTGCTTTTAATAACGCTCCTTTGACTTAGCCACTCTTACGCAGGTGTTATGCTATTACCTGGAAGAAACAGACAAGTGAAGGGTTGATTCAGTGAAAGATTGAAAAAAAAAAAAAAAAAAAAGCAATCTTTCACTGATTCCACCCGGTTCTTTGGTTGTGGTAGTGTATCGCAAATTGCGTGCTGTGCCGAGGTTCCGGGAGTGCCGCGAGACACCTGTGAGGAGAGGCGCTGGCCGACTGCTTACAGGATGTGTTTTTATCTTATGTATGTTTTAATTGATGTAAACCGTCTAGCTTTTTTGTAAACTGTATGAAAAAAAAAAAAAAAAAAAAAAGTTAAAAATAAATAAATAAATAAATAAATTAGCCATAGGGCGCCACTGTTGCAAGGCAGCAACTTCTCCACCACTAGGAGGCTCTACATGCAACAACCATTAGCAAATTACATAGTTAAGTTCTTAGGTGTCACCGTACATAGCAACCACTAAGAAATCTTTAAATGATTCCATCACTAGGTTTCACGGTAGAATTTACAACAAAGAAAATTAAATACACATCTGAATCACCATGAGCCAAACCAGCAAGGATAGGAAAGTGGCATAGGATGGGGAGGGTGGTTGTATGTTGTGAACAGCATAAGGACCCCTGTGCAGGTGTGTGTGTCTATATTTTCTGCGCATCTGTTTTGTGTATGTGTGTGTATGTCTGTTTGTTGTACCTGTATGTGTATATGGTGCATGGGCAGCGGAACACTTTTTCATTTGGGGGAAGGTGAGAGGGGGGGGGGCAAAGGCTCCACCATAGCCCCTGCAGGTTCCTGGGGCATGACCTCTCTTTCTAGCTCCCAGTTCCCCCACCTACCGACCCCAGTCATTGTCATTTTAAATCTTCCGGCAGCCGCTGCGTTGCATCAACGCGCAGGTGTGCTTCGGAAGTCTTCATTCTGCAGGAGCGCTGTGCGGCGGCTGCCAAAAGGAGGTGGGGAGAGTAGAACCATACCTGACTCTGACCGCCAATTTTTGGGGAGGCCATGGCCCCCCGTGGCTTCCCCCGTTCCAATGCCTGTGTGAGCGCATCTGTGAGTGGGTGGATATCTGCGTCAGTGTCTGATTATTTTTTTTAAATATATATCATTTGATATGATATATTTTGATATTATCCACAAAAGTCTTTATGCAATAAATCACACAAAAATGTTTAAAAAGAACCAGACCAAGGATCAATGTCTGCAGCATACAACTGGTACATACCCTTCTCCTCAAAGTGAAGCCAAATTACTACTAACCATTCAACCAGTTTCTAACCCAGACAGTCACTTTAGGGTCGAGGGCGATCAGTTTATTTATTAGTTGTCTAGGCAGAACTGGGTCAAAGGCTTTGCTTTAATCTTAAGTACACCACATCTAGCGCTCCCTCAGTCTTGCTCTCTGGTTGAAGAAATTAATTAGCTTCATCTGAAAAACCTACATCTAAGATCATGCGCTGCCACAGTTCCTGCAATTCGCTGGATTCCAGAAACCACACCATCCTCTGTTGTAGCAGGCTTGTTTTCATTTACTCACCACAGAGGTCAGACGAACCAGTCTCTACTTCCCAACCTCCTCATTCAAAGTTTTCAAATCTATTTAACACTTGACATACCACTCATTAACAAATACAGTACTCCCCCGATATTCGCGGGGGTTCCGTTCCAGGAACCCCCGCGAATCTTGAAAAACCGCGAATACGGTTTTTCGTGTGGGAGACTGGAGAGGGCAGCGGGAGAGGCAGGAGAGAGCAGCCGGAGCGCCGGCGAGTGCAGGAAATCACTCGCTGTCTGCTCCGACTGCCTCTTCCTGCACTAAGTCGGGCCTTACCAATCAGGAGCTGCGTGTCAAAGCAGCTCCTGATTGGTAAGGCCCGACATAGTGCAGGAAGAGGCGGTCGGAGCAGACAGCGAGTGATTTCCTTCACTCGCCGGTGCTCCGGCTGCTCTCTCCTGCCTCTCCAGCTGTCCTCTCCTTGTCGGCGGTTCGCGGTCAGAAAATACCGCAAATGACCGGGACCGCGAACCACCGACCGTGAATGACCAGGGGAACACTGTACATCTATGCATTTTACAATCATCAATCAATAATCAAACAAAAATATATAGCGAATTGTTTTGTTTTTAAAAAAAAATTATCTTTATTTATTTTCAAATTAAAAACAGTGCATACAGATACTCATACAAGTTACATGAAAAACAACACTGTCATTTTCAACAACATTCATGAAAAATATTTTCACCCCCTCCCCCCAATCTCAATGTAAATAATTAAACCATACAATATTATGTCCAAATTGAAAAGAAAGGAAAGTAACGATGAACAATTGAAAGAGATCTACATATGTGGTAAATAGAAAAGTAAATAATTATAAAGCAAAAAGTCATTTGGCTATCAAGTCCAGGTTCACTGCCACCTCCAGACTGTTTAACATATCTGTTTAAATCACTTTTACATTTTGAGAGATGTCTCTTGCCTCAAATGTACAGGCAGGTTATTCCAACACACGGGTGATACCTAGGGCAGTGATTCCCAACCCTATCCTGGAGGAACACCAGGCCAATCGGGTTTTCAGGCTAGCCCTAATGAATATGCATGAGAGAGATTTGCATATGATGGAAGTGATAGGCATGCAAATTTGCTTCATGCATATTCATTAGGGCTAGCCTGAAAACCCAATTGGCCTGGTGTTCCTCCAGGACAGGGTTGGGAACCACTGACCTAGGGTTACCATGTGGCTCCAGGAAAAGGAGGGCGGATTGAGACATCCAGGTTTTACTTCCATTGTTTTCACTTATGATTTTAGGCTTGTGCAGATGAGGATGGCGCTTGCAGGAATGGTGCCCAATATAATACAACTGGGTAATTGAATAAATTGAATATTGTTCCAAAGGAAAAGTAGCACAAATAGCAAAAAAGGAACAATAATAGTTATTAATACAGTTTCAAAAATGGCGTTTAGAATCCAAAAGTAGAGTAAAATAACTCAGCATAGGGAAAAACCCTTTTATAAACTTTCATAGAATCAATCATTGCACCATCTTGTTAGAATAAATGATTTTTAAATAACTTCATAGATTCATAAGTAATTCTTAGCGGGTTCTCTGAGGAAGCCAGGATGGCGAAACGCGTCAGAACCCCGCTGGGTCACCGCTGCAGAGACATTGAAACTAAATCTGTTTACTTATATTAGCTTTTCACAAAACTTTGGACTTTATTTTCACATTATGGAGATTTAAGAATTACTTATGAATCTATGAAGTTATTTAAAAATCATTTATTCTAACAAGATGGTGCAATGATTGATTCTATGAAAGTTTATATTTTCCCTATGCTGAGTTATTTTACTCTACTTTTGGATTCTAAACGCCATTTTTGAAACTGTATTAATAACTATTATTGTTCCTTTTTTGCTATTTGTGCTTGCAGGAATGGGCCAGGGACAAGAAAAGAACTCGTGAGGGTGGGACAGGAAAATGAGTTCCCGCGGGGATGGGGAAAATTTTGTTCCCATGTCATTCTTTACTTGGGAGAACAGTATAGAAAATTGAATAAATTAATAGTGCGAAAAGTTTCAGCCTCTGATAACCAGAGCTGGTATTGTGACATCATAATGCCTCATTCCACCAATGCCTAAGAGCCAACCTCATCAGTGACGTCACAATGACTTGACTGTCCTATACTTGTCTCACTTTTACTACATTTTGATTTCTAGAGTGGTGCAGTGGTTAAAGCTATAGCCTCAGCACCTTGGGGTTGCAAGTTCAAACCCACACTGCTCCTTGTGACCCTGGGCAAGTCACTTAATCCCCCCATTGCTCCAGGTACATTAAGTAGATTGTGAGCCCACCGGGACAGACAGGGAAAAATGCTCG
Source organism: Geotrypetes seraphini (assembly GCF_902459505.1). NCBI lineage: Eukaryota > Metazoa > Chordata > Amphibia > Gymnophiona > Dermophiidae > Geotrypetes > Geotrypetes seraphini. The sequence continues at coordinate 18,623,315 of NC_047098.1, forward strand.
AGTACCTGAATAAATTCATGTAAAATGTTCTGGGCTCCCTTGGGAGAACAGTATTGAAAAATGAATAAATAAACAGTGTGAAAAGTTTCAGCCTCCAATAACCAGAGCTGGTATTATGACATCATAATGCCTCATTCCACCAATGCCTAAGGGCCAACCTCATCAGTGATGTCACAATGGCTTGATTGGCCTATACTTGGCTCACTTTTACTACATGTTGATTTCTAGAATGGTGCAGTATAGAGAATGACACGGGGACAAATTTGTCCCCGTCCCCGCAGGAACTCATTTTCCCATCCCGTCCCCGCGAGTTCTTTTCCAGTCCCTGCCCCATTCCTGTAAGCTCTGCCTTAGCCGCACAAACCTTAAACACTTATGATTTTAAAGTGTTTGAGACTTGTGCAGACGAGGACGGAGCTTTCAGGAATGGGGCAGGGACAGGAAAAGAACTCGCGGGGATGGGAAAATGAGTTCCCGCGGGGACAGGGACAAATTTGTCCCCGTGTCATTCTCTACTCAGAATCTATTTTATAAAGATGCACGGGTACCTCTGTTGCCCTTTTTGGGATCTCTTATAAAATTACCCCTTTAATGGAGCTAAGTGGAGACATTTTTGGAGGAGAAGAGAAGGCCAAGGCATTCTGAAACATTTCCAGCAATTAGGTTATGAAACATCTGTTAGCAAGACTTTCCTAGTTTCTGAACTGGGAGATGTCTCAATTAAAGAAAGCAAAGCTAAATGAATATGAACTTTTTGAATCTAAATAGCCATGTACAGTAATTATAGGTCGAATGATGGTTATCATAAATCAAATGATGGTGCAGAATGGAAAATGAAAATACATACCCTGTTTCCCCGATGGTAAGACACTGTCTTATTTTTTTTGGAAGGCCAAAATATGCTCTAGGGCTTATTTTCGGGGGGATGCCTTATTTACATTTTTTTCTAAAAAGGGGGGGCTGTCTTATTTGACGGCTGAAGAATCGGTCGGCCGAAAAATCGTACCGTGTATGGCCAGCTTTATCCATCCTACCATATATTGTACCATTTAATGTCCCCAATGTTCTCCATCAGGGAAACACAGTAAAGAGATTATTCTGTGGTGCAGCATCAGAGGGGACTTGACAATGTGAAACCATTGTTTATATACCGTATGCATTTTAAACAGGCTTTATATACAGTAAGTGGTATTGCTCACAGCAAAAGAAACCTGTCTGCGTGTCTCACTTTTGGATGTTCTGGCCGTGAACAAACTCCTGCGGTCTCCGTTAGGGAGGGATGAGGGAAGCTGCCTGTGTTTCCTTGCGCAGAGCCACGTGCGCGCGCTGCAGTCCTGTCACTTCCTCCTCTTCACTTCATGACGAGGCGCGGCACACAGCCATGGAGGCAAATACGGTAGACGGAGGGACCACACGGAGTCACCCACCGTACCACCCGATTCGGGTAAGCGCAGGTATCGGTGGGTGGCTTATTTGCGGGGGGGTGCCTTATTTTACATTTTTTTCTAAAAAGGGGGGGCTGTCTTATTTGATGGCCCAGCCTTATCATCGGGGAAACAGGGTACTAAGAAATACATACTGTAGTAGCTGCCAGCAGAAAAAGACCAACAAGCTCATTCAATTTGCCCAGTTATTACTGTCCATCCTGGTAAGGATATATCCCAGTTGTCATCTATAAAAGCTTGATCACCAGTAAAAAGAGGATGGTAGATGCCAGGAATACTGTTCCACAGGTTGGGGCAAAAACAGTGGCAGAATTTGAAAAGGCATGAGATAAACACAGTGGGCTCACTATCTGACTAGTTTACCTGGAGCAATGTATCTGCAGCCTTTTAAACTGCTATTGTGTTGTGGACCTCTGCGTTAATTTTGCAATGGGCACACACAAAATATAACATTAGTGCATGGCCAAAAACAAAACACTACGCCCATGCCTTAAAAACACTGGAATTCGTTGCCAGAGAATGTGATGAAAGCAGTTAGCTTAGCAGGGTTTTAAAAAAAAAAAAAACAACAAAAAAAAGGTTGGCTAACTTCCTAAAAGAGAAGTCCATGAGCCATTATTAAGATGGACTGAGGTATTGCTATTTATCATTTCTATAGTGCTGTACATTTAACATGGTCCCTGCTGAGAAAAGATTATAATCTAATTTGGACAGACAGACAGGACATCTCAGGGTTTGGGATTTTCTGGAAGAAGGAATTGAAGAAACAGATGGTTAGGTTTCTGAAAGTGACAGCCTACTGTTCTCTCCTCACCATTATCTCCCTACCTCCAGGAGCAGTCACCGCTTTTTTTTTTTTCATTCCCTACACTACTTCATTTTTGCTTTCAACCAGAACTGCTTCCTCCTTCCATCACTCACATCTATTCTTCTCCTTCCAGGTTCCTTCCTCCTCTTTTTTTAATGTTCAAACAATTTTTTATTGAAGGAATGGACGTGTACAACAGGTAACTACAGAGCAAGATATACCATACACAAATCAGAGTTTGCGATACGCAGGGCCATAACTCTGAAGGCTCCACTTCTTCAAGCCCTACATACATCATCATTCCTTCAAAGTTTATATCTTAACAATCCCCCTTCCCCCCTCTTCCCCCAAAAGGATGGAAGGCGACTGAGAATATCTGGTGATGGGAAGCACCAGAGGTAGCACATGGACTTAGCGGAGATCATTAAGTATCAAACTCCGAGCTCTGGGTGGCAAAGACTGAAGATAAGGATCTGTATCCCAACTCACTATTCGCACAAAATACACTATCACCAGTTCTTTGGAATTTGATTCGTTCAGACCTAACTCTGGGTTCCTTGAAAAAGAACTTCGAAACATGGTCCATGTCGGGACCTGTTGAAAACTTTTAAAACCTAAGTGGGAATTTTCTTTCCCCTCTTTTTTGCCATTGAAAACAGTTTTATTTACTTTTTGAATAGCACATTTATTAATACTTTTTCATAAAATTCATACACAGTGATGGGGCTGTGGGTTCGGCTATAGGAGCCTTGGCTCTTGGTCGAATTACACAATTCCGAGTGTATGTGAAATTCAATTTATTTATACATTTTATAAGCTAGGTATATAACTTATTTAATTACTCTCATTTTAGGAGTCTTATTCAGTAGTGTTTCCTCCAAAGTATACAGATTGAGATCTTTAAGTCTGTCCCCATACGCCTTATCACGAAGACCACACACCATTTTAGTAGCCTTCTTCTGGATCGACTCCATCATTTTTATATCTTTTTGAAGGTGCGGCCTCCAGAATTGTATGCAATATTCTAAATGAGGTCTCACCGGAGTCTTATACAAGGGCGTCAATACCTCCTTTTTCCTACTGGCCATACCTCTCCCTATGCATCCTAACATCCTTCTAGCTTTTGCCATCACCTTTTCAACCTTGTTTGGCCACCTGAAGATCATCACATACAACCACACCCAAGTCCCGCTCTTCCGTCATGCACCTGAGTTCTTCACCCCCTAAACTGTACCATTCCCTCGGGTTTTTGCAGCCCAAATCCATGACCTTGCATTTCTTAGCATTAAATTTTAGCTGCCAAATTTCAGACCATTCTTCAAGCTTTGCCAGGTCTTTCCTTCATGTTATTCACACCATCCAGCATGTCTGCTCTATTGCAGATTTTGGTATCATCCACAAAGAGGCAAGACGATGCATTTGTTGTATTGTTCAACTAGCTTCTGCATTACTGCAGAGAATAAGTTTTTCAGCTGCTTCCGAAGCCAGGTAAGCACCCCTTCCTTTACTTCATCATGCTTTGTCTTTTTGCTCTCCAGGTCACAGTGATGCACCCATGTCTGATTACTGGTGACAATTCTCTCCAGAATACTTTATACGATCTCCAGATCTTCTTTAGACCATCTCAGGAATTGGGTGTCAGCCTCCACACACTATTGCTTGTGCAGATTAGTAAGCTGTTTGGGAACCCATTGTGTACAGACCTTTCTGTATCCCAAGACATCGTGCATTATGGCAAATGCAGATTCATAGCTGATATCCAAATTTTCAGCCAGTTGAGACACCGTTATCCGTCAGTCTTCTCTACTCAAAGCATCTGCCCTGTCAATCTGCTCTTGTGTGTGCGATGTTGATGGGCGACCAGAACAACCTTCCTCAGATACACCTTCTTCCCACTTTAAACCTTTTTACCCACTCATAAACCTTTTGTTGATTCATGGTGCTATGTCCATAGCAAGTCAATATCCGATGGTGAATTTCCACAGGTTTCACTCCCTCTGCCCAAAGAAAGCTCTCTATTTCACATTGTTCTTCGATGGTGCAATCTTGCAATGTTTCTGACCTCATGGATGCCACATGACCAAAGGCTGAGCATGGATGAACGTTCCAACAGGCAATGTAAGAGTATATATGTTGCATTTCACTAGCTCTGTTCTGGTTATCACATAATTTAACAATTGCCTTTCATTTTTTATTTCTCCTTGTATATCCAACTATTCTTCAACATAGTATAATGGTCTACACTTGCTGAGGGTCTTCAATGTTTGCTTTCTTCTAGATTATCTGTGAAACAATCCCCAGTAGAAACAATTTTTCATTCAGTGAGTGGCAAACAAAATGGCCTTTCCATTCCAAATCGAAGATAAATCCTGCTTTGCAGCATTTCTCCAAAGGGAGGTTTAAGAAATAGTTGTTCAACAAGAATATCTTTAAATACGACCTTAATATTTATGCTTAAGAGTATTGCATAATATTCTGAGTATGTGCGAATGGGGATTTTATCAGCTCCTACTCTGAAGTACATCCAAGATTTTGTGGAGTGTCATGTAAGCAAAGCATCTGTCAAATTAAATATCTGAAATTCCAGCTGGGTAATCTTGAATTTTTTTTTCCTGTCATTCCACATGAAACTCCTACTAATTACCAAATAATAAATAACACTGCCAGCATAAACAATACATCTTCCATTGAAATAAAGAGAAGGCTTGCATTGCATTAAAAGCTGGTGGGGGAATTAACAAAATGGGTATGCACTGGGGTTAAGGATAGATAGATAGATAGAAGTTGATTGATGGAAAGAGCAAATTCGACCATGTGACTCCTTTGCTTTTCTCTCTCCATTGGCTCCCGGTTTATTTTAGAATTCAGTTTAACTGTTTACGTATTGGTTTTAAGATTTTACATAGAAACAGAGTATGACGGCAGAAAAAGGCCGACGACCCAACAAGTCTGCCCACTCAAGAACCCTCCCTCCCTCCCTCGAGATTCCATCTATTAAGCATTCCTCTTGAGCGACCCCACCTGGTATCTTTGCTCCTCTTGTTCCTCTGCTATGGAATGTTTAGAGGCATTCATCGATTTAAACTTTCTCTTCCTTCTAGGAAAGGAATTCAAGGAGGTAAGAATTTTAGCAGCTCTCTGGCGTTTAAATTTCCCCAACTATGGAATGAACTTCCCCTAATTTTGAGGTGTCCCAGCTCCTTCCAACTCTTCCGTAAACTTCTAAAAACTTTTTTATTCGCTAAACATTTTGAAAACTAACTCTCGTATTTCAGTTTACTTTATTTTTTAAAATTTTATTGTTAACCACGTCGAGCTTCCTTGGGTTGAAGACCCGGTATATAAGGTTAAGGTTTAGTTTAGTTTAGATAGATAGAAGGGGGCCACTGAAAAGTTCTCAGCCCAACCAAGAAGAGAATGATGTGGAGTCATGAAACTTACAAGTTATTTCACACTTTTCATTTCAATAATATGAAATGAAATGAAGAGTGTTAAGAAAAGTATGGAATAACTTCTGTTTCATGGCTCCGCATCATTCTCTTCTTGGTTGGGCTGAAGACCTTTCAGCAGCCCCTCTTATTGTGATGTCATAATGCCTCATTCCACCAATGCCTAAGAGCCAGCCTCACCGGTGATGTCACAATGGCTTGGTTTCCCTGTACTTGTGCCCATTTACTGGATGCATTTGCCTCATTGAAATGAAAAGTGTGGAATAACGAGTAGGTTTCACAGCCCCACATCATTCTTTTCTTGGTTGGGCTGAAAATTTTTCAGTGGCCCATCATAGATACTTATAAGCACCATTTTGCAAGTGCTACATGGAACCAAGTGCTGCAGAAAAGCAATGGTTTATATAAATTGTGGACTTTCCAATTGTCTGCCTATTTGTGAGGTTGACCATGGAGCGCCCCATCAAACGTGAAGAGTTTGACATTTGTAGAATAATGAGGGTGATTTTAAAACAGGGTGCTTAGACTATGGATACATATAGGAACATATGTTATATGGGGCTGGATTAAAATCGAAGGTGCTCATTGGCTTTGAGTGAGGGGAGGACTCACTTTTGTTCCCCTTCCTTAACCTCCTGTCTCTCAGCAGTCCGTCCTCCCCCCTTGAAGTTTTTGCCCTGGTTTCGCAATAGCAACTTGGAAGGGTCTACTTATTGTCATGCAGTAATACACCCTGTGATGCCCTGACTCTCCCCCCCCCCACCCCCCACTCACACACACACAGTGGTTTCCCTTTACCATGGAAACATGTGCAAGAGGCATCTGCCCAAAATGGTGGAACATGAGAGAGGAACACAAAATCCATCCTGGGTAAAGAACAGATGGAACTAATCTTATAAAGAAGTGCCTAGCTTTAGGAACTAGGAACATGTGCAAAAACTGTATTTCACCGTGTACACGCATGTATGCACCCATACCTGTGCAAATGGGCATTTTCTGGCCGCGTGCTATTTTTATAAGTGCATACCTATCTCTGATGATCTGTACTTTACTGGAGGGCAAGCACATGGGCGGAGTTTGATCAGAGGCCCTGATTCTATAAACAGCGCCAAAAGACAGGCGCTCAGGAAAGTAGTGCATAGCACTTGTCAATCTTCAGTTAGGTTCTACTTATAGAATAACACCTAGAGGTGCCTAAATTGGATTTAGGTGCCAGTAGGCATAATCTTAAGCATTCTACCCCCCCCCCCCCCAATTATGGCCTAAATACCAGCCTATTTAGGCTTCTAGAAGCAAAACATGCCCAAGATCCCACCACGATCTACCGCTAACCATGTCCAGGGCAGGATTAATTCATCGAGGGCCCCTAGGCAATGTGGCAGTAGCAACCCTTTCCTTGCAACTTGCAAGCGGTGCTGCTGGGGCTCCAAGGCTGCCCTCTGACGCGATCCACCCAGGCGGAAACAGGAAGCTGCTCAGAAGGGAAGCTATGGATGAGCACAAGCACAGCTTGCAAGTTGCAGGAACGATTTCAGAACTTGCAGCCACTGCTGATTTTTCACAGAATGGAGGGCCCACGCTGCTGAATTTTTTGGGGGGGGGCCTGGCGCTGCCGATCTTTCCATGGGGGCCCGGCGCTGCCGATCTTTCCGGGGGGGGGGGACCCCTGACAACTTTGGGCCCTAGGCACGTGCCTCTTGGGCCTATTCATTAATCCAGCCCTGTCCACTCAGTGGCATAGCAAGAGTGGTGGGCACCCAGGACGTAGGTGCCCCCTGCACCCTCCTCTCCGCCCCCCCCTGCTTCTTCCACCCCACACCACTACACTCGCGCCATCCCTTCCCACGCCCGAACCTCTAAATCTTCACCAGTTCTCTACCTGCTGCTCGCTCTGGCTTTTCCTCTAGCATCACTTCCTGACCCCGTGACCTGGAAGTGATTTCAGAGGGAACCAGGCCTGAGCAAGCGACAGGCAAGAGCAGTTGCTCACGCTGGCGAAGATTTTAAAGAGGTACAGGGATGGGGGAGGCACAAGCGTGGCTTGGGGGGAAGCAGTGAGGTTCCAGCACACCCTCCGAGATGGCATCCGTGGTGGTCCACCACCCCCCCAGTCCCCCTTACTACGCCATTGTGTCCACTTTCTGGTAGGCACCTACTAAGCTATGCGCCTACAACCCAACTAATTAATACAAACCCAACTATGAGTGCCATATTGCTTATTAATGGTGCCAATTAAGCTAATTGAAAAATTAAATGTGGCGCCTAGATTGGCTCGGCACGCCAATCTAGGCCCCTAACTTCAGGCGCCATTTATGGAATAAGGGCCAGAATACGCAATTATGTGCATAGATTATGAAATGCTATGCTCTGCATGCGTTCTTTTGCAATCTAACTGCGGGCATTTACATTAGCTGGTGCAAGGGATTGCGCCTTAAGTGTAGGCATGTTTTCAGCCACGTATGATGGTGTTTTATAAAGAAAACTAGGCCCCTTCTTTTCTTTATAGATTAGCTTGTTAAATAGGCAGCTACTTTCAAGCATAAAGTAGGCACCTCCTTATAGAATTGCCCTCTAGGGCAGTGTCCCGCAACTTTGTCGAGCCGTGGCATAGTAAATGGAGTGGCCACGGCTCGAAGCATCCGGAAGTTCGCCAACGTCAAACGGGCCTTGAACCACCAGTGTGTGTGTGGGGGGAGTGCCAGCAGGGAAGACGCGTGGGAAGAAGGAGAGGCCCTGGCACCGCATGATTGCCCACAGGACGTGCCAACTTTATGGAATGCCTTGCCATCCCAACTCCGCCACGAAAATCTTCTTGACAAATTTAACACTAAACTAAACACGTTCTTATTTCAAGATGCATTCCATAGCTCCTAAAATTCTCATTTTCAAAAGTCTGCCAACCGCTTTTAAGAAGCGACCCAATCTCTAATGTTACATCCCTTTTCCCTTCCTTTTCTTTTTAACTCAACTTTTTTTTTCAAATAATGTAATTATCTACCCCCTTTCCCTTTTACCCTCACTTTCATGTTTGTCTTTGTAAAATGTCTCTTAATGTTCACTCTTCCCCCCTCCTATAAGCATTATTTTAATCTTTTATTTTAGCATTGTAAACCGGCTAGATACTTGTCAATGGTCGGTATATTAAAAATAATAAAACTTGAACTTGATAAAACTTGAAACTCCTCCCCAGCGTCTCGCGGCACCCCTCAAATCTCAGGAGACGCACAGTTTGCGCTACACTGCTCTAGGGGTTATTCTGTTAAGGAGGAGCTAACATTTATGCAGCCTGCTCCCCTGCTCTGAAAAGATAATACCAGTCTATAAATCAACAGTTGACTGGCGACTCTTATTAACACATTTTTGTAAAATTGCAGTGGGGAAAAATGACCAATTTCATGGTGTAATCATGGAAAATGCCATAAGTCATGTAAAGTCCAACATGAAGGACTCTATGACATCTCCAACAAACATGCGCCCCCCTTATTATTGAGACTGTGAAAAGTCTTCCTGTGCCCAGCTGCCCTGCTCGCAGTCAAAGATCCAATTTCTGGACTGAAAGGTTGTATTGTCTGCATTGAGGACTGTGAAATCTCTCACGGAGTGACAGCGAGCGTTAGGGCAGCTGGGCAAACGAGAGGGCTTCTTGAGGACCTGTCGTTTGCAGCTGCAAAGTTGTTTCCATGGCAATAGCAGATGTGTGGAACTGGAAAACACTTAAGAGAAATGTCTTTATGAAGAGGCAAGTCACCGCTCTACGTGGGCCAGGAGCTGAAGTCCTAGGAGGATGGCTAATGTGCGGAGAGGCAGAATTTCCCAGTAAAAGGATGAGAACACAAGATTGCTTCATACAGATCTAATGGAGACACAGAAAAGTTTTAGAAGGGTGACTATTTATTTCCTAGAACAGTGAATAGGATAAAAAGGTCATCTCTGAGAAAAGGTGGAAAGGCAGGTTTCAACATCTCCAAGAGACCTCTAGGTCAACATGTAATGTGTGGATTATTCCTTCTGCAAAGGTTTTCAGTCAAGTCTAGACAGTAGCGTGGTAAGAGGTGGGTGGGAGCGGTCCACCTCGGGCACCATCTCTGCCCTTCCACTCCTTACCCACCCACCCCACTACTGCACCTTAACTTTCTCTCTCTCCCCAGATTATGGCTGATTACTTCCATGACAAAGATCCGCAAGATCGTCCTTGAGTTCACTACGTCGTCACATCCTTCTCCCCTACCCACCATCCACTCTCTTGAACGTCAACCTCGTACCTCCCCTTCACCCAAGCAGCTCAGGAAGCTTCTCCTATCTGGTCCCGCCCACTTGTCCCTTCGTCAACTGCTGCTGACTTTTCTGCCTTCTCTGTAATCATAGAGGAAGAAACTGCACAACTTCTATCTTCAGCCAAGCCTACTACATGCCCCTCAGACCCTATTCCCACCCCTCTACTCGTCCCCTTCTTACATAATGTTATCCCTCCCATATGCCATATTCTCAGTCTATCTCTTTCCACTGCAACTGTCCCTGCTGCCTTCAAACATGAGGTGGTTAAGCCGCTTCTCAAAAACTCTCGCTGGACCATCTCCTGCCATCCAACTATCGCTCTGTCTCCCTTCTTCCATTCCTATCCAAGATACTCGAGCGTGCTATTCTCCGTCACTGCCTGGACTTCCTGTCAACTCAACAGATTCTCGATCCTCTGCAATCTGGTTTTTGCCCCCAGCACTCCACAGAGACTGCCCTCACTAAGGTCTGCAGTGACTTGTTCATGGCCAGATCTAAGGGCCTTTACTCTATCCTTATCCTTCTTGACCTGTCTGCTGCCTTTGATACTGTAAATCACAACTTACTCCTTGACATGCGGCCCTCGTTTGGATTCCGTGAATCTGTCCTCTCCTGGTTTGCCTCCTACCTTTCCCAACACACCTTTAGTGTATGTGTTGGTGGGGCCTCTTCTGCTGCTACCCCGCTAGTGGTTGGTGTACTCCAGGGTTCTGTCTTAGGACCTCTTCTCTTCGCCTCTTCCCTCGGTGCCCTGATCTCCTCCCATGGCTTCCAGTATCCCATGACTTCCAAATCTACCTCTCTACATCTGAATTTTATATTATGCTAATATTCCCCCCACCCCCCTTTTACAAAACCGCGATAGATAGTTCATGACTTTTGGGTACCAACTTTTAGGCACCCTAATGTTTTGGTTGCCTAACTTTTTGGGGATGGTGTCCATCCAGATCAAATTCAATAAAGAACACTCAATTTAGGCATCTAAACTCATAGAAATATGAATGTCGGGAGCAGCGCAGAGCATTCAGCATGCCAGCCTGCGCTAAAAAACCGCTATTGCGGTTTTGTAAAAGGGGGGAGGGGGGAACTGCCAGTAACATAGTAGATGACAGCAGATAAAGACCCGAATGGTCCATCTTGTCTGCCCAACTTGATTCAGTCTAAAAATTTGTTGGGGGTGGGGGGTGGGGAGAGGGTTTCTTCTTTGCTATGCAGCCATTTTTGAAAACTTTGCATAGGAACACTTACCAACACCTATTATGAAGGCAGGAAGGGCTTCTGTGTTATTTGTGCAATCGCTAGTTAACATCGGCAATGTAGATGTGCTTGCCCATTTTCCACTCAAAACATAAGAACATAAGAACATAAGCAGTGCCTCCGCCGGGTCAGACCATAGGTCCATCCTGCCCAGCAGTCCGCTCCCGCGGCGGCCCAAACAGGTCACGACCTGTCTGAATCACCAGAAGGGGCTCCCTTACCACCTTGGTTTCTCATTGAAGTCCTATCTTCCCATCGAAGTCCTAACCCTCCGGTCTTGCACATGCACGACCTGATTGGGTTTCTATACTTATTACCTGGTTAGCTTTCTATACTTGTGTTACATCCCAGCACCTCTCTCAGTATCCCACGATCCCTTTATCCCTCAGAAATCCGTCCAATCCCTGTTTGAATCCCTGTACCGTACTCTGCCTGATCACTTCCTCCGGTAGCGCATTCCAAGTGTCCACGACCCTTTGGGTGAAAAAAAACTTCCTTGCATTTGTTTTGAACCTATCTCCCTTCAGTTTCTCCGAATGCCCCCTCGTACTTGTTGTCCCCTTCAGCCTGAAGAATCTGTCCCTATCCACCTTCTCTATGCCCCTCATGATCTTGAAGGTCTCTATCATATCTCCCCTGAGCCTCCTTTTTTCCAGAGAGAAGAGCCCCAGCCTGTCCAACCTCTCGGCGTATGGGCAGTGTTCCAGCCCTCTTACCAGTTTCGTTGCTCTCCTTTGGACTCTCTCAAGTACTGCCATGTCCTTCTTGAGGTACGGCGACCAATATTGAACGCAGTATTCCAGATGTGGACGCACCATCGCTCGATACAATGGCATGATGACTTCCCGCCTCCTGGTTGTTATGCCCCTCTTTATGATGCCCAGCATCCTGTTGGCTTTTTTCGAGGCTGCTGCGCACTGTGCAGATGGCTTCAGTGATGCATCCACCAGCACACCCAAGTCTCTCTCAAGACTGCTGTCTCCCAACAATGCCCCCCCCCCAATTTGTAGTTGAACAACGGGTTCTTTTTCCCTATATGCATGACCTTGCATTTTTCCACGTTAAAGCGCATTTGCCATTTGTTTGCCCAGTCTTCCAGTTTGTCCAGGTCCCTTTGTAGGTCCTCACACTCCTCCCTGGACCTAACTCTGCCGCACAGTTTGGTATCGTCTGCAAATTTTATAACCTCGCACTTTGCCTCCTTTTCCAGGTCATTGCTAAATATGTTGAAGAGTAACGGCCCCAGCACCGATCCCTGTGGCACACCGCTCGTGACTCCCCGCCAGTCAGAATATTGTCCCTTTACTCCGACCCTCTGCAGTCTACCCGACAACCAGTGCTCGATCCATCTGTGCACATCCCCTCCCACCCCGTGGTTCCACAGCTTCCTAAGCAGCCTTTCAAATTACAAAAAAATTTATTCAGTGCATGGTTAGTGTGTCTATGTTCACAAATTACAAAACTGTAGCGCACCATACAGTCGTTCGTTTTTGCAGTGTTAGACGCAAGTTAGCACCTAACGCAGCATAGCAAAGAGACCCCCCCCCCAGTCAACTGCTTAGTCTGTGTAATGTTTTATTTTATTTAATAACTAGTTGTTTAGTCCGTTACATTAACGGGTGCTAGAAGGTAGCTAGCATCTCCCCTTTCTCCCATCCCCCCACGGTAGCCAGCATCTCCTTTTCCATCCCCCCATTCAGCATCTACCCTTTCTTACCCTCAGGTAGTCAGTGTGCCCTCTTCCTCTCTATACCCTATTTTGAAATGCCGTCCATGCTCGGCCGCCGACAGCTGCCGTGGCCAGAAGCCACCGCGGCCTGCAACCGCTGACAGCCGCCGCAGCCGACATCCACCTCGGGCCGCCGACAGCCACCGCGGCCTACATCCGCTTTGGAGGGGGGGGGGAGAGTGTTTCGCGCGCATGCGCACTCCTATCTGCGGTGCCCTACACCGCACAGAAAACGGAACACGCGATGGGAGTGCGCATGCGCGGCTTAGGCTTTTATTATATTAGATTTATAGTCTGCATATCTTACAATTCTATGTGGATTACAAATTATTCAGGCACTCAAGCATATTCCCTATCTGTCCTGGCGGGCTCCCGCTTTATCTAGTGTACCTGGCGCAATGGAGGTTAAGTGGCTTGCCCAGGGTCACAAGAAGCAGTGTGGGATCTGAACCCACAACCTCTGGGTGCCGAGGCTGTAGCTCCAACCACTGCGTCACACACTCCCACGAAGCCAGACCCAAGCCTGCTGGAGACAAACCCCTAATTTGGGATTTTTTTTAGGGGCAGCCCTAAAAAATAGATGAGGAAGACGGAAGGTAGCAGATGTGGTTGCCTGTAGATATAATACAACTGGGTAATTGAATAAATTGAATATTGTTCCAAAGGAAATGTAGCACAAACAGCAAAAAAGGAACAATAATAGTTATTAATACAGTTTCAAAAAAATGGCGTTTAGAATCCAAAAGTAGAGTAAAATAACTCAGCATAGGGAAAAACCCTTTTATAAATTTTCATAGAATCAATCATTGCACCATCTTGTTAGAATAAATGATTTTTAAATAACTTCATAGATTCATAAGTAATTCTTAAATTTCCATAATGTGAAAATAAAGTCCAAAGTCCAAAGTTTTGTGAAAAGCTCATATAAGTAAACAGATTTAGTTTCAATGTCTCTGCAGCGGTGACCCAGCGGGGTTCTGACGCGTTTCGCCGTCCTGGCTTCCTCAGAGAACCCGCTAATGCTGTGTGTGACAGACTTGTCAGTTGGGGACCTAATTCAAAAGGGAAAAGAAACTTCCTCGTGTTCTATGACATGAATGTTTCTTTTCCCTTTTGAATTAGGTCCCCAACTGACAAGTCTGTCACACACAGCATTAGCGGGTTCTCTGAGGAAGCCAGGACGGCGAAACGCGTCAGAACCCCGCTGGGTCACCGCTGCAGAGACATTGAAACTAAATCTGCTTACTTATATGAGCTTTTCACAAAACTTTGGACTTTGGACTTTATTTTCACATTATGGAAATTTAAGAATTACTTATGAATCTATGAAGTTATTTAAAAATCATTTATTCTAACAAGATGGTGCAATGATTGATTCTATGAAAATTTATAAAAGGGTTTTTCCCTATGCTGAGTTATTTTACTCTACTTTTGGATTCTAAACGCCATTTTTTGAAACTGTATTAATAACTATTATTGTTCCTTTTTTGCTGTTTGTGCCTGTAGATATAACCATGTCCTCTAATTGCATCAGATTGAACAGTGTATCTCAAATATTGATCACCGATAAAACACAGGTACAGGCTATCTAAATGAATCTTAGAGCTCGTTCGTGACAGTCCTTGGGCAAGACCGAGGGTGCAACGTTTTACAGAACATCCACAATTCTGAAAGACTGCTTGGAAAGAAACTCAACAGACAACTGGCAAATGCTTTTCTTGCTGGCTCAGATCCGGGAAGAAGGAAAGGGGTCGCCTTCAGCCCTGCTCAAAAGCAGCATTGTGTCTCCGTGCAATTCCTGATATCGGTGTGGCGGGAATTCACCCTCCGTCCCCTCCAGAAAGTAGTCAAGAGCACTGCATGCTCTGGGAAACGAGATGGCTGAGCAGATGAGCTGGGAGGCTAGGAAACAGAGCAGCCACAAATCACATGCAAACTAATTAAAGGAGAGAGAAAAGGAAAAACAGCAATGTTAGCTAATGGTAGAAGCTTCTAAAACACGATGTGTGGTGGGCAAATAATGAAAGGGGAAGGATGAGTCCCTTGAAGACAGGAACAGCCTAGAAATGAAATATTCCTGACAGCAAAGTCCAACGTTGACTTCTCCTGTTCCAAGCGGACAGCAAGTTCTATGCGCAGATGTCGGAGACACAGTAACCGCAACAAGTTGAAATGCGTGCACTTATAGTGTGATGAAATCATAGGCATCGGAACAGGGGGGAGGGGAGCCACAGAGGGCGTGGCCTCCTCAAAAATTGGCGATGGTTTGGTTCCCCAACCTTACCTCCTCTGTAGCGCCGGTAACATTTTCAATGCATACAGGAATTCTACGAGCTGCGGCTGGCACTAAAACCATGCTACGGTTTTGTAAAAGGGGTGGGGGTGGGCTTTAGTGTTGTTGCTAATGGGTGCACTTATTTCGTAAATCAGAATTAAAAAAAAAAAAAAAAAAAAAGTTATCAGTGCAGTATGCACACTTTTCAAAGCTATCAGTTCAGTGTGCTACTCTGCTAACTTGGTGTCCTTTTAGTGTCATCAGTGCTGTGTGTGCTCCTGTAGTAAATTAGTGTCTTTCAGTGTTATAAGTGATCGGTGCATTGTGCATGCCTTTGGTAAATAAGTGTTATTGGTGCAGTGTGTGCTCATTTGGTATAACTAGTAGGCCGAAGCTCAGAAAACCCACACTATAGGGAACAGCACCTAACCCATACCGCGAGTACAGTGCCAAAACTTAGTTCTCCATTGTTCAATACTAATAGCGGGCAAATAGTATGTGTCCTGTGCCAGGTGCTTGTGCAGAAGAGTTTTGCAGTAAGCATAGGGTTACCAGACATCTGGGACTTTCCAAAACCCGATAGTTTGTCTGAGTTTTGGAAAGCCCCGGCCTCCCGGCTGTGTCCGGAAGGCCTCTGAGCAGGCGTGGATGACATCACACGCATCCGCGCATGCTCAGAGACCCTCCAGACGCAGCCCAGAGGTTGGCAAACAAAGATGAGGCTTTGTGGGAGCGGGGCTAGAGGCAGAATGGGTGGGGCTAAAGGCAGAATGGGGCGGGGCTACGTGTCCGGGTGCCCAGGCAAACCAAGAAGTGAAGCCCACATCGGTGCTGTTTTTCTGCATCTTTACATTAAGTTTTGCAATTTTTTTTAAAATTTTTTTACATGAAAGGGTTATATTTAAGTGCAGAAAATAGGCACCAATGTGTGCTTTCACTTTCGGCTTTGCTCGGATCTGATTCCGCACACGTTTGTTTTTCAATTAGAGCCATGCCCTGCAAACTTTCTCGAGCCGCCGCACATTAAAGGCAGTGGCCACGGCCCGAGGCACCAGGAAGTGCACAGATGTCGCCGTGATGACGTCGCACACATACGTGGGCCCTGAGACGCCAGCGGGGGGTGCCAGCAGGGAAGAGAGCCGGAGAGGTGCTGGCGCCCGCTGACTGCCTACAGGATGTGCCTGTCACCATGAGAAGCACATCTTGCAGGCAGCCAACCGGCAACGGCGCCTCTCCTACTCCCCAGTGTGCCGCGGCACAACTGAAATTTCAGGAGGCACATAGCTTGTGATATACAGTGGTGCCTCACACAACGAACTTAATTCGTTCCAGGAGCAAGTTTGTTATGCGAAAAGTTCGTTATGTGAAACGCGTTTTCCCATAACAATACATGTTAAAAAAAATAATTCGTTCTGTAGCATATAATATGCTAAGATGACATAAAAAAAGATAAATTTACCCCACATTCACTCCTTCTAATTATTTCCCGTTTCATTTCAACAGAAATCACCTTCCTGCTTTTTTTAGAAGCCATGATATATAAAAAATATTGAGTTTATCTTAAAAGGACGACTGTATACAGTGAGAGAGGGCAGAGTCTCAGCGGCAAAAACTGGGACTTAACTTTTCTTTTCTTTTTCTAGCATCGGGGAAGCGGCGAGAGTAGCTCCGCCCCCCCCCAACGCATCAGCAGTAGGCGCCGGGCCCCTCCATTAAAGGAGGCGAGCCGACGGTCCGCCACTGCACAGGGAGCCAGGCGAAGGGCTGTGAGAGAGGGCAGTTAAGCGCAGTGAGTAACGCAGCTCGGGCGACTTCGTTGTGTGAAACGAAGTTCGTTGTATGAATCAAGACATGAAGTTCGTTGTGTGCAGCGTTCGCTGTGCGAGGCATTCGTTATGCGAGGCACCACTGTACTGAATTAGAGGGTTGCATAAACTTCCTTCCTCTTCGGAAATAAATCAAACCCAGCAGATTTTAAGTTAAAAAAAAAATTTCGAAATCAAGTTTATTAGGGTTTTATATACCGCCTATCAAGGTTATCTAAGCGGTTTTTACAATCAGGTACTCAAGCGTTTTCCCTGTCTGTCCCGGTGGGCTCACAATCTATCTAACGTACCTGGGGCTATGGAGGACTGAGTGATTTGCCCAGGGTCACGAGGAGAAGCATGAGGTTTGAACCCACAACCCCAGGGTGCTGAGGCTGTAGATCCAACCGCTGCGCCGCACGCTCCTCAAATCCGCTCTTCAAACACGCCAACACCAGCTCTGAGCTGGCTTTAGGCTTCCAGCAGTAAGGGCAGGGTTGGTTTGTGCACTGTATGTACCTTTGGAGGGAATAGCAAATGATCTCTTTTGCATCCGTTAGACCAGTGATTCCCAACCCTGTCCTGGAGGAACACCAGGCCAATCGGGTTTTCAGGCTAGCCCTAATGAATATGCATGAGAGAGATTTGCATATGATGGAAGTGATAGGCATGCAAATTTGCTTCATGCATATTCATTAGGGCTAGCCTGAAAACCCGATTGGCCTGGTGTTCCTCCAGGACAGGGTTGGGACATTTAAGTACATTTTGCACTACACTTCCCCCTCCGTATTCGCGGTTTCCCTAACCGCGGTTTCGGTTATTTGCGGGTTTTTCGTTTGCAGGCTCTGCCCCCCCCCCCCCCCGAAAAAAAATTACATCATAGAAAATCGCTGCACTTTCTTTACAGGAACAGGTCAGTTAATTCGCGGTTTTAGCATTTTCTCTAGGGTTCTTAACAAAAAACCACGAATAACATGCGAAAAGTTATTGGTGGTTTTTCGGTATTCGCTGAGTTGTTTTCCCCCTATCACCGTGAATACGAAAGGCGAAATATAATCTTTGGTATGGCTGTAATGGCGTAGTAAGGAGGGGGCAGTCCACCCTGGGTGCCATGTTGGTGGGGGTGCCGCCACCCCTCCCCCCACCCTGACTCGTCCCACGCCTCCCCTCACACGCGCACTCCCCCTTCCATTCCCCCGTGCTTCTAGTCGTTCACCGCCATGAGCAACAACCTTAATGTGCTCCTCGTGACCGCGTCATCTCTCCCGCTGACGTCACGTTAGACAGTGACATCAACGGAAGAGAAGACTGGGTCACGAGGAGCATGTTGACGTTCTTGTTGCTTGCGGCGAACCTCTAGAGGTATGAGGGGGTAGGGGGCACATGTGCGGCAAGAGGAGCGGGGGCGGAGATGGGGAGGGCGCCACCGCCCTGGATGCCTCTCACCTTCGCTACGCCACTGTGTGGCTGTTTCCTGGGCTGCAGCCCTCTGAACATTCTGTGCACATTAACGCCAGCGCTAGTCCAGCGCTAACTGGCTCTAATGCCCAACATTAAGATCTGAGCATCGCAGGCGTCTTTTCAGTGTTATCAGTGCAGTGTGCACTCCTTTGGTAAAAACAGTGTCTTATCGATGGTTATTTGAACTCTTTGGTACCCCAGCACGAATGCTATCGATCTCCCCTCTCCACAACTTTAGAGAGAACTCCAGTCAAGGCTAGAGGTCCAAAATCAAAACAAGAATAAAGGGGGGGTGGAGGAAGCAGACAGAGCAGCAGATGGGACCCTGGGTAGGAGCCGACTGTGCGGTGACTTTTCACTGTAGTTTGCTAGCTGTGAGAAGCCACAAATTGCAGGTAAAGACGAGGCAGAAAATCAGAGCTGTAATCTAGACCTGCGAGACTGTAGGCAGCCTTTGAGGGGGAAGAAACCAGCCAGAGACGCAAGCACAGAAACAATAATCCTGTTTGAAGGCTGGTGTTTGTTTGGTGGGGTTTGAATCATACTGAGAAATAAATAACATTAGCATCGGGAACCTATTATTCCCCGCGGCTCGCGGTTATTCTTACAAATAAATAAAAAAAGAAAGCAAGTTGGATACTGGAGCAGCTGGAGTGAGCCGGGCTTTCGTAGGCAGGCTGAAACTCGGCGGACTGTGCACTAAGAAAAGGCTGCTACTCCTGCCCTTTCTGGCTCGATTCCCTTTTCTTTCCCCGTTCCTTCGTCTTGGCTCTCCATCTGTCTATTCCTTGGGGGGGTTTTTTCCGCGTTGAATTTGCTTTCTCACTGCGACCACCATTGTTGGTCTGGCAAATGTCCTCTTTTCCTTCTTTCTCCTGCTTCTGCCCTCCATTCTGACTTCCTCTTGCCTCTCTCTATCCATCTTTCCGTGGTTCTCTTTACTATTATATCTCACCCTCTGTTACTCCAGCTGTTCGCCCTCACTGTCTCCCTCCTTATTTCCCTACCCTTTTCTCTATCAGTCTTTTTCTTACTTTCTCTTTTCAGCTCACTTTCTGAATGCTTCTTTCCTCCTTCATGTCCTCCCTTTCTCTTCCCCACACCATACTGATCCTTGTATCCCGCAAATGTCGACTAGGAATCATTGCGGCTTACATACAGAGGTATAGTCCACATACACACGAATACGTTATAACAGTGAGGAGAATACACTTCCCCCTCTGCATTCGCGATTTCCTTATCCGCGGTTTCAGTTATTCGCGGTCTTTTGAACGCCCCCTAAATTTACGTCACAGGAAATTGCAGGAATCACCCGAAACCTGCAGCCGAGGCGGAGGCCAATGAGCCGACAGGATCCAGCGCTGTTCCAAGAGGCCACGGCCCGCCACCGAGCGCACACGCACCTGCAACACAGCGGGCACGCACTGACTCTGTACCTGGCGCACAGTCTGATCCGGAAGTCCCCCGCCAGACCACAGCAGGTTACTGCTCTCTCCCTCGCGCAGTGGTAGCCCTGCGCTCTGTTCTGGAAGCGGTTCTCAGGATCCAGACCCACACTTTCCTTTACAGCCGCACAGGAACAGGTGAGGTTATTTGCGGCTTTGTGCCTTTTCTAGGGTTTGTTTGGGTTTTTTTTTACAGAAAACCTGCGAATAGCGTACTAAAAGTTATTCGCGGGTTTTATGTATTCGCGGCCATGCTGTTTCCCTATCACCGCGTATATGGAGGGGGAAGTGTAGTGTTTTCAGTGCTATCCTGAGTTGGAAGTATATGGTGAGTTACCCTAAGCTGCTTGGGAGTTCATTCCAGACTAGGGTCCTTGGAATTCAAAGGCTTGTTATCCCCTGTCTTTCTGCATTCTCTCTGACCACACATCACAAAACCTTCAACTAAAAGTTTCACAGGTAAATAAGCAGGGAGAAAACAAAACAACTCCATCAAAACCATCTGTCCCCTTCCCCCCCATCTTGTTTAGAAACTTCAGCCAACACGGCAGTGAAAGAGTCCCGGCTAGTGGGAGATGTCATAGCAGCTTGTCTCTAAACAGATGTTCGGCTGTTCTTGAGTTGTGGTTTAATTGTTGGATAGCGTTCCAATACTGGGGGTTGGGGGAAAAAAAAAAAAATCTTCCAGGTTTGCAGCTGCACAAAATGCCAGCCTTAAGACAAGGCGTATTCAGAGGAATCATTGCTTCGGGGTGGAGAAAATGACTTGAGCAGGAAACTCCAACCAACCCTGGCATTAATATTTACTTTGAAGTTGGAAATTTTAAGACATCTTGTTTTATTTCACGGCCTTGTGAGTTTATTTGAAACATGGCTCTCTCTTCTGGGCAACTGTCGCAACATGTTAACTTGCCCGGACAGAGCGAGTTAGACTCTCCCTGTGGTTTCTATCGTCGGGGTGGCAATGAAGAGCTGGTACGAGCCACCTCAGAGAAGCCAAGCTTAATTGCCTCAGAGCTGAGAACAGCAGTGAGACAGCCATGGTCATGTCTTCACTGAGCAAACTTAAGAGCCTTGGCCTTCACTGCCAGGTGCACATGGCTGAACAATTAATGCAGCAGAAAATGCAGCAGAAAATGATTAAAAACTAATCTATTTAACCGATTTGTAACCCAAGACTCCTACCCTACCCTTCCCCCCTAGACCTCCTTTCTCCTCCCTTCCCGCTCACTTTCTCTTGACCCTTACATTGCTCCAGCCCCCCTTCTTACCTCTATTAATTGTATCTATTCTGCTGATTGTTCCACTTACTGATTATATCAACTAAATATAATGAAGGTACAATCGTATTCCGTGAAGAAAAAATTGTAAATATAAACGTTGTAAATAGTTAAAGTAGGGGTTCATTCACACCAAAAAGTATATAATAACAAGTACAGGACAGTTGACAAAATCATAAATAAACGGAGAAAAATAAACCTCAATTGTGGGTCGCCGGGACTACACAAGTACCCTAAGCTCACCACCTCATCACGGGTTTATAAAAAAACTCCGTACAATTATAAGTTGCTTTCACACTTCAACATCTCTTTAGAAGAATAGTTTTCAAAAAATTCTCAAAGGATTTGAATTTCAACGTCCATAAATTTTCTATAATTAGGTGAAACAGTCCCAAACTAACTATATTTATGGCAATCAGCTCCAGCTGTAAACAAATTCAGAACAGGGTTTAATGGCGTGGCTGTAAAACCTGCATAATAGCATATATAAGAGAGTTAAACACTCATCTGAAGGAGAATCTTCGTCCCGATAGAAAAGATCTTCTATTTCGCCTGAAAGCAGGCTACTTCAGGGGATTCATTTACACGAGGTTAACTCCACGCTTTCAGCTGCATAGCGGGAGGCCTGCTTCTCTCAAAATGGACCACTTACTGATTATACTTGTTGATTGTACCTTTTCTCTGATTGTACCCATTCGCTGATTGTCCAGCTCTTCTTCACTGTCAACCACCTCGAACTTCTATGGCTTTGGCGGTATATAAGAAATAAATTATTATTATTATACAGTTAAGAAACAAGGGGAAGATTTTCAAAATTTCATGGTAAAATCCAACGGGCGTCGTTCTCAAAAGGCCCCCTATGCAAATGAGGTTTGTGGATGTTCGCTGTAAGCTTGCTACATTTACTTGAGATGAGTCGCTGATGGTAGTGATCAGCAAATGCGCAGAATATACCTGTATATAAAAATTGAAGATCGCGGCAGGAGAGATGCCCACTCTTTCCCGTCATGCTCGCACAATCCCCCAACTCTA
Source organism: Geotrypetes seraphini (assembly GCF_902459505.1). Classification (NCBI taxonomy): domain Eukaryota; kingdom Metazoa; phylum Chordata; class Amphibia; order Gymnophiona; family Dermophiidae; genus Geotrypetes; species Geotrypetes seraphini. Next base: position 18,645,576 of record NC_047098.1, read on the forward strand.
CCTCCCCCCCACAGCGGGAGGGATGCCCAAGGCCCCTGCACTGGCTGCAACTGACTGCCATGCCACTGCGACCCAGAAGGAGTAGAGAAGGGACGCAGGTAACTCAGGGAAGGCGAGAAAGGGAAGGGGAGATTATGTACTACGGAAAGGAAGGGAAGGCCCGGTTGGACCAGGGCTCCCCCCACCAAGTCTTACCCTTCCACTATGTCATTTCTACATGCACTTAACGGTAGCCGCTACACCCCTGGAAACCCTGTCTTCTCCCTTCCCCAGCATTTCAAATCATCAAAAGGGCCAAACACGGCACCTGGCTCAGAAAACACCAAGGGGATCCCTCTCCCCAACTTGTAATGCTCTGTGTGACCCTTCCCTCGACAAGAAAGATGGCATCCTCAAGCCAAGCAGTGCCTCTCTTGGGTGCTGTGTTACGGCTTGAAATGAAGCGTGTCCTTACGCTGCTTCTGAAAGTAATTCTATGATAATTTCATATTCAGGTGCTGGTCAGGTGAAATCCTACTTGGCCAGCGGGGTCTCACTAGATCATAGACCAAAGTTCTTCGTGATACTCCACCATCCTTTGGGGTTTTTTTGTTTTTTTTTTTACAGCTGACTCTTCATGAGATCCTATTCAAATTTACCCTGCAGCGCCCCAGCCTTGGGAGCTGCAGATTTAACAGGTGCACATGCCGAGCTCTTTAGCAGCACATTCAGTTTTATGGGCAGCGAAAGCAAAATATTACATCACAGAAGTCGTTCGCTCCTAAGTTAGCTCAGCGTGACACAGCTGTTTAAACTTGGTTACCCAGCCTAAGTAAGTCATCCAGGCTTTGAAATCGGTATCCTCGCTCATTCTCTTGGGAGTTTTGGGTTTTTTTTTCTTCCCTCTCTTTGCTCTGAAGTATACTGAGATTAATACCCTGTAAAAATAGTGCTGCAAAGCTTCAGTCGTGCTGTCAAAAAGAAAGTTTATTAATACGTATCCTTAAGCTGTTGTCGTTACCGTTGTCAAGCACGTCCAACACAGACGTGAATGTTTGCTTCCCTTTTTTGGGAGGGCTTGGAAGTTCAAAGAGAGGGGAAAAGAAGGTGACATAAGGATTGGCTGTAATACAGAGTCTGTGTTTTGCTTCGCTTCCTGGTACCGTCAATTTAAAACACAGCCTACGTATATAGTCTGGTTGAAGGACACCAGTTTGTTGAGTCTACCAATCTGTAGACTACAAGTGGTTGCGCAATATTTTTGTTCTTTGTTTTTTTTTTTTTATTTATGGTGAGTGACCATGAGAAGACAAACACGAAGAAAAAAACCCCTTTGTGTAATCTCTGCTTCTGTAAAATAATGTTCTTTCTGGACCTCAGGGGAGCATTTCATACGAGTTAGATCAGCAGCTGTCAAATGGAATCTCACCAAATCCAGACACCAAGTGAGATTAGGAATCTCTAATAACACGTGGCATCGGATTTTTAAAATCATGGCCCGCCAGAGCTGTGGACGGAAGGTAATGGTGTAAAACTATTCCTCGCAAAACGCCAAACTGGAGGGTAGTTTTCTGTTGGCTGAAAAGTATTTGTAAAGCATTGCCTGTGTCCACAGAATCTGTCAATGTGGAATTAAAAAGAGAATTCACTGTGAAACGAAACAGGCGCGACAAGGTAAAAAAAGTGCCAGTTTTGCTGCCTTCGCAACCCTCGCCTCCATTTTTTGCTCTGCATATTTTTTTTTTTTAAAAGAAAAGCAGAACTGTCAAAAGTTCACAATTTCCTGCAGATCTTCTCCGTTAAAATTTGTGATAAATATTTTCACAAAGACACGTACATTTTGCAAGAGCACTCTGACAAAATGATTCCCGAAAACCAAACATCCACACATTCTTGTGAAGAAAACATTGAGGCCTATAATTTGCTTACCGATTTTATTCACATTAGAACCCACACAAAGACTTATCAACTGTTTAGGTTGTGCAATTCTATTCAATTCCATGTATTGTCTTGGCATCAGGAAAGCAGATAAAAGGCAGTTCTAAAGCAGAATGCCTACAACTAGACACCCAAAGGGTGCAGGATAGGAGCCCAGTCTGTCAAGGAAAGTAGGTGCCTACTTTCGAGCTTTCATAACTTATAAGTGTGAGCATTTATAGCAGCCATACAACTGCTGTGTTACCACCCAAGTGTGGCAGATGCCCATGAAACTAACAGCATTCTGGAAATCAGTGACTTATAGGGTTGCCAGATTTTCCAATCGGAACATCTGGACCCTCTAGCCCCCAGGCCCGCCCAGTTCGGTCCATCCCCTCCCTGTAAGGCCCTAATCCCGCCCCCCCCCCCAGTCCGACAAAGTGCGGGGTTTTGAAAAGCTGTCTGGACCCCCCGGACACGTCCTCAAAAGAAGTGTCTTGTCGAGGAATCTTTTGAATTTGCATCCTTTGGGAGTCGGAAAGGCGAATAGTAATGTTCTGCGTGAGAAGCGGAGTTTGTTTTGGAGTACAAAGGCTACCACAGGCTGGATGCTCAGATACAGATGACTCGCCCAACCTTGCCTCAAACACTCTTATGAACATACTTGTATATTTTGCAGGCTTTCATGTAGTTAATTATTGTCTTAAGCAAACTTGAGAAGAAGGCGACTGAAGATCCTCCTACACAAACTTCCCAGGGGGTAATACTTTTTGGACTTATCATCTGCTTCTTGCAGGTCTTAATTCTTCCATAAACAATCTCTCTCACGTAGTCTGTCACTTCGCTGTGAAACATCGCTACCTCCCACACGTACGCAAATCACAAGAATGAAATCTACCTGCTCATTTTCAGGACAGGAAGGTGAATATCACTCCACATAGTCTCTGAATGTCAATGGTAACGACAGGCGCTCATAACCGAGGTCATTTTATAAACTTTAAGTGCCGGGTACAGGTGTCTAAGTTTGCAAGTTTCAAGTTTATTCTGTGCTTGATATACTGTGTATCAAAGTGTACCTATACTAAAATTTAAAAGATAAAAATAAAGAAAAGGGGGATCAATTAATTATAGAAATATACTTAAGAGACAAGATATGAACATACTGACACAGGAGGAACTGGGGTTAGGAAGGTGCAAAGTACATCAAGATAAAATTAAAAAGGGAGATACGAGGGCAAGGAGAAAACAAAGGAGGAGGGGATGACGCTTCTTAAAAGCAGTTTTTATTCATTACTGTGCTTTAATAATAATAATAATTTTATTTTTATATATCGCTATACCACAAACAGTTCAAAGCGGTTTACAGAGGAAGAGACTATACAAACAGCGATATAACAGAAAGCTTTTCGAGGTTACATTAGTATGTTACGATTGGTCAAATTTACCTGGAAGAGGTCTAAAAGTACATCATGGCATGAGTGGGGTCCAAAATATGTCCCTAAATACGAAAGTTTTTCGTTTGCTCTTAAATTTAAACAGAGATTCTTCCAGTCTGATGTCCAATGGGAGAGTGTTCCGGGGGGGGGGGGGGGCTCTAACAGAAAATATAGTATCGCGTGTAGTGTCGTAAGATAACTCCCATATGGATGGAACAGTCAGTAAATTCGGTCTGACGGTTTGGTGCATTTATAACCAGCAAAATACAAGCCATAGGCAGCTTTATAAGGACAGTAAATTACACATGCACTTGGTGTCATTTCTTGCTTTTTACAAGGGAGGTTGGGGTTTGCACAGCATCAGCTTTGTTGCTGCAGCACTGAATAATCTTTGAGGGGTGGGGCTTGATTTCTGGAAAGGAGGCACGTTTTAGGCGGTCCTTCCGCTACTTGAGAATTCTGAATTTTGCAATGGCTACACCTTCTAGGGCTGATTCTGGAAGCGGTACCTGCCACGGCAGGCGCCTACACAACGGGCACCTGCCGAGTGTCAATCGCCCGTAACTGCCGCTTTCAGAATCGCGGCTACCCACAGACCCTAGGTGCCGGAAATACAGGCCAGGGTTTTAAAGGCCTACATACGTATTTGAGCTCCCTTTTGGAGACGTCTGTAGCGGGTACGGTTGAGCAGATGGTACTGGATTTACCGGGAGCTTTTCGATCTTTGCCTCCGGATGCTCGTTGGCTGTGTCGTAAGGTGTGTCTCCTGGCCCGACGTTGTATTATGCAGCAGTGGACTCCTCGACTCCTCCGTCTTTTTGGCATTGGAGAGCTCATCTTCATGAGTTGGTTCTTCAGGAGGCCCGTGAGATGGGGGTTTCCTTTAAACATCGTCGGAGCTTCTTGTTGATATGGGATCCATATTTAAGTTCTTTGTCTCCTAGGGGGCGTGGCCTTCTTCTGAACACCCTGGCTTGAAGTTGCTTTCTCCTGGCTAGTTCTGGATCTCGACATCTCTCTGCTCTGAGGTCAAAAGAGGGGGGGGGGTCTTGAGGGGGGGTTGGAGGGGTTCTGTTTTTGGTGAGGGGGATGCTTAGCTTGTTTTGATGCCCTAGGGTCAAAGTCCAGACCCTGGGGGGGAAATTGGTTTGCGACTTTCTTTTTTTCTGCCTGGCGTTCCACTTCCTGGGTGGGCGGGGGGGGGGGTGTTGGTTGGGCTAGGTTTGGGGATGGAAGGACCTTGGGGTGGTGGGTATTTTTTTGGGTAGGTATATTTGACATGTTTGTGTTTGGTTGTCTTTGTTTATGCAGCCATTGCATCTTTTTTTCTGTGCTGGCATTTGTTGTTGATGTATTCAATTCTGCGTGTTTTTCTTTTCATGTCAATAAAAATTGTTTACAACCTAAAGGCCTACATACGTCAGAGAATCGCGCGTAGCGACACCTAATTCTGGTGCCGCCCCTAACCGGGGCGACTTCCGCATTAGGCATCACTAGGCGTTGCTATGCGCCAGGGATGTAGGTGCTGATTGCGGAAGACGCCTAGTTCCGACTATTTTTCATGCTCTTTTGCAATCGGCTTTTAATGGCGCATTCAATTATCGCGTCACTTAAAACCAATTAAAAACAATTAAGTTTGGCGCCGGTAGGTGTGCTTCAGATGCTGAGCTCTCTGACCTTCAAGCAATTTTGATTTTTCGAAAAGTAGAATGGTGAATGTGTTACCTATTTAATGCCTTTAGGCACTTGTTTCTTTTATTTACGAGGGAGCCATGCTTTTTTTTTTTTTTTTTTTCATGTCCACATATATTTTTCTTTACAGTTAATTGTACCTGTTCTTTTTATAAAATTGTTTTTTAGAACATTCGCCAGGTTGAGTCACGTATGCCTTGCTACACTGAAATCTATCACGCCACCAGCTCTGTTCCATTAAAAGCTGTTTGTTTGGGCAGGAATCAGGCACTGAACGGCGAGAAGAGTAGTAGCTGGAAATAAAACATGAATAGTAAAGAAATGGCTGGAACACGCTGTCTCTGTGAGAACAGCAGCACTTAGCCACAAAGTCAGTGTCTTTTTTCTTTTTTTTTTCCAACCTAATGGATGTTGGAAAGGAATTATGCAGAAGGGGTGAAGAATGCAGTGCTGCATGTCTGGGGGAAAAATAAGTTATTGCATAGGGACCAAGTTATTGCATAGGGACCAAGTTCTACAAGAATATATTGAACTCCGAAGTCCCGTTGCCCTGAGGCAGCATTTTTTAGTGAGGCACTGGCCGTCGGCGCAGAAAGGTTTGTTTCCTCGCAGCGGGGATCTGCATTTATGAACTATATACTTATAACTGAGAATACTGCATCCAGCACTTGTCGCCGTACACGAAGAAGGACACGGTACTACTCGAAAGGGTCCAGAGAAGAGCGACTAAAATGGTTAAGGGGCTGGAGGAGTTGCCGTACAGTGAGAGATTAGAGAAAATGGGCCTCTTCTCCCTTGAAAAGAGGAGACTGAGAGGGGACATGATCGAAACATTCAAGATACGGAAGGGGATAGACTTAGTAGATAAAGACAGGTTGTTCACCCTCTCTAAGGTAGGAAGAATGAGAGGACACTCTCTAAAGTTGAAAGGGGATAGATTCTGTACAAACGTAAGGAAGTTCTTCTTCACCCAGAGGGTGGTAGAAAACCGGAACGCTCTTCCGGAGGCTGTTATAGGGGAAAACACCCTCCAGGGATTCAATACAAAGTTAGACAAGTTCCTGCTGAACCAGAACGTACGCAGGTAGGGCTGGTCTCAGTTATCAGTTGGGAACTGTCTCCCTAGTGATTCACTGCATTTGGGGGAGCTTGTTTTGTAGCTGATATTTCCAGTATTTTATGTGGATTATAGTCTGTACCTGTAGAAAGGCAGTACATCAAATCCACAACCCTATATATCAGGTGTTTTAGTCTCTGGTTGATTTCATCAACTCTGTGCCAGTCCAATAGGGTACATATACAGGGTGTCCACAAAGTCTCTTTACAATTTCAAAAAATTACTAAAAAGGCAATTGATGAGATATGTTAATCAAATTTGTTCTATGAACTCGGTCGTTATCAAAGTTTGTAATCACATTGCATTTGGGTATTTCAGGGACCCTGTTGATGAAAGAGAGGCTGTTGAACAAACCCCTAAAAAAATGGCTACTCCTCAAGAAAAGGCACAATGTGTATCGTGGTTTATTGTAACAAAATCAGATACGCAGACTCAGCGAAACTACAGGACCAAGTATGGAAAACATCCACCGTCGCGTCCGTCAATTCGTGCATGGCACAAGCAATTTATGGAGACAGGGACAGTATTGGATAAAGAAAGGAGTGAACGACAAAGAATATCGGAGAAAAACGTTGATCGTGTAAGACAATCCTTTGCTCGTTCTCCTTCAAAATCTATCTGTATAGAGGTGTATTAAATAAGGCAAAAAGAACTTCAATATCTACTCCTCATTTTGTAATAATTTCCACAGATTTGTCTATTCATTTGTTGTTGGGTTTTTTTTTTTAAATAAAATCTTGAAGTCTAGGAAACAAAATGGGGGAACTAGAGACAATAGCAAGAAATGATAAGTTGGAAATCATTGGCATAACAGAAACATGGTGGAATGAAGAAAACAAATGGGACACAGTACTTCAGGGATACAAACTATATAGAAGAGATCGAGTAGGGCAGAAAGGTGGAGGTATTGCCCTATATGTTCAGGAAGGAGTAGAATCTGTTGAAGTGGCTACGACGGAAACGAAAGAGAAGCTAGAGTCCCTCTGGGTCAAGATTCCTGGCCAAAACAGTGCAGACACGAAAATTGGCCTTTTCTATCGTCCCCCGGGACAGGCGGATGAAACTGACTCTGAAATGATAGAGGAAATCAAACGAGAATGCAAGACGGGCAATGTAATAATATTGGGAGACTTCAATTTCCCGAGGATAGACTGGAAACTAGGAACCTCCAACTGCGGCAATGAGGTCAAGTTTCCTGGAGGCGCTAGGGGATTGCTTCCTGGAACAAATGGTAAAAGAGCCGACAAGAGGCAACGCCACCCTGGACTTGGTGCTAAATGGCCTCACGGGACCGACAAAAGAAGTAGAAGTTACGGCACCGCTGGGGACGAGCGATCACAATGTGATCATCTTTAAGCTTGACATCGGGAATAGAAAAAGTGCCAAAACCTTAACCAAAACCTTTAACTTTAAAAAGGGCAAATACGATTGCATGAGAGCCATGGTGAAACAACGACTCAAAAAAAAAGGTGGATAAACTTGAAACAGTAGAGCAGGCATGGTCCCTACTGAAAACAACTATCACAGAAGCACAAAACCTATACATTCCGAGGATCTCCAAAGAAAGGAGAACAAAGGGTAAGGGAGAACCAGCATGGCTTACCAGACAGGTGAGGGAAACCATACAAGAAAAGAAGGACTCTTTCAAAAAATGGAAACACATGAAAACAACCGAAGCATGGAACAAACATAAAGACGATCAGAAGAAATGTCACAGGGCGGTGAGGGATGCCAAAAAGGACTATGAAGAAAAAATAGCGCAAGAGGCCAAAAACTTCAAGCCCTTCTTTAGATATGTGAAAGGGAAAAAACCCGCAAAAGAGGCGGTGGGACCCCTGGACGATCAGGGAAGAAAAGGGTACATTAAGGAAGATAAACAAATTGCGGACAAACTAAATTCCTTCTTTGCGTCCGTCTTTACGGAGGAGGATACCGCAAAAATACCAGAAACTGTGAAAGTGTTTAGTGGAGTAATAGAAGACATCCTCACCACAGTTGAAGTAGATTTGGACCAGATATACTACCAGATCGACAAACTTAAAAGTGACAAATCCCCTGGACCGGATGGAATTCACCCGAGAGTCTTAAAGGAATTGAAGGTTGAAATCGGAGAGTTATTGCAAAAACTCGCCAATCTGACAATCAGAACTGGACAGATACCAGATGACTGGAAGATAGCGAACGTCACGCCAATTTTCAAAAAGGGATCAAGAGGAGAACCGGGCAACTACAGACCTGTGAGCCTTACGTCTGTCCCTGGAAAGATGGTTGAAGCACTGATCAAGGATAGCATAGTCCGGCACTTAGATATACACGAATTGCTGAAACCCAGTCAACATGGGTTCAGGAAAGGGAAATCATGTTTAACGAATTTGCTTCAATTTTTTGAGACCGTGAACAAGCAAATTGATAGTGGAATGCCGGTGGACATAATATATTTGGACTTCCAGAAGGCATTCGACAAAGTTCCGCATGAAATACTTCTCAGGAAACTACAATGCCATGGAATAGAGGGAGATATACACAGGTGGATAGGCAAATGGCTGGAAAACAGGAAGCAGAGAGTGGGCATAAATGGGAAGTTCTCAGACTGGGAGAAAGTGACTAGTGGTGTGCCCCAGGGCTCGGTACTTGGGCCGATCCTATTTAACATTTATATCAATGACCTTGAAGACGGAATATCCAGTGAGATCATTAAGTTTGCAGACGACACAAAGCTATGCCGGACAATCAGAACGCAGAAAGATAGCGAAGAACTCCAGAGCGACTTGTATCAGTTAGAGAAATGGGCAGAGCAATGGCAGATGAAGTTCAACGTGGAGAAATGCAAAGTAATGCATTTAGGCAGTAAGAATAAGGAACACGAGTATAGAATGTCAGGAGCAACTCTGGGTAAGAGCGAACAAGAAAGGGACCTGGGTGTACTGATAGATAGGACCCTGAAGCCGTCGGCACAATGTGCGGCAGCGGCAAAGAAAGCGAACAGAATGTTAGGAATGATAAAGAAAGGAATCACGAGCAGATCGGAGAAAGTCATAATGCCGCTTTATAGAGCAATGGTCAGACCACACTTGGAATACTGTGTCCAACATTGGTCTCCCAAACTAAAGAGGGATATAAAACTGCTGGAGAGGGTGCAGAGACGAGCAACGAAGCTAATAAGAGGTATGGAGAACTTGGAATATGAGGAACGACTCAAGAAACTAGGACTGTTCTCCCTTGAGAAGAGGAGGCTGCGAGGGGGACATGATAGAGACGTTCAAAATACTGAAAGACATCGATAAAATAGAGCAGAAAAACAAATTATTTACACTGTCCAACGTGACACGGACAAGAGGACATGGTTTAAAGCTAAGGGGGGACAAGTCCAGGACAAATGTCAGGAGGTTCTGCTTTACGCAGCGAGTGGTGAACGCCTGGAATGCTCTTCCACAGGAGGTTATTAAGGAATCCACTGTGCTAGGATTCAAAGGCAAATTAGATGCACATCTCCTTATGAGAGGCATAGAGGGATATGGGTGGTAAAACTACATCAGGTGTATACCTGACTGGGCCTCCGCGTGTGCGGATCGCCGGACTCGATGGACCATGGGTCTGATCCGGAGATGGCAGTTCTTATGTTCTTATGTTCTTAATTATATGGGACCTATCTGGCACTAACCTCTCCAACTACTGTCATGACGCATAATCATTTTCTCTGAAGTTTCAAGTTTCAAGTTTTATTAATATTTGATAAATCGCTTATTCAATTAACTAAGCGATGTACAGCTTTATAAATACATAGGTTGTGAAACTAACAGGGTAATACACAACTTTTAACTCTAATACAAACATGGGACATAGGGATAGCGGGGAGAAGTTACAATTTTTAGTTCAGGAGAGAGTACAAAAAGAGGGAAAAACAAGAAGGAAGGTAGCAAAATATTGGTTTGAAGTTTCGTGTGTTTGGTCTCGTTGTTAGATCTTGAATGCGTCTTTAAAAAGATAAGTTTTTAACGCTTTTTTAAATGAGTCTATGTGTTATTCTTCTCTAATGTACTGAAATAGACCCTGCTCCCCTCCCCCCCTCAGGTTTTGTGGAAACCAAATCTCATGCTTCAGAACTAAAGAGCTGACAATCTGCAAAGCTGTTTTTTCCTTTTTTTTTTCCATAGTACCTTGGGATACAGGATGCACAAATGGTATAGTAGATGCTCAGATTTCTATGAATGAAAACATGCATTTATTCCCTTAGGAGTTGCAGATCAGTTGTGTGATGTGCAAATGAATTAGAAACAGCATCACTGACATTTTCAGTACTGATTGTCCAGTTCTAAAGTGACTGTTTATGAAGTGAAATGTAGGGACTGTGTCTGGCGTCATCAACTAGCTTCCATGTTGCCTAGACAGCCTCATTCACTTGTGTTTTTACCTCATTGCATCAGTCTTATGGTTCGGCATCATGGCAAATCCAGGACTGAAGCCGCCTATTTCTGAAGCCCTAAGAGTGACATGAAATGCTGAATGAGGTAAAATAATTTTGGGGGGCAACTTCAGGTGCTTTGAAAAATCAAAGCAGTAACAATCAATAACAACAACAAAAACTGTATACCTTGTTGCACAACTTATAAGTACTTAATAATAGCCTTACTGGGTCAGACCAATGGTCCATCAAGCCCAGGAGCCCGTTCTCACGGTGGCCAATCCATGTCCCTAGTACCTGGCCAAAACCCAAGGAGTAGCAACATTCCATGCTACCGGTACAGGGCCTTACTGGGTCGGATCAATGGTCCATCAAGCCTAGTATCCTATCTTCGTGGAGGCCAATCCAAGTCACAAGGTCCTGGCAAAAACCCAACTAGTAGCAGCATTCCATGCTACAGTCCCATGTCCGTCTCAACAGCAGATTATGGGCTTTTCCTCCAGGAATTTGTCCAAACCTTTTTTTAAACCAGCTACATTAACTGCTCTTGCCACATCCTCTGGCAACACATTCCAGAGCTTAACTATTCTCTGAGGGAAAAAATATTTCCTCCTATTGGTTTGTTTTTTTTTTAAAAAGTATTACTCTGTAACTTCATTGAGTGTCCCCTGGTCTTTGTCATTTTTGACAGAGTGAAAAATCGATCCACTTGTACCCGTTCTACTTCGCTCAGGATTTAGTAGACTTCAATCATATCTCCCCTTAGCCGTCTCTTTTCCAAGCTAAAAAGCTCTAACCTTTTTAGTCTTTCCTCATACGAGAGGAGTTCCATCCCCTTTATCATCTTGGTCGCTCTTCTTTGAACTTTTCCTAGTGCTGCTATATCTTTTTTGAGATAAGGAGACCAGAACTGAACGCAATACTCAAGGTGAGGTCGCACCATTGAGCGATACAGAGGCATTGTGATATTCTTAGTCTTCTTAAAACCATCCCTTTTCTAATCGTTCCTAGGATCCTGTTTGCCTTCTTGGCAGCTGCCGCACACCAAAAACCGCATACCTAAATGCACAACTTATCCTGGATGTACAAATAAAGGAGAAAGCAATTTTGCTGTACTTCAAGGCAGGGAGTCGTGAGATTTTACCAGTGCAGAATGCATCTTTTCTCCAGCAGACTCTGCAAAGCTGCTCACCCGTTTCATGTTCACGCTTTCTGGCAGCAGTATTGTTTAGGAGACTATAAGCAAACAGGAGACATAACATAGTCATTGCAAATAGGCCTGTTTACATTCCCATATGTCTCGGGAGGTACAGCAGCAGCAGGGATATCCCTCTCTGTCTCCTTAGCCTATCATTGCAGGTATCTAAGAATGTTCTGGTTAGATGCTGCAAAGAGCCATGCCGGTGACTGGGACAAATTCATGGACGTAGGTATGGTTAAACAGAAACATATTCCTGTAAACCACAAAAAGAAAATGATTATAAAAATTGGACTATTAGATAGTTCTTTGTCTAATAGATGTTGGCATTGTAATTTGGAAGCAGGAACTTTAGATCATTTATTGTTTCATTGCCCATATATTATGAATTTTTGGAAATCAATTTGGGACCAAATTAATAATTTATTAGATAACCCAGTGGCATTATCCTATGATACTGTGATATTTGGTATGGAAATGAGAGCAAAAAGTCAAATTTCTGCAAATAATAATAAATTACTGCTAATAATGACTGGTGTTGCCATTCAGCAAATTACATACAATTGGAAGGATTGGAGGAGATTGAATTACACCTTTTGGTGGAATTCTTTATGTCACATCTATAAAATGGAAAGATTCATTGCATTGCAAAGAGGATATTTTAAGAAGTTTCAGGATGTGTGGAAACCATTGACAAGATATTGTATCCAGTTACTCTGTACGTTTCCCTTAAATATATCAGTTTAAAAGGGTAGGGTGGGGATTGTGGTATTGATGTGTATTTATATGATTATTAGTTATGTGGTAGGGAGGGATGGGAGGGGGTGGGGTAAGAAATTATGTAATTAACCAAAGATAGAATGTAAGTGAAATTTGCATTGATTATCTGCTTGAATATGTACTTACACTTTATGTAATTTTGAAAATGAATAAAAATTTTGAAAAAAAAAATTGGACTTGTTGCCTTCTCTGCAAGTGTGTAATGTTGTAATGGCAACAGACACACACACCCTTACCTCAAGCTTTTTAGAGAAGAGCCATGCTCAAAATTCAAATGGGATAAATGTTTAGGCAGATTAAAAAGTTGATCTAATTCAGCGGTGGGCAACCTCAGTCTTCAAAGTCTGCAACCCAATTGGGTTTTTAGGATGGCCTCAATGAATATGCATGACAGCTATTTGCATACAATGGAGACAGTGCATACAGCTAGATCTCATGGGGAAATCCTGAAAGTCCAATTGGTTTGCAGCCATTGAAGACCGAGGTAACCTACCCTGATCTAACTGGAGCTGGAACAAGGGGTTCATCGATTTATGACAAATCTCCAAGAATCGATTTATGACAAATCTCCAAGCATTTAGCATTGACAAAAAGCCATCAACCAGTCAGGGCCAAGAAAGAGTCATCTCAAAAGTAAGCAAACTCTAACTCACAATAAGACTAAATCTTTTATTCATCATCAGACCTTAATTTTTTTAAAGTGCTTGTGCTTGTGTTTTGTGCAAATCAATAAACTTTTTCTTATACAACTTTTAAAATTTATGTACTTAGCTTTAGCTATTTCTTCATTCTTTTTTTTTTTTTTTTTTTTTTTAACCGAACACACGTCGGGATGCTGTGGAGCAAAACAAAAGGGGGGACTCGTTCTTGAAAAAGCTTTCGGGCAAAACTTGTTGAACCTTAAGGTCCTTCCCGAGGTTCAAAAAAAGAATGAAGAAATAGCTAAAGCTTAAGTACATAAGTTTTAAAGTTGTAGAATAAAAAGTTTATTGATTTGCACAAAACAGAGTATAGAGCACAAGAACTTTAAAAAACTAAGGTCTGATGATGAATAAAAGTCAGAAAGAGAAACAAGCCTTCAAATAATTTGGCTGGTGGTTGGCTGGAACTGAAGGCCATAGAGGTACTTAGAAAGGTATTATCTGAAGAAAGAAAGATCGTTTAGAAATTAGGCACTTTGAAGTTTATTATATGCCGTTGCGGATTGATGGTGTGCGTTACTGATGATGTCATCAGTATACAGAAGGCCCGTTAGAAGACTTCAAAGCAAGCTATAAGTGCTGCAGGCCTGACGCTCGTCTGCCGGAAGGTATTTATGATCGCGGTCAGCGGGGATCAGTTGGGAGGGAAGGATGGAGGGTCAGTGGGGGTTTGGCGGTTTGGGTGTGCGGCGGGGGCAGGTTGGGTCGAGGGGAAGCACGGCTGCCTACGACTAGGGCTTATTTTCGTGGAAACACGGTAGTAATATATACATAGTAAGGGAGGAGGCAGGGCAAAATGCCCCAGGCACCATCATCACTGGGGGCACCGGTGTCTCTGCCCCCTCGTGTATCTCTTTAAAAGTTCACCAGCACAAGCAGCATCTTCCACTTACTGCTCACACTGGTCTCAGCTCCTTTCTGATGTCACTTTCTGATGTCACTTCCAGGACATGACGTCAGAAAGGTGCTGAAGCTGGCACAAGCAGCAGGTGAAAGATGCCACTCACGCTGGCGAACATTTCAAGAGATACAGGGAGGTGGGGGGGCATTCAAGTGGCAGGGAAGAGTGGGTAGGGTGCACAACACAGTGATGCTGTACACCACCACCCTGGGCATCAACCCCCCCCCCCCTCGCTATGCCATTGAATGTCATGCCAGATTTAATCCCTTAATGAACTTAGCAAATAAGAACATAAGAAGAGCCTTGCTGGGTCAGACTAATGGTCCATCAAGCTCGGTAACCCAACCTCACGGTGGCCAATCCAGGTCACTAGTACATGGCAAAAACCCAAAAAGTAGAACCATTCCAAAATCTCAAAGAGTAGCAACGTTCTAGAACCCCAAAGAGTAGCCACATTCCATGCTACCGATCCAGGGCAAGCACTGGCTTCCCCCATGTCTGTCTCAATAACAGACTATGGACTTTTCCTCCAGGATATTGTCCAAACCTTTCTTAAAACCATGAAGCCGCGAGAGATGCTGATTTGACCATTGGCAACCTCCGCAGAAAAGCATGCAAACACATGCTTGAATAAAATAGGTCCCTGAGCTAAAATAGCATGACGTATGGTAAAATAACCTGTCTTGACGGTAGCACACTGATGAATTCCCCCCTAAATGATGTCTTACTGTTTCCCAACCAAAAAAAGGTGACAGAATCGAAGTATGCCCACATTTATTCTACTGTGCTAAACCTGGCCTATTGTTAGGGATAGCATAAGCCTAATGATTAGTGCAGCGGCCTGAGAACCTGGGGAACTAGGTTCAATTCCTACTGCAGCTCACTGTGAACTTCGGCAAGTCACTTAACCCTCTGTTGCCCAATGTAGAGAACTTAGATTGCAAGCCCATGAGGGATAGATAAAAGTACCTGCATACAGTCTATGCAAACCAATTTGATTGTACCCACAGAAAGGCAGTGTATCAAACCCTTGACTCTTTATTTATTGGGTTTTTTTTGGGGGGAGGGATTTATTAACCGCCTTTATGAAGAGATTCACCCAAGGCAGTGCACATCAGGTATAATTCAACATAAAACTTTCATTTTGTTAACAGCATAACAAAAGTTAAAAAAAAAAGGCCAAATTTAAACATAAATACAATGAATGAGGTAAACTCAAAATCAGCAAATTGAAACTTAATAATAGGACTAACTTGAAACAGTTTCAAAAATATACTTATTAACAGCACTGAAATTCAAATAAGAGAGATATAATCCCTACCAAAAGGGAGACCCAATACTTATGAAGCATCTAATAAGCACAGATCAAAACATAGATACGATGCTAATGTTTTTCTATAATGCAGCTTATCCTATAGCCAAAAGGGTCAAATGTAGATATTAGATGGGGACAAGATGGGTGGTACAGATTGCTTTGAAATAAACGGATGGGAGGCTAAACTCAAGCCAAGTTGTTTATACGGTTACATAAGGTATAATGAACTTATTTAGTTAGTAACATAGTAGATGACAGCAGATAAAGACCCGAAAGGTCCATCCATGTCTACCCAACCTTACCCACTCTTTAAAGTACTGATTTAATTTAAATTTTTCTTCTTAGCTATTTCTGGGCAAGAACCCAAAGCTCTTCCCAGTACTGTGCTTAGGTTCCGTCTACTGGAGTCTCCGTCAAAGCTCACCCCAGCCCATCTAAGCTAGGCCTGGCGCAGAATGAGTGTAGAGTCAATCACCCTATGTATTAAAGGCTTGGGGGTTGAGCCAGGCTTTCTCCTGCTTCCTGAAGTAGAGGTTGTATGGAGTAAGACGTAGCCCCTCTGGGAGTAAATTCCAGAGCGTGAGGGCTACTCCTGAGAAGGCGCTGGTGAGTATCACATTGTACAGTTTCTTTTGATAAGGGTAGAAATAGTGTTGCTCCTTAAGAGGACCTCAGAAGTCTCGACGGTGTATAAAGGGTTACCTTCTTCTTCAAGTATTCTGGCCCATTTTGTTTGAGGACCTTGAAAATCAAACATAGAGATTTAAATTTAGCCCTATAAGATACTGGTAGTCAGTGTCAGGGCAGGATTAACCAATAAGCCAAGTAGGCATGTGCCTAGGGCCCAAAATGGTCAGGAGGGCCCGATGAAGGAGGGCATCAACATTGATTTTTCCAAACGGCGATGGGCCCCTCCAGCATCGATTGGGAATGCGGGCCCCACCCCATCGACGGAAAGCAAGACAAGCAAGCAACGCGGGTAAGAAAGGCAACGGGAACTGTAATTGTGCAAGCGGTGTTGCTCGCCCAAAGCTTCCCTCTGACGCAGCTTCCTGTTTCCGCCTGGACGCATGGTGGGGTGGGGCGGGGCAGGGGGTCCAGTGTACTTGTGTGCCTAGGGGACCTCGATGAATTAATCCTGCCATGGTCAGTGTGATGTGGTCATTACGCCTCTTGCCTTTAACCACACCACCTCCATAATGGGAAGAAGTTTATTGGCAGGTCTTAGCTTTTCGCACTTGAGACTGGAAGGCACAAATGCTTATTTTTCCACAACTTTTTCTCCTGGTACAAAATATTCTATAACCTTTGGAAAGCAGAGTCCTACTGTTAGCACATAGAAAACATTATGCAAAATTGTCTCTCTCATAAAGCCCTAGCAACAAGACCAAAATGATTCCTGCAGTAGATGGCATGGAACAGACAGGAACAGCAAGAGACTGATGTGATCGTAAAGATGCTAAATAATATGAAGTTTGAATAATTAGGGTTACCATATGGTTCCAGAAAAAAAAAAAAAAAAAAGAGGACGGATTGAGACATCCGGGTTTTACTTCCGTTGCTTTCAATGGAAATAAAACCCAGATGTTTCCATCTGTCCTCCTTACTTCCATTGTTTTCAATGGAAGTAAAATCCAGATGTCTCATTCCGTCCTTTTTCTGGAGCCATATGGTAACCCTAGAATAATTCTTACAGGGGTCCCTTAAAAGGCGCCACAGCTTACTGAGAATCCAGCATGAACATGGTTGCCAGATCTCCTGCAGAGGTTATAGACTTCTATCCAGTCTGTTAGCTTGTTGTACAGTACTTAATAAAGTAATTGTATTTTGATTACCTATTGCGTAAAAGTCTGATTATTCATTAAGAGTCACTTTGGAATGGAGCCTGAAGGTGTAATATGAAATAATTGAATTGCAAGTAAAGTCACATCTGGACTGCTTGACACTAACCGGCGTAGAGATTTTATATCTGTAATTTAACAAGACTATGGCTTCCTTCTCTCCTGCAATATTTATCTATTTTTTGTTGCTGTTATAGACTGCGGCCCCTTCAATCCATCTTCCTCTAATTGAATTAATGCACCCATTGACAGCTGCTGCCTGAAATTAGAGATTTTTTGATTGGCTTGTGATTTATCTCATGCCACATCACAGTGGGAAGTATAGACATTTTTCCAGGAGAATTATCATCACTTATCGCCAAGAAGCATTTGTGATTGCAGTGGCTGGATTGATTTGTTGTTTTTGGAAAATCGTTGGGAAAGAAGCCCGGGAGCGATTAGCTGGAGGGCAGGCATAAGGTGGGGAGGCTCCGGGGGAGGACAGAGGCAGGATAGGAAGAGGGGCCAGAGGGAGGGGACGCGGGAGGAGCAAAACTTTACAAAAAGGACTCTCCCGGCGCAGCCATTCCTTTAGCGGCGCACCGGGGAGCGCAAACTCCCACCCACCTGTACCCAAACTTGAGGAAGGAAGGTAGTCGCAGATGGCAAGGATAGGGCTTAAGAAAATGGGGGGGGGGACCCAACACAAGCTGGGAGGGGGAACAGTTGGGAGGGGGATAGGATTGGCCGCTCTAAAGTGAAGGCTCCTACCCCCTTATGAATGAGAGACTCATCTTGGACGGAGGGGCAAGCAGAGGATGGACCCTCGCTACCCCCAATCGCTTGGACGGCGATTAGGGCGGACAGTCAATGGGGCATGGGACGCTTGGACGGTGCCTCGGGCCAAGTGGAAGTAGAGCATTCGCTTGAACGGCGGTGCCTACTTATATGCAGTGCTGACGGACCCCCAGTTTGGGCCCCGCTTGGTAGAGTGGTAGACCCCTCCCCCGAGGGCGAGGCTAGAAGAAGTTAAGTTGAATTCAAGTTCGGTATGTTTACAAGTTATGATTATTTCAATATTATCATATATTTTTTTTTTTTTTCAATTATCTTTATTAACAATTGCAAAGGAACAAACAACCCGGAGCAGAACAAGCAGAAAACAGAGCAGTCAAAAATAGAACGGATAATAATGACAACAAAGGTCCACAGTACAAAAAAACCCCCATGGATGATTGCCCAACACAATTGGCATTTTGAAATAGCAAACCCCGCCAAGCAGACACACCCAAACCTCACTCCCACACCATAAGCCACAACAAGCACTCTGCACTCACACCTCTAAACAGCCAGACACCCAAATGCGCACTCCCGCACCCCCAGAAATGTCGCTACCCAGAAAGAAACATAAAACAAAAACACAAAAGAAAAGAGATCAACAGCCCTCAAGGGGAGGATTCCGTGTCCACTGCCTCCAGGTTAGAACAGACCTTCAATGCCCGCTGCCATAGATCACGGTAGCAGCGGTGAGACAGAGTCCCAGATGAACATAATTATGATTATGGTCAATGTTATTGTGTTATAACCATGCTGCGGCCATAAAATAAATAAACTCCTTAGCGGAAAGGTGTCTGTCTCTGTTTTGGAGGAGGGGGGGGAGGGGAGGGTAGACAGGAGCCCCCGGTGAGGCCTCCCCCAACCTTATGCTTCATTCATTTACAAAATACCCTCACGCCACATTGCCTCATAATCACTCTAAGGGCCACATTCAGAAAACGCGCTGGCCCAGATTCTCAAAACGGCACTGGAATCAGCCGGCGCCTGAAAACAGCGCCGGTCGCAACATCGCTGAAAGTACGGTGCCGCTTTGAGAATCGCGGTCTGCGTCGGAACATAGGCACTGCAAATGGAGGCCAGGGTTGTGCAGGCCTACATTTCTGGCACCCATCTTTGACGCGGCGTCACACTTAGTACTGAGCATCAGCTGCACCTCTTTTGATGTTTAACGGTGGTAAGCGTCTGCATAGACACGATTCCGGCACCTTTTTTTGTAGGCGCCTTGTAGCGCCTACTATTTTTTTTCTTAACTGGTTTTTAACAGCACAGTCAATTACCGCACCGTTAATGAGCAATTAAAACCCTTTGCCGCCGTTCCTTGTGCAATCCGGTTTGTGCGTTTTGCTTTCCCCGAGCCTTTTAAAAAACACACGCGCAAGTACACAACCCTCAGTGTCTTCTGCAGCAGCCCTACGATCCTCTGAGCAAGTAGTTTCCTCTCCTCTCTTCCCAAAGTTCTTGCCTTCTTGTGCTGTTTGCACACGGAAGATGGGATTTCAGGGCGGCAGAGAGCAGGACAGTCGGCAAGGACATGAGCAGTCGCTCACGTTTGGATCGACCAGCCCAATCGGTGTGTTTAGTGAATCGCTGCCTTCCTACTTTGAATGCCATTTCCCCTCATTTGCATGTGCAGATCGGATCGGGTGCGGATCGGATCGGGAGGAAGGTTAGTGAATCGGGTCGAGGTCGCAAACTGGTCGGGATACGATCAATAAGCTTAGTGAATCTAGCCCTAAGAGAAAAGAGGGTAGAAAGAGGGCAGATCGGAATAAGGAGGGGAAGGGGAGGAGAGTCGAGATTAAAGTAGGGAGGTGATAGTGTGGGATTCTTTTAGTATTCAAGTATCAAAGAGAAGGGTTTTCCATTTCTTACGGAACGAGATGTAGCTGTGCTCTATTCTGGTCTCAATCTGTCCTCCTTTTTCTGGAGCCTTATGATAACTCTAAACTTTGAAATCCTGCCAAGTGTCTGTGGTCGTGATTGGCCACTCTTGGAATCGAGGCTTTTTGGGCTGTTGATCTGACCCAGTATGACAATTCTTATGTTCTTAATATTTTGCCTTTTTTGAGTTTTGATTAATCTTTATTATAATATATATATATTTTCCCCTGACCTTCTCACTTTTTATTGATAGCTGAGGTGTGCGCTCTGGTGACGGGACTAAATCACGCGAGACAACGGTGCGCAGACAACTGAGCGCAAGGTTGACGGCGCGCCGAAGAAAAGCACTATTTTAAAGGGCTCCAACGGGGGGGGGGGTGGGGTGGAACCCCCCCACACTTTACTTAACAGACATCGCGCTGGCGTTGTGGGGGGTTTGGGGGGTTGTAAACCCCCCACATTATACTTAAAAAACAGGCAAAAAGTTTGGTTTCAAGTATAATGAGGGGGGGTTACAACCCCCCAAACCCCCCACAACACCAGCGCGATGTCTGTTAAGTAAAATAGGGGGGTTCCCCACCAACACCCCCCGTCGGAACCCTTTAAAATAGTGCTTTTCTTTGGCGCGCCGTCAGCCTTGCACTCAGTTGTTGGCGCGCCGTTGTCTCGCGCAATTCTGTCTATGAACCGTGCGCTCTATGGTTTTGTTCTTTTCTCCGTGGCTTGTTGACAGGGCAGGATTAACCAATAGGCCAAGTAGGCACGTGCCTAGGGCCCAAAATGGTCAGGAGGGGCCCGATGAAGGAGGGCATCAACATTGTTTTTTCCTATCGGCGATGGGGCCCTCCAGCATCGATCGGCAACGCGGGCCCCCCCATCGATGGAAAGTAAGACAAGCAAGCGACGGGAACTGTAATTGTGCAAGCGGTGCTGCTTGCCCAAAGCTTCCCTCTGAAGCAGCTTCTTGTTTCCACCTGGGCGCATGGTGGGGTGGGGCGGGGGAAGGGGGCCCCGTGTACTTGTGTGCCTACTTCAGCCAACAACACTTTGCCATCCTTATCCAATCCATCATCCTCTCCAAACTAGATTACTGCAATGCCATCTACTTAAATCTATCAAAAAAAAGTATTCTAAGACTCCAGCTAATCCAGAATACTGCAGCCAAACTGATCTTCTCAAAACGCAAGTCTGACCATGCCTCCCCACTCCTTGCCAAACTTCACTGGCTCCCAATAATCTCCAGAATCCATTTCAAATGTTCCTGCCTGGCTTTCAAGATCATTCACGGAATCCTGCCTCCTCTTATCCCACTGTCTTTCAACTCCTCCAGTCCCGACTCCTCCAGAACTGCCCAAAGGCTTAAACTAGCCTTCCCCTCTCCACGCGGCATCCACTATTCAGGCAAACTGGGAAAATCCCTTCTCTTCAAAATCACAGGTCTTTGGAACGACCTCACCACCCCGCTGCGGAACCTGAGCTCCCTTCAGCTATTCCGCAAAGAACTGAAAACCTGGCTTTTCAGCAAATTGTAGCTCTATCCTTCCCCCCTTTCTCTCCCCCCTTCTACACATAAGTTCATGTAATCCTTTTTCTTCTTCTCTACCCACTATTTTAAGTTCTTGTAAACCGTGTCGAGCTCCATTCTCATGGAGATGATGCGGTATATAAACTTAAGGTTTAGATTAGATTAGCTTAGGGGCCCTCGACGAATTATGTTTAAATGATTTTTATTATTCCAACAGTAAGAAGCAAATACAAACAGTAGTACCATTCAGGAAATAACATTTTCAACAATATAATCAGTTCCCCTCCCATCCCCCCCTCCCCTCCCCAAGAATCCATGGCCGGTCCAACCGCTGAGAGTGGGAATAAAATCTTAAAGATTCAAAAGTCTACTGCGAGCACGCGGTGTGAGGTCCTGCCAGAAGTGCTCCCACACCTGACAAAATTTGCGACCCGAGCCAAGAGTCAAATCTCCCACCATGCGTCTCTCCAGTGTTGCGTGCACTATTATTGTGCTTATGACGGGGGATCACGGGAGAACCAGTTGGTGAGGATGGCTTTTTTTTTCCCATCAAAAGGGCTCTGGAGATAAATGCTGACATTGCCCTCGACGAATTCATCCTGCCCTGCTTGTTTCTTGGAATGATGTTCTTTCTGAGTATTGTTTGTGAAATATAATTAAAATGAATAAATTTGGCATAATGCCATTCATACAGGACCTCAAGTGTGTTATTCACTAAGCAAAATGAATAATATTCCTGCTGTCCCCGTGGCTGCTTTCATTTTAACGTTACTTGACCTAAAGGTTTTATAGATACATAGATCGATAGATATTGAGGTTAGTTATTCTATAAATTTTATATAATCTTTCTTAATAAGAACCAAAACAGCTTATATATAAAAACAGGTGCTTGTGTGTGAAAAGAATGATTTTAACTTACAGGATAAAAGACAACATTTGTGCTGTTGTTTCTTTTCAAATTATCTTTGCTTTTTTTTTTTCCTCCTCAGGCTTGTAGGAAAGGAAAAAGCTTTTAAAGAGAAAAACCCTGCTTTATGGCCTTCCTGCGCATCCACTTCCTGGTTCCAAAGCAACAAAAAGCAGCAAGAGAACATTAGTTTAATCGGAGGCAATTAGTTTTACTCGTACACTCTCTGTTTTGCCAGGAACGCAAGAACAAGTATTCTGCAGGGGCTTTGGGCAATTAGGAAATGGGGGGGAGGGGGGGTTTCATTATTATTATTATTATTGCTCAAATCAGACTCATGTTTGTGCCATAAAAGAGAACAAGTTGGAAAACACTTTTTTTAAAAAAAAAGGAGACGGAGTAGAAAGCATGGAACACTGTGTATTTCCACATATTATGGTGATAAGTGCTGATTGACAAACCTTCCCACAGGGATCCCTTGGAATACGGTAGTGCTTTTAAATACAACCATTACCCCCTTCTGGATGGAGGGGAGTTACTGTCAGTTAAAGTCCTAACTGGGTTCAGGCTCCTATACAAAATTAAGAACCTTTTGCTCTTTCAGAGCTCTTTCAGTAAAAACCTGTTTAAAATGGGAGGGGAAGGGAACAGGGGGAGTGTATGGAGGTATGAAACAGGTAATATGGAAATATATTTTGGAGGAATGATAGAAATATGCATGGAAAAATTAGAACTGTGAATATAATTGTAATGGATATCTTATTGTATTATTGTATATTTATTTGATTCCTTCCATAAAATGTTATAAATTAAAAATGGGTTATTTTTGGTTTAAGAATCCGTTTTCTTAGTTGGTCTTTCCTATGGAGGTTTGTTGGTAAAGAAAAGGCAACTAAAAATTAAATAAAAATGTAGCTACTGTATTCAGGGCAGGATGAATTCGTCGAGGGCCCCTAGGCACCCAAGTACACTGAGCCCCCTGCCCCACCCCGCCCCACCATGCGCCCAGGCGGAAACAGGAAGCTGCCTCAGAGGGAAGCTTTGGGCAAGCAGCACCACTTGCACAATTACAGTTCCCGTTGCCTTTCTTACCCGCGTTGCTTGCTTGTCTTACTTTCCATCGATGGGGGGGGGGGCCACGTTGCTGATTGGGGGGGGGGGGCCCGCGTTGCCGATCGATGCTGGAGGAGCCCATCACCGTTTGGAAAAAACAATGTTGATGCTCTCCTTCATTGGGCCCCCCTGAACATTTTGGGCCCTAGGCACGTGCCTTCTTGGCCTATTGGTTAATCCTGCCACGACTGTATTCACTACTGTTAAAAATTCCCTTCGTAAGAATAGATGAAATGTACGGCCTGTACGCAATAGTCTGCCAATGTTAGGAGCGTCTGTTGCGTAAGGATACAACCGGCCAGACAAGCATCATTCTTTTGACGTGACGGGTCCTTGAAAACTAACTATTTGTTATGCAGTAGTTATCTTAACTTGAGCAACAAAGCAATCAAGACTTTGCTACCATTTGGATCTTCTTATCTTTGCGAACTTAGATTTTCAACTCTTGACAGAAATTAAACTGAAAAAAAAAAAAAGAGAGCGACTGCAGATGGTGGATGATGAGATGAGTGTTTGCTTGTTGACTATCGAGCCACATTTTGAGTTAATTTGCATTCAAAAACAAGCTCATCCTTCGCATGGATGAGCAATTCTATTCTATCTACTTTACTTTCACCATTGTTACAATTACCCATAACATAGCTTAAAGAGCTTTAAATAAAGAACTCTCAAATTTTAATTTTTTTGTTGACTTTGCTATTTTATCATTTCAATTACAACGTGCCGCAAAAAAACATTTGCTCCGTTTAGTGTGCCAAAGCTAAAAAAAAAGTTTGAGAGACACTGCTCTACCCGAATGGAATACAGATTAAATTATTGGTTAGCGCACCAGTTTGTCTTGAGCAAGACACAGTTAGCAAGCGCAAACCTTGTTAAACTGATGTCAACGGCAGCAGGAAAAAAAAAAAAAAAGGGGGGGGGGGCCTCTGTGATCTCAAAAGCTCCATCTCAAAAGCTTCAATCATTTTTATGTCGGTTCAGTCAAAGATATTGCAACTATGAAATACTTTTACATGCAGGATATACTGTATATTACTGAGCATATTTACGTATTTTCTTTCTTCCTACAAACTCTGCCACTTAAAACACACATGCACGCGGGATGGGGGGAGGGGGATAGATCTGGTTTATGGTGAATTTGTGATGAAAATTGGAAATCACTCTGCACTGTTGTACACCTTTGCATTTCTGTGACTTTGTATTTCTATTTGAAAAAGCAATAAAATATATTTGCAAAAAAAACCCCCAAAAAACCACACATGCACAGCACCCCCCCCCCCAGAAGAAAATAAGATCGATGATCAGGTTAGGACTAATTCAATACAGTGCTTTAACACATGACTATGTGAACTTTTACTGCGATTGAAAACACTGCAAAACAACCAGAAAAGAAAAAAAAAACCAACACAAACCCCCTGAGCTTTGCTAATGCATTTGTTTTATACCACACTGGTTAGCAACCACGAGGAACGACCAATGATGCCACCTTCTTACATTGGTCGTCTCCTAGCAGCTGCAATTGAACTCTCATCTCATGAGTAGCTCCTTCTCAGCTGTGCCAGCACTCCCTTGATGTTGTCAAGTCTCTTTATCTTTCTTTCTCTCTTTCTTTTTTTTGATTCTTTATATTTTCAACAAAATTTACAAGAAAAATAACTTCTTGTTAAAGAAATACAATTATTCCATCTGTTTATTTTTGATTAACTTTATTCTTATATTATATTAACTTTATTCTACTGTATTTCTCTCTTTCTTATATTAACTTTATTCTACTGTATTTCTCACTTTCTTTTTTTTCTTTCTTTCTTTCTCCACCACCCTTTTCTCTCCACCTTCAAGAATTTGTCCTTCATGCCCCAGCTAGTCCTCCTGCTGGAGGACTGCCTTTGGTATCCTTCCTCTTCTTTGACACACATAACACAGCCATGCAAATCTCCTGTCTTGCCCAAAAAGATAACACTAGCCCTTCTTGTTCGGTACCATTTAACATGAATTGGTTATCTCACGACTTTCTCAAAAAATGTTTTTATTTTTAATCTTTTCTTCAAAGTGCTGTGACAAAATATACCCATGCATTACTATTTATCGTAACTATGGGGTATCCAGGTCAAGCACCTTAGAAAATCTGAGCTAACATTAATAATGATCATCTTTGGACAAATAGACCCAGAGGTGTGCCATATCTTTCTTCCTCTGAATCAATAAATGCCATTATCTCGATCTCTCAGAGAGAAAAAGAGATAATGGTTACTGCGGATGGGCAGACTAGATGGGCCATTTGGCCTTTATCTGCCGTCATGTTTCTATGTTTCATTGCTTGAATCAAAATTTAAGAGTCACGATTATCTTTCTGTATATTAAACTGTGTTATTAAAATCTATGTGCTTCTTTTTGTTCAATTTAGACATTTTTAGCAACATAAGAGAGAATGTAAAGAACAAAAACGCAAGCAAGACTAATAAGGACACTGAAGGCCTAGGGGCATATTTATTTATTTATTAGGAGTATTTTGCTGTCTTTTCAAAGAAATTCACCAAGGTATTTTGGACCTCCTGGTGGTGGATTAGTGTAGTGCAATGGCCTCTAAATATAGATTGATGGATATGGAAACGTCATGGCGTCTACTAGGTTTCCCAAATAATCTACACAACCAAGGGATTCAACAAGAAAAAAAATGTAACAATTTATTAAATAGAAATAAATGAAGAGCGTTAGGTAAGCTCTTAAAATGGGTACAGTGGCGTAGTAAGGGGAAGGGCGGACTGCCCAGGGCACCGTCATGATGGGGTTGCCAGCACCTCTCTGCCCCCTCCCCCTTCCCACGCAACATTCATGTCCTACCTACCTCTTTAAATCTTCAGCAGTGCATGCAACTTCTCCGGCCTGCTGTTTGCACCGGCGTGGTTCCTGTTGTGGGGCCAGGAAGTGACATCAGAGAGAAAGCCGTCACTGGCACAAGCAGCAGGCCAGAGATGTTGCTCGTGCTGGCGAAGATTTAAAGAGGGATGGGGGAGAAGGGAGGGCATGAGTGTGGTATAGGGGCAGGAAAGGCACAAGAGGTGGTGCGGAAGAAGCAGGGGGGCAGAGAGGATGGCGTGGGGGGTGCCACCACCTCTGATGCCTCCTGCCTTCACAACGGTATAAAACAGATGGCATGAGATGTTACTACTTTATAAAGAATTAGGATATCAAAGTATTTTTATTGAAGCGAGAAATTCAATCTTAATTTCTATAACAAACTAAATTATTTGCTTCGCTTCCTTTAGTAATTCAACTACTAAAACTCAATAGCTCTGTACTCAACCATGTTCAAGGACTACAGCATCAGATAACTACAATGTTATTCATATTTCAGTTCTTTCCACTAAGGCTGTGGTTCTTTGTTCTCAATTTCTTCTCTTTTTTTCCTTTACAGGTGTCAACAGATTCACATTCAATAGGTATCCCTTCAGGTAAGTATCTTTTAATCAACAGCCAATCAGGGCCTTAGGCCCCTCCCACTGCATCCCCCCCCACTGAGAGGTTGTAAACTGAAAAAATACCATGAACATCTTCTGTCGCACCAAGCAGCATCATGGGGTAAAGACCTAGAACAATTGCTTTCGCCCACTACTTATGAGGAATTTAGGAAACGTCTGAAAACACACCTGTTCCTAAAGTATCTAGACAACTGATCCTCTCTTCTCTCTCCCCTCTATAGCGATTAAGTTGTTCTATTGATCACTCTCTCCTCAAAAAAATGGATTTCCTGTCCTATTAACCCTCTTTCTTCCTCCTCTCTTAAAGTCAATCAGTTTGTACCTTTGCTTAATCTTTGTAAACCGCATAGAACTTCACGGTATTGCGGTATATAAGCTGTTATTATTATTATTATTATCTATTCTCTGTATTTTAGAATAGGCTCTAAGTCAACAGTTTCTGTTCTAAAATACTGGTGAAACTTGAGATGCAGTAACCTGTACTTCTCAATTCCTACTTCTACGACTACCCCTTTGCATGTCTAATACCCCTCTACAATGTCCCTGCGCATATATAGTGGATAAATATCACTGCTGTGGTATAGGCATCAGAGGTGACTACTTTCTTCATCACTCTCTATTGACCCAATTTATTGTCAGCAATTATTGAAATTCTTAAAACCACTCCCACCCGAGTCTAGCAACAGCCATGTTTGGAACCACCATTGGGATCTTGATTGGCTTAATCCTGTATGATGTCATTTCTGACATCATAATCTCTACGGTTCGCCTTCAGTCAGTGTGATTTTCTTGCAAACATGGATATTCTTAGAAGTTCAAGGGGATTTCAGTGGAATTGCTCCAGATATAAACTAAAAACCACTTTGGTGGAGATAAACCATTATTATTTGTGAAGCATACCTCTGAAGAACTGTACAAGACAGAGTGTACCCTCTCCTAGAACTCTTGCACCTTTTCGCCACAGCTATTTACGGTCTTCAAAGTATTGTTTTAGTTTCAAAAACTGAAACAGAAATTTACCATGAGATTTCAGACGTAGAAAAAGGTAGAGCTGGTCACACTGAAGTTACGGCCCCTTATGGATGTAAAAACTTTGAACTCTGATCTGTAAGAAAGACGTTACCAGACAACCAACTGCCAACAGCTTCACGATTGCCTCTTTAGATCTTGGATCCTTTGCAGTTTCTGACACTGACCCATGAATTGCACCTGTGTAGTCTTGTAATAAATGAAAATACTAAATATTTTCTAATGGTGTTAATTATTGCAGAATAACACAGAGCGGGGTGAACACTTTAATTGTATAACACTTGCACATGATCAGGTGTGGTCAAATAACTACAGAGAAACGATAAAGATATTACTTATACATATAATTCCAATAAGGCAGGGGGTCACTAAAGATATAATATTATAAAGAATATATTAATAAAATGGTAATGGAAAACTAAATGAAATACTGGAGTTTGTCTGACATTGGGCAGTAAGACGTATTGCTGACTCAAAAGATGGGAGGGGGGCATTCCTGGGACACTGAATACAATGCCTACAGTCAAGTGAACATTGTATCAAGAGGAGTCAGCAGAATTTACCATAAGGACTATTGTTTAAAAAGATCAGGGGTGTCCAAAAGGTCGATCATGATTGACCAGTAGATAGCAAAGGCAACACGAGTCCATTGTGGAGCCCACCCTGGGCTCCGCAATAAACTCGGGTTGCCTTTGCATTCTCCCTGTTCCCTGACACTATAACAGGCCAGCAGTGACTGCAAAAGCGCCAGGCACACCAGCCTTCCCCCTCCTCCCCTCCCCCCGATGTCAATCGCTGCCTGGCTGGCCTGGAACTTCCTCTCCGACATCAGAATTGATGTCGGGGAGAAGGCTGGTGGGCCTGGCAGGAATTGAGGAACAGGGAAAACTCGGCAGCAACGGTGGCTTGGAGCCTGTTCCCAGACGACGGCCCCGGTGGTGGCTTGGGGAGGAAGAAAGGACAGACAGAAAGAAAGGGGAGACGGAAAGAAAGACAGAGAGGCAGAACAGGGAGACAGAAAGAAAGGGGGGGACAGGGAGACAGAAAGAAAGAAAGGGGGCAGGGAGACAGAAAGAAAGGGGGCAGGGAGACAGACAGAAAGAAAAGGGGTCAGGGAGACAGAAAGAAGGAAAGAAAGGGGAGGGGGTCAGGGAGAGAGGAAAAAAAAGTTGGACTTATGGAAGGACAGAGATGGTTGGGGAATGGAATGAGGTCTGGAGGAGAGGAAGCATGCTTGAGGCAGAAAGAAGGGAAGAAATATTGGATGCACAGTCAGAAGAAGAAAGTGCAACCAGAGACTCATGAAATTACCAGACAACAAAGGTAGGAAAAATGATTTTATTTTCAATTTAGTGGTCAAAATGTGTCCTTTTTGAGAATTTATATCTGCTGTCTATATTTTGCACTATGACCCCCTTTTACTAAACCACAATAGCAGTTTTTAGGTCAGGAAGCCTATGAGTGTCGAGGACAGCATGGGGCATTTAGCACAGCTCCCTGCGCTAAAAACCGTTATCGCGGTTTAGTAAAAAAGGAGGGGTTATATTTGTCTATTTTTGTATAGCTGTTACTGAGGTGACACTGCATATTTTAAAGTCATCTGCCTTGACCTCTTTGAAAACCCCCCCGAATATAAATGAAAATTAACATTTTCTCTGCGTACAGTGTGCTTTGTGTTTTAAAAAATTTTATTGTTGATAGATCATTTTGACTTGGTCATTTTAAAAGTAGCTCGCAAGCCAAAAAAGTGTGGGCACCCCTGAAAAAGATGGTCTAAGTAAGTCACGTGAGGGGCAAGCATGTGAAAGAAGAGAACCGTGACCACATATGGGCAGATGTTGGAGTCTGAAAAATAAGAGGTTAACATAACTGTCCACCTAAGCATTCTTTTATATATATATTGCTGTCTTGATGTCCAAACACCTGCAAATTCTTCCAAATTTAGAAGCGTGCCATGGCTCAATATGGGGTACGATTAACAACATATTGGAATCATCAATTCCACTCACGTATGAGGCGGTCATATGTGGAACGTTATTACATGTTAAACCCCCTATGGATCGTTATAAATGCCGTCTTTTTCTTGTCACGACCGGGATAGCCATGCAGATGGTAACCCGAAATTGGAAGAACTACGACCGCCTAAATTTTCCTTTCTGGTGGGCATATTTGTGCTCCAGCTATAGATATGAAAAAATAAATGCCGATAGTTTGGGGCACAGTAATTTATTTAAGCTGGTTTGGGGGGCCATTGACATCATATATTACTTCACTATAGTAGGTCTTTGAATACGAGTCAGTTTGGGTTTATTTTCGTACACATCCAGGAAAGTGGGGGGGGGGGGCTATTTCTGTCCTAATTTGACTTTTGAGTATGTCCACCAGGGGTGGGAGGAGAGTGGAAGGATATTTTTAATCTGAATAGGGTAAGGTTATTGGGATAGTCTATGTTTCTGTGTTTTATGGATGGGGGGGGGGGGGGAGAAAATGGTTGGTTATGCATATTTGTAAGTTGAATGTGCTTTTATTAACTTATTATATGATATATATTTGTGTATTACACTTTTGAAGTTTAGAAAATCAATAAAGAATTAAAAAAAAAAAAAAAAAAAAAAAAAGAAGCATGCCATGGCTTCCAAAAATAAAATTTCTCATCTGGTCAGGTTGGGGTAGGGATGGGGGAAGATTACTTCATCTGCAGCATTCAGTGCCCTCTTGTGATTTTCCCACATACATCTTGTACACAGTTGTTGCGTTACAGTCAAGGCCAATTAATATGCGTTTATGGGGGTTCCTAAAAAAGCTACCGGCATGAATCATTTCAGCTGTCTACATGGAAGCAGCCTCAAGATGTGCAAAAGAAAAAAAAAAAATAATCAAATGTTTTAAAGTGAAAACAATAGCACCCAAAGATACTGAAAGAAATCGCCTCCAATTACATATCTCATTTGTGTCGCTTCGTACTGCGTGTTGGACTGTTCCTTTTCTACGCGGTTAAAGCAGATAAACAGCTTTCCTAACACTCGATGCTGAAAAGATGAGCTGGAATGGAATGAAAGCAACTCGCCCTGAGCTACTACTGAAAAGGCGGAGATAGCGGAAAGCTGAAAAGGTAAACGAGTAAGGAGAGAGCTTTGGTTGCCTAGGTAGTACCTACAAAAAAAAGAGCAGGAGATTCCGAGCTTCCCAAACTCTGGAGGAGGTATCCTCAAGATACCAAGATAAGGAAGAGGAAGAAAAAAAAGAGGCAAGTCCTGTGGAGGAAACTAGGGATGGCTACCCAGAAATATTTTGTTTTCGTGTTCATTTTTTTTTTTTTTCAGATGGAAATGGATTGCTAAGAGAGCGCACTCTTCGTAGAGTTCACCATATTGGCACCTTTCGCACACTCTTTCCTGATATTATGCACATGTGTGAACCATCATATTTTTGGTGGCCTTCAGAGTACAAATTAACATAAATGGAAATAAGCTGCCAAAAAAGCTAGAAGGATGCTAGGGTGCATAGGGAGAGGTATGGCCAGTGGAAAAATGGAGGTATTGATGCCCTTGTATAAAGACTCTGATGAGACCTCATTTAGAATATTGCGTATAATTCTGGAGGCTGCCCCTTCAAAAAGATATAAAAAGGATGGAGTCGGTCCAAAGGAAGGCTACTAAAATGGTGCATGGTCTTCGTCAAAAAGCCGTAAGGGGACAGACCTACAGATCTCAATATGTATACGTTGGAGGAAAGGCGAGAGAGGGGAGATACGAGAGAGACGTTTAAATACCTACGTGGTGTAAATGCGCATGAGTCGAGTCTCTTTCCTTTGAAAGGAAGCTCTGGAAAGAGAAGGCTTAGGATGAAGCTAAGAGGTAATAGACTCAGGAGTAATCTAAGGAAATACTTTTTTACAGAAAGGGTGGTAGATGCGTGGAATAGTCTCCCAGAAGAAGTGGTGGAGACAGAGACTGTGTCTGAATTCAAGAAAGCCTGGGATAGACAAGTGAGATCTCTTACAGAGAGAAAGAGATGATGGTTGCTGCGGATGGGCAGCTCTATGACCTCACAATGTAGGTGCACAGAGCCTTAGCCTATAGGAAGATGAGATGCAAATGTTAAGAGCCTTAGCCAATAGGGAGAGGAGGAGATAGTGGACGCTGTGGATGAGAAGATTAGATGTGCCATTTGGCCTTTATCTGCCATCATGTTTCTATGCTTTAGGTCTATATTTGAAAGGGCTCATATGTTTAATAATAGCCAGTAATAATTGTCCCTTACGCTATGATTTTCAAAGGTAGTATACCCTGGATTCTGTAAAGAGCAATCAGGACCTGTGTGTGCAACTTCAGCAGATGACGAACCTCACCTTGAACAATTGCATGAAACTGTTTAAATAAGTGCTTTTTATGTTAGGGAAGAGCAATTAGGGCAACTGTCCCCTGGTCAGAGAGAGTGAGCCCTAAACCAGCTGGAAGCTAAAGAAGCACAGCCTGGACTTTGCGATCCCTAGTTATGTCTAATACCAGCTCTAGCAGGATACATATTTCAAATCTGAAATATTCTAATCACAAAATATAAAATTCTTTTTTTTCACCTTTTGTTGTCTGGTAATTTTATTCTTCAAATCACATTGGTCTCAGGCTTTGGTTTTGGGTTCCTTCTGTCTTCATCGTGACATGGCTGGCTCCTGAAGGTAAAATAGGCGCTGGGGAGGAGATGTCGAATCTGACACGGGCGCAATTTTTTTTACAACAGGAGCAAGACTTTTCACCGCTCCCACGGGGCGATAAACGGTTTTGTCCCCATTCCTGCGGTAAACCGGTTGCAAATATCTCCATTCCTGTAGATTTACTGCTGTGACCACGGTTTACCACGGTAAACGGTCTCTGTGTCATTCTCTACGTGCAACCAAAAAAGGGACTTGGCCATGGGAGGGGAAAGGGCAGAGCAGGGGCATTCCTAACAGTTGGGCACAATATAACAGAATACTGCCATTCTTGTGTCTAAATTGGGCGCCAGAATTACATCAGGTTTCAGCTGGCGTAAGTTTGGTACCCAAAGTTAGGCACAGATATCAGCATTAAGCATTATTCAATCCTTTATGGAATAATGTTTAGCACTAATTTTTCTGGCACCTACTTTTGGTTATGATTTATCGAATCTGGCCCAATATGGATAGGGCTGTTGAAAATCACTCTTTCACCTTTTTCATGTAAAGGGTCACAGGGTGAATACAAAAAAAACTCTGAGGGCCGCCAAACACATGATGGTTCACACATGTGCATAATATCAAGAAAGAGTGTGTGAAATGTGCCATTAATGTGAACTCTACGATGAGTGCACTCTCTTAGCAATTCATTTCCATCTGAATTAAAAAATAGAACATAAAACCAAAATATTTCGCGGGAGCCAATCAAAGAAGCCACTGGGCAGGAGCGTCAAAGCGCACTCCCGCTCATTGATGCTCAGCAGCGGAAGAAACCAGCCACGAACGGCCGGGTTAGCAGTGGGATAGAAGCCGGAAAGGTTGCTCCTGCTTGCTGCACCTCTGGACTACCAGGGATGATGAAAGTGGCAATTTTTGGGGAGGCCCCTGTGGTCCCCCCGTTCCGATGCCTATGTTTAGAACACAATGATCAATTACTAAAAAGTGTCCGAATATAATAGTAATTTTTGACACAGCCTCAGCCCCACCACTCTACCGCCTATTAGAAACGTGGACCCTCATCATCAGCCAGTTAATGAAAATCTCTATAAAAAATTAAGTCCTATATTCTTTAATCCAACTTTAATTATAAATATTCAATTTCATTTGCATTTAAAATGTTTAAAGTTAGAACACAATGATGACATTCAACTTCAGACTGGTAGAGATATATACAAGGTTCGCCGGAAGTGCTTTGGTTCTCATAATATCCCTTCTGTTCACAGATTTCACATTGGATAGCTGATAGTAGGTGATGTCTGTAGGTCTGGTCTGTGCACAGACCAGACAGCGTTCAACACAAATATGTTGGACAATGGACACTCATATCCTAACCACGTAATCATTAAACAGCTGGCTCGACAGAATGTCCAGGTCATGCTCCCCAGACAACTTGGTCATTTCAACTCTGAGAACCATGATGAATGTCTGATGAGCACAACGTTCCAAACAACAAAAGATCATTAAAAAACCCGCTTTTCTATAGACAAAATAGTTCCAGCAAAACAATGGATTACAAAACTTTCAAAGATAAGTCAAACAGCTAGGTGGCTCCACTTTCATTTTACACGTGCAGTCTTTGACTTGCTAACAAGCTACTTTATTTAGCTCACAACGTAGTCACAATAAGCCAACTCCTCCCGTTATTCGTTGTCTTGCCATATGATTTTCATACAGTGGTGCGGTGAAAACGAAAAGTAGGGCATTGCAAGTTTTGATGAACTCTGCTGCAAGATTGATGGTGGGCGTTTCATGAATGGCTCATTTTACGCCAATTCTGAAGCAGTTACACTGGCTTCCTATACAACAAAGAGTCCAATAAAAAGTGCTCTCGATGGTACATCATAGTCTTGTACCATACAGCTCCCGGATGTTTTCGAGATTTGTTATGGTTGTATTGTCCAAGAAGGGAACCAAGATCAGCACATGACATGAGATTGTCATTGATGAACAAGAGCAATGTGATACTAAATGTGATAAACCTTAAGTTTATATACCGCATCATCTCCACGGATGTTGTGGAGCTCGGCACGATTTACAAGAACTTAAAATATAGGAAGAGAAGGAAAAAAAAAGGTTTACATGAACTTATATATAGAAGAGAAGAGTAAGGGAGGATAGAATTACATTTTAGTGAAAAGCCAGGTTTTCAGTTGCTTGTGGAATAATTGGAGGGAGCCCAGGTTCCGCAGCAGGGGAGTAAGGTCGTTCCAAAGACCTGTGATTCTGAAGAGAAGGGATTTTCCCAGTTTGCCTGAAAAGCGAATACCGTGTAGAGAGGGGAAGGATAGTTTATTCCAGTGGTTCCCAAACCTGTCCTGGGGGACCCCCAGCCAGTCAGGTTTTCAAGATATCCCTAATGAATATGCATGAGAGAGATTTGCATACCTGTCACTTCCATTATATGCAAATCTCTCTCATGCATATTCATTAGAGATATCTTGAAAACCTGACAGGCTGGGGACAGGTTTGGGAACCACTGGTTTATACCTTTGGGCAGGTCTGGTAGAGTCAGGACTCGAGGAGTTATAAGATAGTGGGATTAAGGGAGGAAGGATGCCGTGAATGATCTTAAAAGCCAGGCAGGAGCATTTGAAATGGATTCTGGAAATCACTGGGAGCCAGTGTTAGGGTCGGGAATTCTCCATTTTCAATAGTAGGAATGAAATTCTGGAACTCACCAACAGGTCAGTTACGATTATGTAAACCCAAGGCTACTTAAAATTCCTGACAATGCAGCTATTTGTCAATGCATTTGTGTGAACAAAATGAGCATGTCAGTAACGGAGGATGCAGGATAGTTTGTGAGTAGATGTTGTATTGTCATTTATTTTGTATGTTGTTTTATAAACTGGCTAGAGTCTAGGCAGTATAGAAATCTTTAAACAAATAACCACAAGAGAACCAGTTCTTTCTCGTCTGGCTTCACTCTGGCAGACCTTGGAGAAGAAGATGAATGCCAACTACACTTTGACAATGGTCATACTGAGCCAGTCCTACAACCGAAAGAAGATGAAGAATGCTGATACCATCCAACCTTTGGCATATACGGTACCATCCCCCAAACCATCAAGTCAGATGTGTATTTGATTCGCGTGTACAGTTTAAAGTTTTCTCTGAATTACGTCTCTCTAAAAAGATGAGACTTAAGATGAGCTCTTATTGTATAGTTAGATTACAGTAATGCATTTTGTAATGGCTTTTCCCAGTCCTTCCTTCAAAAAAATTACAGCTTCTTCAAAACACCACTATCAAGCTGACATTCAGCACTTGGCCAATATTATGATCATGTGACTCAAGTTCAAGTTTATTATTTGATGAATCGCCTATATAAAACATTCTAAGCGATGAACAATTTTAAAAACAACTTATTAGGAAACAAACAATTTTAAAATAACATTTTAGAGAACAAATATTATTAAGACACAAGTAAAAAGTTAAAATACTTATAACGCATTATAAATTTCTTTATACATGTGGCTTAGTGACAAACATGATATAGAAGGGAAAGGGGAAAAAGTTACAATTTTCTCAGTCAGAAGAACATAAAAGAGGTAAAAACACGAGGAAGGGGGGAATAGGGGGAAAAAGAAAAGAAAAAAAAAATTTTTGTAAAAGTCTACATTGGCTTGATCGTTTAATTAATAAAAGCATCATTGAATAAAAAAAGTTTTTAAAAGTTTTTTTAAAAGAGATGAGATCCTTTTCTTTTCTGATACAAAGCGGAAAAGCGTTCCAAGTTTGAGGAGCTATAACGGAAAACATTTCATTTCTCCTTGTACCCACAATTTTTAAAGAAGGAACCGATAGTAGATCTTGACATGACGATAGGAGAGAACGAAGTGTATAATATGGAGTGATCATTCTAGACATGAACTGTGGTTCGTTAAAAGATAGTACTTTGAATACTAAAAATGCTATCTTAAAAGTAATTCGGTGGCTAATAGGTAGCCAATGGGACTTGATCAGTAACGGTGCAACGTGATCATATTTTTTTGCTTTATGGATGAGTTTTATTGCAGTATTTTGGATTATCTGAAGTCTCCTTTTTTCTTTTTGTGATACACTGATTAACAAGGAATTGATTAACAAGGACTCCCCTTCTCATTAAAGGTCATTGGTCACCTGTTGCCCACTGACTGAAGTTCAAGTTGCTTTGTTTAGCTCGCAAAGTTCTTGCAACAAGCCAACTGCTCCCGTTATTCTGTCTCTTGGACTCCTACTCCTGCTGCCATGTAAAGTGTTCTCATAATGATAAGTTGCTGTCTGTTCTCTCTCTCCTGCCTACACACGTTTGGAGAATGTCCCGTCAACTTTGTTGGTTTTTTTTTTAAATTTTGGCATCACTTCTCTGGAATGGCATCTCCAAAGGCCTTTAAGTTTCAACCCGGTCTTAAGATCTTTATTTGATATGGCTTAACTAAGAGGGTCCTTTTACTAAGGCGCGCTAGTGCTTCTTAGCATGCGCTAAATATTAGAACGCTCTTAATGCTAATGCGCGCTAAGGCATCTGTAGGATATAATGGATGCATTCGCATTTAGCGCATCTTAGTACAAGGACCCCTAAACCACCGGGCCTAGTCCCCTATGCCGTTTCTCAGTTTCTTCTCCCTACATCTGGGACTACTAAGTCATGTTATAGAAGAACACCAGATTCATCTGGTGTGATATAACATTAGCTGAGCTGATGTCACCGGCTGGTAATATTTATTGAATGATGGTGTGGGTAAAATGGGAAGGGGAGGGGGGCAGAGGGCGAGGGGAATATATGAGGTGTTGTCAAGGGTCTGTAGAATAAGGATTGACAAGTTTATAAGAGGAGGTAAGAAAGGGTTAATAGAGCTTGTAAAGAAAGAAAAATGATTAGGGAGGTTTCTAAGGTGATGGGGTGGAGCAGTCACGTGATCGGTTGGATGTTGTGGCAGTCTGGAGTGAATTCTGTGAGGAAAGGGGAACAGTACAGTAGTCTGTTCAGGAAAAGATTATCCCTCCCTCCCTCCCATTTGTGCTGGCGTTATGTTTTGTGTCAGTGTTGTGGGGTGGGGTGGGGGGTGTACATGTTATATATTGACTTGGGTGGGTTTGGTGGAGCTTATGGGGTTGGGGGGAGGTGGTCGCAGCTTTGGGTGGGGCGGAAAATGGGGTTTGGCCCAGTTGTATCTGGGAGATGAGCAGTTAAATAAATAAATAAATGTAACACTTGTAGGCGATACCACTGCGAGGGGAAACATGGCCTTGCGTCACTGTGGATCATGTTTGGGGGGAGGGGAAGCATGGCCTTGCGTCACCGTGGATCATGTTTGGGGGGAGGGGAAGCATGGCCTTGCGTCACCGTGGATCATGTTTGGGGGGAGGGGAAGCATGGCCTTGCGTCACCGTGGGTCATGTTTGGGGGGAGGGGAGGGGAAGCATGGCCTTGCGTCATGTTTGGGGGAATGTTATAAATTTAAAGACTTAACAGGAGCTGGTTTCGACACCGAATAGCTCCCTGGGGGGGGGGGGGGTGAAATATGAATTGGGGG
Source organism: Geotrypetes seraphini (assembly GCF_902459505.1). NCBI lineage: Eukaryota > Metazoa > Chordata > Amphibia > Gymnophiona > Dermophiidae > Geotrypetes > Geotrypetes seraphini. The sequence continues at coordinate 18,683,817 of NC_047098.1, forward strand.
TTTGTTGGTTTTTGGACACAGATTATATTGTAAGTGGAGATAATAATCAGACACATAATAAAGCTGCGGCCAAATATTTCTTCCAATAAAACTGAGTTGTATGATTATTGATTGATGGTGATTAGCTTTCAGTTGCAGGTGACGGGAATGCGAATGCTAATGTTTAGTGTCTTTAAGCTCTGCTTTCTTTTTTCTGACTTTTCTTTCTGTTCTCTCTAGTTTGCAAAGATTATCCGCTGGTAATTTTAAATTGTGGTGTGACGTAAACTGCTCTGATAACATGTTGAAGGGTGGTACAGAAAACATTAAATGAGCAAAAACATAAGCATCCATTTCATAGAGTTTCGAGTTTTATTGTTTCTTGATATCCCGCAAATCGCACAGCAACTAAGCGGCTTACAATAGCATTGGCGCCAGTAAATTTAAAATTAGAAAATAATTCAAATAAAATAAAACCATAGATAAAGTAATATAGATTGCAGGAGGGGTAGAGGGGAAGAACTTAAATTTATAACAGAAAGCAAGAGGAAAAGGATAACAGAGGGTTAAGGGTATGTAATGTAATGTAATTTATTTCTTATATACCGCTACATCCGTTAGGTTCTAAGCGGTTTACAGAAAATATACATTAAGATTAGAAATAAGAAAGGTACTTGAAAAATTCCCTTACTGTCCCGAAGGCTCACAATCTAACTAAAGTACCTGGAGGGTAATAGAGAAGTGGAAAGTAGAGTTAGAGGAAAAATAAAAATAAAATAAACATTTTAACAAGACAGCATTGATCTAAATACTTTGGAAGGTAGAAGAGAGGAGAGAAAGGAATAGAAGCAGAAGGGGGAAATTTAAATGATAGAAATAGAACAAAACAAAGACAAAAGGCAAAACAATAGATAAGATTAAAGATAAATCATAAGCTGGAAAGAAAAATAAAATAAAACTTTGTCTTCAATCCACGGTTTCAGCGTCAGTGATGAAGTGAAGGTATGGTCTAGTTGTTCTTGGTAAAGTATCCTGCATTACTATTTTATTGATACGAATACCTATGAAAACGCGTCCCTGAATAAAAAAGTCATAAGGTCTTTCTTAAAATGATTAAGTGAAGGTTGCTGTCTGAGATGGTTTGGGAGCAGGTTCCTTAACTCGAGGCCCTAAACCGAAAAGATGGAGTTTCGTATGGAATCTAAGACTATCTCTCTAAGGGGTCCTTTTACTAAGGTGCTGTAGCCGATTTAGCGCATGCTAAATCAGTTACCGCACCTTAGTAAAAGGACCCCTAAATGTCAGGACTATTAATTGATTTTGATTGAGAGATCTCAGTGTTTTAGTGGGAGTGTAAGATCTCAAGTACTTAGTGAGAAATGGTGGGGTATCTGTTGAACGGATTTTGAAAACTAATAGGAGAATTTTATAAGTGATGCGATGTGATACAGTCAACCAGTGGGCTGATTTAAGTAATTTAAGAAATCTGTTGCCATAATGGTTGACTTTAAACATATGTTCTACTGTTTCATTGTTTGCGAAGACACGAGACATGACCCAAGGTTCCTTTGGGACAGCAATAAGAACATCAACAATGAGGTCATCTCATCCATAATGAGAGTCTGTGTCTTTGGTAAGAGTTTCTCATCGGCAGTGGCTACTTGTGGACTCAGAAGGGCCACACAGGAAAGAGACAAAGAAAATGGCGCAGATGTGAGACAATTGTAGAATGAGATTTTGGGTTTTGTCTACAGAACACAAAGCCATAGCTGTGTTAAAAAAAAAAAAAAAGTAAGTCATGTTAGCTTCTGCCAGTTTGAGGTGCTACAAAATAGTTTCCAGCACCAAGATAATTATAGCATTTTCTTCAAATGACTTTGCAAAAGATCTAAAAGGTTTAGTTTGGGGAATTGACACACTACCAATCCAGCTTAGCCTTGGAAATGCATCAACGCTGGAGAAGCCACATACTCAATGCTGAATCTTGCAAACAATAAACATCCTGTATGATCTGCTTGGGTTTGTGGCTCATTACCATGCATGGAGAGTGTTTATTAAGAGAACTTCTTTTCATACACACGAGAATGGGACACCCTGTTAGTCTAGGGAAGAAACAGGAATGGGAAATATGGAAAGACTTTGCCGTGCAACACAAACAAATCTGTATCCTCTCAGATGTCTTGAAAATGCTTCAGCTGCAATGACCTATTTAAAGGTAACAGGCGGAATATATGTCACATGTAGAGTTTATTCTTGGCCAAGCTAAGTTAGCACCACAGCCTAATCACCCTAGTCCAAGACTTGAACTTTATGGAGTAGTGTTGGCAGTGGAGAGAACAAAGATAATATACCTCCCTCTCAATATTCGCGGGGGCAAATAACTTTAGGACCGACTCTGACCCACTCCCCAGCTCCCTCCCGCCTCTAGAGCTTATTTTGTAAAGCCTGGTGGTATAGCGGTGAGGCAGGGCAGGAGTGATCTTCCTATACTTCTGCACTGCGCAGAGCTGGGAACAAAAATGGCTGCCGTGAGTTCCCACTGTCGTCTCACGAGTTGACCCTAAGTAGGTTGTGGAGGGGTCCGGGAGGCGGATGTGGGTCACAGTTGGCCCTAAGGAAGTTGTGGAGTTTTTAAAACGTAAGTTGTGGTGAGGTCCAGGAGGGGGGGGGGGGGATAAAAAATTGCAAATAATCGAAGTTGCAAGTGCCAAACCTGTGAATATTGAGGGGAAAGTGTATTAAGTCAAGCAAATATTCAAACTAACTCAGTTCAGTTCTATATAGACAGTAATATAGGAATGGGTTTGTAATTTATACATCCAACCAATTCAGAAGGTTCTAGATATATGTAAGCAATAGAAATGAAAATAAAGGGAGGTCAAAACTGTCCCAGTGGTCTCGCAATCTATCTAATGTACCTGGGGAAACGGGGGGATTAAGTGACTTGCCCAGAGTCACAAGGAGCAGCGGGGTTTTGAACCCACAACTTCAGGGTGCTGAGGCTGTATCTTTAAGCACTGTGCCACTGTGGTGTTCAACTAACAAAAATTGGCTCTAAGTAATATTAATTGGCATTAATTCAAGTTTCAAGTTTTATTAAGGTTTATTGTACACGCAATGTCTAATGCTTCAATGCATAGAACATTTTAAAATAGGGGACAAAATGGAACAGTTTTATACAATTAAAAACAAACTATAAACGTACTAATAAATAACTGGTGAGGGGGATGAACTACAATCTTTAAAGAAAGAGAAGAAACATTTAGGGGAAAACACATATGGTGGGTAACACAAAAGAAAAAAGAGAGATAAGGCAGAAATAATCCTAGAAAGGAAGAAGATGAATTAGGATCTAAAAGATTTAGGGGGTCCTTTTACAAAGGCGCGGTAGCGGTTTAACGCACGGAATACCGCACGTTAAACCGCCTGCCGCGCTAGTACCTAACGCCTCCATTGATGAGGCGTTAGGATTTTTAGGCTGCCGCGGGGGTTAGCGCGTGATGAAATGTCCGACACGCCTTGATAAAAGGAGCCTTTAACCCTTTCAGGACCATAAGGATCGTAGGCCAATTTTTGTGGTTTTGACGACATTTTTATGGTAAAAAGGGCTTGCAGATGCCAAAAAATCACACTTCTGGCTTATGGACAGTGTGGCAAGTGAATCTTCTCGTCAATCTGGCAACGACGCTAATGAATGAATGTCGGAACCAGTTTGTTTACATAAAGGCAGTATCATATGGAATCCGTACATATCAAATTTAGAACTGTAGACTATCCCAATCAAAATTGATAGGATTTTAAAGTTATGGGACAAATATGTCCCTTGGTCCTGAAAGGGTTAATGATTGATAGGTTATACTATCTATAATTCAAATGCATCGTTATACAGGAAACTTTTTAAAGAACGCTTACATTTTTCTAAAGAGGATTCATTACGTAAATATATTGGAAAATTATTCCAAAGCTGGGGTGGCTCTAACCGAGAAAATAGTAGATCTCCTGGTCCCTATTACTTTTAAAGAAGGGACAGTCAGTAAGGGTTCATAGACAGTAACGCGGAAGACAAAGGCGCGCGCCGACAACTGAGCGCAAGACGGAGGCGCGCGCTGAAGAACAAGACTGTTTTTAGGGGCTGCGACGGGGGGTTTTGTTGGGGAGCCCCCCTCACTTTACTTAATACAGATCGCGGCGGCATTGTGGGGGGGTTATAACCCCCCCATTTTAGTGAAAACGTAACTTTTTCCCTAAAAACAGGGAAAAAGTTTAGTTTTCAGTAAAATGTGGGGAGTTACAACCCCCCACAATGCCCCCCACAACGCGGCGCAATCTGTATAAAGTAAAGTGGGGGGGTTCCCCCCCACGCCCCCTGTCGTAGCCCCTAAAAACAGTCTTTTTCTTCGGTGCGCACCTCCGCGCTGCGCTCAGTTGTCTGCTCGCGCCTTTGTCCCGACGCGCTTTTGACCTGACACCGTCAGTAAGTGTTGCTCTGTTGATCTGGCAGCAGTTAGCAGTTTCGCAAGCAAACAGCTTTAGTTGGCACTCTATAACATGTGCATAAAATCCATTGCACAAAACTGCAAAGGGGGCGTCAACCAGGGAGGGGAATAGGCAGGTCATGGGCATGTCTAGGACTTGCATCACATGTTATAGAATGCATGCAATTATGCATCGAAAGTTAGGCTCATAAATGTGGACTTATGCTAGCAGTCTATAATGGCAGTTCCATGTCTAAAGACACCTTCATCTGAAGCCTTTTTCAAACAGGAAAAATGTCCAGTTTTCCTGTTTGAAAATGGGCTACGAGAGAGATGTCTTAACCTGAAAACAAAATATCCCAAAGCCTGAAGCTCTATAGAAATATGAAGGGGTCAATTGCAAGTATAGTACATTCACACAGACCTGCTTCAGTGCCTTGTATTCCAACTATGCACCAGCACTCACTCTATTCAAACATGATTAAGAAAAATTAAATTGGTAGAATGCTTAACAAAGGGAGACTAATCAGTCCTGGAACCTCCTGAGAGAAAAAGCTCCAACAGAGTTCACCTGAGTGTATCCTCAGCCCATGAGTGCAAGAAGCGCCCTCCAGGATAACACTTCTCCCTCGTTATTCGCGGGGGATAGAGGCAGAGCCGGACCGCGAATGGCGAAAAACTGCGAATATCCGGCTCTGACTCACCCCCGCCTCCCTTCCGCCTTCCCCTGGCATCCCGGCCTTACCTGGTGATCTAGCTGGTTTTCGGGGCAGGAGCGATCTTCCTACGCTCCTGCCCCGTGCAGATAGCCATTAAGAAATGGCTGTGGGGAGTTCCCGCAGTCTCTCAAGAGACTAAGGGAACTCCCCACAGCCATTTCCTAATAGCTATCTGCACGGGGCAGGAGCGTAGGAAGACCGCTCCTGCCCTGAAAACCAGCTAGACCACCAGGTAAGGCCAGGATGCCAGGGGGAAGGCAAAAATATGGGGGGGGGTTTCCCTCCTCCCCCCCCCAAAAAAAAATTGCGATTATGTGATATCGCAAGTAGGGAAACCGCAAATGGGGAGGGGGAAGTGTATACCCACAATCACCACCTTCAGTCTCCCCATGAACCTTTTTAAATATCAAAGTGTCTTTCATATATAACACTCAATAAATCGTAAAGAAATAGTAAAGTGCCCAGTGCAAGTTTGGAATCGAGTAAATCGATATCAGCGAAAACGTTTGAAACTAACAGTTCTTAAATGTAATAGTTTTCTCCATAGAATGTAATATGCAGAAAAACTTAGGGCTCCTTTTACGAAGCCACGTACGACTTTTAATCACGCGCTAGCCGAAAAACTGCTACCTGCTCAAGAGGAGGCAGTAGCGGCTAGTGGTTTAGCACCCGTTAAACCGCTAACGCGCCTTGGTAAAAGGAGCCCTTAGCTTTCAAGAGTCCTCGTGGAGTCAAAGCTCTCTCTTTAGGGGGGGTGCCTCAACCGAATGCCCTGCAGCGCCCCCTGTTTCGTTCTCTTCCTCAGGGGCAATGTCAGGAGCACATCCCACTGCTTGTAAAAATCTGCTTGTCTTTTCTCCATGGCTGCACCCCCCCCTAAAGAGAGAGCTTTGACTCCACGAGGACTCTTGAAAGCTAAGGGCTCCTTTTACCAAGGCACGTTAGCGGTTTTTCTGCATATTACATTCTATGGAGAAAACTATTACATTTAAGAACTGTTAGTTTCAAACGTTTTCGCTGATATCGATTTATTCAATTCCAAACTTGCACTGGGCACTTTACTATTTCTTTACGATTTATTGAGTGTTATATATGAAAGGCACTTCGATATTTAAAAAGGTTCATGGGGAGACTGAAAGTGATGTTTGTGGGTATACACTTCCCCCTCCCCATTCGCGGTTTCCCTACTCGCGATTTCACATAATCGCGATTTTTTTTTGGGGGGGGGGAATATCCGGCTCTGACTCACCCCCGCCTCCCTTCCGCCTTCCCCTGGCATCCCGGCCTTACCTGGTGGTCTAGCTGGTTTTCGGGGCAGGAGCGATCTTCCTACGCTCCTGCCCCGTGCAGATAGCCATTAGGAAATGGCTGTGGGGAGTTCCAGTAGTCTATCGAGAGACTACGACAGCCATTTGCTAATGGCTATCTGCACGGGGCAGGAGCGTAGGAAGATCGCTCCTGCCCCGAAAACCAGCTAGACCACCAGGTAAGGCCGGGATGCCAGGGGAAGACGGAAGGGAGGCGGGGGTGAGTCAGAGCCGGATATTCGCAGTTTTTCGCCATTTGCGGTCCGGCTCTGCCTCTATCCCCCGCGAATAACGAGGGAGAAGTGTAATCCTGGAGGGCGCTTCTTGCACTCATGGGCTGAGGATACACCCAGGTGAACTCCGTTGGAGCTTTTTCTCTCAGGAGGTTCCCAGGACTGATTAGTCTCCCTTTGTTAAGCATTCTACCAATTTAATTTTTCTAAATCAGGTTTGAATAGAGTGAGTGCTGGTGCATAGTTGGAATACAGGGCACTGAAGCGGGTCTGTGTGAATGTACTGTACTTGACCTGAAAACATCCAGAAAGCAGAGCCATTGTCAAAAGTGAAACTTCCAACTGTTGAGTGCCAAGAAAGCAGGCAGAAAAATGCCTGGTATCATTTTGAGAGAAATTGCCATACAAATGCCCCTGCAGAACAGAGGGACCGCCTAATGGTCAGTGCAGTGGACTTTAAACAAGGGCACCCAGGTAAACGTCCCACATCCTCTTGTTTTTGACCTTATTTGTATTCTTTTCTTTTTTTTTACAATAGGATTGCCCCCTCTTTCCTCTTGCTTTTATGTATGTTATTTCCTGTCATTGACAAGTACGTTAACTGTTCCACATTTTTAATTGTTAAACGCTTAGAATTCTATATTCTTTTCGTTGTCTAAAACAGTTCTCTTCAACCACCGGTCCATGGACCAGTGCCAGTCCACAGAAATTTCCTGCCGGTCCACAGGGCCAGCACATGCCTCAGGCCCAAAACAGTGTTCTTCAACCGCTGGTCCACGGTGCGATCGATGTGGCGTTATCTTCGAGCCAGCTCCCTCTTTCTAACTGATTCAGTGCACAAAGCCACGGGCAGTGGCTCCTACGGGCATCCTGCGCCTGAACCGGAAGCCTTCTCTCTGACATTGCAACATCAGAGGGAAGGCTTCCAGATGAGGCACGGGATGTGCAAGGTGCAATTAGCACTATTATGGGGGTGGGGTCTGGAGTGGATATTGGGTTTGGCGCACGACTTAGCCTCGCGTTCCTCAACCACCGGTCCACGGACCGATGCTGGTCCACAGAATAATTATTTTATTTCTGCCGGTCCATAGGTGTAAAAAGGTTGAAAAACACTGGCCTAGAACACATTGGACTCCAATTAAAGTAGCATCATTTGAGCCCAGCCAATTGCGTAAAACTCCAGCGCGCCACTGGAAAAGTTAATTTTAAAGAGCTCATCTCCCAGCCTGCAGCTGTCTCCTGTATTTAGATGCAGTAGATATTTGGTTAGTGAAATAAGTAGAGTGGGATAAGGACCTGGGTTCCCTAGTGCACATTCCACCGCACTAGTGCTGCCCGATTCACTAATTCACTTCAATGAATCGAATCGATTAGTTCCCCCCCCCCCCCCCACAATCGGACTCACCAATTCAGTGAACAGTCCTAGCCCCAACCTCATCCATGGTGAGGCCTGACATACCTCCATGGCCTCCTAAAGCAGAAGCAGCGGTGGTGGATGGCTAGCAGATGAAGGCTCTGAACAGGCTTGTACACGGCCTGCCCCACCGGGACCTTCCCTCTGCTGTGTCACAGATGACATGGCAGAGAGAAGCCTGTCGAGGCAGGCCACAAACAAGGCTGTACAGAGCCTGCGTCTGCTAGCCATCCACCGCTGCTGTTGCAGCATAAGGAGACCCGACAGTATGTTAGATCTTGCGGGGGGGGGGGGGGGGGGAGGTCAGTCAGGAAGTGCTGCACAAGGAGATGGGAAGGACGGAAAACTGTCGCACAGGTGATAGGAAGGAGGGATGGATGGAAAGCTGCTGCACAGGGAGGAAGAATTGTTGGAGATGGGGTGGAGGTAAGGAAGTGGGTGCAACAAAGAGGTAGAAAGGGGTGAAAAGGAGAAATCCTGCATATGGTGGAGGGAAGGGAGACATGCAATGAGAAGAGAGAGGGAGAAATGTTGGATATAAGGTGGAGGGCAGGGAGAAAAAGAAATATTTCACATGATAATGGAGGGGAGAGATGCTGCGTGGAATGCCCTCCCGAGGGAGGTGGTGGAGATGAAAACGGTGATAGAATTCAAAGAAAGAGTGGGACGAACCACAGGATCTCTAATTAGAAAATGGATGATTATAAAATAGTCTAAGGCCGGTACTGGGCAATCCTGCATGGTCTATGTCCCATATACGGTGATTTGGTTTAGGATGACCTAGGGAGCGCTTCCATAGAAGCTCTAGTGACAGGTTGGTTAGGATAGGCTGGAGTGGGCTTCAATGGCATCTCCAGCAGTGGGAACCTAAAGAAGGTACCGCTATACCCGTACAAAAAAAAAAAAACCCAAAAACCTCCATTCTCTTTTCTATTACTTGTCTGACCTCTTCAAACTACTATAAAGTAGTATATTCATTCAGTAATTCCAGATATTGTAAGTCACTTTGAACCTGTTTAGGCCGAGCGCGACTCAGAAATACCAGATTAGATGAGATTAGTACCTGGTGGACTTCTAAGGTCTATTGCCCAGAAACATGCCCTTTTACGTGGTGTATGTTAGAACATAAGAGTTGCCAATTTGCCATACTGGGACAGACCAAAGATCCATCAGTATGTACATCTGCCTTTTATATGATGTATGTTGATGCTTCAATGATGCCACCCAAACGTTGGTGCCCAAATGACAGCTTAGGCTCTATTCTATAACAGAATATAGGCGTCCAGATGAGTTTATAGAATATTATCTTAGTGCACAGATTTTGGGAGCCTGATTCCTGAGCCTTTTATAGAACTGCCCCATATCTTTAGAATGAACTCCCATGTACCACCACCCTTTGTCGCCTTCCACTCATGGAAAAAAAAAAAAATCCTCATGCAATATCACACGTGATGAGATTTCACATGACACATCATCACCTCTTGACAATGTGATGAGAGCTAGAATCTAAGAACATGGCTTGACGATCTATCAACACAAGACTTGGTAGCTTCTCAAGCTTCAGCTTAGGAAAGTTGAAACCATTAGCTTCGTACGTAGCTAGGAGATGAACGTGGAAAATGTATATTCATACCGAAAGAGAGAATTGTGCAGGACGGAGGGCATGGTTTTTAAACTCATTCTCACTCTTCTTCTTATCATTTTAGTAATATTGTCTGCCCCTTGATGTCCAACTCATGAAGGACTGTAGGAGTTCAACAGCTCAGTCAAATGATTAAAACTGTCAAAATTAACATTTTGGTTTAGATTTTAATGATTTTGTTGAAGCTCCAGGGAGAGTTTACATTTGTCAGTGCTAACAGTTTGCTAGCATACAAAAACATAGAATCAGTAATCCAGCAACCCCGCTCCACGTGCCGAGGTTGAGAGGCTAAATCTTTGTATGCTTAGACCTGTTGGGAACAAATTGTGGTTCAGCAAATGTTAAATAAATAATAAAAGTTTTGATCCGCACTATCATGGCTGGTGCGTCTCATATAATGTAGCACAGGGGTAGGGAACTCTGGTCCTTGAGAGCCGTATTCCAGTCGGGTTTTCAGGATTTCCCCAATGAATATGCATTGAAAGCAGTGCATGCAAATAGATCTCATGCATATTCATTGGAGAAATCCTGAAAACCCGAGTGGAATACGGCTCTCGAGGACTGGAGTTCCCTACCCCTGATGTAGCAGAATGCTCCAAATCAGTGTTTTCATATAATTGTATGAAACTTTATTATTCTAAAATCTTGTGTGCGCAAATAAATAAAGGGTCGGCAAAGCAATTTAAATGACCGGGAAAGGTTCCTGGTCATTTAAATCACTTGTCTGCAGCTAACCATTCATATTCGGTAGAAATTAACTAGATAGTGCCAAGTAAAAATACCCAGTTTGCATTTAAGCCAAAACCAGCTGGCTAGAAGCCGTAATGGCTTCTAGCTGGTTAAATAGCATTTGGTCAGCTAGATGCTATCTCCACTGAATATTAGCAGTTAGTGGCTAAAACCTGGCTGGCTATATATGTGCGATAGCTGCCAGTTTTAAGTACTGGCCAGCCAAGTTTAGCAGCCAAATCGAGCCATGCAAAAGGCAGGGCTATCCATGGCCGCTATAACTTGGTTCATAGACAAAATCACGCGAGACAACGGCATGCCGACAACTGAGCACAAGGTTGACGGCGCGCCAAAGAAAAGCACTATTTTAAAGGGTTCCGACGGGGGGTGTTGGTGGGGAACCCCCCTATTTTACTTAACAGACATCGCGCTGGCGTTGTGGGGGGTTTGGGGGGTTGTAACCCCCCTCATTATACTTGAAACCGAACTTTTTGCCTGTTTTTTAGGGAAAAAGTTCAGTTTTAAGTATAATGTGGAGGGTTACAACCCCCCAAACCCCCCACAATGCCAACGCAATGTCTGTTAAGTTATGGGGGGGGGGGGGGGGGGGGGGGGGTCCCCCCCCCCACCCCCCATCGAAGCCCTTTAAAATAGTGCTTTTCTTCGGCGCGCCATCAACCTTGCGCTCAGTTGTCGGCGCGCCGTTGTCTCGCGCGATTTAGTCCCGTCACCCAAACCTGGGAATCGCATCAGGAAACATTTTCATAGAAGTGCACAACATTTGCCAGTTGACTTATCAGGGTGGCCCCTTTTTGTCCATTTCTAGTTGAAGAGCTGATGAGAAAAAGGCTGGCCATAGTGGGGGCCTCTGATCATAACATAAGTATGCCACATTTAGGGTTAACAGATGTCTGGACTTTGTCCGGGTTTTGAAAAGCTTCCTGTAAAAAGTTGCATTGGGAGGGGGCATACGTGAATGCGCAGATGCCGTCTGGGGGGGGGGGGGCAGAATGGGGCATGATGCTGGCAGAATGGGCTAGAACTGGGTGGGCCTGTGGGCATAGCCATGGGTCCGGATTTTCCTTCGGGAAAATCTGGCAACCCTAATTGCATTACCCTTTAGAAAGTTTAGATCTATGCGGCGTAACAAAATGGAAAACCGCTAAAAACACAGAATGAAATACAAGTCCAGTCTTTCAAATATTTCCTAAATAAATAAGTCTACCAATTTCCTAAAATTTTGATATGATGGAGGTAGAAAAAATAGCTGCTCGAAATGACAGTAATCGGTTGCGATATCGGTTACAGCGGCCGCCTTTGGGCGATGGAAAACCACCTCTTTTACTAAGGTAATCGATTTAGCGTGCGCTAAACGCTAACGCGCGCATGTTAGTCTCTGGACTAATCGATTAGCGCACCTTAGCTATTCGAGTGGAATGTCTCGCGACGAGAGAAAATGAATTGATCTACCAACTAGGCCGGAGCCACTCAGCCTAATCAATTAAAGCAGGCAGTCCCATTTTTCACCCCCAACTCTACAATTTCTGGCCAACCCGGTGCAAGTTCTGGTTGGCCCATATTTAGCCAGGCGAATTAAGCTTGTAAAATTTTTGAAGAAAACCATTTGCGAAAACTTCCCAGTGGACAAAACAGATACATCCTGGTGCTGAGTGCGCCTGAGAAATCCAGACAGGTGGTTGCTATAGGTTTTGCAATTCTCACGTCTGAGAGTCATTGTGCTAGCGAAAACTAATGAATTACTGTCAGTCGAGAAGGAAACCAGAACTTTTGCTATTGAATGACTCCCTCTCTAACAAAGATCCCACTTGGCAGGAACAAACTGTTAAAAAGCTGAACAAAGTTATCGCCAGCATGCAGTGATCATCTGAACTGGGGCCATACACCGACATCTGGATCGGGCAGGAAACACTCAAGACCAAGAACACAGATCATTTCAAAATGCACAATTAAAAGTCAGGCTGAGATCTGGGGCAAATATAACAGAACTGAAAAAGCATATAACCCCTGGGCATGCCTTTGCCCCCAAGTACATAACAAACCTTTTCTCATTTTCCAACAACAAACGCAAGAGAAACTCACACTCAAAATTCATTTCTCCCCCAGTTAGAGGTTGCAAACTAAAAATACACCACAAACAACTTCTCTCTCACCAAGCAGCCCTATGGGGTAAAGACCTAGATCAACTGCTTTCGCCCACTACCTACAAGGAATTTAGGAAGCGCCTAAAAACATACCTATTCCTGAAATATCTAAACAATTGACCTGCCTTCCCCTCTCTCTCCCCAAGAACATTCTCCCCCTACCATACCCCTTCCTTTACCCCCCTCACTTCTTCCCTCCACCCCCTACCTCCTTCCTCCCCCCTCCTTAGTCCACCTGAAACTCACGTAACTGTGATACATATACTGTAATCTATTATCCTTATAATATCGTTATTTTTCGTTGTTATTTTCTAAAACATGCGGCCTATTCCAAACAGGTCCACTCAGACATTACCTACCAAAATGTATATCTTATACTCTTGCTAAGCAAATTGCATTTCAATATTCTTGATTTCTTACAGTCTGTGCTATCTGTACTTCATATGTATATCTGCATATTGTGTTTCGCTGAATGTCCAGCACTCTTGATTGTAAACCGCCTAGAAGTTGCAAGATTGTGGCGGTATAGAAGAATAAAGTTATTATTATTATTATTTGCTGCTACACATGCATTTTTTTTTACCCCCCATGATTTAATTGCCTGCAACTTCTGCAAGGATTAAAAAGAAAGGTTTCCCAGGCATGAGTATATTTTAAAAGCATCCGCCAAGGTATGCAAACCCAGAAAATACTCCTTTTGTCAGTGTCCTGTCTGATAGATATTGATGCGGGGAAAAATAAGTGCCAAAAAAGTACCCAAACTGACTAGATGACCACTGGAAGGATGAAGGCATGAAACCCTCCACACCTCCCCAGTGGTCACTGACCCTCTCCCACCCCCTAAACATGTGAACGAAACAGTACATACCATCCTGTATGACAGCTTCAGATATTATGGCCAGTCTTATTAGAGCAGCAATCAGGTCTCTGGAGTAGCCTAGTGGTCAGTGCAGTAGACTCCAGAGGCGACCCACTCTAACTAGTAACCTTTACTGACATATAGGTGAAACCTTCAGGTATAAGGTCTATTGGGGTGGTATACAGCAGGATAAACAGCATAAAAACTGTTGTACTACTTGGAATCTAGCTAGGCACTTGGGACCTGGGTTGGCCACTGTTGCATACAGGGCTTGATGGACCGGTGGTCTGTCTCGGTACAGCAATTCTTATGTTCTTATATGAGCCAAGTATAGGACAATCAAGCTATTGTGTCATCACTGCTGAGGTTGGCGCTTAGACAGTGGTGGAATGAGGCATTATGACATCACAATCTCAGCTCTGGAATGTTGCTACTCTTTGGATTTCTTCTAGGTACTTGGGACCTGGGTTGGCCACTGTTGGAAACAGGAAATGGGCTTGATGGACCTTCGCGAGCCAAGTATTGATAATCAAGCCATTAAAAACAAAAAGAGGAAAGCCCACCACCGATGGCCCTCCCCGACATCTCCTTGACGAACCGGCACCGGGGACCGACCCCCTTCGCCAACGAAAATTGGCAGGAGGGATGTCCACTCCCTCCTGCCTTGTCTCCCCCACCCTCCTGCATGAGGAAAAATTGGCAGGAGGAATGCCCATTCCCTCCTACCAACAGAGGTCCACTTCCCCAAACCATCACCTACCCCCTTCCCCTCCTACCACCAGATGTAAATGTGCTATTTGAAATTTACCTAACCTCCCTAGGGGTAATAGCATTCACAGATGGTGCTTTGAATTAGAGAGACTGTCAGAAGGAGCTGTTGGTTTACTTTGATTGCAGCTTTGTTATTGCTGCTCCCCTCCCCCCCCCCAAAGCTGCTATCCTAGGCAACTGCCTAGTTTGCCTAATGGGCCACAGCCCTGTCGGTTTAGCTCTCATAAAGTCTGAGCTGTGCGATGCAAGAACAACTCGCTGATCTCACTGTTTCAAATCTCACAAGACTTTTGACAGCCAGACACAGCAAAAAAAACAAACTTAGTGAGAGCCAAGACGCATGGTTCAGACCGCAGGAAAGCCTGTTTCTGTGAGAACAGCATTAGTAGTGGTGGACAGAGAGGTAAGAGGGAGGGGTAGCTAGCATTGGTCAGCTTAACTGGCTTAGATTAACCGAAGAGGGAGAATGCTGAGACTGCTAGGAACAAGTTAGGGCTTGGGAGGAACAGACAGACTAGGTGAGGACAAAGTTGGGGGTATGAGTGAGTTAGAGAGAGACAGACAGACAGTCAGACAGACTGATGGTGTCCAGGTGACTATAGGTAAAAACAAAAGGCAGAGCCGACATTACTCATGCAGAGGCCTAAGGCAGAAATACAGGAGCCCCCCCCCCCCCCCCAATTATTTCAGCAGGCTGTTCCTCCTTCAGTTTCAGACAGATGAGGGGCCCTGTCTGGTTTGCTTCCCTCCTCCTCCCAAATGCCAGACCTGCAGGGAGGTAGACACCTCAAGCCCAGCAATGAAAGGGGTACTCCTACACCATTGACGTTGTGAACCTCCTTAGTGCCCCCTAGGCTTCAGCCTCATCCTATCTCAATAGCAACAGCGGATGTCGGTTGGTCACAGTGTGGAGACAGAACTTACGTCTTCCTAATCTTGCTGTAGATTTAAAATCCTGATGCTGGCACTTGGGGCATTTTTTGAGTTACAACCATTATCTCTCTCTAATCTAGTGTTATTTTACACACCTAGTCGCTCGTTGAGATCTTCAAATAACAATCGAGTAGCTGTTCCCCATATCTCAAAGGCTCACCTGGCCTCAACCAGAAATGGTGCATTTTTCTACTTAGTTCCAATATTGTGGAACAATTTACCAGTAAAGTTAAGGAAGGAAGAATCATTTCAAAAATTTTAAGAGACATCTAAAAGCACTTTTTTTTCAAATGGCCCTCCCGAATTGAATAATGGAAAGGGGACCGCAATCTGCCTTCATTTATATTAATTTGTACTGATTCGTGTTGATGTGGATGTATTTATTTCATAGAACAGTTTTAGTGGATATGTTTTAGAAATGTTCATTTCTTTGATGCTCTCAAGCTCTGCCAGTGACGGATCTGTGACGTGGGCTGTGCCGGGAGTTGTATTAAGACCTGCACTAAAATACGACCGTTTGCTATCAGGCCGCTTCAGAGACTTTTCTATCTCTTAAATTTGTTTTATTTTATTTTTTAACTTTCTGGGCTCCTTTTACGAAGCCGCGTTAGCGGTTTTTAACGCGCATAATAGCGCATGCTAAACCGCTGGATGCGCTAGCCGCTACCGCCTCCTCTTGAGCAGGCGGTAGCTTTTCGGCTAGCGCGGGGGTAGCGCGTGATTAAAAGTCACGCGCGCTAAAACCGCTAACGCGGCTTCGTAAAAGGAGCCCTTTATCTTCTTTCATTCTTTCTATTTTCTATTTCTTTGATTTTTGATCTTGGAAATGTATTATATGTTGTTATTACATATTTTCAGGTACTTTAGCTAGACTGTGAGCCTTCGGGACAGATAGGGTCGTTTTTCTCAAGTACCTAATTTCATTTTAGTTTGATGCATTGTAAACCGCTTAGGTCAGTAAAATGCAGGAGCGGTAGATCAAATCTTAAATAAACATAAACAGATGTTCTTTAATAGAAAAAAAAGACCCAGTGTATGATTCTGGATACGAGTTGATTGAAACAGTGGTATAGCAAGGGTAGGAGGCGCCCCACCTCCCATGCCCTCCTCTCTACCCCTCCCCACTCCTTCCCCGTCCCCCATGCCACACCCACGCCCTCCTTCCCCCGTACCTCTTTAAATCTTTGCCAGCATAAACAGTTTCTCCGGCCTGCTGCTCGCACCTGTGTTGGCTTTCCCTCCGACGTCACTTCCTGGCCCCACGACCCAGAAATGATTTCAGAGGGGAGCCAGGACGGTGCAAGCAACAGGCCAGAGAAGTTGCTCGCGCTGGCAAGGATTTAAAAAGGGAGGAGGAATGGAGGGCACGAGCATGACATGGGGTGGGACAGAGAGGTTCCGGCTCCCCCCCACCAAGACGAGGCCCAGTGTGGCCTGCCTCACCTCCCCCTCCTATCATGCCACTCGATTGAAAGAACCAAGCAGGAAAAAGTCCTTAGACAATATCTGCAATTAAACAAAAGCAGCCATTTATTGCCCAAATTACATTTAAAACTATAAATTAGTTCTGTTCCATTTAAAAAGATGTTTAGTCAAGTAAAGTGCTTTACAAAGTAGAATCAGAGAACAACAGTAACTTTGTTCTTTTAAAACAACTTTAAGACAACTAAAGTGCCTTTCACTTTAAAATCAGGAAATATCAGAACAATTTGTTATTCTAGTTTAAAACAACTAGCATTACATTTATCTCATTTCCAAACATTTACAGTCGTTTCCAAATTAAATGTAAAGAGCTGTTTCAAAGTGTATTTTCTTTTTCAGGCCCACCCAGAGAGACCTGCTTTACAACTTTTTAGATAAGTACCTATTAGTGTTGAAAACTTTTTCTTGCATTTCAGATTTTCTTATGTTCTTGAATTCTGTGTGTGAAATTTCCTCTCTTTCTTTTACAGGTATTCCACCTAACTTCAACCAGAACCCTTTTCAGGTATTTTTACTTTGCATTCTAAAAAAAACAAATGTACACTTCTCCCTCCATATTCACGGTTTCAGTATTCGCGGTTTCGATTATTCACGGTTTTTAGCTTACTGGCTCCTCCCCCCCCAAAAAAATTACATCAGCTTGCATAGAGAAATTGCTGATTCAAGTGTTTACAAAGAAAATCGGTGATTCCCGGCACTTTCTTCACCATGTTTTGCCTCTCCTTCAGGAACAGGCCAGGTCTCCCACCATGTTATTCGCAGTTTCACTATATTCACGATGGTTTTTAATAGAAAACAGCGAACAACATATGAAAAAGTTATTTGCGGTTTTTATGTATTTGCGGTTCTGTTAATCCCCTATCACAGCAAATACGGAGGGAAAAGTGTATTTTCTTTCCAACAAAAGTACAGCGTCTCTAGTCTTCAAGAGCAAATAGTGTTCAATAAAGAAGAAAGCCAAGTGGAGGGGCGCTTTCAATAGCGCGTCTAAGTCCCACTTTGGATGTTTCCCACTAGACGTCCAAAATAGAGGTCTGCACGGGAACGGGGATCGCAGGGGTCCCGCGGGAATCCCCCCTAACCCACGGGACTCCCACGAGGACCCCCCTCTGGCCCACGGGACTCCCACGGGGATGGAAGGCTTTGGAAACAGGGTTCGTCCATATAATATAATGGACACTTCAGCCTTAGTAAAAGAGAGGGTTTATAAGTTAATTACCTGAACAGAAAACAAAAAAAGGGTTCCACCAAAGAGATTCCACAAGGAAAACAGCAGCAGAAACACAAAAGAAACTGTGGAATTGATGATCCTGTCAGAAGTAATTGCTGCTTTTTACGGGGACGGGCGGAGATGGAGGTAATTCCTTGCGGGAACGGGTGGGGACGGAGAGGATCGTGGCGGGGACGGGTAGGGACGGAGAGGATCCTGACGGGGACGGGTGGGGACGGAGAGGATCCTGGCGGGGACGGGTGGGGACAGAGAGGATCCTGACGGGGGTCGGGTGGGGACGGAGAGGATCCTGACGGGGGTCGGGTGGGGACGGAGAGGATCCTGGCGGGGACGAGTGGGGACGGAGAGGATCCTGGCGGGGATGGGTGGGGACAGAGAGGATCCTGGCGGGGACGGGTGGGGACGGAGAGGATCCTGACAGGGATGGAGAGGATCCTGGCGGGGACGGGTGGGGACGGAGAGGATCCTGACGGGGGTCGGGTGGGGACGGAGAGGATCCTGACGGGGGTCGGGTGGGGACGGAGAGGATCCTGGCGGGGACGAGTGGAGACGGAGAGGATCCTGGTGGGGATGGTTGGGGACAGAGAGGATCCTGGCGGGGACGGGTGGGGACAGAGAGGATCCTGACAGGGACGGAGAGGATCCTGGCAGGGACGGGTGGGGACGGAGAGGATCCTGACAGGGATGGAGAGGATCCTGGCAGGGACGGGTGGGGACGGAGATGATCCTGGCGGTGATGGGTGGGGACGGAGAGGATCCTGGCGGGGACGGGTGGGGACGGAGAGGATCCTGGCGGGGACGGGTGGGGACGGAGATGATCCTGGCGGGGACGGGTGGGGACAGAGAGGATCCTGACGGGGGTCGGGTGGGGACGGAGAGGATCCTGGCGGGGACGGGTGGGGACGGGTGGGAGTTCTGTCCCTGTGCAACTCTCTAGTCCAAAACTGGACTTCCGAAAGTGTCCATTTTAAAAAATGCTGGATGTATAATTTTTTTTTTCTCCTTTGGCCCCTTCTTATCAAGTCATGTTAGGGATTTTTATCACCGGCCAGTGAAAGCTCCGATGCTCATAGGAATTCTACGAACGTCGGAGCTTTTACTGCAGTGGCCGGCTATAAAAAAAAACAAAAAAACAACAACCCCTAACGCAGCTTGATAATCCAGTGAAGGTAAAATAAAATTGAAAGTTGCCCTATCTCAACCCCAGCACACAGCTGAATTTTCTCTCTCTTTCTGCCGCAACAGTATTCCAAGCTTCTGAAGCTACAGACTGATTACCTCAGGAACCAGCTGAACATTCAATCAAATAGAGGAAATCTGGTAAAAAAAAAAAAAAATACCTTTGACATCCAGAAATATTTAATTAAACACTCAGCCAGTTATTCGTTTTTAAGTTCAAATGGAATGTAACCACTTAGAACTGTCTATGCAGCACTTCTGCTGTTAAACACCTTTACTGCAGCATTGCAAAACTTCTTTTAGATACCAGGGGATGCTGAAAAGTTCTCAGCCCAACCAACTTCCTAAATTCTGAGCTAGAGAATGACACGGTGACAAAATTCATCACCGTTCCCGTCCCCACGGATAACCGCGGGAAATAATCCCATGTCATTTTCTAGTGTCTATTTCAACCTCGGTCCTTCTACACCAGCATTCTTCAAAGCAAAGCTTGCGGGTCAGTGGTTGTGGCCATTCATACTCTGATTCTTATGGGAGCCAAGGATAATGAAGCCATTGTGACATCACTGATGTGATTGGCTCTTAGGCACTGCTGGAATGAGGCATTATGACATCACAATATCTGCTCTGGATACCAGAGACTGTCATTCTGTAGTGTCTATATTAACTTCAGTCCTCCTACACCAGCATTCTTCAAAGCAAAGCTTGCGGGTCAGTGGTTGTGCCCAATTATACTCTGATTCTTCCCTCTCTCCTTAAAGAATGACATGAAGATGGTTTCCACGGTTATCCGCGGGATGGGAACGGTGATGAATTTTGTCACCGTGTCATTCTCTATTCTGAGCACTATTTTGCCACTGTAGCAACATGCCAAAATCTGCAGAATCCTAATTCTATGTTTTGACATGGTTTCAGATCATTGATGGAGCCATGTCGGCAAAAAAAGTGTGGCATTTTCAAGCGTGGAATTCCGAGCCGTCGCGACGTTCCTGTTCCTGCAGAAGAAAACTCCAAAGGAGATCCATGAATGTATGATGCAAACATTGAGTTGACAATTGCCCATCATACTCCACAGTGGAGACGTGGCGGGCAAATTTTCAGTGTGGCGTTCCAAGACCGAAGATGCAGCAAGGTCTGGGAGGCCTCAAACGGTATCAGCTCCCGAAATTGTGGACCATGTCCATGATCTGATTTTGGCAAATCGGTGAATATCAGCTAGAACAATTGCTGAGATGCTGCAGATATACAGGACACGTGTTGGATGTATAATCCATGAACAGCTGGGTATGCAGAAAGTGTCAGCGAAGTGGGTGCCCAAATGTTTGAATGCTGATGAGAAATGATGTTGAGTGGGCACTTCCAAATTGATTTTGCAGCTTTTTCAGCGAGCTGGTGCCAGCTTTATGAAACTAGTTTCTGTTGATGAAACATGGTTACACTACTATGATCCCGAGATAAAACAACAGTCCATGCAACGGCGGCACGCTGGTTCTCCAAGGCCAAGGAAATTCAATACCCAAAAGTCAGCAGGAAAGGTCATGGCCACAGAGCTTTGTGATCAGGAAAGTGTTGTAATGACTATCTTTCAAGGGGACAAACAATTAACGCAGAATACGACTGTAACCTGCCGTGCCGGTTAAAGGAGGCATTAAAAGAAAAAAAAGGAGTGGGAAGTTGCGGAAAGGACTTCTCTTTTTGCAAGACAATGCATCTGCTCAAGAGGCTGGCAAAACAAAGGATGTTTCGATGCAGTTGGGGTTTTAGTGCATAGAGCATCCACCCTACTCACCAGCTCTTGCTCCATCTGACTATTTTGTTTCCAAACCTTAAAAAGACCATGGTACGCCCTCACCTGGAATACGGCATCCAGCACTGGTTGCCGTACATGAAGAAAGACACGGTACTGAAAGGTCACTTGGACACACAAAGTCAGAGGCGTGAAGAAAGTACAAGAGTTTTATTCACAGCATGCATGCTGGACCCCTGAGCTCCAAGCTGGCTCAGAAGTGCCGAAACCAGGAAGTTACAGAGATATTTATTCATTTTTCTGGCTATACAACTGAATTCTAGAAAAAGCTTTTCACGTGTTACTTTTCTTAACACACATTGGTTCTAAGCTCACACTAGCAGGTCACTAGCAGGACACTTATCTAACTCTTACAGTTAAATGTACAGAAGGGCAGGGTACATCATGGCTCAAACTCTTATCTATTTAGCTTTCAATGTGGTAAGGTAGGGACATACATTTTAGGCAGATGAAGTCAATAGATTGTACACTTTCTTCAGCTATATAGGCCAGAGCAATATTTTAAACAACAGTTAACCATTTCATGACCCTACAGTACTACTTGGAAGGGTCCAGAGAAGAGCGACTAAAATGGTTAAGAGGCTGGAGGAGTTGCCTTACAGTGAGAGATAGGAGAAACTGGGCCTCTTCTCCCTTGAAAAGAGGAGACTGAGAGGGGACATGATCGAAACATTCAAGGTATTGAAGGGAATAGACTTAGTAGATAGAGACAGGTTGTTCACCCTCTCCAAGGCAGAGAGAACAAGAGGGCACTCTCTAAAGTTAAAAGGGGATAGATTCCGTACAAACGTAAGGAAGTTCTTCTTCACCTAGAGAGTGGTAGAGAACTGGAACGCTCTTCCGGAGGCTGTTATAGGGGAAAACACCCTCCAGGGATTCAAGACAAGGTTAGACAAGTTCCTGCTGAACCAGAACAAATGCAGGTAGGACTGGTCTCGGTTAGGACACAGGTCTTTGACCAAAGGGCCGCTGCGTGAGCGGACGGCTGGGCGCGACTGGTCTGACCCAGCAGTGGCAATTCTTATGTTCTTAAGAGTTTGAAAGGGTGACAATTTTCAAATGATTCGGAGGCGATTGCAGCAGTGGAGCAGTGTCCAGATAGCGTATGTTCTGGAAGGGTGACAGAAACTTCAGACCTGATGCGCCAAGTGTGTTGAACCAAGGGGCGAATATATGGAATAACTTGTAAGTTTCATGGCTCCATGTCACTCCCCTTCTTGGTTGGGCTGAGAACTTTTCAGCATCCCCCCTAAATTAATGTACGCTGGGTTTTACTGAATAGCGGTAGAGGTTTCTACTAGGGGCTGCCAAGGTAAGTGCTCCGACGCTCATACCATTCCTACGAGCATTTAGTAAAAGAAGCCCATAGTTGTTGTTTTTTTTAAACACTTCAGGAGAATATCTTTCAATTCTCCCCATACAATAAGAGTCAAACTCAGAAACCAGCACAAGATCTGAGCTCTCGCAAACTTCACAGCTTCACGCAAGAGTTATTTCTTTCAAACTCCCTTAAAAATCTTTCCACAAAGACTACTGCAAAGAAAGCAAACAGGATGTTGGGCATGATAAAGAAGGGGATCACGAGTAGATCAGGGGACGTCATTATGCCGCTTTACAGAGCAATGGTCAGACCACACTTGGAATACTGTGTCCAACACTGGTCTTCCCTACCTAAAGAAGGATATAACCCTGCTGGAGAGGGTGCAAAGAAGCTAGTTACAGGTATCAAGAACTTGAGCTACAAAGAACGCCTCGGAAAACTGGGATTGCTCACCCTCGAGAAGAGAAGACTGCGAGGGGACATGATAGAGACTTTTAAAATATTAAAAGGATTCGACAAAATAGAGCAAGAAACATCGTTATTCACATTGTCCAATGTGACTCGGACAAGAGGTCATGGATTGAAGCTGAGGGGCACCAGGCCCAGGACAAATATCAGGAAATTCTGCTTCGCACAACGAGTGGTGGACGCTTGGAACGCACTCCCGGAGGAGGTCGTGATGGAGACCACCATTCCGGGATTCAAGGGCAAGTTGGATGCACACCTTCTCGCAAATCACATTGAGGGATACGAATAAACAAGGTTTCTCAACAGGGAACACCTGGCTTGGCCTCCGCGGGTGCGGGTCGCCGGACTGGATGGACCTAGGGTCTGATCCGGCAAAGCCATTTCTTATGTTCTTATGTTCTTTTAAAGCAACCTCTCAGCACCTCTTTTTAGTAATGAAACTCATGCAGAAAACGTTTTTTTTTAATAGTCTGTTTCTAAAAACATCTAAAAAATGCTTCCAAATTTCTTCAGTAGTTTATCCCAATCAAGCTATTACTTTACTAATCGAAATTAAGTAGTTTTATGCCAAAATTTCGTTAAAAGAATCGTCATAAAGCTCACTCACACAGATAGCTTTCTCCTCAAACCTTAGTCCAGTTGCAACTGACAAAAAAACATTGTTTCAGAACTCATCCACACAGAATTCCAAGCTTGGAACCTTCACACTTAACTCACACGTGGGTGAGTAGCGGCTGGGGCAGTCGTGCCCCTCCCCTGCCCTATTCTCCGTCCCCCCGCTCCTTCCCGACCCCCCTCTGCCACATGCACACCCCCTTCCCTTCGCCCTGTACCTCTTTAATTTTCCTGGCATGAGCAGTGTCATGAACTCGCTGCCTGCATCGTGTCGGCTTTCCCTCTGATGTCACTTCCTGGGCACGGGAACCGGAAGTGATGTCAGAGAAAATTAAAGAGGTAGGAGGGA
The DNA here is from genome assembly GCF_902459505.1 of Geotrypetes seraphini. Taxonomy (NCBI): domain Eukaryota; kingdom Metazoa; phylum Chordata; class Amphibia; order Gymnophiona; family Dermophiidae; genus Geotrypetes; species Geotrypetes seraphini. Next base: position 18,707,492 of record NC_047098.1, read on the forward strand.
AGGGGTGCATGTCAGGGAGATCGGGAAGGAGCGGGAGGGGGGCTGAGAGGAGGACAAGCCCTGGTGCCCCCACCAAGTAAGCGCCCAGGGTGCATGCCCCCCCTTCTCCCCCCTTACTATGCCACTGCATGTATGCAAACACCCAAACTCATACACACACAGTTAGCAGTGGTACCTGCTCTCCCTCCAGCTGTCCCCCAGCCATAAAACAACCCCTGAACCATATTACAGTTCAGGGGTCTAAAAATATTCAGAAACAGCCATTTCTGTGGACTTCAGCCTGGGCTTGCTCTGCCCCCTTCTCTACCTAAGCTGGCTCTGCGGCCTTCTTCTCTGGACCCTGGCATTCCCTCTAGTCAGGGTCCTGCAATACTTCCTCCACCAGGGGCAGCCTTAAGGAGCCCCCTCTTGTACTGGGCCCCACTGTCGGGCAAGCTCCCGCACTCACCCAGGCCCCTGCCTCAGCCAAGCACTCTTCAAGACCTCAGCCCCCACCTTGCTGAGGTTCCCTCATATAACCACCGCCATTGGTGGATCTATGGCCTCTTACCTCTGCCGGGTCTCCCTTTCAGGCTTCAGTGCATTTCCGCATCATTCAGGCCTTCCCTCCAACCTGCTCTGTCTTCGCATTACATTACATTAGTGATTTCTATTCCGCCATTACCTTGCGGTTCAAGGCGGATTACATCCAAACTAAAACAAAAATTACATTCAAAATTTGAAGAAATAGAATAAGCGATGACATAGAATTTTTAAGGTAATAAACGTTGAGTAAAGAGTTACCAAAGGGAAGTGGAGGTCTTTAGGAGATAAGAATAGGGTGAAATTATGGGTTTTAGATAATGTTTGGTAGATAAAAGAATATTAGAGAGAAGTTGCTTATATGCCAATGGATCCTTTTCTCCCTCTCCTCCCTGCGGCCAGCAAAACAGCTTATCGCTGTGACCGTCGGGAGGAAACAGCTGCTTGCCTTATAGGGCCCTGCCTGCCGCGTCTCTGCCCCAAGCCGCCCTGAATTGCAGCAGAACTGCAACAAAGCATCTTCCCCCCACCCCACAGGAAAATCCCAGCAACTGAGCCCCGCAGTCAGGCCCCATCATTCCCCGGGTGGGTTAAAACTTTTTTTTTAATTCTGGATTATAACATCTTGATTTTTTTTAGAAAAAGGGGGGGGGGGCTGGCTTATGCGAGTGCCTTGCAATAGCTGGCATAGACAGAGAATGGAAAACAGCCTTCTAAATCCAGTTATAGCAGATCATGGAGAGGATGGCTTTTCCTCCTCTCCCCAAATGTTGGTGGAGAAGGGAGGGAAGTCTTTTAAACTGTTGGCTCCAATGTTTTGGGGGCTGACTCATAAATTTCAAAGAAATTCTGTCAAGATCTGTTTTAATACAAATAAATCCTTCACACTGTGGACTTCCGAGACAGCAAATTTCATCGTATGTTTGCTAAAAACAGAAAAATGTGCACTCCCATCATGGATTCCTCTCCTTGCTTTCACCAAACCAAACCTTATAAATCTTATGTAGAATATACACACACTGGACACAAACTCCCACATCCATACATACTGGGCACATCTAACTAGAGAGATAAGGTATTAATTTATCACAAGGCGCACATCTTGCCAGGAACATGTAAGTTTTATGAAAAAGTCCACATGAGCATGAGGCATTAAGGTGTACATCTTATGATATACTAACACCATCTCTCTAACTGGATCAGCACAGCAGGAGTTTTTTTCTTCTTTTTTGCTTTGTTAAAAGTGAACTTTTTTTTTTTTTGTTATTCAAAAAGTGGTCTGTGCAGGAATGTGGCTTGTTGTTTCGATCCTGGCAGCAAATGAACCATCATTTTGAAATATTTTCTTGCTTAAAAACGACATCTTTCCAAGAAAGTGAAGTCTGGCTGAAAGCTGTCCTGTGCAAAATGGTGACACACCATCTCGGAGCTTCGTCCCTCTGGCAACTAGAGGGGTTCAGAGAGGGTGAAATGCCAGTTCAAAGCTTGTTTTTGTTCCGGTCTCTGGCAGATTTACAGCAGGCTTTTCGGTGGACGAGCCTGTGTCCTGCTCCTGCTGCCCAGTGCCAGAAGGTTTCTGTTCTAAGCGGTCCCATGGTGAGGACGATATTCCCACACCAGAGGTGATTCGGCAGCCTTCCCAGGCTCCATCCATCTCAGTAACCTTGGCTTTTCACATTTCACCTTTTTTTTAATATAGGACGTTAAAAAAAAAAAAAAGTAGTTTAGCTAGCAATTCACATATAAAATAATAAGGGAGGAGGAAAAGATGGGGAGAGACAAGCCTAGTTTACAACACTGATATGAAAAAGCTATAAAACCCGCAGTAAATTATAAACTAAGCATTAATTAATTGCACATAGGTACAAAAGGAGGGGAGGAGATGATGTAGTCAAGTAGAAACATGACGGCAGATAAAGGTCAATTGGTCCATCCAGTCTGCTCATCTGCAGTAATCATTATCTCTTCCTCTCTCTAAGACAGGGGTGTCAAAGTCCCGCCTCGAGAGCCGCAATCCAGTTGGGTTTTCAGGATTCCCCCAATGAATATGCATGAGATCTATTAGCATACAATGAAAGCAGTGCATGCAAATAGATCTCATGCATATTCATTGGGGAAATCCTGAAAACCCGACTAGATTGCGGCCCTCGAGGAGGGACTTTGACACTCCCTGCTCTAAGAGATCCCACTTGCCTAATCCCACGCCTTCTTGAATTCAGACACAGTCTTTGACTCCAACACCTCGTCCGGGAGACTACCACACATCTACTACCCTTTCTGTAAAAAAGTATTTCCTTCGATTACTCCGGAGGCTCCGGAGTAATCGAAGGAAATACTTTTTTACAGAAAGGGTTATATCCTTCTTTAGATAGGGAAGACCAGTGTTGGACACAGTATTCCAAGTGTGGTCTGACCATTGCTCTGTAAAGCGGCATAATGACGTCCCCTGATCTACTCGTGATCCCCTTCTTCTCGTGATCCCCTTATCTCCTGGTGCCCCTCAGCTTCAATCCATGACCTCTTGTCCGAGTCACATTGGACAATGTGAATAACGATGTTTCTTGCTCTATTTTGTCGAATCCTTTTAATATTTTAAAAGTCTCTATCATGTCCCCTCGCAGTCTTCTCTTCTCGAGGGTGAACAATCCCAGTTTTCCGAGGCGTTCTTTGTAGCTCAAGTTCTTGATACCTGTAACTAGCTTCATGGCTCGTCTTTGCACCCTCTCCAGCAGGGTTATATCCTTCTTTAGATAGGGAAGACCAGTGTTGGACACAGTATTCCAAGTGTGGTCTGACCATTGCTCTGTAAAGCGGCATAATGACGTCCCCTGATCTACTCGTGATCCCCTTCTTCTCGTGATCCCCTTATCTCCTGGTGCCCCTCAGCTTCAATCCATGACCTCTTGTCCGAGTCACATTGGACAATGTGAATAACGATGTTTCTCGCTCTATTTTGTCGAATCCTTTTAATATTTTAAAAGTCTCTATCATGTCCCCTCGCAGTCTTCTCTTCTCGAGGGTGAACAATCCCAGTTTTCCGAGGCGTTCTTTGTAGCTCAAGTTCTTGATACCTGTAACTAGCTCTTAACTTCATCCTATTTTCTCTCATTCTAGAGCTTTCTTTCAAATGAAAGAGACTTGTCTTGATATTTAAACATCTCTATTATGTCTCCCTTCTCCTGCCTTACCTCTAAAATATACATATTGAGATCTTTAAATCTGTCCCCGTAGGCCGTATGACAAAGACCACACACCATTTTAGTAGCTTTCCTCTGAACTGACTCCATCCTTTTTATATCTTTTTGAAGGGGCAGCCTCCAGAATTATACACAATATTCGAAATGAGGTCTCACCAGAGTCTTATACAAGGGCATCAATACCTCCATTTTTGCACTGGCCATACCTCTTCCTACCATCATTCTAGCTTTCGCCATCACTTTTTCAACCTGTTTGGCCACCTTAACATCATCACATACAATCACACCCGAGTCCCGCTCTTCTGTCGTACACAAAAGTTCTTCACCCCTAAACTGTACCGTTCCTTCAGGTTTTTGCAGCCCAAATGCATGACCTTGCATTTTTTTAGCATTACATTCTAACTTCAAAATTTCAAGCTTTGCTAGGTCTTTCTTCATGTTATTCACACCATGCAGGGTGTCTACTCTATTGCAGATTTTGGTATCATCCGCAAAGAGGCAAATCTTACCTGACAAATGTTAAAAAGAACAGGCCCAAGAACAGAACCTTGAGGCACACCACTGGTAACATCCCTTTCCTCAGAGTGATCTCCATTGACCACTACCCTCTGTCATCTTCTACTTAACCAGTTTGTGACCCAGCCTGTCACTTTGGGGCCCATCCCAAGAGCACTCAGTTTATTTATTAGGCATCTGTGTGGAACACTGTCAAAGAAATTGATCAGATTTGTCTGACCAAACCTACCTGTAGTGAATTCATGTTGCCTTTAGTCCTGTAATCCACCGGATTCCAGAAACATCACCATTCTCTGTTTTAAAAGTGTTTCCATTAATTTGCTTACCACAGAAGTCAGACTTACTGGCCTGTAATTCCCTACTTCTTCCTTACTTCCACTTTTGTGTAGAGGGACCACCTCCGCCCTTCTCCAGTCCTCTGGTATCACTCCCAACTCTAGAGAAGCATTCAAAAGGTCAGTCAGTCAAGCCACCAGAACTTACCTAAGTTCTTTCAGCACCCTCGGATGTACACCCTATGGTCCTATTGCTTTGTCTACCTTTAATTTAGTTATCTCCTCATGAACACAACTCTCTGAAAATTGATCAGGGTCTACCACTCCACCACCCCTATTTGCATTTGTCTTCTGTGCTCCCGGATCTTCAGCCATAAACACAGAATAGAAATATTTGTTAAGCAGTTCAACCTTTTCTTTATCAGTGCCTGCATATTCCTCCCCTTCACTTTTGAGTCTCTCAATGCCACTTATGCATTTCTTCCTACCACTGATATATCTAAAAAAAAGTCTTGTCTCCCCATTTTACGGTGTCAGCTATTTTTCTTCCATTTGTATCTTTGCTTTCCTGACTACTCGACCAGCCTCTCTTAACTTTTCCAGATATTTTTGCCTGTCATAAGAACATAAGCATTGCCTCTGCCGGGTCAGACCAGGGATCCATCGTGCCCAGCAGTCTGCTCCCGTGCGGCCCCTCAGCTCAATGACCTGTAAGCTCACCACCACCTAAATTGTTTATATCCTAATCCTGAAGTAACCTGTATAGTAACCCTCTATCTACACCCTGTAATCACTTTCTCCTTCTGGAAGTCATCCAATCCCTTTTTGAAACCCAATATTGTACTCTGCCCTATCACCTCTCCTGGAAGCGCATTCCAGGTGTCCACCACCCTCTGAGTGAAGAAGAACTTCCTAGCATTTGTTCTGCATCTGTCTCCTTTCAGTTTGTCTGAATGCCCTCTTGTTTTTGATGTCCCCGCTAGTCTGAAGAATCTGTCCCTCTCCACCTTCTCTATGCCTTTCATGATTTTATAAGTCTCTATCATGTCCCCTCTAAGTCTCCGCTTTTCCAGGGTAAAGATCCCCAGCTTCTCTAGCTTTTCCATGCCCTTTATGATCTTTGTTGCTCTTCTCTGGACCCTCTCGAGTATCGCCATATCCTTCTTAAGGTACGGTGACCAGTATTGGACGCAGTACTCCAGATGCGGGCGCACCATCACTCGCAATCTTTTGTAGTTTATAAAAGCTAACCTCTTATTCCTTACCTTCTCAGCTACTACTTTTGCGAACCAAAGCAACTTTCATTTCCTCTTACTTGTACTTACTTGCCTCACAAAAAGATCACCCTTACAATAACTCCTTTCAGTTTTGCCCACTTCTACTCATTCCAGATGTTCCCATCCAGACAATTCCTTGATGTAATCCCCCATCCGAACAAAGTTGGCTTTTTAAAAGTCTAGAACCTTTACTTTTGAATGAACCATCTCTATACCATCTTAATATTAAACTGTACCATGCAGTGATCACTGGATGCCAGATGATCAACCACTGTAACATCAGAAATACTTTCCCCATTTGTAAGCACTAAGTCCAGTATGACCCCATCCCGGGTGGGTTCCATTACCAACTGCTGGAAGTTTCAAGTTTATTAAAAAATTTGTTATACCGCTTATTCAAATTTCTAGGCGGTGTACAGCAATAATAAAAGAAGGAGTCTAAGAGTAACAAAACATTTGGAATTAAAATATTAAAAACAAGACAGTGTTAATTTAGAAGACGTTGTACAGAATCCAGAATCTCCCTACTTCTAGAAGACCCCTACTTCTAGGATACCCCAATAAACATCCAGCATGTTAAAATCACTTATTAGTAAAACTTTCCCTTTTTGAGATATATTCTGAATGACTACTATTAAATCTCTGTCCATGTCTTCCATCAGTGAAGAAGGCCTGTATACCACACCAATGTACATGTACAGTGTTCCCCCAGTCATTTGCGGTTCGCTGTTCGCGGTCCCAGTCATTTGCGGATTTTTCCGACCGCGAATGACCGGGCAGGAGAGGACAGCTGAAGCAGCAGGAGAGAGCAGCCGGAGCGCCAGCGAGTGAAGGAAATCACTCGCGGTATGCTCCGACTGCCTTTTCCCGCACTAAAGTTGAGCCTCACCAATCAGGAGCCCGCTGGCATAGACAGCAAGATCGACAATGGCAACTGCAAGCGGCACTTAGCCCAAAGCTTCCCTCCGATGCGAACCGCCCAGGTGGAAACAGGAAGCTGCGTCAGGGGGGAAGCTTTGGGCTAAGCAACGCTTGCAGTTCCCATACATTCGGATTCCAAAGCAGCGTTCGGATTCCAGGGCAAAATTTAAATTTAAAAAATAGTTTGGATTCCAAGTTGTTCGAGTTCTGGGGCGTTCGGATTCCTAGGTACCACTGTAAATTAAAACCAAATAACATACAATCAGCGACAACAAAACAACAAATTACATACTATCAACGCTATACAAAGGACTACTAATATTATATCCACATACCCTTCCACAATTAAAAACACACAAAAATAATAAATATTACACTTTTTTAAAAAATGGCACCTAAAAATTCAGTGGGTGTTTTCATATCGTTTAAAACAATTGCACATCCCTGGTCTGAAGTTACGAAGGAACGCTCATGGGGCCACACCCCAATGAAAACTGATTCCAACTGCACTGGATCAAAAATAGAAAACCCTTAACAGCCCTACAGTAGCAGGTGAATATGAAATCTAAGTGGCTGCATAGGATATATCAGTGGTCTCAAACTCAAACCCTTTGCGGGGCCATATTTTGGATTTGTAGGTACTTGGAGGGCCGCAGAAAAAAATAGTTAATGTCTTATTAAAGAAATGACAATTTTGCATGAGGTTAAACTCTTTATAGTTTATAAAACTTTCCTTTAACAGTTAAAAGGAAAGATATATAAACTATAAAGAGTTTTACCTTATGCAAAATTGTCATTTCTTTAATAAGACATTAACTATTTTTTCGGCGGCCCTCCAAGTACTCTATTTTTTCTGCAGCCCTCACATTCAAAGTTTAATATCTTTTCTTTCTCAAAACTGGCACATTTCAATCACTAAATTGAAAATAAAATCATTTTCTTACCTTTGTTTGGTAATTTCATGAGTCTCTGGTTGCACTTTATTCTTCTGACTGTGCATCCAATATTTCTTCCCTTCTTTCAGCCTCCTGTATGCTTCCTCTCCTCCAGACCTCATTCCCTCCCCCAACTTTTTCTTTCTTGCTCTATGTCTGTCTCTCTCTGATTCTGTGTCCCATTTTTTGCTTTGTTTCTGGCTCCCTGTCCCCCCCCTTCTTTCTTTCTTTCTTCCTTCCTGCCCTCCCCCATGCCACTGCCACCGGGGAATAGGCTGCTGCTGCTGGCATCGGGATCAGGCCGAGATCTCCATGCTTCTGTTCTCCACGGGGCCGACCGCCCGACGTCAATTCTAACGTTGTAAAGGACGTTTCGGACAGCCAGGCAGTGATTGGCTGGCCAGAACGTCCTCTCGACATCAGAATTGACGTCTGGCGGCGAGAGACGCAGGGAGATCAAAGAGCACGGTGCCAGCCTGTTCCCCGATGGTAGCGGTGAGAAGGGAAGGGAAGCAGGTTGGGCACCACTGCTCTAGACGAGCTGCATTCTAGGGAGAACAGTGGAGGGTGGCCAGCTGTGCGGACCGCTCCCCCCCCCCCCTTTGGTAAGCCACTGGAGCAGCAGCGTGTCTGGCTGGCTCGTTCCGTTCAAAGCCGGGGGTGGCGGCTCCTTGCGAGATCCGCGCCTGCGTCTGAAGTCTCTCTGATGTTGTGATGTCAGAGAGGCTTCCGATGCAGGAGTGGATAGCGCAAGGAGCCGCCAACCCGCGGCTTTGAACGGAACGAGCCGGCCAGACACGCTGCTGCTCCAAAAAGAAGAGAATGATCCAGTCCAGACTGCGGGCCACAAATAAAACCTGGAGAGCCACATGCGGCCCGCGTGTTTGAGACCTCTGGGATATATGCACAAAGAGGAAAGCAGATTTAGAGAATACAGGCCTTAAAATGTACAGCCCAAATTTAGGAGACAGACAAACAGAAGACACGCAGCTCAGTGCTGACAGCTAGTCAGACAGCTAGATAAATATGAATATATGAACAGTATATTGTATGCAGCGATGATGGAGTGATAAAATATTTGTCTTTTTTTTCCCCCCCCCTCTCTCTTCCCCGTTGATGACTGATATTGACTTGTTAGAATTTATTCTTCATTGTACAAGGTCTAATTCTGCCTGGCCAGCTGAGGAGCGGACATGGGCCTAATGATCTAATGTGGATTGGAAATTCACTTGGAGGTTCAGTTCTTTCCTGCAGGACAGGAAAGCACTCTGAAGAGGCGGCCAGAGCTCTTGACCCAGGTCCTAATCTTCCCTGTGTAAGAGACGGTCTGTTTTTGTATTTCTCTTGGGGAGGGGTGGGGGGAAGAGCACGCTGGTGATTTTCTTCCCCCTTCTGCATGACAAACACACCACCACATTTATTTTGTTAATTTTATTTTGCATCCCAGACTAATGCCAAGTGGCATCTGTTTCTGTAGCCAATACCAGCAGCAGCAACCTGCTCTGCTGAGACATTCTTCGTTAGACTTGTCTGGAATTACTCCCTTTTGCTTTCTAAAGTGTTCTCCCCACCCCCCTTTCCTCTTGCCCTTCCTTCTTTCCTGCCCTCTTACCCCCTCCTCTCACCAACTGCCAGGTTAACGTTCAGAAGATTGCCAGAGTGTCTCTAAGGACAAGATGTAAGAACCTGCCAATAACAATGGCACCACAAAGGGGCCCTGAGATCTGCTGATCAGAATCTTTTTGACTGTCCCCTCAATCAAAGAACTTTTCTTAGATCAAAAAACCATCTTCTCCGCCACGGCTCCTTTCCTCTGGAATGTTTTGCTGTCACACCTCCATCTTGAAAACGCTCTTGATAAATTAAAAATTAAACTCAAAAACCTTTTCATTCCAAGACGCCTACCGAAATACAAATTAATTCTCTTCTCTAGCCAGCCTCAATGACTAATAAGAACTGCTTTTAAGAAGTGACCTTCCTTCCCCGTTTGTTCTCCCCTACCCTTCTCGCCACCCCTTTCATTTTTATTTTAACTTCGATGAATTTTCCCTCCCCCGAGCACCTCCTGTATCAATCCTTGTCTTCCCCGTTGTCTTTGTCCTGCCCATATACTACCCTACTTTTATCTTAGCTATTTTAAATCTTATTTTGGCATTGTAAACCAACCAGATACCTGTCGATGGCCGGTCTATCAAACTGTTGGAAAGCACAAAACGTCTATCAAACTGTACATAAACTTGGAAACTTGGAGACATGGGAGGGTTTCATGGAGGAAGGCAGTGTGCCCTGAAAGCTAAATCTGGATGGAAACATTTACGATTCAATGAAAGTCCATCAGCCACAAAAAAAAAAAAAAAAAAAAGGAGGAGGGTTTCAATCTACCTGGGCTGGAACACTCCCACGGACATATACAACTACGCTGCAGACTCCTAAAGAAAATGTAACTGATTTTTTAAAAAAGTGCCTTCTCGGTGATTGTAATTCTATCCCAAGTGACTATCTGACTCCTGCCCCTTCTTTCTCCCTCATATTTGCAACACCCTGCCAAGCCCTGCCATCAAGGGAACAAGAGTTCTTCTGGTATGCTGTAAGCTCTACATAACGATGTAAATTAATGTTATTAAAAAGTTAATTTTCTTTTTCCATGAGTGTATGGTGCCATACACCCTAGGGGGAAACATGTCACATTAGATGAAATGCTTCTTTAAAATCTGACTACCGAGGTAGAAACAATCAAAGGAGCTTGCTTGAGTGAGGCCTGGAATAAACATAGAAACATAGAAAAATGACGGCAGATAAGGGCCACAGCTCATCAAGTCTGCCCACTCCTGGAGATCCCGCTCCTAATGACCCATCCTTAACTCCACCCTCTTAGGGGTCCCACATGGGCATCCCATTTACCCTTAAAATCTGGCACGCTGTTGGCCTCGATTACCTGTATCGGAAGCTTGTTCCAATGATCAACCACTCTTTCGGTGAAGAAATACTTTCTGGTGTCACCATGAAATTTCCCGCCCCTGAGTTTAAGCGGATGCCCTCTTGTGGCTGAGGGTCCTTGGAGAAGGAAAATATCTTCTTCCACCTCGATACGTCCGGTGATGTATTTAAATGTCTCAATCATGTCTCCCTTCACCCTACGCGCCTCGAGAGAGTAGAGCTGCAATTTGTTCAGCCTCTCTTCGTATGATAGATCCTTGAACCCTGAGACCATCCTGGTGGCCATCCGCTGAACCGACTCTACTCTTAGCACATCTTTACGGTAATGTGGCCTCCAGAATTGCTGTATTTCCCTGACGAATATTTACTTAACTGACAGGGGCCAGCTTAGCCTCTCAAATATCCTGCAAATATTATCACATACATTTTGACCATCACAAAGGCACAAGAAAGACAATTATTACTGCAGAGATGGCTATATGACTGGCTTTAAAAGGAATTTCCTGCATTGTGAGGGAGTCTACAAGATGCTACCACTCTCCCTGCTGGATACTCCCTCACATTGTCAGAGCTACCTTAATATAGGTAGCTCTTCCTTAAGAGGAAGTGACACGGGAAGGAGGAGTCAGGTAGACAGGAATCAGGAAGTATAAAAGGGCAGGGCGAGCGCTAGATCAGAAGGCCCAGGGGACAGAAGGAGGAAGAGGCGATTCCTGTATGCACCTTGACTACAACCCTTAGATCGGCTTGGCTGAGATAAGCCAATCTTCCTTTTCTTGTTTAAATCTGAGAAATTTGCTCTGAGGTCTGGCTGGGGCCAGACTCTGTTGCATGACTGAGGAAAACTGTTGAAAGACTTTGGGACATGGCAGTCACAAACCACAGTCTGTTTTGGGTCCTGTCAGATACAGGCCTCTCAAAACTTTTCGAACAAAAGACAGTTCCGTGTATGCCTGGCCCTGTGAAGAAATAGGGTACTGGTCAACTCAACCCCTGCTCGTGCTATTACATGCATTTAAAATCAAAACTTATGTGTTTGTTTATTTATTTAGAGCCATATTCATAAGAACATAAGATTAGCCTTCCTGGGTCAGACCAATGGTCCATCAAGCCCAGTAGCCCCTTCCAACGGTGGCCAATCTAGGTCACTACTACCTGGCCAAAACCCAAAGAGTAGCAACATTCCATGCTACCGATCCTGGGCAAGCAGTGGCTTCCCCCATATCTTTCTCAATAACAGACTAATATGTCACTTAAACCATCAACGCTGACTAGTGTGGCTAGGGTTATCAGACATCAAGTAAAACCCAGACACTTTCTCTTTTGCGAGGACTGTCTGGGTGCCCAGATGTTTTTTAAAAATGGGGGAGTCTGTCTGGGTTTAGCCGGATCTCCCAATTCCCCCACCTACCGCCTCCCCGGACCCAGCAGCTGTAACTGAATCTCTGGGCAGCTAGCAGCAGCAATGAAATAAGCCTGCTGCTGCTGGCCTGCAGTGCTTTCCTGTTCCTGAAGAGAGGCGACGTCAGGGGTAGGCTGGTGGCAGCAGGCTTACTTCGCTGCTGCTGCTGCTGCTGGCTGCCTGAAGATTCAATTACAGCGGCCCAGGCTTGGGGAAGAGGTAAGTGGGGGAATCGGGAGCTAGAGAGGTCGTGAGGGGAAGCAGCATCGGAAGAGGGTGGGGAAGGGCTGGAGAAACAGCATGGAGGGAGGAAGAAACATCATGGAAGGGACACTCAAGGAAGTTATGGAATGCAAGAGGTTTCATCTACTACAAAACACAGCTGCAAGGCTAATTCTGAAAAGCAACCGATACGAGAGGGCAAGTCCACTATTAGAGCAACTACGCTGGCTGCCGATGCAAAGAAGAATTCGGTTCATGGTCCACAAAAGTGATCTATGGCGAACTCAGAGGGACTAACTTCTGATATTAAAGTCCTACATTCCTTCATCAACTCAAGCACTACACAGATTAGAGAAACTGGGCCTCTTTTCCCTGGAGAAGCGGAGGCTTGGAGGGGACATGACAGAGACTTACAAGATCATAGAAACATAGAAAATGACGGCAGAAAAGGGCCACGGCCCATCTAGTCTGCCCACCCTAATGGCCCACCCCCTAACTACCTCTATGAAGAGACCCCACATGCCAATCCCATCTTTTCTTAAAATCTGGCACGCTGCTGGCCTCAATTACCTGTTGTGGAAGATTATTCCAGCGGTCAACCACCCTTTCAGTGAAGAAATATTTTCTGCTGTCGCCATGAAATTTCCCACCCCTGATTTTCAACGGATGCCCTCTTGTTGTCGTGGGTCCTTTAAGGAAAAAGAGATCCTCTTCCACCTCGATACGGCCCGTGACATATTTGAACGTCTCGATCATGTCTCCCCTCTCTCTGCGTTCCTCAAGTGAGTACAGCTGCAACTTACCCAGTCGTTCCTCATATGGGAGATCCTTGAGTCCTGAGACCATCCTGGTGGCCATTCGCTGAACCGACTCAACTCTCCGCACATCTTTTTGATAATGCGGCCTCCAGAATTGTACACAGTATTCCAGATGGGGTCTCACCATGGATCTGTACAACGGCATTATGATCTCGGGCTTACGGCTGATGAAACTTCTACGGATACAGCCCATGATTTGTCTAGCCCTGGATGAAGCTCTCTCCACTTGATTGGCAGTCTTCATGTCTTCGCTAATAATCACCCCCAAGTCACGTTCTGCTACAGTCCTTGCTAGGATCTCACCTTTTAGGGTGTAAGTCCTGCATGGATTTTTGCCGCCAAGGTGCATGACCTTGCATTTTTTGGCATTGAAACTTAGTTGCCAAGTCTTTGACCAATGCTCCAGCAGGAGTAGGTCCTGCGTCATACTGTCGGGCATTGAGCTTTTGTCGGGCACTTTGCTTTCATTTGTTGTGCGGTTGCCTACTATGTTGCATAGTTTGGCATCATCGGCGAATAATGTAATTTTACCTCGAAGCCCCTCAACCAAGTCTCTTACGAAGATGTTAAATAGGATCGGGCCCAAGACCAAGCCCTGAGGCACTCTGCTGATCACCTCCGTCGTATCGGAGAGGGTACCATTTACCACTACCCTCTGAAGTCTACCTCTAAGCCAGATCATGAAGGGCATGGAGAAAGTGGAGAGGGACAGATTTTTCAAGCTCTCAAAAACTACAAGAACGAGAGGGCACTCAGAAAAATTGAGAGGGGACAGACTGAGAACCAATGCTGGGAAGTTCTTCTTCACCCAAAGGGTGGTGGACACCTGCAATGTGCTTCCAGAAAGTGTGATACGACAGAGTACGCTAATGGGTTTCAAGAAAGGATTGGATGATTTCCTGAAGGAAAAGGGGATTGAAGGGTACAGATAGGATATTATGCAGGTCCTGGACCTGATGGGCCGCCGCGTGAGCGGACTGCTGGGCATGATGGACCCCTGGTCTGACCCAGCAGAGGCACTGCATATGTTCTTATGTTCTACAAACTATCCTTACCATCTCCTCAGCAAGTACGGCGAAAGAAGATATTCAGGGACCTCTCATCTGGAACAAACTGCCAGTACACCCAAGACAACCTACCAACTACCTTGAATTCTGGAAGAAACTAAAGACATACCTCTTTTCACTGTAGTCACTCTCTTACCCTCCACCCCTTCCTCCTAAACCAATGCTTCTCCTAACAATGTAACTTAAGAACTTTGATCTAAATCTTATTGTAAACTGCATAGAGGAGTGTGTGGGGCAGCGGTTGGAGCTACAGCTTCAGCACCCTGGGGTTGTGGGTTCAAACCCCGCCCTGCTCCTTGTGAACCTGGGCAAGCCGCTCCGTCCTCCACAGCCCCAGGAACGTTAGATAGATTGTGAGCCCACCGGGACAGAAAGGGAAAATGCTTGTAAAACTGCTTAGACAACCTTGACAGGAAGTCTATAAACACCTAATACCCTGTTTCCCCGATGGTAAGACACTGTCTTATTTTTTTTGGAAGGCCAAAATATGCTCTAGGGCTTATTTTCGGGGGGATGCCTTATTTACATTTTTTTCTAAAAAGGGGGGGCTGTCTTATTTGAGAATCGGTCGGCCGAAAAATCGTACCGTGTATGTCCAGCTTTATCCATCATACCATATATTGTACCATTTAATGTCCCCAATGTTCTCCATCAGGGAAACACAGTAAAGAGATTATTCTGTAGTGCAGCATCAGAGGGGACTTGACAATGTGAAACCATTGTTTATATACCGTATGCATTTTAAACAGGCTTTATATACAGTAAGTGGTATTGCTCACAGCAAAAGAAACCTGTCTGCGTGTCTCACTTTTGGATGTTCTGGCCGTGAACAAACTCCTGCAGTCTCCGTTAGGGAGGGATGAGGGAAGCTGCCTGTGTTTCCTTGCGCGGAGTCACGTGCGCGCGCTGCAGTCCTCTCACTTCCTCCTCTTCACTTCATGACGAGGCGCGGCACGCAGCCATGGAGGCAAATACGGTAGACGGAGGGACCACACGGAGTCACCCACCGTACCACCCGATTCGGGTAAGCGCAGGTATCGGTGGGTGGCTTATTTGCGGGGGGGTGCCTTATTTTACATTTTTTTCTAAAAACGGGGGGCTGTCTTATTTGATGGCCCTGCCTTATCATCGGGGAAACAGGGTAATACACACACACACACACATACATATACTAGAATTTAAAGGAACATTCATGTGTTCCTTTAAATTCTAGTGCTGCCAAGGACAAGAAACCTCCCAACTTTAAATCACTTTCTTTAGAAGTATTTCCACCTTTAGCCAAATGAATAATTCAGGTACTTATCAGCACTCACTGCCTGACACTGATAGAAAGAAAAAAGGGGTCCCCAAGGGTCTGATTATGTGAATCTGAATCCAATGAGGTTGGGGGGGAAGGAAGAGAGGAGAATGAGCTAATTAATTACATATTTGCTGTGGGGAATCGTTTTAAAGAAAAATTGTTTATTTATTTATTTATTTTGAAAATGTATCGACCGCTTAAATCTAAGCGATTTCCATAATAAAAGAGACATAATATTGCAACAGATCTTTAACATTTCACAGTTTATTGCAGTATAATTCCGTCTCTATATCTCCCACATAATCAAGCTGTAAGCACGACACTAAGGGCTCCTTTTACTGTGCTCAGCTAGCGATTTTAGCGCACACTTAGCGCGTGCTACGCGCTAACGCCTCCATAGAGCTGGCGTTAGAATATTCCGCCTAGCGCGGGGGGTTAGCGCACGCTAAAAACGCTAGCGCAGCTTAGTAAAAAGGACCCCTAAATGTTTCTCAGTAAAATGATATCATCAAAATTGCAATATCAGAATCATAATTGGTTGGACCGTTCGGGTATTTATCAGCCGTCATTTACTATGTATAATTATTCTCCTTTCTTTACATCTTGCCCAATCTTAATATTCCAAAATAGCGGTAACGAAATCAATGTCCTCCCACCATTTGTCACATAAATGCATCCACAAATAATTGCGTTTTCAACATTTTCTTAAAGCTCAAACGATCAGTACAAAGCCCCAAAGTTCCAGGGCGAGAATTCCAAAGCTTTACCCTCAACTAGAGAAAACATTGACGTTCTAGTTTATGCGTAATGTACTCTATCTTCCTTCTCAGAAATCAGTTTCACCCCTCCCTCAGATCTCAACTTTCTACTTGGCTGATAAATTTTCCATACATTTTGAGAACGCCAAGGGATCGACCAATATAAAGTCTGGTGCACATTTGAAAGTACTTTGTAGCATTCTTGCTGGTGCACTGGAAGTCAGTGTAGTTGTTTCAATTCAAGGAGACTGAACAATTTCTTTGCTCAAGAAATATTTAATCATAGCAAACATGTAAATGGCTTTTAATTAATGAACACATGTCAAACAGTGACTGACGTACAGTACAGCAGTATGCAATAATCTACTTTTCAAAAACTTCTTTGAGTTTGACTGAATCTGAGCCCAATCATACTTATCAGAAGAGCGAATATCCTTCAACAGTTTGGTCTTATGAGATGAAAGTCTTTGCATGACATATGCTTAAAATGTGCGTGTAGATCAGAATTCCTTTGCAAGATTCAACCTTCAGGGAAACGGAGATCAGCAATGCTTTTCTCTCTCTATAGCACCCCCATGTGGCCAGACTAATAGGCCAGAGATGGTTTCTCTCATTATGTGCGTAGTTTTGCAATTGTCTAAATGTTTAACCTAATTGTTGTCGTGACTGTTCTTAAATTGATTGTGAATGTCAAATTGCAACCCGTTCTGAGCTTTGGGAGAATGGGATAAAAATCGAAATAAATTAATAGGTGTGTTGGTTATAGGCACATAAAATAAAAAAATGATACTATGCTGTATATACTCAAATATACACCAATCCGAATATAAACCGAGGTAATCTTTTCCCTCCCAAAAGAAGGAAAAAAGGTTGACTCGAATATAAACCGATGGTTTATATTCAAGTACCAGTACAGGGCAAAAACGACCCCTCTTCCCTTCCCTGGTGTCCTGTCTGCCAGCTCTAAAGCAAAACAGCCAGCCAATCCGCCTTCCCCCCACCTCCCGATCCCCACTTCCCCCCAATCCCCACTTCCCCAGACACCCCCCCCCCCCCGATCCACCGTGAGCCTGTAATACGGCCCTGGTGGTCCAGAGGTGCAGACAGACAGTCAGTCTGTCCCCCTTCCGGACCCACCGCAAGCCTCCAGGACTGTCCTGGTGGTTCAGTGGAGCGGGGAACCAGATCTGCCTTCAATCCCTCCCTCCCGGTGACTTTGTGCAACTAGCCCGCCCCTCCCCTCCAGTTCCACCAGTGGTCTAGCGGTGGGGCGGGGCAGTGATCCCTTCATGCTCGTGCCTGGCAGTCTCCATAGTGAAAAAATGACTGCCGCAAGATCCCACAGCAAATCTGAGTCTCGCAAAGTTTTGCCCAGGATCTTGTGGCATTTTTAAAGATTTTATCCATCCTTCTGGCATCTACAGATTAATGCAAAAACTCTGGCCAATCCCAAAAAACATTTGGCAGTTGGCAACCTTGTCCTGAGCACATGTGACAGGACCTGTAAACATCTGGGCCTATGACTATTATTATTATTATTACATCCAGTCCTGCCTAGAAAGGGAGATAACAGCTTCTTGAAGCTTCTTGGGTCAGACCAATGGTTCATCTAGCCTAGTAGACCGTACTCACGGTGGCCGATCCAGGTCACTTATACCTGGCCAAAACCCAAAGAGTAGCAACATTCCAGTATCTCAAAGAATAGCAAGATTCCGGAACACCAATGAGAGCAACATTCCAGAGCTGAGATTGTGATGTCATAATGGCTCATTCCACAGTGCCTCAGAGCCAACATCATCAGTGATGTTACAATGGCTTAATTGTCTTATACTTGGCTCACGTAAGAACATAAGAATAGCCGTACTGGGTCAGAGCAATGGTCCATCAAGCCTAGTAGCCCGTACTCATGGTGGCCAATCCAGGTCACTAGTACCTGAAAACCCCCCAAAATGTAGCAACATTCCATGCTACCGATCTAGCCCAGTAGCCCATCCTCACGGAGGCCAATCCAGATCACTAGTACCTGACAAAAACCCAAATAGTAGCAGCAGTCCATGCCACCGATCCAGGGCAAGCAGTGGCTTCTCCCATGTCAAACTATGGCCTTTTCCTCCAGGAAATTGTCCAAACCTTTCTTAAAGTCAGCTTCATTAGCTGCCTGTACCACAGCCTCTGGAAACACGTTCCAGAGCTTATCCTCTGAGCCAAAAAAACATTTTCTCCTATTGGGTTTTAAAAGTATTTCCCTATAGTCTTTGTAATTTTTGATGGAGTGAAAAATTGATTCACTTGTACCCGTTCTACACCACTCGTGATTTTGTAGACTTCATTTGCCAAATATCCTTTGGGATTTGCAATGTCAGGCAGAGTGAAAAAGAAGAAAAAAAAAAATGTGAAGGGACCTGTGCGTGTTTGGAAGTTCATGCATATCATTATCTTTAGAAAACTGTGTTGGTTTAAGGAAAAGCTCTGGCTAGGATCCAGTTCTCTGCAGAACCAGTACAGGCTGCTAGAACAGTTGACAGAATGTGAGTGAGTCGCTCTATAAAGAATGAACGGATGTGAATCTACGATACTGTACTGCGAGTGAATTATCCAGGGAGAAAAACTATGCAAAGCTGGTGTTGATTTCATCAACTAACACTTTCCAGCAGTGTCAGTCGCACGTAAATCACAAGGAAAGAGGCTCTGCAGTCCTGGGAAGAACCCTGGGAACAGGTGGAAGGCCCTCGTGAAGGAGCAGCACTCAGCACTTCACTGCATGCCATATAAACTGACCTCGTCCGCTGAAAAATCTCATATCATCTGAAAATAAACTCCTATTTCCACCCGTTTTATTCCTATACCGTCCAGAAAGGTTTAAACTTCTGGAGTCCTTCTTTAACCCATTCGCTGCCTTTTATTACAAAGTCCGCTCAATGTCTTATTGGCGGTACTATCCGTTGCCTTGTGGAGGCGCTTGGGTTCAATTTTCAACTCCGGTCTTCCGCTTCCTAGGCCCGCGAGGGCTAGAATGCTGCCGAGAGAAAATTTGCAGCCTTCGGGGAGGGGTGAGTTATAGTCGTCGTGTAAAGATGACACTCATTAACTGGATTTTAAGGCCAACGCATGCAGGGTTTTGGCAGCAGACCTGGTTTATGCCACGCCACCTATGGTGTCTCCTCCTCCCGAGCGATCGCTCTCTAAATTTTGGTTGGGGGACACATCATCAACTCCAGTCTGGTTCCAATCTTCCCTTTTAAAAAAGGTTTTAGGCAAAAGCAATCCAATGGGATAAGACAGAGTGAAACGAACAACGATCTCTCCATCCCTGGGAGGGAATGTTTGGGAGAGCGTGGGATGAACACAGAGGATTTAGAATCAGAAAATAATAGTAAATATTGAACTAAGGCCAGTACTGGGCAGACTTGCACGGTCTGTGTCTGTGTATGGCCGTTTGGTGGAGGATGGGCAGGGGAGGGCTTCAATGGCTGGGAGGGTGTAGATGGGCTGGAGTAGGTTTTAACGGAGATTTCGGCAGTTGGAACTCAAGCACAGTACCGGGTAGAGCTTTGGATTCTTGCCCAGAAATAGCTAAGAAAAAAAAATTAAAAAAATTTAAATTGAATCAGGTTGGGCAGACTGGATGGACCATTCGGGTCTTTATCTGCCGTCATCTACTATGTTACTATGAGAGCTAGCCCCAGAATAACGTAAAGAAGTCGTCAGTAGAGGGCTGGGAACCTGTCACTAGAATTTAGAGGCCTGCATACTACACAAAGCCCTCTTGGGAGTTGGCACCACTGATTTATCACGTGCTTTTCTTTCAGGCTACAAACCACAGGGGAGGAGATTGCAGACATTTTGTACATTTAATTTTGCTCTTCCCCATTTCAGATCACACCAGCACCGGAAACGCTCTTATTCACATTTCATACCCAGATTATGGCACATCTTCCTCCCCCCTTCCAAATCCATCAGATCATTAAACAATATATGGAACTTCAGGAAGGCCGTGAAAACCTTCCTCTTTACAAACCCAGCTCCTTAACGACTTGCATCTGCAGTGACCCGTCAAAAGCGCACCGGACTTTGGCGTACTGGCAATCCCGCAGCAAAATTTGTGCGCAGGACATATGCGCACTGCTTTTAAGATTTTTCATTAGCACTGGTGTGGGGGGGAAACCCCCACCCCCACCCCACCACACTGAAAACTCCCCAAAAGTGAAAATGGGGGTTCTGAAGATCTTTGAAGCGATAGCTCTTTTTCATGCGATAGTTTCCCCTGATGCAGCGAATAAGTGAAACAGGGCCTTGCCGGGAAATCTATTATTAACCCTCCCAGCGCGTTATATTGGCAGCGGCACTGGGAGCTGTGCAACTTTCTGCTCAGATCGATATAAATATCAGAGCAGAAAATCTTTTTGCAGATAAGTTTTGTTCTTTCCACTTTTGCGCATGAGAAGTGATATTATGACTGTTTTGAAAATGCGGCTTTAATTTATGGATTTTTCCAGACCAAAGATGTATTTCTTATGGCAGCTTTGAAGCCGTCATAGAGACTTCCAGGTGATGATAATCACTGAAATACTGAGGTCTTTTCTCCATTAAGAATATTTTTGCTCTGCAATCTCTGGTATTGAATTGTGTGAATATCTTTTTGGTGGTATGACAATATTTTTATAACCATAAAGTTCTTTAAAAAAAAAAAAAAAAAAAAAAAATATATATATATATATTTATTCAATTTCCAAAGTACCATAAAGTTCTATGACCTCAAAATGCAGGTGTAAAGAGCCTTAACCAATAGGGAGCGGAGGAGATAGTATATGCTGTGGATGGACAGATTGGATGGGCCATTTGGCCTTTATCTGCCATCATGTTACTTTGTTTCTATAACCATAGAGTTCTATGACATCACAATGCAGGTATAAAGAGCCCTAGCCAATAGGGAGAGGCAGAGATAGTTGATGCTGTGGATGGGCCATTTGTCCTTTATCTGCCATCATGTTTCTATGTTTCATCATTCCTAACTCTTGTAAAGTACCAATGTTTGGTACTTTACAAGAGTTACTGCCTAACCCCTAGTTGTCCCATTTGGCTGTTTTGGTTAGATTGTAAGCTCTATCAAGCAGGGATTTTATCTTATGTTTAATGTACAGTGCTGCGTATCTCTGGCAGAGCTATAGAAATAATAAGTAATAGTAGTGGGCTGGAATAATCATGGAATATAGATTCATAGTGAAAAGGCGCCACTGGTAGACTGGCTGGACTGAAACAAATTCCATGTTATTGTAGTATCCGGCGGTTCATATGATTTGGATTATCTACACATTTCTGCTTTGAGACCTAAACATTTGATTTTCTTCTTCCTCCCTTAAATATCTCTAACATGCAGTCATCAGGTAAAAATACCACCTACCCCCCAGCCCCCATGCAGTGCAAGGGGAGGTCCATCAAGAAGAGCAAGAAGAGGCCCATCGACCCACAAAGACAGAAGCAGAGTATGGCAGGCATGGAACTTCCCTATTACTTTGTTGCCATGCCACCTTCCAACCTTTTTCTTCATCTGCATTATCCGATCTCTACCTCTAGATCTCTTAGATCTCAAGACCAACACCTATTAGTAATTCCTTCACTAAAAGTTATTAACACAAGGCGTAACACAATCTTTTCCATAACAGCCCCTCAATCTGGGAACAACCTTCCACTGTACCTAAGACAGGAAAAAAACCTGGCAAAATTTAAGTCTGAACTTAAAAGTTTTCTATTTATGGATGCCTTTAATGATTAAATTCTTCGCATTCTTAATTTAATTACTAGGTCAATTGTCTTCGTCTCCCTTCCTATTGTTTTTCCCCTGAATTAATGATTTTAATACTGAATGTAACCATTAAATAATTTTCCTTTTGTTTCATTATAATTTGTAGAAATACCCTTAAAATGTACTGTAATATGTATATATAAGATTATCATTTGTTTACTTAATAATTGTAAGTATGTTACCAAAATTTTTTATTTATTTGTTCATCGCCTTGAATTTTGAATAGGCGATAAATCAAAATACTTAATAAACTTGGAAACTTGGTTCCGGTCCAGTAGCTGGAGAAGTGCTTAAGACTGTTAAGCTATTACAAGGCCAGATCGCACAGTAAGAGTTGTGTGGTAATTAGAAAAGTAGGAAGAACCAATGAAGCCACTGAAACTCTATAAGGCCTTGGGTAAGGCACTTGCCCCATCGTTGCCCCAGTACATGGATTGTAAGCCTTCCAGGGACCAGAATATCTAAAGTACCTGAAGGTAACGTGCCCCCCCTCCCCCAGTGAAAAGGCGTGGGGTAAAACCAAATAATAATTTTGGTGTTTGCCACGCTCACCTCCTGCTAGCCTCAGTAGACACATAAGGCTGTATGGAGGGATAGTGTTTCCTGCAAAATTTGCTTGTGGACATAGGCTTTGAACTTATGCTACAGGCAGTCGTGTAACCCTGCAAAAGAAATCTAGCTGTAAAATCCATGAGAAATATCAGGTTTTCTTTAGTCTTTAATTAGTCAGTTTGCCAGGAAGTAAGTAATCTTACTCTCCTCTACCCCAGCCTTTTACCAGCCCAGCCCATCCCCCCCCCCCAAAAAAAAATAATGCTTTTGTTGCTTATCTGCATCACACAAGCAATTAACAGTTATTTTCTATTAAAAAAGTAAAGAGTCTAATAAAATATCGGTCCTTTAGACAAACGGAATCTATATAAGTGTCAACTTTAATTCAAGGCTCCTGAGAATTAGCCACAATTGTTGCCGTGAATTATTATGATAAAGAGATATTCCTGAAGCCAGTTTGCATAATATCTATATGTGCAGCATGGTAAGCTAGAATCTGCATACTTTTTATCCTAGTTTGAAAATATTTTGCATATACGATGGAACGTTATCAATATGTTCATATAGTTGTCTGGCTGGCTTGACCCAAGCGGCCTATAAGCCTCAGGGTATATGCAGCTAGAATCTATTCCTTCCCCCGACAGCCTCAGCATATTTTAGTAAAACTTATTCTACCCCCTTGAGCCTAACTGAGCTCAGCTGCACATAATGACATCCAATCTGTTCAGGAAAAGAGAAAAAAAATGGAGAAGAATTTGCTTTGATTTATAGAGAGGCCAAATTGGCAGAGAACCCAACTCAGGAGGGGTGGGTGGGAAGAGAAACACAAAAAAGTGGATTTTTTTTTTCCCTTTGAATGTAATGGCACGTGCCCTCCCTCTCGGCTATGCCAACCAATGGCGTAGTGACAAATAACAAAGACAGTATCATCTGTACCCACAAAGGCCCCAGTTTAGCAGTTCTTCCAAAACACATTGCCATCCTCGGAGTGCGTTAACATGCTGTACTTAAAGATCCGAACGTGGTAAATTAGTCCTGCAGCTCATTAATTCCTCCTTGTCTTTCACACCCAATACAGATATATACAAACACATAGAGTGAAACATACATACACACGTACCCAACTTTATAATGTCCCAAGAGTTAGCTAAAAAAAAGGAAAGGTGCCCCAGGAAGAAATTGCAAATATACACCTCAGTGGTTTACTGTCAAGGAGAGAAGCACAGAGCATATTTGGAAAGTGGGAAATTGCTTACAATAGAAAGAAGAAAGAAAATTAAGAAGATCTGTAAGATTGGCGATTGACTAGGAGCTGTGTATTCGTCCTGTTGCTTGTGTCTTGTTCATTTGCCTAATTTTAGATTTCCTATCACTGATAAGAGAAGAAGACAAGGGGAGGCATGCATTTACCCTGCTGCCCGCCTTTCAACACAACTTCAGGGACTCTGGAGTATTGGGTTCAGTTCTGGTCTCTTTATCTCAAGAAAGATATAGTGGCGCTAGAAAAAGTTCAAAGAAGAGCGACCAAGATGAGGAAAGACTAAAAAGATTAGGGAAAGAGACGGCTGAGGGGAGATATGATTGAAGTCTACAGAATCCTGAATAGAGTAGAATGGGTACAAGTGGATCGATTTTTCACTGTGTCAAAAATTACAAAGACGAGGGGACACTCGAAGTTACAGGGAAATACTTTTAAAACCAATAGGAGGAAATGCATTGCAAGAGGTTGTGGTAAAATTGGATAGCTTAGCTGGTTTTAAGAAAGGTTTGGACAATTTCCTGGAGGAAAAGTCCATAGTCTGTTATTGAGAAAGACATGGGGGAAGCCACTGTTTGCTCTGGATCGGTAGCATGGAATATTGCTACATCTTGGATTTTGGCCAGGTACTAGTGACCTGGATTGGCCACCGTGAGAACAGGCTACTGGGCTTGATGGACCATTGGTCTGATCCAGTAAGGCTATTCTTATGTTCTCATGGACAATTTGTTACCTCTGATAACCTAGCAAGATGCTGGGATAATTACCTCAGTGCAAGGAGCAACAGAGGAATTAGAGCTATCATCCCTGCTTAAGGCTAAATATGGAATCGCTTAACGATGTTTCTGTACCCCTGGGTCAGGCTTTCATAAGCCGAAACACGGACCGTGTCAGGTCTGCAATCAATATTTGAGTCAAACACTGTTTTATTGACTTTAATAAATACTTATTTTGCAACAAATAGTCATCTACTTGTGTTTCCCTGGTTGATGTGTACAGTCCCAAGAGTCAGATCTTGGCAGATATAAGAGGCATTCATCATTCAAATATTGCCCTTGCCATCGGTGCTTGGCCGAAGAAAGCAATGAGGACAGAACTGTGCAGATAAAAGAACAAGGCTACGCGATCTCCCAAACTATCCAGTAGGTCACAAGAAGACAATCTTGCATCACCTCTCATGAGTCAAGTGATCAATAAATGCAGCCATCATTTTGCTATCCAATAGCTAGTAAAACTCATTCTTCCATTTATGTCAATCTACCCTTGAGCTGTTTCTTTCACTAGAAGACAGCCGGGAAGAGGGTCTGGTGGCCATCAGCCTAATTGCAGTGACTTTAGATTAAAAGTCAGTGGACGCCTTAGGTTTTTTTGGCCCACAAGTGTATGAGTTTTTAGAAACAAGTATTTATGGCATACGCCTTGGTGGGTTGACCACCTGTCCAGAGGATGCTTATTTGCTGCCTAAGCAAGGCCTACTAGAAGCAAAGCAAGCCAGCTGGCTCTGATCCACATTGCTGAAAAATTGCCGGTCACCACCCAGTTCAATTTTATCCTTGCAAATTGGTATCTGTTCCCAGCAGCTACTCAGCTCAATGAGCCATTATTAAAGAAACTAGAAAAACTCACAAGTAAACTCTGAGCTCCCATTATCACCCTTTTATGTGATTTTTTTTTTAAAACAGATGGAGATAAGGACATTTTGTAAAGGCACTGGCGTGGGTTTGTACCTGTGCAATTCTGCCAACTGAAAACTGCCCTCCCTCAGTTTGGTTAATAGTACCCAAACTGTTCTACAATGCACATGCTTAAGCCAAAAAGAAAAATGATACAATGCATATGCTTTTAGTCATATTTAGAAGTCATGGTGCCAGAGGCAATAGGTTGGGGGAGGGGGTGTGTGGCAAAACTACATATGCATTCTGTATTTTCAAATCTATATGTGACATTTTCTAGAGATGTGCATTTGTCAGAATGCATTCTATTGGTTAACATATGAATTAATGCACGTAAAGTCAGTCTGCATTCATTACAAGGTTTTAATAGATGTTAAAAATTATTTAACATACCGTAAATATGTATAACAAACTGTAACTATCTGAACATTAAATAAAAGGCCTAGTATCATCTGAAAATGAACTGAAAAACTTTTCCCTGTGCACATTTCTTGTTTTCAGTTCATAAAAATACACCTAGAAAAAGCCCCCGCAGCAAGTTTCACTGGTCCAGAGAGAGGACCAGATGAAGAGCCCGAAGGAAATCACTGTGAGAAACAATATCATCCACCCACCAGTTATCCCAGAACTGAGAAGTCTTTAGGTAAACCTGGAAGTGACATCATGGAGGGTCACACCAGCTGTAATACATTTTTACAACTGACTGTGGCCAGAACTCTCTCCTGGTTGCTTAAATTGCTTTGAATATTGGCCCCTCAATGGAGAAATTAAATCAGTACACATTCCATGGGTACATGATACTCACAGACAAGTGGCTTAACCCCAGGCAGGCCTGGCCTGCCCAGTTTGGTTTCAGGTGCAGCCACTGGCAGCAGTTTGTATATGCTGTAGGCGGCTGACCTGGAAGCCTTCCCTCTGACGCATTTGCATCAGAGAGAAGGCTTCCGGGTCAGCAACTGGCAGCATGTAGGAACCACTGCTGGTGTCCTGAAGAAATGGTACACAGGCTGGAGGGGTTGGGAAGGGAGGGAAGGAGGGAGGGAGAAAAAGAGAGAGAGAGAATTTGCTGCTTGGGCTGGAAGGTGGGAATGATGGGAGAGAGAAAATTTGCTGCATGGACTGGGGATGGGAAGTGAGGAGGACAGAGAGAAAATGTTCTGCATGTGTAGGCAGTTGGGAAGGAGGGGAGGGAGATAATTTGCAGTATGGGCTGGGGGTGAGAAGGGATGGAGAGAGAGAATTTGTTGTATGGGCTGGGGGTGGGAAAGTTGAGAGAGAGAGTCTGCTGCATGTGCTGGGGAGAAAGGGAAGAAATGAGAGAGGCTGCCGCACAGTCTGGGGGGGAAGGGGAAGGGAGGGAAAGAGAGTGATAAAGTCTGCCTAAATTGGCTGTTTGGTTACACCACTGCCACAGACTTTGCCCCAGTCCAGACACTTTGAAAATCGCTCTCCTTGGAGTCATTTATTTGAATTGCTATTCACAAACAAACAAGGAGGCACTTGTCCATCCTTTGGGCAAAGACCTAGCTTAAGCTTGGCCAACCGTTTGAATTAGTACTTATACCATGCAGCCCCAGTAACCAGACTTCTCAAATGTGCTAAATTCATCCATCAGCTGAAGAATTACGAGCCGAGTGTCTGCCGTTTATTTCATGGCGATATTTACACAGGATGAATCTCTGAGCACAAGTGCCAGTAGCTGTCACATAGGAGATGGATTAGGGAGAATTTGGCTAAGAGGTAAGCACAGAATATCTTACCATGTGTTGTCTTCTTGAAGTGCAGTCCCCAGTCTGCTCCAACAATGTCATCCTGTCCTTTTTAATTTTACACTGCTGCTCTGCCTGTACTTTCTCTGAAGGGACGTCAAGGTTTATCCCATCTGTCTAGAAGAGATTGTATGCACACTGAATGTCACCCTCATGTGGAGCAATGGACTGGATGACCTCCTGGGAGTCCCTAGAAAGAACAGACAGAGACTTATCTGTTTTCTAGGTAGGATATGAACTCAGTTCAAGTTATTTAAGCAAAATTGCAACTTCAAACCTCGTGGTAAAAACTTTAAAAAAGTAATAGGTGAACACTTTTCTGTAGTAAAATCAATCATTAAGATTACCACTGACACCATACTTTTCTACTAATCCTTTCTATAGTGCTGTACAATAAAACATTCAATAGACAGTCCTTGCCCAGTAGAGCTTACAATGTAGTCAACGGGTAAACAGGACAAGTAGGGGGTTAGGGAGGTTCTCAGGCTTCGCAAGCTAGTGGAATCAGGAGTTAAAAGCAACCTCGAAGAAGTGGACTTTTAGCCTGGATTTGAAGACGGCCAGGGATGGAGCTTGTTGAAATGACTCAGCCAGTTTGTTCCAGGCATATGGTGCAGCAAGAGAGAAGGAACATAGTCTGGAGTTGGCAGTAGAGGAGAAGGGTACAGATAAGAGGGGCTTGCCTAACGTGACCATAGATTTTTTTTTTTCCTCAAAACGGGACATCTACTAATTTTTCGGTAATAGTATGTGTATTCAAGAAAACGCATATTTCTATTTTTTTTTTTTAATTTATCAACTTTTTCAAATTTACAATTCACATGGAATATAATTCGCTTAGGACTCCTTTTACTAAGGTGCGCTAGCGTTTTTAGCGCACACACAATTACCGCGTGCTAAACCACGCGGTACGCTTCTAGAATAATGCCAGCTCAATGCTGGCGTTAAGGTCTAGTGTGCACAGCGATTTAGCGTGCACTATTCCGCGCATTAAGGCCTAACGCACCTTAGTTAAAGGAGCCCCTAGTTAATACATAATAAAGCACTGTGCTTAATTGCCAAACTTATTACAAAAAAAACTTTCAAAGTTTAAATTAAACGCTAGCAACAGCGGATACAAAAATCCACAGAGACTGCCGCTATCACAAGTATCAGCTGATACACCCAGAGAACAGACTGAGCCACTAAAGGGCAGGACAATCTTGCTTACAATTAGAGAACCCTTTGTTTTACTTTAAAAAAAGAAGAACCCACTAAGCTTCCTTGCCGAGCTTATTGTGGTGGGAAAATTTAACACCTGCAGCCGCTCACACTGGAATCAACTTATTAACCAGGGTGCTGAGGCTGAAACACGATGGACAATTTCATACGTTGTTAGCCAAGCTTGCTGCATGTATACACAAAAGTCCTTAAAGTGTTAAGTGCTTACTTTTTGATTTTGAGGTGAAACGTTCTCCCCACACCAAAAAATGGTAACAGCCTGTGGCTAAATTCAAGCGAGCAGGCTTCTGACCGACTTGCATGTGTGTGAGATGCATTGCGCGTGCCGTCATCGCCGTGCTACTGGGCGTTACCATCAGATTTTTTTAATTTTTCGCGCTTTTTCTTAAAAAAAAATCATTACAATGGGTTGCTCTTTTTCTGAAAATGGGATATTTCGGCGTCCCGAAGCTGTGCTTGGGGACAACGGGATAAGCTACCTAAAACCGGGATGGTCCTGTTCAAAACGGAGTTCACATGGAGGAGTGTAGGGAGAGATAAGAGAGGAGAGATACTGTAATTCCATAAGAGGAGTTTGAGCTGTATGTAGATAAGGATAGGGAGCCAAAGAAGCGACTTGAGAAGAGGGGTGATGTGAGTATAGCGACTCGGGCAGAATATAAGTTGAGTGTGTTGTGGTGTGCAAATTCATCACCGTCCCCGTCCCCGCGGATAACCGCGGGAAATAATCCCATGTCATTTTCTAGTGTCTATTTCAACCTCAATTCCTCTACACCAGCATTCTTCAAAGCAAAGCTTGAGGGTCAGTGGTTGTGGCCATTCATACTCTGATTCTTATGGGAGCCAAGGATAATGAAGCCATTGTGACATCACTGATGTGATTGGCTCTTAGGCACTGGTAGAATGAGGCATTATGACATCACAATATCTGCTCTGGATACCAGAGACTGTCATTCTGTAGTGTCTGTTTCAACCTCAGTCCTTCTACACCAGCATTCTTCAAAGCAAAGCTTGCGGGTCAGTGGTTGTGGCCATTCATACTCTGATTCTTCCCTCTCTCCTTAAAGAATGACATGAAGATGGTTTCCCGCGGTTATCTGCGGGGACGGGAACGGTGATAAATTTTGTCACCGTGTCATTCTCTAGTGTGCATCTTAGAGATCGTATATCCCTTTTATTTGTGCAGTTTCACTGGTTACCCATAAAATTTAGAATTGATTTTAAAATCCTGTTACTGACTTATGGGGCCTGATTCTATAAATGGTGCCTATGTTAGGTGCTGTTAATGACGAACGCCAGCGATGCCTAACTAAAATTCATGCATGACTTAATTGTTTTTTATGCGTTAAATAGTGTGGCAATTGACTGTGCCATTAAAAACCCATTAAAAAATAAATTTTTCCATTGATAATTTAGGTTGTGCATGGATATCCATGCGACTAGCAACACCTAAGTCGAGGGTACACCGACAAATCCGCACAGGACAATTCCACTCTGACAAAAAACACACCAACAACTGTGCACACGGGCAAGTGCGCGCAGGACAAGTGCGGCCCATGAAGGATATCTGGAAGGCCCTGATATGCTGACATCACACACATCCACGCTTGCTCGAGGCTCTCCAGATGTGGCCCGGAGGTCAGGGAAGGAGACAAGGCTTTCTGGGGGCTGGGGGGGAGGAGGGGAAGAACAGGGTGGGGCTGTAGGCTGAACTGGGCAGGACTGTTAAGAGGAACTGAGCAGGGCCATGGGTCCAGGTTTTTGCATCTCAAAATATGGTAACTCTAGCTTTGCGCAGATTCCCGTGCCCAAATTTGGGACAAGGATGTACACCAGTGTCTTGCAAACTTCTGGAAGCCGCGGTGCACTTAAACCCTGTGCCGTGGCTGGAGGGTATCCAGAAAGGTGTGGCTGTCAATGCAATGACATCACGCGCATGCATGATATCATCACATCAACATCCGCGCGTGCAAATAGGCCCTCCAGACGGGGCCTTGAGCTGCCAGTGGTGGGGGGGGGGGGGGCTGCAAGAGGAGAAGCGCAAAGATGAGGAAAGGTGCTGGCTGACTGCCTACAGAATGTGCCTCTTGCCGTGAAAAGCACATCGATTTACACCAACTGAAACCTGGTATAAATCCCAGTGCATAGGCTGGGCACACAACTCCTAAATTCAGAAACACTGTGTATGTTTCTGGAACCCCCTCGAACTGCCCATGCCCCTCCCATAGCCTTGCTTTCTTGTGCATTGTAAACAAGATTTGGACATGGCTCTTTATAGAATCGTGTAAAGGCAGTTGCATGCACAACTCCAAATTAGAGCCAATTAACCCCAGTAATTGATTGCTTAGCAACCAATTACTTAGTGTTAATTGCTCATTTGATGGAATTAGTCCAAGTTTCATCGGGAAGAAGGGCACCAAGGTTACAATATTCTGACTGATGCTCCCTTCTTTTAGACTAGAGGAATAAAATATAAGGGTTTACTTGAATCCATTTCTGTTTATAAAGCTGTGTCTGTATGGAATGGTCTTCCTTTGCCAGATAAATCGAATTCTTCTTATGAAATGTTTCATAAGAGTCTTAAAACAGAATTACCCTATAGATTCCTAATCTGATTTTATTGTTGTTTTGTATTTTAGACAATACATTTATTAAGTGTAAATGATTACGATTGTTATGTGTAGTTGGTTCCGACTGTTGTAAACTGTTTTGGACCCAGTTTGGGGGATAATAGTATATAAAAAACCAGATTAGATTAGTGTCTTTTCTTTTTTATCTTTTAGTAATTTATAATCTGCATATTCCGCTTTCTATGCAGATTACAAATTATTTGGGCACTCAAGTATTTTTCCGTAACTGTCTCGGTGGGCTCCCACTCTAACTAATGTACCTAGGGCAATGGAGATAAAATGATTTGCCCAGGGTCACAAGGAGCAGTGCGGGATTTGAACCCACAACCTCAGGGTGCTGAGGTGTTAGCTTTAACCACTGTGCCACTCTAGAAATCAAAATGAGCCAGGTAAAGGACAATGAAGCCATTGTGACATCACTGATGAGGCTGGCTCTTAGGCATTGGTGGAATAAGGCATTATGAAGTCACAATACTAGCTCTGGTCTGGTTATCAGAGGCTGAAACTTTTCACACTGTTTATTCAATTTTCTATGCTGTTCTCCCAGGGGAACTCAGAACGGTTTACATGAACTTATTCAGGTACTCAAGCATTTTTTCTTTGTCTGTCCCAGCAGGTTCACAATCTATCTAATGTAACTGGGGCAATGGGGGGATTAAGTGACTTGCTCAAGATCACAAGGAGAAGTGCGGGATTCGAACCCCCAACCTCAGAGAGCCAAGGCTGTAGCTCTAACACTGCATTACACACTCCCACATTTGGCAGCCAAATTTGGGCATCCTTTATAGAATCCATGGGACTCTAACCAAGTACCAGACCTTTTGGCAATATTAGCCTCACCTGATATTCCCAATAGACCGGTATCCCGCAAACTTTTCAGTGCCACAGCACACTAAATCTGGTGCCCTTTGCCGGAAGGCATCCGGAAGTACACAGATGTTGACATGATGATGTCACATGCATGCATGATGTCATCACGTCGTGTCCACGCATGCGCAGAGGCCCTCCGGCTGTGACCCTGAACCTATCACTTCGCCAGTGGGGGGGGGGGGGGAACCTGGGGAAGGCAGTAACACTATTTTTTCCATTCATTTTTCAAAGATGCACAATATAATCTTTTTAACAACACATAATGGTTAACCACAAAATTAAACTACACAAAGCACACTGACACAGATGTAAATTCTCAAAATTGACATAATTCAATCACTAAATTAAAAAATAAAATAATTCCCCCCAACCTTTGCTGTCTCCCTCCCTCCATGCTATGCCTTACCTTCTGGCCTGCTCCCGCCTACCCATTTTATGTCGCCCCCGGTGTTATCTTCAGGCTGGCTCCCTCTTCCTCACTGATGCAGTGCACAAAGCTGAGGGCTCCTTGCGCGTCTCGTGCCTTATCTGGAAGCCTTTCCTCTGACGTTGCAACGTCAGAGAGAAGGCTTCCGGTTCAGGTGCAGGACGCGTGTAGGAGCCACTGCTTGTGGCTTTGTGCACTGAATCAATGAGGAAGAGGGAGCTGCCTTGAAGATAACGCCGCATCGATTGCACCGTGGACCGACGGTTGAAGAACACTGTTTTGGGCCTGATGCACGTGCCGGCCCTGTGGACTGGCAAGAAATTTCTGTGGACCGGCACCCGTCCACGGACAGGTGGTTGAAGAACACTGGTGTAAGACATAAGAGGTATGCAGGAAAATAGTCTTTTGGTGGGACATTTTGAAGGCGTTAGGGGAGTTCGTTAATGTATATTTGGTCTGTTCACAGGGATTATGCCTTGAGAAAGTTTATGGTGAAACATGTCGGCAGAATAATCCCTACCTTTGTGACCATGAAATAAAGTTAAGTAAATTTATAGCTAAATCCAAAATTTAAAGGTTTAAAATATTTAAGTTATTTAAAGATATTTATGATGAACTATGAATTATGAAGTACACCTTTTGAAAAAAGAACCAATGACAAAATGACATGTCAAGCTTAAGGCTATGAATTGTTTGAGCCTGGAGTGGTGTCGTTGAGGTTCTGCAGTAAAAGTAGAAGCTTGAGGTGATCGATCTACTCTTAGCCACATAAGGTGCGGCTATATTAACTGACCACTAGGGGTGCCAGTGCTTAAAGATGGCCCTCTTTTACTAAGGTGCGCTAAGTGTTTTAGTGCGCGTTTAGCACGTGCTAAATCAACGCATGTGCTAACCGCTAATGCATCCATAGGATAACATACACGCATTAGTGTTTAGCATGTGATTAGCGTGCGCTAATTTATTGCACGCTAAAAAGCATAGCGCACCTTAGTAAAAGAGGGAGTAGACGTCTTCATGGACCATGTTTTTGTCTTCCACTATCTCCTTTATCTATATTTCTTTATTCCTAGTAAACAAATAAATACAAAAGACTGGCACCAAACATCAACTTTTCATACATTGCATTTCCATGCTAAATATTTTATAGATTATTTAGAATATGTTAATAAATCATTTATTAGCTGTTATATTACAGTTGTTCCCCACAACTTGCTTTATTATTCCTACCTACTATTAATCATTTCTATAGCGCTACTAGACATCAAAACACAGAAGAAACGGTGCCTGCTCTAAAGAGCTTACAAATCTATTAAGTTACTATGTTATAACAATTCTAATCATCATTAGATGAAAATCATTTCTTTGCCAGTTATTAAACATTGTAATGTAGTTAAGAGTGCTTAATGCTTGTATGGAAAGAATGTCTTATAAAAAAAAAAAAAGTTTTAAAATGATTCTTTAACACGTCAAATAGCAGGTCAGAAAATGGTTAGAATGTCTCATTAAGGAAATCTAAAATGTTATCATAAATGCTAATTATATTCCCTTACATTGTCGGGTTTTCTATGGTACCTTTCTCCATGAGTACATAAATCAGCATAAGTGATAAGATGAATAAAATACCGAAGATATATTGGGATGGAAGAAAACCTGAAAAGCTATTTTGAAGGGGTAGATCTTAAACCTTGTGGAGAACTGAAGGTGGGAGGATGTTCTGAGTCTGTCCTGATGGAAAGAGGCCAAATAGGAGAAAGCACACATAAAAAAAAAAGAGAGGACACCGAGTGAGAGACTGGTACAGTCAGGCAGGCAGGCTTGGGAATGGTGGGGGAGGGGAAGTGGGCAAGAGAATAAAGAAAGAAGACAACGCAAGGCTGAGCCTGGTCATGAACTGCTTTACATTTCAAGACAAGTTATGTAAACAAGATATTAATAAATAGGATATCAACAGAGAGAGGTTAAAAAAGGGTGCCAGGGGGACATGGCATATATGCCATGATCAAAATTTGCAATTACCGCAGCTGAACACAGGACTGTACTCCTGCAAATTTAACGCGGCAACTTTTACGTGGTATGTATACGGCTGCCTTTGGTTAGCACATGATAAAAATCGGTGTGCAGTTACTGCAGAGGTGGCGAATGGTTCCGTGCCAACTCTGCATTAGTCAGTTACTGGGGACTTCTGTATAGATCGCTCAGATTTGTGAACTTAATTTTGCCTATGAGGGGGGTGCTGAAAAGTTCTCAGCCCAAACAACTGCCTAAATTCTGAGCACTATTTTGCCCCTGTAGCGGAAAAGAATCTTATTTTATTTTGCAGAATCGTTATGCTGTTTCGACATTGTTTCAGATCATTGATTGAACCATGCCAACGAAAAATATGGAATTTTCAAGTGTGGAACTCCAAGCCATCGTGAAATTCCTACTCTTGCAGAAGGAAACTCCAGAGGAAATCCATGAATGTATGATGCAAACGCTGAGTGACAAGTGAAGAAGTGGTGGGCAAACTTTCAACATGGAGATTTCGAGACTGAAGATGCAGCCAAGGCTGGGATGCCTCAAACTGCGTCAACTCCTGAAATTGTTGACCATGTCCAGATCAGCGAATATTGACTAAAACAATTACTGAGACACTACTGCCTACTATTCAAAGCCATTAACGGAGAAAGCCCAACCTACTGGAATAACCGACTAACTCAATCCTCCTCATCCAGGCACAGGAGAACCCACTCACTTTTCACACACCCACCATCCAAAAATGTCAAACGAAAAAAACTAAATAACAACCTAATAGCCACCAAAGCAGCTAAACAAATCACCATTCTGTTGTCATCGACCACAGAATACAAAACCTTCAAGAAAGATACTAAAACCCTACTCTTCAAAAAATACATAAAACCTTTCTAACACGACCAGTTCCTACCTAAACACGACAAGTTCCTACTTCAACCCCACTTCTAATTACCCAACTAATGCTAAAATGCCTCTATTTATCCATCACTTACCACCTTAAGATCTCGACAATTCTTTGATAATTCTTATTACCCAACATTTATCACCTTAAGATAACGACAACTCTTTGGTAATTCTTATTACCCAACAAGATAACGACAACTCTTTGGTAATTCTTATTACCCTACATTTATCACCTTAAGATAACGACAACTCTTTGGAAATTCTTATATAACTCTTATGACATCTCTTATGCTATTCCTGTAAATTTTTATGTAAAACTTTTTATGTAATCTCTGAAAACTTTTATGTAATCCGCCTTGAACCGCAAGGTATTGGCGGAATAGAAATCACTAATGTAATGTAATGTAATATCCAGGAAACATGTTGGGTGTATAATCCATGAGCAGCTGGGTATGCAGAAGCTGTCAGTCAAGTGGGTGCCCAAATGCTTGAATGCTAACAAGAAACGACGTTGTATACTTCCAAGTTGATTTTGCAGCATTTTCAGCAAGCTGGTGCCAACCTTTTGGAATGACTAGTTACTGTTGATGATCCTGAGATAAAACTACACTCAGGTTCTCCAAGATCAAGGAAATTCAAGACCCAAAAGTCAGCAGGAAAGGTTATGGCCCCAGTGTTTTGAGGTCAGGAAGGTGTTGTAATGAGAAACCTAAGGCAAGTTCGAAAATTCTTCGACAGAAAACAATTCCAGCTCGTGGTTCAGTCCCTAGTCCTGGGTCTTCTAGACCACTGCAACATCCTCTAACTCCCCTGCCCCGCAAACTACAAACGGTACAAAACATAGCTCAGACTTATCTACTCACTGACGAAACATGACCACATCACAGCGGCTTACCTCGATTCACACTGGCTTCCAATACAAGCAAGAATACTATTCAAATTGTACTGTCTACTATTTAAGACCATAAACAGAGACTGCCCAGCCTACTTGAACAACCGACTAATCTAAACAACCACAACCAGACATAAGAGAACCTCCCCTCCATTCACGCACCCTCCAATCATAAACGTCAAATGAAAAAAAAATGTACAATTGCCTCCTGGCCACTCAAGCAGCAAAACTAGACTACCAATTCTCCAATTTAATGATCACGACCCCAGACTACAAAACCTTCTGAAAAAAATAAAAATCCTGCTATTCAAGAAATCCTTAAAGCCAAACTAACGCAGCAAGAATCATCTCAATCCCCAATAGCAACCCGCTCCACTCCATAATACCACGGGAAATGTCCAGATAACTCCTTATGTATTCCTAAATGTCCAAATAACTCCTTGAATCACTAATGTCCAAATAACTCCTTGAATCACAAATGTAATGTAATGTAACCAAGGGGCCAAATAATTAATGCAGAGAGAAGCATAGCACAACAGAGGAGAAGTTCAGGCTTCACTTTATTGCTAGTAGCACTGCGAAGACGTAAAAATTTGACACTGACAGCGTTTCAGCGTCTGCGCCTACGTCAAGAGTCTCGAAGGCTGATCTCTCTATCATATGAATAGAGCACAAAAACGCAGGTCAGTTGTCGGAGCGAGCGGAGAAGTAACCGGTGTCCAAAGCACAGCTCAGGGTCACGAGTTGGCTGTCGCTCACGTTCATAACAGGATCTGCTTTCCTCAAAAGTTCATCACTCTATTTCCTAAGCCATTAAACCTTCTTGTCAGCTGTGCATCTTTGGACTGTTCTTTTAACACAGTTCTCACAAATCCTTCAACAGAGATCCTCGTCCCCCAAACCCTTGGCCAGCTGGCAGGGCTAGGCAGCCCCCTGCCAACACTTTCTTATTCCAGGGACTCGGGCACTTCTCAAAATCTTTTTTATAAATCTTTATTTAAATTTTTCAAATAAACAACAAATTATGTTTAAAGGCAATATACGATATTAATATATCCAATATTAGTAATCATAATTCAAAACAAAGATAATACAAAATAAATCCATTTTCATTATTGGAAATATATTGACAAAAAGAAGTAACCCATACTTTTTATTTAACATAGTCCTCAATAAAGGAGGAAGGAGACTAAGAAAAGGAAATTCTTCCAGGAAAGATCACATATAGAGAATGACACGGGGAAAAAAATCTGTCCCCGTCACCGCCCCGTCACCGGCCCACCATCCTCTGCACCGCCCCGTCACCGCCATTCCATTCACCGCCCCGTCACCGTCACTGCCATCCCTTTCACCGCCCCGTCACCGCCACTGCCATCCCATTCACCGCCCCCGCAGCATCTTTTGGGATCTTTAACTCATCATCGCTAGGACTCGAATCTGAGTCCGTGGCACCTAACATAGAATGGAATTAGTATGGCAAAGTAATGAAGAATGGTCCAGCAGCCCCTACCCTCCCTCCACCTCACCTTATATTCGTTCCGAATTTGCCGGCTTCCTTTTTCCCTAGCCGCACGCGTTCAAAAAGCCGTGCATTTAGCCAGCTCCCTCCCTCCACCTCACCTTAAATTTCGAGTTTTCCGGCTTCCTTTTTTCCGAGCCGCACGTGTTCAAAAATCCGTGCACGCGCGGCTGCGCGAGTCAATCAAACTTCTCCTCTCCTGCAACTTCCTGTTTCCGGTTGCGTCAGAGGAGAAGATTGATTGACTCGCGCAGCCGCGCGTGCACGGATTTTTGAACACGTGCGGCTCGGAAAAAAGGAAGCCGGAAAACTCGAAATTTAAGGTGAAGTGGAGGGAGGGAGCTGGCTAAATGCTGCGGGCGGGCGGTGGCTGCGGGGACCGCGCGATCCTTGATACCTCACTGCGGAGACAAGACCATTCACCGCCCCGCGGGCGGTGAATGGCCTTGTCCCCGTCGCCGCAGCGACTGCTAGTTTTCTTCCCCGTTTTCGGCGGGTGACCCGCGGCTAAAATGCGGTGGCCGCGGGTAAACCACCACCGTGTCATTCTCTAATCACATATTAAAGTTTTACAGGAAATTAAGTGAGAACCGATGGTTAATAAAAGAAAAAGGACTTGAGTTACACCGAAGTCATTATGGTGCAAATGAAACACCTTTACCCTCTAAAAAGAAACGCAGCTGCTGAGAATCATAAAAGATATATCTATTGTTTTGAAATACAACAAAACACTTACAAGGGAATCTTAACTGAAAAGAGGCTCCTAATGAAACAACTTTATCCCTATATGCAAGAAATTCTTTCCTTCTAGTCTGAGTCCATTTTGAAACGTCCGGATATATATATATTCTTTCTCCCAAAAAGGAAACTTGTTCTCAAAATCTTTTTTAAAACTACTTTTCAACTGTTAGACAACCTATACCATACCACCCTGTCTTCCCACACAGTATGAGAGGGAACTGTACCTCGCAATAATTGTTCTGTTGGTCCTGAACCCTCCCCAGGTTCCCTAGGGTCCAATCTCTCAGGTATAGTAAAGGCAACTTTGGGGCTTTAATTCTGCCTCAGCTTTTGAATGTGGCACCTGACTTCTCCAGGGCTTCCAAGCACCTTCACACTAGAGGTCTGCACAGGAACGGGGATCGCGGGAATCCCGCGAGTCCTGCGGGAATCCCCCCCTAACCCACGGGACTCCCGCGGGGACCCCCCTCTGGACCACGGGAATCCCACGGGGACCCCCCTCTATCCAACGGGACTCCCACGGGGATGGAAGGCTTTGGAAGCAGGGTTCGTCCATATAATATAATGGACACGTCAGCCTTAGTAAAAGAGGGGGTTTATAAGTTAATTACCTGAGCAGAAAACAAAAAAAGGGTTCCACCAAAGAGATTCCACAAGGAAAACAGCAGCGCAAACACAAAAGAAACTGTGGAATTGATGATCCTGTCAGAAGTATATCCCAACTGTATTATTTCTATTCATCACAATAACCTATTATAAATCTACTCTTTGCTTCTCAATTCTCCTGGAAATGTTCCAGACTAACAATTGTAACATGATACATTCTTGATTCTATGTACTGTAATACTCCTGGAAATGTCCAGTCTTCTAACTTGTAATCCGCTTAGAACCGCAAGGCACAAGCGGAATAGAAATCACTAATGTAATGTAAGTAATTGCTGCTTTTTATAGGGACGGGCGGGGATGGAGGTAATTCCTTGCGGGGACGGGTGGGGACGGAGAGGATCCTGACGGGGACGGAGAGGATCCTGGCGGGGACAGGTGGGGATGGGTGGGATTTCTGTCCCTGTGCAACTCTCTACTTCACACACGTACTGCCCCCAAAGCTTTACACAATTTTACTTCTCAGGATCAAATCATTAAAACCATAAACAGTTTGGGCATTTCCTGACACTGGCTAATTCATGCATGCACTCTTCTATCATATCTTGTTTTGGCTCAGAATACCATTCCATGCTACATTAAAACAGGTTCATATCCCTCTATCTCCATTTGACCTTCCTCTTCATACTCTGGTTCCCCACACCCTACCTGGAAGTATAAGTGCTTCAGTTTCTGCAAACTCTTCAGTTACATATTCTTTCCCCCCCCCCCCCCCCCCCCCACCCAGCCAAGTTTATCTCTGGGAGTCAAATAACTTTTCTTCCTGCTTCCTCCTAGTAGAACTTTCCTATGGGGTTATGGTAACGGTGCCCCATTCCTCTCAGGGTTCTTTAATGTGGCTGGAAGGTTTCTCTGCCCTGGCATTCTGAGCTGTTGCTCCTCCTCCCTTAAGTTTACAACTAGAAGGCATTTATTCAGGTAAGGAAGGTAGTGTTACCAGATTTTACCTTTATAAAATGTGGACCCATGGCCACACCCACAGGCCTGCCCAGTTCCACCTGGCCCCACCCAGGTCATGCCCCAGGACAAAGTGCCAGGTTTTGAAAAGCCATCCAGATGCCTGGACATGTCCTCTAAAAAGAGGACATATCCAGGTAAATCCGGGTAACCCTAACCTAAGGCTCTCGTGGAACCGTTTGGTGTGCCTGAAACACACCAGCTCTGATAGTTCCTCCCTTTTCTTTAACCCTTTGGTCTGTCTGCATATCTGCAGGCTTAGCGTAAGCTTTCAATCGGGGTTTAGAAAAGGAATGATGGGGTAAATGAAGTAGATCTTGGGGCTACTTCGGTTCATAGACAACGGCGCGAAAGACAAAGGTGCGTCCGGACAATTGACCGCAGCGCGGAGGCGCGCGCCGCTCAAAATTACTGTTTTTAGGGGCTCCGACGGGGGGTTTTGTTGGGGAACCTCCCCCACTTTACTTAATAGACATTGCGCCGTCGTTATGGGGGGTTTGGGGGGTTGTAACCCTCCACATTTTACTGTAAAACTTAACTTTTTCCCTAAAAACAGGGAAAAAGTGAAGTTTTCAGTAAAATGTGGGGGGTTACAACCCCCCAAACCCCCCCACAACGCGGCGCGATGTCTATGCTGCGCTCAATTGTCTGGGCTCGCCTTTGTCCCGGCGCGCTTTTGACCCGACACCGCTACTTCTGCATCCTCCCCTATCACCTGTACTTCCAGTGTGTTTTTTAACCTTCTTACGGGGTTCAAACGCTCTCTCCCTTTCTTTAGGAATGGGCTTGGCTTGAGCCTGTTCTGATCCGTCTGCAGGGTTTTTAAACGCGACAGCATGCATCTGTGCCGTAAATGTATACCTTCACTATAGCCCTTATATAGTCTGTATTGGGCCAAATGTCGGTCTGAATGGTACCATACTATCTGTATATTAAGGCCCTAATTCTATAAATGGCACCCAACCACACAGTTGTCAATGAACCACTAGGCATCCTTTAAGGACTGACACCTAGGTGTCTAGGCATCACTGGGCATCATTAAGGTAGGCATTGGTTTATTAGACACTTAACTTGCCTGCCTAGTGATGCCTAATGAAGGATGGTTTATTAAATAAAATTAACCATAAACCATGTTTACCTTGCCTATTTGTCACTCCAACCATGCTTACTTTACAGATAGGCATGGTCAGGTGGCAGAGGGCACCTCCACTTAAGCGTCACTTAGATATTTGCGTGTAAACTTAATTGATATTTTTTAAATTGTTTCTTAAGAACATAAGAAGTTGCCTCCATTGGGTCAGACCAGAGGTCCATCGCGCCCAGCGGTCCGCTCCCGCGGCGGCCCATCAGGTCTATGACCTGTGAAGTGGTTCCTGACCATTTCTATAACCTCCCTCTGCTTCTATCTGTACCCCTCAATCCCCTTATCCTTTAGGAACCTATCTAAACCTTCCTTGAACCCCTGTACTGTGCTCTGGCCTATCACAACCTCCATTAATAAACATGTTACACGTGGATTTGCGTTAGGTGTCTGTGATTAGGGCATCGTTGATAGAATTTCTCCCTAAGAGCCTGAATTGGGGGCAGATCGTAGTAGATGACGGTAGATTAAAGACCCGAATGGTCCATCCAGTCTGCCCAACCGCACCCTCTCTTTAAATGACTGATTTAATTTAAAAATTTTCCTCCTCCTTAGCTCTTTCTGAGCCAAAACCCAAAGCTCTGCCCGGCACTGTGCTTAAGTTCCATCTACCGAAGTCTTCGTCCAAGCTCGCTCCAGCCCATCTAAACCATCGGCAGCTGTCAAAGTCCTCCCCAGCCCTTCAATAATTCAGCCAATAAACAATGGATTTGTATCTTTAGTTTGGGCCTTTGGAATAGGAAACCTAAACCATCTAGATAGTGCCAGCACCGCGATTGCTCTATCCATATGTTCAGCATCACTGCTTGTCCATACACAACAGTACTGAATATATGGAATAAATTAATGCCGCGGTTGACATTTAATGTGTTCTAGTCACTGCACCAGCTGCATGCCAGGCCCCCATCGATGTCAGAGTCCAGATTTAGATGCGGTGCCTTCCACAGCTTCAATGCACAATTGGGAAGCTGTCACTGCACCTGCCAAATCGTTGACAAACTGCTCTCTTCGTTCATACTTCTGAGTGACCACAGTTCTGCTTCACGGCGTGACCCATCTGCAAATCATAGGAACATAGGAGCACGGAGGCAGAGAAAGATGAGTTGGCTTATCCAGTCTGGCTTAACTATGCCATGCATTATCCCTTCGGCTCCATTTCTATAAGGCTACTATAAGTACACAGAGCTGTACACGTTATACACAGGTACTTTCTCTGTCCCTAGTAGGCTCACAATTTTGTGCGTGGGGGCGATGGAGTGTTAAGCGACTTGCCCAGGGTCACCAGGCACTGCAGTGGCCACTGAACCCAGTATCCTAGGATCGAAGTCTGCTGCACTAACCATAAGATCTTCCTTGGCAATCCTGCGTACTCGTCCAAAGCTTTCTTGAGTTCAAATACAGTTTTCGACTTCGCCTCCAACACCAGGTGGCTGTTCCACATGTTCACCGCCCTTTCCATGACAAAATACTGTCTTAGGTTACTCCTGAGTTTGTCCCTTTTCACCGTCACCCTGTGCCCCTTCATTCTAGAGCTTCACTTCCTGTGTGCTTATGCCACACAGAGGTATTTAAACAGCTCTAACATATCTGCCCTCTCCCGCCTTTCTTTCAAAGTATATATATTGAGATCTTTAAGTTTGGCCACATATGCTTTATGATGAAGATCACTGGCCATTTTGGTAGCTGCCTTCTGGACCAACTCTATCCTGTTTATATTTTGTGAAGGTGTAGTATCCAGAATTGGACATAGTACTTTAAATTTGGTCTCAGCAGAGACTTTCCAAATATACTCAAATATAAGATGAGATTTTTTTGCCCAAATAATGGGGGTCTCGTCTTATATTCGGGTCAGCGCCCCCCTCCCGGATTTGTTGCTGATCCCCGCCATCCTACCGTATAACTTGGTGGACCAGGATAGGAGGGAATCCCTCCTGTCTCCCGACCCGGCGGACTCTGACAATTTTTCTACCTCCCTCCCACCTCCCCTCGCGTTCCTTTTTGAATCCCTTGTGGTTCAGTGGTGTATCGGGCAGGAGAAAGCATTCTGCACTCCTGCCTCACACCGAGCTGCTTCTTGAATGGCTGCCTTGAGTTCTTGTGGCCCAGCGGCATACCGGGCATGAGTAAGCTTTGTGCACTCCTGTCCAGCCCTGAGCCACTCCCTGAATGGCTACCACTACTAATCTAATCGAATTCTCAGTCTTATATACCGAATCATCTCCTACAAATAGGAGCTCGATTTGGTTGACATAATTAGATCAAAGAAAAATCCATTAACTTTCATCGGAGCTATAGCCTACAATAAGCAATGAAACATGGTGTTTAAGATTTTAGGAAAGATCTGAAGAGATAAACACGATCTAATTTGAGGAGGTAATTCATTCCATATCGCAGTTAGTAAGTATGGAAAGGAATTTGAAACTTTACTAATGGACTTGATCCCTCTTAATGATGGAAAAGAGAGCTTATACACTTGAGTTGTTCTTTTGCCGAAGATCTCATGGTGCTTAGAGATAAAGACATCTAAGGAACAAATAGTCCTATGCACCCAGGCATTTTTTTGGCGTTACATATAACACTGTTATTATTATTAATAAAAGCACCAGTTTTATAAAGCTGGACCTATAAATCATATCATATTCAAATTAGCATCCTTCACCCAAGGGATCGGGATTAGATGTATTTCACTGCTGCTATTCTATGCCTGCTTCCACCCAGCCAGCCCCACCACCTGCATTCCCATCCTTGCCTCTGAGAGTTCAACACCTGCGTATTGATTTTATGTTCTTCGGCTGCGCTAGGGGAGGGGGAAGGGGGAGGGGCTGGACTGTAGATATGCCAACACACAAGAGCTCCTGGTTTATGATTTCTAACATGCCATTTCACTCAGAGATTGCAAGTTCAATAATTAACAGTTAGGAGCTGAATCTTGACATCCCCCAAAAAATGGGGAGGTTTGTTCTATGGAGTGTTCCTTCCTCTCGGGAGGAAGGGGGGTTTAGGAAAACAGAGGAAGAAAATTAGCGTGATTTTGCATTGTTAAGCTGGCACATGCTGCTTCGTTAATGGGACTGGTGCACATTGCAGCAGAGTGGAATCCCCTGCAAAGGCACTGGAGGCAACAGCGATGGGTCCCCCACACTCCCAGCACGTGAATTGCTGATATACAGGAATAAAACCCATGTTAATTAAAGAGGATGGGCTGGAAAAGTGAACAGAAGACCACCCTTTTTCTCGCAGCAGATGTGCAGTAAAATAATCTTAATCCTCAGAGAAAGAAGTAGCCCAGTGGTTAGAGCAGCAGGCTGAGGGCCAGGGAAGCCAGCGTTCGGTCCTGCTTCTACCCACCGCGGTTTGAGTAAATCACTTCACT
This sequence comes from Geotrypetes seraphini, assembly GCF_902459505.1. Classification (NCBI taxonomy): domain Eukaryota; kingdom Metazoa; phylum Chordata; class Amphibia; order Gymnophiona; family Dermophiidae; genus Geotrypetes; species Geotrypetes seraphini. The sequence goes on from NC_047098.1 coordinate 18,752,044, forward strand.
CTTCACAGCCTCAAGTACAAATTTAAATTGCAAGTCCACCTGGAGCAGGGATATAACTTGTCTACCTGACTATAACTCAACTTGAGCTCAGATTTTCAAAAAGGCAAAGAATTAGATCCATTTTTTTCATGTTCAAACATTTTTATTGAAGGAACAAAAAGAAAATACATTCATATAATATATAAAGATATTTCTTACAAATAAATTCATATATCTAAAAATTCCACCCAGTTTCTTTGACTGGGTAACGAAAAAGCTGGATATGGGAGAGTCCCTGGACGTCGTGTACTTGGACTTCACTAAGGCCTTTGATAGTGTAACACACCGCAGGTTATTGACCAAGATGAGTTCGTTGGGATTGGGAGAAACATTGACTGCATGGGTTAAAGACTGGCTCAGAGGTAGATTTCAGAGGGTGGTGGTAAATGGTACTCTCTCTGAAACGTTGGAAGTGATCAGTGGAGTGCCGCAGGGCTCGGTCTTGGGTCCGATCCTATTTAATATCTTTGTAAGGGACCTGGCTCGGGGGCTTCGAGATAAAATTACATTATTCGCCGATGACACTAAACTATGCAACACAGTAGGGATAAGCACAGTGTCCGACAGTATGGTGCAGGACCTACTCTTATTGGAACATTGGTCCACAACTTGGCAACTAATAAAAAAATAAGCCCCTCACATTCAATAACGTCAAAATAATATGATAATCAAAAAATGAAAAAGCAAAAAAGTATAAATGTCAGAAATAGACTTATAAACAATTTACAAAACTTTATTCATTTCAGGAATATTATAATATGAAAAGTATCATTAACTTAATAAGACTATTATAAAATCGGTATAAAGATATACAAAAGACTCAAGCCCCACTAGCAAAAAATGTAAGCTGCATGATCATGAAAGAAAAAGGCGGTCAGAAAATACCGCGAATGACTGAGTTTGCGAATCGCCGACCGCGAATTCGCGGGGGTGTACTGTATTAGGATTTGAAGAATGCAGGATAAGAGTTTCGTAGGTGAAAGATATGGAATTGTCAATTTGCGATACTGTTTTAATTCTACGCCCTATTAAGTTCCATCAAATTTGTACATTGCAAGTCGTTTTGTGAGCGACCATGTGAAATCTGGCAGCGGTGCTCCTAGAAGATATTAGTGGTTGCCCATGTGCTCAGCTTAGAGGGGACATAGGACTGGATTATGCTGGTATGCTATAATGGAACCTGGACTCCCAGATGTCATGCTAGAATAGGCTCTCACCACATGTCCTTGGGGCACCTAGATGCAGGTACCCAGGTCTAGAATTTCCCCTCAATATGCATCGAGTGGAGGTATGCACTAATGGTTAGTGCAGTGAGCCAATGGCGTAGTGACGGGGAGCAGTTGGAGATGCTGCTCGCTCCGGGGAAGCTAAACGGATGCGGGGAAGGGGCTCACGAGTAGCAGCGCGAGGCGGAGAAGAGGGTGAGGGAGGGCGCCACCACTCCGGGTGCCTCGCACCCACGCTAATGACAGCGCAGCGGGCTGAGAGCCTGGGGGACTGGGTTCAGTTCCCGCTGCTGTTCCTTGTGACCCTGGGCAAGTCACTTAACCCTCCAGAGCCCACTAGGGCCACAACAAAATTGCCAGCACACAGTATTCGTAAAATCGCACGCAAACAAAGCCGGGCCGACAATCGCTGGCAGGACATCAGTGCACCGGATTTAAACTGAATTTTAAAACGCTTTGAGGGGGGAGCCACCACACTTAACTTAGTAGGGTTGGCGCTGCCGTTGGGGGGAGGGTGTTGGGGGGGGACACCAAAGGTGGTATATCAAGTCCATGACCCCTTACCCTTAATTGCCACTTTAATAGCTTACTACAAATTGGGGGGGGGCATTGCTGGGAGACAGCAGTCTAGAGAGAGACTTGGGTGTGCTGGTGGATGCATCACTGAAGCCATCTGCGCAGTGCGCAGCAGCCTCGAAAAAAGCCAACAGGATGCTGGGCATCATAAAGAGGGGCATAACAACCAGGACGCGGGAAGTCATCATGCCATTGTATCGAGCGATGGTGCGTCCACATCTGGAATACTGCGTTCAATATTGGTCGCCGTACCTCAAGAAGGACATGGCAGTACTTGAGAGAGTCCAAAGGAGAGCAACGAAACTGGTAAGAGGGCTGGAACACTGCCCATACGCTGAGAGGTTGGATAGGCTGGGGCTCTTCTCTCTGGAAAAAAGGAGGCTCAGGGGAGATATGATAGAGACCTTCAAGATCATGAGGGGCATAGAGAGGATAGAGAGGGTGGATAGGGACAGATTCTTCAGACTGAAGGGGACAACAAGTACGAGGGGGCATTCGGAGAAACTGAAGGGAGATAGGTTCAGAACGAATGCAAGGAAGTTTTTTTTTCACCCAAAGGGTCGTGGACACCTGGAATGCGCTACCGGAGGAAGTGATCAGGCAGAGTACGGTACAGGGATTTAAACAGGGATTGGACGGATTCCTGAGGGATAAAGGTATCGTGGGATACTGAGAGAGGTGCTGGGATGTAACACAGGTATAGAAAGCTAACCAGGTAATAAGTATAGAAACCCAACCAGGTCGTGCATGTGCAAGACCGGAGGGTTAGGACTTCGATGGGAAGATAGGACTCAATGGGAAACCAAGGTGGCAAGGGGGCCCCTTCTGGTGATTCAGACAGGTCGTGACCTGTTTGGGCCGCCGCGGGAGCGGACTGCTGGGCAGGATGGACCTATGGTCTGACCCGGCGGAGGCACTGCTTATGTTCTTATGTTCTTATGTAGATAGATGCAGAAGTTACGTTAAAAGAGAAGCCCTTACTTGAATAATTTTTCCATAAGCAAAGAATAGGAGGACTTTCTTTCTGGGGGGGGGGGTGTGTGTGAAAAAAAGCCCTTTGTGTTTAATTCTTCAGGTAAGTCTTGAAAGGATGTCTTCCTATCTGACTCGAATATGTCTATATACTATGGGGGCCCAGCACATCTCCAGTGTCCCATTTAGCATCTGCCGAGCATCCCAGTGCAGCCCTGCAGTGGAAAATAAGCCATGGGGGGATAGATTTGACAGGAAAAACAAAGCAATCATACCCTAATGCCTCCAGGCAGAGAACTTTTTAACACGGATTCTGATTGACTAAAGGCAACACTACAGCACGAGGCTTGAAAGAGAATCTTATCCCAACCTCATTTATAAACTAAACACTGCAGAAACCCCCCCCCCCCCCCCTCAAAACAACAAAACTTAAACCCACAGTGCTGTGATTTTAAGCACTGGCTTGTCGTTCTTGTCCCCTGTGCGTATTGGGCTCTTCAATAATTCTTCCTACCTTTAGACCTCCCTCTTATACCGATGCATAGTGTGGGTTTTAGCGCCGGCAACCATTCCGATGCAGTTACCGCCGCTGCCGGCGCTAAAACCCACGCTATGCGTTGGTAAACGATATGTGAAGTTCACAGAATCATCCATGTTCTAGACCAGGGGTCTCAAAGTCCCTCCTTGAGGGCCGTAATCCAGTCGGGTTTTCAGGATTTCCCCAATGAATATGCATGAGATCTATGTGCATGCACTGCTTTCAATGCATGTTCATTTGGGAAATCCTGAAAACCCGACTGGATTGCGGCCCTCAAGGAGGGACTTTGAGATCTCTGTTCTAGATGTAAAGATCAATTTTGAGTGACTATGAGTACCATATAGGTCCCGTGGGCACAAAGGACTCCTTGAGCCCCCCAAACAAATTCAAAAAGTATTCTTTTCACAAACTCCCTGGTTCCGATTTTTGGATGGACCTCAACTGCTCAACAGCAATGCATTCACTAACGGCTCTGGACTTTGCCATTTCTCCTTACCAGTCTCCGGTCTGACGACCCTATCAAGTTTCAAGTTTATTTCATTTTGATAAAATCGCTTTTTTCAAAGATTACAAAGCGATGGACAATAAATAATTTTCAAATAAGGGGGGGGACATATAATATGGGTATAGACAGACGTGCACTTTGTAGGGAAATCAGGGAAGAACTACAATTTGATATGGGAAAGAGAACAAATATTGCAAGGATAAAACAAAAGGAGTTATATTATATTAGATCAATACTTGCCTACCTCAATTGGGAATAGTAACTCGGTTTAAGAGGCTAACTAATTAATTTAATTTATAACATTTTATTGACGGAATCAAACAAGTATACAATAATATAATACAGAAAGATATTCAATACAATTAGATTCACAATAAAATAGTTCCATACATATTTCAATCAATCCTCCAAAATATATTTCCAAATGACCTAATCCATTCCTTTCTACATCCCCCCTTAATCCTATCCCCTACCCCCTATCCTTCCCGCCTCATACAATTTACATTCAAACATTTTATTAAAGGAATAAAATTAAAATATACATATAAATTATACAGAAAGATAATTATTTATTTGTAATTTATTAATGTTAAAATTCTAATCCAAATATTATATAAAATTCTACAATTCCTTCAAACATTTGATTTAATAAACCATAATTCTCCCTATTCATTCCCCCAATTCCACCCTCCTAACCCATAGAAAAGAACCTTGAAATCAAAACTAAAAAGTTTCTTGTTTAGAAACACTTCTAATTAATTAATTCCTGAGTGGGCAATAAGTTCCATGTTTGGGGAGCGGTGACAGAGAAGAGTGAGGTACATCTAGTATTTAGGATTCGTAGGGATGAAACAGTGAGTAGATTTTTATCCTCAGATCGTAAGGAGCGGAAAGGAGAATATGGAATAATAACTCGATCTAGGAATAGCCGTGCGTTGAATTGTAGAACTTTGAATGTAATGAGAACCTGTTTATAAGTTATTCTGTGGTTGATGGGAAGCCAATGCGCGTTCTTTAATAACGGTGTGACATGGTCATAAGAACATAAGAATTGCCACTGCTGGGACAGACCAGTGGTCCATCGTGCCCAGTAGTCCGCTCATGTGCCGGCCCCCAGGTCAAAGACCAGTGCTCTAAATGAGTCCTGCCTCGCTTGTGTATGTTCCAGTTTAGCAGGAACTTGTCTTAACTTTGTCTTGAATCCCTGGAGGGTGTTTTCCCCTATAACAGCCTCCGGAAGAGTGTTCCAGTTTTCCACCACTCTCTGGGTGAAGAAGAACTTCCTTACGTTTGTGCAGAATCTTTTCCCGTCTAACTTTAGCGAGTGCCCTCTCGTTCTCTCTACCTTGGAGAGGGTGAACAACCTGTCTCTATCTACTAAGTCTATTCCCTTCATTATCTTGAATGTTTTGATCATTTCCCCTCTCAGCCTCCTCTTTTCAAGGGAGAAGAGGCCCAGTTTCTCTAATCTCTCGCTGTACGGCAACTCCTCCAGCCCCTTAACCGTTTTAGTCAAATTTTCTTTTCTCTGTGATGATTTTTATTGCAGTATTTTGTATTAGTTGTAATCTTCTAATTTCCTTTTGTGTGATTCCTTTATAAAGTGAATTACAGTAATCCAATTTTGAAATGATTAATGAGTGAATTAAAATGTTTAGTGAGGGAACATCCAAAAAGTTAGCGAAGGATCGAATAATCCGCAGCCTATGGAAACAACTTTAACAAAGCAATTAACTGGATCATGATAATTGGGTTGATTGGAGGATTAACTTATTTTTTAGAATCATATTATTGCACCGCTAAGCTACGACTTCACTTGAGCCTTTTTCTGGTTGACATCTAGGTATTACTGTTTATTTTACATGATATTGTGATTCTGTTTTTCACTTTGCGCTAGTCTTCGTATTTTCTGAGTTTATTATATTTCTGTACTAATTGTATTATGGCGCTACTATTGTGATGTACACTGTAAAGAGCAGGGAAAGCAGCTATTTACAATGTCCAATGTGATATGGACAAGAGGACACGGACTGAAGCTGAGGGGGGACAGGTCCAGGACGAATATCAGGAAGTTCTGTTTCACACGGCGAGTGCTGGACGCCTGGAATGCTCTCCTAGAGGAAGTAATTGCAGAATCTACCGTTCTAGGATTTAATAATAACTTTTTATTAATAATAACTTTATTTTTGTATACCGCCATACCCCGAAGAGTTCTAGGCGGTTCACATTAGTTAGACAGAGATTACAAGTGGTTACATATCAAATTGATCATAGAGTTGCAAACAGCAAGGCGAGAGTAGTTACTCTGTAAATTCTCCAAGTGGTTACATATCGAATTGATCATAGAGTTGCGAACAGCAAGGAGAGAAGTAGGGGGGAGGGGAGGGAGATGGGGGAGGGGAGTAGATCAGAATGGGGGGGGGGGGGGGGGTTGAAAAGGGGCATTAAGGGTCTTGGTCTTGGAATAGGTGAGTTTTGAGTAATTTTCTAAAGTCGAGGTAGTTGTAGGCCTTGAGGACCATTTGGGCTAGCCAAGGGTTTAGTTTGGCTGCTTGGAAGGCGTAGGTTTTGTCAAGGAATTTTTTTGAGTGGCATAGTTTTAGGGAGGGGAAGGCGAAGAGTTGAATTTTTCAGGAGTTCTTATAGTTGTGGTTAAGGGTGAAGTGAGGGGTGATGTAGCTTGGGGATAAACCAAATATTAAGGGTAAACTAGATGCACATCTTCTTAGAGTGACACGGGTAAGGGTATATTAGGTGCACATCTCCCTTGGGAAGCATACAGTGACATGGGGACTTAATCTATGCTAGGGCACATCTGGCGGGGCCTCCGCGTGTGCGGATCACCGGACTTGATGGACCCAGGGTCTGATCCGGAGATGGCAACTCTTTATGTTCTTATGAAAGATTGTATTTGCTGGACTAAGCCATATGTTCTGTTTCTTGTGGTTTTGAACAAAATTCAATAAAAACTTTTTTGAACTTTAAAAACCCCCAAAACCTCCCTGGCTGGCAGCACCATGGGGATGTTTTCAATCTGCATGCTTTACCTCCAATAATTCTACCCAGTGAATAATTCTATTCAGTGGGGAGATAGCCAGTGATCTCCCGCTGAATATTGGTGGTCAGTCAATTATATGGAAGCCGTTCCTGGCTAGCTAAATAGTGCTGAATATCAGGTCCGGTTTTCCTTTTAACTGTGTAGAGTTTGTCAGATTTTCAGTGCCTATTTCCACTTAAATTACATCTGTCCTTTGGCATATGCACATTTACAATGAATATTCCCCCACCTTGTCCCTCCATAATGTCTCCACTCAAGCAAAGTACAATTACATCCGCAAAGGCTGTATGGACGTTTCCTTGGTGCTTTATTGTTCTGATTCCGGATTATATACTTTTGACCCTCTCCGTTACTTTATTGTGCACATAAGTTTCCTACATACAAGCAATTTCATTTTTTTTTTTTTTAACACTTTTTCCATGGGTAAAACATTGTCTTACCCATGGAAATGCTTTTGAAATGGAACTTGGGGGATGAATGGTGCATTCTGCTGGCTGCTGTCACCGGAGTCCAGACACTGCATTCCTTACTAACTGGACTCAGATGCTGATTAACCTCTGGCACCTCCCACAGGCTGCGTCTTCCCCATCCTCCTCTTCTTAAAAAGGCACACAGTGAGCTGGGAAATGTAATCAGGAAGACAAGTTTACAGGAAATGGAGCAATAAACAGTGATGATTGGTTGAGACTGGGCAAAATCTGGAGACCAGTTGTTGAAAACAATAGCTCCCACTTCCCTCCTTTGCCCCAACAATATTTGACTCTAAACAGAACGAAGGAAGATCAAACCACAAGAATAAGGCTCCAGGAATGTGGCAGTTCTGCTGTAGGTTTAGCCCTGAAATCTGGGAAGAAAGAACATGTTTTGTTGATCCTGTAACTAAGACTAGGAACCCTACTATTTACAACTGAACTATGGCAAGGAGGTTTGAGGAAGTCTAGCCTTGCAAGGGTCAGTGAAGAGGCAGGACTTGTTTGGTCTACTTTGTGGAGCCTGGGGCCTCCTTCACAGCTGCTGTCTGGGTTTTCCAATGCCTGCTTCTCCCAGGTGGCCAGTGCTGTTTAGGCTAGGATCTATTGCCTGGATGAGAGAAAGACTTGCACATATCTACTAATCCAAGATCAGAAGGAATATTTAGATGGGGCTCAGAAATGGATGCCAAGGATGTACTTCAGAGATAGCAAAACATAGTTAAACCCAATGGGCCAGGTTAGTAGAGACAATAGCCCAGATCTTATAAACAGTGCCTCCTCGTAGGCGCCTAGATCAGGATGCCTATGCCTACTGTTGTAGGTGTCTAACTTAATTTTTTAATTGGTTCAGTTGATGCTGTTAACTGAACAGCATCATTGTAGGAACCCCCGCGAATTTTGAAAAACGGCGAATACAGTGTTTTGCCTGTCAAAAAGCAGGAGAGGCGGGAGAGAGCAGCTGAGTTGCCGGCAGGTGCAGAAAAATCACTCACGGTAAGCTCCAACCGCCTCTTCTTGTTACTAAAGACAGGCTACACCAACCAGGAGCTGATTTGACACGCAGCTCCCGATTGGTGTAACCATGATTTTAGTATAAGGAAGTGGTGGACGGAAAATACTGCGAATTACTGAGTCCACGATTCATGAACCATGAATTCACGGGGGGGGGGAGGGGGGTTACTGTATTTAACCCCTTAAAATAACTGGACTGCATAAAACTCAGTCCTATCTTTGTCCAGTTCAGCTTATGTGGTGTGTGCCAAATATTGCACTTACCCACATAAACAATAGCCAGATGCACACAACTGGATAATTAATGCCGGTGCTCAGACATGGACTTCCATCGAATATCTAGGAATAATGCGGCCACCAGTCACCACCGGCTGAATGTTATTCCTATATCTAAGCTATGGAATAGCATTAGAGAGGATGCGCAGTTGTTTATCACAACATGGAAAATACACGGAGTGGCCTAGTGGTTAGAGCGGCTGCCTCGGGACGCTGAGATTGCGAGTTTGATTCCCACTTAATACTTCATTGCCCCAGGTACAAAATAAGTGCCTGTTTAAAATATTTGAGAGTTGGGAGGTTCGAGGTTTGCCTAAAAAAAACTCATCTTTTTATGGACGTTTGGGATCCTTATATTCAGAATCTTTCACCAAAAATACGAAGTTTGGTTATCAATGATTTATTATGAAAATTAGGTTTACTAATTACATTCCAGTTTTTTTATTTTAATTCTTTATTTTTGTCAACTTTCATCCAGGGTGAGGGATTTCATTTAGGGCAGGGGTAGGGAACTCCGGTCCTCGAGAGCTGTATTCCAGTCGGGTTTTCAGGATTTCCCCAATGAATCTGCATGAGATCTATTTGCATGCACTGCTTTCAATGCATATTCATTGGGGAAATCCTGAAAACCCGACTGGAATACGGCTCTCGAGGACTGGAGTTCCCTACCCCTGATTTAGGGGAAGATAGTGGGTAGGGGATGGAATTAAGGGGGGTGTAGATAAGATTAAATTAATTCATATGGAAATTAAATTTGAAAGAATGATTTAAATTTGTATGAAATATTATTGTGATTCTTATTGTATTGAATGTATTTTTGTATTATCTTATTGTACTGATTATTTGATTCTTTCAATAAAAATTGTTATAGATAAAATATGTAAGCTGCTTTGATTGTAACCATACAGAAAGGCAAAAGATGAATTTCCCCATCCCCTTTACCTTACACAGCAAATTTAAAATACTAATGGATCGATATTCCGTTGCGGCAGTGGCAGTGCAGAGAGACACGCTCGATTGCATTCCCTTGGAGAGAGGATTGATCGATAGAAATTCTATGGGCGTCAGAGCAGTTATCGCCGCTGCCAGCGCTAAAAACCCGCGTTATGCTTTCTTAAAAGAGGGGGGTTTAGTCTTTTCTGAGTTGAGCTTCAGTTTTTTTTTTTTTTTTTTTGTAATATCATGTTTATTAGGCCGCAATAACCATGTACAACAGGTACACACTACAGAACTGTAAATGACAAAGGAGGAACTCAAGCATTGAAAGGATACACGGTTCGGTGCATACAAAACAATGTCAACAATGAAATATAGACATGGTATATACGTGCCCATTTTCTGTATAATGGAAAAGGTAAAGAGAGTAAACAGGAATCCCCAAACGATTCGCCATCAGTCAATCAAACCAACAATCAGTCCTGCATTCAAACCGTCACAATCACACCTCCATTCGGTCTGGGAGACCACAGCACGCATATGCGTTTAGATGAGTATAGACTGCCACTGCTGTCATTTCAGAAACAGAGCAAACCCAGGTAGGGCCGCACACAGGCGGTCCATGCACATGTTATAATCAACAAACAAACATCGTATAGAAATCCAACCCTCGAGAGCGGAGGACCCAAGTCATGGCAATGTCACTCCAGATGAGGACACGGATAAGAAGCGTTCCCACAAGGTGCAATAATTAGTCCATACAGCTTGAGATCTGGAAGCATAAGAGTCCAATTCAAATCTGGCCTGCGATCTCATTCTGACAAGCCATAAAGGAAGTCCAGGAGCTTCTACAGTAGACCAGTGCTGCAGCACAATAGACTTGCCCAAGAGTATAGCATGCATAAGAAACTTCTGAGCCGGAGTGTCCAATCCCTGTTGTGTAAAGTCTTGTACATCCCCTAACAAAAGCGCTGCACTATTCCACTCAAAAGTACATTGAAGTACCCGTTCGAGGTATTGATGGGCCTGGCCCCAAAATGTGAGCTGTGGACAATCAAAGAAGGTATGAAGGAGGGTACCTGGATCTCCATCACACCGTACGCACTTAGCGTCAGCCCATAGATGCATACGTACACCACGTGTTCTAGTTACGTACGCTCTATGGAGAATCTTAAACTGTATCTCCTGTAGGGACACTGCTTTTACCATGAAATATATGTTCTGAAAAAATGTATGCAAATCCTGTACTGCAACGGTTCTATCCATATCAGAGGACCATTCCTCGGCCAGTGCTGTCAAGGTCAATTCTGGGTGATAGTCTCGACATGCAGAGTACCAACGGGAAATGGTATTCATGGAAGATGGAGTTTCCATAAAAATATTGTCTAGGGATCCACTCTCCCATTTGCCGGCAGAACGGGTAATCTGAGGTGCAATGTAGTGTTGGATTTGCATGTATGTATGCATGTGTTGGGAGGAAAGGCCCCAGCAAGCCCGGACCTGGGAAAAGGAAGGAAAAGTCCCCCCCCCAATGTTTAAAATTTCTCCCACGGTGAGGTCTCTCTCTCCCTTGTCAGACAGACCCCATAAACGCGTCATACCAGGAGGAAAATCAGGATTGCGGAGCAGGGAGAGAAATGGGGAAAATCCGGGTAGCCGGTTCTGCTTCCCTCGCCACCATGCCCATGCCTTTTTGAAAGGGTAGAGTAAGGGGAGAAAAGAGGTAGAAAAAGGAGAGGGGATGGCACCAGAGCCCCCCCCGGAGCACCCATGTAGAAAAGAGGAAAAAGATATGGGGAAACAGCAAGTATCCAGAAGACTCAAGGATGAAAGGGTGGCGTGGGTTTCAGGCTCCAAATGTGCATGTATCCAACGCAGCAAAGCCGCCACATTATACGCGCGTAAGTCAGGAACGTTTAAGCCGCCATGCTGCTTGGCTCGGAGTAATTTGGAGAGGCGAATTCTGGGTGTCCTATCTCTCCAAATAAAAGATCGGACAGTCGCAAGGTAGGAACGCTCGTCGGAGGAAGACACCCATATAGGGATGGTTTGAAGAGGGTATAAAAGTTTAGGGAAGAGTACCATTTTGACCAGTGCCACTCTGCCCATAAGGGATAACGGTAACGCTCGCCATCGGTGACACAGGTTTTTAATCTTGCCAAGCGCGGCGGTGATATTAGCTGTGTATAAATGCTTGGGGTCACAGTGCAACAGTATTCCCAAATATTTAAGTTTCCCGGAGGCCACTCTCACCCCCAAGGTGTCCGTCCAACGTGGCGTACTCGACGTCCCGAGTAAGAGGACCTCTGTTTTGTCGAAATTTATCTTGAGACCTGAGAAACGCCCATATTGTTGTATTAGCGTCATAAGCCGTGGCAAGTTAGTGTCCGCATGATTGATGTAAAGAAGCATGTCATCTGCAAACAGACTAATACGAAATTCGTGTGTCCCTACATGGAGGCCCTCAAGGTGAGGAGCATGCCGAATCCGTTGTGCTAAGGGTTCCAACGAGAGCACGAAAAGGAGGGGAGATAATGGGCATCCCTGTCGAGTACCGCGCCCCAAGGGGAAGGAAGCGGATAGATCCCCATTTACCAAAAGTTGTGAGGAAGGTCGAGAGTAAAGAGCTGCTATCCACCGGATAAAGTCCCCATTAACGCCAAACCGTCTCAACACCCAGAAGAGATGTTCCCAGGAGACCATATCGAATGCCTTCTCAACATCAAGGCTGGCAATGAGAGCTCTGGCCTCCTTTGCGTGGGATGATTGTAATACGGAGAGGACTTTCATAAGATTGAGCGAAGCGTGGCGACCTGGAACAAAGCCAACCTGGTCTTCGTGAATCAGCTCCGGCAAATAGGAATTTAGCCGTGCTGCCAGTATACTACCTAAAATTTTCACATCCTGGTTGAGGAGAGATATTGGACGATATGAACCCAATTGGTCCTGAGGGCGGCCCGGTTTGGGGAGGAGAATAACGTGTGCTCGATTGTGTGTATCTCCAGGTGGGAGGTCGGTCAAGAGACCAGTATAATAGGATTGCAGGGTCGGCAAAACCTTGGGGGGTAGTAATTTGTAAAACTCCGGTCCCATTCCATCAGGGCCCGGGGTTTTTGCAAGAGCGAGTTTGCCAATAGCCACCTGGAGTTCTTGGCCAGAGATAGGAGAGCTCAAAGAGCTCTGCTGTTCCTCCGATAAAGAGGGCAGTGTGAGGTCTTTGAAAAATGCCTCCCGAGCAAGCGAGTCGACCGAGGATGCCGTGTAGAGATCCGTATAAAAATGTACGAATTGGTCCGAAATATCTCTAGGATCGGTGTGTAGTCGCCCCGTTTTGTCTTTAATACCTGTAATGACATGTTTGGCTTTGGGCGGTCGGACTAGATTTGCCAACATACGTCCCGTTTTATTTCCCCAGGCGTGTAATTTATATTTGTAATAGTATATGCTACGTTGAGCTCTTGCATCGAGAAGATGATTGATCTTGTCTTTTAATTGTTTCAAAGAGGCCCTAATTGAAGGAGTTAGCCGAGAGATATGTACTCGACGAAGTTCTTGCAGCTCACGCGTGAGGTTGAGTAGTTCCCCTTCACGTCGTTTCTTCAGAGCGGAAGAGTATGCTAAGATGTGGCCCCGCATGACAGCCTTTGCGGCCTCCCAGTATACAACAGGTCCTGCGTCCGAAGTAGAGTTTGTAAGAAGAAAGTCGTCCCATTTTTTAGACAAAAAATCGTGAAAGTTTTTATCAGTGTACAGTAGGGGAGACATGCGCCATATGCGGTCACCCGAGGAGCACATAAACTGAAGAGAGATATGAAGTAGAGAGTGGTCAGAAATGGTCGGGGCGAGCATGGTGGCCGAGGCAAACTTGGGGAACCAGGATTCAGATATGAGAAAATAATCGAGGCGGGAATAGGACATATGAGGATGGGAGTAAAAAGAAAAATCCCGCTCTTCAGGATGAAGAGTCCGCCATACATCTAGCAATCCTAATTCCCGCATGAGGTAATTCACACCTCTACAGAAGTGTATTTTAGGGGCACTTTTTGCTGGTTGGCAATCCAAGGCAGGATTTGCTGTCACATTAAAATCCCCCCCCAACACAAGCACACTGGAAGTGTACGGAGTCAAAAGAGTGACCAGATGAGAGAAAAAAGCGTGGGAATATACATTGGGGGCATATATATTGCAGAAAACCATGGATTGTCCCCAGAGTTCCCCCACCAGCAAAACATACCTCCCCTCAGGATCCGAGATCTGTTTCTGAATAGTGAATGGTATTCTTTTATGTATAAGGATGGCCACCCCCCGCTGACGAGAGCTGAAAGAGGCGAAGCCAAGCTGTCCCACCCAGTCCCGTTTCAACTTACTGTGTTCTTCATCAGTGAAGTGTGTTTCTTGAAGAAACGCAATGTCCGCTCGTTCCCTGCGGAGATAGGTAAGAAGCTTTGCGCGTTTAATGGGAGAGTGGATCCCATCTACATTGAGAGACAATACATTCAAAGAAGTCATTGCAGTGCACATATAATAACAAGTTCAAAGCGTGCAAATGTACACAGGAACATGAAGCGGGGGACGTCCCAGCCACATCCCCCCTCCATATATGAATGACAACAGCAGCAGTTCACAGGAGCCTGATATCCATGGCCCCAAACCACATGCAACACCCACACACACAATCCCATACATACCCCCCATTCACACCCCCCCCCCATGCAAGCCCAGCCCCCCTCCCCCCAAAGTTATACACACTTCCCATATCCCCAGCAGAATGTACTGAGGAGTGGGGAACAGACAACTTGTACCAGAGAACGAATAACAGCCCCCGGCCATGCCTCATAGTTAGTGCCAGAAACAAACCCAGTGAAGCACAGTATTAGGGCAACCAAAAGTATCCGCATGGCATCACTGAGTAATAAGGTACCCAGAACGATAGAACATAATGATGACGCCATGTTGTCAGTGAAGATGAAAGTGCAAAAGTCAAAACATAACAAAACATTGAGAAACGAACCCCAAGGGTCCTGCCGGTGAGCATTACATATGTCCCACAGGCGTCCAACGCATCAATCTTCGTCTCAGGCAGAGAGGAGAAAGAAACATTCCCAACCCATGCCCGACAGCGCACAGGCAGGGACAACGCTGCAAAAGGATGCACTTACGGTTAGGCCTTCAAGTAGAAATCGCGGCCCCCGTTGTATAAGGTCATATAGGAACAGGCTCGTGCTGTACCGGTGCTGGCAATTTAGATATAAAGTGTTCCATCTCTCTCGGTGTCTCAAAGAAATGAACCTTGTTATTGTAGAAAACTCGCGCCCGAGCCGGATAAAGGAGGGACACCCTGATATTACGATGATACAAGGTATTGCAGAAAGGTGCCATTGCTTTGCGCCGGGACGAGATGATGGGGGAAAAATCTTGAAATATTAAGATCTTGCGACCCTCATAAAGGAAATCCTCCCCTTTGCGGTAGTGAGCCAGGATCCTCTCTTTGACCGCGAAATTCAGGAACCGAGCAAGCACTGGGCGCGGTCGTGTCTCCTCGTCTTTCTTTTGACCCACGCGGTGCGCCCGCTCGATTTGGATTAGTAGGCCCGGGTCCGGGTGGTTCAGAATTTGTGAAAGCCAGCCTTCCAGGCACGTTCGAAGATCAACATCTCTGATGGCGGTAGGGAACCCTATAAATCTGAGGTTCTTTCTCCTCCCCCGATTCTCATGGTCATCCACGCGGTCCTGTAGGGTTTTGTTGGAAGTCTCCAAAGCCCGCAGCCGTTCTTCGAATTCGGCAGCTTGATCTTCTTGGCGGGCCACTCGGTCCTCCGCACGCTGCAGGCGCCCCGCATGTGAATCCAGACTCTCCTTTATATCTTCCATAAAGGTATGGATTTTGGCGAGCTTGTCTTCCATCACCAGTGTCAGTGATCTAGTCAGCTCTTGCACCGCTGCTTCTTGTAAGGTAAACATGGGGACTTCGGGGATGTCCGCCATCTTAGGGTCCTGTTGCTTCGTTTTGTCCCGGGTGTTGCGTTGCGGTTTAGAGGTCATCATGCGAGGCAAACACTCCGGGGAAACTCACTATTTGTGCGGCAGGGCAAGAGATAGGTAATGAGCCCTGAAATCGCTGGTTAGCACTGGAAATACAGTGAGAATTGTGCAGAATTATAGCGGCATGGCCCGGAGCCGTGGAGGAGCACGTCCGTTCAAGTGCCCGGCATCACGTGACCGAGCTTCAGTTTTAACTCAGCCATCCACTGCTCATTGGAATAGGGTTCATAGACAACGGCGCGAAAGACAAAAGCGCGCGCCGACAATTGAGCGTAGCGTGCGCCGCCGCGCCGCTCTAAATTACAGTTTTTAGGGGCTCCGACGGGGGGTTTGTTGGGGAACCCCCCAGTTTACTTAATAGACATCGCGCCGGCGTTATGGGGGGTTTGGGGGGTTGTAACCCTCCACATTTTACTGTAAACTGAACTTTTTCCTTAAAAACAGGGAAAAAGTGAAGTTTTCAGTAAAATATGGGGGGTTACAACCCCCCACATCCCCACAACGCCCCCACAATGCGGCGCAATGTCTATTAAGTAAAGTGGCCCCCAAGCCCCCCCGTCGAAGCACTAAAAACAGTAATTTAGAGCGGCGTGGCGGCGTGCGCTGCGCTCAATTGTCTGGGCGCGCCTTTGTCCCGGCACGCTTTTGACCTGACACCTTGGAATAGAGCAGTGGTTCCCAAACCTGTCCTGGGGGACCCCCAGCCAGTCAGGTTTTCAAGATATCCCTAATGAATATGCATGAGAGAGATTTGCATACCTGTCACTTCCATTATATGCATATTCTCTCTCATGCATATTCATTAGGGATATCTTGAAAACCTGACTGGCTGGGGGTCCCCCAGGACAGGTTTGGGAACCACTGGAATAGAGGAATACTGGGCTTTCACGACAACATCAGTTTTTAAAGACTTACAACAGGGGAGTAAATAAATCCCATCCTAAGCCGATCAGAAACAAAACTGTGGGGGGGTCACGTGATGCGGTGTGCCTAGCCAGACGCGTGTTTGAGGAGCTCCCCTAACCCTCGTTAAAATCTGCCATTTAATCTGCTATTTTTTACCCCAATCGGCGCGGTCTGGTTCGCCCTAGCAGGCTCTGCGGGGCGGTGAGTTTATTTGGAGGCATAGGGCATGCCAACTAAGCCTCGGAGGGGACTTCGCGATCGCAAAAAATCACTGCAGGTTGTAAAGATGGCGGCGGCCTCTACTTCGTTCACGGTGCCGGCTGGAGACTGGATCCAGGAGATCACGAAATCCGTCTCCGCGGCTCTGGCTGACAGCCTAAATAAATTGCAGTCCGCAGTGGACGAGCTCAACGAAAAGTTTGATTCCCAGGGCCGCCGGATTGCTGAGGCTGAGCAGCGCATATCGGCGCAGGAGGACCGCAGCGACGGCATGGCGGCGCAGATTCAGGCTCTCCAGAAGGAGACGCAAACATTGCTGGAGCGGGTGGAGGAGCACGAAAACCGCAATCGCCGCAATAATCTGCGTCTTGTTGGCTTGCCGGAGTCTGTTAAGGATGCAGACTTATACCGCATTTTCAGCCGCTGGCTGCCTGAGACTTTGGGCCTGCCCTCAACCAAGACCAAATATGGCTGTGAGAGGGCGCATCATGTGGGAGCACGTCCATCAGCGGATCAACGCCCCCGGATTGCCATAGCCCGGTTCTGCTCCTGGAGGGAGAAGGAAGACCTGATGCGAGCTTACCGCAAAGTTCCCTCTTTGGAATATGAGGGTCAGAAAATCTTGCTGTTCAACGACTACTCGGTGAGGGTATCTGCTCAATGCAAGCTGATGTCTCCATTTTGTTCAGAGTTACACCGCAAGGGTATCTCTTTTGCATTGGTGTTCCCTGCCAAGCTGCGAGTCTGGCATGAGGGGACCAGTGTATTGCTGCATACGGCTGAGGATGCCCGGGCTTACATGGACCGGTTGAATAAGCCGTGACCATCTTTTGAGAGCTGCCAGACTGGATTTATTTGATAACTGGCTTGGGGGGATTCTGGTGGTGGACGCTGTTCCAGAGAGCTTGCTTGTTCTCTTGGTGTCTGGTTGGGAGCCATGGACTGGGGACTCTCGGCTTAGAGGCCGCCAGACCGGACCTGTTGCTGCCAGGACACTGTAATGACTGGGAGTCTGGTTTGGGGGCCGGTGCCTGGGTGTTTGGATTTATGGACAGTGTTTGGTCTCCTGGAGGGTGGTTCTGTTATTTTATTTTCCTTATGCATACTGGGGATGCTCCCTACTGTTAATGTCCATGGTGGCCGGCTGTGGGCGCTCACTATGATTTTGGTCCTTTCTGAGGCTTCCATGTTCTGATTTCTGAAACTGGTTGTGGACCTTGAGTAGAGCTGTGTGTTTTGGCTCCTCGGGGTATCCCTCCGTTGAGGTTGAGGTTTTGACCTGTGCCTTTTGTTCTGTTATGTTTTGTTCCCCATTTTCTAAAGTGCTGCATTGTATTTTTCTGGCATGTTTGCTATGGGTACTCGATTTTTTTCTTTTGTTATTCTGCAGATGCTATTCTAGCTGGGGGTCTGGGTGGGGGCTCGGGTAGGGGTGTGAGTAGGCTGCATGGTGGGCATGGGGGCTATCCATGGAAGTAGGGTTGTGGGGGAGGGTGTGGGTTGGGGGGGAGGGTGTTGTGTGACTGGAGGGCAGAGGGGGAGTATGTCTGTGCAGGGAAAGGTTGGATGAGTGTGTGTGCTGTTTTTTGTGTGTATGAGAGGGGGACTGGGGGGGGGTTGGGATTGGAGTGCGTCTGAGGGAACTGCTGTTATTTGGCTTGCCTTTTACGTGTCTTCTTCTGGTCCCAGGCCTAGCTGGGGGGCGCGGGTGCCAGTTTGTCTTGCTTGGCTCACCCTTTGGGTGCTTTGGTGTTTCTTTTTAGGAGGTAATTATGGTTAATCTGCAGGTGGCCACTTTCAATGTCGATGGCATTCACTCACCGGTGAAACGTAAAAAGATACTTACTTGGCTTAAACAACATCACATTGACATTGCCTATTTGCAGGAAACCCATCTCACTGCCTCTGAGCATGAGAAGCTGCGTAGGGACTGGGTGGGTGAAGTGGGGTACTCAGCCTACAATGGTAGGCAGCGAGGGGTTGCTATTTTGATCCATAAACAATTACCCCTTACTAGTCACAAGATAATTCAAGATAAAGAGGGCCGCTACGTTCTCCTTTTGGGGGAACTTTGGGGATTTCACCTCCTTTTTTGCAATCTATATGCCCCTAATGTTTACTGTCACAAATTTTTCTCTTAGCTGTTGGGCGTTCTGACGCAATATCCTACATACCAACTGGTAGTCGGTGGGGACTTCAATGTCACGGCTGACCCTGTGATGGATTGTTCCCCTGCCAAGCCGTGGCCTCGCAATTACGACCAGAGGGGGGGTGCAGTTTCTTTCTGGTCCTTTGGAGTTGGTAGACGCGTGGAGAACGTTGCACCCTTTCGATCGCGAATATACGTTCTTTTCTCATCCGCATAACCTGTATTCCCGTTTGGATTATATTTTGGTGTCGTCCTCCCTTTTCTCTAGGGTTGGCACAGTAGCTATTGAGGACACGACGCTTTCTGATCATGCAGCGGTGTTTCTTACGCTGGGGGTTACGGATAGACCGGAGGAACGCACCTGGAGATTCCCTGTGGCATTATACGGTGATAAGGAGTTTCATAGTTATCTTAGAGCTAAATGGCTAGAGTATGAAGCGGATAACCGTGCATCGGTGGAGAATCCGGAAATCTATTGGGAAGCTTCTAAGGCGGTCATGCGGGGGCATATTATTCAGTATCTTTCTATCAAGCGGAGGCGTCAGGGAGAGGCGCTTATGACATTATCGGGGAAACTGGCAGCTCTTCGCAGGCGCCATTCCACTAGTTTAGATCCGGCTGAGTTGCAGCAACTCAAGTCTATCCGTCACCAAATTAATGACCTGCAGGAGCAGAGGGCTCGACAAAATATATACACTCAGAAATTCAGATTTTATCAGTGGGGGAATAAGGCGGGCAAGCTCCTGGCGACTTTGGTCCGCCCTTTTCGGAAGAAACAGATTATTCGATTAGTGAGAAATAAGCAGGGAGAGTACTTTACACAAGAGTCTCGTATTCGGGAGCAATTTGTGGAGTTTTATCGGTCTCTTTATGCGCGCCGCGACTTACTGATGAGGAGAGGGATCGTTTCTTCCGAGATATCACTCTTCCGCGGCTCTCGGCATCTCAGGGGGCTCAGTTAAATGCGCCTATCACGGCTGATGAGATTCGCTTGGGGATCAGAAAGTTGCATCTCGCTAAAGCGCCGGGCCCCGATGGTTTTGGCCCAGAGTATTATAAACTTTTATCTGACCTCTTGGTTCGGCCTCTAGAGGATCTTTTTCAGTATTTTTCCCTTGGGGGGATGGGCCCTTGGAGCAATTTGGCCCATATTACTTTGCTTCCTAAACCGGGCAAGGATCATACCCAGGTGGGCTCATATAGACCTATCTCCCTGTTGAATCAGGATGTCAAGTTGCTGGCCTCCATTTTAGCGGCTCGCTTAAATATGTTTTTACCGCAACTTATAGGCGAAGATCAGGTGGGGTTTGTGCCACATCGTTATGCTTCTATGAACTTGCTCAAGGCCTTGTCGGCGATACATGCTCGTAGGGGGGACGGAGGTACTTCTGCCATCGTAGGCCTTGATATGGAAAAGGCCTTCGACAGTATTTCGTGGCAATATTTATTTTGGGTGCTTCCGGCCTATGGGGTAACGGGAAGCTTCGTACACTGGATTGAGGGCCTTTACACAAAACCACAGGCCCGCCTTATTATTAATGGGGGTCTTTCACCTACCTTTGATTTATGTCGGGGGACGCGTCAGGGATGCCCCCTTTCTCCACTTCTGTTCGTTTTAGCCTTGGAACCTCTGGCCATAAAGATCCGCGAGTGTAGGGAGCTTTGTGGGATACGGGTGGGACCCACTGAGTGCCGCCTTATGCTGTTTGCTGATGATATCCTGCTCTTTCTAGATCAGGCTCCTCTCCATTTGCCGATAGCTCTCCGCTTGGTGACGGATTTTGGAGTCATCTCGGGCCTCCGGGTGAATTGTGATAAATCGGAGTTGATGCCTCTGACGGGCCTGGCCTGGGAGCCTTGGCATGCGGGTTTACCCATTCCCCCGGTGAAATCGGCTATGAGATATCTCGGCATTTATTTACATCCAGATCCGCGGGTTCTCTATCAGCGTAATATTCTGGATGCCATAGAACGTATTCGCTTGCTTTGTAGTGCGTGGAAGGATTTTCCCGTGTCGTTGTTCGGACGGGCTGCTTTAATTAAGATGATTCTTTTGCCGAAGATTCTTTATCCGCTGCAGACGGTGCCTATATGGATCCTTCAGCGTGATATTGGCAAACTTCGATCCATCTTCATTGCCTTTTTGTGGCGGCGCCGCTCGGCCCGTATTAGCTATGCCAAGATGACTCTCCCTGGGGGCCAGGGTGGCTTAGGCCTTCCGGATGTTCGACTTTACAATGTGGCGGCTCTCCTTAGATTTGTGCATGAGGGGCTCTCGGGCGTTGCCCGGTTTTCCCTTACGGGCTGGTGGCCGACTTGGTGTGCCCCGTATACCTTTTTGAATCTTTTACATTCTTCCACGTTTCCGAGAGGAGGGGGGGTGCCTTCCAGATTTCGGTTTTTGAGACTTTTTTGTTTGGCATGGAGATGGTGGCGCCGGACTCAGGGTAAGACCCCCAATGCTTCCCCACTTCTTACCCTCTCGGGTAACCCTGATTTCACGCCGGGTCTTAGCAGTCGACTCTTTGCTGATTGGGCTGCTCGTGGGGCCTCTACTCTTCATGATATGATGGAGGGGGATCCGGTTTCTTTCTCTTCGTTTGCCTCTCTCAGGGACCGTTGGGATCTTCCACATAATCACTTTTTTGCTTATTTGCAAGCCAGACATTATTTTTTTTGGTCTTCAGCAGATCCATGGGACGAGGTGGCTGTGCGGGCCTCTTGATGAGTTTTTCTTTCGGATCCCAGCTGAAGGGGGCTCTTTGTCTGTCTGGTATAAGGTGGCCGGTTCGGGGTGTGCGGCGGGTCGCCTTGCTCTATTACGTACCGCTTGGAATCGTGATCTGTCAGCTCACTACACTCCAGAGACCTTTAGAGAGCTCTTTCACACTTTGAAAGTCTTTGTGAAGTCCGCGGCTTGGCAGGAAACCCAATTCAAGATTCTTCACAGGGCGTATATTACCAGGGCACGGGGCGCTCGATTGGGGCTATGGGATTCTGACTTATGTTCCAAATGCGAAGGAGCGAAGGGGTCTTTTTTGCATTCCTTTTTGGAGTGCCCCACCCTTACTTTGTGGAACCAGTCTTTTGCGCAGCTTCGCTTGGTCTTGCAGATGGAGGTGGATTGGGATTATAAGACGCTGCTTTTAGGGGACCAGACTTTGCTTGAAGCTCAGGGTATTACACTGCCCCAGCGGCGCTTTATATATTTGACTTTTTTGACTGTCAAACGCACTATATTGCGTCACTGGATACAGGAGGGGGATGTTCCTCTCGAGAGCTGGTTGGGACAGATGTCTGAATTGGCTCGATTTGAGCTTGCCTATTACAAATGCTCGCTTAATCCTGAGGTGCTGGCTTATCTGGCTCTCTGGTGGGCGTTTCAGCAGTTGCCCTTGGTCGCACGTTCTAGGGGAGGGATGGGGGGTGTATGAATGGGGTTTTTTGATTGCGGTGTGTATGTTTGTTGGTATGTACGAATCTGGGGTTGATGAGACTGAGTGTGTGAGCTTTCTCTTATTATAAAATGAAAAGGGTTGCCGGGGTGTTTGGGTTAGCATTTTGTGTTCTCTCTTCTTTTTATTTCCACTTTCTGGCGTCTTTATTCAGGGGATGTTGTTCACCCATATATTGCTATTTGGTGATTTCTGTTATTTAGCTGCTGCTTACTCTTCTTCTGCTCTTCTCAAGGATTTGATGTACTGCAGCTGTGGATATGTGATTTTTAGTTGTTATGTAATTTTTTTTTTTTTCTTTCTTTTTGTACCTGAACCTTGGTTTTTATTTGATATGGCCCATTGCCTTGTTGTACCCTTTCTTCTAATAAAAATATTTTCAAGAAACAAAACTGTAATACTGCATCAAATCAGAGGCTGCTAATGCACATCAATTTCAGACTTAGGCTAAAGTTTACCGATAGATAGATAATAAAATATTAAATGGATTATTTCCAAGTGAGGTTAGAGCAACCAGCAATGATACTACATCTAAGAGCAGACAGCCCAGAGGCAGCCTTGGAAAATGAGATGAAAATTAATAAATAAAGATTTTTTTTTTTTTAAACCCAGCAGACTGGAACAGTGACATGTCATTACACCGTCTGTCTGCTGCATTCATGAGCATGTGTGCTATAAACAGACATGCTTTCAAGGCACTGACTTTAGCACAGTAGACTCAGTTTGAAGGGGATTTCTCAGCAGGAGGGGGTGGGGGTATACAGTATGTGTTTGTTAGAGATTTCGGTATGCAATAGAGACCAGAGAACAGGATGGATTGTGTAAGATCAATGATTCAGATTATTTTTTTGGTCTGTTTGTTTGGATTTGTGATTTGGGCTTTTGCTCCCTCCTGATGCCCAAGACCTGAGAACAGAGGTCATGAAAGTCATGACGGCACTGCAGGATTGTAGGCCTTCATGCTCAGTATCCTCTTATCTATTGAACTCTGTGGGGGGTCGATATTCAAAGTGATTTAAATATCCAAGAAAGTCTCCTGGCCATTTAAATTCCTTGTTCTGGATTAACCATGGATAATCAGGAGGACTTAACTCAGTGGCATAGTAAGGAGGGGGGTGGCGGTCCGCCCCAGGCGCCATCTTGGTGAGGGCACAGGTACCCATCCTGCTTTCTGCACCCCCCCCCCCCCCGCCGTGCATACATGCTGCTTCCTTTCCCCTGTACCTCTGTAACGTTCCTGGTGCAGGCAGCAACTCCCAACCTGCTGTCGCACCAGTGTCAGCTCTTCCTTTGATGTTACTTCCTGCTCCCGTGCCTAGAGCAGCTACCTTTGTCTCTCTGTTGCCTTCAGGATCCTCACTGCAGATTGAATTCTCAAGTAAAGCTCTTGGTATCATTAGAGATTCAACCCTTTCATTCAATGACCATCTTAATTCTCTGGTTTAAAAAAAAAAAAAAAAAAGTTATTTTAGTCTCCATATGTTGAGGAAAGTGAGATCCTGTTTCATCAACAACACTTTGTTGTCCTTGTTCAATCAATCATCCTTTCAAAGCTGGATTATTGTAATTCGGTCTATTTATGCTTGACCAAGAAAAGCTTTCAAAGACTTCAACTGATCCAGAATACTGCTGCTAGACCGATCTTTGTGAAAAGTAAGTTTGATCTCATATCTCCGCTTCTGCAAAAACTTCATTGGCTTCCAATAATTTCCAGGGTTTATTTTTAAATGTGCCTGCTTAACATTTAAGATCTTGCATTTAAGATCCCTTCCTCCTTTAATTCCCCTGTCTTGGGATTCTGTAAGATCTGACATTACCAGATCTACTCAAAAATTTAAATTGTCCTTTCCTACGTTGAAAGGCGTTACCTACATTGGCAAATTAGGGAAGTCTCTACTTTTCAAAATTACTGAGTTCAGGAATAATTTTCCTATTCAACTGCGTGATCTGGGCTCTTTCCAACCTTTCGAAAACATCTGAAAACTTGGCTATTTTCAACGTTGTAAATTCCGCTCCTCTCCATAATATTCCAAATCCATATTGTATCTGTTCTCCTTTCTAATTTCTTGTAAACCATGCCGAGCTCTATTGTTATAGAGAAGATGCGGTATATAAGCCTAAGGTTTAGTTTAGTTTATTCAGTTCAAGGTCAGATTACATTAAGAACATAAGCAGTGCCTCTGCTGGGTCAGACCAGAGGTCCATCATGCCCAGCAGTCCGCTCACGTGGCGGCCCATCAGATCCAGGACCTGTATAGTAATCCTCTATCTATACCCTTCTATCCCCTTTTCCTTCAGGAAATTATCTAATCCCTTCTTGAACACCAATACTGTGTCCTATCACATCTGTCCTATCACACCCTCTGGAAGCGCATTCCAGGTGTCCACCACCCTTTGGGTGAAGAAGAACCTCCTAGCATTGGTTCTGAATCTGTCCCCTCTTAATTTTTCCGAATGCCCCCTCGTTCTTGTAGTTTTCGAAAGTTTGAAGAATCTGTCCATCTCCACTTTCTCTATGCCCTTCATGATCTTGTAAGTCTCTATCATGTCCCCTCTAAGCCTCCGCTTTACCAGGGAAAAGTTACCCAGGACGTTACAGTGGTCAGACTAACGGGGACATTCAAAAAAGTTATTAGTACAGGTAGATCCGTACAACTATTAATACACCCCTTCATTTACTAGCATATAGTGCTGGTTTTAGCGTCGGAAGTGGCGGTAACTGCTCTGACGCTCATATGAGTGTCCGAGCAGTTACCGCCAGTGCCAGCGCTAAAACCCGCGCTACACGTTAGTAATGGAGGGGGACAGTTAGGTCATAGTTTCAAATATATCATTACAAGTAGATCATTATTGGTTCTTCATTATGTCCTAGGAATTGCATTAGACCAGACATGGACAACTCCGGTCCTCGAGGGCCGGAATCCAATCGGGTTTTCAGGATTTCCCCAATGAATATGCATGAGATCTATTTGCATGCACTGCTTTCAATGCATATTCATTGGGGAAATCCTGAAAACTCGACTGGATTCCGGCCCTCGAGGACCGGAGTTGCCCACCCTGCATTAGACAGTTTAGAAATGGGCTTTTACAATGACTGTTTCAGTTACTTCAGGTTTGGCTCACCTGTCTTGATACAGAAACGCTTTTAGAAATTTCCTGAATCTGAGGTAGTAGTCATAAGATCGTACTGCAATTGGTAGTTGGCTGCAGCATTTTGATAATTGATATTGGATGGATGAGGTAAGTTGCCCGGTAGACTTTATATGGTTGCATGCTGGGAATTTTAATTGGAAAAGATTTCTGGTAGAATATCTGTTGGAGACATCCTAGAGTAGGATGGCGAACTCTGTTAGGTAATCAGGAGCATTCCCTCTTAGGATCTTAAAGGCTGTGATACCCAATTTACTCTTGATCCTTGCGGTTATCGGCAGCCAATGTAGTTTTATATAGTAAAGCTGTAGGCGCTCCGATTGCCATGGTCCATACATGAGCCTTACCACTGCATTTTGAGCTAGTTGTAGGCATGATAGCGTTGTTTTAGAGCAAAGAACTAGTGTTATATTACAGTAGTCTGGTCGAGATAGGATTAGGGATTGCACTAAAATTCGGAAAGTCTATTTCGAAGTATTTTCTGATGGATCTTGGCTGAGATAATGCTGCGACTGGCCAAAAAAACCGATCAATGCTGGCTGACTATTTGCTTCTGTATTTCTTATGAATGTGCATGGGTGTGGGTGTATAAATGTACACATATTTCTTGCTATTTGTACACATGCATCAGACAACTGCAACATTTCCTCATTGAATTAAAAGGAATCAATCACTGCTATTTTTTCAGCCACTTGAAACGCTCTCTGGGAGCTAGACTAGATGGTATCTGCCACGCTTCTCTACCCTCCCCCTTCTCTCCCCAACACACAAAATGAACACTCTATGCTAACCACAATGTGCTTATAGCATCTTTGTATACATAAATGTGTCATTGACAAATGGTAAAACCCATCTGTTATTTGCCCTGGGCTGAGATTCTCAACTTCTTTATCCCAGTGAATAAGAGGATTAAGGATTAGCGGCGACAGAAGAACTCAGCGCTCCCTGCTACGTTAAATCCAGAGAGAGGCACGGATCAACAGGATGAGCCTTATTCTCTAGTAGGGACAGGGTCTGGAGCTGGCCATAGAAAAGAAGGGTACAGACTTACCCAATGAGCAGAGTTCCTGGGGGAGGGGGGAAAGATGAGAGATACTGAGGAGCTGTGGAGCGAATACACTTGTCAGTCATTAAGAGGAGGTCAATGTGAACTATACGTGGAAATGTCCCTGCAGTTTTGGAATCTGCACTAAATGAACTGGAAGCCAAAAGACCAAGAACATTAAAACGTTGTCTCTGCAGTGGTTATCTGGTCACTTTGGATACCTTTATGCCACTCATACCTGCTTTTACATCGTCTAAGTCAGTGTTCTTCAACCACCGGTCCATGGACCGGTGCCCGGTCCACAGAAATTTCCTGTCGGTCCACAGGGCCAGCATGTGCATCAGGCCTAAAACAGTGTTCTTCAACCACCGGTCTACGGTGCGATTGACGCGGCGTTATCTTCGAGCCGGCTCCCTCTTCCTCACTGATTCAGCGCACAAAGCCGCGGGCAGTGGCTCCTACGGGCGTCCTGCGCCTGAACCGGAAGCCTTCTCTCTGACGTTGCAACGTCAGAGGGAAGGCTTCCAGATGAGGCACGGGACGTGCAAGGTGCAATTAGTACTATTATGGGGCGGGGTCTGGGGTGGAGATTGGGTAGAGATGGGCGGGGTCTGGCCCACGACTTAGCCCAGTGTTCTTCAACCGCCGGTCCATGGACCGATGCCGGTCCACAGAATAATTATTTTATTTCTGCCGGTCCATAGGTGTAAAAAGGTTGAAAAACACTGGTCTAAGTCACAACTCTGGGTAAGAGCGAACAAGAAAAGGACCTGGGTGTACTGATAGATAGGACCCTGATACCGTCAGCACAATGTGTGGTGGCGGCAAAGAAAGCAAATAGAATGTTGGGCATGATAAACAAAGGAATCACGAGTAGATCGGAGAAAGTTATAATGCCGCTTTATAGGGCAATGGTCAGACCACACTTGGAATACTGCGTCCAACATTGGTCTCCCAACCTAAAGAAGGATATAAAACTGCTGGAGAGGGTGCAGAGACGAGCAACGAAGCTAGTAAAAGGTATGGAGAAACTGGAATACGAGGATCGACTTAAGAGACTGGGATTGTTCTCCCTTGAGAAAAGGAGACTGCGAGGGGATATGATAGAGACCTTCAAAATACTGAAAGGAATCGACAAAATAGAGCAGAAAAAATTATTTACATTGTCCAATTTGACACGGACAAGAGGACATAGAATGAAGCTAAGGGGGGACAAGTTCAGGACAAATATCAGGAAGTTCTGCTTCACGCAGAGAGTGGTTGACACCTGGAATGCTCTCCCAGAGGAGGTTATTGCGGAATCGACCGTCCTAGGATTTAAAAGCAAACTAGATGCACATCTTCTTACGAGAGGCATAGAGGGATATGGGTGACTAAAAATTATGCCAGGTGTACACCTGGCAGGGCCTCTGTGTGTGCGGATCGCCGGACTTGATGGACCGAAGGTCTGATCCGGAGATGGCGCTTCTTGTGTTCTTATGTTCATCCAGGAAGTCTCGTGAAACAGTTGGATTATCCCTGCAGGATGACTAATAATAATAAACTTTATTCTTATATGCCGCCCTGCCATATGTTCTGAGCGGTTAACATAAAAGAGCACTAGCCAATAGAAAAAAAAAACCATCAAATTTACCTAAGAATGAATACTATACATTCAGCAAAGAGTTAAAATTTCATCAGGTTTCACATTTTTCAAATAATTTAGTTTAATACCTTCCTAAAAGAGTAATAAGAATCGACTAAAGGAATGAGATCTCACCCAAGCGTTCATTTTCCCTAGGTCGGCCCACATCCCGCCCAAATACTGCCTTAGCCACTCATCCAGATATTCCCTTTGGACGTCTAGCATTGTACATCCAAATCAGACTCATATGTATGTTTTGAATATGCCCCTTTATGCCTCTAAGTCATCATTTAGGGTTCTTCCTGCTGTTCTGTGCAGGGTACCCCTCTCTACACCTTTGTTTTGGGTCTTTTCTGTGACCCTTACATCCTTCTATGCCTTTTTTGGAGTTTCACTTTGATTCTACTCTCTTGATATATAGAGGATCCTCGGTGTTTATCCCATGATTTTTGCATTCCCTTATTGTTTTTCTTCTCACCTTCACCAGGAGAAGATTCCAAGTATTCACCACCCTTTCTATGAAAAGTATTTCCTGAAGTTGCTTTTCAGTTACCTCCTTCCAGCTTCATTTCATGTCTTCTAACTCTGATTTCTCCATGATTTGTTTATTGGTACTTTCAACTATTTAAATGCCTGTATCTTGTCTCCTTTGTCCCTCCTCTAGGGTGCATATGTTCAGGTCTTCAAGTCTCATCTGATTTATCTAAAGGCAAAGAATCAATATCATTTTGGCCAACTTCCTCTGAACCTCTTCAAGTCTCTTCTGATTTATCTAATGGCAAAGAACTCATATCATTTTGGCCAACTTCCTCTGAACCACTTCAAGTCTTATTATATATTTAGCAAAATATGGTCTCCAAAACAAAACACGATACTCTAAGTGAGGCCTCGCCAGTGACTTGTACAAGTGCAATATCACCTCCTCTGTTTTGCTGGTTAAGTTTGTGCCATAGAGAGAAGCATAATCAGAGCATTTCCTCTGTCCCATTCCAAATACCAGAGGCATTGAGTTCAGTTGCAAATCCCAGAGGGGGTTCTAGGGAGAAAGATTCTGTTTTATGCAGTATAGGGACAGCTAGTTGTCTAAAGGCAACAAAAAATACCTGAAAGATACCTGAATAGAACTCTCGCCTTCCAAGCAGGTCAGCTTAATAATTGGCTGGCCAACATTATCTCACACGCTTCATCCTATCTAAACTTCAGGAAACTACTAAAGCTAATCTATTTAACCGATTTATAACCTAAGACCTCTATGCCCAACCTATGGCCCCATTTTATCGCCCCTGTATCCTGCTTACCTATTTAAACTGATCTTCATTTGCTGATTGTACTTATTTTCACTGACTTTCCAACCCCCCTCTCTGTTATATCAATATTCACTGATTGTACCCCTTTGTTATACCTACATTCATGGATTGAACCTTTACACAGACTGTCCAGTCCTTCTTTGTTGTGTATCTGCCTAACTTTCAAGATCCTCCACGGCATTCTTCCTCCATTTATTCCACTTTCTTGGAACTCCTCAAATCTTAATACCACCAGAACTACCCAAAAGTTGAAACTATCCTTCCCTTCATCAAAAGGCATTTCCCACCCAGGAAAGCTGGGGACTTCCCTCCCCTTCAGATTCACCGAGCTCTGGAACAACCTTACCTCCCCTCTTCGGAATCTGAGCTCTCTCCAACTTTTCCGTAAACATCTGAAAACCTGGCTTTTCTCAAAAACGTAACACTCCCCCCTCCTTTGATATCCTAGTCCTCCAAACCCTCTTCTTTCCTCGAAGTTCCTTTTTCATCTCAATTCCTGTAAACCGTGCCGAGCTCTATGACTGTGGAGATGGTGCGGTATTTAAACCCAAGGTTTAGTTTAGTTGTAAACCGCCTCGAACTACTACAGCTTTGGCGGTATATAAGAAATAAATAATTATTATTATTAAAATGGAGAGTACGTGGCATTTAAGCAACATTTCTGAGGTATGCAGGAAGATGGAACCATGTTGCTTAACCACTGGAACTGATTCCCCCACCCCTTTATACATAAAAGTAGCATGGTTTCTAGCGCCAGAGGTAACAGCTCCGACGCTCATAGAATTCTTATAAGCATCAGAGCTGTTTCCATCGCGTCCGTCACTAAAAGCCACACTACTGTTTTGTAAAAGGGAGGGGGGGGTGTATATTTGTTAGCCAAAGTCAGAGATTAACTTTTTGGGGTCATAAGTACCATACTGAGTCCAAGCCTGTAGTGAATTTGACAGGAATTGGCAAACTGTGCTTAGATTCTAAAAAAAAGATCAATGATATATATTTCTTTTGCAATTTAGTAGAAACGTGACACTTGTATCTAGAAATGTAAAACCATTTACATAAAGGTTGTCAGGGTGATACGCATCCATTTGTAAATCGCTTCTGAGCTTCCTTAATCACAACTAAGATAATGTATGCAAAAAAAAAAAAAAATAGAACTCAAAAGCAAAGGGAAACAGATTTTCTGAACTAAAATTTTATCCCATGCTTTAGCCTGATGGCAAGAACCTGATGGCTCACCTTTAATTTTTTTAGATGCAGTTACCAGAATTACACAAATTAGTCAAGGTGCAGTCTCAGTGTCTTTCAGTTTCGGTACGCCGACACGGTAGGCTCTCTTATTTTATTTTTTCAGTCCTGTGTTTGTTTGTTTTCAGTTTTAATGCGGGTGTCTTATTCATATGTGTTTGCCCCCACTATACCTTGCAGTTCGTCAGCAAGACAAAGAGAATAACACGCAGGTTGTCCCCTGAGGAAGGCAACTTAGTTTGCCGAAACCTGGATCCTGGTTGGGACTTTCCTAGGATCCCTTTCATCTGGGACTCCAAATGGTCTCTTTAAAGACTTAGGAGTTTTATACTGTTTATACATGCGTATGTTTATTTAAGATTTGATCTACCACTCCTGATTTTACTGACCTAAGCGGTTTACAACGTATCAAACTGAAATGAAATTAGGTACCTGGGAAAAACGACCCTATCTGTCCCGAAGACTCACAATCTAGCTAAAGTACCTGATAAACTAAAAATAGAAATGGTTAATCAGCTGGCTGGTTTAGAGAGCAGAGGGGAGTACAGGGCAATAAAGCCATTGTGATATCACTGAGGAGGTTGGCTCTTATTGGTGGAATGAGGCATTAGGACATCACAATCTCAGCTCCGGAATGTTACAGAATCTTGCTAGTCTTTGAGATGCTGGAATGTTGCTACTCCTTTGGTTTTGGCCAGGTACTAGGGACCTAGATTGGCCACTGTGAGCTTGATGGACCATTGGTCTGACCCAGTATGGCTATTCTTATATTTATGTTTATTTAAGGTTTGATATACCGCTCATGCATTTTACTGACCTAAGCGGTTTACAGTGTATCAAACTAAAATGAAATTAGGTACTTGAGAAAAACTACCCTATCTGTCCCGAAGGCTCACAATATAGATAAAGTGCCTGATTAAAATAAAATATGTAATACATCTCCAAGATCAAAAATCAAAGAAATAGAAAGAATGAAAGAAGAAGATTAAAAAAATGAAATAAATAAAATAAAACAAATTTAAGAGATAGAAAAGTCTCGGTGGGGGGGAGGGGTCTGCCATCACACACTGAACAGAGGATTTCAATGTGACATGTAGATCCTTTGTCTGAGTGGTGATTCGTTATGTGTTACCTAGCATCATGAAGCTGTAATTTGGATTATTGTCCCCTATCTGCATTACTTTGTACTTGGCCACAGTAAATTTCATTTGCCATCTGGATGTCTGCTCTCAAAAATCCCCAGGCTGCAAGTCCTCACAATCTAGAGCACCATCTTAGTTTGAGTAAATGACAGCAGATAAAGACCCCGAAACAAAATTCCCAACAAAATATCCAATCATAACAATTTCAGTCAACTAAAATATTAATAAATATTGTATGTTCATATATAGTGAGAGACTGTATATTCATTGATGGTATAAGGACATAAGAACCTAAGAATAGCCTTACTGGGTCAGTCCAGTGGTCTATCAAGCCCAGTAGCCCGTTCTCACGGTGGCTAATCCAGGTCACTAGTACCTGGCCAAAACCCAAAGAGTAGCAACATTCCATTCAGAATCTTAACGAATAGCAAGATTCCGGAATCCCAAAGAGTAACAAAAGATTCCGGAACCCCAAAGAGTAGCAACATTCCATGCTACCAATCCAGGGCAAGCAGAGGCTTCCCCCCATGTCTTAATAACAGACTATGGACTTTTCCTCCAATAATTTGTCCAAACTTTTCTTAAAACCAGCTACACTATCCGCTTTTACCACAACCTCTGGCAACGCGTTCCAGAGCTTAAGTATTCACCGAGTGAAAAAATATTTCCTCCAATTGGTTTTTAAAAGTATTTTCCTGCAGTTTCATCGAGTGTCCCCTCTAGTCATCTATGATCTCAAAAAATCTGACCATATAAGCCCCTTCTACAAAAAACTGCACTGGCTGCCTATGGAGGCGAGGATTATCTTCAAATTTGCTTGCCTCTGCTTCAAAACCCTAACAAGGTAGGGTCTCCAATCTACCTATCAGATCACTTTGTCCATCCTGGCCCCACCCGCACACGTAACGCCCACTTGTTTGCCTTCTCGTCCCTAAAGTGCTGCATCTACAAGAGATTCCTTGACAGATCCCTGGCGTTCCAGGCATGCAAATGGAACAAATGTCTATCCACTCATCTCTAATTCTCCCTCCTACCAAACTTTCAGGAAGTCAATCAAAACTTATCTCTTTGACAAATATCTCTGACTCCCACCCCCCTTGTAACTCTACTTTTAACTATGCCTTGTACCTCCCACCTTCCTGCACCTCCCACCTACCTACCTCCACCATACCTGCACCTCCTACCTACCTGCATCCCAACTTCCTAAGCCACGCCGATTGACTTGTTTATAACCTCTCTATCTCCTTCTTGCCTGCTCCCGACTTGCTAAGTTATATTGATTGATTGACTTATTTGTAAATTTCGCTGTAGATGTACAGTCTCTTGTCATGTAAACCGCTCTGAACTATTCTGGTACTGCGGTATACAAAAATAAAGTTATTATTATTATTATTAGTCTTTGTCATTTTTGATGGAGCGAAAAATCGATCCACTAGTACCCGTTCCACTTCACTCAGGATTTTGTAGACTCATCTCATTCTAACCATCAAACATTCCAAAACCATTTAATGTACCTACGTGTAATGAATCAAACACATCGTTTAAATTTCACTTATCTTAAACAAAGCTACTGGTTTTAGGTTCTAGGTTCTGACAAGGCCAAGGTTTCGCTGACTGATTTCTTGGGGAACCCAGTACACAGCGCTTCAAAAAACTCACTCCCAGAAGGTTCTACCCTTAGTAGCCACCTATGGTAATTTGTCTAATGGTTAAGCCAACCTAATGAAGACATACAAGACATGTTAGGCCCAGCTAGTTTGCTTATTTTGTATCCTTTTACCATGATAGAGACCCCATTTGACTCCTGGATTTCCCCCTCACTTCTTCATAACTAATGAGCCTCTGTGCTTATCCCAGGCTTTCTTGAATCCTCTTCTCGTTTTTACCTACACATTCCATGACCCTCTCCATGAAAAAAAATATTTTTAAGAGAAGTGAGAAAAAGAAAGGGACAAAGGGAGGAGAAAAAGGATGGGATTTGATATACTGCCTTTCTATAGTTAACAATCAAAGCAGTACATATTATAATATAGATACTTATTTTGTATCTGGGGTAATGAAAGGTTAGGTGACTTGCCCAGAGTAGGGTTACCATATTTAAAATGGTAAAATCCTGGATGCATGGCCCCACCCCATTCCGCCTCCAGCCCCGGCTGGTTCTGCCTCAAACTCCGCCCTTTTCTTTCTCAAACCCTGCACCGTTCCACCCCCGCCCCCTCCCCCCCCCAAATCGCTTCTTTCTTGCCGAGTCTGGAGGGCCTCTGAGCATACGCGGATGTGTGTGAAGTCATCTGTGCATGCTCAGAGGTCCTCTGAACGTGGTGAGGCTTTCCAAAACCCAAACAAACTGCCGGGTTTGGAAAGCCCGTCCGGACATGAGCTGTAGCGGGATACTGAACCCAGTTCCCCTGATTCTCATGGCACTGTACTAACCATTAGGCTACTCCTCCACTCCAAAAAGAGGAGAGAATGGAGAAGAAACAGGAAAGGAGTCCCATGAAGGAAAAAAAAAGTCAGAAAGACAATAGGAAACAGTGGTACTTCCAAAATAAATCATGGACTTTCTAAACTAGAGGAGACAGCATTCAGTCTGACCAGTGCAAACACAAGCACTTGAACCTCAGTCTAATGCCTTACTGTCCCACCAACTCCCTGTCATTACTATTTTGGGCAATGCGCCGCAGACCAGACTTAATTTCATGTGCATGAGAAAGATGTTTCAGACATGGAATACACAGAGCCGTCCAGCGAGGTGAAGACAGACACTTGACAAGCATTTGGAAGAAAACTGAAGCACACTGCAGCTGTAAGTTTTCCTGGATCCAGATTTTTCTCTTTTGTGTTGTTCTGCTGCTGTTGTCATCTCTGAATTATATCAAATCACAGGTGGCAGATCCGCTACTGGAAGACAACCAAATTATCATGCAGATGGCCATGAGCGATCAGAGCGGAAAGAAAATGAAAAAGGAGTCTGTTTTCCAGAATTTCAACATGGAGGCAGAGTAGGGGGAGGGAAGAAGGCCTGGAGGGAATCATTATAGAGTGATATACATTCAAAGCGGATCAGTCGCTATCTGAAATCAGGAAACTGCTGCATATGGGGAACATTTTGATTCGGGGGGCATATAAGTTAGACTCCAATTGCTTCCCACTCACTGCATGAGATGGATTTGCGTACATTAGAGATCTCACCTAGCTAGATTTATCTCCTGCGCATTTAGGAGTAGGGTTACCAGAGACATCCAAATTTACTCAGACATGTCCTCTTTGGGCGAGCACGAGAAGAGGTTAGAGGGCAGGGCTGGGTGGAACTGGGGGGGGGGCCTGGAGGTGGGGCCAAGGGTCCAGATTTTATGATCGTTATTTATTTGTTTAGATTTCTATACCGTTCTCCCGGGAGCTCAGAGCGGGTTACAGTTGGCATTCACAATAAAGTTACAGGACAATAAAATTAAAGGAATTCGAAGAGGAGACAAGTGAGCAGGGGAGGGGAGCATGGGAATGGAGGAGAAGGGCAGAGGTGGGGGGAGCAGTAGAGGAGCAAGGAGTTAAAGGAAGGGGAGCAGGGAACAGAAGAGGAGGAGGCGAGAAGGAGAGAGGGAGGAGGAGCTAGGAGGAGGTGGTCCGTTAGCACTGTTCGGTTGAAGAGATGGGTCTCCAGCGTTTTCCGGAAGATAATTCTATACAGTGGTGCCTTAGATGTATGTTCCACTTACGTGTAATCAGCGTTACTGGACAGAGAGGGGATGGGGACATAGAGGGGCAATATTGATTACAGGGGGAGGGATATGGACCCAGAGAACAGATATTGAATATGGGGAGAGCCAAGGGACTAGAACACAGATGTTGGATAGAGAGGAAATGGGGCATCTCCCCTCTGTATTTGTGTTCCTATGCAGTGGCATAGCAAGGGGAGAGCGGAGGCTCCTTCTCCCCACCCCACTGCTGCAACCCCACCAGCATCAGCTCTTCCTCTGACATCACTTCCTGGACCTGCGCCTAGGACATGTCAGAAGAAGAGCCAACGCTGATGCGAGCAGCAGGTTGGGGGTTGCTGGGAGCATTAAAGAGGTGCTGGGGAGGGGAAGGAGCAGGTGGGGGGTGAGTTTGGGGCACCACCGCCCCGGGCACTTATCACCCTCGCTATGCCATGGTTCCTATGCTCCCTCTATTCCCAGCCTCCCTTCTCTGTGCCCTATTCGTCTTTCCCATCCACACCTCCACCACTCGTCTCGTCTTTTCCATCCACACCTCCTACTCTGTGGTTAGTAAATATCCCTTTCTCTTCCTCACTCTCCCCCTGCAGTCCTTATCTCTCCCTGAGTAGGGTTACCATATGGCTCAAGAAAAAAAAAAAAAAAAGAGGACGGATTGAGACATCCGTGTTTTATTTCCATTGTTGCCTTTACCTGGTTGGTGAGGTAGCTTATACACCACCCGGCTCTGCACTTTGTCTGGGTTTTGAAAAGAAATTGCAGTCAGGAGGCGGCATGCACGCATGTGCGGACGCAACGCGGAGACGTCAAGCGCGCACGCCCATGACACCATTGCATCGCATCTGCGCATGCATGGATGCCTTCCTGCCCGACAAACAGGCTGTGGGGGTGGGGCGGAACAGGACAGAACTGGGTGGGCATAGCAGCGGGTCTAGGGATCCAGGTTTTACCAACGTAAAATCTGGTAACCCTATGTCAAGCAGAGAATGACAGGGGAACAGGGATCTATGGTAATTCGATGGTAAAAAAATTGGGGGTGTTTTTACTGTGAATACGGGAGCAAAAGTAGAGAATGACACGGTGACAAAATTCATCACCGTTCCTGTCCCCGCGGATAACCGTGGGAAATAATCCCATGTCATTTTCTAGTGTCTATTTCAACCTCGATCCTTCTACACCAGCATTCTTCAGAGCAAAGCTTGCGGGTCAGTGGCTGTGGCCATTCATACTCTGATTCTTATGGGAGCCAAGGATAATGAAGCCATTGTGACATCACTGATGTGATTGGCTCTTAGGCACTGGTGGAATGAGGCATTATGACATCACAATATCTGCTCTGGATACCAGAGACTGTCATTCTGTAGTGCCTGTTTCAACCTCAGTCCTTCTACACCAGCATTCTTCAAAGCAAAGCTTTTGGGTCAGTGGTTGTGGCCATTCATACTCCGATTCTTCCCTCTCTCCTTAAAGAATGACATGAAGATGGTTTCCCGCGGTTATCCGCGGTGACGGGAACGGTGATGAATTTTGTCACTGTGTCATTCTCTAAGCAAAAGCTTTTAGCCCTCCTTCACCCCCCCTCCCCCCATGGAAGTGGTAAAATCCCTTACTCCCGTGATTTAAAAAATAAAAATGGAACACCATTAGTTATATCTGGTATAAATCCTGGGATGCTAATAGTACTCTTTCCATTTAATCTACCAGATGTTATCTTATTTTTTAATTAATTGTAAACCGAATCGAGTTCATTCGGGAAAGGATTCGGTATATAAATTGAAGACTAGATTAGATTAGATTAGGTCGAGTGCAGGTACCCTGGAATTCTATAAAACTGTGTGCCTCTTATGAGAACACCCCTATCCCGCCCATGCCCCTTTCATGGCTATGCCCCTTTATGGGTTGTGCGCTATGGGACTTGGGCACCTGGACTAAAAGAATTGCATGCTGCTAGATGCATGCACAGCCCCTAATTGGGGCCAATTAATTGATCGTTAGTGGCCAATTATCGATGTTAAACGACTCATGGCTCAGTGCGTGCATCTCTAGATCACGCCAAACTTGGGCACAGATATGTGCGCTCTCTTTCAGAATCCAAGGGTTAGTGCTCATTCTTCATCATTCCAGCGAAGGCCTTGAGGTGTTTTGTTTCCCTATCCACCAAGACCTTTCCCTACTTTCGCTGCCCCCTCTACCATCCCCCAACTGTGTTTCTTCTCTTTTATATCCCCCTGCAGGTAAAGAAAAGGTTAATAAAACACCAAGCTTGAAATACACTCTCAAGGGAAAATGAGCAGACGCCAACATGTTTTATAAGAATTTAATTTGCTTTAAACTGAAGATGCTTGCAGTAAATTCCAAAAGCAGAACCATACAATTTATAACTGGCAATAAAACTCAATATACAGTACTATATTTTTTTTATCTCTTTCTAACAGCTAAAAATATGACATACTCCTAATTCTGGAAAAGACACTGAAAAATATTTTTTAAATATCTATATCTAATAAAGATAAATATCTATGTAAAAGAAGCATCAAGACTAGGATATAGGAAGGTGTCGTGCCGAGGCAATGACTCCAGAACCTAGAAACATGATGGCAGATAAAGTATAAAAAAAACTGAATAAATCTTAATCTATGCAGAACTACTCAGGGTCAGGCAAAAGTATACAGAATTATAGTAAGCCAAAGTATTCATCACCAACAAACAGGCAACTGTTGTCAAATAATAAATATGCAAGAGAGAAAAATATAGAACAGCAAACCAAACCAAACCAAAAAGGAAAAACCAGAGGTCCAACTGTCTGCAGTAAACAACAATCCAGAACAAACAAACCAAAAACTGCAGACTTGGTACACGATGCAGGCAGACTTTATTTATAACAAGTAAATCATTGATTAAAAACCTTTTACCAGGCAAGGGACCCAACACGGTCCGTGTTTCGTATAATCTTCATCAGGGGTCCACTTTTGATAAAAGGAAAAGTTATCAAAAGAATAGCCTTGGACAAATAGCGGTAAGTGACACGCTAAAGAATCTAAAACGCTGGTAACACGCTAGAAAAGTCGCCGAAGTCACCAGCGTTTTAGATTCTTTAGCGTGTCACTTACCGCTATTTGTCCAAGGCTATTCTTTTGATAACTTTTCCTTTTATCAAAAGTGGACCCCTGATGAAGATTATACGAAACACGGACCGTGTTGGGTCCCTTGCCTGGTAAAAGGTTTTTAATCAATGATTTACTTGTTATAAATAAAGTC
Organism: Geotrypetes seraphini; assembly: GCF_902459505.1. Classification (NCBI taxonomy): domain Eukaryota; kingdom Metazoa; phylum Chordata; class Amphibia; order Gymnophiona; family Dermophiidae; genus Geotrypetes; species Geotrypetes seraphini. The sequence goes on from NC_047098.1 coordinate 18,790,912, forward strand.
TGCCTGCATCGTGTACCAAGTCTGCAGAGAGAAAAATATATGCATTGGAGACTCAGAGTACGTGCACATTTATCTCACACATATTCGTTGTGATACTGTCAAAGGAATAGTCATGCTAGCCTGGTATAACAAAACCATCAGAGTTAGGTGGCGTCTTGCTGACTAACCAATTTATCAAGGCTTGAGCTTTCAAGGACCATTGTGAATTTCCTGAAAACCCTAAAGTTTGTGGGGTTACCAGGACAGGTCTGGGAAGCTCTGCTGTCAGGGTTTGGGCATTAAGAATCCAGGAGCGAATAACTTTCCCTTGGACAACAGAGGTGTCATACTCAACTTTGCATGCTTCTCATGGTCGACCTTTCTAATATTTCAACTTTTCTCTGTCAGTTACAACGATCAGGCTCTTTATTTCCTTGAGGCTGAGCTTAATGCATGAACTGTGGTGCATTTTGGGAACATAGATCTACGATTTCCTTTTACAACTCACGTTCCCAGGGGCAGTAGAACACCATTTTGTTTGGAGGGGGTCAAACAAATCAACTTTTAGCCCCGCCCCATACTGTCTAGTTGCTGATGCTGTGCCATGCTAAATATTGGTCGAGCCATAGATCCAGTGGCCTGCTCCGTTTGCTGTCTATGCTTGCTCCCTCACACTAGATCAAAAACTATGGCATGAGATCTTTCAGCCACAGGAAAATAAACAGTCTTTAAATAGTTTTGCATGCACATAGGGGGAAATTCTAGTTATGTCATCTAAAAAAATCATCGCCCAAAAAATTTGCACTTAGCGTTATTCTATAAACTGCATCTGGAGTTAGGCATGGTTTATAGCAGTGTATCATAAATTGTGTGCCAATGAGAGATTCCAGGTGTGCCAGCTGACTACCTACCTCACAGCAAGAGGTATGTCCTGTAGGCAGTCAGCCAGCGCCTCTCTTCCTCTCTGCACCTCTCCGCCTTTCTGCATTCCCCACGGCATGCCAGTTTCAGGGTTAGTAAGCTCAGGGCCCTGTCTGGAGGCCCACCGCACATGCATGGACGTAGACATAATGATGTCACACATGCATGTGATCTCATCACGTCAATGTCCACGCATGCCCAGAGGCCCTCCAGTCACGGCCCCAACTTTAAAAGTTTGTGAGACACTGATGTACAAAATATGCATAGTGCCCACCCCTGCGACTAAAATTTAGACACGGCCATTTACACAAATTAAAATTTAACATAAATGCCTGCACCTACATAGTGCATGGATTGGGCATTTTCTATAACAAAGTGCCTAACTTTTAGGGCTATCCACGACCCACTCATGCCCCTCCCCTGGTCATGCTCCTTTTGAGATCCACACAGTAGAATTTGCACGCACCACTTCAATTCTAATTAGTTCCGATAATTGCTTGTCAATTGGCCATTCGCAACGCGGATGAAGAATGTGCACAGATGCGAAACTTTAGTAGCGATATACAGGATCTGGGGATAATACCTTTTCTTTCAGATTCATTTATATAAAGTCAGATGGTGTCCCAGTTTCGATGGAAAGTGGAAAAATGATCTTGGGCATAACTTCAAAACGGGATTCCATTTCTTTTTCACTGTTAATTTTCTCATGGTAGTGATTCATTTCTTTATTGCAGGTGGCATCGCGTGATCTTGGGAAAAAAAAGATCTCACACTGTGATAAAAGACCTAAACCGGAGTCGAATTAATAAGAGACAAATGGACTCTCTTGAGCCACCAACTCTTGAAGTTGCCTTCCATGAGAAGCTTGAACATTTTTAGAATTCCGTTACCGTATGAAGCCCGAGAATGGTGTACAACAGGCAGACGCCACCGGAGCCTGCATTTATCATCATGAGATGACACTTTGGAAGCTCTGATGTGTGGGTTGATAATGGCAGCTGAAGCCCACATTACAAAGGCTTTCATGTGCAGAAGAACCCTGTACTGCATTATAAAATAAAAAAAGAAAATGATATATGAGTGTATTATCCACAAACCCTCAAATAACATTTCACCCACACAGACGGCAAATGGTAGAGACATCTGCGACAGAATGCTGTAATAAAGGGAAGAAATAAGAAACAGGTTTGAAGCAGACAGAAAAGAGAATAGTTCTATCAGCTAATAGCCTAAGAACATCAAAACTGCCACATTGGGTCAGACCAAAAATCCATCTACCCCAGTGTCCTTTTTGCAGCAATGGCCATTCTAGGTCACAAGTACCTGGCAGTATCCCAAGGATAAGCAGTAGCTTTCCTCAGGTATGGTTTATGGACTTTTTCTCCTGGAATCTGTCCAAACCTATTTTTAAACCCAGCTACTTTAACTGCCTCCACCTCATCCTCTAGCTCAGGGGTCTCAAAGTCCCTCCAGTCGGGTTTTCAGGATTTCCCCAATGAATATTATATGAGATCTATGTGCATGCACTGCTTTCATTGTATGCTAACAGATCTCATGCATATTCATTGGGGAAATCCTGAAAAGCTGACTGGATTGCAGCCCTCGAGGAGGGACTTTGACACCCCTGCTCTAGCTAGTCCATCATTTAGGGAAGAGTCAGCTGTCTTAATACACATGGATACCAACAGCATGGGAAATTGTTAGAGGAGGGGCTCTGGAAGTCAAATTTAGGCTTTTAAGTCTTGCCTTTGCCCACTTAGCTATGCAGGTGCTGGTACTGAATATTGGATGGTACTCGTATAGTGCCCGAGCATGGCCTTGGCATTGAATATCTGAGTTACTTTCAGACCGTAGCAATCATAGAAAGAAGATGGCAGATAAAGGCCAAATGGCCCATCCACAGCATCCACTATCTCCTCCTTTCCCTATTGGCTAAGGCTCTTTACACCTGCATTGTGATGTCATGAAACTGTATGGCTACTGAAAATGTGATAGTGAAACAGCACCCCCTAGTGTCAGGACTGTAGGTGGAGGACTCTTGCTCAGCTTAGAGGAAACAATAGCCATGGGTGCATCAGGTCCATTCTGAAAAGTTACATTCATTGATACACAATACTCCCTTAGCATGCCTAACTTGGGCATCACCATTTATACCAGGTTTCAGCTGGTGTAAGTCTAATGCCCAAAGTTAGGTGAAGGAATCTTGCTAAGTGCATGTGCCCATTATAGGATACTTACTTTTTCCAGTGCCAAATTTTCAGCATCATTTATAGAATCCCCCCACCCCCACCCACCTGTGTGTAAGTGCAAATCCTGCTCACATTCTGCCCAAACTCCCGATGTGCATACTAACCTCCAAAATACATGCTAAGTATCATACGTATATATTTACAGAACAGAAATTGGGTGGATTTTTGGCATTTACTGTACACGTATATGTGCACATGTATATACAGGTATTCTAATAATTTATGTGCTTATTTGTTATACAAATATTAGTGTATTATGAATAGAATTGTCCTCAGAATGGAGAAAATATTTTCAAATTTCAAGTTTAATTAATTTTAATATACCGACCATCAGCGTGCACCTGGCCGGTTTACAATGCTAAAAATGAAAGGTTAAAATAAATTATTATAGGGGGAGGGGAAATGTGGACATTAAATGGACAAATTACAGATACGAACATGAGCTTGAGGGTGAAGAGGGAGGGGAAAGTTAATAATCACATCATTAAAAACAAAATTTAAAAAAAGGGGAAGAGGGGGGAAAGATAACATCAGGAAAGGGGATCGCTTCTTGAAAGCAGCTAATATTTATTTTGCTAGCTGTTGGTGAGGAAATATTGGAACACCCAGCCCTCAAGATATGACCGGCTTTGAATCGTGGTCACAATGGACAGAGCATTTAGCTCCTAAAATTCCATCCTGGAAAGGGAGAAAGCTATTGGGTCTTACATCATACATACCATACTACGTCTGCCGTGTTATGATCTCTCTTGCCACACAATGTTTGCTGCTCCGTGTCTTATGTTTTGCCATACTATACTCGCCATGCTATGTCTCATCATTGTAGGTTTTGTCATATTATGTTTTTACCATGTTTTGTTAAGCCTGGTCACATTTGCCGAGCTGCAACGAACTTTTGACCTACAGGCTAATGATCTCTTCGCCTATTACCAGATCCGTCACTATGTTCAGTCCCTCCCAGTGGCTGCCCTTACTGAAGTCTGCAGGGAGGCGCTTTCGGAACTCTTCAGCCTTTCGGCCCAACAGAGGATTCCTCTACGATTTCATATTGTGGGGATCCGGGATTGCCAACCACATACGAATCTGGATATATTAGCGACAGCGTGGGCTGAGGACTTGCATTGCCAGTTGACTGCTCAACAGTTACAACGGGTCCTGAAGAACATTCAGAAGGTGTCACCCAATATTACTCACTGGGAAATGCAATTGAAAATTGTTCTTAGACTTTACATTCTACGGGAACGTGCAGCCCGGATGGGGATTACTGCGTCGCATTCTTGCCCGAAATGCAATCAGGCTCACGCCTCTTTGAGTCACATGTTTTGGACCTGTCCCGCAATCCAGCAGTTTTGGAGACATCTTGGCCTATATACCACATCGCTTTGGGGAAGGCGATGGCTTCCGCAACCGAGGGCGTTATTTGGATTTTATAATATAGCCTCGCCCAAACCCAGGGGAATGTCAGCATTTATCTCCAGAGCCCTTTTGATGGGGAAAAAAAGCCATCCTCACCAACTGGCTCTCCGGTGATCCCCCGTCATATGCACAATGGAGATCCCTAATGATAGTGCACGCAACACTGGAGAGACGCATGGTGGGAGACTTGACTCTTGGCCCGGGTCGCAAATTTTGTCAGGTGTGGGAGCACTTCTGGCAGGACCTCACACCGCGTGCTCGCAGTAGACTTTTGAATCTTTAAGATTTTATTCCCACTCTCAGCTGTTGGACTGGCCATGGATTCTTGGGGAGGGGAGGGGAACTGATTATATTGTTGAAAATGTTATTTCCTGAATGGTACTACTGTTTGTATTTGCTTCTTACTGTTGGAATAATAAAAATCATTTAAACATACCATGTTTTGTTAACTGTGTTTGCCGTCTCTGTCAATGTTTGCCATGCTATCTTCTACCATACTACGTCCGAGAGCGTGGCGCAGGCGTTAAAGCTACAGCCTCAGCACCCTGAGGTTGAGGATTCAAGCCCACGCTGCTCCCTGTAACCCTGGGCAAGTCACTTGGTCCCCCATTGCTCCAGGTATATGAAACAGATGATGAGACCGCAAGGACAGACAGGGAAAAATGCCTGAATAAAACCATGAAAACTGTCCCGAACTCCTCTGGGAGAACAATATAGAAGACTGAATAAATAAAATAAGTTATGTAATAATACACCTGAATCTTTGTTGTTCGTAATACCTCAGCAGTAGTAATCCGGGCAGCCTCGATGCATCTGTATGTAGTGTGCTGGTGTGTCTGTCACTGCTCTCTACACTGCAGGTCTGAAATCCTCAGGGAGTCTCACAGCTGTCAGACTGACTTCTTCCTAAGCTGAGAGACAAATTACCCAGCCAGCTCGGGCTAGTCTGAGATCCAGCCTGCAATATCTAAGTGGTTAAACTCATAGCCCCAATTCAAATTAACATTTCATTGTGCGCATAAGTGAATGCTTGGGAATTTATTTTTTTTTTGTACAGTAGTTAGCAGACAGGAGAAAATGTAAATTCAAGGCTGAGATATGCATGGAGTAACCTGAAAGAGACAACTCTGGAAAACATATTAGCTGGAAGTTGAAAGAGCTGACAACCCAAGATAGCTGCACTCAAATAGCTGGGAGTTGCTGAGGGGGAGGGGAGGCAATAGTATGGATCAATTCTGAGCTGGGGAGGGGGGGAGGGGAGGATCAGAATGAACTCCCTTTTTTTCTCTAATTTTTCCTGAGAGCACTCATGGGCCAGAAGCAGCTGGACAGAGACCTTCTGAATAGTGGTACACTGCACTGATACTGACCCTTCCATATGATGATGCACTGCACTGACACTGATCTATTGGGCCAGCATGCCGATAGCATTTTTAGGCTGGGTTTATTTTTTAAATATAAAGAAAGCTAGGCTGAGTCAGACCAAGGTAGGTTACCATCGCTTTCAGCGGAAGTCAAGCCCGGATGTCTATCTGTCCTCCTTACGTCCATCGCTTTCAGCGGAGTCAAGCCCTGATGTCTCTATCTGTCCTCCTTAAGTCCATCGCTTTCAATGGAAGTAATGCCCGAATGTCTCTATCTGTCCTCCTTACGTCCATCGCTTTCAGCGGAGTCAAGCCCTGATGTCTCTATCTGTTCTCCTTACGTCCATCGCTTTCAGCGGAAGCCAAGCCCGGATGTCTTTATCTGTCCTCCTTACGTCCATCGCTTTCAGCGGAAGTCAAGCCCGGATGTCTTTATCTGTCCTCCTTACGTCCATCGCTTTCAGCGGAAGTCAAGCCCGGATGTCTTTATCTGTCCTCCTTACATCCATCGCTTTCAACGGAAGTCAAGCCCGGATGTCTCTTATCTGTCCTCCTTACTTCCATCGCTTTCAGCGGAAGTCAAGCCCGGATGTCTCTTATCTGTCCTCCTTACATTCATCGCTTTCAGCGGAAGTCAAGCCCGGATGTCTCTTATCTGTCCTCCTTACATTCATCGCTTTCAGCGGAAGTCAAGCCTGGATGTCTCTTATCTGTCCTCCTTACATTCATCGCTTTCAGCGGAAGTCAAGCCAGGATGCCTCTATCTGTCCTCCTTACATACATCGCTTTCAACGGAAGTAATGCCCTCATGTCTCTATCTGTCCTCCTTACGTCCATCGCTTTCAGCGGAAGTCAAGCCCGGATGCCTCTATCTGTCCTCCTCACGTCCATCGCTTTCAGCGGAAGTCAAGCCCAGATGTCTCTATCTGTCCTCCTCACGTCCATCGCTTTCAGCGGAAGTCAAGCCCAGATGCCTCTATCTGTCCTCCTTACATCCATCGCTTTCAACGGAAGTCAAGCCCGGATGTCTCTATCTGTCCTCCTTACGTCCATCGCTTTCAGCGGAAGTCAAGCCCAGATGTCTCTATCTGTCCTCCTCACGTCCATCGCTTTCAGCGGAAGTCAAGCCTGGATGTCTCTATCTGTCCTCCTTACGTCCATCGCTTTCAGCGGAACTCAAGCCCGGATGCCTCTATCTGTCCTCCTCACGTCCATCGCTTTCAGCGGAAGTCAAGCCCAGATGCCTCTATCTGTCCTCCTTACGTCCATCGCTTTCAACGGAAGTCAAGCCTGGATGTCTCTATCTGTCCTCCTTACGTCCATCGCTTTCAGCGGAAGTCAAGCCCGGATGCCTCTATCTGTCCTCCTTACGTCCATCGCTTTCAACGGAAGTCAAGCCCAGATGTCTCTATCTGTCCTCCTCACGTCCATCGCTTTCAGCAGAAGTCAAGCCCAGATGTCTCTATCTGTCCTCCTCACGTCCATCGCTTTCAGCGGAAGTCAAGCCCAGATGCCTCTATCTGTCCTCCTTACGTCCATCGCTTTCAACGGAAGTCAAGCCCGGATGTCTCTATCTGTCCTCCTTACATCCATCACCTAACTCTTAATAATGATGTCATCACACACTGGGGCAGCTAAACCTATAGACCGGGTGAAGCTCTGGACCAGGCGCTAAAGGGCTTCACTGGCCCTTTGTTAAACTACCATGCGACTTGAACACTTCCCTCTTTCTCCTCCCTCGTCTGACGCTGCTGCTCAGTCCTAGCGGGATATTGCTTCATAGGTCAGCTGCTGAGAGGGGGTAGGGCCAGCATCAGAGGAGGGAAATGCAGCACTTCCCTCCTTCCTCCTATGAAGCTACTGCTCGACAGCGATGTTGGGGGGAAGCCACTGCTTGCCCTGGGATCAATAGAATGGAATGTTGCCACTCTCTGGGGTTCTGGAATCTTTTGTTACTCTTTGGGATTCCGGAACCTTACTATTCTTTAGGATTCTGAATGGAATGTTGCCACTCTTTGGGGTTCTGGAATCTTGTTACTCTTTGGGATTCCAGAACCTTACTATTCTTTAGGATTCTGAATGGAATGTTGCCACTCTTTGGGGTTCTGGAATCTTGTTACTCTTTGGGATTCTGGAACCTTGCTATTCTTTAGGACAGTGTTTTTCAACCGCTGTTCCGCGGCACACTAGTGTGCCGCGAGATGTTGCCTGGTGTGCCGTACGGTCAGGGCCGCCATCAGGGCAGTACCACCAGTCTAGGGAGAGGGGCGGTCCGCCCCACGTGGACAGGAGAGAGCTGGACGGGGGACCCGCGGAGTTCAATACATCTCCAGCCGCGAGGCTCGTCTTCTGTTCCTGCCTGCCCTGCAGCTAACATATAGCCGATCGCAAGCGTTCCCCGATGTCAGCGCTGACGTCGGAGGGAGGGCTTAAGCAAAGCCTGCCCTCCGACGTCAGCGCTGACATCGGAGAATACTTCCGTTCGGCTATTTGTGTGCGGCAGGGCAGGCAGGAAGCAGAAGACAAGCCTCGCGGCTTGAGCTTCATTTTGCTGAGAAAGTTGCAAAGATAGGCTGGGAGGCAAACACAGAACACAAAAGGGGGGAGGGAGTGCGTTTTGGACACAAGGCATGAACTTGGGAGAGAGGAAGGGAGGGAAAGAGATGCTGAGGTGGGGGAGGGAATGCGTTTTTGGACACAGAAGAAATGGACTTGGGACAGAGGAAGGGAGGGAAAGAGATGCTGAGGTGGGGGAGGGAATGGGTTTTTGGACACAGAAGAAATGGACTTGGGACAGAGGAAGGGAGGGAAAGAGATGCTGAGGTGGGGGAGGGAATGGGTTTTTGGACACAGAAGAAATGGACTTGGGACAGAGGAAGGGAGGGAAAGAGATGCTGAGGTGGGGGAGGGAATGGGTTTTTGGACACAGAAGAAATGGACTTGGGAGAGAGGAAGGGAGGGAAAGAGATGCTGAGGTGGGGGAGGGAATGCGTTTTTGGACACAGAAAGCATGGACTTTGGAGAGAGGAAGGGAGGGAAAGAGATGGTTGTGTACACGGGGAATAGAAGAAAGAATTTTTGGTCATAGGGAGGGAGTGAGGTACAGATAGTGGCATACCAGGGTGGGGGGGGCGGTCTGCCCCACCCCGGGTTTACATCCCAAGGGGGTGCACAGCTGGCCACCCTCCAGTGTTGTCCCTAGGCCGGCAAACTGCGGCTCTTTAGCCACTTGAGTGCCACCGCCGCCATCGGGAACAGGCCGGCGCCAAGTTCTCCCTGCTTTTCCCTGTGGGGCCGGCCAACTCTCGCCACTCGCGTCAATTCTGACGTCGAAGAGGACGTTCTGGGCCAGCCAATCGCTGCCTGGCTGGCCTAGAACGTCCTCTCCGACGTTAGAATTGACGACGGGTGGTGAGAGTTGGTCGGCCCCGCGGGGAAGAGAAGCAGGGAGAACTTGGCGACGGCCTGTTCCCGATGGCGGCGGTGGCACTCAAGTGAATTACTTTATATATAGTCAATATAGGCACAGAGTTAAATTTTTTAACATTTTGTAAAGGTGGTGTGCCTCGTGATTTTTTTCATGAAACAAGTGTGCCTTTGCCCAAAAAAGGTTGAAAAACACTGCTTTAGGATTCTGAATGGAATGTTGCCACTCTTTGGGATTCCGTAACCTTGCTATTCTTTAGGATTCTGAATGGAATGTTGCCACTCTTTGGGATTCCGGAACTTTGCTATTCTTTAGGACTCTTTGGGTTTTGGCCAGGTACTAGTGACCTGGATTGCCCACCGTGAGGACGTGCTACTGGGCTGGATGGACCATTGGTCTGACCCAGTGAAGCTATTCTTATGTTCTTCCTTGGAGCTGCTGGCATATGAAACCACATGCTGCTGGGACTGGGCAGTAGCGTCAGAGGAGGGAGAAGGGAACTGGCCGGAGAGTGGGCATGGACCAGGGCAAGGCATGGGCCAGAGTGCCGTAATCTCTTGAGCCGGCCCTGATCACACAGCAGAATAATGATATTAGCACTACAGGCCCCGCAGTAATATTACATAGCCCTAATAGGCAGTTTTGCTCCAAAGCATCACAGACTGGATGGAATAATTGAGCTCTCTCTGCCATTATTTGCCATGTTACAGGGTCCAGCAGTGGCATTATTATACAGGGCCCAAAATGAGCATCACTGCCAAGGAACAGACCTAGCAAATCTTCTGCGGCAAGAACAGTTTTGCTTTCTTGAAAAGCAATAAATGGTGAAAAAGAAAGAAAGAAAGAAAAGGAAAAAAAAAACAAAAAAAACACACCCCAGCAAACTGTTGGGTGCCTTTAACATCTTAAAGAATTAATTAGAATGTTTTGAATTTCAACTGTGAAAAGAAAGAGAAAAATTAAAAATGCAAAATTAACTTGACTGCCAGTGCCTCTTTAACCAGCCCCCACATTCCTAAATTAGCATCTCGAAGTTTTGAAATGAATAGAGCAAAAAGAAAGCACTCTTCCCGTTCTCCTAAAGTTGCCACCTAACTCCCCTCCTGCTGAGAAAGTCTACAGATGAAAAACTCCCATTTTGAGAGCTTGCACAATATTTGCACATTTGCATAATAATTGCATTCGGTCGTCGCGTCTTTTTTTTTTTTTTTCCCCAGCCTGTTTTTCCTGATTTCTGCATCTCTTGTCCTGCGTTTCTCTTGTCCTCCAGTACATTCACCGGAAGTGTGGAATGCTATCAGAATTGAGATAGGTGGTACCGAGTCTACGGGGTGGTCCCCTTGTACAAAGAAGCAGTAATAATTATATGACAAAGACAGCAGAATGCTTGACTCCATAGAGAGAGGCATAACCAGCAGAAGAAAGGAGGTGTTAATACCTCTATACAAGTCATAGATGAGGCCCCACTTGGAGGATCAGAGGCCGTATTTTGCTAAGAGCATGAAAACATTTAACCCCACCCCCTTTTTATGAAGCCAAGTTAGGCTTTTGGCGGTAAAAACTCTTGACGCTTATAGAAATCCTATGAGCATCTGAGTTTTTACGGCTGCGGCCAGCAATAATACTTGAATTTAATACTTGAAAGGTATTAATATACACATAGATATTTTTCAGAGATGGGGAGGTGATAGAAATAGGACATGAACTGAGGTCACAGGGTGGTAGACTTTGAAATATCATCAGGAAATACTCCGGTGCCTGCTTCAATTTCATCTGATCCCACAGATTATGCCTGCCCCGCCTCTTGAGGGATGTCCTTGAGAGCGCAGGCTAAAGGGCAGGCTAGTGGCAGAAGAGCTTTGAGCCTCGCTCTCAGCTTGCTTGTGCCTAACATCTCTGGTTCCTCTCTGGTACTATGTCCAACCCCTTCGCTTGAGTGACATCACTTGAGAGAGCAGGCTAGCACTGGAGGTGCGAGACGCTGGTAAGCAAGTGCCTTCTTGGTCACGCCAATGAAGGAGCATGACTAAGGAGCTCCTTTGAGCACCTATAAGCATCCATGAGTTCTTATTGACTGTAATATTATGGACAATTTTCTGGAGGAAAAGTTCATAGACTGTTTTTGAGACAGACATGGGGGAAGCCACTGCTTGACCTGAATTGGTAGCATGAAATGTTGCTACTTTGGGGGGGGTTCTGCCAGGTACTAGTGACCTGGATTGGCCACCGTGAGGACGGGCTAGAATAGATGAACCATTGGTCTGACCCAGTAAGGCTATTCATGTGTTCTTAGGATATTTCTTCTAATTTGGTTGTAATGGGTAAAGGAAGATATGGATCTTTACCATCTCCGAAAAAGGCAGCCTCCAAAAACAGAGTACTTGTTTCTGTGCCTGTTATTATGGATATTTCATGTAAAAGTTGATACTCTTTTGAATTAGTCAATGCTGGAAGAGGAGGTGAAGCAGTCAGGTGCCCAGCTGGTATTCTCATCGATTCACCCTGTCAAGGGTAAAGATCAAGGCAGAGAAGCTTGCATCCTAGAGATGAATGCATGGCTACATGGATAGTGTTGTCAAGAGCATTTTGACTTCCTGGACCATGGGATGGTTTTCCAAGGGCTGCTGAGCAGGGAGGGTGTGCATCTATCAAAGAAGGGGAAAAGCGGAAGGGGTAAAACGCGGACCTCACGGACCTCGCGGATCTAAACCCGCACGTCCTTAAAAATCTGAGGTCCGTGCCACTTGTAGTTAGTTTCTGGCTCTGTCAGACCTCGATGACAATTTAGCGCTGACGGATCCGTCTCAGCATAGCGAGGGAAAAGTATTAGGATCCGTCAGCGCTAAAATGTCACCGAGGTCTGTCAGAGCCAGAGACTAAAAGTGGCGCAGCTGCTTTGCTGGCAATAATTGAATGTTTATAGAGCCCGGACGGTTGGGCCGGGTCCCCGCCACTGGTATCTTTTGCAGGAGAGATTTTCTGCAAAAGTTCATTAAGGGGAATGGTTTTAGTCTCTGGCTCTGACAGACCTCGGTGACATTTTAGCGCTGACGGATCCTATTACTTTTCCCTCCCTATGCTGAGACGGATCCGTCAGAGCTAAATTGTCATCGAGGTCTGTCAGAGCCAGAAACTAACTACAAATGGCACGGACCTCAGATTTTTAAGGACCTGCGGGTTTAGATCCGCGAGGTCCGTCAGGTCCGCGTTTTACCCCTCCCCGGGGAAAAGTGCCTTGAGCAGCAGGTTGGCGAAGCTCCTGAAAAGGGCTTTAAACGAGAATCATTGGGGCAGGGTGGTCAAAGCCCTTGTGTAAGTGAATCATTAAATATCTCTAAACACATAGGAAAAGGGGGCAATATCTGGAAAGAAGTATATAGTAATGCTCGAAGTATGTTGGCAGATGAAATAAATTACCAGATGTACTGAGAAATGTACCTGTAACGTATTGAGAGGTTTAGGAAGGCTATGTGAACATATTTCATTTTCAGATGTCATTATTTGAGGTTATATTTAATTCCCCTCCCCCCCTTATAATAATAATAATAATAATTTATTTTTGTATACCGCCAGACCCAGGGAGTTCTAGGCGGTTCACAACAAATAGATGAGTTACATACAGTGCAGTTGAAAAAGAAGAACATAACAAGACAATCAAAGGGTCAAACTAGTTTACATTGACAATTTAAGTAAGGAAGGACTAATACAGAGCATAAACGGTATTTACCGTAAAAGAGTACAATTGAATTTGAGAGAAGGGGGAGCAAAGCATATTGTATGAGAGGAGGGGGCAGGGATCATTGGGAGGGGGGAGGGGGGAGGAGGAGGGGGAAAAGTAAAGAAAGGTGGGCCGTGTTGAGGGGGGGGGGAGAGAAGGAATTGGACTGATGCAGAGAAGAGAGTTCGATCTGTTTACTAATGAGGAGAGGGGGAGCGTTAAGGCGGAAGAGGGGAGCATTAAGGATTATATGAAGGTGTGTTAACATTTTTTATTGCCGGCCACGGCAGTATAACCTCCAAAAGTCATAGAATTCCTATGAATGTCGGAACTTTTACCGCCACGGCCGGTGATAAAAAATGTTAACGCTGCTTCATAAAGAGGGGGGGGGGTTGTTTTTTGTAATCTGTATTTTATCTGTCTGAACTATCTTGAATAGCTTCAACCAAGAAGAGGGTCTATAAAGATTTTTAAATAAATTTTAAAAAAATTATAATTCTGATGGCCTTGTTGGACAAACGTTAATCTGCCAACATTTACGATGTTATGATGCCTCCAGTTCCCTAACATAATGCAGTATTTTCCAGCTCAGATCTGGATTTCCAGGCTATGCGCAATAAGCTTTACATGAACTGTTTGCATATCCCAGTATATACAAATATATCTCATGAATATTCGTTGCACATATCCAAGAACTCAGATGTGTTAGGTCAGGCTGCAGGAACAGACTGGGAAACATGACCAAATACTCAAACTTGTCCTTGGATCTCCCCTCCCCCCCCCATTCTCTAGTCAATCTGGTTTTCAGGCTGTCCTTAATGAATATGCATGTGAAATATTGGCATATGTTAGAATTAAAAGCCAGACTGCTGTCTGCAAACACATCTCATACATATTCATTAAGAATCACCTATAAACTCAACTGGCTAGGGGAGCCCCTGAGGATCAGGAGGATAACCACTGACATAAGGCAATCATATAGAACAGTTTATTCAGAATTCAAAACAGCACATGATAGAAAAGTCAAATTCAGAGGAAGGACTGGATTCCATGTCCCCATATGCTCTATCAGTCTCAAAAACATTATAATGTTCTCTAGGGTCTAGACCGATAGCCCGGTGCTAGCATGCAGAAGGTTACCTGTTCAAATTCCAGATTAGCTGGTGCAAAAAAATAATTACATGAATACAGATGAGGTTTCCTTAGTTTAGCTGCCTTCTCTGTTACATAAGAACATAAAAATTGCCGCTGGGTTCAGCAAGAACTTGTCTAACTTTGTCTTGAATCCCTGGAGGGTGTTTTCCCCTATAACAGCCTCTGGAAGAGCGTTCCAGTTTTCCAACACTCTCTGGGTGAAGAAGAACTTCCTTACGTTTGTACGGAATCGGTCCCCTTTTAACTTTAGAGAGTGCTCTCTCGTTCTCTCTACCTTGGAGAGGGTGAACAACCTGTCTCTTATCTACTAAGTCTATTCCCTTCATTATCTTGAATGTTTCAATCATGTCCCCTCTCAGGCTCCTCTTTTCAAGGGAGAAGAGGCCCAGTTTCTCTAATCTCTCACTGTATGGCAACTCCTCCAGCCCCTTAACCATTTTAGTCGCTCTTCTCTGGACCCTTTCGAGTAGAACCGTGTCCTTCTTCATGTACGGCGACCAGTGCTGGATGCAGTATTCCAGGTGGGGGGCATACCATGGCCCAGTACAGTGGCATGATAACCTTCTCCGACCTGTTTGTGATCCCCTTCTTAATCATTCCTAGCATTCTGTTCGCCCTTTTTGCCGCCACACATTGCGCGGACAGCTTCATTGACTTGTTGACCAGTACTTCCAAGTCTCTTTCCTGGCGGGGCCTCTCCGAGTACCGCACCAGACATCCTGCATTCGTGCATAAGATTTTTGTTACTGACATGCATTACCTTACACTTATCCACGTTAAACCTCATTTGCCATGTCGCAGCCCATTTCTCAAGCATGTTTCTGTCAAGTTACTGGTCTTTGCAGTTCTTCTGTGTATTCACTACTCTGAATAACTATCGTCAAATAGCCCTGAAAAACTGCACATGCACACACACACCCCTGTGTGACAAGCAAGCCTAAATAACACCAGTAATAGTATGAAATGTGTCAAGTCTGCATGTAAGCCTTGGAACGGGGGGGGGGGGTGGGGGGGGGGAAGACTGTGGCACAGTGGTTTTAGCTACAGCCTCAGCATCTCCTGAGGTTGTGGGTTCAAACCCACGCTTCTCCTTGTGACCCTGGGCAAGTCACTTAATCTCCCCATTGCCCCAGGTCAGTGGTGTACCTAGCATATGTGACACCTGAGGCCCATCATTTTTTGGCACACACCCCATCTATATGAAAAATATGATTTTAAGTAACAATCTACATATTGCACAAGAGTGTACCTACGAAAAGGCAGCATCTTAAACACTGTAGTGAGCACTAGAACACCAACACATACATTGTAAAACTAAACAAGCCAGATCCTGTACAGTCAATTGATCCTGTACAGTCAATGCTATCAGAAAGCCATGTCCCTTTCATACACACAGACAGATACACCCTCGCCCAATATGGAATAATCACAAATTAAAAATAGAAATATGTAGACAAAAGTTAAACTGAACCGCCAAGTAACCAGACTCTGCATACAATGCAACACCACAACACCACAAAAATAGTAATACATATCCTCTAATACTGTGCAAAATATAAAGACAGTAGATGTAAATTTGAAAAAACTGATACATAACAATCACCACTTTACAAATTAACAAATAAAAATAAAACAAATAATGAGAAATAAGAAAATACCATTTTATTGGACTAATCCCCGTAAGCTCGGTCCCCATCCTCACAAACCACCTGATTCCATCCACATAAGCCTTGAATTGTTTTATATTGAACTTATATTAAAAGTATAAAAAGAAACAATATTCTGTATGATTGTCAATTTATAAATTAGCATCTTCTCCCCACTCTCTATTCCCCATTTCCCTCAAGCGTCCTCAGCCCACTCTCTCCACTTTCCTTCAGCGCACGCACATAAAAACAAGCAAGTAATTTTATATCACTTTCATTCTATTCATTCATAGAAATTAAAGTCTAAAAAATGCCAGTCACATAACAAAACATGATTTTACAAAAATAATTCCCTGCACAGTCAAGCCTGCAAGGATTACTAGATGTCTTTCAGCAGCTCCCCTCCCTCCCTCCCTCCCCCTTACCTTCGTGGCCAAATCAAAATGATCTACCAACAATAAAATTTTTAAAAACACAAAGCACACTGTACGCAGAGAAAATATTAATTATCATTTATATTCCGCGGGTTTTCAAAGAGATCAAGGCAGATGACTTTATGCAATGTCACCTCAGTAACAACTATACAAAAATAGACAAATATACCCCCTCCCATTTTACTAAACCACGATAGCGGTTTTTAGTGCAGGGAGCTGCGCTGCTGCACCACGCTGCTCATAGGCTCCCTGCGCTAAAAACCGCTATTGCGGTTTAGTAAAAGGGGCCACAGTGCAAAATATAGACAGCATATATAAATTCTCAAGACGGACACATTTTGATCACTAAATTGAAAATAAAATCATTTTCCTACCTTTGTTTGGTAATTTCATGAGTCTCTGGTTGCACTTTATTCTTCTGACTGTGCATCCAATATGTCTTCCCTTCTTTCAGCCTCCTGTATGCTTCCTTTCCTCCAGACCTCATTCCCTCCCCAAACTTTTTTTTTGTTTCACCCTGCCCCCTTCTTTCTTTCTCTCTCTCTCCATGCCCCCTTTCTTTCTGTATGTCTGTCTTTCTCTCTCTCTCCGTGCCCCATTTCTTTCTTTCTTTGTTTCACCCTGCCCCCTTCTTTCTTTCTCTCTCCATGCCCTCTTTCTTTCTCTGTCTGTCTTTCTCTCTCTCTCCGTGCCCCATTTTTTTCTTTCTTTGTTTCACCCTGCCCCCTTTTCTTTCTGGCTCCCTGTTGTCATCTGTCCCCCCCTCCGTTTCTTTCTTTCTCCCTCCCCTATGCCACCGCCATTGGAAAAATGCTGCCACCGCCACCATCGGGAACAGGCCGGCTCCAAGTTCGCCCTGCTTCTCTTCCCTGCAGGGCCGACCAACTCTTTGCTGCCTGACGTCAATTCTAAAGTCGTAGAGGACGTTCCGGGCCAGCCAGGCAGCGATTGGCTGGCCCAAAACGTCCTTTCCAACGTCAGACAGACAGGGAAAAATACTTGAGTACCTGAATAAATTCATGTAAACCATTCCGAGATCCCCTGGGTGAACAGTACAGAAAATTAAATAAATAAATACTGTGAAAAGTTTCTGTCTCCGGTAATCAGAGCTGATATTGTGATGTCATAATATCTCATTCCACATTCCACCAATGCCTAAGAGTAAGGTTACCAGATTTTATGTATGTAAAATCTGGACCCATAGACCTGCCTCCAAGCCTGCCCAATTCCACCCATCCTCGCCCATTACACCCCAGCCTTTCCCCTAGCCCCACCCCCTTAGCCTGCTCGTCGAGAGGGCATGCACAGATGCAATGCAATGACATCACGTATGCATGCGTGTGACATCACTGTGTTGCAACCACATATGCGCAAATGCCCCTCCCAACACGATCTGCTTTTCAAAACCTGGACAAAGTGCCGGGTTTTGAAACGCTGTCCGGATACCCAGACATACCCTCTAAAAAGAGAACATGTTCGGGTAAATCTGGGCGTCTGGTGAATTACAGTTCTAAGAAATCAGTTTTGTGCTAGTCTAGTAAGGTCATCCAGTGTTATCCCCATGGTTGTCTTCAATGTGTCCAGCCATCTGATTGCAGGTTACCCTCTTCGCCTGGTTCCTTTGATCTTCCCAAATATGATGTCCTTCTCCAGTGATCTCTCTCTTCTGATGGTGTGACCAAAATAAGACAGTCGTAAATTCATCATTTGGGCTTCAAGTGACATAGCCAGTCTGATCTCTTCCAGAATCAATTTGTTAGTTCTTCTGGCGGTCCACAGCCCGCATTAAAATCCTATTCCAGCACCAAAGCTCAAATGAGTCAATCTTCTTTCTGTTTTGTTTCTGTAGTGTACAGCTTTCGAATCCATAATTGACCACTTCCTTTTTCCTGCTGGCCATTCCTCTCCAAAGGCACCCAAGCACTCATCTGGCTTTTGCAATTGATTTTTTTCTAACAGTGACCACCTTAAAGATTATTAGATATGATCACACCCAAATCCCACTCTTCTTTCTTGCACATAAGTACTTCATCCCCCAAACCATCTCTCTCTTGGGTTTTTGCACTTCACTAGATTCCTTCTCATGTTATCCACAACATGAGGAAAGAGAAGAAAAGCCAAGCGACCCAGCCAGTAGAAAGAAATCTGAGCACACCTTCCTGCATACTGCCTCCTTATCCCATCCTTTTTCACTGCATCTACAAGGCCATGTGCTCTGTAAATCTATGTATACAAATGTTTTAACTTTAAATCATTTTTTATTAAGCATGAGAAAATACACGTAATATGAAGAGTGGATATACAAATATATATAGTTATATAAACAATCAATCAATAATAAATTGAAACAATTTCAATTTCAATTACCACATTGTATCTTACAAACCCATTGCTCACCACCCACCCACCCAATTTCCTGATTAAATAAGCATATGAATATAAGAAATAAAAATAAATAAAAATAGTTATGATTATAATAAGAACTACCCATCTATTCTTCCAGGACTGCATTAAAAAATAGATAAATGAATTTATATATGCATATATATATTTTTCGATAAAGAATAAGAGGAAGCATCTGAAAAATATATAAACATTGAGGCAGAATAGACAAAACTTAGTTTGTCTAACAGCTGTATATTAATATCATGAAGTTGATTAAGATCTTGCGGAATTGATATACCAAGATATTATTTTTTTCAGACACCCAGGTTAAAGGAAAAATACCCTTCCATTTAGAAGGCAAAGATGAATGAAATGGAAGAGCCATTGATTTCTGATAATTTAACTTAAATCCAAATTCTGCCAACCTCTCAGGATTAGTCAATATAAGCATAAGATCATCAGCAAAAGCCAAAACCTTCAAGTATTTACTCCCTATGTAAATACCTATAATATGAACATCACTTTGGAGAGTATGCAATAAAGGATCCAAATTCAAAATAAAAAGCAATGGAGACAACGGACAACCTTGACGAATCCCTCGAGAAATATTGAAAAAAAGAAGTACCATTGATGAGAATAGACACACGAGGATTGGTATATAGAACAGTTAAACAGTCAAGAAACCAACCAGAAAAACCCATATATGAAAGCGTTTGAAAAAGAAAAGACCACTCCACTCGGTCAAAGGCTTTCTGTGCATCTAAACTAGCTAAGAGTTTGGATATCCCCTGTGCCTGACCTGTCGCCAATGCCATCAAAACCTTGTGAACATGTAATACAGATTACCTACCATGGACAAATCCAACCTGTTCTTAACCAATAAGCGTAGGTAGATATAAAGCAAGCCTATCCGCTAAAACCTGAGCAAAAATTTTCAAATCAACATTTAGCAAAGAAATAGGTCTGTATGAATCGACACTACGCAGGTCTTTCCCAGGCTTTGGTATTAATGTTATCAATGCATCTGTAATACCAATGGGAAAGGAACCACTGAGTGGAGGCCATTTTTCAGTGTGAAAACTTTATTCAGGCAACTGCTTAGTTACCTGGGCAATTCCTCTGAAAACAGTCCCTTATGGCTGCTTTCAGAGAGACCAAAGAAAGGCAACTATCGCTGTTTTTTCTCCCATTCGCCAAGCAATATGATTTATTCCTCAAATGGGGTGGTCAATATCACGACTCGGGATGGTCCATCCATGGTATCTCTGCATTCTACACAAAATCACACACGCATGCGCACATACACACACACACACAGAGCATTCCCGTTTAACTAGTCCACTTAGCTGCTCTAGGAGTCTAGGTGGCAGATTTAGTGAGAACCCTCCCGCACAAGTACAGCCAGAGAACTGGAGAGTCAATTTCGTGCCAATGCTAACTACAAATGGTAACTCTCTTGACAAATTTAAAGCCTATATGCGATCATCTAGAAGAACTCATCTTTTTATGGAAGTTTGGGATCCGTGTATCCAAAACTTTTCACCTAGAGCAAGAAGTTTAATTCTCAATGATTTCCGTTGAAGCTAAGGTTGTTTAAATTACATTCCAGTTCTTTATTTTTCTCAGCTTTCATCCGGGGAGGGGGAATTGATTATGAGATGGAAGGGAGGAACTGGGGGAATGGATAAGGGGGGATTATGGTTTATTATATAAAATGTTTGAAGGAATGATAGAATTTTATATAATATATGGATTAGAATTTTAACAATTGTAAATTATTTTTTATTTGTAAAGAATATTATTTTGTATAATTTATATGTATTTTTACTCTATTCCTTTAATAAAATGTTTGAACATAAACAAGGGGGGTAGGGAAGGGGGAAAGGGGAATGTATAGAGGTATGCAATAAGTAATATGGAAATATATTTTGGAGGAATGATAGAAATATGTATGAAAAATTAGTATTGTGAATATAATTGTAATGAATATCTTATTGAATTATATTATTGTATACTTATTTGATTCCTTCAATAAAATGTAATAAATTAAATTTAAAGCTGAACTTAAGACTTTTCTGTTTAAAGACGCCTATACTCTTTAAGCCAGGGGTGTCAAAGTCCCTCCTCGAGGGCTGCAATCCAGTCGGGTTTTCAGGATTTCCCCAATGAATATGCATGAGATCTATTTGCATACAATGGGAGGCAGTACATGCAAATAGATCTCATGCATATTCATTGGGGAAATCCTGAAAACCCGATTGAAATACGGCTCTCGAGGTCGGAGTTCCCTACCCCTGCTTTAGGCCCAGCTCTCGCATCTAATTCCCTTATATCTCTTGAAGTCCCTTGGAAACAATACGCCAAATTGACTTGAAACACCAAAACGCTTCTCTTGAAGTGATCACCATCCTGCGTCTCATTTACCTCCCTTTTTAAAAAAAATTTCACTTTGATGTATTTAAAAAACAAAACAAAAAAAAAACAACTTTCCCTCCCCCACTTCCCTTTTGTTCCATGTACGTCAGTGTGAACTTGTCCAGTAACATTTGATGAGATATTTCTTTTAATTTGCCTCCTTTTACATCTTTTTTAATCTCCTTTTATTGTTTGATAGACGGTATATCAAAAATAAAGAAACTTGAAAGGGAAGAAGGAAATCAAGCTAATTAAGAGTAGCACTTCTGTTTATCTAGATGAAGTGAATTCTGCTGTCCTTTGTCTTCTGAAGGGGCCACTTCTCATATCATGAGGTGTCAACACAATCTGTGGCAGGTTTCTAAACGGTTCTGTCATCACCCAGCGGGAGTGAATTAGGATGTCTGATAGCAGGTTTATTCAGAAGGTCAAAGCCTGCGTCTATGACCCAGGCAGACGGCGAGAGCTCCTGCAGTGGATGCAAACTAGAAAATGGCACGAGGGCAAGTTCCTGTAAAGACAAACTCCAGCCCCACAACAGTACAAAATCTCATTCGTACAAAAAAAAAAAAAAAAAAAAAAAAAAAAGAGCAATTGTCTTTTATCAAAAATGATGGAACAGCTGCAGTGGAGTTTCAGTTTGTGGGGACCGGGGGGGGGGGGGGGGGGGGTCAATGTTTGCTGGGACAGGGACTACTACTACTACTACTATTTATTATTTCTGAAAAGCTGAAAGGCATACGCAGCACTGTACTCCCTTTCTCTCACTTCCTCCTCCCACCACCCTCTTTCTTTCTCTTCACCTCACCAGCCTCTCACACTTATCTTTCTGCCCCTCCCCAACTCCTTTTCTCTCCCCTTTCTCTCACTTCCGACTCCCACCACCCTCTTTCATTCTCTTCACCTCACCAGCCTCTCACACCTATCTTTCTGCCCCTCCCCAACTCCCTTTCTCTCCCCTAACAACCCCCAACCCACTTGGGTTACCAGACCTCCGAATTTCCCCGGACTTGTCCTACTTATGAGGAGATATCCGGGGATGCGGACAGCTTTTCAAAACCTGGCACTTTGTCCGGGTTTTGAAAAGCCTCCTCTAAATCGCATCGGGTAGTTGGAAATCCGCATGTACCACCTTCATGCACAGGGCCAGATTTACATTTAAAGGTGCTCATAGGCAATGGGGTAGGGTGAACATTTCTAATTCTCTCCCTCCTAGATGTTTTTCCAGAGCCTCTCCTCGGACCTTCTTGTCATTGATTTTTCTGCACCAGGTGCATCAGTGAAGCAAGTCTGAAGTGAAGGTTCAGCACAAGGTCTGTCCGCTTCCACGTACAGGTTTCCGTGGTAATAAGAGACCCACGCAGGAGATCTGTCAAAACACAGAAACACAGTTGCCAAGAGGGCATCGTGTTTTTTTGAGAGAGAGATTTTAGGACATGCCCCACTCCCACCCTGCCCACTCAACCCAATCCCACCATCCCCAACCACTCTACCTCCAACCCATGGTACACCTCAATTCTGTGACCACAGCATCAACAAGCCACCTCCACTACTAATACTAATACATCGTTATCATCATCATTTCTCCTCTCCTGTTGATGTAGGGGGGAGGGGCATGCCATGTTGTCAAAAGAAACAAAAATGGTGGAGCCGATGTGAGAGACAGGCTGTTTTTGCTTTTTGGACAGTCCTGTAGTTTGATGATGTATTATGTTTTCTTGGTGATGACTGTTCTCTTCCTCCGACTGCCAATGTTTGCCTATTTTTACCCTGTGCTCTGCTCGTTTCTCTTCTTGACTCTCTAATAAAAAATGATTAAAAAAAAAAATCATTTCTCCTGCTCAGGACACATGCTAGACATGATGGCAGATGCTAGGGAGGGGGCTCCAAAGCATGTTTGCAAACTGTCTCTCTTTTAACTTCAGGCAGATTGGTACTTTTTAAGCAGCCAGTAATTTTTTCAGCCAGCGTGCGCTAATCTGGTGCGTGCGTTAAAAACGCTAGCACACCTTTGTAAAAAGGAGCTCCTAATCTTTAGGTCTCTGCTCCAAAAATCAGATGTTAATCAACAAATAACAGTAGGTGGTAGTGGTACACTCTGATTCTAATCCCATAAGGTTCAATGAGGAGTTTCACATGAAAATATTAAGGCCAGCTACAAGGTAGGAGCCATATCTGTCCTCGCCTATGGGCCGATGCTCAAAACCTAATGCCTGCGCTAAAGGCGATTAGCGCCGGCGTTAATGTGCTGTCCAACGCTCTAATGGCAGCGCCTGTAGACCACATTTAAATGCATTTAAAAACTGCAACCCTTTCCAGCCAACTCATGGATCCTCCTCCAACGAGGGACCACGGGGACTCTTGTAGGAAAATCAGGAACTTCTCTCACTATACAGTTTCACTGAATTGAGCACTCCAAAGATTCAACATGGGTTTGTTTTTTGCATATGCCTGCTTAGGATTTTAGATCGAACCTGCTGAGCCCCGATACCAGACCCAAACCCCAGCATTTAAAACCTCAATCCCTCTGGGATACAAGCCGCAGAGACAACTCCAGAGGCAAGAGCTGGGAAAATACATTCCAAAATGAAAAATATATCAAAGTCGGAAAGGAAAAAAAAATTCTAAAAAAAACCCAAAAAGATATAAAGGAGAAGGGACACAAAATTATCCCCCGTTGACATAAACATGAGCTATGGAGCGTGTTTTAAATAATAAAGTTACATCAGGGACTGACAAGATCCTTTCCCTATTACTTAGTCTGTGGCATTAACTAGGTCAAAAAGCAGATTCAAAGGAAAACAATGATTTTCTGTCTCCTTTAAATGCATCGAGGGCAGACTAAACAACATTTCTAAGGAGCAGTCTCTAGTTGTAAAAGGTTGCCTTTCATATTTTACCTTATTCAGACATGGATTATTCTTAGCGCTGAAAGCTGGAAAACTGTCATTAAGCCTTAAGGTCCCGGATGAAAGAGAGACAGTAGGCAGGTAATTTGCACAGGGTTATACCAATAGGTCCCCATATCACAGTGGGAAGATTACCACTGAACAAAATAATAATTCTGAAGATAGCAGATCTTTTATTTTTTTCTGTTTTAAAATGAGAGACACTGTGGGGCTGGTTCTTTAAACAGGCATACTGATTGTAGGCATCCTACCGCCCATCTGACAGCTAATCGGGCTGCACTTTTTTTTTATTTTTTAAAGGCTCCCCGAGGTAGGCCACCTACACTGTAGACATTTGTTGCAGATCTAGGGAAATACATAGGGATGCCTAAGCTTGCCCGAGGCAGAAGTGTCCTTGGACGAGTTTAAGTTTCCGTAGAGCAAGGGTGGGCAACGAGGGCTGCAATCCAGTTGGGTTTTCAGGATTTCCCCAATGAATATGCACGAGATCTATTTGCATTGCACTGCCTCCCATTGTATGCAAATGGATCTCAGGAGTTCCCCAATGAATATGCTTGAGATCCATTTGCATACAATGGGAGGCAGTGCAATGCAAATAGATCTCGTGCATATTCATTGGGGAAATCCTGAAAACCCGACTGGATTGCGGCCCTCGTTGCCCACCCCTGCCCTAGAGCCACGACAGACACCTGAAATATAGGCTAGCAAAACCTAAAAATAGACGCGGCCGGTTCAGCTGATCGCTGCAAGGGAATCCGCTTCGGGGAAGCCTGCCAGCTTAGCCAACCGGGGATTCCCTTGCCGTGATCATCCGATGGCAAGAGATATTTTGATCAGGCAGGCGCGTTTCTGTGACTGGTGCCAGTGACATGGGCGCCGGTTAGAGAATTGGGGAGTAAGGCATCTGTTTGTTTGTTTGTTTGTTTGTTTTTAAAGACAGATGTGATTCTGTAATAGGACGCCAGTGTGTGATTCTCAGCCGAGACCAGCGTCCTACACAGAATCAGCCCCCAGGAGCATATTTTAAAGAAAATGGAGTTGATAGACCAAACCTAAATTTATTTATGTAGGATTTCCACGTGCTCCTTTTAAAATTTGTATCGTGTTCCTGCTATTAAGAATCAAATCCCCTGGCATGCCAAACGGATTAAACAAGGCAATATAAGTCAAACATATAGCCAAAAGGTTATCCGAATAACTAGGAGCATTCTGGAGGCCTAAATTTACCTAGAGAGCAGTGATTTTCAGCTGTATCCAGATACATTTGTCCTTTTAAATGGACTGGATAAATAGCAGTTTCAACTTTATATACTGAAGATAACATATTTGTATAAAATTTAGGACCACATAGTAAGCAGTCTAAATTATGCATATAAATTTCCTACATAAAATTTACATAATATAAATTATGTATATAAATTTACTACGTATACACGTAATGGTATATGAATATCTTATATGAATATCTGCTGAATATTATCTATGTAATTCAAATCTTCAAAGAAAACCAGGATTACAAAATGCCTGGATGGAGTAGCGTATGACCAGCACTGACTCAGCAAAAGACACTGAGCTATCAGGGAGGTGCAGTGTCATGCACTGGCTGACAGCATCACCCTGTGCCTCATGTTATCACATGCCCTGTGCAGTTTGAACTGAATTCTATATATCGACGCAGAAAAATAACACCTAAGCGCTATTCTATAAACGGCGCCTAAACACATCTCACAAGCAATGTTCCCTCTAATTTTTCATGGGCTGTGTGCGCAAAAAATTTCATCTGTGCGCATTTTAAAGAAAAACTAAATTTGTTTGCGCTATAAAAATGATTGTCAGAGGGCCCGGAGTTCAGTTATGGGCATTTATGGGCAGGTCTTTGAGTTTAATCTGAATTAACAAAAACACAATGTAATTTTAGTTACACTTTATGTAACATAAAGTCTCATTTCAATAAACATAAATTATGTTTCATTGAAATGTTTCATTGAGCGCTACCTATAAATAAGGTATCATTGTACTTTATACTTAAAATTTAGAAAATAAAAGCAATTTAGTTTTCAAAGTTTTTCCCTGCGATCTTTCATATTTATCCAGTCCAAATAAATTCTGTCAAGATCTGTTGAGCCTCCATCTTGAAGGTGACTCTTTAACACGCATCAGCATTTCCAAATGCTCTAAATGTAAACGATTCCTTTGTTTAGTCTTCAAATTGTTCATTAGACTAAAACCACGCTCACGATCTGAACTAGATGCTAATAATGTGGCACCAATGTCCATCAATTTTGCTAAATCTGCAAATTGATCATTCTGAAATGCAAATTTCGTCATATCTGGAAAGCTGTTTATCAGATTGCTTTTGATTTTTTTCTGCAACAAGGAATTTAAAGTCATTGTATTGCTGAATAATTCAGAAGAAATTGTTTATATTTTAAACAAAGAGATCTGATATGTCCATTTCCGAAGTCAAAGTCGCATTGTGATATTGCTGTACAGTCAAAAGCAGACCATTCTTCAACTTCATTTTCAGGAAATCTTTCACCCAGATGCAAACATAGGATGTTGATGAAGGTATCCACTGAAACTTTTTCTCCAGATCTCATCCTGTTGTCAAGAAGATTGTTGACTTTTATCACTCCACTTAACCTTGTCGCCTAAGTATTGTATTCGAAGTTTGTTCAATTTACCCTGTGCAAGATGATAAGCTTCCAATGGTGTCAAACCACGTTTTTGAAATGCCATGGTTAAGGAAGCCAGTTCTGATAAGACATTATTCAAAACTTCAAGTGTAATATGAAATTGTTCCCTGTTCAGCTTCTTATAGCAGTACTTTGCAATAGGATCATTATCTTTGTCTTCTTCAAAATATTTTAACAGGGGATCATAATTTTGAATAAATTGCTTTAAGTGCAAAGTGTCTAGATAACCAGCGCACTTCATTCAGAGGTCTGAAAGCAATTGATTCACATTCAGATGCATCTGCTATTTCTTGAAATTTGCATCGTTTAGTACAAGGCCGACAGAACACCGTGTACACAGTTCTCATTACAGTTTCTACTTCTTTCAATTTTACTTCTTTCCATGAATCAGAAATCCCAAATCTTCCCGATGTGCAACACAATGTTGCTGCACTAAATGTGGAATGTCTTTTCTCAGCTGTGCTGCAACACCATCTATTTTGCCCAGCATAACAGAGGCACCATCAGAGGTGAACATAACCATTTTATTCAGGTCAAGTTCATGTTTCCTATAGAATTCCCTAATTGCTGTTACTATTGATGTAGCATCACATGCTTCCAACTGTAGCATCCCACCAAATGATGTCCTATATTCATTTGAATTGACTGGCTGATATTTAAAGTAGAGTATTAAGTACTTGTTGACAGAAATGTCTGTGCTTTCATCAACAGTTAACGTATGATACGTTGCTAATTTTGCCTGTTTTCTTTTTTGGTTGGGCTTTCAAGCAACATGTTAACCAGTCCCCCTCTTAAATTCGGATTTTTACTTCCGAGTTTCCTAATACTGTCGGTATGAGATTTACTTGATAGATTGCATTTCAGAAAGTCCAGTTTCCAAACATCATCCCATATTTTTCCAGTAGAGAATTTTCCAGTTGCTTTGGCATCTTGACAATAACAACACACAACTCCATCGTCTTCGTCATAGGTAAATATTTCACACAGTTGAACACGCATTGTATTTCGAGATTCCAGTGTCTCCGTTTCAACAATTTCTTCAAGCCATTCAGACCTAAAAGCTGTTGCAGCTCTCTTGCGTTTTACACTTTTCACCATTCGCGGTTTAGACATTTTAAGAGTTATATCTGGTTGCAATTTAATAAACGAATACAGTTATACAACCGCAGTACCACGCAATACTACGATTCTATGAAATAAACAATATGGCGGAACTTCGGGAAGTCAAAGAATCGGAAGTGTTTCATATGCTATGAGCCATAGGCTATGGCCCTATGGGGCACGTGACGTGTCAAGTTCAACTGCCAAAGATAACGGAATCACGTGAATGACTTAAAATTTATATTATAGCGCTTCAATAAATGTGATAAATGGGAAATCGGAACAGCTGGTCTTCTGCAACATTTCATTTTAGCAGTGAAAATCATTTTAGGCAAAAATTTATTTTTTTGTGCACGCTATTTTAATTTGTGTGCGCAGGTTTGGCAAGTTGTGTGCACACGAAGCACACATCTTAGAGGAAACATTGCTCACATGTAGTCTCTTTAGCCTTCTACTATCTCCGCCAGCTCCGAATAAGAAACTATTTCAAGGCTAAGCACCGCTTTAAAGATAAGTAACGTATTAATCACCGTTTTCAGTTGAATGGAGTAGTGCATAAAAAGAGTTTATATTTTTTTAAAAAAATTTTAAAAGACTAATATTTTAAATAATGGTGAATCTTTGATCTGAAGTTTTAAAGAGGGAAAATGAGTTTGAATTCTTTATGGTAAAACAAGATATTAGAAAACAGGTTTTTGGCCCATGACTGGAGCAAGGAGCATTAAAACTACGCAGACCAATCCAGTCCGTGATTACACGACTGTGCATAGGCTCCATTTCTGAGGCCTTTTCCTGTATGTATCAAAAATAATATGCATATTACCTTGCATATAATTGTTATATGTTTGATGTACTCTTCCAGATAAGTGGTAAATTTATATATACTCTGGTTTTTGATCACATATACCACTTGGGTTAGTTTATTTAAGTTTTGAATAATGACCAGACAACAAAAGGTAGAATTAATTAATTTTATTTTCTGTTTTGTGATTACATTATGTCAGATTTGAAATGTGTATCCAGCAAGAGCTGCTGATAGACAGCAGGCATGAACTAGGACCTAAAAGAGAGAGAGGAAAAGTATTTTTTTATTTATTTTTTTTACATCACAGAGCCGGCATGGGGTTGGAGAGGGTGTAACCCTATACTTCTACTAAAGCTAAAGGGTCCTTTTATTAAGGTGCACAGTTAGCGTACCTTAAAAAGGACCCCTAAGTATCTTAATATAAAATTTGGCCCGCGACTTAGGGGCGGGAAATTTCATGGGGATACCAGGAAGTACTTTTTCACAGAAAGAGTGGTAGACCATTGGAACAAACTCCCAGAGCAGGTGATCGCGGCCAGCAGCATACAAGATTTTAAGAATAAATGGGATGCCCACGTCGGATCTTTACGAGGGCAGTATAGAGGTGATACCACCTGTGAGCGACCCCTTAGGAGTTGTTAGGGGAGGGTTAATGGAGTGGGCAGACTTGATGGGCTATGGCCCTTTTCTGCCGTCATCTTCTATGTTTATGTTTTAGATTTCAGCCCCTTTTGTGATCGAGTTTGACACCCCTGCCTTAGAGGGACAGGAATCACACTTATCTTTAGGCACGACCATTAGGACCAACGAAAACATGGTGCAAAACCTCACACCTAAAGTTAGGGGTGGATGCCCCTTATTCTAAAACTGGATCGGATTTATTATTTGATTTACCACTATTGGCATACATACTTAGTGGTGTATAATTTTAAAAATAATTAACACTACCATTGCACGTGTAACTTCGAGTAACACCCCTGAAGTGCCCATAACGCTCCCCTCTTCTGCACACCCCTTTTGACACCATCCATAAATTTAAATTAAAACTAATAATTGCTTGTTAAGAAGCTAATTTTCAGCACTAATTGGCTCATTATTCAATTAAGTTGTGCATGCACATTATGCACATACTCAAATTTGCATGCCCAACTCAAAGCACCATTTATAGATTTTGGAGGGTTTGCGGGTTTACAGATTATAGGAGTGGCTGAAATAGGGCGCCAAGGAAGCATGGCCTTAAGAATCTAAGGGGTCCTTTTACTAAGGTGCAGTAGGGGATTTAATGAGCGCTATCGAATTTGTGCATGTTTAAGTGCCATGCAGCCTATAGGTAAACAATGGATTAATCATTAGAATGCACTAAATCCATTAATGTACCTTAGTAAATGACCCCTAAGTTGGGCAAATTGATATTGTAGACAATACTGCTGCTTTAAGAGATCAGGATGCCCACTGCAAAAAAAACCAACAACTTTCCCTTTTATTCACCTAAATCTGAATGCTGAGAAAAGAAGTGTAGGTGAGTGAGTCATTCTCTGTAGAAAGTCTGAAAGCTTGTGGGCATGTCACTGCACAGTGTGAAAGAAAAGACTGGGTTAAGCAGAGGCAGCATTTGTATAAGTCATCCATAGAGACACACACACACACCTCAAAAAAGGTCCTCATGCATCAATTACAGTAAAACTTGCTTCTGGTCCCAGAATCCCCCTCATGCAAACTCCAAAACTTAAAAGCGAAAGAATCAAACCTCTTACTGCACATAACAATACTTACAGAGGATCCTTAAAGGATATATTATTTGCAAATGACCATTGCAGAATAATCCCTAGCCCCAGTCCCAGGATGGCTCCGACTTCACTGAAATTTCACCTTAAGAGGGGGGGGAAATAGTATGGGGGTGCTGTATTTCAAACCCTTTACAAAAGTATGCAAATGCTTTTACAAGTGTTGACAATCCACACTCACAAAAAAATATATAAAAATAAAAAATAAAATAAAATCGGCCAACAGTGACTCACACGGTCTTAACGACCATGTTTTGTGCATCTAGCCCAGGGGTGTCAAAGTCCCTCCTCGAGGGCCGCAATCCAGTCGGGTTTTCAGGATTTCCCCAATGAATATGCATGAGATCTATTAGTATACAATAAAAGCAGTACATGCAAATATCATTGGGGGAAATCCTGAAAACCCAACTGGATTGCAGCCCTCGAGGAGGGACTTTGACACCCCTGATCTAGCCCTTGGTAAGTAAAAGATTGGTGAAAAAATTCCCACAGAAGGGTTAGAATGTGCTGCTATGCAAGATCCGAGCAACAGACACACTGGATCATAAGCCAGGCAGCAAACGACCTTGCTGAATGTGCTCACTGACGATGTACACGATCTTGTTCTGAGCCAGGGGGACAAGCCTCAAACACACCAACCAAGGCTGAGGGCAAAAATATGACCACAATGTTATTCAAAAGATTCCATCTAATTGACAGCTTAAATCAGCATTCCTCTCAGTAAGCTATTGCGAGTCTTTCATATACTCAGTAGTAGAGCTGACATCTTCATTGGAACTCATTTAACTTTCCCATAGTCTCTATCTTATTTTCTATATTTACTGAATTTTATTAACTTATTTATACATTTAGCAGTCCAAAATAACTTGTCTGCACTTTAGATCATTGTAAGAGGTGATCCTTACAATGATTTAAAGTGCAAATAAGTTATTTTGCACTGCTAAAGTAATAAAACTGAGTAAATATACACACAAAAAAAAGAGACTATGGGAATGGAATGCTAAATTGGATTCTATGAAGAAGCTGGCTCTACTACTGAGTAAGGCCTGGACTGAGTCAACCAGAGCCCTGACCCGGGTCATCCAAACCTCAGCCATGTGGGTAGAGGGGTGTCTGCATCAGCTAAAAATATCAAGAAAAAAAAAAAAAAAGTGTTCAGTGTGAGTTATTTTTTTTCTTTCGTTCACATGTTTCCTGAAGCAGGTAACTTAAGTAATCTCTAAAATCATTCAAAATCCAGAGCCATCACATCTTCCTTCACTGTTACTCAAAACATTCAAATTCTTTCATTTTTATCCTCTCATGCACCTCTGATAGGTGGGCCTTGACTAAGGTTCTGCAGAATGGCAGAGTGTAGGCCAGTGCTATAAGCATGCTATCACATCTCTTCCTGGGCTTTCCAGGTGGCGTTCTGAAACTATGCTTCAAGTTTGTTCAACTGGAAAGCACAGGGACTCCTGAGGTTGTTTTCCTCCTTTCAATATATGTTGGCTTTCCTTGTAATGTGAAATCTCTACCACTGTCTGAAATTTAGAATGATTCTACATCTTTTTTGTGTGTGGCGGGTGGGGGGGATTTTCTCCAGTTTGTTTGCTAAATTGAATAGCACACCCATTTGTGGTTTATAACTACTTTATAAATTCAAAACCAGTGCAAGAATATTTGACACTATGCAAACCTTTAATCTTGTGCATATTACCCCCCCTCCCCCAAGCTGTCATCCCTGACTGTGCTTCTAGCCCCTCATGAAACCTACTCGCTCAGCCCAGATCTCCCAGAGGCATTTACCCCAGCTGCTCAGCACCTGTGGCCAAAAGGAGGAAAGAGGCTTAATAGCATACCAGTTCCCTATGCCACATGAAGTCAATCTCACAGTATATGAGCAGTGAGTTTATGGCAAACTCGCAGCCCGCCAGGTACTATTTTGAGGCCCTCGGTATGTTTATCCTAATCACAAAAGTAAAATAAAACAGTTTCCTGATCATATGTCTCTTTAGCTATAAATGACAATATTATTATTAAGACTTAGCCAAAAGGAAAGATTTATAAACTATAAAGCATTTCACCTCATGCAAAATTGTCATTTCTTTAATAAGACATTAACTATTTTTTTCTGAGGCCCTCCAAGTACCTACAAATCCAAAATGCGGCCCCGCAAGGGTTTGAGACCACTGGCTTAACTGTAACCATGACATCTTCTTTGTGATGTCATAATGCCTCATTCCACCAATAAGAGCCAACCTCATCAGTGATGTCACAATGGCTTGATTGTCCTGTTCTCCCCTCTGCCCTCCAACCCAGCCAGCAGATTAACTGTTCCCCTTAACTCAGTGGTCTCAAACTCACGGCGTGCCAGGTACTATTTTGAGGCTCTTGGTATGTTTATCCTAATCACAAAAGTAAAATAAAACAGTTTCTTGATCATTTGTCTCTTTAGCTATAAATGGCAATATGATTATTAAGACTCAGCCAAAAGGAAAGATTTATAAACTATAAAGAGTTTTACCTCATGCAAAATTGTCATTTCTTTAATAAGACATTAACTATTTTTTTCTGAGGCCCTCCAAGTACCTTGATATCCCAAAATGTGGCTCTGCAAAGGGTTGAAGTTCGAGACCACTGGGTTATAGGATCTTGCATCTCAGACTCATACCACAAGCGAACCCTCTGTCAGCCATAGGAACTGAGTCACCAGAGTACGAGAATGTGTTGATGTAGGACCTAAAATCCAAAAATAAAGAAACATGAATCTTGCTCAACAAAAAAAGAACAACATAAACGCAACTCTGAGTCAAGATGTCAAATAGACTTATCAAATGCTGAACCTCAAACACTCAAATGCCCAAATTTTCCTGGTGTTTGTTCTGGGGTATGAATATCATCACTGGTTCAAAATTTACTCTTAAAGCTGCATCAAATATATAGTGAGACTTAGGGCTCCTTTTATGAAGCCGTGATAGCGGTTTAATGCGTGTAATAGTATGTGCTAAACAACTGGATGCGCTAGTCGCTACCGCCTCTTCTTGAGCAGGTGGTAGTTTTTCGGGTAGCGCGTGATTAAAAGTCGCACACGCTAAAGCCGCTAATGCGGCTTCTTAAAAGGAGCCCTTAATATCAAAAAGGGACTTATCTTCACCCGATGGGAGCTCTGCCATTTCACGCATTACAAGCTTCGTCAGGGGTAAAAAGAGTCCAAAGAAGTCTCCGCAAAAATATGGACCGTTACCAATGCATCAACCGGCTACTGCGTTTAACGCTCGCAGAGGCATCCCTTCCCACAGAGTTGCATTTGTGTTTGACGTAGGACCTACCAGAGGGCAAGAATGGGAGGGAGGGGATTTAAATTATCTGCCGCTGCCTTTTGCTGTCTACCTCTCCCCACCCTCAAATCTCAACACTCTATACAGCAGCCTTATTTGCTTAATAGAACTATTGACCCTATATAAATTCAAAATATCGTTATTCCAACAAATGACTAGAATAACTTGGTGCGACTTCATCTGGAGTATTGCGTTTAATTGTGGTCTCCTTATCTCAAGAAAGATATAGTGGTGCTAGAAAAGGTTCAAAGAGCGACCAAGATGGTAAAAGGGACGGAACGCCTCTCATTTGAGGAAAGACTAAAACGGTTAGGGCTCTTCAGCTTGGAAAAGAGATGGCTGAGGGGAGATTGAAGTCTACAAAATCCTGAATAGAGTAGAATGGGTACAAGTGGATCGATTTTTCACTCTGTCAAAAATTACAAGACTAGGGGACACTCAATGAAGATATGGGGAAATACTTTTAAAACCAATAGAAGGAATTTTTTTTTCTCTCAGAGAATAGTTAAGTTCTGGAACGTGTTGCCAGAGGATGTGGTAAGAGCAGATAGCGTGGCTAGTTTTAAGAAACGTTTGGCCAAGTTCCTGGAGGAAAAGTCCATAGTCTGTTATTGAGAAAGGCATGGGGGAAGCCACTGCTTGCCCTGTATTGGTAGCAAGGAATATTGCTACACCTTGGGTTTTGGCCAGGTACTAGTGACCTGGATTGGCCACCGTGAGAATGGACTACTGGACTTAATGGACCATTGGTCTGACCAAGTAAGGCTATTCTTATGTTCTTTGTAAATGTGTAGGAAATATGGTGATGGTATACAATATATTCTATGTGCCTCAACAGCTGCAGTCTTTTCTGGATTTGAGGTAGTTTGCTAACTTCACCCCCCCTCCCACCCTCCTTTTTATAAAACCATACAGCGTTTTTTAGCTCTGGCCGTGGCGATAACAGCTCCGACACTCATAGCAATTCTATGAGCGTCGGAGCTCTTACCGCTGCAGCTGGCAGTTTTGTAAAAGGGGAGGAGAATTCCTATGAGAGTCGAACTGTTACCGCCGCGTAGTTTTGTATAAGTGTGGGGGGGGGGGAGGGGGGGAGTTTAGAATCTTTGAAGTCTCTGAAGATGTGCCCAAAGCCGACATATTTCACAGCCTGACCAAGCCATCATTTGCTTTGTGGATTATTTTTAATTGAAGGAAGCTGCCTAGAATTATTTTCCTCTGCTCTCCTTCCCCCTCTTTCTTTGCAGACTATTTAGCAGGTGGGAGTCTAATATTAGCATTTTTACCTTGCTCTAATTTCTTGTTTTATTTATTGAGATGAATCTTTCTACTGTATTTCCTGTGTTGAGTTGCATGATTGTTTAGAACAGGGGTGTCCAACCTGCGGCCCCATGAAGTATTTTGTGCGGCCCCGGTCGAGGGCGATGCAGTGTTTTCCTCTGCTGCCCCCGGGTGTTTACCGTCTTGCCGGCTCCCTCCTCTGTCTTGCTGCAGCGTTTGCGCAGCCCCAGAAACATTTTTATGGGCCAATGCGACCCAGGGAAGCCAAAAGGTTGGACACCCCTGGTTTAGAAGTTTGCTAAAAAATGTTGTGTAAAAAAAAAAAATAGCAAAGTTTAAAAATTAAACCCCCTCTTTTACTAAAGCCAGCAGCACGGGACGATGCAGTAGATCAGTGATTCCCAACCCTGTCCTGGAGGAACACCAGGCCAATCGGGTTTTCAGGCTAGCCCTAATGAATATGCATGAGAGATTTGCATATGATGGAAGTGATAGGCATGCAAATTTGCTTCATGCATATTCATTAGGGCTAGCCTGAAAACCCAATTGGCCTGGTGTTCCTCCAGGACAGGGTTGGGAACCACTGCAGTAGATGCTCCGACACCCATAGGATTTGAATGGGCATTGGAACATTTGCCTTGCGGCACCCGGCTACATAGCTCTGTTAACCGGGGGGGGGGGGGGGGGGGAGGAGAGGAGGGGGAAGAAAATAGTTTGGTTAGTGTCTGCAAATGCTAGTGTTTTATAGCATCCAATGACTGTTGACTTCCTTAGACTGTTCTAAAGCATCTCTATTGAATGATTGATTTCACCAATGTAATCATTATTCAGAAAGGACTTTTTTCCCCCCCATTCTGTGTGTATGCAAAAAACCTTTACTAAGTAAGACCCGTGTACCTTGCTAAATTTTCAAAATGTTCTCAATGCCGGATGGGAGATTGGCAGTTTATTTTAGCCCACTGAATAACTACTTTTGGTCTGAATAACTAATTTTTTATATTATGCTGACAGGTATAAGGCAGTGGTCTCAAACTTGTGGCCCGGGGGCCATATGCGGCCCGCCAGGTATTATTTTGAGGCCCTCGGTATGTTTATCATAATCACAAAAGTAAAATAAAACAGTTTCCTGATCATATGTCTCTTTAGCTATAAATTACAATATTATTATTAAGACTTAGCCAAAAGGAAAGATTTATAAACTATAAAGAGTTTTACCTCATGCAAAATTGTCATTTCTTTAATAAGACATTAACTATTTTTTCTGAGGCCCTCCAAGTACCTATAAATCCAAAATGTGGCCCTGTAAAGCGTTTGAGTTTGAGACCACTGGGTTTAAGGGATATTACACTGCTGGAAACAGGATGCTGGTCTGAACCAACATGGCAATTCTGAATGTGTAATAGAAACAGCATTAAAGCTGTTTTGATTTCATGTATCAGTATTATTGTTGTTTTGAATTGCGCTGTCTTTTGTAGGTGGTTGCATGTTTCCTCGGCAGCTATTACTTCATTCAACGATGGCACTTGTCTTTGTTCGAGAAATTCAAGTCAAAAGAGGTGGAATGGAGGAGTCAAGGTCCCCGCTTAAGTGTAGGCCGCCCGACCGCTTACCGCCTTTGTTGAAAGGAAGGAACACAAGGCACACGGACAAAAGGTCTTGTGCCACAACAAAAAAGGAGGCCTATGGCTGCACACCTTCTAACATAATTCGTTATTTTCTCAGACAGTACCTATTATGAAGGAGTGGAAAGCGTATTACTGATTCAAGCCATAAACATAGGACCTTGATTTCAATATTGTGTTTGCTTTCAAACTAGAACTGAATATCGTTGCAGGAGGAGGTGTATGAGGGGTTATTATTTAC
This sequence comes from Geotrypetes seraphini, assembly GCF_902459505.1. Taxonomy (NCBI): domain Eukaryota; kingdom Metazoa; phylum Chordata; class Amphibia; order Gymnophiona; family Dermophiidae; genus Geotrypetes; species Geotrypetes seraphini. The sequence continues at coordinate 18,827,777 of NC_047098.1, forward strand.
ACATATTATCACAAGCCACAAATACAAATTTGTACTGAAAATATCTGTTCCCCGTAATAACATATATTACAGTATGCTGATTGTGAGATAATATTTTCACGTCTTATTTCTTTTTGTTTTTTCTCATAGCTGTTCTTTTGGATGTTACAAAAAGAAAAGAAAAAAAAAAAGTATTTCTTTTCATCCTTGCTAAATTCTGAGAAGATTACAAAAGTCAAGGTCATTTAAAATTAAAATAATTTATTTTACTATTTGCCTGTTAATGATCCCAATTCGCTGAAATCTCTTATCCTGTCTTCAGCTATCTATCTATATAAAATCGGATGTATCTCTGTGGGCTCCTTTTACAAAGGCGCGCTAGCGGGGTTAACGCGTGACTTTTCACCACGCGCTAACCCCCGCGCGTTTAGCGTATGCTATTACACGCATTAAACCACTAGCGTGCCTTTGTAAAAGGAGCCCTGTGTATGTTCCAGCATAACTCTGAAACGCATGGACAGATTTCAACCAAACTTGGTATACATATCACTTACTATCTGGGGAAAAATACTGTGGGGGTGGGAAGGGGGTGACATGTTAAAATTATTGATATATTGGGATAAATAAATATCCGGGCAATGCCGGGTAATCAGCTAGTTAGATTATAATCTCCATGTGTCTGTGCAGTGGCGTAGCGAGGATGAGAGATGCCCGGGGGGTGGCACTCCTCCCTTCCGCTTCTTCGCCCCCCTCCTGCCGCGCACATGTGCCCTTTTCCCTTCCCCCAAACCTCTTTAACTTTTCCGGCACAAGCAGAATCATCAACTTGCTGCCCGCATCGGGACCCTGAAGCAATGTCAGAGGGAGAGCCGGCGCTGGAGCCAGCATCAGGCTTGGAGTCGCTGCTCACACCGGCAAAGAGATAGAGATACGGTGGAGGAGAAGTAAAGGCATGGAGGGAGGAGTGGTAAAGAGCAGGGGGTGCTGGGAGGCGATTCCTCCACCAAGACACCACCCCCCTCCCCCTTCCTGTGTCTGTATAACTTTATATACATCTTGGACACAGTGAGGGGCATTTTCAATAATACATCTAAATCTGATTTGGGGCATTTTGTGAAAATGTCCAAAAATTGAATGAAGCAGAGAAGCATCTATTTTTGTATTTCATAAATCGCCATCTTCTAGACGTTTTTGTGATCAGCGCATCTTTCATTAGGTACCATTTAAAAAAAAAAAAAAATCCTAGGGGGAAAAACGCACAAAAACAAGCTTTTGAGAAGTCTGGGCGGCCAGCGTTTTTAATAGATTGGTCAAACAGACAACCTAAGGGATGCTGCATTGCACCTCACATAAAAGGTCTCAGGTTCACAGTAACCCCATTATATTGTATTATGAGCCCTCCAGGAATAGGAAAAAATGAACCGTGCACCCCAATAGTCCTCAAGCCTGCAGGTGTCGCCTATATTTATAGATACAGTCACTGTTCCCTCTAAGCCAGTGTCCCGCAAGCTTTGTCGAGCTGAGGCATGCTAATCGTAGTGGCCGCGGCTTAAGGCATCTGGAAGTGCACGGATGTTGACGAAATGACATCGCGTGCATGGGCAAAGGCCCTCAGCCGCCAGTGGGGGGTGCCGGCAGGGAAGACACAAGGAGTGAAGGAGAGGTGCTGGCTGATTGCAGCACACCTGAAATCTCAGGAGGCGCACTAGTGTGTCATGGCACACAGTTTGCGATGCCCTGAGCCGGAGTCCTCCAACTGCGTTGCTGCTAGCGGGGAATTCTGCTTCGATATTATATTTTCAATGGCGAGAGACAGGCAGGTTCCCTGGAGTGCTTGTGCCTCATTGAAAATGTGGTATTGAAACAGCACCCCCCCCCCCCCACCCCAATGATGGGACTGTAAGTGAAGGATTTCTGCTCAGCTTAGGGGTAGCAGTGGGTTCTGCAAGCATTTCTGGGGTTTCAGAACACTCATACTTTCCACCACAAGTGTACCAGTTGGAGTGGGATATGGCCTTGGGTTAGGGTTACCAGGCGTCCGGTGGGTCCGGACGGCTTTTCAAAACCCGGTACTTTGTCCAGGTTTTGAAAAGCCTCCTCAAATCGCGTCGGGCAGGGAGGGAATCCGCGCATGCGCGGACTTCCCCCCTGCCTGACTAGAGCAGGCATCTGGGGAGGGGGGCTAGGGCGGGGCTGGGGGGCGGGATTAGGGCATTACAGGGTGGGGATGGGCAGGCCTGGGGGGCGGGCCTAGGGGTTTGAATTATCCGATTGGAAAATCTGTCAACCCTACCCTGGGTCACCCTTCTCTAAAGTCCAAAAAACTCATAACGCGGCTTGATAAAAGGCCAAAGTTTGCAAAGCTTCTGAAACCTTTTAAACTTTGAGATCATTTTGATGATAAACATCCTTCTGGTTTATGAGAATTCCCAAGCCTGCTTTTCAGGCTGAGTTCCAGTTAAACTTCTCAGGATGGTTTTACATCACAAGGGGCTGGTGGTTCCGATTTTCACAAGAAACACAGGCGCTAAAAGCCCACAAGATTAATGGAGCAAAACCAGCCTGTTTGTAATACATTTCCAAGGTGACTGCAAATGATACAGAGGTTCTGATCAGATCTTCTGCAACAAACAGAAAAAAGTTTGACATTGTTCAGGTGAAATTCCACCCTCTCTGAGAAAAATATACCAAAAAAAAACCTGTATCCTAACCCAACTATGTCAACTTTGAACTAGAAAGGCAGAGCCAGGGAAGGATTAACCAATAGGCCAAGAAGGCACTTGCCTAGGGCCCGAAATAGTCAGGGGGGGCCCAATGAAGGAGGGCATTAACATTGTTTTTTCCAAACGGTGATGGGCCCCTCCAGCATCGATCGCCAACGCGGCACCCCCCCATCGGCAACGCAGGCCCCACCCCGATTACCAGCAACCCCCCCCCCCCTATCGACGGAAAGTAAGACAAGCAAGCAACGCGGGTAAGAAAGGCAACGGGAACTGTAATTGTGCAAGCGGTGCTGCTTGCCCAAAGCTTCCCTCTGATGTAGCTTCCTGTTTCCGCCTGGGCGCATGATGGGGTGGGGCGAGGCAGGGGGGCCCAGTGTACTTGGGTGCCTAATTAATCCTGCCCTGGGAAGAACCAAAGTTTAAAGAACGTAATAGCTAAAGTATCCAATCCTAATGCACGTTGCTATAATTACCCTTTCACATAAAATATTTCCTGCATTATTTGACACTGGGATCCAGCACAACATGGTTAGGAGTTTCCGACTGGGCGTGCATCTTTCTGTGGGGCTGCTCTTTAGCTCAGGTACCTTGCACCCATGGTGTATATTAGAGAAAATATATACAGCGCTTGAAGATTTGGCCCAGTGCCGCACCGCCAGCTGATATTTCAGACTAACGTGCTATTCTCTGTCTCAAAACACACATGCTTTCCCAAATTATGTGCCATTACACTGCATAATGGAACACTTGGTGTGTTAGGTCCCAGAAAAATGATGCTCACGAGTTGTTCTTAAACAGCCTTCTTCTCGGAACAACTCGTATATTTAAAAGGGTAATTCTATATAACTTGCTGTCCACATTTCTGCATCTTTTGAACCCATAAATATACACTGGCTGATAGGCAAAGTGATTTAGGTGGGCAGAAAAGGCTTCTGTCCATTTAAATTACCTGCAGGCTACCCAAACACAGATATTCAGAGGCACTTAACTGGCAGTGCTGCTCAATATCGGCTCCGACTGGCTTTCACAAAAGAAGGCAGGTCAGGAGCGGTACAGAGGGCGTGTTGCAAAGGAGGCAGCAGTTATCCAGGTCAAAAATTGTCTTAACTTGGCCAATATAACTATGCAGGCTGCAGCATTGAATATCAACCAGGACCTGCATAACAACATTTTCTAAATTTTCTTCTCCTCTTCAGCATCCTCCTGCCGCCCCCCAAGCAGCCCTTCTCCTTCTGGGCACCCTTTCCCTCCCCCATCCCTCAGCTTTACCAAAACCTCGCTCCCCCCTCCCCCTCTCCGAATATCCCTCCAACCCATAAGAGCTTGATAAGCCCCCCTCCCTCCTCCCAGGCCTACCTCCTATCATTGGTGGTCCAGTAGAAGCGATAGAGGCAGTAGTGAGGCCCACTCCTGCCCCTAGTGTCAGCTACTTCAAAATGGCTGACGTGACCTCTCGCAGTGGTCTATGGTACTAGACAAGGATTACAAGCTGCCGCAAGAGGTCGTGTCAGCCATTTTGAAGTACCTTCCGCAAGGGGCGGAGCAAGTAGGCCTCGTTCCTGGACCACCGATAATAGGAGATAGTACTAGAGGGCCTATCAAGCCCTTGGGTGTTGGAGGGACATTCTTGGGAAAGAGGTTTTTGTCAATGTTGCAAGCTGGGAGGAGGGGCACGTGGTGAAATCAGTTAGCTTAGCAGGGTTTGTTTTGGGGGGTTTTTAAAGCTTGGATAACTTCCTAAAAGAGAAGTCCATAGACCATTATTGAGATGGCTTGGGAAATTCCACTGCTTATTCCGAGGATACACAGCATAAAATCTGTTTAACTACTTGGGATCCAGCTAGATACATGGGACCTGGGTTGGCCACTGTGGGCACAGGATACTGGACTTTAGTACATCTGGTAGTTGTAATAGTAGGAGCTGATGAACCTTCGGTCTGTCCCAGTATGACAATTCTTATGTTACGTTCTTAGGACTGGGTAGACAGTAAAAAGATGCAGTGAATTTAATATTAGAGATATCCGATAGTCTGCAGGTCTTTCAGGCCCAGTTCCCTACACATTGTGAGGGAGCTACATCAAAAAAATGGAATCATGAATAAATTAACAGAAACATTTGGAACTGATGCCGAGTCCGATTACTTGTGTTTACAATTGAAAAACTGCACAAGACATAAAGTGTACTTTTTTTTTTTTTTTTACACCCCCAATCTTTAAGTGTGAAGCAAGCACAAGCTTCCTCCAGGGTTAGCATCTCTTAATGGGTTATTTTTACTCACACCGCTGCAAGAATAAAACTCACTCGTAAGCCAAGGGTTACATCTTAGCCCGGGGCTACCGCTCACAAACTTATGGGTCATTCCTCCCAGAACAGAAACCACCCAAAAGATATTTAAGGGAAGGACAGGGCTACTGGGGTAAAATCTGCTGGGGACCAGGGCTGAAATGGGAGAGGGAGTCCTAAAGCCCACAGCTCCAGCATTAAGCAGGCTTAGGGGGCGCCTGTAGCATGCAGGCCCAGGGCAGTTGCCTTGTTTGCACCAACCCCTCCCCTCCCCAAACACCGGCCCTGGGGAACTACCACCTTTACTGGCTACAGCTGTGGATTCTATAGGTTTAGAGCAGTGGTTCTCAACCAGTGTATCACCAAAAATTTGACAAACATAACATTCGTTCTCTCTGTAACAATCCTGTAAGGGGCAGGCCGAAGAGATCTAAGAACAAGGAAGTCAGATACTAGTGTAGGGTCATGAAATGGTTAACTGTTGTTTAAAATATTGCTCTGGCCTACATAGCTGAAAACAGTGTACAATCTACTGACCTCATCTGCCTAAAATGTATATCCCTACCTTACCACATTGTAAGCTAAATAAATAAGAGTTAGAGCCATGATGTACCCTACCCTCCTGTACATGTAACATTTAGAACTGTAAGATTTAGATAAGCAGAGAAATGAGCTAGTTTCCTATAGGCCTATAAGTTGTATCCCTGAACCTATCATAAGTGCTGGCTTAGGACCAATAATAATTGTAGAAAGTTATAGAAGTAACAAATGAAAATTGTAGTTTTTGCATATATTAGTTTGCGTATGCTTAGTGAAAAGGGCATAAAAGTCCTTGCATTTCCTGATTCTAACACTCTAGTAGGCAGGCTGTTAACTGCACTAGAGTCCAGCATGCTGTAATAAACCTCTTGTACTTTCTTCATGCCTCTGACTTTGTGTGTCCAAGTGACCTTTCACTAGTATTAATATAGATCATTTCTATAGCGCTGAAAGACATATGCAGCCACTCTACCAAACAAGAAAGTTGACCCCGATTCCTCCACAAAAGGAAAACCAACTGAAGCAAAGACTTGTGGAGAGTTGATGTCCAAGATGAAGGCTTTATTAAAACAAATAAACAATCCACATAAAAATGTCTAGGGCCTGAACCTCTGCAAACATATGGACCCAACACGGTCTGTGTTTCAACACTCTTGTCTTCTTCAAGGGTCCCTGCAGGTCCTATGAGCAGGCTTGTAGATTAAATATAAAAACGAACGAAAGTTTGCACTTTTGAGAAAAAAAAAAATCAAGCAATAGAAGGTCCTTGTTCAGAAGAGCTTACAATTTAATTTGGACAGACAGACAGGACATATTTTTAGAAGCATTTCAATAAAGCTGAAACGTTGAATGCTGGTTTTAGGATGAACTGTATTGTGAAGATCTATTTAAGATGCGATTATTCATCTGTAACCCCAGATGTTTGTAAAAGTCTTGTTTGTTATAAGAACATAAGTAATGCCTCTGCTGGGTCAGACCAGAGGTCCATCATGCCCAGCAGTCCGCTCATGCGGTGGCCCATCAGCTCCAGGACATGTATAGTAATCCTCTATCTATACCCTTCTATCCCCTTTTCCTTCAGGAAATCGTCCAATCCCTTCTTGAACCCCAAAAACGTACTCTGTCCTATCACGCCCTCTGGAAGCGCATTTCAGGTGTCCACCATCCCCTGGGTGAAGAAGAACTTCCTAGCATTGGTTTTGAATCTGTCCCCTTTTAATTTTTCCAAATGCCCTCTCGTTCTTGTAGTCTTCGAAAGTTTGAAGAGTCTGTCCCTCTCCACTTTCTCTATGCCCTTTATGATCTTGCAAGTCTCTATCATATCCCCTCTAAGTCTCCGCTTCTCCAGGGAAAAAGAACCCCACTTTCTCCAATCTTTCAGCGTATGAAAGGTTTTCCATACCCTTTATCAAGCGTGTCGCTCTCTTTTGAACCCTCTCGAGTATCGCCATATCCTTCTTTAGGTACGGCGAGCAATATTGGACGCAGTACTCCAGATGCGGGCACACCATCGCCCGATACAACGGCAGGATAACTTCTTTCGTTCTGGTTGCAATACCCTTCTTGATTATACCTAGCATTCTATTCGCTTTCTTAACGGCCGCTGCACACTGTGCCGACGGCTTCATTGTCTTGTCCACTATTACCCCCAAGTCCTTTTATTGGGTATTCTCATTCAATGACAGCCCTCCCATCGTGTAGCTGTACCTCGGGTTTCTGTTTCCTACGTGCAAGACTTTACATTTCTCTACATTAAACTTCATCTGCCATCTCGTTGCCCACTCCCCTAGTTTGTTCAGGTCTCTTTGTAAATCTTCGCAGTCTTCTATAGTCCTAGCCCCATTAAATAGTTTGGTGTCGTCTGCGAATTTTATTACTTCGCACTTCGTCCCCATTTCTAGATCATTTATAAATATATTGAATAGCAGCGGTCCGAGCACCGACCCCTGCGGAACACCACTTGTGACCCTCCTCCAGTCCGAGTAGTGGCCTTTCATTCCTACCCTCTGCTTCCTACCCGCCAAACAATTCCTGATCCATCTGTGTACGTCTCCTTCCACCCCATGGTTCTTCAGTTTCCGAAGTAGGCGTTCATGGGGTACCTTGTCAAAGGCTTTTTGGAAGTCTAAATATACAATGTCCATGGGGTCCCCTTTGTCCATCCGTTTGTTAATTCCTTCGAAGGAGTGCAATAAGTTCGTCAGGCACGATCTTCCCTTGCAGAAGCCATGTTGGCTTGTTATCATAAGTTTATTCCTTTCTAGATGCTCCTCGATGCTATCTTTTATCAGTGCCTCCACCATTTTCCCGGGACCGAGGTCAGACTTATCGGTGTATGTTATTATTGTAATGCCACCTAGATATAGGCGGTTGATAATTTTTTTAAATAAATAAATATAGGGTTGGGGAGTTTCATGCAGAAAGAATGATAGAACAGACATAGGTATCTTATTGTAAGTGGGACTTAGATTTTTATTTATTTATTCAATAAATTTTATTTATTTTATTTATTTATTTTATTTATTTATTTATTTTATTTATTTATTTTATTCAATAAATTTTATTTATTTATTCCAAGTTATTCAATTTTCTATACCGTTTTCCCAGGGGAGCTCAGAACAGTTTTACATGAATTTATTCAGGTACTCTAGCATTTTTCCCTGTCTGTCCCAGTGGGCTCACAATCTATCTAGTGTACCTGGGGCAAGGGTGGGGATTAAGCGACTTGCCTAGGGTCACAAGGTGTAGCATGGGTTTGAACCCACAACCCCAGGGTGCTGAGGCTGTAGCTTTAACCACTGCGCCACACTCTTCCCCCAAAGGTACTTGAAATATCCATTACTAGTCCCTTGTTCTAGCTGCAGCTGCAACCAGAAACGTTGTTGACCTCTGGCCCATGCCTCTCCTCCACCCTGACATCACACAGACCCCAGCGTCTGTATTCCTCTTGCATCATTATTTAAACTACATTTATATCAATCATTTCATTGCTGTTGTCTTTCTGTAGCTGTGAACTATAGTATTCAGTGCGTCATGCATATGAACATTGTCCGTCAAGTATGTCACAACTGAAGGAAGGTTGAGACCCATTGGTTCAGACGGTATCTGGTTTGGGGGGCTGCGCAAGTGAATGCCTTTTAAAAGGGAAGGGTTCCTGGCGATTCATTCCCCAGGAAACATTCAGGATAGATATCATGGCGAAGGCCCGTTCAGACTTCCATAAATCAGCATAGCTGGAATATTTGTGGCTCTCTCTCTGGGAGATTTATGCAGGTATGAGATTGCAAATAGTCTGTATTATTTTAAGTGGAGGGGGGGAACCAGAGAGAGAGAGGCAGGAATGGATTAATTGCTTGCAAGCAGAGAAGATTGATTGGAATGAATCTGTGAATATTTAGGAATTTTATACTGAGTTTCTTTAAAAGAAAAGATCAGTCTTCTTCTTTTATTTTTTTTTTTTAACTTTCAACCACAGAGTCTGTCATTAATGTGACACGTCCTTGGAATGAATTTTAGTTAGTCCTGTGGAAAGGAGAAACATTACTCTCAGCAGCTCTCGGGTGATAACAATTCTGACTCATATTTATATTATCATTTTTGGCCCTAGCCACAGCTGTACATTAAATTTTAGCACCTTTATGAAGTTAAGTCACCCCATAGCTATGCTTCATTGAGTTATTACTATAGAAATGATAACGGATGGAAAGTATACAAATTATATCTAGCTATATATGGCAATATATATAGGGTACATATACCCCCAGATTCTATGGGCTAGATTCACTAAGCAAACTGATCGTGTACTGATTGGTTTGCGACCCCTTAGTGAGCAGATTTCCCTCTGGCCCGATTCACAAGCCTCTGCTGCGATCCGCTCCAAATCCGTGCATGCAAATGAGGGGAAACGCAGGCAAAGTAGGCAGGGACGCGATTCACCAAACAAATTTGGGACACCGATTGGGCTGGCCGATCAAGAATAGAAGCGACTGCTGGGGACCAGTCGCACACATCTCTGCCGACTCTCCTGCTCCATTGCCGCCCTGCACTCTGCCCCGATCTTCCACTGCCGCCCTGCACTCCTCTGCCCCAATCATCCACTGCCGCCCCGATGCTCTTCTCCTGCCTGCTCTGCCCCAATGCTCTTAAAAAAAGCAAAGTTAAAAAATTTTTTTTAAAGTTGCGGCCGCAAATGCCTGCCTGCCCCAAACGCCTGCCTGCTCTGATCACCTGCCTTCCCCGACTCTCCCACCCTTCCCCGCAGTGCAAGCCCGTGGTTTTAACCCGCGGGCTTAAGTGGGTTAAAAAAGTTTAAAAAGAAAAAAAAAAAAAAAAAATCACTGCCAGACCCAGAGGCCCAGCACATGCGCAGACCGATGGTCTGCGCATGCGCTGGGATTACTATAGAGCGATCTGGGCAGGCAGATGGGGGCGTTCCTCCGATCGCCCCCATCTGCATATTTTAGTTTGCAGAATTCATCAGACCTGCCCTGATCAGGACCAATCGGGCAGGTTCGTGAATCTAGCCCTATATATGGCGATTAAAGTGGTGCGTGTAAATTCTAATAGTGTCAATCAGCACTGATAATTGGACACTAACAAGCAATTATCACTACTAATTGACACTAATTAGAATTTACACGCACCACTTTCTTGACGGATTCTATAAAGTGGTGCGTGTAAATTCTAATGCGTGGATCTGAAAAGGGAGTATGGCCATGGGAGAGGCACAGGTGGGCTGGGGGGGTTCCAACACTCATTTTGGTGCCTCAAATGTTAGACCTGTTTCTGGGTATATTTGACCTGCTGATTCCAAAAAGGGCACCAGTTTTCTCCCATCTGCTCTAGTTTTTGAGACACAGAACCTGTGCCATGTACCACTCTTCACTCTGCTCACCCATTAAAAAATCAGGATATTTGAATGTAGTGTTTAAATTCCTATCTTTTAAGCATGAAGGAAACATATTAAAAATTAAATGAAAAGTGTACAACATGACAATCTACTTATTTCATACTAATAGCATAAGTTTTAAACAAACTTTCCAGAAGCTCCTTTTGTAAGACTTCCAAGAGTGGGATCCGCCAGGACAATCCCGCATAAGATTCCAACAATAGTCTACTATCATGTGTGCATCCCATCTTCCTTGGTATCTGGCTTCCATTGTTTTTAGCTCATAGTGAAATCTTTCACCTTGCTAAATTAAACTAAAGCTTAAGTTTGTATACCGCATCATCTCCATAAAGATAGAGCTCGGCACAGTTTACAGGTAAATTCAATAAATGAGGGAATGACATAAGAAATTAGAGGTTATGAAGAGCATAGCTAGCTTTACATTTTCAATAGATAGCTTTATGTTTTGGAGAAAAGCCAGGTTTTCAGATGCTTTCGGAATAATTGGAATGAGTCTAGGTTCCGCAGTGGGGCAGGGAGGTTATTCCAAAGTTTTCTCTTTCTTCTTCTTCTTTTTCTCTCTTCCTCTTTCTTTCTTCTTAAACTAAACTAAACTAAACCTTAAGTTTGTATACCGCATCATCTCCATAAAGATAGAGCTCGACACGGTTTACAGGTAATTCAATAAATGAGGGAAGGACATAATAAGGAATTAGAGGTTATGAAGAGGATAGCTAGCTTTACATTTTAAATAGATAGCTTTACGTTTTGGAGAAAAGCCAGGTTTTCAGATGCTTTTGGAATAATTGGAATGAGCCTAGTTCCGCAGCGGGGCAGGGAGGTTATTCCAAAGCTCAGTGAATTTGAAGAAAAGGGATTTCCTTAATTTACCTGCATACATGACGTCTTTTAACGAGGGGAAAGATAGTTTGAGTATGTGGGCGGATCTGGTAGTGTCAGGTCTGGAAGAATTCCAGTATAGTGGGATTAGGGGAGGAAGAATGCCATGTAGGATCTTGAAAATCAGGCAGGTACATTTAAAGTGAATCCTAGAAATCACCGGAAGCCAGTGCTCTTCACTTAAGTCACCAAGGTTCTCTGGAAAGCGATCTAAGCGACTGTGCAGATACTGGACTTTTAACACTCATGTTACAGCCAAGCCTGTTGAAATGAAAGGGCATATCCTCTAATAATTGAGGGTAGTTGTCTGCCTTCTTGTTTGCCAAGAAAGTTTTTCACAAGAACAAATGAAGACCAGGCCCACGATTCGTCCGAGATTAGAAATTCCGTCATTGGCGGCCGTGAGGCTTACAGGGAACCGCAAATCTATGCTTTTGGTGCAAGGCTTGGCACTGTGGAATGCCTTGCCTCCGTCGTTGCGACAATCAAATGTGCTTTTGCATTTCAGAAAGGGAGTAAAATCTGTATCGTTTGACTTCTTCTTTGGTATAAGCGCAGTGAAAATTTGAGGATGGGCCATATTCTACAAAGGAAAGTAGACGCCTGTTTTCCTTTATAGCAGGGGTGTCCAACCTGCGGCCCCGGTCAAGGGCGATGCAGTGTTTTCCTCTGCTCCCCCGGGTGTTTACCGTCTTGCCGGCTCCCTCCTCCGTCTTGCTGCAGCGTTTGTGCAGCCCCAGAAACATTTTTTTCGGCCAATGCGGCCCAGGGAAGCCAAAAGGTTGGACACCCCTGTTTTATACGATAGGTTCCAGATAGGTGCCTCTTTACTGAATTACTTTCATTGTCGGTGTTTGTAGAAACCACTTAGCCTCCCTCTTCTGAAACTTACGTAGATTGTAAAGTCCCGGCATCTGAACACGGACCCTTGTGCGTTTTCTCGTGCAGCACCGTGTACCATTCATTAGACCCATGTCCACAATACAACTGCAATCATTACAACTCTGCCCAGGAGGTCACAAAATGAATACGGCCATAGACAGACGCCTTTGATTTTTTATTTTTTTTTTGCTTCTGTCCCAATACTGCTGTCTGCAACCCAGTCTTCCTTATTCTCAACAGCCCAACTTACTGTATATGATTCATCACAATAAGATTTCTTAATAAGCCTGAACAAAAAAAACAACCACCAAAAAACACACCCCACATTAAAATACATTCAGCTTTGACTCTAATAAGAGCCAAGTGCACCATCACAGATAACGGGAGGAAGAGGGGACACTGATTAATTGTCAATGTTCACACTTTTAAATGTGCTAAACATCACTTGGAAGTATACAGGACAGGTACACAGAAAGCTGAATTGCATTAGTAATGCCAATCTGTTTTGTCTATATAGAATATTGTATAACAATAGAAAAAAAAACACCACATAGAAACATAGAAAACATAGAAAATGACGGCAGAAAAGGGCCACGGCCCATCTAGTCTGCCCACACTAATGGCCCACCTCCTAACTACCTCCATGAAGAGATCCCACATGCCAATCCCATCTTTTCTTAAAATCTGGCACGCTGCTGGCCTCAATTACCTGTTGTGGAAGATCATTCCAGCGGTCAACCACCCTTTCGGTGAAGAAATATTTTCTGGTGTCGCCATGAAATTTCCCACCCCTGATTTTCAACGGATGCCCTCTTGTTGCCGTAGGCCCTTTAAGGAAAAAGAGATCCTCTTCCACCTTGATACGGCCCATGACATATTTGAATGTCTCGATCATGTCTCCCCTCTCTCTGCGTTCCTTGAGTGAGTACAGCTGCAACTTACCCAGTCGTTCCTCATACAGGAGATCCTTGAGTCCTGAGAGCATCCTGGTGGCCATTCGCTGAATCGACTCAACTCTCCACACATCTTTTTGATAATGCGGCCTCCAGAATTGTACACAGTATTCCAGATGGGGTCTCACCATGGATCTGTACAACGGCATTATGACCTCGGGCTTACGGCTGACGAAACTTCTACGGATACAGCCCATGATTTGTCTAGCCCTGGATGAAGCTTTCTCCACTTGATTGGCAATCTTCATGTCTTCGCTAATGATCACCCCCAAGTCACGTTCTGCTACAGTCCTTGCTAGGATCTCACCATTTAGGGTGTAAGTCCTGCATGGATTTTTGCCGCCAAGGCATTTTTTGGCATTGAAACTTAGTTGCCAAGTCTTTGACCAATGCTCCAGCAGGAGTAGGTCCTGCGTCATACAATCCAACTGACAGGACTGCAGTATTTCAATTCTTGTCTAATGTTCTGACTGAAGCCTTGACAGTAACGTTTGATTAAAAATTGCAAAACAATATGAAACAACAAAGCCAGACTGCATTATCATTATTAAAAGCAAAGAAATGAGCCAGTTCAGTGGAAATACTGACCACCATCGTGCAACAGGTCCCTGGTTCAATCCCCAAGTCGGGTCTTCTGCTCCTCAAGTCAGCTGCAGCCCACGAGACCATGGAAAGTATACACAGAAAACATCACTAACCAAAGTTTGGGCAATTTAAAATACGATATTTTGCAAATATTTTCTGAATAGCCACTCTAGCAAGTTTTTTCCTGGTGGGAAGAGCGGTTAACAGCTGGTTTTTAAGAAAGATTTGAACAATTTCCTGGAAGAAAAAGTACATAGTCTGTTATTGAGACATGGGAGGAAACCTCTGCTTGCCCTGGATTGGTAGCATGGAATGTTGCAACTCTTTGGGGTTCCGGAATCTTTTGTTACTCTTTGGGATTCCAGAATCTTGATATTCTTTAGGATTCTGAATGGAATGTTGCTACTCTTTGGGGTTTTGCCAGGTACTAGTGACCTGGATTGGCCACCATGAGGACGAGCTACCATTGGTCTGACCTAGTAAGGTTATTCTTATGTTCCTTCAATTTTAGTTAAATTTTTACAAAAGTGTTTATCACAGTTCTAGTGAGCTCTGTGCATTTCTGGTTCTGACATGGATAATACTGATATTCTTGTGGCCTTCTGTATATAGAAATTGTCCACCCCTGCAGTGGAGACAGCATTAAGATCTCGTGGCCATTACTTATGGATGACGCCTGGTGGCCAGCTTCAGAGCCCATGGCCGCAGGCCCAGGCTGTGGCCGCTACGGCCAGTCTGGTGACATTAGGCGAAACGAGATATAAAATAGGGAACCCCCCCCCCCAGGAATTGTACATGAAGGTTCATGGTGCCAGATCTCAGCCCTGGTCCTGTTTCATCTGAAAATATGTAGGAGGAAGCTGCCAGATTGCTCGAAAAGCAGAGGAATGATGAGAAACGCTATTGCAAGCCCTTTAAGAACAAAACAACGAGGCACAGACTTTGATAATAGAACTGCCATCAGGACCCACGGCGACAAGAGGGCATCTGTTGAAAATCAGGGGTGGGAAATTTCATGGCGACACCAGAAAATATTTCTTCACCGAAAGGGTGGTTGATCGCTGGAATAATCTTCCACAACAGGTAATTGAGGCCAGCAGCGTGCCAGATTTTAAGAAAAGATGGGATTGGCGTGTCAGATCTCTTCATGGAGGTAGATATGGGGGTGGGTCTTTGGTGTGGGCAGACTGGATGGGCCGTGGCCCTTTTCTGCCGTCATTTTCTATGTTTCTATGCAGCAACAAAAGTTTCTGAAAGGAAAACATTAAAAAAAGTTTGAGGCTCGTACAATGTTTCTTCAGCAGGACCAAGTACTATGATAAGAAAAAGGGGGACAGGTTATAACTTGTGGCTGCAGGCTCTTTCGCTTCATTGGGTCACATCTCCAGGAACAGGAACAACCTTTCAACAAGTACCTCAACCTTCCTCTTTTCCTTTGTTTACCTTGTTTGAATCCAAGGGTCAACAGTAATAATTAGAATAATGTCTCCTTGTATCTCATGAATATCACATTACCAAGCCTGGCAAGGTTTCTCAAAGATTGCCTTACAGGTGTTCTTTATGCTTTGATGATACATTGTTACTGCTCCTTCATTCGGCCAGATTAAGATAAAGGACTGCACTATGGGTCCTTGAGTTAAATTGGGCAATTGCTAGCTCAGTTCGTAAAGCCTCCGTACAATTTTGCAGCGCACGGCGCAGAACAGCTCAGCAGCTGCCAAAATTCCCCAGGGAAATCCGACAAACAGGTTAGAAAAGAGTCATTAAAGCTCCTCCAGATTACTTCCAGAATACCTGCAATATCTCCGTATTCTGTGGGAATTTCTATTGTGTTTTAAAAAGTAAAACTGACAAGAAGCATCCCGTCAGATTGCCTTAATACATGAGTCTCATCTGAAAAGCCTTACGCCAGGCAGTGGCATAGTAAGGGTGAGCAGTCCTCCCCCGCCCTCTTCCCTGCCCCGCCTGCCATGCGCCACCCCCTTCCCTCTCCCCGTACCTTTTTAAAACTTCTCCGGCGTGAGCAGCATGCCAATGTTGGTGTCTGCTCACCGTCCGATGTCAATTCCTAGGCCGGATCCCGGAAGTGACGTCAGAGAGAGCGCCGATGCAGACGCGGGCAGCAGCCTCGCACCGGGGAAGTAAAAAAAGGTATAGGGGAAGGCAAGGAGCGGGGGGCAAGGAGAGGAGCGCCACGCCCTTAGGAAGATTGCACCCAGGGTAGACACTCTCCCTCACTATGCCAGTCACTGAAAGATAAAATCAAGTCGCTATGAGGCAAAGTTATTGACATGGGTTACCGTTAGGATGTGTTAGTTTAGCACTAATTCATGCTATTTTAGCACAGATCTCATTTACTGGGGGGGGGGGGGGGGGGGCTTTTACAAATGCTCTGTGCTGCTCCCAACACTCAGAGTTCCTGTGAGTCTGATGCATTCAGCCGCAGAGCATTCAGCATACCGGCTTATGCCAAAAAAAGATATCACGGTTTTGTAAAAGGGTGAGCTAATGCAATGATACTTATTTGCTAATACCCGAGGCTAACAGCAAAATACATCATAAGAAGTACGGGGACAGACTTTAAAGGTCTCAATACGTATACTTTGGAGTAGAGAATGACACAGTGACAAAATTCATCACCATTCCCGTCACCACGGATAACCGCGGGAAATAATCCCATGTCATTTTCTAGTGTCTATTTCAACCTCAGTCCTTCTACACCAGCATTGTTCAAAGCAAAGCTTGCGGGTCAGTGGTTGTGGCCATTCATACTCTGATTCTTCCCTCTCTCCTTAAAGAATGACATGAAGATGGTTTTCACAGTTATCCGCGGGGACGGGAACGGTGATGAATTTTGTCACCATGTCATTCTCTACTTTGGAGGGAAGGAGGAGAGAGATGTTTAAATACCTACATGGCATAAATGCACATGAGTCGAGTCTCTTCCATTTGAAAGGAAGCTCTGGAATGAGAGGGCACAGGATGACGTTAAGAGGCGATAGGCTCCGGAGTAATCTAAGGAAATACAGGGATTTAAGAAAAGGTTAGATAAGTTCCCGCTGGACCAGAACATATGCAGGTAAGGCTAGACTCTAGTAGAGCACTGATCTGTGACCTAAGGGCTACCACGCGAGCAGACTGCTGGGCGCAATGGACCACTGGTCTGACCCAGCAGGGGCAAATCTTATGTTCTTATTCCTTTAAAACCTGCCCGCCCCGAACCTTCCCTCTGATGCAACTTCCTGGTCTTGTGAACAAAAAAGTTGCATCGTGGGGAAGATTCAAGGCCGGAGTGAGCAGCAGATATGAGCTGCTGCTTGTTGCCGGCGAAGAACTGAAGAATTTTAAAAGGTACGGGGAGGTTGGGGGAGCGGAATTAACAGGCTCCCAATCAGCTGGGGAGGGAACACGGACGAATGCTACTAGCTCCAGCATTTACTTCAGAGTTTCTGCATGGCATCATTGTTTTACCATCTATGATTCAGCAATCCTGATTTGGACGCGAGTTCCATTGTGGTCCAATTTATTCATTTCTACAAACTGCTACACTGGTGGCCAATTGAGGCACGGATTTTATTCAAGTTCTCCTGCTTTTGCTACAAACTGGTGTGGGGAATGGCCCCAATTTATCTATTACCTCACTTCGAACTTTACACCCCCCATAAGGACAACCAGAAATCGCAACCTCTTTGCCTACCCGAAGATCATGGGTTGCAAATACGGAACCTTTCTGGATGGAACTTTTTAAGTTTCAAGCTGGCAGACAGCAAACCTGGCTAGGTAACTTCACTGACAAAGCCAGGCAGACCTACGGCGCCTTTCGGAAAGAAATCAAGACCGCTCTGTTCAATAGATTTATTTCCTAGCCAGACAATGCCCCCCCCCCCCCTTTTTTTTTTTAAAGCTTTTCTCTTCATGCTGATATTACGCTTCTTCACTAACGGTATTCTGTTCTTCACTTGACTGTTCAGTTTCTTCTTCACCATTTGTATTCTGTAATTCGCTGACCATCCAGCCCCATTCGATGTAACATGTTAAGATTATACTGTAACCTATTTGTACCCTGTAATCACTGACTACTCAGTGACATCCTACCTATTCTTACCCTGTAATTTGCTGATTGTACAGCTCTCTTCATTGTAAACCGCCTAGAAGTCGCAAGATTATGGCGGTATAGAAAAAATAAAGTTATTACCTACCTGTTCTCCTTTCCCTCCCTGAAGGGCTGCCTCTACAAAAAATTCCTTGACCGATCCCTAGCATTCCAAGCGGGCAAATGGAACAAATGCCTCTCCACTCTCATCTCCAATTCCCCCCACTATCAAACATTCAGGAAGTTAACTAAAACCTACCTTTTTGACAAATTCCTCTGATTTATCCTCCCTCCTCCTCCCCCCTCCCTCCTCTTCTGACCCCTCTCCCCTAGACCCTTATTGCCTCATGTAACACCGACATCTATAACGCTGCAATATCGAGATTATAGCAAATGTAACCACTCTGAACATATAACCTAGCTGCCAAAATAACTTCACTGTATATTTATTGTCTAGAATGTAAGGTAACTTCACCGAATATGTATCGTCTAAAATTGTAAATATAACATCAACGAAATTGTAACTTCGCTGTAAATGTACAGTCTCTTCATCTGTTAACCGCATAGAACTTCCATGGTAATGCGGTATACAAGAATAAAGTTATTATTGTTATTATTATTATTATTATTACGTGACTTTTAAGACTCCCGAGGCAGGCCGTTCTGGCCGAAACATGTACATGTCGAGTCATTGAGTTGGTTTTGGATGAAGTAAAGGACATTTCTATCATACATTTGAGTCTACCAGTCTGCTTAGGACAATTCCACTTCTTGTCTCACGATCTTTTGTTTGTGGTTTTGACTCTCCTGTATTATACCAATAGTTAGCTGCATAACATACATGACAGGACTACCAGCTATTGTTCCAAGACAGGAAATTATGGATTATAAGCCCATGCATGTACTACTTCTATTTAGAGACACCTTTGAACTATAAGTTTCTGGCCCCTCCAATGCTTATGATCCAGTCCATGGCGGAGACCTACTTTGACCACGATGAACTTCAGTTGTTCCCTTTACCTATTGTTTTAACCCTTTCTCGTTTCCTTTCCTCGGTTTATTGTAGCTCTTTACCTTACCCATCGTATTCGATAGGTCCCCCCTTGTCCTCGTCAAAATGTGTTAAATGTCTTTTTATAAAAGATTTTATCTTCTTCCCCCATAATATGTACATCGTCTAGAAGCCATGATAGGCGATTAATCAAAATTTTAATAAACTTGAAACTACTACTATTTGTTAGTTCTATTGCACTACCAGATGCTCGCAGCGCTGTATATTAGACGGTACCTGCTCGAAAGTGCTTACAATCTAATTATGACAGACATGCAGGACATATCTTCAAAAATACATAGCCAGCTCCCACATAGAAACATAGAAGATGACGGCAGATAAGGGCCATAGCCCATCAGGTCTGCCCACTCTACTGACCCATCCCCAAGTCTACTATCCTAGGGATCCCACTCCTGGTGACATAGACAAATACAATATATTTAAGTAGGTATGTCTATGTGGGAGTTGAATTTTGAAGATACCCCTATTGGACACCGAGGTCTTTTCTCCAATTTTGAGTTTGATTGGGGCTCGATGGTATTGATATGGGTAGTGCTGGGTAGATTATTGGATGTGTATTGTACTGGCATGCTTTCTTGGTTTTTTTTTTTTTTGGGGGGGGGGGCTTTGTAGACATATAGGACAAACATAATGAAACATGTACTGAGGCAATACCAGGAGGGGACCAACCTAATAAAACCTGAAATTATAAGTCACTGGGAATAAAGCTACCAGTTGGTAAACATAATGAACTTATTCCCCCCTATATCCTACAATTATTATTTGTAGGATAAGTTTCAAGTTTATTAAAATATTTGTTTGACCACTTAATCTAATTTCTAAGTGGTTAACATGATAAAATTACATAAAAACAAGTTAAACAGTTACATTGAGACGTATATTAAAACAGGGAAAACAAGTGACTTGCACAGACATACGGCAACAAAGGGACGGATGGGGAAGAACTACAATTGATATAGGGTAGGCAAGACATCAATGGCTAAAACAATTTGCCACCATGAATGAGAGCCAGACTCAGTCCCTGGCTCAGAGTCTCTGCCCCTCCCTCAGACCTAAGGCTGAGCCAGGGCCAGCTTAAGACATGAGCCAGACAAGGCACTGACAGGGTGGAGTAGTATGTGGCACAGTGGTTGGAGCTACAGCCTGAGTACCCTGGGGTTGTGGGTTCAAGCCCCGCACTGCTCCTTGTGACCCTGGGCAAGTCACTCAGTCCTCCATAGCCCCAGGTACATTAGACAGATTGTGAGCCCACCGGGACAAATAGGGAAAATACTTGAGTATCCGATTGTAAAACCACTTAGATAAGACTTTGATAGGCAGTATATAAACACCTATTAAACTCGCTCAAGGGCAGCAAACGCCTGCCTCAGCGACTCATTCTTTTGCATCAGTGAGAGCATGTTTTGCTCTCTTCTCTGCACGACTGCTGGCACTGTTGCAGGTTTAAATGCAAGAACAGGCACTTTTTCTCGCATTTAAACCTGCGGTGGTGCCAGCTGTCTTGCAGGAAAGAGAGCACAGCACTGAAAGCAAATCGTGCTCTCTCGCCTCCGTTTAAAGAGCTGATGCAGGTGGAAAGGGAGAGGGCACCGCAAAGCAAACGGCCAAATATATCACGAGAGTCCTATCCAAGGTCCATCAAGTTATGGCTTAATAAAGCATCTCAATGCCCTCTCCTGGTTCTGGGGAAGAAAAGGCCAAAGATTATTGTGTGCGGATTTGGTGTGAGCTCTGCACGGAGGGTCCTAACTTTTCATTTGTGATGCAGGAAGATCTTAACCCCTGATGCAGCATAGCGAAACGGAGATTTTCCCCATCTGGTTCAACTGGCTGCGGTGTCTGGGCATAGAAGCACCGATTGTGGGTGCTTGCGAGATAGCCTGGACTTCGTTGGCAGCTAAATTTTCGAGGGGGGGTGGGGGTGGGGGGGATTTCTACTCATTAAGCAATGTGGAAATTGTTGGTGACTGTTCTGCTCAAGTGCAGATTTTCCCAAACTATTGGTTTTTGATAATGACTTTGGTGTGCTTTCTATATATGGTGGGGGGTTTTGAGGGCTGCTAAAGTGCCTATTTTTTCCACCATTGTTGATTAACTACACGGGTGCAAGTGTTTTCATTCTATTTGCTTGCGTTATAAGAAGTGGAGTTTTTTGCTATATGAAGCTCAACTGAGGCTTTGCTCCATTTCTTTTTCTTTTTTTTTTTGAGTGAGTGGAGTGTGTGTGTGGGGGGGGGGGGTGGTAAGGCCTTGCAGTGTGTCAGGGATCCTTGTTTGTTCCATATAGGACCTAGGTTTGAGTTATTTTGATTATATATGTCCTCTTCCTGAGTGTTCGTTGAGAATAAGAGTCCCCCAATCTATGCATCATACTCGTAGATTTGAACTGAAGCTAAAAGGTCATTTGTGAAAATATTGACTGATAATCACAGAATATTGACTTCATCAATATCAGCTGAAGGCAACGCTGCCTCTGGAAGTCAAGATTTCCCTCCCAAGGAAACCTCTGGTTTCCTTGGGAGGGAAACCCATTTTTTTTCCATTGTTGAATACTTGGTACATTTTCTTTTCTCCTTCACTCTGGCTTCTTGCTGTTGTCTCCGGCTCAAACTGTCTGGGGTTTTTTTTTTTTTTAATTTGTACATTTCTGTTTTACTTTCAAACATCTTGCAATGAACATAGCATTGACATGTGAGAAGGAATAATCAGTCTTCTGGACTACTTTATTCAACTGGGCAGGCTTTGATAGAGCTCGCCAACTGCAATAATGGATGGAGAAGCTGGAAAGCATCCCACCTAGTTGAGACGTGTGAGCCGTAAAGATGTCGTTAATGATAGCAGACTGTTCTTCCCATACATTTCCTTCTCCGTGTAAGCCGGTCCTCCTCACTTCCTTCAAAACAAGGCATAAGCCAGATGCCAGTTTACCAGTTTCCATGGTTACTGTTACTATCATGTGCTAAAGCTGTGACCTCTATAATTAAAGCAAAACCTAGGAATGAAAAGAGAAAGTCATTTCCCAGTACCCACCCCCCTCTCTCATCCCCACCAGAAACTTGCATGGCTCAGCTGATGAAATGCAAGAAACATTTTGGATCTGTAAAACATCCCTAAATAAGTTTTCATCTGTGCCAAGTCAATTAGAGCTGCAAACTGAGCCAGTCCTAGTCTCGCCCCATTGCATGAATGGAAATACCCAATAAACCCAGCTACAAAAACCATTTGTACAATGGGATTAAACTGGAACTGGATGAACCTGTTCCTTATGATATGGAATTGCTGGCCATAAGAACATAAGAATAGTCTTACTGGGTCACATCAAAAGTCCATCTAGCGTAGTAGCCCATTCTCACAATGACCAATCCATGTCATTAGTAACTGGGAAAAACCCAAAAAGCAGCAATATTCCATGCTACCGATTCAGGGCAAACAGTGGCTTACCCCATGTCTGTCTCATTAACAGACTATGGACTTTTCCTCCAGGAAATTGCCCAAACCTATCCACTCTTATCACAACCTCTGGCAATGCGTTCTAGAGCTTAACTATTCTCCGAGTGAAAAAATATTTCTTCCTATTGGTTTTTAAAAGTATTTCCCTGTAACTTTGAGTGTCCCCTAGTCTTTGTAATTTTTGACGGAGTGAAAAACTGATCCACTTGTACCCAATCTACTCCACTCAGGATTTTGTAGACATCAATCATATCTCCCCTCAGCCTCTCTTTTCCAAGCTGAAGAGCCCCAACCTCTTTAGTTTTTCCTCTTACAAGAGGAGTTACGTATAAGGAGTACCGTATAAGGCCTATAAGGTTTACATAAAAACATAGATAAAATTGGACATTACATCCATGTTTAATAAAGGAAAGAATACTTTGCTCTTCAAAAACCATCAGAGGCCCAGCCTGGTGTACACCTGGCGTAATTCTAGTCACCCATATCCCTCTATGCCTCTCGTAAGGAGATGTGCGTCTAGTTTGCTTTTAAATCCTAGAAAGGTGGATTCCGCAATAACCTCCTCTGGGAGAGCATTCCAGGTGTCCACCACTTGTTGCGTGAAGCAGAACTTCCTGATATTTGTGCTGAACTTGTCCCCCCTTAGCTTCAGTCCATGTCCTCTCGTCCGTGTCACATTGGTCATTGTAAATAACTTTCTTTCCTGCTCTATTCATTCTCGATTCCTTTCAGTATTTTGAAAGTCTCGATCATATCCCCTCGCAGTCTCCTTTTCTCAAGGGAGAACAGTCCCAGTTTCTCGAGTCGTTCCTCATTTTCCAAGTTCTCCATACCATTTATTAGCTTCGTTGCTCATCTCTGCACCCTCTCCAGCATTTTTATATCCTTCTTTAGGTTGGGAGACCAATGTTGGACATAGTATTCCAAGTGTGGTCTGACCACTGCTCTATAAAGCGGCAATCAGTGTTCCCTCTAAGCTGCGCTGGCGTGCGCTGGCGCACAAAATATTACATCCAGCGCACAAGTTTCACGTCACAGCGCACGGCGGGCAGGGCGGCGAGAGGAGAATCGGGCGAGTTGGCTCATAACTTGCTGGCGCCCGATATTTTTAGCGCACAGCGAAAAAAATTTTGCTCACAACACCCGCCCGCTTAGAGGGAGCACTGCTCGTGATTCCTTTCTTTATCATGCCTAACATTCTATTTGCTTTCTTTGCCGCTGCCGCGCATTGTGCCGACGGTTTCAGGATCCTATCTATCAGTACACCCAGGTCCTTTTCTTGTTCACTCTTACCCAGAGTTGCACCTGACATTCTATACTCGTGTTCCTTGTTCTTTCTGCCTAAATGCATTACTTTGCACTTTTCCACATTACATCTCATCTGCCATTTCTCTGCCCATTTCTCTAACTGACACAAGTCACTCTGGAGTTCCTCGCTATCTTCTGCGATCTGATTGCCCGGCATAGCTTTGTGTCGTCTGCATTAGAGTTAGCCCGCTGAGCTGAGTGGGGCTTTATTTTTTTTTTACCTTGTGCTGTTATTTCCACCTTTATTTTGCCTTGTTGGTTAGGTTGCCAGTGATTGGACAGCTATAGTTCCCATGTTAGGCATTAGTCCTGTTTAGGGGGGGTTAGCACCAAGGCCTTAGTGTTATGGTTACATGTTATCTTTTTTAAGTTCCAAAATTTTTATTGAACTTTTGTATAATAAACATACATTAAAACAGAAGAGAATATAATTCTGAAATATTTGTTGATAAATTATCTAATGTTATCAAATTATCTAATGGTAGTTTGCAACAGTGGCATAGGAAGGGGAAGGGCGGACCTCCCCGGGTGCCATCTTGGGGGAGGATGCTGGCACCACTGCGCCTCCCCCCACGCCACGTTCACACCATCCCTTCCCCACCCCCACCTCTTTAAATTTTCACCAGCGCGAGCAACTTTCCAGGCCTGCTGCTCGCGCTGGCCTGGCTCCCCTCTGAAATCACTTCCAGGTCACGGGACCAGGAAGCGACATCTGAGGGAAAGCCTACACCGGCGCAAACAGCAGGCCGGAGAAGCTGCTCACGCTGGCAAAGATTTCAAGAGGCATGGGGGGGGGGGGGAAGGGAGAGCATGGGGGATGCACTGGGGGTGAGGAAGGAGCGGGAGGACGCAGAGAGAAGGGCACAGGAGGGTGCCTCCACCCCGGCCACTTCCTACCCACACTACACCACTGGTTTGCAGGTGTATTGTGTTATTGTAGATATCCCTGCTTACTTCTATTCTAGAGATCAGAACTGAGACATTGAGGTCAGGACATGTTCAATTCAAAAAAGGAATTAAAGGAGTTAAGATCTTGTCAATCTATAGCTTTTAAACTTTCGCCAACTATGGAATGAACTTCCCTTAACTCTGAGGACCTCCAGTCCTTTCCAATCTTTTCATAAATTTCTAAAAAAAAAAACCTTTTTATTTGCTAAACATTTTGAAAATTAATCTCTTTTGAAACTTCTGCTCTTAGTTTTTCACTTCTTTTTTTTTAATTTATCTTTATTCATTTTAAAACTTTCAATAAGTGTCATACAATATACAATCCAATTCATTTAACATCACTTAAAACTCTTACAAAATTCCTTCAAAAACAATTACCTTCCCTCCCCTACTGTCATTTCCTCATTCAAAGACCTTAAGTATCCCACCCTCCCCCTCCCTCCCTCCTGGATGTGTATAATCAGCATAAGAAAAGAAAAATATTATCATTCCTTACAGTATTTTTCTAATGGTCCCCAAACCATCCTAAATTTCTTTAAATGCCCCTGCTGTATGGCCAGAATATGTTCCATTTTGTAAATGTGACAAAGAATTCCACCAAAAGGTATCATTTAAACGATCCCAATTTTTCCAATTTTTCATAATATGTTGTATGGCAACCCCCGTCATGATGAGTAAGACTTTATTATTATTAGATGATATTTGACTCTTAACTTTTAGCGACATACCGAATAAAACAGTATCATATGACAATGCCACCGGATTTTCTAACAGACTGGTTCCATATAGATTTCCAAAAATTGAGTATTAAAGGACAATAGAATAGAAGATGATCTAATGACCCAGCTTCAAGATGACAATGCCAGCATCTATTAGACTATAAATATATTGTAACTTTCCCCCTCTACCCTCTTGTTTCATGTGTGTAAACCCTGTTTGTTTTTTTATTTAAAGGTCAGTGTATTTGTATTTCTATTTTACTTGAATTGTACATCGCTTAGATATTTAATAAGCGATTTATCAAGCACTAATAAAACTTGGAAACTTGAACTATCCAACTTTTGTAAATGAACTGGGGTCCAAATTGCTCTACGTAACAAGAAAAACCAAGTTTGTCTCATAGATGCTGATGCCGTACATCTCATCCTCCAATTCCAAATTCGTGGCCATTGAGATGCAGTAATTTGATTACACTTCTTATTTAATTGTTGTAAACTGAGTCGAGCTTCCTTAGGTTTGATGACCCGGTATATAAAGTTAAGTTTTAGTTTAGTTTTGTTTATACAGAAAAGGCTTTGCCAAATGACTATCAGGACCTGCAGAAGAAAACAAAGCAGACACTTTACAGATACACATGTGGAAAAAAAAATAAGCAGCACCAACCCAGGAGCTTCCACGTCTAGCCATCCCATTTTATAAATCAATACATATAAAAGCCACAACTACTGTAGGTAGAAAGGATGCAATTATTTCTCTTTTGAGGTGGACATAAACAGAGGATTATGAAGAATGACTACCTTAATCTTTCAGGCAAAACCCTAGCCTAAAGGAGCCCGTATTTAAAATCTGCATGCCATAAAGCCATGGGGAAGTATTCCCATTCCCATCAATTCATACCCAACCCATACACCCGTGACATTTATGTGGTGTGTGGATTTTCACGGGTAAACAGCAGTCTGTGGAAACTGCCACATGTGCATGCGATCTACATGTATCAGTGCTGCTGTTTAAACATGGGAATACTTCTGAAATAACCACCCTGGGCTCTTACGTTTGCTTCCTAAATTTGTCCCCTAGCTTCAAAAACAGGAGCCATAAAATCCCAGTGTTTTATAAAAGGTTCTGAACATTTGGCCTTTTGTAAAATACATACTTGGGAAGATGTACGGAGCAGCAATTTTGCACAGTTGCATGTAGGCAAAAAGAAACAGAATCACCCAACATCTTCCACGTATAAGTGTCACGATTATACATGAAAAATGAACAGATATCTCAAAGGCCCTTATATCTGTGTCTCTATCTCATTAGTCACAAAATATCAAACATTGACTTCAAAGCATTCAGATCTCAATCTCCAATGAGTTAA
The DNA here is from genome assembly GCF_902459505.1 of Geotrypetes seraphini. NCBI lineage: Eukaryota > Metazoa > Chordata > Amphibia > Gymnophiona > Dermophiidae > Geotrypetes > Geotrypetes seraphini. The sequence goes on from NC_047098.1 coordinate 18,854,468, forward strand.
ATACTCATAAGAACATAAGAAATGCCTGCACCGGATCAGACCTGGGGTCCAACCAGTCCGGTGGTCTGCACACGCGGAGGCTCAGCCAGGCGTACCTGGGCGAATACCTTAATCATTGGTATCCCTCAATGTGTCCCGCAAGAAGATGTGCGTCCAATTTTACCTTAAATCCTAAAATGGTGGTTTCCTCCACCACATCCTCTGGGAGAGAGTTCCAGGCGTTCACCACCCGCTGTGTGAAGCAGAACTTTGACATTTGTCATGGCTTTGACCTCTCCTAGCTTCAGTCCATGACCTCTTGTCCGAGTCACATTTGACAAAGTGAATAACGCTGTTTCTTGCTCTCCATCCTTTCCCCTTGTCAGTGAGCGAGCTTGCTCCATTTTGTCGATTCCTTTTAATATTTTAAAAGTCTCTATTAGATCCCCTCTCAGTCTTCTCTTCTCAAGGCGTTCTTGGTAGCTCAAGTTCTCCATACCTTTTACTAGCTTCGTCGCTCGCCTCTGCACCCTCTCAAGCAGTGACCTCAACAGTACCACTACTGAAATCTATAATTTTTACCAACAGACTAACACATCGGTGTCTTCATTGACCATTAGCGCTGTATCATCATTTTATTATAAGATTCTTTCTCATTCAAAACCTCTTTGTAATCTAACTTATTGAAAATTATTTCTTATTTATTTGAAAAATACTCATCTGAAATTCAACGACAGAGGTAGTTTCTCTAACATAGCTTGTGGACATAGATTCTGTCTTATTTGGGGCAAAATATTGGTTGGGCCAGTGTCTTGCAAACTTTTTTCAGCCACGGCACATTAAACTTGGGGCCACGTCCAGAGGGCCTCCAAGCATGCGCAGACATCAACCGATGAAGTCACACTCGCGCATGGTCAGAGGCCCTCCGGATGCAGGCCTGAGCTCAGGGGCTTTCCAAAACCCACACAAACTGCCGGGTTTTGGAAACCCCTCCATCCGGTAACCCTAAAATTCCATTACACCGGGGGGGGGGGGGGAAGGGAACAGAGAGGTGAAGAGGCACCATTGCCGGTGACAGCAGTGACAGACACATACACGACCTTAACTTTCGTGGCACAGACGGAATCTCACTGCGGCACACTATTGTGCCACGGCACACAATTTGCTATAGACTGGGTTGGGCCATGGTTCCAGTGGTACAGCACATTTCACTGCTTATGATGTACATGTGTAGATGCTTTTATTGTTCAATCTTTTAGAGTTTTAATACATAAAACAATATAAACAACACCAAAACTGCCCCCCCCCCCAAAAAAAATAAATAAATAAAAATCCTAGAGGCATGGTTAACAAGAACAGTGGGATACCATACATTCCCAATTTGACAGAAAGTATCTAGAATAGTCTCATCTAACCTTCTGCTACCAGGGGCCACATTTCTCATTTTGCAACATTTGGAGGGCCAAAACATGCAATGTTGTAGTTTGCCGTGTTCCATCAAATAGTGGCAAAATACGACAGTGCCCCTTCCCCAGCCTTCATCCAGTCTTGTTCATGCTCTCTCTCTCGCTCTGTGTCTTCACCTCGTCTCTTTCCCCTCATCTGGCTTCAGATGCCGAAGAAACGGCGGGATTCCTAATTCCTCGCCATAACACAGCTCTCTGCAAACTTCAGCCAGTGGAGGGTCGGTCTTGCAGTCTCAAGGCCGGACCACTGCAAAACCCAGTCCGAACTTCCAGCACCATGGTGGCTCAAGCTTACAAAGAGCTGAATTGTGGTGGGGGAGCAGGAATCCCGCTCTAAGAACCACAAGAATTGCCAAGCTTCTGAGGGCCAGAGAAAAAGCACGAAGTGGGCCAGATTCTGGCCTGTGGGCCATAGGTTGAACGAGCCTGATCTAAGGGCAGCCACACTTTCTTAAAGAATGGCAAAACCTCACTTTCTCCTATTTCCTAATAAGACATACTACATTCCACCGAGCACTTATAGGCAACATAATATTAACCTTCCAGCCAGACAGTATAGATTAACTAGCCATAAGCATATCAAAAAACTTAGCCTTTTTTGTGTAATATTAATTTAATTTAATTCGATTTATATCCCATCCTCCCCGAGGAGCCCAAGACATATGACAATTAACAGGGAACAGAAGACTAAGGCAATAGGGTACTGTGAGGTGCGTTTAGACCAGCTGTTTTGGATGAGCAGACACTCGGAGCCTGAAGCATGCTCAGGGAGAGAGTCGGTTGGACATCTATTAAGGATACTGTGGTTTGGGAGTAACAGTCTGAATGCTAGCTTGTTCTGAGGAATCAGATGAAGAGGAAGGTTTTTTATTGCTTTCCAAAAGCTCAGAAGTCCATTAAGGGATTTGATGTTAGGAGGCCGCTGATTCCAGTGCTTCAGTAAGAAATGAGAGTATGACCTTCATCTAGCACTTTCTAGTCGGAGGCTCCAACCAGGGGGTATTCGAAGACACATTTCCTCCTGGGAGCAGAGGGGTCTGTTTGGGACATAAGGTGAGAGACATGATCGAAACATTTAAGTACCTCACGGGACGTGTCGAAGTGGAAGATGATATTTTCTTTCTCAAGGGACCCCTCGGCCACAAGAGGGCACCCGCTCAAACTCAGGGGCGGAAAATTTCATGGCGACACCAGAAAGTATTTCTTCACAGAGAGAGTGGTTGATCATTGGAACAAGCTTCCAGTGCAGGTGATCGAGGCAGACAGCGTGCCAGACTTTAAGAATAAATGGGATACCCATGTGGGATCCCTACGAGGGTCAAGATAAGGAAATTGGGTCATTAGGGCATAGACGGGGTGGGTAAGCAGAGTGGGCAGACTTGATGGGCTGTAGCCCTTTTCTGCCGTCATCTTCTATGTTTCTATGATGGGTCATTTGGCCTTTATCTGCCATCATGTTTCTATGTTTCTATAATCAGAAAGTTCTATGACATCACAATGCAGGTGTAAAGAGCCTTAGCCAATAAGAAGAGGAGATGCAAATGTTAAGAGCCTTAGCCAATAGGGAGAGGAGGAGAGAGTGGCTGCTGCAGACACCAGAAAGTATTTCTTCACAGAGAGAGTGGTTGATCATTGGAACAAGCTTCCAGTGCAGGCGATCGAGGCAGACAGCGTGCCAGACTTTAAGAATAAATGGGATACCCATGTGGGATCCCTACGAGGGTCAAGATAAGGAAATTGGGTCATTAGGGCATAGACAGGGGGTGGGTAAGCAGAGTGGGCAGACTTGATGGGCTGTAGCCCTTTTCTGCCGTCATCTTCTATGTTTCTATGATATATAACCGGGCACCATGTGGTGTAAGGACTTATTATTATAAAAACACCATTTGCAAAACCTTCATATTAGTATACAAAATCATAGTCATGTACAGCCAAATTAACCCCCTCCTTTACGAACGCATAGTGTGGGTTTTAGAGCCGATGCTAAAACCCACGCTATACGTTCATAAAAGGAGGGGTAGAAGACAAGATCAAAACCAACATAAACCAAGGCAAAGAATACACCCAATACAGGAAGGGGATGAATAGAACCGCAATATGTTATTCCTAGGATTATATTTTCTCCATTGCTTCATGGTGTAAAAGCAAAATACGCTGAAAGTGCATCTTTAGATTGACAGACAAGAGACAGGGAAGCATCCACAGAAAGGCTCCGGAAAGCTTTTGTACAACATTGACTTTGGATAAGTCTTCCATCGTTCCAATTAAAGATTTCATCTGCGCCTGCAAATATCGACATAGGGGAAATAAAAGGAAAACTGAGTACAAGTTTCAAGTTTCAAGTTTAATACAGATTTGATTAATCGCTTCATCTAAATTCGAAGCGATGTACATTATGATAAAATTACAATGTAAAAACAAAATCATAGAAGATAATACTAACAAGGTTAATGACAAATTTGACAAAACTGGAAACAAAAGGAAAATATAGGGAAGAAGTTACAATTTAAATAAGGTAAAATAAACATATAGGGAAGGCACATAAGGGGAGGGTAATGATAATAATTTTAATAAGATAAAATTTAAAAGGAAGATAAAATTGGAAGTGAGACTTGAAAGAGTAACTTTAAGAGATTCTCATGATTATTAAAAGTCACTTAGGAGCTAGTTAGTTTATGAATGCATCACTAAACAGGAAAGTTTTTAGTTTACATGAGAGAGAGGTGAATGAAATGCTCTAGGATCATTTTTAAGATTGAAAAGCACCAACACAGACTTAACTGTCACTTTGTTCCTACTCAATCTGCTAAGGAAATTCTCAGAAAAGAACAGAAACTGCATTCACAGACTCGGAACATCATGTTCCCGAAATGAATTAAAATTCATCATCCAAGCTGAGGCTCTTCTGTGACATGGAGCTTGCCTGATCACCTGAAATTAAGGAAATAAAGACGCAGGTTTGCCTTGCCACAAAGGGAAGAGTCCTCAATGCATGTGCCTTGAGATTGGATGCTGCACCCAATTCCATGAATGAGAAGCAATATAGGTGTTGCATAAGTGCAGCTCATTAATAGGACAGGCGTTTGTGAGAAAGGAGTCAGAAAGTAGAGTACAGAACTAAATTACATTCCAATGCATTTGATCATTATTCTGCTATAACAGAAAATAAGAACTGCCTTACTGGGTCAAACCAATGGTCCATTTAGCCCAGTAGCTAGTCCTCACAGTGGCCAAGAACCTGGTAAAAACCCACATAGTAACAACATTCCAGAATCTCAACGAGTAGCAACATTCCATTCCACCATAGAAACATAGAAATTGATGGCAGATAAGGGCCACGGCCCATCCAGTCTGCCCACCCTAACGACCCTCCCCTGCCTTTACCCTGCGAATAGATCCCACGTGTCGATCCCATTTGGCCTTAAAATCAGGCACGCTGCTGGCCTCAATCACCTGAAGTGGAAGACCATTCCAGCGATCAACCACCCTTTCGGTGAAAAAGAATTTCCTGGTGTCACCGCGCAGTTTCCTGCCTCTGATTTTCCACGGATGTCCTCTTGTTGCCATGGGACCCTTGAAAAAGAAGATATCCTCCTCTGCATCGATGCGGACTGTGAGATACTTGAACGTCTCGATCATGTCTCCCCTCTCTCTGCGCTCCTCGAGCGAGTATAGCTGTAATTTATCTAACCGTTCTTCGTACGGGAGATCCTTCAGTCCCGAGACCATCCGGGTGGCCATTCTCTGGACCGATTCCAGCCTCAGCACAACCTTACGGTAATGCGGCCTCCAGAATTGCACACAGTATTCCAGGTGGGGTCTCACCATGGATCTATACAAAGGCATAATGACTTCAGGCTTACGGCTGACGAAACCCCCGTGTCTTTCTCAATAACAGACTATGGACTTTTCCTCCAGGAAATTGTCCAAACCTTTCTTAAAACCAGCTATGTTAACTGCTCTTACCACTACCTCTGGCAACATGTTCCAGAGCTTAACTATTCTCTGGGCGCTATCACTGGAAGGTTTGCAGAAGCTGGTGCAAGCCCTAGAAGTGGCATGTTAGCAGGGAACCTTGGCCTCGCCACAGGGTGGAGGAGCCTGCTCAGAGCACTGAGGTTCCTATATGTCCACCCTAGGCCACTTCTGTTTCAGAATCCCATTCTTTGTCTATGTCCAAGAATGAAGCATAGAGGAGTACTGGGTTGGCATCTATCCTGGGCTTTCTCTCCTATCTGTTCTAGTTTGTTTCTCTCTAATTTCTCGCAGCTTCCCAAAACTAGAGCAGCTGTTTATGGCACACCTTCCTGGCATTTTGCCTTCTCTGAAGGTATGTTGAGATGTGAAGAAAAATTAGCAGAGGGTGTTAAATAAATGGACAACACTGTAAAAGCGTAGGATAGAATTAATTATCTTAATTCTTCTCATTTAAATATAAAAAATTTTCATACTTGTTAAAGCAGCTGAGATATTATCACAGCACAGAAAATCCACAAGTCCATTTTTTCTCTTATTCAATTGGCTTGGTAAAAATATACTGTACTATCAGGTTGATATTCCAAAGCCAGCAGAGTTTTGCACAGATTGCCAGAGGGAGAGGCAGTTCATTGGGAGACCTGTTTGAAGTTGCAGTAGTCTAAGCATGAGGTTATAAGGGTGTGGACAAGGGTCTGGGAAGTGTGCTCCAAAAGGAAGGGGTGAATATTGGAGACATTGTAAAGATAGAAGAGAGACAGGCTATAGCAGTATGTTGGATGTGCATAGACAATGAGAGGTCGGAGTCGAAGACGACTTCAAGATTACGAGCAAAGGAGACAGAAACAATAACAGTATTATTTACAGAAATGGAGAACGGAGGAAGTGGAGCAGAGCATAGGGTTTAATTAGTTTCAGGTGGTGGTGGGACATCCAGGCAGCAGTCAGACAAGCAGGAGGAGACTTTCTTGGATTTTCAGTGAGATATCAAGTGTAGAGGTAGATCTGGGAATCATTAACATATAGGTGATACTGGAAGCCATGGGAGGAAATCAGGACACCAAGGAACAAGGCATAGAGAGAGAAGAGGTCCTAAGAGAGAACCCTGGAGTACCCCAACTGATACCCCAACTGCGAGCGGGATGGCAGCAGAGGACGATCCACCAGCGCATACACTAAAAGTGTGATAGGAGAGGTAGGAGGTAAACCAGGAGAGGACATATTTATGTAATCCAAGCAAAGACAGGAGTAAGCAGTGATTAATAGTATCAAAAGCAGCAGACAGGTCAAGAAGGACCTTGAGTAAAGGTCCTTGGATCTGCAAACTTTGGTAAGGGCGGTCTCTGTGAAATATAGGGGGCAAAAGCCAGATTGTGGAGGATCGAGTTGGTCAAGATGAAAAGTCAAGACGACAATGGAGGACAGTAGGAGTAGCATGGATAGGAAAGAAAGAAGGGACACAGGGCGATAGTTGGAGGGGCAGGTCGGGGTCTAGCGAGGGTTTTTTTTGAGAAGATGCTTAACCACTGCATATTTGAAGGCATCAGGAAGAGTTGCGGTGGAAATGGATACATTGAGGATATGACAGATAGCAGGAATGATGGTATGTGAGATGGGGTCAAGTAGAGTGGTGGGAAAAGTGTCAGAGGGGCATGTAGTGGGCTTGCCTGAGGAAACCATTTGAGTGGTTCCCTCCTCCATTATTTCAGAGAAGGAAGAAAAGTTGGTGGGTGTGGATGGAGAGTCGGGTCAGGAGGGGGAGGATGTGCGAGTTCCTCCTGAGCTGTCTGGGCAAAGGAAGAAGGGATGGTGGGAGCTGGAAGGTCAGGAAAGTGGATGGGGAAAAGGGGAGAAGGATAGAACTTTGCAGCGAATTCAAGGGTTATATTGTGAACCTTGCCATGGAAGTGTTCAGCCATCATCGGGGAGAGGGGAAAGGAGGGGGCGCTTTGAGGAGAGAGTTCAGTGCGGCAAAGATATGGCAGGGGCTGGAAGAAAGAGTTATAGTAGTCTTGCTTGGCCAATGTAAGTGCAGAATTAAAGGTCAACATAAATGTAGGAAGTCAGCAAGTGATCGTGCTTTGAGAGCAGGTATAGGAATGTATGTAGCAGATACTGGGAGTCAGCCAAGGCTGGGGGGTCTAGTGCGCCAGACAGATCACAATCAAAGTGGTTTATATATTTTAAACAGGTACTTCTGGGGCAATGAAGTGTTAAGTGACTTGTCCAGAGTCATAAGGAGCTGAGGTGGGAATTGAACTCACAACCTCAGGATGCTGAGACAACTGCTGTAGCCACTAGGCATGAAATCCTCAATGAAAGATTTCTAAATCTCCGATAGATACCTCTGATGGCCTAACAAAAAATATATTGTTTATCTAGTGAGAGATTGCTTCTTGGTTTGTGAAGATTAAAAGTTTGACATCACCATATTATTTGCATAACATCTAAGATGATAAGATTTCCTGCCTATAGCATACCATAAAGAGAGACAGGAAAAATTCACCAGTGTTTTAAATAAGGGGATGCTGTTATAAGAGCGATCCTAGATCATGAATACCAGCATAATATGAGCTTTGCAATGTTTCTGGAGCCATGCTCACAATACCCCTCTCCTCAAGTCACTTCATTGGCTCCCCATCTGTTTCTGAACACATTTCAAACTCCTCTTTCTGACTTACAAGTGCATTCACTCTGTAGCCCCTCAGTGTCTTTCCTCACTTGTCTCCCCCCCTTTGTCTCCCCCCCCCGTGAGCTCCGTTCATCGGGTAAGTCCCTCATATCTGTGCCCTTCTCCTCCACCGCCAACTCCAGACTCCGTCCCTTCTTTCTTGCCACATCATATGCCTGGAACAGACTGCCTGAATCAGTACGTCAGTATTCAAATCCAAGCTAAAAGCCCACTTTTTTGAAGCTGCTTTTAACTCTTAACTCCCACTCACCGTCAGATACCTATACCCATCATATCATTCATTCTGCTAGAAACTCCCCAATCCTGCGATATCCTTTCTGTCTGTCCAAATTAGATTGTAAGCTCTTCAGAGCAGGGACCGTCTATTGAATGTTAAATGTACAGCACTGCGTATGCCTTTTAGTACTATAGAAATTATAAATAGCAATAGTAGTGCTTTATTTAAAGTTACACTTTCCCTTTGAGATCCACTGACCTAGCCAGTGATCTTCCCTGGCTATAGCTAAGCTATTGAATGAGTGTGCTGGCGACTCGTGACCTGCAATTGTTGTCAAAGGTTATAGGCTTTCTTTCGTCTCTCAGAACAGCCTTGGCCGCAAATTGAGTAATCACATACAAAATATTCTGTTCTCAAGGGGCTAAATGTCTGCCACCGCAGCGGGACCACACACTGAAAAATAATTCCTCAGTTGTCAGTTAAGTGTCTACCTCGCTTGCCTCGGTGATTAGAGAAGTGATGACAGGGCGAGTCCCGCTTTCAGGGCACAGAGCAGGTGACTTCCATTCCTTTTGCTAAACACACGTTTCTCAGTGTCAATTGTAGAGGCCATGACTACAGCAAGGAGCATTAGCAGAAATAAGTCTTTGCCTCTTATAGAGTTCCATACCTACAGGAAGTGTCAAATTTATGGGTTTTCTCCCATTCACAGGGTAATTTATTAAACTTTTTTTTTAACATAGTAAATAACGGCAGATAAAGACCTGAACGGTCCTTCCATTCTGCCCCTTAGTTATTCTCATTAAAAAATAACTGATTAAATTAACTTGGCTCTTCATTGATATTTCTGGGCCATAGACTAAAGCCCACCTGGTATTGTCCTAGGTTCCAAATGCTGAAGTTTCCATCTAATCAAGCCACTGTGACATCACTGCTGAGGTTGGCTCTTAGGCATTGGTGGAATGAGGCATTATGACATCACAGTCTCAGCTCTGGAATGTTACTACTCTTTGGGTTTCTGCCAGGTAACATAGTACCATAGTAAATGATGGCAGATAATCACTGGAATGGTCCATCCAGTCTGCCCATAAGTTATACCCATTAAAATTACATGATTAAATTAACTTGTCTCTTCTTTGATATTTCTGGGCCTTAGACTGTAAAGTCTGGTATTGTCCTAGGTTCCAACTGCTGAAGTTCCATCTAATCAAGCCATTGTGACATCACTGCTGAGGTTGGCTCTTGGGCATTGGTGGAATGAGGCATTATGACATCACAATCTCAGCTCTGGAATGTTGCTACTGTTCGTGTTTCTGCCAGGTAACATAGTATCATAGTAAATGATGGCAGATAAAGACCTGAACGGTCCATCCAGTTGGCCCGTTAGTTATTCTCATTTACAAACACATGATTAAATTAACTCGTCTCTTCTTTGATATTTCTGGGTCATAGACTAAAGTCCGCCTGGTATTTCTTAGGTTCCAACTGCTGAAGTTGCCATCTAAGCTCACTCCAGCCTATCCAATCATCCCGTTGTTTGCAGGATATCTACTGTAAAGTCTGGCCAGTAACGTCCTCGTGTTCCAAGTTAGTATATGTATTTATCTATTTCAAATCAATAACCAGCTTCTTTCTTTCAATTTTTTCTCAAAAAATATTTTTTAAATTTCTTTATTCATTTTAAACCCATAAGTAAGTGCAACATAAAATACAATCATATAATTCTATAAAAGCACTTAAATACAATTACAATTATAATCTTTGACAAAAAGATTATCACCCCCCACCCCATAATTATATCCAAGAACTACACTCAAATTGAAAAATACATTCCAACCCTCCCTCTCACCCACCCAGGACATGTATGACCAAAGGGCATAATCAGCAATCACTCTTTGCAAAATTTTGTCAATGGCTCCCAAATCTTCAGAAACTTCTTATAATATCCCTGATGTATGGCCATATTATGTTCCATCTTAAAAAACATGACAGAGAGACTCCCACCAAAAGGAATCGTTCAGTCTATCCCAGAAAGAAGCTGGTTATTGATTTGAAATAGTTATATAGTTCGTACTGGCAATATACATTATATACTCCTAATCATATATGTCCAAGTTAGTATATGTACAAAGACCAAATCACACCCAAAAAAAGGAAGAAAACACCTCTGCTCCAAATAACAGAAGAAACAAAAAAAAAGCAGAAATGACCAAAAGATCAAGCTGGAGAATAAGTTTAATCAAAGTCCAATACACAGTAGTATTGGAACAGGGGCTCGACATGAGCCTTGTTTCGGCTAGACAGCCTACATCAGAGGCTCATAAAAATCTTACTATGTTCCACTCAACTAATGGGTCGAACAATGTATAAAATCAACCAAAACATGAATGTCATTCTCCAAGATTTGTAGCACCAGGTCAAAAGAAGCTGAACCGGACAACGGCTCGAACATCAAAAAAATGTCACGTTGAACTTTGATTAAACCTATATGTCAGCTTGATTGTTTGGCCATCTCTGCTTTTTTTGTTTGTTTGTTTCTTCTATGTACATATACCTACAGATTTCATATATGGCGCCCAGATTTCCACGACCAAATTTGGGGGGGGGGGGGGGGGTGCCCACAAAGCACAGGCAAGTTAATTGCTTAACAAGCTCAATGACGTCAATAATTGGATGCCAACAACCAACTGCTGATGTTAATTGGCACTCAATAGGTTTGCACTATTCTATAAGGCAGTGTGCTTAACTCCCATAGCATGTATCTCGAAAGGGAGTATGGCTATGTGAGGAGCATAGGCATGTCAGGGGTGTTCCAAAAATTTGCGTGCATAGTTACAGAATACTGGTTCAATGTGCCTAACTTAACGCCAGCATTTACACCAAGGGCTCCTTTTATCAAGCCGCGCTCGTGGGGGTTAACGTGCACGACGATTCATCATGCGTTAACCCCCGTGCTGGCCTACAAACTCAAGGGAGGCGGTAGCGGCTAGCGCGGCTGTCGGTTTAGCGTGTGGTATTGATAAAAGGAGCCCTAAGTTTCAGTAGACATAAATACACCCCACCCCTTTTACGAACCGTTAAGCTTTTTTTAATCACCAGCCACTGCAATATAACGTTGATGCTCAGAGGAATTCTATGAGCGTCAGAGAAAAATACCGCCATGGCCGGCGATAAAAAAGCCTAACACAGCTTCGTAAAAGGGGGTTGCAAGTTCGTTCGTTGCAAGATCAAGACTTGTTGTAAGTACTAGTCTAGAAAGGACTCACACTCTTTGCAGAATATCATTTAGCGCCAATTTTTCTCAGCACCTAATTTTGAACTCCATTTATAGAACTGTTCAACCTCTTCAGGGTTTTATAAAAGATGATATTTATTGTATGCGTCATAAAAGTATGCACGACTTAAGAGCATAAGGAGGCCAAGAAGGTATGAATTTTCAGCTGGCACGCATGTTGTCATCTTCAGGGGTAGTGTCTGGGCAAAACGGAGGTGGAGCTATGATTTAAGGGAAATAGAAGTTAAGTGCTGACTAAACTATTTAACATCTGCATGGCCAGTATCTTATTTCGGGTTTCTGCTTTGTCCTTGTTCGTTGGGTTGTTCTCTGTTTGTATTTGTTTTTGCTTACTGCGGATTGAAATGGTAGGGGAGATGAGGGTCATTAAGGGGGTTATACTTAAAATAATACAAAAATGTGCTCAACCTATTTATTTCGCTTTTAGGAATGTTTATGTTTCTAATTTGATTGTTATGTATCTGAGTATTCAAGTTTCATCTTCATGTTATTTTGGATTTTGCATTCAGCCCTTTGGGTTTCTCAGTGCAGCGCCTAACCCGGATAATTTTTACTCCTGTTCCGTTCAACTTTGTTTATTCCAATCTGGTTTTTTTATATTCTACGTAACGTCATCTGGGACCCCTGAGGAAGAAGTGTTTTTCGAAACACAGACCATGTCGGGTCCGGTCCACACGAATACTAGGACCAGTTTTTGGATATATTTATTACATTTTTATGATTTTTATTGAATAAATTCCTGCACCTTGTACATTCTACTGCAGTTTTAGTTTGGATTTTTGCTTTGCATTTGTTCTGCAGCTTTTGTTGGTTTCTTTTGTCTTGTTCTATCATACACTTAGGGCTCCTTTAACTAAGCCGCGTTAAGGCCTTAATGCACGGAATAGCGCATGCTAAATTGCCACGTGTGCTAGACCTTAACGCCAGCATTGAGCTGGCATTAGTTCTAGCCACATAGCGCAGGTTTAGGGCGCGCTAAAATGCTGCGTGCACTAAAAACACTAATGCAGCTTAGTAAAAGGAACCCTTATTCAGCTGTAATAGACTACATAGCGTAATACCACTAGCGTGGATAAGAAACCACCATTGGAAAAATATTGGGAGATCACAAAAATAAATAGGACTTCCTAAACTATGACAGAACTCTACAGAAATCCTAACATCTCTTCAAATAAATAAAATTTTGTGAAAAAATACTATAGTGCTCAGTCAATTAACCCCATCTACACCAGCAAGTGTCTCAAGATGGTGTTATGTCTATCATCATAGCATCCACCTGCCTCCTATCAACTATGATGCTAAGCTGTCGTAAAAAATTGCCTAAGTTTGTAGTCAAGGCAATGAAGAGTTAAGTGACTTTTCTCAAGATCACAAGGAACAGCAGCAGGATTTGAACCAGGCTTCCCTGGTTGTCAGCCTGGTGCTGTAACCTTTAGACTACTCCTTCACTATCTACAGTAGAAAGATACATAGACATCTATGTGTCTTTATAAAGCATGCTAAAAATAGATGCTCTGGGGTGATGTTCTAAAGCAGTGGTTCCCAAACCTGTCCTGGGGGACCCCCAGCCAGTCAGGTTTTCAAGATATCCCTAATGAATATACATGAGAGAGATTTGCATACCTGTCACTTCCATTATATGCAAATCTCTCTCATGCATATTCATTAGGGATATCTTGAAAACCTGACTGGCTGGGGGTCCCTCAGGACAGGATTGGGAACACTGTTCTAAGTTACTCTTCGGGTCTTTGGGAAGAATGCATAGGACATAGGTCTAGGGCAGGGATCTCAAAGTCCCTCCTTGAGGGCCGGAATCCAGTTGGGTTTTCAGGATTTCCCCAATGAATAGGCATTGAAAGCAGTGCATGCACATAGATCTCATGCATATTCATTGGGGAAATCCTGAAAACCCGACTGGATCGCGGCCCTCAAGGAGGGACTTTTGAGACCCCTGGTCTACGGTTACCAGATTTCACTGTTGTAAAATCCACACTCATGGCCCCACTCCAGGCCCACCCAGCCCCATTCTGTTCTGACCCAGCCTCACCCTCCCAGCCCCACCCCTTCAACCTGTTCTCATGTTTGGAGCCGCGTCAGGAGGGCGCCTGCACATGCACAGGTATGACCCGACGATATCACACGCATGTGCACCCAAGGTGGTCCCAAGCCGGAAGCTTTTCAAAACCCAGACAAAGTGCTGGGTTTTGAAAAAAAAAGTCATCTGGATGCCCGGACATGTCCTCTACAAAGAGGGTAAATCCGGACGTCTGCTAACCCTACATAGGTCTTACAAATGTTTTTGATCATGGCGAGGGGAAGGGTTTCCAAACTGTCCATATTGGGGCAAAGACTGAGGGTATAGTTCACTCGGACTCAGCACCAATTTTCTCTTTTTTTATTATTTATTTATGATTATACAATCTAATTTTACAAGATTAATTCTTGTTACATTAAATACAGGGAAGAAAATTACAAAGCAATGAGACTCTTACAATAATCATCATACTGATTAACCCCTTCTTAGACCACAATAATAGGGGGTGACCAAACATAAATTTAGAGAGAGATTTAGAGGAATACTACCAAAAAAGAAAGGCATAATGTATCAAGCGCCCATTACTACCAATATCCCTTAATCCTTAATGATCTGCCTTAACATCTAGAAATTCCTTCAGATGGTTAGGAGAGAAAAAAAACATATTTAACACCCAAATACCTAACCAGGCATTTGCAGGGATACACCAATAAAAATGTTGCTCCAATATTTATAGTCTGTTGTCGCATTGAAAGAAATTCTTTCCTCCGTTCTTGTGTAGTCTTAGAAACATCAGGATATATCCATATTTTCCATCCCCCTCAGCACCAATTTTCAATGAAATAATACACAGATATTTTCCTCTGAAACTTGTTGCGGATACAGGGTACCTGGTTGTTTTTTTTCACACACAAGATTTTCTTCAGATAATTACATGCAGCCATGAAAATACAATCCACACACATTGCCTTCCTATCTTGGTCAACACTGTGCAGCAAAGCTTATGTCTGCATAAGATAACATAACATTTGTATATCTATTACAAAACAAAGAACTACTGCAAACACTTGGTGGAATACAGAGGCAGTCTTTCAGAAGTAAGTAGGTCTTTAACAATTTCCTGACGTTCCGATATGATGTAGCTATAAAAAAACCACACAAAAAAAAAGACAAAAATCAGCTTCCCAAATGGCTGCTTGAAATGACAGTAAATCGATTGTGATATCTTTCATAGCGGCAACCTTTAGGCGATGGAAAATCAAAAAGCGCAGCTATACGAGTAGAACGTCTATGATGGGAAAAAATTAATTGATCCGCTAAATAGGCTGGAGCCAACCTAGATATCATTTTGTAACACAAGCAGCCAAACTTAAACTGCACTCTAGCCTCCTTAGGGAGCCAGGGCAGCTCTCTCTTTATGGTCCATGGCACTCCCCGCTACATTAATGCTGTAAATTCTGCGAATCCTGATAGTTTAACTGGGTTCATTTATGGATTAAACAAGTTTATGGAAAGTAGGTCAATTACAGGATGTTACAAAAGAGTTGGGTGTCAGCCCAAAAGTACATTCTTAAATGATGACTAGGTACAATCATACATGTCCTTTATCCCATACAAGCAGAGTCGGATTTACATACGAGCCAGACAAGCTACAGCTTAGGGCTTCACATTACAAAAAGGCCTCATGCTTCACTAACATGAAAAAACAGTGGCATAGCCAGACAGAAAATTTCAGGTGAGTCGAATACCTTTCCTTGCCACCTCATCCCACTCAACTTAAATATTAAATACCTAAGCTGATGGGGAAACCAGCAGCCTGCCATTAACACCCTTCAGACAACTTCAGGCTCCCAACCACTAACACCAGTTCAGTTCTCAAGCATGAACTGGGTATGCACGAGAACTAAGAACGCCTACTTTTGTCTCTGGTCAGCTTTTGCTCCTTTAGGGACAAACCATTCATTCAATTTTGGTTTACACACACATACTATCTCATACCCCATTCAACCCACTTTGAAACTCCTGGGAGTGCCGATAGACAGACGCTGTACCATGCAGCCACAAAATCAACAAAACAATAAAAAAATAATTTGCAGTTATGAGAACCTAAGGCAAGTTCGAAAATTCTTTGACAGAGAACAATTCCAACTCGTGGTACAATCCCTAGTCCTAGGTCTAATAGACTACTGCAACATACTATATCTCCCATGCCCAGCAACCATAATAAAACAACTTCAAACAATACAAAAACACAGCCCTAAGACTTATCTAATCGCTGAAAAAATACGACCATATCATAGAGGCATACCTCAAAACACACTGGCTCCCAGTTCAAGCGAGAGTACTCTTCAAATTCTACTGCCTACTATTTAAAGCCATAAATGGAGACAGCCCAGCATACTGGAATAATCGACTAAATCAGTCCTCCTCAACCAGACACAGGAGAAACCACACACCATTCATGCACCCGCCAACCAAAAACGTCAAATGAAAGAAATTGTACAACAACCTCCTAGCCTCTAGAGCTGCAAAACTGGACCACCAACTCTCCAACCTACTGACCTCGACCACAGACTTCAAAACCTTCAAAAAAGAAACAAAACCCCTACTATTCAATAAATACATAAAGCCAAACTAACACAACCAGACTTGGCCCAAGCACTACCTGCAATGGGGAAGGGGTAAAACATGGACCTCACGGACCTGACGGACCTCGCGGATCTAAACCTGCACGTCCTTAAAAATCTGAGGTCCGTGTCGCTTGTAGGTAGTTTCTGGCTCTGACAGACCTCGGTGACAATTTAGTGCCGACGGATCCGTCTCAGCATAGTATTAGGATCCGTCAGCGCTAAAATGTCACCGAGGTCTGTCAGAGCCAGAGACTAGTGAGGCTCTAAAACATTTCCTTTAAACTGGTTTCCTGCAGCCCCAGTAAATGAGCTCTGACAGACCTCGATGACATTGTAGCGCTAACGGATCCTAATATTTTTCCCTTCCTATGCTGAGACGGATCCGTCGGCACTAAATTGTCACCAAGGTCTGTCAGAGCCAGAAACTACCTACAAGCGGCATGGATCTCAGATTTTTAAGGACATGCGGGTTTAGATCCGCGAGGTCCTTCATGTCCGTGAGGTCCACGTTTTACCCCTTCCCCTGCAATGCTCTCTGATCCTTACCATCTTAGTAAATTTCCAGACTACTTCTTATGTATCTCCAAAGGACCTAATGCCTCATATGTAATACTGTAAACTATAATAATGTCATCTGCCTTGAACCGCAAGGTAATGGCAGAATAGAAATCACTAACGTAATATAATGTAATCTTCTTTCTAAGTGCTTTAGGGATGCTATGTCAGATATTTTTACTACTTCTATGCTTCTTCTTAACTGAAACATGAATTAAAGGTCTTGGACCCAGAGTTGTAGGTGCAGATATCAACTCCATCTCCAAGCATTTCTATCCATTCATCGATAATTTCCTGAAACTGCCTCTTCACCCACTGAGATGCCATGGTTCAAACTGGATTTTGACGTAATAAATTGAAGATACCCCTAACCTAGTTGTATGCTGAAGCCTTGAGCTCCCGACTCTCCTAGTTCATTTCTCATGCCTCAGAAATCCAATAGACTGGTTGAAAAGTTTCAGTGTGTCTTAAGATTATCCCTTTACCAACATCAAAATAAGACAATCCAAGATTTCTCACAGCTTATAATTTCCAAAGCAGTCACATAATGAAATGTATCTTATAATAAATTAGATTTGTATTTTTCAACCAGGAGCCATCAGAAGCGGCACTCGATTATGTGGCAAGCACAGGTAGTAATAAGAGTTTTAGAGCCTCTGTTTTATTCGTTTTGTAATAGAACGATTTTCCTTTATAATAAAGGTTCAAGGTTCATTAATATTTGATTTATCGCTGAATCTGTTTACAAAGCGATGTACATAAGTAAAAAAGCATAAAATATAGAGATACAAATTAAAATTCAGTAACATCAAATTTAAGACAAGAAAAACTTGAAGTGGGAGGAAAAGAGGGCAAAGATTACATCTGTTATATATAGAAAAACAAATACGGGAAAAAAAACATAAGGGAACGGGGGTAGGTAAAAGATTAAAAAAACTAAAAAAAATTTTTAATATTGAATGTTAAAATAAATTTAGTTATAAACTTATCTTGTGATTCTGGTGAGGCAATTCCCTACCCAATATCTCAGATGTATCTCAGATTGTTTTATTTATTAAACAAATGTATAATACGCATTATCACTAAACCATTTTAAGTGGAGTACATTTAGGGGCTCGTTTTTCAAAGCACTTTAAAATGAGCTCCATAGTCACCTTCATAATAAAAATCATATGCATAAGAAATAATAAGTTCTCCCAATCTACGTCTTGGAAAAAGATAGTTGCAAGCTGTCTGGGGTCAGAAGCTCATTTATTTATTGGGATTTATTAACCACCTTTATGAAGACATTCACCCAAGGTGGTGTACAAAAGAAATAGTTTGATATAAACATAACAATAATACATGGTAATTGGAAATAAAAGGAAACCTCTATAGCAGTGGTTCCCAAACCTGTCCTGGGGGACCCCCAGCCAGTCAGGTTTTCAAGATATCCCTAATGAATATGCATGAGAGAGATTTGCATACCTGTCACTTCCATTATATGCAAATCTCTCATGCATATTCATTAGGGATACCTTGAAAACCTGACTGGCTGGGGGTCCCCCAGGACAGGTTTGGGAACCACTGCTCTATAGGCTCCTTTTATGACGGCGCATTAGCGGTTTAATGCGCATTAATACTGCGCGCTAAACCACCGGACGCACTAGCTGCTACCGCCTCCTCTTGAGCAGGTGGTAGTTTTTCAGCCAGCACGGGGGAATAGCGTGTGATGAAAAGTCACACGCGTTAAACCCGCTAGTGCAGCTTTGTAAAAGGAGCCCAATATTTTGCCATCTCTGTTATTTAGCAGCTTAACTTAAGCAAATTTGGATAATTTGTACCAAAATAATCACCAAGCAATACTTTGCATAATCGACTGCCAGAACTCGCTGCCTACTTCCTTTTTCTACCACGCAAAAGTGGTGTCGTGGTGATATCAAAGTTTATGCTATCTTTGGAAATGGTGTTCAAGTTTGACAAACTAACATTACGATGCAAAATGACTTTACTGATGAATTTCTGACAAACAATTGGACATTGGGGAGCTTAAAAAAGTTTCTAAACTAAACTGAATCTTAGCCTTATATACCGGATCATTCGACCATGGGAAGCTTGACATGGTTAATAATAAAAAATACATGGAAATTTTCAAAGTGTTTAGCAAATAGATAAGTTTTCAAGGATTTCCGAAAAGATTGGAAGGAACTAAGACACCTCGGAATCAAAAGGAACATCATTCCATAATTGGGAGAATTTAAAAGCCAAAGAAAGGCTGAAATTCTTAATTCCTTTCTTGGAAGGGAGGGAAAGTTTAAATTGTTGAGTAACTCTCCCATATGAAAATCTATAAACGTTCCATAGAAGAGGAACAAAAGGAATAAAGATACCATATAAAATTTTAAAAATAATACATATACATTTAAACTGAATTCTGAGACAAACTGGGAGCCAATGAAGGCTCAAAAGCAAGGGAGTCACATGGTCAAATTTGCTTTTTCCATAAATCAACTTCAAAGCGGTATTCTGAAGACAGATCTTTGTGATGCCAAGATAAATAGTATTACAATACTCTAGCTGAGAAAGTACAATTGATTGGACCAGAACGGAAAAGTGACGTTGATGAAAAAGATCTAACCTTCCTCAGCATTCGTAAGTTGAAAAAGCATTTATTAACCAGAGAGTTTATCTGATTCTTAAAGGTGAGGGAAGAGTCAAAAAGTATTCCCAAAATCTTGGAGGAGAACTCAGTTTGTAAGGAGGCTCCAGAGTCCAGAAGTACAGTAGGAGGGAGATAATCCAGTTTTGGGCCTAACCACAAAAGTTTAGTTTGGGCTGCATTTAGCTTCATCTGGACAGGGTTGGTGAACATGACACAAGGGCTTCGAGGGAAAATTGCATTATTCGCCGATGACACCAAACTATGCAACATAGTGGGCAAAAGCACAGTGCCCGATTGCATGACGCAGGATCTACTCTTACTGGAACATTGGTCCTCAACTTGGCAACTAAGTTTTAATGCCAAAAAGTGTAAGGTCATGCACCTTGGCAACAGAAATCCATGTAGAACTTACACCCTAAATGGTGAGACCTTAGCAAGAACTACAGCAGAACGGGACTTGGGAGTAATCATTAGCGAAGACATGAATTCTGCCAATCAAGTGGAGAAAGCTTCATCCAAGGCTAGACAAATGATGGGTTGTATCCGAAGAAGCTTCGTCAGCTGGAAGACCGAAGTTATAATGCCGTTGTACAGATCCATGGTGAGACCTTATCTGGAATATTGTGTATAATTCTGGAGACCGCATTATCAAAAAGATGTGCAGAGAATGGAGTCGGTTCAGCGAATGGCCACCAGGATGGTCTCAAGGATCTCCTGTATGAGGAAAGGCTGGGTAAGTTGCAGCTATACTCACTCGAGGAGCGTAGAGAGAGGGGAGACATGATCGAGACGTTCAAATATGTCACGGGCCATATTGAGGTAGAAAAGGATATCTTTTTTTCTTAAAGAACCTTTGGCGACAAGAGGACATCCGTTGAAACTCAGGGGTGGGAGATTCATAGAGACACCAGGAAGTACTTCTTCACCGAAAGGGTGATCATTGGAATAGTCTTCCACTGCAGGTAATTTAGGCCAGCAGCACAATGGACTAAGCATGTGGGATCACTTCAGGGAAGAATTTAGGGGGTGGGTCATTAGAGTGGGCAGACTTGTTGGGCCGTGGCCCTTTTCTGCTGTCATCTTCTATGTTTCTAT
Source organism: Geotrypetes seraphini (assembly GCF_902459505.1). Lineage (NCBI taxonomy): Eukaryota > Metazoa > Chordata > Amphibia > Gymnophiona > Dermophiidae > Geotrypetes > Geotrypetes seraphini. Next base: position 18,875,048 of record NC_047098.1, read on the forward strand.
GTAACAGGACATTGGAAGGGTAGATAGTGACTGCATAGGAAGAACTCGTCAATGTGTGATCTGTGGCTTACATGTCTTCTCACTTCTAGGTCTGCTCTAGGAGGACATTTCCAATAAATTCTGACTGGAATTAACCTTCCAAATGGCCCATCCAGTCTGCCCATCCACAGTAACCATTATCTCTTCCTCTCTCTAAGAGATCCCACGTGCCTATCACAGGCTTTCTTGAAAAAGGACTATACTGGATGGTAGCCAGAGCCTATAGGATTAAGCATTCATTTTTGGCTACCTACTAGTCACGCTATCTTGAATTTATACTCATGCCGTGTCCAACACACTCAGAATTATATCCTCAGACTGACAGTGACAGAGCAGGCCATAACAAACAAAATGTTCAGACCAGCTTCTGTCTGTTCCTATCTCTATGAAAGATCGGAGGAAAGTGCCAAGACAGCAGTTAGCTGCTTACATTGAACAAGAATCTGACATAATTCCAGTCAGAAGATGTAGACTACTGACCTCTGAGAATTAAAGGGCCTTTCTTTTGTTCATACATAGATTATCTGACTGATAAGTTCTACTGAAAATTGCAGGCAGCGGATCAGAAGACTTCAGAAACAGACTGTTGGCCAGCAGTCGAGGCAAGACTGATGATGATACACCTATCAAACTTTTGCTTTGAATAAGATTTTCCATGGATTAAGTAAATCTAAATAATTTTTACTTTTCCAGTTAGAACCAGGAACCCACGACCTAAATGTACTTAATCCCTGTCAGAATGGAAAAATTATTTGTGTTTTAATTTGACAAAAGCTAGGCTTTTTTTTTTTTTTCCACTGCCTCCCACACTCGGACTTGCTCCACCCGGTAACACAGCTGTTCTCTACTTCTGTGCACTTCTGCCCAAAATTTGTAGCCATGTCCCATCCACAAAGCAACTAGCTCAGGATTTAGCCATCCAGAAAAATGTAAAGATGTCGCTTCAGCTGCCACTGTATTCTTTTGTCCTTCATAAAACTGCCAGTTAGAGCATGAAAAAATAAATGATTTAGTTGGGTGCTCTTTGAGAGAGTGGTCCGAGTACTGACAGCAACTTATAACTTTTCAAGAATTGCAAGTTACTCAATTCCAGGAGAGTATTTGAGGTACACCGTCAAAAGCGCACCGGACAATTGCGCCCCAATTCCGCTCTGTCAAATGCACGCACCGACAAGTGCACGCATGAAGGGAGCGGGATTTTCAGGGCAGAATTGTAAATGTGTTGGGGGGGGGTTAGCGGCAATCAAGCGCGTCGGCGTGGGCCAGAAGGAGGGTGTGATTGTAGTGTGGGGGGGGTTCTACCCACACACACCCTTAGAGCAGAAGAGAGAAGTTTTCGCAAGGAGAACGGGAGTGTTACTGTAGTGGGAGGTTCCCCCCACAATGGGAGTGCAAGTGTGTTGGGGAGGTTCACCCCAAACCCCCCCTCAGAGCGCAAATGGGCAGGCCTGGAAGCAGGTACACCATATTTGGCAGTGGCATAGCCATTTTGGCCCACCCACTTTGGACAGGTCCACCCAGTAGCAGCATATCTATGAAGCAGCTGGTGGTGGGGATCCCCAAGCCCTGCCAGCTAAACACTCCTAAAACCTCTTCTACAGCATACTTTTATAGGACCAATCTTTGTTGGTAGCGAGCAGCGTGACTGATGCATGCCACTCATGCCGGCCCCAAAGCATGCCTTCTGAAGCAACTTCCTGTATCTGCAGAGGTGGAGTGCATCAGAAGGAAGGCTGTGGGGCTGGCATGAGCAGCGAGCATCACTCAGTTTGCCAGTGACGATCGGCTCTTTGAAAGGTAAGCAGCAGTCCTGGAGAGGGGCAGGGTGGAGATATCAGATAGCCTCGCCTGGTGAGGTGAGCCTGCTGCCATCAGCCTACCCCATAAGCTGCCCCAGTGCAGCGATCCACCGATGTGGGAACAGGAAGTCGTTGCAGAGAGGTGGCTTCCGTGGCAGGCAGATGGCAGCAGGCTAGCCTCATTACAGCTGCCAGGTGCCCGACAATTCAATTGCAGTGGCGGGGAGGAGCGGAAATAGGTAGGGGAAGTCAGGAGAGCCAAGGGTAAAAGAGCATAAAAGTTTTGACATGTGCGTGATTCGGTCTACTCTAAACAGCCTGCGTCAGGAGCCTTAACAGAAATCTATGGCTTATTAAGCAGCCCTCTATTTAGGGTTACCATATTTTCCGTTTAGAGAATCTGGACCCCCTAGGCCCGCCCTCCCAGGCCCGCCCAGTTCCACCCATACACACTCAGTTATGCCCTAGTCCCGCCCCCAATCCTGCCCCAGCCCCGCCCCACACTGCCTGCATGGATGGATGTGATGCGATAACATCACGCACACGTGCCTGTGCACGTGATGTCATCGCGTGGCATCCACACATGCGCGGATGCCCTCCTGCCCGACGGCGATTTGTTCCAAGCTTTTCAAAACCCGGACAAAGTTCTTAGCTCTTCAATGAATAAAGATCCCTTTGGAAACATCTCTATATCTCTAGTATGTATTGTGGTGTCTGATTTCGTAGAGGCTGTCCTTTGTCCTTTTGGGCTTATCCTATTTGTTTCTCTTCCAAAATGAGCCAAGACTAAAGATCATTCCGATTCAAAGAGAATAAGGCTCGTAAAATCGCTACCTGTAACCCCTTCCCCATACCATTTATATAGGGAGCGTAATTTTCAAACTAGACATGGAGTTTGCAGGCCTACTAGCTCTTTCATAATGAATTGTCCTACCCAAGCTAACCCCCAGGCCACCCTCTTTTTGTGCAGGTAAAAGCATGCATGCTATCTAGCCGCATGCCCTGCACAGCAATAATCAAGCCCATTTTTATGTGGATAATTGCAAATTTTTTATTTTTATCCTCTATTACTCCAAAGCATAAACCAGATTTAGAAAAGCATAAACACAGTAACTCTGCCCCTGGCATTTTGAATAGGGTTACCATGTGGCTCCAGAAAATGGAGGACGGATTGAGACATCTGGGTTGTACTTCCTTTGCTTTCAGTGGAAGTAAAATCCGGATATCTCAGTCCGTCCTCTTTTTCCTGGAGCCGTATGGTCAATCTGCTTTTGAAGATCTTTTGAATGTGTTGTTCAAGGCAGAAATGTCATTGCATGGCCTCCCAAAAAGCAAGCAGGAGAGAGAAGAAGAAAAGCCTCCTCCCTGAGAGCACAGGTAGAACACCGGAACGAAGAAAACGAAAGCATTGTTGTTCCGAATTCTATGACGATGAATGTAAGTCAAGGTCAAGGGTGGCAAAAGCAGAATGTATCAGAAGCTCCTTTCTGAGGAAGATAAAAAGAAGTTGTCAACATCATTTTTAGAGAAATAAATACAAATATACTGGGCTTTAGCTTTCATACCAATTTAGCGATTAGGCAAGTTCTTTAAAGGCAGCCATTCTGCTATGCAAGTCACCCTTTTGACATCAGCAGCTGCAGTGCAACGCCATCTTGTTAGAGAGAGAAGCATCCAACTGTCCACAAGCTTAAGAGCAGCCATGTGAATAAGCCTGCTTCTATATTCATATTTCAGTGTCCCACCCCCCCCCCCCCCACCTCTCTGTTTAAATAGCCAACCTTTATTGTGACAAAATGTTTGGTAAGCAATATGGTTATAATTATTTTTATTTGCTATGCCACCTTTCCTCCATGGATATCAAAGCGGTTTACAATACAATGAATAGTAATCAGGTACTTGAGAGCGACACAGTAACTGTGGTAATTCCGTGGTTACTGTGGTAATTCTGCAGTTACCTTGGTAAAGGAGAGCCCTGAACTAACTTACTTGGTATTACCACAGTAGAGGCAGACCATTTTGCGGTAGTGCTTCAGAAATGGGAACCGCTGCTGTGGTTATATCACAGCAAAGGGGACACATGGCAGCCATCTTGAAATTCTATAGAGTGGCAGCGGCGGTGGCAGGGGCAGGAAAGAGCTGGGTTTTTCCTGCCCACCAAAGAGGCCACTAGACCACTAGGAATGTTCAAGTAGGGCATGGAAGGGCCATCAGGTCAGGTCGTACCGCGGGAGGAGGAAAGAAAGGATGGATGGATGCCAGAGCAAGGAAGGATGGAAGGATGCAAGAGCAGGGAGGGAGGAAAGGAAGGAAGGGATGGATGGAAGCCACAGCAGGGAGGGAGGAAAGGAAGGAAGGACACCAGAGTAGGAAGGGAAGGATGCCTGTCTGCCAGACCATGGAGGGTGAGAGGAGACAGATGCTAGGGAGAAGGGAAGGAAGGGAAGGAAAGTAAAGAAGAGAGAGATGTCAGAGCATGGAGAGGGGTGGAGACAGAGAGAGAAGAGTGAAAAATGGTGAGTAGGTGAAGCTGAAAATTAATTATGTATAAAGGGGAGACAGGGCACAGGTTGGATGGAAGGGGCAGAGAGAAAGAGGGCAGACAGTGGATGGAAGGGGCAGAGAGAAAGAGGGCAGACAGTGGATGGAAGGGGCAGAGAGCTCAGATGCTGGATGGAAAGAAGAGAGTGAAGAGAAGATGAGGAAAGCAAAAACTAGGAGATAATAAAGACATAATTTTTTTATTGCTTTAGAATAAAGTAGTATTGTAACTTATTGATAAACACTTATAAAAAGAAAATGAAAATAAGGTAATATTTTTACTGGATGTCCAGGCGTTTGATCATCCAGACCGCCACTATGTCTTTCTTTATACCACATTCTCATCCAAATATTCGTCCAAGTCCCAAAGGCCCAGAACAAGTCCTCCAAAGTATACATATTGAGATTTTTAAAGTCTGTCCCCATACACTATATGACGAAAACTACTGACCATTTTCGTAGCCTCTCTCTGGACCAACTCCGTCCTATTTATATCTTTTTGAAGGTGTGCTAATTGAGCAGTTATCGCATGGTGCCCGACAGCATCCCGCAGTGCCATTTTAAACTGCTGTAGAAGCATCTTAGTAAAAGAGGTCCTGGGTGTGTTAACTTATCTCAAGCTTACCGTGTCTTAAGGAAAAGGTATTCTAAAAATTAACAAACCAGATTTTAACTGACATTTTTGTCACAAAGGCAGAGAACAATGGATCGTTGTGCTGCTCCCCCTCCTCCCCAAGCCTGACCCCAGATTTTTAATATTTTAAACTGAATAGTCTCCGTCAGGAAAACCTTTGATGACAGACAGAGAGACCTGTCTGCTTTTCATATTTCCTCCAAAGCTGTTTCACAGCTTTTATCCAGCCATCTGTATACATCCTTTTCATTCTAATTTTGCACTTTTGTCCTTTTCTTGTCGGGGGTGGGCAGGAAAGGGAGGCGGGCAGAGGAAGGGGGAAAGAGTCGACGAAAGATTTCATGGCTTTAGCAGAAGAGCATTTTGTTTCCTTCTTGCAGTTCCAATACCTGAACGGCGGATCTGAAAACACAGAAATTAGAATACTAATGTAATATATCTACTCAGTTCAACCCACGTTGTAAGACACTGAGCCCCCATCTAACCTCAACGACTAAAAACCAGCATGTTAAAAGATTAAGAATGAAACATGTCGAGTCCCACTGTCGGTTGTACGATAAATTATTGTATGAGCCGTCAAATCTACGCGTTAGGCACTGCAATTATTCTCAAACCCTTCTGCAGGAGCCAGAGAGGTTTTCAAGTTTCAAATTTCAAGTTTTTATTAAAATTTAATATTCCGTTTATTAGTTTCCTAAGTGATATACATTTCAAGTCTAAAATCGGGACGACATAAAAACAGACATAAAGACAACCTGGTACAAAAGGGAGAGCGTAGAGAGCTACATGTCAATATAGGACAGAAAAGACATTAAAGGGTAGCTCAGTAGGAGGGGGGGGCCTGTCTGAGATTTTGTGTATTGGGAAGAAAAAAGAAATACGATCGATTAAGAGATTGCATGCCTTTTTAAACGACAATGTTTTAATTTGGATTTGAAACGACCTGATTCTGTTTCTTCCCATCGTTAAGTGAGCATTGAGCTCCAAAGCGTAGGGGCAGTGACCGAAAATATGGTAGAACGGGGTCGTGCTAATGTGACGCATCGAGGGAATGGATCGAAGAGGTTGGGTGTTAGATCTTAATGTTCTTAACAGGATAATGAGTCTATGGAGAAATTCCGGAAGGTTAGCAACTCGTGTTTCGAATGGTAGTGGTAGGATTTTATATGCGATTCGGTACGATATTGGGAGCCAGTGGGCTTTAATAAGAAGTGGAGTCACAATACCTGCAATAAATGAGATTTATACACAAGATAGATTTGCATTACATTGGGCATTTCGTATAGATGAATGCATCACAGATATTCATTCAGTGTGATTGTGTTCCGCTCTGGACACCCCATCTCAAAGAGGATATAGTGCATTTAGAAAATGGTCAGAAATGGGCCACAGAGAATAAAATGGATGAAACAACTCAATCTGTAAGAAAGACCAAATAGGTTAGGGCAGGGGTAGGCAATTCTGTTCCTCGAGAGCTGGAGCCAGGTCAGGTTTTCAGGATATCCACAATGAATATGTATGAGATGGATTTGCATGCACTGCCTCATTGAGATGCAAATCTATCTCATGCATTCTGTGGCCACCAGGCCCTGGACTAGGCTGATAGCGCCCCAGTGGACCACAGGAAAACTGCGCTAGCGTGCTGCTCGATAAGGAGACAGCTCCCACAGGCAAAATATCAGTCAAAAGGAAACCAGGTAATTAGTCAAATCCTATCCAGGGTTCTTTATTCCACAAAATAAAACAACAAAAAAAAAAAAAATCAGAATGGCAAACAAGAAAAAAAAAGGAAAACTCAAAGCAAAAATCCTGGTCATCAAATCAGGATATACAAAGTCCCTGTGCTATAGCAAGAGTAGCACAGCTTCCTGCAACTAGGCCTCTCCTGGGCCTAGGCCTTGTTCTGACCCTAAAACTGGGCCTTTCTCAAAAGAGATTAAGTCCAACTATCACAGTGCATCACTTCCACAAAACACCAAAGCAAAAAAGTAAATGTTCAGGAGGCCCTCAGCTCTGCTCCTGAGCTGGGGCGGGAGAACTGCCGAGTTTTGTCTTCAATAATATTCAAACATTCAAATATTCCCACCCGAGGTGTTGACAAACTTCTCCCCATTAGTACAGTCCTCAGTTCCTGGGCTTTACTGCGCTCAAACAAAAACACCATGCAGTTCAAAATAAAACAAAACATTTCTCCAGCAAAACAAACTGGGAAAACACCAGCCGTAGTCCTTTATAACATTGCAGCTAAAGAGCCCTGCCCCAACCTGGGGCAGCAGCTCTGTAAGCAAAAAGCAAAAAAAAAAAAAAACAACAAAAAACCCTCTTTCTCACTAAGCTGCAGGATGTAACACAAGCCCTGGTAATTGTCCATACAAACATCCAAGATAGCATTCAAAACAGTTCAGTTCAGAGCAGTGGATAGCTATATATAAAAACTTCCCACAAAACAAACACAGTTGTAGAGCTCAATGGGCCTTACAAGCAACTCCTATTTCCATAGCTTCAGGGTCTGGAAATACCTGTTCAACAATGTCCATTTCTTCCTCTTGCAGCATGGCCTCAGCTCCCTGGTCTGGAACTAAATTATCCACTTCCATGGGCTCCAGGCTATCCACTTGCTCTGGTCTGGCTGGCTGCTGAGCCCAGGAGAGAGGACCTCTTCCTTTCCTGGTCCTCTGATTCTGAAGGGAAATCAGCTGGCTTTTCAGTGTGAGAGCCAGGCCCTGCTCTCAGTGTGCCTGCACTGCTCTGAGGCTCTCTTGGGCTCCCCCGGTGGATGGTCGGATAAATGCAGGGTTTTTTCACAGGGGCATTTTGCCTCAACCTAATATTCACAGGTTTGGAGACAAACCTTGCAGAGCTGGGCTGAGTTTCCATCTCCTCAGCTTCTGAACAGTCAGATAGGACCCCATCTTCAGCAGAGTCCTCCCTAATGTACTCAGGGAACCTAGGCTGCTGGGCTCTGCGGGGCTTGGGAACAGCTTTCCTAGCCTTGTCTCTGCCTCTCCTGGGGTTTCTAGCTGGTAACACGTCAGGCACAGAGTCTGACTGGTCACAATATTTATTGTGGGTATCCTGAAAACCTGACCTGGCTCCAGCTCTCGAGGATGGGAATTGCCTACCCCCGGGTTAGGGCTTTGCTGCTTGGAGAAAAGATGTTTGAGAGGAAATACAATGCAAGTTCATAAAACTATAAGGGGGGAGTTATCATTGTGCGTTTAGGGTTTTAAGTCGTGTTATGGGCCCCTTAGCATGACTTAAAGCAGGGATCTCAAAGTCCCTCCTTGAGGGCCACAATCCAGTCGGGTTTTCAGAATTTCCCCAATGAATATGCATTGAAAGCAGCGCATGCACATAGATCTCATGCATATTCATCGAGGAAATCCTGAAAACCCGACTGGATTGCGGCCCTCATGGAAGGGACGTTGAGACCCCTGAGTCTTAAAGGGTCCTAGCATAGTTTGACTGTTTTTACTGTGGCAATATTTAGGTCTCCCAGGTTAAGAACATAAGGTTACTTAGGAATGAGATGCAAATTCATGTAAAACAGCTCATTACTATGTAAAAAACAAACTATAATGTGACGTTGCAGCGTGCATCGGTTGCACACTGCAAGTAGAGTTATGCTCCCAAAAATCACAGTAAAATAAGTTCAGCCAAAAGCTGCAAAACCTCCTTCTGAAAGTATGATGGTGCATTGATTTGAACTGATATAATTACTTAGGGCTCTTTTGCTAAACAGCAGCAGAGGTTTCTATTGCAGCCTGGCAAGGTAACATAGTAGATGACGGCAGATAAAGACCCAAATGATCCATCCAGTCTGCCCAACCTGATTCAATTAAAATTTTTTTTTTTTTTTTCTTAGCTATTTCTGGGCAAGAATCCAAAGCTCTGCCCGGTACTGCGCTTAGCTTCCAACTACTGAAGTCTCTGTCACTCACTCCAGCCCATCTACACCTTCCCAGCCATCGAAGCCCTCCCCAGCCCATCCTCCACCAAACGGCCATATACAGACACAGACCGTGCAAGTCTGCCCAGTACTGGCCTTAGTTCAATATTTAATATTATTTTCTGATTCTAAATCCTCTGTGTTCATCGCATGCTTCTTTGAACTCAGTCACAGTTTTACTCTCCACCACCTCTCTCGGGAGCGCATTCCAGGCATCCACCACCCTCTCCGTAAAGTGAATTTCCTAACATTGCCCCTGAATCTACCACCCCTCATCCTCAAATTATGCCCTCTGGTTATACCATTTTCCTTTCTCTGGAAAAGATTTTGTTCTACCTTAATACCTTTCAAGTACTTGAACGTCTGCATCATATTTGAACGTCTGAATCATATACGAGCGTCAGAGCGTTTACCTCTCTGGCCAGCAGTAGAAACCTCTACCGCCATTTAGTAAAATCCAACATTAATATACCGCTCAATACAATAAGGTTTTAACGTAGTTTACAAAATTAACAAAAATTTAAGTAAATAAAAAAAAACACAAAATATTTACCAATTTAACTTTGGAGCCACTGACTCCTTTGTGCCCTGTTTGCCCACACTGCCCACACATCGCTCGCTACAGCACTGGCACAGGGGGAAGCACATGGGCGTATCAAACATTTGTACGCATAGGTTACAGAGTTCTGTAATTTAGGTGTGCGCATTTATGCCTACTATTAGCATGGCATAAGTGGGCACACCTAACAGTTGGTGCATAATTGCCAACTTAATAGTATTCTATCGACTGCCCAGATTTTATTATAAAATTCATACTTAATGCACTGACAATAAAAAAAATACACAGTTTTGATACATACAAATTTAGCAAAAACAGTATCATCAAACCTTTTCCAAAAAAGAATGTGCTAACAAAGCTCTAAGCCACAGGTGTCAAAGTCCCTCCTCGAGGGCCGCAATCCAGTTGGGTTTTCAGGATTTCCCCAATGAATATGCATGAGATCTATTTGCATGCACTGCTTTCATTGTATGCAAATAGATCTCATGCATATTCATTGGGGAAATCCTGAAAGCCCGACTAGATTGCGGCCCTCGAGGAGGGACTTTGACACCCCTGCTCTAAGCCTTCCCAATAATAAGCTAATAAAGGACCTTAACAAATAAGGTTTTTAATTGGGGTTTTTTAAAGGCATCTTATGGAAAAAAAAAAAAGGGGGGGGAAGCAAAATTTGACAAAGTATGGTTACCTGTTAAAAAGTATGTGGGAAATAAAAATAAAGCTTAACATGTAATGGATGTGTATGAGTGGATATGAATGTGGTAAAAATAATATACTTAGCTCTACACCAAAAAAAATCGTTGCGCTCTGAGAATCTAGCTTTACTGAAGACGACTGGAATCCAAGGCTTGTTGAGACTGTTATACATTTCCCCCTCCATATTCAGGGGGGGGGGGTTAGGGACAGAGCCGGCCCGCGAATATTGAATATTCACAAATAACTTTTGGGCCGGCTCTGACCCACTCCCGCCTCCGTCCCGGCATCTCAGACCTTACCTGGTGGTCTAGCGGGCTTTCGGGGCAGCAGCGATCTTCCTACGCTCCTGCCCCGTGCAGATCACTCATAGCAAATGCCTGCTGTGAGTTCCCGTAGTCTCTTGAGACTACGACGGGAACTCCCCGCAGCCATTTGCTATGAGTGAACATTTAAAAAAGGCATCTTGTCCCTTGTGCGTTTATAGAACTGACTCCGTAAGATATTCTTTTAAACTTTGTAGAAATCCTATCAACTCTTATGCTGCCATTAAGAAACAGTTAATTCATAACCCATAACATTAAGAAACAGTTAATTCAATACCCCATACAGTCCTCTCTCAAAATCCTTGGAGTGACGATAGATAGATGCTGCACAATGCAGATACAAATCAACAAAACCACTCCAAAAGCATTTTTCACCATGCGCAACCTCCGAAAAATAAGAAAATTCTTTGAAAAAGACCACTTCAGGATCATAGTTCAATCCCTTGTCCTAGGACTAGTGGACTATTGCAATATCCCCTACTTTCCATGCCCCACAAACTTGATAAACCAACTGCAGACCATTCAAAACACAGCCCTCAGGCTGATCTACTCACTCGGAAAATTTGACCATATCACTAATGCCTACCTTGACTCACACTGGCTACCAATATGTGCTCGAATCCAATTCAAATTTTATTCTCTACTATACAAAGCAATAAACGGATCTGCACCCATCTACATAGAAACATAGAAACATAGAACATAGAAATTGACGGCAGAAAAGGGCTATAGCCCATCGAGTCTGCCCATACCAATGACCTACTCCCTGACTTTTACTCCCCTATTGATCCCATGTGAATATCCCATTTTCTCTTAAAATCTGACACGCTGTTGGCCTCAATCACCTGCTGAGGCAGCTCGTTCCAATGATCGACCACCCTTTCGGTGAAGAAGTACTTTCTAGCATCACCCTGAAATTTCCCTCCCCTGATTTTCAGCGAGTGTCCTCTGGTTATCGAGGGCCCTGTAAGACTGAAGATATCATCTTTCATCTCTATACGCCCCGTGATATACTTAAAGGTCTCAATCATGTCCCCCCTCTCTCTTCGCTCCTCCAGCGAGTACATCCGCAGTTTTTTTAGTCTTTCTTCATATGTGAGATCCCTGAGCCCCAAGACCATCCTGGTAGCCATTCGCTGAACCGATTCAATTCTCAACACATCTTTCCGGTAGTGTGGTCTCCAGAATTGAACACAATACTCGAGATGAGGTCTCACCATGGATCTGTACAGTGGCATTATGACTTCAGGTTTTCTGCTGACAACCACCGTCCAAATTTCAACTGCACATCCAGAATAAGAAGAACCCAGAACCTATTCGCCTATCCTCCGCTCAAGGGAACTCAGCGAAAGAAGATGTTCGGTGGCCTCCTAGCGACGCAGGCAGCAAAACTGGACTCCTTTATCTCCAACTTGTTATCAACTACAAGTGACTTTAAGAAATCAAAACCCTACTATTCAAAAAAACTATACAACCTCCCAATCGACCCTAATAAGTAACCAACCCTAAACTCCTCTTCCCTACTAGTATGCCTCAATTCTCCTCCCTTCCCCAACTTCTCCCCTCTGCCTCCTCTATTAAACCTTCCCTTTACAGTAATCCCCTGCATCTACTATGTAAACGTCCCCTAAATTGTAATTCCTTGCATCTTTTATGTAAGCATCCCCCAATTGTAACTTCCTAGAAAATCCCAGCTATCTTATACTATATCCCGCTTAGAAATGTAAGCATCCCCTAAATTGTAACTTCCTGGAAATGTCCAGCTGTTTTATACTGTAATCCGCTTAGAACTGCAAGGTAAAGGCGGAATATAAGTCACTAATGTAATGTAATAACCTAAAACAGAAGTAGGGTAAAGGCTCAGGTGGTACATGCCTTCTACTTCCAAGGTAAGAAAAGCAATTTGGTTTCCCTTTGCAAAAAATAAAAATAAAAATTAATTCTCTGCTGAGTCTACCTCTTAATCTGCAGCTGGGCATGAAAAGACCCTTATGTCACATTGGATTTACAGGGGTTTTATGAACTAAAACAGCAAGCAATAAATACAGCTTTTCAGCATGTACATTACCTGCCTTCATTTTTGAAGCATGGGGGACCCATAAAGAACATGTGCAGTTGAATGAATGGTACCCAGGAGGCCTATTATCCGCTTACTTTTAAAGAGGACAAAAAAAAAAAAAAGAGTCTTACATAACACTATCTCAAACAGGAAAAATAAATGCTGAAGTCTTGTACATCCAAAGCACCAGGGGCACGTGAAGAAATCTGTGTATTATGTGGAAGAGATGAACCTCTTGTCTGTAGCAATAAGAAGAGCAGGTTTCACTCTGCAAATCGCTTAGTTATTTGCACAGATTTGGTAGAAACATAGAAAGTGACGGCAGAAAAGGGCCACGGCCCATCGAGTCTGCCCACTCCATTGACCCACCCCCCTAGTTAATCGCTCTCTGATGACCTTTTCCCTTGTAGAGATCCGACATGAGCATCCCAACTGTTCTTAAAAACTGGCACGCTGCTGGCCTCAACCACCTGTACTGGGAGCTTATTCCAGCTGTCCACCACTCTTTCAGTGAAGAAGTACTTCCTGGTGTCGCCATGAAACTTCCCGCCCTTTATTTTCAGCGGGTGTCCTCTTGTGGCCGAGGGTCCCCTAAGAAGGAAAACATCATCTTCTACCTTGATGCGACCAGTGACATACTTAAACGTCTCAATCATGTCCCCTCTCTCCCTGCGTTCTTCGAGAGAGTATAGCCGCAATTCGTTCAGCCTTTCTTCGTATGATAGATCTTTGAGCCCCGAGACCATCTTGGTGGCCATTCGCTGTACCAACTCGATTCTCAGCACATCTTTGCGGTAATGTGGCCTCCAAAATTGTACGCAGTACTCCAGATGAGGCCTCACCATGGCTCTGTACAAAGGCATTAGGACGTCAGACTTCCGACTAACAAAACTTCTCCGGATACAACCCAGCATTTGCCTAGCCCTAGATGAAGCCTTCTCCACTTGTTTGGCCGTTTTCATGTCTTCGCTGATGATCACCCCCAAATCCCGTTCTGCGGCAGTCCTTGCTAAGGTTTCTCCATTCAATGTGTATGTTCTGCACGGATTATTGTTGCCAAGGTGCATGACCTTGCATTTGTTAGCGTTGAAGCTAAGCTGCCAGGTCGAGGACCACTGTTTCAACAAAAGCAGGTCTTGCGTCATGCTGTCGGACAGATTGCCGTTACTCACAATATATATCGCTTTCTAAACACGTCACGGCCCTGAGCGATAAGCAAGTAAGCGGAAACAATAAACTCGTAGACACATTTTAAAACCTGCTCAACAAAAAAGAGCGAAAAAGGGAGTATAGGTGGGGGAGAGAGAAAATGCCCATTTGATTCACAGCATCTTAAGTGTGGTGATGGGCACTGTCATCGCAGCTCCTGATTGGCGTAGCCCGACTTTACTACAGGAAGAGGCGGTCGAAGCAGATGGCGAGTGATTTTCTTCACCCGCCGGCGCTCCAGCTGCCTTCTCCTGCCTCTCCAGCTGCCCTCTCCTGCCTCCTCTGCCTTTTGACAGATGAAAAACCGCATTTGCGGTTTTTCAAAATTCGCGGGTGGGTTCCTGGAATGGAACCCCCGTGAATTTCAGGGGAGTACTGTATTGTTAACTGCTTTGGTATTCATTTGAAAAGCAGTACAGAAAATATAGAAATAAGTAAACAAACACAAGCTTCCTCCCTCCGCTCCCAGGATGAAATACGCCTCAAAATGCCCCCCTGGCTGTGCCCTTCGACTGCAAAGCGCCAAATGGCGTTCCTACTCCCATTTCATACCGAGCCACTGGAATCGACTGCCCCCACAGATCAGATCCCTTGAAGGACTCCTTAGTTTTAGGAAAGCAATAAAAATATACTTCATCACCTAACTGTCCCGTCACCACCAATGGATCACAAAGAAATGTATATTGGCACCAGATCCTTGGTATGTGTAGTGTTAGGATTTAAATTTTAAAAAAATGTATCTGCCATCTTTTACTAGGATGCCAGTAAAAGTGGCAGTATTATGTATATTGGAATATACGCAGGTGGTGAATTAATGTAGGCACTCAGTTACAGAAGTGTCCAAATGGGAATCACATTGACCTCACAAACACTGAATCAATGCCAAGGCTTGAAGTCCGAGTCACAGAAATTCATTATCAGATCACTGACTGACGAGTTCCACTGTCCGGTATCCAGACTAGCTTCAAATTTTTGCATTATTGCATTATTGCGTGTGCTGTCGTATGCATCATTATCTGCTGCCAGACTGCTGCCTGCTGATTGCTATACCCACGAAACACTAGCCGCGTCGGCAGGCAGTAGTCTGGCAGCAGATAATGATGCATACGACAGCACACGCAATAATGCTGAGATAAGTGCTTAGCTGCCAGTTTTTTCAAACTAAGGAAGAGATGCTTCCATTGTCATAAGATTTAGTTATTTAAAGCATTTAAAATTATTTATAAAAATATTATTTAAAATATTTATTATAAAAATTATTTGAAGTATTAAAATTTACCCTCAGGTTTTTCTGGCCAATGACTGGAGCTAAGGAGCAAATAAAACTACACTGATGGTTCAGTCTGTGATAGGACTGTGCGTAGGCTCCAATTCTGAGGCCTTTTCCTGAGTGAATTTTCTAGAAGATACTATGAACAAAAGTATTTTTGGATGCACCCTTCTTTAAAAGTTGTATTATTATATATATTAGGTAGAATATTTCTTGAGCCACTTTGGGTAATAATCCTTTAGTAGCTTCAAATTTAAGCATTAATGCTATTGGCGGACTGGCTCCCAGCTAAACTCTGTTACTGTGCAAGGTTAGCTAAGCCAGATTGGTCAGCTAAGAGGTGGATGCTTATTGCTTCGCTTTTCAACTTCTAGAAAGGATAAATCATTTTTGCTTGCTTTAATCTCTCTGTCCATCTACCCAGGTCAAGGTCAGGCACTACCCACTGCATGCGAGGACTCCTAAAGGACTGGTCAATATTAGGCAAAACAAACAAGAACAACAACAAAAAAACTACCTCTGTACTATGAGGACACAAGATGACCCTGTCTGCAAGGGTGACTCGTGACACTCCCACTAACATACTTTCCCTTGTTGTTTTGCTGATGAATCGTTCACACCTAAATCTGCGGATGGGAACAGGACAACCCGAGGATAACAAATCCTCACTAAGCTACACGATGGATCCCTCAGGTGCAACTAAGGCCTTGACGAAGCGCTTCACAGGTGCATCTCTCGTTCCCAGGATCATCTTACTCGTAACCTTTTCCTTTCAAAACACACACAACGCGGTCCAGCGATTACGCAGGGAGAAGGGGTTTTTTTTGTGTTTTTTTGCCTAGCTAGGTCAACGTGACAGAACACTTCTGTAGGATTTGGTTTCCCTCGCGCTAAAAAGTTAATATTCCTTTCATGAAAATAAAGACACTGAATTGCAATTTTGGATTTGTAGGTACTTGGAGGGCCTCAGAAAAAAATAGTTAATGTCTTATTAAAGAAATGAACAATTTTGCATGAGGTGAAACGCTTTATAGTTTATAAATCTTTTGTTTTGGCTAAGTCTTCATAATAATATTGTAATTTATAGCTAAAGAGACATATGATCAAGAAACTGTTTTATTTTACTTTTGTGATTATGATAAACATACCGAGGGCTTCAAAATAGTACCTGGCGGGCTGCAAGTTTGAGACCACTGATATAAACCATTCTGAGTTCCCCCTGGGAGAACAACAAAGAAAATTAAATAAATACTGTGAAAAGTTTCTGTCTCTGGTAATCAGAGCTGATATTGTGACATCATAATGCCTCATTCCACCAATGCCTAAGAGCCAACCTCATCAGTGATGTCACAATGGCTTGACTGGCCTATACTTGGCTCACTTTTACTACATTTTGATTTCTAGAGTGGCGCAGTGGTTATAGCTACAGCCTCAGCACCTTGTGGTGGTGGGTTCAAACCCAAACTGCTCCTTATGCATCTAGGCAAGTCACCCAATCTCCCCATTGCCCCAGGTACATTAGATAGATTATGAGCCTACAGGGACAGACAGGGGAAAGTGCTTGAGTACCTGAATAAATTCATGTAAACCATTCAGAGCTCCCCGGGAGAATGGTATAGAAAACTGAATAGATAAATCTTTCATTAACGCAGCAGTACTCCTTACTCTAATCCAATGGAAATCAAGTGAGAGCCATCATTTTCTTCCCTTTTGGGTGAGGAATCCAAGTTTTCCTCCCACTCCAGAGCTAACATAAGACTAGCCTTACTCTGTCAGACTAATAGTCCATCAAGCCCAGGAGCCCGTCCTCATGGTGGCCAATCCAGGCCACTAGTACCTGGCCAAAACCCAAAGAGTAGCAACATTCCATTCAGAATCCTAACGAATAGCATGATTTCAGAACCCCAAAGAGTAACAAAAGATTCCGGAACCCCAAAGAGTAGCAACATTCCATGGTACTGATCCAGGACAAGCAGAGGCTTCCCCATGTCTTAATAAAAGACTATGGACTTTTCCTCCAGGAACTTGTCCAAACCTTTCTTAAAACCAGCTACGCTATCCGCTCTTACCACATTCTCTGGCAACGCGTTCCAGAGCTTCACTATTCTCTGGGGGGGAAAAAAATTCCTCTAATTGGTTTTAAGAGTATTTCCCCTAGTCTTTAAGAGTGTCCCCTAGTCTTTGTCATTTTCAACGGAGTGAAAAATCGATCCACTTGTACCCGTTCTACTCCACTCAGGATTTTGTAGACTTCAATCATATCTCCCCTCAGCCATCTCTTTTCCAAGCTGGAGGTTTTGTAAAAGAGGACCTAAGTAAATTTCCCAAGATCACAAAGAGTTGAAGTGGGATTTGAGTTGGACTCCCCCCGTTTACTTCTCCACCTGAACAAGGGGGGGAGCCTCACAGCCATCCATGTGAGGTGACAGGACAAAGTACAATGATAGGTTTCAAAAAGGGCTTGGATGACTTCTTGAAGGAGAAAGGGATTACAGGGTATAGATAGAGGGGTACTATACAGGGTACTTCAGGATTAGGGCATAAACAATTCAGGTGGGGGGAGCTTACAGGTCAAGGACCTGGAGGGCCGCCGCGGGAGCGGACTGCTGGGCGCGATGGACCCCAGGTCTGACCCAGCAGAGGCAATACTTATGTTCTTATGTTCTGAAGTACAAAATACACCACTGAAATGCCCAGTGGTGAGCATTTTTTCTAAATGCCAACCAAGGTATTTAAAAAAAAATACATACAATTACTTCTTCATGGATAGGCCGTCGCACTGAATATACACAGAAAGCGTTCACCACCAGCAGCTACATGTATAACAGCAATCTTTAGAGTGGAGGACCATCCTCATGGTTAGAGCAGGAGGCTGAGGACCAGGGATGCTAGGATTCAAATCCTACCAATGCTGCTAATCCCTCCCTTATCACAAGTACAAACCTGGGTGCTGATGCAGGGGTCTCATGTTAAGAGTGTGTGGCATAGTGGTTAAAGCTGCAGCCACAGTGCCCCGAGGGGTTCATAGACAGTAGCGCGCAAGACGCCAGCGCGCTGACAATCCAGCGCCGACAATTTGGCGCAAGACAGAAGCGCGCAGGGGAAAAAGTAATTTTTAAAGAGGTCCGTCGGGGGGTTTGGGGTGGCAACCCCCCCCCCCACTTTATTGGTTAGTGTTCACGCTGCTGTTGGAGGGGAGTTCAGGGGGTTGGAAACCTCCATTATAGCGAAAACGGAACTTTTTCTGATTTTTTTCGGGAAAAGTTCTGTTTTCTCTATAATGTGGGGGGTTTCACCCCCCACACTCCCCCCGCAATGGCAGCGCGAGCACTAACCAATAAGGTGGGGGGGGGGTTGCCACCCCAAACCCCCAGTCAGAGCTCTTTAAAAATTACTTTTTCCCCCACGCGCTTCTGTCTTGCGTCGAATTGTCGGCGCTGGATTGTCGGCGCGCTGGTGTCTGGCACGCGATTATCCCGTCACCGGCCCGAGGTGGTTGTGGGTTCAAACCCACGCTGCTCCTTGTGGCCCTGGGCAAGTCACTTCATCTCCCCGTTGCCCCAGGTACATTAGATAGATTGTGAGCTCGCAGGGACAGACGGAGAAAAATGCTTGAGTAACTGAGTAAATTCATGTAAACTGTTCTGAGTTCCTTGGGGAGAATGGTCTAGAAAATTAAATTAAAAAAAAAAAAAGACTGTGCTCTAAGACTCAAGTGTTATAGAAACATTTTGCTCCTCCAGAGCTGTAAGCAAAATATGCACTAAATGTGCAAGAACACACTGAACGTGCACACACACCTGCTGGTGGCAACCAGAGTGGACTGACAATATTCTGGCAATAACAGGGGAATTCTATAAATGGCGCCTAAGGTTAGGCCCCTAAATTAATCCCCCCCCTTACTAAACCACAATAGCGGTTATTAGCGCAGGGAGCCACGCTGAATGCTCCGTGCTGCTCCTGATGCTGGAAAAGAGATGGCTGAGGGGAGATATGATTGAAGTCTACAAAATCCTGAGTGGAGTAGAACGGGTACAAGTGGATCGATTTTTCACTCCGTTGAAAATGACAAAGACTAGGGGACACTCTTAAAGACTAGGGGAAATACTCTTAAAACCAATTAGAGGAATTTTTTTTCCCCCCCAGAGAATAGTGAAGTTCTGGAACGCGTTGCCAGAGAATGTGGTAAGAGCGGATGGCGTAGCTGGTTTTAAGAAAGGTTTGGACAAGTTCCTGGAGGAAAAGTCCATAGTCTTTTATTAAGACATGGGGAAGCCTCTGCTTGTCCTGGATCAGTACCATGGAATGTTGCTACTCTTTGGGGTTCCGGAATCTTTTGTTACTCTTTGGGGTTCTGAAATCATGCTATTCGTTAGGATTCTGAATGGAATGTTGCTACTCTTTGGGTTTTGGCCAGGTACTAGTGGCCTGGATTGGCCACCATGAGGACGGGCTACTGGGCTTGATGGACTATTAGTCTGACAGAGTAAGGCTAGTCTTATGTTAGCTCTGGAGTGGGAGCAAAACTTGGGTTCCTCACCCAAAAGGGAAGAAAATGATGGCTCTCACTTGATTTCCGTTGGATTAGAGTAAGGAGTACTGCTGCGTTAATGAAAGATTTATCTATTCAGTTTTCTATACCATTCTCCCGGGGAGCTCTGAATGGTTTACATGAATTTATTCAGGTACTCAAGCACTTTCCCCTGTCTGTCCCTGTAGGCTCATAATCTATCTAATGTACCTGGGGCAATGGGGACATTGGGTGACTTGCCTAGATGCATAAGGAGCAGTTTGGGTTTGAACCCACCACCACAAGGTGCTGAGGCTGTAGCTATGAGCGTCGGGAGTAGCACAGAGCATTCAGCGCAGCTCCCTGCGCTAATAACCGCTATCGCAGTTTAGTAAAGGGGCACAAGGGGTTAATTAATAAATTGGCTTCAATAATGAGCTTTATCATGATTATAATTGGAAAAAAAAAATTGAATTGGGAAATGGGCGCCCATCTTCATAGTCGCGATTCTGCAAAAGATAAGTGCCCATCGCTCGGCGTAATTCTCTATAGGACATAGGCGCATCACTACAGTTGCCTACATTATAGGTGCCTAAGTTTGAAGTCAGGTGCAATTCTGTAATGAGCGCCTACGAGTGACTGACACGCACCAGGCCCCTCGATTGTGCACAGATCGGGCATATTCTATAAGTGCACCTGACTTTTAGGAATGCCCACGACCCAACCATGTGGAGAAGGCTTCATCTAAGGCGAGACAGTTGTTAGGTTGCATCCGCAGGAGTTTCGTCAGCCGGAATCCTGAAGTCATAATGCCATTATACAGAACCATGGCGAGACCTCATTTGGAATACTGTGTGCAATTCTGGAGGCCACACTACCGAAAAGATGTGCTGAGAGTAGAGTCGGTGCAACGGATGGCCACCAGGATGGTCTCGGGGCTCAAGGATCTATCGTACGAGGAGAGGCTGAAAAAGTTGCGGCTGTACTCACTCGAGGAACGAAGGGAGAGAGGAGACATGATCGAGACATTTATATTACCGGCCGTATCGAGATGGAAGAAGAGATTCTCTTTCTCAAAGGACCCTCAGCCACAAGAGGGCATCCGCTCAAACTCAGGGGCGGGAAATTTCATGGCGACACCAGGAAATATTTCTTCACCGAGAGAGTGGTTGATTCTTGGAACGAGCTCCCGGTGTAGGTGATCGAGGCATACAGCGTGCAAGAATTTAAGAGCAAATGGGATGCCCATGTGGGATCCCTTAGATGGTTAAGCTAAGGGAATCTATCACCAGGAGTGGGATCCCTAGGATAGTAGACTTGGGGGTGGGTCAGTAGAGTGGGCAGACCTGACGGGCTATGGCCCTTATCTGACGTCATCTTCTATGTTTCTATGTAACCATGCCCCTTCCCTTTTGAGATCCACATAGAATTTACATGTACCACTTTATAGAATATGCCTAGAAAGTTGTGCTCGTAAATTCTACTTCGTGCCAATAATTGCTTGAAAATTGGCAATTGTGGGAGCTTATAGGTTTGTTAATCAATCGAGTTGCACGCACAAATTGGCAATGTGCACAGATTTGCGTGCACAACTTTGGTTACGGTATATAGAAGCTGGAGGATATTCTATAAGGCAGTTGCTCTCAACTCGGTCCTGGAGTACCCCCCCCCCCCCCTTGCTAGTCAGCTTTTCAGGATATCCATAATGAATGTGCATGAAATTTGCATATACAGTGTATGCAAATCAAGTTTATGCACCAGAGAATAACAAGTTTATTTATATTCATTGTGGATATCCTGAAATCTGACTGGAAAGGGAAGTGCTTTAGGACCAGGTTGAGAAATACTGATATTAGGGAATCTGGGTGCCTAGATTCCATTATAAGATAGAGCCTTACTGTGTGGTGTTGCGCTGCCTAAAATGAGACACCTCTATAGTGCTAAACCTGTTAAACATCTTTGAATACTGACACTCTCTATATATATACTAGGGTCATTTCATAAAGAATGTACACTATTTTTTTTTTTACATGTTTTATTATTTTTTTCCAAGTATTTCTTTACAATCCTTCAATATAGTCTCCCTGTTTTGCAATGACCGTGTCCCAACGTACGGGAAGCTTCATGATTCCATTTTAGTTCAGTTGCCGAATGGCTCAGGTACCGGCGGAAAAAAGCTCTTCCAGAGATGCAAAACGATGTCCACGCATAGGTTGTTTCAACTTTGGAAAAAGGTCAAAGTCTGGTGGTCTCATGTCTGGACTGCAGGGCGCATGAGGTAACACCTCCCAGCCGTATTCGCGTAGTTTATCAACGACGAGCGGAGAGCTCCATCTTCCCCACGACCAAAAAAATTTCGAGGAGCTCAATCAAAAGACAAACAAATGAGTTTTGCTTATGATCACGAAGGCATCATCATCACAGACAAAGCTCCATGTGGAAGAAGTGTCATAGCAGTGTATTATCGTGATTTTTTTGCAAAAAAAAAGTGCGCAGAAAAATGCACAAAACCTGACCTCGGTTGCTCTTGGCTGGGCCACTCATTCTTCACGACAACGCACATAGGGAATGTTGTCACTGAAAAACTACGCAAATACGGCTGGGAGGTGTTACCTCATGCTCCCTACAGTCCAGACATGAGTCCACCAGACTTTGACCTTTTTCCAAAGTTGAAACAACCTACGCGTGAACATCGTTTTGCATCTCTGGAACAGCTTTCTTCCGCCAGTACCCGAGCCATTCGGCAACTGAACAAAAACGGTATCTTGGATGGAATAACGAAGCTTCCCGGACGTTGGGACTCATTGCAAAACAGGGAGATTATATTGAAGGATTGTAAAGAAATACTTGAAAAAAACAAACATGTAAATTAAAAAAAAAAAATAGTGGGCATTATTTATGAAATGACCCTCGTATTTTACAGTAAGAAAAAAAAAAATAGCCTAATGTAAACAAAATATTCCCTCTGACACTGCACTGGAATCTTCCAAACCAGAAACCTTTTTGGGAAGGGGGAGGTGAACTTACAATATGTAGATTTCTTTTTGCTTGGACAGAGAAAATACAGTAGAATCTCAGTTATCCGGCACCTACAGGGATTGGTGGATACAGGCTGTTTTTCTGGTCCTGAGCCACAAAGCCATCCTACTTCCCTCAAGCCTGACATGGCAAAAACAGTCGGCGATCCTGAGCCGTGAACTTTCTTGCTCCCTCCTTCTCTCCCTTACTTACCTGAGCGTAGCCGGTCAGCAGGAGGCCGCATCAAAACAGGCTGCTCATGGCCAGCCCTGGCAGGGCCTTTCCTCCGATGCCTCGGAAGTGATGTGTCAAAGTAAAATCCCTACCGGGGCTGGCCGTGAGGAGCTTGGGCCTCCTGCTGACCTCTGCTTTTTGGGTAAGGAAGAGAGATTGAGCGAACGAGCAAGGGAGTTCGTGGCTCGGGACCACTGCCTGCTTCTGCCACTTTGGGGCTTGAGGGAGGGGAGGGAGGAAGGCTTTGCGGCTCAGGACCACTGCCACACTGGTGCTTCGGGGCAGGAGAGGGGGGTTAAGGAGTTCATAGTTGCTTTAGGGCTTGAGGGAAGGAGGGTGAGAGGATTTGCGGCTCAGGACGCTGCCACTGGTGCTTCGGGGGACATTTTTTTTCCACCTGCAATTTTTTTGTCAGTTGTGTAAGAGTCCCAGTTAACTGAGACTCTACAGTAACAGCAAAAATTACTATCAAAGTTTGTATTGTTTTCTGGACAAACATTTTATTTTAAGTAATGCATCTATACACTATACAGTCACTGTGGTATATAAGCATACTAATTTTCATACATACTCTCATAAAGTCCTTTATTTTACAATAATATTTGTATCAGGGGTCAGGGGTGTGGAATAAAAGGGGCAGGGTTACCAATGAACTAACAAGGTACACAGCGAAATAGATAAATATGCCAAGCCATTTTTTCCTTTTAAACAGGCATTTATAAACAAGAAAGCATACATTAATTACATAAAAAATAGTTCTAGAATAGTAGAGTAAGTCATAATATTGTTTTTTTAGCAGCAGCATAGGAAAGGATAAAAACTGTATTGAAATGATATTGGCTATTATACATTTTTCTCTTTTCTGAAAAACAATTGCCCTGTTTGTGTGTGTGTATGAAATCCTTTGACTAAACATAAAAACTGCCCATCCCACCCTCACCCCTCCCTGCCCCCTAATACACAAAGGCCGACGGAGGAAAAAAAATTGAGAAGAGTAGCTTTTTGTTAATAACAAAATACTTTACAATGAAAATTTTTTTTAAAAAACAAAAAACAAAACACTGTATACACAAACTGTGGTTGAGGGGGTCAGGGGGAGCAAACCCACATTTATTAATAACCTGTAAAATGATTTTCTAACAGATTGCAAAGATTTTTCATAGCCCCAAAACAGAACTCATTAAAATAAGACAGCTACCAGTAAAAAGTTTCTGAAAAAGTAAACTCAATATACATGTATAATACAAGTGTAAAATGAAAAAAATAAAATAAAGTATTTACATGTTGAATTCACTTTAGTTTTCTGTTTGTACATTGGCTAATTTCTTGTGAAAAAGCAGAATGGCATGTATACTAGATAGCTGCTCTAGAGACATATTATTGCTGGGTTTTGGTTTTTTTCCAGTACAGAAACATTGATTAGACGGTATTCAGCCTGCAGTGGTCAGCAATCTTTTGAAAATATTGACTGCCACAGGCAGTTTTAGACCTGGACATTCATCACCAGGTTTTACCCAGACATCGGTGCCGAATATCCAGGTCTCCCTCGGCTGCCAAAAGTTATCTGGATCCAGCTGATATTCAGAGCCTTTTATCCAGGACATGCCTGGACAGTTATCTGGGCATCAGTACTGAATATCCATGGTGCCTGGATAACTTGTAGGTCCCACCCCGACTCTGCCCCTGACCACCCTGGCACTACTAACTGGATAGTGACATGGTGGTCAGACAGGATACTCTGTGGCAATATCTGGTTAAGTGCCGTTGAATCCTGTGGGGCTCCTGGTCAGCCAGAGACAACAAAGTAGGAGCCAGTCCTACCTGGTCATCTCCCACTAAATATCGACCCCTGAGTATTTAAATTAGTCTCTTACATAATATATTTGTATGACAAGGGAGGGTCAACAGCTTCCTTAATACCTCTTTTCCCCTTAAAAGAAAATACGCCTGTAAATAATGCTTCCCTTTTGTTTATCTTATAAAGAGTGCTAGGTATAGTCCTACCCAATGTTCATGCTAAGCTGTGTAGAAGTCCTTCAACTGCATTCCTTCCAATGGAAGGTGGAGTTCAATATTGTGTTTTCAATTGCTAGTGACCGGTAGGTTCCCAGGAGAACTTGCCTGTCTCTCACTATTTTAAGCTGTGATACTGAAATAGCACCCTCTGCTGGTAGGAATGTACATGGAGGACTCTCACACCATACAGAGGAAACATTGGTCCTGCTGCCATGTTATGCTCCCAGCACAGAAATTACACATATAAAAACTCCCTGTTCAGCTGCCGGAGGACATATGTAAAGTTTTGCATAAGGGTCTTCAGCTTCAAGCAGCTCTGATTTTCAGACTCATCAAAAAAGGCCACTCAACCCGGTTCCCAGATCTAGAATGTGTAAGTGCATCTCGTGAATCTTCATCTTACCTAACAGCCTGAAAAAAAACCCTAAACAGATCTGTTCATGGCCATCGTCCACCGAGCCCATTCAAAAGGAAAATGGGTGAAACCCACATAGCTTATATTATATTATTTTGGATAGCTATAGAAACCCAGATTTCAGTGCATTCTCTGGTTAAAGCACCATGCACACTCTGGGGTGGACACCCTGGCTGTCAATTTTCCCATCTAGACTAACATGTCTTACACACTCTTTTAGAAATCACTATTAGCAAAGAAGAAGTGTAATGAAAGATAAGGATTTGAGGGGTTAGCATGCGCATGGGCTAACAGCTACCACATGTTAAAAACCAGCTGTCATAGTAAAAATTCCATGTTGTTTAGTGCAGGTTAAGGTGAGGATAGAGTGTACCTAGAAGTAACAGCATTTGCTGCCCACAGTGGGAATGCCTTTCATGCCATCTGAAAAGATGGTTAAATGCTGCTACGCTCCTGGCAAGTCAGCACAGCCCCACCGTCCCCAAAAAAGAAATACCAATCTCCCGAAGTAATAGCTCCCAGATCAAGACAACCCCTCAAACAAGATCTCCCTGCAATAATCCTCACTGATGCAAGTCCTCCCTACAAAGATTGAAACTCGATTCTTCCCCACCTCCTACTCCTCCAGAACTTACTTGGGGATATCCCTGGTAGCTTAATGGACAAGATGGGAGCAATCATATCTCTAACTCCTACCAAAATTCAAAATTGTATCTATGACCACTACGGGTCAATCTGCCAAATAAGGGGCTTATTACTTAAGATGATCTTGATCAATACCCCTCAAGAGGCTTATTGCTTGTGGTTGATCAGTGGGAGGCATGAGCAGGGGTGGGGTGGGGGGATCGTGATTAGGAGACGTTTGCATTGATCTTGATCAAGCAAGCTTGCTTTGGGGGCACCTTGACTATGGGGATTATTCCCCAAGGACTATCTTGATCCATTTGTGAGGGTGTCGATCAGTTGGGAGCTTGGCATCTGGCAAGTTTTGATTGTTGGTGTTCTTGATCAGAATGATTAATCCTCAAAGGTGTTGGGGGGGGGGGCAGGTCTTGCATCAGAGGGATTGAATTGCATGATTTGGGGGTGGGTTAGTGTGAGGCGCTTGCATCAAACACTTTAGGAGACAGTGTAAGTGTTTCCACTATTGACATGGGCACTATCTGTCCCGTGTGGTAAATATTCGGCAAGTACGAACCATGCCCCCAGCACTTACTGCACAGGCCCTACACTTACCACCACAGTTTTGCTACTACAGCGTGGAAAATGCAAAAAAAAAAAAAGTGGCTCCTTCAGTAAACATCTCGCAAGGTCCCACCTTGCCAAATGCCAGAGACAGATGAAGCTCTTGTGGTACATGAAATTAATTCTGTTTTGCATCCCAAGTGTTATATGGAGGCTCATTTTCAAAGCACTTAAGATACACAGAGCACCAGAGAACCTATGGTCCTCTGTGCATCTAAGGGGGGTCTTTTACTAAGGAATGCTAGCTGATTTAGCATGCCTTATTAAAAGACCCCCTAAGTGCTTTGAAAATAAGCCCCTTAGTGTTTTGTTTTGGAAACATTCATAGATCAGCGTCCATGGATGGCCACACTGGAGTCACAGAGAAAAATTACTTTGAGGACCTTGGCTCCCATTGGTTTTAGCCAATTGCATTTCTTATGGGGCGTTCCAACTAACAGATCGGAAAACTCATGCAACAAACACCCTAGTTTGATTGTGAGAAATGCTAGGTTTACATGTAGGGGAGCTTACTTAAGTCATGCCCTGCATATTAAAGAAAGATAACCAAGTCACTAGTCTCCAGCAGACCAGTGAAAGGACATCAGACATGCCAAAAACAAGAACTGTAGTGGCCAATTTTCATTTTCTGAAGCAATTTTTCAGGCTAAAACTGAAAAAAAACTCTATAAGGCATCATTGTAAGTACAGGGCTGTTCTCGTTGTAATTCTTTTAAACTGGTAATACCAGAACAGCAAGACAGTACGGAAAGGTTACCTAAAATCTTCCAGAGAGAAAAAAAATACACGGTTTAGCTTCCACTGAAGAAATGAACGCAAAACATATCTCCTGAAGGTGGAAACCAGCTTTATGTATATCATGTAACAAATAATAAAAAAAAACTGTTTATAATAATACAGTAATAATGCCCATTAATGAATATATATCTATATATATATATATCTATATGGCAGAGATTTTACCTTTCATGCATATGAATTTGTTTTTTAAATAACTGCAGAAAAAAAAAATACAGAAAAGCAAAAAATTAAGAAAAATTTTTGGGTGGGGTAATAAACGTGTTAATTTGTAATCAATGTTCCCTTTGACTTTCCAAGCGAGACAGGGACATGGTAATTTGGAGGTTCCCAAAATCTTACAAAAAGCTGTACTCTGACCCCAAAAAGATTTTTCCTTTCAATCTCTTCAATGGCTTTCATCTTCCCCCATTTTTAAGGGTCACAATCATTGTGTGTTTGTGATATGCTTATGTAGCTTACTGAATAACACATCATTTTGTTTTGCTCCTTCCTGATTAATGATCACTGTTATAGTCAGGGTTAAAACACTGGAACTCAGCAAGTAATTCTTACAACATTTTCTTACACTCTACCGTAAATAAATATTGTGCCACTCGGTTTAGGCTCAAACAGAAACTTCAAAGGGGTCACATAAACAAACTCTTACAATGCTGAACAAGGCAATTATTTTCATACACGTACTGTTCTTATGTTTGGTGGAAAGGGAAGGTGAATTTTGTGAACATAATGCCAAAACAAGAAAACTGGTCAGCTTTCAAGCGGTTTAGCAAAGTCTGATTACACACAAAAAAAAATTGTCCATTTGTATGTCTATAAAGTTTCCCTTGTTGAATAAGCACCAGATTGACTTGGTAACCACATTTATTAGAACTCAGATATTCGCCAACATTGTTTGTTTTTTCTTTCTTTCTTTTTTTTTTTTTTTTTTAAGAACTTGTTTAAGTTGAAAAACTGGGTTGCAGGATAAGAGTGGGGCTGGTGAGGAGAGTAAAACTGTGGAAAAACAGCTTTTCACAAAGTGCAAAGTCTAAAACAATAGCAGTTAACGAACTAAATGACACAAGAATCATAATGTTACTTTGTGGGTTTTTTCAGTGCTGTGGCTTCTATCCCAAAATTAAAGTAATTTTAGCTCTTAAAATTATCCCTCCCCCCCCCCCCCCCGCCCCACCGCCATCCCCAGAGTTGTAGATGTCAGATCTAGGAGCACACAAAGTTGAGACAGGCAGAAATGGATGGGAAGGAAAATACTGCATTTTGAGAATAAACACTGAACAAAGCAACAAAAAAACCTGTCCAGAGGACCACAGTAAAGATTTCAACAGGGCTGTGGAGTCAGAGTCGGAGCAGGAAGCAATTTTTGGACTGTGGAGTCGGAGAAAATGGGCCGACTCCAACTCTGACTCCTAACAGAAGTTAAATTGTATGTCATGCAAATATTATAATGCTTAAATTTCTTATTTCACAGATAATAATTTGAATAACCCATTTATTTCAGGATATGCTTTACTTTTAGAATATATTTTGGTATCAAGTCCTTTGATTACAAAATGTAATATATTTTATATTTATATTAGTGAAAGTGGCACGTAGTGAATAACACGGGACAAAGTTTGTCCCCCCATCCCTACCCCCACGAACTCCTATATAGATATATAAAGGAGTCGGAGTTGAAGTGGAGATGCCATAAATAAAGAAGTCGGAAGGTTTTGTGCACCTACTCCACAGCCCTGGATGTGAAAATGATTTCAAGATGGATGTCCCTTCTGTTCACATCTTTCAACCAACCTGACTTTCCTTCTCTCTCACATTTGCATTCGTTATTTTGTTCACTGCTTCTCTTATCGTTTTTTTTTTTTTATCTGAAGTACTCGCAGGTGACATGCACTTCGAACACATTGGCTGACCCATAGGATAGTCATCTGTAGGTTATAGACAATTTTGGAACACCACCATTGATAAAGCTGAAAAGGTATTCCTTTTTTCATACTTGTAGTCATGTTGCTGGCCCAGCAACTATTCTCTTATAATTTAGCAAAAAAATGGAAAATAAAACTAAATACAGTAACCAACTCCCCCCCCCCAAAAAAAAAAAATATCTTCAAAGATTCTCATATATCCAAAATTAACTGCAGCATTGGCTTCCTAGTGCGTTACATGGGACAGAACATGTCCCCCCCCCCAAAAAAAAAGGTGGGTGTGTATATATATATATATATATATATATATGGGGCATTTCCAAATGGGTTTGCACAAGAGTTCAAGCCTGTAACAAGTCACTAAAACTGGGACATCAAGGATTTCAGGTTTGTTTTATATATAAAATAACCCAGCAACTTATTTTATTGTTATTAATACCAAGTATTTATAATGTCTTTTTTTAAAATTTTAAATAGCTTATTATAAAACATATTCAAAAGTGTCCCAACAGGGCACAGGAGTCGAACCCTGATCTCCATGCCTGCTGTCCTCCAACCTTGATTCTGCCACTTGTCTGAGGCGACTCAAGAAGAAAACCAAAAGGGGTTCTTTTTTTTGTGGTGGATCCAAAACGTTTTTTGTTTCACAAACGCTTGGTGTGTGTGACAGGCACAGTCAGACGCTTGTGCTACGTGGACTGAAAAAGAGGCATACTGTCAGTGCTTCATTTGTAAAGAGTAACATGTTCTCTCCAACCATTGCAGTCCATGTTTCTTTCTAACACATGCTCCGCTACGATCACCCAGGCACATTCACGCATTCTTCCTTATTGTGCAGACATGGGAACTCTGTTCAGGCAGAGACGCTGTAAAAACAAGTTTTGCTTAATTTTCACAGTTTTTTGTGGTATGTTCACTGCTGGACTGGTTGCTCGATTTAGGCCACAGTTGGTCCTGGAGTTCTTTGATGACCTTTTCTAAGTGTTTACAAGCCTCTCGCTCGTGAAGGAGGTCAGCACAGAGCTGTTCCCTGTCTGTCTCTGCCTGTTGAAGCTTGGCTTGGAGGTCCTCAATCTGAAAGAGCAAAAGAAAGACATATAGATATTTAGGTTTAAACAATTTTACTGATGACAACCAACGCAGCAGTAAACGACAGAGCATACCATGAAGTAAACATCCATGTATAACAACTGAGATAAAGGAAACTTCCATAGTCATCAATCAATTTTACAATATGACCCTCCCCTCCCCCCCAACTTCTTCCCCCCCAGCCCAACATTCCTCCCCTAGAACCAAAAACTATGAACAAGAGCAAATGGAAACCAACATCACTGAAATCCCACAGGGATCCCAGAAGAACTACCCCCCACCTCCCTAACCCTCCGAGAGACATATAGATATTTAAAAACAGAAGGAGATAGCCTGTACTTAAGACAAACTCTCGACTTTGGATTCACTTCCTAGAGGCGGGACCCAGAAGTGACATCAGAGAGAGCCGACACCGATGCAGGCAGCAAGTTTGTGATGCTGCTCACACCGGCAAAATTAAAGAGCTATGAGGGGAGGGAAGGGGCACATGTGCATGGCGTGGGGGGGGGGGGGGCGTTGCATTTCAGGAAGGAGCGTGGGGTGCAGAGGAGGACGGGTGCTGGCCAAGGCGGCACCCGGGACAGACCACCCCCCTTACTAAGCCACGGTGTGAGGGTAAGATTTGTTTTGTTATTATAAGCTGTAATTTGTGGGATCACTCTAGAGCAGGGGTGTCAAAGTCCCTCCTCGAGGGCCGCAATCCAGTCGGGTTTTCCGGGATTTTCCCAATGAATATGCATGAGATCTATTTGCATAAGATCTATTTCAATTGAGTCACGATAACTGTCATGTACCTTTCCTTTTATTTGACTTCCTTACACATCCAGGGTGGGTGGGTGGGTGGGGGAGAGGAATGTATTATTGCTTGCTATACTTAATTATCTATATTATTGAAATTAAATATGTACTTCTTCTTCTATTAATTATGGGGAGGAGGGGGAGAAAATGATTGTTTTTTGAATTATTTGTGGATTTAAAGTGCGTTCTGTGTAGTGCTTTTGTTTAAATTCATTGTATAGCACTGTTAAACATTTGAAAATTAATAAAGATTTATTAAAAAAAAAAAAAAAGATACCAATTAGAAAACCAAGACCTATTAGCTGACATAAAACATATACAGTAACATCAGAACAGAAATTCCTGCCACATTATTGGTTCAATACCTAAGACAAACATTAAGGATGACATAGGATGGTATCCCTGATCTGAAAAGTCTAAAGACTTCCAATCAGCCCTCGGTAGTTTGTACAAAGCTATAATGTCCTCTGAAATTTTTGCTGAAGCCAAAACATTAATCCTTGACGGTCTCCTCCCTAAACGTCTACTCAATCAAAAGCTATTAATTCCAATAGCGCAGGGAAATTATGCAGAAACTAGAGCGATGACCTTCTGTATTGCTGGTGTCAAAATGTGGAATGCCCTGGTGGGCCAATTGCGACTGTGTATAAACCGGTTTCAATTTAAGAAGCAGTTGAAAAACTCAGCTGTTTGTTACTGCATTTTTGTGATTTAGTAGTTGGCTTTTGAAGATAAGAATCTGCTTATCTATGTTTGCTATTGTATTCTTGTAATTTATTAGTTGACAATTGAAGAGAAGAAATTATTTTATTATGTAGATTTTATGATATGGTTTGTTTTTATCTTATGCATGTTTTATCGTCTGGATCATCTGTTGTATTTCTGTCCATTTACATTAATATTTTGGAAATCCACATGGGGACAAATTAATCTAGTTTTAGATTCAAATATTCCATTAACATATGAGGCTATAATTTGTGGAACAATTTTACATGTTAAACCCACTTTAGATAAGTATAAAAGTCGTCTATTTTTAATTCTTACAGGTATAGCCATTCAATTGATTACAAGTAATTGGAAGAATCATGATAGAATAAATTATACTTTCTGGTGGGTGAATGTGTGTACTATATACAAATATGAAAGAATTAATGTGGAGTGTAGGGAACTTAGTGGAATATTCAACAAAATTTGGTGCCCATTGACTACATTTGTACAAATATAATACTGTATTTTGTCTTACTTTTTTCTTGATTTATTTATCTTTACACTTCCAGGGAGGGTGGGGGGTTGGGAGGAAATATTGATAATGATATTTTAGGTAACTTGGTTTCATTTTATATTATTTACTTGGTTCTTATGTTATTACTATATGCAAAATAATGTAATTATTGAAGGATAGTTCTGTTATCTATATAGATATTAGTGTTATGACTGAATGCAATAATATACTATTCTTTTATTTATATAACACTGTTCTTGTTTAAAAATCAATAAAGAATTATTAAAAATAAAAATAAAAAAATAAATGCCTAGTTTTAAATAAATAAATGCCTTCTCAGTTGGTAATCTAAGTTGTGTGGGAGCCCTCCCCTGTATTCCTGCTTGAGGGAGGGATTCAAAATCACATTGTCAGACCCAAGGGACAGGCAGATTCTGCAAGACTCTCATGGGATATGCCTGTCTCTCACAACTGAAAATATGATATTGAATCGCCACTTTGCACTAACAGGAATGCAGGCAAGGACTCCTGCACAGCTTAGAGCAGGGTTCTTGACCACTGGTTCTCCCCTTCCCCCAAGGGGTGCAGAAGAGGTCAAACAGGGAACAGAGAAGGGTCTTGAACAAGCACACTGACCTATGTACAGTGGACAAGAGGGTGAGTAAGTGAAAAGCGAGCTGGGAGAAACCCAAAATAAAGTCACTCTCATGGGGAATATTCGTCATAAGAACATAAGAATAGCCTTACTGGGTTAGAACTATGGTCGATCAAGGCCAGTAGCCGTTTCTCATAGTGGCCAATCAAAGTCTCTAGTACCTGGCCAAAACCCAAAGAGTAGGAACATTCCATGCTACCAATCCACAGCAAGCAGTGGCTTCCCCATGTCTTTCTCAATAACAGATTTTGGACTTTTCCTCCAGGAAATTGTCCAAACCTTTCTTAAAACCAACTACGCAATCTGCTCTTACTACAACCTCTGGCAACACGTTCCAGAGCTTAACCATTCTCTGTGTGAAAAAATATGTCCTCTTTTTTGGTTTTAAAAGTATTTCCTTGTAACTTCAGCAAGTGTCCCCTAGTCTTTGTTATTTTTGACAAAGTGAAAAATCAATCCACTTGTACCCGTTCAGCTCCACTCAGGATTTTGTAGACGTCAATCCTATCTCCCCTCAGCCGTCTCTTTTCCAAGCTGAAGAGCCCTAACCTTTTTAGTCTTTCCTCATAACGAGAGGAGTTCCATCCCCTTTATCATCTTGGTCGCTCTTCTTTGAACCTTTTCTAGTGCCACTATATCTTTCTTGAGATAAGGAGACCAGAATTGAATGCAATACTCCAGATGAGGTCGACCATGGAGCGATACAGAGGCATTATAACATTCTTAGTCTTATTAACCATTCCTTTTTTAATAATTCCTAGCATCCTGTTTGCTTTTTTGGCCGCCGCCACACATTGGGCGGAAGGTAGTCTACAATGACACCCAGATCCTTTCCTTGGGCGCTAACCCCCAAGGTTAACTAGTCAGAATGGCAAAACAACGAAGGCAATGAGACAGACAGAAAATGAAGACTGATATGACCACGTGTTTCATCTGAAGACTGCAGGAATGTAATACACGGAGTGTTTAGGGAAAAAAATTACAACTGGTCTGCTAAAATGCCAATGCTACAGTTTGTCCTGTGCCACAGCAAAAGAAAAAAAAAAAAAAAAAGAGACTTGTAAAGTCTTAACTTCGTATCAGATTAGCACTGCCTGCCGCCTAGTATTTGCTCATGTGGAAACCAACAGAAGGCAACACCCATAGCCCAGTCTCGCTGTGGCTATGTTTAGTCTGGCTGGCCTCTTATCAGACCGACATCCCATGAAGCTTGGGAGGAAGTCTGCATCACTTCCTGCCTGTCCTCTCCTGGGGTGCCTCATCTCAGATCTCTGCAAATCGAGCTACTCCCCTCCCCCCCCCCTTCCTCTTACTAACCGGATCTAAAAGAAATGATGTTATTTTAGAGCTGTTCCTGAACTGTTGGCTTCTGAAGCAAACCTTGTCACAAGAATTTCAGTTAAAATTTTTAAAAGAATTATGAAGGGATGTAGCCAGAATCAGGAAACGAACTTAAGACAATCCTTTCGCAATGGAAAAGATATAGAAGATTCTCCAGGCCTAATTGCCACATTCTAGGTTTTTTTGTTTTTACAGAACGACAAAACAGGTGCTTCACCTACAGCTGTTTTGTAGAAATCTATAGAGACTAAGAGAGGAACCATACTACTTCATTCTTTACCGAAGTTCTTGGGAGTCTCTGCCATAATTATGCATCTTGCACCTTCAAAAACAAGATCTACAAGTCTAGCCTAATCATTAAAGGCCCAGTGCAATCACCATCCTTAAATACATATAGTCAATCAATTTCATTTGTTGCAGTCTTGGCACCAGGATTTATTGATTACAGATATTCAAATCAGGAGAAAGCTTGACACAGGACAGCACCCTTGAGTGGCAACAGGAAAGGAGGCTGACCTGAGCTGTATACTTGGCCCGTACCCTGCCAGCTTCACATCCCTTATCGCAAACTCGGATCTGTCTGGCCTGTTCCAGCTCCCGCTTTAACCGAATCCGCGACTCGTTGGCATCTTTCATCTTCTTCTCGTTCTCAGCGCGGAGGCGTTCGATCTCCTTCCGAAGGTTGCGCTTGGCCTCGGTCGCCTCTCTCAGTTTCTCCTTCTTGGCCACACGTAAGAACTCTAGCTCCTGGGGTAAAGAGATGAGTGAGAGTTATCACAGGTGTCCTTGCCTTCATGCACCCCACAGTCAGGATGATACAATCAATCACATAATTGGCAACATTAGGGCTGTCCCCCCTTCCTCTCTCCTGGCAAGGGATACCAGGCTCTAAGAAAAGCTTAAGAACATAAGAATTGCCATACTGGGACAGAACGAAGGTCCATCAAGCCCAGTATCCTGTTTTCAAACAGTGGCCAACCCAGGTCCCAAGTGCCTAGCTAGTTCCCAAGTAGTAAAACAGATTTTGTTACTTATCCTAGGAATAAGCAGTGGATTTCCCCAAGCCCTCTCAATAATGGCCTATGGACTATTCTTTTAGGAAATTATCCAAACTTTTTTTTTTTTTTTTTTTTTTTTTAAACCCTGCTATGCTGATTTCACCACATTCTCTGGCAACGAATTCCGGTTTAATTATACGTTGTGTGGAGAAATATGTTCTCTGGTTTGTTTTAAATCTGCCACTTAGTAGCTTTGGGTATGTAGCAGGATATACATCTGAGTCGTCGTCTAATGGTTAGTGCAGTTAACTGAGCATTAAGGGACCCAGGTTCAAATCTTTCTTCAGGTTTGTTAGCTCTCTAGGGACAGAAAATTACCTACTGTACCTGAATACACACCTGCAAGCCTGAAGCCTATTGAAGTGGTATATCTTAAATGCAGTAGTCATTTTTCTGTTCCTGGAGAGCTGACAAAAAAAAACAACCCAAACACGTTGCAAATAGCTGAAGTGGGATTTGAACCTGGGTTTCCTGATTCTCAATCTACTGTTCTAACCTTTAGGCTACCCCTCCAGCTTTGCACGGATATATATGTGGCTTTTTTTAAAAGATGGGACGATCCTCTGCTGCCACACAGACGTCCGTGTCCCTTATTTTTCTCATTCATAATTTGGACCTTGGACCTTCCAGTTTGCAAAACAGATGCTCATGGTGGATATTTCTACCACACAGATGTCCATCTCACATGTACGTTACGCGATGGATGTCTTTTTGCAATATACTGACTTGGGCGTCCTTTCTAGAATGCTGTTCATAACTTTTAAGCTCACAAATTTAGGTGAATTTTCAGCGGAAAACTTAGGGCTCCTTTTACTAAGATGTGCTACGTGTTTTAGATTGCACTAAACGCTAATGCACCCATTATAAATCTATGGACGCGTTAACGTTTAGCGCGCGATAATATGGCTAACGTGCCTTTGTAAAAGAGAGGGTTAGGCTCCTATGTGGCTGAAAATGAGGTAGAAATTCAGGAACCTATCTTAAGAGCTCTTTTTCTTATATATATATATATATATATATATATATATATATCAGGGGCTATGTGTCTCTTTGAACCAAATGTTTCTTTAGTTTGGGCCTAAGCCACATAACTAGAGTGAGCTCGAGAGCCTAGAGATCCTTAGCAAATTTTCCTGCACTATCAACGAAATTCCCAGAATAAAGAATGGGAAATACTACACGAAAGCTCACTAAAGCAAGGAAAACAAATTGCCAGGGGGAGATATGTGAAGGGACACAGGAAAACCCCTCCAGAAAAAAACAAAAGGGCAAAAGCAACATACAAATAGAACAGTGGTCTCCAACGCAAACCCTTTGCAGGGCCACATTTTGGATTTGTAGGTACTTGGAGGGCCTCAGAAAATAACAGTTAATGTCTTATTAAAGAAATGACAATTTTGCATGAGGTGAAACGCTTTACACTTCCCCCTCCCCATTCGCGGTTTCTCCATTTGCGGTTTCAGATAATCGCGATTTTTTCTGGGGAGGGGGAAAATTAAAAAAAAAAAAGTCTAAACTTTTAAAAACCCCATATTTTTTCCTACCCAGCCGCCTTCCCGGCATTACCTGGTGGTCTAGAGGGCTTTCGGGGCAGGAGCGATCTTTCTACGTTCCTGCCCCATGCAGATCGCCATGAGGAAATGGCTGCTGGGAGTTCCCGTAGTCTCTCGAGCCCTACAGCCATTTCCTCATGGCGATCTGCACGGGGCAGGAGCGTAGGAAGATCGCAACTGCCCCGAAAGCCCTCTAGACCACCAGGTAAGGCCGGGAAGGCGGCAGGGAGGTGGGGGTGGGTCAGAGCCGCATAATCGCGATTTTTTGCCATTCGCGGTCCGGCTCTGCCCGTATCCCCCGTGAATGACGAGGGAGAAGTGTATAGTTTATAAATCTTTCCTTTTGGCTAAGTCTTCATAATAATATTGTCATTTATAGCTAAAGAGACATATGATCAAGAAACTGTTTTATTTTACTTTTGTGATTATGATAAACATACCGAGGGCCTCAAAATAGTACCTGATGGGCTGCATGTGGATCCCAGGCCATGAGTTTGAGACCACTGAAATAGAACATCATATCTACACAAATATATGTGCCATTGAGAAAAAAAAAACAACAGGCAGACCTGTCGGTAACACACTAGACCTTTCTGTTTTTCCAATCGTTAAACCCTCCCCTTCCCCCCCCCCCTTTTTTTTTTTTTTTTTTTTGAATAGCCAAGCGATGTTAGCGATTCAAACACTTGGCTGCTTTGCATGGGGTTTTAGCTAATTTGCATGGCCCGATCAGAAAATGGACGATCGAGGGGATAAACCACGCGGTGGGCCGTTTTGTGCACTGGGTCAGTAAAAGCGACCGTCGCTAAAGCAGTGAAAACAGGTTTAGCGACAGTCGCTGGCTTTAGTGCATCTAGCCTCAGGACGGACCTTAGTAACGTCTCCCTCCTGTTATATAGAACTATGTTACACGCCTGTTTGTTTTCCTCCTACCTCATGCTCATGATGTAAATTCGCTGCATGCATGCAACCTCTCTCATAAACCATCTTGAACCGAAAGGTATGACGGGATATGAATAAAGCTATTATTATTACAGGGTTAAAAAGCTCAAAGTACAGAATCTGAGGGGGAAAAAAACATCTTCTTCCCCTCTTTCTGAAACGGAGCCACAAAGCCACATCTCTGCTTCTGTTAAGTAACAGCCTGCAGCAGGACTTGGGAAATCCTTTCCCCCCCCCTTAAATAATCTAATTCCCCAGCCGTATGACTGTTCAGATCAGCCCAGCAGAAACTTTTATTTCACTTAGAATTAGAAACCCCTTAGCAGTGGGAAGAAAAATGGATATTATTTATCCTATAGGCAGCAGACAGAGCAGTCTATCACCATTAGAGACATTGGTTTTTTTAATATTCCTTTGTCGATGTTTTTGCATTGATTTCGCTCTTACTGCAAATGTCCCTTGGGCCGCATACGACTCTGACGGTCCTTTGTTATTGTCCCCCCACGGTTGGCATCCTCCCACTCTCACCGGTTCATAGTCAGTCGCGCGCGAGACACCAGCGTGCCGACAATGGAGGGCAGACAATTCAGCGCAAGACACCAGTGCGCTGCGGGAAAACTTAGTTTTAAAGAGCTCCGAAGCGGGGTGTGAGTGGGGAACCCCCCCCCCACTTTACTGCATAGTGTTTGACGTGCTGTTGGGGGAGGGTTGGGGGGTTGGAATCCTCCATTACAGAGAAAACTGAACTTTTTCCGATTTTTTTTAGGGAAAAGTTCCGTTTCCTCTATAATATGGGGGTTGCACCCCCCACCCTACCCCCAACGGCAGCGCAACAGTATGCAGTAAAGTGGGAGGGGGGCCCCACACACCCCCGTCGGAGCTCTTTAAAATTAAGTTTTCCCACGGCGCGCTTGTGTCTTGTGCCAAACTGTCAGCGTTCGATTGTCGGCGTGCTGGTGTCTGGCGCACGATTGTCCCATCACCCTCTCACCTCCCTGCCTCAGCCCTCTAAACCTTCCAGTCTCTCCCACTGTCGGAAACCTCTCTCCATAGCATCCCACCTCCTCGGACAGAACTTCCTGTTTCTGGGCAGGAAACTATGGGCAGTGGAAGAGGCGGCATGCCCTCGGTGGAAGGTTTGGAGGATTAAGGCAGATGGATGGTGAGGTGAGGGTGGGAGGATGCCAACCAGGGGGAGGGGGGGCGGTGTCTTACTGCATCCTACCTGCTAAGAATGGTCTCCCAGAAAATTTACATGTTGCTTACATTTGGAATTTTTTTTCCCAAGAAATGTTAATACTGCGCCCTCACCTCAGCGGCGTAGCGAGGATGAGAGCCGCCTGGGGTGGTGGTGCCCCCCTCCCCCGCCCTCTTCTCCGCCTCCCCACCCACATCTACTCCTTCCCCGCTCCCTCCTGCCGCACGCCCCTTCCCTTGCCCCGTCTCTCGCAGCAGCGTTGCTTCTTCCTCTGACGTCAATTCCTAGGCGCGGGTCCAGGAAGTAACGTCAGAGGAAGAGCTAGCGCGTGCAGCAGGTTTGAATTG
This sequence comes from Geotrypetes seraphini, assembly GCF_902459505.1. Taxonomy (NCBI): domain Eukaryota; kingdom Metazoa; phylum Chordata; class Amphibia; order Gymnophiona; family Dermophiidae; genus Geotrypetes; species Geotrypetes seraphini. Next base: position 18,914,487 of record NC_047098.1, read on the forward strand.
CTGTTCGCGCCCGGAATGTTAAAGAGGTACAGGGGAAGGGAAGGGACACGTGCATGCGGTAGTGAGGGGCAAGGAAGGGGCGGATGGGTGGGCAGAGAAGATGGGTGCTGATGCCCCCGCCAAGATGGTACCTGGGGCAGACTACCCCCTCCCCCTTATTATGCCACTGCCTCTTCTGTACACTATGGGGTAAACTTTATACAGTACTCCCCCGAAATCCGCGGGGGTTCCGCTCTTGAAATGACCACAAATTTGGAAAAACCGTGAATATCGGATGCGGTTTTAAAGCATGAGCAGCCAGTTGCCAAGCAGAAAATGCTTGCGGTCGCAACATTCCCCCCCACCCCCCGTCGCGGCCAGTGACCTAAACCTCACGCTCTCAGCACGACCCCTCCTCCTCTCTGGCTCCGGCCCGCCCTCGCACCGGGCTCAGCTGTCATTCGCGGTTCTCCTTCCGTCAGGATTGGTTGGGGAGATGTGAACTTTCCAGCTATTGGCTGCTCCGTGGGGGAAAACTGCGAACGACTGAGTCCGCGAATTCTGAACCCCGAATTTGCGGGGGTATACTGTATAGGTAGTTATACGATAGGTACCAAAATACCGGGCTCTGAGCTAGTATTCTATAATGGCAGAGTTGCATATGTTACAGAATACACACCAAACTTTAGACGTGATCACCAAGACTGGATGTGTGCACATTTTTCTCATGTGGGCAACAAGTCCTTAAAACCAACAATTTTCCAGATTTGCAAGTAATTTTGTGAGTGACCATGTAAAATCTGTGAGTGATGCTCCTAGAATGTATGAGCGATTGCTCACGTGCTCAGTTTACAGGGAACACAGGTCACCCCCCCCTCCTTCGCGATGCACAATGGCTACCCATAACGCATCACATCAGATTTAAAATACTTCTTCTCACCTACAAAACCAAACAAACTCAAATTCCAGCATTTATCGATAAACATTTGATTCCTTATTCTTCCTCCAGAACACTAAGATCCAATAATCAGAATTTTCTATTCATGCCTTCTGTCCGTGAACAATATTCTCGGTTAGCGCATCCACGCTTTGGAACGCCCTACCACTGACTATTAAGCTAGAACCCTCGTTGGAAAAATTCCACTTCCAAAGTCAAAACTTTTCTCTTTAGGGATGCATACGGAATCTGAGATCTCACTTCCTACTCAAACACGGACGATCGCTTTGGCAGAGTACAACAAACGCTTCCCAAGAAGCGACCCCCTCCCTTTCATGTCTTTCCTCTCCCCCCCCCATCACTTTTATTTTATTTGTATCTCGATATAATTATAATTCCCAATGTTCTCTCCCTTAACTCTGTCTGTTATTGTGTTTTTAACCCCAGTTTCATTATATCATACCCGTTAATGTTTTCAGTTTTTGGTAAAGCCATTTATCATCAATTATTTGTCAATTTAGTGCCAATTAATTATGTTACATGTGTAACTGACCCAGTTCTATAACACTGCACCCAAATGAATGCCTAACTTTGGACACAATTTATAGAATTTGGGGCTATATACACGTAGGACTTAATTCTATATATAAGAACATAAGAGACAGATCAAAGGTCCACCAAGCCCAGTATCCAACCCAGGTCACAAGTACCAGACAGAAACCCAAAGAGTAGCAACATTCCAGAGCTGAGATTGTGATGTCATAATGCCTCATTCTACCAATGCCTAAGAGACAAACTTATCAGGGATGTCACAATGGCTCGATTGTCCTATACTTGACTCATGCAAGAACATAAGAGCTGCCATACTGGAACAGACCGCAAGTCCATCAAGCCCAGTATTCTGTTTCCAACAGTAGCCAACCCAGGTCACAAGTACCTGGTAAGATCCCAAAGAGTAAAACAGATTTTATGCTTCTTATCCTAGGAACAAACAGTGGATTTCCCTAAGCCACCTTAATATGGCTTATGGGTCCTGTATCCCTAGCGGACTAGGTCCTTTAAGGCTCTTATGTGGATGATTTATTTTTATGTGGATGGAATTATTTTATGTGGATGATTTCAGTGTACCTTACCTGGTGGTCTAGCGGGTTTTCGGAGCAGGAGCGATCTTCCCACGCTCCTGCCCCGTGCAGATCGCTCACAGGAAATGGCTGCCTTGAGCTCCCGTCGTCTCTCGAGCCATTTCCTGTGAGCGATCTGCACGGAGCAGGAGCGTGGGAAGATCGCTCCTGCCTGAAAACCCACTAGACCACCAGGTAAGGCTTAAGGGGGGCTTACAGGGCTTAAAATAGCCCTGAAAAAGGAATTTTAGGTTTAAAATCGTGAATAAGTGAATCCATAGATATGGAAACCGCGAATACGGAGGGGGGAAGTGTTTTAAATATTTATTAAGAAGTTTTACATTTGTAACCTCTCTCTCCTAATTATTACACTCTAATGCACTGAGTATGTTTTTCTGTGACCCACACAGATTTTGAGATGTGCGGGACATAAAAGATTTTAAAGAAATGTTAGAACACCACAGGTGAGGTTTATGTGTGCACATTTGCACACGAATGCTAAAATTTCACCAAAGCACTAATCTATAAATATACAAATAGCTTACATAGTATGGATCTTACAGATAGGCTTACATATGGCTGGGGTCTAGGTGGGACTCAGAGAATAATATAACTTTCCTGCATTAACCTACACATTTAGACACCAGCTCTTCCACCACCTCCATGGCTCTCACCTAAATTACAGGCATGTACAGTAGAATGCCAATTATCTGGATTAACCTCGGCAGAGGGTAGTCCAAATAATCAAGAATCTGGATGATTGGACATTCATTTTTTTATTTTCTTTTTAATAATTGTTAATAAAAATGTACCTTCAGCGTATCCCCCCCTCCCCGACAAGAAAAGGCAGCATTCCCCCTCCCTCCCTGAACAGGCACTACCACTCCCTCCTGGACCCAGAAGAAAGACCTGAGACCTACCTTGTTTCCCCGTGGTCTAGCGGCAGCACTGGGACAGGAGCGGTCCTATTTGCTCCTGCCCATGCTCTCTCAGCAACGAAAATAACTGCCGAGACTTCCAGGGGCAGTCTTGCGGGGCTATGAGTAGCCTCACTAGACTGCCGCTGGAAGTCTTGGCAGCTATTTTTGTCGCTGACAGAGTATGGGCAGGATCGAGTAGGATCCTGTTCAAGGAGGGAGAGGGAATGCTGTCTTTTCTTGTCATGGGGGGGGGGGCGTGCTGACGGTGGTGGAAAGTCTCCCGGTTCGTGGGGTGAGGGTTCTGGGTTGATGGCAGCAAAGGAGTACTAATGGGAGGGAGAATGATAAGAATAGTACTTTGGAGGTGGGGGAACTCAATTATAAACTGAGTAATAATTAATCCAGATAATTGGACATCCGGATAAATTGGAGTTCGGATAATCAGCGTTCCACTGTATTTCACCTATTAATCTAGTACAGTTCTTTATAAAGGAAAGTAGGTGCCTATTTTCGCTCCACAAAGACACCCTCTGGACAGGGCAGGATGGACCATTTAGTGAGCCTTAGATAAACAAGAATGTTGTCCCCTCCCTCCCCAATCCTAATAAATTCATTTTAAAACTCCCACAAATGGGATCCTGCATAATTCTGACTGCAAAGAATATCATGCAAAAGAGGAAACAGGAAGCACTGCTCCCTGATTCCGCCCAGGAAAGGAGAGAGAACAGGCAGACCTGTGCAGGCAGCAGTGGCGGGTTATTCCATGCTACCGATCCCAGGGCAAGCAGTGGCTTCCCCCATGTCTGTCTCAATAGCTGATTATGAGCTTTTCCTCCAGGGACTTGTCCAAACCTTTTTTTAAACCCAGCTATGCTAACCAACGTTACAGCATCCTCTGGAAGTGTGTTCCAGAGCTTAGCTAGTCCGTTCAGTGAAATAAACATTTCCTCCTATTTGTTCTAAATGTATTTCCATGTAACTTTATTGAGTCTGTAATTTTGAGTGAAAAATTGATTCACTTTTACCTGTTCCACATCACCAAATGTTCTCATGTACACCACTCAGAATTCTGTAGACTTCAATCATATCCCCCCTCAGCCGTCTCTTTTCCAAGCTGAGAAGCCTTGACCTCTTTAACCTTTCCTCATACGAGAAGAGTTCCATCCCCTTTATCATTCTGATAGCTTTTCTTTGAATCTTTTCTAATTCTGCTATATCTTTTTTTGAGATACCGTGATCAGAACTGAACGTAATATTCAAGGTGAGGTCATATCATGGAGCGCTATAGAGGCATTATAATATTCTCGGTCTTATTCACCATCCCTTTCCTAATAATTCCTAGCATCCTGTTTGCTTTTTTGGGGGGGGACATCACTGGGTGGAAGATTTCAGCGTATTGTCTACAATGACCCTTAGATCTTTTTCTTGGGTGCTGACCCTTAAGGTGGACCCTGGCATTCAGAAGCTATGGGCTCCTTTCATCAAGCCGCGCTAGTGGGGTTAACGCGTGCAACTTTTCATCACGCGTTGACCCCCTGCGCTGGCCTAAAAACTACCGCCTGCTCAAGGGAGGCGGTAGCGGCTAGCGCGACCGACGGTTTAGCGTGGCTTGATAAAAGGAGCCCTATGAGTTGGATTATTCTTCCCAGCGTGCATCACTTTGCATTTCTCCACATTTATTTATTATTCATTTTTAAAATTTATACACCGCCTAAAACCTAGGTGGTTTCGAAGTAACCATACATACCACATTACAGTTCATCTGCCATTCGGATGCCCCAGTTTGCCTAAAATTTTTCAGTGTAACCACTAAGCTGCCATTGCATTTAGGTGTGATGATTTACTGATGTTGAATTAAACATCACAGCACAATTGATGTATTTATATTAACGTAGAACAAAATCTTTTTCAGAGAAAGGAAAATGGTAAAACCAGAGGACATAATTTGAGGTTGAGGGGTGGTAGATTCAAAGGTAATGTTAGGAAATTCTACTTTACAGAGAGGATGGTGGATGCCTGGAATGCGCTCCCGAGAGAGGTGGTGGAGGAAAATAGTGATGGAGTTCAAAGAAGCGTGGGATGAACACAGAGGATCTAGAATCAGAAAATAATAGTAAATATTGAACTAAGGCCAGTACTGGGCAGACTTTCACAGTCTGTGTCTGTATATGGCCGTTTGGTGGAGGATGGGCTGGGGAGGGCTTCAATGGCTGGGAGGGTGTAGATGGGCTAGAGTAAGTCTTAACAGAGATTTCGGCAGTTAGAACCCAAGCACAGGGTAAAGCTTTGGATTCTTGCCCAGAAATAGCTAAGACAAAAAAATTAAAAATTTAAATTGAATCAGGTTGGGCAGACTGGATGGACCATTCGGGTCTTTATCTGCCGTCATCTACTATGTTACTATGTTATATTGTTCATTTAGTTTATATTTTTTTAAGTAAATAAATGACTAGTCAAATTTTGATATCGATTTATTCCCTTTAAAGTGAGCTAACACGGCAACCATACTGCTTTAGTCAAATGAAATTTATAGAGGCAGCTTTGAAGCAGCTGCCATAGGCATACTTGGCTTAAAAATCGGAGCCCTGTATTCCTTCCCCTCAAGCAGTTATAATTTCAATCAAACCTCGGTTTGCGAGTAACGCGGTTTGAAAGTGTTTTGCAAGACAAGCAAAACATTCTCGCAAATCGTGACTCGCACACCGAGCGTTGACTCAATTTTTGAGCACCCCCTCCCCACTCGAAACGGCATCGCTCCCACCCGCTCCCGCCCCCCGAGAACCGGCATTGCACTCCCCCCCCCCCCCGGTCAAACTGGCATCGCTCCCACCCGCGATCGCCCCACCGAGAACCAGCATCGCACCCTCCCCACACTGGAAGCGGCATCCCCTGCCCATCCAAACATGCCCCTTTCCCCATCTGGCACCAGCACATCCTGTGGGTTGGTGCTGCGTGCCGGTGCCAGTGAACGAAGATCCCGCCTCTTGCCTGGGCTGGGCCTTGAGCATGCACAGATGCTCAAGGCCCATCCCAGGCAAGAGGCGGGATCTTCGTTCACTGACACCGGCATGTCCTGTGAGTTGGTGCTGCGTGCCAGTGCCAGATGGGGTAAGGGGCTTGTTTGGGTGGGCGGGGTATGCCGGTTCCAGCATGGGGGTGTGATGCCGGTTCTCGGGGGAGGAGACGTTCGTGGGCGGGAGCGATGCCGGTTCGAGCGGGGGGGAGGGTGCGATGCCAGTTCGCGGGGGGGGGGGAGCCATGCCGGTTTGAGCGGGGGGAGGGGATGGTGGAACAGCGCCGGTGCCTCATGGGGGGGGGGAGTTTCCCTTACTTCCTGTGGGGAAATTCGCTTTGATATACGAGCAATTTGGTTTACGAGCATGCTTCTGGAACAAATTATGCTCGTAAACCAAGGTTCCACTGTGCAATTATTATTATTACAAATGTATATTCCGCTAATCAGAGTACAGCTCAGTCTCCACAGAGAACCAACGAAAGGCATTAAAATTTTGGTCATTACCTGCTGAAGGCTCCTCTTAGCCTGCAAGGCTGCAGCCAGCTTCTCTTCCTGCTTCACTCGCATTTTGACCACCTCGTGCAGGAACTTCTCCTTGGCATCCTTCGAATCCAGGCCACTGTCCAGCGCCTGCCTCAGATGCTCAAGTTCTGCCTCCAGCCCATTGCTGTGTGACTCGGCATGGGCCAAGGCCTCAAAGGATGCGCCAATTGTGGTCGGGGCCGGCATCCCAGGCGAGCTCAGATCTTTCGCAGAGCTAGCGGAGGTGAAGGACGGAGAAGATAGCGAAGACAAGGAGGAAGTGACTGAAGAAAGGAAAACAAGGGGGACCAAGTGTTAAAACCCATTGTGCATTACATCGTATTTCAGATGAACAAGAAACTCACACAGAATGAAGCCCTTTTAAGCAAAAACTTTTTTTTTTTTTTTCAGTTCAATCATCTTTATTGACATTTATAGTTACATAACAAATAACCAGCAATTGACCAATGAACTGGCGAACTTTAACAAATGTAGGAAGATTGAAAGACCTAAGATTTGCCCGATTCTTAAGTTTAATCCTTAAGGAAAAAAAGTCACATGTGGGAATTTAGTAAAGTTCACCCAAAATTAGGCAGCAGGATAATGTATGCTAAGTGTGAGTTCTATAAAGGCAATTCCATGTAGAAGAAGCTTAGGGCCTGATTCTCAAAACCACACCCTAAGTTAGGCGGTGGTAGGTGCCCAGCGCTGACTAAATAATTGGTCTAACTGGTGATAAATTGACCAAGTCATTAAAAACCAATTAAAAAGTAATTAAAAGAAAAAAGTAGGCCCCTGCAAGCGCCTACAAAGAACACTGTCCGAGCCCCATCTATAGAGGCGCCTACATCAAAAGTAGCTTTGGTTTGCGTCAGAAGTGGGCGTAGGCACTGGTGGGTGCCTCTGTAGACGTGGTTCTCATCACATGTAGGTGCCATAAATGTAGACCTATAAAAACCTTGGCCTACACTTCCACCGCCTACTTTTGACGTGGCTGTGATTCTGCAAACGGCACTCTAGCACGCCAAGTTGCACATAAGCGTGTGCCTGTCTTCCTCTTGTGTCCTGTAGCGTCATAGTTTTAACAATTGTGTTTGTGTGTGTGTGTGTGGGGGGGGTTAGGGTTTGTTTGTTTGTTTTTTAATTGGGAAATTTTTATTCCACAGTTTATATTGTAACATTTTATTGAAGAAATCCAATAAAAATACAATACTAATATAATACAATAAAATAATCATTACATAATAAATTTACCATATTGACATTTGATCACATATCATTCATTTCTTCAAAATAAATTTTTTGAAATAACCTATTACACAACTCTCAGTACATTCCCCTTTATACCTTCCACCCTTCCCTTTCCCTCACTTCCCCCCTCCCCCCCAATTATGATTGTATTGTTATTATTTGTAAATCGTACTGGAATATGATATTACGATCAAATTAAATTTTTAAATAAACTGGGTCGCAGAGCCCAGGCAAGGTCGTCCAATGGCTGAGAACACTGTCCGGTGGTGTCACGAAGGGGGCGGGATAGAGCCAGATCAGGAGGGTGTTCCTTAAAGGACGCTTTCGCCACTCCCGCCGGCTTCTTAGCCTTTTTCTTGGCCGCGGGGGTGGACCAGCAGCCGCGCTGAAGTGCAGGTCCCAGGAGGTTCCGGACCCGGCCGGCTGTGCACCCCCCTAGGGCGTGCGCCCGGGGCGGTCAGCCCCCACCCCACCCTCGGTTCGCCACTGCATCTAATTCTTTCTGTGTGTTTTCCCCACTGCTGTTGTGGATGTAAGTGGGTGTGCCTTAATGTTGGTGCATAATGGCAGATTTAAGCTAGTATTCTGTTAAAACTTTTGGCTATTATAGAATATTACCACAATACTCATATTTTTGGCGCCTAACTATAATACACTTTGAAGATTTGTACCTCTAATTCTGTGTGTTTTCCCCACTGCCGGTGGAGGCTCGGGTAAGGGTTAAGTTTGGCTGTATTTGTTACAAAATCATGTTTGGACTAACTCCTAATTATCTTACCAATCTGTTCTCCTTCAGTAACAGTAAACACACTAGACACTCACATGCAAACTTCATTTTTCCATCCGTTAAAGGATGCAAATTTTAAAAATATCATCATCACCTTCTATCTTAACAGGCAGCAATATGGGGTAAAGATTTAGACCTTCCAACTATGACCTCCAGTATCTATTTAGAATTTAAAAGACATTTAAAAATGTACTTGCTTACTAAAATATTTGAGCAACTAAGCTATTCCATTCAAATGTACAAAAAATTTTCTTTTGTAAACCGCATAGAGCTTTACGGTCCTGCGGTATAAAAGCCGATTGTTATTTTATGTTACTTTCAGAGGTTTCAGGAAGTAAAAGAAGCATTATTTCTAATTCTTGGAAGCTGACTCATGCAAACACTATTCCTTCTAAGCAGAGTAGGAGTCCTTCAACTGCATTGCCACCAGTGGGGGGCAGTGCTTTAATATTGCATCTTCGGTCACTAAGGACAGGCAGGTTCCTTAGAGTCCTGCAGAGCCTGCCTGTCCCTCACTATTGAAATCCCTTCTCATTAAAACACCAGCATTCATATATAAATGCCTAATTCCATATAATCCTGTCAGAGCTTTAAGATCAAATGAACAAAATTTATTAACTATCCCTTCACTTAAAATTATAAATACAAGACCCCAATTTATTTTTTCAGTAACCGCGCCACAGACCTGGAATGCTCTTCCAATTTATTTACGAAAGGAGCAGGACCTAGGAAGATTCAAAAGTAATTTAAAAACATTTCTTTTTAAAGATGCCTTTGATATTTAATTTCTTAATACCCAGGTCATTGATTTTATTCTATTAATATGCTTTTATTTTTTGTTCCCTCATGTATCTTCCCTTTTTTGTTCTACTTTCCTATATTAAATTGTATTTCATTATCCCTTTTTTACCTTATGTTATGAATATGATGAGTTAATTTTTAACCTATTGTATTGTTTTAAGCTTGTATTGTATTGTATTGTTCCCCTTTGAATGTATTTTAAATTGTCCATCGCTTTGAACTATGATTAAGCGATTAATCAAAAGAATTAATAAACTTGAAAACTTGAAACAGCACCCCCCACTGGCAGGATTGTAGGTAGAGAACCCCTCCTCAGTTTCATATGATTTGCATATACATACATACTGTATATGTAATTTAAAATGTTGGCTCACGCTTACATTCTTCTCTGCTTTCCACTTCAATCTCAGTCTCTGATTCTTTGTCTTCCTCCATGGCGGTGACGACTGTACCCCGAGGCTCGGAGGCTGCTGAATTTTCTGCAGTCAGTCTTTTCCGTGAAGAGACTAGGCTGCCTAGGGTCTCACAGCTACGTGGCACTACAGTGGCACAGGGTGAACTGCTGATAACTTTCTGCTGGCCAGGAGGCGGAGCCAAAGCCACATTAGGTGCCACGGAATTTTCAAAGCTTTTGTAATTGTAAAACCTGTTGATTAAAGCAAAACAGAAAGAGTGAATTATCTTCAATAATCTCTTAGCTGTTAATATAACATTATGTAGCATGAGGCTGTTTATTCGTGCAATGTTTAAATTTTTTGGTAAATGAATTCCATTAGTCCATTCAAAATGTCACGGGTGTGATTTAAATCAAATCTTTCTGACTAGTGTTTTAAATCGATTTCATTTCAATTGAACCCACCCTGGCCCATGTGTAAATGCTGGTTGTGAAGTAGGATCCTTGTCCTCACTTCCCTTCTTCCTATTCTCTCTCCTTCTCTATTTGCTCTCTCGTGTTCAATCTTATTCTTTCCAGTTTTGGGAATTGCCTAACGGAGCAGTGAGCCCAGAACCAGAGAAGTCCAGTTCAGATCCCACTGCAGCTTCCTCCATTGCCTTAGCTACAAACTCAAATAGTGAGCCCTGCAGGGACACAAAAATACCTACACGGCTTCAATAGCTTGCTGGTGGTATTTAAGATAATAATATTTTTTTAAAAAGTAGCAAGTTGAAACTATTTTGGCAGTGTAAAAACGAGGGACAGCGCAGAATCTCACCCTTCATTGAACATTAACGTGATTCTAGCTCTTGCTTACTGTGGAGCATAACATTGTGACTGCATTAGGGCTATTTAGTTCTAATGCTTGCAGTGTTGTCTGGTCTTAATTGTATCTTTTCAGTAGTAACTCGTAAGAATCATCTCTTATAAATTAAAAAAAAAAAAAAAAATCCAGGGCACATCGTATATCTTTAAATCAGGGGTGGGAAACCTTTATACACAGAGGGCTGTGTGAATGTCAGTACCATCCCTAGCGGACCGCACTCAGAAAATTAACAGATGCGCTGTGTAATTGACTGCCAATAAAACTCAGTGTGATGTCTGAATGAACATAAATTATTACCAGAATGGTCTGTTACCCTACACTTCTGTCTTTTGCAAAACAGTCAAATAGGTTTTATCTGGTTGCTGTATCCTTCAATAGTTCAAACTGGCGACAAAACTCCGATTAATGACCTTTGTACAGGCCGCTGTGGACGGGTCACCCATTCAAAGTTATACTTGCTCTTTGGCCATCAGCAGTTACAGGGATAAGTTCCACAGAGAGCGGCTAATTTCACCACTCTCGCTGTACATTTATAAACCCTTTCCCTAACATCCCTAAGCTTGCCCCATTCTAAACTGATTTAGTCACAGACTCACCTACGTGGTCTGTGTTATCTGCTTAAGTGCCCCAGATTTAAAATAAAAAAGCACTCACATAGTAAGTTCCACTGCCAACCAATCTAAGTGCTATTTAGTATCAGGTCCTGAGAGATCAAATACCTTCTTACAGCTACTAATGGTCGTTTCACAGCTGAATTGTGATTCAAATGATAAATAAATACATTTTTCTCCTAATCTGTTTGCTACTGGCAATGCTCCCCAGCGGATTTCAGCCTTCCCTCCCTAACATGTGAATGTAAGTAAATCTATATGCAAAGATAAGAGTTTTTGTACACCCGAAACCAAACTGGTCTGCTTTCCTGGAGAAATTCCATCTACTTTTCAGTTGCAGACTATTCTTACTTTCGAATATTTTCATACAATTCATTCTCTGCATGGAAAACTCACACACGCAGACAAAAAAAATCATACAAGTAAGGGGGGGGGGGGTAAAAAGACAAATTCAGACGTACGCAGCCAAGTTGGAATGATTGATGGGGTGTTGAGGGATCTGTAGAGTGGGCGTGTCCGCGCTAAGCATTGACGAAACATCCCTGAGGAAATTGAGAAATAAAAGAAGTGAAACATGGAATGAGCAGAGCAACAAGAGGTAAATGTCAGAACATGCTAAGTGAGGACACTGGCCAGAGGTTGTTCAAATGGCTCAGTTTTTTGCCATATGACAAGGTGGGTTGGTTGAGAACGCTGCCATTAAGTTTAGGGCTGTCAATGAAGTGGTGAGCACGAAATGGCATGACTAATGCCATATAATAATTCAGAATGTTGTGTGATCTTGGCACCGAGGTACCCCTCTCTTCAAACCCAGCATGCACCCAAAAAGAGGAAGAAAATGCCTCAGACTAATGTAGCAGCGTAGAACCAAAAGGTACAAATCAAATCTGCTTTTGATACTTTCACTGGCTAAAAAAAACTCCCTCACAGAACAGCTCAGGTTTAGAAAAGGGCAAAGTCACCCGGAAGCACGTTCAAGGGCTTGGCTGACAAAAGACGACTTGAGTTCCAACGCTGGTCTCAGCGTGGCTGCACTTTTCAAGGCTGTATTGTTTGTTCCGCGGATGAGCCAAACATTGGTGAAGCAAGGTCGCTTGTCGGGAAAATTGGAGAAGACGTGACAGCGTTGGAGCTCAAGTCGTCTTTTGTCAGCTAAGCCCTTGAACGTGCCTCCGGGTGACTTTGCCCTTTTCTAATCTAAACCTGAGCTGTTCTGTGAGGGAGTTTTTTAGCCAGTGAAAGTTTTGATTTGTATCTTTTGGTTCGACGCTGCTACATTAGTCTGAGGCTTTTTCTCCCTCTTTTTGGGTGCATGCTGGGTTTGAAGAGGGGGGTACTTCGGTGCCACAATCACACAACATTTTGAATCATTATCTGAACATATTATATGTCGTGCATCCTCGTATAATTTGTTAACACATTAGTAAATGACTAATGCCATGGAATGAATTCTCTATAAGGAAAAAGCCCAGCAGGCTTAGGACTAGTGGTACTGAACCCACAAAAATCTGAGGAAGCAGGAATTATTCTTTGTTTGTAAAGTGCTATGTACCTCTGGCAAAATGTTATCCAAATTAATACACCGAAGATAACGTGTATGAGATTTTGTAACCACACAGACCCCCCTTCGTAGCCGACCAGTGTTCCAAAGTGGATCTATGTAACCTGGTAAGATCATGCCCAATATTTTCATATTCGTCTTTCTCCAGCTCTGTAAAAATTCTGAGTGCCCCAACCCAGGTTCTTTAATGTCACCTGATTTAAACAATTTAAAATGGTTATGAGACAAGAGGGCCAAGGAAACTAAAGTGTTACAAGCCTATAAATAATACCAAAACCCAATGGCGTAGTGAGAGGGGGGGGGGGAGAGGAAGACATCCCCGGGCGCCATCTTCGCAGGGGGCACCAGCCCCTCTCCTCCTCTCCTTAAACATTCACCGGTGTGAGCAGCATGTCCGCTTGCGCTGGCCTCGGCTCCCTTTTGATGTCACCTCCAGATTGCAGGTGAAAGATACTGCTCATGCCGGCGAACATTTCAAGAGGTACGTGGGGGAGGCGAGAGGTGCTCAAGCTGAGGGGAAGCGTGGGGGGAGGGGCACACGGCGTGGCAATGCCAGTCGCCACCGCCCCAGGTATTAATCTCCCTCGCTGTGCCACTGCTAAAGCCAATGCATAGAATAAAACTTAGGTTTCTCAAAATGGCTCCCTGAATGGCCTAGGGCAAGGGGTGGGCAACTCCGGTTCTCGAGGGCCGGAATCCAGTCAGGTTTTCAGGATTTCCCCAATGAATAGACACTGAAAGCAGGGCATGCACATAGATCTCATGCATATTCATTGGGGAAATCCTGAAAACCCGACCGGATTGCAGCCCTTGAGGACCGGAGTTGCCCAACCCAGGCCTCAGAGACCGACCGGCCAGTTGGGTTTTCAGGATATCCACAACATACAGTATATGCATGAGAGACAGCATTCCTTACCTTATGTGTCATGCTTTACTATATTATAAAATTGTAGTTCATTTTCCTCTTTTACTTGTCATGTGCTGCCTTGAACCCTCCTCCCCTCTATGTCTCCTATTGTATCCTACATAACCCCAGGTCTAAAAACTTTGATTGTGAGCCCACTAGAGACAGAGAAAGTACCTGTGTGGGGAGTGTGTGGCCGTGGTTTAAGCTGCAGCCTCAGCACCCTGAGGTTGTGGGTTCAACTCTCATGCTGCTCCTTGTGACCTTGGGCGAGTCCCTTAATCCCCCCATTGCCCCAGGTACATGAGATAAATTGTGAGCCCACTGAGACAGGTAGAGAAAAATGTTTGAGTACCTGAATGTAAACCACTTAGGCTATAAGTTGTATATAAATGCTAAAAATAAGCTTTGGCTATACCACAGAAAGGTGGTATTTCAAATCCACGGCCCCTTTACATGCTATAGAAAGCTGCCACACCGAGGTTTTCTTGCAAGTTGCTTTTACCTGTCACGAATCAGGGCAGGAAGATGCACAGAGAGCTCTTTGTCACTTGATGAAATGGCGGGGGACCAGGGCCGGAAAGCAGAGAGACGCTGCCGTGGATGCACACAGCCAATGCTCTGCAGGGAGAATAACAAGAAGGAATTAAACACCAATTAACAACATAAGCTGCACAGGCAGAATGCAGAAAACAGTGCTAAGTTTATTCTGGGGAGTATGTTTTAAAAAAAAAAAAAAAAAATTGTTTTCTGTTGTTTTGTCTAAAGTGTGCAGATCTGTACTTCCTAATGTTGGGGATGGATGGCTGATTCCCTGCTCAGCAACTTTTTCCTGGAAAACACAAGCCAGGCTAGACTGAAATTCCCGCTTAGTTGCCGCTTTCCAAGGAACACTTCAAGGATTGCAATAGGCTAAATCAGAGCTTCCCCAGACCCACATTTGGGGTCATGACGGGGGACTTTACATATAATTTTATTTGGCCACGGTCCTCGGGTCACAGCCACAAAAATACTGCTATGCATTAAGCTACATAAAGCTTCTATGGCTGGTTCATCTTAAGAGTTTCTATATTGGGGGGGGGGGGGAAAGACATGGGAATATGACTGGCCCCATCAGTGGCCTCACAAGAATTGTAGGATGGCTAGAAAAGGGGCAAAAATAAATGATATTAATCTGCAAGCACTATGGTGTATCTAGTAGCCATGTGCTGAAAATGGCTAGTTTCTTTCAGTGGCATACTGAGGGCGAGTGGCACCCCTCCTCCGCCCGCACACCCTAACCCTTTTTAATTTTCCAGGCGTGAGCAATATCACAAACTTGCTGCCCCCCTTGTGTCGGCTATCCCTCTGACATCACTTCCTAGATGGGGGGGGCCCCGAAAGTGACGTCAGAGAGAGGAGACACCGACGCGGGCAAAAGGTCGTAATGCTGCTCGCGCAGGGCGCAGGTAAAATTAAAAAAGTACAAGGGAAGGGGGCGCAAGCGTGCAGTAGGGGGGTTGGGAAGAAGTGGGGGGGGCGCCCTTACCAACACCGCCCCCGGGTTGGACCGCCCCCCTCCTTACTAAGCCACTGGTTTCTTTGCAGGCTGTGATACCTTTACTTGGACTAAGATAAGAATCACCTTATTAGGTAAGACAGGTTTTTTTTTACCAGTTATCCAGCCAACATTCTAGCTCCGAGACTGCCATCTTATCCTCAGGTCTCCCCAATTCTTCTGGCAAAGCTTCCTTGACTCACCTAAGGGCTGATTTCTCAAAGACTCTCAAGAGACCGCATTACTCTCCCACCCCTAGCCTTTATTGGATTGTAAACCTGAGGAAGCAGGAATTATTCTTTATGTTTGTAAAGTGCTATGTACCTCTGGTAATGTTATCCAAATTAATACACCGAAGATAACGTGTAGAGAATGACATGGTGACAAAATTCATCACCGTTCCCGTCCCCGCGGATATCCGCGGGAAATAATCCCATGTCATTTTCTAGTGTCTATTTCAACCTCGGTCCTTCTACACCAGCATTCTTCAAAGCAAAGCTTGCGAGTCAGTGGTTGTGGCCATTCATACTCTGATTCTTATGTGAGCCAAGGATAATGAAGCCATTGTGACATCACTGATGTGATTGGCTCTTAGGCACTGGTGGAATGAGGCATTATGACATCACAATATCTGCTCTGGATACCAGAGACTGTCATTCTGTAGTGTCTGTTTCAACCTCAGTCCTTCTACACCAGCATTCTTCAAAGCAAAGCTTGAGGGTCAGTGGTTGTGGCCATTCATACTCTGATTCTTCCCTCTCTCCTTAAAGAATGACATGAAGATGGTTTCCTGCGGTTATCCGCGGGGACGGGAACGGTGATGAATTTTGTCACCGTGTCATTCTCTAATAATGTGCATGAGATTTTGAAACCACAGACCCCCCTTCGTAGCCGACCAGTGTTCCAAAGAGGATCTATGTAACCTGGTAAGATCATGCCCAATATTTTCATATTCATCTTTCTCCAGCTCTGTAAAAGGTATTACAGTCTACAAGAATCACTTTGACTGCCAAGTGGGGTCTTCTTAGGGTTACTGGACGTCCGGATTTCCCTGGACACGTCCTCCTTTTGAGGACAGCTTTTCAAAACCCGGCACTTTGTCCGGGGTTTTGAGAAGCTTCCTGACATAATTGCGTCGGGAAGGGGCATGCACGGACGCAACTCGGTGACGTCACGCGCGCATGAGGTCATTGCGTTGTGTCCGTATATGCGCGGATGCCGGCTGGGGGTGGGGCTGGGATGCAGAACAGGGTGGGAAGGGAAACAGAACTGGGCGGTCCTGGGGGCGTGGCTATGGGTCCAAATTTCCACGAAGGAAAATCTGGTAACCTCTCGGTCTTCTGCTTCTTGGGCTGTCCAGGGTTGGAGATGCTAAGGAGATAGAGACCGTTTGAGGGAAGAGATGGGATGAATCAGTGTCATCAGGTAATGGCGGCACCTAGTGGATGGAGGCAGGACCCAGAACTGAAGTGTTGTGCAGTGAGCCCTCCTCCACTCCCTTCCAATGACCGTCACTGCTAGGGGAATTGGGAGGGATATAAAACAGAAGGAAAAATCCCTGTGTAGCTATGCATAAAGGCACATGACACCAGATGCCAGCCCTGATTCTGATCTGAACTGAAAGGCCAGGTCAAAATATAAAGGTAACATGAGACACTTCAAAAACTCCACGCATTTAATATTTACCTTATTAGATGTGCTAGACAGGCTCCGTAACCAGCTGTGCTGCTTTTCTTTCTCCGTAGAGCCAGGGCACTGGCCAACCGAGTCATCCGTTCTAGACTTTTTGGCAGCTGGTTCAGAAGAAATCTGAAATTAAACAAAAGAGAAAGAAAAAACAAAAAAGATGCGAAAATTAAACAACCAAAAGATGAACGAAAAAAAAACGACAGTCTCTTCTCCTTTCATATAACTGCAACGCTGCAAGACATGGCAAGATTGGTCTTTCTGATGCTCTCAGTCGAGCACTACACCGCATGTTATGCCAACCGTCTACGCAGGGTTAATAAAGACAGCAGCACGTACATTTTTGCAACACCAAGCTCATTTCCCTAATCATCTGCAAAAGTAATCCGGAAGCATGAAGTTGTAAAGGCTTCCAGCGGAACTGGAGTATAAATGAAATCACTTGACCCGAAATGGATAAAATATGTTGGCTTCTTTTTGCTAAAGCAGGATCTTATGTGGCTCTGAACTGGAACGCTTCCTTTACATAACAACACTACTGGCTTTGTTTTATTTACTTGCTATGGTTGTTAAGTTGATGACTTCACTGCACCGCAGCTGCGGCATATTCTGGGTGTACTGCCAATCTTTGCGTTGTCTTTTCCATAAGGGGCTCTACTTGGCCTATATATCACCCCTGAAGCACACTTAAGTCCCCCTGGCAAGCTAGGCCTTCCACTCCACAATTTCCGACAAGTCGACAAAAAAAAAATTAAAGAATCTAACTGGTACCCTGGAGTTACTGGGAAAGGCCCTTTTTCAGGACAGAAAAAATATAAACAAGAGGGGGGGAAGCATGTTTCTAGTTATAAGTCACATAAATTACAGTATTAACATTTTTTTAAAAAAAAACACTAGAGCCAGAAGGAAAAAAAAAAAAAAATAAATCAAAGTCCACAAATGCTAGCCTCTGAAATAAATATGCAGAATCTCTAAGTCCAGCTACCACCAAAATCTAAATCGCTACATTTTTTTTAAATTTAGATTTTGGTGGTTGCCAGGCTCAGAGATTCAATATATTTATGGTCTTAAGATATCAACATTTTTTTTTTTCCTGCTGGCTCTCTGTCTGGCCTATTCATCACTTCTTCTAGCCTGGGCTCACACTGGATATGCAGATCAACCCTAGCATGTCAACAATTCTGCTGTCAATGCCAAGATCATTATCTCTGTATCATTTTTTATGGTGGTAGAGCTGTCTGGAAATCACCAGCCACATTCCGGCTAATACCAGCAAAGTTGGCACCTTATACCACCTGTTCCCAGAACGATCCGAGGACAAGCAACGCTGTTATGAATGGGGCAGAGGGGGGGTCAAATATGCAATTTGAGTGCAATGGAAATGAATTTTTTTTTTAAAAATAAACAGCAGTAAGTCACCTCTGTACAGCTCATGCCTGTGTCTTAAACATATGGGGCTGGACTTTCAGTCAGAACAATCACCAAATTAACTTAAGGGCTCTTGCCAATGCATAATTTAACCCCCTCTTCTACCAAACCGCGCCAGCAGTTTTAGTGCGGGGAGCCGCGCTGAATGGCCCGCGCTGCTCCCAATGCTCGAGTTCCTATGAGCGTCGGGAGTAGCATAGGTCATTCAGTACGGCTCCCCGCGCTAAAACTGCTGTCGCGGTTTGGTAGAAGAGGGGCTATGTTTTAAGTTTATTAGTGCATGATATACCGCTTTACATTCTTAAGCGGTTTACATCACACAATGTTAAAATTTTAAAACAATAAAATAGGGGGTGTTACATATAGGAACACACTGTTAGACAAATCACTTAGGGGGTCCTTTCACTAAGGCACGCTAAAGCATCCATAGAATATAATGGATGCCTTAGCATTTAGCAAGTGCTAAATCGATTAGTGCGTACTAAATCAGTTAGCGCGCCTTAGGGGTCCTTTTATCAAGGTGCGGTAGGGATTTAACGCGTGGAATGCCACGCGTTAAACCGTCTGCCGCGCTAGTCGCTAACGCCTCCATTGATGAGGCGTTAGTTTTTTGGCTTGCCGCGGGGGTTAGCGCGTGATTAAATGTCCGACACGCTAACCCCGCTAGCGCACCTTGATAAAAGGAGCCGTTAGTAAAAGGACCCCTTAAACAGCTACAAGCGGGTAGGATTACATTGCTTAAAATTTAAAAAAAAAAAAAAAAAAAAAAGGGGTGGGGAGGGAAAAAACAAAACAAAAGGACATGGTACGAATTCCATGTGATGCTCTGGGTCTGGGTCTTGTGCCCCTTTTTAAAGAGAAAGGTTTTAAGCATTGATTTGAATTTAGAGGAATTAAGACGCTTGCCTCAGCACGAGTGGCCACGAGATCCACTACGTTGGGGCCACCAATGTAAGAATTGTTTTTCGGGTCGTGTCACAAAATATTTGCCGAACGGAGGGAACCGAAAGAAGGGACTGTTGGGTCGACCGAAGTGGTCTGGAAGTTAACATACGGAACCAAAAGTCTATCTAGCATTTTAAACGTTATTTGGTGGGATATGGGTAGCCAATGTGCCTTTTTCAGAAGTGTGTGTGTGTGGGGGGGGGTGACGTGATCAAATTTTTCTGCATGAAAGATCATTTTTACTGCTGGGTTTTGAATAATCTGAAGCCTCCCAATTTACATAATTTAATCTGTATATTTAACGCTGCTATGCTTACAGATAAAAACACTGAATATAAGATAAACTGATTAAATGTGCCCAACACTATCCACTAAACAGATAATTTTCATGGTATGATCTTTGCTCCTCTCCTAACCAAATATAACGAGGTACCAGTGCTTAGGTACCACTTACACCAGGGGTGTCAAAGTCCCTCCTCGAGGGCCGCAATCCAGTCGGGTTTTCAGGATTTCCCCCATGAATATGTATGAGATCTATTAGCATACAATGAAAGCAGTGCATGCAAATAGATCTCATGCTTATTCATTGCGGAAATCCTGAAAACCCGACTAGATTGCGGCCCTCAAGGACCGACTGACACCCCTGACTTACACTGTTGTGGTTAAACATATACACCAGGGGTAGGCAATTCTGGTTGTCGAGAGCCGGAGCCAGGTCAGGTTTTCAGGATATCCACAATGAATATGTATGAGATGGATTTGCATGCACTGCCTCCTTGAGATGCAAATCTATCTCATGCATATTTATTGTGGATATCCTGAAAACCTGACCTGGCTCCGGCTCTCGACGACCGAAATTGCCTACCCCTGATATACACTTTCACATATAAGTGGCAGCAGAGCAACTAAGCACTACTCCTTAAAGGCGCCCCAAAAGGCACAGCACATAAATGCAATGGGTGCATTCACATGCACAGAACAGGGGCATGGACAGTGCTGCCACTTACAGAATATTGTAACTTACCTGCACCCTTGTCATAATTTGACCCCTGCAGTTCCGCCAAGTCTATGAGTCTAAGAGAGAGTGCAAAGAACAAAAAACCAAGCCAAGTGGGGGAAAAAAAGCACAGTGGGCCTCCAAGGATGGGCTGGTATCTAAAGTTTATTTATTAAAGGACCCGGCACTGGCCGTCTTCATCAGTGAGCGCGGTCTGTGGTTGGCTTTGGCAGCCTTCAACCGTACAAATTAGCCATGCTGTTTTACACTCACGACCCCTGATGCAGACGCTTTGCCGAAACATGGCCTGTGTAGGGTCCTTTAACAAACTTTAGATGCTGCCTCATCTTTGGAGGCCCACTGTGCCTTTTTCACTTGGTGCAAAAGTAAGGCACACCAATGCCAGCTTACACTAGCACTCGATAACAGAATTTGGGTGCCCAGGTACCATTACAGAATAGACTCTCACCACACAGCTTAAAAGGAGGCGCCAGCTTTGTAAATGACCCAGTTCTGCCCTTTTAATTTCTAATGGTCCAGCCAGCAGCCAGTGCAGAACTCCCTTTGAATATCAGTCCAGCAAGTGCTATAATAAATAAATTAACCACTTATCCATGCCACAGCTCCCAAGGGCCTGCCTGATTTACTATTTTACACCCATCTCCTCCATTTTTTTCCCTTGTTTATTATATATATTGAAGGATAAGCTATTCCTTACTAAAGTCTGATAAATTATCAAGACTTTGCTCTTCAGAAAAGAAAAATGAAAAAAATCCCAAGCGTCTCTGGATATGGTTCACATTTTCCAGAGACGCTGTCTGTGCAACAGCAGTGACAACATGCGATAGGTATTTGACATGTGTCTGCTGCTCCTGCCCTATCCACTAGGGAAAGATTGGGTGAGGGGGGGGGGGGAGCGCAAGAAAAGGGGAAGAGAGGCAAGGAGAAGATTAAAATAAATAATACAACAGGTGTCTGGTGTCTGCAAAGAACCGTCCTTTCCGTGTCACCTGGAAACGAAGCGCCATGTCCAGGCAGGCTCGGAGGCCCATGCCCTGGAAGGCAAACGCCACACGCCAAACCAGGCTCTCCCTGTCTATTTAAAGAGGGAGAATCTTCTTGGGTTTTATTTTTTTTAAAGAGGTGGGGCTGGTGTCGGCTGAACAAATTTAGGGGTCCTTTTACTAAGGCACGCTAAACGATTATCGCGCATTAAATCGGTTAGCAGGCCACAGTGAAAGGACCCCCTTAGTGCTCACCTAGAAAAAAGAATCTCGATGCCAGCTGTCTTGAAGAGAAGTATTTATTGCATGCATAATTACACTGTCTGAGAAGGGGGGGCCTGACGCCTGCCACCACACAATTTGTATTCCCTACTGGAAGAATATATGAACTGATAGACGGCAAGGTGAATCTTTCCAGTACAAGTTGCACTAACTGGGGACGTGGAGACAGGCAAGGGAGGCACGCCCATGGTTCATAGACAACGGCGCAAAAGACAAAAGCGCGCAGTGACAATTGAGCGCAGTGCGTGCCGCCGCGCCGCTCTAAATTACAGTTTTTAGGGGCTCCGACGGGGAGTTTTTTGGGGAACCCCCCAGTTTACTTAATAGACATCGCGCCGGCGTTATGGGGGGTTGTAACCCTCCACATTTTACTGTAAACTGAACATTTTCCCTAAAAACAGGGAAAAAGTGAAGTTTTCAGTAAAATGTGGGGGGTTACAACCCCCCACACCCCCCACAACGCCCCCACAACGCGGCTCGATGTCTATTAAGTAAAGTGGGGGGGGTTTCCCCCCCACGCTCCCCCGTCGGAGCGCTAAAAATAGTAATTTAGAGCGGTGCGGCGGTGCGCGCTGCGCTCAATTGTCTGGGCGCGCCTTTGTCCCGGCGCACTTTTGACCTGACACCCACGCCCATCCTTTCTTCAAGCAACAGGAATTTGAAAATTCAGCCTTCCACCAGACTCAGGAGGAGTACACACTGAACTATTCTTAAACCAGAAATCATGCAAAGCTTACTCGATGGAAGGATACTTAGGCTGCAGAAGAAAATTACTTGTGATCCAAGTTTTTAAAATAAATAAACTCATTTGCTGAAAGTCTCTAAGAACATATTAGATAGATAGTTGTTTGGGTGATGGTTTAGGTACAGATCCTACTCGGATGATGGAAAAAGACTAGTTGACACCTTGAGACCCTCCCAAAGATAAATCCTCCTAAAAATAAATAAAAAATGTTGCTTATTAAAAAAAAAAAAGTCCATTTGTTATATACATTCAATGTGGATATCCTGGTTTATGGTCCTTGAGAACCAGAGCTTCCTATACCAATATTCCCCTTTCATTCTTATACAGGTTTCCCCCAAAATGCACAGGGGTTCCGTTCCAGGAACACCCGCAAATTTAAAAAAAAACCGCGAATGCGGTTTAGGAGCGTATCGGAGGCAGGAGAGGGCAAGCTGGGGGCAGCGGCGGGTGAGGAAAATCGGGTGCGGGATCATTCTTAGTATTTTCCGAACGCCTCTTCCGGGAACTGAAGTCAGGCTCCACCAATCCCATGTCAGAGTCCTCAGGTCCTTTCTCCTATGTGCTGAAAATCTGGTGTGGTCAGGAACACAGGGTGCACGCCATCACACAGCAAAAACAGTTTCCAAGGCCTTCTTTTCCTTTGCAAAACTGGCTAAAGCCCACTACCTCTTAAACACGTGACTTAATTACGACAGATTTCGGGTGGGGGGGGGAAGAAATGCTGCCACACCGCCAGCAGGACCTGAAGAAGTCCCTTGAATTCCCTTTGCCAGCACGCTTCTTCAAGAGTTGGATTTCAACTGCTAGTCGGGGAGAACCAAAGTGAAGGGTTTTGTTGTCTGAAGGCACTGAAGCACAGCCCACGGGTACCGTAGCTATTATTGGAGCCCTGAGAACTTCTGACAGGCAGAATGTAGATGCAGTGACCCACAGCGCGCAGGGGTTACCAATTATCTACAGATGTAAGAACCCAGACCAAGTCAAAGGAACTGCACAGATTGTGCTTACAAGAACAGCAAGGGCTGAAACAAGGGGCAGTTTTCCCAAAATGGGCTCAAACAGTTTAGCCACTGGATCATCGCAGAAGATGTCTGAAGAGCCTCACTTTGGAGCTGTACCGAATATAGATTTATTTTATCCGTTTTCTATCCCATTTCCCCAAAGAGCTCAGAACGGGTTACAGTGAGCATTTATTTAGCTTTAACATAACAAATAATAAAAGAAGCAACCTGAAATCAAGTGTTTATTTCAGCAGGATTTAGCATTTAAATTGAAATCGCTAGTCACAGAATACGAATTATGTATTCAGGGCATTCTTTGGGACCCCAAATCAATTTTGGTATACACCTACTCCTTATGAATATACTTTTGAAGGAAGGAGTGGCCTAGTAGAGCTACAGCCTCAGCGCCCTGAGGTTGTGGGTTCAAATCCTGCACTGCTCCTTGTGACCCTGGGCAATTCACTCAATCCTTCATTGCCCCAGGTACGTTAGAAAGATTGTGAGCCCACCGGAACAGATAGGGAAAATGCTTCATTACCTGATTGTAAACCGCCTAGATAACCTTGATAGGTGGTATACAAATACCTAAATTTATATATATATATATAGGAAGGGAATCTACTGACATGATAACAAAAGTACAAGACAGATGTGTTGGGAAATGCAAAGAAATGAATGGCAGAATCTTTTCTCATTTAACAAGTTTAGATAGTGAAGTAAAAGCTCTCCTGAAACATGGTATATTTGGAAAGCTCTAGTGAGAAATAGGACTTAGATATATATGTGTATATATATATATATATATAAAACCTGACTTGGGTTTTGTTCCCTTTGCAGCTGTGGTATCTATGCAAAAACACTGGTTCGGTTATGCTGTGGAAAGGGTGGAACTTCCTGTTTCAGTAGATACTCAATTGGGGTGTGAAATTTAAGAAAAACTTCTCACCCAGAGTAAAAACCACAAGACCAGGCGCCGGTCTGATATTGATTTTACAAAACCTCAGAGACATATTTCATAGGGAGGGGAGGGGAAAGAGTCACAGAAGTGACAGACATATGAAAAACAAATACATATTTGTAAGTAAAAAAAACACCAGGTTAAGGAGCGATGCTGGAATCCTGTGGCTACTACATACAGAAGGCTGACCAGCAAGACTGCCCCCTCCATGAATCCACAGGCTTGTGATACACAGGCAGAGCTGCCACGTTACCCATTCCAGGAGGAAGACGTCTTGGCCGGTCCTGAATTTCTTGTTAGCCTCACCCTGGTGCATTATGGGACCTGCAGCACTGATTTCAACTGATAGAATCATGGACTGCAAATACTACCCTGCTTTGGGACGCAAGTTTATAACCAGTCTCCTTCCTGGAATGAATAACATGGCAGCTTTTGCATATGTGGCTCAGCAAGACTGCCCTCTTTACAGAGGCATGTTAGATACCTCTTCTGGACCTCCAGTAATCAAGTCATGCCTTAAAATGTAGTGGGGTGATAGAGGACACACACACACACCTGTTCCAGGAAATTAATATCTTAATGCCACTGTGCTAGACAAAACAGAGCTTACTGCTAACCTTTGTGAGATGGCATATGTAATCACAGGGTCACCAGGTGTTTCGAAATATACAGCAGAAGCAAAGTAAGAAATCGGTTTGCCAAAAGCTTTTTAAAGAGACAGAGTGATCCACCCATCATATAACAGCAGGAAACTCAAAATTGTTTAAGATTCCATGGACAATTATGTCCCTTTCAGCCTGCTATGAGACGATGAATTAGGGGTGATGCAGTAAAGCAGTGTATCTGGTTGGTACTGCTCCTTGTAGGGGGAAGAAAAGATATTTTGGATTTAATCTACACCTTTTTCAGTTTGTACTTCAAGCCAAGTACATTCCACTACAGTAGGCATTTTTCTGTCCCTGGAGAGCTGAATGACAGAAAAACATCTGCCATAACCTGATTGTAACTTATCTTAAGTTACAAGTGAAAAAGACCTGAGCAAAATCCAAATCTAAGCTTGTGCCTGAGGTGGCAAGCAGCCACAGTGCGATTCGAACCTTGCTTCTCTGGCCGATACTTTGATTACTCCTCCACTCCTCCATAAAACTGTGCCAGGGGCTCCAGATTTTAACTGTGTTGAGGGATAGAGACTGAGGGCAGGATTTTCAAAAACCTGCGTTAAAAAGTGACTGTCTGCTACCAAATCTAAAAACCTGAGACATTCTTTAAAAATCGCAGATGCAAAAAAGATCGGCGGATAGCGGTGAAGATTTCCTACATTTGCATGTGCCCATGCGTAGAAAAACGCCATTAAAAAAAAAAAAAAAAAATCCCAAACCACTCTCCTGCTGCACTATTGGACGAATGGAAGGGAGAGGAGGGGAGAAGCAACGCCAACTTTTTTCAATTGTGCATAAAACAAGCCTTTCTCTCCCCAAAAACTACTATAATTCAGGTAAATCTTGTTTTTTGTTTTCCATGTAAAATTTAATCAAGACTCACAGCCAGAAACACACAAGACAAGGGTAGCATACACGCGCTCAAGAAGAAAGGTTGGCTTTTAACAAGCGCGCATGAAACATGCCTGTCTCTCCCAAAAACAGAAACGTAATTTTACTACCCTCCACTAAAAATATATCGATGCACTTTTTTTTTTCCATTAGCCACAGTCAAAATACAAGTCCTGGCACTGTAACGGCACAGCCCTCCCCATCCCCCCCGGACCAGTCGCTGTTTTTTGTTGCCAACGCCACTCTTCGAAAATGCCCCGGCGATTTTTAAGAATCTACCGAAGAGCTCATTTCAATGTTAAAGAGCTCATTTGCATGCCATTGCTGGAGACTGCTAGAAACCTCGCTAAAGATGGAGATCATCCGTTTTGATAATCCGCCACTAGAATGCGTGCAGGCTAAACCGCCGCAAAACAGTTTAGCGACGGCGTTAAAAGTTTTGAGAATCTTGCCCTGAGAGTGAAGGGGAGGTGGACATAGCACACTAGCATCATTCTGCCACTCTCCAATACTGAAAGCAGTCATTTTAAGCATCCAGCATTTTAAGCCAGCCAGCTGACCCAGCTTTGACTCTTGGTCAGTGTAGCTTTACCTTCTTTCCCCTCTGTTTTCAGGAAAGGTAATGGCCTGGTGGTTACGGTTCATAGACAACCCCGCGAAAGACATAGGCGCGCGCCGACAACTGAGCGCAAGATGGAGGCGCGCGCCGAAGAAAATTACAGTTTTTAGGGGCTCCGACGGTGGGTTTTGTTGGGGAGCGCCCCCAGTTTACTTAATAGAGATCGCGCCGGTGTTGTGGAGGGTTTGGGGGGTTGTAACCCTCCACATTTTACTGTAAACTTAACTTTTTCCCTAAAAACAGGGAAAAAGTGAAGTTTTCAGTAAAATGTGGGGGGTTACAACCCCCCACAACGCGGCGCGATCTCTATTAAGTAAAGTGGGGGTGTTTCCCCCACACACCCCCCCGTCGGAGCCCTAAAAACAGTAATTTTCTGTGGTGCGCACCTCCACGCTGCACTCAATTGTCTGCGCGCGCCTTTGTCCCTGCGCGCTTTTGACCTGACACCGGTGGTTACAGCCAGGGGTCAAATCCCACCGCAAACATAACCTTGGGAAATTATTTTATCTCACACTGCCTCAGGTCTGTATGGAGCAGACACTTAACTGATACCTGAACACTTGTCACAGTTGTACAGCCCTGTATACACTTCCCCCTCAATATTCGCGGGGGTTAGGGGCAGAGTCGGCCTGCAAATATCGAGAAAATGCAAATAACTTTTAGGGCCTGCTCTGACCCACCCCCCCGCCTCCCTCCTGCCTCCCGGACCTCTTACCTGGTGGTCTGTCGGGTAAAGCAGGGCAGCATCGAAAAGACAACGGACTTCCCCTTCCCTCACAAAGATGATGCCTATTAGATGGCTCGGCGGCGGGTTGGCGTAACGGCGGAGAAGACCCTTCTCGCCATTGGCTGTGCCCACCTAGTGCCGTGGAGGGGCCGAGACCAAGGCAGCCGCCGATTGGCTGGGGCGCCAGCACTCAGAAGCCCAGCTGGGAGCACGAAGCTGGCAGGTGGGCGGGTGCTGTGGCTGCCTGGGGGGCTTTGTGGGAGGTGAGGCCGCTAGAGTGACAAAGGCCGGGGGGGGTGGGGGCATGGCTGGACGTTGTGATGGTCCTGGGAGAGGTGAGGCCGTTAGAGCGGGGATTTGTGGTCGTGCGTAGGGAGGAGCTGACCGAGTCACTTGTTGCCTGCGGTGGCTGCACCGGTTTTGAGTCACGGTACCGAAGTGGAGCTGGGTTTGGGCATTTTATAAGGCATTCGGGAGGCGGGGGTGGGTCCCGGGTTTAGAAACTGGCAAATAAACGAATTCATGAGTCCTAAACCCGCGAGTTGGGAGGGAGAAGTGTATGTCTACTAGCACTAAGAAATATGAATATTATATTAATGCCAACAAACATTTCATTGGGGCAAATGGCTGTCTATATTGTTATCTGTCCCACCCTTTTAAATCTAACAAGGAAAGGAATCCTCTTAGAACTAGACTGCATAGGGTCTGTGGAGAGGTAAAGAGACAAACCAGAGGAGGGGGTTAAGAGACAATTACTATGTTTACAAGCCCTTAAGGGAAAATTCTAGAAACAGGGCCTAAATTTAGGTGAAGGAAGGCGTTAGAGAATGACACGGTGACAAAATTTGTCACCGTTCCTATCCCCGCGGATAACCGCGGGAAATAATCCCATGTCATTTTCTAGTGTCTGTTTCAACCTCAGTCCTTCTACACCAGCATTCTTCAAAGCAAAGCTTGTGGGTCAGTTGTTGTGGCCATTCATACTCTGATTCTTATGGGAGCCAAGGATAATGAAGCCATTGTGACATCACTGATGTGATTGGCTCTTAGGCACTGGTGGAATGAGGCATTATGACATCACAATATCTGCTCTGGATACCAGAGACTGTCATTCTGTAGTGTCTGTTTCAACCTCAGTCCTTCTACACCAGCATTCTTCAAAGCAAAGCTTGAGGGTCATTGGTTGTGGCCATTCATACTCTGATTCTTCCCTCTCTCCTTAAAGAATGACATGAAGATGGTTTCCCGCGGTTATCCGCGGGGACGGGGACGGTGATGAATTTTGTCACCGTGTCATTCTCTAGAAGGCGTCCCACTGACGCCTAAGTTAATTAAGAAACGCTGTTTAAAACTGCCAAAAAACCCACACCGTTAACGCACCTATCGGCACCTAAATAATTACACGCCAGAATCGCAACTATGTAGACGCTTTAGGCCGCTTAACACCACTATGGCCCTCAGCCGTGGCTAATGCCGGAAGTAGCAATAAGGCAGCCTAAAGCGCCTACGTAGGAACTGGAAATGTAGGCCCGGAAAACCCTGGCCTACATTTCCGGGGCTTATCTTTCGCAGAGGTGCGATTCTCTACAGGGCGCCATTATGTCACCGACACACGATCGGCAGCTGCTTTTTTTAAGTGGCTGCCAATAGCGATGAATCCAGGCCTACGTGTCCTTGGAATCTCACCCCTACTTGTACGAGATTCATCTAATGGCAGGAAAAAAAAAGAAATGCAGCCAGTGCAAGACGGCAGGACTGGTCACATTTAAAGTGGATCCTCAACAAATGTTTCATTAGCTGCTTCATGTTGGTATTAAGGGGGAAAAAAATCCAAGCGGGCTAATGAAATGCTGCTGCTGCACTGCATTGAAACTCAGCCTGGCACCAGAAAAGAAATGTAAACTCCCCAATTTTAAATTCTCACAGTGTCTTCAGCGCAAAGCTTCCCTAATGAAAGTTCTGAGCAGTGTTGTCTGGACGTCGCTTCCTCTTTTGTCATAAGACTCCGGAGGTGGGTGAAGATGTTGGGGGATATGGGTGGCACTAGCCAACATTTGACTCACATCTTAGAAATTTTCAGCTAATTTCATGTACAGTACTCCCCCGAAATTCGCGAGGGTGCCGTTCTAGGAATCCCCGCGAATTAAAAAAACAAACAAACCGCGAATGCGGTTTTGAGTCTGTAAAAAAGCAGGAGAGGGCAGCTGGGGCGCCGGCGGGTGCAGTAAATCATACCCGGTATGCTCCGGAGGGGGGAGGAGGAGGAGGAGGAATCAGCTGTGCAGAAGGCTGATTGGCTGACCAGGGGGGAGAGAGGAGGAGGAATCGGCTGTGCAGAAGGCTGATTGGCTGACCGGAGGAGGAGGAATCGGCTGTGCAGAAGGCTGATTTGTGGACTCATTTCCTGTATTTTCTGACCGGAAGAGGCAGTCAGAAAATACCGTGAATAACTGAGTCCGTGGAATCGCGAATTCGCGGGGGAACACTGTAGTATTAAGTAGTAAATGGATAGTAAATACATACTGGAGTATCACATTATATTGAAAACAAGAAAGTAGGCCTAAAGCCTTTGTCAAGAAAAATAATCTAGGGTTAGTTAGGCTGTGCGAACCGGCGAAGCCCACTGGGTATTGTCAGGGCTTGCAGTCAAAAGCCCTCTGCTAGAACCATAGGAGCTGCAGGCGCAGGCTGACAAATGGAAGAGCCATTTTTAGCAGGTACTTCTCAACGGGACTGATGCATTTAGGATCCCAGGTCGGTGCAGGTGTGGTTGAATATCATCTGAGATGGGACCTTTGTGAGAACATGTGAAAACAACAATGATTACCAGCTTTGGAGGAAGCCACTGCTTGCCCTGGGATAGGAAGCACAGAATGCTGCTACGATTTGGGATTCTGCCAGGTACTTGTAACCTGGATTGGCCACTGTTGAAAAGAGGGTGCTGGGCTAGATGGACCGTTGCTTTGACCCATTATGGCTATTCTTATGTTCTTATGAATTACGATGTTTTGAGGCTTCATAGATCCTAAGAATTCTATCAGCATTGCGTAACAAAATGTTTAGATATTTCAGCAATCTAATAACCCAAAAGATAATGAAGGGAATAGACTTAGTAGATAAAGACAGGTTGTTCACCCTCTCCAAGGCAGAGAGAACGAGAGGGCACTCTCTAAAGTTAAAAGGGGGTAGATTCCGTACAAACGTAAGGAGGTTCTTCTTCACCCAGAGAGTGGTAGAAAACTGGAACGCTCTTCCGGAGTCTGTCATAGGGGGAAACACCCTCCAGGGACTCAAGACAAAATTAGAGAAGTTCCTGCTGAACCAGAACATATGCAGGTAAGGCTAGTCTGAGTTAGTCTTTGACCTAAGGGCTGCCGCAGGAGCAGACTGCTGAGCACGACGGACCACTGGTCTGATCCAGCAGCAGCAATTCTTATGTTCTTACAAATCAGCATGATAGAAACATTCAAGATAATGAAGGGAATAGACTTAGTAGATAAAAACAGGTTGTTCACCCTCTCCAAGGTAGAGAGAACAAGAGGGCACTCTCTAAAGTTAAAAGGGGATCGATTCCGTACAAACGTAAGGAAGTTCTTCTTCACCCAGAGAGTGGTAGAAATCTGGAACGCTCTTCCGGAAGCTGTTATAGGAGAAAAACACCCTCCAGGGATTCAAAGCAAGGTTAGACAAGTTCCTGCTGATTCGGAACGAACGCAGGTAAGGCTAGACTCAATCAGGGCACTGGTCTTTGACCTAAGGGCCGCCGCGTTAGCGGACTGCTGGGCACGATGGGCCAGCCACGGCAATTCTTATATTCTTACACTACATAATATGGGGTATCTTGATTTCTTCATGAAACGTGTCTCTGATTGTTAAAGGCACTTTTGACAGTGGTGTTGATGATATCACAAAAAGTCAGTGTTTCATTCAGACTGGAGCGATATAAAACTAGGCCGTTCTACTACCTTCTGGAGTTAATTAATCACTTAGGTATGTCAGGGAGAGAAAGTGGGCATGCCTGCACTAACCAATTAGAGCATCTATATTACTGTGCGCTAACTAATTAGCGTAGAAGTCCTCGCCATCTGCACAATAGGTGGCAGTGAGTGATCCTGTGGTAATTTTTTTTTTTTTCAAATGGCAACATGAGTTGCTCCTGTTGCTTCATGGTTGTTTTCATTTATTGATTTGGTTTATGTTACCTGTTGTTTTCGCTTGGGAGAGTATTTATTTCCAGAACATTAGCACATAGCCATTAATGGGGGGGGGGGGGGGGGGAAAAGAGAAAATTGGGGTGTTTTCAGCCATGGTAAAATGGCCTTAGCGTAAGAGCGTGCCAAGGCCAATTTTTACTGCAGCTTGGTAAAAGGACCCCTTAAATGTCACTGACAAAATTAAAATAAATATATCTCTATCTATCTATGCAGGTCAATATTTATCTCCAGTTTAAAGTTTAATTAAAATTTGATAGACCACCTCAGTCTTTGCCTCGGTCTTCTCTAAGGAAGATGTGGGGGAGATACTGGTGCCAGAAATTACATTCAATTCTGATGAATCAGAGAAACTCGTACACTGGATGATGTAATGGGTCAATTTGGCAAACTTGAACAGTAGCAAATCGCCTGAACTGGATGGCATACATCCCAGAGTCCTGACATAATTGAAAAAATGAACTTGCACAGCTATTGTTAATAATTTGTAATTTTTCTTTAAAAAAACAGAATAGCATTGGAAGACTGGAGGGTGGCCAATGTGACGCCGATTTTAAAAAAGGGTTCCAGAGGTGATCCGGGAAATTATAAACCAATGAATCTGATGTCGGTGCCAGGTAAAATGGTAGAGACTATTATAAAGAACAAAATGACAGCACATATACGTAATCAGCATGGATTAATGAGAGAAAGCCAACATGGTTTTAGACAAGGGAAATCTTGCCTCACCAATCTACTGTATTTCTTTGAAGGGGTGAATGAACTTGTGGTGAACTGGTTGATATTGTGTGTTTGGATTTTCAAAGAGCATTTAACAAAGTTCCTCATGAAAGATGTTCAAATACTTGAAAGGTATTAATGTGGAACAAAATATTTTCCAGAGAAAGGAAAATGGTAAAACCAGAGGGCATAATTTCAGGTTGAGGGGTGGTAGACTTAAGAGTAATGTTAGGAAATTCTCCTTTACAGAAAGAGTGGTTGATGCCTGGAATGCGCTCCAAAGGGAAGTGGTAGAGAGGAAAACGGTGACAGAGTTCATAAAAGTGTGGGATGAACACAGAGGATCTCTAACCAGAAAATAATGGTATATATTGAAGAACTAAGGATGTGGCAAGATTGCACGATCTGTATCCCATATATGGCCTTTCAGTTGAGGAAATTAAAAAGTCACAGGATAGGAGGTAATGTCCTTTTAGGGATTGAGAACTGGTTGAAAGACAGAAAACAGAGAGTGGGTTTAATAGTCAATATTCTCAATGGAGAAGGGTAAATAGTGGGGTTCCACAAGGGTCTGTGCTGGGACCGCTGTTTTTTTAACATATTTATCAATGATCATATTTATCAATTTATCAATGATCATATTTATCAAGGTTTTCTTGGCCTAAATGAGTGCACCTAAGTGAAACCATGCCTACTTGCCAGTAAGCGTCTCAGTGTAGACGCCTACCTCGAAGTGGTAGGTGCCTACTGGCTAATTAATTTTTTTTTTATGATGCTTTGAATTATCAGTGCTTATTATTTATTTAATTTTCTGCACCGTGAACCCACAACCTCAGGGTGCTGAGGCTGTAGCTTGAACCACTGCGCCACACAGACAGAATCAGGGCCTCACTGCCTCCTAAACAGGAAGCCGTAAGAGCTCCCACATTAATGTTTTTTTGCAAATCCAGCATGCCAATGGAAAAATTTGTGCAGGACCTGCAAACATTTAAAAAAAAAGAAAAAGCCCTGTTTGCTACATTAAACATAGGCTTTGTGCATGGGAAAGTCCTACGCTAATACACACTAAGTCCGTTTTTAAATGCATTTCAGTAAAAGGGATCCTTAGATGGATAATGGCGGCCATTATCCTGAAAAATGGCTTTGGATATTGATTCCCCCATGGTGCTTAAGAGGTTAGTAATTTTTTAAAAGATCTGCAGAAAAAGAAACTTCAAAAACCTCCAGTCAAATACTTGGAAAAAAAAAAAGGGGGGGGGGGGGGCAATTTGCTTATGCCTACCTCTCAGCCACCAGGCCTTAGCCCGTGGCCTGAATTCAACAGAGAAAGGGGAAATATGAGAATATGAAAGGAAGGGTCTGGCTGAGCTGTAGCCACACAAGCAAAGGGCAGGCAGAGGCCGGAGCACAGAAGGTGGCTTCAAAGAAAGGTCATGGCCAAGTAGTCAAACCACAAAATCAGTGCATTCAAGCAATCTGAAATGCAACCATTATGCACTCAGAGAAACAGAAATGGAAGGAGAGGGCAGCAGACTGAAAAAAAAAAAAAATCCACCAAAAAATATGCTGTTATATTTTATAGTAGATGTCCCTAATTTTTAGCATCTAATTTTCATATTGGATTAATCCACTCTGGTCGAGCTACTCTCCTGAAACAAGCAAGTACTAACTGAGGCACATCCAAGCTTAGGGGGAGAAAATTCCTCCCCTGAAAGGCTTCAGCTGAAAGGTCTCAAGTTAAGGCTTGAAAAACTCCTCTCTGTGCCAGAGGCAACATTAAAATGGCCAACTTGACTCCCTTTTACTCCCACCGCTGTCTGATCCAGTTCTGGTTCTGTCACTCTACATGCAAGGGCATGCAGGCCAAGAAATTCAAGCCTACAAATCCTATGCAGTACAATAAAACCAGAATGGGATGGGGGCCCATCCAGAGCTAACTGGTCACAACCTTGGTTTGACGTCCTTTTGATGCATTTTTGCAGAGAAAACCCACAGTAAACTGGACCTATTTTTTTTTTTATTTGGAGACATCTGAGCTCATTGATTTCTAGAAGCTTTGAGCTAGACATACAGTCCCCAGTTCTGAGAAGCCACTCCTAGACAGCCACAGGGCTCACCAAAACAGACTAAATCTGGGGATGATTTAAGGCAAATAACCTCCCCGCTCCACCCCCATGAGATTCTCGCTCATCAACACATCAAGCAAACTCTGCAGCTGGGATGGAGAGATTGGAATTACAAAACAAAACAAAAAAAAATACATACTCGGAACAGACATTAGAGCCTAGTTGGACCCAGCTGGGAAGCTGCCTCTCTGTGCCTTTATTTATTTCCAGAAGTCTTACTCTAGACAAGCTTAAAAAAAAAAAAAAAAAGCCCTGCTCCTCTCTCAAGAGAATCAATTTTATTTGTGTATTGGCCACAAGATAATGCCTTAAAGTCACTGCTGCCCTTTCCTTTTGGAGAGAAAATGCCTTTTATTATGATAAGGGGCTATTTAAATGCCTGCTGGTTCACTAGTTTCAGAGAGGGGAATGAGGCACTGCAGGGGTCACTGATCTCTGAAAGAGACACAGAACTCAGCCCCCAAGGATGTCCCGATGGGAATAAGCCTCACTCAGCGATATGAAGTTTTGACAGCACACCGCAGGGTGAAACCTATTCCGATGTTCTGACTGTGCCCCTACGAAACCACACTGGATGGGGGATGTTAATGTGGCCTGTTCTATTTCATTTACATATGCAACCTTCTTGCTAGAATGCCCAAGGAGAAGAGTGACAAAGGGGCTTTGGACAAAGATGGCCAACCCAACTCGGGTCTTGGGGGAGAAAGAGGGCGCTGCAAAACCAATCTTTTTTTCAAGACAAGGAAAGCATCCGTGCAAACTGATCACCATTGTATGGAAATGTTCCCTAGGGTTATTTACTGGGGAGATTATAGATACCCAACCTCTCACTGGAATGAAATGACCAGAGCTAGCTAGCCAGCCAGGGCTTAAATAGAACTAGGAATGTTGCATGGTTTTTTGTTTGTTTTTTTAATGAATCAGAACACTGGAAAATCTTTTCATTATTTATTTGAAAATGTTCTAATCCGCTCTATCCTCAATTCTAGAGTGGTGTACAAATCTACATACATAATCATACCATAATCTCTTCTCTATGAAGAAGGGACATCTTAACACCAATCAAACAAAAGTCCCTTCCAAAATGACGACCATGCCCAAGCGGGTCAAGTTGCAGTTTTTGGCATGCACAACGGCCGGAGCAGCTGGGGGCTATAAAATAAATCCAAAGAAGAATTCCTCAGCCCGAGGTCTACATATTATATACACATATATAAAAAGAAATCCCAGCGCTGGAGCTCAGCCAAGGACTCAGGCTAGCCTAAACCAGGTCAGAGGGGCTGAGCAGGAAAAAAGTCTTTTTACATTTGTTTATTTTCTTTGGCAGCGGTTGTGTGGGAACTCTGAATGCTGTGTTGATATTGAGAGGGGGGGGGGGTGCGTGTGTGTTGACTGCTGCTGTTTTCTGCTGGGTTGTGCAGGAGTAAAGTTATCTCCTGTGGTCGCTTCCCCTGTACTTTCCTGGTTGAAGGCAGAGTTTGCTGCTCTGTACTGGCACATGTGTGAGCTACATCCTGCAGAGTCCCCGAGAGGTTTGCTCGAGTTGGCTTTCTTTCAATTTTTCATACAGATTCCTGTGTGGCTACACCATGCTCTGTCTTCCACAGGAAAGCTCACTAAAGCTGATGTACATTAGTAATCATGTATTTCAAACGCCCTATGAAAGGGGAAGAAGAGAAAAGGGCAAAATCTTACTGAAGTTGAAAGAAAGTTTTTGTTTATATTATCTTTTAAAAAAAAGGTATCCTTCCTTTGGACAGTGTATTAATGG
This sequence comes from Geotrypetes seraphini, assembly GCF_902459505.1. Classification (NCBI taxonomy): domain Eukaryota; kingdom Metazoa; phylum Chordata; class Amphibia; order Gymnophiona; family Dermophiidae; genus Geotrypetes; species Geotrypetes seraphini. Next base: position 18,950,466 of record NC_047098.1, read on the forward strand.
ACAGTAAAAGTGAATCGATTTGGGTTTTGCCTGTTTTCTCCAGGAGCTGGAATTTCCCCCAAAGCATCCTGAGGCTCTCCACGTAGCATGCCTAAGCCACAAGGCCTAGAAATGAAGCAGAGCCGGCTCTATATGTAACTCAATGCTGCATCGCCATCCTGTGCTATTAATAATGTGGACCCCGCGTATGCACTATAAGAAATATTATGCTCCAGGGTTTCATAACCCTTCTATATTTACAGATACTCTCGTGATCTCGCCCAGTTCTAGACAGAGATGTGTTCCTTCTACACTACACACTCTTATCACCCAAGTAAGATTTTACTGATATACTTTACTAGTCTTTAAGCCCGTTACATTAACGGGTGCTAGAATATGTGTGTGTGTATGTATTTATTTATTTCTCTCTCTCTCCTTAGCCTATTTCTGTATTTCTTTCTTTCTGTCTTTCTTTTTCCTCGGCTGTCCACCACCACCCCTTGCCTGCTCCCCCTGTCCATTCTCCCTTCCTTTTACAAACTTACTTTAAGTATACATCCTGCAGTCCCAATCATATTGTAAATGTCGATAAGCATTCCGAAAAAAAAAATCCAAGGGTCAATTTTGAAAATGATTTAAACGGCTCATATTCAGCAGCACATAACCAGACAGTTATCCTGCCGTTGTATCGGGCGATGGTGCGTCCGCAACTGGAGTACTGCGTCCAATATTGGTCGCCGTACCTTAAGAAGGATATGGCGTTACTCGAGAGGGTTCAGAGGAGGGCGACACGTCTTATAAAGGGTATGGAAAACCTTTCATACGCTGAGAGATTGGAGAAACTGGGTCTCTATTCCCTGGAGAAGAGGAGACTTAGAGGGGATATGATAAGAGACTTACAAGATCATGAAGGGCATAGAGAGAGTAGAGAGGGACAGATTCTTCAAACTTTCGAACAATAAAAGAACAAGAGGGCATTCAGAAAAGTTGAAGGGGGACAGATTCAAGACGAAAGCTAGGAAGTTCTTCTTTACCCAGCGTATGGTGGACATCTGGAATGCACTTCCAGAGGACGTAATAGGGCAGAGTACAGTACTGGGGTTTAAGAAAGGATTGGACAATTTCCTGCTGGAAAGGGGATAGAGGAGTACAGATAGAGGATTACTGTGCAGGTCCTGGACCTGTTGGGCCGCCGCGTGAGCGGACTGCTGGGCATGATGGACCTCAGGTCTGACCCAGCGGAGGCATTGCTTATATTCTTATGTTCTTATGAATATTACCGCTAAGCTGTCCACACCTAACTGGCAAGGTTAGGGGGCGAGCCGGGGCAGAGAGTGGACGGAGAATGGCCCTAGTCGGTTCCCGCTGATATTCAAAGCTCTAACTGGCTAAGTAAGCACATAGGCCCTGATTCTATAAAAGGTACCTGCCGATAGGCACCTACATTGAGGTATCTACCGAGCTAGGCACCTAATTTATTTTTAATTGGTTAATCGGAAATGTTAATTGCAAGAGCCATTAAAAACCGATGTTGAAGTACTTTTGATGACCCCTAGCTGGTGGAGATCCCCAAGCACCGCCAGCTGAAGACCTCCTCCAAAGGTGGCTGGAACTCTCTTCTAATAGAGAACAAAGAGAGCCAAGTCTTCAAACAAATCACACTTTAAAAGCAACCAATAGCATACATAAAATCCTCTGGCTCCTTATAGCATGCATTTCCACTGGTTTTGGCTGGCCTCAGCGTTCCTAATATTTCTTACTCGCATCATCAGACTTTTTCCTACAAGCCTCTTTTTCAATTGTTTCTATAGTGATTAATCTTCTTGTTACTTTTTTTTTTTTTTTTAATCTTTATTAGTTTTCAATTATTAACAGTGCAATACAGTGAATTTAAACATAAACGAATCAAACAAAAGCACTTTAAATATACAAATATTTCAACATTCCATTTTGACATCAAGGTGCACGTCTTTACGTTTTTTGAGTGCGTTGTTTCCAGGGATGTGGAGTCGGTAGATAAATGTTCCGACTCCGACTCCTCAGTTTTTTTGTACTTCTGACTCCGACTCCAGGTACCCAAAATTTCCTCCAACTCCGATTCCTCGACTCCGACTCCACAGCCCTGGTTGTTTCTGCGGGTGCTCCAGGGCATCTTAAATGCCTCAGCCGCCATTTATTTTATCTTCTCCAGTTCCAGGTTGACTGTGCTCTACGGTCTGGAGCCACTTCTTTCTCTCACGGGAGTTCACTGTCCTCCGGAAATTACTGAAACAATCTTCTGCAGCCATGCTCTCTCATGGGGATTGATTTGTCTCAACTCCTGATGAAGATACCGAAACGGAGCTCTGTCGAGCTGTGACAGGAAACCGTTGGGACTCAGATAAGTCGGACTGTACTTATGGTTATTTTTTCAAAAAAACTTTTTCTATTTTCAATGATTTTTGAACCTCTTTATTAGGTGGTTGAGGTTTAAGGCGTTTTTTTCCTTCTTCACCCTCTTTGCACTCACTCCGAGCGTTTGTTTATAGTCTCACTTTTATGATAAATCATTTATATAAGACTCCATGATGTACGGGGCAAGACCTATTTAGGCTTTTTAGTCTGGTGCTTGTCACCTAAGTTTTCTGCCCGGGGCCTTACAATATAACAATTAACGATTGGCCTGTACTGAAAGTCTCTTTATTATTATTATTGATTTGGCATTCAAGACGCTGGTATTTGTTCATAGACGGACTAGAAGTTATTGCCAATTATTTTTGGTGTGAAATCAGTATTTTTTGGCATACGTTTTGGTTTTCTTGTAACCTTATAGACTCGACACGGGCCGTGTTTTGGCTAAACCGCCTGCATCAGGAGTCTTTGTGAGTAACAAACCAGATAATGAACAATACTCATAAAGGAATACCAGGTCTTTGAGGATAACTGAGATGTTAAAAAACAAAGTGCTTTAGTCCCATTCGAAGAAAAGATCCTTACTTTGAGCATTGTTCATTATCTGGCTTGTTACTCACAAGGACTCCTGATGCAGGCGGTTTAGCCGAAACACGGCCCGTGTCGAGTCTATAAGGTGCCAGAGGATTTTGTGTATGTTTTTGGTTGCTATTACAATGTGATTCACTTGAAGACCTGGCTCTCTGCTCTTCTCTATTGAACTACTGATGTTTGTGCAGAGTTGGCTGTCTCCGTTGTTTGTGCTGGAACTCTCTTCTACCAAGCGTAGCAGTTGCTGGCGGCATCCTTGAGCCACTGAGGTGCCAGCATCTGTGGCTTAGGGACGCTGCTGCTGCCTGCCAAGTTTGGTAAAAGGGATTTTTGGCCACCTTCAGAGGAAATCCTCAGCTGACATAGCTTGAGGGTCCTCATCAGCTGGAGTATTTATATTTAATATTTACATTACAGGCTCTGGCAGAGACCCATTTACAAAGTATGTGTTCTTCCCAATTAATATTTCCAAATTAATAAAGTGTCTTTGCTTATTTGTAAACTGGTCTCTACCAGAGCCTCTAATTCAATAGCATAAATAAATCAAATAACTACTTCTGAAGTTTATGGGGACAAGCAGGGACGGAAGAGATGACTTGCGGGAACAGACAGGGACGGATTCGATTCCAGCAGGGACGGGCGGGATAGTTTTGATTCCCACGGGGACGGATTTGATTTCTGTCCCCGTGCAACTCTCTACTCCAAGATAGGGAGACATACCAAATGCCAATAAACATAGAATTATCCCCTAGGTGTCACTATTGCACACTGACTGAGACTTCCTCTTTTGGTTCATAGACATAATCGCGGAAGACAAAGGCGCGCGCCGACAACTGAGCGCAAGACGGAGGCGCGCGCCGAAGAAAATTACTGTTTTTAGGGTCTCCGACGGGGGGTTTTGTTGGGGAGCTCTCCCACTTTACTTAATACAGATCGCGGCGGCATTGTGGGGGGTTTGGGGGGTTGTAACACCCCACATTTTACTGGAAACTTAACTTTTTCCCAAAAAACAGGGAAAAAGTGAAGTTTTCAGTAAAATGTGGGGGTTACAACCCCCCAAACCCCCCACAACGCCCCCACAATGCGGCGCGATCTGTATTAAATAAAGTGGGGGGTCCCCCCCCCACGTCCCCCTGTCGGAGCCCCTAAAAACAGTAATTTTCTTTGGCGCGTGCCTCCGCACTGCGCTCAATTGTCTGCGTGCGCCTTTGTCCCGGCGCGCTTTTGACCTGACACCCCTCTTTTCATCCTACCACCCCCAGCACCCACCAACTCTGCCTCTGTGAAATTCCTTGACTATCTGGTAACTCACCTCTTTAAGAGATGCCAAATCAAGGCTGAGCTATAAACTGGTCATTCCTTGATAGACCAGCATATAAGAATTCTATCAATGAGTTAAAGTGAGTTTCGGAAGCACTGGAGTCATCAAAAACATCCCAACAGGCCACAACCTTGACCCTTTTAGTACAAGGAAATGGACTGATTTCACCCAAAATAATTATTAATAAAGACTGAAACCTTGAACTAGAGCAACATAACTTCAACCGTCTGAAATAGGAAATAAAATCTTTTTTGAACAGATGCCAAGGTCATGACTTTTAAAAGCATTTTAAATATTTTATTGCTAACTGAAAGCTGAAGCATTTTTACAAGAAGGATAAAAATAATCGTTGTGCTCACCAAAACAAGTAAATGGCGCTACACTGGTATCCTTTTCATAATCTTTAACTGAGAATATTACTGGATCTTTTTTATTTTAGCTCCTTCCCTTTGGCCAGTTGGTTTTCTATTAACACCTCCCGGCAAATTTATGGGTCTGAATATTATTTGCTTACTGGAATTTATTAGCTGTCTTTCCCCACTCCACCCACCCCTTTTACAAAGCTGTATTTTTGTTGTTCTTCTTTATTAGTTCTAAAGCGCATGCACGCTGTTTGGATTTTCTCGATGACTTTTGATCGGTTTATCGCCTAGTTATTTATCAAGGATATAATCCTACTGGAGAGGGTGCAAAGGCGAGCCACGAAGCTAGTTAAAGGTATCGAGAATTTGAGCTACAAAGAACGCCTCGGAAAACTTGGATTGTTCACCCTCGAGAAGAGAAGACTACGAGGAGACAGGATAGAGACTTTTAAAATACTAAAAGGATTTGACAAAATAGAGCAAGAAACATCGTTATTCACATTGTCAAATGTGACTCGGACAAGAGGTCATGGACTGAAACTGAGGGGCACCAGGCCCAGGACAAATATTAGGAAGTTCTGTTTCGCGCAATGAGTGGTGGACGCTTGGAATGCTCTCCCTGAGGAGGTCGTGATGGAGACCAGCATTCTGGGATTCAAGAGCAAGTTGGATGCACACCTTCTTGCAAATCACATTGGGGGATACGAGTAAACAAGGTTTCTCAGCAGGGAACACCTGGCTTGGCCTCCGCGAGTGCGGGTCGCCGGACTGGATGGACCTAGAGTCTGATCCGGCGAAGCCATTTCTCATGTTCTTATGTTCTTATTTATAGTTTTATTTGATTGAGTGAAGGAATTAAGCAGTATGAACCCCTGAGGCAGGCAATTAGTAATGAAACACGGTGTATGACAGGTCTTTGAATAAAGTATACCTTCACTATTCCCACCTCTGAGGCCCTTGGTGCTTTTTTTTTTTTTTAACTCATTGATAAAATATTAAAACAACAAATCAATACAGGTATCAAAAAGCACCTAAAATCTGAGAACTTTCTCAGACTCAACTGGGAAGAATGCACCAGTTTCTTTCATGAGTCTTTGGAGCAGCGCCTAGCAATGCCTAAGTCAAGGCGCCTAATGACACCCCCCAGCCTAATGTACCGGAGTCTACCATTAGGATGCCTAGCGATGCCTAAGTCGAGTTAGGCGCCGTTAGGCGTGATTCCGTAAATGGCGCCTAGCAGTTGACTGACAACCACGATGAGTGGTACCTAGAAGTTAAGCGCCATCTACAGAATCAGATCCATAGTGCCACTGAATGGCCCATTAACTCCTGCAATTATTCACATTTCCCTCTTCAACCCAACTCTCTTTTATTTTGTGAAATTCCACCTATGGCTATTAAAATCTCTGGTTTTTGCACGGCAAAAAAAACATACATGAGAAAGTGGGGACAAGAGCAAATTCTGCAAAAAAAAAAAAAAAAGAAAAAAAAAAAAAGGAAAGCCTGCCAGTTTCCAGAGCAAGCTACTGAGAGCTCAGAACCAAGTATGAAGTTAAACAAGAGTTGTGCCAAGGTTAGAGGATATACAAAAGACAAATTTCCATGAAAAGAATAATAAGTGGTTGTCTAAAATGGTGTGTGGTCTTTGTGATAAGGCGTATGGGGACAGACTTAAAGATTTCAATCTGTATACTTTGGAGGAAAGGCGGGAGAGGGGAGATATGATAGAGTCGTTTAAATACCTACGTAATATAAATGTGCATGAGTCGAGTCTCTTTCATTTGAAAGGAAGCTCTGCAATGAGAGGGCATAGGATGAAGTTAAGAGGTGATAGGCTCCTGAGTAATCCGAGGAAATACTTTTTTACGGAAAGGGTGGTAGATGCATGGAACAGTCTCCTAGAAGAGGTGGTGGAGACAGAGACTGTGTCTGAATTCAAAAGGGCCTGGGATAGGCACGTGGGATCTCTCGGAGAGAGAACGAGACAATGGTTACTGCGGATGGGCAGCTCTATGACCTCACAATGCAGGTGCACAGAGCCTTAACCTATAGGAAGAGGAGATGCAAATGTTAAGAGCCTTAGCCAAAAGGAAACTCTGCAATGAGAGGACATAGGTTGAAGTTAAGAGGTGATAGGCTCCGGAGTAATGTAAGGAAATACTTTTTTACGGAAATACTTTTTTACGGGATCTTTCAGAGAGTGAAAGAGATAATGGTTACTGCGGATGGGCAGACTGGATGGGCCATTTGGCCTTTATCTGCCATCGTGTTGCTAAAAGACTTCACTTTAGTTGCAAACCACCAGACAAGTGAAGTGTTTTCTTTTTATTGCACCTGAACAAAATGAAAATTAAAAAAAGTTCAAGCTTCGGAATTTCAAACAGAATAAGACCCCCCCCCTCCCCCACAAACCCTTTAATTTGGCATTGAGAATTTAATAATTCAAGACCACAATGCTGTATCCAAACTAAACTGACAAACCCGCAGAGAAATACACCATCTGGAATATTTTGTTTTCCTTGTGTTATCTGGCCTATGTCAGCCCTCCTGGAGGAAGTCACTGAGTTGCACATCAATGTCCCTTCTGTAACCTCCATCTGGTCGGCTGAAGCTCCTAGGTTGTCAGAGGGGCCTAAAAGATTTTTTAAAAGGCATCAACCCTAAATGAAATGGTCAGTGAATAAACGCTCAGGCTGATAAAACAAAACTGAAACTCAAGATGAGGTGGGACTTTCCAGTTCTCTTTAGTTCGTAATATAATGGGACAGAGTGAGTCAGGACAGAAACCGGGGGGGGGGAGGGGAGGAGAGCAGGCAGAAGGAGTAAGACATATCTAAAGATGAAAAAAGGGAGAAAAAGAAAATGAATAAAGAAAAATAAAAGTAATCCGAACTTTAATGGGTCTAGAGTGCACATAAGGCTTAGCAGATCAAAAGGGTTAAAAAAGGCCAAGTTTTTCTGTAAACGGATGACAACATATATAGCCAAATACAGAAAGGAAATTAGTTTGGGAAGGATTTTTACAGCATGGAGTGAGAAAATATAATGAGGAAAAGAGACAGATAGGAATCATAACCCTGCAAGAGCCTGCAGATCTGGAAGTCAAATTTATTAATGCAACACAAGGGAGCGATGGGACACACAAACGTAACATTTGGCTCCACTGATCTTGCGGCAGGTGTCCCCAAACCACTGCTATAGCCTAGAGGTCACTGAAAGCCCTCATTATGCAAAAGGCAAGTGGGGAAAACAATAGGACTGGAAGCTGCCTGTCTTTCCTACCCTCACAAACCTCCTCAGTTACTCCCATCCCCCCATCCTTTTTTTTTTTTTGGCTGTGGTCTTTGTTGTTTCGAACAATCGCCTCTATATTCTTCTTTCCATGCCCTGCCTCCTCCAGTTTTCCTTATATTATATTTCCAGCGCCCACAGAAAGCACCCAAAGCGCTACCTCACCTTGCCCTGAGAGTATTTCATTACTATCATTCCAAGGGAGAACCAGAAATCTAATTCAATGTTCTATGTTTGCTCTCACTCTTTCAACATGGCCATGCTGAAAGAGTGAGAGCAAACACTGAACAATGAATCTGATTTGCGGTTTGGAATACGATAAATAGAATCCCACTACAGCTCTTGAGTGACATATTTTTTAAGGAATGCATGACTCCCGGTGCAGGTATCATCGCCGAAACTTGGCCGTGTCGAGTTCTTATCCTTTGTGCAACTGTAATGTGCAGTTGAGTGAGATGTGATTATTAACGCTTCCTGTTGGATTTGAATAATGAAACGTCTCAGAGTAGAGAATGACACAGGGACAAATTTTTCCCAGTCCCCGCGGGAACTCATTTTCCCTTTCTGTCCCTGCCCCCATTCCTGCAAGTTCTGTCCTCATCTGCACAAGCCTCAAACACTTTAAAATCATAGATTTTCAAGGCTTGTGCGGTTAAGGCAGAGCTTACAAGAACAGGACAGGGACATTGACCAAACTCAAGGGGACGGGATGGGAAAATTGAGTTCCTGCGGGGACGGGGACAAATTTGCCCCCGTGTCATTCTCTACACTGCACCACTCTAGAAATCAAAATGTAGTAAAAGTGAGCCAAATATGGGACAATCGAGCCACTGTAGATGAGGTTGGCTCTTATTGGTGGAATGAGACATTATGATGTCACAATACCAGCTCTGGTTATCAGAGGCTGAAGCTTTTCACACTATTTATTTATTCAATTTTCTATACTGTTCTCCCAAATAGAGAATGACATAAGAACAAAATTTTCCCTGTCCCCATGGGAACTCATTTTCCTGGCCCATCCCCATGAGTTCTGTCCCTGCCCCATTCCTGCAAGCTCTGTCCTCATCTGCACAAGCCTCAAACACTTTAAAATCACTTATTCGAGGCTTGTGCGGTTAAGGCAGGTACAGGAATGGGGTGGGGGGACAGTGATAGTGACAAAAGTCGTGGAGAAGGGGAAATTGAGCTCCTGTGAGGATGGGGACAAATTTTTTGGTCTTTTTTGTAGTTACTCATCCACACTAAAAGTTGTTTATATGTATATGTATTTTATATCTGGGGCAGTGGAGGATTAAGTGACTTACCCAGGGTCACAAGGAGCAGCCCTAGGATTTGCTCTACCACTAGGCCACACTTCACCTCAGTAGCAAATAGGAGAAGGGTGGAGATTGGTCTGAGATTTCCCGCTTTGAGTCCATCACACCAACCATTTTGCCTCCTATTAGAGAATGACACGGTGACAAAATTCATCACCGTCCCCGTCCCAGCGGATAACTGCGGGAAACCATCTTCATGTCATTCTTTAAGGAGAGAGGGAAGAATCAGAGTATGAATGGCCACAACCACTGACCCGCAAGCTTTGCTGTGAAGAATGCTGGTGTAGAAGGACTGAGGTTGAAACAGACACTACAGAATGACAGTCTCTGGTATCCAGAGCAGATATTGTGATGTCATAATGCCTCATTCCACCAGTGCCTAAGAGCCAATCACATCAGTGATGTCACAATGGCTTCATTATCCTTGGCTCCCATAAGAATCAGAGTATGAATGACCACAACCATTGACCTGCAAGCTTTGCTTTGAAGAATGCTGGTGTAGAAGGAGAGAGGATGAAATAGACACTAGAAAATGACATGGGATTATTTCCCGCGGTTATCCGCGGGGACGGAAACGGTGATGAATTTTGTCACCGTGTCATTCTCTACCTCCTATCCTAGGCCTGTGGTAACTCTTTGGAAACAATGACCCCGGGTGGCCTTCCTGCAGTCAGTTATACATTTTCAAGCAACATTTTTTGGCTCAAACCATACAAAGGGTAAAACCCCCTCAATGGTCAGTTTGATCACACAATAATTGGTAAATGACTGAAAATTTCCTACATCTTCCAGAATGGAAAATATTCCATAAAAATATGATGGTTGCATGATTCTTAGATTTGACTTTGTTGGCAAACATTTCACGGGAAGGTTTGCTTGCATCATTTGCTAAATTAGGGGGGGGAGAGTGTGATGCAGGGATTAAAGATTCAGCCTCAGCATCCTGAGGTTGTGGGTTCAAACCCACACTGCTCCCTGTGACCCTGGGCAAATCCCCCATTGCCCCAGGTACATTAGATAGATTGTAAGCCCACCAGGACCATCAGGGAAAAATGCTTGATTACCTGAATAAATTCACGTAAACCACTCTGAGTTCCCCTGGGAGAACAGTATAGAAAATTGAATAAATAAATACTGTGAAAAGTTTCTGTCTCTGGTAATCAGAGCTGATATTGTGATGTCATAATATCTCATTCCACCAATGCCTAAGAGCCAACCTAATCGGTGATGTCACAATGGCTTGACTGTTCTATACTTAGCTGACTTTTACTAAATTTAGATTTGAAGAGTGATGCAGTGGTTAAAGCTACAGCCTCAGCACCCTGAGGTTGTGGGGTAAAAGCTACACTGCTCCCTGGGACCCTGGGCAAGCCACTTAATCCCCCTTATTGCCCCAGTTACATTAGATCCAAGTTTATCCAAGTTTATTAAATGATTTGATTAATCGCCTTCTCTATATTCAAGGCAATGTACAAAATAATACAAATAATTATAAACATAGGTAAAATATTGTATAAATAAACAATGTTACAAAAACAAACACAATTTAAAATAAAAATTAAGTTGTTACGTATTATATTAAAACAACGGGAAAGTTCATTAATGGTTACATTCTATATTAAATTCAAAATACAAAGGTAAAAACATGGGGGGGGGGGAAGAAAGACAGTAAAAAAGTGGATAAAAAATAATAAAAGATCATTATTCACTAAAAGCATCGTTAAAAAGGAAACTTTTGAGCTTAATCTTAAATTTTTCAAGGTTCTTTTCTTCTCTTATATGTATTGGGAGATCATTCCAGGACTGAGGAGCTGTCACTGAAAAAATAGTGAGCCGTCTAGTATTAATGATTTTTAACGAGGGAATGGTCAATAGATGTTGATCCTGTGATCTCAATGTTCTAGAAGTGGTATATGGAATTAAGACTCTATGGATAAAAGCGGGAGTTTGAAAAATGAGAGTTTTAAACGTGAGTAGGCATATCTTAAATAAAATGCGGTGTGCTACAGGAAGCCAATGAGATTCTTTAAGTAAGGGTGTGACGTGGTCAAATTTTTTGGCTTTGTGAATTATTTTAATAGCGGCATTCTGCACAATTTGAAGACGTCTAATTTCTTTATGAGATAAACCTTTGAATAAAGCATTACAGTAATCGAGTCTAGAGATGACTAAAGAATGAATCAGAATGTTGAGAGATTTTGTACATAAGAATTTAGAGACAGAGCGAATTTGGCGTAGTCTGAAAAAAGTAGATTTAACAACGTTACTTATGTGGTCATGGTATGATAATTTATTGTCAAATATAATACCTAAGATTTTAATATTTTGTTGTACAGTGGTGCCTCACACAACGAACTTAATTGGTTCCAGGAGCAAGTTTGTTATGCGAAAAGTTCGTTATGTGAAACGCGTTTTCCCATAACAATACATGTTAAAAAAAATAATTTGTTCTGTAGCATAAAATATGCTAAGATGACATAAAAAAAGATAAATTTTTTGTTATTATTTTTATTTAGATACATCTAAAAACATAATTGTTTTTTAAAACAACACACATTTTTTAAATTTAAAGACAGACTAAGTAGAGTCTAATTTTACAGTGAGAGAGGGCAGAGTCTCAGCGGCAAAAACTGGGACTTAACTGTTCATTTTTTAAATGCCTGCATGGTTGAAAATGTTGTCCATTTCCTTGGGCAGATCATTCTGTCTATAATACTAGTTTATACTTATTACAAAATGGTCTTAATGGATAAGCTTTTTTTTTCCTGTTTCTTTCAATATGTAAACAGATTGCCAATGGTGAGAGAGAACAAAGCTGTTATTTTTCTAGCATCGGGGAAGCGGTGAGAGTAGCTCCGCCCCCCCAACGCATCAGCAGTAGGCGCCGGGCCCCTGCGAGCCGACGGTCCGCTACTGCACAGGGAGCCAGGCGGAGAGAGGGCAGTTAAGCGCGATGCCTGCGCGGAAGGATGCAGCTCGGGCGACTTCGTTGTGTGAAACGAAGTTCGTTGTGGGAAGCAAGACATGAAGTTCGTTGTGCGCAGCGTTCGCTGTGCGAGGCGTTTGTTATGCGAGGCACCACTGTATCTGTAATGGGTTACCATTAATCGAGATTGGGGTAATAAATAGATAGATTGTGAGCCCCCCTGGGAGAACAGTTTAGAAAATGTAATAAATAAATCCTTCAGGAACACACATGCTAGTTTAAAATTCTACAAGCAAACCTGGTTACATGATCTTTGGATGGTCTTTTGCCACTAAACCTATATCTGGTGCCAAATAAGTCCTGGACAAGGCCAGCAAAATACCATGCAGATATGGAGGGGATCAATGCAATGCCCTACACCTAGGTTTATCTTGCACAGTCATGCAACATGCGGCATCATTTTCACTTTGGATCCGGGACATCTGCCTTATTTTCACCATCTTATTTCACCTGTTTAACCACTTTCAATCTGATTAGAAGCTACTTTCCTCGTTAAACTCCTGTCATCTTGAACGGAAACCTCTATTTAGATCAGGGGGTGTCAAAGTGCCGCAATCCAGTCGGGTTTTCAGGATTTCCCCAATGACTATGCACGTGATCTCTTTGCATGCACTGCTTTCATGGTATGCTAATAGATCTCATGCATATTCATTGGGGAAATCCTGAAAACCCGACTGGATTGCGGCCCTCGAGGAGGGACTCCGACACCCCTGATTTAGATTGTGCACGAGCTCGTCTCTCATCATGGCAATTTTTTTTTTCTTCCCTTCATCTTCCCTTCCCTTCATGCAACCATCATATTTTTATGGAATATTTTAAATGGAATCCGGTGCTGGGATTGAAAATGAAGCAAAGACAAAACACCTTGGACCTTCCCTCGCCATCTCCTCCAACGGGTCTTATTTTTAATGCTGTTCGTGAGCGCTCTTGGTCACAGCACTAAAAGGTCAGTTACTGATGCAATGTGCCACATGTTGTGCAGCCATTCTAGGACGTGAATAAATTATTTCTAATTTTGTCCAGCGAGGGCTAGGGAACACATTTTCTCACTTACACACATGCTTGGGCAGTAGGAACCGTCCGCCTGACCTCGCTTCTGCACAAACCATTATGCTGGGAACATCTGGATCCTACCAGTGTAAACCATCCATCCTTCCTCTAACCCAAGCAGATATTTCTGCTCTGAGATGAAAGGGCCAGTAATCGATTTTAAGGTCATTCTAGTGCCACTTATATTTTCTGCACCTAGGCCCTGATCCCTACAGCAGGACATAAATTTTTTTTTTTTTTTAAAAGAAAAGTTAATACATGTGCGTGTGTGTACAGTGGATTAGCAAGGGTGAGAGGCGTCCCATCTTCACCCCACCCCACCCCCGTTCTTTCCCCGATCCCACATGCCCCGCGTCCAGCCCCCTCCCTTCCCCTGTTACCTCTAGTTGTTTACCACCACGAATAACAACTTCAATGTCCTCCTCGCAACCCCGGTAGCTCTCCCGCTGACATCAGCAGGATAGCTGGAAGTGACATCAGCAGGAAGTGACATCAGCAGGATAGCTGACGAGGTTGCGAGGAACATGCTAAAGTTGTTGCTGGCGGTGCTGGAGGTACAGGGGAAGGGGGCACACGTGGCGAGGGGAGGAGTGGGATGAGGCGGTGGTGGCGGAGTGGAGGAAGGGTGCTGGCGCCCCCGCCAACATGGTGCCCGGGGTGGACCACCCCCTCGCCCCACCCCCCTTTACAATGCCTATGTGTGTATGTACACTTTTTTGGAAATGTTTAGTGTTTTCTCACGACGGGCGAAATGTGCATCCGTTAAACCTTTATTGAAAGGTGGCCTTAATCCTAATGTTACATACAATTATAGGCTAATTTCGGTCTTATCTATGATTGGTAAGGTTATTGAGAAAATAGTATTGAGACAGGTAGAAGAACATGGTAAAACCAGAGGACATAATTTGAGGTTGAGGGGTGGTTAACTCAAGAGCAATGTAAGGAAATTCTTCTTTATGGAGAGGGTGGTGGATGCCTGGAATGCGCTCCCGAGAGAGGTGGTGGAGATGAAGATGGTGACGGAGTTCAAAAAAGCGTGGGATGAACACAGAGGATCTAGAATCAGAAAACAATAGTAAATAGTGAAGAACTAAGGCCAGTACTGGGTAAACTTGCATGGTCTGTGTTAGTATATGGCCGTTTGGTGGAGGATGGGCTGGGGAGGGCTTCAATGGCTGGGATGGTATAGATCAGTGGTTTCAAACTCAAACCACATTTTGGGACTTGTAGGTACTTGGAGGGCCTCAGAAAAAAATAGTTAATGTCTTATTAAAGAAATGACAATTTTGCATGAGGTAAAATGCTTTGCAGTTTATAAATATTTCCTTTTGGCTAAGTCTTAATAATAATGTTGTAATTTATAGCTAAAGAGACATATGATCAAGAAACTGTTTTATTTTACTTTTGTGATTAAGATAAACATAACGAGGGCCTCAAAATAGTACCTGGCGGACCGCATGTGGCCCCCCGGGTGAGTTGTGACAGAGACTTCAGTAGTTGGGAACCTAAGAACAGTACCGGGGAGAGCTTTGGATTCTTGCACAGAATAACCACAGTTGATCAAATTAGGCATGGGAGGGAGAAAAAACAAGATTTATGTTTGGTGTTGTTAGACATCTTAGGAGCATTTGAGTCACTGGATTTAAGAATTTAGCTAAAAAAAATTGACCGTTTTGGGGGATTACTGAAAAAGTGTACAAATGGCTGCAATCATATCTGGTTGGCAGGTCTTTTTAAGGTGTTAAGTAATGGTCAAGTATCTGAGGAAGTCGAGGTGTTGTGTGGAGTGCCGCAGGGTTCGGATTTATCAGTATTACTTTTTAATGTGTACAGTGTTCCCCCGGTTGTTTGCGATCGGTGCTTCGCGGTGCAGGAAGAGGCAGTCGGAGTATAATGCGAGTGATTTCCGGAACTCGCGGCGCTCCTGCTGCTCTCCAGCTGCCCTCTTCATTCTCCCCCATGAAAAACTGTATTCGCAGTTTTTCAAGATTCGCAGGGGTTCCCGGAACGGAACCCCCACGAATATCAGGGGAGTACTGTATATGTCCTAAACTTGGAAAGCTTTTGAGCAGCTGAATGTGCTCTATAGCTTAAATGAAGTTGGCGTGCAACTTTCCCCCCCCCCCCCCCCACAGTAGATTGGGGACTCAGAATTTACTGTGAGACTAAAGGAGTATATGGATGCGCTTGAGAAATGGGTGGTGGAAAATCATCTTAAAACTGAAAATAGATAAAACTGAAGTGATGATATTAGGGAGGTATGAATCCATACACTGGTCTATCAAAGTGAGGTTGGGAAGTATTGTTATTCCGGTTAAAAAACAAGTAAGGAGTGAAGCTGGATTGCCATTTGACAATGCAAGCGCAAGCGTCAAGTCTGCCTTTCCTGAAAAGATTGAAATCATTGATACCGTGGAACAATTTTCAATCTGTCTTACAAAGTTTAGTAATTGGGGAAAACTGATTACTGTAATGCCTGAAATGTTCTCAGCCCAACCAAGAAGAGAATGGCGTAGAACCACGAAACGTACCAGCTATTCCACATATTCACCCCTAAGTTCAACACACTTGGCACATCGTGTCTGAAGTTTCTGTAACCCTTCCCAAAAATACTCTGGTGTCTACGGTCACTGAACTACTGCTCTGCTGCTGCAATCACCTCCAAATCACTCAAAAATTGTCATCCTTTCAAACTCTTTTTAAGGTTTGGTAACAGAAAATAGTCAGATGGAGCAAGATCTGGTGAGTAGGGTGGATGGTCTATGCACTGAAACCCCAACTGCATGAAAATATCCATCGTTTTATCAACCATGTGAGCAGGTACATTGTCTTGCAAAAAAGAGGACGCCTTCCCGCAGCTTCCCTCTCCTTTTTTCTTTCAATGCCTCCTTGAATCGGCACAGCAAGTTTGGCACCTTGGAAGATGGTAAGCCATTGCAACACCTTCCTCATCCCAAAACACTGCGGCCGTGACCTTTCCTATCATATTATAGTATCATAGTAGATGACGGTTCCTGCTGACTTTTGGATCTTGAATTTCCTTGGCCTTGGAGATCCTGAGTGCTGCCATTACATGGACGGTTAAAGTTAAAAGGGGAAAGATTCCGTACAAACGTAAGGAAGTTCTTCACCCAGAGAGTGGTAGAAAACTGGAACGCTCTTCCGGAGTCTGTCATAGGGGAAAACACCCTCCAGGGATTCAAGACAAAGTTAGACAAGTTCCTGCTAAACCAGAATGTACACAAGTAAGGCTAGTCTCAGTTAGGGTACTGATCTTTGACCTAAGGGCCGCCGCATGAGTGGACTGCTGGGCACGATGAACCTCTGGTCTGACCCAGCAGCGGCAATTCTTATGTTCTTATTCCAAAAGGTTGATACCAGCTCGCTGAAAATGCTACAAAATCAACTTGGAAGTGTCCACTCAATGTCGTTTCTCATCAGCATTCAAACATTTTGGCACCCTCTTGGCTGACAGCTTCTGCACACCTGGCTCATGGATTATACACCCAACACATTCCCAGGCTATCTGTAGTATCTCAGCAATTGTTTTAACCGATAGTCACTGATCTGCCAAAATCAGGTCATGGACATGGCCAACAATTTCAGGAGTTGACACCGTTTGAGGCCTCCCAAACCTTGCTGCATCTTCGGTCTTGAAATCGCCACACTGAAAATTTGCAGGCTACTTCTTCGCTGTGGAGTATGATGGAATATTGGTCACTCAATGCTTGCATCATACATTCATGGATTTCCTTTGGAGTTTTCTTCTGCAGAAATACGAATTCCATGACGGCTTAGAGTTCCACACGTTTCGTTGACATGGTTCAATCAATGATCTGAAACAATGTCAAAACATAGCATTACAATACTTCAAACTGGCATTTTTGCAAAATAACACTCAGAATTTTAGAAAGTTGGTTGAGCTGAGAACTTTGCAGCACCCCCTCGTATTTAAGAATGACCAAGAGAGGACAGCGTGTGCTTCAAGTAATTCAAAATGCGGCCACAAAGGTTTTGATGGGGGTTAATCAGTTTACTTCAATGCACCCAGTGTTGAAAGAACTACACTGGCTGTCCATTGAAGGAGAATACAGTACAACGTATTGATGGCGGTACATAAGATCTTATATGGACAAGCACCATTGTATTTACAACAAATAATGTCTGTATATTTACCAAGTAGGAAATTGAGATTACTGAGGCAGTGATGCTCTCAGTTATTGAGACCGTACGAAATGTTGTGACAGGGCATTCAGCATTTTCAGGGACTGAAGTACGGCTATGGAACAAGTTGCCGGGTGTGTTGCATTTATGTAAGAGCATGGAACAATTTCAAAAATTGCTTAAAAGACACATTTGTTTGTGCAGGCATTTTATAACATATTCATTTTTAAATGATGATTTATAGGATTGCTTTATTGGTAAGGCTTTGCGCAGGCTTTTTATGACATATGAATTTTAAATTATGATTTTATTTATACGATTGTTTTATTGTTAATGTTTTGTATGTGTATAAGTTATGTTTGTTGATTGGAGATAATTTTATGAATAAATAAATCTGGTATAGCAAGTCTTTTTTATAAATTAAATAAAAATAAAATAGCTTTCAGATCAGAAATGAGCAAAATTTCAGAACATGGCTGTTGAACACTTTTTAATTGGATGTATTACTTCTTATATAAGAACTGGTAACCTTAAAAGAAATACACCCATGTTTAGATGTACAGTAATACACTGACCTAAGTACTAATCGGGTATCACACTGTGTATAAGGACAGCATAATATATTTGCTCGCTCTCTATATAATTATACACCTGAGGATTCTACTGCTTTTCCCTTTTCTGACACAGAAAGCCTGCCGTATTTCCAAGTGCTTTGACTGCGTTCATTACTTTTCAGCCTAACACTCTGGTCTGTATTGCACAACCTGTATTGAAAGCTGGAGGAAATTTTTATTTCCATGCTGGCTAACTTGGTCGACCCAGCCTGACTGCCATGGAAGAACAATGAAGAAAGCCTGGCTGCACAAAATGCTCTTTCAGGGAGAGTTTTTCCACTTGGACTGCCACAAAGTATTTTGGAGTTCAAAACCATGAGTAAACAACATACATTTCTCTCTAACTAAGCGAAGACCTCAGAGCGCACAAGCGCTTCCTTTGCAAATCCTCGGAGGCAGCCAAAAAAAATCGGAGGTTGGAATTAGCTAGAGCTGCGTTTGACTGATAACAGTAAGAAAAAAAAAAAAAAAAATGAAAGAAAGAAAGAAAAATGCAGCAGTTATAGTGGTTCTGGTTTCAGCCAGACAGCTACTGTTCACAACTGGATTACTGTCCTAATTACAGCAACTTGACAGGTTTATTTATCATCTTAATAAAGGAGAATTATTTTATTTTCTCCTCCGATTGGGGCCCGGCCTATCTTACAGAGAGCCAAATACACAAAAGAGTTCTTAACTACACAAAGTCTACATGGCTCCCAAAGACAGAGACATCATTCATCTCATTCTCACTATGCTAGAAAGAGACTGAGAGGTTTTCCTCCCAGAGAAAAGAGTTCATAAATTCTCTAAATCCAGAAAGATACAGTGATGCAGTGCAGAGAGGTTGTGGCTTTTCCCTGTCCTGTTCTTCCACTTTCCCCGATGTCAGATCACATTAAAAGAACAATCAATTTTTCTGTCTGGCTATGTGTGGCTTTTTTTTTTTTTTTTTTTTAAATTTCATTCAATCATGCCGAGGCCAGAGGAACTTGGCTGCTGGCCAGAGACTCATCAGTAAGCCGGCTCCACGTCTGGTAGAATAACCTGGCGACGCCGTGTCCTCTCTTCTTTAGGTTGGCTGGTGCTCAAGCCTCACACCTGCTCCGTCCGCTTACAGCACAGATTCATATTTGCATAGGTGCAAGACGAAAATAGCTGGAAGGCACCGAGAAAGGACTTTGCTCCCTTTAGAATCTCAGGATTAACCCTGTGTGCTGCTCATTTTCCACACGGAGCTATGCTGACAGCAACCGGGGGTGAGAAGACAAGAAGACTGTGTCAAGCTTATGGATGAAGTGAGAGGGTCCTTTTATTTAAAAAATGGGAACACATCACCCCTTTTTACCACAAACTACATTGGCTACCCCTTGAATCTAGAATCCTATTCAAGTTCACGTGCTTCTGCTATAAAACTGTTTTTGGTTTATCTCCGAGCTACCTCACCCCTCATTTCAACCTGAACTGCGACAAAAAGAACTCCCGCAGAATCAATCTTTTCGCCCTTCCCCTCCCTAAAACTATGTCACCTCAAAAGGTTCTTCGACAAAACCTTCGCCTTCCAGGCGGCCAAACAGAACCCTTGGCTAGCCCAAATTCTGCTCAAGGCCCACACCTACCTGGATTTCCGAAAAATACTTCAAAACTCATTTATTCCACGCCCAAAATCCCTAATCCCCTCTCTTCCACTTCTCTCACCCCTCCCTCAAACGACCCAACTCTCCCGGTACCCCCCCTTTTTGATCTCCCCCATCTCACTAACTCCAATGACCTGTACAATCCCCCCCTCTCATGCTCACCTTCATCACCTCATTGCTTGTAATTATGATCAATTGTAAGTTTTTGTTAAATTTTGTTTATCTGTTGTGAAAACTCCCCTCCTCATGCTCACCTCAATATCTACATTACTTGTAAATCTAGTTTATTGTAATTTCTTATTAAACTTTGTTTAATTGATGTGAACCGCCTAGAACTCCCTGGGTATGGTGGTATATTCAAAGCATTAAACGGCTCCGCCCCCCCCCCCTATCTAAACAACCGCCTAAACCAGATCCTCACCTCAAGACAAAGAAGAACTCCGAACCCTTTTGCCTTCCCTCCACTCAAGGGCACTCAGCGCAAAAAGATGTTTGATAACCTTCTGACGACGCAAGCAGCAAAACTTAACCACTCCATCTCCAACCTGCTTACGGCAACGGGCGACTTCAAAACTTTTCGAAAAGAAATCAAAATCCCACTTTTCAAAAAATTTATCCAGATATCTTAAACCAACCCTTCCCCCTCCTCCTAGATAAATTCTCCCCCAAAACCTCCACTTAAATAATCTCTTCCTCCCCAAAACACCAACCGAGTATTCAGATCCCTGAAATGTAACGTAATCTTATTTGTACTCTAACTGTAATCTATTTGTTATATCACACAGTAACGTACAGTCAATTTAATATCCAATTTGCAAGTTCTTCCAGAATTAATCCAGGTACCTCTCCTCCCTTGTAACAAAAAAAACCAAAACAAAAACTGTTGTAACTTCACTGGAAATGTCCAGTTAGCTCTTTTGTAATCCGCCTTGAACTGCAAGCTATAGGCGGAATAGAAGTCCCTAATGTAATGTAATATAATGTAATGTAACAATACTACAAAATTGCACGGTGTCATCAGCTATTTCCAGGTCAGTTCCTGTTCCAAGACGACAATGCATCTTGCCATCACTCCAAACAGGTGATCAACTGGAAGCATCAGAACAACGTTGAGTCCGGGAGATATCCAAGAGACATCAAACATGAAAACACGAGTTGCTTGAGTCACTCATTTCAGCCTGGAACTGCGTTGTCACCCATGATCACCTCATCAAACTGGTTCAGTCAACGCAGACACGGTACAGAGAGGTGATAAATAACAGAGGGTGGACCACCAAATTTCTCATTCACACAAAATGACCTTTTTCAAGGCCACCTACATGAATATGAAGGATAAATGATGCTCGTATGTACTTTTTGGGCCAGCAAAATACATTATTCAATTTATGCAGAAAAACAATTAAAATGGCAAGTTTAACAAACACAAGAACATAAGAATAGCCTTAATGGGTCAGACCAATGGTCCTTCTAGCCCAGTAGCCCATCCTCATAGTGGTCAATCCAGGTCATTAATACCTGGTAAAATCCCAAAAAGTAGAACCATTCCATGCTGCCAATTCAGACTATGGACTTTTCCTCCAAGAGTTTGTCCAAACCTTTCTTAAAACCAGTTACGTTGCTTGTCTTGCAAAACACTTGCATACCAAGTTCCTTGCAATCCAAGGTTTTACTGTACTTCACTTTGGCCTCAAATATTAACAAATAATGCTAAGACTTTTTTTTATGAAATGATGCACCCAACCTGAATCATTTTTCTCTCACAATTGTCTACAGAAATTGCAACAATGTACCGGAACTGTAGTACTGCAGCCAAATTACCAATATTTTTTTCTCCTCAGAATCACACTAACCACCTACGTACACTTCAAACCAATTTAAAGTATGTAATTTGTAACTAACCACAGTATCAAAAACATAAACTTTGTAGCAAGTCTACGTTCCCTAAAGTACTCTAGTTACAAACTTGCTAAAAAGTATTTTTCTACGATAGTGAGACTTCTCAGCCAGTTCTATAAATTTATAGCTTGCAAATTATTGAAATCTTCTTCCAGCTGAATCCCTCCTTTCCCTAATATTTCTGATATATGTGAAACATAGAAACATAGAAGATGACGGCAGAAAAGGGCTACAGCCCATCAAGTCTGCCCACTCTGCTTACCTACCCCCTGTCTATGCCCTAATGACCCAGTTTTCTTATCTTGACCCTCGTAGGGATCCCACATGGGTATCCCATTTATTCTTAAAGTCTGGCATGCTGTGGTCCCATATGTGGAAGAAATCGGGGCATTGTGATTTAGCTGATTGAGCTGGGAAGTGTTACAGGACCCAACAGACAAACCACTCATTTGCTTTCTGTCTCCTGAGCTAAAGATATTGCTTAGCAGGTGTCTGTCATAAAAAAAACAAACCCTGAGTCCTCAAGGAGATGGGCATGACAAAAGGCAAGGCAAGAATTACTGTGGTCTGTGGAAAACCCCCCACTATAAAACACACCATGAAGGCAGAGGTCATGAGGAGGCGATTCCCTTTCAATACTTGTCGTTTGACAAAGGGAGCGCAAAATGAGACTCGGCCCCGTCCGTGGCAGGAGTTCAATCCCAGGTAATGACCTAGGTAAGGGGTGTAATAAAATGGAACAGAGTTTAGCTGGAGTTTTGCAGTGGAAAGAATTAAGAGTTCAGGAGGAGGGGAGTGACATGGGAATCTTCCCTAAAGCCCAACAAAACCAAATCTGCAACTCAAATCGATTGCTCGGTTTCAGTAGAAACCAAAAACAAACCTCCCCCCCCCCAAAAAAAAAAAAAAAAAAAATAATAATAATAATAATAATAAAGCCCTCACTGGAAATTGCTGCAGGAGGTCCTGGCAGCCATTTTGAGATTGGAACCATTTGAAAATGGTTGGCGGGACGTCCTGCGAGAATCTTATGAGGCTGCCATGGAATATTCTGCCAGACATTTCTCCTGAGCAGGAGCACCAGGCAGGAACGAACGGGGTTCATTTCTGCCCTCCAAAGGCCACTAAACCACTAGGCCTATAGGTGGAGAGTGACTGTGAGGGTGAAGTTTCAACTGAAACCCCGAAACCAAGATTTCGGGTTGGTTTTGGTGCCAAATCCAAAACTCTTGGGGTTCCTTTTACAAAGCGTGACTTTTCATCACACGCTAACCCCCCCCCCCCGTGCTAGCCAAAAAACTACCGCCTGCTCAAGAAGAGGCGGTAGCGGCTAGCGCGGCCGGCGGTTTAGCGCCCGCTATTACGATCGTTAAAACCGCTAACGCGCCTTCGTAAAAGGAGCCCTTGGTCTCTAATCCTTCCGAACTTCTGCTGCACTGGTATCACAAGCACTTCGTGGATAAAAGCAAGAGGTTCCCTAGCCAAAGGCAAAAGTACTGTTAGAGAGATCCATAGGGACCGGCATCGGGGTAGGTTTACCAGATTTTACGCCTGTAAAATCCAGACACGTGGCCCCACCCCCCAGCCCCGCCCATGTCACACACCCCGTTCCGCCCCCCCCCGGCCCCACCCTTAAACCTCCTCCTCAAGCTCGGAGTCATGTTTGGAGGGCTTCCGAACATGAACAGGCGTGAAGTCACCGCGTTGCACCCAAGCGTGCGCAGATGCCCTGCGGACACGCCCCCCCGAGCTCGAAGCTTAAAGCCGGCTGTACGCCTGGACAGTTCTCTACGTACAGGGTTAAATCCGGGCATCTGCTAATCCTACATCAGAAGCACATTCTTTTTTCCGTCGGGATGACTACCTTCCTACGATGTTAACACATACAAAAGTCAGCAAAAGGAGTTCAATTATATATATGCTGATACAGGGACTTTAGATCATCTGTTTTTTTTTTTTTGTCCACTGGTATTTAGTTTCTGGAAATCAATTTGGGGACAAATAAATATTGTTTTAGAATCGGATATTCCCTGAACATATGAAGCCATAATTTGTGGCACTATGTTACACGTTAAACCTCCCCTTGATAAATATAAAACCCGTCTTTTCCTGGTTTTGACTGGAATAAATGTTCAATTGATCACGAAAAATTGGAGAAGCCATGTTAGGTTAAACTACACATTTTGGTGGACAAATGTATGTAAATACATACAAATATGAGAGAATGAATGCAGAATGTTACGGGTCCAGTGTTTCATTTAACAAAGTATGGAGTCCATTGCCTTTATTTGCTGCTTCACATTAATAATAATAATAATAATAATGATTTATTTCTTACATACCGCTATACCGTGAAATTCGAAGCGGTTTATGTACTTTTCTTCTAAGTTTTTCCTTACACATCCGGGGTGGGAGTGGGGGGGGGGGGGAGAAGGAGAGGTAATTGAGAAAATGATATTAATTCTTCATATCAATGTAATAAATAAAGATGTCTTGTATTATTCATAATTGATAGAAGGGTGGGTGGGTAAAGTTAGGGTTCTATATACTATGGGGCTCATAATCGAAAGAGAAAAACGTCTAAAAACCGGCCTAAGTCGGCACTTGGACGAACGTTTCTCAAAAACATCCAAGCGCCGATAATAAAACCGGGTTTTGGACGTATTTAAAAACGACCTAGGCCTTCATAGTGCCGCTCAACGTCCAAAGCTAAACGGGGCGTTTCAGGAGGCGTGTCGAGGGCGGGAGTTGGGCGGGACGTGGGCCGGCTTACACTTAGTCGTACAGCATGTAAAACTGAAAGTTTAACAACAGAGCCTAGATGGAACTTGGACGTTGTGACTTAGACCATGTAAAACATGGTCTAAGTCACAAAAACCCACCTAAACTCACCAGATAAGCACTGCAAACACATAACACAGACCCCCACACACCCCCACACATAACACAGACCCCCCAGTGATCACCAACCCCCCCCCCCATAAAAATTTTATTCACAACTTTAAATTTCAGCCTCCAGACCATCATCACCTGGCCGCCTGGCAGAGGAAAGCCTAGTCGTCCTGCACAGAGGCAGCTTAAGTCGTCTTGGGGGTGGGTTAGGGACTCATAGAGAGGAGGACCCATGCCCATAAGCCCCTGTAATCACTGCATTGATACTCCGGCTCTCGAGGACTGGAATTACCCCTGGTCTATGGTATCGAAACTGGAAGGGGAAGGCAGGCAGACTTGATGGAGCCTTGTGGTCTCTGTCCACCATCACAGTTTCTGTGCCTGAAAAAGTGGCAAAGGCTGGATTCTGCGTATCTGGCTCAAGTCCACGATAATGCGCCTACCCAAATCATGTCTATGGTACTACAGTCCTGTTCTCTAAGATGAGTCTCTAATTCACTGCTGGGTTATTTTAATAATTTAAGAGCTGAAACTGAAGATTGTAATGCATTGACCATCAGCCTGCATCTTCTTCTTATTACACTCATAATCTCTGAAGCATTAAACCAGACAATCTCTCTCGCTTCCTCCAGAACAGCAGATTTTGCATACATCATTGAAAAAAAAAAAGCTCAGAATCTGTAAACAAGCAGGAATTTTTATTTGACAAAAACAAAAAGGGCAGACAGAACATAGGGCAAAAAAAAAAAAAAAAAACAACTTTTTTTCTTTCTTGAGATCAGAGATAAAGAAAGAAAAAAAATAAAAATCTGTTTTCCTTTCTGAACTTCACTAAAAATGATACCTCCCCCTTCGCCCCTAGAGCATGTGCTTGGCTACTCCACGGCAAACATTCCTGTGACATTACACTGTCAGCGTTGGGGGGAGATGATTTTATTTTCGGTTAATGGCTTTCTGTCTCTCTTCCCATTTGTCACAATGGATCAATATAAGATGAGTGAACTTTTCCATCCAGGACTGGAAGGAAATGGTTGTTGAAAAAAAAAAAAAAAAAGAAAGTGAGCATGAAACACACAGGATGTTGTGGTTACAGAGCTTGGAAGATTTATTTACTAGGAATTTGAGTTAATTAAATGGGAATGTTTCAGTAAGAACACTGAGGGAGGGTTGCTATGTTGCTAAGGCTTTCTGGCTCCACAACCCGATCTTACAAAATAGATTCTTTTTACACTTTCTCTCTCCTGTTATACAAGGTTCATAGACAACAGCGCGAAAGACAAAAGTGCGCGCCGACAATTGAGCGCAGCGCGCGCAGCCGCGCCGCTCCGCTCTAAATTACAGTTTTTAGGGGCTCCGACGGGGGTTTTTGTTGGGGAACCCCCCCAGTTTACTTAATAGACATCGCGCCGGCGTTATGGGGGGTTTGGGTGGTTGTAACCCTCCACATTTTACTGTAAACTGAACTTTTTCCCTAAAAACAGGGAAAAAGTGAAGTTTTCAGTAAAATGTGGGGGGTTACAACCCCCCACAATGCCCCCACAACGCGGCGCGATGTCTATTAAGTAAAGTGGGGGGGTTCCCCCCCACGCCCCCCCGTCGGAGCGCTAAAAACAGTAATTTAGAGCGGTGCGGCGGCGCGCGCTGCGCTCAATTGTCTGGGCGCGCCTTTGTCCCGGCGCGCTTTTGACCTGACACCATTATACAAGGCAGGTGTAAAGAGCTTTAGCCAATAGTGGAGAGGAGGAAATAGTGGATGCTGTGGATGGGCTTTATCTGCCATCATGTTCGAATGTTTCTATAACCATAAAGTTCTATGACATCACAATGCATGTGTAAAGAGCTTTAGCCAATAGGGAAAGGAGGAAATAGTGGATGCTGTGGATGGGCCTTATCTGCCATCATGTTCAAATGTTTCTATAACCATAAAGTTCTATGACATCACAATGCATGCGTAAAGAGCCTTAGCCAATAGGGAGAGGAGAAGATAGTGGAAACTGTGGATAGACAGACTGGATGGGCCATTTGCCCTTTATCTGCCATCATGTTTCTATGTATCCATCCAGAGTTTGAACAGCCTGTTGAGATGACTGGAGCTGAGAACTCAAACAGCAGCATTCTCCATTCTTAGAAGAACGTGAGCAAGGTGGTCAATCTACAGAATGGTCAATGACATTAGCATAACCTCCATTAAGAACCTTGTTGCACTTTTATTACAGCTCATATGTTGACTAGTACATAGACACAGACACCAATAGAAGATAAGAGCAGTAAGGTCATCCACCCTGCCCAACTTCCCTGGCGCGAGCAGCATCACCAATTCACCGCCCAGGTTGGCTCTCCCTCTGACGTTATTTCCTAGGCGCAGGACCCAGAAGTGATGTCAGAGGGAGAGCCAACGCTGGTGCGAGCAGCAGGTTGGAGTTGTCGCTCACGCCAGCAAAGAGATAGAGGTATGGTAGGGGGGGGGGAGAGTAAAGGCACGCGCATGGTGGGGGAAGGAGTGGGAACGGAGAGGTGCCAGTGGCCTCACCAACACAACGCTCTGGGCGTATCCCCCCCCCCCCCTGCACTATACCGCTGTATTTATCCAATCTTTCACATAGCTGAGAACTCTTCCAGTTATGTGTAAACCATCTTAATGGTAGCCTACGTGAATAACATCCTCTCTAAATGCTCCAACCCAAAGGGAAGGGTTTACCGAAGATGGTAAGATGCCTCCCCCCCACCCCAAATATATTCTGCTGCTTACACCAGAGATCTTCACTACTTTTAAAGCAGGAGCCAATCTGTCCAAAAATGTTCAATGTAAAAGTCAAGCCCAGGAGCAGAAAAAGTATTAGATACCTTTCAGCCTCTACCGCCATGAAGTCTCCACCCCTATTCCCGTCAAGCCAGTCCTCCCCGCCTTCTACCTCTCCCCTATACTTTCTCTGGAGGCTTGTGCGAAAAGCCTAATTTTGAACCGTTATTCGGTTTTCTTTTTACATAGCTTGCAGTGAGTCTGAACTGCATGCTGCTCTCCCAGTCCTGGGAGAACAGAGTGGGATTGGGGGGGGGGGGGGAAATGGGGCAACACTTTAGGATTGCCATTGCAATGAAGAATCTTGGTTCAAACTGTTCAGCTTTTTTCCATTTGACATGTTTTTTGGTTAATCCACCTGAACCCGGAGTCCTGTGGTTATCCCCTTTCAGTGTCTTTCAAAAGAACTACTGCACATAATATTGACCCACTAAGGAGAACAGCCACTGCGGGGTTCTTCATCTTATGCTATCACCTGCCCCCCCCCCAAAAAAAAAAAAAAAAAATCCCCAAAGAAAAAGGCTATTATTAATGTGTTCAGAAATTCACATTATGATGAAAACCATTTGCGTTGCTTCAGTACTCAGGTGAAGCCATTCAAAAAAAAATAAAAAAAATCAGCAAATAAAATGCAAGAACATACTGGGTTTGTACTTGAACGATTTCCTAAACCGTACACTGTTTCAAAAGAAGTATTATATGCATCTGAGAAGACCGCAGGCCACAACCTGCCAAGTTTCCTGACAGAATGAAAACTTTCATTTGTTCAATAGTCTCCCTCTCTTTATATACAAAAGCTTTAAGGTTCAATGCAGTATGATAAATTATACATTGCAATTCAATTATGATGAAATGTGCCAAGGAGAAACCAGAATCCATGGATGAAAAAATGTTTATAAAAACACAAGGTAAGGGGAAGACAAAATAAAAAATCCTAATAAAAGAAATGGAAAAAAAAATAATATATATATATATATATATATATATATATATATATACAGGAAGCGTTTTTATTGATGTACAGATAAAGGCAGGGAAGGACATGCCACCCCATTCACAGTTTCGGGAAGAACAGCCAAATCAAATAGAAGAAGGGATGAAAGAGCTCAGAGACTTTCCCAACTCATCACATCTAAACCAAGTTCATTCTTTCTTGCCTAAGAGAGGGGCTATACATCCTAAGAACTGAAATGAAAGTGAGCTACCATCCCAGCTAGGTGCAATCCTGTGACCCAAGCCGTCTGACCTGGCTACGATGGCCAGATGTGGGCACTGATTCTTACTAGCACAGGGCTCCGTGGCATGGACCAAGAAGCATTCCAACCACATGTGTTTTTGACAGGAAGATACTTTTAGAGTCCCTTCAAGCTAATGTTTAACAGGTGTTAAGACTGCCAATGTGATTTTTTTTTTTTTTAAATGCTAGCCGGAGTGGTGTGGGAGTGGCCTGCAGTGTCAGCTAACACAATTCAAAGGGAGGCAGTAGGTGCAGCTGCGCTATCACGATAACTTTCATGGCGACGCTCTTCCCCTCCCCCCCCCAAAAAAAAAACACATTCTCTAGTATCTGATACTCCCGACACATCCCAAAAATCAATTACCCCTCCCTACCCCCTCACCCATCCAACCCTGCTTCCCAATGCCACCAAGTATCAGATCTGCTAGGACACATGGTGGCCATTTTGCATCTTGATGTAATGCAAGGCATGAGTGAAAGGGGGACTGCTCCCACCCAGGACCACTGAAACACCAGTGACGATGCCTGGCTAAGTTCCAAGGGGATCAGAAAGTGAAGGGAGACACTAGTTCCCGGCAGGCGGAGATTTGAGTGGGGACGGGGTTTCAACCTAAGGAGTAGGGTTTGGATATTGGGGGTAAGGGAGATGGGATACTGGGGAATGTAGGTGTTAGGGAGTATCAGGGGAAAAAAAAAAGCTTATATAGGCAGGGGGGGTTACTGGGGCATTGGGAGGGGAAATTGGATGTCAGGGGTGTTGGGGGGTTAAAAAATAGGGGGGGAATCAGATAAGGAAGACAGATGTCATGGGAGAGGGTTATCACAGAAATTTTTCATTTTGGGGGTAATATGTAGAAATAAAACAAAAACAAAGGAAATAAATAATACTTTTTTTATTGGACTAACTTACCCCCACCCCTTTTACAAAACCGCAATAGCGGTTTTTAGCGCAGGCCAGCACGCCGAATGCTCTGCGTTGCTCTCGACACTCATAGAGTTCCTATGAGTGTCGGGAGCAACGCAGAGAATTCGGCGTGCTGGCCTGCGCTAAAAAACACTACTATCGGGGCTTTGTAAAAGGGGGGAGGGGTTAATGTAGTTTATGATTCGCTTTCAAAGGTAGCCCCTTTTAGTTTATTAGGTTTTTATATACCGCTTATCCAGATTATCTAAGTGGTTTTTACAATCAGGTACTCAAGCATTTTCCCTCTCTGCCCCGGTGGGCTCACAATCTATCTAACGTACCTGGGGCTACGGAGGACTGAGTGACTTGCCCCAGGGTCACAAGGAGCAGCACGGGGTTTGAACTCACAACCCCAGGGTGCTGAGGCTGTAGCTCCAACCGCTGGGCCACACCCTCCTCCACACCATGTCACTCATTTCATTTCTTTTTTAAGATTTATTTTATTTGAGTTGGACCACATTGCGTCATACACAGTGGTAGATAGTGTGGCACCGTCTAGTGAGCGCCGACCTGGGCAGCAACACAGGGCAGATGTTGAGCCCATCCCACGCATTGACCCTACAGCTTCCGTGTATCCGGATATGATTTTCGGTGAGTCGCACAGGCTACATTTCTTTCCAGGTTGGATTATTGTAATGTTCTCTACTTGGGAATAATAATAATTATTATTATTATTTTATTCTTATATACCGCCAAAGCCATAATAGTTCGAGGCGGTTTACAATAAGAAGAGCTGGACAATCAGATCTTCAACAATGTTAAAACATTGCAAGCAATTCAAAATGCGGCGGCACGCTCGATATGTGGTGGAAACAAATTCAATTACATTTCACCTCTGTTGAAAAAACCTCAATGGCTGCCCGTGCATTGTCGCATCGTTTTCAAAACCCTTATACTAGTCTTCAGAGTAATCCATCCAAAAATTCCCTGGTACCTAGCACAGGTGATGGAACTATATCAGCCATCTAGGCCTCTGAGGGAACGATGCGATTATGTACAAATGAATTTCTCCGTGTATATTATGGAAGTACAAGAACATCAGTAATCTCGATAGCAGGGGGTATCCCTATGGAATAGTCTGAAGGGATCCTTGAGATCACTTACGGATATGCAAAAATTCAAGAAGATACTTAAAACAATATTATTTATGGAAGCATTCCCTAACTGAACAATTATGCTGTAGGAGAACCTTAGAACAACAAAAAAGATTAGGGGTCCTTTTATTAAGGTACGCTAACTGATTTAGTGTGCGCTAAATGCGCACCTTAATAAAGACTTTCCCGCTCTCTTTTAGGTCCTAGTTCACGCTTGCTGTCCAACATCAGCTCTGGAAGGATACACATTTCAAATCAGACATACTGTAATCACAAAACAGAAAATAAAATTATTTTTTCTACCTTTTGTTGGTCCCAGGCTCTGGTTGTGATGTCATAATGCCTCATTCCACCAATGTCTAAGCTCCGCCTCATCTGCCCATGCCTCAGGCAATTTAAAATCATAAGTAGCCACATTCTAGAGCTCAGATTGTGATGTCATAATGCCTCATTCCACCAATGCCTAAGCTCTGTCCTCATCTGCACAAGCCTCAAACACTTTAAAATCATAAATGTTCGAGGCTTGTGCAGTTAAGGCAGAGCTTAGAGGAATGGGGGCAGGCACAAAACTCACGGGGACGGGATGGGGAAATTGAGTTCCTGCGGGGATGGGGACAAATTTGTTCCTTGTCATTCTCTAAGCCAAATACAGAGGCTATTGTGATATCACTGCTGAGGTTGGTTCTTAGGCATTGGTGGAATGAGGCATTATGATGTCATAATATCAGCTCTGGTTACCAGAAACTGAAACTTCACACCAGGTTGGGGGAAGGGGGGATTATCAATGTGAGCTAATGTTAGGATGTATTATTTTATTACTGACTTGTGTCATTTTACCATATGCCCCATTTTATGCAATTAAATACTAATAACT
This sequence comes from Geotrypetes seraphini, assembly GCF_902459505.1. Taxonomy (NCBI): domain Eukaryota; kingdom Metazoa; phylum Chordata; class Amphibia; order Gymnophiona; family Dermophiidae; genus Geotrypetes; species Geotrypetes seraphini. The sequence continues at coordinate 18,981,904 of NC_047098.1, forward strand.
GAGGTTAACCCTTTCAGGACCAAGGGACCTATTTGTCCCATAACTTTAAAATCCTATAAATTTTGATTGGGATAGTCTACAGTTCTAAATTTGATATGTACGGATTCCATATGATACTGCCTTTATGTAAACAAACGGGTTCCGACATTCATTCATTAGCGTCGTTGCCAGATTGACGAGAAGATTCACTTGCCACACTGTCCATAAGCCAGAAGTTTGATTTAAAAAAAAAAAAATAATGATATTTCACAAAAAAAATAAATTTTTTGGCATCTGCAAGCCCTTTTTACCATAAAAATGTCGTCAAAACCACAAAAATTGGCCTACGATCCTTATGGTCCTGAAAGGGTTAAGAGTAAAATAAGACATCTTAATAATAATAACAGTTTATATACCGCAGGACCGTGAAGTTCTATGCGGTTTACAATGATTAGAAATGTTACAGATTGAGTGAATAAACAAAGTACAGATTTAGCGACAGGTGGTTCTTGCGCTCGGTTGTTAAGGACTAAGATTGAATAAGTTGGTTTCCTAAGTATTTCAGGAACAGATGTGTTTTCAGGCGTTTCCTGAATTCTCCATAGGTAGTAGGCACAAGCAATTGTTCAAGGCCTTTACCCCATAATGCTGCTTGATGTGCGAGAAGATGTTGATGTTGACTTTTACATTTACAACCTCTAACCGGTGGAGAAACGAAGTTCAGGTGTGAGCTTCGCTTGTGTCTGTTGGCTGAGAAAGAGAAAAGGTCTGTTATGTATTTAGGGGCTAAGCCATAGAGTACCTTGAAGCAAAAACAACCAAACTTGAATTTCACACGTGCCTCCGTTGCTAGCCAGTGTAAAAGTTGATAGGAAGGTGTCACATGATCAAACTTCTTCAGTCCACAAAGTAGTCTAACCGCTGTATTTTGAGCCAGTTGCAATCGCCGCATGTACTTCTGGGGGAGTGCCAAGTAGGCGATGTTACAATAATCGAGTTGACTCAGAATAATTGATTGTACTAGAATTCGAAATGATGAGGCATCGAAGTAAGCTCTGATGGACCGAAGTTTCCAGAGGGTGTAATAGATTTTTCTGATCAAGGAGTCTACCTGGTCTTTCGTGGTCAGGTTCTGGTCCAGTGTTACACCCAATATCTTCATAGTGGGTTGAATGGGATGACTAAGGTTGTTGAAGCACATTGGTGCTTTAGTGTCGAGTGGGTATGGCGCTGCTATGAAAAATTTTGTTTTCTCTGAGTTTAGTTTTAGTCTGAATTCGGTCATCCATTGCTCCATCCGATTTAATACGTCTGTTGCTTTGGGGGTGACTTCTGAGACAGAGTTGGTGAATGGGATAATTATCGTGAAGTCGTCAACGTAGCTAAATAGTTTTATCCCCAGCTGGAAAGCTGTGCACCCAATGAGGACATGTAAACATTGAAGAGCAAAGGGAGAAAGCGGTTATCCTTGTGGCACGCCAGATGGATTGCTCCATGTATCTGAGAGATCGTGATTAAAACGGACTTGGTATGTGCGTGATATAAGGAAACCTCGAAACCAGTTCAGTACTTCTCCTCTGATTCCGATTGCGTCTAGGCATTGTAACAGTTTTCCATGGTCCACCAAGTCAAAGGCGGAGCTCAAGTCAAATTGCATGATTAGGGCATTGAGGCCCTTACTGAACAAGTAGCGCAAATTGTCCAGGATGGCCGCAATTACTGTTTCAGTGCTAAATAGAGGCCTAAAACCAGATTGAGTTTCGTGCAGGAGGGAGAACAGCAGCCACATTGATAACTTCCCTCCTAAATCTGAAGAAAATGTCTCATTCAGGCCCAAATTACTTCCATTTCATTGAATGTTAACTTTTTTTTTTTTTTTTTTTAAGGAAAGAAAGGAACTTCTCTTATTAGGAAGGTTCCCTGTCAGAGCTGCTCTGCGGGGTCTACTAGATATATGATTTGCAATGGCTATTACTCATCTGTGCATCAGAGTCTGGGCGTCCGAGACTTCCCATGGCTAATAAAATCACCCACAATGTTATCTCATGATAATCTAATGCTATTTACTCTTCCATAGTCACTGGCCTCACCTCATGACTACTCGCTTGGACCACCGTGACTAACCCATGACTCATATCTCTTTTCTAAAAAGGTATTTTTACTGGAAATATTAACCTGTTATCTGTTCAACCACATATTTCTAAGTAGCTTACACAACCTTAGGTAACATCGTTATTCCCACCAGGGAATGGAAATTTGACTGCATTCCAGTGCACGCAGAGCTATGAGGCAAATGTTTCTGAAAATCTTGTTCCCTCAAGTTATGTCTGAATCTTTATTTTAATAAAAACATAACCGAGCCTGAGATAACCCTTTACCAATGATCTATTGGTAGATTTGGGTGTTTTCTTTTTTTTAAGAAAATAACTTCATCTACTGTCTTCAGCTACCAATGTGTTTTGTTTTTTTCTGGCAGTTAACAGATGATTTGTGGATATAATCCACGGTCCGTTCAAAGCATGACCTGTGAACCATTAACCACACTAGGAAGAGACGCATCATCTGGTTCACCTTCCAGACTGTTTACATCACCAAGGTTATTTTTACCAAGAAGAACATTTAAAAACGATCACGCCCGAACCTCTACTTTTAACACCAGCGATTCACAAAGATGAAGCAGCCTATGCTAGTCAAAATAAATGCAGGCGAGAGATACAACGTACTGCAAGTCTCGACTCCAAGCAGCTGCCATCCAACTCAGTTACCATCCAAAGCCAATGTACAGCATCATATTACAACACCATGCTACTACACTGACGCTAAAAACCCCACAAATCTGATTTAGTCATTGTTAGGTGATCAAAGATAGGGTAACCACATGGCTCCAGAAAAAAAGAGGACATATTGAAAGATCCGGGTTTTACTTCCACTGAAAGCAGTGGAAGTAAGGAGGACAGATGGACATCTGGGTTTTCCTTGCACTGAAAGCAATGGAAGTAAAACCCCGGTGTCAGGTCAAAAGCGCGCCGGGACAAAGGCGCGCCCAGACAATTGAGCGCAGCGCACGCCGCTGCGCCGCTCTAAATTACTGTTTTTAGTGCTCCGACGAGGGGGGGGCGTGGGGAGGGAACCCCCCAGTTTACTTAATAGACATTGCGCCGCGTTGTGGGGGCGTTGTGGGGGGTTGTAACCCCCCACATTTTACTGAAAACTTCACTTTTTCCCTGTTTTTAGGGAAAAAGTTCAGTTTACAGTAAAATGTGGAGGGTTACAACCCCCCAAACCCTCCATAACGCCGGCGCGATGTCTATTAAGTAAACTGGGGAGGGTTCCCCAACAAAACCCCCCATCGGAGCCCCTAAAAACTGTAATTTATAGCGGCACGGCGGCGCGCACTGCGCTCAATTGTCGGCACGCGCTTTTGTCTTTCGCGCCGTTGTCTATGAACCGTAAAACCCGGATGTCTCAATCCGTCCTTTTTCTGGAGCCTTATGGTAACCCTAATCAAACAGGCCTCACAGTTCAGAATGATTCTACCACTCGAAAACACCATGACATCCAAGAGCGTAGAAACGACACACTACAAATTTGGCTTGAACATCAGTCAAGTTACAGTAAGGTGTGTTACACAACAGAGCTGAATTGGTGACCCGAAAACTATCCGCTAGGTTTATTTAGTCACCATAATTACGGATGACTACTCAGGTGGCTTTCTAATTACTGACTTCCAAACCGAAATCTGACTTTCTCTTCTGACAATTAACTCCAGCGTCTCAAACCACAAAATTAAATGGAATCCCTTGAGTAGAACTGCTCTCCTTGGAAGATAAAATTCACTATTGGTATATCAGCTCTTTTCAATAAATGTGTGTAATTCCTTCTGATGGCGGAATCACACCCAACCCATTAAACACCTGCTCACCCCTGGGGGGGGGGGGGGGAAAATCATGGTTTTTCTACCGATGCTCGAGAATGGCAGAGAATCTTAATTCAGCACACTGCTTAATTTGCACCCAGCAATGAAAGTAACTGCTTCTCACGTTCGTGTAAATGCCTCACTAATTGAAGGGGGAACTACCAGACCAGACTTAAACCCTAGCAAAATGTAGTCAAGCAATGAAAGTGCCAAATGCTGAATCATGTTAAATCTTGGCGCAGGTGTTTGAGCCACCCATATAATGCCAACCGACAAGGACTCTCGGACCAAAGGAGGACGCATGTAGCCATGATTCTAAATCCCAAATTCCTAAAGCACATTTGGGGGCGAGGGGGGGGAGGTGCAAAGCTGGATCGATATTATTGGGTAAGATTTCTCTACGTCAAAGTCTGCTTGCACCACTTTCTGAAGCCCAGCGAGGAGCCCTGAAACTGGGTCAAGTCCTTGGAAGGGCGCATGACGGCGCCGCGCCAGACAAAATAAATTGAAGAACATGATCCAAAAACTTCCGACTCAATTAGGCAAATATGCTGATGGTTTCAACAGGCAGAGAGTAATGTTGTTTAATTGCAGAGGTGATTCACAAAAGCTGTATGGCAGCCATTTTATGCAAAGGAAATGGCCTTCGGCATCAGAAGATTAGCACCAAGGACCGAAGCTCACCTACAGCAGACATCTAAACTGTTGAATCACCAGGCTTCTGGGGCAGGTAGACCTGGTTTTTTATTTCATCTCGCTGCTATTTAAAGCACTAGGGTGGGGTGGTCAAAAAATGTTTCTGAAAATCATAGAAACATAGAAGATGACGGCAGAAAAGGGCTACAGCCCATCAAGTCTGCCCACTCTGCTTACCCACCCCCTGTCTATGCCCTAATGACCCAATTTCCATATCTTGACCCTCGTAGGGATCCCACATGGGTATCCCATTTATTCTTAAAGTCTGGTACGCTGTCTGCCTCGATCACCTGCACTGGAAGCTGAAGATATGTCTGGATCTTTATTTTACTACAAAATATAGCTAGGCCTGGATAACCCTTCACCAATGGATCTGATTGGTATTCTTGAAGACTTATAGTGCATACGCGTGAAATGGATCACAAACTGCATACATAAAATCAGAAAAATGTGTGTCCTCTTTGCACATAGTGCACGGTCTTTATACTTTATACTCTTCTTAAAGGCTGCACACTATTAACACTTTCCAAGTATATTCGGAACTTGTTATTCCAGTTTTAAATATACAGTAAACTTCAAAGCGGCTTACATTCAAGATATTGAAGAACATAAGAACTGCCATCTCCGGATCAGACCTTCGGTCCATTAAGTCCAGCGATCCGCACACAAGGAGGCCCAGCCAGGTGTACACCTGGCGTAATTTTAGTCACCCATATCCCTCTATACCTCTCGTAAGGAGATGTGCATCTAGTTTGCTTTTAAATCCTAGAACGGTGGATTCCGCATTAACCTCCTCTGGGAGAGCATTCCAGGTGTCCACCACTCGTTGCGTGAAGCAGACCTTCCTGATATTTGTCCTGGACTTGTCCCCCCTTAGCTTCAGTCCATGTCCTCTTGTCCGTGCCACATTGGACATTGCAAATAATTTTTTTTTCCTGCTCTGTTTTGTCGATTCCTTTCAGTATTTTGAAATTCTCGATCATATCCCCTCGCAGTCTCCTTTTCTCAAGGGAGAACAATCCCAGTTAGTAGAGAAAGAGAGATTGTTCACCATCTCCAAGGTAGAGAGAACGAGAGGGCGCTCTCTAAAGTTAAAAGGGGATAGTTTCCGGACAAACTACAGAATAATCATTAATCATTTCAGTTCTTAAAAAATTTTGTGAATAAGAATGATTTTAATGACTCTCTGAAATGTGTGTAAGAGCAAGACCTTCCGAATAAAATACGTAACTGTTTGTCCCAACTAGCTGCCTGAAAAGCAAGCAAGCATTGCTGGAAATTTTTATAGATAGAACCTTAAACTGGGGGAGCGACAAATAAAGCAGTATTACGTAGTGGACGATTCTAAGCTTGTACCTGAAGCAATGGAGGACAAACTTTGGATAATTGCAATGTCAAGTTCACCCTAGAGAGTCCTTTTGCTTCTGTGAACTGGAATTTATAAAATTAACCTGAAATGTTTATACTTCTAGAGGCAGGCAGATTTAAATATCTTCTTTAACACTGGGCCTGTGAGTTAATCTTAAATACTGTTGGCCAACCGCCTTTCAACAAAAGCACCAGTTAAATACAGGGCAGGCTTGCTCACTGTTACCCAAAAAATATTTCTCTGAATGCCAATCTGACCTGATTTTCCACTATCTGCCAGAAGTCAAAGACCAGGAGCTCAGTGGTAAAGTGTGAAAAAAAAACCTAAGGTCTGCAAAAAGCAATCGTATCCAAAAGCCATCTAAAATTTCTGTTTTTCATAATCCTTTCTCGCACTTTTTTTTTTTTTTTTTTACCCACTGTGGTACAGAACGCTGATGCATGCGTCTTTTGGAAAGTTAGCATTTAAATAGAGACTTCAAGTTCACTTGTATTCCAAGGACTATAAAATAAACTCTTTTCTCCCAGCCTGGCTGCCAGAGGAGGCCACTGTTTATCAAAGGAAATGCTTGGCCGTCGGGTGTACACCTTCTCTGGTGAATGCCCTACTCTCCCGGGCACCATGCCCGTTACCTGCCATGCTCTGTTACCCCCGGCGGTCAGGTCAGGGTGTTGATCTCTAAGCTATGTGCTGAGATAGTACCATATTCTGTATCCTTCCCTTTGCACCACTCTTTCCTTTATCATTTCCAATCATTACTCTTTTATCCGGGGATCATCAGGCTTTAGTCTCGCCTGCTGACTGAGGACCTATCATGCACAACCAACCTCTTTAAGCCTTGCCAACTTCTCACCAGGGAGCGAGCCAAGCAGGGTCTCCGACCTCACACCTTTCTCATTCACTGTAGGCCCCAGCCGACACCGTCACAAACAGCGCGGAAAAGTTAAATGAATTCCAAATATGCGATTCCATCTATAGAACCCGTGCAATCGCACGATCCCTCCGCTTCGTTCAAACAGTCAGGAAATGCAGAGAGGTTAACACTACTAGAAGGCTCAGGATGCCCGGCCCGATTGCTGGGGCCTACAGTGGCAGCGCTGTGCACGGGGCAAACGCCAAGTGCTTTCACATGAATTCACAGTGACAAAATTCATCACCGTTCCCGTCACTGCGGATAACCGCAGGAAATAATCTCATGTCATTTTTTTGTGTCTATTTCAACCTCAGTCCTTCTGTCAAGAAGGAATGTCAAGAAGGAATGCTTTTCTTGCTCATTTAAACCATCCAATAGTCTCTTTTATGGACTCTTCCACAGTTGAGATCCAGCAGACTGCTGATGGAGACTATCACAACAGAATATAAGAATATATTTAAGAACATTAGAATAGCCTTACTGGGTCAGACCAATGGTCCATCTTCAAGGTGGCCAATCCAAGTCACTAATAACTGGAAAAATCCCAAATAGTAGCAAAGCCAGGTGAAAGCAAAACGAAACGAAACTTGTGTGGTGGGGGAAAAAGACTGGATGCTATGATTTGTGCAGTACCACAGCTGAACAGACAGAAGGAACTTGCACCAGTGTTGACAGATCAGAGACCATATCAGGCTGCAACTAATCGACACAATGAGTCAGCCTCAGATGCAAGGAGATTGCAACATCTTTCCCTGTGGCCCTCACCTCCCTCCCTCCCTCCTCCTCCCACCCCCACATCAGCAGCTGGCCGTAGGCAAGTAGCAATTTTGCCTGGGCAAAGCTGACATTTGCCTTCCCACCTCATTCTGCCAAGCTGTGCCAACAGTAACTATCAGTAGAATAGAGAGGAATAAATAGCCTTGGAAGAGGAAAAATAATCATAATTTTTTTTATAAAACCTTCAAAATTGAAATGGTGAACCTTCAGGAGGAAAAATAAGTCCATCAAGCAAGAACCCACGAAGAAAAAAAAATAAACGGTCAGTTATAAAAATGGGGTTGAACAATGGACTTCCAATGTAAAGCCAGGAGAGTATAAGTCAGGAGTCTCAAAGTCCCTCCTCGAGGGCCGCAATCCAGTCGGGTTTTCAGGATTTCTCCAATGAATATGCATGAGATCTATTTGCATGCACTGCTTTCATGGTCTGCTAACAGATCTCATGCATATTCATTAGGGAAATCCTGAAAACCCGACTGGATTGCGGCCCTCGAGGAGGGACTTTGAGACCCCTGGTATAAGTCCACAGAAGATACAACCTCATTTTTATAGTGACTGACCCTGCCAGAGGACCACATCGTTCGGTGCTTCAGCTGCACACTTTCTAATGAGGCCTAAGCACAAATTCAAGCTTTCTCTGTTTTCTGTTGATTCCTGTCTGAGTTGCATACTTGCTTGAAGCCCCTGATCAGACTGGAGCTCTGAGTGATAAACAAATGTCTTAGCGTCCTCCCCGCCCCTCCCATCCCACTTCGACTGTTTTGTCTGAGGCCCTGGCTCAAGAATTCCAGACAGCATTATCATGGCCCCCATCTCTTACGTACTGTGCTGTCTCCGCAGCAGGATACATTTTTAATAAGCAGACTGATCAGAGACCAGAACGGCTCGTGGCTAATTTTCTACAGCCTCCCCTGTAGGCTTTTGGGGATAAAAGGGAGATGATGTTATGGCAAACGGAGCGAACCGCTGCTTTTTAAATACAGGCAGTCCCCGGGTTAAGAACAGGTTGTTTTTTTAAAACCGTTCTTAAGTTGAATTTGTATGTAACTCAGATTCTAGTCTTCTTCCCACCTTCTCCACCTCGAGGCCCCTCTTGCCCATCCATCCCACTGTTCCCTCATCCACAATTACTTCCTCTCATCTCTCTCTTCCCCATGCATCTCTACCTTGCTCTTCTCTCACCACTATGTCCAATAATTCTCTCTCCCTCCCTAAAATTCTCTCTCTCTCCCTATAATCAACAATTCTCTTTCTTCATCTCCCCACGTGCATTATCTCTCTTTCCCTCTCTCAGACACCCAATTCTCCCTTTCTATTCCCTCCCTCACTCCAGCATCTCTTTCTTTCACTCCCTCTATTCTTCCATCCCATGGTTCATGGTCTCTTCCCTCCTTCCCTTCATTCTGTGTCCCAAGTTCATGCCACCTCCCTCCTTCCTTCCATCATTTGTCCGAAGCATGTGCTCCCTCCCTCCCTCCCGAGTCCCAACACGCCCCTCTCTCTCCCTCCCTCCATTCTGTGCCTCAAGTACATGCTTTCCTCCGGCAGAGGTTTACCTTCTGGCCAGCTCCCTCCTCCTTCCTGCTGCAGTCGTTTGTCTGCACAAAACCGCAGGCGGCGGCTGAGCCAGAAGCCTTCCCTCTGATGTCAGAGGAAGCTCCTCCCATGTCAGCGGGAAGGCTTCCAGCTCAGCCGCGGGATGCACGTAGGAGCCGCCGCCCGCAACTTTGTGCAGAGAAATGACTGTTGCAGGAAGGAGGAGGGAGCCAGCCAGAAGGTAAACACCCACAAGAGGAAGGTACAGAATGGATGGAGGGAGGGAGAGGGGCACACTGATACATCGAAGGTAGAACAGGACCCCTGTTCGTAAGTACGAGTCCGACGTAAGTCAAATGTTCATAAAACAGGGACTGCCTGTAAACAGAACCAGAAGGCACATGATACCATGATAACATTCCTCCCTGATTCAAATGTGATGGCCCACAGCAAGACACCGAGGTTCAATTTCTGGACCTGGCTTGCGATCTTTGGGCCGGTATAATACAATACAATTCTTGTATCTGCAATTTTCCACACGGAATCAACGGGACTTACAGCAAAAGGATTTTACATTAGTAACTCTACGTAGAAGATAAGCGAATCTGACGTGGATCACTCAGGTTGAGATAACTTTGATGAGATGGGGGACGAAGTCTTCAAATGGTGTTTAGTAGTTACAAGGGGAAAAATCATGTCTTTAGCTTTTCCCTGAAGTGGAAGTATGTAGTGGGTTGCCACAGATAATGCAGGCAGGCTGTTCCAGATGTGCGGTCCTAGGAACTCAAAGGTGGAGTTAAACATCTTCTTCCTGCGTACTTGTTTAGAAGACGATAAAGGCTAAGGATTCTGCAGGAGCATCATGCTCTCTGAGACACCAGAGTTCAGGACAAATTCCAGAGCCACAGGAGTACTGCTGTGATGAGCGCGTCAGGAAAGGGGGATGAGGCAGTTAAAAAGGGTAAACACCCCACGCAGCAGTGAATAAAACCTGTGGCATTAAGTGAACAGTTACTGTGGGGTGTATGTGTATGTTATAGGCTAGAGCAGGGGTGTCCAATGTCGGTCCTCGAGGGCCACAATCCAGTCGGGTTTTCAGGATTTCCCCAATGAATATGCATGAGATCTATTTGCATGCACTGCTTTCAATGCATATTCATTGGGGAAATCCTGAAAACCCGACTGGATTGCGGCCCTCGAGGACCGACATTGGACACCCCTGGGCTAGAGAATGACACCGGGATAAATTTCTTCCCGTCCCCACAGGAACTCAATTTCCCCGTCCCGTCCTCATGAGTTTTGTCGCTGTCCCTGTCCCTTTCCTGTAAGCTCTGCCTTAACCGCACAAGCCTCGAAAACTTATGATTTTAAAGTGTCTGAGGCTTGTGCAGATGAGGATGGAGCTTAGGCATTGGTGGAATGAGGCATTATGACATCACAATCTGAGCTCTAAAATGTTGCTGCTTATGATTTTAAAGTGTCTGAGGCTTGTGCAGATGAGGATGGAGCTTAGGCATTGGTGGAATGAGGCATTATGACATCACAATCTGAGCTCTAAAATGTTGCTGCTTATGATTTTAAAGTGTCTGAGGCTTGTGCAGATGAGGATGGAGCTTAGGCATTGGTGAAATGAGGCATTATGACATCACAATCTGAGCTCTAGAATGTTGCTACTTCTGATTTTAAAAGGTTTGAGGCTTGTGCAGATGAGGACGGAGCTTGCAGGGATGGGGCAGGGACAGGAAAAGAACTCGCTGGGATGAGATGGGAAAATGCTCGTTCCCACGGGACGGGGAAAAAATTGTCCCCTTGTCATTCTCTATTACAGGCTGAAGAATGCAGAAAAGACGGAGGCCTCCTTTTATTAAACTGCACTAGCAGTTTTTAGCACGGGGAGCCACGCTGAATGCCTGGCGCTGCTCCTGATAATCATAGGAACTCTATGAGCGTCGGGAGCAGCGCGGGGCATTCAGCATGGCTTCCCGTGCTAAAAACTGCTAGCTCAGTTTAATAAAAGGGGATATGAGTGCAGGAGTTCCCTTGTGCTCACCTGGGCTCACACTGTATTAAAATGTATGGTGATGAGGCCATTTAAGTATTCTTTTGCAATGCAAAGAAGAAAACAGTGGCTTTTAAAGTGTGCACCAGCTCCGGGCAAATGTGTTGGCCAAAGAGGATTTAGTGCGCATAAAAATCAGCCTCGTAAAAATTTTATGTGCAAGACATTTTTATGAAACTAATGTGTGTGCCAAACAGCAGGCACAGATGTGTGCTGGCACTTTTATTTCGTTCAGACATGCGCAAAGTGACATGTGCAAAGCGAACGCAAAGGGAGCTGAAGAACCTTTTTGCCCGTGCACGTACAGATTCACCCCTTTTTGTCCTGTTTGTCTGTCATAATTAGATTGGGCTCTCCTGATTAGAGCGCAAGTTCTTGAAATTCGTTATCTCATTAGCTTACCGCATCTCATGGTTTAAGTTCTGCGGCAGACACCGTGCGCGGGGCCGCCTGCGTGTGGCTCTATTGCACGGCTTTCTACATCAACCCCTCAGCTGGAAGTTAAGCGAAAAGCCCAGGACATCAGCATCCTTTGACTAATTTAAAAGGCCTCAAATCAAAAAAAAGGCAGAATTTTATTGGATTCTTGAACCCAAGCCATAAATCAGAAAAGGATATATATATATTTTTTTTAAATTATGTTTTGACCATACTTCAATGTTCTCTCAAAGGGGTGGGGAGGTGAAGTTAATAAGGACAACACTTTCTAATTACGTGAATTCATTTACGTAAGGGACTAAAGATAAAAGAAGCCTTCAAAATTTTGGTCCTTTGTAGTATTTGCCCTGTCACGCTGGCCCTCTAAGTTCTCAGGACAAGAGGCCATTGATTTATGATTTTTGCAAATCCAGTTTACTTGAACTCCGCAAGGGATGCATTTATCAATGGCCTGGTATCCCAGGAAGCTAAAGGGGCTTCTTGCTTTGCAACCCGAGCTACTAAAATGGATGAATTTTTTAAAAGACTTCTTTATCTTTAAATCAATTATGCTTAAAATTTAAAACAATTTAACCCCATGCACAAATACATTAAAAAGGCTACGTCATTATTAATTGCTCCTCCATCCCTTTTTGAGAGAACATTCAAATATAGCCAAAAGTGAACATAGAAAGCCTCTTCTGTCTGCAAAGCTGAGATGCACCCGTTTGAATTGGCAGAATAATTTTCCACTGACGTGGCTCCTCCCCCTCACCCAATTCTCCCATCCAACTGCAGCTGGAGATGTCGTTAAAAGGAACGACGAGGCATTTCCTGTGGGCTTTTTTTTCTTTCTTTTTTTTTTAAATTTTCCTACATTCTTGGCATGTAAGGAAAGAAAGCAAGGGAAAAGCTAGCAGAGGAAGCCTGGCAAGCCACATACAACACTAACAGAGTGAGGGCTTTTAGACCTTGAGAAGGGGACAGATTAGGGTTCAGCAGGGTGCTGGAGAAGAGCCTTCCTCTCATATCAACTCCACGATGACAAAGAGCAACAGAGGACTGACAGCTTCCACTGTAAAATAATGGCCATGAGGAATAGTGATCTTGAGCGAGAGGTCATGGTCTCCTCCATCTTTCACTGGGTAAAGGAAAAATCTGCCACAGTTCAAAAAAGGTTTCAGGTCATTTACCTGACACAAAACCAGCACGTCAAGGCAGATATGGACTGCCCCACTCTAAGCCTGACTTCCTTCAGGATTCAGGAATGTTCCTATCATCAAGAACATAAGAAGTGCCATCTCTGGATAAGACCTTCGGTCCATCAAGTCCGGTGATCCACACATGCGGAGGCCCTGCCAGGTGTACACCTGGCGTAATTTTTAGTCACCCATATCCCTCTATGCCTCTTGTAAGGAGATGTGCATCTAGTTTGCTTTTAAATCGTAGGACGGTCGATTCCACAATAACCTCCTCTGGGAGGGCATTCCAGGTGTCCAACACTCGTTGCGTGAAGCAGAACTTCCTGAAATTTGTCCTGAACTTGTCCCCCCTTAGCTTCATTCCGCGTCCTCTTGTCCGTGTCAAATTAGACAATGTAAATAATTTTTTTCTGCTCTATTTTGTCGATTTCTTTCAGTATTTTGAAGGTCTCGATCATATCCCCTCGCAGTCTCCTCTTCTCAAGGGAGAGCAATCCCAGTCTCTTAAGTAGATCCTCGTATTCCAGTTTCCCCATACCTTTTGCTAGCTTCGTTGCTCGTCTCTGCACCCTCTCCAGCAGTTTTATATCCTTCTTTAGGTTGGGAGACCAATGTTGGACACAGTATTCCAAGTGGGGTCTTCCATTGATTTATTCATTCAGATTTGTTATACTGTTCTTCAACTGCATGACTGAACGTTTTAGTCTACTGAGATATAGGGGTCCTTTTACTATGGCGTGCTAAACAATAACGCCTTCCATTATAGTCTACGGACGCGTTAGCATTTAGCACGCACTAAAACGGCCGTTTGCCGTTATCATTGCAATTATCCAGGATGAGGAGCGTAACAATATATTCCATTGGATAACAAAACACACCACTTTAGTCCACTTAAAGCCAGCTCCCGCTGAGCTTGAATCCCAAAACTGAGCTGAGAAAAAGCTATTTGGGAAAATAAAGAGGAATTGAACAAACATCTTAATAGACGGGTGTTTAAATGATAAAATCTGAAACCTATTTAAAACCAGAGAGAAGCATATCATATCCGATTTGCATTAGATATTAAATACCTTCTGCTCATGTTATCTCTCAGTACTTCCGTTTCTTTCACCAGCGGGCAAACCAACCAAGGCAAGAAATCATGGATCTTCCGCTGTGATTCTTCTACTGAGTTAATTACCAAAAACCTGCTGGATAACTTTAAGCATCTTACTGTAGTAGTTTTCATGAATGGAAAGACAGCAGGTCTAGGACTAATTCTTTGCTTTTAATTTTCCACCTAGAGCACAAATAGCATTCTTGTAGAGTTTATCTTTGATCAGTAGAACTTTATGACATGTTTCGGTATTATTTTGGGAGGAAGAGAGGAGAAAATGAGAGCAAAAAGTTAGCTATCAAACCATCTCAGCTTTCTACTTACAATGCCTTTGACTGGACATATTATCATGCACTTTAGAGCAGTGGTCTCCAACTCAAACCCTTTGCAGGGCCACATTTTGGATCTGTAGGTACTTGGAGGGCCGCAGAAAGAATAGTTAATTTCTTCTTATTAAAGAAATGACAATTTTGCATGAGGCAAAACTCTTTATAGTTTGTAAATCTTTCCTTTTGGCTAAGTCTTAATAATAATATTGTAATTTATAGGTAAAGAGACATATGATCAAAATGGTTTTATTTTACTTTTGTGATTATGATAAATATACCGAGGGCCTCAAAATAGGACCTGGCGGGCCGCGAGTTTGAGACCACTGCTTTAGAGTATTCAACTCTCTGCAAGTGTAAATTATTTCAATTCCTGAAGACACAGTAGCACCATGGAGTAGCCTAATGTTTAAAGCAGTAGGCTGAGAACCAGGGTAAAAGCCAGGGTTCAAATCCCATTAATGTGTTTTGTGATCTTGGGCAAGTCATTTAACCCTTCACTATCTCAGGTACAGATTGTAAACCCTCTGGAGACAGGAAAATATCTACTGTTCCTGAATGACACTCACTCACAGTACTGTGATACATATAAACTGTTATCTTTATCTTATCGTAATTTTTCGCTGTATTTTTTTTGAAATGTGCGGCCTATTCCAAACAGGTCCTCTCAGACATTACTTACCAAACTGTATATCTTATACTCTTACACAGCAAATTGTATTTCTATAATTTTGCTTTCTTAAAGTCACTGCACTCTGTATTTCCTCTGACTATCTGCATATTGTAATTCGCTGAATGTCCAGCTCTCTTGATTGTAAACCGCCTGGAAGTCGCAAGATTGTGGTGGTATAGAAGAATAAAGTTATTATTATTATTACTACTGAAAACCTACTCTGCCATGGGAGATTTAGCAGTCTACTTTGCCAGATAATCTGCTCCTAGGACAGGGGTGTCAAAGTCCCTCCTGGAGGGCCGCAATCCAATCAGGTTTTCCCCTATGAATATGCATGAGATCTATATGCATGCATTGCTTTCACTGTATGCTAATAGATCTCATGCATAATTCATTGGGGAAATCCTGAAAACCCGACTGGATTGCGGCCCTCCAGGAGGGACTCTGACACCCTTGTCCTAGGAGGTTCCTTTATTTTCCATGTTAGCTTTGGTCTAGGTCAGGGGTAGGCAATTCCGGTCCTCGAGAGCCGGAGCTGGTCAGGTTTTCAGGATAGATATGCATCTCAGATAGATTTGCATCTCAAGGAGGCAGTGCATGCAAATCCATCTCGTACATATTCATTGTGGATATCCTGAAAACCTGACTTGGCTCCGGCTCTCAAGGACCGGAATTGCCTACCCATGGTCTAGGTCAGGGGTAGGGAACTCCGGTCCTCGAGAGCCGTATTCCAAGTCGATTTTTCAGGATTTCCCCAATGAATATGCATTGAAAGCAGTGCATGCAAATAGATCTCATGCATATTCATTGGGGAAATCCTGAAAACCCCACTGGAATACAGCTCTCGAGGACCGGAGTTCCCTACCCCTGGGTCTAGATAAAGGCACTACTGTATGGGCCTCGAGGTTCTGCAAACCAGATTAAAAGATATTTCGCAGGAGACAATATGGAGGAAACCATTTTTATGGACTTTCTCCTTCTAAGACTCTTCTGTTTCAAAGTCATAAGCAGGTTTTTGACCTTAAAACAAAGCATGATAAAGTAGGAATACAGGTCTCCAGTTCATCCAGATAAGGAGTCACTTTTTCGGTTCAACGGTGAAGTCCCTGCCCCGATGGTTATGCAACACTGGTTCAAACCCCCAAGACCTCATTAGCTCGGAGGCTGTGGAACTAGATAGTTACCTTAACAAGTTTTTAGTCTTTACAACACTTTGATCTACGAGCAGATACAGTGCTGCTATCAAGTACTAAAGAAAAAAGTCAGCAAAGAGCTTCCTGCAAGGAAATAAAGGCTGCCTCTTAAGGCAATCTTGTTGGCATGCTAAATATGAAAGAGGAAAAAAAATAATCCAGATCCTTAAAAAAAAAAAAAAAAAAAAAGCCCTTTGCAATCTGTCTTTAAAAAATGACACTCTGGTTTGTGGGAGAATTGTTTTTCATGACAGACCATTTTGAGTCAGGCGACAGAAGGCCGTAGCACACAGGAAGCTAACAGCGTCATATTTAAGCTGTCAAAACGCACAGATTTCTCCTCTCCCCCCCCCCCCCCAAATATGTTCTGTACAGTACACTCACCCACAGTACACTGCTTTTCTGGAAAAGGTGCAGAGCACAATAGAGAAAGAGAACAAGGATGCAAAGAGGTGCCACGTGGCAGTGACCACCGTTTGCGATCATGGTCAGTGGCTTAAGGTAGTTTAAATACCATCAACCCGGCACTTTTTGTTGGTCATCTATGGTTAAGGGGCCGGAGGAGTTGCCGTATAGCAAAAGATTAGAGAAACTGGGCCTCTTCTCCAAGGTAGGGAGAACGAGAGGGCACTCTCTAAAGTTGAAAGGGGATAGATTCCGTACAAACGTAAGGAAGTTCTTCTTCTCCCAGATAGTGGTAGAAAACTGGAACGCTCTTCTGGAGTCTGTCATAGGGGAAAACACCCTTCTTAGGGATTCAAGACGAAGTTAGACAAGTTCCTGCTGAACCAGAACATACACAGGTAGGGCTAGTCTCAGTTAGGGCGCTGGTCTTTGACCAGAGGGCCGCCGCGTGAGCAGACTGCTGGGCAAGATGGACCACACTGGTCTGACCCGGCAGCGGCAAGTCTTATGTTCTTATGTCACGTATGCAGCAAAGAAAGCTTGAAGGTCTCTGAAAAATATGTATAAGGCAAACCATTTGGCAGCGAAGCTTGAACACACTCCCCAACCAACAGGCCTCAAAACCCAGCTCTCTAGGCACCACATTCTGACGTGCAGTGTTAGGCCCTATTTCCATGTCCATGTGAATCTTGGTGCTTTTCATGCGATTGCCAACTGGGCCGACGGCCTCTCTAATCTGAATACCATTCCACAGGAAATTGGACCGAGGGTACCAGAAAGATGGGCACGAGACTAAACTAAAGCTTACCGAGTCATCATTCTGAGAAGGCTCGACTCGGTTTCCAGCAGTTAAATAAACAGGGGATGATTTACAAATGACAAATAGAAGGCAATAGCAAAATTTCACAAGAATTAATTTTCAAAACGTTTGGCAAATAGAGCAGACGCTAATGACATGCTGCATGTGAGAAGATATATTCTTGTCTCGTTCTCCCTATGCTACACTCTCTTGAAGCGATGGCTAGGGTCAAATGACAAAGCCTCCTTCTACGCATAATAATCCTAAATATCTGATACTAATTCCACGCAAACAACACTTCTTGGTAGGTGAGGTTAGGCAACACCAGTCACCAAGAGCCAAAATCGAGTCTGCTCTGTAGGACAGAGAAAACAGGTAATAATAATAATAACTTTATTTTTCTATACCGCCATAGTCAAACTGACTTCTAGGCGGTTCACATAGAAAGAAAGCTGGACAATCAGCGAATTACAAAATGCAAGAAGAAGGAAGTTACATCATGAATTGGAGAAGCATGGAGAAAGAATACATGAGAGAAGAAAGATGTTACATAATACAATGGGGTTAAAAGGGGAAGAAAAAAAAAAATACCTGAGAGAGGTGATCTGATTAAGCAAGGAATTTGACAAATAGAACAGTTTTAATTGATTTTCGGAATGTGTTGTAGGTCTGTCCGGCTTTATTTATGTGGTTTCCCAGGTACTAAGTTAGTTCAGTTTTGTCACGTCAACCCTATGCGACAACATGTACTGAGATATGCAGATTTCTTCGATCTCAAAACCTTGCAACGCTTGTAACAAGTAACGCTTATTAACAGTTTTATTTTGTTCTACAAAATAGTTACGAAACTCTGCCATGTCTTCCCAAATCACCTGAAGTGCTACAACGCAGCCTTAAAAAAATTGTAACAACATTCCCCACCCCATCTATTGTCATAATCCAACCCAAACCAGCCCCCGCTACTAATGCCATTCCCTACCCAACGAATGCAACAATATTCCCCTTTCCCTCACTCATTTTTTCCTTCATTCCATTTTCTATGCTGGCCCTACATTTAAAACCCCAGCCTACATTTCTGGTGGCAACTTCCACGAAGCCGCAACTCTAGAAAGGGCGCCGCTGCGTGATTTGACACACGGTCGGTGGCATTTTTTTAGGTGGCAGACGAGCCCCTTCCCCTTCCACCCCCACTACCCCCTCTTATCTCTTCCCTCCCCCTCCTCCCTATCCCCTTCCCCTCTCTCTCGCCTCTCTTTAACCCTTTCAGGACCAAGGGACCTATTTGTCCCATAACTTTAAAATCCTATCAATTTTGATTGGGATAGTCTACCGTTCTAAATTTGATATGTACGGATTCCATTTGATACTGCCTTTATGTAAACAAACTGGTTCCGACATTCATTCATTAGCGTCGTTGCCAGATTGACGAGAAGATTCACTTGCCACACTGTCCATAAGCCAGAAGTGTGATTTTTTTAAATAAAAATAATGATATTTCACAAAAAAAATCAATTTTTTGGCATCTGCAAGCCCTTTTTACCATAAAAATGTCGTCAAAACCACAAAAATTGGCCTACGATCCTTATGGTCCTGAAAGGGTTAAAGTTGCCTTGAGCCTGTATAGGTATGAGCGACGCACAAATAGATTATAAACATAGATTTTAGGAACAGCACTCTTAACTTAAGCGGCAGTAGTTGTCCTACCACCGGCTAATTTTAATTATTTTAATTGGTGATAAACGGTGTAGTAATTGACCGTATTGTTTAAAAACAATTACAAAACGATTTTTTTTTTTTTTTAAATGGAGGCACCTAAGGGTGCCTCCAAAATGGCCGCTATTCTCCCATCTACAGAGGCACTTTACAATGCCTAACCCCACTTGTAGGTGTGGTGCTAGGCATCGTAAAAGTGCAACCGTAGCCGCAATTCACGAAAAAGGTAGTCACCGGAAATGTAGACCTTTAAAACACAGGTCTGCTTTTCCGGCGCCACCTTTCACAAAGTTGCGACTCTAGAAACAGCGCCGTAGCATGACACAAAACCAGCAGCCATTTTTTAGGTGACCGATGCTGATGGCGCCGTTTACAGAATCCAGCCCAAGGTACTTAAATTTTCTCAAAACTCTATAGACATTAAAAACAGGAACTGGAATCTGAACTTGGAATCAAGTTCATTCTTTGCAGTGTTCATGCGACTTGCATGAGAGAGACAGAAGAAAGAAGAAAAATTTGTCTTCTGGGTAACTGTCCAAGATTGCTCAACAAGCAAGAAAGAACGTCACTCAATTTCAAGCACAAGAGGAAAATGGGTTATAATTCTGCTAAAAGATAATTGAACCTGAAGATAACAGAAAGCTTTGGCAAGAGATGGGATTATTACAACTATTCACAATTTAGAATTCAGTCAGCCCCATTAACAGGAATGATAAAAATAGCGAAAGCGTTTTGAGATTTTTAGAAGTACCCCAAAAAATTCCAAAATACAGATATGCTCTGACATTTCATCTGTGACATTTTATAATGAAATTTTACATGTACACAAAGATTAGCTAAAACATATACACACACAAACAAAAATATATAGGCGTGCACATACATAATATAGATCGGTATGGACATATAGAAAAAAAGTGCTTTCCTGCCTCTGACCCTTTTCTATTGCACTGTGCCTGGAAGAATTCCTGTGTGCTATTTGCAGGCAAGGTCACTGTTGAAAGGGCATGGCTCTGAGCCAGGGAGTTTGCAGAGAGGGGAGGAACTGCTCAGCAACTCAATTGTAAGTTTCTACCGTCTAGCCAGGAGGCTGGAAGCCCAGACTAGAGCTGTTCTGTTCTCTGTGCGCACTCCCTCCCCTCTCTGCCTTCCTCCTCCCTCAGTCTGCCAGGTTTGTCTGCCGCCTGAGTCTCGCTGACGCACTTCTGCACTCAATATCTTTAAAGCCACAGAGAAACATTTCTGCCGGATGAACTGCTGTTTCCACTTTGAAGGCATTAGCATACAGGATTGGGATATTTATTTTTTTTTTTTTTGCCTTGTTGCTTGAAATTCTTGAACATACTGGCCCCCCCAAATATGTTAAATGCATACATTTTATTTCTATGAAATCGTTGCTCCTTAAAATTTGTTTAAATAAAATTGTTTTCATAACCTAGCACCATCTGGGAAACAAACAGCATCTAAGATTTGTTAAATTATGCACACTATGAGGACAATTTTATACAGCTTTTTCCACATTAAGCATGTTTTATATGCTGAAACAAGCTCTAATAAAATTATTCAGCAGAAAGCAAGTGTACAATAAGTATGTACCGTATTTTCACGTAGATAACGCGCACCCGTGTAAAACGCGCACACGGGTATAGCGCGCGGGAAACCAAAATATATGTAAAAAAACATTTTAAGACCGCGCACACCCGTATACCGCGCATGCTGCCCCGACTCTCCCGTCGCCGCCCGATTCTCCTTTCGCCCGCCCCGACTCTCCTCTGGCCACCCGACTCTCCTTTCGCCTGCCCCGACTCTCCTCTCCCTCTTGAAGTCCTGTCCCCACCCTGAAAGCCTGATGCCCCCCCCGACGTCCGATTCACCCCCCTGCAGGACCGCTCGCACCCCCACCCCGAAGGACCGCTCGCACGCACTCCCCCCGCACCCGCACCCTGAAGGACCTCTCGCACCCCCATAGCCTCCTGAAACCCCCCCCCCCCATCATGTGGAAGCTCCTACCGGTGTCCTGCTGCTTCCTCTTGGTGGTCTCGGCCCTTCTGTGAGCCCTGCGCCTGACGTCAGAGAAAGGGCGGGACCGCCGGAAGAGGAAGCAGCGCAGGCGCAGGGCTCACAGAAGGGCCGGGACCGCCAAGAGGAAGCAGCAGGACACTGGTAGGAGCTTCTAAATGATGGGGGGGGGGGGGTCGGGAGGCTGTGGGGGTGTGAGCGGTCCTTCAGGGTGGGGGTGCGGGTGCGTGCGAGCGGTCCTTCGGGGTGGGGGTGCGAGCAGTCCAGCGGGGGGGGGGGGGGTGAATCGGACGACGGGGGGGGGGGGAACTATGTAAAAAAAAGTTATAAAATGCGCTCACGCGTATAACGCGCAAGGTTATGCACGGTTTGTAAAATCGTGTATAACGCACGCGTTATATGCGTGAAAATACGGTATACTGACAAGGTGCTCCTGTAGGCATAGACTGGGCAGAGTTGGAGCAAATTTGCAATGTGCAAGTTAGGTATTATCGACTCATGTTCAAGTCTTAGTGACTTGATGAAAATCATTATATAAAGACTTGAAGCGATCCAAAGGAAGGCGACCTAAATATGTATACTCTGGAGGACAGGAGGGACAGGGAGATATGATACAGACGTTTAAATACTTGAAAGGTATTAATATAGAACCAAATCTTTTCCAAAGAAGATAAAAATGGGAAAACTAGAGGGTATAATTTGAGGTTTACAGGGAGGAAGACTTAGGAGGAGAGGGTGGTAGATGCCTGGAACGCCCTCCCGAGGGAAGTGGTGAAGAGGAAAACAGTGATGGGACTCAAAAAAGCGTGGAATAAAAATAGAGGATGTCTAATTAGAAAACAAAAGATGTAAACTAAAGAACTAAGGCCGGTATTGGACAGACCGAGCAGGTGTAGGATGGGCTGGGGTGGGCATCAATGGGAACTCCACTAATATGGAACACAAGGATTTTACTGGCCAGACTTTACGGTAGATATCCTGCAAACAACGGGATGGTTGGATAGGCTGCAGTGAGCTTGGACGGCAACTTCAGCATTTGGAATCTAGGAATACCAGACTTTACAGTCTATGGCCCAGAAATATCAAAGAAGAGACAAGTTAATTTAATCATGTATTTTTTTAATGGGTATAACTTATGGGCAGACTGGATGGACCGTTCGGGTCTTTATTTGCTGTCATTTACTATGTTACCTGGCAGAAACCCAAAGAATAGTAACATTCCAGAGCTGAGATTGTGATGTCATAATGCCTCAGTCCACCAATGCCTAAGAGCCAACCTCAGCAGTGATGTCACAATGGCTTGATTAGATGGCAACTTCAGCATTTGGAACCTAGGACAATACCAGACTTTACAGTCTATGGCCCAGAAATATCAAAGAAGAGACCAGTTAATCTAATCATGTATTTTTTTAATGGGTATAACTTATGGGCAGACTGGATGGACCGTTCGGGTCTTTATCTGCCGTCATTTACCTTTTTAAAGACGCTTTCAGTGATTAACTGAATTCTTTATGTTTCTAATTTTTCCTTAAATTACAGTAATTTTTTTCCCTTTTCCCAATGTATTATTAACCTTAATTGTTTCTTTTATATTCAATTGTATTTCTTCCTGCAACTTTCCCATTATTTGATTTTGTATGTAAAAATAGTCTTGTTAGTTATGTTTAGTCATGTTATTTTATGTTATGTATCTTATACTATTTAATATGCTTAGGAATGATTTTGTTAGTCATGTATGTTTCCCTTAACTTTATAATTTTTAGCTGTACATCGCTTAGAACTTGGAATATGCGATTAATCAAATTTTATAATAAACTTGGAAACTTGGAAACTTACTATGTTACTTGGCAGAAACCCAAAGAGTAGCAACATTCCAGAGCTGAGATTGTGATGTCATAATGCCTCAGTCCACCAATGCCTAAGAGCCAACCTCAGCAGTGATGTCACAATGGCTTGATTAGATGGCAACTTCAGCATTTGGAACCTAGGACAATACCAGACTTTACAGTCTAAGGCCCAGAAATATCAAAGAAGAGACAAGTTAATTTAAAATTGTATTTTTTTAATGGGTATAATTTATGGGCAGACTGGATGGACCGTTCAGGTCTTTATCTGCAATCATTTACTATGTTACTATATTAAGTTTTCATGGCAGAATACAGAAGTAGATTGCTGGGCCTTTCTTCTCCACAGTGTAAATTTGATGTTGTTGCCATTGCCGCATCAAACTCGATCTGCCGTCTCCAACCAGACGGGTGGCACATCGTTAGTCTGACATCTCCGCTGAAACCTGCCCACCTTGGCAGGCCATGCTGGTAGTGAAACTACCGACGGCATATTTGTTTATTTATTCCATTCGTTGTCTATCCCGTCTTCTCTAAAGAGCCCAGGAGAGGTTACAGGTCAACAGACACAATATACAGTGAACAGGTTACGATTTGCCATAGCGTTCGGCTTCACAGAGGCGCGCAAGTCCCGTTGGCACGACAAGCCCGTGTGCACATGCGTTTTAGAAAATTATGTGCGCAGATGCATAGAGTACATTCACAAATGCACACTTTCTTTGGAGCAGATAGGTATGTGTGCGGACATTTGTAAGGAACTGGGGATCAGTGTAAAAGCCTGTTTTCTAAAGGTACAAGGGGCTAGATTCAATAATTGGCACTCGAAGATAGGATGATCCATGCTCAGCTAGTATTCTGTAAGGGTGAGAGCGTTTGTAAATGCTCACACTCAACTGATGGCAGGTAAGTGCACAATTGCAAGTATAGTGGTACCTTGGATTACGAGCATAATCCGTTCCAGGAGCATGCTCGTAACCCATTGGAAATAATGGAAACTCGCTTTGATACATTCCCACCCCCCCCCCCCCGAGGCCAGGGCGCTGCTCCCCCCCCCCCCGCTCGCAAAGTCCCCCCCCTCCGCGTGATCCGGCACCCCCCGTGAGAACAGGCACTCCCCGCCCAACCAACTTTAACTCACCCCCCCCCCCCCCGTCTGGAACCGGCACGAGAACCGCTCCCCCCCCCGCTCGAATCGGCATCCCCCGCAAGAACAGGAACCTCCCGCCCAACCAACTTTAACTCACCCCCCCTTTGGCACCGGCATGCAGCCCACAAGCGCCGGTGCCGGTGCCGGCTTGAAGATCTTCTTCTTCCCAGTCTCTGCCGGCTTTGAGCATGCATCTTGTAAACGGCATCTAGTACTAATCTGACAAGTTCAGTTTCTCCAGGGTCTAGCTAAAAAAGACCTGGTGCTTTGTTTATAGGACACCTGAAATAGTTCCTTTGAGACATTTTTTGTCAAGTATCATTCTATAAAATCACCCCAAGCATGTCCGTCCCAACATTATGGCTTCTTTTAGTTTTTGGAGCATTGTTAAGCTTGGATAGTTCATAGCAGCAATAATGACAGAGTGGCTGAATGCAGCAGACCTCAGCTGCCAAGCATGCTCTAAATTTCTCACGCAGGGCTCTCTCCCTATCCACCACGCATTATTCCCCAGAGGCACAAAATAGAAGAAAACCTTTGGCCATACAGAAGACAAAAAGTCTTTCATACAGGATGATGCTCAAACAGTATTTTAGCAAATATTCTAGTGGCTATACCTTGCACTGGAATCAAATCTTATCTTGTACAGCAAATCAAACTTCCAGTGTATTTAATAGAATCACGTTTAAAGAAATTCCTCAATTCAGGATATACCCGATCCTCAGAGGGTCAAATTACCCAAAGATTCAATTGATATATAGTAATTTAAAACTAAAACGAAAAAAATATATATGGTAAAAAAAAAAAGCACGTTGATCCCATGAAGATCGGGTTCGGAGACTTCTGTCACATGAATCTTTGGGTAATTTGACCCTCTGAGGATCGGGTATATCCTGAATTGAGGATTACTTCAAACAAGTATTTTAAGCATCATTGTACACTAAAGACTTTTTTTTCCTGCATGGTCAAGAACTAAAGGTTTTCTCCTTCCAAGTACGGAGGTAAGAAGCACAAGTGCCCTATTCCCATGACAAATATTATTTCCAACACACTCTGTATCCCCAGAAGAAAGTCACATTCTAAGAACTGGCACTTTGTTCCCCCATGACCAGCCCTGACAGCTACATCACTGCTCTGCTGTTGTATTCTTCATGTTTCTAAGGTGAATATCCTTCCCCTCCCCTACAGCTGAGGCAAAGTACTGGAAACCTTAGCAGAGAATATTAAAAAAAAAAAAAAAAAAAAAAAAAAGGAAATACACTACCAACCAAACATTACCAGAGCAGAGAGGTTTGTCCCATTGTTATCAGACAATTAGTACAGCACAGGACAACATCATGTGCCTGCCTGTTTCTGGCACAAGCTCGCAGGGCCACAGTATGGCCCGGCAGCTTGTAAAGTAGTTTTTATGGATTTTCTAGTCTTGTGCCAGTTTTAAGAATCAGGCTGAAGGGAAATGTGCAGAAATATAGAGAAAAGGGGAATTTCAGGGAATGGAGGAACCCTCCTGCTCTGTTTCCCTCCCCCATTTATGGGGAGGATGTGAGTGTGGTAAGAGGGAAGGAAGCATAAATTTGCAAGGCAATCCCACTCCTCAGGATTGAGCAGCTGTGCTAGTCCTGAAGACAGCTGGATCCTCTATGGGATGTGATTATGGCTACCCTCTTAACCCAGGTCAGCCAAACAGCCTGACCCAGTCCTGGTTTTCTTCTATTTCATGTGCAGGTGCGTAGCTTTGATTTCCTTAGAGATATCAGTGAGGAAATGAGAACCACAAACCTACACATGCAATGCAGCAAAACCAGGACTGGATAGGCCACTGTGGCTGACCTGGAGGAGAGAATACAGTAGAAGTAGATTTAAAACAAATCACAATGTGTAATTAAACTCTGGAATTTGTTGCCAGAGAATGTGGTGAAAGTATTTAGCTTAGCAGGGTTTTAAAAAGGTTTAGATAATTTTTCAAAAGAAAAACTCATATGCCATTATTAAGATGGACTTGGAAAAAGCCACTGCTTATTTCTAGGATAAGCAGCATAAAATCTGTTTTACTCTTTTGGGATCTTGCCAGGTACTTGTTATCTGGATTGGCCACTGATGAAGACAGGATACTGGGATTGATAAACCTTCAATGTACTCTGTCCTGGTAGGGCAACTCTTATGTTCTTAAACAAGACTTACCACAAAATGTGCTGAAATTGTTTGCTTGTCAATATGCACTAACTCATATGCTGACTATTTTATTATTTTTTAATATATATTTTTGCTGGGGGGGTGTCATGGGCACCGAATGGATGTAGAAGCCTGAACAGCTAGCACATTCACATTAAAAGGTTAATGCAGAGATAATGCATGTGCACTTAGCACTTCCTAATAGGAAGGTTTCGTCAGCAGGAGACCTGAAGTTATGATGCCGTTGTACAGAGCCATGGTGAGGCCTCACTTGGAGTACTTGGTCAGTACTGTGTTCAGTTTTGGAGACCACACTGCCGAAAGGACGTGCTGAGGATCGAGTCGGTTCAGCGAACGGCCACCAGGATGGTCTTGGGGCTCAAGGATCTCACTTATGAAGAAAGATTTAAAAAATTGCGGCTGTACTCACTTGAGGAAAGAAGAGAACGGGGAGATATGATTGAAACATATAAGTACATCACGGGACGCATCGAGTCAGAAGATGATATCTTCTGGCTCATGGGACCCTCGACCACCAGAGGGCATCCGCTGAAAATCAAGGGAGGGAAGTTTCATGGCGACTCCAGGAAGTACTTCTTCACCGAAAGAGTAGTGGATCATTGGAACAGACTCCCACTCCAGGTGATAAAGGCCAGCAGCGTGACGGATTTTAAGAGAAAATGGGATCTTTAAGGGAGTAAATTCAGGGGAGGGGATACTTGGAATGGGCAGACTTGGTGGGCTATAGCCCTTTTCTGCTGTTTTTCCTATGTTTCTATGTAAGAGCTCCCGCATTAACTTTTTTCAGCAAAGGAACATTAATGCAAACATTAGTGCATAACCTGAAAATAATTTTTTGAAAAATGTCTACAATACTGCTGCATTAGAAATGGGCTTAGCAGAGAGGAAAGCCTTGCGTTAAAATGTGTTACGCCTATATTTTAATGCAGTCCTACTTAATTAGGATACTTTTCAGTGGACCCACATAGGAGTTCGCCATAGGGGAGGCTGAACATAAACTTTTGCATGTGTAACAAAAAAAAAAAAAGAGGGGATGATCTGGAAAGAGGAAAACATAAAAAACAAAACCCTCGATACCCCGCTCATAATTAGTCCTAGGAATGCTGGCTTTCTAATGCTGTTCTGAGAAAACGCAGGCGTAGCAGCAGGGCTCTAAAGTCATACGAATGGGTCCAGCTGGAGGAAGCAATTAAATCCAGAGACCTGTGAGGGCGTGCCCATGAAACAACACGCTTTTTTGCAACCTGCCCTGTCAGCACTTTCTCCCTGGCTCACTTTTGACGATCTCAGTCTCGTGGGAAGTGGTTAAGGGCATGAACTCTCTCCAGAAGAAAAGCAGAACAGTGCTAAGCGCTGGAGATATCAGAAAGGGTTTGTTTTTAGTTTCTTGCTGGGTGGAGGAGGGCAGTGTGGGAGTGGATAGGCAAAAGGTAGAAAGCGGTCATAACAACTGCATAGGCGTGTAAATCTTTCCTAACTCTGCAAACTTCTGGGATTTTTATTTTTTTTTTTTTAAGAGGTTTCCTCTTCCTCCAATTCAAGTCTTTATAAACACACACACACAAAATACATAATTAAGTGGCATGAGTTTTACACTGCTTTCATTTCAATGGAAATTCTAGTCAAGCTACATTCCTGCACTTCCGAGGTTTTCCACTGTACCAACCTTCACACGGGCACTTGAGTTCTAGGAGGGGGAGAGGGAGGGATTTCTATAAGTACATGATAAAATATAGTGGAATATAGAAAAGGTACAGAGAAGGGCAACAAAAATGATAAAAGGAATGGGATGACTCATCGCTCATTGCATTCGCGGTCTGCTCCAACCGCCTCTTCCTGTAGTAAAGTCGGGCTACACCAATCAGGAGATGCGTGTCAAAGCAGCTCCTGATTGGTGTAGCCCGACTTTACTACAGGAAGAGGCGGTCGGAGCAGACCGTGAGTGATTTTCTTCACCCGCTGGCGCTCCAGCTGCCCTCTCCTGCCTTTTGACAGGCGAAAAACCGCAAATGGAACGGAATCCCCCGCGAATTTCGGGGGAGTACTGTATTATCATAACACCATTGGCATGCCGGTGGTATTATGATAGTATTATGTGATGGTGTACTTGATCACAGTTATAACAGCCACAGACCTGGCGTAATTGTAGTTGCGTGAATGCAGCAGGGGTGTATTTTGTAAATTGCACATTTGGCAGCCTTATTATATTATTAGCTTTGTAAACTGCTTAATACTTATGTACAAGCGGTATATCAAATTCAATAAATACAATACAACGCTCCCTCTGACACTTACATACTATCTTTCCAGATTCTACATATTTGCATGCAAATTTGGCCGTGCAGCCAATTCGCATGCACAACTGAATTGAATAATGAGCCAATCAGCACAATAATCGGATAATAATATGCAATTATTGGCCCAAATTGGCAATAGTTAGGATTTACACGCGCAGCTTTTTAGGTGTAGTCTATAAAGAGGTGCTCGTAAATTCTAGTGCGCAGATCTGAAAAGGGAGCGTGGCTATGGGAGGGTCATGGGCAGAACAGGGACATTCCTATCATTTCTGCACGTTGGTCACAGAATTAGGGGAATCTGCGCCTAATTTACACGTGGGGATTTACAGCAGGTTTCCACGGATGTAAATAGTGCCAAAATGTAATTGCAGCTTCCGGCACTTAGCGCTACTCTATAAACCACACCTAACTGTAATCATGGTTTATAGAGTAGCACCACTTGCATGCACTGTTAGGGCAAATTCTATATTAAGGCACCCCCAAAAAATCAGTGCTTAGAACAGTGTTTAGCGTAATTCTATAGAAGGTATTTGCATCTAACAGAACTACGCTAAGTGCCGGTGCGTTACGTAACTTTTAGGCACCCCCATTTAGGCCAAGGCAAACCGGACCTCCATCGCTGTGCCTGACTTGTGCACAGATCAAGAGTATTCCATAACAGTGCGCCTAACTTTTAGGAAGGCCCACGATCCGCTCATGCTTCTCATGGCTTTTTCAGATCTGCACCCTAGAACTGGCATGCAAGCGCTTTACAGCATACGCCAAGTTGTGCGCATAACTTTTAATTAGTGTCAAATAACATCAATTACGATGTGCAAACTGCCCATTATCAGAGCCGATTGGGCTTGTTAAACAATGAAGCTACGTATCCTGTTTCCAACAGTGGCCAACCCAAGTCCAAGTACCTAGAAGAAATCCAAAGAGTAGCAACATTCCAGAGCTGAGATTGTGATGTCATAATGCCTCATTCCACCAATGCCTAAGAGCCAACCTCAGCAGTGATGACACAATGGCTTGATTGTCCTATACTTGGCTCATATAAGAACATAAGAATTGCTGTACTGAGACAGACCGCAGGTCCATCAAGCCCTGTATGCAACAGTGGCCAACCTAGGTCCCAAGTACCTAGCTAGATCCCAAGTAATAAAACAGATTTTATGCTGGTTATCCTAGGAATAAGTAGTAGATTTTTCCAAACCATCTCAATAATGGCCTACGGACTTCTCTTTTAGGAAATTATCCAAACCTTTTGTAAACCCCGCTAAGCTAACTGATTTCACCACTTTCTCTGGCAACGAATTCCAGAGTTTAATTACACGTTGTGTGAAGAAATATTTTCTCCGGTTTGTTTTAGATCTACTACTTAGTAGCTTCATCACATGTCCCCTAGTCCTAGTATTTTTGGAAAGAGTAAACAAGCGATTCACATCTACCCTTTACACTCTACTCATTATTCTATAGATCTCTATCATATCACCCCTAATCTGTCTCTTCTCCAAGCTGAAGAGCCCTAGCCACTTTAGTCTTTCCTCATAGGGAAGTCATCCCATCCCTTTTATCATTTTTGTCGCCCTTCTCTGTACCTTTTCTAATTCCACTATATTTTTTTTGAGATATGATGACCAGAACTGCACACGGTATTCGAGGTGCGGCCACACATAGAGTGACATAAGGGCATTATGGTATTAGACAGCAAAAATGTACAATACACAGGTTTCGCACAGGAACCTAAACCCTTTTTTCCCATAAGATCAGTGGTTCCATATTTGCATTTTTGGTATTCACAGGGTTTTCTAGAAACTAACCCCAGCAAATAGCAAGAATGCACAGTATAACTCACCTTTTGAGCTTCTACTGAAAAAGCGATGCAAAATCCAAACAAATATTATTAACAAATAATAAAGAAGGCAGATCAGCATGCTATGCCCCAACCTTAAGAAGGGAGAAAGAACACTGTTTAAGTGCCTGTATGAACAGGAACATTTTAAGGGTGTGTTTAAAGTGAATATGATTGGCCTCATGTCTTAATGATGAGGGTAGGGCATTCCACGGACTTAGAAAAAAAAAAAAAAAGAAATACTTTCTTTTCACAACTATAAGGGAAAATAGTAGTTCATCTGGGAATTTAGTTGGTTTTTTGTTTTTTGTTTTTTACGGTACCTTCTTATTCTGAGTTCAAAAAGAGGAGGAAAAAGGCAAAGAGAGACTAGAGGGGAAAATAATAAAGAGAACATTTCAGCCACCCTTGAGTGAACTTGTAATCATGAGTTGCGACTTCCTCTGTCAACAGAGCTGAAAGTACTTCAAGGATTCAGTGTCATCTAATTAATTGAAAGGATTAATGAATCACAGAACTTTAAACCCTGAGTAAGCTTTCAAAGCAGCCTAAAGCAGTTGATAAGGGACAGGTTTCTAGGAGAGGCACTCCTTTTTCAGAAATCGCTGGCTCTCTCTAAGTAGTCCATAAACCTGTTCTTTCTTTCTCCCTCCTCAAAAAGCTGCAGAAAGAGCTTCAAGACAGTTACAAGCTGGCAGGAAGTGGGTGGACATACTGAAAGCCTTTTATAAAGCAGACAAGTGTGCAACATGACATCAAAATTACAACCCAGTAACTGCAGTGGCACAGAATCCAGCAATTGTACTGTGATCAAGAACCCTGCTGTATAATAAGGGTCGGTGTCAGGATCGTGTGCGCTAAGCGGCTGAACTTATAAATAGCCAGAGTTTACATCTGCTATGCACGCCCTCTGCCTTTTTTTTCTCCCCACCTAATGAGACCTAATTCCTTTACCTCATATGTACAGAGGTGATATTACCTGACCTCAGCCTTCTCAAAAGTTCATTCAAGTAAATCTCCAGCCTCTTTGTCTCAGTTGCCCTTACCCCAAGGGACTATCTGTGCTGTCTCATCGTTTCAGTTCATAGTCCTATGGATTTTCTAAGATACACTAGGAGCAACTCTGTTTTTGAGGCACCCAGGTGGCCTCCAGCAATCCATAATGCCAATGGAGAGATATAACAGGGATATACAAGGAAAAAAGTAAACAAAAGATGTGGCGAGATCTGGGCTTAGTGCATTTTTTTTTTTCAGTTCCAAAATTTTATTGAAATTTTTTATATAATAAACATACATTCAAACAGGAGAGAATATAAATTCTGAAAAGTCTGTTTACAAACTATATCATCATAAAGCATAGTAATATTCATGAAATTTCTAGGATGAACTATCCCCAAACCCACCCACCCCTCCCCATATGCAGAGAGTGAAAAACCTATCAACATCCATACATACATGTCCATTCTTTCAATAACACTTAACCATTGTCCACATATTCTTGTATAGGTGACCACAATCTTTTAAATTTAGCCTTCTTGCCTCTCTTTTCCATTATGGTTGCCTCATATTTCCCAATCGAGCAAACTGAGTTCCACCAAAATTGAAAAAGATAACAAAGACGCATTTTTCCATGTTTTCAAAATACAGTCAAATCTCGGTTTGCGAGCGTTTTGCAAGACAAGAAAAACATTCTCACAAATCTTGCCTCGCAAACCGAGCATTGACTCGATATGTGAGCCCCCACCCCTGAGAACTGGCATCTCCCCCCCTCCCCGCCCAAACCCTTACCAGTGATCGGGCACCGGCACGCAGCACCAACCCACAGGATATGCCGGTGCCAAAAGAGCCTGCCGCTGACCTCTGCTGGGCCCTGAGCATCTGCGCATGCTCAAGGCCTTCTGGCTCCCGCTCTCTCCGAGATTCTAATGAGAAACCGAGAATCTAGTGGAGCAGTGCCTCCGTTATACTGCAGGAGACACCTCTTCCTGTTTCATAACAGGAGACTCCCCCGCAGTGGACCTGGCGCTTCATCAGGAGCAACCCTCCAGAGATGAGGGTTAGCCAGTGCCCTCCAACTAAGCGCTAGACACAGGTAGCCTATGCTCCTTAGGGCCTCAGGAGCTGTCAGGGGGCCCACATAACACCAATGGCCTTTTAACATGAGGGACCCCAATGATGTCAGCCCCCACAAGGACTTCCCTAGAAATGCTCTGCTTATTTAAATTCAACTACCAGCGGGCAAAGATGAAAACAGGAAAAACAAAGGGAGAGATTCAAATCGCCTTTTGGTATAAAAGGTGCCTGGATACAAAATTACTCCCTGATAGTTTTGCAACAAATTTAGCCGTGCCTCAGAGACCGTATCATCCAGCACAATAATACCGATAATTTATTGCAAGTCAACGGTCTGGATCTCAATCATTGGCATCAGGCTGTATAAATTATTAATTATTTTTGATGTTTTTTAGCTTTTTTTAGATCTTTTGTCTTTTTATCTAATGTTTATATTCATATAGGCATTAATGAGATAGTGCAAAACTTCAAAAGCACTTATCTTTTTGGAGCACTGTGAATCCCAACGGGGCCACCGTTTCACCCGCTGTGGCTTCGTCAGGGGATCAATGACAGTGCCTAAAACATAATAAGTTAGTTAGCTTTAAAATATTATGACATTCTATAATATGCAGCAATTTGTAAAGCAAAATCAATTAAGCAACTTACGATACACTTTTAACTTGGCTCCTCACATTTGTTCTGCTTATTGCAAATGGCGGCGACCCGTGGGAACGCCGAGAATTTAAACTCGTTTGAGTAACCTATCGGGACTCACGTGTTTTGCGTGAACCACGCAAAAAACGTGCTGAATATACACCTTTAAAGGGAACCAGGTGATAAAAATTTTTTTTGTTTCTCTTTGTATCACCTGGTTCCCTTTAAAGGTGTATATTCAGCACGTTTTTTGCGTGGTTCACGCAAAACACGTGAGTCCCGATAGGTTACTCAAACGAGTTTAAATTCTCGGCGTTCCCACGGGTCGCCGCCATTTGCAATAAGCAAAACAAATGTGAGGAGCCAAGTTAAAAGTGTATCGTAAGTTGCTTAATTGATTTTGCTTTACAAATTGCTGCATATTATAGAATGTCATAATATTTTAAAGCTAACTAACTTATTATGTTTTAGGCACTGTCATTGATCCCCTGACGAAGCCACAGCGGGTGAAACGGTGGCCCCGTTGGGATTCACAGTGCTCCAAAAAGATAAGTGCTTTTGAAGTTCTGCACTATCTCATTAATGCCTATATGAATATAAACATTAGATAAAAAGACAAAAGATCTAAAAAAAGCTAAAAAACATCAAAAATAATTAATAATTTATACAGCCTGATGCCAATGATTGAGATCCAGACCGTTGACTTGCAATAAATTATCAGTATTATTGTGCTGGATGATACGGTCTCTGAGGCACGGCTAAATTTGTTGCAAAACTATCAGGGAGTAATTTTGTATCCAGTGAATTTATGTGATACTTCCAGTAGTACTTGTTTGTTGGGTATAAAAGGTGCCCCCAAGAACTCTTGAGAAACTACTTCCCAGAAGAAGATATCTCTTTTACTGGCAACACAGAGAACATTCTTATTATTACTTACCGCAAATGGTATCAAAGTACACAGTTAACTGCTGCTAACCATGCTATCTTAATTTATGCAATGAGATCTGGTTACTAATAACTAAGATTAACAGTAAAATAACACATCTTAGCAGTATAACACATTAATAACTTCCCTGTTAATTAAAGGAAAAAAAAAAAAAAAATCTCTAGAAATTAAAATCACTGCTATATATAATGAAAGTGAGCCAAGTATAAGGCAATGAAGCTATTGTGACATCACCGATGAGACTGGCTCTTAGGCACCGGTGGAATGAGGCATTATGACATCACAATATCATTTCTGGTTACCAGAGACTGAAACTCTCCCGACTAAGGGTGCTGGTCTTTGACCAGAGGGCCGCCGCGTGAGTGGACTGCTGGGCATGATAGACCATTGGTCTGACCCCAGCAGCAGCAATTCTTATGTTCTTAACATGGGCTGTTAGTAATATGGGTTATCTTACCACATTATCCTATTTTATGCAATAAGACCCTGTGCTATAAAAGCATGACTTGTGGTAAAATAAACCAACTTAATAGTACCCATGTTGATGGCTTCTCCCCTTAATGTCACTTTTGCCTATCAGGGCAATTCTATAACTGGGTGCGTGCAGTTACATGTACCTTACCACCGTAAAAGTGGCGAGAAATTGGCAATTACCTGCATAAGCGCACTATTCTGTAAGAGGGCGTGTCTTAGCACATAACTGCAAGGGGGCGTACACATGGGCAGAGCTTGGGAGGGGCATGGGTATTTCTCCACCTTACACACATAGCTATTACATGTATGGCTTGCCACACTTACGCCCGTTTACGTCTGCCACTGACACGCCGTAAGTGGCCATGCCGATGCTGACTTACGACTGTATTCTATGGGCCCGATATTCAGCTGGCAGCAATCAGTGTTTCGTTCACCGCCGCCAGCGTTAAACCTGGAAATTCAGCACTGGGTCATGTCCAGGCGCCAGTACTGGAATTTCTGGGTTCGCGAAGCTGGCTAATGCATTGCCAGTTAAGTACAATATTCAGCACTTCAACGGCTATGGGTTACTTGCATGAAGACAAAACTGGCTTTTTTTTTTTTTTTTGTGGTACTGTCTTGACCACCAAGGGCCATCTCCACCCCCAGCACCCCCCAAAATTGCTAGCTTTGCAGTTCAGCGCTAGCCAGCTATTTCCAGCGGCACTAACCAGTTAAGTGCTGTTAAAACTTAGGGCTCCTTTTACGAAGCCGCATTAGCGGCTTTATCGCACGCATCTTTTTAGCGTGCGCTAACCCCCGCGCTAGCTGAAAAACTACCGCCCGCCCAAGAGGAGGCGGTAGCGGCTAACGCAGTTGGCAAATTAGCGCGCGCTATTACGTGTTAAACCGCTAACGCGGCTTTGGAAAAGGAGCCCTTAGTGGTTAGCCTTGAAAGGCACTTCACTGGCTTCCAGTTTATTGGAGAATACACTTCCCCCTCCCCATTCGCGGTTTCGGCAATCGTGATTTCACATATTTGCGATTTTTTGGGGAGGGGGGAAAAAAAGAAACCCCCCCACAGTTTAGCCTTTCCCCCGGCATCCCAGCCTTACCTGGTGGTCTAGCAGGCTTTCGGGGCAGGAGCGATCTTCCTACACTCCTGCCCCGTGTAGATCGCCAATAGGAAATGGCTGTGGGGAGTTCCCGTCGTAGTCTCGAGAGACTACGGGAACTCACGGCAGCTATTTCCTATTGGTGATCTGCACGGGGCAGGAGCGTAGGACGATCGCTCCTGCCCCGAAAGCCCGCTAGACCACCAGGTAAGGCCGGGATGCCGGGGGGAAGGCAGGAGGGAGGCGGGGGTGGGTCAGAGCCGGACCAGAAGATATTCGCGGTATTTCACCATTCGCGGTCCGGCTCTGCCCCTATCCCCCACGAATCCGGAGGGAGAAGTGTACATGTTAAGTGTAATTTTTAAAATTTTATATGGGATGTTTTTTCCTATTGTTCCTATTTTTTTTTTTCAATTCCTCTTTACCATTTAAATCCAGAAGTGCCCCCAAACATAAGCCGGGTTTCCCCACTTTAAAGAATATCAAAACTGCCGCCAACTTCTGTCGTTTGTCTACCTTTTTATTTGCAAAGATTTGGAAGGAGCTTCCGTCTGGGATTAGACTCCTTCCCCAATTATCAATTTTCTGGAAAAAAGTTAGAAACTCACTTATTTTCAGAAGTCCCTAATAAATTCATCTGTTTCTAATTAAGGCTCTTCCATCTGTCAACCATGATCCTTTCTTTGTTTTGATTTTTTATATCTGTAAACCGAGTCGAGCCCTTCTATGAGGGATGAATCGGTATTTAAAACTATCGGATTGGATTGGAATTTAACCGGCCAGAAGCATCGACCCCCCTCCCCCCAACAGTGGCATCTTCGCACCCAAATGACGTTACAGAATTAGTGGTCGGTGCACAGCATCAAGGTGCCTAATTTTGCCACCTGGCTATAGAATTATTTCCACGTGTTTAAACCAGCCAGCTTCTTCCCCCGGTTCTTTTTCTACAGCAAGTAAATGTTCGGGAAGAAAAAAGCAGGCCTTGTTTCAACTTCTTCCCCCCCCTCCCCCCTACACTGAAGTAGAAGAACAAGCAGAAATATGAAGGACAGGGACAGTCTGCTAAAACTGTTTACAAAAAGAGCCTTGACCCAGCCAGACTTAGCATTTCATAATGAAGCATGTTTTCCAGTCGGCAGCTCCCTTCAAGCTCTTCTCCCTTTTGGCTGCCTTGTTAATTGTTGCCGCAGCTGCAGAAGACAGTCTATGCCTGAGGTTCTGATGATGTCAGCCCTGGGGGGGGGGGGAGAAGAGAGAGGATGGGGTGAGGACACCGGTGGAGCCAGTGTGCATTGACTGGCTCTTCAGCTAGCCTGCTGTCCCGGTTATGAGTTCCAAGCATTTCCAACTTCGGTCTTAAGAACACCATCTTACTCGAAGTTCTATATTGAACTTTGACACTGGAGTGTGTGGGGTGGGGGCTTGGGGGGGATTCTGGTGGGAGGGGGGTTGGTTTCTGTGGGTCTTCGTGAAGAAACGACGCAAATGACCTAACTGTTCCTGCTCTTTCTCTTGTTAGATGCTGTTGGTATGTTGTTGTATTGCTTGAATTTATATACCCGAAAAATTTAATAAAAATGATTATTTAAAAAAAAAAGAAAAAAAGAAGACCATCTTAAACAGACAACAATAACAGCAAAATACATTTATAAAATTAAGGTCCTAATCAAAGCTTAAGCTCGTCATGTATCCCAGTGCTCCCCCTTGTTCCACATCCCCAGATTCTCATCTGGGAGGCAATGAAAAAAAAATATATACTAGCTTAAAAAAAAAAAGCTAAATTTGTTTTTAATGTTTAATTGCTTAAAATTCCACCCAAAGAGACATGTTAGCTCTCAGTCCTTCTTACGCAACTGTCTGTCTCTCTGTAAATTCCCAAAGAACTTTTTAAGCGTTGCTAATTCTTGGCTCACTGGTGCCTTCCCACAGTAAGTATACACAGAAACATCAGGATCATCTCACAGGAAATCGGGGGGGGGGGGGGAAGGGAAGGGGGAGGGGGTTGTGCTTTAAAGTAGGCATTACACCAAAATCTATTCTTTTAATGTGCTGCATGTCTTGTTTGCCTTCTTCCCCCTCCCCAAAAAAAGATAACAGACATTCTTGCAACATAATGAAAATTGAAAGAAGACACATTTAAAAAAAAAAAAAAAAAATTTTAAATAGCATTCAGGCAAAATGCCAACTATTCCTTATAATACCACTTGAAACAATTTATTCAAAGTTTTGGAGAATTTGAAATCTATTCTGGTTTCTTGCAGGGATCTCAAAGTCCCTCCTCGAGGGCCGGAATCCAATCGGGTTTTCAGGATTTCCCCAATGAATACGCGTGAGATCTATGTGCATGCACTGCTTTCAATGCCTATTCATTGGGGAAATCCTGGAAACCCGACTGGAATACAGATCTCGAAGACCGGAGTTCCCTACCCCTGGCCTAGAGAATAGAAGTTACTCTGAAGCAGAGGTCTCAAAGCCCCTCCTTGAGGGCCGCAATCCAGTTGGGTTTTCAGGATTTCCCCAATGAATATGCATGAGATCTATGTGCATGCATTGCTTTCAATGCATATTCATTGGGGAAATCCTGGAAACCCGACTGGATTGCGGCCCTCAAGGAGGGACTCTGAGATCCCTGGAGCTAAGGGGGAGGTGAGAGCCTGCTTTAATGTACAGTTTGTGTCATAGTGAGGTGGACAACCTCCACCTCACCTCCGATTACCCTGTCGACCTGATTTCCTAAATGCCTCCTTTTTGTTTCAGGAAGATGGAAGCTTCATCCTTAGTTCACAGTATCACAGACAATAAGAAAAGACCCAAGACAGGAGACGCCCAGTGAATAGTACTTTATGCTGTACACAGTAGCATCTAATCTGCTTGTCTGAACTAGCAGGTCCCAGGTTACATATGTGATTGTGGAGTTTCTACTCCACATGGTTTTATTATAAAAGTGTTCAGTCTTGCAGGAAATTTTCCCCTTTCTGCCTACTTAGGCACCCTTAAGGGGCTGTTTTAACACAGACAATGTTGTGGATTAATTAACTTATTTTCCCGTCCCGTCGAGTTCTTTTCCTGCAAGCTCTGTCCTCATCTGCACAAGCCTCAAACACTTTAAAATCATAAGTACCAACATTCTAGAGATCAGATTGTGATGTCATAATGCCTCATTCCACCAATGCCTAAGCTCCGTCCTCATCTGCACAAGCCTCAAACACTTTAAAATCATAAGCAGCAACATTCTAGAGCTCAGATTGTGATGTCATAATGCCTCATTCCACCAATGCCTAAGTTCTGTCCTCATCTGCACAAGCCTCAAACCCTTTAAAATCCTAAGTAGCAACATTCTAGAGCTCAGATTGTGATGTCATAATGCCTCATTCCACCAATGCCTAAGCTCCGTCCTCATCTGCACAAGCCTCCAACACTTTAAAATCAAAAGTGTTCAAGGCTTGTGCGGTTAAGGCAGAGCTTACAGGAACGGGGCAGGGACAGCGACAAATCTTGGGATGGAGAAATTGA
Source organism: Geotrypetes seraphini (assembly GCF_902459505.1). Classification (NCBI taxonomy): domain Eukaryota; kingdom Metazoa; phylum Chordata; class Amphibia; order Gymnophiona; family Dermophiidae; genus Geotrypetes; species Geotrypetes seraphini. Next base: position 19,021,046 of record NC_047098.1, read on the forward strand.
GTTCCTGCGGGGACAGGGACAAATTTGTCCCCGTGTCATTCTCTACACACAACAAATGCTGGGATGGCTCAAAAAGTGCTCAACAACTGGAATCTTAAATATGCTGTGTTATTCTTTAGCTTCCTAGAGCTTGGGGTGGTGGGACTGCCACTGACAGGTGCATCTCACAGTCAAAACATTGCCTTTTGGGCCAGAGGCTGCAGACAAAAACCAAAAAAGATCTGCACTTTTGAACTGATGCACCTCAGAAGACATGTCTAAAAAAAAGTCTTTGCACACACACAAAAATCAAAACCTAGCATACTAGTGGTAAACCAAGAAAAGCTCATATTACAAGCTCTGTAGCCTCAAATCAACCAAAGTTCCCCAAGAAGTCTACAGCAAAAGAAAACAGACCACAACAACCTGTAGTCTACATTCTCAGCTGTGGTACTGTAGCTGACCACCTGAGTACAGACTCCCTCCCCCTCAAAAGTATCCAACCCAGTTCTCAAGAAACTCCTAGCCAGTCAGGTTTTTAGGAGAACCACAATGAATATGTATGAGATATATATACAGTAAAACCTTGGATTGCAAGTAAGTTGGTTTGCAAGTGTTTTGCAAGACAAGCAAAACATTTGATTAAATTTTAACTTGATATACAAACAATGTCTTGCAATACAAGTACATACAGTATACACACATCACAACTGAGCCGATGGTTCTTCTCTCTCTGACACTGCAAGAGTGTAGTGACTGTTCTAAACAAGCAAAATCTTGCAATATGAGTACATACAGTATACACGCGTCACATCATCACAACTGAGCCAATGGTTTTTTTCTCTCTCCGATGCTGCAGGAGTGTAGTGACTGTTCTAAATGAGCGAAGTCTTTGCAATACAAGTATGCATAGTATTTTGTATTAAAGTTTATGGGTTGTGGAACGAATCGTCTGAGTTTCCATTATTTCTTATGAGAAATTTGCTTTGCTATACGAGTGCTTTGGATTACAAGCATTCGTCTCGAACGAATTATGCTCGCAAACCAAGGTTTTACTGTGTGTGTATATATATATATATATATATATATATATTTTTTTTTTTTTTTATTTTTTTTTTAACATTTATTATATGCAGGTATTTTCTATGCCCATGGTGGGCTCACAATTGGTTTTTTGTACCTGGGGATAACAAAGACTTAAGTGACTTGCCCAGAGCCAAGGAGCTGCAGTGAAAATTAAATCCAGTTCCCTAGGTTCAATGCAACAAGCATTAGACACCCAGGAAAACCCAGACATTTCCTCTTTTTAGAGAACTGTCCAGGCCCAGACGGATTTTCCTAAACCCAGCAGTTTGTCCAGGTTTTGGAAAGCCCTGAACTCCAGCCGCATCTAGAGGGCCTCTGAGCATGTGCGGATGACATCACACACATCGGCAAGTGCTCAAGGCCATCCAGATGCGGCCTGGAAGTCGGGGGAGAAGAGACGAGGCTTTCTGGGGGCGGGGCTGGAGGCAGAACAGGTGAGGCTGGAGGTGGAACAGGGTGGGGCCATGGGTCCAGGTTTTTTCTTCTCAAAACATAGTAACCCCACTCCTACCACTACCTCCATGGTATGCAAATCAGTCACATGCATGTTTATTATGGCTATCAAAAATTCAAATGACTGAGTTCATCCCAAGGACTGGGTTGAGAATCCCCTGGCTTAAACACTCAACTCAATTATATTCTGCGACCTATTCCTGGGTTTTGGGGGGAGAGATAAATTTTTACCCAGAGGCTTCATCCTTTGGGATTCCAGCTTACATGAAAGCAGAAATGTAGTTTCATTGGAAAGTACTCAGGAATTTTCTCTTTCCCTCTCCCCCCATTAATTTTGATCACTACTTGCAGCAACAGTTGGGTGGTTTTTTTTCCTAGAGTCAAGCCATAAATATGACCACTAGGTGTCACCACTGAACAGTGACTCATCTTCCTCCCCCCAACCAAAGAATTGTGAGCGCTATCTCTGCAGCATCCTCAGCCAGGAATCTGAATACGTTCTACTAAGCCAGACTACAGCCAAAGTTTTTTAATAGGAAAAATTTCAGAACTTCATTGTAACAGTTATCATTTAATATTCCCAAAATAAAATGGTTTAAATTAGTTTTGACCATTCATTTTGCAAATCTGAACCCAGGTTCCAGACTTCTTGAGCTTGAAATCTGAATGAGGTGGCCCCGACTCTCCTGCTCTGAAGCCCTTCCCTGCAGTGCGAGCCCGTGGTTTTAACCCGCAGTGCAGTCCCGCTTTAAACCCGCGGGTTAAAACCACGGGCTCACGAGTAAAAAAAGTCAAAAAATAAAAAAGCAAAGTTTCATTTACGGACAGCAAGTGCACATGCAGACCATCTACAGGCAAAAAATATGGTCTGCGCATGCGTCAGGATTGCTCTCCAGCGATCCATGCAGTCGGTGGGGGTGAGGCGTGCCTCCGATCGCCCCCATTTGCATGAGGACACGTTGTGAAGCAGTCAGTCTGCCACGGATCACACACAGATCGGATACGATTGGAAAGGTTAGTGAATCTAGCCCCCAAGTACCACCAGGGGACCTCCCATTCTCCATAAGCAGACGAGCAGAAACAAACAGTTGTGGGTGGCATGCCCAAAAGACACAACTTGATACTCCAAAAAAAAAAAAAAAAAGCAAGAAAGAAACATACACAAACACAGCTAGATGGCTAAAGGGAGAGCGTGGTGCAGTGGTTAAAGCTACAGCCTCAGCATCCTGAGGTTGTGGGTTCAAACCCACTCTGCTCCTTGTGACCCTGGGTCTAAGTCACTTAATCCCTCATTGCCCCAGGTACATTACAGAGATTGTGAGCCCAATGGGACAGACAGGGAAAAATGCTTAAGTACCTGAAAAAATTCATGTAAACCATTCCGAGCTCTCCTGTGAGAACGGTATAGAAAATTAAATTTAAAAAAAAATACACACCCAACCACAATCACTTTCTCTAAGGCAAGTCCACCAGTCCCAGTACATCATTTATGCAGAAAATGTGGCATCATTTTGAATTAAAGGCAACAAACAAGACATAGTCAGAGCCCAGGTGCCTGGATAAGCATTTGATTATTTTTATGACTGCTGAAAAAGTTTTGCTGTTTAAGAGGCCAGAAGAACTGAAACCACATGTCAGCTCCCCTGTGAGGGATAACGCCATTAACATGTAAAGGTCAGCAGAGCCACTCCATCAAATCAACCGAAGAGTCACAGCCAGCCTGAAAAATTGTCTCCTAGCAAGATGTATTTACACCAGAGAGCTGCTTTGCAGAAACATAAGGGCCCTGCACCCCACATCTGCAAAAGGGGACTTTTTTTTGTTAAAAAATGACACCGAGGGGAGTAGGGACACACAATATTTGCCCTTTAATGCACGTTAGATGGCAAAATTGTGCATTATTTTACGCATATTAGTTGAACTCACCACAGGTTACATAACAATACAAAGCATTCAAGGCCATTATTATGCAAATTGAGTAACACAGCTTGTACTTAACTTCATATGCACTATTACTCATGGAAAAATAATGACGGCTTAAAACTGGCATTGTTTTTTCCTACCTAAGAGTACTGATACACCAACATAAGGACTGAAGCTCCTGGGGTCGGAGCACTAAAATAGCAATAGAGGAACTCCCCTCCCCCCCATTCACCCCACCCTCTCTCTCCCAGCAAAGGCACCCCTCCTTCCAGCTCCCCCTGAATCCTAGGTCAATGACTCACCTAAAAATCTTCCATCCCCTAAAAATGCCCCATACATTGTAGACCCCCTGAAGCCTATATGACTTAATCCCTAGTGGTCAGTGGAAAGGGTTAGGAGCTCCAGAGTCAAGATGACTCCCATGTCCTGGTGTTATGCAACTCGATCTCTACTACTAGGAGTTGCAGGCACCATTTGAAGTTGGAACTAGAAGAAGGAAGAGTGAATGGGGATCACTCCAACAATGTTCCACAACACCACTAGAGTCAGGTAGGCCTAGGGAGCGCCTACAAGCAGGGGTCTCAAAGTCCCTCCTTGAGGGCCGCAATCCAGTCGGGTTTTCAGGATTTCCCCAATGAATATGCATGAGATCTATGTGCATGCACTGCTTTCAATACATATTCATCAGGGAAATCCTGAAAACCCGACTGGATTGCGGCCCTCAAGGAGGGACTTTGAGATCCCTGGCAGGGTTTGAGGAATCACTGAGCAGAGGTCTGGTGGGTGGAGGAACCTCGGACTACAGTCATGCAGAGTTAGGGTTATCAGACGTCCGGATTTCCCCGGATTTCCCCAGACGTCCAGGGTACCAGACAGCTTTTCAAAACCCGGCACTCAGTAGGTGCCTACCAGTTTGAGGTAGGTAATATCTACACTGAGGCATCTACCAGCAAGTAGGCATGATTAGGGACAGATTCTGGGCTGATTTTGGGCAGTGACTGACTTAGGTGTATTCATTTAGGCCAAGAAAACCCTAGCCTAAACGGACTCAATGATTACTGGCGCCTAAGACCGCATAGGCACACTAGATGTGATGCTATAAACGGCGCCTTGCGGAATGATTGACAAATGTGCTCAAAAGCACCTGGGAGTTACGCACCGTTTACAGAATCAGGGCCTCAGTGCTCAAACTTTTTTGCACCTAATTTGAGCGCTCTTTACTGAACTGAGTTCCGTGCGCATATTAACTATGCACGATCTTTTCAGCACACAACTTAGACGCACAATTTTAAAAGCCATACTCCACCCATAAATTGTGCTTTGCATGCAAAAGAATACTTCTAAAAATGGCCCTCCATAACTACACAGAATCTCAAGCACCCACTCAGACCTAAAATTCTGAATACTTAAAAATTCAGTCTTACCTGATTCCCAGATCCAACACAGAAGAAGCATCAAAGCATAAAAGAAAAGAAAAAGAGAACAATTTAATCAATTACAGCACTGTACTTTACCAAAGAGAATGTCAAAAAAACTGAACCTAGAATTTAGATTAAAATCACACTTTAGATTTGACAGCATAGCCGACGTGGAAATCTCTGTTCCTACAGCCTGAAAGATAATGTTTCCACTACGGCTCAAACAGAAAGCATGCATTTGAAATATAAAACGTTTTTAGTTGATGAACATAGGGATGGCCTTGTACCTCCAATCCCAAGGAGAGGGAGGGTATTCTTAAGCCACCTGAACCTATTGCCCCCCTACCCACACTTGGGCCTCTGTGTCAGAATTTAATCAATCTGAATGGACAGAATGAGGTTTAAGGAACATGCACTAAAATCTTCTTATGAACCATGAGGATACCAAAATCATTTTTTTTTTAAAAAAAAAAGAGACTACAGCAAGCTAAGAAGTTAAATTCTGTTCTGAAGCCAACATAGGAAGAGTGTATTTTTCTTCGCAGGCACCTTTATCTTAAAATTTCACCCATGTCAGCGTATGTTTTGAAAGTAGTAGCAACATCTCCGCATAGGTCAGCCTTTTACCCTCTTCTTGGCAGGAACCTGGGGTTGAGCAAAGTGAAATAGAAAGGGACTCTTTTTTTTTTTTTGCTAGTGTGAGACAAGTGTCTGCTGTCAAAGTGATTTTCTGCATTAAAGGCCTATGGTTGGTTGTATTTTGCAGACATTTGAAAACCAGGCCTCAAAATAAAATAAGGGGTGAGGGGGGACTCATATGGAAGACGCCCAGTGCTATAAAGTCAACTAACACCCCTGACCTCTTCAGTACCCTGCAGGGACTGGTGGTGCTGGTCAGATGGGGGTCATGAGAACTGAACTGCAGATAATGAAAAAAGGGCTGTGACCTTTTCAACCCTGGACCTCTTTTACAATGCTGCGCCAGCTGAGGCGAGGGATCTCTGAAACAGGCCAGGCACAGCCTATTAAAACTCGGTCACCAATGAACTCAAAAGCGAAGCTGGCTGGAACTGAACACTCTCTGGCACACAGGATTGCTGTGACATTCAAATTTTGCTAATGCGGTGATCAAGACAAACGCCAGTTGGCAACGCTAAAAAAAAAAAATTTATTTATTTTTTTTTTTTTAAACCCTGACGTTCATCGGGTTCAGCAAAGACTATATTGAATTTAATTTTCTTTCTGGAGCCTTGGCTGGCAGGGCCCAGTAGTGAAAGCTAGAGAAGTAACAGGGACACTGGACCACCAAAAACAGCCCCAGATCTCTAACAGTGCCACTTTCCCAGCTTTTCCCATGCTAAGGAGGTTCAGCAATGTTTGTACCTTAATACTGCTTTCCTAAGCTACTGCTACATTTGCCACTTACAATGGAGGTGCAGTGGGAGATCAGCCTCCGAAGATAATGGCATGGCTATAAGTGGGTCACCTCCAGTGGTGTACAGTGAGGGTTTCAGGGGATTCAGTGAATCCTCAGCTCTACAGCCCTACTTTTGTATTTATTTATTTACCATTTGCTTGAGACAGTTTGATTACTTGAGTAGGCAACCTGCTCAACCAGTCAAACTGCATAAAAATTAACCCCTCCCCCCCCCAAAAAAAAGGGCAGGGCTCTTGGGCTAGGGATTCTCCGAACCCTCTGAAGGCCCTGACAGCACTGATATGAATTTCATTGGCTGAGCAGCATCTGCCTGTTGCTTGCTTGACCAATCAAATTTAGAGCAGTGTCCTCAGGGCCTTTAGGGGGTGGGGTGAATCCCCTGAAGGCCCTGACCGCACTGGTGCCCCCCCACCCCATCTTTCCTTGGGCCCCCTATACTACAAGGCTGCTTGGGTAGAATTTATGTTACTATTCAGTATGAAATTGCTTCCAAGGGGATGTAAACATGACCTGGAGAAATCATGGCTCAAAGCTATAATGCGGTAGTTACAAAAAGCTATGAAAGTTCTTAGGTGTCTTCTTATTTTATTGTCTCAAGTTGTTTTCTGGCAAATATTGATTATTTGTGCTGTGTTAACATTTGCCACACGTTGGAATCTTCCCTGCTGCTCCCTTGCAAAATAAAGTATGTTGGGCTGACCCCTTTACACTTCAGCACCAATGGACGGCAATTATGAGTTACGAGAGGATACTGTAGAGCAGGGGTAGAGAACTCCGGTCCTCGAGAGCTGTATTCCAGTCGGGTTTTCAGGATTTCCCCACTGAATATGCATTGAAAGCAGTGCATGCAAATAGATCTCATGCATATTCATTGGGGAAATCCTGAAAACCCGACTGGAATACGGCTCTCGAGGACCGGAGTTCCCTACCCCTGCTGTACAGTCTTAATAGAAACTGAGGGAGCATCTGTGCCAAGAAAACAAGATACTTTTACTGAAAGTGCTGGCCTTCTTAACACAATTTTTGTTTGATGAGTTTTTCACCTGAACAGATGTACGACATTCTCCTAACAAATATTTATTTGTTACTTATTCATTCACTTTTTTTTTTTTTAGCCAGTCCTCCCCAAAACAGCCCAGAACGGGTTACAAGTTAACATACATCAAATAAGTTAGCAATAAGAAAATCTGAGTAAAGACTTCTAATGCTGATATGCGAAAAGACAGTTTGAGGAAGACTTGTAATAGTGATGATAGAATCTCAGACTTCTTACAGCAGTAAGACAATTCCCATACACAAAAGGACAAAAATCTAAGATAAGTCAGTGTTTTTCAACCTTTTTTGGGCAAAGGCACACTTGTTTCATGAAAAAAATCACGAGGCACACCACCATTAGAAAATGTTAAAAAATTTAACTCTGTGCCTATATTGACTATATATAAAGTAATTCTCTTGAATAGGAATCAAATAAACACAAAGAAAGTATTTTATAATTACTTTATTATGAAATATTAAGTAAACAGAATAGTGAAAAATTATAAAATACTTTATTCAGTGCGAAACCTGGGCCTGTTTGGCTGAACACAAAGCTGATATTCTGGCTGGAATCGAAGAAAGACACACAAGTAGCTCTTCGTCAACAGCTCTCAGTCTCTCTCTGTATTTGGTTTTTATAGCATACAAAAATAGACAAATATACCCTCCATCCTTTTTATTAAACCACAATAGCAGTTTTTAGCGCAGGGAGCTGCGCTGAATGCCCAGCGCTGCTCTTAGACACTCATAGGCTCCCTGCGCTAAAAACCACTATAGCGGTTTAGTAAAAGGTGACCATATTGTAAAATATAGACAGCAGATATAAATTCAGAACTGTGCATAGTAAGTGAAGGGAAGTTTTCATCTCTGGGAATTTACCCAGTTAACTATTAAGTTATTTGGGCAAATTCCTTTGAAAACTGTGGTAATACTTTGCTAAATTTAAAATAAAATCATTTTTCCTACCTTGTCTGGTGATTTCTGGTTGCACTTTCTTCTTCTGACTGTGCATCCAATCTTTCTTCCCTTCTATCAGCCTGTATGCTTTCTCTCCTCCACACCTCATTCCCTCCCCCAACTTTTTCTTCCTCTCTCCCTGACCTTTCTTTCTTTTTTTCTGTTTCTCTTCTTTCCTTCTGTTTCCCTGCCTGCCCCCTTTCTTTCTTTCTCCCTGCCATTCCCCAAGCCACTGCCACTGCCGCTGCCATCGGGGAACAGGACCCACCAATGGATAACAGGCCCCAAAGCCGACGCCGACGGATGCTCTCCCTGACGTCAATTCTGCAATCGGAGAGGAAGTTCCGCCCAGCCAGGCAGCGATTGGCTGGCCCGAACTTCCTCTCCGACTGCAGAATTGACGTCGGGGAGAAGAAGACTTATCGGCTCGATAGATTAGATCGCCAAGACAAAGTGAGTCCTGGGTTATCGACTCACTTTGCCTTGGCGAGCTACTGGCGCCCCTGCCTCGGGCCCCCTGTCAGCTCCGGGCCCCTGAATGCAGGACTGGTAGTACAATAGTGTGCCGCGGAACAGCGGTTGAAAAACACTGAGATAAGTGATTGGACTATTTAGAAATGTTTGCAACATTAGTAGCAACTTTAGCTCTAACAATGGATAAGAACTGGATTTTGAGACTTTTCTTTAAAAATAGAGCAAAAGAATTTATGGGATTCAAAATACAAATGTTCCCAGATTTAGCCAGGGACACACAAAGGCGAAGAAAAGAGTTTCTTATGATAAAACCGGGAATTATGGCTCTTGGAGCAACTTTTTTCCTACGATATCCTTGTAAATGTGTTATACAATATAATTCCCAAAAATATGTTTTCTTTGAGCCTTACCAGCTGACAACTTTCCTATCTCTTTCTCGGCTTGAGAAGAAAAAGAATGGAGGAGTATAGGAAATTTAAGATGCCCTCATCAGCAAACTTGCATTATTTTCCTTAATATTATTTCTTTGTATTTTCCGTTTATAATTACATTTTGGATCATTTGTGGACTTGAGCCGACTTAAGTTAATTGGTATCCTTGAAATTTATAATATTGTTGTGATTTTCTTTTCTTGACTTAAAAAGCTTTCTGTACAAGTAAATCTTGAATTGTATTTTGAAAATTGAATAAATAAATAAATAAATAAATAAATAAAAAGAAATGTTTGTGGTTTAGCGGTATATAAAAATAAAGTTATTATTATTATTTACAAAAGATCAGCCATTCCAACACAGTGCTTCACTGGTATATGAAAAGACCATTGGAAAAAGGAGAGAAGGTAGCAATAAATTGGGCCTCCCTCCCTACAATGAGCTTTAGAGGGTCCAGCAGGAGATTGACAATTGGCTCTTTAAATCCAGGTCATCTGTGCCCAAGGAAGAGGGCAATGGAATAGGTTAGAGCAGTGGTCCCAAAACCTGTCCTGGGGGAACCCCAGCTAGTCAGGTTTGCAGGATATCTACAATGAATATGCATGAGACAGATGTGCATACCACAGAGGCAATCAATCTCATGCATATTTATTGCGGATATCCTGAAAACCCAGTAGAGGTTTGGAAATCACTGGTTTAGAGGCTCAGTTACTAACTAGGCCAGGTTTACATGAACAATGTAGAGAAGGAGGTTGGGATTCTGTTTAGAATGAGGTAAGCTTCAGAGCTTGTATATCAATATTATGTTAACTTACCTAAGAAGCTCTTTTACTAAGCTGTTCTAAGAAATGGGCTTATACATTTCCCGTGCGCTAAGCCAATTTCTAGGGCAGCCATCAAAAAGAGGGTTTTTAAAAAAAATTTGTTTTATTTCTGGGAGGGAGTGAGGGGGGCTGGGTTTAGATAGAGCCTGGTATATTTTATTAGTACACAATTTGGTTCAGAATGTTTTTTTTTACTTGGTTTTCCTCCTCCTAACCTAGATGGCGTCTTATGGTCAGGTGCATCTTATAGTACGAAAAATATGGTATTTCATTTTTCTTTTCTAATTTCCATGTGTCTGCCAGAACAGGCCGTACTTATACAAATTCACTACTGGTTCCTGGGTCACTCATCAAAATAAACCGTGCAGGAACGGGGTGAGATGTCCTGTGCACAGTAAGGTGGGATTTTCTTGACTTCTGAACACACACACAAAATTAAATGATGATATTTCATTGATAATAAAGCCACCGTTTTCAAGACACTTGTATAGACCTTCTTAAAGCCGTATGCTCAGCTGAAGGCGTTTCATCCATCTACCAGGGAGTCCAAAATTGAGACCGTGCAATACTGCTCCAGTTGATTCGAGAACTATTTCCAAATCCCCATCTGAAGGAAGACTGATCGTGTCCTTCTATATCAGCCCAATGAGCAATGACTTTCCTAATCCAGACACTTATTCCTAATGACGGATAATGAGTTTGCACGCATTATATAGCCTTCTGAGCTCCTCAGCAGGACCACACGCTGCAGTATTAAGCTGGTGGATTGTTTCATAAAATGGTTTGGCAATAGTGCTTGAACAGAATGCAAACATTTCTCCATTTCAAAAAGAGAGGGGAAAAAAAATCATGAAGGATAAGCAACGTATGTTCATGGCAGTCCCCGAGTCTAGGCCAGGAACACAAGAGAAATCTGTGCTCTACATTAATGGAAACATGTTACTTGGAGGGTTTACAAATATGAATGTAAAGAAAATATATGCATTTTTTATTCTTAGACTGCATCAGATCTGACTATATTGGAAAAAAAAACACACCATTAAACTGAAACTAGATGTACATCTATAAATATAGATATACAGACACACACAATAATTTTAGAAATCTATCAAGACTGTAAAAAGTAAATTGATTTATCATGTTAACGCAATAAAAATTTGCTGTTCTAAATTAGGTCCATAGTCATCCCACTGTTTGTACTTGGCTGCTTTGTATATTCACTTTATGGGATGATTTAAACACAAATCACTGCTTTTTCAATTTATTCATCTGGGATACGGCCTCTCTCACTCCTCATAAAACTTTCCCCTACAGTCCTAACACAATGCAACTAAATGTACCATTTCTGTGTTCATGGAGAGCGCATTTGCCACGGGAAGCCAGTACACGGTGGCGTAGCGAGGGTGAGCAGCGGCGCCCCTCCCCCACTACCCTGCCATGCGCGTGCACCCCTGCCCATTATTTTTTTAACTCTGGCGCATGGCGCCACCAACCTACTGCCCCGCGTCAGCTTCGGTGCTCTCTGACGTCACTTCCTCTTCAATCCGTTCAAAATGCAGCTGCGCGACTCGTAGTCTGTGAGAGCCGTTAGTCTCACATTACCCCTCTCCTCAAGTCGCTTCATTGACTCCCTGTCCATTTCCAAATACAGTTGCTGACCTGCACATGTGTTCACTCTGAAGCCACCCCACCCCCCGATATCTCTCCTCGCTCACCTCCCGCTATGCTCCCCCCTCCCCTCCGTGATCTCCACTCATCGGGCAAGCCTCTCCACTGCCAACTCCAGACTCCGTCCCTTCTTTCTTGCGGCGCCGTATGCCCGGAACAGGTTGCCTGAATCAATACATGGTGCACCATCCCTGGCAGTGTTCGAATCCAAGCTAAAGTCCCACTTTTTTTGAAACCGCTTTCAACTCTTAACTCTCCCTTCACCGCTGTCAGATACCTAGACTCACTATAACCTCCCCAACCCTGAAATGTCCTATCTAAATTAGACTGTAAGCTCTTCTGAGCAGAGACTGTCTATTGTATATTAAAATGTACAGCACTGCGTACGCCTTTCAGCTCTATAGAAATAATAAATAGTAGTAGTGGTAGAGGCAGCGCTGAAGCCGATGCGGGCAAGTTGGTGGCTGTTTGCGCCGAAGTTAAAAACGAAAGGGGGGCAAGCGCACGGCAGGGAGGAGGATGGGGGCTGGTGCCCCGAGGAAGATGGTGCCCGGGTGGACTGCCCCCCTCACCCCACCACCCCTTTACTACGACACTGCCAGCACAGCCTTGTATTTCATAGGGCAAGGCCCATTTACAGGAAAAGAAGAAGAAATGAATGGCAGTGGCTGAACTTGCCAGTTCAGGGAAAAGCAGATTGCCCTGCTGCTGCTTCTTCGAGACGGAAGGCTCTGCAAAGTTCAAGCCCCGATCCCTCTGGTTTCTTGTGCAATTATTCCCACAAGCCAGACTCTGCCCCACCCATGTGAGAGGCTTTGTGAAAAGGAGGGACAGGGACGGAGAGACCGGAGGAGATGGAATTGTGGCATTCCAGGCCCCCCCCCCCTCCCGTCTCCTTTCTTTGGTTGGGGAGGTGCGCTGGTCAGACTGAACTCCTGACCCTGGATGGAGTATCCAACCAGATCTGTGTCTGCTCAGGGAGGATGCAACCCCCCCCCCCTAACAAGTCTGCAGTTTACCTCAACACCACCCCTCAAAAATGTTTATTACCCATTTTATGATTGCCAGATGGTGGACTCTTCCATCAACCACGGTGACCGTCTGACCTCACATAAAACTGGAAGCTAGAGCAGAAAACCCCATTTTCTGTCTGCCGAGGCAATACACAAAATGCCACATTCCCAAAATACTGTCTTTCTAAGCAAAGAAGAAAGTGGGAAAAATAAAGTACTAAATCTGTTTTGCAGCTCTGTATAATGTGCAAGTCTGATTTCTTTTTTTTTTTTTAATTTGCAATTCTGCAGCAGTATCAGCAAAACACAGAAGTTTAGTTACTTAATTTAAGTACATGACCAAACTAAACGTGAGTTTCATGGCATCAAATTGATAGCTGTACTTCAGAATGGATCATTTAAAATCAGCCACTTCTGGCCCAGCTTCTTGTCCTGCAAGTTGAAAAATTCCCTCTTCTCCCTCTCTCTAAATATTTCTACCACTGAGTACCAAATTGGGTACACTGGTCCATTATTCAAAGTGTTAACCATATTCTGTGGACACAGCAATTAAAAGTCAAATTTCACCAGAAAATAACAAGCTTTTATTAATTATGACAGGGGTTGCCATTCAGCATATAACCAATAACTGGAAGAATTATAACAACCTAAATTATACATTTTGGTGGAATACAATATGTCATATATTTAAAATGGAAAGAACAATAGCAATACAAAGAGGGACATATACTAAATTTATAAAAATATGGGGGCCATTGACAAAATACTGCAATGAATAAATAGTAGGATTTTTCTTCTTCTTTTCTTCTCTTAGGAATCTTTTTTATGACACACATAGAGGGGGGGTAAGGAAAATAATTTATACATAATATGTTATAATATATTATACAATATATAATGAATGAATGAAAAGTAATAGAAGGGTGGGGGGAGGGAGAGGGGATAAAATTTATTTAGAACATAATATATTAGATATAAAAGTGATTTTGTATATTTAATAATTGTATTTTAACATGTTGTACACTTTCTGTAAAATTTGAAAATTAAAAATATTATATTAAAATAATAAAAGGATGGGGGGAGGGTGAGGGGGAAAATCAAATTTAGATATATAATGTATTAGATATAAAAGTGATACTATGTATTTATCAATTGTATTTTAATATTTTGTACACTTTATGAAAAATTTGAAAATAAAAAATAATTTGAAAAAAAAAGACAAAAAGGCCCAGCCAGCCTGTCCGTTTTCACAACACTACAGGCCTTACTCCTCATTTCAACCGATGCTCTCCTTTAGTTGGAGAAGTCACCAGGAAAAGGGCCTTAACATATACCAACAGATGCAGGGACGCCAAGTTTGCCATTACGATCTTGAAAGGCCCGTCATTCCAGATGTAGGCTTATGATCACTAAGGGTCCCAATTTAGATTTTCTTTATTCTCACTGCCACTCCTAAAACTTCCAAAGATGAGCAAAGAGTTTAAGGGTTCCCTGAAAGGTTTCCTTTATAGGGCATAGAAAAAGTGGACAGGGACAGATTTTTCAAATTATGGGGAACCACAAGTACAAGGGGGCACTCAGAGAAATTGAGAGGGGAAAGGTTTAGAACAAATGCTAGGAAGTTCTTTTTCACCCAGAGGGTGGTGGATACATGGAACGCGCTACCGGAGGATGTGATAGGCAGAAGCACGCTACAGGGCTTCAAGGAGGGTCTGGACAGGTACCTGGAGGACAAAGGGATTGAGGGGTACAGATAAGAGTAGAGGTAAGGTTAGAGGGATAGGATTAGAGGTAATTTGTAAAATTAGTCAGAGACCACTGTTCAGACAGTGGGCCTGATGGGCCGCCGCGAGAGCGGACCGCTGGGCGAGATGGACCTCTGGTCTGCCTCAGCGGAGGCATCTTTTTATGTTCTTATGACGCCTTCGAAAACGAATGTCTTCGGACACAGGCAACCAAATTCTCGTTCCGCTCAAAAAATCTCCTGCGTACAGCCCTATTCTCCAACCCCCTCCCAAATGTACTACCCTTATATGTTCTCCTTTTCTATAATGTAGTTCCACCCCCATTCCCTGAGCTTTAAGTGAGTCAAGTTTCATGTTTGTTCTTATATGTTATTATGTCCACACTTTTAGTAGTGTACATCACTTAGAAATTTTTATAAGCGTTTGCATCAAATTTTTTAAAAAAACTTGAGACACAAGTATGCTGGGGACCTCTTACGTGTCTCATTACTCAGTGGTACTTATATTGCTGTATAACCTCGACTGTTCCTCAAATGGTGTTCCATTTCATATCCATCTCCGTAAAGGAGATGATGAGGGTAAAACAAGTTATTATTGGGTGTGTCACATTTTAATATGAAAAGCCTTTTTTTGCAGGCCTGAAAATGAACCTCAACTGATGGTGCACATTCAAGCTCACCTTTGTCATGGAAGTACTCTAATAAATTCCAAAGTCTATCTAAATACAACTATAAGTCTAAAGCCCTATGATCTAGGCTTTTAGAAGCTCCTAAGGCCCAAACAAGTATGTTTACGTACATCTTACTTTCATTTATTTTGCTATATGCTTCAAAACTCCATCCTCCTTAAAAGCTTCACAGTCTAAAAGTTACTTCTCCTGACCTCCTTGGCCAGCCCTACAAAAGATTTACAGCTTGTTCCCTTTCCCTCTGCCACATACACAAACATACCAAAAGGCTGTAAAGTTAGTCTGGCTAGAGGGGCAAGGGGGAGGGTTAGTTTGTTTACTATGAAGTCCAGCTTTAGTTTCTGTCTTGAAGAGTGATCCAGCCAGGCAGTTAAGACTTAATTACTCTGAAGACCTCCTAACGACCAGTCATAGTCTTTTTTTTTTTTTTTTTTTTTTAATGGTTGCTGCCTTTTGAGTGACCTCAAGGAAGGAAAAAAACCTCACAAAGGACCAGACTTGACTTCCCTGGGACAGAAAATAAGATCATTCTTATAAATATGGGCCCACTTTCTCACTGGAAACTTAGCAGTGGGGACTGTGGAAGTGGCTGAATTTAGAACCAAAGAACCTGTCTATGGGGCAGTACTGGAAATGCATGCTGGGAAATACAACAGTGACTAACTTTATAAGACAGTGCTGGCAATGAATGCTGAGAAACAGAAATGTGAATAGCTCCACAAGGCAACACTGGCAATGTAATGAGACTAATACAAACCACGAGAATTGTGCACTGCTATACTGTGGTATACCTTAAAATCATAAGTGTTCAAGGCTTGTACAGTTAAGGCAGAGCTTACAGGAATGGGGCAGGGACAGGGAAATTGAGTTCCTGCAGAGATGGGAAAAAATTTGTCTCCGTGTCATTCTCTAAAATGAATATAACAATAGAAACAAGCACATATATAACATGACAGAAATTTGGATTACCCGAGACACCTCACAGCTCTCCCCTGTACACTTATCCTGTCCAAGAAGAAGGACCAAAAATTAACTTGAAGTACTCTAGTCTTGTTTCATGTTGTGTTTTCTTGCCCACTAAACATACTATGCCAGTGGTTCCCAAACCTGTCCTGGAGGACCCCCAGGCCAGTTGGGTTTTCAGGATAACCCTAATGAATATGCATGAGAGCAATCTGCATATAATGGAGGTGCCAGGCATGCAAATCTGCTCCATGCATATTCATTAGGGCTATCCTGAAAACCCGACTGGCCTAGGGGTCCCTCCAGGACAGGTTTGGGAACCACTGTACTAAGCTCTTTTTATACTGAATACATGTCAACTAAAGCACTATATAAACAGATCTGTAAAGATGCACCTCGTCACTAACAAAGTATCTTACAAATCTAGGTTCAAATTTACCATAAAATTCCATGGGACCTTGGTTTTCCATCCTAAAATATCCAGGGCCTGGTGTATCTGTTTCTTCTTTTCTTTTATTTGATTGATTTGAGCCACTAGGAATGCAGACCTTAGAATATTCTGAAATGGATTCTGACAAACTCCACCAACCAAATCACTCTTTGAGCTAATGCAGTCTCCCAAATTTGTGTTTTAAGAAGTCTACTCTTAGCCCACAAGACTTGCATTTTCTACTGTCTACTCTAAACACGTGTTTACAGCATTTCATTGTCTCAGAATAGCCTTCATTTAGACATATGTTATACAAAAATAAATTGCATTACATGTCTTTTCCAACAGGCTTTTATGGCTATAATCCATATTCCCTTCCTGTGAAGGAAATCCATAAATTGCGAATACGTATCCCTTCCACAAGGTTCTATTTTCCTAACAAGCTCTTTATCACACGATTTTCAGGGTGGTAGCACCAAAGTCCTTGGTAGAAGGAACAATTGTTATTCAAGCAAGGCTATGTCTCAGAAAGCAGCATTTCTGTGAAGTCAGGTTTTTCCCAGAATTCCATGCAACTCATGCGCTCTATAGAGTTAGCTAGACAAGTATCAAACAAATTGGCCCAGTTCTAATCATTAAAACAGTCTATTCAATTGACATTTAGCAATTTATAGACAAATTATGATCAAGTTAATAGTTTTAAAAGTCAGAACATGCAGTAGTGCATCAATTTTATACTCAATTAGGGCCTCATTCTGTATTGTATGACCAACTTAATTCCTTAGCAAGATAATCATCGCCAATATAAGAAGTTATGCACACAACTCTCTAAGCGTAGTCTACAAAGTGGTGCATGGAAATTCTTGTGCATGAATCTCGAGAGGGGGTGTGGCCAGGGGGGGTGAGTATGGGCGGGTCTTGAGCATTCCTAAAAGATCAACACAATATTACAACTTAGGCCTAAATGGGTGGGTCTAAATATTAGTCACGTGTATGGGCCCCAAGCTTGATTCTATACATTGTGCCTAACTAGAGGTGTTTTATAGAATCGCGCTAAGTGCCAACCTTCTGACGCCAATCTTTTTAGGCATTATATATAAAATATGGCCCCCAGTTTCAGAGTGGGAGGATGTTAACAGCACAAAATTAAGCTTTTGCGGAAATGATAAGTAGCAGCAGTAGTATATCACCTATATATCCTATTAAAAATTAACTATAAATTTAGAAGTATTGAAACCACCAGCCATTTTAGAATGAAACACTATGGAAGGTGATCTTTAGAGATGTGCAACATTCACAATAAATGCTTTGGCTCCTTTTAATTCTGTTCTGTTGTTAGCACACAGAGTTAGCAACATTTTGCTAACAGTTTTCCCAAGTACTTTGCAGGGTGTCTTTGGCAATGAGTACACATTCCTAACTGACTGGGCCCACACTTAGCACACAACTGCTGCAGAGCATTAAAATTAGTCCTTGGGCTAAATCAAAGGCCAGTGTGGCTTGGAAAGGAACAACAAAATAATTATTTATTCCAACTTTTCGATTAAATCATCTTGTTAAGGAAAGCAGAGGATGGTGCTTTAATCTGGCCATTTCTTAATGTACGCACGTTGCATCTGAATTGCCTCCGCCGGTCCTTCTTCTTAGCTCCATATTCATTTCCGGTCCAAAAAAATACTTCAAAATTAAACGTGATTTAATAGAGAGAAACCCGTGTCTGTCTGGGGAAGAGCCTTTTCTTAATTATTTCAAAGAAGAGAAAATTAAACTGCTGACAATTCTTTTCCTGAAGACAGGTTTCAGGTTGCATTTGTATTAATTTTCCAAAAGAGGACACAAGATCATCTCTTCTTCTGTTCAAAGATATATCTGCGTAGATCTTGGTCTCAGAACCAGGTTCATTTGTAGAATTTGATTACGCTGAAACCCAGACCTGTTTATGGCTCCTAAAGGATTGAGTTGCTTAATCCTTCCTACCTGTGGCATTTTAATTATTTTCCAATGTGGAAGGGATGAAAAAGAGGACACATTTTCTGGGTTATTACCCTGTGAGCCTTTTCATCCATTTCCTCCTTCCCCAGGCCAAAGTACTTTTGCTGTAATGAGCTTATATACTGCTCCCTGCTATAAACCCGCTTGGGGCCTAGCAGTAAATTCTTTGCACAAATGGATTTTTTCCTGCAATTTTTTTTTTTTTTTTTTGCCTCCTTCCCTCCAACATCTGGTTAACAGACGGCCAGATCCATCCTCTTTTTAATGTGCTGACGTAATTTACATCCAAATGCCGAACAAAAACCAGATGAATGAATCTAATAGAGCCAGAGTCCTACTACTCAGAAGTGATTAAAAAAATTAAAAAGGCAGGAAGCTATCTGCTAAATTGAACTTGCACAATGCCTAAAAATTTATTAATTTTAGGGAAACCAAAGGTGCCATTCACTAATGAATGCTGGCAAGAAACTATCCCCTTCGTTTTATAACCTAGGGGGAAATTCTTGAAGGCGCATCAAAGGTTAGCCGGCTAGCCAAGCAATCCGGAAGCAAAATGGAGGTGTGAATGGCGTTTACTGGTGTCACGCTTACGGAAGCGCTTAGGGGCGGCTTGCGCCGGTAGTAGCCTTAAATGTAGGCTTTTATAATGCTGGCCTTCATTTAAGGCGCCAGTATAATAAAAAAGGTGAAATTCTATAATTGGTGTCGGTTCACGATTGACACGCTATTGGCAGCCTAGTGGCTAAAGTTAGGTAATCAACAATAAGAGCAGACTGTTTAGAAGATGCAGTTTTTATTCACTGCCTTAGTCCCAGATTTATACAATCATGCCCAACGTGGCCATGTTTAGCCAAAATGGTTGCTTCAGGGGCAAATGAACACCAGCTAATACAAAATCCAAACTCGTAAAAACTATTTTAAATTTGTCATTGGGCACTAAAATCAGAAATTCGATGCCGGGCCCTTTGCAGGCTTCATTGAATGTCTTTTTTTTTTTTAAATATGTCTAGCCCAGGGATCTCAAAGTCCCTCCTTGAGGTCCGCAATCCAGTCGGGTTTTCAGGATTTCCCCAATGAATATTGAAAGCAGTGCATGCACATAGATGTCATGCATATTCATTGCGGAAATCCTGAAAACCCGACTGGATTGCGGCCCTCAAGGAGGGACTTTGAGACCCCTGGTCTAGCCCATGACTGGTTAATACTGTATACCGAATTAACCGGTCATGGATTAGTGCATACACATAGGACAGCTATTTATGCAGTCCTACTTATGAGCTAAACCTTGTCGGTTAGGTTTGACTATCAGGACCTAACTGAATTCCATTCCCGACACAGCCGGCTTTAAATTTGGCGCTAACCAGTCATTTTCAGTGAGGATGATGGGTTAAGGGCTGCTGAGAATGAAGAGAAAGTTGCAACCAAGCAAATTAACCGAAGTGCCTGGTGGTCCAGCGGGGGTGGGGGGTGGGGGGGTCTTTGTGGCAGAAACGCAGCCCACTCGCTCCTGCCTCCTCAAGGCTGACTTCTAAAATGGCTACCGCAACCGCGCGCAGCAGCTCGCGGTTCCACGGGAAATGCCGCAAGCAGCTGAGAGAGGTCGTAGAAGCTATTTTAGAAGGCAGCCGTGAGGAAACAGGAACGAGAGGGCCGCACTCCTGCCACAAAAACATCCGCTGGGCCACCAGGTACCTCGGTAGGCCCCGGGGGGGGGGAAGGGGGAGGAGAGGAGATCATTGGGTTGGGAGGGAGAGCCACAGGTTGCCGATCCCTGGTATTTATTTGTATAGCAGCTGCCACTATACGGATATGTGCTTTTGAATATTGGGTCATTCAATTTTAGCCTTAACACCAGTCACCATAGCAACAGTCTTGAAGAAGGGATTGTTTTTCCACCTAAATGTTGTCAAATTTTCTTCTTAGCTAACACACTGATGTGATCATCATTTCATCTATTCCTCTGTGACACTACACATACTATTAGGGGTATTTTGAAAACAGTGGGACATCCCAAAAATAGTATAAGTCAGCACTTGGACATCCTAACTGCCATCTTGCAAAGCGTCCCAGCTGCTGTGCATCCAAAACTAAAGGAGGGCATTTAGGAGGCATGGTTTGGGCAGTCTTTAGGCGTGCTTAAACTCCCAGATACCAATTTATGTTACTTCAAATAAATTCTTATATAAGAAGCCCCCCCTCCCACCCATATACCAATTAATAACAATTGTCAATTATAATCCTTCAAAATCCCACCCCCTTATCTTATTCAATATTTTGGTGCTTAAGATGTCTGATCATTAGAATAAATCGCCAATGGTTCCCAAATCTTTTTAAAGTTATTATAATAAGGTTGGGCATCCTGGCAGCCAAGACATCTAAGTTAGCGATTTTCAAAAAATAAATCTAGATATCTTGCAGTTTTGCCGGTTTCAAAAATGGCTGCTTCTCGGCCTACTACTTTTGGACGCCTTGAGGGAAATGTCCAAAGGGATTTAGATGTCCTATCGCCCCTCCACATCTTATTACTGACACCCTAGAAGAATGTGAAGCTGACTGGCTCAGAGGGGAATGATGTCATCTGACAGTAAGACCAGGCAGCTCAACCCAGGGCCCTAGTTACCGTCCTCTGGACAGTTCATAGAATACTATCCAGAGGGAGACATGCAAAAAAATATGACCATATCACTCTTCTCCTCTGTAAAGCTCATTGATTGCCCATCACTCATCGCCTCACCTATAAAATACTTCTCCTCACCTTCAAAACAAAAAACTCCAACTAACAGGATTTCATTGACAAACTACTGATCTCATATTCATCATCCAGGGCTCTCCGATCTAACAACCAAAGCCTGCTTTCCATGCCATCAGTATGAGAACTGTTCTACGACACCACTCGCAAATCCATCTTTCCAGTTATCGCTCCTTCGCTGTGGAGTGCCTTTCCATTAGATCTTCGATTAGAGAACTCTCTTGAAAAATTTAAAGCTAAACTTAAGACTTTTCTCTTTAAAGACGCCTACCCTCTTTAGTCTCAGCTCTCACCTCTAATTCCCTTATATCTCTTGAAGGGCCTGAGAAACAATACGCCGAATTGCTTTGAAACACTTCTTTTGAAGCTATACCAGTCCTAATGTGTCTCCATTCTCCATTTACCTCCCTTTTTTTATTTATTTTACTTCGATGTATTTAAAAAGCTTTCCCTTCCCCCACTTCCCTTTTGTTCCATGTACGTCAGCGTGAACTTGTCCAATATTTTTAACATTTGATAAGATATTTCTTATTTGACTTTTTAAATTTCATTTTATTGTACACCGCTTAGACACTTGATAGACGGTATATCAGAAATAAAGAAACTTGATGATATGTAGATACTGGCCTGATTTACAAAGGCTTTTCACCTACTCTGTGTCTACGGAGAACAATCACCTCATATATCAGATAAGCGATGTATAAATACTAAAATAAAGAAATAAATGATCAATATGTTGAAAAGATATATACAAAAATTCTAGGGAACCAGGGTTATTGTGAATGAAGGCTCAGGGGAGCTGCAGGCCAAACAAGGCTGGTTTCGACCCAGCAGGAGATTCAAAGGTAAGGAGAAGTTTCAAGTTTTATTAGTGCTTGATAAATCGCTTATTGAATATCTAAGCGATGTACAATTCAAATATAATAGAAAGACAAATACAATGACTTTAGATAAAAACATACTGGGTTGACATACATGAATCGTGAGGATTGGGGGGGAAAGTTACACTATGTTTGTAGAAGAAAAAATACATTAAAAGGAAAATAACTCAAGGAAGGGTAAAAAAAAGAAAAAAAGAAAACAGCCCCAAAAATAAACAAGAAAATGTTATTTTTGTGCAATTTGTGGTACCTACTGGAGTCAAATCAGCAACTCTATCCCCGTATTATTGGATCAGGCTAAGATTTTGGGAAGGCTGTATAAACAGCAAAGTGCCCCATTTCCCCTTTCCCTTCTTTTCTCATTGGGAAGACGCAGAGAAAGGGATTAGAAATAAACGATGGTGGGCACCTTAGAAACAAAGCCTGCAGCGGCAGCAGCAGGCTTAGAGCGTGTGTCACAAAACTTGGCTTTTTAAAATGCATTTTACTTCTGTTCCTATCCTCTTCCTGTCACAGACCGAAATGCGAAACGTTGAAGTGGGTGAGGAGTCAGTTGTCAGTGGGAGGATTTTAATTTCATGCGTCAGACCAGGCCAGATGAAAGCAAAGTGTAAAAAAATAAAACACCTCGCACAAATTGTAAAAGTTTTGGCGGATGGTACCTCTTGTTGCGCCCAGACTCGATTATTAAGCAATGTAAGATTCAATTATGTGTCTTTTTTTTTTAATGTGTGTAGGAGGTAAGTGAACAAAACCTGTTAGCAAATATTCAGTTTTCTGTTTTGAGGCTAAGAAGTGCACATTTAGCCCTGAATCGGTGCTGGGTGTGTTAAATCGATATTGTGGTTAGATAAGCACAAAACCTGTTCATTTATCCTCCATCCCCCCCCCCCTCCTTTTAACTAAGCAGCGGCAGAGATTTCTACTGCGACCCGGAGTGATAAATGCGCCGACGCTCATAGAATTCCATTTAGCGCTCTGGACCACGGTAGAACCCTTTACCGTGGCTTAGGAAAAGGGGGGGTTAGTTAGCAGAGAAAAGGATTCACGGGTTTGTTTTTGATCGACAGTTTTTTGGTTTTTAATTTTTATTTATAACCTTTTAAATTTAATCAAGCATACATAACTTGAAAAAGATCGGAAACAATCAAGCAAGCAAACAAAAGAAAATCACCTAATTATACAATCAGATGTAATGGAAACATTAACTAATATTTAGTCCATAATTATGGGGATCAAGAAAGGAAATTTTCACAATTAGAAATAGACAGTTTTAACACGAAAGGCTCTGGCTCCTTCTTATTTCCATCTTGAATGGTACAGGGCTTCTATGTCAGCTCAAAAGATTTCTCGACAAAACCTTCGTCTTCCAGGCGGCTAAGCTGAACCCTCGGCTAGCCCAAATGATGCTCGAGGCCCCGACCTACCTCGACTTCAGAAAACTCCTCAAAACATACCTATTCCGCGAACAGGACCCTTAATCCCTCATTCCCCTGCAATAAACCAACTCCCGCCCTCCCCCCTCCCCTCCTTTGTTGCTCTCTCCCTCCCTCTTTCCGTCCAATCCAACTCATCGCGGCCTATAACTCCGATAAATTTCTGCTAAAATGTTCCAACACTTCCTTCCTCGTTGCTTGTAGCTCCGACAAAATGTTGTAAATCCGTGTTCAGATCGGATATTAATTAATTGATGTGAACCGCCTAGAACTCATTGGGTATGGCGGTATACAAGAACATAATAATAATAATAAACCACAGTTATGGGATGTCTCAACCCTGGTGGATTGTCTCTATTACCCAATACAAGTCAAATAGTTAAATGTTTCTTTTTAAGCGCTGCTCTTCTAAGCCCCAAGATTTTGCCATTATAAGCGATCGGGCTCTCCAAGGTGAGCCTTTAATCCTTCAAGCCACTCCAGAATGAGCAATACAGCTGCAGGGGGGAGAAAAAAAACCAAAACCGCAGCCATGAAAAGTTCAAAGGAGCTTCATATACCTCTGGGTTCTTTTCTGAAAGCTGGTCCTCAAGTCACTGTAGATCTTGGCCCGCAGGTCTTGTTGACACGTGTTTTATTGTGTATGTTTACTTTTATAATCCGCTTTGGACAAAGGCAGACTAGAAATAAATTAAATATTGGTGCCTTTATATGATACAATCAAAGCAATTTTTTTTGCATTTATTATATGGGCTCGCAATCAGAATTTTTGTACCTGAGGCAATGGGGGGTTTAAGTGACTGGTCCAAGATCACAAGGAGTTAAGAGTGGGAATTAAACCCAGTGCCTCTCCCCTCCCTCCCCAGTTCTCAGACCACTGCACTAACCATTAGCTTACTCCTCCACAGCAGCCCCTCCTAAATGGATTAGGTTCAAACCCTACCTTTGCATTGTTTGATTTTGAGTGAAGAAATAAGAATCAACAACCAATTGTAGACGATACCTTTACATTGGACTAACTTTACAGATATTTGACAAGCCTTTGAGAGATACCCTCTCTCCATCAGGTCAGAGAAGACACAATGCAGTTACAGTACACTGCATTTAATTGTGTTTAAAATCAGTACATCAATTACAAATACAGTCAAACCTTGGTTGGCGAGCATAATTCGTTCCAGAAGCATGCTTGTAATCCAAAGCACTCGTACATCAAAGCAAATTTCCCCATAGGAAATAATGGAAACTCAGACGATTCGTTCCACAACCCAAAACCTTTAATATAAAATACTATATGTACTTGTATTGCAAGATTTTGCTCTTTTAGAACAGTCACTAACACTTCCGCAGCGTCAGAGAGAGAAGAACCATCGGCTCAGTTGTGATGACGTGACACGTGTATACTGTATGTACTCATATTGCAAGATTTTGCTTGTTTAGAACAGTAACTACACTCTTGCAGTGTCAGAGAGAGAGAAGAACCATCGGCTCAGTTGTGATGTGTATACTGTATGCACTTGTATTACAAGACATTGGTTGTGTAACAAGTTAAAATTTAATCAAATGTTTTGCTTGTCTTGCAAAACGCTTGCAAACCAAGGTTGTACTGTAATTCCATCCAATCTTAATAGTAGGCAGAGCTAAGAATGAAGTCATTTGATAGTTTACAAACTATTATATTTTGGCAAGGAAAGCTGGTCATGCTCAGTCAAGTCTCTCCTCCGCTCCTGCCCCCCTCCCCTTTGCAATTTACACTTCTAGACAAGCTTCTAATGGAAAAGACAGTAAAAATTGCTCTGGGCACTTTGATATTCATCCAGACTTATCTTCGTGCATCAGAAACACAGCGGATGACTGGCGTCTCAAATCTTCCGAAAAAGCAGATATTGTAGGGACATGGGGTGTCTTGTCTAGCCTCCAGGAAACTCCCCATCAGGCCTCTCGGGCTAGTCTAGGGCTTGGAGGGTCCTTTTGCAACTGCAGCTGTCAAAGTTCCCACTCGGCTTTGAAAAATCGAGCCCCTTGAATGAACAGGAGTGCGACTGACAGCCTGATCAGATTCTAGTGAACAGCATTTTTTAAAATTTTGCTGAGTAGTGTATTAGAAACAGATGGAGACCAACAACCAGAACCTATTTCCATTGGTCGGTAACAGACCTGGTATGTTTTGCCGAGGTGTGGACTGGGAATCAGGCTAAGAAATACAAAAAAACGCATGGAACGGACAGAGACCAGCAGTGCTGCAAGAGAAAAACACGTGAACATCCGACAGAGTGCGTTAAGAAAAAACATGTGACTGTCATAACTGCTCTCTTTCTATAACATAAGGGGCTCATAATGAAAATGTAAACGTCTAAAAATCCGTCCAAGTCGGACTTGTACGACCTAATAGACAGGTCATCCAAATGCCGATAATCAAATCTATTTTTTGGGATGTATTCAGGGACACTTTAGACATCTGAATGCCACTGTGTGCCCAGAGCTAAAAGGGGCGTGTCTGGAGGAGTAGTTAGGGCAGGATGTGGGCCGACTTAGACTTGATCGTTCTGCAGGGATAATCGAATGTTTTACAAGACTTCCTGGACGGAACTTATACGTTATGACTTAGATGATGTAAAAACAAGTATAAAGTACCCAAAAGGTATCCAAAGTTGACCAGATAATCACTGCAGAGACAAAGTAAATCCCCCTACGCACTCCCCCAGTGTTCACTGACACCTCCATTATATGCAAATCTCTCTCATGCATATTAATTAGGGCTATCCCAAAATTCCCGACTGGCTGGTGGTCCTCCAGGACAGGGTTGGGGACCACTGCTATAGAGTCACCAACAGACACAAGTAAAGGTAAAGTCGTTCACACAGAGGGAAGCCTTGAGCGCATGTCCCAGGGCTACCTCATGACTCAAGAGTCCAATGGTCTAGCCATTGTCTGAAGTGCTCTCGTCTCCTTCCTTACATGGGAAGAAGCCGAACTTGAAGCGCTACGCCCACCAAGTGCTGGAAGGATAAAAATGCCCCATGTTATGAAGAAACAGTTTTTGTTCATAGAGTGCCCCTTTATCCCATTCTCTGGTTTTCAGGATTAAAGGTCGAACTTGAACTCATGGCCTGCTTATATTAGCTCTTTGCTATTCGAAGAAATAAGTGCGTTAGGACTTAATTCAAACATTTACGCTCGGTCAAAGTGTGCAGCTCAAACGCCAACATGCTCAATGCACTTGTGTTTTCTGGCTGCAGAAAAGTTCAGTTTTCGGCGCTTTCCAGCTAGGCACAGTTGAAATCGTGTCTGCACATGACCCATACAGCAAACAGGGCCTTTACAGCTCATCATCTGAAGAAATGATTCATAATTGTTCCAGCTTCATTCTTTTTTTTTTAGTTCTGCCCTTACAAGCTCTCAATTTTAAAACAACCTTCTAACGAGTCTCACCAGGAAGACAAGGAGGACACCAATGGAAGGGTTCCTTTCAGCTTCCAACAGAAACTACACTCACCACTACCGCCCTCCTCTGTGTATCCTACATCAAGAATCTGGGCCCGTAACCATACTTTAAGCATGCAATCTTTCTATAACTTAAAATGATTTGAATTGTTTACAAATGTTGCAGGGCCTATTACAGTAGACTCTCAGTTAACCGGCACCCATGCGGATTGATAGATGCCGGATAAATGTAGTTTCTGGTTGCTTGAGAGTGACTATTAAAAATAGGCCTAACTTATACTATACCCCATACTAAGCCATACTGTTTCAGACTAAGGTCACCAGATTTTCCAATCGGAAAATCCGCACCCCTAAACCTGCCCCCAGGCCCACCCAGTTCCATCTACCCCCACCCTGTAACGCCCTAATCCCACCCCCAGTTGCACCTTAGCCCCACCCACCCCGCTCTTATCGGGCAGGGAAGAAATCCGTGCATGCGCAGATTTCCTCCCTGCCCGACGCAATTTGAGGAGGCTTTTCAAAACCCGGACAAAGTGCCGGGTTTTGTAAAGCCATCCGGACCCCCCGGATAAGTCCTCAAAAGGAGGACATGGCCGGGGAAATCCGGACATCTTGGAACCCCATTTCAGACAAACTACCGGACATGTGGTAGGCAAAGCGCGAGGACGAACCAAAATGTGGCGTGCCAAGGTTACACTTAAATTTCCGCCAGAAATTGATTTTATTTTCATTTTTATTTAATTTATAACATTTTTATTGAAGAAATCAGTAAATATACAATAATATAATACAATAAAAGAGTCATTAAATTAAAATTCATCGTATTAATTTCCATCAAATCTTTCGTTTCTTCAAAATATATTTCCAAAATACCCATTACATCTCTCAATACCCTCCCCCTAATTCCTACCCCCCTTTCCCTTTTCCCTATTGACCTCTCCCCCCCAAAAAAAAATTAGTTTATAACATTTTATTGAAAGAATCATACTAAACCTCCCAAACCCAATGAAAGTTGACAAGAACTGGAATTTTTCATTTTTATTTAAAGTATTTCTTTGATTTTTATTTTTTTTTTTTTCTTTTGCTGGCTGCTTTTGAGAGTTCTGGTTGCTTGAGTTCCGGTTAACAGAGAGTCTTCTTTACCAGCTCATTCTCTCCAGAACCCGGGGTGAATACCCCAATGACTGGAAACTGGAAACTTGAGCTTGGTGGTTTCATCGTCAGTACATGAATCAAGCGTCTCATTAGATCATACTTCACAAATAAGACCATTAGGAAGCAGACAGGAAAACTGTGTAGAAAGCAAATTTGCAGATTAGCACGGCCTACCACCCAACTGTCACTGCCTCTGAGATTTAAACTCATTAAGAAGTAGGTAGGGGAGGGGAATATGCCTCACCAAGTGATTAGCACTAGAGTGATCTCTGGGGGCCTGGTGGGGGAATGCGATGTGCAACTGCACGTTAATTCACATCTGGCAAGAATTTAAAAGTTCTGATTTGCTTCACGGTGGCAGTCATTCCAGCTTTTATTAGGAGTTCCAAATCACCCTATCCATAGTAGTCTTCATGCATGCAGGAAACCATGGCATGTTGAATCAATTTAATAGATGCAAGTGACCCTGTTCAACCTTGGGCAGGTCACCTTTGTTCCAAATGTCTCTGATTATGCAACTGAAATACAGTATTATAATTACCAATCTAATCGTTCCATACATCATCCCTTCTTCACTCTAGAAGCTTCCATGCAGTCCATGCGTGCTCTAGAACACTGGACTCAAACTCAAACCCTTTGCAGGGCATTTTGGATTTGTAGGTAATTGGAGGGCCTCAGAAAAAAATAATTAATGCCTTATTAAAGAAATGACAATTTTGCATGAGGTAAAACTCTTTATAGTTTATACATTTTTCCTTTTGGCTAAGGGGTCCTTTCCTTTTATCAAGCTGCGGTAGGGGTTTAACGCGCGTTAAATCGCCTGACGCGCTAGCCGCTTACGCCTGCATTGAGCAGGCGTTAGTTGTTTAGCCGGCCGCGGGGGTTAGCGCGAGATGAAATATGTCCGACGCGCTAACCCCACTAGCATGGCTTGATAAAAGGACTCCTAACTCTTAATAATATTATTGTAATTTATAGCTAAAGAGACATATGATCAGGAAACTGTTTTATTTTACTTTTGTGATTATGATAAACATACCGAGGGCCTCAAAAGAGTACCTGGCGGGCTGTGAGTTTGAAACTACTGAGTTAAGGGGAACAGTTAATCTGCTGGCTGGGTTGGAGGGCAGAGGGGAGAACAGGACAATCAAGCCATTGTGACATCACTGATGAGGCTGGCTCTTATTGGTGGAATGAGGCATTATGACATCACAATCTCAGCTCTGCTTCCCAAAGACAAACATGATGTCATGGTTACAATTAAGCTAGTGGTCTCCAACTCCAACCCTTTGCAGGGCCACATTTTGGATTTGTAGGTACTTGGAGGGCCTCAGAAAAAATAGTTAATGTCTTATTAAAGAAATTACAGTTTTGCATGAGGTAAAATTCTTTATAGTTTATCAATCTTTCCTTTTGGCTAAGTCTTAATAATAATATTGTCATTTATAGCTAAAGAGACATTTGATCAAGAAACTGTTTTATTTTACTTTTGTGATTATGATAAACATACCGAGGGCCTCAAAATAGTACCTGGCGGGCCGTGAGTTTGAGACCACTGAGTTAAGGGAACAGTTAATCTGCTGGCTGGGTTGGAGGGCAGAGGGGAGAACAGGACAATCAAGCCATTGTGACATCACTGATGAGGCTGGCTCTTATTGGTGGAATGAGGCATTATGACATCACAATCTCAGCTCTGCTTCCCAAAGACAAACATGATGTCATGGTTACAGTTAAGCCAGTGGTCTCAAATCCTTTGCAGGGCCGCATTTTGGATTTGTAGGTACTTGGAGGGCCCCAGAAAAAAAATAGTTAATGTCTTATTAAAAAAATGACAATTTTGCATGAGGTAAAACGCTTTATAGTTTATAAATTTTTCCTTTTGGTTAAGTCTTAATAATAATATTGTCATTTATAGCTATAGAGACATATGATCAAGAAACTGTTTTATTTTACTTTTGTGATTATTATAAACAGACCGAGGGCCTCAAAATAGTACCTGGCGGGCCGCGACCACTGCTCTGGAAACAGTATTAAGAGACTTTCTTAGGCTACAGATCTACATTATCAAGTCATTAGTAAAAGCTGGAATGGCCACATCGTAGTAAACTGGAAGAAGTCTTACAAAGTCCCTTGAGCACATATAAATATATAAGCTATCTAAAAGCCTGGCTAGTATAGAAACCAAATATTTTTTTAAGTATTTACATAATCTAGTGAAAAATACTCTCATTGCCTGTGGTCATGCCAATTGAGTTCTAATGCTCTGTGGGAACCTAGAGAACCTGAATGGTACCAGAGACTAGTGGCATAGTAAGGGGGAGGAGGGAAGTTCTGCCCCCGAGCACCATGTTGGTGGGGGCACTGGCACCCTTCCTCCTCTCCGCCCCTCGCCACTCCCCCCCTCGCCACACACCCCCTTCCCCCTTACCGCCAGTTGTTCACCACCGCAAGCAGCCACTTTAATGTGCTCCCTGCGACCGCATCCTCTCTCCCGCTGATGTCACTTCCGGGTGCCACACATAGGAAGAGACGTCAGAGGGAGAGCCGCCGGGGTCGCAAGGAGCACGTTCAAGTTCTTGCTGCTCGTGGAGGTGAGCACCTAGAGGTACGGTGGAAGGGGGCCACGCACGCGGTAGGGGGGGAGTGGGGGAGTCAGAGATGAGGGCTGGGGAGGGGCACCTCTCACCCTTGCTAAGCCACTGCCAGGGACATCCCACGTATGCAAAGAATTCACAAAAAAAAACCTTGTGGCAGCTTAGTACAGTGGTCTCAAACTCACGGCCCGGGGACCACATGCGGCCCGCCAGGTACTATTTTGAGGCCCTCAGAGGGGCATAATCAAAAAAATGTCTAAGTCCCCTTTTGGCCTAAGGCCTTAAATGTTGAAAGTAGAAGCAGGGAAAATGTCCATTATCAAAAAAAATGTCCAAAAGGAGGGTTTTTTTAAATAATGGCCTGCCTCTACATTCAACTGTTTAAATGCTCAGACCACCACTACGTCTACACTTATACCATATCATCAACCTAAGACCCAAACGTCCAAAAGCCTAAGACCCAAATGTCCAAAACAAGGGCTTTTAGGCGAAGGAGGAGCCAGTCCTTCGCCTAAAAGCTGGATTCTGTAAAAACAACACTGGTTACAGAATCCCCCCCCCCATAATGATCGGGGCAGGAGGGAGCCCAAGCCCTCTTGCCTCGGCGACACCCCGATTACGATCGGGGCAAGAGAGAGTCCAAGCCCTCTTGCCCCGGCGACACCCCGAACCCCCAACTACGATTGGGCCAGGAGGGAGCCCAAGCTCTCCTGGCCACACGACCACCCCCCACAAGATCGGACAGGAGGGAGCCCAACCCCTCCTGCCCAGGCGAACCCCCTACCCCCCACCCTCACTAAAATACAGGTAGGAGGGATCCCAGGCCCTCCTGCCCTCGACGCACCCCCCTTCCCATGATCGCCCCCCCAAATCCCTGCAGACCCACGAGACCCCCCCACCCCCAATCCCCCCCCAGTACCTTAAAATCTTTGGCCAGATGGACGGGTGCCAAACCTGTCCGTCCGGCAGGCCAGCTATCCCTTGAATGGCTGGCCTTAGGGCCTGATTGGCCCAGGCGGCTCAAACCCCGCCCACAGCTGGGCCTGAGGCGCCTGGGCCAACCGGAATAGGCACAGTAGCCTTAGGCCCCTCCTGTGGGCGGGGTCTTAGGCAAATGGGCCTAACCCAGCATATTCATCAATACGGCCACACCAATATTATATCAACTGGAATTCTAACGGTGTTATTACTTTACGTGCTGAAGTTAAAATTTGGTGTTCTGGGCTGGCTTGATAACCAAGCTGCAGCAAAGAGGGCATCCCACACTGGGCTGACTATCATGCTCAATGCAGGCAAGTTTTAACCATCACTCAAGAGTGAAACCAACTGGCTGGTTCAAGAGACGGCCAAGTTGGCTTCCAGTTGGGCCTGTATATCCCAGGTGTCACGGTAAAAGCTGAAGAGGAACCTGGGGACAAGGGTGGAAACAGAATTAACCCCCTCCCCTTTTACAAAACCGTAGCACGGTTTTTAGCAGTTACAGTTACAATTATTTTATTTAATATACCACAATTATTAACAAAAAAATGTTAAACCAAAGCGGTTTACAATAATAAAAACCAAGGGTAAAAGTTAAAAAAAAAAATCAATAAAGACAGATAGGGTAAGAAGACCATAACAGGGAAACTAACTGGACATGATACAGGCTGACAGTCGGAGGAATGGTTTACAATATACTGTGGGGAAGACCAAGGAAGAAAATAACAAAAGATAAAAGGTAAAATTGTTTTTTAAAAGTATACATGTGAACCGTAGTAAAAGTAGGTCTATAAGGAAGTTGTATCAAATGCCTTGTTGAAGTAGTAGGCTTTTTAATTGTGACAAAGTTCTTGAGAGATTTTTCTGACCTTAAATATAGTGGTAGAGAGTTCCACAGTGTAGGGCAGGGGTCTCAAAGTCCCTCCTTGAGGGCCGCAATCCAGTCGGGTTTTCAGGATTTCCCCAATGAATATGCATGAGATCTATGTGCATGCACTGCTTTCAATGCATATTCAGTGGGGAAATCCTGAAAACCCGACTGGATTGCGGCCCTCAAGGAGGGACTTTGAGATCCCTGGTGTAGGGGGGTCATGACTGAAAAACTGGAATCTCGATTTCTATCCAGAAACATCTGTTTAAAAGATAGTACAGATAGCAAATGTTGATGGGAAGAGCGAAGATCCCTTTTTGGCGAATCAAGGGGATCAAATAACTAGACAAAAATGAGGGAAGCCCAGAGGACTGGATCTAAAAAGGTGCATACATTATACTTGAATGGTTATCGCCACAGCCGGCGCAAAAAACTGCACTACGGTTTTGTAACAGGGGTGGGGGGGGGGGGAATATTTTACACACTCAAAATGTTCTTTACTATGATGACTTGGATTATGAACCATATACATTTTGTATTTTCCTAAATAGTTCTATGTCCACCCCCCCACCCTTCCTTTTACAAAACCATAGTGAAGTTTTTAGTGTCGGACACAGTGGTAACAGCTCCGGCCGATGCTAAAAATTGCACTACGGTTTTGTAAAAAAAAAGGGGGAGAGGGTGTTTGGCTTTTTTCTACAGTTTGTAATTTGTTATATAGTTGGTTGAAAAAGCAACCTTCAGAAAAAATATAACCCACAGGTTTTATCAGAAGAAAATGCTGATTAACTACAAATAACTGTAAATATCAAATAAAGACCAAAACGGCCCATTCCATCCACCCAGAAGCAATTTGTATAACATGGGTACATGCACATATAGTTTAAACTCCCAACACCGAAAACCCATTTTCCCATGTCCCATAGAAACACGACAGCAGATAAAGGTCAAATGGCTCATCCAGTCTGCCCATAAATAGTACCATTGTTTTTAGGATTGCAACTATAGCCTTCACTGCTCCATGCTCATAGAGCTCAAATTTTTTTAAGAGCAATGCCTCGGGGATTGCATAGTGCTTTCTCACAGAGCCTGTAATTTTAGGGATAAAACTGCCACACCAGGGGGATTACCCCTAGTGCAGGGGTGTCCAATGTCGGTCCTCGAGGGCCGCAATCCAGTCGGGTTTTCAGGATTTCCCCAATGAATATACATTGAAAGCAGTGCATGCACATAGATCTCATGCATATTCATTGGGGAAATCCTGAAAACCCGACTGGATTGCGGCCTGGAGGACCGACATTGGACACCCCTGCCCTAGTGCTTTCTCATCTGCGGAAACACTGACTGAATTCTTTAAAGACAAGGTGCACGGAAACCAGGGCCAGGTTAACCATTGGATAAGACTAGACAGTGGCCTAAGGCAGCAGCTTCAAATGGGGGGAGGGCACCAAAGAGTGACTGCAAGCCAAGGTAAACCACAGACCACTCGTACTCAAAAAAAAAAAAAAAAAACCCAACAACAACCAAGAGATAGTTTTACCAGTAGCGAGAATGGGCAGCTTTCAACTAGACCATTTATGCAGACTATTCTGGAAGGAGTGGTACAAGGATGATCATAATTGTTTGGGGTGGGGGCAAGGAGTCTAAAGTTCCACTGAGGGAGGAGAGTGCAAGGCTGATCACACACTTAGGGTGCCCTAATATCTTTGCACCAGCCCTGAGAGAAACATTCTGCTTATTTTGTTATCCAACATAGGATCTCCGCGTTAAGCTTTACGTGTAACCCTGCAGAGCAAGAGGGTTATTTGAAGAAGAGTTTAAACAGTTTAATTTGACGAGCTGCATCTACTGTTATCCACGGGTAAATAGAATATTTCTCTGTTTTTAAATTCACATCTTAACGGCAAAATCCCTAAATGTCTCATCACCATTTGAAGAGACTGTAGTGGTCCATTAAACCTTCAGAAGCCTGACTTCCAATTAGACATCGGTACACAAAACTCTGCAAGGATTTGAAAACAACAGAATCTATCACAGGGCATCATCTGACATGCAGACCGTAAGCCAAACACAACCTGTCTGACCTCAGGATGGAGCTCATTTAAGATTTTTTTATTTATTTCTATTTTTTTTAGCAAAAATAGATTTTACCTCGAGAAGGATGACATATTACACCAAAGGGAAAGGCAAACAGTACGCTCCCGCACAATCAGGGCTATGGAGTCGGAGTCGAGGAGTCGGAGGAAATTTCGGGTACCTGGAGTCGGAGTCTGAAGTACAAAAAACTGAGGAGTTGGAGTCGGAACATTTATCTACTGACTCCATTTTTGAACTTGACATACCAATCACGAGCGATTCTTTCAGCTATAGCACCCACTATATACACAGCACAAATGTTGCGAGCAGCTTCTGCGGCCTTAGAACCTTGATTAAAAGCAAAAAGAAGGTGGTGTCGAAAATGCTCATTTCTCTCAACGTGACATTCCATTTTAACGATCTGAAAATTAACCAGTGCTGTGGAGTCGGAGGAAATTTCAGGTACCTGGAGTCGGAACATTTATCTACCGACTCCACAGCCCTGCGCACAATCCAGCTAAACATAAGAACTGCCGCTGCTGGGTCAGACCAGTGGTCCATCCTGCCCAGCAGTCCACTCACGCAGCGGCCCCAAGGTCAAGACCAGCGCTCCAAATGAGTCCAGTCTCCCCAGTTTAGCATGAACTTGTCCAACTTTGTCTTGAAACCCTGGAGGGTGTTGTCCCCTATAACAGCCTCCGGAAGAGCGTTCCAGATTTCTACCACCCTCTGAGTGAAGAAGAACTTCCTTACGTTTGTACGGAATCTATCCCCTTTTTAACTTTAGAGAGTGCCCTCTCGTTCTCCCTACTTCAAAAGTCAGCGGGAATGTCCGACACAGATGATCCAGAACTGGTGCAAACAATTCTTTATTTAGGAAGACAGATCCAACACAGGCTGTTTCAGCAAATAAGCCATCATTAGGGAGCCTGGTGTATACCGAGCAGCAATTGAAGATAAAGTGATCTCATATAGGGCAAAGAGAAAAAAAGGGGATCAAGCCGTACATCGGTTTTAGTAAGGACGAGATACTGTATAAGTAACAGAGGTTTTCAATGGGAAGGAAAAAAGCCTGGCTCTGCTGTGAGAGAAATTGCTCTGTATATAATGCAGGAAACAGCTCCCCACTTGACCTCCTATTCTGTCTTGTTCTTTCTCATGTTCAGCCCCTTAAGAACAGTAAACATGACAAGCTTACTCCTGCACGGCTATTTTTCACACCTTCTCTATGAGCGTTTTATACTCTGAGGTCATATGGGATGATCAGATTAAGTATAAATGATAACAGGCAAATATTTTTTTTCCTTTACCTTCCTTCTTCCTGCCCTTTTTCAGGGAAAAGACTTATTTTCCCCAACCCACAGAAACTACTCATTTCTGGTACAGAATGACACGGTGACAGAATTCATCACCATTCCCATCCCCGTGGATAACCATAGGAAACCATCTCCATGTCATTCTTTAAAGACTGAGGGAAGAATAGAGTATGAATGGGCACAACCACTGACCCTCAAGCCTTGCATTGAAGAATGTTGGGGTAGAAAGACTGAGGTTGAGATAGACACTAAAGAATGACAGTCTCTGGAATCCAGAGCAGATATTATGATGTCATAATGCCTCATTCCACCAATGCCTAAGAGCCAATCACATCAGTGATGTCACAATGGTTTCATTATCCTATACTTGGCTTAAATAAGAATCAGAGTATGAATGGGCACAGCCACTGACCCTCAAGCCTTGCATTGAAAAATGCTGGTGTAGAAGGACTCAGGTTGAGACAGATACTAAAGAAAGATACGGGATGGTTTCCTGTGGTTATCCGCAGGGACGGGATCGGTGATGAATTCTGTCACCCTGTCTTTCTTTAATTTCTGACACAGTATTCATCCTAAGATCTATGGCTGCATCCCCATGTAATTTCTAGAGCTGCCTCCTGGAGTATTTGGGTATATAAAGATATAATGTCCAATGTTACCAAAAATGAAACTCCAGTCATATCTCCCAATCTTCCAAAATTCTAAGCAGATGGGAAGAGTCTTTCAAATACAATATAATTTTCTTAATTTCTGGTCTTAAGAAGTAGTCTAGAAACTTTGATAGAGGTTCTAATATTGAATTTTTTGTCGTAACAATAGGGCGTCCAGGTGGGGATTGCAGATCCTTATATAGGCATCGAAGGATATACCTCTATAGGAAAGCACTTCATTTTTTGTTAGCATTTTCATTTTAACTCTTTCATCCACCAGCCTTTTTATTTCTGTTTTCAATTGTTCAACCAGATCTTCCTCTAGCCCAGGGGTGGCCAACACCGGTCCTCAGGGGCCGGAATCCAGTCGGGTTTTTAGGATTTCCCCAATGAATATGCATTGAAAGCAGGGCATGCAAATACATCTCATGCATATTCATTGGGGAAATCCTGAAAACCCGACTGAATTCCGGCCCTCGAGGACCAGAGTTGCCCACTCCCTGCTCTAGACTAACATAAGCTATCTCATCATTCAGCTGATGTAGAGCTTCTTCATGATATTTCTCGCAATTTAATATGGCAATTGCTCCCGTTATTCTTCTTTAAGTGCTGCTGCTTCTTTTTTAGTCAGATTATAACTTTTATATTCCTGAGCTTGTTTCTCCAGCTTATTTAGATCTTTAAGCACTAGATCTATGGTGGTTGCAAGAAATGGTTTCCAAACGCCGGGGAGATACCAGCGAAATTTAGACTTCCTAGTAGACATATCCAGTGTAGGTGGTGAATGCTGTGGTCCAGTCGAGCAGAATTCTGAGAGGCGCTAGACCAGTGGTTCCTAAACCTGTCCTGTGGGACCCACTAGCCAGATAGGCTATTAAGACATCCACAACTGAATATGCATAAGAGAAATTTATATCCCCCCCATAACCACCACCATCAAGGGCCCAGAGAAGTGGCACCCCAGGGTTGTTGGGGGGGGGGGGGGGGTTAGGGGGATGAGGCTCACAGAAACATGATTGTTCTTGTGCCCCATGTTTTTCCAGTAACACACCCTGCAGATAGTCAGCACTTTAGTGACACTTAACTTCAATGTGTTGTCTTGTTAATAGACTAATTCAGACTTATAGATTTGATGCTTGCTTCTGGTTAGACAACTCTCGGCCCTTTTTCTCTTGGTATACGTTGATCAGTTCACAAACTATACATAAAGAACTCAACGCAAGAAGGCATGGACTAAGCACAAAGGAAATCTAGCTGAGTAGAAGCGGGGTCTGTGGTCCTGAAACAGGGAGTGAGAGTAGTCACTATATGCTAAATTTCAAATAGCATTATTATTTTAAAGGCACGATCATTGGTCTTGGTCAATATATTTTTAATTCAAGTCCATCTCCCTATTAAGGACATCTTCCACATTATAAATACATTTTCTGGCTCTTTCACAGTCCCCTATAGAAAACTCCCATCTCAGTGTAAAAGATATTTGACCTCTTTTTTTTCCCTCCAGTCCTCAAAATCAGTGTCAAAGTACAGCACTTGTCTTTAGTTGTTAATTAAAAGGGCAGGGGGGCATGGGAGGAGGGGGGGTTGACTTAAGAGACATCCTCAGTCTCTGCAAACACAAGTTTCGGATTCTCTTCCTAGAATCAGCGGTATTAAACTCTCGATGCAAACAATGTCCTGCAAAAAGCACCATCATTGCGAAGGCCGGCACAAGTCAACAGAAGCCCCTCCTTCCTTGAATTTATCTGCGTATTGATTTGTTCTTCTCTCTCCAGGGAAATTGATAGCTCTGAACAAAAAAGAGACAGAGAGAAGCCAATATTGTGTAAGAGGAATGTCTGGGATGTTCAAAGAGTAGGTCTGAATTTCAGGAGGTGACTGCATGTCAGCTGATCTCAAAGCTGTCTTGGCTTACATCCAGCGCTATGGTCAGAGGAGGCTTGTTGACTTCAGTTAGCAATTAAGCTCAAACTCTCACAATCACAACCCGCAAGGTGACCTTTTTCTTATGCCCGTGTAATGAACATTTTAATTAAGCAGAGACACCTAGAAAAGACAGAAGAAAAAGACCATATGGCCCATCCAGTCAAAACAACAGCACAGCCACTTTATAACCTTCAGAGATCCTCTGTGCATGTCCCATGGTTTCCTGAATTCAGTTATCATACCGTACTCATATCTACCAACCCCACTGGAAGTCTATTCCATGCAACCACTGTCCTTTCCATAATACACTTCTCCCTCCGAATCCGCAGTTGCAGCATCCGCGGATTCGGTTATTCGTGATTTTTTTTGGGGGGGGAGGCCCGAGTTTAATTTTTTGGGCTATTTTTAAGCCTTACCTGGTGGTTTAGTGTGTTTTCGGGGCAGGAGCAATCTTCCTTCGCTCCTGCCCCATGTAGATCACTCGTAGGAAATAGCTGCCATGAGCTCCCATAGTCTCTCGAGACTACGACGGGAACTCCCCGCAGCCATTTCCTATGAGTGATCTGCACGGGGCAGGAGTGTAGGAAGATCGCTCCTGCCCCAAAAGACTGCTAGACCACTAGGTAAGGTCCGGGATGGTTTGTTTGTATTTAAAGCACAGGAGGAAGGCAGGAGGGAGGCAGGGGTGGGTCAGAGCCAGCTGAGAAGTTATTCGCGGTTTTTTACACTTCGTGGTCCAGCTCTGTACCTAACCCCATGGATACAGAGTGAGAAGTGTAGAATATTTCCTTAGATTACCCCTAAGTCTATCCCCTTTTACCTTCCTTCTATAACCTGGAGGGCACACAAATATCAATCCTACACCCAGTCGGTCAAAACAAGACATGTCAGAACAGGAAATGCACAGAGCTCCATAAATCTGCGATAAATAAACAAGTAGAAATGGAATCAAAAACAAGGGGCTCAAACAGCGATTTAACCTTTCTGAAAACATTTGTAAAATACAGTACAGTCGAACCTTGGTTTGCGAGCATAATTCGATCCGGAATAATTCTTGTACTCCAAAGCACTCGTATATCAAAGTGAATTTCCCCATAGGAAATAATGGAAACTCAAGACGATTCGTTCCACAACCCAAAATACTGTACTGTATAAAATACAGTGCGAAAGATATGTGCACTTCTACAGCGCGCTTGAACTGTGGGTGAAATGGGCATGATGCGTTTTTTTTTTTTTTAATATTTAAATTTTTATTAAAGTTTTAGAAAAGTACCAAACAGCATATACTACATGAATACAGGAAATACCATATACCGCGTGAATAAACCAGCAACAAATCTGAAAAACTCAATATACAGCACTTAAAACCAGGGCTGTGGAGTCGGAGTCGAGGAGTCGGAGTCGGAGGAAATTTCAGGTACCTGGAGTCGGAGTCAGAAGTACAAAAAACTGAGGAGTCAAGTCGGAACATTTATCTACCGACTCCATTTTTGAACTTGGCATACCAATCACGAGCGATTCTTTCAGCTATAGCACCCACTATATACACAGCACAAATGTTGCGAGCAGCTTCTGCGGCCTTAGAACCTTGATTAAAAGCAAAAAGAAGGTGGTGTCGAAAATGCTCATTTCTCTCAACTTGACATTCCATTTTAACGATCTGAAAATTAACCAGTGCTGTGGAGTCGAGGAGTCTGAGGAAATTTCGATACCTGGATTCGGAGTCTGAAGTACAAAAAACTGAGGAGTCGGAGTCGGAACATTTATCTACCAACTCCACAGCCCTGCTTAAACCCCCACCTTCTACCAAGATATCCACTCACAAATAGCAAACAATAACCCACCCAACATTCCAAAGTACAAAGCATGATGCTTTTATGATGTTCAGCCGTGTTCAGCTTGATATGGGCGTATGTTGTGCACGCTTGAACTCGATTTTGGGAGGGGAACCCCCCTTGTGTGCACTTTACCATATTCGGTCAACAGTCACAAAGTATGTGAGATTGTCAAAAGGTATTGGCCTACGTTACAAGTGCATCCCAATTTAAGGGGTTTACCCGAGTTTGCGTTTAGCCTCGCTCAGCGATGTAACGCGCGTATATTGTGCGTACTTGACGTGACACACGTATACGTGCTCGTACTGCAAGACAGCGCTCGTTTATCTGCTTTTAGTAGAAGTCAGATGCCTCAGTCTGTCCTCCTCACTTCCATTGCTTTCAATGGAAGTAAAACATGGATGTCTCAATCCGCCCTCCTTTTTCTGGAGCCATATGGTAACCCTTGTTTTTGCTTCTGTTGAAAGCAATGGAAATAAAACCCGGATGACTCAATCCATCCTCCTTTTTCTGGAGCCATATGGTAACCCTACAAGGCCTGACATCCCAAGAATGCTGAAGCAGGTTTCAAGCACCGATAAATATTTAAAAAAGTTTTCTACTACCTACAGAAGGTCACTGCTCTTTCACCTTCTTCTGGTTCTGATAAATAGAGCTGTAACACATTAAAAAGTGCTGACCT
The DNA here is from genome assembly GCF_902459505.1 of Geotrypetes seraphini. Lineage (NCBI taxonomy): Eukaryota > Metazoa > Chordata > Amphibia > Gymnophiona > Dermophiidae > Geotrypetes > Geotrypetes seraphini. The sequence goes on from NC_047098.1 coordinate 19,062,153, forward strand.
TTTGGAACTAGTGCTCTGTTTGGCTCAGTGGTCTCAAACTCAAACCCTTTGCAGAGCCACATTTTGGATTTGTATGTACTTGGAGGGCCGCAGAAAAAAATACTTAATGTCTTATTAAAGAAATGACAGTTTTGCATGAGGTAAAACTCTTTATAGTTTATAAATCTTCCCCCTCCCCCCAAAGGCCTGCATGATCCCCCCCCTTCCTTGTAGCATCCTCCAGCTTCCCCCCGGCCTTCCAGTCTTAGTTTCAGCTAATTACCGCAGCCTGCAGAGAGAATTGCCGGTGCCGTAGTGTTCCTTGCAGGCTGTCATCAGCCTCCGCAGCACATTCCCTCTGCCGTGTTCCCGCCCCCTCCTCTGACATCAGGGGCAGGATCGCGGCAGAGGGAACATGATGCTGAGGACGACAGCGGCTTGCAAGAGTCGCTACGGCATCGGCAATCCTTGCTGCAGGTTGCGGTAATTATCTGAAGGTAAGAGCGGGAGGCCAGGGGGGAAGCCGGAGGACGCTGCAAAGAGCGGGCAGCAGTAGTACAGACCGCGGGACGCAAAATATTACCTGGCGGGCTGCATGTGGCCCCCGAGCCACATGTTTGAGACCACTGGTTTGGCTCATAGTCAAAACCATTTAGCACCATGTCAGTGAGAGATAGGCTATTCCAGTTCTGGTCTTACACTACTGCAGGAATGAAGACATCATTCCGATATTTAATAAGAGCCATTATAGGATAAACCCTAATTAATTGGTCATTTTTTGCCCAAGAGAAAAGAAAGAATGAGAACCGCCTAGAAGCATGAGCAACGGTCACTGACAGACATCAGCAGGAAGGTGGGGGTTTTTTTTAGGGTTATCAGACATCCAGGAAAACCCGGACTTGGCCTCTTTTTCGAGGACTGTCTGGGTGGCTGGATGTTTTTTTTTTTTATGTTCAAACATTTTTATTGAAGGAACAAAAAGAAAATACATTCATATAATATATAAAGATATTCCTTACAAATAAATTCACATATTTAAAAGCGGGCTTAGTTAATAATCCCAATTGTATTAGATGTGATAAAGCTCTTATTACGCTATCTCATGCATTGTGGCAATGTCCTCTTATTAAGTCATTCTGGTCTGCCATCTTATTATATTTGAGTTCATTATGGGATAGTTCATTAGTGGAATCCCCAAGGGGGGGTGTTATTTGGTAAAGCTGCTGCTTGTGGGGTATATGGACAAGGGAGATGCATTTTATTTCAAAAGGCTTGGAACCCAAGCACAGTGCAGAGTAAAGCTTTGGATTCTTGCCCAGAAATAGCTAAGAAGAAAAAATTAAAAATTTAAATTGAATCAGGTTGGGCAGACTGGATGGACCATTTGGGTCTTTATCTGCCGTCATCTACTATGCTACTATGGTTAATTGGTCATAAATGTATTTTGCAATATTGGTTACAGAAAGATCCTCCTAGTTTAAGGTATTGGAGGAATCAACTCCATCGTTTACTGTTATTTGAGGTTTGGGAGGTTTGTAGATTTCCTAGACGAACTCATCTCTTTTTGAAAATTTGGGACCCCTATATTCAAAATCTTTCATCTAGAACACAAAGTATGATTATTAATGTTTTATATTGAAGCTTTGGAAACATTCATTGCATCCCAATACCTGGTAATTTGTGTCATCTTCCATTTGGGGGGGGGAGGGAACTGGGGGGTGTAGGAGTAGGATGGAATAGGTCATATGGAAATATATTTTGGAGGAATGATAGAAATATGTATGGAAATATCATAATTGTGAATCTAATTGTAATGAATATCTATTTGTATTATATGATTGTATATTTATTTGTTTCCTTCAATAAAATGCTATAAATTAAAAGTTTAGACTACGCAGGAATCTCAAGATCTGAAACGCTTGCTATGCGCCACATCTAGCATTCTAACTTCCTCGTGGTTGGGCGGATGTTGGGAATTAATTTGCCGAGACGCACATTTCAGTTTGTATCGAGTTCCCTGACCTGAAGGTCACGTTCACTGCCAGCATTTCAGTTTTCAGCAGTGCAACCACGAAACCTCTGGTCAAGAGGGTAGTATTATCGGAATTCCCAGGAAGTTCCTTTCCTTTGCGTTTTCAAGGGAACAGAACTTTTGAAACTGATCGGTGGCCTGAAAGAGGAGGGGCCCCAAAAAACTGCCCTCTCTTTGAAAGGCTTGTACCATCTGCCAGTCTAGTGTGACCGTGTGACCCTTAAAGGGACATGACCGCAGCAAGTGCCGCACCAGGGCCAGGATAAAAAGAAGAAACTTCCTCAGCTCAGGCAGCAGCTACTACCTGACCATATGCAGCCAGCCCCATCCACATCCACTTCTGTGCCTTGCATCCCACTACTCATTTTAAGAGACATACCACAGACAGCTCAGAAGTCAGCACTTTCTGCTAACTACCGTATATACTCGAATATAAACCGATCAGAATATAAACCGAGGTAACCTATTCCCCCAAAAGGTTGACTCGAATATAAACCTGGGGGGGGGGGAGTGTTTAATATTCAAGTGCACTGCCCTGCTCTGCCAGGCTCTGCTTCCAGCCGTCTCCTCCCCCATTCCTCCCCTGCCAGGCTCTGCTCCCAGCCCCCCTCCCTTCCTACTAGGCTCTGTACCTTGTTTGCCTTCCCTCCCTGCTCTTCCAGGCTCTGCATCCATCCCCCTCCCTCATTTCCCCTGGTGGTCCAGCGGTTGGCCGGGATAGGAGGGATCCCTTCCATCTCCTGTACCTATAAATAACTTTTATATTACATTACATTAGGGACTTCTATTCCGCCTATACCTTGCAGTTCAAGGCGGATTACAAAAAAAGCTAACTGGACATTTCCAGTGAAGTTACAACAGTTTTTGGTTTTTTGTTTTTGTTTTTTTTTTTGGTTACAAGGGAGGAGAGGTATCTGGATTAATTCCGGAAGAACTTGCAAATTGGATATTAAATTGACTGTACGTTACTGTGTGATATCTCCCTCCCGTTCCCTCCACGTACCTGTTAAGTCCCTGGTGGTCCAGCGGTGAACCACAGCAGGAGTGACCTTCCTTTGTTTCTGCCCAAGCAGAGCCACTAGCTATTTGACCGCTGCGATTTCTTGTGGGACCGCAAGAACTCCCGGCAGCCAATTAGCTAGCAGCTCTGCTTATGAGAGATTGGTTAACTAATGCTGTGGGGGGCGGGGGTTTCATTCACTGTCTGCATGAAAAACTAGTAAATCTGACCCTTAATATGGCAGGAACCAAAGTATCTCTTGGCATCACCCTCTTTCTCTCTCTCGCGCACACACAGGCCTCTCACTGAAGCCCCCACTCCCACCTCAACCACTCTGTCTGTCTTTCTTCCAAATCCCAGTTTGTCCCACCCAGGAGTTTTGGTTCCTTCACTCCCTAATTACCCAACCCCGCACAACCACCATCCCATGCATCTTCCAGACTATATATAGCTAGCTACATCCCCACTTTCAATTCACTGTTTGCTTTTTCTGCCTGTGAAGAAAATGCAGTTTCCGGTTATTTGCACTACATAAGAACATACATAAGAACATAAGAAACTCCTTCACCGGATCAGACCTTAGGTCCATCTAGTCCGGCGGTCCGCACACGCGGAGGCCAAGCTAGGTGTTCCCTGATGGAGACCTTGTTTACCAGTATCCCTCAACGTGATTTGCAAGAAGGTGTGCATCCAACTTGCGCTTGAATCCCAGAATGGCAGTCTCCGTCACAACCTCCTCCGGGAGAGCATTCCAGGCGTCCACCACTCGCTGTGCGAAACAGAACTTCCTGACATTTGTCCTGGGCCTGCTGCCCCTCAGTTTCAGTCCATGACCTCTTGTCCGTGTCACATTTGACAATGTGAATAACGATGTTTCTTGCTCTATTTTGTCGAATCCTTTTAGTATTTTAAAAGTCTCTATCACGGACAGACAGCTGATCTTGCCGTCTCAATTCTTGCGTGACTGATGACAGCAAGCTCAACTGACTGCTCCCGCACCAGACCTTTCACATTTATTGGGAGCCAAGCTGTGCAACGCAGATGACAAGAAAGTGCGTTTCGAGAAAAGAAAAATCCCCACATGAGTATGCACAAAAAGTGGGGTATCAAAAAAGCCATCAATGAATAGTATAAACAAACAGTGCATTTCTACAGCAGAAGCAACCAGCGCTAAGAATCTGGGGGAAAAATAAGTTATAATAAGTTATTTAAACTGACGTGGGATCCATTGACCAATTTTATAATTTTAATCAAATGGATTATTCCCCTATTACCAGTTTGATTTGCTAGATATTGGGGAGTCCCTGGACATCGTGTACCTGGACTTTAGCAAAGCATTCAATAGCGTACCACACCGCAGGTTGCTGAGCAAGATGAGTTCTATAGGATTAGGTGACACATTGACGAAATGGGTTGGGAACTGGCTTGGAGGTAGGCTTCAAAGGGTGGTGGTGAACGGCACACCCTCTGAAATGACGGAGGTGATCAGTGGAGTGCCGCAGGGCTCGGTCTTGGGCCCAATCCTATTCAACATCTTTATAAGGGACTTGGCAGAAGGGCTTCGGGGTAAAATAACATTATTCGCCGATGACGCCAAACTAAGTAATGTAGTGGGCAAATGCACAATAGATGATGTTTCAATGCCCGACAACATGATGCACGACCTACTCCTACTGGAGCGCTGGTCTAGGTCCTGGCTACTCAACTTCAATGCCAAAAAATGCAAAGTTATGCACCTGGGCAACCAAAATCCATGCAAGACTTACACCCTAAATGGAGAGATCCTAACAAGAACTGAAGCAGAACGTGACCTAGGGGTGATCGTCAGTGAGGACATGAAGGCTGCCAATCAAGTGGAGCAAGCTTCATCCAAAGCAAGACAAGTCATAGGTTGCATACGCAGGGGTTTCGTCAGCCGAAAGCCGGAAGTCATTATGCCGCTGTATAAATCCATGGTGAGGCCCCATCTGGAATACTGTGTGCAATTCTGGAGGCCGCATTATCGCAAGGATGTGCTGAGACTGGAGTCGGTTCAGAGAATGGCCACCCGGATGGTCTCGGGACTCAAGGATCTCCCATACAAGGAACGGCTAAACAAATTGCAGCTATACTCACTCGAGGAGCGCAGAGAGAGGGGGGACATGATCGAGACGTTCAAGTATCTCTCGGGTCGCATAGAGACGGAGGAAGATATCTTCCTTTTCAAGGGTCCCACGACAACAAGAGGGCATCCGTGGAAAATTAGGGGAGGGAAACTACGAGCTGACACCAGGAAATTCTTTTTCACAGAAAGGGTGGTTGATCGCTGGAATAGTCTTCCAATGCATGTGATCGAGGCCAGCAGCGTGCCTGATTTTAAGGCCAAATGGGATCGTCACATGGGATCTATTCACAGGGCGAAGGTAGGGGAGGGATCTATTCATAGGGCGAAGGTAGGGGAGGGACATTAAGGTGGGCAGACTAGATGGGCCTTGCCCCTTATCTGCCGTCTATTTCTATGTTTCTATCCAGGGAAGGGGGGAGGGAAAGGGATATTATATTAGGATTTGTTTATTAATTACATGTATGTACTGTTGTATGGTTTTATTGTATACACTGGAATTAGGGTGGGTAGGAGGGGGCAGAAAATGGTTTCTCATGTATTTATTGATGGATGTAAGTGCTGGGTTTCAAATTATTTGTAATGTATTCCTTTATGCACTGTGTTTAGAATGAAAAATTAATAAAGATATATATTTTAAAAAAAAAGAATCTGGGGAAAAATAAACCCCTAGATACCAGGGTCCAATTTCTCAGTGCCATGGCAACCTGATGCCCGGGATCTGTCCAGCTCTGACAAATGATGTTTCCAACGTACAATGTCATGAGCATAGATTTGGATTTTAGATTTATTACTCATCTTTTCTAAGCCAGAATTCAAGGCAAGTTACTGTCAGGACTCACCATGAAGTTGCACCTAAGGAAACAGGATGAAGTGACTACTGGTGAGAGTAGTGGAAATATGAGAACCCTTCTTCAGTACTTCTCTAACTACTGAGCTACTAAGGTAGAGAGAACGAGATGGCACTCTCTAAAGTTAAAAGGGGATTGATTCTGTACAAACGTAAGAAGGTTCTTCTTCACCCAGAGAGTGGTAGAAATCTGGAACGCTCTTCCGGAGGCTGTTATAGGGGAAAACACCCTCCAGGGATTCAAGACAAAGTTAGACAAGTTCCTGCTGAACCAGAACGTCCGCAGGTAAGGCTAGACTCAACTAGAGCACTGGTCTTTGACCTAAGGGCCGCCGCGTGAGCGGACTGCCCAGCACGATGGACCGCTGGTCTGACCCAGCAGCGGCAATTCTTATGTTCTTATTTTGTAACATACCCAAGCAAAACGCCATCGGGAAAAATTATGTAAAAAAGACCAATATCAGCAAGATTGTTTAGGGAATATATGCTTTGTCATTGACATAAAATCTTCAAAAGAATAGTTGCTGTGCGCCTGCGCAATCGGAACGACCTAATGACATTAAAAAAAAAAAAAATAAGGTTCCAGAAATTTAACATCCAGTTTTGAGCCTTTGGCTCAGTTTTTCATCAATTAACACCACTGCTCCGAGTCAGGTGACGACTTTCAACCTAATTTCACACGAACACCTCTGTGGGCAGGTGGAAAAGGACGTCTCGTATCCAGCCACCTCTCGTAACCTCAAGTCTTGTGTTTGGCATCCGATGAGGCATTTCTACGGATCACTTACTATCAATTCAGTCTCTGTTTAAACATGGGAGTACGCTTCGGGGTCTTGACATGTTATATAAACAGACTAGCCCGAGGTACACACGCTGGGAGAGGTCAAGAGGCAGTGTAGATAAAAATTAAACCATAAGCTCAACCCCAAATAGGAGTTTCCAAGAGCTCAGAATTGCACAAACATAATCATGTTTACCTGTTCGGTTCAAGCTGTAGTCTCATCGGGCACAAGTACACAGACTTTGCCGCCTCCCGCCCACACACACACACACACACACACACACAAGCTGATCTTTCCAGGCACAAGCAAGTTCAAGAATCAGGGTCTCAAGTTTGATATGTTATCTTTATTTACAACCACTCGTGCAATTCAGCTGAAATCCTTTCACAGGTTATACCGATCTGAGCTGTCTCAGAAGAGTTCTTTGTAAATGAAAAATTCAAAAAAAAAAAATAATAATTACCGTATTTTCACGCATATAACGCGCGTGTTATACACGATTTTACAATCGTGATGTCAGAGAAAGGGCGGGACCACCGGAAGAGGAAGCAGCGTAGACGCAGGGCTAAGAGAAGGGGCAGCACCGCTAGCAGAGGAAGCAGCAGGACGACGGTAGGAAACTTCTACATGATGGGGGGTGGGTGGGGAGGCTGTGGGGGTGCGAGTGGTCTTTCGGGGTGGGGGTGCGTGTTCAAGCGCGAGCGGTCCTTCGGGGTGCGGGTGCGAGCAGTCCTGCGGGGGGGGGGGGGAATCGGACGTCGGTGGTGGGGGGCATCTGGCTTTCAGAGTGGGGACAGGACTTCAAGGGGGAGAGGAGAGTCTGGGCGGGCTAAAGGAGAGTGGGCTGGCCAGAGGAGAGTCGGGCTGGCCAGAGGAGAGTCGGGGCGGGCTAAAGGAGAGTCGGGCTGGCCAGAGGAGAGTCGGGCAGCGACGGGAGGGAGAGTCGGGGCGGCATGCGCGGTATACAGGTGTGCGCGGTATATAAAAATTTATTTACATAAATTACAGTTCCCCACGCGCTATACCCGTGTGCGCGTTTTACACGGGTGCGCGGTATATGAGTGAAAATACGGTACTACAACAACAAAAAATCAGTAAAGACATTCCAGAAACACTTAACCCTTTCAGGACCATAAGGATCGTAGGCCAATTTTTGTGGTTTTGACGACATTTTTATGGTAAAAAGGGCTTGCAGATGCCAAAAAATTGATTTTTTTTGTGAAATATCATTATTTTTTTTTTTTTTAAATCAAACTTCTGGCTTATGGACAGTGTGGCAAGTGAATCTTCTCGTCAATCTGGCAATGACGCTAATGAATGAATGTCGGAACCCGTTTGTTTACATAAAGGCAGTATCATATGGAATCCGTACATATCAAATTTAGAACTGTAGACTATCCCAATCAAAATTTATAGGATTTTAAAGTTATGGGACAAATATGTCCCTTGGTCCTGAAAGGGTTAAGGCATGCCAGAAGTCCTGTAAGCTCTGTTGAAAACAAGCGTAAGGACTCCATTAATGCACGTAGTGGCCCACTGAAATTTCTTCTTGGGTAGCCTTGATGACAAGTTTCTGCCACGGGAAGGCGGTGGAAGGATCAGTTATAGCTTGGACTTCAGATAACTCCTTAACCTTGAGTATCCTTCGACACAAAACCAAAGCAGTTGGGTCAGCAATATTAACATAAAGAGGAAGTTTGCATTGATATAACAGGAGACTTTCTGGAGACAACTCAGTGCCCCCTTGTCTGCACAATGCTAGACTACCACTCTGCCAAACTGGGATGTAAAAAACCACAAGTCATGCCATTGTTTCCTAACTGCCATCTCTCCGCCCCCCCCTCCCCCGAAAACCACCGTCATACCCTGCTCTTTCACTTGTGTTATGAAACAGCACTCTTCAGAAACAAATATAAAAAAAATAATAATGAAAATGGAATTTAGATGGTGACTTTTACAAAACTGTAGCGCGGTTTTTAGCACCAGCCGTGGCAGTAACAGTTCCGACGCTCACAGGAATTCCTATGCGTGTCGGAGCTGTTAGCGCTGTGGCCAGCGCTAAAAACCACACTATGGTTTTGTAAAAGGTAGGGGGAAGTTAAGTAACAAACTGCAGAAGAATGTAAGAAAGGTCTACCAATTTTTAGTAAGACAGTCATAAGTGCTAGAGAAACAACGGGTTCAAGTGGATCGATTTTTCGCGCCGTCAAATATTACAAAGACTAGGGGACACTCGAAGTTACACGGAAATACTTTTAAAACCAATAGGAGGAAATTTTTTTTTCACTCAGAGAATAGTTAAGCTCTGGAACGCGTTGCCAGAGGATGTGGTAAGAGCAGATAGCGTAGCTGGTTTTAAGAAAGGTTTGGACAAGTTCCTGGAGGAAAAGTCCATAGTCTATTATTGAGAAAGACATGGGGGAAGCCACTGCTTGCCCTGTATTGGTAGCATGGAACATTGCTACGCCTTGGGTTTTGGCCAGGTACTAGTGACCTGGATTGGCTACCGTGAGAATGGGCTACTGGGCTTGATGGACCATTGGTCTGACCCAGTAAGGCCATTCTTCTGTTCTTAACGTTACACATGTTGCACATTCTCTTAGTTCAAGGGCTCCTAATGCTTTCCTGGAGCATGAGCCAATAGGTTCATAACATCCACGGCGAAAGCATCAGATACATCCAGAAGAAAGTATCAAAGAGGTAGTGAAAAGAGCAGTCAAAGGAATACTGCCTGGAGTGGAGGCTCCAGAAGGACCAATTGTAAAAACATCAGCAAAGACCAGTGCAAGCAGTCCCCGAGTTACAGACGCCCGACTTAAGTATGACTGCGGCAGTTTCAGGAAAGATGCAGGGCCGCATTAAGAGCGGTGTGTGGTTGTGCATGCTGTACCTTAGAGGGAACACTGGTAGGGACAGTTGGCCCTTGAGTCAGCTGGGAGCAGAGGTAAGCAGCAAGAATCTTAAAATCTACAAGCTCCAAGTTACATACAAATCCAACTTAAGAACAGCTTTAAAAACATAACTCGTACTTAACCTGGGGACTGCCTAAAATGTATTTACATATCAACCCAAAATGGCCATATTTCAACATCAGCCCGCATCGGGGTAAAATCTTACTGGGCAAAAGGGGGTTTTTTTGGTTGAACATAAGACTAGCCCTACTGGGTCAGACTAGTGGTCCATCAAGCCCAGTAGCCCGTTCTCACGGTGGCCAATCCAGGTCACGAGTACCTGGCCAAAACCCAAGGAGTAGCAATATTCCATGCTACCGATCCAGGGCAAGCAGTGGCTTCCCCCCATGTCTTTCTCAATAACAGACTATGGACTTTTCCTCCAGGAACTTGTCCAAGGTCTTGCAATACAAGTACATACAGTATGCACACATCACATCATCACAACTGAGCCGATGGTTCTTCTCTCTCTCTGACACTGCAGGAGTGTAGTGATTGTTCTAAACGAGCAAGGTCTTGCAATAGGAGTACGTACAGTATTTTGTATTAAAGTTTTTGGGTTGTGGAGTTTCCATTATTTCTTATGGGGAAATTTGCTTTGATATACGAGTGTTTTGGATTACAAGTATGTTTTCGGAACAAATTATGCTCGCAAAACCAAGGTTTTACTGTATCTGTATATATGTAAACCACCTTTGAATGTGTAAACACAAAAAGACAGTATACAAGTCTCCCTTTCCCCCTAAAAACACAGTCCCAGAAACACTTGCCAGGAAGCAAGGAAACGGACAGCCAGGGGTATGCAAGAGGGAGCGAGTGTTCAGCGCATAGGCATCAAGGCTTTTTCGAGGCTGCTATCAACTCCCAACTCCCCCCTCACCATAAGATACCTATGTCCATCTCATCTAATCTAATCTTCTATTTGTGCATCACTCATACCGGTTCATATTCATTCGCGCTCGAGACTTCAGCGCGCCGACAATTCGGCGCAAGACACCAGCGCTCCACCCTAAAAAGTGACTTTTAAAGAAACCCGACGCAATGTCAGTGCGCTGAAGTCTCGCGCGCGAATGGCCCGTCACCACTCATACCTGTACAGGCTCAAGGCGGCTGTAAAGAGAGGCTAGAAACGCCCTAACCCCTGCTCTAATTAGATTATAAGCTCTACTGTGCAGGGACCCTCTATTACATGTTTAATGTACAGCACTATGTATGCCTTGCAACGCTATAGAAATAATAAATAATAGCAATATGCCCCGCCAATATTTTGTCCAACAGAGCTTCGGCAACTACGGATGGGGGCTAGAGATTGGTGTGTTTGGCCCTTCAAACTACAAGTGCTGGGGAGAGGGGTGGGCCAAAGGTTCTATGATTAGTTTTTACCAGGTTGCAAGTCGTCTTTATATAACGCCACAATTCAATCTACTAACAATTTATATGATAAAACAAGTGCCAAGGTTGTGCAAAACAGAGCGCTAGTGAATTCAGTCATCTTGCATTACCCTGTGGTTTAGGCATACACATTAGATACTGCTTGTAACAACCATTTGACCAGATAAAACGTGTTCCTGTAACATGAGTCAGATCCATAGGAAGGAAACGTACAGAGATAGCTTTCTGACAGCTGTACTTGTAAGCAAGGTCAGTTTCTATGGGAGCTTCTCTCTGACTAAATGCTACACCAAAACAGCTTTATGTCAGCCTCGACAGACTGGCACCATAGTGGTATGTCAGCATTTGCCTTGTGTGTCTAAAGAAGAATCAAATGACTAATCACAAGCTATATGGTTTGCAGTGTTACTATGCAGAGGCCCCAAGAGCAAATGTGACCCCCTGTGGGCTTGTCCTTACCGGGAAAGCAGCAACGTGCTCTTGATCAGAAAAAAATGTCCACGCCCACAATCATGGGGTCCTAGTGGTTCATAGACAATGGCGCGAAAGACAAAGGCGCGCGCCGACAACTGAGTGCAAGATGGAGGTGCGCGCCGAAGAAAATTACAGTTTTTAGGGGCTCCGACGGGGGGTTTTGTTGGGGAACCCCCCCACTTTACTTAATAGACATCGCGCCGGCGTTATGGGGGGTTTGGGGGGTTGTAACCCTCCACATTTAACTGTAAACTTAACTTTTTCCCTAAAAACAGGGAAAAAGTGAAGTTTTCATTAAAATGTGGGGGGTTACAAACCCCCAAACCCCCCACAACGCCCCCACAATGCGGCGCGATGTCTATTAAGTAAAGTGGGGGGGTTCCCCACACACACACCCCCGTTGGAGCCCTAAAAACAGTCATTTTGAGCGGCGCGCCTTTGACCTGACACCGGTCCTAGTAGGGTAGGCCAACTCAGAGAAGTCGGGCAACGTTGTGGCATAAATGCTCTGACGGCCAGTTAATTCGTGCCGTAGACTTCTAATTCCCTCGAGGAATATACTTTTCAAAGAAAAATGCTTGTCACAGGAGGAACCGTCACTTATACGATTGTTTTATTGGTAATGTTTTGTATGTGTATGAATTATTGTGTTTGTTGACTGGAACTCACCTAGGTATTAGGCGGGAAATACGTTTTAAAATAAATAATGACCTGCTGACATTAATAATCAATTATTGACTACAATTGGTGTTTACTGACACTAACAGTAGTTACGCATATAACTAACTGCCCTAGTTTGGTATTCTATTAACTGTGTGCGCAAAATCTGAAGCATAAGGGGGCATGGACCTGGGAGGCGCATGGGCGGGTCCGAGGCATGACCTATACCTGTGTGCCCAGGTTCTAAAATACTAGCAGTTACTCACCTAACTGTCAAAAGTTAGGCGCAAGCACTTACACCAGACTTTGAGCTGGCCTAAATACTCACGCCTTATGCTAGTATTCTATAACAGCCATTTATGCTCAGCTTTAGGCAAGGATTATCCCCACTGAATATCCCCACTGAATATGCACATACATAGACAGACACACTCAAATATCCTTCAAAAATCCTATGCTCTTGATAATATATGTGTCCCCCCCCCCCCCCCCAATATTCAGCGGACCTTAGCCATCCAGGAACGGTTTCTGGCTAAGTCCCGTTTGGCTGATATTCAGTGGGAGATAGCTGGCTGTCTCCCTCTGAATATCCAAGCTCAACAGCTAGCCCAGTTTTCGGCCATGTTGCGCAACATAGCTAGTCACTGCCGATTTTCATTGGCTGGCTGGCTAAGGCACACAATCAGATAGACCCACCCAAAAAGCAGGTCTATCTTTAGCCAACAGTCTTAGCCAGCTCACCTCAGCCGGGAACTGCTCCCCATTATAGGGTCTTCTTCGTCATACATGCATTTCAGGCGAGGATTAAAAACATAAGAATAGCCTTACTGGGTCAGACCAATGGTCCATCAAGACCAGTAGCCCATTCTCACGGTGGCCAATCCAGGTCACTAGTACCTGGCCAAAACCCAAGGAGTAGCAACATTCCAGCATCTCAAAGAATAGCAAGATTCCAGAACCCCAATGAGAGCAACATTCCAGAGCTGAGATTGTGATGTCATAATGCCTCAGAGCCAACCTCATCAGTGATGTTACAATGGCTTGATTGTCCTTACTTGGCTCACGTAAGAACATAAGAATAGCCATACTGGGTCAGACCAATGGTCCATCAAGCCCAGTATCCCATTCTCACGGTGGCCAATCCAGGTCACTAGTACCTGACCAAAACCCAAAGAGTAGCAATATTCCACGCTACTAATACAGGGCAAGCAATGGCTTCCCCCATGTCTTTCTCAATAACAGACTATGAACTTTTTCCTCCAGGAGATTGTCCAAACCTTTCTTAAAACCAGTTACGCTATCCGCTCTTACCACAACCTCTGGCAATGCGTTCCAGAGCTTAACTATGCTCTGAGTGAAATATTTTTTCCTCCTATTAGTTTTAAAAGTAAGAACATAACAAGTTGCCTCCGCTGAGGCAGACCAGAGGTCCATCTCGCCCAGCGGTCCGCTCCCGCGGCGGCCCATCAGGCCTATTGCCTGAGCAGTGGTCCCTGACTATCCCTATAACCTACCTCTACTCCTATCTGTACCCCTCAATCCCTTTATCCTCTAGGAACCTATCCAAACCTTCTTTGAAGCCCTGTAACGTGCTCCGGCCTATCACAGCCTCCGGAAGCGCGTTCCATGTATCCATGTATTTCCCTATACCTTCATCGTGTGTCCCCTAGTCTTTGTAATTTTTGAGAGAGTGAAAAATCGATCCACTTGTACCCGTTCTACTCCACTCAGGATTTTGTAGACTTCCGTCATATCTCCCCCTCAGCCGTCTCTTTTCCAAGCTGAAGAGCCCTAACCATTTCGCTACCTGCTTCGGGTTCTCCATACCTATATCTGTACCGGTATTCGAAAGCTGTTCAGTACTTGAGCTTTTCTCGTATTACTTTGCCATGATTGTGTTTAACCCTGACCTTGTTATTTGTACCCATAACGGCCCCTCTCATGTACAGTCTTCTATTTAATTCCTGTTAACTGTATCGAGCTTCATGGTGTAATGCGGTATGCAAATAAAATGTTATGTTATGTTTTTATTTTCGGGATCACCACTGACCACAGGAGGTAACTGGGCTGCCTCCCGTTGTCTCATTATCTGTCCCTGTGCGCGTGACACATGATGGATATTGAACATTTGCAATCATAACACTAGACCACAGAAGTCCTATAATAAAGTGCAAGATTTTGTACTGAGTGGTAATCCTTTTCCCAGACTTAACTGAAATTAACCACGTTCTGCTAAATAATACATGGTAAGGGCCTATACCGGACGACTTTTGGCTGGTTCAAGATTTCCAGGCATGAATTTTTTTTTAATGTTGAAACCCTGCACATAAATCAGGTCAGATGTTCTCAAGATATACGCAACCTTTGTTGTTTTCTCATCTGTTCAGAAAGAAAGAAAATAAATAGTGAAAAGGCTAGAAGACTCCTAGTCTGGGGCCACAGCGCCGAAAAGAAAGCATTATCCCTTTAAATGCATCCAGCCGGCTTCTCCAGCTGACATCTGCATGACATCCAAAAGACCAGTCAGGACCCTGGCAACCAGGCAGGATGCTCCTCAACAATATTTGCAAAACAAAACCTTAAAAAAAAAAAAAAAAAGAGAGCCCCTCCTTTCTAAAACACTAGAAATCTAACTAGACTTTGCACCCTCCCCCACCTCTGACCTCCCCCCCCACCTCCACTCCCTTCACCCCACCATTAATATTCAACAGCTTAAAACAAAGAGAAACAAAGGGATGGCAACCCCAGTACCCAAGGGATTCATTAATCCTTCTATATTTCACTTCACCATCCTCCCACATCCAATCATCTCAGACTGGAAATAAAGTCCTTCCTTTGCCTTCAGCTCCAGCCCAGGTCAGAGGGAACTCCTAGGGTGATCACATGCTGAATTTGGAGAGGGGAATAAGAGGGGCGAGAAAGAAACCAACCCAACACATATCTGGATTTGTAGAGAACTATTCTCTGGTTAGTCCTAAATGGGGCAGGCAGAGAGGGCCATAATGATTGCTTTCAAAAAAAAAGTTGAGTCTCGCAATCTCAGAAGTGACCACATTCACAAGTCAGTGTTGCTTTGGAAAACGTTTCTCCATCATTGTGCCTTTCACTCCCGTAGAGCAGTGTTTCTCAACTTGGTCCTGGAGTACCCCTTGCCATTCAGGTTTTCAGGATATCCACAATGAATAGGCATAAACTCAATTTGCATACACAGTCTCCGTGCATATTTTTGTGGATATCCTGAAAACCTGACTGGCAAGTAGATACTCCAGGACTGTAACATAGTAACCCTATAGTAGATGACGGCAGATAAAGACTCGCATGGTCCATCCAGTCTGCCCCACTTTTACCCTTTCTGAGTTGAGAAACACTGCTATAAAGAATCACATGCTGAAAATCTGTCCTAACGCACAATTTTTTTCAGGGTAAAGAATAATTCTGAGTGGAAGTTTAGTCTTTTTTTTTTTTGGGGGGGGGGTTCAAAAAAACAAGAAAAAAGAGCCATGAAGATAGTACTGTCCCTAGTTTAAGAGCTCAAGCTCTCTTTCTCTATTTCTTGTCCAGCAAGCAAAATTTTCTCAACCTAGTGACTAAAGAAGGGGGAAAAGGAGAAGAGAATTGGACAGACACAGAATACACAAAAGGGACATAAGAAAGGAACAGATTCATTTTCACCTCCTGCTGGTATTTACCATCTGGGAGTCTGAAAAGGGCTGATGCGTATGTGTGTGTGTGAGAGACAGGCTTGGTTAGGGGGGAAGGGAGATATTTAGTATTTTTGTGTGGGAAGGTCATGTGTCAGTGACCTTGCGGCACATGAGAACACAACCTCCTCCCCCCAAGCATTTGAATGAAAGGCAGCCTGAGCTGACCTAGCACAACCTGCCATGAAGAAAGCCCATGGGACATCTCCTTCAGCAACACAGAATGGAGGATTTAGAATGAAAGAACTTTTGGGGGGGCAGGAACGAAAGGGAGTGAAATCTTTACTAAAGGTGCTCATAACACATAAGATCATTAGGAAGTTCTATAAGAAGCCGGTAAACATTTCACAGCAAGACATATGTGAAAAGCAGCATGGCAGGTTTAGATTTAAGATTAGGCTAAGGTTTAACTGTACTACAGTATTCCCCCGAGATTCGCGAGGGTTCCGTTCCAGGAACCCCTGTGAATCTCGAAAAACCGCGAATACGGTTTTTCATGGGGGAGCCTTAAGAGGGCAGCCGGAGCGCCGCGAGTGCAGGAAATCACTCGCGGTACGCTCCTGATTGGATAAGGCCTGACTTAGTGCAGGAAGAGGCGGTCGGAGCGTACCGCGAGTGATTTCCTGCACTCGCAGCCCTCCGGCTGCTCTCTCCTGCCTCTCCCGCTGCCCTCTCCTCGGGCAGAAAATACCGCGAATGACCAGGACCGCAAACCGCGAACCACTGGGGGAACACTGCATATTTGATAAACCACCTTCTAGTCATTTATATGCATAAGTGAACAGATATATGTGACAACTTGCACTTTGCAGGTAGCAGTTTACAGGGGTGGAGCTGGGATAGGGCAGTCCCCGTTTTACCAACATCCGTCTTACGTCAGACTCGTACTTACGAATGGGGGGGTCCTGTTCTACCTTCGGCGTCCCAACGCACCCCTCTCCCTCCCGAGTCCCAATGCGCCCCTCTCTCTCCTTCCCCTCCTCTCCCAACGAGATCCAATGTGCTTGTCCCAAGCTTTCTTGAATTCAGATACACTTTTTGGGCCTATTATCTAAAGGACGTCAATTTGGTATCAATCACACATCGGCGTCCCATAGAGGATTGCATCTACTTTTACTAACAGACACCTTAAATGTAGGCCAGTATTTTAAAGATCTACATTTAAGGCATCTTGTTTCGTTTCTATGGAGTATGTGTAGGGATGCTTACGGACACCGACAGCCACTTCTGGTGGAGACCATGCTCACGCTACGCCTTGGGTATCCATAAGCATCTCTCTATGTCTCCATAAGCGCATGAAATACACCTGCAATGTAGGCGCCCTTCCTTGCCTGCGAGATGGCGCTAGGATGCCTACAATCGGGACGCCTGTTTGGAGACTCAGCCCCTTCGTCTCCACCACCTCCGCCAGGAAGCCGCTCCACACACTCGCCACCCTTTCTGTAAAAGCATGTTCTGAGGTTAGTTCTGAGTCTATCCCATTTCACTTTCATCTGATGCCCCAGCAATTCAGTTTCCTTTCAACCGAGACTCGACTCATGTGCATTTATGCCTAGGCATGTAAACGCCTCTAGCATATGTCTCTTCTACCACCTTTCCTTCACAGTATACATACTGTGATCCTCCAAGTCTGCCCCCGAACGCCTTAACACACAAAAAAAAAAAAAAACCATTTTTATAGTCATGATTTTGGCTATTTACACTAGTATTCCTACAAAGAAAAGCAGGTGTCTACTTGTCTTGATGGAATAGGTTTCGAATAAATACATTCCTAATGTCTAAATTGCGCTAACAGCTGTTTTACCCTGTGATTCTGACTTTAGCTATTGGCTGGATCCTTTCCATTTTGGCTTTCTTAGGCAGATGCAATTATTTAGTTTCACATTTAGGGGCCGATTCATTCACTGGTCTTTTTCACCATAAAATGTAATGTAATTTATTTCTTATATACCGCTAAACTCCGTTAGGATTCTAAGCAGTTTACAGATAATAGACAATAGGGTGCATTAAAATTATAAGTAATATAGGTTTACAGAGAAATATACATTAAAGGATACAATAAAAACAAGATAAATAAATAAAGAATAGGTACTTTGAAATTCCCTTACTGTCCCGAAGGCTCACAATCTAACTAAAGTACCTAAGAACAAACAAATTAGCAAAATAATAGAGAGGAAAATAAAGATAGAGTAAAAAAATGAGATATGAAGGGTGGGGAAATACCGTATATGAAGTTATTTTGACATGCATGTGGCCACAGATGCAAGTAAATGGCTGTTATAAAATCCTGATTGATGTAAATGCATGCATGTCGATGTAACGGCCTGTACAGTACGAGCACAGATTGTAGAATACATTAATTTATTCATGTGCTTAAATAATCTAGGTACAGACATTTACACCTGCTCTATACTTGATCCAAGGATTTGCAAGCTGTGGAGAAGATCTAAATGTTGCCGTGTATAAAATAGGTGTAATTTCTGCCTACTTGCACAATATTTTATAAAAACACACAGGGGTCCTTTAATTAAGGTGCGCTAACCAATTTAGCACATGCTAAATGCTAAGGCACCAATAGAATATAATGGATGCCTTAGCATTTAGCGCGTTCTAAATCAGTTATCACGCCTTAATCAAAGGACCACATAGACACCTACGTATATTTATAAAATTTCTTGCTTAAACTAGATGCCTCCTTATAAAAACTACCTTCAAAATGGGATAAAGGGCCTTGGTAAAATTAGACTCTTTAGTGCCGAGATGCTCTAAAAACCCTTTCAATTCGATGACATGATGGAGTATTGACTCTGCTAGTGCCTCCCTAGCTTCTTGCCCAGACTGGCTGGCTGCTGACAGAAGTATTCCTAACAATGATGCCTCTGTAGACATCCCTCCCTGCACTTGTTCAATTATTCACAACCCTTGCCCTGCGAGACACAGAGACGTGAGAAGCAGCCACCATTACTAATGCAGTAGCTTTCGTTATCTACGTGCCTCCCCCCCCCCTCTATGGCCATGGAAACCGCGTCTCCCACGCCACAACTTTTTAAGCCAAGGATGCCAGCAAATCTACTATGCCATACGTCATTATGAATGGACGCCCATTACAGACGTATCATGTGTACAGCTGCTGATTCAGGATTTGAGCTGAATAGAGCACAGAACATCTGGAGAAAGAATTACCTCTGTATTCTTTGCCCACAGCTGTTGTAAGCTTACAACAGCATGTTCTAAAATTTGTATTCCTACAGTTTCAACGTTCACGGATCTTTGGGGGGGGGGAAAAATAATTTGAGTTTGGTGTGCCATCATTCATATACAAATGTTCCTCCAAGAACAGGTTAAAAAAAAAAAATCATAAAACTGGGGTAAATCAGCATTAGAGGAGTGTATCTAAAGCTAAACCATGCCACAGTCAGTACTGAATTACAGTCACATGGGATTAAGTGCAGTGCAGAAAATCCATTCGGCAGGAGCGGAGAGGGAAATATTCAGCCCGCGACAGTCAGTGGCTTTAAGCTTAACTGAGCTTGGATGTTTACCCAGAAGCTAACTGAATGCCAGCGGATATTCAAATCAGTGCCCTGTTACCTTGGTGGATAAATTAGGACAGCTTTTTTTTGCTGGTGAGAGGACTACTGCCACCACAGACGCCGGTTAAATACCCCTCCAGCAGTAAACAGGCAGTGCCATTAGGGTCGGAGCAATTATTCAGAGGCACTGCCTAAGAGCCACTTAGGGCTCCTTTTACTAAGGGGCGCTAGCGTTTTTAGCGCACGCACAAAATGACCACACGTTAAACCGCACGGTCCGCCTCTAGAATAACGCCAGCTCAATGCTGGCGTTAAGATCTAGCGCGCGCTATTCCGCGCGTTAAGGCCCCAACGCACCTTAGTAAAAGGAGCCCAAAATATAGGTACCAGCCAGGGCAATGGGCACCATTTAACCAGGCAGGATATTGGGCCCCCTGCTCCTCTTCAAAACTAAGGACTGAGAGGAAGATTCTCTAATATCACTGGAAAAATGCGACGGGCCACTGTCGCAGCCATAAAAGTATGGGAGAAGGAAAAGGGGCTCACATAGAGTGTGGGGGGGGGTCAGGAAGGAGCGGGGAGCAGAAAAGAAGACGGGGGAGGGGCACCAATCACCCTCACTACGCCAATGATCTAGACCAGTCATTTTCGAAAAACAAAATATAGATGTCTCGTCATTTCGAAAATGATCATTTTCCCCCAACCCGGTTTTTGGACGTCTTTGCGGAAACGTGCAAAGTTAGACTTAAGACATCCTATCAAAAATGCCCCCCCCCCAACATGTTTTAAATGACACAGCTGAAGTTTAAATACACCACTTGCCGCACCTGCTGAACCCTAAATATATTATCCTTTCTGTCTAAACTTTTTTATCCAGTGTCGTCATATTCTTTAGACAGCTGTGTTTGGGTTTGGCATCTACCGAGTACACTGCTTTCCCTGCATTGCGAAAGTATAATGTAACCTACACAATCAGAGCTTTAAGGATGTTTTTATTGGCTTGATGCCTCAACCTGATCTTCATGAACACAAAAACCAATCTCTGTACATATTTTTACCACTAAAATTTTGACAACCCTAAACACCATTAGTACAGCTACTAAGGCTAGGGGGTATGCAATGAAGCGACTAAGTGGTACACTTAAAACAAACCAGAGAAAATATTTCTTCATGCAATGTGTAATTAAATGCTGGAATTTACTGCCAAAGAATGTGCTGAAAGCAGTTAGCTTAGCAGGGTTTAAAAAAGGTTTGGACAACTTCCTAAAAGAAAAAAAAAAAAATCCATAAGCCATTATTAAGATAGACTTGGAAAAATCCACTGCTTATTCCTAGGATAAGCAGCGTAACATTTATTGTACTCTTTGGGATCTTGCCAGGTATTTATGAGCTGGATTGGCCACAGTTAGAAACAGGATACTGGGCTTGTTGGACCTTCAGTCTGTCCATTATGGCAATTCGTATGTTCTTAGGCCCTAGAGGTAAACTGCAGCTTTGGTATACAGCTTTGATAGTGGCTGGGGGGGGAGGGGAGGATCAGATCTGAGAAGCTGGACAGAAGATATCAGGGGATGAAGAGTTTTCCAACGCTACAAATGGGACTCTGTCCTCTGAATTCTAAAGTTAGCAACCCAAATTTGGGAACACAGGACACACATGCACATGTGCTACAGAGATGTCAACAGTGTTAAAGAGATGTCAACATTAATTTGCACCAATTCAGATTTGCAAATAGATGTCTATGCCTATGCGCTAGTCTATAACACTGAACGCCGAGACCGACTTGCCCACAAACCAAAAGAGGGCACGGGAGGGGCAAGTGTATCCTCAAAATTTAGGTACAGTGTTATAGAATACCGAGGTTAGGTGCTCAACTCGCACACCAGGATTTACACTAGGTTTCAAGCCCTCATGCCCAAAGCTGGCCTTGGGAATCCCCACTGAGGGCTGTTCTATAACAGGCACTGAGCCCGGAGAGGACACGGGAATCCACGCTGAGGGCTGCTCCATAAAGGGCACTGAATCCAGAGGGGACGCGGGAATCCGCGCTGAGTGCTGTTCAATAAGAGGCACTGAGCCCAGAGGGGACGCAGGAATCCACGTTGAGTGCTGCTCCATTAAGGCACTGAACCCGGAGGGGACGCGGGAATCCGCACTGAGTGCTGATCCATTAGGGCACTGAGCCCGGAGGGGGACGCGGGGATCCACGCTGAGTGCTGCTCCATTAGGGCACTGAACCTGGAGCACCCTTTATAAACTAGTGCTGAGTGCATATTTTTCCTGGTGACTAAATTTGAGCACCATCTATTGCAGTGGTCTCAAACTCGCGGCCCGGGGGCCACACGCGGCCCGCCAGGTACTATTTTGAAGCCCTCAGGATCTTTATCATAATCACAAAATAAAACAGTTTCTTGATCATATGTCTCTGTAGCTATAAATGACAATATTATTATTAAGACTTTAGCCAAAAGGAAAGATTTATATAAACTATAGTTTTATCTCATGCAAAACTGTCATTTCTTTAATAAGACATTAACTATTTTTTCTGAGGCCCTCCAAGTACCTACAAATCCAAAATGTGGCTCTGCAAAGGGTTTGAGTAGGAGACCACTGACCTATTGAGTCTGGCCATGTATGCTTATCTCCCAAAGTACATGAACCTCAACTCAGTAAACTGAATGGGAGAGTATGAAATGATCCACAAAGAGGATAAGTCATATGGACTGATATGCTGCATTTAAGAAATGATTTGAAACTGAAGACCACAGTTCCCTCCTCACTTTCTTTCTCTTGTGGTTCTGATCTTTTCCATCATTTTCCCAGGTCATTTGCCTCTCTGCAAGTACCAACAAGCCTGCTCCAATGAGCACCGCTGGTATGGCGGAGTTCCCGTGCAGCTCAATTACTACCTAACTTTCCAGAGCAAGGTACAGTATCTCCATTTACACTCGTTTGGATAACACTGGCATAATTGCCTTCTAATTTGTATGCAGGATCCCACCTTGGGTTATTTTGCATTCTCTATCTCTCTCCTTGCTAATGCCAGACTATCACGCGCAAAGCGGTGCTACCTTAATTTACACTTGTTGGGGGAATAACTGAATAATTAAATTCAAAGTTGCGTGTAATTTTTTTTTTTTTTTTTTAGATAAATGTATTTCCCCTAGGAGGATGTATTTTCTCTCTCTCTCTCTTCTCAAGTGCCAGACAGTCTACCCTGAAGATACTGACACTACACATTTCTTTTTATTATTTTTTTCTTTCTCACTTAATGTTCTCTGGGATATTCCCTGGAAGCTTTTGGTACTTTTCAAAGTGCAAAATACATTTATATCCACTCGGTAAAAGCCATTTCTGGCTTAGCCTTTTCCACAGATGTAGATTCTGCAGGAACCACCCCCCCCTTTTTTTTTTTTTTTTACAAAAGCAAAGCACGTTTTTTTTTTAGCACCGGGCGTGGCAGTAACAGCGCCAAACGCTCATAGAATTCCATAGGAGCTCTTATCACTGCAGCTGGCGCTAAACACCGCACTACTCTTTTAAAACGGGGGGGGGGGGGGAGTTATAGCTAAGAAAGAACTGTCAGTGCTTGGGGGGGGGGGGGAGGGAGGGTGAAAGATTCCAACACAACCTGAGTTTCTTAAGCCTCTCATAAATTTCCTACTCTGCACCAGTCTCCATATATTCAGAGACTGCCAAGGGATTCCGCCCTTCTCCCATGAAGATGTTGTGTTTAAATCCTCTCCAGAAGAGCTTTGCCTGGTCAGCAGCAAGCCTGGAAATGGCTGGGAGTTTATAATACCCATGGGGGGGGGGGGGGGGAACTGAGCAAGGATGATGAATCTTCAAACTCTCCCAGCTTCCCTGTTAACATTCCTTACTAAAATTAGAAGTGCACACTACAGCACAGGAAACATAAAACCGAAAGCCTCCAAGGGCTAAGAACGAAGCTACAGAATTATATGGCGCAGGACCTGCTTACATTGGAAAGTTGGTCCTCAACCTGGCAGCTAGATTTCAATGCTAAGAAATGTAAGGTCATGCACCTCGGAAGCGGAAATCCATGCAGGACGTACTTCTTGAACGGAGAAACTTTAACTAGGACTTCAGCAGAACGAGATTTAGGAGTAATCATCAGTGCAGACATGAAAACTGCCAATCAAGTGGAGAAGCCTTCATCTAAGGCAAGGCAGATATTGGGTTGTATCAATATCAGCCGAAAGCCTGAAGTCATAATGCCGTTGTACAGGGCCATGGTGAGACCTCATCTGGAGTACTGTGTGCAATTCTGGAGGCCACATTACAGTAAAGATGTGCGCAGAATTGAATCGGTTCAGCGGACGGCCACCAGGATGATCTCGGGGCTCAAGGGTCTCTCGTACGAAGAGAGACTGAACAAATTGCAGCTCTACACTCTCGAGGAACGTAGGGAGAGGGGAGACATGAGCAAAACATTTAAGTACCTCACGGGACGTGTCGAAGTGGAAGATGATATTTTCTTTCTCAAGGGACCCTCGGCCACAAGAGGGCACCCACTCAAACTCAGGGGCGGAAAATTTCATGGCGACACCAGAAAGTATTTCTTCACAGAGAGAGTGGTTGATCATTGGAACAAGCTTCCAGTGCAGGTGATCGAGGCAGACAGCGTGCCAGACTTTAAGAATAAATGGGATACCCATGTGGGATCCCTACGAGGGTCAAGATAAGGAAATTGGGTCATTAGGGCATAGACAGGGGGTGGGTAAGCAGAGTGGGCAGACTTGATGGGCTGTAGCCCTTTTCTGCCGTCATCTTCTATGTTTCTACACCTGGATTTTATAAATAAATGCACGCACAAACACACATGCAAGCGCATTCGCTCACAAAATTTATTCTGCTCTTTAGCAACTTCTGGGAAAACGGCAAATCTCTAAGTATGTAACAATCATGATTTATCAGCAAGTTCTATCCTGTGTTAAAATGGTTATCCAAAAA
Organism: Geotrypetes seraphini; assembly: GCF_902459505.1. Classification (NCBI taxonomy): domain Eukaryota; kingdom Metazoa; phylum Chordata; class Amphibia; order Gymnophiona; family Dermophiidae; genus Geotrypetes; species Geotrypetes seraphini. The sequence continues at coordinate 19,086,582 of NC_047098.1, forward strand.
CAGGTGGGCAAACCCAGTCCGTGTAGAATTTCACTGACTTACATCCGTAGCAGTCAAAGGCACACAAGACAGACAGAAACACAGCAAAGGCAGCAAAAAAAAAGAAAAATCCATAAAGACAACTTGGTGCCCAGGAAAACATAATTATTTTGATTAACATAGTAACATAGTAGATGACGGCAGATAAAGACCCGAATGGTCCATCCAGTCTGCCCAACCTGATTCAATTTAAATTTTTTTTTTTTTAAATTTTTTCTTCTTAGCTATTTCTGGGCAAGAATCCAAAGCTTTACCCGGTACTGTGCTTGGGTTCCAACTGCCGAAATCTCTGTTAAGACTTACTCTAGCCCATCTACACCCTCCCAGCCATTGAAGCCCTCCCCTGCCCATCCTCCTCCAAACGGCCATATACAGACACAGACCGTACAAGTCTGGCCAGTAATTGGCCTAGTTCAATCTTTAATATTATTTTCTGATTCTAAATCTTCTGTGTTCATCCCACGCTTCTTTGAACTCAGTCACAGTTTTACTCTCCACCACCTCTCTCGGGAGCGCATTCCAGGCATCCACCACCCTCTCCGTAAAGTAGAATTTCCTAACATTGCCCCTGAATCTACCACCCCTCAACCTCAAATTATGTCCTCTGGTTTTACCATTTTCCTTTCCCTGGAAAAGATTTTGTTCTACATTAATACCCTTCAAGTATTTGAACGTCTGAATCGGAAGTAATATATTCTCATTTTCTCAGGCTCCTGATTTATGACACTGTTGTCTCTGTGCAAGGTTTGCTTTTTTGTTTTGCTTCTTTTTTTTTCTGTCAGGGTACTGTTATTCTGTCAGTTCCCTGGCCTGTATGCAGCACTGATTCTTACGACACAAGTGCTATAGGATCCCGACATGCCATTGTCCATTTTTAAACCCATTTGGACAGTAAATCCCCTCTCCCTCATTCAATTACGGGGCATCAAAATTTACTACTACAGTAGACGCTCTGTTAACTGGAACTCGATTAACCAGAACTCTCAAGCAACCAGAAAAAAAAAAAATTCTAATACTGTAAATAAAAATAAAATCAATTTCTGGTGGAAATTTAACACCCCCCCCCCTCTCTTCTATTCAACTGCGCTAGCAGTTTTTAGCGCAGAGAGCCGCGCTGAATGGCCCACGCTGCTCCCGACGCTCATAGGAAAACAGGCCCCTACTTGCCTTTGTAGAACACTAGCATATTCAGGAATACACACATTGGTTTTGGACACAAGCGCTTACAACAGCCTAAATGCCCAAGCTATATACATAACTCATAGCAGTCTGTAGGTTACATGCATGAGTCTCACCCAGGCTCCACCCATGTGGATGCCTACCAGTAAAAGGTGGACTACGTAAGATGTACACACCCAGAAATGTCATTATTCTAATAATGGGGAATAACAACGGGGAAAAGTACGTCTCCTAACAAGCAAAGTAGCATTTACTTCTTTTAAAATAAGTTCTCAATCACCTCCCCCTCCCCACCCCCTCCTTTACAAAGCCACGTTACGCTTTTTCAGCGCCAGCCACAGCGGTAGTAGCACCGACGCTCATAGAATCCCTATAAGCGTCAGAGCTAATACCGCCGTGGCCGGTGATTTTAAAAAAGCCTAATGAGGTTTTGTAAAACGGGGGAGGGGAGGGCGGGGTGTTTAAGTATTTTCAAACTCGACTCTATGAAGAATATGAGGCTGATCCTTTAGGATCGTTGAAGTGTTTCTATGAAACCTTATGCTTCTGAAAGGCGCTGAGAATCATATATTATTGATTAATCAATTAATGAACATTTGGCAGATAACGATTAGATATTTTTGTATTACTTGACATATCTGCTGATTAAATTAGTTTGTGCTTTTTTGGTATCTAATTATTCTAATAAATGTTAGCACCTACATTATAAAATACCCCCTCATGTTTCTTTTCGGGGAACTAAAATCCCTTCAGAGTTGAAATCTAGAACAGGAAACTGGGATCTAATGTTCCGTCGCCACTTCCTGCACCACACGTCACATGGCGGTGTCTCAAATACTTTCTCCCTGCTCTGCTCCTACCAGAGGCGTAGCGAGGGTAAGAGGCGCCCCTCTCCCACCCTCATCTCCGCCCCTCCCCTTCCACACGCGAACCCCCCCTCCCTTCTCTTCCCCGTACACCACCGTGAGCAACATGGACTTCAACATGCTACTCGCGACCCCGGCGGCTCTCCCTCTGACGTCACATTCTATGCATGGCACCCTGAGGTGATGTCAGAGAGAGATGACGCGGTCGCGAGGCGCACATTCAAGTTGTTGTTCACGGCAATGAACAACTAGAGGTACGGGGAAAGGGAAGAGGGGTGCATGCGTGGCGAGGAGTGGGAAGAGGAGGGGTAGCAGCACCCGGAACAGATCGCCCACCCCCCTTAATACGCCACTGGCTCCTACTAAGGTTTATGAAAAAGTCTCTCTCTGATATTAATGCATCCCTGAGCCAAGCACACACGAAACTACAGATGAATTACTCAACATCACCATGGTGCTGTCTCTTCTCTCTGTCCACCAGAAGCCCTTATTCCAATTGCCCACCAGCTTTTTCCATATCAGGGTTGAGTACTTTAGCGCTCAAAGGTCACCAACTGGCCAGCTTTTCCGGGAAAGCCCAATAAATATGCATGAGATAGATTTACATGCACTGCATCCAATGTATGCAAATCTGTCTCATGCATTCATATTCATTAGGGTTAACTGAAAAAGCCTGGCCAGATGGTAACCCTCACAGACCAGAGAGTCCACCCCTGCTCCACAGGGTAATCCAGGGATACTGAAAATAATGCATGCTGCATGTCTGTAGCCTAATCTCCATCGAGGAGAAAAAAAAATTTCATCCTTAACCTCAAACGTGTTAGTGGTGACAGCAATAGCTGTGATATGCCTTCCTTATTCGACTCCATCAGGGACAACATCTCCATCTCTCCCTAGTCCAAGACCTTCTGATGCCTCTTCCGCTAATGGCTCCTGGGATTTTTCCAGCCCTGTAGAGCTTTTCCATTGTACGTATTTATTTTTTCTAAAAATTTCCAATTTACTTTTAGCAGATTATCATAGCCCTAATCATTTCAGCTGGCAAAAAAAAAAAATACTCCATAATATAACTGGTTTTGATTTTTTTTTTCCCTTCTGACTCCTATGCCAGGGAGCAACAGCCCCAAATTTCTCCAAAATGCACCATTAAATTCTATAATGTACCAGGCTACAAGTTTAAAAGACAGAACTAAAACTGTTTCCCTGAAAACATGCATCACCCTTATCAAAATAATTACAGTTGAGTATTTAAAAACAAGTCCAAACAATTCAACAGAAATTTTGCTGCTCTCAAAGGAAAAATTTCTTAACCTGGATTTTCTCCACATGTTCGAAAGATATGTACAGTTCGCATTAGAATTTGTGACCATCTCTGGGAAGAGGTGACTACAAAAATCCAGAAACAAACAAAATTCTGTTAGAGCAAACAATTTGTAATCCTTTTATGTGGAAAAAAAATTGTAAAAAGTTCTAGAAATTCAAACGTGTAACTTTTACAGACTGCTTATGGAACTCGACATGAAAAATCAGCCATTCTCGACCTTTTCCAGAGAGTGTGGCGTAATGGTTAAAGCTACAGCCTCAACACCTCAAGCTTGTGGGTTAAAATCCCACGCTGCTTCTTGTGACCCTGGGCAAGTCACTTGATCTTCCACTGCCCCAGGTACATTCGATAGATTATGAGTCCGCCAGGACAGATAGAAAAATGCTTGAAGTACCTGTATGTAAACCGCTTTGAACAGGATTGTAAAACTACAAAAAGGTGGTATACAAGTCCCAGTCCCTTTCCCTGATGTCATAATGCCTCATTCCACCAATAAGAGCCAACCTCATCAGTGATGTCACAATGGCTTCATTGTTCTATACTTGGCTCACTTCTGATATTGTATTGGAGGAGAGGGTGTCACAGTGGTTAGAGCTACAGCTTCAGCCCCTTGAGGTTGTGGGTTCAATCCCTGTGACCCGGTTCATAGACAACCCCGCGAAAGACAAAGGCGCGCGCCGACAACTGAGCGCAAGACGGAGGCACGCGCCGAAGAAAATTACAGTTTTTAGGGGCTCCGATGGGGGTTTTTGTTGGGGAGCCCCCCCAGTTTACTTAATAGAGATGGCGCCGGCGTTATGGAGGGTTTGGGGGGTTGTAACCCTCCACATTTTATTGTAAACTTAACTTTTTCCCTAAAAACAGGGAAAAAGTGAAGTTTTCAGTAAAATGGGGGGGTTACAACCCCCCAAGCCCCCCACAACGCCCCCACAACGCGGCGCGATCTCTATTAAGTAAAGTGGGGGGTTCCCCCAAGCCCCCCACGTTGGAGCCCTAAAAACAGTAATTTTCTGCGGCGCGCACCTCCACGCTGCGCTCAATTGTCTGCGCGCGCCTTTGTCCCGGCGCGCTTTTGACCTGACACCCTGTGACCCTGGGTAAGTCACTTAATCTTCCACTGCCCCAGGTACATTAGATAGATTATGAGTCCACCTGGACAGATAGGAAAATGCTTGAAATACCTATATGTAAACTGCTTTGAGTGTGGTTGCATAACTGCAAAAAGGCCATATACAAGTCCTAATCTCTTTCCCTATTACCAAAAGGCGGCAATAAGCTTGAAAAACCTGAATGCAAGTCATTTGTCTTTCTAGTTACCTGTTTACCTGCCCTCCTCCCCCACCTCCCCACATACACTGCTCTCTGTATCACAAGGGAACCTTCCCTTGAAGCATAACAAAGTTATTCAGCAGCCATCCTAGCTTCTGATTATTCTTAAAGATATAAAGCTCAAAGCCAGCCATCTCGTGCATCAACTGTACCCAGCAACTCGGGGAAGAATTTCAGAATAACCCTTTTCACTGATATTACAGCTACCTAAACAAATCTGTGCTTAACTTCTGGGTTTTTGACCCATCTCTCTAATGCCTCCTCATCTCCTACGCTATGAGGACTCCACAATAGAGAATGACACGGTGACAAAATTCATCACCGTTCCCGTCCCCGCGGATAACCGCGGGAAATAATCCCATGTCATTTTCTAGTGTCTATTTCAACCTCAATTCTTCTACACCAGCATTCTTCAAAGCAAAGCTTGCGGGTCCGTGGTTGTGGCCATTCATACTCTGATTCTTATGTGAGCCAAGGATAATGAAGCCATTGTGACATCACTGATGTGATTGGCTCTTAGGCACTGGTGGAATGAGGCATTATGACATCACAATATCTGCTCTGGATATCAGAGACTGTCATTCTGTAGTGTCTGTTTCAACCTCAGTCCTTCTACACCAGCATTCTTCAAAGCAAAACTTGCGGGTCAGTGGTTGTGCCCAATTATACTCTGATTCTTTCCTCTCTCCTTAAAGAATGACATGAAGATGGTTTCCCGCGGTTATCCGCGGGGACGGGGACGGTGATGAATTTTGTCACCGTGCCATTCTCTACTCCACAACCACTTCAATAGCCTTTAGGGCAGTAGGATAAATGGAGAGGAGTGAATGAGGAGAGAGTGTGAACCCTGCAGAGGAATAGCAATGCTAACAGGTCTGCTGGAGCATCACAGAACTGACCCAGAGACCAAGAAAGACAAAACCCTCTCTTTTACAAAGGTGCGGTAAACGCTAACGCATGCATGTTATCCTATGGACATGTTAGCGGTTAGCGCATGCATTGATTTTGCACGCACTAAATCCACGCTAAAACGCTTGGTGCGCCCTTGTAAAAAAGAGGGCCAAAAGTTGCATATGAACTACTCATGTTTTCACAATGCAGATGAACAATATTGAGAATTTGGAAGAAAGGCAGGAGATAATAATAATAATAACTTTATTTTTGTATACCGCCATACCCCGAAGAGTTCTAGGCAGTTCACATTAGTTAGACAGAGATTACAAGTGGTTACATATCAAATTGATCTAGTGTTGCAAACAGCAAGGAGAGAGTAGTTACAAGAGGTTACATATCAAATTGATCGTAGAGTTGCGAATAGCAAGGAGAGAAGTGGGGGGGAGAGGAGGGGGACGGGGGAGGGGAGTAGATCAGACGGGGGGGGATATAAAAGGGGCATTAAGTGTCTTGGTCTCGAAATAGGTGAGTTTTGAGTAGTTTTCTAAAGTCGAGGTAGTTGTAGGCCTTGAGGACCATTTGGGCTAGCCAAGGGTTTAGTTTGGTGGCTTGGAAGGCATAGGTTTTGTCGAGGAATTTTTTTGAGTGGCATAGTTTTAGGGAGGGGAAGGCGAAGAGTTGAATTTTATGGGAGTTCTTGTAGTTGTGGTTAAGGGTGAAATGGGGGGTGATGTAACTAGGGGATAAACCAAATATTGTTTTGTAGCAAAAACAGGCGAATTTGAACATGATTCTGGATTCTAGAGGGAGCCAGTGGAGTTTGTGGTAGAAAGGGGTGATATGGTCCCATTTTTTCAGGAGAGAGGAGACGTGATATATTTAAATACCTCTGTGGCATAAATGTACAGTAGGCGAGGCTCTTTCAACTGAAAGGAAGCTCTGGAATGAGGGGGGCACAGGATGAAGGTAAAAGAGGATAAGACTTAGAAGTAATCTGAGGAAATACTTCTTTACAGAAAGGGTGGTAGATGCATGAAACGGCCTCCCAGCAGAAGTGGTGAACATGAAGACGGTATCTGAATTCAAGACAGACTGGGACAAGTGCATAGAATTTCTAAGGGAGAAGAAGGAATTATCGATGAAATGGATGGCAGACTGGTAGACCATATGGTCTTTATCTGCCTTCATTTTTCTCTTTTCTATGTTAAATAATGGTTACGTTCAGATAACGCTTGCTTTTGGGTATTCTATACTGGACTACGTTGGCGAAGTCTTAAATGTATGTTCCTCTTGAGCGAAATTAAAAATAAGGCCAAAATGCATAAAGGTTTTGTAGTCGAGTCTTACTCATCCTTCAGAATGTTAACCAGAAAAGAAAGATCACAGTTTTGATAGTTCAGAGGGAAAAAAAAACCTTAGCAAATTAACAACAAAACTGTCAAGTAATTAAGGCAAGGCACTTCGCACATGAACTTAAACTGCTAATTAAAAACCTCTCGCTTAATTGACTGCATTTGCATATCATTCGACTCACAGCATAATTATAGGAAAAAAAAAATGGTTGAGCCCAAAATGCACCTCCCCTGCCTGTGGTGAAGTTGACAGGTAAATCAAACCAGGGCTCCTGAAGGCTTCCTATGGGATGGGGGGGGGGCACCATTCCAGTCCTCAAGAAGCACCAAGTTTTTATGGAGACCGTAACGCCAGATGCAGGAGTTGATTGTGCCACACCCCTCACCTCTCTCTCCTCATCCAATGTCTAAACAAAGGTCTGAAGTCATCTAAATAGCTCCTGATACCAAAGCCACGGATTCCTGAACTAGAGTTACTGGCAGGGCTGTGGAGTCGGAGTCGGAGGAAATTTCGGGTACCTGGAGTCGGAGTCAGAAGTACAAAAAACTGAGGAGTCAGAGTCGGAACATTTATCTACCGACTTCATTTTTGAACTTGGCATACCAATCACGAGCGATTCTTTCAGCTATAGCACCCACTATATACACAGCACAAATGTTGCGAGCAGCTTCTGCGGCCTTAGAACCTTGATTAAAAGCAAAAAGAAGGTGGTGTCGAAAATGCTCATTTCTCTCAACTTGACATTCCATTTTAACGATCTGAAAATTAACCAGTGCTGTGGAGTCGGAGGAAATTTCGGGTACCTGGAGTCGGAGTCGGAGTCTGAAGTACAAAAAACTGAGGAGTCGGAGTCGGAACATTTATCTACTGACTCCACAGCCCTGGTTACTGGCGTGCACTGCTGCATCCATGCGTGCTAATGGTCCCATTTTATGTTTGAATATTGTTATTGAAAAACAGGTAAACCATTGTCAAGGATTACACTGACACAATTTGGTCACACCAAGCCGTGAAGCTGAGCAGAAATTATTACCAAAGGTTACATTACAATTGCATGTACTTTTAAAGGCTCATTTTAAGTCACTAACAGACCATATTTATCATCACTTTTTCCCGCTCCCCTAACACGCTCTACTTCTCCCTCTCCCTCCCCACTCCCATGGGCCAAATCTCTTATGGAGAGGAGGAGATAGTGGATGCTGCAGATAGGCAGACTGGATGGGCTACTAGGCCTTTATCTGTCAACATGTTCCTATACCCATAAAGCTCTATGACCTCACAGTGCAAATGTTAACATAAGAGCATAAGAAGTTGCCTTCACTGGGTCAGACAAGAGGTCCATCGCGCCCAGCGGTCCGCTCCCGTGGCGGCCCATTAGGCCTATGACCTGTGAAGTGGTCCCTGACTATTCCTATAACCTACCTCTACTTCTATCTGTACCCCTCAATCCTCTTATCCTTTAGGAACCTATCCAAACCTTCCTTGAACCCCTGTAGCGTGCTCTGGCCTATCACAACCTCCAGAAGCGCGTTCCAAGTGTCCACCACCCTCTGGGTAAAAAAGAACTTCTTAGCGTTTGTTCTAAACCTGTCCCCTTTCAATTTCTCTGAGTGCCCCCTTGTACTTGTGGTTCCCCACAGTCTGAAGAATCTGTCCCTGTCTACCTTCTCTATGCCCTTCAGGATTTTGAAGGTTTCTATCATGTTTTCTCTAAGTCTCCGCTTTTCCAGGGAGAATAGCCCCAGCATTTAAGAACCTTAGCTTATAACAATAATGCTCTAAGACCTCACAATGCAGGTGTAAAGAACCTTAGCCTATAGGGAGAGGAGGAGATAGTGGATGCTGCAGATGGGCAGACTGGATGGGCCATGCGGTCTTTCTCTGCCGTCATGCTTCTAAGTTTCTACTACGTGCCACATACTAGTGAGTTTCCAAAGTGGCTCTCAGATTCACTGGAGCTGCAACCAATATAGCTCGCCCACCCCTAATTTTAACACGTCTAACAATTATATCATCTGAGATCTCCACAGCGCAAAGGAAGGGGCAACCTCTGATGCCCATTTTAACAGAGCATGTTTCAAGCTAAATGCACTGAGCATTTCAGTTCCCACTTTTTACAATGAGGCCTAATCACTACTCATTTATTTTTACAAATCTATAACCCGCTTACAACTAAGTGGCTAACAATTTAAAACATACAGGAACCAGAGTAGAATTGTTCAGATAAAAATGACAAAAAAGTTGTCCTCCAATTTGTCTGGTCATATGAAAATCTTTATTGTTCAAACCTCAAAATGACACATTCTCCAACTCAATGACTCAAGAGGCTTAGCAATTTAAAACATACATATTAATTAACACCACATAATACATACGCCATCCCATACAAAAGGTACAGATGTTAGTTCTCAAATACAGGTGTCCTAAATTTAACAGCTCATATCACCTCAGATCTTAAATGGTCTCAACATGTGACGATACAGTTCTACATGTTAGCAACTCTAGCTGTATGCCCAATGCCAATAACATTTAGGACCTATAGCAGAACAGTGGCCATGAATCGATAATAGCAAGCAAGACACACAGTTTCTAGCCAAAATTAAGTCCTTCTACCCAGCATGTCACCACTGTTGTTCCATGCAGATTGTATGGGGTCCCTATCACAGACCCCAAACTGCAGCTGAAGGGGCTGGCAATGAGGTCATTGAGTAGCTAATGCCATGGAACAGAGAGGAATGTTTTTTTATTATGATGATGACGAATATTATCTATTTAGATTTGACTCATACATTTTCTAGTTGTAACTCAAGACAAATTAACCCCCCAGTTTACAAGAACGTAGTGTGTTTTTTCTAGTACCGGCCATGGCGGTAACAGCTCTAACACTCAAAGAATTCTTATGAGCGTCAAAGCTACTGCAGCTGCGGCCGACCCTAAAACCATGCTATGGTTTTGTAAAAAAAAAAAAAAAAAAAAAAAAGTGTGTGTGTTGGGGGGGGGGGGAGGGGTTCTTGAAAGGTTCACAATTTTGTTTTAATAATCTAAAATTTAACCAAATCCATTCTGCAAGTGAGAAAAACACGATCACACTATTCCAATCAGTTCAGTGCGAGTGAATTTCTGAACTGGAAGAGAAAAAAAAAATCCCAACCAAACTAGGGTTTCTTCAGCTCTCTCCCATCTGCGTTAATGCATTGTGGAAATATTACGCAACACGCAATGGATGAGTAGCCTAATGGTTAAAGCAAGTAGACCAAGAACCAGAGGAGACCAGTTCAAATCCCACTGCTGCTTCTGGTGATCACAGGAGAGTCACTTAACCCCGAGTCTTCCGAGGACAGAAAAATATGCACTGCACCTGAATGAATAATGCTTCGGTGGCTTGCAGAAATTAATTCATAAAAATGGTTGAGACTGGAACGCATCACTTTTGAAAACAATATAAGAAATTAATGTGTAAAAGAAATGCATCCCCTCCCCCAATAAATCTTTTTTTTTTTTTTTTAATTTAAATAGTCTATCACAAAGCCAGCATCTGCTGCCTCGGGCTACGGCAGATCAGGGTTTTTGTTTTTTAAAATGCCTCCTTTTTAAGTTCACTGTGCTTTGCATTTGAAACAGAACAGTCCCTTCTACTCCCAAACTCATTCCTACTCCACCCCTTCTCTCTCCCCTTCCCCCTTTAAATCCTACTGGGAACTCACTTCCTCACCCTCAAACAAGCAGTACATTCAGCAAAAGGGAAATCCCAGCATGCATGAGGGCCCAGCGGATACAGAAGGAGCTTGAAAAAAAAATAATAATAAGCATGGAAACATTTTAGCACATCAGACAGACAGAAATTTTCTTTCCAGTTTTTCCAAACATTTGTATATCTATTTACTGATAGACAGATAGATATTCAGCACTATTTAAGTGGCCAGAAGCAGCTCCTGGCTGGTTAACTTGCATTTAGCTAGCTAAGTGCTAATATTCAGGACACTTTAGCCAGCTATCCACAAAATTTAAAGCGCTAGGCAGCTAAGGTTTGCTGCCAAATCAGGCCACGTAAATAGCTGGTCTATCTTTGGCTACTATAAACGTAGCCGGCCAGCGCTTAACATTGACTTAGCTGGCTAAGATAACAGACACCAAAAATAAACCGGATATTCAATGCTGGTCACCGGAAACAGCCTGGCATTGAATATCCAGGCTCAGCCCTGCTAACTCCCATGAATATCAGCCCCATAAATAAATATACTGTAGATACAGCCTGATACAGATACAGGTTGTGGATTCAAACCCACGCTGCTCCTTGTGACCCTGAGCAAGTCACTTAATCCCCCCCCCCCCTCCCCATTGCCCCAGGTATATTAGATAGATTGTGAGCCCTCCAGGACAGATAGGGAAAACTGCTTCAGTACCTGAATAAATTCATGTAAACCATTCTGAGCTCCTCTGGGAGAACAGTATAGAATAGTGTTCTTCAACCTTTTGACACCCATGGACCGGCAGAAATAAAAAAATTATTTTGTGGACCGGCACCAGTCTGCGGACCGGCAGTTGAAGAACACTGGGCCAAGTCGTGCCCATCACCCCCAATCTCCACCCCAGACCCCGCCCCCATAATAGTACTAATTGTAACACCATTTTTTCCATTCATTTTTCATATATACACACATACAATATAATTGCATTAACAACACATAATGGTTAACCACACAATTAAAACACACAAAAGCACACTCTATGCTTTTCAACATTCATTCCTACCAGAAAACAGATAACCCCATGTAAATGCAGGACCAAAAAACTAAAAGTACTAATATTTACAAACAAACCCTAAGATGCAAAACTCTGCAAGCAGTACAACCCCAGAGGAAAAGAAGCAAATGCATTTCTTCCTGAACAGACAAATCAATCACTAAATTAAAAAAATAAAAGCATTTTCCCTTACCGTTGTTGTCTCTCTCCCTCCATGCTGTGCCTTACCTTATGGCCTGCCCCCCCCCTCCCCCATTCCCCCCGGTGTTATCTTCGGGCCAGTCCAAAGTGCGATCAACGTGGCGTCTTCAGGCCGGCTCCCTGAGTGCTGCATTGCACAAAGCTGTGGGCAGCGGCTCCTCACGCGTGTCCCGCACCTAATCTGGAAGCCTTCCCTCAATCGTTGCAATGTCAGAGAGAAGGCTTCCGGTTCAGGCGCAGGACATGCGTAGAAGCCTTTTCCCACGGCTTTGTGCACTGTAGCACTCAGGGAGCCAGTCCGAAGACGCCGCGTTGATCGCATCGTGGACCGGCGGCTAAAGAACACTGTCTTCTGCCCGATGAACGTTCGGGCCCTGTGGACCGGCAGAAAAATTTCTGCGGACCGGCACCAGTCCATAGACCAGTGGTTGAAGAACACTGGTATAGAACAATGAATAAAAAATACATACACTATTTCTATATCTAGCTATCAATCTAAATATTTATCAATGTATCTGTAGGTGACATAAAGGGGCACTCGGTGCCAGTCCCAGAACAGCTTAAAGGTGCCAATCAAGACATGCAGCTGAGAGTATTCTTAAAGTTATGCTGTCCCTTTGCAACTCACCCATGATATGCCCATGCTCTGCCTATGGCAACGTCCCCTTCCCCTCCGCCTGCAATGGCACATTAGTCCCTGCTTCTATACAAGATGCCTGAAGTTAGGCGCTTCGATCAGCGCGCCTAGCCAAGATAGATGGCTAACTTACCCCCCCTCTTTCACAAAAGTTGGCAGCCGTGGGCTGGCGCGGTGAATGCTCCGACACCCAAAGAAACTGAATGGGCATTAGAGCATTTGCCAAGTAGCGCTCGGCTGCGCCGCTTTGTAAAAGGGAGCCTAATTTATTTAAGAAGCTTAATCAGCGCCAACAATAAACCATTGCTGTTGTTGCTGCCGCCGTTGGGTGCCATCGACTCGTGCTCGAGGCCTAGCGACTTGACGAATTGCGGATCTAAAAAGAAATTGTTTTTCTGCTATTAGCACTTTATAATCGGCTTAAATTCAAATTAATTGGGTTGGTAGGCGCTTATGACTTCCATCTAAGCGCCTAGTCTAAGATGCCTACATATGTCCATGCTCTGATTTTAAGAAAGGTTTGGACAATTTCCTGGAGGAAAAGTCCATAGTCTGCTACTGAGACAAACATGGGAGAAGCCACTGCTTGCGCCCTGGATGATGATGTTACTCTTTGAGATTGTGGAATGTTGCTACTCTGAGATTCTGCTACTCTTCGGGATTCTAGAATGTTGCTACTCTGAGATTCTGCTACTCTTTGGGATTCTAGAATGTTCTACTCTGAGATTCTGAAAAGTTGCTACTCTTGAGATTCTGCTACTCTTTGGGATTCTAGAATGTTGCTACTCTGAGATTCTGCTACTCTTTGGGATTCTAGAATGTTCTACTCTGAGATTCTGGAAAGTTGCTACTCTTGAGATTCTGCTACTCTTTGAGATTCTAGAATGTTGCTACTCTTTAAGATTCTGGAATGTTGCTACTTTTTGAGATTCTGGAATGTTGCTACTCTTTGGGTTTGGGCTAGGTGCTAGTGACCTGGATTAGCCACCTTGAGGTCAGGCTACTGGGCTTGATGTACCTTTGGTCTGACCCAGTAAGGCTATTCTTGTCCTTAGCATCGCATGCCAATTTTGGCACCCAAATTTGAGCACTAGGACTTACATCTGCTGAAGTTAGGTGTAATTCCCAGCACACATCTCTGATGTTCTATAACAGTACACACAGATTTTAGGAATGCCCCTGATCCATCCATGCACCTCTCTTAGCCGTGCCCTCATTGGGGTTGCACACTATAGGATTTTGACACACACTGTTGTAAAACAGTGCACAGCAAGATGTGTGCGCGCATTCAAATTGCTACCAAATAATTCCCATTAGCACCCAACTACTGGCACTAATTGGTTTGTTAGCCAATTTAGTGGGGCGCACATCTTGGAATGGGTGCCATATATAGAATCGAGAAGTATGCAAATTAGACACAATGTACAGAAGAGCCAATCCCTACCACAGTGCTGGTAGTCTATAAATTTGGCACGCTGCTATCATGTACATTCAGGAACCTGTCAAGTGAATGATATTTTGTATAATGCACTTGTTTCCACTATTAAGTGACCTTTTGACACTGTTTTTAAATCTTAAACACTGATTCTTGGCCTACCCTGATATGGCCTCGTTGATTTTAACCGAAGCCTCTCTTGTCTTTTCTGGTTGTCTTGACTGTAAGTCATACGGGGCAAGGACTGCTACAAACATTTGGTAGTGCTATAGAAATATATATATACACAAGCGCATTGATGTACAGTATTTTGATCATAGACACCTTGTATTAAAGAAAAAAAATGCTAAAAATTACTCCTGATCAAAAAGACCATCCTGGAAGTGGAGTTTTAGGAGCTGTTATTAGACTAAACAGCCCAGAAAGAATAGCTAAGTGAGTGGAAAAGATACAGCAGGCTCAAGTCTGATGGGATTGGGCTTTATTAAGAACATAAGAAATGCCCGCACCAGATCAGACCGTGGGTCCATCTAGTCCGGTGGTCCGCACCCGCGGAGGCTCAGCTAGGTGTTCCCCGACGAGGACCTGGGTCACTCGTATCCCTCAATGTGTCTTGCAAGAAGATGTGCGTCCAACTTGCCCTTAAATCCTAGAATGGTAGTTTCCGCCACAACCTCTTCCGGGAGAGCGTTCCAGGCGTCCACCACTCGCTGTGTGAAACAGTATTTTCTGACATTTGTCCTGGTCCTGTCTCCCTTCAGTTTCAGTCCATGACCTCTTGCCCGAGTCACATTTGACAACGTGAATAACGTTGCTTCTTGCTCTATTTTGTCGAGTCCTTTTAGTATTTTAAAAGTCTCTTATCAGATCCCCGCGCATTCTTCTCTTCTCGAGGGTGAACAATCCCAGTTTTCCGAGGCGTTCATTGTAGCTCAAGTTCTCCATATTTTTAACTAGCTTCGTCGCTCTCCTCTGCACCCTCTCCAGTATTGCTATATCCTTCTTTAAGTAGGGAGACCAGTGTTGGACACAGTATTCCAAGTGTGGTCTGACCATTGCTCTATAGAGCGGCATTATGATATCCTCTGATCTACTCGCGATTCCCTTCTTTATCATGCCCAACATCCTGTTTGCCTTATTAGATATGAACCCCCAGATTCCCCATCAAAACCATGCTGGGTGAGGGAGGGGACATTATTGTGCACTTTGTAATTTCTCCCATGACTATTCTCCAGGCTTCATGCGCTGTTTTAAAGGCAGCCTGCAGTACAGGGTGAGGCTAACTTAAGCCTTACTTATTCTTTAGGCCTTGAAAGGTCTTGTGTTTTAATAGACAGCTAACTCCCTCACCCCCCCCCCCCCCAATCTCTTTTTTTGGAACAGGGATCATGCTGGGGCATGAATGAAAGGTACCAGCACACCTGCATAATATTCAAATCAATCATTCACTGCTCTTTGGCCTCAGCCTGAAATTCAAGTTCCTTTTGACATATCTACGCTTTTGTTTGGGTGGAAAAAAAAGGAGGAACGTTAATAAACAGCCCGGAGCAAAGACGTGAAAGAGATGAATGAACTTTGGAAAAAAAAAAGAACTGGCATTTCTTGCGTTGTGTTAAGTAAAGTCTTCAGGACCTTCTCATTTCCTTTGGATTTTCTGCACTCCCATTTCTTAAACTTAAAGAATTGGATCGGGATATTTTTAACACAACAAATTTTCACTTTGGAGGAATGAACAAAATAATTTTTTTTCCCTGTTGTCAGGAAGAGCTGTTCCAATTGTACTACAGATTGGTCTTACTGGAGAAAGAGTGTTACGCAATGGTTAAAGCTACAGCCTTCTTGTGACCCTGGGCAAGTCACTTAATCCCCCCCCACTGCCCCAGATACATTAGATCAGGGATCTCAAAGTCCCTCCTTGAGGGCCGCAATCCAGTCGGGTTTTCAGGATTTCCCCAATGAGTATGCATTGAAAGCAGTGCATGCACATAGATCTCATGCATATTCATTGGGGAAATCCTGAAAACCCGACTGGATTGCGGCCCTCAAGGAGGGACTTTGAGAGCTCTGCATTTAGATTGTGAGCCCACAAGGACAGCCAGGGAGAAATGCTTGAGTACCTAAATAAATTCATGTAAACTATTCTGAGCTCCCCAGGGATAACAGTATAGAAAATTGAATAAATAAATACATTAGTCCTCAAATTAGCACAGATTTCCATCCACTGTATTTATCACAATCTGAGGTAGTTAGACTGGTAAATCCTGTCCATGGGAAGAATTGCTGGATTTGGGGCAGAGTTTCAGATTACAGACATGTTTTGTTTTGGGGGGTTTTAAGAGCACCTCAATTTTATTTATTTTGTGTGCACGAGTCCTGCAAACTGTATGCGCAAAATTTACCAAGTGCCATCCCTGCTACAATGAATCACCACAAAGTCTTCTAGTTCACTGCATCTCCTACACATAATCAAGTTTTAGGGCCACATCCAAGAAAGATTAATAGTAATAGAACATACGTGAAAAAAATAGAACAAACGTGAAAAGGAAGAAAATTAAAGTAACAAACATATTTCTATAGTAAATCACTTTGCAAATTTTTAAAGAAAAGCCTACATCAACAGACGTACACAATACTTGTCCAGTTACAGTAACAATTCCAAAGTCTAACAATCTGACCACCCCACAAAAAAATCCTAATATGGCCATATGAAATTGAAAAACAACAAAGGTGTAGCATCATTTTAACTCTTTAATTACCCCGACTGGACTTCTATACTTCGGTCAAAGATGTGCGTGCAAATCTGTGTGCCCTGTTGATTTGCGTGTGCAACTTAATTAACAAACCAATCAGTGGTGATAATTGCCACTTAACTAGCAATTATTGGCACTAATTAGAATTTACGCACGCCAACTTTCTAAAAATATTCTGTATAGTGGAGCGCGCAAATTCTAGTGCATGAATTTCAAAAGTGGAGTGGCAAGAGGAGGGGCATGGTGTCCCTAAAAGTTAGGTGCACTGTTATAGAATATGCCCACACCATGCACAATTTAGGCACTGGCATTTTTGGCTTGGTTTCACTGTATATATTGTGCTTAAATGTTAGTTGCGCAGTCGGATGTAACATGCAGTCTATCAATTGTGCCTAACTCCGGTGGCGGTTTATAGAATAGCACTGTGCAGATTTTTCCAATGCCGATTTTGTAAGCAACTTAAATAGACTTTGGTCCGAAGTCTTCAGAATAGGTTAACTCAGGAAGAGTTAGAAACATAGAAACATAGAAGATGACGGCAGAAAAGGGCTACAGCCCATCAAGTCTGCCCACTCTGCTTACCCACCCCCTGTCTATGCCCTAATGACCCAATTTCCTTATCTTGACCCTCGTAGGGATCCCACATGGGTATCCCATTTATTCTTAAAGTCTGGCACGCTGTCTGCCTCGATCACCTGCACTGGAAGCTTGTTCCAATGATCAACCACTCTCTCTGTGAAGAAATACTTTCTGGTGTCGCCATGAAATTTTCCGCCCCTGAGTTTGAGCGGGTGCCCTCTTGTGGCCGAGGGTCCCTTGAGAAAGAAAATATCATCTTCCACTTCGACACGTCCCGTGAGGTACTTAAATGTTTCGATCATGTCTCCCCTCTTCCTACGTTCCTCAAGAGTGTAGAGCTGCAATTTGTTCAGTCTCTCTTCGTACGAGAGACCCTTCGTACAATAGACCTCTCATCTTGTTTCAACGTATCACTTTTAATGCTTCTGAGAAGGTTTCATCCTACAACATATATTAAAGCAGGCAGAAAACGAGTCTCTCGGTTAAAAAAAAATAAAAAATATCAAGTTAGGATAAGTACACGAAAGCCTCCTTCAAGCAACGTACGCCAACTTTCACCCTCCTAGTACTTATCAACAGAATGGATGTGATGATTTTCTTTATGAAAAGAATAATCCAGAATGAATGTTTGAGGTCACAGGAGCTCTGTCAAAGGAATCAAGTTCAAAAAAAACAAAAGGAGTTGACCCCAAGATATCCACAGAGAAGAAAATCCAGAGAAAACCAAAAAAACTCTGTGTAGTGACGATATTCCTAAATGGACTTTATTTGAAAGAGTCAAAGTTCCAAAGGTACACCAAAATCATCCACATAAAATAAATTCATCCACATAAAAATAGGTTACCCACGTAAAAGCCTTAAAGGACCTGGTCCGCTAGGGATACAGGACCCAACACGGTCCACGTTTCAACAAAAAGTCTTCTTCAGGGGTTCCTGGGGGTCCTAAAAAGGTGAATATGTGGGAAACAATAGTGTGTTGAACCGGAAGTGAGACATTGCTTGCGTTTGCAATATGTTTCCCACATATTCAAGGACCCCTAAAGAAGACTTTTTGTCGAAACGTGGACCATGTTGGGTCCTGTATCCCTAGCGGACTAGGTCCTTTAAGGCTTCTATGTGGATAACCTATTTTTATGTGGATGATTTTGGTGTACCTTTGGAACGTTGACTCTTTCAAATAAAGTCCATTTAGGAATGTCATCACTCCACAGAGGTTTTTTTGGTTTTCAAAGGAATCAAGTTCGACAACATCTGTTATTTAGCATTAGGCTAGTCTGACAAAAAGCCTCACAACCTACTAACACTTTGGACAGGATAGCAAAAAGGTGATCCTTTCAACTTCCTTCCCAGTGTCCCAACTATGGAGAAACCTAAATGAACAGAGAGGCCAAAGAGGGGCTAGATCTTTGTAGACCTATAGTTTCTTTACGTTCACCAACAGCTGATAGATTTTCCATGAGCCTAAGAGGTCACTTTGGCCCAGATTCTACAAATGGTACCTAACTCACCCCCTCCCCCTTTTTACAAAAGCGTAGCGTGGTTTTTAGCGCCAGCCACAGCGGTAACAGCTCTGATGCTCATAGGATTCCTTCGAGCATAGGAACTATTACTGCCATGGTCGGTGCTAAAATCCACGCTACGCTTTTGTAAAAAAGGGGGGTGTTAATTAGCTCAGTTGGCACCATTGATTGAAAGCGCCAAAAAAAAACCCAATTTAAAAAATGAATTAGGTGGTAGGTGCCTAACATGGTAGGTCTTTAGATAGCCGCGTCGAACTTCATGGTGTATCACGCTATACAAATAAAATTTTATGTTATGTTATGTGTACTCCAAGGTGCCTACCAGAAAGTAAGCGTGGTTAAAGGCGGATTTTGGGTGTGGTTTGACTTGGGTACCAGTAGGCGCCTAACTTAGGAGCGCTCATTTAGGCCAAGAAAAACCTGGTCTAAATGGGAGTGATCCTAAGGTTTCAACGCCTACCCGCGCGTAAGACTGCTTAAGTGTCGCTAGGTGCGATTCTATAAACAGCGCCTAGCAGCCAGCGGCATAGTGAGGGTAGGAGACACCCGGAGCGGTGGCATCCCCCCTGCGCCCTCCTCTCCATCCCCCCGCCACGCTCACGCCCTCCCTTCCCCACGTGCCTGCTGCTCGTGCCGTCGTTCGCTTTCCCTCTAATGTCACTTCCTGATCCCAAGACCCAGAAGTGATTTCAGAGGGGAGTCAAGCCGGCGCGATCAGCAGGCCTGAGAAGCTGCTCACGCTGGAGAAGATTTCAGGAGGTTCCGGGAGGGACAGAGAGGTGCCGGCACCCCTTCCAAGATGGCACCTGGCATGGTGCGCTCTCCCCCCCTCCTTACTAAACTACTGCTAGCGATGCGATTGATAAAAGGTATGGAAAACCTTTCATACACTGAAAGATTAGAGAAACTGGGGCTCTTTTCCCTGGAAAAGCGGAGGCTTAGAGGGGACATGATAGAGACTTACAAGATCATGAAGGGCATGGAGAAATTGGAGAGGGACAGGTTCTTCAAACTTTAGAAAACTACAAGAACGAGAGGGCGTTCGGAAAAATTAAGAAGGGACAGATTCAGAACCAATGCTAGGAGGTTCTTCTTCACCCAAAGGGTGGTGGACACCTGGAATGCGCTTCCAGAGGGTGTGATAGGACAGAGTACGGTATCGGGGTTCAAGAAGGGATTAGATGATTTCCTGAAGGGAAAGGGGATAGAAAGGTATAGATAGAGGATTACTATATAGGTCCTGGACCTGTATGGGCCGCCGCGTGAGCGGACTGCTGGACCTCTGGTCTGACCCAGCAGAGGCACTGCTTATGTTCTTATTGGATGATTGTCAATTGTGCTCAACAGGGCCTAGAGGTTGGGTGCCATTTATAGAATCAAGGCCTTCATTCACCTTGGCAATAAAGGCAAAGTTTACGGTCATCCAAGGGTGAGCCTCTGTCTCTCCTTCTCAAAGCATTCTGGGATTCCTAGTTTTGTCTGGTTAGCCTACAAAAATCACTTGTATGATATCAGGTAGCAGGAAAAATAAATACCCCTTAGTTGTTAGAACCATCTGATTACACCAGATGAGTGGTGCTCGAGGCAGACATATCATATCCCTGCCTGAACTAGTGAAAGATGGCATAAGAACGGTTTTGTAGCTTACAGAATACATTTCAGTTTGAGCTTGCTCAACGCATGCAGTGAAGAAATCATTTGTATCTTACACAACTCTCGTTGTAAAAGTAACATTATTAAATCTTGTGTAATGTTTTCAGCACCACATAAAGGTCAACATTTCAGCCCCCGCAGAGCCAAAGACATGCAAAATTAATTATTGGGGAGAAAACTAAACCGGGGCTGAACAGGAGTTTCAGCTTCCAGAACAGATTCTATAAATATGCGAAAGGAGCCACTGAGCTGTTCCAGCCAGACTTCCTAGCACTTGATATCCTGTCTGCTATTTCAATGTCTTTACTCAACACTTCAGACAGACGTTACACAAACCGGCCACTGAAAAAGTTGGGAAACTAAGGCATAATCCCCGTCAATGACCTTATTCTTCAAAAAGATAGCATAGGCTAGGCAGAACTAAGAATGAGGATGCAAGTCTTTGGAGCATGCCACTAATGCATTCTCAAATTCTGACCCACCGACACACCCAATCAAATGGGTGCGGCTCCGCTCAACCTTTCAAACACCTTTAAAAACAGATGGGGGAGGACGGACAGGGGAAAAAAAAAAAAGAGAGAGGTACTGTAATCCAGTAGCAACAACATTTTCAACTATTGCCGCCTGCAAGTAAACTGTTCATGAATCACTAGACAAGAAAGCCAGGGGCAACGAAGAATCGATCAACGTGCTTTTCTTTTTTTTTAATTCCCAAGTTTACTTTCCAGAAAATGCAATTACCGCTTTATGAAGGTTTTCAGCTGGGAAACCACACTTTTAAATGAACAGCAAGCGCTCAGCCTCAGACTGTGTACCGATGTAAAATGTATCCATTACAAGGACACGAACACAAGACGGATCCTCTTTTGGATAGAGGGGGGGGAGTGGGAAAATTTCAAAGACGACTCCCCGTCCCCTATATGATGATAATCTCTTAAAAATAATACGCTGGACATTCCTTTAGAACAGAAAAACTAATGGTGACAGCTGTCACATTCAGATTTCTTGGAAGGATGCCACAGATTGGGTGGAGATACAGTTTTTCCCAGTATTTTGCAAGGCAATTCAATTCAAAGATAATTACCATCACAAAATGCATAAAACTCTTTTGCAAGGTTTTAATGAAACGCTTGTAACAGGCCCCATTTACTGGGAAGAATTAACTATTTAACATGTGCTAAGTTAGCAAGCACTAACCACCACACCAAACAGCTAACGTGAAAAGGTCATTTTGGCTCAAAAAGGGACCGCGGAATACCCTGTGTATTTAATGCAAAGGGCATTAACATGCATCCATTTGCAAAATGCGGCTGGTAATTTTTAATGCAGAGGTTTTGCATGTAATGCACCTTATTTAACTGTTGCACTCGGGACCTGATTCTATCAACGGCGTCTAACTCCTAGGCACCGTTTGGCACGGTGGTCAATCAACCGCTAGGCACTGTTTTTTTTTAGAATCACGCCTAGCAGTGCCTAAGCGTTCTTAGGCACAAACAGGCGCTAAATCCTTAGGCGCAACACAGGCCAGGGTTTTCTTGGCCTGAATGAGTGACTGAGGCCTAAGTCAAACCACGCCCAAACCCTGACCCAAATCAGTGTAGATGCCTACATCCACGTGGTTGGTGCCTATTAAGTTAGGCTACCAGCAAATTAACCCCTCCCCCTGTTTTGTTTTGTTTTTTTACTAAACCACAGAGCATTTTTTAGTGCTGGTATTACCTCCGATGCTCAGAATTCCTATGAACGTTGGAGCCGCTACCACTGCGGCCAGCACTAAAAAAAAGCCATTCTATGATTTTCTAAAAGGGGGGGGGGGTAATTGTTTTAAATAATGTTTAATTGTTTTTAATGGCGCTTTCAATTATCAGTGCAGATTAAGCCAGTTAAAATAATTACTCCACCCCTCTGGGGGTCAGGAGCGCTAAATGCTCCGATGCTCAAAGAATTCATATGAGCGTCAGAACAGTAGAAACTTCTACCATGGTTTAGTAAAAGGGGGGCATAATTTAGGCGCCTTAACGGTAGATATATTTTACAGAATTAGGGCCTTAGTGCAAAACATCCATGCATTTTAATAAAAAGCAGCCATGTTTTTCCTCACAATAGTGTTTTCCTACAGAAAAAAACCCAACTAAATTGCAGGTTGCCAATCCTAGAATCTGGCATGAGGATCGCCATGAAATTACTGTTGGATTTAAATGTAGTTTGGGAAGAATAAAACATCAGATGCTCTGCATCCTAACTGGATCTTGGTGAGGTAATGGCGAATGATTGGAAGGCAGGTTCACATGCAAATTACATTCCAGAATTCAGCTTTCTTAAAATGGTCAACTGGGCATTCATTTCAGTCACAAGAGAGTCTGCATACTGCAAGCTCCGCTGGTCATTCTCAGACTGTAGTTTTCTACCAACCAACCTCTTAAATTTATGCTGCGATCTTAATGCTTTTGCATTCTTATTTGTTGGCTTTACTTTGCCGAAGTGGAGAGAAACCTTTTCTGCACAAGGTTAACGAAATTGTAAAACCATCTAAAACTAAAACAAATCGGGGGGGGGGGGGGGGGTTTCACACTAATAAACTTATTTTTCCAGCAACCAAAGTAAATTTCTGGAATCTAAGAAAGATTAGCAAACAAAACCCTATAAAGTGGTACCTCTTAATTACACTAAATACGTTTCTTGACTAGCTTTTGGGAATTACTACCCTGTCTTGGGTCCAAGGAGGAAATGGTAAAAGGAATCGGTACTCCAGGAACCCCCCCTCCCACCAAAAAACAAAAAACAAAAAAAACCACCCAGTTTCCTCATGCTGCACTCGTCATACAGAGACCATAAGCTATATTTTTTAAAAATAAGTTCCATTCACACACCTCGTTCACAAGTACAATCACAGCTTCTTGCACTTAATTTTACAGGCAGGGAATGCTCACAACAGAGGTCTGATTTGTTCTATACAGCCCAATTACAATAAAAAAAAAGAACAAAAAACTTGAGGCCAAAGGAGAGAAGAGAAAAAATTCCTAAACACCAGAACCTTGCAAAGCAAAGCCCAGGCATGATGAAGAGGTTAAAAGCCAAGGAGAGCGAGAAAGAAAAAGGACTGTGAGAAAGACGAAAGGGGGTGTGAGGAGAGTGAAGACAGATGGAGTGTAAAAAAAAAAAAAAAAAAAATCAGCACAAGTTGAAGGTTAAGGACTGGATGAAGGTGAAGGAGTAACCCGAGTTGTTTTGTGAGAACGGAGTGGAGGAATAGTGTAACGGTCGGTGCAATACCCTGGGGGAACTGCGTTCCAATTCCCACTGCAGCTCCTTCTAATTTTGGGAAAACCAAATAAACCTCCATTGCCACACAAGTACCTGTATATAAGTGTAAACTGCTTTGCTTGCAACCACAGAAAGAGAAAAACATTAAACTGAGTCAAAAGTAAAAACTATCCATGTGAAGTGAAGTTTGTAATGGGGATGTGCAGAGCTGAGGTCTCCTTTTAACCTCTGTGGCCTTAATTCTATAAGCTTGCATATGAGAAGGCAGACCCCTGCTGATTCCTACCTCCAAACCCTGCCTCAGAGCCTCAAGACAAGCAACATAGCGAGGGAGGGGGGGGGGGTGAAGAGAACCCAGAACATCCAGACAGAGAATCAGCAGCAGCATACCCAGACACAGATACAACAGCGCACCCAGACATAGGGCACAGACAAATACAGCAGAAGCACACCCAGACACAGATACAGGATCAACAGTGCCAGATAGACAGACACAAGGATGGCAGTAGCACACCCAGACACAGGGTACAAACACAGCAGCAGCAGCATATCCAGACAGGCAGACACAAGGACAGCAACACCAGCACACCCAGACACAAACCCGGCTGACAAAGGTGCACAGACAAGCTCTTCAGCAATAGCTAAATCTAGCGGCCAGGGACCTCAAAGTCCCTCCTTGAGGGCCGCAATCCAGTCGGGTTTTCAGGATTTCCCCAATGAATGTGCACTGAAAGCAATGCATGCACACAGATCTCATGCGTGTTCATTGGGGAAATCCTGAAAACCCGACTGGATTGCGACCCTCATGGAGGGACTTTGAGACCCCTGAACTAGCCCAATACCAGGAGCAACTTTTCACTTTCGGGGAGGTGAAGTGAAAAGAGATAATGATCTGCGGCTGGCCACAGACTCCATCAAATTAAAGCCTCTGCTCAGATTCCATATATCGATAGGTGGTCCAGGTACATATGATCTTTTAAAAGCATGCAAGCGCCTGTGCTTTGCCTCTCTTCTGCCTAATGCAAACAAAAAAAAATCTTCCTCAAAATAAAAGATGGTGTTACTTGACCTGTACCAGAATCCCTCCCCCCCCCACACACACACACATTTCCTGGCAGCCATGGGCGTTCTTTAAATAGAATGAATTTCCACTGTAGCAGAAAAAAATAAATTACACAGTATCCAAATTCCCACTCTGACAAACAGAACCCCCCCTACCAAAGTTAAGTCTGCCCCCTTCCCACATCTGAGTTGACGGGCCACCCCCCCCAAACCTAGCACCTCGGTCCTTGATTAGCAGGAGCCAGACAAGCCATTAAAAACACATCCACCTCCAAAGACGGCAGATAATGCGCCTCATTACACTTAAGGCTGGCAACAATGGCTCCGAGACTCAGTTGTGAGGAACTCCTGGGGAAAAGTGGGAAGGAATCTATTCACCGATAATAAGAAAAAAGGGTTTAAGCAATAATAACGGGATTAATTGGCCTCCCAAGCAGCGCCGAGTAAATGCAGCTTTATTATACGTCGCTAATAATAAGCCCAGAAGGATGAAAAGAGAGCAAAAAGAAAGTTACAACTACTTTTCAAAGAGAGACTGAAAGGGGGGGGGGGGGGGGACGTTAAAAAGCCCGAGAACCCGTAGCAATAAGAGAGAGGAAGCGGGGCTTTCTCTTCCCCCAAAGAAAGGAATCTTAAACTACTCCTCCTAGAAGCCCATGGCGGCCAGCAAAGGGTTAAGCGCCCGGGTCCCGCACTTCAGTGACCAGAGGGGGCAACTCACCCGGGCCGATTTCCTCTTGTACTTGCTGTTGTAGTCAAACTTGTCCTTCATGTCGTCGAGCAGCTGCTCGAGCCGGCCCTGCTCCTCCTTGCCCGCGTAATCCCGGCCCAGGAGGATGTAGGCTCGCCAGTTGGCCGAGTCGAAGCCCCAGTGGCAAGTCCGGTTCTCCAGGGGCTTGTGCGAGTGCACGACGAACTTGTGCGGCGGGTACATGAGGCGGCAGTCCAGGCACTGCACGCAGGCGGCGCTCGGGCCGGCGTACAGCTCGGGCACGAAGAGCCCGCGGCCCTCGCCGAAGCACTCGTGGTAGACGGCGAAGCTGCGCTCGCTGAGCTCGAGCGCCAGCGGCTCCTTGCGGGCGCGCGCGGGCGGCAGGGCGCCGCCGTAGAGCAGCGCGTTGCAGAGGCGCTCGGCGTCCGTCTTGGTGATGAGGCCGCAGGAGGGCGCCGAGAAGGGCAGGATGCCCATGACCTTCAGGATCTCCAGCTGCTCGGCCGTGCAGCGCGAGCAGTACACGTGCAGCTCGTCGCACACGCCGTTGATCTGCTGCAGCGAGAAGTCGCGCAGCACCGAGTTCAGGATCTGCGGCAGGCACAGGCGCTTCTCGCCCCCCACCACGAAGCACGAGATGGTCTCGCCCTCCAGCACCGTCTCGCAGCGCTCCGTCGAGCGGTCGCACGCGATGAACAGGGGGCCGGGCAGCGGCGGCGCCGGCTCGGCGGGCGCCTCCTTCGGCGCGCCCGCCTCGGGCTTCTTGAGCGGGTCCTGCGCCCAGCGCGCCGAGAACGCCGCCGGCCCGCCCAGCGAGCTCATGGAGCTCAGGTGGAACTGCTCCAGGGTCTTCTGCAGTCCGGGATGGGGCTGGAAGCCGCTCCTGCTCACCGCCTCCATGGCTCGCTCCGAGAGAGATGCGCTGCCCCGCTCCGACGCTGCGCCCCCCCTCGCGATCTCCCGCCTAAGGGCGCCCGGGCGAGCCCGCGGCCCGCGCTCCGCCGCCCATCGCCCCGGACGAAACAACCAAGCGGGCACCGAGGCGGCCAGAAGTTTCGGGGGGCTCCTTCAGCACTTGGTGACGGGACCCAGCTGCGCTGCTCCGCCGCACATCCTCGCCGCTGGGCTTCCAGGGAAGAGTGACTGCCCGCTGCTCCCTCCCTTCCTCTCTCTCTCTCTCTTTCCCTCCTCCTCCCCCTCCCCTCCCTCCCTGTTTGTTGCCGTCTGCCTCAGTCATTGAATCCCAGCCAAGAATGTGACCAACTCCCCAGGCTGGCTCTTCCAGGAACCGCCTGCCCTCCCCCTCCCAGATCGCCTTCTTGCTGCCTCTGCAAAGCCGGAGAAGAAAAAAAAAAAAACCCCAAACAATTTCTTGGTTCCCATTCTACCAAAGTGGAAAAGATGCCGAGGGGGAGGGCAAAAGGCTCTCTCCATCCCTTCCACTCGCCTTCTGACTCTTATTTCTTCTTCTGGTGAAATAGTTAGGCGGATGTCTATGTTTGCCTGACGAACGGACCGGTTCAGCACCACAGAACCAGCTCTTGTCTCCCGGGCGGTACTGAAAAGTTCTCAGCCCGGTCCACCAGGCGCCTAAATTCTGAGCGTTATTTTGCTACTGTAGCTGGAAAGAGGGTCATCTTATTTCGTTAAGGGGCCAGTTTGCAGAAACGAAATTCTATGGGGTTTTTTGTTTGTTTGTTTTTTTTTTACATAGTTGCAGATCATTGATTGAACCGTATCCACGTCAATCTCTTCTTGGTTGGGCTGAAAACTTTTCAGCACCGCCTAGCTTTCTGTGAGACCTCGATCGGTAAAATGTTTTCCATACTGCCAAAGGCGTTCAGATAATTCCTGTGTTACTATTTTATCAATTGCAATCTCAGACTCGGTATGGATACAAATCATGTATGCGCAATAATTTTTTTTATCATATGAAGGTGGTTTGAAAAGTTTGGTAAAAAAAAAAAAAAGCAAGTTAAACAACATACACTTCTCCCTCCTGTATTCACGGTTTCAGCATTCACGGTTTCGATTAATCACGGTTTTGGCTCCTCCCCCCAAATTACATCAGCTTACATAGAGAAATCGCTGATTCCAAGCATTTACAGAGAAAATCGCCAATTCCCGGCACTTCCTTCACCGTGTTTTGCCTCTCCTTCAGGAACAGGCCAGGTCTCCCGCCGTGTTATTCGCGGTTTCACCCTATTCATGATGGTTTTTAATAGAAAACAGTGAATAACATACGAAAAAGTTATTTGCGGTTTTTCTGTATTTGCGGTTCTGTTAATCCCATATGACAGCAAATACGGAGGGAGAAGTGTAGTCTTCATCCAGGGCTGTGCACTTAGTAG
Source organism: Geotrypetes seraphini (assembly GCF_902459505.1). Taxonomy (NCBI): domain Eukaryota; kingdom Metazoa; phylum Chordata; class Amphibia; order Gymnophiona; family Dermophiidae; genus Geotrypetes; species Geotrypetes seraphini. Next base: position 19,114,473 of record NC_047098.1, read on the forward strand.
AGCGAGTTTCCAGTTTCTCCGTATTGTAGGAAAAATAGCTTACAGAACACTGGAAACTCACTGAACTAAATGTATAGCCCTGGATGAAGACTATCCCCCCTTTTACAAAACCATAGTGTGGTTTTTAGCGCCAGACGCAGTTCCAACACTCATAGGAATTCTATGAGCGTCGGAGATGTTACCACCATAGCTGGCGCTAAAAACCGCACTATGGTTTTTAAAGGGGGGGGTATATTGTTTAACTTGCTTTTATAGCACACTTTTCAAACCACTCTCTCGTATATCGTAACGGCAAGATAATTTTGGGCCGAAAAGTTCACAGCCCAGTCACTTGCACTTAAGTACTTATGGGGTAATACTCTATAGCTGGCCTAAAGCCGAACAGGGTGAAGCACACTGAGGCCCTGATACTATAAATGGCACCTAACCTGTAGGTGCCAAGGAGCACAAGTGTCAATCATAAATTAGCACCATTTATAGAATTCCACCTAGAGGCGCTTAAAACAGTCTTAGACATTGAAACCTTAGGCACACTCTATGCTAGGGTTTTTTCTTGGCCTAAATTATTGCACCTAAGACAATACACACCCACAATCCGCCCATAATCCACCCCTAACCATGCCTACATTCTAGTAGGTGCCTTGGAGTAGACTTCTAGGAGTCTACCAAGCAAGATGCCTACCATCTAATTCATTGCGATTTAATTGCAATGTTCAATTCATGGCGCCGATTAAGACATCTTTTATAAAATAGGGGCCTGAGTGCATAGTCTATACTGGGTAATTGCATGTAACATAGAAACATGACGGCAGATGAAGGCCAAATGGTCAATTCAGTCTGCTCATCCGCAGTATCTACTATCTCCTCCTTTCCCTATAGGCTAAGGCTCTTTACACCTGCATTGTGAGGTCATAGAGCTTTATGGTTATAGGCTAAAGCTCTTAACACTTGCATTCTGATGTCATCGAACTGTATGGTTATAGAAACATGACGGCAGATAAAGGCCAAATGGTCTATCCAGTCTGCCCATCTGCAGTATCCACTATCTCCCTAAGAAATCCTACATATTTGTTCACTCAATAAGAGTCTTGGATCTAATATTTGGGATTTAAAGTATTGATTAAGATTTGTATTTTCTAATTGCTATCTATATTTTGTTTAAAATTATTTCTGTTTCTTTTTCAATATTCTGTACAAGAAGTTTTCTTGGAAAAATTTAAAATCAATAAATAAATAATAATAAAAAAAAAGAAATCCTACATGTCTGTCCCGAGAAGTAGTATAAATCCACATTTAGGTGCCTAAGTTAGGAGCAAGCACTTACCCTAGCTCAAGGGCAATAAGCCACGTAACTGCAAGTATTCTATAGATTTGCGCCTATGTGCAAGGCACACTCCCGACCCGTCCGTGTCCCACCCAGGTCCAGACTTCCCATGCAATTGCACACTGTGGAAACTGTACATGCGTTTTGTAGATTACTAAGAACAATTAACATCAGTTGTTGCCAATAATTGATTGTTAATAACAGTTAGCCGCTAATTCACAAATTAACATATTCTATAACGTGGGCAGGCAGCTTTGCACGCTAAGTGTCAAATTGGACATCCAAGTTTATAGACCGAGGGGGGTTGCCTGGTAATTGCTAGCACACAACCACATTAATGGGTTTTGTGACAGTAGAAGTTATTGTGTGGTAGAAGTCAAACAAAACTAGGGTTCTTGGTTTTGAACGAAACTGAAAAATGGAGCCTTCTCCCAGCCCCTCCGCCTCTTTGACCACAACCCCTATCATCTTCCCTGGGCCTACCATTAAATGCCCTGGTGGTCTCGTGGCTTCTTCAGGGCAGGAGCAATTCCTCAGTCAACATGGCTGCCACTGCTTCCCACAACAGCCTCATGAGATTGCTGCGGAAAGCCCTGGTAGCTTTTTAAGTCCTGCCCATGCTAATTCCAATCTCAAAATGATTGTCAGGAGTCAGACATCCCGCTGCAGACTTATGAGGCTGCTGCTGCAGGAAGTCTTGGCAGCCATTTTGACTGAGGAACTAGCAGGGGCAGGAATGACTGGGGATTGCTCATGACCAGAAGAGACCACTGATCTACCAGTGCATTTATTGTGTGTCGTGGGGGGGGGGGAATACTAGTGATTGATGTTGAGAAGAAAGATGGGAGTTTAAGATTTGGATCTGGGGGAGGGGAGGAAAAGGGAGATCTCAGAGGGAGACACAGAAAGGATCTTAGGGAGAAAAGGGAGGATGCAGGCTCAAAGCACAGGAGGGTGGTTGACTTTTAATCTTTTACTATTTTAAGTTTTCTCTAAAGTGGATTATTTTTACAAATTATTTTTTGTAACAACTTTGCTTGTATTGTTTAGAATAATTCCAATTAAAATAAAATTAAAAAAATAGAGAAAAGCACAGAGGAAGAAGGGAATCAGGGACAGGATCTTGGCAAAGGGAATGGAAAGAAAGTGGAAAGCTCATGGTTTGAGAAGAGAGAGATCCAGAATCAGGAGATGGAAGAAGAGAGGAGCCACTCTAATTCCATCTACCTGGCTGAAGGCCCCCCAAACCCTTCATTCTCCTTATTCTCTTCAAGCCACTCGCTTCACACCTGCTCTCTCTCTCTTTGCTACCTTCCAATTGACTCTCTTCCCCTCATCTGCACACTCCTATTCCTCCATCTCTTTTCCTCCCCCTCACATGCCCTCTGCTCTGACATCCCTTCACTTGCTCTCTGCCCCTTGGCATCCCCTCCCATCCCCTTACTCATTCTCCCTGCATCATCTTCACCTCTATAGTCACCTAGTGGGAAGGGGTAAAACGCGGACCTCACGGACCTGACGGACCTCGCGGATCTAAACCCATACGGCCTTAAAAAGCTGAGGTCCGTGTTGGTCCGTGTCCGTGCCGCTTGTACTGTCTGTCGCTGACAGACCTTGATGAGATTTGAGCGCTGACGGATCCGTCTCAGCATAGGGAGGGAAAAGTGTTAGGATCCGTCAGCGCTAAAAATCTCTTTGAGGTCTGTCAGAGCCAGAGACTCGTGCTGGAGCGGCAGAGCAGAAGCCAAGAGAGCGGGGAAAAGAAGTCTCCAAACGCCAGCACGAGTCTCTGGCTCTGACAGACCTGGAAGAGATTTTTAGCGCTGACGGATCCTAACACTTTTCCTTCCCTATGCTGAGACGGATCCGTCAGCGCTCAAATCTCATCAAGGTCTGTCAGCGACAGGGACACGGACCGACACGGACCTCAGCTTTTTAAGGCCCTATGGGTTTAGATCCGCGAGGTCCGTCAGGTCCGTGTTTTACCCCTTCCCTCACCTAGTCACTTTGCTCCTGCAATCTTTCAACCTTAAGATGTTCCTTATGTTTCCATGAAAGCAGAGCTGCACTTGTTTGTCTTTTCAGCCAACGCTAAAGATAAGCCCCACGGAGGTTCCTTCTGCGAAGCTACAGTCGAGCTTTTTACCGCAGCCGCATTGACATCATTAAACGGGAAAGGGGCAAAAAGGAGAGACAACCAGCTGCAAACTCCTAAATTGATTTCATCATATGTCAGTGTTACTCATACCTAGAAAACCTTTCTTGAAAACATTAATTGAGGCAATTTCATGAAATCTTTCTAGCCAGCCAGCATGGGCTCTATGAGGTAAATATTCTACAGGTCACATAAATGTAGGCACCGAGACGATGTGCAACAAGCGCAAATTCTATATTGGAAATTATGCGATTGCCACAATTGTACAATTTGTTCTTTAATTGTTTTAGTATTTATACGCTTCTTGTAGCCTAAGCGGTTTATATTCAGGTGCTCAAAAGGGGGAAGAGTGTGTCGCAGTGGTTAAAGCTACGGCCTCAGCACCCTGAGGTTGTGGGTTCAAACCCAAGCTACTCCTTGTGACCCTGGGCAAGTCACTTAATCCCCCCATTGCCCCAGGTACATTAGATCGATCGTGAGTCCGCTGGGACAGACAGGGAAAAATGCTTGAGTACCTGAATAAATTCATATAAACCGTTCTGAACGCCCCTGGGAGAATGGTATAGAAAATTGAATAAATAAATAGTGTGAAAAGTTTCAGCCTCTGATAACCAGAGCTGGTATTGTGACATCATAATGCCTCATTCCACCAATGCCTAAGAGCCAACCTCATCAGTGATGTCACAATGACTTCATTGTCCTACACTTGGCTCACTTCTAGAGTGGCGCAGTGGAAAAAGCTACAGCCACAGCTCCCTGGGGTTGTGGGTTCAAACCCAAGCTACTCCTTGTGACCCTGGGCAAGTCACTTAATCCCCCCATTACCCCAGGTACATTAGATCGATCGTGAGTCCGCTGGGACAGACAGGGAAAAATGCTTGAGTACCTGAATAAATTCATATAAACCGTTCTGAGCGCCCCTGGGAGAATGGTATAGAAAATTTAAAGAATAAATTAAGTATTTCTCCCAATCTGACTAACGTACCTGTGGCAATTGGGTGTTAAGTTGCCCAGGGTCACAAGGAGTATCACTAGACTTGAACCTGTAACACTTACACCATGACCAAGGCTGGTGTACATGCTCTCATGTTCCAAAAGAAACTAAAGACTTATCTCTTTGACACCATATTCAGCACAGAATAATGACCCCCGAGGCTACAAACACCTTGCTACCTCAATGATACTACACATATTGTCATCTACGTGACCTTGACCTTGTATTAAGTTACCTCCACCTTCTAACTCACAATACCACTCTTTCAGCAATACTAGTTTGTCTCTTCATGTGTTGTACCATCTCTCAATCTGTATTGTAATGTATCTTCTGTAGCATCCTTATACTGTACTAAATTGTATCTCCTTAAATTGTACTGTAAATCGCTTTGAACCTACTTAGGCCTAGTGCAACCTATAAATCCCAGATTAGATTAAATACTGTCAGCTACCTGCATAACTCACAGCATTCTATAACCTTAGGTGCAATTATTTAAGACAAGAAAACCTTAGCCTATATGGGAGCGCGCCTAAGGTTTCAACGCCTACTGGCGCCTAAGACCGCAATTCTATAAACATAAGAACATAAGAATAGCCTTACTGGGTCAGACCAATGGTCCATCAAGCCCAGTAGCCCGTTCTCATTGTGGCCAATCCAGAGCCCTAGTCCCTGGCCAAAACCCAAGGAGTAGCAACATTCCAGAATCTCAGAGTAGCAACATTCCATGCTACCGATTCAGGGCAAGCAGTGGCTTCCCCCATGTCTTTCTCAATAACAGACTATGGACTTTTCCATAAGAACATAAGAAAACAGTGCCTAGCGGATTGACAATTGCACTCAAAGGCAACATAGTAAATGACGGTAGATAAAGACCTGAATGGTCCATCCAGTCTGCCCATTAGTTATACCCACTAAAAATACATGATTAAATTAACTTCTCTTCTTTGATATTTCTGGGTCATAGACTGTAAAGTCCACTTGGTATTGTCCTAGGTTCCAAATGCTGAAGTTGCCATCTAATCAAGCCATTGTGACATCACTGATGAGGTTGGCTCTTAGGCATTGGTGGAATGAGGCATTATGACATCACAATCTCAGCTCTGGAATGTTGCTACTCTTCGGGTTTCTGCCAGGTAACATAGTAAATGACAGCAGATAAAACCTGAACGGTCCATCCAGTCTGCCCATTAGTTATACCCACTAAAAATACATGATTAAATTAACTTGTCTCTTCTTTGGTATTTCTGAGTCATAGACTGTAAAGTCCACCTGGTATTGTCCTAGGTCCCAAATGCTGCTGAAGTTGCTGTCCAAGCTCCCTCCAGCCTATCCAACCATCCTGTTTGCAGGATATCTACCATAAAGTCTGGCCAGTAACATCCTCGTGTTCCAAGTTAGTGGTTCCCATTGATGCTCTCCCCAGCGCAATCCTACACCAAATCATCACATTTGGGACACAGACCGTACAAGTCTGTCCACTACCGGCCTTAGCTCATTCATTTACATCTACAGAATTAGGGCCTAGGCACATATGCAGGACACGCCCCTGACCTGCCCATGTCCCTCCCACATCCCCACTGCTTTGTGGTTAGGTGCTGTAACATTTTCCCACTAAGGTGATCGAATCCCAAGTGTAGTTATACAGGTAGCTCCATATTAGTGTCAATTAACACCAATAATTGGTTGTGGGTAGCAATTAAGGGAAAGGGAGGTGGAATTTGATATACTGCTTTTCTGTGGTTACGATCAAAGCAGTTTTACAAATTATATACAGGTACCTGAGGCAGTGAATGGTCAAGTGACTTGCCAGAGCCACAAGGAGCTGCAGTGCAAATTGAACCCAATTCCTCTGGTTATCAGGCCACAGCTAATTAGCAGCTGATTTGTCAATGAAGTTATTATACACATAACTGTAGGTATTGTATAACATTGCACACTAAACATGAAACTGGGTGCAAAAGATTTTAGAATTGGGAGTATGGGGATAATTCTATAAAGACCCATCTAGTTTAGGCAGCAGTAATGTGCTTAAACGCTTGTATCCTAGTTATTGATCATATATCTATGATGTTTTGATTGTTTGTTTATACACACCACAATGATATGAAATTAAAAGCATCAAGAAAAGTATGGAATAACTTCTAAGTTTCATGGCTCCACATCATTCTCTTCTTGATTGGGCTGAGAACCTTTCGGCAGCCCTTCGTATTGTGATGTCATAATGGCTCATTCCACCAGTGCCTAAGAGCCAGCCTCATCGGTGATGTCACAATGGCCTCGTTTCCCTATACTTGTGTCCATGTACTAGATGCATTTGCCTCATTGAAACGAAAAGTGTCATGAAAGTGTGGAATGACCTGTACGTTTCGTGGCTCCACATCATTCTCTTCTTGATTGGGCTGAGAACCTTTCGGCAGCCCTTCGTATTGTGATGTCATAATGGCTCATTCCACCAGTGCCTAAGAGCCAGCCTTATCGGTGATGTCACAATGGCCTCGTTTCCCTATACTTGTGTCCATGTACTAGATGCATTTGCCTCATTGAAACGAAAAGTGTCATGAAAGTGTGGAATGACCTGTACATTTCGTGGCTCCACATCATTCTCTTCTTGATTGGGCTGAGAACCTTTCGGCAGCCCTTCGTATTGTGATGTCATAATGGCTCATTCCACCAGTGCCTAAGAGCCAGCCTCATCGGTGATGTCACAATGGCCTCGTTTCCCTATACTTGTGTCCATGTACTAGATGCATTTGCCTCATTGAAACGAAAAGTGTCATGAAAGTGTGGAATAACCTGTACATTTCGTGGCTCCACATCATTCTCTTCTTGATTGGGCTGAGAACCTTCCGGCAGCCCTTCGTATTGTGATGTCATAATGGCTCATTCCACCAGTGCCTAAGAGCCAGCCTCATCGGTGATGTCACAATGGCCTCGTTTCCCTATACTTGTGTCCATGTACTAGATGCATTTGCCTCATTGAAACGAAAAGTGTCAAGAGAAGTGTGGAATAACTTGGAAGTTTCATGGCCCCACATCATTCTCTTCTTGGTTGGTTCAGCAGTCCTTCCTATTGTGATGTCATAGTGCCTCTTTCCACCAGTGCCTAAGAGCCAGCCTCATCGGTGATGTCACAAAGGCTTAGTTTCCCTATACTTGTGCTCATGTACTAGATGCATTTGCCTCATTGAAACGAAAAGTGTCAAGAGAAGTGTGGAATAACTTGGAAGTTTCATGGCCCCACATCATTCTCTTCTTGGTTGGTTCAGCTGTCCTTCCTATTGTGATGTCATAGTGCCTCTTTCCACCAGTGCCTAAGAGCCAGCCTCATCGGTGATGTCACAATGGCCTCGTTTCCCTATACTTGTGTCCATGTACTAGATGCATTTGCCTCATTGAAACGAAAAGTGTCATGAAAGTGTGGAATAACCTGTACGTTTCGTGGCTCCACATCATTCTTCTCTTCTTGGTTGGGCTGAGAACTTTTCAGCGGCATATTCTAGGCTATACACTATTCCATAAATGTGCGGCAGTATTCGATGACAGGTGGATGTTCATATGGACAGAGTTAGATTAGAATGTGGGTGGGATGTATGCAGTACATATGGAACAGTGTTATTTATTGAAATGTATTAACCGCCTTTATAAAGAGATTCACCCAACATGCATTCTTTTGCAATCTACGCACAAGCTTTTACACCAGTTTTATGACTCTTGTGTTTGCATGCTTTCACCACTTGCACTAGTATTCTATAAAGAAAGGTTTGTGCCTTTATAGAAGAAGCTTTAAATAGATGCTTTTCTAGCACCTAAATTCTAAGTGCCCTGTTAATACATGGAGTTGGGGGGGGGGGGGGGAATGGAACTGCTTCCATAGTTTCAAAATATTTTGCAATTGTTTAAACACGTAGTATGACTTTTGAAAACACAGGAGCCAACCTTTATTGGGGAAACTCCCTTAGCAAATGCTTTGCACCAAATGCCTTATTTTGTCACAAAAATGTAATCAGCACTTTATCTGGTGTCAGGTCAAAAGCGCGCCGGGACAAAGGCGCGCCCAGACAATTGAGCGCAGCGCGGAGGTGCGCGCCGCTCTAAATTACTCCGATGGGGGGGCATGGGGGGGAACCCCCCCACTTTACTTAATAGACATCGCGCCGCATTGTGGGGGGCGTTGGGGGTGTGTGGGGGGTTGTAACCCTCCACATTTTACTGAAAACTTCACTTTTTCCCTGTTTTTAGGGAAAAAGTTTACAGTAAAATGTGGAGGGTTACAACCCCCCATAACGCCGGCACGATGTCTATTAAGTAAAGTGGAGGGGTTCCCCCCCACGCCCCCCTGTCAGAGCCCTAAAAAAAGTAATTTAGAGCGGCGCGCGCCTCCGCGCTGCGCTCAATTGTCCGGGCGCGCCTTTGTCTTTCGCGCCGTTGTCTATGAACCACTTTATCTTCTTTGCTAAACACCATTTTGCTAAAACTGATCTTAATGGTCACTTCCTGAATGGCGTCATTTTGAAAACAGGGATCAGCCATATTTTACAGCATCTCGCAGTAACACCTGTCAATAATCGCAATGATTGTAATATACACTAGTATATTTGTTTTTGGGTTATTTTGAAAAATAATTGGGGTCCCATTTATTCCAGACACCAGGTAGAATTACTCTCCATGCACTTTCAATTATATAACTGAGCTAAAAAGGGCAATGGGAATAAAAGACGATTTAAGGAACGTTACAGATGTAAAACATATTTAAAGTTGATTGCAAGGCAATACTTCTTTTAAATACGTTGGCTTTCCAGTTGTAGTCCAGCCAGTTGAGGCATTGCCTGAGAGCAGCATGAAGTGTAGGTGAACTGTGGCTTCCTTTCTCTTGGTTCTCTGTCACTGTAATGTAAAGTTAAGCGCAGATGTCCCGTAGTCTATACCAGGGGTCTCAAAGTCCCTCCTCGAGGGCCACGATCCAGTTAGGTTTTCAGGATTTCCCCAATGAATATGCATGAGATCTATGTACATGCACTGCTTTCAATGCATATTCATTGGGGAAATCCTGAAAACCTGACTGGATTGCGGCCCTCAAGGAGGGACTTTGAGATCCCTGGTCTATACTTATACGAGTGCGTAACTCTGAGGAATGCCCCTGATCCACCCCTGAACTTCTCGTTTCCATTCCTCCTTTTTGGCGCCACATGCAAATTTTAGGCGCAGACCTGCACTCTACCTACATTTTCCCGCGTACATTTAAATTAAATCCAATTAATCCTAACAATTGCTCATTAAAGTCGCCAATGAAAGATTCGGTTCTTACCTGGATAATCTTCTTTCTGTTAATCAACTCCGGATTCCGTACGTGGGGTGATCAATCCATTCCCACTCACTGGGCTCCGCCTCCATATGGGAGGTGCTCAAAGCTGTAAGTATTCTCACTTCTGCAAGTCCAGTCCGCGGGAAAGGATTGATCACGCCGCGTACGGAATCTGGAGTAGATGTAACAGAATCAGCACGAATTGGCTCATTATCCAATTACATTGGGCGTGCAAATTGGGCACAACCCAACCACCATTCATAGAATTACGGTATAAGTAAAGATACATTGCAGACATAAAAATGCTTGAACAGACATAATCCAATGTGGTAACAACAGGCGATGCAGATCTGATGGAAAAGTACTTTCAACAGATAATTATTAAGAAACGACCCTTAAAATAGACAATAACCTGACACGGTATTTTCGCCCCTTCCAGGGACTGTTACTGCTATTCAGAAGTTTGGTTAAATCTATCACTTAGGTGAGATCGCACCATGTGGTTCTTATAGCCCCTGACACAGCCCCTGGAAGGGGCACAACATGGCCGTTTTAGGCTACTGTCTATTTTAAATGTAGTTTTTTAATATCTTTTGAAAGTTCTTTCCCATCTGATCTGCTCCTTTTTTTTTTTTTTTTACCACATTGGATCTTGCAGATTGGCTGCCCTGTTGCTTTTACAGACATAACCTATACAGATGCACACATGGATGTGTGCGCTCACTCACACATCACCTTGGGCCTTCGTACATGCACACACGATTCATTTCCCCAGTAGAAAAACAAAAAAAGCTTTAGGATCACAGGAAAGAAATTAATAGACTAGGCAGACGCCCCCACTCCCTCCTGCTTCCATTCACGGTGGCATTAAAGGTCGACACTCTGAGTCATTTTTAGCTTTGACTGTGGTGGGGAGAGAGAGAGAAAAAAAAAGCTTCAGATTAGGGCCCGATCAACACAATCTTTATTTTTTTGTTGGCTTCAAGGCCTGTTCTTGGAACACAAACTTTCATATAAACTTCTGAACCACAGGAGGGCACAGAGATTTGCTCGGGTCCACCCACAGATTCTGAAAACACAGAGCAAGATTTTTTTTTTCTTCTGCCACAATCAATAAATGCAGCCTGTAGCTTTTGGGTTTTTTTTTAATATTGTTGTTGCTTCATTTATATAATACAGTAAAACCTTAGATTGCAAGTAACTTGGTTTGCAAGTGTTTTGCAAGACAAGCAAAACATTTTATTAAATTTTAACTTGATATACAAGCAATGTCTTGCATACAGTATACACACATCACAACTGAGCCGATGGTTCTTCTCTCTCTGACGCTGCAGGAGTGTAGCGACTGTTCTAAACAAGCAAAGTCTTGCAATACGAGTACATACAGTATACACGCGTCACATCATCACAACTGAGCCGATGGGTCTTCTCTCTCTGACGCTGCAAGAGTGTAGTGCCTGTTCTAAACAAGCAAAGTCTTGCAATACGAGTACATACAGTATACACGCGTCACATCATCACAACTGAGCCGATGGTTCTTCTCTCTCTGACGCTGCAGGAGTGTAGTGACTGTTCTAAACAAGCAAAGTCTTGCAATACGAGTACATACAGTATACACATGTCACATCATCACAACTGAGCCGATGGTTCTTCTCTCTCTGACGCTGCAAGAGTGTAGTGCCTGTTCTAAACAAGCAAAGTCTTGCAATACGAGTACATACGGTATACACGCGTCACATCATCACAACTGAGCCAATGGTTCTTCTCTCTCTGATGCTACTGGGGGTGTAGTGACTGTTCTAAACGAGCGAGGTCTTGCAATATAAGTACGTATAGTATTTTGTATTAAAGTTTTTGGGTTGTGGAAGAAATCGTCTGAGTTTCCATTATTTCCTATGGGGAAATTCGCTTTGATATACGAGTGCTTTGGATTGCAAGCATGCTTCTGGGACGAATTATGCTCGCAAACCAAGGTTTGACTGTATTTGTCCAGCTTCACGCATCAGTGAGAGTCAAAATGAAGCCATCGTCTCCTGCTGCCGCTGCCAGCCACGCACAACTCTGTCTTCTTCCTGTCTCAAGGCAAAAGGAAAAATCTACAGTGAATCTTACATTCATGCAGCAATCTTGTTTTAAAACAATTCAGCAAGCAGTTAAAACGAGTTCCTTCTTTTCTTATATCCACAGAATTGGCATAGTTAAAATCTCCGAAATTTCTTGTAAGCTTTGTACACCAAAATAAGGGGCCCTTTTACTTAACTGTGTTAAGTGCTTAGCTCGGGGAAACTGCTAGCACACAGCCGCCAAATAGGGCTTTGTGGTAGTTCTGAATTTACGATACATAAGAACATAAGAAATGCCTCTGCTGGGTCAGACCCGAGGTCCATCATGCCCAGCAGTCCGCTCACGCGGTGGCCCAACAGGTCCCGGACCTGTGTAGTAATCTTCTATCTATACCCCTCTATCCCTATTTCCAGTAGAATTTATCCAATCCTTTCTTGAACCCCAGTACCGTACTCTGCCCTATTACGTCCTCTGGAAGCACATTCCAGGTGTCCACCACACGTTGGGTAAAGAAGAACTTCCTAGCATTTGTTTTGAATCTGTCTCCTATCAGCTTTTCCGAATGCCCTCTTGTTCTTTTGTTATTAGAAAGTTTGAAGAATCTGTCCCTCTTTACTTTCTCTATGCCCTTCATGATCTTATAAGTCTCTATCATATCTCCTCTAAGTCTCCTCTTCTCCAGGGAAAAGAGACCCAGCTTCTCCAATCTCTCAGAATATGACAGGTTTTCCATACCTTTTATCAGACGTGTCGCTCTCCTCTGAACCCTCTCGACTAACGCCATATCCTTCTTAAGGTACGGCGACCAATATTGGACGCAGTACTCCAAATGCGGGCGCACCATCGCCCGATACAACGGCAGGATAATTTCTTTCGTTCTGGCTATAATACCCTTTTTGATTATACCAAGCATTCTATTCGCTCTCTTAGCGGCCGCTGCACACTGTGCCGACGGCTTCATTGTCATGTCCACCATTACCCCCAAGTCCCTTTCCTGGGTACTCTTATTCAATAACATCCCTCCCATTGTATAGATGTACCTCGAGTTTCTGCTCCCCACATGTAATACTTTACATTTCTCAATGTTGAACTTCATCTGCCATTTCGCCGCCCATTCTTCTAGTTTGTTCAAGTCCCTTTGCAATTCTTCGCAGTCCTCTGTAGTCTGAGCTCCATTAAATAGTTTGGTGTTGTCCGCAAATTTTATTATCTCGCACTTCGTCCCTGTTTCTAGATCATTTATGAAGATATTAAATAGCAGTGGCCCGAGCACCGAGCCCTGCGGGACACCACTCGTGACCCTCCTCCAGTCGGAGTAGTGACCCTTCACTCCTACCCTTTGTTTTCTACCCTCCAACAAGTTTCTGATCCATCTATGTACGTCTCCTTCCACCCCATGGTTCTTCAATTTCCGGAGTAGACGTTCATGGGGCACCTTGTCAAAGGCTTTTTGGAAATCTAGATATATGATGTCTATGGGGTCTCCTTTGTCCATCCGTTTGTTGATTCCTTCGAAGAAGTGCAATAAGTTTGTTAGGCATGATCTTCCCTTGCAGAAACCATGCTGGCTGGTTATCAGAAGTTCATGTTTTTCAAAATGTTGATCAATGTTTTCTTTTATCAGTGCTTCTGCCATTTTCCCTGGAACCGAAGTCAGGCTCACCGGCCTGTAGTTTCCCGGGTCACCTCTTGATCCCTTTTTAAAGATGGGCGTAATGTTGGCTATCTTCCAATCTTCCGGGATCTCGCCTGTTTTCAGGAATAAGTTGCAAATTTGCTGCAGTAGTTCTGCTATCTCCTCCTTTAATTCCTTCAGAACCCTAGGATGTATGCCATCTGGACCCGGGGATTTGTCAGTTTTTAGTTTTTCTATCTGCCTACGAATGTCCTCAAGGCTCACTTCTATGGATGTTAATTTTTCTGCTTGACTTCCGTTGAAGAATTGCTCAGGATCCGGTATGTTGGACGTGCTTTCGTTTGTAAATACAGACAAGAAGAACATGTTAAGCCTTTCTGCCACTACCTTCTCCTCCTTCACCACTCCCTTCCTGTCTCCGTCGTCCAGCGGTCCCACTTCCTCTCTAGCCGGCTGCTTCCCTTTAACATATCTGAAGAATGGTTTGAAATTTCTTGCTTCCCTGGCTAGCCTCTCTTCATACTCTCTTTTGGCTTTCCGAACCTCACGGTGACATTCTTTTTGATGCTTCTTGTGCTCTTTCCAGTTCCCCTCAGTTTTGTCCTTTTTCCATTTCTTGAATGAATTTTTCTTATTGCCTATCGCTTCCTTCACTGTTTTGGTTATCCACGCCGGGTCTTTTGTTCGATTCTTTTTGCACCCCTTCCTGAATCTGGGGATATACAGATTTTGCACCTCGCTCACCATGTCCCTGAAGAAGGACCAGGCATGATTTACCGATAGCCATGTTTTGGAAGTGTTCCTAAGTTTCTTCCTTACCAATTCCCTCATTGCTTCGTAGTTTCCCTTCCTGAAGTTAAAGGTTGTCGCAATGGATCTCTTGCCTTTTGACACTCCTACCTCAACCTTGAACTTGATCATATTATGATCGCTGTTTCCCAACGGTCCCACTACTTCTACTTCCTTTGCAGGTCCCCTTAACCCATTTAGGATTAGATCCAGAGTGGCATTTCCTCTCGTCGGTTCTCTAACAAGCTGTTCCATGAAGCAATCCTGTGTAGCTTCTAGGAATTTTGTCTCCCTAGTGCATTTCGAGCTTCCAAGACTCCAGTCTATCCCAGGGTAGTTGAAGTCTCCCATAATAACCGTGTTGCCGCTTTTGCATTCTCGCTTCATCTCGGCTTCCATTTCCTCATCGATATCTCTGGTTTGCCCGGGTGGGTGATAAAATAGGCCCATCTTTATTTCAGGCCCTTTCCTTCCCGGTATTTTGATCCATAGAGATTCCAGCTTGCTGGCCGTCTCTGCTGTGTCCATTTTTGTGGATGGTATGCCTTGTTTTATGTATAGGGCTATTCCACCTCCTTTTTGTCCTGATCTGTCCTGGCGATAGAGCTTGTATCCCGGTAGTGCTGTATCCCATTTGCTTTCCTCATTCCACCATGTTTCAGAGATTCCAATGATGTCGATGTCTTCTATGTTGGCCAAGGCTTCTAGTTCCCCCATTTTGTTTCTTAGGCTCCTTGCATTAGCATATATGCACTTTAGATCCTGGTATTTTGCTGTCCTCCTTTCCTTTCCCTGTGCTTCGGTCCATATTTTCTTCTCTTTTGCTGCAGACATTGTAACCACTTCTTCTGGGTTCGTCGACCCCTGCAATCTGTCCCTTGTTTCTTCCCAGCCATTTTTCCCCTCAGTATCTTCGCAGGATACCGTCTTCCGAATCGTCGACCCTTGGTCAACTGTCGGCTTTCCCCTTCTTCTTAGTTTAAAGCCTGTTCTATTCCTCTCTTGACGTTGTTTGCTAGGAGTCTAGTTCATGCTGCGCTGAGGTGCAGTCCATCTTTCCTGTAGAGCTTGCTCTTGCCCCAAAACGCCGTCCAGTTCCTCACGAAGTGGAATCCTTCTTCCTCACACCATCTCCTCATCCACGTATTTATTGATTGTAGTTCCTCTTGTCTTTTCACATCTGCCCTCGGTACTGGTAGGATCTCTGAGAACACTATCCTCTGGGCCCTCATCCTCAGCTTCCCTCCCAGAATCTTGAATTGTTCTAACAGCGTGCTTCTTTTGTAATCTCTCTTGCTGACATCGTTCGTCCCGATGTGGATCACTACAGCTGTCTCTTCTGTCTCCGCCCCTTCCAGGATCATTCCAATTTTGTCCACGATGTCCTTGGTTCTTGCTCCCGGAAGGCAGGTCACCAGTCGGTCCTCTCTCCCTCCTGCTATGTGGCTGTCCACATGCCTAAGGATCGAGTCTCCCACTAGGATCGCTGACTTTCCCTTCTTCAATTTTCGCTTCGGTCTCAGGTCAATGTCCTCAAAGTGCTTCACTCTTTCTTCTTCTGGGCCTCGACTAGCCAAATTCTCCCCCTCTTGCGGTAGTCCTCTGTGGGTGTCATCCTTGAGGTAGTCTTCTTCTTGCTCTCCCATGCATGTTGGTATCCGTGTAGCTTCTTCTTTCATCTGAAGTTCGTTCTCTTCCACCTTCGTCCTGTATGCCTCTTCAATGAATCTCTCGAGCTCCCTGACTTCCTCCTCAATGTGTCTCTCCGTGGTGTGAAATCCTTCGATCTCCTGTATCCTGTCCTCTAGTCGTTTGACCTCCTTCTTCAAGCTTTTCAGTTCCTGACACCGACTGCATACATATGACTGTCTCCCCGAGGGGAGATAGTCATACATATGACAGTCTGTGCAGAACACTGGAAAGCTCATCTTCTGGCTTCCTTCTGCTTCCATTGTTGTTCCTACTTTAATATATCAGTTGAGATTACTTGTGACTTGAGATTACTTGTGACTTGTGTCCGCTTTGTGTCCTTTCTCTCTCCCTATCTGCTGCTGGTGTCCTCCCTGACTCTCTCTCTGTGCTGGTGCCCTCTCTTTCTCTCTCTAACTGTCTCTGGTGTCTCTGTCTCTCTAACTGTCTCTCTAACTGTCTCTCTAACTGTCTCTGGTGATACATTAAGTACATTGTGTTAAGTACATTTTGTGTTAGGGGATGTGTTATGAATGGAGAATGGGAGTGAAAGGCATTTACCTGGGTTAGAATACTGGGCTTGATGGACCTTCGGTCTGTATGGGACATAGTAACATAGTAGATGACGGTAGATAAAGACCCAAATGGTCCATCCAGTCTGCCTAACCTGATTCAATTTAAACTTTTTTTATTTTTTTTTTCTTCTTAGCTATTTCTGGGCATGAATCCAAAGCTCTACCCTGTACTGTGCTTGGCTTCCAACTGCTGAAATCTCCATCAAAACCTCCTCCAGCCCATCTACACCCTCCCAGCCATTGAAGCCCTCCCCAGCCCATCCTCCACCAAACGGCCATATACAGACACAGACCGTGCAAGTCTGCCCAGTACTGGCCTTAGTTCAATATTTAATATTATTTTCTGATTCTAAATCTTCTGTGTTCATCCCACGCTTCTTTGAACTCAGTCACAGTTTTACTCTCCACCACCTCTCTCGGGAGCACATTCCAGGCATCCACCACCCTCTCCGTAAAGTAGAATTTCCTAACATTGCCCCTGAATCTACCACCCCTCAACCTCAACCTCTGGTTTCAAACCCCCCCCCCCCCCCGCGAATTTCAAAAAACCACAAATGCAGTTTTCACCAGTCAAAAGGCAAGAGAGGCAGGAGGGGCAGCTGGAGCACAGTCGGGTGAAGGAAATCGCTCGCGGTCTGTTCCGACCGCCTCTTCCTATAGTAAAGTCGGGCCACACCAATCAGGAGCTGCTTTGATATGCAGCTCCTGATTGGTGTAGCCCGACTTTATCACAGGAAGAGGCGGTTGGAGCAGACCGCGAATGAGCGAGTCCGCGAACCGCAAATTCGCGGGGGAACACTGTAGTACTAAGCATGTTTAATTTGACACAGATTTTTTGCCACCATAGAATTAGGTCCTTTGTGGTTAAAACACTTCATATACTGCATGCTAATTGGCATTTTTGCAGCTACCACAGGGCCATGTATCACTTTTTAAACAGGAGGTGCCGTTTCCATGCTAATTCATAAGAACATAAGAATTGCCGCTGCTGGGTCAGACCAGTGGTCCATCGTGCCCAGCAGTCCGCTCCTGCGGTGGCCCTTAGGTCAAAGACCAGTGCCCTAACTCAGACTAGTGTTACCTGTGTACGTTCTGGTTCAGCAGGAACTTGTCTAACTTTGTCTTGAGTCTCTGGAGGGTGTTTCCCCCTATAACAGCCTCTGGAAGAGCGTTCCAGTTTTCTACCACTCTCTGGGTGAAGAAGAACTTCCTTACATTTGTACGGAATCTATCCCCTTTTAACTTAGTGCCCTCTCGTTCTCTCTACCTTGGAGAGGGTGAACAACCTGTTTTTATCTACTAAGTCTATTCCCTTCATTATCTTGAATGTTTCGATCATGCTGATTTGTAAGAACATAAGAATTGCTGCTGCTGGATCAGACCAGTGGTCCGTCGTGCTCAGCAGTCTGCTCCTGCGGCGGCCCTTAGGTCAAAGACTAATTCAGACTAGCCTTACCTGCATATGTTCTGGTTCAGCAGGAACTTCTCTAATTTTGTCTTGAGTCCCTGGAGGGTGTTTCCCCCTATAACAGACTCCGGAAGAGCATTCCAGTTCTCTACCACTCTCTGGGTGAAGAAGAACTTCCTTATGTTGTAAGGAATCTATCCCCTTTTAACTTTAGAGAGTGCCCTCTTGTTCTCTCTACCTTGGAGAGGGTGAACAACCTGTCTCTATCTACTAAATCTATTCCCTTCATTATCTTGAATGTTTCGATCATGTCCCCTCTCAGTCTCCTGCAAATTTAACACAGCAGCCACTGAGGGTGTTTTCCGGCATTTGATGCTACAGCTGCTGTATTAAATTTGCATCTTCCTCATGCTAAAAGCCCTGCGTTAAGTTGCGGTAACTGCAAATCTTACCATGGGTTTCGTAAAAGAGCTCACACTGGCAGTGGTTTAGTGAGGGTGTGAGGCGCGCCCCTACCCTGCTCCTTCCCCGCCGCGCACGCCCCTTTCCCTTCCCCCGTACCTCTAGTTGAAGTTGTTACTCGCGACGGCCAACAATGTGCTCCTCTCTACCCCATCGGCTCTCCCTCTGATGTCACTTCCTATGCGCGACACCCGGAAGTGACATCAGCCAGGAGAGCCAACGGGGTTGCGAAGAGCACATTGCTGACCTCCGCAAACAACAACTTCAACTAGAGGTATGGGAGAAGGGAAGGGGGGGTGTGTGCACATGAAGGGGATAAATGAGAAGAGGCCGGGGTGGAGAGGAGGGGGGTGCTGGCACCCCCACCAACATGGCGCCTGGGATGGACTGCCCCCCTCGCTCCCCCCCTCTTACTATGCTACTGTATGCTGGTACTACATTGATGCAGCGGGGACAACTGAGGAAGGATCTGTAAATAATTAGTGCAAAATAAACTGCCACTACTACTACTATTAATTATTTCTAGAGCGTTACCTGTACACAGTCACGAAGGAGACAGTCCCTGCTCGAATGAGCTCACGATCTAATTCATCAAGACAGATAAACAGGATGTCAGGGCAGGGGTTGCAGTTAGCAGGAGATGGTTAAGCTGCTGGCTATGGTAATGAGCAGAGGGAGAGGGTTAAGGGCCAGATTCACCAACCTGCCGGTCCGACAGATTCAGCACAGTAAAATATGCAGATGGGGGGCAATCGGAAGAACGCCGGCATGGATCACTTTTCTGCGATCCCCACGCATGCGCAGACCGTGCCCGTCAGAGCCGTGATTTTTTTTTTTTTTTTTTACTTTTACTGGACCTCTGGGCCGGCATAGGTTTTTTTTTTTTCTTCTTTTAACTGGAGCCCGTGCACCTGACCTCATCGCATGACGGTTGGATTTCCTCCCTGTCCGACACAGCTTTTTAAAACCCGGACAAAGTGCCGGGTTTTGAAAAGACGTGTCCGGGGAAATCTGGACGATAGTAACTCTAGGTGTGACACACAGCCTCAGATAGTCTATTCTAGGCATAGGGGGCAGCAAAGTGAAAGGAACAAAGTCTGGAATAGAAACGTGTTATTTAAAAAACATTTTGAAAAATATATAAAATACTTTGAGGCAAATGGGAGATCCAGAAATACCGTATTTTCACGCATATAACGCGCGTGTTATACACAATTTTACAAACCGTGCATAACCATGCGCGTTATATGCGTGAGCGCATTTTACAACTTTTTTTTTACACAGTTCCCCCCCCCCCCGACGTCCGATTCACCCCGCAGGACCGCTCGCACCCACACCCCGAAGGACCGCTCACACTCGCACCCGCACCTGCAACCCCACCCCGAAGGACCACTCGCACGCGCACCCGCACCTGCACCCCCACCCCGAAGGACCGCTCGCACCCCCCCCATCATGGAGAAGCTCCTACCGTTATCCTGCTGCTTCCTCTGCTGGCAGTCCCGGCCCTTCTGTGAGCCCTGCGTCTGCGCTGCTTCCTCTTCCGGCGGTCCCGCCCTTTCTCTGACGTCAGAGAAAGGGTGAGACCGCCAGGTAACTTTAGCAAGCTATATTAGATGGCTATTTTTACATGGCTACAAATAGCCACATAAAATAAGAGCCACAAAATATAGCCAGCTCAACTCGTGTACCCGACTAAAATAGCTGTTTATAGATAGGCGACTTTCTTGGGTGGCTATTCTTGCCTGGGGAAAACTAGCCACCTAAAGTTACCCGGCTAAGAATGGACACCTAAATTTGCCCACCCAAAATGGCCACGCAGTTTTGCTTGCCTAGAAATGCCCGCACAAGTAACCAGTCTGAAGTCCATGGGGCATGCCTCCTGTTTTTCTTGATTGCGTGTGGTCTATACGGATGGGGGAAAGGTTGATTTCTAGTGCTGCATGTTTGGCACAGGGACAGGTAGGGAGCATGCAGGAGAATAGCCTTACTGGGTCAGACAAATGGTCCATCAAGCCCAGTAGCCCATTCTCACGGTGGCCAATCCAGGTCACTAGTACCTGGCCAAAACCCAAGGCGTAGAAATGTTCCATGCTACTAATACAGGGCAAGCAGTTTCTTCCCTCATGTCTTTCTCAATAATAGACTACGGACTTTTCCTCCAGGAACTTGTCCAAACCTTTCTGAAAATCAGCTACGCTATCCGCTCTTACCGCAACCTCTGGCAATGCGTTCCAGAGCTTAACTATTCTCTGAGCGAAAAAAAAATTTCCTCCTATTGGTTTTAAAAGTATTTCCGTGTAACTTCATCGAGTGTCCCCTAGTCTTTGTAATATTTGATGGCACGAAACATCGATCCACTTGTACCCGTTGTTGCTCTAGCACTTATGACTGTCTTGCTAAAAATTGGTAGACCTTTCTTACATTCTCAAAGAGTAGCAACATTCCATTCAGAATCCTAAAGAAGAGCAAGATTCCAGAATCCCAAAGAGTAACAAAAGATTCCAGAACCCCAGAGTAAAGAATGACACGGTGACAAAATTCATCACCGTTCCCGTCCCCGTGGATAACCGCAGGAAACCATCTTCATGTCATTCTTTAAGGAGAGAGGGAAGAATCAGAGTATGAATGGACTCAACCACTGACCCTCAAGCTTTGCTTTGAAGAATGCTGGTGTAGAAGGACCGAGGTTGAAACAGACACTACAGAATGACAGTCTCTGGTATCCAGAGCAGATATTGTGATGTCATAATGCCTCATTCCACCAGTGCCTAAGAGCCAATCACATCAGTGATGTCACAATGGCTTCATTATCCTTGGCTCCCATAAGAATCAGAGTATGAATGGCCACAACCACTGATCTGCAAGCTTTGCTTTGAAGAATGCTGGTGTAGAAGGACTAAGGTTGAAATAGACACTAGAAAATGACATGGGATTATTTCCCGTGGTTATCCGCGGGGACGGGAACGGTGATGAATTTTGTCACCGTGTCATTCTCTACCCCAGAGTAAAACATTCCATGCTACCTAACCAGGGCAAGCAGAGGCTTCCAACATGTCTTAATAACAGACTAGGAACTTTTCCTCCAGGCATTTGTCCAATACCTTTCTTAAAACCTACTACGTTATCTGCCTTTACCACAACCTCTGGCAATGCGTTCCAGAGCTTAAGTATTATCTGAGTGAAAATATATTGCCTCTTATTGGTTTTAAAAATATTTCCCTGCAATTTCGAGTGTCCTCTAGTCTGTAATTTTTGACAGAGTGAAAAATCGATCCACTTGTACCCGTTCTATTCCACTCAGGATTTTGTAGGCTTCAATCATATCTCCCCTCAGCCTTCTCTTTTCCAAGCTGAAGAGCCCTAACCTTTCTAGTCTTTCCTCCCGACTCCACTCTTGAACATGCCATACTCTCCTCCCCCTCACCCCCCCCTCCCAAAATACCATGAGAGGTTGCAGCATCCATTTTGAGGAGTCACCTCAAGGGGCAGGAATGAGGGGGCTGCACTCCTGCCCCCACTAGACCACCAGGAGAAAGGTAGGCCTGAGGACAGGGGTGGGGGTTTGTCGTGGCCTAGGGGGTGTCGCATTCTCTTTTATTTATCTAATTAAGTATTTATATATCACTTATAGACTAAGTATTCAAGCATTTTTCCCTGTCTGTCCTGGTGGGCTCACACTCCATCTAATGTACCTGGGGCATTAGGTGACTTACCCTAAGTCACGAGAGCAGTGTGGGATTTGAATCTACAACCTCAGGGTGCTGAGGTTGTAATTCTAACCAACGCGCCACACACTCCCCAAATCTGATGTTGGAAAACTTTGTCCTGCAGCCTGCCAGGGAGCACTGGCTTTGCACTGGTAATTGTGGCTGTGATTTCATTGGAATCCTCTTGGTGTTTATAATCTTTGTCCTTGAAGTCCATGGATATCCCTGCTGTGCTTTCCCTTGATTGCGTGTGATTTGCATGGACAGGGAAATTATTGATTCCCACTGCTGCACAACTAGCACAGAGACAGGTAGAGAACATGCAGGAGAATGGAAATACCGTAATTGTATTCTGCCCCTTCTCTGGCAAAACTGAGGGCTTTTGCAACCTCCTTTGTATAAGATTCCAGCAGCTTTGAGGAGCAAGGTGCATGCATGCTATTTGTCTTCCAGGGATATTAATAACAATAATGAGCTCTCAGGTTTCACGTCCGTTTGCTTCTCTGGGGGTGCTTGTTAATTAATGCTCTTCCCAAACAGAAGGGATGGGCAGGAAGAAGTGTTCTTAATTAGATGGCAGAATCTTTTGCTTTCGTCTGGCTCCCTCTAGCACATTTTCAGCAAACTGCAGCTCATGTTGAGAGGTCAGAAAGTTTCTGTAATTTTTTCCACTTTGTTTTCTCCTTAACTAATAAGTAAATGGATACAGATAAAATCAGTTACTTAGAGAATATGTGTATATATGCTCCTGTACTTAACAACCTACCCCCTATTCTTATGATCTTATGTCTTTTATTATACATGATTTTAAGCCAGTTTTTCTAACGCTGCCCGCCACATCTATCTCAACAGTGCCCCAAATCAGATATTCACGACGTCCAATGTATGTCCAGCATCTTTTTAACCTGGGTCCCTTGGTTGGTAAAAAAGTTTTTATATTACTGCATTTTAATTTGGCACAATAAATCCTGCCTGCATCTTGTACATTGCCTGCAGTTTCTGTTGGTTTTTCCGTTTTGGTGATTTTTTTACTGCAGGTTCAGTTGGATTTTTCTGTTGTTGCTCAGCATCTTTTTAAGACATTTCTTCTCTCAAGGCAGTCGCGCACACAACCAGATGCCGAATGAGAGGGATGAAAGTTGATAAATCGTATCCAGAATCTGAAACTATGAAGCATACCATTGTAACTAATCATAAATAGCATCACCCACAACTTATTTCCGGCTCATAGACAACGGCGCGAAAGACAAAGGCGCGCGCCGACAACTGAGCGCAATACGGAGGTGCGCGCAGCTCAAAATGATAGTTTTTAGGGGCTCCGACGGGGGGTTTTGTTGAGGAACCCCCCCCCCCACTTTACTTAATAGACATCGCGCCGGCGTTATGGGGGGTTTGGGGGGTTGTAACCCTCCACATTTTACTGTAAACTTAACTTTTTCCCTAAAAACAGGGAAAAAGTGAAGTTTTCAGTAAAATGTGGGGGGTTACAACCCCCCCACAACGCGGCGCGATGTCTATTAAGTAAAGTGTGTGGGGGGGGTTCCCCAACAAAACCCCCATCGGAGCCCTAAAAACAGTAATTTTGAGCGGCATGTGCCTCCGCGTTGTGCTCAATTTGCTGGGCGCGCCTTTGTCCCGGTGCGCTTTTGACCTGACACCCTTATTTTCTGATTATTACTTTGCACTCAGAAAGTCACCTGTGCTCAAATGGCTTTTTTGAACATGCATAATGCTGAAATATTGTCCCTCAGTTGCAAAAGCTTATCCAAAGGTCACCACTTGGCTGTCCTCTGACAGCCCTGGGAGAGCAGCTGTGGGACTGTGCTACCCCCTACCCCCATGCTCTGTGCCGTTACGCTTTGTAACTTGAAATTATTTTCTCCATGTTAGGTGCTATTTCTACAACATATTTCCGGCACAAAATAGTTCTAATGGCTCCAAGGTACAAAATTGGGCAACAATGGCAGATCCACGCAAAAAAACATACGTATACGCCTATTTATAAAAGAGCATTTAAGTGTTTCCATGCAGATCTGCCATGGCCATGTCAGGGACATGGGTAAAGTTTCCAGACATCCGGGAAAACTTGAACATATCTACTTTTTCAAGGACCGTCCAGGTGCCTGGACGGGGGAAGGGGTAAAACGCGGACCTCAAGGTCCTGACGGACCTCGCGGATCTAAACCAGTAAGGCCTTAAAAATCTGAGGTCCGTGTCGGTCCGTGTCCCTGCCGCTTGTAGTTTCTGTCGCTGACAGACCTTGATTGACATTTGAGCGCTGACGGATCCGTCTCAGCATAGGGAGGGAAAAGTGTTAGAATCCATCAGCGCTAAAAATCTCTTCGAGGTCTGTCAGACTAGTGCTGGAGTTTGGAGACTTCTTTTCCATAACGCACGTCCAAAACCTATGTCCCCGCTCTCTTGGCTTCTGCTCTGCCGCTCCAGCACTAGTCTCTGGCTCTGACAGACCTCGAAGAGATTTTTAGCACTGACCAATCCTAACACTTTTCCCTCCCTATGCTGAGACAGATCCATCAGCGCTCAAATCTCATCAAGGTCTGTCAGCGACAGAAACTACAAGCAGCAGGGACACGGACCGACACGGACCTCAGATTTTTAAGGCCTTACGAGTTTAGATCCGTGAGGTCCGCGTTTTACCCCTTCCCTTTGGACAGTTTTTCAAAAATGGCAAAGTCTGTTCGGGTTTAGCCGACTCTCCCGACTCCTCCACCTACCTCTTCCCCAGGCTGACCACTGTAATTGAATCTTCAGGCAGCCAGCAGCAGCAGTAGTGAGGTAAGCCTGCTGCCGCCAGCCTGCCCCAGAAACCACCTCTCTGTTGCAACTTCTTGTCCCCGCGTAGGCGGGACTTGCAAAGAGGTGGCTTAGTAAAAGGACTACTAAGTTCTTTAACAATTGAAGGGTATTAACGTAGAACAAAATCTTTTTCAGAGAAAGGAAAATGGTAAAACCAGAGGACATAATTTGAGGTTGAGGGGTGGTAGATTCAGGGGCAATGTTAGGAAATTCTACTTTACAGAGAGGGTAGTGGATGCCTGGAATGCGCTCTCGAGAGAGGTGGTGGAGAGTAAAACTGTGACTGAGTTCAAAGAAGCGTGGGATGAACACAGAAGATTTAGAATCAGAAAATAATATTAAATATTGAACTAAGGCCAGTAATGGGCAGACTTGCACGGTCTGTGTCTGTGTATGGCCGTTTGGTGGAGGATGGGCTGGGGAGGGCTTCAATGGCTGGGAGGGTGTAGATGGGCTGGAGTAAGTCTTAACAGAGATTTTGGCAGTTGGAACCCAAGCACAGTACCGGGTAAAGCTTTGGATTCTTGCCCAGAAATAGCTAAGAAGAAAAATTAATAAAAAAAATTTAAATTGAATCAGGTTGGGCAGACTGGATGGACCATTCGGGTCTTTATCTGCCGTCATTTACTATGTTACTATGTAATTGTGTCTTGTAAGAACTTAATGTTTGTCTGGGTTTTGGAAGTCCCCGATCTCAGGGCCGCGTCTGGAGGGCGTCTGCGGATGTCAACATGACATTGTATGCATGCGTGCATGCTAATCATATCATCGCATTGACGTCCACACATGTACGGATGCTCTCCAGATGTAGTGCCGATCTCAGGCAGGTTAGTGTGGGAGTGGGGTGGGGCGAGGTGGAATAAGGCAGAGTTGGAGGCGGAATGGGGCAGGGCTGGGGCAGAACCAGGTGTCTTCTTTTCTGCGGAGAGTGTGGCGCAGTGGTTAGAGCCACAGCCTCAGCACCCTGAGGTTGTGGGTTCAAATCCCTCGCTACTCCTTGTGACCCTGGGCAAGTCCCTTAATCCCCCCATTGCCCCAGGCACACTAGATAGAGTTTGAGCCTGCCAGGACAGATAGGGAAATACGCTAAAGTATCTGAATGTAAAAGCACTTAGGATATAAGTGGTATAAATAAAATACATAAGAGGAAATCTGGCAACCCTAGTTGCAGCACCTAACATGGCTTAATAAAAGGCTCCTCTTTTGGCATAACACTGTCATTCTTTCAACCTAAAGATTTTCAGATCAAGGGTGCTTTAGTTTTACCTCGGTTTTATTACATTTGCAGATAAGATATAAAAAGAGATTGAATGAGGACAAGTTTGAGCCTTGTGAACTGTAGTGCCAGTATCAATTCCTAGCTGCTATGTGCACATGTTTTGTAATTCAGTCATTCTTAATAGTAATATAGAAAAGTAGATTTAAAGTGGAAATACAGTACTCCCCTGAAATTCGCGGGGGTTCCATTCCAGGACACCCCGTGAATTTTGAAAAACTGCAAATGCAGTTTTGAGGCAGGAGAGGGCAGCTGGAGTGCCGGCGGGTGAAGGAAATCACTCGCTGTCTGCTCCAACCGCCTCTTCCTGTAGTAACGTCGGGCTACACCAATCAGGAGCAGCTCCTGATTGGTGTAGCCCAACTTTACTACAGGAAGAGGCGGTCGGAGCAGACCATGAATGACCAGGTCTATGATTCACGAACCGCAAATTCACAGGAGAACACTGTACATTTTACATTCACTCCTTCATGCTACAAGAAAAGGCTGGATCTTCTGCCTGCATTTCTTATGGCGTTTCAAGTTTCTTTATTTTTCATATACCATTTATCAAAAAGATGTCTAAATGGTATACAATAAAATGAGATTAAAAAAGAAATTTGATTAAAAAATGCCGGGGCAAATTCACATTGACGTACATGAAATGAGTAGAAAGAGGGGGGGGGGGGGAAGGTAAGTTTTTGTAAATACATCAAGATGAAATAAAAATAAAGGGAGGTAAATGGGGGAAAGGAAATCCATTAGGGTTCAAGAGAAGCGTTTGGATTTTCCAAGGGACTTCAAGGAGTAGAAGTGAATTAAGAAATATAAAATACTGAAGAGAAAACAGCACTGTATAGACAGATGTTATTTGGAGGGGTATCCCCTCACTTCACCCTTAACCACAACTATAAGAACTCCCAAAAAATTCAACTCTTCTCCTTCCCCTCCCTAAAACTATGCCACTCCAAAAAATTCCTTGACAAAACCTACGCCTTCCAAGCCGCCAAACTAAACCCTTGGCTATCCCAAATGGTCCTCAAGGCCTACAACTACCTCGACTTTAGAAAATTACTCAAAACTCACCTATTCCAAGACCAAGACCCTTAATGCCCTTTTCAATCCTCCCCCCGCTCTGATCTACTCCCCTCCCCCATATCCCTCCTCTCCCCCCAACTTCTCTCCTTGCTGTTCGCAACTCTATGATTCAATTTGATATGTAACCACTTGTAATCTCTGTCTAACTAATGTGAACCGCCTAGAACTCTTCGGGTATACAAAAATAAAGTTATTATTATTATTAACTGCCTCAGGGATTGGGAGAGAAGCACATTTTTAAAGAGAAGGTAGCTAGAATGTTGATTTGTGAATTGAGGCTAAGACTGCAAACGTGTATCAAATATCCTCCATCATCCCTGATCCTGTCACAGTTCTCATGCTTCTTTAATTATATTTAGACTTTTGATTGTTCAATGGAATCAAAAGTCATCCCGGAGCTTTAAGAGAAAGATGAAATGCCACAGTTTAATGTTTCTGAGAATGATGCCACTCTAGCTAACAAAAACGCAGAAGAAAGGGGTCTGGCTGGTCCTGGAACATATGCATTGAGGTTCTGCTTTAGTGTGAGATGATTTCAAAATTAAGAGACCCGTATAAGAAAGAAAACTCAAAAGATGGTTTGAACAAAAATTCTTCCTTGTATTAAAGAGTACACTGGGAGTTAGAACTTCAATAACATATATATTCAAGTCCCAAATATTTTTATAATGTGTGAACTGGGTCTTCAGTTTACACAACTTACCCAACAGGACAAGCCTGTTCTCAAAAGTTGTTAGCACGTTTTCACGACTGCAAAAAAACATTCGGTATTGTTAATTCTCAAAATTATAAGTAGTTGCAGTTGAAGCAGGCCATTCAGAAGGGGTTCCCTGATTGGCAAAATCTAAAAAATGATTATAGTTTGCAGATCCTTTCCTTCCAGATAGATTCGTTAGGTCATCAGGCTGCCAGGCAGTATATATTAATATCAGAGTTCTTGACTAAAAAACCCAAAGAATGGCCCCCACCTACCTCGGCTTCAGAAAATTACTCAAAACTTACCTATTCAGCAAACAAGACCCTTAACCGACCCTTCCGGCAATCTCCGGGCCCCTCGCTCGGCTCATCTCCTCCTTCATGATAGCTTCTATCTTCCCTTTCTTCTACCCTCTTCCTTCTTCATCTGCCAAGTTCGGCTAAATTTGTTGTAAATCTGATAAATTGTTGTAAATCTGCATGTCAATGCGGATCCTAATCTAATTGATGTAAACCGCCTAGAACTCGCTGGGTATGGCGGTATATAAGAATAAAATTATTATTATTTTTTATTATTTTCTTCAGGACATCTGGAGCATCGAGATACAGCAGTTTCTGCGTCTCGATGGCCACAAAATTGGACTTGGAGATTGAAATGTACAGCGTCAGCGTCTATGAGACAGACATGTTTTTTCCTATTACATAGATTTTTTTGGACCCCTGTTAGGTTGCATAAGCTAGTTAGTTCCAAGTCTAATAGATGCTGGCACTGCCATTTAGACATTGGGACACTGGATCATCTGATGTTCTATTGTCCTTTGATACTTAGCTTTTGGAGGTCAACAATTCCTCTAACGTATGAGACAATCATTTGTGGTACAATATTACGGCCCGCGGGTGACCCCCTTTAGATCAATATAGAGGTCGTCTTTTCCTTATAATGACTGGGATAGCCATCCAGATGATCACTCGAAATTGGAAGAACTGTGATCGTTTAAATTTTTTGTTCTGGTGGGCAAGTCTTTGCTCTAGTTATAGACTTGAAAGAATAAATGCTGAGAATTTGAGGCATGGTAATATACATAAATTGATATGGGGCCCATTGACATTTTATGTTACCTCATTATAATTGATAATAATTGAGTGTTGACTATGAGTCAGTTTTTGTTTATTGTGGTACATATCCAGGGAAGGGTGGGAGGGGGTTATTTATGTCATAAATTGATTTTTGAATATTCACACTTGGGGTGGGAAGATATCATTACTTAAAATAGGGTAAGGTTTTTATGGTAATACAGTGGTACCTTGGTTTGCGAGTGCACCAGTTTGCGAGTGTTTTGCAAGACGAACAAAACATTCGCAAAATCGGCGCTTCGGAAACCGAGCGTGCCTCGATTTATGAGCACCCTTCCCCCCCCCCGTGATCTGGCACCCTCCCCCTCCGCGATCCGGCACCCTCCGCTCACGTTGCACCCCCTCCCCACCGCGATCCGGCATCCCCCGAAGGCCTTGAGCATGCGCAGATGCTCAAGGCCCAGCGCAAAGGAGGCAGATCTTCGGGCACCGGCACCAGCATGTCCTGTGCGTTGATGCCGGTGCCAATGGAGGTAAGAAATGTGATCGGGTGGGTGGGTGGGTGGATGCCTGGGGGATGCCAGATCGCGGCGGGGAGGGGGTGCGATGCGAGCGTGGGGGGTCGCTGGATCACGGGGGGGGGGGGGGGGTGAAACGAGCGGGGGGATTGCAGATCACACAGGGGGGGCCTTCATGAGCGGGGGAGCAATGCTGGTTCTTGGGGGGGGGAGCAGCGCCGCTGGCCTTGGGGGGGGGGGGGAAACGTATCAAAGCGAGTTTCCATTATTTCCTATGGGGAAACTCACTTTGATATATGAGTATTTTGGTTTACAAGCATGCTTCTGGAACGAATTATGCTCGTAAACCAAGGTACCACTGTATATGTTTTTGTGTTTTATTGAATGATTATTGGGTGGGGAAAATGGTTGATTATGAACATATGAAAGTTAAATGTGCTTTTACTGTACCATTATACGTTGAATTTGTTATCAATAAAGAATTAAAAAAAAAAAAAAGTTTTTAGCTATGTTAACACAAAGGAGTAATATCCCTGGGCCCGATGTGCTAGGTGAAAATCACACTCTGAAATCAATCGTGTATAGTACTTCCCAGTGTGCTCTGACTGCAATGAGTACGCTAATGTCCACAATCAACTGTCCAACCAATTTTCTCCCCAACAATAAATACAAAAGTAGGGTCACTTATCTCCAAATGCACAAAATAGATGTCTGTAATCATCTGTCATTCATTCTGAAACATCAATAGCGCTACGGAAGTCCGTTTCGGAGGTACCAGTCTCCTTCTTCTGGAGCAGGAACCCTGAAATAATCAGGCCGAGCAAGCAAGAGGAGCAGAAAATCAAGGGAATCAGGCTGAATCTCAAGTTGAAAAATGGCCCCATTTATGATCAAGGGGAGAAAATTGGTTGGACATGGCCAGACCTCATAGCAAAGAGAGGTGGCTTTCTGGGGGCAGAATAGGGCGGGCTAGAGGCAAAAGTGTCTGGGGGTTTTCTTTTTTTTTTTTTTTATGGTAACCCTATTACATCCTGATAGTTCTTTGAGTTTGTGCAGCTGTCAGGTGCTTTTGCTTTGCTTTGACTGGAGCTGCTTTTTGCTACCCCTAAGAAGCTGCCACTCTGGTGTCCACCTAGTTTGCGTAATGAATATGCCAGCCCTGACCACTGCTAGTAGCATGGCAATTCTCCTTTTCCTTTCCACGCACACTGCGCCACAGAATATGTTCAGTATGGTCAACTACAGTGCAGGTTCTATACAGATGCAGGCTTTAGATATGTACGTACAAACATAGTCCCAATACAGAAAAAAAAAAAAATAAAGCAGAGGAAGGCAGTGGAGGCTTCTTTCACAATTTACAAGAATGTTAACCTGCTGCAAAAGGACCACCTCCAAGTCTGAGAAAGCAAATTAAGTTTCAAGTTTAATATTTATTTGATTAATCGCCTTGTCAGTATTCAAGGCGATTTACACATGAATAAAAGTTACAGAATAAAAAGCATTTTAAAACAATTTAAAAACTGACTAGACACAGACGATAACTAGACAAACTGGAAACAAGAGGAAGGTAGGGGAAGAAGTTACAATGTAATTGAGCAGAGTGGGAAGCCAAAAATGGAAAACACAAAAGGATGGGATGAAAAATAGTTGAATGTGTGGAATGTGTGGAGAAAAGGCAGTTAGGTCCAAAATTTTATTGAATATTGATTAAAAGGAACCAATGATATTAGATTACAAAAGCATCGTTAAATAAGAAAGTTTTCAGTTTATTTTTAAATTTGTCTAGATTGATTTCTTCACGTAAATAGATGGGGAGAGAATTCCAAGTTTGGGGTGCTGTCACTGAGAAAATATACTGCTGGCGAGTATTTATTATTTTTAATGAGGGAATCATTAGTAAATGCTGTTGGTCTGATCTTAGGGTTCTATTGGAGGAATAAGGGATTAATAATTTATGAATAAAGGCCGGAGTTTTAAACAGAAGAGATTTAAATGTGAGCAAACAAAGTTTGTACGTTATTCTGTGGGCTACTGGAAGCCAGTGAGCTTCCTTAAGAAGAGGAGTTATATGGTCGAATTTTTTAGCTTTTGTAATAAGTCTGATGGCTGTATTCTGAATAATCTGAAGGCGTTTGATTTCTTTTTGTGCTATACCATAGTCTGCAGTGTACCTTCGGTGACGGGACTAAATCACGCGAGACAACGGCGCGCAGACAACTGAGCGCAAGGTTGACGGCGCGCTGAAGAAAAGCACTATTTTAAAGGACTCCGACGGGGGGGGTGTGGGGGTAACCCCCCACTTTACTTAACAGACATTGCACTGGCGTTGTGGGGGATTTGGGGGGTTGTAACCCCCCACATTATACTTAAAACTGAACTTTTTCCCTAAAAAACAGGCAAAAAGTTTGGTTTCAAGTATAATGAGGGGGGTTACAACCCCCCAAACCCCCCACAACGCCAGCGCAATGTCTGTTAAGTAAAATAGGGGGGGTTCCCCACCCACACCCCCTGTCGGAACCCTTTAAAATAGTGCTTTTCTTCGGTGCGCCGTCAACCTTGCGCTCAGTTGTCGGCGCGCCGTTGTCTCGTGCGATTTTGTCTATGAACCGTACCTTCAGTGCTCAACACCTGCTAACACTGACCAAAAAGGGCCACAATCCAGTTGGCTTTTCAGGATTTCACCAAGGAATTTGCACAAGATCTATTTGCGCGTGATGCTTCCATTGTATGCAAATAAATTTCATGCATATTCATTTGGGAAATCCTGGCAACCCAACCTGGCGAGGGCTGAGGTTGGACCAGACATGATAAAAAGGGGGAACACAGTACTGCCTTGTGATAATGTCCAAATGTATAAAAGAAAGGCAGATGAGATGTCAAAACAGACGACAGTCACCAGCCTCTTTCAACAATCTTTATTCTCTTGGTCTCAACAAGGATCCTAGTTTCAGCAATTGTTTATTGAAAGCTTCTATACCACTACTAATGACTGGGGAGTCAATTCAGAGCGCTTTACATGAGCTTCTGTAATGGTGTTACAATACAGAGTTAGCGTTTTCTGAACTGGTTTTCCATGTAGACATATTTATACCATAATCAATCAATGACGCATTGTCTTCATCAAGGGACAAAATCACTATTCAAAAAATAAAACAAACATATCAATAAATATCAAACATACAGTACCTATAAACAATAATGCATATTTGCAAAAAGTAAAACAGTACAAAAATCAATAAAAGCTCTAGATCTTCACACCAACTCATCATCTTGCTGAGGCACTGGAGCCACCTCGTCTGTACAGCAGAGGTTAATCCAGCTCCAGTCTTGACCTTGTGACCTTTCCCAGGCAAGGTAGGTGATTGAGGATTTCACTGGGCAGCCTACTCACCTAAGCTTACAGCTAGATGTTAGCTGTCCTGTCCTGTGCAGGCTTGTATTGCATCCACTGTTGCTCAGAGGAAGACCACTGTTTATTCTTGTTACACTAGACAACGTAGGCACCTTCCACCTTTGTTAAAATGAGAGCTTTTTCAACCGTCTCACAAAGCCTGCGTTGAACACTGACTGCATATTTCCAGCTATACATCCATTTTGGACTGTATTTCACTTGCTGGAATGTATTCTAAGCTTTATTGTTTCTGGCAGAGGGCCCTTGGAGTGAGCTCATTCATTAGACAAGGAATGTGAGCTTTCTCTTCAGGGCAAATTGTGTCCTTCTTAATTATTACCATTCACAGAGATGCCCTGTTCCCATTAATGGTCGGCGCCAGGAAGAGTGATGCAATAGGGCAGTGAGCTAGGATAATTAGAGCTGCTTAACCATTAGGTAAGACTAGGCAATTGCCTAAGACAGCAGCTTGAAGGGGTTGGCATCAAAGAGCAGCTGCAGTTAAAGCAAAGCAATAGCTTCTGACAATAATCTTACTCAGAACTCATCAGTTCTATTGTACCAAGGTTGGAATGGTCCACCCAAGTGCAGGCAGTAGGGGGTGCACACAGAATGGTTGTGGGGCTGTAATTCATATATGCATGGCCATCAGTTCCACCAGCCCTGCCCCCTTTGATGACAATTGCCTGATCTGGAGCAAGAGAATGGCAGAGCCGATGGCCGCGCCCAAATAGACTGCGGCCCCATGACCGCTCCATACATTCCCCCTCCCCCCCACCCCCCACTGCCTGGAGGAGAGGGTGTCCACCCCAAATGGATACCAAGTCAGGTATGCCACTTCTCATCAGCAAATACTCTTACTTGCAAGGATGAGCAATTTTCAAATAGACCTCTTCCAGAAATTGCTTTTCTTGTGTAAATATCTATGAAGTATAGGCATATTTAAAAATATTATGTCCAATTAAGCATTTTTGACAGTATTATTCTGGGAAGGGTGGTGCAGAATTAATTATGACTGTTTTGCTTATCAAAATCTCAAATGGGGGGAGCTAAAGGCATTAACATTAATTGAGGCAGGCAAGCCTGCAGGTTTACTGAGTGTACCCAATACCCATTGCACCAATCCTAAGGATATCAACTTCAGTTCAAAGGTTTATGAGGCACATGTGAAGAAGATGAAGCTCTTTGTTTTACTTATGAAGGTGTGGGAGATCCTTTTTCAAGGTTACCTTTCTTCGGATTGCCCTTTGGACAATTGAAAGAGAGTCTTTCATCTTCCTCCTCACCAACTGCTTCACTCTGGAACCAGTGCTCTCCTCAATGCCAGCAATCTATGTAGGTTAGACCTCTTTAAAATTCTGTGTCTAAGAACAGCTCAGCCTATTCCTTGGACACAAAGCTACTCATTCATAAGAACATAAGAATTGTCACTGCTGGGTCAGACCAGTGGTCCATTGCGCCCAGCAGTCTTCTCACGCGGCAGCCCCAGGTCAAAGACCAGTGTCCTAACTGAGACTAGCTTTACTTGCGTATGTTCTGGTTCAGCAGGAACTTATCTAACTTTATCTTGAATCCCTGGAGGGAACGCTCTGGAAGAGCGTTCCAGTTGTCTACCACTCTCTGGGTAAAAAAGAACTTCCTTACGTTTGTACGGAATCTATCCCCTTTTAACTTTAGCGAGTGCCCTCTCTACCTTGGAGAGGATGAACAACCTGTCTTTATCTACTAAGTCTATTCCCTTCATTATCTTGAATGTTTAGATCATGTCCCCTCTCAGTCTCCTCTTTTCATGGGAGAATAGGCCCAGCTTCTCTAATCTCTCACTGTACGGCAACTCCTCCAACCCCTTAACCATTTTAGTCGCTCTTCTCTGGACTCTTTCGAGTAGTACCGTGTCCTTCTTCATGTACGGCGACCAGTGCTTTAATAGAGGATAGAGCAGTGCATCTCAAACTGTGTGCCTCCTGAGATTTCAGGTATGCCACGGTACACTGGGGAGGAGGAGAGGTGCCAGTGCCAGCTGCCTGCCTACAGGACGTGCCTCTCGTGGCGAGAGGCATGTCCTGTAGGCAATCAGTGGGCGCCTACACCTAACCTTCTCTCTGGCCCTCTTACCTTCTGGCATCTCAAGGCCCATCTGTCATCATGGCGATATCCATGCACTCGAGCACACCTTTAGTGTGCCGAGGCTCGAGAAAGTTTGTGGGACACTGGGATAGAGTATTCAGAGCCATGTCCATATTTCAAATAACAAACTTTATTGAGCTATTATTTGCACTGTAAGCCATCACACAGAGACTGATGGTGATAAAGATAGTCTCGGTACGAAAGGAGGGAAATGAGATATGATACAAACATTCAAAGACAGGTCTCCTCAGTAAGGTACCGAAAGGAATAATATTCCACAGAATGGATGAGTCATCTGAACTTCCCTCTCTTCAGCCTCATAAGAAGGAATGCAAGGATTTTTTTTTTTTTTCCACTGAGAAGGTGATGGTCCCCTGGAACTAATTCCCAGTGGAGGTTTACAAGAGCCGAAACAGTGGCAGAATTCAAGCATACAAGGATTAAACCCAAAGAAATGGAATCTCAGTGGTAGAGGAAAAGAGCCGAGACTGATCAGGATCTGTGGCTGCAGAGTGCAGTGGAACAGAAGCCAAGGGTGTCCCAGTCATCTTCATATGCTAGGTGTTCCAGCTATTTCCTGAAAGTTCTTCTAACTTGTCTGGTTTTGAGAATAGTCATGATAAATATGTATCTATAATAATAAAACCCTAGAGCGCGCATGTGCTGTTCAAACTTCGTGATTCCTGGCGCCGTGAGGTGTGCTTTTGCACCTGCGCTAGCTGGAGGCGCATGTGCCAGCAACTCCTCCCTCCTGGCTCAATCGTCCTCCCAAGGCGAGAAGGACAAAAAAGTTTCGTCTCCACAGGGGGATTCGGCGCTCGCGACGGGCTGCGTCTTCCCGCCTCAGCTTCTCAGCTGGCTCGAGCGCTGTGGCGCGGCCAAGTCCGCCGCTTAGTAAACATAAATAAAAGGGCTTCGCCGCCGTAACCAGGCTCCACGCGAACAAATGAAGAGTTAACGCTGCCCAAGCGCCGCCCCCTGTCGTCCCCGCCTAAAATGGCGGAGGGCTCGAGTCTCGCAGCGGTTGATCGCCGAGCCGTCGATTTCTCGCCAGAGGGTGGGGTGACGCCGGAGTCAATGTCTGCTTGGGAGGAGGCAGGAAGGTGGCCAAGGGCGGCGAGTTGCAGCGGACCGGGGGGAGGAAATATCGCCAGCAGATAGGCCAGGCTTGGGCGCAGGAGGGACAAGGCAGGCTGGCTTCAGGGGAGGGGTGGGACAAAGGCTGAAAGACAGTAAGGGGGACATAGGGAGGAAGGAAGGAGAGAGAGGCAGAGAAGGGGTGGGGGTTGTAAGCAGAAGAAACACAGAAAGGTCTGTACCAAAGGGGAAAGACAGGAGGCAGATGCTGGACTATGAGAGGTGCAGACGGGGGGGGGGGGGGGGGTGAGACCCTGATGAAGAACAGAGAGATGGAAGATCATAACAGAGGAGGAAGAGAGAGACAAAGAAAAAAAACCCAGACAGACAGACATCTCTAGCACCCGTTAATGT
Source organism: Geotrypetes seraphini (assembly GCF_902459505.1). Lineage (NCBI taxonomy): Eukaryota > Metazoa > Chordata > Amphibia > Gymnophiona > Dermophiidae > Geotrypetes > Geotrypetes seraphini. The sequence goes on from NC_047098.1 coordinate 19,151,045, forward strand.
AACGGGCTTAAAGACTAGTGAGATATATTTGCATACTTTAAAGACACAAGTATGCAAATATATACCATGCACAGTCATTAGGTTGTTTGAAAACCTCACTGATTAGATGGGCTTCCAGAACTGTGTTGCAAAACCCTGTTTTAGGTTAATGGGCTAGGATTTACTGCAAATTAATGTTCCTTTACAGGTCAAAAGAGATGTTGATACATCAGTTGAGGAGTAGAAACTACACCCAGCTACGTGTGAGGAGAGTATTACAGAGATGTAGGGTCTCTCACTTTTGGGAAATATAGAAACTTTCTTTAGTAATAGCTGTTGGTAGGGTTGCCAGACATCTGGGGAAAAACCCGGACATGTCCTCTTTTCAGATGAGCTCAAGCCACATCTGGAGGGCCCCTGAGCATGCACGGATGATGCCACGCACATCTGCGTATGCTCCAGGCCCTCCAGTTGCAGCTGGAGCTCATCCGGAAGAGAAGAGGCTTTGTGAAGGAGGTGGGGCTGGAGGCAGGACTGGGCGGGGCTAGGGCGGAACAGGATGGGGTTATGTGTCCGAGGTTTCCCAGAGAAATATACCTGTTGGAGTGTTTCCAACTATCTCCTGGAGGCACAGCTAGTCAATCATGTTTTCAGCATATCCACATTGAAAATGGAAAAAAAGACAAGACGCAAGACCATATGAAGAAAAATGTTTTGTAATCGATGCTCCCAGGAGATGGTGCCTGACATTGGCACGTTTCGCCAACTAAGCTGCAGCAGGGGCATACAACCAGCTGGTGACACATAACTGCTTCCACCGGTGACAGGTCAAAAGCGCGCGCCGACAACCCAGTGCAGACAACTGAGCACAAGGCGGAAGCGCGCCGAAGAAAAACAGTATTTTAAAGGGCTCCGACAGGGGTGGGGTGGGGGAGAACCCCCCACTTTACTTAACAGAGATCGCGCCGGCGTTGTGGGGGGTTTGGGGGGTTGTACCCCCCCACATTATACTGAAAACTTCACTTTTTCCCTAAAAAAAGAGGGAAAAAGTTAAGTTTCCAGTAAATGAGGGGGGTTACAACCCCCCAAACCCTCCACAACGCCGGCGCGATCTCTATTAAGTAAAGTGTGGGGGGGGGGGGTTACCCACCAACACCCCCGTCGGAACCCCTTAAAATACTGTTTTTCTTTGGCACGCTTCCGCCTTGCACTCAGTTGTCTGCGCTTGGTTGTCGGCGCGCCTTTGTCGTCACGCGCTTTTGTCTATGAACCCTTCCACCAGTGCTGAAAGAAATAATCCTGAATAGAGTTACCATACGTCTGGGAAAACGCAGACATGTCCTCTTTGTCCAGATTGAGGCTGTCTGGGTTTGGCAGGGCCGGCTTACAAGGAATCCAGTGGCTCTCCCCCTCTAACCTCCTTGGCGCTGCAGTTCAATTTTCTTTGAACTGCCAGAAGCTCAGCGAGGTGAGCCTGCTGCTGCTAACCTTCCTCAGATTCCGCCTCTCTGCAGCAACTTCCTGTTCCTACATAGGCAGAACCTGCAGAGAAGCAGCTTCCAGGACAGGCTGGTGACAGCAAACTGACCTTGCTGAGCTGACAGTGGCCTGAAGAAAATTAAATTGTAGCACTGAGGAGGGAAGAGGGGGGAGCCGTTGGGTTCTGAATAAGCTGGCCCTGCCAAACTGAAAGCACATGACATAATCAAGCTTGAGAAATGGGCATCGACAAGGCAAATGAGGCTCAACGTGGATGAGTGTAAAGTGATGCATGTCGGTAACAAAAATCTGAAAGCACGAATACAGGATGTCCGGGGCAGTACTTGGAGAGATCTCCCAGGAAAGAGACTTGGGAGTTCTGATTGACAAGTCAATAAAGCTGTCCCCGCTATGTCCGACGGCAGAGAAAAGGGCAAACAGAATGCTAGGAATGATAAAGAAGGGGATCACGAACAGATCGGAGAAGGTTATCATACTGCTGTACCAGGCCATGGTGCACCCTCACCTAGAGTACTGCGTCCAACACTGGTCGCCGTACATGAAGGAGGACACGGTACTATTCGAAAAGATCCAGAGAAGAGCGACTAAAATGGTTAAGGGGCTGGAGGAGTTGCCGTACAGTGAAAGATTAGAGAAACTGGGCCTTTTCTCCCTCAAACAGAGGAGATTGAGAGGGGACATGATTGAAACATTCAATGTACTGAAGAGAACAGACTTAGTAAATAAGGACAGGTTGTTCACCCTCTCCAAGGTAGGGAGAACAAGAGGGCACTCTCTAAAATTGAAAGGGGATAGATTCCGTACGAACTTAAGGAAGTTCTTCTTCACCCAGAGAGTGGTAGAAATCTAGAACGCTCTTCTGGAGGCTGTTATAGGGGAAAACACCCTCCAGAGATTCAAGACAAAGTTAGACAAGTTCCTGCTGAACCGGAAAGTACGCAGGTGAGGCTAGTCTCAGTTAGGGCGCTGGTCTTTGACCAGAGGGCCGCCGCGTGAGCGGACTGCTGGGCACGATGGACCACTGGTCTGACCCAGCAGCAGATATATAGCAGATGCTGTGTATGTGGAATTCCAGAGGCCACAAGAGACAAACTCCGCTTAGCTGTGATTTAAATTTCACACAGGCTCAACATATGCCAATGCCTGCCTGGTCCAGAGGTTTGCACCTCACATTTGCAAGAATAACAGCCTTTTATAAGCAGAAAAACAGAGACAGGATTCAAAAGTTTTGTATATATACATACAGATAGATAGATAGCTTTTTTAAAAAAAAACATAAGAGCAACTGGTAAATATGACTTTCCATGTGAGTAAAAAACTTTCCATGCTTTTTCAACTTTCACCATCAGCTCCAGAGTTTCCCTCGAGGAAAGTAGAGGCTGAATCAGATTAAAGCGTCAATGATGGGCTGTTTGGAACACATTGAAAGGTGCATTAGTCAGAAAAATAAAGGAGTGGGGAAGACCTGTGTTACATTATAGGGAATGTGTCCTTTCTTCACAATTCCTCACTAATTGTGGAAATCTTGAAAACCCAACTGGGTTATAGTCCTCGAGGACCATAGTTGCCCCAGGATTAGGGTTACCACATTTTTTAAACAAAAAAGAGGACATTTGACCCTGCCTCTAGCCCCTCACTTGCCACGCCCCTCCCAAATTAATTTTGACAATTAAATATCAGTACCCAGCGGCAATTCTTATGTTCAAGGTACTGATATTTAATTGTCAAAATTAATTTGGGAGGGGCGTGGCAAGTGAGGGGCTAGAGGCAGGGTCAAATGTCCTCTTTTTTGTTTAAAAAATGTGGTAACCCTAATCCTGGGGCAACTATGGTCCTCGAGGGGGTTTTCAAGATTTCCACAATTAGTGAGGAATTGTGAAGAAAGGACACATTCCCTATAATGTAACACAGGTCTTCCCCACTCCTTTATTTTTCTGACTAATGCACCTTTCAATGTGTTCCAAACAGCCCATCATTGACGCTTTAATCTGATTCAGCCTCTACTTTCCTCGAGGGAAACTCTGGAGCTGATGGTGAAAGTTGAAAAAGCATGGAAAGTTTTTTACTTACATGGAAAGTCATATTTACCAGTTGCTCTTATGGTTTTTTTTAAAAAAGCTATCTATCTATCTGTATGTATATATACAAAACTTTTGAATCCTGTCTCTGTTTTTCTGCTTATAAAAGGCTGTTATTCTTGCAAATGTGAGGTGCAAACCTCTGGACCAGGCAGGCATTGGCATATGTTGAGCCTGTGTGAAATTTAAATCACAGCTGAGCGGAGTTTGTCTCTTGTGGCCTCTGGAATTCCACATACACAGCATCTGCTATATATCTGGTTTTATTTCATAAAACATTAAGAAAAAAAAAAAAAAAATTAATCCGAATGAGCTTCAAGAATGCCTGTTTGGAATCTTGTATGCTTACCTTTGCGGAAACAAACCACTCTGTTGTTCAATGCAAAATATATGTAATGACGCAGTAAATTCTCCGTTTTGTTTGGAGCAACAGAAATCATATTTATCAGTTGTTGGGTTTTTTTAATTGATTCACAAGAACCATAGCTTCCCCCCCCCCCCCTCCTGGTTTTAAACTGGAACATATGTTTCTCTCTTTCTCTGTGTGTTCTGAGAGAATTCCTGGAACTGGGTTCATATTACTTTAGCTATTTTTACCCGCCCTGGTCCTTCCTGTATCCATGGAGATTCATCATAACATTGGCTCACAGACTAGAATGACATAACCTTCCTTTACACTCTCCTACTGCACACAGGCACTCAACGGACATTTGGGATATTTCTGATAAACATTCTTTCTTTCTCTTTCAAGTGAATCTGTGTTCCAGCTGAGCCCTCAGACCCCCCCCACCCCCCTCTTCACCGCGTGCTATTTACGAGTCCTCCCATGTATCACATTTTAATCACAAAAACAGAAATTTTAATGTAAGTGAAAACCTAAAACAAAATGTGGGTTCCGATGGTTAAAATTCCCCAGTACGAGGGGGGTGCTGAAAAGTTCTCAGCCCAGTCAGGAAGAGAATGACGTGGGTGTGGTTCAATCAATGATCACAAACAATGTCAAAACGTAGAATTTCGTTTCTGCAAATTGGCACTTAATGAAATTTTTTTTACTTTTTATTTATTTCTTTATTACGTTTTAAAAATATAAAGCAAGCATCAACGCTTGTTAAGCAAAACGAAAGGAAACAAAATACAAGGTAATATAATATTAATGAAACAAAAACATTCATAATTTCTTCTTAGACCCCAACTTAGAGTACAGTGTGGTGGCCCAAAGCAAATAAGGACTTATAAATCCAACAAGCAATCATTATAACAAAATAGGCATTAACGGGTATTCTCCTCTAAAGACTTATTGACCAAATCTAACCCTTGTTGATCTTCTTTAAGTCCAGAAACGACCGTAAATGGTCTGGAACAAAGAAAGTGTACTTCAATCCGAGATATTTAATGAGGCATTTACATGGATACGCTAGTTGGAAATTTGCCCCCAAATCCTTTACTTCTTGCCTCATATTTAGGAAAAGTTTCCTCCTCTCTTGGGTTTCTTTGTTGACATCCGGATAAATCCATCCCGTTGACCCATGAAAGGATTCTGTGCATTCCTGAAGTATAATTTCATTATAGCATTTAAATCTTGTTGAAACACAAACGAGACAAGCAGAGTTGCCCTCTCCTCAATATGTAAGAAGTAAGTAAGAAGTAAGAAGTTGCCTCCACTGGGTCAGACCGAGGTCCATCTCGCCCAGCGGTCCGCTCCCGCGGCGGCCCATCAGGTCTGCGACCTGTGAAGTGGTTTCTGACCACTATGCACCAAGGATGATTCCAAAATATCTGAAATATTGCCTAAGTCCATTTGAGCCTGAGTATAAGGCTCCGTTCCATTCACTTCAACACCTTTTTTAATGAAATTTTTTTATTTATTTTTTTAAATTTATTTTTAAAATTTTCTATACTGTTCTCCCAGGAGAGCTCAGAATGGTTGACATGAATTTATTCAGGTACTCGAGCATTTTCAGTTAAAGTAGCAAAATAATGCTCAAAATTTAGGAAGTTGGTGGGTTGGATTGAGAACTTTTCAGCACCCCCTTGTAGATTGTAAATGAACCAAAATGCCAATACTGTAGTATTTATTTCTGGTCCTTGAGGGCTACACGTTAGGGTGGTCCAAAAATTAACACATTTTGTTTGTCCCCAAGGCTAATTTTATTCCTTTATATAAAAATGAAAACCACTCAAAATTTTATTTAAAACAAAATTTAGAGTTTGTCCCACCTCACTGTTTTTTTTAGAACTACCGCTAAGCTTAATAGTATATTGCATATGATGTATGATAGTCCTTTTAAGGATGGTAATGGATTTTTTATAATTTCTTTTTATACTATGTAAAACCGCTTTTATATTTGATAATGCAGTATATCAAATTTTTAATAAACTCTAAACCTGAAACCTGTATCGCAAACTGTGCCTCCTGAGATTTCTGGTGTGCTGTGACACACTGGTGAGGAAGAGAGTCGCACGTCCTGTAGGAAGTCAGTGGCGAGAGGCATGTCCTGTAGGAAGTCAGCTAGCGCAGATGACTCCTCCTGGCCAGCGTCTCTCCTCCTCTCCCCGCACCTTCTGGATCCCTCCACCGGTGAGTTGCGGCCAGATGGGCCTCTGTGCATGTGCGGACGTCAACATCCACGCACTTCCGGATGCCTACCAGCCGGGGCACTAGATTTAGTGTGCCACCGGTCAGAAAGTTTGCGAGACTCTGGTATATTGTAATTCTTGTGCACTCGACAAATAATCAACGGTCTATGACATAAGAGCCATCTTTGATGCAAAAGGAAACTTCTTTCGGTGGCTGGCCACTAGCCGAAAGAACAAATTGCTTTTGCTCTTCATCTTTTGTCAAAGTACCATTGTATTTTTCAATGAGGCTTATCCCTCGTTCTGCTGCATCATGAACAACAGTCAGTTTGGATGCCTGATTCCAAAGTTCCTTGAAAACTGGATCATCTGTCCACTGTTTGGGATGTTTCTTAAGGAATATTTTCACTTTTGTTGATCCTCTTTCAATCAAGAGATCAAAAAATGACTATGTTCTCAGACTTTCAAAGGTCACAGATTCCATTTCATCTGTATGCGTGAGATGTCTTGGAATGTACTAGTCGCCGTACATGAAGAAGGACACGGTATTACTCGACAGGGTCCAGAAAAGAGCGACTAAGATGGTTAAGGGGTTGGAGGAGCTGCCGTACAGTAAAAGATTAGAGAAACTGGGCCTCTTCTCCCTCAAACAGAGGAGATTGAGAGGGGACATGATCGAAACATTCAAGGTACTGAAGGGGATAGACTTAGTAGATAAGGACAGGTTGTTCACCCTCTCCAAGGTAGGGAGAATGAGAGGGAACTCTCTAAAGTTGAAAGGGGATAGATTCCGTACAAACGTTAGGAAGTTCTTCTTCACCCAGAGAGTGGTAGAAAACTGGAACATTCTTCTGGAGTCTGTCATAGGGGAAAACACCCTCCAGGGATTCAAGACAAAGTTAGACAAGTTCCTGCTGAACAAGGACGTATGCTGGTAGGGCTAGTCTCAGTTAGGGCGCTGGTTTTTGACCAAAGGGCCGCCGCGTGAGAAGACTGTGAGGGTAACCAGGAATTGCAACCTATTTGCTTACCCAAAGATTTTAGGCTGCAAACTTAGGTCTTATTTAGACAGGATGCTTGCTTTTCAAGCAAACAAACAACAGTCCTGGTTGGGTAATTATATCAGTGGAGCCATGCTGTCCTATGGCGCTTTTAGAAAAGAAATCAAGACAATATTATTTGATAAATTTATCTCTTAATCTGTGCTTTCATTTTTAACATAATTAATTTTATTCCATTCATTAAAAAATTTTAATGTCTTTTTAATACAATAGCTTGTATTCATTTTTTACTATTTTGTATTTCACTGATTGTCCGGTTTTTTCTCTTTTGTGGAAACCGCCTAGAATTCTTTTAAGGCGGTATAGAAAAATAAAGTTATGTCATGTTATGTTATAACTGCTAGTCATGATGGACCACTGGTCTGACCCAGCAGCGGCAATTCTTATGTTCTTATGATAAATCCAAAACTGCTCTCTGGCTAACAAAAAAAGATGGGGGGTGGTGGTGGTGGTGGGGGGGGGGGAGGGGGGATTTGCATCATTGAAGTACGAAGAAACTTGTTCTAGAACACGCCATTTTAATTCCAAAAATATATGGTCCTGTTCAATATTATGAGAGACCAGAGGAGCTGTCAACTTCCAGGTCTTTAAACAGCTAGTGTTCTCTAAGTCTAATTCTTATAGGGCATGTAGTGCAACCAACATATAAGAACTCGCATGAACATGAAATGACATAAACTACGAATGCTGAAGCACATGTAGTCCTGGCTTTTAACCTGTAAAGCTTGTCCTTAACAGGATGAACCCAATAATTTCCTCTCTGAGCTGTTTTACACTTGGTGCATTGGCCACAAGTTAAATGAACCCTATCTTGTTTCCTTAATTGGAAGTTAGAAAAAAACAACCCAAATTCTCTGATATATTTTTCCCCCTCGTGTAAGCAATACAGGGTCTTTCCTGAAAAATGGGGTGCAATTGAAGAATATGCCAGTGTTGGTGAATGCTTTTCACTATCACATACGCCTGAGTGGAATGAGAAAGGACAAAAACTTGTTTGAAGGTTCTCTTGGTTTATTCATACGTCGTAAATCCCGTTTGGCATAACGCGCCTGCAGGAAAGCCTTGTGTACAACTGTAGTGGGGTATCCTCTAGCTCAAAACTTCCATTCCAAAATTGATACTTCTCTCTTATATTCTTCCAAAGAGCTGCAAATTCTGCAAATACAAAGGAATCGACTAATAAGTAGGGCTGATTTTAATCATTTGGGATGAAAACTGCTATAGATCAAAAAAATTATTTTTCTCTGCTGTTTTATGATGAACTGTAGTCACCAGGGAAGAATCCTTTCTCTGTACTACTCTATCAAGAAATTAAACTGAGTTTTGGTCATAAGTAGCTGTAAATCGAGTTCTTCCTGCAAAGCAGTCCATATTAGGAAAATATCATCAATAAAATGAGTCAAAATCCGTATGTTTTTATACTGAATGGCTGGGTACAATAGATGCTCTTCAAAGTGAGTCATAAAAAGATTGGCAATGCTGGGCGCTGCTGTGGTTCCCATGGCAACCCCCTGGCATTGTAGGAAAAAAGAACCCTTAAATTGGAAATAATTTTTAGTCAGAACCAAATTAGCTAAAGTAATCAAAAATGAAGTGGGCCCTCTTCTCAGAAAAGTGTCTCCTGCTCAGTGTCTTGAACAATCTGTAAAGCTTGATCCTGTGGTATACTTGTATATAGTGCCACCACATTGCCTTCAGTTTGTATATAGAAAGAGATTTTATTTGGGTTTTCTTTATTTTCAGTAGGTTATTGCCTTACCTTTTTTTTTTAAGTTAGGTTCGTAAGATGAAAGCAGAATCAAACTTTTTTTGTGTGGTGAGTTCTTTGAGGAAATGACCTAGTTCCGTTCTACACCCATTGTAGCATGAGGAAGGCTTCTATGAAGGCACACCGTGATGATGCAGGGTCAGGGGTCAGTATCTTTTTATTTAAGAGTTTGCTCTAACTAATGTCAGCAACATTTTTCTTTGTTTATTATTATATAATACTTGAACATGCTGTTCACCGCCATTGTCTTGACTTTCTCTCATCTCCAGCTATTCTTGATCTGCTTCAATTGGGCTTTTGCCTTCTTCATTCTACAGAAACTGCCCTTACTAAAGTTTCCAATGACCTGCTCCTGTCCAAATCCAGAGGCCTTTACTCCATCTTCATCCTCCTTGATCTACCTGCAGCTTCTGACACAGTAAATCACTGTCTACTCATGGTTTTATTCCTATCTCTCCCATCGCACATTTAACATATGCTCTGGTGGATTCTCCTCCAACGCCATCCCACTATCAGTTGGTGTATCTCAGGGTTTTGTCCTGGGACAACTTATTTTTTTCTATCTACACATCTTCCCTTGGTGCGCTAATGGCTTCCATGCTATTTCTCTACACCTGAAATCTCTACAGACAATCAGGCCCAGGTGTCAGCCTGACTGTCTGATATCACTACCTGGATGTCTCACCGCCATGTAAAATTAAACATGGCCATGACTGAGCTCCTTATCTTTCCTCCTAAACTATCTCTCTATTTCTGTGGACAATGCCCCCATCATCCCTGTGTCATCGGCTCAAAACCTCAGGGTAATCTTTACCTCATCTCTCGCCTTCTCTTCACAAATCCAACAGATCACCAAAACCTGTTATTTCTTTCTCTACATCGCCAAAATCTGACCCTTCCTTTCTGAGTGCACTGATAAGACCCGCATCAATACTTTCATCACCTCTTGCCTAGACTACTGCAACCTGCTTCGTGCTGGCCTTTTACTAAACCATCTTTCTCTGCTTCAGTTTGACTATACTACCTCTCTCCTAATTGGCTCCCTATCTATTTCTGCATACATTTCAAACTCCTCTTACTGACCTACAAATGTATTCACTCTGCAGCTCCTCAGTACCTCTCCTCTCTCCCTATACTCCACCCAGGGAACTCCGCTCATCAGGCAGATGAAACTAAACTGTTCAAACCTGTCAAAACGCATGCAGATTGTGGAAAATTGCAGGCAGACCTCAGGAAACTGGAAGACTGGGTGTCCAAGTGGCAGATGAAATTTAATGTTGACAAATGCACACTGATGAATTGGGAAGAATAATCCGAATCACAGTTACCGGATGCTAGGGTCCACTTTGGGGGTTAGTGCCCAAAGAAAAGAATCTGGGTGTCATGAAACCTTCCACTTAATGTGCGGTGGTGGCAAAAAAGCAAACAGAATGCTAGGAATTAATAAAAAAAGGGATGGTTAACAAGACTAAGAATGTTATAATGCCCCTGTATTGCTCCATGGTGTGACCTCATCTGGAGTATTGTGTTTAATTCTGGTCTCCTTATCTCCAGAAAGATATAACAGCACTAGAAAAGGTTCAAAGAAGAAGAGCGACCAAAATGATAAAGGGAATGGAACTCCTCTTGTATGAGAAAAGACTAAAAAGGTTAGGGTTCTTCAGCTTGGAAAAGAGACGGCTGAGGGGAGATAAGATTGAAGTCTTCAAAATCCTGAGTGGTGTAGAAAAAGTGGATTGATTTTTCACTCCATCAAAAATTACAAAAACTAGGAAACACTTGATGAAGTTACAGGGAAATACTTTTAAAACCAATAGGAGGAAATATTTTTTTTCACTCAGAGAATAATTAAGCTCTGGAACACACTGCCAGAGGTTGTGGTAAGAGCGGATAGCGTAGCTGGTTTTAAGAAAGGTTCGGACAATTTCCTGGAGGAAAAGTCCATAGTCTGTTATTGAGAAAGACATGGGGGAAGCCACTGCTTGCCCTGGATCGGTAGCATGGAATGTTGCTACTCTGAGATTCTGGAATGTTGCTACTCCTTGGGTTTTGGCCAGGTACTAGGGACCTGGATTAGCCACCGTGAGAAAGGGCTACTGGGCTTGATGGACCATTGGTCTGACTCAGTAAGGCTATTCTTCTCCTCTTTAGCCAACTCCAGACTCAGTCCCTTCTACCATATGCCTGGAACAAACTGCCTGACTTGGTACATCTAGCAGCATCCTTGGCAGTATTCAAATCCAGACTCGAAGCTGCTTTCAATTTGAAATTCCAATCCACCTGCTAGGCACCCACTTCTGTCTTGCTATTCCCTCTGTAATTCTCCCACCTGTGCACTGTGTATAGATGCAACTTTTTGTCCAGTGTGTCTGTCTCAACTAGATTGTAAGCTCATTCAAGCAGGGACTGTCTCTTCCATGTTCTGAAATACAGCGCTGCATAAGCCTGGTAGCGCTGTAGAAATAATAAGTAGTAGAAGCCTAACCTGAGAATATAAATTGCATTCTTTCTTGGGGCAACTGCTCTGCATGAGGGGACTTCTTCGCCCTCCTCTCTGATCAGAGTTTTCAGAGAGCTGTCTCTTTTGGGTGAGGGAAAGGCACCGTCTCATTCCTTGTCTCAAGCTGCAAAGTGCCTCAGCCACCCCTGAACAGTGGCACTGCTGGAAGGAGACAAGTGTGGCACACATTGATCCAGCCCCTACTTGTCTGCACCCTTTCCCAATCACTTCTTAAAAATCACTTCTTAAAACTGGCAGCAGGTAAAGCGCTAAAACGCCTCAGTTCCTGTTGCTGCGGTGCTACAAGCAGAGAGATCTCACAACTCATATAGTGAGACTTCAGCGATGTAACAGCCTGTGGTGAAGGACTGACATGCTTTCTCAGTGCCTGACTGCATGGGAGAGAAACTGAACATTGATCAGGAGGTAGCATGGCAGCACAGCTAGAAATACGAGCACTGTGTCCTGCGCTAACCTCCTTTGAGACTTTACAAATATTTTATATGGCTCATGGGAACAGGTAGGAAGCAAAGAGCCTTCCCTAAACTCTCCATGGCACTCCTCCCTGCAGATCTGAGAAATCTCCCCTCTACTGCAGACCCACCTCTGACACTTCCTCTACTGCACTCTCATTCCTTCCCAGCAGAGACTTCAGTCATGGCAGGCATTTTCATCACTGAAAAACCATGGGCAGGAGTAAGTGGGAATTGTTCCTGCTCCGAAGCTCCGCTAGCCCACCAAGGACTCGAGGTAGGCCTGGAGTCCTTCCTCTGGGTCTGGGAGGGTGGTTGGTGGTGCCTGTTCGGGGAAGGGAGGAGGAACACTGCCTTTTCTTGTAAGGGGGATGGGGGGGGTGCTGATGGCAGGGGAAGTCTCCTGGTTCAGATGGGGGTTGATGGAAGCAGTGGCAGCCGCGGAGATGGAACACTAGTGGGAGGGAGGGTAATAGGAATGGGACTTTAGGGGAGAACTTGAGTATAGACTGAGACCCTTGAAGCAGTCTGGATATTTTATTTTAAAAATTTATATTCTGCATATCCTGCAATTCTATCTGGATAATCGGCGTTCGGATAATTGGCATTCTACTGTACTATCTTTCTGTGTTTCTGTGGTACAGCCAAAGTGGTTTACATGTATTAGATGCAGGTATTTTTTCTGTCCCTCAGCTTAAAAGTTTTTATACCTGAAGCATGCGACTTGCCCAAGGTCAGAAGGAGCTGTAGTGGGAATCAAACCCGACTCCCCTGATTCTCAGCCTACTGCCCTACCCTTTAGTCTATTGCTCCCCTTCACACTGTTTCCAAGTAGTGGCGTAGTAAGGGGGGGGCGGTCCACCCCAGGCACCATCTTGATGGGGGCACCGGCACCTGTCCTCCTCTCAGACCCCCTCCTCCTTCCAAGCTCCCTTCCTTGTATCTCTTTAATGTCACTTCCTGGACCTAGGAAGTGACATCAGAGAAAGAGCCAATGCTGGCGTGAGCAGCAGGTTGGGGTTGCTGCTAACGCCGGGAATGTTAAAGAGGTGTGGGGGAAGGAAAGGAGGGTGTGTGTGTGGCAGAAGGGGCGAGGAAGGAACAGACGGGGGTGGGGAACCTCTCACTCTCGCTTACGTCACTGTTTCCAAGTTTCTTTCAATCTTGATATCCCGCCTATCACAAAATGGGGGTGAAGGGGAAGGTTGTGTTTGGACCATACATATGATTGAGGGAAAAGAAGGGGGGAGAACTACAAAATATTTTTAAAAAACATTCCTGTAAATGGCACAGGAAACTAAAGGAAATGAGAAAGTTGGGACTGTGCACCCCTAGCTCCTGCTCTGAAAACTCTTCACACCAGTCCCTTTGGCAGACCTTGATTCGACAAGGCTCGGCATGGCAGAATGCTCCTCGTAACTCATCTGAAAACTCGAGCAGATCCGTCTTAAACAAAGGCAGCAGAGACAGCACGACACGGCGCCACCAGGACCAGGCTCAAGACACCCAGAGCTGCCTCGCTTTTGAGCCCATTAGTCTCCCATGTGGCGCTCTTGCCTGGGACTCGAGATAGTGCCAAGAATGTTCTGACTTTGTGTGTGTGATAGTCAATTTGGAAGGCAGCTGTGACAGCTGTAGCCTGGGAATTAGCTACCAGTCTGAGCTGCTTTCGGTGCCGAGACGAGGAGGATGATAACAAGCAGAAGAGGCAGAGTCTGAAAGTGAAAAGCAAACAGCAGATGCTAGTAAAGGAATACTGAAAAGTCAAGGCAGAAACAAGTGGCAAGGTAAAAGGACGATAGGCTTGATATTCAGCTGGTTGGCAATCAGTGTTTTGCTGACTGTTGCCGTTGTTATCCCTGGAAATTCTATATCAGGTCATGTATGGAATGATCTACATAAGAATAGCCTTTAACCAGCAATGAACATGATTGCTTAAAATAGTCATCCTGGGTCAGACCAATGGTCCTTCTAGCTTGGTGACGGGACTAAATCGCGCGAGACAACGGCGCGCCGACAACTGAGCGCAAGGTTGACGGCGCGCCGAAGAAAAGCACTATTTTAAAGGGCTCCGACGGGGGATGTGGGGGGGGGGGAATCCCCCCACTTTACTTAACAGACATTGCGCTGGCATTGTGGGGGGTTTGGGGGGTTGTAACCCCCCACATTATACTTAAAACTGAACTTTTTCCCTAAAAAACAGGCAAAAAGTTCAGTTTCAAGTATAATGAGGGGGGTTCCAACCCCCCAAACCCCCCACAACGCCAGCGCGATGTCTGTTAAGTAAAATAAGGGGGTTCCCCGCCAACACCCCCCCCCGTCGGAACCCTTTAAAATAGTGCTTTTCTTCGGCGCACCATCAACCTTGCGCTCAATTGTCGGCGCGCCGTTGTCTTGCGCGATTTTGTCTATGAACCTTTTAGCTCATTAGTCTGTTTCCAACAGTGGCCAATCCAGGTCACAAATATCTGGCAGAAACTCAAATAACAGCAACATTCCATGCTACTGAACCCAGGACAAGCACTGTCTGTAACTATCAGTAGTCACTTCTGGGCATGTGGTTTAAGAAGGAGGTACAAGGGCTTCATTGATCAGTTGAAGGGGTGCGGGAACTGAAAAAGGTTAACGGCCTCTGCTCTAACTCAATCAGAACCAGGCACTATTTAAGTACCGTATTTGCCGGCGTATAGGACGACTGGGCGTATAAGACGACCCCCCAACTTTCAGTTAAAAAATAGAGTTTTGTGTTATACTCGCCGTATAAGACGACCCCTTCTTCCGCACACCTTCTCTACCGCCCCGGGTGCAGCACAGCCGGCCAGGTCCCCTTACTTTTGTGGCACTTCCCCGACCGACCGACAACAGCCCCGGTCCGACAAACCTCCCTGCCCTTAACCGCGAATCTAAATTACCTTCTTACAGCTGCTGTAAGAAGGTATTTAGATTCGCGGCTACAGGGCAGGGAGGATTGTCGGACCCGGGCTGTTATCGGTCGGTCGGGGAAGTGCCACAAAAGTAAGGGAACCTGGCCGGCTGTGCTGCAACCGGGGCGGGGCGGCCGCCCCTCTCTCTTGGTACCGCGAGGCTACTCTCCTTCTCCTTACCTGCCATGCCTGCAGCACAGAGCCGAATGGAAGTCTTCCCGACATCAGCTCTGACGTCGGAGGGAGGGAGGGCTTTGTTTAAGCTTTGTTTAAGCCCTCCCTCCCCTCCGACGTCAGCGCTGACGTCAGGAAGACTTCCGTTCGGCTCTGTGCTGCAAGCAGAGAAGGTAGGGAGAAGAAGAGCCGCGCGACTGAGTACATCCAGCCCCGCAAGTAAGGGCATGTAAACTGTACCCGGCGTATAAGACGACCCCCGACTTTGGGGAGGATTTTAAGGTACTAAAAAGTAATCTTATACGCCGGCAAATACGGTATATAATATGAAAAGAGAGTATATAAGAGAGACTACACATACAAACACCCACCCCCCACGACCATCACCACCATATTCATCTGGCGGCAGTCAGATTTTTTTTTAAACACTTACCGTCACTGACTGAATTAGCCCCTATATTTAGTGCTGGGCCATGTCTGGGCACCAGCAGTGAGTATTGGGGGCTGAATGTGAATGGGCAGGCTGCCAGAGCTTATGTGGGCCCAGCCAATATTCATCTAGGCTTGCATAAGCAAGTTATGTGGTCCTGGATGAATATCCATCTGGGACCATTTCACTATTAATTAAAAAAAAAACCTTCTGATGTTCCCCCATGGGTCTCTCAACTCCCCCTTGCTGTCCCTCTCCCCTTCTCTCTCCCTTCCCCTCACGTGAACCCCTGCTCTCTTCCTCCACCAATGTACCTGGTAGTCGAGCGGGAGTATTGGGGGCAGGAGGTGAGTTGCTTTCTCCTTCCACCTCACTGCTGCAATCCAAAATGGCTGATGCAACCTTTCATGGTACTACAAGTACTGTGAGCTTTGCGAGAGGTTGTGGCAGCCATTTTGGATTGCAGCTTTGAAGGGGCAGGAGTGAGGGGGGCTGCGCTCTTGCCCCCAAAGACCCCCACTGGACCACCAAGTACACAGGTAGCCCGGGGGCCTACCTGCATATCAAAGGGAGGGCAGGGGTTCATTCGGGGAGAGGGGACTTGTCACATCATGGAGGGGGTTTTCAGAGCTTCCCAGGGGGGTTGGGAAGGGTTTAAAAAAAGTTATGCAAGTGCCTGCTCAATATTCAATGCCGGTATCCACATAGCTAATCATCTAGATATTCAGTGGCACCCAAGCACAGTACCGGGTAGAGCTTTGGATTCTTGCCCAGAAATAGCTAAGGAAGAAAAAAAAACTAAACTAAATTAAATTGAATCAGGTTGGGCCTACTGGATGGACCATTCGGATCTTTATCTGCCGTCTTCTACTATGTTACTATCTTTCACTCTGATTAAGTGTCGCTGAATATCCCCTCTTAGGCAGGCGGAAGGGATTTAAGCGGGCAGGAGAGCTTCCTGCCTGCTTAAATTGCTCTATCGGCCCCACAGAGTATATGCAGTAGTGGTACAAGTAGTGTTCCTTACACACTGTGCCAGTGGCCACTTTTCCTATCTTGAAGGAACCACCTATAAAGTTCATACTAGAAAAAAATTATGAAAAATATTCATTTAGGCCTCCTTTTTATCAAGCTGCATAAGTTGTTGTTGTTTTTTTAAATCACAGACCACTGCGGCAAAAGCTCTGTTGCTCATAGGAATTCTATGAACATTGGAACTTTTACTACAGCGGTCTGCGATAAAAAAAAACCCCTTACACAGCCTTAATTAAAAAGCAAATTTAAAATTATTTTTAATATATCGTACATCTACAAATCTGGTTGGTTTACAACATATATGAATAATATAAAACATTTCAACATTTTAAATCTAAAACAAAAACCATCTCTAAAGCATTCAATAACACAGATACAAAACTCACTAGCAAATATACTGTATACAGCATTGTATATAAACACATAGAAGAAAGACCCTTTTCTATAAGCTTTCATTCTGGCCAGCAGTTCAGTCATACTGCCTTCCTCAAGAACATTTCACCTCTCCATATACAATAGCAAATATACTGTATACAGCATCCTATATAATAAAACCTTAGCGGTGCATGCACTTTTAAAAAAGCGTGATCCCTGCTGCTGTGGTGTGTGATCCGTGGCAGTGTTTCATTTTAGAACCCGGCTGCAGAGATCACTCTGATCACTCCCCCTCCTCCCGCCCTCACTCACCAACCCGAAGCAGGGAACACACTGGAGCTTCAACTCACCAACCGCCACCGCCGTTTCTCCTCCTCTTCCAAAGCAGCTTACGATCATGGCCAGCTTTAGCGAACCGGGCAGGCCGCTCTCCAAACTCAGTAGCAGTTCCCTCTGACGCACGGGATCGCGTCAGAGGGAACGTGCTACCGAGTTGGAGAGCGGCCTGCGAGGTTCACTAAAGCCGGCCACCACGATCGCAGGCTGCTTTGAAGAGGAGCAGGCCAGAAGACGCTGGGATGGAGGGAGGGTAAGAACATAAGAAGCGCCATCTCTGGATCAGACCTTCGGTCCATCAAGTCCGGTGATCCGCACATGCGGAGGCCCTGCCCGATGTACACCAGGCGTAATTTTAGTCAACCATATCCCTCTATGCCTCTCGTAAGGAGATGTGCATCCAGTTTGCTTTTGAATCCTAGGACGGTCGATTCCGCAATAACCTCCTCTGGGAGGGTATTCCAGGTGTCAACCACCCTCTGCGTGAAGCAGAATTTCCTGATATTTGTTCTGTACCTGCCCCCCTTAGCTTCATTCCGTGTCCTTTTGTCCGTGTCAAGTTGGACAATGTAAATAATTTTTTCTGCTCTATTTTGTCGATTCCTTTCAATATTTTGAAGGTCTCGATCATATCCCCTCGTAGTCTCCTTTTCTCAAGGGAGAACAATCCCAGTCCTCATATTCCAGTTTCTTCATACCCTTTACTAACTTCGTTGCTCGTCTCTGTACCCTCTCCAGCAGTTTTATATCCTTCTTTAGGTTGGAAGACCAATATTGGATGCAGTATTCCAAGTGGGGTCAATACAGGGGGGGGGGGCAGGAGGAAAGGGAAAGGAGGCTGCTTTGGGGGGGAGGGGTGTGCTTAGGACAGACAGCTGTGCTCGGGGAAGGGGGAAGACAGAAGGGGCCAAGGAGAGACAGGGAGAGGGAAAGGGGGCTGCTTTTGGGGGGGAGGTGTGCGGGGAAACACAGCTTTGCTGTGGGAGGAAGACAGAAGGGGCCATGGAGAGATAGGGAGAGGGAAAGGGGGCTGCTTTGGGGGGGAAGTGTGCTTGGGACAGACAGAAGGGGCCATGGAGAGTCAGGGAGAGGGAAAGGGGGCTGCTTTGGGCGGGGGGGGAGTGTGCTGGGGACGGACAGCTTTGCTGTGGGGTGAAGACAGAGAGGGAAATGGGGCTGCTTTGTGGAGAGGTGTGTGTTGGGGCAAACAGCTTTGCTCTGGGGTGAACACAGAAGGGTCCACGGAGAGAGTCAGGGAGAGGGAAAGGGGGCTGCTTTGGGGGGAGGGGTGTGCTGGGGCAGACAGCTTTGCTCAGGATGAGGGAAGATAGAAGGACACAGACAGTGGCAAAGGAGAGAGAGAGAAAGAAGCACAGACAGACAGACACATCTATTCTAGCACCCGTTAATGTAACGGGCTTAAAGACTAGTTGTATATAAACACATAGGAGAAAGTCCCTTTTCTATAGAGCTTTCATTCTGGCCAGCAGTTCAGTCACACTGCCTTCCTCAAGAACATTTCACCTCTCCATTTCAGGGAATGTGGTCCTACCCTCTGCTCTCTGGCTTTTCAACATGTAGCTTTCGTGCATGTTAAAAAAGCAGAGACAAACTCCAAGCCTGCTTTCTGAAGGACAGCATTGTACTCTCTTTTCTTCTGAACAATGCCTGCAAAATGAGATGATCTGCTTCCTTGAAGAAACAAGGAGAAAAATTATCACGCTCAGAACAATGAGCTCCAGTGTTGAGAATTTTCTCTTCTCTTTTTTTTTCCAGTTAGACAGTTTAACTACATAAATCTGGCAATTCAGTAAACCAAATCAAGAGCTTTTATGTGTTGGGATCTCTTTTTTTTTAATGTCTGCCAAGGATACATTGAGCTCATCAGGAACATTAAAAAATTGGAAGATATGCAGTTAGGTTGAATGACCCTTTGTAGTCATGTGACACAATGAATGAATGATTCTGTTGGCTTTTTTCTCTTTAGAGCCTTGGGTAAAGTGACCTATGTGATATAATCATGGATTCATATACATAATACATCTGTGTTCCCTGTTAATAAAAACATGATAGCAGATTAAAGCCAAATAGCCCATCCAGTCTGCTCATCCACAGTAACCATTATCTCTTCCTCTTTCTAAGAGTTCCCACGTGCCTATCCCATGCTTTCTTGAATTCAGACACACTCTGTCTCCACCACCTCTTCCGGGAGACTGTCCAATGCATCTACCACTCTTTCTGTAAAAAAATTATCACCTCTTAACTACATCCTATGCCTCTCATTTCAGAACTTCTTTTCAAATGAAAGAGACTCGACTCATGTGCATTTGCGCCACGTAGGTATTTAAACATCTCAAGCATAGTTCCCCTCTCCTGCTTTTCCATCAAAGTATACATATTGAGATCTTTAAGTCTGTCCCCATATGCCTTATGACGAAGGCCACACACCATTTTAGTAGCCTTTCTTTGGATCGACTACATTCTTTTTATATCTTTTTGAAGGTACGATCTCTAAATATTCTAAATGAGATCTCGCCTCCTTTTTTCCTACTGGCTACATCTTTCCCTAGCATTCTTCTAGCTCACCTTTTCAATCTGTTTGGCCATCTTAAGATCATCATATACAAGCACATCCAAATCCCGTTCTTCTGTCGTGCACATACGTTCTTCACCCCCTAAACTGTACTGTTCCCTTGGGTTTTTGCAACCTAAATGCATGATCTTGCATTTCTTAGCATTAAACTTGAGCTGCCAAATTTCAGACCATTCTTCAAGCTTCGCCAGGGCTTTCTTCATGTTATTCACACCATCCAGGGTGTCTACTCTATTGCAGATTTTGGTATCATCTGCAAAGAAGGCAAATCTTACCCAACAGACCTTCAGCAATATCGCTTATAAAAATATTAAAAATAATAGGCCCAAGAACAGAACCTTGAGGCACATCACTGGTGACATCCCTTTCCTCAGAGCGATCTCCATTAACCACTACCCTCTGTCACCTTCCACTCAACCAGTTCCTGACCCAGCCTGTCACTTTGGGGCCCATCCTGAAGGCACTCAGTTTATTTATTAGATGCCTGTGTGGAACACTGTCAAAGATTTTGCTAAAATCTAAATACTGTACATCACATCTATCGCACTCCCTCTATCCAATTCTCTGGTCACATAATCAAAGAAATTGATCAGGTTTGTCTGACAAGACCTACTTCTAGTGAATCCATGTTGACTCTGGTCCTGTAAACCACCGGATTCCAGAAACTTTCTCTGTTTTTAAAAGCATTTCCATTAATTTGCTTACCACAGAAGTCAGACTGGCCTGTAAATCCCTACTTCTTCCTTACTTTCACTTTTGTGTAGAGGGACCACATTTACCCTTCTCCAGTCCTTCAGTACCACTCCCGACTCTAGAGAAGCACTGAAAAGGTCAGTCAGCAGAGACACCAGAACTTCTTTAAGTTCCTTCAGCACTCTTGGACATACACCATCTGGCCCCATCGATTTGCCTACCTTTAATTTAGCAAGCACCTCACGAACACAACCCTCTGAGAATCGATCAGGGTCTACCACTCCTCCATCCTTATTCATGTTTGTCTTCTGCAGTCCTACTCCCGGCGCTTCAGGCGTGAACACAGAATTGTTAAGCAATTTAGCTTTTTCTTTATCAGCAGCGGCACAAACATGCCGCAACAGCACTCTCCCATGGCTCTGATGCGGCCCACACCTCTGGCGGCCAGAACAAGACCCAGGAACGGCCCTACATAACTTGTGGATCCGGTGGAAAGCCGGATCAATCACTCGATCCAACTCCCAGATCCAAACGAATGACCCCCAAACCACCCAGATCCCAAGTAATAAAACTTAAAAACTCTTAAACCTTGGTTACAATACCATCCCTGCACAGCAGTCCTTGGAAAATCATTCTATGGTTCAAGGAGCCAAAATGCTCTTAACGACACCATCCATGTAGCCACACATTTATCTCCAGGATGTAAGCTTCTCTGCCCTGACCTTTATCCTCGACAGGGAGGATGGATAAGAATACTACTTGTGCACCTAACTGTTTCACCTTCTTTCCCAGAACCACAATGTCACTTTTGATATGTTCACAGGGGTATCTGGCAGTATCATTAGTGCCAATGTGGATGAGCAGCATCAGATAATAGTCATCAGGCTTGATGAGTCTCGGCAAGTTCTCCGTAATATTTTGGATTTTGGCACCAGGCAGACAGCATACCTCCTGGACAATCGTGTCTAGTCTGCAGATGGATGCTTCTGTACCCCTCAGAAGGGAATCGCCAACCACCAATACCTTACGCCTCCTAGTGGTCACGGATCCAGTAAGTTTTGGAATTTCAAGCTTTGGTCCTTCCTCTCCCTGAGAAGCTCTCATTTCCTCCAGTTCCAGGGCTACATACCGGTTCTTCAGTTCAAAAGCAGTTTGAGTCACAGTACCAATCTTGCAGTCTTCCATAATCTGAGTTCAGTTGTCTTCCCTCAGCACAGTCTCTTCTTCCCCACTGCTGGAAATCTTTTGACACCTCATGAACCATTTCATCGATGTACCTCTCATTCTCATGGATGCTTCTCAGTCTTATCACCTCCCCTCTTAGCTCCTTTACTTCCTTCATGAGGGATTCAAGCTGAAGACAGCTTACACATGGAACCACTCTCCCTGCTTGGATAACATTTTCTGTCTGCACAGAGACAGAAGCTGTAACCTGAGCAGCAGCTTTGGTGACACGATGTTTCCCAGTCATACTGTGGTTGCAGAAGTAAAGTACTTACACCTGGAAAAAAAAAAGAAAGAGCAGAAAAATCCTAACAAAGCAATGCCCTGTTCCTGGTTGACTGAAGAGCCTATAAATCAAAAACCTCCTCCTTGGGGTGGGCAGGAGGGAATTTAACACCATACAGAGACGTTCCTCAACAGCCATTTGTGCCCTAATCTGATCTTATGCCCTGAAATGCAACCTAAAATATCTTTAATTCTGAATTATTGACATCTCATACTCACGACTCCTTTGTTGTGCCTTGATTGTCTTGTTGAGCTTCCTTGGGCTCTCTTTGGTGTTTTAAGGAGATAACTCCATTGTTGAGGAATATGAAGTCTGTGATATAGAATAGGAGCATCAGGATTTATGCAAAGATTATGGCCAATTTTATAGAGAATCCAGACCACTCCCATACAGAATAATTTGTTGAATGACGTTATCAATAATAATGCTAATTTAAAAGTGGGGGAAAAGAGGGATATGATAAACAAAAATGTCGCTTTGACTTGCTTCCCCCATACCTAGCTTGGAATGGGACAATTCATAAAGGCCATTTTATCAGGGATGTTTCAGCTTGGCTGTGATGAAATGACCATGATAAATCATCCCCTTCTGTTGTCGATGTGGACACAGGAACAGGGAGAGGTGCCGGCAAATCGTGAACAGGGAGGAAGCTGTAGTGAATCATCCTCTTCAAGGAGCAGGAATGGGTGCTAGGCGGATTGCGGACAGGAAGGGGAGGGAAGAATTTTAAGGGACATTTGGGGGGGGGGGGGGCATCACCTGAGAGGTGCCAGATCGCAAATCATCCACTTTTGTCACTGTGAACACAGAACACAGAAGAGCTGTTGGCCGATCACAGACAGGGAGGAAAGACTTTTGGTGTGTGGGTGGGGGGGGGGGGGGCATTGTCAAAATTCAAAGGTGCCCTGCTGTAGCTCCCAGACCCAACAAATCTTTACAGCTGTTTCATCGCTGGACAAAGATTCAGCTTTGAAACAGCTGCGATGAAGTGGCTGAGATGAATCATCCTAGACTCTACCTAGCTTGTCCCCCCTGGTGTTACCACTGTCATCCATAATTATATAAGGAGTCTCGGGCACGCTCCTCCCTGAATTGAGTAAGAAGTCCTGGGCACGCTCAACCCCTGGGTTGTATAAGAGGTTGTGGTGCAGTGGTTAGGGCTACAGTCTCCACATCCCCGAGGTTGTGGATTCAAATCCCATGCTGCCCCTAATGACCCTGGACAAGTCACCAAATCCCTCATTGCCCCAGGTACATTAGGTAGACTGAGTCCACTAAAACAGATAGGGAAAAATGATTGAGTACCTGAATGTTAACCAGTTAGACCACACATGTCAAACAGAAGACCCAGGGGCTGACGCCGGCCCGCCTGGCCATTTTATGTGGCCCTCGGTGACTGTGCCACATCTAAGCACCTGACGGTGCAGCCCCAGTCCCAGTGGTGCTCCAAGTTCCTCACTACACTGCCCCAGTATCCATTTGCAGGCCTCAATCCCAAGTGCCTGACCGCGCCACAGGTGTCTGAGGGTGAGGAAGGATCTTTCCTTCTACTAATACTAAGCATCTTTTATTAATACTAAGTAATTTTTATTTAAAAATTCAGCCTGCGACTTAGCCTGTGTTTTAGATTTCGGCCCCTTATGTGATTGAGTTTGACACCCCTGAGTTAGACTATAAGTGGTATATAAATGGTAAGAATAAATAAATGACTAGCTCTCAGCCTTTGAGTTTTTTAAGGGATCTCTGTTCTTGAGCACTGTCAGCCCTAGCCCTACACGATGCAAGAGATCTCAGGCACTCACTCTCAGCCACTGGATTGTGTAAGAGATGCTGTCTCTCCCGATTTGATGCCGAGCCTCTCATTGCTCCGTTGTTTAGAGACTGTCTGTGCATGGACATGCGAGCGCGGGCAAAAAGCAACTGACACGCCTAGCCCGCACGTCTGAGTAGTTTGGTCCCTCTTATACACCGTCGCTGCCGGGTGGGAGGAGCCAGTGTAAGGGTTGGAGGGGGGAACCTTTCCGCGCGCAGAGGGGTGGAGCTTTACAGGCTCCGTCATGGGCGAAGACAAAGGCGGCAAACTGAGGTTGAAGAGACCGAAAGCAGCTCCGGAGCTCCGGTGAGTCGGCCTCTCAGGGCTTTAGGGGACTTTTCGGCTGGGGGGGAGGGTCATAGTAAACGTCAGGCCAGGCACGGAGAGATAAAATGACATCCCGAGGGGCTAAGAGACGAGTGATTATCCGAGACCCTGGGGTGTCACTTTGAGTCTGTGACTGCAGCCCAGGGACAGAAAGTGACTCCTTGAGAGCAGCCCAGGGAGATTATCTGAAGAAGAGAGATTGTCCCAATTTTCCCGCAAGGAGGATGCCTTTTAGTGAGGGGAAGGATAGTTTGAGGACCATTTGGCACATGAGGAGGGGGGAGCCACTGGCCTAGCCCCCTTTTGTCCCTCTGGGGGTATAGGATCCCAGATGACTTGAGTTCCAGGTAGAGTATGTCACGGGGAAAAAATTTGTCCCCATCTCCATGAACTCGGTCCTCGTCTCCCTGCAAGCTCGGTCCCTATCCTCGCAAACCATCTGATCCCATTCACACAAGCCTTGAATAGTTTTATACTGATCACAGCTGCAATACTACTTTATCCTAAAGCAAAAAAAAAGAAAAGAAATAGAAATTTTTTTTCTTCCTTTGTTGTCTGGTTTCTGCTCTCCTCATCTTCTCGTCATTCTTTTCCTTCCATCCACTGTCTGCCTTCTCTGTGCCTCTTCCTTATGGCATCATTCTGCTCTATTTCTATGCCTCTACCACAAACTGTCTGTCTCTCCCTTCCATCTCTCCCTCTACCCCCCCCCCCCCCACTTGTCTGGCACCCATCTTCTTCCCTCCGCTCCCCCCCCCCCATGGTCTGGCATCTATGTCTTCTTCCCTTCCATCTCTCCCTCCCTCAGGTGGTTTTTAGCATCTCTCTCCTCCTTTCCTCCCTTCAGATCTGGTATCTGTCTCCTCCCCCCACCCCAATGCGCTGGTATCTCTCCCTTCTCTCTTTTTCCCTTCCAGGGCTGGTGTGCACAAAAAAGTGAGGACCCAGTTATGGCTCTGATTCCTTTGGTTCTAGCATTTCTTCAAGACGGTCTTGAAAAAGGGATGGCGGTTGGCTCCCTCAAAGTACAAATAATGGTCTGTCGTGCTTCGGGTCTCAGACTAATAGAAGGCCATTGACCTATCATTCAGATGTATCCAGATTTTTAAAGATAGCTTTACATCTGCATCTTCCCTTACTCCAGCCTTTTTCCAACATGGAATCTTAATCTAGTCCTGTTTCTAGTCCTGTTTCTAGAGCTTTGGAGTAGGCATCAGTGATGGACCCAACAGTTAAATCAGCATTTATAGTGGTGGTCACATCAGCATGTGTCTGAACTGCAGGCTTTATCCTGCGGAGAACCTTTTCTCAGAGTTTCAGGGACCGGGGTATCACTACTGACAGTCCCCTCTTTCTTGTCAAAAGTAGTATCAAGTTTTCACGTCAGCTAGGAAGTACAGTTGCCTGTCTTTACGCCCTTGGGTTTCAAGAATAGTGACAAAGTTCTGAAATTGCTGAATGTTTGCAGAGTGTTGCTTCATTATCTGGAAGTGATGATTGAGTTTCAACTGTCTGTTCATCTCTTTGTGCTGATAGCAGGGCAATTGCTGGCCAAAGCCATGCTCTGAGCAAGATATGCTTTTGGTGATCTCATTTGGGCTTGTGTGCTTACAGGCTGTCTCAATGGGCCAGTCAAATATCAAACCTTTAGGAGTGAGGCCTGTTATACACAAATTGGCCTCCTGTTAGCTAAGAAATGGAAAAATTAATCTCCCCCCACTTGAAGTTGTTTATCACAAGTTGGTTTATATTTTTTTGATGACAAATTGACTGCCCTTAAAACTGGCCAGCTAACCTCTGTTCACAAGATATGGGGCCCCTATCTTCAATGGAAGGAAAAGTATCTCATAAGAAGTACAGTAGTTAAATATAGGATATTGCATTGCTGAGATATCATTTTAGAACCTCAGAGAGGCCCAATATGCTCTGATGTCTGCTGTCTGACTGGAGGGATACCAACATAAAGAGGAGTGGGTTGGGGGATGGGCTAGCAGATTGGGAGTTTATTTGCAGTATAATGATGTCACTGTCACGTGGAAATTGTAGTCTTTTGAATTTTATTATCAATATGTTTTCAACACTGTTATAAAATGTTTCAATAAAAAACTTATGACCCCCCTCCCCCCAAAAAAAGAGAAATATAGTGCTCCATTGGCCTGGTGTCCTGGGTGGTTACTCCATTTGTCCAACCTTTGCAATTACCCTGAATCTTTGGGGCTAAAATGACAATTAGAATTCTTCACAATGGGAGCCCCAGTAATTTTAACTCTTTTATTTTTATCCATGCATAAATTATGAGATTTGACTAAGTAAATTTTAGCTGACATATTTTATATTATTTTGCCTTTTCCTTTGCAGCCCATCCGACCACAGCTGCTCCTGGTTTGAAGAAAAGGAACAGCATGATTCTGCTGAAATTTGGAAGCTGGTGCTGCAGGCGACATGTCCCAGTCTGAAAGAGATTCAGTGGGACACAGTACCCCCTTTACCAGAATCCTACAAGAAGGTGATTGTAGAGCTCAAGGTGGATGGACACAATTGCCTAAACTAGATCCAATTTCTGGCTGCAGTGGGTAGAAAGGATGCAGCTCGGCTACAGAGAAAAGTGTCTACTTCTTAGAACGTCTGGTACTGAATTATAGTCCAGAATTCTGAAGCAAAACTGCCAGTGTTTATTTTGCATAGAATTATTTTTCCTGCATCACTTGCTTCATTTTGAGTCATTTTTATTTCTTCTTTTGTTGGTTTTGTGCAAAAAGAATTTTCATGAGATCTGGAACAGTTGCTTTCTAGGGACACTTTAGCAACATGGCATGATGTCATTGTATTGATGCCTGTGCACTTCCGGATGTCCTCCAGCCGCGGCCCTGAGTTTAAAAAGTTTGTGGGAGACTGCCATAAAGCATAAGATCTCAATATGCATACTTTGGAAGAAGAATGGGAGAGGGGAGATTTAATATTGACATTTAAATTTCTCCAAGGCATAAATGCACAGGAAGGAGGCCTCTTTCAATTGAAAGGAAACACTCCAATGAGGGGGGCATAGGTTGAAGGTGAAAGGAAATAGACTTGGGAATAATCTAAGGAAGGCCTACCTAGACATTGGGGGGGAATGGGATTCTAATTTTTTTTTTTTTTGGGGGGGGGGGAGGAGAAGAGGGCAAGCTATTGTAGAGGCTGGAAGTGGGATTGGGAGGGTTTTTACAAGTAAAATTAGTTATGTAGGTGCTGGACAGATATTCAGCCGGGGCCTGTATAACTCTTATGTGGCCCTGGCTGAATATCGGTTAGGCCTGCATAATTTCCGGTGCCCAGCCCATCTCCATTTAGCCCCCAATATTCAGTGTCAATGACCAGACATGGCTCATTGCGGTCAACTGAATATCTACCCCTAAGTTACTTACTTGTAGTTTATGTTCTTCATTGACAGCTCTAAAATACCTGCTCAACTCCCCAATGAGTTGTATTCAACTCACACTGAATAAATACAGAGCTGGAAGATGTGTGTGCTGAAGCAACTCAAAAGTTCCAGCACTTACTAAGATGGAGAAGCTTTCCAGAGAATCTAATCTAATCTAATCTTCTATTTGTGCATCGCTCATAACTATACAGGCTCAAGGTGACTATAAAGAGAGGTAAGAGGGGGAGAGAGAGGAGGTGGATAGGTAAGAGGGAGAGGAAAGGGAGAGAAAAAGAGGGGAGAGAGGAGGAAGGGAAAGGGAGAGAAGAGAAGGTAAAGGAGATTAAGTATCGAACAGATGGATAACTGCCACAGGTAGGTAACTTGATTAAATTCCTTTGATGCAACACTGATTGTGTCTCTTTATGTCGCAGTGTGAAGGAAATGAAAAGGAACCAAGAAAAACAGAAACATTTAATGTTGGAGCAAAACAATTTGAATGGACTGCCTTTCCTTCTTTTGCTGAGGTTGACCAAGTATGTTCGAAGCGCTCAAATCTGTGTAGGTCACTATATGGACAAACCACAAATTTGATGGAAGAAGGCGACATACCTCTTTTGAGAGAGAAATCTTTGGCATGCCTTAAATCTCTCTCAGTTGTAGGAAGCGAGTCTGGCACTCCTAGTGCAAACTCAAGGACTCAACAAAATGCAGAAGTTGGTGCTAAAACAGGAAAACCAGAAAACCCCTCTAAGCAGTGCCCAGCAAAAACTGTACAAAGTCAGCAAGGACAATGGGCTTCGGTTAGCATTTCAAGTTCTCTTCCAGCATCTTCTCAAAATGGTAAACAGAATTTGATTGTGGGATGCCTCTCAAAATGGAATCCAGTACAAGAGAAAGCTGAGGGGAAAGTGAGAAAGAGACTACAGGAGCAGGAAACTGTGACCAAAGAGACAGCGGGTTCAGTAGGAGATACCCCTAAAGCTGGGGATCAAAGAAAGGGATCGGAGAAGGTCAGTTTGTTACTCCAGAGTTGCCCAATGTGTTTGGTCCAGTTCACAGAGTGGTAAGCATCAACTTCTTTCTGTCCCCATATTGCATTAGAATAAGAAAAATCAAATGGTTGCAAAGTATTTTATAGTAATACAGGGGTAATTCTATAAAGTTGTGTATCAATTTTGGTACCCCATTGGTGTATGCTGAGTGACAATTCTTGGCCCCAAGACTCTGTTATGGTGTAAAAAGTACAGTAGTCTTGACAATTGGGTAATGTCTCCCTCTAATCGTGAGATTGCAGAAGGCATCAGATATCTTTTTTGGGCTCTGCCTCCTTCCCCAGTGAACTCTGCTGTAGCTCTTCAGTCTTTCCTTTTGCAGGCGAGATAAAAGGTATCTTTTTGATCTGCTTTGAGATCACTTTTACTTTGGGGGTTTTAATCTGGATTTCAAGGCTTCTGGTGCTAAAGTGGTTCCCAGCAGTCCTGTGACATCTCTGACTGTGAGAAAATACAGACTTTTGGCATAGAAGTCTGTAGTTAGCATGATATCCCCTATATACAGGGCACCTGCTAACCCACTTGCATTAATGTTTGGAGGCTTGGGGATCGTTCCCTTTAGAGCACGGCTCGCTCTTGATTTGTCAAGAGCTTGAGCGCAGGCTATATGGCCCCAGATTGGTCTTCGAGCTTTAGTAGGTGCTAGCTGTGTTTTTCCTCCCTTCCCCCCATCTACGCATATGGAGCAGTGGTGGGGGGGGATCTGAGGGCTTGGTTCAGACTTCAGTTTGACTGGCAGCTCGAAGATACATGCATATGGACCTTCGCATGCTTTTCTGAGGCAGAAGTCTTCTTAATTTTTCAGCTGCAATTGCAGCTGAGCAGTTCCCAGCACCATCAAGACACAGTGAATGCAGGCTATTGTAGCCTATGGGAAAAATTGGGGGGAGGGTCCTGTAAATTGACTTTTTGGGGGTTTCTGGTGCCAGGATTTACATTCCCCACCTCCAAAAATCTCTTTCCTGCCTTTGTGTCAAGTAGGTTGGATTGCTGCAATACTCTCTTTCTAGGAATAAAGCCAATATACATCGTTTGCAGATGCCAGCCTTTGCGGCTTGGGAGATCATTGCGAGGGTCATCCAATACAGGGGCAATTATTGCCCATGCAGAGGAAATAATCTGTCAGCTGGCTTGAGCTATGATCCATTAATTTAACAATGAAAACCTTGCAAAGCTCTCGAAGGCAAAGCAGTCAGGGTCTCTTTGGACAATGCCAAAGCAGTGGTCTATGTCAACAGACGGGGTACCAAGAGTGCTTCGTTGAGATAGGAAGCCTAGTTGGTTCAGTGGGCAGAAGTCCACCTGCAGTCTTTCTCAGCAGTGCCTGTGGCAGGGGTGGATAAGAACATAAGAAGTTGCCTCTGCTGGGTCAGACCAGAGGTCCATCGCGCCCAGCAGCCTGCTCCCGTGGCGGCCCATCAGGTCCATGACCTGTAAAGTGATTCTTTGTCTGAAACCCTTCATTCCCCTTTTCCCTTCTATCTATTAGCCTTCATAGTCCTATCTCTACCCCTATCTGTATCCCTCAATCCCCGAGTCCTTCAGGAATTTATCCAATCCCTCTTTGAAACCCCGTAATGTACTTTGTCCTATCACATCCTCCGGAAGCTCATTCCAGGTGTCCACCACTCTCTGAGTGAAAAAGAATTTCCTAGCATTGGTTCTGAACCTGTCCCCTTTCAATTTCTCCGAGTGCCCCCTTGTTCTTGTGGTTCCAATAGGCTGAAGAATCTGTCCCCTCTCCACCTTTTCTATGCCTTTCATGATCTTGTATGTCTCTATCATGTCTCCTCTGAGTCTCCGCTTCTCCAGGGAGAAGAGTCCCAGCCTTTCTAACCTGTCTGCGTATAAAAGAATTTCCATACCTTTTATCATTTTTGTCGCCCTTCTCTGAACCCTCTCAAGTATCGCCATGTCCTTCTTAAGGTACGGTGACCAATAATGGACACAGTACTCCAGGTGCGGGCGCATCATCGCATGATACAGCTGCATGATGACTTCCTTCATTCTGGTTGTGATACTCTTCTTAATAATACCCAACATTCTGTTTGCTTTCTTTGAGGCTGCTGCGCACTGTGCCGTTGACTTCATTGTTGTATCCACCAGCACACCCAAGTCTTTTTCAAGGTTACTTTCCCCTAGTACTAATCCCCCCATTTTGTAGCTGAACATGGGGTTTTTTTTCCTTATATGCATGACCTTGCATTTCTCTACATTGAAGTTCATCTGCCATTTGTTCGCTCACTCCTCCAGTTTGTTCAGGTCCCTTTGTAGGTCTTCACATTCCTCCATGGTTCTAACCCTGCTACAGAGTTTAGTGTCATCCGCAAATTTTATAACTTCACACTTCATCCCTGTTTCTAGGTCCGAGTACCGACCCCTGCGGAACACTGCTTGTGACCCTCCTCCAGTCCGAGTAGTGTCCCTTCACCCCAACCCTTTGCTTCCTGCCTGTGAACCAGTGTTTAACCCATCTGTGTACGTCCCCTTCCACCCCGTGTGAGGCCAACTATTTCAGCCATCAGACCTTGACCCGGGGAAGTGGTCTTTGCCCCATAAATCCTTCGGCAACATTATGAACCGCTGGGGTTGTCCAACATTCGACCTAAAGGCATTGGCAGCCTGCTGAAGATTCAAGCACTGAAACTTCGGCATGGATGCTGTGGTACAGCCTTGGCCAGAAATAGGGCTATTGTACATGTTTTCCCATGACAAATGATAGGCCGGGTTCTTTCCCAAATAATGACCCATCCAAGGTTGGTAATTCTGGTGGCTACATATTGGCTGCATTTGCCATGATACACAGATCTGGTCAGACTACAGAGATACAAATGTCTCAAACTGCCTCTTCTGACTCTGCTCTCACAGGGCCCAATTGCCCCAAAGGATCCGGAACACTTTGGGCTTACAGCATGTCTCATGAGCATGCATCCTTAACACAAAAGGATTATTCAGAGGTAGTCACAGTCCGTTCTAAGAAACCAGCAACAGTCACTCCTTATGCGAGAACTTGAAGAATGTTTCAGAGCTGGTGTGCTAACCAGAATGCTAACCCTTTAATGCCTCTTGTCCATGGTGGTAGCATTCTTTCAGGATGGTCTAGAAAAGGACCTGGCGGTCGGTTCTCTCAAAGTGCAATTAACAGACCTTTCTTGTTTTAGAGCTCGTGTGGAGAAAGTGTCCTTGGCATCTCAACCAGACATCTCCAGATTTTTGAAGGGAGCATTGCGGCTGCATCCTCTGATGCGATAATCATTTCCGACATGGAACCTCAATATTGTGTTGTATTGAAGCACCGTATGAACCCTTGCAGGGGATGTCACTTATGGATCTTACAGTTTAAATGATGATCCTAGTCACATATTGCAAGAAGAGTGTCGAAGCTGCAGGCTTTGTCCTGCAGAGAGCCTTTCCTTAGATTGACTGAGGCTAGGGTATCACTGTGCATTTTACTTCTTTTCTGCTGAAGGTGGTTCCAGCCTTCCACATAAATCAGGAAGTTCTACTATCCACATTTCGTTCCACAGGCATGATGAGAAAGAATAAGATCCTGAAGTGGCTGGATGATAGGAGACTCCTACTCTATTATCCCGAGGTGATGAATGAATTTTGGCTGACAGATCATCTTTTTGTCCTTACAAATACCAGCTGCTGGGAGAGGCCATTTTCTAAGGCTTCCATTTCACTATGAATTCGCATGGCGATTTCTTCAGCATTTATCAGGTATGGGAAACCTCCAATTTCTTTGAAGGCGCACTCTAATAGGAATGTGGCCTCTTCATAGAGTCCTGGGCGGTGTCACCTAAAGAGATTTGAAAGGGCAACTATTTGGTCCATCCTCCATACTTTCAAAAAGTATTACAGATTGGATGTGATGGCTTGGCTGGACACTGATTTTGGGTCCTCAGTCCTAGCAGCAGGCTCAGGACACTGCTCTAGTACGTCCCAATTGTTGAGACTACTGTACCCTTTGCACCAGAAGGAAAGATAAGGTTCTTACTTCGATAATCTTCTTTCTGGTAGAAGGGTACAGTAGTCTTGACAGCACGCCTTGTCAGATGTTATTTAGACATGTATATGATTGCCAGGGGTTTGTATTTTTCCTGCCAAGCAGGTTGAAGAGTGATGAGATATTTCATTGCAAACTAAAAAGAGGAAGAGTGCGAGATCTCCATAACTGTTAGTGCAGGTTGCACTCAGGTAGGTGGCTAGTTTGTTCCACCTTGTTTTATATCAAGTTTTTATTAGTATTTATTTCACTGATCATATGACAGAGTTTGTTATTGGAGAGGTTCCCCGTATTCCCACTTCCTATTTCTTTTCCTAGTGATTGGTGAGTGCTTTGGTACAGACTGAAGAGCTACAGCACAGCGCACTGGGGAAGGAGGCGGAGCTGAAAAAAGATAGCATCCAAGGTCTTCATTTCAGCCTCTTCAGCCCCAGAAACCTCTAACAGATGCCTTTATGCTGGGCTGGGGAGGTTACCTTGATGGTCTTCATATCCAGAGATGTTGGACTTTGCAAGAGAGGAACCTACATATCACTCTCCTCAAGTTGCTTGTGATAAGCAAATGCTCTTAAGGTAGCACCCAAGGTCTTCTACTTCATCAAGTAGTACTCAACTGTATGGACAACCAAGTTGCCATGTACTATCTGAACAAGCAGGGGGGGAACAGGATCTTACTCCCTTTACAAGGAAGTAAACCACATTTGGTCTTGGGCAACAGCTTAAGGAATATCTCTCAGAGCAGTTTATCTACCAGGGAAACAAAATGCTCTGGCAGACAAACTGAGCAGACTTTTTTAGCCTCATGAATGGTCCCTCAGCACATTTGTCTTACATCAGATTTTCTTTTGGTAGGGAACATCGGAAATAGATATCTTCACTCCCCCTCCCCCCCAACAACAGGCTTCCATAATTTTGTTCCTTCCTGTTTCACCAGGGGTGGGGGTGGAGTTCTTTTACGCATTTCCTCCAATCCCTCTTATACTCAAACGTTGCCAAGATCAGGGCACAGTGATCCTTATAGCACCTTTCTAGCCCTGCCAGGTTTGATTCTCACTATTACTAGAACTTTTGTCCAAAAAGCTATGGAAATTGCAACTCTTTTCAACCCTGTTAACTTAGAATAAAGGGTCCTTCCTTCATCTGAACCCCCACTCTTTAGGTCTAACAGTGTGGTTTCTCTCTCTGACCACTTAGGCTCATTCCAGCTTTCTTTTGCAGTATCAGACATAATCCAACCTTCTAGGATGCCATGCATTCAAAAGTGTTACCACTTTAAGTGAAGCATGGTTCTCTAGCTCAGTGTTCTTCAACCGCCGGTACGCAGAAATTTTCTCTTGGTCCACAGGGCCAGCACCTCCATTGGACCCAAGAGATTGTTCTGTAGCCACCGGTCCTCGGTTCGATCAATGTGGTGTCTTCGGGCCAGCTCCCTGAGTGCTGCAGTGCACAAAGCCATGGGAAAAGGCTCCTACCCACAGCCTGCGCCTGACCCAGAAGCCTTCTCTCTGATGTCGCAACGTCAGCAGGAAGGCTTCCAGATGAGGCGCGGGACGCTTCCTACAGCTTTGTGCATGCAGCACTCAGGGAGCCGACCCAAAGACCCTGCGTTGATCGCACCATGGACCAGCCTGAAGCTAACACCGGGGGCAGGCCAGAAGGCAAGGTACATGGAGGGAGAGAAACAACAACAGTAGGGGAAATGCTTTTATTTTTTTATTTAGTAATTTTACAGCTGCCCTAATTGTCTGTCTGTTCAGGAAGAAATGCATTTGTTTGTTTTTCTCTGGGGGTTGTACTGCTTGCAGAGTCTTGCATCTTAGGGTTTGTTTGTGAATATTAGTACTTTTAGTTTTTGGGCACTTGCATGGGGTTATCTGTTTTCTGGCAGGAATGAATGTTGAAAAGCATACAGTGTGCTTTGTGTGTTTTAATTGTGTGGTTAACCATTATGTGTTAATACAATTATATTGTATGTGTGTATATATGAAAAATGGATGGGAAAAATGGTGTTACAATTAGTACTATTATGGGGGTGGGGTCTGGGGCGGAGATTGGATGGAGATGGGTACGACTTAGCCCAGTGTTCTTCAACTGCCAGTCCACAAAATAATTATTTTATTTCCGCCGGTCCATAGGTGTCAAAAGGTTGAAGAATACTGCTCTAGCTGGTGTACATTACATTCTCTGGAACCTTTTACCTGTCCACCTCTGTCCATTTTGGACTACCTTCTACATCTTTCCAGCTCTGGTTTGAAAACAAATTCAGACACAGTTCATTTAAGTGCTATCAGTGCTTTCAATATGCAGTTAGCTAAAAAAACTTTCTGTTCATCCCTTAATGATACATTTCATAAAAGGCTTGTTTCATATGAAATCTCCTATCAAGCCATCTCCAGTTGCTTGGGATCTAAATGTGGTTCTTTCTGCACTTATGAAGACTCCTTTTGAACTGCAATCTTGCTCCTTAAAACTTCTTTCTTAGAAAGTTTTTTTTTCCTGGTAGCTCTAATGTCTGCTTGTTGAGTTAGTGAGCTTCAAGTCCTAGTTTCAGATCCCCCTACAGATGATCTTTTATCACAACAGAGCAGTCCTCAGGCAGATCTGAAATTCCTTCCTAAGGTAATCTCAGAATTCCACCTAAACCAATTCATGGTCCTGTTGGTTTTCTTTCCAAAATCTCTCAAACATCCTGAAGAAGCAGTGTTCCATACCTTGGATCTTCTTTCGGTAGGGAACACAGGAAATAGAGTGCTTTAACATACTACCTGGGCTGTACCACACTTCAGAGGAAAGCTTCCCATCTATTTGTAGCTTTTGATCCTAATAGACTGGGAGTTGCTGTTACAAAGCAAACCATTTCAACTTGTTCATGGGCTGTATCTCCTTCATGTATGCTCAGGCTGGGCTGACACTTTAAGGCCTTGTGACAGTTCACAATGTGTGCTGTGGCTGCCTCAGTAGCTCACTTCTGCTCTGTTTCTATTGAAGAAATTTGCAAAGTGACCACGTGGTCCTCAGTAAATACATTTACCTCTCATTACTGTTTGGAACAAAATTCCAAAAAGATAGTCAGTTTGGATAATCAGTTCTGCAAAATCTCTTCACTTCCTGAGAGCCAACTTTCCCTCCAGTCCTTTTTATTTACCTCGGGATCATGTTTATTCAATATTTAAACTAATCTAATCTAATCCTTAGGTTTGTATACCGCATCATCTCCACTCTTCTAAATACATGATCTTGGCAACTAGGGAGACCCACATGTGAGAATATAATGCCTGTTTGTCCTCAGAGAAATCGAAGATACTTACCTTTAGAAGGTGTTTTCCAAGGACAGCAGGCATATATTTTCACAACCCTCCCACCTCCCCTAGTTAGCTTCTTATCTTTTTTTTTTTTTTTCACTGTGCTGATGGTCTCACACATTAGGTGGGAAGGTACCTCTACATGTGCGGTGGGGGTTAACCTGTGTCAAAGATTTAAAGTGACAGTACACTTGGGCAATGTTTGCACTTGGGCTCCGTGAATGTGAGAATATAACACCTGCTACAGGTAAGTATCTTTATTGAACCTGTAGTTCTGTAAAAAGATCTATGTTCCTACTTGGATATCCCTCCAGCTTTATGCACGGAGCAGGAATCTCACAATAATATCTCTGAACAGAGCCACATTCCTTCTAACAGTATAGCCAGATTTCAAATTTTGGATGGGTTTACCAGAAAAATGAAAAATGCGTGGGCATGAAATGTTCTCTCTGCCTCTCCTTCCCAACTCAACTGAGTTACAGGGATTCCCAAGCCCCTCCTGCTGAAGATCTCCAAAGGCATCCAGAATTCCCTGCTGTCAAGCTCAGCAGTTTTTGTGGCAGGGTGCCCGAGTCTCTCAAGAGCAATGCCATCAACTGCTGAGCTTGGCCACAGGGTGTCCTCTGTACCTTTGGAGGAAATCTTCAGTTGACAGAACGGATGGATCTCTGCCAGCTACCGCATGAGTGCACTGTTACTGGGTGGACCCCTGCCAGCTTGTGGCTATGGTACCAGTTCCTGCTCAGATAATAGTGAAGCTCTGTAAATTGAATCACATTTCTGTAATGACCTTCCTGCAGCTGTAAGCATTGAGCTGACGTTCACGATCTGGCATCAGAAGTCCAGTTCCTACTTGTAGGTCTCTTTTTTATTTTGTCATTGACATAAAACTGGAAGGTTTTTATGTTCAAACTGTTACAGTACTTTTGGAATCAATTGCTTTACCATGCTAAAAAATTATTAAAGAGAAAAGGACCAATTTTTAAATGGATGCTGTTTCCATGACTACAGCTTCCCATGGACAGAGATTACAGGATTCATTCACAATACCATTAGCAATAAAACCCACCAACTTCTTCCCCAAAGTCAGTAGTTACCCTTGAAAATGCAGTGTCTCTGGTTGAGTTCTGAGGTTCTTAGTTGGGGTGTAGTGCTGGATTAGTGCTTTAGTTTGTGCCCTCCAGTGGGCAGGAGATCAAAGAGCTGCTTCCTCTCTCTTGATTTACATGTTAGTACACATTGTGTTAAAGAACCAGCTTGCGATTCACAGTAGCACTGAAATTTATGCCTTCTGTGTCAACAATTACAGCTTCCTAGTGTCTGACAAAAGAAGTTGTCTGCACAAAGGAACATGTAAAATGCCTGAAGAATCATGTCATGTGAGACTTGTACTAAATTTGTCCGAATGGGACTAGGTCGAACCTTGGCTTTCTGCCATTAGCCTTGTCACTTGGATATATTTCCAGGTGCAGGACTCCACTCCCATTCGGTTCAATTCAGGGTTGTTGTAATAGTTTTGGCTTGTTCAAATAAAATGTACTTTCTGAAAATAAAGCACTTAAGGCAGCACACCTCTTTTGAAAGGTAAACAAAGACTGCCTTGGGTTAGGCTTTCAGTTGAAAGTTAAATACCAGTACTAAAGAAGCCTGTTTTGCGTCTTTGTAGGTTTACTCAGCTGGATGTGGACTGTCATCTTGCCCAGTGCTTGTCAGAAAGTGCAGACGACATTGTATGGTAAATTCCTCAAGCTCAGAGGGCAAGAAGCAAATTGTGTAAATTAATAAATAATAAAATTAAGAAGCTTTCACTAATGCTTCTGCATTTCAGAGCTTAATGTTTGTAATTAGGAAGCTGTCAGGCAAAATATACTGTCAAATTCATGCCAAAAACCTGTTTTTGAGTGAATTCTTTCTGGGCCTGTGGGTTTGATTTGATGTCAGGTTTATCAGTACCAGCTGGGGTTTATATTCAAAGAATCTCCCATTGATTAGGGTTGTAACTGCACTAGTCTGTGACATCTGAAGAGAAATGTGCCAGGAGGAAGCAGCTGAGTTACAGCCATTTCCATTCCAAGGATGGATGTTCCATAAGCAAAAGCAGGAAAATACATTCTAAGGAAATATTCATTGCAAAATCTATTGGAGTATGCTGAAGGCACAGTGAATGAAGTGGAAATGAGTGTTTTCTTGTTGCCATCATGCTGGGAAGCATGTTATGCTATGTTGTTATGCAGTCTTTTATCCCTCCGAATCCTCATTAATTAGAGTTCTAGGCAGGTTATGTACAGGCAACATATTGTTACATAGAACTTTGTATAGAATTATACATGCTACATAAAATTTTCAAATTATACATATAGAGGGGTATAATCGAAAGGAACGTCTAAGTCCGATTTCTTCCAAGTCGTCCAAAGTAAAAAATAGCTTAGGACACATTTTCAAAAAAATACATCCAAATTTTTTTTCGTTTCGAAAATTGTCTAACTATACGTCCTGCCGATCTGATCGTCCAAGCTGCTAAATCATCCATCTTTATACCACATTTTCGCCCAACTTTTCATCCAAGTCAAAAACGCTTAGAACAAGCCCTGTTGGACGTGGGAGGGGTCTGCAAAGTGATGGACTGAACACCCAGATATGGCACCTAAATAGTGGAGTACCTTACAGGGCACTGCTGTGAACTTCACAAAAAGGGTGCCATGTCTTCATCTCACTACAGCTCTCTTATAGGGCATGGTGAGCCCCCCAAACCACCTCCAGAATCCCCTAGACCCACTATTCTACCACCCCAATAGCCCTTATGGCTGCAGGAGTCACTTATATGCTAGTAAAAGAGGGTTTTGGGGGTGTATAGGGGAGGGCACATGTTTCAGTATCAATGCAGTGATTACAGGGGCTTATGGGCGTGGGTCCACCTCTCTATAGGTTCCCTAACCCACCCCAAGACAGTTTAAGATGCCTTTGTGCAGCACGACTAGGCTTTTCTATGCTAGTTTGCCAGATGATGATGTTCTGGAGGCACAATTTTCAAGTTATGATATTTTTATAGGGGGTGGGGGGGTCGGTGATCACTGGGGTAGTGTGTGTGGGTCTGTATTATGTGTTTGCAGTGCTTATTTGGGTCACTTTAGGTGGGTTTTTGTGATTTAGACCATGTTTTAAATGGTGTAAGTCACAACGTCCAAGTTCCGTTGGTCCTGTGCAGTATAACTTGCAGTACGACTAAGTCTAAGCCTGCCCACGTCCCGCCCTCAACACTCCCGACACGCCCAGTTTAGCTATGGTCATTCAGCGGCACTATGGAGGCTTAGGTCGTTTATAAATACGTCCAAAACCTGGTTTGATTATCGGCACTTGGACGATCATCAGTCAAAAGTCCAAGTCACGACTTAGGCCAGCTTTTGGATGTTTTTCTCTTTCGATTATGAGCCCCCTAGTCAGGTAATATATCATAAATAGCAACTTTGTGCACTTCCTCAAATCCATTGCACAGTGGAGGAAGGCAGCATTTTGGGAACGATGCAATAAAGACCTCGTCTATTGTAAAATAAAGTTGGCAGTATGTGGCTTGAGGTGAGGGTCTGGTCTAAAATAGAAAGAGTATGAAGAGTCTTTCTGCTGGAAAGGTTTTTGAGTCTGATATATGTATGTGAAGAAGTAAAATTGGATTGGATCGATATGGGACCCTTTTAGGTAGGGTTACCAGATCTCTGGATTTCTCTGGACATGTCCTCCTTTTGAGGACAGATCTGGGGGGTCCGGACTGCTTTTCAAAACCCAGCACTTTTTCTCCAACCCCAATCACACTGCTTTTCTTCATTTGAAGTTTACGCCAGCCGCCTACTTACTCCTCTACCTCTCTGGATAGCAGTCATTTATCGCCGCCCCTTTCACCAAGTTTATTCCTGGCTTTCTGTCTTCCTCCCTTCTTCTTGGAGATGTTAACATTCACGCTGATGATCCTTCTAACATTTATGCCTCTAAGTTTCTTTCCTTAACCTCATTTGACCTCAAGTTATGCTTCACCATCCTTCCCCACCAGTATGGCCACTGCCTCAATCTTACCTTCTCCTCTAATTGCTCCCTCTCTGACTTCTCCACTTCACTGCTCCCCATCTCTGACCATCACCCGATAACCTTCACACTTACTTACCCTCCCCCTCAATCATGCCCTATTATCACCAACAGATTTTGAAATCTTCAGGTTAGGGATTTTTAGCTTGAGAAAGGCAACAGATGGGATTTGATAAAAGCTTATAAAATTATGATGGCATGAAATGATGAAAGAGAGAATGGTTGTTTAACATTTCCAACAACACACTCCATAAAACTAATGATGAGTAGATTAAAAACAAATTGTAAAAAGATTTTTCTTGGCAAAGCACTTGGAGCATCCAAGATGGCAGCTACCTAGACACCATGTGAATGCACTCACATTGATTCCTTTGAAAAAATTTCTACTGTATATTATGGGGGGAGGGGAAACAAAGAGGGAAATAACAGTGTGCCACTATCTTGGCTTTGAGGTCATCTGGGCTGATGGCCAGCTGTTTTCTGGCCTGGTTTAGGGGCAGTTTTTGCTCCAGGCAGCTCACTTGAAATACTGCTTGCAGAAGGAGGCTTGTTGGAATCTCTTGAGCTTGCTGTCACTCTTAGTCCAGAGCAGTTCACAGTCCTACTAAAGCCACAAGGAAGCCTTTTGCATGCTAGGACCGTTTTGGTGGCCCCAAAGTGAAGGCTTCAGTTATAGCTCCTACTACTGCAGTGCAGGAGGGGAAATCATTGATGGTATGACATTAACACAACATAAAATAGAGGCTCTTGAAAATTGTCCTCAAGTTCATATTTCTGCTGTGGAGATGTATAAAAACTTTTGTTACTACTGTTCTTAACCTTTTCCTATCGTAATAAATTTTACATTACGCTGGTTCCGATCATAATTATTTTAGCAAAGTTTTGTATTATTCACCGTTATCATTTACGGCTATTGTAAACATAATATAAATAAGTCATAAGTCTGTAAATTAAAATATTTTGTGTTCCTGTTGTGTACTGTATGTCCCATGCCATGGGACATACGTTGGCAATGACATTTTTGGAATGTCCCGTCAGCCGGGACACACGATAGGAAAAGGTTAAGGTTCTTGCAGAATCAAC
Organism: Geotrypetes seraphini; assembly: GCF_902459505.1. Taxonomy (NCBI): domain Eukaryota; kingdom Metazoa; phylum Chordata; class Amphibia; order Gymnophiona; family Dermophiidae; genus Geotrypetes; species Geotrypetes seraphini. Next base: position 19,192,114 of record NC_047098.1, read on the forward strand.
CCCACCTTTAGTTAAAGCATATTAAGAAAAAGGAAGGGCCAGTTCAAACTTCTTCAGTGGATAAAGATAGTTTAGAACTGATGGAAGTTCATCAGAGACCCAATTCTGAATTTTCAGTTTCCCCATTGTTAACAACTTGTGCTTTAGAATCAGATAGGATCCTTTGCCCTGAAGGAACCGGTCTCTGTGTACATGAACTCTAAGTTCAGATATATCCTGATGTGACTAAGGACACAAAAAGAGGCAATTAAGAACATAAGAATTGCCGCTGCTGGGTCAGTCCATCATGCCCAGCAGTCCGCTCACGCGGCGGCCCTCTGGTCAAAGACCAGCATCCCAACTGAGACTAGCCCTACCAGTATACGTCCTTGTTCAGCAGGAATTTGTCTAACTTTGACTTGAATCTCTGGAGGGTGTTTTCCCCTATGACAGACTCCGGAAGAGCGTTCTGATTTTCTACCACTCTCTGGGTGAAGAAGAACTTCCTTACGTTTGTACGGAATCTATCCCCTTTCAACTTTAGAGAGTGCCTTCTTGTTCTCCCTACCTTGGAGAGGGTGAACAACCTGTCCTTATCTACTAAGTCTATCCCTTTTAGTACCTTGAATGTTTTGATCATGTCCCCTCTCAATCTCCTCTGTTTGAGGGAGAAGAGGCCCTTTGATCCGCTGTTGTTAAATTGGGGAGGTTTGTTTCTTTTAAGATTTCCACGAGGTCAGGTATATCGTATATTCTTTGAGCCTCAATATCTGGCATCATTTGTGAGACCAAAGCTCTGGGAAATCAGGCCCCTGATATCCAATCTAGTCCCCAAAGGCTGAATCTGCTGGGAATTAAAGAGGAGGTGTTGATGTAAGCACTATAGAAATTGAAATATGCCAGCTGATGCCTATTTTCTGGTTACATTTTTTCTTGTGATTTGTTCCCTTCTCAAATTGTGGAACAATTTGACTCTCATGATAATTATATTCATATGTTTGTTTAAAATAATTTTCTTTTTCATATGAGTCTTTCTGTAATAAGTTGGTTGTTTCTGTTAATTTGTTAAACTTGATAAAAAAATAAAGATTTTCTTCATGCACTACATAATTTATATATTTATTTTTCTAGTCTGTCCTCCCCAAAAAGCCCACAACAGGCTACAAATGTACATATATAATATATTATTAATTATTATAATGCCCTCTATAAAGGCATAACTAAAAAAGAAATAAGATGACTCCAGATTATACAGAACACTGCAGTAAAGATTATATTTAATGCAAGAAAACTTGACCATGTCACCCCCCTCTTACATAAAGCTCATTGGTTACCAGTAGAACACAGAATCATTTATAAAATTATTTTATTAACTTTCAAAACTAAAAATAACCAACCCAAATTTATTAATAATCTTCTTATCCCCTATAATCCTTCTAAGACTCTAAGATCGACTGCTATCCCATCTCTGAAGTATATAAATACAATGAGGTTCACCATCTTCTCTTTGGCATAATATTCCGTCCTATTTACAGGAAGAATCAATTTTTAATAATTTTAAGATGAAGTTAAAAACATTCCTCTTGCTTTGATGCCTTCGAGACCTAAATGTCCTTTTCAGGGTAACATAGCTTGATTTTATATTTAGCTACCCTTCTTTTTGTTTTATTCCCTATATGTTTTCTTTCTACTTGATTATTGTAGTTCTTGCCCTTTTACCTTTTGTTCCCATTTTGTCTTTGCTTTAAATGGTTTTTTAAAAAAAAATTATCGTTACTTTTAATGCTGTTTTGTCATCTTAAATATGTATTTTAGTCAAAGTATATTTTTATGACTTTGTATACCGCCTAGAAGGTTGATTGGGCGGTATAAGAAATTTTAAATAAACTTGAAATTTGAGGTTTGCAACAAGGTTACAAGTAGTCTTTCAAGATCATGAAAGGCATAGAGAAGGTAGAAAGGGACAGATTCTTCAGCCTATTGGGAACCACAAGAACAAGGGAGCACTCGGAGAAATTGAAAGGGGACAGGTTTAGAACCAATGCTAGAAAATTATTTTTCACTCAGAGGGTGGGGGACATCTGGAATGCACTTTCGGAGTTTGTAATAGGACAGAGTACACTACCGGGTTTCAAAGAAGGATTGGATAAATTCCTGAAGGATATGGGGATCGAGGGATATAGATAGAGGTAGAGATAGGTTATGAAAGGATATAGATAGGACACGGGGGATTAAAGGATTTAGACAAGGATCACCTTACTGGTCATGGACCTGATGGGCTGCCGTGGGAGCGGACTGCTGGGCATGATGGACCTCTGGTCTGACCCAGCGGAGGCAACTTCTTATGTTCTTATGTAGACATACATGATAGCTGTGAAATCTGTTACCAGAAGATGTCAAGGAAACTAATGTAGTGGACGGACCATTTGGATCTTTATCTGCCATCATTTGGTATGTTACTATGTAGTGGGGTTCAAAAGAGGTTTGCACAAGCTCCCGCAGGAAAAGTCCATAAACAATTATTTGCCTGGTAGACCTGAAAGAGCCGTTGCTCATTTCTGGAAATGTACTTGTGACAGATTGGCCATAGTGAAAGATAAGAGGCTGGGCTTGGTCAAACACAGCAGAGCTTTTATGTTTTTGTGTATTGTTACTTCTTGAACCATTAAACTTGCGTGTTTGTCCTTATCCGTGGTACCACTTTAATACAATGCTCATGTGGCCCAGCTACAAGAAGATTGTCAAAGAGATGGTCTATTGAGCTTGGAAGGTTTGTACTTAAAATTAGTGATAAATCAGACTTTCTGCATATCATATCTTAGGGTCGTTGCAGTTTCAAAACTAAAAATCCTTAAAATAAAGGGATACTGAAGGGTTTGCAATAAAGTGAAGTACACACCCAAACATAGAGGAAGTTCTCAATACAAACAAGGAATTGGCCTGCAGCACTTTAGATAAGCTACACTCTCTAAATATACACTTTTAGGAATCTGGCCAAAAAGGCATTACAATGGGGTAATGCAGAAGCCTAGGTCACAGATCCAAGGCTTGGCAGAAGATTTCCATTGGTTCACTTGTGAACATACATTATTAGTATATTAGAAGAAAACAAATTTAAGTCTTTTATATTTAAAATAAGTATTGTGACAGATTGATGTACGCTTTGCATGTATCATACCAAAATAAAACAGTTCTTTAAACAGATTGCAAATGTAGCATCTTTATGGACAAATTCCACATGTGATAGTACCATACTAGGGGGTATATTACCATGTTTCTGGCCAGAATGATATTACGTGTGTTGATGCTATGACGTGCCTTGGATAAACACAGAATATAAATAATAAACTATACTTCATGTGACTAATGGGCAGACTGGATGGACCTTTGTCCACATTTTTGTAACGTCGTGCTTAGATTACTGCAATCTACTTTTGACTGGTCTCCCGCAGTGCCGCCTCTTCCCCCTGCAATCTGTGCAAAACTCTGCTGCACGACTCTTCTACCAACCTCACTACTCATGTCACCTCTCTCCTTAAATCACTTCACTGGCTCCCTATCCGCCTTCACGTGCAGTTCAAGCTCCTATTGCTGACCTATAAGTGTGTTCATTCTGCTGCCCCTCAATATCTCTCCTCTCTCCTTATACACCTCTCAGAGAACTCTTCCTCAGATAAGCCGCTCTTAGCTATACCCTCCACTGCCAATTCCAGACTTCGTTCCTTTCATCTAGCTGCCCCTATGCCTGGAATAAATTGCCTGAGTTTGTCCACCAAGCCCTTTCTCTTGTTTAAAAGCAGTCTGAAAACCTACCTTTTTGATATAGCCTTCAATTCATAACCCTACTCCCCACCAACCTAGCAGGCATATGAACCATTCTCCTAACTGTATCCATGACATCCTGTTTGTCTGTCTTGTCTGTTTAGATTGTAAGCTCGTTGGAGCAGGGGCTGACTTCTTCGTGACTCTACAGCGCTGTGTACATTTGCTAGCACTAGAAAAATAGTAGTAGTAGAAGTACTATAACAATGGGCAATTTCAATTAATCAAAAAAGGCAGCTCAGTTGTAATTCTGCAATTCAATTGTGATTCTGCTTAGTGATAATATATAAAATATAAAAAAAATTGTGGAGGAAAAAAACACCTCACAACCTTGGCTAACCAGAGTCAATTTCATGCATTAGGTCATAGGTCAAAGGAAAAAAAAACCCTCCACTAATTATAATGATAATGTCCAAACAAACATTGGTCACAAAAAAACGTCGATTCAACACGTATTGTAAATGTAAAGGTAGAAGGGATTCATTCATACCAAAACAGACAGAAAAAGACTGTAGACAAAATAATATAATATAACATAACATAACAGTCTTTTTCTGTCCATTTTGGTATGAATGAATCCCTTCTACCTAACAACATTTACAATACGTGTTGAATCGACGTTTTTTGTGACTAAATACGATTGTACCTTTTGATACATTTAGTTGTATTAACAAACAAACATTGGAACATATCAAATAGCAGATGGGAGCGACAAAAAGTCAGACGTTTTTAAAAACATCCTTTTGGCACCGAGACAGATGTTTCTGGATTGTTGGGGCATATGGGGAGCTAAGGCTCATTTCTAAAAATGTCTCAGATTCTTTTTGTGGCTCCAGTCTGCTGTGGTGCTCAATGTCTATACCAAGCCTACAGCGTAGGAGGTGCTACGTGGACTCATGTTAAGAGCACAAGTGCCAGTTGGTGCATGGTATGTGCTGTGTGCCACCTGCAGTTTGATGCCCATCCCCACTCTCCACCCATGCCCCTCCAAATTATATCTGAACGGAATCAACTCTTGAAAGATTTAAAAAGCATCTAAAAACATTTCTTATTGAAGATGCATATGGCTAATAGGCTCGCATTTCTGATCAGAGAAAACTTGCTGGGAATAGTCTAGCATTAAGCATAAGCAACAAAATTTTACAGATTGTATTTCTATTATATTTTTAAAATTTTATTTTAATATGCAAACTGCATAGATGTTATTACCTGTGCAGTATATCAAAGATAAATAAAACTTGGAAACTCCTCATTACCACCCCCTAACACAAAATGCTCTTAACATGCAAATTGACATGCACGGTTTTAAATAATGCAAAATCATGCACCATACTTGTGTGATAGCAGCTACCGTATGCTAATTCACATGTTAACTACCTTTAGTAAAAGGGCCCCTAAAAACAATAAAGCTTAGCCAGTTTCACCTCCTCCCCCCAAAACCCCCAAACCAACAAAAAAACACTCCAAATTATGTGATAAAAATCCACTTATTCTGAGGAGAAAGCAACTCATTCCATGGGATTTAATATAATCAAGATTATTTTTGAAAATAAAAATAGGCTACTCGGTTGTCATTAAAGTTTTTAATTGATGTGCAAGAATATAAATGATCTTAGCTGTTATGGAGTAGTTGTTACCATCAGCTACACAATTAAAACTGATCAGCAAAGATCTCAACTAATTATACAAAACTACAAGAACATATTTACTGTTTACAATCATTAAATTAGATTTTTCATTTACTATTTGTTAAAACAGCTATATATCATTACCAGTTCCATTTGTAATATATTATGATTCTTTTCAAATCACAGTTAATCACATCCTTCAGTTTCTTTGATTTATAAAAACAAGTACTTTATATAAAAAATTTCTTCTTCATTGTGAACAGAACATTTGTCACACACTTATCCATGAGCAACCAAACTTTGAACCAGGAAATTATTTGGCAAAACAGCAACCTTTTAATATCTTAAATTAATTGTACAAAATCAAGTATTTTTTTTTTAAATATTATGCAACAAATATACAAGTGGATTTTTGTTCATCTATCTTCACCCTAAACGGATAATTGCACATCATACAAGCTTGGGGGCATGAGGAAGAGTCTGTTTTCTACCTGTGCCTGCCTCCCCCCACCCCACCCCACCCATTAGAGTTCCATGTGCTACCCCACTTCCTATATAATCCAACTCCAGCTGAGCTGAAAAGCAACATCAGTTTGTAAAACCTTGAGTTGCAAAAGATGTTCTAGGTATGTTAAATAACCACCGATTTTTTGATGAAAAAAGTAAATAATGCTTTCAATAAAGACTGAATGCAAAGCCCATTCTAGCCATTTCAGGCACACAAGTTATTTTGAGCTGCTTAGAACACATTGCGATAATTAAAAATGTTAAAGCCCAAGTGAAAACATGCAGTTGGGCTACGACTGGAAACTCGTATACAGTTATGGGATGTGCATACATTTTTGACTCACATCAATATAGACAATGTTTGCTATTTTGAGCAGATTTTGGCAGGTCTTATTCAAGCAGCATGTGAACTGGATGATTATCCAAAAGTGGTCATGTTCAGCACCTAATGAGCTGCTGTACCCTGAGAAACCTATAGATTAATGTAGAGAACACAAGAAAAAAAAAAAAGCGTTCAACAGCTCCTCTGCATTATATTAAAATCGGTGAGGCGTTACGGCACACAGTTTCTTATCTTTTTACAGTATAAGCCACAAAAAAGTAGTTACAGAAAACCTTTACGGAGAAAGGAGATGGTGTTTCCACAAGTCTTCTGTAGCAGAGCTCACAAACTTTACAAGCATTTTTAAAGGTTCTATATAGCAATGCACATTGATGGACTTTGTTCCTCAAATGGGAAAAACATGGTTTTTCTCAACAGACAAAAAATTGTCTTGGTGAATTTTTCAATGCAAGTTCCCTACTATATTACAAATGTATGGAAGGGAGTCCCATGTTAGGATGTGCATTAGGAATTTTATTCCTGTCCTTGCTTAACTCCTGACACTGTTATAGTCCTTCCATACACAAGCTTAATTTTGTTAATATACAAAGCATATTTCCGAGCAGCAACACTAGCAGATGTAAGAGGTGCGCTTTATCAGGAAAACTGTTTTTTCTTTTTCTAAAATATTTTTTAAAATAACCTAGGTTTACTATCTAATCCTTTCAATGACTAAAACATGTTCACTGGTTTAGCTATTTCTGGATTTTCTAGTATCACTGAAAAAAAAAATAATCTGCAAAAATCTAATACACAAGTCATCAGTTAGGCACTGCTCAAATTTTCAAAAAAACATTCTGTGCAAATATCCTATATCTTCCCCAATTTTTTTTTTTTGGTCTTTTATTGCTTTTGAGGTGTGACCACGTCTTAAATTTTTAACTGCTATACACAAATTCTTGGTCAAAGTGCAATATTGCTCCAATGTCCTTATTCCTTTGTACCTCAAAAGTAATCTAATATATTCATGAAGGATAGCTGTACCTGCCCTACATTTCGGATGTTGTATCTGCACCATTCCTATCTATGCAAACCCTCCTGTAACATGATAATTAAAACATGCTTCAGCCACTGATGAAAATGTTTCTAATTCAATAAAACTAGTTTTTTTTAAATGCAGTTTATTCCATGTAGGTACTTGTTTCGGTACCCAAGGTCATGGTTCGATTGCCAATAAAACACAACTCCTATTATTTCATGATGCTAAGTATCAGACTTTTGGGGGAAAAGGCATTAGAAATGAGCTTCTAACATCACCGTAGTTCTTCTTATTTTTCAGGCTCATACATTCTAAGACTGGAAGAGCGAGCGCACATATGTTGCATCTAACACTTTGGATAGCGCAATTGCCTTTCCAGTGGTCTGAAAATGGTCTCTTCTCCTTGCACAAACACTGCAAGTCCTTCCTCAAGCAGGCACAATAATCCTAATTCCCTCCTAAACAAGGCTGGTTGTGTCAGTGCCCAATAAAGGTTAGAAAACCCAATCCTGGTTTTGAGGGAGCCTCCCACCAGAAATCAGTTGTTTTCTTCTTTGATTTGGAGGAGCAGTCGTCAGTCTGTTGGTTTGCATCACTGGTTTTCTTTCTCACACTGGCATCTGTTCCTCAGCCTTGCATGCATATACTGTAGTTAAGGATACAATTTAGGGTTCATTCACATTATTAGTTCACAAGGAAAAAACACCGTTTCTTCATACTGTCTCCTCTGATGACATCAACAATGGATTAATGTATTCAAATCCTTCAAATTCTGATTGATCTATTCTTTTTATTATATCTCTGTAAATAGAAAAAAAGTTCTTTAGTACTATATTCTAGGTCCATTTTTAGTTTAAGACATACATGGATGGCAGACAGCTGGCAATCTTAGCCTTCTGAGTCCTGAGAACATCTGACAGGGCAGGTTCTAGGTATTTGCGCAGTTTGCCTATGCCTTAATCTAACCCTGCTCATGGAACACCATTGGCAGGAAGCAGGATTGCCATTTTCATAAAGTTAGCAACCTAATGCTAAGTGACAGTTTTCTGTTACTGCAGCTGGTGAGAGCTATGAACTGATAGGGAAGTTGAGATGGTTACTAGCTAAGCGAGTTAAAAGCTGAGAAAGCTATCCTTGCAGCTGGGATTTATAGTAGTGACAACTGACAGGAAAATCTTACATAGGGACAAAGCCTGGTAGAAAATGCAGTAGGAACATGGAGGCTCATTTCCAGAGCACTTAGACCCACAATTTATTCATTCATTCAATCTTCTATACCATTCTCCCAGGAGAGCTCAAGACTGGTTTACATGAATTTATTCAGGTACTCTAGCATTTTTCTATGTCTGACCTGGCAGGCTCACAATTTATCTAATGTACCTGGGGCATTAGGGGATCAGGAAACCTATCCAGGGTCACAAGGAGCAACATGGGTTTGTACCCACAACCTCAGGTTATTGAGGCCGCAGTTCTAACCACTGAGCTACATTTTTTCCCACCTCTGCATTCAACCAATGAAGAGAGAGAACTTTATACTTTAGACTGTATTAGAACTCTCACAATCTATTTGGATTATACAAATATTCAAGATCATTGATCAACCCAAAACCTGTAACTAAAGGAACTCAAAGTGTGTCTAAGTGCTTTGAAAATGAGCCCCAAAGTAAATGACAGCAGATAAAGGCCTGAACGGTTCATCCAGTTTGCCCATTAGTCACATGAATTGCAGCTTATTATTTATATGCCGTGTTTATCCAAGGCACATCACAGCATCAATACACGTAATATTCAGACAATACAAAAAGAAAAACACCAATACATATATATTGCAAAAATTTTCATCCAAGAATAGAGTCAAGATTCATGATTAAATTACCTTTTTTTTTTGAGAATCCTGGGCCATTGACCGTAAAAGCCCATTTAGCACCTTCTTTAGGTTCCAACTACTCACTCCGGCCTATCCAACCATCTCGCTTGCGGGATACATATGGTAAAGTCTGCCCAGCAATGTCCTCATGTTTTAAGTTACTTGAGTTCCCATCAATGCCCTCCTTAGCCCATCCTACACTAAATCACCATATATGGGACACAGACCATGCAAGTATGCCAAGTACCAGCCTTAGTTCTTCAAGTTATACCATTAAAAGTGGTCTGTGTTTTTTCTCTCAGCTGAACGTAACTGTAGTGTCCAGGCAGAGTGGCCAAAAAATTGCCTGGACTCCTTGTGGGAGTTAGGTTAACATAAAGTGATTATGCGACATATCTGTATTGACAGCCTGGGGGAATGAAGATGCAGTGTTCTATACAGGATAAATGGGGTCAGAGGACGGGCCCAGTGCTTGGTGTATATACAAACTCAACATAAAAGACCATTAAAAATGTATATACCAACTGGGTTTGATTCAGCTTGAGAATATGGCACCATGTAGTGTAATCACCACTGATTTCTGATTCAGTTTTAACTAACTTTTATCCATTATACTAACTTGATAGGAATTCAAAATAATTATGAGGCCACAGCAAGCTGCTTTGTGCAAAATGATCACCAAGATGTATTTCTTATCTCTCAGAAAGCCATTTCCCTTATACCAGTTTCATCATAAACAGCAGACATGTTGGGCCCGATACTAAAAAAACAAAACATGAACTCCTAAATTTGCATCCTATTTTCAGTTGAAAATTTGTTTCAAATGATTTGGATTTAACAAAAGGCTTTCATTAAAAAAAAAAGCTATACTCGGAAATCTAGGCCAGCCATTCATTTGCCTAGATTTATGAGCCTCATTTGAGTGCTGAAAATCAATGCTAAGGGCTGGATTCTATAATTAGCACCTAAAAGTGTCAATCATGCTTAGGCTCCCATTACAAAATCATGCTTAGCTGTTAGGCATGGGACAAACATACACAAGTAGCGCAAACAGCTACCAACAGTTCTAGATCTGCCAGAAAAGTTTGCATGGTAGGAGGCGGGTGCTCCCTGCTTTGCATTACAAGTAGTGCTCATTTTAATACAAATAAGCTCCTTGTAATGCATGGGATTCTCAGTGGCTGCTGCCACCCCCCAGCCGAGAACCCTTTTGTGCATCGGAGACTGAACTACCTTGCAAGTAAGAATGGCTACAAGTGAGTATGAGTTGTGCACTCAGCCCTAGTAAATTTTCAAACTCTCAAAGTTAGGAGCATGAATCCTTTGAACATCAGGCCCTCTTGTTTTAGTCTTCAGATCTGTGTTATACTTTAACTAATGGACTTACTCATCATCTGGCGTGAGCTGAACTGGTTCGCTGGTGAACTGTGTATCAAAGTTTTCCAAGCCATAGTCATCTGTAATCTGAGGCTGAAATGGAGGAATTGCTTGCTTCTTCTCCAGCTGGAAATACAGCAAGGATAACGCATTGAAACTGAAGTCAGTTTATTCAATTTTCACGGCTTATTTTAGTTCAAATGCTTCTTTCTAAAACCATTTTTTACACTATCCCCTGCACGAGCCTTGAATGATGTTCAAAAATCGTTTTAAGTCTTCCTACTGTACAAGCAAACTAATTCAGATGTTGAAAATTGGGCGTCTTAAACTGACTGAAAAGTTACAGTACAAAGAGGTTCTGATTCTACCTCATCATTGTTCTATCATCACCTACCCACTGTGAGCAGCCTAAACATTCAAAGCAAAGTTTCCTACAGGCACAGAGAGGAAAACAAAAGTCCTGTTTAATCCACCTCATCCAGGCCTAATGGGCTACTGTAATGTACAACACTCAAGAAAATCTCACGCCAGGAATGAAGCAGCTGCTACCTGTTAGCAAAAGCAATTGAGGGAATGCATTAAGATAAAGGAAACCAGTATGTGTTCGACAAACAACAAAAAAGGCATTCTGAAACAGTGAGGCCCCGATGCTCAAAAGATTTCTGGGCCAGTAAGACTTGTTAAAACAGTCTTACTGGCATGGAAACTCTCCTCCTGATGTTCAAATGGATTCTTCATAGCTGCTACCGATCCTCATAGCAGCAGCTACCCAGAACCCTATGCAAATGCATTACGAGGAGCTCATTTGTATTCTATTTTTTTATTTTATTGATTGATATAAAAGAAAACAATACAAATATAAACAAAACCAGAAGGCACAAGTAAAAACAAGTACAAAGGCAAAACATCCAGGTCTGATGTGTGGTAACTTCAGCACATGGCCAATGAACACCTTACTGAATAACCCCCCCCCCCCCCCCCACCAGAAAAAGGATGGAATGTGTGCAATCAGAAGAAAAGGAAAAAGCATCACCTATAGAACCATTATGGCAAAACTGCCGGCTCAGAATGGGCCCGCTGCCAATTGACGTATAAATCCCAAATCTTGTAGTAGACAGTCAATTGATTCCACTGGAAAGCAGTCAGTTTAGATAGTTGTTGGATATAATTCACTTTCACTAGTAACAACAGAGAAGGCAGGCGTCTCTGGTCTGTTCCAATATTCCCAACACATCAGAAATAAATTGCAAGACCCATTCCCAGTATTGCTGAGCCCTGGGGCAATACCACCAAATATGCTCAAAGGTACCCAAAGCCCCGCAAGCTCTCTAGCAGAGATCAGATCCATGCCCAAATATAGCTTTAAAGCAAACCAGGGCATAGTACCAATAATGATACAAGTATTCATATCCTACCATATTGCTAGCAATAGAAACTTTAAAAGAAGTGATTGGAAAAATCTTACCCCATTCCTTATCTGAGTAGCATTCACCAAGGAGTGCCTCCCATTGCTGTTTATAGGTTAATGGTACTGCAAGATGAGTTAGCTGGGTTCATAGACAGTAACGCAGAAGACAAAGGCACGCGCCGACAACTGAGCGCAAGATGGAGGCGCGCGCCGAAGAAAAAGACTGTTTTTAGGGGCTGCGGCGGGGGTTTTTGTTGGGGAGCCCCCCCCACTTTACTTAATACATATCGCGGCGGCGTTGTGGGGGATTTGGGGGGTTGTAACCCCCCACATTTTAGTGAAAACATAACTTTTTCCCAAAAAACAGGGAAAAAGTTAAGTTTTTAGTAAAATGTGGGGGGTTACAACCCCCCACAACGTGGCGCAATCTGTATTAAGTAAAATGGGGGGGTTCCCCCCCATACTCCCCGTCGTAGCCCCTACAAACAGTCTTTTTCTTCGACGTGCGCCTCCGCGCTGCGCTCAGTTGTCTGCTCGCGCCTTTGTCCCGGCGCGCTTTTGACCTGACACCGTTAGCTGTGCAGTGTACAGCCTGGTGATGCTTCCCCGACCACTCCTCCTTGTAAACGCCATCTCAAAAGAAGTATCCAGAGATCTCAAATCCTGTTGGGCCCTCCTCTTAATACAATTCTCTGTCTATAAGGAAACGGATCCCTGGAAGACAACCTATATTCCTTCACCAAGGTTCTCAAATGGGAGCAAATCACCAGACTCGAAAGAGTTTATGATTGCAATTTTTTTTGGCAGCTCTGGAGCTGCCGGTAGCTGTTGTGCATATGTTGTACACTCACACAACACACGCACAACAGCTGGCACCTTTCCCCAACCCCTCTGCCCAGAAAAAAATAAAAAAGATTTCACTTGCCATTCTCCTCCTCTGCTCAGCTGATGGTGGCTTTGGAGCCATGATCAGCTGAGAGCTGGCAGAGGGGAGAGCTGTAGCTGCTGGTTTAGCTAATTTGGGATGTCCCCTGCCAGCCCCAGCTGATCCCTGTCTGCTCCTGCAGGAGGAAGAGCTATGCCTAGTGAATGCTCTTCTGAGCAGGGACAGGTTCCTCCCTTCTTTACATAAGAACATAAGAATGGCCTTACTGGGTCATACCAATGGTCCATCTAGCCCAGTAGCCCATCTTCACGGTCACCAATCAAAGTCACCTGGCAAAAACCCAAATAGTAGCAATATTCCATGCTCCCACAAACTAAAAATAGAAATAAAAATTAAACTGAACCCCCAAGAAGCCATACTCTGCATACAGTGCAACACTAAAGAAAGAGAAACTGGTTAAAAACTTGCATATTCCAATCACTACATAACAAACTATCAAATAAAAAAAATGGAAAATATGATACCATTTTATTGGACTAAATACATTTTCAATCAGTTTTCAAAGGGCAAACCCCCCCTTCCTCAGGTCCAGACTATATACTGCTGTTGTGGTATCCTGTTCTGACCTGAGAAAAGCATTTTTGGTTTCTGAAAGTTTGTCAAAAAGGTATTAAAAATAGCCCTATAAAAATATTTCCATTACAGTGCTCCCCCGCGAATTCGCGATCCACGGTCATTCGCAGTATTTTCCGACCACGAATGACCTGGCAGGAGAGGGCAGCTGAAGCACCGGCAAGTGAAGGAAATCACTCGCGGTATGCTCCGATCGCCTCTTCCTGTGATGCCCGACTTTAGTACAGGAAGACGCAATCGGAGCATACCGTGAGTGATTTCCTTCACTCGCCGGCGCTCCGGCTGCCCTCTTCTGCCTCTCCAGCTACCCTCTTCTGTCTCCCCTGCTAAAAACCGTATTCACGGTTTTTCAACATTCACGGGGGTTCCTGGAACGGAACCTCCATGAATATCGGTGGAGTACTGTATTCCTATTTTTATTAATGTTTATTAACACACTACCAGCTTTCCTTTATTAATGTTTCTTAACACAATTACTAAACTACTTTATCTTAAATGTAAAATAAAATTCTTTTTTCTACCTTTGATTAGCTTCAATTGTGTTGGTCCCAGCCTCTGGTTTCTGCTTTCCTCATTTTCTTCTAACTCTCTTGCCAGGATTTCCTATCCATTTGTTTCTCTTTTCTCCTTTTCTTTTCAGCTTTCTTTATTTTCTGCCTGTTTAGATTAAATTCTTTCTTACCATCCAGTCCTTAATTTTCCTCTTTTCACTGTATCTACTTATAGCTTGCCACCTCTTTCCTATTTTACTTCCTCTTATTCTCCCAGTATCTCACTAACTCTATTCTATTCCCATCTGCCCTTTTTCTTTATCCCCTCCTTTCATCCAGCGTTAAGTCCCCTATCCTGCTCACTTCAACCCAGCGTCTTCCCCTCTCTCTTCTCTCTGCTTCTATCAGTGTTTGGCTACCCTTTCTCTCTTCTCTCTCCATCAGTGTCTGCTCCCTAGATGGCTGAGGGGGAAAAGTGGCACCCATGGAAGACAAGGCCATAGTGGAGACTATATTCATTCTGTTTTCATTTTCACTGAGGAAGATACCAGTGCCAGAAATAGCATACAATGCCGATGAGAGAGAAAATGAAACAAATCTCTGTGATCCTGGAAGATTTAATGGGGAAATTTGATAAATTAGAGTAGCAAGTCACCTGGACCAGATGATTTAGCCAAATTTTTCAATGAAAAGATTTCCACCATAAGGAGCTCTTTCCCCTCAGCAGTCTCTTACAATTCTCTTCCTCCCAATGACTCAAACCCTATCCCAGCGGATAGATCCTGGACGACATTTGAACCCATATCTGAACCCCAGATCTCTAAACTCTGCCTCAGACTGAAATCCTGCAAATGCATCTTAGATCCTTTCCCATCCCACCTTTATGAAAACATTCCTGCCATCTCCTCCCTTACGAGACTCATTAACTCTGCTCTACTATCAGGCTTGTTCTCCACAAAAATGGGCCACATTGCCTTGTCACCTATTCTGAAAAAAGCCGATCTCGACCCCTCCCTACTATCAAACTACCGTCCCATAGCAAATATCCCTCTACTTACCAAACTTCTAGAAACCATAGTTGCTACCCAGCTCTCCTCCTATCTCGAGAGATTCTCCATTCTTCACCCCTACCAACATGGCTTCAGACCCTGCTTTAGCACTGAATCCCTCCTAGTTTCCCTAATTTCAAAGGTACAACTACACTCACGTAACAAATTCGCTGTCCTACTACAATTCGATCTTTCCGCTGCTTTTGATGTCGTCCATCACGACATACTACTTTACCAACTTTCCGAGATTGGAATCGACTCCACCGTCCTAATGTGGTTCTCAAACTTCTTACGCTCCCGTTCCTACACCGTCAACACAAATGGCACCATGTCCACTCCTTGGACTCCATCTTGCGGTGTCCCTCAGGGATCACCCCTTTCCCCTATTCTCTTTAACATCTACATGTCCTCCCTGAAACTCTTTCAACTGTCCCCCCTGGAAACAATCTACACTTATGCAGATGACATCCTTGTCCTCCTTGAGACTGACCAGAACCTCACCAACCTCCACGAAAACATTACAGCTTGCATAATGAGACTCCGTGCCTGGTCCCTCTCGGTACAGATGAAACTAAATGAATCTAAAACTAAACTACTCTGGCTCGGCCCAAAATTCGAACACCTGCCCACACTTTTCACACTACCCACAGGCGATACACTACAGCTCGAGTTCTCATGCAAGGTCCTTGGTATCACTATCGATTCCTCTCTCTCCCTCAATGACCACCTCAACTCCTTGGCAAAATCATGCTTTTTCAGCCTTCACATGCTGAGGAAAGCTAGATCTTACTTCAGCCAACAACACTTTGCCATCCTTGTCCAATCCATCATCCTCTCCAAACTAGATTACTGCAACGCCATCTACTTAAATCTATCAAAAAAAAGTATTCTAAGACTCCAGCTAATCCAGAATACTGCAGCCAAACTGATCTTCTCAAAACGCAAGTCTGACCATGCCTCCCCACTCCTTGCCAAACTACATTGGCTCCCAATAATCTCCAGAATCCATTTCAAATGTTCCTGCCTGGCTTTCAAGATCATTCACGGAATCCTGCCTCCTCTTATCCCACTGTCTTTCAACTCCTCCAGTCCCGACTCCTCCAGAACTGCCCAAAGGCTTAAACTAGCCTTCCCCTCTCCACGCGGCATCCACTATTCAGGCAAAATGGGAAAATCCCTTCTCTTCAAAATCACAGGTCTTTGGAACGACCTCACCACCCCGCTGCAGAACCTGAGCTCCCTTCAGTTATTCCGCAAACAACTGAAAACCTGGCTTTTCAGCAAATTGTAGCTCTATCCTTCCCCCCTTTCTCTCCCCCCTTCTACACATAAGTTCATGTAATCCTTTTTCTTCTTCTCTACCCACTATTTTAAGTTCTTGTAAACCGTGTCGAGCTCCATTCTCATGGAGATGATGCGGTATATAAACTTAAGGTTTAGATTAGATTAGATATACATCTCCGAGTACTTATAGAACTGAAACATGAACTTGCAGAGCTACTACCGTATTTCCCCGAAAATAAGACCTAGCATGATTTTCAGGGTGGATCTTAATATAAGCCCTACCCCAAAAATAAGCCCGTTATATCAACCCCAGAAGCCTAACCCGAATGTCCCTGGATTCGCCTGCAGCAGCGCTTCCCCACCGCTGATCCTCCCATCTTTCCCTCCTATCCGAATCCTGCTGACCCTCCCATCGCAAAGACTGACATACCTCCTAACAGCAGCGTTGACAGCATTTTAAACAGGCTTCTTCACAGTCTTCTCCCACTAGGTCCTACACTCTGCTGCATCACTGATGATGTCATCAGTGATGTGGCACAGGGAAGGCCCCGGCGGGAGAAGGTTGCGAAGCAGCCTGTTTAGAGTGCTGCCAATGCTGCTGTTAGAAGGTATGTTGGTCTCTGCAGTGGGAGGGTCAGCGGGGTTTTGGATAGGAGGGAGAGCTGGAAAGATGGGAGGGTCAATAGAGATTCACCTGCACGGGGGGGGGAGGATGGGAGGGAGGGATAGAAAGATGCTTACTCAAGGGTTATGCTGCACAGGGGGATGGGAGGGAGGGAGGGATAGAAAAATGCTGCAGAGGGAAGGCACAAGGGGATGGGTGAGAGGGGGAGGAAAGATGCTGCACATGTGAGGGAGAGAAAGGAAAGAAGAATTGGGGTGAAGGAAAGGAAGGGAGAGCTGATCATTGTACATAAGAGCTGCCATACTGGGGCACACCACAGGTCCGTAAAGCTCAATATCCTGTTTACAATAATGGCCAATCCAGGTCACAAGTATCTGGTAAGAACCCAAAAAGCAAAACATATTTTATACTGCTTATCCTAGGAATAAGCAGTGGGTTTCCTCACATCCATCTTAATAATGGCTTACAGACTTATCTTTTAGGAATTTATCCAAACCTTTTTTAAATTCTGCTAAGCTAACTGCTTTCACCACATTCTCTGGCAACGAATTCCAGAGTTTAATTATACACTGAGTGAAGAAATATTTTTCCTATTTGTTTTAAATAACTACTACTTAGTAGCGTCAATATATGCCCCCTAGTCCTAGTATTTTTGGAAAGAGTAACAAGTGACTTGCATCTACCTGCTCCACTCTATTCGGCATTTTTAAACTTCTGTCATATCTCCCATGAGCCATCTCTTCTCCTGGCTGAAGAGTCCTAGCCACTTTAGCTTTCCTCATAGGGTAGTTCTTCCATCCCTTTCACCATTTTCATCACCTTTCTCTGTACCTTTTCTAATTCCGCTATATCTTTCTTGAACTGCAGTGACCAGAACTGCACACAGTATTTGAGGTGCAGCCGCACCATGGAGTGATACAAAGGCATGATAACATTTTCATCTTTGTTTTCCATTCCTTTCCTGATAATCCCTAACATTCTATTTGCTTTCTCAGCCATTGCCACACACTACAGCTATAGCTCAGCAGGGTTTATAAAAGGTTTGGATAACTTCCTAAAAGAGAAGTCTATAAGACGTTATTAAGATGGATTTGGGGAAATTCAATGATTATTCCTAGGATAAACAGCATAAAATGCATTTTACTCTTTGGGATCTTGCCAGGTGCTTCTGACCTGGGTTGGCCACTGTTGTGGAGTGGTGTACTGGGCTTAATGGACCTGTGGTCTGTCCAAGTATGGCAGCTCTTATGTAACGGCTGTTCTGCATGGATCATAATGGTGCTTAGCTTTGGTCAACCTATATGGAATTTCCCCTCTGTGCCTATAGGAATTGCGCTGAAAACCTCATCCAGAATACAAACGACAAGTAGTGAAGTCATTCACGTGAACATGCAGCATCCTGTGCAACTTGAGAGCAGGTTTTCACCTTAAAAATTCTGCACAAGAACGGCCTATGTGCTATATAGTCTTAACACATAACTGTCCTGCAAACATCAATGTTATTAGGGTTACAATATGGCTCCAGAAAAAGGAGGAAGGAATGAGACATCCGGGTTTTACTTCCATTGAAAGCAATGGAAGTAAAACCCCGTATATGTCTCAATCCACCCTCCTTTTTCTGGAGCCATATGGTAACCCTAATGTTATTCTTATATTACAATGTTCTTATAATCAAGCAGTTTTATGAAATTATTTAAAAACCTTGCCAATATTTCCCAGGAACTGTTCAATTACTTTACAGTTCTTTTAATGATAAATGTGAATAGGACCATATTACCTCATTTCTCTTTAGATTCTAACTACCACAAAAAAAAAAAAAAAAGGTAATTGATCCCTCAATCCCCACTCTAAAAAAACGGGATGGATGAATGCTTTTATTTTACCAGATCCCAGTCTATGCTGCGGAAGAATGTATGAGACTTGATATCTGAAAATCCCGTTTGCAGCTGGCAGCCGAGTCTTTCTTTTGGATCCTGTGAAGGTAAAAAGAAGAGGATTCTTTGAAAGCGGGTCTATGAATTACTTGGGGAAGCTTTCAATCCAGTTGTCCAACCACATATGTGCTCTTTTCCAGGTAACATCAGCTTCTAATCCTTGACACACCTTTCAGAATACACCATTAACATCACAAGTCTTTTTTTTTTCCAGGTAAAGCCAGCTTTTGAAACATTTACTCAGTAAGCATAACGCATCCATTCCTCAGAAAAACAGTTTACACGAACCCAGTGATAAAAGCATAGAACACCCCCTGTTTGAGAGCAAACCATCACCCCAAGAGTTCTGTCCATTACAATGTTGTTTTCATCCTAAACCCCAATTACAATCAGTTGTCATTTCTTCTTCCTCTCATTGGTAAAAAAATGCTAACTTCTGATTCTAATGTCAAGCACACTTGGAATCAGAAAAATATATTCTAGACATCTCATCATAGCTAGAAAGAGTATTACTGTGCATTGGAAACTGTCACAAGTTATTTTTACTGAAAAGACAGATATTTTAATTAGAAAAACCACAGCTGGAACTGGATGTTATAAAGCAGTGTTTCTCAACTCAGTCCTAGAGTACCCCCTTGCCAGTCAGGTTTTCAGGATTCAACAACGAATATGCATTAACTTCATTTTCATGCACTGCCTCCATTATACACCAAATTTCTTTCATGCATATTCATTGTGGATATCCTGAAAACCTGACTGGCAAGGGGGTACTCCAGGACCGAGTTGAGAAACACTGTTATAAAGTACAGTGGAACCTTGGTTTACGAGCATAATTCGTTCCAGAAGAATGCTCGTAAATCAAATTGCTCGTATATCAAAGCGAGTTTCCCCATAGAAAGTAAGGGAAACTCGCTTGATTCGTTCCCCCCCCCAAAGCCAGCAGCACTGCTCTATCCCCCCCAAGAACCGGCATTGCTCCCCCCGCTCAAGAAGGCCCCCCCTGCGTGATCCGGAATCTCCCCCACCACGATCCGGCATCCCCCACGCGATTCGGCATCCCCCATGCAATCCGGCACCCCCCCTACCCACCCGAACACTTCGCTTACCCTCCAGCTTGCACCGTCACCAATGCACAGGACATGCCGGTGCTTGAAGATCTGCAGTCCTTTTTGCTGGGCCTTGAGCATCTGCGCATTCCCGGTCTCTCCGAGATCGCGGGAGGGGGGAGGAGGGGGGTGCCAGATCGTGGGGGAGATGCTCGTACATCAAGACAAGCTTGGTTTGCAAGGCACCAATTTTGCGAATGTTTTGCTCGTCTTGCAAAACACTCGCAAACCAGTGCACTCGTAAACCGAGGTTGCAATACCATGGTCACAATCTCATGAAACACAATCTCCACAACAAGCTAAGTAGACAGTGTGTAAGAACTAACAATGGTAAAGTAAGTATAAAAGAAACCATCGCTTGCAAATAGAGAATGACATGGGGACTCAATTTACCCGTCCTCATGAGTTTTGTCGCTGCCTCGGCCCCTTTCCTGTAAGCTCTGCCTTTAACAGCACAAGCCTGGATCACTTATGATTTTAAAGTGTTTGAGGCTTGTGCAGATGAGGATGGATCTTAAAGGAATGGGGCAGGGACAGGAAAAGAACTCGCTGGGATGGGAAAAGTAGTTACCGTGGGGACAGGGAAAAATTTATCCTGGTGTCATTCTCTATTTGTAAACACAAAAATATGAAAAGATCAGCAACTTGTTTTCAGAAGCTACAACTGGAAGAAAATCATAGGAAACTAATAGCAAAAGGCAGTATAAGACTTCTGACTCAAGCATTAGGTTCCTAGCAATGAAAGGAGTCTCATTTTGGATAATAAGCTCTGAAGTCTATATAAGAAACCGTGCTACGTTCAGAATAGTGTCAATGCATATTAGAAATGTCGTTAATGTGGGTTATATGCATCATTTAAGGCTGCCAACTGGATCCAGATTTGCAAGACAGGTTTGACATAGTCCTGGATTTACTCCAGTGTATGCTGGGACATGCAGTCTTGCTTTTATTTTTTTTTTAATTCTTTATTTTGATTATTCGTTACAATAACAACAAATATTCATGAATATCTACAAAAACTCTGTATATAAAATACATTGAAACATATATGAAGTAGTTAATCAACCATGATCTAGTTCACATTATAATGGTCGCCAGCTTTTTAATTAGGAAATCAAATCTATCTATCTATCTATCTATAATCTTCCATCATGGACAGGCTTAGTTGTGGCTTACTTTATATATCATACAACATCCTCCTAAACTGAAAATAACAATGTTAGAAATTAAACTTTCAGCAAAGGTTTTTCCTTAATGAAATCTTCTAACTGGGCTGGATCAAAAAACACATATTTGTCACTCCCATACGAGATAAGGCACTTGCATGGAAATTTTAAAAAGAAGGTAGCTCCAACTGCCAAAACCTGTACAAGTTAATGCTGCTTTTAATATTAAGGATGGTATAATGATTCATGCTAAATTAGAGAAACTGGAGATTTCTATGAGGGTTAAAAACCTTCATTTATTAAATTTTCCTATCACACATTACTTGTCTTCTTTAGAACTCTTGAGAATGTATTTGAGGGAGATATTGCATTATACTAATGTGGATACTTTTGAACCTGACATCCTCTATTACATCTCAAGAGTTTCTAAGGAAATAGCAGAAGGTGAAATGGACAAACTAGGTTCACCTGATAGTTTGAATGTATCACAGTTTCTCGAATCTTCTAAAGACTTAATAAATAAATGGGCAACCCTTCTTGTGGCTTTTAAGACAGTTAGAAAAACAAGCTATTTTGAAATGATATGTTTTGAAAAAGCAAGACCTGTTTTGTGGCCAACGAGTAATCATTTTTCCTGATGTCTCTAGACATACCCAATTTAAAAGGAAGCAATTCCTCCAGCTAAAGTCTTGCTTTTCTTAGGGAACACAACCAGGGCTGTGCATCAGTACGTAAAACCTTCAACTCGGACTCCTTTATTTATATATCTATACAGGTGTTGTACTACATGCAAAGTATGACTTTTTGGGATTTTGGTTTAATTTATGTTAACCATTTTTGGTCAGCTATTATGGATTTGGCATTTGTGTGCGACTGAGGTATTCTGTTAGCATGGTTTTTCTATGCAGCATTTTGTAGTAATTTGGTTTGTTCAGTTGCCTCGATAGCAGAGGGACATTTATGAGGGTGGGAGGAGAGACAGGGATTTTGTTGATCCTTGTTCTGTATCTATGATTTATAAAATGACAATTATGCAGAATATTGTTTCTTTTTATATTTTAATAAAATGATTTCAATATAAAATCATAATTATGTAAGGCTTGTGAAGATGGAATTAGAGTTCACAGGGATGAGGTGTGGTTAGGGACAAACTTTGTCTCTGTCTCATTCTCTAGGTGCCACTTTCACTAATATAAATATCATAAAATATATTACATTTTGTAATCATCAAAGAACTTGGCATCAAAATATATCCCAAAATTAAAATATATCCTGAAAAAAATGGGTTAATCAAATTATTATCTGTGAAATACTGCCTGGAACAAACCGCCTGATTCGATTTGTCAAGTTCTTTCTCTGACAGTATTCAAATCCAGACTCAGAACCCACTTCTTTGAAGATGCTTCCAATTCCAAACTCCAATCTACCTTCTAAGCACCAATATTTGTTTTATAATTCCCTCTGTAATTTTCCCATCTGAGCACTGTATATTGATGCACCTTCTTGTCTAGTTTGTCTGTCTTGACTAGATTGTAAGCTCTTTTGAGAAGGGACTATCTCTTCTGTGTTTTGATGTACAGAGCTCATATGTCTAATAGCACTATAATATTTGAACGATATACAATTTAACTCTATTAGGAGTTGGAGACAGCACATTTTCTCCAACTCTGACTCATGTACCCTAAAAATTGTTTCTGATTCCAACTCTAAAGCCCTGAATGCAACCATGAAATCGGAATAACAAGTCTCTGCATGCAAAGGGGTAAACCCAGGACTGAATCAACCCTGTCTTGTGAATCTGGATCCAGTTAGCAGCCTCAGCATTACTGGCACGTCTAACTTGCATTATTTAGCTATTGTGAACATCTGTGCAAAATAGGTAATAAACTGCATGATTATGCAAATCATTTAATTATCTATGAATACACAGTGAAATAATGCATTTAAAACATACTAACATTCCCAGTGACACACTATATTGCCAAGTGGGAAACTGATATTGGCCTAACACATGAGACAAAAGCATGAAGTAAGATCTTTCAATCTCCTTTTGACCTAGCCAGCAATTTGATTGAAAATGGATATAAAATATTTTATAGATGGTATTATACTCCAGTGTGACTTTTTAAAATATATAGACAGGGCAATGATCTGTGTTGGAGATGCTGTGAGGAACAAGGTAGTATTTGTCACATATTATGGACATGCCCATAAGCAGGTTTATTTTGGCCTAAGCTATGTGACAAATTAGAATAAGTTTTACAAGTGACATACTCCCCAACTAGCTAGCTGCCTACTGCATTATAAAGCACCAGGCATTAAGGCTGAGGCCCATAGACTGTAAAGAAGTAGATTGCCAGTAGGCATAACAGCCTTGGCAAAAAAACCTGGAAACAAATGAATGTGCCACTGATGGAGACTGTATTTTTGAAAATGAACTTTATTTGCTTTATGTTTGAGCAGTGGCGTACGTGTGTATGTGTACCGCCCTAGGTGCACGCCCTAGAAGGGTGCACAGCCGGCCAGGTCTGGAACCTCCTGCCCTACTCTTCAACGGGACCTGCACCTCAGCGTGGCTGCCATACTTATTCTGGAGCAGAGTCAACAGTCATGCTGAAGTGCAGGAAGGTCCTGCGATGACAGCAGTTGCCGGCTCTGCTCCGGAAGAAGTAAGTGCCGTCAGAGGGGGTGGACCAGCCGCTGCAGTCATCGCGGGACCTTGCCGCAACTCCCTGCATTTGCCGGTACATCTCCTCACGTACTTCTTCCTGGGCAAAGCCGGCAGCTGTAGTCATTGCGGGACTTGAAAAAAAAAAGAGCATAGAAGTGTGGTGGAGGGAGAGAAAGGGGGCAGGGTGGTATGGAAGGGTGGTGGAGGGAGAGAAAGAGAGCAGGGTGGTATGCCACTATTTACATGCATTCAAGGAATCAGCATCAATACTGGCTGGTAAAGCTTACCTTATTTAAAAATCCTTTTAGGACGTGGGAGGCTTTCACAGACAGGAATCTAGGAATACGGATCGGTTTCTCAAGGATAACTGAGAAAGGTTGGAAAAACCATAATTAGAGACAATGCATTTCCTTGAAGCCTGCTGCTGGCATTACTGAAAAAGTAAAAATATCAGGTATTCTGTTACTTACTATTCAGATATAATGAACTTCCTTACCTGTAAGGATAAATAACCTTACCTGGGGATGACTTCATCCAACAAAGCCCAACACTCTCCAGCTAGATTACAAATTTTTAGAACACTGCACAATTCATATCTTCCCACCTGCCGCTGTTGCGCAGGTCCCCTGCCAGCTGAATTTTTAAGCTGATAGAATTCAGCTCCAAAAAAAGGAGAAGGGAGGGGATATGATAGAAACTTACAAGATCATGAAGGGTATAGAGAAGGTAGAGAGGGACAGATTCTTCAGACTGGCGGGGGCAACAAAAACTAGAGGGCACTCAAACAAATGGAAGGGGGATAGGTTCAGAACTAATGCTAGGAAGTTCTTCTTCACTCAGAGGGTGGTGGACACCTGGAATGCGCTTCCAGAGGAGGTGGTAGAGCAGAGTACGATTTTGGGTTTCAAAATGGGATTGGACGAGTTCCTGAAGGAAAAGGGGATTGAGGGGTACAATTAGAGGGTTACTATATAGTAAAAAACGCTTTAGAGTAATAGATCACTTACAGGTCATTGACCTGCGGGGCCACCGCGGGAGCGGACTGCTGGGCATGATGGACCTATGGTCTGCCTCGGCAGAGGCAATGCTTATGTTCTTATGTAAGGCTACTAGCTCTTGGAGCTCACTGACACTATGGGCTAATATGACTGCCACCAAAACAGAACCTTCCAGGTCAGGTACTTCAAGTGACAGGGGGTTTTATCAGCTGGGTTAAAAAGCCATTGAGGCCCCATGACATTGCAGAAAGCTTGATGGGAGGCTTCAGAAGAAGCAAGCCTGCATAAAGCAAATAAACGCTGAGCAGGGTTTACCTTTTACCTGGAAATCATAAGCATTAATTGCACTAAGGTGAACCTTAATACAGCTGTTTCTGAGACCTGACAAGTGTAGAAGGTATTTAAGTAGTTTTTGTGTGGGACAGGAAAAAAAATCTGGGGGCCTTACCCTCTAACCAGTTGGCAAACCATATCCATTTAAAATCATGGGTCCTTCCAGCTATGGTGCGCCCTCACCTGGAGTACTGCGTCCAGCACTGGTCGCCGTACATGAAGAAGGACACGGTACTACTCGAAAGGGTCCAGAGAAGAGTGACCAAAATGGTTAATGGGCTGGAGGAGTTGACGTACAGTGAAAGATTAGAGAAACTGGGCCTTTTCTCCCTCGAACAGAAGAGATTGAGAGGGGACATGATTGAAACATTCAAGGTACTGAAGGGGATAGACTTAGTGGATAAGGACAGGTTGTTCACCCTCTCCAAGGTAGGGAGAACGAGAGGGCACTCTCTAAAATTGAAAGGGGATAGATTCTGTATGAACGTAAGGAAGTTCTTCTTCACTCAGAGAGTGGTAGAAAAGTGGAATGCTCTTCCGGAGTCTATTATAGGGGAAATCACCCTCCAGGGATTTAAGACAAAGTTAGACAAGTTCCTGCTGAACCGGAACGTGCGCAGGTAGGGCTAGTCTCAGTTAGGGCGCTGGTCTTTGACCAGAGGGCCGCTGCGTGAGCGGACTGCTGGGCACCATGGACCCCGGGTCTGACCCAGCAGCGGCAATTCTTATGTACTTATGTTTCTAAAACTGTTATGTTTCTAGTTGGGTATACTAGGATTATCCTACCAAATCTACACAGATGATACCCTGAAGAAAGCCACAGCATAATGGCTGAAACATCGGTTCTACCTACCCAGAACTGCAACAATTATCTATGCAGGTAATATTCAGTTTTTCTTATAGTAAGAGTTTACAATTATTAAATTTCTTTGAAAATGGTAAAGCAATGGAAAAAACCAATCGGTTGAAACTCAACATGAAAATGGCCCAAGTCATGATTTTGTCAAGTCACCTCCATATCTACTTTTCCAGAGTATTGGGAAATTGAAGGGGAAAGAATTCAATTTGTATCTAAGATCAAGACATTAGGAGTGATATGAATCAGCACTTACCAAGCGTGACCAAGTGAATAAAACAGATAAAATGATCTTTTACAAACTGAAAATTTTTAGGAGATTGAAGGACATGTTGACTGTGATAATTTTCAGAGAATTGTGCAAAGTATAACAACACCTATCTTTGATTATTGTGATGGTCTATTATTAGGGATACAGAAATGCTTTATAAAATCTTTACAGATTGCACAAAATGTGGTAGCCCAGGTGATAGTTTGTTTTAACATTATGTATGTATTTGTAACACCGCTTTGCATAAGGCACTCTATACATGTTTAATAAATTAAATTAAATGATAGTGGGATTGACTAAGCATGATCACATTACTTCTACATTACAAATGGTACATTGGCCCTCCACTGAATGCAATATGGTTTAAGATCATAATGTTGTTGCATTTGTTTTCCTTCAATCCAAAAATGTCAGAACTAATCCAACATTTGTGTTGCAATTCATTAACAGTAATATATATATATTAATATCTGTATCAATTCCCCCATCCCTCCTTTCCAATAGGTTATACTCTGTGTACAGTTGTGCAGGATCTAGCCAATTTTTTCACAGAGCAATATTCTCTTAATTCTCTGTGGTCCCCTCAGCTCACTTCAAAATTTTATTTCTGACAGTGTAGCAGTTTTTCTTTCATATATTCTATAAGTTCTGTTGTTTGTTGCACAGGGATCACCTGCAGACCCCCTTTATTTTCCCTAGAAGAGTTTTTCAGCCATTCTAAGTTTCCTTTATTTTGTGTGGCCCCTCTAGGTCATACGCACCTGGTCAGGTAACTTTGCAAAATTGAGTTGTTCAGCTTTGCTGTGGCTGTTTTTTCTGACATGTTCCAGTAAATAACTTCCAGTGACTTCAAAAAGTGTGCCAAGTAAAACATACAAACAACAAGCTGGAAGCAAACTGTGTAACACCAAAAGATACCCAACTGAAAAACTACACACAGTGATATCTAACTGTGTGAAGAGGAAAAAAGACCTCAAATAACCCAGGGTGTCAAAAAACAATGTTTTGCAAAGACACTTGAATGGGGCACAGGATACTCTCATTGGTCAAAAAAACCTCTTTGTCACACAGATAAATGCAGACAAAATATTTTTTTTCTAAGTAATGCTGCAGTTATTTTTATAAATATTACTTTTTTATTTTAGTAATTTTTCTCATTGAACAAAGTCCAAAGTGGTGGTGGACACAGGGGAGGTAAAAGGAAGAGAGAATGGACAGGGGGAACAGGCAAGGGGTGGTGCTGGACAGCCGAGGAAAAATAAAGAAAGAAACAAAGACAGAAATACAGAAACAGGCTAAGGAGAGAGAGAGAGAAAGAAAGAAAAAGACAGACACATACATCTATTCTTGCACCCGTTAATGTAACGGGCTGAAAAACTAGTTGTATATATTACACTAAAATACCAGACATGATTTTTTAAGGCAGTTTCAATTAGTGTTTTGCATAGTTAGATAAATATAATAAAACCTGAGCCACAAACCTTGGAAAAGGTAATCTTCTGTGTTCATATCTGGATTATCAGTAATTATGTCAAATGGAGATCTTCCTGCCATCATCTCAAACATAAGAACGCCAAGAGCCCACCAGTCTACGCTGAAACCTGTGAAGATTGTGGGAGAGAGTGCAAGACGATGATGGTGCCATATTGGGATAATCTGGACAGAGCAGCAGCTAAACCACAATGGGCCATTTTGGCCTTCTTCATTATCTTACGGGTGACCTACGCTGTGATGCACAGAAGTTAACTTTTACCAGGAAGATCGCTGTTTAAATTTAATTTTTATAACATTTTCTTCCTTTTCACTATGTCTCCTTTAAAGTAGTATTTAGATGCCTCTAAAATTATTAGTTCTGGGCTTTTAGGATAAAGGGGTATGAATCTAGAGCAGACATGGGCAACTCCAGTCCTCAAGAGCTGGAATTCAATCGGGTTTTCAGGATTTCCCCAATGAATATGCACTGAAAGCAGTGCATGCAAATAGATCTCATGCATATTCATTGGGGAAATCCTGAAAACCAGGAGGACCGGAGCTGCCCATGTCTGGTCTACAGTGCTAGCCAGCTCAGTCTACTAGAGCAAGAGCTCTTCAGATGCTTAAACAACACCCCTGGGTTTCTAAAGCAAGGCTTAAGAAACTCTATGCCGATTCTGGCATACAGCTGCATACAATCAATACAATTTAAAATGCTGAACATAGACAAAAAACAACTTTGAAAATGTGTAAATTTTTATAAAAGTTTTAAAATGCAATAAATTAGTTTTTGTGGATATATTTTTTCCTTCCATTTCAGTTTTATCTCATTTAGCCTTTTGTTGCTGTTTTTCCATTCTTACCCCAACCTCTCTCATAACATCTCCCATCTCTTCTTGCTACTTCAGTCTCGCTACACTCAGTCCTTCTCTACCAATTTAGTTGATTTTGCTTCCTCCTCAGTCTTTTGACCCTCTCTCCAACCATTATTTATGTCTTTGGCTTTTTTTCACACCTCACTCAGCTCTTCCCTCATAGCTTCACCTCCTGTTTCTCCTAATGCTTGCCATTTCCTCCTTGCAAATTAAGTAGAGTTACGCTACTCCATTTTCGCGTTCTGAGCTGCATGGTGCTCAATATATTTATGCGTTCTTGTGATTCAGTGCTGTCCTTTGCAGAAGAAATGAACAGTGCAGTGCAGTATAGTCTGGCATTTGGAAGCATGACAGCAGCAATGGTGGTACAAAGCAATAGCAAAGGAAATCAGGATAGTATGAGGCTGAATCCACTGCTGGGGTAAACCAGGAGCCCCGTTTAATCACTATTTGATGACAGTTGTTTTTAACACTAGAGTTTAGAAGAGCATTCTCTAAGACAGTCAATGATGCTCACTCCACCAGGTCCAGTCCAACCTACCAATTAGTTTTCAATAATAAAGCTGTTATTTAAAATGGTCTGTTTATAAGCAAAATTCAGTAAAAAATGTCTGGCTAGCTTTTTTTTTTTTTTTTTTGTACATTCAGCTCAAACACAGCTGGGCTGAACACTGTATAAAATTAACCAAACACAGTTAACTTTAGGTCTACTTGGATGACCAGCACTATTAACTGGGTTGCCAGCACTGAAATATTAGCACTGGCAAGCCAAAGGTTAAATGCCCCCAGTATTTTGGTTTTTTGGATGCCTAAAGTCTGGGCAATGATTTGTCCAAAAAAATATTTAGTTGGCTACTAGCTGATAATTTCAAAATGGGCTTGTCTGGCTGGCTAGCTCAAAAGTTATCGAAACTCTTTGAATATCAATCTCAAAGCACAAACAATATTAAAATAAAAAAGCTAGCTGAGCATAGAAAAAGAACTAACAATGCTATATAAAAGCCTCACCATACTCTTCTCCTCTTAGGATCTCAGGTGCAATATAATTTGGTGTTCCACAGAAAGTGCTTGTGGTATCACCAGGGCCAAGTCCCTCCTACAGGAATACAAATTATTATTACTGCAGAAAGGTACTGTAACACCAAATCTGATTAGATACAAACTGCTTTTCAGCATTTTCACATGAAGAGAACCCCCCCCCACACACCCACACACAGTTTTTAAGGTTGTGAAATGTACCTTTTCCCCCCCAATTTTTTAAAATCTGAAAAAGACTCTCAGGCCCAGATGCACAAAGTTCTGACACCATGGTAAATAATACCGTGGTGGGAGCAATTTTTCTCTTACTAGCAATGCTCAATACTAGAGAATGACACGGTGACAAAATTCATCACCGTTTCTGTCCCCGCGGATAACCGTGGGAAACCATCTCATGTCATTCTTTAGTGCCTAGCTCAACCTAGGTTCTTCTACACCGGCATTCTTCAATGCAAAGCTTGAGGGTCAGTGGCTGTGCCCATTCATACTCTGGTTCTTATGTGAGCCAAATATAGGATCATGAATCCATTGTGACATCACTGACTAGGCTGGCTTTTAGGTATTGATGGAATGAGGCATTATGACATCACAATCTCAGCTCTGGAATGTTGCTACTCTTTGGATTTCTGCCAGGTACTTGAGACCTGGGTTGGCCACTGCTGGAAACAGGATACTGGGCTTGATGGACCTTCAGTCTGTCTCAGTATAGCAACGCTTATGGTCTTATGTTCTAACCATCCAGTGTCATTCTTTAGAGTTTATCTCAACCTCAGTCCTTCTACACCAGCATTCTTCAGTGCAAGGCTTGAGGGTCAGTGGCTGTGCCCATTCATACTTTGATTCTTATTTGAGCCAAGTATAGAATATTGAAGCCATTGTGACATCACTGATGTGACTGGCTCTTAGGTATTGATAGAATGAGGCATTATGACATCACAATATCTGCTCTGGATAACAGAGACTGTCATTCTTTAGTGTCTATCTCAACCTCAGTCATTCTACACCAGCGTTCTTCAATGCAAAGCTTGAGGGTCAGTGGCTAGGCCCATTCATACTCTGATTCTTATTTGAGCCAAGTATAGAATATTGAAGCCATTGTGACATCACTGATGTGACTGGCTCTTAGGTATTGATAGAATGAGGCATTATGACATCACAATATCTGCTCTGGATAACAGAGACTGTCATTCTTTAGTGTCTATCTCAACCTCAGTCATTCTACACCAGCGTTCTTCAATGCAAAGCTTGAGGGTCAGTGGCTTAGCCCATTCATACTCTGATTCTTCCCTTTCTCCTTAAAGAATGACATGGAGATGGTTTCCTGCAGTTATCCGTGGGAATGGGAACGGTGATGAATTTTGTCACCGTGTCATTCTCTACTCAGCACAATAGCATGCAAATTATATGCATGCTATTCATGTGGAGAATTGCCGGTAAAACAGGGAGGAACTGTGCTTAGCACTCGCTCAGAAGATTAATCGCTAGCACAGCTCCTCATCCTGCCTGCAGCCACTGGTTTCCCTGCCTGCCAATTCAGCTGATCAGGGCAGCTGCTGGCTCAACTCTCAGGAAGACCAGGGGCTGCTTTTTTTTTTAAATGGGCACAGATGTTGTGCATATGTTACATAAGTCATGGGACCCCTTGCCAGGACCCAGCTCCTCCGATCTCTGTAGTTTAAAAATTGGCAGGAGGGAGGGGCTTTAGGGGCTGGAGCCAATCAGGGCCTTAGGGCCCTCCCAGTACATCCCAGCATGCATTGGGAAGGGAAACGCCTGCTATTTTGAAGAGGAGGGAGTGGGCATCCATTCTGCTGAGCTTCCAAAAATGGTATGGGGTAGGGTGGTTGGGGGGTTTGGGAGGGGGGCATGTTCCAGCCCTGTGCCAGGAGGAAGTGAGCATTCCTCCTGCCAATTTATTTTTTTTAAGGTGCAGGGGTTAGGGTGTGGGGGCGCAGGGTCTCAGCACGATGGGGAGGTGCCATGGACAGCTGTGGAGGGGATCAGAGGCATGGAGGAAGGTTGGGATTTTTTTTAAATTTTAATTTGTAAGGGGGAGGGATCTGAGCTGTTAAGCCTCACTTTCCTATCAGTGCCTGGGCCAATCAGCACTCAGGCGCTAACAGAAAAGAAAGGCTATGACAGCTCAGACAGTGTCAGAAAATGTTGCCCTTAAAAAGTGGGCTAAAAGCTTAGAGCATTATACGGAGTGCTCATTATGATACTAATGAGCTCCTTGTAATGCATTTGCCTAGGATTCTCGGTAGCTGCTACAATGATCGGTAGAAGACAGGGACAAATCTTTTGAGCATCAGGAGGAGAGTTTCCTTTTGTACATTGGGGCCCCAGACAGACAAAACAAACACCAACTCATATTTTGTTCATTAAAATGTGTTCTTACCTAATTTCTTATCCTTGAATCTTGCTGGACCAGTCCAGATGCATGGTTTATGCCACCCTGCCAGCAAATGGAGACACAGAATACATTTCTATCTAGTATAAGGCATGTTACAACCTAGTGCATTTGCCAGTGCACCAACATCAAAGCAATGGATAGCCCCTCTAAAATAGCAACAGCTATATGACCCCCCTCCCTCCCAAACACACCAAGAATAATCTCAGGAAGTGGAAATCCCAACAAGGGAAACTGAGTAATCAGGTAATGAAGATTCTTCACTCTTACCTCTCTCCAGAGAGGAGTTCCATAAGCACATAAAACCCAAGAAAAACCCCCCAAAACAACCAAACAAACTCTAGAATGCTAAAGCAGCCATGGACTTTCCCAGTGGGTTCTGAACTAGACTAGCAGGATTCAAGGAAAGGAAATTAGTAGTTAAGAACAAATTTATCCTTCCTTTACATCCTGCTACACTAGTTCATAAGACGTGGGACATGCCCAAGCCTTTTTTTTTAAATTCTGGTGAGAAGAAGCCACAGGTTTTTTGTGGATACCAGCCCCAAAGGCAATGGACATCCAAGCTAGGGAAGCTTAATATGTAATGTTTATAAATGAATGCATGGATGACTAGATAGCTGCTCTACATATGTACAAGGGTAAATCAAACAATACTAGAATATATGCCATTGCAAGAATCCAAGGAAAATGTCTCACAAACTTCTGCCCTGGAAGCAATGGATCAGACTCAGATCTACCAAGGATAACAGCTCAAACACTGTGGCCCTGAGAGCTCATACAAAGATCCATCTTGAATAAGGAGAACAGCCCTGAGACTGTGGACCTGGGAGCCTAATAAAACACCCAGCTGCTCCATCTACCATTTGTTGGGGGCAAAGAATACTGTCAAATGTAAGTTGTACCACTCCTTATACTAGAGATGTTATCACTGAAAGAAGTCTGTTCTATTCTGTGCTCATCTGCTGACAGGGTGGCATAAACCATACATCTGAATTAAAGTGTCAAGACGAAAAGTACTTAACCTTTTTCATAATTTTTCATTTAAGTAAAACTCATAGATACAGAATATATGATCAAACATACATTTCACTCAGGGCATCCACCATATTCATGTCTATGGGTATGCACGCAAAATAGTACAACCTCCCAGAGTGGTACTCTGAAGGATGGTTCTCTCTATAGATGCACTTCTCTTTCGGTCTGAAATGAGAAATGCATGCATGGAAAGCTGGGAATCTCTAGAGAAAAAAACCCAGTTAATGAATCTATTCATATACCTGTTCAACATTCTAGCTCTCTGTTCTTGTACTACAGCCTATCTGTTCTTACATGCAATGGGTAGCTGTTAAGCAAGTTTGCCCTAAACAGCTTCACCAACATGCCTCTCCCTGGAATAATCAAATCTTAACGAATGAGTGGTTAATTCACTACCCACACCCTTCACTTACTGGCTTTGCTGCACCCCCTGCCATTGAGGCGGCTGTTCTGGTGGCGATATCAGAAGTACAGACACCTGGACAAGAGGAAGTGGACAAAGAACACCTCTAGGTTTTAAACTCCCTGCTTTTCTAGATGTCTCATTCCTGTTTTAATGTGGCTGAATAATATACCAGGTCAACAGACAATGCGGATGAAACAGCTTTACCTTGCACATGCCATAATCCGTCAACTTGATATGGCCATCAGCATCTAAAAGAACATTGTCTAGTTTTAAGTCTCTGTAGATTATTCCTCGCTCATGCAGGAAGTTTAGAGCAATACAAATTTCTGCAGCATAAAATCTGAGAGAGAGAGAGAGAAAGAGAACTAGTTATATTTTAATACAATAAGCGAGATCTAGCACTGCACAAATAATCTGAATCAGTGCGACTGCAGAGAAGTAGCCGCTGACCAAATTCAAAGTTAGTTCTACCGTGCATGTTCTTCTGGAAGTTTTCTCTGCCGTTGCATATGGAACATAAGATCTCCTCCATTTACATATTCTATGACGAGAAATAATCTAAAAATATATACATATAAAATCACTCAATGGAACTCTTTCAGTTGCAAAAAATATGTTTCAGTATCAACATTTGTAGTATGAGTCAACTCTGCTTACTCAATCATATCTAGACAGAATATAATTTTGAGACTACAGTTGCTGCTGCAGCATGATAGGAAAATCCAATTTACAGCAAACAATTTAAATGGAATGTAAGAGTTTCTGATGGACTTTTTTTTTCTTTTAATTTCAGGAAGCCAGATTTACAAGAAAAGTAAAGTAAAATTAACAATTCCAGTGAGAACAAGGGCATGATGGACTCTTGCAAAGGTTAAAATCACAAGTACATCTCTGTTCAGTTACCTAGGTAACTCTCCTCTTCTTACAAAGGAGAATAGGGCTGTGGGAGCAGGAAGTAGTCTAGATAATAGAAATATATTATGCTAAACTCTAACTGCATTTAGTGTTATGCATGCTTTTGATGGTGATTACGAAGGGTTTGCATATGACTACCTACTTAGCAATATATCTATATACATACATATATGCATAAATATATATACACACACATTACATTTATCTATGTATAATTCAAGCAAATTTTGGAAATCTATCAAAATAACTATCAAGCAACGCTTTGTATAATTGATTACCAAGAACTTGCTGCTTGCTTACTTTTTCTACCATGTCAAAGTGATGTGGGGGTTTATACTAACTGTGAAAATGGTATTTACCGAGAAAGGTAAGAGTTTTTGCAAGAAACTAAACATTACAGTGTGAAACAACTTATTGTTTAATATAATTTTTTTATAACTTTCATTAGATATTCAATGCAATACAGAATAAAATATAGCCAGAAACACTAGCGCAAAGGTATAACCATAGCTCAAATAGAAAATTTTGATGCACAACCTTACAACTCAAACCCCTAATCTACCCCTCATCCTAACTCTCCCAACCCATTCCTTTACTTCAACATTATAGGTTGTTCCAAAGAATTATGGGTAGCACAGTGTCTAATATAGTCTCCAATTTTATCAATATAAGTAAGTTAGGTCCTGGAAAGTTCCTGTTCCATCCACTTGTTATATATGTCTCACACTTTATGGAAGGATGAGAAAAGCATTTCATCGAAATGCTGTTAATTTACACATTAAATGGACATATTCAAACTTAGTTAACTTCTGGAGCAGTCATTTGCTTCCATGCTGCAGCTGTGAATATGTGAGCAGTCAAGTTTTGCCCCCAAACCAGGGACTGGAACATTTAATCAACAGCATTCCATGAAAGTGAGAGAATGTTTGCCCACTATCTGAATTATTTCCTACAAAGAATTGGACATTGGGGGGTTTAAATATGAGCTTCTGAAAAAGACTGATGTTAACAGGTACAACAGATCATCAAAAGTGTAGTGACTGCATGGGAAAAAACTTGAACACATGAGCGACACTGCAATTATAGTGGTGTACACATCTTCACACCTGTGTATCCGCCTGGTGAAAACATTTTGAACACACACTATGACTAAAATTATGACTTTGCAGGAGCAGCTCTGTGTTTGTATCTAATCAATAAAAGGTTTATGCTAAATGTATGATATACAATTTATGTTTTGTTCAAATTTTTGAGTCTTCCTTATAAACCTGCTAGATCAGTCCAGACCAATGTGTTATGTCCCCTTACACATTTCATTATAACCCTGCTACAAGATTCTAATAACATCACTGGTTATAAAATGTGATGTAACCTGAAACCTGCCAGTAGATGGAGCAGGATCTCTTGTGGCAGGCCTTCTCCCCTGGGCACAGTCTATGGTTGCCCAGAGATTGAGACTGGCTGTTGTTGTCTCCCACAGATCAAACTATGGCACTTCACTTGATATAGGCCAGAGAGGTTTGTGAAACCATGTGTCTTGGCCTATAGGCCTTTGCTTGATATGCCTAGATGGCACAGGCCCCATGAGGCCTCTGCTACTAGAGATAACCCTAATACAGAAATCTTTATTGGGTTTAAAAAAAGAGGAGGAGGGGATTCTGACTGGCTCCTCTCTTAATTTTATTGTCTCAGAGGATAAAATTGCTATAAACAAACAAACAAACAAACAAAAAAGGATTAAGAAAGGGGATAGGTTGCTGTCTAGGTCCTGGTCTTGATACTCTGGTGGGGAGTTGTCCAGAGCATTAACAGTGGTATACTTCAGGCCAAGTTTGAGCAGTATGCCAGCAGCATGCATTGTGAAGCCTGCAGGAAACAGTTGTTGAGTCCTGTTGCTGGTTCCTGCTGCTCTGCACGTGAAAGGGGAGCACAGACTGAAACACTAGATGGCCTGCAATATCCCCCAAAGCCACTGTTGCCGAGTTGAAGCTCTTGAGAAAAACCTCCGTTCCTTGCAGCTTCTCAATTTTTAATGAAAATGACAGCCATCTTGCAGTCAAACTGCAGTTTCCCTCCCTGGTTCAGGGAGAACGATGATGTGTCCTTGTCAGGAACAGGGGCTAAAACCCTCTGCCTATGCTGTGTGGCATCAGGTCTTTGGTGGGGGCCCACAGCTTTGTCCAGCCTTCTCTTTTGGGTCACCAAGCTTTTGATCCCTGTGGCCCTCTGGTGCCTCAGGAGATCTCAGGATTTCCATAGGACTTAGAGATCCTCTTGTAGGGCCTTCTTGCTGAGTTAAGTGGCCATGGACCTTGGGATAGAAGCCCAATGGTCACTTTTTACTGATCCCTCCCTCTTCCTCCATGGAAGACCACTGGAGTCAATGGTGTAATAAGGGGGGGGGGGTCTGCCCCGGATGCCTGCACCTGTTCTCCTCTCCATCTTCCCCCTACTCCTTCCTGACCCCCCCTGCCTAGGAAGTGACGTCAGAGGGATAGCCAACACAACGTGGACAGCAAGTTAGTAATTCTGCTCACGCCTAGAAAGGGGGTTGCGTGTGTGGCAGGGAGTCAGAAAGGAGCGAGGGGTGCCACCACCCCGGGCACCCTCACTACGCCACTGACTGGAGTGTAGCTAGCCTAGAAAGTGATGTTTATCTTTAGGTGATTCCTTGGCAGACTTGGGAGAACTATCTTTGGAAGAAAGGAATGACTCCCCAGGATGAGTTTGTGTCACTTATTTATCAGTATTAGTTTCCACCATATGGTCCAAAGAATAACCACCATGCTCCTCAGAAATTCACACTAAACCTGTTAGATTTTATAGGTATTCAGTGTGGTAGCCATCCTCATAGGGGCATATATAAGGTGAAGTTATTTTTTATTAGGACGTCTTAACATTTAATCTTATCGTGTTGTATTCATTAACTTTATAAAAAGTAAAGTGCCAGTGCTTATTCATAAATAGGAACTTAATAAACTTTCTAAATTTCTTAAGAAATGCCACTTAGCTTGGAAATGTCCCCACCGGGGACTGTAACAGAACATTTCCAGAACTCTTTTGGTTTAAACCTTGGTCCTTCAGGAGCATCTGAAAAAAAGGGTTTTTTTAGCCTCCATCACTGCTACTATGCTGAAGGCCCGCAAGTCATCTATACGCCCCTGGCATACATCTCCTTGGAGGGTGGATACCCCTTTGCTTTTGTTGGGTTGTTGTTTTTTTTTTTTTGTAGGAAGGATAGGAGAAAAAGAATGGCCACTACCTGGACCTTAAACAAATTAAAGGCCATAACCTGTTTTAGGAGCAAGTTTGTTGTTTTCCTAAGGCAGCTGGTGGATATTGTACACTTCCCCCTCCCCATTCGCGGTTTCCCTACTCGCGATTTCACAAAATTGCGATTTTTTTTTTTGGGGGGGAGGAGGGAACCCCCCCCCCCCATATTTTTGTCTTCCCCCGGCATCCCGGCCTTACCTGGTGGTCTAGCTGGTTTTCGGGGCAGGAGCGATCTTCCTACACTCCTGCCCCGTGCAGATCACTCATCCAAAAATGACTGCCGTGAGTTCCCGTAGTCTCTCGAGACTATGACGGGAACTCCCCACAGCCATTTCCTAATGGCTATCTGCACGGGGCAGGAGCGTAGGAAGATCGCTCCTGCCCCAAAAACCAGCTAGACCACCAGGTAAGGCCGGGATGCCGGGGGTAGGCGGAAGGGAGGCGGGGGTGGGTCAGAGCCGGATATTCGCGGTTTTTCGCCATTCGAGGTCCGGCTCTGCCCCTATCCCCCGCGAATAACGAGGGAGAAGTGTATATTTGCTGTGGGTGATTAAAATTTGTTCATCCTCCAGAGCAGTCTTGCCCCAGGGGAATCTCAATTCAGTGCTGATGGTCTTGGCTAGGGTTACCAGATGCCCAGATGTTCTCCTTTTGAGGACATGTCTGGGGGTCCGGATGGTTTTTCAAAACCCGGCACTTTGAAAAGCCTCCTCTCAATCGCATGGCTTACCTCCTGCCCAACCAAAGCAGGCAGCGGGAGGGGAGTGGGGCGAAGCTAGGGCGGGCCTGGGGCAGGTCTAGAGTGTCCAGATTTTACAATCAGAAAATCTGGCAACCCTATACTTGGCAAGCCTTCCTTTTGAACCTCTCTACTGGGCCTCCTTGAAGGACCATCCCTTGGAAATAGTTCTTCTGTTTGCTATCCTTTTGGTTAAGATGATTTTTGGAATTCCAAGCACTTTCTTGTAGGGTTTCCTATTTGTCTCTCTCAGTTTCCAGTCATACTGTTTTATTTTCTTCCAAAGATGGCATTCCCATTTCATATGGATCAGATGGTTTCTTTTCTATCCTTCTTTCATAAGATAAGGGTTTGCAGAGTCCTCCTCAGTTATCTAGTCACCAATTCCTTCAGAAACTCTAATTAAATTCTCTCTGTGTTCTTTAATGATCCACTTAAAGGGCAAACAGCCTCTATAAGTTGTTACAGGTGCATCAGATAAAGGTGGTTATTGAGGTGGCATACATTCCCTACTAGGAGATGGTTCTGCAGATCTTCATTGCTCATTCAATGAGGGTGCAGGCGGCTTCTCAGGAAAAAGCCAGAGGACTGACCCTAGAGAATATTTGTAGAACAGCAATTTGGTTGTTGATGTATTTTTTTGTAACACATTTTAAAGTTGAAATCTGAGTCAGAAGTAGCAACAGTTCTGCAGGGCTGTTTTGTTTTGTCTTCCTCCCACCCTCATGAATAACATTTTATCCATCTCATTAGCCTGGACGGGTATAGCAGGATAAGGAAGGCAAAATTACTCTTACATGAAATTTCTTTTCTGGACTGGTCAAGCAGAAATCAAGAAAAGGAAATGATCAGGTAAGAAGAGCAAATTTCATCATAGAAACACACATACACAAATTTATAATATATTACACACATAACGAGACAAAAATAATTTTGGTATCTAAGATATGTACAAATTTAATCTATATGCAGAATCTTATCAGTATTTTGTTATATGCAACCACTGTTTCAGTAAAAATTAGATCTGGTATATTATTCCCTTTCCTAGCATGGATAGTACTGAGGGGTTTTTCATCTACAATAGCAAACTTAAAATAATTCCTGCCATATTTACTTACTATGCTACAACAAGGGTTCTCAACCCAGTTTTCCAGACACATCCAGTCAAGTTTTTCAGGATATCAACAATGAATATCATGAGATGAATTTGCATGTGCCACTTCCATTGTATGCAAATTTTTCTCATGGGTAAGCTGAAAACCTGACTGGCTAGATGTGTTCTGAGGAATGGGTCAAGAACCACTGCACTAGAATCTGCACTAGTAATCTGTTTGATTTGTTGTGAAAACTAGCTTCCAACACACTTCAATACAACACACCAAAGTCTTAAAACTGAAATACTCTACCAGAGTTTTAAAGAGGAAGAAAGTGAACACACTGAGTCTCATTCTTACCGACTTGCTGTTTGGAAGCAGGAGTGTAAGCCAACTAAGAATGGGTTACTTGAGGCCTGTTCAAACACATGTTTCTCAGTCTGCACCCAATCAATATCCTGAAATGGTAAGAATAAGTTAAACAGAGAATTAAATCCTCTTTTTACATGCTTCTGTGAATTCAAGGAAACAGGATACTATTGGGTATTTTTAAATTAGAACGTTCTGAAGACTCATTTCTTATTGTACTGTTTTATTTATAAACTAGAAAGGCAGTATTGGTGTACTATCAGCATTAAAGCATGAAATATACGATTCAGTGGACTACTCCCATCTATTCCAGTGGCAAGTGTTTCAAGTTATAGACTTTGTGCAGAGTTTTAGACATAATGGGATAAATTAATGCCTATACAGTACAGTACATTGTAGTAATTGCTGTTTTAATGTATTTGTCCATTATAAATTATGTATGTTTGTTGGAATCCGCCTAGAAACGTTGACAGAGCAGAACATAAACTTTTTTAAAATTAATTAATGAAGAGAGGGAAAGTGGATAAAAATAACAGAAACCATCAGGAATCTAAGGCCACCATTTCCTTCCATGGATAAATAACTGTGTCTGACAAGAGATGTGCACTGTTCGTTTTTCCTTTTTTGTGCTGTTTGTTATATTCCCAATGGATAATTTTGAATTCAAATAAAATCTCACCACTGCAAAGGCCAAAACCCCTACAAACTTCTGTAAAAGGGGTTTTCCATGCAAAAACACACAAAACCCTGAAATTGTATTTCTGTGCATTTTTGCATGCAAAGCCCTATTTGCAGATGCTCACTTATATTTGATTATTCATAACAGTTATTTTCTAGAAAATGTAGCTGCTTACTGTAAAAAGAGTTTTCCATAGAGAGCAGGGGAATGCAGACACACTTTATGGTGACATCACTGATGCAACCTGCGTACTGGAGCACTCTTTTAGTTCAGTGAAAGCGTGGGAAAATAAAGAGGCAGGGTCCGGTAGCCTTGTATGTTTCTTTTAAGATGAGGAATGGTGGTTTGCTTCCATTTCTCTACCTTTTGATTTGCTGTGGACCCCATGTTCAATTTCATGGTCTGCTTGGGGCTGGGAAGTCTTTTGAAACAATTTTTTTTATTTAAGAACATAAGAAGTTGCCTCCACTGGGTCAGACCAGAGGTCCATCCCGCCCAGTGGTCCGCTCCCGCGGTGGCCCACCAGGTCCTTTGACCTGTGAAGTGATTTGACCATTTTTATATCCTACCTCTGCTTCTATCTGTACCCCTCAATCCCTTTATCCTTTAGGAACCTATCCAAACCTTCCTTGAACCCCTGTATTGTGGTCTGGCCTATCACAACTTCTGGAAGAGCGTTCCATGCGTCTACCACCCTCTGGGTAAAAAAGAACTTCCTAGCATTTGTTCTGAACCTGTCCCCTTTCAATTTCTCCGAGTGACCCCTAGTGCTTGTGGTTCCCCACAGTTTGAAGAATCTGTCCTTGTCCACTTTCTCTATGCCCTTCAGGATTTTGAAGGTTTCTATCATGTCCCCTCTAAGTCTCCTCTTCTCCAGGGAGAACAGCCCCAGCATTTTTAACCTGTCAGCGTATGAAAAAATTTCCATACCTCTTATCAGTTTTGTCGCTCTTCTCTGGACTCCCTCGAGTACTGCCATGTCTTTCTTGAGGTACGGCGACCAGTACTGGACACAGTATTCCAGGTGCGGGCGCACCATTGCACAATACAGTGGCATGATGACTTCTTTCGTCCTGGTTGTGATACCCTTTTTGATGATGCCCAGCATTCTGTTTGCTTTCTTTGAGGCTGTCGCACACTGCGCCGATGGCTTCAATGTTGCGTCCACCATCACCCCCAGGTCTTTTTCAAGGTCGCTCACCCCTAGCAATATTCCCCCCATTTTATAGCTGAACATCGG
Organism: Geotrypetes seraphini; assembly: GCF_902459505.1. Lineage (NCBI taxonomy): Eukaryota > Metazoa > Chordata > Amphibia > Gymnophiona > Dermophiidae > Geotrypetes > Geotrypetes seraphini. Next base: position 19,233,915 of record NC_047098.1, read on the forward strand.
GTTCTTTTTCCCTACATGCATGACCTTGCATTTATCCACATTGAAACTCATTTGCCATTTTTTTGCCCACTCCTCTAGTCTCGTCAGGTCCCTCTGCAGGTCTTCACAATCCTCCTTGGTTTTGACCCTGCTACAGAGTTTGGTGTCATCAGCAAATTTAATGACCTCACATTTCGTCCCCGTCTCCAGGTCGTTGATAAATATATTGAACAGGAGTGGTCCCAACACCGATCCCTGAGGGACTCCGCTCGTGACCCATTGCCAGTCTGAGTAATGCCCTTTTACTCCAACCCTCTGTTTTCTGCCCGCCAGCCAGTGTCTGATCCATCGGTGTACATCCCCTTGCACCCCGTGATTCCACAGCTTCTTAAGCAGCCTTTCGTGAGGTACCTTGTCGAAGGCTTTTTGGAAGTCGAGGTAGATGATGTCTATGGCTTCCCCCTTGTCTATCTGGCTGTTTATTCCCTCAAAGAAGTACAGTAAGTTCGTGAGGCACGACCTACCCTTGCAGAAGCCGTGCTGGCTCGCCTTCAGTTGTCCATTTTTTTCTATGTGCTCGTAGATTGTGTCCTTGTTTCTGTATTACAGCCCAGGTAGGCAAAAGATACAGTGATGTGATGATTGGAGAAGGTTATCATGCCGCTGTACCGGGCCATGGTGCGCCCTCACCTGGAGTGCTGCATCCAGCACTGGTCGCCGTACACGAAGAAGGACACGGTACTACTCGAAAGGGTCCAGAGAAGAGCGACTAAGATGGTTAAGGGGCTGGAGGAGTTACCGTACAGTGAAAGATTAGAGAAACTCGGCCTCTTCTCCCTCGAACAGAGGAGATTGAGAGGGGACATGATTGAAACATTCAAGGTACTGAAGGGAATAGACTTAGTGGATAAGGACAGGTTGTTCACCCTCTCCAAGGTAAGGAGAACGAGAGGGCACTCTCTAAAATTGAAAGGTGTTAGATTCCGTACAAACGTAAGGAAATTCTTCTTCACCCAGAGAGTGGTAGAAAATTGGAATGCTCTTCTGGAGTCTGTCATAGGGGGAAACACCCTCCAGGGATTCAAGACAAAGTTAGACAAGTTCCTGCTGAACCGGAACGTACGCAGGTAGGGCTAGTCTCAGGGCGCTGGTCTTTGACCAGAGGGCCGCTGCGTGAGCGGACTGCTGGGCACGATGGACCACTGGTCTGACCCAACAGTGGCAATTCTTATGTTCTTATATTCTTTCCTATAATTTGATACCAATCTTTCACAACACTGATGCAACCCGAGTAACCACTCTTCTGTACAGTACTTTAAACCAGATATATTTGTAGGTTTTCATGCCCTGCCACACTATTGGGTTCCAGTGAGGACTTCAACTAGGTCAATTCAAAATAATTTTGTTCATCCTCAGCCATTCAGATGTTGACTTGATTTTATATTCTGAATCATTTTACTGCTGCATAACCCAATTATACTTTACGTGTCTCTCAAACTATGTGCCACGAAGAGATTTCAGGTATGCCATGAGAAATTCAAGAATTTTACTTTATTTTTAAAAATTCCTTTCATAAGTACACACTAGAATAGATGACATGTACGTCACGTAAGCAAGAGTCTGTCAACGTTATGAGCATCTGTGTGTGTAAGGATACAACCGCCCAGACAAGCATCATTCTTTGACGTGATTGGTCCTTGAAAACCAATGACAAGTAATTTTAGTTTAATTTTATTTTTTATGCAGTAACTATCCTAACTTGAGAACAAAGCAATCAAGGCTTTGTTGCCATTTGGATCTTCTTATCTTTGTGAACTTGGATTTTCAGCTTTGACAAATCAAATTGAAAAAAAAAAGAACGAATGCAAATGATGGATGATGAAATGCATGTTTGCTTGTTGTCTACTGAGTCACATTTTGAGTTAATTTGCACTTAAAAACAAGCACATCTATTACATTAATTATTAGCAAGTCTATCTACTTTAGTTTCACCGCTGTTACAATTACCCATACATAGCTTAAAGAACCTTAAATAAATAACTCTCAAATTTAATTTTTTGGTTGGTTTTGCAATTTTATAATTTCAATTATAATGTGCCATGAAAAACATTTGCTCTGTTTAGTGTGCCATGAAAAACATTTGCTCCATTTTGAGACACTGCTTTACATAGGTCACAGATAGATGACTGGACATTATCCTTAAGAATTTTCTGGCACAGTACAGAATTCTTGGAAGTTTTCCAGGTCCTGAGGCATCAAAGTATTCCCACACCATCACCCTACCACCACCATGTTTGACTGTTTGGTATGTTGTTCTTATCATAGAATGCTGTATTTACTTCATGCCAATGGAATCCGTATTGTCCAGAGTTCCACTTTTTGAAAAGTTTGTCCATAGATCATCATCTCAAAAGGCTTGGAGTCATGAATACCAACCTTAGCTGAGGCTAGAGAGGTCTATGGTTCTTTGGATGTTCTTTTAGGATGTTTTGCCATTTCCGGAAAAGTTGTTGCTGTACCCTTGGAGTAATTTTGGCAGGATGGCCACTCCTGGTAAGATTTATAATTGTTCTAAGTCTTCTCTCACTGTCTCATTATGGTTTTATGGAAAACCAGAATGTTAGAAATGGCTTTGTACCCCATTCCAGACTGATATATTTCAACAACTTTTTTTTTCTCCACTGTTCTGGAATTTCCTTTGATTGTGGCATAATATTCTTTCAGAAACTTTGTGGTGACTATTTCACTCTCATAAGGATAGCTTTGTGATGCAGGGTTCCATGTTAGGAGTCACTGTCCAGGAAAAGGATCTAAGTGTCATCGCTGATGATACACTGAAACCCTCAGCTCAATGTGCCGTGGTGGCTAAGAAAGCAAATAGAATGCTAGGAATTATCAGGAAATGAATGGAAAAGGAAGATAAAAATGTTATAATGTCCTTGTATCGCTCTATGGTATGGCCACACCTCGAATACTGTGTGCAATTCTAGTCATCACGCTGAGATCCAACAATTTCGCTGTCACTGCACTTTCTCTCTGGAATTCTTTGCCTAATCATTTATATATCGAATCCGTGCTAAAGCAATTTAAAGCAAAATTTAACACATTCCTGTTCCAAGATGCTTTTGGATAACAACTGTCCTTGTAAGGACTAAAACAAGTTTATAGCTTTTTACCCTTACCTATTGTTTTTCCCCTAATAGTGCTCTTTTTCCTCAAAGATTGTAGTTCTCACCCTTCTTTCCTAATTCTGTGTAGTTAGTATATATGTTTTGGTATGTGTTTACTAATCTATCCTGGTTCTGTTTAGTAATTTAACTTTAACTTGTTTTTAAGATACTTTTTATTTCTGTACACCGTCTAGAAATTTGATTAAGTGGTATAAAATTTTTTTAATAAACTTGAAACTTGATACAGTGGAATTAGAAAAGGACAACAAAAATGATAAAAGAGATGGGACAGCCACGATGAAACTGCTGCGCTCAATCGTCCTAGACCCAGGCCTGGAGGGGTGAAGTCACTGAAGGAGACATAGCAAACATGATGTTGTTATTGGCATGTCTTGGCGAGAGGGAGAATTAGAAAGCCTTGAGCTTGCGCAGATGCATGCTCAAGGCCCAGCAGAGGCAGTAAGTTCTTCAAGCGGTACTGGCACATCCTGTGGGCTGCGTGCCGGTGCCAGACCGGGGGGGGGGGGGGGGGGTAAGTTTCAAGTTGTTCACGCAGGGGGTGCTCGCAAATCGAGTCAACACTCGGTTTGCGAGACAAGTTTTGCGAGAATGTTTTGCTCATATTGCAAAACACTCGCAAACCGAGGTTTGACAGTAGTTATTTTTAATAGTTGTTTTATGTGGGATTGTAACCTCGATATTGATATTTCAGGGCAGAAGAGTTGGCAAGGATTGCGAACGACTGGTCCTCAGCATTCACTCTTTTTTGGATCGGCAAACCCGATCAATATTTCTTCTTCTGGTTTGTAATTCGATTGCTGCCTACTTTTGCATGGCATTTCATTACTAATACCCTCATTAGTATGCTCGGATTGGAGATTGAGTGAGTGCTCGGAAAAAAAAACATCGGACAGCAGTTTTGTGAATCGGGTTGGGGAACACGAATGATCGCCAAAGCAGTCAAACCGGTTTAGCGACGATCGTTACAGGATCGATAAATTTAGTGAATCTGGCCCCATAGGTCTAAATGAACTTCTTAGCATTTAGCATGTGCTAATTCCATAAGTGCATAATAAGCTTTAGTAAAAAGGCTTCTTTATTTTTTAAGTTTCATGTTTTTGTTGTTTTAGCGGTTTCCTTAGTTTGTTTCACCTTTTTGCTGGGAGATAAGGACAGTGGGAAAGCTGGTGTGCACCATTCTTTATGGGGGGGGGGAGTCAAGTAGCAGTAAGGAAACCCCTGCGCAGGCCACAAAAAGATTTCTCTGAGCTAAGGGAAAGCCTCCATTAGTGACATAACCAAAGAATGTGCTTTCATTCCCCTGCTTTTCTGCAAAGAACATTTTATTCCTTATTTATAATCTGTACGGAAAAAAAAGCAAAGCTGAGAGAGCAAAATACATGATCTCTGAATTAAATAGCCAAAACACTGAGCAGATGCAAAACCTTTCACAGTTGATTTTGTGCTAATAAAACACTGACACCCAGTGGTGAAACAGTAAAATATTTGACAGACTTTCAATCTTGTGTTTTGAGAGGGTGCTAAGAATGTGACTCAAATTAAAATGATGACACTTCTATTTGATTTATATATTTATTATCCCATGTTCTTCAAAACTATATGGAGCAGTGATGCTGACATCTTTCTAGGTACTAAAGGACATTAGTTTAGTGGTTCTGTGTTTTCACTATTCCCATACTATTCTAAGTTACCTTTAACTGAAAATAGACATTTTAGAAGCAAAAAAAACTATTAAGAGGGTGATTTTAAAACAATTTTTACCAGGTAAGTAGCTACCATAAGAACATAAGAATTACCACTGCTGAGTCAGACCAGTGGTCCATCATGCCCAGCAGTCCGCTCACGCGGCGGCCCTCTGGTCTAAGACCAGCACCCTAACTGAGACTAGCCCTACCAGCGCACGTTCTTGTTCAACAGAAACTTGTCTAACTTTGTCTTGAATCCTTGGAGGGTGTTTTCCCCTATAACAGCCTCTGGAAGGGCGTTCCAGCTTTCTACCACTCTCTGGGTGAAGAAGAACTTCCTTACGTTTGTACGGAATCTATCCCCTTTCAACTTTAGAGAGTGCCCTCTTGTTCTCTTGGAGAGGGTGAACAACCTGTCCTTATCTACTAAGTCTATCCCCTTCAGTACCTTGAATGTTTCGATCATGTCCCCATGGTGAAATTGGTGGATAGAAATTTCCCCTTGCTTTCCCCATCCAGCACTTGACCCAATCCCTCCCTTTCCATTGATTGCCTCATCGATCATCCTCTTCACATCCAGCATCCCTCTTCTCTCATGCTATCCAGTGTGTCTGTCCCCTTCTCTCTCTTCTATCCTGAGTCTGCCTCTTCACCTCTGCTACGTCCAGTATCTACCCAAGCCACCACTGCCTCTGCTAGTTTAGAGATATGGTAGTGTCAGCAAAACAAAAATAAAGGCAATGTGGGGCCGCTCCATTCACCTTCGTGGCTGCCTGTCCTGCCTCCTTCTGACATCACTTTCAGTTCCGGGGCAGAGCCTGCAGTCACTAGGATGAATGGAGTGGCTTCGCATTGCCTTTATCTTTGTTTTGCTGCTGCTGAAACAGCAGCAGTGGTAGTGAAGTGTGGTCAAAGTGGGAGATTTTTTGGGATACCATGGCACTTGTGGTTCCTCCTGTTCCGATGCCTATGTAGGAACTAGAATTTGATTCTTAGACTAGCGAATGTCATGAGGACAAATTTGTCCCTGTGGAATCTATCTCCATCCCTGTCCCGTCCCTGTTCCATCCCTGAAAGCTCTGTCCTCATCTATACAAGCCTCGAACACGTTAAAATCATATGTGTTCAAGGCTTGTGCAGACGAGGACAGAGTTTACAGGAATGGCACAGGGACAGGAACTACAGGGATGGTGCAAGGATAGGGACAGAACTTGCGGGGACGGGATGGGGATGGGGACAAATTTGCCTCCGTGTCATTCTCTATCTTGGACTCCTCAATCCCAGGCTAAAGCTCTACCCTTTAAATCACACTTTGCTCTATAAAACTTTAGTTCTGAATTCTAATGTGTCAGCTCTTACCTCATCATCATGCACCAATTCTTTTTTAACTACTTTCATGGCATAAATCTGATTATTTTTTTTCAACCGCACTAAAAGAACTTTGGCATAACTTCCTCGTCCAATCACTCGGATTAGGTCAAAGTCCTGAAGTCCAAGGCCCTGAGATATTTTAATTCCATCTATCCCATCAATGACCGGCTTGATATCCTGCAAACAAGTGAAGAGAAATGACAATCAAGATGCATTCTTGCCAAGATGAAAATGATAAATCCCCTCCTTTAATAATAATAATAATAATAACTTTATTTTTTATACCGCAATACCACAAAACAGTTCAGAGCGGTTTACAGGATAAGAGACTGTACATTTACAGCGAAGTTACAGCTTAGTTATAGCGAAGTTACATCGAGGTTACAGCATGTCGAAAAACAGTTCAGAGCGATTTATACAATGTAGGTGCAGAGAATTAGTTAACAATTATATGGTATAAACCAGTGACAATTACAAAATGATCCAATAATTGTTGCATGGGGGGAGGGGAAGGGTAGGGAGGGAGGCAAGGGATTATTAGTTTGGTCGGGGGGACGGGGGGTTAGAGGAATTTATCAAAGAGGTATGTTTTTAGAGATTTCCTGAAGGATTGATAAGTTGGGGCAAGAGAGATGAGAGTGGACAGGCAGTCATTCCATTTGCCAGCTTGGAAAGAGAGGGTTTTGTCGAAGAATCTTTTGTGGATGCATCCTTTTGGGGAGGGGTAGGCAAACAGGTGGGCATTGCGTGTACGGTTAGAGCCTGGGAAGGTGAAGTGGCGTGAAAGGTATATCGGGGCTGAGCCAGTTAGGGTTTTGAAGCAGAGGCAGGCGAATTTGAAGATGATCCTTGCTTCGAACGGTAGCCAGTGAAGTTTCCTGTAGAAAGGGCTGATGTGGTCTGATTTTTTGAGCCCGTAGATGAGGCGGACTGCGGTATTCTGAATACAAAGCCATGCTAGAATTTTTAGCACTGGCTGTGGCGGTACGAACTACGACGCTCATGGAATTCCTATGAGTGGAGGTCTTACCGCCACGGCCAGCGCTAAAGACGCTAGAGCGGCTTTGTAAAGGAGGGGGAAAGTTATATATTATTAATTCTCATTGACAGATTACTTTTAATAACTGAAGGAAAGAAACAAGTGAGAAAATTTGCATAAGAAACAGTTCACTGTAAGCTACAAGGGGATGGAAGAAAACGCCTTCTGATTTTCAGGGAGACTCAGTTCAGACCTTACTGCTGCTCCTCGTGATATTGGGCAAGTCATTTAACCCTTCGCTGCCTCAAGTACAAGCTTAGATTCTAAGCCTTCCAGGAACAAGGAAATAATTACTGTACTCGTACCTGAATGTAACTCACCTTGACCTACTTACTGGAAAAAAAATGTGAGCTAGATCTAAATAAATCAAATAAAAAAGCTTCTTCTATCCTCCATATGGCATTCAAGCATTACAAAAATGTCAAGATCTCATTGCAAGACATGAGTGATTGATTAAGAATGGTCTCTTTTTAAGCCTTCTGGATGAGACTGATACTGCATATGTTATTAGAGAGTCAACACCTTGCCATTTGAGGACACAACGATTTGACTAATATCATAGCAGAGAAATTAAACCTTCTGCTAAACAAAACATAAAAGGGATAGACAAAAATTTTCTTCTGTTTCTTGCCGTTTCTGTCTGATTACCACAAACTCTGGACACAAATATTAAATTACATTACGTTACTGATTTCTATTCCGCCTCAACCTTGCAGGTCTGGACGGATTACAAAAGAGACAACTGGACATTTCCAGGATAATTACAAAGAGACTTCTGGACATTTCCAGAAGAGTTACAAGAAGAAGGGTGCAGTACAGTTTAGGAAATGGGAAGATTGGTCTATTCCTGTGGGTTTACAATTCGGGATGCTGTACAAATAGGAGATAGTGCAGTTCCAGTATATATACAGTTAGGGAAGCGGTTGACATGCTTGAGGCTTTGAAGAGAAGGGTAACTGGTGAAGGGGGGGAGGATGGGGGAGTTACACTGAGGGGAATCCAGATTAGGGTTATGACATCTGTATAAATTTTTTGAATAGATGGGTTTTGATTTCTTTGCGAAAAGTTTTAAAGTCGCTTGTTGTTATCAGCAGGTTGGAGATGACTCACACTAATAAAATGAACCAGACTGACTGAAAGTTCAGATTAGAATCAGGATTTCTCAGCTTGTACATGTCCTAACAGGCAAAACTTGATTGCTGATTACAAATACACAGAAATAAAAATCTGAACTTTCTGTCCTTTTCTCACTTTTCACCAAAGAACCACTAAGGGCTCTTTTTACAAAGGTGCGTTAGGGCCTTAACGCACGGTAAACTGCCCCACGCGCTAGCCGCTACCGCCTCCTTTTAAGCAGGTGGTAATTTTTCGGCTAGCGCGCACTAATCTTGTGCGTGCACTAAAAACACTAGCGCACCTTAGTAAAAGTAGCCCCAAGGGGCACTTTTTCTGTTCTCTCATCTTTAGAGCATTTTCTTGCTAACAGTGAACACTGAAAACTGCTTACTGGCTAGAATAAGACAATTTATTGTAGTTCCTCCAATGTGCTATTTTTATAATTTACTATTGAATAGTAGGAGTGTATACACAGCCAAGAAAATATTTAACTAGGTTCACTATAAACTAAGTTTTAGCATTTTTATGTTTGTTTTCACACACAAAATCATTGTACATGAATTCAATTACAGGGGTAAGTGCATTAAGAGAAACTTTTTTATGCGCATTTTTAATTTTTAGGTGCCCATAAAAACAAACACATGCTCATAAATACAGATCCTTATAAACAGTCCCAAATATCTAGAGGAAACATATCTATACTAATATACAGTTTTTTAAAAAATTTTATTTTTTAAGAATATCAATATAATAAATTATGATTGCATCATTGCGACAATTAAGAAATATGAAATAATCGTATCCAAAATGGAAATAAGAAAACCATCCATTCAAACTTAATTTTTCAACTACATTTAAAGATCTAAGATTACACAATAATATTAAGGAAATAATAAAAAAATTATCAAGATGTCATCCTTCATTAAAATGCTCTAGCCAACTTCAGCGGATTGAGGAACCGTTATTTGACTCTTAACCTCCTCTCTAGACACAAGAACCTTTTCAAGTTGTTTGGGTTCAAAAACCTTGTAGAGTTTAGATGATTTATAAATTTTAAAATAAATAAATTTGTTCTCAAAATTAATAACCTATGATCAAGGAAATCTTAATAAAAATCTCAGACCCAGCGATAGTACTCTAGGTCATAAGGCCAAGAATTCTTGGCATTGTTTCTGACTACTCCTAGGTAAATCAGGAAATACTCTTATTTTAGACCCAAAAAATTTCTCATCCATAACACGGAAATAAGCTCTCAAAACTAGTGTACAATAACCAATTCCAAAGCAAATGTTGCTATTAAGGTGATTCTCTGAGTCATAAGTTCCAATGATGATTCCAAAAAATCAGTCAAATAAAGAACAGACTGTTCCTTATCTCAAATGAAAACTGAATCAGAGTTTTTTGGAAGGCTCAAATACTGAGCCCTTACAACCGGGGGTAAGGATTCAGATATAATTTTTAGAATTTCAATCATATACTTGCATAACATATCAACAGTTGTTATCAGAGAAGATTTAGGAAAATTAAAAAAATGGCAGACCTTTTACAATTTTGATTCTCCAGATATTCCATTTTTCTATGCAAGAATTCTTCACCAAGTTATTATTCAACTCCTGAAGTTTTTCTATCTTGTTTTCAAGAGAACTGATTTTTGAAGCTTGTTGACTTAATTCACAGGACTGAATCTCCACCATGTCTTTAGAATTTGATAGTTGCCCTACCACTCGAACCACTGGAACTAAAGTGGTGGTAAGAAACTGCATAGCATCCCACAAAGAGTCCATTGTAACTACTTCAGGCTTTTGCAGCTGCTACACAGCCAATTCAGAAGCCCTCACATTACCCCCAAAGCCTGTAGGCTACAATTGATGACCAACTTCTACAGAACTGCCAGTTAACTGGGGTGAGGAAGAAGAATGTGACAGACCCTCCCTTTAGGCCACTGAAGATAACTGAACTTCTTCAGTCCTGTGTATAACCACAACGTCAAAGTTTCTGGGTTGCCATGGATCAATCCCATGCAGGGGACTAAGAGAAACCTTGCTTATGCTGCTGCTGGAAGATCCTGTTCTCAGCGTTGTCAAATGAACCTATATGGAGTAGTTCCTGCAGAACAGCAAAACTGCTCCAAAACAGTCTGTCGCATTGGAGGGACCACCCTGAGTGGAGGAAGAACCTGATGGAGAACTCCCTTCCTCATTCTCCCCTTATCTTCAAAGGATACTCAAGGTACCTGATGCTTAAAACTGCAAGGAGGTAGGAGCTCCTGCGGGTGCGTCTTGTCATGCGGCCATCTTGGATCCCTAAACTGATAGTTTTTAATCTTATTTTGGTCTGCTATGGAATTCTGCCAGGTCGTTATATTTTATAAATCGGAATTCCATCAATTTTTGCTGGATAGTGTCTGAGAAATACATTAAAATGAAATTTCATGTTTTGAGCCATATATTGATGCGACTATTTTATTTGCTACTAATAAAGAGGGGTTTGAAGACCAGGCACGCTCTGCTCTTTTTCTTGGATTTGTCTTCTTGTTGTATAGAACTGACTGTCTTCTTTGTGGTTGCTGAAATTATGGAGTGAATTCAAGACAAATTAATTAGACACTTACACACAAGCCTAATTTTCGTTCCTTAATACCTTTTATATAACACTGGACATTTTTCAAACTCACCTCTGAATCTTCTTTAATGTTATCATGCTTTCGGCTGGAAGAAATGTAAGAAACTAGAGAAAAGGAAAATAAAGAGCTCATGTTCTGTACAAAACGCTTTATACAAGAATCAGCTCTCTCTATAGCTCATTTCAGTGTCCCATACTTCTGAATGGTTCAATTTCTGGAATTTGGGTGTGCTGTCTCTATACAATTCTTAATCTCATAAGGTTGGAAGTGAAATGAACCCAAGCCAAGATCTGAATAAAAATGTCTTTGGACATGGCCAGCAACGGAGAATACCTGGTTCCATATCCTAACTTGTACATCTTATAATTAACAGTTACTGAATTCTCATTCCAGCTTGTAGGAGGTGTATCTCCAGTTGTGTGGTCTGCTTTCTAAGGGGGATAAAAATCATACGATCTCTCTCTATCTCTTAAATGTATTTTTAAAAATCAAATTAACAACTAAACTAATGTCCTGCACATATACATAAAAAATAGAAAACATTCAAGTTGAAAAAGCTTTGAAGCCCACGAACATGAAGAAAAAAAATCTGCCTACTTCCATCAGATTCTTCAGAAGGAAGGTCAACTTCATCATTTTTATCATCTAGTTCAGGCTCCTGGGAAGGCATGACTGAATCCTGACAAAATATAAACATATCACCTCTATTAAATAACGAAAACAGGAAAAAGTTATGGCTAGCTCATGTATTAAATAGCAAGTACCACTTCTGTCATATAAATCAAGGGTTAGAAACATCTCTTAAAACATTTCAGCAGCTGTGCAAATTAAAGGTCATAAAAAAGATATGATGGATTGGAATAAAACAAAAAGGAAAGGGGGGGAGACTGGGACTTATATACCACCTTTTTGTAGTTTTATAACCATATTCAAAGTGGTTTACAAACAGGTACTTCTAGCATTTTCCCTATCTGTCCCGGTGGGCTCACAATTTGTCTAATGTACCTGGGGCAGTGAAGAATTAAGCGACTTCCCAGGGTCACAGGCAGCACAGGATTTGAACACACAACCTCAGGGTGCTGAGACTGTAGCTCTAACCACTATGCCACAGGAATATGTGGCATTTGCTCCTGCCTCTATCATCTCCTACTGAACTATCAATGACAGGAGATAAGCCTGGCAGGGGTAGGGGGGCTTTGGAACCCTTGGGAGTTGGGTGGTAATGGCATGGGATGAAGGATAATGCCAGGAAGGAGAGGGACTTCCTCAAGGGGGGCGGGAGAGAGACAGGAGGTGGTTCAGGGGAAAGGCACCTGTATAACTCTCTTAAGCAGGCCCTGGCTGAATATCAGCCAGGACCTGCATAAGCTCCGGTGGTCAGGACAGTGTAAATTAGCCCCAGATATTCAGTGGCACTGGCCTTTGCTGGTTGAATATCAGCCAGATGGTTTTTACAACCTCTTAAACTAAGTGATCAAGAATTCCATATTTTGGCTATTTGAAATTGAATGGATTGTTCAAATAACCTTTTATCCTTGACTCCTTTAGGACCCAAGAAATTAAATTTGTAGAACCTCTGAGAGGCTCTACCCTGACAACCTAGTAATGGCAGAAGTAATTCAATCATACATAGTGCTACCTGAGTATACAGAAGTTTAAAAATTATAGTACGTGATTTAAATATCCCACATTCTCACAATGGAAACCAGTGTAATTCATAAAGAAGAGAAACCCTATCATATTTTTTGAACAATACAGTAGACAAGATTAAAAAGCAGGAGCTGTTACAGAAGTGACAGCCAGCAGGACGCTTCCACAATGTCTCACAGATGTAAGAGTAAGCGGGCTGAGCTACTCATGTCAGATGCCTGCTGACATGAATTGAAGGGTATATACTCTATCCTCCAGAAGAAATGCCTTTAGTACTTTAACATATAAGTATATAAGTAGGCTCTAATTAAGAACTGCATAAGTTTCAGAGAAGATTTTGACTTGTTGACAAAAGCTCCCAGGATTTGCAGAATGAAATGCATGGGAAGTATCAAAGCTGTACACGATAGAACCAAGGCAAGAGATAGAAAAAGGACAGATTACTACTGTGAGCATACTTTTCCAGCAGATGCGAAGACTCTGCTGCGTAAGGCTGGAGATGGCACAATGCCTGGAGTGTAGAACGGCCATGACTAACAAAGCAGCTAGTTGGCCACTGAGAAAGAGATAATGAGAAAGTATGAAGCCTCAGCAAGCACAACTAGCCAACCTAAGAAATCTCAGGCCACTAAGGGAGGCAGAAGGAAGTCTCATCTACTGATAGTGAAGCAAAGGAAAATAATTCACAGAGAACGATTTGTTTGATCAGACAAAACAAAGGTCTCTTCTCCAGCTTCAAATCACCATTCTTGTGTTTCACAAATGAAGAGCTGACTGACTGGGAAGGTGACAGTGGAACAGTGAAATTAACTATGAAAACTTAACCAAAGAAGCAGGTCTGGCATAGCCGAGGAATAAGAGGATAGTATATTTTCAATGAGGTGATAAGTAGTACCAGAGATGTTGAACTGACATATCCATAAATGAGAATTCTGTTGCTTTCAAAATAGAAAGGAATGGGGTAGGGGGTGACCACCGAGTGCCTAAGAAACATGAAAACAGGACAAGAGGTCATAGCTTCCAGAGCCAGGATATCACCATGCCAAAAGGTCCCTTAAATGGTGTTGGGTTGTTTTTTTTTTTTACTTTTTGACTTGAAGAAGGATCTCATCCTTCACTTTATAGCTCATAGGACAGAATAAGGTAACTCCTAGCCTAGATCCACTAGCCTAACAGGAACAAGGTATGGTTGCCTCAATCCTAGGTGTATCCTTGCCATTGTTTTTAAACCCAAAAGATTGACTGAAGAGACAGATCTGGATTGGAGAGTCAGACAAAGGAATATGAAGGCAAGAATTAGTTAAGAAAAAAAATGGTAGGAAATTTTTTTTTTTTTTAGTTGTATGGTCACCCACGTTGAACTGAACTTGCTGTTATTCTGGTCCAAAAGGAGCAGAACCTCTGAACTTTCTACTCAGTCTTCTCTTCCCGATTATTGAATATTTACTTGCGAATGGTTAGCAATGGAAACAGTTACAGAAAACTTTGTCTGTTATGGAAGTACCACCAGTAAATTTGGCCAGTTTTAGAGAACAGCATACTAAAACTACTAGCAATGGCTTAGAAAAATTATCCCCATTATATGGAAAAAACAAAAAAAAAACAGTTGACGAGGTAATATTAGACACTGAAGCCTGTATACTAGAACACTACTATGTGAGCTGATCAGACTTGCTACGTGACAGGACTGCATAAGAACATAAAAAGCAGAATGATTACTCTGTAGGCAAATAATCTAGAAAACCTGTTCAAGAACCTTATCCATTTTTCAAGATTTCTGAGAATCGTATGTATTCAGGGAATGGTAGCATTGAAGGATTTCCATGCAAAATTTGCACATTCAGGATATGAAGCTAAGAAGGTGAAGTGGAATGCCAAATATTGATCTTTAACAGATAATCAAGCAAGATATCTGCATTAAGCAACAAGTTAAAAATTGCATGGTGGAACATTAGACTCTCAGGTATTACTTACTCCAAGGTACAGCAAAGGAAGTTATTTTGGAGTCTAATAATATACAGCAGCTTGCACAGTAATCATCCCCCTCCAAATCTGAATGGCATCTTGAACTTGAACTCTGTTTCCCAGAAAACCTCCAAGAAGGAACTGTTCCCCTATAAAGAGTGATTTAAACACCATATCCCAAAACAGCTCTGAAAAGGTAATTTACTTCAAATGAAATACAACTTAGCTCAATGTTCTCTTGGGCTAGATATTACCTGGAAAAAAAATTATTCTCTCTTGATAAGCAAAGACTCAGAAGGCACTTTCCGTGTTGTCATTTTCACTGGGAACAAATACTGCTCAAGAAACATGAGCAAAGCGGTGTGAAAAATGGTCGTCTCAGAAAAATTGACTGAGAGAAAACCATGCAGCTGCCTCCTCAGACAGAGGAAATATGTCTCTGGGTTGACTAAAAATATAGGCAATTTTGAGGAACTCCTAATCGCTGTTGAGAAGTGAAAGAAAAAAAAAAAAAAAAAAAAGAGCCCAAAGACCCTTCTTCTGAGGACTATGATAGAATTAACATCAAAGTGCTATCAAATAAAAAGATGTGACAGTTTATTTGAAACTGAAGGAAATTATGGAATGAATGGTCCTGGCAAAATGTCAATCTGACCCGGTGCTCCTTGAGAGCTAACAATGGAAATGCAGGTTTTGTGTGTGTGTGTGTGTGGGGTGGGGGGGGGGTGATTAAATCCCTGTGCCTTAAATTTGCCTATCTGAGAAATAGTAACATAGAAACATAGAATATGACGGCAGAAAAGGGCCGACGGCCCAACAAGTCTGCCCAATCATGATCCCTTCCACCCTAGAGAAACTATCCTCTATCAAACCTCGGTAGCGACCCCACATGTTTGTCCCATCGTCTCTTGAAGTCGAGCGTGCTACTAGCCTTGACTACCATTCCCAATGCTACTACATTATCGAGACAATCCCTGTATGAACTCCCCTTGTGGTAGTAGCCTGAACACAGATCCTGGTTAATGTAATGCGATTTATTTCTTATATACCGCTAAACTCCGTTAGGATTCTAAGCGGTTTACAGAAAAATAGACAATAGGGTGCATTAAAATTATAAGTAAAATAGGTACTTAGAAATTCCCTTACTGTCCCGAAGGCTTACAATCTAACTAAAGTTCCAGGAAAAATGACAATTAGTAGAGTAATGAAGAAATAAAATAGAGAATAGATGAGAAAAATAAGAAAATAAACATTCTAATAAGATTACAATGATCTAAAGGACTTAAGGTTAAGAGGAATCCAGTTTGGAAATGTAGAGCTGAACAATAAAAGTTATAAGCTAACATATAAATTACTGCAGTAGAACCCCTAAGTAGAAGGCTAAGGGGGAGGGACTCAGACAAAACAGCTGATGGGATGACCATTAACTCGGACATGCAGGGAGCCAATATCCTGACCAACATCAATAATGGCTTAGCATTGAACACATTTGTTGTTCTATGTTAGTGCATCCTTTATCGGAGATAGTGGTTGAATTAGGTGGTGTAAAAGCAGTTGGGATTTGTTGTCTTGAAAACACATAATGTGAAACATGTTGCCAATAATCCAATCCCTCAAATGACCACAAAGCTAGGGTGTCAGGTCAAAAGCACGCCGGGACAAAGGCGCGCCCAGACAATTGAGCGCAGTGCGGAGGTGCGCGCCACTGTAAATTACTGTTTTTAGAGCTCCAACGGGGGGGGGGGGCGGGGGGGGGAAAACCCCCCCCCCCACTTTACTTAATAGACATCGCGCCACGTTGTGGGGGCGTTGTAGGGGGTTTGGGGGGTTGTAACCCCCCACATTTTACTGAAAATTTCACTTTTTCCCTGTTTTTAGGGAAAAACTTAAGTTTACAGTAAAATGTGGAGGGTTACAACCCCCCAAACCCCCCATAACGCCGGCCCGATGTCTATTAAGTAAAGTGGGGGGGTTCCCCCCACACACCCCCATCAGAGCCCTAAAAACAGTAATTTAGAGCGGCGCGTGCCTCCACGCTACGCTCAATTGTCCGGGCGCGCCTTTGTCTTTCGCGCCGTTGTCTATGAATCCAAAGCTAGGTATTTTTTTTTTTAAAGTTGTTTATTCACAAACTATCACAAATTAAAATTTAAGAATTGCAGTATAAATAAATTGATCCAGTGACGAAGCGACATGTTAATCACCAGGCAAATGAGAAGTTTAAGCCATGTGTGTTGTCTCTGAGGATCTGGGGTTAGTAAAACAAGAAAAGGTTATTAATGCTGGTGTTTGAAGATACAGTAACATAGAACGTGGACCTTTTCTAAGAGGATTTGTGCTTAATATTCAATCGAATTTTACATTGAACATAAACATACCATATGCCTTCTGCAGGTCAGTGGGACCAATATGTGACAGCGCTTATGGACCAGTAGTTTGCAGTTGATACACTTGTAACCTTGCCTTCCGAGACCCCATATCCTTTCACTGCACTGGCCACAATATGCTCTCTGTAATCCAAAATTAAAACAAAAAGAGATAATCTTCATCTACTCTGAAAAGAACACAACAAAATTGACCATAACATGCATCGTCATTTATACTGTTAGGCTTGGTTTTGAACTTTGTTTAAACTGCCTTTTGCAATTCCCATCAAGCCCTTTGAGTAAAAACTCATAAATCAGGCCTTAGGCCTCACCTTCCAAGAATTCAGAGAAATTACTTAAAAAGAATTTCCCAAAAATAATTTACAAGCAAACAAGGAAAATATCTAACTGTACCTGAATGTACACAGCCTTGATAGCTTTCAGGCAGTAAATCAGAAATTAAAACATTTTCAGCTTGGCATATGAACATTTCAGCTACATGAGAGAGCACAATAAAGATTTATATTTAACTGTTAACCAATATTTTTGGCTGCTCACAAGATCATATGCTTTATTTCACTGAGTTCTCTTTGTTGATTAGGGCACTAAAAAAGGCAATGATGGCTTTTAATTTTTTCTAACCCTTGTCCTTTTGTAAAGGGTCATGGATTTGATTTCATATACTGCCTTTCCACAGCATAACCAAATTGGTTTAGTTTTATATTTTTAATTAAATGCAAGTACAGTCAAACCTTGGTTTGCGAGTGTTTTGCAAGATGAGCAAAACATTCCTGCAAATCGTGCCTCGCAAACCGAGTGTTGACTCGATTTGTGAGTGCCCCCCCCCCCCGCCCCACGAACCGGCATCCCCCGCCGAGCGCCTAAACACAATCCCTTACCCCGATTTGGCACCGGCACAAGCACCAATGCACAGGTCATGCTGGTGCCTGAAGATCCTCCCTCTTGGCTGGGCCTTGGGTGTGGGCGTTCGCTGGCAGGGGGGGGGGGGGCAATGCAGGTTCTCCGGGGGTGGGTGGGTGGAGCAGCGCTAGTGGCCTCGGGGGTGAAAGGTAAGGAGGAGCAGCACCGGTGGCCTCGGGGGGGAGGGGGGGTAACGAATCAAGCAAGTTTCCATTCATTCCTATGGGGAAACTCGCTTTGATAGACGAGCAATTTGGTTTATGAGCATGCTTCTGGAATGAATTATGCTCGTAAACCAAGGTTCCACTGTATATTCTTTGTCCCTAGTGAGCTCACAAGGTAAGTTTTTGTACCTGGAGCAACGAAGAGTTAGATGACTTGCTGAGAATCACAAGGAACCACAAAAGGAACGGAACCCCATTTCCCCAGGCTCTCTGCCCACTGTGCTAACCATTAGGTTACTCTCCTACTGTAGCTGCAGAAAAATTTTTATTAGTTGTAATTAATGCTCTTTCTGGTGCTCTCCTCTGTCATAATTATAAACATTGCCCGACTGCTTTCTGGTAACTGATCAATATTTCATCAACTTACTTGGTACCATGTGAAGCTTAGCTCTATAACTGGGCACTCAAGTTTTCATGCCCCTTATGAGATTACAGTCATTGTTTATATATCACAAATACTTTTGCAAAGTTCATTGTAGTTTATAAATATTAAAAAAATGGAGACTATTTTTCTCTTTCAAAATGTTTTGAAGTTTATTAAGTAATTGCTGTTTTTTAATGTATTTTTCTGTGATAAATTAGATATGTCTTCTGGAATCCACCTAGAATTGTTGTTAGAGTGGAATATAATTTTTTAAAATAAATAAATTAAAATTAATTCATTTTTAACACATATTTACTAAAAATATATTATGTCTTGAATGCCTTTCTAAAACTTTTATAATTAGTCAAGGGAAAATTATGCACCTACCTTGTTAATCTTCTTTCTAGGAGACAGGAACATCAGTCTTGAACCAAAATGTTTCTGCATTTTCACCTGCGGGGTGTGTATAGAGAGCCTCGTTTGCATTTTCTGTTCCACCTCCTTTCTCCCTGTGCTGTCCTATACTCCTCAGTTCCTATCAAAGCAAGTGGTCAGCCCTGGAGAATAAACCGAAAAGGAAGGGGTATGGGGATTCTCCCCCAAAACAAGTCTGTTTTGCTCATAACACAACAAAGAACAATAACATTAACAATGATGAACACTTTATAATCCATAATGAGACAAAACACAGTTCATTTACTTGAGTGCAGTCTGCACTTATAGTCATGGGGTTCTTGCAGATACCCCCCGTTTCTTGAGATAGGTGATCTTTTATTTGACCTCTTGCTAGAGATCATGGAAAGAAGTAAGTTGCCCGGTGCTACAGACAAGTCTGAGACAGAATGGCAGGCTAGGAATCATCTGACAGGGAAGGCTTCAAGACTGACGTTCCTATCTCCTAGAAAGAAGATTAACAAGGCCAGTACATAATCATCCCTTCTAGTTCAAAAGGAATGTCAGCCTTGAACCAATGGAACGTATCAGTCACATAAATCTAGGGTGGGGTAGATGAGCCTGCTGACAGCACTGAAGCTCCGAAGGTGTTATCCAATCCTGTTGCTACATCCACCCTCTAAAATCTCATAAACATATGAAAAAAGGACTAAGTGGCTGCTCTATAAATCTCTTCTGTGAACGTTACATTAGTGACTTTTATTCCACTTTAGCTTTGCAGATGTAGGTGGATTATTAGGTTGGCTATTCTGGACATTGCCAGGAGATTTACAGGATTAGGAACTATTAACAGGCTCAGGGATGATTAAGGTACAGCATTAGTTTGTCTTAAACACTGCTTTTGACTCCGTCCAGGAGGAAGCTACACTCCTAATGGTGTGGATCTTCAGGGAAGTCGGAGGTATCTTACCACTCCCAATATAAGCTGACAAAATGGCCTTTCTAATCCATATGGAAAAAGGTAGCTTTTGAAGCCGGCTGTTCCTGGCGGCTAATGCCTGCTGACTCCTATGTACCTATGTTTTTGCTTTGGCTGGTGATACTGCAGTTTTCGTTGGATTCCTTTGTGTTGGCTAATGCCTGCTAACACAAAGTGATGGTCTGACAGCCGAAACTCATTAGTCACTTCAAGGTAATGCAGCACTTTGTGAATGTCCAGCAACTTCATGATCCTGTCAGTCTTCTTGGATCCTGAAGGAATACGCACCGGCAGCTAGACTTCCTAGTTGACATGAAATGCTTCTCCTTTCTGCCTCGGTCACTTTCATTAGAGGTTTGAGGTTTTTCCAGCCAGTTGGCAGATCCTGTGGTGAGTTTCTGTGAGTATACACATCTCCAAAGGCCATTCTTGGGGTGCTCGCTGCACACTGCGGGTTAGTGATACATTGTTCCCCAATGTTTTTCTGAGTTGCCTTTGTGCTTGTTTATCACTTGTTTATCAAGCAAGTCTGGAAACCAGACTGCTTACTTATTCAGACTGCCTCTCAATCCCTCTGGCAGGACTGAGACCTCGGACCGTCACCGCACACGCTGGGGGAAGGCACGCAGTCAGCCTCGACCCTGCAGAACTGCCATGAGTTGTTCAACCTGCACTCAAGCCCAATGCAGACAGAATCTGGGGCGAGCATTGCTCTCAAGGGGACAGGACCCCGAGATCTCGAACTATTAATGCAAGTGGGTGCCCTGGAATGGAGGCAGCCCCTTAACTATAGACTTCTGACCTGAAGTCTGCGTTCTCCTGCAGGCAGAGACATCCTGAAACTGGGAGCCTCTACAGCACTAAAAAGTATGTAGAGAAAATAACTGAGTAATACAGGACAGCCCAGGGAGAAGGGAGACAGAGCAGAAAATTGCAAATGAGGTTCTCTACACACATCCCATAGGTGAAGGTGCATAAACCCACTGGTTCAAGACTGTCATTCTTATTGAACTAGAAAGAAGTAATATGAACTTGGAAATTTTTCCAAGATTTAACAGGCTTGGTATGCAAATGCTGCACTCACTATATAGTTTAGTGTATTTCTTTCCTTTTACCTCTCGAAACTGAAATGGAGATTTGTTCTTAAATAGTACTTTCCAAACACAGGAAAACATATTCGAGAGATAAGTTGGTGCAATTCCATAATAAATTTTGAACAGCAGATAAAAAACTTAAACCATATTCTGGCTTTTAACAGTAAGACAGTACAACTTTAATTTAGAGAATATTAGCTCGTGGGTACCCTTGTGCATATAAAGTACCAGTAAGGCACCTAAGCACTATTCTGTAAGGGTGTGCATAAGTGACTGTATGTAAGTGCAAAAGGGCGTACACAGGGGCGGAGCATGGACAAGGCTCTCACTCACATGCATAACTTACAGAATACCATTAAGTTACACGTGTCCCTGCCACATTTATGCAGCCTCAGTTCCACCAGGTGGTTGATGTAATACAATTGTGTAAATGTAAAGCACACCGACACCGGGTTATGCTTTTATTCTATCACAGTATCTGGGAGCCCATGTGCCATAAGAGAATCAGCTCTCACTGTGTGACATTCGGGGCACTCAACTGGAGGCATCCACTTACAAAACTGATCCCATATTTCCTTACCATATGAACTAGAGAATGACACGGTGGTTGTTACCCGCAGCTAACCCGCCAAAAAGGTGACCCCCCCAAAAAAGGTCACCACGAGATCGGGGACAAGGCCATTCACCGCCCCGTGGAGCAGTGAATGGTTAGCACGCGCAGTGAACGAGCGTTCGATCTGGCAGCTCCCTCTCTCCCGCCGGCCATGCATCTCCCTCCCTCCTTCCTTTTCCCTTACCTTTTCTTGTTGAAACTGGCGATTTCTATAAGGCTATGAGCTGTATTACAGAGGGAGAGAAATGCACAACTGGCCGGCGAGAGGGAGCTGCTGGACCGCGTGAAGGGTGCTGGGGGTGGGGGGATGGAGAGGAGAAGACACTGAAGACGGGGTTGGGGCGGTGAAAGGGAGAGCGGGGACGGTGAAGGGGACGGCAGAGACGGGGCAGTGAAGAGGATGGTGGTCCGGGGACGGGGCAGTGACGGGGACAGAATTTTTCCCCGTGTCATTCTCTAAGATAAACATAAGAAGAGTCAAATTGAGTCAGGTCAAGGTTCATCGAGTCCAGCATCCTCTCTCTGACAGGGGCTAGAAGCAGATCTGTTTCTCATAGCACTTTTCAAGGGGTGAGTACCATTTCTAAGCCCCTATGGCTGACACGTTTGATGGATTTTTCTTCCAGAGACTTGACCAAACCTCATTTGAATCCTATGTTATCCTGACCACACCCACCAACAACAGACGCCGAAGCTTAGTTATTTTATTTGAGAGCGCTCAATACACTACCAATCACACACTACACTGTGTGAAAAACATTTCCACAATTTATTTTCAGTCTATTGATCATTAATTTCATGAAGTGTCATAAGAACATAAGTATTGCCTCTGCTGGGTCAGACCAGGGGTCCATCGCGCCCAACAGTCCGCTCCCGTGGCGGCCCTCCAGGTCCTTGACCTGTAAGTTCCCTCCACCTGAATTGTTTATGCCCTAATCCTGAAGTACCCTGTATAGTACCCCTCTATCTATACCCTGTAATCCCTTTCTCCTTCAAGAAGTCATCCAGGCCCTTTTTGAAACCCATTATTATACTCTGTCCTATCACCTCTCCTGGAAGCGCATTCCAGGTGTCCACCACCCTCTGAGTGAAGAAGTACTTCCTAGCATTCGTCTTGAATCTGTCTCCTTTCAGTTTTTCTGAATGCCCTCTTGTTTTTGATGTCCCCGCTAGCCTGAAAAATCTGTCCCTCCCCACCTTCTCTATACCTTTCATGATTTTATAGGTCTCTATCATGTCCCCTCTAAGTCTCCGCTTTTCCAGGGTAAAGAGCCCCAGCTTCTCCAACCTTTCGGTATATGCAAGATTTTCCATGCCCTTAATCATTTTTGTTGCTCTTCTCTGGACCCTCTCGAGCATCACCATATCCTTCTTAAGGTGCGGCGACCAGTATTGGACGCACCTTAAGAAGGATATGGTGATGCTCGAGCGGGTCCAGAGAAGAGCAACAAAAATGATTAAGGGCTGTTTGTAAGGTTAAAACAACTATTTCCTATTTAACCATTCCACACCAGCCATGATTTGTATAAACTTCTGCCACATCCCTTCTCCAAGTTAAATAGTCCCAAGCTGTATCGCTTTTCTTCGCATGGGATGTTTCTATCCCCTTTAACATTTGCGACATCCTACGATCCTTTTCCAGCTACTCTAAACCCATTTCCAGACAGAGTTACCAGAACTGCACAAAAGTTGCGTTTGCAGTGGCACATTGATAATTCTTCATTTTGCTCCCCATTTCATTTTATTTTAATTTGGATTTATTTTGGAATTTTAAATAATCTTTATCGATCTATTTGCTTTTTAACTGTGGCGCACTGAAAATTTCAACGCATTGCCCTGTATGTCCTTCAGAGCAGACCCTCCTTCAACAGGAATGATGGTTTTCTAAGGCTCTCTTTTACAAAGGCGCGCTAAATCGAAGCGTGCGCTAACCACTAACGCGTCCACAGGATAACATGCACGCGTTAGCGTTTAGCACGCGCTAAAAAGCTTAGCGCACCTTTGCAAACGAGGGGGGGTTAGTGACTGCAGTGGCCAAAGCAATTAGATACTGTATTTTCATCTGAACTGGCCAAACAAATCTGTTTCAGTATACAAAGGGAAAAGTACTGAAGGCATAAGAAAATTGTGTCTTTGTGAATTACGAACTGCTCTCCAGGCCTCCCAACACCACAGACCTTCCGACTTTACTTACGTAGTCTTCGTCTTACTCTTATAGCTACATACGGGAATGTCTCTCTTTTCATTAACATAACTCACTCTGTTAAAGCGCTTGGCTTGAAAGAGATGTCCATTCACTCGGTGCAGTTTCCTCCATCTTCTGGCCCCTCGTCGGTATATCGATTCTAAGGAAAAAATTACAAAGGTGTAAAGCAGCAGCATAGCAGTAGAGTATAGTCAGGTCATAATATCGCACAGACTTCAAAAAAATTATCCTGATTTTCTAATCAATGCTGAACAATGTATTATATACACACACGTATCTGTAAGAAAATCCATTGAAGGAGAAGATGCTTTTAAATGAAACCTTCTCCACAAATTGCTCGACTTCTGCCTCCCCTTTTCCTCTATAGCCCTATTTCTCATATGACTCTGCTCTTCTCACAGTTCCTCAGTTAATATCTTTTCTAGGCCCAGGTGAGAGACACGATGGTTTTAAAGATATAGTCCTTGATGCTGCAGATAAAACAGCCTTGAGAACCTACCCAACTGCACCCTAATTTCACATACACAGTAAATACTGGAAAAATTATTTCAATAAATTAGATTCCAGCTTAATTAAACATAAACATAACTTGTAAATGTATCCTTGTACTTAAACAATTATGATACAACAATGTCCATCAATTGGCCAAAATCAGAGATCATCATTTTTTGCTTTTGGAAAGTAGAATAACCAGTCAGATATTTGGGGACACAATTATGCTCTATCCCAGGTAAATTATATGAAGCTAACATTTCACCCCTTTTGGCACTTCCTAAACAACTTTTGAAAAAGTAGGTGGAGTTACCTATATTTGTACCCCCACCCCGCAAATGTTTCCTTTCTTCTTCCTCTGCAGCCCAATCCTAGCTGACAGGAGAGGTCAGATTAGAGAATGACATGGGGACAAATTTTTCCCCGTCCCCGTTGAAACTCATTTTTCCGTCCCATCGAGTTCTTTTCCTGTCCCTGCCCCATTCCTGCAAGCTCTGTCCTCATCTGCACAAGCCTCAAAACACTTTAAAATCATAAAAGTGTTCGAGGATTGTGCGGTAAAATTAAATTCGAGCACGTATCTCCGCTCTTGGCTAAACTTCACTGGCTTCCAATATTCTCTATGTTGTACTTTAAATGTGCCTGCATAACATTCAAGATCTTGTTTGACATCTGCCCTTTACTAATCCCTTTGTCTTGGAATTCAAAAAGACCTGGTATTACCAGAACCATACAAAAACTTAAACTTTACTTTCCTTTAATGAAAGGCATCGCCTCTACTGGTATATTGAGGAAATCTTTATTTTTCAAAATTACTGATTTATGGAATAATATTCCCTTACAGTGGTGAGATTTGGGCTCTCTTCAAATATTTCACAAACAACTGAAAACTTGGTTATTTTCAAAATTGTAAAATCTCTCCCTCCTTTTTTTTATTATTAATTTTACTGTAAACCAAGTCGAGCTCTATCTGTATAGAGAAGATACGGTCTATAAACTTAAGTTTTAGTTTAGTTTAAGTTACAGAAATGGGGCAGTGACAGCGACAAAACTTGCGGGGATGGGACGGGGAAATTGGGTTCCTGTGGGGACGGGGACAAATTTGTCCCCCTGTCATTCCTCCAGTTCAGATGGCCCAGTATTTCTCTAACTCACTCTTCTTGCCTCTGGTGCCTCTACTGCCTACATAGTTCACAGCGGAGATCAACTGTCTGGCTTACCTGGTGCTTCACGGATTTCTACAGTGTACTTTGAGAGATGCTAGTGACAGGCGGAAGTACAGTGGTGCCTCACACAACGAACTTAATTCGTTCCAGGAGCAAGTTTGTTATGCGAAAAGTTCGTTATGTGAAACGCGTTTTCCCATAACAATACATGTTAAAAAAAATAATTCGTTCTGTAGCATATAATATGCTAAGATGACATAAAAAAAGATAAATTTTTTGTTATTATTTTTATTTAGATACATCTAAAAACATAATTTTTTTTTAAACAAACACACATTTTTTAAATTTTAAGACAGACTAAGTAGAGTCTACCGAATCTTGCACATCTTCATCCATTTTCTGCTTTTTGGCCGATGGTTTCATGAAAAACCTGTCCAAAGTCGTTTGTTTTTTCTCTTTTCTCCAACATCTTTTTTTAGAAGCCATGATATACAGTATATAAAAAATATTGAGTTTATCTTAAAAGGACGACTGTATACAGTGAGAGAGGGCAGAGTCTCAGCGGCAAAAACTGGGACTTAACTTTTCTTTTTTTTTTTTTTCTAGCATCGGGGAAGCGGCGAGAGTAGCTCCGCCCCCCCCAACGCATCAGCAGTAGGCGCCGGGCCCCTCCATAAAAGGAGGCGAGCCGACGGTCCGCCACTGCACAGGGAGCCAGGCGAAGGGCTGTGAGAGAGGGCAGTTAAGCGCAGTGAGTAACGCAGCTCGGGCGACTTCGTTGTGTGAAACGAAGTTCGTTGTATGAAACAAGACATGAAGTTCGTTGTGTGCAGCGTTCGCTGTGTGAGGCATTCGTTATGCGAGGCACCACTGTAGTTAGAGAAGTACCTGGCTTACCATGTGGACTCCTCTTTTGCTGTCAGTGGGGATGGAGTGACAGAGTATGAAGAGGAAACTACAGAGGTGTGCAAGAAAAGAGGTGATGGATGGTGCTTATGAACAATAGGCAGAGGCATTACTAGGTAGAGAATCAGAGCTGAAGCCCTTAAAACCACCTACCTCAAGGTTTTCACTACTAAAGCAATAATCATAACCTCCCCACCCCATATGCCTTTCAGCACTATAGAAGTGTTAAATAGTAGTAATGATCCTGTAATAACAAATAATTATTTTTACAGGTCTGTGTAAAGAAAGTGGAAGTCAGGAAGCCCTGAAGGAACGGTTGTATACTGTGAAACGTTGGCTAGTAGACAAGACGCCACTTAAGAGTTTTACAACACAATTGTCAATGTTGCTGGATAACATCTCAGTCCCACACTTAAAAGTAGCATAGTGGCAAATGTATATTCTCTACAGAAGTTTTTTTCTGCCAATGATGTGGGTGGAAGAGGCTTGAGCATTTATGCTCTGCCGGAACAAACCTGAGGCTTTTTCTTCCGTTGAGTTAATACTCTCAGCCGGTTCATAGACAACGGCGCGAAAGACAAAAGCGCGCGCTGACAATTGAGCGCAGCGTGCGCTGCCGCGCCGCTCTAAATTACAGTTTTTAGGGGCTCCGACGGGAGGTTTTGTTGGGGAACCCCCCCCCCAGTTTACTTAATAGACATCGCGCCGGCGTTATGGGGGGTAGTAACCCTCCACATTTTACTGTAAACTGAACTTTTTCCCTAAAAACAGGGAAAAAGTGAAGTCTTCAGTAAAATGTGGGGGGTTACAACCCCCCACACCCCCCACAACGTTGGCGCAATGTCTATTAAGTAAAGTGGGGGGGGGGTTCCCCCCTCAAGCCCCCCCCCCCCGTCGAAGCACTAAAAACAGTAATTTAGAGCGGCGTGCACTGCGCTCAATTGTCTGGGCGCGCCTTTGTCCCAGCGCGCTTTTGACCTGACACCCTCTCAGCCTTACAAATGGAGCAAGTTTGTGATTGTTATTTATTTATCTATCCACTTTCACTTTTTGTAGATTTAATAACAAATAATTGTACATTATACTCTTAAATATGAGCTTTAATCAAATATTTTATTCTTAAGTGTTACCTCAGTAACAGCAACACAACTTCCCTAGGAAAAGTATGTAGTAATATAAAACTCTGCAAAAAAAAAAAAAACAACCACTCAGAGCCTATAGAAAATATGCGATAACATAACAGCAGGAATTCCCTGGGAAAGAAAAAGGTAGCATTACACTTCTCCCTCCATATTCGCTGTGATAGGGGATTAACAGAACCGCAAATACAGAAAAACCGTAAATAACTTTTTCATATGTTATTCACTGTTTTCTATTAAACACCATTGTGAATGTGGTGAAACTGTGAATAACATGGTGGGAGACCTGGCCTGTTCCCGAAGGAGAGGCAAAACACGGTGAAGAAAATGCTGGGAATCAGTGATTTTCTCTGTAAACGCTTGGAATCAGCGATTTTGCTATGCAAGCTGATGTAATTTGGGGGGAGGAGCCAACAAGCTAAAAACTATGAATAATCGAAACTGCGAATGCGGAAACCGTGAATACGGAGGGAGAAGTGTACACATATTATGCCAGGCCTTTGCACACCAATACACTGGGAAAACAGAAAAAAAATGGACTGTTACAAATCTTGACACAGAAACTACAGTACATGCCACCGACTATCTCACTTTGGTCATTCATGCAAAAAACATGGGCAGACCATCATGAAACAAGAGACTTATTTTCTGGGTAAATAACAGAATTTATTTTGGTGGACAGAAGCCAGGAGGGTAAAAACACATGCACACTAATGCTCAATGCATGAATTCCCAACACAAATATAAAACATTTTTGCAGTCAATGCTGTAAACTAATTGTACAGAAATAATCTGCACATATAAAAATATGTGCAAATACTGAAACACATTGGTCACCAAGGAAACATTCACATTTAGGCACGCATTAGCAGCAAGATCAAAAATTTTATGCACAAAAAATTGCAGACACCTAGAATTGTATATGCATATATTATGCACATGTGTATGTATGGAATGTTTTCTCTCATGAATAATTATTGGTATTATATTATTTAAATTTATGCAGTTGAGGGCTTTACCTTATATCATGCAGCTATCACTCCGCACCTGGAATAGCTTGCTGCAAATGCTGTAACTTAGCCAAGTTCCTTATATCTTACTAGTTTTTAAGCCCATTACATTAATGGGTGCTAGAATAGATGTGTCTGTCTGTCTGTCTTTCTGTTTCTCTGTCTCCTTAGCCGCTTTCTGTCTGTCTTTCTGTCTCTCTCTCTCTTTGGCCGCTGTCTGTCTGTCTTTCTGTCTCTCTCTCTCTTTGGCCGCTGTCTGTCTGTCTTTCTGTCTCTCTCTCTCTTTGGCCGCTGTCTGTCTGTCTTTCTGTCTCTCTCTCTCTGGCCCTCTGCCTGTCTGTAATTCTGTCTGTGTCTCTCCCTGGCCCCTTGCCTGTCTGTCTTTCTTTCTCGCTCCTTGGCCGCTGGCTGTCTCTCTCCCTGGCCCCCTGCCTATCTCTCTTTGGCCCCCCGAGCAAACCAAGATTGCTGCCTGCCCCCCAGCACACCTCTCCCCCAAAGCAGCCCCTTTTCCCTCTCCCCCTCCACTTCCCTGTGCAGCAGTAGATGCTGGACCTTGAAGGACACCCTCCTGCCATTGCTCTCACTGCCGCTCAAACCTCCGCACGCACCACAAATCGAACACGGCCACAGAGTTACAAATCACGGTGTCAGGGATCACGCCATTGTAAGTGCACATGCGTGCTTAGGGTTTTATTATAGAGGATTCAACTGTACATATAATTTGCCTTCAGTTTAGACATTTATCACAATTGACTTCGTACTACCCATTCTGCCTTGTCTATCTATATATCTCAGCTGCACTTGCTCCCCTCAGCTACATATGTTTCTTTGCATTGTACAAACAACATTAGCATCATACTCTATCTATATTATCTTAATGTTCTAACATGCGCCTATTAAGTGTTTCATTGGTATTATGCTGATATTGTATCATCTCTCTGTTTATTTGAATGTTCTTCCATACTATTATGGTAGAGTTTGTATTATACTGGCATATATCATATTTCTGTTATATGATTGTTCTACAGTGCTGTTAAATTAGTGTATTTTTGATACTCTACCACAGGGATAGGGAACTCCGGTCCTCAAGAGCCGTATTCCAGTCGGGTTTTCAGGATTTCCCCAATGAATATGCATGAGATCTATTTGCATGCACTGCTTTCAATGCATATTCATTGGGGAAATCCTGAAAACCCGACTGGAATACGGCTCTCGAGGACCGGACTTCCCTACCCCTGCTCTACCATGTTAATTCTAATACTATGGGCTCCTTTTACTAAGCTACGATAGCGGTTTTAGCGCGCACAGAATTGCCGTGCATGCTAGACGCTAACACCAGCATTGAGCTGGCGTTAGTTCTAGCCGCGTAGCGTGGGTTTAGCGCGCGCTAAAAACGCTATCGCAGCTTAGTAAAAGGAGCCCTATGTTTCAATTTGCAATTTTCATATTTAACTTATTGATTGTGTTTATATGTATATTTAGTCATTTTACTATTGTTACTGAACGTTTTTAACAAGGTTTATGCTAAATTACCTGCTCTACACTATCCTGAGTGACTCTCTCCATAAAGGTGATGAATAAATCCCAATCAATAAAATTACTACAGTTTTCAGTCATTTATATAAAACTACCTGATGTACATAGCACTGCACATTAACATGCAAGACAATTCCTGCTCCTTGGAGCTTTCATTCTGATCAAGACACACACAATAAAAGGCTTAGGTCAGGGGTGTCCAATGTCGGTCCTCGAGGGCCGCAGTCCAGTCGGGTTTTCAGGATTTCCCCAATGAATATGCATTGAAAGCAGTACATGCAAATAGATCTCATGCATATTCATTGGGGAAATCCTGAAAACCCGACTGGACTGCGGCCCTCGAGGACCGACATTGGACACCCCTGGCTTAGGTTAAAATCAACAAGGTTTGATGGGATTTAATTGAAGAATGAGGCCAAGCTTTACTCTGCTACTTTAGACCTGTCTTTATATAAGGAAAACGGTTCATAGACAACCCCGCGAAAGACAAAGGTGCGCGCTGACAACTGAGCGCAAGATGGAGGCGTGCGCCGAAGAAAATTACAGTTTTTAGGGGCTCCGATGGGGGGTTTTGTTGGGGACCCCCCAGTTTATTTAATAGAGATCGCGCCGGTGTTGTGGGGGGTTGTAACCCTCCACATTTTACTGTAAACTTAACTTTTTCCCTAAAAACAGGGAAAAAGTAAAGTTTTCAGTAAAACGTGGGGGGTTACAACCCCCCAAACCCCCCAAAACGCCCCCACAACGTGGCGCGATCTCTATTAAGTAAAGTGGGGGAGTTCCCCCCCACGCCCCCCCCCGTCGGAGCCCTAAAAACAGTAATTTTCTGCGGCACGCACCTCCGCGCTGCGCTCAATTGTCTGCACGCGCCTTTGTCCCGGCGCGCTTTTGACCTGACACCAAGGAAAACAGGCACTGGGGTGGATCAGTGAGAAGAAGGACAGAGTATGACCATAAGTCACTCCCTTCAAGTGCACATCATAAGCATCTCTCTCTGCACCTTCAATACAGATCAAACCTTCTTTATGCCAACTCAGGAGACAAATTTTTAGAAAAATATGGAAATTAACATAAGAACATAAGCAGTGCCTCCGCCGGGTCAGACCATAGGTCCATCCCGCCCAGCAGTCCGCTCCCGCGGCGGCCCGAACAGGTCACGGCCTGTCTGAGTCACCAGAAGGGGCCCCCTTGCCACCTTATTGAGGATAACTCATTTTTTAAAAAAGGCCACCTAACTTGTGTTATCAAGTTACACTAGTTTTCAAAGGGAAAGCACGTGCCATTTTCTCTTTGAAAATTACCTCACCCAAGTCACAGATACACATTGCACAGGAAGTTTGAGAAAATTTACATGCATACTTTTGAAAAGCTAAAGATATGTAAAGAAGGCCAGACCCACTCCTTAACTCTGCTTCCAGAAACACCTCTACTTCATGAGTAAAGTATGTGCGCACTTCCACCTGAATATACTCTGGACAATTTTGTAACTAGCCATTATCCTCGCCTCCCACAAAGCCTCGTCTTTCTTCTCCAATTTCTGGGCCATGTCTGCAGAGCCTCTGAGCATCTGTGGATGTGTGAGATCATCCGCGCATGCTCAAGAGGCCCTCCAGATGTGGCTGGAGGTCCGGGCTTTCCAAAACCTGGAAAAACTACAGGGTTTTGGAAAGTCCATTCAGGTACCCAGACAGTCCTTTAAAAAGAGATCATATCCGGGTTTTCCTGAACGTCTGGTAGATCTATGTAAACCGCTTTGGCTGTACAACAGAAAGATAGTAGTAGTTCAAATCTATTACCCTTTTTTTTTTTTTTTTGCAAAGAGTACACAATGGTACACATATGGATGTTCTATTTTCCAAGCATGTGCATTCTTTTCCACAGGGGAAAACTTATCATTTTGGGCTAATATCAAGATGAAATTACATCTCCCATGTTATTTTAAACAAATGTACATCCCTAGCAGAAACACTAAGATGGGTTTTTATTTGGGGGTTTTTTAAAGTTCAGACCTACATTTTCAATGTCTTTGGTATGATTATTTGCACCAAAATGCTTTTTGATGAAAAACCATGGTTGATACATTTGCACTGTGGCATAACTAGGACTGAATGGGCCCCAGGTGCAAAAAATTAAGAACATAATTATAGCCTTACTGGGTCAGACCAATGGTCCATCAAGCCCAGTAGCCTGTTCTCATGGTGGCCAATCCTGGTCACTAGTACCTGACCAAAACCCAAAGAGTAGCAACAGTCCATGCTACCAATCCAGGGCAAGCAGAGGCTTCCCCATGTCTTAATAATATACTATGGACTTTTCCTCCAGGAATTTGTCCAAACCTTTCTTAAAACCAGCTACGCTATCCGCTTTTACCACAACCTCTGGCAACGCGTTCCAGAGCTTAACTATTCTGAGTGAAAAAATATTTCCACCTATTGGTTTTAAAAGTATTTCCCTGCAGTTTCATTGAGGGTCCCCTAGTCTTTGTAATTTTTGACAGAGTGAAAAATCGATCCACTTGTACTAAGAGGGGCTTTTATAAAAACATTTCCTAAAGTGGTGGGGGCCATGAGCAAGCCACCTTCAGTGCTAAAGTCAAGGAGTGGGGGATAGGAGGAGGAGATTTCAGAAATGGAGTGGTATCTGGGATAGAGTTTGTGTGAGTGGATATTGGGGATAGAAGTGTGTGTGGTTCCAAGTAGGGCAGGACAGCACATGTGGGGTATGTAGGGGGTACCTTCTACAGTAGGAATTTATGGATATGTACACTGTGGGTGTATGTCAGGGGTTTCTGGAAAACAGGAGATACTAACTTAACAAAAGATTTGTGTAAATACCCTCAAATCAGATTTCAGACTCCTGAGGCAGGCCCATTTGGGCCGAAACACAGTCGTGTCGAGTCTTAATATATAATAAAAGTGATTACGCACCAGAGTCTCCTTCGCTGTTTGTTTTCTACTGTCAGGGGTTTCTGTCAGGTACTTGTGACCTGGAATGGCCACTGTGGAAACAGGATAGTGGGATGGATAATAATAATAGCTTTATTTATATCCCATCATACCTTTTCAGTTCAAGACGGTATACACCAAGAGATGCTGTAAGGACAGTGAGGTTACATCAGTTAGATTTGGGACGGTGTGGAAGACAGTTGAGTGAACGGGGTAGAAGAAGGAGCGTATTAGAAGAGGTAATAAGTGGGGTTTTACTGATTTTCTGAATGGTATGTTGGTGCGTTCAGGATTAGGTTGCTTCAGGTGTTGTTCCAGGTGTTGGTCTGACCGAGTATGACTATTCTTATGTTCTTAATGCCTTTTAAGTTGAATCCATTGCTTAACATTACAGTGAAGGCACCAGATGTAGCACATTTTAATAATTTGTATAAAAAGTACCCCAGCATACAGGGATTATGTTCTGTCCATTTAACAGATCAGAAGCAAAACTGAACTAATACGAATTTTTGTTTGACAACGAAACAAGTATTAGCTGCTGTTAAGAACTAATTACTCAGTCAGGTCTCTTCTGATGATATTTTTTATGGACAATTAGTGAAATAACTTCTCCACTGGACAGCATCAATCAGTTTTCACAGGAGGTAAACTGAGAAAGAACAGATGTAAGCAACGTTGTAATGACGTCATTTTTACTAGGATTCCTAAAAGGAAACTGTGCATCAGTGATTAAATACACAGAACAGATAATTCACTTTAAATCAGCTAATGTGATAAGAATCTATAAATATGGAAGCATAATTTGCAATTTTTTAAGAGCGCATTATAGGATTAATGTCACTGAAATGATTTTGTGTTCCTTGAGAGCAGTTTACAACCCATTAATAAAATTAACCTCAACAGACTGTCTTCAGCAGTGCTCATTCTCCAACTATAGAAAATGTCTCTGGTCCCCACATTTACATATTTGGCCAATCTCTGTAACTGTATCAGCCCTACAGAAGAATGGATTCTTTGCATTCTGTAGCACTTTTCACAATAAATGTACAAATACCCAAAGATATGCCCTATATCCTTTCGCTGTACAGATGGCTTCACCTGAATTGGGTTTGAAGACATGCTTTACACTTGTCTAAACATTTTTTTAAAATGTTGGACCTTCAAGCATAGATTGTTCTTGCTGCACACTGAAAGGTAAATACAATTGCAATTAAGGATATATAGAAATATTACTGTCAGTACATTTTCAAGTACTTACAAGTGCAATTAAAAGGTTACTACAAGGGCTAATTGCTGGACCTGGTTCATGCCTGTTGGACTGGACAGAGCTGGGGAAGTTATGGAATTAAGAGTTCGTAATCCCAGGAGACAGAATGTCAACACTGCCATTTACCAGCTGGCTCGACTGACAGATTCTGGAGTTGGAACACCATAATCCTTGCCTACCAGTTATGACATTATGATAATTGATATGCATAGGAGGTGAAATAAAATGGGGTAACTGCAAATGAAGGGATAGGCTTCACTTAAGCAGATTTAAAGAGGTACGGGGAGGGGGAAGGGAGGGCATGAGTATGGCGTGAGAGGCAGGGAAGGAACGGGGGGGGGGGGGGCATGGAAGGAGCCTGGAGTGGAGAGGAGGGCACGGGGGGGGGGGCGCCACTGCCCCAGGCACCTCCTACTCTCAACTATGCCACAGGTCCTTTCCCTCCAGTCTGAAGTTTCTAAAGATATTAAAGCCACATTACAAGTAATGAAAATGTTATAGAGGTCTTTGACAATTGTTCAGTTAGGTGAGGGAGAGAAGTGGCGCTCACATGCAGGAGTGAAGAGGGTAAAAATGCTACACACCAAAGAACATAAGAAGTTGCCTCCACTGGGTCAGACCAGAGGTCCATCGCGCCCAGCGGTCCGCTCCCGCGGTGGCCCATCAGGTCTATGACCTGTGAAGTGGTTCCTAACCATTTCTATAACCTACCTCTGCTTCTATCTGTACCCCTCAATCCCCTTATCCTTTAGGAACCTATCTAAACCTTCCTTTAACCCCTGTACTGTGCTCTGGCCTATCACAACCTCTGGAAGCTCGTTCCATGTGTCCACCAACCTCTGGGTAAAAAAAAACTTCCTAGCGTCTGTTCTAAACCTGTCCCCTTTCAATTTCTCCGAGTGACCCCTAGTACTTGTGGTTCCCCACAGTCTGAAGAATCTGTCTACCTTCTCTATGCCCTCCAGAATTTTGAAGGTTTCTATCATGTCTCCTTTAAGTCTCCTCTTCTCTAGGGAGAACAGCCCCAGCATTTTCAACCTGTCAGCGTATGAAAAGTTTTCCATACCCATACCCAAAGGGGAAGGAGGAAGGAGACAGGGCGAAATGCAGGGCACTACAGAGGAGGAAAGACTGTATTTGAATATAACCTCCCTCTCCCTGCTTAAACTTGAGTGAACAGTTCCCCCCCCCCTCCACACACACACTTTTTCAGGGAGAAACGGTTCACTTGGTTTATACTTGGAAAGGCACTTGAGTATATATGGTAAATTTCC
Source organism: Geotrypetes seraphini (assembly GCF_902459505.1). Taxonomy (NCBI): domain Eukaryota; kingdom Metazoa; phylum Chordata; class Amphibia; order Gymnophiona; family Dermophiidae; genus Geotrypetes; species Geotrypetes seraphini. Next base: position 19,269,432 of record NC_047098.1, read on the forward strand.
TAAAAGAAAAAAAATTCTGTAAGCCATTATTAAGATGGACTTGAAAAAATCCACTACTTATTTCTAGGGCAAACAGCATAAACTCTGTTTTGCCTTTTGGGATCTTGCCATGTACTTGTGATCTGGATTGACCATTGTTGGAAACAGGATACTGGGTTTGATGGACCTTCAGTCTATCCCAGTATGCCAATGCTATTGTTGTTACCTGCTTAGCAGTTTACGATAATAAGAAGGGACATTTAGAAAAAAGGAAATAAAAGTTACAAATTACTTAAGGCAAGAAAACAAAAGAATCATAGTGTGTTCTTTGCCCCAAACTGGCATGCCGCACCAGTCACCCCACTTTTTAGATTACTCAGGTTCCAAAGGCATCCTTTTAAGGATTTATAAAAACTTACTTTCAACCCACTTAAGTTGGACTGCTAGTAAAAGGAGCCCTAATGCTCTTCTATAATATAGATTATCATATACTATATGCAGATATTAGATGAGGAAAAATGTGTGGTACAGAGTGCTTTGGGATAAACAAATGGGAGGCCAAACTCAAGGAAAGTTGTTTATATAGTTAAACGAGGTATAAGGAGCTGATTTAGTTAGTGGGTGTGGCAAGCGAATCCTGGCGCAGAATGAGTGTATAATCAATCACCCTATGTCTATTCTCCCCAACTCTTCACCAGCTACCTCTCTCCCAACTAATCAACTGTTCCCAACCCAATGAGCCAGCTTTGCCTCCCCTTCCTCAGACAGCCCGCTCTCTTTATAACGCCAGTTGCTCTCCCCCCATGCCTTAATTCAGTCTGCCTCTCACTCAAGCAGTCACATAAGCCTGCCCCCCCCCAAACAAATAGACAGCCAGTTCACTGCTCCACTAGAGAGTTGCGCGGGGACAGAAATCCCACCCATCCCCGCCCATCCCCGCCCGAATCCTCTCCTTCCCCACCCGTCCCCGTCAGAATCCTTTCCGTCCCACCCATCCCAGCAAGGAATTACCTCCATCCCCGCCCGTCCCCATAAAAAGCAGCAATTATTTCTGACAGGATCATCAGTTCCACAGTTTCTTTTGTGTTTGCGCTGCTGTTTTCCTTGTGGAATCTCTTTGGTGGAACTCTTTTTTTTGTTTTCTGTTCATGTAATTAACTTATAAACCCCCTCTTTTACTAAGGCTGATGTGTCCATTATATTATATGGACGAACCCTTCTTCTGAAGCCTTCCATCCCCGTGGGAGTCCCGTGGGCCAGAGGAGGGTCCCTGTGGGAGTCCTGTGGGTTAGGGGGGATTCCAGCGATCCCCATTCCCGTGCAGACCTCTATGCTCCACCTCCCCACTGCAAATAAATAATTAAAAGCCAGCCAGTTCGCAGCCAAAGCAGTGCCAGCATGCTCTATTTGCAGTCTTCTTGTGTGCCTGGTACAGCTCATAGATTCGGATATCCTGTGTTTCTCGGTATAATTGATCCGCACAGTGCCTGGGCTTTCCTACAGAGATCTTGTTTCATTCTTGCGAGAATAGCACGAGACTACGGGTGCTGTGATGCTTAAACACACCGAGCCGCGTGGTACCCAAATCTGAAACATTCTATGTGCTACAAGAAGATTGCAAATAATGCAAAGTGGAAGAACTAACTAATGAAGAGCCCTGTGGCTTTTATTTTCTTTGATCCCAGCGGTTGGTTTCATTTTGCAGGTCACTGAAACATTGTGCAGAGAGGGGAAATTCTGCACAGACTATACACTGCACAGTTTGCACAGAATTCTCCAGGAGTAAAAGGTGGCAAAGGGACAAAAAAAATATTAAAAAAAAAGTGATGGAAATTTTAAAAAGCTATGGAATAAACATAAAGGATCCCTAGTCAAAGTAAGGAGCATTTCCGCTCAGATCAAAACAAATATTGACTTTTATACTTACAAAGGGGAATAACCTGCATGGAATGGCAGATACAACCCTAACCACCTTACTGGGCAGACTAGATGGGCCATGCTTATGTTTATTTAAGATTTGATCTACCGCTCCTGCATTTTACCGACCTAAGCGGTTTACAATGTATCAAACTAAAATGAAATTAGGTACTTGAGAAAAACGACCCTATCTGTCCCGAAGGCTCACAATCTAGCCAAAGTACCTGAAAATATGTAATAACAACATATAATACATTTCCAAGATCAAAAATCAAAGAAATAGAAAATAGAAATGATGAAAGGAGATAAAAAATAAAATAAAACAAATTTAAGAGATAGAAAAGTCTTTGGGCTCCTTTTACTAAGGTGCGCTAGCGTTTTTAGCGCACGCAGGAAATTACCGCGCGCTACGCTTCTAGAACTAACGCCAGTTCCATGCTGGCGTTAAGGTCTAGGGTGCGCTATTTCACGCGTTAAAGCCCATTTACACCATTTACAATATTACTATGTAGATATGCAGTTATCAAGCTATTTCCTTTACGGATATTGCATTATGCATTTAAAATACTTTTTATTGCTATTCTCTCTTTATTAATGTTTTATGCCTTCCCCGTACTATACCACCTAACAGAACAACGTGACTCTCAAAGCTGTAAATAAATTACATTATTTTTATAGTCAGAGAAGAGAACACATTGATGTTTTAACTCTTCATATATACATGGGAAATTAATTAGCAGCATCACTGTTGTGTTGCAGGATGATTTGTTGACCCTGACCTCTGATTTGGGGGACGTGCTCTTGCCACGCTTCCCAGGTTCATCTGAATATGTACGCTTCCCTTCTATATTCTATTAATAGGCTGGTCACAGTGAATTTTAACTAACCTAGTTTCTATGGAAACCTGGTGTCATAACAGCAGGACTGCTATAAAACTATATTATGTCTGTTTTCTGCATCTTTCAGTTTGACTTTGTTTCTCATAGTTGCTGCATGACAATCTAATGTTAAGTACCAGAAAATGTACAAAGTTTACCATAAATCCTTTTTTTTTTTTTTAAATCTATTTTTTGCATGCAGCTTATTATAGAGAGGCTCACCCCTCCAAAACAAGTTAAGTTAGCCAGTCTAATCATGGTCATTAACCCATCCAAATATCAACAAAAACATAATCTTTTTTCTAAAGGGTCCCACGGCGACAAGAGGGCATCCACTAAAACTTAAGGGAGGAAGATTTCATGGCGACACCAGGAAATACTTCTTCACTGAACGGGTGATTGATCAATGGAATGATCTTCCCCAGCAGGTTGTCGAGGCCAGTAACGTGCTCGACTTCAAGAGTCGATGGGACAAACACGTGGGAGTACTACGGAGTTATGCTCAATCGATAGATACTCCAGGGAAGAAGGGTCCTTGAGCAGGCAGACTAGTTGGAGGGAGGGTTCTTGAGTGGGCAGACTTGATGGGCCATCGGCCCTTTTCTGCCGTCATGTTCTATGTTTCTATGATGGCACATAACGGCCAAATGGCCCATCCAGTTACAAGGTGACCATAAATTCTGGATGTTCAAAGACTGACACAATGCAAAATACTACTGGGTCAATATTTAACCAGAAGTGTTCACTGCAGTTTTTTTGTTTGGGGGGGGGGGGGGGGGGGGTTCTCCCTTTTTTAATGCTGACTGCTGTTGGCTTAATTAGCCCTGCATATTCAATTACAGGCACCAGTACTGAATATCTGGTACTAATTCCTCCTTCCAATCCCCCTTCCCTAGCACAGATCAAACCTCTATCTTACTTCTCAGTCCTGAGAGACCCCCTCCCAGATAACCTGGAATCCCTGGTGGTCCAGTGGGGGTGTGGGGTGGGGAGGGGGTGAAAGCAGCAGCAGGAGTGAACCCCACACACCTCTGCTCCTAGCGGCTGTTGCAACAACATGGCTGCCTTGACTTCTTGCAGCAGCTTTGTGGTGCTATCGCTAAAGGTCACAGAAGACTTTTGCTGTAGCAATTGCAAGGGCAGGAGTGAGCAAGCTTCACTCCTGCTCCCATTGGACCACCAGGGATCCCAGGTAGGCTGGGGGGCCCTACTGGGACCAAGAGGTGAGAAGAGTGTTCTCTCTGTAATTGAGAGAGCTAATGGAAGGCTTGGACCATATAAAATTTAAGCAGCCTTGAAGCTCTCCCAAATTCACATGGCTAGCACAGGATATTTTAACAGGCTCTAGACTTACAGTATTTTCCAGCACATGCGATCACGCAAGTGTGAAAAAACCTGTGCTGGAATCATTATGGAGGGGCACATCAGTTCCATGCTAAGCTAACAAAAGCTGAAATGCAGGAAAAGACAACTCCTAAGCAAGGCAGGGGGATTAATAAAGTCATATATACATCACTACTGAAGGCAGTTGCCGAAACATGGCCATAGTAGGTTTTTAATTTTTACTGTATTTATGGTTTTAATAAAATTTGCACATTGTTGAAGATAATTATTTATAATAATGTGTATGTATGTACATGTACTGTATATACAGGGCAGGGAGGGAGGGGGGCTGGGTGCAGAGGATGGCAGGGGAGGGAGAGGGGCAAGGCACATGAATATTAAAAAAGAAAAACAACTTATATTCAAATCAACCTTTTTTCCTCCTTTTTTGGGGGAAAAAGGGTACATCATCTTATACCCAGATCGACTTATATTTGAGTATATACGATTAAGTAGCACATTTAAAACAAATAGGATAGTTACATTTTAGAACTCATTACTGGAGCAACTGATAAAAGCAGTTAACATTAACTATTAAGGTAGACCTAGGGAAAAGTCACTGCTTATCATTAGGATTAAACAGCTCTAGGCCTCTGGGCAGTACGGCCCCTTATTACCTACATTCGACGGAAGTTAGGGAAGAGTGGGCCACCTGTTGTTGGAGCTCTCGGTCACTGCCCTGTCCCAATGGTCAGTCTGCCCCAGCTGCCAGGTACTTGTGATCTGGACTGGCCATTTTCTAATCTAATCCAGTTTTTCTGAGTCGCACTATGCCTAATTAGGTTCAAGGTGATTTACAGTATAATGAATTATAGAATGTATAAGCTACATTATATGATAGCAGTTATGAACGGAGTAATGGGGTAGGAAGGAAATTAGGTTCCATGACTGTACTGGTATAACATTTGAGGTAAGTATGGAATTTAGGGCTCATAAGAACATAAGAAGGTGCCTCCGCTGAGACAGACCAGAGGTCCATCTTGAGCAGGCGGTAGTTTTTCAGGTAGGGCATGTTATAGCGCTAATTCGGTGCGTGCGCTAAAAACGCTAGAGCACCTTTGTAGAAGGAACCCTTAGTGATACTAGGTATATTGAGTTAGTTGTCTATAGTGGGTATGTTCTCAAAGAAGAGAGTTTTTAATTTTCTTCAAAATCTGTTGTAGAATGTTTCCTTCCTAATGTCAATAGGGAGGTTGCTCCAGGTCTTGGTGCCAAGATAAGTGAAAAGCGAGCCAAATATGCATTTGTATTGGTAATTCCTTTGGGAGATGGGATGAGTAGTTGAAGCAATTTCCGTGTTCTGGTTGACGTTGGCCAGGCATTGACGAATAAGTTTGAGCAGCTCTGCTGTTTTTGCATATAGAATTTGAAACATTATACAGGACAGTTTGAAGGTTATACGAGTTTTGACGGGTAGCCAGTGAAAGTTCTTACAGTAAGGAGAGACGGAGTCAAAATTTTTGAGTATGAATATTAATCTGATCGCTGTGTTTTGTATCATCTGTAATTTGTTTAGGAGTGTGACATTTAGACCTGCGTAGAGGCAGTAATCCAGCTGTGACAGTATAAGCATTTACATTAGTACAGCAGAGTGGCATTCTTGTAAAAAGGGTCTGATAGGCCTTGGCACTGACCCAGTAGGGCATCTCATGTTCTTTTGTTCCCTTCAGCCTCTTCCTTGGTTGACTATTGAAAAGGTGCTTTGGGCATGCAGTTTTATAGGTGTTTGCTTACTTAGCCGGCACCAAGGCTTTCAAGTTTTGAAAGCTAGCCTGGCAGCTGTGGGCCTTCTGGACTCAACCTGTGAGTGAAGTGGGTTATATCCTTTTGTAGCCCTCTGTGGTTTAACCCTCTAATGGACTACTGGCCTAGATGGAAGACTGTGGGTATTAGCTACTTAGCATATTACAGTAGACACTAAAGTGGTGGATTTTCACGAACTGAACATAGAACTGGCCTACAAAGCAAACACCACCAACTCATAGCTAGAGTTTGTATTGAAATGCACACATGACCACCTTGAATTAATAGCGCAAAACTCTGGTAGGCCTATCTAGTGGTTTTATAAGTCTTTATAGGATTTTGTTACCCTACACAATAGGACCCATAAAATCTGGGAGAACTAAGTTAATAAGGCAGAGATTAACTGGGTTTGGTTTTGGTCTAAAATTCAGTGGCCATTTTTACCGGCCAGTTTTCAATCTATTTCATTGCACATCAAGCAATGGTCCTCTAGTGCTGAAGCTGTAGAATGTGAGGAAAGACTAAAATGGTTAGGGCTCTTCAGCTTGGAAAAGAGACGGCTGAAGGGAGATATGATTGAAGTCTACAAAATCCTGAGTGGAGTAGAATGGGTACAAATGGATCGATCTTTCACTTCATCAAAAATTACAAAGACTAGGGGGCACTCAAAGAAGTTACAGGGAAATATTTTTAAAACCAATTGGAGGAAATTTTTTTTCACTCAGAGAATAGTTAAGCTCGGAACGCATTGCCAGAGGATGTGGTAAGAGCGGATAGCATAGCTGGTTTTAAGAAAGGGTTGGACAAGTTCCTGGAGGAAAAGTCCATAGTCTGTTATTGAGAAAGACACGGGGGAAGCCACTGCTTGCCCTGTATCGGTAGCATAGAATATTGCTACACCTTGGGTTTTGCCAGGTACTAGTGTCCTGGATTGGCCACTGTGAGAACAGGCTATTGGGCTTGAAGGACCATTGGTCTGACCCAGTAAGGCTATTCTTATGTTCGTATGTAAAAAGACACACTCGTACCTATTTTGCTGTGTTGCTACTCAAGCTTTCTGATCAATAATTTTGTCCAAGCAGCAGAGCATTTTCCAATTCGATAAGAAGCTGTCCTACAAAATAATTATATTTAGATTTGCAGCTATGTAGGAAAGTCTCCCAGGTGAGCAATATAAGTCGTTTGATTTATTAAATGGCAAGTGCCTTACAGCAAACTCTGTTTAACTGAAAGGACAATGCTAAGTCAAATGTACATTTCTGATGGCATACAGTGCAACGATAGTACAAATATGAGAGTACTGAAGCAGAAAGACAAACACTAGTTGAGGCATTTCCAGGAGATGTGGAAACGATTAGATAATTACAGGGCATGCACCAAGGAGAATGTAGAAGCTGCGAACAACAAAGTGATACAGAGGACTTTTAAGGCCCTTTTTATTCATGCTTTGCTTTTGTTCCTTTGTATTTTTGTTAGTTAAGTTTTGTACATTTTGGTATTACAGGTCTTGAGCTGAGAATCCCAATAAAACCAACTGAACACAACTGAGACCAAAACATAAAGAAGCAAGAAGAAAATGTTGCCCCTCACCCTTCAAAAAGACAAGGCTGTTTTTTCAAAACCATTTTAAAGAAATCCATACTACCAACTACTAAAAGATTTTCCATCTTATAGAGGAATACTCTAAACGCAATCTATAGCAAGGCTCCGCAGTTAAATTTTGTAAGGAAAGGAGTGCAATGAAAGAGATTAAATGGAAACTAAAGCAAAACAGAATTCATTCCATCCGCTTTCTTCAATGAAATCAACCATAAAGAAATCTTTACCATTACAGACATGTAATATGATACAAATTTATATAAGAATACTGCAAGAAGTTGATGGCGATGATGATGAAGCCCTTTCCTGGTTCCTGATGATGATGAGGTTCCTGCCCTTTCTCCCTATTGTTCCCACATCCCTTAAGTTAACTCAACTTGTACGTCAACTCAACTTGTACTTCACTAATCTTTTGTAAACCGCATAGAACTTAACGGTACTGCGGAATATAAACTGTTATTATTATTATGAGGCAATAGACGAGGACTTACTTTTGCAACAGATTGATAATATTAAAGCCTATATTTTTTATGTAAAGCACAGTGGACGACGCATGGATGAGGTGGAGCTGCTGACAGAGAACTTGAGAGAGCTGAAACGCACTTTGGCCAAATAGAAGGGGGCAAAGCAAGTGATGGGGGTTTTCTGCTTGAATGGAAATGAAACCCTGGCTCTTTTTTTTAAGAGCTAGCATGGAGTTGAATGGTGTTGTTAAAAACAAAACACTTGGCAGGACAGGTTACATTGAATTCTGTGCACTCTGGATTGGGTTATTGCCACTACATTGAGCTAAGATTTCTAGGAATACACACTTATTAAAAGTGAAGGTGCTATGGGAAAAAAAAGAAAGAAAGAATACTGCAAGATATAGAGTGGTGGCTTCTGTTCAGTAGTGTACTTCTAGCGGCCAAAGTGGTTCTGGAAAAAAGCTGGATTGTTTGCAAATGTCGAAGATACTATCAGTTGGATAAACATACGAATTTTATAAAAAGGATGATGTAGTTGTGCTATCAAGATTAGAAAAATCATATTTTCTCAAGACTTCCTACCTAAAGAAGGGAGTTCCTAAGTCTTGAAAGTTCACACACATCATCAACTTTGAATAATTCATCTGCTGATCCATTTTTGAAGTATTTCAGTTGGCAGAAAATCCAGTTTGAAAAAAAAAAGCAACTTTTTGAGGCTGATGTACTATTATTATACAAAAGACCACTAAAATGGGGGAGGGGGTTTCCTATGGAATTAGTCCATAAAAAGCAATGAGAAAGCATAATAGCTTCCTGTCCTTCCTCAAAGAAAATCTAAAAATTCTAGCACCCACTATGACAAAAATTCAGGACAAAAGAGACAGTATAAAGACAAATGATAATGCATCTGTCTTGTGAAAGTAAAGAGAGGAAGAATTTTTTTTAAAAAAATCACAGAATACACCTACATTTTACATCTATCCCAGACGCAGGGAAAACTTCTATGGAATTTATAGTAGCTGGGGGGGGGGTTATCTGAGAACAGAGCAGGAAAAAATGGGGTTTCTGCCAACAGCAGTTTCAGATACAAGTGCAACAAGCAGAGGAGAAATTGCTGGGGATGAAGGTAAAGTCACCACTCTGGTGTCAGTGGACAAAGAGGACCCAGCTGATAAGGAACAAGGAAAGGAGATCAGAACTACACTGTGTAGTTAAGTTCAAGAGAACCAGATGGACACATGATAAAGGGAACTGTTGTAAAGGTTCCACGCAGCAATTTTTCCCCATCTTTTAAATTTAGTAGATAGTTTCAAGTTTTTATTAGTATTTGATGAATCGCTTATTCGATTTACTAAGCGATGTACAAAATTATTTAAAAAAAAGGAGTAGATTACAAAAGAGGCAAACCAAATAACACAATTCTTTACAATAGGGCAAACTTGAATTGGGGGGGGAAGGAGGGGAAAGTTATCACTTCAAAAACCTTTTCTATCAAATTGACAGAATACCAGATTTCCACACTCTATTCATTTCTCAATTCATGAACAGGATTTTTCATTGGAAACCACATTTGTAGAAACATCCTGGGATTGCAGCTTTATAACATATGAGAATCCTTCAAAAAGTTTCCACACTTTCATATTTTTACAGGAAATGGTCGGGGTGGGAGAAGTGGTAAGAGGGCGTGTCGCAGCATGTCATGTGACCAGTCAGTCAGGCAAGCCGGCTCACCTTGCAGGTAGTGATGTAACTTGCTTTTGAGATATTTAATAAATAGTGTTTAAAAAAATAAAAGTGTGCAAACATTTTGAAGGTCCCTTGAAAACCTATTGCAGTACAAAGACAAGAAACCCACAGAGAGAATCCTCCTGATATTGACATACAACCCAGAGCAGGAAAAACTGATGATCTTCATGAAAGATCTACAGCCACTACTCCAGGGGAACGAATTACTGAAAGAAATATTCCCAGCTCCAGCCACACTGGCTTTCAGACTGCCAACCAGTCTGAAGCAGAAACTGGCGAAGAACACACTCCTTGAACACAAGGAAGAAAATGGCACACTTCCCTGCAACAAAACTGCAAACTATGCCAACATATTTCACAAGACCCCGAGGTCACTCACATGGGAAAAACATTCAACATAAGGGGATCCTTCACATGCTTATCTTCAAATATAGTTTATATCATTCAATGCAAAAGGTGTTAAAAAAAAAAAGGGTTAATTTACATAGATATTGCATTACATTACATTAGGGATTTCTATTCCGCCATTACCTTGCAGTTCAAGACGGATTACAAAAGAATTATCAAGGAAGTATTACAACAAGTATTTTAAGAGAGAGTAAGTACAGAGTTATCTGGGTATTTTCTGTTCACTCCCAGGGAATTGTACTAATTATGTCTTAGATGGGACAGTCCCTAATTTGGGTCTGTCACCCCCTACCACCTCCCACGTAACCTTCTCTGACAGACTTATAACCACTAACAGGTCATCAATAAACTCTCCCTAACCGTAATAGGTGAGCAAAAGGAAACTTTAAACCCCAGGTCTCAATTTATGGAGTGGTCCCCGGGGTGTTCTACCCATTTACCCTCTTGACAGAACATATACCCCCATCACAATGACCTCAAGTCTGTTGCTCTGTTTTGCAATTAGTTTTGAGAAAAATGATGTAATTTGCATGTCTTGGACTACCTAAAAATGACATTAAGCCATTACAGATAGTTCAAAATGCAGAAGTGAGGATTTTGACTGGGACTCCTACCATATTGTATCTACCCCTTCCACTACTTTCCTCCCTTTATTTTTATTTTCAATCTCAAATGTATTTATTAACTTACCATGTCCCTCCACCCGTTTTGTTTCCTGTATGTCAGTCTGTTATGCATCCCTCTTTTATTATTTTCTTACCTTTTATTTCGTTTTTTCAGATGTTTTATTTTTAATTTATTCCATTGTAAACCATTTGATAAACGGTATATCAAAGAATAAAGAAACTTGGAAACTATTACCATATAAAGCTAATTATAAAAAGATTTAAAATACTCAGCTAAATCCACCATGCTTTCAAGCTCCATAATATGAAGAAGCAATCTTCTTATGGTTCTTTTTGTAAAAATGCCTTAAGACCTATTTATTTCAAAAATTCTTAATTGTTAATAGATTCGAATGTTAAGAAAACAAGTTTTGGCCCATTTGTTCTTTGCTTTATTAGTTGAATAAAATAGAGTGTGTAATCAATGAGTATTTTAAACATTATCAAACGAACAAAAATTCATCTCAGTGTCTTAACCTAATTACATCCCTTTTGATAATACTTCAGATTTTGAAATGTATGAAACAGAAACTAACTTCATCATGCTTTTAGTCCTGAAGAAACAATCATGTGTTGAAATTCAAAAAAATCATAACAGGTCTTTGCCATATAGTACAGTGTGTGATTTATCTATCTACTCACTGCAATTACACCCTGACATATTCAATCAATGCCAAACTCTCTAACAAACTCAAAGCTGAATCAAATTAAAAAGCACTCATTCCTGAAAAAGAAAAATCTTCTATTCAGGTTTTAACAATGAAGAGGTACAAATGACATCATTGCATTTGGATTAAAGGATTCATTTATATTGTTAATCTCACCAGCACCAGACATTTTAAACGTGAAACAGAAAAAGTAGTCTATTTGCTAAGTTAATGCAGGCGTCTAACATATGCCTGGGGAGCATTTTTTTTAAAAACGTGCATCCCGATTGGCTGATTAGACAGTTTTCTACCACTCTCTGGGTGAAGAACAATTTCCTTACGTTTGTATGGAATCTGTCCCCTTTCAATTTTAGAGAGTGCCCTCTCGTTCTCCCTACTTTGGAGAGGGTGAACAATCTGTCCTATTCTACTAAGTCTATTCCCTTCAGTACCTTGAATGTTTTGATCATGTCCCCTCTCAATCTCTTCTGCTCGAGGGAGAAGAGGCCCAGTTTCTCTAATCTTTTGCTATACGGCAACTCCTCCAGCCCCTTAACCATCTTAGTCGCTCTTCTCTGGACCCTTTCGAGTAGTACCATGTCCTTCTTCATGTATGGTGACCAGTGCTTGACTCAGTACTCCAGGTGAGGGCGCACCATGGCCCGGTACAACGGCATGATAACCTTCTCCGATCTGTTCGTGATCCCCTTCTTTATCATTCCTAGCATTCTGTTCGCCCTTTTCGCTGCCGCCGCACATTGCACGGACGGCTTCATCGACTTATCGATCAGAACTCCCAAGTCTCTTTCCTGGGAGGTCTCTCCAAGTATCGCCCTGGACATCCTGTATTCATGCATGAGATTTTTATTACCGACATGCATCACTTTACACTTATCCACGTTGAACCTCATCTACCATGTTGATGCCCATTCCCCGAGCCTGATTATGTCACTTTGCAGATCTTCGCAATCCCCCTGTGTCTTCCCTACTCTGAATAAATTCATATCGTTCGCAAATTTAATCACCTCACTCGTCGTACCTATGTCCAGATCGTTTATAAAGATGTTGAAGAGCACGGGTTGAAGCATCGAACCCTGCGGCACCTCACTGGTGACATTCTTCAAGTCCGAGTACTGTCCATTTATCCCCACTCTCTGTTTCCTAAGCTCCAGCCAGTTTTTAATCCACCTGAGTATTTCACCCTCGATTCCATGGCTCGCAATTTTCCGAATTTGGGTGAATTCCTTAATGATTCTAAAGAAATATCTTGGTTAGTTTAAACATATTATAGTATAATAGGCACAATGCAATTAGCTCTGGAAACTAACAAAAGAAATTGTTAACTTGCCTAATTGATTTTGTATTCTGTGCCTTTATAATGAGCAGGGTTATTTTTAAGCAGTTTTAAGTAACACCTCATCCAAGTCATACAGCTTCTGAACATCTTCATAAATTCAGAAGTGTATGTGAAATAAGTCTATAAATAACAATTCCAGGGCTTAACTTAGCAATCAAAGTCACGGGTCTTGAAGTTTTGTTTATTAAGGTTTCTTTTTATAGACCAAACAGTGAGAGACCATGTTTGGGAATGACAACAAAGTGCGAGTGCAACTCAATGATTTTAAAAAATATGAATGATATTTCTACAAGAAATTACATTATGTTTGCAACAGCATTCCAGGTTATATGAGAATACAAGATTCTGAAAGAAGTGATAAAACAAAGGTATTTAAGAGTGATTTAGTATGATTATGTTTATGAAAGCTTGCTATACAACCTTTTGCTGTACATAAAACAAAGCAGTTACATAAAGTGAAAAGAATGGCATCAATTATTAGAAAAGGGACAGAACAGCCAGAAAAGCCAAGGATAGCACAGCAGTCATTCATATAAAGTGGTACAGAGTGACTACTAATTTTCCAGATTAGGGAGTGAGCCTCCTATTCTATTCCCATACAGCTTGCTGCCCCAGTCAAGGAGTTTCTCAGCAGATATGCAGTATATTCAACAGAAAGATAAACCTTAGCACACCAACGCACACGCAGGAAGTTCTTATAATTTTCTGAAATAGTACATCTTCTATATTTATTCAGTAATGTATAACAGTTGGTAGATTTTTGAATATTGCAGTTGGAGGTGAAGATTTGAATAACAGAAGCTTTTTGGAAAAGGTAAGAGAATAGTTAGATAATAAGGCATTCCAAGTTCCAGAGATGAAATACTGAATTGTTCATGCATTTGGTCAGATGGCTTCAGATAAAAAAAGGATGATCTTTGTTTGGGGACTACAACCATATGTGATTGAGATATAAGCAGAAGTGTGACCGACCCCTGAGACAAAAGGTCCTCAGTGAATACACATAAGGCTAGGAGAGAGAAGAGAAGAGACCAATAGGGACAGAGCTTGGCAACAGGTAGCAGAGAGAGGTTATACCTTTGCAGACTTTTCAGAGCAAAGGTTGTAGAGGTGACCAGAAGTATAGCAGTGAGATAAAAGACTCAAGCTTAGATGAGAGGAAAAGGGAAAGAGTCTTAGGAGAAAGACCACTAGAAAACTTATACAGGTAAGCTGGAGTGGCTGCAGTATATATGAGACTACATTTCACAACCTCAGTCCTTTTACACTAGCATTCTTCAATGCAAGGCTTGAGGATAAGTGGCTGAGCCAATTCATTAATAGTAGTAATAGTAGTTCTTATGTGAGCCAAGTATAGGATAATAAAGCCATTGTGACATCACTGATGAGGTTGGCTCTTAGGCATTGGTGAAATGAGGCATTATGACATCACTATCTCAGCTCTGGAATGTTGCTAACTCTTTGGGTTTCTGCCAGGTACTTGGGACCTGGGTTGGCCACTGCTGGAAACAGGATACTGGGCTTGATGGACCTTCAGTCTGTCCGAGTATTGGAACGCTTATGGTCTTATGTTCTAACCATCCGGTTTCATTCTTTACTGTTTATCTCAACCTCTATCCATCTACACCAGCATTCTTCAATGCAAGGCTTGAGGATCAGTGGTTGTGCCCATTCATACTCTGATTCTTCCCTCTCTCCTTAAAGAATGACATGGGGATGTTTTTTTGCGGTTAACCACAGGGACAAATTCTGTCACTGTGTCAGTCTCTATTTTCCCACATCAGTCATTAAAATCCAGAGAATTCCAGCTTATAAGGAGTGCCTGGGTCAGCAAGCAGGTTGTCAATTTTTAGTCCTATAGGCCTTATTTCTTATTTCTGCTCTCCTCCTTTGCTGTTCAATAAAGACAAATGGAGCATATTCTAATTAAATAGAAACAAAGCCTACATTAAATGGGTCAATATTTAAACCTTACAATCTTTGTTTTAAACACCTGCTTTGGCATTTAAATGATTCACAGTTATTCACTTCCACTATTTGGATAGGAAGTGGCACATCTGTGCAGAGCAGCATGTGCTGCCGCTATCCAGAGAACAAACGAGATACAGTTACAGCAGCAACTTTTTTGTCCTATCTTTATGTGGGTAATTATCCATATAGTGATCTGAATATTGTCACTCTCCTAAGCAATTGTCAGGTCTGCACTTACTCTGTCCTGGATAGCAAGTGATCTGTAAAGATATTCAGATCACTATCCATAATGCCACTAGATAATTGGCTTTGAATATTGATCAGAAATTTAAAAAAACAAAATAATCACATAACTATGTACAGTGGTACCTTGGATTACGAGCATAATCCGTTCCAGGAGCATGCTCGTAATCCAAAATGCTCGTTTATGAAAGCGAGTTTCCCCATAGGAAATAATGGAAACTCGCTTTGATAGGTTCCCCCCCCCCACGAGAACCGGCATTGCTCCCCCCGAAGGCCCCCCCTGTGATCCGGCACCCCCCCCCGCAATCCGGCACCTCCCCCCGCCGCGATTGGGCACCCCCCGCTGCGATCCGGCACCCCCCCGACGTGATTGGGCACCCCCCCCCGACGCTTCTTACCGTCATCTGGGCACCGGCATGTCCTGTGCTTGGTGCCCGAAGATCGGCCTCCTCTTCTGCTGGGCCTTGAGCAAGTTGGGCCTTGAATCAGGTTGGGCAGACTGGATGGACCATTCGGGTCTTTATCTGCCGTCATCTACTATGTTACTATGTATGTTACTATGAGGGGGTTCCGGGGTTCCGACAGGAGGAGTTGGGCATCCTCCTGTCGGCGATTACGAGTTTGGGGGGGGAGGGGGTTCCGGGGTTCCGACAGGAGGAGTTGGGCATCCTCCTGTCGGCGATTACGAGTTTGGGGGGGGAGGGGGTTCCGGGGTTCCGACAGGAGGAGTTGGGCATCCTCCTGTCGGCGATTACGAGTTTGGGGGGGAGGGGGCTCGGGGTTCCGACAGGAGGAGTTAGGCATTCTCCTGTCGGTGATGGGACAGGCGGCCGCAACAACCGCGGCCGCTATACATATTGCAGCAGGGAGATCCCTTGCTGCCATAAGTATAGCGGTCGCGTCTAATTTAACCCGATTCTCTAAAGACGCTGGTTACAGAATCGGCGTTTAGTATAGGACACCTCTCCCGGGCGGCCTGCCTGGGGAGCATTTTTTTTTTTAAAAACGTGCATCCCGATTGGCTGATTAGACAGCTGTAGGACGTCTACAGCTGCCTAAAATCGGGACGCACTTTTGGAGAATCAGGGCCTCGGTGTACAGAGGCTGTTCCTGGGCTTGTTTTCCTGGACAGCGGAAGCAGGAAGTTGTGTAACCACGCATACGGTACTGTACCAGTACTCTGGATCGCCAAGACATGCTTGCCAAATAGTGCCTTATTTTCGGGGGGGGGGCCTTATATTTCCCAGGTGGGGAAAAAAAGGGGAGTGTCTTACTAAAGGAGGAGGTCCTATAATGGGGGAAACACGGTAGCAAATGGTAATTATTAGCGATGGCAATAAAAGAAGAGTTAATATTTTATACTGGTAATTGTTTTAGAATAATTCAACTATGTAACTGGAGGTATCATTTGAAAATAAATCTTTAAACTAAATAATTATTATGAACTCTAGAGCTCAGAATAGTTATGGGATGTTTCCAGGGTTTTATGGGGAAAAAAAGTTTTATATACAGTAAGTTGTATAAAAAATACATTTACAACATCTGTATATACATACAACCCACTCCTACCTTTATGGTATGCGTCTCAAGCTCTTGCTTGAAAGATCTGTCCTTGCAAACAGCTGATACTGCAATACAGCAAACTCATAGGAATATCAATAATTTCTTAAAATGTGCATAAGTTATTAGATGGACATTAATGCACATTTCTACCAATTCAAAAAGGTATAAGAGATGTAATAATACAAATGTCTTGATATTACTCCACCATGGATGCTTCGGAGGTCTGGAAAGCCCTTGAAGGGTGAGAACACAGTGCTTGTGAAACCCTTAATCTCTGCTGAGACTTCCAGCGATGCCAAATGTGAAAGTGATTTTTAAGTAATGCGCCCAAGTTCCCTGGGACTTGAACTGAGAACTTCAACTCATTTCAAAAAGGCCACTCATAGTTCCAGATACTAATGATTTCCATTCAGGATTGACCTGAGCTAACAAGAGTTTACAGTTTCAGCAGGTGATAGAGGCTGGAGTCCCAGAGAATGCAGTTTCATAGAAGCAATCGTAACCTAAAGACATGCATAGCTAATACATTTGTATGTGATCACAATGCTTTCAAAAGCTTATTGTGTCCAAGAGTTCCTAAATCAATTAGTTCAAATCTTCAGCTGCACCGATTAGCACAGAAACACCCAATCTTCACACCCCCGGACCAACTCCCTTTGCAATAAATTTAAAAAAAAAAAAAATTAGATCACAAAATTACTACAAGATACCTGAATGAATCCCACAGTAAGCCATTTTAAGTTGCAGTAAGCTTATGCTGGCGCTTGCTACAGCCTAGTAAAAAGATCTCCACGTTATTCTGGGAATTTAAAAATCAATAAGGAGTACATTCAGTATATTTTTAAACTCTTCTGCCTACCTTAGGATTTTTTTTTTTTTTCTTAACACTGGAGAAACAACATCTCCAATAGAACTATTCACCTGAAGCAATGTCATGTTTCATATGAATCCTAAATTGAAAGTTTTCTCCCGTAGCTCCCAAAATCAAAACTAAATTACTGATGCTTCTTTTAAGAGGTTCCAAAAATATTAAAATGTCAAACTGCAGAAAAATATAGATTAAACATGGAAATTACACTGTACATCAGTGGAATTCTATTAACTAACAGTAAACAGTCTAATGGTTTAATACCAAACAGCATTTAAATGAAGTCTTACATACATTAATAAAGTAATTGTTATGATCTACAGCAAATGCAGTGGCCAGTAAAGAAATACATCATTTAATTCAGCTTTTTGTAAATAGGTTCTCTCAGAACTAGGCTTAAGGGGACCACATATGAACTTTTACCAAGATGACAAAACATTTCATTATATCAGGATGCAAATAGGGTTCAAAAACAGTTAGTCCATTTGGACTGTGATTACGTTCAAATAATTTTTATTGCGCAAGACTCAGAATTATCAACTCCAAACTGTAGCAGATGTCATTGCTGTAAAAGATGAGCAATGTATACATACCATTTAGATAAACAATTGTAGGTGATATTCCAATTGTAACTTTCCATCCCCCCACCCCTCCCTTTGACTGACAGGTATGCATTCAACGTGAGAGTGCTATTACTTAGACGAGAGACCTCAAAGTTAGTATTCTGAGGTGTGCTGCTGATGACAAAGTGGACCAAAGTGGACCAAAAAGGTTTCCAAGTCACTTGAAACTGCTTCCCCTTTTGTGATTGAAAACCTGATACCAAGCATTGTTTATCATGGCAGATCTCCAAAGTCTGTAGGGAAAGAGGAGCTGATGAAATCCACATAAGTAAAATACTCTTAAGTACCATCAAGGAGGCCCATTTGATAAATATCTTCAATCTTTTCTTGAGTGGTTTGGTCTCCGGGAGGATTCCAAAAATATACTGGAACTTGGGCTTGACTGGAGACCTCCAAATGTTGGATATGAAGGCAAAGATGCAACTCCAAAAAACTGCTGTGAGTGGGCATACCCAGAACATGTGTCCTAATGATGCATTCAGATGTATGCATTTTAAAAAAGACATCGTTGCAGTCATCTGAAGATGCTTTCTAGGGAAAAATGTAAAGATGTAATATAATCTTGTATTGCATTTCCCATAGAGTCATATTACATCGAAGCGATTTCAGCATTCCTAATACATTCTTGATAAGATCTTCAGGCACTGGAAATCCCAATTCTAGCCCAATGATTCGAGATCTGAAAGTATTCAATCGGTGATGAATGTTCTTTAAGGTACCTGAGGTGAAATCGCAATGGGACCTGTATCTGAGTGTCCAACGTATATGCCAATAACAGTTCATAAGTCTCCAAGATCAAGCAGGTCGACTCCAATGTGCTGATATAATGATGCAACTAAAAGTACATGAAAAGGTCGCTGGGCACAAGTTGGAATTCCTCTTTCAGTGTCTGAAAAGGTTTCATTGTGCTCCATTGCAAGATTGCACCATCGAAGAACAATGTGCAGTAGTGTGCTTTCTTTGAGCAGAGGGAGTGAAACCTGTGGAAATTCATCATCGAATATTGACTCAGTATTGGCCTTGCACAATGAATCAACGAAAGGTTTATGAGTGTGTAAAAAAGTTTAAAGCGAAAAGAACAGGTATAACCAACAAAGGTCGTTCTGGTTGCCCATCAACATCATGCACACAAGAGCACATTGATAGGGCAGATACCTTGATTAGAGAAAACTGGCAAATAATAGTTTCTCATTTGGCTGCAAATTTGGATATCAGCTATGGATCTGCATTTGCCATAATGCACGATGAGTTGGGATACAGCAAAGTTTGTGCAAGAGAAATGTTGTCCAAAACAGTCTTGCTGCACCAAGACAATGCACGTCGTCATACTACAGCAGCGACAGAAGAGACGGAGCAATAGCTTGGGTTCAAATGTCTTCCACATCCTCCTTATAGTCTGGATTAGAGAATGACACAGGGACAAATTTTTCCTCGTCCCCATGGGAAATCATTTTCCCGTTCCATCCCTGCAAGTTCTTTTCCTGTCCTTACCCCATTCATGCAAGCTCCATCCTCATCTACACAAGCCTCAAACACTTTAAAATCATAAGTGTTCGAGAATTGTGAGGTTAAGGCAGAGCTTACAGGAATGGGGCTTGTGGGCCCGTGACGTACAATCACTGCATGCTGGCCCTTCCCTTCCTGGAATTGCGGCACAGAGGCGGCGAGCAGGGAGCAGCGGCAGTGGCAGGAAAGTGAGCAGCAGTGGGGGGTGGGCAGCAATCAGCCCGCGTACCCCCAACAAGCAGGACATTGAAAAAGGTACAATGGGGTGGGTGGGGGTGTTTAAAAAAGTTATCTTTGCGGCATAAGACGCACCATTTCCACCCACTTTTGGAGCGAAAAATATGGTAATAGCCTACCAAGTTTATGACCTAAACTTATGGTAGAAGTGCCAATTTTTCATATGATCATGCCAGGGTAGATTAAAAAAAAAGTTTCTATTTAGCTCCTTTAGTGTTAAGTCCCAAAATAAGCAAGCATCTTCCCTGTCCTGATTTTGCTAAAATTTTAATTTCACATGGTACATTTTTCCAAACCAGGACCACTACCCCTCCACGTCTACCATTAGAAGAGGAATGAAAGACCTGGCCCACCCCAACTTCATTGTAACTTTAGACCAGTGTGTCTCAAACTTTTTCTTAGCTCTGGCACACTAAATGGAGCAAATGTTTTTCATGGCATATTATAATTGCAATTATAAAATTGCAAAACCAATAAAAAATTAAATTTGAGTGTTATTTATTTAAAGTTTTTAAAGCTATATATGGGTAATTAATTGTAACAACGGTGAAACTAAAGTAAATAGAATAGGATTACTAATCAATGCGATGGATGAGCTTGTTTTTGAGTACAAATTAACTCAAAACGTGGCTTGATAGTTGATAAGCAAACACGCATATCAACATCCACCATTTGCAGTCATTCTTTTTTTTTTCTTCAATTTAATTTCTGTCAGAGCTGAAAATCCAAGTTCGCAAAGATAAGAAGATCCAAACAGTAACAAAGTCTTGATTGCTTTGTTGCTCAAATTAGGATAACTACTGCATAAAAAATAAAATAACATGTCGTTAGTTTTCAAGGACCAATCACATCACAGAATGATGCTTCTCTGGGCGGTTATATCCTTAGGCATATAGACGTTCATAACACTGACAGATTCTTGCATACGCGATGTACATATAGTCTATTCTAGTGTGTGCTTATGAAGAGAATTTTTTAAAATAAAGTAAAATTCTGGAATCTCTCGTGGCACACCTAGAATCTCTTCGTGGCACATCATTAGAAACATAGAAAAAAGCGGCAGAAAAGGGCTATAGCCCACCAAGTCTGCCTATTCCAAGTATCCCCCCCCTGAATTCACTCCCTTAAAGATCCCACCTGAGTATCCCATTTTCTCTTAAAATTCGTCACGCTGCTGGCCTCAATCACCTGCAGTGGGAGTCTGTTTCAATGATCCACTACTCTTTCGGTGAAGAAGTACTTCCTGGAGTCGCCATGAAACTTCCCTCCCCTGATTTTCAGTGGATGCCCTCTGGTGGTCGAGGGTCCCATGAGCCAGAAGATATCATCTTCCGACTCGATACGTCCGGTGATGTACTTATACGTTTCAACCATGTCTCCCCGTTCTCTTCTTTCCTCAAGTGAGTACAGCCGCAATTTTTTTAGTCTTTCTTCATACGTGAGATCCTTGAGCCCCAAGACCATCCTGGTGGCCGTTCGCTGAACCGACTCGATCCTCAGCACGTCCTTTCGGTAGTGTGGTCTCTAAAACTGAACACAGTACTCCAAGTGAGGCCTCACCATGGATAAATCAATAACATCAAAGACTCCAGCTTTTATTTATAAATTCTTAATTCCCTATAAAACTTCAAGAGTATTACGATCAACTGATCAACATTTATTAGTTGTCCCATCATTAAAAGTTATAGGCACACGACGACAGACCATTTTTTCTGTTACAGCCCCTCTAGCCTGGAACTCTTTGCCGATTTATCTGAGAGAAGAAAGAATTTTAGAAAAATTTAAGAGCAATCTTAAAGGATTTCTTTTTAAAGATGCTTTCAGCGATTAATTAATTTTTATATTTTAACTTTTTTTAATCATTTTAAATTCACCTACCTTCCCCATTGTTTTTATCCTTAAATGTCTCTATTATATTAAAATGTATTTCTATACCTCATCTTACCCATTGTTTTCAAGTTTGTATCGTTATGTCATGTATACTTCGGATACTTTAACGTACGTTAAATTACTATAAATTTATATAATTTTGTAATTACTGATGTACATCGCCTAGAACTTAGAATAGGCGATTAATCAAATTTTATAATAAACTTGAAACTTGATCTGTATAACGGCATCATGACTTCAGGAAACCTCTGGATACATCCCATCATTTGTCTTGCCCTGGAGGAAGCCTTCTCCACTTGATTGGCAGCCTTCATGTCCTCACTAATGATCATCCCTAGATCGCGTTCCGCCGTGGTTCTAACCAAGGTCTCATCATTTAGTACATAAGTTCTACACGGGTTTCTCTTACCCAGGTGCAATATCTTGCATTTTTTAGCACTGAAGCCTAGCTGCCAAGTAGTTGACCATCGTTCCAGCAGCAGTAGGTCGTGTGTCATATTATCAGGTAATAAGCTTTTGCCTACTATGTTGCAAAGTTTGGCGTCGTCGGCGAACAGTGATACCCTTCCTTTAAGTCCTTGCGTCATTGTGCCATGGCATACAGTTTGAGAGACACTGCTTTAGATGTTCTCTATCTGATAACCTGGTCTCTTGGAGACATGCTATATCTGCCTTGTTACACCTCAATGCAGCTAATATCTTGACTCTTTTAATTGGGAAAGTTATACCCCCTACATTCCAAGAAACAAGTCGATTAGTAAAAGACAGAATGCATGATGGTATTTCTCTTGCCTTGCCCAAGAGCCCAACCTCCCCCAGAACCAATATATAGCAGAGATGGGTCAGCTCTAATTGATGTATATCAGTCACTTAGTGATATTCATCAAAATCACATACCAGATACACAATCATCCAGCTTATTAACAAGAGCACTCTCCAGAAAGTTCCCAAACTACCCCCCCCCCTTCTTCCTGTCCTCCACCCATAAGCAATAACTCCCATTTCCCATCCCCTTCATTCATGCCTCCCTCCCCCACTCTCTTCCAAATACCCACACCCCAATTGAATTCCCTCCTCAAGTTCTCCCTCTACACCTTGTGCAATAGGAGGCAGGGTCACATCTAATGCTGTAGGATTCCACACCCCAGCACAACATTTCAGCATTTACATTCCTATACAGTCACTCTATCTGAAGACTAATATTAAAAATAAATTGACCCACCATAACATCGTTGGCAGAGGCAACCAGCAACAAAAAGGCATCCAGTGTGTCAGCAATATATTCAGTATGTCAGTAATGTGTTAAATTAGGAAGAGTGCATCAAAAAATTGTCTTATACCAGCATTCCTTAGGGCCTGTTTTACAAAGCCGCATAACAGTCCCGAAGCCCATAGAGATTTAAAGGGCTTCGGGGCTGTTGCCGCTTTGTAAAACAGGCCCTTAATCTGCAAAACCTGCCCTCTCAGTCTTGCTGATTAAGAAGTATTAATGGCTTCTTGGGTGGACTGAACCATATCAAAGGACTTCTAAAAGGCCTTTAAGAAAATTTTTAAGATAGACAGATAGACCAGCATGAACCGAGTGTTTTTCGTCTATTAAAGACACAAAGAGGGGATGTAATTGTTCTCTTTTCCTGTAGCACTATAGAGTAAATCTTGGAAAATGCATTTGGGAGAGCCTACATATGTTAAGGTATCTCTTTCCTTACGGTATCTACACAGGATCTCAGTCTTGTGGATGCAATTATGAATCTTTGATGATGACTGCCCTCAGGGAGTGCCAGCCCTCCATGTCCTGTCTGATGCGATAAGCATGTTCTAAACAAAATGGGCCCACACTATCTGAGAGTGCAAATTCTTTTCTCAGCCACTTTTCCAATATTGAAGGGAGTAGTGTCTCCAGTAAGGATTCCGGGAGGCCCACCAAGTGCAGGTTGTCTCTTCTGCATCAATTTTCTAGATCCTCAAGTTTTGCTGCCTGCTCTGCTAATTATTTTCGTAAATCAGGCAGTGTATCAGCCAACTTCGTTACTTGATCATCCAATCAGAAGTGTGTTGTTCTAGGGAGGCCGCTCGATTCACGGTATCCATCAAAAGGTTTTCCACAGCTGCTATATAGAAAGTTGGGCCATGCTTGGTGACAGTGCCACTCTGACTGCAGTTGTTAACTGGTTTAGCTGTGGCTTTGAAAATTCCTGGGCCATGGGAGACTGCGGCACCGCCATCTTGTCCTCACAGCTATGCAGCTTCTCTGTCCTTTTTGCATGATTTCCCAGACATTTCTATTTCAATTTTCACCGTGAACCTGTCCATGCAATAAGCAAGCTGGTCCAATAGCGGCTGGTCCTCTAGTTGCAGGTTTTGTTAATGTTATCTGGTTTGCTGAGGTATGGGGCCCTGGAGCAGCTCGGAACCAAGTCCTGCTCTCTCAGTGCATCACGTGATCGCCCATTGGACTGTGATTAAAAATACATAAAATGACTTCTGGATAGGCACTGATCTTGGATTTTTAGAATGTAAAACCAAGACCCTCTTTTACTAAGGTGCGGTAGGTGTTTCTACCGCGACCTGGAGCTCTAAATGTTCTGACACTGCACCAATGCTTATAGGAATTCTATGAGTGCTGGAGCAGCATTGGAGTATTTAGGGGTAAATTCTATAAATAGCGTCCCAATTTTAGGCGGCCTATTGGGATGCATGTTAAAAAAAAAAAAAAATCATCCCAGGCAGGCCACCTACATTGTAGATGCCTCTGTGAGCTTAAGGAGGTGCATGTAGGGCCGCCTAAGCTCACCTAAGGCTAGGAGTGGTTTTGCTTGGAAGTGGCCTTAGGTGAGCTTAGGTAGCCCTAGGTGCCTCCCTAAGCCTGTGAGAAGTGCCTGAAATGTAGGCCAGCCTTAGGCACTGGACCAACCGGAATCTTAGGTCTCTCTCGCAGTGCATTCTGGGATGCACAGGGAAGGGGCCTTAAGCACCTGGGCCAATCAGGGCCTTAGGCCCCTCCCCAGTGCATTCCACAATGCACCGGGAAGGGGCAGGCGTGCCATTGTACTGAAGGCGGGCCAGCCAGCTGGAGGCAGGAAGGATGCCTCTGGCCAGGGTTCCAGGTGGGCTTGGGGAGGGTGACTGGGTAGGCTTTTTGGGGTGGGGGGTTCTGGAAGGAGGGACCAGGCATCCCTCCTGCTGACAATTGGTGGGGGGGGTTCCAGCAGGAGGGACTTTGCATCCCTCCTGCTGATGATGTTTGGGGGGGGTCCAACAAGGGGATGGGGAGGGTTCTGGCAGGAGGGATTGGGCATTCCTCCTGCCAGCAATCTTTACAGGGATGGGAGGGGGGTCCGGTAGGAGGGACTGGGCATTCCTCCTGCTGGTGATCTTTGTGAGGGGGGTATCCGGCAGGAGGGACTGGGCATCCCTCCTGCTGGCAATCTTTGCGGGGATGGGAGGAGGTTGGGTTCTGGCAAGAGGAATTAGGTATCCCTCCTGCTGGTAGTCTTTGTGGGGGGGGGGGGGGAGGAAGACAGGTTGCTGCAGCTGCTAAACTGATTGCAGCAGGGAGATCCCCTTGCCGTGATCAGCTCAGAAGCAATGCGATTCTCTAACCGGTGCTTGTAACATGGGCACCAGTTAGAGAGTCGTGGTGGTTAGGCGACTTAGGGCGATTCTGTATAGGCTGTCGTGTGCAATTCTCAAAAGCTGCTTTAGGCGGCTTCTGAGACCAGGTGCCCTATACAGAATCCGAGCCTTAGTGCGCCGGGCTGCGGTAGAAACTCTACTGCGGCTTAGTAAAAGAGGGAGGGATGAATTATTGGCTAGTTTTATCACCTTTAAATGAATCAAATCTGACAAAAAGGGAATTGCCAAGGGAATTAGTACAATCAAACTGTATGGGGTTTCCCAAAGCAATACAATTTATTATGCATACCAAAACTAAGGCTCAACATTCTGGTTATTTAAATATCATAGAATTGTGTATCATAGCAATATGTTAATACAAATTATAAGGTTAAAGCCAATACATGAATGTGACTCAAGAGTTCTCTTGTTGCTAAATTAGCTCATTAGGGAAAAAAAAAAAAAGACCACCGGTCTTTAGAAGCTTCTCTCTCTCTCATGCTGACCAAGAGTTGTTTTACTTAAACTAATATCTTGGATTGATAGGAAGGAACAAAAGCCTCAAGGGGCATTAAGGTTATTCTGCCTCATTACCTTTATGAAGATTCTTATACTGTCTGTTCAAACAAATCTCTACCTGTGTGCAAAACTGCAAATGGATCACAGATTCAACCTTGAAACTCTGTCTGGATATTCACAGGCTTTGGTCATGCGCATCTTCAAGACACAGACTTTTGCAGTCAATGATCAACTATGTCTAAAATGATATAGATGCATTTTGTCTGCTTGCTTTTTTTTTCTTGGGGGGGGGCTGGGAACAAATGGTAGGGAAATCATATTGGCACTAGGTGGAGAAAAGAATAATTTAGTATTAGGACCTACTACATTTAGAAGAAGGGGGTGCCATCCTTCCACTATACGCATGCAAAAGAGGTTGGTTATATCCATGTCTACCAGGATTAGGTTCCTAACATTTTCAGTGTTATCTTCAGGTCACATGCATTCTTCTAACAACTGAAATATTTACTTATGAAGTCAGGAGACCATGATGTATAAATACAAGCAATGTAGACATACAAAATGACAGGTCACCCAGTGATAAGTTTTGAGTTACAGTTTTCTGGTAACTTCATTTTTGTTGGTTTTCTGTAATTTTATAGTATTTTACGACATTTACATTTGATGTAGTTTCCCATTTGTATTGTGGGCTTCTTACTATTGTAAACCACCTCAAATCATTACTTTTACAGACTAAAAGGCAACTCTCTTCTGCTAACATAGTAACATAGTAACATAGTAAATGGCGGCAGATAAAGACCTGAACGGTCCATCCAGTCTGCCCATTAGTTATACCCATTAAAAATCAATTGGTCTCTTCTTTGATATTTCTGGGTCATAGACTATAAAGATCAAACAACAAGAAAACCCAACAGTGTCTGCAGTGTAACAACAGCAAGCAAGAAACAAAAAAGAGAAACTGCAGACTAATATGTACAGGATTGCAGGCTATATTTATTTTACCCAATGTTAAGTGCGGTAACTAATACCACCTTTTTACAAACCAAAAGACCCAACACGGTCCGTGTTTCGGAAAACACGCCTTCTTCAGGGGTCCATGGTAAGTAAGGTAAACAATAAACCGCAATTAAAATGGATAAAAAACAACCGCCTGTGTGTTCAATGGGTCGACGATACAGCGCAAAAATAGATATCCGGATATCGTCGACCCATTGCACACCGTATCAGAATGATAAGGTCTCTTGCTAAACTGCTCGATCCCTCATCGTTGAACACACTAATTCACTCTTTGGTTATTTCCTGCATAGATTATTGTAATGCCCTCTATAAGGGCATTACCAAAAAGGAAATAAGACGCCTTCAGATAATACAGAATACTGCTATTAAGATCATTTACGGCGCAAAGAAGTATGACCATGTCTCTCCCCTTCTAATCGACGCTCATTGGCTGCCTGTCGAGCACAGAATTAGTTACAAAATTTTACTGTTAACCCTTACTACTCGTTCCAATAGCTAACCCGAATTCATTGATAGATTCCTTATTCCATATCAACCTGCTAAATTGCTCCGATCTACGTCACAAAACCTTCTTGTTGTACCATCTTTGAAACTAATCAATACGCTGAGATCTAATAACTTTGCCATCACTGCACCTTCCCTATGGAATTCATTGCCCAATCACTTACGAGCAGAAACCTCGATAAAGCAGTTTAAAGCAAAACTCAAAACATTTTTATTTGAGGATGCTTTTGGATAAAACTGTCCTTTTTAGGACTAAATCAGCAATAGTCCCTTTCCCCAACTATTGTTTTAACCTTTAAGTGTGCTTTATTATAATTATTGTAATTCAACCCTACTTCCCAAATTATGTGTAGTCAGTATATGTGTCCTATGCTAAAAGTCTAGTATAGTACTGTATAATATTTTAACACCAATTTTTATTTGTGTTTTAAAAGCTTTCTTTTATTAAGGCTTAGAAATTTGAATTAGCGGTATAAAAAATGTTTTAATAAACTTGAAACTTATGTTCCAAGTTAGTGGAGTTCTCATCGATACCCTCCCCAGCCCATCCTACACCAATCATTACATATGGGACACAAACCATGCAAGTAATGTAATGTAATGTAATTTATTTCTTATATACCGCTACATCCGTTAGGTTCTAAGCGGTTTGAAGAAAATATACATTAAGATTATAAATGAGAAGTAAGAAGGTACTTAAAAAAAAAAGTCTGTCCAGTACCGGCCTTAGTTCATTAATTTACATCCTTTGTTTTCTAGAGATCCTCTATATTTATCTCATGCTTTTTTTGAGATAAGTTCCTTAGAAATTAGCCTCTGTGGAGTTATATCAACTGCCCCTCCAAAAGTGGTACAAAATCAGCCTTGGATTTTAGTTTTAGTTTTCATTAACGGAGGAAGACAGGCTAACCTTACGTTTGTATGGAATCTATCCCCTAACTCTAAAGTTGAAAGGGTATAGATTCCGTACAAACGTTAGGAAGTTCTTCTTCACCCAGAAAGCGATAGAAAACTGGAACGCTCTTCCGGAGTCTGTCATAGGGGGAAAACACCCTCCAGGGACTCAAGACAAAGTTAGACAAGTTCTTGCTGAACCAGAATGTACACTGATAGGGCTAGTTTCAGTTAGGGCGCTGGTCTTTGACCAGAGGGTTGCCGCGTGTCCAGACTGCTGGGCAAGATGGACCACAGGTCTGACCCAGCAGCAGCAATTCTTATGTTCTTATATTCTTAGTTGAAAAGTGGAGAAAAAAAGACCTCAAATTCCTACAGGGGCAATACAAACGGCACACAGCTGAATTAAAGTACAGCCACGAGAGGGGCTGGTGATGTTGAATTGTGTCGGGGGGGGGGGGGGAAGATGTTTGATTACACCAAGGACAGGGGTCTGGAGTGGAAGAGAGCAGAAGAGATGTTTAGAGGAGACGCTGCTAAATGATCACATTTTTAAATCACAATCAGTGGTGTAGCGAGAGTGAGTGGCATCCGGGGGGGGGAGGGATGCCCCTCTTCGCCCTCTTCTCCCTTCCCCCCCCCCCCCTCCTTCCCTGCTGGGCGCACAGTCCCTTTCCCTTCTCCAGTACCTCTTTAATTTTCCCAACGCCAGCAGCATTACGAACTTGCTACCCGTCTCGCACTGGCTTTCCCTCCGATGTCACTTCCCAGGCGTGGGACCCAGAAGCGACGTCGGAGAGATCCGATGCAGGCAGCAAGTTAGCGATACTGCTCGTGCCAGGAAAATTAAAGAGGTACAAGGGAAAGGGAACATGCGCACGACAGGCGGGAGATCGAGAAGAATCAGGTGGGGTGGGGGAAGCAGCAGGCCCCTAAGGACCTCCACTCACCATCCACACTGCATTCCCACCATCCCCCCAAAAAATCTCATCGCTCCAGGTAATGCAAACAGAATGCTAGGAATGATAAAGAAGGGGATCACGAACAGATCGGAGAAGGTTATCATGCCGCTGTACTGGGCCATGGTGCGCCCTCACCTGGAATACTGCATCCAGCACTGGTTGCCGTACATGAAGAAGGACACGGTACTACTCGAAAGGGTCCAGAGAAGAACGACTAAGATGGTTAAGGGGTTGGAGGAGCTTCCATACAGCGAAAGATTAGAGAAACTGGGCCTCTTCTCCCTTGAACAGAAGAGATTGAGAGGGGACATGATCGAAACATTCAAGGTACTGAAGGGAATAGACTTAGTAGATAAGGACAGGTTGTTCACCCTCTCCAAGGCAGGGAGAATGAGAGGGCACTCTCTAAAGTTGAAAGGGGATATTCTTCTTCACCCAGAGAGTGGTAGAAAACTGGAACGCTCTTCTGGAGGCTGTTATAGGGGAAAACACCCTCCAGGGATTCAAGACAAAGTTAGACAAGTTCCTGCTGAACAAGAACGTGCACTGGTAGGGCTAGTCTCAGTTAGGGTGCTGGTCTTTGACCAGAGGGCCGCCGCGTGAGCGGACTGCTGGGCACGATGGACCACTGGTCTGACCCAGCAGCGGCAATTCTTATGTTCAGTCTTTTCAGTATAGGGACCTGTAGATTGGAATCCTTGAACTGGGCTTTATCCAACCTCTATTAGGACATAGGCCTGTAGCTTGATCCCTAACAGTACCAACAGGGCACTGGAACTCAACCTCTGGGCCACTGACTGCACTCTGTACCTGAGGGAGTCAACCCGCACAACAAATCCTGCTGCAACAAGCTGCAGCCATCTGCTGAAGGCAGGGAATACTGGCAAGTTCCAGGGTTGCACCAGTCCTTAAACCAGGGGTGTCAAAGTCCCTCCTCGAGGGCCGCAATCCAGTCAGGTTTTCAGGATTTCCCTAATGAATATGCATGAGATCTATTTGCGTGCACTGCTTTCATTGTATGCTAATAGATCTCGTGCATATTCATTGGGGAAATCCTGAAAACCCGAATGGATTGCGGCCCTCGAGGAGGGACTTTGACACCCCTGCCTTAAACCAATGGTGGCATCACTGAAAAACTCAGCATTCTCTGCCTCCATCTTCTGGTTGGGGAACATAATCCAACTTTCTGGACTGGTCTAGCAGGACAAAAAGGAAATTACTTTTACCATTACTGCTGCTCCAATAGATCTTTTTATCACTTTAAAAAAGGACTGAACTTGCCAAAATATACCAAAGGAGGAAAAACTGAATGCACATTTCAAGTAATGTACAATGATCCTATTTTAAATGTAGACAGATATTAGGCAAGAAAAATCTTCAGTTTAACTACATCTTTATTCTATCTCTACAACAAAAAGGGAACACACTGTTAAGATACCATCTAATCTCTCTTCCTTATACTATCACAAATTCTATTTTCTCTTTGTTCTCTCCCTTTCTGAATAAGGAAAGCCCAAAGCTATTCTGACTAGTTGCATACAAAAGCAGTTTCCAATTCCTGTGGCTAATTTGTATTCCTGTCAGAGAGTGATAGCACCTACAATGCATGTTTAGCTAATGGGTGAATGCGGAACACTCAGAATGAAGGTCTTTACTAAGCCATGTAGGATGAACCGAAGTCACACAAATACTTAGAAGCCGATACCAACATTATTAACTTTAGTACTAGACAATCTAACAAGAAATGAAGAGGATGCAATGTTTCAAAAGAAAACCACTCAACTTTATACTGCATAAAAAGAAAAAAAACAAACCCAAAACCTGTCAGCTCTCAGTCTGGGTAGTGTAACGGGAGCTGTGCAAGCAAAATTCACCGAGCAGTCCGATTGACTATATGCCTCCAGACTCTGCAACATCCAGCATGAAAAATAAAGTCCAAATATTTGAAAATCAAGGGATTTTAGAATATAGTCCATACAAGCATAGATCTGTGCTTCCTGTTCACTCACGCACAACCTCTCTGCAACTACTTCAGTTAAATAAATGCCAGAATATCATTCAGTTCTCTTGGGGGCTGGTTCTATAAATGACACTCACCTCCTAGGCACAGTTGTCAATCAACCATTAGGTACCTTATACAAAATCGCACCAACTGGTGCCTAATTCAACTTAGGCACTGGTAGGCATCATAATATTAGGCGCCGGCATATTAGGTCAGGGTTTTTTTTTTTTGTATTGTATTTATAATATGACAACCTAATGGCCACCAAAGCAGCTAAACTGGACAGACAAACTACCATTCTGTTGTCATCGACCACAGACTACTAAACCTTCAAGAAAGATACTAAAACCCTACTCTTCAAAAAATACATAAAACATAAGAACATAAGCAGTGCCTCCGCCGGGTTAGACCATAGGTCCATCCTGCCCGGCAGTCCGCTCCCGCAGCGGCCCAAACAGGTCATGACCTGTCTGAATCACCAGAAGGGGCTCCCTTGCCACCTTGGTTTCTCATTGAAGTCCTATCTTCCCATCGTAGTCCTAACCCTCCGGTCTTGCAAATGCACGACTTGGTTGGGTTTCTATACTTATTACCTGGTTAGCTTTCTATACTTGTGTTACATCCCAGCTCCTCCCTCAATATCCCACGATCCCTTTATCCCTCAGGAATCCGTCCAATCTCTGTTTGAATCCTTGTACCGTACTCTGCCTGATCACTTCCTCCGGTAGCGCATTCCAAGTGTCCAGGACCCTTTGGGTGAAAAAAAACTTCCTTGCATTTGTTTTGAACCTATCTCCCTTCAGTTTCTCCGAATGCCCCCTCGTACTTGTTGTCCCCTTCAGTCTGAAGAATCTGTCCCTATCCACCTATCTAATACGACCAGTTCCTACCTAAACCCCACCTACCCACTCAACACCCTTAATATACTCTAATATTCTACCCAACTAATGCTAAAATGCCTCTATTTACCCAACACTTACCACCATAACATCTCGACAACTCTTTGGTAATTCTTATTATCCAACATTTATCACCTTAAGATCTCGACAACTCTTTGGTAATTCTTATGTACCGTATTTTCGCGGATATAACGCGCGCGTTATACGTGATTTTACGTACCGCGCATACCCCTCGCGCGTTATATGCCTGAGCGCGGTATACAAAAGTTTTTAAACATAGTTCCCACCCCGCCCGACGCCCGATTCACCCCCCCAGCAGGACCGCTCGCACCCCCACCCCGAACGACCGCTCGCACGCGCTCCCACCCGCACCCGCATCCACGATCGGAGCAAGAGGGAGCCCAAGCCCTCTTGCCCGGCCGACTCCCCGACGTCCGATACATCCCCCCCCCCGGCAGGACCACTCGCACCCTCACCCCGAAGGACCGCCGACTCCCCAACAATATCGGGCCAGGAGGGAGCCCAAACCCTCCTGGCCACGGCGACCCCCTAACCCCACCCCGCACTA
Source organism: Geotrypetes seraphini (assembly GCF_902459505.1). NCBI lineage: Eukaryota > Metazoa > Chordata > Amphibia > Gymnophiona > Dermophiidae > Geotrypetes > Geotrypetes seraphini. The sequence goes on from NC_047098.1 coordinate 19,302,102, forward strand.
CATTACGGGCAGGAGGGATCCCAGGCCCTCCTGCCCTCGACGCAAACCCCCTCCCCCCAACGACCGCCCCCCCCCCAAGAACCTCCGCCCGTCCCTCAGCCGACCCGCGACCCCCCTGGCCGACCCCCACGACACCCCCACCCGCCTTCCCCGTACTTTGTGTAGTTGGGCCAGAAGGGAGCCCAAACCCTCCTGGCCACGGCGACCCCCTAACCCCACCCCGCACTACATTACGGGCAGGAGGGATCCCAGGCCCTCCTGCCCTCGACGCAAACCCCCCTCCCTCCAACGACCGTCCCCCCCCAAGAACCTCCGACCGACCCGCGACCCCCCTGGCCGACCCCCCCACCCCCCTTCCCCGTACCTTTGGAAGTTGGCCGGACAGACGGGAGCCAAACCCGCCTGTCCGGCAGGCAGCCAACGAAGGAATGAGGCCGGATTGGCCCATCCGTCCTAAAGCTCCGCCTACTGGTGGGGCCTAAGGCGCGTGGGCCAATCAGAATAGGCCCTGGAGCCTTAGGTCCCACCTGGGGGCGCGGCATGAGGCACATGGGCCAAACCCGACCATGTGTCTCAGGCCGCGCCCCTAGGTGGGACCTAAGGCTCCAGGGCCTATTCTGATTGGCCCACGCGCCTTAGGCCCCACCAGTAGGCGGAGCTTTAGGACGGATGGGCCAATCCGGCCTCATTCCTTCGTTGGCTGCCTGCCGGACAGGCGGGTTTGGCTCCCGTCTGTCCGGCCAACTTCCAAAGGTACGGGGAAGGGGGGTGGGGGGGTCGGCCAGGGGGGTCGCGGGTCGGTCGGAGGTTCTTGGGGGGGGCGGTCGTTGGAGGGAGGGGGGTTTGCGTCGAGGGCAGGAGGGCCTGGGATCCCTCCTGCCCGTAATGTAGTGCGGGGTGGGGTTAGGGGGTCGCCGTGGCCAGGAGGGTTTGGGCTCCCTTCTGGCCCAACTACACAAAGTACGGGGAAGGCGGGTGGGGGTGTCGTGGGGGTCGGCCAGGGGGGTCGCGGGTCGGCTGGGGGACGGGCGGAGGTTCTTGGGGGGGGGGGCGGTCGTTGGGGGGAGGGGGTTTGCGTCGAGGGCAGGAGGGCCTGGGATCCCTCCTGCCCGTAATGTAGTGCGGGGTGGGGTTAGGGGGTCGCCGTGGCCAGGAGGATTTGGGCTCCCTCCTGGCCCAATATTGTCGGGGAGTCGGCGGTCCTTCGGGGTGGGGGTGCGAGTGGTCCTGCCGAGGGGGGAGAAGAATCGGACGTCGAGGGGGGGCATCAGGCTTTCAGGATGGGGACAGGACTTCAAGGGGGGACAGGCAGATCTTCAAGGGGGACAGGCAGACCTTCAAGGGGGACAGGACTTCAAGGGGGACAGGCACGGAGAGGCGGGGCAGTGCACCGAAAGTCAGGGCGGGTGAACGGTGAGTCGGTGCAACCAGAGGAGAGTCGGGGAGGGCGAAAGGAGAGTCGGGGTGGCCAGAGGAGAGTCGGGCAGCATGCGCGTTATATGCCTGAGCGCGGTATAGAAAAGTTTTTGTACATATCATCGTGATTTCTGCGCGCTATACCCCTGTGCGCGTTTTACAATGGTGCGCGTTATATCCGCGAAAATACGGTAACTCTTATGACATCTCTTATGCTATTCCTGTAAACTTTTATGTAATCTCTGAAAACTTTTATGTAATCCGCCTTGAACCGCAAGGTATTGGTAGAATAGAAATCACTAATGTAATTTAATGTAATATTTGATATACCGCTTGCACATGAGTATTAAGTAGTTTACAAAATTAAATACATTAGGTACTTTGGACTTCACCCTCTGTCCTGAACGGGCTCACAATCTAAACTAACCTCCACCCCCTTTTACTAAGGTGCGCTAACCGATTAGCGCGTGATGGACGCTAAAGTGTCCATAGACTAACGTGCATGCGTTAGCGTTTAGCGGGCGCTAATCGGTTAGCGCACCATGGTAAAAGAGGGCCTAAATCGCCTAAGAGAAAAAGAACATCATTCATATATTCAAAGATAAAAATAGAAAGATGAGAAGGAAGGAGGAGCCCCAAGGAGATGTAGAGAAACAGGGAATGTGAAGCAGAGTGGTTACATTGTAGAGAAAAAGTTAGAATCGTAAATCTAACAAGATAAATATAAATTACTGTAATCAGGCAGGAGAAAAGAAACAGAAAAAATAAAAATAAGACAAACCCAGCAAAATAAAAACGAAATAAGATATGAATGGTGGGAGGGAGAAATTGTAGTTAGTGAGAGATGCTCATCTACTTTTCACTTCTCTATTACCCTCCAGGTACTTTAGTTAGATTGTGAGCCTTCGGGACAGTAAGGGAATTTTCCAAGTACCTTTCTTATTTCTAATCTTAATGTATATTTTCTGTAAACCGCTTAGAACCTAACGGATGTAGCGGTATATAAGAAATGAATTACATTACATTACATTACATTATGGAAGAGTATTGCATAGAGTTCCATAGTGTTGATAAAATAGAATTGATTTCAATAGTTATTGGAAGGAGAAGTAGGATGTTTCCTCGAGGAAGCCGTGAAGCATGGAGTTCCAAAGGTAAGGACTTGCATATGAGAAAACTCTCTTTCTAGTTGTTTATAAGTTAATTAATCTTGGTCCAGGGACTTCAAATCGATCATGATGTGATAATCTCAGAGTTCTATTAGGTTGATATCTGGCCAGTTTCTTGTACAGATAATCAGGAAGCTGAAGATGCCAGGCTTTGAAGACTAGACAAAGTAGCTTGAATTTGATCCGTTTAATTATTGACAGCCAGTTCAGATCAAATAGAATCGGCGTAATGTGGTCATTAATGGGCTCACCTGTTGAGTCTAGCTGCAGTGTTTTGGATTAACTGCAGGCGGGACAGGTTGGCTAAGCTTGACCCTAGGGGTAATGTGTTACAGTAGTCTAGACCAGTGGTTCCCAACCCTGTCTTGAAGGACCACCAGGCCAGTTGGGGTTTTGGGATAGCCCTAATAAATATGCATGAGAGAGATTTGAATATAATGGAGGTAACAGACATGCAAATCTGCCCCATGCATATTCATTAGGACTATCCCAAAAACCCAACTGGCCTGGTGGTCCTCCAAGACAGGGTTGGGAACCACTGGTCTAGATGACTAGTAATAAAAGCATGAATTATTTTAGCTAGATTTTTGTTTTCTAACATTTCAAATTTACAATCACTTCAATATATCCACCGATGGAGGATACGCCAATTTTCAACCCATCTCAAATCTATCTCTACTGGCTAAAAGTCTGGAGAAAGTAGTCCTCAGTCAGCTCATAGAGTATCTGGAACATAATAAAATACTCCACCCTCAGCAATCCGGCTTCATAAGTTATCATATTACAGAATCTCTATTGTTAGACCTTACTGACGAAATCCTATGAAAGGCTGAATTCTGTATGAGCAAAGGAGTACAGCTACTACAACTAAGCACTTTGTGAATACTCGGTGCAGACGCCAGACCAAATGGAGGCACCTTGTGCTGAAAGGGGTGCGTTTCCACTTGAAAGTGGAGGCATTTCCTGTGAGCAGGTAGGATGCAAATATGGGTGTACACTTTGAGATCTAGAGAGCAGAGTCAGTTGTTCTTCTCTAATAGTGGTAATAAGGTTCCCAGAGAGACTTCCCCTTCATCAAGTATTTATTGGGAGCTTAGAAGTCTAGAATTGGATGAATGCCTCTGGTCTTTTGGGGTATGAAGAACTTATTCTATGCACTGAAGAGGAGGAGGGCTGAGAGCTCTCGGAGAAGGAGGGCCTTTGCTGGGAGTTGAAGAAAGACTCTCTTGGGGGTTGTTTAGAGCAGTGATTCCCAACCCTGTCCTGGAGGAACACCAGGCCAATCGGGTTTTCAGGCTAGCCCTAATGAATATGCATGAGAGAGATTTGCATATGATGGAAGTGATAGGCATGCAAATTTGCTTCATGCATATTCATTAGGGCTAGCCTGAAAACCCAATTGGCCTGGTGTTCCTCCAGGACAGGGTTGGGAACCACTGGTTTAGAGGTTTTCTCCGTAAACAAAGGGCACAACCCTTACTCACCACCTGAAGGACCCAATAATCCAATGTTATTAGGGGCCAGCATTGATGGTAATGGGTAAGCTGACCTCCTAAGGGGAGAGTCTTGAGGCAAAGGTTAAGAAACACTGACCATGCTCTCTAGGAGGAAGTTTTTTAAAAAAACCTGCTACTGTTTGGACTGAGGTGGTGCAGAAGTTTTCAGTTCATAGACAAAATCGCGCGCAGACAACTGAGCGCAAGGTTGACGGCGCGCTGAAGAAAAGCACTATTTTAAAGGGTTCCGACGGGGGGTGTTGGTGGGGAACCCCCCTATTTTACTTAACAGACATCGCGCTGGCGTTGTGGAGGGTTTGGGGGGTTGTAACCCCCCTCATTAGACTTGAAACCAAACTTTTTGCCTGTTTTTTAGGGAAAAAGTTCAGTTTTAAGTATAATGGGGGGGGTTACAACCCCCCAAACCCCCCCACAACACCAGCGCAATGTCTGTTAAGTAAAGTGGGGGGGGGTTCCCCCCCACACACCCCCGTCGGAGCCCTTTAAAATAGTGCTTTTCTTCAGCGCGCCGTCAACCTTGCACTCAGTTGTCTGTGCCGTTGTCTCGCGCGATTTAGTCCCGTCACCTAAGTTTTCTGCTGCCTCTGTTGTCAGGGGAAGGGGGGTAGGGTCTGTGAGTCATTGGATGAGTGGATGTAGATCTTGCACTTAATTGATATATTAAAACAGAAAACAAACCCACCAAACTGATTAAGTACAATTTACAAGAATACTATCAATTCTACTATAGAAAATATTTGGTAATTTGGTTTGCTGAACAATCTGGTTACTTGGAAAGAGCCAAGCAACCACTTTACATATGAACATTAGCATATAAGAATACTCTTACTGGATCAGACCAATGGTCCATCTAGCTCAGTATCCATCTACACTGAGGACAATCTAAGTCACAAGTACCTGGCAAAAACCCAAATAGTAGCAACATTCCATGCAAGCAGTGGCTTCTCCCATGGTCTGTCTCAACAGCAGATTATGGACTTTTCCTCCAGGAACTTTTCTAAATCTTTTTTAAAACCAGCTACGCTATATGCTCTTACCATATCATCTGGCAATGCATTCCAGAGCTTAAATATTCTCTGAGTGAAAAAAGATTTCCTCCTATTGGTTTTAAAAGTATTACTCTGTAATTTCATCAAGTGTCCCCCTAGTCTTTGGAAATCTTGATACAGTTAACAAAAAAAAATTGATTCACTTGTACCTATTCTATACCACTCAGGATTTTGTAGACTTCAATCATATCTCCCCTCAGTCATTTCTTTTCCAAGCTGAAGAGCCCTAACCTCTTTAGTGTTTCCTCAGGTGCATTAGATAGACTGTGAGCCCACTAGGACAGACTGGGAAAATGCTTGAAGTACCTATATGTAAACTGCTTTGAGTGTGGTTGTAAAACTACAAAAATACGATATACAAGTCCCAATCCCTCATACGAGAGAAGTTCCATCCCCTTTATCATCTTGGTCGCTCTTCTTTGAACCTTTTCCAGTGCTGCTATATCTTTTTTGAGATAAGGAGGCCAGAACTGAATGCAATACTCAAGGTGAGGTCGCACCATTGAGCGATAGAGGCATTATAACATTCTTAGTCTTGTTTACCACCTTTTCTAATAATTCCTAGCATCTTGTTTGCTTTTTTGGCCGCTGTTGCACATAGTAACATAGTAGATGACGGCAGATAAAGACCCGAATGGTCCATCCAGTCTGCCCAACCTGATTCAATTAATAAAACATTTTTTTTTCTTCTTCTTCTTCTTAGCTATTTCTGGGCAAGAATCCAAAGCTCTGCTTAGTACTGTGCTCAGTACTGAAGTCTCCATCAAAGCTCACTCCATCCCAGCCATTGACACCCTCCCTAGTCCATCCTCAACCAAACGCCCATATACAGACACAGACCATGGAAGTCTGCCCAGTACTGGCCTTAGTTCTTCACTATTTACTATTATTTTCTGATTCTAGATCCTCTGTGTTCATCCCACGCTTTTTTGAACTCTGTCACTCTTTTCCTCTCCACCACCTCTCTCGGAGAGCGCATTCCAGGCATCCACCACCCTCTCCGTAAAGAAGATGAGTGGGCGTAAACATAACTTACTTAACATAACTTTATTCTTCTATATCACCACAATCAAATGATTTCTCAGTGGTTTACATTGAGAGAGCTGGACAATCAGCGAAGTACCAAATACAAATAGCAAAAGTACAATATATTTATTAAGGATATTCAGAGTAGAATTATTATAGAATTATTGCAATTAGTGTAACTTCTATTTAGGAAATTAATCTTTCCGAAAAGCGCCGTAGGTCAACCTGGCTCCACTAATGTAATTACCTAACCACTAACCAGGACTGCTGTTTACTTGCTTGAAACATAAAAGTCTCAGCATATTGTCCACGATGACACCCAGATCTTTTTCTTGAGCGCTGACCCTCCAATGTGGACCCTAGCATCTGATAACCATGATTTGGATTATTCTTCCCAATGTGCATCACTTTGTGTTTGTCCACATTAAATTTCATCTGCCATTTGGATGCCCAGTCTTCCAATTTCCTACGGTCTTCCTGCAGTTTTTCACAGTCCGCGTGCGTTTTAAAAACTTTGAACAGTTTATATATATTTCCAGAAAATGGATTACTGGACTTATCCTATAAAGGCATGTTCCGTGGCAGAGCATGGGAAACTGTAATAGGGTATCCATGGTATAGTCTCCAACATTTCAAAACGATTAGGGGTGCTAACAACCAATCCAAATTAACACTGTCTGGACACAATAAAGGAACATGTTCAATACTGAGAGTCCTCCAAGGATAGAAAAAACACTTACTGTAACCGAATGTACAGTGCTTTGTTAGCTTTCAGACTTGCGGGTGCTATAAAAAAAATATAAAATAAAATACTAGGGGTGCTCAGCACCCACTGAGCTGGCTCCTATGCACCAGGGTCTATAGTTATTACAATTTCTTGTGATTTGAACAAAGAATTTTACCAGAAGATCAATTTAGAACACACTGATTTGGCTAAAATTTATTGCCTTGTCTGCCTATGTAGAATGGACAAGGGTGAATTGATTTTTCACTCTTTAAAAAGTACCGAGAGCAGGCGACACTCATTGAAGTTACATGGAAATACTTTTAAAACCAATAGGAGGAAATATTTTTTTCACTTAAACAACAGTTGCCAGAGGATATAGTAATAGCAGGTTTTTAAAAAGTTCAGACAAGTTCCTAGTCTGCTACTGAGACAGACATGGGGGAAAGCCACTGCTTGGCCCGGGATCGGTAACATGGAATGTTGCTACTATTTAGGTTTCTTCCAAGTACTTGTGGGAAAACAAGATACTGGTCTGACTCAGTATGACTATTCCTATGCGATATAGTACACGAACATATTAGACACACAATTTTCTCCGCTGAGGGTCATGAATTGTGGACGTCTCTTCCATTAACTCTTCAGCTACAGACTTCCTTGAATAAATTCAAGACAAATCTTTAAATGTTTTTATTCAATGAGGCTTTTTCTTGAGTCAGCAACCAAACGAATATGAGCCCTGAAGACACTGTAGCATCTGCATCCCATTATGTTTTATCCACTGCCCACCAGGACAGATAGGGAAAATGCTTGAAATACCTGTATGTAAACTGCTTTGAATGTGGTTGTAAAACTACAAAAAGGTGGTATACAAGTCCCAGTCCCTTTCCCTGATGTCATAATGCCTCGTTCCACCAATAAGAGCCAACCTCATCAGTGATGTCACAATGGCTTCGTTGTTCTATACTTGGCTCCCTTTACTACATCTTGATTTCTAGAGTAGTGCAGTGGTTAGAGCTACAGCTTCAGCCCCCTGAGGTTGTGGGTTCAATCCCTGTGACCCTGGGAAGTCACTTAATCTTCCACTGCCCCATGTACATTAGACAAACTGTGAACCCTCCAGGACAGATAGGGAAAATGCTTGAAATACCTGTATGTAAACTGCTTTGAATGTGCTTGTAAAACTACAAAAAGGTGGTATACAAGTCCCAATCTCTTTCCCCTTTTCCTTTCCCTACCCCTTTCCCTCCTCTTTACCACATCTCTTTGTGAAATTTTGTGCTTTAGATTTTAAGCTGCCCAGGTTTTCTGTTGGGCGAGACAGAAAATTTTAAACAAACCTATTTCCCAATGATGAATTCGATTTAGAAACAGAATGAGATTTGATTTATTTTTACAATGTGAATAAGTACAGTCCATTTTTGAAATATGTCCCAAAGTAGAAATGAAAAAGAAATGGACCAAGGGCCAAATAAAATCAGGCATAAACAAATGGGGAAATATTTCTGGCCCTTTAACTTTCTGATACAACAAGAAAGTTAACCCTGATCCCTCCACAAAAAGGGAACATAACCAAAAACAAAAAAACTTGTGGAGAGTTGATGTCCAAGATGGAGGCTTTAGTAGAACAAAATAGATAATCCACATAAAAATGCCTAGGGCCTGAACCACTGGAAACATATGGGCCCAACACGGTCTGTGTTTCAACACTATAGTCTTCCTCAGAGGTTCCTATAGGTCCTATAAGCAGGCTTGTGGATCAAATAATAAAAGTGAAACCTCCTGCCCTGAACCAATTTCTAAATGATATGCAGAAAATTGAGGTTTTGGTTGGGAAAAAAAATAAAGAAAGAAGCATTGAGGTTACCAACATTGAAACAGCCACCTTACCATTCAGATTGGATGGACCATGCTGGTCTTCGACTGCTGTCTTATTATGTGAAATATGGTGTCTTGTTATTCTGTGTCTAATATGGAAAAGGAGCTCAAATGTACGTAGTTAAAAGGTCTTTCAACTTGCATTCATTATAAATGACTACAGCTTTTAGCCACCAAACACTGCTTCCACCCTCCCCAGCTAATCCTCTCTCCCAGTAAGTATATTCAACAACAGGGTTATTGTATTCTCAGTGTTGCCAATTATAGGGCTCCTTTTACAAAGCCGCGGAACAAGTTTCTACTGCAGGCCGGCGAGGTAAGTACTCTGAATTCTATGAGCGTCAGAGCATTATACCTCACCGGCACACAGTAGAAATCTCTACCGAAGCTTTGGAAAACCCAGCGATAGTCTTTGGTGAACAGAGTAAAAAGGTATTTAACAGCATAGATCAAGAAACACTTAGAAGGTTCTTTGAATTTCTGATTTTTCTTTCTTTTTTAATTTATAAGAATTTAAAATATAACTCTGAAAACCAACTTTTGAGTTGATTTACATCTCGGTTTTTGGTTTTTAGGAAGCCATTTTAATAAAAATCATGTTTCCACTCGGAGGAGTTTTCTGCATTTATGGCGCTTTAGAACATAGGGGGAGAAAGAACAATCTGGAGACCAAGTGGAGTCGAAGGACGCTACCAGAGGAGATCTTATCACCAGAGTCTGTGAGAAATGAAATGCCCCAGTGCCACAGGAGCACCGCTGGTAGAAAAGGCCTGCAGGACTATTATGTGGCTAAAGGAGGCATGTTTTGCTCCTTTGGAGTCCTAGAGAAGACATTAAGGAGTCACAAGAACTGTGGAGAAGAATGTTGGAAATTATCTTGTACCAGTGAGAAGGGAATTCATTTCAACAACTTGGTGTAGTGCAATAGGAATTCACAGTCAGCTACTATTTTACTTAATTTGTGGTATGTGGAAAAGAAAGAATAAACACCGATGGACTCTTATAATGACATCAAGAAATCCCCTGGTTGGTTCTAGTTACAATGGGTCCATTGGGCCTCTGGAATATAACCCTGGGGTCCCATCCTTGACTCATACTCACCACCTTTCACCTGGGCAGGACTGCTGGACAGACTCCTTTGTGGTAAGGACTGGAGAGCAAATGGAGCCACAAGAAGTTGGGATTGAGAACCATCCATCTAGAGAATGATTTGCATTCTATGGATCTCTACCCCTGTTTCCTTTTTAAAGCCTGTTGTTTATTCTGGTTGCTCTGGATTTGAGGGGCTATTACTTTATCTTCACCCTAAAAAGATGTTTAATTTTATCTTCACCCTAAAGAGATGACAAATTTAGAAATCTGGAGGGAAGATGGAAATGCAACATTGCTGTTGAGGTGTTTTCTTGAGCAAGAATAATGGAAGCTGAGTCCGATGCCAGACAGACTTCTATGGTCTGTGTCCTGCACGAAGTGAGCGACCAAGAAGAGTGGCCAAATCCAGCATGGGGGAGCAAAGCCCAATACCAGACTTATAAGAGACAGGTGAAGATTTGACAACTCCAGTGTGTTGATCATTTTATTATCACATACTGCAAGTAGGGGAACTATGCAGATTTGTAAGTTGAATACTTCTAAGTTGAATACCGTCAGCAGTACACCACATAAGAGCATAAGAATAGCCTTACTGGGTCAGACCAATGGTCCATCAAGCCCAGTAGGCTGTTCTCACGGTGGCCGATCCACGTCACTAGTACCTGGTCAAACCCAAGGAGTAGCAACATTCCATTCAGAATCCTAAAGAACAGCAAGATTCTGGAATCCCAAAGAGTAACAAAAGATTCCGGAACTCCAAACAGTAGCAACATTCCATGCTACCGATCCAGGGTAAGCATCATGTCATGTTTGGTATGGTGATGACTTCACAATCAGCATTTAAACATGGGTGACCCGAGCCTACATAGAGTGGTGGGCGAGGCTCTGATCTCCTTGCTGGGAAGACTGGATGGACCATAAGGGTCTTTTTCTACCATCATTTACAGTGTTATAATGTTGGGGACAAAATTGAGTCTGCGCTCTTCAGTTGTTTGTCCAGTTATGTATATCTTCTGTAAACAGTAAACAAGTTACTAGGAGTCAAGAATTAAGCAATCAAGTATAGAAGACAGTAGACCAGGGAAAGAGGTTAGAAGTATTAGAGGCTGCAAATGCCTCAAAAGTTAAAGGTAACGACACTTGGAATGCGCTACCGGAGGAAGTGATCAGGCAGAGTACGGTACAGGGATTCAAACAGGGATTGGACGGATTCCTGAGGGATAAAGGGATCGTGGGATACTGAGGGAGGAGCTGGGATGTAACACAAGTATAAGAAGTAAACCAGGTAATGAGTAAACCAACCAGGTCGTGCATGTGCAAGACCGGAGGGCTACGACTTCGATAGGAAGGCAGGACTTAAATGGGAAACCAAGGTGGCAAGGGAGCCCCTTCTGATGATTCAGACAGATCTTGATCTGTTTGGGCCGCCGCGGGAGCGGACTGCTGGGCAGGATGGACTGTCCCACCCCCTGAAGGTCTGACCCGGCAGAGGCACTTCTTATGTTCTTATGTTAACGAAGCTGAAAAATAAATTAGTGAAAGCAGAAAATGTTTTGCTTTTCATAACATGAGATTTTTAAAATTTTCCATGATTGATATCTTACATTTAGATCCTGTTTCTCTAAGCATACTATATTCCCACAATAATTTAAGAACAGTAGGAGAGGAATAGTCAAATTTAGGTCATGACACGAACTTAACAGAGCAGCTTGAAACCTCAGCTCCACATATAGGGCTACTATACTGGCTTAATTTGCTGCAGGCTTTAATACAGGTATAGGGCTCCTTTTACGAAGGTGCGCTAAGCGTTTTAGCGCATGCACCAGATTAGCACACGCTACAGTGTGCGATAGCCGAAAATCTACCGCCTGTTGAAAAGGAGGCGGTAGCGGCTAGCATGCGCAGCAATTTAGCATGCGCTGTTCCGCGCGTTAAGGCCCTAGCACGGCTTTGTAAAAGGAGCCCATAATCTTTTTGGGTTATTTTAAGTAACATTCAACAATATTTCACAATCATCTATTTCAGGTATATCCAGCCATCTCTACAATAACTCAACAATTTAGAAAATTTCTCAAATTATGATCCTGAGTCTCGTCTCTAGGTATGTCCTTTTTTAGTTTTCCCTCCAAAAATGTTTAACTACCAAGGGGAAAAATATTTTTCAACCTTTATATCGGAGGGAGTTTATTGCCACTCAAGAAGGAAGAGAAGAGTCAGATTGTTGAGCAAAGAGTTTTCTGTCCACACTGCCACTTGATTTTGAGTACCTGATTAGACTGTGAGCAACTCAGATGGCTGTGTCAATGGGGGTATATCAAATATAAAATAAGCGAGATATAACATGAAGTCAGGTGTTTTGAAGCATGCCTATGAAGATACTTGTCTTGTTACTTTTAACTGCTAGACTTAATTGGCGTTATGATAGGAAATGATAGGAGGCTTGCGCCAGAAGACGTATGAGGAGAGACTGGAAGCCCTGAATATGTATACCCTAGAGGAAAGGAGAGACAGGGGAGATATGATTCAGACGTTCAAATACTTAAAGGGTATTAACGTGGAACAAAATCTTTTCCAGAGAAAGGAAAATGGTAAAACCAGAGGACATAATTTGAGGTTGAGGGGTGGTAGATTCAGGGGCAATGTTAGGAAATTCTACTTTACGGAGAGGGTAGTGGATGCCTGGAATGCGCTCCCGAGAGAGGTGGTGGAGAGTAAAACTGTGACTGAGTTCAAAGAAGCGTGGGATGAACACAGAAGATTTAGAATCAGAAAATAAGATTAAATATTGAACTAAGGCCAGTACTGGGCAGACTTGCACAGTCTGTGTCTGTGTATGGCCATTTGGTGGAGGATGGGCAGGGGAGGGCTTCAATGGCTGGGAGGGTGTAGATGGGCTGGAGTAAGTCTTAACAGAGATTTTGGCAGTTGGAACACAAGCACAGTACCGGGCAAAGCTTTGGATTTTCGCCCAGAAATAGCTAAGAAGAAAAAATAAAAAAAAATAAAAAAAATTTAAATTGAATCAGGTTGGGCAGACTGGATGGACCATTTGGGTCTTTATCTGCCATCATCTACTATGTTACTATGTTATCTTTATTTTCCTTCATTTACCTGTTGGATGATACTATGGATGCAAATATTTTATATTTATAAAAAAAATTTAAAACTCAAATTGAATATTTGGATACAGGTAACCCTTATTCAAATTTCAGAAAATTCTACTGAGGAACCTTACTTTTTATCAGCATTAGCTTTCCAATTTCACCACTGAAATCACAAAACTATAAAAAGATAAAGTCCAAACAAACTTTCATGGATGGCCCTCCAAATATTTCCTAACTTTAGGTAAATGCATAGTACAACACTAATGGGATATTTTCAGGGAGGGTCTGAATTTGACTAGACTAGGTAAGTGCTGGCTCTTCCTCAGTTTAAGGGTCTGCTGAACAAAGATCACCTACTAAAGAAATCTTTCCAGATTTTAGCTAAATCTCTAAACTTGTTTCCTAGTTGCTACTTCAAACCCAAGTCCCTTCATTTAAAAAAAAACAAAACAAAATAAAATAAATACTTTGTTCACTTCAAAAATAGATTTTATTGAATTAAAAGAAAAAGGTAATGATGCTCTTGGTTTAGTAGATTTTATCATAGTATAAGACCTCCTCTTCCAGTATTCAAACCAAAAGAGAAGGTCCAAAATTGAAGGTGACATCTAACACATGAAAGCAGAGATAACACTTGTGGTTCTCACAGTTGAAGGTTTGTTTGTTTTTTAATTACCTTCAATGTTTCATCATCAGTGTGCAGTGAGGTCAAGAACTCACCACGAAAAATCAAGACAATTACTGAATGGAACATCTCCATCTGAAAATATTGGACCTTGAGGCAGGTATTTATTTACTCCTCTGAGGTCTAGGAAAAGCCAAAAGGAACCTTCTTTCTTTGGGCTCAAAAAATAAATGCATTAATGTTCCAGAATCCTACTCCATGGGCAGCACAGGCTCCTCTGCCCCCAGGTCTAAGAGGAGCTGAATTGTGATCATGACTCCTGTCACTTTACCACCATGAAGGTGTCTGGTAAAGGACTGCCAACACCAGGGCATAGCCCTACTCAATCATCTTAAAAACCTAATGGTCCAAAGTGATATGGGCCCACTTGTGGCTGAAGAGGGATAATCTGCCTCCTATCTGAGACAACAAAGGGCCTAATGCAGGGATCTCAAAGTTCCTCCTCGAGGGCCGCAATCCAGTCGGGTTTTCAGAATTTCCCCAATGAATATGCATTGAAAGCAGTGCATGCACATAGATCTCATGCATATCAATTGCGGAAATCCTGAAAACCCGAATGGAATGTGGCCCTCAAGGAGGGACTTTGAGACCCCTGGCTTAATGCAACCTCACAGGGAAGATCTGGAACTTTCATCTGAGCCAGAGGGCCCAAAATCAGCAGATCATTTGGGGCCACATATGGACTTTGGCATGAAGAGCTGTGAAGTCCCAAAGCCAAGCCAGACTAACACTTGTCCAAATAGAGTCAACCCCATAAACACAGTGGCCTGCTATGAGATAGAGAGAAAGAGAGATAAGAGAGAGATTTGCTTATGCCTGGATGCTAAAGCTTTATCCCTCCTTGTCTGAAGAGAAAGAAACCAGATGGAGGAGGGGCTTAGACTCTGAGGTATGCCCCTCTGTTGAGGCCTTTAGAAGTACATCTCCTCCACCAACGCCTGTAACCAGAAGTGTACCCTGAACATTTCTTCTGTGTGTGGTCTGAGCTGCCAGAAAAGACCAATGCTTTGGCCTAGGTGCTCTGAAGAAACCCTGCAGACTTCTGTCTAGAGATGAGGAAGCAACTTCCCATTCACTTCAGGGAAAGGAGGAAAACAGCAACGAACTCCTATAGGCTGTGCAGCATCGGTCTGCCAAGAGACTGGTACACAAAGATCAGCAGGACTTTCTTGGCTCTGCAGGATAGTGCTTTGTTCTCTCTCTCTTTTTTTTTTAAAAGGAGTTTTATGCCCTTATAAAGGGAATAAAGCTAAACCAGCAGCCAGGGATTTCCTTTTTTTGGCTACCTAGAGCTGCAGGTGAGCCCAAGTGGAAACCCCCCAAAGGCATGCAGGAGGGTGGGAGAGCTGGGGGACACACAGAAGGGTTCCATAGGGACCTAGCATTTTCTATGCTAACTTCTCTCTTCTCCATCTTGTTTTGCTCAGAAACAAATTCAATAAAAAGTTATCACTATTTCTTTTATTTTTATTTAAGGGGTCATTTACTAACAAATTGGTGTGTTCTATCTGCTATAGGGCCCATTTTATTCCTTTGAGTCCTGCGGTAAAGAGCATGAGCTAATGCTGTTAGTATGCACCAAATATTAGGAAATGAGCTCCATAATCTTTATTTTTGTGCATTCTAGAAAGCTATGATGACAACATTGCTCTATGCATAATACGAGGTGCTGCTTTCTCTGATGGTATAAATGGCAGAGGTTTTTTTTACACTTCCAACAGAAACACAAATCAAATCAAAGGTTTTTCACAATGGACAGGAGGAAAACATGGTAACAAGCATCTTTGGAAAACCACAAGGAAATTCCACTAATAGGAGCATAACTGAGTCACAAATCCAATTAGCATGGGACCACTGACTAACCTAATTTTTATAAACTTGCTTCAAGCCATAGGATTGAGAGAGTAAGAACAGAAGCAGCTACCTCCTGAGCAATAATAAAAGATACTGCAAAGTCAAAGTCCTGATGGATTAAAGGTACTTCACGTGACATTAGGAACTGGGAAGTTGGACACCCAAATTAAAGAGAACAAGAAGCAGTACAGAAATAGTAACCCAGGGTATGGTCAGGAGAGTGAAACTCAGTACATGAGTTAGGATTTGCTGGTCACACTGATTCATGAAGAAAGAGGTGGTATAGCATGGTTTAAAAAAAAATGTTAAGAATATGCTTGGGTAGCCCTGAAAGGCCTTCAAAGTCAACACATAACAAATGATAGCTCTTCCAACTTAAAAACATTTTTTTCCAGGAGAATGTGTGTAGATGGAATGGAAATGAGGGGCCAGAGGTCAAACCTAATAAAGAAAACAAGTGTTTGATAATGGACTAGCATTTAACAGAATAGATATACCGTATTTTCACGCATATAACGCGCACCCGTGTAAAACGCGCACACGGGTATAGCGCGCGGGGAACACAAATTTATGTTTAAAAACTTTAATATAGCGCGCACACGCGTATACCGCGCATGCTAAAACCTCCTCCCGCTTACTCCGAACCGGCATCCTCCCCCCCCCCGCTCGCTTACCCGTGTTTTACAACTTTTTTTTTCAATCCGATCCGGCATCCCCCTGCGAACCGGCATCCTCCCCCCTCGCTCGCGTCACCCCCCCCCCCCCGCGATCCTACATCCCCCCAGCACCAAACATCTCTTACCCGATTGGGCACCGGCACCAGCACCAATGCACAGGACGTGCCAGTGCCCGAAGATCCTCCCTCGTTGGTTTGGGCTGGGCTGGGCTGGGCTGGGCGGTGCGATGCAGGAGAGATAATCCTTCTTCCTGCGCCGGGCTGGAGCATGCGCAAATGCTCAAAGCCTAGTCCAGCCCGGCGCAGGAAGAAGGATTATCTCTCCTGCATCGCACCGCCCAGCCCAAACCAACGAGGGAGGATATTCGGGCACTGGCACGTCCTGTGCATTGGTGCTGGTGCCGGTGCCCAATCGGGTAAGAGATGTTTGGTGCTGGGGGGATGTAGGATCGCGGGGGAGGGGGGTTGATGCGAGCGGGGGGGGGTGGAGGATGCCGATCGGATTGAAAAAAAAAAGTTGTAAAACGCGCTCACGCGTATAACGCGCAAGGTTATGCACGGTTTGTAAAATCGTATATAACGCGCGCGTTATATGCGTGAAAATACGGTACTTGGACCTCCCCCCCCAAAAAAAAGGCAATAACACAGTTATGCGCTATAATATAACAGAAAAGTAGAATATGGCAAATCTTGTTTCAAAAGAAAAAAAAAAAATCATCACATTAGGGAGAAACTCAGGTTAATATCTACTACTACTACTACTATTAATTATTTCTATAGCGTTACCAGATGTACGCTCAAAACATTTCTCATGGTCACCTAAAAATCCAGCTTCTCCATAGCTAACGCACAGTTTTAGGCTAAATGTGTTAATTTCATGACAAACCAGAATGATGATTCCTTGTCAAAGCAAGTTTTTCGCAGGCCGCATTAAACAGCTCACAAGAAACAGCATGAGGTAAAGATGAAAAGACAGAGCTAAGGTTAACAGAAAAAAAAAAAAACTGTTCGCTCCACTTTCATTTCTCATCAATGTCTTTAAGCCTCTTCATCCAAAGCTCCTAAGGACCAAACAACCCCCTCCCCCCACCACCACTACACTAAAATTAAAAATCCAAATTATATCTTGCCAATTTCAGCCCTAATTAAGGTACTCCTGTTCTTCACTGACAGATGGGACTAGATCATGTGCCCCTAACCATTCCCAAAACACTAACAAATGAAAGCAAAAACATTCATTCATTCTAAATCAGCTGATACAATATGCTATAGGCCACATAATTAGTCCTTCCAGTTATTTTAATACACAGAAATAGATTATAAAATACACAATCCCAAATAGTATTGAAAGTTAAATCAAATTCACATATTCTAATCTTCAACCAAGATAATTAAATAAGACTTCCTTACTAAATGCATCTCGGTGTAGGAGACAGAACAGCTGAATGTCAACTTAAAAAGAAAATAGCCACATCCTGTATATAATGATGAAACTTCACAGAATATTTATCAGGCAAGCAGCTTTTATTTCAGGCATATTCAAACAGGAACAAAATAAATCTTCAATGATGCTACAGAAACAGTCTTAATTTGCAGTTTAATAGCAACAATGCAGACAGAAAAAAAAAAAAATCGAAATCTCTCCACTCCCCTTAAATATTCTATTATCCGTCGTATAAAAATGCAAATAAAAGCAGCATCTTCTTAAAATTTCATTACAAAATAGAAAGGACTACACTAAACACCTTATAATTAGCTGGATTTCATGCTATGCCCCTATCAAATATAAATACAGATTTGATGAATTGCAGCACTGCACAAACGACAAAATGAAGGAAACCTTAATGCACAGCATTCCACGGAATAATGAAAGAACAAGACTCCTTTATAATTCAGCAACGCTTCTTTATCGTGAAGATGAATCCAGTCGAACGCAATTCAATACATGAACAGCTACAAGCGCGATTAAATAACTGCTTCATCAAATAGCGGTTCAAAGAAAAGATACAATCTTCTCTTACTCTCCCCCGGTTGTAAACAGGCCTTTAACACATACCATCGGATTTTTTGGGATACATTTCCTTCATTAGTCTCCCTTATCAACAGCAGCACTCATTCTGCATGTTCTTCAGTTCCTTCCACTGCTAAAAATCCATCACCCAACCAGCGACCACAGCATTTCACGGTGATTTTTCTGACGCTCCTCGGAGATACTTCAGCCCCATCCCCACACACGTAAGAGCCACCGGCAGTATCTGTGTTTGTAACAATCTATGTAAAGACAGACTGTATGCAAAGCAGCTACATGATAAGCAAAATGGTATTAGCCAGCATGCATGCACACACACACACACACACGTACATACACACACCCACACCAGTGGATAATTAATACCAGCAATCTCACTGAAGGTACATCAAATCTATAGAAAATGGTTGTATTACTCACTAGGTCTTGCTTCCTCAGCAAGTAATTCTTTATTCTTTACAATGCAGCACGTATGAAATCAAACATTTCCACTGTCTCCTTATTTTAACTGGTGCTGCTGTTTGAATAGCACTAAACACCAAGGACAACAGGCAGATTCTACTTGAATATTAAGAGCAAATATTTAATGGAAGACTGGTTCTCTCCCCTTCACATCTCTGCCTCATGTATCCAGGCACGGGTGGTACTGGCTTCCCTTGAGAGGCTGTAGCTAACAGCTGAGGCACACACTAAAACATGGCATGGCATAGATGCCGAGGAGCTGAAATGATCAAAACCTACAAATATAATCATTACTCCTAATTGGGCATAGTATGCTTTATTAAAGCTAGCTTTAGCAAATAAAGTATTACAGCATGTTTTGTTGTTTTTTTGTAAAATTAGAACATTAAAAAATAATAAATCTGAATGGCTGGATTTTGTAATCATTTTGTATAATATAGCACAACAGGAAATCAGCAAACTAGCACTACATACATGCATGCCTGTAAATCTTCACAAATTTTACAACTAAGGGAAAGACAAATTGTTTCACTGCAAAACAAAAGCAAATGGTCAGGGTTTGGTATTACAGAACAGTCATACTTTGTCAAAACTGAAAGCCTCAGTTTGAGAAATCAGAAACTCACAGGTAAGAGGAAAAGCATCAGAGGGGATAAACTCTGCAATAGTATCAGACCCCAGGCACACCAGCATAATCTCAACCATCATTCAGCTGAGTGCAACTGCAAACAGCTAGGGGGAGCAACATAAAAGAATCAGCTAAAATATATATTTACAGCATGTTTAATTAGGTTCCATAAAGGCTATGATATTCACTGCAATCTGTGTCTTCTTGCAGTAATCAGGGACCCCCAAAAACCTTAATTTCACCCATTGCCCAATAGCGACACCTGCTGATCAGGCAGGGGGGTATAGTGATATCAGCTTCCAAAGCGGCCCCTGACCTCAAGACTGCCCTTGCAATGGCTAAGATAAAGAGGTCATATAAAAATATAGAAGAATATGAACAAACTCTGTGCTTTTCATAAACAAAGAGGTATGTTTAGCAGACTGAATGCAGATATTGGTGTTAATACATCTTAAAAAGATGCTAAACAGAATTACATTATCTGTGGATGTTTAGAACAAGGCATCTACACAAGTGAGAAATGATGGAGCCAGCACAGACCTGTCCCTCCATAGCATACAATAACATGTATGAAAAGTACCATCCTAGTGGTAACTACCACCCTTGCAAAGTCTATCATCTACCTGGACAGGTCAGATGGAATCTAGTCTTGTTGCTTAAAAAAAAAAAAAAAGCTCTTGAATTCATTTCACTTCGAGATCATTCTTGCTTCGTTATTCATGGCAAACACAAAGAAAGTAGTTTTTATAAAATGCTCTCAGTATTCCAGAATCATGGCCCTTTCAGATGCACATCACATGTGTGCTCACTGTCTTCTGCTGTACCGCAGTAAGTATGGGAAAATGTTCCTGTAAGCCCACAGAAGATGAGACCAAATCATTAATAGCTCAGCCATTTATTTCTCTGTTGCAGACAACTCCAAAATGATACTGAGCATGGACTCCAACCATCAGAAAAATGCAGATTCAGCTCAGGCGTCCTCCGCCGCCCTCCCCACCCCCATTTCAGCAGCTCTGCCAAATCACACCAGGGGCCACATGTTCCTCCATCTACAGCACTAACACTATCCCCATTCCTGTCCCATCCCCGTGAGTTCTGTCCCTGTCCCATCCCTGCAAGCTCTGACCTCATCTGCACAAGACTCGAACACTTAAGAGATAGCAGGGACAGGGACAGAACTTGCAGGGACGGGAATGGAGAGAGATCCTACGAGGATGGGAACAAATATGACCCCCATGTCATTCTCTAATGCAGATACTGCCTCAGCTCTAACTCCAGATTCAATGTCTTCCATTGATGTTGCCCTGTGTGTTGGCAAGCTCCAATCTAAGAAGCATCCTAAGACCACCCATTATGCAAGAGACCCCAATCCTTAAACATCATAGAAGCAAAGACAGGCACAGGGACTGTTTTGGTTCTACTGCCATCCCTTCCCCCACTTACAGGAACAAAAGCTCACAAGACTTTTACCTCTCCTTGCCCAAGCACAGACATCTCACTTACAGCTCTTCTTCCTTCTAGCTCATTCAGATGCTCCAAGCAACAGATCAGAGAATGCTACAACTGTGGCTAGCAGTACTACCATCCTGAAATCTCCTCTTCATAGACTACCATGGTAGACTTTAGCTTAGAACAACCAGTACTTATCCAACTGCTGCAAAAATTGCTCAGTGACAATCTGCAAGCTGCTAGTGCTGCCTCCCTTCCTCTACATCCACTTTTTCAGGATGGTATTCTTCTGGAACATCGTTCCTCCTGTATTTCACTCAGTCAGGGAATAGGTTCCTGTTCTCCCCCTCATCATGCTCAAGTCTACCAATCAAGCCCTCTTCAAGAATGATTTTGAATAATTGTCTGCTTCCAGGTTCTCTTGCTAACAATACTCCTCAATCTCCCTTGCTCCAATGGTTTCCCTAGCATACCACCTCAATAGTCACCAGAAGCAAAACCAGACTAGACCCGTGTGAAGGCCTCCTACCCTAATATGATTCAAAAGGGACAAGATACAAATCCCAACAATCAAATGCTGATCTGAGAAATTAGATAATGGGAGATCCTAAAATTCCTGAAAAATATCAAGGACATGGTCTCCCTACCAATCCATAAGATCTTGCTGGATCTTTGACAAAATATATGGTAGCCACCTTTCTCTAGCAGATCCACTTCTACACTCTTTGAGCTAAAAATACTCAGTTTCTGGAGATATGTTACAGAGGGAAGCAAGCCGTACAGAGTGCTGCTACTGCTTTAGGAGGTCTCAAAGTATGTCAGTCTCACAGTGGGAGGGTCGGTAGGGTGCTGTTGCACAGGGGGTGGGAGGGAAGGATAGAAAGCTGCTGCACAAGGGAATGGGTGGGAGGGGAGGAAAGATGCTGCACATTGGGGGGGGAGAGGAAGAATTGGAGTGGAGGAGAGGAAGGGAGCAATGAAACAGAGGTAGAAAGAGATGAAGGAGAAATCCTTCATATGGTGAAGGGGAGGGAGACATGTATAGAGAAGAGAGAGGGAGAAATGTTGGACATAGGGTGGAGGGCAGGGAGAGATGGTATATGGGGAGAGAGAAAAACATTGCACATGATAATGGAGGGAAGGAAGGGAGAGATGCTATATGGAGGAGGCTTGACCCAGGGCACAAGGGGGAGGGAGAGGGAGAGAGGGGGAGATAGATAGATAGATGGTAGACAGTGGGAAAGAAACAAATGTTGGCTATGGCAGTGGAAGATAGGAAAAAATTAATTTTATTTTCTATTTTGTGATTACAATATGCCAGATATGAAATGTGTATCCTGCCAGAGCTGATGTTAGACAGTGAGCGTGAGCTAGGACCTAACAGAGAGAAGAAAAGTATTTTATTTTGTTTACACCACTGCACAGGCAAAGGAGGGAGGGGGGTGGTGGAAAGGCTACAAAATAAACTTGTCATGATGTTTGGAAAAAATGCCCAATTGGGCAGGAAAAAAAATCGAATTGAAAAATTTTTCCCTGAATCGGGCAGCACTAGTGGGGATCACATGGACTGTTGAGTCCATGTGAACAAGAAGGCGGAGCATTTTTCATGCAGTAATAGTGATCAAATGGAACACCTTCCATGAACAGCTGATCAGATTGTCTACTCTGTTGTGGAAGGAAAGTATGGCTTTGTACTGTGTCCAGTTGAGTTCCTATAATTCCAAGTCAAAAAGTTCAATAGTCCAGGAACTCAAGTAGATTAGACCTGGTCTCTGCATTAACATTCCAGAGTCAGATTGATATAATATCCCAGAGACCACTCTGGTTAAAGCCATCAGAAAATGATGATAGCTAGCATTCAGCAATGTAAGGCCTCACGGGCATGGGTAAAGGCTCAGGGGGCACAAAGGCCCAAAATGGAAAAGTTGTCAAAAATGAATGAAACTCGAGGAAAAATGTAATTATATGATAAAAGTAAAATTTATAAAGAAAATAAGGAGAAATATACTGGGAAGGATAAAAACAAACAAAGGTTTGATGTGCTGAGGAGACACTGAAGAATGCAGCTTCTTAGCTCTGCATAAACTTGAGACTACATTGCTGTCAGGTGAGAAGGCACCTGCATGTTCGCAGTGGGGGCACTGCCTCAAAGATTTAAAGAAACGACAGTGTCCGTACCAGCTCCATTGAAGACATCACCCATTTATGAGAATATCATGCCTGTTTGTTCTTGGAGAAAAACCAATTACCTGTAAGCAGGTGTTCCAAGGAGAGCAGGTTACAAATCCATACATATCCTCCCCACTTGCTCCCCAAAGAGTTATATTTTTAAGCTAATAGTCTGGCTTGGTCTTGCCCCGACAGCAGCAGATGGGAAAGAGCAGGCATACACAGTTGTGCTTGCTCAAACATTCAGGTGATAACGTCACTCAAGTTGTGCTTGCTCAAACATCATTCCAGGTGATAATGTCATTCATGTTGCGAGAATTTACATAGCTTGCCTCTCAGAAATCATAGGCCATGCTTCAGATTCCATATACCACCTCATTTGCTATTTTCTGAAACACTGGATTTGACCCAGCTCCATAAGAAGCCATGGAGAAAACTCAATATTCCCAAGGAACACAAATACCTTTTTGCAATCGCAAAACAAACTGAAGATCCATAGCAAACAGCAGGGCTAAAGGAACTGCTGGCTTGTACACCAGGGAAGTAATTTTATAATCCTTTTTTTGTGCATAAAACAACTTTCATAAAGTAGGTCAAGCTAGAAGCATGTGTGCTGCAAGCTGTCACATACTTGTAGAGTAGGTGTGATCAGGGGAGGAGTTTGAGCAGAGTTGCAATTTACACTTGCTCCTGAACAGGCATAAATATCAGCAACCACAACCTAGATGCTATTTTTGCAGGATTTCTGTAATTTCATATATACATAGGTGGCTGTATGTCTTTATAAAAGAGTCTAAAAATATGCACCATCTAGAATTCTAGATGGACTTTATGGCCCATTCAGTGAAAGGCCAATATGCAACAACAACAAAAATCCCTACCTGCACAATCTCACAATCTGCATTCTCGTTACATAGTAAATGGTAGATAAAGACCCATATGGTCCATCTAGCAGAGGGATGTTAAGCGACTCCATCATCTTGTCTTTGAAGCACAAAAGGTATTTTACTGCTGTTCTGAGCACCCAATGCCTGCCTTCTATCATCTTGCCTTTAGGAAAATATGTTGATCCTACATTTTTTATCACCATTTTTCTCCATTATCTCCTCCAGGAGGGCATTCTAAGGTTCCAACAACCTTTCTGTGATGTTACTTCTACAGTAGATCTCCTTACTTGCATGTCTCCAAGTTTTACAGCTTCCCTTCCTTTGAAAAGTATTCATTACTTGTGCATTAGGGCATTTCAAATATTTAAATATTTGTGTAGTTCCCCATGTCACTTTCCTCTAGAGCAGTGGTCTCAAACTGGCGGCCAGGGGGCCACATGTGGCCCTCCAGGTACTATTTTGAGGTCCTTGGGATGTTTATCATAATCACAAAAGTAAAATAAAACAGTTTCTTGATCCTATGTCTCTTTAGCTATAAATTACAATATTATTATTAAGACTTAGCCAAAAGGAAAGATTTAGAAACTATAAAGAATTTTACCTCATGCAAAATTGTCATTTCTTTAATAAGACATTAACTATTTTGTTCTGAGGCCCTCCAAGTACCTACAAATCCATAATGTGGCCCTGCAAAGGTCTTGAGTTTGAGACCACTGCTCTAGAGTGAGTGTTTCTAAGCATCAGTTTCAGGCTTTGCAAATTGACCGCAATTCTGTGATTAGAGTTTTGATGAGTTTTTAGCCTATTTGAACGTATTACTACTGCTTTGAGACATTTATACTGGTTTACCTGTTGATTTTAGAATAAAATTTAAAGTTTTGTACATCATGTTTAAAGTTGTGACAAAACATACTATACTATTTAAAAAATCCCTGATATCCAACAATCGAAACCAACCTAACGCCTCCCCACTCTCTAAAACAACCTAATGCCACAAGAACTACTTCATCCCTATGAACCAAGTTGACTACTCCCTAACTATTCTATAATTCCTCTGGAAATGGCCAGATAGATCCTTTTTGTAATCCGCCTTGAACCGCAAGGTAACGGCGGAACAGAAATCACTAATGTAATGAAAACAAGTTTCAGTTACCATTGCTTCAAAATTGTACATTTAGCAACTTGCTCATGCATTATGAGCAAGTAATAAGATGCTACTGAAGTTCTGTCATATCAGATGGTGTGATTAGAATACTATCGTAACTCAATTTTTTATATTTTGGGTCTGCAGTTTTGGAACCCACTGCCTTTTAGATTAAGCGAAATACGTGCCTATTTAAAAGGGAATTTAAGCTTTATTGTTCTGACAGGCCGTTGATAAACACTGAATTTACAAGACAAATTTGCTGGAAAGAAATGATGAAGGTCTAGGCCAGTGGTCTCCAACATGCAGCCCCCAAAATCCTCCGTTGCAGCCCTCAGTTGCTTGAAATGTTCTTCAAATACCGTAAATGCGTTAGTTTCTAACTTGAACACTTAATATAGTAACTGCAACCAATCCCTTAAGTGACTCAAGTATCTATCTCATTTATGGAATTTGACACTATTAACAATCCAAAATAAAATGAGATTTTAAAGTATATCCTTGAAGTGTTATAGAATCAGTTAGTATTAATTTTTAATGTTTAATACCCAGTCTGAACAAGCAGGTCAAGGCGGCTTACAAAACTAGTAATATGCGTAAGCTTGAAATCTTTTAAGAACATAAGAAGTTGCCTCCGCTGGGGCAGAGCATAGGTCCATCCTGCCCAGCGGTCTGCTCCCACGGCGGCCCATCAGGCCCATTGCCTGGGTAGTGGTCTATACCTATCTATACCCCTCAATCCCTTTTTCTTCTAGGAATCTATCCAAACCTTCTTTGAAACCATTTAATGTGCTCCTGTCTACCACAGCCTCCGGAAGCGTGTTCCATGTATCCACCACCCTCTGAGTGAAAAAGAACTTCCTAGCGTTTGTTCTAAACCTATCCCCTTTCAATTTCTCCGAGTGCCCCCTTATACTTGTGCTCCCCCATAATTTGAAAAATCTGTCCCTGTCTACTTTTTCTATGCCCTTCAGGATCTTGAAGGTTTCTATCATGTCTCCTCTAAGTCTCCGCTTTTCCAGGGAGAACAGCCCCAGCTTTTTCAGTCTGTCAGTATATGAGAGGTTTTCCATACCCCTTATCAGTTTAGTTGCTCTTCTCTGGACTCTCTCAAGTACTGCCATGTCCTTCTTGAGGTACAGTGACCAGTATTGGACACAGTACTCCAGATGCGGCCGCACCATTGCACGATACAGCGGCATGATGACTTCCCTCGTCCTGGTCGTGATACCCTTCTTAATGATACCCAACATTTTGTTTGCTTTCCTTGAGGCCGTGGCGCACTGCGCCGACGCCTTCAGTGTTGCGTCTACCATCACTCCCAAGTCTCTTTCCAGGTTACTGACCCCTAGTGGTGATCCCCCCATTTTGTAAGTGAACATCGGGTTCTTTTTCCCCCACATGCATGACCTTGGTGGCCCTCACAACTTTCTCGTATTCACATTGAGGCCCTTACATGAAAGAGGTTGGAGACCATTTGTCTAGGATTTTTTGTTTTGATATTTAATTCTTTATGTTTTAAAATTTTATTTTTTAAGATTGTGAACCATCTAGAACGTTGTGATTGAGCAGTATAAACATTTTACAACAAGCAAATATTTTTAGGCGTTCAGATATCATCTTGTGTGTGTTTTGGTGAAGATTCATTACCATTTTTTTTTTGCATTTTTCTGGACTACCTCTACCCTCTTAGATCCTTACTAAAATATGGACTCCACAACCAAAAGTGGGATTCGGATATTCTGCTTATAATCATTAAAAAAAAAAGTCCATCTCACAGCCATTTTTAACAGGAAAAATGTCAGGAAATTTGTGAGAAATACATTCTTGCACTGAAAACAACCAAAATGAACAACCTTTTCCAAAATGAAATGTCCAAAATATGAACGCTCCAAAAAAACACAGGCACAAAAACATCTATCTGACATCATCTGTATAAAAATGGCCACATAAATATCCCTGCAAAGCAGAGGGGCAGCCCAGTGGTCAGTGCAGTGGACTTTTAACAATGGCATCCAGGTACAAATCCCACCTTAACTCATTTAAATGTTACTGTGAACACTTTGGGGGAGTCCTGCTGGCTCAGCTGATTGGCTGGCAGGGAGAGCAGGGCTGTGGTTTGTTTTTTTAAATGCTGTTATGCCTGTTGTGTGCTTGCACAACACATGTACAACAGTTACCGGCAGCTCTAGCGATGACAAAAGTAAAGGTGTTCCCTTTTATGCATCAGAAGGATAACTCGTTTAAATACTAATGAGCTCCTTGCGATCAGTAGCAGCCACGGAGAACCCTTTTGAACACTGGGAGGGTGTCTGTACCAGTAAGACTGCTTTGATGAGTCTTACTGGTACAGAAACCATTTGTGAACTGGGACCAAAGCACTTCCGATTCAGCTATAGTACTCATACTAGAGAAGGAGTCAATTGTATCTCAACAAGAAATTCTTATAAATATCAGCAAAATAAGAAACGTAGAGCTGTGTCCAAGGAGACAAATAATCTTACTATGGGATGTTATTCAAGTGCCATCACCTGAAAAGAGTTACTAAGGATGTAGCAGGTGCTAAAGGTCTCTAGGATACCAGGCAACTGGTTAAATCAATTGATTCAAAGAAAACATCTCTCACACACTGATACTTATTAATGATACACCCACCTACCCCCATCTTTTCAGTTGGGGTATATTTATTTTCCAGTCCTGATCATCACTGAATCATTTTCAGTCACTGTAACCACACTAGTGCCTTCGTCCACCACTCCAGGTCAGTGAGCGTGTTTGACAGACTGAGTATTAGAAAACAGTTTTCCCAAGTTGTTCCTTTATTTACCTCGGTCATTTACTATTTGGTCCTCTAGAGGAGTTGCACCAATCGTCGCAATGTTATTTCATCAGTCACCTTAATTTCCCTAATTCATGGGCTTCCGTTTTATACCTGATATTTTTATTGCCTTCCAATTTCCCACTTCTTCAGTGCCCAAATATTGATATACAACTCTGTTTACCTTTCCTAATCTTCAAGATTTCATTTTGACTTTTGCCACTCTACTTATCAGTGGACCTTTGTTATCATTCCTCATAAAGCCCTTCTTACTAAGCCGACAAGTCTGTGAGCAAAGATAAGACAATGAATATGCATATACTGAAGATCCATTTAATGCAAACCTCATATGCATGTTCACTGTGGTAATCCTGATAACCTAACTGGCTAGATGTGCCTTCAGGGAAGGTTTGAAAAGTAATGGATTATTCTATGTCAACTTTAGCTGGTCTCAGGCTTTAAGCACAAATGAAAACTATTACAAGCAACATTATTCTTCAGCAAGTTGCCAAACAATGCTGCACATCAAAAATCCAGTACACCGTGACCTTTCTTGAAATTCTAGGCATTTTAGACTTCCCTGTACATTTTGATTTGGGACTCCTATTTCTCTCAACCTTTTGGAAAGAGATTTTCAAAAGGATTTTACTAGGTAACAGCTGGTGGTGAATAAAGCTTGAAATGACCCATCTAGCTTACCCAGGAAAATACTGGGGATGTATTGTAAATGATCTTCATGCAAATTACCCTGCTATGTCTTAGAAAAAGAAGTTATTGCAATGCTTTTATGAACTGAAGTATTCTGTGCTTGGTGTCTATCCTCTTACATTTAAGAATACTGAGCATTTACCAAGATAAAATCACAAGGCTAAAGCCTGCTCTTCCTTTCAGAGAGTTAAGAGGGCCAAGGCAAGGAACACAGAGGAATCTGATGTTGAAGTACCCATGTGGAATTATGCCTATTGAAGAACTTGCAGGCGTACAAGCATCCCAAATTTTAAAAATGGCCTCCTAAATTGGTTAAGGAAATAAGAGCCCCTTTTACAAAGCTGCAGTAGTGATTCTCCTGCAGCAAATCCACTGAAGCCCTTTGAAATTAAATGGACTTTGGTGCATTTGCCGTGGGAGAATCACTACTATGCCTTTGTAAAAGGGGACCTAAGTAAATTGTGGGAAAAAGTTATAATAATGCAAGTTATTGCTATCTACTGTACATTATTAACAAGGTAATAATGTCCATTTAAAAACTGGACGTGTTGTAGAGAAAAGATTAACATTTCTCTCATTTGGAGATTGGATTCTGTTGTAAAAACAAACTTGTGCAAGAGGAGGCAAGTCACTGTCAAAGGACATTTAATTTTATGCCTAGGAATAGCTTTAATTCTAGTTACAAAAGCTAGGCCAACAAAAGCTAGGCCAACTAATCAAAATAGCTTAAAATAAAGAAGTGAAAAACAGGACAACTATTGGAGAATATTCTTTTACTCACTGTCTTCTCCTGGACAAGGCATGCCTGGCTTCTCTGGAATGCTGGGGAAAACTGAAACAGAAATAGCATCATTAGTAAGACTAGACTTGATTCAGTCAAAATCTTATTGACTTTGGAGGTCAAAAACCTGAAAAATTGTAGTATTAGTTCTCATATTAAGCCCCTTTTAAAAGTTAATAAATAGAAATACAAAAAAATAAAAACAATCCCTCGTATTGGACTACACTTCTCCCTCCAGATTCGCGGGGGATAGGGGCAGAGCCGGACTGTGAATGGTGAAAAACTGCGAATATCCGGCTCTGA
This sequence comes from Geotrypetes seraphini, assembly GCF_902459505.1. NCBI lineage: Eukaryota > Metazoa > Chordata > Amphibia > Gymnophiona > Dermophiidae > Geotrypetes > Geotrypetes seraphini. The sequence continues at coordinate 19,331,670 of NC_047098.1, forward strand.
CCCATCCCCGCCCTTACCTGGTGGTCTAGCGGGCTTTCGGGGCAGGAGCGATCTTCCTACGCTCCTGCCCCGTGCAGATTGCCATTAGGAAATGGCTGCTGTGAGTTCCCGTAGTCTCTCGAGACTATGACGGGAACTCCCTACAGCTATTTCCTAATGGCGATCTGCAAGGGGCAGGAGCGTAGGAAGATCGCTCCTGCCCCGAAAGCCCGCTAGATCACCAGGTAAGGCCGGGATGCCGAGGGGAAGACTTAACGATGGGGTTTTTTTTTTTTCTTTTTTCCCCCTCCCCAAAAAATCGCGAATATGTGAAATCGCGATTGCTGACACCGCGAATGGGGAGGGGGAAGTGTATTATTTGCTCATTAGCTTCCCAAGGTCACAACCTCCTGCCTTTGATCAGGACATTATGAGCAAAATGATGACACAATTAGATTATTATTGGTGCAACATAAAAGCATTGCAATAATAGTCTCAAGGGGAAAGATAGGGGTGGGGGTGATAAAACTGATACAGTAATATAACAATATGGTTTATAATGCAATGAAACACCCAACCTTTTGTGAGGTCCTCCTTCACTGATATCAAAGTATTTTAAAACCTCTGCAGATGAGCATTTTTCAGGACTAGAGCACTGCATCAATTAAAGTTGGAATACTAAGCTAGCATTCATTGGAACTTATCTTCTACACTAGAGGGGGTCACCCAAAAGGGTTACAACTTCTTAATAAACTCTGAGATGTAATCTGAAGAGGTTGAGGTCTACTTGCCAGAAGACTTGCTTGATGAAGCCTTACCAGCCACTTTTGCGTGATCGTCAGGCAACTTTGTAGCCTGGCTTCACCAAGTCCTTAATCAGCATCTGTGGATTCCCTTCCTGAACAGGAGTTTCGCTCTGAACAGGAGCCTCCTAAGCCTCAGCTTCAAGGATGAATCCACAGTCCAAGCATGTGCTACACCATCACAGTTCCCCCTGAACTAGCCCCAGTGCAGATGTTACAGAACATAGCTGTTGATTCCAAGCAGCCACCTCTAGTGACTGCAGAAGCTGCTGAATCCAAAGGGATAAGAGCAACAACGAGATCAAGGACTGGACCCATAACCTGCACATATCATGACCTAGGTCCTCACAGTGGAGGCAACAAAAGCATGCTTTGAGAGCAACTCAGCTCTTCTGTCTTAAACGTTCTTGAGGGCCATGATTCCACCCTCCACAAAGATCGTCAGACACTGCCCACTAAAACTGTTGGCTACATGATTGCATAAGGATGCTCATGCACTTCCTCCCCCTTGCTCAGGCTCCCAAGACCTATACCAGATGTGCCCCAGCCTGTCTCCCACCAAATACATTGGAGCTCCTGCAAGCCTGTTCACTTCCTGCCGCGACCAAAAGAGGATAAGAGTTGACAGGAGGGCTCATAGCCAGACAACTGGTCCACTAGCCAGGTTCCTGTGTGATCCTCACTGCCAGAATCTCTGTCTATCATAGAAGGATAGCAGCACAGCACTGGCTCCAGGATATGACTCCCTACAGCTCAATAAATAAAAATCCTTGGACTGACCCTGAGAGCTACCACCATGGTACTGGTCCACCCAGGCCTTGACTGCACTAATCTGGACTGCAACCATCTGAGTAAGGCATCAACTATTGCCTATTCCCCACCCCCTTTACAGATGAATTTCAGTCCATAATGATAGAAAAGGCTATCAGCTCTCTGGGAACTCCCAGCATTTTTTAGATAACTGGAGGAAATTCTGGCAGTAGTATGAGCCCAGAATGGGATCAGCATCCTCCAAAAATTATTCTGAGTTTGCTGAAAACCTCTTATGCAGCAGTGTAATTGAGAAAGCAAAATCAGATGCATCCTGAAGAAATCACAGCCATCAACTGCAGAAACTCTGAATTACCCTGAACCAACAGCTTACAGGAGGACTGAACTGGCTGTTCCTTTTGTAGAAAAGGCATAAACTGGTCCTTGTAATTTTTGGGAAAAGATGAGGAAAATGCCTCAGAAGAAGCAGACTGACCTGCTGACAGTAGACTGCTTGCACCGAGTCTTACTGGCTATTTTGAATTAAAGTACAGTACAGTCTCGATTATCCATTTACTAATCCAACCATGACCAAGCTTTTCCAGCATAAGCAGTAAATTTTGGGTCTGGGACACTGCTTTTTCATGGAGAGAACCATTTTTGATCTGAGATGCTGCTAACAATGCTTATTTGAGCACTAGTTGAAGGTAAACAAAGTGCTACAGAAAATGAACATTAAAGATGTTTTGAGCTGAGACCTTGCTCTTACAGCATGGCAGCAATTTTTGGATCCGAGATGCTGCTCCGCAAAGGCCCAAGAACCTGCTTTTCCTGCAAGGCAGTGGCGCAGCGAGTGAGGCTGGCACCAGGAGCAATGTGCCCCCCCCACACTGTTCCCCACCGCTTGGGTGCCCCCCCCTCTTGAAATGTTCACCAGCTTCGGCTCCCTTCTGACATCACATCCTAGGTCTCACAACCAGAAAGTGACATCAGAAGGGAGTCAAGGCCAGCACAGCAAATGGAAGATGCTGTTTGTGCCGGCAAGCATTTAAAGAGATACGTCAAGGGGTGGAGAGGAGAGGACTGGTGCCCCCTTGAAGACCATCCCCAGGGCGGTCTCCCCCCCCTCTTACTAAACCACTACTGCCAGGGAACCAATTTTTGATCCGAGACTGTACTTTTGCAACAAGGGAACCATAGTAAGATTCTTGTGCACAGTTATGCAATACTCTATGTACACTATTGCTGTTTGTTTATATTTACAATACTTTCTTTATTCTTCCTCTCATCCTTAAATCTGTTTTGCCTGTGAACTTGGAGTGTGGAGAGTTTCCAGTTTCAGTTCTGCCTTCTTGATGCCCGTTTCATACTGTTATTGACTGAGAAGATCGAACAACTTGAGAAATGGGGTTCCAATTATGTTCAGTACAATTGTCGTTTTACATTTTGGAATGCTCAGTTCTGCATTTGAGTTCATGTTGTCTGCTATAGAAGACATTTCAAATGAGGCTGAACATATTTTCATTTCATTTAATGTGGTATCTTATATACCGCTAAATCTCCCAAAGAATTCGAGGCGGTTTACAAAACAATTAAATTGACTTATGTAATGGCCAAAAATCTATTCAGGTACTCTCTGTCCCAATGGGCTCACAATCGAACTATAGTACCTATGAAAGAAATAACATGTAGTAGATAAATATGGTTCCCTTGCTCGATTCTGTATTTCTGTTCACTTTGTTGCTGATTAGTATTAATAAACAATATTTTAAAATACAGATACCCTATATGCCTGTTCTATATGTATAAAGTATGTTTTCTGTGCATTTTTTTAAGGGGTTACCATCGTTTTCCTTATCATCCAACTTTTCACATATCTGACTTTACTGTACTGATTATTTAAAACCTTTTTTTGTTTCTGTTCTACCCCCCCCCCCCCCTAGTGTGCTTTTTGGATTTGTTTGTTTGGGAAGCCTGACCTGCCCATTAGACTACAGGAGAAGCTTCTGAATGACTAGGTTTGGGGGGGCTTTTAATTATTATTGCATTTCCTTAGGATCCCCAAAATCAGCCAGGAAGCAATTTTAAAGGGAGGAGAAAAGTAGAAGAATGGCTAAAGGCAGCATCAGGTATTTTTTTTTTTTTCTTCTGCAGTTGCTTTTAACAATTAAGGACCTCAGGACTGTACTGGAGCCCAGATGGTCCACAGTGACCACCATACTCATCACCAATCTCATGAGTATCTCAGATGTTAATAGGCCAGTCTGTGTTTTCTAGAATTCTATCTCACAGGTACCTGAACAAAGTCCATTGTGAGTCAGAGATTTATAGGTACTTGAACAAAGTCCATTGTGAGTCAGGGATTTACTTTCAGCCATGATAGTTTTCCGCCTGGTGTCCTCCCTTCTTTTTGAGTAAAGGAGAACCGATTGAAATATCTGGCTAGCCAGCACAAGGAATTAAGCTAAAGAGGGCTTCGAAGCCACAGATGGCAGCATGAAAATACATGCACATGTTTAGAAGATCCATCTAAAGCAGTGATCTGAAACTATGCGTTAATTCATTTTTTCAGTCACTGCACCTCAATCTTGGAATTCTCTCCCTATTTACTTAAGGGAAGAACGTAATCTGGAGAAATTTAAGAGAAATCTAAAAACTTTTCTTTTTAAGGATGCTTTTGATAATTAGTTAACAATCTGCTGGTTAAAAATTCTTATTTTATTGCGTTTTTTTTTTGTTTTCCCTGCCTTTCGTTTTTACCCTGATTGTCTTACTTTTCTTTAAGGAATTTGTATTTCATCCTCTGTTTTCCTTGTGTTTACTGTTTGTTAAGTATGTCTTTTAGTCTGTTTGGATGTAAAATTGTTAACGTACTGTATTGTTTCCCAAAGATTGTAATTTTTTTTAAATGTTCATCACTTAGAAATGTGATTAAGCGATTAATCAAAGATTTTATTAAACTTGAAACTTGATTTTGAGGCCCTCGGTATGTTTATAATAATCACAAAAGTAAAATAAAACAGTTTCTTGATCATGAAGGGCATAGAGAAAGTGGAGAGAGACAGATTCTTCAAACTTTTGAAGACTTCAAGAACGAGAGGGCGTTTGGAAAAATTAAAAGGGGACAGATTCAAAACCAATGCTAGGAAGTTTTTCTTCACCCAACGTTTCCAGAGGGTGTGATAGGACAGAGTACGGTATTGGGGTTCAAGAAAGGATTGGATGATTTCCTGAAGGAAAAGGGGATAGAAGGGTATAGATAGAGGATTACTATACAGGTCCTGGACCTGATGGGCCGCCACGTGAGCGGACTGCTGGGCATGATGGACCACTGGTCTGATCCAGCAGAGGCATTACTTACTTACTTACTTATGTTCTTATGTCTCTTTAGCTATAAATTACAATATTATTATTAAGACTTAGCCAAAAGGAAAGATTTAAAAACTATAAAGAGTTTTACTCATGCAAAATTGCCATTTCTTTAAAAAGACATTAACTAGTTTTTCTGAGGCCCCTCCAAGTATCTACAAATCCAAATGTGGCCCTGCAAAGGATTTGCGTTTGAGACCACTGATCTAAACCTTTCCCGATGTTATAAAAAGCAGTTGTCGCATTAGAACTAAAAGGGATGATATCACTCATATTAATAGGTGCTTCTACTGGCCAGGTATCTAAAAACAGGTGGACCTTTTTTGTCAAGCCTGTCTCACCTGTCAAGTGACTAATCCTACTCAGGTTCCACCCGCTCCACTTGTGCCAGTCCCCGTGGTCATAGGAATATGATGGCAGATAAAGGCCAAATGGCCCATCTAGTCTGTCCATCCGCAGTAACTATGGATTTCGTGGGGCCCTTGAAGTGCACGACCCATGGGAACAAGTATATGCTAGTCATCCTTGACTATGCCACCAGGTATTCTGAGGCGATTCCTTTAGGCAATATGAAAATTACAATGGTATCCCAGGCCTTGTGGGAAGTATTTGCCCCTGTAGGCATTCCAAAGGAAATTCTCATAGACCAAGGAACCACTTTTATGTTGAGGACAATGAGACAGTTATGTACCTTGCTGTAAGTCAAGATCCCGAAAACTTCGATTTATCACCCTCAAACCGACGGCCTGATTGAGAGGTTTAACAAGACCCTGAAGCACATGCTTAGGAAGTTTATGACAGAGGATGGGAAAATTGGGACTCACTCCTGTCATACAAAATGTTTGATGTGGTTCTCCCCCCTTTGAGTTGCTATATGGGACATGATAAAGGAAACCTGGGAAGAAGAACCCAGCCAGGGAAGAAACAATGAAAGACCAAATGAAAAAGGCCAGAGAAGCCACTTGAAAATGTCTGTAGAAAGCCCATCAGAGACAAATGTCAGCGTATAACACCAAAGTAGTACCAAGAGTTCTGCAACCCAGAGACAAGATCCTTGCCTTCTGCCTTCCTCTGAAAGTAAACTGCTTTGCAAATGGCAGGGCCCCTATGATATCATAGCCCAGACTTGGCCAGTGAATTATAAAGTGAAGCAACCTGATCAGGGAAACAAGACCAGAATATTTCACATCAATTTACTAAAGAATAGATTCCTATGACCTTAGCATTGGTCCTGCAGGAAGACTTTGGCCCATGCGTGAGACAGATCCTACAGCCATCCAGATATCATTCTCGGATCAGCTGCAGTCCTCCCAGAGAACGAATCTAGAGCAAAACTGATCTTCCAAAACAAAAAAGTCTTTTCCACAAAGCCGGGGCAAACTCATCACATGAGATCATCATGAAGCCTGGAATAGTTATCCGTCTACCGGATCCCTAAGTCTCAACAGTATGCGGTGAAAAGGGAGGTTAATGACATGTTACAGATGGGAGTCATAGAGGAGTCCTCCAGCAAGTGGTCCTCGCTGACAGTACTGGTACCGAAGCCCAATGGAAGTATAAGATTCTGTATTGACTTTTGGAGGATCAAAGTGGTGTCCAGATTTGATACCTACCCCATGCCGAGGGTGGATGAGTTAATTGACCAACTAGGGAAGGCTCAATTCATCTCCGCATTGGATATGATCAGTGTATTGTCATGAATAAGCAGCACACCTACTGTGAGTTTTCCTTATCTTTTCTCCTTGGGGATGGGGGATGACTTGTGCCTCCATTGCATTGACTCCATTTTGGACTCAGGATCTCTTTGATAGAGCCAAGTCTCATCTCCAGTCACCGAATGAAAAAAAAATTCACTTGGTCTTCACTGAGCATCTCCAAGTTCTCCTGACAACACTGGAGCCTCGTGGCCTTCTGACACGGTGTCAGCATACTTGTGTAACTAATGAGATGCCCATTTCTTCAGCTATTCTGCAAACCTTAATTCAGCTGTCTGACAAAATTAAAGCCTCGTCTTGCACATTTCTGTGGAAGTTGCTTCCTCAGGCCATCCAATGTGAGGATCATCTTCAATGGACTCTCTACCCCACTTAAAACTGCTTGCTCCAAAATTTTACTTTGTAGGATGATGGGGTAGACTCGCCATAAACTGCAGTCATGCGTTCATGAATCTCCGCTTTTTCCCTTCTTTTGTAAGAAATTTTATCACTGAACGGTGCTCCAAATCTAGCAGTTTCTTACTTGATTCGCACAAGTATTCTCCTGATATCCTGTCTCTTGGAATGTTAGACTTGCACTGAGCCGCAACTGTGCATGAGTAACTTTGAGACATGTCACAACATAATAAATAAGATAGAATATCTTATGGAAGATGGTACAAAACCCCCCCACAACTTTGAAACTGGCCTATATACGTACATTAAAAAATTACAGTATATTGAAGTGTGCCAACATCTTTGCATTCATTAAGATGCATTAAAAACATTAACAATGACAAATCTACTGTGTTAATTCTTTTAAAGTATATTATCCAGGTCAATAAACTATTTATGCAACACATCTTATGCTAATAGGTAATAATATGCAAAACTTGTGAAACACAAGAAAGGCACCTTAAAAATATCCATCTCCTAGGGTAGCTAATTTTTTTGTAATAGTGTCCAAATTAATATGCTAATGTTAATAAGTTGCACAAAACTCATTTGCATATCATTAACATGGGCCATTAAAGCAAACTAATTAACGCTAAATGGCCACTTTAGGGCTCTGGCCTCTCTCGTTGCTAAGATACTATGAAGTGCAGATTTTAAACATATTAGATCAATCTGTTACCAATAAAAAACCTGACAACTGGAAAAAAAAAGTATTTTCAGATAACTTATACTAACACTAATAGTTGCTATTAAATTAATGGAAGGGACTGTGCGCCTACAAACACAGGAATATTCACAAAGACTTTAAACATTTAAAAAAAAGATATGGTTAACATGGGAGGGGGAGGGGATCTTGTATGTTATTCTGCCTAAGATACAAATAATGAAGGAAAACTGTCCTGGCACAATGACGTCATAGAAAGGGCGGGACCGCCGGAAGAGGAAGCAGCACAGGCGCAGGGCACACAGAAGGGCCGGGACCGCCAAGAGGAAGCAGCAGGACACCGGTAGGAGCGTCTTCATGATAGGGGGGGGGGTTCGGGAGGCTGTGGGGGTGCGAGCAGTCCTTCAGGTAGGGGTGCGGGTGGGAATGCGTGCGAGCGGTCCTTCGGGGTGGGGGTGCGGGCGAGCGGTCCTTCGGGGTGGGGGTGCTGAGTGGTCCTGCGGGGGGGGGGGTGAATCGGAGGTCGGGGGGGAACTACGTAAAATAAAATTTGTATAACGCGCAAGGTTATGCACGGTTTGTAAAATCGTGTATAACGCGCGCGTTATATGCGTGAAAATACGGTAACTAGGCTTATTTTAATCTGCAATGTTTCCTGGGCCTGTCATTCCACTGCTTCTGGGCCCTACAAGTAGTCCAAAATTTGTCAGCTCATTTGTTAATGGGACCTTCTCACCCTGATCACATTACTCCTGTGCTTAAAAAAAAAAACAACCTTAAAAAACTGCACTAGTTACCGGTCTTTTGAAGTCTTGGATTCAAGGTGTTATCCCTGGTTCATCGTGTCCTGAATGACAGCGGGGAAGATGTGGCTCACTGGTAGAGCTGCTGCCTCTGCACCCAGAGCTTGAGAGATCAAATCCCTCGTGGTCCTGAGCAAGTCACTTAGGGCCAAATTCTCAAAACTTAAGGTTGCCTTTAATGTGGTCATTAAACCTGTTCCAGTCGGTTTAGCATGTAGGTATTTTAGCAGCTGATTATCGAAACGGCTTACTGTGGCCTTTTCTGAGCTTCCTAGCGGTCTCTGATTCTGCCATGCAAATGGGCTCATCAATATTTAAATGAGCAGTCCAATGGATTCTTCAACGTCGCTGAATGATTCTCCAAGCGCAGCATCGGCTTTTGGCAACCAAAAATCAGCAACTGGTCCAGGGCTGCTGGTACTGTGAAAAGCGTATCTCTGGCGTGTGTTTTGAGTGTGGCTCATAAAAAAAAAAAAAAAAAAACACTATATGATTCACATAAATTATAGTCTTTTTTAGAGGGGGAGGGGGTGGACAAAAGCACGCTGCTTAAGCGTGTATATTATAGCCATATCTTATGTGTTTCTGGCTGTGGTTTACGATGAAATTTGACATTAAAAACAAATTACAAGATTTACATGGATTATAGCAATTTGGGGGGGAGAAAAGGCATGTCTTATGCACGCTTGTTGAATGCAGACTTTGCATCTCCCCTCCCTTCCCTTCATACAGTAGCTATGGCATGCCTATGATTGACACACCGCTTATGGCATTGCTTTTCCCGGCACATGCACACATTTACACCTCTTTCTTGGTGTATTCTGCGCATGTACCGATCACGCTAAGAAGTGTAAGGTCATGCATCTCGGCAGCAGAAATCCATGCAGAACATACACTTAGAATGGAGAAACACTAGCTAGGACTTCAGAAGAACGGGACTTGGGAGTGATCATCAGTGCAGACATGAAGGCTGCCAAACAAGTGGAGAAGGCCTCATCCAAGGCAAGGCAAATGATGGGATGTATCAATAGAAGCTTTGTCAGCCGCAAACCTGAAGTCATAATGCCACTGTATAGAAACATGGTGAGACCTCATCTGGAGTACTGTGTGCAATTCTGGAGGCCACATTACCGTAAAGATGTGCTTCGAGCTGAGTCGGTCCAGCGAATAGCCACTAGGAAGGTCTCCGGACTCAAGGGTCTCTCATACGAGGAAAGACTGGGCAAATTGCAGCTCTACACTCTAGAGGAGCGCAGGGAAAGGGGTGACATGATTGAGACTTTTAAGTGCGTCACAGGTCGTGTCGAGGTGGAAAACGATATATTCCTTCCCAAGGGATCCTCAGTCACAAGGGGGCACCCGCTCAAACTCAGAGGAGGGAAATTTAGTGGTGACACCAGGAAGTATTTCTTCACAGAAAGAGTGGTAGATCACTGGAACAAACTTCTGGTGCAGGTAATCAAGGCCACAAGCGTGCTCGACTTTAAGAATAAATGGGACATCCTACGTGGGTCGAGCAGCACTCAGACTTAATGGGGTGGGTCAGTAGAGTGGGCAGACTTGATGGGCTGTAGCCCTTTTCTGCCGTCACCTTTCTATGTTTCTATCACCAGCAACTCATCTTATGTAAATTTAGTGAACCTTCGCTCTCTCCGCCAACCTCATTTGCTTGCCCAGTTTTTTTGAGAATGACTCGCCTTTTTGAAATGGCTGCAACAGTGGCCCATCAGTTTTTACCACAAAGATTTGAGAATCTAGCCCTTAATCCTCCAGTGCCCGCCACTTTGAACGTCAAAGCAACAAAAAAGCAGAATTACAAGTCTTCATTCCCCTCCTTTCTCCCCAACTCTTTCTTCTGTTAGAGGGTTTGTTTTCCTAGGTCACTGCATTTAATGGATAAGTTACTTTTGAGAATTCCCAAGTTAGAGTGGACTGCTGTGGGAAAAGTGTTCAGCAACTGTGCTGCGATAATTAAAAGATAAGTGACATTTTTTAAAAATTTTATATGCACCATATTTGACACATGCTCTGGAAAAAAACTGCTGGAAGTATTCAGACAGTCCAAGGTTCTTCCCAGAAGGTTTTGCCAGCCAGATGGCATGAAGAAGTAGCAGGGGAAGGGAGGCAGGTGGTCAGAGGAATATGAAATTTTCTGTTAACTTAGCTTAAGTGGTCAGTAAAATCAGCTGACTGGCACACGTAGGGAGAGTCCTAGCGAGAACACTGCAGTCCCTCTTCTACGAATCTTATAGGATAGTCAAGGTACACAGAAAAGGTCAATAAGTAATTTGGTGAAATTTATTACAGTAATTTTAGTAAAAGCTGAGATGACCAACATCCAGAAGATCTAAGAACCGGATTCTGTAACCGGTGCCTATGTCGGTGGCTGCCAATTACTTGTCAATCACTCAACAGGGCCGGTTAAAGAATTGCGCCTGATGCAGCCAAGATAGGTGGCTGGAATGTAGGCCCGGAAAATCCAGGCCTACGTTTCAGCCACCTATCTATGCAGACGCAGGATCCTAAAGCCAGCCCACAGCAGTCATAAGCTGATCGCAGCAGGGGAAGTTATCTCTGATCAGCTGAGCTGCATGTGGCTTCGGGGAGTCTAATCTAATCTTCCATTTGTGTGTCGCTCATACCTGAGCAGGCTCTAGGCGACTTACAAGAGAAGGGGCCAAGGGAGGGGCGGAGGAAAGACTAGAGGGAGAGGCCTAAATGAGAAGCATAAAGGTTCAGTTGTTGAAGAGAAAAGTTTTCAGCTTCTTCTAGAATAAGCTGCAGCTAGTTTCTTTTCTGCTTGTTTCAGGGAGGTGATTCCACGGTTTTACACCCAAGAAGGTTAACATGGAGTGGAGAATTCATCTATAATGGAGATTCTTTGTGGAAGGCAGGTTTAGTTGAATTCTGATAAGGATTCTCATGGAGGAGGACCAGGCTGTGGAGGGGGGGGCTGAGTTTCCATGGATTATGTGGTGTACAATGCATGATATTTTGAAGTTAATCTGGGATGGGATGGGTAGCCAGTGCAGTTGTTTGATGAAGGCTGAAATCGAGTCATGTTTCTTTAAATTGACTATTAGTCTTACAGCATTGTTCTGGATGAGCTGCAGTTTGTGGATTAGATTGGTGTTGATGCCCAAGTAAACGGAGTTACAATAATCCAGCTGAGGTAGAACCATCATCTGGACGATCAGAGCAAAATGGTGTTAATGAAAGTATGGTTAGCTGGCTCAGCTGATTGGGAGGTGGGGGGAGAGAAATACTCCTGCCCCAATCAGCTGAGCGGCTGTAGCAGGGGACCCCTCGACATTACTAGGAGGGATAACAGAACACCCAAACTGCCTCCTCGAATTCCTGCAGCAGGAGGGATGCCCACTCCCTCCTGCTGGAACCCCTGAACCCTCCCCCCTCAAAGTCCTGTGGCAGAAGGGATGCCCACTCCCTCTTGCCAGCAGGCCCCCCCCAAACCCATGACCTCCCCAACTGCCAATACCCCCAACCACCTCCTGACATCCTCCAACCCCTCCTAGCACCCCTAAGCCCACCCCAATCCCCTTCATATACCTTTTGTAGTAAAGCCAGCCGGAGGTTATTCCTGCTCCTTTTGGCTGGCAGACCCGCCTCTTCTCAATAGGGGGCCTCTCCCCTTCCCGGTGCATTCTGGGATACACTGGGAGGGGCCTAGAATGTCAATCTGCCCCTCCCGGTGTATCCCAGGATGCACCAGGAAAGTGGGTGGGATGTCAGGAGGGGGGTTGGGGTATATCGGAGATTGTGGGGGGCCTGCCGGCAGGAGGGAGTGAACATCCCTCCTGCCACAGGACTTTGAGCAGGGGGGAGGGGTTCTAGCAGGAGGGAGTGGGCATCCCTCCTGCCAATGGGTCCCTTGCTGCAGCCGTTCAGCTGATCGCAGCAGGGGTATTTTCCTCCCAAATCATCTGAGCCAGCAGGACTCCCCAAAGCTGCGGCTTCGGGAAGCCCTGCCAGTTCAGCTGATTGGGGATAACTTCCCCTTCTGCAATCAGCTTATGGCTGCTGCGGGCTGATTTTAGGATCTTGCAGTGGCTGAAATGTAGGCCTGGGTTTTCCGGGCCTACATTACAGCTGCCTATCTTGCCATGAATTGTGGCTAAGTAGTCACTTTAGCCCACCTAATGCCACTTCTGATGTTGGCCACACCTCTTTTGGCGTTCCGCGGCCTAATGCGGCTACCTAGCTGTGATTCCAACCACCTTTTATATAGGCATCAGTAGGTGCTTCAACACTGCTGTTTTTGACAGCATTTTTCACTGGTTAAAGAATTTCCCTGTAAACGTTTAAGATTTAAAAGCAACGTTAAAAAGATGTATCTTTAGACAGGACTTATATTTGACCAGAGAGAGGAACCTGATGCATCAATTCAGCAAAACTGTTCTGAAAGTTGTGATTTGATAACTGAGGAGAAAGATACAGATACGAGCAGATTGCTCAGTGAATGAAGGTTATGAGAAGAGGCAAGGGGGAAGATGAGAGGAGAGATAATGAGAAGCTGATCAGACAATTCATATTCATCCATTAGCAAAACAAAAGAATATCTAAATGCAATGGTAAACTTTTTTACAGGCAAGAATCACTCTGTACTTACCGTGAATAATGAGGCCTTCAGTCCTGTGCTGACAATAAAGTCGGAAAGCTTCTTCCAGCTCCAGCTGAGATGAAATGGTGCATGGATCACCTATCACAAACAGAAAGGCAAGAAAAGCTGAAATGGAATGTGTAATCTTACAAGGACCCTGTGTATTGAAATGTTTACGATGTCATTTCTACAAACCATATAAAATGAAAGTTACACACAGTAATGATCATCAGTAACCTAGTTCTCCATAGACAGCATGATACAAACACATGAGTGATGTCACCAATGGCACCAAGAGAGACTGATTCTCACAGCTCAAATTTAGCTATAAAGCTTTTGAGCACGGGTGAGCATTCCTATGCATAGGCACCGGCTGAGCTATCATTTCATGTGAAGCAATCACTCTTTAGCTCCTCAATATCTCTCCTCACTTATCTCCCCCATGCTCCCCCTCGTGAACTCTGCTTTTGGGTAAGTCCCTCTCATCTGTACCCTTCTCTTCCACATCCCTTTCTTTCTTGCCACGTCATATGCCTGGGACAGGCTGCCCGAGTCAACACGTCATGCTCCGTCTCTAGAGTATTCAAATCCAAGCTAGAAGCCCACTTTTTTGAAGATGCTTTCAACTCTTAACTCCCACTCACTGTAAGATACCTATATCCATTGTATCATTCCTTCTACCAGAAACTCCCCAACCCCAAGATGTCCTGTCTGTCTAAATTGGATTGTAAATTCTTCTGTTTATTAAATGTTAAATGTACAGCACTGAAGTAGTAGCTTAGAATCAACATCTGGAGAAGTGGGTGGGACTGTGTGTCTAATATATCCAGCTATGAAGAACCTCTGTTATAGGTAGACAATTTTATTTTCTCTACTGACAAACAGCAAGAGGGTCTGCCCAAAAGGAGTTTCTGTCACCACTTGATAACTTTTTGGAAATACTCTGGGCTATCTCAGAGTTTCGATATGTGATCTATACCAGTAGTTCTAAGCAAACTGACTTCTCTCTTTTTGCCAAGTTGTTTTTCTTTTTACATGCAAAAGTACAACAAAACAAAACAGCATTCTCAACAAGAAGCATCTTGCAATAGCATAATAAGAACATAAGAATTGCCGCTGCTGGGTCAGACCAGTGGTCCATCATGCCCAACAGTCCGCTCACGCGGCGGCCCTCCGGTCAAAGACCAATGCCCTAACTGAGACTAGCCCTACCTGCGTACGTTCTTGTTCAGCAGGAACTTGTCTAACTTTGTCTTGAATCCCTGGAGGGTGTTTTCCCCTATGACAGATTCCGGAAGAGCGTTCAAGTTTTCTACCACTCTCTGGGTGAAGAAGAACTTCCTTACTTTTGTACGTAATCTATCCCCTTTCAAGTTTAAACAGTGCCCTCTTGTTCTCTCTACCTGTCCTTATCTACTAAGTCTATCCCCTTCAGTACCTTGAATGTTTCGATCATGTCCCCTCTCAATCTCCTCTGTTTGAGGGAAAAGAGGCCCAGTTTCTCTAATCTTTCGCTGTACGGCAGCTCCTCCAACCCCTTAACCATCTTAGTCGCTCTTCTCTGGGCCCTTTCGAGTAGTACCATGTCCTTAAAAGGGGAGGGGTCAACGGCCCTCAGCTGTTCGGCTCTGCAGACAGCTGAGAGGAGCAGAGAGGAGCAGGAGGTGAGTGGAGGGGGACAGGAGAAACCCGGAGGAGAAAGCAGGAGAGAAGGAGAAGCAGGGGCAGTGGCGAGAGTTAGCTCCACCCACCTCTGACGTCATCCATAGCAGTTCCCCCTTAAAAGGGGAGGGGCCAACGGCGCTCAGCTGTTCGGCTCTGCAGGCAGCTGAGATGAGCAGAGAGTAGCAGGAGGCGAGCGGAGGGGGACAGGAGAAACCTGGAGGAGGGGAAAGCAGGAGAGAAGGAGAAGCAGGGGCAGCGGCGAGAGTTAGCTCCGCCCACCCCCGATGTCATCCATCGAAGCTCTCCCTTAAAAGGGGAGGGGCCAATGGTGCTCAGCCATTTGGCATGCGTCAAAGGTGTGGTGGTGGGTTTTTTCAGGGGGGTGAAAAAGGTGCGGCAGCGGGTGTTTGCTGAGGGGATGTTTTAAAAAGAGGCGTGCAGCAGGGGGGGATTTTTTTAAACGGTACGGGGGGGTTAAAAAAAAAGTACTTACAGTGGGGGGGGGGTGTTTTAGAAAGGTACCGGGGGGGTTTTCCTCCTCTACAGGTGGGTGCGTCTTATGGTCAGGTGCTTCTTATGGGGCGAAAAATACGGTATTTCCTCTTTAATCTAGATTAGCGTCAAGATTTCTCTGTGCTTTTTTTCTGATCAGCTGAACTGTGGAATACTATGAAAACTACTTTTATGAAACACACTTCCCCAGCCTTTCTGAACAGTAAAGGCATGAAGAGATACTAAATAATGAATCTGATCAACGTGTGGAGCTCATTTCATATACATAATATTATGATTACAACTATTCAGATTTAGCATTGATGAAAACCCATGCACTTAATAGCAGATCTAGAAGAAAAACTAGAAAGGTCAAAAGCATGTTATATATACAGATTTTATAAAAGACAGCAACGATCTAGGCCAGCATAAACTACCTACCTTGCTTTAGTTAAACAAAGCAAACACTACAAAGTCAAGAATAATTGCTTTGTCAATCTAACATACTACTCATATTTGATTTTTGGCCTGTTAACACAGTGTCTGAGGCAACTTGCATATCAATGCAAATCATATAGGAGGAATCTGAACCCTATAGTCTCCCAGATGAAGAAGAGTCACTCATAACTCAGCAGTTCAATAAACACTTGTTCTAGCACAGTGGTCTCAAACTCAAACCCTTTGCAGGGCCACATTTTGGATTTGTAGGTACTTGGAGGACCTCAGCAAAAAATAGTTACCGGTAATGTCTTATTAAAGAAATGACAATTTTGCATGAGGTAAAACTCTTTCTAGTTTATAAATCTTTCTTTTTGGCTAAGTCTTAATAATAATATTATATAATTTATAGCTAAAGAGACATATGATCAAGAAACTATTTTATTTTACTTTTGTGATTATGATAAATATACCGAGGGCCTCAAAATAGTACCTGGCAGGCCGCAAGTTTGAGACCACTGTTCTAGCAGGAATTGAGGAAAGGAAATTAGGTAAAATCAGGGTTGATTTTTTCCTTTTACTTATACTGTCCTGCATTTTAAATTGGAGTTCCTTTCCTACTTCATTTTCAAATTGAAAACCCCTGCAAAAACCAATTTTAAAGGGTGGGATATCAAGGCAAATACAAGAAACATTATGCTGTCCTACCAGCAGGAAATTAAGAAAGTAAGTTAACAGGTAAGAACAAATTTTCATCCTGTTAAACCAGTCCAGACTGCTAGGATATAGTTGTACCAAAAATCTATTCCTGAGGGCAGAAGGAAGACAAGGCTCCCTCCACCACTACTGTACGAAAGGCACCAGCTTGTAGTGCCTCACAAGGGAGTGTGATGAGAACCATGCCATTCCTTGTGGACATCTTCTGGAGTGACTGCCACGACCTTCATCCAGGAAGTCACTTGAGATCTTATACAATGGGCCAAGTCTCTTTGTAACTATTATTGAGAATATACATTGCTTTAATACAGCATGCCAAGAAGGATTTAGCAGCCACTTCTCCCTTCTGTGGCTTACCAAATAATACAGATTTCTTAAAGGTATTTGTCACCTTCGCATAGCATAAAAAGATTATGTACATCCATCTCATGCATTGTCCCTTTTCTTCCAACAGCCTATGAGAAAATGTAGAAAACATCTGGACAGAAATCACCTAATTCATATAGAAATGAGAAACTACCTTTGGCAAGAAGGAAAGCACTGTACAAATCAAACCAGAGTTGACAACAAAGGACAAATAAGGATTTCTACATAAGAGCACTTATAATGCAGACTTGCCAAGCCAAAAAGATAGTCACCAAGTATACCATTTTCAGGGTAATGTCATTTAGGGAAGTTTAAGTCAAGAATAAATAATGGTGAGGGCGATTGTTCAAAAAGAATAGAGGCTGAGAGGTCAAAATGACTTGTATAACACAAAAGGAAAGACTTCTCAAAGTAAAGGTCATAATTAAAGTTTAGAATAAAGTTCAAATACTGTAAAGTAGATACACTTTAGTATACACTCAGATATGTGTAGACCAAGAGCCTTAGCTCCTATAGCCAAACCCACAATTTAGGGAAGTTTGTCATAAAAATTCAAAGATGGGATTAAAGAAGCTGTTACACCAAGTTAAGATTTTGTAGCATCATTTATCTAAAAAGAAGACACATATCTGACCATCACAAAAATGTAGGATGATGGTTTGCAACACCAGGAACCTCTCTCTCTTACCTTAGCCCTGAAACAAGACAATGCTATCACCTGCATTTTGAGTGAGTTCAGGGCCAGACCTTGATCTATTCTCAAGGAGGACAAATCAAAGGTGGTGGTGGGAGGGCCTAGATCAATTTCATACATCTCCATTTTCAAGGAGCAGCATGTGTTAGAGAATTTGGGATTCCATCAGCAACTGAAATCAGTGAAAAATTCACCTATGACTTGTAACCTTAGGATTTTGAATTTTCCTCGGACCCATCTTCACCCTTCTTTGAATTTTAATGTATTACAGATGCCTGGAGTAGACACTATTTTGTATTCTTATAAATAAATGCAAATAATCCATAGAAAATAAGAAACATTAATAGTTTATTCTCCTTCTGAGGCAGGCTTTCAAAATTTCCAAGATCATTAAAATGGAAAATAAAAGAAAAAAGAAATGTCTTCAGTTGTCTATTTTACTGTTTATAGCTCCATGCGGAAATCAAAGATACATAAACTTAAATTACAATAGAAAATTCTGTAAAAGGAAAGCTATCAGGTAGAAATAATGTTCTGCTGAGATACCCTAAATCCAGCTATTTCATTACCAGCATGTGGCATTCAGTGGAAAGTGCTTAGAGATGATACTGCTAATTCAAATTAATTAAAAGGCATCTCTCTCTCTCTACTAAGAGCTCATCTATATTTTTTTTTAACAATTTAAAGCTTCTATAAAAAATGAAATGAATCCCATTCAATCTAAGGAAAGGGTGAAATGTGAAGAGATGTAAAAGAAAATAGGACAAGTCATCAATTTTTCAGCAGGCATCTAACCATGTAATGAAATATTTCCCTATCATGTCAATGATATGCAACAAACCAATGAGAGAGGCCAAGATCAGCACAAGTCAAAACTCAGAACACCACCCTGTTGAGTTCTGGACCCATTATGAAATAGATCATCTTTACTAATTTTTATACCCACTGGGATAATATAAGTAATTCAAATTTGGATAATATAACTCCCAACTTATAATTAAAAACAGAGATAGAAGATTGGAGGAATGGTATGACTTAGAGCTCTTGAATTTGAAACACTCATTAAGACAACTTGAGCGAATTTGGCGCAAAACTCATCAAGACGAGGATAGAACTGATTGGCATAAGGAAGTACATGAAAAGAGAAACATAGGGAATTTTATTTGGCTAAAATTGGCTAAAATCAATATAAAGGAATAGTTCAGAAAAATTTCATCAATTTTTAATGTCACTAAATTAACACAAAGCCTAGTAACCGAGTGGCCAGTTATAATGGTGTAATCTCTAATCCAGCCTTCAACCATCAATATAACTTCGAATATATAGGTGGTCTGGATTCTATTTGCATTTATTGTGTCTTATAATCATTGAACAGACGCCTCAGCCCCACCACTCCACCGCTGTAAATGATTTCATACTGCGGGAAGCATAGTGTGGTGCTTCATCATTGGCTGTCTATTCCAACCCTTATTTTATAATTTTTAGTTTTTTATTTAATTTTTTGATTTTCAAATTATTAAATACTTTTTTTAAAACTCTTGCATGTGTTATCATTTCCAACTCTTAGTTTGCAAATACTTATCTCAGCCAAACCTGGTGAGTCAAATTAACACAGGCACCTCAGGATAATCACCCTTCCTCAACTGAGTTAGCTCAGTATTTTAATACCAAAATCATTAATCTAAGACCAGGGGTGTCCAATGTCGGTCCTCGAGGGCCGCAATCCAGTCGGGTTTTCAGGATTTCCCCACTGAATATGCATTGAAAGCAGTGCAAGCACATAGATCTCATGCATATTCATTGGGGAAATCCTAAAAACCCGACTGGATTGCGGCCCTCGAGGACCGACATTGGACACCCCTGATCTAAGACCATCTCATCATGAAGTTTCTAGTATTAATAATGTAATAATGTAATACTGGAATTGTCAATTGATGCCAGCTTGGCCGAGATAAGCTGGAGTGTTTTCAAAGCTCCCATGTGGGATCAATTTAAAACCTCGTATGTAAAATATGCAAATTCTTATTGTTCATTGAATTCCTGTTCCCCATTTGTTATGAAAATGCCTTGAATAACTTTTCAGAAAGAGCTTTTTGATTGGTTAACCTATATGCTTGATAAGAGAGACTTTCCAAAAAATAAAAGGGCATAAGAACAGCCTTACTGGGTCAGAACAATGGTCCACCAAGCCCAGTAGCCCATTCTCATGGCTAATCCAAATCACTAGTACCTGGCCAAAACCCAAGGCTACTGATCCAGGGCAAATGGAGGCTTCCCCATGTCTTTCTCAATAACAGACTATGGACTTTTCCTCCAGGAAATTGTCCAAACCTTTCTTAAAACCAGCTACACTATCCGCTCTTAACACAAAGTCTGGCAATGTGTTCCAGAGCTTAACTATTCTCCGAGTGAAAAAATATTTCCTCCAATTGGATTTAAAAGTATTTCCCTGTAACTTCATTGAGTGTCCCCTAGTCTTTGTAATTTTTGACGGGAGTGAAAAATCGATCCACTTGTACCCGTTCTACTCCACTCAGGATTTTGTAGATTTCAGTCATATTTCTCATCAGCCATCTCTTTTCCAAGCTGAAGAGCCCTAACATTTTTAGTCTTTCTTCATACGAAAGGAGTTCCATCCCCTTTATCATATTGGTCGCTCTTCTTTGAACCTTTTCTAGTGCAGCTATATCTTTCTTGGGATAAGGTGACCAGAATAGAATGCAATACTCCAGATGAGGTTGCACTATGGAGCAACACAGGGGCATTATAACATTCTTAGTCTTATTAACCATCTAATCTAATCTAATCTAATCCTTAGGTTTGTATACTGCATCATCTCCACGGTCATAGAGCTCGACGCGGTTTACAGTAGGAGAAATAGGAAGGAACTACAACAGAGGGTTAGAGGTAGAAGTGTGAAGAAAATTTAGAGGACTTGGGATGCCAAGATATAAGAGTTTCCTTGATTCCTAAGTTGGAGGGAGACTTACATTTTTTGAGAAAAGCCAGGTTTTCAGATGTTTGCGGAAAACTTGGAGAGAAATAATTTCTAGCATCCTGTTTGCTTTTTTAGCCACCTACACACATTGGGCGGAAGGTTTCATCCTAGCATCCGGTAACTGTGATTCAGGTTATTATTCCCAATATGCATCACTTTGCATTTGTCCATATTAAATTTCATCTGCCATTTGGACACCCAGTCTTCCAATTACCTAAGGGCTTCCTGCAGTTTTTCACAATCTGCATTCGTTTTAACAACTTTGAACAGTTTAGTGTCATCTGCAAATTTAATCACCTCATTCGTCTTTCCAATTTCCAGATCATTTATAAATAAGTTAAATAGCACCAGTCCCAGTACAGACCCCTGTGGCACTCCATTGTTTATTCTTCTCCATTGAGAAAAATGACCATTTAACCCTAACCTCTGTTTTCTATATGATAACCAATTCCTAATCCAAAACTGAACTTTGCCACCTATCCCATGACACTTTAATTTTCTCAGGAGCCTCTTGTGAGGAACTTTATCAAAAGCTTTCTAAAAATCTAGAGACACTATATCAACTGGCTCACCTTTATCCACATGTTTATTCACACCTTCAAAGAAGTCAAGCAAATTGGTGAGGCAAGATCTCCCTCGGCTGAACCCATGCTGACTCCGTCTCATTAAATCATATTTGTCTACGTGTTCCACAATTTTATTTTTGTATAATTATTTCTACCATTTAATGCTGAAGCTATGCCGGAACATCTTAATCTGGCTCAAATAGTAATACTTCTGAAACCAGAGAGAGATCATACCAAATCTGGGTTGTATAGGCCCATTTCGCTACTTAACTTTGAGGTGAAACTACTGGCCAAAGTACTAGCCAATCGCTTAGGGCGAGTACTCCCCAAGATCTTACCTGATTCCCAAGTGGGGTTTGTTAGAGTCTGCTCTGTGGAAAAAATCTATGGAAAAATCTTAACGTCGTTAGAATATAGAACTAGGGAAGGGCTACTGTCAGCCTAGCATTGCTAGCAATCAGCATTTGAAGGGCAACTCACATAACCCCTCCAACCTTACATTTTGGGGGCTCCTCTAACCTTACAGCTACCATCCTTGCTTATTAGCTTCAACATGGAGAAAGTTCATGGGTATTACCTATTTGTTACTTTAGCTAAGTATGGATTTGGGGGCTGTTTTGTATCTGTGATTAAAGCATTGTATGCCTCTCCCCAGGCTGTTGCCTATTGGTTAACGATTGTAGAGCCTCTTTCTTTTGAGATTCACAGAGGCACTAGACAGGGCTGTCACCTATTGCCACTGTTTATTTTAATGTCAGATCCTCTTCTCTGTGAAATATAAGCACATCCAGACATTAAGGGAGTGATGATTGGGGGAAACCTTTTCAAATGACTTTTGCAGATGACATTTTGGTTCATATTATGGAACCCCAACATTCACTAAGGGCTCCTTTTACAAAGGTGTGCTAGCGTTTATAGCACGCGCTGCATTGCCACACACGCTAATCCCGCGCTACACGCAAAGAACTAACACCAGCTCAATGCTGGCATTTGCGTCTAGCGCAGCTTAGTAAAAGGAGCCCCAAGTGCTTTACTGGAAAATATTGTGGAGTATAATGATTTTGCGGGTTTTTGTTTAAATCAGAAGACTTGCCATCATTAGAGGAACTGAAGTGCTTGTAGGGCCCCTCTTTTCTACTGTGCTGGACGACAGGTTATTTTCACTACCTTGACATACAACTTGCAACTTCAGTGAGAATGTTCTACTCAGCTAATATTACAATGCTTTTACAGCAGGGCTGCCCAAGTCCTGTTCTCGAGATCTACTGGCAGGCCGGGTTTTCAGGATATCCAAAATGCATATGCATGAGAGAGATTTGCCTGCACTGCCTTCTTGGGATGCAAATCTCTCTCTCATGCATATTCATTGTGGATATCCTGAAAACCCGGCCTGCCTGTAGATCTCGAGGACCGGACTTGGGCTGCCTTGTTTTACAGCATACAAAGGATCAGCTGGAAGGCTAGAGAGATTTACCCCCGATGCTTTTGGGTAGAATAGCTATTTGTGATGCAACGCTGCCGTCGAAACTATTCAAGAAAGATCTCAGAAGCCCAGATCGCCTGCTGTCCAGTTTTTGTGGGAACTGTCATAAACCTAAACTTACATATAACTATCTTGTTGATGGTTGGAATTATGGTGGTCTAGGTACCCCCAATTTTGGACTTTTACATGGCTTGTTTGTTGAGACACTTAAAGGATTGGATGCATGAGCAATACATGCCAATAACTTTGGAATCTGCCTATTATTACTCCCTATTCTCTTTCCGCCTTGCTACATATACCGAGTAGAAACCTCCCTAAGGGCTTAAGAAGTAGTGTTCTATTGGAATCTGTGAATGAGGGGTGGGGCCACTTAGTACAGAAACTAGGAGGGGATTCCCATATTATTCATCAATTGCTGATAACAGGGACGCCATCCTTCGAACTTGAGATGGATAATCTTGCTTTGTGGAATGGGAAAGGAGAGGTATTTCTCGGGTAAAGTGTTGCTTAAATGATGCAAGTCAGTTGAAACCTTTGGCTATGGTAATGGACATGATAGGGAACCGTTGGGGGTCACATTTGCCTATTGCCAAATCAAACACTAAATAGAGACTTTGTCGAAGGAACAACTGAGTCAACCCAAAGGAGAATGCCTCAAGATATTTTTTGCAGGGGTGGAGGACTTCAATACTTCAGTATCAGCTTTGCATAAGAACTTAAATTGGCACGTGGCCAATGGGATATACTGAGAAACATTAAAGAGATCCCTAAATTAATTGGCTATGCTTGGGTGCTCTATAGAGCACATTTCACCCAAGTACAATTGCACAAAATAGGATATTGACTCCCCATTATCTAAGTTGTAGATGATCTTCACTGTTCCAAGTTGTGGATTACCATTTTTATACAATAAAGTCTGCATCCGTAACATCAGTCTCCACTATATCTTTTGTTTTGGACTTTCGTCTTTCTGTGGATTCAATAGGTCAACTCTTTGGTTGATTTTGGCATAGTATTGTTTGTTACATTTTGTATTCCGCTCTTCTATAAATGCAGTAGTTGTCATCAATAAAACTAATTGAAATAAAAAACACGCATGTGTCACCTTGTTCGCTGAAGGCACATATGAAAAGCACATTAAGGAAAAAAGGGCCATCGTGTACCTAATGCCATACCTTCATCATCAATCCACTTGAGTGTAATTGGTTGGCCGTGCTGTAAATTACACATGTCTCTGACCTCATCGCAAAGTTCATCATAATTCACTGCTGCATTCAAATAAGTTATCAGAATGTCCCTGGAATAAAAAGATGATATTTAGTCATGAACACTATGTATATTTTATTCATTGCACAAAAACAGCACAGCAGACCAGATTAATAATAATTGTTTGTATCTTCAGAGTGCACCTTGAAAAAAGCTGCATCAGGGGCTGAATTGTCAGTACATACGGTATATAAAAGTTAAAATCATACACATAACAATTCTTTAAAAAAAAAAAAAAAAAATTCTTTATTCGTTTTTAAATCTTTTACTAAGTGCAATATAAAATACAATCACTTGACACTTAAACATCACTTACTATTCCATCAAAAATTAATACAAATAAAATATCCCCTCCCCATATACCCTCAATTGTATTTTAAACCTAAGAAAACATAACTTAACATATCCCTCCCTCTCCTCACCCTGCACGTGTATAAATAAAGGAAAAAACCAATAATAATAATAATAATTTATTTTTTGTATACCGCTATACCAAAAGTTCAAAGCTGTAAAAAAAAATACATACAATCAAAATATATAAAGTACATTAAAACAGTCAAAAAATGCATCAATTAAAGGTATTTTGTAATGGCCCCCAAACATCCTCAAATTTCCTAAAATGCCCCTGCTGTATAGCAATTTCTCTCCATTTTAAAGATGTGGCGCAACAAACTCCACCAAAAACTATAGCTCAACCTATCCCAGTTTTTCTAATTTTTCGTAATTTGTTATATGGCAACCCCTGTCATAATAAGTAAAAGTTTATTATTAGAAGAGATTTGACCCCCTAGCTCTCATTGAAGTCCCAAATAATACAGTATCGTATGATAGTGCTACCTGATTTTCTAATAAATTATTTACTTGACCCCCAAATAGATTTCCAAAAACCAAGGGCTCCTCTTACGAAGCCACGTTAGCGGTTTAACGTGCGTAATAGCGCGCAATTTTCTGGCCGTGCTAGCTGCTACTGCCTCCTCTTGAGCAGGCGGTAGTTTTTCAGCTAGCGCGGGAATTAGCGCGCACTAAAAAGTTGCGTGCGATAAAGCCGCTAACGCAGCTTCGTAAAAGGAGCCCTAAGTATCACTGGACAATAGAATAGTAAATGATCTAATGTCCCAGCTTCGAGATGACAGTGCCAGCATCTATTTAACTTAGAGCTATCTAATTTTTGTATAACGAACTGGGGTCCAAAATACTCTGTGTAATAAGAAAAACCATGTTTGTCTCATAGATGCAGACACTGTACATCTCAACCTCCAAGCCCAAATTCGTGGCCATTGAGATGCAGTAATCTGAAGCTTTATGGCACATAACTATTCTTCATCTCACAATCAAATAAGTAAATTAAAAATTGACACAGGCTCTCTAATAAACTTTGTATTTTCATCTGGTCTGCTCTACTGTTTGTGGTTCTACTGCTTTATTCATTAAACATAAGTACAGATCAAGTGGCCCATTCACTGGCTACAAGCACATAGTGGTGGCCAAGAATTGCGAATTCAATAACTTGATTAATTTGTTTTTCATTTTCAGTGTTAGTCTCTTCTCGTAGGAAGGGCAGTATATGAAATTTTAAATAAACCAGTGTGAATCTGTGAAAATATCTGCCAAAAGCAGATACTTGTCAGGCAAATGCTTTCTTCATGTACTGAACCAGATGTGGATATCTATAGGCTTTTTGATAAATAAAAGACTGGGGGGGGGGTTACTTTCTATCCTAACAGAAGCTAAAGGCTTTAGACCAGGGTTTCTCAACCCAGTCTGGTTTTCAAGATACAGTCAAACCTTGGTTTGCGAGCATAATTCGTTCCAGAAGCATGCTTGTAATCCAAAGCACTCGTATATCAAAGCAAATTTCCCCATAGGAAATAATAGAAGCTCAGACGATTCGTTCCACAACCCAAAAACTTTAATACAAAATACTATATGTACTTGGATTGCAAGACCTCGCTCATTTAGAACAGTCACTACACTCCTGTAGCGTCAGAGAGAGAAGAACCATCAGCTCAGTTGTGATGATGTAATGCATGTATACTGTATGTACTTGTATTGCAAGACCTTGCTTATATATAAATTAAAATTTAATAAAATATTTTGCTTGTCTTGCAAAACACTTGCAAATCAAATTACTTGCAATCCAAGGTTTTACTGTATTTGTAATGAATATACATAATAGATATTTGCATGCAATGGAAGCAGTGCATGCATATATACCTCATGTATATTCATTGTGGATACCTTGGAAAACAAGCCTGCTTTAGACACTTACAAAACCACTCACCTTTGAGCTTGCCATTCCTATATAGATACCCAATAAACAATTAACAATAGTCCTCAATAAAGCCACCATTCAGGTAATCTTGTTAAAACAGAAGATGAGAGTCAACAAAATATAGCCCAAATACTTGTAGCCTAAATAAAGTGCAGGATCTGCAAGCCCTGATATTAGAGACAGATTTTGATATTGTGGCTACTGTATTACAGAGTTATGGTTCAATGACTTCCATGAATAGGTGCAAACATACCAACTATAAATCTATTTAGAAAGGATAGAGCTGGCTATAAAGGTGGAGGAGTAATGCTGTATGTGAAAAGCAGTATTCAAGTGGCTGAAATGCAGGTGGGGAGGAGAAAGCAAAATGGGTCATCTTGGTGTTTTCAGGCCTAAATTAACACCACACTTTTATAATATGACAAGCTAGAGAAGCACACTTTACTCCTAAACATAGGAAATATTTGATGGCTAAAATTTAATGCTAAGAAATGCAAGGTCTTGCTTTTGGGCTGCAGAAACCTGAGGGAACAGTACAGTTTAAGGGGGAAGAACTTTTGTGTATGAAAAAGGAGAAGGACTTGGGGGTGTTAGTATGTGATGATCTTGAGGTGGCCAAACAGGTTGAAAAGGTGATGGCGAAATCTAGAAGAATGCTTGGGTGCACGGAGAGGAATGGCCAGTAAAGGGGGGGAACTTTACCGCCTGGCTGTAGCCCCTCCCACTCAAGCACTCAACGGTAACTACAAACCAACCTCTGCAGACTAGTGCTGCCCGATTCACGATTCAAATCGATTCAACGATTCACTTTGGTTGAATCGATTTAAAACAATAACAAAACAAAAAAAAATTGGCTTCCCAATTCGGTGACTGACCCTCCCCCCTTGCCCTCTAAAGCAAGAGTGGCAGCGCTGCCTCTTGCTGGCCGGCCGCTGCCACTCCTGCTTTAAGGGACGAGGGGTGAGGGTCAGTTGGACGGTCATCTTCGCACTACCCACAGGCGCTGCTCTGCACCTTGAGTTCTCAAGTAAGGTCCTTGGCATCACTATTGATTCTTCTCTCTCCCTCAATGACCACCTCAACTCCTTGGCAAAATAATGCTTTTTCAGCCTCCACATGCTGAGGAAAGTAAGATCCTACTTTCGCCAAAAACATTTTCCCGTCCTCGTCCAATCCATCATCCTCTCCAAACTTGACTACTGCAATGCCATTTACTTATGCCTAACAAAAAAAGGTCTTCAAAGACTCCAGCTTATACAGAATCCTGCAGCCAAGTTGATCTTTGCAAAACGCAAATCTGGCCTTGTCTCCCCACTCCTGTCCAATCTTCACTGGCTCCCAGTGATTTCCAGAATCCATTTCAAATGCTCCTGCCTGGCTTTTAAGATCATTCACGGCATCCTTCCTCCCTCCCCTAATCCCACTATCCTTTAACTCCTCGAGTCCTGACTCCATCAGACCCGCCCAAAAATATAAACTATCCTTCCCCTCTCTACGTGGTATTCTCTATACACGTAAACTGGGAAAATCTCTTCTCTTCAAAATCACAGGTCTCTGGAACGACCTTCACTATCCCGTTGCGGAACCTGGGCTCTCTCCAACTATTCCGCAAGCAACTGAAACCTTGGCTCTTCTCTAACATGTAATTCTATTTTCCCCCTTACTCTTCCATTCTATATATAAGCTCATGTAAACATTTTCCTTTCTCTTCTTATATTTTAAGTTCTTGTAAACCAGGGGTGCCCACACTTTTTGGGCTTGCAAGCTACTTTTTAAATGACCAAGTCAAAATGATCTACCAACAATAAAATTTAAAAAAAAACACAAAGCACACTGTACGCATAGAAAATGTTAATTATCATTCCTATTCCAGGGTTTTTCAAAGAGGTCAAAGCAGATGACTCTATGCACTATCACCTCAGTAACAACCATACAAAAATAGACAAATATATCCCCCTCCCTTTTTACTAAACCACAATAGCAGTTTTTAGCGCAGGGAGCTGCGCTGAATGCCCAGCGCTGCTCTCAACACTCATAGGCTCCCTGCACTAAAAACCTCTATTGCGGTTTAGTAAAAGGGGACCTATAGACAGCAGATATAAATTCAGACACATTTTGATCACTAAATTTAAAATAAAATCATTTTTCCTACCTTGTCTGGTGATTTCATGAGTCTCTGGTTGCACTTTCTTCTTCTGACTGTGCATACAATCTTTCTTCCCTTTTTTTAACCTGTATGCTTCCTCTCCTCCAGACCTCATTCCTTCCCCCAACTTTTCCTTCCTCTTCCCTGCCCTTTCTTTCTCTCTGCCTTCCTTTCTTTTTGTTCTGTTTCTCTTCTTTCCTTCTGTCTCCCTGCCTGCCCTTTTTCTTTCTTTCTCCCTGCCCTCCCCCAAGCCACTGCCACTGCCATTGCCATCGGGGACCAGGACCCAAACGCCACCAATAACAGGCCCCAAGCTCTCCCTTCTTCGGCCAACCAGCATTCCTCTCCCCGACATCAATTCTGCCGTGGGGAAGAGGAAGGCTGATCAGCCCAAGATAGTGATCAACCTATTGGGGGAAATGCTGCCGCGTCCTGCCTTCGCGGAAACAGAAAGTAGGCAGGACCCGGCAGGAAGAAGAACAAATGCTTCACTAATCTGTCTCCCGCATTAGCCCGTAGCGAACGCTTGCTTCAGGGCTCTCAACATGTGCGTGCTGGCTTCCCTTCTCCCCCCCTCCCCCCAGACATAACTTCCGGTTTCGGAGGGAAGAGAAGAGAAGCCAGCACGCACATGTTAGAGCCCGGAGCATAAGTTCGCTACAGGCTGAAATCTCCAAGCTGGTTTTTTTGGGGGTTTTTTAATGTTCAGCAGCGGCAGATGACAGCTGGGCGGACCGCCCAGCTAAAAGGCCCTAGGGAGAACACTAGAGAGGAAGGCTGATCGGCCCTTAGATCAGGACGGCAATACGAGTCTATCACGGAGCCCGGGATGGGCTCCGTGATCGACTCACATTGCCTTCCTGAGCTACTGGTCGATCGCGATCGACGCATTGGGCACCCCTGTTGTAAACCGTGCCGAGCTCCACTTCCGTGGAGAGGATGCGGTATATAAACTTAAGGTTTAGTTTAGTTTAGTTGGGACGTGCTGGTGTCCGGCTTCCCCCCTGGCCTCCCGCGCATCCTTTTACCTAATTTCAGAGGCGGAGCAGCCTGCAGAGAGGATCGCCGGTGCTAGCGATCTTTGCAAGCTGCCATAGGCCTTCAGAGCTGTTTCCTCTGCCGCGAGTTTAAAAAAGGTTTGGATAAATTCCTATTATTGAGATGGCTCGGGAAAATCCACTGCTTTATTCTTAAAATAAGCTGCGTAAAATCTTGTTTTATTACTTGGGATCTAGCTAGGGACCTGGGTTGGCCACTGTTGGAAACAGGATACCGGGCTTGATGGACCTCCAGTCTGTCCCAGTATGGCAATTCTTATGTTTTTAAATATAACTTTAATAGAATTAATCCTTATTAAACTGAAATTGTAACTTTAATCCAGTATAAATGAATCATGTGTTCAGGAAAGGATGATTTTAAAAGCAGGGCATAGACCTCAAAAATATATATCTTGTATTAAAAACAAAAGACAGGAGAAATATAAAAAAAATTAGAAATTTTAGGCCAGAAAAGAAGTTCGGGAAGAGAAAGCACAAGGTTATGAAAATAAAGCTGGCCAAGAGAATGGAGAATTCAGAGAATACAGCTACTCCCACAGTTCCTAAAACTGTCTTTGATTTGCATCTGAATTTGGCTGACATGTCAATACTAACACAGGACTAACCTTATTTCCCCACTGCTCTAACACTCGTCTGTACAACATTCCCCAATATGATGACATCATTCTTTTATTATAAGATAGTAAAGACGCTAATTTATACGGATTGCTATACCTGCTTTGCAAAAAGAAATACAGAGAACTCTAAAACAAACAATTGGCAGATACTACCAAAAGCATAAACTGTACTTCTGATTCCATAAATTCCTGCACACATTCTTGATCAGCTTCCTGTTTCGACAGGATAGGTTTTTAAATTTCACACCACAGAAATATGCAATTAATCAGCAGTTGACTCAGACATATCTATGAATATATTCTTGTTCAGAACAAATGTTCTTTGAATTTGGCTTGTGACAGACAAAATTCAGATACTGTTTAGCATGCATCACTATGACTTTAAAATACATGAGACATAGTGTTGCTCTTCAGAAGATAGCATCAGGCGATGTACAAAATACGACACTGCATCAGCAACCCAAGGAATTTACACAATACAAATCCTTTTTAATTACTGTGCTTTTTTTCTTCAGTCAGGCAAAATTATTAGATCCCGAGCAGAGCTCTGTACGTGAGGAATGAATAATTTATAAAGCCCTTGATTTCATGACTGCAGTGATAACTAATGAAAACTGGAAGACTAGCCCCAAAACATGCATTGTGACTTTATATATTGTCCTTCTTGCGGCAAGAAATCAAAGCAGTTTACATAAAATGAAAATAGGAAAAAACACTGTTCATGATTTAGTGCAGAATACCCAGCAAGATAAATAAAGCTACTGCACACATAGCCAAAGAGAAGACAAATGCCATATTTTCTTAATTCTAAGATAATAATAACAATAATTTTATTCTTCTATACCGCCATAGTCAGATGACTTCTAGGCGGTTCACACCGAAGAGGGCTGGACAATCAGCAAATTACAGATGGAAGAAAGAGCTGAGGAGGTGTGTAACTTATTCATGCAGCCAAGCTGATATGTTTGCTGTATCGTGCAACTAGCTTCTGCATTTCTACGAGAAGTTTTTCAGTTGCTCCTGAAGCCAGGTGAGCACCGCTTCCTTTACTTCATCATCAGAAGTAAAATTGCGACCTCACAGCATCTCCTTCAGTGGACCGAAGATAATCCATGCTGTAAGGAGGATGTGGAAGACGTCCGTACCCAATCTGTTGCACTGTACTTTTTTTGCTGGTTTTTAACATCCATGGAAAGTAGGTGTGACTTACATTTGATAGCATCTTAGAATCGAGGTCCAAAATTTTGAACCACACGGCCTAATTCCTTATTCTCTCCACTACAACATCCACATAGCCACTCGGGGCCTTGGGCACGCTCCGCAATCGGTACTGGTACCATACCCATTGAACAGCTGGCGGGGAACAGAACTGTGTGGTGCACTTTCTGCATCTGGACTCATTCTGTGCCGCCAACTATCTGTCCTTTTATTATTGTTATTGCCTAACACCTCTTGTATATCCCATCAATACACCAGTTTAGCATGCATCGATCATCAATCTTTTCCGTTACAGCTCCCACGCTCTGGAATGCTATGCCTGCAGATCTATGAGAAGAATCATCTTTGGAACGATTTAAAACAAAATTTAAAACATTTTTATTTAAAGGCGCTTTCAAGCTTTAATTTAACATATTCGCACTTATTTTTCTTCTCTCATAATTAACACAAAAGGGTCCCATCCAATTGTTCTTCCCTTTATTGTCTCTCTTTATAGGCTATGTAGTTCTACCCCTTTACCCTAGTATACCAGTATGTCATATCGTTCGTATCCCCCAGATTTTACTTTTTAATGTAAATTTATCTGCACTCAGTTCAGAAATTCGATAACCGAAATAGCAAATTTTTAATAAAACTTGAAACCTATGCTTTCCCTGGCCTAGGGTATGTGATCTTCAAGAGGTTAAGTCCCTGTGCTGCTTCAGCAAAGAAGTCAGTGGCCTCTTTTCCAGTCCACCGATACTGGTACTTATTGCACATGAATGAGGAATGCAGGTGTGAGCAGCTGGGAAAGAGGCCACTGACCCTAGGGCTTCCTCTCCAGCAACAATAAAGTTGCCAGTATTAACCATACCATACAATTTCTTAAATCCCACAAATTTCTATAAGGATTCATTGCGGCTTACAATAAGATTTGTCAGAGGTTCAAGCGTAATTACAGTAAGGTTCATGAGAGGTGATCATTAGAATGACAGAGAGAAGAGATAAGTTTTTAACATTTTTTTGAAATGGCTGTAGGATGAAGTCTGTTCCAGGTTTTGGGGCCCTGAAATTCAAAGGTTGTCTTGATTACTTTTGTCCAGTGAAATTGGGGAGCAGGAACGTGGTGGGTGGAAGGGAAAGAGAGAGAAAAAATACATTTTTCACATTTGCAAAATGTAGGTACATCTTAGAATTGAGGACATACAGAATATCATCCATAACAACAACAAAAAAAAAAGATTCAAAATAAAACATGTTGAAGTCCGATTCACTCAGATTTACACAGTGGAGGTCCCAGTGCTTGCAATGACTCAAATTCTAGGTACTACCAGGCTGGGAGAGCCAAATAGGATCTTAAATGAGTTTTGCACTTTTCTTCCAACCCACTACATGAAAGAGCAAGTTAAGATTATAAGATCACTATTAGCATAAACACAGTCCAGAAAGCTACAGGGGAGGAAATCTCTATTGCTATTTGAATACTACAGAAAATGACACTACCCAGAATAGGTAAAGTAACTGCATCCAAGTTCAACATAATATTCAAAAGTACTCCTGCAACTGGCTGCCAGATTTTTTTTTTAATTTGCTTCTCCTTCCCCCTCAAAAAATACACACATAGAACCACTTAACATTTGGATGCCTATTCTATGTATGTGAAGTTAGCTATTTTAAATTTTGGCAGGATTTAGAATGGGCCAAAAATTAAGGATAGCAGTAGTACTCTGTTGCATAGTATCTATGAGTCATACATGTACAGTATGTATATGTGACTATGTAAACCATATAGATAAATCTTCAAATACATAAATATGTGCTGCAGCTCAATAAACATATATCTAGATAAATGTTATATGTAACATATCATGCTCAGTATTTGCTAGTTTTGACTAGTACCCAAAAGAAAATGATAGTTATCCAATATGTTGAAAGCCCTGGAAGAGAAAGTGCTTCAAATCAAAATCATCCTGCCAAAATAGTGAAAAATGATTTACTATGGCAGCACTCAAGAGAAAGAAGACTGAAGCAGAGACTGCAGAAGCTGAGCATATAGGAAGCAAGAGGGATGCAAAAGTGGATCTAAACTCATGTTGCATGAAATTTGAGACTTGAAAACTGGGTCCCATAAAGTGGTTTGTTTGTACGCAACAATCTTGTTTGTTCTAAATAAACCTTTGCCTGCATCTTGTGCATTGGTCGCAGCACCTTTTTTTATCTTTTGCAATTCTGGTTGCCACATCTCAAAAAAAATATATAGTGGAACTAGAAAAGACACATAGGGCAGCAACCAAAACGATTAAAGGGATGGAATGATTCTCATATGAGGAATGGTTAAAGATATTCGAGCTCTTCAGCTTAGAGAACAGACAGTTAAGGGTAGATGAAGTCTATAAAATCCTGATTGGAGTGAAACAGGTAAAGACAAAATGATTATTTACTCTTATCAAAAAGTACAAAAACTAGGGGACATTCAATGAAATTACATGGGACACATTTAAAACAAATAGGAGAATTTTTTATTTTTTTTTTTCACTCTGGATCCAAGTGGCAAAAAGCAGATAGACCTGGGAAAAGCCACTGCTTATCTTTGGGATTAAGTGGCATGGAATCTTTCAATCTGGACTGGCCACTGTTGGATACTGGGCTAGATGGACCTTTGGTCTGACCCAGAACGGCAACTAATTTTTTATATTATTATTGTACTATTACTTTATCTGCTGCTAACTGCAGTGGAAACAGGCAGGGCAGATTAGGCTCACTGACAATGGCAAAGGGGAGAAGGGAAGGGAGGTTACTAGATAACTTCATATAGAAGGTTTTAAACTCTGAAAAATGTCCAGATATATTATGAATCCTTCTTCCTTCTGGACATTTGTGCAAAATTCACCTGACATCTCAAAAATGCTAGACAGTTTGCAATCCTAATCGCATTTTACAGATGTAAGTAAGCAAAAAGTTTGCCAATGGCTTTTCTGGTCCTGCCCATGACAACAGATATTATTTGGTGATGAACATTGCAAGAAAACTGAATGATTCAAAGTAGTTTTCATAGTAGAATTATAAAATGAAATAAACAAATATGAATTATTTACAATCCCTGTACATGTGCTTGCATGTATGTATGTGAGTGTACAGGTCTCAAACCTTTTATTCCTGGTGGGCAAATGGTTTTTCTTTTCTCTTTGTTTTAAGTTGTTGTAGAAAGCGTAAATTTAAGACAAGCTAATTGTATATTTTATAATGTGCTGACTGTTTGTCATTATTTTGTTATTATTCTATTATGTATGTTTTTATGTAACCCACACAGAACTGTGGATGGAGCGGGATATAAATTTTTTAAATAAATAAATATTTACAGTTTTGGGATTCATGAATTTGGTTATTTATGAGTCTCCAAATAAGCAGCATCCCTCCCACTTCCACAGCTTACCTTTGAAGTCCTGATGGTGTAGCAGTGAAGCTGGACAGGAATGATCTTCCTACACTCCTGCCCAGTGCAGATCCATGATCAACAATGACAGACGCAAGTTCCCCTAGTCTCAAGAAACTACTGTGGGAACTTGAGGCAGTCGTTTATTATCACGGATCTGCACAGAGCAGGAATGTAGAAGATTGCTCCTACCCCAGTTCACCGCTACACCGCCAGGACTTCAAAGGAAAGCTGTGGAGGGGTGGGGGGCCCTAAAATTATTTGTGATTTTTTTAAATATTTGCAAATATGAAGGGAAATGTGTGTATAACTGTTATAGATTGTGTGTGTCTGCTTGGCATGTGTTGTGTCTGTGGAACAGGTGACAAGAGGTGGAGCACTTGTAGACAGAAAATATTTAGGGGTGGAGCAGTTTAAGGCATGCAGGATCAGTTGAGGGAGGATTAGATTAGAGGGTGAAGCAAGTTGTGGGGTGGTGAGAGGATAGTTTTGGGTATGGGGTAGTCTGAGAGATGATAGAGCAGTTGTGGGTTGTATTTTGGAATAGGAAAGTTTGCAGGGGATATTTTTGGCATATGGAGAAGTTGCAGGGAATAAGTTTGGGTGTATACAGGATGGCAGAGCAGTTGTTGGGGGGCAGGGCCACTTTGAAAGGTGGAATTACCTACTCTTCTAAACACCCAAACTGTTTTGCTTTGTTCTCTAACTGCAAATTTCACTCTTAATTTTCTATCCACAGAAGCTAGAACTCTTTTTTCCCCATAGAAACACACTGGGACATTTTTGGGGGGAGGGCTTATTTCTCTGGAACCCAATGAATATGCATGAGATCTATTTGCATGCACTGCTTTCATTGTATGCTAACAGATCTCATGCATATTCATGGGGGAAATCCTGAAAACCCGACTGGATTGCGGCCCTCGAGGAGGGACTTTGGCACCCCTGCTGTAGACACCTTCTGGTATCTACCTTTTTTAAACGAGTTTTTAACCAGTTTTAAAACTACGTGGACGATGACTGCGCACAATTAAAACAGTTAAGTTAGGAAGCAGTAGGGCACCTGCTGCCGCCTAACTAACAGAACCATTTACAGAATAGGGCCCAAAGTGTCTATTTACTGGATTTTCCCCAAATGCTGAGTTTCATCCCTTTCTATTACGTTTTCAGGAGTAGCCTAGTGGTTAGTGAAGCAGTCTGAACTGGATTTGATTCCCTCTGCAGCTCCTTGTGACTCTGGGCAAGTCACTCACATTCCAGTGCCCCAGTTCCAAAATAAATACCTGTATATGATATGTAAACTAGTGCTGCCCGATTCAGAGAAATAAATTTTCAATTTGATTCAATTTGGCCTATTGAATTGATCTTTCGATTCACTTTTCCCACCCAATAGGGTGGGGTTTTTTTTGGGTTTTTTTCAAACATCCTGGCAGGTTTATTTTGTAGCCTCTCCCTTGCCTTGTACCCTGGATAAAACCTCTCTATTTCCCTCCATACAGCATATCTCCCTTCCTCCTCTCCATTATCATGTGCACCATCTCCCCCTGCCCTCTACCCTATGTCCAACATTTCTCCCTCTCTCTTCTCCATGGATTGCTCCCTACCCTTCACCATATGCAGGATATCTTCCTCTTACCCCTTTCTACCTCTGTTACATCTCTCACTTCCTCTCCTCCATCTCATCTCCACCAATCTTCCTCTCTCCTCTCCCCCCCCCCCCAATATAGCAGCTTTTCTTCCCTCTCTCCCATCCCCCTGTGAAGCAGCTTTCCATCCCTTCTATTCCCCTGGAAAGCACCGACCGACCGACCCCCCCCCCCTTCGGGCCTTCTAAAGTAGCAGTGGCGATGACCAGCTTTACAAACGCAGTGCGGTAAACAAGCTTCTTGCGGCCTGCCCTACCGCGTCATCAGGGACGCAACAGAAGAACGGCCTCAGCAGGGCGGGCCAAGAAAAGCCGGTTCACCGTGCTGCATCTGCCAAACCAGTCATCGCCACCACTACTGCTACTTAAGAGGCCTGTAGGTAAGTCTGGAGTCAGGACTCACTGAATAGGCGAGTCCAATTTTTTTTTTTTAAGTGAATCATTTCGAATTGATTCACTGAGGTGAATCGATTTGAATTGGCAAAATTAGGCAGCACTAATGTAAACTGCTTTGATTGTAACCACAGAAAGTCAGTATATCAAATCCCTTTCCAAGATAAACAGGCAGATATTCTCAAGCCTTTTTTGCGTAATTCTTGGATTGGAAAAAATAAAAACTAACCCCCTCTTTTACAAATGTGTAGCGTGAGTTTAACGCCGGCAGTGGTGGCAATTGCTCCGACGCTCACAGGAATTCGCATCAAAGCTAAAACTCGCACTGTTTGTTTGCAAAAGAGAGGGGTAAATGTTCGATAAAGCACTATTACAATGTAGCATCACAGCTTTAAGCAAAACTGTACAACTTACCCCTTATAGTGAGTTTTTACTTTGATGAGGTCAATCTGTAGATTCATTCTGAAGTCCATTCCGCTGGGCATGGCAAGAAAACACGTTACAGGTTTAAAAGTGGGCCAAAGGTATCCTCCCAACAGTCTATGTTGGCATTCCTTTCAAGCATATCTCAGCTTTTTTCTTCTACAATGAAGCCAGTCCAACTACACATACAAAAAAAATAAATTAATTCATCTATACCAGAAATACTGCACTATTTATAAAACATGAGCGTATACACTATAATAAGTACATCAAAATATTATTTTAATGGCTAATATTGATAGTACTACATTATAATATTTCTCAATTATTGATCAGGCTCTGGGTAAGATGCGTATGGTATGGGGTCATTTTTCAGTATCTTGACACAATATCTATTAATGTGTTTTGATGTATTATGTATGTAAACCACTCAGAATTGTATATGGTGTGGATTATAAATTTAACATACAAACACCAACAATAATGTGACAAAGCCATCACTGTTTTTAATAGTTAATGAAATAACAGCATCTCTTTCCTTTCATTCTTCAGGTTTGTGGTAGTGATTGAGTTTCCAACGCTCCCGTAGACTTCAAGAGGTAGAGTGGATGCTTCTATGCAGATACCAAAGATTTCAGAACTAAATCTGACTCTACTAAAATCATATTACTATCACTACTAGACTTAAGTAGAGCTGTACAACATTATGGGCTCCTTTTATCAAGCCACTCTAGTGGGGTTAGACGCGCGCTGGCCAAAAAACTACCGCCTACCCAAGGCAGGCATTAGCAGCTAGCACGGCCGGCGGTTTAATGCGCGTTGAACCGCTAGCGCAGCTTGGTAAAACGAGCCCTATGGGCTCCTTTTACGAAGGTGCGCTAGCGTTTTTAGCGCGCGCTAGACTCTAACACCTCCATAGAGCTGGCGTTAGTATTTTCCATGTAGCGCAGGGTTAGCGCACCTTCGTAAAAGGAGCCCTATATGCAGGGTCTGTCTGACATTATATACAGGTGCTTTCTCTACCCCTAGCGGGTTCACAACCTGTTTCGTTTTCTTGTTTCGTATCTGGGGCAATGGAGGGCTGGGGTGACTTTGCTCAGGGTCACAGGGGTCCACTTTCCCCCAGATCTCAGGTCACTGCACTAACCACTGGTGGGCTACTCCTCCCCTCCCTTAAAGCATCATAATAGTCTCGGTTATCAGTTCCCACCACAAGTTCTAATTTCTTTAATAGCATTCCCCCCCCCCCCAAAAAAAAAAAGAAGAAACTGACACCGAATTTGTTCATGCCTAAATACAAAAGTAGCATTCTCTAGGACTCACTTTTCTCAACACATCTTGATTTTTAAAAAAATAAAATAAAAAGCCAGACTCGGGCTAAGGTCGCTAAAACTCAGATTTATTTATTTTTTTAATTCTTTATTCATTTTTAAAACTTTTATCAAGTGTACAACAATCTTAATAAACACAATTAATCAGAGCACTTGCATATGTTATCATTATAATTTATTTATTATTATCACAGCTCTATAAATAACAATTAAATTAAATTATTATTAGTGAAGTGTTCAGACCAATACCCATATATTCTGTGATCTCACTGAACTGGGGTACATTTGGGACCATCATAACACTTCTATTGTCTAATTGTTATTTATAGAGCTGTGATAATAATAAATAGAGATCTAATAAACATCACAGAATAACATTGTATATCTCCCTACTAGTTGGTATATCATTATAATTTAAACATACAAATGTAACCCTCTCCCTACCCTCCCTCAAAGCCCTTCATTTATAATAAGAAACCTATATTTGTACCCCTCCCCCCTCCCAATACTATATGGTGTATGATAATAGAAAAATGGCATTTAATCATAACAAAAAGACGTTAATGGCTCCCAAATTTTAATAAAACTATTATAATTTCCATTTTGTATCGCTATTGATCTTTCCATTCTATATATGTGCTAAAACTCAGATTTAACACCGTATGCAGCGCTCTGCATACCTCCGAGACTACTCAGTGAAGTTTTGCAGTCCATAAAAAAGTTTCCGCCTACTTCGTAAACCTTTGCAACCGAACGAAGAAAGCGACTCCTACCTAACGAGAGTTTCCCCCGCTGCCTTCCTTCACAATGTCCGGGAAGAAACAGACTTCTCACGACAGAGCTCCAAAGAGTTTTGAGTCAAGAAGTGGAAAGAAAAAAAAGGGGGAAGAGCTCAGCCTGTTTCCAAAGCCCGACAGGCAGTCGCGACTCTGCGCCGGTGGACGTGTTTTGCTTCTTCCCCAAGACCTGCCCCTGGTTTCAGAGATACCAAAGCCGCGCGCATTGGACTGCCCTCAACGCGCGCGCGCGCGCGCGCACCCCCATCGCCCCCCCCCCCCTCTTCGCGCGCGCGCGCTCGGGAACCGTCCCGTCCTCCTCACGTTCTCAACCTCGTTCTCAAGCTGCCAACCTCCTCCCAATCCTACCTTCCAACTCACGCGCCCGCTACCAGCCCCGCTGATTTCCTCCTCCAGTGCCCCGCCCTCCTCTGACGCAACTGCTCTCTCTCTCGGCCGCGTTCCGCCCTGCCCGGAAGTAGGAAGTGGCGCGCGGGGGGCTGGCGGTAGAAAGCTGCGGGCTGGTCGCGAGCGGGTAGACTGGTTGGGAAAGGGGGAGATGCGGGACTGGGGTTGCAGAGCTATGAAAGAAGAAGGAGGAGGAGGAGGAGGTGGTCGCGTGTGAGTTGTTGAGTGCCTGCTTCTTTCGTTTTGTCTCTCACTCGACTACCTTAGGTCGGCTTCGACCTCTTTAGTCCTCGGCTGCCTGCCTGGAGGAAGGAGTCGGGGCCCAGGACCGCTCTCGTCCCGAGGCGCAGTTTGTAGGAAGCCTTACGTGTGTTCAGTAGAGGACGCGCGGAGCCTGCGAAGTGTCTTCTGGTTTATGCACGCATGCACTTGCTGCCTTGAAATATATAAATGCAAGGGCTTTCTATATATACCCCGTAGCTTTATTTTATTGTTCTTGCAATTTTGGAAAATGATTTTTCCTTTTTAACTGCTCTGGATATAATTTTCTAAAGTATTTTTTTTTGCATGTGATCTGAGTCATGTTCTACATGTGAAAGTGGCTTTTATTTAAAATTGTGCGGATGTAAAGATATGTAATGTAATGAAATGAAATTTATTTCTTATATACCGCTATATCCTTTAGGTTCTAAGCGGTTTGAAGAAAATATACATTAAGATTATAAATGAGAAGTAAGAAGGTACTTAAAAAATTCCCTTACTGTCCCGAAGGCTCACAATCTAACTAACTGTATACTTTTAAGAAGCTTGCGTTTGGGATGAACTTGTGTACCTAACATGGAACATGGATGATGGAGTAGTATATAACCAGACACATTGTGAAACCGGGATACAAATTATATTGAAATTATAGGGTGGATCAAATTGGTAGAGGGGGTAGCGTTATTTGTTAAATGTGGCATAGAGTCAAAGAGGATAAAAGCCTTGCCAGAAACAAAACATTAGCATGGAATCTTTATGGACAGAAGTTCCATACATCAGAGGTCAGTTAGCAACCTGCGACATGCATCAACGGTTTCGTATGGCATGTATTGTGGTTGTCAGAGCAGAGGGGAAGTCAGTAGCATGCTTCCAGCTGCTGTTAGAGGACCCCCTGCACATACTCAGTTCATGAACCAAGTATGAACAGGGAATGCTGGCATCAGCAGCTAGAAGGCTTGCCAACTTCCCTGCTCTCAGAGAGTATGGGGGGGCATGAGCAGAGAAAATCTTCAGCTGGCAAGACTTTGGTATCCCTGCCAGCCAAGGTATTAATTTTAGTGAGCAGGGGGGAGGGGGGTTTAGTGATTAAATGCATGATGGCACTGTAGAATAGGCTACCGACCCTTGTCATAATGGGAATAATAGAGTGGTGGGGGTAATACTACCTGGATGGAATACAGAGACATAAACCTGCTCAGATTTGATGTGACCTATGCAGAAATCCCAAATCTGTACAAAAACTAATCAATAATTGGTGTTAACAAGTACTTAATTGGCAGCAATTGGGAGTTATGGATAAATCTGCACCTAAATTTCACAACATACAAGCCAAAAGAGCATGTGACCATGGGAACAGCATGGTCGGGGGCATTCACAGAAATTAGGGGCAATGTTATA
The DNA here is from genome assembly GCF_902459505.1 of Geotrypetes seraphini. Lineage (NCBI taxonomy): Eukaryota > Metazoa > Chordata > Amphibia > Gymnophiona > Dermophiidae > Geotrypetes > Geotrypetes seraphini. The sequence goes on from NC_047098.1 coordinate 19,372,846, forward strand.
GTGTGTCTGTGTTAGTGCCCTTAACTGTCTTCAGTTGATCACAAACATTTATATCAGCATTGGGAAGGGTTTAAGTGCTCATGTTCAAAGTGGGGCATAAGAAATGCATCAAGCTCATACTCTGTAAAGGGCTCACTACACAGAGCACCCTTTACAGAATCTTATCTTACATCAAAACATAATAGCAGATAAAGGCCAAATGGCCCATCCATTTTGCCCCTCTGCAGCATCCACTATCTCCTCTCCATATAGGCTAAGGCTCTCAACACTTGCACTGTGAGGTCATAGCTACAGTAATAAGCTAAGGTTCTCAACACTTGCACTGTGAGATCATAGAACATTACTGTAATAAGGTAAGGTTCTCAACACTTGCATTGTGAGGTCATACGTTACTGTAATAAGCTAAGGTTCTCAACACTTGCACTGTGAGGTCATAGAGCTTTATGGTTATAGAAACATAGATCAAACAAAACTCAAAGAACTCGTATGTGAGAAGACACAGAGAAAAATAAAGGAAATTAAATTCCTTAATCCTTATTTAATAGTGAGAGAATTTCAGTAACTCTAGCAACACAGCAGCATAAGTCACTAATAATAGCTGCATGCAGGGGAAAAAAATCCCAACTCTTTTACAAAACTGTGGTAGCGATTCCCACGTGGCAAATGCAACGCAGCCCATTCAATTCATATGTGCTTGATCACATTTGCTGTGCCAGGGTTTGCTACCATGGCTTTGTAAAAGGGGCCCTTAGTCTTTTTCTTGACCTTTTAACCAGTCCACGATAGCATACTACCTTCTATCCCATGATTTTTTTAAAATTTCCTGAGGGATCTCTCATGAGGGGCTTTGTCAAATACCTTCTGATAATCCAAGTATATTATATTAACAGGATCATCTTTATCCATGTTTGTCTGCTCTTTAGAAAATACTTCCTGTTGCTAAATCCAATGCTAGTGCATTGCTGTTGTAGTGCCCCTAGTGACTGTTGGTGATATCCCACCTCTTTTTGGTACAAATTAGAAAATGAAGGGACAAATTTGTCCCAGTCCCCATGAGATCTATCTCCATCCTGTCCCCGTAAATTCTGTCCCTGCCCCATCCCTGCAAAGCTCTGCTCGCATCTACACAAGCCTCAAACACTTATGATTTTAAAGTGTTTGAGGCTTGTGCAGAAGAGGACAGTTTGCAGGAATGGGACAGGGATAGGGCTCTTCATTTTAAATTAAACTGAAAGTTAATTGGAAGCCAGTAGACCCTATTTAAAAAGGGTGATGACATCTAACGTCTTATATATAAAACAGTATGCCTCCAAATTTTGTACCATCCATACGTGCCATCTCTGTGGGTTCTTCAGTATACCCAATCATTTTGAAGAGTTAGCTCTTATGACACTATCTGCAGTTTCCCAAATGGTTTCTTTTAGGCAGCATTGCATAAAGAGCATAGCAATGATCTATGCGACTCTTTCCAAAAATACTAGGACTAGGGGGCATGCGATGAAGCTACTGAGTAGTAGATTTAAAACAAACCAGAGAAAATATTTCTTTGCTCAACATGTAATTAAAATCTGGAATTTATTGCTGGAGAATGTGGTAAAAAGCAGTTAGCTTAGCAGAGTTTAAAAAAGGTTTGGCTAACTTCCCAAAAGTCCATAAACCATTATTAAGATAGATTTGGGAAAATCCACTGCTTATGCCAAGGATAAGCAGCACAAAATGTTTTTTCCTTCAGATCTTGCCAGGTACTTGTGACCTGAGTTGGCCACAGTTGAAAACAGGATACTGGGCTTTGGTCTGTCACAGTATAGCAACTCTTATGTTCTAACACTATTGATTATATCACCATTTTAAAATCTGCCCGATACAAAACTGGTTGAAGCTGATCAACCGGTTTCAGTTTACTCAGAGCTTTATTGCTAACCTGATTTTTGCAACAAACAAGAGGTATCCAACACCATCCCTAACAGCTCATATTGTATCCCTGAGGCTGAAAAAAAAATGATATGCATCAGAAAAGACCAAATCAAGACAATGAGAATATTTAGGTTTTTCTGATATATGTATCATCCTCCTTCCCATTCCTCCCGCTTCCCTTCGTTATGGCGAATATGTCCTTGTGGAAGAAATTTGAGTGACTACTTTCCCTGGAGGTTGGTATGTTTATTCTTGCGTTTTCTTTCTCCTTATACACTTCATTACTTTGACACTGACGTTTATTCATGTATTGCTTGAAGGCCTCAAAACGTTCCTTTGTTTGACCTTAGCCCTCGGCAACTATTCTACTGGCCACGGAAACTGTTAGTCTCAGGAATGGTTTTAGGGCTGAAGGGCTCCTCGTCAGCTGCCGGAGCAACATACCAGGTATCGTTCCAAAGAGCAAAAGTGAGAGGACCAGAAAAAGCTATGTACCCATCTTTTCAGTCAAACTTGATGGGCTATAATGAGAGCAAGCAGCTAACAAATGGCAACAAAGGCATTCCAACAGCATTAGAAACTGGAATGGAGACTGACCACATTTTTATTCCGCCCGAGGTAGTAGGACTTGATTAGGATTGTGTAAAACTAATCTTCCATTTTATAATCACAAGAGAGAGTTTTCTGCTTCCCATATCTAGATTATACCCGACTACAGCATAGCCATTCTACATTAGCTTTTTAGAGTTCTGCTAAAGGCTCATTCTATCCCAGGAGACTCGCAATCTGGCTGTGGTACCTGGGGAAATGTAGGGTCAAGCAGCAGCACGGGGATTGCAGCCGCTATCTCAAGGTGTTAAGGCAGCATTTCTAACCACTAAGCCACTTATCCACTGGCTGCGTGACCATTATTCTGTAAAATAGTAATAAGGTTCTAACCTAAATCACCCCCTTTTTACAAAATTGTAGTACGGTTTTTAGTGCCGACCATAGTGGTAACAGCTCTAATGCTCATAGAATGCCTATGAGCATTAAAGCTATTACTGCCGCAGCCAGCGCTAAAATCCGCACTACAGTTTTGTAAAAAAAGGAGAGGGGGGGGTAAAAAGGAGGGGGGGTAAATTTAAGTCTGGTTTGAAAATTCTTCTCTTCTTTTTTTTTTTTTTTTGTCCCAGGTATTCCCGGTATGGATAGTTTCATGAGGGTTTGCTTCTGGCCTCAGCTGCATGCAAATCTAACTCATGAATATTCATTGTGGGTAGCCTGAAAACCTGATGGGACTAGGTTGGAAATGGCTGATGTTTGAAAAACAAAATAATGTATTTAGAAGTGGGGACAGCCGTAAAGCTATGAGCTAAATAGAAAAACTTATATGAAACATGCTGTTAGCAAGTATTGGAGGGAACGCCAAACAAAACAGACATGTAAATCATAAATAACATGGAGAAAAACAGACCTCAATATTGTGGCTCTTGGGCCCATAAGATGCCTGTAGGAGCCTGAATCATCACGGGTCTGTAAAAAACAAAAAACCAACAAACAACTCCACAACATGTACGGCAATGGTTTGTTTGGTTTTTTTTTACTTTTTCTTTTCAGTATATGCTTAGTTTCAAGGCTCCACACTAATAACTTCAAAGGTTGATGGCTACAACAGGGTATAATGTGTGTGTATATATATATATATATATATATATATATGTGTGTGTATGTATGTATGTATATATATATATATATATATGTGTGTGTGTGTGTATGTATATATGTGTGTGTGTGCCAAAATTGGCATGAAAAACATTCATTCATTTCTTGAGCACTGTCCCAGAGCAAATATGTGCTGCCCGGGCTAGCGGATGCTGGACAGAGTGAGCAGGGAAAGTAGAAGGCCTACTGCTGGACAGGGGGGATCAGGTAAGAGATGCTGGTGGACAGGGGGGAGGTAAAAGGAAGGGAGATGGCCTACTGCTGGACAGGGGGAACAGGGAGGAGGTGCCCCTGGACAGGGGGGAGATTAAATGAAGGGAGAAGGCCTACTGCTGGACAAGGGGGAGCAGGGAAAAGGTGCCCCTGGACAGGGGGGAGATTAAACGAAGGGAGAAGGCCTACTGCTGGACAGGGGGAGCAGGGAAGAGGTACCCCTGGACAGAGGGGAGATTAAACGAAGGGAGAAGGCCTACTGCTGGACAGGGGGAGCAGGGAAGAGGTACTGCTGGACAGGGGGGAGGTAAAATAGTGATTAGGAAGAAATTTAGCTTTTGATTGCATAGTGCACATAAGTAAATGTGGACACACCATAACGGACAGACAGAAATGTTGAAGAAGCCTATAATAAGGATAATTTGCTTCAATTTTCAGCAGTAAGTCTAAGGGCTCCTTTTTCAAAGGCGGCTTGCGGGGTTAACACACGTGACTTTTCATCATGCGCTAACCCCCGCGCTGGCCAAAAACTACTGCCTGCTCAAGAGGAGACGTAGTGGCTAGCGACTCCGGCGGTTTAGCGCACGCTATTACGTGCGTTAAATCGCTAGCGTGCCTTTATAAAAGGAGCCCCAAGTTTTACACACAGAATGGTGGAATCAAATTAATAAAAAGGTTTTCCTTGAACCATAGGGGAAATCTTTTCTAAACTGGGCTCCGCATGTCTGGGAACTGTGTGTGCTATCAAAATCCTTTTGCTTGTCGAGTGCATGAGCAAAGTAACCTGGTTTGGTCAGCCTGGGAGTTGAGATGTGAAGTAGCCAGCAGTAAATTTGCCTGCTTCTGCTTCAAAGCACTACACGGACTTGCCCCTAAATATATAACTGACCTTTTCGTCTTCTCGGCCAACAGACACAAGAGAAGCTCACATTCCAACTTCGTTTCCCCCCCAGTGAGAGGTTGTAAACTGAAAAAATACCATGAACATCTCTCGCACCAAGCAGCATCATGGGGTAAAGACCTAGAACAATTGCTTTCGCCCACTACTTATGAGGAATTTAGGAAACGTCTGAAAACACACCTGTTCCTAAAGTATCTAGACAACTGATCCTCTCTTCTCTCTCCCCTCTATAGCGATTAACTTGTTCTATTGATCACTCTCTCCTCAAAAATGGATTTCCTGTCCTATTAACCCTCTTTCTTCCTCCCCTCTTAAAGTCAATCAATTTGTACCTTTGCTTAATCTTTGTAAACCGCATAGAACTTCACGGTATTGCGGTATATAAGCTGTTATTATTATTATTAGTCCAGGTAATTTGAGCAATTACATTTCTATCCGTTTCACTGAGACTGAAGCTGATTGTAACCCACACACACATGAACACTGTCTAGTTGTAATGACTACGTACTGATACACTAGGAACAATGATTCTCATTTGTACATGTGCCTGGACCACCCAGAAGGAGATATATTCACTGATTATAGAGGTTAATGGCTCCTTTACCTCATGAGGGTTTTCTACCTGCCCTAAATAGGCCTGCTCTTACGATCGTGAAGCTAAGCAGCGTCAGGCCTGGTGAGTTCCTGGATAGGAGACCTGGGAATACAAGGTGCTGTGGGCTGAGGGGCCCTATGTTGGGCAGCAGTAACATAGAAGTAGAGCCACACACTGCATAGAAACATGATGGCAGATAAAGGCCAAATGGCCCATCTAGTCTGCCCATCCGCAGTAACCATTATCTCTTTCTCCGAGAGATCCCATGTGCCCATCCCAGGCCCTTTTCAATTCAGACACAGTCTCAGTCTCCATCACCTCTTCCGGGATTTTCCATGCAACTACCACTCTTTCTGTAAAAAAAAAAAAAAAAAAAGTATTTCCTTAGATTACTCCGGGGCCTATCACCTCTTAACTTCATCCTATGCCCTCTCAGGAGAAGGCAATAGCAAACCACTCCTCTACTCTGCCTTGAAACATCACAGGGTAGATTCCTCCTTGTGCTATGAGTCAGTGGCTGACTCAGTGGCATGATCCATCCACCCCTTTCACATAGTTAGAAAGGAAGGCTCTGCTCCACTTAAAGGATTAATAAAAATAGTGATCAGCTTCTCTGAAGTCATCTTTTTCCATTGTCTTATGTAAGTACCTAGGGCCAGGTGACATAGTAACATAGTAGATGACGGCATATAAAGACCCGAATGGTCCAGCCAGTCTGCCCAACCTGATTCAATTAAAAAAAATTTTTAAACATTTTTTTGTCTTAGCTATTTCTGGGCAAGAATCCAAAGCTCTGCCTGGTACTGTGCTTAGGTTCCAACTACTGAAGTCTCCATCAAAGCTCACTCCAGCCCAGGTGAATTTATTATTTTTCCATATATCAACAATAGCTGTTCATATATTCAGTGCCTACAGGCAAAATAAACTTAACAATGGAACTGGAGGAAAAACAGAACAATTTTTGGATGTTTTTATGCCTAGGAAGTGAATCACCCTCTTTAGTTAGAGGAAGACGGGGTTCTGAGGCTTTTCCTCTGGCTACATTTTTAAGTTTATTTTGCCTGTAGCCATTGAATATATGAACAGCTATTGCTGGTATATGGATGTTTAATCATTAGCTGACACAAAATATGAAAAATAAAAATAGTGCATTTGGCTTTTAATATGAAGCTATTGAGGGCAGGGATTGTTTGATAGTCAATGACTGCGCTGCCAAGCAGCAACAGCCATGAAACCCTTAAAATCTCTATGGGCTTCGGGGCCGTTACCGCAGCTTTGTAAAACAGGCACTAAAACCAGTGAGCTGAGACTTGGTAAATCAAGAGTTAAAATCCTGCTTCTCTCAGTGATGGTGGGCAATTCATTCCACTTATAATCTAAGTCTGCAAATGAGGTAATAGAATATCCTTATATTACTACTACTATTTATTATTTCATTTACAAACTTATCCTCTATAATAAAACCCTGAGCGCGCATGCGCACTTAGGGTTTTGTGATCCCTGCCACTGTGCTGTGTGCCTCCGTGCCGAATTTGATTTCCGGCGCGTGGGCAACTTGCGGTGGCGGTTTAACTCCTGTGCTGCCAGGATGCCTCTTCTCACCCCCGGACCAGCAAACGCAGCAGCCGCGGGGCATTTGCTAGGCCAACCCCGATAATGCGAGGTGGGCCGGCCTAGCAAAAGCCCTGAGGCTGCCCGGGCTAGTGGATGCTGGACAGGGTGAGCAGGGAAAGGAGAAGGCCTACTGCTGGACAGGGGGATCAGGTAAGAGGTGCTGCTAGATGGGGGGGGGTGATAAAACAAAGGGAGAAGGGGTGCTGCTGGACACGGGGAGCAGGGAAGGGGTGCTGCTGGATAGGGGGAGCAGGGAAGGGGTGGTGGTGGACAGCTGAGGAAAGAGAGGCAGAAAGAAAGAAAGACAGTGGCCAAGGAGAGAGAGACAGAAAGAAAGACAGTGGCCAAGGAGAGAGAGACAGAAAGAAAGACAGTGGTCAAGGAGAGAGAGACAGAAAGACAGCGGGCAAGGAGAGAGAGACAGAAAGACAGACACACACCTATTCTAGCACCCGTTAATGTAACAGGCTTAAAGAGTAGTGGCTCAATATTTAAACATAGTTGGCATTTGAAATGTCAGTCATGCCATTTAAATAATTAATAGATATTCGGGAGGAAATTCATCAAGGTGGGATAAAAGATTACCTTGTACCACCTCTTATTTCACTGTCAGATTCAGCAACCTGTGCAATTTCAGTTCCACAGGTTGCTGAATCCCATTTTAAAAGAATAAGATTGCTTGTGAGCAACCTTACAAGCAGCTTTATTCCTAATGCTCCCAGGGTGGCAAAGCAGTCCTCCCCCCTCCCTCCCCCCCCCAAGCTGGTGAAGCTTTACTCCCTGCCTGAAGCCTTGCCATACCCACTCCCCACCCCCAAGATATCGGTACCCAGCCCCTACCCCACCCCCACATGTGCAAGACTCCTAAAGAGGTTACCCCTAACGTCATCCAGAAGGGTCATGTTTACATATAACCCACAGGAAATTAAGTTGGGTCATGTTAGGGCCCTAATGTTGATTAGGGTAGTTGTCGGGATAACAGCTACCATTCCCTTTGAATATTGGGGCAGAAAATACCTCATTTAACTAGCTTTGGGTTTGGACAGGTTAAGTTACTCGAGAGGGTTCAGAGGAGAGCGACGCGTCTGATAAAGGGGATGGAAAACCTTTCATACGCTGAGAGATTGGAGAAACTGAGTCTTTTTTCCCTGGAGAAGAGAAGACTTAGAGGGGATATGATAGAGACTTACAAGATCATGAAGGGCATAGAGAGAGTGGAGAGGGACAGATTCTTCAAACTTTCGAAAAATAAAAGAACAAGAGGGCATTCGGAAAAGTTGAAAGGGGACAGATTCAAAACGAATGCTAGGAAGTTCTTCTTTACCCAACGTGTGGTGGACACCTGGAATGCGCTTCCAGATGACGTTATTAGGCAGATTACGGTACTGGGATTTAAGAAAGGATTGGACAATTTCCTGCTGGAAAAGGGGATAGAGGGGTATAGATAGAGGATTACTGCACAGGTCCTGGACCTGTTGGGCCACCGCGTGAGCGGACTGCTGGGCACGATGGACCTCAGGTCTGACCCAGCAGAGGCATTGCTTATGTTCTTATTAATGGGGCATAGTTATTATTGTGGGCTACCTTTTAAATAGTATTATTTTACTGTTAATCCCAATTATTAGTAACCAGTGCTCAAATAGCATGAGTTAGTGGTAAAATAATGTTTTAGCCGTAACATATTAGTAACTACACCCCTAAATCCAGAAAATTTAAATTTACTGCTTTCTAAGCTAAGTGCTTTATTTGCTAATCATTTATCCTATAGATACAAAATGGAAGAAACCTGTTGTATTAATCAGCTCAAATAGACCAAAAAAAAAAAATAATTTTGAGCACAAGGAAGGAAGATCAAGTCAAAAAATGTGCAGTTATTCCAATAAAAGTACTTGTATGTAATATGTAAAGCACTTTTTACTGCAGAAAGATTAAAATATTAAAGAATTAAAGAATTAAAAATACGGTTGTTTGCTTTGTTTCTACAAAAAAAATTCCTGCAAGCATGTAAATCTACATCCATCCAGCAGATGGCATGAAAACATAAGGAATGGGATAGCAAAGGCCAGCAATTCTTGGTCTGAGCAGGGAGGCCCTGGTTACGTTCCTTCACACCACTGAAGTAGTAAAATAGGAGAAAGTGGAAGTAAACTCTAGGGCAGGGGTAGGCAATTCCAGTCCTCGAGAGCCGGAGCCAGGTCAGGTCTTCAGGATATCCACAATAAATATGCATGAGATAGATTTCCATCTCAAGGAGGCAGTGCATGCAAATCCATCTCGTACATATTCATTGTGGATATCCTGAAAACCTGACTTGGCTCCGGCTCTCAAGGACCGGAATTGTGTACCCCTGCTCTAGGGGAAAGTTTAGGATGAAACAAAGCTTATTGCTCAGGGAAGAGAGACACTCAACCCTCTGTTCATGTTGTGCATAGATGAACATACCAGTCAATATAAAGGCAAATCTATAAGCTAGTGCCTAAATTTAAGTGCTGATAGCATAAATATTTGTTAGAAGTCTAGCATTTGTACACATTGGCACCATTAATTGAAATTGCGCACGTGTCATAACTAGCATGCAAAAATTGCTTAGCACGCAACTGCTAGGGGACTGAACATGTGGACAGACCATGGGTATGTCATGGGCATGTCACAAGTGATACCCACAACTTATAATACTATCAGTAAATTGGGTCTGATAGAGCGTAATTTCTGTGTTAGTGAAACTGGCATATTGATCTGTGTGATTTCCTGTTGGTACTTGATGATGGCCAACTGACTGGAGAAGATTATTATTTATACCTATACCTAAGAAAGGTGACACCAAAGACTATATCGACTAGAGAACAATTGCATTAATTCCACACGCCAGCTAAAATATTGTTGAAAATAATACAATGAAGGTCGCAACCATATGTGGAGCAAGAATTACCTGAAGTTCAGGCTGGTTTTAGACAAGGTCGAGGATCCAGAGATATTGCCGCCAATGTAAGACGGATGCTGGAGAAGAGTAGAGAATATTAAAAGCCTATGGGGCTCATAATCAAAAGAGAAAAATGTCTAAAAACCAGCCTAAGTCGGCACTTGGATGAACATTTCCCAAATACGTCTAAGTGCCGATAAAAAAACGGGGATCTCAAAGTCCCTCCTTGAGGGCCGCAATCCAGTCAGGTTTTCAGGAGGTGAGGGGGGCGGTCTGCCCTGGGCGCTGGCACCGCTCCTCCTTTCCACCTCCTCCCCACTCCTCCCTCTGCCTCACATGTGCCCCTTCCCTTCCCCTGTACCTTTTTAACTTCAGCATAAGCAGCCACCACCTTGCTGCCTGCATTGGCTTTGGCGCTCTCTCTGATGTCACTCCGAACCCACACCTAGGAAATGATGTCGTAGAGAGCGCCGAAACCAATGAGGCAGTAAGTTGGTGGCCGCTCATGCCAAAGTATGGGGAAGAGGGTGGGGAGAGGCGCCGCTCACTCTCGCTACTCCACCGACAACACTCTTCGCCAGCAATCAAGAAGATACGTAGATACGTTGTAGCTGCTGAGGAAAGTCAAAGCTGAAAGTCATAAAATGGGATTCGAACTGAACATACTGTAAATAAGACAACATGAATATGGAAAACGATGAAGATTTTGAACTTGAAGATGATAGAATAGAACTTGGGTTCCTTCGTAAATAAGGGAGCAACTAGTAGTGAAGAAGTATGCCATAGAGTGGCACTTGGTTGCTCTATGATGAAGGCTCTTGAAGTATTTTTTGTAATATATGTTTTATTGTTTTCAAAAAATAGACTAATAAGCAACACACAAAACACAAGCTAACAAATACCAAGCAAGCCCCCCCCCCCCCCATCCAACCAACCTCACAGTACCCACCCAAGTACAGTGAAAAGCTGAAATGGTCCAGAGTATCTACTATATCATGGGCTCAACAAATGGCTATAAACCTTGGAAGCCAATGTGAGCCAAAAAGATTCCCAAATGATACAAAACTAGCGTCCCGGTGTGGTGTCCAAAGAAGTGCAAAAAAGACGCTACATGGAGGCTTGCTTTATCATGAGAGTGTGCCAATGGGACAACGTAGGCGGATCCTGTTGTATTCAGCAATGTAATATTTTTTTCCCCCCCCCAACAAAATAGCTTGTTCCAAAAAGCCCTGAAAACCCTTCAGGGACACATTGATGAAGTATTTAAAGGCAAGGAAATAACGCTCAAAATGAAGATCAGACTTGTCCATGTTTGGTGGTTAATTATGGATGTGAAAGTTGGACATTATAGAAGCAAAACAGAAAATTGATTCATTTGATTTTTTACTACTGCTATTTATTATTTCTAAAGCGCTGAAAGGGTACGCAGCCCTGTACGTTTTAACATACAATATACAGTCCCTGCTCAGAATAGCTTACAATCTAATTTAGGTAATAGAAAAACTGACTTGATTGGTAAAGCCAACATATGAGAAGAACCTGCTAAACTGCCACGTGGCTCAGAGATATGTAACTCTGAAGAGGGGGAGGTCACCCCCTCTTAAAATAAGAGTTTTTCATCCAATCATAGCATGACATGCAGTATTGTCAGGTTCAACTCAAGAAGGCAATTGTATGCATTAATTCTAAATAATACTTTGGAGACTCTAAAAATTTTGAACAAAAACTTTGAACAAAAAAGAGTTGCATCCAGGTTGCACTGAAAATATAAAGATGCACTTAGCTCATATGCAAAATAACTTCTCAGGGTCCCATACAATTGCCTTCTTGAGTCGAACCTGACAATACTGCATGTCATGCTATGATTGGATGAAAAACTCTTATTTTAAGAGGGGGTGACCTCCCCCTCTTCAGAGTTACATATCTCTGAGCCACGTGGCAGTTTAGCAGGTTCTTCTCATATGTTGGCTTTACCAATCAAGTCAGTTTTTCTATTACCTAATTTCTTTTCTGACTTTACTTGTTACATTGTCCCTGTTTATTGGAAAAATACAATCTAATTTAGACAGGACAATTCGGGGTTAGGGAGATTATGGTAGAGGAAATGATACTTTGGGTCTAGGTATCTGACAGCAGTGAGGGGGGAGTTAGGAGTTGAAAACAGATTTTTTTAAAATGGGCTTTTAGCTTGGATTTGAACGCTGCCAGGGAGGGATCACGACATATTGATCCAGGCAGCCTTTTGGTGCTGGAGAAGGATTTTATGCGCGCCGTGGACTGCCAGAAGAGCTAAGCCCACATTATGAAGTTAGGACTGTCTTATTTTGGTCACACCAGTCCAGTTATGTCCACTTCGCTCTCTTTTGCCCTTCCAGTCTACTTATCTCCACCTTTTCTCACCAGTAAACCATCTTCACTACTGGACTCCATCCAGCACTCACACCTCTCTCTTCTGGCTCTGCACCTAATTCTCTCCCATTTCTTTAATCCCTCCTCCAGGCCCCCCTCCCCAACTTCCCTTCACAGCTTGCACCTTCTTCCTCCCATTGTCAGCATTAGGAAGTTATTCAGAGTAGTAAAGACGCAGAGGGATTGCGAAGAACTGCAACGTGACATAATCAAGCTCGAGGAATGGCCATCGACATGGCAGATGAGGTTCAACGTGGATAAGTGTAAAGTGATGCATGTTGGTAACAAAAATCTCATGCATGAATACAGGATATCCGGGGCGGTACTTGGAGAGACCTCCCAGGAAAGGGACTTGGGAGTTCTGATCGACAAGTCGATGAAGCCGTCCACACAATGTGTGGCGGCAGCAAAAAGGGCAAACAGAATGCTAGGAATGATAAAGAAGGGGGTCACGAACAGATCAGAGAAGGTTATCAGGTCGCTGTACCGGGCCATGGTACGCACTCACCTGGAATACTGCGTCCAGCACTGGTCGCCGTATATGAAGAAGGACACGGTACTACTCGAAAGGGTCCAGAGAAGAGCGACTAAGATGGTTAAGGGGCTAGAGGAGCTGCCGTACAGTGAAAGATTAGAGAAACTGGGCCTCTTCTCCCTCGAACAGAGAAGATTGAGAGGGAACATGATCGAAACATTCAAGGTATTGAAGGGGATAGACTTAGTAGATAAAGACAGGTTGTTCACCCTCTCCAAGGTAAAGAGACCGAGATGGCACTCTCTAAAGGTAAAAGGGGATAGATTCCGTACAAACGTAAGGAAGTTCTTCTTCACTCAGAGAGTGATAGAAAGCTGGAACGCTCTTCCAGAGGCTGTTATAGGGGAAAACACCCTCCAGGGATTCAAGAGAAAGTTAGACAAGTTTCTGCTGAACAAGAACGTGCGCTGGTAGGGCTAGTCTCAGTTAGGGTGCTGATCTTAGACCAGAGGGCCACCGCGTGAGCGGACTGCTGGGCATGATGGACCACTGGTCTGACTCAGCAGTGACAATTCTTATGTCCTTAGTGCCTGATATGGAGGCTCTCCTCAACCATGCTGTGAGTCTCTGCCTGTTCCTGCCCCCTCTAACCTACACTTCCTCTTGACATGGGGTTGGGACCTTGCAGAGATGTTCTTAAGTCAGGCTTCTGCTTTATACTGGCTATATAGCTTAAATGCCCATTTAAATAGGTCAATCTTTAACAAGGTCCTAAACTTTTCTTTTGTATAGGTAGATTCACTGAGAATTTCCCCTGGCAGGCTATGCTGGAGCATTGGAGGTGAGCCGGAAACGCCCCCTTTCTCTCATAGCTGTCCAATGTGCTTTAGATAGGTGCAGCGGCAGCAGCGAACGGTACACCGACGAAAGCGCGCCAGGGCATTGGCGCGCCGAAAATCCCGTGGCGACACCTGCACGCAGGACAAATGCGTGCCACCAGTTCCGCCACTTTCACACCTTACCGTTAGCGTTAGAACTGGTCACGCTTCCGCTGGGGTGGGGGGTGGGGAGGGGGGATCCCTCCCACCAGTACACTGAAAACTTTCGTTCTCTCGCTGTTCGGGAGTTTTCAGATACTCGTTGACAGCAGAAAAGATTGGATATCCCCTCTTTAATAGCATTTTGTACTCTACAGGGTTCAATAAAGAGTCGAGATTGAGAAATCTAATTATGCAGAACAGAAGTACACACAGTAACAAGTTTCCCCCTTTTAAACAAAAGAATCTGAGTGCTTTCATTTTGAAACTTAATGAACTTGAACAGGAAGGCCTCCGCAGTCCCGTTAGGGGGTGTTCTGAGAATGTGAAAGGCTCATTGAGTCATAATTGGATTTTCATCTCTCAGCTCTGGTAAGATCTGATCTCCAAGAAAACTTTCATGTCATTCTTCCCTTTAACTATGATTGAGCCCTTTGCTTCCTGTACAGATGAGATAAAGGAAGAGCACCGAGTTCCCAGTCTAAAGCAAAGCCGCCTCCTCTCTCCACTGTTGTACAAAAGTTCAAAGGTTCATAAAGCAAGAGGTTTTATGATTACCTAGTTCAGGGGTAGGGAACTCCGGTCCTCGAGAGCCGTATTCCAGTCGGGTTTTCAGGATTTCCCCAATGAATATGCATTGAAAGCAGTGCATGCAAATAGATCTCATGCATATTCATTGCGAAAATCCCCTGACCTAGTTATTCATTTGTGTACTTTTTTTTTTTTTTTTAAATCCATGATGATTGTATTTAGTTCTGAATGCAAATAAAACTAAAAGACAGTCATAAATCATATCTCGTACTCTGGCTTCCATATAGAGAATGACACGGTGACAAAATTCATCACCGTTCCCGTCCCCGCGGATAACCGCGGGAAATAATCCCATGTCATTTTCTAGTGTCTATTTCAATCTCAATCCTTCTACACCAGCATTCTTCAAAGCAAAGCTTGTGGGTCAGTGGTTGTGGCCATTCATACTCTGATTCTTATGTGAGCCAAGAATAATGAAGCCATTGTGACATCACTGATGTGATTGGCTCTTAGGCACTGGTGGAATGAGGCATTATGACATCACAATATCTGCTCTGGATACCAGAGACTGTCATTCTGTAGTGTCTGTTTCAACCTCAGTCCTTCTACACCAGCATTCTTCAAAGCAAAGCTTGCGGGTCAGTGGTTGTGGCCAATTATACTCTGATTCTTCCCTCTCTCCTTAAAGAATGACATGAAGATGGTTTCCCGCAGTTATCCGCGGGGACGGGGACGGTGATGAATTTTGTCACCGTGTCATTCTCTACTTCCATACTAATTGCGATGTCACATGAAACTGCATGGAGACAGGGAAAATCCTCAAGTAAAACATGAAAATGCAACTTCAAGGTATATAATCACAAAAAGTGCAGCACACAAACACACCCATATACTGATTCAAACCACTTCAATCTATCAGGGGATGAAAAGAAAAAGACCTCGGTGACCTTTAAGAAGCCACAATGCTGCTTAAAGTTAGCAAATGAGGCAGGCCATGTCTCAGTCGAGGGTCAAAACCCCATGTGACACTTAATGTGAAAGTGAAAAATGCAGAATAAAAATTCAATGGTAAGTTAATTTAAATGCAAAGAGATAACGCATAATTTTAAGACCGGCACTTAGCTTGTGCAGTAAACGCCACGATAAAACTCCAGCACTGCTCTTCAAGCCCTACGTGGCCTCCGTTTCACCAGGATAACCCAGGCTTCTTCAGGGAACGTGCTGATGTGCTTTGTGCTGCTTATCGCTGAGAAAAATGGAGACCACGTAGGGCAGTGCTTGGGGTTTCATCGTGGTGTTTACTGCATAAGATAGCGCATAATTTTAAGACCAGCACTTATTTTTTTGCATTTATATTAACTTACCTCTGCTCCCAGCGGACAAAAGGGCCAACTGTCTTTACCAATGTTCCCTCAAAGGTAGAGCATGCATAACCACACACTGTTTTTAATGTGGACATGCATCATTCCTGAATCTGCTACAGGAGAAGTGTAGGAGTCTATGCCCCTGAAAATACTGCTCAGTGAAATCAAATGAAGCCATGACTGAGTTCTTAAGTATGAGTCGTACTTAAGTCAGGTGGCTGTAACTCGGGGACTGCCTGTATGCATATTACATCTTATGATCTCCAGAAAGAAGCTCTCTTTAAGACAATGTAAGCGCTATAGTGAGCGTTAGCAGTCAGTTTGAGAGACTGAGATCTTTCTCTATATACCCTGGCTTAGGAATGTGGTTCATTCCTGTCACGGTATGTGCAAAACTAACCCAGAGTGAACCAATGTGATGTCAGTGATTTTCCTTAGGCATAGAATGAGGTAAAAAAATTTTTGAATAAGGCCCTATTGGGGGTGCTCAAGCACCCACAGCACCTGCAGAGTTGGCTCCTATGGGCCGAGTAAGTAGGGGATATAAAAATTTGGGGGTGGGGGAGAACCATCAGGTAACTGCAAAAGAAGATTCATGGTGCCTTAACCTACTAGAGCAGGGGTGGGCAACTCTGCTCCTCAAGGGCCGGAATCCAGTTGGGTTTTCAGGATTTCCCCAATGAATATGCATTGAAAGCAGTGTATGCAAATAGATCTCATGCATATTCATTGGGGAAATCCTGAAACCAGTCGGGTTTTCAGGATTTCCTCCATGAATATGCATTGAAAGCAGTGCATGCAAATAGATCTCATGCATATTCATGGGGGAAATCCTGAAACCAGTCGGGTTTTCAGGATTTCCCCCATGAATATGCATTGAAAGCAGTGCATGCAAATAGATCTCATGCATATTCATGGGGGAAATCCTGAAACCAGTCAGGTTTTCAGGATTTCCCCCATGAATATGCATTGAAAGCAGTGCATGCAAATAGATCTCATGCATATTCATGGGGGAAATCCTGAAACCAGTCGGGTTTTCAGGATTTCCCCCATGAATATGCATTGAAAGCAGTGCATGCAAATAGATCTCATGCATATTCATGGGGGAAATCCTGAAACCAGTCGGGTTTTCAGGATTTCCTCCATGAATATGCATTGATAGCAGTGCATGCAAATAGATCTCATGCATATTCATTGGTGAAATCCTGAAAACCTGACTGGATTGTAGCCCTCGGGGACCGGAGTTGCCCACCCCTGTACTAGAGGCATTGATACCAAAATTGTACATGCCTCATATTCCTTACCCCCACAAATGTTTCCATTCTTTAACATATTTCAGCATACAACCTATATCTTAGTTGCCCTTTCCAGTTTCCAATAATGATGACATATTTCAAATAACGTTTTAAGACCTGGTAGTTTTTTTTAACCTGGAGGAAGAGCTCCCATTCAATTATTACTTTCTCTGCTTGTTTTTTTTTTTTTTTCATGGGTAATTTCTTCGCTTTTATAAAGTATAAGAAACCCAGTAGATAATGTTTACAGCTGCAAAGGCTGCAGGGAATACTGCTCGAGCATAAATGTCTATGGTATCCGCGTCAATGGGCTTGAAGAAAGATGTTAAGCCCCCCCTCTTTGTGGGTCTGGGCTCATGTTCCATTTTGGTTTGTCTGCATGTCTCGTCCCATGAGCTGTGCTCTCTAGCCTGTCGCTGCTGCCTGTTGCAAACGGACAGATCTTGGTTCATGCCAGCAGTTGACAGCGAAAACAAGACTATGGCAGTTTTTCCTTTCTTCATGTTTATCTGCAGTGAGAGCAAAAATAAACCAAGAAACAAAATCCGGTATGTTGATAAAACATGCTCTAGCAAAACTACTACTATGAATTATTTCTATAGTGCGACCAGATGCATGCAGCGCTGCACAGAGTCACAAAGAGTAAGAAAACAGTCCCATTTGATCGCTCGCTTAGGAACCGGCTCTCAGACATGCGCAGAGCCAGTTTGGGGAAGCCTGAACAGCAATCTCCTGCTATTCAGCTGTTCAGGGCTTTTTTCTTTCTTTTTTTTTCTTTTCTTTTTTTTAATGGCACAGATGTGCATTTGTTTCACATGCACAATATCTGCCCCATTAAAAAAAAAAAAAAGTTTAGTTGAGCTGCTCCCCTAATGATACCCCCTCCCCCAATGACTAAAAATAAAGAGAGGCAGGAGAGATGCCCACTCCCTCCTGCTGCCGTGACCCCCCTGAGCCCAATCGACACTCCCCCACCAAGATCCCCCCCTCTCTCTGTGCCCATAGAAAAAAACGTTTAAACATGTCAGACCTGTCAGTAACACAGTTACTGACAGTTCTAGGACCTGTCACTTTTTTGGGGTCAGTTTTACTGGTTGGTGTATGCCTTTGCAATGTTAGCCCATTCACCATAAAAATTACCTATGTCCTTCCTTTCATTCTCTCTGTAAGGAACTTCCCAACCCCTATATGTCCTGTCTGTCTGTCCAAACTAGATTGTAAGCTCTTCAGAGAAGGGACCATGTCAAATGTATAGAGCTGCGTAGTAGTAGATTAAATATGAAAATAGCCACAAATCAACAATCACAAAAAATATCATTAAAAATGTCACAAGTACGCACAAATATATTACAGTGTTCCCCTGCGAATTCGTGGTCCCGGTCATTCGTGGTATTTTCCGACTGCGAAGGGGAAGCAGGAGAGGGCAGCTGGAACGCCGGCAAGTGAAGGAAATCACTTGCGGTATGCTCCGACCACCTCTTCCTGTACTAAAGTCGGGTCTCACCAATCAGGAGCTGCGTCTCAAAGCCATACAGATGTGGCAGAATAAGAACAAGAGAGCAGTGCGCAAAACAAGGATGGCATGAACGCATAATAATGGTGTCAAAAGATAAATCAGTTCATAGACAAAATCGCGCGAGACAACGGCGCGCCAACAACTGAGCACAGACAACTGAGCGCAAGGTTGACGGCGCGCCGAAGAAAAGCACTATTTTAAAGGGTTCCGACGGGGGGTGTTGGTGGGGAACCCCCCTATTTTACTTAACAGACATCGCACTGGCGTTGTGGGGGGGTTTGGGGGGTTGTAACCCCCCTCATTATACTTGAAACCGAACTTTTTGCCTGTTCTTTAGGGAAAAAGTTCAGTTTTAAGTATAATGTGGGGGATACAACCCCCCAAACCCCCTCCAACACCAGCGCAATGTCTGTTAAGTAAAGTGGGAGGGTTCCCCCCACACCCCCAATTGGAGCCCTTTAAAATAGTGCTTTTCTTCAGCGCGCCGTCAACCTTGCGCTCAGTTGTCTGTGCTCAGTTGTCGGCGTGCCGTTGTTTCGCGCGATTTAGTCCCGTCACCGATAAATCAGCAGTACAGTTTGAAATAGAACTTATGGTGGACCATTTCTGTTCCCAGAAGGGAGAATATGCGAGCAAGCAAAAAGCATATGAGAAAGAGTACCGTGGGAATTCTGACAGTGCCAAGAAAGATCATTGTTTAATAAATTGTTTAATGAATATATGGTAGACATTATGATTTCTGTTGGCATTCAACAGATTTTACAATTTTGGAAAGCTGCTTCCTTACTTAATCATACTTTTGGGTGGAATTCCTTATGTTTATTTAAATGCTATGAACATTATGCTGCTGAAAAATTGTATATTAATTAAGCAAGTTTTGTTTTTATGAATTATGGAAGCCCATTGACATTTATCCGCAAACAGTTCAAATACTAATTTTTCATCATTCTGGATTATAGTTGACTGGCCTGATATGTGTTCATGTTTTTTGAAAGACTTTCGTGAACTGTGTTAGTTTTATAATGTTTAATTTCTGATATACCTCAATAAACAGATTGAACTTAAAAAAAAAACAAGAGAGCAATGATGTAAAAAAAATGATTTATGTGTGACTGCAGAAATATCATGGCACATACCCAGAAGGAAATAGTTGTATAGCACTTCCCTCTGGAATTAACATAAATAAGGCAAACCTAAAAGCATATAAAAAGGTTTCTAATTGTTGATTTGTGGTCATTTTCATGCTTTGATTCCCTTCTCACCAAAGCTCTATGGCCTTTCAGCAATTCTCGGCTTAGAATACAACTCCTAGTGGAAAGCCTTTTGTTTGCAACAGTGAAAACTGTGGAGCAGAATTCATTTAACTAAAGGCATGTACAGCTGCTGTGGTTTTTCTTCTAGCAAAGATTAAGCATGTGCGTGGAAGTGGGTTATAAAGAAACCTTCGTTTTCACAACTGACCTCTCTGCTCTGTTTTCTGGTTTTCACCTTCACTTTCTGCTTCCTCAGGTAGTCGGCATTAAAGTGGGCAAATGCGTACTCAACCAGGGCGGCGAAGACAAAGACATAGCAGATCCAGAAGTAGACATCCAGCGCTTTGATTGCAGAGGCTCGGGGGAGGGAAGAGCGGGCACTGACCATTAGTGTCGTCATGGTCAGAACTGTCGTTATACCTAGAGGACACAGCAACATTTCAATGACGAGGGCAATATGAAATTGGATCTTTTTTTTTTATCCAGATTCATTTTATAGGCAGATCCTAATCGGAAACATCCATGCAGCTCTCTCTGGGACAGATGGTGTTTTATATTTTATCAAATCTAGTCTTGTGAAGGCTGATGTTATAGAATAAAACCTATATTAAAGAGCAACAGTGGTGTACCAAGGGAGGGTCTGCCATGGGTATATGCTCTAATAGGGAGCACAGCCAGCACACCGGGTCTGAAACCTCCTGCCCTACTCTGCCGCTGCTGCTTTCCTGAACCAGCAATGGCGGCAGTAAACTTTAAATTCAGTCATCACAGGATCTTCCTGCACCTCCCTGTGCCTGCCGGTCCACCCCCTCCGACGTCACTTCCTTGATCCGGAGCAGAGCCAGCAGCCGCGGGGAGGAGCTGCAAGGTCCCTCAATGACTGCATTTACGTTTACAGTTGCTGCTGCTGGTTTGAGAAGCATACAGCAGTGGTGGGGGAAGTGAGGGGGCAAGATACTGGATGGCATTGGAGTGGAGGGAGAGAAAAGGCAGCAGGATACTGGTATGAAAGGGTGGCGGAGGGAGAGAAAGGGGGGCAGATGCTGATGGAATTGGTGTGCAGGGAGAGAAAGATAGAGGGGGGAAGGATACTGGATGGCATTGGAGTGGAGGGAGAGAAAAGGGATCAGGATATTGGTATGAAAGGGTGGCGGAGGGAGAGAAAGGGGGGCAGATGCTGATGGAATTGGTGTGCAGGGAGAGAAAGACAGAGGGGGGAAGGATACTGGATGGAATTGGGTTGGAGGGAGAGAAAGGGAGCACAACTATAAAACTTTATGAACAAATAAAAAAGCAATAAAACAAGCTTAAATATTAATGTTCTAAATGATGTCCAAAGTCTCTGCTAGGGCTGTAGCAAGCTATGTACAAGCACTGCAAGAGAGGCATGGACTCCAAAATTGTGTCATGTCCTTTGCCTTCCCTGCTTGGCTGCAAACACTGCGGGCACGATAGAAGCTCTAGGGGGCAGGGGCAGCTCTAGCACTTCCCCCCCCCCCCACACACACACATTCTTGGCTTATGCTTCCCCAGTAGCAGTGCATATGCTGTCCATCAGTCCCCCCACCCCATAACTTGTGCAGTCTGGGGTGTGTTTCTCTCTTTCTTCCTCCCCATGGTCTGGCATCTCGTTCACTTCTCCCCCCCCCCCCCCAGGCCACTGTTGTTCTACTGGGTCACCCCTCTTAAGACCGCCTCATCTCTTTCTGGCCCCAGAAG
Source organism: Geotrypetes seraphini (assembly GCF_902459505.1). Classification (NCBI taxonomy): domain Eukaryota; kingdom Metazoa; phylum Chordata; class Amphibia; order Gymnophiona; family Dermophiidae; genus Geotrypetes; species Geotrypetes seraphini. The sequence goes on from NC_047098.1 coordinate 19,394,306, forward strand.
CTTTCTGCACAATTTCCTTTTGGACACTGTAGAGATAAAGCTTCCAGAGCCAGCAAGAGCCTTGAGTGCTGCCTTGAGAGCTGATGCAGCACTCAAGGAGGAAAAGTGAATAAGACACCAGATCATGAATAGGAGGAAAGGGAGAGACACACGGAGCATAGGAGGTGAGAGAGGGAAAAACAATTGCATGAGTACCCGTGAGTGGTGGTGGTGGGGGGTGACGACAAAGGAGGAATGTGTTGCCCCCCTCCAGTCTATCCATGGACCCCTCAAATTGGAAGGCTGGTTATGCCCCTGCTAGGTGGCATGTCATAGGGAGTGTGTTTCCGGCTCAGGACAATCCTGGTCTTAGCCACATGCGTTGATTATCATACTCTCTCATTGCTATAATCTGTCACTCCCAGGTTTGATAATGGCTGGGAAAGAGTTTATTTTGCAAGTTAAAAAGACAGAAGGTCATAATGTTACTTTTAACTGCAGCTTGTCATGAAATTCCTACTAATTTGATTTTTACCTAGTGACACTCTGGCAGGCACAGCTGACTGGCTGATCCAGAAGGAGACCCAGGACATGGCTACCAAGAGGACAGAAGGCATGTAGGACTGAATGATATACACCCCTCGATTTCTTCTGAGATGGAAGCGAAGACTGAGTCTAGGAAACTGCCCTGTTTGAGATAAAGGAAGAGGGTGAGCAAAGAACGTTTGTGAGAAGGTTTCCCCGTCCACCTGCTGGTCTGCTTTCAAGACACAAGGTATTGGCGGTCCATAAATTACCGGATTTGAAGTTCATCATTTCCGTGGCAAATCTGTAATTAGTTATGGTGAACTGAGCAAGTTCCAGTTTATCCAACCCATGAATCTGCTGTTGACTCTCAGACCAGTGGTACAAAATGTCCTCTGACGAATAACCATCTGCCAAAGGAAAGCGGGCCAAAGGACCAGCATAACAAAGAGATAGATAAAGACAGTTGAAAAAAGAAAATAAAAACTAGATAACACAATGCAAGTTCATGATCATCTCCTATGTTTTGTCTTCTGAAAAAAAAAAAAATTCAAGTATTTTTAATGGGCATAACTAATGGGCAGACTGGATGGACCGTTCAGGTCTTTATCTGCCGTCATTTACTATCCCCCCTCTTTTACTGAGGCACGTTAGCCGATTTAGCGCACGCTAACGATTAGTGCGTGTTACAGGCTAGTGCGCCCATTATATTTTATGGATGCGTAAGCATTTAGCGCGTGCTAAATCGTTTAACACGCCTTAGTAAAAGGACCCCTATGTTACAAAGAGTATTTTCCATTCATCTCTTAAACTGGCGCCGGTGAAATAATCTGCTAACTGGAGCATCAGACTGAGAATCTCAGAAGTGAGTTTCAACTCCCACTCGTCACATTACTTATGAGCTTAGATAATAGAGAATGACACGGGGAAAAATTCTGTCCCCGTCACCGCCCCGTCCCTAGGCCACCATCCTCTCCACCCGCTGTCCCTTTCACAGCCCCGTCCCCGTCTCTGCCATCCCCTTCACCGCCCCGTCACCACCCCGCTGTCTCTTTCACTGCCCCGGCCCCGGCCCCCGTCTTCAGCGTCTTCTCCTCTCCATCCCCCCACCCAAAGCACCCTTCATGCGGTCCAGCAGCTCCCTCCCGCCAGCCAGACATGCATTTCCCTCCTTTTCCCTTACCTTTTCTTCTTAAAATGGCGATTTCTATAAGGCTACGAGCTGTATTACAGCCGGAGCCTTGAAGTCGCGTCGGGTTGCCTGCTAGAAGTCTCCTCCGATGCAACCGGAAGTTGCGTCAGAGGAGACTTTTACCAGCAGGCAACGCAACGCGACTTCAAGGTTCCAGCTGTAATACAGCTCGTAGCCTTATAGAAATTGCCATTTTAAGAAGAAAAGGTAAGGGAAAAGGAGGGAGGGAGATACATGGACGGACGGCGGGTGAGAGTGGGCTGCTGGTTCGAACGCTCGGTCACCGTGCGTTCAAGATTGTTCACCGCCCTGTGCTACCATTCACCGCTCCATGGGGCAGTGAATGGCCTTGTCCCCGAACTTGCAGTGACCATTTTTTGGGGTCACCGTTTTGGCGGGTTACCCGCGGCTAGCAGCAGGTAACCGCCACTGTGTCATTCTCTATTAGATAACTTACTTAGGGGAAGATTCTCAAAACTAAAATGTGCCTTCAACGTGCTCGCTAAACCGGTTCCAGCCAGTTTAGTGTGCATGTATTTTAGTGGCGGATTATTAAAATGGCTTACCGTGATCTTTTACGAGTTTTCTAGCAGTCTCTGATACTGCCATGCAAATGTAATACAACGAGGTCATTAATATTAAAAACGAGCACTCCGAGTGATTCTCTATCATCACCAAGTGATCCCCTAACCTTGCTGTACCACATTTGTGAATTATTTATTATTTGTAAAGAATATCTTTCTGTATAATTTATATGTATTTTTACTCTATTCATTTAATAAATGTTTGAACATAAAGGGGAAGGGGGGTGAAAGGGGGGAATAGGATTTATCTTATAAAATATTTGGAGGAATGATAGTATTTAATGGAATATTTGGATTTGAATTTTCAAATTTGTGAAATTATTTGCAATGAATATCTATTTGTATTATATAATTGTTTTACTTTGTTCCTTCAGTAAAATGATTGAAATATAGCATACGTAAACTAAAAAAACACTTTTTTTTACCATAGAATTTACCTGTTTGTGAAATGTGAGTGACGAGTCTAGGACAATACCCAGCACTCTGGAAGAAAAAATCTATCTGTAACAAAACTCCTGTTTTTAGTGTGGAAAGATGAGCAATCAGTGGCGTAGCAAGGGTGAGAGGCGCCCCTCCCCCGCTTTCGTCTCCACCCCCCCTGCCTGGGCCCCCCTTCCCGTCTCCTGTACCTCTAGTTGTCCACTGCTGCAAGTGACTTCAACGTGCTCCTCGTTACCCCGGCGGCTCTCCCTCTGAGGTCACTTCCTATGCGTGGGGGATCGAGAGAGCGGAGATGAGGGCAGGGGACTGGCGTCACCGCCCTGGGCGCTCTCTCACCCTCGCTACGCCACTGCTTCTATCCATACCATTCTGGACAGCTTGTCCTGCTCGGCATGGAGGGACAGAAAGGGTACTCACAGCTCTCCAGATCCAGCATACACTCCTGCTCATCCATGGGATATTTGGAAAGGTCCATGTCACAGGCTACTGTTGAGGTGATCCTGTTAAAATAACAAAAATAGAATAACATTTATTACATGCATTTTGGGCATTCTTTAAAATAGAATGACATGGCTTAGCAATTGTCTTTGTACAATGCAGAAGTAAGGTATGTTGCATTTAACCAACTAAGAAACTGCAGTGGCCATATCATTTTATCAAGTATTCCAAGCCAGTCATTGAATACCCTGGTCCAATCAGAAGCCAAGAATAATTCACTAGCCGATATAGTGCATGATAAATGCTAATACATCCGTAGGGAGTGTTTGGTGCAGTGGTTAAACCTACAGCCTCAGTGCCCTGGGGTTGTGGGTTCAAACCCCCGCTGCTCCTTGTGACTCTGGGCAAGTCACTTAATCTCCCCCATTGCCCCAGGCACATTAGATAAATAGTGAGCCTACTGGGACAGACAGGGAAAATGCTTGAGTACCTGAATAAATTCATGTAAACTATTCTGAGCCACCCTGGGAGAACAGTATAGAAAATTGAATAAACAGTGTGAAAAGTTTCAGCCTCTGATAACCAGAGCTGGTATTGTGACATCATAATGCCTCATTCCACCAATGCCTGAGAGCCAACCTCATCAGTGATGTCACAATGGCTTGATTGACCTATACTTGGCTCACTTTTGCTACATTTTGATTTCTAGAATGGCGCAGTGTTTAAATCTACAGCCTCAGCACCCTGAGGTTGTGGGTTCAAACCCAGACTTTTCCTTGTGACCCTGGGCAAGTCACTTAATCCCCCCCATTGCCCCAGGTACATTAGCTAGATTGTGAGCCTGCCGGGACAGACAGGGAAAAATGCTTGAGTACCTGAATAAATTCATGTAAACTATTCTGAGTTCCCCTGGGAGAACAGTATAGAAAATTGAATAAATAAATAATGTGAAAAGTTTCAGCCTCTGATAACCAGAGCTGGTATTGTGACATCATAATGCCTCATTCCACCAATCCCTAAGAGCCAACCTCATCAGTGATGTCACAATGGCTTGACTGTCCTATACTTGGCTCACTTTTACTACATTTTTATTTCTAGAGTGGCGCAGTGGTTAAATCTACAGCCTCAGCACCCTGAGGTTGTGGGTTCAAACCCAGACTTTTCCTTGTGACCCTGGGCAAGTCACTTAATCCCCCCATATTGCCCCAGGTACATTAGATAGATTGTGAGCCTGCCGGGACAGACAGGGAAAAATGCTTGAGTACCTGAATAAATTCATGTAAACCGTTTTGAGCTCTCCTGGGAGAACAGTATAGAAAATTGAATAAATAAATAGAATTTAATGGGCGTGTAATTTTTTGACAGAGTGAAAAATCAATCCACTTGTACCTTTGTTGCTTACAGTAATACATTTCATTTGCTTGTCCCTAACTGGATGGTTCTTGGTGCTTTTTTTGGTTGTCTACTTTGTGTGATGTACTTTGGTCCCCTTCTACACATTTTGTTTACAGAAGAACCAAGCATTTTCTAAAACTACCCTGGGGTATATACCTGAATACATATGTACATATTCTTTGTATATGCATAAATTTCTACAACCTGAGCAGAGGTGCTCCAGAGATCTTAACCTGGACAGGGTGTGTACTGTAAAAAAAAAACACAACCCCCCCCCCCCAAAAAAAAAAAAACTCTCACACACAGGTATGTAAAAGAAAACAGAAAAATTGTGTGTGCCACAGAACAGGTGTACACTTTGTGGAGGAACTTTCTGAACGACAGGTATAATTGTATAACTTTTCTAAATAAAACAGCTGTAATTATGTGCATATCTGTTGCTCAAGTGAGGCAGTTTGTCATAATGTAATGTAATGTAATGTAATTTATTTCTTATATACCGCTACATCCGTTAGGTTCTAAGCGGTTTACAGAAAATATACATTAAGATTAGAAATAAGAAAGGTACTTGAAAAATTACCCTACAATTTTTAAATGAAAGGACTGTGAGATAAGACATACCTGATACTGTACAAGATGACCCCATCAGGCTGCAGACGGATGAGCTTGTTTTCCACGGTGACATCATGAAACCAGGCAGACTTGGCATTCACAATAAATGTGTCGGGTAGCCAGAGCTTGTCTACAAATCTGCTGTCCAAACCAAGAGTTTTGTTGGTGTGATTGTAAGAGAGGCGTGCGTCCCTCCAGCTCTGCCGCAAGAATACAGTCATGGTGTACTCCTAAAACCAGGGCCAGTGAAGAAGACTAAAATAAAATCACTCTGGAAAGGGCAAGACCATTCTTAATTTCTTGGTTTTCAGATGTGCTATCATGTCTCTCGAATGCTTTACTGTGGGCCAATGAGCTGATCTCACAATGCATAGCAAGGGTGAGAGGCACCTGGGGTGGGGCACCCCTCCCCTGCCCTCTTCTCTACCCCCTAACCCCCATCCGCTCCTTCCCCGTACCTCTTCAACGTTCTCGGCGTTGTATTTCTCCCTTCTTACCTCCTATAATTATTGTCAGTCCGTAACGTCCATGTGAATATACATATAGGGGCTCATAATCGAAAGAGAAAAACGTCCAAAAACCGGCCTAAGTGGGCACTTGGACGAACGTTTCCCAAATACGTCCAAGTGCCGATAATAAAAAAAAAACGGGTTTTGGACGTATTTCTAAACGACCTAGGCTTCATAGTGCCGCTGAATGACCAAAGCTAAACGGGGCGTTTCGGGAGGCGTGTCGAGGGCGGGAGTTCGGCAGGACATGGGCCGGCTTAGACTTAGTCCTACAGCATGTATAACCGAAAGTTATACAGCCCTCGATCGACGGAACTTGGACGTTGTGACTTAGACCATATAACACATGGTCTAAGTCATAAAAACTCACCTAAACTCACCAGATAAGCACTGCAAACACATAACACAGACCCCCACACACTACCCCAGTGATCACCGACAACCCCCCCCCCATAAAAAATATTAATCACACCTTTAAAATTCAGCCTCCAGACCATCATCACCTGGCCGCCTGGCATAGGAAAGCCTAGTCGTCCAGCACAGAGGTAGCTTAAGTCATCTTGGGGGTGGGTTAGGGACCCATAGAGAGGAGGACCCTTGCCCATAAGCCCCTGTAATCACTGCATTGATACTTAAACATGTGCACTCCCCTATACACCCCTTTATTACTGGCATATAAGTGGCTCCTGAAGCCATGAGGGCTATTGGGGTGGTAGATAAGTGGGTCTAGGGGATTCTGGAGGTGGTTTTGGGAGCTCACCATGACCTATAAGAAAGCTGTAGGGAGGAGAAGACATGGCACCCTTTTTGTGAAGTTCACAGCAGTGCCCTGTAAGGTACCCCACTATTTAGGTGCCATGTCTGGTGTATTTTTCGAAAATGTGTCCTAGGCTGATTTTTTTACTTTGGACGACTTGCGACTTAGACACAAACAGACTTAGACGTCCCTTTCGATTATGCCCCTCATAGAATTTTGTTTAATGATGAATATTTATATATCCTCCATTAAATATTTTTTTTTATTGTAAAATTGCTTAGAAATCTGATAAGCAGGATAACAAATTTTAATAAAACTTGGAAACTTGGAAGCCTGACCTGCTGGCTATAGTGCTTCCGGTGTCGGCTCTTCCTCTGACATCACGTCCTTGGCACGGGTCCAGGAAGTCAAGTCAGGAAGAGCCCACGCTGGTGCAAGCAGCCGATTGGGGATGCTGCTCGTGCTGGGAATGTTAAAGGGGTACCTGGGAAGGGAAGGGGCACATGTGCAGTAGTGGGGAGTGGGGAAGGCGCGGGGTGGGGGTGGAGAGGAGGATGGGTGCTGGTTTCCCCACCAAGATAGTGCTCGGGGCAATCCGCTCCCTCCCCCCCCCCCCCCCCCCACACTTACTACAACGAAGACTCTGTTTTTCCTGAGTTTCATCAGTTTATTGCACAATAAGTATAAGCAATTTACTTACTGCATGCAGAAGAAGAAAAAATTTAACTTGAATCAGGTTGGGCAGACTGGATGGACCATTCGGGTCTTTATCTGCCGTCATCTACTATGTTACTACCGTGTTTCCCCGATGATAAGGCAGGGCCATCAAATAAGACAGCCCCCCCTTTTTAGAAAAAAATGTAAAATAAGGCACCCCCCCCGCAAATAAGCCACCCACCGATACCTGCGCTTACCCGAATCGGGTGGTACGGTGGGTGACTCCGTGCGGTCCCTCCGTCTACCGTATTTGCCTCCATGGCTGCGTGCCGCGCCTCGTCATGAAGTGAAGAGGAGGAAGTGACAGGACTGCAGCGCGCACACGTGACTCCGCGCAAGGAAACACAGGCAGCTTCCCTCATCCCTCCCTAACGGAGACTGCAGGAGTTTGTTCACGGCCAGAACATCCAATACAGGTAATAAAATTCTGTTTTTTTTTCAACAATAACTGTGTACTGTAGTCTTCTTCATGGGTAAATAAGGCATCCCCCCGAAAATAAGCCCTAGAGCGTATTTTGGCCTTCCAAAAAAAATAAGACAGTGTCTTACATAGAAACATAGAAATAGACGGCAGATAAGGGCCCACGGCCCATCTAGTCTGCCCACCTTAATGTCCCTCCCCTACCTTTGCCCTGTGAATAGATCCCATGTGCCGATCCCATTTGGCCTTAAAATCAGACACGCTGCTGGCCTCAATCACCTGTAGTGGAAGACTATTCCAGCGATCAACCACTCTTTCAGTGAAAAAGAATTTCCTGGTGTCACCTCGTAGTTTCCCGCCCCTGATTTTCAACGGATGCCCTCTTGTTGTCGTGGGACCCTTGAAAAAGAAGATATCTTCCTCCGCCTCGATGCGGCCCGTAAGATACTTGAACGTCTCGATCATGTCTCCCCTCTCTCTGCGCTCTTCGGGGAATACCATTGGGGAAACAGGGTATGTATGTTAGAAGTTGAAAACCCATTCGTCTTTCTGCCCCAGGGCATGAGTATTTGTACTGGACATTCCCAATTGCTGACAATATTGCAGAGAAATGGATATGGAGTGTCTGAAGAATGAGTTGATTTATTGCACAGGTAGAGCGATGTGGAAATAAAATGAGGCAGTTGAGAAAGTTATATGTGAGGGATTTACTACTTATGAATTATTTCTATAGTGCTACCAGACGTACGCAGCACTGTACAAAGTGACAAAGAAGACAGTCCCTGCTCAAAAGAGCTTACAGTCTAAACAGACAAGACAGACAAACAGGATGTCATGGATACAGTTAAGGGGAACGGTTAATCAGCGGGCTGGGCTGGAGGGCAGAGGAGTAGGGCTAAGGATTGAAAGCTATATCAAAAAGGTGGGTTTTCAGTCTGCTTGATGGACAAACTCGGGTAATTTATTCCAGGCATAGGGAGCAGCTAGATGAAAGGAACGATCTGGAATTGGCAGACTGGATAAGCTAAGAGCAGCTTATCCCAGAAATAGAGTTCTCTGGGAGGTGTATAGGGAGAGAGAAGAGAGGAGAGATATTGAGGCTGTAGAACAAACACAATTGTAGGTTAGCAATAGGAGTTTGAATTGTATGTGAAGGCAGATAGGACCAGCGAAATGATTTAAGGAGAGGGGTGACATGAGTACAGTGAAGTTGGTAGAAGATGAGCCGTGTAGCAGTTCGGTAAATGTTGGGTAAAGGAAAGCCCACTTTCCTAGAGAAGATGGATTGAGCATGTCTCTTAAGGGATCCGAAGCTAGCACTTGGCAGGACGTGTTTGGGGGGAGAGAGACGCTGACTTAGCACACAGATTGTAAGGACAATTGGGAAGTGCCGGCAGCACTGAACACAGGTAAGAATAACAAATTTGAAACCAACGCAGAACGCGACTGTGGGGGCAGAATCGTTAATCAGTAGCACTGCATGGATAGTTTTAACCACTGGTATTTCAGAATAGCATGCATTCACTGCCCGAATCCACTGTAGTTGCATAATGAGAATAACATATCCCAGTAATGATCAACACAAACTTGTATTTCATTACTATAGAATTCAAAGCAGATCTTCATCAGAACCCTAGGCTAGCATAATACCAATACGTGTAAAGATGAATACGGTGTCAGGTCAAAAGCGCGCCGCGACAAAGGCGCACCCAGACCATTGAGCGCAACGCTGAGGCGCACGCCGCTCTAAATTACTGTTTTTAGGGCTCCGACGGGGGGTTTTGTTGGGGAACCTCCCACTTTACTTAATAGACATCGCGCCGCATTGTGGGGGCGTTGTGGTGGGCGTGGGGGGTTGTAACCCCCCACATTTTACTGAAAACTTAACTTTTTCCCTGTTTTTAGGGAAAAAGTTCAGTTTACAGTAAAATGGGGAGGGTTACAACCCCCCAAACCCCCCATAACGCCGGCGCGATTTCTATTAAGGAAACTGGGGGGGGGTTCCCCAACAAAAACCCCCATCGGAGCCCCTAAAAACTGTAATTTTGTGCGGCGCGCACCTCCGCGCTGCACTCAATTGTCGGCGCGCGCTTTTGTCTTTTGCGCCGTTATCTATGAACCGATGAATACAGCACAGACAAGTGTATATGTTTTCTTCCAAAACTTAAAGGGCATAATTATAAGGGATTTGAGTACGTAGAAGAGCATTTTACAGGCTCAAGTTTTGCTGTTTCATTTGGTTTACTGAAGAATTGAACCAGCTGGAGGAATGGGCGGAAAAGTGGCAGATGAAGTTCAACATAGAAAAATGCAAAGTGATGTACCTGGGTAGGAAAAACAAGGAACATGAATATAAAATGTTAGGTGTAATATTGGCCAAAAGGGAACAAGAAAGGGACCTGGGGGTATTGATAGACAGAACCCTTAAGCCATAGGCTCAATGCGTGGCGGCAGCAAAGAAGGCAAACAGGATGTTGGGCATGATAAAGAAGGGAATCACGAGTAGATCGGCAGACGTCATTTTGCCGCTTTACAGAGCAATGGTCAGACCACACTTGGAATACTGTGTCCAACACTGGTCTCCATACCTAAAGAAGGATATAACCCTGCTGGAAAGGGTGCAGAGGCGAGCCACGAAACTAGTAAAAGGAATGGAAAATTTGAGCTACAAAGAACGCCTCGGAAAACTGGGACTGTTCACCCTCGAGAAGAGGAGACTGCGAGGGGATATGATAGAGACTTTTAAAATACTAAATGGATTCGACAAAATAGAGCAAGAAGCACCTTTATTCACATTGTCAAATGTGACACGAACAAGAGGTCATGGACTGAAACTGAGGGGCGGCAGGTCAAGGACAAATGTCAGGAAGTTCTGTTTTGCACAGCGAGTGGTGGACGCTTGGAACGCTGTCCCGGAGGAGGTTGCGACGGAGACTACCATTCTGGGATTCAAGCGCAAGTTGGATGCACACCTTCTTGCAAATCACATTGAGGGATACGGGTAATCAAGGTCTCCATCAGGGAGCACCTAGCTTGGCCTCCGCGTGTGCGGGTCGCCGGACTAGATGGACCTAGAGTTTGATCCGGTGAAGGCGTTTCTTATGTTATGTTTACATCTCCATTCTGCTCCTGTTTTTACTTTTTTACTTTTAACTGCAAGTATCAGAAGTAACTGAGTAAAAGTAGTAAAAAAAAAAAAAATGGCAACATTATTACTTCAGTAAAAGTAACAAATGTTATTTTGTATTTCTTTACAGGTAAAATTAACAAAACATTTACTTAAGTACAGTAACTAGTCACATTTACTTAGTTACTATACAACACTGCTTCCTGGTCCTATTCGTAGTGAAGAATCATTTCCCAAATTGAAATCCCTCTTAAAAACTCATTATTTCCAACAGGATTTTTAGCTTTGGCTTTCACTTTTAGCAACTGTGAGTCAGTTTCTGGGCACAGCAATTAGGGGTAAATTCTCTATAATACATCTAAACTTAGGCGTGCTTTAGACGTCCATAGTAATTGAATAATTACGGCGTTAAGGGTCTTAACAAGCGTTAATTGGGACATAGACGTAGCTAGACGGCAGATAGACGTCCAAAGAAGATAGGCGGGGGTTAGACGTCTACGTAAGACATAGACGCGTCTACATATGTAGACGTGGGCGTGACATGGGAGTGGTGATGGGCTGGCACTACTTAGACGCTACTTAGGTGGCAGACCGCGTCTAAATATAGTCTTTATTGTAGATGTAAGAAACGCTGGTCTAACATGGATTTTGCCAGGAGACACGATACTGCAGGAAGGTTCTCCTCCTTCCTGCGATCTTAAAAAAATGGTGCTCCTTGCGGAGGAACAATGTTGCCAGGAGGTGGGAGTCCTCAGAAGAGAAGTTAGGGCTCCTCCTGGCAGCCATGTTTTCCAAAATCAATTGCGTTGTAAAAATCGGCGATTCTGTGACATCACAACGCTGAAACGGCATCAGTAAAGAGTATAAAAAAGTATAATTACAAAAAAAAAAACAAAAAACCATCATACGGACGTCTATCTGGCATCTACGAACGGCCATTTGGAGACGTCTAGATGACGTTTCAGAAACCTGCGTCTATCCTGTGCCCAGCGTCTGTGCAAGTAGACACTTGATGCCTAAGTACCGTTTGATTGACACTTGCGTTTTCCGGACGTCTAAAGCACGCCTAAGTTAGACGTAGTATAGAGAATTTACCCCTTAGTGGATACAGTCTGTTCTTGTTATGTGCACGTTCCCAATGCACGATTTGGTGTAATCATGATTGCATTCCTTGTGGCCAATATTCCCCATTAGCACCACTGTGTTCGTGTATTCACAGACAGACTCTTTAAAAACCAGCTTTCCTTGCTTTCACTTTCACCTTGTGGTCAGGCATTTGCTTCCATATATGGCCTCCAAGCGTCTGGAGAGTGCATTGCAAGCACACAGGCACTCCATGCGCCGTCCCATGCAGGAACGTAATCTTATTTTCTCAGTAGGATCCATTGTTCACTTTCCGTGGTTTTGAGGCATAACGTACACTGCTGGAATCTAACCTCTATTTCCCCCATAGACTCAGCATTTCGTTATTTGTGATTTCATGGTTTACAAGCATTTTCAGGAATAATGAGAATGGAATGTACTACAGTGTTCCCCCGGTCATTCGCGACGGGCGGTTTGCGGTCCCAGTCATTCGCGGTATTTTCCGACCGTGACCGCCGACCAGAAGAGGACAGCTGGAGAGCAGGAGAGAGCAGCCGGAGCACCGGCGAGTGAAGGAAACCACTCGCTGCATGCTCCGATCGCCTCTTGCTGCACTAAAGTCGGGCCTTACCAATCAGGAGCTGTGAATCCCCCCCTAACCCACGGGACTCCCACGGGGACCCCCCTCTGGCCCACGGGACTCCCACGGGGATGGAAGGCTTTGGAAGCAAGATTTGTCCATATAATATAATGGACACGTCAGCCTTAGTAAAAGAGGGGGTTTATAAGTTAATTTCCTGAACAGAAAACAAAAAAAGGGTTCCAGCAAAGAGATTCCACAAGGAAAACAGCAGCACAAACACAAAAGAAACTGTGGAATTGATGATCCTGTCAGAAGGAATTGCTGCTTTTTATGGGGACGGGCGGGGATGGAGGTAATTCCTTGTGGGGATGTGTGGGGATGGAAAGGATCCTGACTGGGACGGGTGGGGACGGGTGGGGACGGAGAGGATCCTGGTGGGGACGGGTGGGGACGGAAAGGATCCTAGTGGGGACGGGTGGGGCAGGAGAGGATTCTGGCGGGGACGGGTGGGGATGGGTGGGATTTCTTTCCCCGCGCAACTCTCTACTCTGGAGTCTCCTTTCAATTGAAAGAGACTTCCCTCACGCGTATTTACTCCATGTAGGTATTTAAACATCTCTATCATATCTTTCTTCTCCCACATTTCCTCCAAAGTATACATATTGAGATTTTTAAGTCTGTCCCCATATGCCTTACGACAAAGACCACGCACCATTTTAGTAGCCTTCCTCTGGACCGACTCCATCCTTTTTATATCTTTTTGAAGGTGCGGCCTCCAGAATTGTATACAATATTCTAAATGAGGTCTCACCATACAGAGACATCAATACCTCCTTTTTCCTACTGCCCATATCTCTCCCTATGCACCCTAGCATCCTTCTTGCTTTCGCCAGCACCTTTTCAACCTGTTTGGCCACAAAAGTTTTTCACCCCCTAAACTGTACCATTCCCTCGAGTCTTTTCAGCCCAAACGCATGATCATGCATTTCTTAGTATTAAATCATAGCCGCCAAATTTCAGACCATTCTTCCAGCTTCGCTAGGTCTTTCCTCATGTTATTCATACCATTAAATCATTATTCATAGCATTAAATCATTCATACCATTATTTATACCATTAAATCAAGTTATTCATACCATTAAATCATTTTGAATATTGGTCCCATAATTCCTTGTATATAGTATTTCCCAAGCAGACCTATGATCTTAGGTGGTGTATTCTGAGACGTTTAATATCTTACCATATTCACTTCAGAGATATGGTCAATGCTGGCTACTTCTATTGCCAAAACAACATTTACCGGAGGACCTGGAAGAAGGAAACACACACACTGTCAAAAACAGGATTGCATGATCTACTTATGTATTTAAAAATGTTTATCCTGCCTATCCACATCTCTTTCAAATCTTTTTGGTGCCTTTGATTGGTCTGATTTTACTTTGAATCTATAAAGTAAGTCTAGTGCTACCCTCTAGATCAGTGGTCTCAAACTTGTGGCCCGGGGCCACATGCGGCCCACCAGGTACTATTTTGAGGCCCTCGGTATGTTTATCATAATCACAAAAGTAAAATAAAACCGTTTCTTGATCATATGTCTCTTTAGCTATAAATTACAATATTATTAAGTCTTAGCCAAAAGGAAAGATTTATAAACTACTGGCTGATGCCCCGGCGTTGCACGGGTATTTAATTATAGCAATAACACTGTAAATGGATTCAAATAAAGATACTTTATAGTGGTGAATGAAATTATTTTTTTACAGCTTAATAAAAAGTACAATATTCAAATTATAATGTGAAATATTTGACAAAATGAATACAATACAACTAACGCAAAACGTGATTATAAACAACATTTTTAGTTTCACCTCCTGGAGCAAGAACATATAAATTCTTGGGTGAACCCACCCTTGAGCAAGCAACATAGAGTTGTGGGCCGCGAGACCCCCAGAACATATCACCCCAGGTAGTGAGGGATCTGCATACCAAGTTTCGTTCAAATCGGTCAAGCCGTTTTTAAATTACTGTGAGAATGGCAGCTTTTTACATTTTTTCCATTGACATGAATGGGTGAAATCTGATTTTCTGTTTGTAGCTCCACCCACGTGTGCAGGTGGGCTGCGAGACCCCCAGAACATATCACCCCAGGTAGTGAGGGATCTGCATACCAAGTTTCGTTCAAATCGGTCAAGCCGTTTTTGAATTACAGTGAGAATGGCAGCTTTTTACATTTTTTCCATTGACATGAATGGGTGAAATCTGATTTACTGTTTGTAGCTCCGCCCATGTGTGCAGGTGGGCTGCGAGACCCCCAGAACATATCACCCCAGGTAGTGAGGGATCTGCATACCAAGTTTCGTTCAAATCGGTCAAGCCGTTTTTGCGTGATCGCGGCACATACACACATACATACACACATACATACCTCCGATTTTATATATATAGATAAAGAGTTTTACCTCATGCAAAACTGTCATTTCTTTAATAAGACATTAACTATTTTTTCTGAGGCCCTCTAAGTACCAACAAATCCAAAATGTGGCCCTGCAAAGGGTTTGAGTTTGAGACCACTGCTCTAGATCATTGTGTCGCAAACTTTTTAAGTTGTTGGCACACTAATCTCGGGCTGTGGCTGGAAGGCACCCAGAAATGCACGGACGTCGAAGCGATGATATGATGCATATGTATGACATCATCATGGCAATGTCCGCACACGTTCGGATGTCCTCAAGCAGTGGCCCTGAGCCTCCTATTACTACCTGTGGAGAGGGTGCTGCAGAAGGAGAGGTGAGGAGGAGCAGAGGCACTGGTGAGGAGAAGAGGCGTAGGTGCCAGCCGACCGACTACAGGATGTGCCTCTCACAGCGAGAGGCCCATCCTCTAAGCAGTCAGCTGGCACCTCTCCTCCTCGCTGGCATCTCGGGGCACCCCTAGAATCCTTTGGGGCACACAGTTTGCGATACACTGCTCTAGATTATTGTTTATCTTCATGAATGACCCCTGATGCAGGCAAATTTGCCGAAACACGGCCTCTGTCACGTCTTCTAAGTTGCTTCAATAAAGCCACGTCCTTTATCCCACTTTTGGGCTGACATCATTCTTTTGCTGGATTGTTCTCCTATGCCGTGATGTTTATTCCCTCTCCTTTTGTTCGCTTTGAATGGGATAGAAATTCAAAGGCAAGATGAGCTTTCTAACCCTATATTACAAAGAAAGATATTCTTACTTATAGATGCATTTAAACTTTGATGAGTAAAACTGCCCCTGAAATAACTTGGGTTAATAGTCTGCTTGGTGCTTCCAATCTAAGCTCAGGTACCAAACACAGGATGCACCACTGGACATCTTTCAGTCTAACCACCTATGCATGGAACTATATCACAAACAGTGTATTTTCTATTTCTGCTTATTAACCACATATCTGACAAATGTTCCATCTGGTTTAAAACAAGTCATGCAAAGACAGCACAATATAACACCGTCACAAACCACAGAACTTTTAATCATTCTTCATATGCCCTACTTAAATACTGACCTAAGTATCCGGCATATTTAGTACTTTCTTACATTTCCCCAGGTCCTTTGCACCCCACAATAAAACCAATCTGAGGTACCTCCAATTCCAGGTCTAAAATTCCTTGCGTATCCCTTGGTCAAGTCATCCAGGCTGGGTAACCAGGAGATTTCGATGTTGGCGCCTATGTAATCACCAATGTCGTTCATACCTCTGGGAAACAATAAAGTCAGGGTAAGCTTCAGAATCTCATATAACTATGGGCCAGATGTAAAGTGATTTCCCACATTGTGGGGGAAAAGGCATAGAACATCAGGTCCTGTCTTGGAAAAAGAAAGGTCATTTGTATAAACAATGCACCATTGCATGCTCTCAAATAATCATGCTGTCCATCAAGACACTCAACCTAACTTGCTTTGCCAATAGCTAAGAGACCCTTTTAGTAAGCTGCATTAAGCAGCTAAAGTGATGTTATCAGGGTGGACGGTCCATCTCCTACACTGAAACAGAGGTTTTTGCATTAAAAATGCTGTGTTAGCTGCCTAATTTTTTTTTGGGGGGGGCTGAATCTAGGCATGACTGGGATGGGAGGAGGCATGGCCGGCTGTGACAGCTAGTGCACTGGTCTTCGTGTGTTAGATGTCCGAACTGCTGATAGTGTAGCCAAACTTGCTGCCCCCACCTCATGAGGAGGCAGCAAGTGCGGCTGTGCTTCTGACAGTTTGATAATGCAGTGCAGTATATCGCAAACTGTGTGCCACGGCGGATTCTTGGTGTGCCGTGAGACGCCGGCCCAGGAGGAGAGGCGCCGAAGCCAGCTGACTGCACGTCCTGTGGACAGTCAGCTGGCGCCGATGACTCTCCTTCTTGCCCGTGTCTCTCCTCCTTTCCCCGCCCCTCTCCTCCTCCAGGATCCACCACCAGTGAAGTGACAGGTTCAGGGTTGCGGCATTGACATCCGCGCACTTCTGTATATCTTCTGGGGTCGGCACCAGGTTTAGTGCGCTGCAGCGCTGAAAAGTTTGCGGGACACTGATGTAGTGCCTTCTTAAAGGTCAAGTGAAGGTGCTACCCTGAACCTTTGCAATGACCATCCTGCACCCATGATCAGGCTCCCGCACCCCTAAAAAACTCCCCAACCCCTGTTCACGTCAACAGTCACCTCCGCTTCACAGCCACTGATTTCTGATCAAGCCAAAAAGTCCTATCTGCACATCTCCCCAACCTCCACTCAGGCTAACAAGGCCCCTCCCCCCTACTGCAATCTCCCTGACCTCCCAAGCACAGAATCTTGCCCCAATAATCTTGCCATTCAATAAGCCCTGCCCCTTGCTTTTAAAAACCCTGTAGAACAATCATATGCAGTATAATCTTGTTATAACGGACTTTAAGGGACCTGGAAAAATGGTCCGTTATATCCAGAGTTGCATTTTTAAAAAACTTTATTTAGGTCAACTTGAAACAACGTACAATCGATGAACAACAGTCACTGCACAAGCATATCAGCAACATCAATAACAAAACTCAGCAAAACACTGGTATGGCATGAAATGATTGCAAAACCAGAACACTAAAAGATGTTCTAAAGCATTATGTCGCACTGTACTGGAAAGAAAAATAATTTGTCATTTTCTTCTGGGCTGCATTTTGATACTGAATCACCGGCACGCCACGCGCCTTGTAGGCGGAGCCTGCATGTCCGTTATAGCTGAAGAAAAATACAGCTAAAAGCGGCTCTGGGGACCAAATTGGTTGTCCCATATATCCGAAAGTCCGTTATACGTGAGTCTGCTATATGCGATGATTTTCTGTATGTTTATAATGGCGCACGGCCGGGACCAGCGGACCTCGTCCGCTATAGGTGAGATTCCATTATAAGCGAGTCTGTTATAATGAGATTATACTGTAACAGAAATATGCTAATTGTCTACAGTACAAACAATACCATAATAGACAGCATGGAAGAACATCCAAATAGCAAAGATATACAGTAATACCAATTAAACACCTAATTAGTATACAGTTTACTATAGAGTTGAAGGGCTACATACAGATATATAGGTGAAACCCTAAAAATTAGTTCTCCTAATAGTCACAGGTAACATTCACATTGAGAGGAAAAACACACTAAAAGTTATAGAGATTACGAGGAGGTGCTGAAAGATTTTCAGCCCAACCAAAAAGAGAATGGGGTGGATATGGTTCAATCAATGATCTGAAACAATGTCAAACCACAGCATGTTATTTCTGTAAATTGGCACTTAACGAAATAAGATGACACTCTTTTCAGCTACCGTGGCAAAAATGTGCTCAGAATTTAGAAAGTTGATTGGGCTGAGAATTTTCAGCCCCTCCCCCCCCTTGCAATAGAAAAATTTGTGGGTCCTCAGTGTAAAGTCTTAAGCTATTGACAGCCAACCTCCCCCCCCCCAAGGGAGCATCATCCGCTCCCACTTATATGCATTGTGCACGAAGTGAAAAACAAGATTGTATAACCCTTCAAAGTACCGTATTTTCACATAGATAACGCGCACCCGTGTAAAACGCGCACACGGGTATAGCGCGCAAAAAACACATATTTATGTACATAAATTTTTATATACCGTGCACACCCGTATACCGTGCATGCTGCCCGACTCTCCTTTCGCCCGCCCCGACTCTCCTCTGGAGACCCTGACTCTGTTTTCGCCCGCCCCGACTCTCCTTTCCTCCTTGAAGTCCTGTCCCTACCCTGAAAGCCTGATGCCCCCCCCCCCCGACGTCCGATTCACCCCCCCGCAGGACCGCTCGCAACCCCCACCCCGAAGAAGCGCTCGCATTCCCACCCCGAAGGACCGCTCGCACCCCCACCCGAAGAACCGCTCATACCCCCACAGCCTCACCCCCCTCCCCCATGGAGAAGCTGTCTACCTTGTTTCTGGATGCCAGCGAGCCCAGCTGTTTCCTCTGCCGGCGGTCCTGCCCCTTCTCTGAGCCCTGCTGTGCTGCTTTTTCTTCCGGCGGTCCCGCCCTTTCTCTGACATCAGAGAAAGGGCGGGACCGCCTGAAGAGGAAGCAGCGCAGCACAGGGCTCTGAGAAGGGGCAGGACTGCCGGCAGAGGAAGCAGCTGGGCTGGCATCCGGAAACAAGGTAGACAGCTTCTCCATGGGGGAGGGGGGGAGGCTGTGGGGGTGCGAGCGGTTCTTCGGGTGGGGGTGAGAGCAGTCCTTCGGGGTGGGAGTGCGAGCGCTCCTTCCGGGTGATGAATCGGGCGTCGAGGGGGGGGGGGGAAACTATGTAAAAAAAATTTTGTACAACGCGCTCACGCGTATAACGCGCAAGGGTATGCGCGGTTTGTAAAAACCACGTATAACGCACGCGTTATATGCGAGAAAATACGGTAAATGTTCACTTCACAAAACATGAATGGAGCCAAGATCCCCGGTGAAGAAAGTGAAAATAATAAAGTCCACAACTTATCTCCAAATAAAGCGTCTTCTGTCTCTGTGTCAGACCCTTAAAACAACTCTTTGCAGGTAGGTTCTACTGGGCTCGGTTTCAGAAAATGCCTCCTTCTTCAGGGACCCTTTTGGTTTATAGCCAATATTGTCTCACTTTTACTCACAACTGAGTTGACGTTAAAGCAAGGCAAATGACTGATGATTTTCATGTTTTGTGCAGTGAACATTTACTTTGAGGGATATACAATTTTTCACTGCATTTTGTCGCTGTTTTTGAGTGTCATTCAAACAAGAAAACATAACTATATATCGATCTATTCATCCATTCCCTAGGCTCTCAATTGAACCAATCTGCCCATCATCCTAACAAGTCCTCTCTGCGCTCAAGTACAGTTCTAAGCAATTAGAAACAGGATTTTAATAAGGAATTAAAAGCTGTATATTTGCATGCACTTTCAATGCATATTCATTGGGGGAATCCTGAAAACCCGATTGGATTCCGGTCCTTGAGGATCGGAGTTGCCCATGTCTGCATTAACCCCCCTCCCCCTTAACAAAACTGTAATGCGGTTTTTAGCGTCGGCTACGGCGGTAACAGCTCGAACACTTATCGAATCCCTATGAGCATCGGAGCTGTTACCACCGTGGCCAGCGCTAAAAACTGTGCTACGGTGTTATAAAAGAGGAGGTAAGCCATCTCACAGAAAGTGGTACAGCAGTTTGTTTAATTCCATATTTACTTAGATTATGAGCCCAATAGGGACAGAGAAAATACCTGTATGTAATATGTAAACCGCTTTGGTTGTACCATGGAAAGGCCATTCCACTTCCTGGTGAATTCTAAAAACATGTATTTATTTGATATACCACTTGTCATACAGTAGTTAATAAAAATGTTGCATTCAGAATCTACTTCTGATACCAGGGATGCAAGACAGAGGTTATCAGAGCACTTTATCACAAAGATATGAAAAAGACAGGAATCCCTCTTTGGAGCTTCTTACCTGATGCCCCTGTGAAACTGTAGGCACAGAACTAGGAGAGACGAGACAAACCAGGGCAGAGTTTCCATGGTGGTCCATGCAAGTAGATTTTAATCCCTTCTTGTTGGTGTCAGCTCCGTGGCTCCTGCGCAGCTCTCATCCTTGCCTTGGCGCTTCTACTGGGCTCCGGAAAGTTGATTTGTGGGAGCTTCGGATGCTCGAATCCAGTGCTCCTCGGCTGCAGACAGCACAATGTACAGGCAGGGACCGGAGCCACAGTTTAAAGCCCTTTCTGGCAGTATGGTGGCTTCTTCTGTTGCCTCATTGCTTCACAAAGGGACTGAGGCACTGACATCTCAGCGCTTCCCCTCCCCCCACCCTACATCTACCAAAGACTTCTGTCACATTGCAAGTCTCCCTCACTCTGTGATCACCAAGGAACAACATCTTCAATTCTGATGAAGATTCAGAGATATAAATAATACAAAGCACCTCCCCATATGCATGAGATAAAGGAAGAGAGTGAAATTAAGGATCATTATAGGTATCTGTACATGCAATACTTATGCACCTATAACATTTAGAAGCTCAATTCACTAAGCAACAGTTAGCAACAACACAATATTGGATTGTCTTTGGATATTTTAATAGATTCTTCTCTTCACTATTTCCACTCATGGGACTAATTTGCTCTTGTAACTTTACCATAAGCTACAGATGGCAGTCAGAACCTTTGCAGAGAGCAGAAACAAGGAAAACGAACAGAATAAATAGCCTCCACTGCAACCAGTCAGCTGTCAATGGGTGAAAACTAAGGAAATCTAATCTAATCTAATCTAATCTAAATCTTGGGTTTATATACCGCATCATCTCCGCAGATGGAGCTCGACACGGTTTACATGGTTAGGGAAGGAACGGAACTCCAGTGGAATTATATAAGTATGAGAGAAGAGAGGTTGGTGTGAGAGTGCCAGGAACCATGTCGTTTCCAAGTTTATTAAAATCTTACTATCCCGCACTATGGGCGAACCTTCTAGGTAGTATCTAAAAATCCAACAGCAAAAGGACAAGGATAATTAGTGACGTAAATAGATCACATAAAACATGAAAGTGAGGTTAGGAGGGCTAACAACAATCTTAAAAAGAATAGAGGAGAGGGGAAACACCTTTGGTAAACGTTATGGGGCTCATAATCAAAGCAAAAATACCATCCAAAAACCAGCCTAAGTCGGTACTTGGACGACCTAAAAGACAGGTCGTCCAAGAGCCGATAATTGAAGCCAGTTTTTGGACGTATTCAGAGACTTTATAGGCCTCTGAATACCGCTGAGGAAGTTTTCAGCCAAAACACGGACCGTGTTGGGGTCCAGGAAACAGAGGATTTAAAGACTTTCTTAGGCCTTGCTTACATAAGCTACATGTGTTAATTTTTGAGTCTATGCTATATGTGTTATATGTTTTTAATAAATTGTTGATTCTCACAGTTGGTTGATTGTGTCCCTTCCCCACTCTTTCTTTTGATATTGTTCTTCCTTTTGGACTCTCCTCTTTTAATCAAGTCACGGTAGTGAGTGCCTATAGATTCTGGTGCATTTAACACACTGGCCTGTGCTTTTCGGCTTGATAAAAGAGGCTCTATGTCAATAGCAAAGTCTACATTTTGCTGAAGACCAGTGGTTCCCAACCCTGTCCTAGAGGACCTCCCAGGCTAGTCGGGTTTTCAGGATAACCCTAATGAATATGCATGAGAGAGATCTGCATATAATGGAGGTGACAGGCATGCAAATCCGCTCCATGCATATTCATTAGGGCTATCCTGAAAACCCGACTGGCCTGGGAGGTCCTCCAGGACAGGGTTGGGAACCACTTCTGTAGACCATGCTACGGGCCCCTTTTATCAAGCTGCGCTAGCGGATTTTAGAGTGAGCCAGCCTGGTAAATGCTCCGTCGGCGGCAATGTACCCTCTAATTTTTCATAGGCTGCGTGCGCATAAAATTTCATCTGTGCGCATTTTAAAGAAAAACTAAATTTGCGTGCGCTATAAAAACAATTGCCAGAGGGCCCGGAGTTCAGTCATGGGCATTTATGGGCAAGTCTTTGAGTTTAGTCTGAATGAATGAAAACACAATGTAATTTTAGCTACACTTTATATTATATAGAAATCAAAACCCAGCTATTCAAAAAAATTTATACAGATGGCTTAACCCCAACCGGACCCCTCTCAACGCAACTCCCCCCTCCTCCCCCCTTCACCAGATCCCTTCTCTCTAGCCTCAAGCATGTCAACTGCTTCCCTAATGGTATATATACTGGATCTGCACTATTTCTTACTTGTACAGCATCTTGTAGCTCTTGAAATATACAGCTCCATTATTCTTGTAACTTCTCCTGGAAATGACCAGAATTCTCTCTGTAATTATCCTGGAAATGTCCAGTTGTCTCTTTTGTAATCCGCCCAGAGCTGCAAGGTTGAGGCGGAATAGAAATCTGTAATGTAATGTAATTACACTTTATGTAACATAAATCATTTTAGGCAAAAATTTATTTTTTTGTGCGTGCTATTTTAATTTGTGTGCGCGGATTCGGCAAGTTGTGTGCGCGCGCACGAGCGCACAGCTTAGAGGGAACAATGGTCGGCAGGCTTCTTTTCATAGTGTTACTTACACTCTGGCAGGGTCTCCTTTTAAGCAGAATTCCTTTCTCTCCTCCCCCTTCCAACTCTTTGGGTTAATCAGATGATTCATTTGTCTGTGCAGGGATAAAGAAGGAGGTTAAGAGAATCTTTTGACATCTTTTTTTTCCATTGTGCTTCCCTTTGCTGCCACTTTAATTGGTGTCCCCAGCACTTGAATTGGTAGAACTGTCTCGGTAAGGAATAAAAGATGTTACAATTGTGCAGAAGTCCCAAAGGAACCGTTAATTCTGCTGCCATGTGAAAGTAGAAACAGGTGAATGAACCAAAGTATTTTTCCTTTATGAAAAGGAAAATCTTATAAATGAGAAGGACAAAGCTTGACCCTGTACTATGAAGGAAGTCTCTTTGTGCCTGTAGTATTATGTCCTGAGAAATATTTTGAGTGCACGGGGAGGAACATGCAAGTGCTTTGTCAGAGAAGGTTTTCATACTCACAACTAGGTGACCAGAACAGATGCTGCACTTGCACAGAGCAGATAAAGGGGCATTAGAGGCAGAGGGGCCACATATTGGCTTGCAACATTTAGGAAGTTGGGGAGTGTGTGGCACAGTGGTTAGAGCCAAAAACCGACATGACCGTGGGAAACAATGTTCTTGGAATTTTGTTTATTTTCAGATCAAGTAAAGTCCAAGGCAATTACATCCACTTGAGAGCTTGTCGTTAGAAATGGGACCCAACACTGTCCTTGCTTCGGTTCACCTGAACCTTCTTCAGGGGTCCGAGATTCCGCTCACGTGATAAATGGTCAGTAGGATGTATACACCAGCAAAATTAAAAATACAAACAAATACAATTCTCCTTAGACGTGAAGACGCCATGAGTGAGAAAACCAGCAGCTGCAGTGTAGTAGTACATGGTTTTCCTTGGGCTTCCGTTGTTTGTTTATTTTTGCTTACAGTGGCTAGAACTACAGCCTCAGCACCCTGAGACTGTGGGTTCAAATCCCACTCTATTCCGTGTGACTCTGGGCAAGTCACTTAATTCCCCCATTGTCCCAGGTACATTAGATAGATTGTGAGCCTGCCAGGACAGATAGGGAAAAATACTTGAGTAGCTGAATGTAAACCACTTAGGCTATAAGTGGTATATGCTGTAAATACTAAAAATAAATAAATAAAAATATTGAATAGATTGTATGACAGCACAGTTGGAGGGCTAAATAGGCAGACTGGATAGATCAGTGTTTCTCATACCAGTCCTGGAGTATCTCCTAGCTGGTCTGGTTTTCAGGATTTCCACAGTGAATATGCATGGGGTAGATTTGCATACAAAGGAGGCAGTATGTGCAAATCAGGCATATTCATTGTGGATAACCTGAAAGCCAAAAGTCTAGGGTTTGCTTTGAGGGCCAGAATCATTTACTCCCCGAAACTACAAAAGAGACATTTTGAGTTAGAATAGCAAGGCCCTGACTGAGAGATTTAAGAAAGCTGTAAATCATGAGTTTTAAGGTAGTTACGACTTAGACAGAAAGAAAGAAAGACAGACAGGCAGCAGCCAAGGAGAGAGACAGAAAGAAAGACAGACAGACAGGGGTACAGATAGGAGTGGAGGTAGGTTTAGGGATAGGATTAGAGGTAAGTTACAAAATTAGTCTGGGACCACTGTTCAGGCAATAGGCCTGATGGGCCGCCGCGAGAGCGGACCGCAGGGCAAGATGGACCTCTGGTCTGCCTCAGCGGAGGCAACTTCTTATGTTCTTATGATTTAATTAATCTCAAATATAATATTTTGAGTCTGGAAACATAAGTTATTACCAAACTTCTTTTCTAGCACAATTTGAAAAAAAGCGTGGAATATCACAAGGTATGCAAACAAAAACACATAAGAAGCTTTGAGTTAAAACAGAGGGCATGACTGTGAATGTGAAAAAGATGCTAAAAATGAGATTTCTTTAAGTCTATGTAAGAAAATAGCTAATGGGATAGGTAGTTGTGATTCTTCATCCTTACTAGTCAATTAAGGGGTCCTTTTATTAAGCCATGGTAGTGGTTTAACGCACGTAATAGCGTGCTTTAAACTGCCTGCTGTGCTAGCCGCTAACGCCTGCCTTGAGCAGGCGTTAGTTTTTTAGCCAGCCGCAGGGGTTAGCGTGTGATTAAAAGTCATGCGTGCTAACCCCGCTAGCGCAGCTTAATAAAAGGAGCCCTAAGTGATATTTTATTCAGACTATCCTATATAATAATATCCTTAGCGCGCATGCGTACTTCAATTTTCGTGGCTCGTGCATCTGTAGCTCCGTGGCCGGCAGAGAAATTGTAAAGCGTGCGGTGCGTGCCCTTCCCAACACAACGCGTGATTAAAAAAAAAAAAGGTAGGATGGGGCATGATAATTGACAGGGAGAGAGATTGAAACAAACAAACAAAAAAACCCCCACAACAGATGGGACATTGACAGACTGACACACTGAAAGACAGGTAGGTGGGAGTGAAAGACACACACAGGACAGGGGGCCAGGGAGAGAGATTGAAAGAAAAAAAACAGACGGGACATTGACAGACTGACAGAAATAGAGACACACACACTGAAAGACAGGTAGGTGGGAGTGAAAGACACACACAGAAGGGTAGGGGGCCTGGGAGAGAAATTGAAAGAAAGAAAAACCAGACAGTGGACAAGGAGAGAGACAGCAAAAAAAGAAAGACAGACAGACAGCGGCCAAGGAGAGAGAGAGAGACAGAAAGAAAGAAAGACAGACAGACAGCGGCCAAGGAGAGACAGAAAGAAAGACAGACAGACCGACAGAAATCGGCCAAGGAGAGAGAGAGAAAGAAAGAAAGAAAGACAGACAGACACACACATCTATTTTAGCACCCGTTAATGTAACGGGCTTAAAGACTAGTCTCAATATAATCCTCTGCAAATATATGTCAAGGAATCCTGACATGAAGCAGAAAGCTCACAGGAAGTATGAGGAAATATTTCTTTGCTGAGAGGGTGGTAGATGATCGCTATAGCAGCTGAGGTGTTGGAAGTTAATATACTGTGACAGAATTTAATTGTGCTTGGGACATGAACTAGAGCGTGGCAAAGACAAAGGAAGCAGAAATTCTGAAGAAAAAAGTAATTTTGAAGATGAACTGGAAGTTTTTCCTTTTTTTCAATCATATTTTTATTGAGAAGGAATTATTCTTGTTGTAAATAATGTAAGAATTCGCCAAAATATTCTTTTTCTACCCTTTATTCTAGAATCCTTGCACCATGAGTAAAGTTCTGTAGTTATATATTTTTTTTAATCATTGAATCAGCTTGGTGTTCCAGTTTTGCTCCTCGGGATACATAATATCACATTCAGAAAACCTCAAGAAGCTTCTAGGGACTAATGTACTTAAGCATTCTAACTTATGTGTAAAAAATGTTTATTACAAGGCTGATGTTGATGGCCTGCAAATGATGCAGATCGAAAATACCATATCACCTACAGATTTTATTGCAAAAACTTAACTGCATCTCCTCAAGATATAATTTAATTAAATTAAAAAATGTATATTCTGCCTTTTCCATTCAAGATACTTTAGCTAAGCTTAAGCAGTTTGTGTTAGTGCTTTTTCCCTGTGTTAATAGGTAAATTGCTGTTTTGCATAGATTTGCATTTAATTAACATTAGCATAGATTTGGGGGTTAAGATTTGTGAAATGTGTTAAAAAACATTAATATGCATGAAATATATTATCTATGCTAACAATGCCTAATGCACCTTAACGCTTTTGAAAGCGTTAGCACGGTTCAGTACATCAGTGTCAATAGCATAAATTATGCAATTAATCATAAGAAAAACAGAGGCAAATGTATAAATGTACTTTTTTTTTTTTTTCTTTTCTTGCTTGTCTTATTTTAATTATGCAGAAGGATTAGTCAAAATAAATGGTTTATGAATTGTAACATTCCCAAGTAAGAAATCAATTGGTTGTCTTGGGCAATACTTTGTAGCTAAAACAAAAAACTGTGGATACAGATGTTCTGGAGATAATTTATTATACACTGACATAGAAAAACATGAAAATACAATGATAAAAAACACAGTGGTAAAAACACGCCTTCCTCAGGGGGTCCAATGGTATGCAAACTCACATAGGTATACATATTCAGGGCTTCCAGTCTCTCCTCATACGTCTTCTGGCGCAAGCCTCCTATCATTTTTGTTGCCCTCCTCTGGACCACTTCTAGTCTTCTTACATCCTTCCCCAGATACGGTCTCCAAAACAGAACCCCATACTCCAAGTGGGGCCTTACCAAGGACCTGTACAGGGGCATCAACACCTTCTTCCTTCTACTGGCTACGCCTCTCTTTATACAGCCCAGCATCCTTCTGGCAGCAGCCACTGCCTTGTCACACTGTTTATTCGCCTTTAGATCTTCGGACACTATCACCCCAAGATGGCTTTACTGGGGATCCGCAGATTCAGCTAGTGACACAAATACCCCATGGGATTCTCTTTCAGGGTCTCAAAGAATGCATTCCTGGGGTGCGAGAGAGAAGAAAGGGTATTTTTTCACGCAGGTCGACGCATTGACCACGCACAGCGCCTCATTTAAGCCCCGCCTTTCTCCACGCCCCCGGGGCAGGCTCCAGCGACCAGGGAACGGACCATCTTTCAGATGCCGGAGGGGGGGTTCAAATAAAACGAGAACACAGGGTGGGGGGCAAGTTAAAAAACCAGACAGCTTGGACGAACGAGACGACGACCGCGATGTCATCGGTTTTAGAATAATGGCGATACCGAGAAGCTCGTCGCCGGCTGTAGCCTTCCCAACCCCCCGCTTTTCCCATTGGGTGGTTGCTTCCGTTGCCTGGGTAATGGCAGTACACATCCGAAGCCTGCAACTACCGTGGTGGGTGGGTGAGTGGCACTCAGTGATCGGTCCCGGGAGATCTCCTCCCCCCTTCCCACTTCGCCCCCCAGGATTCCCCTAGCGCCGTTTCATCCTGGGATTTACTCCATCTCAGCCTTGGCCCCAGCATCCCCATAGCAGGCCCAGGACGCTTTTGCTTACAGGGACTTTGCCTCTTCGGTGCTGCTTCGCTTCCCAGCATTCTCATATCAGGTTCTGGGATCCGTAATCCTGGTCCTGGACTCAACCGACCCTTGGGGTTCTTAGGGTGGCCTTGGCTCTGATGCTTGAGTTGGGCTGTTTCTGCTCTCGCTTGTCTGTGAGGCTTTGCTTTCTGTTCCTTGGGCTGCTGGCATAACCCTCTCATTTCTAACCCCCTCTTTTACTAACGTGCGCTATGCTTTTTAGCGCGTGTATGGACGCATTAGCATTTATTATGTGATAAACGCACGCTAAAATGCTTAGCGCACCTTAATAAAAGAGGGCCCATGCTGTAAAGATGCAGAACCCTGATCCCCAGCTGGGATATGTCCTGCCCTCATATGGAATCAAGTTATAGAAGCTGCTGGGAGCCCCCAGAGACACCATGAGAAATGCAGAACACCTATTAGTGTATACTGAAATTAGTCTTTTCTCTGTGGGATATTATCTCAGTATTTAGTATCTATGAAACCAGCCTCATCTCAGCTGAAGCTTGAACCCATGTGTCATCCCTAACTTTAATTGCAAATAGAAATATTGGTACTGTTATATTTGTAATGTGATCTTTTGAATTCATTTCCCACACATTATTTTCTCTGTTTGGTAGTCTGGTGGTGAAGGATTGCCACAATGGAGCAGACTGAATTTGAATCCATGGAAGAAGAAGAGATCTACCTTCCTTTCAGGCAGTACAAGACGTATCCAGCACAGCAGCACCCTCCGGAAAAAGCAAAAGATGCTGGAAAAGGTTTGTTTTCATGCAAAGCCTCAATCTATGATCCTTATTCTTTGCCTTGGGAAAGGTGTAACAGAGATGGAAACTCTGCTAAGATTTAATGTTAAGAAATGCAGAGGTTTGTTTTTGTGTTTTTTTTTCTAATTCTTTATTATTTTCAAAACTTACAATAAGTGTAACATTAAATACCACATTTTATACATCAATGCCACACTTAATATTCCATTAATATCCATTTCAGAATTAGTCCCCCCTCCCAAACAATCACAGTGCCCATCACATAAAACTTCTATAATGAATCCCAATATATCTAAATTCATTAATCTATCAGACCCCCAACCTCCCCCCTCCCGGATGTGCATGTTATAAGGAAAAACAATAATTAAATATTACAATATTTTGCTAATGGCTCCCAAATCTCCTGAAATTTCTTAAAATTCCCTTTCTGAATGGCTAATATTCTCTCCATTTTTGTACACATGACACAATGAATTCCACCAAAAACTATAATTAAGCCTCCTCCAATTCTTCCAATTGCTCATAATTTGTTGTAGGCAACTCCTGTCATTATTAATAAAAGCCAATTGTTCTTAGATGATATTTGACTTTTAGCTCTCATTGACATGCCAAAAAGCACAGTATCATAGGATAATGCCACTGGATTTTCTAACAAGCAATTTATTTGGCCCCATATTGATTTCCAAAAAGCCAAAACAAATGGACAGTAGAACAATAAATGGTCTAAAGTCCCTGCTTCAAGATGACAATGCCAATATTTATTAGACTTAGAGCTATTTAACTTTTGTAACCGAACAGGGGTCCATAATGCTCTGTGTAACAGAAAAAAACAAGTTTGTCTCATAGATGCTGACATTGTATATCTCAACCTCCAAGTCCTGATTCATGGCCATTGAGATGCAGGAATTTGGTGCTTAATCTCAATACTCCAAACGTCCCTAAGACCAGTTTTTGGTTTCTTATTTATAAATCCAGCTAACAATTTATACCACTGTGCGGCCTGGTGCCCCAGGAATTCTACCTGAAAGCATAAGAATTCCAAACTATATTGATTATTTTAATTTTTCCATTCAGGGAACCCTACCTGAATGGCCTGCCTCAGTTGCAACCATCTATAACTTTGTGATTTATTAAGTCCAAATTTATGTTGCAACTGTGGAAAGTCAAGCAGCTTACCATTAGATATAACATCTATCATCCAATGCTTCCAGATGACCTTAAATCCGCCAATTTGAATTTTGGAGTTTAGCCAAATAGTTTGATTTATTGATTTGTGAATTGGAATAGGTGTTAAATTATTGACATTGTAACACTTTCCACGTATCTACTAGTATTCTGTTTTCTTTATATAATCTAGGCATTTTGATACTGAGAACATGGCATAATCCCAGAGGAAACATGAGTCGCCATTCCAACCATAACCAATCTGGGATATTTTCAATGAGCTCTAGGAGGACCCAATACATACCTTGGCACAACATATAGGCTTGATGATACCTATAAAAATTGGAAAAATTTACCCCTCCCTCCGTAATTGTTTTTTGTAAACATACTAAAGCAACTCTAGGAGTTTTACCCAGCCAAATAAATTTTGTAAGAATATTATTTAACTTTTTATAGAAGGACCCCTTAAAGAAAACTGGTAACATTCCCATTTGATAACAAACCACAGGCAATATCATCATTTTAATAGTTTGGACTCTCCCCTAAGAAATGCAGAGTTGTGCATTTTAGCTTCTAAACCCCAAAGGAACAGGACAGTTAAGGGGGTGAATAACTTTTCTGCATAAAAGAGGCATATGACTTGGATGTGATGGTATGTGGCGATCTTAAAGTGGCCAAACAGGTAAAAAGGTGATGGTGAAAGCTAAAAGAATGCTTGGGTATATAGGGAGAAGTTTGGCCAGTAAGAAAAAGGAGGTAATGATGCTCTTATGGGTACGGAGAAATGTTCTAGTTCTGATCTGCACATTGTGGGAAGGTAGAATATTAGCTCCCATATAACTAATTTTATTATGGTGTGTTATACTGGGCTTTTCTTTTGCTTTCTTTTCTCATTTTGCTCCTTGTTGTTTGAGCATTATGTATTTCCTTTGTGTTTTTACTGAAAAGCAGGTTAAAGTATATGTGGCAAGAAACATGGTTCTTTCAGTTTGTCTGGTAGAACATAAGAACTTAAGAACTGCCATCTCCGGATCAGACCCATGGTCCATCGAGTCTGGCGATCCGCACACGCGGAGGCCCAGTCAGGTATACACCTGATGTAGTTTTAGTCACCCATATCCCTCTATGCCTCTCGTAAGGAGATGTGCATCTAATTTGCCTTTGAATCCTAGCACAGTGGATTCCTTAATAACCTCCTTTGGGAGAGCATTCCAGGCGTCTACCACTTCCTGGCATTTGTCCTGGACTTGTCCCCCCTTAGCTTCAAACCATGTCCTCTTGTCCGTGTCGCGTTGGACAATGTAAATAATTTATTTTCCTGCTCTATTTTATCGATGCCTTTCAGCATTTTGAACGTCTCGATCATGTCCCCTCGCAGCCTCCTCTTAATCTATTGTAGGATCTATTGTTTTCCTTTAAGCATGGGTGACCTGGACCTACAAGGAGTGGTGTGTGAGTCTCTGCTGTCATTTACTGTGCTACTGAAGCTACTACCCTCTAATAAACTGCTGCCATAGGCAGATGGCCAATCTTGCCTAATAGTTGGGCCCATCCGCCCCTCCCACAGCGAGATGACCTCGGCGTTTCGTTTCCGGCTCCGGGTAGGTTTGTCGGCTGCGCCTCTGGCCGGGTTGGGGGGGAGGGAAGGAGGCGGCCGACATCCGACTCGGGCCGCCGCGCCGCAGGAGAAGCAGTGCCCAACTTAATACCCGGAAGGGTTACCTTAAAATGTTTTCCGGGTTTGGCTGCCGCGGTCGACATTCGCCTGGGAGGGGGGGGAGGAAGAGAGACAGCGGAGAGGCGGCGACCGCTGCTTCTTTCAACAGGGAGCAGGACAGACCGTAAGGCGCGCATGCGCACTTCCTATGTGTCGCTACAGCTCACGGAAAACCGGCGCACACATAGGAAGTGCGCATGCGCGGCCTAGCGTTTTATTATATTAGATGTTTAAAGTGTAAAATGATTTTATCCTGTATTGAAAGTTTTAAAAATGAATGAAGAATTTAAAGAAATCTAACTGTACTAACATTAATGTGTGGAGCAGGATATGGAGAGGTTTTTGATCAAAGAAAAGGATTATACATCACTTTATAGGTTTTCCTGAAAAACCCAGTTTGCATTGTGGTACAAAGACCATGATTACCCAAATATGTATCACAATGTAGGGAGAATTGACTGTTCTGAGGCTAATGCTATTATTTCTCTATAAAGATGGTGTTACACATGCATTTTCATTAGCGCACAAGCTTGCAGAAGATAGTGATGTAGACGAAATGGAACCTGAAGAGCAGGAAGCTGACTCTGATGTTAGTTGGTGAGCATTTGGCAACCTGCTGGTTTTCGACTATAATAAAAAAGTGCATATTTTCATTTTTATAATAATGTGTTGTCTTGCTCTGATTTCACATCACTGACGCTCAGATTTCCCACAAGGCAGTGTAGGCAGCTGTAAAGCGAACTGGGCTAAAAAAAATTCACCTCCTCCTTCTCACAGCCATTCTGAGCAGCAGCACCTGTCAGACCTACCCCCTTAAACAAGAGCAAACTGGCAGCATTCCTAGCACTGCAGAAGTTTAACTGACTCGGCTTTGAGACTTTAGGGGGTAGGTCTGACAAGACACTGCTACACAGGCTGAGAAGAAGGTGGACCATCCACAAGGGGACCTTTTCCTCTTATTCATGCATCCTTGCCTAAGGTAGGGTTACCAGACAACCAGGAAATCCAGACATGTCCTCGTTTTAGAGGGATTTCCAAAACCCAGGAATTTGTCTGGGTTTTGGAAGTCCCCGAGCTCAGGGCTGTGTCTGGAGGCCCTCTGAGCATGCGTGGATGCCGATGTGATGACCTCATACGCACACGCGCATGCATGCGATGTCAACGTGTCGATGTCCTTGCATATGTAGAGGCCCTCCAGGCCTTGGGGAAGGAGACAGGAGGTTTGTTTGGGGGCGGGACTGGGGACAGAATAGGGCGGAGCTGGAGGAGGAATGGGGTCAGGGCTGGGGGCGGAACAGGGCAATGCCAGGTATCCTCTTTTTTTATAAAGAGGACATCTGGCAACCCTAGCCTAAGGGGATCAAATTAGTCGATTTGATCCTGTCTGTACCATGTGTTCGGAAAAACACAGCATAAGTAATAAAAATCCACCAATTCAGATTTATATTTACACTTCTCCCTCCGGATTCGCAGGGGATAGGGGCAGAGCCGGACCGCAAATGGCGAAAAACCGCGAATATCCGGCTCTGACCAACCCCCGCCTCCCTCCCGCCTTCCCGGCCTTACCTGGTGGTCTAGCGGGCTTTCGGGGCAGGAGCGATCTTCCTACGCTCCCGCCCCGTGCAGATCGCCATGAGGAAATGGCTGCTGTGAGTTCCCGTAGTCTCTCGGCTTATTTGCATTGTGAATTCACAAACTACACCTTTCTCTTAATTGTAGAATGTGATTTGGAGGGGGTTGTTTTACTTATTTATATCGGTTGGCGACCCACTGGATAACGTTCCCTTGCGTATTAATAGCAGAATGAGCTGAGTTGTATGACATTGTTTTCTTTTCTTTTCTTTTTTTTTTTAAATCTTTATTCATTTTTCATCTTATAACAAGTGCACAATGGGAAATGCAATTGAAAATTGTTCTTAGACTTTACATTCCACCGGAACGTGCAGCCCGGATGGGGATTACTGCGTCGCATTCTTGCCCGAATTGCAATCAGGCTCACGCCTCTTTGAGTCACATGTTTTGGGCCTGCCCCGCAATCCAACAGTTTTGGAGACATCTTGGCCTATATACCACATCGCTTTGGGGACGGCGATGGCTTCCGCAACCGAGGGCGTTATTTGGATTTTATAATATAGCCTCGCCAAACCCAGGGGAATGTCAGCATTTATCTCCAGAGCTCTTTTGATGGGAAAAAAAAGCCATCTTCACCAACTGGCTCTCCCGTGATCCCCCGTGATCCCCCGTCATATGCACAATGGAGATCCCTAATGATAGTGCACGCAACACTGGAGAGACGCATGGTGGGAGACTTGACTCTTGGCCCGGGTCGCAAATTTTGTCAGGTGTGGGAGCACTTCTGGCAGGACCTCACACCGCGTGCTCGCAGTAGACTTTTGAATCTTTAAGATTTTATTTCCACTCTCAGCTGTTGGACTGGCCATGGATTCTTGGGGAGGAGGGGGGGGGGGGGGTTGGGAGGGGAACTGATTATATTGTTGAAAATGTTATTTCCTGAATGGTACTACTGTTTGTATTTGCTTTTTACTGCTGGAATAATAAAAATCATTTAAACATAACAAGTGCACAATATTACATCATAATAAATTTATACACATCACTTGAATTTCTTTCTATTATTATCTTAAATACATAAATTTATTCCCTCCCCACCCACCCTTCCCACAAATATTATAATCATAAATTTCGCATAAATATTACATTCTTATCTAATGATTAAACCTTAAATAGAACTTTATACCACCCCTTCCCCCATATTATAAATGTACTTTTAATGGAAAATGGCGTCTATTCATTGCAATAAGTTTGTATGACATTGTTTTCATTTCAAGTGAAAAGGAGGAAGTGCAGATCATCAGTCAGGATCAGGAACTGCCTAAGAAGATCAGTCACAAAGCCAGAGTCCATACGCTGAATCTGCGTCGGCATGTTAACCAGCTGGGAAATATTTGGAAGGAGAAGATACTGTTTAATGAGAAAATCAGGTGAGTACACTGCACTTGAACCTTCAGGGTGAGTTTCTGAAAGGATAGAAATGAATCGAACTGAACCCTAGAATTCCTTACCTCTTTATATTAGAGCAGAAAACAACTTAGATAAATTCAAGGGAAATCTAAAGACCTACCTTTTCAAAGATGCATTTGATTATTAAATAGATTTGGTTTACAGCCAGAGTCATTCTTTAATCTTTGCTCCCTAGCTTCCCCATTGTGATTATCTTCTTTGTATTCTTTACTTTTAATTTGTAGTTCTCTCCATTTTCCTATTGTTTCTAATTGGTTATACATTGTTTTGTGAGTATGTCTTTGTTTATTGTCTCCCCCTTTTAATTACAAATTGTAAAACGCTTAGAAGTTTTGATTTGCGTTTCATCAAAATTTTAATAAAATACATGTAATTTATTCCCACCCCACCCACCCTTCCCACAAATATTTAAATTTGTATAAATATTACATTCTTATCTAATGATTAAACCTTAAATAGAACTTTATACCACCCCCCTTCCCCATATTATAAATGTACTTTCAGTGGAAAATGGTGTCTAATCATTGCAATAAGTTGTCAATGGCCCTCATATCTTTTTAAAATTATTATAATTTCCCTTTTGAATGGCAATTGTTCTTTCCGTTTTGTAAATTTGGCACAACGAATTCCACCAAAAAGTATAGTTAAGTCTACTATAATTTTTCCAATTCTTGGTGATGTGTTGTATGGCGACTCCTGTCATAATTAATAAAAGGTTATTATTGCTTGAAGAAATTTGACTTTTTATTCTCATTGAAGTACCGAATAGAATTGTATCATATGATAATGCTACATGATTCTCTAATAAACAATTAATTTGAGACCAAATTGATTTCCAAAAGGCCATGATACAGGGACAATAGAATATATACATATAGAGGTAGATTCAAGAAAGTACGCCAAATATTAGGCATGAAAAATGTGGATGCTAAGTGCCAATTCTACAAGGTTTTTGCTGTCTTCTCTGCAACCGCTTGGAATTTCAGTGTAAAATTTTGCAGCTTTATTTGTTGTTACTACTATATATATATAATATAATAAAACGCTAGGCCGCACATGCGCACTCCAATCGCGTGGGTCCGTTTTCCGTGAGCTGTAGCGACCCATAGGAAGTGCGCATGTGCAGTTTACGGTTCTTTAAAAGACGCAGTGGTGGCTACTCTCACAATCCCCGCCTGCGTCGGACTTTCGACGCAGGTGGGGATCATGAGAAGAGCCACCGCCGCGTCTTTCAAATAAAAAAAAAAAATACGGCAAGGCGGATGTCGGCCGCGGCAGCTGTAGCCCGCCGCGGCCGAGCACGGAGACGGGCCGAAGTTTTTTTCAACTTCTGAAAGACGCTGCAGCGGCTCCTCTCACGAGCCGCTCCTGCGTCGGAGAAGGCGGCGATCGTGAGAGGAGCCGCCGGGAAGTTACACTGCTGGGGGCTCGGGCTGTTAGTTCCGTGCAGGCTCCTCTCGCGGTAAATAGAGGGAGAGGGAATGCTGCGGCTGCTGGACAGGGAAGTAGGGAAGGAGATAGGAAGAAAGACACAGGGGCAGGGAGAGAGACAGAAAGACAGACAGACAAAGGAGGCCAGGGAGCGAGAGAGACAGAAAGAAAGACAGCGGAAGGAAGAGAGACAGAAAGAAAAAGACAGGGGTAGGGAGAGAAACAGAAAGAAAGACAGACATATATTCTACCACCAGGGGGAGGAAGGGAGACAGAAAGAAAAGAAGAAAGACACAGGGACAGGGAGAGACACAGAAAGACAGACAGACAAAGGGGGCCAGGGACAGAGACAGACAGAAAGAAAGACAGCAGGACAGAGAGAGAAAGAGAGACGGAAATAAAGACAGACAGACAGACATATATTCTAGCTCCCGTTAATGTAACGGGCTAAAATACTAGTATATATATTTACGTAATGAGTGGAATGAGATTACCTTTAAACACAGCAAAGTTACAGACTTTTTAGCATGACCACTCAGCGATATTCATGTGTTCAAAAATGTTTGCACTGCAAAACTAGAGAACAAAGTAGAGGGAACAGAAGCCCCACATAAAATCCAAGGCACCTACCAGCAAGTAGGCATGATTTGGGGTGGATTATAGGCATGGTTTCACTCAGGTGCTGGTAGGTGCCTATCTCAGGCACACTCATTTAGGCCAAGAAAGCTCTGGCGTAAATGGCAATGCGCCTAAGGTTTTAACACCTACCACTACCTAAGAACACTTAGGTACCACTAAGCATGATTCAATAAATGGCGTCTAATGAATGATTGACAATCGTGCTCAACGGCACCTAGGAGCTAGATGCCTTTTATAGAATCAGGTCCTTAGTGTGCAGCTGCATGGGTAGACAGAGGATGGGTATGTCATGGGTGTATCACCTAGTGATAGTTTCAACTTATAGAATAACGTAAGATGTGTGCGTGTCATGGCGCCTGTAGGTTTGCCCACTTGCATCTGCCATTGAGTTGACATAAGTGATCGCACCTATGTTTTGGTGCCCCATTGCCGCCTTATGACTGTGTTCCATAACAGCTTGGGAGCACCTAAACTGCCATTATAGAACTGGCGCTAAGAACAGTTTCTTTTTTTTATTTTTTTTTATACATACAATACTTTTGTTCATTTATTTAATTCTTTATTCATTTTATTTTTTACATCAAGTGGACAGAAAGTAACAACATTTTAACTTAATGCATCACTTGAAATTCCACAAATTTTCTCATTAAATAAGATTTATTCCCTTCCCACCCACCATTCTAATATTAAATAACACATATAACATAATAATAGAGAATCATGTGGCATTATCCTATGACACAGTTTTATTTGCCATTTCTATGAGAGCTAAGAGCCAAATATCTTCCAAAAATAATAAACTTTTACTGATTCTGACAGGAGTTGCCATTCAGCAAATAACGTATAATTGGAAAAATTGGAACAGACTGAATTATAGTTTTTGGTGGAGATCAGTGTGTCATATTTATAAAATGGAAAGAGCATTAGCTGTTCAAAAAGGATATTTTAATAAATTTCAGGATGTGTGGGGGCCATTAATAAATTATTGTAATGAATAGATATAATTTTTCCCTGATTAGCATAAATGAAAGAATGGGGAGGGGGGTGGGTTTTTGATTTTCATTATTTGTTATGAAGGGAAAGAAAGAATTTATTATGTTACTAAGAAAAGTTTCAAGTTTTATTAAAATTTTGATGTATCGCAATATCATTAATTCAGAGCAATTTACAATTAAAACAGGGTCTTAATTATTAACTAAAACCAACACAGACGGACATGACGTACCAATACATAAGGGAAGTAGGGAGAACTACAATAAGTATAGTAAAGTAAACATTCAAGGAAAATACAAACGGAGGGTAAGAAACTTTAAAAGTATTGTTAAAAGTATAATAGAAAATTAAGAACTTTTTTTTTTATTCAATTTTTCCGAACCTAAAACAGAGGTCTCATGAGTTTAAACAACGAATGGGATCAATAGAGACTCCGATAATTAGGTCTCAAAAGCATCCTTGTACAACCAGCATTTTAACAGTCCTTAAAATTTACTTAGTGATTTTTCTTCCTTAATAATTGATGGTAAGTAATTCCATATTCTGGGCGCTTTAACTGCAAAGATCGTATACTAAGTGGTGAAATTACTAGAAGGTTTTTGTCCTCTGTTCTCAAACTTCTAGTAGGAATATATGGAATAATGTACCTTTCTAAAAATGATGGAGCTTTAGTTATATATATATTGAATGTTAATATTGCTAATTTGTAGGAGATTCTGTGAACAATTGGAAGCCAATGAGCCTGTTTAAGAAGAGGCTTTTTGTGGCACCTAATTTATGATGCCAATCTATAGAATTGCCACCTTTGCTGTTTTTTGGACTGTCAACCAAGTCATCTACAAAATCTTTTGCTGGTAGCATTTTAAGATATCATAAAGCCTTCATGTAGTCTTTTTTTTTATTATTATTGAAGGGAAGAGCAGAAAGCATGCCGGCTTCGGATTGAAAACCTAGAAAATGAGCGTGACAGCGTGGCGAAGGAGATAAAGGCAGAAGAGGAGGCTGGTAATATGTAGGTAGAATAGAATATTGTTTCCATAAAGCTACATGGTTTTTGTCTGAGATGTTAAATTGTGCTGGACTGGTAATTAGAGAATGACACGGTGACAAAATTCATCACCGTTCCCGTCCCCACGGATAACCGCGGGAAACCATTTTCATGTCATTCTTTAAGGAGAGAGGGAAGAATCAGAGTATGAATGGCCACAACCACTGACCCTCAAGCTTTGCTTTGAAGAATGCTGGCATAGAAGGACTGAGGTTGAAACAGACACTACAGAATGACAGTCTCTGGTATCCAGAGCAGATATTGTGATGTCATAATGCTTCATTCCACCAGTGCCTAAGAGCCAATCACATCAGTGATGTCACAATGGCTTCATTATCCTTGGCTCACATAAGAATCAGAGTATGAATGGCCACAACCACTGACCCGCAAGCTTTGCTTTGAAGAATGCTGGTGTAGAAGGACTGAGGTTGAAATAGACACTACAGAATGACAGTCTCTGGTATCCAGATATTGTGATGTCATAATGCCTCATTCCACCAGTGCCTAAGAGCCAATCACATCAGTGATGTCACAATGGCTTCATTATCCTTGGCTCCCATAAGAATCAGAGTATGAATGGCCATAACCACTGACCTGCAAGGTTTGCTTTGAAGAATGCTGGTGTAGAAGGACCGAGGTTGAAATAGACACTAGAAAATGACATGGGATTATTTCCCGCGGTTATCCACGGGGACGGGAACGGTGATGAATTTTGTCACCATGTCATTCTCTACTGGTAATGTTCAAATTGCTTCCGGAATAACTTGAGTAGTGGCAAGACGCTATACTGCTCATGCATAATAGTTGTCACATAAGTGACATCCGGGAAAACCAGGACATGTCCTCTTTTTAGAGGACTGTCCATCTGGCCCGAGTAGATTTTCCAAAACCAAGCAGTTTGTCCGGATTTGGAAAGCCCTGACAAGCTCTGTCCGAATCTGGAGGGCCTCTGAGCATATGCGAATGACGTCACACACATCTGCGCATGCTCCAGGCCCTCCAGGCATGGCTGGAGCTCATCAGGGAAGAGAGGAGGCTATGTGGGGGTGAGGCTGGGGGTGGAATGGGGCGGAGCTGGAGGCTGAACTGGGCGGGGCTGGAGACAGAATTGGGTGGGGCTGGAGGCGGAACAGGGCGGGGTCATGTGTCCGAGGTTTTGCGAAAGAAAATATGGTAACCCTACTCTTGCAAAGACAAAAAGGGTGTGGTTTATTGCAGCACATTCTCTCTGAGTTGGAGTCCTCCACCTACAGAACACCCAATGGGGGTTACTGTTTCACTATCACATTTTCAATAATGAGGGACAGGCAAGCTCTGTAGGACTCCAGAGAACATAAGAACATAAGAAATGCCACTGCTGGGTCAGACCAGTGGTCCATCCTGTCCAGCAGTCTGCTCCTGCAGCAGCCCCCAGGTCAAAGACCAGTGCTCTAAATGAGTCCAGCCTCACCTGCGTGTGTTCCAGTTTAGCAGGAACTTGTCCAGCTTAGTCTTGAATCCCTGAAGGGTGTTTTCCCCTATAACAGCCTCCGGAAGAGCGTTCCAGATTTCCACTCTCTGGGTGAAAAAGAAGTTCCTTACGTTTGTACGGAATCTATCCCATTTCAACTTTAGAGAGGCCCTCTTGTTTTCCCTACCTTGGAGAGGGTAAACAACCTGTCCTTATCTACTAAGTCTATTCCCTTCATTATCTTGAATGTTTCGATTATGTCCCCTCTCAGTCTCATCTTTTCAAGGGAGAAGAGGCCCAGTTTCTCTAATCTCTCGCTGTACGGCAACTCCTCCAGCCCCTTAACCATTTTAGTCGCTCTTCTCTGGACCCTTTCGAGTAGTACCTTGTCCTTCTTCATGTACGGTGACCAGTGCTGGACGCAGTATTCCAGGTGAGGGCGTACCATGGCTCAGTTCATGATCCCCTTCTTAATCATTCCTAGCATTCTGTTCGCCCTTTTTGCCACCTGTCTGTAGAGATTGAAAACACAACACTGCCCCCACTGGCAATAGTGCAGTTGGAGGACTCCCATTCAGCTTCAAGAGGACAGCGGGACTATTTCTGCTGATAGCCAATGACATGACTGGAGTGTCATCTACAGTGACCCTCATTAGCCTGGAATTCCAGTTCCGCATACGTTAAAGTTCTGCTCCAAGCTTACAATTCAGGATGAATTTGAATCTGCCTCTGTGTTGTTCAAGAAAGTCAGTTTAATGTCTTGTGTCATGGCATGTCAAATATCAATGTAAAAATTAATACTGGTAAGAATAGAAACCCACAAAGTGGATTTGCACTTTCATTCAAAAAGTTCAACCACTACGAATAAGGAGAAGAATACACACGCTGAAATCCTTTTTCTAAATAAAATCCTGTTTCTAAATATACATAAGCAAAGGAAGAAAAAGACCGCAGTGGCGGTTCAGACTTCTGTAGAGAGAGAACAAACCCACCTTACGTAGCTTCAATTATCTGTCAAAAAACCGGTAAGGATAGCCATAATCATGATAAAGTGGGACCAGTGAAGTAGCGAGGGTGAGAGACGCCCAGGGAGCTGGCACCCCTACCCCGCCCTCTACTCCACCCCCCCCACCTCATCTGCTCTTTCCCCACCCCCTCCTGCTGCGTGCACACCACTTCCCCTGTACTTCTTTAACGTTCGGGGCACAAGCAGCAACCCCAGCCTGCTGCTCGCGCCAGTGTTGGCTC
Organism: Geotrypetes seraphini; assembly: GCF_902459505.1. Classification (NCBI taxonomy): domain Eukaryota; kingdom Metazoa; phylum Chordata; class Amphibia; order Gymnophiona; family Dermophiidae; genus Geotrypetes; species Geotrypetes seraphini. The sequence goes on from NC_047098.1 coordinate 19,435,825, forward strand.
TTCCTCTGATGTCACTTCCTATGCACGGGTCCAGGAAATGACAACAGAAGAAGAGCCGGAACTGGCACAAGCGGCAGGTTGGGGTTGCTGCTCGCGCCATGAACATTAAAGAGGTACGGGGAAAAGGAAGGTGTGCACACATGGTTGGGGGAGGCAGGGAAGGGCGGGGGGAGGCACCCCTATTAAGACAGCACCTGGAGCGGACCGCCTCCCCCCCTTACTAAACTACTGAGTGAGACCTTCTTCCTTTAAAGGCTGCCTTGTGTACCGCATATTCCTTGCCATCTTATCCACCCAGCATGTGCTGAACAGAGATTAGTGAAGAACTTTAATTTCAATAGTATCGGGATCCTGTTAGGAGGAAAAGCAAATCCACATTATTATGTTCAAATGATTTTATTGATGAAAATAGCGAAACAATCATAAACAGACTAAGAACATAAGAACCTAAGCAATGCCTCCGCTGGGTCAGACCTGAGGTCCATCGTGCCCAGCAGTCCGCTCATGCGGCGGCCCAACAGGTCCAGGACCTGTGCAGTAATCCTCTATCTATACCCCTCTATCCCCTTTTCCAGTAGGTAATTATCCAATCTTTTCTTAAACCCCATTACCGTACTCTGCCCTATTACATCCTCTGGAAGCGCATTCCAGGTGTCCACCACACGTTGGGTAAAGAAGAACTTCCTAGCATTCGTTTTGAATCTGTCCCCTTTCAACTTTTCCGAATGCCCTCTTGTTCTTTTATTATTCAAAAGTTTGAAGCATCTGTCCCTTTCTACTCTCTCTGTTCCCTTCATGATCTTATAAGTCTCTATCATATCCCCTCTAAGTCTCCTCTTCTCCAGGGAAAAGAGACCCAGTTTCTCCAATCTCTCAGCGTATGAGAGGTTTTCCATCCCTTTTATCAGACGTGTCGCTCTCCTCTGAACCCTGTCGAGTAAGAGACAATGGAACATCTTCCGTTTTTATATACATAATGCAAAAATCACCTATCCAACTATTCCCCACTAACAGACCTGGGTCCAGAAGCAAAAGCAAAGCACACCAGGGCCCTGGACTCTTCTGAGTCCTGGAGGAGCCCATCCATCATCCTTCCCCTCCACTCTAACAGGAAAACTGTTATATCAGATGCATAATGACAAAAAGAACGCCCACCCAAAGAGCGCAGTCTCATAGCCAAATTCAAATGGCCCACCATCCCCAGAACTATCCCCCCAGGGACTCTCCGCCCAGTCAACTGCAAACAGCCCAAATTAAGACAACCACATTAGTATGGCACTACGGCCCTTTGGGTTCAAGGATTGTGGTGTCAGGTCAAAAGCGCGCCGGGACAAAGGCGTGTGCAGACAATTGAGCGCAGCGCGGAGGTGCGCGCCACAGAAAATTACTGTTTTTAGGGCTCTGACAGGGGTGTGTGGGGGGGAACCCCCCCACTTTACTTAATAGAGATCGCACCGCATTGTGGGGGCGTTGTGGGGGGTTTGGGGGGTTGTAACCCTCCACATTTTACTGAAAACTTCACTTTTTCCCTGTTTTTAGGGAAAAAGTTAAGTTTACAGTAAAATGTGGAGGGTTACAACCCCCCAAACCCCCATAACGCCGGCGCAATCTCTATTAAGTAAACTGGGGGGGCTCCCCAACAAAAACCCCCGTCGGAGCCCCTAAAAACTGTAATTTTCTTCGGCGCGCGCATCCGTCTTGCGCTCAGTTGTCGGCGCGCACCTTTGTCTTTCGCGGGGTTGTCTATGAACCAGGATTGCAAGTAGGGTTCCCAGATGTTCATGACCACATTATTATTTGGTGTCAGATTTAGGGTACTAAGGGCCAAACATTAAACCTATAGTCATTATCAAAGAACACAGGAGCCAGCTTTTCAAAATGATTGAGGGTGCTAAACCCAACAAAAATTACCCTCCCTGGACACACTCAAGGAGTTTGTTCAATATTGGGGATGCTCAAGCATCCTTAACACCCACAGAGCTGGAGCCTGTATCAGGGAAGGGTTCTTTTTGCATTGATGATGTGGTATCATTGAAGCAGATGGCTTTATGTTGTACTGCTGAGTTGAGGAAGACCAGGCATGACACTTCTGTCTCTAAGATGTCATAGTCCGGCTGATGCAATTGGTCTTTGGGGAGTTTTCCAGCCTCACAGCTTTGCCTCCTGCTCTGCTCTTCAGACAGCATCAACCTAAGCATTAGAAAAGGGGAATGATTAATCTCTTCTTCTCGGAGGTAAGATGCTGTCTTTAATTTCTTACAGAAATGAAAGAAAATAGATGATTTCAGTTCTTCTATAAGAAGACTGATGTGACAACTAGGAGCATTGTAAAATCCAACCACTTTCATTCAGGGAGCCAAATTTGCGACAAGTCCAAATTGTAAAAAGCCACTTTCAGAGGGATTTGAATACTTTTAAAAGATTATTAAAATGATATTTATTTCATAAAATGAAGTATGAGTGTTGAGCACCTTAGCTTTGTGGTAAAACCCTGGACATTGTGGTTAAAAGTGAGTGTATTTTTGCGACTGTTTAATTTTATGTAGCTGTTTATTATTTATATTATGTGTGTGATTTTGGTTTTTTTTTATATTTCTTTCTTCATTTTTAAAATAAGGAAACAAGTGTACAATAAATCAAGTCATAATATACATTCTTCACTTGAAACTCTACAGTCATCTTATACTATAAATTACCTCCCATCCCTCCCTTTCCAATATATTTGTAATTACCTTATCACATTTTACATAAAACCCACCCACCCACCCACCATATACATACTAAATGGGGATAAATACAATTATTTATTATAGTAATCTATTAATGGTCCCCACACATCTTTAAATTTCTTAAAATAACCTTTTCTAACCGCCAATGTTTTTTCCATTTCATACACATGACACATCGAATTCCACCAGAAACAGTAGTTTAACCCTCTATAGCAGGGGTGTCCAATGTCGGTCCTTGAGGGCCGCAGTCCAGTCGGGTTTTCAGGATTTCCCCAATGAATATGCATTGAAAGCAGTGCATGCAAATAGATCTCATGCATATTCATTGAGGAAATCCTGAAAACCCGACTGGACTGCGGCCCTCGAGGACCGACATTGGACACCCCTGCTCTATAGTCTTTCCAATTGTATGTTGGATGACAACTCCTGTTAAAATCATTAACAGCTTATTATTATTCGAGGAGATTTGACTTTTGGCCCTCATAGACATCCCAAACAAAACTGTATCATATGACAGGGCCACATGATTCTCTAACATACAATTTATTTGACCCCAGATCAATTTCCAAAAATGTGTGTGATTTTGTGACCCGCTTTGTAAAAGGTAGGCTATCAATGAATAAATTATAAACTATAATCATCTTTTCAACCTCCAAAGCTTTCTTTGATTCTATAACATTCTTAATACATTAAGGATCTCTGTGTGGTGAATCCTTCATAGCTTAGGGCCTGTTTTACAAAGCTGCGCAGCAACAGCCCCGAAGCCCTTTAAATCTCTATGGTCTTCGGGGCCGTTACCACGCAGCAGCCGCTAGCATGGCTTTGTAAAACAGGTCCTTAGTCTTTTGTCCAGTTTGTTGCCAGTATATGTTGTGAATTAGTAACAGGGTTGATTTGTGTAATTACAGAGTTACAGAGCAAATATACAGTGGTCATTACTAGGCACTTTTGTTTATTCATTTTCAAAAATTACAACAAGTGTACAACAATCATTCATAAATATCTTAATTAATCACTTGACATTCTTATTTGTAATATTCCATAGATAATTATATAAGAAGCCCACCCCTCCCACCCATATACTAATAAATAACAATTATGAATTATTATCCTTCATAATCCCATCCCCCCTTATCTTGTCCAATATTTAGGTGTTTAAGATGTCTGATCATCAGAATAAATCGTCAATGGCCCCCAAATCTTTTTAAACTTATTATAATTGCCTTGTTGTAGAGCAAATACCCTTTCCATTTTATAAATATGACACACTGAATTCCACCAAAAAGTATAATTCAATTTAGTATAATCTTTCCAATTCCCTGTAATCTGCTGAATGGCAACCCCTGTTAATATTAATAAAAGTTTATTATTATTCGCTGAAATTTGGCTTTTAAATCTCATTGATGTACCAAATAGTACAGTATCATATGAAAGGCCAACATGACTTTCTAACAATGAATTAATTTGTTTAGTACTAGGCACTTTTGGAATACGCAAACTGTTAAGAATAAGAGCCAGAGGTTCATAGGCTCTCACCAAGCAGGTCATTTTTTTTCTGTTCAAATTTTATTGAAGTGTCTGCTTGTGTGGTATAGTAGAGACAATGCTCTACTTTTTCAATACAAATAACATCAAACTGGTAAACATTTTGACATTCCAATTATTTCCCTGATTTGCCACCCCCTTCCCCATCCTCTCCTTTTATCTTAGACATTACATTAGTATGGGTACACATAATTGGAAAAATTATGACAGATTGAACTATAATTTTTGGTGGAACTCAGTTTGCCATATATATAAGATGGAGCGTACATTTGCAACACAAAAAGGATATATCGATAAATTCAAGAGGATTTGGGGACCATTAACAGATTTTTGCAATGAATGATTTTAATTTTTTTCCCATAATAAGATAATGGTTAAAGAAGGGAGGGAGGGAAGGGATAAGGAATTTATTCTCTTTATAATACATTATAAATAATATATTATAATGAGTGATAATCTTATGTGAAATTAATGTAATAAGGGGAGGGAAAAGGGTTCATAATTAAATAATAATTAATAAAATTATTACAATATATATGTTATATAAATTCATAAGAAGAATAATATAAAATATGGTTTATATAAAGTACATTATAGAGAATTCAAGTGTATTGTTAAGACAATTGTATGGAAAATTTATAACACTTGTTGGTATATGAAAAAAAATCAATAATAAAAAAAAAAACTTAAAAAAAAAACACATTAGTATGGGTACATTCCTATTATACATTCAATAAGAGTGTGATTATTATCATGTTCAGAATCTTTTGGCATAACCATTGTGTCTCTTCCTGAAGGATAAGCGGTTACCGTATTTTCACGCATATAACGCACGCGTTATACACGATTTTACAAACCGTGCATAACCATGCGCGTTATACGTGTGAGCGCGTTGTACAAATTTTTTTTTTCATTCTGATCCGGCATTCCCCCTGCGAACCGGCATCCTCCCCCCCCCCCCCCCCGCTCGCATCACCCCCCCTCCCCCGCGATCCTACATCCCCCCCAGCACCGCAAAGACAACTCTTACCCGATTGGGCACCGGCACCAGCACCAATGCACAGGATGTGCCAGTGCCAGTGCCCGAAGATCCTCCCTCGTTGGGTTGGGCTGGGCTGGGCTGGGCGGTGCGAGAGAGATCCTCCTTCTTCCTGTGCCAGGCTGGACTGGGCTTTGAGCATTTGCGCATGCTCAAAGCCTTCTGGTCTTGCTCTTTCCGAGGATCTCTCTCACACCGCCCAGCCCAGCCCAGCCCAGCCCAACGAGGGAGGATCTTCGGGCACTGGCACTGGCACATTTTGTGCATTGGTGCTGGTGCCGGTGCCGGTGCCCAATCAGGTAAGAGTTGACTTTGCGATGCTGGGGGGGGATGTAGGATCGCGGGGGGGGGGGGGTGACGCGAGCAGGGGGGGGAGGATGCCAGTTCGGAGTAGGCGGGAGGAGGTTTTAGCATGCGCGGTGTACGCATGTGCACGCTATATTAAAATTTTATTACATAAATGTCTGTTCCCCGCGCGCTAAACCCGTGCGTGGTATATGAGTGAAAATACGGTACTCACGTTTTTTTGAGTTTTATGGATATTCATTTACTGATCGATATTCAAAACAGCAATGGCCGCTGACTGGTTAAATTGCTTGTTCAGGGCTGTCTGCTAATTTTCATGTGCTCTTAACTGGTTATCTCCACTGAAAATTAGTGGTTAGGCCTGGGTGAAAGCCAACTATTTTGGGAGTGTGCCGGGGCAGAGTCGGCAGTGCCAATATTCAGCCATAGTAACCGCATAACTACTACTACTGTATTTCTTATCATTTGTATAGCGCTGTTAGACGTATGCAGTGCTGTACATTAAGCATGTAAGAGATGACCCCCCTGCTCAATAGAGCTTACAATCTAATTAAAACAAACAGAAAAAATTGACATCCTTCTGCAGAAAAAATTAACTCATTATGCCATATATATAAGATGGAAAGAGTAATTGCTATGCAGAAAGGGATTTATAATAATTTTATAAAGATCTGGGGGCCATTGGAAAAATGTTTTAATGAGTAGACATCATTTTCCTTGGATACTATATGTACACACTGGGGGTCGGGGGGTGGTTTTAGAAGTATACAATCATTAAGTATTCATAATATGTTTATGATAAGTTTTGTTTGAAATATTTAAGGAAGGGTGGGAGGGAAGGGATATATGTTTTCCTGATGATATTAGAAAGGATTTCAAGTGTTATATAGAAGTTATAAATGATATATTTCTGTACACTTGTTGTGTGATTTAAAATGAATAAATAATTTATTTTTTTTTAAATTCTTTATTCATTTAATAATTCACAAGTATACAGTAAATATCAAACAATTAGAATACAATATCACTTGAAAATCTACCATATCATATAACAAAAAGATATATTCCCCACCCCCTCCCACTTCCACATACAACAAAAAAAATATACCACATGAATATAATATCTTATCATTCATATATATTATTAATAGAAATCCAACCCCCCCCCCCAATCTACATGTAAGAATAAAAATTAAAATGAATAAAGAAATTAAAAAAAAAAACCCCAAAACAAACAGGACAAATAGGGGTTAGAGAATTACTCACAGAGGGAATGATAAACAGACATGATACTTTACAAGTGAGCGGGAGTTAGGAGTTAAAAACGGCCTTGAAAAAGTGGGCTTTTAGCCTAGATTTCAATACTGCCAGAGACGGAGCTTGACGTATTGACTCAGGCAATCTCTTCCAGGCATATGGATTATAGCAAAGCCTTTGACAGTGTTCCACACATCTTATAAACTAGACATGCACATCTAAACTTCACTCTAGAATCTACTGGTAACCAATGTAACGTTTTCATCAAAGGAGTAACATTCTCAAATCTGTGGATAATGCCAGCTGTGGTTAGGAAACCACTGATTGCCGCTGGCTGAATAGCGGGTCCCCAAATTTCATAATTTCTAGTCAGTGTCTTTCTTTTTTTTTTTTTTTCTGTGCCAGCGCGGCTGTCTTCCGCCTACATGGAATTCACAGACGCCTGACCACCGAACTGGACAATGAGGAAGATATACAGTCAACCATTACTTTGATGCTTCGAGAAAATGAGTAAGTTAAGGAGCGGGCAAGGAAGCAACAACTGTTCTGCGGCGCCTACTGGTAAAACATCGCAGCATTGTGGGTTAAAGCCAAGGCTGTGGAGCAGGTGGAGCAAACTTTCTTTCTTTTTTTTTTTGTAAATCTTTATTAGTTTTCAATTATTAACAGTGCAATACAGTGAATTTAAATCAAACAAAAGCACTTTAAATATACAAATATTTCAACAACAAACATTTTCACTTTCAATTCCCACACTGATTCCTCTATTTTTCTATTATCCTAGCCTGACTCTGACTCCTACTATAAATAGTAAATCTAAGAGAAGTGTGATGTAATTATAGAAACAGAGAATATTTCTGTATACACAAAATTAGAACCAGTAAACCATAAAATATATTTATTTGAAGTCCGAACAAAAAAAAAAAATGTAAGTATAAAATAATAAATTTGCCTTATAATGTTGTACATTTTTATTTTGAAGTTAGATTTGGGGCTCCTTTTATCAAGCCGCGCTAGCGGGGTTAACGCATGCGATATTTCATCACGCGTTCTGAGCGGTTCACAACAATTGAATAAGATACAAACAGTACAAGCTATGTAAAAACAGCATTTAAAAGTCAGTAAACAAAGAAATACATAAAATTATAAAATGCATAAAAAGAATGCGGACAATTTTACATAGCAAAAAGTATAAAAAGCGTTAAGACCCTAGCCTAATAAATAATTGAGTTTTTATCCCCCGCGCTGGCCTAAAACTACCGCCTGCTCAAGAGGAGGCGGTAGCGGCTAGCGTGGCCAGCGGTTTAGCGTGCGCTATTACACGCGTTAAACCGCTAGCGCGGCTTGATTAAAAGGAGCCCTTGGAGTCAGTACATTTTTACTGACTCCGACCCCGCCAAAATTACTTCCAACTCTGACTCCACAGTCCTGGTTAAAGCCTTATTATTATTGTTCATACTTTTAGATGGAGGAAATCATCAAACATTCACTTATGATATGACTAAAACATTTTAGGTGGGAACAAGCCCAAAGCCAGCCAGGTTGGTGGAAAAGTTCTACACTTGCTAGGGCTGATCTGTTGGTACAGTTGGAACAGTTCCTGGCCAGCCACATCTATAATAATAAAAAGCTAAGCGCGCATGCGCACTTGCATCGCGTGTTCCCTGATCCCTTTTCTGTCGGGATGTGCTGGGAACAATGCGCATGCGCGCTTACTACTACATCACACATGGCAACTCAGCTGGGGCAGTCGGGGCCTCCCACGCCGCGCCCAACCCGCCCATACAACTCCCGCCCATGAAGCGTGAGCAAAGCACGGCCCGGCCCCGCTCCCACCAGGCGGGACATGGCAGACCCGACATGTGCTGTGTCCGTCTGTGGCCGGCAGCTTCAGTGCATGCGCCGGCTTGGCGCATCAGACGGAGGATGAAGGCAGTGCAGAGCAGCGCTGGCGGCGGCAGTGTCAGGTAGGGAACAAGTCGACGACTCCCCCCCCTCCCGCACCAACCGCTGCCGCTCCTGTATGAAGCGGCCTGATGAGGTTCGCGGCCGGCTGTAGTGAACCTCGCAGGCCGCTCTCCACATGGAGTACGTTCCCTCTGACGCGATCGCGTCAGAGGGAACGTGCTACCATATGGAGAGCGGCCTGCGAGGTTCAATACAGCCGGCAGTGAACCTAAGCAGGCCGCTTTGAACAGGAACAGGAGCGAAAGGGGGGCTGCTTTGGGGGGAGGGGTGTGCTGGGGGCAGACAGCAATCAGGGACGGGGGAGAAACAGAAGGGGGGCCACAAAGCAGGCAGGAAAGCGGCTAAGGAGAGAGAGAGAGAGAGAAAGAAATAAAGACAGACACACACATATACAGTGGTACCTTGGATTACGAGCATAATCCATTCCAGGAGCATGCTCGTAATCCAAAATGCTCGTTTATCAAAGCGAGTTTCCCCATAGGAAATAATGGAAACTCGCTTTGATAGGTTTCCCCCCCCCCCCCCCCGAGGCCAGCAGCGCTGTTCCCCCCCCCCATGAGAACCGGCATTGCTCACCCTGAAGGTCCCCCCGTGAACTGGCACCCTCTCCCCCGCGATCCACACCCCCCCCGCCGCCATCGGGCACCCCCCCGCCGCGACCTGAGGTCCCCCCAACCCACCCGAACCCTCTTCTTACTTTGCTGTAGCCTCGGCAGCGGCACCGGCACCAGCATGTCCTGTGCATGGTGCCGGTGCCTGAAGATCTGCTTCCTGTGCTGGGCCTTGAGAGTTCACGTTCAACATGAGAGTTCACGTTCAACGTGAACTCTCAGGCCTTGAGCATGCGCACATGCTCAAGGCCCAGCACAGGAAGCAGATCTTCAGGCACCGGCACCATGCACAGGACATGCTGATGCCGGTACCGCTGCCGAGGCTACAGTAAAGTAAGAAGAGGGTTCGGGGGGACCTCAGGTCGCGGGGGGGGTGCCTGATGGCAGCGGGGGGGGGTGCCCGATGGCGGCGGGGGGGTGATGGATCACGGGGGGGAGGGTGCCGGTTCGCAGGGGGGGCGCTCGCAAATCGAAGCGCGCTCAGTTTCCGAGGCGCCGATTTTGCGAATGTTTTGCTCGTCTTGCAAAACACTCGCAAACCGGTGCACTCGTAAACCGAGGTACCACTGTATATTCTAGCACCCGTTAATGTAACGGGCTATAAGACTAGTAGTACATAATCGTCTATCTGCCGATATTTAGTGGGAGACAGCTGGCTATCTTCCTCGGAATATCCAGGTCGTCAGATAGCCCAGTGGCCAGTTGGTCACTGCCAATATTCAGCGGCTCACCAGCTAAGGCACACGGCCAGATAGATCTGCTTTTTAGGTGGGTCTAACTTTGGCAGCGAGACCTAAGCTGGCCAGCTGCTAAATATCGGCTCGGCCAGCTACATCCATGGCCATGAACTTTACCCCAGAAATTCAGTGCTGGTGGCTAGATATGGCTCTCTTGTCAATACAACCTAACAGCTGACTCTATATGTTTTTAGATCTCCACTAAAGCCAGCCAGTATAAATATCAGTAGGAGAATCTTAAGTAAGTTTATCTTAGTACTTTACAACTTACAGACCTCAGTGGTATCATCTGTATGCCACTAAACTTTTAGATCATACAGAATATCGATACCCCTAATCGTCATTGGTCTCTTATAATCGTTTTATATATTTTTTAAATATTTCAATACATATATTAAAGTGATATACTCATCTTGTACTACACGGGTGGGGGTAAGCACTCCGACGTAGTTAGGGGCGAAACGTAGAGATGGGTCTTAGACGCATGTGCATACTAATCTAATCTAATCTAAACCTTAAGTTTATATACCGCATCATCTCCATGAGTATGGAGCTCGACACGGTTTACAAGAACTTAAAATAGTAGGTAGAGAAGAAGAAAAAAAAAGGATTACATGAACTTATGTGAAGAAGGGGGGAGAAAAAAGGGGGGGAAGGAAAAAAAAAAGGGGGGAAGGATAGAGTTACAAACGTCGGGATCGCACACTAGCGTACCGTGCAGTCGGAGGGGGGCCACAGATCGGGGAAGCAAAGGACGTTAGTGAATCTAGCCCTTTGTTTCCTTCTAATTCAGTAGCAAAAAGAAATTAGGGAGCCTGGGATTTTTATTCTATTGTATTTCCTGCCAGGTGGTCAGTTTGGGTAAGAAGTACCATCCCTCATTAACACCAGCTTTGCTCTATTTTCCCCACAGGTATGAACTGTGGCAGATGGAGACCGGGCAAGTGAAATTTGAAACTCTGAGTAAACAGGTGGAGAAAGAGGAAGGAGAGTATAATAAGCAGCGCATAAAGCAGGCAGAGCAGCGAGTCCAGAAGGAGCAGCTTGCAATCGTCCAGGCACATCACAGGCACAAGAGGGAGATACAGTAAGGCCAGGCTGGAGCCAAACTAGTATTTCTGTGTCCCCTACTTGTGTTAATCTAGGGATTGATGTTCAAGGCGATTGAATTGGCCAGGAGACGCTGCCCAGAACCTGACCAAACATATGCCCACCTGCACACTGCACGCTGTTTGCGATGGGGTAAATTATTTGTATGCCGTCTAAAAAAAAAAACTGGCGCGGAAAAGGTCAGCGCTTAGCGTGATTCTATAAACTGCCTTCAGAGTTAGATCTCACCTATGTATTGAAATAAATAATATGGAATAATTTTCAAGTGATGTATAGGAATTAAATGGTGTAATATTGTTCACTTGGTGTAAGATGGAAAAATGAATAAAGAATTGGAAAAAAAAAGATCTCACCTCCTTTAAAAAATCCTTAAAATCTTTTTTATAAATCTTTATTCATTTTCAAAAAATTACAACAAATGTACAACAATCATTCAGAAATACCTTAATTCATCACTTGACAATCTTATTTGTTTTACTCCAAATAAATAATTATATAAGAAGCCCACCCCTCCCACCCATTATCAATAAACATATTTTTAAAGATGCTTTTAACATTAAAATTTTAGATTTGTTTTATTATTCTCAGATTTTTAACTTTCCCGTTCCCCATTGTTCTCTTCCTTTTTTTAGTCTATTTCTTCTAAAAAGAGTTGTAACTTTCCCCTCCTTTCCTCCCAATTCGTTTGTCTTGTCTTCAAGAATTTTGTCATTTGGTTTGTCTTTTTTGTAATTTTACTTATTTTTTATAATTTTGTACATCGCTTAGCAAACCGAATAAGCGATTCATCAAATACTAATAAACTTGAACTTGAACTTTATAGAATCATAAGTAATGCCTGCACCTAAGGCATATTCTGTAACAGTATGTCTAACTTTTAGGAATGCCCATGACCCGCCCATGCTCCTCCCCTGGCCATGCCCCCTTTTAGATCTGCACACTAGAATTTACACGCACCATTTTATAGAATAGGTTTAGAAAGTTGTGCGTGTAAATTCTAATTAGTGCCAATACCTGCTTGTTAATTGGCAGTTATCTGCGCTGATTGACTTGTTAAACAATTAAGTTGCGCATACAAATCGGCAACGTGCACAGATTTGTGCATGCAACTTTGGCCGCAGTATATAGAACCCAGCCCGATATGTACATAGTTACAGAATAATGCTTAGGTGCACTTTTGGCATTTAAACGCGTGTATGTGCACATACGTGTGTAAATGCCATTATTCTAATCATTTCCATATGCAATCAGCATATAATTACCCCCATTATCTTGTACAGGGGGGCAGCATTACTCAGCCTGGCAAATCAACCGTTATATACTGTGAACCACTTAGACTTTTACATATATAAGTGATACATCTGATAAATTGATGCTTTAGCCTCTCTCTTTTACAATAGCAATGAAATGGAAGACCTGAGGGATCGAGAATTGAAACATCGAAAAACAGTAGAAGCTGCCCAGAAGAATCATGAAATAGCTGTCCAGTTCCTAAAGGAAACCTTAAGCAGGTCTCTGCATTTTTCGGGTGTTTCCAATCATTTTCACGGCTAACCTATCAGTCAGATTATTTTTCGCACTGACTCATTCAGAACATTCAGCCCCTGTGTGTGCCTACCCTGCAGTCTCAAAATCTTATTTGGCCAGCTTTCTGAAAGCAAACTGCTTTGAGGTCAAGAAGTCTACCTGATGGTGATACACATCATGGGTATGCTAGCCCAAGGGTAGGAAATTATGTTCCTTGAGAGCCGGAGCCAGGTCAGGTTTTCAGGATATCCACAATGAATATGTATGAGATGGATTTGCACGCACTGCCTGCTTGAGATGCAAATCTATCTCATGCATATTTATTGTGGATATCCTGAAAACCTGACCTGGCTCCGGCTCTCGAGGACCGGAATTGCCTACCCTTGTGCTAGCCCATTTTCAAAGGGAAATTCTTTACCGAGTTGGCTTTTGAAAATGTGGTCCAGCACAGACTTTGTATCCGCATTTAACTAGGTGAAAGTATGTGCCTGGAAGTATACATAGTGTTTAAAACTTAAAATTACTATGAGAATTTTCTTTCCCCTGACCTAACCCTGCTTACTTTCACTCAAAGTAAGAGGTAGCGTTATTTAAACCCTAGTTTTACCCTCTTTCTGACACAGCAGCAGTGGATTCAGAAGCTAATCTAATCTAATCTCAAAGTTCTGAGTTGCACTGTGTCCAATACAGACTCAAGGTGACCTACAATTTGAGAGTTATTGGTATACAAAGTGGAACATTGCAAGCGCTATAGGAGAAGATACATTTCTCAGGGGGGATAGGGATTGATCAGTTTTTGAATGGTAAGAGGTTGGCTGTATAGTATAGGTGCTGATGGGATAGGTCTGTTGTATAGGTCCAAGGGTTAGTTATCAGTAGGGTATATGCAGTCTCAGAGGTAGGTCTTAAGCTCTGAATGGTTCATCCTGAGACACAGTGGTGTAGCGAGAGTGCGAGGCGCGTGGGGCGGTGACACCTCCTCCTCCGCCCTCTTCTCCACCCCCCACCCCCATCTGCTCCTTCCCCCATACCTCTTTATTGTTCCCGGCATGAACAGCAACTCCAACGTGCTGCTCACACCAGCTCTTAACCTCTGATGTCACCTTCTAGGCGCAAATCCAGGAAGTAACATCAGAGGATGAGCTGATGCTGGCGCGAGCAGCGGGTTGGGGTTACTGCTCATGCCAAGAAATGTTATAGAGGTATGGGGGAAGGGAAGGGACACATGCATGCGGTAGTGAGGGGGGGGGGGGGAAGAAGCAGGAGGGGCGGAGAGGAGGACGAGTGTCAGCACCCCCACCAAGACGGTGCTCAGGGCAGACTGCCCCTACCTCCTTACTATCAGGTTTCATTTTTATTTAAAATTTGATATACCGCCTTATCAAAATTTAAAGCGGTTTTACATAATATATAAAAATAGGGTATAATAAAAATGTACATTAAAAACAAATAGCAAACCAATGCTTCAAACGATCAGACACACTGACAAACATTGACTTACCGATACAGGATGGAAATGGGCAGAAATACAATATATATAAAAAGAAAGAGAGGGGAAGAGGGAAAAAACAAAAGGAAGGGGAACAAAATATAAAAAGTCTAGAATAATGTAAAATAAGCTAAAATGATTGTATAATGGCAAGGAACAGATTTCCAATGCCGTCCTTAAAAAGACTATCATACATCATATGCGTCTTTAAAAGAAAAGCCTTCAAGTTACTTTTAAATTTGTCAAGGGAGGTCTTTGTATTCACTTGCAGTGCTTTAGCTCTATAAAGAAGTCTTATTGCCTCTAATCCATTTTTCTTCTGTTTTTCCTAAGATTAGTGGCTGATACAGCTCAGTCTCACTAACTGGGGGCAACTGGGTAAACTGGTTCCTGGGATGAACTCTATGATACCACTCTGTTGCCAGAAACTCCGCTTCCCCCCCCCCCTCCTCCTCAAACACATCAACTCCATGACTTATCTAAGGCCCACCTTGTGGTCTTTGTTATTCTGACAGAGTTCACCAGAAGGAGGCCAGAGAGGAGGTGAAAACACGTGAGAACATGGAGAAAAGGATGCAAGTTGTTCTGAGTCTGAAGAATAATATAGCTGCCAACAGGGTAAGGCAGCCCACCAGCGATGAAGTCCATGTGAAATCACTTTCTTTTTCTAGTTGATATTCAGCTGACGTCACCACCACTAGACAGGCTAGATCCAGATATTCAATACCAGGCCATGTCTGGGTTCAGGCATTGAATATCTAGAGTCAGTCACAGACCCAGAAGTTATGTGGCTGCTGGCTGATATTATTTATTTATTTAATTTTCTATTCAAGTTTTATTAGGTGTTTATATACCGCCTATCAAGGTTATCTAAGCGGGGTTTTTTTTTTATTTTTTTTTAAATTCTTTATTCATTTTTAGAACTTACAATCATCATAAATAATAAAACCCTAAGCGCGCATGCGCACTTAGGGTTTCGTGTTCCCTGCCGCCGTGTTTTCTGATCCGTGGCTGGATTCTATTTTAGAACGCGGTGGAAGGGAACACTCTGGCCACTCCCCTCCTCCTGACCTCACTCGCCAACCGCTGGAGAAGCGCAGGCAAGCTCTCTCCCTGCATGCGTCCTGGCTGCCCCGATTGCCCTCCGTGGCTGTATTCTGCGGCGACGGTGGCTCTCAGTCCTTCCTGCCAGGCGTTGCCGGAGGAGCGTCTCTAATCTTCCCGCAGCGGACCCGGGGGGGGGGGGGGGGACGTGCTGACGCGCCTTAGAGCCTGGGCACGAGCTGGCCATGGCTCTCAGCGTGGGCCCGAAGGCAGGTCGCTGAATGCAAGAAAGCGCCCCGTGGCTGGAAGCCTTCGTCAGCCCGCTGAACGCAGGTACGGTGCGCGGCCCCCTTTGCTTCTCGCCTCGCTGTGAGGAGGGGGGAAGCCGCGGGCCTTTAAATGCTCTCCTGTCTCTTAGCCTGTGCAGTCACTGATCCAAATTTGGGTTTGGAGCTGGGGCTGAAAATTTGGGGACATGTGAGGGAAGGAGGCTTTACTAGCAACCGTTAATGTAACGGGCTTAAACACTAGCAAGTGTATAAGCAAATAAAAACATTTTTAACTTAAATACAACACTTAATAATCTACAAAAAATCAATTTAGAACTTATCTCCCCCCCTCCCCCTTAATCAATAATAATCTTTGAACACATAAAAACATATTATAGTCCCCATCCTTACATTCCTTACATTTATACAAAGGCCAAAATCTACCTACCCCCCTACCCCCCACCTTAGACATGCATATTTAAGGGGAAAAATAGTATTCATTCGTTACAATAATTTGTTATAGGCTCCCAAACATCCTGAAATTTTCTTAAATACCCCTGCTGTGTGGCTATTATCGAAGCGGTTTTACAATCAGGTACTCAAGTATTTTCCCTATCTGTCCTTTCCCGTTTTCCTCAAAGAGCTCAGAACGGGTTACAGGTTAAACATTCGTAATATACAGTTAACAGGTTACGATTTGCACTGGGTTTGCCATAATTACAGTACAAGTTTACGATGCAAGTTTTTAACCTAAGTTGACATATACTAGGGGGTCTAATATTAATATACAGTTTACCGGTTACAATATACCCTAGTTATCCTTACAGTGCAAGTTTTTCAGTACAGGTTTTATCCTAATTTGACACAGACAGTTTATAGGTTAAATTTGCTATAGCCATTCAGGCCCTGATTCTCCAAAGTGCATCCCGATTTTAGGCGTCCTACAGCTGTCTAATCAGCCAATCGGGATGCACGTTTTTTTTAAAAAAAAATGCTCCCCAGGCAAGCCTGAAGGCACCTCCGGGAGCCTAGGGAGACCCGCAAGATGCCTAAGCTCGTCTAAGGGCCTTAGGCGGGCCTTAGGCTGAACCTAGGCGGCCCTACGCGTCTCCCTAGTAGAGGAGAAGCTTAAAATGTAGGCCAGCAAAATGCTGGCCTACATTTTAAGTAGACGCGGCCGCTATACTTATCGCGGCAAGGGATCTCTCTGCCGCTATAAGTATAGCGGGCCGCGGCCCCCTGACCAGGAGGGTGCCCAAACCCTCTGCCCGAAGACACCCCCCCCCGACACTACCGATCCCCCCCCCCGACAATATCGATAGCTGGCAGGAGGGTGCCCAATCCCTCCTGCCCGAAGACGCACCCCCCCAGGTGCTAACCCCCCCCAAACCTCCACTCCACCAAACCTGTTCTTAGAAGGGTCTTGCACGTCTTGAGCCGGCAGGCACGCCTCGTCGAAATGAAGTGGGCCTGCCCCTTCCCGGCCCATCCCGCCGAAGCCTAAGGCCTGATTGGCCCAGGCTCTAGAAGCCTGGACCAATCAGGGGTCCGCCCATCCCCACTTAATCTAAGGCCTGATTGGCCAATCAGACCTTAGACTTAGTGGGGATGGGCGGACCCGCTATGCCTAAGGCCTGATTGGTCCAGGCTTCTAGAGCCTGGGCCAATCAGGCCTTAGGCTTTGGCGGGATGGGCCGGGAAGGGGCGGGCCCGCTTCATTTCGATGAGGCGTGCCTGCCGGCTCAAGACATGCAAGACCCTTCTAAGAACAGGTTTGGTGGAGTGGAGGTTTGGGGGGGTTAGTGCCGGGGGGGGTGCGTCTTCGGGCAGGAGGGATTGGGCACCCTCCTGCCAGCTATCGATATTGTCGGGGGGAGGGGGGGAGATCGGTAATGTCGGGGGGGGGCGGTCGGTAGTGGGGGGTGTGCGTCTTCGGGCAGAGGGTTTGGGCACCCTCCTGGTCAGGGGGCCGCGGCCCGCTATACTTATAGCGGCAGAGAGATCCCTTGCCGCTATATGTGTAGCGGGCCGTGTCTAATCTAACCCGTTTCTCTAACCCGTGTCTGTAACATGGACGCCGGTTACAGAATCGGGGTTTAGTTTAGGCCGATTCTGAATAGGACGCCTCTCCTGGGCGTCCTATTCAGAATCAGGGCCTAGGTGTCTTGCGGGCCTCGCCTTCAATATAGGCGGCCTGCCTGAGGAGCATTTTTTTTTTAAAACGTGCATCCCGATTGGCTGATTAGACAACTGTAGGACGCCTACAGCTGCCTAAAATCGGGACGCACTTTTAGAGAATCAGGCCCTCAGTGCCCACATCCGCATACCTAACCAGGCAAAGATAGAACTGCTTTTTGTTCGGTCTTATCTACCTGGTTACATATGTGGGCATTAGCAGGGAATATGGGCTCTGCCTACATATCTTCTGGCTCCACCCAGATTCCAATCCCAGACCACCCCAGCACCAATGGAGCAATGTGCAGTGATCAGAGATCTTTAGCGGCATTGCTTAATTAAGTGCCACTGAATATACCCTCCTAACTTGCTGCCCACTTAAATCCCTTTGAATATTTACCCTGTTGTTTTTTAAATTGAAAATGATGGTCCTCATTTACAGGCTTGCAGTAAAAATATCATGTTTAAGTTGCGTTGAAATGTGTGAGTTGCAGCTTATAGCGATTAACTTGTTCTATCAATCACTCTCTCCTCAAAAATGGATTTCCTGTCCTATTAACCCTCTTTCTTCCTCCCCTCTTAAAGTCAATCAATTTGTACCTTTGCTTAATCTTTGTAAACCGCATAGAACTTCACGGTATTGCGGTATATGCTGGGAGGAGAGAAGCTGATATGCACGGACGGGGAGAGGGACCTTGGGGTGATAGTGTCCGAAGATTTAAAGGCGAAAAAACAGTGTGACAAGGCAGTGGCTGCTGCCAGAAGGATTCTGGGCTGTATAAAGAGAGGCGTGGTCAGTAGAAGGAAGAAGGTGTGGATGCCCCTGTACAGGTCATTGGTGAGACCCCACTTGGAGTATTGTGTTCAGTTTTGGAGACCATATCTGGCGAAAGACGTAAGAAGACTTGAGGCGGTCCAGAGGAGGGCGACGAAAATGATAGGAGGCTTGCGCCAAAAGACGTATGAGGAGAGACTGGAAGCCCTGAATATGTATACCCTAGAGCAGTGTTTTTCAACCTTTTTTGGGCAAAGGCACACTTGTTTCATGAAAAAAATCACGAGGCACACCACCATTAGAAAATGTTAAAAAATTTAACTCTGTGCCTATATTGACTATATATAAAGTAATTCTCTTGAATAGGAATCAAATAAACACAAAGAAAGTATTTTATAATTACTTTATTATGAAATATTAAGTAAACAGAATAGTGAAAAATTATAAAATACTTTATTCAGTGCGAAACCTGGGCCTGTTTGGCTGAACACAAAGCTGATATTCTGGCTGGAATCGAAGAAAGACACACACGTAGCTCTTCGTCAACAGCTCTCAGTCTCTCTCTGTATTTGGTTTTTATAGCAAACAAAAATAGACAAATATACCCTCCATCCTTTTTATTAAACCACAATAGCAGTTTTTAGCGCAGGGAGCTGCGCTGAATGCCCAGCGCTGCTCTTGACGCTCATAGGCTCCCTGCGCTAAAAACCACTATTGCGGTTTAGTAAAAGGTGACCATATTGTAAAATATAGACAGCAGATATAAATTCAGAACTGTGCATAGTAAGTGAAGGGAAGTTTTCATCTCTGGGAATTTACCCAGTTAACTATTAAGTTATTTGGGCAAATTCCTTTGAAAACTGTGGTAATACTGCCTCCACTTTGCTAAATTTAAAATAAAATCATTTTTCCTACCTTGTCTGGTGATTTCTGGTTGCACTTTCTTCTTCTAACTGTGCATCCAATCTTTCTTCCCTTCTATTAGCCTGTATGCTTTCTCTCCTCCACACCTCATTCCCTCCCCCAACTTTTTCTTCCTCTCTCCCTGACCTTTCTTTCTTTTTTTCTGTTTCTCTTCTTTCCTTCTGTTTCCCTGCCTGCCCCCTTTCTTTCTTTCTCCCTGCCGTTCCCCAAGCCACTGCCGCTGCCATCGGGGAACAGGACCCACCAATGGATAACAGGCCCCAAAGCCGACGCCGACGCATGCTCTCCCTGACGTCAATTCTGCAATCGGAGAGGAAGTTCCGCCCAGCCAGGCAGCGATTGGCTGGCCCGAACTTCCTCTCCGACTGCAGAATTGACGTCGGGGAGAAGAAGACTTATCGGCTCGATAGATTAGATTGCCAAGACAAAGTGAGTCCTGGGTGATCGACTCACTTTGCCTTGGCGAGCTACTGGCGCCCCTGCCTCGGGCCCCCTGTCAGCTCCGGGCCCCTGAATGCAGGACTGGTAGTACTGCCCTGATGGCGGCCCTGCGGCACACCAGGCAACATCTCGCGGCACACTAGTGTGCCGCGGAACAGCGGTTGAAAAACACTGCCCTAGAGGAAAGGAGAGACAGGGGAGATATGATTCAGACGTTCAAATACTTGAAGGGTATTAACGTAGAACAAAATCTTTTCCAGAGAAAGGAAAATGGTAAAACCAGAGGACATAATTTGAGGTTGAGGGGTGGTAGATTCAGGGGCAATGTTAGGAAATTCTACTTTACGGAGAGGGTAGTGGATGTCTGGAATGCGCTCCCGAGAGAGATGGTGGAGAGTAAAACTGTGACTGAGTTCAAAGAAGCATGGGATGAACACAGAAGATTTAGAATCAGAAAATAATATTAAATATTGAACTAGGCCAGTTACTGGGCAGACTTGCACGGTCTGTGTCTGTGTATGGCCGTTTGGTGGAGGATGGGCAGGGGAGGGCTTCAATGGCTGGGAGGGTGTAGATGGGCTGGAGTAAGTCGTAACAGAGATTTCGGCAGTTGGAACCCAAGCACAGTACCAGGTAAAGCTTTGGATTCTTGCCCAGAAATAGCTAAGAAGAAAAAAAAAATAATAATAATAATTTAAATTGAATCAGGTTGGGCAGACTGGATGGACCATTCGGGTCTTTATCTGCCGTCATCTACTATGTTACTATGTTACTATGTATATAAGCTGTTATTATTTTTTTTTTTTTATATATTTTTTATTCTTTTTTTAAATTCTTACATCAAGTGAAATACATGTAATACATTCAATTATGAAAAAACACTTGAAATTATTATTAAATGTTCTTACAATGTGAATTAAATAAACCCTTTATCAGAATTTTATATCATATTAATATTACAATAGTTTTCCCTCCCTACCCCTTCTATATGTTCTATACATGTGTTATTATATCTGATCAATAGAATAATTTGTCAATGGTCCCCATATTTTATTAAATTTTTTAATATAACCTTGTTGTAATGCCAATACGTTTTCCATTTTATATATATGACAAATTGAATTCCACCAAAAAGTGTAATTCAATTTAGTGTAATCCTTTACTGCTTAAAAATGTACTGCGGGATTCACAAACTCATGTTCAGTAAGCCGTTGCCGCTGAGGGTGTTGTTGACATCCAGTGAGTCACGCAGTTTGCAAAGGTTAACAAAAGATGCATTATTCACTTCGCCTAAGAAAGAGCTCTCGTGTCTGCCCTTGCACAATGCTTCTTTCTGCTCTGCAGGAAAACTTACGCATTCGCCAAGCCCAGCAAAAAACCAAAGTTGTGGAGGCCAAAAAGCAAGAGATGATGGAAAAAGAGGCCGTGCTTTTGGGGGGAGGAAATGTCATCGAGCATGTCTACTATCAAAAGCGACTTCAAGAGTTTGAAAAAAAGAAGCAGTAAGTGTGTGCGAAAAAAAATAGGTGCTGAGGAATGCGGCAAATAGCGCCTGTCAATCTTTTTTTTTTTAAAAAATTTTTATTTATTCATTTTTGCATTCTTACAACAAGTGAATTATACATATTATAATCAATTATTACATGACATTTGTAATTACAAACAAATCATCTTATCATATGTAATAAATCCCTCCCCTTTTTTCATTCCCTATTTCCATATAATATACATTCCCCCTCCCACCCCTATATATCTACTACCAATGTGCTATGAAATCTGATCATTAGAATAACTAGTCAATGGTTCCCAAATTTTCTTAAAATTATGAAGATTCCCTTGTTGTAACGCTAACACCTTTTCCATTTTATATATATGACAGACAGAGTTCCACCAAAATGTATAATTTAATTTGGTATAATCCTTCCAATTTTGAGTAATTTGTTGCATGGCGACCCCTGTCAATCTTGAGTTAAGCGCCGTTTATAGAATCGCACCTAGCGGAACCTAAGTTGGACTTGGCCACCAGTAGGCGTCAAAATCTTAGCCGCCCCTTATTTATGCCAGGGTTTTCTTGGCCTAAATACCAGCACCCAATTTAGAAGCCTAGATGCAAAACATGCCCAAGATCCATGGACTAGGGGGCGCCTAACACCCAATTACAGTGGAACCTTGGTTTACGAGCATAATTCGTTCCAGAAGCATGCTCGTAAACCAAATTGCTCGTATATCAAAGCAAGTTTCCCCATAGGAAGTAAGGGAAACTGCTTTGATTGGTTCCACCTCCTCCCCCCCCTCCCTCCACGAAGCTACCGGAGCTGCTCCATTCTCTCCCCCTTGAGGAATCCAACGCTGTTCCAAACCCCTCCCCGCGATCCAGCTTCCCCCCCCTGCGAACCGGCATCCCCCCCCGCTCGCGTTGCCCCCCCTCCACCGCGATCCTACTTTCCCCCCTCCCGAGCAGTCAATGACACCCTTTACCCGACTTGGCACCAGTGCCGATGCCCGAAGCTCCTCCCTCTTCTGGCGCGGCTGGGCGGTGCGTCGGAGATCCTCCTTCTTCTGGGCTGGGCTGGGCTGGACTGGCTTTGAGCATTTGCGCATGCTCAAAGCCTTCTGGTCTCGCTCTCTCCGAGATTGCGACTTCTAGGCGGTTCACAGTGAAGAGGGCTGTACAATCAGCGAATTACAGGGTGAAAATTAGGGGTTAAGATGCATTCACAATTGTACAGTATTATATTGTACTAGCTTTATAGCCCGTTACATTAATGGGTGCTAGAATATATGTGTGTTTGTCTTTATTTTTTTCTCTCTTTGTCTCCTTAGCCGCTTTTTCCTGTCTATTCTCCCTTATTTTTACCTCCCCTGTGTCCACCACCACCCCTTCACTGCTCCCCTTATCCAGCAGCAGCCCTTCTCCCTTTGTTTTACCTCCCCCCTGTCCATCAGCACCTCTTCCTGCTCCCCCTGTCCAGCAGTAAGCCTCCCTTCATTTTTCCCCCATGTCCATCATCACCTCTTCCTGCTCCCTCTGTCCAGCAGTAGGCCTCCCTTCATTTCCCCCCCCCCGTCCATCAGCACCTCTTCTTGCTCCCCATGTCCAGCAGTAAGCCTCCCTTCATTTCTCCCCCCCCCCGTGTCCATCAGCACCTCTTCCTGCTCCCCCTCTCCAACAATAGACCTCCATTCCTTTCCCCCCGTCCATCATCACCTCTTCCTGCTCCCTCTGTCCAGTAGTAGGCCTCCCTTCATTTCCCCCCCCTGTCCATCAGCACCCCTTCCTGCTCCCCCTGTCCACGGGAGTTAGTACAGGGCCGGTGTCTGCCATTCTCCCCAGAATCCTTGCGCCCATCCCCCCTTCCCATCCCACGGACCTGACTACCTACCCGGCGATTCAAGCAGCGTGTGCATCAGTCTTCACACGCTGCTTCGGGTCCTTCTACTGCCCTGATTTACTCTGGCACATCTCTGATGACATCATTAGAGACGCGGCAGAGCAAATCAGGGAAGTAGAAGGGCCCGAAGCAGCGTGTGAAGACTGATGCACACGCTGCTTGAATCGGCAAGGTAGTCGGGTCCGCGGGAAGGGGGGTGAGCGGAAAAGGACACGGACTCCTGTGGTCTGTCGCGGAGGGTGGCCAGGCTCCATTTCAGCCACAGGGAAGGCTCACTGCCCCAGCTCCTTACCCGTCCGCAGCCCGGGCCAGGCCTCCCGCGCTTTCTCAGCGGCCCTGCTCGCTCGGTTGGTTTTTTTTTTACTCCGCTTCCTGCATTCGCTGCTCTCAGTGACGTAATAAGCGCGCATGCGCACTTGTCTTGCCACATCCCGACAGAAAAGGGATCAGGGAACACACGAGGCAAGTGCGCATGCGCGGCTAGCATTTTATTATTTAAGATAAGGTTACGGTATGCACTGAAGATAACTGGTTACCAGGCAGATATTACTGTTCATTGTGTCATTTGCTTTAACAATATTCCATCAAAATAGAGCTATACTTCCATAGCAGTGGAGAACTTTATTTTTTTAATTTATTAATTCTCAGTAATATGTAGAATCTACATTTGGAAGTATACCTTATAATGGAAAATAGGCTCATAAAGAAAAAAGCAATACAAAGAATAAACAACTACAACTTTTCAGGCACAATAATGACACGTGGATAACTTTTTAAATAGAATTATTAGAAAACAGAAAGAATAGTTCTAAGAAATTGGGAATATGTCTGCTTTTGTGAATCCCGTCAGCGTTTCATATTTTGTCTGTATGGAGGAACACAGCAGGATATTGAAATTCAATCATTAATTCCTTTTTTTTTTTTTTCCATTATTTTTTATTTTCAAATTTTACATAAAGTGTACAAAATATTAAAATACAATTGATAAATACATAGTATCACTTTTATATCTAATACATTATATATCTAAATTTGATTTTCCCCCTCTCCCTCCCCCCACCCTTTTATTACTTTAATATAATATTTTTAATTTTCAAATTTTACATAAAATGTACAAAATATTAAATTACAATTGATAAATACACAATATCATTTTTATATCTAATACATCATATTCTAAATATATTTATATCCCCTCTCCCTCCCCCCACCCTTTTATTATTTTTCATTCATACATATTGTATAACATATTATAACATATTATGTAAATATTATTTTCATTACCCCCCCTCTATGTGCGTCATAAAAAAGATACTTAAAAGAAGAAAAGAAATCTTAATATTTATTCATTGCAGTATTTTGTCAATGGTCCGTTCATTAATTCCTATAATAATCATGGGATTCTATTTTCAAAAGAAACTTTGCTATAGGTATAAAATGAGATCAGCTATTTAAATCCCTCTCTTCCCTCCTTTACAAAATCGTGCAAGAAATTTTTAGCGCCGGCCAGTGTACTGAATGCTTTGCGCAGTTCCGATACTCATAGGAACCCTATGACTGTCAGAGCAGCACAGCAAGAACCTCTTGTGTGGCTTTGTAAAAAAGGGGAGGGGTAAATGTATGTCTCCCTAATTTTGTTTAGTGACCTGGCGGAGCAGCAAAAATTACGAAAAGTCGAGATCGTGCGTCGCATTTTACAAGAAGAGACATATATGGAGAAGCAGAAGAAACAGTTTACCTCTGATACATCAAAGAGACTGGATAAAAGCCAACAAGTTTCTAAGCTGAGGTCCAAAACACTGAAGTATGTGGAAGAAGCCTGTAGAGAGGAATCTGAACAAGCGAGCAAGCCGGTATGTAGAATCAGAGAGGACAACTGAACCGAACCAAGAAGAAACATTCAAACGTAATTCCTGAAATGCGTTTTATGTAATAAAATGAGAGGGTCTGCATCTGGCTGATCACTCAAATGCAAAAAATTACCCACTGCTATCAATCATAACACTGCTTATTCCTTTGTATAGATTTTTTTTTATTATTTTTAAGACTTACAGTAAGTGTCACAGTAAATACAAACATTTTATATCCAAATTCCACACTTAATAGGCTTTTTTTTTTAAATAATAATTCTTTATTCGTTTTCAAATTAAACAAGTGCACAAAAGAGTATATTACAACAAATTATTCCAGAATAGCACTTTGATATCTGCCATATAAACATCCAATAAAATCAATAACCCCCCCTACCACCCACCCTTCATCATATTTTCAATAAAAAATATACACATATTATACATCATAGTATAACATAATATGTAACATTATTTCCAACTCCCTCCCCCCTTTAGTATGCTAAAAAAAGAAAAGAAAAAGAAAACGAAAAAGGATAAGAGAAGAAGTGCTGACTATTCACTACAATATTTTGCCAATGGCCCCCATATTTTTATAAATTTAGTATATGTCCCTCTTTGTACTGCTATTGCACATTCCATTTTAAATATATGGCATAATGTATTCCACCAAAATGTATAACTAAGGTTTCTGTGATTCTTCCAATTGTTGGTTATGTGTTGGTTGGCAACCCCTGTCATAACTAATAAAATGTAATATCCATTCCAAGTGTGAAAAGTGCTCAGGACCAATTAGATGGTAAAAAGATCACGGGTGGGGTTAATACCCCATAAGCTGTGCCTTTTTCATTCAATCACTTCACTTTTATAACTTGAGTGGTCAATAAACAATCCAAACTATAAAATGTATATATGTTGGTGAATTGTGCTCATCTCAAAAAGGTGTCCAATTCTTCCGGGAAGTGGCGATTTAGGGCTCCTTTTATCAAGGTGCGGTAGGTAGATAACGTGCAGAATACCGCGTGTTCAACCGCCTGCCGCGCTAGTCGCTAATGCCTCCATTGACGAGGCGTTAGTTTTTAGGCTTGCCGCGGGGGTTAGCGCGTGATGAAATGTCCGACGCGCTAACCCCCGTAGCGCGCCTTGATAAAAGGAGCCCTTAGTTACGCCTCGTTTGGAAATTGAGGAAATATTTTGAGAATGTTGAACACGAACTTTCCAGGCAGTTACAGCAGGTAAGTTTTAAATATTTCGCTGGTTTTGGGCCTTAACCTTGAAACGTTGATAGCACTGCATTCCTATACCTGTTAACTAAATGTATTTATTGCACTTCCACTTTATTGTTATTATTAGCATTTATTATTATTTGTGCACATGTGGGGCCTATGATGGTGCACAGCGGGGTTTGAGAGAGAGCCCCGCTCTAATATGTTAAGCCAGGAGCACTGGTAATCAGTGCACCACAGCTTGCACTATTGCACTGAGGCCTCACATTTATAATTGACACCTTTTTGAGATGAGTACAATTCACAAACATATATACATTTTATAGTGTGGATCGTTTATTGACCACTCAAGTTATAAAAGTGCAGTGATCGAATGAAAAAGGCACAGCCTATGGGTATCAACCCCACTCGTGATCTTTTTACCATCTAATTGGTCCTGAGCATTTTTCACACTTGGAGTAAGCAGTGTTATAACTGATAGCAGTGAGTAATTTTTATGCATTTGATATTTCACTTATTACTCACCATACGTTAAATCATTTCCCCAAGTTTTGTTTGTCTGGCTGATCACTGATTTCCGGCTCTTGGCTGGTTGATGCTGTAGTTGAAGGTCCTATATTTTTCTAGATATTGCATGATGAGCGTAGAAATTGAAGGATGGATTAGGCCTGCCAATTATCCAAAGATACGAGTTCACTTCTGAGTGGCAAAACTTGTGTACCCAATGTGATTTGACTCCATTAATATGGTTATTCCTTTTATTTTTCACTAGATGAGGCATTATGAGCTGTTTGGATTTGGATAGAGGGCAGAAAGATGAGTGGGTGTGTCAAATAATAAAAGAATAATGAAATTTATTTTGTTTATTATTGGGATTTATTAACTGCCCTTATGAAGAGATCGACTCAAGATAGTGTAGAGTAGGCATATTTTGTTGTAAAATAATTTTGTAAACAGCATAATATTAGCAAAATGACCAAATTTAAGCATAAATATAATCAGTGAGGTAAATTTGGAGATGGAAAATTGAATCCTAGTAATAGGAGTAACATGATGCAATATCATAAATATCCCATTAAAAACACTATAAAACAATTATATACAGTGGTACCTCGGTTTACGAGTGCACCGGTTTGCGAGTGTTTTGCAAGACGAGCAAAACATTTGCAAAATCGTTGCCTCGGAAACCGAGCATGGCTTGATTTACGAGCGCCCCCCTCGCAATCCGGCACCCTCCCCCTGCGATCGTGCCCCCCCCCCCCCCCGATGCGATTGGGCACCCCCCCGCCATGATCCGGCACCACCCCCTGCCACGATTGGGCACCCCCCGCCACTTCTTACCCTCATCTGGGTTCTGAACGTGAACTCGCAGGCCTTGAGCATGCGCAGATGCTCAAGGCCCAGCAGACGAGGAGGCCGATCTTCGGGGTGCCCAGATGAGGGTAAGAAGCGGCGGGAGGGTTCCGAATTGTGTCGGGGGTTGGTGCCGGATCATGGCGGGGGGGGGGGGGTTCCCAATTGTGGCGGGGGGGTGCCGGATCGCGTCAGGGGGGTGCCCGATCGCGTTGGGGGTGTGCCAGATCGCAGGGGGGGGTGCCGGATCGCAGGGGGGGTCTTCGAGGGGAGCAATGCCGGTTCTCGGGGGGGGGAATGCATCAAAGCGAGTTTCCATTATTTCCTATGGGGAAACTCGCTTTGATAAACGAGCATTTTGGATTACGAGCATGCTCCTGGAACGGATTATGCTCGTAATCCAAGGTACCACTGTAATAGAAATATGATAAATGACAGCAGAATATGAATGATATAATAGCACGGAAGAACATTCATATACTGTAAAATAGATATGATACTCACATGTGATGTCAGCACAGTACAAATGAAACACCTTCAAACGCACACTTTAGAAAATTAAAATAACTTAGATATGATGCTTATGCTATTCATACAGTATAGTAAAACATCTTAATAGGTAGCCGAGGGTAGCAGTTAAGACGTGTGCAACCCCTTTTCAGGAAGGGCAAAGAAGTATATCAGAACAGAATGCCGCCAGAGTTTTTCATGTGCCCATTTTTTTTTTTAAGAGCTCGAAAATCAAAGAGAGAGTTTATATTTGGTCTTATAAGATACTGGTAGGCAATGCAGTTTTTGCAGAAAGTTTGTGAGGTGGCCATGCCATTTGTAGCCCTCTCAGTAATGCTGCAGCATTCTTGAATTTGTAGGAGCTGGTGCAGACTCTTTTTGGTTTGACCAATGTATATACAGTATATAATTCAATGGTAGGGATGTCAGCAGTTATAATGACTTTAATCTAATTTTAAGTAATGGGAAAAACACCAAGCCCCATAATCTGTAGAGTTCCAAGTATAGCAACAGTTTATAACAAATATCCTCTCAGTCTTCATCTCATTCATTTTTGTCTCCACTACTAACTCCACTACCGCTTAGAACCGCAAGGCACAAGCGGAATAGAAATCACTAATGTAATGTAATGTAATGTAATGTAATATATAAGCAGAAACTCTGAACTGTTTACCTTGTATCTATTGCAGATAAAATGGCGCACCCCATCATTGGATGAAGAATCTCTGCCTGGGTACCTTTCCCTTGAGCTGAGAAAAGAAAAGATCCTTGAAAAGGAAATGGAGGAAAAAGAAGAACTGGATTTGCATGATCGGTCAGAGGTTTCTGAACATTTGACTCAAGACTATGAACCACAAAAGGTAATTTGTCAGCACTCTTATGCCATGCAGCAGGTTGGATGCATAGAGAAGGCTGTCTTCACTCAACATTTAAATGCAAAAGTATCCATATTTTCATGCATATACCCCCCAATTCTGTATATGGTTGCACGTGCACATCAGTGCACTTAGGGCTAGATTCACTAACCCTCCTATCTGTGTGCGATCAGTGTGCGATTGGAGGCAGGAATGGGGGCGATCGGAGGCACGCCCCCAACTGACTGCATGGATCGCTAAAGCCCTGACAGTAGTGACAGGAGAAACAGCCTCCTGCCATTACGGTCAGGACTAGAGAATGACACGGTGACAAAATTCATCACCGTTCTCGTCCCCGCGGATAACCGCGGGAAATAATCTCATGTCATTTTCTAGTGTTTATTTCAACCTCGGTCCTTCTACACCAGCATTCTTCAAAGCAAAGCTTGTGGGGCAGTGGCTGTGGCCATTCATACTCTGATTCTTATGGGAACCAAGGATAATGAAGCCATTGTGACATCACTGATCTGACTGGCTCTTAGGCACTGGTGGAATGAGGCATTATGACATCACAATATCTGCTCTGGATACCAGAGACTGTTATTCTGTAGTGTCTGTTTCAACCTCAGTCCTTCTACACCAGCATTCTTCAAAGCAAAGCTTGCGGGTCAGTGGTTGTGGCCATTCATACTCTGATTCTTATGGGAGCCAAGGATAATGAAGCCATTGTGACATCACTGATGTGATTGGCTCTTAGGCACTGGTGGAATGAGGCATTATGACATCACAATATCTGCTCTGGATACCAGAGACTGTCATTCTGTAGTGTCTGTTTCAACCTCAGTCCTTCTACACCAGCATTCTTCAAAGCAAAGCTTGAGGGTCAGTGGTTGTGCCCAATTATACTCTGATTCTTCCCTCTCCCCTTAAAGAATGACATGAAGATGGTTTCCTGCGGTTATCCGCGGGGACGGGAACGGTGATTAATTTTGTCACCATGTCATTCTCTAGTCAGGACTTCTACCAGCATTTTAAATTTTTTTTTTTAATCAGGCAGATATTTTGTGTGTATTACACACGCAAAATAACTGCTCGGTTAAAATAAAAAATAAAAAAGCCCCCCCCCCCCCGAAGTGCCTCCTTCCTCCCCAAATCCCTAAAAAAATGCCTCGTGCGCCGATGCCCCGCTGAACACAAGGCAAGAGGGATGCCATCTCCCTCTTGCCATCGCAAACGCCACCTGGCCAGGCCCGGCCCAACCCACCTCCCTCCCTGTAGTAGTCCATCCGTCTGGCTGGGCCTGGCCCACTCCCTCCCCGTACCTTTAGAAACATTGGGAGTAGGAGGGGTGCCCAGTCCCTCCTGCTCTTCAGGCCTCCTGAGTTCCCCCATGATCTTCGGGAACAGGAGGGAGGGCAAAGTCCTCCTGCTCCTGCTGCTCTGCCACGATACCGGTCCTAGGCCACACCCCGATGCATCATCTGATGCACAGGGAGGGGCCTAAGGCCCTGATTTTCTGAGGCACCTGGGGCTCCTCCCTTGGGAAAGGCCTGGGGCGCCTCAGCCAATCAGGGACTTCCTTAAGAAAGTTTCAATTTACTGATTTTGACTTTACCTCATTCATTGTATTTACGTTTATATTTGGTCTTTTTACTTCTGTTGTGCTGTTAACAAAATTGTAAGTTTTATGTTGAATTATACCTGCCTTGGGTGAATCTCTTCATAAAGGTGGTTAATAAATCCCAATAAACAAACAATAATTCCTATCAGCCTCTTTCAGTCATTTCAGACCCCTAAGTCTTTGCTGGAAATGAGTTCTGTTTGCCACAGCCTAGACTGCATTATAGTACTGACAATTTGCGCTTTATTAAATGCTGCTGGTCCTCTTGGATTTAATTGACTTGAAAAGGAAAGTAATGAGTTTGAGATAATTGTCTTGGCTTTTTATTGCACTGTAGAAGTGTTGCCCTTGAATAAAATAGTAATGAAAACAAGCCTTAACAACTGGAAATGTGCTGATGCAGTAGTCCATTGGTTGTTTTTTTTTCTATGCCCACAAACCATCAGAGGGGTTTGCACAGCAAGTCAATGCTTCTGCTCAGGATTACTGGATGAGGGTGAAAGGCATATTTCTAACCACAGGAGTGTGTTGGCTCCCAGCAAATGCTGTCGACCTTACATAATAGAGTAGCTGAATGTTTCAGTTCTGCAAAGTATCAAAAAGACTGTTTTAGTGGTTGTATGCTGTCAATATATTTAAAAGAAATAGCTTTGATAATTCAAAATATACATGTATTTTATCTTGGTGACGGGACAAAAGTGCGACGAACAAAGCCGCGCCAACAATAGAGAGCAGACAATTGCGTGCAAGACTCCAGCGCGCTGCCATAAAAGTTTATTTTAAAGGGCTCTGACAGGGGGTGGGGGGAACCCCCCACTTTACTTAATAGTGTTTGTGCTGCGGTTGGAGGGGGTGTGGGTGGTGTAATCTAGAGAGTTGCACGGGAAATCTCACCCATCCCCGCCCGTCCCCACCAGGATCCTCTCCATCCCCACCCATCCCCGCCAGGATCCTTTCCGTCCCCACCCGTCCCCATCAGAATCCTCTCCGTCCCCACCCATCCCCGCAAGGAATTACCTCCATCCCCGCCCGTCCCCATAAAAAGCAGCAATTACTTCTTTTTTTTTTTTAATTTTTATTTATAAATTTTCCATTCTTACAACATCTGAATCATAGTAAATATTATTAATTATTACACATCTTGTATATTATCATTAATAATTCATAGTATTTAAAATATAATATGATAAAGATTATACATTAACATAAAAATATAATTCCCTCCCCCTTTTTATATAACATGTTTCCATTAATTAATCAAATCCCACCCCAATCATATATAATTTTTATCATTGTGCTAAGAAAACTAATCATTAGAATAATTAGTCAATGGTTGCCAAATTTTCTTGAAATTAAGAAGATTCCCTTGTTGTAACGCTAATATTTTTTCCATTTTATAAATATGACAGACAGAATTCCACCAGAACGTAAAATTTAATTTGGTATAATCTTTCCAATTTTGAGTAATTTGTTGCATGGCGACTCCTGTTAGTATTAGTAATAGCTTATTATTATTTGCTGAAATCGGACTCTTAGTTCTCATTGCAGTGCCAAATAATATGGTATCATATGAGAGTCCTACATAATTCTCTAGTAACTTATTAATTTGGGGCCAAATTGAATTCCAAAATGCGTTTACACAGGGACAGAAAAAGATTAAATGATCTAACGTCCCTATTTCCAATTTACAATGCCAGCATCTATTAGATCTAGTACTATCTATTTTTTGCAGGCGCGTTGGGGTCCAGAACACTCTATGTAATAAGAACAACCATGTTTGATTCATAGATGCTGACTTTGTAGATCTTAATCTCCAGGACCAAAATCGTGGCCATTGAGACTCAGAAATTGTCTGACCAATCTCAATACTCCAAATATCCCTAAGACCTGTTTTCTTTTTTTTTATTTAAAAATCCGTATATCAATTTGTACCATTTTGCGGCTTGGTGACCCAAAAAATCCGCCTGGAAACATAGAACCTGTAGACTATATTGATTATTTAGATTTTTCCATTCAGGGAACCCTACCTGAATGGCCTGCTTCAATTGCATCCATTTAAAATATTGTGTTTTATTTAATCCAAATTTATTTTGCAATTGTGAAAAACTAAGCAGTGAACCTTCTGATATGACATCATTCAATGTTCGTATTCCTGCATTTATCCATTGTTTCCAGACAATTTTAAATCCGCCAATTCTGATCCTGGAGTTTACCCATATTGATTGATTTAGAGATTTAGCAATAGGTTCTGGTGATAGATTACTGATATATCTCAATGTTTTCCAAGTGTCAAATAAAATTCTGTGGTCTTTGTATCTTTTAGGCATTGTTATAGTTATTAACTGTTCTGGATGTAAAGGGAACAGGAGCCGCCATTCTAAATACAGCCAATCTGGTACATTTTCTAAAAGATCTGGGAGGATCCAATACATACCCTGTCTTAAAATATAGGCTTGATGATACCTATAAAAATTTGGAAATTTACCCCCCCTTCCATAATTGGTCTTTGTAATGATACTAAAGCGATTCTTGGTCTTTTCCCACACCAAACAAATTTTGTAAGAACATTGTTAAGTTTTTTATAAAATGACCCCTGAAAAAATATTGGAATCATACTTTTACTTCTGACAGGATCATCAATTCCACAGTTTCTTTTGTGTTTGTGCTGCTGTTTTCTTTGTGGAATCTCTTTGATGGAACCCTTTTTTTGTTTTCTGTTCAGGTAATTAACTTATAAACCTCCTCTTTTACTAAGGCTTACGTGTCCATTATATTATATGGACAAACCCTGCTTCCAAAGCCTTCCATCCCCATGGGAGTCCCGTTGGCTAGAGGGGGGTCCCCGTGGGAGTCCTGTGGGTTAGGGGGGTATTCCCACGGGACCTGCAGGATTCCCGCGATCCCCGTTCCTGTTCAGACCTCTAGTGTAATCCCCCACATTATAGAGAAAATTTAACTTTTCCCCTAAAAAATAGGGAAAAAGTTGTTGCCTCTATAATGGCAGCACAAACACTATTAAGTAAAGTGGTGGGTCTTGCGCTCAATTGTCTGCTCTCTAATGTCGGCGCGACTTTGTCCCGTCACCGAGATAACTACATGCATATTTTGAATTATCAAAGCTATTTCTTTTAAATATATTGACAGCATACAACTACTAAAACAGACTGTGAACCGTTATCTTGCCAACCTAAGCCATATTGGTAAAAGTACCCACATTGCTAACATACTCTTCTTTTTTTTTTTTTAAACTTTATCTTTATTCAAATTTTTAGTATAATAAACAAGTAACAAACTTGCATAAAGAATTAGAAATTAACATCTTAGAACATAAGAACATAAGTAGTCGCCTCCGCCAGGGCAGACCAGAGGTCCATCCCGCCCAGCGGTCCGCTCACGCGGCGGCCCATCAGGCATATTGCCTGAGCAGCAGTCCCTGACTAATTTTATACCTACCTCTTCATTTATCTCTAAACCTTCCACTGCTCTTATCTGTACCCCTCAATCCCTTTGTCCTCCAGGAACCTATCCAGGTCTTCCTTGAAACCCTGTACTGTGCTATTTCCTATCACGGCTTCCGGAAGGGTGTTCCATGTGTCCACCACCCTCTGTGTGAAAAAAAATTTCCTAGCGTTTGTTCTAAACCTGTCCCCCTTCAATTTCATCGAGTGGCCCCTTGTTTTTGTGGTTTCTTTCAAATTGAAAAATCTGTCCTTGTCAACCTTTTCGATGCCCCTCAGGATCTTGAAGGTCTCTATCATGTCTCCTCTGAGTCTCCGCTTCTCCAGGGAGAACAGCCCCAGCTTTTTCAGTCTGTCAGTGTATGTAAGGTTTTCCATACCCTTAATCAGTTTAGTTGCTCTTCTCTGGACTCCCTCAAGCATTGCCATGTCCTTTTTGAGGTACGGTGACCAGTACTGTACACAGTATTCCAGATGGGGGCGCACCATAGCCCGGTACAGTGGCAGGATGACTTCCTTCGTTCTGGTCGAGATACCCTTCTTAATGATACCTAGCATTTGGTTTGCTTTCCTCGAGGCTGTGGCGCACTGTGCTGACGCCTTCAATGTCGTGTCTACCATCACTCCCAGGTCTCTTTCCAGCTTACTGACCCCTAGCATTGTTCCCCCCATTTTGTAAGTGAACATCGGGTTCCTTCTCCCTACATGCATGACCTTGCACTTCCCCACGTTGAAGCTCATTTGCCACTTTTTTGCCCATTCTTCCAGTGTCGTAAGATCCCTTTGGAGATCCTCGCAATCAGGTTAAAAAAATACAATAACCTGAGCCAAGAACAAAGAAAATATCAGGAAAATTTAGGAATTAATACAAAAATCTCAATTCGACGGAATGAGAGATACTGATCTAGCACCCAGACAGCCGGTTCGTTAAACTATGGAAGAAGACATTGTGCCAATAATCACCCCTCCCCTTTCTCTAGCCGTTACAAACTCAAAGTAATTGTTTCGGTTCAAAAAACAGGAAATTCTTCCCCTCAAGCGAGACACAACACTTAACAGGAAATTTCAAGCTAACATGCTCTTAAGTATGGAAAGGGTGAACAGTAACCAAAACCTTGTTTCTACAGGTAGATCATAATTTTACGCATTGAAAGGCCTCACTTATTTCTGTCATTTTGTATTTGTTTTTTTACTGGTGACAGAAAGTATTTGTTATTCTGAATTAAATCAGCTACTCAACTCTCTTTCACCTGGGTTTTACTAAGCAGCGTAAGAGCATTTTACTGCAGGCCGGTGAGGTAAATGCTCCGACGCTCACAGGAATTCAATGAACGTCAGAGCATTTACTAAACTAAACTAAACTAAGCCTTAAGTTTATATACCGCATCATCTCCACGGAAGTGGAGCTCGACACGATTTACCTCACTGGCCCACCTTAAAATGCTCTTACGCTGCTTAGTAAAAAGAGCCCTTGATGTTGTAATCTGAGTACTGGTAAAAAGAGAATATTCTTTTTTGTTGTTTGACATTCCCAGTTAATGTAGCAAAGTTATTCAAATTTTTTTTTTTTTTTGTTTTTAAATTCTTTATTCATTTTTGCATATTACAACAAGTGTATTAGATAAAATCATATGAACTTATAAATACACACTTGATTAACTCTCATATAACACATTAAATATAACATTTCATTACATATTTATATTCTACTAGCTGATGCCCCGGCGTTGCACGGGTATTTAATTATAGCAATAACACTGTAAATGGATTCAAATAAAGATACTTTATAGTGGTGAATGAAATTATTTTTTTACAGCTTAATAAAAAGTACAATATTCAAATTATAATGTGAAATATTTGACAAAATGAATACAATACAACTAACGCAAAACGTGATTATAAACAACATTTTTAGTTTCACCTCCAGGAGCAAGAACATATAAATTCTTGGGTGAACCCACCCTTGAGCAAGCAAAATAGAGTTGTGGGCCGTGAGACCCCCAGAACATATCACCCCAGGTAGTGAGGGATCTGCATACCAAGTTTCGTTCAAATCGGTCAAGCCGTTTTTGAATTACTGTGAGAATGGCAGCTTTTTACATTTTTTCCATTGACATGAATGGGTGAAATCTGATTTTCTGTTTGTAGCTCCGCCCACGTGTGCAGGTGGGCCACGAGACCCCCAGAACATATCACCCCAGGTAGTGAGGGATCTGCATACCAAGTTTTGTTCAAATCGGTCAAGCCGTTTTTGAATTACAGTGAGAATGGCAGCTGTTTACATTTTTTCCATTGACATGAATGGGTGAAATCTGATTTTCTGTTTGTAGCTCCGCCCACGTGTGCAGGTGGGCCGCGAGACCCCCAGAACATATCACTCCAGGTAGTGAGGGATCTGCATACCAAGTTTCGTTCAAATCGGTCAAGCCGTTTTTGAATTACTGTGAGAATGGCAGCTTTTTACATTATTTCCATTGACATGAATGGGTGAAATCAGATTTTCTGTTTGTAGCTCCGCCCACATGTGCAGGTGGGCCGCGAGACCCCCAGAACATATCACCCCAGGTAGTGAGGGATCTGCATACAAAGTTTCGGTCAAATCGGTCAAGCTGTTTTTGAATTACTGTGAGAATGGCAGCTTTTTACATTTTTTTTCCATTGACATGAATGGGTGATATCTGATTTTCTGTTTGTAGCTCCGCCCACGTGTGCAGGTGGGCCGCGAGACCCCCAGAACATATCAGCCCAGGTAGTGAGGGATCTGCATACAAAGTTTCGTTCAAATCGGTCAAGC
Source organism: Geotrypetes seraphini (assembly GCF_902459505.1). NCBI lineage: Eukaryota > Metazoa > Chordata > Amphibia > Gymnophiona > Dermophiidae > Geotrypetes > Geotrypetes seraphini. The sequence goes on from NC_047098.1 coordinate 19,472,829, forward strand.
CGTTTTTGAATTACAGTGAGAATGGCAGCTTTTTACATTATTTCCATTGACATGAATGGGTGAAATCTGATTTTCTGTTTGTAGCTCCGCCCACGTGCGCAGGTGGGCCGCGAGACCCCCAGAACATATCATCCCAGGTAGTGAGGGATCTGCATACCAAGTTTCGTTCAAATCAGTCAAGCCGTTTTTGCGTGATCGCGGCACATACACACACACATACACACACATACATACCTCCGATTTTATATATATAGATAATACCTTGAATATTATGTATTACACCTGATATCTAAACAATTATTATTAAATAGAAACCCTCCCATCCCATCCCCTCCCGTAACAGAATTTCATACAAATACAGTGAGACTGTTGACATATTCATATGCATTATGAGATAAATAAAAATAATATCCACCCTTTTCCCTTCTATCAAATATCTTACTTTGGGAAAATGTTATCATTCATTACGAAAGTCTGTTAATGGTCTCCAAATTTTCTGAAATTTACCAAAATATCCTTTTTGTGTTGCTATTGTACGTTCCATTTTATATATATGGCATACAGAATTCCACCAAAAGTTATAATTTAATCTGTCATAATTTTTCCAATTGTATGTTATTTGTTGAATTGCTACTCCAGTCAAAATAAATAAAAGTTTGTTGTTTGACGAAATTTAGTTATTTAGATTCACCGGTTTCGGAGTCACACTGATGTGAAAAATAGACGCTGGAAATGTAGGTCAGGGTTTTCCAGGCCTATATTTCCAGTACCTATCTTTGCGTGACTTGCGCTTATACAGTCCTATCTTTAAGCAGTTCACCATAGTTGGTTAAGTGCTGAATATTGCACTTAACCAACTATGTTTTCGTCACCCCCCTCCCCCCATATCCCTGGAAATTCAATGCCAGAGTAGCACTGATTGCCAGGAATAATGCCGATGGCGTCATCAAAACGCTGACCTCCACTGACTGAATATTGGGCCCTGGGTTTCAGGATTACAATAGGACAGTGTCTCGCAAACGTTTCCAAGCCATGACACACTAAACTCGAGGTCGCGGCTGGAGGGTCTCCACGCACGCACAGATGTTGACATGATGTCACACATGTGTGATGTCATCAATTCGACATCTGGGCATGCGCGGAAGCCCTCCAGATGGGGCCCTGAGCTTATTAACCCTAAAATGACTACGCTAGTGGGGAGGTGCGGAGAGCAGGAGAGGCGCCGGCACTGGCTGTCTCACCTACACGACGTGCCTCTCGCTGCACACCCAGAATCTCACCGCAGCACACAGTTTACAATACTTCAATAGGATATAAACTGAAATATATAAACTGAAATATTTATAAGTTTTAGGCACCATTTGCAGAAATGAACAGCTGACTTATTTGTGCAAAATGGCTTACAATGTAAGTACATTTCTCTCTTCATATTCACACTTTCAGTAATTGCGGTTTCAATTATTCACGGTTTTTAGCTTGCTGGCTCCTGCCCCCAAATTACATCAGCTTGCATAGAGAAATCGCTGATTCCAAGCGTTTACAGAGAAAATCACTGATTCTCATCACTTTCTTCACCGTGTTTTGCCTGTCCTTCAGGAACAGGCCAGGTCTCCCACCGTGTTATTCGCGGTTTCACCATATTCACGATGGTTTTTAATAGAAAACAGTGAATAATATATGAAAAAGTTATTCGCATTTTTTCTGTATTTGCGGTTCTGTTAATCCCCTATCACAGCGAATACGGAGGGAGAAGTATAGTAAATTAGAAAGGTAGAGGTGTATTTATAGAATCTTCCTTTGACTTTACCTGTCTGTCTGTGTGATTTCTCTCTGTTATTCTAAACATCCCTTTTTTTCTGCTTTCTTAAGTCCTGCCTTCTTGCTATTCCAGCCAGTGATAGATCTTCCTCTACTATCATACCCTCTATCTAAAATAATTTGCTATTGTCTTTGCATCTGACCATCTCTTTTCATCTTGTAAATCTCTGCTCTGCGGCCTATGGGCCCTTAGCTTATTCTAAACAATTTAGTATAATGACCAGTTGATTTATGCTTGTATTTTGCTTCATTTACTAGGAAATAAAGAGTGAATCTGAACCCAAACCATTAGGTGGAAGTAAAATGGAGAAGGAGATATTAGCCACGACACTGGCAAAATTACGAAATGGGATCATTCAAAAGCAAATAATAGCGGGCCATGAGTTCAAAGGAATTCCTTTCTACAGTAAACCAGCTGTGATTAACTTTAAGGTTTGTAGGCTCAGTATAGGCTCACTTTTTTTTTCCTGGAGGTTTTCATTTCCTTCTTTTGTGGGGAAAAATGATTATTTGTCTAGGAAATTCAGTATTGTAAAAGACTAGAAAGCTGTCATTAATAAAACAAGTAAAAATACCTTAAAGAAAGCCATAGTAAAAATAACAGAATAAAAATCATACCTGGCTAGTCAAGTTATTTATGTGGCACTTGGTTAAAAATTTGAATTAGACTCTTTTAATACATATGCAATTAGACCAGGAAACAGAATTCAGGGTCTTCATCACTGGGTTTTACTAAAGGATGGTAGAGGTTTCTACTGCGGGCCAGCTAGGTAAATGCTCCGACACTCATAGAATTCCTATTTAGAGCATTTACCTCACCTCTACTGCTGTTTAGTAAAAGGAGCCCTATTTTGGATCCTCCCAGATCTCATGGAGAATGTACCAGATTGGTTATATTTAGAATGGCGGCTCCTGTTCCCATTACATTTAGAACATTTAATTAGTATAACAATGCCTAGAAGATACAAAGACAACAGAATTTTATTAGACACTTGGAAAACATTAAGATATATTAATAACCTATCACCAGATCCAATTAATAAATCACTAAATCAATCTATTTGGGTAAAGTCCAGGATCAAAATTGGCGGATTTAAGATCGTCTGGAAACAATGGATAAGTGCAGGAATACGAATATTAAATGATGTCATTTCAGAAGGTTCACTGCTTAGTTTTTCACAATTGCAAAATAAATTTGGCTTAAATAAAACACAATATTTTAAATGGATGCAATTGAAGCAGGCCATTCAGATAGGGTTCTCTGAATGGAAAAATCTTAATACTCAATATAGTCTGCCGGTTTTATGTTTCCAGGCGGATTTCTTGGGACACCAAGCCGCAAAATGGTACAAATTAATATATGGATTTTTAAATAAAAAGAAGAAAACTGGTCTTAGAGATATTTGGAGTATTGAGATTGGACAGACAATTTCTGCATCTCAATGGCCACGATTTTGGTCCTGGAGACTAAGATCTACAAAGTCAGCATCTATGAATCAAACATGGATGTTTTTACTACATAGAGTGTTATGGACCCCTACGCGCCTGCAAAAAATAGATAATACTAAATCCAATAGATGCTGGCATTGTAAAATAGAAATAGGGACGTTAGATCACTTAATTTTTTTTTGTCCCTGTGTAAATGCCTTTTGGAATCTGATTTGGCCCCAAATTAACAAATTACTAGAAAATCATGTAGGACTCTCATATGACACTGTATTATTTGGAACTGCAATGAGAACTCAGAGTCCGATCTCAGTAAACAATAATAAACTACTATTAATATTGACAGGAGTCGCCATGCAACAAATCACTCAAAATTGGAAAGATTATACCAAATTAAATTATACATTCTGGTGGAACTCTGTCTGTCATATCTACAAAATGGAAAAAGTAATAGCATTACAACATGGAAACTTTCATAATTTCAAAAAAATTTGGCAACCATTGACTAATTATTCTAATGATTAGATTTCTTAGCACAATTATAATACTTATATAGAAAAGGGGTGGGATATGTATAATTTTTAAAATCATTAATTGAAAAAAGGGGAGGGATTTATAAATTTTGAATATATATAATTTATAATATATACTGTTTATAAATTAAGTTGTATTAATGATAGATACAATGATATATAGTAATTAATTATATTACTTGAGATTCAACTATTGTAAAAATTGAAAAATTTAATAAATAAAATTAAAAAAAAAAAAAAAAGGAGCCCTATGTAACATAGTAACATATTAGATGACGGCAGATAAAGACCCAAATGGTCCATCCCGTCTGCCCAACCTGATTCAATTTAAATTTTTTTTTTTTTTTTCTTCTTCTTAGCTATTTCTGGGCAAGAATCCAAAGCTTTACCCGGTACTGTGCTTGGGTTCCAACTGCCGAAATCTCTGTTAAGACTTACTCCAGCCCATCTACACCCTCCCAGCCATTGAAGCCCTCCCCAGCCCATCCTTCACCAAACGGCCATACACAGACACAAACCGTGCAAGTCTGCCCAGTAACTGGCCTAGTTCAATATTTAATATTATTTTCTGATTCTAAATCTTCTGTGTTCATCCCACGCTTCTTTGAACTCAGTCACAGTTTTACTCTCCACCACCTCTCTCGGGAGCGCATTCCAGGCATCCACTACCCTCTCCGTAAAGTAGAATTTCCTAACATTGCCCCTGAATCTACCACCCCTCAACCTCAAATTATGTCCTCTGGCATGACAGGTGTTCTGTTCATTTAACATGCGGTTCATTCATAATTCTGTGTAACAGCCGTGTCTTGGTTTTCTACTAGGGGTGTGCTATCTTTTAAAACAAAAGGAAAATAATGGCATTTTGTGTTATGCCGCTTCTCATCTGTAATATTTCTATTTTACTGCATCCTAAATAAAACCCAAAAACAAATAGTTCTTCCTATTCATGTCTCTAGTTTAAAACTTTGACGAATGGAAGTAAAATTCAGGGGGGAGAAGGTGGGAACATGGAAAGTTTAAAAAAAAAAAAAAAGAGTTTTTTGAATTTAAAATAGAACATGGGGTGTTATAGTGCAGATAGACATTTTATATTTTCTTCAGGAACTAGAAGCTATGTAAACATTATAATGACTGCTCATCAACTCATCTTGACTATCGCCAGGTATGGTTGCGTTGACTAGTTAGCTAGACCAACCTGACTTCTTATTAGCTAACAGGTTTGATATGCAAATAGGTTGAATGAACCCTGGGATTTTTTTTTTTTTTGCATTCTCCTTTCTTTTCTGTTCAGTACCTAAATTGTTTCAGTTTGCATGGCAAATGTGACCTCCTAATGTATAAGGAATATCTTCACTAGATTTCACTTAATTTTTATGCTGTTTCAGGACTTTGACACTGGCAAAACATACAAGAAAAAAGTAATTTTAATAAATGCATCCTACGGTATCAACTACTGCCGGCTGATAGGAATCAGCGAGGAGCTGAAAGATTTTGTCCAGATTCAGTAAGTAAAAGGGCAATACAGAACATTTACAGTTGCATATGTACTTTGGAAAGCTACTGTTCATCTCTAGGATGGAGTTGCCTAGGGTTACTGGATTTTCTGTTTGGAAAATATGGACCCCCCTAGACCCGCCCCCAGGCCTGCCCAGTTGCACCCATCATCGCCCTGTTACATCCCAGTCCTGCCTCCAATCCCGCCTCAGCCCCGCCCCCCACTGCCTGCTCTCATCAGGCAGGAGGGCATCTGCGCATGTGTCTGATTTCTTAGAAGCTTTTCAAAAGTTTTTTTAAAAGTTTTTGGAATGCAATTTGGCCACAAATTAATAAATTGATGGAAAATCATGTAGCAATATCATATGATACAGTGTTATTTGGAATGATGATGAGAAAAAAAAGTCAAATTTCACCAGAAAATAACAAGCTTTTATTAGTCATGACAGGGGTTGCCATTCAGCACATAACCAACAATTGGAAGAATTATAGTAATCTAAATTATACATTTTGGTGGAATACAATATGTCATATATTCAAAATGGAAAGAGCAATAGCAATACAAAGAGGGACATATACTAAATTTATAAAAATATGGGGGCCATTGACAAAATATTGTAATGAATAAATAGTAGGATTTCTCTTCTTCTTTTCTTCTTTTCAATATCTTCTTTGTGACACACACTGAGGGGTGGGTAGTGAAAATAATTTTTACACTATATGCTATAATAAGATATACAATATGTAATGAATGATTAGAAAGTACTAGAAGGGTGGGGGGAGGGAGAGGGGATAAAAATATGTTCAGAATATTATGTATTAGATATAAAAGTGATATTGTGTATTCATTAATTGTATTTCAATATTTTGTACACTTCATGTAAAATTTGAAAATGAATAAAAATTATTTAAAAAAAAAAAAAAAAAAGAAGCTTTTCAAAACCCAAACAAAGTGCCAGGTTTTAAAAAGCTGTCCGGCCCCCTAGAGTTGCCAGAAATCGATCTGTTCTACGGGATCTGCTGGGTATTTCCTTTTGGTTTAAATTTCTTTATTCATTTTTTCATATTACAACAAGTGTATCAGAAAAATACATATAATCTTATAAACACACACTTGATTTTCCTTCATGAATACTTTAAGTACAATATATCATATTTATTTTCATATTTTTATAATGTTTTAGATAATATGTAAATCATTTAATATGTATGACAAATATAAATAAAATAAACCCCTCCCAAGCTCTCCCTTCCTATTTCAGAAAATCTAACCTAATACTTCAAAATGCATTAATTAATTCATACATATTGTGAGGTAAATAAAATAATACCCACCCACAACCCCACTTAACAAATCTCTTATTATGGGAAAATGTTATTAATCATTACAAAAATCTGCTAATGGTCTCCAAATCTTCAGAAATTTACCAAAATAACCTTTCTGTCTTGCTATTGTGCACTCCATTTTATATATATGGCATACCGAATTCCACCAAAAGGTATTTCCTGATGACCCGGATTTGAAACTGTCAGAGACAAAATGCTGGATTTGATGGATCTTTGGTCAGAGCCACTGTGGCATATTTTATGATTTTATTTCTACTCATTCACGTGTTTATTTATTTATTTTAAAAAGTTTATATACCACCTAAAACATAGGCCATAGGTTCTCAGACCTGTCCTGGAGGACCATCAATCAGTTGGATTTTCGGAAGAGCCCTAATGAATATGCAAGAGAGAGATTTGCATATAATGGAGGTGACAGACACGCAAACCTGCGCCATGCATATTCATTAGGGCTCTCCTGAAAACCTGACTGGCTGGTGGTCCCCCAGGATAGGTAGAGAACCAGCTACCTAGGCAGTTTTCAAATTACCATACATACAGTCACAATGTTAAAACAAGACACACAAACAGAATGTCTCAGCAATACCATGAACAATTGAACAACAAAAATGCAGTGGCAAAAAGTTGAGTCTTCTGGCTTCGGCTCCTGTGACCAGGAAGTGATGTCAGAAGGGAGCCAAGTGGAAAATGCTGTTTGCGCTGGTGAACATTTAAAGAGGTGCATGGGTGTATAACTAATATATAGTATTGGGAGGGGAGAGGGGTACAAATATAGGTTTCTTATTATGAATGAAGGGCTTTGAGGGAGGGTGGGGAGAGGGTTACATTTGTATTTTTAGATTATAATGATAAGATATGCAAGTGCTCTGATTAATTGTGTTTATTATGATTGTTGTACACTTCATGAAAGTTTTAAAAATGAATAAAAAATTATTAAAGAGGTGCATAGGGGGAAGGCAGAGAGGCACCAGCACCCCCTGGGGCAGTCCATACCCCCCCCCCCCTTACTACACCACTGGTCTCTATCAAGGGCTATACTTAGTCCAGCGAGTTTCCCGTTTTTTCGTAAGCTATTTTTCCTATGATACGAAAAAACTGGAAACACGCTGGACTAAGTATGTAGCCCTCGATGGTGACTACATTGTTTAACTTGCTTTTTTATGAAACTTTTCAAACCACCCTCATACAATGTCAGCCAAATACAGTCAAACCTCGGTTTGTGAGTAACGTGGTTTGCGAGTGTTTTGCAAGACGAGCAAAACATTCTCGCAAATCGTGACTCGCAAACTGAGCATTGACTCAATTTGCGAGCCCCCCCATCCCAAGAACCGGCATCTCTCCCCTCCCTCTCACGAATGCCTCCCCCACATGAACCGGCACCCCCCCACCCGCCTGCCCAAACAGAAGCCTTACCCCATCTGGCACCGGCACGCAGCCCACAGGATGTGCCAGTGAACTAAGATTCTTCCTGTCGCCTGGGCCTTGAGCATCTGCTCATGCTCAAGGCTTTCTGGCTCTCGCTCTCTCCGAGATTCTCAGAGATCTCTGAGAATCTCGGAGGGAGCACGAGCCAAAAGGCCTTGAGCATGGGCAGATGCTCAAGATCCAGGCAACAGGAAGGATCTTTGTTCACAGGCACCGGCACGTCCTGGGGCTGCGTGCCAGAGGCAGATGGGGTAAGGCTTCTGTTCAGGCTGGCGGGGGATGCTGGTTCACGTGGGGGGGGGGGCATTCGCGAGTGGGGTAGGAGCGATGCCAGTTCTCGGGGGGGGGGGTGGAGCAGCGCCGCTGGCCTTGGGGGGTGGGTGGGGTGGGAACGAATCAAGAGATTTTCCCTTACTTCCTATGGGGAAACTCGCTTTGATATATGAGTAATTTTGTGTACGAGCATGCTTCTGGAACGAATTATGCTCGTAAACCAAGGTTCCACTTATGAAGCATCTAACAGAACATTCAAATAACATACATATGACACTAATGATTTTCTATAATACAGCTTATTCTATAGCTGAGGGGTCAAATGCTTATATTAGGTGGGGACAAGATGGGTGGTACAGCATGCATTGGGATAAACAGATGGTGTCCAGTTAACTCAGCTCTTAAAGGGGCCGATGCACAAAACTAACGCCAGTGTTAAAATGGGGTTAATGCTAGGTTAGCGTGCACGTTATTGTGCAAGGAAAGCTCTAATGATTTCAGGACTGTATTTAAACGCATTGTTTATTGAGTTTTTGATATACCACATGAACACATGGGCCTAAGCAGTATACAATACTAAAAAAGAGATTTAGCAATGTCTAAAAAAGAAGTTTCCCAAGCGTGTTTAGCTCAAGAAACTTTCTGCCAGGTTCAGGGCTGTATTAGAAGGGTTGGCTGAGAGTAGGGATGTTTCTTCTTCCAACCCGACTACCCTGTCCTGGATGGGCTTCTTCCTTCAACAAAATGTCTAGACCCTCCCTCCCTTTCCCCCCAAAACTTAAAAATATGCCCTGATTGTCCGGTTGGTGTCTGATTCCGCACCACCACCAAACTTAACAAAATGCCTTGGTGGTCCAGTAGGACCCTATGGTCAGGTCAGGCCCAACCCAATCTAGCCTGGACCCCCCTCAAGTCATAAATGGCCTACCAGTGGCCCATCCCCCATCTCCCCATGCCTCATACATTGGAAGCAAGAATGTTACCCACTTGCTACTTCTTCTCCAGGCCTCCAGGTACAAAGAAGTAGCACCCCACCCAACTCAGTGCATCCTAGGAGTGCACTGGGCAGGGCCTAAAAGGGTGTTTCCTCATCTCTCTCAATTCAGAGTGACATGAAGTGAAATGGTTGTGAGTATTTAGGTATGAATGTTGAAACCAATTCTGGTGTGTATGCAGTGGCGTACCAAGGGGGTCCGCCCTGGGTGCAAGCCATGAGGGGAGTGTTTTCAGCCTTGGAGTCATGATCCGGGAACTTCCCTTCTCACGGCCCGATCCCAAGGCTCTGGATAGTCCCCGTGGCCCAGCATGTTCCCAGCTTTCTCTCCTGTCCGATGCCCCTTTATCTTCTGTGAAGCTGAAAAAACTGCCAGCCTCGGCAGTGATTCAGCTAGATCACCCGTGGCTCCACTTCCTGCTTTCCACGTCTGCCAATGACGCAACTTCCTGTTTCCGCTCAGGTGGATTGCAGACATGGAAAGCAGGAAGGGGAGCCATGGGCGACATAGCTGAATCACTGCCGAGGCCGGCAGTTTTTTCAGCTTCACGGAAGGTAAAGGGCCATCGGACAGTAGAGAAGGCTGGGAACATGCTGGGCCACGGGGACTATCCAGAGCCTTGGCACCAGGCCGTGAGAAGGGAAGTTCCCAGACCATGACTCCCAGGCCGGGAACACCCCCCTCATGGCTTGCACTTGGGGGAACATTACTAAAAAATTTTTTTTTACATTGAGGGGGGGTGTCAAAAATGATGGCAGGGGTGTCAAAAAACAATGGGCCCCGGGTGTCACATACCCTAGGTACGCCACTGTATTTATGTTCCTGTCTTGGGCTAGAAAAGTGAAAAGTACAGTGTAAACTGAAATAGGCATATCACGGTATCCTCATAACTGCAGAGAGCCTCTTCACAGCTGTCTCTCCTCTTGGATTTTCTAGTCAGGTCCATAGTAAGCAGCATGTGTACTGATGTGTAAAGGACTCCCATAATGAGAATGTGCAGAAAGCAAAGGAGTTTAACTAGAGCGCTGTTCCCTGCTCCGAACATATTATAAGCTCTAGGAACAAATAGTTTTTTTATGGCATTCTCCTATTACAATGTAATTTAATTTGACACATTTATATTCCACTCAACCTTGTCCGAGCAGATTACAATAGATAAAAAAAAACATACAAAAGATTTTCAGTCAAATACTCTAGTCTACATTGTAGATCCCACAGACCAAAGATGACCCCAAATTGACTAGTCTGCTCCTTAGCATCAATAAAGGGAAAAGGGAATGGGACTTGTATACACTTCTCCCTCCGTATCCACAGTTTCCGTATCTGCGGATTCGCTTATTCACAATTTTTCGGCTGCTGACTCCACCCCACAAAATTACACCATCATTAAAGTTCTTTTTCCTTTTACTGTACCGATAAAAAAGTTTATTGCTTACCATTCACTCTAAAAATCGCTGCTTCCATGCTTTCTCCCACAAAATCGCTGCTTCCCTGCTTCCCATTGTGCAATGAGAAAATCGCTGCTTCCCAGCATCCATAGAGAGAAAGGCTTCTTCCCAACATGCATTAAGAAAATTGCTGGGAATCGCTGCTTGCCTGTTCCAAGCCCTTAATTCTTTGGGAATCGTTGGGAATCACTGCTTTCCTGCTCCAAGCCCTGAAATTGCTGCTTATTTCAAAAACCACGAATCGCAGTAGAAAAGTGATTCATGGTTTCAATAATAAAAATGACGACGTTTTCTAAAAGCCGCGAATAACATATAAAAAGTTATATGTGTTTTGACCATATTCGCACCTATGGCCCGCCATCATCCCCTGTGAATACAGAAGGAGAAGTGTACTGCCTTTTTGTGGTTACACATTCAAAGCAGTGGGCAATGGAGGATTAAGTGATTTGGCCAGGGTCACAAGGAGCAGCATTGGGATTTGATTGCACAACCTCTGGATGCAGATGCAGGAGCTCAACTACTAGGCCACTCTTCAACGCTCCTCACCTAAAACAAACCCCAGCTTTCTAAATAAGTGTATACACTTCCCCCTCTCCATTCGCGGTTTCCGCACTCGCGATTTCACATAATCGCGATTTTTTTTGGGGGGGAGGGAGAACCCCCCCTCCATATTTTTGCCTTCTCCCCGGCATCCCGGCCTTACCTGGTGGTCTAGCAGGCTTTCGGGGCAGGAGCAATCTTCCTACACTCCTGCCCCATGTAGATCGCCAATAGGAAATGGCTGTGGGGAGTTCCCGTCGTAGTCTCGGATCCTGTAACCCATTAGATTCAAGGAAGTACACTATCCTTTCTTTCAGCAGCACTTCCATTATTTTTCTAACAACCGAAGTGAGGCTCACCGGCCTGTAGTTCCCTGCTTCATCCCTGTGACCACTTTTATGAATAATCATCGGCTCCTCTATGTATAGGGTCAATATTCAACCTCAATACATATAACTAACGGCCTCTTTGACAAAGCCACGCTAGCGGCTGCGCTGCGCTGCACTAATGGCCCCGAAGCCCATAGAGATTTCAAGGGCTTTGGGGCTGTTGCCGTGGAATCTTAGCACCCTGATGCTGTTAACGAAGTAGCACCCAACACACTCCATCTAAGGGCCTAACTTTGGCACCCAATTCTAAACTTGCCCCTCCTAGTGGCCACTTCTAAATGTATAGGTCCCTTTAAATCAGTGGTCTCCAACTCAAACCCTTTGCAGGGCCACATTTTGGATTTATAGGTACTTGGAGGGCCTCAGAAAAAAATAGTTAATGTCTCATTAAAGAAATGACAATTTTGCATGAGGTAAAACTCTTTATAGTTTATAAATCTCCCTCCCCCTTGAAGACCTGCATGCTCCCCCCTTCTTTGCAGCGTCCTCCAGCTTCCCCCCTGGCCTCCCAGTCTTAGTTTCAGCTAATTACCGCAGCCTGCAGAGAGGATCGCAGATGCTGTAGCATTCCTTGCAGGCTGCCATTGGCCTTTGCAGCACGTTCCCTTGACATCAGGGGCAGGATTGCGACAGAGGTAACGTGCTGCTGAGGATGACGGCAGCCTGCAAAAATCGCTACAGCACCGGTGATGCTCTCTGCAGGCTGCGGTAATTATGTGAAGGTAAGAGCAGGAGGCCAGGGGTAAGCCAGAGGACGCTGTAAATAGTGGGAAGCACTAGTACAGACAGCACTAGTACAGACCGTGGGCCGCAAAATAGTACCTGGCGGGCCGTGACTTTGAGCTTTAAATATTAAACCCAAAGTGTCTATACCTAGCTCCTCAGACGTGCTGCGTTTATTTGCAGTGCATGTAGCAGAGTTGTTATATGGTTTATCAAGAAGCGTCCCCTGGTAATGCTCTGTTTGTTGATGTTTCCTACAGCTTTGTTCCACCTGGTCAAATATCCCCTGGAATGTCCTGTGAAATGATGGTAACCTTTAAGCCAATGGTAGGTGTGAGCTGTTTGATATAATAATTTAAAATATTTTTGAAAGTTTTGTCAACCTGTGAAGAGGTTAATGACTGGGAAATTCAAAAATCTGCTAAGTAGGTAAGTTTTCTGGATAAGTTTGACTGAATATATGGAGTAAGTTATTTGTATGAGTATACAGCTGAATACTTGTATATCCAGATAAAGTAATCTGTGCATCTTTGGGACAGCTATTTGACCAACTAGAGTTATCTGAGTGAATCTTGTCTGGCCAATGCTAACAAGTTAAAGTGAAATCATGCCTTGGAAATCTATTTAGCATAACAGTTGGGGTTTTAGTCTGGTTCAGGGCATCCCTAAACAATGACTGATAGAAACTGGAGGGGCTGATGGGGAGTAGACCACACTGAAGACTCAATTCTGTAAATGGCATCAAACTCCACATATGCTGGATTACAACAAAAAGACTTACATAGACTACAGATAATCCAAATCTGCTTGATTCACAGTTCAACCACATCACCCCCCATCTAAAAAAAACCACACTGGCTCCCTGTTAAGTATTGTATCACTTACGAAATATTACTGAAAACTTTTAAGTCCGAGCTCAGGCGACCCTCCCTATCTTATGTGTCTCCTTACTCCATATGTCCCTTCATGTTCATTTAGATCCGTTCACCAAAACCAACTGAAAATCCCCACTTATCAAGAAACAGTCCATGAACACAGAGGAGCACTTTCAATAGTGAGTTGATAAGTCTGATTTTGAACATCCTGTGAAGTACGGCCAAAATCCAAACTCAAAAAACGTCCATTTTCGAAACTGCTAGACGTCAAAATTTTTTTTTTTTTTAAATCACCTACTTAGACATCTTGGCCCTCAGGACATCCAGCCTTAGTGCGCCTAATTTTGGGGACATTTTCGACCACAAAAACATCCAAGTACAAAACATCCAAATTCAGACCATTTGTATTTGGGAGGGGCCAACATTGTAATGGACTGGCCACACAGATTTGCCAACAGAGCAGTGGAATACCTTAGAGCAGTGTTTTTCAACCTTTTGACACCTATGGACTGGCGGAAATAAAATAATTATTTTGTGGATCGGCACCGGTCCGCATACCGGCAGTTGAAGAACACTGGGCTAAGTCGTGCCCATCTCCACTCAATCTTCGCCCCAGACCCCGCCCCCATAATAGTACTAATTGTAACACCATTTTTTCCATTCATTTTTCATATATACACACACAATATAATTGTATTAACAACACATAATGGTTAACCACAAAATTAAAATACACAAAGCACACTGTATGCTCCTATCAGAAAACAGATAACCCCATGCAAATGCAGGACCAAAAACTAAAAGTACCAATATTTACAAACAAATCCTAAGATGCAAGACTCTGCAAGCAGTACAACCCCAGAGGAAAAGAAACAAATGCATTTCTTCCTGAACAGACAAATCAATCACTAAATAAAAAAAATAAAAGCACTTTCCCTACCGTTGTTGTCTCTCTCCCTCCATGTGCCTTGCCTTCTGGCCTGCCCCCCCAGTGTTATCTTTGGGCCGGTCCACTGTGCATTGAACGCAGCGTCTTTGGGACGGCTCCCTGAGTGCTGCATTGCACAAAGCTGTGGGCAGCGGCTCCTCACGAGCGTCACGCGCCTCATCTGGAAGCTTTCCCTCTGACGCAGGGCTCCCCTCTATCCCCCACTCTGTTTAACATTTACCTAGCCTCTTTGGGAAATCTGCTGCAAAGTTTAAAAGTCAAATTCTATATCTATGCTGACGACATCACCATAGTTCTTCCCCTAACAAGTCTGACTTCTGAGACCAAGAACCATCTGGCATCAACTTTAAAGCAAGTCGAATCTTGGATGGCCGAATTCAAACTCAACTCAGAAAAAACCAAATTCTTCCTGGCGAGTTTGAATGACAAAATAAAAGATACCTCAATTTCCTTGAACGGCCAGATCTTTCCTATTACTGACACCATAAAAATTCTGGGAGTGACACTGGACCGCTACCTCACTCTAGATGCTCACACTGAGTTACTGATTAGAAAAGGCTTCTCGACATTGTGGAAACTAAGAACCATCAGAAAATACTTTGATGCAGCATCATTCCACTTACTTGTGCAATCTTCCATTGTAAGCCTGCTTGACTATTGCAACATCATTTATCTAGGGTCCTTCAAGAAAACCATCCAAAGACTCAGAATCATTCAAAATTCAGCAGTTCGACTAATTTTTGGTATAAAAAAATGGGAACATATAACCCTCTACTACCAAAAACTTCACTGGCTGCCCCTAGAAGCAAGAGTTCTGTTCAAATTTGCCTGTCTATGTTTCAAATCCATTCAAGGCCTAGCCTCCATTTATCTGGTTTCACACTTCAACTTGGACTGCTCCACCAGGCCTACTCGCAGGGTACACATGTTTAGCCACCCAACATTAAAGGCCTGCTGATTCAAGAGATATCTGGGCAGAACTCTCGCCTTCCAGGCAGGCCAACAGAACGATTGGTTGGGTAACATCATTAAGCATGCCTCATCCTTCCTTAACTTTAGAAAACTAGTTAAAACAAACCTGTTCAACCGATTTGTAACCAAGATCTCTTAATGCCTTACCATGTAAGCTTCCTACATTTACGCGACACCTCTCTCTTGTCTTTCACTCTGTCTTACTCCCACTCACCTTGTATCCTCCCTCTCCACTTGTACGTGATGATACCATTGTAATTATTCTTCGCTGATTTCCAGCTCTTCTTGTTGTAAACCGCCTCGAACTACCATGGCTTTGGCGGTATATAAGAATAAAAATTATTATTATTATTATTATACTGTTTTTTTGCATGCCTTAGTTTTTTGGAAATGAGCCCTATATGGTCACTACTTTTCCTGTACTTGGTTCCCAGATCTGGAATTTTCTTCCCCTATCTTTGGATAGGCTATTGAGCCATAGAGAGGAGGACCCAGGCCCATAAGCCACTCTAACCACTACATATCATACCTCTCTAGAAAAATTCAACACCGATCTGAAAATGTTCCTTTTTAAAGATGCTTATCCTTTGTATAGATTCTGCATCCCTTCTTCAACTCACTCTAATGGGATTTGCAGTGACATGAGTTATCCTTTACGTGGTCCCCCCTTCTATCTATCAATGATTGTAGATCCACTCCTATCCTTCACTCTTATGTTATTGTCAAATATACACTTGCCCCCAGACCCTTTTCCCCTACCAAATAGATTATAAGCTGCCTAGAAGGTACAAACTGTGGCGCGGAATAGTAAACCTAAATAAAACTTGGAATTTGGACACCAAAAAAATGCACACTAATGCCCAGATTCTCTAACCGGTGCCGAAGACAGCAGCTGCCTTAAAAGTGCCTGTTAGAGAATCGCACCTCAAAAATCTAAATAGGCCAGGGCTTGCCATCAGCTGCTTGTGGCAAGCGCCTGAAGGCCTTAGTCCCCTCCCAGTGCATCCCAAGAAGCACTGGGAGGGGGAAGGGCCACCATTTTGAAGAGGCAGCCCTTTCACAGGAGGGAGTGGGCATCCCTCCTGCTGATATTTCATCCAAATGTATGGAGGGGGGGTGTGGGGTGTGAGGCTTGGCAGGGGGGCTGGAAAGATCGGTGGGTGGGAGGGAGAGAAGAAATGGGGATCTCCCTGCCAGTTCAGCTGATCGCAACAAGGGAATCCTCGCTGGCAGGACTCAACAAAGCCCCAGTTTCGGGGAGTCCTGTCGGCTCAGCTAATGAGGGATTCCCCTGCTGCGATCGGCTGATGGCAAGCTTTTCACTATTTTCAGGATCCCTCATCAAAGATAGGCGACGATAGAAAAGGGGAGGGACATGTATAATTTTTAGAATCATTAATTGGAAAAAGGGGAGGGATGTATAACTTTTGATTATATATAATATATACTGTTTATAAATTAAGTTGTATTAATGATAGATACAATGATATATAGTAATTAATTATATCACTTGAATTTCAAACATTGTAAAAATTGAAAAATTCAATAAATAAAATTAAAAAAAAAAAAAGATAGGCGACGATAAATATGAACCTGTAAATTCCAATTATTGTTAATTAGTGCCGATAATTGATTGTTTACATCTAAGTATCTGCATTAATTGGCGCTATATGTAGAATTAAGAGGTGTATGTCTTCTTATTAGATACAGGATTTCAGCTTCTGCTGGGCTTGATGGAACCTTTGATCTTATGCAATTTTATAGCTTGTCTGTTTTTTTAATGCTGTTATTGAGATTAAAAGGGTAGTTGAACGTCATGATTTTGCGCTACGTGTCCTTTAGGAGTAACATGAGCAGAATGAAATAGGCGGCTGTTTTTATTAACTCTGCCAAACTGTGCAGCTGTTTTTGTTGAAACCTGCAATTCTTTATTGCTTCCTCCAGATAAATGAAGATCTTGAAGGGGAAGTCATGTTTTTAGCTCACAATGGGAGGTTTTCTATCCCCTTAAAATGTACAATCAAGAAATGCAAAGTAAGTCGAGCTACTCTTCTAGAAAAAAGCTGGAATTTATAGAAGAATGGGAAATAAGAATTTGTGAGCGGGATCATTGTTTTTAAAAATGTAAAGCATCTTCTCATCTCTTCATCTTTCTCTCCTTAGGGTAGCTACTTCCTACAAGTGTATATGATGAAATAATAAAATTTGGGAAGAGAAAATACCTAAACGATTTGGACAGCTGTCAGTTAAACTCAGTATGATGACAAATTCAGTAATGCGATTATAGAATAAGTACTTGGGACCAATGTTCCCTCTAAGGATTGTAGAGGTGTGTGCAAAAAAAAATATGCATGAGCGACAAGTTACGCTGGCCGCGCATGCGCACTCCTTTCTGCTTGTTCTGTGAGGTGTAGGTCCGTGGCCGCAGGAGTGCGCATGCACGCGTCCCCAGCCTTACCGGTATGTTCATGCCGTTCTTCGGTCTGCCCTGCTCCTTGCCTAGCCTTAGTGTATTTTTAAGCTGAAAGACATGGCAGCAGCTCCTCTCACGATCCCCACCTGCGTCGGAAGTCCGATGCAGTCGGGGGATCTTGAGAGGAGCCGCCGCTGCATCTTTCAACTTAAAATACACTAAGGCGAGCAGGGCAGACCGAAGCTTCAAAAAACATTTCAGGTGGCGGTGCGGAGCGGCGGATGGAAAAAAACAAGGCTCCGAGGAGGACACGCAGGCACGGCGTCACCCGAGGAGATCATCACAATCCCGCAAATCAGAACTGTCTACATTTTGAAATCTACTGACCTTATGCATTCCACTGACCTCATTTCCCCATACTCAGATCAATCAAGATGCGGTGCCGCGCCGGCGCTTGGCCTGAGTCGCCGCCGCCGCTTCCTCTCACCTCCAGACGCGCCCACTGCATATTTTAGTGAGCGACACGAGAAAAATTATGAGCGACGCCAATGAAAATAGTGAGCGATTGCTCATGCGCTCAGCTTAGAGGGAACATTGCTTGGGACCTGGTTCCATAAATGATGCCTAAAGTTAGATACCTAGATCAGCATGCCTAGCTGGTCAAGGTGCCTAACTTACCCCCCTTTTTACGAAGCCGCGTTAGGCTCTTTTTATCGCCGGCCAAGGCGGGAGTAGCTCCGACACGCATAGGAATTCTTATCCCTAGATGTAGACCACAGGTCTAAACCAGGAGCTGGCACTTGTGCATTTCTTGGGGCAGATGTAAAAGCCAGGATGGGATTTTTTTAAAATATAGATGTGATGTCATATCATGAAAAGGAAGTGCACATCGATTTTGCAGGTATGCCCAAATGATGCCCAAGACGTATCCTCGCCATGCACCTTCAAATCTCTGCATGCTAAGGGGAATACACATGGAGAAAGAGGCTTTTTAAAACCAATTTGTGCATATTTATGTGATCTAGATACGTAATTGCTGCCACTTACATGTCTAGATACCTTTGGAATGATCTGCTAAGTGTAAATGGAAAGTAAGAAATTGGTGGCAGAAGCTGGAGCTTCATTGCTTTGTTTGCCCCCTTCTCAGCCAGTAAAAAAATTTCACTTCCCCTCTTGGGGGAATGTGAGAGAGGGAATCGATTGAATGGATGTTGGGGATTGGAAGAGGATTCATTCAGTATATATGTACGTGGTGGGGAATGGATTGGCAATAGGGATGTGGATGTGTACTTGAGAATAGACATCAGGGAGAAGATTTAGAAGGGAGAGAAAGATGAGTGTGAGGGAGAGCAGGACTAGAGACAGTGGAGTGGGGGTAGGGCCACCTCACTTATTCTGATCCTACCTTTCTTTCCAGCCTGGCCTTCTCCCTGAATGTCAGTTTCTGTTAAAATCTTCTGTAAAGGAATAACTGGGACACTGCATGTAAATGCCAGGAATGCCCCATCTATGGCTTCATCCCCATGTGGAAAAATTTATGCACATATCTTTCTAGAATAGCAGCTATAAAGAGGTGCACTTAAATTCCATAATTATTGCAGAATTTACAGACTTATTGCAATAAAAATATTAATTTGACCAGAAGTTTTGCAGTGTATACAGGAACACTACTATCAAGCTCAAGAGTTTTTACATACTCGTTGGCTTAGCCTTCCCTCTGATGTCATTTAGAGGGAAGGCTAAGCCAGTGAGGGCCTTAGGCCCCTCCCGGTGCATCCCAAAATGCACTGGGATTGGGAAGAGCTACCATTGTGAAGAGGCCGCCATATCAGTAAGAGGGAGCGAGCATCCCTCCTATCAGTGTTTCAGCAAAAGGTACAGTGGTTGTGGGGATGTCAGAGGGGTGTCTTGGGATGTTAGGGGGTGCGGATGTCAGGGCCTGCCCAATTGGTAGTAGTGGGACAATTGGGTATGGTAATTGGATGACATTTGCTAGGAAGATCCTACCGATTGTCATATCCTACCAATTGTCGTTCTTCCAACTGTCATATCCTACCAATTGTCGTCTTACCAATATCATCCTACCAACTGTCATTCTACCAATTGTCTTCCTACCAGTTGTAGGCCCCAAGACATTAAAGAAGTTTACAATCAAAATAAATGGAAAAGGAAACTGAAACTCCTTAAAAACTAACAGGAAAGTTTAATAGTTCAGAGGGGATAGAGAAGAGCAGAGGACAGGCATATTAGGTTTATTCCACTGAGGCAGGATAGCATAATTGTGCAGAGGAGATAGAGAAGAGTACAGGAATAGCAGGTTGCCCGCTAGATCCTAGTAGGCACCTACAACCCACTTAGAGCTGAATTTAATAAATGGTGCCCAAGGTTAGGCATCTTGAAGATCCATTCTAAGTGCCAACTCTATAAAGGTCACTTAGCGCTATGACCTTTATAGAATAGCACATAGAGTAGATTTCCATATCCAACTTTAGGCACGAAGACTTACTCCTGCTGAAACCTGGTGTAAATCTTCACACCTAGCTGATATCAGTTGGGTGCACAAATCCGAGTATTCTGTAACATCAGTCTAATTTCAGGGAATACCCCTGACTCCTTCCCACAGCTATGCTACCTGTTGAGTAGCGTGCTAAAAAATTTAGGTGCAGATGTTATAGAATAGTGACTATGGCAGATGTGAGCGCAAATCCAAATTGATACCAATTCACTCCAGTTATTGATTGTTGACACCTCATTAACTCATTAATTTGTTGCACTCATCTGCCCTGCATGCCCAACTGTGGGCAACCTGTATAGAATCTGAGGGTTAATGTAAACATGACTAGGTAGATTTTGAGTCCTGCCCTGAATGTTTTATACGAGGATTCAGATCAGAGAAGGAGAAGCATACTAATGCATTCCATAAATAAGATGCTGTAAAAGAGAATTTGTCATTAGTGAGAATTTGTAGTCCAGAATTGTTGACTGGTACACAAAAGGCAGAAGTGTGGCCATAATTTGAGTCATTATCTGACATGTCTTACAAATGGTAATAAGGACTTCACAGTTATGCCTCAAATAGTAGGTGTTGCTCATTTAATTGACTTCACTGACTGTCTGGGATGGCAGTAATTATGGTATTTCTGCTTACAGCTGGCAGTAGATAAAGAGTTCATTGACTTTGGTGCTCTTGTGATTGGGGGGAAAATTTTACGGACCATCACCCTGACAAACCAGGGCGCTCTGGGAACAAATTTCCAGCTTCAGACACGTGCAGATGTTGAAGCCATGCGTCGTCCTACAGAAAAATCTTCCCCAGCACGAGCGGTGGGTATGCCTGAATATCAGTTTAGTCATAACTATATGAATACCACCTGGCTCAAATTATCCTTAGAATATATGAAGGTACATTTTGCAAAGATCATTGAAACTGGAATTGAGATGTCCAGGTTTGGATGTGCTCAATTCCACCAGTATTTTACAAAAGATGCTTCCAACCACAGAACCTTTTGCAGAATGTGTACAATGGAGTGCAGAAATGTATCTGTTTGCCAGCACACACAGCAGGAGCTGTGTCATCTTACAAATATAGAGGTTGAATGAGTGCCATGAACCCGAAAGGTACCACAGGAAAGCAGTGAATTAATAGCATCCATGAGTAAGGAACGCTGCTTCCATGAGTCGAAACCTGTACATATAAGGGCTGCCAATTAAATAGTGAGGCAACAATTTAATTTTTTTGTCATTTTGGAGGTGGACATAAATAACGAGGTATTTAAGCAGAGTTACCTCGTCTCTGCTTCAAGGTATTAAATGGACTAGCCCCCAAATACATTACAGACCTCTTCTCATTCCCAACCAACAGACATGAAAGAAAAACACACCTGAAATTTGTCTCCCCTCCGGCCAGAGGGTGCAAATATAAGAAATACCATCAACAACTGCTATCGTACCAAGCAGCCACATGGGGTAAAGAATTAGAAAAACTAATTGCACACACAAACAACTATGGAGAATTTAGGAAACACCTAAAAACCTACCTGTTCTTAAAATACCTAGATAACGAACCAGGACATCAACCCTTGTAACACCATCACAAACCTGATCTTGTAAACTGCTAACCCTAACCCCTAATCACCAACTACGATCACTCCATTCAATTCATGGAATATTTCTACTTCTCTGTAAGCAGCATGGCACTTCTTGGCCTTGCAGCCCACAAACTGTTGTTACTACTATTAATGTTGATACTATCAGATGTACACAGCAATACTCCTTAATTCGTTGTATGTACAGCTTCTATTTATTGTATTTACAGTTTCCCTTTATTGTTAACCGCCTAGAAGTCGCAAGATTGTTGGCGGTATATAAGAATAAAGTTATTATTATTATTATTATTATTAATCCTTTGTGTAAAGTGCTGGCTGAAAAGAGCACTTTGAAAAATCCATGGTGGGCCACTAAACTGATAAAATCCCCAGTGAGGAATTTCTTCCCCATATACATGTATTCCTATTGTAAAATGAGGAGCACGCATGTAGATTTTTGGTCTGCCTAGGCCACATCCAAACATGCTCCACATGTTAAGAGTGACTTCCTGAAGCTGCTTGCAGTCCAAGAGAGTGATAGTTGATGAATAAATGTCTCAGCCATATCACACAGTGACCCGGGCTTGATTGCCACACATGGCTCTTGGTACATAGGTGCCATCTCTGTATTCAGCTATGCCCATCCATGTGAAATAGAGAAGAAAGGGAGAGCAAAATGCAGTTAAATTTACAGCTTTATCAGAAGCCTATTAATCTCTATCCCAAGTGCAGAATGAATATCCCATAAATTCAGGGCTGGTGTTGGAAATAGCAAATAGGGAAAATGCTCTGGGCCTCCATGCCACAGGGGGCTCCAAGTCTGTTTCAAGCTGCAAACAGGCTTTGGGGTTCTTTTCCAAATTTCTGCCCTGGACCCCCTGCATGTCTATGAACGGTCCTGCCTAAATTCCAGCTAAAAATACATAGGAGGTATATCTCTGACTAAATGTTTCCAAGACACATCTAAATGATCTTTTTTCTTTCTGCTCAGGAATCATCTGACTCAATTGCTGCTATCTCAGAAGATGTGACAAGATGCAGTTCAGTGGTACCCACAGCTGGAGATGAAGAACAGTCTAGAGACAATGTCCAACGCAGCAGGAAGTTGGAAATGAGGAGAGACAGCCAGGCTGCTGAAAATCTTGGTAGGAGTAATTTGGAACCCTTAAGACCATATGTATGAAAAGGGTTTTTCTATTTTATATTATGATAAAAGTGCTTAGTGAGTTAGGTTTTTGAGCAATGATGGTGTTGCCCCTTTCCCCTTGATCCAGAGGATTCCACATTCATTGCAGCACTGCAGTATCTGTGTGGCCCATTTTTCCGACCAGGTGTCCTGAGATTCATTAAATTCTGGCACCAGATCAGTCCAGATACTTCACGCAAATGATTTGGGGCTTGTGCCAAGAGATATATTAAAAGATATTTGTTGTTTTTTTAAAAAAATCTTTATTCATTTTATATTTAACAACAAGTGTACATAAAATTTTCGCATTTAAAATGTCACATCACTTGAAATTCTAGAACAATTTCTAAAAATGAGTTTTATCCCCATCCCACCCAACCAATCATATATATCATGTAATATAACATGTAATACCATTCTTTTCACATTTAATAACAAGATACAAAAACCCACCCCCTACCCAAATCAACACTAATAATCCACAGGGAAAAATAACAATTATTCATTATTCATTATAATAACTTATTAATGGCCCCCACACATCTCTAAATTTATTAAAATATCCTTTTTGCACTGCTATCATTCTTTCCATTTTGTATAAATGGCATACTGAGTTCCACCAAAAACTATAATTTAATCTTGTATAATCCTTGATCAGAAAACTCCTTGATCAGAAAACTCTTTCACACCCTTTGGAAGCTTCGGTCCATCAGAGCTTACTTCGATGGCTCATCATTCCGTATTCTGGTACAATCCTTCATAATGAGTCAACTAGATTATTGTAACATCGCCTACTTGGCACTCCCCCAAAAGTACATGCGACGATTGCAACTAGTTCAAAATGCAGCGATCAGACTACTCTGTGGCCTGAAAAAGTTCGATCACGTGACACCTTCCTATCGACTTTTACACTGGCTCCCGATGGAGGCACGTGTGAAATTCAAGTTTGGTTGTTTCTGCTTCAAGGTACTATACGGCCTAGCCCCTAAATACATAACAGACCTTTTCTCCTTCACAACCAACAGACACAAACGAAGCTCACATCTGAACTTTGTCTCTCCACCGGTCAGTTGTAAATTTAAAAGTCATTACCAACATCTTCTCGCACATCAAGCAGCTTTATGGGGTAAAGACCTCGAACAATTGCTTGTGCCCACTACCTATGTGGAATTCAGGAAACGCCTAAAAACACATCTGTTCCTGAAATACTTAGGAAACCAACCTATACAATTTCAATCCTCAACAAATGATCGCTAGATCTACCAATAATTAAGTCTGTACTTTGCTTATTCCATTTAATCTGTAACATTTCTAAAAATTGTAAACCGCATAGAACTTCACGGTCTTGCGGTATATAAACTGTTGTTGTTATTATTATTATTATAATTGTAAGTTATCTGTTGAATGGCAACTCCCATAAGGATCATCAAAAGTTTGTTATTATCAGAAGGTATTTGACATTTAGCCCTCATAGACATTCCAAATAATACCGTGTCATACGACAGTGCCTCAATTAAAAGAGATTTGAAGACCTCGATAGGTGTACCCTAGAGGAAAGGAGGGATGGGAGGATATAATACAGAGGTTTAAAAGGTATTAATATGCAAACTTATCTTTTTCAGAGACAGGAAAGCAGTAGAACTAGAGGTCATGAGTTGAGGTTGCAGAGTAGGAGACTTAGGAGCAATGTCAGGAAATAACTTTTCCATAGAAAAGGTGGTGGATGTCTGGAATGCCCACCTGACGAAGATTGTGGTGACAAAAAACATTAGCGGAATTCAAGAATGCATGAGATAAACAGAGGAGCAAAACAACATTCGGATTACATTTAAAATATTATTTCTTACCTTCAAAGTAAAATCAGAACATTCCCCGGCATTTATTGATAGACTATTACTTCCATATACTACTTCAAGATTACTTCAGTCCACCCAGCAAAACCTTCTTTCAATTCCTAGTATAGCTAGTATTTTTTTTTTCCAGTTGTGTCGCCCACGCTATGGAACTCCCTTCCTAACAATCTCAGACAGGAAAACTGCACTTCTAAATTTAAATCAAACCTGCTGCTAGGCTGGTCTTTGCAAAAAATAAATTTGATCACGTCTCTTCGCTCCTGCAAAAACTTCATTGGCTTTCCAGGGTTTATTTTAAATGTACCTGCTTAAAGATCTTGCCTTGCATCCTTCCTCCTTTAATTCCACTGTCTTGGAATTCTGTTAAGATCTGACATTACCAGATCTACTCAAAAATTGTTGTTGTTTTTTTTAAATTTTATTTATTCAGTTTTGCATTCTTACAACAAATGATTTATACATATTATAATCAATTATCACATGACATTTGTAATTACAAACAAATCATCTTATCATATATAATAAATCCCCCCCCCCTTCATAATTTCAAAAAAATTTGGGAACCATTGACTAGTTATTCTAATGATCATATTTCATAGCACATTGGCAGTAGATATATAGGGGTGGGTTGGGGAATGTATATTATTTGAAAATAGGAATCTACTCAAAAATTTAAATTGTCCTTTCCTACGCTGAAAGGCGTTACCTACATTGGCCCGGTTAAATCACTGTGAGCAGGCCAGCCTTAGATTTTCAGTAGCACTTAATCACACAGAGCTGCTGAAAATCTGGTGTGTTGAGGGGATACAGGGACTTATGTATCAAACCTAGTCAGTAAAATGGCTATAATAATAAATAGGAGACTGACTATTATGGTGATAGTTACCAGTGGGGAGAAAGCGGCTGACACTTTAAAAATGCTCAGAGAGATGAAACTCTGAAGAGGAGGTGGAAGCCTCCTCTTAGGAAAAGAGTTTACCGTCCAGTCATTGCATTGGTACACAAAAAATCACTTTCTGACCACTGGTAAAAGCATTGAATTGTTCTTGCAAAACTCAAAATGAAATGATCAAAATCTCTCATGCAAAAGATATCTCTCTGGAAAGATGTTACAATGCACTTATCTTTAAGAACCTTAAGGCTCTCAGGGGTCCCGACGCGGCCCCGTTTCGAGTCCTGCTTCAGGAGACCCAAAAATCACTTTTTAAACCATCTGTGCAGTCATAGTACTGTTCCAAGAGAAAATCGTTCACTAAGTTCAAAAATTCCAAACCAAAATCTGGTGTGGGCAAAAACAGAAGAAAGGAAATCCTTTGCAGAACAACACAAAGTCACAGCAAAGGAGATGGAAACCAAGTGGACGTTAATTGGATCAATTTCTTGGATGCTACAAAAGGACTCAACATGATTTGTGTTCTGGCCAAAAGGCCTGCATTGGGAGTCTATAGGCTGGAATGATTGATCATCTTCAAAACAGCTTTGAGCACAATTATGGGCTGATGTAAATGTCACAAGGATGGCACAATCTTTCAAAGCAGCTGAGTGTTTGCTAAATTGCTGCTTTGAAAGATTGTGATCAAAGCTGGTTTTTTTTTTTAATTCTTTATTCATTTTGCATCTTACAACAAGTGTATCATAAAATAACGTTTAAAATTATGCAATATCACTTGATTCTCTATGAATTTAACTTAAATCATAATATTTAAACCCTCCCTCTCAACCCTACTAATTCATATGTAGTACATATATCATATAATCTAGATTTTATAAAATTGTACATCGCTTAGTAAATTTAATAAGCGATTTATCAAACAAAAATAAAAAACTTGAAAACTTGAAACTTAATATATGTTATATATTCTGTCCTATTAATCTAATCATTTAATATCAAATCAGAAATCCCACCTCCCCATACTTTGCAATTATACCTATTAGGGAAAATGATAATCATTCCAGCCTATAGGTGCATTTATGCCACGTAGGTATTTAAACTTCTCGATCACATCATCCCACTAAAGTCTGCCCAGTATGCCTTATAGTGAAGACCACCCACCGTTTTAGTAGCCTTCCTCTGGACCAACTCCATCCTGTTTATATCTTTTTGAAGGTGTGTTCTTCAGAACTGTACAGAATATTCTAAATGAGGTCTCACCAAGATCTGGAACTATGGAATATGTTGCCCACTTACCTTAAGCTTCAACCTTCCCTTATTACTTTTAAGAAAGACCTCAAGACTTTTCTGTTTACTGATGCCTTTACTTGGGCAATTGATTCTAAACTTCATAATTAGAACACTCCGGTAAAAAATTAGCATGCCCCTTACCTTTATGTGTTACCCATACTCTCACCTTACTATTAAAAATTGTAGTTCTCCCTTTCTCCTTTTTTGTATTCTGTGATATTTTATTTTTTTGTTTTTTCAATTCTTTATTCATTTTTCATCTTCCATCAAGTACACAATATTACATCACTTGAAATCCTTTCTATTGTCATCTTAAATACATAAATTATCTCCCTCCCCCAACTACCCTTTTCACAAATATTGCAATCAAAAAAATAACATATATGTTATTCTTTCCATTTTGTATTTATGGCACAACGAATTCCACCAGAAGGTGTAATTAAGCCTTGTGTAATTTTTCCAATTTCTGGTGATATGTTGAATGGCGACTCCTGTCATTATTAATAAAAGTTTATTATTTGATGAAATTTTACTTTTTATTCTCATTTTTCTGTGATGTTTTATTAATATTTTAATTTAAATGTCATTTATATCTATAGTGATTTTATTGTAAGTTGCATAGTTGTAAAATGATTTGCGGGATATCAAAAACTAATAAACTTAAAACTTATACAGAGACATCAATACCTCCTTCTTCCTTACTTCCACTGAAATTAACCTGAAATTTGTTTTCGGTCATGCTTTGGGATGCTTTGGAAGGACCTGCTCTCTGCTGGGGAGATGGGGAGGTACCAATTTCGGTTTCAGCTGCACTGATTTGATTTTGGTTGAAACCAAGAAAACCAATTTTGGTCACCCTCTACATGTGTTTTCTCATTTTACAAATAGTATGTAGTACATAGGAAAAAACTCCCTTTGGATTTTTACATCAACTCCAAGGTATGCATAGATTTTAAAAAGTTCTAACTATGACCAGGGCTTTACGTGCAGGATTAAGGGAGTCGTTCTCCTTAATACCATCATTCTGATTGATTATTATACACTTGTTGTAATATTTGAAAATGAATAAAGATTTATATAAAAAAAAAATACCATCTAGTTCAGTGGTCCCAAACTCAAACCCTTTGTAGGGCCACATTTTGGATTTGTAGGTACTTGAAGGGCCGCAGAAAAAATAGTTAATGTCTTTTTAAAGAAATGACAGTTTTGCATGAGGTAAAAAACTTTATAGTTTATAAATCTTTCCTTTTGGCTAAGTCTAAATAATAATATTGTAATTTATAGCTAAAGAGACATATGATCAAGAAACTATTTTATTTTACTTTTGTGATTATGATAAACATACCGAGGGCCTCAAAATAGTACCTGACGGGCCTCATGTGGCCCCCGGGCCGCATGTTTGAGACAACTGATCTAGTTTATTTCCACTTCCAAAATGAAACAATGTTCAAATTGCAGTCTCTCAAATGGGGCAGCTACCTTTGGAAGCTGATGAGGTCATGCTGTTCATGTACTGCATATTTGTAAAATGGCTTCTCCTGCTTGCATGTACCAGCAAATAACAGATGCTTTTCTTCAGGTATTTTAGAAAACTTTCTGCCTCAGTAGAACTTTTTCTTTTTTTTAATTCCTTATTCATTTTAAAAAACTTACAATAAGTGTAGCAGCATATATAACATTTTAAACTCAGATACAACACTTAATATTCTGTTAAAATCCATATCAGAATTTATCCCCCCTCCCCCTAATCCATAACATTCTTTAAATTCAAGAAAACCTACCATAATCCCCATTCCTATATACCTTACTTTAATTATCAAACCAAAATACTCTTCCCCCCTCCCCCCACCTTGGACTTGCATATTTAAGGAGAAAAATAATATTCATTTACGATATTTTGTTAATGGCTCCCAAATATCCTGAAATTTTCTAAAATTCCCCTTCTGTGTGGCTATTATCCTTTCCATTTTATATATGTGACATAAAGAGTTCACCAGAAACTGTAATTCAGTCTCTCCCAGTTTTTCCAGTTACTCGTAATCTGTTGTATGGCAATCCCTGTCATAATAAGTAGAAGCCTGTTATTATTAGATGATATTTGGCTCTTAGCCCTCATTGATATGCCCAACAGTACAGTATCATATGATAATGCCACCGGATTTTCCAACTTTTTCTAAACTACCACTGGAAACGAGCACGTCCCAACCAGGACATCTCAATTCCAGTTAGAGAATGACACGGTGACAAAATTCATCACCGTTCCCATCCCCGCGGATAACCGCGGGAAATAATCTCATGTCATTTTCTAGTGTCTATTTCAATCTCAATCCTTCTACACCAGCATTCTTCAAAGCAAAGCTTGCGGGTCAGTGGCTGTGGCCATTCATACTCTGATTCTTATGTGAGCCAAGGATAATGAGGCATTATGACATCACAATATCTGCTCTGGATACCAGAGACTGTCATTCTGTAGTGTCTGTTTCAACCTCAGTCCTTCTACGCCAGCATTCTTCAAAGCAAAGCTTGCGGGTCAGTGGTTGTGGCCATTCATACTCTGATTCTTATGGGAGCCAAGGATAATGAAGCCATTGTGACATCACTGATGTGATTGGCTCTTAGGCACTGGTGGAATGAGGCATTATGACATCACAATATCTGCTCTGGATACCAGAGACTGTCATTCTGTAGTGTCTGTTTCAACCTCGGTCCTTCTACACCAGCATTCTTCAAAGCAAAGCTTGCGGGTCAGTGGTTGTGGCCATTCATACTCTGATTCTTCCCTCTCTCCTTAAAGAATGAAATGAAGATGGTTTCCCACGGTTATCCGCGGGGACGGGAACGGTGATGAATTTTGTCACCGTATCATTCTCTAATTCTAGTCTCTGTGTTCCATGTTAAATGGGGTTCTGTACCAACTGTAGTTGGATAATCATAATATGTAACTTGTTTGTAAAGTACTCGAGCATTCTAACTTTAATCTATTGCAAAACTATTCCTTTTTTTTTTTTTTTCAATTCTTTATTCATTTTTTTAATCTTACACCAAGTGAACAATATTACATCCTTTAATTCCTATACATCACTTGAAAATTATTTCAAATTATTATTTCAATACATATTTTAAATCCCTCCCACACCCACCCTCTCTACAAATAATGCAAATCAAACGTATCATACATGTAATGTGTTCAAAATAATAATAAAACAATAATGAATCAATATATCCCCCTTCCCCATTATTCTAAATATACTTTAGTTTCAAGTTTATTTAAATTTGATAAGTCGCTTATTACATACTAAGCGAATAACAGTAAAGTATAAGATAGATCTGGAGTTCATTAAAAGGGGATAAAAACAAACTGACAAAACAGACAGACTCGGATACATAAGGGAAAAGGAAAAGGAAAGGGAGACAGTTACAATATTAATATTTTTCATAATTGAAAAGAAAGTAAAAAGCCAAATAAGGGAAGAACATGTGGAATGGGATTAAGAATATTAAAAATGGATTATGTAAAAATTAAATGCATCTCTAAAGAGAAAAGTTTTTAAATTATTTTTGAATCTGCTGAGATCTTTAACTTCTCTTATATATAAAGGCAGGGCGTTCCAGGTTAGAGGGGCCATTACTGAATATATATCGTGACGTCTGGTTCCAATAATTTTCAAAGAAGGAACCATTAGCAACCCCTGAGTTGTGGATCGGAGAGAACGTGTCATATTGTATGGGATTAGTGTATAAAGGTGCCTACTCATTACAATATGTTGTCAATGGTCCCCAAATGTTTTTGAAAACGAGTCCTTCTCTTTGTACTTCTGTGTTAAATTAGAGTATCTGTTCTTTCAGCATCTTAGGTGTTTTTACTGAGGCCTACCTATTTCTCATGCAAAAATATCATTTAGAGCCTGTTGAACCCTCAAGCTCGAAAGCAGGTATAGAGACAGAAATTGTGAAACAATCTGAATCTCCCCCTGAAGAAACAGCAGAAATTAAACTTGGCGAGGTAAGAGATTTATTGAGGAATCTATTTTCTTTCATCTGGGGTAGGGTTACTAGACGGCCGGATTTCCCCGGATATGTCCTCCTTATGAGGACATGGCCGGGGGGTCCGGATGGCTTTTCAAAACCCGGCACTTTGGGTTTTGAAAAAGCTTCCTGATAAAATTGCGTCGGGAAGGGGCATCAGCACATGTGCGTGGGATGTCAGAGCGTCACGCCCGCACATGCGCGGATGCTGTCTGGGGGCGGGGCGGGACAGAACAGGGCAGTCCTGGGGGCATGGCCATGGGTCCAGATTTTCCCAAAGGAAAATCTTGTAACCCTAATCTGGGGTCTCAAATTAGAGCATAGGAACATAAGTTGGTTTTTTTTTTTAATTTCTTTATTCATTTTTTCATATTACAACAAGTGTATCAGAAAAATACATATAATCTTATAAACACACACTTGATTTTCCTTCATGAATACTTTAAGTACAATATATCATATTTATATTCATATTTTTATAATGTTTTAGATAATATGTAAATCATTTAATATGTATGACAAATATAAATAAAATAAAAAAGCTCCCCCAAGCCCTCCCTTCCTATTTCAGAAAATCTAACCTAATGCTTCAAAATGCATTAATTAATTCATACATAAGTTTTGTCATATTAGATCAGATGAAAGGTGCATCGAGCCCTGCATCCTGTCTCTAACAGTGGCCAGTCTAGGTCACAAGTACCCAGCAGGATCTCATGTTACATTTCTTTTTCTTTTTTTTAATTTAAGGTGAATATTTGAACTCTGTGGTCATTGTTTCTTTTAAAAGCCAGCTGTGGCATTTAAACAAATACTTGAATATACAGCTCTAGCTGCTGTCTGGATATAGACACTAACTTGCCGATATTCAAAGCAATTTAAACGGGAAGGAGAGGTGTCCAATAGTCATGTACTTATGGGCAGGTCCTCTAGATCAGTGTTCTTCAGCCTCCGGTCCATGGACTGGTGCCGGTCCACAGAAATTTACTGCCGGTCCACAGGGCCAGCACGTGCCCAAAACAATGTTTTTCAACTGCCAGTCCATGGTGCGATCGATGCGGCGTTATCTTCGAGCCAGCTCCCTCTTCCTCGCTGATTCAGTGCACAAAGCCACGGGCAATGGCTCCTACACGCGTCCTGCGCCTAAACCGGAAGCTTTCTCTCTGACATTGCAACGTCAGAGGGAAGGCTTCCAGATGAGGCACGGGACGCACAAGGAGCCGCTGCCTGCAGCTTTGTGCACTGCATCAATGAGAAAGAGGGAGCCGGCCTGAAGATAACACCGGGGGTGGCATAAAATGGCCAGGTGGGAGCAGGCCAGAAGGTAAGGCATAGCATGGAGGGAGGGAGACAACAAAGGTAGGGGGGAATGATTTTATTTTTGAATTTAGTGATTGGATTATGTCAGTTTTGAGAATTTACATCTGCTGTCAGTGTGCTTTGTGTAGTTTAATTTTGTGGTTAATTATTATGTGTTGTTAATAAGATTATATTGTGTATCTGTGAAAAATGAATGAAAAAAATAGTGTTACAATTAGTACTATTATGGGGGCAGGGTCTGGGGTGGAGATAGGCAGGGTCTGGCCCACGACTTAGCCCAGTGTTCTTCAACCGCCGGGCCACAGACCGATGCCGGTCCACAGATGCTGGACTTTTATTTCTGCCGGTCCATAAGTGTAAAAAGGTTGAAAAACACTGCCCTAGATATGGAAAAAAATCACCTGGGGCACCAGCACTGTTCTGAACCAGTCTTCTACCTGTTCAAAATCTTGTAACTATTTTCAGTCATATTACTTTCAGTCCCACCAATATTTCCTGATGGGTTTTCTTTGGGTTTGTATTTAATATATGTGCTTATTACAGTGGAATATTATAGTGTCATAGAATACAAGAGCTGAAATTCACAGGCTGGGCACAATTATCTAGAGGGCAATCTGCTTGCTTTTTTTTTTTTATACAATAGGTTACCAGAGGTGAGATTGGACCCTTCAGCACAGTGAAGCTTCAGATTATATTTACCCCACTAATACCCGGAGAAATAGAGGCAGAGTTTGAGATTACTTTTGACAACCCAGAATGCAAATCAGTGAGTATCTAATCTAATCTAATCTTGTATATACAGTATATATATACAGTAGAATCTCAGCTAACTGGTATTCATATAACTGGCACTCTCAACAAACCAATAAAAAAATTGCAGCAAAAAAAAAAAATTGTCTCCCATACTCCTAAGACAACATCCAAAGTGGTGCTTCTGACCCAATAACCTCCCCTCCCTCTCTCCAGCTCCAGGGGCATCAGCAGAGCGCCCACTGTGAGCCCTTGAAAAAGCCCTACTTGGGCAAAACGGGGGCATGCTAGTATCTCTGCACTATGGAAGAAAAATAAGTGAATGAATTACCTGATGCAACTGGTTTGTCTTACTTCTGGAAAGATTAGAAGATAATGGAACACTTTAAATGTTAAAATCTACAACATATCAGAGGTAGCTGATCTCAGGCTTGAGATTCAGCAAGAGAATTGTGTATTTCCTCTTCTTGTAGAGTGAAGTGAAGTTTTGGATGCATCAGCAGCAGCCACAAATCTCCCTTCCTCCTTCCTTCCAGCCCTTAAACAGGCAGCTTCTGACCAGCCCTGGCAGGGCCTTCCTCTGGCACATCACTTCTGACAAGGCAGAGGAAAGGCCTTGCTGGGGCTGGCCAGAAGCTGCCTGTTTACCAGTGCTTCCTCTGCTCGCCAGCTGCCGCTACAGCTTCAGGTGAGTGACGGAGGGAGAATGGAAGGGGGTTGTCAGGACCAGCTCTGCTGCATTGGGTAAGGGAGGGAGTGGGGGAAGAAGAGGAACAGAAAATGGGAGAGATGGGGAAAGAGAAAGTGGAAGAGAAGGGAGGTAGAGAAAGTGACCAAGAAAGAAGGGAAGAAGATGCTGGACTTACAAGTGGGGGTGGGGGGGAAGATAGAATGGAGTGGGAAGGGAGACACAACTATTTTTACATTAACTTTCAAATAACCAGAAACTACAGTTATCCGGCATCCACTAATCCCCATGGGTGCCAGATAACTAAGATTTTATTGTAGAAGGCACATTGTAAATCATTATCCATTTTCAAAAGTAAATGTTGTAAAAAGCTGTACTTCCATGATGATATTCTTCTGTAGATTCTTCTCAGAGCCAGAGGAACTGCCTTGGATTTGCCTGTATGGGTCTCTAATCCGAATATTGATCTAAGGATCTGCATGTATGACAGATTATATCAAGACAGTATCATGTTTCACAACAGGTAAGTCACTGACTAGTTAGTTCACTGAGGTAATTTTCAGAACCACCTACACTGCAGGTCTGTTTCTCTGTGGGCTTACCTCCGCTTCTCAAACAGAAGATATGGGAGAGTGTGGTGCAGTGGTTAATGCTACAGCCTCAGCACCCTGAAGTTGTGGGTTCAAACCCACGCTGCTCCTTGTCATCCTGGGCAAGTCACTTAATTCCCCCATTGTCCCAGGTACATTAGATAGATTGTGAGCCCACCGGGATAGACAGGAAAAAATGCTTGAGTACCTGAATAAATTCATGTAAACCGTTCTGAGCTCCCTTGGAAGAACGGTATAGAAAATTGAATAAATTTATAAAATAAATATGAGTATGCTTTCCCATAGAAAATTGCCCCAGGAAAAGTAGCTGCACAAATTTGAATCTTTTTTCCTGGAGGTAACATTTATGTAGAAAACAATGTGAGTAGTTCTAAAAATGCAAAACCACACTTGCTGTTGCTTTCCCTAACCTAACCCTGTTCATGAGATCCCCTACCCTTTCTGCAAGGAAAGGGTGGGCAGTTTTCAGGGTAAATCATCTTTGAAAACCATACTCAATCCAAAATCAATTGAAAAGCAGCTCCGTGATATAAAATATAAAATATGATATAAAATATGATTGGAAATTACTAGAAGGGTGGGGGGAGGGAGAGGGGATAAAAATATATTTAAAATATGATGTATTAGATATAAAAGTGATATTGTGTATTCATCAATTGTATTTTAATATTTTGTACACTTTATGTAAAATTTGAAAATGAATAAAAATTATAAATTAAAAAAAAAAAAAAAAGAAAAGCAGCTCCGTGCCGTTATATTACCAAAGATCTTCTTATCCACAAAAATTACGTTCTTCCTATGTAATAAATGTTATTTAAACTTTTATCTTTTCATTTAAAAAAGAAGAAATTTTAAAAACTTAAGTCCAGAAGTCCATACGTGGAAAAATTATGACAGATTAAGTTATAACTTTTGGTGGAATTCGGTATGCCATATATATAAAATGGAGCGCACAATAGCAACACAGAAAGGTTATTTTGGTAAATTTCTGAAGATTTGGAGACCATTAGCAGATTTTTGTAATGATCAATAATAAAGAGATTTGTTAAGTGGGGATGTGGGTGGGTATTATTCTATTTACCTCACAATATGTATGAATTAATTAATGCATTTTGAAATATTAGGTTAGATTTTCTGAAATAGGAAGGGAGGGCTTGGGGGGGGTTATTTTATTTTATTTATATTTGTCATACATATTAAATGATTTACATATTATCTAAAACATTATAAAAATATGAATATAAATATGATATATTGTACTTAAAGTATTCATGAAGGAAAATCAAGTGTGTGTTTATAAGATTATATGTATTTTTCTGATACACTTGTTGTAATATGAAAAAATGAATAAAGAAATTAAATGAAAACCATACTCAAAAGAGTTTTTAATTAATTAATTAGTTGAATTAGTTTTTTAAATTAATTAATTAGTTTATTTGTCTCTTGATATACCGTTTATCAAAGGAAAGCTAAACAGTTTACAGAAAAAAAATAATCTATAAAAGATATGCTAAATTTACATTTTAAAAAGATAAAAAATAAAATATTAGGGGAGGACAAATTGACAAAGACATACTGGAACGAGAAGAAGAGAAGGAAAGTGGAAAAAATTACATCGAGTAAATATTGAAGATTGAATCAGGTTGGGCAGACTAGATGGACCATGCGGGTCTTTATCTGCCGTCATCTACTATGTTACTATGAGAAAATAAAGATAAAAAGGGAAGGAAGGAGGAGGGGGGATAATACAAGGGGGAAAGTTGTCACTTCAAAAGAAGCGTTTGGTTTCCTTGCTATGATGGAAGCGTTTCGAGTATCGTAAATTTCATCTCAGAGGCAGTAAGCGTCTTTGAAAAGGAAGGTTTTTATTTTTGATTTGAATTTATCTAATGATGATTCGAGTCTAATATCTAATTGTAGGGCATTTCATAGCAAGGGGGCGGTGACTGAAAAGATGGCTTTACGAGTTGAGTCATAGAATATTTCACGGATGAATGGAATTGTTAGCAAATTTTGATTAGATGATCTGAGTCACTATCTTAGTATGAAAACTGATGATGTTCAACTGAAGCCATCCTGCTGAGCCAGTTCGTCTTTCCAACCCCTTGCTTCTTTTTGTGTCTCTCTGCTGCTGCAAACTGCAACTGATTACACGTGTATTACATTATGACATAGACAAGTTCAGTGTATGCGTTTCCAGTTTCCGTTTTTCAAGTTTCAAGTTTATTAAAAAATTTGATTTGATCGCAAAATCATAATCCAATGCGATTTACAAATAACAATAAAATTGGGGTAAAAAAGAAAAATACATTGAATAAACCAGACAGTTAATACAACTTTTGACCAACCAAACACAAAAGGTAAAAAAGAAAAAGGATTAAATACAATTAATAAACAAATAAAAGGGCATAGGTAAAGAGACAATAGGATGGGGAAAAGATTACCCGCTCAATTTTCTCTTAACGGTACTATTAGTCCGCTAAAGAGTATCCTGAATACATAAAATTCAGATAACTCAGTTAAAAGCGTCCTTAAAAAGCCAGCTTTTCAGGAGACTTTTAAACTTACTAAGTAATTTTTCTTCCCTTATATTGATTGGGAGCGAATTCCAGATTTGAGGGGCCATGACAGAAAAGATTGTGTCAAAGAGACTGGTGATTGGAACAACCACAGCACAACAGGAGTGTCCTAAAAGTTAAAAATACAATGCAAAGTATGCATGAAAAAAGCTGAAAGGCAAAATTCTCCTCTGCATATTCTGACTTCTTCAGTAGCAGTGGTAGTAAATTCCAGATTGATATTGATTTATTTGGATTTATTAACCGCCTTTATGAAGAGATTCACCCAAGATGCTGTACAGCAAATACAATTCAACAATTTTTTATCTATAAATGATAGCATTGCAAATGATGTATTCATTGATAAATATTTTTATATATATGTATTTGTTGTAAGATGAAAAATGAATAAAGATTAAAAAAAATAATAATAATACAATTCAACATAAAACTTACAATTTTGTTAACAGCATAACAGTCGTAAAAAGGCCAGATATAAACAAATACAATGTTCTGGTTCTAGTGGGAGGAGCAGAGCCTACTTTGGTTACACATCTCCCCCTTATCATTAAGAAGATATTTAAGCAAATTATTAGTCTGATCATTTTCAGGATTTAGACCTAAGACAGACATAAGATTTGCCATATTGGATCTAGCCCAGTATCTGGCTTCTATCAGTGGCTAAGTCAGGTCATAAGTACCTGGCAGTATCCCACAAGGTAGCAACAGAAAAGCTTAGGTTAGTTAAGAACCGAGAGATCTTTCTACTAAGCTGCAGTAAGAATTGACTTAGAGCAGTGGTTCCCAACCCTGTCCTGGAGAACCACCAGGCCAATCGGGTAAACTAGTAAAAGGTATGGAGAATCTGAGCTACAAGGAACGACTCGGAAAACTGGGTTTGTTCACCTCGAAAAGAGAAGACTGCGAGGGGATATGATAGAGACTTTTAAAATACTAAAAGGATTCGACAAAATAGAGCAAGAAACATCATTATTCACATTGTCAAATGTGACACGGACAAGAGGTCATGGACTGAAACTGAGGGGCATCAGGCCCAGGACAAATGTCAGGAAGTTCTGTTTCACACAGCGTGTGGTGGATGCTTGGAATGCTCTCCCGGAGGAGGTTGTGACGGAGACCACCATTCTGGGATTCAAAGGTAAATTGGATGCACACCTTCGCAAATCACATTGAGGGATACGGGTTAACAAGGTCTTCATCAGGGAACACCTAGCTTAGCCTCCGCGTGTGCGGGTCGCCGGTCTAGATGGATCTAAGGTCTGATCCGGTGAAGGCATTTCTTATGTTCTTATGTTTTCGGGATAGCCCTAATGAATATGCATGAAGTAGATTTGCATGCCTGTCACTTCCATTATATGCAAATCTCTCTCATGCATATTCATTAGGGCTAGCCTGAAAACCCGATTGGCCTGATGGTCCTCCAAGACAGGGTTGGGAACCACTGACTTAGAGCAATCTTACATGGGTCTTTCCCACATACTAAGACCATTTTTGCCATAGCCGTAAAAAATACTTTTTAAAATCATTTCTATTAATGGCGGTGCGCTGCTGTTAGCACGCTGTTACCACTACCCTCTTTATAATCACTAATTCTTATTATATCTTTCCTTCCTTATATTAAAGTCCCTGTAAACTGTGCCGAGCTCTATCTTTATGGAGAGGATGCGGTATATAAACTTAAGGTTTAGTTTAGTTTAGGAACATATCCCCACCCCCTTTTACGAAGCTGCATATCCCCTTTCAATTTTAGAGAGTGCCCTCTCGTTCTCCCTACCTTAGAGAAAGTGAACAATCTCATTGAGATAAGTACTGCTTAAAGTTTAGGACCGTTTGGGCCACAAAGAATGATATTAAAGTACAATGACTGACAGAAAAAGGCACAGCTTTCGGGGTGTTACCCCGCTTATGATCTTTTTACCAGAAGATGGTCCTGAGCACTTTTTAACACTTGAAAATTTGGCATTGTTGAGGGAAATGATGGGTGGTGTTTTGGAGTTTTTGTTCTATGTGTCTGTCATAATTAGATTGTAAGCTCTTTCAAGCAGGGGTGCTCTCTTACATTTTTAGTACAGCGTTGTGTGCAGCTGGTAGTGCTAAGAAATAATAAACAGTAGTACTGTAGTAGTTGACTGGCTCAAAACTGTTACTTCATGCAGGTAATCTTGCCATGTCAGAAGAAAGTGCCCACCTGAGTGGGCAGGAGATCTTTGGTTTGCTTGGACCACCTGTGGGATGGATGTGGCCAGAAATACTCTACTGCAGTACATTTCAGAAAACTTTTATTGATGTCACAGATGAACCGTGAATGTGGATGAGCAGGCTTCATCCAAGGCAAGACAAATAATGGGTTGCATACGAAGGGGTTTCGTCAGCCGTAAGGAGGAAGTCATTATGCCATTGTATAGATCCATGGTGAGGCCCCACCTGGAATACTGTGTGCAATTTTGGAGGCCACATTATCGCAAGGATGTGCTGAGACTGGAGTCGGTGCAGAGAATGGCCACCCGGATGGTCTCGGGACTCAAGGATCTTCCATATGAAGAACGGCTTGACAAATTACAGCTATACTCGCTCGAGGAGCGCAGAGAGAGGGGAGACATGATCGAGACGTTCAAGTATCTTACGGGCCACATCGAGGCGGAGGAAGATATCTTCTTTTTCAAGGGTCCCACGACAACAAGAGGGCATCCGATGAAAATCAGGGGCGGGAAACTACGAGGTGACACCAGGAAATTCTTTTTCACTGAAAGAGTGGTTGATCGCTGGAATAGTCTTCCACTACAGGTGATTGAGGCCAGCAGCGTGCCTGATTTTAAGGCCAAATGGGATAGACACGTGGGATCTATTCACAGAGAAAGGTAGGGGAGGGTCATTAGGGTGGGCAGACTAGATGGGCCGTGGCCCTTATCTGCCGTCTATTTCTATGTTTCTTTTTTTTTTTTTCCCATTATTTTTTATTTTCAAATTTTACATAAAGTGTACAACATATTAAAATACAATTGATAAATACACAATATCACTTTTATATCTAATACATCATGTTCTAAATATATTTTCTCCCTCTCCCTCCCCCCACCCTTCTATTACTTTTCAATCATACATTGCATATTATATATCATATTATATCATATTATGTAAAAATTATTTTCATTACCTCCCCTCTATGTGTGTCACTCAAAAATTATTAAAAAGAAGAAAAGAAGAAGAAAAATTCTATTGTTTATTCATTGCAATATTTTGTCAATGGCCCCCATATTTTTATAAATTTAGTATATGTCCCTCTTTGTATTGCTATTACTCTTTCCATTTTGTATATATGACAAATTGTATTCCACCAAAATGTATAATTTAGGTTTTTATAATTCTTCCAGTTGTTAGTTATATGTTGAATGGCAACTCCTGTCATAATTAATAAAAGCTTGTTATTTTTCTATGTTTCTATGTTAATATGCATAATGAGAAATGTTTTGTTTTAATCCCTTTGCAGAGGGAAAACAGCACTGCGCATGAAGTTTGAGATTTGCAAGGAACTGAAACTCCACATGGAAGTGCTCCCAAAATCAGGTTCTATCAATGCTCAGGCCTCCTTCAGCATCCAACTTAAGTTCCTGCCCAGGTGAGCCGGGCACTGGACTCTCCCCCTAAAGGCAGAGTTCCTGTAGAATAGCTTTCAGGACACATCTAGCCAGTCTGGTGTGCAGGACAACTCAATGAATATGCATGAGATAGACATGCATGCACTGCTTTCATTATATGCAAATATATCTCATGCATATTCATTGGGATATCCTGACTACCTGACTGGCTGGGTGTGTCCCAAGGACTGAGTTGACAGCCCCTACTGAATACTCAAATGGTTGTAAATCCTTTTTTTTTAAATTGGTTTAATTACCTGCAAAAGAGATAAAAGAACTAGAAGGTGTTAGAACACAATGCATACAATTGTAGAATATAATATTCTTATGATGGTTTCATAACTCAAATATTCTATAAACTGAAATCATCAATCTGTAAAATTCTACAATAATGACCACTGATTCTTCCCTCCTAGGCAGTCCTTGCCAGAGGATGCAGGGAAATATTTTGATAAGGCGACGGGGGTCCTGGAAGCCCCTCTAACAGTATTAGTTATTGGTCAGGTGAGCATTATTTCTTTTGAATATTATTAAAATTGGTAAAATACAGTATATTGATCCATATATATTTAATTTATTTGTTATATATTTTTCCTATCAAGAATCTTGGAGGTCCTTTTACTAAGGTGGGCTACCTGATTTAGCACGTGCTAAATGCTAAGATGCTCATAAGAATATAATGGGTGTCTTAGCATGTAGCTTGCGCTAATACTTAGCTTCCTAAATCAGTTAGTGCACTAACTTAGTAAAAGGACACCTAGGTGATTTACAGTGGGAGGGGTCTATGGTGCCTGAGCCAATCAGGGCCTTGAGCCCCCCTCCCCATACATCACATGATGCTTGGGGTGGAGGAAGGCCCGCCATATTGGACATGTGGCCTTGGAGGAGGAGTGATGGAGCATCCCTCCTGCTCCCAACTTCCTTGAAAGGTTGGGGGAACCTCCAGTGGCAGGAGGGAGTGGGCATTCCTCCTGTCTTTTATGTGGGAGGAAGTGGGGGGAAGATAGGGAATGTTGGGGGGGGCCTGGCATGGGGGTGGGCCTCCAGTGGCAGGAGGGAGTGGGTATGCCTCCTGTCTTTTTTGTGGGAGAAAGGGGGGGAAGATAGGGAATGTTTGAGGGGGGGGCTGGCATGGGGGTGGGCCTCCAGTGGCAGGAGGGAGTGGGTATCTATCCATCCTGCTTTATTGCTGCTGATGGAGGGTGGTCGGCATGACAGGACAGAATGGGCATCCCTCTTCAGCTTGGAAAAGAAATGGCTAAGGGGGTATATGATTGAGGTCTACAAAATCCTGAGTGATGTAGAACAGGTAAAAGTGAATAGATTTTTTATTCTTTCAAAAAGTGCAAAGACTAGAGGACAAGCAATCCAAGTTTCCAAGTTTTATTATAAATTTGATGAATCGCTTATTCATAATTTACTAAGCGAATTACAGTAAAATATAAAATAAACATACTAATCAACATACATTTTAAAAATTTAGTTAAAGTGGGTTAGACAAACAGACATACCGACAAAACTGAAAACGAGGGGAGTAAGGGGTAAAGTTACAAAATTAATACTTTTGGAGAACGAAAAGAGCCATAGAGGGAAAAAACATAAGGAGGGGGTAACAATTTTTCTTTTTGTTTTTTCATTTTTTAGTAATGAGTCTACTGCACCGTATATATTCCATTTAGAAGTTAAAAGCATCTTTAAAAAGAAAAGTTTTAAAGTTATTTTTAAAACGGTTAATGCCTTTTTCATCTCTTATATATTGAGGTAGGGAATTCCAGACTTGGGGGGCCACTATTGAAAACATGTCATGACGTCTAGTGCCAATAACTTTTAAGGAAGGGACTATCAGAAGCCCTTGGGCCATAGATCGAAGAGAGCGGGATGTGTTATACGGAATGAGCATTCTATTTATAAACTAGTGGATAGAGTTTTAAATACTAGGAGCAAAATTTTAAAGGTAATGCGATGGTTAATGGGAAGCCAATGTGAATCGATCAAGAAAGGAGTTACGTGATCATATTTTTTTCCATTGTGAATAAGTTTGACGGCAATGAAGTTACATGGAAATACTTTTAAACAATAAGGAGGAAATATTTTTTCACTCAACAAATAGTTAAGCTCTGGAACTCATTGCCACAGGATGTGGTAACAGTAGTTAGTGTATCTGGGTTTGAAAAAAGTTTGGACAAGTTCCTAGAGATAAAGTCCATAGTCTGCTATTGAGACAGACATCAAGGAAGCACTGCATGCCCTGGGATTGGTAACATGGAATTTTGGGTTTCTGCCAGGTACTTGACCTGGATTGGCCACTGTTGGGAACAGGATACTGGGCTACATGGACCAATGGTCTGACTCAGTATGGCTATTCTTAAGTTCTGAGCCAACCTGTGGCTATGGCAAAGTACATTTGCTTACTGGCATAGTACATGCCATCATATTAACCATTCATTTTTATAACATACTATTATGTCGCTAGATGT
Organism: Geotrypetes seraphini; assembly: GCF_902459505.1. Taxonomy (NCBI): domain Eukaryota; kingdom Metazoa; phylum Chordata; class Amphibia; order Gymnophiona; family Dermophiidae; genus Geotrypetes; species Geotrypetes seraphini. Next base: position 19,515,858 of record NC_047098.1, read on the forward strand.
ATGTTAAAATGACATTATACAAATCCCCCCCTTAATGTTCCACTCAAATGTGTAACTCTGGAATAGTATTATTTGGTAGTGAAAGAGAAGATTTTACAAACCACAAAGCATATTTATCTAGAACGTTATTTGTCTACAAATTGTTCATACATTTGTGATATAATTAAAAGCTGTCAAGTTTCCAAGCAGACAGCTTAATTGCTCAAGTTGTCTTTTTATTTCTCATTGAAGCCAATCAGGTTTGTCTCTAAGGTTTTTTTTTAGCTGATGAAATCTCTTCTTTTGTCTTAGATCAAACCCGTCCATCTCACCATCCATGCTATCGTCACATCCTCCGATTTGGAAATAATCCCAGCAGAACTGGATTTTGGATACTGTACAATTTATGAAGCTGTGATATCTACCATTCAGATAAAAAACAATTCCATCCTTCCTCAGGAGTTTGGATTTGTAGGCCTCCCAGAGGTAAGACAGTCACACACAGACAGTGTTTCTGTTATTCCTGCAATCATTTTGTCCTATGGAAACTTACAGCATTAGCAAGTACCTGCTGCAGGTGTCCGCGTCATGGTCCAGCCTCCTTATAGATCTTGGCATCATCCTTCTGACTTCTTAATAGCTAATCCCCCCAACATATCCATTGCCCCATCCCTTAAAGCATCTGATTCTCCTCCAGGAATACTGCCCTGGAAAGAGGACAACCCCTCTCTTTTATTTGGCAGTCTGACTGCTTACAGTAATGGATGGATTTTGCAACTGAGTCAATCACCAACTCACGGCAACACACATAGTGAGGAATCCACCCTGTGGTGTTTCATGGCAGAGTGCAGGAGTGGTTGGCCATTGCCTTCTACTACGCAGTATGTGGCTTCACTATGTCACTGCTACCCAACATAGGGCCCCTCAGCCTACAGCACCTGGTATTCCCAGGTTGTTTTCCATCCAGGTATTAGCCAGGCCTGACCATGCTTAGCTTCCGATAGTAAGAGCAGGCCTACTCAGGGCAAGATTAATCCTAGGGGTCATGGCAGCCATATTTTAACCTAGAGCCTTAAGAGCAGGTTGAATGGGAATCAGTCCTGATCCTTCTAGACATTAGAAACTTCAGTCAGGTCAGGGATTGGGTTAGGAGAAAGTCACCATTTGTAGAATTGCACCTAGCGGTGCCTAATGACTTAGACACTGGTAGGTGTCTTAACCCTTTAATTGACAGATGGTGAAGTGCCTGCTTTACATAACTTGATGTTAAACGAGAGCAACAGTACCAAGTAACAGGCATTTGGTGACGCAGATCTCCCACAAGAGCCATAGAAGACACTTGTTGCTTCTGAGCAACAATGCCAAATAAAGGGCTACGGTCAGGCAGTATATTAGGCCGGGGTTTTCTTGGTCTAATTTACCAACGCCTAACATCAATGGCCACTGGTGCCTAAAGCAATCCATGTCCAAACTCTGCCCCCTAAACACACCCAATTTTCAAGTAGGCGTGGTCAGCACCTCAATTTAGATGCCTACATGGCACCTACCAAGTTGGGCACCTATCCAAAAATAAATTGTTTTTTGGATCGTTTTTTAATTCGCACGCCGATTCAACCTATCTAAAAAGTTAATTTAGGTGCCTAACTTGGCATGTGCACCAATCTAGAGGCCTCTCGGCAGGTACCATTTATAGAATCAGGGCCATAGTTACCAATGTGGACTTCTATTCAGATGTGCTATTTGAGCCCAGGTCCCATTTTTATGCAATGAGATCTAGTTATCAATACTTGAGATTACTAATTTAAAAAACATGTCTTAACAGTAACCCATGACGATAACCCCCATCCCTGCTACCTTGGTTCCGGTATATGTGCAAAATCCTCAATTTTAAAACCCATTTCTTTCTTTTACTAATGCTGATGATTTAGCAGTTTCTGCTTTCTCTGTATCATATAGTTTATAGAGGTCCAGCCTAATGATGGGTTTGGAATCCTTTTACCCCTGGAAAGTATGCAGATGGACGTCATCTTTAAAGCCCAAAAAGCGAAGGTATATAAGGTGGACCTGACTTGCAAGACAGCCATTAACAAGTAAATAACTATTGTTTTTCATCTCTCCCACTAGCTGACTCAACCCCAGCATTGTTCAGTAGGAAAGGATGTTATTGGAGATGCTGCTTCCTGTAGTATTTCTAGTCAATGCCAGAAATTTACTGGTGACAATGGTGTAGCAAGGGTGAGAGGTGCCCGGGGCAGTGGTGCCCCTCCCCCGTCCTCTTCTCCACCCCCACACCACCCGCTCCTTCACCGCCCCCTCCTGCTGCGCGCGCATGCCCCATCCCTTTGTCCATGACCCTAACGTTCACGGCGTCAGCAGCAACCCAACTTGCTGCTCACACCAGCATTGGTTCTTCCTCTGACATCACTTCCTGGATGCGAGTCTAGGAAGTGACATCAGAGGAAGAGCTGATGCTGGTGCGAACAGCAGGTTGGGGATGCTGCTCGCGCCGGGAACGTTAAAGAGGTAAGGGAGAAAGGAAGGGGCATGCGCGTGCGAAAGTGGGAGGCGGGGAAGGAGCTGGAGAGTGGAGAGGAGGACAGGTGCGAGACAGTGCCCGGGGTGGCCCACCCCTTACTATGCCACTGATTGGTGATATAATAATAGTAATAATAATTGTGAATGTGTTGAACAACTTAGATTTATGAAACATCTCTAAGGTAAATAGACTGCCACCTCTCAAATCTGCTGACCATGACGCCCAACTACAAAACATTCAGGAAAGAACTGAAAACCACACTATTCAAGAAATTTGTCAAATGATCTAACCAAACTGTATCGACCCTTCCCAGATCCCGACGCAAACTATAGCTATCAACCTTGTAATCTCCCTGGGTTAGAAAACACCAATGTAATGTAAATAACTATTGTTCCTCATCTCTCCCACTAGCTGTCTCAATCCCAGCATTGTTCAGTGGAAAGGTAATCTGATAGATAGATTGTGAGCCCACCGGGACAGACAGGGAAAACTGCATGAGTACCTGAATAAATTCATGTAAACCGTTCTGGGCTCCCGTGGGAGAAGGGTATAGAAAATGGAATAAATAAATAAATAGCTGTTGTTACAGTTACAGATCTTATATTCTGCTATTATTAATTACAGTTTTAAACAGATAACAAAAGAGAGGCTAGATCATTTATCTAGGAATAGCTATAGTAATTAATATCTAATATAATAAAACGGTAAGCCGCGCATACGCACTTCCTATGCATGCGCCGGTTTTCCATGAGCTGTAGCGACCCACAGGTAGGAGTGCGCATGCGCGGCTTACGGTTCAGTTTTTCGGTCTGGCCTGCTCCCTGCCGTATTGCATTTTTTAGTTGAAAGCCGCAGCGGTGGCTCCTCTCACGATCCTCGCCTGCGTCAGACTTCCGACGCAGGTGGGGATCATGAGAGGAGCCACCGCCGCGTCTTTCAACTAAAAAAAAAAATACGGCAAGCTGAGCAGGCCAGACCAGACCAAAGCTCAAGACCGCGGGAAGGGGGGGCCGACAAAGAAGAGGACTCCAGTCGCGAGGAGCCGAACGGAGCAGCCAGATCGCAGCAGGCCAGAACGCGGGGGAGGGGCCGAACAGAGCAGGCAAGATCGCGGTAAGAGAAGGGAAGGGGTGGGGGAAATGCTGCAACTGCTGCACAGGGATCTGGAGGGGAAGACAAATACCACTGCTGCTGCACAGGGAAGTCGGGGGGAGGGAGGGAGGGAAATGCAGTTGCTGTTGCTGTTGCTGCTCCACAGGGAAGTGGGGTGGAAATACTACTACACAGGGAAATGGAGGGAAAGAATGACAGACAGACAGCAGGAGTGAGGGAGACAGACAGAAAGGAAGAAAGACACAGGGGCAGGGAGAGGGACAGAAAGACAGACAGAAAAAGGGAGCCAAGGAGAGAGAGAGAGAGAGACAGCAGGAGAGAGAGAGAGACAGAAAGACAGACAGACATATATTCTAGCACCCGTTAATGTAACGGGCTTAAAGACTAGTACATTAATAATTAACCAAGGATATAGTTCCAAAATAGAGAAATTTGACAGCCTTTTTATAAAGATCAAAACTAAGTAGAGATCTAATTTCTCTTGCGAGCTCTGACCAAAATCTGGCTGCTGCATAAGAGAATATAGTTTGAAATAATTTCTTATATTATATATTTTAGGGTCTGGGGAAAGATAATAGATGAAAGTGTTGAACAAGATGAATTCTTGTAAATATAGATAGAAACATAGAAACATAGAAGATGACGGCAGAAAAGGGCTACAGCCCATCAAGTCTGCCCACTCTGCTTACCCACCCCCTGTCTATGCCCTAATGACCCAATTTCCTTATCTTGACCCTCGTAGGGATCCCACATGGGTATCCCATTTATTCTTAAAGTCTGGCACGCTGTCTGCCTTGATCACCTGCACTGGAAGCTTGTTCAAATGATCAACCGCTCTCTCTGTGAAGAAATACTTTCTGGTGTCGCCATGAAATTTTCCGCCCCTGAGTTTGAGCGGGTGCCCTCTTGTGGCCGAGGGTCCCTTGAGAAAGAAAATATCATCTTCCACTTCGACACGTCCCGTGAGGTACTTAAATGTTTCGATCATGTCTCCCCTCTCCCTACGTTCCTCAAGAGTGTAGAGCTGCAATTTGTTTAGTCTCTCTTCGTACGAGAGACCCTTGAGCCCCGAGATCATCCTGGTGGCCGTCCGTTGAACTGATTCAATTCTGCGCACATCTTTACTGTAATGTGGCCTCCAGAATTGCACACAGTACTCCAGATGAGGTCTCACCATGGCCCTGTACAATGGCATTATGACTTCAGGCTTTCGGCTGACGAAACTTCTATTGATACAACCCAATATCTGCCTTGCCTTAGATGAAGCCTTCTCCACTTGATTGGCAGTTTTCATGTCTGCACTGATGATTACTCCTAAATCTCGTTCTGCTGAAGTCCTAGTTAAAGTTTCTCTGTTCAAGAAGTACGTCCTGCATGGATTTCCGCTTCAGAGGTGCATGACCTTACATTTCTTAGCATTGAAGCCTAGCTGCCAGGTTGAGGACCAACTTTCCAATGTAAGCAGGTCCTGCGCCATATAATTCTGTAAACTGCATTCACTTACTATATTACATAGTTTGGCGTCATCGGCGAATAGTGTTATTTTACCTTGAAGCCCTTGAGTCGGATCCCCTATGAATATGTTGAAAAGGAGTGGACCCAGGACCGAGCCTTGCGGCACTCCACTGGTCATCTCTGATGTTTTAGAGAGGGTACCATTAACCACCACCCTCTGAAGTCTGCCACTCAGCCAATCATTGACCCATGCAGTTAGTGTCTCTCCTAACCCCATCGATTCCATCTTGCTTAGCAGCCTGCGGTGTGGGACACTGTCAAAAGCTTTACTGAAGTCCAGGTACACGACGTCCAAAGACTCTCCCAAGTCCAACTTTCTTGTTACCCAGTCAAAGAAGCTGATGAGATTGGATTGGCAGGACCTACCCTTGGTGAATCCATGCTGACTGGGATCCCGAAGATTCCCTTCATTCAAGATCGTGTCCAATTTGCTTCTAATTAGTGTTTCCATGAGTTTGCACACTATTGATGTGAGACTCACCGGTCTATAATTCGCAGCCTCTGCCCTGCAACCCTTTTTATGCAGAGGAACGACATTAGCTAATTTCCAGTCCAGGGGAACTTTCCCCTTACTTAGGGAGAGATTGAAGAGCTCAGCCAACGGTTTCGCCAGGACATCGCTCAATTCTCTGAGCACTCTTGGGTGCAAATTGTCTGGTCCCATGGCTTTGTTCACCTTGAGTCTTGCCAGTTCACTGTAAACTTCACCTGGTGTGAACTCAAAATTCTGAAACGGGTCTTCTGTGCTTTGTGTTGCCTTCAAATGGGGACCGTGTCCCGGTGCCTCACAAGTGAAGACTGAGCAGAAGTATTCATTCAGTAGTTCGGCTTTATCGGAATCTGCTTCCACGTAACTTCCGTCCGGTCTTCTAAGGCGTACTATCCCGCCTGTGTCCCTTTTTCTGTCACTAATATACCTGAAGAAGGATTTGTCCCCCTTTTTAATGTTTTTTGCCAGAATTTCTTCCACTCGAAGTTTTGCCTCCCTAACTGCCATTTTGACCGCTGTAGACCTGGTCCTATATTCTACTTTTGCCTCTCTTTTCTCCGTGCACTTGTAGGAGAGAAACGCTTTTTTCTTCTCCTTAATGAGGTGCGAGATCTCCACGGTGAACCATTGGGGTTTATTGTTTCTTTGTCATTTATTTACTGATTTTATGAAGCAGCTAGTTGCTTCATGTATGGTTGATTTCAGTGTTAACCACTTAGCTTCTACATCATTGGTCTCCGCTTGGTCCTGCAGCGTCTGATGGACGAAATCTCCCATGCGTGCAAAGTCTGTGCCCCGGAAAATGAGTACCTTTGTTTTCGTGTTTGATCTAGGGAAGCCTTTCCTAAGGTTGAACCATACTATGTTGTGGTCGCTGGAAGCTAGCGTATCTCCTACTGAGACCTCTGAGACGCTTTCCCCGTTGGTGAGTACCAGGTCGAGGATCGCCTGGGCCCTAATGGGCTCCGTTACCATTTGTTTGAGACGTGCTCCTTTTATGGAGGTTAAGAGCCTCCTGCTACCGCTGGTTGTCGCTGAAAATGAGTTCCAGTCTGCATCAGGCATATTGAAGTCCCCTAGCAGTACAGCTTCTCCTCGTAGAGTGATATTCTCTATGTCTTCAATTAATTCTGCGTCCATGTCTTCCAGTTGTCTTGGGGGTCTGTATACCACACATAGATACAGGCATTTTTCTCTGCCTCTTGCCAGGTTTACCCAGAGGGACTCCCCGGTGTACTTGACATCTGTGATCCTGGTGGTTTTGATGTCCTCTTTAATGTATAGAGCTACCCCCCCTCCTAACCTGCCCTCTCTGTCCTAACGAAATAGATTGTAGCCCGGTATAGCCATATCCCACCCATGTGAGTCTGTGAACCAAGTTTCAGATAGTGCCACCACATCTAGGTCGGCATTCCTTATTTATTTCAGCCTCCAATTCTAGAATTTTGTTACCTAAACTGTGTGCATTGACATACATGGCCCTCCATATCTTGTCTTTGCTAAGTCCCTGTGAGGCATATCCTACCCGAGTCGGTGTGACTCCCAAAGAACTGTTTGCAATGTGGGTACTTACCTTGGACATGGAAGCGGAGTTTCGACTCACCTCATCAGGATAATTCCTTTCTGCACTAATATGTGAATGGGTACCCTCCCCCGACTTACCTAGTTTAAAGCCCTGTGAAGCAGGCGGGCTAGTCGGTGTCCGAAGACGTTCTTACCCCTACTGGTCAGATGGAGTCCGTCTGGTCCCTGAAGTCCTTGTAGCGCTTCTCCATGGTTTAGGAATCCGAAGTTCATATCCCGGCACCATCCCTGTAGCCACTCGTTCGTCCTCAGGATACATTCATCTCTGGCTCTTCCCTTGCTTCTAACTGGGAGGATCGATGAGAAAACCACCTGCGCTCCTGTCTGCTTCAGCCTCTCACCCAGTGCTCCAAAGTCTCTGGTGATGGTCTCCGGTGTGTTCCTGGCAGTGTCGTTGGTTCCTATGTGGACAAGAAGCATAGGAAAGTGGTCTCGGGGCGTGAGTAGTCTATCCAGACTGGCGGTGACATCTCGTATCCTGGCTCCAGGCAGACAGCAGACTTCCATAGATTGCATATCCGGTCTGCAAATTGGTCCCTCGGTGCCCCTCAGCATGGAATCCCCGATGACTATTACTCTGCGCTTCTTTGGGGGGAGCCGGTCAGTTGTCCCTGGAGATGGAGCTGCAAATCAATTCAGCCATATATAATGGCCATTCAATATCTTACAAATCAGGCTTGCCAATTTAAATGTTACATGAACTTCATTTGGGAGCCTGTTGCCACATGAAAAGGAGTAATTCGGGCTGAAGGTTTTAAAGCAATAATCAGATGAACAGCTGCGTTCTAAATTTGCCTGTAAACACCTCTGTAAATTTTTAGATATCCCTAAAGCAACTGTATTACAGTAATCCAATTTGCTTAAAGGGTCCCTTTTAAAAAGACGAGGTAGTGAATACCGGTGCAGCAAATGCAAGACAGCCCATAGGAATTGAATGGGCTGTGTCACATTTGTCACCCAGGTATCACTACTGTAGCTTTGTAAAAGGGGCCCAAAATAAATCATTGCACCTCTGAATCTCTGAAAGATGTTTTCAGATCCTTCTTTGTTTCTGCATGATCCAAAAACAACTTTTAGTCAGGCGATTAACCTGTTGTACTATAGCTAATCTGGAATCAAGAATTAGGATTCTTAATTTTTTTTTCCCAAATTCTTTATTCATTTTTCATCTTACATCAAGTACACAATATTACATCATTTAAAACTTTTACACATCACTTGAATTTATTTCTATTGTCATCGTAAATACATAAATTTATTCCTTCCCCACCCACCCTTCCCACAAAAATTTCAATCAAAAATATCATATAAATATTGTATTCTTATCTATTGATTAAACCTTTAATAGAACTTTATACCATCCCCCCTCCCCCTATGTATAAATATACTGTCAGTGGAAAATGATGTCTAATCATTACAATAATTTGACAATGGCCCCCAAATCTTTTTAAAATTATTATAATTCCCTTTCTGTATAGCAATTGTTCTTTCCATTTTGTAAATGTGGCACAACAAATTCCACCAGAATGTATAGCTAAGATTATTGTAATTTTTCCAGTTACTGGTGATATGTTGCATGGCGACTCCTGTCATAATCAATAGAAGTTTATTATTGCTTGATGAAATTTGACTTTTTGTTCTCATTGATATACCAAACAGAATTGTATCATATGATAATGCTACATGGTTTTCTAATAAACAATTTATTTGAGACCAAATTGATTTCCAAAAGGGTCATATGGAGGATTCTTAATTGATTTTTCCAGAGTATAGGTTATATTACCTATTTGAAAAGTTAGAGTCAAACTCAGCATTGTTGCCAGTTAATAAAAATTTTATTTTCTCTGTGTTTGTGTTTTAAATATTTTGCCTCATTTACGTGCTAAGGGACTTACAATACAACACATAAGAACATAAGAAGTTGCCTCCGCTGAGGCAGACCAGAGGTCCATCTCGCCCAGCGGTCCGCTCCCGCAGTGGCCCATCAGGCCCATTGCCTGAGCAATGGTCCCAGACTATCCCTATACTCTACCGCTACTCCTATCTGTACCCCTCAATCCCTTTATCCTCTAGGAACCTATCCAAACCTTCTTTGAAGCCTTGTAACGTGCTCCGGCCTATCACAGCCTCCGGAAGCGCGTTCCATGTATTCACCACCCTCTGGGTGAAAAAGAACTTTCTGGCATTTGTTTTAAACCTGTCCCCTTTTTATTTCTCCGAGTGCCCCCTTGTACTTGTGGTTCCCCATAATCTGAAAAATCTGTCCCTGTCTACCTTTTCTATACCCTTCAGGATCTTGAAGGTTTCTATCATGTCTCCTCTAAGTCTCCGCTTTTCCAGGGAGAACAGCCCCAGCTTTTTCAGTCTGTCAGTATACAAGAGGTTTTCCATACCCCTTATCAGTTTAGTTGCTCTTCTCTGGACTCCCTCAAGTACCGCCATGTCCTTCTTGAGGTACGGCGACCAGTACTGGACACAGTACTCCAGATGAGGTCGCACCATTGCACTCTTTATTTATATACCACCAATACCTCCATGAAGTTCACAACGGTTTACATAAATAATTATGAAGAAACAAATTATTACCACCACTATCCCACCCCCACCCCCCTTTTACAAAATCGTAGCCTGGTTTTTAGCGCCAGCCTGGGCAGTAACAGCTCCGATGCTCATAGGAATTCTATGAGCGCTGGAACTGTTACCGCCACGGCCGGAAATAAAAACCATGCTACGGTTTTGTTAAAGGGGGGTAAATAGTATTACAATATTTAGGAATTATTAATAACAAATTCGTGACATAGATACAGTAGGTCTTTAGGTCTTTTTTGAAAATCTTAAAATTTGATTGCTGGTTAATATTAGTTGGTAAAGTTTTCCAAAGTTTTGCTGCTTGATAAGCCCATGTGGAGTTAAAAGATCTATTGTATCTTAAATTCTTAATGACTGGATATGGAAAAGTATCATTATTTTCTCAGATTCAATGATGGATTATTAGAAGAATTAAAGAGTTGAGGCCTATCATCTGGAGTGTCTCCAAAATCTATTGTAAATAGTATACAACAGAATTTATAAAGTATTCTCCCTTCTATAGGTGTGTTTTAATGTTGAACTGATAGTGAACAAAATAGTAATGTCATCCACATATATATAAACTTGAAAAACAGCCTTATCAAATAAATTTCCCAAAGAGGATAACAGCACATTAAATAAGATAACACTATAGAAACAATAATCAGATAGGCAATACAGCTAGGCAAGAGATCAAACAATCATCTCTTGTGATTGGTTCCTACAATAAAAATATATTCAAAAAAAAAATAAGATAAGTATTAACGTGTCTGTTTACTAAAGTGCACGAAACCTTTGCAGGTACTGTGCATGAATTGTCAAATTAACACATGATAATTGCATAACCTCTGCTTGAACTGTTGGTAACATTTTCAGCATCTTCCAGTATGGTTATCACATGCCTTTATCTTGTGCTAAGTGCATTGCAGATAATGTGATGTTGACTGCACCTATTCAGGTGGTAATATCTGCCACGTTAATATTTAACTGTTTATAACTTACTATGGTACAATTTCTACTCATTCTCTACTTATTCTCCACCCAAGTTTGCATTAGGTAGTTAACTCAGGAATTAGTGCATGCTATCAAGCCACCGCCACACTCTGAGTGTGTGCTAATTCCCACGTTAACTGCTTCGCACAACTTAGTAAGGCCTCTAAAAGAATTATTCAATTTCATATAGTTGATCCAAGTATAAATGATAATGTAAGCAGACTGGAAAAGTAACTCAGCTTGTGTTTGTTTCTTTTAGAAAGTTCAGGGTGTTCTGTAAAGCCATCGGAGTCCATCCTCCTCTTTCTCTGTCCCATTCCTTAATTCGTTTTGCTGCAACTACCTTAAACGACGTATCGACAGCCATCCTGTATGTGATCAACTCTCACACCAGCCGCAACTACTTCACCCATGATGTCCCCAGGATTGGCAAAGGAGTCATTGCCCCAGTTGGACCCACTTTCTTTGAGTTTCATTTACCGGAAGGTTCTCCTATAGATATCAATCCATCTGTTGGCAGTGTTTTGCCAGGGGAGGTAATAGGCATTGAAATAATGTTTCTTAAATAGATAGTGAAATTAATTGACTAAATGAATATGATTATTTGTGCCACTTTTGGGTGTCTTCTCCAAAATGTTGATTTAGAGATATTGCTAATTATTTCACTAATAGATTGCATTTAGTATTCTGAGACCTTTGATGTTATCAGGAAGTTGATAGAAGCCAATGAACTCCTCACTTTTCAAAATAATAACCCAGAGTAATTTGCTGTCACATCATAACAAAATATAACAATTCAGGGTGCATTAAGGGATGGTACTAGTGGATAGACTCTATAATGATTGAAAGGGGACTTCCCCCCCCCCTCTATCCTATGAACACGTGGAAAGAAGAGGAGTAAGACAATGGATATTTAATTTCTCAGATGCTATGTATATGATCTGCTCTCTTAATCACAGAAATGTCTAGTCCGGGTTTACTTCAGACCTACCCTGTCGGAGCAGTCAATCAAGGAAGAAGGTGTGAGGATACTGCAGAAAATACTTGAGTCAAGAGCCATTCTGAAAAGGGAAAGTATCAAGGAAACAGAACTGCCGGTAAGAAAGATTTAATCAAGTTTTGGGGCAACAAAGCCATGACCGAAGCACTGCCTATAAACTGTGGAAGGACATTTTGTATAGGGACCCTAAAATGTATTCGATTTTGGGCTTGATGTGCTTTAAAGCAGACTTTTAGGACTGAATTCTATATATGGCGCCTAAAAAAAAATCAGTGCTGAAACGCTGAGCACTATTCTATAAACTCGTAAGTTTGCTCCTGATCTGCCCCTGATCCTCCCGTTTCCACACTGCCATGCGTAAAATTTAGGCTCAGATAGCACACCTTACTTTACATGCATGTCTTATAATTAAAAACTAATTAGCGCCAATAATTAATTAAGATTCCAATTATTTGAACTAATTGGCTTGTTATTCAATGAAATTGCATGTATAAATTGGGCATGCGCCCAAATTTGCACACACAATGATTAGCGCTTTTTGTAGAATTTGGGAGTTAATGTGCGGCAAGCCCAAAACTAACACCACAAAAAGAAGGGGCACTCCCATTATTATATTGCAGGTTGTGCATTAATTCAAGAGAGCAGTACGTTACAGAGGGTGAAGTATGTCTATGCACAAAAGAAGAACCGAACTTGGAGGTGATCATGTCCGATAATAATAATTATAATAACAGTTTATATACCGCAATACCGTTAAGTTCTATGCGGTTTACAATAGATTAAGCGAGGTACAAATTGATTGAATTTAAGAGGGGGGAAGAGGAAAGTTAACAGGACCGGAAATGCTCTGTTGAGGAGAAAGAGATTAATAGGACAGAGGAATCACTATGGAGGAGAAAGAAGAAGAGTGGGTCAGTTGTCTAGATACTTTAGGAACAGTTGAATTTTTAGACGTTTTCTGAATTCCTCATAAGTAGTGGGCGAAAGCAGTTGACCGATGACCTTAAGGAGGACAAAACTGATGGCAAAAGCCAGAAGGATATTTGAATGCATAGGGAGAGGAATGGCCACCATGAAAATGAAGGCGATAGTGCTTCTTTGTAAGTCGGAGACCTCATTTGGAGAACCATGTGCGATTCTGGAGACCACACCTTCATGAGTACTGTATATAAACAGGATGGAATCTGTCCAAAATCAGTGGTCTTTCTCATAAAGCATTTGAGGACAGACTTAAAGACCTCATCATGTATACTTTAGAAGAAAGGTAGGAAAGGAGATATATGATAGGGACATTTAAATACCTCCATAGCATAAATATAGAGGAGGCAAATCCCTTTCAGTCTAAAAGAAGATCTGGAATGAGGGGGCACAGGATGAAGGTGAAAGAGGTAGACTCAAAGAATAGTCTAAGGAAACACTTCATTATGGAAAGGGGAGTAGATGTGTGGAATGGAGGAGACAAAGACTATCTGAATTCAAACAAGTATGGGTCAAGCACAAAGGACCTCTTAGGGAGAGGAAGGGATAGTAGGTGGTAAAGATGGACAGAATAGATAGGCCATATGTTCTTTATCTGCCTCATTTTCTATGATTCTGTGTCAAATGCCAAACTAAGATCCGAATGAATTAGCATATCTTTCCTAGAGTCCAAGAAGCAAATTATATTATTCAGCATAGTGGAAAGAGCTGTTTCTAAATTATGACCAGCAGAAAAACCTGACTGCCAAGAATGAAAAGTATTGCTTGAATCTCAAAACTTGATTACTTGTTGAAATACTGTTATCAGTAAGCTTGGCAATGAAATGGAGATTGTGAATTGGATGAAAATTGGACAGAAGATAAGGACCAGGAAAGTTTTTTTTTTTTTTTTAACTGTGGCCTGATCACTGAGTGTTTCCATTGTTGGGGAACAGTGCTCTGGGTCAGACACGTGTTGATAAGATCTAGTAGAATAGGTGAAAGGGTAGACCAGCAATCCTTTAGTAACTAGGAAGGGGCCCCATCAAAACGAGAACTGAAGTGTCTCATGGAACTGATGGTCTTTTGAAGATCTTTGTGGGACAATGGAGAAAAGTTTTAAAAGTAACTCTGGCCTAAAGAACAAGCATGGTACCTTTAGGGCTATATGAAGGGACTATTGACCCTTAGCTTTTTTGTGGTACTCCTAGGGGATCACTGGTTCTCTGTAGACAGCAGAGTCCTCACATAACCTCCAATCTCCTTAGCAGCTGTAGTCTGCAAGCTTATAGACTGAAGGCGTATCATATGACTGTGCAGTGCAGGAAGTTCTATATATACTCAATATGTCTCAGAAAAGTTTCTAGAAGTTGAACTAAACTGTAGAGGCTTTTTCTCATGTGGGCTCTATCAAATGACATCACCCAAATGGGAAAACTGTATCCTGATGCCACAGAGGACACTCGTAAGTAACTTGGCTTTATTAACAAATCAGAATGCAATCTGGATGCCTATAGATGACATTTTTTTCTTCTTCTTGTAGAGTAAAAAGGAAAAGAGAGATACAAAGTCTGAAAAGAAAGGTAGAAAGAAATCCTCAGGCCATACTTCCCCCAAATCCACAGGCCATACCTCCCCGAAAACCACAGAACGTACTTCCCCGAAGCATGCTGTTAATAAAATTGAGATCTCTACCCCCGGCCAACTACTAAATCCAGATGACATTAAACCTGAGTAGGTTGATAATGGAAAGGCTTACTAAAATAAGATAAGATTAGTTATTTCAGCTTTAATGAATAAATGGTTGTGAAAAATGTTTAATTGTTTAGGTGGAGAGGAAGAAGTAAGAGAGTGTCAGGGATAGGGTTACAAGATTTTCCTTTTGGAAAATTCAGACACCCCCTAGACCCTCCCCCACGCGCATGTGTGTGTTCGTCATCGTGTCATATCTGCACTTGCGTGGATGCCCTCCTACCCAAAGGAAAGCTTTTCAAAACCTGGACAAAGTGCCGGGTTTTGAACTGGACCCCTAGATATGTCCTCAAAAGGAGTACATGTCCGGGAAAATCTGGACATCTTGTAACCCTAGTCAGGGAGAGCTTGGCAGGTTTACTCCTATCCCAGGGCCAGAGCACCGTTTTATCATATATCCTGTTACTTGAGCAGGTCCTGCAAACTCTGATCCTCTAGTGCAGGGGTGCCCAACACGTCGATCGCGATCGACCAGTAGCTCAGGAAGGCAACGTGAGTCGATCGCGGAGCCCATCCCGGGCTCCGTGATAGACTCGTGTTGCCGTCCTGATCTACCGGGCCGATCAGCCTTCCTCTCCAGTGTTCTCTCTAGGGCCTTTTAGCTGGGCGGCCCGCTCAGCTGTCATCTGCTGCCGCCGCTGCTGAACATTTAAAAAAAAACAAAAAAAAAAAACGGCTTGGAGATTTCAGCCTGTAGCGAACTTATGCTCCGTGGCTCTAACGTGTGCATGCCGGCTTCCATTCTCTTCCCTCCGAAACCGGAAGTTATGTCCGGGGGGGGGGGGGAGAGAAGGGAAGTCGGCACGCACATGTTGAGAGCCCTGAAGCAAGCGTTCGCTACGGGCTAATGCAGGAGACAGGCTAATGAAGCATTTGTTCTTCTTCCTGCCGGGTCCTGCCTACTTTCTGTTTCCGCTAAGGCAGGACCCGGCAGCATTTCCCCCAATAGGTCAATCGTGATCTTGGGCCAATCAGCCTTCCTCTCCCCGACGGCAGAATTGACGTCGGGGAGAGGAATTCTGGTCGGCCGAAGCAGGGGAAGCTTTCGGACCTGTTATTGGTGGCGGTTTGGGTCCTGGTCCCCGATGGCAGTGGCTTGGGGGAGGGCAGGGAGAAAGAAAGAAAAAGGGCAGGCAGGGAGACAGAAGGAAAGAAGAGAAACAGAAAAAAAAGAAAGGGAGGCAGAGAGAAAGAAAGGGCAGGGAGAGAGGAAGGAAAAGTTGGGGGAGGGAATGAGGTCTGGAGGAGAGGAAGCATACAGGCTGAAAGAAGGGAAGAAAGATTGGATGCACAGTCAGAAGAAGAAAGTGCAACCAGAGACTCATGAAATCACCAGACAAGGTAGGAAAAATGATTTTATTTTAAATTTAGTGATCAAAATGTGTCTGAATGTCTATATTTTACACTAAGGTCCCCTTTTACTAAACCGCAATAGAGTTTTTTAGCGCAGGGAGCCTATGAGCGTCGAGAGCAGCGCTGGGCATTCAGCGCAGCTCCCTGCGCTCTAAAAACTGCTATCGTGCTTTAGTAAAAAGGGAGGGGGGTATATTTGTCTATTTTTGTATGGTTGTTACTGAGGTGATAGTGCATAGAGTCATCTGCTTTGACCTCTTTGAAAAACCCTGGAATAGGAATGATAATTAACATTTTCTATGCATACAGTGTGCATTGTGTTTTTTTAAAATTTTATTGTTGGTAGATCATTTTGACTTGGTCATTTTAAAAGTAGCTCACAAGCCCAAAAAGTGTGGGCACCCCTGCTCTAGTGCCATAGTTTCATTTTCAAGATAATGAACATTCATGAGGAAAATTTAGCATATCTGGATCATTGATTAAAGTGACATAATTTGAAAGCCAGGCCTTCAAGAATTGAAGTTCTCCATCGCTACGCTGTTATTTATTGAGAACTTATTATACCACAGACTAAAACCAAAAGAATTGCACAATTTCAGATAATAAAGCCAACAAAAAGGAAGACAAACACTTTACAGGGCAGCCACCCAAATCCACCTGGTTTCAGTCCGATCAAGTGACATCTTGAGTTGAAAGCGCCATGTTTTAACGGCTATTTTAAAAATTTTCAGGGAAGTTCCTCACAAATTGCAGATGGTAACGAATTCTAAAGGACTGGGTCTATAAAATAAAAGACACTATCCCCCTCTTCTACGAAACAGCGCTAGCAGTTTTTAGCACGGAGAGCTGCGCTGAATGGCCCGCGCTGCTCCTAACGCTCATAGGAACTCAATGAGCGTCAGGAGCAGCACGGGACATTCAGCACGGCTCTCTGCGCTAAAAACTGCTAGCGCGGTTTCCTAGAAGAGAGGGTATATCTTATGGTTCCCAACTGAGCCAAGCAAGGTCCAAGGAGGACTATACAATGATTATTTATTAATTATAAAGTCGGGTTGGTGTGTAGGGAATAGTAAGAGAGACTAAATAGGATAGAGTCATTGATCTAAATGCTTTGAAAACTAATAGAACTTTGTATCGTATGTGGAATTTAACAGGAAGCCAATGGTGGTGTTGTAAAGCTGGGATAACATGATGGGAATTGCATAAATTACTTAAAGAGACGAATGTCTAAAGTTTCTTAAAAATCAGTTTAGCTGCTCCTAGAGAAATAATATTACAGTTTCGCTGCTCATACAGTACATTCTTGTATCTTACATTCTTGTATCTTCTCCCTGATTGTAGTTCAGATGTTTACTTTGATGCCCAGACTGCCATCTTCCGAAGGTTCTCGGGACACATTGAGAGACACATTGTGCCATGCTTTGTAGCTAGTTCTGCAGGTTCCGACGACCCAAAAAAGCCTAATTTAAACTACAGGTATAAGATAATAGAATAAGTGGACCTATATGTATGAATGATCTGAAATGAATTTTTATTTTATAGAATTATATTTGCTGGATTGATTCTGTGGCAGTTTTCAGTAGTTGCCTACCTAGATGCAAAGTCAATTTAGAGAGTGTATTAGAGAGTGATGTGACAAAGATTCATCCCTGTCCCCACATTTTCATCCACATCTCCTCCCGGTCGTTTTAATTTTCATCCCTGTATCTCTCCACTCAAAGCATAAAGATGATTTTATGCAATTTTATAGGCCTAAGGCATTGCAAATAAACATTTTAAGCCTATAGTGGTTTTTATTTCTAACTTCTATTTTGATTGAAACATCAATAAAAGTACAACTTATGAGGCTGGAAAGAATTCCACAAGCTATACTCTGCATGCTTTTCCTACTTATTCACCTGTAGTTTATAGCTACTCTGAGTGAAATTCAGATACTGAATATTTAGTACAGCTAAAAAAAAAAAACACTACTCCCCCCTGTATGAGAACCACTCTTTATCGAACAGAATAGTATTTGCAGTATTCTGGAAATATATGCGGTACTTAACACTTGGCTCTCAGTCAGCTCTAGCTCCACAGTCCAGTGTCTTCCAAGTACGCAACCATAAAATAATTGACCTAGCAATGTTTTTGGTAGGTTGCCAAAGAGTCACCAGACTTCAGCTTCACTAGCCTCTAGTTTTCTGCTGAGTTACCAAATATGGTTAGAGCAGCAGGTTGTGAACCAGGGAAGTCAGGGCTCAAATCCCCTTGATGTTGCTTGAGATCTTGGATATTGCCATTGCCTCAGATATAAAACTTAAAAATGGTAAGCCCTCTAGGACCATGAAAATACCTACTGTACTTGAATGTAAATTGCTTTGAGCCCTTACTGAGAAAGGTGTGATCTAAATCCAAATTCAAAATCCAATCCCAGATGGTATAGTGTGAAGTAATGCAAAACACTACAAATTTCACTCAGGATCTACAAAGCAATTCTCCCCACTTCCATCCAGCATCTGCTCTACTCTCCTCCCTGTTCCATCCAGCATTTGTCTTCCCTGTTTCTGCCCCTTTCTCCTCCCCACTACCATTCAGTATGTGCCTTCTCTCTCCTTCCTCCTTCTCTCCTCCCATGTCCATCCTGCATAAGCCCCTCTCTACTCCCATGTCCAACCTGCATATCTCTCCTTCTCATGTCCATCCTGCATAAGCCCCTCTCTCCTCCCCATGTCCATCCTGCATAAGCCCCCCCACGCCGTACACACGCATGCGTCCCTTCCCTTCTCCTATACCTCTAACTCTCCCGGCGCAAGTAGCATCACGAACTTGCTGCCTGTGTCAGCATCAGCTTTCCTTCTGATGTCACTTTCTAGGTATGTGGCCCAGAAATGACATCGTAGGGAGAGCTGATGGAGGCACCAGCGGGTTAGAGTTGCTGTTCATGCCCCGAACAACTAGAGGAACAGTCGGGGGGAGGGGAGAGTGGAATGAAGGCGCATGCGCAGTGGAGGGAGAAACAGGAAGGAGCCGGGGGCAGAGAGGAGAACAGTTGCTGGTGCCCCCCACCCTTACTATGCCACTGCACCCAACCTAGACTTTATATATACATTCCTTGTCACATCTAGCTCAGAGGGTCATTTAGGGGGTAAGTTATCAACAAGGACTACTGTTAAGATGGGATATTTTACCACTAACTCGTGCTATATTAGCACAGGTCCCATTTTATGCAATGAGACTCTATGTTAAAATAGCACTACTTGTGGTAAAATAACTCATCCTAGCAGTAGCCCATGTTGATAACTTTCTAAAGGAGAAGAATGTTATGATTTTCTAGTGATTTTCCTTGAATATTTCTAACTGTGCAAACTTCGTTTGAATGCAATGAATGATTCTCACAACAATAACTGTGTATCACTGCAACAACTGATCAATCTGTAACAGTTTTGGATTTACCTTCCCAGCCCTTACAATACGTTGTACCTGGAATTGTGCTGCCCCTTCGTCGCACCCCCTATTATTATCATCTCTGACAATGGAAGAAATAACATCAGCTTTGGGGAGGTTGCAGTAGGTATGAACTTCTATTGAAAGAGTAATTGACTTTTTTCTCTCTGTTAAACTATTTGCTTGCTTGTATGGTCTTATTGTTGAAGCACAGCCTACGCTGTGTGTTCATATGAAGTTCTTAGAAGACATCACGGAGCTGCTAAATCCATTCTGCTTTTGATGTGAATTGCTTGTTTACTCTTTCCAGAAATACTAGGACTAGGGGCCATGCGATGAAGCTACTAAGTAGTAGATTTAAAACAAACCGGAGAAAATATTTCTTCACACAATGTGTAGTTAAACTCTGGAATTCGTTGCTAGAGAATGTGGTGAAATCAGTTAGCTTAGCAGGGTTTAAAAAAGGTTTGGCTGATTTTGTAAAAGAGAAGCCCATAGACCATTATTGAGATGGCTTGGGGAAATCCACTGCTTATTCCTAGGATAAGCAGCATAAAATCTGTTTTACTACTTGGGATCTAGCTAGTTACTTGAGACCTGAGTTGGTCACTGTTGGAAATAGGATCCTGGACTTGATGGACCTTCAGTCTGTCCCAGTATGGCAATTTTTATGTTCTTT
Organism: Geotrypetes seraphini; assembly: GCF_902459505.1. Classification (NCBI taxonomy): domain Eukaryota; kingdom Metazoa; phylum Chordata; class Amphibia; order Gymnophiona; family Dermophiidae; genus Geotrypetes; species Geotrypetes seraphini. The sequence continues at coordinate 19,535,803 of NC_047098.1, forward strand.
GTTCTTATGAGTTGAGAAAGGGACTTTTTTTTACTTGAACATAGACTATAACAAAGTACAGTCCATATTCACGGGGGTTAGGTGTGCAACCCCCTCACTAATACCAATAAATTTGCAAATAACTAAAAGAAACTCCTGGACACCATCTTGGAGCTTACTTCAGCAGCTGGTGTGGCATTTTAATGCCCTACAATAGAGGCAACCATGGGAACAGCCTGCTCCACTCTTCCTTGTTCTCCCACCCAGTCACTTACTAGAGTTTCTGTAGCAGCAGTGGGTCAGCTAAGACACAATTCTCCCATCAGCGTAGAGCAGCATTGCTCAGCCACTCTGGAACTGTTGTCTGTTTTTGTAGCATGACTCAGGAACAGCCACAAGCTTCTGTGTAAATCTTGCCCCCATTTTCTACACTTTTCAATGGCCCCCGTGAAGAAAAACATCACTAACTCACAATACCTATGCACACAAGCCAATCACATCTACCTTCAAGTATTAACGCCCAGCAATTCAAGAAGCCACATCGCTCGCCTCCCAGAAGTCACTAAGGTTAAGAGAAAGCAGGCGGAGTCTCTCCATAAACAGACTCATTTTGGGAAGCAGATGAGTTATGGGGGTGGGTACTGGTAAGAAAGAGGCTTGGAACGCAGCAACTCCTTACAATTTTCAGTATTTGACATCAGATAACTTTTGTTGTATATTTATTTACTGCAAATTATGGTGGAAACATAGAAACATAGAAAGATGACGGCAGATAAGGGCTATAGCCCATCAAGTCTGCCCACACTATTGACCCACCTTTTAAGTCTACTGACCCCCTTGATTATAATTATACTGCCATTCTATTGACCCGCTCTTTCAGGTCTATACCCTAGTGACCCTATTCCTTTGCTTGACCCTCGTAGGGATCCCACATAGGTATCCCATTTATTCTTGAAGTCTGGGTTGCTGCACTGGAAGCTTATTCCAATGCTCAATCACTCTTTCCGTGAAGAAGTACTTCCTGGTGTCTCCACGAAACTTCCCTCCCCTGAGTTTGAGTGGATGTCCTCTTGTATTGCTCCATTAGCTACCTTTTGTTAGAAACTCACAAATAACCGAAGTTGTGAATGCTGAATCCACGAATATTAAAGAAGACCTGCAATTCAGATGAGCTTCTTTCTTGGCTAGTGCAATTTGGAGTAGCTATATAACTTATTTATGGCTGGATTCTATAAATACTTGTGAAATTGGCTATAACACAAGACAAAATATCCAACTGGATATGTAGGAGAAATACTATAAGGATCTCAAGCGCTCACAGCTCAAAGCTCGATGTATTTTTCAAGCTGATAACCATAGGGTGAGCTATCATTGGTCCTATGAATTCTCCTATTTATTTAATTTTTATTTTTTATCAAAACATTTTTATATATTTTAAATGTATTAAATATGGTACAAAACCTATTTTGCTTCATAAAAATTGCCTTGCAAATCTTTTTTTGATTCATTTACTGGTCTTCATTTAATAAATAGTACTCTCCCATCCAAAATTATAATTTATAGAGTACTTAGCTTCATGAATGAAGACCAGTAAATGAATCAAAAAAAGATTTGCAAGGCAATTTTTATGAAGCAAAATAGGTTTTTTTACCATATTTAATACATTTAAAATATATAAAAATGTTTTGATAAAAATGAAATAAATAGGAGAATTCATAGGACCAATGATAGCTCACCCTATGGTTATCAGCTTGAAAAATACATCGAGCTTTTAGCTGTGAGCGCTTGAGATCCTTATAGTATTTCTCCTACATATCCAGTTGGATATTTTGTCTTGTGTTATAGCCAATTTCACAAGTATTTAGTGTTTTTCACAAAATTTTTGAGGGTTATTTGGATTCTATAAATACCATAAGCAATCTGATTCAGGATTCATATATTCTTTATCAGGATTATAGGGGATAATGGCAATAGACGGCATTTAAAGGGGAATGGCCCTTGACAAAGCCAATATAGGCGAAACATATGCATGTCGGACATTAATGTTTTCCCCCGGCCAACTAAAGATAAGTACAATCACTAATAAGTAGTATAATCAACTAAATTAATATATAGCAGTTATAAAACCAATTGGACTGATGACTGCTATCAGTTATCAGCATTAATTTGCAACATTTTTGATTTATGTACATCTTGGCTAAGACCTACTTAATACAGATCCATGGTGCATATCCTGACACCTGACCACACTACAGCTGCATTGGCTGCCAATAGAGGCAAGAGTAGGTTTTAAACTGGCATGTATTGTTTATTCAAAGGTTTTGACGGTTCTGCTCCTAAGTACCTTACAAATCAATTATTGTGCCTTGTCTGTAAGAGAAAAAAACAAAAGGAATTGACTCCAAAATATCCACAAAGAAGAAAATCCAGAGAAAACCAAAAAAACTCTGTGGAGTGACGATGTTCCCAAATGGACTTTATTTGAAAATATCAAAGTTCCAAAGGTACACTGAAATCATCCACATAAAATAATTCCATCCACATAAAAGTAAATCATCCACATAAGAGCCTTAAAGGACCTAGTCCCGCTAGGGATACAGGACCCAACATGGTCCGCGTTTCAACAAAAAGTCTTCTTCAGGGGTCCCTGGGGGTCCTATAAAGGTGAGTACGTGAAGACTTTTTGTCGAAACGCGGTCCATGTTGGGTCCTGTATCCCTAGCGGACTAGGTCCTTTAAGGCTCTTATGTGGATGATTTACTTTTATGTGGATGGAATTATTTTATGTGGATGATTTTAGTGTACCTTTGGAACTTTGATACTTTCAAATAAAGTCCATTTGGGAACATCGTCACTCCACAGAGTTTTTTTGGTTTTCTCTGGATTTTCTTCTTTGTGGATATTTTGGGGTTAATTCCTTTTGTTTTTTGCTACTCAGGATTTTAAAGTGTTTGAGGCTTGCGCAGATGAGGACGGAGCTTAGGCATTGGTGGAATGAGGCATTATGACATCACAGTCTGAGCTCTAGAATGTTGCAAACACAAGCAGTGTCTCACTTCCAGCTCACCACACAATTGTTTCCCACGTATTCCCCTTTATAGGACCCCCCAGCAGCTCTATGACGGAATAAGTTACCCAAGGTGCTAAGATTAACAGTTTTTGGAAGCTTTTTTTTTTCCTTTTTTTTTAATAATTCTTTATTGATTTTCCATACTTCAAAAGTGCAATACATGAATATATAAAACATAAAACATCAATTTAAGCACATCCACTTATAATTATATATATAACCACTCATTTTCTCCCACCCCCCACTCAATGATTATACAATAAAACATAGCGACATTTATTTGCTTCTTTTAAAAAAATTCTTAGGCTAATTCTATAGCTAGATTTGTCTCAGACAATCTTTGTTTGAACTCAGATGAAAGAGTTTATTCCTTGTGGTATTTTTCTTTCTTTATGATTGGAAACTTACATGAAGTGTAATTAAGCTCATAATAGAGTCTGATTTTGTAGTCTGTTTTGAGTTTTCAAGCGTGGAGATGGCTAGAATATAAATATATAGATTAGATTAGATTATTCCCAGAGGAGCGCCCAAAGGGAAAATGGCCAATTTGTTCTTTTTTCAATGGGGGAAATGGTGTGGTAGCTATGTTAGTCCACTTTTTAAGGTAATATATAGAAATAAACAAAAATAAAACAAAAGGACTACAGGTGATATACCTTTTTTATTAGACTAGCTTTCAAAGGTAACCCTTCTTCATCAGATCAGAAATAACCAAATGTTGACAAATACCAGTATAAAAAAGTGAATTATAAAAGCATTCCAATGACAGTCTCATAGGAGGAGGGGTGAGAAACAATGCAAAAAGTGTAAAGAAGGGTGCTACATTGGAGAAACAAAGCAGAATCTAAAATTAAAAATGGCAATGTCCATCAGGATATCACCTCCGTGGGACAACATTACATTAAATTACATTAGTGACTTCTATTTCGCCTGTACCTTGCAGTTCTAAGCGGATTACAGTAGAAGATAGCTGGACATTTCCAGGAAGTTACAATTTAGGGGTCGGTTACATAGTAGAGGCATTGGTGAGAGATAGAAGGAAGGGTGGAGAATTGAGGTTTACTTGTAGGGAAGATGCAGTTTGGGGTAGGTTAATTGATCGAGTCATTGAGGAGATATTAGTAGATCATGATTTTATAGTAAGAATAGTAAAAGGAAATTTTAAGAGAATCCAGGAACATAAGATCTTTAAAATCAAAATGATAATATATTTTGACAGTTGTTAAATCAACCAAATATAGTAAAGGTACAATCGTATTCCGTGAAGAACAATATTTTATAAATATACGTTGTAGATAGTTAAAGCAGGGGTTCATTCACACCAAAAATAACAAGAACAGGACAGTTGACAAAATAATAAATAAATAAACGGAGAAAAATAAACCTCAATTGTGGGTCGCCGGGACTACACAAGTACCCTAAGCTCACCACCTCATCATGGGTTTATAAAAAAACTCCGTACAATTATAAGTTCCTTTCATACTTCAATATCTCTTTATTTTTCTCCGTTTATTTATTTATTATTTTGTCAACTGTCCTGTTCTTGTTATTTTTGGTGTGAATGAACCCCTGCTTTAACTATCTACAACGTATATTTATAATATATTTTGACACCCACCAGACAGGACTCGACAAATATCTTGTTTTTCTACTGCATTACAACCCATGAAATTTTACTGCTTTGTCGTCACCTTTCTTATCACCATATCTCACTGTCTCTCACCCACCCAGCCCTCTCTGTTTCTCACCTTGCTCACCCCTCCCTCCTCCTGTGAGACTGTTATTGGAATGCTTTCATATTTCACTTATATATACTGGTATTTGTCAACATTTGCTTATTTCTGATCTAAAGCAATTACCTTTGAAAGCTAATGATGACCAGCTAAAGGAACACAGTTTTGTTTTGAAGGAGTGATAGTCAATTCACAGTCATAAAGTGAAATCAGCAACAAAGGAATGACTACAGATCCTTTTATTGTTTGATATGTGTTTTGTTTACTGTTACAGATTATTTTTTAAGGCTGGTTTTATTTTAGAGTTAACATCTTTTTCAGGTCAGAGAGTGCTGAAAACAGTTGTAATACAAAACATCTCTCAAAAGTCTTTGGAAGTATCCTTGCCATGAACCTTCTGGCTCCCCTAATGCTGCTATGAATTCCATTGTTGGCTGTTGTTGGTTTTTTGGGGGTTTTGGGTTTTTTTTAAATTCTTTATTCATTTTTCATCTTACAACAAGTGCACAACATTACATCATTTAAAACTTTTACACATCACTTGAAAATCTTTCTATTATCATCATAAATGCATAAATTTATTCCCTTCCCACCCACCCTTCCCTCAATTATTTCAATTAAAAATATCATATAAATATTGTAATCTTATTTATTTGATTAATCTTTAAATAAAATTTCATACCAACCCCCCTCCCCCCTATGTATAAATATACTGTCAATGGAAAATGATGTCTACTCATTACAATAATTTGCCAATGGCCCCCAGATCCTTATAAAATTATTATAATTCTCTTTCTGCAAAGCAATTATTCTTTCCATCTTATAAATGTGACACAACGAATTCCACCAGAATGTATAACTAAGATTATTATAATTTTTCCAATTGTTGGTAATATGTTGCATGGCGACTCCTGTTATAATCAATAGAAGTTTGTTATTGCTTGATGAAATTTGATGAGATTTCTTCTAATTTTGTAATCTGCTTAGAACCATCTTTATTTTCTCTTCTTTATTAATTTCCAGGTACTTTAGTTAGATTGTGAGCCTTCGGGACAGTAAGGGAAATTTTTAAGTACCTTCTTACTTCTCATTTATAATCTTAATGTATATTTTCTTCAAACCGCTTAGAACCTAACGGATGTAGCGGTATATAAGAAATAAATTACATTACATTACATTACAGGCGGAATAGAAATCACTAATGTAATGTAAATTTGATTTTTTTGTTCTCATTGACATACCGAACAGAATAGTATCATATGATAACGCTACATGGTTTTCTAATAAACAATTTATTTGAAACCAAATTGATTTCCAAAAGGTCATGATACAGGGGCAATAAAATATTAAATGATCCAATGTCCCTGCTTCCAGATTACAGTGCCAGCATCTATTAGACTTATTGCTGGCTGTTGTTGATGCTTTGACTAGTAGCAGCAGAAACCCGTTCTTTTGATAACTATCCATATGTTCTGATAAATACTCATATTATACTAAATATCATATTAATATTATAAAAAGAAAGCCTCCCTATCATACTTGGCTTTTGAAGGTGCAACCAAAAGAAACAGACCAAATGTGCAGGTTGGCAATCTGGTTTATGGACAGTTTGTTGTTGCCAACAAGGATATGGAGCCTGAGCTGGTCTGTATTAACAGCTGTGGAAGAGCTGTGGGCATGGGTGTGTTTGGGCATGAAGGCCTCTTGTTTAAAGTGTCCTTGGGTTTAGTAAGAAAGCTTTTAGCCCCGCAGGGTGAAATCATCTGGAGCTTGGGAAAATCTATCCATTTTAGATAGTGATCGGAATGAATGGTAGAATATGGGTCAAGGCAAAAACTACCCAACAGACTTTAATTGTAGCAAACATTTTGGAGGCCTGTGAACACATGACAGCAGAACAAAGAAAACAAGTATTGGCAAAGTTTTCAGACAACATGTTGTAAATAAAGCATACCTCCATTTTATTGTTAAAAAGAAATATTATAAAAATAAATATTTATATATAAGCTGAGAAAATTTTATGGTGAGATGGGTTCTTTGAAACACAAGTTCCCCGATATTCCAAACTATTTATAGCATATCGGCACCCGGCCACAGAAATTCAGTGGGTGACATAGCTGGCTAGGCATCAAACCAGCTATGTTTAGCGGTCAAAAGAGGCTGCCTAAATAGCATGCCTATCTTTGACTCCTAAGCACTTAGCCAGTTAGCATAGAATATTGGTTTAACCAGCTAAGTTGCTGTGGCCAGAAGTGAAAATGGATATTCAAAACCGGTTGCCAGAAACAGCTTGGCATTGAATATCCAAGGTCAGCCCGCCTAAGTCCTGCAGTCTGAATATCGGCCCCAAAATGTTTGCTGTTGTTGAAGGGTAGATAATGCAAAATGGTTTCCTTCCTTTTTCTTTAGCCATTCTTATTTCTGATCCCAGAACTAGATCAGTGGATTTCTCTTAGAAGATCCTGCAGAGAAATACAAATTCACACAAGCAGATTATTCTTGTAACAGGAATTACAAACACATTAGAATGGTGAAGTGATATCTCCTCTAAAGAGAATATTCTCCAGTAGGACTGACTTTGACGGGGAGAAATACATAGGCCCTTTCAAAAGATATCCTCATGAGTGAAATATTTCTAATATTATTATTATTTATTGAACTTGCTATACCGCTTACACCTAGGCGGTTTACAATAAACTAAAATGCAAATATATATTGAAAAATGAACGTTGGAAAATAATTTGGTCTCAAATTAATTGTTTATTCGAAAACCATGTAGCTCTTTCGTACGACACAATTTTATTTGGAACATCTATGAGATTAAAAAGTCAAATTTCAGCAAATGATAACAAACTTTTATTAATAATGACAGGAATTGCCATACAAAAAGGGAATTATAATAATTTAAAAAAAATTGGGGGGCCATTGACAGCATATTGGGATGATTAGACACCTTTTTTCCATAAAAATATGTTATAAGAATGAAAAGGGAGGGATGTATAGTTATATTATTGGATGTCCAGTATCTTTGAATATAATATACTAGTCTTTAAGCCCGTTACATTAACGGGTGCTAGAACATATGTGTGTGTGTCTGTCTTTATTTCTTTCTCTCTCTCTCCTTAGCCGCTTTTTTTCTTTCTGCCTTTCTTTTTCCTTGGCTGTGACTTTCTTTTCTCCCCTCACGATGTCAGTAAACAGTGGCCAGTTGTTAACTGATGATCTCATCACTGCCACACTACAGCTGGAGTCTTGCAACCTATTTTTATTGCAGGAACTCTTAAGACAAACCAAAGATAAAGAGGTTGACTTGGAAGTACTAAGGTTTATCTCACACAGTTTGTTTTCACATTTTAATAGTTAAACATTTGTGGGACATAGGGAAATAGGTCAGTCCTTGTACTTCCTGGGTGGCTGTCATAGCAAGATGGGGAGGAGGAGACAGGAAGTTTTAGCCATTGTGCAATGGTGTCATCTAGGGCATTGTCTACTCACTGGTTTTATTTATTTATTCATTCATTCAATTTTCTATACCGTTCTCCCAGGGAAACTCAGAACAGTTTACATGAACTTATTCAGGTACTCAAGCATTTTTCCCTGTCTGTCTTGGTGGGCTCACAAATTTAACCACTGCACCACCCCTGGGTATCCATGCACCTGGAAGTTATGTGAATACTGGCTGATATTCAGTGCCCATAGCCACATACCAACCAGGCAAAGCCAGGACTGCTATTTGTGTGTTTCTCTTTGCCTGCAGACACCAAAACTGAGTACGGCCAATGCCCACATATCTGCCAACTTCAGCCCTGGGTTGTCCTGCTACTAACCAGACAGTGCTACTGAGGTCAGAGGACATATTCAGCAGCACTGTCCAATTAAATACCACTGAATGCCCCTTCTTGGACCACTGATCATGGGCTTAAACCAGGGGTGTCCAACCTGTGGCCCGAGGGCCGCATGCGGCCCCATGAAGTATTTTGTGCTGCCCCGGTCGAGGGCGATGCAGTGTTTTCCTCTGCTGGCCCCGGGTGTTTACCGTCTTGCTGGCTCCCTCCTCTGTCTTGCTGCAGCGTTTGCGCGGCCCCAGAAACATTTTTTTGGGCCAATGCGGCCCAGGGAAGCCAAAAGGTTGGACACCCCTGGCGTAAACCAACCCAGCCCATTGTGACCTGATGGTTTTCTCCGTCTTATGGCTATTATTGACTCATTGATTTCCCAAGAAGCAATAAACCTGAAAGGAAGGAGGGATATGTAAATACTTCAATGATTAGATTAGTTATCAAAGTTTGCATGGTAAACAATTACAGAATCCTACCCCTAGCAAGTACTAAGATTACTACAGAGCTCAGTAGAGTGTATTATCCAAAATACAGCATTTTAATGTGCATTGTCTTGTATTGACAGTTGAAAGAAGGTTGGAAGTGAAAAGCAAGGGGATATATTTAGAGTGAATATCTACAGATTCCTATTTTCTGTCGACACTCCTGCCTGTTAGCATAATGTTCCATATGAAGGAGCACATGGAAAATGTGGTTGCTTTTAATTTTAAAACAGAATATTCTAATAGCAGAAAAGCTTATATCACAACTAGCATCCACCATGGTGCTAAGAATGAAAGCACAAGTATCAGCAAATCTGATTGGCTGAGACTGCTATATTTCTACCCTCATACTATATGACTCAAGAAAAAAGAGGACGGATTGAGATATCCGGGTTTTACTTCCGTTGAAAGCAATGGAAGAAAACCCTGGAGGCCTCAATCCATCCTTCTTTTTCTGGAGCCATAAGGCAACTCTACCCTCTCATATACTGTATGCCAGCAAATGCAGCTTCTATTGAAATTTTGGTAGATAAGTTGCCCTTTACATTACTGTTTGTGTCTTTTCTTCTGGTCTATGTATTCCTTAACTAATAATATTTTAGGTGAGTTTTTCCTACCTAAATCCCCTTGGGCCTTTCATATTGGTTAATGCTGTGAGTGTTCTTGAACCAGGAAGTAGTGCTCCTCTGCTTATCTCCTTTTTACCACAGGAAAGCAAAATGGTAAGTTTAAAGGAACATGAAGCATTGTTGTGCACTGGAGATGTAAATTTTATGCAATGTACAGCTCTTCTGCTATGATGCAGATCCACCCTGCCCCCATATTTGCTGACCATATGCATAAAACGGCTCACCAGCCACGTGGTTTTCCATATGGTCATCCATTCTATTCTGGCATGCAAATGAAGTCATAGTATTAAAACCAGTTATCTGATCGATGGCTTAACCTTCCATGCCACAATCAGATCAGTACTACCAACCCAGAAAACCCAACAGTTGGGTTACCAACAGGTCTGCCTGTTTTTATCATTTTTTTTTTTCCTATGGGCACAGATGTACCCATAAAATAGAAAATGCTGTGCCGGCCCTCCCCAATGACCCCCTCTGACAACCCCAGTACCAAAATAGAGGCAGGAGGGAAGTCCACTCGCTCTTGCTGCCACAAACCCCTCCCCCCCCCGCACCAGCTAAACGCTCCCCCTGCTGCACTTCAATAGAAATCAGCAGGAGGGATGCCTACTCCCTCCTACTGCTGTGACACCCACCCCCCCTCCTGCCGAACTGGCACCCCCCTTTCCAGGACCCTCCCCCCCTCCACTGAACTGACCCCTTACCTCCTTTCCATTTTACTTCCTAAAAAAAAATCGGCAGGAGGGATGACCACTCACTCCTGCCTAAGACCTTGATTGGCTCAGACACCTGAGCCAATCAGAGCCTTAGACTCCTCCCTCTGTATCCCAGGATGCACCGGGAAGGGGGCTCAGTTTGACGGGGGAAGGAGCAGGTTAGGGGGCAGAGAGGAGGAGAGGTATTGCCGTGAATATCAGGTCATTAAATTTTAAATTGAAACCATGATAAATAAATCTGTTATTCTTCAGTTGAAATATTCCCTCCCCTACCATTTTATCTATGGTTCTGGTCTCTAGCACTTATAAGGCTCACTGTCTCTTTTAACTTAGTAATACTGCCTTCTGTCAGGCTTAGAATACTATTGGATATAATTTAGCCGCGATATTGCATCAAGGCATTAGGTAGCAGTTTTGCACTGTCTTAGTGCGCTCAGATACAGTACGGCACTTGGGTATTTTTCAAGCTACCTAGCAGCAGTTTAACATTTTGATTTCATATTCAGTCCAGGCGGGCAGCAGTTTTTAAACCTCTGATAGCCACAAGCAGAATTAAGAGTAGATATTCAATATTGGACCATGTCTGAGTTTCACCTTTGAATATCCAAGTAACTGTGATTACCCAAAAGTTAACTGGACACCAGCTGATATTCAGATCAGTGCCTATTAAGCTCATCAGTTAAAGTTAGGACAGCTTTCTTGCTGTCCTAACTTTATGCGCTTACTTAACTGGTTAATGGACTGAATATCATCGCTAACTGATTAAGTGCCAGCTCCACCAAAGCTGTGCCTTCCAAACCACCCCATCACTAACTGGACAGTATTGTGGTGATCAGGTGCAGTCTTTCGAATATTATAGGGCCCATACCCCCGATATTAAACTGTACTTAGCCGGCTAGGAACGGCTTCCGGTCAGCTAAGTACTGTTTAGCCGGCTATCTTATCAGGCTAAATACTGCTTAGCCTGCTAGCTATGGGAGATAGTTATCTTCCATTGAATATATCCAGCTCGCTGGCTAGCCTGGTAATAGCCAGTCACCACAGATATTCAGAGGCTGGCTGGCTAAGGCACCTGGGCAGACAGACCTGCCTAAAAAGCAGGTCTATCATTGGCTGTTAGGCCTTAGCTGGCCAGTCACAGAATATCAGCTTAGCTGGCTAAGACCACGGTGGCAAACTTTAAACCAGAAATTCCATGCTGTTAGCCAGTTATGGCCCCAGCATTGAATTTCTAGGATCATCACAACCCGTGGTAGGTAGCCAGGCTGCCTCCTGTGAGCAGAATATCGGGTCCATAGTCTTTTAAGCCCAAAGACTTTTCAGCGTTAGTTTAAACTGTTCTTACTATTATATGGAAATAGAGAACACAACTTTTTTTGTTCACTCTTCAAACAGTTCTATGAAAATCTGGACGTGCGCAGTTCAAGGGCTACGCTCCAGCTGAACATTACAGGTCATGGCATAACGCCCTCAGTCATTTGTTCTGTGCAAGATGGAGTGATAAATATGGGATATGTTCTATCAAATGACAGTGTCACAACAACATTTAAGGTAACCATGCTAATTCCCATTTCATTGTTAATGTTAAGTTTTATTTCTCTTTAATTTTGGAGATTTGTCATCTGTAAGCCCCCTGGAGCTCTGTAAAACTATTATTTAGGGCCACAGAAATACTCTTTTAAGCTCACACGTAATTTATAACTGTAGATAGGTTACTCCTTTAGAGGTCCCTTTATTAAGTTGTGGTAAGATCTAGCTCATGCTCACTACAGCTTAAAATGGTTTACCATGAGATGCATACAGGGCAGGATTAACCAATAGTCCAAGTAGGCACGTGTCTAGGGCCCGAAATGGTCAGGGGGGCCTGATGAAGGAGGGCATCAACATTGTTTTTTCCAAATGGCGATGGGCCCCTCCAGCATCGATCAGCAACGCGGGCCCTCCCCCCCCCCGATCGGCAACGCGGGCCCCACCCCGATTGGCAACGTGACCCCCCCCCCCATCGACAGAAAGTAAGACAAGCTAGCAACACGGGTAAGAAAGGCAACGGGAACTGTAATTGTGCAAGCGGTGCTGCTTGCCCAAAGCTTCCCTCTGACGCAGCTTCCTGTTTCCGCCTGGGCGCATGGTGGGGTGGGGCGGGGGGCCCAGTGTACTTGTGTGCCTAGGGGCCCTCAATGAATTAATCCTGCCCTGGATGCATATAGGTGTCCTGTGGTAAATTCCAAATCTGCATGTGCTACCCCTGCTCTAAAAAATATATTTGAATCTTTGTTGGAGTGGGTATGTCTGGGGGCAAAGTGTAGGTGTTTCCTGTGTTAATCAGTTGGCGCACTCGCATTATCGCACACTAACTGGTTAGTGCAGCATTACCACATGAGCCCTTACCACCTACAGAATAGGTGTCGGTAAGTGTGCCTGCGGTCATTCTTTTTAATGGCTACCCACTAACGGCAATATTAGCACAAGCCATTAACAGAAAAAAAGAAGGTAATATATAGAAATAAAACAAAAGGATTAAAAGTGATACCTTTTTCATTGGACTAAATTAGGCCCTCTTTTATAGAGGGGATTACCACGGCGGCCTGCTGTAATCGCACTGAAGTCCATTGAGAATTAATTGGCTTTGGTGCCGTTGCCGCTCAGCAGCTTTGTACAAGTGTGTGTGTGTTGGGGGGTATTGCATTGTTTAATTAGCTTTCAAAGGTAACTGCTTCAGATCAGAAATAAGCAAATGTTGACAAATACCAGTATATATACGTGAAATAGAAAAGCATTCCAGTGACAGTCTCACAGCAGGAGGGAGGGGTGAGCAAGGTGAGAAACAGGGAGGGCTGGGTGGGTGAGAGACAGAGAGATATGGTGATAAGAAAGGTGACAAAGCAGTAAAATTTCATGGTTTGTAATGCAATAGAAAAACAAGATATTTGTCGAGTCCTATCTGGTGGGTGTCAAAATATTTTATCATTTTGATTTTAAAGGCCTTATGTTCCTGGATTCTCTTAAAATTTCCTTTTACTATTCTTACTATAAAATCATTGATGAAGTGTCGTCCCACGGACAAGATATCTTGATGGACATTGCCATTTTTAATTTTAGATTCTGCTTTGTTTCTCCAATGTAGCACCCTTCTTTACACTTTTTGCATTGTTTCTCATCCCTCCTCCTGTGAGACTGTCATTGGAAAGCTTTTATAATTCACTTATTTATACTGGTATTTATCAACATTTAGTTATTTCTGATCTGATGAAGAAGAGTTACCTTTGAAAGCTAGTCCAATAAAAAAGGTATCACCTGTATTCCTTTTGTTTTATTTCTGTTTATTTCTATATATTACCTTAAAAAGTGGACTAACATAGCTACCATAGCCACCATTTCACCCATAGAAAAAACAATAAATCGGCCATTTTCTGGCTAAGGTGAAAATGGCCTTAGCACGTGGGAAAACTCTGCATAAGGGCACACTAAGGCCATTTTCTACTTCAGCTTAGCCAAAGGACTCCTTGATAAAATCTATCAGTAAGTCAACTGCCAAAAAATGGTGGAGGAAGGGAATATAAGAAATTGAATACAGGCAGTCCATTTTTAAACTGTTTTAAAGTTGAATTTGTATGTAATTTGGATCCTGTACAGTACAAAGTCTATAAAAACATTAAAGAAACAGTCCTCAAAATAAAGTACTATAGTTTAAACAGAAAGAAAAGATAGGATGTTTTCACTTACTTTTGTTCTTCATCCATCCCACTGTTCCCTCTCCACACCATATCCACCATTTCTCCTCATCCCTCTCTTCCCCATGCATCTGTACCTCACGCTTCTCCCACCACTATGTCCAATATTTCTCTCTCCCTCCCTATGCCCAACAATTCACCTCTTTCTTCATTTCTCCATGTGCACCATCTCTCTTTTCTCTCATTCAGAAACCCATGCCCAACAATTCTCCCTTTCCCCAGCTCAGCATCTCTTTCCCTCAATCCCTCCCAAGTTCATGCTCCCCTCCATCCATTCTGTGTCCCAAGTTTATGCTCCCTCGTTTCTTCCTCCCTTCCATCCTTTGTCCAAGGTTTGCGCTCCCTTCTTCTTTCTGTGTCCCAATGTGACCCTGCTTCTACCTTCCTGTGCCAACACACCCCCTCCTTCCTCCCTTCCTATCCCAACACAACTTTCCTCCTCTCTTCTATGTCCCAACTCACCCCTTGTAGTCCTTCCCTCCTTTCCGCAGGTGTTTTCCTCCTCTGGTCAGCTGCCTCCTCCCAGCCGCACTTCTCTTCGCAAAGCCGCTGCCGCGGCTCCTACAAGCAGCCCATGTCTGACCCAGAAGCCTTCCCAGGCTGTGTGTAGGAATTGCATCTGGGAGGAGGCAGCCAGCCAGAGGAGGTAAACACCCGCAGGAGGAAGGGAGGCACGAATGTGGGAGCAGAATGGAGTGAAGGACTACAAGGGGTACGTTGGGACACGGAAGGGAGGAAGTGGGGGCACTTTGGCACAGGAAGTGAGAGGCAGGACCCCGGTTCATAAGTACGAGTCTGACATAAGTCGGACATTCTTAACCCAGGGATTGCCTGTAATTGCTTCATAATGTAAAAAGAGCAAGGTGAATGAAGGTACAGGCTTCTGCTAGTATTTTACAATGGAGACATGGAACTCTTGCATTAGATCAAAGATTTTTATTCTAAAAAAAAAGAAAAATTGTGTACTGCCTCCTTGAATTCTTTTATGCCACAGTTTGTAAATTACATAAACTTAAAAAAAATAAATTTCAACCATTAAAACATTAATTTGCCAATGATGAAAATTTATATTCCAGTTACAGAATGTTTCTACCATTGCTTTACAATATTCCATAAAACTGGACAGTCTTTTGGTAACAAGGCACGAAGAGCAACAGAAACGCCCTCCATTTCTTGGCTCTGGTAGAGAAGCCTCCAGTCTAGTTGGTAAATATTTTCTTTGAATTCTTGCTTTAGTATACTCGGAGAACTCGTGTTTTGTAGGCTAGTGGAAAATAATTCAGTTATTCACAGCCACCAAGTCGAACGGACCAAAAACTGAATCCGGAGCAGCAAGGAACATTTCTGAAGCCAGCCAAGCAACTCAGTGGTAGTGCACACCATCCCCCAGATTCCATATAGGTTGCCAAAATTTTGTTGTCTAATTAGTTAATAAGCCTTTACCAATCAATAGAAAAAGAGAAAAATGAATGCAGATAAAGACCATATGGCCTATCTACCGTGTTTCCCCGAAAAAAAGACCTACCCCGAAAATAAGCCCTAGCATGATTTTCAGGGTAGGTCTTAATATAAGTCCTACCCCTAAAACAAGCCTTAGTTAGATCACCCCCGAAGCCCCTCCCGAATGTCCCCGACACTCTCCGACTCCATCCCTGGATTTGCCAGCAGCAAGTACTCCCCCCCCCGCTGCACAGCTGAACCCCACTGACTCACCCACCCCACTTACCCTCCCGCTGCAGCATCTTTCCATCTCTCCCTCCCATCCAAACCTGCCAACTCTCCCACCGCGAGACCGACATACCTCCATCCAAACAGCAGCATCGGCAGCACTTTAAACAGGCTGCTTCGTGGTCTTCTCCCACTGGGTCCTACCCTCTACCGCATCACTGGGAAGGAGGAAAAATGGTTGACTCGAATATAAGTCAGGCGGCTTAATATTCATATTCCCTACCCTGCCAGGATCTGCACCCAGCGCCCCCTCTTTTCCTTGTCAAGCTCTGCACCCAGCCCCCTTCCCTCCCTCCTCTGTCAGGCTCTGCACACATCTCCCGTCCTGCCAAACATTGCATACAGTCTCCTTCCCTCCCTCCCTCTCCACCCTGCCACCCCCCTCCCTATCATGTCCATTGTACCTCCTCTGACACTGGAATCCCTGGTGGTCCAGAGGTGCAGCAGGCAGGAGTGATCTTTCAGCGCTCCTGCCCCGCTTCTAAATTGGTTGGTCGCTATCGTGAGTTCCGGCTTCAGCCACTGAGCAGTACTGAGCTTTGGCGTGCTTGGTGCTAAGCGGCTTCCTGAATGGAACTCGTGGCAGTGACTGACCGGATTAGCAGGACAGGAGCACTGAAAGCTTGTTCCTGCTCACTATACCTCTGGACCACCAGGGATTCCAGCGGCAGAGAAGGTACGATGAACAGGGCAGGGAAGGGGGATAGGGTGCAGAGCCTAGCAGCCCGGCGGAGGCCTGCAATAAGTTTGGAGGAGGGGCACTGGCCCATTTATAAACTGGGACCCCCATTTTTGGCCCAATTTTTTGGTCCCAAAATCCCGGTTTATATTAGAGTATATACGGTAGATCACTTTCCAGAGAACCTTGGTGACTTAAGCGAAGAGCAAGATGAAAGATATCACCAAGACATAAAAACAATGAAAGCCAGATACCAAGGAAGATGGGATTCCTAGCGGCTATTGTTGGAATCTTATGCAGATTCCGCTCTTGGAATTCTTACAAAAGGAACATCTTGTGTGTCGAATAATTGGAAAGTTTGTATCATAAACTTGTGCTTTTAGTATGAAATAAGTAGATTTTTATGTTGTACATTTTTCTTTTAATTTTTAATATGTTTCCTTCATGCATAAAATATATATATATTTTTTTTATTCTTTATTCATTTTCAAATCTTGCAACAAGTGTACAATATTCAATCAATTAATTTGTACAAAATCACTTGACATTCTTAACATTATTATTATTAAATGCATATAAAAGAGACCCCACCCACACCCAGCCCATTCATCAGGAACCAACCCATTAAAATACAAGACATACCTCCCCAATCCCACACTAAAAATATTCCTATGTAATAAAAAAAAGGTGTCCAAGGTGTCCAATCATTAGAATATGTAATCAATGGCCCCCAAATCTTTTTAAAACTATTGTAATTACCTTGCTGTATAGCAAGCATTCTCTCCATTTTATAAATATGACAAACTGAATTCCACCAAAAGGTATAATTAAGTTTAGTATAATCCTTCCAATTTCCAGTAATATGTTGAATGGGAACCCCTGTCAGTATAAGCAAAAGCTTATTGTTATTTGTTGAAATTTGACTCTTGAATCTCATAGCAGTACCAAATAAAATAGTATCATATGAAAGGGCAACATGATTTTCTAACATTGAATTAATTTGGGGCTAAATTAACTTCCAAAAGGCATTGACAAAGATATTAATTTAAACACTGCATTAAAATATCGAGCAGAGTGAAGAGTGGTGTATGGCACGTGTTCTGAAAAACTAGAGTTGATAGGAGAAAATTGGTGCCCTTTTTGGAATCAGCAGGTCAGATATACCCAGAAACAGATCTAACATTTGAGGCACCAAAATAAGTGTTGGCCAGTATTATTAGAAGCCAATGATATGAATAAGGTTTCCAGTTGAGGTACCTTGTGCACCTGTGGGACTTTGGTTTCATTTGTTTAGATATTTTAATTGTTGACTACATGGGTTTCCCATATAGTTTCCTAAAGTATATGAGTGTATACAAGCCTACTTTCTATAGTTTTTGGTTTTGTGGGTTTGCAAGTGTTGTTAGTTTTGTAGGAAAGATGATTTAATTTACCCATTTCTGAGTTTGCCTTGTTATTCTAACTGTATATTATGCTGAGGTTAGTGTTCTGTAGTGAATCTCAAATTGCAGGCCACTATTTCTACAGGCCCGCAGAACTTTAGTGGCTTCAGTGTGTTCAGTGTGTCTCCAGTAGAAGGAATTCTTGATCCTGGGATAACCCAGGATTTCACAGTCACCTTCAGGCCAGACCACGAGAGTTTGTACTATTCGGACTGCCTCAAGGTGGAGCTCTTCGGCAAGGTAAGACAAAGATGCTGTGTTAATTATAAATTCCACAGAATGAGTGTTAAAGAGCAAAACATTTGCTCTTTCTAAGCTGGGCATTATGTTCTAGCTAACATGTGGTAGTTGACAATAATATGTGTTATCTTCAATGACACAGCTTAGGTGGGATTTATTGCTAAATAATCATGAGCTCTGAAGCATGCAGATGTATGCAAAACACCTCATTATTAGACAGAATAGCTACATAAACAGTGTTACCTGTGGAAAATTAACAACAGGAGGAACCTAAAGGAACTGGTGCTTAGGGGAAAATACCCTTCTAACCACCCAATTCCTCAATAAATAATAGCCCCTCAATCTATTCACTCCTGATCCATTTTCAAATAACAGCCTCCCATTGGTCCTTCCACTCGAGCTTCCCACACTTTCTTGGTGCCTATGAGGGGGGTTCCCAGCAGTTAGTGAGGAGATGGCAGGAGCGATGCCCAGGCAAATCCCTCAGTCAAAATGGTGGCCTCAGACCCACTAGTGGTAGTTTTGAGGTACTGCTGATAGGGGTTCAGGCTGTGAATTAAGGGAGCACTCTCTTAGAAGCTTAATTACGCAAGTATATTGTTTGTGAGAAAAGACCTGCGGAAAGTCTTTTATGGCTAGTAACCCAAACTGGGAGATTTTAATAAATAGTGAAAGTCTGTCTTACAATATAAGATTCCTTTGATCTGGTATAACTGTATTAATATGGAGCGGAAGAATGGCCTAGTGGTTAAAGCTGCTGCCTTAGCACCCTGAGGTTGTGAGTTCAATTCCAACCTGCTTCTTGTGACTCTGGACATTCCATTGCTCAGGTACCACAGTTAGAGTGTGAACCTGCCGGGACTGATAGAGAAAATACTTTAGAGTATCTGATTACTATTGAATGTATTGTAAACCACTTTAGGTGAATCTCTTCATAAAAAGCAGTAAATAAGTAATCATACATGTTGCTGGAATAATATTCAGTCATAGGTGTAAAATGTTTGCTTCATATAGAAAATAGCTCATGTGATCCAGCTGAAAGGAGCATCAAGAAACCACATAATGTTCGTGGAAGGTGGTGACCCTCTAGGTGTTTCTGTTGAATCTTTGAGTATAACACCAACCTATGAAGACAGCATTAAAGGTACTAAGTTCCCTTCTTAAAACATGGCTGTTGCCATTTTCTCTGCTTCTAAAGACCATTTGGCCTATTTAGTCTGCCTATCTATACCAATAACTACGCTTAATAATTCCTACCTCTCCCTCTGAGATCCTCTGTACTTGTCCAATGCTTTATTAAATTCAAATGCCATTTTCATTTCAAGCTCCTCTAGATAGCATAAGAACAGTTATACTGGGTCTAGCAGATGCTCCATCTAGTCCAATATACTACTCCCAACAGTGGCCAAAACTCCCAAATAGTGGCAACATTCATGCTACCGATCGCAGTGGCTTCCTCCATGTTTGTTTCACTAGCAGACTATGGGTTTGAAACTCCTATAGCCAAACCCACCGCCCCATCACTGTGTATGAAGATTTAGAAAAAATACTAGATATGTGCTATTCTGATAATAGTGAGCTTTCAACGGCAAAAAAAAGTGAACTTCTACTTATCTTTTAAAGATGTTTAGCTTCAGTCCCTGGCTGAACTACATATTTCTGAATGTATGAGTGAAAAAAGAAAAGTACCTTTCTTATACAATTTATTTTTTATTTTTTTTCAAATTCTTTATTCATTTTTTCATCTTCAACCTCCTAAAACTTGCAAAACCTAACAAACTAATTAATCCCCCTACTACCTTCATATATTATGACTAAGTCTGCAGACAGCAAAACTGCCAAAACTTCCCTAAGATCCTTCACAACCGTTAGAGCAGGGGTCTCAAAGTCCCTCCTCGAGGGCCGCAATCCAGTCGGATTTTCAGGATTTCCCCAATGAATATGCATGAGATCTATTTGCATGTACTACTTTCATTGTATGCTAATAAATCTCATGCATATTCATTGGGGAAATCCTGAAAACCCGACTGGATTGCGCTAGAGGTATTATTCTATCCGGATCTATTGCTTAATCTGCTCTTAGTATAGCTAACTCCTCATGAAGATGATCTCGTTTAAGGACTACCTTACTTCCATTTCTATTTGTGTTTATGGTAGTCAGAAGAAAGACATGAAATGACACAGTTATATGCTGAATCTCTGCCCTAAGAAATTATCGGTAGATATATTTCATAAGTTAAAGAAACGGTGTATTTCTTCTTTATATTAGTATCTATTCTTTGATCCTCTCTAACTTATTGTGGGCTAAATATTTGAGATATCTTTTTTTTATTTTTCAAGATTAACCCCCTCTTCTATTAAACTGTGCTCATAGAGTTCCTATGAGCATCGGAAGCAGCGCAGGCCATTCAGCACGGCTCTCTGCGCTAAAAACTGCTAGCGCAGTTTAATAGAAGAGGGGATAAGTGTATTTTGGTATTTTCTTGATCTATATCAAGCTGAATGTATTTTGTTTGATTGTTAATATAATAAGATGCATAAATAATAATATTAAAAAAGAAAAGGATATTTTCAACATCCACTAGCAGCTTCTATATTATGTTAAACTGCTGATTCTTTGTCTGTTTAGAGAAAGAGGAAACTATAAAACTTGTGCTACTCAAGCTGCGGTATGTCCAGACACAGGGCACGATCACACCAGCGTTTAGAGAAATTCACATCGGCTTTGTGCGTTCAAGCCAGACACCAGTAAAGAAGGTAAATGCCCTGGTGATCACAAATCTAGCCTTTATTCAGTATCCTTATTGAAATCACCTGGGCATGTTCAGAAAGCTAGAGGAGGTAGCATGAAATAGGAATGAGAAATAGTATATAGGTCAGTCCAACAAAATAAGAATAATAATTTATATCCTAAGTAAAAGGAAATGAATATGCATTATCGGTGCAAAATCCTTATTGAAATCACATAGGTATTCCAAGAACTAGGTGTGTTCACAAAGCTAGAATGGGAAGCATGAAATAAGAATGAAAAATAAAATATAGACCAGCCCAACAAAAAAGTTGAACAATGGGGGCACATTTTAAGCTTGTTGAAAATATGGAAAGAAAAAAGAGTGTCTGAATGGCTGAAAAATCTAATCTAATCTGGTATTCCTGAGTCGCGCTATGCCTAAACAGGTTCAAGGCGACTTATAATGTTTTGAGTTACAGAATGAATATACTACTTTATAGTAGTTTGAGGAGGTCAGCATTATGGACAGGGTAATAGAGAAGAGAATGGAGGTTCTTTGATGGTACTGGTATAGCGTTTGAGTAGAGGGTGAGATTTAGTGATATTAATTATTTTGAGTTAGTTGTCTACGGTGTGTATGCTTTCAAAGAAGAGTGTTTTTAATTTTTTTCGGAATCTGTTATAGAATGTTACTATCCTGGGAAGGTTGGGAGGTTGTTCCAGGTCTTGGTGCCAAGATATGTGAAAAGCGAGTCAAATACACATTTGTATTTAACCCCTTTGGGAGACGGGAGTAGCAGTTGAAGCAATTTCAGTTTTTGGTTTATGTAGACCAGGAGTTGACAAATAAGTTTATGAGCGATTCAGTAGTTTTTGCATATAAGATTTGAAACATTAAGCATGATAGTTTGAAGGTAATGCAGGTTTTGACAGGCATCCGGTGTAAGTTCTTATAGTAGGGTAAGATGGAGTCAATTTTTTTTAGTTTGAATATCAGTCTGACCGCCATGTTTTGAATCATCTGTAGTTTGTTCAGGAGAGTAGAGTTTAGACCTGCATAGAGGAAGTTGCAATAGTCCAATTGGGATAGTATGAGCATTAGTATGGAAAAGTGATGTTCTTGAAAAAAGGGCCTGATGAGTCTTAGTCCTCATATTGTAGAAGGTTTTCTTACTTATATTGGATACTTGAGATTCATACAATAGGATGGAGTCAAGAATGACTCCTAGTACCTTGGATGTCTTGTTGATCTCCAGCGTGGATCCTGAGGTTAGAGTTACAACATTAGGAACTGTGTGTACAGTGTTATGAAACCACAGCTTATAACAATGCCAATTAAAGTCTGAAAGGCACAAAGAGTGAGAGACCAATGAACTGAAAAACGAAACAAACCGAAACAGTTAAGAAGTGAAAAAATCAAAACAAACATAATCATGAGGAAAAACCAAACATTGAGACCAAAACCAAAAAATGTGCATGAGAAAACAAACTTTTTTCATTCTTATTTCATGCCTCCCATTCCAGCTTTTTGAACACACCTATTTCTTGGACCAGCTATGTGATTTTAATAAGGCTATGTTATCTTACCCTTATGGATAGTTCTTTTGCACTGATAATGCAACTGACTTTACTCTATAACTTGCACACCCAAATTTGCACTCTGGTTGGAAATTTGAGTGCGCAAGTTTATAGAATTAGAGGGAATGTGTTCTGAGAGGAAGCTGGTCTATTTCCAGATTACTTTGGATTTACCATATGCTTATTTCTTGCATTTTACATCTCTATTTCAGTCTATAGAATTTACCTTGGAAAATGTTTCGGTCTTAAATCAGAATGGATTCACTGCTGAGCCTGTAAAAGGAATGGTGGAGCCTGGGCAAAGAAAATCCATCAGTGTTTTTTGGACGCCACCTGCCGGATTTGATGTACGTGAGACCATAGGAAAACAATCCATCTGAAATAGACCATTTGGTTAGGCGCTGCTAGGCACCCTAATCACGGACACCTAGAAACACCTAACTAAAATTTTTGCACAACTTAATTGTTTTCTAATGGGTTAAATTGGTAATTTAGATTGTGCATAGATATTCATGCGATGCCTAGTGAGGTCTAAGTCGAGGCACTCTCTAATGCCTAAACACATATTTAGACAAACCAAAGTAAAGCGAATTACAATAGTCAAAAACAGGGGTCAACACTGGAGTAATGGCAGTTTGAAAGGTGTTCAACGAGCGAAAATCCCTCAATCTTCATAATAGACGTAGTTTTAAAAAAGCCGTTGACACCACAGCCTTAATTTGCACTTAAAAGATAAAGTAGAATCAAGGATAATACCTAAATATTTGCATTGGCTAAGTACAGAGATCTTTACACCATCAAAACCAATCTCAGTTGGAAACATATTTAATGGATTATTACGTTTGAAACATAAAATTTGAGTCTTCGCCACATTGAGCTTAAGACAATTCTGAAACATCCAATCCCACTATAGTGTCCAGAAAAGCGGGATTCCTTACATAGTTTCGATATACTTTGCGATTGTTTAAACATTTAAGACCTTTGAAAATGCATTGGAATAATGGAATTATTTTCTTAGTTAATTCATAATTTGTGTGCAAAGCGTCCTCCTTCAACATTTACATATTCAGAAAGGGGCCAATATTCAGAGCAATTTAAGCAAGCTAGAGAGGCTCTGGCTTGCTTAAATTGCCCAGGGCCACAGAACCATCAATATTCAGCGGCACCAAGCCAGCCAATGCTGCTGAATATTGGCTCTGACTGGCCCCAAAAAACTGGGATAAATTGCATTCAGAAAGCTCTATCTCTTTCTTTTAACGTACTTTAATACATTGTCAATGACTTACACATGTATATATTCTTTTTTTATTTTTTATTTTAACAGAAGAATTCGGTGACTGCCACAGCACAACTAACAGTAAAAGGCGACATTATAGAGAAGTACAAAATTATGTGCTCAGCATTTGTGATTTCATCATAAATGGATGACAAGTGAGGTGGGCATTTTGAATATCAGTGTGAAGGATGTTATAGTGTACCTACTAACTCAAAAGGAACTTATTTAGGATAAGTTTTATACAATTAATTGATAAGGATTATTTTTTCAATCATTAAACTTTCAACTTTTCTCCAGCATTTGGTATGTGTTGATGTGTATGTAAGTTTGGGAGGCTGTGGAACCCAGGGAACGTTAACAATAAATCAGGAAACATTTCCCCCTCTGGTCCCATCTCTAGTTGCTTTCAACTAATTACTCTAAACACTATTTTAGTACTAATAAATCCATAATTAATAGGGATAGACACAGGAGAAACATAAGGAAATATTTCTTCAGGGAGAAGGTGGTGGAGGCATGAAAAAAAAACTCCCAATGGAAGCAGTGAAGGCAAAAGTGGTATGGACTAGAGAGCTGCATGGGAACAGGGCCGATGAGAATCCCACAGAATCTGTGGGAATCCTGTGTGGTTCCCCCCAGATCCTCGGTGACCCCTGGGGTCACGGGGATCCCGCAAGGTTAGAAGCATCTCATGCAGGGCTCCCACGATGTACCTGTCTCCTGGCTCAGATGTCCAAGAAGGCCTCCTCCTTCCTTCCAGCTGTACTTGTTTCTTCACAAAGCCACGGGCAGTAGTTCCTATGTGATATCAGGTGGCTCTGACATCAGAGAGAAGGCTTCCAGGTCAGCCAGGGGCAGCATGTAGAAACCACTGCCCACAGATGTGAAGAAACAAGTGTGCCTGGAAGGAAGGAGGAGGAGGCCTACTTGGACATCTTAGAGCCATCCAGAACACAGGTACACATCTGTGGGAGGGGGCACAAACTTGGGACACAGAATGGAGAGAAGGAGGGAGAGGGGTGTATTGGGGCAGGGGAGGGAGGGGGCACATTGGATCACAGAAGTAAGGAAGGAAGCATGCACCTGAGACATAGATTGGAAGGAAGAAAGGAGGGAGAGGGCACGAACTTGGGACACTGAATGGAGGGAGGGAGGAAGGGAGGGGCGTGAACTTGGGACAACTTGGGACAAAGAAGTGAGGGAGAGGTGCACGAACTGGGGACATAGAATGGAAGAATGGAGGGAGGGAGGGAAAGAGATGCTGAGATGGGAGAGGGAATAGAAAGAGAATTGTTGGGCATGGGTGTGTGTAAGAGAGAAAGAGAGATGGTACACATGGGGAATGGAAGAAAAAGAATTGTTGGGCATAGGGAGAGAGAGACTTGTTGGACATGGTGGTGGGAGAAGAGTGTGGTAGAGATGCATGGGGAACAGAGAGATGAGATGGAGAAATGTTGGATAGGGTGGTGGAGAAGGAACAGTGAGATAGATGGAAAGGGATGCACGAGGGAGGAATGTTGGACATGGTAATGGAGGAAGAGATGTGGCGTGGTACTGAAGAGGTGTGATTAAAGGAGAAATGGGGTGGTGGGCAAGGGTGAAAGATGCTGCACATGGTCCAGGAAATGAGAGAGGAATAAATGTTGGGTGTGGCAGTAAAGGGGGTGGGAGAGATGCACCCTAGATCCATCTCTCTCCCCCTTTTCTCACTCCCTTTGTAGCAAGGGAGGGAATGAGAGAAAGATGGTGGACAGTGAGAAATAGGGAGACATGTTGCACATGAGAGTGGAGGAGAAAGAGGAAAAAATGTTGTGTAGTGGTGGGGAGGGGAAAAAGAGGAAGATGGATTCAGGACAGAAGTGAGTGAGGATGCTGTACAATGGGAGGGAGGGAAGAGAGAAATGCTGATCCATTGGTTCCTCCTATTATGGTCAGCAACTGCTTGAAGAAGAATTTGCACAAGACAGGAGGAAAGCTGAAAAAAGAGAAACTGGAACCAACTTAATGGAAAAAAATCTCCAGATTTGATATGGTTTTATAATAAAGCTAATTTGCATTGAATGATAACAAGAGATTTGAATTATAAAATGTAGGCTTCTTTAGTTAATGCAGATCTCAAAATATACCATTCATATTCGGTCTATTCAAGAACCCAGACATTCAGAGGAGAAAAAGCCTCAGTTATAAGGAGCCCCACCCTGGGTTTTTGTTTTGTTTTTGGTTTATTTTTAATCTTTATTCATTTTAAAACTTTCAATAAGTGTGATACAATATACAATCAATTTCATTTAACATCACTTAAAACTCTTACAGAATTCCTTCAAAAGCAATTACCCTCCCTCCCCTACTGTCATTTCCTCATTCAAAGACCTTAAGTATCCCACCCTCCCCCTGGATGTGTACAATCAGCTTAAGAAAAGAAAAATATTATCAGTCCTTACAGTATTTTTCTAATGGTCCCCAAACCATCCTAAATTTATTTAAATGCCCCTGCTGTATGGCCAGAATATGTTCCATTTTGTAAATGTGACATAAAGAAATCCACCAAAAGGTATCATTTAAACCAGGGGTCTCAAAGTCCCTCCTTGGGGGCCGCAATCCAGTCGGGTTTTCAGGATTTCCCCAATGAATATGCATGAGATCTATGTGCATGCACTGCTTTCAATGCATATTCTTTGGGGAAATCCTGAAAACCCGACTGGATTGCGGCCCTCAAGGAGGGACTTTGAGATCCCTGATTTAAACGATTCCAATTTTTTCAATTTTTCGTAATATGTTGTATGGCAACCCCTGTCATGATGAGTAAGACTTTATTATGATTAGATGATATTTGACTCTTAACTCTCATTGACATCCCAAACAGAATAGTATCATATGACAATGCCACTGGATTTTCTATCAGATTATTAACTTGGGTCCATATAGATTTCCAAAAATTAAGTATTAAAGGACAATAGAATAGAAGAACCCCTGTTGAACCACTCTGGGGAACATAAAACAGGTAGGCTCGTCAGCCATCAGCTGAAAAAACTCTACTTCCATGCATTACTCAATGTTCAAGCATTTCAAATTACATTTGTACAGCTCTAATACATATCATTATCTAACTCTAATGCATATGAAATTCACTATCTAATTCCTAATTCGCAATATAAACATTTGCTGAACATGGTCTGGGCAGTTCTCCCAGACATGCATGTAACACAGAATTCTGTAGTTATGCACATCACTTGGTGTACTTAGGCGCCAACAGTTATGCCTAACTGCTGGCATCTAAATTTACATGTGCTAATGCCAACTTACACTCAGAGTTGGCGTTAGGAGGAAGCAAACAGAGCAGCTGCCCTGGGCCCCACCTCTCCAGGGAGCCCTGTGGGCCAGAATGTCCTTCCCTTCTCCCCCCCCTCACCAGTAAAAATACAAGGAGGTCACTGGGGCGGCAGCAGTTCTCTAATGCTGCCCACCACCTCAGTGCTGTTCCTCTGTGGCGGTCCACCCACATGGAAACAGGTAGTTGCATCAGAGAGGGCGGTCCACGTAAAGGAATGGTGCCAAAGAGGCTGTGGGCAGAGCTTACTGCTGCGCCGGTGACCTCCTTGCATTTTTACATGTGAGGGGGGCTTCAGAAATGGGTGGGGAGAAGGGAAGAACTGGTCCATGGGGGGACCCAGGAGCAGCTGATTTTAAAAGTGAAGGGAGGGATGCTGGATAGGAGGGCATTTGGTTGACCAGGGGGGGTGGGGAGGGAAGGAGGGAGGGAGGAAGAAGGGAGAGATGCTGGATAAGAGGGCATTTGATGGGTGGAGAAATCGGGGGTTAGGGCAGGGAGGAGAGGGATTGGAGGGGTTCCTCCTTAATTTCTGCCCTGGGCCCCAGCATGTCTAACACCGACCCTGCCTATGCTAGTTTTCTACAAAGGCACATTGACGCTCGGATGCTGTAACAGAATTGGCATACGGCATTGGAGTGCTCATCCCCTGTGTGTACCTGGTAGAACCATAGAAATGACAGTAATGATAATAATATGTGTCCAACTCATCATCACTCTTCAGCTGAACTGGTAGAGTCTTTAACGAGATAAGCTTCATTTTACTAAGTAAGCATTGGTGAAAATTTAAGGTTTTCACCAAATGTGTTGTCAAAATACAAACAGTAAAACCTAAACACAAATTTTCTCAACACCCTTCAAGAGTGAAGTAGTTTTTTAGGATCTCATACGTAGACCAGATGTATAATCAAAAGCTAAACATGTTAAAACTTATTTTAAATGCTGGATGAAATAACTCAGCCTGATTAGCAGTGAAGCCACATAATCCAAGCTTATCCAATGCCGTGTCTCATTTTTCAAGAATTGGTGCCCATAGACTTCAGTGACATCATAATCTCTAGTAGGAAGATATTTAGCACTTGAGCCATCTCCACAGAAGCAGAGGAGTGTGTAACATAGTGGTTAGGGTTACAGCCTCAGCACCCGAGGTTAGGGGTTCAAACCTTACGCTGCTCCTTGTGGCCCTGGGCAAGTCACTTAATCCTGTGAGCCTGCTGGGAAATGCTTGAGTACCCGTGGTATTCCTAGCTAATCTTGTGTAAACTACATAGAACCTAAAGGTAATGCGGTCTAGAAATGGATTTTTATGTTTATGTTCGACTCCTACTCCTGCTATTAAAAGCATAAGCATAAGAACATAAGAATCGCCGCTGCTAGGTCAGACCAGTGGTCCATCGTGCCCAGCAGTCCGCTCCCTCGGTGGCCCCCAGGTCAAAGACCAGTGCCCTAACCGAGACCAGCCCTACCTGAGTTCCAGTTCCACAGAAACTTATCTAACTTTGTCTTGAATCCCTGGAGGGTGTTTTCCCCTATGACAGCCTCCGGAAGAGCGTTCCAGTTTTCCACCACTCTCTGGGTGAAAAAGAACTTCCTAAATTCTCTACTCTGAATCTAATATACTGGTAAATATAACATAGATCCAGGACAAAGATATAAATATCTAAGTATAATTTACCATATATTACAATGTAAGTTCTTGTTTTGAAGCTATATTTTTTTTTGGTATATTCAACCCCACCCCAAATTGTTTCCGATTCCAACTCCACAACTCTGACTCCACAGCCCAGCTTAGAACAAACCTTGTGGAATATCGTGTACTTTTAACATTTGTTTAATTTCGGGGGGAATTCATCAAAGAGTGCTAAATGCGTTAGTGTGTGCTATTGCACCCTTTGATGAATTTCCCCCTAAATATTGAAGTGAACCAAAAGAGTTGTCTGCTGTTCGATTAACAGCTGCTGAGTCTCACCTCCTGTTGATCACTGGAAAATCCTCATTGTTCAAATGCTAATTAAAGGCAAATACAGAGTCCTAAGGTCCTGATTGTAATTGTTAGCTCAGAATGCATTTTTGTGAGGGCTCATTGCAATGCCCCAATAGCAGGTTGATTTAATGCGAGAATATAACTTTTCTAAAAATGTTAAATGTCTGGTAACCAGTGGGCAGCAATTTTTTTCCACAGTGAAAAATGTCAATATGGCTCACCTACTTCACTTTCAGCTGCTGTTACACTGGACAGTAGAGTTCCACAAGTATTATCCCCTCTTCTATTTAATACTTTTTTAGTCTGTTAGCAACTTTAATCCAGGACCATAACATAAAAATGTTCTAATCTTCCCAGTGCAACCGCATTTTATAAATCTAGCTCCTCTTCAATCTTGCACAGTATCGATTGCGTCCTGGCTTTCATCTCATGGACTTGTCTTGAATCCAAATAAACACAGGCTTTTTTTTTGGTTCCTATAATTCTAATAAATCTTTTTGGAACAAATTTAGGCCTCCTTTTATCGAGCCATAGTAGGGTTTTTTTAAATCATGTAGTAAGATTTATGGTGTACTAATCAGTTACATAAACAAATACGTGCCTGTTAGTTTCCTAGGGAAGACCATAATATCTCATCCAGGTTCAGCTAGCTTTGCTTACTTACACGACGCAGAGACTCAGGCGTTATGAAATACTTTTATTATGAAAATAGAAAAATATAGTTCATAAGCCAGCAGCAATAACTATTATTGTTCACAAAATATCTGAATACATATATGAAACTCAGTACATAATTATTACAACACACTTGCTAGATAAATAAGTAAAACTAATTCTTACACTCTAAATAATTCCTTATAATAATAATTCCTGATTAGCAGCAAACTATTACAGTTATCACCAAGAGTAGCTTTACAAATCCTTATCCTATAGACCAGGGGTGTGCAACCTGTGGCCCGAGGGCCACATGTGGCCCCGTGAAGTATTTTGTGTGGCCCTGGTCGAGGGTGATGCAGTGTTTTCCTCTGCTGCCCCTTGGTGTGTACCATCTTGCCGGCTCCCTCCTATGTCTTGCTGCAGCTTTTGCACATTTGTGCGGCCCCAGAAACATTTTTTTCAGCCATTGCGGCCCAGTGAAGCCAAAAGGTTGGACACCCCTGGGTTAAACTGTTCCTGTGTGGTGTAAGAATCTGTCCACTGATGCAAAAAGGTGTCTCTCCACTGGTGCACTTGATGGAAGGCTCGTATTCTTCAGAATAAACACTTCTTTCACAGTTGGATAGTGCTGGAGACTGGATATATCATGTGCAGAGATCTAGTTCCGACTGCACAGTGTTGTCCTCTTTATTTGATTCATAGAATCAGAAGAAGCTGGTGTCTTCACTGGAAGATTGTGCTGTATTAGGAATTGTGTTTGCAGCATCAGCCCGAGCCTGCATTGCACGCATCAGCAAGTATTTGGCATGAGCTCTGGCAGCATCTGACTGGATCCAGCACAGCTTGAATTGTGTATGTGAAACACTTGCTACTATCAAAACACCCTTAGCTTCATGTTGACCAAAGCACTTAATGATTCCATTCATTAACCGATGAGCATTTTGAAATGTTTTTAATGCTCAGAGCCATTAAGAAACACATTTGAAAATAAAGTATGTTTCATATGTTGTAATGTTCATATAGTTCATATAGATATAATTAATAAACAAAGTAACTATTAATTATCTAGTTAATTTATTTTAGTAACTAGTAAAGTAACTATTTACATTTAGTGATGAGTAACTGAAGTTAGTAACTAGTTACTTTTTATCCAATATAACTAGTGACAGTAACTAGTTACATTTTTACAGTAACTAGCACAGTGAGACCCTGTACATTGTGACATGATCTCAATTCCTTAGTTTTTGCCGGGAGAAGCTTAGGGGAGACTAAGGATACAGGTTTTCAGGGATGGTAGGTGTGGGAGGTTTGATTCAGATAGGGGGTTTTAGGGATTTTACTGATGCTTTCATGGTCTATTGCACATTTATTTGGAAGATCTACAACTGTGCAACTTTATACTATATATTTTTTCAATGTGTTCCATATGCCAGATTTCATACATACAGTTTGTGATCTGGGGTGGAGCTGAGCACCCTGGATACTTCATGTTTTATTACATTTTTATTTATTACTGGAGGGTTTTCTGCTGTGGGTAATGGTATGGAAGGAGGGAATAAAACAGGGGAAACAAATCCACAAACTCAAATACATAAAGTAAGAAGTGGAATTGTCCTAATCAGACAATTATGTGGGTAATGGTGCTGCATAATAGAATAGTGTCCTGGAACGTAGGGGTATTGTGTCCCTAGCAAAATGCACAAAAATATTGACTTCACTTAAGAAGAAAGGGGTTAAATGTGAGCTGTTTCAACTAATAGCCAATCTGTCGATCAAATCAGGAAAGATTCTGGAAGACTAGAAAGTGGCGAATGTTACGCCGATCTTCAAGAAAGGATTGAAGGGAGATCCGGGAAACTACAGACCAGTGAGTCTGACTTCGGTACTGGGAAAAATGGTAGAGGCGCTGATAAAGGACCGCATCATTGATCACCTTGATGGACACAAACTGATGAGGACCAGCCAGCACGGCTTCAGCAAAGGAAGATCTTGCTTGACAAAACTTACTGCACTTCTTAGAAGGAGTAAATGGGCAGATAGACAAGGGTGACCCGGTCGACATGGTATATCTAGATTTTCAGAAGGCGCTCGACAAGGTCTCGCATGAACGTCTACTTTGAAAAATTGCGAGCCATGGAATCGAGGGTGATATACTAACATGGCGGATAGGAATCAGAGATTGGGGGTGAATGGACAATACTTGGACTGGAAAAGCGTCATGAATGGAGTGCCGCAGGGTTCGGTGCTTGGGTCTGTGCTTTTCAACATATTTATAAACGACCTAGAAATTGGCACGACGAGTGAGGTGATTAAATTTGTGGATGATACAAAATTATTCAGAGTAGTAAAGACACAGAAGGATTGTGAAGACCTACAAAGAGACATAAATACACTTGAGGAATGGGCCATGAAATGGCAAATGAGGTTCAACGTGGATAAGTGCAAGGTGATGCATGTCGGTAACAAAAATCATTTGCACGAATACAGGATGCCCAGTGCTATACTCAGAGAGAGACCCCAGGAAAGAGACTTGGGAGTACTTGTAGACAAGTCAATGAAACCATCTGCGCAATGCGCAGCAGCGGTGAAAAGGGCAAACAGAATGTTAGGAATGATTAAGAAGGGGATCATGAACAGATCTGAAAAGGTTATCATGCTGTTATACTGGGCCATGGTATGCCCCCACCTGGAATACTGCGTCCAACACTGGTCGCCTTACATGAAAAAGGACATAGTACTACTCGAAAGGGTCCAGAGAAGAGCAACAAAAATGGTTAAGGGACTGGGGAAGTTGCCGTACATTGAGAGGCTAGCGAACCTGGGCCTCTTCTCCCTTGAAAAGAGGAGACTGAGAGGGGACATGATCGAAACATTCAAGATATTGAAGGGAATTGACTTAGTAGAGAAAGAGAGATTGTTCACCCTCTCCAAGATGAAGAGAAAAAGAGGGAACTCGCTAAAGTTAGAAGGGAAAAGATTCTGTACAAACGTAAGGAAGTTCTTCTTCACCCAGAGAGTGGTAGAAATCTGGAACACTCTTCCGGAGGCTGTCATAGGGGAAAGCACTCTTCAGGGATTCAAGAAAAGGTTGGATAAGTTATTGATGGAACAGAACATACGCAGGTAAGGCTAGACTCAAATAGGGCACTGGTCTTTGATCTAAGGGCACCGTGTGAGCGGACTGCTGGGCACGATGGACCACTGGTCTGACCCAGCAGCAGCAAATCTTATGTTCTTAAGACTGGGGCAAATATTGCTGGTCTGCAAGAAACTATACTGGCTTACAGCAAATGTAGGAAACTTCATCGAATGTGGGTGGGAGATGTACGGTATATTACTATGCTTCTGGTCACTGGAGAGGGGGGAATAGTGGTTCTCTTTATGAAAATGTTACAATACAAAGGGTAGATGTGAATCGCTTGTTCACTCTTTCCCAAAATACTAGGACTAGAGGACATGCGATGAAGTTATTAAATAGTAGATTTAAAACAAACCAGAGAAAATATTTTTTCATGCAATGTGTAATTAAACCTGGAATTTGTTGCTGGAGAATGTGGTGAAATCAGTTAGCTGAGCAGGGTTTAAAAAAGGCTTGGATAATTTCCTAAAAGAGAAGTCCGAACTAGGCCATTATTGAGATGTCTTGGGGAAATCCCCTGCTTATTCCTAGGATAAGCAGCATAAAACCTGTTTTACTACTTGGGATCTATCTAGGTACTTGGGACCTGAGTTGGCCACTGCCACTGTTGGAAACAGGACACTGGGCTTGACGGGCTTTCAGTCTATCCCAGTAAGGTAATTCTTAGGTTCTTCTGAATTAGTCAAGAGAGATGACAAAGGCCCTTATCTTCTTTTGAAGAAAAAAAAATTCCATTTATTAGCAGTATATGGGCCTACACTATATGATATGTTAAAAGTTTTATTAGACTCCTGATGCGTCTGTCTTGAGCAGAGCCCTGGGAACCTCATAATATTAGGAGATATGAACTTAGTATTAGACTCAACCTTAGTCCTTTCTGGAAAAGGTTTTAATTCAGGAGAGGGATCCCTCTCAGTGTTTGACTTCTTTGGACTTGGTAGATCCATTGAGATTATTACATCCAGTAGAGTGAGACTATGCACACCTCTCCATGGCCCACAATACTCTCTCATGCATTGATTACATTTTGGTCAAACGAGATATGTTTCCCTCGGTGACTGAGGTGATAACGGGCCCTAGAGGAGTGTCTGATCACTTGATGATCTGGGTGGATCTGGAACCATCCCCCTTATTACAAATCTCTGGGACAGTGATTTATCTAGCAGAGGATAAAGATTTTATACAATATCTTCATAGATGGGAGGATTACATGTTTCATAATCAAGTTCATCAAAACCAACCCTCCCTGTTCTGGAATTCTGCAAAAGCGATCCTCAGAGGTGATATTATCACCTAAATTAGTGCCCATAATAAGAAAATTGCATCAGCTTTAGTAAGATTGAAGTCCCAATTGAAAGGTGCTAGAAAAGCTTATATAAACCACCCTTGTTTGTATCACAGAGAATGTTCTCTCCTTACAGTAGTGTCTCCCAAACTTTTTTTTAGCTCTGGCACACTAAACGGAGCAAATGTTTTTTGCGGCACATTATAATTGAAATGATAAAATTGCAAAACCAACAACAAATTAAATTTCAAGAGTTATTTATTTTAAATTCTTTAAGCTCTGTATGGGTAATTGTATCAACAGTGAAACTAAAGTAGATAGAATTGAATTGCTAATCAGTGCTATGGATGTGCTTGTTTTTGAGTGCAAATTAACTCAAAACGCAGCTCGATAGTCAACAAGCAAGCACGCATTTCATCATCCACCAATTCTGCAGTCATTCTCTTTTTTTATTTAATTTCTGTTAGAGCTGAAAATTCAAGTTCGCAAAGATAAGAAGCTTCAAACGGTAACAAGGCCTTGACTGCTTTGTTGCTCTAGTTAGGATAACTACTGTATAAAAAATAAAAATAAAATTACTTGCCGTTAGTTTTCAAGGACCAATCACATCAAAGAATGATGCTTGTCTGGGCGATTGTATCCTTATGCACACAGAGGTTCATAAAATATACGACATATATGTCATCTATTCTAGTGTATACTTATGAAGGGAATTTTTTTATAATAAAGTAGAATTCTGGAATCTCTTGTGGCACACCTGGAAAATCTTCAGGGCACATCACTGTGCCATGGCACACAGTTTGAGAGACACAGGTTACATTAAATTCCTTATTTTATGAGAGAATGACCCAATGTATAAGGCTGAGCGTTCTCTAAGGTAAAACCCTGTGTGCGCGCGCACACATACACACACACACAAACCTAGCCTGGGCACACTCTGAAGGTGAACAGGCTCTGAGTCTGTTGCTTCATAGGCTGTTAAAGAAGCAAGGTTTCTTGGTTTTAAATATAATGTCTATAACTGGGCCTAGGATTGCCGATTTCCAAGTGCTAGCTCTGTTCTGACGCTGCCACACCCCAAACACAGGGTTCAACAGTCTTTTAGTTAACCAGGTCTGGCTTCAGCCAGACCTTAGAACCAGTGGCGTAGTAAGGATGAGTGGCATCTGGGGCGATGGCGCCCCTCCCCTGCCTCGCACGTGCCCCCTTCCTTTTTCCCCCCATACCTTGTTAACTTCTCCAGCAAGAGCATGCTGCCCACATCGGTGTTGGCTCGCCCGTTGACATCACTTCCTAGGCATGGGTCTTGGAAGAGATAACATAGTAACATAGTAGATGACGGCAGATAAAGACCCGAATGGTCCATCCAGTCTGCCCAACCTGATTCAATTTCAATTTTTTCTTCTTAGCTATTTCTGGGCAAGAATCCAAAGCTCTACCCGGTACTGTGCTTGGGTTCCAACTGCCGAAATCTCTGTTAAGACTTACTCCAGCCCATCTATACCCTCCCAGCCATTGAAGCCCTCCCCAGCCCATCCTCCACCAAAGAGAGTCAAAGAGAGTGCCGATGCTGACACGGACAGCAATTCTGTCAAATTTTGAAGATTCCACTGCTCGGCCCATTACTTACCTATTATTCAGAGGTGGTGCAACAGGAAATTTTTCTTCTCCATGCAAACCAGGCCTTAATAACGTTAATCCCAAAACAAAGTCTTCCCCGGGAGATGGCAGATTCTTATTGTCCAATATCAGCTTTGATTTTTAAAAATTTCTCTAAAATTCTTGCAGCTAGGCTGGCCCCATTGCTATCAACAATGATAGGAGAATATCAGATAGGATTCATGCAGGGTCGTCAATCGGTCCTCAATATTCATAAGTTACTTTTAGTAATATCACATTTTGTAGCTCATAATATCCCATCACTAATTGTCAGCCTAGATGCGGAGAAGACATTTGATAAGATGATGTGGCCTTGTTTTGTTTCAAACTCTTGCAGCTTATGGCTTTGACGAATAGTTCTTGCAGAGTAATACAGGCAGCTCTCAGCTCAAGTTTTAGTTAATGAGTTACAAACTGCCTCATTTCTCAGACAGGGCTGTGCCTTGTCTTCTCTCTAGAATAGAGGTCTGCACAGGAACGGGGATCGCGGGAATCTCACGGGTCCCGTGGGAGTCCTGTGGGAATCCCCCCCTAACCCACGGGACTCCCACAGGGACCCCTTTCTGGCCCACGGGACTCCTACAGGGACCCCCCTCTAGCCAACAGAACTCCCACGGGGATGGAAGGCTTTCGAAGCAGGGTTCGTCCATATAATATAATGGACACGTCAGCCTTAGTAAAAGAGGGGGGTTTATAAGTTAATTACCTGAACAGAAAACGAAAAAAAGGGTTCCACCAAAGAGATTCTACAAGGAAAACAGCAGCGCAAACACAAAAGAAACTGTGGAATTGATGATCTTGTCAGAAGTAATTGCTGCTTTTTATGGGGATGGGCGGGGATGGAGGTAATTCCTTGCGGGGATAGGTGGGGACGAAGAGGATGCTGGCGGGGACGGGCGGGCTGGGTGAAATTTCTGTCCCCGCGCAACTCTCTACTCTAGAACCATTATTAGTCCTTATTAGGAGCACATGGGAGATAGATGGCATTTCACTTCATGGAAAATGATTTCAAGTGTTGGCATTTGTAGATGATCTCCTGGTAATGCTGACAGAGCCGGAGAATTCTTAAAAATCTTTGTTAACCATACTTACTGAGTACAGTAACCTCTCAGGTTTTACTCTTAAGTTATAGAAATTAAAGGCTCTTCCAGGATTATCTGAGGTAAGGGTGGTTCTTTATGGTATAAAGATTCACTTGTTTTTAACATGATACAAGTTCCCCATTGGTTATGTATCTTTCAAATGCTTCCACTGTTCTTAAAGTATAGAGATGAAAAGAAACTACACAGACTTGTTACAACAATTTCTATGGAATGCAATGAGAGAAAGGTTAACACTCAAAGT
This sequence comes from Geotrypetes seraphini, assembly GCF_902459505.1. Taxonomy (NCBI): domain Eukaryota; kingdom Metazoa; phylum Chordata; class Amphibia; order Gymnophiona; family Dermophiidae; genus Geotrypetes; species Geotrypetes seraphini. The sequence goes on from NC_047098.1 coordinate 19,573,052, forward strand.
ACTTCAGACTCCAGTGGAATTGAGAAGGATGGGCTTGTTGAACTTATTTATTTGACTGTGGTCTGTGGTATGTGACATGTAAATGACTGGTTTCATAATAGGTCAGACTTTTCAATCACAGATGTCGGGGGAGAGGGGGGGGGGTGAAACACCTAGTGCCAACAGCTCATTTTGCACGTCTGCTGCATATAGGTTAGGGAGGGGATATTCATCATCTACCTTGCAAACTTTACCCTTTATGAGCACCTACAGAGCCTTATGGGGCTGGATTTGCAAACATTATAACTTTTCAGCCCAAACCACTCGATACCTGCCTATCTGTGGCAACCCGGCCTTTTTGCCAGGCTTAGCTGCTGGAGTCTTTTCGAGATGACAACAATTAGACATCTGCTTATATACTGCAGGTTGTTATTGAAGAGGGTAAGATGAAATCTTTTTTTTTTTTTTTACCATACCATACCATACAATTTATTATATCCCGTGAATTTCAACAAGGATTTATAGCAGCTTACAATAAGATTCCTAAATTTTCCAGTATAATTACAGTAAGATTCTTAGATTACAATTGAATGACAGTCATGAGAATTAAAAAGAAAAGAGCTAAGTCTTTAACATTTTCCTGAAATGGTAGTAAGAATAGATCTGATGCAGATAAAGTGGTAGATTATTCCAGGTTTTGGGACCCTGAAATTTGAAGGTCGTCTCAAATAGCTTTTTCCAGTGGATTTGTTGGGGAGCAGAAAAAGGTCAGCATAAAGCCCTGTGTTGTTCTGGAATTATAGAATCAACACGGAACTTTAATTTCAGATATTAGTCCCTGAGAGTTCTCTTCATATATGGCTTTATGGACCATACAAGCAATCTTTTGTCTTTTTCATTTTTAGTACCAACATGTTATTGCAATTTTTCTAAAATTATAAGACAAAACCAATACATTAGTAAGCTGCAAACTCACAAGCCAGAGATATAAAGGAGTCGTATGAGATTAATACTCAAGTCCTTACAGAACGCATCAAGATGAAATCATTTACTGACCTGCACCCACAATTTTCCAGACCTTCTAAAGATACAGGGATGTGGCTAAGAAGGTTGGCAGCTGGGGCAATGGAGCCTGGCATCACCGGCAGCTGGGGCAATGGAGCCTGGCATCACCGCACTGTGCACCCCCTGCTCTTCCTCATGACATGAACACCCCCCTCCCTTCCCCGTGTACCTCTCAAAATGTTCACCAGCACGAACAGCATCTTTCACCTGCTGCTCATGCCGGCCTCAGCTGCCTTCCGATGTCACGTCCTGGTCCTGTGAACAAGAAGTGACATCAGAAAGGAGTTGAGGGCAGCATGATACTGTTCGTGCTGGCGAATATTTCAAGAGGTATGTGGGGACAGAGAGGAGGAGAGGTGCCAGCGCCCCTGTGAAGATGGCAACTAGGATGGCCTTCCCCCCCCCTCCTCTTACTACGCCACAACTGCAGCACTACATAGCCAGTTTGGCATGAGAAGACCTTAATGAAGATGTACAGGAGCTTATACCATGGGCTCTCAAATAAAAGTGACGTTACAATTCCATCATCGGAATTCAAAAAAGTATGGGATAAACATAGAGGATCTCTAATTAGAAAATGAAGAATGCAACTAAAGAGCTAAGGCCGGTACTGTACAGACTTGCACTGTCTGTGTCCCATACATGGTGATTTGGTGTAGGATGGGCTGGGGAGGGCATCAATGGGAAATCCAATAACTAGGAACACGAGGATGTTACAGGCCAGGCTTTATGGTAGATATCCTGCAAACAGGATGGTTGGATAGGCTGGAGGGAGCTTGGACGGTAACTTCAGCATCTGGAACCTAGGACAATCCCAGGTGGACTTTACAGTCTATGACCCAGAAATATCAAAGAAGAGACAAGTTAATTTAATCATCTATTTTTAATGGGCATAACAAATGGGCAGACTGGATGGACCGTTCAGGTCTTTATCTGCCGTCATTTACTATGTTACTATGTTACCTGGCAGAAACCCGAAGAGTAGCAACATTCCAGAGCTGAGATTGTGATGTCATAATGCCTCATTCCACCAATGCCTAAAAGCCAACCTCAGCAGTGATGTCATAATGGCTTGATTAGATGGCAACTTCAGCATTTGGAACCTAGGACAATACCAGACTTTACAGTCTATGGCCCAGAAATAACAAAGAAGAGACAAGTTAATTTAATCATGTATTTTTAATGGATATAACTAATGGGCAGACTGGATGGACCATTCAGGTCTTTATCTGCCGTGATTTACTATGTTACTGGACATTGCTGTAGAAATAGATTACACAGCATTAACTATTTGCAAATTACTTTGGACTTTTCTATGTTCTTTTTTCTGGTCGATTCAGACTCGGACAAGTTGTGTTAACCATCGGGAGACACTATATAAGTATGTGCTAAAGCTGTACATTTCCCCATCTAAAGCACACCGAGCAGTATGAGTCCAAATGCAATTCAACATACGCCTCCTTGGGCTACATGTTTTCAACTTGTGCTGAAATTCAACTTCCCTGGAGAAATTTACCGAATACAATCTCATCTCGACTTTGGAATTGTACTTTACAGTTTAACCCTCAACTTCTGTTTGGAGTGTACATTTTGGATTCACCAATGCCTGCTGGAATGAAACACTTTTTGGAATTGGCCACATTGTTTGCAATCAAGTCCATACTGACCATTTGGCTCATGCCCTCCGCACCAATGCTACAGACATTGAGAATGTATATGATCCAACAATTGCGCATAGATAGGATTTCTTTTACAGACTTCGAGTCACATCTGGGACTATTGTTTCAACAAACTTGGTCTCCATTCTGGGACACATTGACACCTCCAGTGCATAGTAGAAGTTTGAATCATGGCATATGTTGCATATAGTATCTCTGGTATAAGGGTCCTGTCAGCATCAGTGGTAGGGAGGGTGGAGGTTGGTGCGGTTCAAGTGGAGTCAAACTCAAAATATCATTGTATATAATGTGGGATATGAGTGGTTCATTTGTATTGGGGGGGGAGGCGGTTGTCAATTTGACATGTACATGGCATGACTGTTCGTTTATTGATGCTTTGAATAAAAATTATTGAACATAAATTTTGACTCTGATTCTATAAAAGATTCCTAAAGTTAGGCACGTAGATTGGTGCATCTAGTATTAAAAAAGCTTAATAAGTGCCAATAACTGACAATTAACATCTCATAATTGGCTTAAGTTAAAATTAATTGGGTGGCAGGTGCCTTCTGTTTTCAGGTAGGCGCCTAGTCCAAGGTGCCTACTAGAAAGTGGGCATGGTTAATGATTAAGGGTGGGTCATGGGTGTATTTTGCATATAGATGCCTAAGCTAGACTTAGGCGTCTAACTTAGGCTCCGGTATGGAGGCCAAGAAAACCCTGGCTTCAATAGGGAGCACCTAAGGTTAAGGCACCTAAGTTGAGTTTAGGCTCCACTAGGCGTGATTCTATAAACGATGCATAACTTAAGATTAATAAGAGCCGTGTTTCGTGGCACCTATGTTTTAGGCGCTGTTTATAGAATCAGGACCAGTGGCATAGTAAGGGGGGGCAGTCCGACCCGGGCGCCTGTACCCCCCCTCCTCTCCCCCTCCCTCCTGTTCCTTCCTTGCCCCCCCCCCACTACCGTGCGTGTGCGCGCCCCTTCCCATTACCTATTTAGCGTTCGCAGCATGAGCATCATCCCCAGCCTGCTGCTTGCCCCAGTATTGGCTCTTCCTCTGACATCACTTCCTGGACCCGCACATAATCCCAATCCAGCGCAATCTCTATAGAATTGCCCTCACAAAGTATATATGGCATTGCTCCCAACAAATATTTCTATAGGTGAATTTAGATGGTACATTTTGCATAATGCACTTTCTACATGGAAACCTGAATTTTACACTTAATAATAATAAATAATAATAATCAGTTTATATACCGCAAGGCCGTAAAGTTCTATGCAGTTTATAATAGTTTAAAAAAAACAATAAAAGAAGTTGAATAGACCTAAAAAAGTTAAAAGCCAATAATTAGAGACACTAAAATGATCAAAATAGTGCATAATAAAATTTTTACGAATTAGCTGCCTAAATACTTCGAAAACAGATATGTTTTTAGATGTCTCCTAAATTCCCCATAAGTGTCAGTAAGCAAAAGCAATTGTTCTAAATCCTTACCCCATAACGCTGCTTGATATGAAAAAAGATTTTGATGATGTTTTTTAAGTTTACATCCTCTAACAGGTGGAAAAACAAAATTCTGATGCGAGTTTCTCTTATATCTGCTGGTTGCAAAAGAGAAAAGCTCAATTATATATTTGGGAGCTAAACCAAACAAAGCCGTAAACCAGAAGCAACCAAACTTAGAAAGTCTTTTTAAAAGTAGCTTCATGGTTTGAATCAGAGCTGCTTTATGACGATAAATTGAACTAGTTTTGAACAGTGGAAAGTAAGTCATAGGTTCTTGTAAAGAATATCTTGAGACATGTTGTACTGCAGAGAATATCAGGCAACACCTAAATCCAGGGACCTCCTAGATTACAACACAATGGAACTATTCTTTCCAAACACACAATGGGAAGACTGCGAGACATACAATCAATAAATACTCTGCTACGTTGGAGGAATGCAAGCATCTTCTCTTTCAATCATTTTCACATTTTTTTTGCACATATGAGTCAGTTTCTGTGTATCAGATGACATTTATAAAATTACCCCCAGAACATGTATATTTTTATGTGACATAGGCCATTATTGAGATGGCTTGGGGAAATCCACTACTTATTCCTAGGATAAGCAGCATAAAATCTGTTTTACTACTTGGGATCTAGCTGGGTACTTGAGTCCTGGGCTGGCCACTGTTAGAACAGGATACTGAGCTTGATGGACCTTTGGTCTGTCCCATTATGACAATTCTTATGTTCTTATGTGAGCTGAGTATAGGACAATCAAGCCATTGTGACATCACTGGTAAAGGTTGGCTCTTAGGCATTGGTGGAATGAGGCATTATGACATCACAATATCAGCTACTCTTTGGATTTCTGCCTGGTACTTGGGACCTGAGTTGGCCACTGCCACTATTCAAATGCCATTTAAAGAATCTGGGCCAATGGGCCTTTTAGGTTTGGTCTGCTGTCCTGTTCTATGTTTCTAGAGCAAAACAAAAAAAGAGCTGAAGCCAGTGGCGTAGTGAGGGTGAGAAGTGCCCCCCCTTCCCCGCCCTCTTTGCCACTCTACCTCTACACGCTCCTTCCCCCCCCCCTCCTGCTGTGCATGCACCACTTCCCTTTCCCTATACCTATGTAATGTTCCTGGCGCAAGCAGCAACCCCCAAGCAGCTATCATGTCAGCATTGGCTCTTCCTCTGACATCACTTCCTGGGCACAGGTCCAGGAAGTGACGTTAGAGGAAGAGCCAATGCTGGCATGACAGCAGGTTAGCGGTTGTTGCTCACGCCAAGAATGTTACAGACGTACGGAGGAAGGGAAGCAGCGTGCATGCACGGCAGTGGGTGGTGGGGGGGGGCGGGGAAGAAATGTGGATGGAAAGAACAGGTGCCTGTGCCCTCACCAAGATGGCGCCCGGTGCAGATCTCTCCCCCCCCCCCCCCTTACTACACCTCTGAGTGAAGCAAGACTAAACTATGGCTAAAATTGTAGGCTGCTAGTATTCACTGTGGGTTTGTTTGTTTTTTTTTAAATGGCAGTGATCTTGTAGGCTGGATGTCTCTCTACTCAATGCCTGCTTGAATTTTGGACTGTTTTCCATTGCCTGGGGCTTGGAACATTCTTGGCTCTTAAGTTCATCCCTGATGATAGGCTGTTGTTGTTGGGTGCTTCTTATGACTTTGGAATGTGAGTAGTTTACCTTCTCATGTATTTTGACTCCTAGTAGTAATCAGTTCATCTTAACAGAAAAAGAGGGAAGCGAGTGAAATGTGCCCAGCTCTTAGTCAGTTCGAGAGAGAAATGTTGCTTTGTTCTGTGAACAAACAAGAACAAAATACTTGTGGAGAAGGAGATACTCAAGATGCCGGCTTTATTGAAAACACAGTTTAATAATCCACATAAAAATATCTAGGAGCCAAGGCGTTGGGGGATATGGACCCAGCAAGGTCTGTGTTTCGACGATGCTGTCTTCATCAGGGGTCCCTAAGGTCCTGATACAGAAGCTCGTGGATTAAGAACTAAAAACGAACTACGACGTAGCTCTGCGCAAGTGAGAAGTCCTCAAAGATGGGAGCAAAAGTGGATTATTAAACTGTGTTTTTAATAAAGCCGGCATCTTGAACATCTCCTTCTCCACAAGCTTTTTGTTCTTGCTTTGTTCTGTGAATACATAGGCAGATTATTTACATGAAAAATGCATCCATTTTCAATTCTATAAACTAGTCTGAATCAAATGACAGAGGGGCTTTGGACAGTAGAAGTCATTAGCCACTAAAACCGGTCAGTCTTCTTTCGGTTATTTAACTTTTGAACTCAGACTCCTTCTGGCACAGCTTATTGTACACAGGTCAAGAGCTGACGCTCTCTCTAGAGACACTACTGACAGCAGCTTCTAGAGGCTCATTGGGTCTATTATCTTCACTTGACAGTGGAAAAAGGCCTGGAGCAAAATTAGCAATGGAATGGGAGGTCATCCACCAGTGTCAAAATTTTGACAAACATTCACCAGCATTTACACCAGCCTTTGCTCACGCCCAAACTTAGGCATGAACCCCCCCCCCCCCCCCCCCAGTTCTGAATATGGTGCCTTACGTTGTGTATGCAAATGCAACCAATTTGCATGTACAACTTAATTGTCTAATAAGCCTAACTGGCACCGATAATTGGCAACCGGCACTAATTAGAAGTTACATTACATTAGTGATTTTTATTCCGCCATTACCTTGTGGTTCAAAGTTATGTGCACAACTTGGTAGGCGCATTCTTTAAAGTGCTACCCATCAGATATAGTGTGAGAATCTGAAAAGGGGGGGATGGCCAGGGAGATGCATGGGCGGGTTGTGGGCATTCCTTCAATTTATGCGAACTGTTATAGCAGCATCTCTCAAACTTTTTTAGCTCTGGCACACTAAGCGGAGCAAACGTTTTTCATGGACAAACTGGAGCCTTAAACAGGTCTCACTTCAGTCTGGTCACCTGTTCTGCCTCTTTAAGGCTCCAGTTTGTCCGAGGACCATGAGCCAGGCCTCAAAACTCTGAGAGCCGATGTAACAGTCCTAACAGTAAGCTCAGCCGCAATCGTTTGGAGGAAATTGTGTTTAAGGATTGCGGCTAAGCTTACTGTTACATCTGCTCTCAGAGCTATCTTTCTATGCTTTATAATATTGGTCTATATTGCACTTATAACATTGGTCTATATTTGACTTGGAAGAATATTGCACTTATCATCACTCGGACTCCAGACTCCTGAGGCAGGCCCATTTGGGGCCGAAACTCGATCGTTTCGAGTCTTGGTAGATTAATAAAAGGCACTGAGCACCAGAGTCTCCTTCGCTGTTTTGTTCTACACTTTCCAAGTATTGGGAAGTTGGCATCTCCTGTCTTCCTGTGTGCATAAAAAGTGGAACATAACATAAGAGTTGCCATACTGGGACAGACCAAAGGTCCATCAAGCCCATTATCAAGTTTCCAACAGTGGCCAACCCAGGTCACAAGTACCTGGCAAGATCCCAAGGTGAAAAACAGATTTAGTGCTGCTTATCTTAGGAAGAAGCAGTGGTTTTCCCTAAGCCATCTTATGGACTTCTCGTTTAGGAAATTATCTAAACCCTTCTTAAACTCTGCTAAGCTAACCACTTTCACTACATTCGCCTGCAATGAATTCCACAGTTTAATTACCCATTAACCATTTCTCCTTCTATCACCCCTCTCCAGCACAATGCCACATCTCTCCCTCCATCACTATGTGCAACTCCTCCCCCTTGCATCTCTGTTCCCCTTGCATCCCCCCCTCTGTTCCCTATCACCATATTCAACATTTCTCCCTCTCATCCTTCTATTCTTCATGCATCTCTACCTCACTCTTCTCACTTTCTATGTCCAATTTTCCTCTTTCTTCCTTTCCCCATTAGCACCATCTCTTTCACTCTCACTCACACACTCATGCCCAACAATTCTCCATTCTATTCCCTCCCTCATATGTCCCAAGTTAATGCCCCCTTCCTCCCTCCCTTCTGTGTCCCATGTTCATGTGCCTTCCTTCCTACTGTGTCGAGTTTGTGCCCCCTCCTCCTCCCTGCCTTCCAGCCTTTGTCCCAAAATCATGCTCTCTCAATGCGCTCCTTCCCACCCCCCTCCTTTGTCCCAGAAATATCATGTCCCCTTACTTCTTCAACCCGCACTTGTTCCTTCTGCCTTCAGCAGCTATTGTTGCAGGGATGCACGCTGCACATGGTTGACCCACAAGCCTTCCCTGCGACGTCAGCTCTGCCATCAGAGAGGTTTTCGGGAAAGCTATGTGCAGTGTGTGAACACTGCCTGCACATCCCTGCAACGATAGCCGCTGAAGGCAGAAGGAAAGAGTGTGGTTCGAACAAGGAGGTAACTGAGAACACACACACACACACATCTTTCTTATGATGTTAGCTCCAACAGGATCAGCTTCCTGTGGTGGGGGGGGAGGCAGGCAGGGATCCCCGGCAGCAGCTTTAGTAGGAGGGAAGTGGGCAGGAAGGAGGAATCCTCGCCGGCGGCTTTGAAGGATGGGCAGACAGGGATTATCCTCCACTAGCGGCCAGGCCACATACCCCCAACCGCGTGTTGAGAAACAATATGTTAGACAGATTGAGAGTCCACCAGGACAGATAGGGAAAATGCTTGAGTACCTGACTGTAATCGGCTTAGATAACTTGATAGATGGTACATAAATACCTGAAAGAAAGAAATAAAAATTAAAACTAGCCTTAAGAGACATGATATTATAGTTGAATTTCTTAAAGGTTTGTAGAGACTGTTCCCTCATGGTTGTGCATCCCCATGAAAGGCTCTTGATACAGTTTTGTGCCTTTAATTTGAGGGTTCTTCTAGCAACCCTGTCCCAGTCCTGGGACAGAGAGTGTAGATGTCCAAATTGTAGTCCAAGATGAGTAACTGAATGGAGTGAGTGAGTGGCCACTAACTGTTGGGGGAGGGGGGGGATAAAGGATGAAAGGATGAAAATAACAAGCAATAGGATTTGGAAGCATGCATGGCTCAGTTGATGTTTAAATCATTTTTTATTGAAATTTCCACAAAAAAAATCAAAACTTCCAAAAATATCTTCACAACAAGAAACTCTCCCCAAACCTCTCTCTAACCTTCCCTACTTCCCACCCACCCACCCAAAACTGCACCAAGTAAATAAGCTTCAAACCTTACGATAACAGTGAAACCTGTTCAGTATCGACTGTTGAGTGTTAAGCAATCAGCTGCAAGACAATGTCGATCAAAAGGGTTCCCAAGTGTGACAGAATTGTTGACCCAAGGGTGACTCCCAAGTTCTGTAGAGCGTGTCGCTCTAAAGATACCATAAGATTACACCAGTGCACTAGGAGGATCCACAGAAATCCAGCACTGGAGGACACCTTTTCCTGCCCATGAAGACAGCTCGCTCGGTAATATTGGTCCTGTTTATAATTTGTTAATTAAGATCTCGTAAAGTCTGAATCATGCAGATATTCTGAAATTTATGCGCCGTTTGCATTGCAGAGAATGAAGATGCTTTGTCTTTATTCCTTGCGGTAAAAGATTGTACGATTCCTGCTGCAGTACTAAAAATAAAGATTGAAAAATCAATCAATCAATCACAAACTCTCTCCTTTACTAATGCGGAGCGCGGGTTTTAGCGCCGGCAGCGGCAGTCACTGCTCTGACGCTCGTAGAGGGGTCCTTCTACAAAGGCGCACTGATTTAGCACGCACTGCATCAGCGTGCGCTAAATCGGTTAGTGCACCTTAGTAAAAGGTCCTCACGATTCCTACGCTAAAACCCACGCTACGTGTTAGTATAGGAGGGGGTAAGATGTAGCGCTGTACCAGACCGGTTCTTTATTCTGAAAAATATTGAAGTGACATATCTCGTGCAAGGTTGCCTCCAAATGATAAGTCGCGTGAGGGTCAAACTCCATTCTTGCTGCGCAGACTTTTCTTGACATTGGACAGTCTTCGGTGAGTTACCAGATTCTGCCAGTTTCAAATCAATCTTATTGTTGTGACTCGGAAAGCAGGAAGGGGAGTGGTTGCTCTAACTTTCATGTTGCCTTTTGTTAGATAATTTGATGGAAAAAGCCCTGGAGCAGTTTTCTTTTGAAATGCTGTTGTGTCACTGATGGACAACTTTCCGATCATCATTGCCACCCTGCTTTTAGGTGGTTGGTTTTGGGTTTTTTTTTTCCCCCTCACAGAATGCTCCAAAACAAGTTTTGTTGGTTGGGATAGGAAAAAAGTTATTCTAAGAACACAGTGTCATGCTGGATCAAATCAATGGTCCATCTTCTAGCCCAACATCCTGCCTCCGGCAGCGGCCAGTCCAGCTCACCAGAAAGTACAGCATCATCCATATATTACTAGCAGAGAAATGTGTATCATGAAGGCATTTCTAATTATCTGAATAAGAAACTGGTAGCCTAGGCAGCCGTAAGCTCTCTCTCTTACCCCCTTATCACCCAGAACAAGCACACACAGACCTTTCTGGCATACAGGCCCAGATTGTCACCTGAAGTTAGATGTCTAGATCGGCGTACCTAGCTTAATTATTCAATTAGGCTTATTTGGTGCTGTTAATTAAAAAACAATTAAGAGCAATTAACCCCCCCACACACACACACACACACTTTTACTAAGCAGCGGTAGAGGTTTCTACTGCGGCCTGGAGCGCTAAATGCTCCAACGCTCGTAGAAATCCTATGAGCATCGGAGAAGCATCAGAGCATTTAGCGTGCCGGGCCATGGTAGAAACCTCTACTGTGGCTTAGTAAAAGGGGGCCTTAATTTGATGGTAGGCACCTACCACTTCGAGGTAGGCATCTATTCCGAGGTGACAACCAGAAAATATGCATGGTTAGTGGCAGATTCTGCGCAGATTCGGGGTGTGGCCAAGAAAACCCTGGCATAAATGGGAGTGCCCCTAAGGTTTCAACACCTACTGGCGCCTAACAGTGGCATAGCGAGGGAGAGAGGTGCCCAGGGCAGTGGTGCCTCTCCCCGCCCTTTTTTCTGCCCCCCACCTCCACATGCTCCTTTCCCCACTCCCTCCAGACGCACGGATGCCGTTTCCCTTCCTCCATACTTCTGTAACGTTCCTGGTGTGAGCAGCAACCCCCGAGCTGCTGTCGTGCCATCGTCAGCTCTTCCTCTGATATCACTTCCTATGCGTGGGTCCAGGAAGTGACATCAGAGGAAGAGCCGATGCTGGCACAACAGCAAATTGGGGGTTGCTGCTCGCGCCTCAAACATTACAGAGGTAAAGGGGAAGGGAAATGGCACGCATGCATGGCAGGGTGGGGGTCAGGGAAGGAGTGGGGGGTCAGGGAAAATGGATGCCTATGCCTATGCCTGTGCAAGATGGTGCCTGGGGTGGATCACCCTCCTTATTATGCCACTGACACCTAGATGTGATTCTATAAATGGTGCCTGGCAAATGATTGACAAGGGTTCTCCTTGGTACCTAGAACACAGACGCTGTTTATACAATCAGGGTTACAGTGTTGCAGCGTGTTCAGTTCCATGCCCTCACCCTGCCGTCTGGAGCAATCCCAAGCTGAGATTGGCATGGCCATGGAGAACCAGCCTGCACCCTGTTCTTTTCACATCAGCTGGCCCTTTCAGATGGCAATGACCACCCTGAGATGGATGTTACTGGCTCTTGGGCACCTTTTCTAAGCTGCCACAAGCCCAGTCCTTACACACTCCTTCCATAAATCCTTCACCAAAGGGTGGGTGGAACAGGATGGAGCAGAAATGGAAAATAGGCTGAGCACCTTGGCTCACCCCCTTTGATCCACTGCTTAATACTAGGATAAGAAGCAAGAAATCTGTTTTACTGCTTGGGATCTAGGGATCTGGGTTGGACACCGATGAAAATAGGATGCTGGGCTTGATGGGCCTTTGGTCTGTCCCATTATGGCAGCTCTTATTTTCTTATGTGAGCCAAGTATAGGATAATGAAGCCATTGTGACATCACTGATGAGGTTGGCTCTTAGGCACTGGTGGAATGAGGCCTTATGACATCACAAGCTCAGCTCTGGAATGTTGCTACTCTTTGGGTTTCTGCCAAGTACTTGGGAGCTGGGTTGGCCACTGTTGGAAACAGGATGGGCCTTTGGTCTCTCTCAGTATAGCAATTCTTATGTTCTTATCCGTAGTCTAGTCCAATCCCATGGCCTTCCCTTCTGCCAAGACACCCTGGGAAAAATACGAGGGAGAAAATTCATGCCCCATCTGCTGGAGAGGGGGAATGCCTTCTCATTCCTGTTGCCTTCCTGGGCACTCTGGTCCAGGAATTCCTTCTTCCCATTCATGCATTGCATTCGGCAGAATCAAGGTTGTTATCCGTCCTGACTCTGAAGGAGAGAAAATGATGCTTTTCACACAATACAGCATTTTTCTTTGCTGTCCTGGTGATTTGGAACGCATTACCAGAGCCTTTGAGGGTTGAAAAGCATTACCCCAGTTTTCAGAGATACCTGAAGGCATAGGCAGCGGAACATTCTGATCTACTCCCTTGTTATTTCTCACATCGACTACTGCGACGCCCAGAAAGAGATGTGTCATCTTCAACTCCTACAAATGACTGCAGTTAAAAATTAACATACTACATTTCCCCATATAAGGCCTTGGTGGCCGGTATTGCTACTCATGCAGAATGCCCTAAATGCCGTTCTGCCCCTGCGGGTTTGTTTCATATGTTTTGGTCCTGTGACAGAATACAAACCTTCTGGTCTTTTGTTGGGCTTCATCTACAGACGATCTTGAAGACAAGACTTCCCCTTGGAGCGAAGGTTTTTCTTTTTTATCACTTTACTTCTTTGGGACTTTCTAGGGGTAATTCCGTGTTGCTGCAGAAGGCCTTTTTGTTAGCTCGTAAATGTATCCTCTTGTTATGGAGGCAGGCTGAGGTGCCTACCCTCACAATGTGGAAAAATGAACTGTTTACTTTGCTGAAGTATGAATATTTGGATACTAAGAAAAGTGGCCCTGGTCAATGGAGGAAATTCCGAGCGATTTGGGCTCCGGTCTGGGACAATTTGTCTCCGGGTGCCCGAAGTGCTCTTCTGAATTTCTGACACTGGAGTGCTTGGGGGGGTTTGGAGGGTGGGTTGTTCTTGGCTTTTGATGAGTATCTTTTGTCTCCGCGCAGAAACAACACGGTAGACCCTTTTTGTCTTGGGTTTTGCTTTGTTTCTGGTTCTTTGTATTCCGATTGTGGTTTACTTCTTTGTATTCTTCTTTTCTTAATAAAAGAAAAATTAAAAAAAAAAAAAAAAATTAACATACAGAGCAAAGAAATTTGACCATGTCACCTCCCCCCCTTCTTCATAAAGCACATCCATTACTCATTGTCTTTCCTATAAAATACTTCCATTAACAATCAAAACTAAACAGTCCAACTCACCAGCTTTTATTGACAAACTTCTGATTCCATAGGCTCCCCCCAACAATCAAAATCTGCTTACCATCCCTTCTATCCGCGAATAATTTTAGAACACAACCCGTAAAACCATTTTCTCGGTTACTGACCCCTCTCTGTGGAATGCCTTCCCATTGGATCTCTGTTTAGAAAACTCTTATGTTCTTATACCTGCTTTGTGCCCAGTGGCAAAGTAAGAGGGGGGGTGGCCCGCCCTGGGCACCCTCTTGGTAGAGGCACCAGCTCCCGTCCTCCTCTCCTCCCCGTCCCTCCACTACTGCGCAAGCGCGCTGCTTCCCTTCCCCCGTACCTTTAGTTTTTATTTATTTATAGAAGATTAAATAATTAATCAAAAAAATTCTTGTACGGAAAAGCTCAACCATTCAAAATATATTACAATACATTTAATCAAGTCACAGGTAAATGAAACATCACGGGTTTAAGCTAAAGTCCGCTATATATCGGTAGAAGAGGATGGATCACAAAATTACATAAGAAAATTAATTTTAATTCCTACCCCTGTACCTTTTTGACATTCGCAGCGCGAGCAGCAATCCCAACCTGCTGCTCGCACCAGTGTCGGCTCTTCTTCTGATGTCACTTCCTGGACCCACATCAAAGGAAGAGCCGGCGCTGGCATAAGCATCAGGTTGGGGTTGTTGCTTGCGCCATGGGAAGCACGAATTTGGGACACGGAATGGAGGGGGGGGACAACAAGGGGCGCGTTGGAACATGGAAGGGAAGAGGTGGGTCGCATTGGGACAGGAAGGGAGGAAGAAGGGGCGCGTTGGCCCAGGAAGGGAGAGGCAGTACCCGGTTCGTAAGTACAAGTTCGATGTAAGAAGAGCATTCTTAAACATTCAACAGTCCAATCTTCAGCTTCCTTCATCTTGCTAGTAAAATTCAATTTTTCATACATATTAATTCAAATATTTTGTGATATACTGTGTATATAAAGGCTATGCAAGTCGTAGTGATTTATTCTTATGGCATACCAAACGAGCAATCTCATGCTTCAAGCAAATCACCTTGATCTCATGCAATAATGTGAAAGTGAACCTCAAACACCCAGGCACTGTGATAAGTATCTTGTGCCTTTACTTGGGGTAATGTTTCTTCTCGTCGGTTCACTATAATATCACATTGCGAAGCTGCTGTTATGGAAACTTGTGAAATATAATTAAATCACAAACCCCCACCTAGTTTTGTACCTATTGTGGGCCTTGTGTCCTTGTACTGTTGGATTTCTGTACACTCTGTGTTGCAATCGCTAATAAAAATATTATACAAAAAAAAAATTTAATTAAATCACAATATACTTATTTTTGTCCTGACGGAGGCTCTGTCGTTTTGCTAATCAAGCTTCATCAGGGGTTAGTGTTGATCCAAACCTAAATCACAAACCCCCACCTAGTTTTGTACCTATTGTGGGCCTGTGTTGCAATCGCTAATAAAAATATTATACAAAAAAAAAAAATTAATTAAATCACAAAATACTTATTTTTGTCCTGATGGAGGCTCTGTCGTTTTACTAATCAAGCTTCATCAGGGGTTAGTGTTGATCCATTTCTTTGCTCTTCAAAATTTCATATTGCAGCTTCGTTGCATGGTTCATTTAGCCTTAAATGGAATAAAAAAAAAGTATGCTTCAACAACATTGTTGGCAACACTTAAGATAGTTTAAATTTATAAAACTTTAAGTTTGTATGAATGTTTTAGATATTTGTAGCCCTTTGAGGGATGGGATGTGAGGAGGCAGTTGATTCCAATAGCTTGGTAGGAAGTGGGAGTAGGAATGGCATTTGGCGTTCTGGAGTTGGAGGGCGCAACCAGGAGGTACCGGTGTTTGATTGCACAGCGTGGTGGATACAGCTATAGGTGCCCTGTTGGGCAAACTGGATGGACCATGCAGATGCCTGCTTTCCTTTATAGAATGTATTAGAAAAGCGAGTCCCTCTGTATCAGTGGTTCTCAACCCAATCCTCGGGGCACACCTATCCAGTCGGGTTTTCAGGATATCCAGAATGAATATGCATGAGAGATTTTCATGCACTGTTTCCTTGGTGGTATGCAATGGCTGGTTGTGTCCCGAGGACTAGGTTCAGAAGCACTGCTCTAATACTCCCCAAGGATACCTGCAAGTTCGCCTGCCCAGTCAGCCAGTGTTAATGATCGAAGTACACCTGGCTAGCTGGACTGTTCCATCCAGAGGTTCCAGGGGGTCGGGGGTGCAAACCATCAAGCGCATGAGAATTCCTCCTTAGAACTAAACTAAAGGATCAATGCCCAGAGCCAGTGGAGGTTGGATAATTATCAGACACCAGGATGACGTTAAGGACTGAGGTGCTTTATTTTGTAGATTTATAAACTTGTCTCTCTAGAAAGGTACCATCCAAAAGTCAGGTAAGGACAGGAGCACAGAGAGGCACAGTGAGCCTGCAGGCCTGTCTGCTTTACTCAGGTTTGAAACAGTATATTTCACCAAGGATTTAATTCCTTGCTCCCCTCAAAAAAGAATAGTCTGCATTCACAGTGGCATTGTCTCTTGTACAATACTTTGCGTGCATGTTTCTCTCTTGTGACTTTCCATTCTCCTCCCCTACCCCATAAGAGCAGCATTTTAAGCCCCAAGGAAACAGAAACTGGAGGAATTATAATATTTTTGGTCTGATAACATGTTTTTTAATCACAGCCAGCTCCTGGCAATTTTTTTTTTTTTTTGCTGTTATTGTTTTTGCTTTTTTTCAATTACATCAGCACGTGCGGCCAACAGCATAAAAAAAAAAAAAAAAGGATTCCTTTGTAATAAACTTAAATTTCTTTCATTCAACGTGACCAGGTTTAAAGATCATGTTAACAATTAAGCTAGTATCCAGTAGGCAGTGCGGGAAGACTGACCAGCTTTTTACAGTATAGTGGTACTTTTCCACTTGAAATGCACCTGGCTTCTAAATGCTTTCACTGACCATGCTTGTGCAGCACTAAATCTGAACCTGGAGGTATTATGCTTAATAAATACCAAAAAAAAAAACCCTTCCCTTAATTGCAATAGCCATTAAGAGAAAATAATTGTATACAGTAAAACTTTAGGAAAAGTACTAAGGAGTTTCTAAGGGGAATTCTTGCCCACAGATAAGTTGATGCAAGGTGACTCGAATTTCATCTTGAACCACTCTTCACGTGCATGCTTTGTATAAATAATGTTGCTTTTATTGCTCTTTCCTATGCGTGAACACCTTCCTCAAAGCTGCTCAGAGCTTCATAGACCTTCCATGATTTTTACAAATACACTTCTCCCTCCATAGTCGTGGTTTCAGCATTCGCGGTGTTTAGTTTGCTGGCTCCTCCCCCCCCCCCAAATTACATCAGCTTGCATGGAGAAATCGTTGATTCCAAGCGTTTGCAGAGAAAATCGCCGATTCCCAGCACTTTGTTCACCATGTTTTGCCACTCCTTCAGAAACATGCCAGGTCTCCCGCCATGTTATTTGTGGTTTTCGCCATATTCACGATGGTTTTTAATAGAAAATAACATATAAAAAAGGTATTTGCGGTTCTGTTTATCCCCTATCACAGCGAATACGGAGGAAGAAGTGTAAGTAAAAATGTAACTAAATATAATGAAAACAAACTGCTAGAGTGGTGGTTCTGAAAATATTCATGAAATACGGTATTTAAAATCCCCAAACTCTGGTTAATGGTGATTTTTGTATATACCTTTCCATAGTCTTGGGGGCCACATATAATCTAGTGGGCCACTTTTGGCCCTCCCTGTGCTAATCAGTGTCTCAGAGCTGAAGGTGCAAAAGTGCAGTACCCAATCTCTGCTGTCCCCAGGCCATGAGTGACACCCAGCAGCACCTAGTGGGCCCCCTATAAGAGCATTGCAATGTGCACAGACTGAGGTACCAGCTCAAGAGAGTAGGGATAAGTCTCTAAGCACCCAACCTAGGGTATGCTGGAATCAATACTCTGGACAGTTCTTATAGATATGTCAGATAAGTCTTTATTGTCACATGTCAATTAGACCTGACATGGTCTGTGTTACGGTTCATATGAACCTGCCTCAGGGGTCATAAAAATTTACAAAAGACATATATGGGAGTAATAAGTAAACATAAACTTATGTGGAAAAAAAAAAAATCGATGACCATAAAAAAAATGACATAAATGATTTGAGATTAAATCAAATGTATAAATTATCATGAATAAATAAGATGTTAATAACTCAGCATAGATAAAATTAAACTGAACAACATACAATTTACTCCTGTATAATCTTGTATGTCCAATTCACTCCATTGTGAATGTTTACTTGTAAACCGTTCTGAGCTACTGGGAGGACGGGATAAAAATCTAAATAAATAAATATATAAATAAAATAAAATAAATAATAATAAAATTACTAAAACATATTTAAATATATATAATGTATTTAACGCATGCACCAGATTAGCGCACGCTAGCCGGAAATCTACCGCCTGTTCATAAGGAGGCGGTACTGGCTAGCACTTGCGGCAATTTAGCGCACGCTATTCCGCGCGTTAAGGCCCTAGCGCGGCTTTGTAAAAGGAGCCCAGCATTATTTTATTTTTAATTTATCCTCCTTTTACCAAGCTGCACTAGAGGTTTTTAGCATGGGCCAGCGCGATAAATGCTCTGACACTCATAGAATTCCTATGAGCATCGGAGGCGCACTTACCTCGCCGGCTCATGCTAAAATCCTCTAGCGCAGCTTGATAAAAGGAGGATAAATTAAAAATAAAATAATGCTGGGCTCCTTTTACAAAGCCGCGCTAGGGCCTTAACGCGCGGAATAGCGTGCGCTAAACTGTCTCAAGTGCTAGCCAGTACCGCCTCCTTATGAACAGGTGGTAGATTTCCGGCTAGCGTGCGCTAATCTGGTGCGTGCGTTAAAACCGCTGGCGCGGCTTCGGAAAAGGAGCCCTAAGGCGCGCTAGCCATTTTGGCATGCGCTAAATGCTAACGCGTCCATTATATCCTATGGACGCGTTCGCCTTTAGCGAGCGCTATAATGGCTAACGCGCCTTAGTAAAAAGGCCCCAATGTAAACATAAATGAAAGCTTTTTTAAAAAAATACCTCCATGTAAAGAGCTTCCAATCAATAAGGAAGGACTATAATGCCCTTCTCTCTTGTCCGTATTTCTAGAACACTACAGCAAGTCGGTAATTGAGCATTTACACCATGTCAAAAGCTGGTGTAGATACTCACGCCTAAATACTGTCAGTTGCACATGGAACCCACAGTATTCAAACCATACTCTTCAAAAAACACATAAAACCTATCCAGCACGAGCAATCCCAACCCAACATCCAACACTCTCTATACCCTTAGTACTCTCTAATATTCTTCTATTTACCAAACGTTATCTAAAACCCCATAATTCACTCTATTCTTATCTCCTAAAGACTTCTATTCCCCGTTGGTAACGCTCTACCCAATCGTTTTTTATTACCTTAAAAATTTTATCTCATCGCTTATTCTATTACTTCAAATTTTGAATGTAATTCTTGTTTTAGTTTGGATGTAATCCGCCTTGAACCGCAAGGTAATGGCGGAATAGAAATCACTAATGTAATGTAATGTAATGTATTCAATATGCATACTCCTGCTCAAATCTGGGCACTGCTCCAAGATGCATGCACAACTCAATTGGATAATGAACAATAATTGGATGCTTACCAGTCATTGACACCAGTTAGAATTTGTGATGCATCTGGCTGTATACTGTTCTATAACACTGGACACCCATTTTCCATTACACGTAACAAAAATGTGGGCATGGCTATAAGAAGGGCACGGGAGGGTCAGGGGAATTCCAAAATCTTGGGTGTCATGTTATAGAACATGGGGGATCTGCATCCAATTTGCATGCCAAGAATTACACCAAATCTCATCTTCCACTCCCCCTCCCCCCCCAAAAAAAAGGAACATAATATAAGAACATAAGAATAGCCTTACTGAGTCAGACCAAAGGTCCATCAAGTCCAGTAGCCTATTCTCACAGTGGCCAATCCAGGTCCCTAGTACCTGGCCAAAATCCAAGGAGTAGCAACATTCCATTCAGAATCCTAAAGAATAGCAAGATTCCGGAACCCCAAAGAGTAGCAACATTCCATGCTACCGATCCAGGGCAAGCAGTGGCTTTCTCAATAACAGACTATGGACTTTTCCTCCAGTAAATTGTCCAAATCTTTCTTAAAACCAGCAATGGTATCTGCTCTTACCACAACCTCTGGCAAAGCGTTCCAGAGCTTAACTGTTGTCTGAGTGGTAACATATTTCCTCCAATTGGTTTTAAAAGTATTCCCCTGCAACTTCATTGAGTGTCCCCTAGTCTTTGTAATTTTTGACGGAGTGAAAAATCGACCCACTTGTATCCGTTCTACTCCACTCAGGATTTTGTAGACTTCAATCATTTCTCCCCTCAGCCGTCTCTTTTCCAAGCTGAAGAGCCCTAACCTTTTTCGTTTTTCCTCATATGAGAGGAGTTCCATCCCCTTTATCATCTTGGTCTCTCTTCTTTGAGCCTTTTCTAGTGCCGCTATGTCTTTCTTGAGATAAGGAGACCAGAACTGAACGCCATACTCAAGGTGAGGCTGCACCATTGAGCGATACAGAGGCATTATAACATTCTTAGTCTTGTTAGCCATCCCTTTTCTAATAATTCCTAGGGCAGGAGATCTGTTCTCTCTCAGTTGGGGGCTATGAGCATGGGCAGATAGAGAATCCTGATGTGGTTCAACTATTCGTGGATAGTTTAGATGTGTCCTCTTTCCTGTAGAGAATTTTGCAGGAAGAGCAAAGCCGGGCGACATTGTCGACAACCTTTGTCTTTCAGCAAGATAAGAACACGATGTTGCACCTGTTCTTTCTCTTGAGGAAGAAACAAACACGATGGGACAAAGATTCTGGATATATCCAGACCTTGTTGGATCCTTTCAAATGAGACTGAAGAGGTTTCTTTCTGTGTATAGGGAGACTTGTGCTGTAGGCACTGTTTTTCTCCATAGATATCTGTCCAAGTTTGTGGTTAAACATAGTAATGTGAGCCATGTTTGCTGTGTCCCAGAAGGGCCAAGATTTCTGTGATGGGCAGGGTGACAAGAGCTGAGTGGTTCTTTTCCTTTTTTTTCTTTTTTCCCCTTCCCCTAATTTTAATAGTGGTCTAATGAAGATAGGATTCTACCAAAAATTTCTTGCATTACATTTTGGATAGCTCATTTGCATTTCTGTTATTCATATTTGCTCAACAAGCACAAAGTAAACAAACTGAAACGTGGACACTTATATCCCCAATTCTATAAAGTCGTGGGCCCAGAATTTACACATAGGGGCAAATTCTATAAAGGATGCCTAAAAGTTAGGTGTCGTTTAGATGTCCGGGAGCACAACGCTGAACATGATTCTCCTCTGCATTAATGCACAATAGAGAATTGTGCTTAGCTGTGTCCAGAAAATTTCAGCGGATCTATATAGTTAGGCGTGCTTTATAGAATCGTCTTTTAGGTGTTGCTTAGACATCCTGACATCTATAATGTTATCGCATTTTAGCATTATGACATCATTAGAACAGTTATTTTATGCTGTTTGTTTTTTTACATTAAAATTGTATGCAGTAAAATGGCAGGCTCTTCCTCCCCAAGAGTATCACTATTATATTTTATTTATTTATCTTTTAATTATTTATATACCACTTATATCCTAAGTGGTATTTACATTCAGCTACTTTATCATATTCTCTTCTCCCCAGTGGGCTCAAACTCTTATCTAGTGTACCTGGGGCAATGAGGGGATTAAGACTTGCCAAGGTCACAAGGAGCAGTGAGGGATTTGAACCCACAATCTCAGGGTGCTAAGGCTGTAGCTTAACCACTGTGCCACACACACAGCCATTAAACCACATGTCAATTTAAAAGCCAAGCTTATATCACAAGGAGTCATTCCTCTAGGATAAATATCAAACATGTACCTTCAACACTTGTCCAGTTCCTCTACTGTTTTTCCAAAAAAACTCATTTAACCTCTGTCTTCCTCAATCAAAGCACATGAAAAAATAAATTTATATTGCATACTAAACCTTCTGTTTTTTTGGTATAAAGAGGACTCCAGTTTGATATTAAGGTTAAAAGATATTTAATAATGCATTACTCAAGCAAAGCACATGAACAAATGTATTCCATACTAAACCTCATTCCCAAAGTTTAAGAAAATAAGAAGAGAAACCCTACTCACAATAGCTGTCTAGAAGAGGCTTATGGTGCAAAAGGTGAGTAATTCCATAGTGAGATCATGGTACAGCCATAATAAGATGCATGGTGTAAGAGAGTGATACATCGTGCAAGAGAGAGATGCATCGTGGAAATCTCTAATAAACTGTGGAATCACTCACTTTTTGCACCATAAGCCTCTTCTAGACTTACATACATTCATCATTTTTTATACCCCCTGGACCTCTGAAGAAGGCTAGTGTGAGCCGAAGCACGGACAGTGTTGGGTCCACTTCTATTCATTGGATCAGCTGCTTCTTACAGTGGATAAGTAGATGTACTTGTTTTGATTTTGTTTTAATAAAAATCACTTGCCTTTAACAAAGATTATTTTGAGAGCATCGTATTCCACAGTCATTGCCTTTTCTTGGACCGTCCTCTACTCCTGTGGAAACCCTGGGCGTTTTGTTGTTTGTCGGTACTGTGATACTGCTGGAAGAGGTTATGGCAGCCATTTTAGAGAAATGGCTGCCATGGGTAGAAGTGTGTTGGCTCTGCTCCTACCTTAGGACCCCACTGGACTACCAGGACTCTTCATGGTAGGCCCAGGGGGACCTACAGGAGTTGGAGAAGTGGAGGTGGGCTTGGTTGGCCACACTTGCTCTCAGGGGGGATTGGCACTGGGGGGGAGGGAGGGAATACCAGGAAAGTTGCTGTAGCAATCTGGATGCCCATTACCTAACTGGCTAGTGGTCTGAACACAGCTACTAACCAGTTAGGTCCCAGCTCCTCCCACACTCTGCCCAAGCTCCACTCATGGACTCCCCCAGCACTAACCAGAGAGCACAGGGGCAGTCTGTAGTGATATTCAGTGGCACTGTCCGGGAGGAGGGGGGAAGGGAAAAGTGATTGGGACTTGTATACCACATTTTTGTAGTTATACAACCACACTCAAAGCAGTTTACATACAGGTACTTCAAGCATTTTCCCTATCTGTCCTGGTGGGCTCACATCTGTCTAATGTGAAGGATTAAGTGACTTGCCCAGGGTCACAGGGTGCAGTACAGGATTTAAACCCACAACTTCAGGGTGCTGAGACTGTAGCTCTTACCACTACGCCACACTCTAAGTGAAACATATTGACACATAGGCAGTCAGAAGTTTCTCCTGCCCGGTTAAATCACTTTCTCAATATTGAATGGGTAAATAATACAAATGTTATCTACTCTGTTCAAATTTATTTTTGAATAAGTGGGATATAAATGTGATATGAAATTAAATAGCTTCCTCCTTCTCCTTCACCTTGCTTTCAAAGTTGGCATAATGGGAACCACTCATAAATTTTAAGCATAAATCCATTCACTTTTACGTGAATTGTAAGATTTATTAACAATCTGTTTAGAGAGACTCACTCACACAAGATATGAACGTCAGGGTTATACTGGAAGTCAGTAAGTTAACTTAAAACATGAATATACTATACAATACAATACCGTCTCTTATATACCACAATATTCTGCAAGGAATCAATGCAGTTTACATAAAATTTGGATCAATTTCTTAAGTTATATTGTTAGCATGGTCATTAGTTTAGGAGGAGAGTGGAGGATTCAAAGAGAAGCTAGGGCTCTTCGGTCTGGAGAAGAGATGGCTCTGGGGTGATATGATAGAAGTCTATAAAATAATGAGTGGAAAGGGTGGATGTGTATCGCTTATTCACTCTTTCCAAAAATACTAGGACTAGGGGGACATACGATGAAGCTACTAAGTACTAGATTTAAAACAAACAAGAGAAAATATTTCTTCACACAACGTGTAAACTCTAGAATTTGTTGCCGAAGAATGTGGTAAAATCAGTTAGCTCAGCAGGGTTTTTAAAAAAGATTTGGACAATTTCCTAAAAGAGAAGTCCTATCCATTGTTTATTCCTAGGATAAGCAGCATAAAATCTGTTTTACTACTTGGGATCTATCTAGGTTCTTGGAACCTGGGTTGGCCACTGTTGGAAACAGGATACTGGGCTTGATGGACCTTCGGTCTGTCCCAGTATGACATGTGCATATGTCTTTAGTTTCTTTCGGAATTCAAGGTAGTTGATAGGTTTTCTTAGGTGGATTGGCAGCTTGTTCCAAATTAGAGGGCCTTGGTATTCAAAGGTAGATTCAAATATCTTCTATCTTTATATTTCTTGAGAAAAAGAGAATGACAGTCTTTAGCTTTGTGTGGTGTGTGAACTGAATGTATCAGTGTCTCTCAAACCTTTTTTTTTTAGCTCTGGCACTCTAAATGGAGCAAATGTTTTTCACAGCACATTATAATTGATAAAACTGCAAATCCAGCAAAAAATTAAATCTGAGAGTTATTTATTTCAAGTTCTTTAAGCTATGTAAGGGTGATTGTAACAACAGTGAAACTAAAGTAGATAGAATAGAATTGTTAATCAATGCGATGGATGTGCTTGTTTTTGAGTGCAAATTAACTCAAAATGTGGCTCAATAGTCAACAAGCAACCATTTCATCATCCACCATCTGCAGTTGCTCTCTTTTTTTCGATTTAATTTCTGTCAGAGTTAAAAATCCAAGTTCGCAAAGATAATAAGATCCAAATGGTAACAAAGCCTTGATGACTTTGTTATTCAAGTTAGGGTAACTACTGCATAAAAAAAACAAAATTATTTATTTATTTAAAAGATTTCTTAACTGCCTATAGCTAGGCGGTTTTACAATAAAAAAACAATCATATAAAAATAAAAATAGGAATATTGAGTTACATTATATACGTCTGAGCAGTTCTATTTTTCTTTTTTCTCTGGTTCTTGTTTTGGTAGGGCGTTTCCTACCGTACTTTCTTGTGTGGTAATGATTGACAACATGTACCCTTGCTGATACTGATGATTTTGGTTATCGGTCATTGTTACCTGATTGTTGTATATCTTAAAATGTTAATAAAGATGATTGAACTAAAAAAATAAATAAATAAATAAAAATAGCATACAACACATGTTATATAAACAATAAATGCAGCAGTTCCTTCATATCAACCATGATTCACAACACTCAACAACGTATCAATACAAGAACATTCATAACCCAGGAAAGACATTTCTTGAAATGCTTTTACAAATAATGTAGTTTTCAGGAGTTTCTTAGCGGTCCAGTCAACATATTCCACAGCGTTACTCCCATGAAAGAGATAGAGGAAGACCTAGTACTCTCGTAGTGCACAGCTGAGAAGCCTGTTAACGACAATCGCATTGCCCCCTCAGATGGCCTATAAAGTAAATGACCTTGAACCCCAACACTATTGTCTTAAAAATAATATATGATCATTCAGGCAGCCAATGAAGTTTTTTCAACCACGCTGTTATGTGGTCAAATTTTCTCAGACCACAAACCAACCATGTAGCAGAATTTTGAATCATCTGCAGGGCTTTACATTGTATGGTTGTAATCCCAAGATAAAGGGCATTGCGATAGTCTAGTTTAGAAATGACTGCTGCCAGTAGAAATGACTACTTGCCAGAATTTCTCAAGGACCAGTCACGTCAAAGAATGATGCTTGTTTGGGTAGTTGTATCCATACGCATACATTGTCATAACATTGACTATCTCTTGCGTATGTGACGTACATGTCATCTATTCTAGTGTATGCTTATGAAGGGAATTTTTAAAAATAAAATTCTGGAATCTCTCGTGGCACATCTGGAATCTGTTCGGGGCACACCACTCTGCCGTGGCACACAGTTTGAAAGACACTGGAATATACTGTGTCAGCTGGTGTGTTTTCTACCCCTCTCTCTCTTTCTCTCAGTCTCACACCCTGTGCCCTTGTTACCATCACCCGTCTTTGAAGTGTGTATATTGTGGAAACTTTGCCGCTTGTTACAAATGATGTTTACCAATTATACTGTACTCTGGGAACCAGCTTCAGCTTGGAAAGAGAAGAAACAGCACACTTCTTGCAATCTGCATGGCTGCCCGATCACGCACATCTCCAACCAATCATGACAAGAGAAAATAGAAAGATGATCTCATTGAAGGGGATATAGATGGAAATGTGGGATGTTTTGAGAAAGGCAATGGAACACGGCTGTTGACTGCTTTAGGCTTGACTTACAGCAACCAAACTGATCATCAAAACCTCATATATCTATCAATATGCAATGGATTAGTTGAGCCTTTTGGAGAGAGGAAAAGAATAAGAACATAACATAACATAATAGCCATACTGGATCAGGCCGATGGTCACTCTAGCCCAGTATCCTGTTTCCAATAGTGGCCAATCCAGATCCCAAATGTTTCATATTGTTGTCTAAAATTAACATAATTAGATGACAGCAGATAAAAACATGTACGGTCCACCCAGTCTGCCCAACAAGATAAACTCATAAGGCCGGATTCTGTACAGGACGCCCGGTCTCAGAAACCGCCTAAGTTTCTTTTGAGAATCGCACATGGGTGTCCTTTATAGAAACGCATCTGTCCTCATGGACAGATGCCTATGCCCGCCTAACACCACGATTCATACTATGGGGCAAATTCTATAAATGGTGTCCCAATTGTAGGTGGCCTACTGCTGCCTGACCAGACATCCCGAGGCAGGTGGCCTACATTGTAGGCACCTCCGGGAGCCTAGGGAGGCATGTAGACCCGCCTAAGCTCACCTAAGGCTAGGTGTTGGCATGGCATGGCTACCTGGAAGTGGTCTTAGGCAACCTTAGGCTGGCCTAGGTGGCCCTAAGTGCCTCCCTAGGACCGCGGTAGGTGCCTGAAATGAAGGCTGGAGGGTTGGGAAGGCAAGGAAGGATAGATGCTGCACAAAGTATGGGGTGGGAAGAGAGGGAAAGAGATGCTGCCCAGGGGAGGGAAAAGAAAGGGAGAATGGTTGGACACAGTGCAAGGAGTGGGAGGGAAAATGATGGGGCACATGGGGAAAGGAAGAAAGAGGGAGAATTGTTGAAAATGATGGTGGTGGAGAGGAGGGAGGAAGAAATATTGGACGTGGTGGAGAGGGAAGGTGGGACAGATGGAAAGAGGTGCAAGAGGGAGGAATGTTGGACCTAGTGGTGGAAAGAAGGGAGTGAGAGAGATGCAGCATGGTGTTGGAGAGGATTGATAGAAGGAGAAATGTTGGTCATGGGGCTGGAGGGGAGGGACAAAAGATGCTGTGCAGGGACCAGTGAGTGAGACATGTTGGACTTGGCAACAGAGGGGGTGGAAGAGAGAAATCCTGGATCCCCCCCCCTCTCTTTTCCCACTTCCTTTGCAGTACGGAAGGGAAATGGTGAACAGTGAGAGAAAGAGGGAGAAATACAGAAGACAGGAAAGCAGAAAAAAAAAGAAACTGGAACTGACTTAATGGAAAAATATATTTCCACATAACAAAGGTCTTTTTAAAAAAAGCATTTTAGTTTGAATTTATTGACTGAAATACAGTATGTTAGTTTTGGGAAATGTGTACAGCAGATGTCTTTGTATTGTGTTCAACAGACAAGGAAATGCATTTCTGGTTTTCTCCAGTGTTACTTGCTGAGTATAACTTTATGGGACTCCCAGTTCAATTTTTGTCTACTTATTTTTGTTTCTAATTTGTGATCCCTTGTTCTATATTTGGTGAGGGTCTGGCTTAAAATGTTTATTTGCAATGCGTTATGCCATAAAATAATCTTTCTGGTTTGAGTGGGGAGATGCAGGGAAGAAAATTAAGACTGGGGAGGGGGATGGTGGGGGTACAAGGATGAAAAATGTGCTTCACTGTGGGGACGGTGAGAGGATGGGGATGAAAATGAGGGGAGATGAATCTTTGTCACCGCATTACTCTCCAGTTTACATCAGTCATTTTTGAAGTAGGTGTGCTTATTTTTGCTAAAACTGAAAATACATGTTTATTTTTTCAGGCCTGCCCAAAACACACCTATCTGAAAATTGAGCAAGTCGCACGTACATGACACAGCGGCTTTTTGAAAAGCACATAAATTCAGTATTTTCATATGCAAATGCTGTGCAAGCTTTCTAAGATGACCCTCTCAGGATGCCCATTGCTGAAAATTAATGGTAAACACCTGACTTTTTTCTCGCCCATCTCCACGCTTTACCACCCCCTCACCCCCACCACCCACTTTTTCGTATCCTTAATTTACTGGAAGCCCTGAATAAGTATACCCTAGAGGAAAGGAGAGACAGGGGAGATATGATTCAGACGTTCAAATACTTAAAGGGTATTAATGTAGAACAAAATCTTTTCCTGAGAAAGGAAAATGGTAAAACCAGAGGACATAATTTGAGGTTGAGGGGTGGTAGATTCAGGGGCAATGTTAGGAAATTCTACTTTACGGAGAGGGTGGTGGATGCCTGGAATGCGCTCCCGAGAGAGGTGGTGGAGAGTAAAACTGTGACTGAGTTCAAAGAAGCGTGGGATGAACACAGAAGATTTAGAATCAGAAAATAATATTAAAGATTGAACTAGGCCAATTACTGGGCAGACTTGCACGGTCTGTGTCTGTGTATGGCCGTTTGGTGGAGGATGGGCAGGGGAGGGCTTCAATGGCTGGGAGGGTGTAGATGGGCTGGAGTAAGTCTTAACAGAGATTTTGGCAGTTGGAACCCAAGCACAGTACCGGGTAAAGCTTTGGATTCTTGCCCAGAAATAGCTAAGAAGAAAAAATTTAAAAAAAAAAAAATTTAAATTGAATCAGGTTGGGCAGACTGGATGGACCATTCGGGTCTTTATCTGCCGTCATCTACTATGTTACTATGTTACATAGAAATTGACGGCAGAAAAGGGCCACAGCCCATCGAGTCTGCCCTTACCAATGACCCACTCCTCGACTTTTACTCCCTTATAGATCCCACGTGAATATCCCATTTTCTCTTAAAATCTGACATGTTGTTGGCCTCAATCACCTGCTGAGGTAGCTCGTTCCAATGATCAACTATCCTTTCGGTGAAGAAGTACTTCCTGGCATCACCTTGAAATTTCCCTCCCCTGACTTTCAGCGAGTGCCCTCTGGTCACCGAGGGCCCTATAAGACAGAAGATATCATCTTTCACCTCTATACGTCCCGTGATATACTTAAAGGTGTCAATCAAGTCGCGCTAGCGGTTTAACGCATATACCGCACACTAAACCGCCGGCCGCGCTAGCCGCTAACACCTCCCTTGAGCGGGCGGTAGTTTTTAGGCCAGCGCGGGGGGTTAACGCGTGATAAAACGTCGCACACGTTAACCCCACGAGCGCGGCTTGATAAAAGGAGACTCTCAGCCTCTGTAAATTTTCAAAGATGTCCATGCAGGAACTTAAATTCTAAAGATAGGAGTTAGAACCATTTGAAAACTACCTATGCAGTTCTCCAGTGCAGCTGGAAAATGAATTTTTCCATCCAGGGCATGCCCTATCTTGCCTGGCAACCACTAAAAAAAAACAACAACAAAAAAAAACAAAAGAGTTTTCTAGGGACAGCTCTTTCCTCTTCATATGAAGTCATAGAAACATAGAAACATAGAAATAGACGGCAGATAAGGGCCCACGGCCCATCTAGTCTGCCCACCCTAATGTTCCTCCCCTACCTTTGCCCTGTGAATAGATCCCATGTGCCGATCCCATTTGGCCTTAAAATCAGGCACGCTGCTGGCCTCAATCACCTGTAGTGGAAGACTATTCCAGCGATCAACCACTCTTTCAGTGAAAAAGAATTTCCTGGTGTCACCTCGTAGTTTCCCGCCCCTGATTTTCAACGGATGCCCTCTTGTTGTCGTGGGACCCTTGAAAAAGAAGATATCTTCCTCCGCCTCGATGCGGCCCGTAAGATACTTGAACGTCTCGATCATGTTCTTTTGCTGAGTCAGGCTAGGTCGCTGGTTCAGAACCTGAGATGCATGACTTAGGGCTCCTTTCACTAAGGTGCACTAGTGTTTTTAGGTCACGCACAAGATTAGCGTGCGCTATAGTGCCCGCTAGCCGAAAAATTACCGCCTGCTTAAAAGGAGGTGGTAGCGGCTAGCGCGTGCGGCATTTTAGCGCACCTTTGTAAAAGGAGCCCTTAGGAGACCATTAATGAAATGACAGTACTTATATAAGTACTACTGCTACTTCTATACAGCTGCTACCAGGGATCTCAAAGTCCCTCCTTGAGGGCCGCAATCCAGTCGGGTTTTCAGGATTTCCCCAATGAATAGGCATTGAAAGCAATGCATGCACATAGATCTCATTGCATATTCATTGGGGAAATCCTGAAAACCCGACTGGATTGCGGCCCTCGAGGAGGGACTTTGAGACCCCTGTAGACGTATGCAGCACTGTACATTAAATTCAAAAAAACAATGGGGAATCTGGAGTATACTGTGCATACACTATTTTGTACCTCTAATTTGGAACAAGCCAAGCTGCCAAGACACCTAAGAAAACCTATCCGCTACCTCACATTCCGAAAGAAACTAAAGACATAAGAATATGTCATACTGAGACCGGCTGAAGGTCCATCAAGCCTAGTATGCTGTTTCCAACAGTGGCCAACCCAGGTTCCAAGGACACAGTGGTACTTAATCTAACCTCCAGTATTATATACCGAGTGTATCGCCTTTAATTTCTTTGTCTCTTATGAAACGTTTCTAAAAGGAGGGAAAAGGCCTCTGGAGCTACGGAGAGCAAAATGCTACATCGCAGCTATGAAGGGAAGAGACGTCCACCTTTTACTGGCTCCCCTCCAACACTCTATCATAGGCCATTAAAAAAAAAACCCACCTTGTATGCACGCAAATTGAAAACGTGAATTAGAAACGCAGATTTTAGACAGTTCTACTTCAAACAGGTAGGGCAAAACAGCAGGTAAGCAAATAAAAATAATAAGTGCTTATCTCAAAGGTTCCTGCCAGAACGTGTCCTCACGCGCTGTCCCCGCAATTTCAATGCTTTCCACAAATCCAAATGTAGCCGTAGCTGATGATGGCCATTGTTTCACGATTAAATCGCTGCTTCAGGGCTCTGAAAGGCATTAGCTCTACACGAGTCCTGTTCCTGACACTTTCTTATCCTCAAAAGGTGCCTGTAGGTTCCAATCACCACAACTTGGACTGCAGAAGCTTCCTTACAAAAGATCTTTGTTTGGCCAATGCCTCCAGCGGCTTCAGGGGATTATATCTGGTGCACTGGTTGCCTTGGATCGGTAGCATGGAATGTTGCTACTCCTTGGGTTTTGGCCAGGTACTAGTGACCTGGATTGGCCACCGTGAGAACGGGCTGCTGGGCTTGATGGACCATGGGTCTGACCCAGTAAGGCTGTTCTTATGTACACCCTGGTGCCCCCTGAAGCAGCCGGAGGGATCAGCATAACAAAGGTCTTTTGTTGGGAAGTTTTTGCAATTCAAGTTGTGATGATTGGAATCTACAGGTACCTTTTGAGATAAGAAAGTGGATGGATACAGATAAGTGACATTTTATATCAACCCCCCTGGGCATCCTTCCCATATTGACAAATTGGGAGAGATCTTTCGGTGTACCTCCTGTCATTGCCTGCTAGTGCTGGAATTCAAAGAAGAACTCCCTCATTAGTTGGCAGAAACCCCCCCCCCCCCCCCAAATCCCAGTGCCACCATATCCTGCCATTTGCCAGTTTTTGACCTCACCCAGTGTCTATCATATTTTCCGACATGTCATAATTCCTGCTGATTGACGGATAGAGGCAAGAAACCAAATGATAGAGTTCATGACCTCAAAAAACTAACAAAGGTGTCACAAGTTTCCACTGAGCTGTCACAAAGTGACTCATGTGAGATGCTGGGGATCAGATACAGCTCGGGAGAGGGAGAAGAGAGAGAGAGAAAAAAAGCAGTCCCGTATGCAGTCTAGAAAAAAACAAAACAAAATCTCAGAAGAAAATCTTTGTTGATCAAGGGGAAGAAGAAATGTCCAAAATAAGCTTAACAAATGAAAACAGACCAATCATTCATGAAACTGTCAAAATACTATTGTGTACAATAGTTTTCAATGATCACATGATAACAGCCTGAAATAATATGAAGTACTTCTTAATTCTCAGTCCATTCTAGGTTTTGGAGGGTATAAACACAGATCGGCTAGAGATTTAGGAGACAGTTCTATAAAATCTAGGTGCCAGGTTGATGCATAAACATAGATTAAATAATAACTCTTCTACTGTGTAATAACGAATATAATTATAAATGCCTTATACACCAGCACCAAGTATTAGTGACTCCAATTAGGCATGTAGCACGTAAATATGAAAATCGTTTGCACACATAGCCCAACACGCTGTTATAAGTGGGGGAGGGAAAAGCCTAAGGAACCCTACCTCCACCCTACAGAGTCCAGGTGGTAGGCATAACAGGGTGAAGAAACTTCACAGGCATAAAAAGAAGCCTCTCCCACGACACCAGTACAGGGCTCCGTGCAATGCAACTAGGGGATTAAAGGCTACTGCTTTATATATATATATATATATATATATATATATATATATGAGTGTTCCCAAAGGGGAACACACAATAGTAACAAGCATTAACACATGTGAAGTGTATCAATCTATAAGATAACAGTATACCCATATATGCAGTAAAAAAGGGTGACTAGTGGAGCAATAATTAGAATAATTGTCATAATATACAAATCAAGAATATATATATTCTTGATTTGTATATTATGACAATTATTCTAATCAATCTAGATTTGTATATTATGACAATTATTCTAATCAATCTATAAGATAACAGCATACCCATATATGCAGTAAAAAAGGGTGACTAGTGGAGCAATAATTAGAATAATTGTCATAATATACAAATCAAGACTATGTATATTCTTGATTTGTATATTATGACAATTATTCTAATTATTGCTCCACTAGTCACCCTTTTTTACTGCATATATGGGTATACTGTTATCTTATAGATTGATACACTTCACATGTGTTAATGCTTGTTACTACTGTGTGTTCCCCTACTCATATTGTTGGCTTTATATTGTATTGTATTATTCTACAAAATCAATAAAATTCTTAGAATTAAAAAAAAAAGACAAATAGGTTAAAAATTATTTTCTCGTGATGGAGGTCCGTCTCACCGACGATGGCCAGCATTTCATAATTTCTGCCTCCTCAGGGTGTAAACTCACTCATTGGACCTAAACCTCGCCTCATCAAAACCTGATGCCTCCTGACTCCACAAACTTAGCGCATAAGCAGTCCAAAAGAAGAAGCTGTGCTGATAGTCTATAAAAGCATCCCATATTGCACATATTTACATGCCAGAAAAGAGAGTGTGCCTGGGATGGAGAGTGGGCATGATTGGCCTAATCAGAAAAGGACCGGGGACTTGTATACTGCCTTTTTGTGGCTTTGGCATTCAAAGCAGTGGGCACTGAGGATTAAGTTGACTTGCCCAGGGTCACAAGGAGCAGCACTGGGATTTGATCTCACAACCTCTGGGCACAGAGGCAGCAGCTCAGCTAGCGAGCCACACTTGTGTGTAACATGCAGTGGATGTGCCCAAGTGTATACGACCTACTTATAGCAACTAAGGAAACATGAAGCATCTCTTATGAAGCCCCCCCCCCCTGAATTGTTTGTGTCTTTTTCTGCTCCTTGAAGTTTCTGTGCTTGCTCTGCCTATCCATTCCCCTCACCTCTCCAATCCATTCTTGCCCCATTATCAACCACTCTCTTCAGTTGCCTCTTTCTCTCACAAACCTTCCATGTGCCTCCAAAAACCCTTGCCCCTTCCCCTCTTTCCTATTCGAGAGGGTGCTGAAAAGTTATCAATCCAACCACGGAGAGAATGACGTGAAGCCATTAAACTTACAAGTTATTCCAAATATTCACCCCCCCTCTATGTTCAACACACTTGGCACATCGTGTCTGAAGTTTCCAAAAAATACTCTGATATCTGGTCACTGAAATGCTGTCTGCTGCTGCAATGATCTCTGAATCATTTGATAATCGCCCTTTCAAGCTCTTTATAAGGTCTGGAAACAGAAAATAGTCCGATGGAACAAGAACTGGTGAGAGGGTGGACGGTCCATGCACTGAAACTCCAACTGCATCAAAAAACATCCTTTGTTTTGCCGGTGTCAGGTCAAAAGCGCACCGGGACAAAGGCGTACCAGGACAATTGAGCGCAACGCGGAGGCGCGCACCGCTCAAAATTACTGTTTTTAGGGCTCTGACGGGGGGTTTTGTTGGGGAACCCCCCCCCCACTTTACTTAATAGACATCGCGCCGCGTTGTGGGGGCATTGTGGGGGGTTTGGGGGGTTGTAACCCCCCACATTTTAATGAAAACTTCACTTTTTTCCTGTTTTTAGGGAAAAAGTTAAGTTTACAGGAAAATGTGGAGGGTTACAACCCCCCAAACCCCTCATAACACCGGCGCGATGTCAATTAAGTAAAGTGGGGGGAGGGGGTTCCCCAACTAAACCCCCCGTCGGAGCCCCTATAAACTGTAATTTTTTTCTGCGCACACCTCCGTCTTGCGCTCAGTTGTCGGCGCGCGCCTTTGTCTTTCGCGCCGTTGTCTCTGAACCGTTTTGCCAGCCTTGTGAGCAGATGCACTGTTGCAAAAAGAGAACCCCTTTCTGCACCTTCCCTCTCCTTTTTTCTTTCAATGCCACCTTTAATTGGCACAAGTTACAGTACTATTCTGCATTAACTGTTTGACCTCTTGGAAAGTAGTCATTACAACACCTTCCTGATCTCAAAACACCGTGGCCATGACCTTTCCTGCTGACTTTCGGGTCTTGAATTTCCTTGGCCTTGGAGAACCTGAGTGCTGCCATTGCATGGACTGTTGTTTTGTCTCAGGATCACGGTGGTGCAACCATGTTTCATCAACAGTAACTAGTCGTTCCAAAACGTTGGCACCAGCTTGCTGAAAATGCTGCAAAATCAACTTGGGAAGTGTCCACTCAATGTTGTTTCTCATCAACATTCAAACATTTGGGCACCCACTTGGCTGACAGCTTCTGCATACCCGGCTGCCCGAGGATTATACACTCAACACATTTCCTGGATATCTGTGGTGACTCAGCAATTGTTTCAGCCGATATTCGCCAATCTGCCAAAATCAGGTCATGGACATGGTCAACAATTTCAGGAGTTAACACCGTTTGAGGCCTCCCAGACCTTCCTGCATCTTTGGTCTCAAAATCTCCATGCTGAATTTTTGCCCACCACTTCTTCACTGTGGAATGTGATGGGCATTTGTAACTCAATGTTTGCATCATACATTCATGGATTTCCTTTGGAGTTTTCTTCTGCAGGAATAGAACATCATGACAGTTCCAAGTTCCACACTTTTCGTTGATATGGTTCAATCCATGGTCTGAAACAATGGCAGAACATAGCATAATGATTCTGAAAATTGACTCGTTGCAAAATAAAATAACACTCTTTTTGGCTACAGTGGCAACGTAATGCTCAGAATTTAGAAAGTTGGTTGGGCTGAGAAGTTTTCAGGACCTCCTCGTACCCCACCCACCCTATTCCCTTTTTGTAAGTGCCTGGTGTGTGAGTGTCTGTGTATCTCTCCTACAGCCATTGTGTACCCTTGTGTGCCACTTATGTTGCCTGTGCCATTGCTGCCCTGCCCAAGCTGTCTCTCTCTGCATTTGGGAGTGTCCACATAACACCGAGTGCTTTGGCCTGCCGCCAGCTCTGTCTGTCATTGTGACACCCTGTCTATCCTTAGAGTTCCTGGACATGAGTGATGGGGAATTCCTGAGGATATGGATTAATGCTTCCCTCATCCAAAGGACTCAAATGCAAATGAATTTTTAATTCCTTATTCACCCGTTACCAAAATTTGGAATGGCCTCCCAACAACTCTTAGGACTGAACGGAATTACCTCAGATTTAGGGGAAAAAAAACTGAAAGCTTACCTTTACGACAGCCCTCAACAACCAGCGATAAAAAAAACATAAAAACTGTGGATGTAGATGTTCTGAAGGACGATTTATTATTCACTCTTCGCAATAAAAACATTAAAACATAACTATAAGTCTATAGTACATATGTGACGGTCCGTGTTTCGGCGAACATGCCTTCCTCAGGGGTCCTAAAGGGAATTGAGGTAAAATGAAATAATAAAGGATAAATAATTATATTATTTTCTAATTATTATTTTTTATTTATGCTTGTATTTTAATGTTTTTATTGCGAAGAGCGAATAATAAATCGTCTTTCAGAGCCTCTACATCCACAGTTTTTGGTTTATTTATCGTTAGATCGCTCTCTCTGTGGAATATTGGGACAGCATCACAACCACAGCTTTGTAAAAGAGTGCTTGTCTCTCAGTCAGTTTCAGGAACCTTGAAACCTATATAGGCAATCCTTAACATTAGCCTATAGGACATGGCTTATTGCCTTTTCAGTGAGAGACTAAACAGCCCAACCAGACAAAAGAATATCAAGTTTAGCATTGTTTTAGAAATACTCATTTCCAAGCTACTAAACAAACTGGATTATTACAGACTGATTCTACATAGACACAGTGGTGTAATATGTGGGGAGGGGGGGGCGGTCTTTCCCAGGCACTGGCACCTCTCCTCCTCTCTAACCCCTTGCCATGCTTACGTGCCTTCCCTCCGGCACCCCAGACACCAAGTACACCCCCCACCCCCTCCCTGACCCCTCCCACAAAATCCTGGTGGTCTAATGGGCTGAGGGTTCGGATCAGACCCCCCAAGCTTGAGAAGCCTCCACCCTGACACCGCCCCCTGTACCTTTTGTCGAAAATCAGGCAGGAGGGATGCCTCTCCCCCCTGCCTTGAAGGGCCGCCTCTTCAAAATGGATGCACTGGAAGGGGCCTGAGGTCCTGAATTGCTTAGGCCACCCCCCCCCCCCAGCTCACTAGACCACCAGGATTTGGTGGAAGGGAGAGGGGCGATCGGAAGATGGGGGGGCGCTTGGTGTCAGGGAGTCCTGTTTTTTGCAGCGGGGGAGGGGGTGTGCACATTCTTTGGGGGGGGGACCAGAAATGTGCCTCCACCCCGGGTGCCCCCTACCCTCACTACACCATTACATAGACATTCGATGCTATCAGAATAACTGGTATCTTTCACACCAACAGACTAGAGAGTTGCACGGGGACAGAAATCCCACCCATCCCCGCCCGACCCCATCAGGATCCTCTCCGTCCCCGCCAGGATCCTCTCCGTCCCCACCCGTCCCCGTCAGGATCCTCTCCGTCCCCACCCATCCCCGCAAGGAATTACCTCCATCCCCGCCCGTCCCCATAAAAAGCAGCAATTACTTCTGACAGGATAATCAATTTCATAGTTTCTTTTGCTGTTTTCCTTGTGGAATCTCTTTGGTGGAACCCATTTTTTGTTTTCTGTTCAGGTAATTAACTTATAAACCCCCTCTTTTACTAAGGCTGACGTGTCCATTATATTATATGGACGAACCCTTCTTCCAAAGCCTTCCATCCCCGTGGGAGTCCCGTGGGCCAGAGGGGGGGTCCCTGTGGGAGTCCCATGGGTTATGGGGGGATTCCCGTGGGACCCCTGCGGGACCCCCACGGGACCCACGGGATTCCCGCGATCCCCTTTCCCGTGCAGACCTCTACAGCAGACCCTCACCAAGCTTGGGATAATTATCTACAAACTAAAAATAGAAATATGCAGACAAAAGTTAAACTGAACTGCCAAGAAGCCAGACTTTGCATACAATGTAACACCACAGAAACAATGGTACATGATTTTGTTTGGTTTTAATCATTTATATTCCGCATATCCTACAATTCTATATGGATTACAAATTATTCAGGTACTCAAGCATTTTTCCCTAACTGTCCCGGCGGGCTCCTGCTCTTATCTAATGTACCTGGGGCAATGGGATTAAGTGACTTGCCCAGGGTCACAAAGAGCAGTGCAGGATTTGAACCCATATCCTCAGAGTGCCGAGGCTGTAGCTCTTACCACTGCACTACACACTCCCTAATACTGTGCAAAATATAAAGATAGCAGATGTAAATTTGAAAAAAACTGATAAAAAAACAATCACCACATTACAAATTAACAAATAGAAATACAACAAAAGATAGAAAATATGAAAATGCCATTTTATTGTACTAATACATTTTTCAATAAGCTTCCAGAGGCCAAAATCTGCTTTCTCAGGTTAGTGCAGTATACTGCTGTTACGGTACCCTGTGCTGACCTTAGGAAGGGGTTATGGTCTCCAAAAATTTGTAAAATTAGTCCAATAAAATGATTACCTTATTTACATTTTCTATTTATAAATGCTTATTAATACAATACTACTTTATGCTAAAGCAACAAAAAAAAATATTTTCTCTACCTTTTGTCATCTCTGGTTTCTGCTTTCTTTCTCTTCTCTTCACTTTCTTCTTTCCATCCAGCATCTGTCCTCTCTCCCCCTTTGATCTACTATCCGCCCTCTCTCTCCCTCCCTTCCATATAGCATCTTCCCTCTTTTATAACTCTTCCATAAACTGTCTAGCCTCACCCCCTTCCATTCAGCCTGTGTCCCTTATTCCCTTTATATATAATTCATTTCAGCTTCACCCCCTCACCATTTTCTCTCTCCTCTCTCTGTCTCCAACCCTCCCCCATGCTCTGATATATTTCTCCTTTTCTTTTCTTCCCTTCCCTTCCCTCCTCTCCCCCTGGCATCTCTGTATTCCTTCCCTTCCCCCTGGCATCTCTCTCCTCAATGCTCTGGATGGCTAGCAGGTAGGCAGGCCTACCTCCATCCTTGCTCTGGCATCTATCCATCCCTCACTCTCTCCCTGATCTGGCATCCTTCCTTCCTTCCTTCCTTCCTTTCCTCTCTCTCCTGACATCCTTCCTTCCCTACTTCCCTACTTCCTCTTGCATCCATCTATCCCTCCCTCCCTGCTTTGGCATCCTTCCATTCCTCCCTCCCTCCTCTGGCATCCATCCATCCCTCCCTCCCTGCTCTGGCATCCTTTCTTCCCTCCCTCCCCTGGCATCCATCCATCCATTCCTCCCTCCTTGCTCTGGCAACCCTCCCTCCCTCAGCACCCTTCATTCCCTCCCTCCCTCCCTCCCTCTCTGCTCTGGCATTCATCCGTCCATCCCTCTCTCTCTCTCTCTCTGCTCCGGCACTCATCTCTCTCTCTCCCTGGTCTAGTATTCTTCCTTCCTTCCCTCCTCTGGCATTTATGCATCCATCCATCCCTCCCTCTGGCATCATTCCTTCCTTCTCTCCCTTCCTTCTCTGATATCTATCCCTCCATTCCTCCCTCTCTGCTCTGACATGCATCTGTCCATCCCTCCCTACCCCTCCTGTGAGATGACCCCTACTCAATCTGAACATCTCTGGTGGTCTCGTAGCCAATTCTTTCCTGCCACTGCTATAGTAGCCGCTTCAAAGATGTTCAAGATGGCTGTCAAGGCTTTGTGTAGCAGCCTTATGAGGTTTCATGAAGTCTCGACACCTAAGGGTTCAGCAGTGATGGTCCTGCTGCCAGATGCAGGGATAGGCCAGAGAGGAGACAAGAGGGGTTAGGAGCACACAGGTACATGAAAAGAGTGTGCCAGGTGATCTTGGCTGCTCAACTAGCTGGGAGAGACAGGAGGCCAGGGTTACATTCAGAGTCTTAAACCCATTGACAAGGTCATAAAGAAGTGGTACAACTGTGCTGGAGTGCTTGTCTAATTTTATACATGAAATTGTGCTGAAAATTAAATGAAATTGTCACTTAGACATCTGGCACAGCACCAAGGCCCTGATTTTATAAAAGATGTCTACAATTAGACGTCTAGCCAGTCTAGGCACCTAACTTATTTTAAATTGGCTTAATCAGTGCTGATAATTGAAAGTGCTATTAAAATAAATTTTAAAACAATTTTTTAAAAATTAATTTGCTGGTAGGCACCTACCTCGGTACATTGTTGTTGTTGTTTTTTTTAATGTTTCTGGAAAGCTTACAATACAAAATAAGGGTGTCAAAGTGGAATTTGCACCAGGGTCCCTATTGCATTGACCCTCTGCTCTGCTGGGATCTGTGTGGCCAGTTTACTACCTCACAGTTCAAAGCAGATTACAAAAAGAACAAGTGGCTGGATCAGTTCTCTAGGAAATCAATATCTATTGCAAACAATGACCTCTTTTCCTAAGCTGCAGTAGAGGTTTCTACCGCAGTCCGGAACGCTAAATGCTCCGATAAACATAGGAATTCTATGTAAAAGGGGGAGAATATTAACTTGATCAAGCATACTTTTGAAATAATAAACTGGTCAATATTCAGAAATGGCCACTGATTGGTTAAATCACTTATTCAGGGCTATCTCCTAATTTTCAGTTGCACTTATTTGGGTTTCTCTGCTGAAAATGATCAGTTAGCGCCCAAGAGAAAACTGGCCCTTTGGGGGGCATTCTGATGGCAGAGTGAGCACTTGGCCAGTTAAATGCCAATATTAAGAACTAAACCAGTCAGGGTAACCACATAAATGGTCCCTCATTAGAGTTATCAGATGGCCCGGAAAACTCGGACATGTTCTCTTTTTAGAAGACTGTCTGGGTGTCTAGAGAGATTTCCAAAATCTGACCGTTCGTTTGGGTTTTGGAAGGCCCCAAGCTCAGGTCCACATCTGGAGGTCCTCTGTGCATATGCAGACGTCAATGGAATGATGTCACTTGCACGTGACATCATCGCACCAATGTCTTTTTTTAATTTTTATTTTAGTATATACCACTTATGGCCTAAGTGGTTTACATTCAGGTATTCAAGTGCTTTTCCTTATCTATCCCGTGGGCTCACACTCTACCTAAAATACCTGGGGCAATGGGGGATTATGTGACTTGCCCAGGGTCACAAGGAGCAGCATGGGATTTGAACCCACAACCGCAGGGTGCTGAGGCTGTAGATCTAACCACTGCACCACACGCTCCCATGTTCTGTGCATGCGTGGCGGTCCTCCAGATACAGTCCTGAGCTCGGAGAAGGAGACACAAGATTCGTGTGAGGGTAGGGCTGTGGGGCAAAGCAGGATGGAGCTGAGGGCGGGGCCAGGTGTCCCCTTTTTTATAAGAGGAAATCTGGTCACCCTAGCCCACACAACACACAGTCTTACTCATGCTGAATATTGACTTAACTGGCTATGTGTTAACTGGTCAAAAAGCACAAAAAAGAAAATTCCAACGTAGTCTGCAGTGAAGCAAGCAAAAAACAACATAAAAACTGCAAATGATGTACAAGATACAGGCGTTGTTTATTAAAACTATAAAAATGCAGTAAAATATGCAACCTTATTACCAACCAGGGGACCCGACACGGTCCGTGTTTCGGATAGCACGCCTTCCTCAGGGGTCTGTGGTGGTTAAGGTATGAAACAAAACCGCATAAAAGATATCAAACGAACGCCTACGTGAAACAAATGTAGGCAAGCATATACTACACCACGGACCCCTGAGGAAAGCGTGTTATCCGAAACACGGACCATGTCGGGTCGCCTGGTTGGTAATAAGGTTGTATATTTTACTGCATTTTTATAGTTTTAATAAACAACGCCTGTATCTTGTACATCATTTGCAGTTTTTACGTTGTTTTTATGTGTTAACTGGTGCCACAAACCAGATATTCAAGGCAGAAGCCCAGACATGGCCTGGCATTGAACGAGTAATAACGCCAGCGACCATCATCAAAACACTCACTGCCATCAGCTGAATATTTACCCTATCAAGTTTCAAGTTTATTAAAATATTTGTTTGACCGCTTAATCTAATTTCTAAGCAGTTAACATAATAAAATTACATAAAAACAAGTTAAACAGTTATATTGAGACGTATATTAAAACAGGGAAAACAAGTGACTTGCACAGACATACGGCAACAAAGGGACGGATGGGGAAGAACTACAATTGATATAGGATAGGCAAAACATCAGTGGCTAAAACAATAGGTTAGGTAAAAAATTATTAATAAAAATTAAGATTTAATTATAAACTTGGCCCTTAAAAGGGCATTTTAACCAAAAGCGTCTCGGAATAAAAATGTCTTTAATCCTGTTTTAAATTGTTTTATATCTGATTCATTACGAAGATATATAGGCAATAAATTCCAGAGAGAAGGAGCAGTAACAGCAAAGTTGTTGGTGCGTAAAGTATTAATTGATTTTAAAGAAGGTTTTGAGAAGTTGAGCGGAGGGATTTCGACGTAACATACGGGATTAAAAGGCTATTAATAAAATCAGGTTGGTTATTCAGTCTGGTTGTAAATGTTAAAAGTGAAATTTTATAGTTAATCCTATGTTCGATTGGCAACCAATGGGCGTTGATTAGGAGAGGGGAGACGTGATCATATTTCTTTGCCCCGCTAATGATCTTAATAGCGATATTTTGGACGATCTGTAGTCGTCTGATCTCCTTTTTTGTAATGCCCTTACAAAGGGCATTACAGTAATCTAAACAGGAAATTATCAATGAGTGAATTAAAGTTTTCAGTGCGGCAGGTTCCAGTAACTTAGTTTAAAATAGATTTTATCCCTCTTTCTTGGAATTCCTCAAACCCTAATACCACCAGATCCTCCCACAAATTAAAACTATCCTTCCCCTCGCTAAAAGGCATTTCCCACACAGGAAAGCTAGGGACCTCCCTCCACTTCAAAATCACTGAGCTCTGGAACAACCTTACCTCCCCTCTTCGGAACTTGAGCTCTCTCCAAGTTTTCCGCAAACATCTGAAAACCTGGCTTTTCTCAAAAAATGTAAGTCTCCCTCCAATTTAGGAATCAAGGAAACTCTTATATCTTGGCATCCCAAGTCCTCTAAATTTTCTTCACACTTCTACCTCTAACCCTCTGTTTTAGTTCCTTCCTATTTCTCCTACTGTAAACTGCGTCAAGCTCTACGAACGTGGAGATGATGTGGTATACAAACCTAAGGATTATATTAGATTAGATTAGATTGTGACATTACTGGTAAAGGTTGGCTCTTAGGCGTTGGTGGAATGAGGCATTATGACATCACAATCTCAGCTCTGGAACGTTGCTACTCTCTCAGTTTCTGCCAGGTACTGGGACTTGGGATGGCCACTGTTAGAACAGGATACTGGGCTTCATGGACCTTTGGTCTGTCCCAGTATGGCAATTTTTATGTTCTTATTTGAGCCGAGTACAGGGCAATGAAGCCCCTCGCTAAAAGGCATTTCCCACACAGGAAAGCTAGGGACCTCCCTCCACTCCAAAATCACTGAGCTCTGGAACAACCTTACCTCCCCTCTTCGGAACTTGAGCTCTCTCCAAGTTTTCCGCAAATATCTGAAAACCTGGCTTTTCTCAAAAAATGTAAGTCTCCCTCCAACTTAGGAATCAAGGAAACTCTTATATCTTGGCATCCCAAGTCCTCTAAATTCTCTTCACACTTCTACCTCTAACCCTCTGTTGTAGTTCCTTCCTATTTCTCCTACTGTAAACCACGTCGAGCTCTACGAACGTGGAGATGATGCGGTATACAAACCTAAGGATTAGATTAGATTTTTTTTTGAAAATGACAAGTTTAGATTGAAATTTTATATCAACTAGAAGACTATTTCACATTTTTATTGCTATCTAAGGAAAAGAAAAATGACTTCTTTTTTTTTTTTTTTTTTTTACTTCTAGGTCCAGTCCAGTCCACTGAAAAGGAGAGAAAGGGCAGGCTGAATGATTTCACGAGAGTTCATTGTCAGGTGTGGGAACAGTGTGACCTTGGTGATGTGCAAGGCTCGCCTGCCCAGTTTCCAAACCTTCAGTGTGGCAGCGCATTGGAGCAGCTGCAGCCGTAATCTGGCTCTGAAACTAATGGAAAGAAGCTGCATTCTTGACATAATAACAGAACAGAGTGTTCTCAGCCTAGGCAAAAGCCAATAATTAAGTTTACACTCAATACTAAACAAGTTTCTGCATCAGCTGTTATGCCATACCCCTGACAAGGCTTCTTCTTAGTAATTGCATAAAATAATTTGGCCTTTGATGCATCTTAAGGCAGAGAAACAAGGAAGGAGGTGGAAGGCACTATTTTGTGTCCAAAGATTGATGAGCACTTTGCCAGGAGGAGCAAAGCCAGACATCCAATTCTGGGCAGGTCTGAGCCTAAAGTGGGTGGATACGAAGAACCCCCCCCCCTCCCCACACACACACCTGCCATCTCTCCCTCCTCTCCAGGTGATTGGGGATCGCTTGACGCCTCTCCCTAATACCCCCCAGGACCTTAACAATCCTTTAGTTCTTCACTGGCAGTGAGCAGGGAATCCTTTAACGCAGCTAAAGGAAAGGCTAGGGGGCCAAAGCCAGTAGGTATGAGTCCCTGCTCACTGCTAGAGAGGAACTGAAGAATTCAAAAAGTAGCAGGGGGTTGAGGGAGTGGAGTTAAGAGACCCCCCAAACACCTGGAGAGGAGGGGAGGGAGAGATGCCAGGTGTGTGTGTGGGGGGGGAGGAGAGGGTGTTCCTGGTGTCCACTTACTTTAGGCTCAGATCTGACCAAAACTGGATCCCTGTCAACCAGAGCATCGCTGGGCTGCAGCTGGGTAGACCTGTGTCCACCCGGGGCCCCGCCCATGGCTACATCACTAGCGCCTGCTAGTAAGACTGTACCAAATATTTGTATTTGATTCTATTGGCTGAATATTCTATTGTATTTGATTCTATTGGCTGAATAGTGATTTAAATTTGAATACAAACATTCCAGGGCTCTACTGTGCTAAATCCTACTGAAATAAACACTAGCCCCCTCCCCAAAATTCAGTGCTATTTAACCAGCCTGGAATGGTTCTTTGGATTTTCACACATAGCTAAAGAATAAGCAGGAACTGTGCCTAATTTAGATTTGAGGATTTGCACTAGAGAATGACACGGTGGCAAAATTCATCACCGTCCCTGCCCCCGCGGATAACCGCGGGAAATAATCCCATGTTATTTTCTAGTGTTTATTTCAACCTCAGTCCTTCTACACCAGCATTCTTCAAAGCAAAGCTTTTGGGTCAGTGGTTGTGGCCATTCATACTCTGATTCTTATCTGAGCCAAGGATAATGAAGCCATTGTGATTGGCTCT
This sequence comes from Geotrypetes seraphini, assembly GCF_902459505.1. Lineage (NCBI taxonomy): Eukaryota > Metazoa > Chordata > Amphibia > Gymnophiona > Dermophiidae > Geotrypetes > Geotrypetes seraphini. The sequence continues at coordinate 19,617,951 of NC_047098.1, forward strand.
TAGGCACTGGTGGAATGAGGCATTATGGCATCACAATATCTGCTCTGGATACCAGAGACTGTCATTCTGTAGTGTCTATCTCAACTTCAATCCTTCTACACCAGCATTCTTCAGAGCAAAGCTTGTGGGTCAGTGGTTGTGGCCATTCATGCGCTGATTCTTATGTGAGCCAAGGATAATGAAGCCATTGTGACATCACTGATGTGATTGGCTCTTAGGCACTGGTGGAATGAGGCATTATGACATCACAATATCTGCTCTGGATACCAGAGACTGTCATTCTGTAGTATCTGTTTCAAACTCAGTCCTTCTACACCAGCATTCTTCAAAGCAAAGCTTGCAGGTCAGTGGTTGTGGCCATTCATACTCTGATTCTTCCCTCTCTCCTTAAAGAATGACATGAAGATGGTTTCCCGTGGTTATCCGCGGGGACGGAGACGGTGATGAATTTTGTCACCGTGTCATTCTCTATTTGGTAGCTCTCCAGTGCCCGTTGTGAATTAATACAGATTAACTGAAGGAGTAGCAATGCTTTTGAGGTGAGAAATGCTAGGAGACATATCTCAGATTTGAAAGAAGCCTAATCGTGTGTCACTAAAGTCGGAAATTACCATATACTTTCTGGGTTTATTTTTAGATTTACTACAATTTGATTGTGAGAATTTTGGGAACGTTGAGAATAGGTAATGGATTTTTTTTAACCTAGGATGTATTTCCTATAGCAGCCTTGAAACTGATATAGAGATTTCCAGGAGCCAATGATCTCTGGAAGTACTGAGGTCTTTTTCTCCATTAGCCTATACTGTATAAATATCTTCTACTGTGGTGTTCTTTCCATAGCTTTTGGTGTCTAATTATTGAATATTTATTGGTGAACCCTAGACCAGTGCCTTGATTGAAACCCAACTGCTAGGCATGCGGGACTCAGTATGGGTTGCAATAGAGAGGCTAGCAAAATGCCTTGCATCCTAGTAATTTTTGGAAAGGAGGAAGCAGAGTTGGAACCTGTGCAAAAGACAAATGGTGGGATGGGTTTCATAAATGGACAAATAGAGAGTCTCTGTAAAGCAACAGCACAGTGAATCAATATTTCATGAGTTCAGGACTTGAATAACAGGAGTGCAAAATGTCTCTTTCCAACTTTGCCTCTGGGAAAATCAAACAGCCAAGCTCAGCGGAGTGTCCAAGAGAAACAAATGGAAGCAAGAAAGAGGAATGAGATGGTTTCAGGGCACACAGCCTTCAGGAAACACTGGGCCTCTCTCTGGTCACGTTGCCATTCAGGTACCTGTGTGGGAAAATTAAGAAATCTGTTTATTATAAGAGAGGTAGAAATCCAAGTACACCCCTCCCCAAGCTGGTAACTGAGTTGTGGAGAGCTAGTGGGACATGATGAATTATTGGAGCAAGACTGGGAGTGGCAAATGTTCATTTGCAAAGCTGTTATGTTTCTTGGCGCTTGAATTTTCTTAAGCCCCGCTGCAGTGGGTTGGGACTCGGACAAATTGTAGATGTGGAGGCCCATGCCAGCCCTGCAAGGCCCCAGCTGGCATGGTGGGGCCCTGCAGGCCAAGTTAAAAGATTTTCCGGGTTGCTGTGGCAGATAACTTATTTCACTGGCATTTATTATTGTTTACAGTGTTAATAGCTCAGGCAATAATTGTTATGCTTTATTATGTTGCACAATAAACAAAGCTGCGGCCTGTTTAATACCACTAACTGTCTTGTGTTTCCTTATTAATCAAAACTGGAATTGACCTGATTGTAAATTTTAAAGAGTTTTGATATTCAAACTCATCTAACTGACCTACAAATGCACTCACTCAGCTGCCCCTCCCATTGGATAGTCTTCTGCCTCTGTCCCCCTACAGCAGAGATGTCAAAGTCCCTCCTCGAAGGCCACAATCCAGTCGGGTTTTCAGGATTTCCCCAATGAATATGCACGGGATCTATTTGCATGCACTGCTCTCATTGTATGCTAATAGATCTCATGCATATTCATTAGGGAAATCCTGAAAACCCGACTGGATTGTGGCCTTCGAGGAGGGACTTTGACACCCCTGCCCTACAGAAAGAATCTCCGGCTTTGCTTTAGCAGAGCAAGGCAAGTCTCGTTAGCCTCTTTCTCTCCTCAGTCTTTCAGCTTCACAAATTCATCACTCTTTTGACTAGTTATGCATTTATCTCTCTCCATTTAACCACACTTCCCACTGGGTTGAGAAGTACTGTCCTAGGCTGTTCATGTTCAACCCAGTTCCTGAGGCACCTCTAGTACCATCAGGTTTTCAGAATATCCACAAAGAATATACAAGAGATAAATTTACATACCAAGGAGGCAGTGTTTGTAAATTAACATCATGCATCTTCATTGTGGATATCCTGAAAACTTGACTGGCAAGGGGGTGTTCCAGAACTGACTTGGGAAACACCGATTTAGCTCTCTGTCTAGGGTTACCAGGTGTCTGGGAAACCCCAGAAATGCCCTCTTTTATAGTTTATAGTTTATTTAATTTTTGATTAAACGCTTTTTTGTTTCTTCAACGCGTTGTACAGAATATAAAATAACATTACAGCAAAAAAAGAAAATATAACATTTAGAACAATTTTTCTATAAACTACATAACTGACTATAGAACGTACTAGGTAATTATGGGCTGGCATGCAATAAACACAAATGGTAAAGGGGGAAAGAAATACAATTGGTAAAGTAAATGAAAGAAACATTTAAGGTAAACACAAAAGGAATTAGGGAAATGGGCATGAATTAAAAACAAATATTATTTAATCTCTAAAATGAGCCCCTTTTTTTTTTTCCAGTTAAAAGCGTCGTTAAAAAGGAAACATTTTAAGTTGCTTTTAAATTTTTTTAAGTTTTTTTCCATTTTTAAATATAGTGGAAGAGCGTTCCAGATTGTAGGGGCTATAACTGAAAAAATTGAGGTACGGCGTGTGCCAATATTTTTTAGGGAAGGAATATTGAGGTTAAATTGAGATATGGACCTTAGGGATCTTGGTGGGTCGTATGGAATCAGTAATCTATCTATGAAGGCTGGGGCATTTGACTGCAGAGTTCCAAATGTTAAAAGGGCAATTTTATATGTTACTCTTTGTGAGACTGGCAACCAGTGGGCATTTTGAAGGAGAGGGGTTACATGATCCTACTTCTTTGCTCCAGAAATTATTTTAATAGCAGTATTTTGAATCAGCTGCAGACGTTTTAAGTCTTTATGATAAATTCCTTTTAAAAGTGAGTTACAATAATCTAATTTTGATATAACGAGTGAATGTATCAGAATATTGAGGGAACTAATGTCAAGAAGAGGGGCTAATGATCGGATCATTCTCAGTTTATAGAAACAGTTTTTAACTAAGGCGCTTATTTGTGGTCGAAATGCCCAGGGGCCCGGACTTTCCAAAATCCAGCAGTTTGTCCGGGTTACGGAAATCCCCGATGCGCTCCGGCCACATCTGGAGGGCCTCTGAGCATGCGTGGATGACATCACACACATCTGCACATGCTCAAGGCCCTCCGGATGCGGCCCAGAGGTCAGGGAAGAAGAGATGTGCTTTGTGGGGATGGGGCTGGAGGCAGAACTGGGCGAGGCAGGGATGGGGACGGAACAAGGTGGGGCCAGGTGTCCAGGCTTTTACATCTCAACATATGGCAACCCTATCTCTGTCTAATATAGAGAATATTTTGGATATTATTGGCTATTATCCATTTAGGGTTTTTTACTTGTAATATAGAGAATGACACGGGGACAAATTTGTCCCCGTCCCTGCAGGAACTCAATTTCCACATCCTGCCCCCGTGAGTTTTGTCACTGTCCCTACCCCATTCCTCTAAGCTCTGCCTTAACCGCACAAACCTCGAACACTAATGATTTTAAAGTGTTTGAGGCTTGTGCAGACGAGGATGGAGCTTAGGCATTGGTGGAATGAGGCATTATGACATCACAATCTGAGCTCTAGAATGTTGCTACTTATGATTTTAACGTGTTTGAGGCTTGTGCAGATGAGGACGGAGTTTAGGCATTGGTGGAATGAGGCATTATGACATCACAATCTGAGCTCTAGAATGTTGCTACTTAGGATTTGAAAGTGTTTGAGGCTTGTGCAGATGAGGACGGAGCTTAGGCACTGGTGGAATGAGGCATTATGACATCACAATCTGAGCTCTACAATGTTGCTACTTAGGATTTTAATGTGTTTGATGCTTGTGCAGATGAGGACGGAGCTTGCAGGAAAGGGGCAGGGACAGGAAAAGAATTCACAGGTAAGGGACAGGAAAATGAGTTCCCACGGGGAAACATTTGTTCCCGTGTCATTCTCTAGTCCAGGGGACCCCAAAGTCCCTCCTTGAGGGCCGAATCCAGTCGGGTTTTCAGGATTTCCCCAATGAATATGCATTGAAAGCAGTGCATGCACATAGATCTCATGCATATTCATTGGGGAAATCCTGAAAACCCGACTGGTTTCAGCCTTCAAGGAGGGACTCTGGGGACCCCTGCTCTAGTCTAATACTGCATTGGAGCAGAAATTCTAGACCCAATCATTGGGACACATCAAGCCAGTCTGGTTTTCAAGATCTCCACAATGAAGATACATGAGATAGATTTTCATTCAAAGGAGGCAGAGCATGCAAATTTATCTCACGCATGTTCATTGTTGATATTTTGAAAAACTGACTGGCTGGGTGTGTCTCATGGACTGGGCTGAGAATCCCTACATTCAGAGATGCTAAGTTACCCAGTTCTAGTTTGGAGACTTCATAGCCAGCCCTGGTTTTCCATTTACCTCCCAATTCCTAATGCCTGATCTTGCCCATTAAAATCAGTGCTGCAAGTCCCATAACACACCAGGACAGGGTGGTCAGAAACCCAGGACAGTCCCAAAGAATCTAGCCTGGAACTGGGTAACTTGGCATCTCTGCTGCATTGGAAAAATGAAGCATGGGGATAGAAAAATATGCCGGCTTAGAAATATAAATTTGCTGCTTACATTTGTGGCAGTGACAGATAACTTCCACTGGCAGCAGGCATCTGAGGAAGTGAGTATGAGCAGTTTTTACTACCACCATCATCTTTTGTTTGTGGGAGGGGGCCCAAAGTGGAAAAAAAAAATAGCATCAAAAAATGGGAATACTTTGAATTTATTCTAGTTACTTTTCAAATACAAGGAAAGCCTAAAAAGGTTAGGGCTCTTCAGCTTGGAAAAGAGAAGGCTGAGGGGAGATATGATTGAAGTCTACAAAATCCTGAGTGGAGTAGAACAGGTACAAGTGGATCGATTTTTCACTCCATCAAAAATTACGAAGACTAGGGGACACTCGAAAGTGCAGGGAAAATACTTTTAAAACCAATAGGAGGAAGTATTTTTGCCACTCAGAGAACAGTTAAGCTGTGGAATGCATTGCCAGAGGTTGTGGTAAAAGCGGATAGCGTAGTTGGTTTTAAGAAAGGTTTGGACAAATTCCTGGAGGAAAAGTCTATAGTCTGTTATTAAGACATGGGGGAAGCCTCTGCTTGCCCTGGATCGGTAGCATGGAATGTTGCTCCTCTTTGGGTTTTTGCCAGGTACTGGTGACCTGGATTGGCCACAGTAAGAATAGGCTACTGCCTCCCCTCCCTCCCCCCCCCCCCCCCATTAGCTGTGTGCTTGCAACGGGCACAAGTTCAAAACTCAAGATCAGCACTTCCAGAGATGTGACCCAGTTCCAGACTGGAGATTTCAGGACAGTCTTGGTTTGAAACTTACATTCCACAGCAGTGGTGAGCAAGAAGAATCTGTCTGCCATAATGGGAGGAGAAAAGAAAGGACTGAATGGAAAGACCTGTGATCATGACTGTGCACTCCTCCTGCACTGTCATCCCTCATGATTAACAGCTACATCTTATTCAATCGGATTTAGCTCATGTTACAGCCGTTCCCATCCCAACCCAATCTGTGGGGCACACTTTGGGATCCTTTTACTAAGCTGCGATAGCGTTTTTAGTGCGCGTTGCGTGGAAAAACTAACGCCAGCTCAATGGCGGCGTTAGCGTCTAGCACACGCGGCATTGTAGTGCGCGCTAAACCCACTAGCGCAGCTTTGGGAAAGGAGCCCCTTTGTCTCAGGTTTTCAGGATATCCCCAATGAATATTCATGAGTTAGATTTGCATGCAATTGAGGCAGTGCATGCAAATCTCTCTCATGCACATTCATTGTGGATATCCTGAAAACCTAATGGGACTAAGTGTGTCCCAAGGAGGAATGGCCGATGATTATCAGTTCAATTTACAGTAGATACTTCCTGGACTTTGGAGTACTTATAAGAGGTAAGTTTCTCTTTCATTAGCATGTCTTAACACGTTAGGAGCTTAGTTGAAAATAATGGGGCTTGCGTGAATACACATCAGTAAATCAAGCCCTTAGTGCTAAGCTTGTACCTGAGGTAACAGAAGGTGAAGTGACTTGCCCAAGGTCACACAGAACTTGATCCCAGATGTTGTTTAAGTTCAGCTTGCTGCTCTAACTCCAACACCAGTTGCATCTATAGCTGAGACCACAAGCTATCTGGAGAAAACCCACCCTATTCAGGTCTCAAACACATGAAAAAAAAAATACCATAGGCAAATGAGTCATTCCAGTAGATATCGTACACAGTACATAACACTTAAAATGAGATAAAGTCAGCTAGGTAAGGACATGGGACTGGAGGTTTCTTGTGGAATCTAGCTGCTGGATAAAGACTTTTCTAGATCAGTGGTTCCCAACCCTGTCCTGGAGGACCACCAGGCCAATCAGGTTTTCAGGATCACCCTAATGAATATACATGGAGCAGATTTGCATGCCTGTCACTTCCATTATATGCAAATCTCGCTCATGGATATTCATTAGGGCTAGCCTGAAAACCCGATTGGCCTGGTGGTCCTCCAGGACAGGGTTGGGAACCACTGGTTTAGATGACTAGGCTGCAATGCAAAATAATTAGGGGTGGGTAAACAGCAGGGATCTAAAAATCCCTCCTTGAGGGCCATAATCCAGTCGGGTTTTCAGGATTTCCCCAATGAATATGCATTGAAAGCAGTGCATGCATATTCATTGGTGAAATCCTGAAAACCCGACTGGATTACGGCCCTCAAAGAGGGACTTTGAGATCCCTGGTAAACAGCAAGCTTTCTGGAAGCAGTCTGGCTGTTTGTCTGGGTTAGGGGCCAATTCAAACTGACCTAGGAGAGAATCAGCAAAATATAACTGTGGTTGCTTGTTGCTGATTTTTTTTTTTTTTTTTTTAATTTAGAATTACTCTAAACCACTCCAGATCCCCAAATATAAGCTTCCATTTAGCACGGCCAAAGCTCTTCAACCTATAATCATCTTTTCAGTTTCTCTCCAAAGCCTTCACTTGCCTAGAAGGCAAAAGCAGAGGGCGGAGCCTTATAAACCCCGACTGGGCGGGGCCAGTTTCCCGAGAGCTCATAAAGCGACTTCTGGTGGCGCTTTTAGCATAAATGTGGTGCGTGTCGTGGCCCAATCTCTAGCCAGAGGTGGAGGAGAGTGAGGAGCAGAGACTGAGCGATGGCTGATCCCTATGGCCGGTTGTTTTTAATGGCCCTGCTGGTTCTCTGGCTGCAGGTTGGTAAAACCTTCTGCTCTCTCTGAGTTGCAGTTTGCTGGTGGCTTTCAATGGCACTTTTGTTGCAATGCACCAAGACTTTTCTGCCTGTGTTGTCTACTGTATTAATTTTGTTTCTGCTTTTTTTTTTTTTTCCTCCTTTAGATTTCGCTTTGTGTAGCTGACATGAATTGCAATCCTCCTGAAACGTAAGTGTTAAATTGCTCGCTGTTTACTTTTAATAAGTGTCCTTTTAACATAATAACAGAAAACTTTAATTAACAAGCTTAGTTTGCTCGTTATAACGCGCGAATTTGCTGGATAAGGCTGATGCTGGCAAAGATTAAACCTAGACAAGATCCTTGTTTACAGAAGAGCTTTCAATGCGGTTTTTGTTTCGTAGGTGTTCCGAGACTACCAGCTGGACTAACTTGTGGTATGTGTGGTAAGTGTCGAGCTTAAGTGGAGTTTAAAATCTGACCCTGTTTTGCAAGGCTGGAATACAGGCAAAACAGTTTCAAGATATGTATGGCTCTTTGTAAGATCCAAACTTCTATATGAGGCTATTTTGAGGTGACCCCCCCCCCCCATGATTTTGTTGGGTTACTGGGGGGCAACTAAAAATATATTTTATGGTTTCAGACTGATGGTGCTCCCTTCTGAAAGCTTTTTTTTTTGTATCTATGCTCATAGAAAACAAGCTCCTCCCCTATGCTAAAGACTAAAAAAAATAATAATCCATTTTTTGACCAAATAAGGGGTAGGCAATTCCGGTCCTTGAGAGCCACAGGTCAGGTCAGGTTTTCAGGATATCCACAATGAATATGCACAAGATAGATTTGCATGCTCAAGGAGGCAGTGCCTGCAAATCCATCTCGTGCATATTCATTGTGGATATCCTGAAAACCTGACCTGCCTGTGGCTCTCGAGGACCGGAATTGCCTACCCCTGGACCAAACCAATAATATAGCCACCAAAAACACTTAACCCCCTTCGCTGCTTTACCAAATCCTAACAGCTCTGATGCTCAAAGGAATTCTGAGTGTTGGAGCTGTGACCACTGTGCCAGTGCTAAACACTGCTACGGTTTTGTAAAAAAAAAAAAAAAAGGGGGGGGAGAAGAGGCATTGGGAAACGTCCATGTGAGACACTTGCACGTCTGTCACGGAGCTCCATTTAAGTGAAGCTATCTGTGTCTGTGTATGGCTGTTTGGTGGAGGATGGGCAGGGGAGGGCTTCAATGGCTGGGAGGGTGTAGATGGGCTGGAGTAAGTCTTAACAGAGATTTCGGCAGTTGGAACCCAAGCATAGTACCGGGTAAAGCTTTGGATTCTCGCCCAGAAATAGCTAAGAAGAAAAAAAATAAAATAAAATAAAAAAAATAAAAAAAATTTAAATTGAATCAGGTTGGGCAGACTGGATGGACCATTCGGGTCTTTATCTGCCGTCATCTACTATGTTACTATGTTACTATGGAAGAGGGGCTGAATGTGAGCTCACAGCCACAAGAATTGTGAAGTCAAATCTCGATTCTGTGGTGTGCTCTAGCGCCTAGTCTGCAACCCCGAATAACCTGATACTTTGGTAGCTATTTTGGGATTCTACACCCCACCCTCCCATCTGTGGCAGCAGCTGTTCTTACGGACCTCAGCCCTGTGAATCGTAAGAGGTTCAAGATCCTCTCGCTACCTGGGCCGAGGGAATAGTACTCTGTACAGACCCAATCCTGACTTACGACTACTGTATATATCCGAATCAATTGTGCAAATATAGCAGCGCAGTGACATATATTAACTGTATGGATTTCAAGGTCGGATGATACATTCAAACCTGAACACTGTTTAAACTCGCTGAATTTGGTTAAACTATACCTGGTGGTCAAAGTGCAGGGGAGAGGGGGAGAGGGTTGGGCAGTGCTGCTCCTTCCACTGTACAGCACTGATTACAACCGAAGGGTTGCCTCTTTCTCTCCAGCGGAAAGAAGCTCCTGTCGGTAGCATCAGGCACAAGTCTTGATTTAAGCCTAGGCAACTGCCTAGGGTACTAGATTTGCTTTAGGGATGTGTTTCAAAGTAGAGAATGACACGGGGACAAATTCGTCCCCCCGTCCCTGCAGCGACTCAATTTCCACATCCTCGTGAGTTTTGTCTCTGTTCCTGCCCCATTCCTATAAGCGCTACCTTAACCACACAAGCCTTGAACATATATGATTTTAAAGTGTTTGAGGCTTGTGCAGATGAGGATGGAGCTGAGGCATTATGACATCACAATCTGAGCTCTAGAATGTTGCTACTTATGATGTCGGTGTTTGAGCTTTGTGCAGATGAGGACGGAGCTTAGGCATTGGTGGAATGAGGCATTATGACATCACAATCTGGGCTCTAGAATGTTGCTACTTATGATGTCTGTGTTTGAGCTTTGTGCAGATGAGGACGGAGCTTAGGCATTGGTGGAATGAGGCATTATGACATCACAATCTGGGCTCTAGAATGTTGCTACTTATAATGTCTGTGTTTGAGCTTTGTGCAGATGAGGACGGAGCTTAGGCATTGGTGGAATGAGGCATTATGACATCACAATCTGGGCTCTAGAATGTTGCTACTTATGATGTCTGTGTTTGAGGCTTGTGCAGATGAGGACGGAGCTTAGGCATTGGTGGAATGAGGCATTATGACATCACAATCTGGGCTCTAGAATGTTGCTACTTATGATTTCAGTGTTTGAGGCTTGTGTAAATGAGGACGGAGCTTGCAGAAATGGGGCAGGGACAGGAAAAGAACTCACGGGGACGGGAAAAAATTTGTCCCCATGTCATTCTCTGTTTCAAAGGGCCAGTTCTGGTGCTGTAACAACCCAAATTCACTCTGCCTCTGCTTCCACCCCCTGAAAATAAAGCTGTTATGCTGGCCTGTTGTGGCTTTAACTCGTTTCTCATATCTATAGGTTGATACTACTCACCATCTTCTTGCTCTTGCTGTGCGGGATTACAGCCAGCTGTGTACGCTTCTGTTGCCGGAAGAAGAAACCACCAGCACAGCCTTACCCTGCTCCACCCTATGAAGTCACTGTTATCACTGTGGACAACGAGAGCACCATCCACAGCACAGTTACCTGTGAGTACGGCATTCAGCACTGGTGGGAAGATTCAGCTCGGTAGAGCTGAAGCCATTTTTTTGTTTGTACGGAAACTTATTTTATTGACCCATTCAAGGGGGGGTGCCCAAGTTCTGCTCCATGCTGTGCTCAAGTCTAGGGTTACCAGACGTCTGAGAAAAACCCAGACATGTCCTTGGGAGGACAGTCTGGGTGCCCAGACGGATTTTTCAAAACCCAGCAGTTTGGGTTTGGGAAAGCCCTGAGCTCCGGCCACATCTGGAGCGCCTCTGAGCAAATGTGCACATGCTGGGAAGCTCTCCAGATGTGACCCGGCGGTCGGGAAAGAAGAGATGAGGCTATATGGAGGCAGAGTTGGGGGTGGAATGGGGCATAGCCATGCGTCTGGGATTATATGACTATAAATATGGTAAATGAAAAAAATGAAGAATTAGATTAACCAAAGTTAAAACAGATCCACAAAAATGAAAAAAATGAAGAATTAGATTAACCAAAGTTAAAACAAAGTGTGAGAACAACTTAAAAGACAAACGCTTAAACCCGTATATCGACTAAAACCCTGACGAAGCCGCATGTTGCGGCGAAACGGGCTCCCGTCGGATATTTACTATGGGAACTAAGCTTTCTATCTTGTTACAAAACTACACAAGATAAGTGCCTTTTTGGCTGTCTTTACTTGAATTTGCGTATTTTGCACCATTCTGCTGCTATTCTGTGCTTTATGTACTTGCATAATCTTATTGAGCCTATTTTGCACATAAGATAATTGTTTTGCTGATTTGCACATTCCAAGTTACTGTAAATCAGACGTTAAAATCTTTGCTGCAAGTTTTGCACAGTTATATTAATTGCATTTTTTGCACAAACAGAATTTATGCTTATTTGCACTTTTTATAAAAAAATATATGAGTTGCTAATTCAGCACTAAGTTAAAAGAAAAGTAAATAGTGCGCAGCAGCCTCGAAAAAAGCCAACAGGATGCTGGGCATCATAAAGAAGGGCATAACAACCAGAACACGGGAAGTCATCATGCCATTGTATCGAGCGATGGTGCGTCCGCATCTGGAATACTGCGTTCAGTATTGGTCGCCGCACCTCAAGAAGGACATGGCGGTACTTGAGAGAGTCCAAAGGAGAGCAACGAAAATGGTAAAAGGGCTGGAACACTGCTCATACGCCGAGAGGCTGGATAGGCTGGGGCTCTTCTCTCTGGAGAAAAGGAGACTTAGGGGAGATATGATGGAGACCTTCAAGATCATGAGGGGCATAGAGAGGGTGGATAGGGACAGATTCTTCAGACTGAAGGGGACAGCAAATACGAGGGGGCATTCTGAGAAACTGAAGGGAGACAGGTTCAAAACAAATGCAAGGAAGTTTTTTTTCACCCAAAGGGTCGTGGACACTTGGAATGCGCTACCGGAGGAAGTGATCAGGCAGAGTACGGTACAGGGATTCAAGCAGGGATTGGATGGATTCCTGAGGGATAGAGGGATCGTGGGGTACTGAGTAAACCAACCTGGTCGTGCATGTGCAAGACCGGAGGGCTAGGACTTCGATAGGAGGGCAGAACTTAAATGGGAAACCAAGGTGGCAAAGGAGCCCCTTCTGATGATTCAGACAGGCCTTGACCTGTTTTTGGCCGCCGCAGGAGCGGACTGCTGGGCAAGATGGACCTGTGGTCTGATCCGGCAGAGGCACTGCTTATGTTCTTATGTTCTTATGTTCTTAAAAGAAAATAATGAAATATATAAAAAAATAAGTTAGAGTAGTGGATAAAAATTGTTTACATTAGTTATTTTGTCCATCATGAAGGTTTTATAGATCGATGAAAGACACTCACGCCACTACTCCATATGTGAGCTATAACAATATAACTCGCTGGAGTGGCATATCTGAGATCATTTTCCTTCATGTTTAAAAAGTTTAATACCATACCATATAAATATGGTAACCCTACTCCAACTCCCTTATGGTTAATCGGCATCTCTCCTCTCTTTCCCTATTCATCTCCAGGATTTGAATGCCATCCCTAGGCAGAGTGTGGCATGGCATCCATAAGTGCTCAAGGCCCTATGCTGACTGGCCACAATGCCTCATGCTATGCTGGATTGTAGTATCCCTGTAGGAATTAAATTTACCCCATCCCGTCTCCGTGAGTTTTGTCCCTACCCCATTCCTGTAAGCTCTGCCTTAATGGCACCAGCCTTGAATACTTACGATTTTAAAGTGTTTGAGGCCATGTGCAGATGAGGATAAAGCTTGCAGGAATAGGGTGGGAAAATGCTCGGAGGAAGTTAAAAAAGACTGCTGGAGGGTGAAGAAGAGGAAAAGTTGAGGTAGCCATGACACCTATAGCTCCCCTCCCCTGTAGATTGACCTACAGATCTTTGACAAACAGAACAATTTACAAGGAGGTAATCCAAATGTTCTGGTAAACAGGTTACATTTTCCAGTAGAACTTGTGTCATCCTTTTTCTTTGATGGAAAGACGCAATATGTAGCCATAGCCCACATGCTGGTCTCCCTTCATGCATTGAGCTTCATCAGTTTCCTATAGTTTCCCTGCATCAGGAGTAAAACACTTGGCATAGGGATCGCTGTGGCTTTTAGGGCCTGATGCTCAAAACATAACATATCATGCTTATAGACTGCATAACCAGAAGTTCAATGCAGTTAACCAAAAATAGAATAATAAAATAACATTAAAAAAAAAACCACCTAGAACTATTTGGCCAAATACTTTGAGGGTTCTAAAGTGTTTGTAAGAACAGGCTTTACGTAACAGCGGTCAATTCTTTATCGTAGGAAGCTGCCTGAAATGCTAATGTATGATCCAAGTATTTCTTACTTTTACAACCTTGAAATGATGGAAAAATAAACCGGGCATGAGATCTACTGTATTTGTAAGATGCTATAAGAAATCTATCGGTCGTATAGATAGGAGCTGTGCCATTCACAACCTTATGGCAAAGATAACCCAACTTAAACAGTACACGAGCCTTCATCGGGAGCCAGTGTAACTTTTGATCAAACTGTAGATCAATCTTACTGCCATATTCTGATGCAGGTATTAGGAATAGTACTGGACTAGTGCTGGCACTAATCTGCACAAGCATGCTCAAAGGACTTTAACACAGAAATGGCATGCATGCAAAAGATGGCCGCAAGTTGTAGTTCCAAGTTTATTAAAAGTTTGTATACCACCTAATCAGGCTTCAAGGCGGTGCACAATAAGGATTACATAAAATATAAATAGGAGTAATAAAATCAGCCATTACATTAAGTATATGTAAACTAACTTAGGCCTAGATTCACTAAACTCACCGGTCTGGATTGGTGACGGGTCAAAAGTGCGCGATGATAAAGGCGCAACAACAACCCAGCGCAGAAAGCTGAGCACAAGGCGGAAGCGTGCCGAAGAAAAATAATATTTTAAAGGGCTCCGATGGGGGTGGGGGGGGGAACCCCCCCTCCCCCCACTTTACTTAACAGATCGCGCTGGCATTGTGGGGGGTTTCAGGGGTTGTAACCCCCCACATTATACTGAAAACTTCACTTTCCCCCCCCAAACCCCCCATAATGGCGGCGCGATCTCTAAGTAAAGTGGGGGGGGGGGTTCCACACCAACACCCCCCCTCAGAGCCCCTTAAAATACTGTTTTTCTTTCCGCCTTGTGCTCAGTTGTCGGCGCGCTTTTGTCTATGAACCGTCTGGATTGATGGGCGATTCGTGGCAGAGTTCTGCCGGATGACCGATTCGCTACAGAGTCCTCGTGCAAATGATCTGATTTGACACATGCCCCACAGCGATCCCACGGATCGCTGCAGAGCGATCGCAACACATGCGCAGACCATCCTGGTTGGCTGTAGATGCGATCCGCGCATGCGCTTGCTCGCCACAAGTGAGGTCAAAACAAAGGGGGAGGGGTGGCTGCAGTTTACTTGAGTGGACATTTCAATTTGATGGAGCAGAACACGCTTTAGCCAGATTATGGAACAGAGCATTCTTTTAACCTGTGGGTTAAAACTGCGAGTTAAACCCACGGGCTCATCTACTTCACTCACTGGATATTTTTTTTTCTGGCCGTCTCCTTCGCTCACTGGGGGGAGAACAGGCAGGTAGGACAGGGTTTGCTGGACCTTCGCTCTTTAGTTTTATTTATTTTGATGGCAGTTTTGTAACCTCGATACTGGGACAGAGCAGGAGAGTCAGCGAGGACAAAAGCGACTAGTCCTCTGCAGTCACTTCATTTCGGATCGGCAAACCCAATCGGTGTTCTTCCGTTTAGTGAATCGATGCCTTCCTACTTATGCATGCCATTTCCCCTCATTTGCATGGGAGGATCAGATCGGGCAGTGCATCGGGTCGGGAACGCTCGCAAAATGGTCGGGACACGATCAGTGAGTTTAGTGACTAGTCCTAAAACATCACAAGTGTAATTAGTTAAACACATTAATTAGGACAAACTGGAACCGAAGGAAAAACTACAATCTTGAAAGTAAAGTACAGGAAAGGGAAAAGAATAGGAGGAAGGAGGACACAAATTAAGATATTTAGTCCTTACTGTTAAGAGTCCAAAAGCATCAGCAAACATGAAAGCTTTAAGTTAAATGTAGTTGAATGGATATAAGTGAGGTAATTTGCCGTTCCCTCCCAATGCCTGCTACAGGGCAGAAGCAAACCCTGCTCTTCCTGCCAGAAACACAGTAGCTGAAGCAGGAGTTGGGGGGTTGGAAGAGAGAATGTCTTGACTTCTCAAATCTCCTGGTTTTTGTTTTTTTGGAAGCCAGGAGGAAGCCTGTCTAAGCCTCTAAGCACCAATACTGCAAAACCAGTGTGGAAGCAAACCCGAAAAAGCACACATTGGCACCCGTTTTCTGCACTTAACTAAGCCTTTCAAATGAAAATTTTAAGCTTATTCAAGGTGTGGAAGAGCAGGGGGGGGGTTCATTTTAAGGCATGTACACAAGAGCTGTACTTAACTGCAAAACTCATCTGTGCATGTGCCAAGCATGTTATCCCCTGCTTTTTCTTTTCTGTTTTTTTTTTTTAACAGTATATAGCTAATTTGAATGGCATTGGCATTGGAGAGCTGTTTTTCCACTTCTGCAAAATGGGGCTGGTGCTGTTTCAAGACCAGAGCTTTGAGCATTGGGGGGGGGGGGGGGGGTTGCTTTAGTGTGCAAGCATGGATTACCATGGTAACAGGACAAGCTTTTCTGCACTGGATGAGCCCCATCAGTGCATGATCAGTCCCCCCCCCCCATTCAGTACTGAATGTCGACGTATGCTAGTTTGTCATTCTCCCACATGCGGTGCCAGGGAAATGTCTAATAGCATCTTTTGCCACCATTCAGGGAAGTACAGGCAGTCCCCGAGTTAGACAACTGACTAAGTACAACTCGTACTTAAGAACGTGGTCGCAGCTTCATTTGATTTCACTGAGCAGTATTTCCAGTGACATAGACTCCTACACTTCTCCTGTAGCAGATTCAAGAATGATGCATGGCCACATTAAGAACAGTGTGTGGTTGTGCATGCTGTACCTTACAGGGAACACTGGTAGGGACACTTGGCCCTTTTGTCTGCTGGGAGCAGAGATAAGCAGGAAGAATCTTAAAATGTACAGGTTGAGTTATATACAAATCCAACTTAAGAACAGCTTTAAAAAGTGACTTGTTCTTAATCCGGAGACTGCCTGTAGTGGGGGGGGGGGGAGTGTTTGAGGCCCATTGGGGATCCCAGGGACTTCTAGTTGGCTTTGTTGATCTGAGGGAGATACTTCACTTCAGATGATCCATTAACTCCCACACTAGACTCGGATTTGGCATTGAACACAAAATCACACCAAGGGTTTTTGGCATGCTTTTGGGACGTTCATTATTCTACTGACTTGGGTGGTTGCCTGGGCCATAACTTAACCTGCCACCTTTACTGGGGACTTTTCGAACTATTTATTGGTGCAGACATGCTCAATTTTTATTTTTTATTTTTTTTATTTTTTACCCCTTCATTTTCTGATGAAACAGCATGTTGGCTCTGCCCTTCTAAAGAAAAATGCGCATTATAAACTTTAAGATAGTATTCAAAGGATTTAACTGGGCAGGAGAAACTGCAGCCAGGTTAAACCAAGCTGAGCACTGAACTCCTGTCCAAAATCTAGGCAGTAGAGGGTGACCTAGGGACAGCTTGGGAGGAGCCAGCTGTTCATGCAGGTACAGGCCATACTTGGTGCCTGCCTAGGTATAGGGCCAGTTCTTCTGTCCAGTCCTTCCTTTTGGCTCTAACCAAGTAGTTGCCGGTCAGTATCCAGTATCTGCACCTGCATAATTTCAAGTCGGTGCTGGGTTGTTGCACCTCCCATGACCCCACAAGAACATCCAGCACTTATCCCTGGTGGTCTAGCAGGAGGGGTAGGAATGGTCGCTTTCCGCTCCTGGCTCTAGATGCAAAATGGCAGTATAAGGTTGTTTTACAAGCTACAAATAAACCGAACTGATAAAGCTAGACTTTTTTTCCCCCCTTATTCTCTGTTCTTTTGTTTCAGCGTACAGCTCTGTGCAGTATCCTCACATCTTTCCCTTTGGAGAAGTGGACAGAAGTTCCTTGTCCCCGCCTGCTTATAGCCTCTATGCCCTGGAATTGCCACCAGCTTATGAGGAGGCCATAAAAATGGGCAAGCCTGGCTTTGAAAACGAAACGGCTGTTATGAGCCAGAAACTGACCAGTAACACGGAGGCTACAGCGTCTGAGGAAGGGTTGGCTCGGCAGCCAAGAGACGAGGGTCCTGGTGGCCCAGCAGTACAGACTGAAGACGAAACCCGGGCCCAGGAGCCATCAGTCTAGCTCTTGTGGCAAAGAATGACTGTGCAGACTGGGGGTTATGAAAACGAACCAACGATGCCAGTGTTTGGCTCCAGTGCCTCCGGGAGGGTGCCACTCCGGTGTCCTTCATGGAGAATGTGCTTCATTGATCACACGAACCTTCTGCCCTCTTCGTGGGTATTTAATGAAACTGAATGCCCAGTGTCTTTAAATATCCGCTGGTTTGTGGAAGAGGCAAATGGCTTAGACTACTTTAGAATGACTTTTCAATGTCGGGAGCTTGTCACCTGTTTCCAAGCACATCCATTTGCTTTGACTTAACAGATGTTTTGAAGATCTCATGTAGGTTTTCAGCTGCAGCATCCCCTCGATATAGTGGTGACTACAGTGCAGGGAAGATTTCCATCAGGGAATTTTCAGATACCCCAAGAACACATCAAGCAGGGTGTAGAAGCTTGATTTTTTTTTTTTTTTTTTTTTTGTTTTTCCCCCCTGCAATGTTGTGGGGAGGATTTGGAAATACTCATTTTCCCCCTTTTCTGCTCTTAATGCCATAGTGCCACTTAATCATGGTTTCTTAGTCGCAAGCATGAAGGGAGAAATCAAGCAGATTTTGTAGCACCAGAGAATTGGAAAATATGGTAGTCTAGCTTACTTTCCAAAGAGGCCTGAGATTGCCAGGTCTGTCCTGTCAACAGCAGATTGCTACCATACTTCTGGGTTAATGGCAGTATATATAGTCTGGAATTTTTTTTTTTTTAAATTAGTTTTTCAAGGATGTTGGACATGAGGACTTGGGCTAAGCTTTTTTCCCAAATACAGTCCTATCTTTGGATGTTTGGGGGATTTTTGTGGGACTGTTAAAGAATGAGATGGGGAAAGAGAATCCTTTTGGTGGTAACTTTTTATTTTTTTTATTATAACTAGTTTAATTAAAACTGTTAGCTGCTTTAAATGTGACATAATGCTTACTTGTGAAGCTACAAAACATTTAAGCATGCCTGTGACAAATTTTGAGATTAGTCAAGACGGTTAAATACAAGACCAGAGGTGTGGGATGCAGGAAGAACTGACGGGGGCCAGTCAGTTTGGCTGATACATACTTGCTCAAAGCTGTCCCCCCCCCCCCCCACCTTGTCATCACAGGTAAGAAAGTGATACCTGTGCCTGAATTGTCCACTAATGACATAGGTAGCAACATTAATTATATGGGAGGGAGGAGTTTTAGACACTAATACGTTACCATTTTTAAAATGGGGAGATGGTTGAGGCTTACCATGCAATACATTTGTGCTCCTGTCTCATGGATTGTACCAGGGGTGGGCAAACTAGGACCCACAGGACACTTGCAGCCTTCAAGGAGATCACCCTCTTCCAGTGCTGTGCAACCAAAGAAAAGTATGTGCCCAGCTTGGTACTGGGGATGAAACTTCAGTGTTGAGGAGCTTTGAGGCCATGTGCACCCTGATCTCTGGCATGTGGTTCCAAAGTCCCCAATGCATCAGAGGGGGGAGGACAAGCAGGGCCTTCACATATGGTGCCAAGGCTCCTCCACACTGAGGTTTGCTGGTACAAAGCTGGGCATGTAATTTGGTCCCATGGGACCAGAACAGGGGAGATTTGCTTTCAGTGAGTGAGGGAAAGGCAATGGGGGGGATTTGGGGGTAGTGAGGGGAACTACTGGAGTACGTGGATTATGAAGCAGGTGGATGGAGGTAGGAAGGGGGAGATGCTAGAGACCAATAAGGTGGGAAAGGGAGATGGAGAAATGGCAGGTCTGGGGGGGAGGGTTCAGATTTTCCAGACAGAAAATCTGGAAGCCCTAGCTTTAGGCCACAACACCACTTCCGGCATTGGCCACAACTACTTTGGTGTCTGGCCTAAAGCGCCTACCTTAAGTGCAATTCCTGTGCCTTTAACCTTACTGTTTTTTTTGCCTTAGCTAACTTAGGCACCGATAGGGTGCTTACTAGTGCCTAATTTTAGGTGTGGGTTTTAGAATTTCCTCTTTGCATTTTAATTTTTATGGAAGGGGCTGAATGTACTGTAAATTTGTAGGATAGTTTGGTTAGGGTTACCAGATATCTGGGGGAAATCCCAGACATGTCCTCTTTTTAGAGGACTATCCAGACTCCCAAATGGACTTTCCAAAACCCGGCATTTGTCCAGGTTTTGGAAAGCCCCCACAAACTCTGGCCGTACCTGGAGGGCCTCTTGAGCATGCGTGGATGACATCTCATGCATCTGCACATGTTCCAGGCCCCCCAGACATGGCCGGCGCTCATAGCGGAGAGGAGGAGGCTTTCTGGGGGTGGGGCTGGAGTTGGAACAAGGTGGGGGTCATGTGTCCATGTTTTCTGTTTGTTTTTTTTAAGTGTTGTAACCCTAGTTTTGGTGGAGTAAGATCTGTTATGGTTTTCTAATGCTGCTTAAGTTCTCTGGGGAAGGGGGTGGTGACCACAAACTTAGGGGATAGGACTTGATACTTGGGAACTGGACTGATATCAGTGAATGAGTAACTCCAAATCTTCATATGTTAAAACCTGAACTGAGCCTGATAGAATGGTTGAGCCACAACGAGAGGCTCTGACCAGCCCTTGAGCCATCAATCCACTAACTGTAAACATTCTTCTTTGACAAATGGAACAATGTCCGTCTTCTAGGCCATTGTTGGCTCATGAGCGTATCTTTTCTTGGAGAAGGCTAAATAGCTTCTAGCAAATTGCTGGCATAATGGACTCGTTGCTATGTAACGATTTTTTTTTTTTTTAATGTTATGAAATTTCAATGTTATCCCCAATGTCTAAGGCTAGGAAAGAGGCCTAGAACCAATGTCTTCTAGCACCCAGTTTTTAGGAAATCAACTCTTTGCCAGCAGTTGTATTAGAAATTTTGTGTAACAACTTGTATTTTCTGTGTGTAATAACATCTTATTTTTAACCAACCCAATGGGTTTGAAAATAAATTTTTTTTTTACTAAATGTTGAATCCTGTCTAAATCTCCATTCCTTTTAAAAAAATAAAAAATAAAAAGGTACAGTAGATAGACTAGATCAGTGGTCTCAAACTCGCGGCCTGGAGACCACATGCGGCCCGCCATGTACTATTTTGAGGCCCTCTGTATGTTTATCATAATCACAAAAGTAAAATAAAAGTTTCTTGATCATATGTCTCTTTAGCTATAAATTACAATATTATTATTAAGACTTTAGCCAAAAGGAAAGATTTATAAACTATAAAGCGTTTTACCTCATGCAAAATTGTCGTTTCTTTAATAAGACATTAACTATTTTTTCGGCGGCCCTTCAAGTACCTACAAATCCAACATGTGGCCCTGCAAAGTGTTTGAGTTTGAGACCACTGGCCTAGATGAAATGGGTAATCTGAAGGGAAATGGAGCCCCCACAGTGACTTTGGGAGAGGGGCTGCTCCTAAAAGGGGTGTGTATAGATATAGCTAGCTAGATGGGAAGGAATTCATTCGAACTGGCCTTGCTGCCAATTTTTTTTTTTTTCTTTGGCAAAGATTTATAATGGCTGTTTGCTGTTGCCCTTCCAGGAAAACGACAAACATTCCTGTGGGTATGCATGTAAAAAAGAAGATTCCTCCTTTTACCCTAGATACTAAATACTTTGCTGATTAAGCAACAAACCGTAGATCAGTTACATCAAAGTAAAGTGAGATCAGATTCCTAGCTCATGTTTAGCAGCTGAAGTCACACATCACATGCCCGGGTCAGATGAACTGAAGTTTTTCCTGTTTTGTCTGGGTGGGGAGGGCAGAACAAATTCAGCTGAAGAACAGCAGGATCTGATCTAAGGCCTAGAAATTCATTGCTGTTTTAAACAGTTTGCTTTTAGAATTTGATATCGACAGTTTCCTTTTTGCTGCTGCTATTTCGCATTTCAGACTTTCAATCATGCAAATAGGTCCTACAGTAGCTGTAACTGAATCTTTTGCACTACAGATGAGCATAGCCTTATCCCCCCCCCCAAAAAAAATAGAAGTTAGCATAGCTCTTCTGGCCTTTTTATCCACAGCTAGCCTGTACTTAGCACTTTCCCCCTTTCCCGTCACCCCCTGAATGTAGCCTGTGCTAAAATTAAAACCATTTTGAGATGGGAGAATGGTGCCAAGAGATGAGTGCCCTGAACAGGTGTTGAATGGATAGTTGTCAATATTCAAGGACAGATTGGCCTGTGGCAGATCTATTCCCTTAACAGGAAAAATGATCTGACTGAATTGAGGAGTAGCCTTCAATCGAAATACGCTAAAATAGTGAAGCTTTGTTGTGCGTATGGCCCCAGTCTGAGGCTTCTCCCCCCCCCCCCCCGGATATAAAATCAATGTGTTGAACAATATGCAGTAAGAGATCCTTCAAAGTCTTGAGTGGGATTTCATACTCCAATATTTTGTAGTTTAAGGGTTAAACTCCCCGGCGTTGGCTGGATTTAGCTATGCTACTTAAAGCTAAGTACAATTAAGTACATTTGATTCTTACAGCTAAGATAGTTTTATAGGTACACATAAAAGATACAAAAAAAGAATTAAAAACAAGACTAGCAGATTTAAAATGACTGAGCGGCCAATGATGAAGTGCCACATAAATCTCGCTGCAGTTAAGAGCTAGCACAGCGGTGGAGTGGTGGGGCTGAGACATACTCATAATTCATTGAAACGATTTGAAAATACTCTATACTGGTTTCTTTATATGATTATAGTACATTTAGAGATTTGATAAGAAGATAGCCATTTTCTCAGAGGCTTTGGTCACAGAGGCAGCATTGAACTTTCTGATCTGGTGTTGGGACCTTTCCCACCTACAGGAAGTTGAATCAGGAGGAGGACATGGCAGAGGAAATGTCCCACTGCTCAGTGGAAGAATTCAGCATGGCCTCTGCTGTGACTGCAACAGTGTGTAGAGAAGCAGGACATATAGGCATCTCTCCTCTGGCATCCCCTCAAGTGCCCAGGGAGGGGGGCAGTGAGTGATAGAGCAGAGGAGCATGGCAGAAAAGTCTCCTCTGCTGGGTTTTCACTCTTGCATAAGAACAGCATACAGACAAAAGCAGAAACCTCCTGTCCAGTGGGAGACTTGCTAGGTCTGACTTTCCTTGCTGGTCATGTGTCTAAACAGTCATTTTTCTGTCTCTACTCCCTCCTCCATACTATGGCATCTCTCCTACTTTTCTTCCCATCCCAATTCACCCCATGATTTGACATCTGCTTCACTTTCCCCATGCCCTGGAATCTTTTCCATCTCTCCCTCCCTCTCCATACTGTGGCATCGCCTCTCCTTCCTTTCCCTCCCTTCCCAATGATCTGTCATCTCTCTCTCCTTTCCTTCCCTTCCATCTCTCCCTACTCCATACCCTGGCATCCTCTCCTTCCTTCCCCTCCCTCCCATTGGGCGCTGTAAGTCCTATGCGTCTTTTGTAAGTCTGCCAGTTGGTTCCCCTTGAATATTGTAAATATTTTTAAAATCATGTTAATCGCTTAGAATTTTGATTAAGCGATCAATCAAATTGTAAATAAAACTTGAAACTTGTCTGTCTCCTTCCCCCAATGCCCTGGCATTTCTCTCCTCCCCTATCGCCTTCTCTCCATGCTATGGCATTTCCTCTTTCCCTCCCTGTCCCATTGTCTGGCATCGTTCTCCTCCCCCCCCCCTAACTTGATGGCTTTCTTCCTTACCCGTCCCTCCATTGGGGTGCATGCTTCAACATTTCTTTACTCCCTCCTATGGTTGTACCTCTTTCTCTCATTGATAGCTTTCCTAACTGGCTGCTGCTGGGTCCCTCCTGCTTCTACAAAGGCAGGAACCAGCAGGAAGGAAAGCCTGATACTGGCAGAGCAGTAAAGTTGTAAAGGCTGTGGCTGCTGCTGTGTGAAGGGGAAGGTCCTAGACTGACCCCAGGAGCATACACCCTTATGGTCTGCATCTGGGGTAGATCCTGCTAGGGGGGGCAGGATCCCCCCCCCCAGATGCAGACCATAAGGGGTACATTACTGCTACAAACAAACCTTGAAGGGAAGATTTGTATTTATATAATTTTGCCTTTCCCAAGGTGGGTCACAAAGTATACATTACAATAATAGAACATCAATAAAACATAATATGTGAAGTGCCCTAAAATTATAGAGGGTACCAGTGCCTTGCATCAAAAACTCATAAATTAAGTTCCATATTTCACCTTACAGAAAAGTGTTTTTAAACATTTTCTTACAACTACTAGCTTGTTTGCTGTACTAAATATCCTGGAAGCTTATTACAACTCCTGAGGATCCATACATGGAGAACATGCTAGCTCCAGACCCAGCTAGCTGAAGCTGTTTCACTGTTGAATATGCAGGTCATTGAGTTACTGAATGCAACATGCACTGTGGTTCATATGGCAGAATGCTAGCCAAGTGCTTCAGTCGTAGAACTGGAGGATGTGATTTTTAAGTTGCATGAGCACAACAAGCAGAAAAACAAAAAAAGGTAAGGGAGATATCTTAAGCAACCTGTATATGACCTTTATTATTAAAATGTCCCATTTACACTTGAGCATGCCATAAGTTTCATTGACATGGTTCAATCAAATGATCTGAAACAATGTCAAAACATAGCAGGAGTGGGGGGATGTTCTGCCCCAGGCTTGGTCTTGGTGGGGGTGCTGGCACCCCCTTCTTCCCCGCCCCATACTTCTGTACACCCATGCTCCTTCCCGTCTCTCTTTAATGTTCATGGCACAAGCAGCAACATCAACCGGCCAGTGTTGGCTCTTCTCTGACATCACTTTCTGGCCCTGCACCTAGGAAGTGACATCAGAGGAAGAGCTGTTGTGAGCAGCAGGTTGGGATTGCTGCTTGTGCTGTGCACATTAGAGGGAAGGACAGAGGATGGGTGCCTCACCCTCGCTGCACCACAGCATAGCATAATGATTCTGCAAACTGGCAAAAATAAAATAACACTTTTCAGCTACAGTGGCAAAATAACACTTATAATTTAGGAAGTTTATTGGGCTGAGAACTTTTCAACACCCCCCACCCCCCCTTAACGATACACTGTGAAACTCGTTTGAATAAAATATTTCAACCCAATGCAGGTTTGCCACCTTTAGAGACCAAATTTATAGTAACACCTATGTTTTGCTAGGTGAGGATCTGGGCATCTGTTGCTACCTGTTCCTCGATTATTAATTTCCTGTGTTGTTGCTGCCACCTGTTGGAAGGAGCTGAGTACAACAGCTTGTCAATAATACAGTTTGTTTAAAATGGGTTTTTAACCAGTGTTGCCCATATCCCCAAGAGGAAGAGGTCAAATAAGGTGTAGAGAAGGGTCTTGAAATCTGAAGCAATTTATTGAGACTTCCTAGACAGTGGTAGGTAGTAGTATAACTGCATATTATTGTAACTTTAACAACACGGTAGCTGTTAGCAGTAGATAACATACATAGCTGTTGGTAATCACTAATGCACATGTGGCTTATGAAAAGGGTGTGGGGGTTTCACTGCTCAGTTAAAGAGGTGTGGGAACAAAGAATTCCTGCTTTAAAATGTTCTTCCTCCCTCTTCCATGGTATGCTGGGTGGTTTTTTTTAACTATTCTTTCTTTGACTTGAAGGTGTTTGATTCATAGTGATAATTGCAGATTTTGTTTTTGCTTAGTGTCTGGTGTTATGTAGGTGTGGGGGAAGCCTTCCTTTATGGCCAAACCTCAATCAGTGGCATTTGAACACTGCCTGGATGACCGCAGAACATTTCCCAAGTCTCACCCCAGTGGCCATCCTTCTTTCCAGGCTGAGGAGGGGCTTTCAGCACCTGCTAAGCTTGGAGAGTCTTACACTATGTGTCATAGTACAATTCCTCCAAGAGAAGCTTAATCTCAAGCCAGCAGTGTTAAGGCATCAACCCAAATAAGAACAGCACTTGGAGGAAGATTTTGGCCTAGGTATATGTGCTATCACATATCAAACAGCAAGGGGAAGGCTGTGAAGAAGGTGTATGTGATGCAGGCTTTTATTCAGTTTCAAGTTTATTATTAGGATTTTATATACCACCTATCAAGGTTATCAAAGTGGTTTTTACAATCAGGTACTAAAGCATTTTCCCTATCTGTCCCAGTGGGCTCACAATCTATCTAACGTACCTGGGGCTATGGAGGACTGAGTGACTTGCTCAGGGTCACAAGGAGCAGCGTGGGGTTTTGAACCCACAACCCCAGGGTGCTGAGGCTGTAGATCCAACCGCTGCGCCACACACTCCTCCATTCAAAAAGGGGATGATGCCTGATTGTGTTGCAAAGCTGTCCAGCGCAAAGTTGTGTTTTGACGACTAGGACCTATCAACGCCACTAATAAGTTTATTTCTAATGCAAATGTTGACACCTGCTGATGCTGCAACACACAGCAAATACTTAACACACATTCTGCCTATTCATGAAGGAATAACATTTGAGGATGCATTTAAATATTTGGATTATACTTACATGTAAGCAAGATTGTGTGTCTCGCTGGGTCTAGAGCATGAAGACCAGTATTCAAGTGGGCACTAATAAAATTGCCTGGGTATTTGCATTCAGAAAAATTCAGGGGGCCATTCTATAAGTGGGCACCTCCTTTCATGTGCTCCAGGGCTCCATCGTGAAAGCCTATTTTTATAATGGAACCTGAATACCCAGATTCCATTATAGAATACTACAGTAACCCGGTAGTGGCAGGTCTTACCTCTTAAAGAATTGTGTAACTGGCACCATGCCCCTCTCATCCGCCACCCGTGTGAATTCCCCCTTGCATTTATACACTGTACCCTGAATTCTGTATTTATTTTAAAAAATTTGTCTTTGTCAAACCCCCTAACATACTTTATTTAAAAAATTTATATTCTGCAATTCTATGTGGATTACAATAAAAACATGATCAAAGGCACACAAGTAGCGAATTACAATCTTACACTGTGAAACATATTACAGTAAATAAAATAACAATAACCCTAAAACACTACATTTCTCCACCTTCTTCAGTTTGAAAAAGTGCACAAAAACAGAACAGTTTTAAGCTGTTGCCTTCAATGTAATAAAGAGGAGGCTTGCCTACGAACTAACGGACGCTTATTCCAGCAGGTAGGACCCTGCACAGAAAATATCGACTTGCGATGACTCGAAAGTTTCACTACAGTCAGGGAGGGTACATCACGACATAACTTATCTTTTGAGTGTAAACTCCGTAACGGTTGATAAATGTGCAGCAACAAGCACACCACCTCAGGACCAGCATCATGCAGCAGTTTAAATATTAAACAAAGAGTCTTAAATTCATTTCAATGGGCAGCCGATGTAGCTCTTTTAAGATGGGTATAATATGCTCAAACTGTGACACGTGTGCCACAAGGCATTCTGGGTAAGTTGTATGGCTTTAGAACACAGTGTGACAAACCCAAGTGCAAGACATTACAACAGTCGAAAATCAGATTCACCATCATCACAACAGTAGTTTTAAAATGATCCTCAGACAGGTAATCCTTTAATCTGTGCAACACTTGCAGCTGAAAAAATGCACCTGACCCAACCGATTTTACCTGTGCCTTGAACGATAATGCAGAATCGAGTATTACACCCAGATATCTGCATTGCTGAAGTACAGGCACTGACACATTATCCAGCGCAACCATAGAAAGGAACGCTTGTAATGAATTTGGTTGACCAATACACAAGATCTCCATTTTTGAAACATTCAACTTTAGCTAATTAATACACAGCCACTCTTGAATCACCTGAAAAGAATTACAGAGCACACTCAAGGCCTCTAGATTCGGAGTGATGAATGGGGAGCAAGAGCTATATATCGTCAGCCTAAAAATAAAAGTCAAGGCCCAAATCCCTTAGGGTCTTACAGAACAAATATATGTTAAATAACATCACAGTTAAGGCTGATTCCTGAGGAACCCCGCACCGCAGTGATGACCAACCAGACTTCTTCTGTTCAAATTCAATGCAACATGATCTATTCTCAAGAAAAGAGCGAAACCATTTTAACACCACTCCCCCCCAACACTCTCCTACAGAAAGCATGTGCACTTGTTCTGAAACAGTACACTCATTACAATATTGAGCCCATAAGAAAAAAAAGGGGGTAATACCAAGAACAATGAAAATTACTGTAAATGGGAGTTGATTGACTTCATTTGTTGCTTCATAGTAAAGGATAATGAGTTTTTTCATTACACATCTGGGGCGGCAGTGGGGTAAGGGTGGGAAAGATACTGGAAAAATGGATATTAAATCTTTTTATTAGAGTAATAAAGCTGTTTAGTATTACTGATAATTGATGGAAGGGGGGATATAGTTATGCTTCTATTTTCTAATTATATGAAATGGTGTATTCTAGACAACTGATCCTCTCTTCTCTCCCCTCTTTAGCGATTAACTTGTTCTTTTGATCACTCTCTCCTCAAAAATGGATTTCCTGTCCTATTAACCCTCTTTCTTCCTCCCCTCTTTAAAGTCAATCAATTTGTACCTTTGCTTAATCTTTGTAAACCGCAGAGAACTTCACGGTATTGCGGTATATAAGCTGTTATTATTATTATTATTATTCTCTGTAATAATTTGCTATTTTTAATCAAATGTATTACACTGTTGTAATTTAATAAAATAATTAAAAAAATTTTTTTAAAAAAAGAAAATTCCTGTAAATGACAGAAAATGAAATGGGTCGTAAAGAGGGGTAGATGATCTTCAAATTGGATATAGCAGAAAAAGGAAAAAAACCAAATGATTAGCTGGAGAATCTCTGAAAGGCTTGCTGCTGGCTGGTTTTACCTCTTTCGCTTGTTGCCTATGACGTAGCTTCTGCACCTGACAGCTCTTTAATTGGGATCTATTGGGTTTGCTAGTTGTCTTTCTGGTAGATAAAATTAAAAGGCACAAACATCTTTTGGCTGCATGCTCTTACTTTTTCACTCCTCGCTCACGACAGACATCCGCTGTATGTTCACAGCTGGAAAAACAAAACATGGATGAATGTGAAACACTGCTATTGTAATAGACTTCTACTGAAGGTAGACACAATGAATTTCTTTTGGGTTTTCTTTTTTAATTGTTTTTATTGATAATGAAAAAAATATATATATATATAACCCTCCAAACAGCTGCTTATACAAAACTTATACAAAACTACGTATGAGGAGAGACTGGAAGCCCTGAATATGTATACCCTAGAGGAAAGGAGAGACAGGGGAGATATGATTCAGACGTTCAAATACTTAAAGGGTATTAACGTAGAACAAAATCTTTTCCTGAGAAAGGAAAATGGTAAAACCAGAGGACATAATTTGAGGTTGAGGGGTGGTAGATTCAGGGGCAATGTTAGGAAATTCTACTTTACGGAAAGGGTGGTGGATGCCTGGAATGCGCTCCCGAGAGAGGTGGTGGAGAGTAAAACTGTGACTGAGTTCAAAGAAGCGTGGGATGAACACAGAAGATTTAGAATCAGAAAATAATATTAAATATTGAACTAAGGCCAGTTACTGGGCAGACTTGCACGGTCTGTGTATGGCCGTTTGGTGGAGGATGGGCAGGGGAGGGCTTCAATGGCTGGGAGGGTGTAGATGGGCTGGAGTAAGTCTTAACAGAGATTTCGGCAGTTGGAACCCAAGCATAGTACCGGGTAAAGCTTTGGATTCTTGCCCAGAAATAGCTAAGAAGAAAAAAAAAAAAAAATTTAAATTGAATCAGGTTGGGAAGACTGGATGGACCATTCGGGTCTTTATCTGCCGTCATCTACCATGTTACTATGTTACAAAATTGGATTCTTTTTTTCCATCAATAGGGACCATTTTGCAAAAAGAGAATTTCAGAATTCAAACATGAGCCTTTTTCGTACCAACTAGAAATGAACTCGCAGCTGTCTGGGCTGAGCTAGTATGAGCTTCCTTACATCTGAGTCTGCTTCCACACTCCTCTCCCTCTCCCCATTACTTCATCCAGCCCAAAATGACATCAGCTGTCAACAAGATGCCTCTCAACATGACAGTCACTCAATTTAAAAAATCTATCTTGGAACAATGGAAAATAATTATGTCATAAGAACATAAGGGTTGTCATACTGGGACAGACCAAAAGTTCCCAACAGAGGCCAATCCAAATCACAAGTACCTGGCAAGATCCCAAGGAGAAAAACATTTAATGCTGTTTACCTAGAAATAAGCAGTGGATTTTCTCAAGCCCATCTCAATAATGGCTTACAGACTCTTCTTTTAGGAAATTGTTCAAACCTTTTTTAAACAGGCATGCTTGATTTCTTTTACACTCCAATTTGTCACTGCAAGACCTGTTTTTATCCTCTTGTATTATTTACTTGGTTTTCATTTGCTTATTGTCCTAAGAAATAATAGGTTAATGAAAATATTATGGAAATCAAGATCAAATGTAGATACCTACTGTGATGCATCAAAGAGAGCTGCTTCGTCTGTTCACAGTGGCCAACAAGCAAAACGAGCATTAAGTGAAACCAACGATAGAATTTGAGATAGAGATTTCTTTAAGGCAGGGGTGTCAAAGTCTCTCCTCGAGGGCCACAATCCAGTCGGGTTTTCAGGATTTCTCCAATGAATATGCAAGAGATCTATTAGCATACAATGAAAGCAGTGCATGCAAATAGATCTTGCATATATGCATTGGGGAAATCCTGAAAACCCAACTGGATTGCGGCCCTCGAGGAGGGACTTTGACACCCCTGCTTTAAGGTGTTTATCTACCTTCATTTCACTTAATACCCTTATAATCAGCCAAGCCCCTCTTATCTGTACCCTTCTCCTTTACTGCCAACTCCAGCCTCTGTCCCCTGGAACAGGCTGCCTGAATCAATACGTCATGCTCCATCCCTAGCAGTATTCAAATCCAAGTTAAAAGCCCACTTTTTCGAAACTGCTTTCAACTCTTAACTCCCACTCGCTGCTGTCAGAAACCTATACCCACTGTATCATCTCCTCTACCATAATGCCCCAACCCTGAGATGTCCTGTCTGTCAAAATTAGATTGTAAGCTCTTCTGAGCAGGGACTGTCAATTGTTTGTTAAATGTACAGCGCTGCGTATGCCTTCCAGCGCTATAGAAATAATAAGTAGCAGTAGTATAATCCCGTGCCATAGAACACAATTTAGATTTTCATCACTTAATTTTTCTCATAAAACCAAGGCTACTGTAACTCTGGTAACAGAGGTTGAGATATTCCCAGAAAGCTCCACTAGTCCAGTCCATGCTCTGATTGGTTGAACAAAGTGTACAAGAAAAGGAGTGGCAGCTGAACAGAAGGGTTGCACCAATGCAGCAATCAAGATGGCTATAAAAGATTAATTGTGGCTGGCATGGAGCACGGAGCATCCAAGCATGCTCAAGTCCTGCCAGGTCACATCCTCTCTGAAACAGGAAGTTCAGGGTGGCAGGTACAAACAGGGCTTGAGCATGTGCAGATGCTCAATGCCCATCATCATCCATGATGAAACTTCTATAGACACCATGACTACCTCATCGGCACTGGTGATGATGCAGTTCCAGAAGCAGTGAGAAGCTACAGAACATCTCAGTCAAGGGACACAGGAAAGTAGAGAGATGCTGGACACCTCAGCAGTGGAGTAGGGAAGGAGAGAGAAGCTAGACAGCACTGGGGGTGAATGGGGGGAGCAATGCTGGACATCACAGGGGAAGGGAGCTACAAGATGCTAGACTATGGAAGGGAAAAGAAGAGAATTAGTGATACTGGACAAGGAGGGGGGGAGCTGAGCTGCCTCTTGATGGAGGGACTTATGCCTAGGGTATTAAATACCCATTGGTCAGCCTTGCATATTGACACTGTCCCTCCAAATGGGAGTATTACTAGGTTGTGGGACCTTTTGAAAATACCACTAGAAAAAGAAGGTGCAATACAGGAGTGTTTGGGATCTCCACAGGCCCCTTCTTCAGCTAATGCCTCATTGACCAATCTAACCCTAATGAAAAATAAAGCTGCCACTTTCGTTCACTCCAGCAAAACCCCAATAAGGAACACAGTAACTAACAGCAATTCAATAGCTCCTCTGTTATTTAACGACTAAATGCACTCCTACACAGAAAGCATACCACAAGAAATCAACCTTATAAAATATTAAGTGTGTGGAGTACCCTCAGTGTGAAGTCATAAGCAGTGGGTCAACCGGCCCTTACGGGTGGAAGCTCTAGACTTGTATGAACTTTCTCCAGAATTTATTTCGCTCTGTGATACACACCATCGCAAGGTACGCCTTCTGTGCTTAACACTTTTTATGCGCACAAATCGTGAATGAATCAAATTAACGTGAAATGCATGTATACTAATGTGTTGGAATGCAGTTGTCTTTTGGAAAGATAGAATCAAAGCAGCACTTATCTTTGGCATACTTCCTTTGTTTTCAATTAGGTGGCTTAACAAACCCGAGGAGATTTTTCTTTTAAATAATCATTATTTCCTCTGGTTAGGTTCTACCAATCTCGGTTTTGAGGCATTATGCCTCTTCTTCAGGAACCCCCGATCCAACTCAAATGTCCAGTAAGAATCGGTGACATGCCATCAGACAAGCGAAAAAGACGCTGTGCATTTCCCGTCTGCCGCCTTCACTCAACAAAGCCAACAAAGATTTCAAATTTTGGTAAGGGTATTGATTTTCACTTACTCAGTTAAAACAAGTGGATCAATGATAGGTCTCTCAGAAGTGAGTGTACACCTGCCTATTTTTATTTTTTTTTTGGGGGGAGGGGATGCTGCTACTACCCATGAGTAATATCAGCGGAGCCAGCTTAAGGCATGGACAAACTAGAGATCTGCCTAGAGTCCAAAAGGTTCAGGGGATCCTGGTGTCTGGTTTTACCACTATTTCCTAAATAGCACTACTCTTCCTAATGATATTACTGTGAGTCAGGCACACCCTCATCCCTATGGTTGAGTCCAGCCCATAGGTGTGAGGATGGGTAGGTTAGTTGAGGCACTCGGTTTCTCCTGCTCTTGCTATCAACATCCAGGGTGGCTATCCCAGGAAAAACAAGTGGTGTGCATAATTTATAACATCACGTTGGGATGACTTAATGGCTCAACATCAAGCCGTCAGCATCGCCACAGTGTGAGATCACAAATTATACACTTAAGTTGCTTAGGACCCAATATTAATCCAGCCATGACTATCACTAATAGTTTCCCCTATCACAGTGGTTGGACAAAGGTAATGTTACTTCACTGGAATATTACCGTATTTACTGGTCAGGGTCACATGAATAATTCCACTTTTCAACTGGGTGGATTAATGCAGAAAAAGAAATTGTTCCAAATACTGTACAGTTAAAAGTTTTCCCCATAGACAGGAAAGAGAGATTGGAGAAAGACAGAGAAACCTGAATAAATACGAGTGAGAACTACCCACTTCTATTAATTCTGTCTTTATTTCTAATCACACAAACTGTATCTCTTAAGCTTTAAATGGAAAATATTCATACATTTAAAAACAACCTACTATTTTTGGTTTTTTTTTTTTTAGGACCTTCTATTTCCAGCTGGAAACAAATTAAAGTCTCCACCTCCCCCCAAAAAAAAAACCCAACAAAAAGTTCAATAACATTAACCTTTTTCCCCCCAAAAAATTCACTCCTTTCTCCTCCCCCCCCCCCCCTATTATATGGAAATATATACTCAAATAAGTTGAGTTCATATTCCTTAAGTATTAAATGTAACTAATTCTCAATTTAATTTAGCTTTGACTGTTTCTATTTTGGCTACAAGCTATTTATTTCTCTACTATACAGGTAAGTAATTGTGGCTTCTCAAACCCCAGTCAAACTTTAAGATTACCATTTTCTAATGTCATTAGCTCTATGTATGGTGATTCTGGATTGTTATGTTTCAGTGTATGTGTATTTTTATGCTTTTATGTATGTTATTTTGCAAACCGCTGAGATTTTTGACGGTATAGAAATTTGTTAAAATAAATAAATAGTAGATGACTTCTGCTGGATGAGACCAATAGTCCATCAAGCCCAGTAACCTGTCCCCATGGTTGCCAATCCAGATCACCATTACCTGGCAAAAACTCATAGAGTAACAACATTCCATGCTACCAATCCAGGGCAAGCAATGGCTTCCTCCATGTCTCTCTCAATAACAGACTATGAACTTTTCCTCCAGGAAATTGTCCAAGCCTTTCTTAAAACCAGCTACACTATCCACTGTCACCACAACCTCTAGCAATGCGTTCCACTAGCGCTCAAATATTCTCTGAGTGAAAAAATATTTCCTCCCATTGGTTTTAAAAGTATTTCCCTGTAACTTCATTGAGTATATCCAGAGCAACTGCCAGTAACATGCAAATAGAAAATAAATATTCAGGGTTCGCAGGCAGTATATAACAAACAAAGTCTGATGTCCTGGACTGGCCAGGATTGGGGATGCTGTGAAGGTTGCATTCACAGCTGCTGGCAGGAGAAGAGGGGGTGGTGGTTCCTGATCATTGAGCAATGGTAGTCTACTGGCCAGTCCTCAAGAGTAGGGTTACCAGATGAGGACATGTCCGGGGGTCCGGACAGCTTTTCAAAACCTGGCACTTTCTCGAAATTATGTCAGATGCCCTCCTACCTGGCAAGAGCAGGCAGCGGAAGGGGGGGGAGGGGCTGGACTGGGGTGAGGCCAGGGTGGGATTGGGGATTGAACTGGACCATAATGGGGCAGAGATGGGTGAAACTGGGCAGGTCTAGGGGGGGGCTTGATTTTACTAAAATAAAATCTGGTAACCCTACTCAAGAGCCTCACACAAGTCAGGTTTTCAGGATGTCCGCAGGTAAACATGCACAAGATACATCTGAGTATAATGGAGCAGGGCTGGCCCAAGGGACTGTGGCACCCTGAGCCATCTTTTACACTGGCGGCAAATCTCAAATCCCAGTCTGGCATTTCTCACTCCCCTCTTCCCCACCTGCAGAAGGATGAGAAGAGTGCAAGAAGGAGAGATGCTTTACTAGAATTTGGGCATCCTTTATTACCAGTGCCCTAAGCCGGTGCCTCATCTGGACCAATAATTGAGCCCGCCCTGCAGCGGAGGCAACAAATGCACATTTACAGGGTAACTCTATAGTGAGCGCCTACAAGTACGCATCACTTGTGTGTGTCACTGGTGCCAGTAATTGGCAGTGACACACTTTTATAAACTAGGTGCTATTCTCTAAGGTAGTATCTAAATGCAATAGCATATAACTGCATTGGGTGTGCATGTAGTCTATAGGTGTGACGTCAACCTATAGAATACTAACAGTTGCATGCATTGACTGGTGCACCTAGATCACACGTGTCAAACACAAGCCTGCGGGCCGAATCCGGCCCGCCTGGCCATTATATGTGGCCTGTGGTGACTGTGCCGCATCCAAGCGCCTGACCGTGCTGCTCCAGTCCCAGAGATGATCCAAGCGCCCGAACACACTGCCCCAGTCCCGGCAGCACTCCAAGTGCCACACCGTGCTGCCTCAGTACTCATTTGCAGGCAGAAGGACCCAGTCCCGGTGTAAAAGCTAGGGCGCTCCACACAAGTGCCTGACTGTGCTTGTTGTTATTTTCAGAGCATGATTAATGCATGAGGATGACATGTGCTATGGTGTCTTAAGGTGAGGAAGGATCTATACGTCTACTAAGACTAAGGACTCCTTTTACTAAGGTGCGTCAGGGCCTTAGTGCACGGAATAGCACGCGCTACATTGCCCTGCGCGCTAGACCTTACTGCCAGCATTGAGCTGGCGTTATTCTAGAAGCGTAGCGCGTGGTAATTTTGTGCGTGCGCTAAAAACGCTAGTGCACCTTAGTAAAAGGAGCCCAAAGTATCTTAATAAAAAAATTTGGCCCCCGTGACTTAGCCTGGGTTTTAGATTTCGGCCCCCTTATGTGATTGAGTTTGACACCCCTGACCTAGATGTACCCACTTACCCCAGCCATTGATCAGGCACAAATAATCACACCTAACCTTTGGCACGCCAAAGTGGGTTTGTGCTACTATTCTACGTAGAATTACTTAGGCATGCCTAAGTGTCACTGTAGAACTGGCGCTAAATGGGCCGCATTTTGACACCTACTTCTTGGTGCCAAGTTAGTGTGGCATTTGAGACCCTTTGCCCTCTTTCTTGTGCTACTTGAGACCCATAAATGTCTATTCATGTTCCAGAAGGAACCACAATTTGTCTCTCTCTGTCAAGCACTGTCACTGAAATAGCTAAGCTAAAAAAGGTTATAGAACTATGGGAGAAACCCCAGGTAGTTGCAAATGAAGGCTCAGGGTGCCATATCCCAAATGAAGCTGGCTCTGACATAAATGAAAGCCCAATGGAGCAGGAGGATGCAACTAAGTGAACACCAACATTTTTAAGAAGGGATAAATCTCTGTTGTAAACTACAGGTGAGGATCAGGGCTCTCAGTCCCGTGTCTTTCCACAAGATGGTGGTAGCACACTTAATCAAGCGTGCCAAAATCATTTCACCTTAGGTTCCCAAAAGGGAAATAATTATAATAACAAGGGATAATGAGGCATTTGAGATGCATCTCTGACCTTCCACTTCTTGCAGATGCAACAGCAAATGCTTCCAACAAAATAATAACCACCGCTCTTAATTTGTCCCATAGACTGAATAAAACATGAAAACAGCTATGAGCTGTGAGTTAACAATCCAACACTTGCAGGTACGGTCCGATAATATGGGGCTCATAACTGAAACAGAAATACGTCTAAAAACCCGCCCAGATCGGCACTTGGATCCAAGTGCTGATAATCAAAATGGGTTTTTAGACGTATCCAGAGACTTTTTAGGCCTTTGAATCCCACTGTGTGAC
Source organism: Geotrypetes seraphini (assembly GCF_902459505.1). Classification (NCBI taxonomy): domain Eukaryota; kingdom Metazoa; phylum Chordata; class Amphibia; order Gymnophiona; family Dermophiidae; genus Geotrypetes; species Geotrypetes seraphini. The sequence continues at coordinate 19,654,337 of NC_047098.1, forward strand.
CAGAGCCGAAAGGGGCATTTTTTGGAGGAGTGGTTAGGGTGGGTTGTGAGCCAACCTAGATTTAGTCGTACTGCAGGGATAATTGAAAGTTTTACGAGGCTGCCTGGATGGAACTTATTCATTGTGACTTAGGCGATCTAAAAACAGGTCTAAGTGCCCAGAAGTTATCCAAAGTGATCAGATAACCAAGTCAGACACAAAGGGGTAAATTCTCTATAATACGTCTAAACTTAGGCGTGCTTTAGACGTCCATAGTAATTGAATAATTACGGCGTTAAGGGTCTTAATAAGCGTTAATTGGGACTTAGACGCAGCTAGACGGCAGATAGACGTCCAAAAAAGATAGACGTACGATAGACGTCTAAGTAAGATATAGTCGCGTCTACATATGTAGACGTGGGCGTGACATGGGAGTCGTGATGGGCAGGCACTATTTAGACGCTACTTAGGCAGTAAAGAGTATAAAAAATCAGTATAATTAAAAAAAACATCGTACAGATGTCTATCTGGCGTCTAAGTGTGGCCATTTGGAGACGTCTAGATGACGTTTCAGAAACCTGCGTCTATCCTGCGCTCAGCGTCTGTAAAGACGTCTACCTGAAGCCTAAGTACCGTTTGATTGACACTTGCGTTTTATGGACGTCTAAAGCACACCTAAATTAGATGTATTATAGAGAATTTACCCCAAAATGCAGACCCCCCTTCACACTCTTCCAGTGATCACTGACTCCCTCCCCCAACACACACACACACACACACCACCATAAAAATTGGAATAAAAACGTGCATACCTGCCTGCAGAACATCAGCACCTGGCATAGGAAAGCCTAGTAGAACTGCACAGAGGTGGCTTAAGTAGTTGGGGGGGGGGAGGGGGTGCTAGTGATCCATAAAGAGGAGGACCCAGGCCCATAAGTCATTCTAACCACTGCATTCATGAAGTCAGTCCACCAAAAAAAACTAAAAACCCTACTGTACTGCCATATAGGTGGCACCTGCAGCCATAAGGGCTATTGGGGTTGTAGACAGGTGGGTATAGCAGTATGGGGATGTTTGGGGTGGGGAGGTTCACCTGACTTGCAAGGGAGTTGTAGTCAGATGTTTATGTGGCACCCTTTTTGTGAAGTTCACAACAGTGCCCCATCTCATTCAGGTTCTTGGATTTACATTCATTCAAGACAGTTCTCCACTCTGCAATCATTTCATGACTGTAATTGCCTGCATATGGTTGTCCTCAAGAGGCTCCAGCATGGGTGCAAGCAGTTCAAAATACAATGACGAGATCAGTGTTTGGTTATTCCAATTTGGCCCTATCTCTTCTTTTGTTACACCCACTGAATTGGCTACCGGTAAAGATGCAGATCCATTTTAACCCTTTATCTGGTACCCTTGCTCAGAAGCAACATGTTTTTCTAAGGCTCTTATGAGGGAGATCTGCATCTCCAAATGTCTGTTACTTGGCACTGTTGCTCTCACTCACCATCAAGTTATGTAAAGCCGCCATTTTCACCATCTGCCAATTAAGGGGATAAGATCCTTTGGTTTTTTAAGGCTGTTTGGGGGTAATGATCCAAGCTTTGTGAAATCGAAGTTTATGATGTATGAATCAGCCCGCTTTCTTTGTAGTAAACAGCACGAGTTGGTACAGGCTCTCACTTTTAGAGAGGTGGTACTCTTGTATGATTTCAGTTTAATGTATTACTTTTTGTCTTCAGCATTTGGAACCTAGGACAATACCAGACTTTACAGTCTATGGCCCAGAAATATCAAAGAAGAGACAAGTTAATCTAATCATGTATTTTTTTAATGGGTATAACTTCTGGGCAGACTGGATGGACCGTTCAGGTCTTTATCTGCCGTCATTTACTATGTTACTGTGATCACCCCCAAACTCTACTCTTGTACACAGAAGTGGAGAATGAAGCTTCAAAAAATATTACCTATTTTAAAAATTTGTTTTCCAATTATAACCTAAGCAGATCACAGCATTTACATACATAATTCCAAGTAGCATTACATCACAACAAACATACAGTTCTTTACAACTATGCGATCATAAGTGACAGGAGAAAATAGAAAAGTCTGCCAAATCTATAGGAATGCTCTAACAAACAAACATGTTTTCAAAGATTTCTTAAAAGACTTCAGGATGGAGTCAGACCAGAGCAGAGAGTGGCTACTAAAAAGGTCAGTGGACCAGAAGCGTGCCAGATTTTAAGGCCAAATGGGACAAACATGTGGGATCTATCCGCAAAGATAGATAGGGAGGGTCATTGGAGTGGGCAGACTTGATGGGCCGTGGCCCTTATCTGCCGTCTATTTCTATGTTTCTATGTTTCTATGACTTTGTCATAAAGCATATAGGAACACCATTACAGATCTCAATATGTATACTTTGGAAGATAGGTGGGAGAAGGGAGATATGATAGACACAATTAAATACCTCTATGGCATAAATGTTTGTAGCTCCGCCCACGTGTGCAGGTGGGCCGCGAGACCCCCAGAACATATCACCCCAGGTAGTGAGGGATCTGCATACCAAGTTTCGTTCAAATCGGTCAAGCCGTTTTTGAATTACTGTGAGAATGGCAGCTTTTTACATTTTTTCCATTGACATGAATGGGTGAAATCTGATTTTCTGTTTGTAGCTCCGCCCACGTATGCAGGTGGGCCGCGAGACCCCCAGAACATATCACCCCAGGTAGTGAGAGATCTGCATACCAAGTTTCGTTCAAATCGGTCAAGCCGTTTTTGAATTACTGTGAGAATGGCAGCTTTTTACATTTTTTTCCATTGACATGAATGGGTGAAATCTGATTTTCTGTTTGTAGCTCCGCCCACGTGTTCAGGTGGGACGCGAGACCCCCAGAACATATCACCCCAGGTAGTGAGGGATCTGCATACCAAGTTTCGTTCAAATCGGTCAAGCCGTTTTTGAATTACTGTGAGAATGGCAGCTTTTTACATTTTTTCCATTGACATGAATGGGTGAAATCTGATTTTGTTTGTAGCTCCGCCCACGTATGCCGGTGGGCCGCGAGACCCCCAGAACATACCACCCCAGGTAGTGAGGGATCTGCATACCAAGTTTCATTCAAATCGGTCAAGCCGTTTTTGCGTGATCGCGGCACATACACACATACACACATACATACCTCCGATTTTATATATATAGATATAATATGTATATATATACACACCGAGTGTACTTTGTATTTATGTTCAAATATTTTTTTATTATACAGCCCCCCTCCCCTGAAGGCCTGACCCCCCCTGAAGGTCTGCACATTTCCCCTCAAAGGTTGACTCCCCCCCTAAAGGCCTGCACTACCCCTTGAAGGACTGCACCCCCCCCCTCCCCCGAAGGCCTACCCTCCCCACATCCATTTACCTAATTCCAGCAGAGAGCAGTCTGCAGAGAGGATCGCTGGTACTTTAGCGATCCTTGTAGGTTGCCATAGGTCTCAGGAGCTGTCTTCCCTCTGCCCCAAGCCTGTCTCTGACTTAGAGGAGAGGCAGGACCACGGCAGAGGGAAGACAGCTCCTGAGGCCTATGGCAACCTGTAAGAATTGCTAAAGTACCACCTGCCACCGGCCGTCTCCCATTCGTCCCCTTTGGAGATCCCCACAGGAATAAGGAAGTTAAATTAATAGAATACTTAGGCACAGAAAAACAAAGAAATACCTCCAACAACTGCCCCATAAGAACTGCCTGTCACAATGCTCATTAGTTGAACTGAATAAAAGACAAGTGGATTTAGAAGGGGGACGATCCGCCCGGGTGCACGGCTTGGAAGGGTGCACAGCCGGCCAGGTCCAGGTCATCCTGCCTTTCTTTTCCCCCGGTCCGCGCTCGGGGCTTGCGCCTGCCTGGTCCCGCGCTGACGCTCGAATGGTGCCGTCAACTCCCGCGAGTCTCGCGATAACCAACAGCACCATTTGGGCGGCGGGTGCAAGCCCCGTGCGCAGACCGGTGGAAAGGAAGGGCAGAAGGACCCGGACGGCTGTGCATCCCTCCAAGCCGTGCACCCTGGGCGGGGGAGGACCGCCCCACCTCGGTACGCCACTGATTGGGAGGCCGATTTTGGGGTTTTTAAAATTGTATATCGGGCAGCATTAGGCCTCGCTCTTACCTCAATCATTACAGGCGCTTCTATTTCTTGTGGTGCGCTGAGCTCCGTCCCCCACCGACCTTCACCCCGCCCTTCCAGCACTCTGATTGGCCAGCGTTCTTTAAGAGGCGGGCCAGTCAGGAGGGGAAAAAAAGAGAAGGGAAGAAGGGAACCTGCTGTGCGATCGACTGGGGTCGCCTGAGCGAACGACCTGTCGATCGTGATCGACGCGTTGGGCACCCCTGTTATAGAGACTTAACAGGCATATGATCTTTTTTTGCCATCATATTTCTAAGCTTCCATGTTAATTTTGCATAGGGTATTGGTTTGGGGTTGTTGTTGTTGTTGTTGTTGGGGGGGGGGAATTTGGGGGGTTATATACACAGTATATAGCATTGCAAAGACCTTCTGGCTCCTGTCCTGAGAAGATGGAGTGCTTTGAGACTGGAATTGGATCACACCATCTTAATGAACTCACACAGAATTCGTCCTCAAATTCAGTCACAAGAATCATGACCCAGATTCCCAATGCATGCTGGGAGCAGGAAAAAAAAACAAACCGACCCCTAAGCGCTGAGTAATCCTCTGCCCCCTTTTTTCAACTATAACGTGCAGTGGCACGGAGTTGAAATTATTTTGATGAGCACCTTTTTTCAATGTAGCTAATTCACCAAATCCTCAGGGAGCTAGAGTGGACTAAAAAGTCTGTTCACTTTAGCTTCGCCAGGTGTACACTTCTCCCTCCATATTCGCTATGATAGGGGATTAACAGAGCCGTGAATACACTAAAACTGCAAATAACTTTTTCATATGTTTTTCACTGTTTTCTATTAAAACCCATCTTGAATATGGTGAAACTGCGAATAACATGGTGGGAGACCTGGCCTGTTCCTGAAGGAGAGGCAAAACACGGTGACGAAAGACCTGGGAATCAGCGATTTTCTCCGTAAATGTTTGGAATCAGCTATTTCTCTATGCTTGCTGACGTAATGGGGGGGGGGGGAGGGAGGAGCCAGCAAGCTAAAGCCCGTGAATAATCATAACTGCGATTGCTAAAACTGCGAATACGGAGGGAGAAGTGTACTTGACCTCTTCTGCTTATCAGCCTGATGTTGCATTAATTCACCGTCATTATACAACCCTTTTAATCCCAGTGGTATGATTATCCTATCTCCACTGGCATAGCTTTTAGGCAGGATTCTATAGTGTCCTGTCATGGGTCTCTCTCTGCCCTTATGGCCTTCATTTGATCTGTTAAAATAATGGGGTTTAAACTACACAGCTGTTTTCAAACTCACTGCTGCCTAAGTGCAAATGAGACTATCTCATTCAGGAAGGGAGTTTCAGACCCCAGCATTACTTATAATGCAGGATCAAATATCCATGAATGGCGTTCTGGAGTTAAGTCCAGTATTAAATGGGAGCTATATAGTATGAGAATGTTTTAAATGTCAAACAACAATCTTCGATTACTTTAAGCCAAAATAAGTTTTGACAATAAATAATTAAAAAAAAGGTTAATAATATGTTTTGGCAAGTTGCAGTTTTAAGTACACTTCTCCCTCTGTATTCGCAGTCTCAATTATTCATTTGTTGGTCATCCCTTCTCTTAAAGTTATTAATGACGCGGTGGCAGACTATTTTTTCTGTTACGGCTCCCCAATCCTGGAATTCTCTTCCAATTCATCTGAGAGATGAAAAGAACCTTGAAAAATTTAAGAGCAAACTAAAGAGTCTTCTTTTTCAAGATGCATTCAATGTTTAATTGAACTGCTTTTGGCTCTTAATCCATTTTAACGACTTTGATTGTTTTTTATTCCCCTTCCTATTGTTTTTAACCTTAATTGTTCTACTTTTATAACTAGATTGTATTTCATCCCGAGTTTTCCCTATGTTTTTATTAATGTATGTGTAATTTAATTTATTATTATGTATTAGTAGTTATGAAACTTGTCGTTTATGTTTGCAAAGAAAGCGAACAGAATGTTGGGTATCATTAAAAAGGGTATCTCGACCAGGACGAAGGAAGTCATCATGCCGCTGTATCGTGCAATGGTGCACCCACATCTGGAGTACTGTGTCCAATACTGGTCGCCGTACCTCAAGAAGGACATGGCAGTACTCGAGGGGGTCCAGAGGAGAGCAACTAAATTGATAAAAGGTATGGAAAACTATTCGTATGCTGACAGGTTGAAGATGCTGGGGCTCTTCTCCCTGGAAAAGAGGAGACTTAGAGGAGACATGATAGAAACCTTCAAAATCCTGAGGGGCATAGAGAAAGTGGACAGGGACAGATTTTTCAGACTGTGGGGAACCACTAAAACAAGGGGTCACTCGGAAAAATTGAGAGGGGACAGGTTTAGAACAAATGCTAGGAGGTTCTTTTTTACCCAGAGGGTGGTGGACACGTGGAACGCGCTTCCGGAGGTTGTGATAGTCCAGAGCACATTGCAGGGTTTCAAGGAAGGTTTAGACAAGTTCCTAAAAGAAAAGGGGATTGAGGGTTACAGATAAAAAAGAAGAGGTAGGTTACAGAAACGGACAGGAACCACATTACAGGTCATAGACCTGACGGGCCGCCGCGAGAGCGGACCGCTGGGCGCGATGGACCAATGGTCTGACCCAGTGGTGGCAACTTCTTATGTTCTTATGTTTATTAGTAGTTATAGTACATCTCTTATGTTTGTCTTCCTATATTTTGTAATTTTATCACTTTGTACATCGCTTAGAATTTGGAATAAGCGATTAATCAAATGTTATAATAAACTTGAAACTTGTTTTTAGCTTGCTGGCTCCTCCCACTACATTACATCAGCTTGCATAGAGAAATCACTGATTCCAAGAGTTTACAGAGAAAATTGCCAATTCCCAGCATTTTCTTCATCGTGTTTTGCCTCTCCTTCAGGAACAGGCCAGGTCTCCCACCATGTTATTCGCAGTTTCACCATATTCACAATGGTTTTTAATAAAAAACAGTAAATCACACATGAAAAAGTTATTTGCGATTTTTCTGTATTTGCGGTTCTGTTAATCCCCTAACACAGAGAATACAGAGGGAGAAGTGTATTAATGAACGGAGAAATTATCAAAGGAGAAAAAGGCAGACCAATAATTCACAGAGAAAGAATTTTTGAATTCATGATACAAAAGTATATTTGTTTACTATAAATGACTGTATTTCACCTTTCTAAACACCCAAAATTGATATCATCGTGTGAAAATAGTCTATTATGTGAAAAAAATTACATATATTAAAGACTACATTAGTAAGAACCAACTGTATTGAGCAGACGCATGAGGAACACAAAATCTAACAATTATCTTAATTGTTTTCCCCCAGCTCATTTACAATACAAAACCTCGCTGGTACCATTGTGGTATCAGTCTCCTGGATACAATGGCCTTTTATTCCAGGAGCATTATTAGGTCGACAGGCATCAGCATACCAGAGCCCAGAACATACAGGACTAGCATCTCCGGTCCACTGAAGTAAAACTGATGGCTGACACACTAAAATCTGTGTGATCCCCGCAGTTCCACGTACTTGCTCTGTTAGTATAATATAGAAACAAAGCTATACCACAGAATAGAGAATGACATGGGGACAAATTCTTCCCCGTCCCTGCGGGAAATCATTTTCCTGTCCCGTCCCCATGAATTTTTTTCTTGCCCCTGCCCCATTATTGCAAAGCTCTGTCCTCATCTGCACATGTCTCAAACCCTTTAAAATCATAAGTAGCAACATCCTAGAGCTCAGGTTGTGATGTCATAATGCCTCATTCCACCAATGCCTAAGCTCCATCCTCATCTGCACAAGCCTCGAACCCTTTAAAATCATAAGTAGCAACATTCTAGAGCTCAGATTGTGATGTCATAATGCCTCATTCCACCAATGCCTAAGCTCCGTCCTCATCTGCACAAGCCTCAAACACTTTAAAATCATAAGTAGCAACATTCTAGAGCTCAGATTGTGATGTCATAATGCCTCATTCCACCAATGCCTAAGCTCCGCCCTCATCTGCACAAGCCTCAAACACTTTAAAATCATAAGTGTTCGAGGCTTCTGTGGTTAAGGCAGAGCTTACAGGAATAAGGCAGGGACAGGGGCAGTGACAAAACTCATGGGGACGGAACGGAGAAATTGAGTTCCTGCAGGGATGGGGACAAATTTGTCCCCGTGTCATTCTCTACCACAGAACTTTTCCTTCACGCCATGTATTAGAAAGACACCTTCTAGCTCATGTACAGAAGGATAAACTGAAAGGGGCAGCACAGCTCTCTTGAGGAGGAGTTGAAACCCTGGAATGGATTACTTCTGTACAGCTCATAAGCATGGAGAGAATACCCTACTGTCCAGAATGACACACCTATTGCACTAGAATTACTACTGCATTAAGGGTTCCTTTTACGAAGGTGCACTAGGGCTGTAACGCATGGAATAGCACGCGCTACATTGCCCCGTGCACTAGTCCTTAACGCCAGCGTTGAGCTAGCGTTAGTTCTAGAAGCGTAACGCATGGTAATTTCCTGCGTGCGCTAAAAACGCTAGCGCACCTTTGTAAAAGGAGCCCTAAGTGTACTATTTTGTTCCATTATCAGGTGTGAGAACTTTTTTACGTGTTGCCGCTCATTTGCATGGGATCTCACTTGATGTTAATGAATTCGCAGTGGAATATATCAGCAGCTGACAGTTTTTTGCACTATATTTGCTCTGCAATCTTTACCCAAATCAGGGGTGGGCAACCTCAGACTTCAAGGGCTGCAACCCAGCCCGGTTTTCAGGATTTCCCCAATGAATATACACAAGATCTATTTGTACACAATTTTATTTATTTCAGTTATTTCTATTCCATTATGTCTAGACATTCTAAGCAGATAACAAGGAACATTCACAATTAAAAATGCAGAATAAAACATACTTTAAAACATCATAACATAAACATATAACCACCAGGTCTTAAAATTATAACTTGGATGTTAACTCCATGATTTGTACATCTTATTAGACAAATGAATAATTATGCCCGAGAGCGCAAATGAATCATTAAACTGCAGACTGACAACCATCAATTAATACCAAATGTTGCTAAAAAGATAGGTCTTCAGTTCTTTGGAGGCAGTGGATGCAAATAGATCTCATGCATATTCATTGGGGAAAATCCAACTGTCTTGCATGGTTGCCAACCCCTGACCTAGAACCTCATCTTCTGCATGTTGGGAGTTATGAGTATAGAAACATAGAAGATGACGGCAGATAAGGGCCATAGCCCATCAGGTCTGCCCACTCTACTGACCCACCCCCAAGTCTACTATCCTAGGGATCCCACTCCTGGTGACAGGTTCCCTTGGCTTAACCCTCTAAGGGATCCCACATGGGCATCCCATTTGCTCTTAAATTCTTGCACGCTGTTTGCCTCGATCACCTGCACCGGGAGCTCGTTCCAAGGATCAACCACTCTCTCGGTGAAGAAATATTTCCTGGTGTCGCCATGAAATTTCCCGCCCCTGAGTTTGAGCGGATGCCCTCTTGTGGCTGAGGGTCCTTTGAGAAAGAGAATCTCTTCTTCCATCTCGATACGGCCGGTAATATAAACGTCTCGATCATGTCTCCTCTCTCCCTACGTTCCTCGAGTGAGTACAGCCGCAAATTTTTCAGCCTTTCCTCGTACGATAGATCCTTGAGCCCCGAGACCATCCTGGTGGCCATCCGTTGCACCGACTCTACTCTCAGCACATCTTTTCGGTAGTGTGGCCTCCAGAATTGCACACAGTATTCCAAATGAGGTCTCACCATGGTTCTGTATAATGGCATTATGACTTCAGGCTTCCGGCTGACGAAACTCCTGCGGATGCAACCTAACAACTGTCTTGCCTTAGATGAAGCCTTCTCCACATGATCAACAGTTTTCATGTCTGCGCCGATGATCACTCCCAAGTCTCATTCTGTTGAAGTTCTAGCTAAGGTCTCACCATTCAAGGTGTAATTTCTGCATGGATTTCTGCTGCCGAGGTGCATGATCTTGCATTTCTTAGCGTTGAAGCCCAGCTGCCAGGTCGAGGACCAAAGCTCCAACAAATGTAGGTCCTGTATCATACTATTGGGTGAATTGCCGTCTCTCACTATATTGCATAGTTTGGTGTCGTCAGCGAATAACGTTATCTTACCTTGAAGCCCCTGAGTTAAGTCCCCTATGAATATGTTGAAAAGGAGTGGGCCCAAGACTGAGCCCTGCGGTACTCCACTGGTCACCTCCAATGTTTTAGAGAGGGTACCGTTATCTACCACCCTCTGAAGTCTGCCACTCAGCCAGTCATTGACCCATGTAGTTGTGTTTCTCCCAGCCCCATTGATTTCATCTTGCTCAACAGCCTGCGATGCGGGATACTATCGAAAGCTTTGCTGAAGTCTAGGTATACGACGTCCATGGATTCTCCCAAGTCTAGCTGTTTTGTTACCCAGTCAAAGAAGCTGATGAGATTGGATTGGCAGGACCTACCCTTGGTGAATCCATGTTGACTGGGATCCCGTAGATTCTCCTCATCCAAAATTGCGTCTAATTTACGTTTGATTAGTGTTTCCATGAGTTTGCATACTATTGATGTGAGACTCACCGGTCTGTAGTTTGCAGCCTCTGCCCTGCAACCCTTTTTGTGCAGTGGAACGACGTAAGCTGTTTTCCAGTCTATGGGGACTCTCTCCGAACTTAGGGAGAGATTGAAGAGTCCTGATAGCGGTTCTGCCAGAACATCACGCAGCTCATTGAGCACCCTGGGGTGTAGATTGTCCAGTCCCATGGCTTTGTTCATCTTGAGTCTTGCCAGTTCGTAGTAGACGTCACCAGGTGTGAACGCAAAATTCTGAAACGGATCTTCCATGCTGGGCCTTGCCTGCAACTGCGGACCGTGCCCCGGTGCCTCGCAGGTGAAGACCGAGCAGAAATATTCATTCAGTAGTTCTGATTTATCGGAATCTGATTCTGCACAGTTCCCATCTGGTTTTCTAAGGCGTACTATCCTGTCTATGTTTTTTTTCCTATCACTAATATACCTGAAGAAGGATTTGTCCCCTTTCTTCATGTTCTTTGCCAGAGTCTCTTCCACTTGAAGTTTGGCCTCCCTTGACTGCCGTTTTGACCGCTGCAGACCTCGCCCTATGTTCTAGTTTAGCTTCCCTAGTCTCCGTTCATTTGTAGGAAATAAATGCTTTTTTCATCTCTTTGACGAGGTGCGAGATTTCTGCGGAGTACCATTGGAGTTTATTGTTTCTCCGCCGTTTGTGTACTGATTTAATGTAGAGGATTGTCGCTTCATGTATGGTAGATTTCAGGGATGACCACATAGCTTCCACATCATCGGTCGTAGCTTGGTTCTGCAGTGTCCAGTGGACGAAATCTCCCATGCGTTCGAAGTCAGTGCCTCGGAAGTTGAGTACTTTTGTTTTCGTGTTTGATCTAGGGAAACCTTTCCTGAGGTAGAACCACACCATGTTGTGGTCGCTGGAGGCTAGCGTATCTCCTACCGAGACCTTCGAGACGCTATCCCCGTTGGTGAATACCAGGTCCAGGATCGCCTGGGCCCTAGTGGGTTCCAATACCATTTGTTTGAGTCGTGCTCCCTTTATGGATGTTAACAGTCAGGCCTAATCAAATTGACTTTCCAGTCCACATATATGCAAGGTGTGGATCCAAAGAAGGCAAATTTTTGTTTTTCTTAATTATTTTATACCTGCATTTTCTTTATTGTTTATGCAATATATTAAAAATTCTCAATGAAAAATACATCTGTCAGAATACTTACCATATGTTCCCTGTCCCTCAAAAGAAAAAGGTTATACAGATGGGTGAAATTACACAAATACCCATATATACATGGCAATTTCATAGACTTTCTTTGCCTTTAGACCAGGGTTGTCCAATGTTGGTCCTTGAGGGCTGCAATCTAGTCAGGTTTTCAGGATTTCCCCAATGAATTTGCATGAGACCTATTTACATGCAGTGCTTCCATTGTATGCAAATAGATCTCATGCATATTCATTGTTTATATCCTGAAAATCTGACTGGCTTGGGTTTTGGGAACCCCTCAGTAGGCTAAAAATAGCTAAGTGGCAACTCTTCTTCAGCATGAATTATTTGAAGAAATGCTATAGGTGCACCAAGTAGGGATATAATTGCATTATCAGGAAAACTTCAACTAAGGGAAAATCCATGGATACAATGGAAGAAAACAGAACATAGGATGACCTTTTCCCAGTAGCCTTTAACCATCCAGAACCGAGAATTTGAGTATATTTGTTTAGTCATGGACTATCAAACACACTGTGCCCTTCTGGAGTTAACCATGTAGCTTCAGTGGTCTCTGAGACCAGTGTTGTCTCTCAAGGTCATCTTTTGCCGTAAACAAAGCTCTACCTCCTTGAATGCACTGGAAATTTCAGTCGCTAGGGTTGAGTTCTCCAGTGGGTGTTGACATGGAGCTCAGGGCATCTCTGAGGTCCCAGTTGTTTTTCTCTTAGTCATAGAATGAGGCAATTCCTCCCTTAAGAGTAGTTGACATTGTATGTGGTGGGGGGGGGGGAAGGACTATACTATTTGTCTGCCATTTTTTACAAAAAATATATCCAAAACACATTTTTCATCAACTAGTACACTTAGTGAGTCTCCATAATGAAAACCACCCTAATAAAGTCCCATTTAATAGCAGAAGCGACCACTTGAAGAATACAATCTATGTTTTTGTATTTTTATAATGAAAGATACATTGTCATTGGGGATTAAATTTGTCTGCATCCTGCTATGTTTACTGTTAATTGGAGGCAAGGGAGAAAAGGAAGGAGAGAGAGAAGAGGCAATCTGTATTCTGACTCATAACCACCACTTCTACTTTTGACTCAGTGAAAACAGAATAACAAAGTCTAAAACCTGAACATATACATTGGAATAATCTAAACAATTATATGTTATATTTTGGGCCATACTTTGTTCACGTAAAAGACAAAAATAAGTATTTTTCCTGTTGGTGTTCTTAGGTCCCCTTTTATCAAGCCACGTTGGGCTTTGTTTGTTTTTTTCATCGCAGGTTCCTGTGGTAAAAGCTTCGCTGCTCGTAGAATTCCTAGCGGCTAGCGATATTAAAAAAAACCCTAATGTGGCTTAATATAAGGGGGGGGGCAAGTCTGTTTTAATAACAATAAAATGATTTCCTGTTTTGTACTGCAACTTTTTTAAAAAATACTTTAAAGTTATACGTTTATGCCATCTGGGTGTTTCCTCTTTCCTCATTCCTTTTTCTTAAGATTTCTGTGATTGTATCATTTACCTGCTGCTGTAGCATCTAAGAGTAAATAAATTATTCACTACTTTCTTCTCATGTTTTTTTAGCTTACTTCCTTTTTTTTTCTTTTGAATTCTTTTTGTTGCATTTAGCAAACAGGATAATATTTTTATGTGGATGGAAACAATATTGTACCTAGAAAATAAGCAACTTGTCAAAATATAAAAGAAAATATATACCATAAACAAAAAATGTGCCATACATAAACAGTTTCTCTTGTAAACAAACTATCTTTTGGTGGCTTAGTCATGCTTGTGTGAGTCACAGGATCTATTCTGTACTTGTTCAATATGCAGGGATAGGCTTCCAAATAGGCAGGGTCAGCAACTGCCCAGTGGTTTTCTTTTTTTTTTTGGGGGGGGGGCGCGCACGGGGAGCACTATAAAGCACTAATGGCAGCAGATGTCTGTCTGAGGCTCCATCTATGCTGCTGACCCTCCATCCGCGTTATTTCCTCCATCCGCGTTAATGTAAATCCTTCTATCGCATGCCTGATATTTTCAACTGATGTGAGCCAGGGCAGAAGAGAAATCCAGCCAGACCACTATTACTGAATAGACAGACACAGAAAATAGTGGGGCTTATGGAAAATAGTTATATGGGGGCCGCCGCTGCAGCAGGCCTCAGACAGCCTCGAGCCCACTGAGCAGATTTTGATATTGTTGAAGGCCCTCAGTGCGGAGGTGACTTTGGACTTCAAGTTAGTCAAGAATTTGTTTGGGAAACAGTGCCAGAATGGGATACTCTGGGGCTGCTTGTTGAAAGTTTAGAGACATGTGTGCCAAATATAGAAGACTTGGAAATCAGAACTGTCAAAAAAAATAAAATAAAAAAAGACCCATGATGGCTGCACTATAAGAGGGTGCTGAAAAGTTCTCAGCCCAACCAAGAAGAGAATGATGTGGTTATGGATCAATCAATGATCTGAAACGTCGTCAGAATATAGAATTTAGTTTCTGCAAATTGGCACATAACAAAATAAGATAACACTTTTTTTCCAGCTACAGTGGCAAAATAACACTCAGAATTTAGGAAGTTGGTTGGTTGGGTTGAGAAATTTTCAGCACTCCCTCATACAAGTCATGTAAAATCGTTTTTTGTAGGAGTAATATAAGGTTTTTGGGGCTCCCGAAGGAGACTGGAGAGAAATAACACGGACTCGGTGATTGATCAATCAGGCACACAAAACTGGTAGAGTGAGTCAGCATCTAGCAGATGGTGGGAAGAGGAAAGCAATTCTCATTATGCTCTGGAGTGGGTACTTCAGTGCACAAGAGAGCCGAGATGTCTAAAGTTTCAAGATCACTTACGATATATCTTCTCAATCTCAACTATAAAGCCTGAAGAAGAGGGCATTTCCTCAAGCTAAAAAGCTGTTGATTCAGTGGTGGATGCATTTCAGGTTGTCAAATGTAGTTCAGCTTAATGTCTGGAAAAAGGCAAAGTCTACACAATCTGAGATTGAAAGTACTGCAAAGCATTTGCTAAGATGTGGATCTCTGGGGAGTGGTGTCCTGGCTGGCACAACAGAGGACTGGCCAGGGTTACTCTCTCAGATGTGATGCTGCAAATGAATGCCAAGGACTGTGTTGGGAGAGAAGAGTGATTGCAGCAATGGTTGCTCTTGGAGTAGCTCGTCCAAGAGACAAAGATAGAAACAAGTGACTATACTGGACTTGTGGAATGTTTAAAGACAGACTTCAGAGAACATTGTTGGAAGAAGATGAAAGCAGAATATGTTGGAATAGTGTATAGGTAGTTTGGAGAATGAGTTAGAGTAATATTCCTACAGATTAAAGAGATGAATGTCTGCTTGGTGCTATTAGTTTTTGGAGATTCCAGATTCTGTAAGAATGCTCTGGATGGGGTTATTAGATGATTCTTCTGGATAAGGTGTTTTGGACTGGAAGTGTGTGGTATGGAAGATAGAGTGTGGATGGGGAGGGTGCAGCCTGCAGGAGGGGAGGGTTAGGAGGTGCCTGGTTTGAGTGCAAACTGGTAATATGTTGGGATAGTAAAAGTTGACTGAATGAAAGAATGACAGTTGAGGACATAAAACTCTGCTCCTAGAGTATGAAGGGGAATAATAATTCTATCAAAGTGGAAAAAAAAATTCTACACAAGCAACAATGAGAAGGTGTTGCATTCTTGCAAGAGACACCTTGGCTGGGTACTATAAATAGGGTGTGTATGAACTGGATAGAGGGCTGCTGGTTGTGTGTTTTAAAAGCAGAAAGAAGAAAAACCAAATATTTTACATCCCAACCCCAATCAATCATGTTTTTGAAATTACACAATACAGAGGCAGCTTTACCCACTGCAAACAAACAGACAGACCAATATCGATCAAGCTAAAACTGTGTTCTGTCTTTAGCTCATCAGTTATTGATTTATGGACTTCAATCAATTGGTGTTTCTGAGATCATCCTGCATTAGTTTACATTTTATATAACAGATCAAATATTTTATTTATTGGGATTTGTTAACTGCCTTTATGAAGAAAGATTCATCCAAGGTGGTGAACAGCAGTGGATCCCAACCCTGTCCTGGAGGACCACTTGGCCAGTCGGGTTTTCAGGATAGCCCTAATGAATATGCATGAGAGAGCTCTGCATATAATGGCGGTGTCAGGCATGCAAATCTGCTCCATGCATATTCATTAGGGCTATCCTGAAAACCCGACTGGCCAAGTGGTCCTCCAGGATAGGGTTGGGAACCATTGCTGTACCCCACCTTGGGTGAATCTTTCTTCATAAAGGCAGTTAACAAATCCCAATAAATAAAATATTTGATCTGTTATATCAGGTACTCATAAGTATTTTCCCCATCTGTCCTGGAGGGCTCACAATTTAACCATGGTACCAAGAGCAATGATTCATAGTTTGTTTGTTTTTTCCTAGTTTATTTAAATTTTGATTAAACGCTTATCCAAAGGTACAAAGCGTTGTACATAGTAATTTAAAATAGCTGGGAGACGAACATTTTTAAATTATTAGACATACACCAACTAAACAAACATGCTTATGACCTGAAAACATTGGGGGGAAAAAAGGGAAGAACTACAATTTCTTAGAAAGAATACATAAAAGGAAAATACAATAGGAGAGGGGAAAAAGTTAAAAAGTGCGGAAGTAAATATGTGTGTAAAAATCAGCTGTAGGCATCTTTAAAAAGCAAGCATTTTAGGCTGCTTTTGAATTTCTGCAAGTTTTGTTCAGCTCTAAGATATAGAGGGAGAGAGTTCCAAATTAAAGGGACGGTGACTGAAAAAGTGAAAGTACGACGAGTCCCAATTATCTTTAGGGATGGGACGTTAAGGGAATGCTGTGAGGTTGATCTTAAAGTTCTGGGAAGGTCATAAGGGATCAGCAGACTATCTATGAATGCCGGGGCACTAGTTTGCATGGTTTTAAAAGTCAAGAGGGCAATTTTATAGGTGATCCTATGTAAAACAGGCAACTAGTGAGCTTTTTGTAACAAAGGGGTGACGTGATCAAATTTTTTAGAACCCGAAATAATTTTGATAGCTGTGTTTTGTATAAGTTGAAGACATTTTATATCTTTTAGATACAACCCTTTATATAATGAGTTACAATAATCAATTTTAGATATTACGAGAGAATGAATTAAAACGTTAAGAGAATTTACGTCAAGGAGAGGGACCAAAGATCTAATCATCCTAAGTTTGTAAAAACAGTTTTTGACCAGGGCACTGATTTGAGGATGGAATGAAAGTTTGTTATCAATATTTTGGTTGTTGGAGTTGATTAAAGAGGGATATTGTCGATGGAGACCGGAGCAATTAACTCTAAACCTTCTTTACATGGGAAAAGCACAGTGTTAGTTTTAGAAATGCTTAAAGAAAGCATATTCACATTTACTTGATCACAAGGAGGAATGCTGGGCCAGAACCCACGATGTCAGGGTGCTGAGGCAGCAGCTCTAACCACTAGGCCACTCCTCTACTCAATGTGCACATTGTTTCCTATTCTTATACAAGTGAGGTGCCCTAGGGTTCTTTATTGGTGCCTATGCTTTTCAATATTTTCATGGCCCTATTGCTTGGACAGATTCAGTCCCTTGGTTTGACAGCTTTCGCATATACATGTACTGATGATTTTCAGATCTTGACAACCTGATACTTATGGCCATCTAGAGATTGCTTCCATTAATGATAAGATGAACAAATTCTCAAAAATTCTCCAAAAAACTAAAGGTATGATACTTAATAGACAAAAATCAGTTACTTCAACCTCACCTATAATTATGTCTGGTTCATCAATTACTTTGGTATCGTCTAAGAATTCTTGAAGTACTAGATATACTTGAATATAAGTCGAGGCCCACAAAGGAGGAAAACGGTTCACTCGAATATAAGTCAGGTGGCTTAATATTCAAGTGCCCTGCTCGGATCAGCACCCAGTGCCCACTCCCTCCCCTGTCAGGCGCTGCACCCAGCCCCCTTCCCTCCCTCCTTCCTTTGTCAGGCTCTGCACCCAACCCCCTCCCTGCCAGGCACTGCACACAGCCCCCTTCCCTCCCAGGTTTGCCACCCTGTCCTCCCTCCTTGCCTTGCTAATCGTACCTCCTCTGCCACTGGAATCCCTGGTAGTCCAGAGGTGCGCTCTTGCCCCGCTGCTAACCTGGTCACTCGCTGGCTGCCATGAGTTCTGGCTTCAGCCACTGAGCGGTACGAGTAGGAGCGTGTTTTGGCATCACTGCTGCTGCTCGGCGCTAAGCGGCTTGCTGAATGGCACCCGCGAATTCTGATACTGTATCCTAGTGTATTCTAGTCTCTTCAAAGCGCTTAGAGTTTCAGTATCCCAGCCAGTGACACGCCTTGACCAATATTGGCTGCAATCTCTCAGTAACTGTAGCCTTCTTTAAGGTTATGGCTGTTGCTCTCTTTTTAGGCAACCAGTCAAGTCTTTTCTGCAAAATTTAGCATACAGCTGTAATTTTAGTGTATTCAGCCAATCAATATTCATTTAATTCAATCAAATCACAATTAATGAAAAATAGCAAATTCAAATTTTGACATATGGCACATTAGGCTTTTAGACAACACCCACAAGCTGTGACAACATCATCAGAGCATCAAAACAAAACACAAACAACCTACTATACTGTATGCGCTTAAAATCTAAGTAATACATATCACAAGAAATATGACCGATTGCTTAACTTTTTGATGTCAAATCACTAAAAGTCATTTCTAGCCACAAAATAAAATTACTGCACAAATATCTCCTGCCTATCACCTGATCCAGAGCATTCTGTGGGCGGAAATTGAATAAGCTGATATTTTACTCATGACTTTTTTTTGCTTCAGAACATCAAGGACTGTTATGGCTCCAACCCCTTTAGCAGGAGATTCTATATTGCAACATTGACTTAAGAACTTAAATCATCCAAAACATCATTTGGTATTATCTAGAAGATTCTCAAGACTCCTGAAGTAGGCCTGTTTGGCTGAAACGTGTACATGTCGCGTTATTGGATGAATAAAGTCATTTGAACCATTGGATGAATAAAAGGACATTTACGCAATGGTTTGTGTTCACCAATCTTTTCTGGGGACAATTCCACTCTTATTTTGTTAAATTGAGTTTGTGGATTTGTTTCCCCTGTTTTATTCCATTAATCATGACCCTGAGCATGTGGTAAATAGCGTCCGCCGCATAGTCCACCACAGCGCCGCATAGTCCACCACAGCGCCCTGTGCCCCCCTCCCCCCCGGATTCTGGTGAAGCATCTTATGGCAGGCTCGCACAACAAAGGAAGTTGCAGCTTTAAAGCCTAAGACTAAGCCGGTGCCTCTCCTGCTCGCTGCCCTCCCCCAGTGTCTTTCCTCCTCTTCTCCCCGCCAATACCTTTCCTCTCCTTGCTCCCCCCTCCCCATGCAATGACATGGCCATGAATTGTCCTCTCCATGATGGCTCCGAATAATTGTGCCTTTCCTTCTCCACCCACCACCAGTGCCTCTCCTCTTTTCCACACTGGCCCCCACCGATGCCTCTCCTCGACTCCCCTCCCCTGCATACCTCTTGAAAAGTTCACCAGCACAAACAGCATCTTCCACCTCCTGCTTGGCTGGCCTTGGCTCCCTTCTGACATCACTTCCTAGTTGCGGAACCAGGACATGACATCAGAGAGGAGCCAAGGCTGGCGCAAGCAGGAGGTAGAAGATGCTTCAAGTACCAGTGAACATTTCAAGAGGTATGTGGGGTGGGGAGGCACTCCTACCTTGGGGGGGTAGGGGATACTCTTATTTTGGGGGGTGGGGGCATAGTTCCCTTACAAAAGGTCAGGTGCTGCCATGGCGATGGAAACAGCTGCGATTAATTGTCCTAAACCTGGTTCCAGAGGTGATCTAGGAAATTAAAGACCGGAAAATCTGATATCGGTGCTGGGCAAAATGGTGGAGACTATTATAAAGAACAAAATAACAGAACATATACATAAGCATGAATTAATGAGAGAAAGCCAACATGGATTTAGTCAAGGGAAATTTTGCCTCACCATCTACTGCATTTCTTTGAAGGGGTGAATGAATATGTGGATAAAGGCGAGCCAGTTGATAGCATGTATTTGGATTTTTAAAAGGCATTTGATAAAGTACCTGAGGAAATTAGTCATGGGATAGGAAGTAACATCCTATTATGGATTAAGAACTGGTTGTAAGACAGAAAACAGAGAGTAGGTTTAAATGGTCAATATTCTCAATGGAGAAGGGTTAATAGTGGGTTTCAAAAAAGCTGTGAACTAGTCAATGGAAACAATACTTATCAAAAGGAGGAAAAGCCTCAGAACCCCATTATGGAAAGAACCCTCCTCTAACTAGAGAGGGTGATAACGTCATCGGCATAAAAACCTCCTTAAGTTTATGTTATAGCTGATATTTAAAGCAAATATAAATTGCCAGTATTAGTGCAGTTAGCATTATAATGTTAAACATTAGCAGTCCACAAAAACTTGGCTGGCATATCATATTAGTAGTTAGTACTTAATATGTCAAAGATAGTTCTCAAAAATCTTATTTGTGGCATGTCCAGGCAAAAAGTCCCCACCCCAACTGACAATGGCCAAAGCGTTTCACCTCGCAGCTGCCATAGATAAGTTTTGTTGGCTGTGTTGGGTTGTTTATAGTGATTAATAGTGGGGTTCCCCAGGGCTCTGTGCTAGAGTGTGATGATCTTAAGGTGGCCAAACAGGTTGAAAAGGTGACGGCTAAAGCATAGGGAGAAGTATGGCTAGTAGGAAAAAGGAAGTATTGATGCCCCTGTATAAGACTTTGGTGAGACCTCATTTAGAATATTATGTACAATTCTGGAGGCCACACTTTCAAAAAGATATAAAAAGGATGGAGTTGGTTCAGAGGAAGGCTACTAAAATGGTATGTGGTCTTCATCATAAACTAATCAATAAAGTGAATTAGCCACCAAATAAAGATATGTAGAAAACTAATCACTGGTTCCTCAGTTTGCCACACAATGATCGAGTATGGTAGCTGTCCTCATAGGAACTTTATAGCGTGTATAGTTTTCATTATTTTTGTACTTTTCTTTTCCTTTTTTACTTTAGTATATTCAATAATTTATAACTCTGAGATACTTATGCCTAGTATGTTATCATTTTTAGCAAAAGTGGTGATAATAACAGTCACTTAGCTTTGGTCTAGCTCTGGGTCTAGCTCGATCCCCACCGACGCGTTTCACACTTTCATCAGGGTCGGGGAAGGAGAACGCTGAAAAACACAACGACATCGGATACATTAAAAAAGAGCTTTTAAAGTAGAAAAGACCCAGTCATTTAGAAAACAACTTATAGTAAAAACTATTAAGCATACCAGAGCAGAATCTTTTCCTAGCTGAACGCTAGATCCATAGTTAAAGAGCCGGAAGTGTAGCCATTACGGTTTGAAGGGACTAATAAACTGAAAAAACCCCGGTCACATGACCCAACTTTGACCTATGAAATCAGCCGAAATTGATCTTAACAACTAAAACCAGACTGTCCTGAAGATGTAATCATATGCTCGCTGTTAACCAATCAGTGGATTGGTTCAATCCATGAGGATACCCTTGAAGGGGAATCTTGGTGTCACCCTCAAACAGGTCAAATATATACAGCTAAATCTAGGACTAATTGCAAAACGGATCATGTTATTTACATGATCGTGTGCCCGTGTCCGAAAATCTATGTAGGGCGTACCAGCAGACCCATGAACGTTAGACTAAACGAACACAAATCACGTGTTAATACGGGAACTGAAACAGCCCCATTAGTTCGGCATTGGTCCCTAATGAAACACAAAATCTCGGACCTCAAGTGGCGTATCATTGACACAGTTCGAGTTGGGTGGGAGGGAGGAAACTATGAGCATAGTTTAAATATTAAAGAACTTCGATGGATGTATAATCTCAATACTATGTATCCTCATGGATTGAACCAATCCACTGATTGGTTAACAGCGAGCATATGATTACATCTTCAGGACAGTCTGGTTTTAGTTGTTAAGATCAATTTCGGCTGATTTCATAGGTCAAAGTTGGGTCATGTGACCGGGGTTTTTTCAGTTTATTAGTCCCTTCAAACCGTAATGGCTACACTTCCGGCTCTTTAACTATGGATCTAGCGTTCAGCTAGGAAAAGATTCTGCTCTGGTATGCTTAATAGTTTTTACTATAAGTTGTTTTCTAAATGACTGGGTCTTTTCTACTTTAAAAGCTCTTTTTTAATGTATCCGATGTCGTTGTTTTTTTCAGCGTTCTCCTTCCCCGACCCTGATGAAAGTGTGAAACGTGTCGGTGGGGATCGAGCTAGACCCAGAGCTAGACCAAAGCTAAGTGACTGTTATTATCACCACTTTTGCTAAAAATGATAACATACTAGGCATAAGTATCTCAGAGTTATAAATTATTGAATATACTAAAGTAAAAAAGGAAAAGAAAAGTACAAAAATAATGAAAACTATACACGCTATAAAGTTCCTATGAGGACAGCTACCATACTCGATCATTGTGTGGCAAACTGAGGAACCAGTGATTAGTTTTCTACATATCTTTATTTGGCTAATTCACTTTATTGATTAGTTTTTGAATCTTGGTGCACTATTTTTTGATTTTGAGTCTTCATCATAAGGCATATGGGGACAAACTTAAAGATCTCAATCTGTATATTTTGGAGGAAAGGCGGGAGAGGGGAAATATGATAGAGACGTTTAAATACCTACATAATGTAAATGCGCATGAGTCGAGTCTCTTTAATTTGAAAGGAAACTCTAAAATGAGAGGGCATAGGGTGAAGTTAAGAGGTGATAGCCTCTGGAGTAATCTAAGGAAATACTTTTTTACAGAAAGGGTGGTAGATGCATGGAACAGTCTCCCAAAAGAGGTGGTGGAGACAGAGACTGTGTCTGAATTCAAAAGGGCCTGAGATAGGCACGTGAGATCTCTCAGAGAGAGAAAGAGATAATGGTTACTGCAGATAGGCAGACTAGATGGGCCATTTGGCCTTTATCTGCCATCATGTTTCTATCTAGAGATGGGAATAACTAGTGAGATGATCAGATTTGCTGATGACACAAAGAAGAGGATTGTGAAAATTGCAGGAGGACCTTGTAAGGCAGGTCGTCAAAATGGCAGATGACGTTTAATGTGAACAAGTGCAAAGTGATGCATGTGGGAAAGAGGATCCAGAACTATAGCTACGTGATGCAGGGTTCCACATTAGGAGTCCATTGCCCAGGAAAAAGACCTAGGTGTCATCATTGAGGATATGTTGAAACCCTCAGCTCAATGTGTGACGGCAGCTAAGAAAGCAAATAGAATGTTAGGAATTAACAGAAATGGAATGGAAAACAAAGATATGTTATAATGTCCTTGTATTGCTCTATGGTACGGCCACACCTTGAATACTGTGTGCAATTCTGATCACCGTATCTCAAAACAGATGTAGCAGAATTAGAAAAGGTACAGAAAAGGAAGATGAAAATGATAAAAGAGATGGGATGACTTCCCTTTGAGGAGAGGCTAAAGCAGCTAGGGCTCTTCAGCATGGAGAAGAGACAGTTCAGGGGTGATATGATAGAGGTCTATAAAATACTGAGTGGAATGGAAAGGGTAGATGTGAATCGTTTGTTTACTTACTCTTTACAAAAATACTAGGACCAAGGGGCATGCGATGAAGCTACTAAGTAGTAGATTTAAAAGAGACTTGAGAAAAAATGTATTCACACAACATTCACAAGATTCAAGGCAGAAAGTCCTCCCCATTCATTCAAACTACAACATAGCTGACACAGGCAGGCACCAGCAAAGCAGTGAGTATAGTCCATTATTCCCTATGGGGAAAATTGGGGGGGGGGGGGGGAGAGAGAGAAAATCAGAAAAACTTAAAAGGGTTTCTGGGGACAGAGCTAGGGTCCCCCTCCTCCAAACCCTTTTCCTGAGTTTTTGACCTTCGGGAGAGCCCTCACAGGCCATTTTTGGCTCAAATTCATTGGTAGCTGCCAATTTGGATTTTAAACAATTTTTTTTCCTAAAGCCTTAAAATCCCTCAATTTGGCTCAAATCAGACTCCTCAAGCCCGCCTCTATATCATGCCAGTTTTGCACTGGATGGTCGGCTGAGGAATGTCTGTGTACCATTACCACATGAGGGAGGGGGGCAGGATCCTCATGCTTAGCCTCCTCTGAATCCTCTAGGGCTGGGGAACCACAGGGAGTCCAAATGGTAGGGAGAAAATCCCTCCCGGAGACCTCAAACAGCGAAGGCATAAAACACAAGTACATGGACACTATGGAGCCCAAGAGAAGCCAAGCCATGGTCCTGCAGAGATCTCTGGGGCCTCTTGTGCAAGGATTTACCCCCCTCCCCGTTTGTGAAACTCCTATAGAAAGCTCTGTTGACGGGCCCAAGATGTGCTGTGCTACTTGGGGGCACACTGGCAGGGAGCCATGGAGAGATCCCTCTTCCAGACTCTTCACAGTGGAAAAAGTCAGCTCTCAGCCAAAGTGACCAAGTGGAAGAGGACTGGGAAGATTAGAGGTCAGACTCCATGCCTTTATTGTCCCAAGGCTAAGCTGCTTTCCTGGAGGATTCCGGTTCCCTCAGAGACCGGGAGTCAGGAAGCAATAGTTGCTCTTGACCAGGGAGAGGATCCATTGGTGCAGCGGCTTTTCAAGTCGGCCACCGTGCCACATGTTCTTATAGGTGCGCTCAGGGAGCTGAAGCTGGAGACTCAGCAGTCATTCACCTTACACTGCACAATCATGAGTGGCATAAATGTTTAGACCACCTTTTTTCCCATGCATCCAGACACCATCTTGCTAGTCACTAAGCAATGGGAGACTCCCTAAAGGTGGCAAAAACTATGTCCAAACAACCCTATCGCTCCAGAATTTCATCAACTGTTTAGTCAGCAGAAGGTGGATTCGGCGGTGGCTGAGGTAAGTAAACATACCTCACTCCCTAATAAGGGAGGAGTGATGCTAAAGGATCAACAAGATCACAAGGTGGATATGGATCTTAAAGAGACAATTTGAAGCACTGGCTTTGGGTAGCCTTGTTTGTAGCATGTGCCACCCACACCAGGCTATGGCAGAGTCCTGTTGGAGAGGAGGACGTCTGCCCTCCGCTGGTGCTAGAGGGGATGAATTATGTGGCAGATACTCTACATCAGGGGTGTCAAAGTCCCTCCTCGAGGGCCGGAATCCAGTCGGGTTTTCAGGATTTCCCCAATGAATATGCATTGAAAGCAGTGCATGCAAATAGATCTCATGCAGATTCATTGGGGAAATCCTGAAAACCCGACTGGATTCTGGCCCTCGAGGACCGACTTTGACACCTGTGCTCTACATCATTAGACTCAAGAGTAAGGTGTCAGATGCTCTGGATCAGGCAATGGGCAGGCGATTCAGCCTCCAAAGTCACCTTAAGCAGATTGCCCTTCAAAGGGCAGATGCTATTTGGTAACGGGTTAGGCGGCCTTATGGCCAGCATAGCGGATTGTTGCCCAAAGTCTTTGCCAGATAGCAGACCTCGCTGACCCATTAGGGAAGTCCATTTTAAATAATGGCTTATAAACTTTTCTTTTAGGAAATTACCCAAACTTTTTTTTTTTTTACCCTGCTAAGCAAACTGCTTTCACCACATTCCCTTGCAACAAATTCCAAAGTTTAATTACATATTGAACGAAGAAATATTTTCACCAGTTTGTTTTACATTTACTATGTAGTAGCTTCTTGCATGCCCCTAGTATTTTTGGAGCGTGCACAAGTGATTCCTGTTTACCCATTCCACTCAGTATTTTATAGATCTCTATCATATCTGCTCGAACCAGTTGTTCTCTTCTTCAACCTGAGCAGCTCTAGAAATTTAGCCTTTCTTCGTAGGGAAGTCGACCTAATCTCTTTATCATTTTAGTTGCCCATCTCTTTACTTTTTCTAATTCTGCTATATCTTTTTTTGAGACGTGATGGCTAGAACTGCAATAGGGTCCCATTCTTTTCTGTCTCCCAAGTTCCATCATTGATTTCTCCCAGCAGGCTCTGTACCTAGGAAGCTCCAGCTCAGCAATGTTATCAGTTCCTAAGTTAGAGCCCAGTGTCAAACTGTGTCAGGTTCATTTCAGAGCCACAGCTAGCCAAAAGCCAGGGCCCCTCTGGGAGGGCAACACTTATGATCACACTCCGCCAGAACGGAAGTCACAGCTTCTTCTAGAAATGTGGGAGGCTATGCAACCTATTTAAGTTTCATGTTTCAAGTTTATTATGGATTTGATTAATCGCTTATTCAAAATTCTAAGCGATGTACAAATTGCAAGTTTCTGGGGGAAACAAACCAAATAAATACGACTAACCTGACAAAACACATAATAGAAAAGGAAAAAAATGGGGACAGAAATACAAGTTATTGATAGTAAATAAGACGAGTAAGGGGGAAAAAATTATAACTACTTACGTCCTATTATATAACGTTAACAATCATATTTTTTAAATATTTTTTCTAGAAAAAAAAACCCTTGTGTACTCTACACACGAACCTTCCTTATCCTCATCTCCCCGCTTCCCAACACCCACAGCGCGGAGCGCAAGGCGTCCCACCCCCCACCACGGCGCACGCGCACAACCCCTCGCTCGCAGCGGCGCTCGGCTCGGCCGACTGCCGCATGACGTCACAGCGTAGTCTCCCCCCCACCCCACACACACTCCCCCTTCTTCGGGCGCATGCAGCGTGTGCGTGGGGTTTCCTGTTCTTGTCCGCAGGGTTACCGCGCCCATCTTCTCGATGGCTGAAGGGAAGTGAGGAGACGGTATTAGTCTATATAGCCAGTCGGTAATAAGCGAGCGAGGCGAAGGAGGAGGGCGGATAAAACAACACCAAAAAAAAAAACCCAACCACCACCGCGAACCGTATCAGCGGCTGTTCCCGGCGCTGAGCCGCCCAACGGCAAGGGGGAAGGGAGGCCGCCGATAGAGACAGCACATCCCCTTTCCCCTCACCCACACAAAAAAATCAAATCCTGCCCAGTGGTTCTGCTCAGCGTTGCTCTTCCATCCCTTCTCGGTTGCCTTTTCGCCCGTTATTTGCGGCGGGGTCTTATTTAACCGGCGAGCTCGCACACCGCCGAACCGAAGAAGAAGAGAGAGGGGGAAGAAAAAAAAAAAAAAAGGACCTGCACCGGACCACCTCCCTTCCTTCCTGCCTCCTCGTCCTCTTTTTTTTTCTCCCCCCCCCCCCCTAAGGATACGTGCAAGGAGCACCCACCGCCCGGATCGCCTTGGTTAATGAGCACACGGGAGGGGGACGCCAGCGAGGAGGTAAAAGCGAAAACCGAACCTACGAACGCTTTTGCGTCTGCCGATTTAGGCAAAATCGACTTCATATTGCATTCTTTGGTGGATTCAGGTGCCCATCCCCCCCCCCGGTTCCTTTTCCCGACAGTTTCGGTTAGCGGTTTCCAACCGGATGATTTCTTTTCAGGGGGGGGGGAGGCTTAGCAGAGCAAGGGGAAGGGTTTGTATCTGTGGATTTCTTGGGTTTTTTTTTTTTTTTTAACCAGCAGGAAACCGAGAAAAGGGGATGGGAAGGGTGGTCCGGGCAGGAAGGGAGGAGTCTCTGAAATTTGGTAGGATTCCATTTTAAGCTGCACTTTGATTAGGCTGTCATCTACTGAGAGAGGATGTGTTGAGCTAGAAATGTTGAAAATATAATACATTTATAAAAACAAAACTGTGGCGTTTATAGCTTCCCTTTTGTATTAAGTGTTAAGAACGAAAGTTTACTAGATAAGTAGGCAATGAGAAAAACAAGCAGTGTAGAATTAGGGGGAATGTATCTTTCTTGCATCTTTGCTGGGAAAAAAAAAAAGCAATGAAACTTGAGCATTTCGGAAGAGCAGTAGAGATTCTGGATAGAATGGAGGAGGCATACTGTTTATAATAACCTAAACGTTAATTTTTGATGTCTGGATCTCTCGACAAAATTCTTACTAGATCTCTGGAACTGCTACAGTAAAAAGGAAAGGTATCTTGGAAGAAAAAAAAAAGGAGGCCCCTTATGGCATTGTTTTTTTGTTTTTTGTTTCTGTGTTTAGTTATATGGTGTTCTTTTTTTGCTGAAAGAATATGGATTATAGTCCAAGCTGGGTGCAAGTTTAAAAAAAAAAAGTTGCACGAGCAAAAAAATTAATAAAATGTCTTTTTTTTCCTTCTTATACTTTGCACATTTTGAGGGACAAAAAGCAATAAAATGAGGAAGCAGTTCAGTAACAGTTCAACAACTGACTAAAGTGGAAAGATTGCTATAACACTTTTTTTTTCTTTTGCTGAGCTGCAGTTTTTAAAAATGCATATTTTGATATTCAGGCGAGGTGTATTTTTTTGTTGTTGTTGTTTTTGTTTATTTGCTAAATGTACAGTGTTCTATTTTCACCCTGCATAACGGGGAATAGTTTTGAAACAAGACACGATGGTAGAGATTCAGGGGGTATAGATGGGAATATATTTGCCTTACCACTTGGTTACTGTTGCATAGTCTGGAACACGGTTGTAACAATACTCTTATAAGGCTTTAACGAAAACCCTAGATTGAATCGCTTTTCGCTTTCAATGAATGGAGGAGTGTTATTGACTGGGCCTAACAACTGCAACAAGATGGCGTTTTCAGCATTATGTTGCTTTTTCTAATTTTGAGCCCCTCGCAATTAACAAACTAGATCATACTATCGCACAGGCTTTACTCTGGAGGCTTGTTTTGTGCAAGTGGATAAAACGAGCTTGTTTCTTTCTGCCTAGGGTCTGTTTAGTTTGTTTTGCTTTCTGTCTTGGCGACTCCCCTCCATAAGTGTATCACTAGTGGGAGGGGTCTACACTGTAGTTCTATGGGAAAAATCAGACAGCCAGAAGAGAATACCCACAACCTGATGGAGGTTTTTTTCATATTCATGCTGTTTACTGCCTAATACATATTTATGACAAGTTGCTTGCAAAGTCTTTTATTTAGACCGGATGTGCTGACACATCTGTTGCAGGACATTAGGCCTTTTGAGATGGAGTCTTAAGAATCCACATGCAATCAAAATTTCTTGCGTGGGTTTTTGAGAAGGGCAGCAAGGAGTGGTCTCTCCCATCTCAGTATTTACTTTGGCTATTTAAGACTCATTGTTCACAGTTTTATATCCAGTTTAATACTGGGGTTATTACTGTACCTTGGAAAATTAAACATTTTATAAAATGGATTTATTTTTGTATATGAACTTTTTGTAGACTGTAACTTCTTGTCACATGCAAGGATAATTTTCCTATTGACCGTTTAGGGAGGACTTTCAATTTGCATGCTCTGTATGACATTCAAAATTGCATTTTATAGAAAAATTTCTATAATATTGGAGTTTACAAGATTGGTTTAAGTGGCTCATAAATCCTTGATAGGGATTGATATTTTTTGAAAGGGATGTTTAAGCAGTATTAGATGTTTTTGAATATTACCACTGTGACCGCAGTTTTCTTAACTATAGACTTTAATATATACTGTTAACACAGTTAAATCCTTTGATTGCTCAAACCTATTCTTACTTTACATTTAGGAAATTTTTAAAAACTTATTTGATAAACAAGAATGTTGATTTTATATTTACGATGAAGTTTTAAAAAAAAACCCAAAAAACCCTTTTTTATGTTTTAATTGATAGCAATATTTGAAACTGTATTTTAACCAATGTTGTATCTGATTGATGTATGAAGCAGTGCCTTTATGAAATTGTACCTTTCGCTGAAATGTTTTAGGGCTCCTTTTACTAAGCTGCGTTAGGGCTTTAACATGCGGAATAGCGCACTAGATGCTAACGCCAGCATTGAGCTGGCGTTAGTTCTAGCCACGTAGCGCGGGGTTAGTGTGCTAATCTGCGTGTGCTAAAAACGCTGGCGCACCTTAGTAAAAGGAGCCCTTATTTTTTTTCTGTTGTAAACCGCCTAGAACTGTTGGCAGGGCGGTATACAAGAAAATTAATTATTATTTTCATTATATACTAATGGTTAGTGTGTGAATTGTAGAAAAAGGGCCCTATGGGAGAGAACACAACTGTTAAAAAAAATCCAAGAGGTCTTTTATTGTCTTTATAGATAGATAAATTATTTCAATCTTATATCTTCTGTCAGTGGCTTGCAGCAGTACACATAAAATAATAAAACAATTAAAATAAATCTCCAGAATACAAACTCATACCTGTATCTCTAAAAAAAAACCCATCTGTCATCCTCCCTTTCAAAGGTCAGAGACAAGTAATCCCTTCCCACTCCAAATCTCAAAACTCCCCTTTTTAAGTTAATTGCCAGAATAATTCCAAACTGCAGAATAAATTACAAGTTCAAATTTAAATTAAAACAAATTCTATATAAAAGGAGGATTAAATATTTATGGCCTGTTTTACAAAGCCGTGCTAGCGGCTGCAGCGTGGTAACGGCCCTGAGGCCCATAGAGATTTAAAGGGCTTCAGGGCTGTTGCCGTGCAGCAGCCGCTAGTGCAGCTTTGTAAAACAGGCCCTTAGTGGGCATGCTAAGTAAACTGTTCTTATTGGCAAGTATAGAACTGAACTTTTTTTTTACCCCTAAATCTTGTTGCAGGGACTAAAAATGAATGATTATGCTTTGCAGTTTAGTAAGTATTGTCACTACTTATGGAATTTATCATGAATTTAGAAGGTGCTGGGATCTATTTAAAAACTTCACTCATTCTCATTTTGACAAGAAAACTCATAAGTTATCATATTGTTCAGAAAACTACTGTACTGTCATGGGGTGTGGTTCTTTGCACTTCAAGGTATTTTGACATTTTTAAAACGTGGCTACACTATTTTGTAAATTCATCAAATTGAATTTTGTTTTACTTGGAAGATCTCAAAATTTAATTTGAGGCTGTTAATTTCCTTGACTTTGCAGTGATTGGTTGCAATGTATAGATGATTCATTTAAAAATAGAATCTGAATGTTTTTTTATTTTCCCATGACTCTTTGTATATTAGAAATTTTTGTTTGCAGTAGTCATTCTTTTAGGTGATACCATATATACTTGAATATAAGACAATCCGAATATAAGTCAAGGTAGCCTTTTCCCCAAAATAGAAGGAAAAAGGTTGACTCGAATATAAACCAGGAGGGGAGGGGGGATTAATATTCATGTGCCTTGCTCTGCCAGACTCTGCACCCAGCCTCCCTCACTCTCTGCCCTGCCAGGCTCTGCATCCTGTTCCCCTCTCTTTCCTGATGTCCTGCAGGCCTCCACTGAGGCTGCTGTATGACCTGGTGGTCCAGTGGTAAGCAGGGATAGGAAGGGTCCCTCCTGTCCTGGACAATTCTTAACAATTTTTTTTACCTCCCTCCCACCTCTCGTGTACCTTCTTGAATCCCTGTTGGTCCAGTGGTTTCTGCGCTCCTGCCATGCGCCGCTCCCTGAATGGCTGCTGCCAGTTCTCATGAGTCCCACGAGAACTGTTGGAAGACATTCAGCAAATGGCTTAGCGCCGGGCTCACTCCTGCCTGGTACACTGCTGGACCACCAGGGATTAAAAAAGGTATGCAGGGAGGTAAAAAAATTGTCGGAGACGGGAGGGATCCCTCCTGTCCCGGCCTAACGGATCATATGGCAGGCTGGCAGGGGCCTGAAACAAGTCCGAGAGGGGTCAGGTAGAATATAAGACGAGACCCCCATTTTTGGGATCTTTTTTTTTTTTATCCCAGAATCTCATCTTCGAATATGCGATAAGTTGTAATTTTTCCTTGACTTTTCACAGCTGTGTTTGCTCCAAGTGAAAGCGTGTGGCCCATTGTTAACAAGCTTAGTATTTGTGTTTTGAGCTTTTATACGTTCTTCAGGATCTTTAACTAAAGATTTTCCGATTGTCTCTAGAGGAAAGTAATTATGTATAATTTGGCATCTAGATATAAGATGAAAGAGACATAAGTTACAATCTGTAGAAAAAGTATTTGGACGTGCAAGTTAGTAGATTTTTCTTGGTTATCTAGGGGCTCTTTTATTAAAGCTTTTTTTGTTCAAAGACGCTTTTGAGCACTGACATTGGCCCACCTTTTTGCCTTCAAGGAAACGGCACCCATGAAGACATTTTTGAGCACTGATATTAGCCCACCTTTTTGCTTTCAAGGTATCTCTCCCACTGCCAAGGGGTGTGTTGGTTGACAGTGGGAGAGATTAGGCATCTGTCCCGCTGGTTTGGGGTTTTTTAAGCGTGCGTTCTGTTCATCACTATCACCAGCGACGGGCACATGCAAATTTAGCAAGTCTTCGCTACTCTCTGCCAACCTAATGTAACCTCATTTGCATGAGTGTTTTTTGGAGAATGACTCGCTTTTTAAAAATCGCTACTATAGCAGCTGCGACAGCAGCCCATTGGTTCTTTACGCAGGTTTTTGAGAATTTAGCCCTAAGTGCTTTGAAAATGAGCCCTTATATCTGTTAATTGAATGTCCTTCCATGCCTCACAAATTTGCTTGACTTCTTTGAAGGTGTGAATAAACATGTAGATAAAGGTGAGCAAGTTGATATTGTGTATCTAGATTTTCAGAAAGCTTTTGATAAAGTTCTTCACCAAAGGCTCCTGAGAAAGTTGAAGTGTCATGGGATAGGTGGCAAAGTTCAGTTGTGGGTTAGGAATTGGTTATTGGACAGAAAACAGAGGGTATGGTTAAATGGTAATTTTTCTCAATGGAGGAGAGTAAACAGTGGAGTGCTGCAGGGATCTGTACTGGGACCAGTGATATTTAATTTAAGTTATTTATAAATGATCTAGAAATTGGAATGACGAGAGAGGTGATTATATTTGCAGATGAGGCTAAACTGTTCAGTTGTTCAAACGCATGTGGATTGTGAAAAATTGGGCATCCAAATGGTAGATGAGATTTAATGTGGACAAATGCAGAGTGATGCACATTGGGAAGAATAACCTGAATCACAGTTATCGGATGATAGGGTCCACCTCGGGGGTTAGCACCCAAGAAAAGAATCATTGTAGACCAGTGGTCCCCAACCCTGTCCTGGAGGACCACCAGGCCAATCGGGGTTTTCAGGCTAGCCCTAATGAATATGCATGAGAGAGATTTGCATATAATAGAAGTGACAGGCAAGCAAATCCGCTCCATGCATATTCATTAGGGCTATCCTGAAAACCCGATTGACCTGGTGGCCCTCCAGGACAAGGTTGGGGACCACTGTTGTAGACAATATGATGAAACCTTCCACCCAATGTGCGGCAGCGGCAAAAAAATCAAACAGGACGCTGGGAATTATTAAAAAAGGACTGAGTAACAAGACTAAGGGCTCCTTTTACAAAGCTGCGATAGTGGTTTTAGCATGCGCTAAATTGCCACGTGCACTAGATGTTAACACCAGCATTGAGCTGGTGTTAGTTCTAGCTGCGTACCGCGGGTTTAACGTGCGCTAAAAATGCTATCGCAGCTTTGTAAAAGGAGCCCTGAGAATATCATAATGCACCTGTATCGCTCCATGGTGCATCCTCACCTGGAGTATTGCGTTCAGTTCTGGTCTCCTTATCTCAAGAAAGATATAGTGGCGCTAGAAAAGGTTCAAAGAAGAGCGACCAAGATGCAACTCTTCTCATATGAGGAGAGACTAAAACGTTTAGGGCTCTTCAGATTGGAAAAGAGATGGCTGAGGGGAGATATGATTGAAGTCTACAAAATCCTGAGTAGAGTAGAACAGGTAAAAGTGGATCTATTTATTTATTTTTGCTCCATCAAAAATTACAAAGACTAGGGGACACTCGTAGTTACAGGGAAATAATTTTAAATCCAATAGGAGGAAATGTTTTTTCATTCAGAGAATAGTTAAGCTGTGGAACACTTTGCCAGAGGTTTTAAGAAAGGTTTGGACACGTTCCTGGAGGAAAAGTCCATTGTCAGTTGTTGAGAAAGACATGGGGGAAGCCACTGCTTGCCCGTATTGGTAGCATTGAATATTGCTACACCTTGCGTTTTGGCCAAGTACTAATGACCTGGATTGGCCACCATGAGAACGGGCTACTGGGCTTGATGGACCTTTGGTCTGACCCAGTAAGGCTATTCTTGTGTTCTTATGTAGTGACACATCATATTTATGATTATTTGCAGTGCTGTTTAAATGTGTTTTCTTGGCAAGTTTCTATGAATTTAAGAGCTAGTGACTGAGACATCTCTTGCTTCTGCTCCCAAGACCTGCAGTAGCTCTTTTAGAAACAAATTCTTTGTCATCTGAAGTCTGTATCTGCATAAGTAGGGTTTAACCCCTCCTACCAGCAGATGGAGATAAATCTTTACCAGCAACCTCACCTCGTAGTGCCAAGATCTCTGTTACAGTTCCTTCTTTGTCTCTAAAATTGTGTTTCCGTGTGAATCAGGGGGTTTATTTTACCTTCCATTTTTTTTTTTTTTTTTTTGGAAGGCTCTGATCTCACAGATTGGAGGCTACACAAGCCGGACTTCAGCCAGGTATTGCTGCGGTTCCTGAAGGAGACAAATGATTTTTGCCTTTCAGATCTCCTCTTTGTGCTTTTTTTCATCACCCTAGGAGGGAGTCAAACAACAGGGCAAATGTTTTGCAAGATCCTGTAAGATTAGCGAGAAAAAAAAGCAGACTGTAAAATTGAAGACTTTATTCATTACTTTGGCCCCTAGGTTTTATACATACTGTATTTTTCGCTCCATAAGACACACTTTTTCCACCCCTACCAAGGGGGTGGAAATAAGGGTACATCTTAAGGAGCGAATATAAAAACAAAAATCCCCTGTACTTTTTTCCAATTAGGGTGGTCCAGCGCGCTTTCTGCGCTCCTGCCTCGGTTCCCCTACTCTCTTCCAGTCTACTTCTCTCCCCTCTGAGACAGATGTTAGAGAGTCAGAGGCTCCAACTCTCTAACATCAAGGAAGTTGATTAGTTGGCTTTTTGCCCGTCCTCTGATTGGTCCGTTTCGCCTGTCTCTTCCCCGCTCCTATGGTAACCTAGCAACAGCGCTGTTGCCGGCAAGGAGGCAGGACAGAGAGCCAGCGTTTGGGGTGGAATTTGCAGTGGTAGCAGCGCCTGGCTTGCTATGGGAGCTGCACGCAGAAGCCCCTCCACAGGTCCAGTGAATGGAGTTCCATGTCAGTGCACACCCTGCCATTGCTCTTCATTAACCTGGGTGGGGAGATGCTTTACATTCTGGACCAGCGGCTCTGGGCCCAGAACATCCCTGCCGATAAGGCCAAGAAAAGTAATGGGGCGGAGCCTTTTTTTGATCGGCGTACACTGACATTACACGAGCGCAACCTCTGGTTCTCCTGTTTAAATGCCTTGGGGAGGGGGGTTCTTTTTGTTTCAAATATTTATTAAATGTATTTGCATTTCCAAAAGATGCATAAACAGAGAGAGAGAAATAACAGCGCATAGGAGCCAGCGCTATGGAACCCTACTATTGAAAAAATTATTTGATTGTGTCCAGGGAAGAAAAATTTCTGTTGAGGTTGACTTGGGGCTGGCTGTCTTGGAGCTAGCTGGCTGTCTTGTGGCAGGCTGGCTGGCTTGGGGTTGGCTTGTTGCCTTGGGGCTAGCTGGCTGGCTGGCTTGGGACTGGCTGGCTGGCTACACATGCCTACCATTAGACGTGACCTGTATTCTGTCCTGGCTTACCACTAGATCACCAGAAGGGGGACAGGGTACAGGTCATACAATTTTGTTCAGAATTTTTTTTTCTTGGTTTTTCCTCCTCTATAGTTGGGTGCGTCTTATGGTCAGTTGCGTCTTATAGTGGGGGGGGGGGGGAAATACGGTATATTCCTGATATGGCCATTTTTTTACCAAAAGGCTACTTCAGGGACACATAGATACCAGTAGGTATAAAAGTCCAAACTTTACTAAACTGGTAAAAATTAGGGTTTTCATGTAGTGAGACCATTGGTGTGGGCTGTGGTTCCAGAAGAAACTTGTAAAGCAGTGGCATGGTTGTCACTTAATTTCTTTGTGAAATAGTGCAGGTTGGATGTTCTGGCCTGGGCTCATTCAGACTTTGGAAAAGCCATCAATGGGGGGGGGGCGGGGGGTGCTTTGTCTTTCATTGCCCAGTGAATCTAATTTGGTACATCACACTTGTGCAGAAAATATAGCCTAGCCCTAGATAAGAAAGGTGAGATTCTTACCCTGTGATTTCCTTTCCTAGATTCAGCTGAACCATTCTGCAACCTTCCCTCAGAAGATTAAGGCCTGGTGTTCTTGGGGTACTCTGCTTTCCTTACAGTTTTGTTTTTTTTAATTTATTAAATTAATCTTGCTTAGTGTTCATTGCAGCTGCAGTGGTTTATGGGGCATGGGAGTGTGTTTGAAAAATGGACCTTCTACTACTTTGGTAGATGTATAATGGGATTTTTCCACTCAGCATCACTTTTAAGCTGATGGGATTGCTGGTAAAGATCAATCAACTTTTTCTCTATCTTCATCTACTGGTAGGAGGGAATAAAGCCCACTTGTGCAGGGTAAGACACAATTTCACTTTGCTAATTAAATTACTGTTTTTTTTATTTCTCACCCACCCTTAACCAGGGTGAGTTACATATTAACATATAAAATAAAAGATTTACATTTATCGTACAAAACACTTAAGAGACCTTACTTTCCGTGTCTGATCTGTGTTCGATTGCATGCAGGCTGACGAATTCACAAAAGGCCTGCATGCAAATGGGGGCAATCGTTGGCACGCCCCCCACCGACCACTCAGATCGCTGGAGAGCGATCCTTGGGCATGTACAGACCATCTTTCTTGAGTGTGGATGGTCTGCGCATGCGCTGGCTCTCCATGCTCAACAGAGCCAAAAACCTTTTTTTTTTTTTTTTTTGCAATTTTTTTTCTTTGCAAGCCCATGGTTTTAACCCGCTTTAAGCCCACAGGGAAGGGCAGGAGAGTCAGGGTGGCAGAAGAGATTCGGAGTGAGATCAGGAGATGGGGTAGAGAGCAGATTGTAGCAAGCAGGAGATGGGGCAGAGAACAGGGCGGCAGAAGGCAGGACAGTCGGAAAGTACCTGAGCGACTGGTCCTCAGCAGTCTCTTATTTTTGGATCAGCCCAGTCGGTGTCCCCTTTTTGTTTTTTAGTGAATCGCGTCCCTGCCTACTTTGCATGCCGTTTCCCCTCATTTGCATTTACTGTTCGGAATTGGATTGGAGGAGAGGTTAGTGAATCGGGTCAGAGGGAAATTGAGTTGCAAAGGGGTCGCAAACTGATTGGTACACGATCGGTTTGCTTAGTGAATCTAGCCCTAAGGGTCTTTTCCAATTTTTATCTCCTATGTGCAATAAAAAAAAAAGCTTACTAAATCGGTCCTTTAATGTGCTGAAGCATGTTATACTCCTGGCAGAATTCTGCTTTAAAAAATTGAAAATTCTGCACACAATATTTCAAAATTCTGCAAAATTTAGTTGTAGTGTTTTACATAGAATTACCCCATCCTAAGGCTTGAAATTCCTTCCTACCTTTTTCCTTTCTCATGTTCCAGCCTCCTCTGTTCCCTCTCAATCCAACTGCACCCTCTGGCCTCCTCTGTCTCCCTCTAAATCCCACCTCTCTTGCACCCTGAATCCCCCTTCCTGGCTTCCATGGTGTAGTCTCTGTCTTTGTCTCCTGGCTAAGAATCTCCTCCTCCCCTCCCCTCCCTTCTCACCCCTTTTCTGGTCTAGGTCACATACTCTTCCTCAGCCAACCACCTCTCTCGCTTTGCACCCTGAATCTCTTCTCTGCTGCCCATAGTCTGGCATTCCTGTCTCCATCTCTCCACACAAAGCATCCCTTCCTCCCTTCCCAGCACCCCTTTCTGGTCTTTAGTTACTCTCTCTCTCTACCATTCCACTCCACCCCCATTTGTAGGTCAAGCATCTGTCTCCTCACTCCACCTCTCGCTCGCATCTCTTCCTCCCTTCTAACCCTCTTTTCCTTAGCAACAGCAGCAGATGAATCCAGAGACTAGTGAGATAGCACACACCTACCATCAGGTGGAGATAGAGAAATTGATTAACAGGTGGTCCTATTGGCTGGCACACCTCCTGTATCTTCAGTATGCTCTATCTCCAGCAGGCGGACGATTGCTATTCCACTAGCTCCTGAATTCTGGCTGTGACTGGAAAATTATTTTCTCCTGTTGAGGTTTCTCTTCAGTGACACAGGGGTGTCCGGCTGAACAGTGCCGGCTTTAGGGGTTACACCTGGGCCCCCTCAGGTCCCCGCCTTACCCTCCCTCCAGTGATAGAGTTTAACTTGGTCTCCATTTTTCTTCTTTTCCTTAATTGTAAAAAAAAAAAAAAAAAAAGGGAGACCACAGTTACTAAATTCCATTTCTGCCCTACTACTGCTGAGTATCCTGCATTTACTGGCATCTACCGGCACTATCAAACAGCTTGTGAGTATATTTGTCTGTATCTGTGTGCAATGCGGGTTTGGCATCGCGTGACTATAACAGCTGTTATTTTTTTGTATTGAACACTAAGGTTTCCGTTGGGCAGTACTAACGTTTAGTAATTCAAGTGTGAATATGTTTTTTGAAGGGCTCCAGTTTTGTATTTTGCAAGCCGTTGAATGACTGAAATTTTTCCTGCCCAGGCGGTGCACACTTCCTCTCCTGCCCAGGCGGTGCACACTTCCTCTCCTCCATTGTCAGCAGAGCAGCGGAGTTTCCCGAGGCTGTAATTTTCAGCGGGGCCGAGCTCCTCTGCTGTCTGCAGAGCCATGGCATTTCCCGAGATTGTAATTTTCAGTGGGGCTGAGCTCCTCCACTGTCAGCAGAGCCGCAATGTTTCCCAAGGGTGTAAATTTCAGCAGGACCGAGCTCCTCCACTGTCGGCAGAACCGCAGCTTTTCCCAAGGCTGTAAATTTTAGCAGGGCCAACCAAGCTCCTTCGCTGTTTCAGGTGCGTGCTTATGTTATGAGCCCAGATTGTTAAGCATGACGGAGTGTTGCAGGGAGAAGCCCAGTTCAGATGCTCTCTGCACCGTGATCATCACATCGCGGCAGAGTGCCATCAGTGATTGGAGGTTACCCGATGCTTTATGCGGGTTTCTCCTTGTCTCTCTTGGGTCTCTCAATCCAGAGGCTTTGCCTTCTTGGATGTTTTATTCTCTGGGTCTCTGGATAGCATTGCGGGTGTCTAGTAGCACTATAGAAATATTTAATGGTAGTTTAAATGAGAATTTCCAAGTTGCAGATGACTATAGGGGAGGAGCAGGGTGGCCTGAAGGTACTTCTCCTATTCATGCAGACAGGACTGTCTTCCTCTATTTTTTGAGTGGCAGGTCCTCCAGGTTTCAGAGTCTATTAAGCAGCAGTCTGGGACCGACATCTTCTAATTCAGCATATTAGACAGCCCACCAAACTGGCAGCAAGTGCTGGACAGCTACTTGTGGCCCAGGGCAAACTTTTGGTGACCAAGGGAAAGTAAATTATTCCCATAAACCTACATCTTTGAATGACAAAACCAATAAAAAAGGATGGTATCAAGTCCCCTTTCGCCAACTACTTCCGGTTCAGATGTCTATGCTTCCTCTCTTTTTGGCTTCGAGCTACGCCGCAGGTAGGTTTCAAGAGGGGTGTAGGATATCTGGAAGTTGGTTTCATATCTGAAGTTTTCTTTTGAGATGACAGCCTTGTCTTATAGGCATCAAGATGCAGTTCGTTTGCCATAGGGCGCTGAATGCAGCTTCAAGATTCCGCCTAGTGCGTCTTCCCTTTAAGGGCAGTTGGGTTTTGGAGAAGCTTCTGTGAACTACTCCTTCACTGATGTGATTTGATTTGAATCTGCGATTTGGGCAGTACTACTTAGCAGTAGTAATGATGGTGGCTTATCTCCAATAGAATTAGTTGAGCTAACAGCAAACTGTAGTCATCAGAACATTTGTTGACATGCAGGATATGATAGTTTCTTAAAACAAGGCTGGAAGATTCCTAAGAAGGAAGCAAGAACTAGAACCCCTCCCCCCCAAGAAAATGTTGGAATGTATGTGGGGGTTGGGGTGTGACCTTATCTGGAGTATTGCATTCAATTCTGGTCTCCTTATCTCAAGAAAGATATAGTGGTGCTAGAAAAGGTTCAAAGAAGAGCGACCAAGATGGTAAAGGGGATGGAACTCCTCTCATATGAGGAAAGACTAAAACGGTTAGGGCTCTTCAGCTTGAAAAGAGACTGCTGAGGGAAGATTTGATTGAAGTCTACAAAGTCCTGAGTGGAGTAGAACGAGTACAAGTGGATCGATTTTTCACTCCGTCAAAAATTACAAACACACAACGAAGTTACAGGGAAATACTTTTAAAACCAATTGGAGGAAATTTTTTTTCACTCGGAGAATAGTTAAGCTCAGAAACACGTTGCCAGAGGATGTGGTAAGAGTGGAGAGCGTAGCTGGTTTTAAGAAAGGTTTGGACAAGTTCCTGGAGGAAAAGTCCATAGTCTGTTATTAAGAAAGACACGGGGGAAGCCACTGGTTGCCCTGTATCGGTAGCATGGAATGTTGCTACACCTTGGATTTGACCTGGTACTAGTGACCTGGATTGGCCACTGTGAGAATGGGCTACTGGGCTTGATGGACCATTGGTCTGACACGGTAAGGCT
Source organism: Geotrypetes seraphini (assembly GCF_902459505.1). Taxonomy (NCBI): domain Eukaryota; kingdom Metazoa; phylum Chordata; class Amphibia; order Gymnophiona; family Dermophiidae; genus Geotrypetes; species Geotrypetes seraphini. The sequence goes on from NC_047098.1 coordinate 19,694,913, forward strand.
ATTCTTATGTTTCCTAGTCACAGTTTTGGACCCTGCCCTCCCATTAAGTTTTTTTTATGTTTCTTCCTGTCAATATGCATATAAATTAGTTGTAAAAACTTGAAAGAATTCCTCTGATAACATTTGTTTTGTTTTGAAATTTTTGAATTAACAACATAACTACTAGTAAAGGACTTCAGTTGGAAATTCCTGCTCCTTTTTTTCAACCTCAACATTCTTCCAAAAAAATGTTTCAAAGTGCTCTGGTGATTTTCTAGTTAATTTATAAAATGTTTATCTTCTAATTACAATCATATTACGGTAATCTTGACCAAAAGAACTTGGTCCATGTACACATGTTTCTTCATAACACTCACTTCCAGCTGTCATATTTTTTATTTAATAGGGAGAAGTAGGAATATGTCCTAATTTTATCTTTAACCTGTGACTGTATAGCAAGATAAGCAACAATGCACCTTTTTCTCTACTCAGAAATATAAATAGCCTTAAGTACTAAATTATAAAATTAAAATCGGTTTCAAAAATTGCTCATTTTAAATTGTAAGCTCTCTGGGGTTAAATTCCTAACACTTATCACTTTCCTTCAAAGGAGGTTATTTATCTCAAATTAAATAGTTCGTCTTGAAAATTTCACACATTTAATATTTAGACCTTTTCCTTAGTGACTGATAGCATTTTGTAACATCTTTGATTGCTGTTAAGAGCTGACAGGAATATTGAGAAGAGCTGGATTTATTTTCTTTTTAATCTATTGAGGATGATTGCTAGGGATGTACTTTCATTAATGTGCCTTAAATTTTATGAATGCTACACATGGAAAACAGTTTTAAATAAAGATTAAAATGCATCTTTCTCCAGTTACTTGATCACTTTTTTTTCTTTTTAAAGATGCATAATGACTAGTCTAAGTGGTAGATTTATATCAAAGATATATATATTTATCTTGTGTGGCATCTTGTGACCATGCACATGTCATAACTGAACTGAAATTGCGCTGGTTTAGAGTCTTTAAGGACTCATTCCATCACTGAGAGCACATTCATTTCGAGTCATTTTAAGCCTTCTATTTCTATTGATCCAAATTTGTTTTTTCACAAATTTAAGTTAAAATCTTATAGCTTACGATGGAAGCAGGGAAAAATGTGTCTAAAGCAGGAAATCTTTCATTAGCAGTGCCAAGTTCAGAAATTTTACTAAGTTTATCCCTTGTCAATGACTTTGAAGTTATACCACTCGTTCTGTTTCAAAGACAGGATTCGGTACTGAAGCTGTTCTCCTTTAGTTGTGAACTTTGCAGAAGGATGTCACTCATATCTTTTAAGTCCTCCCCTTCACCAATGGAGATTAGCTCCCTCTTCAGTTTTTCCTTCTGCAAGTGAATTGAGAAGGTGTGTTCTGATCTGTGTTTCTATCATGGGCCATGAAAAAATTACAATAATCAACAGAAACTCGCAACTTAAGAGTATGCATAAACCAACTTGCTGTGTGCAGCTAGCACTATTGCATAAGAAACTTCAAAGTTCAGTAAAAAGTGTTGCTCTTAACTCTTGTTCTGTAATTTTATTTTTTCTACATGCTCATCCAATTGACAATATCCAAGGCAGTAATCAGTCAAATTGTAAATCTATTTCTATACGGCACAATCCAAAGTTCTTGGTGGTTCACAGGAGAACATACATAATAAATCATATTAGTCCAACATAGTAAAATCATAATCACACATTGCCATAATAAAAAATACATTACACAAAACAAGTTCAGTATATATGCACAACACCTCACTCAGATACCAAGAATGCAAGGTCAGCCCAAAAATTCCTTGCCTGAAATGATCATTTCTCTTATTTTTCCCATCTGCCACAACTCACCCCCCACCCCCGCAACTGGTTGTTGATTCAGCCCTTTCCTCGGTTTTTTCTATATTAGTTCATGAGTCAATGTTAATTGTCATCTGAACTAGGAGTGCCTTGGCTTCTAAGGTGACAATTGCGCATTGGCTAAAAAAACATTTTTTTTCCAATTATTTTCTGCCAGATAAGACTTCACCCAACCATGTGCCCCCCAGTACTATAAATCATCTCCCCATACCCCCATGTGCCCCCCAGTACCTTACATCATCCCCATATAACTACGTGATCCAGTACCATAAATCATCCCCCGAACTCCCAGGGCACTGCACAGAGCAGGCAGGCAGGCCCCCCCCAGTACTTTAAATTATCCCCCATATAACCACATGCCTCCCAGTACCTTAAATCATCCCCCATATTACCACATGCCCCCCAGTACCTTAACTCATTTCCCCATACAACCACATGCCCCCCAGTACCATAAATCATCCCCCTCCCCCCCCCCCCCCCCCCCCCCCCCCGGAACCTTTAATCATACCCCCTTGGTACCTTTTTTAATTCCTTCCTCCTTAGATGGCTCTCATCTTTCCCAGCCAGTGGCCCACAGGCCAGAAGCGCAGAGATCAGGAGCAAGTCCTCCGCGCTCCTGCCTGGGCTCACACCGATCTCCTAATGGCTGCAGTCAGTTCTCGTAAGTCCCGCGAGAGCTGACTACAGCCATTCAGAGATAGGTGCGGGCCCAGGCAGGAGTGCGGAGAACTTGCTCTTGATCTCTGCGCTTCTGGCCGGGAAATTCGTTAGACCACCAGGTATGAGGCATTGGGCAGGCGGGTGGGATTAAAGATGCAGCAGCAGTGGGTTTTTGTTCTGTTTTTTTTTAAATATGCGGTGGCGGGGGTGATTGAAAATATGCGACCCGGGGGGTTAAAATATGCAGCAGCAGCGGGCTTAAATTTGTATCTTCGTTTCATAAGATGCACTTACATTTCCACCCCGTTCTTATGGAGCAAAAAATACATTAAACGAAATATTATGATGCAGCTATTCATGCAGAATTGCTGCAGATTTGAGAGTGTAATGTTCAATGCAAGTATAATCTATGATAAAAATCTAGTCTGTTTCAAATTTGACATCTTTGATGCAGGGGCTGAAATTGATCAATTTTCAGGATCAATTATTAAAAAAAAAAAGTGCCTAATATCTTCCTAAAAGCAACACTGTTTGAAAGAGATAATTTTACTCTATAAGGTACATGCCTTAAAATTTTGCAATGACTGTCATAATGCACAATTTCACCTCAAAGTTAGGAATGCTTAGCAGTGTGACATGCAATATTTCCATTTTGCATTTGTTCGATAATTTGCATACTGCTGTTTTTCTAACTGTTGTATGCTTGTCAAAGATTTCTAAAGGTTCTACAGCAGAGTTGCTTAACACACAGTACGCGAGCCACTTCTTAGAAGTACGTGGCACTGCATGGGTCTCCCGCCCCTCTTGTCCTTAATCACTGGCCTCTGGCGGGGATCCCTAGCTCTCCTTCCTAACCACCCCCTTCCGCCGAAATGCCACCACCGCCGGGGATCTCATACCCTCTTTCCTGCATTCCCCTGTCTGCTGAAGCCGACCTGAAAAGGCTTCACTCCAATGTCAGAGCTGACATAGGAGGGAAGCCTTCCAGGTCAGCTGAAGATCCCAGTTACCTCCTTCAGGGCTGCTCCTTCCAGCCTTCAGCCACATAGGGATGCATCGTGGGCAGTGACTTTTGCATGCTGCACGTGGCTGACCTAGAAGCCTTCTCTGACATTGGAGCTGATATCAGAGGGAAGGCTTGTGGGTCAGACAAATGCAGCATGTAAAAATCGCTGTCCACGATGTGTCCCTGTGCAGCTGAAGGCAGGAAAGAGCAGCCCTGAAGGAGGTAACTGGGATCTTCATCTGACCCAGAAGGCTTCCCTCCGATGTCAGCTCTGACATTGGAGGGAAGCCTTTTCGGATAGTTATCGATTCTTCACTTACATTTAAGGACCAACTAAACTCGCTTATTAAAAAGTGTTTTTTCAGCCTCCATGCTCTGAGAAGAGTGAGAGCACTTTTTCACCAACAACACTTCTCTGTATTGGTTCAGTCAATCATTTTGTCGAGGTTGGATTACTACAATTCAGTTTATTTGGGTCTTTCAAAGGTCAGTCTACAGAGACTTCAATTAATACAAAACACTGCAGCTAAACTTATTTTTGGTAAGAGTAAATTCGATCACGTAACTTCTCTGCTCAAGGAATTACATTGGCTTCCAGTGTATCTCAGAATTCAATTTAAGTGCATTTGTATTGCATTTAAGATCCTATTTGGCGTTTTTGCCACTTTGATTCCTTTAGACTGGAATTTCATAGATCTCATCTTGCCAGAAGCCTGTAGTCAGTTTGTAGAACAGCTTTGGGATCACTGGTTTCCCTTGAACAAATAACATTCAGCCTTTTGCCTATACTGATCCTAATGTTCCTGATCTTGGTGCCTTGAATTCTTATTTGGGTAGTTAACTGATGAGTTGTTGAAAACAAACTTCAGCTCAATCTCCTGAAATCAAAAACAATCTGAAGTTGCCTCCCTGTTCTTCCATCTTGATCAGTCCTATATTGCAAAATTGTCTTCTGAGTGTTCCAGCCGGACTCGCTCATGTTTGACTTGAATCTCAACCATAATGAGGTCCTGTTTCTATTCTTTTGCAGTATCCATTAGATAAGTGAACAGCTGGAAATCTTTAGCCTTGAGATAGACATAAAATTTTAATCTGGGCTGACTCCTATAATGTTATCTTTAATGGCCCAAATTATTTTTGCTATAAAATGTCTTTAATGCAAAGCAGCTCTGTAAAGTGTCTTTACCATGTCTGAGGAATCAGTCATGGTGCTGTAATGGCTGATCAGCACTGGATTCCTGTTCTCCATGGACTTATTTTTATACTGATTTTACTTCAATATCTAGCTGGATACCTTTTATCCCAGGACAAGCAGGCATGATATTCTCACATGTGGGTGACGTCATCTACGGAGCCCCGGCGCGGACAGCTTTTCAAGCAAACTTGATTGAAGTTTCAAGTTTGCACACTGCACCACGCATGTGCGTGCCTTCTCGCCCACTAGAGGGCGCATCCCACCTCGTGGTCCTCAGTTCAAATTTTTCCGCGGAGCAAGAAAGCCCTGTGGATCTGAGCTCCAGTGTTTTTGCCTTCTAGCTGCCGCGTTTAGTTTGTTTTTCCCTTCGAATTAGTTCGCGGTACTCTTTTCCTTTCGTTTCTTTTCAAAAAAAAAAAAAGTCTTTCGTTTTTCTTCGGGTTCCGGGGGCTCCCGGAAGCCGTGGCCGCGGGACGTCGGTACGTTCCCGGCCTTCTTCTTTTTCTTCGTGGATGTCCCGTCCTGTTACGGGATTCAAAAAGTGCAGCCGGTGTGAGAGGTTGCTTTCCATCACTGACCCTCACCGGTGGTGCATTGTCTGTCTTGGGCCCGAACATCCGACAGACTCGTGTGATCGCTGTGCTACCTTCCAAAACAGGGCCCTCCGTCGCCGTAAGGCAAGAATGGCCGAATTGTTCGCCGTCGACGCGCCGCCTAAGGCCTCGACGTCGGCCTCGGCTTCGGCCCCGGCCTTGACCTCGGCCTCGGCGTCCTCGGGAGCCTCGGCCTCGCCTCGGCCCTCTTCCTCGAAGGCGTCGTCAGTGAAGCAAGCTTCGGGTAAGTCCTCTGTTCCATCCCCTTCAGCAAAGAAGCCATCCTCGAGTCAGGCCAAGGCGGGTGGGTCGACCCCGGCCCGGCATCGGACCTCGACTCCGCACACCCCGAGGGAATACTCGAGACCGAGGTCGCCCTCCAGGGAGTGTGCCCCGGACTCGGAACTCCCCACCTTCGTGGGGATTCCGGCCTTCCAGGATCTCCTCCGAGCTCTGATCTCATCGGAGCTGTCGGGAGCCCTGGAAGTGTTGCAGCGTGCTGCGGTTCCGGCGGCCTCGACCTCGGCCTGGACGCCTTCGGTCTCGGAGGCCCCGGCCTCGGCTCCCTCGGGAGCCCCGGCCTCGGCGACCTCGGTCTCGGGTACTGGGACCCCGTTCACCTCGGTCTCGGCCCCGCCCCGGACCTCGACCTCGGGGGAACCCCCTGAGCGGAGTGTAAGGCCCAAAGAAAAGTTGCGCAGAGTGCGCCGTCTTTCCTCCTCTTCCTCCGGGTCTTCCAGACACGCCTCGCCCTCGACGCGACCTCGGACGGGGCGTCGATCGAGGAAGTCTAAGCGGCCCCAAGGCTCGCCTCGGCGCGACCGTTCCTTGTCGTTCGGGGACGAGGCGTTGCAGGTGTCGGAGTTGCGCCTCGACAACCCGAGGCTCCTCCGCTCACCCCATGGGAAGTCTTCCCGGGCCGCCTCGCCGAGGAAACGGGAGAGTGTCCCACGAACCCCGGGGTCCTCACCCAAGGGTTCTGCGAGGAGGACAACTTCCCCTTCCCCCTCGAGGGCCCTCGAGAGGGGATCCTGGGATTCGGGATCGGTTAGGGATCCTCATTATTCCCATGAGGCCTCCCCCCTCTCCTCGGTGGGGCGGTCGAGAACCCCCTCTCCCCAGGCTAGGCCGTCCTCATTTTCATCCTTCGTTCAGGACATGGCCCAAGCCCTGGGGATTGACCTGATGGTAGGCTCTCGGTATTCCAAAGAATTTTTGGAGGAACAGGACCTCCCCATTCTTCCTAGGGAGGTGCCTAGACTCCCTCTCAACAGTGTCCTTCTGCAAACCTGGCTGAAGAACTTGTCAAACCCTCTTACAGTCACGTCTGTGCCTTCAAAAATGGAATCGAAGTATAGGACGATTCCCCCTAAAAGGTTCGATAAGGCGCAGCTCTCACACCAGTCTCTTCTGGTGGAGTCTGCTCTTAAAAAATCACAGCCCTCACGGGTTTCTGCGGCGGTTCCACCAGGCAGGGAGGGGCGGACCCTGGATAAGTTTGGCCGCCGCCTCTATTCAAATTCCCTGATGGCCACCAGGGTTCTAAACTACGCCTTCACCTTTTCCTCCTTTTTGCGTGGTATGGTGAAGGACCTTCCTCAATATCGAAACTCGTTACCGGACTCCCAAAGAGCAGGATTCGACAAGTTTATGTCCAACCTGTCTCAATTGCGGTTGTACCTATTCCTTGCAGTGTACGACGCCTTTGAGCTGGTTTCGAGGGTGTCGGCCCTCGCGGTGGCCATGCGCCGCTTGGCCTGGCTTCGCACCCTCGACATGGACCCAAACCTGCAGGAACGCCTGGCAGACTTGCCTTGTGTGGGGTCCGAGTTATTCGACGAGTCATTGGATGCGGCGACCAAGCGCTTGTCGGAACAGGAGCGCTCTCTAGCATCCCTGGTCCGCCCCAAACCTAGGCCCCCGCCGCAGAAACCCTTTCGGCCTCCGCCGCGCCGATACCCTCAGAAGTCGACCCCGGCTTTCTCGAGACCGCCTCCGAGACGTCTGTCTCAGCGAGGCAGAGGGGGACAACCCCAAGCCCCGGCGCAGGGCCCTTCTAAGCCAGCGCCTTCCTTTTGACGGGATGAGCGGACGGGGCGGGTTCCCCTCCGCACTTTCTCAGGAACCCCTTCCTATCGGGGGCCGTCTTCGGTTCTTCCGGGAGGCATGGACCGGGATTACCTCAGACGCTTGGGTGCTCCGGATCGTCTCCGAGGGCTACTCGCTCAACTTTGTGTCCTCGCCGCCGGACAGTCCCCCAAGTTTAGTCCCCTGCAACCGTTCGCAGCTACCGACCCTTATAACCGAAGCCAAAGCCCTCTTGAAGCTTCGGGCGGTCGAGCCGGTCCCCAAGGACCAGTGGGGTACGGGGTTTTACTCCCGCTACTTTTTGGTCCCAAAAAAGACCGGGGACCTGCGCCCCATACTGGACCTCGGGAAGCTCAACAAATTCCTGGCCCGGGAGAAGTTTCGAATGCTATCTCTCCCGGTTTTGTACCCCCTCTTGGGGGAAGGGGACTGGATGTGCTCCCTCGACCTGAAGGAAGCATACACCCATGTTCCGGTGCATCCCGCCTGTCGAAGATTCTTACGATTCCAGGTGGGGGACCTCCACCTCCAGTACAGGGTACTGCCCTTCGGCCTGGCCGCGTCCCCACGAGTTTTCACGAAGTGCATGGTGGTGGTGGCAGCAGCCCTCAGGTCACGTGGACTCCATGTGTTCCCTTACCTGGACGATTGGCTCATCAAAGCCCCGACCAGGGAGGGGGTTATCTCAGCGACCCGACAGTCTATTGCCTTCCTGCAAACTCTCGGGTTCGAGATAAACTTTCCAAAGTCTCAGTTGAGACCGTCGCAGTCTCTTCAATTCATAGGTGCGGTGCTGGACACGGTGCGCCTACGCTCCTACCTGCCGACCCAGCGGGTGGAAACCTTGGTACGGATGAGCCGCCAGGTCTCCCAACTATCGAGGGTGTCGGCCAAGTTTGCGAGGCTACACCTGAGGATCCCTCAGTGGACCCTCGCGTCCCAGTGGCGCCAGGAGTGCGACCCGGTGTCTCGCCTCATTTCGGTAACTCCGCCCTTGCGGAAATCGCTGCGTTGGTGGACAGACTCTTCAAATCTGTCCATGGGGCTATTGTTTCGCACTCCGCCTTTTCGCAAGGTCCTGACCACGGACTCCTCGGAGTACGCGTGGGGAGCCCATCTCGACGGTCTTCGCACGCAGGGCCTGTGGTCGTCAGAAGACCGTCAGTGTCATATCAACGTGCTAGAACTGCGAGCCATCTTCCTAGCACTTCGAGCCTTCGTTCACATATTGCAGGACCAGGTGGTCCTCGTCCGCACGGACAATCAGGTGGCAATGTATTATGTGAACAAGCAGGGAGGAACAGGGTCATGGCCCCTCTGCTCCGAAGCTCTTCGCCTCTGGGAGTGGGCGGCCTCCCGGAACATCTTCCTCCGGGCAGTCTACATCCAAGGAGAACGGAATTGCCTGGCGGACAAACTGAGTCGACTTCTGCAACCGCACGAGTGGACTCTACACTCAGCAGTTCTACGCGAGGTCTTCGCTCGCTGGGGAACGCCACAGGTGGATCTGTTTGCCTCTCCGGAGACACACAAACTACCACTATATTGTTCTCGGATGTACTCGCAGGACCGTCTGGAAGCGGATGCCTTCCTACTCGACTGGGAAGGGAGGTTCCTGTATGCATTCCCTCCGTTCCCTCTGATCATGCGAACGTTGGTACACCTAAAATCGTCCACGGCCACGATGATTCTCATAGCACCTCGGTGGCCGCGTCAGCACTGGTTCTCCCTGCTGCTCCAGCTCAGTGCCAGAGAGCCTCTTCCCCTGCCTGTCTCTCCTTCTCTGCTGTCTCAGAGTCAAGGATCCATGTTACATCCCAATCTGCAGTCATTGCACCTGACAGCCTGGTTTCTTGTTCCCTGACTCCTCCGGACCTGTCTCAATCGGTGAAGGAGGTGTTGGAAGCCTCCCGCAAGATCTCGACGAGGCTTTGCTATGCGCAGAAATGGACCAGGTTTTCCACCTGGTGCTCGTCTTTTCACCTGGATCCGGTATCAGTTCCGGTATCCTCGGTTTTAGAATATTTGTTTCATTTGTCGCGCTCCGGCTTGAAAACCTCTTCGGTGCGGGTTCATCTCAGTGCGATTTCTGCTTTCCACCAACCTCTGGAGGGACGCCCTCTGTCACTCCATCCCTTGGTGACACGCTTCATGAAAGGGTTACTCAGGGTTTGTCCCCCTCTTAAGCCTCCGTCTGTCGTGTGGAATTTGAATGTGGTTCTGGCTCAACTGATGAAACCCCCGTTTGAGCCACTCAACAAGTCCCTCTTGAAATTTCTGACTTGGAAGGCGGTGTTTCTAATTGCCCTCACCTCCGCCAGGCGGATCGGGGAGTTGCAAGCCTTGGTTGCGGACCCCCCTTTCACTGTCTTTCATCACGACAAGGTGGTTCTCCGCACCCACCCTAAGTTTTTACCTAAAGTTGTTTCTGACTTCCACCTCAATCAGTCCATTGTCCTTCCTGTGTTCTTCCCGAAGCCCCACTCCCATCCTGGCGAGACGGCGCTTCACACGCTTGACTGTAAGAGGGCGTTGGCATTTTATCTTCAACGCACCAGGCCTCATCGGAAGGTTCCTCAATTGTTTTTGTCCTTCGATCCCAATCGATTAGGGCATCCAGTTTCCAAGCGCACTCTGTCTAACTGGTTGGCCGCTTGCATTTCCTTTTGCTACGCTCAGGCTGGCCTTCCTCCCCCGGGTCGAGTCACGGGGCACAAGGTCCGAGCGATGGCAGCTTCGATAGCTTTCCTCCGATCCACTCCGATGGAGGACATATGTAAGGCTGCCACTTGGTCTTCGGTTCATACATTCACCTCTCATTACTGTCTGGACACTTTATCCAGGAGTGACGGTCGGTTTGGCCAGTCAGTTTTGCAAAATCTGTTTTCCTAAATTGCCATCCTCCCACCTGCCCTTTTTTGGTTAGCTTGGAGGTCACCCACATGTGAGAATATCATGCCTGCTTGTCCTGGGATAAAGCACAGTTACTTACCGTAACAGGTGTTATCCAGGGACAGCAGGCATATATTCTCACAACCCGCCCTCCTCCCCGGGGATGGCTTCCTTGCTAGTTATGGAACTGAGGACCACGAGGTGGGATGCGCCCTCTAGTGGGCGAGAAGGCACGCACATGCGTGGTGCAGTGTGCAAACTTGAAACTTCAATCAAGTTTGCTTGAAAAGCTGTCCGCGCCGGGGCTCCGTAGATGACGTCACCCACATGTGAGAATATATGCCTGCTGTCCCTGGATAACACCTGTTACGGTAAGTAACTGTGCTTTTTCATACATTCTTTCACAGACACTTCTCAGCAGAATTATCAAGACTCCTCCTTGGCCAGTTACTGTATTTCCTTTATCCATCTAGCTCTGTCCCTATGTAGCACATGTCATATGGACTCTGAGCTGAGCTACTTTTATCTCATGGTGAAATCTGAACTAAGCATGGGAGCTAGCTATTCAGTGGGAGAAACCTAGGTTTTTAGCACTGTATAACTGGAAAAGCTGGGAAGACCACTGCAGCACTATCCAGCTAGTGTTTGGGTAGTCTGGAGGTAGACTGGAGCCAAATGTTACCCAGGTGCTGCCAGTATTCTGTGGTGGTTCCCAGATACCTGTCCTAAGTTAACTGAATAGTTACTAAGTTCCACTGTTGAACATCAGTGGTGCCAGGGTAACTCCTAGTAGGCCACCAACTGCCTGAATGAATATTCAGTGCCAGCACTAAACTAAACCTTAGGTTTATATACCGCATCTTCTCTATAACAGTAGAGCTCAGCACAGTTTACAAGAAATTAGAAAGGAGAACAGATACAATATGGATTTGGAATAGTATGGAGAGAAGCGGAATTTACAACTTTGAAATTTGCCAAGTTTTCAGATGTTTTCGAAATGGTTAGAAAGAGCCCAGATCACGCAGTTGAATAGGAAAATTATTCCACAGCTCAGTAATTTTGAAAAGTAGGAACTTCCCTAGTTTGCCAGTGGATAGGTGCAGGTGTTGAACATCATTCATAGTTCAGCTGGCAGCACCCAGCATTTTGAGAAAACACTGACTAATGCTGGCTGAATATTACCCCCATAGTTCTATACAGAGACCTTTGTACCAGCCTTATACAGTAGGCGCTCTGTTTTCAGTCATAAATGGTAAGTATGTGCATTCTTCCTCTTCTGATATACTCTTGTTAACCTCTGTATCTCACCTTGTTGTGCCACAACAGGGTCTTACAAAAAAATCCGAAACCCAAAATACACAAAACACAAAATTTAATAGTAGAGAAACCTTTTTATAAGAACACATTTTGTATGTGTCTCTTGATTACGTTGTTTTGTTTTCAGTGTCTGGTGTATTGTTTGGATGCTTTCTCTTTTATTACTGTAATTGTACATCGACCTTGCTGTGATCAACAAAAGGTTGTTGAACAAATATTTACTGTATTTTTCAAACTCTCATGCTTTTTTACTTGGGCACACCTTATTTATTTGATGTATTTTATTTAATTTGATTTTCTATACCATTCTCCCTAATGAGCCTAGAACGGGTTACAATAGCTGCTGTATTTTGTAGTAGCTAAATTTCTCAATTGCACTTGGGCAAGCTTATTTAGAAACTGCTGCTCATCAAGGATGAGACAAGAATCACATTTGTCTGTGCATCACGTTTGTATTACCAGACCACAACCTCTAATATGGATTCAAATTGCTATCTATCACTTAACTGTTCCATTGGACGTGAGACGGATTATGAATTATCTCAGATTTAGAAAGATAGTCAAGGCAATATTTTTTTGAAGAATATCTAAACTGATTGACTTTGGGAAGTATAAGATTGAAATATACGAATGGTTTTATGATTTTTCTGTAATTCCTGAAAGTTCACGGAGAACTTCCAGGACATAACTGTCTCAAGTCTTTGTACAAAACTCTGTCACACAGTGAGTGAACCAATCCAAATTGGCAAAGGGATTTCTTGTCAAAAGAGAGACTGTGGAGTTTACGGTGCACAAGCTGATACAACTGGAAATCTATAGAGACCGTTGTGATATAGGAAGGGGGGGGGTGGAAGAGTTGCTGCTTCATTCACTAGGGAAAATTTTCCTTCCTATTCTAAACTTCAAGGAGTTGATGCTTTCCTTTTGAGTTCAGCAATAATAAATGTGAAGCAGTATAAACCATATATATCTTCAGTATAACCAGTAGGAACTTTTATTTAGGTCATCAGATGTACTTTCCATGTCTTAATCACTTTTAATCAATAGAAATATGTGCACAGCTGAGGCAGCTATTTCAAAATTTTGATTGTTACTTAGCACCCCTCATTGACCCAATTTTATGCGCTTTATTCATGCACTTTGTTTATATACTTTATTCATACGTTTTATTTATGCATTTTGTTTAAATATTATAAGTTTCAATTTTTAAATATGCTTAAAAAGCACTTATTTGCGTGCTCTGTTCCACTATACCAGCTGGGGTTTATTTTCACCTGACATGTTTCGCCCAATGGCTGTTTCAAGGGTGCCCCCCTACAAAGTATATAACATATTGTTAGAGCTTCTGTCACCCCCCCCCAAGTAACAAATATTGTATAACTCCTAAAAAACCTTTATCCTTTACTTTTCTACCTTATTTTTACATATTAGTTCCATAATTAAAACTACTTACCCCTTTTGAGATTTTTTATTTTTACATATTAGTTCCATAATTAAAACTACTTACCCCTTTTGAGATTTTTTATTTTTACATATTAGTTCCTTTTGGGTTCTGCATTTTTTGCATGGAGATGTTAGTTAGCAGTCTTATTGGTCAGACTTGAATGAGGTTCCAAAATTCTGACCTTGCTGGATCTGATCACACTTCCACATTGCAATAAGTTGCAATAAGGGATGGCCATAGGCACTTTATGCATGCTAGACAATTACTTTCAGTTCAGTTTTCTGCTCTTATGTTCTGGTGACAGCTGCCAGAACAATTTCCAAAATCATGGTAACTGTGGCCATGTTTCTCAACAGAGGGTTTTTGAGTGCATTTGTACAGAAATAATTTGTTGATTCAGTCTGACTTGGGGGGTGGATTTCCAGGTGTCAATGACCAGAGTGAGGAACTATGTAGCATACTTTGCAGTTCACTTTGATACCAAGATGGAAGCTATGTTTCTGAATGTGGGTTTTTGGGGGGATGGTTTATTTATTTATTTATTTATTTTTTGGGGGGGGGGGGTTGTGTATCTGCAGCTCCTTGGATCCATGATAGAGGTTCTGGAAATAGTTCCATAGGCAAGGGTTCACATGAGGCTGCTATAGTGGACCCAGATATCACAATGGTCTCCTAAATTCCAGAGGTTCAGAGTCCTCCCCACTCTGGGCATCTTATCAGAAAGCAGCTGGTTTGGTGGTATAGTTAGCCTCACTTATTGAAGGGCATTCCCCATAATCTTCTAGAATAAATGGTGGTGGCCATCTATACAAGTTGGGGGGAGAGAGCATTGTCTAGGACAGATCATGCTGGGGCAATAGATTAGAGCAGGTGTTCTCAACCCAGTCTTCAAGACATACCAGTCCAGTCAGTCCACAATAAATATGCATATGAGCGAAGCATATGTTGAAAGCAATGTATGCAAATGTCTATTAAGGAACATTTCATAAAGGTACATACTTGGTAATAGTTTAAAAACAAATAAAAGATAATTTTTTTTTCACTCAACAAATAGTTACTTTATCTGCTTTTAATTACAACCTCTGGCAATAAGTTCCAGAGCTTATCTGGCTTTTTTTTTTTTTTTTAAAAGGGGGGTTGATAAGTTTCTGGAGGAAAAATGTCTATAACCACTACTTAAGTTGGTAACATGGAATCTTACTACTTTTTGAAATTCTGTTCATAGCTGCAGTGATTGATTGGGGGAATGGATGTTGGCTTAAGGGACCTTCTGCTGCTTTGGCAGAGGCATGTTGGAGTTGTCCACATAGCATCAGATATTATGGGGGAAAGCCACTATCTCATCTGCTGATAAGTTGAGAATACAAACCAAATATCGGGATGTGGCAGCTAGATTAAAGGAAGGGAAATCTAACAGATATGATTACATTTTACCTCATGGACTTTCCTCTAGGAACTTGTCCAGACCTTTTCTAAACCCAGATATGCTAATTACGGTTCCTCTGATAATAAGTTCTAAAGGTTAATTATTGTTTGAGAGAGAGAGAATTTTTTTTTTCCTATTTGTTCTGTGTCCCTTGGTCTTTGTACTTTTTAAATAGTAAACAATCCATGTTTACCCATTCTACTCAGTCTATTTTGTAGAACTCTATCCCCTCAACTGTTTCTGAAATACTGTAAAGAAAATGGAATAGTGGATTAGGGTCAGAAGGATATGTAAGACTATGAGCAGGTTTTAGCTAAACGGATTTGAATGAGTAACTGAGCTGATTCAGCATTGTGTTGAAGGCTTAAAGATGACATTGGACCAGAGGACAGATAGGAAACAGGAGAGACATAACTACTCAAACGGGGCTTTAAAACCTTTGAGAACTACCTAACCAGAAGAGATTTTGTTGAAGTTGACCAGTTACTATTGTAAGTATATTTTGGACTAAACATGAATCTGGGAATTTGGTTTGCAGTTGATAATACTGTGGATTATATACAGAACTCAGCTTCATAGTGTGGAATATAAATTTGTGTGATTCAGTTTTGTTAAGGAATCTTGCATGCTTTGCCTGTAGGGACAGTGCATACAACATAGCATGTGCAGTGTCCCTCAAACTGTGTGCCAAGGCACAGTGGTGTGCCCTGAAGAGATTCTGGGTGTGCCATGAGAGATACACTCATTTTATAATCCACCATCTGCAGTCACTCTCTTTTTTTCGATTTAATATATCCTTACACACAGAGATGCTCATAACATTGATAGACCCTTGCATATGCATTGTACATGTCATCTATTCTAGTGTATACTTAATGAAAAAAAGAGAGTGACTGCAGATGGTGGATTATAAAATGAGTGTTTGCTTGTCGACTATCGAGCCACGTTTTGAGTTAATTTGCACTCAAAACAAGCACATCCATCACATTGATTAGCAATCCTATTCTATCTACTTTAGTTTCACTGTTGTTACAATTACCCATACATACATAGCTTAAAGAACTTTAAATAAATAACTCTGAAATTATAAAATTGCGAAAGCCAACAAAAAATTAAATTTGAGTCATGATGTGCTGTGAAAAACATTTGCTCTGTTTAGTGTACCAGAGCTAAAAAGGTTTGAGACACACTGGTGGTGGTGTATTAGGAGTTGCCCTTTCTCTTTAAGTTTCTAACCTTTTCTTCTTCAGTTCAATTCTTACTGTTTTCTCAGTCCCTTATAGAAGTGTTTAAAGTTCTTTGTTTGCTTCTTTGTGTAAGTTATCCATTTTGCTGCTGATAGTAACCAATTAAGTAACAAAACTACTTACCAAGGTTGAAACCCTAATTTTTTACATTGAATCATTGAAGCAGGCTGTCACCATGTTTTGCTTGATCCATTTGTTTGATGTTTTTAAAAAAAAAATCTTAAGTTGAAATATTTTTCTCTTGTATTTGTACAGTTTCAGTATACAAACCTAAGGATTAGATTAGATTAGTTTTTCACTGATGGAATGTATTACTCTTTTAGATATATATAGTATTTAAGGAGGTTTGGGTTTTCCTCCATGCCTGATGCTCACACAAGTCAGAATCGAGGCCAGGGCATTGCTGGCCCTTAGAAAAGGAACACCTGCAAAATATGTTAGAGCAAATGTAATCATAACTCATACCTCTGTCGTTCCTAGGTACAGTATAAGGCCTAGGTAGAGATAGCCGGGCTCTGCTTTGTACATAATGCTCCACCTCCTCTCCCTTGAGTCTCTGTCTTTGAGTTCTTAATTCCTCCAGCATTTTCTTTTAACAATATGAATTCTCTCCCTTGCCTAAACTACATGATATATGGAAGTTCTGTGCCTCACAATTTTTGAAGAGAGTTGCAAATGTTGCCTTTGGTTACAGACAGGTGTCGTGGCTTTCATAGTCCTAGTATAAATGGCATATCTTGTGTAATAGATGTTAAGGGTAGGAGGGCTAGCAGGAAGTAGCATGTCAGATGTTTGTGTGTTATCCTAGCAACAATTTTTAATTTGTGTCTCTCAGTGGAAGTAATTTTTTAGGAATTAGCAAAAGGGAATGATCAATGTTTAGTGAATAAATATGCACTTGGAAAATCTAGCTTAATGGTCTCAGGCCAAAAAAATTTGACAGATCCTGGAGGAATGCATACTAGATTAGAATTGAAGACTTGGTAGACCAAGCTTCAAGCACTCTTTTTGCAGTACAGCAGTCTCCTCTTAGGATCTGGGAGTAATTATTCCAGTTGCACACCAATATAGCCTACATCTATCTTCCTTGAGTAGGACAGGAAGAGTAGGGTTTTGGTTTTGGTTTTTTTTAATAGGCACAGATGTGCATGTTACATTTTTGTAAAAAAAATATTCATGACAGCCCCCCTCACCCACAACCCCTGAATTGTTAAAAAAAAAAAAAAAAAAGCAGGAGGGGATGCCCACTCCCTCCTGCCACCAGGTACTCACCTGTGAACCGCCGACCCCCCTCCTCCTCCTCCAATACCTTTAAATTGAAGCTCGGCAGGAGAAATGCCCACTCCCTCCTGCCTGTAGGCCCACCTCTTCAAAATAGCGGACCTTCCCAGTACATCCTGGGATGCACTAGGAGGAGGGTGGGCTAAGACTGGCCCAGGTACCTGCTGATCTTTAATTTAAAAGTGTGTGTGTGTGTGTGGGGGGGGGGTCAGGGTGTGTTTGTGTGGGATCCAGATGGCCAAGGCAGGAGGGAGTGTACTTCTTCCTGCTGCTTTTTAAGTTTGGGGGATGTCTCTAAAGGAGAAGGTATTTCCAGCAGGAGGTTTTGGCTTGAGTGTTGGTGTGTGGTGATGTAGTCTTAAAGAGTAAAACAAATTTTAAGTTACTTATCCTTGGAATTAGCAGTGGATTTTCCCTTTGTTTTCTGAGTCCCTTAGCAAAACATGTGGTTGCTTTTAATGAAATTCATCTAAAATAAAACTTTAAAAAAGAAAGTAAAGGCTTGGAATTTATTAAGCTCTTTTATGAAGAAATTTACCTAAGGCAGTGATTCATGGTGACTATTTGTGAACACAAAAGATGTAAAGATATAATTTAAATTAATGGCAGCTGCTTTTCTTTTCTACTCCTTCCTCCCCTCCCAATAGGCTTTGCTCTGGATGTACCTGGTAGTGCTTACCCTTAGCTTGGACTTCATGGGTCACAAAAATTCTGTGCATTAAGTAGTCATGAGATATAAATTCTGCATATTAGCCAGATTAACCACCCCCACCACCACCACCCCCACCCCCTTACTCAGGAGTTAGATTCCCACTCCCTGAATTAGTGAATGTCCCTTTCTAATCCCATCTGGAGACAGATTAACAGGTTTGATGTTTGTTTTCTTAGGAGGTGCCTCTACAATATCTATCCTCTCTTCTCTCGCCCTATAATCCTCCCCAGAAATTCTGTTCTTAGGTTGTCTCTCCTATCTGTACCCTTCTTTATTGCCAACTCCCAACTCTGTCCCTTCTACTTTGCTGCACTGTATGCCTGGAACAAACTGCCTGTTTGGATATGGTTTGGGCAGATTGGGGGAAGCTGGGTGTCTTGCCATATCATCATTTGTAGGTCAGGAAAAAGAATAGGTAAGGCATCAAGTTTCAATTTATTCTTAATATACCGCAGTTCACCAAACAGTTTACATCAGGTACTTCTCTGTCCCTAGTGAGCTCACAAATTAACTTTTAGTACTTGGAGCAGTGGAAGGTTAGATGACTTGCCCAGTCACAGGGAGCCTTAGCAGGAATCAAATCCCAGTTCCTCAAATTCTCAGCACTTTGCACTAACCATTAGGCTTCTCATCCACATATGCCATCACTAGCATTGCTGAGGAAATCACAGTCGGCCTTCCCCCAAACCAGCAGCTCAAAGGCTTACTGTACCTTTAAAATGTCACTAGCCCATCCATTCTGCCCAGAAGGGTGGTTAGGGTTGTACCTGCCGCTGCATGCATTCCTTTTGTCTTTAAAACAATGTTCCTTTTGCTGTCTTTCTATCCTTCCTCCGTATAGGGATCCTCCGTTTATCCTTTGGCTTTTTTAATTCTCTTACTGTTTATGTCCCTACCACTATCTGCAGAAGAATATTCTGAACATTCACCACCCTTTAAAAGATGTCCTGACATTGTTTTGTTATTTCCCTCCTTACCATCTTCATTTCATGTCTTCTAGTACTATAGCCTCTCTGTTTTTGGAAAATGTTTTACCCCCTTTAATTCTTTAAGTATAAAATTTATAATATCTCCCTTGCTTCTCATCTCCTCAAGGATATATAATTGATTATGTTTTATAAATAATACATTTTATGTATCGATGAAGTAGATCATGCCATTTATACTAATTTCTTGTTAGTGTGTTGGTTTTAGATGTACTTTTGGTGTTTAAATTTGTTTGTGGTGGGTGCTGTCAGTATAGCATGGTATAAAATTCAATAAATGAGGACAGTTCACAAAGCTGAAATTTCATCAGCTCTAGGCTCTGTAGCAATTCGAAGTAAAGTTTGATAATTATGCGACTAATGTATGTATATAAGCCAGAAGGGATTTGCAATTCCAGTATACTGCTTGAGACTGTTCATCACAATAGTTCATAATTGTTGACTAGTAAAGAAATTAAACTTAAAAAAAAACCCCAAACAATGTTTTTGTGCAGAATTCCCCCCTGGAGTACAATAGTAGTGCACAATAACAAGCTCTTCTGCTTTTTAGACATTTTACTTTACCAGTTGATAGATTAAAAGGAGAACACTAGGCATCAGGCTACATGGCTGCTGTTACAAATGTTGTAGTTGAAATATTATCCCAGGACAAGCAGGCAGCATAGCATATTCTTGACTGATGGGTGACGGCACCAACGGAGCCCCTGTACGGACAATTTTAGAGTGATTGCACTCTAAGAACTTAGAAAGTTCTAGCTAGGCCGCACCGCGCGTGCACGAGTGCCTTCCCGCCCGACGAAGGTGCGCGGTCCCCAGTTTCTTAGTTTCCGCGGAGCTAAGAAGACGCGTGTTTCCAACGGCTGTTGGATATCTCTTTTTCGCCTTCCCGCTTGTGTGTTTTTTTTCTTCGTGAATCTTCTCACGTTTTCTTTTTTTATTCTTTTCTTGAGTAAAATTTTTTTTTTTTTAAAAAAGTCTTCTTTTTTTCGACTTTTTTCGGTCGGCCCCGGCGGGGCCTGTTGGCACCATCGAAGCCTCGGGCTTCGATTTTGCTATGGCCGTTTTTCCCTTCATGCCCCCTTCACCGGGTTTTAAAAAGTGTCAGCGGTGTGCACGCCCTATCTCCTTATCCAACCTGTACAAGTGGTGCCTTCAGTGTTTGGGTCCGGACCATAGGGCAGAAACGTGCACCCGCTGTAGTTCTCTTCAAAAGAGAACTTTGAAGAATCGCCAAATTCAACAGCGGATTCTTTTCGGTGCCGCTATGGAAGTTCCACCGGCATCGAATCCGGCAACTTCCTCCAAGTCGACACCTCCCTCCCGCCTATCCCCACATACCTTTTTTGAATCCCTGGTGGTCCAGTGGTGTACCAGGCAGGAACAAGCTTTCTGTGCTCCTGCCTCATGCTGAGCCTCTCTGAGTGGCTGCTTTGAGTTCTTGTGGTCCAGCAGTGTACTGGGCATGAATGAGCTTTTTGCGCTCCTGCCCAGCGCTGAGCTGCTCGCTGAATGGCTGCCACTAGTTCTCTCTGGATTTATGAGAACTGGTGGTAGCCATTCAGGGAGCAACTCGGGGCTGGGCAGGAGTGCAAAAACTCACTCCTGCCCAGTATACCACTGGACCACAAGAACTTACAGCAGTCACTCAGAGGGGCTCAGCATGGGGCAGGTGCACAGAAAGCTCACTCCTGCCTGGTACACTGCTGGACCACCAGGGATTCAAAAAAGGTATTTGGGGATAGGCGGGAGGGAGGTAAAATAAATTGCCAGTTGGCCGGGACAGGAGACGGGAGGGATCCCTCCTATCTCAGCCTACCACTGGACCACCAGATCATACGGCAGGCTTGGTAGAGGCCTGCAGGACATAGAGAGGAGGGATGGTACTGAACAGGGAGGTGGGACAGGGTGGAGAGCCTGGCAGGGAGGGAGGGAGGGGGGATAGGGTGGAGAACCCGGCAGGGTAGGAAGTGAGGGGGCTGGACTGAGTGCATAGCCTGCAGGACACATGAATATTAAACAACACCCTCTCCCCCCCCCCCCCCCCAGCTTATATTCAAGTCAACCTTTTTCTTCCTTTTTTGGGGGAAAAAGAGTACCTCGTCTTATTTTGAGTATATACAGTAATTTGCATTCTGTTTGGCATACCCAGTTGCTTTGAGATTGGCTCCATTGGGACTAACATTTTCTTGGCTAGTTTTTGGAATTTCATCATCAGAACCATACAAATACAACTCCTTAAAGCTACTCGAGAAATGTATTGTGCTAGCTTTTTTTTTTTAATTGAAGTTTTTGCATGCTGTTCTGTTTTACTGGTACTGTTCTGTTTTACTGGTAGAATTTTTTTTTTTTTTTTATATTTGAAATGTAGAAATAGTATTTTATTCTGTGTTCTAGAATTAGAAAGTTTAATAAGTTTTTATACATATATAAATGGAGGGCATGAATAAGAAAAGGGTTGAGAGTTCAAGTAAGACATGGGATGTTGAGGGGGTTTGTTGGCTTGCAGGATTTCTTATGCCCGTTTATGCAAAGTTTTCTTCTTTTGTAATGATCTTCATAATCACTCGCAGGCCATTTCAATTGGGATTTTAATTTTTTAGAAGCTCAATGTTGAATGGAAGTTCTGAGGAATAGACCTGCTTCTGCATATTTGACTTTGGTAATTCTCAGCATACCTCTTGTTTTATTTTGCAGATCTGTCTTGGTGGAAGTGGCAGCAAAACACATTGTTAGCACAGGAAAATGAGTGAACTTGACCAGTTACGCCAAGAGGCGGAGCAACTCAAGAACCAAATTAGAGTATGTATGAAAGCTATCTTTTGCCAAAGATGATTGTCATATGAACAGTAATTCTAAGACAGTCATGAGATCTGGTCTTCATGTATGGGTAACATCTAAGTCTGAGTTGGAATTAATGAAAGAAAAAGCTCTCCTAGTTGATAGAGCTTTCTAGTGTGATAACTGTACACATGTGGGTCCTTCTGGTTTCATTAATGTGATCATGAAACTCGAGTCAGGGGAGATATGACTGAGTTTCTAGTTATTCACCGTATCATTTGCAGCCGTTGAGTCAAGTGAATTGCCAACCGTCTCAACACTTTTCAGATAAGTTGGTTTATTCACTTTATTTAATTTATTAGCATCTTGTTGTTTTATGGCGGTAGGAGGATGGTGACAAGCTATGATGGTCCCAGCAGCAGCTCTGATTCAGCTTTATACTAAATCACAGGGTTGTGGGTCTGAGCACGTCGCATATAAATTTTAAAACACCATTAAGACAATCTGGGATTTATTTATTCAACTTTATTAATGTGGGCCATCTCATTTTTAAATATTCATAGCCTGGTGGTAGTTGTTTTTCCAGAGGTTCATGTATATATCTCACATTTCAGATACTTTCTTCTAATCCTCCCAGACCAGCCCAGATTTGCAGACTCTATCTCGCAGTCAGTAAAAGGAGGCAAAGAAGAACTTAAAAAAAAAAAAAAAATTTTGGGAATTTACAAAATATAATCAAACAAGATAAATCTTGTTAAGAAGAAATGCATTCATATCCATATTTATCAAAGAGTCCATAATTAAACAAGAAATATATTTATAGCTGAAATAGAAAATATTTTTATAAATATGAATTTAAGACCCCTATACAGAAGGGGGGAAGGGACCAAGAATCAGTGGGTGAAATTTTTTTTTTTTTTTTACAATTTTTTTTGATATTCAAGTGCCTAACAGAAATGCTGATTTAATTATGAAAGTATTCTTTACAATCGTAGTGTGCTGCTACTGGAATACAATTCCAGTACATTCTGTCATATTTATTCAAGTACAGTCTAGGGTTGCCTGTTATCCAAGAACTGCTTCTGTGGAAAAACAATGTTCTTGAATTGTCGTTTATTGTAAGATCAAGTTCAAATAACAGGTAATAACATCCACTTGAGAGCAAAAAACACCCAATTGTTGGTAACGGGTTTAGTGTTTCAGTTCAAATGAACCTTCCTCAGAGGTCCAAGATACAGCTCACATGTAATGAATTGTCAGTAGGATGCACCAGTATCATTAAAAATACAAACAAATACAAATACCCTGAGACATGGTGGATGAAAGCAGAGAACACACTCCTTCCGAGCAGAGATAAGACAACTGGAGGATAAAGAACAGCCCAAGCCCAGTTGTCTTATCCTCCAGTTGCTTGGAAGGAGTGTGTGCTCTGCTTTCACCCACCATGTTTCAGGGTATTTGTATTTTTAATGATACTGATGTGTGCATCCCACTGACCATTCATTACATGTGAGCTGAATCTTGGACCCCTGAGGAAGGTGTATTTGAACCAAAATACGGACCGTGTTGGGTCCCGTTACCAACAATTGGATGTTTTTTGCTGTCAAGTGGATGTTATTACCTGTTGTTTGAACTTGATCTTACAATAAATGACAATTCAAGAACATTGTTTATCCACAGGTTTTTTGGGGCTGTTTGAGGCGCACAGGTGTCTAGAGGGCTGTTAATTCAGTAGCAGCAACTTAGGTGCTCGGGTATCTGAGCTGTTCTTTGCCTTCTGATTGAGGGGAGATTAATCTGTTTGGCTATCCAATGACTGGCTTGCAGGGTGCACAGCCCACTTATAGGTTACAATGAAGCTCAGTAGTTCTCTGTCTCCATCTGCTGGTAGGAGTGTGTATTACCCATCTCTGCCGGTATAGAGGGACTAAAGGAAAACAAATTAGAAGCAAGATCTAATTTCCTCTTATGAGCCACCAATTCTACCATTTATTTACAATGCTTGCTTAAACAACTTCAGTTTGTCCATAGGGAGGAATGCCTCATGCTCAAAGAATTCCAACAGTTATCCAAGAACTTGTTCACTACAAGAAAGTTCCTAGCTAGAAGCATATTTGATGCATTCGATGTTTCAACTCCAGCAGTGGCAATTGCTATGGGCTGTTTATCTTGGCTCAGAGTCTGTGATCTAGAAACTTCAGTCCAACAGTGCCTTTCAGATGTTCCTTGCAAGAGTAGTGGTCTGTGTGGAGACAAGTCTGAAAAGTAGCTTATACAATAAATGTATCTGTGAAATTTTTTTAAATTTTATCACTTAAAGCCAATGCTGCCACCAGTTGACTTTCGTGCTGTTGTACAAGCAATGATTTTGTCGTGGCTGGACTACTGCAATGTCCTGTACCTGGGAATAACTAAAACCAGGTGCAGTGCATTGCAGAATGCCATGACTAGATTGATAACTGGAATGCCAAGATATGAGCATATAACTGCATATCTCCGACAACTGCATTGGCTGCCAGTTGTATTTAGAATCCAATATAAAGCAATTATGTTATGTCACTAATTTCCATATGGCACGATCCCTGAATTTTTTTTAAGAGTTTGATGTCTGGTTACCAACCATCAAGATCATTGTGTTCTGAAAATTCAGCACTGTTGAAAACAAAGGCCAATCCTAAATATGTGGAAACAAATGCTATGACCTTTTTATGTGCAGGAGTAAAGTTGTGGAATAGTCTTGGCCAAATTAGAAAATGTAGTGACAGGAGTTCATTCAGGAAACTGTTGAAAACAACTATTTCTTTGAGCATTGACCTTTTGTAAGGATTGAATCTTTCTGCTTTTGCTCCTATTTGTTCTGATCTGTTTTAATATTTTATGTATGTAACCTTTTTGTAAACCGTTTTGGAATAAAACGGTATAAAAATTTTAAAAATAAATAAATAAAAACACACACACCATGTTAACTTTGTTTAAGCCTCAAACCTCTGTCGTCTTCTAGAAGATACTCCACTCCATTTAGACTTTCATAATACTACTGAGAACCACAGGGCAACGACTTTGTCATTGCTTCATTCCTTTGCAAGGCACTACAGGTTGGATATGCTGACCAGAGCCTGCTCAAGCATTGGCAGAGCCATTATTCAGGGAGCCTCATCCTCCCTCAACCAATAGATCTGTTTGGTATATACGATTGGTTCAGTCCAGTGGAGCTGACACTAAGAAATGAGGAATTGTTTTAACCTGGTAACACTTTTTTTTTTTAGTTAATAACACTGTTCTGAAAGACCCACCCTTGGAAGACCTTGACCTGGGGTTCTGGGTGTGCTCCGTGCTTCCTGTTCAGTGCTTCCAAAAAGAGAAATTCATTTTGTGATTGGCAACCATACAGGTTCCCATGACAATAACATGGTACATGCAGGGTAGCGATTGCCACTTGATTTATCATTGTAGCTGTGGAGGTTGATAAGGCATGATAAGTGCAGATGCATTCTGTATTCCAGGGACACTGTATTGTTCCAGGTGAGGAGTGGCCTAGTGGTAGAGCTGCTGCCTCTGCACCCAGAGGTTGTGGATCAAATCCCAGCACTACTTCTTGTGACCCTGGGCAAGTCACTTAATCCTCCATTCCTCTGGTTACTAAATAAGTACTTGCATATGCGTAAACCTCTTTGTATTATGTGTAACCACAAGGTCCATTCCCTTTCCCTTATACACTGGCAGAATTCAGTTTTCTCTACCTGCTGGTAGGGATAACACCCATTGTTTTATAAGTGTTGTTGATTAAAGAAAAGAAAATCATCAGATACGACAATTTCTCCTTAACACCTACAGCCACCTATTTTGTCCTGTAGACATTTGGGCCCAGATTCTGTATAGGATGCCTGGTCTGAAAAGCTGTCGGGAATCCTGTACAGAATTGCGCCTAAAGTGAACCCGATTCTCTAACCGACATCCATGATACAGACGCCAGTTAGAGAATCGGGTTGTTAGTAGATTCGGCCGCTGAGCTTATTGCGGCAAGGGATCTCCCTGTGTAGTCTTTGTAATTTTTGATGGAGTAAAATATTGATCCACTTGTACCTGTTCTACACCACTCAAGATTTTGTAGACTTCAATCGTATCTCCCCTCGGCCATAACATAACATTCTGCTTATATACCGCAGGACCCTGAAGCTCACTCTTTTCCAAGCTGAAGAGTCCTTGCCTCTTTAGTCTTCTTGGTCACTCTTCTTTGAACCTTTTCTAGTTCCACTATGTCTTTCTCGAGATAATGCAACCAGAATCGAATGCAATACTTCAGGTGAGGTTGCCCAATGGAGTGATACAGAGGTATTATAGAATTCATAGTCTTGTTAACCATCCCTTTTTTAATAATTCCTAGCATCTTGTTTGCTCTTTTGGCTGCCGCACATTGGGTGGAAGGTTTCACGTATTTTGTACAGTAACACCCAGATCTTTTTCTTAGGCGCTAACCTCCAAGGTGGACTCTAGCCTCTGGTAACTATAATTTGGGTTATTCTTCCCAACGTGCATCATTTTGCATTTGTCCACATTAAATTTCATCTGCCATTTGGATGCCCAGTCTTTTAATTTCCCAATGTCTGCCTGCAATTTTTCTCAATCTGCATGTGTTTTAACAACTTTGAACAGTTTAGTGTCATCTGCAATTTGCACTCCACTATTTACCCTCCTGCTGGATTTTAGAGAAAACTCGCAAATTACTAACAATAGCTCTGCGAGTTCATTTTTCAATTCTATCAGCGCACTGGGATATATACAGTCTGGTCCGGCCAACTTGCTTCTGTTCAATTTGTTAAATTGACCCATTTCATCTTCCAGTGTTAGAGATTTGTTTGAGCTTATCTGATTCATCAGAATTGAATACCATTTCTGGCACTGGTAACTCTCCCACATTTTCCTTGGTGAAGACCAAAGTTAAAAATTAATTTAATCTCTCCACTATGGTCTTGTCTTCTGTGAGAGCTCCTTTTTATCTCTCTTCTTGCTTTTAATATACCTAAAAAAAATTTCACTGTGTGTGTTTTTGCTTCTAGATCAGTCATAAGAACATAAGAACTGCCGCTGCTGGATCAGACCAGTGGTCCATCTTGCCAAGCAGTCCGCTCATGCGGCAGCCCTTAGGTCAAAGACCAGTGCCCTAACTGAGACTAGGATCCCATTGGAGAAGCCTTCCCAACACATTCAAACATTTCTTTTTACACCAATCTCATGACAGACAGGCCGTGCTCTAGCAGAAACTGCCAGAACTCTGTACAGACCAACCTGAAGCCCCCCTCTGAGGAGCAAGGCCTGCCAAGGCCTTCCATAATCAAATGCTGCATCAGGTTTGCAGGTCATCCCCCCACACACACCCACACCACCATTAACAAAGGGCTCCAGACAAGCCTGTCACCCTAATTAACTTCTTTTTATGGTCATGCTGATTCAAAAAAACATTGTCATACTGTCCCATTCTATCTGATTTCCATCTTGGAAAATGTACAAGCTAACGAGATAATGGTAGGTATCTGACAATCTCAGCAATTAGGACAATCCACAAATTCTTCTTTTCAAGGCCTTTTTTTGCCTTCTTGCATTTGACTTGCCATTCCTAGTGCTGTTTACAATTATTTTTAGTCGGATCCTTCTCCATTTTCTGAAGGAATCTCTTTTGGCTCTATTAGCTTCCCTCACTTCATTCATTAACCATGCCAGTTGCTGTTTGACAAATAAAAAAAATCTTTTTGAGTAGTTTGGTGCCTATATAGAAGTTCAGAGAGGTTAGTTGGGAAAAGAGATGAATATCATCACAACCAAATTCTACAGTACTCCATTAAGATATTGTGTAAGTTCAAGCCAAAAGGTTATTTATTAGCTTCACACATGACCAGAACACAAGTCAGATGCTTGCCTGGTTCCAGCTTTCAGACAAATATTGGTAGTCACTATCTTTGCCCAAAACGGTCTCTACAGGAATTTAAGCATTGATTCTGTTAGATGGCTGAAAGGTAAATTTCTTCATGTCCTTCATTAAAAGGCACAGTGATTGCTCTTGCAAATCTCTAGTCCAGGAATTTGCCCTTCATAATCCCACTTAGGACTAAAGCTTAGCAGAACTTTTTTGGTAAGAAAACAACTGACTCTTGTCTGCTATGCTAAAATTGAAGTTTCAGCAATAAGATCTGCATCCTCATTTAGTGAAGCTTGATCTAAGGAGCATACATGGTGTGCCACCTGTAAATAGTGAAACCTTTCAGCATGAATTAAGAAATCCTCTGTACAATTGTCTGCCAAGGATTTGCATTTCCTTCTTCTCGAATCAAATCTCCAACTTGTTTTACTCCCTGCTGGACCCAAGTTTCCAAGTATTTATACATATAAGACAGCACATTCATTTCTAAGTTCACTATCTTACCATTAATTTTAAATTCCTCTAAACAATCTAAAAGCTTGGCTCCAGCAAGAAGCAGACTTCCTGACTTTTTTTGTTGTATGTCCGTTCTGAGGACTCTGTGTATGTTCTCTAATATACAGTCTTAGTACTATGAAATGTTGACCATAAAAAAGTAATGATGCAGCTAAATATAGTGAAAGTACACTGCCCTTCTCTTCCTGCAAAGACGAGCCTCTTTTTTCAAGTGAAATAAGGGAAGGGGGAATTAATCATATTGCTTAAAAAAAGGGTGTACTTTCTCTTAAAATATAAACAAGTTTAAAGTCTTCAGCTATGTTTTTAATATTTTGTATCGAGTATGAAAATGCTATGAAAGTAGCAAGTTTCTAGATTTGTATATACTTATGTCAAAAATACACCTGAATTTGAATCACAAGAGTTTAGATTCTTGCACCTCACATAAATACATAGAGCTCAGGTTGAAAATTGTTTATTTAGACCAGCATTGGTGACCTAAACCTAGGTAGTTTTGTTAACACCTTTTTTGGCTGGTAACTGGCTATTATTACTGCTGAAAGCATTGTGAAGTTTTAGTAATTTTAATCTTGTATGGATGCATGGCCAAGTTAGGTTGGAATGACCGTTTCAGAGGTGCTACAGTGGGTTTGAAGTGACACTGGCCACAGATTTAGGATGCAGTTGTTGCTGCAGGGGGTCGGTATGATCCTGCTTCTTGTGTATTATACACCCTGTGCTAAAAGTGGTCCTGATACGAACATAATACAAGAATAGCCATACTGGGTCAGACCAATGGTCCATCAAGCCCAGCATCCTGTTTCCACAGTGCTCAATCCAGGTCACAAGTACCTGGCAGAAACCCAAGTAGTAGTGGCATTCCATTCTACCAATCCCAGGGCAAGCAGTGGCTCCCCCTCCCCCCCCCCCCATGTAGCAGGCTGATGCATGGAAGTCTCCATGGACATGGGCGAAGAGGTGTGGCCGCAAGCACTACAGCTGCCTAACATTCCCCTCCTGCTCCAACACTGGGAACATCACTTAGCGGTCTCCATAGGAGCACCCATCACCACGGGAGAGTAAGAAATAACTACTCACTCCATTTAATAATCTCTTCCTCCCCAAAACACCAACCAAGTATTCAGATCCCTGAAATGTAACTTAATCTTATTTGTACTCTAATTGTAATCTATTTGTTATATCACACAATAACGTACAGTCAATTTAATATCCAATTTGCAAGTTCTTCCAGAATTAATCCAGGTACCTCTCCTCCCTTGTAATAAATTAAAAACAAACAAACCAAAAACTGTTGTAACTTCACTGGAAATGTCCAGTTAGCTCTTTTGTAATCCGCCTTGAACTGCAAGGTATAGGCGGAATAGAAGTCCCTAATGTAATGTAATGTTCACGACAAGATGTATGGAAGCATCCCTCAAGGTGACATTTGAGGTGGTGGCATCGGTCCTGCAGGCCACAGTTTGTGATTCCTTTGTGGCAAGAGCCTGCCTCAACTGGGTGCAGCAGGCATCTTCAGCAGAGGACTTGATTCACTCTGCCCCAGTTGGAGAGTGGGTTGACTTATTTGGTTGATTTACTTTGATTTGCTTCGGGCTTCTGCTAAAGAGTTGTCTGTATTGGTAACAGCCAAATGGTGGTTGTGATTTTGGCACTGGATTGCTGATGTGACTTCCAAGACTCAGCTGGCACCTTTGCCTTTTCAAGGCAAACTTCCTTTTTGGAGCGGATTTGGAAAAGATAATGAAAGACCTTGTGAACTCCAAGGGAATATGCTTGCCAGAGGATCAGTCTAAATTGTCTTTCCAGAACTCAGTGTAGGCCATGGTTTTGGGAATAGAAACATTACAGGCCAGGGAAATCCAGCTCGTATCAGATGACCCGGTTCCAACAAAAGTAGCAGCTTTTTCAGGGAGACAAAGAGGCTGCAGCCTTAGCTTCCAGAGCCTCGGAGGCCCCCTTAACTTCATATTGATGCCTTCCAGGCCCACTCCTCCAGAACCACCATAGGGGGTGGTTTGTCCCTCTTTGTACAAGAGTGAGCCAGAATAGAAACATGATGGCAGGTAAAGGCCAAATAGCCCACCCAGTCTGCCCATCCGCAGTAACCATTATCTCTCCTCCCTCTTAAGAGATCCCACATGCCTATCCCACGTTTTCTTGAATTCAGACATAGTCTCTTGTCTCCACCACCACTTCTGGGAGACTGTTCCATGTATCTACCACCTTTCTGTAAAAAAAAAAAAAAAAAAAGAAAAGGATTTTCTTAGATTACTCCTGAGCCTATCACCTCTTAACTTCATCTTATGCCTTTCTTTTCCAGAGCTTCCTTTCAAATGAAAGAGACTTGACTCGTGCGTATTTACACCGCGTAGAAATTTAAACGTGTCTATCATATCTGCCCTTTCCCGCCTTTCCTCTAAAGCAGTGTTTCACAATTTCTTCAAGCCAAGTACCCCCTAAGCCTAACAAATACCAGCCAAGTACCCCTGCCTAAGCTCCGCCCCTGACCCCACCCCCATAACAATAGTACTAATTATAATGTAATTTTTTCCATCCATTTTTCATATGCACACAATATAATCTTATTAATACATAATGGTCTCAAATTTTTAGTCTAGTCTGGTTGTGCCAGGATTCAATCCCGATGGGTATATAAGTTGGTGGTGGGGTTTGTTTTCCCAGTGGCAGGGTTTTTCCTGTCCATTGTATTATGTTACTGCTCTGTTATCTAGAAGTGAGGCTGCTGCACAGGAGATTGATCGATCTCTGGTGTTCTCTCTATCGCCACTTGCTGGCAGATGGACAAAACCCACAAGTCTCAGGATTGATCTGCTGGGACTAATGGAAAGAAAATTATCAAGTAAGACATAATTTCTCCTCTTTTTATAGACCTCATATCTTTCATAGTTTAATCCAGAATATCTGAATTTTTCCGTCTTGCCTAAATTAAGATAGGGAAGATGGGCTTGTTCCTGTTCACTTTCTCTACTTGCTTAGTATTTGGATGGCAAATGTAAACCAAAAATGTATGGTAAATTGCTGATTATTGAATGCGCAGCACTAATGTTTCTCTCTCTTTTTTTTTTTTTCTTCTTGATAGGATGCTAGGAAAGCATGTGCAGATGCCACTCTGGCACAGGTGAGAGTTTGATATTTTGCTTACTGCAACTTCTTCATCCCTTTGTCAAAAAGCATATTAGTACCTTTATAATTGGACATAGTTAATTATCCACAATGTATATTCAGTTGGCACAAATAACTTATAAGGGTTGTATGAGGCTATTCAGAAGGCTTGTGGTAGGGGATGGGGAGAGTTAGCTTTGTATATTTCTAAACTATTACTGCAGTGCATGTTAGTTATTCTACAGTAAGTCAGAGTTCAGAATCTGTATTCTGTCTTCACCTGCTGGTAGATGGGCACAACTCGCTAGTTTCTGGATTAATCTGATGCGCCTAAAGGAAAGAAAATTTTTCCATATACCTGTATTGATTCACCAAAACAAGTCTGTCACTATTTCATAGCATATATGAAAATAGTAAAAGTGGAATTACGCTTGTAATAACTTTTCTATTTTTAGATCACAGCCAATATTGATCCGGTGGGTCGAATTCAAATGCGCACTAGAAGAACACTGAGGGGACATTTGGCTAAGATTTATGCAATGCATTGGGGGACTGACTCCAGGTGAGAATGTTTAAGTGGCTGTGGTATGGGATATTTAATGTTTGGGGGTTTTGATTTTAGAAGTCACTTGTTTGAAAGTATACTATATAAATTCTTAAGCTGGCTTTTGAACACACTGGGATTTATGCCTTGATAGCATATACAAATTGCATTTTGCACCCTGTCAGCTGATGTAAAACAATTGATTCTTACAGTTAACAAAGGTGTATACTAACAATTTATATGAATACAATTTTTTTTTAATTGATGCTGTCCCAGTGGCTCAATGGCAAGTGCTACATAATGGCATGCAGGTGATCTGAGTATTTTATGTATAAGCGATTCATCAAATTTCGAAACTTGAAACTTGATTTCTGGGCTAAGACCCTGTTCCCTGAGTTGGTTGGGCAGGGGATGCTACAGTCATTGCTAACGGTACCTGGGATTGGTAAAGTGGATATGCTGTCATTCATCCATGTTTCAGCAGTGATGTCTAATAGCCAGATTTAAGATCCATGTTAGCTGGGATTTCAGAGGAAGCCACTTCTTTCTCTGGCCAAACACTGTTGATGCAATGGGAGGGAGATGTGAAAACAAAGGAAAACCCTCTACTTAGTAGCAGGGCACCATAGCTGGTTCTGATTTGAGCTGAAAGTGCAAAGAAACAGGAGGAAATTGTTGGGTCAAAAAATAAATAAATCACTGACTCCAGTAGTGAAGTTGCTGGATTTACCTTAATTTTTCTAAGTCCTTGTATGTACCTTTTTATAACAAGTAAATCTCTCCAGTTGAATCACCATTAAATACTAAATGCTTCTCTAAGCCTTAGAAAAGCAGATTTCCACTTTAAGAATCATTTTTTTGCTTGTTCATGAGGGAATTCTGTGGAGTTCGTAATTTGTGCAGAATTCTGCATAGTAAGCAGAAACAGCAGTAGCATACATAGTTTTAGCCACATGGGAGGGAGCTATCAGCTGTCTTCTGCCTGCCATAGTGACTGGCACAAAAGGAATCAAATAGCTGCACATTGGGTCACATCTTCCTCTTCTGCCCTGACTGATGGCAGATTTAAACCATGGAGAACACTTCCTGATATGTGGCTACTTGCCTTCACCTCCTTAATGTGCCAGTGGGGAGAAAGCAAGCTCTAATTATGAACTAGAGGGGGGGTTTGAGAGAGAGGTTTGGAGAGGGGGAGCAGAATGGACTGGAGATTTGAGAGAGAGCTGGGGATGTACCTGGGGGGGGAAGGGAGTTGAGAGCGCAAGGTGTGTGAGCTTGGAGGCTTTAAGTTTGTCATGTTGAGAAGGATAGAAAGAGTACTAGGAGGTTCTGTCTGGGGGAGGTCAGAAAAGAGAGTTGGTTCTGTGAAGTAGTGCCTAATTCAGGGAAACATTTTTCTATTTGATTTGGCCTATTGAATTGATTTTGCCCGTTCTTCTCCCGCTGGTGATTCCCTCGGCCGCATCACTAATGATGTCATCAGCAATGCAGCACAGAGAAGGCCGCAATGCAGCCTATTTAGAGTGTTGCCGATGCTGCTGTTAGGAAGGAGGTATGTTGGTCTCTACAGTGGGAGGGTTGGCGGAATAGAAAGATGCTTGCTCAGGGGTTCTGCTACATGGGAAGATGGGAGGGATAGAAGCTGTGCAAGAGTTGTGCTGCATGAGGGATGGGAGGGATAGAAAGATGCTGTGCAAGGGTTCTGCTAACAGGGGGATGGGAGGGAGGGAGCGATAGAAAGATGCTGCAGAGGGAAGGCACAAGGGGATGGGTGAGAGGGAGAGGAAAGATGCACATGTGGGGGAGAGAAAGGAAAGAGGAAGATTTGGGGTGAAGGAGAGGAAGGGAGAGCTGATCATTGTACATGAAAAAAAGACCTACCCCAAAAATAAGCCCCAGTGCGTTTCTTGGACCCAAAATTAATATAAGACATTGTCTTATTTTCAGGGAAACACAGTATTACACCTCTCAGATTCCGGTCTCAAGGTTGCTTAAAGTCACAGTTCACCTCTGTGCTATTACGACTTTTCATGCTCTTCTGGATAAAAGCTGTTATCAGTACATACTTGGATTTCTGGATTCATATAGGGCCTTTTACATACTAAGCCACCAATCAAGCCTCTTCCATTTGCTTTGGATCTTAACGTTATCCTCTCAACCCTGATGAACCCTCCGTTTGAACCACTTAGGACTTCATCGCTCAAGTTTCTCACTTGGAAAGTAGTAGTCTGTCTGCATCACATCTGCACGCCAAGTCAGTGAACTTAAAACATCTTACACAACTTTCTACCGTGATAGTGGTTCTTTGCACTCATCTCAAGTTTCTCTGAAAGATTGTCTCAGAATTTCATCTTGAACCAGTCTATAGTTCTCCCTGTCTTTTTTTTCCAAGACTACATTCTCATCTTGGTGAAGCTTCATTTCACACATTGGGCTGTAAACAAACTCTGGCTTATTTGGATCACACCAAATCCCACAGATCTTCCAGGTTTCAGGTTTATTAAAAATTTGATATACCGCCTTATTAAAAATTCAAAGCGGTTTTATATAATATAAAAACAGTGTGTAGTAAAAACATAAATTACAAACAGTGTTGCAAACAATCAAACTCACTGACGAACATAAACTTACCGATACAAGATGGAGAGGGGGAGAAATACAATTTGTATAAAGAGAAACAGAGGGGGAAGAGGGATCAAAACAATAGGAAGGGGAACAAAGTATAAAAGGTCTAGAATTATGTAAAAATAAGCTAGAAGGTTAAAAGATGGCAAGGCCGTTTCTCTCATTTGATCCAAAAGGAGCTCCTATCACCAAGAGATTCATATCCACATGGCTGGGCTGTCGCTGGAAGGTCGGGTCACTGCATGTAAACTAAGAGCAATGCAACTTCAGTAGCTCACCTACAATCCACTCCCACGAGGACATCTGTAAAGCAGCCACTTGGTCCTCGATTCATACATTCATATCCCACTATTGTTTGGAGAATTGTCACAGATGGGATAGTCTGTTTGGCCAAGCTGTTCTACAAAATTTATTCTCTACTTAGAAGCCAACTTACACCCCAGCCCCTTTTAGTTTCAACTAGGGAGTCCCACATGTGAGAATATGCTGCCTGCTTGTCCTAGGATAAAGTAGTTACTTACCTTGACAGATATTCTTACAACTCTCCTACCTTCCCTAAGAACATAAGAATTACCGATGCTGGGTGAGACCAGTGGTCCATCCTGCCCAGCAGTTAGCTCACACGGCATCACCTAGGTCAAGACTAATTGAGACTAGTTGGCTTCTTAGCTTTTTTTTTTTTTACTGAACTGATGGTCCCACAGGCCAACATTGGGTAAGAAGGCACCAGCACATGCATGGTACAGGCCATCTCGAGAAATTAAAACAACAGTACACTTTAACACTGTCCATATTGGGCAACATAGATGTCGTCGCCCACATGTGAGAGTATTTGCCTGCAGTCCTTGGATAACACTTTGTTACAGGTAACTGTGCTTTTTTTATAAGCCCTTTAGCATATGTAGATTTGCAGCTTATAAATATGTTTAAATAAATCTTGTTTTCTGCATATGATTGCTGTGAAAGTAATCTTTATCATATTGACCCCTTCCATTACACTACTTCCCACTATTCCAAAAGTTGTGGGAATAGTCATGTCCATCAACTAGCAGGTAGAGATAGAAAACACAAAACTGAGCTGTGCCATATGTCCTCAGTCAGCTAGCCCAGCTTCTCAGTACAGTACAGTTGATCAGCTGGTCCCCAACAGAGCCTGGCGAGTGTTTGGTTTTAGAATCATATCTGTTGGTGCTAGATTCCTGTCTCTAATGTCCCGCGGAGACACCCCCTTTTTCTGCTTTTCTTTGCCTCCTGCCCTGACCTGTTCTGCCTTTTCAATAACCTTAATACTAAAATTTTAAAAAAGTGTGTGTGGGGGGGCTGTTTTTGACTGGAATACACTCCAAGGAGTTCTACAGCTAGAGTGTGCTGCATTTTCTCTCTGAGTGAGTCTAGTTGAGAGCAGGGTACCAGGAGCAGCCGGCAGGGGTAAATCCAGTTTTTCCACCGGAATCATTGGCGAGACCTTGTCCCTTGGACCAGCAAACTGTGAATGATTGGTATTTATCGTGGCAGCTCCCACAGAAGGACTGAAGTATTTGCACTATGGGGGCCATCACATACCTTTGGGAAGCTGCACATTGTATAAGCAGGGATCCTCAAGGACCACACAAGAATTGACCAGTGGAATCGCAGCTGTGGATTGTGTGCAGCAGCAGCAGGCGACCACAGCAACGTCAAGCTCTCTGATTCTGAAACTGTGCGATTCCTTTGGGAATCCCACGGGATACTGTGGGAATGTCTGCCATTCTGGTGGGTAAGGC
This sequence comes from Geotrypetes seraphini, assembly GCF_902459505.1. Classification (NCBI taxonomy): domain Eukaryota; kingdom Metazoa; phylum Chordata; class Amphibia; order Gymnophiona; family Dermophiidae; genus Geotrypetes; species Geotrypetes seraphini. The sequence goes on from NC_047098.1 coordinate 19,730,903, forward strand.
TGGATTCAGAGAGCTGGAGAGAGGATTTTTTTTCCTGTGCAGACCATGCCACCCCACTGCAGAGCCCAGCAGGTCAGCACAATTTTCTGGGACTGTTTTCTCCCAAATTCCCTCTACTGCAAAGAAGTCTCATTTAAATCTGACAGAGGTGTCTGAGGAGTTTTTCTTTGTCTCCTCCTAAGAGGTAGCCTCAATCTGTTCTTAGGGTCCTTCCATAAGGAGAAATTAAACTCCTTGATTTGGAGGCTCTGGTGGCCCTTTCTATTGATGAAGTGCCAGCGCAATCAGGGGGACAGCCTTCATCAATTATGAAGGGCCTTTGGATTCCTCCAAAACCTTTCCTATGCATCCAGATATCTAGGATTTGGTTACAGCAGAATGTGGAGAGAGCTATGGCACATCTCTGTCCCCTGGTACCCGAGAAGTTGCAGCTCCCCATAGTTGAATGCCATAGTTACTGCCATGACCAAGACTACCCTGCCTTTGACGAGGGGCATTATCCTGAAGAATCTGCAGGACAAGAACTCAAGATGCACAGAAGTAGGCCTTTGAAGACATTGAGGCTTCAGGATTCATTTGCTCCTTTGTTGCAAGAGTGTGTCTGAAGTGGCATCAACAGTCTGATTCACAGGAGAGCTCTCAGGCTAAGCACTTGGAGGTGGGCTTGAATTATTTGATGCTGTTTATGACATACTGATGGGTGCTGTTTATGACATACTCTGGCCAAAGGCAGGCCTTTAGTGGTAGCTGCCTACAGCTGGGGTTACAGAATTGGGTGGCAGATGCTGGTAAAGCTGCCCTTTTGGGGCAAGGAGCTGTTTGGGGAAGACTTCAGCAATTTGGTCAAGGAATTAGAAGAATCTAAACCTCAATGGTTGCCTGAGGATAAAATGAAGACCTTGAGGTTCGGTGTTTTCCTGTGCTGTTTCATGACAGAAGGAGATACAGGCCTGACCAGATACAGTTTAACCAGAGAACCCATTTTCAATGGTACCAGTTTTCTTTCATGTAGTCCAGAAGCCTGCAACACAGCCAGAGTGGGCATCTACTACCTCTCAATCATCCCAATGATACCAGGTTAGTCCACTCTCCCCTGTCATTTGGGGGTTATCTTCAGGAGTTTGGGAAGAGTGGGTGGGTCCTGGATATTCTGAGGGACAGTTACAAACTGAAGTTCTCCCGCCCGGTCGCTCCTCTCTTCTTGCAGTCCCCTTGTTGAGGAGGCATCAAAGCAGACCAGATAAAGGTGCTTTCGTCGACTCCTTGCTGGCCACTGTGCTAGTCCGCTCCGGTTCAGTCTAGTTCATGGTACCCAAAAAGGAAGATGTGGACTTCAAGAGAATGAATGGATGCTTTTGTATCTCATTTCTGCATGGAAACTTTGAGAGTGGTCATTGCTTTGACAATCAGCTGAAATGTATTGCCAGATAATTCCCACTCTCCTGGGTAGTCGATGGGGCATTCCACATTTGGATCTGATGACAATGAGGGTGAACTCCAAAATATAGTAGTTTTTCAGTTGTTGAAAGGAACCAGGTTCATTGGGACTCAATGCACTTCAGGGATGGCCAAGTTCCAATCTGCTCTGTGTGTTCCCTCCATTTCTGATGGTAGGCAGTCTTCTAAGATGAGTGGCTGGGCAGAGGTGCCAGATGATCCTGCTTCAGATTGGCCCGAGAGGCCGTGGTATGCAAATCTAGTACAACATTTGTAGAAAGACCCCTTTTGACTTAGTAGGTTTAGGGGTCTGCTTTGTCAGGGCCCGGTGTTCATAGAGGATCCCTCCCCATGTGGTCCAATGGTTTGGAATCTCAACTTGGTTCTTGGGGCATCTCAGACTACCTTGAAAGATCTGACTCTGACAAGCAGGGAGATTGATCAAAGATGGCGTCGGAAGTGGACGCCTGAGAAGGAGGCTCCATACCATGTTCTGCTGTAACTGCTTAACAGCCTTCTCCTACCTGATGACATGGGGAAAAGGAAAGAAGCCCTTTGCGCTAACCCTTCAACGACAGTACTCCAGCAGCGGTTAGTGCAGATGACGATAACGGATGCCTTTTCCCGACCTGGTGAGTCTGCACAGCCTATTATGGGGGAGAGCCTGACTCTTTCGGGCAAACCCGTGTAAGCGGAAAGGACATCTGAGTCCGGAGCAGTGGAAGATATCACCCCAACCCAGAAGCATTCTGGTGGCAGGAGAGCTGGAGATGCCATCGTCCTGGATGACATTCTCAGCCCCCAGCTTAGGAGGGATCCCAGCAGCGGCTTCGATAGTAGAGGAAGAGCCTTGCACTAGGGCAGAGATAAGAGGAGCTTCAGGAGGGACCAACATACAATTTGGGGTGTTGGAGAAACCCGCTAAAATAGATATGGAGGTACTATGGCAAGCCATATCTGTTATGGATGCTAACTTAAAATTATCTTTTACTACACTATCTACCAACTGTGGGACTATCTTCTCTAAAGTGCAGCAACAGGATTTGGCTATCATTCAAATAAAAGAAAAAGTGGAGAAACAGGAAACAAAACTCTCTGAAATGAAGCAGGTGAAATTTGAATTGCTATAAGTAAGAACTTATATGGCAAGAAAGATGGAGAGTATTGAAAACCAACTAAGAAAAAATAATCTGAGACTTTTGAATTTCCCTAAATCCCCATTGATCTCTCCCATTGAGATGTAGTATATCTGAGAGAAATATTATGTATTCTGCCGGATAATTTACCTCCTATTGTAGAGTTAATTACCTTCAGATGAAAAGTTCTGTGGGAGTATCTTCGTCTACTCCTAATGAGGTTCAAGGAGATAAAAGGGTGGATATGGATCTAACAACCTTCTTGGAGAGTTCATTGGAGGTAATAACAGAAAGGAGAACCCTGTTATCTTAGCTTTAGAGAGAGATAGGGAATATATATTGTGATTGTATTTTTGGCATTTAACTGACTGGGCTCTAAAGCAGGTATTTTTCCTGACATTGCTCAAAAATCCCAGATGCGGAGAACGAAATTCTTGGCATTAAGGCCAAGGATCCTAGCCTTGGGAGGAATTTTTCTGTTAAAATTTCCAGTAAAATATTTTATTACCTATCAGACTAAGAATTATCTTTTCTTTTTTTTTAACCCAAACAGCTGTTAGAGTTTATTGAATTGAAAGAAAGTGGAGCATCCCTAACAAATGATGTGTAACTTGCCCTACCGGCTTTAGGTAATGCAGAATATTACCACTTCTTTATGCTGTATATTAATTTCAATTGCGGTTTAATTCCCTGATTTCCTTTATATGATTTTTATTTCTATTATGTAGTAATTGATCTGAATTCAAGTTGTAAATATTATGCTTGAGTGTAATAAGAAAGAAGTTAGAAATATATATATATATTTTTTTTTAAAGAAAGATCTGACTCCAAAGACGGTGTTTTGCTGTCTTTTGCCTCTGTGTGTCACATTTCAGAAATCCAGGCCTTTTCTTGTTGGAAGTCCTTCCTCCAATTTATAGAGGCAGGGGTTTCGCTTCATATTCTTTCTTCCAAAGGTGGTACCAGTGTTCCATTTAAATCAGTCTGTGGAATTGCTATTATTTCATAGAGGATGGGACATTTTGGTTTGTGTCCTTGAGGCTTCTTGATGTTCGCATGGTTCTCTTTCAATATCTGGAGATCACCAGAAAATTCAGGCGATTGGATCATCTATTTGTGCTCTTTGGCAAAAAGAAATTGGGTCTCGTGGCAACCAAGCTCATGATTGCTCAGTAGCTGAAGGAGACAGTTGCATCAGCTTATATCCTGGTGGGCAAAAACCCTTTCCTTCTGTTTTGAGGGCACATTCTACCACGTCCTAAGCAAAGTCTACTTTGACTTCCCCAGCAGACATCTGCAGGGCATCAACATAAGACTACCTTGCACACCCTTGTAAGCACTATAGGGTGGATGTGGTAGCATGTTCAGATGCCATTTTTGGTGCCTTGGTTCTGCAGGTAGCAAGGCCTCTTTAAAACTGTTTTTGGATATCCTACAAGTTCTGGAATAGTGGGAAGTAGAGTAATGGAAGGATAAATTTAAATCTTATGTGAATTTTCTTTCTGTTAGCTCTTCACACTATTCTAAGAGCCCACGGTTCTGAATGCCGTCAGCTGTTAAATGATAGTGGGAAGCGGTTGTCACTTTAGTACATTTCCTGTTCACTAAGGTACCCTCTTGACTAGAGTTGCTGAGGATGGAGTCCTCCTCAGGGTTTGTTTTGTCTCGTTTGGTAATTCAGGTTTTTGAATTTATTCTTATGCTGGATTTCTTCCTGCTTGTCTACATAAATACTGAGGAGCTGGGCTAGCTGACTGAAGACTAAACTAAACTTATATATGGCACAACTCAGTAATGTGTTCTCTGTCTCCACCTGCTGGTTGATGGGACATGACTACTATATTCCCACAAATTCTGAAATGGTGGAAAGACCTATTGGAAAGAATTTTATCAGATGAGACCTAATTTCTCCTATGTGAAGTACCCAGTAGCATATTGCACATCTTCATATAATAGTCTAATCGGGGCTGCTGTTTAAAATTGTTATATTTCTATTCTAATTCTGTGTAACTGCTTTTATTCTGTTTAAAATTTTGAAGACCATGTGTTGACTTGACTTTCTCTTCTTTCCAGGCTGCTAGTTAGTGCCTCCCAGGATGGTAAACTTATCATTTGGGACAGCTACACCACAAACAAGGTGAATTTGCATGCAGTTCAATGGAAAAAGTTTTTATGAGCAGTTAATTTGCAGTTGTGTTTAAATTCTTTATAATAGAGAATTTGAGAAGTAATTTTTATAGCCGAATGATATATTTGTTTAATATTTTAAAAACTTGAATCTGTGCATATTTTTGGTTACATTGAATTTATTTAACCTGTTAGACAGTTCCTGCATTTATCCACAAAGCAGGTATAGTGTGTATAGTTTGCAGCACAGATTTCCAGTACACCACTCACTTTTTGGTTAGGGACACAGTGTTTCAGCCCTTTTAACAATAAATTGTATATATTTTCTTAACTTGTAATTCCTTTAGAAAACTGATATTTGGGAGGTGAAAAAAGGGAAATTAAATGACTTGTGTTATGTTTGAACTTGTCAAATTGTAGTATGCTTGGTGTATATCAAAATTTGTAGGGATGAAGGAGAAATACTTGGTCTGCTGTAAAGAAACCTGAATGTCAAATCTGTTCAACATACCTTATTTTGTACATCAGAATTTATGGTGTGTGGAATGCCAGAAATAAAGTTTCCTTTTAATCCTCTAGGTCAGTGGTTCCCAACCCTGTCCTGGAGGACCACCAGGCCAATCAGGTTTTCAGGCTAGCCCTAATGAATATGCATGAGAGAGATTTGCATATAATGGAAGTGACGGGCATGCAAATCTGCTTCATGCATATTCATTAGGGCTATCCTGAAAACCCGATTGGCCTGGTAGTCCTCCAGGACAGGGTTGGGAACCACTGCTCTAGACCACAGGTGTCAGTCGGTCCTCAAGGGCTGCAATCCAGTCGGGTTTTTAGGATTTCCCCAATGAATATGCATGAGATCTACTAGCATACAATGAAAGCAGTGCATGCAAATAGAACTCATTCATATTCATTGGGGAAATCCTGACAATCCAACTGGATTGCGGCCCTCAAGGACTGACTTTGACATCCCTGCTCTAGACCAATGTATCGAAAATGTGTTCCGCCAGACGCCGGGGAGGAGGAGAGGTGCCAGCTGACTTTACAGGACGTGCCTCTCATGGCGAGAGGCACATCCGGTAGACAGACAGTCGGCGCCTCTTCGCGCCATTTCTTTTTCAGCACCCTTCTAGTGGCATCTCAGGGCCCCATCTGGAGGGCTCTGTGCATGCGTGGATGTCGACGTTGTGATGTCATTGCATCAATGTCCATGCATTTCTGGGTGCTCTCAAGCATAGGGCCACTTGTGGGGACGAGTGTTTGAGGCTTGTACAGATGAGGACAGAGCTTGCCGGGGTGGGACAGGTATAGAACTAGCAGGGACCAATTTGTCATTCTTTAGTTCTGGGCTAGTTAAAATTATTTTTGTTGGATATATGGTATATAATGAATAAAAATTCCCTTGGAGTATGGAGTTTCAGATGGATATGCCCTCTCCCCCCTTGTTTAATATCTACATTAGTCTGTTAATAGCTTTACTGCAGGAGCAGGAACTTGAATTTATTATTGCTATGCTGATAACATTCTCATCTTTGCCAAGCTATCCCCAGTGCACTGATAGCAGAATGCCAGATGAAGAAATGTTTTCAGAGATTAGGAAAGCTGGAGAAATGGGCAACACTATAATAATGGGTGATTTCAATTACGAAATTAATAGGGAAGAGTATGTAAAATCAACAAGTAACAAAGCTCATACTCTACAAACAAATATATAGAACCCCCTACAATTCCACCCAGTACTGCCAAATAATCACTCACAAATAGAAGAAATACAGCACTGCAATCATACACCACACACTAAATTCAAAGCAAAAACAGAGGGAAAAGGAGCACAAGAGAACCAGAAAATAAAAGGAAAGTGGAGAAAAAGCCTCAGTTCTGCTTCATGGGCTCAAGAAACTCCACTTTCTCTCATATGGGCTCTGTTTTTCTGAATCAAAATGTTCACTAAATCAAGTATCAGCGGTAGCCACTCCCCAGTTGGAGATTGAAACATCCAAAAGTCTTGGAAAATGCAGGGAAAGTTCAAAAATTACTAACAGGCACAGATTCAACTCAGCGCTTGAGATGGCAAAAAACAGATACTTAGCTGCTGGTCATCTCGTGCCTTGATCCCCCCAACAAACATGCATAGAAACATAGAAATAGACGGCAGATAAGGGCCAAGGCCCATCCAGTCTGCCCACCCCAATGACCCTCCCCTACCTTTCTCTGTGAAGAGATCCCACGTGACGTGCACGTAGTAAAGACGCCGTTTCAAGTTCTGCTGTCCTGCATGTGCGTGTTCGTTGGGGGGATCATGGCATGAGAGGCATGCGATGACCGACAAATAGGTCAAATTGTAACAGAATAGCTAACTTATTAAAAGAGTGTAGTTGCTGAACCTTTGAGATTAGTGAGACCAATAGAGATTCGATACTGAAGTTAGGTCTGAAACCATACGGGCAAGGTAACAGAATGGAAAATCTCTCTAAATAGGATGAAAGTTGAGCAGATATGATAGATTCTAACATTTTGGTCAGGAGGGGAATGTTCACTATGAGTTGGTAGCTAGACAGTGAGGAAGGGTCTAGGTCAACTTTTTTCAGTAGTGGGGTCAGAGCAAAGTGGCCCATTGCTTCAGAAAATAGGCCTGACAGTAAGGCAGAATTTATAAGTCTGGTGAGCGAAGAGATAGCCTGAGTGGGAATTTTCTCATATAGGTATGAGGGAAATGGATTCAAGATGCATTTACAAAATCTTAATTTGTGACAGTTTTAAAACCTGAGCTTCAGATACATAATCTGTCTATTGGGGTAGAAGTGGTGTCGCTGGGTACCAGAGAGTCGTAAGAAACCAATGATGGAAAAGAGTTTCTTATAGTAGTAGTAACCTTGTTGTTAAAAAATTATCAAATTTTTTTTTCTGACTTGATTTAAATGTATGAAAGCCCAGTATATATATTTTGTTTTTCCAGATCATGGTACAGATCCATTTAGCTGAGCTCAACTGATAAGCTTTTTAAAACTAAATTATTTTTTTTGTTCTGGAAATTTAGTTTGGCAAATGTATGCCAAGGGGTAGAAGTTCAGGAAAGCAATTTTTTTGTGCAAGTTGAGAATGCATTCACTTTTCTTTCTTTGTGGTTAGGTCCATGCTATCCCCCTGCGTTCATCTTGGGTAATGACATGTGCATATGCTCCTTCTGGAAACTATGTGGCCTGTGGCGGTCTTGATAACATTTGTTCCATCTACAACCTGAAAACTCGTGAAGGAAATGTTCGTGTGAGCCGTGAACTGGCTGGGCACACAGGTTAGTACTATGGAATAAAATAGAAGCTAACTACTTGCACCCACGTGGGTGTTTTATAAATAGATAAATGATTAAATATACATTTATTTATTTATTTATTCATTAAATTTTCTATACTGTCTCCCAGGGGTGCTCAAAACGGTTTACATGAATTTATTCAGATACTCAAGGAGTTTTTCATGTTTGTCCCGGTGGGCTCACAGTATATAATGTAATATAGATAGAATATAGATTAAAATAGATTGAATATACTGTATACTTAAGTACTGTGGTCCCTTCTGAAACCTTCTTAGTACAACTTCTGGATCAATTTTGGGAATGAGGTATAGCTTTTTAATTTCTTTTGTATAAAAATTTGATTTAGTTTTATACAACTTCACACAATTACATTAGTTATTTACAATATCCTAAAACATATAAAAATATATATAATCCCAAACTCAAAACATATATAAAAAAGGACAAGCAGGCAGCATATTCTCACATATGGGTGATGTCATCCAAGGAGCCCTGGTACAGACAGCTGTACAAGTGCACCGGCACTTTAAGAAATTTAGAAAGTTTGCGACAGACCGCACTGCGCATGTGAGAGTGTTCTTCTGCTGATGTGGGCGCACGGCTCCTCAGTTCTAAGTTTTCTGCGGAGCTAAGAAGTCGTGTTTTCAAACGATCCTTCGTTTTATTGCCTTTTGCCTTCCCACTCTTGCATATTTTATTTTATTTATTTTAATTATCTCTTTTCTCTCAAAAACGAAGAGTTTTTCTTTTCTTCGCCTCACTTTTCCCTCACAGGCGTTCGGTCAGCTCTTACTCGCCTTGGCCATGAATTTAATTTTGGCTGAGACGGTGTGCGTTGCAAGCTAAGCTAATATATAGATCATATGCAGGCAAGTGGCGGAGAAAGAGTGAGATTCGGGCATCAATGAACACTAATAATAGGCAAAGAAGATTTTGCAAGAGCGAGAGGAGAGAGGTACACCTGTCTGTCCTGCCCATTCTCGGGATTTTTGGAATAAGTGTGGCAGGTGCCGTGGGCACTTTCAACCAACTCATCGAAGATGTCGACATCGGTGTCGGAGGAGTTCAATGATGTCTCAGGTCATTCCAACCTTGCAGTGACTATTATTGCAGCTCGCCTATCTTTCATCGAGGGTTGCATCTTTCCCAGATCACCCTCTTTGAGGTGAGCCGTGACGCTTACGGTATTGACAGAAGCCTAAGGTACCGGTGTCTTTCTTCAATGAGCCATTGATTTTACTACTGGTGTCACAGGTCATTCTGGCACCGAGTCCATTCATGCCGACCACGCAACCATTCCTCTAGTGGCTCCTGCCTTATTAATTAAGAGTTGCATCATCACTATCTTCAGACACTGAGGGTACCAGCAAAATAGCTATGGGTACTTGTGGTTTTTTCTTTTCAGGAACAGCTTGAGCTTTTTTTCCTGTCACCAACTACGGTACCAGGCCAGCCTGAACATGACGGCTATCCGGTACCATCGATGCACCATCACCCAATACCGGTTATTTTGATCTTCAAGTCATGCATCGCAGTATCATTCCTCCTCACGCCGTTCCAATTCTTTGCAGCATTGTTCTTCTAAATGTCTTGAGAAGGGCAACAACCCTGCAGAAATTTTGCTTTGTCATCGGGCTGACACCATTCCAAGGGGCATTCTTCATCAATTTGATTTGATTCCAATGTGGACATTTCTCATTCGATTACAGAGGCTTCTGGTTCTCCTGAGATGTGGAGTATGGGCATATGTTTCCCCTGCTTACTCAGACACTGACTCTGCCAGAACCAGCCCAGCCTGAACATCACGCTACATGGGATGTCGGTGCCACCACTACTTCAATGCTCTCGGCGCAAGTCATTATCTAGCCATTGGGTACATTTAGGAAGTAGTTCAGGAGATGATGAACTGACCATACAACTGGCTCCCCAGACTACATACCAACCTCAGCTCTACAGAAGCATTGAAAAGGTCAGCCAACAGAGCTGCCAGAACTTCCATAAGTTCCATTAGTACCCTTGGATGGATGTACACCATCTGGCCCCATTGCTTTGTCCACATTTTAGGTTAGCTAGCTGCTGCCTTTTCTCAGTCTCTTGTGGGGACCAAAGACTTTGTCTGCTGCCTCTTGCACCAGGTCCCAATTAGGTCAATCCTGCCTCTTTCCAGTATCAAAAATTTTCTATCCCAGGCAAGCTGATGAATAGATTTTTCAGTTACTTTCCTATAGGTAGGAAAGCATTTCAGTTCAGTGCTCTTATGGTCAGCAGTAGCTTCTGTTTGTCCTGGAGTCCTTCTACTTACCAAGTTTCCAAGTCTTGATATCCCACCTATCACAAAATGTCTAGGTGGCTTACAAAAAAAAGGGGGGTGGTTGTGTTTGGACAATGCATGAATGCGAGGGAAAGGGGGAAAACTACAATATTGAATAGAAAGAGGGAGGGTAAAAATGAGAGGCATAGTCTTCATGTGCAACTGATCACGCCGGTCCTGCAGCCTATTGAAATTAAAAGGCCAAAATTAGGTGTAGGCATCAGGAAAAAAAAAGATTTCAGCTCTCTAAGATGAATTGGTAGAAGATTCCATAGTTCAGGTCCCTGTACAGAGAAAGTAGAGCAATGAGTAGTGTCAGATATTATTTGGCAAAAAGAAAGGATGATCAGGTGATTTTCATTGACAAATCTAAGAGCTCTGAATGGCTAGTATGGTGTTAAGAATCTACTTAGGGTATGAATTTTGAATATTAGTACAATTTTATAGGTTATCCGATATGAAATAGGCAGCCAGTGTGCAGCTTTTAATAGTTGGGGGTTGACTATGTAACAGACGCTTTGCAAGTCTTAAGTGATGTGGTTGAATATGTGATGACCGGTGATTAGTTTAATTGCAGTGGTTTTTGGATGAGTTGTAGTCTTTTGCAGTCTTTAACCTTTATAAATGGAATTATAAAATGAGCTTCATATTGAAGTAGGAATTTAAGACTATTATCTAGGGAAACCCCTAATATTCTTGTGGAAAGAACCTGTGAAATGGATTTACTGTAGAGGAAAATTGGTGAAGACAAGCATAGGTTTTGATCTTGCTAAACTTGCTACACTTACCTGGGCTCAGAATTAGTCTATTGTTAACCAAGTGGTCAGGTTTTTAAGTTTCTCCTTGGCAATTGTAATATGTGACTAATTAAAGGGATCGAGAGTAATAGAATCTGAATATCATCAGCATTGATAAAAGTAGTGAAGTCTAAAGATTGTAGAATTGTAAGAAGCAGGGAGAGGTAGATATTGAAGAGAATGGGAAACAAGATGGATCCTTGTGGTACCCCTGATGGGTGAGTGAAATATTTAGAGGTACCTGAACCATAGTTGACTGAATATGAGCGATTAATGAGATTTGAACCATTAAAGAATAGTGCTGTTTAATCCAATTTCTTTAAGAGAAGAATTGAGTGATCAAGATCTAACGCTGTAAATAAATCAAGTGATAAGAGGACTTAGGACACATAACTCAGACCAACATAGAACTCCAGTAGGCTTTAGTATTTCTTCCATCTGTAAGAGATTCAGGGCTGCAAATTCTGCATATCAGGTATCCATTGGATCCCCAACACAAGTTCACAGCGCTGAAGTACCATGTCTGGTTTCTGAATGGCTGCTTAAACTTCTGAAAGAGAAAACAAAATATAAATTTAGTTAGTTGGCTCCATTTCGCTGTCTTTCATTCATAGGGCATTCTTTCATTCCCAGGCTCTCTCATAATGTAATGTTTCCTGGGGTACCCCATAAGTAAAAGTACGTACATGTAGTCTTCTGACACTTTAAAAAGCAGTCTGATGGGAATTGACAGACTTAATGCAACGAGAAATGGCTCAAAACAGTAGCATTTTTTGAAGTGGTACATAATGTAAAACTAAGGCTCCCACCTAAAAGTGAACCATAAAACTTGGTGGATTAAGCAATAGGGATCAGTTTTTGTTTGTTTTATTTTATTTATAACCTGCCTTTCCCAAGACTGCTCACAGTGTAAACATACATAATAAAAAATACATAATAAAAACACAAAGCTTGCCTTTGCTTCAAAACCATGACAGGTTCATCCCTAACCTATCTGTCTAATCATTTGGAATTCCCAGGCACAACACGTAGCGTCTACTTGTTCGCTTTTCCATCCTTAAAGGGCTGTACGTAAAAGAGATTCCTTGCTAGAACATTATCATTCCAAGTAGGCAAATGGAACAAATATTTAACCGACTTCATCTCAAATGCACTTTTTTATCAAACTTTTAGGAAGTCAATCAAAACTTATCTCTTTGACAAATTTCTCTGACTCCACTTCAACCTTGATGTATTTCCAAAACACTTCCAGATAAATTTGACTAACCTTAACAAGCTAATGTAATTTTGAAAGTTTTATGTAATATTGCTGTCTGTATACAGTCTCTTCCTCTATAAACCGCTTTGAACTGTTTGTGGTATTGCGGTATATAAAAATAAAGTTGTTATTACACAAGTGCAAATGCAGTGCAAATCACCCCAGTGTGGGGGATGTATGTGTAGAATTCCTTTGTTTAGGAGGAAGGGCATGACAACTTTTGCTCTGAGTAGTCATTGACAAGTTCTCATCTGCAGGTTATCTGTCATGCTGCCGTTTCATGGATGATAATCAAATTATTACCAGCTCTGGAGACACCACCTGGTAAGTTACAGAAATTTTAAAAGATTTTTTTTTGAGCTTGTGAAAAGCTCCTGACTCTTAAATAATGTTCCAAAGTAATTGTTTTATGTTGCTAATTTATAACTGTTAAAGCTTGATAACCACACTTATCTTTCTGTACACACAATTGTGAAATGTAACTAGAATAACTACTATCAAAAAAATAGAAATTTAAGTCTAAAATGTGTATGGAATTATACTTTTCCAAAATGTCATAAAGAATGGATGTTAACTTTCAACCAGACTGATTATTTTTATAAGAGGGTGATGAAACAAACAAATTGGAAATCACTTCTGTAGATACTTCTCACGTATAGAAGATTTCCACATTCAAACACTACTACAGTTTTTAAATTTGATTTAATAACTTGATATCCGCTAATCAAGCATCAAGTGGTATATAAATACAACAAATAAAACACATACTCCTTGCCATAAAATCCAACCACTCCTTTCCTCTAATCCAAGGGTGTCAAAGTCCCTCCTCGAGGGCTGCAATCCAGTCGGGTTTTCAAGACTTCCCCAATGAATATGCTTGAGATCTATTAGCATACAATGAAAGCAGTGCATGCAAATAGATCTCATGCATATTCATTGGGGAAATCCTGAAAACCCAATTGGATTGCGGCCCTCGAAGAGGGACTTTGACACCCCTGCTCTAATCCTATGGCAGTATAAGTTTATTGTTGAAACAGAACAAGTCTCCGAACTAGTCTCTTCCCTAAACACATGGATAAAAAGCCACACTTTCAGAAACTTAACAGAAATACTGATAGCTAATTTCTGTTACACAAAGCATACAAGTCCCTGACAAGTGGGTTGCATCCCCTAAATCACAAGCTGTTGCAGAAGGAATCAATACTTTTTCTTTGGCTCCACCTTCTTCCTTAGTGGGCTGTACTGCTGCCTTCAGTTTTTCCTTCTACAAGCGAGCTAGAAGATGTCTTTCTGCTCTGCTCTGAGAAGTTTTTATTATTTTTGGGTGTTGTTTTTTTTTTTTAATCTGATTTTGAGGTTTGTGGTGCTCAAGAGGTCCCCAGTGACCCTGGGGCAGCTCTTCCTGGGAGGAAACATAGACCCTCTGATGAGCTGTCTGCTTGTGACAGGGCAACCATAAAGGGACCTGTCTAGTCTATAACAGGAGCTTGGGGATCATTCCCCTGGGAGCAAGGCTCATTCCTGATTTATCGAGCGCTTGAGCGCAGGCTTCTTGACTCTGCAGTGATCCGGGAAGGCTTTGATAGGTGCCGAATGTGTTTTCCTCCCCTGCCCCCTTCATGGCATGCAGGTTCATTGGGGTCCGAGGTCTCAGTCCAGTGTCAGCCCGACTGGCAACCTGAAGAGGACTTACTTGTTTGAGGCAAAAGTCTTCTCCACTATCCAGCTGCAGTAAAAGCTGAAGTAGGCTAGTACCAGTACAGCCACAGCAGAGTGAGTAAAGGCCATTATAGCCTATGGGAAAATTGGGAGGGAGGTCTCTGAAAGTCAGTTTTGGAAGTTTCTGCGCCAAGATATAGGATCTATTCTAGCAACAAAACGCAGGGGAATGGGTTTTCTTTGATACCAAAAAATATATACCAACTCAACTCTAAAGAATTCTAATGAAAATCATTTAATAAAGTACTGCAGCTGCAAAGTTTTAATATGAGGAGGAAAAAAGCCTCAGAACCCCGTCTTCAGACAGATGGAATCTTGCTGAAAGACTAGAAAGGGTAAGTATCTCACTGGCTTGCAAAAAATCTTCCTTAAACAGCGTTGTTAAATGCTTGTTAAATTTTGAATGACGTAATCAATATAATCTTTAAAGTCTATTAAATTGTAGTAAAGGTACACAGCCCAGCAAACACTTTTTCAACAGGCTTCTGAATACAGCTACTTATATATTTTACAACAGCTGTGCTGAGCCATTACTGCAGAGCTGTGTAAGCGTCCCTTCAGCCTTCTTCCTCCGATAATGATAACAAGCATTCAGTTTGGTGCCGATTTGCAAAGATCATGTCCTACCCTCCTGCCCCCCCCTGACGCAGCTTTGAGCGAAACACTGGTTACCATCGTCAGAGGAGGAAGGCTGAAAGGATGCTTACACAGGATATATAGGATCTTCCCTAAGCTTATTTGCTGTAGCGTTCCTGGGCCAATTTTTGGCACCAAAACACAGTGGCCATTTTGGATTTCCTGATTTTTATTTAAAAGCCTCTATCTGCCTCAAAATACTTCAATTCTACTCAAAATTGATTATTATGGACTCCTCAGGTCTTTCAACTCCTGTTTCATGCCAGGTTTGCACTGGATGGTCAGCTGAGAAGCATTCATATGCCACGGTGCACATGAGGGGTAGCAGGGACCCTGGGCTTAGCCCCCTTCTTGTACCTCTAAGACTAGGCAATCACTAAGAGCTCAGTTTCTAGGGAGGAAATCCTTCCTGGATCCCTTGGAGAGTGTTTTGGTGAAACGCAAGCACATGGATGCTGAAGAGCCAAGAGAAAAAGATGAGTCCCTGAAGGGGTTCACTGGACTTTTACTCTGGGCTTTACCCTTGATTTGTGAGTCTTACATTGACAGCTTATTTAAATTGTTGGGGTCTGTCTGAGCCCATGGAAGACATGCCTGTGACTGTGCAAGAGTGTCTGGCCTCTCAGCACACTCCCCCCCCCCCCCCCCCCAAGAGAAGGTTTCAGATTTGGAGCCAGAGGACAGGGGATCGGAATCTATGCCTTTGCTGCCCCAAAGTGAATCTTTACTTTTAGGAAATTCAGGGTCTCAAGCAGAAGCCACTAGCTAGGAGATGGTGGTGGCCCTTGATCAAGGGAGAGGACCTGCTGGTGCACCGCCTTTTCAAGCCAGCAACATTGCTGGAAGTGATTATGGGTTCACTGTGGGAGTAAAATTTGGAAGCTCTGCAGACCTCAGCCACACAGCGTTCTGTTTTGAGCGGCTCTTATATGGTCTGCATTTTTTCTATTTTACTTTGCTAGTCACGGAGCATTGAGAGACCCCAGAGAGCTCCTTGTGGGTTGCTGGGCATGGCTCCTGAACTTCAACAGCTATATATTCAGCCTAAAGTAGCATAGGTTACCAAGCATACTTCCCTGCCTAGTGAAGGAGGTATCATTTTAAAGGATGTACAGGATTGCAGGGTAGATGTCCTGAAAAGACAGTTCGAGGTCTTAACCTTAGGAAGGAAAGCAGCTGCAGCAGCCTTGTTCATGGCAATTGCTTGCCATACCAGAATGCTTCAGACTCCCTCGTCAGATGGCAACCTTTACCCCATCTGGTAATGTCAGGGGTTGACTATGTAGCAGACGTTCTTTATGATATAATTAGTTATGAGCAAGGTGTCTGCTTATTCGTCTCTGCTCGTAGAATGCTCTGGATCAGTCAATGGGTAGGAGATTTGACTTCCAAGGCAACGCTAAGCAGGTTCCCTTTTAAGGGGAAATTTCTGTTTGGTAAGGGATTAGATGATCTTGTGACCAGTGTGGCAGAAAGCTTTGCCAGACAGCAGGCCTTAAGCCCCTAGATTAGGGGTTGGCAACCTGCGGCTCTCCAGGTCCCGACCCTTTAATCTCCTTCCCAACCCAATGATCCCCCACCCCCAGGCCTACTAAGGTCCCTGAGGGTCCAGCGGGGGTTTTTGTGGCAGGAGTGTGGCCCTCTTGCTCCTGCCTCCCCGCAGCTCCCTTCTAAAATGGCTGCCACGAGTACCACGAGCTGCCGCAGAGACCCCCTGCTTGGGGGGGTAATTGTGAGGTTGGGAGGGAGATTAAAGGGTTGGGGCCTGGAGAGGGGAGAGAACTTTGTCTATGGGTTAGGGGGAGGGAGGGTGGGATGAGAGGGTTTTCAAGATATCCCTAATGAATATGCATGCATGAGGCAGATTTGCATAAAATAGAGGTGGCAGGCATGCAAATCTGCCTCAGGCATATTCATTAGGATATCTTGAAAACCTGACTGGCTGGGGTCCCCCAGGACAGGTTTAAGAACCACTGTTTTTGACTGCTAATGGTATTGCTGCCTATATTTCAGAATACAGTCTGCCAAGCTTCAGTTGTATAACAGCTGATAAGATCTCAAAGTATTTCAAACCTTGATTTGTCATGTAGAATTTGATGATTTTTGTATGATCATATGTTCTTTTCTCTTCCACCTTCTTCCTAGTGCTTTGTGGGACATCGAAACTGGGCAACAGACAACCACATTTACTGGCCACACTGGGGATGTTATGAGCCTCTCTCTGGCCCCTGATACCCGGTTGTTTGTCTCTGGTGCTTGTGATGCTTCTGCCAAACTCTGGGATGTTAGAGAAGGAATGTGTCGGCAAACCTTTACTGGCCATGAGTCTGACATCAATGCCATCTGTGTATGTGTTTACTTTGATATCCAAGACACTATTTCATTCTTGATGAAGATGAAATTGTTGTAAGATGCTGTGGTTTAAAAAAAAAAAAAAAAAAAGTTAGTTTCAGATTCTCTCACTTTTTGCATGCCAGTTTCTTTAAACTACAAAATATTTCTGTGTGTTAGGTTTTGGGCATAACAAGATTTACAAATATTTTATTTTAAACATTACAGAACAGCTTTTTAAAATATTTTATTAGTAGGAAGGGTATATTGGTGTGTTAATTGCCAAAGATAGTAACAAAGAATAGTAGCCAAAATGATCCACAGGCTTGAAGGCCATATGAGAAGATATGAATGGCCACAACATTAATTTCACATCTGAGAAATAGGTAATACAGGGCTTGCACAAGGATTTGTTGAATTAAGATAGCAGTTTTCAAAAGTCTGAAGCGAGCGCCTAGTTTGCTGAAATGGTGACTGCTGGATTGTTTGAAGAGTTTTGTCTGTTGCTTACAGGAACTATAGCCAGCTACTGATTTGCAAGTGAGAAGTATGTCAATCCATACAGCAGTGTATATAAGAGCTAGAGAATGACCCGGGGACACATTTGTCCCCCGTCCCCATAGGAACTCAATTTCCCTGCCCCCATCCCCAGGAGTTTTGTCGCTGTCCCTGCCCCATTCTTGTAAGCTCTGCCTTAACCACATAAGCTTCGAACATTTATGATGATAAAGTGTTTGAGGATTGCAGGAATGGGGCAGGGACAGTGATAAAACTCGTGGGGATGGGACAAGGAAATTGAGTTTCCACGGAGACAGGGAAAAACTTGTCCCCATGTCATTCTCTAATAAGATCATAAGAATTAGTCTAGAATACCGCTAATACCAGACAATACACATCAGTATTGTTAGCCCGACAGATTTGAAGGACTATGGCCTCAGAATCGGAGCCTACGCAC
Source organism: Geotrypetes seraphini (assembly GCF_902459505.1). Taxonomy (NCBI): domain Eukaryota; kingdom Metazoa; phylum Chordata; class Amphibia; order Gymnophiona; family Dermophiidae; genus Geotrypetes; species Geotrypetes seraphini. Next base: position 19,748,920 of record NC_047098.1, read on the forward strand.
AGCAGTGGATCACAGACTGAGGATAATCTGCGTAGTACTACAGCTCCTGCTCCAATCATTGGCCGGTGTATATATATTTTTTTAAACAATTTTTTCTAAAGCATTTCAATAAAGCTAAACCCTTCACCCCGAGCTTCAGAAACTTTTCAAGGGATACTGTGTATATGTAATAGCCAGGATTTGAAAAAAATAGACCAGAAAGACTTATCTGTTTGCAAACAGACACTAGTGACAGAATCCATTTTTAAAGACAAGTCAGCAACAAGATAAGTCTTTCTGGTCTATTTTTTTACATATACACAGTATCCCTTGAAAAGTTTCTGAAGTTCGGGGTGAAGGGTTTAGCTTTATTGAAATGCTTTAGAAAAAATTGTTTAAAAAAATATATATACACCGGCCAATGATTGGAGCAGGAGCTGTAGTACTACGCAGATTATCCTCAGTCTGTGATCCACTGCTGTGCGTAGGCTCCGATTCTGAGGCCATAGTCCTTCAAATCTGTCGGGCTAACAATACTGATGTGTATTGTCTGGTATTAGCGGTATTCTAGACTAATCCTTATGATAATATTGTATACTGCTGGGGTGACTAGTTTTAGGTTGTACACTAGTACTATTCTCTAATAAGATTTATGATATGAAGTTTATGGGGTTTTTTCACTGTTCATATCTTATTGTTAAATGTAATGCCTAATGTAAACTGACCATCTTAATCGCTATTACAAATAGCTGAATAGAATGATTACAGATAAGATGATGATGCAATAAATGGCTGTGTAGGGAAGTCCATTTTGGGAAAAGAACTTCTCTGTGGATATTTTAAATGGGGTCAACTCTCTTGGGATGAACTCATTCAAAAATTCTTTTGACACTTTTTTAAATTTACCTTCTCTTTTTTTCCACCTCTTATCTTTCTGTAGTTCTTCCCCAATGGCAATGCATTTGCCACTGGTTCAGATGATGCCACTTGCAGGCTCTTTGATCTCCGAGCTGATCAGGAGCTCATGGTTTATTCACATGACAATATCATCTGTGGTATAACGTCTGTATCATTCTCCAAGAGTGGACGTCTCCTCCTCGCTGGATATGATGACTTTAACTGCAATGTCTGGGATGCACTCAAAGCTGATAGAGCAGGTGATGTATTACCACTGTGTTTTTGGCTGAAAGGAAAACCATAAATAATAGTACTGTGGAATAGAGATGTTCCCGATTCAAACGTTTATTGTATCCAACACATTCAAAATATGCATGCAATAATCCACATAGAATATCAGTACAGGCCCATGCAGTGAACCACATAAGCTAACAATGTTGCGGACCCAACATGGTCCGTGTTTCGGCTAAGACTTCCTTCCTCAGGGGTCTCTTAATGCAAGGGCATGAGAATAAAGCCACTATAAAAACAAAGGCACCGCTAATGCAAAAATCCATTTTGCTATAAAAGAATCTCTCCAGGTTGAGCTATAAGTTTCAGGCTAAGGAGATGCTGATGTACAATTGATAGTGCAGGCTTTTCTCATACTATATTAAATGTGGTACTAGTATAGTAATAGTGAAATTACCACTTTAGTTAACTTAATTCAACATCTGGTGCCAACCGTTATTTTTATTTTCCATTATTAGTCCTATTAATGAACAGAGAGCTGTTAGGTAAGATTATGGGAGAATTATGTAAACTGTTTAGTTTTAGCTTCCTTAGGTTGATGACCCGGTATATAAAGTTAAGCTTTAGTTTTGTTTAGACGGTATATAAATTTTTTGAATAAATAAATAAATATATTATAGAGCAAAGCTGACTGCTAAAGTAACCTTTTGCTAAGTGCATAGTTTGGATTAAAAAAAAAACAATCTGAATATTCTGAATTATTTTCCTTTTTAGCAGATCTTAAGTAGCATTTAAACTGTAAAAACAATCTGTCATGTTAGCTAATCTGAATTTTAAACAAGTGCAAGAGATATGAATCATGGCTTATAGAGGGGGTTTGGTTGTTTCTTTGAACTTCTCTATACAGTATATCTGTCCTGTGTTTTCTCTGATCTGGAAAAGAAGAGGTAGGACAGTTGGAATGAAGCATTCCTAAACATTCCTTTGATAGGACGAGAAAAAGAATAAAATGACAAGAAATCCTATCAAACTGTTCGATGTCATTGTCAAATAGATTTCAAAAGATGAATTTTAATTTAACCACAGAGGGCTTCTGCCTATGGCAACAGGTATTCCATGCTTCATCACTAGTTGGCAGTTCACATAGCAATTTGTAGTAAACTGTTTGAGCTTTGCTTGCAGATAACATACATTGTTTAGGATTTTAGCACGTAAAGTGCAGTTTGAAAATGTTTGTACATTAGCTCCTTGGAGGAAAGGTATGTTTGATAAGGTAATAAAAGGTATGTTTGTTAATGTAATAACATATGAGGAACTCAAACAGGAATTGTTTAGCTAAGATAGGAGGTCTAAGATCATTTATTTGAGCTCCACACTAGGACCTGAGTATTTCTTTCCTCTACCATTTTTGTTCAGAATTTCAAATGTAGCGGTACATAAAAAGCAATAATCTTCTTGTAATTGCTGGTTTGGTTGAGGTAGGCTTTTAAATGTACTCCTTGCCCAATGCTTTTCTCATTACATTTTATTGCATTAATATTTTTTGATCGCTAATATACCCCAGAAGGAGTTCAATGTGATTTACAGGTTAAGGGTTACTGGTCATATCCAGGAATTACAATCTTGTGTTTGGGGTTATATTCAGGAATTATAAACTTACATTAGGGATCAAGACATCACGATAAGGGAATCTAGACTGATTATCTGTTGTTTGGTGGGATCTTTGTTAGGAATGTAGAGTTTCTAAACTTCTGCTAAAGGCGTCATTTAGCTTGGATGAGATATGTTGTAAACAAGTAGGTTTTCAGGCCTTTACGGAAGCTTTTGTAGAAGGGAGAATTTCTTAGTTGTGTTGGGAAAGAGTTCCTCCATTTTGCATTTTATTTTCAAAAATTCCTCATGCAGAGATGACTATACTTTGGAAGCAGATCTTACTACTACAACTACATTTTTTTTTCACCCAGAAGATGCTTCTTAGACACACAGAGTGATTAACATGTCTAAATTGTTCTTAATATGCATTCTAGAACAACTTTCAGCCTTCTGAACAGATGCAAAAGATTTCCTGCGGTTCCATGAATTTTTAAAGATGCTATTGACCATATATTTTTGATGGCAAGTCCACTGCAGAGTGCTTTACTAGTGCTGGTTTATGATGAATATAGCTGATACAGCATTGTCTTATGTGGATTAATATGAATTCAGTACATTCTAGGTTAGGTGGTTAAAAATATATTGCTATTTTTGGAGGTGGTGAGATAGAAAGAATGTTTTCATATTTGGGGGGGCTGCTCCCACATCTGAGCATATCAACAAAAATCTGATTAAATTCCCCTTCCAGTTAAGGCTTCCTTGGAATTAGGGGAAGTTTTATGGATAGGTGTCAGCAAGCCAAGACTAGCCATGTCCTTTAAGCTGCTGGAAGAAAAAATGAACACTTTGCAGATAGGCCCCATTGGCTTAGCACCAGCAATGGTCAAAGATTTGGAGTCCTAATTTGATTTTTTTAAGGCCATTTTGAGATCCTGATCTAAACAACTGGTAAGTTAGTATGTGCCTGGCCAACATAGAACTGCATGTTTCTAAGAATGAGGACAAGCTGCTGGCAGTACATGAAAATAAACTCGACTTATAATGGGTCTCAATATAATACTTTGCTTCATGGATTTCCCTGAGTTTGTGCTGGATAAAGCTTGATGGAATTGCTAGTGAGATGAGTGCTAGCATGTCTGAACTACATGGAGAAAATGGGTTCATCACTTGGTCAAAAGCTAACTGACTCTAATCAGCCCAGAGCAGCAATAGTCATTTTTCTTAAATTTTGTGTGGAAATGGCCATCCTGAGAGCCTTCAAAGAGAATGAAATTCTATTAGACCGGAAGTTATGGTTCAGATTTGCTTTTAGTGTTATAAGGCTTGCCTTTTTAAAACAAATTTTATGTTATTTATATACACAGTGTGTGTGTATGTATGTGTATATATATATATACATACATATATATATATCCAGAAGTTTATATATATATATATATATATATATATATATATATATATATATATATATATATATATATATATATATCCAGAAGTTTATATATATATATATATATATATATATATATATATATATATATATATATATAAATAACATAAAATTTGTTTTAAAAAGGCAAGCCTTATAACATTAAAAGCAAATCTGAACCATAACTTCCAGTCTAATATATATTCTATATAATAAAACGCTAGCTGCGCATGTGCACGCAGACCTGCGTGATCCATAGGTCCGTGGTCAGAGTGCGTATGCGGCGGCCAGATCGGGAAAGCACAGCCGGCGACTTCCCCCTCCTGCCCTCACTCACCGCCAAAAACACCACCGCCAAAGCCTTCTCCTTCTCGCTGGCTCACCCGCGTATGCTGCTTCTGCACAGGGAAGTGTGTGTGGGGGGGGGGGGGTGGAAATGCTGTTTCTGGACAGGGAAGGCCAGGAAATGCTGCTGTTGCACAGGGAAGGGTGGGAAATGCTGCTTCTGCACAGGGAAGTGTGTGTGGGGGGGGAAATGCTGCTGTTGCACAGGGAAGGATGGGAAATGCTGCTTCTGCACAGGGAAGAGTGGGAAATGCTGCTTCTGCACAGGGAGGTGTGTGTGGGGGGGGGATGCTGTTTCTAGACAGGGAAGGTCAGGAAATGCTGCTGTTGCACAGGGAAGGGTGGGAAATGCTGCTATATTCTAGCACCCGTTAATGTAACGGGCTTAAACACTAGTATATTTATATTATAACCACCCAGAATTGATTTGAATGGGCAGAAACTATGTAAATCAGTTTTTAAGTTAAGAAAAACTTAAATGGGATGTGATTTTTGCAGTGGGCTCTAAATAGGATACTGCCTGGATCTAGAATTTCATATCTGTTCATTATATATTCCTAGATATTGACAAAAAGTTACTGTGTGCTATCCAACAGAAGAAAGGATAGTGTGTTCATATTATGAAAGGAATATAATCAGTTGTGGATGTGACACAGGCCTGTACTATTGCAACTAATTGTATGAAGGCCTCCTTCTTGTTGCAATTAAATGCTTGTAATTAATTCAGTCCACCATGGTCAGGTACCATAATGATTTCACCAAGATAGATAGGGAAAACAGAGAACCTGATCATTATTCTGTGTAAACTGCTTGGGATATATAAGCAGTATAAAGTTAAAAAATAAATTCACAGTTCTCACCACTTCAACCAAGTAATCCCTATACCACTGACTGAATATTGTCTATCTGGTTCATCTCACATAAAACACAAAATCCTGACACTGGTCTTCAAGGGCCTTCTGCCCTCCACCCCTGTTCACATTCAAATTCTGTTAATTCCATATGTCCCTCTCAATTTGCTACATTCCTTACCAAAAGCATTACCTTCACCTCCCTCCCCTTACCAACCTTTTCAGCCTGGACATTACCTGCAGTATAGCTTTCAGCTATTCTGGACCTAAACTTTGGAATTCTCTCCATCTCTCTAAATTCAAATCCCTTTTTCAAGAGAGCATTGGTGTTATATCTTTACTTCACCTTCAGTCTCTCCTCATCCCATCTTTTGACCTTCCCTGTCCAATTCCCCCTCCTGCTTCAGCCCTCTGTTCTATCCACTTTCTAAGGTTTAGTGTTTGTTTTGTAAACCACATATATGTTTTCTCATAGCCCACTGCGGTATATCAAGAGCTAATTAATAAAAATAATGCTTGCAGCAGGTGGAGACAACCATAAAAATGATCACTGTAGCCTATAGTGTATCACTTACTTTCTATTAATATATTTCAGACTCTAAAGAATGAAGAACATAATGCCACCTGTGACTGAAAAGTCATGAAAAAATTATTTTCTTCCTTTTTCAGGTGTTCTTGCCGGCCATGATAATCGAGTAAGTTGCTTGGGTGTGACTGATGATGGTATGGCAGTGGCAACAGGATCTTGGGATAGCTTCTTGAAGATCTGGAACTAAAGTCTCTAGGTATTTTCTTAATGTTTTATATAGCATCTTTCACCCAAATAGGTTCCCAAGCAGCTTTGTTATTTAATGCTTCAGAAGTATAAGTGCAGTCACTTCTAGTGTTGGCCTTAAAGTATACTTCCTCCTGCCTGGATCAGTAGCATATTACTAAAAATTCCCATAATTGCATGTGGAGAATAGTTTGGTTATCAAACTCATCCATGTTTTTGGCATAAGAACATAAGAATAGCCTTACTGGGTCAGACCAATGGTCCATCAAGCCCAGTAGCCCGTTCTCACGGTGGCTAATCCAGGTCACTAGTACCTGGCAAAAAACCAAAGAGTAGCAACATTCCATGCTACCGATCCTGGGCAAGCAGAGGCTTCCGCCATATCTTAATAACAGACTATGGACTTTTCCTCCAGGAATTTGTCCAAACCTTTCTTAAAACCAGCTACGCTATCTGCTTTTGTCTAAGCAATTTAGTCAGATTTGGATCTGACTTTGGATTTCTTTTTGTTTCTAAATTCATTAGAACTAAGAGAAGTTTCACTTTGTTGTGTGGCATGATATTACAAGTGGTGTGGCAACCTAAAGCACACAGACTGAATTATCTGAGATCACACAAAGTTACATGTAGAAAATGAGTATTGTATCCTGAATGATTCAAGATCATGCATCATTTGCTCTCAGATCTGCCAGGTTTTCTTCTCTTCTCTATATATTACTGAAAATGGATTTGAATAAAGCCCCAAGTTGTAAAATATAAGATTCATAAATATTTTCTACATAAGCAAATTATGCTGAATTTTGCATATGCCCCACTGTTCTCTAATTTGTAAAATATTTTCTCTCTTCAGGGTGGCAGATTGACTCCACGGTGACTGGAAGAGCATTCCAACATTTGAAAAAATTCAGATCCTAGCATATCCAATCCAACTATACTAATTTGGATGCCCTTTTTCCCCTTCCTCTGTACAAAGGGCAAAACCTTCCCTCTTGCCAAAATAAAGAGCACAATTCTCCAGAAGGAAGAATTATGTGGTTTTAAGTGAAACAAAATTGTGCATTCCTTTTGGGACCATTTCATTTTATATATTGTCTTGAATGAAAAGAAACACTATCGTGAAACGTTACCAGAAAGTCATTGACTTGATAACAGGAAACATGATAAACTAAGTTTACTTAGGTAATTTTAAAAGTTGGGTTTTTTTTTTTTTTTAGGTTTCAGAATTGAAATTGTTTTGTTAAGTTTGAAACAAAACACTTTAAGACTTTTTTTTTCTCATACAATTTCAGATGGTCATTTTTAAAATCATTTCCTTATTTTAATGTATTTCTTTGGTCAATCAGACAAAAACTAGGGTGTCCTATACTAGCTTCCAAGGTGGTTAATACTGTAAATTTAGTCCAAAAATGCATTTTCCCTTTTTTTATTTCTCTCTAATAGGCAATTGCACAAAAACAGAATAATTTTCAAACACAAACTAACCAAGCACAGGTTCCTCAGCAAAGAGGGACTAGTTTAAAGAATCTTTATTGTCTGTGGGTAATAGGTATAAATCAAGCCCTTCCCCTCCTTCCTCCCCCCCTCCCAAATGAAATTTCAGGTTTTATTTTTAGTACTTAGATTTTATAGTACAATTGGAAAACAGTTTCTCTACCTTATGCTACCCTGATGGTTGGGCCTCTGTTTCTCAGAGAGCACCATCCCTGTGCTTGGACTTACTCAGTCATCTCTTTGTGTATGAAATGATGTACAAATAAATGTTTTGGAAATAATAAATCTTGAACTTTCTAAGTTAAGACAAAGTGAAGGGTTTTTTTTCATATTTGCCATACTGGGTGGGATTTACGTTAGTCGCATGCTGTAGAAATGCTAATTTTTGAAAATATGCATATGGAACTAAGTCCTTAATTTTTTTTTTTAGCCTCTTCAAGGTGTTTTTTTGTTGTTGGTTTTTTTTTAGACCTGTAATCATTGTCACTTTTTTATTCCTGCTCCTCTGTGCACAAATTGATGGCAAATGCTGTTTAGCAGAAAGCTATGCACAGTCTACAGTAGTGCAATTTGCTTTTTAGTCGGGATTTTTTTCCCTAATTGTAAAAACAAAAGCAGTCTCTTCAAATTTAAATTGCTGTTCAAAATTTCCAAGGGTAATTACACTTGATCATTTTATTTAGAAATTCTCTCCACAGCCAGTTCCTCTTGTAGAAAAAGTCAGAATTGTAGATTTTATTTTAAATGATGAATAGCTTTTCCAGACTTTCTTTACTGAATAAAATGTTAGCAACATTTTGGACGGCAATTTGTTCTGTTAGCTCCTGCCTTCACACTGTACACAAGAATTTCTCCTCCCTGGCAGCAATAGTGGCTTTCCCCTCCATTTCTGTACAAACTAAAAGTGTGCTGTAATTGTGCGTTAGGCCTGGACTTGGCAGCGAAAAAATCAAACAAAAAAATCCAGTTTTTCCTCTTTCCATAAAATAACTCTGTAGAGCGCTCAGCAACCTGTATCCCATTACACCTTTTTTTGTATTTAATTTTAAAGACCGTGTAATACCAGAAAGCTGGATGCAAGAAAGATACTATATTAAAATGTACTGTTATTTAAGATGTAATAAAGCAGTTTGACATGAGCTAACCTGTGGGGTTTTTTTTTTTTTTTTTCAATTAGTGACTTCATAAATTTCTAGGAACTCATTGTAACAAATTTGGAAGGAACATGCTATCATCATTTGGCTCATTCTAAATTTAAATTGGCTTAATTCTTAGTAAAGGAGATTCCCTCTAAACCTGAAAATACCAATGAGCCACATCAGAAAAACTGTGTAGGTGACAAACATTCACAGCTGTAGTTTCAAGGCAGTGTCTTAATCCCAGATTACTCTTGAGACTCCTTTGTGTCCTTATAAATAAGGGTACAACTTCATTTATTTCAAGTATTCAAAACTCAAGTCATGCAAGCCATAATATCAAGTATTGTGTTCCTTTATAGAAAGTTAGATATGTTATGCAGAAAATTAAGAATAACATTTTGATTTCCTGTTTTGGTGCTGCTCAGTCCAATCCTTGGGGCACACCCAACCAGTCAGGCTTTCAGGATATCCACAATAAATATGCGTGAGAGATTTTTATATTAAGGAGGCGGTGTATATTCTTACTCATTGTGGATATCTTAAAAACCTTGAGGCCTGGCTGTACCTTGAGGTCTGGCTTGAGAAGCACTGCCCTGGGGTATACTGAGCAAAAACAGAATACACTAACAGGCAATGTTTGTGATTTGATATTTTTAGATTTCAAAGTTTGTATTTCCTTCTTTGTACCTTTCAGTTCCAGAATTTAGCAAGATCCTATTTCCGATAGCTTAAAAAGCTTCTGCAGTAGCTAAGAATAGATAATTTGTTTTGAGTGAACTCGAGACTGCTGTGAAAAAGGAAAGCTACAGATACTTTCTTATGGATTCACTGTAGGCATTAAAAAGGTCACAGAGCAGCAGGAGTGCACCCATGATGAGAGGTTACCTTAAGAACCTCAAATGTAATAAAGGTGGTAGCAATGATGCAGCTTACAGTTCAGATGGCATTATCTCTGTATTTGAAATACATCAGCACAGACTGTTGAGGTATCTTTAAATATTGCTTCCTGTCTCGGATGTGCAGCAGAAGTTTAGGTATGTGGAAGGTAGTTTTATAACAAGATACCTAGGCAGAAAAGCACATAAGTGCCTATGTTAAATTTTACCTGTCTTTAATAAAAGTGCTTTCCTCTAATAATATTGCACAGTTACACCTGCTCCGAAGTAACTTTGTGTGTGTGTGTATATATATATATATATATATATATATATATAGGACTTTGACAACCCTGGCCTAGAGTCACAAGAAACAAAAATAAATAACATACTGTATTTTTCGCTTAATTAGATGCACATTTTCCCCCCTAAAAGTGCTGTATGGAATAGAACACACTGCAATTGTGTTTGAACTAGCATATTCTCTGTTTTGGGTAGATTTTGTATAGAAGTGGGAAGACAAAACGAGAGAGAATGGGTGGGGTACTGAAAGGAGGGAGATAGAATAGGGGAAGTGAAAGGGAGAGATGCTAGCTAGATGGAAGGTGAAGGGGGGAGATACAAAGAGGATGGAAATATTGATAGATGAGGGGGGAATAAGGAGGGAGATTGAAACCTGGACGGAAGAGGGAAGAGACAGGCGGGATGATGAACGGGGAAGGTGAGAGGGGGCAGAATATGGAAGGGGAAAGAGACGGGAGGGAGATACTGATGGCAGGGGAGAGAGTGTAGAGTTGCTGGATGGAGAGGGGGTAGATGCTGGATGGGGCATGAGACAGAAAGGAGTGAGATAATGATGGAAGAGGAAAGAAAGGGTAGATATAGAGAAAGAGCAGAGTTAGTGAAAGACTGGGAATAAAGGGAAGTAAAATAGGAGAGTGTGAGAAAAAGAGATGGAATTCTGCTGGTAAACCATGAAAAAGAGGGAACTTGAAAAATAGATAGCAAGAATGAGTTAGAGGTAGAAAAATAAACTGAAGAAAGCCAAAAGGAAAAGAGAAAAATCCTGGAAAGAGACTTAAGATGGAGGGAAACAGAAGTCAGAGAAGTATTTATAAAGGTTAATAAATAGAATTAAGATTATATTTTTTCATTGAACTAGTTTTAATACATTTTTGACCAACTGTCAGACAAAATCCTCCTTTCTTAGGTCAGGACAACTTAGGGCCTCTTCTATCAAACTGCAATAACAGTTTGTAGTGCGGTGAGCTGTGCTGCTCCTGATGCTCATAGAGTGCCTATGAGCGTCGGGAGCAGCGCGGGCCATTCAGCATGGCTCTCTGAGCTAAAAACTGCTAGCACAGTTTGATAGAAGAGGCCCTTACTTAAGTTTTGACCTAGGGAAGAGCTAACTGAAAAATGTTTATAAGTCCTTTCAATAAAAAATCATCTAATTTTCAATTTTTTTCAAATTTATATTTAATGTACAGTGTGTATAATATCAAGGTAATGTAACAGAAATGTTTTGCTCACATGAACTCGGTCCTTAGAGGGAACGTTGAATGAAATTTGCAGGCTGTGTAATATCCAGTATTCTAGGCAGGACTTTTGTAGCTACTCTACTTTACTTTGGTTTTGTCTCATACCTTTGTGAAATGAGTCAGAATTAAATACTTGTATAAACTATGGAATTATTTGGAAGTGGTTCTAGTAGTTTATTACCTTGTGTTGTAATCTGCCTTCTGCCACTGCTCTCCAGCCTCTTTACTTTCTCCATAGTTTTCCATTAATGTGTTTCTTGGGCTCGTCTCCATACTATAAATACTGATGTTCAAGGCTGTGTAAATAGAAGGGTAAATCAAAAACGTAAAGGCAAAATTAATTTAACAGCTTTAATACAAGTAACTGTAAGCAATTGAATATCACTTTTCCACATCATCCCCATTTGTTGTATCATTCAACTTGCTTCTGCATTCCGCTTCTTTACTTCATAGAAGCATGATGGCAGATAAAGGCCAAATGGCCCATCATCAGAGGTCAACCTGTGACCTCGCAGCATCTCCTTTAGTGGACTGAAGATGCAATAATTGCAAGGTGCCAGATCCGGGCTGTTAAGGAGGATGTGGCAGTCGTTCGAACCCAAGTTGTTCCACTGTCTCTTCTGTTGCTGCTGCTGTATGAGGACATGCATTGTTATGGCACAGCAAGTCTGTTTTGGGCAACATTCCCTTTCTTTTGCTGTGAATTGCAGGTTTAAGTTCATTTTGCAGCAATGCACAGTAATTTTGACTATTCACCGTTTGCTTGTGCACTTGGAAATGTGCAAAAATCAGCCTCTTCATGTCCCAAAAGATGTGCCAAAATCAGCCTCTTCATGTCCCAAAAGAAAGTTAATGTGATTTTTCTTGCAGGAGGGTTGATGTCTGAATTTCTTCTTCGCTGGAGAAGACATCTCCACTACTCCATACTTTGTCTTGCTCTCCGGGTCGTACAGATGTCTTGTCACCAGTGACAGTTCTCTCTCAAATACTCGGATCTCCATACCATCTCAGGAACTGGGATGCAACCTCCACACGCTGTTAGGGAGTGTGTGGTGCAGTGGTTAGAGCTACAGCCTCAGCATCCTGAGGTTGTGAGTTCAAACTCACGTTGTTTCTTGTGACCTTGGACAAGTCACTTAATCCCCGTCTTGCCCCTGGTACATCAAAATAGATTGTAAGCACACTGGGACAGACAGGGAAAAATGGTTGAGTGCCTGAATAAATTCACATAAACCATTCTGAGCTCCTCTGGAAGAATGGTATAGAAAATTGAATAATAAACTGTGAAAAGTTTTAGCCTCTGATAACCAAGGTATTGTGAGATAATGCCTTATTCCACAGTGATGTCACAATGGTTTCATTGCCCTTTACTTGGCTCACCTTTGCTACATTTTGATTTCTAGAATGGCACAGTGGTTAAAGCTACAGTCTCAGCACCCTGGGGTTGTGGGTTCAAACCCACGCTGCTCCTTGTGGCCCTGGGCAAGTCACTTAATCCCTCCATTGCCCCAGGTACATTAGATCAGTGGTTCCCAACCCTGTCCTGGAGGACCACAAGGCCAGTCAGGTTTTTGGGATAGCCCTAATGAATATGCATGAGAGAGATTTGCATATAATGGAGGTGAAAGGCATGCAAATCTGCCCCATGCAAATTTATTAGGGCTATCCCAAAAACCTGACTGGCCTGGTGGTCCTCCAGGACAGGGTTGGGAACCACTGCATTAGATAGATTATGAACCCACCAGGACAGACAGAAAAATTCTTGAGTACCAAAATTTAAAAAATCAATAAGCTGTTTGGAAACTCATCATGCACAGACTTTCCTGTATCCCAAATCGTGCGTTATGGCAAATGCAGATCCAGAGCTGATATCCAAATCTGCAGCCAATTGACACCTCGTTATCCGTTAAGACTTCTCTAATCAAGGCATTCACCCTGTCAATGTGCTCTTGTATGGACGATGTTGATGGATGACTAGAACGGCTATTGGACTACACCTGTTCTTCCTGCTGTTAACTGTTATACCTGCTCATAAACCTTTCATTGATTCATGGTGCTATGTCCGTACTGAGTCAATATCTGATGGTGAATTTCCACAGGTTTCACTCCATCTGCCCAAAGAAAGTACCCTACTGCACGTTGTTCTTGGATGGTGCAATCTTGCAATGGAGCATCCACGTTTCTGATCTCGTGGCTGCCACATGACTAAAGACCAAACGCTGCACTGCGTGGTGGATGAACTATCCAAAGGCAATGTGCGAGTACATAATGTTGCATTTTGCTAGCTCTGTTCCGATTATCTTGTCATTTAGCAATTGCCTTTAATTTTTGATTCACCCTCATATATGGCATTGCATAAAAAGTGGACATGACTACAGAAATGTCTTAATTGAAACACTATTCTGAAAATAGTATTATTACTCTCGAGGATAAAAGTGGTTTTTGTCTGCAGTATGAACAGCTGGGCTTTTTTTCAGCCACCCTCTGAGGGATCAATGATTCTGAATGAACAATAAAAATCCAAGAAGTGAGCAGGCGTGAGGGACAGTAGCATATGCTAAAAAGGGAACCTGGAATGAGCCTATTATTTCATTGCACCACTCTGTCCTTTGGCTAGAGCCTTGTGCCCAGACTTCAGCAGTCCTTCATCCAGCAGGCTGGTCAAGACTTGGCCCCTTAAGGAATTATTTAGAAAAATGCTACTGTGAACTAAAATTTGGTGGTACTCTGACCAAGCAAGAGCATCTTTTCTGTTCAAGTATCCAGTACCACCAGGCTATAGAGTTTCTTTTTTTTTTTTAAATTAAGTTCAGGAACTGGAGGGAGCACTATGTCATTTTTGTTGTAATACATGAACACAGATTGGTCTTTCTGTCCTGTTTGTTGGGCATTTTTGAGTAGGACAGTTGTGAGAGAATTTTTCAGAGTGGGGACAATTTGGGAGTTGGTGGAATATAATTACAGGAGTTATTGTTGGGTGGTGATTGGAAATAGTTGTAAAGATGAAGTACTCGTAAATTGCAAGATGATGGAGCAATTGCATGGGGATAGTTGGGGGGGAAGTAGAAAACTGGGCGAGACAGTTTCAACAGAGGAAGTCTCTGTTATGTTTTCACTGTAAGTTCCTATGCAACAGAAGCTAGCACTCCTACAGAAATGCATTGGGCTATGGAGGGAGGGAGGCTTTTTCTCTGGAACTCCCTGTCCAATTTAGCCCATGTTCAAACATAATGTATCTTTTTGCTTGTTTTTCCCACATACCAAGTTTCATCCCATTCCATTTTCAGCATTATTTTACAATCCCTTTTGTATAATTCCAGTTTCTGATGTGTTGGAAAGAATAAAAATCTATGACGAACAAGCCTTATTCCCTTTATATAGTATATTTAGTAAAGAGTGAAAGCACGGGCAATACTAGTTCATACACTTTTTAGTAGATAACATAGAAATAAAACAAAGGAAATAAAGTAATACTTTTTTATTGGGTTAACTCAATGCATTTTATGATGAGCTTTCAAGGTAACCCTTCAGATCAGAAATAAGCAAATATCGACAAAGATCAATAATATGGAAAGATCCGTCCCTGCATTCCGGAACTGGCCTCTTCATGCAGTCAAAACGCTGGTGTTGAGGAGTAGCCTAATGGTTAATACACTAGCCTGGAAACCAGGGGCACTGAGTTTGATTCATACTGCAGCTCCTTGTGATTCTGAGATATATAAGGAAAACATGAAAGCATTTCAGTGATAGTTTCACAGAAAGAGGAAGGGATGGGTGGGTAAGCTAGTTTCACAGGAAGGGGTGGGTGGGTAAGCAGGAGCCAGATAGGTGACAAATCAGTTTTAACTCTGTAGTGGGAAAAATGGTGACAGGTCAAAAGTGCGCGCCAACAAAGGCGCGCCGAGACAACTGAGTGCAAGGCGGAAGCCTGCGCTGAATAAAAACTGTTTTAAGGGGCTCCGACGGGGGGGGGTGTTACTGAATACAGATCGCGCCGGCGTTGTGGGGGGTTTAGGGGGTTGTAACCCCCCACATTATACTGAAAACTTCACTTTTTCCCTAAAAAAACAGGGAAAAAGTTAAGTTTCCAGTATGAGGGGGTTACAACGCCGTCGTGAACTGTATTCAGTAAAGTGGGGGGGGGTTCCCCCTCCCACACACCCCGTCGGAGCCCCTTAAAACACTGTTTTTCTTTGGCGCGGGCTTCCGCCTTGCGCTTAGTTGTCTCAGCGCGCCTTTGACTATGAACCAGGAAAAATAGCCCAGATCTTTGTTAAGTCATTTCTGGTAGGTGTCAAAATATTTCATCTTTTTAATTTCAAAGGTCTAACATTCTTGAATTGTCTTAAAGTTTCCTTTTAGTATTCTCACCATAAAATCATTGGTGCAGTGGTCAGTTTTTCCAAAGTGTTGTCTGATAGAGGTGACATCCTGGTTGGTATTGCAATTTTTAGTATGATTTCTATGTAAGTTGATCCTAGTCTTTAACATCTAGTCTGTTTCGTCAATGTAACATCTTTGCACTTTTTGCATTGAATGATTTATATACCACATTAGAAGATGAACATGTGGAGGATCCCCTTATGTTGAATGTTTTTTCTATATGAGTGACTATGGGATCATTTGAGGTGTGCTTGCACAGTTTGCAGCTTGCCACACTGCAAGGATGTGTGTGCCATTCTCTTCACGGATTTGTGTGGGGAGCTTGCTTTTTTACCAATTTTTGTTTCAGAAGGCCAGCACAGGTGGAGCTGGGAATATTTCTTTTAGTAATTCATCTAAAATAACAATTTAAATAAAACTAAAACCCAGTGAAAATAGGATTTTTTTTGAGGAGGGGGTCATGCAGAAACTCCCCAAGGCAGCAATTTCTAATGCCCCTCCCCCCAAAAAATTTCTCTCATAGGCTGTTACAGCTTTACTTACTGTAACCTGTGCTGGAAATGTTCTGTAGCCAGCCTCAGCTCTTTACAGTAGATGAAAAAGAAGACAAAATCACTGTCTCATGCTGGAAGTTCTTATCCACTGCTGATCTTCTGGCTGCCAGTCATACTCGATGTCTGACTGTACCCCCACCCCTACTAGGAAAAAAACTGTAGGTAGCAGTAGAGCTCCCAGTGAAGAGGGTTAGAGAAAAAATCCGGCGTTGTGTCCTTCTGCAGAGCTAGTGGAAATGGGGAACTTGCCCTGAATGACACACCGATTGCACTGAAAAAATACTTGAGTACCTGATTACTATTCAATGAAGTGTAAACTGCTTTGGGTGAACCTGAAAAAGCAGTTGTTAAAATCGTAAATAATAAGGAAAGATCCATCCCTGCATTCCAGAACTGGCCTCTTCATGCAGTCAAAACACTGGTGTCGAGGCGTAGCCTAATGGTTAAGGCACTAGCCTGGAAACCAGGGGCACTGAGTTTGATTCATACTGCAGCTCCTTGTGATTCTGAGGCAGTCACTTAACCCTTCATTGCCTCAGGTACAAAATATGTACCAGTACATAATAGGTAAAGCACAGAAATGCAGTATATAAAATCTCATCCCCTTTCAGAAGGGTGTGGTTGGTTTTTTGTTGGGGGTTTTTTTTTATAGTCATTCATGCAGCATTTAAAACTTCAAGTGCATAATGCATGTGGCATTTATGCTGCATTTTGTAAAAATTTGTTCATCATGCTCAATGCACCTCACTATTAGAAGCTAAGGCTAATCTACCTTGTGCTTTACAGATATCTGCATCACATTCCTTATATAAAGCAGGCTAGGCAACCTGGAAAAAAAATATTGTCTGGAAGGTAATAAGTATTGCATTATCCAGTCAAACACTTGACTCATGCTTTTAATAGCAAATATGTCCTGATAACCAAGGTTCTCACTGCCATCTGCTGTCAGTACATGGTATGCTTTTGGATGAACAAAAGAGGTACCATTCTGGGTCAAATCAGTGATCCAGAGAGCTCAGTCGGTATTCTCTCTCTTTAAAAGTAGCCAATTCAGATTACTTGGTTGTACCCAGCAAAGATAGAAATCCCTTTCATGTTGCTCATTTCCAGAAATGATTTTTCTGTTTCTATTTATTTTTATTTTTTTATGCAGTAGTTATTCTAACTTGAGCAACAAGTGTTACCGATTGGATCGTCTTATCTATGCAAACTTGGATTTTCAGCTCTGACAGAAATTATATTGAAAAAATGAGAACGACTGCAGATAGTGGATGATAAAATGCTTGTTTAGTTGTCAAGTATTGAGCTGCATTTTGAGTTCATTTGTATTCAAAAACAAGCACATCCATCGCATTGATTAGCAATTCTATCTACTTTAGTTTCACCATTGTTACAATTACCCATACATAGCTTAAAGAACTTTAAATAAATAACTCTCAAATTTAGTTTTTTGTTGGTTTTGCAATATTATAATTATAACATTTGCTTTGTTTAGTTTGAGACACTGGTCTACTGGATTGATAGTCTTTAGAGAGGAAGCCTGCTTGTCTGGCCCCAAGAATGAAAGGTTTCCACACATCTGATGTTCTTGCATCAGTTCTTAAAGATATTCAAGCAGAGTTTGCCATCAAATGAAAAATTGTTAGAACAGACAAAAATTCCAACTTTTTGAGAACCTTATCTGTAACTGGCCAGCATGCTGATTATGCTGATATTGAAGATGCAAGTGATGAATTAGACCACACTTCTTCTAATATAGATGATAAACAATATCTGTAGACCTAATCAAGAGATATCAGTAGTATTGCAGCCTGGCCTGATGTGAAGGAACCTTTTACTTAGATTGAGCAATCCACTTTCTGCCAGTGCAGTTACTGAACACCTCAGTAGCTGTGCTAGTTTAATAATGACTTACAAGCATGAGTGTCAATCATTTTCAACATTTAGTTTTACAAAAATCAAAGTGGATTGAACTGTACAGCAATAAAATTGTTGGGATAAAAATTAATACTAGTTGCATTCATTGACATTATAATACTTTTACAAAAAGTATTATATTAAACAATAACTTTTTTTTTACTTTTACTTAAATAATTTTTTAATGTGTTCTTTGCTGTACTTTTACTTTACATGTTTTTACATAGTAACATAGTAAATGATGGCAGATAAAGACCCAAGTAGTCCATCCAGTCTGCCCAACCATACATGCTCCATAAATTAATTATTTAGTTTAAATGGTCCTTTTACTTAGATAGTTCAGAGCCCTGCCCAGTAGTGTGCTTAGGTTCCATCTACTGAAGTCTCTGTCAAAGCTCACTCCAGCCCTTCTTAACCATCCCAGCCATCGAAATCTTCCCCAACCCGTCCTCAACTGAATGTTCATATACGGAACAGAGGCCGTGCAAGTCTGCCCAGTACTAGCCTTAGTTCCTTCAATTTATACCCATTATTTTCTGATTAGAAATCCTCTGTGTTCATCCCACGCTTGTTTGAACTCTGTCTCCGTTTTCTTCTCCACCACCTCCCTCGGGAGCGCATTCCACGCATCAACCACCCTCTCTGTGAAGAAGAATTTCCTAACATTACTCTTGAATCTACCACCCCTCGACCTCAAATTATGCCCCCTGGTTTTACCATTTTCCTTTCTCTGGAATAGATTTTGTCCTATGATAATATCTTTGAAGTATATATATATATATTTTTTTTTTTTTCAATTTTCTATACCGTTCTCCCAGGGGAGCTCAGAACGGTTTACATGCATTTATTCAGGTACTCAAGCAGTTTTCCCTCTCTGTCCCGGTGGGCTCACAATCTACCTAATGTACCTGAACATCTACCTAATGTAATGAACATCTGAATCATATCTCCCTTATCCCTCCTTTCCACTAGGGTATACATATTCAGGGCTTCCAGTCTCTCCTCATTCTTGCTTTGACCAAGTACTTTGAACCACACTGCCTACAATGGATCCAGTTAATAATACTGCAAACAGATAAGCAAACATTTTCAAAAGGGAACTTTGGTGAGAGAAACATGGAAATGTCTCGCAGAGAGTAAAAGGCACTTTTAGGAGAGAGAAGATTGCAAAATAACAATGTTGTTGACAGGAAGTTTCTGTCCTGTAACGTAGTGGTTCTCTATCTTTTTCAGTTGGGACACACTTGACGAGAATGCTTGCACATGCAACACACTGCATATGTGAACCTTTGGGCTGACACAATATGGCCACTCATATGAATTAAAAAGTAAACGTGATCTGGATCCACACAAAATCCTCTCTGTCCCTAACAACAGGTGCAAATCAGAGCGACACACTTCTCCTTGATTCTCATATCACCTGAGTAATAGCAAAATAAGGCTGACTTACAAAGCTGCCATAGAGTTTTCTACCACAGGCTGGCGAGGTCAATGCTCTGACATTCACAGAATTTCTTTGAGCATCAGAGCATTTACCTGCCGGCCCACATATGAAACCTCTACTGCAACGTTGTAAAAGGAGTCCTAAATTTGTCCACTACCAGGCACTTTGGGATGGAAACAGTGGCACGGTGGTTAAAGCTACAGCCTTAGCAACCTGAACATAAGAACATATGTAGTGCCTCTGCTGGGTCAAACCAGAGGTCCATCGTGCCCAGCAGTCCGCTCACGTGGTGGCCCATCAGGTCCAAGACCTGTAGAGTAATCCTCTATCCCCTTTTCCTTCAGGAAATCATCCAGTCCCTTCTTGAACCCCAGTACCGTACTCTGTCCTATCACACCCTCTGGAATCGCATTCCAGGTGTCCATCACCCTTTGGGTGAAGAAGAACTTCCTAGCATTGGTTCTGAATCTGTCCCCTCTTAATTTTTCCGAATGCCCTCTCGTTCTTGTAGTTTTCGGAAGTTTGAAGAATCTGTCCCTCTCCACTTTCTCTATGCCCATCATGATCTTGAAGTTGTGGGTTCAAATCCCATGCTGCTCCTTGTGACCCTGGGCAAGTCACTTAATCCCCATTGCCCCAGGTACATTAGATAGACTGTGAGCCCCCCAGGACAGACAAGGAAAAATGTTTGAGTATCTGAATGTAATCGACATAGGCTATAAGCGGTATATAAATTTTTTTTTTAAAGAAATCTGATCCCCCCCCCCCCACATCTACCATGCAACAGTAGCACCAATTCCTATTATTCAAACAACATGAAACCTACCTAAGAACATGGGGGCCAGACATTACACACACTCTTTCCATTTGTGAGTATTAAATCCTTCCCTGGTGGGTTCCTTCACCATTTGTCTAAGAAAAGCCCATTGTAGGGCATCCACTCTTTCTACTTCTTTCCAGATGGGGTACTCCAATCCACATCTGGTAGATTAAAGTTATCCAGCATCATCACCTCCCTTTTCATTCTGTCCAGTTCTTCTGTTTGCATCAGAGATCTACAGATTACACCATTGTGGATGAGTCCCATCTCCTCTTTCCAATGCAATCCACTAGGCTTAATTTTTTTCCCCTACAATCCCTCTATTTCATCTGCTTTAATATTGGGGGGGGGGGGGGGTTGTTTGTTTATTTTTTTCCATAGAAAGATACTTATATTACAATTTCATCTATTCTAGTGTACTGTATACTAATGAAGGGAATTTAAAAAAAAAATTAATAAAGTAAATTTCTGGAATCTGCGCCATGGCACACAGTTTGAGAGACACTGCAGCAGACAGTTGCCCCAATGTAAAATATTCCATAGAATGATCAGCAATCCTGTTGTGGTAGAGACATAGGGTTAGATTCACTAGGCAAACCGATCATGTACCAATTCACTAACCTGTGTACCGATCCGATTCTGATCCGTGCATGCAAATGAGGGGAAAGAGCATGCAAAGTAGGAAGGGACGCGATACACTAAAAAAAAGAGGGACACCGACTGGGCTGACTGATCCATAATAAGCGACTGCTGAGGACCAGTTGCTCAGGTCCTTTCTGACTTCTCTGCCTTCATCCCGAATCTCCTGCCTGCCCCAATCTCCTGCTCTCAGCCCCGATCTGCTGCCTGTCCTGATCTCCTGCCGCCCCGACTCTCCTGCCCTTCCCCGCAGTGCAAGCCCGTGGTTTTAACCCACAGACTTAAAGCAGGTTAAAACCACAGGCTTGGGGGGTGGGGGGAAGTTTCCTGCTGAAAGCATGCATAGACCATCTACAGCCAAGAAAGATGGTCTGCGCATGTTCAAGGATCGCTCTCTAGTGATCTGTGCGGTCGGTGGGGGGCGTGCTAATGATCGCCCCCATTTGCATGCAGGCCTTTAGTGAATTTGTCGGAGGCCTGCATGCAAACGGACACGGATCAAAGGTTAGTGAATCTAGCCCATGGTCTGTTCACCGAGAATTGCTATCAGCTTTAGCTTCAGCTTCATCTGCACTTCATAGTGACCCAGTCATCACTAGTCTGTTGGGCTGGAGACCAGTATCCAGTTCAACATACATAGGCAATGCCGTTGTTCTTATAGGTTATATTCACTGAACAGCAAAATTTAAGATGAAATGATCCTTTTTTTTTTTGTATGATGAGGTTTGCAATAGCAAAAGCTGTTTGATTTGGTTTACTGAGGAGTCATCATTTGCTTCTTGCGTCTGCTTTTATTTTTTACTTTTAACTGCAAGCATCAGATGTAACCAAGTAAAATGTAGTTAAAATGGGTGAAATGATTGCTTATGTAAAAGTAACAAATGTTATTCTGTATCACTTTGCACTTTGTGTTCCATAGGTCAGCACCTTAGACAGGAGATTTTCATGCCTGTTCAACTTTGATTTTGGTTATTTATCCAGTTTGGTTTTATGATACTCTACATGCCAATATTCGGAACCCCTGAGGAAGAAGTGTTTTTTTTTCGAAACATGGGCAGTGTCGGGTCCGGACCACACGAGCATTAGGACCAGTTTATGTACTTATTTCATATATGTGATATATGTTTTTATGATTTTTGTTGATTTGATTGGTTTTATTGAATAAAGTCCTGCACCCTGTACATTCACCTGCAGTTTGGTTTTGTTTTTTTTGCTTTGCATTTTCACTACAGTTCTTGGTTCTTTTTGTTTTATCCTGTACTTCTTTACATGTAAAAGTAACAAAATTTTACTTTACGGTACAGTAATTTGTTACATTTACTTAGGGAGAAATTCATCAACGGGCGCTAAGTGATTTAGCGCACACTAACCATTAAGACACCCCTTATAATAATAATAATAACAACAACAGTTTATATACCGCAGGACTGTGAAGTTCTATGCGGTTTACATGGTACAAATAGATAGATGAGGTTGGCTGTTATGCTTTGACGGAATGAGGCTTTATGACATCACAATCTCAGCTCTGCTTCCCAAAGACTGAAACTCTTCACACTACTACTACTGTGAATTATTTCTATAGCTCTACCAAACATACACAGCGCTGCTCAAAAGAGCTTACAATCTAAACAGCCAAGAATGTTCCTATGGGCCTCAGCATTTAGCACTTGCTGATGAATTCCACCCCCCCCCCTCTTAGTTATTATACAATGCTGATTATAGGAAGTATGATAGGGTATGAAGGCTACAGAGCTTACATATATTGATTCTGGTACATATTTCTTATGGAACAATTACTTATGCTTGCTAATACTTATGGGGAATTTAGGAGACACCTAAAAACATATCTGTTCCTGAAATACTTAGGCAACTGATTTTTACAACATTTCCCACATTAACTGATCTCTAGAGCCGCTATTCACTAGTTTTAACTTGTTAGTTCTACTCAATTTGTAGCTTTTTTAAATCATTGTAAACTGCATAGAACTTCACGGTCCTGTGGTTTGTAAACTGTTATTATTATTATTATATTATTATTATACAAAACACTTTCTGTCTCTTCAATATCACCAAAATGTGCCCCTTTCCTCTCTGAGCACACGACCCGGAATCCTTGTCCACACTCGTAACCTGACGCTCAGATTATTACAATCCACTTCTAACGGGTCTCCTGCAGTGTCACCTCTCCCCCTTGTGATCTGTGTAAAACTCTGCTGCACGACTCATCTTCTACCAACCTTGCTACGCTCATGCCTCTCCTTAAACCACTTCATTGGCTCCCTTTCCGCCTTCGCATACAGTTCAAGCTCCTACTGCTGACCTACAAGTGTGTTCATTCTGCTGCCCCTCAATCTCTCTCCTCTCTTTTCTCTCCTTATACACCTCCCAGAGAACTCCGTTCCTCAGATCAGCTGCTCTTAGTGGTACCCTTTTCCTCCACTGCTGTTCCTTTCATCTAGCTGTCCCCTATGCCTGGAATAAATTACCTGAGTTTGTCCGCCAAGCCCCTTCCCTTGTTTGAAAGCAAACTGAAAACCCACCTTTTTGATATAGCCTTCAATCCTTAACCTTACTCCTCTGTCCACTATCCCAGCCAGCTGATTAACCGTTCCCTTTAACTGTTCCATGACATTCTGTTTGTCTGTCTTGGCTGTTGTAAGCTCTTTTGAGCAGCACTGTGTATGTTTGGTAGAGCTATAGAAATAATTAATAGTAGTAGTGTGAAGAGTTTCCATCTTTGGGAAGCAGAGCTGAGCTTGTGATGTCATAATGCCTCATTCCGCCAAAGCATAACAGCCAACCTCATCAGTGATGTCACAATGGCTTGATTGTCCTGTACTCCCCACTGCCCACCAACCCAGTCAGCTGATTAACCGCTCCCCTTAACTGTATCCATGACATCCTGTTTGTCTGTCTTGGCTGTTTAGATTGTAAGCTCTTTCGAGCAGGAACTGTTTTCTTCTTTTGTGACTCTGTACAGCGCTGCACGCGTCTGGTAGCACTATAGAAATAATAGTAGTATCGTGGCATTTCTTCCTTTCTTTTCTTGACATTTTGCTTCCTTTAGCAGACGTCATAAAAACACGGGTGCCACACAAATAGGTTATCTCCATAAGAAAGAAACAACCTGCCTCAAACTCCTGCTATGAGGACTGCATCCAGAAACAAAAAAAATAGGCAGATCATTAATTCTATTGCAATATCCTCTACTATTGCAATATCCTCTACTTTCCTTGTCCCACCTACTTAATAAAACAACTACAGACCGTCCAGAACACTGCCCTCAGACTGATCTATTCCCTTGGAAAATTTGACCACATCACCAACGCCTTCCTAGATTCACACTGGCTTCCAATACAAGCCCACATCCAATTCAAGCTATATTGCATATTATTCAAAAACATTAAACGGAACGGCACCCTCCCACCTAAACAACCACATATATAGGAACCTCTCTTCCAGACAGAGGAGAACCCAATCCCCTTTCTCCTACCCCCCCCTTATAAAGGAACTAAGCGCAAAAAGATGTAGGACAACCTACTAGCAACACATGCAGCTAAATTGGACCCCTCCATCACCAACCTACTGACAGCTTCAACTGACCTCAAAGCTTTTCGAAAAGAAATCAAAACCATACTATTCAAGAAATTCATCCTAATTTCCTAACCCCTTCTCTTCTCCCCTCTCTCCCCCTCTTAGGATCCTCCCTTCAAAATGTTATTTAGACCTAATGCCTTTAACTGTATTCCTCTTCCTGAAAACGTCCAGCTATCGTTTTGATGTATTAGGCCCAACGTCTTTGATTGTATTCCTCTTCCTGGAAATGTCCAGTTTTCTTTTTGATGTAATCCGCTTAGAACTGAAAGGTACAGGCAGAATAGAAGTCATTAATGTAATGTAATGTAATTCAGTGAAGCATTAAGCAACAATCACCAACAAGGAAATACAGTACCATAATTCCTTTCAGTAATGCAAAAAAAAAAAGGGGGGTTTTGTAGTCCTGCTTCCTTCCTTGATAAGGAAGGCACTGCAGAGTAGTAGCAGATACTTAACTTAAATAAACAAGTGAGAGTGTTGCTATCACACATTGCAACTATGTAAGTCAGTACACTATGATCAGATTCCAAACATAGCCTTCCCAAACAGTATCTGTACTTTTCTTCCCTTGCCAATCAGGAAATGCTAGGGTTTTGTATCTTTCCAGCCTGACCTTCAGCAATAAAGTTATTCTTTGAACAAATGCTTGTTCCTAAATTTGTTGATTCTAGGCACAATGTCTGGGTTTTGCTTTGCAGAAACAGGTTCATAGACAACGGCGCGAAAGACAAAAGTGCGCGCCGACAATTGAGCGCAGCGTGCGCCGCCGCAAATTACAGTTTTTAGGGGCTCCAACGGGGGGTTTTGTTGGGGAACCCCCCCAGTTTACTTAATAGACATCGCGCTGGCGATATGGGGGGTTGTAACCCTCCACATTTTACTGTAAACTGAACTTTTTCCCTAAAAACAGGGAAAACGTGAATGCGGCACGATGTCTATTAAGTAAAGTGGGGGGTTCCCCCCCACACACCCCCGTCGGAGCCCTAAAAACAGTAATTTAGAGCGGTGCGATGGTGCGCGCTGCGCTCAATTGTCTGGGCGCGCCTTTGTCTCGGCGCGCTTTTGACCTGACACCCCAGAAACATACAAAAGAGAACCTTGTGTATGGGTTAAATATATAGGGTGCCCACAAAAACACGCCTTGATTTTAAATGGTTACAAAACCAAAATTTATTGGCATATGCTTTCACCTTTGAGGCTACAGTTTCATCAACTCATAAAGTTTCATCCAGTATCTGTTGATGTGTGCCCCCCGCCTGTTACTCGGCAAACATCGATGCGATAATCGAGCTCGCACCAGACTCTCCGAAGCATATCCGGCGTGATCGCGTTTATAGCTTCAGTGATGCGTTCCTACAGATCATCCATAGCTACGGGTAGTGGAGGTACGTATACTCTGTCTTTCATGTACCCCCCCCCCCCAAAAAAAAAAAAAAAAAAAGGAAAAAAGTCACAAACAGTATTGTCCGGTGATCTCGGGGGCCACTTGAGAAACACCTGGTCATTTTGTCGCATTGCATTGTCTATAGGTTGTCACTTCTGCACCAATTGCAGCTTATAAGGGTGAAAGTGCAAGCGATTGTGTAAGATCTTGCTTACCGTGCTTTTTGGAACTTGTATTTGCTGTCTTTTTTTTACATAAATAATAATTTATATTCCGCATATCCTACAATTCTATGCGGATTACAAATTTTTCCCTAACTGTCCCATTGGGTTCCCACTCTATCTAACGTACCTGGGGCAATGGGGATTAAGTGACTTGCCCAGGGAGCAGTGCGGGATTCGAACCCACAACCTCAGGGTGACAAGCCTATAGCTCTAACCACTGCACCACACATCTTATTTATAAACATATTCCAATAAGTTTTGATTTTGTAACCATTTAAAATCACCCTGTATTATTAATTTCTTTGCTGGCTCAAAGCAGAATCCATTTCCCGGCACTGTGTCTGGGAAAACAAACATATCTTTAACATATCACCACTGATGCTGACGCCTCCACCTCTCACTTGGGTTATGGTGGAGTGGAGGCAATTCTGCACCTCCTCACTGCTTCTAGCTAATTAGGCCTATGTTCTTTCTTCACATCCAAAAGCTATTTCTAGGGAAATTCTGCACACAATATATTCATAATTTCTTTCATATTTTTTTGCACAGAATTTGCCATTCGTAACACTCAACTTCTTCCAAACAGCACCCCCCAACACACACACAAAATGTTTGTCCTCTTTAGCACTCATGCTCACTTCAACGAGTCATTTTCCCACAAGTCTTTTCTGCCTTCTCAGTTTTCACTCTCTCTAACCCAGTAAGATCCCAACTTCTATTGTCCCCTAGGTCTACCACTACTACTACTACTTATCACTTATATAGTGCTGAAAGGCGTATGCTGTGCTGTACATTTTGACATTTATAGATGGTCCCTGCTCGGAAGAGCTTACAACCTAACTTGGACAGACAGACATGAGTTGTGGATGCAGAACCCAAGGTGAGAGGTAGGAGTCGAAAGCACTCTTAAAGAGGTGGGCGTCTAACTGGGCCTTGAACACTGCCAGAGATGGAACCCGCTGTATGGATTTGAACAGCTTGTTCCAAGCATATGGCGTAGCAAGGCAGAAGAGAGCCGAATAGATGAGCACAGAAAGGAGGGACTTACCAACTGGGTGGGAGGATCATAGGGGGAGATAAGTGAAGAGAGATAGTGAGGGGCAACTAAATGAGTGCATTTGTAGGTCAGTAAGAGAAGTTTGAATTGTATTCAGAAACGGATGGGAAGCAAATGACGTGACTTTAGGAGAGGGGTAATGTGAGTATAGTGGCTCTCCCGGAATACGAGTCATGCAGCCGACGGATTGGAGGGGAGCAAGATGGCTAAGTGGAAGGTCTGAGAGTAGCGAGTTGCAGTAGTCTAAGCACGAGATGAGAGCATGGATAAGTGTTTTGGTAGTGTTCTCAGAGAGAAAGGGCCAGATTTTAGTAATATT
Source organism: Geotrypetes seraphini (assembly GCF_902459505.1). Classification (NCBI taxonomy): domain Eukaryota; kingdom Metazoa; phylum Chordata; class Amphibia; order Gymnophiona; family Dermophiidae; genus Geotrypetes; species Geotrypetes seraphini. The sequence continues at coordinate 19,776,404 of NC_047098.1, forward strand.
ATAGAGGAAGAAGCAGCATGTTTTAGGTCTCTGCCTCTTAAGCATCTTCCTCTCCTTTCTTCACCCTCCTATGTACATACATCCACCTCTTCTTCCTACCCCCAGGCACATACCCCAACATATACTCCCCACCTCACCGTCTTTCTCCCTCCCCCCACATTATCTAGTTTGCTTCTTTTATCCCCATGGCACACCCCAAAGCTTGCTCTTCATACCTTCATGGCACACCCTCAGTCAGTGGCATCGTGAAAGTGGTAGGTCATGGGACCAGGAAATGATGTCAGCGGGAGAACTGAGGCCGGCGCGAGCAGCAGGTCAGAGATGCTGCTCGCTGCCTGCAACCATTTGAAGAGGTATGCTGGAGGGGCCTGCGCATCAGGAAAGGAATGTGGGGGATGGGCAGCTGCGGCAGGAAAGAGTGCAGGGGCACATGGTGCCTCCTTCTCTCACTGCGCTGCTGTTCATCCCCCCCCCCCACCTACTTTTAGGTTTAGTTCCTCACAAACATAATCTTCTGAAAACGTGGCGAGGTCTACCTCATTTTTATTCCTGCTTGTGTGTTTTCTGCAGTGGCGCTTCCAACCCTTCCTCAGTGAACACTGAACAAATACCAGTTAAGCAATTATTTTCCTTTATCAGCCTCAACGCATTCCTCCCTTTCACTTTTTGAGTTTCATAACCCCAATGTTTGCACTTCCTCCTCTCATTAACATATCTGAAAGAGCCTCCCCCTGCATTTTAGAGTTTTATTTTGTCTTCCATTTCATTTGCATCTTTGCTTTGACTACTTTTGCGACATCTCTTAGCTTTTTCAGATTATGGCTGTCTGGTGTTCTCTCTGTAATCTCTTGCAGTTTATGAATGTTTGCCTTTTTTCTTAACTTTTTCAACTGCTGCTTTCAAAAACCATAATAGCCTCTTTTTGCTCTTCTTTACTTTCCTAAAAATAAAAAAAAACAAAAAAAAAAAACGGTTTCTTTTTCTTACATCTTGTTTCTGTTTTGTTCATAGAATTTATCACGTCTGCTAGGTTTTTCCATCCAGCTAACAACTTGAAATCTTTCCCTCAATTTTGAATGAACCATCCTGCTTATTGTTAGTATTGAACTACAGTAGATTCCATTAGGGCCAGCTCAAGGGATTGTGGCACTATTTATACAAAAGTAACAGACAAGATTTTTACAGACATCGTAAATCACAAGTGAATCATAATTTCATAAATCCTCACAGAACAGTTCATCCTAAAACCAGCATTAGCCAATACATCTTTTATTGAAATGCTTCTAGACATAATGTAGTTTTAAATATATATATATGAATATCAGATAGCGCCCTTAGCGGTCCAGTTCATTTGTTCCGCAGCGTTACTCCCAAGATGGAAATGCATTTTTGAGAAGTCTGTCAATGATAATCGTATCGCACCTTCAGATCGCAAAGTTCTGAGCGGTCGGAAGATTGCCATAGTTTGTGATAGATACCAAGGTATCCCTTGCTTTTGCACCCTTTCCCCCACCCCAATCTTGGGAGCAATCATAACATGAGTCACATCAATAGTCCCTTCCAATCCCAGCTACCTTAGCATGAGGCTTTTTAAGTCCTAGCCCCCCTCCTCCCTGAAATCACCGAGCCCTGCCCTATTCCAATCTCAGCTTCCCCGGCATCACCTCTTTTCCAATCCTAACTTCCCAGATCCTGCATCAGCTCCCTTCCAATCCTAGTCCCTCCAACATCAGCCCCACACCATCAACCCCCTTCCTTCAAGAGTTCACCCCTCCAACTATCAGTCCCTGCCCAGCCCAGCCTCAGCATCAGTCTTGTTCCAGTCCAATCCCCAATCGTAGCCCTTCCCCAGTATTAGCTTCCATGCTGTGTATTTCACTAGCATGTTGAAATTCTTCAGCTGTTGGGTAATAGGTTCCAGTATTAAAGGTTTTGCAAAATCACTCAACACCCTTCTTACACAAAGTTACTTCCAGGTAAGTGCCAGAGCTCTCAGAATTTTGTTTAGTTGAATGCAGACTTAAATGTTTCATATAAGAGTTCGGCACAGATGACAGAAACTATGTACTAAAATAACTTTTTAAAAAAATTATAAATCTTTATACTAAAATAACTTACCGGTAATTAGAATGACAGTGAACAATTCTACTTTAATTTGAGCTTTCCTGGCTAGTTAAATTTTAACAGGGACAGAATTATTGTAACAAGGAAGGAAATTTGTATGGAGAAGCAGCTTATTGGTATTCTAACTTTTCTTAGAGCTGTAGAATACACTGCACAACAAAGTTTTTGCTTCCTGAACACTGCTGGGTGTTTCTTATAGAATTTTGGGTGCTGATCATGAATATTACATCAAAAATTACCCATCACGTACCATTTCAGAGAAATCTTCAATTTTGTCGTGATTTTTTCTTATATTTGGATGCAAACAATTTTTTCTCCCATAAGTGTCTTATCAACCAGGTATAACTGGAATATCTGTGGAGACCTCAAAGTCGTTGCTCTGTTACTAGGACTGCAGCTTGGCTATACAAAGTACTGCTGTTTCATCTGCGAATGGGACAGCCGAGACAGAGAGTCGCACTATTCTAGAAAGAACTGGCCACTCCGTAAAAAGTTAGTTCCAGGACAGAAAAATGTAGCACATGAATCGCTTGTTGACCCGACAAAGATATTTTTGCCTCCTCTTCACATTAAACTGGGACTCATGAAGAATTTTGTGAAAGCAATGAACAAGGAAGGGGAAGGTTTTCGTTATTTAAGACAGATGTTCCCAAGAATAACTGATGCCAAGATCAAAGAGGGTATTTTTGTTGGCCCCCAGATCAGACATGTTATGAGTGACAAGCGATTTGAAGATCTGTTAGTTGGGCCGGAAAAAATTGGCTGGAAAGCCTTGAAAGACGTTGTTGACAATTTTCTGGGCAATTACAGAGCCCCAAACTACATTCAGCTGGTAGACAAACTTCTCAAAGCATACAAGAGAATGAAGTGCAATATGTCACTCAAGATTCATTTCCTCCATTCACACTTGGACTTCTTCCCCGCAAATCTCGGTGCTGTGAGTGACGAGCACGGTGAAAGGTTTCATCAAGACATAGCTACGATGGAGAAACGATACCAGGGCAATTGGAATCCGTCAATGCTTGCCGACTATTGTTGGATGCTACAACGTGATGCACCAGACACTGAATATAAAAGAAACTCGGGAGCAAAACACTTTTAATTCTGTTTCATTTAGTCGCTTGTGCGAAACGTAAACTTGACTATATATTTTATTGTCAGTAAACATAAAAATGTCTATTTCTCATAGTTCTTACGTGATGCAGTAAAACCAAAACCATATTTGAGCATACCAAGTTGGTACCTGTCATAATCACCAAAAACTTTTCAGGAATCAAGACTTAACCAAAAAATTGTTGTGCAGTGATATTAGTACTATGAAACATTTGCATTTTTATAGGTTTATTATTTTCTTTTACATGAATTTGAAGGATTTAGGGGTCCTTTTACTAAATTGCACTGGGCGTTAACACATGCTTAATGCAAGAAAAATGGCCTAATGCAGGATGTAAGGTTTTAGCACTAGCGGTTTTAGCAACTCTTATGTTCAAAAACATTTGATATATCAGCTCTCTAAAATGGAGCAATTGCTTCTATTGATCATAATGTAACCCTAGGATTATCATTATGTCTTTGCTCGCTAGTTGTCATCCAAGTTGTGCCAGAAATTACAGAGAAATGAATGTTTCCATTTATACGTGAATATTAATAAGAATAGCTTTACTGGGTTAGACCAATGGTCCATCAAGTCCAGTAGCTCGTTTTCACAGTGGCCAATCCAGATCCCTAGTATCTGGCCAAAACCCAAGGAGTAGCAATATTTCATGCTACCGATCCAGGGCAAGCAGAGGCTTTCCCCATGATAAATAGGATCTCTTTGCTTATGTAGAATGTTAACTGTGATCTTCTTACATTGCTAATGCAGAAGCTCTTTGATCTCCTTTTCAATGGAACTATGAATATCCTATTAGTCCTTCACTGCTATCTGAGCTATTCTTTTTATTTCTCCTGGGATGGTGCAAGCTACCCTAAATTTCTCCTCATGCCAGACTTCTTCTCCACTTCCTTTTATGTAAGATGATGTAAATCCAATGTACTTCCTTTTTCTGTCCACCACAGTAAAGTTCTGAAATGTTTCCTCAGAATGTACTTACCAAATCAGAGTTTGCAATCACATTACCTCAATCTTCACACTTGAGCTTAACAATTATGGGTTCTTTTTGTTATTCTTTTGCAATGAACATTGTCTTTGTGGGAAATTTACCAAGTAGCTGAGGATTTGTGGCAGAGGCATCAGAGAATTTGGCTTTTTAATATTATGCTATGTCACAGCCAATCAACCATTAAAACTATCCACCATGCTGTGTATTGTCTTAGGGAAGAGGTTACAGATTTTTCCAAGACCACTGATTGCATTCTTATGCCATGGGAGTGCTGTAGACTATTTCAAAATAAAGTACAATTAACAAGTCTGAAAAAAAAAGCTAAGCAAATATTTTGAGTGGCCTTAGACAACCTGGATCAATCAGAGCCTCAGGCCCATTCCCGGTGCATCCCAAGATGCACAGGGGAGGGGAATTCTCATTTAGGGGAGCTGGGAGGAGTGGGTCTGTGTCCCTTCTGCTCTTCAACTTTGAGGGGAGGGAGGCAGGGGAGAGTGGGCATCTCTCCTGCTTGGGGGGTGGGGGGGTCAGTCGCAGTGGGGATTTTAGTGCAGCAGGAGAGTGTAGGCATCTCTCCCACTGCGGCGGTAGCGGCGGGGAGGGGTGCTGTCGTTCCGGGAGGAGGGTGGTGTTTGCCACCGCTGATGCCAGGAAGGGGTGTTGTGATGCAGCGGAGAGAATGAGCATCTCTCCCGCTGCATCACAACACAGGGGTTTCTAGCAGTCTTGACACTGACTGGCACCTCCAGACCAGTCGCTTTTTTTAGCTGCCAAAAGCTGACGCCGCTTTTTAAAAATGGCTCAGCATTTTTTAAGAATCCTCAGGAGGGCTCATTTCAGTGTTGAAGAGCCCATTTGCATGTCAGTGTCGGAGACTGCTAGAATCCTCACTAAAGAGGGAGATAAACCCTTTTGATAATCCGTCACTAAACCGCCGGAAAACAGTTTAGCGGCAGCGTTAAAGTTTTGAGAATCTGGGCCTGAGTGGGGGGAGGGCTGGGTAACTATACTTACAGGCGGTACAGTAGGCGGGAAGCCTGGCACCAGGGCAGAAAGCTCTTCTAGAGTTTTCTTTGCTTGGAACTAGCCGGGATTGGGCGCAGGGTGACCACACCATATGTGTCAGCTGTCCAGGGAGCAACCTCAGTTGCTGCTGCTGGCTGCCCGAAGATGCAATTATGGTGGCCGGCCTGGGGAAGAGGTCAGTGGCGGAGATGGGAGAGCCGGCTAAACCCTGACAGACTCCCCCATTTAAAAAAAACACCCCAAAACCCCCGTCCGGAAAGAGGACTGAATTTGTCTCCTGCTCTCTCAACCCCCTCAAGGTCCTGCTTTTGTCCTTCCTGCCTCCTACCCAGCCAGCATAACACCCGTCCCCACAAGTTTTGTTGCAGTCCCTGTCCCATTCCTGTAAAGTTCATCCTTAACCGTGCAAATTTCCAAACGCTCATGATTTTTCAAGTGTTTTGAGGCTTGTGAAGCTGAGGACCTCAGCAGAACGAGATTTGGGAGTAATCATCAGTGCAGACATGAAGGCTGCCAAGCAGGTAGAGAAGGCCACATCCAAGGCAAGGCAAATGATGGGATGTATCAAAAGAAGTTTCGTCAGTCGGAAACCAGAAGTCATAATGCCGCTGTACAGGACCATGGTGAGACCTCATCTGGAGTACTGTGTGCAGTTCTGGAGACCACATTACCGTAAAGACGTGATTAGAATCGAGTCGGTTCAGCGGATGGCCACTAGGATGATCTTGGGGTTCAAGGGTCTCTCATACGAAGAGAGACTGAGCAGACTGCGGCTCTACACTCTAGAGCAGGGGTGTCAAAGTCCCTCCTCGAGGGCCGGAATCCAGTCGGGTTTTCAGGATTTCCCCAATGAATATGCATTGAAAGCAGTGCATGCAAATAGATCTCATGCAGATTCATTGGGGAAATCCTGAAAACCCGACTGGATTCTGGCCCTCGAGAACCGACTTTGACACCTGTGCTCTAGAGGAACGCAGGGAGAGAGGGGACATGATTGAGACATTTAAATCACAGGACGGGTCGAGGTGGAAGATGTCATCCTCTTGCCCAGGGGACCCTCGACCACAAGAGGGCATCCGCTTAAACTCAGAGGAGGGAAGTTTAGTAGTGACACCAGGAAGTATTTTTTCACGGAAAGGGTGGTAGATCACTGGAATAAGCTTCCGGTGCAGGTGGTCGAGGCCACCGGCGTGCTTGACTTTAAAAGTAAATGGGACATGTACGTGGGATCCCTACATAGCACGAATCACTAGCATCTAGACTTATCGGGGTGGGTTAGTAGAGTGGGCAGACTTGATGGGCTATGGCCCTTTTCTGCCGTCATCTTTCTATGTTTCTATGAGGACGGAGCTTGCAGGAATGGTGACGGAAAAAAAATTCGTCCCCCGTGTCATTCTCTATCTCAAACGCCCCATTGGCGGTGCCTTTTTTTTTTTTTTCAATTCTTGCTTGTGGAAACCTCTGGCAGCGACCAGCAAATACGGCCACGGGCTTCATCCGTTCAGCCTTCCTGGACGCTTCCCACGCCCAAGTGCGGGAACCGGAAGTTACGTCAGAGCGAAGGCGACGGGGAAGGCACGAGCGGCGCCGCTGCATCGCTGCCAGCGGTTTCGCCCGGGCGAAAGCAACTTTGAAAGAGGTAAACCCGGGATGGGGGTTGAGGGGGAGAAGGGCGTTAGGGAGGCCGGGGGGCTCGCCGGCCGGGGAGGAGCAGGACGTCGCTGTTGTGGGAAGATGAGAAGGAAAACAAACAAAAAAAAACAAAACCCCTTCTATCTACGGGGACGGGGGGGACGTGAAAGCCCGGGTGCCATGGCAACCTAGCACCCGGGATTTGTCGAGCCCCCGATTTGAAGTCATTCGTTGTGTGGCCTAATTTCCTGGCTTCTGTACTTTGTTGTTGTTAGTAGGTATTTCATTGTTGGTTCTGGAGTACTTTCCTGGGTTTCTTTTCAGCTTTTGAGTTGTGCTCTGTGTGTGTCATTGCATAATGTGGGTTACCAAATATGATGAGTTTCATGGAAATAAATACAGTAGAAATAAAACAAAGGGGATGCCTTAATTAACTTAGTGCATTGTATCACCTGCATTGCTTTTGTTTTGATTTGTTTATTTGTATATATTAACCTTAAACAGTGGACTAAGGGCTGCCGCACCATTTCACTTATGGAACTAAAGTAATGATCATTTGGGAATGTAGAAGAACCACAAGGCAAAAGCTGTGAACTAGTTTTTCATAACATGAATCATCAACACAGATTCAGCTTCTATTCTTGGCAGTTGTTAAATAAAATGGAGTACATTTTAATTAAGCATGTTTTCTAGTGACTTACCATAATGTCATTCCAGACCTAGAAGGCTGATATTGTTTACCTGTAGTCACTTGACAATAATATCGATTCGGTATCCTTGTATTTAAAAAAATTACATAGATTCCCTGTAATGAATGATTTTCTGGTTGTTATTATTAAAATTGGTAATCATATAATACAAACACTCCACCGCTGTAAGGATTGTATGCTTTGTACGTTTATAATAAAAACCAAAAGAATTATATAGATTACATTGAGATGAAATCTGAATGGTTTCATACTATCCATATAAGAGAAGTCTAGAAGGAGATCAGCTTTAAGAATTATCTTTCACAGCAGCATTCAGGTACTAAATAGTGCCTATATTCAGTACCACTAAAATTATGGAATACAGTAACTTAAATGCTACAGCCAGCATTTAATTTATTTCAAGTCACCACTGGATAAATATCACACCATTTATTTATATGTCTAGTAAGTAAGTAAAGAGACCAGTATTTCAGAAAGTAACACTTTTTTGCTAAACATGATATTTTTCAAAGTATAGCAAAAATAATATCCAGATGGAACAAATTCTTGTTTACCTTATACCAGCCTAATTATCCCCCCCCCCCCCCCTTTACAAAGCTGTGCTAGCGTTTTTAGTGCTGGCTGCTTTGGTAACAGCTCCAGTGCTTATACAATTCCTATGAGCGTTCAACTGTTACCGTCCCAGTCGACACTAAAAACACCAGCGCGACTTTGTAAAGGAAGGGGATATGTTGGTTTTTCATATTTCCACTTAATATTTCTCCCATAGGAGGGGCCTTAGGCACCTGGGCCAGTCGGAGTCTTAGCTTTCCTTCCCAGTTCATCCCAGGATTGCACAGTGATTCCCAGGATGCACTGGGAAGGAGGCCTAAGACTCCGATTGGCCCAGGTTGCACTGGGAAGGGGAAGGCCCGCCATTTTGGAGTGGCGGGCCTGCTGGCCGGAGGGTGTAAACATCCCTCCGGCTGGACTAATGCAAAAAAGTATGGAGAGGTGGGGGTGTCTAGAAGCTTGAGAGGGTCTAGAGGGGGGTGTCATCAGTTGGGGCTTGTTCAGAAGTTGGGGGGGGTTCCAGCAAAAGGTAGTGGGCATTCCTCCTGCTGGGGGAGGGTGTGGGGGTTCCTTCTGCAGGGGACTTCACGGGGGGTTCTGGGGTTCTGGCAGGAAGGAGTGGGCATCCCTACTGCTGAGTACTTCACGGGGAGGGGTCCCTGCTGCAGCCACTCGGCTGATTGGGGCAGGGGGATTCCCTTGCTGCGATCACCTCAGCAGCCGTATCTATTTGAAATGTGGACCAGCATTTTGCTGGCCTACACTTCACGTGTCTGTCACTGCCCTGGGGAGACGCCTAGGGCCACTTTAGCTTGCCGAAGGCCACCTCAAGATGAAACCACACCCATGCCCAGCCTTGGGCGAGCTTAAGTGTCCCGATGCATCTCTTTCAACCGTGACAAATGCCTACAGTGTAGGTGGCCTGCCTCGGAGGGTTTTTTTTGTTGTTGTTTTTTTTTTTTTAGAAAATGTGTATCCTGTTTGGCAGGTTAGACAGCGATAGGACATCTACTGCTGTCTACAGTCGGAACGCTGTTTATAGAATCTGCTCCTTAATATTCAATAAATGATCCCTTCTCAGAGGAGCTTACAATGTAATATAGACAGACAGGACATCTCATGGTTGGGGAGTTTCTGGTAGAAGGAATGATACAATGGGTATAGGTATTGTGGCGGGGTCAAGCCATGCACGCTCGGATCTAGTCCCTACAGTACCAATGAGGTGTGCAGGTTTCACAAAATAAACAGTCTCTGTTTTGCTTTTGAAAGTGCAAAAAAAAAAAAATTATTTTCCTCTGAATTTCTTTGCTGCTTTCAACACAGTTCATGCTTCAAAAATACAGCAAACTTTTCAAATATCCAACAGTTCAGGATTTCAGTATTCCAGCTTTTTGTCCCCTGGGCTTCTGCTTTAACACAGTCCAAGCAGCCTTTGCAAATAGGACCAAAGTTTGCTTCTTATTGCCCACAGGCAACTCTAGGCAGTGCTCCTGCCTGCATTCAATTCTCAGACTGCTACTACTATCCACAGTCCAATAAAGGACACTCTCTTGTGCCCATCTCCAAAGAGCACTCACAATACTGCCCTGACTCTCTCTCTAGCTGGGGCTAGTATGTGTGGAAACTTGCACCACCCAAATACAGATTAATGGACCCTGTACACCACCCATTAACCAATTAATCGGTGGCTCACTTCCATAGGAGCTACTTCTCTGCAATATGGCTCCCCTCTCGAATTCTGTAAAAGCCCTCGATTCTTACAGCCTATGCAAACTTCTTTTCAGAATCCTCCCCCTCCCAAGCTAATCTTGCTCTGGGAAATTAACTCTTGCTTTGCCTGGGAGTTCCTGACTGCAGTTTCCAACGAGGTAGTAGTATTGGGATGGAAACTTTCTCAATGTTTCCTAAGGTGCCCTGCAGCATTCTCAGCTTTGCAGCCCTGCCTTGCCATTTCTCCTGCTCCTCTGGCTCTTCCTGTTCTTGCCACTCCTCTCTCCAGCTCTCAGATGTGGAAACTTTATTCTTTCCGGGCTATAGCCCTGCTTGATGCACATCAGCCCTGTTGACTCCTCCCCTTTTTGCTTGCCAGTTCTTACAGTTTGCTTTCATTTTCTGGGAATATGCACTGGTTTGCCAAAAATAGGGTTAGCAGCAGAGTCTCTGAATGAGACAATTTCTTGCCTGTCATAGTATCTAATAGTAAGTGGGAGTTAAGAGTTGAAAGCAGCTTTGAAGAAATGGGCTTTTAGTTTGGATTTGAATACTGCTAGAGACAGAGCATGATGTATTGACTCTGGCAGCCTGTTCCAGGTATACGGCAGGAAAAGAAAGAAGGGTCAGAGTCTGGAGTTAGTGATGGAGGTAATGGGTACAGATAAGAGGGGGCTTACCAAATTTAATGAGTTCTCATTAAACTTGTTAGTGTTCAATAGTTCTAGTTCTTACTTAATTTTCATGTTGGTTAATCTTCACAGCAGAGAGCTGATCCTGGGTCAAGGTTTTTTTGTGGCTATGACGTTATAGACATTGTACACTAGTCCTTTAGAAAATTTTCTTCCTCTCTTTTTAGTCATAAAGAACTGACCTGTTTACTACACTGACATATTGGGATGGGCTAAAATTAAAAGTGTAGAATTCTTAATTGATTTCATGATGTATAATGACAGATGTATGCAATTACCAAAAAGCAATTAAAATTGTACATGTTTTCAGTAGAGCTTCTGATAGAAGGTGTAATTATTTAAAATCTCATTTTTTTCAACATGTTAAACCAGTCCAGCTGGGTTGTAACCCCTTTTCTACTAGCAGATGGGAGGTAGAGATACTGACCTGTTCCAGTGACATTGTAGGTATAAGGGCTGGTGCAGGCTGGAATCTTTCAGTATTTCTCTACCTCCAGCAGTTGGTGAAGTTGGGCCAGTGCAGTGCTCAGTGTTGTGTCACAACGATCTCCAGAAGCCCATGACAGTATGGGCTGGTTGCACGTTATAAAAGGGCATGCCTCTCAGAATAGCTTTGTGGGTAACTGTGACAATGGATGCCAGTCTTCTCAGCTGGGAGGGCTCACTGCAACAGACACCCGATCTAGGGCCGTTGGTTGGCCTCCCAAAGGAAGTGGTCGATCAACAGATTGGTGCTTTGAGCCATTCGACTGGCGTTGCAGAAGCTGGAGAAGAGTCTGGAGGAACAAGCAGTAAGTACAGTCTTCTCAGACAATGCTACTGCAGTGGCATATGTCAATTTCTAAGGAGGCACCAAGAGTGCACAGATGAGTCTGGAGGCCTGCTCACTATTTTGGTAGACAGAGTTTCATCTGTAGGCTCTTTCAATGGTGCATGTAGCAGGAGTGGACAATGTCCAGGCTGATTTCTCCAGCAGCCAGACACTGGATTCAGGAGAATGGACGCTGTCTGCTGCAGCCATCCAATCCATTTTTCATTGCTGGGGGTCGCCCAATGTTCAATCTGATGGTGACAGCAAGAAACAAGGTGGACCGCTTCTTCAGTTGAAGACCTGAGCCTGGAAGCACAGGTCTGGATGCTCTGGTCCTGCCATGACCAAAGAACGAGCTCTTGTACGTGTTTCCTTCGTGGCTCATGATAGGATGGCTATTCCACCTGATTGCAAACCATCTGAGGAAAGTCATTTTCGAGGCACCAGATTGGCCATGCAGTCTGTGGTATTCAGATCCAGTGCATCTTCAGAAAGGTGCAGGTCTCAGACTTCAAGTACAGCCAGAACTTCTTTCTCAGAGGCCAGTGGTCATAGAAGATCCAGAGCACTGCTGTTATGGCATGGCTCTTGAGCGTGTGGCGTTTGCGCACAAAGGATACTCGGAGGTAGTGATTGCTACTCTTTCCAGAGCCAAAAAGCCTACAGCGATCTCTAGTTATGCTAAGGCATGGGAAATATTTCACCATTGGTGCATTAAGTCAGTGGTTCCCATCCCTATCCTGGAGGACCACCAGGCCAATCAAGTTTTCAGGCTAGCCCTAATGAATATGCATGAGAGAGATTTGCATATAATGGAAGTGACAGGCATGCAAATCTGTTCCATGTCATGAAACAAGAGAGACCCTTGTCAAGGCCAGCTTGGAGGAAAGCTAACACCATCGAGATCAAAGCAGAGAATGGCTCCGCATTCTCCTTAATGCAGTGGTCCCAAACCCTGTCCTGGAGGACCACCAGGCCAATTGGGTTTTCTGGATAGCTCTAATGCCATCTAGTGTGAGGGTCATCTTCAATGGACTCTCTTTCCCACTTAAACTACTTTCTCTAAAATTTTACTTTGTAGGATAATGGGGCAGACTCACCATAAACTGCAGTCATGTGTTCATGGATCACCTTTGGCTTTTTCTCTTCTTTTGTGAGAGATTTTTATAATTGAATGGTGCTCCAAATCTAGACATTTCTTAATTTGCATGAGGACTTTCCTGATATCCTGTCTCTTGGAATGTTAGACTCGCCCTGAAACACAACTATGCATAAGTAACCTTGAGACATGTCACAACATGCACAGACTTATTTCAACATGCTTGTCTTTCATACGTGGGTAGATAAATTATTGAACGCCCCTCATAACTGTCCAACCAGAATGATACATCTATCTGCTAGAAAAGATATTAGCAAAGTAAGAACCTAATCTCTTTTTAGCACATGTTACTTTTAGATTTATTTAGTATTTGATATACTACTCATTGATAATTTATCTGTCCAGTTTGCAGTCATTAAATATTAGCTAATAAAAAGAGAGCTGAGACAGGAAAAAAAAAGGAAAAGCTATTAAAGCAAGTTACATATTTTGACAAGTGAAAGATAGCAAAGAAGTAAAAAGTCTGTGAGTCTCATTAATTTTTTGAATTGTATTTTTAATGTATGATTTTGTATATTGCTCTAATTATGAAAACAGAGGGCAGTAAATTAGCAGAAATAAATAGACATTTGGCAAATCTCAATTCAAGGTACTTTGTCAGAAATATATGTAAAGTTAGTGTTAGAGGAAAGAATCAGTTTGAGTTTACTTTTCCATCTGAGCTCTGAAGGCACTACAGGCAAAATGTATATGGCTTGAATGTGACTTGTTTATTACAGTGTTTTTCAACCTTTTTTGGGCAAAGGCACACTTGTTTCATGAAAAAAATCACGAGGCACACCACCATTAGAAAATGTTAAAAAATTTAACTCTGTGCCTATATTGACTATATATAAAGTAATTCTCTTGAATAGGAATCAAATAAACACAAAGAAAGTATTTTATAATTACTTTATTATGAAATATTAAGTAAACAGAATAGTGAAAAATTATAAAATACTTTATTCAGTGCGAAACCTGGGCCTGTTTGGCTGAACACAAAGCTGATATTCTGGCTGGAATCGAAGAAAGACACACACGTAGCTCTTCGTCAACAGCTCTCAGTCTCTCTCTGTATTTGGTTTTTATAGCATACAAAAATAGACAAATATACCCTCCATCCTTTTTATTAAACCACAATAGCAGTTTTTAGCGCAGGGAGCTGCGCTGAATGCCCAGCGCTGCTCTTGATGCTCATAGGCTCCCTGCGCTAAAAACCACTATTGCGGTTTAGTAAAAGTTGACCATATTGTAAAATATAGACAGCAGATATAAATTCAGAACTGTGCATAGTAAGTGAAGGGAAGTTTTCATCTCTGGGAATTTACCCAGTTAACTATTAAGTTATTTGGGCAAATTCCTTTGAAAACTGTGGTAATACTGCCTCCACTTTGCTAAATTTAAAATAAAATCATTTTTCCTACCTTGTCTGGTGATTTCTGGTTGCACTTTCTTCTTCTGACTGTGCATCCAATCTTTCTTCCCTTCTATCAGCCTGTATGCTTTCTCTCCTCAACACCTCATTCACTCCCCCAACTTTTTCTTCCTCTCTCCCTGACCTTTCTTTCTTTTTTTCTGTTTCTCTTCTTTCCTTCTGTTTCCCTGCCTGCCCCCTTTCTTTCTTTCTCCCTGCGGTTCCCCAAGCCACTGCCACTGCCGCTGCCATCGGGGAACAGGACCCACCATGGGATAACAGGCCCCAAAGCCGACGCCGACGCATGCTCTCCCTGACGTCAATTCTGCAATCGGAGAGGAAGTTCCGGCCAGCCAGGCAGCGATTGGCTGGCCTGAACTTCCTCTCCGACTGCAGAATTGACCTCGGGGAGAAGAAGACTTATCGGCTCGATAGATTAGATCGCCAAGACAAAGTGAGTCCTGGGTGATCGACTCACTTTGCCTTGGCGAGCTACTGGCGCCCCTGCCTCGGGCCCCCTGTCAGCGGCCCTGCGGCACACCAGGCAACATCTCGCGGCACACTAGTGTGCCGCGGAACAGCGGTTGAAAAACACTGGTTTATTAAGTATGAAATGTAATAAAATTTCACCAAATAATGGATTTGTTCTTATTTCTGTTTTTAATTGTAGATACAAAAGGAAAGAAAACTCCCTTCTCTGTACTCTCATGATGGAGAAAGCTCAAGAAATGTTTCAAAGCAGTACGCAAGATGCAGGCTCAGAATGTGCTACTTTTGGTTTTTCACCATGCAATTGTGAAGAGGACTGGAGGCGAGGAAACCCTATCCGAGGTCGAGCAAAATCTCGTAGTTTGTCTGTCTCCCCTGGCACAGGAAGTACTAAAGAATTTAGGTAAGGAATGTGTGTATGTGTCCCCAACTGTATCTTTTTTATTTTATTAAATTTTGACATACAGATATCACCTGTTACACTTCCCCCCTCTGTATTCACAGTGGTTAGGGGCAGAGCCGGCCCGCGAATATTAAAAAAAAAGATGCGAATAATATTCGGGACGGTTCAGCCCCTAACCCCCACTTCCCCCGGCTATTTTAAGCCCTGAAAGCCTCCCCTTAAGCCTTACCTGGTGGTCTAGCGGGTTTTCAGGCATGGGTGATCTTCCCATGCTCCTGCCCCATGCAGATCGCTCACAGGAAATGGCTGCCTTGAGCTCCCGTAGTCTCTCGAGCCATTTCCTGTGAGCGATCTGCACAGGGTTTAAAATAGCCTGAAAAAGGAATTTTAGGTTTAAAATCCCCAATAAGTGAATCTGTAGATACGAAAATCGCAAAAAGGGAGGGAGAATTGTACAGGCAAGTAATTGTGCTATTTTGACATTTACATTGCCTACAAGTAAACTGAGAAATGAATATTAAGTATGGTTAACTTCCTTGAAGACCTGGCTTGTTGCCTCATGATGTTTCTAATTGAGCAGGTGACTTCTTTTGTGTAAGGCTGGAATTTCTCAGCATTTTTTTCCTTCCTCTTTTATGAAATGCACAACTGAGGTTAATTGAAGCACTGGGTGGAAGTTCCTAGTTGTCAGGGATGCACAAAATAAAAATAAAAGAAATGTCTATGATTTTTCTACTTCAATCATACTTTTGTTATAAACTCTGGAGGCTCTATTTATTTTAGAGAATGATGTAAATTAACACATACTTACAACCGATTACAGTGCACTACCATGGGGCGCTTAGGCATTCTGCAATAGTTTTGGAATTGGCCCACGCTAAAATATAAAATTTACATGTTAGCGCTGGGGCATTTGGGGTTGGAGAGTGGGTGCAGCTAAGCTTAGCTTGTGGGATTACCATGCGCTGATTAGTGCAGGAGCCCTTACTGCCTACAATAGTGGTAGTGGTAGTGGTAAATAGTGGTAGTGGTAAAGGCCATTATTGGAAAAATAGAAAAATCAGCCTTTTACTGACAGCGCTGAGAGTGGCTTCAGAATACAAAAGAGACCAGCATTGGGGCAAATGCAGGTCATTTTTTAGCGCTGCTTGGTAAAAGGGCCCCTTAGTTTGGAGAATTCCAATTTAAATACCAGATTTTAGTATGTCATCTCAGATGAGGTGCAGGATTGAAATAAAATTTGAATTGTCACCCATTGTACTACAATAGTAATGAGTCAAAATATGACAGAATATGGAATCTGACAAGGATCATAAGTTGCTTTAGTTTACAGTTCTGGAGATCAATTTGATAACTTGTTTTTCATACCATACTATACCATATAGTACTAATCCAATAGAAATTTCTCCATAGATGGCTTTGTAATAATAATAATAATAATAAATTTATTTTTATATACCGCCAAAGCCATGATAGTTCGAGGCGGTTTACAACAAGAGGCGCTGGACAATCAGCGAAGGAGTTACAATTCAAAGTCATCGAAGTAGTTACAATACAAAGTCGAAGAAGTTACAATGCAAAGTCGTTGGAAATAAGGTTCAGGTTGGGAGGAGTGATACACTAGATTCATAGGTTACAATCGGTTAAACAAATTTGTTTTTATTGATTTTCTAAAATTGAGGTAAGATGAGGACTGGTTGATGATGTTAGCCAGCCAGTCGTTCCATTTACCTGCCTGGGAGGCGAGAGTAAACCATGCAAGCCATCTTCACTTTTTCACCAGCAGCCAGTGGAGTTTTTCCAATAGCAAATTGACCCGTTTAGATCTACTTGATTGAAAAATTAGTCTAATAGAGTATTTTGGAGTAGCTACAATCTCCTAACTTCTTTCTCTGTAATGACACAGTACAAGGAGTTGCAGTAGTCCAGGTATGGTGGTAGGACTGCTTGTGCAACTATCCTAAAACTGTTAGAACAGATCTTATTGTTCTTAGTCGCATCAGTTTAAAAAAATAATTTTCTGACTAAGTAAGTGATTTGATCGTTAAAGGTTAGATTGGAATTCAGCGTAACGCCTAGCACTTTAGAGGATTTTTCTGTTATTAGTTTCTCTCCTGTCGACAACGCCAGTTCATTGCATGGTGGTGAATTATAATCTCCAAGTCATAGTTCCCTGGTCTTAGATTTGTTTAGCTCAGAAAGTTTTTCTGAGGCCACGCAGAGTGTCTTCAATGGATTCCTGGACTGCACAAAGGAGGAAAATATTGTCAACATAAGGGAACCTGATGGAAGGATAGGCTGTTGCCCAAGGCCTACAAATAGACGTTAAACAGGAAAGGAGACAGCGGGAGAGCCTTGTGGAACTCCACATATGGCCTTCCAGTTTTGGGATTTCTTGCCTCTCTTCCATACTTCTTATGATCTATTCTCCTGGAATTCTGAAAACCATTTAAGTACCACTCCTTGCATACCCAGCTCATTCAGTTTTAAAATTAGAAGCAAGTGGTCCACTGCATAAAAGCAGCTGAAATATCAAATTGTAGCAGAACTGACTGCCCTTCCTAAGATAGGATTTTGCCTTTGAAGTTAGTTCTAGTAAGAGGGATTCTGGACTCTGTAAGTTCCCTGAAGCTGTGCTGCTTAACTTTAAGAATTCTCTCTGCTAATTCCAGACCATCTTGAAGTCTGTTAGTGACTTTCCTCTTGATTATGAGACCATCACTTTATGGATGTCACCATGTTGGAAAGTATTTTAAAACTTTAAAATGTATTTGACAAATGAGGGCTAACTGAGGAGGAGTTCACTCTGAATATTAGGGAAAGGAGGAGATAGGGTGCTGATCTACAGCATCCTCTGGATGGGCATTTTAGCCTTTATCTTTCATCATGTTTCTATATCTCTTTATCTATGCTCACTTATTTCTCTGCATTTAAAGGATTATAGGATTCTGAACTTGTGATACGTCTTATGTTATTTTGCTTAATCATTTGTAAGTGAACCTGTGTTGTGTAGGTTTTCTATTAACATTTTTTCTAGCACATTGAAATATTCCCGATGTTTGTTTATTTGCACATTTGCTATGCTGGTTTTTTTAATCATCCAGTTGAAATAGTTTACATTCCAAAAATTAGGAGACTTACGTAGACTAGATAGAAAACTGAGTAGATCTGGAAAAAGAGATAAAAAGAGAGGCAGAAAGAAATGGAATCTTCCTGTAGCCATAACTGTGGCCAATATTCCATTACTCCTCATGGGTAGCCTTATTAACTCCTTTCTAAAATGTATACAATTAGTTCCTGCCCTGAGATGTAGAGGAAGTGCATTCTATAAGATTGGTGTCAAATGAAATCATGTCTGTCCACATTCTTTCAAATCTAATAGACGGAAGAGGTACGATGTAAACTAGTTTTGTTCCTGAAAATGTAACGATCGTTTTGGTACATACAGAATAAGAAGGTTAAATAAGTACTGTAACGGAGAAGACCAATCTTGAAAGCTTGTTCATGAGCCAAGATTAAGATTTTAAATTTGATTCATATATTCTGGAGAGTTTCAAAACACATTTTGACCACTTTAGATACTTGTATTCAAAAGAAAGCTGTGGATTGAAGTAGCAGGCCAAAATTTTCAAAGAAGATTCTGTGGGGAGTATATGACCAAAAAAGTTGAAGAAATGATTGGGATCAAGACCTGTCTTGTAATCCAGGATACTTTCAAAAGTAAACATGACATTGCATATGTATTATCATTATCATCAGAATGAGGTTGATTCCTGTACCAGGTCTCTTCCCCGGGCCAGGTGGGTCTGGACATCCCGTAGATCAGGGGTCCTCAAACTTTTTAAACAGGGGACCAGTTCACAGTCCCTTAGACTGTTGGGGGCCGGACTATAGTTTGAAAAAAAAAAAAAAAAGAACAAATTCCCATACACACTACACATATCTTATTTGTAGTGCAAAAAAGATATGAAAGAAAAATACAATATTTAAAATGAAGAACAATTTTAACTGGGTTTCAAATTAATCCGCAAATAAAAATAAACATGAGCCAGTGTAAATCAAGGGTAATTGCTGACTAACGGTCTTTGTGAGTGCATTCAATTACCTGTTGGGACACTCAGAGGAGATTCAGAATGCTGCCCTGTGCCCCTGCAGCAGCACTTGATCTTGGAGGAAAATCGGGCAGGCATCGAGCAAGACGGACCCCTGACGTCATCGGGTCCGTCTTCCCTGCTCGTGATTTTTGCCTTAAATTGAAACGCTGCCTGCAGAGTCTTTGGGAGTGCATTCAATTACCTGTTGGGACACTCAGAGGAGATTCAGAACGCTGCCCTGTGCCCCTGCAGCAGCACTTGATCTTGGAGGAAAATCGGGCAGGCATCGAGCAAGATGGAACCCTGACGTCATCGGGTCCTTCTTCCCTGCTCGTGATTTTTGCCTTAAATTGAAACGCTGCCGCAGTTGCGGCCGAAGGGGCGTGCCCTAAGGGGCTGGTCCCGCCCCTTGGGAGCCCCTTGGAGCAACGAGGAGCCGGGGAGTGGAAGCATCTTCTTTTGGTTCTTAACTTTTGTTTGTTACCATGGGCAAAAAGAAAAATTAAGCCTAAAAGTTCAACGCCTGCTGTTTTGGGACCTATGGACAGACATTTAACATTTTCTACAGAAATTACCTCACGACCTCCACTAGACATGAACTCTCCCATATCAGGAGCATCGATGAGTCCCCTCGAAAGGACCCCCCCTCTTCATCCAGTATCTTGTGTTAGCGGGAATATTATGCCCGCTACGTCCACTGAATTAGGGGTATCTTCCACTCAGATAAGTAAACTAGATTTTTCTGAAATACCTAAACCACTTGATTTCTCAGGTGTAGTAGAAGATCAACCACTAGCGGTGGAAAAACAAGATATTACCCTTAAGGATTTATGGTTAGGTATATCTAGAGTTGAAGGGTTTCTCAGAGAGTCATTGAAACAATCTGTGAGTTATTCACATTCAGTATCTCAAAAGTTTGAGAATGTGGATTCCAATTTAAGTATTTTGGATAAAAGATTAACTATGGTTGAAACTCAAAGTAATACATTGCAAGCTGCCTCAGTTTCTGCGGTTAAGGATTCTACGATGTTACATTCTAAAATAGGAATGTTGGAAAACATGCATAGAGTGAGGAATCTACGCTTGGTTAATTTCCCAGTGACTCACTTTCCTCTGAAATTTTGTTAAGGAAATATTTTAAGGAAATACTGGGATTACTCAATTTGGAGAATTTCCCAATTAATAATTGTTATTATATTCCACAAAAGAAAATACAATCCGACCAGGAAGTGGATCACCTGGTAGCAAGTGAAATAAACCTGACAGAGTTTTTGGAAGATACTCAGGATGTTATTCAGAGTGGGTCCACTATGGTATTAATTTGCATGAGTGAGATAGATAAAATGTTAATTATGAAACTTTACTTCAAAAATAGGTTGACAAAATTTTGTGGAGATTTAGTCAGAATTTTTCCTGATGTCTCAAGAGCTACGCAATTAAGAAGGAAAGAATTTTTGAAATTAAGAGTAAGAGTCTTAGCTCTTGAGGCATCGTTTTATTTAAAATTTCCATGCAAATGTCTTGTTAAATTACAAGACATTGAATATATATTTTGGGATCCAATTCAATTGCAACAATTCTTAATATCTCGAGAACAGAAATGACTTTCTTTTTAATGTTTATCAATGACTCATTACTGAGAATATAGGTGGATTTAAGATTCCCAAATAGTAGGGAATGGTTAAGATTCTTTTGGAATCAAAACCATTTCTGAGTTTTCCTTTATTTTTGTTAATTGGATATTGTAAATCAAGGGTAATTGCTGACTAATGGTCTCAATGTAAACTTGCTACGAAGCAAGTTTACACTGAGACCGTTGGTCAACGATTACCCTTGATTTACACAGGCTCATGTTTATTTTTATTTGCGGTTTAATTTGAAACCTTATCAACCTTGGACCCCTGATGAAGGTATGTTAACTGAAACAGACCATGTCTGGTCCCTTAGTTTGTTAAAAGATGGTAACATTAACCGCATTTAATAATAGATATAATAAACGTTTGCAGTTTTTCCTTGTTTTCCGTGTGCTGTTTTGTTTTCACTGCAGACTGTGTTGGATTTTTCTCTTTGTTTTTTCACTTTCAACAGTTTTAACCAACATAAACTTACCAGTATTTCAATGGGAAGTTTGGGCCTGCTTTTGGCTGATGAGATAATCAGTGTCTGGTTCCATGTTTGTCACTGCCAGTCGTAGCATGTGATGTAAGTGTGCATAAGCATGAGGCTTGAAATATACTGAGAAAAGCTATTGGAGCACCAGAATGAAGTTTGGAATTCACAAAATGAGCCGAAACAGCATACTGAAGTTTGGAACGTTCAGTGAAGTACTACCAAGCTCCTGCAATAAAGTAGCCCAAATATCCAGTAACTCACTAATGCCAGGTTTCCCACCAGCCATACTAAACTTCCAGTAAACCCTCCAGTGGCAGCAGGGCTGTGCATACCAGCCCACGCGCTCAGCGGATGGGTCACGTGGCATGGAAGCGTGACATCAATGTTGTGTGTCTGGCCGTCCAGCTCATGTGAGGGGGTTACTGGCGGTGCACAGAGAGGATTGGTGAGAACTGCAGAGCACTATAGTGAGAAAGCCACAATGGAGCAGATCAGCAATGGTTTGTAATATGAGCAGTAAACTCTCGAGCAGGGGCCAGGTAAATAACCTTGGAGGGCCATATCCGGCATGCGAGCCATAGTTTGAGGACCCCTGCTGAAGATTGATATTAGAGAATGACACGGTGACAAAATTCATCACCATTCCCGTCCCCGCGGATAACCGCGGGAAATAATCCCATGTCATTTTCTAGTGTCTATTTCAACCTCAATCCTTCTATACCAGCATTCTTCAAAGCAAAGCTTGCGGGTCAGTGGTTGTGGCCATTCATACTATGATTCTTCTCTCTCTCCTTAAAGAATGATATGAAGATGGTTTCCCGCGGTTATCCTCGGGGACAGGAACCATGATGAATTTTGTCACCGTGTCATTCTCTAATTGATATCTCTTAGGAAATGCCTAGTGATAGGACTCGGGGACTACTGGAGGAGACCCCTGATGTGTGACTTTGATTGCTCATGCATTAACTGGGCTAGGTAAGTGGTAGAGGGATACAAACTTAAGAAAAACTTCTTGGGTGGTTCTGATTTGAAGGCTTATGGTATTGTAAACCAGCAGAAATTGGTTCTGATCAAGGAACAAGTAAAAAGGAGGAAGAGGAATGCTAGACCAAAAATAAAGGTAGTTAAAACTATCAGTTTACATAATGGTAATGCATGGATACTGTTGCATTTTTGAACTGATCATATGGTGCATAATGGGACACATTATGTACTGTAATCTGAACTGCGCTTTGTGTTCAAAACAGGAACCAGAACAGAATCCATCCAAACCAAGATCCAACAAATACAATTTTTATACATTCCCCCCATCCCAACCCTTCCCCAACTAACCAATTCCCCCCCCCCCCCGTAAACCACTAAAAGAAACCCCCCAAAAAAACTAGGGGATGAGAAAGCATTATAAAAGGCAAACCCCTTCCAGGGGCCTGTACGTACACTTGTGGCCCCTGGGCAACATCCAGAAACTCTTTCCCAACTGAAAAAAAAACAGTATCTGATCCCGAAGAACAACCTGTTGCCTGCAAAACCTCTTAAGATTATTCAAGATTGTGCTACGACTTGTAGGTGACAAAGAAGCCAAATAGGCCTCCCAAATAAGCAAGAAACATTTACACCTGTGAGCATGACCCTTTGCTTCCTGGACCTCCCAAGATGCCAAATTATGCATTAGTGATCCAAAAAAATGGAGGACCTGAGGAAGTTCAAGATTGCAGTATACATTTGCGAGCTAGGAGACTTATGATCCACAGAGGACCCTTCTGAACTGCACTTTAAAATGCTATTTGAGATTTATAAGTACTATCTAAAAATGTATTTTTTTAAAAATAATCTTTATTTATTTTAAAATAATTTCAATAAGTGAAGAACATTAAATAAAACATTTACACTATAGACATCACTTAAATTATATAGCTCAACAAGCTACACCGATGGAATGAAGAACACTAATTTAATTCAAAATGAAGTCGTGGTAAGGCAGATTTTGGTGGTGTCTCATTTAAAAAGGTTTTAAAAGGCTAAAAATGTATTTTTAAGAATCATAAATGTAGTTTTATTGCTACATGATCATTTTTTCTATGTGGTTCGTGTCCACTTTTTAAAAATATAGTAATATTTGAGGGGTTTAAAATTAAATTATGCAGAATGGTCGGTTCATAGTCTAAAGCGCGCGAGGAAAAAGGCGCGCTGACAACCGAGCGTGGACAACTGAGCGCAGGACTTCATCGTGCCAAAGAAAAACCTTATTTTAAAGGGCTCCGAAGGGGGGGTGTTGATGGGGAACCCCCCACTTTACTTAATAGAGATCGCGCTGGCGTGGGGGGGGGTTTGGGGGGTTGTAACCCCCCTCATTATACTGGAAACTTAACTTTTTCCCTGTTTTTTAGGGAAAATTAAGTTTTCAATATAATGTGGGGGGTTACCCCCCCACTCCCCCCCAACATGGCAGCGTGAGGCAGCGCAATCCCTATTAAGTAGAGTGGGGGGTTCCCCCCCACCCCCCATCAGAGCCATTTAAAATACGGGTTTTCTTCTGCGCGATTAAGCCCTACGCTCAGTTGTCCATGCTCGGTTGTCTGCACGCCTTTGTCCTCGCACGCTATTGACCCGTCACCGAATGTTCTCAGGTTAGAAATAATGTGATGCGGTGTTTCTTGGTTTGGGCTATTAAAGATGTGCAGTAAAGTGAAGAAAGAGTAAATATAGGTTTCACTAATTATGATGAATGTTGGTCTTGTGTGTGGACCAAAGTCCACTGGGAGCTTGGCCAAGACAACAACAGCCTGATCACATTGTAGATGAAGTTATCTAACTGAACAGATTTGCAGCTATTCTCTTCTAGCTTTGAACCCACAAGGAATAAAAAGGAAGTTAGACTGTTTTATTTTAGGCATATGTTTATTTTTTTTTTTCTAACTGGTATTTTCCTGTTTGCAGTATTTATCTAGGGGCAGATTTTAAAGTTGCAGCAAGTTCATAGATGTCTAGTCCTCATTTCAGAAGGAAACTAAATATATTTGTCCTAAAAGATTGACTTTGGGAGTTACACCTGCTACCAAGCTTGTTTTAGGATTTAATAAACAACTGCAGAGCTCCACTGGAAGATTTTTTTTGGGGGGCTGCCCCTTTAGTCCCCTAGTGACTTTTGCACCTCCCTATGCAAACCGTTCACTTTGATAACATCTAATAATACTTGATTATGTTTCTAAGATCACAGAGATAACCGGTTATGTGCTGACTTTTAACCCATTAATATTACATATGTTAATTTTTCTAAAATGGGTGTTTATGCTGCACTCACCCAGCACAGAAATGCCCATTTATCCTGTATTTCAGAATAGGCTCTCTGGCTAAAATATAGGTGAAACTTGAGATGCACAGGTCTACATGTCTCAGTTCCAACTTTTACGACCTGTCTAAAATGGGGTTAAGAACATAAGAACATAAGCACTGCCTCTGCCGGGTCAGACCAGGGGTCCATCATGCCCAGCACTCCGCTCCCGTGGCAGCCCCTCAGGTCCATGACCTGTAAGTTCTCCACCGCCTAAAATGTTTATACCCTAATCCTGTAGTACGCTGTATAGTAACCCTCTATCTATACCCTGTAATCCCTTTCTCCTTCAGGAAGTCATCCAATCACTTTTTGAAACCCAGTATTGTCCTCTGTCCTATCACCTCTCCTGGAAGCACATTCCAGGTGTCCACTACCCTCTGAGTGAAGAAGAACTTCCTAGCATTCTTCTTGAATCTGTCTCCTTTCAGTTTTTCTGAATGCCTTCTTGTTTTTGATGACCCCGCTAGCCTGAAGAATCTGTCTCTCTCCACCTTCTCTATGCCTTTCATGATTTTATAAGTCTCTAACATGTTCCCTCTAAGTCTCCACTTTTCCAGGGTAAAGAGCCCTTGTTTCTCTAGCCTTTCAATATATGAAAGGTTTTCCATGCCCTTAATCATCTTTGTTGCTCTTCTCTGGACCCTCTCGAGTATTGCCATATCCATTTTAAGGTGCGGCGACCAGTATTGGACGCAGTACTCCAGATGCGGGCGCACCATCGCTCGATACAGCGGCAGGATAACTTCTTTCGTTCTGGTAGTGATACCCTGTGGTTATGCTATCTGTCAGAAGATGTACCCCAGGGGTTTTCCTAACGAAAAAGATTATGGAGCAGCTCTCCTGTTCCAACGAATTAGATTTAAAAGCAATGGCATTGGTGGCGTTGACCCTGAAGAGCCCTGGTGGTGCATCAGCATCAAAGAATCCTTGGTCCACTGATAAAGGTTAGAGGGATAGTATACCTTTTTAGCTCCTCATGCCCAACGAAAACAGATTTTATTTCAGCATTGGTTTCTGTTGATTCATGGTACTGAGAAGAAGGAGGTGCTAGCTACAACTGTTTATCTTCACAAGTGTCCTTGCAGACAAGACTGCTTATCAAGAGAGTCTAAGGGACTGCATCTGCCTCAGATGGCTCGAGTTACTGCCACCAATATTCTTCAAGTGACCCCAGAGGATGTTGTATCTCATCCTACTGCCTATGCTATTTTAGCATTGGCAAGTTCCTTATTGTCCAGGTTAGACTGATTCAGAGGAGTGAGTTATGTTTCCTTGCCAGAGGGAGGGGGGGGGGGAACCTCAAAGCTAATTTCACTCCTCTTAAGGGAGAGCTGGTGCTGCTTTCAGCTCCTCAGTATTTCTCTTCCATCCAAAGGAGCCCTCTTGTCACCAAAGAAGAATTTGATCTTGTGGCCTTGGATGTTAAGAGAACAAGACCTCACTCCTAGTGTCCAGATCGTCTTCTCATTCATCCTTTCTGCAGATTCTAGGTTTCATAACAGGGACCGATATGTGGCACCTTGGGCTCAGACCCACATTGTCTCTCACAATACAGACTTCTTTCAGGGTACTCTCCATTAAGCCAGTTCCACAAGGCTTCTCACCCTCGCTCGCTTGTTTGCCCTCTCTTGCTTGCTTACTCTCTCTAGGGAGACTGAAAGAAATTAAAATATCCCCTCCTTCTTGCTTTTCTGAGATAGGTTAGATCTCACTGTCTGTATAAAAAGGATGCTGTAGCTCCATGTTTTTTAGAAAGTTAATGTTTGGTTTTAGTGTATTTATTTGATTATCTTTATCTGCCCTCATTTACTGTATTACTGTGTATGTATTTCCTTAGTCCTCAAGGCATGTCAGCTGATCTTGACATGGCAGAGTCCCTCCTATGTTCTTTTCATCTCACTCTTTTTATTTATGTCATTCCAAGAGTCACTCACTTTTGGGCCTTCATTTTTTTTCTGTTTCTAAAACAGCATACACTTTTCCCCATACAATCTCCATCATAGATTGCTTTTAGTCTATCCAGAGTCGTAAAGAATTTTGCTGTTCACATTGCACTGACAGATATGGATCATCAGTAGATAATTATATTAGTTTTCTCTGTTTCTTATTTGTAACTTTTGTGTCCAGTTATTCCTCTCACTTCCTCAATACTTCTTAACATTCATAAAGCCTCATATAGTGGACTTATCCTAGCTCTAGATTATGAATGCGACCATCTCTAGGCAAAGGTGACTAAAATAGCAGATTCAAAATGTTTGGCTGATTTTTCATATCGTGGGTTCATAAGCAGTCTGCAAAAGTTACTGCAGCGCAGTACATTAAAACATTCACGAGACAGTCCCTGCTCAGTAGAACTTAAGTCTAATCAAACATACAAACAGGACTAGGGGCTTAGGGAGTTTCTCAGGCATGGGTGCTTTAAAAGCGAATGGGGGTTAGGAGTTAAAAGCAGTATATGATTTAAGGTTTGGACTGTTGTATTACAAATTGTTTTCTCTAACAGAATTCATTAAAATCTCATTTTTTTATTTCTGGTGATTTTTCTAGAGATGGACACGCATGCCTTTTATGTTTTTATTTAGAAAATCTAATAAGTTTCGATATACTTGTTGAAACAAAAGTAAAAGAAAATAAATAAATGGCACTCGCACTCACACCATATTAAACTTCTCCCTCCAAATTTGTGGGTTTAGAACTTGCGACTTCGGTTATTTGCAAGTTTCTAAACCCTGACCCACCCCTGCCTCCCAGACCTCACCACACTGTACCTGGTGGCCTAGCGGTGAAGCGGGGCAGGAGTGATCTTCCTATGCTCCTGCCCCGTGCAGAGCCATCAACAAAAATGGCTGCCATGAGTTCCTGCTGTAGTCTCGGACGACCAAGGGAACTCACGGCATCCATTTTTGTTAATGGCTCTGCACGGGGGAGGAGCATAAGAAGATCGCTCCTGCCCCGCTTCACCAACTAGACCACCAGGTAAGGTGTGGAAAGGTCCGGGAGGGTGGCGGGGGTGGGTCAGTGTCAACCTATAAGTTAGTCATGATTTTTTCATATTCACGGACCGGTCTGCCCCTAACCCCCGCGAACATGGAGGGAGAAGTATATATATCTTAGTCCATATTATGAAAAGCTAGAGTTTACAATATTAAAGCCTGTACACTGCCTTGACCTATGGAAAGGTAGTACACTTCCCCCTCCCCATTTGCGGTTTCTGCATTCGCAATTTTTTTCTGGGGAGGGGAAAAATAAAAAAAAAACATATTTTTTACTTCCCTGCCGCCTTCCCGGCCTTACCCGGTGTATAGAAGGCTTTCGGGGCAGGAGCGATCTTCCTACGCTCCTGCCCCGTGCAGATCGCCATGAGGAAATGGCTGTAGGGAGTTCCCGTCGTAGTCTCGAGAGACTATGGGAACTCACAGCAGCCATTTCCTCATGGTGATCTGCACGGGGCAGGAGCATAGGAAGATCGCTCCTGCCCCGAAAGCCCTCTAGACCACCAAGTAAGGCCGGGAAGGCGGCAGGGAGGTGGGGGTGGGTCAGAGCCGGATAATTGCAGTTTTTCGCCATTCGCGGTTCGGCTCTGCCCGTATCCCCCGCGAATAACGAAGGAGAAGTATATAGCAAGTTTTAAATAATAAACAAGAAATCAAGAAAACAAAAATTAAGGCCCTCTTTTATTAAGGTGCACCAACCGATTAGCGCACGCTAAACTCTAACACGTGCATGTTAGTTTATGGACGCGTTAGTGATTAGCGCACCTTAGCTTCCAAAGCAAGAGTCCTGGACTTTGATAAAAGAAAAACTTTCTATCTTAATTGGGTTGTTCGAGTAACATTGAGAAAATACATGGAAGTTTTTGACCATAAAACAAAAATCCTATTTCTTGAAGTAAGTTCTCAAAATCAAAAGTTTTATTCACAGCAGAAACGAAGGCAACAAGAAATGTGGCTCGGAAACTTCAAATGATGAAAATAGTCAGTCACCAAGAACTTAGCCAAATCAAATTCAGAATTAGATTTGTCACATCAAAAGTCACACCTTCTTCTTCCTCATTAATTTCTTATTAAGCAAGTAATATAAGTTAGATACAGAAATTTTCTGCATTGGGCAATGTGTAACAAAACCACAGGAGCTAATAAATATCTGGAAAAAATGCCTTGTATTTCCTGTGAACTCAATATAGTTCGGCTACTATTATCTTATCTTTACTATCCGTCCAACAATCTCAACTAGTATCTAAATATAGGACTGGGTAATAACAAATTTTCATCAGAACTTTTTCAAATGAGTAAATGTGAACGCCTCAGTCCCACCACTCCACCGCTTTAAACTTTTCTTGTGGAGTCGGATGACAGCGGCCACCCGGGAGACCCTTGATACAGCGCCATAGCGCGAAACATGTTGGGTCTGGCTCCCAGGTTTTGGCAGGATGCAGAGATAAGTGCACAATTATTATCGAATGCATATATGAATATATAAAAAAATAAAATACCAAAAAATGAATGTATAACAAAGCGTACTAGAAAGCTATATAGAAACTAAGAATTGACAAATGCGGAACGGCCAATGATGATAGTCGCTACGTAATTCTTCCCGCAGTTTCAAGGATTAACAGCGGTGGAGTGGTGGGACTGAGGCGTTCACATTTACTCATTTGAAAAAGTTCTGATGAAAATTTGTTATTACCCGGTCCTATATTTAGATACTAGTTGTATTTCCTGTGAAACATCAAATTATTTGAAATCCCTGAAAGGTATTACCTTAGGCTCAAGAGTTTCAAGGCACTTATTCACATCAAAAAGTCACAAATCTGAAATTTAAGAGAACTCAGTTGGGAAAAAAAATCACGCAGTTGGCGATACAGAAATCCTCAGCTTAGCCCCTATCCTAGGATCTGACCTCCAAATATCAGTTAATGAAATGTCCATAGCAGCAATTTGATCTTCAAGTCCCATTGGTACCATTCCATTCTTCCTCACATCCACAGCATCAAACTCCAGCCTGTCAACATATATGCTGACTGTTCCAGCCTCAGCACTATGACACACACAAAACCTAATAAATAAATATTCACAAACCACAAGAATTCCCTGTGGTCATACCAAAAACACCCCATCCCATTTGCACATTCATTCTTTTATACATTCAAAATAAATTACTACCCTTATCCCACTAATAAATCAGCAATAAGACCAGTCACTAAGAATCCTTGGACCTTTGCCAAAGAACCAACTGGCTATCTATGAACCTATCCTTTCCTGCCAGGAGCAAAAGTTAAGATTGCAAATCATGTTATCGGAGAAATACCTACTGTATCTGTAAGGAATTTACCTTGATCTCAAATTTAGAAAGACAAGTAATCTAATCCAAATCCAGTTACAATTTGCACTCAGCTTTCTGCCTGCTTGCAAATCCTATCCACTAGTGTGCATCACATCTGCTCAAATACAGAACACAAACATGAAATTATGAGTTTTTGAAAATATTAGGACAAACCCAAACTGATATATTTTACTGCTACATTGTCAAGTAGAACTCATTAATACTAATTTGTAGCGTTGGGTACATCTCAAGATGGATAAATAATGTTACAAGGCAGTGACCAAAGCCTGAATAATGTTAAACTGCAGAGAGAAGCTTAACCAGCAAAAGAGAGAAGGTATAAATGTTCCATATAGGACCCACTTGGAGTATTGTCTTGAAGCGGTTCAGAGGAAGGCAAAAAAAAATGGTAAGGATTTTACACCACAAGATGTTTGAGAAGAGACTTGACAATCTGAATATTTATATCTTATAGGAAAGGAGGGACAGTGAAGATACAGACCTATTTGAGAGATGGGAAGGTGATAGTAGAGGACATGAATTGAGATTGCAGGCTGGTAGGTTTAGAAATAACATCAGTAAATACTTTTTCGTGGGGAGGGTATGAATGCCCTTCTAGTGGAAGTGGTAGGAACCAAAATAGTGGTGGAATTAAAAAAATGGATAAGATAAAAACAGAGGATCCCTATATTGAGAGAAGATGGAGTCAAAGCAAAATTTAAATAAGCTTCATGCTTTAAACAGGACATTGAAGGGTAAAAGCTGCACAGAGCAGCAGGTACAACTCCGAGCAGATTGAATGGATCATACAAGTTTTCATGTACCATCATTTATTATGTTACTATTTGCTATTGTATGTTTTATTTTGTGTCAACAGTTTCATTTGATCTTCTAACTTTAGCTTGAGCTATTGTTGGAATGGGGACCGTGAACCCTTCATTTTTAACATTCTGAGGATATACACTTAGTTTAAAAGACTATCTCAAAAGCATGTCTATCAAAACCAGGTCCTATCTGATTCATGGTCCGTTTTCAATTACAAAACCTAATACACCTGTAATTATGTACTTCCTTCAGTTCACACACCCATTTGCTGATCAAGCTGTGGTAGCCACAACTTGTGAATTTTCCATTATCTCAGTCCTCCTATTTTTACTTTTTCCTACCCACTAACTTTCCATTTTCTACTCCTCGCCAATCTTTCACACAATACTTAGAACCCCATTTGTAGCCCTCTACCCAACCCTCTCCATTGCCAGCATATATCTTCTGTTACTACTATTTGGGTTTTTGCCAGGTACCTGTGACCTGGATTAGTCACTGTAGAAACAGGATACTGTATATACTCGAATATAAGTCGATCTGAGTATAAGATGAGGTACTCTTTTTCCACCCAAAAAGGTGGCAAAAAGGTTGACTTGAATATAAGGGGAGATAGGAGGGGGTTTAATATTCATGTGCTCTGCCCCCCTTTGCCCCCTCCCTCCCTGCCTGGCTCTCCACCCTGTCCCTCCCTCCTTGCCAGCCCCCCTCCCTCCCAGCCTGGCTCTCTACCCTGTACCCCCTCCCTCCTTGCCAGGCTCTGCACCCTGTCCCACCTCCCTGCCCTTTACCCTGTTCCTCCTTCTTTTCCAATGTCCTGCAGGCCTTTACCTGGCCTGCTGTATGATCTGGTGGGCCAGGACAGGAGGGATCCCTACTGTTCTGGCTAACTCTGACAATTTTTTTTAATCTCTCTCTCTCCTCCCCCCACGTACCTTTTTGAATCTCTGGTAGTCCATGGTCCGGGCAGGAGCAAGCTTTCTGCACTCCTGCCCCGCGTTGAGCCCCTCCCCAAAATGTTCGCCTTGAGTTCTCGCAGCCCAGCAGTGTACCGGGCATGAGCTAGCTTTCTGCGCTTCTGCCTGGTACTGAGCCGTGAGTTCTCACGAGTCCTGTGAGAATTTGCGGCTGCCATTCAGCGAGCAGCTCAGTGTTGGGCAGGAGCGTGAAAGCTCGCTCATGCACAGTACATTGCTGGGCCATGAGAACTCAAGATGGCCATTCATAGGGGGGCTCAGAGCGGGGTAGGAGCGCGGAAAGCTCGCTCCTACCCAGTACTTCGCTGGACCACCATAGAGGCCTGCAATAAGTCCGGGAGGGGGGGGGGGGTAGGTGGGCGCTAACCCAAATATAAGCCGAGGTACTGGGCTAGATGAACCATTGATCTAATCTAGTATGGCTATTCTTATGTTCTCTTTTTCCCTCACCAGTCCCAGATGGTCCCATGTCATTTATCCCTCCTCCTTGGCCTCAGCCCTTTCGTGTGTCTCTTATCCTCTACTTACCATATATACTCAAATATAAACCAAGGGCAGAATAAAAATGGGGGTTTGATTTATATTCTAGCTACCATCGGCACGGTTGTCGTCCTCGTTCTCCCCGCTGAACAGCATCGCTATCCTGTCCTCCTCTCTTTCTACTTTCTCTCATTCCTTCAGAGACTGATCCCTTTCTTTTCTTGCCCCTTCCCCAGTGGTTCCATCTTCTTCATAGTTTCATATCATCTCTTTACCTCGCCCCTACCTTTCTTTGCTTTTTCTCAAGTACCTCAGCCCAAGTAGCACACACTTTTGTAAATGAGGGGCTGCTGAAAAGTTCTCAGCCCAACCAATAAAGTGGGGCCAGTCTTTATCAAGGGCTATACGTTTAGTTCAGCGATTTTTCCCAATGGAATGAAAAAAAAGTGGAAAATCACTGGACTCAGTGTATAGCACTCGATGGAGACTGCCTCAACTTTGTTGGTTGGGCTCAGAACTTTTCAGCAGCCCCGCATATCCTCACCCTAGCTAAGCGGATTCTAGGTTTGTGATAGGGGGGACCGATTTGTAGTACCTTGGGCTCAGACCCACATTGTCTCTCCCAGTTCAAATCTCTTTCAGGGTGATCTCCATTAAGCCAGTGCCACAAGACTTCTCTTCCTTGCTCACGCTCTCTAGGGAGGCTGAAAGAAGTTAAAATATCCCATCCTCCCTGCTTTTCTGTAGGATCGTAGATCCTCACTGTCTGTTGAATTTAAAATGAGCCACAAAAGGATGCTCTCAGTGCTCCATAGTCTCTTGAGTCCCCACTCCCAGCATCCCCACTTAATCTCTGAATCCCTTTTCTCCCAGGCTTATATAGTCTTTCTCAAATCCTTGTGTTCTCCACACTTACGCTTATGCTTTCTCCCTCTCCCCTTTCAATACCACTTCTTTTGCAAATTACCCTCTCCATCCAGTGATTAGAATTGTCAGAAGAGGGCACTAATGCCCTCTTCTCTGCAGCCAGCAATAGCAGTGATTGTGGTACAGGGAAGTGAGCAAGACCCCACATTCTAGGCTAGGCTGGCAATAGTGATAACAGTAAAAGCATAGTTAGATTCTGAGGCAGAAGAGGGGATGGAAGCAGACCTGCAACATATCCAACTTGAAATGATGGCAAGAGTGATCTTTAATGGTGGAAGAAAGCAGAATTAGGGGGCAGTTGATGATGTATAATAAGCACCTGACTCTCCAGTTTGTAGGCACACATGATTTGTTAAGGAAATCTTGAGCTTGATGTTTCTTTAAAATTGTTAGGTACATACCAGTGTGTCGTTAAGCACTGGTTGACAACCACTGGCTTAGATATTGGAAAACAAAAGAACAAAATTTTAAATTACAAGCAAAATAATTAAATGCATGCAAGTATATTAAATACTAAATACATACCTGTATTTTTTTCCTTCAGGAGGACACGCTCCATGCATGGACCATGCCCAGTGACAACATTTGGACCAAAAGCTTGTATGCTTCAGAACCCCAAAACTATCATGTAGGTATTTTGTTGAACCTTACAAACCTAATAGTACACTGGAATGGAAATTTGTATTAATGTTTGTGAATGGATGATCAGCTTCCATGTAAAGACGTTTTTTCACCTACAGTATTGAGATGACAACCTTGGTGCCATATTCTTTGTTTATTGACTAAGGGTAAGGTATTCAGTGTTGCTTTTGGGACCCTTGTTTGTTAGTTGTCATTGTCTTACCTTTGTAGAATTAATACTTGTTGCTGTATTAAATGGCAAACAGTAGTGTAAATACTACCTGAACAGTTCCTACAGTGTTTGTTGGGGGGGGGGTAGGGGGGTAGGTGGGGTGGAGAAAGCTTTTTCTCTCTCTCTCTCTGTTTTTTTGTAACACTGTTGCTGGAATGGTGTTCTGGGAATCAACTCTGCTGTCTGTGGGGATGGGGTTTGGGGGACTTAGTGCAATGTGTAGTGTTGCTATATTTTGACCTTTTGATTGCAGTTTCTTGCCTATTTGATGCATCTTTGTTGTTGTTGAGTTGGTATATATTTATTTTCAAAAATCAATTAAAAATTAAAAAAAAAAGAATACAAGCCTCGAACTTATGAAAAAGGGTCCTGCCTCTCCCTTCTTGTGCCAACCCACCCCCTCTTCCTCCCTTCCTGTCCCAATGCACCCCTCCTCGTCATTCCCTCCATTCTGCATCCCAAATTCTTGCCTCCCTCTGCCCAACTACACTTCTCTTTGCAAAGCTACAAGCAGTGGATTCTGCACCCGGCTGACCTGGAAGCCTTCCCTCTGATGTCAGAGGGAAGGCTTCCAGGTCAGCCACGGGTCGGAGAGGAGGGAGTTGACCAGAGAAGGTAAATGCCTACAGGAGGGAGGCATGGATTTGGGACGCAGAATGGAGAGAAGGACAACGAGGGGAGTGTTCAGACATGGAAGAGAGGAGGAGGGTTGCGTTGGGACAGGAAGGGAGGGAGAAGCAGGATCATGTTGGGGCACAGAAGGAAGGGAGGGAGTACAAACTTCGGACAAAGGATGGAAGGAAGAAAGGAGGGAGGAAGTATGAACTTGGGACACAGAATGGAGGTAGGGGAGCATGAACTTGAGACATAGGATGGAAGAATGGAGGGAGACTGGGGTGGGGAGGAAATAGAAAGGGAGAATTGTTGGGCATGGATATCTGTGAGTGAGAGGGAAAGAGAGATGATGCACATGGAGAAATAAAGAAAGTGGTGAATTGTTGGGCATAGGGAGGGAGAGAAATTTTGGACATGGTGGTGGGAGAGGTGTTAGGTACAGATGCATGGGGATGAGAGGGAGAAATGTTGGATGTGGTGGAGAGGGAATAGTGGGACGGATGAAAAACAAAGTAAGTGTAAACCTCCTATCTTTTCTTTCTGTTTAAACTACAGTACTTTATTTTTGAAGACTGTTTCTTTAATGTTTAATCGTGTTCTTTAATGTTTAATGTTTTTATAGACTGTACTGTACAGGATCCAAGTTACATACAAATTAATGATGTAGGGGGAACTTAAAAATAAATTCAAAATGAAAATAAGGAAGGGAGACGGCACAGCTGATGACTTAACTGGCCGCCATCTTACATAAAGATTACATAGGGTTATGTTGCATACAACACAGTGAGAAGATCTATTATAGTAGATGCAAGATGTCATGAGGTAGATAGTCTGCTAAAGTCACAAGCTGGCAGTTGATAGTGTACTTGGTACCAATGTGGCAGTGGGGTGAAGAATGGTTATGTGAGTCAGTTTCCTCAAGTGTGATATGACCAAGCCTGGTTTGACTCTAACAATTGAAGGATTTAGTTCTTGTTAAGAGTATCCGGAGTCGAAAATATAAGTCTTTAGTTTTTTGCGAAACGTAAGGTATTTTGGTTGGGGGATCATTCCATAGTTTTGCGCCAGAAAATGTAAACATTGTGTTGAAAATGCATTTATACTTGAGGTTTTTAGTTGAAGGGAGGTTCAGCTGTATGCTGTCAAGATTGCTGGGTAGAGAGAGCCAGACTTGGGAGAATAAGTGAATGAGTGGTGCGGCGGAGTTTCTGGCCACTAGGATGATCTCAGGGCTCAAGGGTCTCTCGTACGAAGAAAGACTAAACAAATTGCAGCTCTACACTCTGGAAGAGCGTAGGGAAAGGGGAGACATGATTGAAACATTTAAATACATCACAGGACGTGTCGAGGTGGAGGACGACATCTTCTTTCTCAGGGGTCCCTCGGTCACAAGAGGGCATCCGCTCAAACTCAGAGGAGGGAAATTTAATGGTGACACCAGAAAGTATTTCTTCACGGAAAGAGTGGTGGATCACTGGAACAAGCTTCCAGTGCAGATGATCGAAGCCACCAGCGTGCTTGACTTTAAGAATAAATGGGACATCCATGTTGGATCCCTATAGAAGTCGAGTCAAGGATCTAGGTCTTTAGCACTCAGACTTAACGGGGTGGGTCAGTGAGTGGGCAGACTTGATGGGCTATAGCCCTTTTCTGCCGTCATCTTTCTATGTTTCTATGATGCAGGTTGTTTTGAAATTTATTTGAGATGAGATGGGTAGCCAGTGCAATTGTTGAGAAAATTGGAGATTGTGTTGTATTTTTTCAGCCTCAGGCTGTACTTAACCCAGGGGATCCTTCTTGGAAGGTTGAGCAGGTATGCTGGCTTGTTTGGTCTTGACATCAACGCATGGCTCCATCTCTGGATGTTGAGCAGGTATGCTGACATATTTAGCCTTAATGTATAACTCCATCTCTGGATGTAGAATGCCAATAAAAATGGTACATTTTTGTAACCTACTGCTCAGCTTTTTATTTTCAAGTAGCTTATCAGAGAAAGTTCAGAGTTCAATAGCATGATGTTATGACCCCATTGAAGCAATAGTTCAAGCACACTGAACAACGATTCCAATTTGCATATTGTAAAAAAAAAAAAAACCACATTCAGGATCACTGGCATACAGCATGAGTTTTATATCAGTAATCAAACTAGTTTGGTTTTACTTTAACATATGACTTGCTCGCAAGCAAATTACTGTGAACTGTAAAATACATACTGTACATCAGTATTGACAAAGATAAAACGGTGTCAGGTCAAAAGCGCACTGGGACAAAGGCGCGCCCAGACAATTGAGCGCAGAGTGCGCCGCCGCTCTGCTCTAAATTACTGTTTTTAGCACTCCGACGGGGTGGCGTGGGGGGGAACCCCCCCACTTTACTTAATAGACATCGCGCCGCGTTGTGGGGGGTGTGGGGGGTTGTAACCCCCACATTTTACTGAAAACTTCACTTTTTCCCTGTTTTTAGGGAAAAAGTTCAGTTTACAGTAAAATGTGGAGGGTTACAACCCCCCAAACCCCCCATAACGCCGGCGCGATGTCTATTAAGTAAACTGGGGGGGTTCCCCAACAAAACCCCCCGTCGGAGCCCCTAAAAACTGTAATTTAGAGCGGCACAGCGGCGTGTGCTGCGCTCAATTGTCGGCGCGCGCTTTTGTCTTTTGCGCCGTTGTCTATGAAACAAGCCATTAATAATGAACAAAATCATTCATAACCTAAAATTTTCTTCCCCTTAAATACAAAATGGATGGACTGCATGGAGTGCCTGCTTTCTTGTGAAGCCCTCTTTCTGTTTTCAGCTGCTGTTTGGGAACTGAAGAGGAAATAAAGTTCAGGGAAGATCTGGAGGAACTTCCCCATGAGTAATTCGTCCTGTGCTTACAGTAGTGCTGGGTTGAGCTCAGCTGTAACTTGAAGACCTTATTAAACTGTTCATAGTATGTTGCACCACCCCACACTGGCAAGTACTCCTCCCCCTGGGTTGGACCAGCTTTATGTGATATGCTGCCATATCTCTGGATTGTCAGTCAGCTACAGATGTGAGCAGCCTGCAGGATGACTGCATTTTAGTAGGAGCAAGGTCGGCAGTGGAGGGAGTGTTTTGCAGGAAGAAAGAATACAGCACTTGGGAGAACTAGAGGGACAAATGATTTGGGATTGTAGCCTGAGAAGACAGACAGATTACACTAGATGTTTTAAAGTATTCAGCATCTAAACTGGCTTATTTTTTATTTTACTTAGTTGGCTGGCTTTTTCTTGGGAATGATTTTAAGTAAGAAGATTTAAACTTAGAGAGTGTGATGGCACTAATCTATATGAAAGTGAAGGATTTGGAATTCTCTCTTTGTGCTTTTCTTATCAAGAATTTTGAAAGGTTTGTCTGTGAAATACTATTGCATCGCATAGCCGTAGTTCATTTGTTTGTAATTTTAAGTATTGTATTTCCTTGCTCGAAGAAGAATTTTATTCCAGTTGCCATTTTGAGGGATAATTTGAACATTGTGCTTTTGTAATTTATCAAGCATTCCACTCATGGTCAGTAACCTGGAATCTGTTCTGGGAATCAAAGTCTATTATCGGCAAGGTCTCGCTAATATACTTAGTTATCAAGCAAGCATGCTTTTCTAGCAGTTTGAAATCTTGACTCGAAGTGACTAGGTCTTGGGGTGCTGTGAAGTTACTTACTGTGGTCTGTTTTATGAAGAAAACCATGAAGATTTTTGAGAATGTTATAAAAGACTTCACTTGCTACAGGAAAAACACAAATTGGTGAGTATTATCACAGAAAAGAAATGGGGGTGGGGAATGGAGGCTACAGCGAAAAGAAATGGAGGGGGGAAATGGAGGATACAACATTTTAGAAACTGAAGACCAAGCAAATTCAACCAAGCTGTTTTAGTGTTTATTTTAAATAAACAAACCTCAATGGAAAGAACATTAGATTTCAAACAGCATCCTTCCTACCAAGCTGGCATTTCATGTAAGCTGAAAGATAAAATATTTACAGCAGAAAAAAACACTTAGCTGTCTAATCAGGGGTTAGTGAGGTGAAAAACCCCCCCAAACATAGGATCATCATAATTATAGCACAGCTTGGATTTGGAATAAAGGAATAAATGTGTGGGTGTTTTATGTATATTTTTCTTTGATCATAGGAAATTGTTTTAAATGCTAGTGCTGAAATCTGAAGCAGTGAGAAATTTGTGCTTCAAAGACCGCGGCGTATCCTGCCACAAAAAGAATAATTGACGTGGCTTTTTTAATATTTTATAAGTACATAGAGTTGAGGCTTATGAAAAGACAGGTTCTCAGGTATACATCGCCTTTATCTGGGAAGTAAACAAAGGAAGGATCAAGGGCCAGATTCTCAAAACTTAAGGTTGCCTTTAATGCGGTCGCTAAACTGGTTCCAGCCAGTTTAGCTGACATATATTTTAGTGACAGATTATCAAAATGACTTACCGTGGTCTTTTCCGAGCTTCCTAGCAGTCTCTGATTCTGCCATTCAAATGGGCTCATAAGTATTTAAACGAGCACTCTGGCGGATTCTTCATCATCACCGAGTGATTCTCTGAGCTTTAGGCAACCAAAAATCAGCAACTGGTCCGGGGGTGCCGGTACTGTGAAAAGTGCATCTCTGGAGTGTGTTTTGACTGTGGCTCATGAAAATAAAAAATTTACATGATTCACAGAAATTATAGGGGGGGGTGTTTTGGGGGGGAGGGGGGCTGGTGGAAACTTCTTGAGTGCATTCATTATAGCCATATCTTGTGTGTTTCTGGCTTTGTTTTTAATGCCAAATTTTATCATGAACCAGATCACAAGATTTAAATGAATTATAGCAGTTTTTGGGGGGAGAAAAAGCCGACGTATCTCTTCTCCCTTCCCTTCATCCAATAGATCTGGCATGCCTGTGATTGACACGCCACTTATGGTGTTGCTTTTCCTGGCACAGGCGCACATTTACACCTCTTTCATGGTGTATTCATGGTGTATTCTGCACATGTGTCAATCACTATCACCAGCGACTCATCTCATGTAAATTTAGTGAACCTTCGCTACTCTCTGCCAACCTCATTTGCATATGTTTTTGTTTTTTGTTTTTTTTTAGAATGACTCGCCTTTTTGAAATCACAACAATAACGGCTGCGACAGTGGCCCATCGTTTTTTACCGCAAAGTTTTGAGAATTTAGCCCTAAGCGTAATGTGCAGTGTTAACATCATTCTTTTCACACCATTTGAAATGAAACGCAATTGGCATTCTGAGAACAAAAGTGGGGATCTGTAAGACAATGTGCAGGCATGCAATTATTTTCACAAGTAGACTGAACAAAGTTTCATGGTTTGGTTTGTTTTTGTTTTTTTGTTTTACAGTAGTGATTTTGAATAGCAGGAGAAAAACACAGCCCTTGACATTTTTTCTGGTTGGGTTCTACAGAAGTACATATTATGGTAGATAAGGTCTGACTTATTTCTTAACGGCCAATGCTTTTATTTTATGCTTGTTGGTTTTGATCCCATCTTGAAAGGTATTTGCATGTATAATCTTTCAAGCTGGTAGATGTGTAATTTTGGATTTTATCTTTGTTTAATGCAAACTTTACATCTCAGAATTTGTTGGGTCAGAATTTAAAGCTAGATACACTAAAGATACCGACTCGATCGCTGTTGGCCGATTCTTTGACTGATTCTCCAGCAGCAATCGATGCACTATCAGGTTTGCATGCAAATAACTGATCAATCCCTATTGACGCATGCACAGAGCCCTAACAGCAATGACAGGGGAAGCAGCCTCCTGTCACTGCTGAAGGGCTTCTTTTTTTTTTAATGGCACAGATTTTTTGTGTGTGTTACATACGCACAATTTATCCCATTAAAAAAAAAAAGATAAAAGCCCCCAACCAGCGCCAGGCACCTCCCCAGCCACCATCCCCCTGAACCCCCCCAAAAAAATGGCAGGAAGGGTGCCCAATCCCTCTTGCCATACAGAACACCCCCGCGCCAGGCACCCAAGAGCCACTGCCCCCCCACCAAACCCCCTCCCAAATGGCAGGAGGGATGCCCACTCCCTCCTGTCACCGGACACTCTACCTCCCCCCCCCCGAACCTCCCCTGTACCTTTTTAAAACATTTGGAAGCAGGAAGCCTGCTCTCTGGCTCCTGCTTCGGGCCCGCTTGTCTAAATGACGGGCCTTCCCCTCCTCGGTGCATCATGTGATGCACAGAGAGGAGCCAAAGGCACTGATTGGTTCAGATGCCTAAGCCCTCTCCCAAGGGGTGGGGTCTTAGGCATCTGAGTCAATCAGGCCTTAGGCACCTCCCTCTGTATCCAGGATACTGAGGGAGGAGCCTAAGGCCTTGATTGGTCAAACCAATTAGGGCTTTAGGCTCCTTCCTCAGTATCCTGGATACAGACACCTATGGCCTACCCCCTGGGAGGAGCCTTAGGCGTCTGAACCAGTCAGGCCCTTTGGCCCCTCCCTGTGCATCACATGATGCATAGGGAAGGCTTTTAGACAGGCAGGTCCGAAGCAAGAGCCTGAGAGTGGGCTTCCTGCTTCCAGCATTTTAAAAAGGTATGGGGGTGGAGGGGTGTCCGGTGGTAGGAGGGGAGTGGGTAACCCTCCTGCGTTTTGGGTGGAGGGGGGCATCTGGTGGCAGGAGTGAGTGGGCATCTGTCCTGCCGTTTTATTTTTTTTTTTTGGGGTGGGGGGGTCGGGGGAGGGGGGACCAGTGGCGTTCTGCGTGGCAGGAGAGATTGGGCATCCCTCCTGCCATTTGTTGGGGACAGATATTTTGCGTGTGTAACAAATGCAAAATATCTGTACCATAAAAAAAAAAAAGAAAAAAAGCCAGGCAGACCTGTCAGTAACAAACCTATGGCCCTAGCCCCTGGGAGGAGCCAGATCTAGACAAATAGGTTTTTACGATTGCTAAAACCCCATTTGGAATAGCCATTGCTAAAGCTGTGAAAACAGCCCTTAATGTTTTGTTAGTGCTCTAGATGTATCATGATTGAGGAGTATTCACTTTCTTACCTTCTTTACAGGCACATTCAGG
The DNA here is from genome assembly GCF_902459505.1 of Geotrypetes seraphini. Lineage (NCBI taxonomy): Eukaryota > Metazoa > Chordata > Amphibia > Gymnophiona > Dermophiidae > Geotrypetes > Geotrypetes seraphini. The sequence goes on from NC_047098.1 coordinate 19,817,799, forward strand.
ACCCAGCAAACCAACGGCTAACATGGAATAAACCTCCCAAGAGTGTGCTTGTTATCAAAAAGATCCGTGATGCCAATCTATTGCAGCCTTTTAAAGATCTTTGTGTATATCTTACGGAGGTAAAGAGCAATCACATCTTCTTGCATGGATGGAAAGAACATATAGACTGTCAAATTTTATACTGTCCGATAGATCAAGTCCACATACACCACCTTATACCATGTAATTATACTGCAGTTAGCTTTTAAATTGATGGGTTAATTTTTGCTAATTCGGCAGTTTTTAAATCAAAACTTTGAGTAATAAAATTGGCTTATTTTAAAAACTGGATTTCTTATTAACATGTAGTATTTTAATCCTTGTAGGAGAAGAATATGATAGTTTATGTAGAAAAAAAAGTGCTAGAAGACCCTGAAATCATGAATGATGATATATTTGGGCCAGTGAAGAAGAAATTTTGCACTTTCAGGGAAGGTAAAGATATTAAGTGACAATTGTTGTTTCAAAAATGTCCCTTTCTTCTAAAACCAGACAGTTGTTCGATGAAAGAATGCATGGCCTTTGCTTCTTAAACAGAGAATTCAACAAGTTTAAAGGATGAGCCTTTTATAAATGCGAGAGTAATATTTTAGCACATAAACCATGTCATATTTTGTTGCACAGTAAGGAGCTACCCTCTTCTCCCTCTAGCAGTCTTGTCTTCTCCTTCTCATCCATTATCCAGTATTTCTCTCAATCCATTTGCCTTTCTCCCTAATTAACATTTGGTTTCTCTCATCATTAGCTGTTACATTCTTTCACCTAAACGATAGGGATTGAAATAGAGGAATTTTTTTTTTTTTATAAATCTTTATTAATTTTCAATCTTTGACAGCGTATTATTTATAATATAACATAAAAAGATTACATAAAATGCACCATTCTCACACAAATATTAAAGAAAACAATCATTTTCCCCACCCTTCTCCCAATTATTTATATACCAAATCATATTATGTATTACAACATTATAATTAAATAATTTTTAATCTTCAAATAAAAATCCCTTCCTCCCTTCCCCCCACCCTGGATGTGCAAGGAAATCTAAAAAAGAAAAGATACTTTACCATTTTTGTATGTTAACAAATTCAGTCAATGGGCTCCATAGTTTATTAAATGCGTTACTAAAACCCGAACATTCTGCATGCATTCTTTCATATTTATATGTGTTACACACACTTGCCCACCAGAATGTGTAATTAAGTCTGTCATGACATTTCCAGTTTTTCGTGATCATTTGGATGAAATAGAGGAAATTTAAAAAGGAAGCGTAAAAGAACTTGCATAGCCCGAAGGGCAAGTAGATGCCTTCTCCTGTTAATCCCCTCAACAGATTGATAGACAGACACAATCTACCCCTTTAATGCATTTCATTTTTATTTGGCTACTGTGGGCCCTTTTTTAATCAAACTGCTGTAGAGCTTTTTACTGCGGGCCGGGAAGGTAAATGCTCTGATGCTCGTTCAATTCCTATGAGCGTTAGAACATTTACCTCGCCGGCTTGCAGTAAAAACCTGCACCATGGTTCGATAAAAGGGAGTCTGTGTTTGTAACTTTGTACTAGAATGCCTAATGAAAAAGGGAATCTGAAAATAGAAACATAAATTTCTGCACATCACAATTTGAGTCCTTTGAGCTTTTTTAGATAAAATATGTATGTGTATTTTTGTTTAGATTATGATGACATCTCAGATCAAATAGATTTTATCATATGCCTTGGAGGAGATGGGACCTTGTTGTATGCATCTTCACTGTTTCAGGTATGTCTGTAGAAATGTTTTTCCAAAAAAAAGAATTATCTTCTCATATGATAAGGAGAATTTTAAATCGCTCTTTTTTTGCCAATATTTTCTGATCTCACAAGCCAGCCATTGTTTAAGGCAGTGGTCTCAAACTCAAATCCTTTCCAGGACCACATTTGGGATTTGTAGGTACTTGGAGGGCCTCAGAAAAAAATAGTTAATGTCTTATTAAATAAATGACAATTTTGCATGAGGTAAAACTCTTTATAGTTTATAAATCTTTCCTTTTGGTTAAGTCTTAATAATAATATTGTCATTTATAGCTACATAGACATATGATCAAGAAACTGTTTTATTTTACTTTTGTGATTATGATAAACATACCGAGAGCCTCAAAATAGTACCTGGCGGGCCGCATGTTGCCCCCGGGCTGCAAGTTTGAGACCACTAGTTTAAGGGCATCTGTTCTCAGTGTCTTTTAACAACATATTCCTCTCTTGTGTTTGTACATTGGCACCTGACATTATTCATTCTTGTTTTATGAGATGAGATACTTAGCTAGGAATTTCAGAATGAGGTACAAAAATAAACAAACCCCCTGAAGGATTAGAAGTGTCTACATACTGCTTGCTGCTGGGTTGGTTTTTTTTTATGCCTTATCCTGTTGTATTACTTGTCAGACAAGTCCTTTCCCTAGCAACAGCAGCAGATGAATCCAGAGACCAGTGGGATAGCTCACATCTACCAGCAGGCGGAGATAGAGAAACTGATTAACAGGTGGTCCTATTGGCTGGCACTCCTCCTGTTTATCCAGTATTCTCTATCTCCCAGCAGGGAAAGGTCGCTATTCAACTAGCTCCTGAATTCTGGCTGTGGCTGGAACTTTATTTTCTCCTGTTGAGGTTTCTCTTCAGTGAGACTGCCATTCTGTTTCTCCTGTTGAAGTCTGAGCATGCTTATTCTTGCTCCTCAGGCCCAACTGCATAGCCTGTAATACACTCATATCCTGAATTTGTGTTAAACGGGATGATTTTGTATAGTACTGTAACATCTCTTGAATTCCATTTCTGTCAGCAGGGTAGCGTGCCTCCTGTTATGGCCTTTCATCTAGGATCGCTTGGCTTCCTTACCCCGTTTAACTTTGACAACTTTCAGACCCAAGTAACTCAGGTTATAGAAGGTAAAGTTTCAAGTTTTAAGTTTCAAGTTTTATTACCATTTGATGAATCACCTATACAAAGTTTCTAAGCGATGAACAGTTTTATAAAAAACAACAATTTAGAGGACAAACAGCTTTAAAACACAAGTAAAAAGCTAATATACTTATAACACTTACAAATTTCATCATACATGTGGATTAAGGACAGACATGATATAAGAGGATAGGAGGGGAAAAGTTACAATTCTCTCAGGTAGAAAAAACATAAAAGAGGAAAGAAGAGGAAGGGAAAAATTGAATTCTGGATTAAGTTAACAGGTCTCAGAATTTAATTGTTAAAAGCATCATTAAATAAGAAAGTTTTTAGAAGTTTTTTTAAAGGAAATAAGATCTTTTTCTTTTCTGATATAGAGTGGCAATGAATTCCACAATTGTGGAGCTATAACAGAAAACTTGTCATCTCTTCTTGTGCCCACAATTTTCAAGGAAGGGACCGTTAATAGGTCTTGTGAAATAAAAGCTCTGAAAGGCTTAGAATCTTTTTGGAGATAGTTGTGAGTTTTTGGGGTTTTTTCTTTTTAACCTAATTGCCCTGGATCATCCCCTTATGAATTGGGCAGGTTTGGGGCATGCTATTTTAGATTTATCTGAAATGATAGTTTCAGTGTAGCAAGGAAAAAAATCTGTTAAAACAAGATAAAATGTGTTAGATCCTGTGGTATAGCATATCATTAATATCGAAAAGGACCAGTAGGACACTTATGTTTGAGGTTAAGTTAGGTGTTCACAATATATAGGTCCCCAAAATATCTGGTTTTCAGGACAAATCCATATATGTTAATTAAGGCTATCCTCTTCAACTCCAATATTTTCCTTCTTGATATTGGGAGACAGGATAGTTTATCATGAATGTAGTTTATATGGAGTGAAAAAATAACAAGGGATAGGTTGGTTATCTCCACCATAAACCTTCTACTTAACATGAAGAAGATTACATTGGTTTTTCTGGTCCTTTAAAGTCCCAGTTTTTTGCAATCGTTTTTAAACCTCAGAATTGTACTTAAAGCTGCAAACAGATGCTATTGCAAGTGTCTTCTCCTTTGATCATAATTTTCCTTTGGTTTTAAATTCTGACTTCAGGCAATGCTGCACTTGTTCTCCGTAGCAGACTAAAAGTAAAAGTGGTAAAGGAGCACCGAGAGAAGAAACTGGCCATTAAGAATCATATAGAAGAAAATGGAATCCTGGAGAAGGAGCTGTGTAAGCAAACAAAGTATCAGGTCAGTTCAAGCCCTGGATGGTATTTTATGAAATGTACAAGCCGGGAAGTAAAACAATGTGTGTATTTTATCCCTGCTGGGAGGGAATGTGTTTCCAAATGGGAAATCCCAATCTTGAGCATGACCTGAAGCTTCCTATTTTAAGGATTATGATACATACTAGAGATGATGTACATACAGGTTGTGAAATCTGCATTAATACAAAACAGTCATCAGCTGTAAAAAGAGGCGTGATCTTCCTTTGTATTACTGTGCCATTTACCAAATGGATAAAAAGAGAGAATGACACGGTGACAAAATTCATCACCGTTCCCATCCCCTCGGATAACCGCGGGAAATAATCCCATGTCATTTTCTAGTGTCTATTTCAGCCTCGGTCCTTCTACACCAGCATTCTTCAAAGCAAAGCTTGTGGGTCAGTGGTTGTGGCCATTCATACTCTGATTCTTATTTGAGCCAAGGATAATGAAGCCATTGTGACATCACTGATGTGATTGGCTCTTAGGCACTGGTGGAATGAGGCATTATGACATCACAATATCTGCTCTGGATACCAGAGACTGTCATTCTGTAGTGTCTGTTTCAACCTCAGTCCTTCTACACCGGCATTCTTCAAAGCAAAGCTTGAGGGTCAGTGGTTGTGGCCATTCATACTCTGATTCTTCCCTCTCTCCTTAAAGAATGACATGAAGATGGTTTCCCGCGGTTATCCGCGGGGACGGGGACGGTGATGAATTTTGTCACCGTGTCATTCTCTAGATAAAAATAATTATTTTATTCAATATACATTTCCTGGATATTATTGGCCATCCCTAATAAGCCCCAGCAAATGATAAGAACTTGTATCTTAATCACTGAGTTACCTGATCCGGAGCCTTTGCTTCTGAATCGTGGAGTGCTGGTGCAGACAGCAAGCGATGCATTCTTTCAGTAAGAAAAATGGTGGTCAATGGAAATATTCTGTCAACTGAAGGAAAATGCCACATCTGCTATTCTTTTTGTCTAAATCATTCAGTCAAAAGCCAATAGGAATCATGATTTACTTTTATGGGTTACCAGTGCTACTATTCTTCTTGTACAGGTCCTGAATGAAGTAGTTGTGGACCGAGGTCCTTCATCGTATCTCTCCAACGTAGACGTCTTTCTGGATGGACACCTCATAACAACAGTGCAAGGAGATGGTATAAATCCTTAACCGATTACAAAACAAGAACTCCTGTGTTGTCCACCGGCCCACAAATACAGAGCTGCTGTGACAGCAAAAAGATCAATTTCTATTTCTTATGAGAGTCAGAATTTTGACCCCCAAGTACTACTTGTATTTTATAATCAGGTCATTGGTGTCTGCTATGATGTTGCATATAAAGATCCTCTCAACAGTAGGTTTAAGATGTCAAAACATATATTCAACTTTTATTTTTCCCGAGGCCTTGAGAGTAATACATTCTATAGCCGAATCCAGTTTTTCTAAGGGATTGGAGCTATGTGGCATGAGCTGTAGGCAGTTTGCCAGGTTCGTTTATAGCGGCGCAGTCTTTTTAATATATATTTTGATTAATCGCCTATCTTGAATGCTAAGCGAGTTACAATATAAAATGGTAATGCAAGGTTAAAAATTACAAAGACATAGGACTCCTTTTACAAAGGTGCACTAGCGTTTTTAGCATATGCACCGGATTAGCGCGCGCTAGCCAAAAAACTACCGCCTGCTCAAGAGGAGGTGGTAGCGGCTAGCGCGCGCTATTCCGCGCGTTAAGGCCCTAACGCGCCTTCGTAAAAGGAGCCCATAGAGCCAAAGACAGACAAACGGAAACGAGAGGAAAAAGGGTTGAACTACTTTGTGTTCTTGGGTAAGGAAATGTGTGATTATTCCCCCCCCCACCCCTTTTATCCTTACTGTATCTTTTTTGAACCTGGGTCTTTCTGTTAACCTTGTCTTTTTTTTTTTTTTTCCAATTTTTTATTCATTTTTTCATCTTTGATCAAGTGTACAATATTACATCAATTAAGTTCATAGATATCACTTGCCATTCTTATCTATTGTCATCTTTAAAACATAAATTAACCTGTTAACCTTGTCTTAATATGCAATGCGTTTGATTTCTTTTCTTCACAGGAGTAATTGTGTCGACGCCAACAGGTAGCACCGCCTATGCTGCTGCTGCAGGAGCCTCCATGATCCATCCCAATGTCCCTGCAATAATGATTACCCCCATCTGTCCACACTCATTATCTTTCAGACCCATTGTTGTCCCTGCCGGTGTAGAGGTCAAGGTCAGAAGACTTCTTTTTTTCATTTTTTATTAAATAATAAAATATTTTGCACCCAGAAGTAAAACTGTTTTAAGAGGATGATCGATATAAACATTCATTGTATTCCAATTGTAGTGTTGATTACAGACATAAAGCCTGTATATGTACTTTAATTCTAAACAAAATTATCCCTTTTGACAAAAGTTGATCTCTACAATCTTTACTTACCCCCCCTCTTTTACAAAGGTGCACTAAGCTTTTTAGCGTGCGTTAAACGCTAACGCATGCATGTTATCCTATGGACGCGTTAGCAGTTAGCGCACGCGTTGATTCAGCGCGCGCTAAATCTGCGCTGAAACGCTTAGCGCGCCTTTGTGAAAGAGGGCCTTAGTATTATGAGTTCAAAATATAATTCTCGGACTATAAAGAACACAAACACACATAGCAGTTACATTATGTAACAGAAAGCTGGCATTATTTTCATTAAAACACATTTCTTTAATAAATTTTAAACTTGTAGAAACATATGGAACAAATTAAAAAAAAAAATCAGTCTAGAGAAAACAAAACAGAATTGCCATTATAAGTACATCAGAGACATCCTCCATATATATATATACACTTCCTGCTCAGCATAGGAGCCAGTTCATAGAGTGCTATGGGTGCTTGAGTCTCTATAGTATTGAGCAAACTCTTGGACTGTGTCCTGGAAGATGTAATTTCCTTTTTTTTTTTTTTCATAAATCTTTATTCATTTTTGAATCTTACAACAAGTGAATTAAATATAATAAAAACAATTTTCACATATCACTTGTATTTGCAATAAAAAAAAACTTGTATGATACAATAAATACCCCCTTTTTATCAATATTTCTATTTCATATGATATACATTCCCCACCCCAACCCCACATATATACTACCCATGTGCTAAGATGTCTGATCATTAGAGTAATTAGTCAATGGTCCCCCATATTTTTTAAAAATTATGAATATTTCCATTGGGTTTAGAACCCCAGTCATTTAAAAAAGTTTGACTCCTATGCTACTTAGTCTTCCAGTAAATAAAGAGATCCAATTTGTAAAAGAAACCAGATTTACTTTAGTATACTCAGGAACAATAGAATAGAAGCCAACCAAGTTTTGGTTTAGGCTTCAGCACTGAAACCAGCCCAAAATTAATGTTTTAACCTTGTTTCACTTTTGGAAAAAAAATGCCAGTCCATTTTCAGCTGGAACCAAATCTTTATGCTGGCTCCTTTCGTTCTCTGTCCACCCCGGCACACAAAACAAGACCCCTCCCTCTCCACAAACGAAACAAACCTCCCACCCCTCTCCTGCCCATGTTGGTTCCAATCTCAAAATTGCTGCCATGATCTCTAGTGGCAGTGGCAGCCATTTTGGTGGCAGAGGGGACATGGGCAGGAGTAACTGAGAAATCTCTCCTGTGCCCCAAAAACCTACTAGACCACCAGGATGGATGGTAGGCCCGGGAGTGGGGGCTGTCTGGGAGGGAAGCTCATTCTGTGTATGGGGAGGAGGGAAATATGACAGCTCGTTCCATTCAGAGACCAGGCCAGGAACCTGGCTTCCAGTTTTGCCTTAGGCCAAAATCAATCAGCAGTTTTGACCACAGATTTGGTTTCTGGCAGAAATTGAAGAAACTAGTTTTGGCTGCCCTCTACAATAGAGACATACCCAACTATAGGAGAAGACTGAAGTGATAGAAAGAACAGGAAGCAGCAGGTGCTGTTAGATGGCTTTATTAAACACAAAGAAAAGACACTAAAATTGAAGCCTGGAATTGGAGGAGGGAGGAATCCAAAAGTCAAGAGAGAGTAATTGTAATTCTGATGAGTTGATCAGTACGTTTCAGCCCTACTGCCTGGGTCAGGAGCAAATATGGGCTATTAAATTTCAAGTTTATTTAGACTGGATATCCCGCTTTAATTGCCAAAGCGGTTTACATTTGTACAAAATTTTTTTAATAATTTAAAATATAAAAATGGGAAAGACACATGCTACATAAGGAAAGTGGGTAGGATACATTGCATAAAACTAAAACGAAAGAAAAAGGCAATTTTTAATGTGTGGCTATTGTATGAATCTCATTAGGAATAGATCTCAAAAGCATCTTTGAAGATAAAGGTTTTAAGACTAGATTTAAAGTTGTTGAGGTTAGTTTCCTGTCTCAATAAAGCTCCTTGAACAACTTTTTATTTTGCCAAGTTTCCAAGTTTATTTTAGAATTTGATTAATCACCTATTCCAGATTCTAAGCGATGTACAGCTAAAAATTACAAAGTTAGGGTAAACATACATAACTAATAAAAATTAATATTAAACATATTAAAATATCGTAAAAATACATAACATAAAATAACATGACTAAACATAACCAACAAGACTATTTAACATACATGATCAGAAAAAGGTAAAGTTGTGGGAAGAAATACAATTCAATATAAAAGAAACAATTAAGGTAAAATAACATTGGGAAAAGAGGAAGAAATTGAATATAAAATATTAAAAATGAAAAAATGTAATTAATCACTAAAAGCGTCTTTAAAAAGGAAGCCCTTATTTTGGAATATTTTCCAGAACTTTGTTAGTCTAAGTGCTTTGAAAATACACTTCTGTATCAATAATGAGAAACACGGGTTGCAATGACCCTAACTCATAATATACATCAAAATAAACATAATTAGTTAATATTTTCAATGTATTGTATGCAGCTAGTGGTAAACTGAGCAGGTTATTTATGTGTTGATGTAGTAGAGCTTAGACTGGAAAGAGTGAGAGGCGTGTCAAATGAGGTGAAGCAGAGAAATTAAATCAGCTTAGTGTTATTTGCGGCATTGAGGCTTTTACTAGGTATCCAATGTTTTGTAAGGCGGATTTTGATGTAGCTCACACCCTCCTCAGTAGTTCAAGGTGAGCTACATCAAGTACAGTAGATATTTTCCTGTCCCCTGAGAACTTTAAATTTATACTTGAGGCAACGAAGGGCTGAATGATTTGTTCAAGATCACAGCTAGAAGCAGTGGGATATCAACTTGGTTTCCCTATTTCTTAGCTCTAATCATTAATCTACTCCTCTCCTCTGGATTGGTCCTCTGAAATGAAGTGCTGTCAGTTTGTCCCTTCTCACTGCTATCCTAGTGGGATCTGATATATTAATTGCCTTGTGCTTTTCACTTCCTTCAGATCATGCTTTCACCAGATGCCAGGAATACAGCCTGGGTTTCATTTGATGGAAGGAAGAGACAAGAAATCTGCCATGGAGACAGGTGAGAAATGTGACGGTCAGAACCACCCCTGTTCCTCTTTATATCTAATAACTGAACATAAGAATAGTCATACTGGGTCAGACCAATGGTCCATCTAGCCTAGAATCCTGTTTCCACAGTGGCCAATCCAGGTCACAAGTACCTGACAGAAACCCAAATAGTAGTAACATGCCATGCTACCGAGATCCCAGGGCAAGCAGTGGCTTCCCCTGTCAATATTAGGATTTTCAATAATAATAATAAACTTTATTCTTCTATACCGCCATAGTCAGATGACTTCTAGGCGGTTCACACTGAAGAGAGCTGGACAATCAGTGAATTACAAAGTGCAAATAGAGAAGGTACAACATATTACACAAGAAATAGACAGAAGGAAATATACAATTTTGGTGTGGTTTCTGTTTAGGAGATAAATCTGTCAAATAGTACGGTTTTGATTTCTTTCCGAAAGGCGCCGTAAGTCAGTATGGCTCCATTGATGTAGTTACTTAACCAAGACTGCTGTTTGCTTGCTTGGAACATGAAAGACCTATCCAAGAAGGACTTATATTTACAGCTAGTGATTCTTGAGTATGCAGATAAGTTACAGTTTCTGGTTGACTGTGTGGGGCTGTATAGTACGAAGTGAGGTAGGAGATAGGAAGGAGCTTGTCCCCAGGCCTGCTTGAAACAAATACAAGCAAACTTAAAACATTATTCGTGCCTCTATTGTAACTCAAGACCTTAACTAAGCAGTAAATATTATCGGATATAAATGGAAGCTCTAAAATATTGTGATCAGGTCATCAGGTTTACAGTATTAGTCCCAAGTCCTTCATAAATGTAATGGGTCCTGTCCCTCCCAAGATGGGCATAGAACTCTTAAGGGAAAGGAATGCCTGGGTCAGTCCTTGGGAAAGGAGCAGCCCTAGGGAACTAATGCCCACCTGGAAGGGAAGGCCCCAATCCTTAAGTAGGGGGTAGGATTTTAATCAAGCCCAGTTTTCCTGACTCACCAAACAATACTCCTTAGAGCCAAAGAGAAACTGAAGGGAGGAAGAACAGATCCCCTTAGCCCTTTTGAAAATGCTAACAGTCAAAATGAGAGGGAGTCACTTCCTGATTATTTTAGAGCTTCCTTTTATATCTGATAATATTTGCTGTCTAGTTAAGTTCTTGAGTCACTCATTGAAAATCCTAATATTGATAGTAAACATTTGCTATAGGAGGATTATTGTTAGTACACAAGGAGGGGCATAATCAAAACATCCAGATGTCTAAAAACCTTCCTAAATCGGCACTTGGACATCCTAATCGCAGAGGATTAAAAAATAAAATTATTTCTAGACGTATGGTGGTTTGCCTTTTGAAAATAGGTATTTTCTTACTGCTGACTTTGGACATCTAGCGCCACCTTGTTGTGAACCGCCTAGAACTTTTTCGGTATGGCGGTATATAAGAATAAAATTATTATTATTTGTCCAAATCGGACTTAGAAGTATGTTTTGAAAATGCCCTCATGGTAAAGAATAGTTAGGCTTATTGGAGCCATATCCAAGGAAAACTACATATAATATTGCAAAGAAGAAATGAAAGTATCCAAGTTTAAATGTGTCTTTTATGTTTTTGAATGATGTTCACTTGGTCTCTGTATTTTAGCACCATGGACATCGCAGGAGTTTAACTTTCAAAATATTCTGTACTTGAGCAAATAGAAGTTATCAGTGTATACGTTAATTAACAGGTTGCTTTATGGTGATGGTATTCACTATAACTTAAGTCTCTGATTTGCCATCTGAATATATAAAACAAACTTCTGATGTCCCTTTCCCTAATTCTGCTTTCTTTTTTCCTTTGCAGTATCAGCATTACTACCTCATGTTACCCTGTTCCTTCCATCTGTTTCCGGGACCCTATCAATGACTGGTTTGACAGCCTAGCTGAGTGTTTACACTGGAACGTTCGAAAGAAGCAAAACGATTTCAGTGTTGACGATGGAGAATTTTAAGACATATTGTAGCACTTTGTAGAGAATGGTGTGGACTGAAAGCTGCAGTATCCCTTTTAAGAATGCAGTGGGTTGGGTTTTTTTGCCCAACACTGAAGCTACTGGGAATAGACCAATATATTTAAAATATTAAGTCATGCACTGTGCAAATGGGTCTCGAAGGCATAAGATGTGTTCTTGCCTTTGTTGCAATCCATTAATTTTAGCTGTAATTATATGGTGAGTTCTTAGTCCATTTTTTGCTATGCATTTGAGAATATATACCATGAAACTATATATATACGTGGAAGAAAACAGTTTGAAATTGTTCAGCTTCCACTTTTCTCTGGCAGCTGAAACCCATTGAAACCACTTAATGTGGAGTGAAAAGCATAGATCAGCATTCTGATGAGTTGAGAATTCTAAATGTTTTGTGTCAAAGAAAGTCTGTTGACAGTAAATTTGCTTTTTTTCATATTTTCTCTTTGAGGATAAAGATCATATGTTTTCTCACATATGCATAGCAAAAGAAAAAGTCTCATCTTAACTAGTACATCTTATATTTTGTGTGTCATAAACCAGTATTATTGGGCAATAATAATTAGGAGAGATGTGTAAAATCCCGATAAAAGAATAACTCTTGGCAGGGGATTTGACAGCAGTATCAGGTTGTTTTAGAAAATAATGACTTTTCTTCAATAGAGACGACACTTCCATATCACCCTTTCAGCTTCCTCATGCCACTTTGAGTGAAGAAGAGACCCAAAGAATCTGTAGTTCCAAGCAATAACCTACATATGTAATATACTTGATTCCAGTATTTTTAGCAGTAGTGGTCAGCATTTTAAGGTTTGGAATGATGGTGTCCAGTGGTAATGTGCTAGAAAGATCATATAACCAATGAAAGTTTTCCAGTAAATCTCTGCGTACACTTACTAAAGCTAGGAGTAGATGAATGCAGAGGCTTCAGCTGTCACACAATTTTGTCATCCTTTTTATTAAGGATACTGCTTTTTTGAAAATCAAACCATATATGTTTGGACACTGACTTGGTCTTGAAAGTTATTTGGAAACACTGATTTGCCCTCACTTTGTGCTAAAGCCTATTTTGTGGGGTAAACATGTAGAATTAAGTCTTTGAAATCTACTAAGGAAATGAGTAAGAGCAGAAAATTCACAGGCAATGGTGCTGTGGTTTAAGCATTTTTATAGCTCATTTAAATGCCAGCTCATCCAGAGTGGCCAGGGCTCACAGTGATGTAGATACAGCCAAAAATAGCACCTACATGTAGCACATCTCTGGACAATGGCAACTAATTGCCTTCTGATGCTGTATTCTTTAGCTAGGAAGGGATACTGCATTGGAGGATTGATCAGAAACCAGACATTCCCTGTACAGTAGCATTGTTGCCTCTTCAAGGCATTTTAACTCTTGTATATGCTTTTTTTAAAAATTCATTTTAAACATTTTGTATTATACTGAATGCGCTTTCACTAAAATATTTAGCCTGAAAAAAATACATTTGCACTAAGAACACTTTAAAAAAATTACTATTGGACCCAACTTAAAGTATGTTTACATCCACGTTTCCTATGGTGCCCTGTTGAAATTCTTCCCCATGGTGAGAGCAGGTTCACCTCTGCTGTATCCTCTGATAGTGCTGTATAATGTGCAGAAGACCCTGTAGTCAGTCCTTATCTGTGTATGAGTTCGACCGCATCAGTCATTTTCAACATGAACACATTTAACAGTTAATCGAAAAAGATTTTAGCACTCATATGTGTCTTTTAATAAAAAGGAGTGTTTAAAAATCCTGTTTCTCCATTGGCCTAGCAGTTTGAACTATGCTGGTGTTTTAATCTGGGTTTACCTGGCAATACAGGTGAGGAATCCAAATGTTCCTAATTAAACTCTTGAGTAAAGGCTGGAATGCTTGGCATTCCGCAGTAGGCCCATTCTACTAATATTGCTTCTGGTTTTCCCCCTGAGAGGAAAACCCAGCAATTTTGAATCCAATTAGTTCAACCTCTTACAAGATGACATACTAGCTTCCAGCTAGTGGGAATATAAGAAAACTGCTCACCGATTTGCTTATGCATAGTTTTCTGAAGTAAACCAACTTGACCCACAAGGTGACAATGGCATATCCTTGACTGATGCAGTCTGCTCCATTTTGTCAAAACCAGTGTTCGTTCCATGGTGCGGACATTGTTGCCCATTGATGTGTTAAAGCAGTTAGTACCTGTTTTTTTTTATAAACTTATTTTAATGCCATCAAAATGAGTGAATATTGAAGCTGTCAGCTCTATACATGGCAAAGATGGTGCAACACTTAACGGTAATCAGGGTTTATTAGTGAGATGTGTATCCATCTCTCTCCTGTCCCCTTCCTTCACCTTTGGTTGTCACATTGTTGTGCTGTTACTTCACTTTGTTTCTGATTTACATTATTAGTCTGAATTTAGCTGGGGCAGCAGACTAAAAGTTTTGCACTTGGGCTATTTTCAAAATAAAATAATCCATGTTTAGAAAACTTGTATGTTTTAATATTTGCTATTAATCCTGCCTTATCTGTTATGTCTAAAAGAAATACTAGTGATGGAATCTGCCCCTGTGTACATGATTGGGTGACTTTACACTTTATATTTTTATTTTCAATAATATCTATCTTTTTATTAAATGGATCAAAATGTAAAACTGTAATTTTCAGAATATAAATTTGACACAAATCTTGTAACTTTTCTTGATCTTTTTTTCTGTACTGTTTTGTTTTCCTTTCCAAATATAACCTGTTGGCATGTCTGGGTATTTTGTAAAGGGACACTTAGCAATTGCCACCCCTGGCCAGAGTGGGAACAGTGCAAATAAAGCATGCTTGTAGAGCCTTTGTATGAGTCTTGGTGAAAGTGGCTGATTGTGGATGTATGTACAATTCAGACTTCCTACGTCCTGGATAGTCAAGCCATTGATTCCAGGATTATAATTTGCCTCTTGAAGGTTATTGTCATCTTGTGAGATCAGACATGCCTTGCTTATCTAATCTTGAGACTCCCATTCAGTGGCAATTCAAATAAATAAAGCATGCAAGATTTTTTTTTAGCATTATATTCCTCTACTCTAAAAGATTTGTATCATGCACGTTTTCACGTTTCCAGTGGTGCTTTGAAAAAAAAAATTAAAACAAGTACCGTATTTCCCCATATATGGGCCACGGCTTATACATGGGTTTTACATACCTGTGTATTGGGTGCGGCTTATCTAAAGACATTAAAACTCATTTGCAAAAAGTATAATTCAGTACAAAAAATATATTTTAAAATCATCCCCCCTGTATCTTTTTAAATCATCCCCCCACCTTTTAAAATCATCCCCCCACCCCCACCTTTTTAGTTTCAGACAATTTTTTATTGATGTATTCCAAAAACACAGCCAAACATCAAGAACAGGCAGCAATGAAAATAAACAAGGATGCAGCTCCAGCATCAAAGTTTTGGTTGTTATCCCCCCATAGTGGTAAAGTAATGAGCAGTAGAGCAGAATAATACAATAAAAAGAGACCATTGCAAGAAATAGAAATAGTAGAGCTTCAACAAGCGAGTAAATAGCCAGAATGATCAACAGCACAATAACTCAAGAATCCCCCCACCCCACCCATCCCTCAAAACCCCAAGAAATACACTTCTCCCAGCGTATTCACGGTGGATGCTTTCCAGATATAGACGCGGATATGCAAAAACTGTGAATAACTTTTCAATATGTTATTCGCGGTTTTAGGAATCTGCCACCGTTTTTACTATTGAAACCTCAATTTCCGGGCAGGCAAGCAAGCAGCGATTTCTGGGCAGCTAACCAGTGATTTCATGCATGCTGGGAAGAAAACTTTCTCTCTAGGGATGCTGGGAAACAGCGTTTTTATGAGTGCACATTGGGAAACATGAAAGCAGCAGATGGAGTTGAGAGAAAGCATGGAAGCAGCAATTTTCAGAGTTACAGTACAGTAATGGTAAGTGATAAACTTTTTTATCAATACTGTACAATAAAAGGAAAAACCTGTAGTGATGATGTTTTTAGGGGGCAGAGTCAGCGGCCGAAAAACCGCGAATTGATACCGTAGATACAGAAACCACGAATATGGAGGGAGAAGTGTACAAGGGAAGTTGAGTGAGAAAGAAGTGGAGAGGCTCCAACTCTATATCCAAGGCAAATAATAAGGGAACATCAGCCTGGTAAGGAACAGATCTCAACAATTACCAAGAGGAACAAAGGACAGTCCCCAATCTAATCTCTGCACCCCCCCCCCCCAAACACCAGCGGTGAGAAAGCAACAGCAAAACACATCAGGGCCCTGTACTCTTATGAGCCCCAAAGGAATCTCCCTCAGGTCTATGAATCCCCCATCTCCCTTCAACCAACCACCTTTTGAAATCATCCCCCGTCCTTTTTTTTAATCCCTCTCGCATACCTCCTTCACTGGATGCTGCCAGCTGTGCAGGGCAGGAGCGATGTGCGATGTTTTCAATCGCAAGCCTGGTCCCGTGCTCCTTCCTGAATGGCTGTCAGTTCTCTCGGCAGCAATTCAGGAAGCATCACAAGGCCAGGCTTGCGATCGAAAACATCGCTCCTGCCCTGCAAAGCCGGCAGCGTCCAGCAAAGGAGGTATGCGAGAAGGATTTAAAAATGTACCAGGGGGGCTGATTTCAAAAGGTTGGGGGGGGGGAGATTAAAAATAAAAAAAACGTTCAGTTAATCTAGATAAGCCATGGCTAGCAACAAGGGGCAGCTTAACTAGCAGGTTTAAAACAAAATGGTTTTCTTTTTGCAGCCTATACTCCAGGGCGGCTTATATGCGGGGAAATATGGTATTTACATATTATTTTCAGCCATCTGACCCAAAGCCTCTAGATTTTTGCACAAATTGCCAGGTCTCCAGCAGCATCCACACTTGAACAGAGGAGAGTCTTAAAGACTAGTAGAGTTGGACCTGGTGGTAGGAAGAAAGAATACTAGGCAGGCCTAGATAGTATGAGAGAGAGAGTCAGAGAGGGAAGTGGTGGTTGTGCAGAGGTTTCTACACTTCATCCTCTATTGCAGGGGTGTCAAAGTCCCTCCTCGAGGGCCGCAATCCAGTTGCGTTTTCAGGATTTCCCCAATGAATATGCACGAGATCTATTTGCATACACTGCTTTCATTGTATGCTAATAGATCTCATGCATATTCATTGAGGAAATTCTGAAAACCCAACTGGATTGCGACCCTCAAGGAGAGACTTTGACACCCCTGCTCTATTACTATTCCATGCCAATCTCAAAAGCAGGGCTCAAAAGTTTGATTTATTTATTTGGATTGGGTTCATGATGATTTCTTTTTTTTTTTTTTCATTTGCAGCTCAAAATGAATTACATTGGAGCACAATATATATTTCTCTCTTCCTAGAAGGCTCACAATTTAAGTTTGTAGCTGAGAAGGATTAAGTGACCAAGCCAAAGGGCACAAAGAGCACAGCGGGATTTGAACCAGGCTTCCCTCGTTCTCAACCTGCTGCTCTAACCATTAGGTTAGAAAAGAAGTTCCAAGAAATGTATCCATGTATCTATTTCAATAAAAAGAACATTCAAACTTCTAGTTTCCATGTTGATATTTTTGCACACTATGGGCTTTTACTAAGCTGCGATAGTGTTTTTAGCACACACAGAATTTTAGCACACTCTAAACCTGTGCTACGCGGCTAGAACTAACGACAGCTCAATGCTGGCGTTCGCGTCTAGCTTGCGTGCTAAAACTGCTATTGCAGCTTAGTAAAAGGAGCCCTATGTCATTAAACAGATTTGATTTCTTAAAAAAAAAAAAAAAATTGCCCATGAATACTGCGAGTTACAAAAAAAAACCCACCACTACCTTGAAACTAGAAGCATCCTCCTTTTCTGATGTTCAAACAGAACGGTGCAGAATGGCAGATCTTTATACAGCGTAGGCACCAAAAAAGGGAGCTGAAAATAGCAATTGCCTCAGAACAAGGTAGAGGTTTATTTTCTTTTAAATTTGCATTCTTTTTTTTTTTTTAAATGAACATAAGAACATAAGCAATGCCTCTGCTGGGTCAGACCTGAGGTCCATCGTGCCCAGCAGTCCGCTCTCGCAGCGCCCCAACAGGTCCAGGACCTGTGCAGTAATCCTCTATCTATACCCCTCTATCCCCTTTGCCAGTAGGTAATTATCCAATCTTTTCTTAAACCCCATTACCGTACTCTGCCCTATTACGTCCTCTGCAAGCGCATTCCAGGTGTCCACCACACGTTGGGTAAAGAAGAACTTCCTAGCATTCGTTTTGAATCTGTCCCCTTTCAACTTTTCCGAGTGCCCTCTTGTTCTTTTATTTTTTGAAAGTTTGAAGAATCTGTCTCTCTCCACTTTCTCTATGCCCTTCATGATCTTGTAAGTTTCTATCATATCCCCTCTAAGTCTCCTCTTCTCCCGAGAAAAGAGACCCAATTTCTCCAATCTCTCAGCGTATGAAAGGTTTTCCATACCTTTTATCAGACGTGTCGCTCTCCTCTGGACCCTTTCGAGTAACGCCATATCCTTCTTAAGGTTTCCTTCTCATCCTGCCACACCAATCCAGATATGTGGATAATATCCTTCTACCAGCAGAAAGAGATAAAGGAATTCCTATCCAGGCTTAAGCCTCTGGTCAGATTTTTCTCCAGCAGATAGTAGGTGTGTCTGATGTTCTGAAAGGAAATATTTAATTGTGTGTATTTGATTTTTTATTGCTAACCAGCACTTATTTTTCCTCCCTAGTGGTTCACAATGAGCATTTTAAAGAAACTAAAAAGTGTGCATTGTGCTCCCGTCAAGCGGTTGATGCAGCCAGCATCTGCATGAAATGCTCCGGCCACTGTGGGGGAATCCTCGTTGCCTTCAGGTGCCAGGAAGCCTGGCCTTCCCCTACCCCCTAAGCTGCACTGTTCCCTCAGGTTTCTACAGCCCAAATGCATGACCTTGTATTTCTTTCTTCAGAGCGATCTCCACTGACCACTACCCTCTGTTGCCTTCCACTCAACCAGTTCCTGGCTCATCCCGAGGGCACCCAGTTTATACACCTGTGTGGAATACTGTCAAAGGTTTTGCTAAAATCAAAAAACACCATATCTATCCAATTCTCTGGTCACCCAGTCAAAGAAATTGATCAGATTTGTCCGACAAGACCTGCCTCTAGTGAACCAACTCTTGCCTTTTAAAATAGATGCATGCAGAACAAACTTGAATTAGAGCTAAGATTAAAAGAATGTACAAATCAGTTCTAAAATATGCTTACCATTACCTCACTGTCATGTTTTAGAATTTAAGACAATGATTTACAGACCCCCCCCCCCCCCCAACAACTATACAGCAGAGGGAAGAGGTAGAGAAGAGGTCAATTGTTTGAATTGATTTAGGTCATACCTTCTTAGTGGTAGTTCAAGGCGAGTTGCATAATCATACCTGAGGCCAGAGACTGATTGATTTTTTTCGGTCATACCTTCTCAGTGGTAGGTCAAGGCGAATTGCATAAGCTCATACCTGAGGCCAGAGACTGATTCTCATTCCACTGCTCTAAACGCTATGCTACTCCTGTACTACTGTATAAGGAACATGTCAGAGATACAACCGTGAAGAAAAAAAACAAAAAATAAAGATAAATACCTCGGTATTGGAATAATTTAATGCATTTTTCCTATTATTGTTTTTAATGGCACAGATGTGCGTGTGTTAAACACAACATGTCCCTTAAAAAAAAAACCTCTTGTCATGCCCTCCCCATCTGTGTCAGCACCCTGAGTCACCGTCCACACATCCTTGACCCGCAGCAAAATGGCAGGAGGGATGCCCACTACTTCCTGCCACGAAGGAGCTCCCCTCTGCCTGAAAAAAAGGCAGGAGGGATGCCCACTCCCTCTTGCCACCGGAGGCCCCCCTCCCCCTCGAGGTTCCCCTGCCCCATACCTCTTAAAAGTTGGGAGCAGGAGGTACTAAGAACACCTCCTGCTCCTCTTTCCTCAGACTATGATACTGGGCCTTAGGCCCCTCTCTGGTACATCATGTGATTCACTGGGAGGGGCCTAAGGCCCTGATTGGCTCAGACACTACAGGCTCAATTAGTTATCAAGGCACTGAATATCAGTGGTGATCAGATAACGTCCAGATCTGCCCCAACTCCAGTCCACTAACTGGATGTTACTGCAGTAATCTGCCCATATATTGTGTCATTACTACAACTACCTTCCTTCAAAGACATCAAATACAAAAGCACCAGGGCAAGAATGTTCTTTCCCCTCTTCTCTTCAATATTTTTTTGTCCCCACTTCTAAACATCTGTCAATCGGTTTTACATCTTTCGCTTATGCCGATGATATTCAACTATTGCACCCCATTGATCCAGGAAACCCAGAGGAAATACCGATAATCAACAAGAAATTAGACTCAATAAAAAAATGGCTGAACACCAACAAATTAGCCTTAAATATCAAAAAAACAAAATCTATGCTATTCCCTTGGAAAAAGGACATTTCATTGGACACTGCCTTTGTCCTAGACAACATTCCCTTAGATTCCGTTTCCTCATTAAAAATTTTAGGTATCATCGTGGACGACAAGCTTTCATTTCACGAAAACATAGGGAATACAGTTAAATCATGTTTCTATAAATTATGTATGATACGTTCTATTTCCAAGTTTCTTAAACCTAAGTCTATCAATATATTGATCCACTCGTTGATTATTTCCAAAATCGATTACTGCAATTCCCTTTTTTTCAATATACCGCAAAAAGAAAAAAGGAGGCTACAAATCATCCAAAACACTGCAATCAAACTAATTTACAACGCAAAGAAATTTGACCATGTCACCCCTCTGCTGATAGACTCCCACTGGCTTCCTATTGCTCATCGAATTTCGTACAAGATATTACTGCTAGTTTTTAAATCTATGATCTATAATGAACCCCAATTCATCACTAGACTGCTCATACCATACAACGTTTCTCGAACTCTCCGTTCAGCTTCAAACAATCTGTTAACAGTTCCATCTTTAAAAATTATTGGTACTAGAAGACAAGACATGTTTTCAGTTATCGCCCCTACCTTATGGAACTCTATACCTCAGTACATTAGAGACATAAAGGACCTCATTTCTTTTAAAAGAGCTTTAAAAACCTATTTTTTCAAGGATGCTTTTAATATATGACTCTTATACAAATTTTTTTTAACCCTAGGTTTAATATCCTATAATTTTGCTTTTTTCTTTTCCCTGAGTTATTTCTCCCTTTAATGTATATTTTCTTCTTCAAATTTATTGTAACTTTTCCCCTCTACCCTCATGTTTCATGTGTGTTAATCCAGTATGTTTTTTTATTTAAAAGTCAGTGTATTTGTATTTCTATTTTAATTGAATTGTACATCACTTAGATATTTAATAAGCGATTTATCAAGCACTAATAAAACTTGGAAACTTCTTGGTAATGGCCCCAATGAGGTGGAATGCCCTACCGAAGGAATTAAAGCACCGGGAAATTCAAGCAAGGGAACTGGAATTATGAAGTTGACAGAGAGGAAACTAGAATTTACAGGGTTGCATGTAAATAGATTATGTTTAGTTGAAATGGCCAACCTCCTTAGGAGGTATATCAAAATAGTGGTAGGAGTATTTAGCTGCAATAGTAAACCTAGTCTTACATGTGTACGTAGGACAATTGATTTGGTATAAACACGTGTATATAAGTAGGATGATGGTTTATGGCAAAATCATGCCGGTATTAACAACTCTGTATTGCAACACCACCACAGAGCTCTGGTGACGGGACAAAAGCGCGCCGGACAAAGCCGTGCCGACATTTCAGCCCAGACAGTTGCGCACAAGACTCCAGCGTGCCGCTGTAAAAGTTAATTTTAAAGAGCTCTGATGGGGGTGGGGTGGGGGGTTCATGCTGCTGTTGGGGTGGGGGGTGCAACCCCCCACATTATACAAAAAACAACTTTTTCCTAAAAAAATCAGGAAAAAGTTAAGTTTCCTCTATAATGGAGGGGTTCCAACCCCCCCCCAACAGCAGCACAAACACTATTAAGTAAACTGGGGGGGGGGGGGGGGTTCCCCCCTCACACCCCCATCGGAGCTCTTTAAAATTAACTTTTCTGGCGGTGCGCTGCAGTCTTGGGCCCAATTGTCAGGGCGGCTTTGTCCCACGCACGAATGACTGTGAACCCAGAGCTCTGTGTATTTTATAGGATAATTATATCGTATAACAAAAAGTTGTTTATATGTTGACACCAATGTCTTATTTGTATATTTTATAGTATTGTACATCGCCTAGTAATTTAAAATAGGCGATTCATTAAGAACAAATAAACTTGAACTTGAATAAATAACACCTCAGAGAAGCTCTGTATGGTAACATCTCTACAGAAGCTCATGTAGACTGCTCTGAATTGACTCCCCAATTGTTAGTAGTGGTATAGAAGCTCACAATAAGTACTGAATGTGCTTCTGGAAATCTAGGTATTGCCTGTTCAGGACTTATCTGGGTAAGAAAGACTCCTACCCTGATAAAATCTCAGTGAGTATCAACCCCACATTTGGCATTATTCATAAGCACAACTATAAACATGTACATTGTTCATAATTTATTAAAAAATATAAAAAGCCAGTATCAAAACATTAAAATTAAATGTCCTTTTACATTTATTAAAAAGTATTAAAGGCATTTTAAAATCCAGGCAACAAAAATCTAAGGGCAGAATGCGGAACAGAACCAAGTTAATATGCACCTCTCCAATTATGTTTTGTTAACAACTGAAGAAAGTGATAGATTAGCTAAAGAGGTGGGCTCAGTTATACTTGTGTTCTTTGCATTAGAGAATGACACGGGAACAAATTTTTTCACGGTCCCCGCAGGAACTCATTTTCCTGTCCCTGCCCAATTCCTGTAAGCTCCGTCCTCATCTGCACAAGCCTCAAACACTTTAAAATCATAAGTGGCAACATTCTAGAGCTCAGATTGTGATGTCATAATGCCTCATTCCACCAATGCCTAAGCTCTGTCCTCATCTGCAAAAGCCTCCAACACTTTAACATCATAAGTGGCAACATTCTAGAGCTCAGATTGTGATGTCATAATGCCTCATTCCACCAATGCCTAAGCTCCGTCCTCATCTGCAAAAGCCTCCAACACTGTAACATCATAAGTAGCAACATTCTAGAGCTCAGCTTGTGATGTCATAATGCCTCATTCCACCAATGCCTAAGCTCCGTCCTCATCTGCAAAAGCCTCCAACACTTTAACATCATAAGTAGCAACATTCTAGAGCTCAGCTTGTGATGTCATAATGCCTCATTCCACCAATGCCTAAGCTCCGCCCTCATCTGCACAAGCCTCAAACCCTTTAAAATTATAAGTAGCAACATTCTAGAGCTCAGGTTGTGATGTCATAATGCCTCATTCCACCAATGCCTAAGCTCCGCCCTCATCTGCACAAGCCTCCAACACTTTAACATCATAAGTAGCAACATTCTAGAGCTCAGGTTGTGATGTCATAATGCCTCATTCCACCAATGCCTAAGCTCCGCCCTCATCTGCACAAGCCTCAAACACTTTAAAATCATAAGTGTTTGAGGCTTGTGTGGTTAAAGCAGAGCTTACAGGAATGGGACAGGGACAAAACCCGCAGAGAAAGGACGGGGAAATTGAGTTCCTGCGGGAATGGGGAAAAATTTGTCCCCGTGTCATTCTCTACTTTTCATATCTTCTAAACACTCAGCTAGACAGAAGACTCTGAGCTGGGATTATGCGAAGGAAAAGGTCTGAACTTTTCAATTTAGATGCTCAGGGAACAAGCAAACTGGGTGACGTTAACATATGCTTCTGATCCACATGTATGAAAGAAAGATTGTTCATGCCCCTCAGATCCATCTGTGCTGCCCTGGGGCTCTGCTTTGTTCTCTTATAAAGCAATGCAAACTTACAGAGTTCAATTAATATATCAAAAGCTTGCACCTGACAGTTTGCATTTCATATTGTACAACTGATGTTTTTTTTAAGATGTAATGAAAGCCTCTCTGGTTATATGCAGGAATAACAGTAGCAGAATTTGTTCATGACAGAAGCTACAAACAGATCAAAGCTCTATACAAATTAGTTTCTGCTACTCCTGTGATAAGATTTAAATAAAAATATTAAGGACGATACCCTAAAACTCCTGGCCATTGACTCATTTTTGTAATATCTTGCAGCGTTTAGTACTAGATTGATTTATTGCAATGCATTATATTTGGGCATTGCAAAATCTAAACTGTAGGCACAACTGATTCAAAAAGGGACTGTTTCATGGAGCAGCTAGTCACGGAACCAACGCGAGGGGAGGCCACTCTAGACCTAATCCTCAACGGGCTAGAGGGACCCGCAAAGGAAGTGGTGGTACTAGCACCATTAGGGAACAGCGATCACAACATGATCCAGTACAAATTAAACATGGGAACACCAAAGGTGAAAAGAACCACAACGACAGCACTTAACTTCAGAAAAGGAAACTACAAGGACATGAGGAAAATGGTAGGGAAAAAGCTCAGAAACAGCTCAGGGAAGGTGAAGACCGTAAAGGAAGCCTGGACACTGCTTAAAGGCACAGTGCTCGAGGCACAAGACCTGTACGTCCCAAGGTTTAGGAAAGGGAGAAAAAAAAATCGAACTAGAAACCCAGCATGGATAACAACTGCAGCTAAAAAGGCGATAAGCGACAAGAAATCATCCTTCAAGAAATGGAAAAAGGAACCAACAAAGGAAAACCAGGAAGAACACAAAAGACACCAGAAAAAATGCCATCAAGAGGTCAAGAAAGCAAAGAGAGAGTATGAGGAAAGACTGGCAGGAGAAGCAAGAAACTTCAAACCCTTCTTCAGGTATGTGAAAGGGAAACAATCAGCCAGAGAGGAAGTGGGACCACTGGATGATGGAGACAGGAAAGGAGCGATAAAGGAAGAAAAAGAGATAGCTGACAGGTTAAACAATTTCTTCTCGTCAGTCTTCACCAGAGAGGACACATCCAATATCCCAGAACCCGAGGTGTTTATAAACGGAGAACACGACGAAAGACTGATTCAACTAGAGGTAAGTAAAGAGGATGTCCTCAGACAGATAGACAGACTAAAGAGCGACAAGTCACCAGGCCCGGACGGCATCCACCCAAGGGTACTAAAAGAACTGAGAAACGAAATAGCAGAGACACTTCAACAAATATGTAACCTCTCCCTAAAAACTGGGGAGATCCCAGAAGACTGGAAAATGGCAAATGTCACGCCCATCTTCAAGAAGGGATCAAGGGGTGACCCGGGAAACTACAGGCCTGTGAGCTTGACCTCGGTTCCAGGAAAGATGATGGAAGCAATGGTAAAGGATTCAATCTGTGAACACATAGAAAACAATGGACAACTGAGGGCGAGCCAGCATGGCTTCAGCAAGGGAAGGTCGTGCCTCACGAACTTGCTGCACTTCTTTGAGGGAATAAACAGCCAGATGGATAAGGGGGAATCCATAGACATCATTTACCTTGACTTCCAAAAAGCCTTCGACAAGGTACCTCACGAACGGCTACATAAAAAGCTGTGGAATCACGGGGTGCAAGGGGATATCCACCGATGGATCAAACACTGGTTGGCAGGCAGGAAACAGAGGGTTGGAATAAAAGGCCAATACTCAGACTGGCAATGGGTCACGAGCGGAGTTCCGCAGGGGTCAGTGCTGGGACCTCTACTGTTCAATATATTTATAAACGATCTGGAGACGGGGACAAAATGTGAGGTTATCAAATTTGCTGATGACACCAAACTCTGCAGCAGGGTTAGAAACACGGAAGACTGTGAAGACCTGCAAAGGGACCTAACGAGACTGGAAGACTGGGCAAACAAGTGGCAAATGAGTTTTAACGTACAGAAATGCAAAGTCATGCATGTAGGGAAAAAGAACCCGATGTTCAGCTACAAAATGGGGGGAACACTACTAGGGGTGAGTAACCTTGAAAGGGACCTGGGGGTGATGGTAGACACATCACTGAAACCATCGGCACAGTGTGCGACAGCCTCAAAGAAAGCAAATAGAATGCTGGGCATCATCAAAAAAGGTATCACAACCAGGACAAAGGAAGTCATCATGCCGCTGTATCGCGCAATGGTGCGCCCGCACCTGGAGTACTGTGTTCAATACTGGTCGCCGTACCTCAAAAAGGATATGGCGGTACTCGAGGGAGTGCAGAGGAGGGCGACTAAACTGATAAAAGGTATGGAAAATTTCTCATACGCTGACAGGTTAAAAAAGCTGGGGCTGTTCTCCCTGGAGAAGAGGAGACTTAGAGGGGACATGATAGAAACTTTCAAAATCCTAAAGGGCATAGAGAAAGTGAATAAGAACAGATTCTTCAAACTGTGGGGAGCCACAAGCACTAGGGGTCACTCGGAGAAGTTGAAAGGGGACAGGTTTAGAACAAATGCTAGGAAGTTCTTTTTTACCCAGAGGGTGGTGGACACATGGAACAAGCTTCCAGAGGAGGTGATAAGCCAGAACTCTGTACAGGGGTTCAAGAAGGGTTTGGATGGGTTCCTGGAGGATAGGGGGATAGAGGGGTACAGATAGAACTTGAGGTAGGTTATTGAATTGGTCAGTAACCACTTCACAGGTCGCGGACATGATGGGCCGCCGCGGGAGCGGACCGCTGGGCAGGATGGACCTCTGGTCTGACCCGGTGGAGGCAACTTCTTATGTTCTTATGTTCTTATGTTAGCAGCGAGAGCATTAGAAAGAGTAGATCGATGCACACACGACTCCCATTCTAAAGCAGTTATGTTGGCTTGCCCATAAATTGTAGAGCACAATATAATGTCTTAAAGCAAGTATTGTCTATACAGGTATATGTACCCAGCAGAAATTTAAGATCTGAAACAGCTGTGTGCTTAATGGTAGATTCAGTAGATTATATGATTACCAGTCAATCTGCATTGTCAGCGGGGGTTCCAAATTTATGGAATGCACTGGTTAAATGTTTGGAACTGGAATGTAAGACTAAGAGTTTTGGGACCTATAGCAACTGAGACACTGAGAACTTCAGCATAGAGATGGAAACTGCATAACATGGTATAATTATGGGAGCCCAGCTACAAATGAGTCCTGACTCCAGGTCTTTCGAGGCAGTGCCCACCTTTACCCTTCATTTTTTTTTTGCCCTTGGAATGACAAAACAGCAGGGCTCTGACTCACTCCTTTTGCCATCTTAGACACAATTTATCTTTCCATTTATACCCCCATCCCCCCGTACAGTAGAACCCAGCATTTTTCTATCTCTCCTTTCCATCCCCCTGTGCAGTAGAACCGTTGTTCCCCCCCACTACCGCCGCCATGCAGCCAACCCCACTGGCTCTCTCATCTGACCTACTGCGAGACGACATACAAACCTCCCAACTCCAGCAGTATCCGCAGCACTGTAAACACACTGCTTCGCGGCCTTCTACTGCCCATGATTTCCTCTGCCGCGAAGCAGCGTGTTTACAGTGCTGTGGACGTTGCTGGAGTCGGGAGGTTTTTGATCGTCTAACGGTGGGAGGGTCGGATGGGTGGGTCAGCGGGGGTTCAGGTGCGCCGAGGAGGGGTGGGGGGGGGGGGGGGGGGGGGGGGTGCACCGACGAAGAACTTCCTTACAGTGAGGGGGGAGCTGCGCCGGGCATAAACTGTAAGGGAGCCGGCAAGACCGCAGGGACCATTGTATGCGCGCATGCGCACTCCTACTGGCCATGGACCTACTGATCACGGATCACGCGGGTAAGAGTGTGCTTGTGTGTATATATATATATATATATATATATATATATATATATATATATATATATATATATATATATATATATATATATATATATATATATATATATATATATATATATATATATATATATATATATATATATATATATATATATATATATATATATATATATATATATATATATATATATATATATATATATATATATGTGTTGTTTCCCACTTCCCAATATATTTTGAGGTTTTTCAGGATATCCATATTGAATATGCATGAGAGAGATTTGCATACAGTGGCAACAGTACATACAAATTTAGCTCATGCATATTCATGTGGATATCTTAAAACGAAGACTGGCTGCCTAAGTTCTGAGAAATAGATTGAAAACGCCTGCATTAAATAGGTCTCTGTGACAGAGTTCTGGAAAATGAGTAGGCCAAAATAGCAAGCCTTTCCAGTTCTAGGGGTATAGCAGGGGATTGGGGAGATTACCAAATGCTGCTCAAGGGTTCTACTGCACAGGGGGATGGGAGGGAGGGAGGCAGGCAGGCTGGCTTCGGGGGGGTGGGGGGTGTGACAAAATCTGGAAGGTAGTGAGGGGGACATAGGAAGGAGGCACTGAGGGCACTAAGGACACAGAACAGAGGCACTGGGGGCACTAAGGACATGGGAAGGAGGCACTGGGGGCACTAAGTACACAGGACCGAGGCAATGGGGGCACTAAGGACATGGGAAGGAGGCACTGGGGCACTAAGTACACAGGACCGAGGCAATGGGGGCACTAAGGACGTAGGAAGGAATACTAAGGACATGGTAAGGAAGCACTAAGGACAAAGGAAAGGGCATCTAGCACCCGTTAATATAACGGGCTAAAACACTAGTATATATATTTAAAGAAAGAGAAAAATCACTGCCTGTGTTGAGCCTTTTGAGCCTCGTTGGAGGTTTGTGCTAATGTTTGAGAAAAAGTGGAAGAACTTTCAGGCCTGATGCAGATCTTGTTCTTGACTGCTTGTTCATGGAGTTTGGAGAGAAATATTGGGCTTTTGTATTTTGAGTGAAAAGTCTACTGAAGAAACCACATGCATTTGCTTAGTGTGCTACTGTATTGCATCAAGGGAAGATTAGGTTCTTACCTCAATAAATTTTCTTTCTAGTAGAAAGGCATAAGAATCTTGAACCAATGGGTTATTCACCTCTAAGCGTGAG
The DNA here is from genome assembly GCF_902459505.1 of Geotrypetes seraphini. Classification (NCBI taxonomy): domain Eukaryota; kingdom Metazoa; phylum Chordata; class Amphibia; order Gymnophiona; family Dermophiidae; genus Geotrypetes; species Geotrypetes seraphini. The sequence continues at coordinate 19,846,569 of NC_047098.1, forward strand.
TTGTATAGAAGGCATCATCTATATTTTTTCCCGGCTCTGTCTCCTGCATCGCATCATTGGGCTGTGATGTAGCTCCTGAGTTTTTCTTTCTACACACAAGTTGTAAGATGTCTTTCTGATCTGCTTTGATTGAGTAGCAACCCACCTAGGATTGGTAATCCTGGTTGCCCAAGATTGTCCGTGTCTGCCATGGTATACGAATCTGGTTCATCTACAGAAAGAAGACACGGATAATATGGGGCAACCAGGATTACCAATCCTGGATGGGTCGCTACTCAATCAAAGCATATCAGAAAAACACCTTCCAACTTGCGTGTAGAAAGAAAAACTGAGGAGCTATAGCACAGCTATGCAGGAGGTGGAGCCGTGAAAAAAATGTAGATGTTGCATTCTACACAACTCGCGATTAGAGGTGACCCACTGGTTCAAGGCTCGTATGCTTTTTGCACTAGAATAAAGCTTTAGTTACAAAAACCAAACCAACCCTTTATAGATGGATACAGTCTCACTAGGCTTGTGTTCTTGCTCCAAATACCAATTGCATGCTACCTGGAGTTTTAGGGCATGGCCCCAGTATCTTTATATAAATCTTATATATTATAGCAAGTACAGACACTTGGCTCTGGAATTATAAAGTGCATGGGAGGACAGTCTGGATGACAAGTGCTACACAAATGTAAAATATTAACTTGCTCTCTTTTACTTTTCCATGTAATTAGTTCATCATTTCCCAGTTATGACCTGGGAATAAAAGGGATGACCAAACAGCACAAAAAAAACAGGATAACAGAGATCTCGACAATATCCCCTAGGTATGACCCCATCCCCCTTGGATTTCCACTTAAATACACATATAAAAAGAGATTTTAAACAAATTCACTGCTTGCTGTTCTGGACTGCCACTGAAAAAATCAGCACCAGAAGAGCAGCCTTAATGTGCCTTAGACAAGAAGGAAAAATACAAGGCTTATTCTGAAAAGCAAAGCTTGTACCATCTATCAGTATACTTCCCTTTCTTGACTGAACATCACCTTCACTGGAAACAGACACAGAAGCTCACTATGGCCTTTTGGTCTGCTCTGCTTTAGTTCAAAATGAAAGGGAAAGGCAGCCTGCAATGGCACGGGCTCGCTGCACAAGCACAGGCAACAAAAGAAAAAGCAGAAACATGGAATTTTTACAAGGGGGTCAAGTATCTGCTCCCGTTTTGAATATGCACAAAATCAGAACTCTTCCCGAAAACCACTTGTTGCAAGTCCAGTATACTTTCAGTATCCGCTCCTTGGGCTCTACCCACTGTGGAATGTCCTTTTCAACGTCCACGTGACCCTCTTTGCAGTGGGCATCTTTACTCTAAGAGCACTCTGACTCATTTAGATGAGTAAGTATTGCTCAAGAATCGATCCTTCCATAGGAAGAAAACACTGCAGGTCAAAGAAAGAGAAAATAAGTTACACAGTTCTGTGAATCAGGAGAATAGCTTTTAGATGTTTCTTACCTTATAAACAATTTTTTGTTAATTACTTGCAAAAGAACATCGAATGTAGAAACTGACAACATTCACTTAGTAAATACAAATATCTCCAAATCTTATAACTGAAAACGATAATGCCACTTCCCTTCCTCCCATTCCAATGATAGACAATCTCCACAGAGGTTGGGAGGTCTTGTTTCTTATAAGCTATATGGTATCCCTGACCTTGAAAATCCCTACCACATTATCCCCTCTATCCCATTCCTCCTTCCCAATTCTAAACCCAAGTTCCTCAATAGAGACAAAGCGAAGAAAATCCAACGTTCCAATCCTACATTCTAGAATTATCTGAAGTGAAAAGGTGTGGTAGCCTTGTTAGTCCACTGTTTGATATTATACAGTATATACAATTAAAAGAAAATAAAGGTAATACCTTTTTTATTGGACTAAATTAGAACACTGTTTGATTAGCTTTCGAAGGTGATCCTTCTTTCTCAGATCGGAAATAGGCAAATGTTGCCTATTTCTGATCTGAGGAAAAAGAGTCACTTTTGAAAGCTAATCAAACAATGCATTAAGTTGGTCTTGGGCCCAATCCTATCCAACATATTCATAAGTGATATGACCAAAGGGCTTAGAGGAAAAATATCATTGTTCGCCGACAACGCCAAACTGTGCAACATAGTAGGTAAAAGCACTTTGCCTGACAGTATGACGCAGGACCTACTACTATTGGAACAACGGTCATCGACTTGGCAGCTCAACTTCAATGCTAAAAAATGTAAAGTGATGCACTTGGGTAAAAGAAATCTGTGTAGAACTTACTCGCTAAATGGTGAGACCTTAGCTAGGACCACGGCAGAACGGGATTTAGGAGTAATCATTAGTGATGACATGAAAACTGCCAATCAAGTGGAAAAGGCTTCCTCCAAGGCAAGGCAAATGAGGAGTTGTATCTGAAGAGGTTTTGTCAGTAGGAAGTCAGTAGTCATAATGCCACTTTACAGATCCATGGTGAGACCTCATTTGGAATATTGTGTTCAATTCTGGAGACCACATTACCGGAAAGATGTGCTGAGAATTGAGTCGGTACAGCGGATGGCCACCAGGATGGTCTCGGGGCTCAAGGATCTCCTGTATGAAGTAAGGCTGAATAAATTGCAGCTGTACTCGCTTGAGGAACGAAGAGAGAGAGGGGACATGATTGAGACATTTAAATATATCACGGGCCGTTTCGAGGTGGAAGAGGATATCTTCCGTCTTATAGGACCCTCATCCACCAGAGGACATCCGCTGAAAATCAGGGGAGGGAAATTTCATGGTGACTCCAGAAAGTATTTCTTCACCGAAAGGGTGGTCGATCATTGGAACGAACTCCCACTGCAGGTGATTGAGGCAAACAGCGTGGCAGATTTTAAAAATAAATGGGATATTCACGTGGGATCTCTAATGATGTAAAGGAGGGGATGGGTCGGCAAAATCAGGGCGAAGGGTCACTGGAGTGGGCAGACTTGATGGGCTGTGGCCCTTTTCTGCCGTCATTTTTTTATGTTTCTACCTTTATTCCTTTTATCTTAAATGCATTCCTTAATCTAGGATAATAATAGGTACTTCTATAGCTTGAGAAAAATAATGCTATCCTGAAGAGCTTCAAAATTTAGCATTGCTACTCCTATACCCCTGTCTCAAAGCAGTCTGGTCTAAGTGCCAGTCCCAGCTAACTACCACACAGGAAGATACAGTTAGACACAGACACCATCTACCCCCCTCTCAATGGTACCCGACGCAAGAAACTATACGACAGCCTTTTGACGACACAGGCAGTGAAGATTGACCCTACCATCTCCAATCTACTGATCAAATCAACAGACATTAAAGTATTCCAAAAAGAAATCAAAAGTCATCTTTTCAAAAAACACTTCCCATCATTCTAACCTCACTATAGCACTAGAATATACTCTCATAAATACCACCACCACCACCACCACAGCAACACCTTCAACATTGTACAACTCACTACTGTATCCCAAATGTATTATTATTCATCACAGTAACCTATTATATACTTACTCTTTGCTTTGCAATTCTCCTGGAAATGTCCAGACTATCAATTGTAACCTGCTATATACATGATTCTTTGTATTGTAACGCTCCTGGAAATGTCCAGACTACTAATTTGTAATCCGCTTAGAACCGCAAGGCACAAGCGGAATAGAAATCACTAATGTAATGTAATCAATTCAAGGCCACCAGCACCACCTTGTCTGGCACTGCACCCTCCCCTGTCTCCTGATTGATGGATAGACCTCCAGTGTGTTTCCTTCTCACTTAGGTTATTTTTATAATTACCTCTTCTTTCTGCTCGCTGTTTCACATGGAAAAAACAGAGACCAATACTAGTATTCCATGATTAAGTAATTAGCTATCTAGTTAGGACCACAAATGTCTATTGGACATCTCTTCCTGTTTTGTACCATTTCTCAATCTGTATTGTAATGCATCTTCTGTAGCATCCTTATACTGTATTAAATTGTATCTCCTTAAATTGTACTGTAAGTCGCCTTGAACCTATTTAAGCATAGTGCGATCCATAAATCCCAAATTAGATTAGATGTTCCTCTTAGGATATTTATTGGATTCTGTTGGATGGATTTGTTTGTCCACCTAGAACTGTCTGTTTTATGTTCCTATACTCACTTCAACCCTAAAACATCAAGCTCAGTAATGTATTCACAACACTGAGTACCTTAGGAGTAAAATTATCCCATTCACCATGTACTTGATTGTTATTAATTTCTTTCAATTGAAAACATGATGTCACACTGTGGGTCAGACTATATCTCTGGCTCTTGTCAGAAAGACTTGTTTGCTGAAACCCCGCAACAGTGATTTCTGCCCTGTACAATTGTTTTAATAAAATAGATTTCCAACGTGTGGCCCAGAGATGTCCAGACCTTCATGATAAGAAATTGGTAACACATTACTATCCAAGACACAGTCACTACAACCCTTAAGCTTAGGTTCCAGATATCTTATTGAAAAGCACTTACTTCTCTCTCTCAGGCCCTGGCCAAAACTGCGATAGACGTGAAACAGAGCCCAAAACAGCACAGACTTTATCAGCACAGAGACGCAGGAACCAATCACAGTTGCAGCTTCCAGGGTGTAGGATTTGCCGGAACCCCATTTGCTCACCACCTAAGGCAGAATAGCAGGGAAAATGAGATGAGATGACAAATGAACAACTTCCACCTGCAGAAACCAGAGCACACCACTTCCCCTCTTGCTTGGAGCCACTGGAACCACAGCATATCCCTTTGCCTCATGAACAGATTTCTCTTGGGCCTGCAGGATCCTGTGCAACCACAGCATCAAAAATAGCAGTTTACGCACTTTTAATAGAAAATAGTCTAATCTAATCTAATCCTTAGGTTTGTATACCACATCATCTCCACGTTCGTAGAGCTCGACGCGGTTTACAGTAGGAGAAATAGAAAGGAACTACAACAGAGGGTTAGAGGTAGAAGGGGAAGAAAATTTACAGGACTTGGGATGGCAAGATATAAGAGTTTCCTTGATTCCTAAGTTGGAGGGAGACTGACATTTTTTGAGAAAAGCCAGGATTTCAGATGTTTGCGGAAAACTTGGAGAGAGCTCAAGTTCCGAAGAGGGGAGATAAGGTTGTTCCAGAGCTCAGTGATTTTGAAGTGAAGGGAGGTCCCTAGCTTTCCTGTGTGGGAAATGCCTTTTAGCGAGGGGAAGGATAGTTTTAATTTCTGGGAGGATCTGGTGGTATTAGGGTTTGAGGAATTCCAAGAAAGAGGGATAAAGGGAGGGAGAATGCCATATAGGATTTTGAAAGTTAAACAGGCGCATTTATAGTGGACCCTGGCGATTATCGGAAGCCAGTGGAGCTTGGCCAGGAGCGGGGAGACATGGTCAAATTTACTTTTAGCGAAGATGAGCTATGAGCTTGGCCGCGGCATTCTGAATCCATTGGAATCTGTGGAGGTTTTTCTTAGTTAGGCTTAAGTAGATAGAGTTGCAATAGTCCAATCTGGAGAGGATGATGGATTGGACAAGGAGGGTAAAATGTTTTTGATGGAAGCAGGATCTAACTTTCCTCAGCATGTGAAGACTGAAAAAGCATTTAGTCATCACACAGGAACAGAATATGAAGTTTCTTTTTACATGAGAAATCGCAGAATACTTTTGAATGCACACAATTCTTATGTTCTTATTTTTGGGTTGCAGTAAATCACTGTCAGCCATTCAATTTTCACCAGCCCGGTATAGTCTCTAAAGGCATTTCTAGATCTTTCAGAGAAAAGAGCACACAGACCCAAATCCTCTACATTTAGGGGGTAATATTATAAGTACAGAGGTACCTTGGTTTACGAGCATAATTTGTTCCAGAAGCATGCTCGTAATCCAAAGTACTCGTATATCAAAGCAACTTTCCCCATAGGCCATAATGGCAACGCTGACAATTCGTTCCAGAACCCAAAAGGTGCCGAGGAAGTGGCGAGGGGTGGCCCAGGGGTGTGTACCTGCAGGAAACACCTCCTCCGTCCACCACCCACGGGAGAACCCCGAAGTGCCGCTTTGGGTGGATGCCTCTTCTGTCCGCCAGCTGCTGAAGAAACCCTGAGCCCACACAGCGCCGCTACAGGGGGATTCCTCTTCCGTCCGCCAGTCAGCCTTCCACGCCGGGTGCCTTTTGCATGTTGGAGAGCCTATGAGAGCCCACCCAGCCGAGTGCCGTCCCACCTGCACGTTGAGTATGATCACGCACAAAGTCGATGATTGACGTGCGTGACCATACGCAACGTGCAGGTGGGACGGCACTTGGTTGCGTAGGCTCAGATAGAGGCTCTCCAACATGCGAAAGGCACCCGGCGTGGAAGGCTGGCTGGCGGACGGAAGAGGAATCCCCCTGAAGCGGCGCTTCCTGCAGCTGTAAGTGCTCGTTTATCGTGGCAGTGCTTGGTTTGCGAGACAAAAGTTTGCTGAGTGTTTTGCTCATCTTGCAAAACACTCGCAAACCGAGGTTCCACTGTACATATACAGGTCAAGAAAAAGTTAAGTCTTCTCCATGTGGATTTGCCCAAATTTTCAACACAATAGTAAATGCATTCTTCCACTTTACTACTACTATTTATTATTTCTATAGCGATACCAGATGAATGCAGCACTGTACATCAAACACCCAAGAGACAGTCCCTACTTGAAAGAGCTTACAATTAATTATGACACACAGGACAAAAAGGGTGATTCTATACATGCTGATCAGGTAGGGATTTAAGGGGAATGACGAGGCAGATAGCGTAGGGGACTATAGAGGGAATGACAAACAGATACGGGTGCTTTACAAGTTGGTTGGGTTAGGACTTCAAAGCAGCTTCAACAAAGTGGGCTTTCAGCCTGAATTTGAATATTGCCAGAGACAGAGCCCAACATACGCCAGCTGTTCCAGGCATACAGTATAGCAAGGTAGAAGGGACAGTCAGGAGTTGGCAGTAGAGGAGAAGGGTACCGACAAGAGAGACTTACCCAAAGAACGGGCAAAGTACAAGGAGAGATAAGAGAGGGAAGATACTAAGGAGCTGCAGAGTAAATACGCTCGTAGGTCAATAAGAGGAGTTTGAACTGTATGCAGAAATGGGCAGGAAGTCAGTGAAGTGACTTGAGGAGAGGTGTAATGTGAACATAATGATACTGGCAGACTATGAGGCAGAATTCTGAACAGATTGAAGAGGAAAGACAAACAGGATGGAGTCGTTCCAGAGGAAGGTGACTAAAAAGGTTGATGGTCTATGTTATAAGGAGTATAGGGACAGACTTAAAGATCTCAATATGTATACTTTGCAGGGACAGTGTGGCGCAGTGGTTAAAGCTACAGCTTCAGCACTCTGAGGTTGTGGGTTCAAACCCACGTTGCTCCTTGTGACCCTGGGCTAGTCACTTAATCCCTCCATTGCCCCAGGTACATTAGATAGATTGTGAGCCCGCCGGGACAGACAGGGAAAAATGCTTGAGTACCTGAATAAATTCATGTAAACCGTTCTGAGCTCCCTTGGGAGAACAGTATAGAAAATTGAATAAATAAATACTTTGGAGGAAAGGCGGGAGAGGGGAGAGATGATAGAGATGTTTAAATATCTACGTGGTATAAATGTGCATGAGGCAAGTCTCTTTCATTTGAAAGGAAGTTATGGAATGAGAGGGCATAGAATGAAGTTAAGAGGTGAAAAGCTCAGGAGTAATCTAAGGAAATACTTTTTTTACAGAAAGGGTGGTAGATGTGTGGATTAGTCTCCTGGTAGAGGTGGTGGAGACAAAGACTGTGTCTGAATTCAAGAAAGCATGGGACAGGCACCATGGGATCTCTTAGGGAGAGGAGGAGAAAATGAATGCTGCGGATGGGCAGACTGGATGGGCCATCATGTTTCTATGTGAGAAGCAAGTTGCAGTGACGAGAGCTTGGATGAGGGTCTTGGCAGTAGAAGCCAGATTTTAGCAACGTTGTAGAGAAAGAAACAACTGATTTTGGCAGTCTGTTGGATATGCAAAGAGAAAAAAGGAGATGAGTCAAAGATGACCTTGAGGTTGCAAGCTGACAAGGGTCCCAACAAGTGGGATCTCGGGGCACCGAGCCTCTAACCAAACACTAAGAAATAAAGATGCATAACCCTATGGGTTCAGGACTACTAGATACATTGCACGAGAAAGTACTTTTTGATATTTCTCTGAAGTTGACCCTCCCCCTCCTTCCCTACAACCTCAGTCCATGCCCTCTAATTATCAGTCTCTGGAAAAGATTTGTTTGCACATTAATACCTTTAAAATATTTAAACGTCTGAATCACATCACTCCTATCCCTTTTTTCAACAGGATGATTACGGACTAGTTAGAATGCAAAAAGCACCAGCTCAGGAAGACTGTGCAAGGCGTACGGTGCTGCAAGACCAAACGTGTCTTAATCCTAAACCTCCCTCCCTTGCTTTGGCAAACCCCATCTCCATAGTTTCCTACAGAAATGGCTGGGTGCTGCTAAATCACAAATGATTACAAGTTGCTGTGTCATTCTGTTCCAGCACGTGGGTGTGGTTAAAGTACACAGATAACACACACTTGCATGAATCTGAGCTGAAATTGTTTGTATGTGAAAGGGAACCAGAAAGCCTATCCCAAGGAGATAATCTAGGCCACAGTGTGTGGATGGGGAAGGAAGTCCAGCAACATTATTTTACTTCCCAAAGCATACAAGAAAGTGATGGTATCTGGACTACCTGGGTAATAGTGAGATCACAGGTGGGAACCTGGAAAAAAAAAACCCCACTTACTACCTGGTAACACATAGCTAGAAGTACTAAACCACCTCCTCCACTTCAAAGGAAGGTGGTCAGAATCTGGTTAATGACCTAGTTAACACTATACCAATGATAGCTTCAAATTCTATAGTGACCTCACACACATTTATTGTTGCAATTAACTACTTTTGTGGTGCGTTGCTGGCTATTAGTTTTATCCACAGGCGGCAGAATGGCATGGGACACAGAGGCCATGACCCCATCAGTATATTAGCCAACACCACATCAATAACTAGAGTTCTGGGGGTGGGGGCAGAGCTAGACATTGGTTTGACTCTTCCAACCACAAAGATATTCCACTGCCCTTGGTCCTATCCTGTTTCATGTCAGGATGGCATCTCCTGCTCCATGATCCTACTTGTTCTATATAGAAAAAAAAAAATGTAATCCAATTAAAGCAAAACAAATGGCCTTGTAACTGGAGTGAGCTTTAACAGCAACTTCAGAGGTTGGAAAGCAAGACCAATGCTGGGCAGACTTCTACAGTCTGGGTACTATAAATGGCAAAAACAGATCAGGATGGAGCGGGCTTCAATGGCAACTCCAGTAGTTAGGAAGTAGGATCAGGGCTGGGCAGACGTCTACGGTCTCCTTGCCCAAAATTGGCAAAGATGAATAGAGATAAGCTATACCATGAAGAAGTGCCATCTGTGGAGAGTGCCAGATTCAACTCTGATCACTTTGATGAGCAGATTGGATGAACCGTGTGGGTCTTTATTTTTGTATACCACAATACCTTACAGTTCAGAGCGGTTCACAACAAGAGAAGCAGTGAAAACCCTGCAAAATTACATCAAAACATGTTCTGACAAATACACCACTGAGTAATATAATCAGTGGTGTACCAAAGGGGGGGTGGGGCGGTCCACCCCCGGTGCACACTCCAAGGAGGTGCACAGCCGGCCGGATCTGGAACCTCCCGCGCTGCTCCAAACAGCACCTCAGCGCGGCTGCCGTACTTATAACAGAGCAGAGTCGGCAACAGCGCTGAAGTGAACGAAGGTCCTATGATGACTGCGCCGTCTACCACCTCTGTTCCGGAAGAGGTAAGTGATGTCGGGGGGGGGAGGGGTAGACTGGCAGCCACAGTCATCGCGGGATCTTGCCGCAACTCCCTGCGTCTGCCGGCCCAGCCCCCTCTGATGTCATTTACCTCTTCCATCCGGAGCCTTGCTGATTTGGGATGGAGAAAGAAAGGAGCATAGTAGGGTGGTGAAGGGAGAGAAAGGAGGTCAGGGTGTTGTGGAGGGTGGTATTGAAACATGGTGAAGGGTGAGAAAGGGGGTCAGGGTGGTGTGGAGGGTGAGAAAGGGGGGTCAGGGTGGTATGTAATCATGGTGAAGGGTGAGAAAGGGGGTAAGGGTGTGGAGGGTGAGAAAGGGAGGCAGGGTGGTATGGAATCATGGTGAAGGATGAGAAAGGGGGTCAGGGTGGTATGGAAGTGTGGTGGAGGGAGAGGAAGAGGCAAATGCTGATGGAATTGCGGGGAAAGAGATATAAGGGGGAAGGATACTGTATGGAATTGGGTTGGAGGGAGAGAAAGGGGGCAGATGCTGATGGAAGTGAAGGGAAGGGAGAGGAGAGAGTGAAATGCCAGACCATGTGGGTATGAGAGAGGGAAGGGAAGAAGAGGAGAGGAGAAATGCCAGAACATTGGAGGAGGGAAGGGAAGAATATGGATGCCAGACTAATGGGGGTGAAGGGAGAAATGGAAGGGGGATGCATAAAGTTTCTAGAACGGGAATAGAAAAAGAGAAGATGCCATATAGAAGGGGCAGAGAGAGGGTAGACAGTGGATGAAAGGAAGAGAGTGACAAAAAGATGAGGAGCGCAACGTATTGATAGATTTTAGCGAAGGTATAACTAGAAGATTTTGGGAAACTGAGCGAAGAGATTTTGGTGTACTATACGGGATTAGAAGACTGTTAATGAAATTAGGTTGGTTGTTCAGTTTAGTTGTTAGTGTTAAAAGTAAAATTTTATAACTAATCCTGTGAAGAAGGCAAAGTATGTGATACTGCTTGTTACCTTTTGTGTCCTTGCCAGGAAACCAGCTTGTACCCATTAGGGAGCAAATATGGAAACATTGGAGAACCCCGTCTAAGCACATGTCTCCTGTCTGAATAGTTGGTATTAGTTATTCTTGTAATGTTTCCTGGAATGTCCGTTTTTTTTTTAAATGAAAGATGATATCAAGTGTAATAAACAAAGGTTAATATTACAAGCTGTAAGATGTCTATAAAAACCAAGGGCCTGATATAGAAAACAATTTAAACTGGGAAGAAGACACTCCTGCCCAGTTAAATCATATTGACGGCCCAAACCTATATATTTAGTAAACTTATCCAGCTATTGCCACTGAACGTTAATGCCATGGCAGTCTGGCCAATTTGGGGCAGTCCTCAAAGTTTTCTGGGCACCAGCAATATTTAGTACTAGTGACTGGATAACTATTTGGCCAGTAGGATGCATAAACAAAGATTAGAGAAACTGGGCCTCTTCTCCCTTGAAAAGAGGAGACAGAGGGGATATGATCAAAACATTCAAGATAATGAAGGGAATAGACTTAATAGATAAAGACAGACTGTTTACCCTCTCCAAGGTAGGGAGAACGAGAGGGCACTCTCTAAAGTTGAAAGGGGATAGATTCTGTACAAACGTAAGGAAGTTCTCTTTTTTTTTTTTTTTAAATATTTTTATTAGCAATTGCAAAGGGACATACAAGCAGAAGTGGAGAATACAAAGATAGGCATAACAACCAGAGCGAAGTTCTTCACCCAGAGAGTGATAGAAAACTGGAACGCTCTTCCAGAGGCTGTTATAGGGGAAAATACCCTGCAGGGATTCAAGACAAAGTTAAACACTCACTGTCCCGCTGCGGAACCTGGACTCCCTCCAACTATTCCGAAAACAACTGAAAACCTGGCTTTTCTCTAGCATATAATAATCTCTTCTCCTGATTACATCCCCTCTTTTTATGCTTTGTAAACTCTTTCTCTTCCCATATTTTTTTAAACTCTGTAAACCGTGTCGAGCTCCACTTCAGTGGAGAAGATGCGGTATATAAACCTAAGGCTTAGTTTAGTTTAGACAAGTTCCTGCTGAACCAGAACGTACGCAGGTAAGGCTAGTCTCAGTTAGGGCACTGGTCTTTGACCTAAGAGCCAATGCAGGAGTGGACTGCTGGGCACGATGGTCTGACCCAGCAGCGGAAATTCTTATGTTTTTATGACCTCACCTCTGCCCATATCCCCCGCGAATACCGAGGGAGAAGTGTATCCATCCCTGGCTGATATCAGCTGGAAAATGTCTTCAAATGAGTTACCTCTGGTGAAACAGAAGGTTCTCAGGAAGCTGTAGTAACTTGGTAGCTGTAATAGCACCTTGGGCCTTGCTTTGGACTCTTCCACCTCTCTGGGTCCACTTCTGGGAACTGGCTATCCACATCTTTTTTTTCTTTTTCTTTTTTAATTCTTTATTCATTTTTCCATCTTACAACAAGTGCACAATACTACATCATATTAACTTTTACATATCACTTGATATTCATACAATTATGATTTTACATACATTAATTTATTCCCCCCCCAACCACACTTCCCACAAGTAATTTTCTGTGTAAATAACTATCTGTCCATAAAGAGCCATGTACAATCGATAATAAAACAATATTTTCTTGTGATGTGAAAGCTAGAGATTAGAGAAACTGGGCCTCTTCTCCCTTGAAAAGAGGAGACTGAGAGGGGACACGATCAAAACATTCAAGATAATGAAGAGAATAGACTTAGTAGATAAAGACAGGTTGTTCACCTTCTCCAAAGTAGGGAGAATGAGAGGGCACTCTCTAAAGTTGAAAGGGGATAGATTCCGTACAAATGTAAGGAAGTTCTTCACCCAGAGAGTGGTAGAAAACTGGAACACTCTTCATTAGCGATTAACTTGTCCTATTGATCACTTTCTGCTCAACAATGGATTTCCTGTCCTATTAATTTTCTTTCTTCCACCCTCTTAAAGTCAATCAATTTGTACCTTTGCTTAATCTTTTGTAAACCGCATAGAACTTCACGGTATTGCGGTATATAAACTGTTATTATTATTATTATTAATTTATCCACATCTAATTCCACAAGAAGTCCAGCAGAAAGCAAGCCCACAAAATCAGCAAGAGAGGGAAACAAAACGTGGGATGGGATGACTGGCTTTCCACAACAGAAGAAGCCAAGAGGATTAGATAAAATAGACATTTATTATATCCATCCACAATAATCTTGACCAGACACAGCACTGTGTTTTGGCGCAAAATACGCCTGCCTCAGGGTCATGTATACTGAGCAAAAATATCACTCAGGAAGACAGCCTCTATAGATTGATAAGGATGGATATAATGAATTTCTATTTTATATAATCCTCTTTGCTCCTTCTATTGTGGAAAGCCTTTTGTCCCATCCCATTTTTTATTTCTATCCACATCTAATGGCAGCTACAAAATACAGTAGCACTTGCAGGCTGGACAATACGAACTAGAGCACAGGTGTCAAAGTCCCTCCTCGAGGGCCACAATCCAGTCAGGTTTTCAGGATTTCCCCAATGAATATGCATGAGATCTATTTGCATGCACTGCTTTCAATGCATATTCATTGGGGAAATCCTGAAAACCTGACTGGATTGCGGCCCTCGAGGAGGGACTATGACACCCCTGATCTAGAGCAAAGGCTTTGCAAAAAAAGAATAGAGATGAGGAGACCATTACCCTGTACAGCAGATAGATGAGATAAGCAACTTCTGGCAGATTCTGGAGCAAGAAAATCCAAACAAGAGACTTCACTTCTCTTAAAATCTGCAATGAAACAGACAATCAGATATGGCTATTTATTTCTAAAGCAAAAAAAAAAAAAAAATATATATATATATATGTATTCTTAATATCTCTGTGCAATCATGAGTCCTTTGATCTCCTACACAATATAGTTGCTCATGTAGATGTAAATATGTTATTTTCCCCTCACCTCTCTCCCCATTTTTTGGTTTAAATTTACAGCCCTCAAGCAACATACCATCCACAGCTACAGTCAAACATTTAGCTGGCACTACACAAGGCCTATTTAGCCAGCCGATGACAAGAAACATATTTTCAGTGAGCAGTAGTTGAGTGTGAAACAAAACAAGGTGTTTTTCTCTCAGGTCTCTGCTAGCCCTTCTCCACCTGACAATCTAAAAACCCCAGTGAATCGATTTTTTACTCTCGTCAAATATTTTTTCACTCAAAGAAAAGTTAAGCTCTGGAACTTGTTGCCAAAAGATGTGGTAACAGTGGTTAGCATAGCTGGGTTTAAAAAAAGGTTTGGACAAGTTCCTGGAGGAACAGTCCATAGTCTGCTATCGAGACAGACATGGGGGAAGCCAGTGCTTGCCCTGGGGTTGGTAGCATGGAATGTTGCTACTATTTGGGCTTCTGCCAAGTACTTGTGACCTGGATTTGCCACTGTGAAAACAGGATACTGGGCTAGATGGACCACTGGTCTGACCAAATATAGCTATTCTTGTTGTTATGAACAAGAAATATAAAAGAAATACCAGATAAATGGGTCCAAGCAGAAAAAACTTTCAAGTTGCTAAGTATTGCTGCACATCCTGTTTCTGACATACACGTCATCTAGCTGATATTCAACTGGTGGCAGTCAGCCTTTTTATGCCCACCGCTCACTGTATTCCTGGATATTCAATCCCAGGTTGTGTCCAGGCACTTGCACTGAATATCTGGTTATGGGTTGACTGCTAAAGCTTATGTGGTTAAGTGCAATATTCAGCCCTTAATTGAAGGGAGAGGATACATAAAAATATAAGAACATAATAATAATAATAACTTTATTTTTATATACCGCCAGCTATCTTGCGACTTCTAGGCGGTTTACAATATAAGAAACTGTAAATACAATAAAGAGAAACTATACGTACAATGAATTAAAGAGTATAGCAGTGTACATCTCGTACAACGAATTATAGAGAATAGCAATATACATCTGATGACATTAATAATGTTAACGACAGTTTGTGTGTTGCAAGGCCAGGAAGTGCCAAGCTGTTTACACAGAAGTAGACATATTCCGTAAATTGAATAGAGTGTTCATGGTTAGTGATTAGGGGTTGGGGTTAAACAGTTTGCAAGTTCAGGTATGTGATGATGTTACGAGGGGGGTTGATGTTCCGGTTCGTTACCTAGGTATTTCACGAATAGGTAAGTTTTTAGGTGTTTCCTGAATTCTTCATAGTTGTTTGTGTGCGCAATTAGTTTTTCTAGGTCTTTACCCCATATGGCTGCTTGATATGATAGCAGTTGTTGATGGTGTCTCTTATATTTGCACCCTCTAGCCGGTGGGGAGACAAATTTCATGTGTGTTTTTCTTTCATGTCTGTTGGTTGGGAATGAGAAGAGGTCTGTGATGTATTTTGGGGCTAGACCAGTGGTTCATCGTGTCCAGCAGTCCGCTCACGCGGTGGCCCACAGGTCAAAGAACAGTGCTCTAAATGAGTCCAGCCTCACCTGTATATGTTCCAGGACATATGGAAAGGGGGCTAGAGGGAAGGGGGAGAGGTGCAGGACCTGCAGGGAGGAAGAGAGAGAAGGAAAGGGAAAGAGAAAAGCTGAACCAAGGGGATGAAAGAAGAGTGAAATATTGAACATAGAAGAGGGAGGGAAGGAGGAAAGAGAGAGTGTGAGACACACGTTGGTGTAAGGGAGGAAAGAAGCTGAACCAGGGAGATATACAAAAAGCATGAAGATGGTGTGCATGGATGGGAGCATAGGAACAGGGATAAAAAGGGGAATGCTGCATCTGCATGGGGATGATATATGGGCACAGAGGGGTAATGCTAGACATGGGAGGGTATATGGACACAGAGAGAAAATGGCTAGATATGGGGGAGAATAAGCATGCAGAAGGAAGACGCTGGACAGGCAGGGCATAGGGATATAGAGGAGTGATACTGTATACAGGAAGAGGGAATCATAGAATGGTGAGATGATGAAGGTAGGGAGATGAGCATAGGAGAAATACTAGAAAAGGAAGTATAGGAGACAGAGAAGGGAGATACTTGATGAACATGGGGGGAAAACATACACAGATGGAAGATGAATGGAGAAAGAAGACATGTCAAATAGCCAGGAGACCCTGGAAAGTGAGTTAAGAGTAGACAGATGGAAATAGAAACCAGAGCCTGAGACCAATGTGATGTGAAGAATAAAATGGCCAGACAACAAAAGGTATTTTGTGATTAGAATATATCAGATTTGAAATATGTATCCTGTAATATTATAATAAGAATAACCTAGATACAGGATTTAAATTTGCATGCAGCACATACTTTCACACCCCTTGGTACTCACCGCCATGATACCACTGACTACTTTTAGGCAGGCCCAGATGAGTCCAAAGCCCGGGATAATGCTATGAAGGAGGGAGACATCATGCAGGCCCAAAACTAGAAGCAGAAGACAGATGCAGAGCTGGAGAGGAGGAAAGAACAAAATGAAAAGTTGATGCCATTCAGTTTTTAAAGAGAGACATACAAAAGACACAGAATCTGAGATGTCATCACATCTCAGGTCTTATGAATTTGTTGGCCAATCAACTAGACCCTGCAATAGACACCCAGGAAGCCTAATCCCCTTGCTCAACTTAAATGGCAAATCCAAAGTAGGAGCCACCTTTCATAGACCACGCTGTGCTGGAGAAGAAACCAAAACCCATCCATCCACCTGTGGAGATAGAGAATACCAGTGAGCATGCCATTCTATATGACAGAGCTCAGCTTAGTGCTCTTTATCTCCACCTGCTAGTAGAAGGACACAACCCACTTGTCTCTGAATTTATCTGCTGCTGATGACAAGGAAGTTGTAATATATGGAGAATAAAACAACTGCACAACCAATAAAGACCATTAGAAACAGCTTTATATGATTCATACTTGTTTCTGCTGAGTCTTAAAGATCATCAAGTTGTCAATTCCAATATTTCTTCATATTTCTTCCAAAATGTTTAGTGCATTAGGGTTTACACAATTTATCATATTTTTCTTTTGTTTCCAGCAATAATTTTACATCTCTGTGGTGCCTTTCATTCCCAACCTACTTTACAAAACTACTAAAGAATCTGGAAAGCAACTACAGACAGAGATGCCCACCTTTCTGATTTTAGGGGGGGGGGAGGGAAGAGAAGCTCTATCCAACTTATTGAAAACATTGTGTTATTTTCCCATAATCCGAAATGAATTGTAATGGGATTATTTTTATATAACAGCTTTCAGTGGCTCATCCTTTTCTAGGAGGTGGAGGCCTGAGTCTTCTGCACCAATCACTTCTGGCCCACAGTAGTACCATGAGTACACACTAGTCTCCTAAGGGAGAGTTTTAAAAGATGGATAAATATTTTTAAATTATATATGTGCACATGTACTTAAAATTTTGAAGAGGAAGAAATCAAGCCTCAACAAATTTTCTTTGATTTTAGGAGGCAACAGCTGAGATCTCTCTTACTTCTCTTCCACACCCTCCAACGTTGCCCCCAGTGAAGTTGGGGAGGGAACCCTGCCAAGATCAGCAGCAGCTCTTTGCCCCATTCTGTGTCTAGTGGCAAATGAAGTTTCAGTAGATCAGTCCCTTAAGGAGACACTGAACTTCACTGGCAGAAGCCTGCAAGCTCTCTAACTGAAACAGTTGTCAGCTCTGTGACAGCACTTCCTTGAAGGTGAATTGCCTCTTAGTTTCACATATCACCACGGCCTGGATCCCCACTAGTCTCTCTCCCTCAGTCTTCATCCATATCATCCATTGGTAAGCCGGGACAGGAGCGATCCTTCCCGCATCCTGTCCTAGCTGACTCTAAACCACCTTGCCTCCCTCCTACCTCCCTGACCCCTGCAGACTTTACCTTTAAAGCCCTAGTGATCTAGCTGTGAAGTGGGGCAGGAGCGATTTTCCTATGCTCCTACCCTGTGAGAGCCACAATCAAAAATGCTTCCCGCAAGTTCCCGTTGCAGTCTTGTGAGACCGCGGAAACTCACAGGACTGCAACGGGAGCTCGCGGCAGGCATTTTTGATCATGGCTCTCATGGTGCAAGACCGTAGGAATTCCCGAGTAGAAAATATTCTAGACTTTTGTGAATATTCAAGCAACTGGAAATACTGTGCCATAATGCATCTCATTTATTTGGTAACACTGCAAATCAAGCAAGCCATGAGATGCCCTACATCAGAAGTTATTTAGACATAGCCTACCTGTGCCTGAAGGTCAAACGTTAGCATGGAGAAGCAGAGGTTCAGCATGAAGTACTGGTGCTGCAGGCTTTCCAGGGCTCCGCCTACTCTGAATGCCATCATATTCTGGCTCCGGAGCAGGAAGGCAGCACATACCACATGGAATAATCCGAACACCAGGATTAGCACAAAGCGTGGCTGGTGGGTGGGGGAGGGAGGGAGCAGAAAAAGAAACCATGAAGAGTCAGGAGGCTAGGCAGATCTATTGTTGCTTACAGAATTCTCATTGGCCTAACATATGAGTCATTTTTAGTTCCTCATATCGTGAAAGCATGCACAGTCTTCCAGGAACAGAAATAAGAAGGTCAAAGCCAAAGGAAAAGAGAAAACCCCCAAGACATCAAGAAGCAATTGCGCCAAAGGTTCCAGGGCTCTGGCATGTAAATCTCTCTGATGAATATTCATTGTGGATATCTTGAAAACCTGACTGGCTGGGGTGCATCCAGGATCAGGTTTGGGAATTACTGTCTTAGACTCTAAGCAAGCTAGGACAGGGAAATACCAAATATACCACCATTAAAAAAATAGGCATAAGCTAGGGCTCAGAACTTAAATTATTTATGCTTCCGTTTCCTCCTAAACTAACCTCTTCAAAAATGTGCAAGGGCTATTTATGCCCAATTTCACTGACTCCTGAACTTAGGAACAGCAGGGGCGGATTTAGGGTGGGGAAAAGATATAGGGGCTTAGCATTGATTTTCAGCAGTAAGCTCATAATGTGGGTTTATAAATCTATAGCAGGCAAATGAATAGCAGTCCGACATTTATAAAATATAACTTTTAAGCTCCTAAATTAAGATGATTTTTCAGAGGAAACCTTATGTTTGGCTAAAAAAATAGGGCACAAATTTAGACGGCTAAACTTAGGCACTCAGCTCTTTTTTGGTTTTGAATATTGGGTGCAAAATAAAAGAAAAGTTTTAATTACTTATTTAGACTTAGCTCCTATCTTTGTCAGCAGGTACATTAGGTATTTCCCTGTCCTTGAAGGGCTCCCTCACAATCTCATTTCATATGGAACTCAAGTAGACACGTATAAAACTGCCAGAAGGTATAAGCGTATAAGTAGACGTTTAGAAATCACGATGACTACTTTTATGCAACAACCCCCGGATTCTTATAAATGGTGCACACATTTTTGTGGGCAACCAGATTGGCTAACAAGTCAATTAGCGCTAATAATTGGATGCTATCAATTATTAATTGGCAACATTTTGGACTTGCGCGCGCATCTTGTATGCATTGTTTTATAAAGATCTGTGCGCAAATCTTACAGCGCTCAACTAAAAGGTGCGTGGCAATGGGAGGAACATGGGCGGGTCAGGGGTGTTCATTAAAAGATGCGTGCGGTAGGGATTTCTGGGTGTGAGGGAGCTAATGCGGGGGTTCAATTACTGGGTGGATTCACTATTGTCTGGGATCTGTCACAGGGGAGGAGGGTGGGGTTGAAAAGATCTGGTTTGGTCTCTGTGAGACTCTGGAAGATTGTCCTGCTTATGATTTGGTTATCTTGCTCCTGGGCATGTCCTCTGTATGAGTCTTGAGAGACCTTGTATCTTACTTGTTTGTGTTTTTACTTTTTCAATAAAAGCTTTTAATTAAATTAAAAAATAAATAAATGCGTGCAGTATTACTGAATACTGGGATCCGCACCTAAAATACAATAGGTTTCAGTTGGTGTAAATCCACACTTCCCAAAGTTTGCCTTGGAAATTGGCTTCAAGCGTTATTCTATACAAGGCACGCAACTCAGAGCGCTATTTATAGAATAGTGCGCCACGTAGATTTTTTTCAGCGCCATTTACTGCAACTAGTCTTTTGTGTCAGCATTCTCAGTTGCAGAGAATAGGTAGAGTGGAAGGTAGGATCAGCACTTACGTATGCTTTATAAAATATGCTTTTATGTGCCTATTCCTACTGGCACATACGCAATCACATCCGCTTCATGCGTGTACTTTTCCTAGAGTAGTTCTACAAAAGCAAATAGGCGTATCCATTGCCTTCATAAAGTAGCACAGCATATGCCCCTGTGTGTCTTTCCTGCTTAAAATTGCGCTATAAGATGAATATGTAAAGGGCAAAATGCAAAAATCCCAAAAGAGAGCAAAGCCCCTACAAAACACTCAGAAGCAAGAAAAAGTAAGGTAAATAAGATGTCTTGTCAACTGGTAATATGGCTTCAGAACAACTTTATTATATGTTCAAGAAACCCAACGTGGATCCATGTTTCAGCAATAACGTGCCTTCCTCAGGGACGAGCAAATGAACAGTGGAGATGTCCAAAGAAAACAGGTGAGCTAATATGTTTCACGACGCTCTTTATTCAGTCATGGACTCGACAAAGACATGTTTCGGCCAACCTGGCCTGCATCAGGAGTCTGTGCTGTATAAAAGCAAAGCTCACAGTTGATGGTTCAAGGACTAGCTCACTGTGTATAGTATAATCACGTGCAAACTCATGCAATACTCTGGCATAGTGGCTAAAGCCAAAAGCGTCTGGGGTGGCGAATAAAAAGAGTCGTGAAACACATTAGCTCACCTGTTTTCTTTGGACATCTCCACTGTTCGTTTGCTTGCGACCGATTTGTGGAGGCAACTCTCCTGTTCGGTATTCCTCAAGGGTAAACATTGAGTCCCAAGTATTGTCTTAGGAGAGGCTGTTGCAGAATTGGTGCTTATGACATTTGATGGCTTGATTGCAACCTCTATTTGACAAGACCTATAATTGTGGAATTTTTACAATATGTGGAATTCAATGTTTCACCACTGAGAAAGATATGTTATTGCCAAAACATGGATCCATGTTGGGTTACTTGAGAATACAATAAAGTCGTTCTGAAGATAAATTACCAGGAGATAAATCATCTTATTTACCCTACTTTTTCTAGTTGCGGATATAAAAGGTACACGGGTCACCAAATATTAAGATAGGAGTATCACCTTTTATCTTTCGTCAGATAATCAAATACTGCTCTTAAGGATGGAATTGTTGTAACACTCGCTGCCTATAAAGATACTTTACAATAAATGGCTATACTGATGACTGGACTCAATCTATAATATCATAGCAAGAAGAAATTATTCCAGTCTTATATTAATCCCCAGATTCATGAGGAGAAATTATGATACTCGATCCTCAGAGGGTCAAATTACCCAATGGTTCCAATGAGCGGAAGCTCACAGAACCCGATCTTCACAGGATCCAAATATATCCTTTTTTTATCTTTTATCCATATATATTTTTTAACACATTTTTTTCTTTTATCCATAGATTGTTGATATAATTAGTTTTTACTTAGCTTTTATCTAGTTTTTAAAGGTGGAGGCGCTCCCCTTTAAAAACTAGATAAAAGCTAAGTAAAAACTATTTATATCAACAATCTATGGATAAAAGAAAAAATGTGTTAAAAAATATATATGGATAAAAGATAAAAAAAGGATATATTTGGATCCTGTGAAGATCGGGTTCTGTGAGCTTCCGCTCATTGGAACCATTGGGTAATTTGACCCTCTGAGGATCGAGTATCATAATTTCTCCTCATGAATCTGGGGATTAATATAAGACTGGAA
Organism: Geotrypetes seraphini; assembly: GCF_902459505.1. Lineage (NCBI taxonomy): Eukaryota > Metazoa > Chordata > Amphibia > Gymnophiona > Dermophiidae > Geotrypetes > Geotrypetes seraphini. The sequence goes on from NC_047098.1 coordinate 19,868,299, forward strand.
TAATTTCTTCTTGCTATGATATTATAAAGATACTTTGGCACCTTCTGAGCTGGGTTTTTCAGTCCAAACTCTTCACCAGCCTCTATATATTTTAATTTTCTTCAAAAATGTATATTCTGCACAATCTATTTTCCTTGGCAGATTACAATCAAACATGTACAAGAGAAGAGTACAAACATACATAAACACAGAGATCATATATAACTAGACAACAGTATATAGCTCAAACCTCAACTAAATTATTTAAATCAGGAAATGTAAACTGCTTAGGTTATGAGTGATGTATAAATAATAAAATCAATAAATAAGAATAAATTATTGGTGTTGATCGGTATTAATTAGGAGTTACTCACAGATCTGCCTTGCGCCCTATTCTATAGCATATGATGAAATTTATACGCACAGCTCCAAAGGGGTGTGGCCATGGGAAGGGTAGAGCAAACCAAAGGGCGTTTCCAGAAGGGAATATTAGGTTCCAGTGGGTTATTCTCCTTTACTCACGAGTTTGTAGAAGGTATCAGTTACCTTTTTCTCTCAGCTCTGCCTCTTGCATCTCTGGTCTGTGCACCAGCTCCTCAGTTCATATCAAAGCAGTTAACAATTCCTATAAGGAGCCAGAAATATGGGAATATATAAGATAAGCCTCTGTCATATCTAGGAAGGCCAGAAATTCCCCTGGTGCCACCGAAGCAATAACTGGATGCCCAGTCTCCATTTGGAAACATGGCACATTCAGTGCTGCATAGACCGACTTCAGATCCAAAATTGGTCTCCGGTCATCTGAGTCTATCTTGGATACAATGAATATATAAAGTATTTGCCCAAGCCCGATTCTTTGGCTGGTACAGGTTCTATGACCTGAATATCAAGAAGCCATTTCAACGTTGCTCGGACTCTGACCACTTTCTCTGGTCAGCTGGCCAGAGAGTTTAGAAATAAGTCCAGTAGAGTGAAAAAAATTTGAGCTTGTATCTCTCTCAAATGAGGTTCCTGGGGTTGGTATTTGGGTTCCCCCACCTCCAAAAACCTCTTTGCTGAATTTTCTGTGCTTCTGTTTAGCTCTCCTGAGCCGTTTTTTGGCGCTAAAATGGATTTCATGATTTGATTTTTAAAAGCCTCAAAACATCTGTTTTGATTAAAATTGTTCCAGATGGACTCCTCAGGCTGTTTTTGAGATGAATTCATGCCAGATTGACGTTGGCTGAAGAGCATTCGTATTTCATGTGCCACGGGACATGTGAGGAGGTACAGGAACATTAGACTTAGCCCCCTATGGTCCTTCTAGGGAGTCTCAGTCACAGGTGGCACTATTTAGGAGTCAAAAATCCCCCCTAGAGCCCTTAGTTAGAAACTTGGTAGATTTGGCGGAGCACAGATGCGGAGATGCTTCTGGGCCCGAGAGGAGACAAGGTGAGTTCCTGCAGGAGTCCTCAAGATTTCCTGTTCAGGGGTTTACTCCAGATTTTCTGAGTTTAATGTTCGCAACCTAATTAATTTATTGGGGGCTGAAAGCACCATCTGTGGATTGCGCAGGGGTTTTGTAGACCAATTTGTAGACCACCCCGATGTCTCCCATAGGCTCCAATAGCCTAAACTCGCAGTTGTGCTGATGTGCCTGCTTCAGCTGAAACTGCAGCTGGACAATGGAGAAGAAAGCAGCCTCAGACAAGCATGAAATTCCACTCCAAATGCTTGTTTCTTCGGGCCGCCAGTCAGACCCTGAACTACTAGTACTGTTTACATTACATTAGTGATTTCTATTCTGCCTTTACCTTGTGGTTCAAGGCGGATTACATAAGAATTGTTATGATCTTAAGAAGTACATATTGATAAGATATTAAGAAGTACTTAAGGAATAGGTTGAACATTTTCTAATTTGCTAAGGAGTAGTTGATAATGCAGAAAGAATTCGGAATATTATTGGTTGTGTTATATTGGTTTTATGTATTTTTTGAAGCGTAGGGTTTTTGTTTCTTTTTTGAAGGTTTTTGATTTATTATTTCTATAATGTTACCAGATGCACACAGCGCTGTACATTAAACACACAAGAGACAGTACCTGCTCAAAAGAGCTTATAATCCAATTATGATAGACAAACAGGACAAAAAAGATGAGTCTATACACGCTGCTCAGATAGGGAATTAAGCAGGAAATGACGAGGCGGGTTGGGTTAGAACTTAAACGCAGCTTCAAAAAAGTGGGCTTTCAGCATGAATAGTAACATAGTAGATGACGGCAGATAAAGACCCGAATGGTCCATCCAGTCTGCCCAACCTGATTAGACAGAACCTGATGTACCAAGCCTGAGACCCCAGACCTCCACAGCTCTTGGAGGGGGGATGCAGCTAGCACCCACTAAAGCCCTCAGAACAAGCACAAGGCCACACAGCCTGTATTCAAGCTCTGGTAAAAACCAGGAGCAAGCCATGTTCCTAAGGGAATGGTCCCCAAGCCACCAAAGCGTTAAGGCAGGCTGGCCAGGCAGGTTCCATGTAAAAGGGTTTCCCTTCCGGCTACAGACCAGAGTCTGTGTCTTCTCCCAGACAGAGCTGTCCCAGCCGAACTGGAAATCTCTGGAACATTGCAAACTCTGCAGTTCAGATCAGTACACAAAAATATTTTAAAAATCTAATCAAAGCAGATCAGAAAGACACCTTCCAACTCGCTTGTAGGAGGAAAAACTGAGGAGCTGGGGCACAGCCCAGAGATGCAGGAGCCGGAGCCGAAAGAAAAAGATAGATGATGCCTTCTACAAACTGGCGAGTAAAGGAGAACCCACTGGTTTAAGACTCATATGCCTTTTGTACTAGAAGTTAGTATTCTGTAGCACCATGTTTAGCAATTGTGTGCACAAGTACCATAAATTGGGCACCAACATTTACACCAAGCTTTGGCAGGCATTAATGTTGGCACCCAGAGTTAAGCACAAAATGTACCTTGTGTTCAAAGCTTGGAATCCAACTACAAAATATGCCCTGTGCTGCCTCCAAGTATCTTACACACACCTGCAAAAACATCAAGTCAATATTTCTTAAAGGAATGGATCAGGTGAAGAAATTTGGTTTAGGACAGCAGGGCTATGTATTCCTACTTTCTCTAGTATGGTGGGTGGGTGGGTGGTTGTTTTCCCAATTACACAGCTACTGACCAGGAGGCTGGCTTTTCCCTTATCAGTCAAGACGATGAAGTTAACGATAGCACGGCCCATCACCAGCAGGACAGAAAGCACAAAGATGATGAGCTCCTGACGGTTCTCCTGCAGAATCCCTCGCGTCACATAATACATGCAAAACACTGCAGAGAACAAGAAGCAGAGCCCATAAGCAGGAATGCCATATGCAGCAAGCTACCTCCAGTGACCTAATGCCAGGTGATGCAGTCATTTTACAGGATGGCACGTCAAAAGCGCATTGGACACTGGGTGCACCGACATCTGCACGTCGCCCGAATACACGCCGCTGGTTCCACTGCTTTTGTGCCTTACCGTTAGCGTTCTGAGGGGGTGTGTTTGTGGAGGGGAACCCCCCACTACACTTATAACTGTTTGCACTCCCGCTGAAAACTCCCAAACAGTGAGAGAACGGAAGTTTTCAGTGTACTAGGGGGTTCCCTCTCCCCAACCCCCCCTCCAATGGGAGTTCCGACCAATTCTAAGTGTACTGGGGGGGTTCCCTCCACCCCCCCTCAGAACACTAACAGTAAGGCATGAAAGCAGTGGAACCGGCAATGCAGATGTCAGCGCGCCAATCTCCTGCACGCCTTCGTCGGTGTACCTTTTACAGGAGTTGTGATCCAATCACTTAGGAAAAACATTGTGGAAAATTTCTGTTCTTCTCCCTTATTTGGAATGGGCTGTTTTCTGAAGTATGCTACTCTGCACCAATGCACATAATATACTGCAGATCCCAATTTTTTAACTGAACCTATTTACCACAGAAACACGTGAACAGCATTAATGCACACTAATCTGGAAGTACATTTAGTAAATCTAGTCCAGTGTCATTTATGAAATTCTTGATGATGAACACACTCACAAACAGGTATCCGATTGGTTGATGTTGGCTATGAGGTCATAAGACATGATCTACTTTGTCCAGCCAGTCCCATTTGTCCAAACCATCAATTCCTGTAGGTAAAGTAGATTTGGGGAAAACTGTTGCTTATTCCTGGGACCTGTAGCATGGAATCTTGCTACTGCTTGGATTTCTGTCAAGTACCTGTGACCTGGATTGTCCACTGCTGGAAACAGAATAATGGGTAAATGGAACCTGGGTCTGACCTAGTATGGCAACTCTTATGTTCTTATGATAATGCTGATAAGCATATATCGACCAATCAATTCCAGTCTGACGCCTTTCATGATAGCACAGTTCTTGTGGAACAGGAGAGTTCCTGCAAATCAATCACAAAATGTTTTAATTTCCACTTAGTGGGCGATACCTGATGTGGTAATTTAGTCCCTCTGGGTATTGTTCATGCATCTCGTCAGTCATTTAGCACTGTTTAGAAAATAAGAACTGTCACACTGTGTCAGACCAATGGGCCATCAGGCCCAGTGTCCTGCTTCCAAAAGTGGCCAATCCAAGTCACAAGTAGCTTTAAATCCAAAAAATACCACGCTGCTGACCCTAGGGACAAGTAGTGGATAGTGGGCAAGCTTTCATTGGCATCACTGACCAATTGTTTTACTAACTAGCTTCCCACTTTTTTTTTTTTTTAAATCAGCAGTAGAATGCCTCTGAACAAAATGTCTCTGATTGAGCTAAACTGTGGAGTGAATGAACTCATGGTACCCTTATGGCCACAGTTAGCACTTCCTTTTGAAGTGAAACTAGAGGATTAACCCTATTTGAATAAAAATACAAACTTACCCAACACCAGGAAACCTGTAGAATCTATTTCTGTATTAAATGGCCTCCTTTTTCCTACTCCTCATCTGTCGAGCGGCAATGGTCACATGCTCCTCTGACCTTTCCCACTATCCTATCCTCCAAGTAACTTAGGAAAATATTATGCAAACTAGAGGGTGAGGCTTCTACTCTCACACAAACGGTAGTTTGCACTGAGAACAAGGAACTGCAATAAATCTTAGATTCCTCTTCCAACAGCTCAACAAAATTGTGCTTTTCCAGGGGGTTCAAATTACTCAGGAAACCTAGAGATGCATGTGAAACATTCCAAAGCTGCTGCATTCGATTTCAGGAAAGTCCTGGTTTTGGAACATATTTTCCAAAGCAAGGCTATATTTATAGGCCTGAACCTTCCATTTGAACTCAGCAATACCGTTACTGATAATAACTAAAAAGAAAACTGACTTTTAAATTAAATTGCTAAACTGTTAAATGTCTACAGGTGTAGTGTATAATGCAAAACCTTAAGAACATAAGAACATAAGCAGTGCCTCCGCCGGGTCAGACCACAGGTCCATCCCGCCCAGCAGTCCGCTCCCGCGGCGGCCCAAAACAGGTCAAGACCTGTCTGAATCATCAGAAGGGGCTCCCTTGCCACCTTGGTTTCCCATTTAAATCCTGCCTTCCTATCGAAGTCCTAGCCCTCCGGTCTTGCACATGCACGACCAGGTTAGTTTATACTCATTACCTGATTTACTTCCTATACTTGTGTTACCTCCCAGCTCCTCCCTCAGTATCCCACGATCCCTTTATCCCTCAGGAATCCATCCAATCCCTGTTTGAATCCTTGTACCGTATTCTGCCTGATCACTTCCTCCGGTAGCGCATTCCAAGTGTCCACGACCCTTTGGGTGAAAAAAAAACTTCCTTGCATTTGTTTTGAACCTATCTCCCTTCAGTTTCTCAGAATGTCCCCTCGTATTTGCTGTCCCCTTCAGTCTAAAGAATCTGTCCCTATCCACCTTCTCTATGCCCCTCATGATCTTGAAAGTCTCTATCATATCTCCCCTGAGCCTCCTTTTCTCCAGAGAGAAGAGCCCCAGCCTATCCAGCCTCTCTGTGCCCAGTTAGCTGCATAAAATGGTTCACCATACAGTTTGTGCAAGAGGCACTGCAAATGGTAACAGCACATACATTCTGACTGTAAGAGAGATTGCAATGATACCATTCACTTTCTGCTGCTGGACTCAGTGCGTCAGCTCAGAAGGAGATTATTTTTCATATATTTCGAAAATTTTGATGATCATATTACTACATTGTTTTCCGCATCACATGTGATAGATTGGACATCTTGGAACCCTGAGGAAGGAATGTTTCTCCGAAACACGGACCGTGTAGGATCCACACTCCATGTATATGAGAGTCATTTTCAAAGGACTACAGATTTATAAGGTTTTTAATAAAGATTCCTGTCCTTGTAAATTTTCATCTGCAGTTTCTTTCTTGTGAAGTAAAGGGAGGAATACTGGAGGTGTTCCTGGAAAGCCAGATTACTCACCAACACCAATTAGTTGAATGAGGGAGACAGAGAAATCTTCCCCCTGCTGGGCTGTTATATTCACAATGGTAAGTCCCAACACAATTACAAGCGAGGAGATAGTCAGACAGAAATAACCCCTGATGGGCCATGACAACTCGGACCAGGGTTTTACCTGTTGAGAGAGAGAGAGAATATTTTCACACACAGTGCATGACAGATTGCAGAAGCCCCTTCCCCCCCCCCCCCCCCCCGTCTGCAAAATGGAAGATTATAATAAAAAAAAACTTTACAAGACCAACACATTTCCTCATACAAAGGCTAATTTGTTTTGCAAAAGAGAAATTATGTCTTACCTGATAATTTTCTTTCTTTCAGATCATTGGTCTCAAACTTGCGGCCCGGGAGCCACATGTGGCCTGCCAGGTACTATTTTGAGGCCCTTGGTATGTTTATCATAATCACAAAAATAAAATAAAACAGTTTCTTGACCATGCCTCTTTAGCTATAAATTACAATATTATTATTAAGACTTATCCAAAAGGAAAGATTTATAAACTATAAAGAGTTTAACCTCATGTAAAACTGTCATTTCTTTAATAAAGAACACAACAAAACAACCGCCATTATTTGCCAGCAGCTATTTAAGAAGAAGCAATTCTGAACTTTCTGTCGAGTACTTTTATGATTTACAGCGATGCCCTCTGAACAGGTATTTTGACTGTAATGGTAAAGGCTGACACTTTTGAGATTTGTTCTTCTAAGTGATTCTCTGAAGAAGCGTGGCGAAACAGGCCCGTCAGAATCACCTATATAAGATAAGTGGCCTTTGAATCACTTATATATGAAATGGCCCTGATAGCTGGACAATGATTATAATGCCTTTTATACAGATGAAATGTTAACAAATAGAAAGAAAAAAAAACTTTAAAAATTATTTATACAATCAATTTTTGCATAGTTGAAGATTTGCATTTTTTGCACACCCAAATGATATAGTTGCAGTTTGCACTTTTATAAGCTTTAAGGAGGTTGGTAGAAGATCAATGATTAGAATATGGTTGTCTTGGTTGAACAACTATTTTAGCTGACTTGAATTCATTAGCAACCTATCTGAGATCTTTCCTCCAAAAAATCTCTTGGAGTTGATCTATTAGATAATATTAATATTTTTATTTTGAAAATCTTTTGGCAATTAACAAGATCCACTTTTGGTTTTGCATTTCTTTAATAAGACATTAACTATTTTTTTCTGAGGCCCTCTAAGTACCTACAAATCCAAAATGTGGCCCTGCAAAGGGTTGGAGTTTGAGACCGCTGCTTCAGATGCAGCAGATGAATCCAGAGACTAGTGGGTTGTGCCCATATAACAGCAGGTGGAGATAGAGGGTACTGAGTTGAACTCTGTCTTATTGGATGGAAAGCCTCCTGGTCAACCAGAATTGCTCTTGCCAAAGCATAAGGAACTTGATAACCATGAAAAAAACTATTTCCCATACAGGCAAACTTGAACATATAACCAATCAAAGAAACAACCAACTACCAACCCTGACAGTGAGGAATACTGCGTAACTACTTTCTCGAGAAAAAAATCTTAAAGATAGAGTGGGACTCTGGATTCATCTTCTGTGCTAAAGAAAAGAAAATTTATCAGGTAAGACATAATTTTTCCTTCCTTTAGTGCAGGGGTCTCAAAGTCCCTCCTTGAGGGCCGCAATCCAGTCGGGTTTTCAGGATTTCCCCAATGAATATGCATGAGATCTATGTGCATGCACTGCTTACAATGCATATTCATTGGGGAAATCCTGAAAACCCAGCTGGATTGCGGCCCTCAAGGAGGGACTTTGAGATCCCTGCTTTAGTGCTATCAGAAGATGAATCCAAAGACTAGTGGGATGTAGCAAAGCAGTCCTTAAGAAGGAAGGGAAGAAGTCACCACCCCCACAATAACTGACGCGACAAAGCAAACATTGGACCACGCCGCCACATCCAAACTATAATGCTTGGAAAATGTGTGCAATGAGGACCAAGCTGCTGCCCTGCAAATTCTATGAGCATCAGGAGCAGAACGGGCCTTTCAGCATGGCTCTCTGCGCTAAAAATTGCTAGTGCAGTTTGATAGAAGAGGCCTTTAGTGTAGACAATTAACTCCAGCAAATAAAATACAGGGAGTCCACAAAGTCTCTTTACAATTTCAAAAAATTACTAAAAAGGCAATTGATGAGATATGTTAATCAAATTTGTTCTATGTACTCGGTCGTTATCAAAGTTTGTAATCACATTGCATTTGGGTATTTCAGGGACCCTGTTGATGAAAGAGAGGCTGTTGAACAAACCCCTAAAAAAATGGCTACTCCTCAAGAAAAGGCACAATGTGTATCGTGGTTTATTGTAACAAAATCAGATACGCAGACTCAGCGAAACTACAGGACCAAGTATGGAAAACATCCACCGTCGCGTCCGTCAATTCGTGCATGGCACAAGCAATTTATGGAGACAGGGACAGTATTGGATAAAGAAAGGAGTGAACGACAAAGAATATCGGAGGAAAACATTGATCGTGTAAGACAATCCTTTGCTCGTTCTCCTTCAAAACCTTTCTGTATAGAGGTGTATTAAATAAGGCAAAAAAACACTTCAATATCTACTCCTCATTTTGTAATAATTTCCACAGATTTGTCTATTCATTTGTTTTTTTAATAAAATCTTGAAAATGCAAAGACCCTATATAAATAGAGGGAATCCCTACCTAGAATTCACCCCCCCTACAGGCCAGTACCAGCATTCACAGCTCTGTCAGTCTCTCTCACTCAGGTTCATGCACTGCTATCACCCATTCAGCTTTACAATGCGGAACAATTTAAACCTAACAGCTACTACTGCAGCTACTACCAAGGCCCCCTTGACCAGAGCAGCTGCCCTTCCTTGCCACCAGAAATTTCTGTAGCTAAATTCAGCAAAAGACAATAAAGTTTAAAGAAGCTTTCTTTAAAACAGCTTCCTCCAGCTATTTAAGGCTGAAGACTGGCTTCCAGACCAAAGGTTCTTTAAAGTGACTAGCTTGTCACTTCAAATGCCAGAGAACATCCTGAAATCTCCTAAAACTTTTATCAAAATAGGTTTACCAGCATTATCTGGGCATAATTTACTACCCAGCTCAAACCAGAGTACCTGAATTACACTGGCAGTAGCAGATTAACTGCCCTGGAAAAACTTGACCTGTATAAACAAAGCATCCAGATATGGGTGAACCATGATCCCTTCCCTTCAGAAGAAAAACTGCCACCACTGGAAAACCTTTTGGGCCATGGCTACATTAAAAGGAAGGGCCCAAGAATAGAACTGTTTCCCCAAGATGGCAAGCTGAAGAAAGCTCTGCTGATCTCCCCGATAGGAATGCAGAAATATACCTGCAATGAGTCCAGTGAGGAGAGGAACTCTCTCTGTCAGACTGCCACAATGATGGACTCCAGTGTTTCCAAGAGAAATCAGGTGACCCAAAAACATCTGTTCACTCCCTTTAAGTGCAGCATGGGCCAAAAGGAGCCATCTTTCTCTGGGAATACAAAATAGATGGAATATCACCTGGAATATCTTTCTTAGGGGACTGTAGGTGCATCAGCCTAAAGTTGAAGATGTTATGACGTGGTCTCTCTTACTGCAAGTCGCTTGGGGGACTGAAATGCAAACTGAAATCATAAAGACACTGGGAATAAAAAGGCACACTCCTGGACACAGCCCTCTCCAGCTATGTTTGGTCTTCGGTGATATGGGTCCACTCCCGGTAAACCTGCCAGAAGCAACCACCCACCAGGACCAACAAGGAGGGGACCCTGTTGTCTCTCTTTGGGAGGAATGAGCACCACCATGTGCTGGAGAGACGTAGTACCTGGACTTCCTCGTTCCCTGAAAAAAAGTCTTCCCATATCCTTTACTAGCTCACATGGAAAACTGTTTGCCTGGTTTAAACTGCCTAGAATCTTGAAGCTGAGCCTCCCACTCCTTTCACCATTACATGCAACTTGTCCTCTTGGCTCCCCCAGATCCTTAGCTTAAAAGACAGTATCTGCAGCCCAGTACCTTAGCTATAGGAATCTACAAGCTGTCACCAAGGAAATCACCAACCTGGAAGACAAATCTAATCAAATCGTACAAGGAATGAGCCAAATAGGCCATCCCTAACTCCTGACATGAAGCTTCTGCATTTTGGGGGGGAAGCTATTGAATCCAAAGTAGCGTATGCCCTTATAAAGTGAGAGATAAGTATTTTCTAGGTTTCCATCACCGGGCAGGGTGGCAATTGTCTGAACTGGTCTAACAGGATAAAGAAGCTATATTTTTACTATTGCAATAAATCATGATGAGTGTTCTATGGTGTGGTGCTGGAAAATAATGCTGAGGGAGTGTTGAAAGGCGAAGCCGCCTCTTCTGGTGGGTGGACAGAAGATGTTGGACAACACAGGGGAATATTAGACTGTGGGAGAGGGAGAAAACAGAAGGGGAACGCAGAAGAAAGACACTGGTAGCAGTCATATTTTGACATACTGCCTTCCCTTTAAAACCTAAGTAAAATACAAAGACACCAAAAGGTAGAAAAAAGTATATTAATTTATTAATCAAATTGATTAATTAAAATATATCAGTTTTGGAAAATGCATTAATACTGCCTTTCTCCTCTTATTTTAATTTTTTTCTATATTAAATAGCACTAACAAGAAAAATGGAACCAAAAGCTTTGTTGCACACAATTAAAACTATCAATCACAGAAACTTAATCCCTAGACGGATATACCCCCCCCCCCCTTTTACAAAACAGTAGTGTGGTTTTTTTTGGGTTAGCCAGGGCAGAAACAGCTCATACACTCATTGAATTCCTAGGAGTGTCGGAGTTGTTACCACAGCAGCCGGCACTAAAAACCGTGCTACGGTTTTTAAAAGTGTGTGTGTGTGCGTGGTGGTGGGGGGAGGGGTTAGTCAGCAACTGCCTCCAGTGCCAAATTTTGCTGGCGGTTGAAGTGTTGCTACTATGCCTCTAATCTGGGGCTGCCCTTTGTTCTTCCATGCCAACCCCAAGGCAGAGGTATCAAGTTTGAAATTAACTTTGTGCCTTCACACTTTGACAGGCCCCTGTGGTGCCATGAGAACAGGAAGCCCATGCAGAATCTAGGAATTACCTTCCAGGAAAAGCAGTACCCTTCACATGCAGAATATCTCTCCAGGATGTATCGTCCGTGAAACTAATAAGGTGGTAAATTTAAAACAAAAAAATTGAAGAAGTATTTTTTTACTCAGCGCACAATTATGCTGTAGAATTTGTTGCTGAAGCGTGTGGTCATGGCAGTTAATGTATATGGGCTTATTAAGAGCCTAGGCATGTTTCCTAGAGAAAAAGTCCACAAATCATTAGCCATCAAGGATTTGATAAAACACTAATTATCCTCTGGGAGTGAATATCAAAGAACAGATCTATCCTTAAGTGACACAACGTGTCTGGCTCATGTATGATCAGGATTGGCCACTATCAGAGACAGGATACTGGACTTAAAGGATCTTTGGCTTGACCCAGTTTATGTTCTTATAAACTGAAATAAATACACAATATCTTGCCATACTTTCATAACTTACATCTGTAAAACATCAGTTTAAGCTCTAGCGATACTTACAGGCCCAAAGGGAGTAGGAATAAGTTGTTGATGCCTGGGGGTGAGATTTGGCAAGGGCTGATCAACATTCTCATTTTGGTGAATGATAGACGGAATCCTGAAATCCAGTTATGAAAAGAAAAATAAAACAGAAAAGTATTTTATTACCATGCAATGCAGATCAAAACAAGTTACAAAATCCACAAAAGCACATGTTAACATTTTTCTATTAATTATACACCACTTAGTATTGGGTGGGGGAGGGTTTCAAGTATATGATCTTATAATGATTTATGGGCTTTGAGGGAGGGTGGGGGGGTTACATATGTATTTATAGGTTATAATGATAAGATGTTCAAGTGGTTAAATTAATTGTGTTTATTATGAATTTTTGTACACTTGATGAAAGTTTAAAAATGAATAAAGAATTAAAACAAAACAAAACACAAAAACATTCACTAAAGGACAGATAATAATAATAACAGTTTATATACTGCAGGACTGTGAAGTCTATGCGGTTTACAATGATTAAAAGATGGTACAAATTGAGTGGACTTAACAGAGTTAAAAGTTAATGATCAGTTATTGTGGAGTAAGAATTGACAGATGTGCGGCAGAGTATATTTTAGTTATATTGTTTTCTAATAATCTATTTTTTTAAAAATTTCAAGTACAGAAACAACCCAGAGACAGAGTAAAATAACTGCACAAAACACATGCGGGTCCATAGCACGTTATGGTATGTAAATGGGTGTACAGGTGGGGTTTCTTTCTCCTTCCATGGAAGGCTAGTTCCATGTCTGCAGAATTTCCAAACAGCAAAATGAAAGTTACAAAGTGAAATTACAGTAGGAGGAAACTTTGAAAGTTCTTAAAGCAGCACTAAGGCAATTTAACAAATGCCATAAATATAATTCATTTGATCGTTTAAAATTTTTTTTTTTTTAATATGCCTTTTTAAGCTTTGCCGATCTGGCTTCCTGTTGGCCTATTTCTTCACTGGATGATGGAATAACTTAATTCTGGAAAAGGACAGGCTGTTGAGTATACAGGACTCCCTTTACATATACATTATTATGGTATGTGACATCACCAGGCAGGAAATTGCCCCCACAAACACACAGCAGAAAAGAAAGCATCAAGAATGCGAATGACAATAAAGACCTTTTTCGGGTAGGTTTTTCATAACCTTTGTTTCATATACTCCATCTTCTTAAAGACAGCTTCTGCATCATAAATCCGGTGGATGCCACTTTTAAAAAGGCATTGGGGTTCATAATAAAAAAAAACCCATCTAAAAAGTGGCCTAAATGGCTACTTGGACGATCAAAAAGCCTGATCGTCCAAGTACCCATAATCAAAGCTGGTTTTAGACGTATCTAAAACCAGCTTAGGCTTTTCCCCTGCCTCTAAACGCACAGAGAGAAAAGAGGCGTTTTTAGAGGAGGGGAAAAGGCGGGCGGTGGGCCGACCTAGACCTAGGCGTGCAGCAAGTATAATCAAAACTTTAGGCAGGTTACCTAGTCGGCACTTATACGTTTTGACTTAGACGAAGTCAAAACATGTCTAAGTGCCGAAAAAGGGGCCGCTGAGCTGATCGTGGCTGCTGCGATCAGTTCAGTGGCCCCAGCAACCTGCCTACCCCCTATAGCAATGATCGCGGCAGGAGAAATGCCTCATCTCCCCTACCGCGATGCCATCACTCCTCTACCCGAACTGCCCCGATGTCGGGGGGGGGGGGGGTTGGGGTAGATTCTATAACCAGTGTTGTTTTTGACAGACACCGGTTACAGAATCCAGCTTTTAGGCGAAGGACTGGCTCCTCCTTCACCTAAAAGCCCTTGTGTTGGACGTTTGGGGCTTAGGCGTTTTTTAGGTTCATTATGGGGTATAAGTTTAGATGTAGTGTGGTGGTCTGGGCGTTTAAACAGCTGAACGTAGAGGCAGGCCATTATCAAAAAAACCTCCTTTTAGGTGTTTTTTTTGATTATGGACATTTTCCCTGCTTCTACTTTCAACATTTAAGGCCTTAGGCCAAAAGGGGACTTAGACGGGTTTTTTTGATTATGCCCCTCATTGTCGCCAGCTTTCAGATGCTACTTATAACTTTCTTAATTTATCATTTCTTTTAAAGAAGAAGTACTCAATAGAAAACAGAACAAATTATGAAACTGCAAAGCAGAAATTCAATTACATTGCAAGATGGGAGATTGGCCAATAATAAGTGCAAAGAAATCTTGCATCGTGAGGAAGTTCCGTGTTCCCACTCTACTCTCTGATTTAGTGTTTCCCCATTATCCAGCTGACTTTGGATGTAAGAGAAAGGAACTAAAAAATAAACTTGCAAGGAGGTCCAAGACTACAATCACAGTCTGAATGAACAGCAGCCCATCCAAGATCTTAACATTTTGCTCTTCTGATTATAAAGGCCTTATTCTTACATTGTAATTCAAGCGTAAAAGCTTCTGGATAACACAAAGCTTAAGATCATGATTGCAGATGGCAATTTTTTTGCCCATTTGTCTGTGATCATGTGTCTGAGATAATGGTCATGTGCAAGAAAACTGTGCTGCAACGCTAACTGCTTCAAAGAGGGCTGTATGCACATTTCAGAAGTAATTGACGTTAAAAGGTCACGGATGCTATTTGGAAGGTAATACATAAACTGAACTATGATTATCATAATGTGATCTCTTCCTTCTATCAACCTATTATTGACCATTCATAGTAAATAAAATACCCCAGCTGCGTTAGGCTTTTTTATCGCCATAGGAATTCTATGAGCTTCGGAGCTAATACTACCATAGCTGGTGATTAAAAAAAGCCTTAACGCAAAAGTTCAGACATCCCTAATCAAATTGTATGTTTCAATGAATTCCTATATGAACACAACTTCTACATCATATGAAGTTAAAAGCAGAACATCTTTTTGCAAATTTGAACACATAATTATTTCTAATTTTTTTTTAAACATTCAAAATAAGAAAACTGCATGGATTTTTTGGGACCAATGAATGACGAAAATTTGACAGTCCTAAAAGAACAAAGATTGTAGTGCCAGTTTGTGTGTCCAAGGTCCTTTTTCTCTATTTTCAAACATACTCGTATCTATTTTTAAAAATCCTTAAAATATAAAAAAAATACAGATAAGTGAGTTTTTTTGAATTGACCCACAGTATTTCTGCTTTTGTAAATGGAGTTTTGGTTCAGTTTTACCTTACACACTTATTTGGTGTTTCAAACATTCACACTTGTCATATTTACATTTTATAAATGTTACAATCAACTAGTAATTATATATTAAAATTTGCAGAAAGATGCCACAATCTTTGTATGGCACAAAAGTAAATGAATTCACAAAAGCATGCAGTTTGACCAAGGATACCTAAACATTTCTACACAACTGTAAATAAAACTGGATCATCTGGAAACCCAATTTTTGAAGTGATCTATTTTTCTTGCCTTTTCCTGTACACTGTGTAGGCCAACTATGTAACTGAGTCACTGGCTAGTGTTATTTAGGCTCCTGGCAGCTGTTTCAGAGATTTTGATGTAGGTGCAGTCAAGTTCTTCCATTTTGCCTAGCCTAACTTTTATTTAAAACATTTGCATTATACCTATCAAATTTTCTAGGGTGGTATAAAATATAATAAACAGCCCTTAAAAACAACAGGCAAAACTGAAACTTACTGCCTCTTTTACAAAGCCACGCTAGCGGCTGCCGCACGGCAACAGCCCCGAAGCCCTTTAAGGAATCCTTTTACAAAGGTGCGTTAGGGCCTTAGCGCGTGGAATAGCGCTAAAATGCTGCGCGATAGCTGCTACCGCCTCCTCTTGAGCAGGCGGTAGTTTTCCAGCTAGCGCGCGCTAATCCAGTGTGTGCGCTAAAAACGCTAGCGCACCTTTGTAAAAGGAGCCCTAAATCTCTATGGGCTTTGGGGCCACTAGCGCTGCTTTGCAAAAGAGGCCCTTAAAAACAAGACATTATAAAATACAAATAGACCTAGAGCACATTTAGCCAAAAACCAGCATAAGATTTGTTTTCTTTTTTCTAAAAGTCAAAAACTGAGTCTTAAGCCACATGCATTGGCATTAAACTTAGCATCATATGCTCATATAGTTTACATCAGGGCTGCCCAAGTCCAGTCCTATAGGTCATTAAATTTGCTGATGACACCAAACTCTGCAACAGGGTCAAAACCATGGAGGATTGTGAGGACCTGCAAAGGGACCTGACGAGACTGGAGGAGTGAGCAAAAAAGTGGCAAATGAGTTTCAACATAGAGAAATGCAAGGTCATGCACATAGGAAAAAAGAACCCGATGTTCAGCTACAAAATGGGGGGAATATTGCTAGGGGCGAGCAACCTTGAAAGAGACCTGGGGGTGATGGTGGACACAACTTTGAAATCATCAGCGCAGTGTGCGACAGCCTCAAAGAGAGCAAACAGAATGCTGGGCATCATCAAAAAGGGTATCACTACCAGGACAAAGGAAGTTATCATGCCGCTGTATCGTGCAATGGTGCGCCCACACCTGGAGTACTGTGTCTAGTACTGGTCGCCGTACCTCAAGAAAGACATGGCTGTACTCGAGGGAGTCCAGAGAAGAGCGACTAAGCTGATAAGAGGTATGGAAAACTTTACATACGCCGACAGGTTGAAAATGCTGGGGCTGTTCTCCCTGGAGAAGAGGAGACTTAGAGGAGACATGATAGAAACCTTCAAGATCCTGAAGGGCATAGAGAAAGTGGATAAGGACAGATTCTTCGAACTGCGAGGGACCACGAGCACCAAGGGTCACTCAGAGAAATTGAAAGGGGACAGGTTTAGAATCAATGCTAGGAAGTTCTTTTTTACCCAGAGGGTGGTGGACGCATGGAATGCTCTTCCGGAGGTTGTAGTAGGCGAGAACACAGTAAAGGGGTTTAAGGAAGGTTTGGATAGGTACCTAAAGGATAAAGGGATTGAGGGGTACAGATAGCAGCAGAGGTAGGTTATAGAAGTAGAGGTAGATTATAAAGGTCAAAAATTCACTTCACAGGTCAAGGACCTAGTGGGCCGCCGCGGGAGCGGGCCGCTGGGCAAGATGGACCTCCGGTCTGACCCAGTGGAGGCAACTTCTTATGTTCTTACTGGCAGGCCAGATTTTCAAGATATCCACAATGAATATGCATGAGAGAGATTTGCCTGCACTGCCTTCTTGGTATGCAAATCTTTCTCATGCATATTCATTGTAGATATCCTGAAAACCTGGCCTGCCAGCAGATCTCGCACTTGGGCAGCCCTGGTTTACAGCCTACAATCCACACAGCAACATTCTGACCTAAATGCAGCACTTTGATTACTGCAGCAGCTAAGCCCATACAGAACGATCTATGACCACCTTGCACTGCAGGCAAAACTTTGACTAGAGTACTAATACATTGTGCCCACCCCCCCACCCCGAACTTCCATTCAATGTGTCCACCTGAGCCCTCCAGTGTTCCCCCAGGACCATCCCCTGCAATATACGCCCAACACTGTTGCAAGATGTCTGGAGTGAAAGACCAACAATGCATCTATTTTACTTTCCACACCCCCTAAAGTCTACACCCCCCCTCAAATCTTAAGAGCTAGCCCCTGCTGTTGATCTCTCTTTCCACCTATAGTCAGAGAGACCTCTTATACTTTCTCTCCTCAACCCGAGACCCACTTCTTATGAAAGAAATTTCACTGTGCACAGCAGAGAGAAAACTTTGATACAATCCTAAAACTTTAATTCTACTCCCCCAAATCCCTAGGTAGAATGCAGTCTAGTGCCTAGAGCAGGGGTAGGGAACTCCATATTCCAGTCAGGTTTTCAGGATTTCCCCAATGAATATGCATGAGATCTATTTGCATGCACTGCTTTCAATGCATATTCATTGGGAAAATCCTGAAAACCCGACTGGAATACAGCTCTCGAGGACCGGAGTTTCCTACCCCTGGCCTAGAGAATAGAAGTTACTCTGAAGCAGAGGTCTCAAAGCCCCTCCTTGAGGGCCGCAATCCAGTCAGGTTTTCAGGATTTCCGCAATGAATATGCATGAGATCTATGTGCATGCACTGCTTTCATTGCATATTCATTGGGGAAATCCTGAAAACCCGACTGGATTGCGGCCCTCAAGGAGGGACTTTGAGACCCCCTGCTTCTGAAGACTAGCTGTCAGGGCTGAGTGAAAGACCCCCCATCTAGGCTTAAATTGAAATGAGATCACTCCACTCTCATTTGGAAACGTGAACGGCAATTGAGACTATAAAAGGGGCTTCTAGTTTTCACAGACCGACCTGTCGTCATGTTCCATGTCTGCTCGGTGCTCCCAGCCCGCAGATCGGCACCGCTCGGTCTTTAGCTTGGAACTAGAGACTAAAAGCAGGACCGCTTCTGGTTTTTGTAATTCCTTCCGGGGTGGGCGTTTCTACGTCACTTCCACTCTCACCCCGCCTCCCGCGGCGCGGTGGCTTCTGAGCCTGCGCAGAAGTGATCATGGGCAGCCTAGAGGAGCGTTGCTTGCTGCCGGATGTGGAGCGATGTTGCGATGGAGGTGAGAGGGATCGTAAAACGTCGGTAGCGGTGGGGCAAGTGGTGTCGCCTTCCTGTCTCCAAAATGCTTGCTAGTTAGTAGTACTAGGTGAGGTGACTCTTTGACTTTGGTTTCGCCCCGACTAGATTTACCCCTGTGCATGCAGGAACTTGTAGTCTTCCTTTCCTTAAATAATGCAATAGAGTTACTAAGTAGATTTAAAAACAAATCGGAGAAAATATTTCTTCACACAATGTGTAATTAAACTTTGCGAATTTCGTTGCTGGAGAATGTGGTGAAATTAGTTGGCTTAGCAGGGTTTAAAAAAAAGGGTTGGATAATTTCGTGAAAGAGAAGTCCATAGGTCATTATTGAGATGGCGTGGCGAAATCCACTGATTATTCCTAGGATAAGTAACATAAAATCTGTTTTACTGCTTGGGATCTAGCTGGGTTAGCCACTGTTGGAAACAGTGATGGACTTGATGGACCTTCATTCTGTTCCAGTATGGCAAGTCTTTTATGCTCTTATAATGAACTTCCTAGAATCCAATGAGTTAAAAGATCCAAGGTAAGTAACGTGGCTTTACTAAAGGTAAATCATGCGAAATGAATCTGATTGAATTATTTGACTGGACAATCATAGAACTGGATATGGAAGTTGTGCGCTAGATGTAATTTACTTAGATTTCAGCAAAGCCTTTGTTTGACAAGGTTCTGCAAAGGAGGCACTTGAATAAATTTGACAAGCAAAATTTAGAACCCAAAGTAATGAACTGGATTAGAAATTGGTTGACAAATAGAAGCCAGAGAGTGGTGATTAATTGAATTCACTCAGCGGAAGGAAAGGTGAATAGAGAAGTGCCACAGGGATCGGTGTTGGGGCCGATTCTGTTCAATATATTTGTAAACGACATTGCTGAAGGATTAGAAGATAAGGTTTGCCTTTTTGCAGATGATACCGAGATTTGTAACAGAGGGGACATCTCAGAAGGAGTGGAAAACATGAAAAAGGATCTGCAAAATTTATAAGAATGGTCTAATGTTTGATAACTAAAATTCAATGTGAAGAAGTGCAGTAGAAATCCAAGGGAACCATAAATGCTAGGAGGTGAGAGGCTGATATGCACAAATGGGGAGAAGGACCTTGGGGTGATAGTGTCTGAGAATCTGAAGATGACGAAACAGTGTGACAAGGTGGTGGCTGTAACCAGAAGGATGCTGGGCTATATAGAGAGAGGCTTTGATGCTGGGCTATATAGAGAGGAGGTACTGATGCCCCTGTACAGGTCATTGGTGAGGCCTCACCTGGAGTACTGTATTCAGTTTTGAAGGCCATATCTGGCTAAGTATGTAAAAAGACTTGAAGCAGTCCAGAGAGAAGCAACAAAAATGGTATGGGGTTTGTGCCTAAAAACATATAACAAGAGACTGCAAGACCTGAATATGTATACTCTAGAGGAGAGGAGGGACAGGGGAGATATGATACAGATGTTTAAATATTTAAAAGGTATTAATATAGAAACAAATCTTTTCTAGAGAAAGGAAAATGGTAAAACTAGATGGCATGAATTGAGGTTGAGGATTAACGAACTTAGGAGTAATGTTAGGAAATTATTTTTCAGGGAGAGGGTGGTGGATGCCTAGAATGCCCTCCCAAGAGAGGTGATGGAGATGAAAACGGTGACAAAATTCAAAAAAGCATAGGATGAACACAGAAGAGGGTACATAATTTTATCACAGTTTGCAGTATTATCATAGTCAATTGTTGAGGGATTACATTAATTTGTGTGAAATAATTTTCTTATTCAAACATATTATCTACATAAAATACTCTTCTTATACATTTGTACAATTAAATATACTTTTTTGTTTCATCCTGCCAAGAGCTTACCGCACCTAAAGAAATAAGTTAACAAAACTCTTCACTTCAAGTAAGACTGTTTTCTGTGCTCTCCTAAGAGAGGCTGTGATTAGTGCAGACTAGATTACTCCAGATATCTTCAGGTTATGGTCACAGGTCAAAGTGTTGAAGTCTGGGTGACCATGCTAGAATCTTACACTTTCATGTTCAGTATTGCATCCCTCCAATCCAGAAATTACCTCTGGATCAGAAAAAGTGTTCGAGTTTCAGTCAGCAGGCAGTATCTGTTGCAGCAACTTTGGCCTACCCGGTGAGGTGTTCCTAATGGTGGTGGTGGTGGCAGTGTGTCAATGTGTTGAGAGGAAGAGGTGGTCTGGGAAATTCTGCTGAGCAAATTCTGGGCCCCCAGTTAGTCCACTCCACTCAACTGGTTCACACTGGGTCTTTGGGTGTTGTGCCAGGGTAGTTGTTTTAGGATCTCTTCCAGTGGTTTGTCAGTATCTCCTTGTGGTCTAAGGAAGGAAACTTTGTTAACCTTAGCATTGACCTTCAGAATATGTTTGTAACAGCACTGCTTGTGTGGCATTAGGCTATGTAGTGATCGAAAGAAAAAAACAGACCTTTGCACATTTTTGCACTATATGGTGGGTGTATGAGGAGATTCACATTTCCTGCACAGCTAAGCCCTTGTGAAGTTACCTTGTTCTTTCTGTATTTGACATCTAGCAAGGTCTCTATTTGGAAGGAAAGATCTAAGCTTAAAAATGAAGTGGCCAGAAGTTATGGTAAAAGCAGATAGCATTGCTGGTTTTAAGAAAGGTTTGGACAAATTCCTGCAGGAAAAGTCCATAGTATGTTATTAAGACATGGGGGAAGTGTCTGCTTGCCCTGGATCGGTGGCATGGAATGTTGCTACTCTTTGGGTTTTGACCAGGTTCTAGTGACCTGGATTGGTTACCATGAGAATGGGCTACTGGGCATGATGGACCATTGGTCTGACCCAGTTAGGCTGTTCTTATGTTATGTTACATAGAAACATAGAAGATGACGGCAGAAAAGGGCTATAGCCCATCAAGTCTGCCCACCCTACTGACCTATCCTCTTAAGTCTGTACCTGGCGACTGATATTCTAGTTCGACCCTCGTAGGGATTCTCATCTGTAGGGGCCTTTGTTTTCACTTCTTATTTTAATGTATTTTTTTTCTGGGAACTTATCAGTGTTTTTTATAATGGGAACAAAAATGGAAGAGAATTAATGTGTGTGGAATGGGGGGGTAACTAATTTCTTCAGCTAAATAATTCAATCCATTTCAACCAGACATAGGAGAACTCACGCACCATTCACACACCCTCCAACCAAAAACGTCAAAAGAAAAAAACTGTTTGACAACCTCCTAACACTCAACCCCCAACTCTACAACCTATTGACCTCGACCACAGACTACAAAACCTTCAAAAAAGAAATAAAAACCCTTCTATTCAAAAAAACACATAAAACCGAACTAACACAATCAGAACTGTCCCAAGCATCACCTGCAACTACTCAATATGTACTTCTCATGTCATGACAATTCAGACATAATTTATGTTATGTTTGGAATAATGGTTACATATATGAGGTTCAATAAAAGAAAATTTTCACTGCCTGTTTCTATTCTGACCATTTATTCCGTTTCATGGTTATTACAAAAAATATTTTTTTACATGGGGGGTGGGGGTCAAAAAACGATGGGCCCCGGGTGCCACATACCCTAGGTACGCCACTGCAGGGGAGCGATCACCCGACTTTATACTGCTTTATTGCATTTGGTTCCGATTCCTGTTAAATAGAAGCAGATCTGGGAATAAGATCTTGGAATAATTTATGATGATAAGGTGTGGGAACGGCAATTGAGATTCTTGCTTAGAGTATCAATTTCTAGCAACATGGTGGAAAATGGCTACAAGATGTTATATCAGTGGTATTATACACCGGTACGACTGAAAGCAATGTTTGGCAGGGGTACAGATCAATGTTGGAGACTTTGTGGCGCCCAGGGTTCCTTTATGTATAATTGGTGGCTTTGCCCTAAGGTGCAGGCCTAGTGGTCTGGGGTAATGGGCTTCATTTCGGATGTTTTGGGTATTGCCAGTTGTTTGCTAAGTGTAGCTCCACATGCTTTGAAGCAGTGCCAACGCCAGTTGATTGCTTTGGTGATGACGGTGGCACGTATGCTGCATTCAGTGTGGTGCAAAAGAAAGTGAACTACAGTATGTTTATAATATGTCATCTACAGTATGTTTATAATATGTCATCATCCTACTTCAATTTTAGAAAACTGTTAAAAACAAGCTTGTTCAATCGATTTGTTAACTAAGAATCTACTCAGCTCTGCTTACTCAACCAGTAACCCTAATGAACTATATAGCTTTCATATTCCTTCATTATGTAAGATTGTATTGCTGACTTTGATTGTAACCTCTTCGCTGATTGTCCAGTGCTTCTTGCTGTAAACCGCCTCGAACTTCTACAGCTTTGGCGGCATATAAAAATAAAATTATTAGTATTAGTATTATTATTATTAAATTGACTGCATTAAGTAAGAATCATATGGGATCCTTTCAAAAAATTTGGTCTGCCTTACATCTCTTGGAAGGAAGCAGCTCCTGCTGTGACTCCCTGATGAGTTTCTTTTTGGGAACCTTATGTCCTCTCAACTTTCTCTTTGCTGAGTAATAGTTGGTAACTCTCACTCTCGGGCCTAAGAGTGGGGGACGGGAGTGGGGGTGGCTATGCTGTTATAAGGTGAGAGAGGGTTTTTTTAAAATTTGGGTTAAGTGGGGTTGATTGGAGTCATTTTGTCATATACTGAAGAGATACGGTATATATTTTGCCTTGTTGATTATCCCAGTGTTATTTTTCTGTAGTGATATTTGCTATTGTTATTGCAGTTTGCAGCATTGAGCTGGCGTTTAGTTCTAGCCGCTAAAAACACTGTTGCATCTTAGTAAAAGGAGCCCTTAGTAATTTCAGTAATACACATAGAATATTACAAGGAAAATTCTACAGCCAGTGTTGAAGTGCCTACTGACGCTTAAATAAAAGGCAGCTGGAATCGTGGCTAGGGAGCTGCTTTAGGTAGCAGAATGCCAAAGTAGATGTGGCCAACGCCGGAAGTGGCATTAGGTAGGCTAAAGCAGCTACTTAGCTGCGATTCATGCCAAGATAAGTGGCTAAAAAGTAGGCCTGGAAAACCCTGGTCTCCATTTCAGCCCCCTGTCTTTGCTGCTAGACCGCAGCAGTCATAAGCTGATGGTGGAAGGGGAATTTATCCCCGAACAACTGAGCCAGGGTACTATACACCCTGCCGGCTCAGCTGATCCGGGATAAATTCTGTCCTGGCTCAGCTGACCGGGGGGAGGGGAATTCCCCTGCTGCAATCAGCTGAGTCTGCTGTGGCTGACAGAGGAAACCCCCCCCCCTCCCCAATTGGCAAGAGGGATGCCCATTTCCTCCTGCCTGACACCTGAAACACCCCGCCTCCCCAGTATGAAAACACTTATGGTCTTATGTTCTAACCATCCCGTGTCATTCTTTAGTGTCTTTCTCAGCCTCAGTCCTTCTACACCAGCATTCTTCAATGTAAGGCTTGAGGGTCAGTAGCTGGGCCCATTCATACTCTGATTCCTATGTGAGCCAAGTATAGGATAATGAAGCCTTTGTGACATCACTGATGAGGTTGACTTTTAGGCATTGGTGGAATGAGGCATTATGACATCACAATCTCAGCTCTGGAATGTTGCTACTCTGGTTTTCTGCCAGTTACTTGGGACCTGGTTTGGCCATTGCTGGAAACAGGATACAGGGCTTGATGGACCTTCTGTCTGTCCCTGTATAGCAATGCTTATGGTCTAATGTTCTAACCATCCGGTGTCATTCTTTAGTGACTATCTCAACCTCAGTCCTTCTACACCAGCATTCTTCAATGCAAGGCTTGAGAGTCAGTGGCTGGGCCCAATCATAGTCTGATTCTTCCCTCTCTCCTTAAAGAATGACATGGGGATGGTTTCCCGCAGTTGTCCGCGGAGATGAGGATGGTGACAAATTTTGTCACTGTGTTATTCTCTGTGTCACAGTCTAAGGGGGGAGGGGGTTCTTTGTTTGTACCTGGGTCAGTGGAGGGTTAGTTGACTTGCTCAGGGTCACAAGGAGCTGCAGTGGATATCAAACCCAGTTCTCAAGGACATCGCTGACCTTTAGGCCACTCCTCCTTCTAGACTCAAGAGGCTCAATGCTTAAAACTCCGGCGCTAAGTCACACATCATAGTGCAGGGGTGTCAAACTCAGACCCACAGGGTAATTAAATTTGGCCTGCCGTTCCTTTTTTCCCTCCCTCCCTCCCTCCCGGCTTTCTACCTTTTGTTGTCTGATCATTATTCAAATAATGTTCTTTCGGTTTGTGTGGCTGTCAGGACCTGGTGTGTTGCTTTGGCTGCAGAAGCATTTTGCTGCTCTAGGCGACTGCCTAGCAGTTGGGCAGGCTCCGTCTAACAATCCAGTGGGCTGGGGAAGGAGGGGGGGGACGGGACGGTAGGAATCGGATTGCAAAATTGCAAATTCTGTTGCGATTTGTATTTTTCCAAGCCTTTTAAAATGTGTTTTATTCCTGGAGTAAAATTACTGCTTCAAATGTTAAGAGAAGCATGTGGTAGGCAGCAAAGCGTGGCTTGCTTTTGGTTTTGTCCTGGATTGGGGGTTTGGCTTTCTAATCCCTCGATGACTGCCACGTTTCAGTTCATCTGTGTCTAAGAACTGCCCAGTACAAAAAAGATAAAGAGGAGGAGCTGTGATTCTCTTTCAACTGATCTAAAACAGGAAGGTAATACAGTCTCTTTTTCAATCCATTCTTTTGCTGTATTATTTATGCTTAATGGAAGTGGGCAAAGTTATCCAAAGATGTTTGGGAGGGAGGGGTGGGGGGCACTTCAAACCAAGTGCACCAGTGACGAAGAATGAAAATTAGCTTTTGGTTTGGATGCTTCAGAAACGTTTGATTTTTGCTTCATTAAGTTTTAACATTTTAAAGAAAAGACGTTTGCCAAACTAGTAAAATGTGATTTTCTCGGTGAGACTATGCAATCTCTGTGTTGAATTCTTTATAACAAAAAGGGGCACCCTGCTGTGGATACTTTTGCTTGCAAGTACGTGGAATTTCAGCAGTTTGTGTAAGGAGACTTTCAGATGTGCTCAGGAAATGGTAGGGCCCCCCTCCCCCCCACCAAGGGCTCCTTTTACAAAGCTGCGCTAGGGCCTTAACACGCAGAATAGCGCCTGCTAAATTGCCGTGCGTGCTAGCCGCTACCGCCTCCTTTTGAGCAGGCGGTCGATTTTCGGCTAGCGTGCGCTAAAACCACTTGCGTGGCTTTGTAAAAGGAGCCCCAAGTGTATTTTAGAGATTATGGAGTGAGCAAATAAGTGTATCTTGGTTAGTAAACGGAGATGCTCAGGCCACCCCTGTTAACAAGACTCCTTCATCCTATTCAGGGAAGGCTAGTTTATTTTCAGTTTGGTTCTCCCCAGTAATTATGAAAAGTTGTCTTCTGTGCAAAATACTGTATCTTTTTCCCTTGTCCATAATTCACTGTTTGCAAACTGGTTTGACTTGACATTTTATTGGAACTGAATTTGTGTACTTGTTGGGAATAACTTGCATGTTTCTAGGTCCTTCTGCACATTTGGCATACAGTGTTTGTTTGTCCAGAAAGGAGTTTGGCCAATATTTACTATGTA
Source organism: Geotrypetes seraphini (assembly GCF_902459505.1). NCBI lineage: Eukaryota > Metazoa > Chordata > Amphibia > Gymnophiona > Dermophiidae > Geotrypetes > Geotrypetes seraphini. The sequence goes on from NC_047098.1 coordinate 19,894,504, forward strand.
ACTTTACGGCATTGGAGGGTTTAGCTTTCCATTTATTTTTACCAGTGTTGATGTATTAACATACAGAATTTCATTTTATCTTTTGCTGGTGCCTCTCAGCTATATACCCTGTAGGCGGTCATGGTTTGCAGTCACTCCCAGACAATGCTATCCTTACAAATTTTCCTTTCTAATACTGGGATTTATTTGATATCTGGGTTTTGTCTGCAGAGAAGGAACTTTAAATAATATCCCCAGATTAAATCTTTTACACATGCAGTAATTAAGCCACAAAAAATAAGGGTTTCAACAATACCAATTCTAACTCCATATCAAATACTGTTGACAGAGTAATACCACAGAGTGTTTCAAGTTTATTTAAGTCTTGATATACCGCTTTTATAATCAAAGCAGTTTCCAATTAATACAAAGTGTTAAAAAGTTTAAAATATATATATATATATATAACATAAAGGGAACGCATAAACAATTACAATACAGATGCAACATGATACACATGGGCAAATAGGGAGGATACATTGCTTAAAATAAAAGAAAGGGGAGGAAAAAAAAAGTAAAAAGGGAGTCTTTGATATAAGGCCTCTGAGTTTTTTTGAACAAAAAGTTAAGTATCGATCTTAAAAGCATCTCTAAAAAGAAGTGTTTTAAGATTAGATTTAAAATTATTGAGATTCTTTTCTTGTCTCAGGGTAAGAGGTAAAGTATTCCACAATGTTGGAGCGGCTACAGAAAAGATTGTTTTACACGTTGTATCATAAAACAATTGGTGGACTGAGGGGACCACTAAAAGATGTTGTTGGGAGGAGCGGAGCGTCCTATGTGGGTCGAATGGGATTATCATCCTATCTATAAAGGATGGAATGGGATTAGATTGAACTTTAAAAGTAAGAAGTAGTATTTTGAAAGTAAAGTGAGCGTATAACGAGCAATGCAGCAACTGTAACTGGGTGGAGAAAAAAAAGCCTCAGAGTAAAATGGCGGTTCATAAGCATAAATAGTAAAGTACCGCCATAAAGTCAGTCATCGGCATTAAAAAAAACCCTCAAACTCATGCAATCAACCTTGCAGCATAGATGAAACGCTCACAAGAAGTCACTTATCCGATACGGTCCTGTAAATCCGAGCACTTCTCGCAGTGATACAAGTTTCAAGTTGATTTAAAATTTTATTTTAACGCTTATTGTTTTATTGTATATGTTTAGTCATGTTTTATTGTATATTGTATTTTAACGCTTTATTGTTTTATTGTATATGTTTAGTCATGTTACGTGTTTTAGGCTATTTTGATTTGTTTTAAGTTGTTCTAAATATGTATTTTTACCCTAACTCTGTAATTGATGATGTACATCGCCTAGAACCTGGAATAGGCGATTAATCAAATCTTATAATAAACTTGGAAACTTATTGGCATGTCTAAACGTTGTATATTAATAAAACGGGGATTCAATTAAGTACACACGACAAACTCAGACAGACCTAAATAAACTCCCAAAAAGAAACATGAGGAAAGGAGGGAGAACTACAGTATTTATAGCTAGAAAGACAATTAAGGATTGAGTAAAGGGTGGGGAAACGTAAATTAGTAATATAGTATTAAAAAAGAAATGCTAAAAAAGAGAATTTATCCTTATTTTTATTTTTTTTTTAATTGACTGAGTTTAGTCAAAAACATCGAATGCATCCTTGAAGAGAGGTTTTAAGGTAGCCTTTAAATTACATTACATTAGTGATTTTTATTCCGCCATTACCTTGTGGTTCAAGGCGGATTACAGAAGAGGATTTCTGGACATGTCCAGAGGTGTTACAGAGTAGCGCGAGTTGCTTCAGAGGATTGAAATGTTTCATATGGTGTTAGTTAGTCTTCATGGATTTCTTGAATAGCAGGGTTTTTATTTCTTTTCTAAAAGAAAAGTCTGGGGTCATGAGTAGTAGATTGGAGAGTTGGTGGTCTAGTTTTGCTGCCTGTGTGGCTAGTAGGCCATCGTATAGTTCTTTCCGCTTGATATCTCTGATTGGAGAGTATGTGAATGGTGTCTGGGTTCTCCTGTGTCTGGTTGTGGTAGTTTAGATTAGGCGGTTGTTCAAGTAGGCTGGGCTGTCACCATTAATGGATTTAAATAGTAGACAGTAGAATTTAAATAGTATTCTTGCTTGAATTGGGAGCCAGTGTGAGTCAAGGTATGCCTCGGTGATGTGGTCTTGTTTTCTTAGTGAAGAGATTAGTCTCGGGGCTGTGTTTTGTACTGTAGAAACATAGAAAATGACGGCAGAAAAGGGCCATAGCCCATCAAATCTGCCCTCTAATGACCCACCCCCTCGACTTTACCCCCCTAGAGATCCCACATGCATATCCCATTTACTTTTAAAATCTGGCACGCTGTTGGCCACAATCACCTGCAGTGGAAGTTCGTTCCAATGATCAACCACCCTTTCGGTGAAGAAATACTTCCTGGTGTCGCCATGAAATTTCCCTCCTCTGATTTTTAGCGGATGCCCTCTTGTGGCCGAGGGTCCTTTAAGAAAGAAGATATCATCTTCCACCTCGATACGGCCTGCGATATATTTAAATGTCTATTCCAAATGCTGCCCAAGGATCAGTTCCATCAAAATGAACCCCAACAAGAATTCCTGTTTCACCAGTCAAGCCAGCTGCTTCAGGGGAAAATTCACCAACCCTTTGCCGGCTTGTTAGATTTCATCTGACTGGAACTGATCCTCAGACAGCATATGGAAGTTGTATCACTGTGAGAAGTGCCTGGATTTACAGGACTGTATCAGATAAGTGACTTCTTGTGAGCATTTCATCTATGCTGCAAGATTGATTGCATGAGTTTGAGGGCTTTTTTTAATGCCGATGACTGACTTTACTATTTATGCTTATGAACTACTTTACTATTTATGCTTATGAACTGCCATTTAACTCTGAGGCTTTTTTTCTCCACCCGGTTACAATTGCTGCATTGTTTGTTATACGCTCACTCTGTGGTACTGTCAACAGTATTTAATATGAGTTAAAAGGCAACTTTGCCAAATTAAAAGGTAACATGCCCAAGGGTATGTACAAAGCAACACCAACAATAGAAAATTAAAAACTAAAACACGGAAGCCAGCCAGCAGCATTGCCATCCTCCACCCCATAGGCGTCAGAACGGTGGGGGGAGGGGCACAGGGGCCGTGGCCTCCCCCCAAATTGCCACTTTTATCCCTGGTGGTCCAGAGGTGCAGCGGGCAGGAGCGAGCTTACCGCGCTCCTGCCCGCTGCTAATCCGGTCAGTCGCGGCTATTTTTTTTCTGCCGCTGAGCGGCAGTGAGCGAGTGCTTATCCCAAAACTGACCACAAATAAGCTAAGTATACTATTACTTCAAAGTTTATGGTGTTTACAAAACTATTTATCAAATGATTCAATATTTAAGGGTATTATTCCCATGAACTAAAAATATTTAAACGTATTTAATACATTAGATAGGATCCTGTTACGAAGTGACATGTTAATCATTGGGTAAATGATTGACTTGACCCCAGTGTGTTGTCTCTGAGGATCGGGAACCCAACATCTGAGATTGGGTCCTTAGGGATGGTGATTTAATTAACACCTTGATATTGGCATGTATATATATAATGTAGACTGCAGTGAACAGCGAGAAGTAGCAGTTCAGTTCCTGTGCATCCCATGCCCTAAAGCAGCAATTTTTGTGCCGCGAAACAATTTTTGTGCCGCGAAATATTATCAGGAGGACACACAACAATTCCACTATTAAAGATAAATGCCTGATTTTGCTTTATTTTTGAGCTGTTAAAGTAGTATTATATGCCCAATGAAGGTTTTTGCTGTCATAGATTGTTTTGATATGCAGGATATAAGTGTTTTAAAATAAATAAATAAATGATTGGATCAATTAACTGAGCATTCAGTTTTGCTCAGTTTAAATCTGAGGCTTTTTCCTTCACTAGCATTTGAGATTTGGCATTGCTTTTGGCTAATGGAATATTTAGATCAGGGGTGTCCAACCTGCGGCCCAAGGGCCACATGTGGCCCTGTGAAGTATTTTGTGCGGCCCCGGTCGAGGGCGATGAAGTGTTTTCCTCTGCTGCCCCCGGGTGTTTACCGTCTTGCCAGCTCCCTCCTCTGTCTTGCTGCAGCGTTTGCACGGCCCCAGAAACATTTTTTTCAGCCAATGCGGCCCAGGGAAGCCAAAAGGTTGGACACTACTGATTTAGATTGATTATAATAATAATAATAACAGCTTATATACCGCATTACCGTGAAGTTCTATGCGGTTTACAAAAGATTAAACAGAGGTACAAATTGACTGACTTCAAGAGGGGAAGAAGAAAGAGAAGTAATAAGACAGGAAATTCATTGTTGAGGAGAAAAGTGATCAAAAGGACAGTTAGTCGCTATTGAGGGGAGAAAGATAAGTGGATCAGTTGTCAAGATGTTTTAGGAACAGGTGTGTTTTTAGACGTTTCCTAAATTCCTCATAAGTAGTGGGCGAAAGTAATTGTTCTAGGTCTTTATCCCATGATGCTTCTTGGTGTGAGAGAAGGTGTTCATGGTGTTTTTTTAGTTTGGAACCTCTCCCATTTAAAATTAGTAGCGTTTTCCACATAATACACTGGAGAGTTTTATATCAATGAACATTTTTGTGTTTTTTGCAAATTTTTCACAAAATTCACAATGAGTCCAGGGATGTTACTCTGTGAATAACCTCTCAGCTCTATATGAGCTGAGTAAACTGAGGACTCATTATCACAAAATTTTTAATGTATTAATATATATTAAGTATAACACGATCATTTAATGTGGTTTACATCTTTGATAGTGATTTCCCAGTGTATTTGTTATTATTAGGAGGAATTTTTCTAGTTGCAAATCCTTTTCCTTGTTTTGGGGTTTATTTCTTGTTCAACATGTAAAAGTCCTCACATTCATTTCCACATATTTAGGATTAGCCTTCGTTTTCAGCAATGCTGAACTTTCGGAGCGCAATGATCTTAATGGTTAATACCCAGACATCAAACTCTTTAAAAATTCAGGGATCGTACCATGTAGAAATTGGTGACGTATTGAATTCTAAATACAACTGGCAGCCAATGCAATTGTCGGAGATATGGAGTAATATGCTCATTCACACACCCCTCCCCCCCATCAAAGAAGTTAAATGGAAAAAACTATACGATGGCCTCCTAGCCACTCAAACAGCAAAACTAGATAACCAGATCTCCAATCTACTGATAACTACCCCAGACTACAAGATGTTCAGAAAAGAAATAAAAACTATACTCCCAGGGCTGGAAACTACCTTGAGCCCCGACTTGAGAGCACCATCTCCATGTCTCCAGTCAGCCAGTTCCCCAGGGATGGAGGAAACCCTGGAGATGGGGTAAGTACTTCCCCTCGAGGCAGCAGGGTCATCATGGGAAACTGAGGAGGCAATACTCTCTGACCAGGGAGTAGTTGCAGGAGAAGCCGGGCTGGGACAAGCAACTGGAGGTGTAGGATTCCAGCCAGAACCTAACCAGGGGAACTTTTCTTCTTCTGACGGTGAGCATTTTTATACTCGGCAAAGTCTTCCAATTTTGGAGAAACCAGCGCAAGTGACTTTAGATTCACTATGGGATTTGATTGCAAATTTTACTAGGAATATTAGTCCCAATTTCCAATATATTGAGGGGAAATTGATTCAACATTCTAGAGAGCTGAAAGATTTGTCTGCGGAAGTGACTGTTTCAAAGGATACAATTCAAAAGCTTGATCAAGAAATTTCTTTGACCAAACAAGTACAGGAGTCCCTAATTAAAGACAATATTAACTTAAGGAAGAAATTGGAGACACTTGAAAATAATTCTCGGAATAACAATTTGAGATGAATTCATTTCCCTAGATTGACTTCGGTTACTCCTAGGGAAATGCTTAAGAGATACTTGATAGAAACTTTGCAAGTTTCAGAAGAAACTTTACCACCATTTGTTCAAGTGTACTATTTGCCAAATAAAGAAGGGGCCCCAACGCAAGTTAAAATATCGGATCAAGCATTACTTAATGTTTCTGAATTGTTAGAAACTTCAAATAGAGAAACAGTTGTACCTTCTACAATGATTTTGACTGTAGCTCTCGCCACGGATAAAACATGGTTATTGAGACTTTTCTTTAAAAATAGACGGAAAGAGTTTCTTGGTTGCAAAATACAAATGTTTCCTGACCTCTCTAGAGAAACTCAAAAGCGATGTAGAGAATTTTTGCTGTTGAAATCTGGAGTCACTTCACTGGGAGCAACGTTTTACTTGAGACATCCTTGCAAGTGTATTGTTTGCTACCGTTCACTTAAATATGTTTTCTTTGAGCCACAACAATTAACAGCTTTCCTGGCTATGTCCCGACTGGATAAAGAGAAATTAACAGCTCCATAATTATATATCTGCCTATCTCTCAGTTGTGTCTGTAATTTATCTTCTAATAATAATTTCCTCTGTTCGCTTTAATGAATTCTTGGATCCATGTTTTGAGGACTTGAGTTGAGTTGGTTGAAAGAATATCCTGTATTTTTCTCTTTTTATTTAGATTGAATATGATTTATATTAGATATAGGTCATATCTATACTAACTAACTTTCTGTACAAGTGATTACTTGGTATGTCATTTGAAAATTAATAAAATAATTACGAATAATAAAAACTATACTCTTCAAGAAATTCCTGAAACAGTCCTAATATCATATACACTGTCCTCCCTCCCTCTTCCGCCATGCAGAAACTACCTGACCTACTCTTTACTTTCTCTAGAAATGACAAATGATCTTCCATTGTAACCCACCGTTTATAACTCTTTTGTAATCCACCTTGAACCGCAAGGTAATGGCGGAATAGAAATCTCTAATGTAATGTAATATCTTGATCTTCCAGTTATCAATCTCTGCGTTTCCTTGTTCTTAAGTAATCCTTGTTGGACTTGAAATTTGTGATGAGCAGTGGCCTCTTTTCACCCTTATCCACCATGGATATATTTTTAATGTTGCTATGACTGGAAATTGTGTCTTAGAGCCTGGGGCTTAGAGTACAATAAATAGAACCATCTGTAGAAAAAGGTGATTCTTTTATATGCATTTCTTTTATTTTTTCTTCAATCATTTTTTTAAATTACTATTTCCAAGCAAACATTTGCAGAGTGACCAAAAGTAAGCATACAAAAACGTTAACCCCAGACAACTCAAAACTAGACTTTGCCCATTCCTCACTGTCTGTATCTAAGTTATACAATCTGGCATTTGGCCACCTACAAATAGGTAGCTTAAAAAAAAGAAGTTAAACTGGTCCTGCTGCTGTCACCATATTTTCCCTTTCCCTTTTACAGTTTGCTGCTAGTTGAAGATGCACCGACTTAGGAAAGGGTAAGACTCCTTGTACTTTCTGGTCAGTATAGATGTGCTAAGCTTTGATGCCGTTCTGGACTATAGGCATTAAGCCAACTGTTCATGATACCATTGCACAGAATTTTAGGTGGGACCTTGGAGAAAGATTTGTCGAAACAAATTAGTTGTTTCTTTTTTTTTTCCACTATTATACTTGCACTTAATCATCAGAAAGCATGTACTGTCAGTCTTTACTGTATGTCTGAGATACATACACTTATAATGTAATGTAATTTATTTGTAATGTAATTTATTTCTTATATACCGCTACATCCGTTAGGTTCTAAGCGGTTTACAGAAAATATACATTAAGATTAGAAATAAGAAAGGTACTTGAAAAATTCCCTTACTGTCCCGAAGGCTCACAATCTAACTAAAGTACCTGGAGGGTAATAGAGAAGTGAAAAGTAGAGTTAGAGGAAAAATAAAAATAAAATAAACATTTTAACAAGACAGCATTGATCTAAATACTTTGGAAGGTAGAAGAGAGGAGAGAAAGGAATAGAAGCAGAAGGGGGAGCCGTTGAACAGTAGAATTCTGGAGAAATTTAAATGATAGAAATAGAACAAAACAAAGACAAAAGGCAAAACAATAGATAAGATTAAAGATAAATCATAAGCTGGAAAGAAAAATAAAATAAAACTTTGTCTTCAATCCACGGTTTCAGCGTCAGTGATGAAGTGGAGCAAGTAAGTTTAGGAGGCCTGTCCATGTGTAGATTAGTAGGGGGTCCAGGTCTTCTCTCTCTTTCTAGTAAGTTATGTGTGAATTTGTAGGAATAGATGCAGACCTTTGTGCTTTAGATGGGCACTTATCTTATGTCTTGTAAATTTGGCATTTGTAAAAAAACATGTCAAATTGCGTTGGAAACTCCTGGACCCCCTACTAATCTACACATGGACAGGCCTCTGTTATAAGTGTATGTATCTCAGACATACAGTAAAGACTGACAGTACATGCTTTCTGATGATTAAGTGCAAGTATAATAGTGGAAAAAAAAAAGAAACAACTAATTCTTTATTATCGACTGAAAGGAGGCCTTTGGACACACACAGCTCTTATAAGTGTGTCCCATCTTCAGTAAGGAAGAAACCCTCTTCCGTGTCATTGCTGAAATGGCCACTAGCAGGGATCCTAGTTAAGTCAGGTGTGATGGCAGTTTCAGTGATTTCAGAATATTTTCTGGGAAAGCTAATACTGAAAATATATGACCAGGCGTGAGGCACCTACAGCAACACTTTAGATAAAATCATAAAACTAAAAACAACAAAATTTCAAATAATCTAATCTTAGATTTTTATACCGAGTCATCCCTAATAAAATAGGGCTTGACTCGGTTTACAACAGTTTATCTAAAAGGGATAACATTACAGTCCCTAAAAATTATTGTTTCAAAACATTGAAACAACATGGTTTTTAAGATTTTTCGGAAGACCTGAAGCAAAATACAAGATCTTCTTTGAGAACGTAGATCATTCCACAATGCAGTTAATAAAAATGAAAAAGAATGAGACATTTTACTGACTGATGATACCTTTTAACAGAGGGAAGAGAGTTTGTATGTATGAATGGTTCTACAACCCAAAAATCTTGAAAAATTTAAGGACAAAGGAATCAAAGAGTCCATGTATAATTTTAAATACTGTACAAGCACATTTAAACTGGACTCTAAAACGGAAGCCAATGTAGGATCTTTAGCAAAGATACCACATGATCAAATTTTATGTATGTTTTTGTTGTAAGCCAGTGGTTCCCAAACCTGTCCTGGGGGACCCCCAGCCAGTCAGGTTTTCAAGATATCCCTAATGAATATGCATGAGAGAGATTTGCATACCTGTCACTTCCATTATATGCAAATCTCTCTCATGCATATTCATTAGGGATATCTTGAAAACCTGACTGGCTGGGGGTCCCCCAGGACAGGTTTGGGAACCACTGTTGTAAGCAGTAAATAAATATTAGAGAATGACATGGGGAAAAATTCTGTCCCCATCACTGCTCCATCCCTGGATCACCATCCTCTTCACCACGCCGTCCCCGTCTCTGCCGTCCCCTTTCACCGCCCCGTCCCCGTCTTCAGCATCTTCTCCTCTCCATCCCCCCACCCCCAGCACCCTTCACGCGGTCCAGCAGCTCCCTCCCGTCAGCCAGCCGTACATTTCTCTCCCTCCCTCCCTCTTACCTTCTTTTGTGGCGAAACTGGCAATTTGTATAAGGCTATGCGCTGTATTACAGCCGAAGCCTTGAAGTCGCGTCGGGTTGCCTGCTAGAAAAGCCTCCTCCGATGTAACCGGAAACAGGAGATTTTTCCAGCAGGCAACGCAACGCAACTTCAAGGCTCCGGCTGTAATACAGCTCATAGCCTTATAGAAATCGCCAGTTTCAACAAGAAAAGGTAAGGGAAAAGGAGGGAGGGAGGGAGATACATGGCCGGCGGGAGAGAGAGAGCTGCCGGATCAAACGCTCGTTCACCGCGCATGCTAACCATTCACTGCTCCACGGGGCGGTGAATGGCCATGTCCCCGATCTCGCAATGACCTTTTTTTTTTGTCACCATTTTGGCGGGTTACCCGCGGCCAGCCGCGGGTAACAATCACCATGTCATTCTCTAATAAATGTGTAAATAAATTGGTTATCTAAGAAACATGTTGACTACTGCAGAATACTCATGAAAAACATAATGTGATTTACCTGTCTGTTAACTGTTTTTCTGCACAGGGTATAACCAGAGACCAGAAACTGCTTTTTGAAGTTCTAAGAAAGATGTTGACTTGGGGACTTCCTATACTTTTGTGGGACCTAAAAGCTGCAGGACTAATTACTTGATGAAATGATGAGGGTGCGTTCTCTTTGATCTCCATGCTCCATCTTCTCAAGCCCAGAAATCTTTTCTTTCTCTTGATGCCATCATGTCTTCTGTAACTGTTGCACAGACTTTGACAGATTCCAGGGCTCTCCATACTGAAGAGAGTCCCAAAGGGAAAGCCCAGTTGCCGCAGAGCCCATTTTTTGCACATCGAAGTGAAAAGATTATACTTGCACGGAGTGACAGTGCACCCGAGGAGCATGTGCTTAAGATAACCATCACTGAAACCACAGTCATTGAGTCTGACTTAGGCATATGGAATTCACGAGCACTCACCTACCTCACCTTTTGGTTTTTCTTCAGTTTCTGTACACTCTTCCTCAATAAGTATATACTGACGCTCTTGGAAGGAGAGCCCAGCATGCTAGGTAATTTCTGGTTTCTTTTTTAAATTGTGTGTCATTTGTTGTAAAGTTGCAGGAGTCATGTTTGGGAAGAGCTGAAATCTTTGCAGACATAATAGTTAGCCAACCCTGGGGTACAGAAGCTGATGAGATCATGGGGGTCCCAGTTATAGATATAATGAAAGGAACAATAGAACTTGAAAGACAACAACCTGTGATGCAGATTTATATTGCTGAATATGAAGAGGGATAATCACTAATAAAAATGCTTGAGAACCTGAATAAACTCATGTAAACCGTTCTGAACTCCCCTGGGAGAGCAGTATAGAATATTGAATGAATGAATAAGAAAGCCCATGCATTGCATCATCTCTAGAGTATTCTTACACTGCTCCTATGTAGGTATTGCAATTCATAAAATTATTTCTGAATTATTATCATTAAACTATAGGAATACTAATTGCAGACATTTGAGAGGGAATTCATGTGAGTAATGCTTTAAAGAACTGCTGGTTGATTAATTGTGTGGGATTATGAAGATTATGCAATCAGATTAAATGCATACTGTGGTCGTTGCATGCAGGACCATGGGGCCCCTAGCTTTTAATATATCTCTGTCTATCCTTTTTTTTGCTTGATAGGATTCTAAGGTAATAACCATTAGATGTTACTGGGGATTTCAGAAATTGTATCTTGACAGACTGCCAGTTTTGATAGGCCAATTAAAGAATTTTGCAGGTATTGGCACCCTGCCAAACCCAACGTCAGGAGTTGACTCAGACCCTTAGGAATCTATTTTCAAAGACTGCTTAATGTATCAATTTATGAGGATTTTCAGTTGAATTTAAGCTTAAAATAATTTGCCTAGATATAGGATCTTAAGTGCCAAGCACCTATTTCTCCCCATCTAACTTCTGCCCCCCCATACCTGCCCACTATTTAGGAACTTACATTCAGATACGTAATGGAAAAAGACTACTGAACAAATGAACTCGGCCTTAGATTTGAAAGGGGCTGATTTAGATACTTGTTTCCCAAACAGTGATGCCCCCTTGCTATTTCCACATCTCTAGCTCGTTGCTTTCACTCAGTAGACACATTTTGCTTGATGTGCTTTCTTTCCATCAATGCTCTATTGTAACCTGTCTAGAACAGTGGAACTGTGTTGGACTCAAATCTTTTTTAAATAAATAAATAAAACTTAAATCTAAACCCTTTCAAAACTGACCCATCAGTATACCACATTGAAAGCCTGTGAAGTGTCTGTATTAGAATTAATAGTCGTTTTCCAGTATAAACTTGAATACAATTGGCCCATATCTATCCTACTTATGTACTTTAACTATTGACTATGTTTCAAATAAATAAATTTACATGCATTGTACAACAAAAATTAACATTTCTAATGCAATGTGTCTAGTAGTCCTAAACGCTAGGGTTATGCATCTGAACCCGCAAATTGATTGCAGAATGCTGTCAATCATCTTTGAACTCTGTCTTCTTCCCAGGAAGCTGCTCCTGCCCCCTCATTATTTTTCTTCAAGCCAGTTACTCAGCAGGGTTCTGCAGTTTTATTATTTTTAGGTATTTTTTTCTGTGTTCATTTGGAGGCTCAGGGCCCAGAGGTTCTCATTTGTTGGAACCTCTGCTTGGGAGAAGTCACAGACTTGCGCTTCGGAAGTTTGCTTCTAGCAGAATTAGCCCTTGGATGACACCTAGCTAGCCAGCCTACTTTTGTATTTTTTGGAGCTCAAGGGCCATCCCCTGTGTAACTGCTTGCATCCCTTATTTATCAGGATCTTGAATGCAGACTTTTTGGCTCTTTCCAGGCTTGGCTGGGCTTAATAGTGGGCTAGCTATGTAGTCCTCTCCCCTTCATGGCATGAGGTCTTCCGTGGGTTGAGGCTCAGTACGACATCGGTCCAACCATGGCCAGAGAAGGGGATCTTGTACGTGTTTCACTGTGGCCCATGGTAGATTGAGTCATTCCTGGGGTTGGTAGTCCTAGTGGCATCTGATTGGCTCCGAAGACCATGTTATGCAGACCTAGTTCACCTCCAAAGGGACGAAGTTTTCAGAAGGCCAGTCCAAGTAGATCTTCTCACTCAAGGACTGATTCCTATAGAGAATCTGGAACAATTTGGGCTTACGGCATGGCTCTTGAGTGAGCTGCTCTGACAAGCAAGGGTCGACACCATGCTGCTTAGAGCTAAGAAGCCATCGACAGTGGCAGCCTATGCTAAGGTCTGGAAGTTCTTTCAGCACTGGTGTGCTGAGAATGATGTAGAGCCCTTACGAGCTCCGATTTCGGTAGTCCTGGACTTTTTGCAAGAAGGACTTCAGAAGGTTTTGTTGGTCAGATTGCTGAAAGTGCAAATAGCAGGTCTTTCCTGTTTCCATGCTCGGGGGGAAAGAAGCTCTCTGGCCTTATACCCAGATGTTGTCCAGTTTGTTAAAGAGCCTCTTCAGTTACGTCCACCAGTGTGTCTCCCATTCCCATCCTGGAATCTTAACACAATATTGTAAGGTCTCAATTGAGCTCATATGAGCCCTTATGAGAGGCTTCCCTTCTGGATTTTATGGTCAAGTTGGTGTTTCTGGTGGCAATTACATTAGCAAGACAGGTCTCTGAGTTACAAGCTCAGTCCTGTAGGGTGCCGTTCCTTAAGATTACAGAAGCAAGGCTTTCCTTACGCACAGATCCTCTTTTTTTTAACGAAAGTTGTCTCTGCCTTCCACGTCAATCAGGAATCCCATTTGCCTACTTTTTACCCTATGGGGTCTAAAAAAAAAGGATAAAACGTTGTAAAGGTCTCCTTCCATATTCGTGGGTTCAGCACTTGCAACTTTGATTATTTGTGGTTTTCATCTCGCTGACATTCTGGGGTGCCAAGAGGAAAGCAATTAATCCCTGTAATTTACAGTTAGTCAGCAATACATACATATAAATCTCATTTGTTATTGTTTAGTATAGCCTCTCAAACCTCCCTTTCTTACCTATCTAGTTTTAACCATTCCAAGCCGACCATAGTGTCTGGTGAAGAATGGCGCCATTGTTCTTTCTCCGTGAATTTAAACACACCCTGGCTCCATTAGCAAATGCTAGGCTCAAACGTCAACGTCTGACAAAGTGTGCGTCAACAAACTTTATTTACATAAGAATTGCCGCTGCTGGGTCAGACCAGTGGTCATCATGCCCAACAGTCCGTTCACGTGGCGGCCCTCTGGTCAAAGACCAGTACCCTAACTGAGACTAGCCCTACCAGCGCACGTTGTTGTTCAGCAGGAACTTGTCTAACTTTGTCTTGAATCCCTGGAGGGTGTTTTCCCCTATGACAGACTCTGGAAGATAATATAATGATTTATTAGATGACATAAAAAAGGACATGCCCCCCAGGACCACCCCCTTAAATAAGAGTGGCCCATTATAATTCATTGTTCAACCCATAAGGGGTAATAGTGTTAAGTCGATAGATCCAGCGTTGTTCTATTTAGTTTAGCCTCCCCTCCCAGTTGCCCTCCATTTTCCCAGCTTCCAAGCTGTCAATCACCCTCCATCTCAACTGTTCAATTTTATGATCTTTGGCTAGTCATAAAAGAAGTCTTGGATACTAGAATAGGAAACCAGAGGATTTGCACTTCTTTTCTGGTTCAACTGGCAGAGTGGGTAATTAAGAGAAACTTTTTTGAAAACAATGAGACTTTTTACCAACAGATCCAAGGGTGGCTATGGGGACCACTATAGTCCCGTCTATAGCGACATTATATGTGGGGAAATTTGAGATGGAAGAAATCTACCCTTCAGAGTTTTTTCACTATATACGGTACTCCTATGGAAGCGGTTCCTGGATGATATCTTTTTTTCTTTGGGAGGGAACAAAAAAGATCTAGAAAGATTCATTCAATGGATAAACACAAGGAATCCTAATCTACAATTCACGGCAACTTATAGTAAACACCAAATTGAATTTTTGGATATATTAATTGGTAAGAAGGGATCACAGTTAAAAACTACCCTCTATAGCAGGGGTGTCAAAATCCCTCCTCGAGGACCGCAATCCAGCCAGGTTTTCAGGATCTATTTGCATGCACTGCCTTCAATATATGCTAATAGATCTCTTGCATATTCATTGGGGAAATCCTGAAAACCCGACTGGATTGCGGCCTTCGAGGAGGAACTTTGACACCCCTGCTCTATAGCAAGCCGGTGGCTCAGAATATTTTGTTACACTTTGGTAGTTTCCACCCCTACCGTTTTAAATACAGTCTTCCAATAAGTCAATATTTAAGGGCAAGACATGTTTAGATGAATATAAAAGAATAGCAAAAGATTTTGGGGATCATTTCTTGGATAGAGGGTACCCTAGGAGCTCTATCCGGCAAATATATCTGCGGGCAAGATATGCCCAGAGAGATCTACTATTGAAAGAAAATCCAGCTTTAGTAGAAGAGACGAAACTAATATGTGTGCTACCATATTCAAAAGCATCAAAAATACTTATTTCTCTTATAAAACAGCATTGGCATATTCTTAATCTCCATGAAGGGTTTCAGAATCTCCGTGTTTTCTTTCTAAGAGGTAGAACTATTGGGCAAGCATTAAGAAAATCTGATAGGGTAGATGGTATAGGATCAGTGAATGAAAGTCATGAAAAATGCCACCAATGCCAATGGTGCAGTAACACTGTGGAAGGGCAACAATGGACCAATCCTCAAACAGGATATATTGGGGGGGTTTTTCCAAATTTTTATTGAGAATATAAAAGCAATACAAAAAGCCATAAAATGCAATATCAATACACAATAGCTCAATGGTCTTCCCTTCACAGCTCCCAGCTAAACTGTTGTACAGGAACTCTTCAGTACAATGCGAAAGAACACAAAGAAAAAAAGAGGGAAAAGCACCCATCCCCACCCCCCCCAAAACAGGATATATTGTTAAGGCACGGGCTGGAACTAGAGTGATCTATATAATGATATGCCTCTGCAATTTGGTATGTGTGGGACGGACAAAACGCCCCATTAATATACATTTAAATCAGTGGTCTCAAACTCAAACCTTTTGCAGGGCCACATTTTGGATTTGTAGGTACTTGGAGGGCCTCAGAAAAAAAAAATAGTTAATGTCTTATTAAAGAAATGACAATTTTGCATGAGGTAAAACTCTTTATTTTATTTAATTCAATTTTTGTCCCATCCTCCCAGTAGCTCAGAATGGGTTACAAAGTTTATAGTTTATAAATCTTTCCTTTTGGCTAAGTCCTAATAATAATATTGTAATTTATAGCTAGAGACATAGGATCAAGAAACTTTTATTTTGCTTTTGTGATTATGATAAACATACTGAAGGCCTCAAAATAGTACCTGGCGGGCCGCATGTGGCCCCCGGGCCGCGAGTTTGAGACCACTGATTTAAATGAACATAAATCTCGCATTATGATAAAGTCCTTACAAGCCCCTCTAGTACAACTTTGGCTAGCCAAAGATCATAAAATTGAACAGTTGAGATGGAGGGTGATTGACAGCCTGGAAGCTGGGAAAATGGATGACAACTGGGAGGGGAGGCTAAACTATATATTACAACGCTGGATCTATTGACTTAACACGGTTACCCCTTGAACAATGAATTAGAATGGGCCACTTTTGTTTAAGGGTGCGGTCCTGGGGGACGTGTTCTTTTTGATGTCATCTAATAAATCATTATATTATCAAATAAAGTTTGTTGACGTTTAAGCCTAGCGTCGGCTAATGGAGCCAGGGTGTGTTTAAATTCACGGAGAAAGAACAATGGCGCCATTCTTCACCAGACGCTATGGTCGGCTTGAAATGGTTAAAACTAGATAGGTAAGAAAGGGAGGTTTGAGAGGCTTTACTGAACAATAGCAAATGAGATTTATGTTTATTTTGCTGACTAGCTGTAAATTACAGGGATTAAGTGCGTTCTCTGTTTATTTATAGGGAGTGGTAGCCTTGAAAAAACTCTTAAAGTTTTACGGGTGAAAAATGTTGGTGGTGATTCTACCCCTGTATGAAGTGTCACTATACAGCTAAGTACTTTTAGTACATATTTATTTAAACAAATATAAAGTAAAACCAAATATAAATATAAAATGAAATGATCCGATGACGAATTGGAGCATAAAGCCAAGCACTATGAAAAATACTTGAGTGCCTGGTGGCCCTGCTGAGGATCGTGAAGACAAATATATAGGATATTAAGTCTATGAGGTGCAATACGAATGCGGGATTACATCTAGCTGGAATTGAGTTTTTGGAAATTCTTTGAGGAAACTCAATTCCAGCTCATAGTTCAGTCCTTAATACTAGGCCTACTTGACTACTGTAATATCCTCTACCTCCCATGCCCTACAACCATAACAAAACAACTACAAACTATCCAAAACACAGCACTAAGACTCATCTACTCATTAAAGAAACATGATCACATTACAGAAGCATATCTCCAATCGCACTGGCTTCCGATCCCAGCAAGAATACAATTTAAATTCTACTGCCTACTATTTAAGACTTTATACGGAAACAGTCCAAACTACCTGAATAACCGCCTCATCCACAACACCGCAACCAGACATAGGAAAACTCACACCCCATTCTCATACCCCCCAATTAAGGAGGTCAAACGGAAAAAACTATATGATGGCCTCCTGGCCACTCAAACAGCCAAACTAGACAACCAAATTGCCAATCTACTGATGGCATCCCTCGACTACAAGACTTTTAGAAAAGAAATAAAGACCATACTCTTCAAGAAAACTCTGAAAAAAGAAATAATACCGCAAGTCTCAAACTCTACTTCTCACTAAAGCCAACTACCCCAAACAAATAACCTTACCCATTTCTCACTCTTTTTGAAAATGACCAATTTTTTTTTTTTTTTTGTAAGTTCTTGTTGTAATACATCTTGGATAAGTCTTTTGTAATCCGCCTTGAACTGCAAGGTAATGGCGGAATAGAAATCCCTAATGTAATGTAATGTAAATTCCAATTTATTTATTTATTTATAATTCTTTATTCATTTTTAGGATTTACAATAAGCAAATAAAAACATTTTTAACTTAAATACAACACTTAGGGGTCCTTTTATCAAGCCGTGCTAGCGGGGTTAGCGCGTCGGACATTTCATCACGCGCTAACCCCCGCGGCCGGCTAAAAAACTAATGCCTGCTCAATGCAGGCGCTAGCGCGGCAGGCGGTTTAACACATGGTATTCTGCACATTAAATCTCTACCGCAGCTTGATAAAAGGACCCCTTAATAATCTGCAAAAAAATCAGTTTAAAACTTATCTCCCCTCTCCCCCTTAATTAATAATCTTTGAACACAGAAAAACATATATGCAGTATAGCCCTTCATTAGAATCTTTGAAGAACTGCCATAGGTTAACAATATACATAGAGGGACACATTAATGTCAGTTCTTTCCTTGGCAAGCTGCATAGAAAATTAACAAATGCAACATCTAATTCACTGAAAACCAAAAAAAACCCAAAAAAACTCTGTGGAGTGACGATGTTCCCAAATGGACTTTATTTGAAAGTGTCAAAGTTCCAAAGGTACACTGAAATCATCCACATAAAATAATTCATCCACATAAAAGTGAATCATCCACATAAGAGCCTTAAAGGACCTAGTCCGCTAGGGATACAGGATCCAACACGGTCCGCGTTTCGACAAAAAGTCTTCTTCTGGGGTCCCTGGGGGGTCCTATAAAGGGGAATACGTGGGAAACAATTGTGTGGTGAGCTGGAAGTGAGACACTGCTTGTGTTTGCAACATTCTAGAGCTCAGACTGTGATATCATAATGCCTCATTCCACCAATGCCTAAGCTCCGTCCTCATCTGCACAAGTCTCAAACACTTTAAAATCATAAGCAGCAATATTCTAGAGCTCAGCTTGTGATGTCATAATGCCTCATTCCACCAATGCCTAAGCTCCTTCCTCATCTGCGCAAGCCTCAAACACTTTAAAATCCTGAGTAGCAAAAAAAAAAGGAATTGACCCCAAAATATCCACAAAGAAGAAAATCCAGAGAAAACCAAAAAAACTCTGTGGAGTGACGATGTTCCCAAATGGACTTTATTTGAAAGTATCAAAGTTCCAAAGGTACACTAAAATCATCCACATAAAATAATTCCATCCACATAAAAGTAAATCATCCACATAAGAGCCTTAAAGGACCTAGTCTGCTAGGGATACAGGACCCAACATGGTCCGCGTTTCGACAAAAAGTCTTCTTCAGGGGTCCCTGGGGGTCCTATAAAGGTGAGTACGTGGGAAACAATTGTGTGGTGAGCCATCTAATTCACTGCCAACAAAACTAAGGGCTCCTTTTACAAAGGTGCACTAGCGTTTTTAGCGCACGCACAAGATTAGCGCATGCTATAGCGTGCGCTAGCTGAAAAATTACCACCTGCTTAAAAGGAGGCGGTAGCGGCTAGCGCGCGTGGCATTTTAGCGCACCTTTGTAAAAGGAGTCCTAAATGTGATGATCAACTGAACAAAAATTATTACTGGAATGGTCTGGTCTGTTACCCTGTACTTCGGTCTTTGCAAAACAGCTTCTTAACACTGTCAAACAAATGTTGTCCCATTGTTGTATCCTTCAAAAGTTCCACAACAAAACTCTTGGTTAATGTTGTTTCTGTGACTAATTCCCATGGTCTTACAAGCTAGGTAAAATTAATTGGCAAGCTGCAGGTTGCCCACCCTGGTTATTTAATTTAATTTTTCTTATAAACTTTAATCTTTGTATCCTTCTCATCCATGCCAGACCAGTCTAGATCAGCGTTTTTCAACCTTTTTACACCTAAGGACCGGCAGAAATAAAAGAATTATTCTGTGGACCGGCATCAGTCCGTGGACTGGCGGTTGAAGAACACTGGCCTAAGTCGTGGGCCAGATCCCGCCCATCTCCACCCCAGACCCCACCCCCATAATAGTACTAATTGCACCTTGCACGTCCCATGCCTCATCTGGAAGCCTTCCCTCTGATGTTGCGACGTCAGAGAGAAGGCTTCCGGTTCAGGCACAAGATGCCCGTAGGAGCCTCTGCCCGTGGCTTTGTGCACTGAATCAGTGAAGAAGAGGGAGCTTGCTCGAAGATAACGCCGCATCGATCGCATCGTGGACCGGTGGTTGAAGAGCACTGTTTTGGGCCTGACGCACGTGCTGGCCCTCTGGATCGGCAGGAAATTTCTGTGGACCAGCATTGGTCCATGGACCGGTGGTTGAAGAACACTGGTCTAGATGAGTTATGTTCTTCTGCCAGCAGTTTGTGTCAGAGATAAAACAGTTCAGAGCAGTTCCCTAGATATGGGGCTACTAGTGCTGAATTGCTATGACTCGCCTGCAGTGTCACCTTTCTTTTTTTTTTTTTTTTTTTGAGATGCAACATTCAACTTCAGGAAGTTACTATGATTAGAGTTTTGGGGGTTAGATTATTGATCAAAAACTGACATATCGCAACCAGATCAGCGCAGTAGTGAGAAGTTGTTTTCAGAGGTTATGAATGATCAGATCCATTGCTCCATTCTTGGATTCATCTTCACTGAATGTCCTTGTACATTCACTGATCATTTCAAAGTTGGATTACTGCAATTCACTCTATAAAGGAGTCGCTCTAAATGAAATCTGTCGACTACAATTAATTCAAAACACCACAATAAAAATTATAACGAATAGGACAAAATTTGACCATGTAACTCCTCTCCTCAAAGAAGCTCATAGGCTGCCAATTGTTCACAGAATCACCTTTAAAATAGCATTATTAACATTCAGAATATTAACAACTAAAGCCCCATCATTCCTAGAAAGGTATATTATTCCATATATTCCTACCATAAGTTTGAGATCAGAGGACAAAAACCTTCTAGTAATTCCATCGCTTAGTATAATAAATACAAGACAAGATGTTACAGTCTTTGCTGTTACAGCACCCAGGATATGGAACTCTTTACCAGCACTTATTAAGGAAGAAAAATCGTTGGATAAATTTAAAGGACTGTTAAAATGCTGGTTATATAAAGATGCCTTTGAGCCATAATCACCAGATTCTCTTTTTGACCCCATTCATTGTAGAAACTTTCACCTCCTTTGTCCCAGGCCTCGAGAAATTTATAATAAATAAATACAAATCTTTTAAATTTTCTTTTTACTTCTTTCTTTTTTTTTCTTTAATTCTTTATTGATTTTTAATCAAAAACAGTGTCATATAAATGAAAGAACAAAAGATATTCCACATAGTACACTATTATCTATATAGGTAACATAAATATCATTCAATAATTTCATTTTCCTGCATCTAATATAATAAAACGGTAAGCCGCGCATGCGCACTTCCTATGCATGCGCCACTTTTCCGTGAGCTGTAGCGACCCATAGGAAGTGCGCATGCGCGGCTTACGGTTCTGTTTTTCGGTCTGGCCTGCTCCCTGCCGTATTCCATTTTTTAGTTGAAAGACGCAGCGGTGGCTCCTCTCACGATCCCCGCCTGCGTCGGACTTCCGATGCAGGTGGGGATCATGAGAGGAGCCACAGCCGTGTCTTTCAACTAAAAAAAAAAATACGGCAAGGCGAGCAGGCCAGACCAGACCGAAGCTCAAGACTGCGGGAAGGAAAGGGAAGGGGGGGCGACAAAGAAGAGGACTCCAGCCGCGAGGAGCCGAACGGAGCAGCCAGATCGCAGCAAGCCAGAACGCGGGGGAAGGGCCAAATGGAGTAGGCAAGATTGCGGTAAGAGAAGGGAAGGAGTGGGGGAAATGCTGCAGCTGCTGCACAGGGACCTGGAGGGGAAGACAAATACCGCTGCTGCTGCACAAGGAAGTCGGGGAGGGGGGGTGGGAAATGCTGTTGCAGGGAAGTGGGGTGGAAATACTACTGCACAGGAAAATGGAGGGAAAGAATGACAGACAGACAGCAGGAGGGAGGGAGACAGACAGAAAGGAAGAAAGACACAGGGGCAGGGAGAGGGACAGAAAGACAGACAGAAAAAGGGAGTCATGGAGAGAGAGAGACAGAAAGAAAGAAAGACAGACAGACATATATTCTAGCTCCCGTTAATGTAACGGGCTTAAAGACTAGTATAATAATATAATATATGCTAATATACAATACAAATAAAGAATAAAGTTACCCAAATATCATTATCAATATTTATTCCCCTCCCTCAAACCCCCCACCCCCCTGGATGTGTAAAGAAGAAAAGAAGAGATATGATGAAAATACTTTTTTTTTTTTCTTTTTTAATTATTACACTTTTAAAATTCTTATCCCTCCCTATTGTATTTACTTTTCTTGTTTCCTTTCCTATGCTTATTGTAGTTCTCCCCACTTCCCCTATGTATAAGTCTGTAATGTTTATGTGTTTGTTGTAGTAAGTAGCTGTGACCCTGTTTTTAATTGTAAATCGCTTTGAATTTATGATATTGCGATACATCAAAATTTTAATGAAACTTGAGGGAGAGCAGTTTGCATTCGCTTATCTGGTGCCTATTTGTCTGCTTTCTCCCAAGCCAAACGCACATGCTGAACTGCCATGATCTATCTGCAGCATGCCATCTCCCTTCCCCACCCACCAGACATACTAGAAACAAGTAGAGGGGAAGTCTAGTTACTTAGTCCAAATGCAATACAGCACAATAGGGAGAGTGGACGGCAATCTGGGAACAAATCGTGCTGTTAATAGTGCCTGCTGTCAGATCCAATAAGGAGGGAATTCATCAACAGGCGCTGCTGTGCTAACACACGCTAAAGATGCCCATAGGAATATAATGGCCATCTTTAGCGTTTAGCACCCATTGATGAATTCTTCCTTAAGGGTGAAAAGTCATCTGCATCATCTGGCACTAGATCAGTTGGTATGAGAAGTTGGCCTGCGACATCCCCTGTATTCAGTATATGTGGCAATGGGAATCTGGGCCTACAATCTTCTCATGAGCAGCCTACTCATATTTACTGCACCAGGGCCACATGATTACACTAACCATTTGCTGGAGCCAGAGAAATACTAAGGAATTGAAGGAAGCACCAGTGAACTCAGCTCTGAGCTTTTTGTCTCCGACTCCATCTGCTGGCAGGGAGACAACTCATTCATCTGGACTGGTCTGGCAGAACTCAAAGAAAGGAAATAAATAGGTAAGTCCAAATTTCACCTTACTTTATCAGTACGAAACCTGGGACTGATGTGCTAAACACAATTTTATGATATGTGGTTGAATGATAAACAAATTCACACTAAGCTTGTCTATCCTGCCTATTCTGGAGTCTATGCAATGCAGAGCTAGGATGTTTCTCTTTACAACTTGCTGTAGAAAACCATATACGTTCAAATTCTAGTGCAAAAGGCATACGAGTCTTGAACCAGTGGGTTACTCTCCTTTAATCGTGAGTTGCATAGAAGGTATCATCTACATTTTTCAGCTCCGCCTCCTGCATCCATGGGCCTTGCTGTAGCTCCTCAGTTTTTCCTTCTACATTTCGAGTTGGAAGATGTCTTTCTGATTCTGGTTTATTATTTTCAGGTTATCTAGATTTTGATTACTGGGGTAGCTCTGCCTGAGAAAAGACACAGACTCTTTGAATCAGAAGCCTGTAACTGGGAGGGCATCCCTTTTACAGGACACCTGCTTGGCCAGCCAGCATTAACACTTTTTTGGTAGCTTGGGGTCCATGCTCCTGGTAGCAAGGCTCACTCCTGGTACTTCCAGAGCTTGAGCACAGGCTGTGTGGCCCATGTTGGTCCTGAGGACTCTTATCGGGTGCTGGCTGCTTTTCCCTTCCCCTCCCCTCCCCCATGACACATTTGGAACTGTAGGGATCTGGTGTCTTAGACTCTCTCAGGGTCTGACTGGCAGCCCAAAGATACAAGCATCTGGATCATTTTTACATGCTTGTCTTAGGCAGTATTCTCCATATACCAGCTGCTGATTCAGCTAAAGCAGGCAATATAACCCTGTGCAGATAACCAGGAACTGCAACCTATTTGCTTACCCGAAGATTTTAGGCTGTAAACTCAGGTCTTATTTAGCAAACAGTCCTGGTTGGGTAACTAATCAGCGGAGCCATGTTGTCCTGTGGCGCTTTTAGAAAAGAAATCAAGACAATATTATTTGATCAATTCATTTTTTAATCTGTGCTTTTATCTTTACTTTTTAAACATAATTAATCTTATCCTATCAATTTTAAACTTTTTGTTTTATACAACAAGCTGTATTCATTTTTTACTATTTTGTATTTAACTGATTGTCCAGTGTTTCTCTTTTGTGGAAACCGCCTAGAATTCTTTTGATTAAGGCGGTATAGAAAAATGAAGTTATGTTATGTTATGAATCAGCACATGAGTATATTCTATTGCTGTCTATGAGAGACATTGGGAGGCTCTAATTTCAGTTTGGGGGGTTTCTTGGACTAGGTTTAGGGTATCCAACCTCCAAAAACCCTTTTCTTGACATTTTGAACCTTGGTGTAGCTCTCCTGGGTCATTTTTTGGTGTCACAACGTTGCCATGGTGGCCAACTTGGATTTTCTGATTTAATTTTAAAAGCCTTCATCTGCCTCAAAACACCTTGATTTGGATTAAAATTGATAGAAATGGACTCCTTAGGCTGTTTTATCCCTGATTCTTCTAGATTTGTGTTGGATGGCCAGTTGAGGAGCATCCATGTGCCACGGGGCATGTGAGGGGGTGGGGGCAAGAGCACTGGGCTTAGCCCCCTCTGGTCCCTCTAGGGCAGACATGTCAAACTCTGGCCTGCGGGGTACTAAAATTTGGCCTGCCAAACAATTCCTTCCGTTGCCGAGATTTGGCCTGCCGTTCCTTCCCTCCCTCCATCAGGTGCAGTGCAGCTCCGCCAATGTTAAAAGGAGCCGCTTTGAAATTGGAGCCCTGCCACCGCCGTAGCACATTCCCTCTGCCACGGTCCCATATGTCAGAGGAGGGGCGGGACCAAGGCAGAGGGAACGTGCTATGGCAGCAGCAGGGCTCCGATTTAGACGTGGCTCCTTTTAACATTGGTGGAGCTGTGCTGCACCTGATGGAGGGAGGGAAGGAAAGGTGGTTGTGCTCTGTTGCTCTTCGGCCTCAAGCCCTCTCCTACCTCAGTATCTGCGCGTTGTGGATGCTCCCTTCTGTCTCAGACCCCTGGGGGGAGGTGCCTGTCTTCAGCTGCCGGGATTGAGGGAGGGAAGAAGAAAGAGGGGGCCCTGGCAAGCGAGTTACCAGAAGATATCCAGAGCCTGGAACCCCCAACATGATCTGAATAATGACCAGACAACAAAAGGTAGGAAAAATCATTTTATTTTCTGTTTTGTGATTACAATATGTCAGATAGACAGCAAGCGTGGACTAGGACCTAATAGACAGAGGAGAAGTCTTTTTTATTTGTTTTGTTTACATCACAGAGCCGGCATGGAATTGGAGAAGTTGTAACCCTATACTTCTACTAAGACTAAGAGGTCCTTTTTATTAAGGTGCGCATTTAATGCTCCCTAAATCGGTTAGCGTACCTTAATAAAAGAACCCCTAAGTATCTTAATAAAAAAATTTGGCCTGCAACTTGACCTATGTTTTAGATTTCGGCCCCTTATGTGATTGAGTTTGACGTCCCTGCTCTAGGGCAATGGAGTCATAGGTGGCTCGTTTTGGGGTCAGAAATTCCCCGTAAAGCTTACAAATACGCAGATGCCTGAGTCCACAAGGAGACAAGATGAGTCCCTGTAAAGGTCCTCTGGGCATCCTGTTTAGAGCTTTATCCCTGATTTTGTGAGTCTAATGTTTGAAGCCTGTCACTCATTCTTTCTCCCTGGCCTCCAACCCTTTCTCCTAAATTATCCCCTACTTTCCATACCACCCTTTCACTTCTTCTCCAGCTCCTTTCTTTCCACGTTCTATCATCTGTTCATAGACCCATCTCTTTCCTCTTACCCCTTTTCTAGCACCTCCATATTCTTCACAGTTTCACACCATTTGCTACTCCACCTTTCTATGCCTTGTCCAATATCTGGGCTCATCTATCCCACCCTTACGTGTACCGTACCCAGTTGCCTTGACCTCCTTGATGCCCACTCCCAACATTTCCAAATCCCCATTTGGCCACAGTCCTGCCCAGTCCTTTTGAGACCCCACTTTATCCATGAGTTTTTTTTATTCTCTTTTGCCTGCACCTAATCTGAAACCTGAAAGTCATTTTTCCAGGGGGACATCTGCCACTGATCACCACTGCAATAAATAGTCTTATACCTTCTCTGTCACTATTGCCTCTTGTCCTCCGCTTTCTTCCCCCCCCCCTTTTTCTTTTCCTCTCTCCTTTATTTCTTTGCTCCCTTGTCTTGGGGTGGGTAGTTGGTTGATGGGGGGGCGGATGGGGTGGGCTGGGATTGGGGTTGGCAGTTGAAATAGTAAAATGTTTGAGCTTGCTATTTCTTGGTTGTGACATTTTTCTTCTGTATTACTGGTTCACGTGTTGGCTGTATTTGTTCTCTGTTGCTCAATAAATATGATTTAAACATACCTTCTGTCATGCCCCACAAGCTCTCTTGACCCCTTTCCTGTGCTCCCCACCCATATGCATGCCCTCTTTCACCACCCCTCCTCCTAACAGTCCTTATTGTTAGGCTCACACTCTCCACTCTGATCAGAGTTGGCCGAAAGAGAAGATGTAAAGGGAAGAGGCTTACTCCTTCTCGGCAGCCAGCAGTGACGGTGATCTTGACCACAGAGGAGGGAGAAAGATGTAGATTCTTCAGCCCAGGCTGGTGGTAGTGGGAACACAGGTAGATTCAGGATACAATGCAGTTGATTGGGGGTGGGGGGTGGAGGGAAGCAGATCTGGTAAGTATGTGCAAGATTTGAGTTTGGGCAGATCATGCATGGATGCACATAGATTATAAAATGTCAATCTAAGTGCTTGCTGAAAAATGATTGGCACCATTTCTGCTAGTATTTTATAAAGAGACATAAGTGCTTACTTGTCTTTTATAAAAGCAACCTAAAACAAATACCTAGACATGCTCTTACACTAGGTTTCCCTTATAAATTTACCCTCTGCATGTCTGAAAATGATTTTCACAGTGTTGTGGAAGCCTGAACTTAGGGAGGGTTGCATTGAAGGGTGAGGTTGGATTTCCAGTTTTGCTAGTCTCGCTGGCATGTTCCCAGCTCTCACTTCTGCTTTCTGATTTGTTTTGTAGGTGCTGTTCAGATGCTCATGACCACTTTTATTGGCTGTATAAAGCTCTTTGTACCATGCTGTTTCTATCAACACAAAGCACGCCTCTCCTACCCTCCTAATTTCTTAATGACAATGCTGTTTGTTGGGGTAATGAGGTAAATTCCAGAAGACCGTTTTGCATTTTGAAGCAGTGCAGTGTCTTGTAAAAATATTGTGTATTTTTCATGTTCTGCTGTCTAAAAAAAAAATGCAATTCAAAATGCATTTAAGTAGGAAGTTGTTTTACTGATCTGTACTGATATAGGGGGGAATTCAACAAAGGGCGCTAAGCAAGTTAGCAATCATGTTAGTGTGCACTAACCGTTAAAGACTCCAATGGAAATAGAATAGACTAATCTTTAAGCCCGTTACATTAACGGGTGCTAGAATAGATGTGTGTGTCTGCCTTTCTTTCTCTCTTTCTTTCTCTCTCCTTGGCCGCTTTCTGTCTGTCTTTCTTTCTTTCTTTCTGTCTCCTTCTTTCCTCGGCTGTCCACCACCATCCCTTCCCTGCTCCCCCTGTCCAGCAGCAGCCTTTCTCCCTTTGTTTTACGTCTCCCCAGTCCAGCAGCACCCCTTCACTGCTCTCCCTGTCCAGCAGCAGCTCTTCTCCCTTCATTTTACTTCCCCCCATCCAGCAGTACCTCTTCCTTGCTCCCCCTGTCCAGCAGTAGGCCTCTCTTCCTGTTACCTCCCCCCTGTCCAGCAGTAGGTCTCCCTTCTTGTTACCTCCCCTCCTGTCCAGCAGCACCTCTTCCCTGCTGCCCCTGTCCAGCAGCACCCTTACTTGCTCCCCCTGTCAGCATCCGGCTTCCTGGTCCATTCGCATCTCCCCTCCTCTTCAAAGCAGCCTGCTGAGGATCACGGCCGGCTGTAGCGAACTTCGCAGGCCGCTCTGCACGTCCATAGCACGTTCCCTCTGACGCGATCCCTTGCATCAGAGGGAACGTGCTAAGGAGGTGCAGAGTGACCTGCGAGGTTCACTACAGCCGGCCACAAACCTCAGCAGGCTGCTTTGAAGAGGAGCAGCAGCGGCGGCGGCAGCGGTTGGTGAGTGAGGGCGGGAGGGAGGGGGGAGTCGCCGGTGTGTTCCCTGCCTCCGTGTTCAAAAATGGAATTTGGCACGGAAGGACACAGCATGCTGTCAGGGAACACGCACTTAGGATTTTATTATAGAGGATGTCTTTAACTGCTAACATGCGCTTTTGTACACTAACGCTCTTAGCACCCTTTGTTGAATCCCCCCCCATGCTTATATCCATGTGAAAGAATAATTATAGAAATACTCAAAATAATTAAGAATAATAAACCAAACATTCTCAATTGCAGGCTTTACACTCTGATTCAGTACTGGGTGGAAGCCCCATTGGTAGCAGTAGCAGCCAGGAGTTGTTTAGGATAAATCTTATCTACAAGCTTTCCTCAATAGGACGGGGTGGTTTTTGTGTGTTCTTTTGGTAGAATAGCTCATGTCTTTTCAAGTTGGATGGGGCCGTCTGTGGCACTCAAGGACATCCACTTTCTTCTTGCTGAGTCACTCCACTGTTGCTTTTCCTTTGTGTTTAGGATCCATTACCTTACTTAAATATAGCTCTTCTTCCAAGTTCCAGGTCTATGGCAGAATTGGAGCGGTTTTTCTTCTAATCTACCTGTATTTTGTACTATTGTTCCTCAGTTCTTACAAGCCTCACTCTCCCCATTGTGGTAAAGCGTCCCCACAATATAATGCTGCCATGTCCATGCTTTACTTTAGGGGTGATGTTAACAGGATGTATTGCAGACCAGGATCTTTTATTGCTCTGGTTAATTAATGTTGCAGTCATCAGATGCTTCAAATTAGAGAATGACACGGGGAAAAAATCTGTCCCTGTCACTGCCCCGTCCCACCGTCCCCTTCACCGCCCCGTCACCGCCATTCCCTTCACCACCCCATCACCGTCACCGCCATCCCCTTCACCGCCCCGTCACCGTCACTGCCATCCCATTCACCGCCCCGTCACTGTCCCCACAGCATCCATATAAGCCTCAGTACTGCAATATTTAGCTTATGCCTTCCTTATAAATCAAAGTTCTGGCTGCTGAACTAGAGAAAGAGATGTTCAGCTGGCAGGGCTTTGTTTAAAAATTTTTATCAGCACAACTAATATACTACTTTATCCTAAAGCAAAAAAAAAGAAAATAAATAGAATTTTTTTTCTACCTTTGTTGTCTGGTTTCTGCTTTCCTCATCTTCTCATTCAATTCCTTCCATCACTGTGTGTCTTCTTTCTGTGTCTTCCATTTGCTCGGTTACTGTGTCTTTCCCTTCACCCCCCCATTGGTCTGGCACCCATCTTCTTCCCTCTGCTCCCCCATAGTCTGGCATCTGTCTTCTTCCCTTCCAGCGTCTTCTCCCCACTCTGTCTTCCACAGTTCCCTTCAGGGTCTGTTCCTCTCCACCCTCCTTCAATGTCTGTTCTATTCCTTTCTACCACCATACTTCCCTCCCTTCTTCACCATCTGTTCCTTTCTACCACCCTTCAGCTCCTCTCGCGCGGCCTATCTATCTACCTCCCTCCCTCTTACTTTCGTGGCACATTACAATGTAATTTGTGCAAGCCGCTGGAGCCTGCAA
The DNA here is from genome assembly GCF_902459505.1 of Geotrypetes seraphini. NCBI lineage: Eukaryota > Metazoa > Chordata > Amphibia > Gymnophiona > Dermophiidae > Geotrypetes > Geotrypetes seraphini. The sequence continues at coordinate 19,923,964 of NC_047098.1, forward strand.
GCTCAGTTCCCAAACAATTTCGCTTCTGAGTTCCTATTTTCCCCATTTCTAATATCTCCCCTATATATCTGGCATTGCCCCCCCCCCCTGTGTCCATATACCATCCCCATGGCATGTATGTCCCCTTTATGTCTCTGTCCCTATGCCCCCATGCACATAATTTCCCCTGTTTCTGTTACCTTCCTGTGTCCAGATTTCCCCTCTCTTCCTCTTCCACACCAATGTGTCTCTTCTCTTCAACCCCATCTAGCATTTTTTCCTCTTTCTTCCCACTGGCTCACCTGCCTGTCCTCCCCTTTCTTTCCTGCTGTGGGTTTCTTTCTCTCCATCTTCATCCCCTTGGCCCAGAATCTAATCTAATCTAATCCTTAGGTTTGTATACCGCATCATCTCCACATTCGTAGAGCTCGACGCGGTTTACAGTAGGAGAAATAGGAAGGAACTACAACAGAGGGTTAGAGGTAGAAGTGTGAAGAAAATTTAAAGGACTTGGGATGCCAAGATATGAGTTTCCTTGATTCCTAAGTTGGAGGGAGACTTACATTGTTTGAGAATCTCTTTCCTTTCACTCCCTCCTTCCTAATGTGAGCCGGTCCAGCAGCCCCCTCCCACCCGAATGCAGCTTTCCGTCATCTCCCTCCACCTCACCTTAGATGCTGAGTTTGCCGGCTTTCTTTTTCGCCCAGCTGCACGCTTTCAAAGAGCCGCGCACGCGCGGCTGCTCTGTTGTTCAATCTGCTCCTCTGACGCAACCGGAAATAGGAAGTTGCAGGAGAGGAGAAGATTGATCAACTCCAGCAGCCGCGTGTGCGGCTGGGCAAAAAAGAAAGCCGGCAAACTCGGCATATAAGGTGAGGTGGAGGAAGGGAAATGGCGGAACACTGCGATGGGGCGGGTGGGGCTGATGGACCGCGCGATCCGTGATTGCCTCACTGTGGAGACAAGACCATTCACCGCTCCACGAGGCGGTGAATGGCCTTGTCCCCGTCCCCGCAGAGACCACTATTTTTTCTTCCCCGTTTCGGCAGGTTACTCGCGGCGAGCCGCGGGTAACAACCACCGTGTCATTCTCTACTTTAAATGCTTGTTTTTACTGATGTGGATTGAATTGTCCTAATGTGTCTCTGTTTTCTTTTCAGGTTTGCCACAGTAGTTTTAGGCCTGGTGAGCTTGAAAAATGTGGCAGTTTCATTTGCAGAAACTGTAAAAAGTTCGGCGCCTATTTTCACCGTCATCATGTCCAGGCTGATTTTGGGAGAATATACCGGTAAGCTGGATTTCACTGGAGGAATGGGATTTCAGGGCTTCCCAGCTACTCTATGGAAGAAAGTTTGATAAGCTGACCGTAGCAAAATAGGAAAACACAATTATTTTGGATGTGGGTGAATACATAAACTGATATACATAATAAAGAAGGTAAGCGAGACCCACTGGAACAACTCCAAAATAACAGAAAGATCCCACTGTTCAAAACAGCCTGCAACAGTTGAGATAGGTGAATTTTGAAGATACATTGAACAGGAATTCAAACAAATATAGTTTTAAGAGAAGACTCAGTGGAGAAGATTTTAGAAAAATTTATATCAAAAGGAAGAAAGAATCATAAGAAATAGAATAAAAAAGGAAGGGGGAGGGTTTTCAGGATCAATGAATGAAATGTGGAACCTTTTCAACCATGGCTGAGCTTTATTCCCTGTCACCAAGCAGGTTTCTTTGATCCTTTTCCTCTCTTTTTTTCACACCTTATGCTTTGAACAGTGGGATTTTTTTTTGTTATTTTGAATACAAATACTCCCTTATTGTATCCCTCAAGAGAGTCTAATTTTAAGCCCAGTTGTATGCTTAAAATTTATAAAATACTGTCATCATGCAGATGAGTGTACACATATACATTGAAGTGGCAGTAGTGCTGTTCTATAATTATGTGCATAAACATTCACATGGGCAGAGCATGGTTGTGTCCTAGGCGTAGCCAACATTTATGCCAGCTGCTTACACAGTACTGCAAGTAGTGTACATAATTGTTGCATTTAGGTGCAACCAATTACACCAGGGGTGTCAAACTCATGCCCGTGGGCCAAATCTGGCCCGCAGTGTAATTATATTTGGCCCATGAGAAAATACCAAATGTCTACTAGAGCTGGCCCATCGGGTATGTCAATGTAGGACAGCTATACTTACTTATCTTCACGATGTGTATCAGTTGTTTTTAGACCTTTCACTTTTAGTTATTATTTTTAATCAGGTTTTAATTCATCATGTGACCATCGATTTCTTTAGCATTTTTTTTTGTGCCACTTTTTGCTTATGATTGCGACTATGGCACTTGTCATGTGACCCCCCCCCCTTTTTTTTTAAATTGCCAGCGTTTTTCAAGCCGGTTTTACTTTTGGTTTGCTCAGTTCAGACCGCTACAGATTGTCTCTGTCTCTACTAGGTAAGAGCCACCACGGCTTTATTTCATTCTTCCTTTTTATTTTTAATTTGCACATAGTTGTTATTTTAAATTATCTTAAGTTCCCATAAAATATTAGCTGATGGTTTTTATGTTTTCTATAGTCTATTGCCACACTGTGACGCTTATTAGTGCAGGACAGCTACACTTTTTTCACGCTATGCAGCAGAGACTTTTTATTTATGCATTTTTAAACCTTTCCGCACACAAGGTTTTGTTATTTATTTTTCGCTATTTATATATATATATATATATCTATATATATACAATTTTTTTTTTTTTAATGGGTTTTAGTTTATTATGTGCCCGCGATGCTTCTTTGGCCACTTTTATGTTTACACTTTTTTAATTTCTTTTGTCAAACCTTGTCCTTAAACATGGTTACGACCACAGCACTTGTTTTGGTTGGCCTGCAACTTTGTCCAAGTTTTTAATTTTAGCCCACTGTGTATTTGAGTTTGACGCCCCTGACTTAAGCATTATCACAGGAAAGTTTACCAGTTGTGCTCCAAGATTTATTATAAAGTTAGTTCCACATTTTCCAAGGTCCTACTTTATACACTCGTACTCCTGGGCAGTTTTAGCTCAGATTACTTTAAAATTACCCCCTTAATGGCCTGATTCAGGAAGGAGTCTTGGTGCATGGCCCAGGACCATCACTGCAGTGACCAGTCCAGGTATGAAATTCAGCAAAAATCCCCAGGGCTTGTGGCACCAATTTCCAGTCCTAGTTCTACATGAGTGGGTAGTACAAGAAGGCAGTAAGAAATCACCAGGTTTAAAAAAAAAGAAAAGAATCTAAAGTTCCATGATTTGTTTGTTTACACTATCACGGTGAAAGAATTTCTATGTTTCCTCTTTGCTTTCTAGGACTGATGGTGAATCTGTCACTAATACCTGTAATGGGAGGTCTGGCACTTTGTACAGCAACTGAACTCAGCTTTAATGTACTAGGCTTCTCTGCAGCCTTGTCAACTAACATTATGGACTGGTAAGGTCCAAGTTTGTGTAGAGCACTGGAACAGGGAAGGATGTGAGAAGGCAGCTACTAGAAACCATTCAACAAAAACAGTTTATATCATAGCTGGCTGATCTTGTAGAGAGAGGAGAATCCATGTAAAGGAAGGCTTTTTTCATAGCAAGCACATTATGTTAAACTTGTGTGAGGCAAAAGATTCATCTTACCAGAGCCAGGAAGGTTTACCAGGGCCAAAGATGCTCTTTCAGTTAATATTCCTGAATGAAAACTGACTCTGGGATATCCTCCTTACTAGTTCTCTGGAGCTAACAGTCTTTTGATGCTGGCTTAATTTTATCCAGCAGGCTAATCCGGTCTTAATTTTATCCACCTGCATAAGTCTCTAAGAAAAATAAGCCTTGGGGCCCGTCTCAAACAGTGTGTCTGGTGCAAAAAAAAAAAAAAAAAAAAATTAAGGAGGTGCTAGATGGTAGCCCTGATTAGAGAAGAGAGGTGAGATCCCACTTTCTCAGTCCAGGTTGTACAGTTTTAGCTAGATGTGCTGAGAGTTCAGCATTGTCAACTGCATGAACTAATTAACATTGATAATTGGGATCTTAAGCAATTAGGGCCAGATTCACAAAGCAAACCGATCGTGTACCGATCGGTTTGCGACCAGATTTCCCTCCTGCACTATTCACTAACCTCTCCTGCGATCTGCTTCGAATTCATGCATGCAAATGAGGAGAAACGCATGCAAAGTAGACAGGGACGCGATTCACCAAAGAAATTTCGGGCTGGCCGATCAACCCAAGAAGCGACTGCTGGGGACCAGTTGAAAACGTCTTTCCAACTCTCCAGCCCTGCTCTCTGCACACCCTGTTCTCTGTTGCCCCAAATCTCTCCTGCCTGCAGCCCCGATGCGCTGCCCCGAATCGCCGCCCTGCTCGTCCCCATCTCTCCTGCCTGTTCTGCCCTGATGTCTCCTGCCTGCTCTGTCCTGATATCGCCGCCCTGCTCTGGCCCAATATCACCGCATTGCTCTGGCCCGATATTGTCGCCCTGCTCTGCTCCGATGATGTCTCCTGCCTGCTCTGCCCTGATATCGTTGCACTGCTCTGGCCCGATATCGCCGCCCTGCTCTGCCCCAATGATGTTTCCTACCTGCTTTGCCCCATTGATGTCTCCTGCCTGCTCTGGCCCAGTTTTCTCCTGCCTGCTGCCCTGAATCTCTCCTGCCCTTCCCCGCACAGCGAGCCTGTGGTTTTAACCCACGGGTTAAAGCGGGTTAAAACCATGGGCTTGCTAGGCTGCAAAAAAGTAAAAATTTAAAAAAAGTCGCGTCCCGGATGTCTCTTGACACATGCGCAAACCATCTACAGATGGTCTGTGCATGCACAGGATCTCACACTTGCGATCCGTGTCGGCCAGATGAGGGCTAGTGAATCTAGCCCTCAGTTCTGTATAAATTGAATTAAAACCAATTAGCACCTAAATTTAGACATGAGTCAAAAAAGGGGGCATGGAAATGGAAGACTCATGGGCAGATCGAGGACGTCCCTTGAATTTACACATGTAATTATAGAATAAGGGGAATCCATGCGTAATTTAGGCACAAGGATTTACACCACATTTCAGTTGGTATAAATGGCCGCATCTAAAATCAGGCGTGGTTCCCAGCGCTATGTCCTGTTCTATAAATGGTGCCTACCTTTGAGCTCTGTTTATAGAATGATGCTGTGTTATTTTGGGGGCTTTTTTTTTTAGGTGCCATTTATAGAATTTAGTCTTAGGTGTGTATCAGGTTCTGTGTATAAGATTATGTGCACAACTGAAATGCCAAATATATTTTCCATATATAAATCCGATGATAGCTTAAGCCATGGCTGTCTGGTCCTCCTCCTCCTCCTCCTTTCTTCTATCTCATTGTCCTAGACTGTGCTGTCACCCCTTTCTTGTTCTTCTTCTACCCCTCAGCTGGTAGAGACAGAAAAAAAAGACAACTAAAATACCATACATGTGACCTTTAGGTCTTTGTTAACAGATTCAGGGATTTTCCCTCAGCATGGACTCAATGATATCATTGAGTCAAAAGGGCGGGGCTCAGCCAAGATGAGGGCTAAATAGCATAGCAGGAGTTAATGGGAGAGAGAGGTCCCTGAGAGAGATAGGAAGTTTCCCTAGCTATAGGCTGATGCAAGCCTTGGGAAGTACCATTCAGGAGAGGAGATCTAGGAGGAGAACTCCCACTAAGAGAGAACATAAGAATTGCCACTGCTAAGTCAGACCAGTGGTCCATCATGCCCAGCAGTCCGCTCACACAGCAGCCCTCTGGTCTAAGACCAGCACTCTAACTGAGACTAGCCCTACCAGCGCACGTTCTTGTTGAGCAAAAACTTGTCTAACTTTGTCTTGAATCCTTGGAGGGTGTTTTCCCCTATAACAGCCTCTGGAAGAGCGTTCCAGCTTTCTACCAGTCTCTGGGTGAAGAAGAACTTCCTTACGTTTGTACGGAATCTATCCCCTTTCAACTTTAGAGAGTGTCTTCTTGTTCTCCCTACCTTGGAGAGGGTGAACAACCTGTCCTTATCTACTAAGTCTATCCCCTTCAGTACCTTGAATGTTTTGATCATTCCCCTCTCAATCTCCTCTGTTCGAGGAAGAAGAGGCCCAGTTTTTCTAATCTTTCGCTGTACGGCAGCTCCTCCAGCCCCTTAACCATCTTAGTCGCTCTTCTCTGGACCCTTTCGAGTAGTACTGTGTCCTTCTTCATGTACGGCGACCAGTGCTGGACGCAGTACTCCAGGTGAGGGCATATCATGGCCCGGTACAGTGGCATGATAACCTTCTCTGATCTGTTCGTGATCTCCTTCTTTATCATTCCTAGCATTCTGTTTGCCCTTTTTGCTGCCGCCACACATTGTATGAACGGCTTCATCGACTTGTCGATCAGAACTCCCAAGTCCCTTTCCTGGGAGGTCTCTCCAAGTACCGCCCCGGATATCCTGTATTCGTGCATGAGATTTTTGTTACCGACATGCATCACTTTACACTTATCCACGTTGAACCTCATCTGCCATGTCGATGCCCATTCCTCGAGCTTGATTATGTCATGTTGCAGATCTTCGCAATCCCCCTGCATCTTCGTATCATCCGCAAATTTAATCACCTCGCTCATTGTACCTATGTCCAGATCATTTATAAAGATATTAAAGAGCACGGGTCCAGAGGAGACGGTAGTTGGTTGAACTATTGGTGACAAGACCCCAGAGCTGAATAGTACTGACCACAATAACAGTGTACTGGATAAGAGAGCATTTATGTTGTAATCCTTGAGCTTGTGAGGAAACAGGCTCAGGCCAGGAAAAGAATAAAATTTGATCATATGCAGTTGTGTCCAAGTGCTGATCTCTCCTGGCAATCCAGGCCAGCCTGCTAAACCAGGTCAGCCTGCCACAGTCTTCTGTGTACTTCTTGGCATCTAGGTTTAATAGCTAATACCTTCATTACCACTGAATTTAAATGAGCCATGCACTGATGTTTGCACAGTTTTCTAGTGTATGAAATTTCTTTGCCTAAGGCAGTCATATCGGTGCAGAAAACTGTGTGTAAATTGTTTAGAGAGGATCCAATAAGAGTCAAAGGGCTAAAATATATCAGCATTTCTCTTGGTTACCCTGTTTTAACAAATGCATAAGGTTCAGCTTAGTGCAATTTGTTTTTCAGCTTGCAGAATGTATTTTCTAAAAAACTTCTCAGTGGAGACAAGTACAAGTTCTCGTAAGTATCTTTGTGTTTGGACCTTCAATTTGTGCATTTCAGATTTTCTATGTGATCCAGCTCCATACATCAATAGGAAATCAAATCTAAAGCTCTCCATTGTCTACAGAGTGAAGAAGCAATCTGTCCAGCTCTATGCAAGCTTCTGTCACTCCTCCACCAGAGTGAAAGTTAAATACGTCTAAAATCCGCCCAAGTTGACACTTGGACGATCTAAAAGACAGGTCGTCCAAGTGCCGATAATCGAAAAGGCTTTTTAGACATATCCAGGGACTTTTTAGGCCTAGAACTGAAAGGAGCGTTTTTGGAGGAGTGGTTAGGGCGGGATGTGGGCCGACCTAGACTTAGTCTATCTGAAGGGATAATTGAAAGTTTGACGAACTTATACGTTGTGAGTTAGATGATGTAAAGACATGTATAAGTGCCCAAAAGGTATCTAAAGTGACCAGAAAACTACTGCAGGGACAAAGTAAAGACCCCCCCCCCATACACACCCCATGTTCACCGACCTCATTGTACCCCCACAAAGTTCAGAATAAAAATGTATTGCCTCCGGAACATCGGCACTTGGCATAGGAAAGCTAGTAGAACTGCACAGAGATAGCTTAAGTAGTTGGGGAGGGGGGGCTAGTGAAACATAGAGAGGAGGACCCAGCCCCTTAAGCCACTCTAACCACTACATTCATGGTGTAACATGTGAGCCCAACAAAACACTACTCTACTGCCATAAAGGTGCCACCTGCAGCCATAAAGACTGTTGGGATGTTTGGGGGGCTCACCTTGACCTATAAGGGAGTTCTGGTGAGATGTTTATGTGGTACCCTTTTGGTGAAGTTCACAGCAGTGCCCTGCTGCTCTCTTGCCATGTCTGGGTGACCTGTCCATCACAATGCTGGCCCTCCCACGTCCAAAAGGTCTTGTTCTGGGCATTTGGGACTTGGACAAAATTTTGGTCGACAATATGGTATAAAGATAGACCTAGTGGCGGTCTGGACGATCAAACGCCTGGACATACAGATGGACGATTTTCAGGAAAAAAAATATTTGGATGTACTTTTCGAGAATGGACTTTGCCGACTTTGGGCGATTAGCGCCCTACATCCAAATCAGACTTAGATGTTTCTTTTGATTATGCTCCTCTGAGCCTTCACTTTGTTGTGGCAACAAGTCCCATTTCTTGCCAGCAGTAGTGTAAGCTTAAATGAAGGCCTTCTCCGTGATGTAGTGGTGGGAAAACATTATCTCTTATCATTTTTCCTTTTTTGGATTTTGTGGGAGGGCAAGTACTACTTCCTTTTATCAAAGTTGCCACGCTACCTCCCATCAGCTTTCTTCAGTTAAAATTCTGAGGCTGACTAGCAGCCAGAGAGGCGCACTTTATCTGCTTTTGAGCTGAAGTCTCGCAATAACATCCATGCGATTTTGCTGCTCTTATTGCAAGACTTTGGCCTGGAAGCGCTTCTCCAGCCACTGGAGGTGAAGCCTAAGTAATTTAATCACATAAAGCTGACAGGAGGCAGTGTTTTTAAAAGTAACATTTGCTGTGCTGTCTCCATCCCTGCAGTGCTGGGCCGCTTTTGGTGAATTTATGCAGCTGCTTTCCAGCACTCTCAAATATTGTGAGCTGTCCTAGCAGCTTGATGAGCCCAGGTATCATAAACCACTGACTGAGCATTGTATCCAGTTATTGTACTTTCAGCTAGCTCTGTGGGTGCTTAAGCACCCCAAGTATTGGGCAAACTCTTTGTACCCCGAGAGGAGCAATTTCCTTTGGGTTTAGCACCCCAACTCATTTTGAAAAGTTGACTTCTATGCTCTCACATAAAGTGCAGAGTGCTCTGGGAAAGAGCTGAATTAAAATAAATGATTGCCACTATTGTTGGTTAACATGCAGCACAACAAAGAAAAATGGGGAGACCCAATGATCCACAGTGAAAACAATCCACCGATGAAAACAAAAACTGTGGATACAGATGTTCTGGAGATAATTTATTAAACACTGACATATAAAAACCATGAAAATTCAATGAAAAAAGTACAATGATAAAAAATACTGTGATAAAAATCATGCAGAACATTTTACACAATGAGAGATGTACAATTGAGGCCTTCCATATCAGGCTTTTTTTTTTTTTTTTTTTTTTTTTAAATCACTTGTATTGTTACTGAAGCAGCTCTTCATGTCTGTTTATACAGCTCTGTTTTTCCTTCTAGCCCCCCAGAGCTTCAATTTTATACCAGCGCTGCTGCTGTCATCATGCTTATTCCTGCTTGGATATTTCTCATGGTAAGAGTGTTAATATAGCACTTACCTTTTTCTAAACTAAACTAAACTAAACCTTAAGTTTATATACCGCGTCATCTCCACAGGAGTGGAGCTCGACACGGTTTACAGGAATTAAAACAAGAAGGGAACTACAATGGAAAGAGGAAGAGAATTGGTAAACAGAAAGGAAATGGGGGACTTAGAATAATGGAGAGGGAGGGAGTTACATTTTGGAGAAAAGCCAAGTTTTCAGATGTTTTCTGAAGTGTTGGAGGGAGGACGAACTCCGAAGATGGGCAGTAAAGCTGTTCCACAGCTCGGTGATCCTGAAGAGGAGGGATGTTCCAAGTTTTCCTGTTTGGGATATGCCTTTTAAAGAGGGGAAGGATAGTTTGAAATTTTGAGAGGATCTGGAGGAGTCAGGACTCGAGGAGAGCCAAGATAGTGGAAAGAGGGGAGGAAGGATGCCGTGGAGAGATTTGAAGGCTAGACAGGCGCATTTGTAGTGAACCCTGAGGATGACTGGGAGCCAATGAAGCTTAGACAGAAGCGGGGAGACATGGTCGAATTTGCTTTTTGCGAAGATTAGTTTAGCTGCGGTGTTCTGAATCCGCTGAAGTCTGAGAAGACTTTTCTTTGTTAGGCTTAAGTAGATGGAGTTGCAGTAATCTAGTCTGGATACAATAATGGATTGAACAAGGACAGCGAAATGTTGTTGGTGAAAGCAGGATTTTTCATTCCTGTTTCTTGACTTTGGTTAAATCAAATGCTTTGAAAAACAACAAACTTATGCTATTTAAGAACATATAGAAGATAATAATACATCCAGATGGATTCTAGAATAGAATTTATCTATTTATTTTTAGTATTTATATACCACTTATAGCCAAAGTGGTTTGCATTCAGGTACTCAAGCATTTTTCCCTATCTGTCCCAGTGGCCTCATACTCTACCAGTAAAGAGTAATTACCAGTTAAAAGTGGCTGTATATTATATTCGATTCACCGATCATATGGATAGCAAAATGGGGAGGCAAGATATTTGTAAAGTTAGGACACACCTAGAGGTATATCCTCATAGAAATGTAGTTGTTGGCAGATAGGTTTCTTGGCCCAATCAGTGCCCCAGTGAGCCTGATCTATTCCTGTGCCCTTGATACATCCCACTACACTGGGTTCAAATGTATATTTGAACAGGGATATCTGTAAAGACCGATAGTGAACATGCATTGATGAGTGCATATAAAATGTCAAATGGGCTTGTATCATTTGCCTACATATGCAGACAGTAGGAGGGTTTCAGAGCTCACATCTTCCTGAAGAACAAGGCTTGTAGCAACCACATTTAAAAAAAAAAATATGAATATTGCCTTTATAGTACAGGTACAAGATCCTTTATCCAAATCTCTGAAAACCAAAATTTTACTCTTCATTTACGTTTGAAGGTATTGCTCCAGTCCCATAGTTTGGAACATGATTGTTTACCTTATTTTGAAATAAAAAGATCTGGTGGTAATTTTATGGTTTGTTTTCTGACTGAACCTTACCATTCCAAAATCCCCAAAGTTCCAAAAACCAAAATATTCCTGGTCCCAAGGATTTCGAATAAAGGATCTTATTACCGGTACAGCTAAAGCAGTTTACATTTACTATACGCAGCTACTTTATCTCTGGTGGGCTCATAATTTTTTAGTTTTATTTTTACCTGGAGCACTGGTAAATTAAGTGACTTGCCCAGGGTCACAAAACACTACGATGGGTCCACTATTCTACTACTTTGCTAATACGCTTGTATTACATTTGGGAGTTCCTGGAGAATCTTTGAGAGCCTGCATCATTGTTCACCGATTTGTGCCCGGTTGTATTTCAAAGTGAAGCGGCACAATTTTTTCTTATAATAGCATGGTATGTATTACATACTGTTCTTTTTCTTTTGTACTTGTAATAGCTTTTAATCATTATAACATAGAAACAAGTGAGACTTTAGAGGGGCTGCCCCCTGGTTCAATGGTAATGCTGTGCACTGCTTAGAAGATCTGGATTCCATTCTAGAGCCCAGGTTTTGCTGTTTGGCCTGGGAATGCTGCAGCTTAGACGGTCATGGCTCCTGCTGAGTGAGGATAAAGGCCTTACTGTCACACAACAGCAACACCTGTTGTCCAGACTTATCATACACGTGTGCTAGGTTCTGGATGGATCCATGGGCTGGCTCCTGGCTGACAACTTGGAAGGGAGAATAAGTTAAATCTGGGGAAAACACTCATAATCCAGTAAAGGATAGTAGAAGTCTGTTCCTACTGTGGAAAAGGAAGTACAGTACTGTAGCTAGCTCAAGAAAAAACTGCAATCCTATAAATTAATTTTAAATTTGGTTATTAAAAAGTATTCCCCTCACCCTCTCCTGTAAGTTTCAAATATATGATTACTTTACTTCAGGGGTGTCCAACCTGTGGCCCCGTGAAGTATTTTGTGCGGCCCCGGTCGAGGGCAATGCAGTGTTTTCCTCTGCTGCCCCCGGGTGTTTACTGTCTTGCCGGCTCCCTCCTCTGTGCTTGCTGCAGCGTTTGCGCGGCCCAGGGAAGCCAAAAGGTTGGACACCCCTGCTTTACTTAATACTTCACTGTATTAACTAATCAGAAGTCTGATACATGGATAGGACTGCACATGTTTTGGTGCTTTCACCAACTTGTTTCCTGACCAACATCACCGCAGCAAAGCAAAAAAAAAAAAAAAAAGCACTCTGAAACTCATATTTAAAACACAGATCGTAGCTTTATCAGCATGGTTTACATACTTGACACAAAGCTGTGTTAAAATCTTGCTTTCATTTGTAAGCAGTACTTTTTTTTTTTTTTTAATAAATATTTTTTATTCTTTTTTTTTAAATTCTTACATCAAGTGAAATACATGTAATACATTCAATTATGAAAAAACACTTGAAATTATTATTAAATGTTCTTACAATGTGAATTAAATAAACCCTTTATCAGAATTTTATATCATAGTTTTCCCTCCCTACCCCTTCTATATATTCTATACATGTGTTATTATATCTGATCAGTAGAATAATTTGTCAATGGTCCCCATATTTTATTAAATTTTTTAATATAACCTTGTTGTAATGCCAATACTTTTTCCATTTTATATATATGACAAATTGAATTCCACCAAAAAGTGTAATTCAATTTAGTGTAATCCTTCCAGTTCTGAGTAATTTGCTGTATGGCGACCCCTGTTAAAATTAATAAAAGTTTATTATTATTAGCTGAAATCGGACTTTTTGTTCTCATTGCTGTTCCAAATAATATTGTATCATATGATAGTCCAACATGATTTTCTAATAAATTATTAATTTGGGGCCAGTACTTAAGTAGGTCTTTCATCTTGTCTGCTTGGCCTAGGATATACCGCTATTGCAGAAGAATGGAAGAGGGTTCAGTTACAGCCAGGATATCGTGGTGCTGCTTCTCATAGATGGTGCCTTGTTCCATCTTCAGAGTGTCACAGCCTATGCCCTGATGGGAAAAATTTCTCCTGTAACTTTCAGGTAAAAGGGTGCTTTCTGTTAAAAAAAAACAAAAAACCCCAAACAACCCCCCAACAATAGTTTCTGGTTATCAATGACATTCATTATAAAAGAGTGTAGTACCTTATATTTCTTAACATAAACTGAAGTGGTATGTAAGTGAAGAGATGGAAAAAAAATACTATCTGCATCTGAAGCTCAGTGAGGATGGAAAATGTGTTGTTTAGATGAAACAACTAACCCTAACCCTTAAAAAAAAAAACCCCGATATGGAAAATGTGATTTGTTTGGTGGTTCATATAAGAGAGAGGTTTTAAATAGAGAAAAAAAAATAGAAATTTATCTTGTGTATATGCATATGTATGCTCTCTTTCCTTGCTTGGCCTTCATATACACTAAAAAAATATTAACATTTTAACTTCTGTCTTCTCATTCACCCCCTGCTCTGTCTGTTTTTAATCTGTCTGTATTTTATCTTCTTCCAGTGTTGCTAGCACTGTGAAGCATGCACTTTCGATCTGGCTAAGTGTTATCGTCTTCAGTAATGAAATCACAAGCCTTTCAGCAGTGGGCACGGTTCTGGTGACAATCGGGGTGCTGCTGTATAACAAAGCCAGGCAGTATGAGCGTGAAACCCTCCATGGGCTGGTGATGCAGAACATGGCTGAAGATTCAGAGATGCTGATTCCACAAGATTTGAAAACATGTGAAAGGTGACTTGGCCAGATCTCAGGACCAATGTTTTTACTAGTGCTACTCCAGTATAATATCAAATGCTGGTCCTTAAGGAAAGTTAGCACATTCTGATTATGGAATTGCTGAGAGGAGCTGAGTTTTGCCTTTGAAGCTCAAGTGGACATACCAGATGGCTTTTATAACCACTGATTTCAAAGCTGAAAAAAAAATCTGTGCACATCATTCTTCCTCTTACCTGCACCTTAGAGCCTAATTCATGAAGACACAGTAGTTTTTGAATGAGGAGCTGGGGATTTGCTGTTGGATGTGAGGAGTTTGTGATATGTACTAAGTCCTGGTACACATCCTGGTGAGAAAAATGTATATTTAGCAGTAGGACCTATTCGCTATTAATATGTCGTATTTATGTTAAAATTTTACCAGCACAACTTTGTGACTCGGCCTCTAGATGAATTGGAGGTTAATAATAGTACTCTTGTTTCCAGTTTTAACTTTTTTAAGAGGAAGCTAACCGCTCAGATTCACTTTGAAGCTCTCGTACTGTAAGACTGATAAGAGAACCTCTTACGAGACCATCAAATATATAAACAAGCATTACGCCCCGTTAAGTTGTGCTGCTTCCCAGATGACACTGTCGTATAAAGTTGGCTTATTGACTCTTTGAATATAATATGAAAAGGGGGTCTTGCACTGTCCTTTTCAACTGCATGACTGGGGCAGGATATTCCCAAAACATTTCATTTTAAAAGGAATTTTTACAAATTTTGGCTAAGAAGGCTGGTTACGACAAATGTGACCTTACATGATTTGGGGAAACCACTCTTAGTTCATCAAGCACAAGAGAACACTTTGGTATGAAGCCTGTGATAGATGAACAGAGCATATCCCTGCTGAGATTTAAAATGGAGAATTCCAGAAAACTCCATAAGTATCCATCTGCTGTTGTGCATTCTGTAAATGTCTTTTGCAAAATAGTATCTGTATAGGTACTGTACAACCCACAGTATAGTTTTTTTGCTGTGTATTCTGTCTGAAACAATTTTTTTTTTTTTTTTTACTTTAACGTTTTATTAACTTTCAAGATACTTCACACCATACATTTGCTTCAATATTGGATCAGTACATTATCATTGCTAACCATCCACAATTTTCAACAACCCCCTTATTGACCTCTTTCCCATCACACCTGTTATTTTGTCAGTTAAGAAAATGCAGTAATCAAATGCTAAACCTTTTCCCTTTCCAAGTCCATCATCTCTCTATACCTGTGCTTCTCAGTGCACATCCAGCCACTCAGGTTTTCGGATATCCACAATGCCTATGTATGAGAGAAGATTTAGGTATACAAATCTATCTCCTGCATCCTCATTCTAGATAGCCTGAAAATCTGACTAGCTGAGTGTGCCCCAAGGATTAAGATCCCTTAATACTAGATAATTCAGTGTAACCCTTGACCCTGTTTCCTACTGGGGAAAAAAATGTTTTTCTACAAATTTTGATAAAAATAATATAAGAGGCTGGGTAATGTGGGTATTACCACGCTAGAAATGAGTCAAACAAAAATGTATTCAATAAAAAAATACTTATGTGGCAATGTTTTGCCCTCAGGCTGCATCAGGGGTAAGAAGCATCATAACACTAAAATGACAAACATATAAAATAAAAACTTCCATAAAACAGTATGATACAAATGAATGTCACACAAGAAATAAAGCAATGGTAATTAAATACAACATTTTATAAACATATATGTTTTATTGGGATATGATTAAGTATGTTTATACATTGATGGTCTATACTGCTGGGAATTTCTTTTATCTACAAGTGACCTTTAACTCTTCTAGCTTGGTAACACCTGGATATTGGTCTTTGTCCTTCTACCAATTTTGTAAATCATGAGCAGTACAGGGTACCTGTAAAATGGCCCAAAACACTCCTGTTTTAAGCCTATTGAATTAAGGCGCAAAAATGCCAAGAAACATTCTCTTTTTAACTTTATATGTATTGAAATTTTGAAATATTTACAAATATCCACTTTGGTACAGAAATTTTGATAAAGGAGAAAACTATAGTTAAAAAAAAGCTAAAGAAAAGAATCAACATTCCACAAGACCGAGCATATTCCCTTCAATCACATTAAACCACAAAACAAAGGAGGCATAGAAATTAAACGGTGGAGTTTGAAAATGAGGAAACATAATTTTAAAAAATGCTTAATGTAACGTTCCATCTTTCAGTCTCAGTGGCAGGTTTCAAGTTTATTTAAAAATTTGATTTGATTGCAAAATCATAATCCAATGCGATTTACAAATAACAATAAAATCGGGGTAAAAAAACCCAACACATTGATTAAACCACAGTTAATACAACTTTTGACCAACAAAACAGGGAAAAAAAGAAGGATTAAATACAATTTATAAAGGAGGTGTAGGATTAGCTGTGTATATTTATATTATCCTTGGCCAAGTAGGCAGCATATTCTAACATGTGGGTGACGTCATCCATGGAGCCTGGTACGGACAGTGCTAAAAGTGTACTGTCACTTTAAATTTCTTAAGACGCTTCGAGACTGCCGTGCGCATGCCTTCACACCCAATGTCAGCTCGTGGCTCCTCAGTTTTTCATTCTCTGCAGAGCAAAGTTGTGTTTTGAACTCTGTCAAAATCACATTGCCTTCCCAACATACCATGATATAATTTTTTTAGGAAGGACAGAGATGGTCAAAAAGGTGGAGGAGTAGCTCTCTATGTAAAGATCGATATCCAAGCGACTGAAATGCAGGGGACCTGGGGAGAGGAAGAAGCGATATGAAACTTCTATCTGTGTGGGTGTAGTCTACAAATCTCCGACTCAATCGCAGGAAATTGATAAAGATCTGATTGCAGATATCCAAAAGTTCAGAAAGAAAGAGGAGGTGCTACTGTTGGGTGACTTCAATTTGCCGTATGTGGACTGGAAAGTTCCATCTGCAGAATCAGAAAGAAGTAGGGACCTTCAGTCTGTCCTAATATGGCAATTCTTCTGTTCTTATTTATGTTAAGTGCTTAGATACATGTGGACTTTGTCTTATATTAAATAAATTAAACGGTAGCACAGCTTAACATAACCAAAAATTGCTCAGATTTGACCTTTGCATCCCCCTCCAAAAAGTCTTAATGTATTACCTCTGATTCTGGTTGCTTTCATTTTTTAATTTGTAGTGGGAATTTTATTTTGACATATTATGCCCCTGATTATAAATTGCCCAAAGTTGGACATGGAGCCCGGCTGCACCTAAAAACTAATTATTCAACTGAGTACTAACAGCCAATTGTTGGAGTTAATTGACACTAATTGGAGTTTATGCATGCATTACATTAGTGATTTCTATTCCGCCATTACTTTGCGGTTCATCTGCCTAAGTGCTATTCTAAAAAGCTCTATGCCCAAAATCTCAAAATGGGGTGTAGCCATGGCCGCCATAAAGAGATTAGGTTCTTACCTTGCTAGTAGCTGGATGTGTCATTCTAGACTGACGGTAATATCCAAGTTCCCACGAGCTGTGCAGAAATAATCCACTTTGGCTTTTGAATCCCTCCTACTTCACCAGAGGACTCTGCTGCCCCCTTCAGTTTAGTTCCAAAGCAGGCGATACCCCTCCTTCACCAGTGTTTCTAGAAGGGGCTATGGGGAATCTCCCTGAAGAACAAGTCTGTTCTCCTCTGAAATTATTACAAACAGGTTAACCTTGAACAATCAAAACAATCATGCCAAACAGAAACATTAATGGAGCTCAAATAAAACCCCAAAGTGACCTAGCAATAGCCTATTCTTCATACTTTTGAGGACTGACTGGCAACGAACATTCTGAGTGAGACAATAGACAGGCATAAGAAATAAATGAGAGGGTGGCAGTCCAGAATGACACTATCTACTAGAAAAGATATTAGCAAGGAAGAACCTAATCTTTTTCTAGTGCAATAGGTATGTCATTCTAGAACAGGGATCTCAAAGTCCCTCCTTGAGGGCCGCAACCCAGTCGGGTTTTCTGGATTTCCCCAATGAATATGCATGAGATCTATGTGCATGCACTGCTTTCAATGCATATTCATTGGGGAAATCCTGAAAACCCGACTGGATTGTGGCCCTCAAGGAGGGACTTTGAGATCCCTGTTCTAGATGGACAGGGAGTACAAAAGCAGTCCCAAGAAATCTAGGACACTGAGGACCCAAAGGCAGAGTTCTCCCTTAATGCTACATCCAATCTATAAAACTTGGAAAACGTATGAAGAGTGGACCAAGTCGCTGCCCTACAATAAAATAAAGATATAAGCAGAGCAGATCAGAAAGACTCCTTCAGGCTTGCGTGCATCAGGACAACAGCGTCCTCTGGTGAAGTAGGAGGGATTCAAAAGCCAGAGTGGATTCCTTCTGCACGGTTCATGGGCAATGGGATATTACTGTCCGTCCAGAATGACACACCTATTGCACTAGAAACTATCTTCTTATGCAAAGCTTTAAAAGCATGTTTTCTCAAGCATAATTTAGATTAGTAATGTAATCCTTATTGTTGAATTTGCATTATGATATTGGTCCTGCGACCAGGAAGTGATGTAAGAAGGGAGCTGAGGCCAGCACGAGCAGCAAGTGGAAGATGCTGTTTGTGCTGGCGAACATTCAAAGAGGTACATGGGGAGGGGGGCAAAGAGGAGAGGCATCAGCACCCCATCCCCCCTAAAGATTGTGCCCGGAGTGGTTCGTCCCCCTATGTCACTGGTAGCAGCTTATCTCAAGAGGAAAGGCATATTTGTCTTTCCCTTCTTAAGACAACTGGCTGATATGTGGGCACACAGCACAAACTCTCATTCGTTCTCTTGAAACCACGATTGACATCTCTAGGATTTATAATCAATCTACCAAAGTCCAACCTGACTCCATCTTGACATCTTCAGTTCATAAGACCCCTTCTAGATACTGTGCAGTGTCAAGTCTCTCTCACACCGGAGCGTATTCACTTTCCAAATGCTTGCTTATCTCCTAGGTATGGGGCATCCACTTGCTTATCATAAAGGTCACCTCTTAGTCCTGAAGCTCTGAGCCATGCAATTCTTCTGGCTGCAATGGATACCGCCCCCAGTCAGGATGTTGCGTCATATTAATCATAGGTGTTAAAATTCTTCATTACCAACACCCCAGTTCATTACTAAGTTAGTGAGTAGCAATTCTGGAAGCGAGCATGGCTCCTGAAAAGACTTTCCTGTGCACTGTATCAAGGTTTTTTGGCTTCTTACCAAGAGGAAAAGATGGATGAGACTTAAGAGATTTAGTTTTATTTATCACTGCTTCAAACACTGTAGAGTGATATGGAAGCTGAGCTTTGTCATGCCCCGAAGGCTGACTCTATATTTAGCATCCAGACTTTCTTTGCATCCCCTGGAGGACGGATAGGCACTAAAATTGGCCCTAAAGGGGAATCTAGGGAAAGTAAGATCATCTGAAAGTTCTTTTTGTTCATAGTGGTAGAATTAGCCCCTAGCGCTAATACTTTGAGGAGCTTCTGAATGACTGTTATAATTATTGTCTTCTGGATGATGTTCTGACTTTATAGTCAGACAAATGAGGATGTAAAGTGGAAGTGGATGGATTTTCAGATGAAGGTGCTGTCCATCAGAGGAAAATGACTCTATTGATTCTGAGGGGAGAGAAATCCCACTGCTGAAAGAAAAGGGATGGACTTGGAGGTCTGAAATGGTGCTTGAAATGGTGCATATGGTATTGGAAAGGGAACAGCTGCTAAGGTAGGAGGAAGATGAGCTGAAGTTACCGGCTGTTGGAGTACTTTCTGAAAAAGCTATAGGAGAAGCTGAATCTTGGAGACAGCTGAGGGGAGATAGGATTGAAGTCTACAAAATCCTGAGTGGAGTAGAACAGGTTCAAGTGGATTGATTTTTCACTCCGTCAAAAATTACAAAGACTAGGGGACACGCGATGAAGTTACAGGGAAATACTTTTAAAACCAATAGGAGGTTACTCTATTCCTAGCAATGCGAGAAGATATAAAAAAGTTGGGGGCTATTTTTACTTTAGCTTATCCTTGTAAGTGCATAATTGTTTAAAATGTTTTTTATGCACCTGATCATCTAAGATCCTTTTTGGACCTTAAGGTGGAGAGTCTAGCTCTAAAAATTAAAATCCGGGGGATAGATGTATTAAGCCTTTTCTTTTCTTATATTTCGTAATTTTACTTTGATTATCTCTCTATAATTTAGATTGTTCCTCTAAATTGAGGTCTAGGAAAGAGTTATATCCATTAAGAATTTGTTTTGCTTCTGATAGAAATGTGATTTTCTTTTTACATGATGGATTATGACTATTATTTTAACAAGTTGTATTACTTGTGAATAATATGATAAAGAATTTTTTAAAAATAAAAAAACCCCAAAACAACTAATAGGAGGAATTTTTTTTCACTCAGAGAATAGTTAAGTTCTGGAACGCATTGCCAGAGGTTGTGGTAAGAGCGGATAGCTTAGCTGGTTTTAAGAAAGGTTTGGACAAGTTCTTGGAGGAAAAGTCCATAGTCTGTTATTGAGAAAGACATGGGGAAGCCACTGCTTGCCCTGGATCGGTAGCATGGAATGTTGCTACTCCTTGGGTTTTGGTCAGGTACTAGTGACCTGGATTAGCCACTGTGAGAACAGGCTACTGGGCTTGATGGACCATTAGTCTGACCTAGTAAGGCTATTCTTATATACTTTTGCAGAGATAAGCCTAGGAGGAATAGTGTGAGATGGCAAAATGTTCTTAGATTTTGTAGCAAGATCTGCTTATGGAGGCAAGCTGTGTTTTGATTGATTTTTTTTATTTTTTAAGTTTCTTGCAGGGTGGGGAGCTCTGCACTGATGTTTATGAAAGCATGGAGTCCCATGGTCACTTTGAAGAGACTGGTGTTTTGGAGTGCTGAGATGACTGAGCCGACTGAATGAACTCCGAGGCTCCAGAAACTGCAGTCAGAGATTTGCTCTGATTACTACGGAGTTCCTTTCACATAGTGAGTGTCGAGTCTAAAGCCCTCTGAGGGATTAGTGCGATGGTGCCATGACTCTTTGGTACTACTGATGAGTCCGTCGGGTTAGAAGGTGAACAAGTTGTGTTTGTGTGTGGGTTATTTCCACCGGTACCTGAAACAGGCACTTTGTGTCGGCACAAGGTGGTTCCACGAGAGTAAGAGTAGAGAAAACTATATACTGACAGCTTTTCCTTTCCTAAGGGTGATACATGTCCGTAGTGAGTGACGGAGAAACTGGGTTCACTGCTGCAGCAGTGAGAAAGCAGAGGGCCAAACATGATTGGTTCAAAACTCTGCAATCAAGCTAGGGAATGCACATCCGAACAGGCAACCTATAGAGAAGGCTACCAAGTGTGTCTGCATTATCCTGGTCAGAGCCTAATCCCACCCCTAGCTCTAACTAGGGGCCTCTAGTGTCCAGTAGGAAGCAGGATCAATTTCCAATTGCTCTTCCTCTATCAAAGCCCCAAATTCAAAATGTTGCTTGTGACTCCCTTCAGAAGTCCCTCTGTACTAGTTGATGGGGGCAAGCTGCTTTCTCTTTGTTTTCCCCCAAGACCTCCAGTCACGCAAATGCCTTTTTGGCCACAAAATATTAAGGTATTTTATAGCCACACTTTGCTCCGATGCTCATAGGAGCTAATACAACCGTAGTCGGCACTAAAAAAGCCTAACGTGGCTTCATAAAAAGGGGGGGTATGTGTTATCACACCTTAACTACAATGCGTTGTCGCTATCTCCTTGTTCCATATTTACGGTTTCATTTATTCACACAAAATAAAGAGTAACCCATTTTCGCATATTCACAGCCATATACAGTGCATTTCCATGAGGATGAAGACATTAACAGAGCTGTGCATGAGTATGGTTAAACCAAAAGACTGTATATACTGTACTTTTACAAAAAAAAAAACTATATAAAATACATTTATAAAATGCACAATATAATAACTAAGCTGTTCTTTACAAGAAAGGTGCATGAAATGATGAGTGTTTGGTGTTAGGAAACAATGTGAACGGGGTCGCAAAGGAACCTAACCCCCTTTTTCCCCATAAGATCAATCGTTCCATATTTGCATTTTCAGTATTCACAGGGAATAGCGAGAACGCACTCTGTCTCCCTTGGAAACAAATGAAATTGAATAGAGAAGTCACAGGCTACCTAAAACTGTCTAGCTCACAGAGTCAAAGCATTACATAAGAACTGCCATCTCCGGATCAGACCCTGGGTCCATCAAGTCCGGTGATCCGCATACGCGGAGGCCCCGCCAGGTGTACCCTGGCATAGTTTTAGTCCCCATATCACTCTAAGCTTCTCATAAGGAGAGGTGCATCTAGCTTACCCTTAAATCCTAGAATGGTGGATTCTGCAATTACCTCTTCTGGGAGAGCATTCCAGGTGTCCAGCACTCGTTGCGTGAAGCAGAACTTCCTGACATTTGTCCTGAACTTGTCCCCCCCCCCCCCCCATTGCATGTGAATTCATTAATGCACCTTAAGTCAATTAGTGCACATTCATTTTTTATTTTTTTTTAATGAAAATTAACAAAAATCTGGTAAAAGGCCAAATTAACCAAACTTTTTAGCCCTGTTCAAATCTGTTCCAAAATCCTGTTCCTTGCTTTAAGAGCACTGTAACGTCACTATATATCACAAATCATACTCATTAAATCAGCCTACCACAGTAATGTATGTAAAATTCCAATTCCTCTCCTATGAACTTAATGTTCCCCCTATAATAGAATCACAGCTCTTTGTGTGTGACGTGATAGAAGGTGAGCGGTTACCTTGGTAAGAATGTGTAGAAATGTCACCAAAAATGACAGTTTAATGTCCTCTTTCTACACACTTAGGTGAATAAGAGTCTGACCACAGTCTGGGCAGACAGAATAGTTCTATTGTTAAATTTCATGACATTACACACTACACACATTAACAGCTATTTTGTGACACATAGCAACATATGGATGCACCTCAGAAGTTTGCAAATTTAGAGATAGGATAGAAATGTGACTTGTTTTGTATGTTGTGCCAAAAAGTGTTATTACTTTTAAGGAATGATAAATGGATTGGCTGTTCAGAAGCCAACCCTTCCGGTACACTTGAGCAGCTATGACTGTCCTGTTCTAGTTGGGTATATAAACTGGACTTAAATGTGCATACAGAATTTTATGTGTTTGTGTGAGAGCATTTGGGGGGAAATTCTATAAGAGACGCCTAAAGATAAGTTAGGCACCTAACTTGCCCCCTCCCCCCTTTTAAAAAAACTGCGATAGCGGTTCTTAGCGCAGGCTGAATGCTCTGCGCTGCTTCCGACACTCAGAGTTCCTATGAGCATCAGGAGTAGCCAGCGCTAAAAACCGCTATCACGGTTTTGTAAAAGGGGGGTGTTAATTAGTTATTTAGCTTCAATTAATTAATTGGGTAATAGGTGCCTATCTTCTTAGGTGCAATTCTACAAAAGATAGGTGCTTATCGCATGGCGCCTAATGGTAACTGTAAAGTAGGCCTAAACATAGGGGTTGAGTATAACTTAGGTGCCTCTAGGCACAATTCTCTAAAGGACTTAGGCACCTATAAATGTAAGCCTTTAAAACTCTGGCCTATACTACAGGTTTAAAGTTAAGCGCAATTCTGTAATAGGCGCCTAAGTGTGATTGACAAGAGATAGGTATCTATCTTTTTAGACACCATTTACAGAATTTCCCTCTGTATACTCTTTATTTAACTTGATGTAGATTTCCAGATATAACTGTAAAATCTTTCTAAATCAAATTTATAAAAATTGTAATTCCTTTAATTCAAGAACTGTACAAAATGTTCATCCTGTGGATTTTATATGAACCCAACAGTGTCTTTATTCTGTAGTAGTAGAAAAATAAAAAATGTCATTGTTTATATTAAGTATTTCCGACAGGTTGTTTTGGTACAAAATTAAACTTGTTTAATTTTTATGGTTTGTAGTTATTTTATCATCTATATTATCAGGAAATTCTGTCTTAATTTAAGACTAATTCAGACTGCTGCTTCAGTTCCTTGCACTACCATGTTTATTTAACCGTGCAATATGAAGACAAATTGCATCAAGGGTTTTTTTGTATGTGTAAATTCTTTTTATGGGCGTAAAATTACTTTTATAAAATTAACATTGTGATTCCATTAAATAAATCTGGACACAGATGTTTTTGGATAACCAAATAATACTACCGGTACTCAAAACCTGAAACGTACTGTGATTTGAGATACTGCTGGATTATAATGCATACAAAGCACCATACAGTACAAACAAAGACAAAAAAATAAATAATAATATGTGGAGACCTCAATAATAATAAGCTGACCTCAATATAGTGGGCTCTTTGATTCATAAGAAATCTATTGGAGCTCATATTATAGGTCTGTTAAAAAAAACTCCACTTAAGCTTCTAAAACTGCTTGTAGCATGCACAACAGTAAACCCCTCTTATTTTGGCTTTTATATTTAAACAATAAAGTTCTTGGTTTATATATCCATATCAAACAACACATGCAGTTCCAGACCAATACTGCTAATTATTTATATAGCGCTACCAGATGTACGCAGCCCTGTATAGAGTCACAAAGAAGACACTTCCTAGAGCAGTGGTTCTTAACCTTGTTGGAGGTACTGAACCCCACCAGTTTCATATGCGTGTTCACCGAACCCTTCTTTATTCCCTTAGTTTTGCCGGAGCTAGACTAGAATTACTCAAATTGCCATTGCAAATCATGCAATTAGAACACTGACTCCCATCACGTTCCGTTATACATGTGAATCCATATTGTACATATTCGTCCGACCACTTTCGTATTTTGCTCGACATAGTTAGTAAGGGATTAAAATATTAAGATAGGTATCACACGATGTACCATCACAACAATTCGACTACTGTGTGCATCAAATCCCCTGCAGCACAGATAGGCCAAGCGATGTTGCGTGATCACCTGCAGCCAATTATGGACAAGCGGGGCGTATCATCACGAATCATAAGCGCCGCTTCGGTCACGTTCAATCATCTATCAGTTAAATCACAAATTTTGATCAGGAATTGATTGATGTATATAAGGCGTTAGTTACAGATTGATAGATCAAGAAACCGAGTACAAGATCAGTCTTGATCAAAATCACTGAATAACTGATAGATGATTGAACGTGACCGAAGCGCTATATGAGTCGGAGGTGTGTTTTGACCTCCGCCGAACCCGCAAGACTGACTCACCAAACCCCTGGGGTTCGGTCGAACCCAGGTTAAGAACCACTGTCCTAGAGGAAAGAACCAAAATCATCAAAAATGGAGCATTCTGGTCAAGTGTAAGTTCAAATCATCCTCAGCCAATAAGTCAGGAGTAAGAGAAAGCTGTTAGGTTAAAAGTGCCTGAAATGATGTTAAAGAGACCAGAGGAAGCACATAGAATATTAAAATATCAAAGCCATCAATTCCACAAATATGTTTGTAACCCCTTGTTTCTCCCGGATGCAGGCAAGGGGCACACACCATTTGTATTTGTTAAGAGCAGGGCTGGGACCAACTTAAAAGTTGGAGTCTCAAAGAAAGAAAGCACCAGGCATTCCTTTCACCCCTTTGAAAAAGGTAAGAGACCACTTGAAACCAGGAAGAAGCACACTCTTGAACAGTTGCTTTTAGAATACAGTCTATGTATAGATTCTCCTTCACTCCTTGATTAATAATAATTTCTATAGTGCTACTAGACAAACGAAAGCCAAACCTTTCCTAATCCCATTGCACTGGGTGGCCTGGATACCTTAAGCCCCTCCTGTGGGAGGGGCCATATGTATCCAAGCCGTTTAGGTATCCAGGCCACTCAGAGCCTTAGGCTCCTCCCTGGTGCACCGGAAAGACCTGCCATTTAGAAGGGGCGGGCCTGCTGGCAAGCAGGAGTGGGCATCCCTCTTTCTACAGTTTCTACAACAAGTTGCTCTTCCACTAGCAAACCTGCTCCACACTCTCACCCACTCCTCTCCTGAAAATTCCAATCAAGAAATTACAAAGGACTAAAACACATCAACAGCCTCTTGCATAGAAATCATTCCAGAAACAAAGAAAAGATGGGAAAGATTTCCTCTGCACCTCCAAACTGGAAGACTTGTCAAGTTATTGGTCATATTGCTGCGTTTGTTGGTCACTGTTAACAATGGCTGTTGTTGGATACATTATAGAAAGTTTTGCACAGCTGCTTGTTATATCTGCTCCTATGTTGGTACACAATTAATAAAAGAAACAAAACAAAACCGTTTAAGCTCGACATTCCTTCTCTCTCACCACACTCCAAGGCCTCAGACTACGAGGAGGACCTTAACACCTGTGACATCTGTGAAAGAGGCAAGAATCTGTGACCGAAACATGCATTTAAGCTATGGGCACACATCTCCCCCCCCCCCTCGATTTAATGCACTTAAAACAGCAGATATAATAATAATAATAATAATTTTATTCTTATATACTGCCATACCGAAAAAGTTATTGGCGGTTCACAACAAGGTGAGCTAATCCATGGGATTCAGATAAAATACTATTTAGAATAATGGACTTAAAAACATAGAACATGTAAAATACATCAAGTTGATTGAATCTAAGGAACTTGATTGAAAAAAAATGAAGCAGAATGCATTACGATACCAGCCTATCAAAGAGTTGAGTCTTTAACAATTTTCTAAAATATGCTTTATTTACCAATGATTAACTTATTTTAGCACCCTTAAAGCAAAAAGAACTGCAGCTACCCAAGCATCCATTCGTCCTCCAAGAACACTAACAAAACCCTCTCTATCGTCTATATACAGACGCTCTAGCTTCTCAGAGTTGCCTCGCGTGTGCGCCGTGCGTCTGACGTTGCAGTGCCGGAAGTGACGTGAGGCGTGCGAGGCCTGGCTGCGTTCTTCGGGCGGTGAGTTTCGGGTCGCGGGGTTGTTGTGTGTGTGGGGTTTTTTTTTTTTTTTTCAGGCCGCGATGGAAGCTGGCGGAGCCGGAGTGAAAGTCCTCCGGCGCCTCTATCGGCTCCCTAGACGTGGGACTGTGAGGTGACTAGTGCCGCCCGCCTTCGCCTAACAGCGTGCCTTGTGGAGGCCCTGCTTGCGGTAGGGCTGATCTGTCCCACTTCATTCACAGACACATTCGCTTCCCCGGCGTGATGGACTAGGGGTGCTGCCATGCCGGCACTCTTAGGGGGTATAAAGGATAATGTATGCGATACTTGCTTTAAGAAATTTTTTTTTGCACATCGGTGTCTTGCTTCTCTTTTGCAGTTAATTTGCCATTTCTGTTAACCCACTGCTTTCTGTCATTCAAATGATACCCCATTTTAACAACACACTGCCCCCCCCAACACATAAATTATCCTTTATACCCCCTTTTAACAACACACTGCCCCCCCAACACATAAATTATCCTTTATACCCCCTTTTAACAACACACTGCCCCCCCCCCCCAACACATAAATTATCCTTTATACCCCCTTTTTATGGATTGATGATATTTATTTGTGGGTTGGATAACTTATAAGGTTGCTTGAATGCCGACACTCTTAGCACGTCATGGAAGAGGGGATAGTGGGAACGTGCTACTGGATAGGGAATGAAAGACTAGCAGGTTAAG
The DNA here is from genome assembly GCF_902459505.1 of Geotrypetes seraphini. NCBI lineage: Eukaryota > Metazoa > Chordata > Amphibia > Gymnophiona > Dermophiidae > Geotrypetes > Geotrypetes seraphini. The sequence goes on from NC_047098.1 coordinate 19,951,324, forward strand.
GACATAAGAAAAGCCTTACTGGGTCCATCAAGCCCAGTAGCCCGTTCTCACGGTGGCCAATCCAGGTCCCTAGTACCTGGCCAAAACCCAAGGAGTAGCAACATTCCATGCTACCGATCCAGGGCAGACAATTGCATATGAATAATAATAATAATAACAGCTTATATACTGCAATACCACAAAGTTCTATGCGGTTTACAAAGATTAAGCAAAGGTACAAATTGATTGACTTCAAGAGGGGAGGAAGAAAGAGGGTTAATAGGACAGGAAATCCATTTTTGAGGAGAGAGTGATCAATAGAATAAGTTAATCGCTATAGAGGGGAGAGAGAAGAGAGGATCAGTTGTCTAGATATTTTAGGAACAGGTGTGTTTTCAGACGTTTCCTAAATTCTTCATAAGTAGTGGGCAAAAGCAATTGTTCTAGGTCTTTACCCCATGATGCTGCTTGGTGCGAGAGAAGATGTTCATGGTGTTTTTTCAGTTTACAATCTCTCACTGGGGGGGAAACGAAGTTGGAATGTGAGCAAACTCATGCAGATTAAATTTTTATTATCAGACCTCAAACACCCAAGACACTACTTTTTTATTGTTTTTGTGTCCTTACTGGGGTGACGTGTTCATCATTGGTCTGATTTTATTGCTTTTAGTGCAAGTAAGATCCAAATTAATCATTATAGTGCTGTAATTAAACTATTAAGAAGAGCATTTAACTTATAGCCCAACGTCATCAGTAACGCGGCAGAGTGAATTCACGAGAGGACAAAGCCGAAGCAGCCTGTTAAGAGTGCTGCCGGCCCGACGCTGCTTAGGGAGGTAAGTAGGGCTCACGGCTGGGTTCCAATGGGAGGGAGGGTAGGATGGGGATTTGGCTGCATGGTGGGTGCTTGGGGGGGGAGGGGGTGCTCTCTCAAGGGTTCTGCTCCACAAGGGATGGGAGGAAAAGGAAACTGCTGGCAAATCCCGGGACTACAGCTTATTTGGGGGGTAGGGCTTATATTAAGACCTACCCCAAAAATCCTACTAGGGCTTATTTATAGGGAAACACGGTAGTACAAATCCATATGGAAACTGTTCTCTTTGTGATTATTAAACTGAGTCTGTTGGTTATTGTAAGGCAGGAAAATTTAGAGTCTTCATGGAAGATGGGCTATGCAAAGAGCTCATATTCGGTCAAGAATATGCAATTATTCTTTGGTCTGGTTTGCGTGTGTCTGTGAAAGAAAGAATGAAGCACTATGGATTGGTTAATGTGAAAATCCAATACCACCAAAATTAGGCTTGTTTCTACCTACATTCCTGTTTTGAAATTGCAAATAAGGTGGGTTATAAGCTATTTATCATCTAGCTCTCTAATATGGTATGCTGATGTGATGGCATCTGAAAATAGCATTTTCCATGAGTCAGTTTTAAAAGTGAACAATTAAGAAGAAATAGTTCATAGAATAATTGCATGAATTGAATGAGAACTGCTTTGGAGTTAGATTCTTGATGGGAGGTTCCAGGTTGGTTAAACTTCATATGTATCTTGAAACTAGTGGCTGGACTGAATAAGGGTTGCATCTTCCTAGAAATAAGTGACAGTGACAATACATAAGAACATTCTGGGACAGACCGAAGGTCCATCGCCCAATATCCTGTTTCCAACAGTGGCCAACCCAGGTCCCAAGTACCTAGCTAGATCCCAAGTAGTAAAACAGATTTTATGTTACTTATCCTAGAAATAAGCAGTGGATTTCCCTAAGACATCTCAATAATGTTCTATGGACTACTCTTTCAGGAAATTATCCAAATCTTTTTGAAACCCCGCTAAGCTAACCGATTTCACCATATTCTCAGGCAACGAATTCCGAAGTTTAATTACACATTGTGTAAAGAAATATTTTCTCCAATTTGTTTTAATCTACTACTTAGTAGCTTCATCATATGTCTCCCTACTAATATTTTGGAAAGCGTGAACAAGCAATTCATATCTACCCTTTCCACTACACTCATTATTTTATAGACCTCTATCGTATCACCCCTGAGCCATCTCTTCTCCAAGCTGAAGAGCCCTAGCTGCTTTAGCCTCTCCTCATATAGAAGTCATCCCATTCCTTTTATCATTTTTGTCACTCTTCTCTGTACCTTTTCTAATTCCACTATATTTTTTTTTAGATATGGTGACCAGAACTGCACACAGTAGTCGAGGTGTGGCTGTACCATAGAGCGATACAAGGGCATTATAACATTTCCATCTTTGTTTTCCATTCTATTCCTTTCCTGATAATTCCTAAAATTCCTTGCCCTGGATTGGTAGCATGAAATGTTCTTACTCTTTGGGTTTTTGCCAGGTACTAGTGACCTGGATTGGCCCCTGTGAGGATGAGCTACACGGCTAGATGAACCGCAAGGTAAAGGCGGAATAGAAATCACTAATGTAATGTAATTGGTCTCACCCAGTAAGGCTATTCTTATGTTCTTATTCTATTTGCTTTCTTAGCATCTGCTGCACATTGAGCTGAGGGTTTCAATGTATCCTCAACAATGACACCTAGATCCTTTTCCTGGGCAATGACTCCTAACACAGAACCCAGCATCACATAGCTATAGTTTGCGTTTCTCTTTCCCACATGTATCACTTTGCATTTGCTTATATTAAACGTCATCTGCCATTTTTATGCCCAGTCTTCCAGTCTCAAGGTATTCTTGCAATTTACCATATATACTCAAATATAAACCGGGACTTGGGGGCCAAAAAATTGGCCCAAAAATGGGGGTCCTGGTTTATATTCGAGCCAACTCCTCCTCCCAGAATTTTTCAGGCAACCGCCAGGCTCTGCCCCCCCCTCCTCCCTTCATTATCCTCATACCTCTGCCGATTTCTAGTGGAGGTGTAGCAGGCAGGAGCAAGCTTTCTGAACTCCTGCTCAGCTGTTAACCAGCTGCCACAGATCGAGTTTCTTCGGCTGCTGAGTGGCACCAGCAGGAGTACGATTTGGTGCTGCTGCTGGGTGCTGAGCGGCTTCCTTGCTGGCTTCCGTGAATTCTCATGAGAATTCATGGGAGCCAGTAAGGAAGCTGCTCAGCACCCAGCAGCAGCACCAGATCCAGAATGGAGCCTTAATCAGATTCTTACTGCACTTCAGAAAGCACCGTTTGAGTCCCTGTGGGAGGCTACTGTTAAGGATCTCGCCCTGAAGGTGGTGTTGTGGTGATTACCTCCGCGAGTTGTTTTTCCAAGCTTCAGACCCCTTTGTTTGTTTTTCAGAGGCTGAGGTTAATATTCACACAGTGCCCTCTTTCTTGCCCAAGGTGGTGACAGTCTTTCATTTATATCAGTCGCTGTTTGTCCCATTGTTTTGCAAGGACGATTATCCGGAGACTTTTGGCCAGCTACATCTTTTGATTGTGTGCAAGTACCTGTCTCAGGGCAGGGCAGCCTCAAAAACCTCTATTGCTCAATGGACTTGAGAGGCTATTTTATCTGTCTACATTTTGGCGGGTAGATTGACTCCACAGGTATTGCGAGCACATTCAACCAGAGTCCTGATGGCTTCTTGAGTGGAGTCGCAGCCATTTTCTTTGGAGGAAATCTGTTGAGCGGTCACCTGGTCCTCAGTGCACACATTTTCCAGACATTACAGGGTAGATGTTGCGGCATGGAGCGATGCTTCCTTCGGGGCCTCTGTTCTCTTGGAAGTATTACTTAGTGTCTTCTTCCCGCCCTAGTTAAAGATGGATGGGTTATGTCCATCTACCAGTAGACGGAGAAAGAGAGCACTGAACTACATAGAATAGCATGCTCCCTGGTTCTGCAGTACTACTCATAAGAAATCAGAACATACTCTGTGAACCATTGAGACCAAATCAACTCCCTCTTCTCTGCATTCCATCGCATAACACGATCACCCCTGGAACAAATCTGTGTGAAACCTGAAATGTAGAACACTAGAGAGAAAACAGAAACAAGCAGCTGCATAGAAACAGGAAAGGCCCTGGATTTGCCTGCTGTAACTAAGGGAAAGAAAATTATCAGGTAAGACCTAATTTTACCTTCCCTGTCATCAGCAGCAGATAAATCCAGATGGATGAGATGTAGCAAAGCAATCTGGATTTGTCCACTGTAACTAAAATTATCTTCAGGAGAGAAAATGGGTTGCAGAGTGTATAGAGCATATTTTGTTGTAAATGGGTTCTCTGCTATGGAATTGGAGGTCTCTCTTCATGGAATGGTAGGTCAGAGATGCTTCAGCATAAATTTATTCTATAGAGTGTGGCGCAGTGATTAAAGCTACAGCCTCAGCACCCTGGGGTTGTGGGTTCAAACCCACGCTGTTCCTTGTGACCCTGGGCAAGTTACGTAATCTCCCCATTGCCCCAGGTACATTAGATAGATTGTGAACCCACCAAGACAGACAGGGAAAATGCTTGAGTACCTGAATAATCTCATGTAAACCGTTCTGAGCTCTCCTGGGTGAACGGTATAGAAAATTGGGTTATGACTCAGTAACTGGAGTAATGGCAAGAGAAGGCGGTCTGGTGAAAGGTGCCATAGTCTGAGATGCAAAAGTGGGAGGAAATGGGTCCTAGTCCATTGAGATGGATAGAGTATTTTATTTTTATTTATTTGGTTAGTATTTCCTGTGGTAACCCATGGAGGACCTAGAAATCATAAATTTCATAATGCTAGACCAACTTCTGTTGCTTTGCATCTCTGCCCTCATGGATCTGTATAGCTGTTTTGCTACGGGTAGCAGGGCATTCATCTGAGTGGTGTTTTTGTGGCATTGTCCACTATGGCGAGAAAAGTGAAGAGAACAAAAAAATCTATGTAGGCAGTTAAGTGGATAAAACACTGAGTGGGAAGAATAACTGATGGCAATAGGCTTGCATTTTCAGAAAGTTACGTAGACATTTCTGGGCTCTGGGAGAACAAGTCTGAATTTGTTGCTGTTGATGACAACATTTATATTGGTTGACACATCCTACTTGTCATTGGACAAAAGAGGATGCTTTGCTAGAAACATTGCCACTATTGAAGGAAAGAGAGCTGTCCTGGAGTTGCTACCATTGATGAGGAATGAAGGCATCAATTTCAGTTTTCACACAAGGCACTTGCTAATCTATAGCCCACCCTGAACTTTCATATTTGTTCGCAGTTTGGTTTGTATGTTAATCCAATTGAATATGTGACAAGAAAAGACAGATATACTCATATACTTTCACGCTTAAACTCATTCATTCACTCATGCAAACCAAGTGAAACTTCTTTGTACAAGATGGACATCCCATACCCTTGCACTTAAGATGCAGAAGTTTAATCTGATTCTTATTTCATGTTTATATTCTACATATGTTATTACATCTTTGGTTAAATAGTCAAGTGTGGCACTGAAGAGCCGTTCCTCACTTCAGTACAATGTGTATGTGTGTGTATCATTAGCATAAATTAACCCAGTGAACAGCATTCATGCACTAAAACATTTTTACAAGTATATACTTTAATGCTTCATTGATACCTCACTCTTGATCAAACAGAAAATGATCAGCCTTAGGAAATAATCCAAACTGCAAGTACAGAAGGTGCTGTAGACTCACTCAGCAAATATTTCAGTATTATATAAAAAGTCTTGACAGAATTTGTTAAAGATAACTTTTTCAGCCAGCACAGACTGTCCTCTAAAGTAAGTGATCTGCCAGATCTTGAGTAAGACAGAGAGCTGATGAAAAGTCAGTGATGTGAAATCTCTGATTAGAATTTATATACATTTCCCTGTCTTCCTGCCAGACCAGTTCAGACTAGTAGATTATTCTTCCCAACCAGCAGATGGAGGCAGAGAATACTGATTTTCATAGATATCTTACATTCTTCACACATTTTTCACATAATTTTTGTTTATACATCTCACTGTGTTTTAAGCTTTAGCTTCATGTTTTGGTAGAACTGAGATTTGTGTGTGATTATTGTAACTAATTTTTTTTTTACTAATTTTTTTGCTAATTTTTTTTTTATAGATAATAGTACCCCTGGAGTCCCCCACTTAGGTAGTGCTCACAGCAGCTGGAAATCTTTCTGGCTGGGGAAGAGGGGAGGGAGGCATATTGTCAGGGCCAGGTGGTATAAGGCAGTGTTTCTCAACTCGGTCCTGGAGAACCCCTTTGCCAGTCAGGTTTTCACGATATCCACAATGAATACGCATAAACTTGATTTGCATATACTGCCTCCATAATATGCAAATTTCTTGGAAACTTGGATACTCCAAGACTGAGTTGAGAAACATCGGTGTAAGGAATTTGGATGAACCATGAGGCCGCCTGCTCTGTCGACAGATTGGAGGTCTGGGTGATCTAGCTGGTGCTACTGTCCTTTTGTTTCCAGCTTGGAGGGTCATTAGTTCAGGTATTGTTGAGTAGCCTATATCATCAAGTAAGAATGAACAAGAGATCTACAGAGATTGGACCACTGTTTTCTTAGTAGCCATCTCATTGGCATGCATTGCGAGTTTGCAGAACATGATGGCAGATTTCTTCAGCTGAAACACTCTAGACCAGGGATCTCAAAGTCCCTCCTTGAGAGCCACAATCCAGTCGGGTTTTCAGGATTTCCCCAATGAATATGCATTGAAAACAGTGCATAAACATAGATTTCATGCATATTCATTGGGGAAATCCTGAAAACCCGACTGGATTGCAGCCCTCAAGGAGGGACTTTGCGACCCCTGCTCTAGACCCAGGTGAGCGAGAGTTGGAGGATCGAGCCTTTCAGTTTTTGGTGAAGTGTTTGCAGTCCATTTGTGTTAGTTCTCATAGTTTCTCAGCAAAATGGCAAAAGCACAGTTTTTCAATTGTCTAGGGCAGTGGTTCCCAAACCTGTCCTGGGGGACCCCCAGCCAGTCAGGTTTTCAAGATATCACTAATGAATATGCATGAGAGAGATTTGCATATAATGGAAGTGACAGATATGCAAATCTCTCTCATGCATATTCATTAGGGATATCTTGAAAACCTGACTGGCTGGGGGTCCCCCAGGACAGGTTTGGGAACCACTGGTCTAGGGCAACAAGGTAAGCAGGGTTGTTTTTGTTTCTGCCGTGGTGTCTAATTGGGTGTGTAGTATGTAAGATTTGGCAGCATTGCTTTTTAGTGATTCTAGTAAGTCTGGATTGGCCACAGCATCCCTGGTATACAAACCTCATGATTCTTATCTATTTATTTAATGTAGATTTACTACACTGCCTGTTCTTCTTTTGCAGTTACTCTATGGGTTCACTAAAGGAAAAGAACTACAGTTTTTGGATAGGACAAACACCAACCACACTAGCTCAACATATAAACAAATAAAATGGATAATAGGGTAAAGGGAAAGGAAGGAGACAAGGGTTCAAGGATTGGCAGCAGACAGAGACTGGAGGACCATATGATCAGTGTGAAAAAGCTTGTTCTACTGGTTGTAGAGCTGATTAGGTTTCTCAGAAGACCCAGTCTCCTGAAACAAGGTCCCATCATGGAGGATCCAGATCCCTTCTCACTTATGGCTTCGCCCTTGAGAGGCACAGACTGATCCAGAAGGCTTAGAGATCTTCTACTTCACTGTCATACATTTAGAATCTGTAAAGTTGGAGGCTTAGGAACTCATTTTCAAAGCACTTAGACAAAAAGGACCATAGTACCTATGAGTCAGCAGATGGAATCCATGGTACAGCTACTGGACACAACAACAGTTTTGACATTCTTACAAGGTTTTGAGAGAGGGCTGTCTCTTAGTACCTTAAAGGTCCAGGTCGTGGCTTTAGCATGTTATCAGGAGTAAGTGAAAGGTTCTTTTCTGGCAGTTCATCCAGACATTGTATGTTTCTTGAGGGGAGTCAAGCAGCTGCATCCACCCATGCAGCCAGTGGTTCCACAGTGAGACCTGACATTGGTACTACAGGCCCTTCATTCAAGTCACTTGAGGGCATCCTTGAAGGATCTCTCATAAAAGGCTCTTTTTCTAGTGGTGATCTGATCTGCCAGGAGGATCTTGGCACTGCAGGTTTATCTTGGAGAAATCCTTTTCTGTCTTTTTCAGTGAATCTTTGAGAACAGTGACTTCCTTTTTATCAAAGGGTTCTCACTCTTTCATATGAATTTGGAGATCTATCTTGCAGTCTTCTCCGAGAGGATTGTGGAGGGCATAGAGTGTTGTTTTCCTACCTGGAAGTCTGATTTTTTTGTATAGTGGTCTGAAAAAAAGAACAGGCGACTGGTATTCAAGGCTTTGTTTGCTCAGTGGACCAAGGAAGCAATTAGTTCTACTTATGATGAGGAAGAAAGAAATGCCAGTGGTACTGAAAGCACACTCAGGGTACAGGTGACTTTCTGGATGGAAGTGCAGGTGAACTTGACTTTTGATCTTTTCTTCTTTCATTTGTCAGGTACTACAGATTGGCCCTCCGGGGAGTGCGCTCCTCCTTCTCAGTCCCACTAGTCTGGACTGGCCTAGTAGAAAGTTAAGGAAGTACAAATTTGTTCTTACCTGCTAATTTTCTTTTCTTGAGCCCTGCTAGACCAGTCCAGGTCCTTTCTGGTGTCAGAATTTACTTGTATTTGGTTTCTGCCATAGAGAGTGGAGCAGGTGGGGCTTCTGCAAGTATGGTTAATTTCTGCATTACATATAATTGTAATTGCACTCTGAGTGGGGGGAACAGTATCATTTGTTCAGTGTTGTTCTTTGTCTAGTGTTTGTGTTTTTCATGATTGTTATGGGTTCCAGGGGGGTCTTGGTGATCAGCTTTAGCAAGAACACACTGAAGATTTCCAGTACTGCTCCAGTGCTTATAGTGGTGATGATGTCACTGAAAATCAGTGTTCTCAATCTCCATCAGCTGGTTGGGGAGCACAACACACTAGTCTGGACTGATCTCGCAGGATTCAAGGAAAGGAAAATATCAGGTAAGAGAAAATTTCTTCTTGTTATAAGTATGAGAATGCTGTCATGCATTACAAGGAGAGTTATTTATCTAAACTGGATTGTTTACTTTGCTAACTGTAAATTCACAATTATGAATGTGTTCAGACTAACAGAGTTGCTTCAATAAGTTTAGCAATAATCAGTTGCTATAAATTTATAAATTGATCTTGGCATACGTATGATTTTCTATTGTTCCTCTTCTTCAGGTTGTTTTACTTCAAATGGGGGATGAAAAAGATAATTGGAAAGTAAAAACGTTAGATGAAATCTTGCAGGAAAAGAAACGACGGAAAGAGCAAGAAGAAAAAGCCGAGATTAAACACACAAAAAATGTAAGTTATCCTTTCCTAGCATATAATTTCTGTCTAGTCTAGTAAGTTGGGGGGTCTGTCAAATCTATTTATAACCTTCTTTTATAAACTTATTTGCTGTAAATTATGCCTGTTTCGGTGCTATCACCACCATCTATAATGATAACAGGAATGTGGAGCAAGGCCTAAGGACAGTAATTCCCAATCACTGTGCTTTCATACCTGTTTAGATGGGCCATAGCAGAGTCTCTATCCATGCCATCATATGAGCTGTGCTTTCAGCACCTTGGAATAAAAAGAGAGAGCAGTATGAGGGAGCTGTTTTTGAGCACATGTGTAGTAACACATACCTCTTCTCTGTAGTAGCAGAATGGGCGGCATGCATGGCATATATAATCAAGCCTTGATTTGTGCAGTAAATGCTTTGCACGTGGCATGATTTATTTTTCCACATCCTTACTTCACTAGTTACCCCTTCAAATAAGAATACTATTTAAATTTCTAATTTTTGCTTTTAAGGTTCCGCATGGTCTGACACCATTTTATATGGCTAAAATATTGGATTTCTATTTTCCACTCTGATTTTATGTTCTTCTGGTGCTTATAAACTTATGCTTCCTTCATCTTGAGGGAATTTTTGATAAGATTATAAGTTGAACAGCCCCACGATACTGGACTAAGTCAGTTAATGTCCTAAGATCTCAGACAGCTATGTGGCTTTCAGATTTCTTATTAAAGACCTACCGTATATACTCTAATATAAGATGAGATTTTTGAGACAAAAAAAAGGCCCAAAAATGGGGGTCTTGTCTAATATTTGGGTCAGCGCCCACTCCTCCTCCCAGACTTGTTGCAGGCCTCCACCAGCCCTGTACCACCTGGTGGACCGGGACAGGAGGAATCCCTTCTGTCTCCTATCCCAGCCAACTCTGACAATTTATTTGCCCCCCCCCCCCTGCGTACCTTTTACCTTTTTGAATCCCATGGTGGTCCAGCTGTGTACTGGGCAAGAGTGAGCTTTCTGAGCTCCAAACCCACGCTGAGCTCCTCGGAATGGCTGCTGCGAGTTCTTGTGGTCCAGTGGTGTACCGGGCAGGAGCGAGCTTTTTGTGCTAAAGCCTGGCGCTGAGCCGCTCACTGAATGGCTGCCACCAGTTCTCTCACAACTCGTGAGAACTGGTGACAGCCATTCAGGGAGAGGCTCACAGCCGGGCAGGAACGCAGAAAGCTCGCTCCTGCCCAGTACACCACTGGACCACCAGGGATTCAAAAGGGTTCGCAGGGGGAGGCGGGAGGGAGGTAAAAAAATTGTCACGATTCGTTCAGGAGACTGGAGAGATCCCTCCTGTCCCGGCCTACCACTGGACCACCAGGTCATACGGCAGGCTTGGTGGAGGCCTACAGGACATCGGGAGAGGGGGGGGGGAACAGGGTACAGGGCAGGGAGGTGGGACGGCATACAGAGCCTGGTAGAGAGGGAGGGAGACAGGGTGGAGAGCAGGGCAGGGAGTGAGGGGGGAGTGCAGGGCAGGGCACATGAATATTAACATACACACATACATCCTGGCTTATGTTCGAGTCAACCTTTTTTCCTCCTTTTTGGGGGGAAAAAAGAGTACCTTGACTTATATTTGGATCGTCTTATATTCGAGTATATATGGTAGTTATTTCAGAGATTCTTGTGATTATTTTAAGTTTATTTCCTTATGATCTTTTTACATTTGTTTTGTTTCTTCTTGGGTTTGTTTTGTTTTGCAGTATTGCATTTTGCTTATTAAATTGTGTGTGTATGTATGTGGTGGGCTTGTTGACAAATTTTATATTTCATTGTTCTTTATCTTACTTTTGTAATCCACTTTTCCAGTGCAATAGATGAGACATTCTAGACCAGGGCTGCCGGACTTGGGCAGCCCTGTTCTAGACAGTAGGGTTATTTCCCTTTAGCTACATGCTACAGAAGGAATCCACTCTGGATTTTTCACTCTGCCTCTGTTGCACTTCACTGGGCTCTGTAGTTCCACCTTCAGTTCTTTTCTGTTTGTTCTACTCTCCCCATTTTCAGGGTTCAAGCTACCATTCAGCGCTTGCTGATTATTCATGCTATAGAGCCAGTATCACCCAACCTCTTGGGCTCAGGCAGATACTCCATTTACTTTATCATACCAAAGAAAGGTTCAGAAGATTGGAGGCTTATTCTGGATCTTCAGCATGTGAATGCAGCTCTCAAGATTCCCCGATTCTGAATGGAGATCTTGTGTTCGGTTATTGCAGCAGTGACCCCAGGAGAGTTTCTTGCCTCTCTGGATCTCACAGAGACGTATTTACACATTCCTATTTTTCCAGCCCACTACAAGTTCTTACTGTTTCATGTTCTGGAACAGCATTACCAGTTCTCAGCACTGCCCTTTGGCTTCAGTGTCCCGGACCTTCACCAAGCTGATGATGGTGGTGGCAGCTTACCTGCTGAAGAAGGGTCTCCAAGTACATCCTTAATTGGATGACTGGCTGATTAGAACTCCCTCATTGGCCAAGGAATGCCACACAGAAAATTCTGAGCTGGATTGTCAACTTCAGGAAAAGCCATCTGACCCCCACACAATCGCTGGAATACCTGAGGGTTCTTTTTGACACAGTAGTGTACTGCATCTATCTACCAGAAGTCCGCAGGCAGAAACTGGGTGCCCAGATTTCTTCCCTTCTGGAGCGGTAAGCTCCTTCAGCATGGGATTATCTTCAGGGTATGGGATCAATGGGTTGCCACACTGGATGTGGTTCTTTGGGTGAGGACGCACATGCATCCTCTTCAACATGCTTTGCTCTCTTGTTGAACTCCACACATGGATGCCTTGCACACTCATCTACCTTGGACTCTGGAAGCCCGAGCAAGCATGGACTTGTAGCTTCTCACACAATCGCTCTGCAGGGGCGCTCATCACACATTGCCTCCTGGATCAAGGTAATGACAGATGCCAACTTTCAGGGCTGGGGAGCACATTGCAGTCGTTGTCCTGTTCAGGGGTGTTGGACACCCTCTCAGCAAAAGTGGTCACTCAGCCACTGGGTGGATGATAATTTATAGTATATGAGAAACAAAGATCCACTATTGAAGTATTTTTAAGAAAGAAGCAATAAAGAATTGAGTTTATAATTAGAGAGTTTTAAAAGAAGGAGGGGGAGGTTTTGAGGATCAATGATAGAAACTTGGAACCTGTAAGTCTTGGCTTAGAGATTTATTCACTTTAGTCCAAGCTGGTTTCTGATATCCTCAACTACCCTGTATTAATACACTATGCTTCAATCTATGGGATTGTATTTTTCCTGTGTTGGACACCCTCTTAGTAAAAGTGGTCACTCAGCCAGATGAAGCTTAGAGCCATTCAGCTAGCTCTGGCGAGATTACAGAAGACACTGGAGGGCCAAGTGGTCCAGATCTTCTCCACCAATGCAACAGCAGTAGCCTACATCAGTCGCCAGGGAGGCACCAAGAGCACTCCTCTGGCTCAGGAAGCCTGTCTTCTTTTTTTTTGGGTGGAGTGTCATCTAGCGCTGATGCCAGCGCATGTGGCGCAAGTAGACAACATTCAAGCAGACAGACTCTAGATCCAGGTGAATGGGACCTGTCCCCAGAGGTGTACCAAGCGATAATGGGGCGCTGGGGGAAACCCCACTTCGACCTCACAGCCACGGCAAGAAACAAGAAAGCAGATCACTTCTTCAGTTGAAGATCTGAACCCGGAAGCGAGGGGCTCGACGCTCTGGTTCAACCATGGCCTCTGGAGATTCTCCTGTATGTTTTCCTCCTTGGCCTATGATAGGCCGAGTCATTCAGAAGATCGTGGCTTATCCGGGCCGTGTCATTCTGATGGCTCCAAATTGACCTCGCAGACCATGGTACACAGATCTGATGAGGCTGCTCAAGAGTCGTAACCTTCAGCTGAGTGCTTATCCGGACCTTCTCGCACAGGGTCTAGTATCCATGGAGGATCTGGGTCACTTTGCTCTTATGGCATGGTTCTTGAGTGCGCAGCCTTGGAGCATAAGGGATATTCTGTCCTGGTTGTTGACACTCTTCTGAAGTCTAAGAAGTCATCTTCGGTATCAGCTTACACTAAAGCACGGAAGGCCTTCCAATATTGGTGTGCCCAGGACCAGGTGGACCCTTATTCAGCTTTGATCTCGCTAATTCTCACCTTTCTTCAGGCTGGTTTGAATAAAGGCCTCACTGTGACTTCTCTTCGGGTCCGAGTGGCCAGGCTCTCCTGTTTTAGATCCCTTGAGCAACAGTCTTCCTTGGCATCTCACCCTGATGTTGCTAGATTCTTGAAGGGGGCTCTTCATGTCTGACCGCTGGTTAAGCACCCTTTCCCTTCCTGGGACCTTAACGTGGTGTTGTCTAGCCTTGGTGTTGTCTAGCCTTAGTTTGCATTCTTGCTGGGAAATAGTCTTCTGTTTCCGTCAAGACGCATTCTACCAGGTGTGGCTTCTTCATGGGCCAAAGCTTTAGCTGTCTCCCCTGAGGAGATTTGCCTGATCCTCTGTTTTATGGGTTGAGCAAGCCCGCCCTAGCTTTTTGGGGTACTGCTTTTATATTTCCCTACTGTGTAGAATGTCTCGCTTATTGCACTGGAAAAGAAGATTATGTACTTAACCCTGGTAAGCTTTTTTCCAGTAGATAGGTGAGACATTTTAGACTTCCTCCCTATCTTTACTGCGCCTGCTTACAGTTTTCAGTCTGTTATGCTTCTCCAAGCTGATTCTTGAATACCCGTCAGCCTTTGGGGGCTGGGAAGAATTTGTATATATTTTTCCATTTATTGGGGAATTGTTTCTGAGCTCTTTTGAAGCCTATGTTGGTGGTTAATAGTACTGTATATTTACTGTTTGAGCCTGTTGCTACAGAGGCCTCTACTTCACATGTATTGGGTGGCTCTACATGCTTGGATACTGACTGAAGGTGGTGCTACAGAGCCCAATAAAATGTAACAGAGGCAAAGTAAAAAATCTGGAGTGGATTCTTTCTGCAGCATGCGGCTAAAGGTAAATAACCCTACTGTCTAGAATGTCTCACCTATCTACTGGAAAAAAGAGCTTACCAGGGTAAGTACATAATCTCCTTTTGTACGGGTAAGTGGATAAGAAATATCTAAATTTTAATTAAGAATTTAAATTTACTATATAAGAATAATTATGACCCAGTCAAAGAAATGTCAAAATTGGAATTAAATTAATTTCTGAGCCAGTTACTTTGCTTCCTTCCAGTCTTTGCAAGGGCTTCTTCCCTAGTCTGTCTTTTGGCATAAGCTTCCTCTATGTTCCATGAAACTTGATTTGCTGCACAATTTTGCAGGTGTACCTTGGGATTGAAAATCTTAGGAAGCATTGTTTTAGAAACTTTGTCAAAACATAGCTCTTTCAATAGGCTTTCTACGTATGAACTCTGTTTTATTGTGCTTATAAAGAATTTTATTCCAGTCAGGATGAGGTTTTAATTTACTGTTCTTCTGCAGTAAGTCTAGTGGTCCTGAACACTAGGTTATGCATCTGAACCCACAAGTTGCTTGCAGAAAGCTGTCATTCATCATAAAAACATAAGAATTGCCGCTGCTGGGTCAGACCAGTGGTCCATCATGCCCAGCAGTCCGCTCACACGGTGGCCCTCTGGTCAAAGACCAGCGCCCTAACTGAGACTAGCCCCCTACCTAAGTACATTCTGGGTTAGCAGGAACTTGTCTAACTTTGTCTTTTGAACTCCGCCTCCTTCTCAGGGAGCTGTTCCTGCCTCCTTAGTTTTTTGGGGGGTTTTGCAAGCAAGTTGCTCAGAAGTGTTTCTGCTCTGTTCTATGATTTTATTGTTTTCAGGTATTTTTTTTTTCTAAGTGTTTGTTGGAGGCTTGGTGCCCAGAGGTTCCCACTAGTTGGGACCTCAAAGACTTGTGCTTTGGAAGTCTGCTGCTAGCAGGATTAGCCCTTGGGGACACCTAGCTAGCCTGCCTGCTTTTGTAATTTTTTTTGTAATTTTATTTTTAGCTCACGGGCCGTCCCCTTCCCCTAAGTATCTGTTTGCATCCCTGATTTATCAGGAGCTTGAGCGCAGACTGTTTGGCTCCGTAACGGCTTGGCCAAGCTTAATAGCAGGCCAGCTGCATGGTCCTCTCCCCCTTCCTGGTGCAGGGTTTGCCTTCTGTCTTAAAATCAGTCTGAATTTGTAGAATTCTCTGTCTTTCCAATGAACTAAGAGGATGGATAGATAGATAGATAAAAGGGAAATGCTTAAGAATGTAATGTCTGGTTTAAGTCTCTGCTTGATAGCAGGACGTGCAAGTACTTACGAGCTCTATATAAGATTAGTACTGGTTGCACACGTTTTTGTGTCTGGTTTGAGCAGTTGGTAATGTTTGTTACAGAGCAGAACAGAATTGTAGTTTCAGGGATTTTTCCCCGTTTCCCTCCTTCCAGTTATGTCTTTCATTACTGTGCTACTTGATTGCTTTTGTAAAAATACAGAGTTCAAGAGATAATGGACAGCATTCTGCAAGCAACTCGTGGGTTTAGATGTATAACCTAGCGTTCTGGACCACTAGATACATCTACAAGAAAGAAGATTGTCAAGGTAAGAACCTAATCTTTCTTTTTAGTAGTATTTTTGAGTCCCTGTTTTAATTCTGTTTTGTGTGTTTGTCACCTGTGATTGTAATTCACCTTGAATATTGTATTTAATTGGAAAGATGAATAATTGGTTTATCTATAATTTATATATTTTTTTAAAACATATTTTTAATGAGAAAAATCTTGATTATCTTGTTATCCAGTGGGCTGTCTTAGTCACCCTGACTTTCTTTGATGTTTATGGAACAGCCAAAAACAAGTATGTTCTCCTTTTTCCCCCGAAATATCTTTTAGAAGAACAAATTGTATTTGTTGGGCAGTTGTGCTAGTAGAATCTAAGAATAAAGGCTTCTCTCTTCTGCTTTATGTATATTTTTTTTTGATGTGTAACAGAAGACGTTACAGAAGCATCATCTTAAAGTTTCACAATAAATGTTCTTTCTTTTCATATTTCTTTTCGTGGTTACTATAAAGACCAAGACTGTGGCATGGTTGTTGCACAGAAAAGTTGAATTTGAGTGTGTGTGGAAGAGATGCACTTAAGCTTTGGAGAGGGAGAGAAGGCAGCTACCGCTGTTGCATAAGGTGAAAGTTAACTTTGGAAGATTTTCTTTCCAACGGTTGGCCAGTGAGTGAACTTATGATGCCTTTAGCCCACTGCTTGGGGAGATTTTAAAATCTATAGGAGCCTACTCCGTTGAAAGTACAAATTTAGCAATTAACAGGAAATTTGATTGATCTAAAAATTATATTTTATCACTTTGAATAAGATATCGGATACATTTACTTTGGCACTTTTGATCACTTTTTGACTTAAAGTAATCTGCAAAAGTTTCATTGGAACAAAAGGACAAAATATTTACTACCTTAAAAGTAATAAGAATGTAATGTTGAATTGAGGATCCCTCCTGTTCTAATATTTTATATACAGTACACACTATCGAAACCATTTATTTTACCTTTTTTTCACTCTCTTAGTCTGATGAGCGGGATTCAAAGCGAGATTCCCTGGAAGAGGGAGAGTTAAGAGACCATAGGATGGAGATCACAATCAGAAATTCTCCTTATAGGAGAGAAGATTCCATGGAAGACAGGTAGGGTCAAGAAGGCAAATCAGTCTCTCTAGCCTCCAGTATCTGTGTTAAGAGCTTTAGTATGTTATTATGTGCACCATATCAGATCTAAAACATCTCTTTTCTTTGTGGGAACATCCTGATATGGTGCACTCAACCAGGAGATCACTTGAGTTGAACTGGCACTATTCTGGACAGTCATTTACCAAAATATCAAAAGAGCTATATCAAACTGCTCCCAAGTGTCACTGGATAACGAACACACAATAAGTGATCATTTTCTCTTTCTCTTTTGAATTACACCCTAATAAATTTGCCTCACGATTCTCTATTAAATTTGTATGTTCTTATTCTGCTAGACCAGTCCAGACAAGTGGGTTATTCCTGCACACCGGCAGATAGAAGCAGAGAACACTGACAATTCATTGACATCATTATCCGTACATGGTGTGGTCCTGGAGCTTGCCAGTATTTTTCTGCCTCTGTTAGATGGTGCAGATTGGTCCAGTACTGCAGGATTTCTTTGGTGCAGGCCTTTCTCCTCAGGGAGCCATCCATGGGTTGCATCCCTTGAGGTAAAGTCCTTTGCCTAGTGTGAGCTGCCAGGAATCAGTCCACAGACATTTTCCTTGGTTGAGCTTGGAAGGTGCTGTGTTTTCTGCAGCCCCAAGCCTCCATCTATAGGTTTCAGATCATCATGGCTGGCCAGCACAGGTTGAGGCCTTTTACCCCCTCCTCCACTATTGAGATGCTTTTTTGAGGGGTCTTTTGCCTATGGGTGTGTCTCTAGGATGGAAGATGTCCACAGGAATGGAATGTGATAGTGTCCTATATACGCCAGCAAAGAAATATGAGTAATTTCAAAAGATTACTGAAAAGATATTTGTTTAGCAAGATGAAATATGGAACTTGAGTTTCCCTTTGTATGGATGTACATTGGAAGCTGATCAGTTTTGTAACTGTCTGTTTATTTTACTATGTATGCACTTGTTATATTATTGTGTATATACTTGTTGTGACCTGCTTTGAATAAAGCAGAATACAAATGAATAAACTTTGTGGCAAGCCTTCATGAGAGGGGTTAAGTTCTCTAAGTTTGGGGGTAGACTCTTCTTCCCCTTCCTCCTTCGCTAGTACTTTCATCCTATGGCATCTTGGTATTTCTCCTATTTCCCACGTCTTCTGATTTTGGGTGCATCCTAGGGAGGAGAATCTTTGGGTTCTGAGGTTCTATTTTTTGAGTTCTTTACCACTGGCCTCTTCCACTTATGTTGAACATCAGTTGTTAGCCTGTGCAAAGAGAGTATATCTCCAGTGGAATGGGGAACCTCCATTAGGGCCTTTGTATCTGCAGTTTCCCAGTGTGAACTATTGTTCTGAGGAGGGTCTCTATACACCTGATTAGAGGGTTATTGTCTTCCCCATGGCAACTGATCCTGTGCTTTGCAAGTTCTTTGGGTCAGGGCTCTTTGCTTTTTCTTGTTTCAAGAGCTGTGGCCCTGTGAAGATGGGAGCAGAGTGGGTATTTGGTTCTGACTTAGCATGGGTGTTATCTTCAATAGTTTACTAATAGACTCTAGTCTGTATTACCCCTTATACTAGTATCATGCCACTGAATTGTGAGTATTCTCTGCCTCTGTCTGCTGGTATGGGTACATAATCCTCTCATAGAACATAGAAACATAGAAAGATGACGGCAGAAAAGGGCTACAGCCCATCAAGTCTGCCCACTCTATTGACCCACCCCATTAAGTCTGAATGCTAATGACCTAGTTCCTTAACTCGACCCTCATAGGGATCCCACGTGGATGTCCCATTTAGACTTAAAGTCGAGCACGCTGGTGGCCTTTATCACCTGCACCGGAAGTCTGTTCCAGTGATCTACCACCCTTTCTGTGAAGAAA
Organism: Geotrypetes seraphini; assembly: GCF_902459505.1. Taxonomy (NCBI): domain Eukaryota; kingdom Metazoa; phylum Chordata; class Amphibia; order Gymnophiona; family Dermophiidae; genus Geotrypetes; species Geotrypetes seraphini. Next base: position 19,970,149 of record NC_047098.1, read on the forward strand.
TACTTCCTGGTTTCACCACTAAATTTCCCTCCTCTGAGTTTGAGCGGGTGCCCTCTTGTGACCGAGGGTCCCCTGGGAAAGAATATATCGTTTTCCACCTCGACACGACCCGTGACGTACTTAAATGTCTCAATCATGTCACCCCTTTCCCTGCGCTTCTCTAGGGTATAGAGCTGCAGTTTGCCCAGTCTTTCTTCGTATGAGAGACCTTTGAGCCCCGCGACCATCCTAGTGGCCATCCGCTGGACTGACTCAGCTCGAAGCATATCTTTCCGGTAGTGTGGCCTCCAGAATTGCACACAGTATTCCAGATGAGGTCTCACCTGGTTCTGTAGAGTGGCATTATGACTTCAGGCTTACGGCTGACGAAGCTTCTATTGATACATCCCATCATTTGCCTTGCCTTTGATGAGGCCTTCTCTACTTGTTTGGCAGCCTTCATGTCTGCACTGATGATTACCCCCAAGTCCCGTTCCTCTGAAGTCCTAGCTAGCGTTTCTCCATTCAAGGAGTATGTTCTGCATGGATTTCCGCTGCCGAGATGCATGACCTTACATTTTTTAGCGTTGAAGCCTAGCTGCCATGTCGAGGACCAGTTTTCCAACGTGATCAGATCTTGTGTCATACGATCCTGGAGGTTGCTTTCACTTACTATGTTACACAGTTTGGCATCGTCAGCGAACAGTGCTACTTTACCCTGAAGCCCCCGGGTCAAGTCCCCTATGAATATGTTGAAAAGGGATGGTCCCAGGACTGAGCCCTGCGGCACTCCGCTAGTCACCTCCGATGTCTCAGAGAGGGTGCCGTTGACCACCACCCTCTGAAGTCTTCCACTCAGCCAATTACTGACCCATGCAGTTAGTTTCTCACCCAAACCCAGCGATTTCATCTTGTTTAATAGTCTACGGTGTGGGACACTGTCGAAAGCTTTACTGAAATCCAAGTACACTATGTCCAGAGACTCTCCCGAGTCTAGCTTTCCTGTCACCCAATCGAAGAAGCTTATAAGATTGGATTGGCATGACCTGCCTCTGGTGAATCCATGTTGACAGGGATCCCTTAGATTCCCTTCATCCATTATCGTGTCTAATTTACCTTTAATGTAATGTAATGTAATGTAATTTATTTCTTATATACCGCTACATCCGTTAGGTTCTAAGCGGTTTGAAGAAAATATACATTAAGATTATAAATGAGAAGTAAGAAGGTACTTAAAAATTCCCTTACTGTCCCGAAGGCTCACAATCTAACTAAAGTACCTGGAAATTAATAAAGAAGAGAAAATAAAGATGGTTGAAAAAAGAAAAATTCTATGTGAACTTATAGGATGGAAATTAAACTGACAGTGAAGAACTGTATGAAAAATACATATGGAATGCAGTTAGAGAGGGTAGGTTACAATCTATTGATGGTATTTGTTTAATTAGAAGGTGTTAAGGTGGGTAATTTGGGGGAAGGTTATCTGAAGGTAGGTGAATCTTCTGGAGGTAAAAGAGGAGGGGTTTAAGTAGAGTTTCCATGAGTTTACATACTATTGATGTGAGACTCACTGGTCTATAATTTGCAGCCTCTGCTCTGCAACCCTTTTTGTGCAGAGGAACGACGTTGGCTGTTTTCCAGTCCAGGGGGACTCTCCCCGTACTTAGGGAGAGATTGAAGAGCATGGCTAACGGTTCCACCAGAACATCGCACAGCTCTCTGAGCACTCTTGGGTGCAAATTGTCCGGTCCCATGGCTTTGTTCACCTTGAGTCTTGAAAGTTCTCTGTAAACATCAGCTGGTGTGAACTCAAAATTCAGAAATGGGTCTTCCTTGCTTTCTTTTGCTTCCAGCCGTGGCCCGTGCCCTGGTGCCTCGCAGGTAAAGACTGAGCAGAAGTAATCGTTCAATAGTTTGGCTTTTTCAGAATCTGTTTCCACATAATTCCCGTCTGGCGTTCTAAGGCGTACTATCCCGTCTGCGTTCTTTTTCCTGTCGCTAATGTACCTGAAGAAGGATTTGTCCCCTTTTTTAATGTTCTTCGCTAGAGTTTCTTCCATTCGAAGTTTGGCCTCCCTGACTGCTGTTTTGACCGCCGCAGACTGAACTGGTCTGGCAGGACTAAAGGAAAGGACAGTAGTAGATAAGAACAAAATTTTACTATATTAGGCCATAGAGAGGTTTTGTTTATTTATATAATCTTATATCCTGCCTATTAACAAATCTGAACTAACCAAATAGTTTACATAATCTAGTAGCATAGAACATAATATGAACATAAAAGCATAATTTAAACAAAACTGAAATAATATTCAACCTACCGCATAAAATTGAAACTATTCCACTGTTTGAATGTGTTTACATTACAGGGCAGAGGAAGATGACTCTCTAGCTATCAAACCCCCTCAGCAGACAACCCGAAAGGAAAAAGCACACCACAGGAAAGAAGAGAAGAGGAAAGAAAAACGCAGACATCGCAGTCATTCTGCTGAAGGAGGTATTACAAAATTTGACACCCCTTACTCATGCACCCCCTTCTAACAAATCCCATCATCTATTCTTGAAAGAAAACCTACTCATGAAAATTAAATTACATGGCAGAGTTAAAGACTGGATATGAACAGCGATTGATAGAGATGTAATCTGATTGTCTTCTTGGGGAATCCTTCCAGGTAGTTGATTAAATATACACAGTTAAATCTTTTGTTGCATATAGGAGGGTCCCATTTTACACTATTCACATTTTATCTACAAAAGCTGGTAAAAATATAAAATAAAAGGCAGTACCTTTTCTTGAGTTATAAAACAGAAACATTCCTCCTCCCACCTACTGACTGAGATGTTGTAAAATGCCTAAGTTATTCAAAGAGTATCAGATCCTGCCAGGACCTTCATTACTGGTGGAAGAATTGTTTTATTTTCAGCCACAAGACGGCATTTGTATGGTGACCATGTTCAAATCCTACACTAAAACAGGTAACATAAGCAGAATAAATGAAAGTAAATCAGACTGGGAAAATCTGATGCTAGGAACCAATGTATTATGAGGAAGGCAAAAGTGCTTGAGGTCATTTTGAAGGAAAAATGCTTCCCACATCTAAACTTAGAAATATGGAGACAGCAAGCCAATTCATTTACTGCTCATGTTACCAGAGTAATTCAGCAGTTTCTGTAATCCTAACCACATAATTTGAAAACTGTTAAAGCTGACTGCTTGATCAGTCATGTGATTAATACCAATATATACGAGGGTAAATCAAAAAGTAAAAGCAAAATACATTTAACAGCTTTAATAGAAGAAACTGAACATATCACTTTTCCACATAATCCCCATGCAAGATGATGTATTTGTTGTATCATTCAACTAGATTCTGCATTCCTACAGAGAAGAAGTTTTTCGACTGCTCTCAAAGCCAAGTGAGGACCGCTTCCTTTACTTCATCATGCTTTGTCTTTTGCTCTCCGGGTTGCAGTGATGCACCCATGTCTCGTCACCAGTGACATTCTTTCCAGAATACTCGGATCTTCTTCATACTGTCTCGGGAACCTCCACAAGCTGTTGCTTGTGCAGATCAGTGAGCTGCTTGGGAACCTATTTTGCGCAGACTTTCCTGTATCCCATGTCATCATGCATTATGGCAAATGCAGATCTATAGCTGATATCCAAATTTGCAGCCAGTTGAGAGAACCGTTATCCATCAGTCTTCTCTAATCATTAAATAAGCCCTGTCAGTGTGCTCATGTGTGCGCAGTGTTGAAGGGCAATCAGAACGACCTTCATCTTACGCCTGTTCTTCCCGCTGTAAACTACCCACTCATAAACCTTTCCTTGATTCATGGTGCTATGTCCATACTTAGTTAATATCCGATAGTGAATTTCCACAGGTTTAACTCCCTCTGCCCAAAGAAAGTGCACCACTTCACATTGTTCTTTGATGGTGCAATCTTGCAAAGGAGCGTCCATGTTTCTGACCTCGTGGCTGCCGCAAGACTAAAGTCCAAGCGCTGTACTGTGGGTGGACGAACTATCCAACAGGCAATGTACGAGTACATATGTTGCATTTTGCAAGCTCTGTTTCAGTTATCATGTAATTTAACAATTGCCTTTAATTTTTGATTCACCCTCATATATTTATAGATAGAGAGGCAGAAAAAAAAATTGTAATAAAGCTGAAAGTACTAGAAGATTAATGAGTACTATCTTACTGTTTTAGGGAAGCATACCAGAGTGAAAGAGAAGGAAAGAGAGCATGAGCGAAGGAAAAGACACAGAGAGGAGCAGGACAAAGCCCGCCGGGAGTGGGAGAGGCAGAAGCGACGAGAGCTGGCCAGAGAGCATTCTAGAAGAGAAAGGTAAGAGAGACTTATGCTAAAGAGACTGCCATACTACATAGTAGATGACGGCAGATAAAGACCCGAATGGTCCATCCAGTCTGCCCAACCTGATTCAATTTAAATTTTTTTTTTTTTTTTTTTTTTTCTTCTTAGCTATTTCTGGACGAGAATCCAAAGCTTTACCCGGTACTGTGCTTGGGTTCCAACTGCCGAAATCTCTGTTAAGACTTACTCCAGCCCATCTACACCCTCCCAGCCATTGAAGCCCTCCCCTGCCCATCCTCCTCCAAACGGCCATACATAGACGCAGACCGTACAAGTCTGCCCAGTAACTGGCCTAGTTCAATCTTTAATATTATTTTCTGATTCTAAATCTTCTGTGTTCATCCCACGATTCTTTGAACTCAGTCACAGTTTTACTCTCCACTAGAGAATGACACGGTGGCGGTTTACCCGCGGCTACTGCATTTTAGCCGCGGGTCACCCGCCGAAAACGGGGAAGAAAACTAGCAGTCGCTGCGGCGACGGGGACAAGGCCATTCACCGCCCGCGGGGCAGTGAATGGTCTTGTCCCCGCAGTGAGGCATGAAGGATCGCGCGGTCCCCGCAGCTCACACCCGCCTGCCCAATCGATTCTAGTGTTTAGCCAGCTCTCTCCCTTCTCCTCACCTTACTTTGTAGATTTTCTTTTTCGGTGACCCGCACGCTATCAGAGAGCCGCGCACCGCTGCTGCTCAGTTTCGATCTTCTGCTCTGACGCAACCGGAAACAGGAAGTTGCAGCAGAGCAGAAGACTGAACACTGAGCAGCCGCGCGTGCGCGGCTCTTTGGGAAAGCGTGCAGGTCGCCGAAAAAGAAAACCTATAAACTAAGGTGAGGAGAAGGGAGAGAGCTGGCTAAACACTAGGACTGATTGGGCAGGCAGGTAGTGGCTGCGGGGACCGTGCGATCGCTAGTGTTCCCGGCTCAAATTGGAAGGAGGGAGTGAAAGGGAAAAGGATTCTGGGCCAAGGGGATGAAGATGGAAAGAAAAACCCACAGCAGGAAAGAAAGGGAAGGACAGGCAGGTGAGCCAGATGCTAGAAGCAGAGGGGGGTGGGGAGAGGAAGAAAGAGGGAAAAAAGCTAGATGGGGTTGAAAAGAAGAGACACACTGGTATGGAAGAGGAAGATAGGGGAAATCTGGACACAGGAAGGTAACAGAAAGAGGGGAAATTATGTGCATGGGGCATAGGGACAGAGACATAAAGGGGACATGCCATGGGGATGGTATATTGACACAGGGGGGGGGGCAATGGCAGATACATAGGGGAGATATTAGAAATGGGGAAAATAGGAGCACAGAAGCGAGATGGTTTGTGGGGATGGGACAGGGACCGAGCTCGCAGGCTCCAGTGGCTTGCACAAATTACATTGTAACGTGCCATGAAAATAAGAGGGAGGAAGGTAGATAGATAGGCCACGCGAGAGGAGCTGAAGGGTGGTAGAAAGGAACAGATGGTAAAGGAGGGAGGGAAGGGTGGTGGTGGAAAGGAATAGGACAGACATTGAAGGAGGGTGGAGAGGAACAGACCCTGAAGGGAAATGTGGAAGACAGAATGGGAAGAAGACAGATGCCAGACTATGGGGGAGCGGAGGGAAGAAGATGGGTGCTAGACCAATTGGGGGGGGGGGAGTGAAGGGAGAGGCACAGTAACAGCAAATGGAAGACGCAGAGAGAAGACACACAGTGGATGGAAGGAATTGAATGAGAAGATGTGGAAAGCAGAAACCAGACAACAAAGGTAGAAAAAAAATTCTATTTATTTTTTGCTTTAGTTGTGTTGATAAAAATTTATAAACAAAGCCCTGCCAGCTGAACATCTCTTTCTCTAGTTCAGCAGCAGGAACTTTGATTTATAAGAAAGGAATAAGCTAAATATTACAGTACTAAGGCTTATATGGATGCAGCGGGGACGGTGACGGGGCGGTGAATGGGATGGCAGTGGCGGTGACGGGGCGGTGAAAGGGATGGCGGTGATGGGGCGGTGAAGGGAACGGCGGTGACGGGGCGGTGCAGAGGATGGTGGGCCGGTGACGGGGCGGTGACGGGGACAGATTTTTTCCCCGTGTCATTCTCTACTCTCCACCACCTCTCTCGGGAGCGCATTCCAGGCATCCACCACCCTCTCCGTAAAGTAGAATTTCCTAACATTGCCCCTGAATCTACCACCCCTCAACCTCAAATTATGTCCTCTGGTTTTACCATTTTCCTTTCTCTGGAAAAGATTTTGTTCTACGTTAATATCCTTTAAGTATTTGAACGTCTGAATCATATCTCCCCTGTCTCTCCTTTCCTCTAGTGTATACATATTCAGGGCTTCCAGTCTCTCCTCATACATCTTCTGGCGCAAGCCTCCTATCATTTTCGTCGCCCTCCTCTGGACCGCCTCAAGTCTTCTTGCGTCTTTCGCCAGATACGGTCTCCAAAACTGAACACAATACTCCAAGTGGGGCCTCACCAATGACCTGTACAGGGGCATCAACACCTTCTTCCTTCTACTGACTACGCCTCTCTTTATACAGCCCAGAATCCTTCTGGCAGCAGCCACTGCCTTGTCACACTGTTTTTTCGCCTTTAGATCTTCAGACACTATCACCCCAAGGTCCCTCTCCCCGTCCGTGCATATCAGCTTCTCTCCTCCCAGCATATACTGATTTAGCTGCCTCAAAATATGTAGCGTCTTCGTCACTGAATAAGCCGAAACAGGACCTGCCAATGTGATATGGACCAGACTTGCATCTGGTACCTGACTTTTACTAAAAGTGTCAGCCATGAGAGGTGAAGTGGGGAAGAAGAGTAAATTTTACTAAAATTTGGTTGGATGATCTCGTATAATGATTTTGTTTTTGGAATTTTAGAGTTTGTTTTGATCAGCATGGTTTGGCTTTAGTGAAAAGTATTTCCTTAATCAAGGGTTGTTGGGGGAGGTTAAATTTATGACTGTAATTAATTTGTGTGAGTCTTTATCCTGTAACTAGTTTCAAGCTTTTTTTATGAGGCCTGGAATAAAGTGAAAGAAACAGTGAAAGAAAAACAGTTAGCAATGATTAAAGTAAGTTTTAGAAAGACAGACAGTTCTCAAACTTTGCTGCTCTAAACAGTTTTCATTTGAAATTACCTTATTGTCTATCATTAAAATTTAGAATTGGATTGAATTCTTTGAATACTTTCCTTTCATAATATTTAGCAGTTTCTTGTGGAGACAAATGCAGAGCAACAGGCACAAGGAAGCGACTTAGTAGCACTGAAATTTGTGACACGGAAGAAAAGAGAATGTCTGCAGCCCTTTTTAATCTGACTTTCAATGCCACGTATCATGGAGCAGTTTGCTGTTTGCAGGGATCGGCTGGAACAATTAGAACGCAAACGAGAGCGGGAACGAAAGATGAGAGAACAGCAGAAAGAGCAGAAAGAACGAGAGAAGCGAGCTGAGGAGAGGCGGAAGGAGCGTGAGATCCGGCGAGAAGGTGAGGGCCTAAGTGTTGAATGGGTTCACTGTGGTATAGGGAATAATATCATTTCTGTGAAATATAGGTGTGCTTCAGCTTCAGGGCTTACTGATATTGCAGTCCAAACTGACAGAATTACAAACTACGGTAGTAATTTGATCAACAGTTTGTAGTTCAGTGAAACATCATTCCATGAAGCAGTATTTCTTTTTATTTCACATCTGAGGACAGGGATGAAGTCTGGTGATATTGAAAAACTTTACATTTTTCTCAGTATTAATCTAATATTTGTTGAATGTGTGTGTATGTGTGTAAAGAAATAAATATATATATATATCCTTTGAACTAAAACACTCAGCTATATCAGAAACACTTTATATAAAATATATTCTGTTATAATAGATGTCATTCTGGATGGATGCGTGTTCTCCCCATGCTGTGCAGAAGGAATCCACTCCAGCTTTTCAACACCTTTTTCTTCACTAGAGGGCTCTGCTGCCCCCTTCAGTTTCTCCTTCTTCATGCAAGCTGGAAGGAGTCTTTCTGATCTGCTTTTGTTTATTTGTTTTTTGTTTTTGTATTTTTTGGTGGCTTTTGGTGCGCCGAGTTCCTCAGATTGGGGGAAAACTCTGCTTGCATGGAGAAGAAGCAGATTGAGGTCTGCAGCTGACAGGTTAATCCCTCTATGGTACCTGTTGGCCACCCTGCAGAAACTGTTTTGGAGGTCATGCTCCGGTCCTCTAGATCGGTGGACCACCAGCCAGTGGTCTCTGCCATGGACTCTGGAATCCCATGCCAGTACAGGCTGGTGGCTCTGCCCACAGGCATTCTCAAGGATAGGCTTCTTAAGTATAGCTTTGTGGATAATTGTGACAACATATGCCAGCCTGTTCGACTGGAGAATTCACTGCAATGGAAGCCTGATCCACAGGCCTTAGTCGGCTTTCCAAAGGAAGTAGTCGATCAACAGATTGGAGCTTCAAGCCATTTGATAGGTATTGCAGAAGCTGTAGAAGAGTCTGGAGGGACAAGCAGTCCGAGTTTTCTCGGACAATGCTACTATGGTGGCATATGTCAATCACCAGGAAGGCACCAAGAGTGACTCTTTTGGTGGGCAGTTTCATATTCAGGCTCTTTCAGTGGTACATGTAGTGGGAGTGGACAATGCCCAGACCAATTTCCTCAGCAGACAGAATAGATGCTGTCTGTCGCTTCCTTCCAGTCCATTGTTCATCACTGGGGGTTGCCCAACATTCAATCTAATGGAGGCAGCAAGTAACAAGAAGGCAGTCTGCTTCTTTGGTCAAAGGTCGAGCCTGGAAGTGTAGGTCTCTGCACTCTGGTCCAGCCGTGGCCAAAGAATGAGCTCTTGTACTTGTTTCCTCTGTGTCCCATAATAGGGCAGATACTCCAAAGGATTGCAAACCATCCGGGGAAAGTCATTTTCATGGCGCCAGATTGACCATGGTATGCAGATCTAGTGCATCTTCAGAGGGGCACAGGTCGCAGACTGTGAGTACTGCTGGACCTTCTTTCTCAGGGTCCGTGGTCATAGAAGGTCCGAATTGCTTTATGGCATGGCTCTTGAGCACACGGTGTTGGCGCACAAAGGATACTTGATTGCTACTCTTTTCGGAACCAAAAAGCCTACAATGGTCTCTGCTTATGCTAAGACATGGGAAACATCTCAGCACTGGTGTGTTAAGAAGGTGGAATTGTTCTCAGCGCCGATCCTGATGGAGTTAGCTTTCCTAGTCCAAGCTGGCCTTGACAAGGTTCTTACAGTGGCATTCCTCAGAGTCCATGTGGTGGGACTCACTTGTTTTAGGGCTCGAGAGATTGGAGAAACTGGGGCTCTTTCCCTGGAGAAGAGGGGACTTCGAGGGGATATGATAGAGACTTACAAGATCATGAAGGGCATAGAGAAAGTGGAGAAGAACAGATTCTTCAAACTTTCGAAAACTACAAGAACAAGAGGGCATTCGGAAAAGTTGAAAGGGGACAGATTCAAAACAAATGCTAGGATGTTTTTCTTCACCCAACGTTTGGTGGACACCTGGAATGCGCTTCCAGAGGGCATGAGAGAACAGAGTACGGTATTGGGGGTTCAAGAAGGGAATGGACAGTTTTATGTTGGAAAAGGGGATAGAGGGGTATAGATAGAGAATTGCTACACAGGTCCTGGATCTGTTGGGCCGGCACATGAGTGAACTGCTGGGCACAATGGACCTTGGGTCTGACCCAGTGGAGGCACTGCTTATGTTCTTATGTGTGTCATCTGGACATATCCAGATTCCTAAAGGGGGCGCTAAGGCTCAGACCACAGGTAAATCACCCATTTCCATCATGGAACCTTAACGTGGTTTTGCAAGGCCTCAGTCAGTCTCAATGCAAGCCACTTAAGGAAGTGTTCTTAATGGATCTTACAGTCAAGATGGTTTTTCTTGTGGCCATTACGTTGGGAGAAGAGTCTTGGAACTAGAGGCACTTTTATGCAGGGAGCCCTTCCTCGAGAACACTGAGGCTGGATTTGTGTGTTCTATCCTTTTTGTCAAAGGTTCTTTCAGTCTTCCATGTCAATCAGAAAGTAAGATTACCGGTGTTCTAGTCCACAGGATCAAAGAAGGACTGGATTCTGAAAAGGTTGGATGTGAGGAGAGTCTTCCTATGATATCCTGAGGTTAATAATGAGTTCCGACTGTCTGCCTTTCTTTTGGTGCTCACCAGTCAGGCTCGACGCGGCATACCAGCGTCCAAGTCCATGATTTCCAGATGGATCCACAGGGCCATTTCATCAGCATATATGTGGCCTGTGGAAAACAGTCAACATTTGCCGTGGCTTCTTTGTGAACTGAAGCTTGGGCAGTTTCACCTGAGGAAATTTGTAGCGTGGTGCCCTGATCCACTCTTTGTAGGTTTTCTAAGTTTTACAGAGTGGATATGACAGCAAGGGATGGCTGCCTTTTAGTTCCCAGTGTTATGAACTGACACAGAAGTCCCACCCTAGCTTTCTGGGACTGCTTTTGTATGTCCCATCCGTCTAGAAGAACATGCCTATTGCACTGAAAAAGAGATTAGGTTCTTACCTTGCTTATATCTTTTCTAGTAGATAAGTGTGTTATTCTGGAGCCTCGCCCTGTCAGTTTGCTCCTGCACCTGTCTATTATCTCAATCAGGAAGTGTGAGTCGAAACTGAAATTTTGGATATCCGTCAGACCTTAAGGGTATGAAGAATAATCTATTGCTATAACACATTGGAGGAATGTGTGAGCTTCATATATGTTTCTGATTGGTATGATTAGTTCAATTTGTTTGATGGTTCAATTGCAATGTTTAACATGTTTGTTATATTTTCAGAACAAAACAGTGTTATAGTTCAGGGAGTTTCCCTGTACCCCTCCTTCGCATGTCTTTCTATATAGGGCTATTACCTGCTTCGGTACAAACTAAAGGGGGCAGCAGAGCCCTCTAGTGAAGAATGAAGTGTTGAAAAGCTAGTGTGGACTCCTGCACAGCTTGCAAACATGGGGAGAATATCCGTCCATCCAAAATGCACACCTATGTACTAGAAAAGATATTAGCAAGGTAAGAACCTAATTTCTGAAGGCTATTATATAACAGTGAGCTTATATTTAGGCATCACACCTTAGAATGCTAGCATGACAGGTAAAATAAGCTGCTATAATTTAGGCACAAGCACTCAAGCAACCATAGAGCTGGTGTAAATGCTTACACTTAAATTATCAAAATATGTGCATAAATAAGTGTTCTCTAATTTACACATATGACTGTACACTCTGCCCATGGCTATACCTACCTGTCAGACATGCCCTGTGTAAGATATGCTTATATTTACAGAATAGTGCTTGGATATTTTGGCATTTATGAGTGTATGTACTTCCATATGCACATACAGGGGTCTAATCATTCACATGCATGTTTGGCTCAGTATATCCAAGGAGGAGCTAAATTAAAATGAATAGTGTCAGTCACAAGAATTAAATGATGGAGGTTGTAATGCTTTTTATGGGCCAACATAATAATTTATCTAAACTGCTTTTTAAGATTAATGCAAACCTTCTTAGATTTATCAGATCTAGAAAGTGCTGCTTTCTCAAGGTCAGTAGGGCTACTGCTGACTCTAATGTTTTAGCTTTTACCTTGCACAGATAGGTGAAATCCCAGTACATGGAAAGGTTGTGAGGCACAGATAATTTATCTCTATACCACTCTATGCAAACTGATGTTAGAGTTCAGACATCTTACAGAAGATGCATATTCATATTAACAGAACCATCAAAGGCAGGGGCTCCCCAAACCAGTCTTGTTCACCACACAAGATTTTCAGGATATTCACAATTAATATGCTTGAGATTAATTTGCATATACTGAAGAGCTAGCTTCCTTTTTGTCCCGACAGATCAGTCAGCCAGCAGTTGGAGACACTGCAGAATTGTGAGCTCTTCCCTATATTAACTATTATGCAGTATTCTCTGCTTCCAGCAGGTAATAATGAGTATCTCCGGAAGCTTTTATTCTGATCTGGTATGGTACTCCTGAGCCTGGCTGGAGAGCTGATTAATCCACTAGAATCTCAGTGGACAGAGGGTATCCTGGCTCTGTTGGGGGTCTATCACACCTCCGGAGATACCAGGAGTTCAGACCCTCCACGTTCCTCAGCCCAGCTATCTGGAGGTTGAACAGATTCCCCAGCTTTCTCCCCAGAAAGAAATAAAAAGAGGTTTTAGTGAAACAGCAGTGATAAGAGGGGCTTCGAGGAGGAGGAAAAAGACTTGAAGCTTAGCTGCCAGAAGGAAGCTCCTGGGTATTTTTGCTCCCCCACACACTTTAAGTTGTGCTGAGAGGAGTATGCCAAGGCTGTGGTCCACCGCCTATTCTAGGTGAGAATCCTATGGCTCAGAGCAGCATGGACAGAGAGAGGCCCCCACAGTGGGTGAGTCAGATCTCTGTTTCAAAGGCAATATTATTTTGCCAGAGGGGCTGCATCTGTCATAGCCTGGAAAAGTTAGGTGGGCCAGACAGTGTAGTGGTATACTTAGGACTGCTGGTCACTGAGAAAGTGCAGCTGTGGAGTGAGGCTCTCTGAAAATCTGCCTGTATATTCTCAGACCTTGCTGTATGCATTGCTGACAGTGCAAGAAGATACCATTCCACTACCAGAAAAAAATAGTAGTTTCCGCTGTCATAGTCCAACTCTTTGTACTCCCCAACAATTGACTTTAAGTCACTGCTGTGGTACTGTCTGAAAACACCCTGACCAGTTTGCCAAGCACCAAGGTCCAGGAGACCACAGTTCTCCTGATGGTCCTCTGCTCCAAGCGATTGATTTACCACTGCACCTCCATCTTCATCCTGTTGTAGCTGCCCCGACAATGAGCTCCCCAGCCAAATAAACTCTCATCTATTGTGAGAACCACCCACTTGGGTGACTCCAAGATCATTCCCTTAGATTCTGCAGCCACAACTAATCACTTCAAGCTGGACAAAGCCTCTTTCCAAAGCAGGTGAATGTTGTAGCTCTGGTGTTGCAGAAACCACCAAGACAAAGGATGACTGCAGGGAGCTCATGGCTTGAGCCAGGGCACTAGGTCTATGGTCACTATCGCCAACCCTAGAACTTGTATATAGTACTAAGCTTGTGGAAACTTAGAAACATAGAAATAGACGGCAGATAAGGGCCACGGCCCATCAAGTCTGCCCACTCAAATGACCCTCCCTATCTATCTTTGCGGATAGATCCCACATGTCTGTCCCATCTGGCCTTAAAATCTGGCACGCTGCTGGCCTCAATAACCTGAAGTGGAAGACTATTCCAGCTATCAACCACCCTTTCGGTGAAGAAGAATTTCTTAGTGTCACCGTGCAGTTTCCCGCCCCTGATTTTCCACTGATGCCCTCTTGTTGCCGCGGGACCCTTGAAAAAGAAGATATCCTCTTCCACCTCGATGCAACCTGTGAGGTACTTGAATGTCTCGATCAGATCTCCCCTCTCTCTACGTTCCTCGAGTGAGTAGAGCTGCAACTTCCCTAACCGCTCTTCGTATGGGAGCTCCTTGAGTCTCGAGACCACCCTGGTGGCCATTCTCTGGGCCGATTCCAGTCTCAGCACATCTTTGTGGTAATGTGGCCTCCAAAATTGCACACAGTACTCCCAGGTGCGGTCTCACCATGGATCTATACAGTGGCATAATGACTTCAGGTTTACGACTTCTTGGTTTACGACTTCTTGGTTTACGACTTCTTGGTCCTCAACCCCCACACCTGCTCCTGAAGCTGTAGTTATCTTTTGCTTTGCAAGAACACTTCCCTAGGTGGGTATCAAAATGAGTCCCCAGATACTCTATGCCATTGGTACAACTCCCATATAAAATTTGTAAGTGGGCTTTCTTGCGATCCAAAATCATGAGGAACTCTCCTGCATGTACTGCTGAAATTATAGACTTCAAGATCTCCATCCTGAAATGAGATACTGGCACACCTGAATCACTGTCTTCAAGTCTACAAAGGGGCCAGAAGGAGCCTTCCTTCTTTGGCATGACAAAGAAAATGAACTAGTGACCTCTGCTGGAACAAGCACTACTGTGCTGAGGCCCAATAAGTTCTGAAGGGTTGACTGCACCACTGCCTGCTTGACCATTGCGTGACTTGGCAACATCATAATGGCATTGGCACATGGGTGAGAAGCCTCTAGCTTATACCCACTCTGGGCCATATCCAGGACCCACTGGTCAGAAGCCACATGGGTCCACTTTCCCAAAAAATTGGACAGCTGACCTTTTATCCACTTCATGGAGGAGTGGACTCCTAAGCAGTCATTGGGAGCCCTTTGAGCCCCCTTGCAGCCTTCTGCCATTGGGACACCTGGGAGAACATGTTTGAACTTGTCCTGCCCAGATGGCAATGTATCGCTTCTCTGAAACACAAATTTCCTGTAGAAGGCAAGGAGTTTTTAAACTTATCCTCTGGGAACCTGTGGGGTCTGGTCTCATTAAGGTTATTCACAATCTTACAAGTCTCAAATGAACAAAATCATAAAATCTTCTCCAGATTTTCTCCAAACAGCAGTTTACTCTGAAAGAAGAGGTTGGTAAACTGTGTATTTGAGACCATGTCAGCTGACCAGTTTCACAACCAGCCTTGCGAAAACAGCAATTGCCATGGACTTGGCAGAGAGCCTAATAATGTTGGATGAAATATCCTTCACATATGCCATCCCTAACTCTAGCCAGGCCGCATTCTTGTGGTCCTCTTCTTGCTCATACTCACCCATGGGCTGAATCCATCTAATGTAGGTCCTGGATGTTTAGGCAAAGGTCTATTTAAATATGTTTGTTTATTTTAGATTCAATAGACTGCCTTTCTTCAATAAGCCAAAGTGGTGTACAGTTCAAATAAAAGTGAATAGAATGCCATTATGTAGAAAAAAGAAGAAAAGAAATGTCATAAGAAGGGCAAATATCCATTTTATGGTCCTATATAAGAGCTGTACCATCTTCCAACAGGATTGTTGTCCTTTTAATAATAATAATAATAATAATAACTTTATTCTTATATACCGCCAACAATCTTGTGACTTCTAGGCGGTTTACAATGAAGAGAAACTGTACAGACACTGTGGAGATCAAAACATTCACCTTTTGAGAGCTTCAGCTTTTCTTTTTCCTCTGGAAATAAGAACTTCCCCATAGCTCTCTAAACCCATAAGCAAGCGTTTAATTTGCCTTAGTGGACTTTCAGATACCCTCAAGAATCGGATCCCCCCACAATTTCCAATTTCTAGGCACTGACTCCATGATACTTAAGGCCTCCTAGACTTGCAGAATCATACCTGGCAGTTTGTCTTTGCGAACAAGCACACCATTGCTGGGATAGAGTATAACAGTGCCATCCATTCTCACCATCTCTTCCTTTTCCAAGAGATCCATGACGGACAAAGACCTGCCCAAGGCACAAACATAGAAACATGATGGCAGATAAAGTCCAAATGGCCCATCTAGTCTGCTCATCAGCAGTAACCATTATCTCTTTCTCTCTCTCTGAGAGATCCCACGTACCTATCCCGGGCCCTCTTGAATTCAGACACAGTCTCTGTCTCCAGACCACTGATCCAAGTCCATGCCCCTAGAGGCCATTGAATGACTGTCCACATCCTCAGAATCTTGTCCTTTTAACCCCGAGATGAATTTCCACAAGCATAGGACGTCTGAAGATTTCCACAGCAAAATAAAGTCTTGTGGAACAATGGTACCATCTTAGGGGGGGAAGTATCCCGTGCCTTGCTATGCCTCTAGTGAGGTACTCTGCCACCCCTGCACCCTCATCTGCCAGGGAGTGCCCCCTGCTGTTGCTGCACCTCCACAGGGTCCAACAAGGCAATTTTGCCTTCCATATGCTGGGGCACTAGCCCTTGAACCACCCCAGCGAGCAATGACTGCCTACAATCTTCTGTACGTCTCAACAAGCTGGGACTGACCCTGACAGCCAGTGCACAGCTTAGCGAAGGAACTGTGCTGCCTCCCTCACCAAGAGCAGCATATCACTGACTCTGCTGGCAAATGTATGAGGCAGCATCTGGGTTCCCCCTTGTCAGCTTGACAGCACTGTCACCAGTATCCATAAGCCAGGGCTACATTGTCCCAACATGCAGAAACAAAATTTATGTGGCCTACTGTGTGAGGGTTAGTCAAAGCCAGTGAGTACCACTCTCCTGTAGGCAGAGGAAGCGTTTCAGTTTCTTGGCATTAGCATGCTAAAGTCTGGTGGATTTTTGAAAGCCATTGTATGGCGCAGGCAGTCTCTGTTTTGAGCCTTGGTAGCTCAGATTTTATGGGTTTTGCAGGAAGGCCTTAGGAAAGGTTTGGCCTTGACTTTATTGAAAGTCTAGGTAGTGATGTTAGCTTGTATAAAGGGCAGATTTGGATGGTCATCTTCTTAGGGCCCATCCAGATGTTCTACATTTCCTTAAAGGAGTGGCACACCTGAATTCCCCCTGTATGTGATATTGTGACAAAATGGAAGGGCAATCTAGTTTGCAGGCACTGGCAGTTTACTGTTAATTTTCATGAAGAATCTTACCTTGAAGATGGTCTTAATGGTCACCATTTGTTCAGCCAGAAGGATTTTGGAGTTACAAGCTTTGTCATGCAGAAACCCCTTCTTGTGGTTTACCAAAGCAGGGATGTTCATTTGAACAGTTCAGTGGAGTGGCTTAGTAGTTAGAGCAGCTACCTCAACAGCCTGTTTTGAGTTTGATTCCCACTGCAGCTCCTTGTGATTCTAGGCAAGACACTTAACACTTCATTTGCCTCAGGTATAAAATAAGTACCTGTCTAAAAAAATATGTAAACCACTTTAATTGTAACCACACAAAGGCAGTATATCAAGTCCCCTCCCCCTTTACCTTCCTTTCTTCTAAAGTGGTCTTGGCCTTTCATATCAGTCAAGTGGATTCCTTACTGTCCTTCCGTCATGAAGACTGAGAGAGGGAGCTTTGACGCTTGAAGAGTTTGGATGTCCACAAGGTGATTTGTAGTATTTGCAAGTGATTAATGAGTTTTGCAGAACAGATCGTCTTTGTATTTTTTTAGAGGGGCCAGGAAAAGCAAAGCAACTATTAAAGCATCTATAGCTTGTTGGATTAAGAAGACAATTGTCTCAGCATATGTACTCAAGGGTTGTGAGTCACCAAAGAATGTGTGGGTCAACTTGACCAGGGGGATAATGATGTCTTGTATACAATCGTAGTTGATTTTCACCGGTGCAGATTTGCAGGGCCACCACCTGGTCAACTTTGCATTGATTTGTGAAGCGTTAAAGATTGGATCTTTAGACCAGAGAGGACGCAACTTTTGGGACATGAGACCACTCTGCAAGAATGTCTTCATGCCATCCAGTTTGAAAAATGATTTGCTTCATACCACAAATTCTGGACTGGTCTGTTGGGGTGAAAAAAAAAAGGGAAAATGTTACCAGTTACCAAATTTTTCCCGAGTCCAACCAGACCAATCCAGATTCCCTCTTTGTGTTCTGGTAGTTGATATGAGGCTTCTCTTTTTCATCCCTTTCAAGTCTGAACTTCCTTAGGTAAGTTGCGAGTGGAAAGGGTGAAATCCTGGATTTGTTAGGTCCTTGGGAATAGGTAGTCTTATGAGAAGCCCAGGATTTTATGCCATCCATTTGAGAAGAGGGTTGCTCTGTGTCAGCTTTAATAGAGAGCTTGCTGAAAAGCTGTGGTTAATATAAGGTAGTGTTTGTCTCCATGCTGACTGGTGAATATGACCTACACCTTCTGGACTGGCCTGGTTGGACTTGAGGAAAGAAAATTATCTGGTAAGCCCAAATTTTCCCATACACAAATTCATCTTGAGCATATTAACTATGACTATCAACCTACATATGCTAGGTCTTCAAATTTATTCATGAATATTGATTGTCTATATCCTGAAAATCTAACTGACTGTGGGGTAACTAGGATAGCTTTGAAAAGCCCTGATCTAACATTAAATCAATCCATGGAGTTAACAACAGTTGTAAAATTCTATATATTCTATGCCATATACAGTGAAGTAAAATGGTATGTTGGTTGGGATTTACTAGTAATCAGCTGTTGGTGATTTTCCAGGTAGTGATTTAATGCTCTTTCTGTCTTAATTTCAGTGACCTTTTTTGTTTTATGGCACCTTTCTTTCCTGCATGGGTGTTCTTTGCTTTTAAAAGAAAAGAAACATGGGTCCAGAAAAACCTGGTGCCTTGTCCCCTCTCCTATGTGCCTCTACATGATTTATGCAGAGGGAATTTCTTCAGGTGGTCATTGAGCCTGTGATACAGGGAGAGTGGCCCCAGTCCACTGCAATAATTTCAGTCAGTGGTTCTGAAACTTTTCTTCCTTTAGAAACTGCCCAAAAAGTTGTGACAAATTACAAGGTCTGTTGTGAAATCAACTCACTGACATGTTACGGTGGTAGTAATTTTCACTGTCATGAACAGTGCAAATTTGTCATATTCTCAAGACAATATAGATGCAAAACTGGCAGCTTCCTTTTGTATCACAAAAGGTATCATCAACATACTGCTGCAGTCTTGGCCCTCTTGCATTTGACATGGTTTTCTTTTGGGTCTTCTCATCACTCATCTTGCTGCAGTTTCAGAACCACTGACGTAAGGTGCCATTGGGTCTAGCCTGATGTTGCAAACAGCATTTTGTTATGTGATTTTTTTTTTTTTTTAATTTTTTTTTTCCAATCACCTCTGCCTCACAATGTAACAAACGTGCCAGTTTAGCTTTCCGACCTGTAAACGTACAGTATACCTGCCTTCCAGGGCTCTCAGGACCTGCGCTTCATCTGCGCAGAAAGGCAGAAAGCTTGCAAGACTCAGAGGGTGAGAAAATGCAGTGCAGTACTGAGTTTCCCATTGCAGATGCAAGGATACTTGTAGAATTTAGCACGCAAAGTAAGTTTGCTGGATTTCTTTTTTTTTTTTTAATAATGTTATTGTAACAATATGGTAGCATTTTTGTACTGCACTGTAGATACAAACTGGAAACAGGCACTGTATATGCTGCACTCTGTTTATGATGCATCTCAGTATAATAGTGAATGGAAAACTGATTTCCCAAACAATTAATTCTGATATAATTAATGAGTTTTGCATTAATGCAGACACATCTTAACAGTTATTTCCAGGCTTCCTTTGTGAACAAAAGACACAAACTGTTAGCAGGTTTGGAGATGAAAGGGCTGCACCATAGTGCTTTAGCATTTTGCACCCTTTGTCTGCCAGGGCTTCTGGAGAAGGGAGTTGTGAAGGGAATCTAGTGGTTATTCCAAGCAACTTCATCATGATTAGTTGCTTCCGCAAGAAGTCAAGAGAAAATTTCATACCCAACTAAATGGAGAAAGGGAAGTATTTCTGTGGAAAGCCACAAAAGAAGATGGGGTATGTCAGCCATGCCAAAGATCTCCCATCTGGCTTCAGATCCTTTTCTCACCATAGCCAGCTTCTCTCCTCTGCCGGATCCAGTGTCTCCCAAATGATCCTTTTCCTGGGGGCTTTGGTGTGCAGTTTTCAGAGGTGCCCGATATAGTTGGTGTAAATAAAAAGAAAGCTGAAACAGCACAGTTACTTCCATAACAGGTGTTATCCAGGGACAGCAGGCAGATATTCTTGACTGATGGGTGACGGCACCGACGGAGCCCCGGTACGGACAATTTTAGAGTGATTGCACTCTAAGAACTTGGAAAGTTCTAGCAGGCCGCACTGCGCACGCGCGAGTGCCTTCCCGCCCGACGGAGGCGCACGGTCCCCAGTTAGGATAAGCCAGCTAAGAAGCCAACCCGGGGAGGTGGGTGGGACGCAAGAATATCTGCCTGCTGTCCCGGGATAACACCTGTTACGGTAAGTAACTGTGCTTTATCCCAGGACAAGCAGGCAGCATATTCTTGACTGATGGGTGACCTCCAAGCTAACAAAAAGAGGGATGGAGGGAAGGTTGGCCGGTTTTCTAGAAGCATCCAGAATGGAACGAACTGGCTGAGACAGAAGAGAATCATGTGAAGTCAGCCCGAGAGATACCAAGCTGTCAGGTGCAGAGACTGGAGGTTGGGATGCAGAAGGGTCTCCTGATGCTGCGTAAGCAGAGAAGGAAACAGTGGAAGAAGAATAGGTTCCCTGGAACTGAGCTGAAGTAGAAGGGAGAACCAATGTTGCCTGGGCCACCGTGGAGCAATCAGAATCATGGTGGCTCGTTCCCTCTTGATCTTGAACAAGGTTCGTAACATGAGAGGCAGAGGAGGGAAAGCATAGAGGAACAGATTGGACCAATCCAGAAGAAATGCATCTGCTGCCAGACGTTGGGGAGTGTAGAGTCTGGAGCAGAAGAGGGGCAGCTGGTGATTGTGAGGAGCTGCAAAAAGGTCTATCTGAGGAGTGCCCCACTGAGTGAAGATGGACTGTAGAGTCAAAGGATCGAGTGTCCACTCGTGAGGTTGGAGAATTCTGCTGAGTTTGTCCGCTAAAGAATTCTGCTCTCCCTGAATGTAGACAGCCTTCAGGAACAATTGGTGATCTGTGGCCCAAGCCCAAATCTTCTGGGCTTCCTGGCACAAGAGGCGAGAGCCTGTCCCACCCTGTTTATTGATGTAGTACATTGCAACTTGATTGTCTGTGCATAGCAGAAGGACCTGAGGAAAGAGAAGATGTTGGAAGGCCATAAAACATCGCTCTGAGTTCCAGGAAATTGATGTGATGCTTCATTTCCTGGGCTGTCCAAAGGCCTTGAGTTTGGAACTCGTTCAAATGAGCTCCCCAGGCATAAGGGGAGGCATCGGTGGTGATGACAAGTTGATGAGGAGGTAGATGGAACAGAAGACCTCTGGAGAGATTTGAGGATATCAACCACCATTGTAGAGATTGACGCAGAGATGATGTCACAGATATGTGTCGTGAGCAAGGATCCGTCGCTTGGGACCACTGGGTAGCTAGGGTCCATTGAGGAGTGCGCAGGTGAAGACGTGCGAAGGGTGTGACATGGACTGTAGAGGCCATGTGACCCAAGAGTATCATCATTTGCTTGGCAGAGATGGAACGTTGTGGAAGTACCTGCTGACATAGAGATTGAAGAGTTTGAAGACGGTTGGACGGCAGGAACGCTCTCATCAGGACTGTGTCCAGCACCGCTCCAATGAATTGAAGTCTCTGAGTGGGGATGAGATGAGATTTGGGTAGATTGATCTCGAACCCCAGAAGTCAAAGAAACAGGATGGTTTGGTTGGTGGCCTGGAGTACTGTCTGAGAAGAATTGGCCTTTATCAACCAATCGTCCAGGTAAGGAAACACCTGAAGGTGGTGAGAGCGTAGAAAAGCAGCTACCACAATCAGACATTTGGTGAACACTCTTGGAGAGGAGGCAAGACCGAAGGGTAGCACCTTGTATTGGTAATGACGATGGTTGATCATGAAGCGGAGATACTGTCTGGAGGCCAGATTGACCAGAATGTGAGTATATGCTTCTTTGAGATCTAGGGAGCATAGCCAGTCGCCGTGATTGAGAAGAGGATAAAGAATGGCTAGAGAAAGCATCCTGAATTTCTCTGTGACCAAACATTTGTTGAGATCGCGAAGATCTAGGATGGGTCTGAGATCTCCTGTTTTTTTGGGGACCAGAAAATAACGGGAGTAGAATCCCTGCCCCTTTTGATCTAGAGGAACTTCCTCTATGGCGTTCAGAAGAAGGAGGGATTGAACCTCTTGAAGAAGGAGGGAAGACTGAGGAGTGTTCAAAGCAGACTCTCTTGGCAGACTTTGGGCAGGAAGAGTCTGGAAATTGAGAGAGAAGCCGTGGCGGATGATGTTGAGGACCCACTGATCCGAGGTGATGATTTCCCAACGGCTTATGAAATGAGTAAGGCGTCCTCCTATGGGCTGTGGGAGGTAGACAGAAGGAGGAAGACTGGCTACGTCCTGGAGAACCAAGTCAAAAGGGTTGAGTGGATTTTTGTGAAGGAGGAGGTTTCACTTGTTGTTGCTGCTGTGCAGGTCTAGCAGCCTGCCTTTGCTGTTGCCTCTGACGCCTGGGTTGTTGCTGGGCCTGTGGTAAAGGACGAGCCACAAATCTACGTTGATAGGCCGACTGCTGGCGAAAAGGCCTGGTAGGTGGGGTCTTTTTCTTTGTCTTAAGGAGAGTGTCCCATCGAGTCTCATGAGCTGAGAGTTTTTGAGTAGTGGAGTCCATGGATTCTCCAAACAGCTCATCCCCTAAGCAAGGTGCATTGGCCAGTCGATCTTGGTGATTGACATCGAGTTCTGAAACTGTAAGCCATGCCAGCCTCCGCATGGCCACTGACATAGCCGTGGCCCTAGAGGTCAGCTCAAATGTGTCATAGATTGATCTGACCATGAACTTGCGCAGTTGTAAGAGCGATGCAGAAGTCTGGCAAAAGGCGGATCTCTTACGATCAGGGAGGTATTTCTCAAAAGATGACAAAGTCTGAATGAGATGCTTGAGGTAGAATGAAAAATGGAAAGCATAGTTCCCTGATCTGTTTGCCAGCATCGCATTTTGATACAACCTCTTGCCAAACTTATCCATGGCCTTACCTTCTCTGCCAGGAGGGACAGAAGCGTACACACTAGCCCCCATGGATTTTTTAGAGTGGATTCCACCAACAATGATTCATGAGGGAGTTGTGGTTTGTCAAAGCCCGGAATAGATATGACCTTATATAAGGAGTCCAGTTTGCGGGGAGCTCCTGGGAGGGTCAAGGGTGTCTCCAGATTTTTGTAAAAAGTCTCTCGCAAAATATCATGGAGAGGCAATTTGAGAAATTCTCTTGGAGGCTGGTCAAAGTCCAGTGCATCGAGAAATGCCTTGGACTTTTTGGATTCAGCCTCCAAGGGAATAGAGAGAGAGTCGCACATCTCTTTGAGAAAAGAGGTGAAAGAAGTTGCATCAGGTTTGGAGGATGGATCTAAACCAGAAGGATCCTCGTCCCCTGACGAACACTCTCCCTCAGAGAGGAAAGGCTCCTCTGAATCACCTCACAGATCAGGGTCACTCACTTGAAAGCTACGGTCCCGTGACTCCGGTGTGGAGGGTTCTAGGTGTCGAGTTTTGTGAGTCGACTTACCAGACCTCTGAGAAACGGTACCGGGAGATGTCATCGGGCGTGCCGGTGCCGAAGTTTGCACCGCCTGGTGTAAAGACCTCGGTTCCAGAGCTAAAATTGGCATGGATACCGAGGAAGCTGTTTGTACCGGTACCGACAAAGTGGATGCCGATAAAAGAGGCTGTTCCACTGCCGGTACCGGTAACTCAGACCGGACCGGGACTGGAAGGCTCGGTGTCAGAAGAGCAGGCAGGAGCTGCTGCAATTGCTCTTTGAGCTGTACTTGCAGGACGGCGGCAATTCGCTCGTCCAGCGAAGGCACCGGTACCACTTTTTTCTTCTGCGGTACCTTTGGTGCCGCTCTACACTCCGAAGAGGAACCCGAGGTCGAAGGGCTAACCTTAATTGGAGCGGAGCGCTTCCGCGGGCGCCTCGAGGTTGACAGGATTGGGCTCGCTGCCACTGAGACCGGAGGACGCTCCAGCGGGGAAGGCTTCTTAGCCGGCTTACCTGAGGGATGCGACGCCGGCACGGTGTCGCGCGGCGTCGATGAGGTAGGTGCCGACTGCGTCGGGGCCGAAGTCGGGACCGGTGCCGCCGAATCCGACATCTCGGTACCAAATAAAAGTTGCTGTTGGATCTGGCGGTTTTTTAACGTTCTCTTTTTTAGAGTGGTACAGCGGGTGCAGGTGGACGCCCGATGGTCAGGACCCAGGCACTGTAAGCACCAGTTGTGCGGGTCAGTGAGGGAAATGGGCCTTGCGCACCGCTGGCACTTCTTAAAACCGGGTTGGGGGGGCATGAACATGAAAACGGCTTCTGCCAAATCGAAGGCCGAGGCCTCGATGGTGGCAGCAGGCCCCGCCGAGGTGAACCCGAAAAAGAGAGGAAAAAAAAACAGAATTTTTTTTTTTTTTAATATATTATAAAAAAAGAAAAGAAAAAAGGGAAATACAAATTCTGAAAAGGTTTACGCGAGCGGGAAGGCGAATGAGAAAAAAGTTTTCAACAGCCGTTGAAAGTGCGTCTTCTTAGCTCCGCAGAAACTAAGAAACTGGGGACCGCGCGCCTCCGTCAGGCGGGAAGGCACTCGCGCGTGCGCGGTGCGGCCTGCTAGAACTTTCCAAGTTCTTAGAGTGCAAATACTCTAAAATTGTCCGTACCTGGGCTCCGTCGGTGCCGTCACCCATCAGTCAAGAATATCTGCCTGCTTGTCCTGGGATAAAGAAGAGCTGTGGAGATTTGATGTTTAGTAAGCCAGTCTCTCCAGTCCGGAACAGCTTCATGTACACTGTGTCAGATTCCTCTGATCAGAATTAAGCATTTCCTGGAGTGACTAAAGCTGGCAGCACGATACTGACCTTATGTCTTTGGAAAACATACATCCCCACTCTTCCAGTGCAATAGGTGAGACATTCTAGACCAGTGGTCTCAAACTCAAACCCTTTGCAGGACCACATTTTGGATTTATAGGTACTTGGAGGGCCTCGGAAAAAAAATAGTTAATGTCTTATTAAAGAAATGACAATTTTGCATGAGGTGAAACGCTTTATAGTTTTATAAATCTTTCCTTTTAGCTAAGTCTTAATAATAATATTGTAATTTATAGCTAAAGAGACATATGATCAAGAAACTGTTTTTATTTTACTTTTGTGATTATGATAAACATACCGAGGGCCTCAAAATAGTACCTGGCAGGCCGCATGTGGCCCCCACGCCGCAAGTTTGAGACCACTGTTCTAGACCATAGGTTTATATTCCCTTACTCCATGAGCTGCAGAAGACATCCATTCCAGGTTTTTCACTCTGCCTCCAGAGTACTTCACAGGCTAGTTTAGCGCCCTCTAGCAGTCTTTTCTTCTGCAAGCATGACTGCAGCTGTGTGGATTCTGCATTCCCCCTTTTTATATTTTAATTCAACGTAGTTTCGTCCCTTTCATGGGGTTTTTTTCGCATTTGAAATAGATTTGAAGCTCTGCCTGCTTGAGAATTCACAGACATCGGTCTGTAGCTGAAAGGCTGATCCCTTCGGAGATACTTGTTAGCCAGTCTGCTTAGTCTTCCTTGGAGCTCAGGGCCGTCCCTGACCTAGTCTCATTCCCTGTTAAGCTGGGAGTTGAACGCAGACTGTGTAGCACACTTAGGGTGCTCAGCAGTGTTCCGAAGCTCGCTGGCTGCATTTTCATGCCTCCGCATGTCCAGGTGCGCATCCAGTGGTCCGCAGGAGTGTAGGCATAGTCAGACAGTGGAGTCTGACTAGCAGCCCAAAGATCAGCTTCAAGGATGCATTTCCAGCAGTGTGGTAGTGAATTCTGAACCGTCCATTGAAAAGGCTGGAAGCAGGTGTAGCAGAGTACAGAGGAGCTGACAGGCACCAACAATGATTTTTAAAAGTATTTCGAGTGGTTTTGAAGGTTTCCTAGTGTTCTTCTGTGTTCTCCCACCTGAAATATGCTATTTTTGTAATTTTGGGAAGTGTTGTTTTTAGCGCGAATTTGGGTCCGGGGTAGGGAATAGAGAATGACACGGTGACAAAATTCATCACCGTTCCCATAACCGTGGAAACCATCTTCATGTCATTCTTTAAGGAGAGAGGGAAGAATCAGAGTATGAATGGCCACAACCACTGACCCGCAAGCTTTGCTTTGAAGAATGCTGGTGTAGAAGGACCGAAGTTGAAATAGACACTAGAAAATGACATGGGATTATTTCCCGCGGTTATCCGTGGCGACGGGAACGGTGATGAATTTTGTCACCGTGTCATTCTCTATTCCTTACCCCTGGTTTAGTCTGTCTATGCTTGGAAACTGACTGCTAGAGGGTGCTAAACTAGCCTATGATGTACTTTGGAGGTAGAGTGATAAACCTGGAATGGATTTCTTCTGCAGCTCATGCGAGTAAGGGGAAATAACCCTATAGTCTAGAATGTCTCACCTATCTACTGGAAAAGAGCTTACCAGGGTAAGTACATAATCTCCTTTTTGTCATGTAGTTTGACTTCTGGGTTGTTTATGAAAATCAGTAAAATGGTCCTCTCTTCTGGAGCCACATTATTTAAAGGTATGCCATGGACTGGCACACACATCTTAGATCTGTTTCCAGTATGTTATCACACATCATGTGTGCACTGCATGAACTAGAAGCCAGTGTGGATGATGTAATCTGTGGCTTCATCTTAGTACATTGGCCCTCAGGACTATTAAGGAAACAACTTTATTTAAAAGTCTCAATAAGAGCTTAAAACAGACATTCCTTAATGCAGGGACTACTGAGTGCACATTGTACTGAAGTCAGCATACAGTGACATAAACTTGTTAAAGCATGGGAGCTCCTTTAAGAGAATGCAGATCTCAGATTTTGACAGACTATCCTGTTTGTCATGCGGTAACCCCTCCCATAGATGATGCTTTCCTCTCTCTTGGATCTAAGAGATGAACATGCTCAGAACCATCTACTATAAGAAACTTACATTTTTATCCTGCAAAATACTAAAGACTGAAGCATAGTTATTAGGATATCTGCTATGTTAATTGAAATTGTGTTTGGGGATAGAACGTTTAACTAAAAAAAGCACGATGCTCGGCCTGTCAGAGTTCTGCACTAGACTGCAGTTTTTTATTTACTGGATTCATTAGACATCTGTGCCAGAGCTGCCCATGAGGCTGCAGATGCTAAGCACAGACAGTTTTATGATAGGAGTTCTCTCCAGGGTGCCTGCTACCCTCCAGTATATTATGTATGGTAGTAGCACCTCATTATTCTTTAATAAGTACTTTTAATGACAGAGGTCCTCTCTTTCAGCTGGGTCATTGAGCATCATTTCTGCTTGTTCTTTTGACATTAAAGATCCTAGGACACCTATTCCAGGAATAACTAGTAATCCCTCTGTCCTGGATATATTTCAACACAAGCCATGCCCTTAATGGACTTAAATCAGAAAATGCACACCTACAGTCTGTTTTGTAGATGAACTATTGGTAATATTGCCTTGAGTAACTATGATTATAGCAGGTAATAAATACCCTGTGGGGAAGGAGAATCCAAATATAACATTTAGTCCTCTGTGGAGGCAATAGGAAGGCCTTGTCTGCTAACCATCAGTCATATGAGAAAACACCTTGTTGGAAGTTGTGTTTGGCTCAGAGACTGCAGAATATCATTCCGCTCTGGGCTACTCCTAACCTGGTATTATTTTTTTGTTTTTTGTTTTTTTTTAAATTAATTTATTTATTTTAGATATTTATATACCACCTATCAATGTTATCTAAGCGGTTTATAATCAGGTACTCGGGCCTTTTTCCCTCTCTGTCCCAGAG
Organism: Geotrypetes seraphini; assembly: GCF_902459505.1. Classification (NCBI taxonomy): domain Eukaryota; kingdom Metazoa; phylum Chordata; class Amphibia; order Gymnophiona; family Dermophiidae; genus Geotrypetes; species Geotrypetes seraphini. The sequence goes on from NC_047098.1 coordinate 19,997,896, forward strand.
GGCACACAATCTGTCTAACGTACCTGGGGCAGTGAAGGATTGAGTGACTTGCGCTGGGTAACAAGGAGCAGTGTAGGATTTGAACTCATAACCTCAGGATGCTGAGGGTTCAGTGTCATTGCACTCCATTTACCACCTGTATTTTCTTTGACCAGAGAATGGCCTGCCTTATCACTAGCTGAATGGCACATTAGCTGCTAGTGGTGTTAGTGACTCTTCACTCACTTTTAGCCAGTAGTACAATGCTGGCTTGCCAAGGGACACAGCACTTATTACTAGCTGCCATTGACACACAGCTTACTTATTGAGAGGTGCAATACTCCTTTGCTCCAGTGGTGCTTTATTTGCTTACCTAGGGCAGCAGGAGTGGAGGAATATCCTAAGGGTTAGCGCAGTGGCTTGAGAACCCAGGGAACTCAGTTCAATTTCCACTGCAGCTCCTTTGATTCTGGGCAAGTTATTTAACCTGTATATAATATGAAAGCCGTTTTGATTGTAACCATATAAAGGCAATATATCAAAACCTGTCCCCTTTCAGCCCAGACCTTGGGGCACACTCGTTCCGTTGGGTTTTCAGGATATCTACAATGAATATGCATGAGAGAGATTTGCATGAACTGCCTCCTTTGTATGCAAAAGTCTATCTCGTACAAAATGCTGCTGTTTGCCTGATTTTTAACCTGAAGAAGTCTCATCGTATAACGCAATATTATAAAGAGCTTCATTGGTTATCTTTGGAGGCAAAGGTCATGTTTAAGTTTGGAACTATTTGTTATAAAGTTCTCCAGGGACAAATTCCAGGATATTTAATTGCACAATTTAATTTTTTTATTATAAACCGTCCTTTACGGATTATGTCCATTTTCACTGTTCCACCGGTAAAAAGGATGTACTCAAAGAGGTTTTTACATAGGTTGATTTCTTTTCAGGCTGCTAGTTGGGACGACGAATTTTGAAAGCTGTTAAGGCTGTCCTTTTCATAATTACAATTTAGAAAGTTACTGAAATTGTTTCTTTTTGTTAGATTTATGGGTAACTGAAAACCTGGTAATTTTCTATCACTAGAATCTTGTCTTTCACAAATTTTGTAAATCACTGTTATTGTGAAGCCTCTTTATTCTTTTGTACACCACAATGAACTGAAAGGTATTTGCAGTTTAGAAATGGAAAATATGCTGAATACCTGATTGGCTAGGTGTGCCTCAAGGACTGTGTTGAGAAGCTCTGGTCCAGGAGCATGCGTACTAGCAGTGGGTAGTTGCTTGCCTAGGGGCATACCTACAGCTCTTGGCTGAACCTTTCTTAAATATTTCCATGTGAAGGGAACAGGGTGTCACAAAAAACCCTGAATTTTTCAAGCTACAGTTTCCATCCTGAGCAAATCCTTTTAATTTATTCAATCATGAGAGCAATTTATCAAACAGATTATCCAAGTAAAATTCTTGTTTTAAAATTTGCCCTCATTTTCTATGGGTACTTTTTGCCTGTGTTGCAAAAGGGCAGGTTGAAAGGAAGGCAGAACAATTAAGTCTAAAAATGCCCCTTATAAAAAAACATAAGAATTGCCACACAGGATCAAACCAAGGTCTATTAAGTCCAGTATCCTGTTTCTAACAGTGTCCAGTTGATAGCTTATTCTAGAGATCTAGTCCATGATTTATGAACTTTTCCTCCAGGAACTTGTCCAAATCATTTTTTAATTGTAGCTAACTCATCACATCCTCTGGCAATGAATTCTAGGACTTTAGTTATGAGTTGAATTTAAATAAATCTTCTCAGATTTGTTTCCAGTGTATTACTTAAGGCAGGATACACAAAGCTCTGACACCACAGTAAAAATTACTGTGGGGGGGAGCTATTTTTTTTTGTAACTGGCAATGCTCAGTACAATAGCATGCAAATTATATGCATGTTATTCTTGAGGAGCATCGCTGGTAAAAGGGGGCGGAGCTGAACTTGGTGCCTGCTCAGAAGAGCAATCATTAGGCACAGCACCTGCCTGCAGCTCTTGCTCTTCCCTCTGCCCTCTGCTTCAAAGAGCTGGGCAGAGGAGAGAGCAGTGGCTGCTGGCTCCTGAGCCCCAGCTGATTGGGGCTTTCCCTGCCAGTGGAGCCCCGATCAACTGATCGTGGCTTCGCCAGCAGGGGAATCCCCGATCAGCTGGGGCTTCAGAGCCAGCGGGGGGGGGGGGGGGCTTTTCTCCCTCCAAAAAGAAATCCCTGGTAGTCTAGTGGGCTAGTTTGGACTTGCCCCCCCCCCCCCCCCCGACATGACCCCCCTCCAAATCCATCCCTCCATATTATACTGAAGACTAGAAGTAGGGATGGCCACTCTCTTCTGCTGGCAGGCAAATTATATGCATGTTATTCTTGAGGAGCATCGCTGGTAAAAGGGGGCGGAGCTGAACTTGCTGTCCCCCCCAGTACCCCCCACTCATAACTTCTACTGAAGACTAACAGGAGGGATGTCCATTCCCTCAAGCCAGCAGGCCTACTTCTTCAAAATGGTGGGCCTTCTCCTTCCCGGTGCATCCTGGGATGCACTGGGAGAGTCTTAAGGCCTTAATTGGCATCAGGGCCTTAGTAACTTCATTGTGTATACCCTAGTCTTTGTACTTTGTAAAAAATAAACAACTGTTTTGCATGTACCTGTTCCACTCTGCTCATTATCTTACAGACCTCTATCATATCTGGGGTTTCTGATTTTAGGTTTTAACTGATAAATGCTGATAAATCACCCCAATACAAAAAGTAAGATAGGTGTGTTTTGGTAAACAGTGGGAAAACATTACTTTCCCTAATATTCTCGCGCCCCTCCCATCCCTTGCATTTGCCACACTATTTTTTGTGCCATTTCTAACTGGAAACTTCCCCTGCCCAAATGTATGTGAATTGAGCTGGGGAAGGGGGCCATGTCAGAAGTAAGAGAGAACAGAAGCTGGATTAGGCCCACTCCCTCCCCTCCCTTTCCCTTCCCTGAAAGCTTCCTGGAAGGGAGGGATTGAAGTAGAACACCCCTGTTGTTCTGAGACTGGCATTTGAAATGAAGTGGCCAAACTATCCCTGAAATTAAGCCTTGAATAGAGCTTAGTAAATTGTAAACCACTTTGATGCTAATGGCCAAAAGGTGGTATAGAAAGCTCTTTGTATTAATTTGCAAAATAAAAAAGAAAATAAATCAAAATTCCATTAATAAATGATATGATATTCAGCAGTAGATTATGGAATAATGGTCATACTTGGGCCTTGAGCAGGAGGGTATATAGTTGGGTCTAGTAAATTTCAGCTGTGTGTCTTGCAGCAAAACACAACTTCCAACAAGGCTGCTTTCACTCACTCCCTTCCCCAGATGCATTTTTTTTTTGTTAGAGAGGAAAGCTATGGCTTGGTTTTGTATTAACACTGAGCAGCAGAAACCCTTCTTCAGTGGGAAGGCTAATAGAAATTGGCATCCAGATAGATTTCTTTAGTTAACACTGGCCACCGGATTTCTGACACTCTGGGTAGCAATAGAGTTTTCTACCTGCAATTCTTTTGTAAGAGAACAAGAATTTTAAGTTTCATATATAAGTGCCAAACTAGTTACAGTGGTCTTTATATGTCAATATTACTGTAAAACAGGACAAAGACTGAAACAGATGCCTCAAAGCAAAATCTAGCAAAGGAAATATTCTCTTGATTTTTAGTGACTAAAATAATTTAGCAGAGAAAACCAATAGTAATCTTGTCTCTTTCTTCTCCTTTTTTTTTCTCTTTGTTGTTCTGCACTAGTGGCTGCTCATCATAGAACAGCGAGGGAAGAACCTGGAGACAAAGTGAAAGTGACCTATCGAACCCACAGTCCCTTCCGGCAGCAGAAAGAGAGATTTGAGCAAAGTGATTGCAGGAGGCCAGGTAGAAAGGTGTTTTTAGCAGTCAACTACTGTTCCTTGACCACAGAAGAGTGAACTGATGTAGGAAAAATTGCCAAAGCATGTCAATAGCAGAGGGAGGATTTAAACCGAGAAGTCTTATAAAAGCTGCTGTACTAGATCAAATCATGGTGCCCAGCATCCTGTCATTGAGAGGGCCACAATCCTATTAGGCACTCCATAATATCAATCCACTAAAAGATTTTTCAAACTATTGTTTAAATTTATATCATGCTTTATGAAGCAGCTTATAATACTTTTAAAAGACACAAGGGGAATCTCAGAATGCCACTTGTCTGCTTGTTGGTTCCTGCAGTACAATGTGGCAGCACTCGTCACTGGCTCACCGAAATGTGCCCTCTATTCTAATTTATTTTTTTCTTTTTTATATTCTTCACACTGTTTCTGATTCTAATTTTTCATACTGTTTCTGTGCTCTTTAATAAATAAATAAATATGCTAATATCTTTAAAGTCATTTCCAAAATCTCAATTCATTTAATTTTTATCTCTTCCATATATATTTTCTTAGTCATTTCATTCATTTCAATAATTTATCATTCTTTCTGATTCATTTTCAAGTAATATATACTGAACATTTCTTGTCCCCTAGATCAGTGGTTCCCAACCCTGTCCTGGAGGACCACCAGGCCAATCGGGTTTTCAGGCTAGCCCTAATGAATATGCATGGTGCCGATTTGCATGCCTCTCACTTCCATTATATGCAAATCTCTCTCATGCATATTCATTAGGGCTAGCCTGAAAACCCGACTGGCCTGGTGGTCCTCCAGGACAGGGTTGGGAACCACTGCCCTAGATAACTTAGCTTTGTTAGTGCAATGTCGCTGTTACACTATGCCCTAATGCAGGGGTGTCCAATGTCGGTCCTCGAGGGCCGCAATCCAGTCGGGTTTTCAGGATTTCCCCAATGAATATGCATGAGATCTATTAGCATACAATGAAAGTAGTGCATGCAAATAGACCTCATGTATATTCATTGGGGAAAACATGAAAACCCGACTGGACTGCGGCCCTCGAGGACCGACATTGGACACCCCTGCCCTAATGAATCTCAATGAATTGAGATTTTGGTAATGACTTTAAAGATATTAGCATATTTATTTATTAAAGAGCACAGAAACAATTTGAAAAATTAGAATTAGAAACAGTGTGAAGAATATAAAAAAGAAAAAAAGAGATTAGAATAGAGGGCACATTTGGGTGAGCCACTTTGTACTGCAGGAACCAACAAGCAGACAAGTGGCATTCTGAGATTCCCCTTGTGTCTTTTAAAAGTATTATAAGCTGTTTCATAAAGCATGATATAAATTTAAACAATAGTTTGAAAAATCTTTAAGTGGATTGAAAGGGCCAAGCAGCAAGCGCTTGGTGGAAGCATACAAGAATGGGGCAAACATGGAGAAATTAATTTCCTTCCAGTGGTTGTGGATTACAGTTAAAACAAGCAAAAAAAGGGATGGGACAATGGACTTTCCACAATAGGAGCCAAAAAGGATTATGTAAAATAAATATTTATTATATCCATTCGCAGTAGTCTGCACCCGACACAGCACTGTGTTTTGGCTTAAAGTACGCCTGCTTCAGAGGTCACATATACTAGTCAGTGTCTCCTGGATTTTGTGTGTTTTGCTCTCTACCAATCCGTATCTGCTCAGATTTTAGATCTCGCCCCCCCTTTGGTCTGCAGCCCAGGGCTAGGTGCCTGTTCGAAGCTTTACGCTGTTCGATGAACTGAGTTTAATCACTTGCATGAAATCCAGTTTGGTCAATGTAGTTTGGAGTTGCCATGAACTATGTGATGATATGCCAGACTCTTTAAGTCAAATACTTAAACTGTTAAACATATCTTTTGTAGGCTTACCTGATCCTTATTTGAAACCAGCCAGACTATTTGCCTCCACTGCTTTCTGTGTTTGAGTTCAAACTCTTCCATGGCTCCTCTATCTCATTTCTCTGTAATTAATCCTTTAAAAGATGTCAGTTATCTTTCAAGTTTATTTAAAAATTTGATTTGATTGCAAAATCATCATCAATGTGATTTATAAATAACGATAAAATTGGGTAAAAAAGAAAAACACATAGATCAAACCAGACAGTTGATACAACTTTTGACCAAGCAAACACAGAAGGTAAAAAAAAAAAAGATTAAATAAAAGGGCATAGGTAATGAAACGATAGGATGGGGAAAAGGTAACCCGCTCAATTTTCACTTAACAGCATTATTAGTCCGCTAGAAAGTATTCTGAATTTATAAAATTTAAATAACTCCAGTGTTGCTTTGCTTTTATGGTTTTGATCTTTCACTGACTCTGCATGTTATCTGACGAGTTCAAAACAGTATGCAGACGATCCTTGAGATTGCTGTCTCACAAGGCTAATGAAGATGCCTCAGCGGTTGCAACAGTTCTGTTTTTAAGCTAGAATCCTAAAAGTGGGATTGCCTCAACATGATCATTTTTGCTCAGAGGTTCTGAGCCAAACAACAGCACAGCTATCGTTGCAGGAACTTCCAGTTCTGCAAAATGAGGTAAAATTTAAACATCCAGAGCACATAATATTTTTAGTTTCAAACCATTTTTATTGTAAGTGAAACACAGCAATCAGTATTCACAGCATCTGAAAACAAACATTACAGCATAGAATCATAATAAAGCACATCGTCATACACAGCAGAGCACATAATATTTTTATTGCTCTGGCTAATATCTTCACCAAGACTTGAGACTTATCAGATGGAGCAGGCTGGCACCTCACAGCTGATTGGCTAATGGTTAATATTCCACGTTCTGACTTTTAACATCCCACTGCATCCTTTCATCCAGTAGTTCTGGAATCGGAATGGTCCCAATGTTCCCTTAGCTGAAAACTGCCTTGCTTAGCAACAAGCGCAAACAACCACTGCCATTCGTAAGCATTCAAAACGGAGTTGAGGGATCCAGCCAGTCGGATACCTATTAGTGCCTTGCGTGAGTTACTCTTATTTCAGTCAAAATGATCTTGCAGATATTATCAATATTAATATGGCGAAGGCAAGCAGAGACTCCTCTTTAGAGCTTTCTCCTCCTCCAGCAATCACTGTCCCACTGATGGGAGCTGTACAGTCTTCTCCTCCCAGCCTGTTTTTTTCTTGTGCTTTTTACACTGAAATGAGTGTATGCTATTGCTGCTTGTTAGTAGTAGTTGTCAGACTACTACTAACATAGGCCTCAAATTAATATCGCTGTTTGCCTTTGAAGGTATTAGTTATGAAGTAAATCATTCCATTACAATAGTTGGACTTTTCTAAGTATATTTTGATATGTCTTCTCATTATGTTACTGCCTATGGGACTCTGCTTCCTCATAAGAATGATTTCTGGCACTTCTTTTTTCTTGAAACAAGTATGAAGCTTCGTCATTGTTCATGCAGAGGCCTCTTACTATGTGGTGGTCTGCAGTTTCTTTATATGGATATCTTCTTTTTTTTTTTTTTTTTTGATTTGAATTTTTTTATTCATTTTCTTATGTTACAACAAGTGAATTACATATTCTTTATACAAACTTATATATACACACTTGATAAGCTTACATATTGATAAATTATTTAAAAAAATAGATGCAATTAATATATCAGAATTTTAAAGTTACATATTTCTTATTAATTATAATAATAATATCCCATCCCTCCCTTTCAATCAAAATTCCATTAATTATATTATACATTTTAATTTTTATATATTGTATATTATTCAAAAATATGTTCCCCCCATTCCCTTCTAATCAAATTCTAAACATATCTAAAAATATCTTCTTAAAAGCATTCCCTGCCATGGATCTCTGCTGTCAGATCACAAGCTTTGTGAATCTTGAAATCAGTTGGCTAGTCACTGACTTCCATTGCCCTCACTAGCAGGATATTTTATTTATTCAGTTTTCCCAGGGGAGCTCAGAACGGTTTACATGTCTTTATTCAGATACTCAAGCATTTTATCTGTCATATGTTACATGTTACACTAGCAATGTCATTTCTGCTTGGTGAAGTGTAGGATATGTTTGTATTTTATATTTTTGGAAATCCATTTCTCAGAGGGGGTGCTTGATTCAAAGTAAGATCTTTCGTGACATTTATCTCCCAGTAAAAGAAGAAAAATGTAGATAGAGACCCCTTGCAGGACATCAATGAGAGAAGAAAGCTCTACTGAAACCTCTTTAGGTTTGTTCCCAGGGAGGAGAAATAAATTCTTAAAGAGCAGCATTAGTAATCCAGCATTTTTGATAATTCCACAAATCTAATGGTCTCAGGACATGTTTGACATAATACTCTGATACAGTTGTTGCTTATTTGATCTACCTCAGAAGGCTGAAAACTTAAGTCACATATTCTAGGATTTTAAACTACGACTTTCAGGTTTTTAGAGATGTTAAGGGCAGGTATCTGGAGCCACACCATTTCTGTGATTTGCACATACTGGTAGCAGTTGACCTGCTCAGAAGATCCTTCATAGTGAGAAGATCCCTGATGAGCACTACATAGGGGTTGCTGCTGCTGCTACTACTACTACTGATTCTTGTTGTTTCAAGTCCTGAATGCAGTCTCATTTTATTGTGTTTAATTTTTCATCTTATTTATCCATACCAGAGAACCGTTAGACCTAAAAATACCTAAGTTACTCTGTCACTCTTTACAGGATCTGGGTCAGCAACAGAGGAAGAAGAGGAAGATACCAGCAGTGAAGAATCAGAGGAAGAAGAGGAAGAGGAAGAAGAGGAGACAGGAAGCAATTCTGAGGAGATGTCAGAACAGTCAGCAGGTAAAGTTTAAAGTTATTGAAAGCATGTTTTAAAATATTTATCACTGTTGTTATTCCAAGCAGTACATAGTACATGTGTGAAGGGGCTGCCTTATCAGGGGAGGAGGGGACTGTATAAATCAAAGCCTTTTCATGAATTCAACATTTTGGTTTGCAGAAGAAGTGAGCGAAGAAGAGATGAGTGAGGAGGATGAGCGTGAGAATGGAAACCATATCCCAGTTCGTAAGTCTAAGGGATGTTAGCTATAGTTAATGGCTTGATTTCCATTGCCTTTTTTTTTATGTCATGCATTCCTCATCATCCTTCCAGACTAGTTCAGACATGTGGGTTTATACTCTCTTATCCTAGGACAAGCAGGCTGTATATGCTTACATGTGGGTGATGTCATCCATGGAGTCCAGATGGACAATATTAAAGTGTTAATATTAAATTAAATTAATTAAATTAAATTAAATTAAAGTGTTAATATTAAATTTAAAAAATTTTCAAAGTCTCAAGAGTGCGCCAGTTCCTTTCCACCCAATGTGAGCTTGCATGACCATCAGTTCTCAGCTTTCTGTGGAGCTGTTTTGCTTGTAGCTCTTCCAAGTGCATCAAACTTTGAGATTATTGGGAAAATTCTAGAAACGGCACCTAAGTTAATTAACGAACATTGTTTGAAACAGCAAAAAAAAAAATCAACATTAAACGCCTACCGGCATCTAAATAATAGACGCCGGAATCGCGCCTACATAGGCACTTTAGACTACCTAACACCACTATGGACGTGGCTAACGCTGAAAATAGTATTAGGCAGCCTAAAGCACCTACATAGGCGCAATTCATGACAAAGATAGGCACCAGAAATGTAGGCCCAGAAACCGTGGCCTACATTTCCAGTGACTATCTTTCATGGAGGTGTGATTCCATGTAGAGCGTCATCGCATGATTGACGTAATTGGTGGCCACTTTTTAAGCAGCCACTGATATCGGCACCCTATAGAGAATCCAGGCCTTTGTGTATTCCTGTTTATTATTTTTGTGTTTTTCAGTCATAGACTTTCATTTTTCTTCTTACCTTATTCCTGGTTAAAAGAAAATTTCATTTTTGACTGTTTTTCATTTTTGGGCCTTGGGCACTTCGAAGCCTGTTTTAAGGATGAGAGCATCGAAGTATTTTTAGCAGCCTATACCTTCCTGGACCAGTGAGTCCTTCGACCCTGCGTCGGCGATATTCCCCTTGATGACTAAGCTTGCCAGTGTCTCCAAGAAGTGCACTCAGTGTATCAGATCCATTTCGGCTACTGACCCACATAACTGTTGCATTCAGTGCTTAGGTCCTGCCCACCTTGCCAAGTCCTGTTCCCCGCTGATCTACTCTGCAGAAGAGGTCACTTTAAGGCAAGGCAAGCCCAATACAAAAAGCTTTTTGGTACAACATTCGGAACATCGAGGATGTCTTCAGACTCTGACAATAGCGCCCAAAGACTATCTTCTGCATCAGTTCTGGTGCAGGCATTGACACCGTGGTCCACACTACATCATTACTGCTGCCTCTATTAGGGGAACTAGCTAAAAAAGGAGGCGAAACACAAAAGTTCTTCCCCATCTAAACATGCATTTGCCTCGTCTCAAGCATCTACTCCATCCATGCATTCTAAACACGAACGCAGTGTGACAAGATCACCATCACTGCAAGTGGTGTCTCCTCATAGGCATGCTTTGTCATCGAGGTCACCAACACCTCGACACCCAACACAATCTGTACCGATGACTACCTTGGTACCAGTGCCTTCCTTACAAGACCAGATCAGGGAACTGTACAAAAGGAATAGGCTGGGATGCTGCAAACGCACTCTGTACCGATACCTGCAACAATGCATCTGATTCAGGTTATCTCACTATATCCCAGTTATCTGAATATATCCCAGAAGATCACCTCAACACTTTTCAACATATTTCCAGTGATCTTCAACATATTTCCATGTTCAGTCTTTGATGCCTTCAGTGTTACCTTTCTAGGACATCAGCAGTTTCAATTGCCATTAGGAGGCAGGCATGGTTTCAAGTATCCGATCTAGACACAAAAAAGTTCAAGAGCATTTAGCTAACATCCCTTATGCCAGAGATGAATTATTTGGTGACAAGATAGAAGAAGCTACTCAGAAAGTCAGAAGACATGAGGATTATATGACCACCTTGTCATTTGCTAAAGCATCTAAACTTCAAACTACAAAGTGTTTTTATAATCCCAATTTCTCTACTTATTATTCAAATCACAGGTATAATCCACTATCTATGTCTTCTAGAATTCCTGCTCAAAGGCGTCCCAGACAGCATTGTACTCAAAAATCACAATCCCAGGCTCAGCAAAAGTCTCAACAGTCTCTTTGGCTTTCTCATAGAGAGCTTAGCCAGCATTCATCATCTCTTCCTATTTGAGGCCATCTCACTCACTCTTACCTTGTTGGACCCTTGTAACATCAGACCACTGGGTCCTTCAAGTAGTGAGCCAAGGCTATATCCTTCATCTCCACAAGAGACCTCCAAGAGAATCCAGTTTCAATTTCCATCATAAGACCCTCCTTTATCAGGGGTTGTCAGCCCTCCTCCAGCTTAGTGCTATAGAGAAAGTTCCTCTACAGGAGAAAGGACAAGGGTTATACTCCAAATATTGTCTCATACCAGAAAAGACTGGAAAAATATTTGAGAAGGAGAAATTTTGAATAGTCTGTCTGGGGACCCTACTACTTCTGTTAGATAAGAACTGGCTTTGCTCTCTAGATCTCAAAGAAGCCTACACACGTATTCCCATCCTACTGGCACTCGGGAAATACTCATTTCCAGTACAAAGTACTCCCATTCAGACAAGCATCAGCACCCAAAGTATTCACGAAATGTTTAGTAGTAGTGACTACAATCCTCTGCTCACACAGTTTTCACATGTTCCTGTACCTGGACAACTGGTTGATCAAGGCCCCAACAGCTCAACAAGCTCACCAAGCTATGAATTCAACAATACATCTACTAGAACTTCTTGGATTTGCAGTCAACTACCAGAAATCTCACTTCCAACTCACTCAAATTCTAGAGTTCATTGGAACACTTCTGGGCACAACTCAAGCTTGTGCCTTTCTGCCACAACAGAGACTCCACACTCTGATTCATATCTGCCAGAAGGTCTCTCTTTAACGCATCACGGCATGCTAAATAATGCGTCTCCTAGGCCACATGACATCTACAGTTCATGTAACTCCATTTGCCCATCTTAATCTCAAGGATCCTCAGTAGACACTCTCAACCCAATGGTCTCAAGCCACCGGAGCACTATCCCGACGATTTCAAGTGATCTCAGAACTGTATCAGCCCCTTCAATGATAGTTATCACCAAGCAATCTTTCCAGAGGCCTTATCTTCCAAACTCTACCACATCAAAAAATATTAACAATGGCTGCTTCCATGATCGGTTGAAGAGCTCATTTCAATGGCCTACAGACTCAAGGCAGCTGAATTCCTCACGAGAAAACTCTCCAAATTAATCTCCTTGATCTTCGAGCAATCCACAGTGCTCTATGCACATTCCAGGATCGTCTCCTCAATCAAATAGTACTCATTCGTACAGACAACCAAGTAGCCTTGTACAATGTGAACAAACAATGGTGGTACGGGGACTTGCAGGCTCTGCCAAGAAGCAACCCAAGTCTGGTCTTGGGTAATTCCTCGCAACATTTTCCTGAAAGCAGTCATATCAGAAAAACTGGCAATCTGAAGATTGCACAGAATCTCTATATAGGATGATATCATCAATCCAATGTTTCTCCTATTAGCAATCCCATCTGCTGGTAGGAGAGCATAAACTCATGTGTCTGAACTGGTCTGGAAGTATTCAAGGAAATAGAACTTGCAGTTAAGCGCTAATTTTTCCTTAGCTTTTAAGATAAAGCTTTTATCATTATGAACTTTTTTTTTTTTTTCTGGCACACTGAGGAAAGCTTTCCAGGAGTTCAGGGGTTCTCCAAGTTGGGATTGGGTTTTGGCCACATGTTTATTCTGACCTCACAGTTACAGAGTCACGTTTTGACCATGACTCAGGAGAGAGTGAAGATGGGGAGGAAGATGAAGATGAAGTTGGTGAGGTGTCCCCACATTCCATTGCAGTGACCGAAGGAGACTATGCACCTGATTCTCCAGCTATTTCCCCCATTGAGTCGAAACAGGAATTACCAAGATACCTGCCTGCACTTCAGGTTTGTTCTTGGAAAACATATCTCATTGTACACTTCTCCCTCCGCATTCACGGTTTCAGCATTCGCGGTTTTGATTATTCACGGTTTTTAGCTTGCTGGTTCCTCCCCCCAAATTACATCAGCTTGCATAGAGAAATCGCTGATTCCAAGCGTTTACAGAGAAAATCGCTGATTCCCGGCACTTTCTTCACCGTGTTTTGCCTCTCCTTCAGAACAGGCCAGGTCTCCCACCATGTTGTTCGTGGCTTCACTATATTCATAATGGTTTTTAATAGAAAACAGCAAATAACATATGAAAATGTTATTCATGGTTTTTCTGTATTTGCGGTTCTGTTAATCCCCTATCACAGCGAATAAGGAGGGAGAAGTGTACAAGGGTTACTGTGACAGCACATGGAATCTTCCTGTATAAATCTCATCTTACAGTAATGCATGATACAAGATTTAATAGTTTCTCCCTTTCATTATTTTCATGACTGTATTTAGTAACTGGGACTGCATTAGTTATATTCTGATTGTCGGTGCTGATTATTTGTGCTATAGAGCAAAGAGTGTTTCAATAACTATATTTTTCTGCTGCCATGCTCTAATTGGGCTCTCCTCTCCACAAATGAATTGAAACATAATTAAAAAATTAGCATCAAGCAGTTTGTTTTGCCAGCTCAGGATATGTATATTGCTGTTAATCATGGGTACCTGTTTTCCTAGGGCTGTCGCAGTGTGGAGGAATTCCATTGTTTGAACAGGATTGAAGAGGGAACTTATGGTGTAGTTTACCGAGCAAGAGATAAAAAGACTGGTGAGTGGAAATAGAGTACAGAGTAGAAAATGACACGGGGACAAATATTTCACCATCCCTGCAGGAACTTATTTTCCCATCCCGTCCCCGCGAGTTCTTTTCCTGTCCCTGCCCCATTCCTGCAAGCTCTGTCCTCATCTGCACAAGCCGCAAACACTTTAAAATCATAAGTAGCAACATTCTAGAGCTCAGATTGTGATGTCATAATGCCTCATTCCACCAATGCCTAAGCTCCGTCCTCATCTGCTGAAGCCTCAAACACTTTAAAATCATAAGTGTTTGAGGCCTGTGTGGTTAAGGCAGAGCTTCCAGGAATGGGCCAGGGACAGCAACAGAATTCGCGGGGATGGGAAAGGGGAATTGAGTTCCTGTGGGGACGGGGAAATATTTGTCCCCATGTCATTCTCTAGTACAGAGATTAAACTAGAGTTTGCATCCAAGTGCTGCTTCGAAATCAAGCTGGTTCACCTGGAGCTGGTAAGAGTTAGTACTCTTTTTAGATTTAAAATGACAAAATCACAAAGGGAGTGCTCTGACCGAGCTTTACAAAGACAAGTTTGAGTTATATTCTACTCGCATCACTTTGATCACCTTTTTTGCACAGAGTCTTGAAAGACCCGCAGGAGGTTTTTCATGCCTATGAGGTTCCCCGCCTGAACACCTTAAGCCATTGTTGTGGCGGTGGGAAGGCCTTTTCTGAGGCTTTTTCCTCCTGAGTGGTCTGTTCCAGACTCGTGTTTAGCTATGTCTCTTCGCTGCACTGCCTTTGTGATTTTTGTCATTGTAAATCTATATTGGCTCTTCACTTTGTCTGAATGATTTACACTAAGAGTTAGTACTCTGGACATTTAATCTTGGAGTATTTTTTTATCTCCTCACCTTGGAGTATCCCTCCTCTGCATTTCAGAGCTAATGTACAGTTGATAAAATGTTGAGCCCCTTTTTCATAATCCTGCAGTGCTGTTATACAGTGCATTCCACTGGTAACTCTTGATATGCGAGAAATAATATAAAGTATTGGCAGCTAGGATCCAAAGCATTGAAGCAGTATGACAACCAGTATTTTTCCCAGTAATGGCCTTTGATCTCACAGCAGCCCCAGGGACATTTTCAAAAGTGATAGTGGTGTTCACAGCCTTTCTCTGACATTTTCTATTTTGATTCCTGACTCATCAGAGCAAGCACACAGTTCGCAGTAAGAGTGGCATGTCTTGTACAGCTGCTTCACTATTGCAGTGGGGTGATTTAATATCATCAGGAGCAAACTAGTTCCCTCACAGTCCTGGATTATTTGGGAACAAGTTTCATCACAAAGTGGTAGAATGTGTTCCTCCTTCAGCAAATGATAGTAAAATCTAATAGGCAGGTTCATCTTGTCCAGTTGGCAGCCTCAGGCTTTGGGCTTTCCTGTATATACCCACAGGTGTTGCAGTGTTCTCCCCAGAAATTTTTTCCAGCTGGGTGGCATGAAAAAGTAGCCGGGTGGGCGGGGTGGGGAAATTTGGTAGTGGGGAAAATTAAATGTATACTATTTTTATTAGTTAATTATTATTATTTTCCAATGCTCGATATGACTTCCTTTTTTAAGGTTTGACACTTTACTAAATTTAAGAAGTATCCAATTCTAGAAGTGAATAATTAGATATTCACTCTCTTTCAAATAGTATAGAGGTTTAAAAAAGGGAAATGCGTTAATGAAGTCATTAGGTTCAATCTAACCATTTATTTCTGCATGAATTTAAACAACTAAAAAAAAAAAAAGATAAATATAGCTCATCCAGTCATACAAGAAATGGCTGTACAACACCTCTAATAATGTTTTGATCACTAGGTTCCTTCCTGAGGTCTCACTGAGGATATGAAATAGATGCTATCCCCACTTCCAGACCTCTTCCACATAATTTATGCAGAGGTGTTACTGAGCCTTGAAGGGCACCTGTGTGATTGATCTTTATCTGCTTCTTTTTTATTTTGCTATACTGCAAAGTAAGAGCTAGGGCAAAACAGTATAGGTAAAGATGCAGGTAATAATTAGCAATGTATAAAAAATATTTTATTTTTATTTGCTTATAATGTCATTTGAAAGCTGCTTGATGATAATACAACTTTAATTTAATTCTTTATAATGGGTGTGTCTGTGTGTTGGGGGGACAACACCTATGTCAACAGTAAAGTTAGAATAGGGTCATTAAATCCAGTGGTGTACCTAGTATATATGACAGCCAGTGCTAATCATTTTTTTAACAAACCCTCCTCTATATAAAAAAATATATTTTTTAGTAATAATCCATGAGTCACACAATAAGGGTGCATCTAGGAAAAGGCAGCATCTTAAACACTGCAGTGAGCACGATAGCACCAACACACGCATTGTAAAACTAAACAAACCAGATCCTACACAGTCAATTGATCCCGTAGTCGATGCTAACAGAAAACCATGTCCTTTTCATACACACAGAACACAGATACACCCTCGCCCAATATGGAATAATCACAAACTAAAAATAGAAATATGTAGACAAAAGTTAAACTGAACAAAGAAACCAGACTCTGCATACAATGCAACAGCATAGAAACAGTGACACATGTCCCCTAATACTGTGCAAAATATAAAGACAGTAGATGTAAATTTGAAAAAAACTTCTACATAAGTCACCACTTTACAAATTAACAAATAGAAATAAAATAATGAGAAATATGAAAATACCATTTTATTGGACTAATCCATTTTTCAATTAGCTTTCAGAGGCCAAATCTTTCTTCAAGACAGTACAGTATACATCTGTTATGGTATCCTGTCCTGACCTGAGGAAAGGGGTTTATTCCCCCCCCCCAAAATTGCCTTATTTCCATTTCCTATTGATAAATTTTAATCAATACAGTTACAATACTACTTGATTCTACGTAAAGCAACAAAAATATTTTTTTTCTACCTTTTGTCGTTTCTGCTTTAGTCATCTTCTCTTCACTCTCTTCTTTCTATTTAGCATTTGTCCTCGCTCCCTTCCATGCAATATCTGTCCTCTCTCTTTGCCTCTTCCACCCTGCCTCTGCCCTCTCTCTCTCTACCCCTTCCATCTACTGTCCATCCTATCTCTGCCCCTTGCATCCACTGTCCACCCTTTCTGCCTTTTCCATCCAGTGTCTGCCCTATCTCTGTTCCATATGGTATCTTCCCTCTTTCTATGTCCCTTCAATAAACTCTATATCCTGTGCCCTTTCTCTCCTTTGTACATGATTTATTTCAGCTTCAACCCCTCTCCATTTATTGTCTCCACCCTTCCCCTATGCTCTGGCATCTCTCTCTTCTCCTTTCCTTCCTTCCTTCCTTCCTTCCCACTCCACCCCTTGATCTGACATCTCTATCTCCTTCCCTTCTCTCCCCCCTCTCCAGTATCTGCCTCCTGTCTTTCCCCTTTGGTCCAGGCTTCTCTCTTTCTCTCCGTCTTTTTTCTGTGAGGAGATCATATTGATCTTGAACACTGAATAATTCTTCCACATTCTCCATATCACTGTACTGTAGTCTGGTCCAGCAGACTGCTTTGGCACTATTACATGGGTAATAGTAAATTCATTATGCATCAGCTTTCCACACAGAATGCCACAAGTCTTTATTTCTTGTGCTGTGTTTACATCTGCCAGCAGCAGAAACTTGTGAGACAGATCCCTTGGCAATACTACACTTTGGAGCCCTTTGACCATCTGGTTCTGTATGGCTGCAGGCTTTAAAGCTCTGTTTACTGGAGGAGACTGTCCAGCATACATAGTTGCATCGCTCTTAAGGATCTGGTCAGAGATTACATTAGACAAGGTAGTATTTTTAGGCATGGAAAAACAGGACATGTTCTCCTCAATCTGCTCAGATGCCCTTTAATGTTCATCTGATCTCGGGCTAAATCTTGCCTCCTGAGCTGATCTTCAAAGGAGAGCGGAGTGAGAGCCATATCGGCAGTGAGATCCGTTTTGGGCCGCATGTTGTGCAGGGCTGGACTAAGGCAAGTTGTAAGCTTCCTTCTATCGCTGACCTAACTTCCATAAGTCAGCAACGGAGGGAAGCTTACAACTCGCTGCTCTCGCTTGCTTCGGGCCTTCCTCATTGCCGTTCCTGCCTTCACGGAAACAGAAAGTAGGCAGGACCAATGTTCCCTCTAAGGATTGATGAGGTGTGTGCAAAAAAAAATATGCATGAGCGACAAGTTACATATTCCACAAAATTATGAGCAGGCACGGAGGACGCATTTTTAAACAAATGTAGTTTATCCTTGTACTCCTTATGTATTTTTAATCATCTATGGATATGTTTGTATGTTTATTGTTCAAATGGTTTTATTTATTTCCCAAAATTTATTTTTGTTATACACATTGAAAATATTTGATATTGCGTTTAAATCAAAATCTCAATAAACTTGAAACGAGTGCCCATGAGATTGTGGGAGGGTTAAATACTCAAAACTTAGAAGAATAACAATTTACTTAAAGTTTTTGCTTCGCCAGCTTTCTGGTATCTTTACATAATGCAGTGGTGTACCTAGCATATGTAACACCCGGGGCCCATCATTTTTTGGCACCCCCCCCCCCCCATCTTTACGAAAAACATGATTTTTAGTAACAAGCCACATGTCACACATGAGTACCTAGGAAAAGGCAGCATCTTACATATTGCAGTGAACAGTACATCAATACACCCATTGTAAAACTAAACAAGCCAGACCAGCACAGATCAATCCTACACCGTCAATCCTAACAGAAAACTATGTCTTTCGAACACACAGAACACACCTTCGCCTAGTATGGAATATGTAATCACAAACTAACCCCTCCCTCTTTTACAAAACTGTAGTGTGGATTTTAGCTACAGAGGTAACAGCTCTGATGCTCATAAAATTCTGAGCATCAGAGCTGCTACCACCATGGCTGGTGCTAAAAAACGCTTCACAGTTTTGTAAAAGGGGGGATAAAATAAAAATACATAGACAAAGGTTAAATTGAACCAGCAAGAAGTTGGACTCTGCATACAATGCTTCACAGAAACAGTGACACATGTCTCCTAAAGCAATAAATAAATAGAAATTTTTTTCTACCTTTGTCTTCTGTGGTTTCTGCTTTCCTCATCTTCTTGTAACTCTCTTCCTTCCATCCACTGTCTGCCGTCTCTCTTCACCTATATGGCATCTTCTCTCCTTCTATGCCCCTTCCAGAAACTGTATGCCTCCCCCTTCCATCTCTCCTTTCACCCCCATTGGTCTGGCATCTCTCTCCTCGCCTTCCCTCTCCCACACCTCTCCTCTGCAATCCCTTTCCCTTTTTTCCCTCATTTCCCTTTTCAATTTATTTTCTGCATCTGTCTAGATTATGTTCTTACTACCCTCTCATCAATGTCCTTTTTTACTGTCTACCTAAAGCTTGCCACCTCTTTCCCTCACCCCTCCAGTGTTTCCCTAACTCAATCCTTTTCTCCCCATCATGTGTCCTCCTTTTATTTATCCTCTCCTTCCATCATGTACCCTCTTTCTCCAACCCTTCCATCTAGTACCTTCTCCTCTCTCTGTCCACTTATCATCCAGCATCTGCTCCCCTCTTTCTCGTCCCATTTCCTTCTGGCATTTGCTCCCTTATCTCTCCCATCTGCACTTCCATCCAGCATAGGCTCCCCACTACCATCCAATGTCTGCCCTTTCTCCCTCCATCCACCCCTCTTCAATCAGCATCTTCCCCCTTTCTTTCCCTCCAATATCCTTCCCCCTTATGTCTCTCCCCTTTCTCTGTAGATCAATTCCATCAGCACCACCCTTCCATACCACCCTGCCCCCTTTCTTTCCCTCCACCACTCTTCCATTCCAGCAGTCCTGCTCCTTTCTCTCCCTTCATGCAGCAAGGTCCCGCGATGATTGTAGCTGCCTGCTGCCAATCCACCCCACTCTGATGTACTTGCTCTAGAGCGGACTCAGCAGCCGCATGCTGGAAGGGCCCGTGATGACTCATCTGCTGGCTCTGCTCTGGAAGAAGTAAGTTACGTTGGAGGGGGTGGACCCGGCAGACGCAGGGAGTTGTGGCAAAGTCCCGAAGCAAGTTGTAAGCTGACCTGTCTCCTATAGCGAACCCATGCTCCGGGGCGTGTGCATGCCGACTTCCCTTCTCTTCCCCCCTCAGGACGTGACTTCCGGTTTCGGAGAGAAGCGGCATTCACATGTTAGAGCCCCGGAGCATGGGTTCAAGTCGCTTGCTGGCGTTAAAAACTAAAAAAAAAAAAAAGTCAGGCTCCTGCGATTCAAGCTGTGCCGAGTCAGCCCGGTAAATCTCCAAACCGGTGAGAAGGTTTTTTTTTTTTTTTTATGTTGAGCAGAAGGCAGCAGCAGCAGGATTGCCATCGAGATTACAGCTGGGCGCTCATCTAAATTAGCTGGGCGGAGCGCCCGGCTGAAAGGCCCTGGGGAGAACACTGGTGTTGAGAGCTGCAACCATAGTTGCAAACATTTGCCTTCTACAGAGCTCTCTACTTAGCCAGTCGTCTGCTTAATTCCAGAGCTATGTGTGCCATCTCCCAGGGGTGTAGTAAGCAAGAAACAGTGGCTTCACTTGCCCATCCAGCGCAGAAGAATAATCTGCTGATTGTGAAAACTGGCGCCAGTCTTTTTTTTTTTTTTTTTAAATCTTTATTCATTTTCAAGTCTTACAAGTGTATAATATTCAATCAGAAAAATTTTTAAACAAATCACTTGACAATCTTACTTATAATCCCTAAATATATAAATATAAAAGAAACCCCTCCCACCCACCCATTTATTAATACTAGAACAATTGACAATTATTATCTTTCCCAATCCCACCCCCCCTATACCTTATCTAATACCAAGGTGTACCAATAAGTAATCAATGGCCCCCAAATCTTTTTAAACTTATGATAATTTCCTTGTTGCATAGCAAGCACCCTCTCCATTTTGTAAATATGACATACTGAATTCCACCAAAAGGTCAGAATCATATCTTGTCGCTCTTTGATAGCTCACTTTGCAGAAATACAGAACATTCAGGTGCATACCTCAACAGATATTTTTCCAAGGGATTGGGAATTGTACAGAAAGTCCTTCAGTCTCATAAGAGTTGGATGGGTGCTCTCCTGTTGAACCTGGTTATGACAAAGGCTAACATCAAATCTGTTTTATAGTTGTGAAAAGATCACAGTTCTGAGAATCTGGATATGGTGGCCCAGAGTTGAGTATCCTGTGCATAATTCCTCCCTGGCTGATGATAATTCATTTATTGCAAAAGATTGCTGTTTACCCTTGCAGGTTGGTTCTGGGGGCTTCAGATTGGCCTAGAGAACCTTGGTTGGCAGACTTATTCAGATATGTTGTGTTTGGAACTTCATGAGGTAGCTCCCTTTCAGTTTTCCATGGTGAAAACATGGTCCTCCTTGCATACATTCACAGATCACTATAACCTGAATGTGGCTGTGAGACCAGAAGCTACACTTACAGGTTCTTTGGGCAGAGGTACAGAATCCCTCCAAATCAAAGATTGCTTTGTTGCATTTTGTAGGTTCTGGACTGGTCTGAGGAGGATGCTTAGGAAGAAGAAATTAGGTCTCACCGAACAATCCTGGTTCCCTCCTTGTTCCAAGGCCTATGCTGTCCGCTTGATGAGCTCCTGCTTTCATTCCTGTTTTCTGTTCTAAATATAGAAGTATGAGTTTCATTTTGGAAAGTTGGTTATCCTTCAGTCCTAGTATTCCTAGTATAACAATGGCAACCTTGTTACGGAGGGGAACTGGAAATCAGGTTGGAAGTATCATTGTTTTGTTATTGAAACAGCTCAAGCTGCATGGTGCTCTTACAGGGCAGAGATGACAACACAGTTTTCTCTGTCTCCATCTTCTCGTTGGTGGATATAAGGAAAGAAAATTAACAGATAAGACCTCATTTCTCCTTACCTTTCTCATGCAGACTTATCTCGTAAATTGTCATGCACAAGGAAAATAATCTACAGTGTATAATGGACTTACGCATTTACTGTTCTAGATTTAGAATATTTATTTTTTTGCTCTTCTTTTTGTTTGTTTTAGAAGAAATAGTGGCTCTGAAACGGCTTAAAATGGAAAAAGAGAAGGAAGGATTCCCAATAACATCCCTTCGAGAAATCAACACTATCCTAAAAGCTCAGCACCCAAATATAGTCACTGTCCGGGTGAGCAACACTGCAACCCCAGCCAATGGGAATGGGGATAGAAAACAAGAAGCAGGAATTCAGGCTTTGCTTTTAGTTTAGAAAATGTTTTTTTCACTCTTATTACTGTACTGGCTTTTTTTATGTGTGTGCATTTTTAAAATAGGTTATTCTAGCAGTGTTCTTTAAGAAACTGAATTCCTTGTGAGCTATAATACCTTTTGTAGATGCATGCTTGTCCTGTCTCTAAATATGACATGACCTTTGCTGGATAACAGATCTTGGCTTTTTTTGTCCCTTTTATTCCTTATTTTTTTCTTTTCTCTTGATTATGGATTTTATTTTGATTTTTTTTTTTTTTTTTTCAAATTCTTTATTCATTTTTCATCTTTCTTCAAGTACACAATATTACATCAATTAAATCATACACATCACTTGAAATTCTTTCAATTGTCAACTTAAATATATAAAATATCTCCCTCCCCCACCCACCCTTTTCACAAGATTTTATTTTGATATACTTTTCAGGAAATAGTGGTTGGCAGCAACATGGACAAAATCTACATTGTAATGAATTATGTAGAGCATGATCTGAAGAGCTTGATGGAAACGATGAAGCAGCCTTTCTTACCAGGTATAAGCCAGAGAAGCAAACTGTAGAGCCACATGACGGCTGTTCTACATAATAAAAAAATGTGTTGATCTACATTTAAAAAAGAAAACCCAACCCAATGTTGTCCGTTATCAAGCAGGTTCCATTTTGTAGAGAGGGAGAGATTTTTCCCACAGCTTTTTTTATTTTTATTTGCAGGAGAGGTGAAAACTTTGATGATTCAACTACTGCGTGGTGTCAAGCATCTTCATGACAACTGGATATTACACCGAGACTTGAAGACCTCCAACCTGCTGCTCAGTCATGCTGGCATCTTAAAAGTGAGCAAAACAAGGCCCTGTACTTCTCGTCCATGAATCCTGCACTTAAATTAAACCCAGCACAGCTTGGCTTAACTTGTCCTGGTCTACCCCTCGGCCATATTTTCTCATATCTGCAAAAAATATGCATCCATTTGGAAATGGTGCTTCTTTAGCACTCTCCAGACCAGTAGAGGTTAATCTTTACGAATGGGTATATATCCAATCATGACCAGCAGGTGGAGACTGAAAACAAAACTGTGGGACAGTATATAATATACTCCCTTCTCTATTTACATCAGTCTTCTTTCAGTCTCCAGCAGGTGTTAAGTGATCTGTACCCATCTCCCTTGGTAGGGCTGTTGGAATTTGTTTAGGGGGTTTCTAGTCCCTGTTTTTGGCCGGACAGAGCTTGGGCGGGCCCTGTTTGGGGGTCCGTCCGACCTCGGGGGTGTCAAACCGGGCGGGTCTCGAGCGGGGTCCCTCCCCCCACTTCCTCCACCTCCCCACATTTTTTTAGAGGAGCCTCAGCAGTAAGCCTTGCCCCCTAAATCAAGCAAGGCATATTGCTTCGAGAGCCTGTGGAGTCTGTTCTGTAAAAAAAAAAAAAAAATCCTGAGGTAGTGCTGGTCTGGAGGGTTGTTTCCCTTTAAGAAAACTGTATTTTACTGTATTTTTTCATCTAACCGGCACTTTTTTATAGCTAGGTCGCGTATGGAGCAATTGTGCCCTTCTCCGGGGGAGTGGGACACAATTAGGTCCTGCCGCGAGGCACTCGCGGCCGGACTGAAATCAGTAGCTTGGCCCGGTGAAGTGGTGGAGCTCCGTCAGCAGCGGCTGCAGGCGCCCAGAGCTCCCCGCCGATGGTGCCTCGCGAGTCGGCTGGGAGCAGTGGGGAAGCCCGGTCTTCCCCAACCGCCCACGGAGGGATTCCCCGAAGGATTCCCTCTCAGCTGATTTTTTTTTTGACAGCTGATGCCGACTTGCCTGTTTTAGCGGCTGGGACTGTTCAGCCTTCTCAGCCGCTACAGGCCATGGAGGGAGCATTTTTGGCGGGAACTTCGCCATTTTCTCTGTCTGGCCCCTCCATTTTGTCTGCAACCTCAGGTGACCTTCCCCCTGTATTGCAAACACAGGGGCAGGTTTCAGCAGGGACCCCTGCTGGGGCAGGGAGTCCCTGGGGACCCCCAGGGGTTTTTGTCCCCAATTTAATTTCTTTCTTTGTGCAGGCAATTGGGGGTCCCACGTGCACCTGGGGGGTTTCGGGGGTGGTTTCCCTCCGCGCCCCCTATGGCTTTGCCTCCCTCTTTTCGTGTGGCGTCCCCTCTTCCTCCTCCCTCATCCAAGCGCCCGCGGGGGGGCTTGGATTGCGAATTGGTGGTCGGAGGAGCGTGTTGGCATGGTTGAAGACCTGGCTGCTTTGGCGGGCTTCCAGGATCCTCTAGAGGGGACGCCCGCTGGCAGCGGGGCGGCGGGTTTCCCGTCTTCCAGAGCAGATGCGTCCGTGGTGCGCTTTTTATTCAGAGGGATGAGCTTTTAGACCTGATGTAGCAGGTCTCCTTGGTGCTGCATTTTTGAAGTTGCGCCACCGGAGACCCCACGTATGGGGCCCCTCTGCTTCAGGGGGTCTGTCCTGTTTCCCGCTCTTTTCCTGTGCGTCAGGATTTTCGGGATTTTGTGTTGGCGCAGTGGCCTACGGGTGCCATTTCGTTTGGTGTGCGCCTTGGCTCATGGGTATCCCATCCCGGAGGGGGATAGGGCTACCTTAATTTTGCCAATGGGGGACGCGGTGGTCTCGGCACTTCCTAAGCGGCATACCTGTAATGTAATTCTACTGGAAATGCCCAGATATCATCTTTATTGTAATCCGCCTAGAACCGCAAGGCACAGGCGGAATAGAAATCCCTAATGTAATGTAATGTAATACCGTGCCTGTTATGGACGGTTCTGCTCTTAGGGTCTCTGAGGAGCGTACGTTAGAGACACTTCTTAAGTATAATTTTGATGTCTCTGCCTTGGGGGTCCAGGCGGTTATTTGTGTGGGGCTGGTGGCTCACACTGTGTTTCGGTGGTCTGAGCATGTCCTGGATCGTGAGTCTGATGACTGGTCCTTAGTGGATCAGGAGGTGGTGAAGTTTGAGATGACTGCCTCGTTCCTCTCGGTTGTTCTTTGTGACTTGGTGCTGCTAAGTCTGGGACTTTTGGTGGCCGCATGCTGTACCTTGTGGCTTCAGCGCTTGGTCGGCGGTTGCCGTGTCCAAAACTGAACTTCCCAAAATTTCCCTTTCGGGGGTTGTTTTTTGTTTAGAGAGGACTTAGTTCCGGTGGTTCAGACTCTGACGGACTCTGAGGTGCCCCGTCTGCCTGAGGACCGTGCCCGCCCGGCATCTCGGGTTGGCATTGCCCGGGGGCGTCTGCGGGAATTTCGCAAGTTTCGCCTGGGGCATGGGACTGCTTCTTTCCAGGCTTCCGGTTTTTCCCAGGGGCCGGTTGGCTTAGCGCATGCAGTCTTTTCAGGGGGCCCGTCGGGGGGCTGGGAGTTCCCCCCCGGTTCCCTGCTGCCCGTCCTGCGCGATGTCTCTTTGCCGGCACCCCCTTTGGTTCCCGTGGGTGCCCGGCTTCGCAACTTGTTTCCCAAGTGGGCCAAGATCACGTCCGATCAGTGGGTCCTGGTGGTGGTGCGGGACGGTTATGTACTTGAATTTTGCCCGCTCTCTGCCGGATCATATCTAGCCTCTCCATGTCAGGTGGCATGGGAGACGCTAGCCTTTCGCCAGTCCTTCAGCGCTTGCTAGATCTCAAAGCAGTTGTCCAGTGTCCCCTCAGGACTGCGGTATCGGCTGGTATGCCATTTCCTTTATGGGGCCCTAAAGGGAGGGGACCTTTCGGCCCATCCTTGGTTTAAACTGAGGTCAACAGGACTCTCAGAATTCCCTTTTATTCGCATGGACACACTGCAGTCTGTCCTTCTGGCGGTTCAGCCGGGGGAGTTCCTGACTTCTCTCGCTCTGGCGGAGGCCTACTTGCCTATTTCCATTCGGGCCTCTCCTCAGCTCTTTCTTTGCTTTGCGATATTGGGTCTGCACTATCAGTTCTGTGTGCTTCCCTTGGGCCTGGCCACGACTCCCGGACGTTTGCCAAGTTGTTGGTGGTCGTCACGGCAGCATTGCAGTCAGAGGGCATTCTGGTGCATCCCTTCTGGGATGACTGGTTGTTTCGGGCGAAGTCGTTGCAGGAGAGCGCCCGAGTTACGGCTCGGGTGGTTGAGTTTCTCCGGTCACTGGGCAGGGTGGTCAACCTTTCCAAGAGTCGGTTGGTCCCCGCTCAGCATCTGGAGTACCTTGGGGTTCTGTTCGACACCTCCTTGGGGAAGGTCTTCCTTCCAGAGGCCCGGGTAAGCAAATTGCAATCTCAGATTCGCCTTCTTTTGGCGTCCCGGTGTCGTCGGGTGCAGGATTTCCTCCAAGTCTTGGGGTCGATGGCAGCGTTCCTGGATGTTGTGAGGTGGGCGCGGGCCCACATGTGTCTCTTCAGTATGCTCTGCTCCGTAGATGGTCACCCCAGAGGCTCAGTTTGGAGGTCCCTGTCCCTCTGCGAGGCTTGGCGCGCTGCAGTCTTCTTTGGTGGCTCCAGACCTCTCATCTGGTCCAGAGGATGAGTCTGGATTTATCGCAGTGGACGGTGCTTCTCACGGATGCCAGTCTCCTCGGTTGGGGGTGCTCAGTGTCTAGGTCACTCAGCTCAGGGCACCTGGTCCATGGAGGAGGCATCCTGGTCGATCAACATGTTGGAGACCAGAGCCGTCCCTCTGGCGCTGTTAGCCTTCCGCTCCCTCTTGATGGGCAAGTCGGTCAGAGTCCGGTCTGACAATGCCACAGCGGTGGCTTATGTCAATCGTTGAGGCACCAAGAGCGCTCAGGTGGCGGAGGAGGTGGCTCGGCTCATGCTTTGGGGCGGAGTCACGCCTTCTGGACCTCTCGGCCTCTCACATGGCCGGGGTGGAGAATGTTCAGGCGAACTTCCTCAGTCACATCTTAGATCACAGAGAGTGGTGTCTCAGCCCTGTGGCTCTTCAGTTGATAATGCAGGCTTGGGGTCAGTCCCTGATGGACCTGACGGCCACGAGTGGCAATGCCGAGGTGTTCCGCTTCTTCAGTAGTCGCAGGGATGGACTGGCCGAGGGTCTGGATGCTCTGGTTCAACCATGGCCAACAGAGGGGCTGTTGTGCATGTTCCCTCCGTGGCCATTAGTGGGCAGAGTTCTTCTCCGCATTGTTCGCCATCCGGGTCTGGTGGTTCTGGTGGCTCCAGATTGGCCTCGGCATCCGTGATACGCAGATCTGGTGACATTCTGGTGGCGGATCCTCTTCCACTGCCTCCCTTGGATGACCTTCTGACGCAGGGTCCCATTCCCATGTTCGACCCGTCTCCCTTCTGTCTTACGGCTTGGCTTTTGAAAGGGGTCGCCTTGGTAAGAAGGGGTATTCAGATAGGGTGATTTCTACACTCTTGGGGTCCTGGAGGCTTTCTACCTCTCAGGCTTCTGTGTGGATTTGGCACTTCTTTGAGGGGTGGTGCCAGGTGCGGGGAGTGGTCTCTCTTCGCGTTTCTGTGCCTAACATCCTAGAGTTCTTGCAAGATGGCCTGGATAGAGGCCTGGCTTCGGCATCTCTCCGGGTTCAGCTTGTGGCCTTGTCAGCCTTTCGGGGGTTTGTGACGGGTCAGCGTTTGACAGTCATTTCTGATGTGATTCACTTTTTGCGGGCGACCAAGGTGCTCAGGCCTCCCGTGCGGTCCTCTTTTCCCTCTTGGAATCTCAGTCTGGTTCTCTCTATTCTGATGCACCCGCCCTTCGAACCGTTGGGCGGCTGCTCTTTGAAGGACCTTACTCTGAAGACGGTCTTTTTGGTGGACATTTCTTCCGCTAGGCGTGTTTCTGAGCTACAGGTTTTCTCTTGTAGGGCTCCCTTGGAGTTTTCTAGGGAGCAGGTTGTCTTGAGGCCTGTTCCTTCCTTTTCTGCCGAAAGTAGTTTTTCCTTTTCATGTCAATCAATCTGTGGTCCTCCCGGTCTTGGGTAGTTGGGAGGGCTCTTCTGAGCAAAGACAGCTGAGCAAGTTGGATGTTGGTCGGGTCCTTCGCTCTTATGTGCAACGGACCCAGGAGATCAGGAAATAAAATCATCTCTTTGTCCTTCTGACTGGTCCTCTTAGGGGGGCTGGCGCTTCTAGGGCTACTATTGCATGCTAGTTCAAGGAGACTATTGCTTCCGCTTCTCTTCTGGGGCAGCAGCCCGTTCCAGAGTTTCTCAAAGCTCATTCTACTCGGGGTCAGGCGGCTTCTTGGGCTGAGTCGTCGCTCGTGCCTCCAGTGGACATTTGTAAGGCTGCGGTTTGGTCTTCCTTGTATTCCTTTGTCAGACTCTTTCGGGTAGATGTTCTGGCGCGTCAGGACACGGTGTTCGGTGTGTGTGTTCTGGTGTCAGCCCTTCGGGGGTCCCGCCCGTGTGAGGGACTGCTTTGGTACGTCCCATTCGTAAAGATTAACCTCTACTGGTCTGGAGAGTGCTAAAGAAGGAGAAATTAGGTTCTTACCTGCTAATTTACTTTCTTTTAGCTTCTCCAGACCAGTAGAGGTCCCCACCCTGTCTGTTGTTGTTGTTGTTGTTGGGGCTGTTTCGCGGGCAGTTTTTGTTTTTTGCTGCGGGTTCTAGTATTTTTCTAGGGCCGGGGAGAATTAAAGAACAGCGGCTGTGGCTCGGCTGGCTTAGCTGGCGAGCTGTGGGGACATTTTCCTTCTGGTATTTCTCCGCTGCATTTTCCAACAGCATTTGGGTATGTTATTTGTTACTCCTGTTCGGAGTATTGTTTTCTTTCTGTTTTCCAGTTCTTAGTTCTGCTTGGCTATTCGGCAGACTGATGTAAATAGAGAAGGGAGTATATTATATACTGTCCCACAGTTTTGTTTTCAGTCTCCACCTGCTGGTCATGATTGGATATATACCCATTCGTAAAGATTAACCTCTACTGGTCTGGAGAAACTAAAAGAAAGTAAATTAGCAGGTAAGAACCTAATTTCTCCTTCCCTAGCATCCTCGAGAAACCAGTCCTGAATTTGTGGTTTATATCTATCAACCAGCAAATGGAGATAGATAATACAGAATTGTGTGTTGAACCTTAAAAGGCATTCTGCAGGTTCCACATATCAGTATTTCTCTATCCCCAGAAGGTGGATCTTATGTGGAGCTCCTGGATGCTTGTTTGAAGCTAGTTCCTGTTTCAGTTGATTGTGGTAGAGAGGAGGCAGAAGACCATTTTTATCTTCTACCAAGGGGGTATACCTTGTGCTGAGACCCCTTTCTTCCTTCTCAGCTGGAAAGATATTCAAAACAAAAAGATGAGTGTAACACTAGACAGGATCTTGTACCTGTAGTAGTAGTAGCTATGGCAAATTTATCTCAAGCATGTTAATAATGAGGATTCTGAAAGCCCAACTGGCTATTGGGTCACTAGGATAGCTTTGGGAACCCCCTAGAGCACAGGAACTCATCTGTGGGAAGGGATCTCATGTCAGGTGATCGTACTCTGTCACTTCACACACTGGAATACTTACAAGATCATTGAATTTTATTTTAATTGTTCACTTAGGGCTCATTTTACAAAGCTACGCCACCAATAGTGGCACGCTGAATGTGAAGACGGTCATTCTGTTCCAATGGGCTTCTTCAAATTCAGTACACCGCTAATCATAGCACAACTTTGTAAAAGGAGCTCTTGGTATTTTATGTCAAAAACTGCTGACTTCTCATTTTAAAACTAGGCAATGGAGACTTCTGTTGCAGTGATAAAATTTGAGCTTAGTATATACATTGGAAAAAATGTGGATCATTTTCCAAACTGTATGGAAACGATATATGTTGCATGTAGTTGAGGGAGAGAAATGTTTCCTTCTGATGTCTCATTTACAAAATTTAATCTTGGAAAGGTTTTTTTCATACTGCTTCTACACATTGTTTCTGTGTGTGCTTGTTTGCTTAGGTTGGTGATTTTGGACTGGCGAGAGAGTATGGCTCCCCACTGAAACCCTACACACCGGTAGTTGTCACACTGTGGTATAGAGCACCAGAGCTCTTACTGGGAGCTAAGGTCAGTCCTTTAGTGCTGCTATGGTAGACTTGGTGTCTTCTAGAATAGCTCATGTCCCTCTGAAAAGTTTGCCCATGCATCTTATCTCCCTCTTTTTTTTTGTACACTCTAGTAAATTAAAATTAATATATTTAGCTTGTAGAGAGCCTTTTGTTAGGCATCAAAGCATTTACAGTAGGGCTGAACAATTAACATGTTAATAACGTGATTAATGTGTTAATAACTCATGTTAAAAAATTAACATGATTAATACAGGTTTGGGGGGGGATAGGTCGAGCAGGGTAACTCCTGGCTGCCTGTTGGGGCCCGCTGGAGCTCCCTTGCCAGACCTCCCATTAAACAGAAATGCAAGATGGGAGGGAGGAAGGGAGAGATGGCAAACCCAGGTGGAGAGGGTGAGATGCTGAATAGGAGGGTAGTTGGGAAAAGAAAGGGAGAGGTGGCAGACCCAGGAGTGGTAGAAAGGGGGAGAGATGGTGGACCCAGGGGTGGTGGAGAGGGCGATATGCTGAATGGGGGAGGGCAGTTGGGAAAAGAAAGGGAGAGGTGGCAGACCCAGGAGTGGTGGGGAGGGAGAGAGAAAGGGAGAGATGGTAGACACGGGGGTGGTGGGGAGGAGGAAGAAGATGGGAGAGATGCTGGATGTCTGCTGCAAGCACAGGGAATGAGAAAATTAGAAAGAAAATCACCAGACAACAAAGGTAAGATAAATTGTTATTTTTAGTTTAGTAATTGAAATATGTCAGTTTGAGTGTACATCTGCTATCTGTTGCACCCTAGAAGGGATGATTTATAATCACGATTATTCATGCGATTAAAAATTTGAATCAACATACAGCCCTATTTACAGATTTTAATTTGAGTGGATATCCGAAGTTTTGCAATGAGGGTCTTCTGCATGACATGTTTATACCCATATTGTTAAAGCCCAGATGCTGCAGTGAAAGGGTGGGTGAACCATCTTCAAAAGTACATCAATTCACAATTAAAATGAAATAAACAAAAACCAATTCATACAAAACAGATATTAACATAGTATTAAACAAAAATAAAGATTTAAAACAAAAAACAAAAAACCAAACATAGTATTAAAACGGAAAAGTTCATTGATAAACATTCTGGAAAATCCAGGTTTTCAAAATCTTGCAGAATCCAAGGTAAATAGTTGAACTACTGATTTCACCAGGTAATGGATTCCACAAGTTTGGTCCCATAGAACTAAATGCTCTTTTTCTTGTGGTTGTTAATTTAATCATCAGAAGTGAAGGAAGCTGTAGTAAACAACATTGCAAAGAATGTAAAGTATGTTGTTGATTTTGTCTGACTAATATATCTGAAAGCTATTTAGGTGTGTCTAAATACAATAGTGATTTTAACACAAGATTGTAAAAGTAAATTTGGTTGTTACAGGTAGCCAGTACAAATCAGTTAAAATTGGTGTTACACGGCCTATCCTTTGCCACCAACTATTAGGCGAGCTGCAGTATTTTGGGGAGCTGAAGTCATTTCTGACAGTTTTTGACATAAGGAATTGCAGTAATCAAGCCTGCTTTTGTGACAAATGCATGTACCAATTTCTCCAAGTTGGCCTGCATCAGAAGAGGCTTCAACAGTTGAATCTGTTGTAATTGAAAATAACAGAATTTAAGGACATGATTAACTTGTTTACCAAATTTCAAGGGATTATCACAACAAAACCACAAGGTGATTCTTCTTTAAAGAGAATCATTGGAAAGTATGGAATTGGGAGAGGGATCAAGAGATGTCTATAAAGAAAAAAGGAGGATGATTGAGGGCCTTCTCTGACATGACACATCCAAAGCAGAATGCAGATATTCATATGGTAAGCATGGATACTGTACATATAATAGTAATTTGCTCCTTTTTGTTACAGGAATATTCTACGGCTATTGATATGTGGTCGGTAGGTTGTATATTTGGAGAGCTGTTGACACAGAAGCCGCTGTTCCCTGGGAAGTCTGAAATTGATCAAATTAACAAAGTTTTTAAGGTAAAGTCTTCTGAGAACTGTAAATGTTTTTTAAGATTCTAAGAGATCCTTGAAATAATTGTGGAGTTGTTGTTTGATTTGAAAATGAATAAAGATTTAAAAAAAAAAAAAAGAAAGAAAGAATTGTGGGGGTGTTGCCTAATGTTCAGGAGAATGAGTGTACACTTCCCCCTCCCGATTCGCATTTTTAGGACTTGCGATTTCAATTATTTTTGATTTCCTAAAACCGGAATCACCCCCACCTGCCGGACCTTACCTGGTCTTTCGGGGCAGGAGCGATCTTCCTACGCTCCTGCCCTGTGCAGATCACTCATCCAGAATGGCTGCCGTGAATTCCTGTCATGATCTGCACTGGGCAGGAGCATAGGAAGATCGCTCTTGCCCCGAAAGACCGCTAGAGCATCAGGTAAGGTCCAGGATGCCGGGGGGGGGGAGGCAGGAGGGAGGCAGGGGTGGATCAGAGTCAGCCCAAAAGTTATTTGCTGATTTTCAATATTCACGGGCCTGCTCTGCCCCTAACCCCCGCAAATATTGAGGGGGAGAAGTGTAGTACGTATTGCATAAAGTTTACATGCTTCTGCTAATAGCTGTCTCTTATCCTGATGCTATGACTATGCTGTAGGACCTGGGAAGCCCCAGCGAGAAGATATGGCCTGGTTACAATGAGCTTCCTGCGGTAAAGAAGATGACATTCACTGAGTACCCATATAATAACCTGCGCAAGAGATTTGGGGCACTCCTCTCGGACCAGGGATTTGATCTTATGAACAAGTATGTGCTTGTAAGGCATCTGTAGAACTTTTCACGTCCTGCTGGCAGGCTAGGCCTTGGCATCTGTAAGATTTTGTTTACAGCTGTTCAGAACAGAACTAGAACAGATTGCTTGGATCTGTTTAATTCATTTTCTAGTACAATAGCTGTGTCATTCTTGACAGACAGGTAATATCCCAGTGCTCGCAAGCCGTGCTGAAGGAATCCACTCCAGCTTTTGAATTCCTCCTCTGTCACTAGAGGGCTTTGCTACACCCTTCAGTTTTTTCCTGTTGCACTTAAGCCAGAAGTCTTTCTGATCTGCTCAGTTTATTTCTTTATTTTTTTGGTCTTTTTCATGGGGGAATTTCTGATCTCTCTGGATTTGACGGAAGCCTACTGGCACAACTCCATATTTCCGGACCACAGAAAGTTCCTTAGATTTCTGGAAAATCATTACCTGTTCTCAGCCCTTCTCTTTGGACTGGCAACAGCACCTTGCACGTTTACTAAGATGATGGTGGTGGTAGCTACCCATCTATGCAAGATAGGTTTGCATGTTTTTCCATACTTGGACAACTGGCTTATCAGAGCTCCATCATTCCCAGAAGGAGAACAAGTGATGGCGCACATGGTCCGGGTCCTGCAGATCCACAGTTGGATAGTGAATTTCAGAAAGAGCCAGCTGGTTCTGTCCCAATCCCTGGAATACCTGGGGCTCTTCTTCAACACAACAGAAAGTCTTGTCTGTCTTCCAGAGGCACACAGACAGAAGCGTTGCATCCAGATAGTGAGCTTGTTGGCCAAACCAGCTCCGTCCACATGGTACTACCTCCTGGTGCTAAGCTCTATGGCAGCCACAATAGACGACGTCCCCTGGCCAAAGGCTCACATTCGTCCTCTCCAGAACACATTGCTATCATGGTGGTCACCTCAGTCGGACTCCCTGCAGATGTTTCTGCCACGGACCCTGGAAGCCCAGGCCAATATGGACTGGTGGTTGTGCCCACAGATGTTATCAAAAGACATGCCTCTCAGAATAGTCTCGTGGGTAATGGTGACAATAGATGCCAGCCTGTTCATCTGGAGGACTCTCTGCAACGGACACTCGATCAAGGAGTGTTGTTCAGCCTTCCAGAGGAAGTGGTCAATCAACAGATTGGAACTTCAAGCCATTTGATTGGCGTTGCAGAGGCTGCAGAAGAAGCAGTTCAAGTCTTGCATTCAGTTCTGGTCTCCTTATCTCAAAAAAGATATAGCAACACTAGAAAAAGTTCAAAGAAAAGAGACCAAATTATAAAGGGGATGGACCTCCTGTCGTATGAGGAAAGACTAAAGAGGTTAGGGCTCTTCAGCTTGGAAAAGACAGCTCAGGGGAGACATGGGATGGTAGCATGGAATGCTGCTACTATTTGGGGTTTTTCCAGATACTTGTGACTTGGATTGGCCTCCGTAAAGACGGGATACTGGGCAGGAATGGACCATTGGTCTGACCCAGTATGGCTGCTATTATGTTCTTATGACAATGCTACAGTTGTGGTATATGTTTATCGCCAGGGAGGCACCAAGATTGCACAGCTGAGTCACCAAGGCACTCTGGCTTGCTTACTGTTCAGTTGGGTGGAGCTTCATCTTCAGGCTTTCTCAGCGGCACATGTAGCGGGAGTGGACAGTGTCCAAGCTGATTTCCTCAGCAGACAGACACTGGATCTGGGCAAATGGTCAATGACTGCGGCAGCCTTCCAACGTTCCAAGCCATTTTTCATCATTGGGGTCGCCCAATGTTTAATCTGTTGATGATAGCAAGAAACAAGAAGGCAGACTGATTCTTTAGTCGAAGATCTAAGCCTGAAAGCACATGTCTGGACGCTCTGGTCCAGCCGTGGCTGAAGAGCAAGCTCTTGTAGGTGTTTCCTCCATGGCTCATGATAGGCTGAATTCTCCACAGGATTGCAAGCTTGGAGAGCAGTCATTCTTATTGCTCCAGATTGGCCACGCAGAGCTAGTGTGTTTTCAGATGGGCACAAGTCTCAGACTGAGTACAGCCAGACCTTCTTTCTCAGGGTCCAGTAGTCATAGAAGATCCGGATTGCTTTGCTCTCATGGCTTTGCTCTCTCAGCGCACAGCATTAGCACACAAGGGATACTCAGAAGTAGTCATTGCTACTCTACTCAGCCTAAAGCCCTTGATGGTCTCTGCTTATGCTAAGGCATGGGAAATTTTCCAGCACTGATGCATTAAGGAGAAGGCAGGGCCTTTCTTTGTTCCAATTTCGATAGTGTTAGCCTTCCTCCAGGCGATATTACCCATCCGTCCAGAATGATACACCTATTGAGGCAAGCAGCATCCCAGACTTTAAGAATAAATGGGATACCTATGTGGGTTCCCTACAAGGGTCAAGTCAAGGAATAGGGTCGCTAGGGTATAGACTTGAAGGAGCGGGTCAGTAGAGTGGCTGTATGATTAAGGGGGTCAGTAGACTTAAAGGGGTGGGTCAATAGAGTGGGCAGACTTGATGGGCTATAGCCCTTATCTGCCATCATCTTTCTATGTTTCTATCTACTAGAAAAGATGTTAGCAAGGTAAGAACCTAAACTTTTTATTATTTTTTTATCTTTTAAAAAGGGCAGTAAATATTTAGTTGGCAAATACATTTTTCCTTATCCTGCTCTACTATTTAATTTTCCATTTTATGCTTTTTTATTTTTAGAGGACTTTTTATTAGAAGTTCAAGTCAGTGTTAAAAAGAAAAACCAATATGCATCAAACATAAGAAGCAAAACATAACATAAATATTTATTTATGAATCTCAGTACCTTTCAGTTCAAAACACACACTATGTTAAACAAATTGCTTCTCAGACATAAAGGCCCAAATAGGAACCTCTAATTTTTAGAGAGCTATATACATATAAACACCACCACCCTAAAATCCCCTTTCCTCCACCTGACTATGCAATAAAACAAATGAGCAATGAATGTCCATAAACTAATTCTATGAGCAGTGAGTAAGAAAGGGTTCCCATTTAGCCTGAGTTTTGTTATTAAATTCAGTGTTCCTTTTTTGCTTTAAGCTCTGTCTTTCTTCCCTTCCTTATTCCAGGTTCTTAACATACTGTCCAGCTCGTAGAATCAATGCAGAAGATGGTCTGAAGCATGAGTATTTTCGGGAGACTCCGCTGCCCATTGATCCCTCCATGTTTCCCACTTGGCCAGCAAAGAGTGAACAACAAAGGGTGAAGCGTGGCACAAGTCCTCGGCCCCCCGAAGGGGGTCTCGGATATAGTCAGCTGGTAAGATTCAGGACTCGGTGAAAGCAATGTAGACATTACAGCAGATTTGATTTTCATTTATTTGTTTGACTTTTAGCTTGCTAGGTCATTAACGACTAGTAGAATATTTAAAAAAAAAAAAGCATCAAAATAATACAATATAATATGCAACACAAATACAAACATCGAAAAATACAGTTCAAGCACTAAATACAAAACCAAGGGAATCAATGCACATGATTTATTATCAGATATGTTGCACCTGTAAATAAGTTAATTTGAAATTTTTTCAGTATTTATTTAAAATTAAAGTAGAATCCTACAGTTAAAACAAAATACTAAAATAATTCAACACAACAGCAGTCAACATAAAAGTAAGCTGTTATTCCAAGATAAAATTGTGATATTTTTTCCTTGCATATTAGAACTAACTTAGACCTTAAAACAAAAAATTTGGAATCTTGACAGTTTATTGTTAGGTTATATTAGCTGACAATTATTCTTAGTTTTTCTTGATCAACCAGAAGGGTATTTGCTGATGGTTCATTATTCTTCATATACAATGGGGTATTATCAGTTGTGTATCAGTATTGGCCAGCATCTGCAAGGCGTGGCGTGGCTTTTACTATAATCACGCTGAAAAAAATAGTTGAATTGTCAACAATTTACTTCCAAATATTTATTCATTTTCATTTCTTACATCAAGTGTACAATAAAATATCAATTAGATCATACAAATCACTTGAAAATCTAATCAAACATCAGCATAAATATATAAATAAAAACCCCTCCCCCTCCCATCCCTTCCAACAATAGTATTCTCCAAATCTTTATTCATGTTAACATATACATCAAGTGTACTTTAAAATATGAACACAACATATTACATTATCACTTGATAATTCCCTAACAATATATACCTAAAAGATTTATATCCCACCCCCATCTCATATCTATACATGAATAATATAATTCCTATGTATATTAATCAATTAAATTATGCACATATATATTAAATTATCATAACCCACCCATCCCCCATCCCCCCATTCTGTCAATTATTAAATGGAACGTTTACATGCAATACAAAATGGTCATTTTAATAGATTTAAAGATGTGTGGAGGCCAATAATTATCATAATAATTAATGTTAATTTATTATTCTTTTTCCTTATATGATAATTGAATTGGCAACAATTTAAAACTTGTGGACAGTCAAGGGTTTATCCTTTGCTGCCTGCACTGAAACCTACTGGTATGCTAAATCCTCATTAGCAGCTAAAGTGAAAGCAGGCTGAATAGATGTTCTTCATTTCACAGGGTGACGATGACTTGAAGGACAGCGGCTTCCACCTCACCACCACGAATCAAGGCGCCTCTGCAGCTGGACCTGGCTTCAGCCTCAAGTTTTAAAACCAAAGCACAGGAGAAAGCAAAATAAATCTTGACAAATTGGGAGACTGGAGCGAGATCTGGAAGGAAACAGTTTATAGATCCTTCTGCAGGCCATAATATGGTTCTTTATTCAAAATGTTCAGACTGTGATACCGTCAGAGCTCCCTTCAGGGTGTGTGTAGGGAGCCTCTTTTTGTTACTGTACTATGGAGATTATTGACTGATGGCAAGGACCATTTAAAAAATATTAGCAGACAGGCCTGAAACCGTCTGGGACTCATGTTTCATACTTTTGTGGTTGTAAATTTGTAGAATTAAAATCTTAATTTAAAAAAAAAAATAACAAACCAAACTTGTGGCAGGTGGTTCCCACAGGCAAAAGTCTAATTATTTTTTCTATGGCTTGTGAAAGAATTTTGTCTTCTTTCCCCTGCACCACTCAAAATGAAACTTTTTATCCTATTGTATTTCATGAGTTTTGCTGGAGAGAGAAATTTCTTTCACTTTAATTTAGGAAACAAAAGAGTTTTTAGAAAACAAAGCTAGTTTTGTTAGTGAACTTATAAATCAAGTGCTGAATCTGGAAAACAAACAAAATTAGTCTTTATATGGATAGCTTGTTTAGGACTGAACTTTATGGAATCCCTATGTTTGTCGGTGCTGTTCAAGCTCACCAAGAGGTTTCACCCTACATTGTGTTTGCAATCCTGTTTGACTTGTTAACATAAACAGTTGCAGGACTAAATAGAGGCTGTAAAACAGGTGACCAGGTTAGAAAAGAGCACCCAGAGCTGCAGCGTGTGTATAGATGGAAAACACAATAACAGCACAAAATTTCTACGAAGGCTAGAAGCATAGTAAAAAGAGGGAAAAGGGAACGAGATGCTTTTCCAGGTAGGATCTTTATTTGAAATGTCATCAATCATCACAAATCTCAACACTGACAAGCGTTTCGATGCCAAAAGACGCCTTCCTCAGGAGTCAAACTTGCAGAGCAACTTGGAACAAACAGCCAAAAGCCTGGGCGTGTAGTGAAAACTATGCAGGGTATCCGTCTTCACTGCCAACATGGCAAGCAAAAAGAAAGTACCGTAAATGTATGTTCATAGAGGTTGGTGTGACTGTTTGTTTTTATTTAAAATACCGTATATACTCGAATATAAGTCGAGACCCCCATTTTCCCCCCAAAAAGGAGGAAAAATGGTTGACTCGAATATAAGACGGGGGCTTAATATTCAAGTGCCATGCCTTGCTAGGATCTGCACCCAGTGTCCCTGCCCTCCCCTGCCAGGCTCTGCACTCAGCCCCTCTCTCTGCCAATTTTTGCACCCAGGCCCCTTCCCTCCCTGCCCTGCAAGGCTCTGAACTCAGCCCCCTTCCCTACCAGGCTCTACAACCAGCCCCCTTCCCTCCCTGCCCTACCAAGCACTGAACTTAGCCCCCCTCACTCCCTGCCAGGCTCTGCACCCTGTCCCACCTTCCTTCCCTGTACTCTTTTCCCCCTCGAGTTGTCTAGTGGTAGGCCGGGACAGGCCCGCCCCGGCCATTACTAACAATATTTTTACACACACACACACACCCACGCATACCCTGGAGGTCTAGCGGTGTATGGGCATGAGCAAGCTTTCCGGGTTCCTGCCCCTCCTTTCAATCTCATGGCCAGTGGCGCACCTGGGCTGGCACGCAGGAGCGAGCTTTCCAAGCTCCCACCCAGCCCTCCGCCGCTCCCTGAATGGCTGCCACCTGTTCTTGAGAGTGCCACGAGAACTGGCGGCAGCCATTCAGAGAGCTGCACAGGGCCAGGCAAGAGCTCAAAAAGCTCGCTCCTGCGTGCCGGCCGGGTGCGCCGCTGGCTGTGAGATCAGAAGGAAGGTCAGGAACGCAGAAAGCTTGCTCCTGTCCATACACCGCTGGACCACCAGGGAAAATGTACGCGGGGGGGCGGAGGGGAAATAAAAAATTGTTAGTATCAGACGGGAGACAGGAAGGATCCCTCCTGTCCCAGCCTAACGGCAGGCCGTCAGCAAGTCCGGGAGGGTGTCGGGTGGTCACTGGGTGATGACGTGAATATAGGACGAGACTTCTATTTTTGGGCCATTTTTTTGGACCAAAAATCTCAGCCTATATTTGAGTATATACGGTACTTCTCTCTGCTAATCCAGAAATCTTTTTCACAATTGACTATAATGTTAATGTTTTGTGTACAGAAAAAAAAATGATGAGTCGACGGAATGCTTGCAGCTAGAGAGGAAAGGGAAGGTGTTGTGATGGAGAGGCAAATGCTGTTCAATTTAACAGATTGCTGCTAGTGAGAAAGATACATTTTAGTATTTAATTCCCAGATTACAAATATATTCAGTTCTCAGATTCTATTGGTGGAACAGGGTCACCATTTTCAGCTAGGACAAAGGGGTAAATGGAAACCCTAGTAATCTACTCAGGGGTCCTTAGTGGCAGAGTTTTAGTACCAAAGATTAGGGATCTGTTAGCAGCTGGCACTCAAGCCATACTATTACATTTTGACCCATCAGTGACTTTTCATATGATAGACCACATACTGATGCTTTGTAAACTTGAAGACATAACCATCGGCAGCACAGGCCTAGTACTGGTTTAAAAAAATTTTGACCAATTGTAGATAATATAGTAAAGATGAAGAATAATATATCCAAGACTTGGCAGTCACCATGTAGAATTCCACAGGATTCGTTATTGTTGCCAATTTTATTTTAACATTTTCATGAGTTCCTTGGAATCTTGAACTCTAGAAAAGTATGAGCTTTGCTATTCAAATGCTGCTGCTATTTTTATGTTAGTTCCAGAATAACGAATGACAATTTCTACTCCAAAATATTCATATGTATAGATAAACTAAAACTATGGGCCATTGCTCATAAACTCAAATTGAACACCACTTAAACCAAGATCCTGTGGTTTACCAATCAACTAGTAAACAAGGGAAATAGTCGTGTTACTGTTGAGTAAGGCTGCCATTTCATAAGAACATAAGAAGTTGCCTCCGCTGAGGCAGACCATAGGTCCATCCTGCCCAGCGTTCCGCTCCCGTGGCGGCCCATCAGGCCCATTGCCTGAGTAGTGGTCTATACCTATCTATACCCTTCAATCCCTTTTTCTTCTAGGAATCTATCCAAACCTTCTTTGAAACCATTAAAGTTTTCTTGTCTACAACAGCCTCTGGAAGCGCATTCCATGTATCCACCACCCTCTGAGTGAAGAAGAACTTCCTAGCGTTTGTTCTAAACCTGTCCCCTTTCAATTTCTCCGAGTGCCCCCTTGTACTTGTGGTGCCCCACAATTTGAAAAATCTGTCCCTGTCTACTTTTTCTATGCCCTTCAAGATCTTGAAGGTTTCTATCATGTCTCCTCTAAGTCTCCGCTTTTCCAGGGAGAAAAGTCCCAACTGCTTCAATCTGTCTGTATATGGGAGATTTTCCATTCCCTTTATCAGTTTAGTTGCTCTTCTCTGTACTCCCTCAAGTACTGCCATGTCCTTCTTGAGGTACGGCGACCAGTACTGGACACAGTACTCCAGATGCGGCCGCACCATTGCACGATACAGCGGCATGATGACTTCCTTCGTCCTGGTCGTAATACCCTTCTTAATGATACCCAACATTCTGTTTGCTTTCTTTGAGGCTGTGGCACACTGCGCCGATGCCTTCAGTGTTGCGTCTACCATTACTCCCAGGTCTCTCTCCAGGTTGCTGACCCCTAGTGGTGTTCCCCCCATTTTGTATGTGAACATCGGGTTCTTTTTCCCCACGTGCATGACCTTGCATTTCCCTATGTTGAAGCTCATTTGCCATTTTTCGGCCCACTTTTCCAGCTGCGTTAGATCCTTTTGGAGATCTTCGCAGTCTTCCCTGGTTTGAGCCCTGCTGTATAGTTTGGTGTCATCTGCAAATTTAATGACCTCACACTTGGTTCCCACCTCTAGGTCGTTTATGTAGATATTGAACAGGAGCGGTCTTAGCACCGACCCCTGCGGAATTCCGCTCGTGACCCCTTTCCAGTCTGAGTAATGGCCCTTTACGCCAACCCTCTGCTTCATGTTTGCCAGCCAGTTTTTAATCCATCGGTGGACCTCCCCTTGCACCCCGTGGTTCCATATCTTCTTAAGCAGTCTCTCGTGTGGTACCTTGTCGAAGGCTTTTTGGAAGTCAAGGTAAATGATGTCTATAGATTCCCCTTTATCCACCTGGCTGTTCACCCCCTCAAAGAAGTACAATAAGTTTGTGAGGCATGACCTGCCCTTGCAGAAGCCATGTTGACTCGGTTTTAGCTGCCCATTTTTTTTTGGTGTGTTCACACATGCTGTCTTTAATCAGTGCCTCCATCATCTTTCCCGGGACCGAGGTCAGGCTCACCGGCCTGTAGTTTCCTGGGTCGCCCCTTGAGCCCTTCTTGAAGATGGGCGTAACATTTGCTATTTTCCAATCCTCTGGGATCTCTCCGGTTTTTAAGGATAGGTTGTATATCTGTCGAAGTGGCTCCGCTATTTCGTTTTTTAGTTCCTTGAGTACCCTTGGGTGAATGCCGTCCGGACCTGGCGATTTGTCGCTCTTTAGTCTGTCTATCTGCCTGAGTACATCTTCTTAGCTTACCTCTAAATTGACCACCTTATCATCTTGGTCTCCTATTGCGATCTCCTCGGGTTCCGGAATGTTGGTTGTATTCTCCATCGTGAAGACTGACATGAAGAACTCATTTAAACTGTCAGCTATTTCTTTCTCTTCTTTTACTACTCCCTTTCTGTCTCCATCATCCAATGGTCCCACTTCTTCTCTTGCCGGTTGCTTCCCCTTGACGTATCTGAAGAACGACTTGAAGTTTGTTGCTTCCTCTGCCAGTCTCTCTTCGTATTCTCTTTTTGCTTTTATAACCACTCGGTGACATTCCTTCTGGTGTTCTTTGTGCACTTTTTGGTTCTCCTCTGTTTGGTCTTTTTTTCATTTTCTGAACGATGCTTTCTTGTCGTTTATCGCCTTCTTCACTGCATTTGTTATCCACACTGGGGTTTTTGTTCTATTTTTTTTGCACCCTTTCCTGAACTTGGGGATGCACCGGTTTTGCGCTTCGTGCACAGTTCCCTTGAGTAAGGTCCAGGCTTTTTCTACGGATTCCATCTTCCCTATGTTGCCTTTGAGTTTCTTTCCCACCAATTTCCTCATGGCATCATAATTTCCTTTTTTGAAGTTGAGTGCCGTCGTTGTGGTTCTTTTCCCCTTTGATGATCCAATTTCTAGCCTGCACTGGATCGTGTTGTGATCGCTGTTACCTAGCGGCGCTAATACTGCCACCTCCTTTGCTGGCCCCCCTAGTCCGTTGAAGATTAGGTCAAGAATGGCATCACCCCGTGTTGGTTCCGTGACCAGTTGCTCCATGAAACAGTCCCTCGTGACCTCTAGGAATTTGTTCTCCCTTGCACAGTTTGAGTGCTCAATACTCCAGTCTATCCCAGGATAGTTGAAGTCCCCCATCACCACCACATTTCCGCTTCCGCATACCTGCCTCTGTTCAGCTTCCAGGTCCTGGTCGATTTCTTCATGTTGTCCTGGTGGGCGGTAGTACAGTCCCAATTTAATGTCTGCCCCAGTTCCTCCCTGTAGCTTCACCCATAGTGATTCCAAGCCATCCATCCGTACTGTTGTTTCCATCCTGGTTGAGGGTATGGAGTCTTTTATGTACAGCGCTATTCCTC
The DNA here is from genome assembly GCF_902459505.1 of Geotrypetes seraphini. NCBI lineage: Eukaryota > Metazoa > Chordata > Amphibia > Gymnophiona > Dermophiidae > Geotrypetes > Geotrypetes seraphini. The sequence goes on from NC_047098.1 coordinate 20,041,009, forward strand.
CACCCTTTTTATGTGTCCTGTCTCTCCTGTATAGTTTGTACCCTGGTATGGCCACATCCCATTGATTGTCCTCAGTCCACCACGTTTCTGTGACTCCAATTATGTCTAGGTCCTTTTTGCTGGCAGTGATTTCTAGTTCTCCCATTTTGGCCCTCAAGCTCCTAGCATTTGTGTATAGGCAGTTTAAGACCCAGTTTTTTGCCCTATCTTTTTGTTTTCCTCTTGTTTTGGTACCCCTGCAGTCCTCCTCATGGTTTGCCAGCCCCCGAGCTTCATCCTCCTCCTGCTGCTGTGTGTCTGTGATGTCCTCAGCCTGTTTCCCCTGCACCTCTTGTTCTCGTAATTCCCACTCAGTCCTGGGCTCTTTTTCACAAAGTCTTTGCCCCTCTGGCTCCTGTTGTTCTGTGTTAGTGCCGCTTACCAGTTCCATTTGTGCCCTCAGTCCCTGCAATGCGTCCTTAGGTCCTTTTTCAAAAAATACACACTCAGTCCCGAGCCCTCCTTTACAGTGTCCCAGATCAGTATCCTTGTCAGGTACTGATGTCCAATGTGTCGAGGTCAAATCAACTATCGGCTTTCCCCTTCTCCTCAGTTTAAAGCCAAGTCTATGACGTTCTGGACGTTGCGTGCCAGCATCCTCGTCCCAGCTGTGCTAAGGTGCAGTCCATCTCTTCTGTAGAGCTTGTTCTTCCCCAAGAAAGTAGTCCAGTTCCTAACAAAGTGGAAACCCTCCTCATCGCACCATCTCTTCAGCCAAACGTTAATTGCTTGTAGTTCGCTCTGTCTCCTTGTGTCCGCTCTCGGTACTGGCAGGATCTCTGAGAAGGCTATCTTCCTTGCCCTCAGTCTCAGTTTCCTCCCCAGGATCCTGAACTGGTCAGTTAGTGTAGTCCTGTTGAAGTTTCTCCTGCTGATGTCATTGGTTCCGATGTGGATCACTACTGCTGTCTCCTCCGTCTCGGCTCCCTCCAGGATCCTCTCGATATTGTTGATGATGTCTTTTGTTCTTGCCCCCGGGAGACATGTTACCAGTCGGTCCTCTCTCCCTCCGGCTATGTGACTGTCTACTCTCAGGATTGAGTCTCCAACCACGATAGCCGATCTCCCCTTCTTCAACTGTCTCTCTGGTCTCAGATCTGTGTCATATGTGCAGTCCATTTGTCCGTCCTCTGCACATATGACACAGATCTGAGACCAGAGAGACAGTGCTCTGCTGTGTCTCCGCCCCTGGTCTCAGGTCTGTGTCATCTGTGCAGTCCGCTAGTCCTTTCTCCTGGCTCTGTTGGGTCTCCTCCTCCTCTGTCTGCCCAGGTCCTCCGCAAGGTCTCAGGTCTGTGTCATCTGCGCAGTCCGCTAGTCCTTTCTCCTGGCTCTGTTGGGTCTCCTCCTCCTCTGTCTGCCCAGGTCCTCCGCAAGGTCCTATTCCCATGGTGTCTGGTGGTTCCTGTCGTCCAACTGTCGGTTCTCTCCTGGTGTGTTGGTGTTCTTGTGCCTCCACCATCCTGCAGGCCTCCTCAATGAACTTCTCGAGCTCCCTAACTTGTTCCGCGATGTGGCTCTCTCTGGTGGTGTCTTTAGTTTCCCAGCATTGCTGCTCCATGGTGCAGAGTCCCTCCAGCTCCTGGACTCTAACCTGCAGTCTCCCGACCTCCTGTTTCAGGCTATCCAGTTCCTGGCATCGACCGCATATGTATGCCTGCCTCCCGGAGGGGAGGTAGTCATACATATGGCACCCGATGCAGTATACTGGGTAGCTCTGCTGGGTTCCCACAGCCTCCATTGCTCCTTTCTCGTTCCTATGTCCCACGGTGTGTATGAGTGGTGCACGGCGCGCAGCTACCTGAAAAACGCCTCCTTTCCTCTCCCTCTGGCTCTCCTGCTTCCTCAGCCTCTGCCTGCCCTCGCTGCATCCACGCGCTGAGAAGCCTTAGCGCCGCTGGCCCCTCCTTTTAAGGGGGGGAGTCCGGGCACCGACGCTGCTGTGACACGGTGCGAGTGGGCGGAGCTACCTCTCGCCACCCGCTCTGCGCTGTCGCTAGCCCCTGCTTCCTCCTCTGACCTGAAAAACGCCTCCTTTCCTCTCCCTCTGGCTCTCCTGCTTCCTCAGCTGCTGCCTGCCCTTGCTGCCTCCACGCGCTGAGAAGCCTTAGCCTCAGACTCAAATAATTATGAAGTCTAATTGTATTGTTTTAAAAATTCTTTATGGCTTAGTTCCAACACAGGCAGTTCACTGTGAGCAGAATTTAGTCATTCCTTGCATCGAATGGGTTTAGTTAGTCCATATTTTGAGGAATAAAGATTAGAAGATATTTAGTAAATTCTTTTTCCTATCAATCAGTTCAAATTTGGAACAATCTACCACTTTAAAGAATCCTATTTCGGAAGGGATTGAAAACCTTACTATTTGAGAAATGTACGTTCTGAAATTTATTTTTTTTTAAGTTAAAAAATGTTTTATTAATTTTTTTAAACCACTTTTGGAATACTCCACTATGCCTCACCATTCCTCAGGATGATTCCTTGGTTGATTGAAACTTACCATTAATGTCAATACTTTTGCACTTCTGTGCTTTCCCTGTCTTGAGTTTTACTCTGGTAATGAGCCCTTTCTGTTTAAGTGACGTCCAGACAATGCTCTTTATTTTTCTTTTGTTGACCATGCTGTACATTCTGAATCTTAATGCAATTAGAATATTGTTCTGAATTAACTGAAGATTAGATCTTTATTGTTTTTTACTATTTAATCTGTTATAAATTGTTTAATGATATGTCACATTGTAAACTGCTTTGGACCTTTATAGGGATTAAGTGGGTTAAAAATTACAGATTAGATTAGATAAAGGGACTCAAAAGAATCCTTTTTTTGTTTGTTAGATCTTTATTGAAAAATTTCAGATACAAATGTATATGATTTGGTATGTCTAATGCAGTAGTGACACAGAAGAAAGTTTTGTATAGAGAACATGGGTCCATAGCAATGTTAATTGTACATGGTTGGTACTGCCAAAGTGGGGAAGTTATCTTTAAGAAAAAAGCAAAGCTGGGAGGCAGGGCATCAGCAGCAAGTTTCTTAATTCAAAATCCAATTGCCATCATGTGCAACTGACAGAGCCCTCCACCAGTCAAGCTGCAGGATTTCAATATGGTTTACCAGGCGCTGCCTCTGGGGATAAGTAAGTATTGCTGCCCTTAGTCCTAGCAATACACCTGTCTGCTGTAGCTCCTGATCTTCCTGTACTGAGAATTCCCATAGCTCTGCACCCCATGATACTTGAGGGTTGGAGCCTCAAATATTGCAGATATTGTGATATTGCGGAAGGACTGTCTGGCAAAGTTTGTCTTTTTGCGGATGATACCAAGCTCTGTAATAGGCTAGCCACCCCAAAGGCGGGATCTGGTGAAGCTTGAAGAATGGTCAAGACAATTGGCAACAAAGATATTTCATGCTAACAAAATACAGGGTCACGCACTTGGGCTGCAAAAATCCAGGAGAACAGTATAGTATGGGAGGAGAGGAACTTATGTGCGTGGAAGAAGCGCGGGACTTGGGGGTGATAGTGTCTGATGATCTCAGGGTAAAACAGGTAGAAAAAGTGACGGTCAAAGCCTGGAAGGTGCTTGGGTGCATAAGGAGAGGAATGGCCAGTAGGAAAAGAGAGATGATGATGCAGTTGTATATGTCTTTGGTGAGGCCCCATTTGGAATACTGTTTGCAATTTTGGAGACTCCACCTTCAAAAAGCTATAAAGAGGATGGAGTCGGTCCAGAGGGCTGCGACAGAATTGGTTAGTGGCCTTTGCCATAAATCTTAAGGGAACATATTTAGAGAACTTAATTTGTATACTCTGGAAGAAAACCAGGAGAGAGGGGATATGATAGAGACATTTAAATATCTCTGTGGCATTAATGTACAGGAGGAGAGTCTTTTACAAATGAAGGAAAACTCCAAAAGGAGAGGGCATAGGATGAAGTTAAGAGGCGATAGGCTCGGGAGTAATGTAAGAAAATACTTCTTTACAGAAAGGGTGCCAGATGCGTGGAATAGTCTCCTGGTAGAGGTGGTGGAGATGAAGACTGTTTCTTAATGTTGTATCTCGCTTAGTAAAACTAAATAAGCGATTCATCAAACTTGAAACTTTCTGAATTTAAGATAGTGTGGGACAGGCATGTGGGATCTCTTACGGAGAAGAGGAGAATGTGGATGGGGTGGACGTGCAGATTGGATGGGCCATTTGGCCTTTATCTGCCATCATGTTTCTATATCTTACTGCATGAACAAAAAGTCCAGTGGCACATTAGGATGGGAACAGCAAGGCTGTGATGACATATCTGTCAACTGGAATGAGATCTTAGGCCTCACCAGGTAAAAAGCCATTTCATTAACTTGCAGTATCTTAGCTTCCCTTGAGCTCCTACACGTCCTCATTTGTGATCAAATGTTTTGCTTTTCTGCAACAAAGAGCTGACTTGTAAGCTGTGCACACTCCATACCTGTGTCCTCTATAGGCAAGGCACTTTCAAAAATGGAGTTAGATAACTTACTCCCCAACCCCACCCCTTTTACAAAACTAGCGTGCTTTTTAGCGTTGGCCCTGGTGGTAACAGTACCAATGCTCATATGAATTCTATGAGTATTAGAGATGTTACTGCCGTAGCCAGCACTAAAATCCGCATTACAGTTTTGTAAAAGCAGGGGTTAGTTATCGGTGTCAGGTCAAACGCGTGCCGGCGCGTGCAGACAACTGAGCGCAATGTGGAGGTGCGCGCCGAAGAAAATGACTTTTAAAGGGCTCTGATGGGGGTATGGGGGGAAACCCCCCCCCCTTTACTTTATACAGATCGCGCTGCGTTGTGGGGGCATTTTGGGGGGTTGTAACCCCCCACATTTTACTGACAACTTCACTTTTTCCCTAAAAAACAGGGAAACACCGCCACGATCTGTATTAAGTAAAGTGGGGGGGGGGTTCCCCAACAAAACCCCCGTCGGAGCACCTAAAAACACTCTTTTTCTTCGGCACACGCTTCCGTCTTGTGCTCAGTTGTCGGCGCGCGCCTTTGTCTTTGGCGGTTTTGTCTATGAACCTAGTTATCAGCTGTGCATTCAGATTGTCAGAGAATACATTTTGCAATTCTCAAAATGGAGATTTAGTACCAGGGGAGGAGTAGCCTCAGCATCCTGAGGTTGTGGGATTGATCCCAGATCTGCTGCTTGTGACCCTGGGCAAGACACTTAATCCTTCATTGCCCCAGGTACAAAATAAGTACCTGTTTATATGTAAACTGCTTTGAATATGTAGCCACAAAAAGGCGGTATACAAGTCCCATCTCCCCCTTTATTTTCTTGATCCTTTAGAGCTGAGTTTATGTTCTTGTTCTAAAATTCATGAAAAGAAAGCGGAGTCTCCTGCATTGTCCTTTAATATTTAATGCTGGCGTTGTGGAATAGAAAGCAATATTTTATAATCACATCTTTGATGCTTTGGCAAACTCCCAGATTCCCTGATTGTCTTCTCCTGCAAGGCTGACAGCTGCTCTAACCACTGCTGCGGCCGGAGGGCGACAGCTCAAACGCACAACATTCTGTGTGGCGGCTGAAATTGCCAAGAAAGTCACATTCCTGGTCATGCTTTAACTTTTATCCTCCAGGAATAGGTGGTGAGAATTTGATCTTTTCTCTTCACCAGGCAGGTATAGAATCCCTCATTAATGGCATTGGCAATGATGCTCATGTGATCTTCATTTAAGGAGAGGTATCCCGGGTAGGAATATTCTAGGAGCTCTTTGTCTTTGTACCAGCTGCAAGATCAGAGAGTAAGATGACATCAACACAGTAAGTGGAGATGAGAAATTGTTGCCAGAAGTTAAGGGCCTGACATCCCATTCACTATGTACAATCCTCCCACCCCGGTACACTGACAAATCTGCGCACGAAAATTGCTCCCCAACAATTGTGGCCCGTTACTGAATCTTGTGAAACACACTAGAAACTTTGAGACTTGGCTAAACCACAAGTCACTATAAACCCAAACTAAGTACTATGATGAAGCTCTTCTAAATGTAATATGAGCGAAACGGAGATTTTCCGTCGTCAAGCACATTTGGTGAAGCTAAGTACTTCATGACTATATCTTATAGTGGGAGAGTATCGCTTAATAAATGAAGATCATTATATAATAAAACCATTAAAGCAATTAAAACATTGAAAATATTAAAAATAGGAGAATATATGGGACTGATGATAGCTCACTTTATGGTTATTAGCTTGAAAAATATATCAGGCTTATAGTTGTGAGTGCTTGAGACCCCAAGCACTTCTCCATAGTACCCAGTTTGGGTTTATAGTGACTTGTGGTTTAGCCAAGTCTCATAGTGTGTTTCACAAGAGTTTAAAGGATTATTGCCGTTCTTTAGCACTCTCCAGACCAGTAGAGGTTAACTTTACGATTGGGTATATATCTAATCATGACCAGCAGGTGGAGACTGAAAACAAAACTTTGGGACAGTATATCCTAGCCCCTCCTCTCTATTTCCCTCAGTCTTCTTTCAGTCTCCAGCAGGTGTTGAGTGATCTGTACCCATCTCCCTTGGTAGGGCTGTTGGAATTTGTTTAGGGGTTTATTGTCCCTGTTTTTAGCCGGACGGAGCTTGGACGGACTCTGTTTGGGGGTTCGTCCGACCTCGGGGGTGTCAAACCCGGCGGGTCACGAGCGGGGTCCCTCCCCCCACTTCCTCCACCTCCCCATATTTTTTTAGAGGAGCCTCAGCAGTAAGCCTTGCCCCCTAAATCAAGCAAGGCATATTGCTTCGAGAGCCTGTGGAGTCTGTTCTGTAAAAAAAAAAAAAATCCTGAGGTAGTGCTGGTCTGGAGGGTTGTATCCCTTTAAGAAAACTGTATTTTACTGTATTTTTTCAACTAACCGGCACTTTTTTACAGCTAGGTCGCGTATGGAGCAATGAGCACTTCTAAAGGGAAAAAGTGCTCATTGTGCTCCAGACGCGAGGCACTCGCGGCCGGCCTGTGCAAGCGGTGTTCAGGCCGGTGCGGTGGAGGAGCTCCGTCGGCAGCGGCTGCAGGCGCCCAGAGCTCCCCGCCGATGGTGCCTCGCGAGTCGGCAGGGAACGGTGGAGAAGCCCGGTCTTCTCCGTCCGCCCACGGAGGGATTCCCCGAGCCGCCGACGGTCGGGTTTTAGAGGATTCCCTCTCAGCTGATATTTTGACAGCTGATGCCGGCTTGCCTGTTTTAGCGGCTGAGACTATTCAGGTCTCTCAGCCGCTGCAGGCTATGGAGGGAGCTGTTTTGGCGGGAAAGACGCCATCTTCTCTGTCTGGCCCCTCCATTTTGTCTTCCACCTCAGGTGACCTTCCCCCTGTTTTGGCTAAGCAGGGGCAGGTTTCTGCTGGGTCCCCTGCTGTGGCAGGGAGTCCCTTGGGACCCTCGGGGGGTTTTTCCCCTGATTTTTTCTTTTCATTATGCAAAGCCTATTTTCAGGCGGCTGGGGGTCCCGGTTGCGCCCAGGGGGTCTCGGGGGGTGGGGTTTCCTCCGCGCTCCCTGCGGCTTTGCCTCTCTCGTCTGACGTGACGTCCCCTCCGCCGCCTCTCTTGTCCAAGCGTCCGCGGGTGTCGTGGGACGAGGATTTGTGGTCGGAGGAACGTGTCGGTCTGGAGGAGGACCTGGACCCTTCTGAGGAATTCCAGGACCCTCTGGAGGGGACGGAAGCTGGCGGCGGGTTGTCGGGTTTCCCGTTCTCCAGTGACGAGGCGTCCGTGGTGCGCCTTTTTCAGAGAGATGAGCTGCCTGACCTTATTCAACAGGTTTCTTCGGCTTTGCGTTTTGAGGACGCGCCGCCGGAGACTCCGCGTGTGGGGGACCCTCTGTTACGAGGGATCCGTTCCGTTTCCCGCTCTTTTCCTATGCATCAGGATATTCGGGATATTATTCTTGAGCAGTGGAAAACGCCGGAGACGCCGTTTCGGCTGGCGCGCAGCATGGCTCGCCTGTATCCCATTCCTGAAGGGGATCGGGCTACGTTAGCTTCGCCAGTCGTGGATGCGGTGGTCTCGGCTATTTCCAAGCGGCATACCGTGCCTGTTGAGGGCGGTTCTGCCTTGCGGGACTCTGAGGAGCGCAAATTGGAGACCATCCTTAAGCAAAATTTTCAAGTCTCTGCCTTTGGGGTCCAGGCGGCTATTTGTGGGGGACTGGTCGCTCGCGCCGTGTTTCGGTGGGCGGAGCGGGTCTTGGATCGAGAGTCTGACGACTGGTCTCTGGTGGATCAGGAGGTAGCGAAGATTGAGATGGCTGCCTCATTCCTCTCGGATGCTCTGTATGACTTGGTGCGGATCTCGGCTAAGTCCATGGCTTTTGGCGTGGCCGCAAGGCGTGTGTTGTGGCTGCGCGCTTGGGCGGCGGATGCTGCGTCCAAAGCTAAGCTTACTAAATTTCCCTTTCGGGGGTCGTTTTTATTTGGAGAGGACTTAGATAAGTTGATTCAGACTCTGTCGGACTCGAAAGTTCCCCGTTTGCCGGAGGACCGTGCCCGCCCGGCGTCTCGGGGTGGTGCGGCCCGGGGGCGTTTGCGGGAATTTCGCAAGTATCGCCCTGGGCGTGGGGCTGCTTCTTTCCAGTCTCCGGGGTTTTCCCGGGGTCGGTTCTTCCAGCGCATGCAGCCCTTTCGGGGGGCCCGTCGGGGGGCAGGGAATCCCTCCGCCGGTTCCCCCGCTTCCCGTCCTGCACAATGACGCCTTGACGGCGCCCCCCTTGGTTCCGGTGGGGGCCCGGCTGCGCGACTTTTTTCCCAAATGGGCCGAGATCACGTCCGATCAGTGGGTCCTGGAGGTGGTGCGGGACGGTTATGCCCTAGAGTTCGCCCGCTCTCTGCCGGATTTTTTCCTCGCTTCTCCATGTCAGACTCCCGGGAAGACGCTGGCGTTTCGCCAGACCCTTCAGCGCTTGCTAGATCTCAGGGCAGTAGTTCCAGTGCCCCCCCCGGAGTGGGGCACGGGCAGGTACTCCATTTACTTTGTGGTGCCCAAGAAGGAGGGGACCTTTCGGCCCATCCTCGATTTGAAAGGGGTCAACAGGGCTCTCAAGATTCCCTCTTTCCGTATGGAAACTCTGCGGTCGGTCATTCTGGCGGTTCAGCCGGGGGAGTTTCTCACTTCTCTCGATCTGACAGAGGCCTACTTGCATGTTCCCATTCGGGCCGCTCATCAGCGTTTCCTGCGCTTTGCGATCTTGGGTCGGCACTATCAGTTCTGTGCGCTTCCCTTTGGGCTGGCCACGGCTCCCCGGACGTTCACCAAGGTGATGGTGGTCGTCGCGGCAGCCTTGCGGTCGGAGGGCATCCTGGTACACCCCTACCTGGACGACTGGTTAATTCGGGCCAAGTCGTTGCAGGAAAGCTCCCGGGTTACGGCTCGGGTGGTGGAGTTTCTCCGGTCGCTGGGCTGGGTGGTCAACCTTTCCAAGAGTCGGTTGGTTCCGGCTCAGCGTCTGGAGTACCTCGGGGTGCTGTTCGACACCTCCTTGGGGAAGGTCTTCCTCCCAGAGGCCCGGGTGAGCAAATTGCAGTCTCAGATTCGCCTGCTTTTGGCGTCCCGGTGTCCTCGGGCGCGAGATTTCCTCCAGGTCCTGGGGTCGATGGCGGCGTCCCTGGACGTGGTGAGGTGGGCGCGGGCCCACATGCGTCCTCTCCAGTATGCTCTGCTCCGGAGGTGGTCTCCCCAGAGGCACGGGATGGATGTTCCGGTTCCCCTGCGAGGCTTGGCGCGCTGCAGTCTGCGTTGGTGGCTCCGGACCCCTCACCTAGTTCAGGGGGTGGGTCTGGATCTTCCGCAGTGGACGGTGCTCCTTACGGATGCGAGTCTCCTGGGTTGGGGGGCCCAGTGCCTGGGTCACTCAGCTCAGGGAACCTGGTCCACGGAGGAGGCCTCCTGGTCGATCAACGTGTTGGAGACCAGGGCGGTCCGGCTGGCGCTGTTGGCTTTCCACTCCCTTTTGTTGGGCAAGTCGGTCAGAGTCCTGTCGGACAATGCCACGGCGGTGGCTTATGTCAATCGTCAGGGGGGCACCAAGAGCACTCTGGTGGCGCAGGAGGCGGCTCGGCTCATGGTTTGGGCGGAGTCGCATCTTCTGGACCTCTCGGCCTCTCACATTGCCGGGGTAGAAAACGTTCAGGCGGACTTCCTCAGTCGTCACTTCTTGGATCCGGGAGAGTGGTGTCTCGGCGCCGAGGCGTTTCAGTTGCTAGTGCGTGCTTGGGGGCAGCCCCTGATGGATCTGATGGCTACAAGTGGCAACGCCAAAGTACCCCGCTTCTTCAGTCGTCGCAGGGACGGTCTGGCCGAGGGTCTGGATGCTCTGGTCCAACCGTGGCCAACGGAGGGGCTGTTGTATGTGTTCCCTCCTTGGCCATTAGTGGGCAGAGTACTGCTTCGCATTGTTCGCCATCCGGGGCTGGTGGTCTTGGTGGCTCCGGATTGGCCTCGTCGTCCGTGGTATGCGGATCTGGTGAGGCATCTGGTGGCGGATCCTCTTCCTCTGCCTCTCGGGTGCGATCTTCTGACGCAGGGTCCCATTCCCATGTTCGACCCGTCTCCCTTTTGTCTTACGGCTTGGCTCTTGAAAGGGGCCGCCTGAGTAAGAAGGGATATTCCGACAAGGTGATCTCTACTCTTTTGGGGTCCCGGAGGCTTTCTACCTCTCGGGCTTATGTACGGGTTTGGCGTCTTTTTGAGGAATGGTGCCGAGCGCGGGGAGTGGTCTCCTTTCGCGCTTCTCTGCCTAACATTCTAGAGTTTTTGCAGGATGGCCTGGATAGGGGCCTGGCCTGGTCTTCTCTTCGGGTTCATCTGGCGGCCCTGTCGGCTTTTCGGGGGCTGGTGACAGGTCAGCGTTTGTCAGCCATTCCTGATGTGATTCGCTTTCTTAGGGCGGCCAAGTTGATCAGGCCTCCCATAAGGCCCTCGATTCCCTCTTGGGATCTCAATCTGGTTCTCTCTGTTCTAGTGCGCCCTCCTTTCGAGCCGTTGGATGGCTGTTCGTTGAAGGACCTTACGCTGAAGTCGGTCTTTTTGGTGGCCATTACTTCCGCTAGACGGGTGTCTGAGCTACAGGCTTTCTCTTGTAGGGCTCCCTTCCTGGAGTTTTCGAAGGAGCGGGTTGTTTTGCGGCCTGTTCCTTCCTTTCTGCCGAAGGTAGTTTCTCCTTTTCATGTCAATCAATCGGTGGTCCTCCCGGTCTTGGGTAGTCGGGAGGGTTCTTCTGAGCAACGACAGCTGCGCAAGTTGGATGTCGGTCGGGTCCTCCATGCTTATGTGCAGCGGACCCGGGATTTTCGGAGCTCCGATCATCTCTTTGTGCTTCTGGCGGGTCCTCGTCGGGGGGCTGGCGCTTCTAAGGCTACTATTGCGCGCTGGATCAAGGAGATGATTGCTTCCGCTTATCTTCTGAGTCAGAAGCCGATTCCGGAGTTTCTCAAGGCTCATTCCACTAGGGGTCAGGCGGCTTCTTGGGCTGAGTCGTCGCTCGTGCCTCCGGTGGATATTTGTAAGGCTGCGGTTTGGTCCTCCTTGCATTCATTTGTTCGGCATTATCGGGTAGATGTTCAGGCGCGTCGGGACGCGGTGTTCGGTGAGCGTGTTCTGGTATCGGCCCTTCGGGGGTCCCGCCCGTGAGAGGGACTGCTTTGGTACGTCCCAATCGTAAAGTTAACCTCTACTGGTCTGGAGAGTGCTAAAGAAGGAGAAATTAGGTTCTTACCTGCTAATTTACTTTCTTTTAGCTTCTCCAGACCAGTAGAGGTCCCCACCCTGTCTGTTGTTGTTGTTGTTGGGGCTGTTGCGCGGGCAGTTTTTGGTTTTTGCTGCGGGTTCTAGTATTTTTCTAGGGCCGGGGAGAATTGAAGAACAGCGGCTGTGGCTCGGCTGGCTTAGCTGGCGAGCTGTGGGGACCTTCTTCCTTCGGGAATTTCTCCTCTGCATTTTCCAACAGCATTTTTGGGTATGTTATTTGTTACTCCTTTCGGAGTATTGTGTTTTCTCTCTGTTGTTTTCCAGTTCTTGGTTCTGCTTGGCTATTCGGCAGACTGAGGGAAATAGAGAGGAGGGGCTAGGATATACTGTCCCAAAGTTTTGTTTTCAGTCTCCACCTGCTGGTCATGATTAGATATATACCCAATCGTAAAGTTAACCTCTACTGGTCTGGAGAAGCTAAAAGAAAGTAAATTAGCAGGTAAGAACCTAATTTCTCCTTACTGAATCTGCCATAAGTGGATATCGAGAAGGCTGTGATTTGCTCAGACTCCTCAGACCCCATCTCTTGGGAGGGGCTTGAGGGGTCTGAGCAAATCAGGGCCTTCCAGATATCCAGTTATCTAAAGGATTCTCATAATCATATGTAAACCTTACCTTAACACTCGATAGCAAGTGAATGTTTTAAGTGTAATGGCCCTGCCCCCCTCAAAAAAATAGGGTTACTTTGTAACCCTCAAAAGACAAAATAGTATCCAGCATCGGGACACCTTTGACAGGTCACCTCCCATTCAGTGCGTGCATGTGTCATGCATGCATTAAATGGGTCACCCCCCCCCCCCTCCAGCTTGTTATATCATAAAGTGATGACTAATCCTAGTTCTCAAGAACTGTAAATGGGTCTGCTTTTCTGCAAAGCCCAAATCTACCAAAACAACTAGATTGTTTTTAACAAACATATATTCAAATATAATTAAGGATACTGTGAGTTTCTTGAAAACAAGATCTGTCTGTGGCTTTTGAGAGCTGAGTTTCTCATTACTGCTATTGGGTCTTAGATGTTTGTGGTTTTTGCTCTGCAGAAAATGCCTGGTCACAAGTTTCACTCCTGCAGAATGATAGAATTGTCATAATCTTTTCTCTGAACTCGGAAGCTTTCACTTGCAAATGCTGCTAGAGTAATGTGAAGTCTAAGCTATAAGAACCTGCAAACTTTGAAGATAGATTCACACTTCATGTGGGTTGATCAATCTCATCATGTAAAAATATGAAGATGACAATTCTTAAAAAGTGTGCTTTTGCATCTATAAATAGAAATCATATCTATAATGATGGAAACATCTGATTAATCGATGGAAGAATTGAGTAGAATGATGGGGCACAGTAAGCTTGCAAGTAGCAGGTTACTGTGTGACTTATCAGGTTTGGTGTACAGACTGTCTTCAGAATAAGTGACAGAACTTTGAGGTGTGGTGGGAATGGGGTTCTGTGACCTTTTGGCACAGATGGTGGTTCATAGTGTATACAGTGCTCCCCCGCAACTCATGGTATTTTCCGACTGCAAAGAGGAGGCAGGAGAAGGCAGCTGTAGCGCTGGCGAGTGAAGGAAATCACTTGCTCTATGCTACATGCTCTGACCGCCTCTTCTGTACTAAAGTCAGGCCTTACCAATCAGGAGCTGCGTGTCAAAGCAGCTCCTGATTGGTGAGGCCCGGCTTTAGTACAGGAAGAGGCAGTCAGAGCATAAAGCGAGTAATTTTCCTTCACTCGCTGGAGGTCCGCCTGCCCTCTCCTGTCTCCTCTGCCTAAAAAATATAGTTGCGGTTTTTCAAAATTTACAGGGGTTCCTGGAGCGGAACCCCTGCAAATTTCAGGGGAATACTCTATACTCAAGAAGAACACCGTTGTTTGAAAGTGATTTTATTCAAAGGGTATACACATCTTTGAGCCACCAGCTCTAGCAGTGCAAGTTCAAGCAGGGGCCAAGCCCCACTGTAGCCAGAAGTTTCAGAATTGCAATCATGATTGGTCAATGTAGGTCGGGGGTGGGCACCTTTGGTCTGCAAGGACCGACTTGGGTTTTCAAGATTTCCCCACTGCTATGCATTAAATCTGTTCTCTTAGGCTTCCGCAGCTGGCATCATGATTGCAGCAGTATATCAAACAAAAGGTGAAACATGAAATGAATCCTGCTGGCAAAGAGCTCCATAAGCAGAGGAAAAATCTTTTAGACACAGAGCACTCTTCTACTTACCAAAACTAAGGCCCTGATTCTAGAAAGTCTGCCTAAATTTAGACACTGATAGCAGCAGCAATTCTATAAAACTTAGGCACCCATTATAGAATCAGGCTCAGCGTTGCCTAAGCATGCTTAAACGGTGCTTGTCATCACATTTAGGCGGGCTTTTCTATGCCTAAAGTTAGGTGCTGATCTCAGAGTCTAGCCTGATTCACAAAGAGGCGCCTAATTCTAAAACACAGTCATGATCCACCCCTAACCGTGTAAGCACTTTGGGCTAGGTACCTTACTTTTACAGAATTGAAGTTTTTGAGTTAGGTGCCTAACTTTCAATTAAGTCCAACTAAAGCCAGTTGTGAGGTGCTGAGTGTCAGTATTGGCACTGATTAAGCCTATTGCTCAATTAAATTAGATGCTGATATCGGCAGACTTTATAGAATGAGGGCTTAAGAGTAGGAATGAACGTTCAACCTGATAATTCAGTGTTCCATGCACCTCCCGATCTCTTAGCGTCTAGACAAGAGCACCTAAGTTCTTGCAAAGTAGGAGTGTAATTCGGAACATGCTACCAATACTTTTAGCCACATGCCGATCTCAATTCAACATCTGATTCAGACCTTGGCTAGGATTTACCATATAAGATCCATCATATCAATCGCTCTAACCCAAACGATATTAATTTGTGTGTTGGTATTACCGATACCGCCTTCTGAAATGAGTTTCCCTATGGATTCTATTCCTGAAATCCCTTTTACAAGTCTTGTGTGTTTCAAATTCACAGATAAGCCTTGGCAGGCTCTCTTGCTCATGGATGCAGAGGCTCACAAGAACAAGGCAGAAGCAAATGCTAATAGAGCTCAGATAGTTTCTGGCTAAGAGCTATCCCACACTCAAAGGAACGCAACGCAAGAAGATGTATGACAATCTACTAGCAACGCAGGCAGCGAAACTAGACCCCTCCATCTCTAACTTGCTGACAGCAACATGCCACTTCAAATCATTTCGAAAAGAAATCAAAACCCTGCTATTCAAAAGACACAAAGAAAACAGATGCAATCCGCTAAGAAGATCGACTGTCGGCTCCGGGCGGCTTTCCCGCAGAGGAGAGAATCCTGCATTCACCGTGGGCCTCATCTGGGGCAGCCTCCTTGGAGCGGCTGGGGCATGGGCAGTGTGTCTGGGAGGGAATGCATGGATGGGAGAACATCGCAGGGGAGGAGACATAGGCATCCTGGGACTGTCTGCCAAGTCTCTTCCCTGAAGAAGCCCTTTCTGGAAACGTCAATCTCTCCTCCTAAACTTACTTGCTCCACTTCATCACTGACGCTGAAACCGTGGATTGAAGACAAAGTTTTATTTTATTTTTCTTTCCAGCTTATGATTTATCTTTAATCTTATCTATTGTTTTGCCTTTTGTCTTTGTTTTGTTCTATTTCTATCATTTAAATTTCTCCAGAATTCTGTTCAACGGCTCCCCCTTCTGCTTCTATTCCTTTCTCTCCTCTCTTCTACCTTCCAAAGTATTTAGATCAATGCTGTCTTGTTAAAATGTTTATTTTATTTTTATTTTTCCTCTAACTCTACTTTTCACTTCTCAGGTACTTTAGTTAGATTGTGAGCCTTCGGGACAGTAAGGGAATTTTTCAAGTACCTTTCTTATTTCTAATCTTAATGTATATTTTCTGTAAACCGCTTAGAACCTAACGGATGTAGCGGTATATAAGAAATAAATTACATTACATTACATGCATATACGATACATGTGCACACATGCACAGAGGAGTTGTAAATAATTCATGATTCATGATCTGCCTGCTTTCCCCACGTTTTAGAAGTAAAATGTAGTACAGTGGTCTCAAACTCAAACCCTTTGCAGGGCCCCATTTTGGATTTGTAGGTACTTGGAGGGCCTCAGAAAAAAATAGTCTTATTAAAGAAATGACAACTTTGCATGAGGTAAAATTCTTTATAGTTTATAAATCTTTCTTTTTGGCTAAGTCTTAATAATAAGATTATAATTTATAGCTAAAGAGCATATGATTAAGAAACTGTTTTAGTGTATTGTGATTATGATAAACATACTGAGGGCCTCAAAATAGTACCTGGTGGGCTCCGAGTTTAAGACCACTGTTGGAGCAGGTGAGAATATAGAATGTCTGCTAAGAAGCTGAAAATTGCACTTACTAAATTTTGCCTTTTTTATGACGAATCTTTTTCCCGCACCGAAAGGTGACATTCCTGCCTTCAGGGACTATCTTTACTTTGGTTCTGGGAGGCGCGATTGTTGGTTTCATGGTTGGGAAGGGGAATTCTGTTGGCGAAAAAAAAGAGAGGTCAAACAGCAAATTACTGGCGTCCTGAATGGAGCCAACTGGTCAGAACATCGACCTCTTGCCTGCACTTCAGAAAGCTCCTAAAAATGACCCACCTTAAATTCTCCTTGAACAGACTCCCAACCCATTGCCACCCTATGCCCCCTTGCTGCTCTATGAACATCCTTACCTATATATTTATGTCCCTCATAAAATCCTGCTTAAACTCCCTCTAGGCGATCTATGCAATTTTCAGTCCTTTCTCCATTGTTGTAGCTCGCCGACTCTCAGCCATTTTTCCTGTAAACTGCCTCGAACCGAAAGGTTTTCACGGTATATAACTAAAGATTTATGTTCTATGTCATGTGCTACATTTATCGTAAAGTACATGTAAAAGGCTTTAACAAAATCCATGTCCAACATATTCAGCCGTGCTGTACATCTATTAGGGAATGATAAAAAAAAAAAAAAAAAAAGTCACGCGTCACAAATTCCAGTTCCTAAACAGAGTGGTGAGGAAGGCACAGGAAAAATAATACCATAGCAGAAATCACAGCTGTAAGGACAGTGTTTCTTCATCAATCTCCTGCGTATGTCACAAAATCCCTTCCGAGCCCACGAAGGACAGATAAAAAGTCTGTCCTGGCAGCCTGCAGGAACAAGGGTAGAGAATAAACTCTAGGAACCGGTAGCGTGTTCAAAGACATAAAAAGTAACCTGTGCAGTGTTTTCCAAAAAGTTAAGAAATCCTTTGTCTCTTTTCTAGTGCTAGACTTGGCACTGGCCTCAGGGAACACTGATTGATTTATTCTAGAGAATGACACGGTGGCAAAATTCATCACCGTTCCCGTCCCCGCGGATAACCACGGGAAATAATCCCATGTCATTTTCTAGTGTCTATTTCAACCTCAGTCCTTCTACACCAGCATTCTTCACAGCAAAGCTTGCGGGTCAGTGGTTGTGGCCATTCATACTCTGATTCTTATGGGAGCCAAGGATAATGAAGACATTGTGACATCACTGATGTGATTGGCTCTTAGGCACTGGTGGAATGAGGCATTATGACATCACAGTATCTGCTCTGGATACCAGAGACTGTCATTCTGTAGTGTCTGTTTCAACCTCAGTCCTTCTATACCAGCATTCTTCAAAGCAAAGCTTGCGGGTCAGTGGTTGTGGCCATTCATACTCCGATTCTTCCCTCTCTCCTTAAAGAATGACATGAAGATGGCTTCCCGCGGTTATCCGCGGGGACGGGAACGGTGATGAATTTTGTCACCGTGTCATTCTCTAATTTATTCCAAATTTTTTTCTGGACTGCCCTTCAAGCACACAGAGCTTATCGCAGTGGTTTGCAGTGTACGTTAAGTATATTATCCCAGGACAAGCAGGCAGCATATTCTCACACATGGGTGACATCACCGACGGAGCCCCGTTACGGACCACTTTAAAAGTGCATTGCCACATTAAGACTTTATAAAGTTTGTGATAGTTCGCACCGCGCATGCGCGAGTGCCTTCCCGCCCGACGCAGGGCATATGTCTCCTCGATTTTATCGTTTCCACAGAGCTAAGAAGACGTGGTTAACAATTGCTTAACTTTTCTTGCCTTCCCGCTCTCGCGGCTTTCTGACTTTTAATCAGTTTTTTTCTCTTTTTTTTCTTTAGTGTTGATTAATTTTTTTTTTTTTAAAGAAATGATCGTTAAACGTGTCTTCATAGCTCCGTGGAAACAAAAAAACTGAGGATACGTGTGCCCTGTCTCGGGCGGGAAGGCACTCGCGCATGCGCGGTGTGGGCTATCGCAAACTTTATAAAGTCTTAAAGTGGCGATAAACTTTTAAAGTGGCCGTATCGGGGCTCCGTCGGTGACGTCACCCATGTATGAGAATATCTACCTGCTGTCCCTGGATAACTGTTACGGTAAGTGCTTTATATCAGCAATCAAGTACTAAACACACACCACATACAGCACATTGGACAGTGGTAAAGGTAAAGGGATGTTCCTCCAAGTCATTCTGGCAACTTTGTTTCATTGACTTTTTGGGAAAAGCCAAGTAGGGGCACACATACTCTGTATAGATATAGAATTCTTTGCATTCATATCCTAAGACATGCTTTTCCTTTCTCTTACCATAGAGCCGGTAAATCCCCCACAGATCGTCCTGTGCAATAGTCTTTTTCCCTGTCAAAGTAGCATTGATGTGCATCAGTGCATTGTGGTTCAGTGAATGCATAAGCCCCAGGGCATGTCCAATTTCATGGGCTGCAATGTGCACCAGGTCCGTAAGCCATACTCCTGAGAGGGAAGAACATAAGAACATAAGAATTGCCGTTGCTGGGTTAGACCAGTGGTCCATCCGCTCACACGGCGGCCCTCAGGTCAAAGACCAATGCTCTAAATGAGTCCAGCCTCACCTGAGTCCAGTTTAGCAGGAACTTGTCCAACTTTGTCTTGAAACCCTGGAGGGTGTTTTCCCCTATAACAGACTCCGGAAGAGTGTTCCAGCTTTCCACCAAGACCAGATTTTTTAGGCAATCAAGAGGACTATACAGCAGCCAGCTGTAGACCAGTGGGAGACAACTGAACCTAAGATGTCTTCCAGTCTGCATAGCATACTGCTGTGAGAGACGCCTATCATCTCTTTATGAAAACTGGGCACATTTTATAAGTTACATAGCGGAAGTTTAGCAATTTAATTACTAAATAGTTCTGGTATCAGATAGTTGGTTACCTGAGTTCTGCATAAAATTTATTTTCCATCCCTTGTGCCATGAAGTTACTATGTCCTTCTAACCAGCAGGAGCCCAAGGAACGAAAAAAAAAAGAAGAAGAAGAAGCAAAAAAAGCACTTGAACAGAGAGAGCAAGCTCCCATTAAGTGTCTCAGCTTATTTCTGGACAGTCAATTTTCTTGATTGTTGCAGTTGTCCAGGTCTCGCTGCGTCTGGGTAGGAGGAACCGATGTTTTAGCCATCATGCTGTGGCTTTCTCCAAGAAATGTTTGTGCCTTTCTTCAATGCTTTCATGTTTTCCTTATCTAACATAGTAACATAGTAGATGACGGCAGATAAAGACCCAAATGGTCCATGCAGTCTGCCCAACTTGATTCAATTTAAATTTTTTTAAAATTTTTCCTTCTTAGCTATTTCTGGGCAATAATCCAAAGCTCTACCCGGTACTGTGCTTGGGTTCCAACTGCTGAAATCTCCATTAAAATCGACTCCAGCCCATCTATACCCTACCAACCATTGAAGCCTTCCCCAGCCCATCCTTTCCCAAACGGCCATATACAGACAGACGCAGACTGTGCAAGTCTACCCAGTACTGGCCTTAGGTCAAAATTTAATATTATTTTCTGATTCTAGATCCTCTGTGTTCATCCCATGCTTCTTTGAACTCCGTCACCGTTTTCCTCTCCACCACCTCTCTCGGGAGCGCATTCCAGGTATCCACCACCCTCTCCGTAAAGTAGAATTTCCTAACATTGCTCTTGAATCTACCACCCCTCAACCTCAAATTATGTCCTCTGGCTTTACCATTTTCCTTTATCTGGAAAAGATTTTGTTCTTACCCTTCAAGTATTTGAACGTCTGAATCATATCTCATTTGCTTATTTCTGATCTAAAGAAGAAGGGTTATCTTCGAAAGCTCATCATAAAATGCATTGTTTGTCCAATAAAAAGGGTATTACCATATTTCCTTTCTTTTATTTCTATCTATTGACTTTCTTCAAGAAAGCCACAGCATGATGGCTGAAACGTCAGTTCAACCTACCCAGACGCGGCGAAACCTGGACATCTGCAACAATCCTGATGCTACCTCCAAAACCTAAGAGAACAGTTACGTTTCTTCAGGCACAAACATTTCCGTACACATTTCAGTGGCTGCAGGAAGTGCTAATATTCAGTACTTAAGTGGCCAAGTATATCAAATAGATGGGACCACATAAATGTCTGTCCTATTTGTATGCAGGAAACCCATGGCTGCTTAAGTGATGAATGTTGACTTAAGCAGCTGTGTGTTAGCTGGTTTAAAAATAACCGGATCTTCAAAGCTGATGCCCCGCCCAGGTCCTAACTTTGAATATCTGGGAATAACACCGTCAGTGGTGAGCAAAACGCTCATTGCCAGTGGCTGTATATTGATCCCTAAGGCAGCAAAATCCACAGACATGAAGGGCTCAAAGCCCACAATTTGTAGCAAATATAATCTAAAAACAAGAACACGCAAAAGCCACAACAGGTAGTCAGCTCTAGGTCAAGATTACTTATGAGAGCTCTTCATAGGCTATAGGCAGAGAGAGGGTAAGATACCCTCCTAGCAGCTATAAAAGTACGGTATTAGGAGGAAATATTTTTTTCATTCAGAGAATAGTTAAGCTCTGGAACACATTGACAAAGGTTGTGGTAAGAGCAGATAGCGTAGCTGGTTTTAAGAAAGTTTGGGACAATTTCCTGGAAGAAAAGTCCATATTGTGTTATTGATAAAGACATGGGGTAGCCACTGCTTGCCCTGGATCAGAAGCATGGAATGTTGCTACTCTTTGGGTTTTGTCCAGGTACTAGTGACCTGGATTGGCCATCGTGAGAACGGGCTACTAGGTTTGATGGACCATTGATCTGACTATTATGTTCTTATGAGTGTGCTGGATCAAAGAAAATATGTCTGAGTGATATTTGTAATGCATTTGCAGGTAAATTTCAAGGAAAACAATGCAACTCAGGCATAGAACTTATGTGCACAACAGAAGAGCGGGACTTGGGTGTGATTGTATGTGATGTTCTTAAAGTGGCCAAACAGGTTGAAAAGGTGATGGCGAAATCTAGAAGGATGCTAGGGTGCATAGGGAGAGGTATGGCCAGTAGGAAAAAGGAGGTATTGATGCCCCTGTATAAGACTTTGGTGAGACCTCATTCAAGTTTCTTTATTTTTGATATACCGTTTAACAAACATGTGTCTAAACCAGGAGTGGGCATCTTCGGTCCTCGAGGGCCGGAATCCAGTCAGGTTTTCAGGATTTCCTCAATGAATGTGCATTGAAAGCAGTGCATGCAAATAGATCTCATGCATATTCATTGGGGAAATCCTGAAGACCTGACTGGATTTTGGTCCTCAAGGACCGGAGTTGCTCACCTCTGGTCTAAACGGTGTACAATAAAATGAGATTTAAAAAAAAATAATTAAAAAAAAAATAAATTTAGAATATTGTGTACAATTCTGGAGGCTGCACCTTCAAAAAGATATAAAAAGGATGGAGTCGGTCCAGAAAAAGGCTACTAAAATGGTGTGTGGTCTTCGTCATAAGGCATATGGGGACAGACTTAAAGATCTCAATCAGTATACTTTGGAGGAAAGGCGGGAGAGGGGAGATATGATAGAGACGTTTAAATGTAATGTAATGTAAATGCGCATGAATCGAGTCTCTTTCATTTGAAAGGAAACTCTGCAATGAGAGGGCATAGGATGAAGTTAAGAGGTGACAAGCTCCGGAATAATCTGAGGAGATACTTTTTTTACAGAAAGGGTGGTAAATGCGTGGAACAGTCTCCCGGAAGAGGTGGTGGAGACAGAGACTGTGTCTGAATTCAAAAGGGCTTGGGATAGGCACGTGGGATCTCTCGGAGAGAGAGATAATGGTTACTGCGGATGGGCAGACTGGATGGGCCATTTGTCCTTTATCTGCCATCATGTTTCTATGTAAAGTTCCTGCAATAAAAACACACTGGCCCGGTGGAAAGTGAGCAACACAAACTTTGCATCAGCTCAGTCAGGGTTCAAATCAAACAAACCCAATATGTTTCAGTGCTTCTTTCTGTCTCAGGGGCATGTACATGTACGCTAAATATTGTCACCGGACATAATACAGACAATGCGCCGATAATAAAAAAAAAAAAATAAGGCCATCATAGAACCATGAGAAAATAACTGGAGTTCATAAAGCTTCAAAGCCACAAAGGGCTTCTGCTAAACCGAAAAACAACTGAATTAAGCAACTCAGGCCTGCCAGTCATTTGAGAGAGAGAGAGAGAGACCACTTTTCCCCTTGTCTTCCATTTTAAAGTTAGTATCTGTTTCACTAATCCTTTTATCCCAATTCATAAAGGTAAAATAATATACTTAGACCCTCTTTTACTAAAACACGCTAGCGGCTTTTAGCACTGGGAGCCACGCTGAATGCCGCATGCTGCTCCCAACGCTCATAGGAACTCTATGAGTGTCGAGAGCAGCGCAGGTCATTCATCGCAGTTCCCTGCGCTAAAATCCACTAGCGCAGTTTAGTAAAAGGGGGCCTTAATTCCTTACAAGATTTGCTCCAAAACAATCTTTTATTTTTATAATCTTGCAACTTCTCTCTTTCTTAACAAGCATACTTTCTTTTTTGACGTTTCAATAAAATCTTCAGGCCTAATGAACATTTATTTAAAATACCATTCCAATCTGCAAGAAATTCTTTATCTGAAAACATCCAAGGTTCTGAATGTGAAATCTTCTTGGAACGCTTTCTACCTGGTCGATAGTTTGTTTAAGTCCGATTTGGACATCTTGAGAAGTGCACCCAAAAATCAGGTGGAGAAAAATGCTTGACAACCATTTTTGAAACTGCGAGATGACTGTCTTTTTTTTTTTTTTTAAATGACCTATTTAGGCGTTTTGGCCTTTAGGACATCTAACCATTTTGGCCATTTTTGAAAAATAAATAGTCCAAGTTAAAAATACCCAAGCCATTTGGACGTAGGCAGGGCCCACCATTTATACTACACTGGCCACACAGACTTGCCAGCAGAACAGTGGGGCACCTTAGCGGGCACTGTTATGAACTTCACATAAAGGATGACAGGTGTACAGCTCACCAGAACTCCCTTATAATGTATGGTGACTCCCCCAAACCCTACTATTCCCACCTATCTACCACCCCAATAGCCCTTATGGCTGCAGGTATCACCTATATGACAGTACAGTAGGGTTTTAGTGCACTCACACTTTCCACCACAAATGTAGTGGCTAGAGTTGGATATGGGCTTGGGTCTCCCCCCTCTTTGGTTTACTACATCGCCCAAAAATGTAAAGAAACACACCACTTATAGAGATGCTACAACCACCTAAGCTTTTTTACTTATTTTTTACTTTTTAACAAAAATTTCCTTCAGAAAAACTTCTTCAGAAAAATTATTATACTGTATTCACTCAGGAAAAAGCCTCAGAGTAGGAGCCCACGCTCAGTCTTATCATATCTTATCACTTAAGGAAGTGTTGCATCCACAGCTAGATATAAAAAAAGTAGTTATTTCAAAGATTTAAAAATTTGCAAAGATATTTATGATAAAAACGTTTTGAACTATTTATTATTAAAAATTGAGTCTCAGGTTTTTTAGCCAATGACTGGAACCATGGAGCGAAAAAACCACGCTGAAAGATAAGTCTATGATAAGACTGAGCGTGGGCTCCTACTCTGAGGCTTTTTCCTGAGTGAATACAGTATAATAATTTTTCTGAAGAAGTTTTTCTGAAGGAAATTTTTGTTAAAAAGTAAAAAATAAGTAAAAAAGCTTAGGTGGTTGTAGCATCTCTATAAGTGGTGTGTTTCTTTACATTTTTGGTAGAATATTTTTTAGAGC
The DNA here is from genome assembly GCF_902459505.1 of Geotrypetes seraphini. Classification (NCBI taxonomy): domain Eukaryota; kingdom Metazoa; phylum Chordata; class Amphibia; order Gymnophiona; family Dermophiidae; genus Geotrypetes; species Geotrypetes seraphini. Next base: position 20,064,931 of record NC_047098.1, read on the forward strand.
CACTTTGGGTGACAGTCTCTGAGTTATTTTTACTACATCGCCCACCAGGTTACTCCACCGGGTGCTCTACTAGGATTTCCCATACCAGGTGCTGCTATTATAGAGACAGATATGTCCTGTTTTATTCAGATCTTTGAGGAGCTGGGAGGGGAGGGGTCATGACTTAATCCCTCCAGTTGTCATCTGGTCAGTTTGGGTACCTTTTTGGCCCTTAGATGCTTTTAAAACAGGTCTAGCTTTGGATGTAAATGTTCGATTATCTCCTCAAGACATCCAAGTGCTAAGCATGCCTCTAACACACCCTCTTGAACTTTGGATGCACTGCAGATAAAAAGCCTAACAAGACAGCTACATAACTTTAGAAAATCAACACGTGGATGTCTTGGTGTTTAAAACGTCCAAATGCCAGTGTATGCCATCTTTTGGACGTCTTTCTTTTTTGAAAATGAACCCCATGGGGTATAGCCATGTGACTTTTTCTTATGAAAGTGTGCAGAGCATTGTCTCTCCCGAATAAGTTGGATTTTCCAAAATAGCTACAATGGACATGCATGACAGAAATTTACACGCAATAAAGATAGTGCATGGTCTGTTTCATGAATATGCATTGTGGAAATCTGAAAACCTGACTGGCTTGGGGGTTCCCCAGGATAGGTTTGGGACTCACTAGTCTAGATAACAGCCCTGAACTGACTCAGAAGAATTAGACATGGAGCTGGGTCTGAGCCTCTGTCTGGTTGAGCAATCCCCGTCCTATCCTAATGCTGAAACAACATTTTTTTGCTTGAAAAGTACATTGTAAGAATGGGAATACCTTTCTTCCAACTGAACCTCGTATTTCCCAAGATCCAGTATTCACTGTCGTCAAAATGTATTTCCCCTGTGCGTGGGAAGAATGCATGGGCAAGCTCACCCGTTGTCCCATCGAAACAATGATGGGTGAGGGACTCCAAGCAGTCTGTGTGATTGATGGGATAGAAGCCTGTCCCCAAAAGAGAAAAAAAAAAAGATTCCTGAGATGACATCCTAAATAAATCTTAGAAACATAGAAAAATGACAGCAGAAAAGGGCCAAAGCCCATCAAGTCTGCCCACTCTAGTGACCCTTCACCTTGAATTTGTTCACCCCCCCCCCCCTGCCTTTACATCATTAGAGATCCCACATGAATATCCCATTTATTTTTGAAATCTGCCACGCTGTTGGCCTCAATCACCTGCCGTGGGAGTTCATTCCAATGATCGACCACCCTCTCGGTGAAGAAATACTTTCTGGAGTCACCATGAACAGTGAGTTCCTTTGCTTTACTCATCTGATGATCATCATATTTTCTTCTTGAAACAGTTATAATGTTCACTTGAACATGGATCAAATGACACCTAATAATAATTTATATTTCACATATCCTACAATTCCATGTGGATTGCAAATTATTCAGGCACTTGAGCATTATTCCCTAACTGTCCCGGTGGGCTCACACTCTTATCTAATGTACCTGGGGGCAATGAGGATTAAGTGACTTGCCAAGGGTCACATGGAGCAGTGAAGGATTTGAACCCACAACCTCAGGGTGCCGAGGCTGTAGCTCTAACCACTGCACCACACACTCCCACCTCCTGCTCTTTGTATCCCAAGAGTAAGGGACACTGCACTGTCCCACAGTTGATGACTTCACTAGTCCATAAGTGGTATCTCAGTGTGTCCTCAGCCAATTTTAAGAGGGAAAATTCACATTAGGGTTGTGATATCACAGTAGTCTGATTTTCATAGGGGCACAATACTTTAACCAGCATGCAGTGGTAGGAATATATCTACAATAAGGATGTTATGGTTAGGGTTGCCACCTCGCCCGGATCATGTCCAACAGCTTGAATCAGTCCTGTTTGTCTTATTATATATTATTATTATAGTTCTTACTTTTCCTAGGACAATCAGTGCATAGCATGTAATAAGGGAAAACCGAGACTGGATTAGCCTGTTTGGATTGATCTCTATGAAGTAAAACCCCCTGTTAGGGGGACTAGCTAGTTCTGTTTAAGTAGGACATGCAGAACCACTCCTAATTTTTCTCCATGGTATCTATGAACATACAGTCTTACTCTTATTGCAGGTTTCCAGGTCTCACTGCATCTTTGTCAGGTAGAAACCGACGTTTCAGCCACCATGCTGTGGCTTGCTTCAGGGTATGCTATGAAATCTGCATTGTGACTTTGGAAATAGTGGGTTCACTGATCTGATTGGGAACAGGGCAGTCCACCAATTTGAATTTTGGCGGGAAAGTCGTTGGTCAGAAATTTGAATTTTGTTGGACTTTCACAACAAAATTCAAATTTCTGACCAACTGACTTTCCCGCCAAAATTCAAATTGGTGGACTGCCCTGTTCCCAACCAGATCAGTGAACCCACTATTTCCAAAGTCACAATGCAGATTTAAGAGCATACCCTGAAGCAAGCCACAGCATGGTGGCTGAAACGTTGGTTTCTACCTGACAAAGATGCAGCGAGACACGGGAACCCTGAGAGAACATATAGTCTTGCTATTCTTAGCAAGAGTGAAATGGTAGATGAAACCAGGACTGGTTCTGCCTATTCTTCCTGACATGGAGCTTTCTGTACACCATATGTAAAGACAAGAAACAAGTACTGGAGCAGCAACCTACCCTTCTTTCCTGTGCCCATTGTCATTACCTATTTTCAGATCACTCTCCTGGTCCGGGGGAACCTCTTTGAACTGGAAGGGAGATATGTCGCTCCACATCTGGAAAGCAGCTGCCAATCCTCTCCTCGTGTCACTCTCATTGATCAGATTTCTTGGGAATGACACCACCCTGGGAATGGAAACCCCCCATGCCAACAAGAAACTCTCAAAGGACCAATCTCAACTTGCAGAGCTTCAGGTATTTGGCTTGTGCATACTTTTTTTTTTCTAATTATCCACTTCAAATAATATCAATTTGAAGAAAGCAGGGTGTTTGCTGCTCATCGTCATATAGCAGTAGCTCTCCATCTCAGTGCTCAGAACGCACCCAGCCAGTTAAGTCTTCAGAATATCCCCAATGAATATACATGAGATAAATTTGCATGCACTACTTCCATTGCATGCAGATCTATCTCATGAATATTGTAGGTATCCTGAAAGCTTGCCTGGCTGGGTGTTTCCTGAGGACCAGGTTGAGAACCCTTGATAAATCATTCCAAGTATATATAAACAGTCAAAGTCTGGTGTCAGGGATAGAGATGTTTAAGGAGACATGGTTATAAACGAGATGTGCAAGCAAAAAATTGACCCTGGTGCTCCACAGAAGAGAAATCCACAAAACAAACAAAAGACTCTGTGGAGAGTTGATGTTCAAGATGTAGGCTTTATTACAAATCCAACTTTGTAATCCACATAAAAGTATCTAGGACCCAATCCGCTAGCAGCTATGGATCCAACACGGTCCATGTTTTGACAATGCCGTCTTCCTCAGGGGTCCATGTAGATCAAATAACAATACCTCGTGGATTATATATAAGTCCTAATATACCAAATCCTGAAAAGACTGCGCTGATGAGAAGTACTGTTGAAACACGGAACGTGTTGGGTCCCTAGCAACGAGCGGATTGGGTCCTAGATACTTTTATGTGGATTGCAAAGTTGGATTTTTAATAAAGCCTACATCTTGAACATCAACTCTCCTCAGAGTCTTTTGTTTTTTTTTAATAAATGAGATGTGTACATCTGTTCTTACCTGCTGTCATCTACTATGTTAAGACGTGGATATGTCTCCCATTTAGGTGTGCAATTTATAGAATATTCAAGTTCAACTTATCTGATATATTGCCAGTGTAAAAACCAAGGTTAATTATAAGCTGTTTACAATATAATAAAATTGTAGGAGGGAATAAAAACTAATAGACTAACAGTGACACTACAGAAGACATCACTGAAACATGGATGACCTTGCCACATTTAGGTGTACTCAGTTACACCAGTAACTCCAAATGCCCAAATATAAGATGCACTGATGCTGGATTATACTAGCATTCTGCGACAAAATCTAGGCGCCCAGCTGTTGCTGTAGGAGGAGTATTCCCTGCAGGACATCAGGGCACCTACAAGGAGGCAACCACTTCTCGAATTGCCACGTTTGAGCAGATAGATTTCTCTCAAGGCCTGCAATAACCTTTCATAAACTCTCCAAAGCCAAAAATCTCAGCTGTAACCCAAACCTATTGGAAGCAAAGTTGAGACGCGCATCAAACCTGTTCCTCCTTCCTTCCCTACCAGTCAAATTTGTCCTCGGCGTTCCTCCAGTTTACAGCTCCATCCAAAGTGAACTCCACTCTTCCAGCCAAAAGCACCTCCAATCAGACCTCGCCACTACTCATTCAGCTCCTGAGACACCATCCATCTGTGTCACTCAGAACTTCCCTCATCACCAGAGGACGAGAGGACATCTCTGTCCCCAGGCCTAACAAGCTTTCTCTAGCAGAGATCCCCACCAGTAATAGACCGGCTGGGCCCCACGTGAATTCTATAGGAGTCCATTAGATAAATTTATTTTAAGTCCAAGATGTAAACCATGGGGAATTACTGGATTGCAATGCCCGGCACTCAGAACATTCAAGGGGCCAGCAGCTAGCACAGACCTCAGTGGTGACTCATTTCAGAGGGGACAAAACCCATGACTCGCTTGCCCCCTTGTTGTTTTTGCTCTTAAAGCTTTTCTCTCTTGTGTCCTAAACATGTGGGTGCTCAACTTAATATTTGATATTGCAAAGTGCAAGATACTTATCTCTACGAGCATCTATGCATGCCTCCATTGCATGCAGATCTCTCTCAAGAAAGTTCACTGCGGGTATCCTGAAAACCTGACTGTCTGGGGTGCCTTCAGGTACATTTACTTTGAATATTGAATACTTACCTGTACGTGAGGTCAAAGTGGTTCCATTTTAGCAGGGATGGTGTTAAAGTATACCGCTTGGCTCTCAAATGGGACGGAAGCTGGAAGGCTATACTTCTGACCCCCAAAACACTGTGCGTTGTAGCATCTTCCTTAAAGAGAACAGGTTAGAGTAGATGTGCATTATAGAACAAGAGACAACAGAAGAGAAGAGATGGCAGACAATGACTTTGGATAGTTTGAAGGCAACCACAGATCCACCAACTATGTACTTATATTTCTGCAATTGGAGAAACTATTCCCTATTGTGGTTAGAAAAAGAAAGCCAATTTGTCCAAACCAAAATAATTTAGTGGGACATAATGACATGCTCTTTTCTTTAATGTCATGTTCAAATATGTCTCAAAATAACTTGAAGCTGAGCTGGTCCCGTGTCACAAACATTCAGGTTTGGCTCCATTATCTATTGGGTCTAGTCAATTCTGGGCATGCCGCAGGTGATATACCAGTCCTGGGGAGGGAGATAGAATACTTATTGTGGTGGCCCCTTACAGTTCCAAAAGTATCTCTGAAGAGGTGTTCTTTCAGTCTTTTTGTTGGCAAGGATTCCCTAGACTAGTGATGGCGAACCTTTTAGAGACCGAGTCCCCAACAGCTACCCAAAACCCTTTTCTTTATCGCAAAGTACCAACACGGCAATTTAGCCTGAATACTGAGGTTTTAGTTTAGAAAAAAAACAACTCATACATTAACATCTTTTGTCTTAAAAGAAAAACAGCCCCCGCCCCCCAGACAGCATCTGCACACGCGACGCAATGATGTCGCACGAGCATGCCCCTTCCCAGCGCGATTTTGAAGGGAAGCTTTTCAAAACTCAGACAAAGTCCCGTTTGGACCCTGGACTCTCGAAAAGGATGCCATGGCCAGAGAAATCCAGACATCTGGTAACCCTAACAAGGGAAAGAATTTTGGTTTAGGTGACCTGATTTCTCACAAGAATTGTCTGATATCTAGAAGCAGACTCCTTTCTAAGGAGCCCTTTTACTAAGTTGAGCTAGCAAATGGGCTCAATGCAGCCTAGCACGGGATTTTCTCACTGACTAAGCCCATTTCCAGAATGCCATAAAAGAAGACATTTCTTTCCTGCGCAGTTAGCATTAGTGCATGGCCATGCTCCTCCCCTGGCCACGCCTCCTACTTAAAAGGCAATAAGGGCTCCCGTGTTATGGAAGCACTAACCAGTTAGCGTACTAGTTGAATAGGGATTCCACACTTATGCTCCGCCCCTTCAAAAAAATGGTTTCCTGAATCGATGCCTTAAGAAATTTACATGCCTTTTTACTCCTTTGCATGCGCAGATCGGATAGGGTGTGGATGGGGGTCTGGAGGAAGGTTAGTGAATTGAGCCGTAGTCTGAAAGTGATCGTAAACCGATCAGTACACGATTGATTTGCTTAGTGAATCTAGCCCTAAGTTATGTATGCAATTCGACTGTGTGCACCAATTTGTGAGCACAACTTGTAAGATGCCAAATACAGAATTGGGGGGGGATAGTTTATAAAATGCTAACTTGTAGAGAATGACATGGGGACAAATTTTCACCGTCCCCGCGAGATCTGTCCCTGCCCCATTCCTGCAAGCTCCGTCCTCATCGGCACAAACCTCAAACATTTTACAATCAATGTATTCGAAGCTTGTGCGGTTAAGGCAGAGCTGGCAGGAAAGGGATGGGGGACAGAACTCGCAGGCTTGAAATCCCATGGGGCTGGGAACAAATTTGGCCCCATGTCGTTCTCTACCCATAGTAATATAGTAAATGACAGCAGATAAAGACCTGAACAGTTCCAACTACTGGAGTTGCCATCAAAGCTCACTCTAGCCTATCCACACCATCTCATCGTTTGTGGGATACAGACCATAAAAGTCTGTCCAGCACCGTCCACATGTATCAAGTTACTGGAGTTCCCGTCAACGCTTCCTCTAATTATGTGCATCACAGCTGCCAACAATGGCATTTAAGCATATCAGTGCTAGACACTGTTCTATAAAGCAGTGATTCCCAACCCTGTCCTGGAGGAACACCAGGCCAATCGGGTTTTCAGGCTAGCCCTAATGAATATGCATGAGAGAGATTTGCATATGATGGAAGTGATAGGCATGCAAATTTGCTTCATGCATATTCATTAGGGCTAGCCTGAAAACCCGATTGGCCTGGTGTTCCTCCAGGACAGGGTTGGGAACCACTGCTATAAAGTACATGCCTTCCAGGTCACATAGGGGTAAACTATACGTTGCCGAAAAGATCAGCGCTTAGCGTGAGTCTATAAACCGCCTCCAGAGTTAGGCGTAGTTTATAGAATCACATGTAGCACTTATCCATCATGACTAACATTTAGGACAGGCATTGATGCCAACGAAAATCAGGCCTGAATGCCTGCGCCTATGTTGTGCGCACATCGGGCGTATTCTGTAACAGTGCGTCTAACATTTAGGAATGCCCACGTCCCACCCTTGCTCCTCCCCTGGCCTTGGGCCCTTGTGAGATCCATAGACTAGAATTTATGTTCGCCGCTTTATAGAAATCACTTAAGAAATTCTAATTAGAGCCAGTAATTACTTGTTAACTGGCAATTGTTGGTGCTGATTGGCTCGTTAATTAAGTTGCCCGTGCAAATCAGCAATGCAACTGTGGCTGCAGTGTACAGAATCAGGGGGCTAGCTTGTGAATGAGAAGGGCAAACGCACGGGTGTGTCACTGAGTGACCTGCGCAACTTATAGAATGCTGTCGGTTGCGAGCTTGGTGTGACATACCTAAGCGTGCCAGCTTACACAAGCCATAGTTGTAAGCGGGTGCTAGCATTTAACACCCACTTAAGTGCCATTTTATAACTGGCACTAAGCATGCCCCAAATTATAGAATTGGCCTCTATGGCTAGGGTTACCAGATTTTCTGTGTGGAAAATCTGGACCCCCTAGACCCGCCCCCCCCCAGGCACGCCCAGTTCTACCCATTCCCGCCCTGGTCCCGCCTCTAATCCCACCCTGGTCTCGCCTCAGCCCCGCCTCCAATCCCCCTCCCCCCCCCTGCTGCCTGATTTCGTCGGGTAGGACATCCAAGCATGTGTCATGATGATGTCACCCATACACACATGCATGCACGCGAAGAAAAGCTTTTCAAAACCCGGACGTCTGGTAACCCTATCTATGGCTTTAAGCCAGCCTGGCTAGCTTAATGGCAGAGCTGGTACAAAGTGACTCAGGTCAGCTGTTACTACCCGAAAGCCCTTTGTTTGCCAGGAAATTCTTATTTCAGCCAGCATCCCATAACATTGCTAAGGTCAGGATTACAATGGATGCTACTGGCACACTTGCTGCTGATCCTAAGAGAGATCTGAAGGGTTGAGCAGGCTCGGAGCCAAGATTACCCTCTGAGCTCTAATGATGGACCCCCTAGAGCAGAACATTGCCACCTTGGCAGGGTGCTTGGGAGAAACTTTCACTGCCTGACTGCTCTTCCTGTTCTGTGGATAAAAGGATTGTTTAATCCAGGGATCTCAAAGTCCCTCCTTGAGGGCCGCAATCCATTCGGGTTTTCAGGATTTCCCCAATGACTATGCATTGAAAGCAGTGCACGCACATAGATCTCGTGCATATTCACTGGGGAAATCCTGAAAACCCGAATGGATTGCGGCCCCTCAAGGAGGGACTTTGAGACCCCTGGTTTAATCCTATCAATCAATTGCCTTCTTATGCTCACTAAATTCATTAGAGAGAGAGAGGGAGAAAATAATTACCTGAGCAGCAAATCCCACAGTGTAAAAAAGACCAATAAGTAACAAAGCCACAAGGGCAGAGAGACATAAAATGCTCCCAGTGGATGTACAGCCTTGCCTGTGAGCTGGCAGCCAATCACCCTTGCCATCTTCTGCAGAAGGTTCTTGAGTTTCCTTTATGCTCTCCTTCAGAAAAGGGGCTCCAAGACAGCAAAAATGTGCATCCTTCTCCTTTTCGCCTGCCATTGGAAGCTGGACGACTTGACAGCTGCCGCCTGTCAGTGGCTGATTGATTTCTGTCGCAGCAGCAGCGGCGGCAGATTCTGAGAAGACTTCTTCGGATGCTCCGGAGATACTTATGCTGTCTGCCAGCTAGATCCCTGTTACTTGAGAGCAGAGCGGAAAGAAACGGGGATGGCCCTGAGCCCTTTCAGCTGACTGCCTGCCTGTCCAAGAAGGACAAATTTGCAGTTGTCAGCGAGAAGCAAAAAGAAGAAAAAGCCGGCATTCTGCCCAAGATGATATTACTCAAATTGTTTGCAGATGTGCACAATGCTTCAGACACAGCTAAGATTTACAAATACAAAGCAAGCAACTGCAGCCTGATTTTAAGGCTGACAATTGGGGGGGGGGGGGGGATTTCTCTTGGGTTTCCTGGTGCAAATCAGGGCTGATGTTGGGTATTCAGGGGCCCAGAGCAGAAACTGAAGAGGCTGTGCCTCAAGGGTTGTGTCCAGAACGACCTAAAGTTGGAAAACTGTGCAAATTGGTGTTTTCCCCATAAATTTGGTTGTGCTTGATCAGAAAATAATGTAAGAAATTTTTTTAAAGCCAATCCTGGGGTCCCTGAAAGCCACTGGTTACATAAAACTCAGTTTTTCTTAAAATTTGCTATTAGTTTTGCTTAATGGAGCAAATGTCTTGGTATCATAGCTATACCTTTTATAGTTTCACACTCAGTAATGATATATTGATTTAAAAAAAAAACCAAAACATTTTATGCATAAAAACTAGCAGTATTTTATTAAATGAAGCTTCAATATTTGCACTTTATTGTGGAAATTAACAGAAATTTAACATACTTTGCTAATAGCTAAACACATAGGGCCTCTTTTACAAAGGCACGTTAAGCCTTTTAGCGCGGATTTAGCACGCGCTAAATCAACACATGAGCTAACCGCTAATGCGTCCATAGGATAACATGCACGCGTTAGCATTTAGCTTGTGTTTAGTGCTCGCTAATATTTAGCGTGCACTAAAAAGCTTAGCGCACCTTTGTCAAAAAAAAAAAAAAAAAGGGGTTACACTTTGGTGTAGTCATCTCCCAATGGCGTTCCAAACACTCAAGCATTCAGGCCCTGATTCTGTGCCTTCTCCAGTTAGAAGCAGGCTTAGGGACTCCGTTTGCCACACTTAATGCCAGCCCCGAGCATATCCATTGGATTTTTACTAGCAAAATTTAAGACAACAAAAGCCAACCTCAGCAGTGATGTCACAATGGCTTGATTAGATGGCAACTGCAGCATTTGGAACCTAGGACAATACCAGACGTTATAGTCTATGGCCCAGAAATATCAAAGAAGAGACAAGTTAATTTAATCATGTATTTTTTTAATGGGTATAACTTATGGGCAGACTGGATGGACCGTTCGGGTCTTTATCTGCCGTCATTTACTATGTTACTTGGCAGAAACCCAAAGAGTAGCAACATTCCAGAGCTGAGATTGTGATGTCATAATGCCTCACTCCACCAATGCCTAAGAGCCAACTTCAGCAGTGATGTCACAATGGCTTGATTAGATGGCAACTTCAGCATTTGGAACCTAGGACAATACCAGACGTTATAGTCTATGGCCCAGAAATGTCAAAGAAGAGACAAGTTAATTTAATCATGTATTTTTAGTGGGTATAACTAATGGGCAGACTGGATGGACTGTTCAGGTCATTATCTGCCGTCATTTACTATGTTACTTGGCAGAAACCCAAAGAGTAGCAACATTCCAGAGCTGAGATTGTGATGTCATAATGCCTCATTCCACCAATGCCTAAGAGCCAACCTCAGCAGTGATGTCACAATGGCCTGATTAGATGGCAACTTTAGCATTTGGAACCTAGGACAATACCAGACTTTATAGTCTATGGTCCAGAAATATCAAAGAAGAGACAAGTTAATTTAATAATGTATTTTTTTAATGGGTATAACTTATGGGCAGACTGGATGGACCGTTCGGGTCTTTATCTGCTGTCATTTACTATGTTACTATGTTTTGTCTGTTTTTATTTTGTTTCTTCTGTGTTACCTTTCTACCAGGTATTTCTTTGGTCTCCCTCTTCATTGATAGACTCTTTTGAAGCAAAATCCATGAATTATAATTGCTCATTTTACTTGTTGGTTTCTTTTGTGTATTTCTAATTTAAATGCTGCTTCTTTGCAAGATATACTTATTAATGTTGAATTGGAAATTATTTTATTTTTTTTTTTTTAAAGTAAGGTTTGAAAATTTTCCAGATTCATCAACTTGTTTAGCTTTTCTAATTTGAAGACATTTTTATACTTCTCCAACTCTGGTCTCTCCATGCTGCTGTAAGTGATTCTACAGTAGATAGCTGAAAAGGGCTACCAAATCCAGGATATAAACACTTGGGCCCAGATGCACAAAAGCTTTCCGTGACAGTAAGATTCAGAGCAGTCTTATGACTCAAGTGTTTTACAGAGTGCTAGTTCAAATTTAAGGTAATTCCATTAGGCCCTTGCCATACACAATTTCCTCAAAGAATAAATATTTCCTATGCTTCTAATTCCTCCCACTATAATAGATTTGCATACCAAAGAGACAGTGTATGTAAATCTCATGCATATTCAGTGTGGATGTCCTGAAACCCAACTGGCAGGGCTTGCCTCGAGGACTGGCCTAGTGACCCGGATTGGCCACTAAAGGAGACAGGATGATGGGCTTGATGGATTAAAATACGCAAGTGTAACTTCACTCTTGCTATACCTTGGATACTGATTGTTCTTTGTATGGATTATATTGAATGACCCCTGAGGCAGGCGGATATACCGAAACACAGACCGTGTCGAGTCCTTCAATAAATGGAAGTTTGACTACTCAGAACTTGAAGGCACCTTATGTTTCTTTGTTGTGTTTCTTAGTCTAAAGATTAAACATCCAGCATTACAGTTGGTATCTATGGGACAGGCAGGGAAGGATAATTACCTCTGGCACAGCACTGTCTTGGAATGGAAACCAGTTCTTGGAAAGCCGCTTCTGTTTTATTATCCCTGGCTAAATATTTTGATTATACAGAAAAGGTGTCTCTGTATAACATTGGGTGATTAGCTGCTGGCTGGGATGACGTTTCAAGTGTTGACTTTGGATGCTGGGCCAACGTGTTTAATTTTCTTGGAATTAATTTGTTTGACTAAGCAGGGCCAAGACCAGCCTGGTTACCATGGCTTGTGGACTGTCCAAGCGATTCCTTATTCCTGGCAAAAAGAGGCTAGCCACATGCCCACAGTTTAAATGAGTTTACTACATTAACCCTTATGGGGAGTTTCTTAACATAAGAAAAATCCGTGTCTGTCCTCATTTAAGACTATGCTCACATTTTGGGAAGGTCCAGTGAATGATAAGGTGATACCAGTTTGAAATTGAAAAGAAGCCATCTCCTTGCCTGTGTTCTGTAAAATGAAATGTTGCTTTTTTTAAAGCTAAGGAGCGGATGAGGCCACACTATCATCAGTTCTGCTTGCCACACTACTCTAGGTATGGCTAACTTGCCTATCTGTCAGAAAAATACGGAACGAAAAAAGTAGAAAATCACTGGACTAAGTATATAGCCCTCAATGGAGACTGACACAACTTTGTTGGTTGGGCTGAGAACTTTTCAGTGGCTCCTCGTATAGAAACACAAAAACATGACAGCAGATAAAGGCCAAATGGCCCATCCAGTCTGCTCTTCCGCAGCATCCACTATTTCCTCCTTTCCCTAAGAGATCCCACGTGTCTGTCCCACACTTACTTGAATTCAGACACAGTTTTTGTCTCCACCACCTCTACCAGAAGACTTTTCCACGCATCACCCTTTCTGTAAAAAAAGTATTTCCTTAGATCAGTGGTTCCCTTCCCAACCCTGTCCTGGAGGACCACCAGGCCAGTCAGGTTTTTAGGATAGCCCTAATGAATATGCTTGAGAGAGATTTGCATATAATGGAGGTGACAGGCATGCAAATCTGCCCCATGCATATTCATTAGGGCTATCCCAAAAACCCAACTGGGCTCGTGGTCCTCCAGGACAGGGTTGGGAACCACTGCCTTAGATTACTCCTGAGCCTATCACCTCTTAACCTCATTCTATGCCAGGGGGTCTCAAAGTTCCTCCTTGAGGGCCGCAATCCAGTCGGGTTTTCAAGATTTCCCTAATGAATATGCATGAGATCTATGTGCATGCACTGCTTTCAATGCATATTCATTGGAGAAATCCTGAAAACCCGACTGGATTGCGGCCCTTAAGGAGGGACTTTGAGATCCCTGTTCTATGCCCTCTCACACTGGAGTTTCCTTTCAATTGAAAGATACTTGCCTCATGTGTATTTATGCCACATAGGTACTTAAATGACTCTATGAAATCTCCCCTTTCCTGCAAAGTATACAGATTGAGATCTTTAAATCTGTCCCCGTACGCCTTATTATGAAGACCACCGATCATTTTAGTAGCCTTCCTCTGGCCCAACTCCATCCTGTTTATATCTTTTTGAAGGTACAGTTTCCAGAATTGTACACAATATTCTAAATGAGGTCTCACCAGAGTCTTATACAGGGGCATGAGTACCTACTTTTTCCTACCTGCCATTCCTCTCCTTATGCACCCAAGCATCCTTCTAGCTTTCACTGTTGCCTTTTCAACCTGTTTGACCACCTTCAGATCATCACATACCAACACTCTCAAGTCCTGCTCCTCTGTAATGCACAAAAGTTCTTCACCCCTTAAACTGTACCATTCCCTCAGGTTTCTGCAGCCAAAATGCATTACTTGTATTTCTTAACATTAAATCTTAGCTGCCAAATTTCATACCATTCCTCAAGCTTCACTAGGTCCTTCCTCATATATTGCACACCATCAGGGGTGTCTACTCTATTGCAAATTTTGGTATCATCCGCAAAAAGGCAAATCTTACCAGTCAGCCCATCGGTATTATCACTTACAAAAATGTTAACAGGAACAGGCCCAAGAACCAAACCTTGAGGCATACCACTGGGTGGGGTAGGGGGAGGGGGGTTGGAGAGGGGATACTTTGATCAACACCTGGTTTGCTTTTATGATCTTATATACGCATTTTTGAAGATACCACACCTGGACCCCTGAGGAAGACACTTAGGTTGAAACATGGTCCATGTTGAGTTTCTTGCATCACGTTGTGAATGGTTTATTGATTCTTTTTATCAAATAAAAGTCTACATCAGTAACATCAGTCTTCACAGTCATTTGTTATGGAGCTGATTCCTACCAGCTCCACTGGAAGTCTGTCCCAGTTGTCCTCCACTCTTCTAGACATTTGACAATTATAGTACATTCAATAAAACATCTAAGATGACCAGACTTAAGGTGTCTTATGGCACCCTTCACCACGGTGGACCCCATTAACTACTCAAAGGATAGGAAAATGCCCCAAAAAGACTGAATGTACCAGTGCTTGTCAACCTTTTTGTGGCTGTGGCCCCATGATTGTGGCCAAAAATAATTAAGTGACCTCCTTGAGACGCAGAATAATGATGCACCTATAGAGAGCTCACCCGGGTCGTGTCCCCAAATATGGGCTTTGTGACCCTATTTGGGGTATCAGCCCATAGTTTGGGCCAGGGCAGGAATGTGTTAAATAACCCAGCTACATAACAAAGAGTGAGTCAGAAGCCCAAAGCTTGCTTAGCAGATACACAATATTCTTTGATTAGGGAAGCTTTTAAGCTCCAAACTGTGCATATTTGGCAAAGACTTTGTCTTACTGTTTTTGATCTGACTCCGACTGGACAGCACAGAATTCCAATCACTGTGCTTCACATCTTGGCACATGAGAAGTTGAACTAAATGTACACGTCATTAATGTTAGTGGAAAACCAGCATAAGATAGTAGTCCTCTCGTGCACATATCTACAGGAACATCTCAGCAGCTGGCAGTACTGAGAGCACTCGTGTACTGAACATAATTTGCAATACTTTGTTGGAATTTGAGGCAAATGACAGAGGAAGTTCCTCTTCCAGGCTGTTAATAGAGCCTGCTGGTTGTTTTCTCATCTGGTTTAATTTATTTAAAACAACGTTTAACTTTCTTTTATACTTTTGAGTGGAAAGCGAGTGAGTATAAGAGAAAGTGTTTGTGGGGGTGGGGGTGGGAGTGGGGAAGCAAAGCACACAGCCATAGGATCCCCCCCCCCCCGGGGGCCCATGTTATGTAATCATCGGTGGTCTAGGGGTCATGGAGCAGAAGCAATCCTCAGTTGTTCCTCCCCCTACAATGCCACAGCTAGAATCATCACTAATACTGGGAAATTTGACCACATAACTCCAGCTTTGACCTTACTTCACTGGCTTCCAATTGAACAGAGAATTGTCTTTAACCCTTTAATTGGCAGATGGTGAAATGGCTGTTTTACGTAACTTGATGCTGAATGAGAGCAACAGTGCCAAGTAACAGGCGTTTGGAGATTCAGATCTCCCATAAGAGCCATGTGGGAGATCTGAGCAATAATGCCAAATAAAGGGTTAAGCTTCTCTGCCTAACTTAACCCCCTGCCGATTTCCGCATTGTTGGAGCATTACCAGCCTACCAGGACGCTACATTCCTCTGGTGATCATCTTCTGATGGTTCTCTCCATACGATTGGTCCAGCTAAAAACTTATAGAAAATCTCTTTTCAATGTCATGGAGCCTAAACTTTGGAACGCTCTGCCTTCAAAGCTCCGTACATTTCCAACTTTGGATCTTTCATGAAAAAACTCAAGACTTTTCTTTTCCTTCATGCCTATGGAGCCTTTATGAGTTTACCCACTGTCTAACTGTTTTGGTTCAGTGTTTTTGTTAATTATCACTAACTGTTCGTTGTCTATTGCTTCATTTAATGCTCTGTTCTGTTGTAATCCACCTATAACTTTGGATGGTGCGGAATAGAAATGTAGAAAATAAATAAATGGTTCAGCGAATGGCCACCAGGATGGTCTCGGGGCTAAAGGATCTAACGTATGAAGAAAGACTAAAGAAGTTGCGACTGTACTCACTTGAGGAACGAAGAGAAAGGGGAGACATGATTGAAACGTTTAAGTACATCACGGGTCGCATTGAGTCGGAAGATGATATCTTCTGTCTTATGGGTCCCTCGACCACCAGAGGGCATCCGCTGAAGATCAGAGGAGGGAAGTTTCAAGGAGACTCCAGAAAGTACTTCTTCACCGAAAGAGTGGTGGATCAGTGGAACAAACTCCCACTGCAGGTTGTTGAAGCCAGCAGCGTGAAAGATTTTAAGAGTAAATGGGATGCTCACGTGGGATCTTTAAGGGAGTAAATTTGGGAGCGAATACTTTGGAATGGGCAGACTTGGTGGGCTATAGCCCTTTTCTGCCTCTATGTTTCTAATCTTCAGAGAGGTGGGGGTCTTTTATGGCAGTGGTCCTCAACCCTGTCCTGGAGGATTACCAGCTAGTCAGGTTTTCAGGATAGCCCTAATGAATGAACATGGAGCCGATTAGCATGCCTGTCACCTCCATTATATGCAAATCTCTCTCATGCAGATTCATTAGAGCTATTCCGAAAACCTGACTGGCTGGTGGTCCTCCAGGACAGGGTTGGGGCCTACTGCTTTATGGGGAAAGGGGGGACTCCTGGACCATACATCTTGTTAACAATGCTGCCAGTCTGTCTGTAAAATCATCCAATGGCAGCTGAAGTATTCCAGCTAAAACACACAAAGCCTACCTTCGGGAAAGTTTCATTTGTCTTCAAGTTTATCTTCAGCCGTGAACCAAGCCTTAGACTACTGGCAGGGTTAGGCGAGAAACAGTCTGAATATGAACTGCCAAGCTTTGTAAATACCTGAAAACAGAGGGTGGAAAGTCAGGAAAGCATCTTTTATTTCTGAATTTGGAATCATGGAATATTTGTAAATCTTGAACATTTCCATGAAGTTTGGCCCTGGCTGTTTATGCTGCTGGAAGGTTCCATGGCTACAAGGGGAGGGCTCTCCTTTCCTTGTGTTTTGTAAATTGTTTTTGCATTTTTCCTTGAAGTTGAACAAATGGTGCAGGCCTGTCGGGACAGGAACAGCCCTAGAAATGGATTGCTTTTTCAAGGCTATTCTGCATTTAGATTTGAAATGATATAAAGGTTCTAGTTATAGGACTTCCAACTGTCAGACCGTTTCTATTTTATTAAAACATCATTCTAAATGCAACTCTTTCCTGCTACAGAAAGATTTGGATCGAGTCCCAAAGGAGATTTTATTGCCTAAGAGGAATTCCTGTACTTCTATGCAGGCCATGTCTTGGGAAAGATTATTAAATGGAATCACAAAATGTGACAATATGTATGGCAGAAGGAAATAGGGAAGGGACTGGATGAGAAAAGACTCTACAGGCTGAAGGTTAGTCCCATGATTGACCAAATCAGAGTTAAATGTAAATGTGAGCATTTAGGTTCTAGATAAGACATTAAAACTATTAATGATAAAGTGGAGCTGGGGTTCTTCACGGGTAGGATGACTACCAGGAATTGTGTAATCTTTTAGGACAACCTGTACTAGAGGAAAAATAAAATACAGCATTCTTTCAAAACCTTACAATATTTTCTAAAAAGGCAGGGAACAGAAAAACAAACATACAAATTTTGCTTTTCCATTTGGAAATGAGAAAAAAAAATACATCAATTTAAGGCACTGGAATGTAATGCAGTGGCTGACAGGAGGACAGGACAGATTCTCCTGTGGAAGGAGGGGTTGCATGCAGTCTCCTCCAGTGACTCACAGACCATCAGGGCTATGAGTATGCATCAGGCCAGCAGATATACAGGATAAGTTATGCTTGCTTGATCGTAACAGCTTCAGTGCACTGAGGCAGCAGTCTGCAAAAAAAATGGACCAAGCACCTTAGCACATCAGGCTAAATTCCTTTCTGTACTGTATTTAAGACACGGATGTGTTTACACAGCTAAAAATGAGGATAGATGACAGAAGAGTGCCGTAGCTAAGCCATGATTTTGTGGAGGGCTCTCTCACAATCACTAAAACAAAATCAGTTTACCATAAACATTTTGGTTTTCCTATTACTTATTCTTTACAATAGTGCACCAGATCCAACAAGAGGCACACTGCTATATAAGCCACTAATAATTCTATACAATCCGTGGGTAAGACCTGTCCTGGAATTCATCTCTCTAATGGACATAGAAGGGGGTGGAGGCTAGCAAAACGGCACTTTATAGACTTTAGCAGGCAAGTGAAGGGATAGGTTCTGAGAATTTTTGGCAAAATTATTAGAGAAGATAGTTTATTGCCTGGTTATGGAATACAGTGGTACCTCGGTTTACGAGTGCACCGGTTTACGAGTGTTTTGCAAGACGAGCAAAACATTCGCAAAATCGGCGCCTCGGAAAACGAGCATGCCTCGATTTATGAGGGCCCTCCCCCGCAATCCGGCACCCCCACTCGCGTTGCACTCCCCCTCCCCTGCCGCGATCCGGCATCTCGCAGGCACCCACCCACCTGATCACCTTCCTTACCCCTATTTAGCACCGGCATTGGCACCAACGCATAGGATATGCGGGTGCCGGTGCCCGAAGATCTGCCTTCTTCTTTGTGCTGGACCCTGAGCATCTGCACTTGCTCAAGGCCTTCGGGTTCCCAAGAATCTCAGAGAGAACGGGAACCCAAAGGCCTTGAGCATGCACAGATGCTCAAGGCCCAGCACAAAGAAGATAGGAGATCTTCAGGCACCGGCACCCGCATGTCCTGTGCGTTGGTGCCTTTGCCGTTGCCAAATAGGGGAAAGGAATGTGATCGGGTGGGTAGGTGCCTGGGGGATGCCGTATCGCGGCAGGTGGGGTGCGACGTGAGCAGGGGGTGCCGGATCGCGGGGGTAGGGGGGGCACACGAGCGGGGGGATGGTGGATCACGCAGGAGGGGCCTTCATGAGCAGGGGGGGCAATGTCAGTTCTTGGGGGGGGGTAGAGTAGCGCCGCTGGCCTCAGGGGGTGGGGTGGATGGGAAAGAATCAAGCGAGTTTCCCTTAGTTCCTATGGGGAAACTCGCTTTGATATATGAGTATTTTGGTTTACGAGCATGCTTCTGGAACGAATTATGCTCATAAACCAAGGTTCCACTGTATTTTGGATGATTAGAAGAGTGTATGATTGACAATCAGGATTTTGGAGGGGAGGACTGGTGGCAGTAATGGACTCTGGGATAGGATATCTGGAGAAGGGAGATGGTTTGTCTGCTGCTGTTGACTTGGTGGACCATCAGATACTGGTTTGGTTTGGAGCATCTCGGGGGTTTTTGTTTTTTTTAAAGTTTTATCTTATGCATGTGTTTATATACCTTTCCTAGGCGCTAGGTGTGTTAGAATTGCTTAAAGAAAGAACGTTGTAGGGAAGAACTAGGACAGAGAATATTGACTTGGTTAGATTCTTTAAAAATAAATTACAGTGATACCTTGGAATCCGAACTTAATCCGTTCCAGAACCCCATTCAAGTTCCAAATTGTTTGAGTTCCAAGACAGTTTTTCCTATTTAAAATAATAGAAACTGGTTTAATCTGTTCCTGGGTCCCACAAACTCAAATTTAACAGTTAATACACTGGATTTTAAGGTAAAATATTAACAAACTAGTATTTAAGCCCGTTTCATTAATGGGTGCTAGAATAGATGTGTAGACTTAACAAATCACAAAATCTTTTTAGGCACACTGAGAGCTGGCACTGGTTTCTTAGACACACTGACTGCTTGCACTGTTTTTTTAGGCACACTGACTGCTGGCACTCCAACCAAGCACAACCCTCCCCCCAAAGCAAAGCAAGATCACTCCCTGACCCCATCCAACCACAACCCTCCCCCAAACCAATGCAAGATCACTCCATGCCCCCCTCCCCAGAACACCCCTCCCCCCAAAGCAAAGCAAGATCATTCCTTGCCCCCTACCAAGCACACCCCTTCCCCAAAGCTAAGCAAGATCACTCCCTAGCTCCTCCCCAGCACACTCTTCACCCAAACCAATGCAAGATCAGTCACTGCTCCCCCAGTATACCCCCTTCCCCCAAACCAAAGCAAAATCGCTCCCTGCCCCAAGCACACAGGTTTTGACTTATCTGAGAAATCTCCCGTTTTCTGAAGCAGCTCTGGCAGGTTCAGACGCAGGCTCCTTAGTCAGCTGGAGGAAACAGCCACACGCAAACCGCCGCGGGTGCTAGAATAGATGTTTAGACTTAGGCATTTCTTTATTTCTTTCTTTCTGTCTGTCTTTCTTTCTGTTTCTCTCTCTGGCCCCCCTGTCTGTCTTTCTTTCTGTCTCTCTCTCTCTCCTTGGCCGCTGTCTGTCTTTCTTTCTGTCTCTCTCTCCTTAGCCGCTGTCTGTCTTTCTTTATTTCTGTCTCTCTCCTTGGCCGCTGTCTGTCTGTCTTCCTTTCTGTCTGTCTCTCTCCCTGCCCGTCTGCTTCTCGTGCCACCTACCTTGTAAAAATGAAGCAGCTGTGGCAGGGTCCGACGCAGGGTTGTTGTATACCTAGGGAACCCACCGCACATAAACCGCCGCAGGCTCCAGCTGGAGGAAGCTTGAGGAAACCGTCGCACGCGCCGCAAACCACCACACATGCCGCAAACTGCCACAGGCTCCACCGCCGCACACATCTCACATGCTGTACTACGCATGTCTGACCACGGAAGCACGGATCACGGCGTTTGAAGTGCGCACGCGCGCTTAGGGTTTTATTATGATAGATAATAATAATATAATATTTTCCTCACCACACTACACAAAGGTGAAAATCACTTGAGATGCTTTCACTACAGCTTCTGACAATGAATGGAACGACGTATGGGTGGCCCGAGCGCTGGGGAAACATACACACAAACACACACGAACAACTTGCAGGGTGTTTAGATTCCAAAGCAGCGTTTGGATTCCGGGGTACTTTTCATTAGGATTCCAAGTTGTTCAAGTACTGGGGCGTTTGGATTCCAAGGTATCACTGTAGATACTTATAGGATGGAAATGCAGGCTCGATTATCTCCACCTAGCAATTGTGACATTAGCGGTTCCTCAAGGATCTGCCCTATCCCCCTCCCTGCTTTTAAAAATGTATTTGAAGGAATTGATTCAAAGGTTTGGGATAGAAAGCTGCTTTATGCTGATGATGCAGGAATCATTGACCCCTAGGGAGATATGAGATGATGCGATGATGCGATGGTTCAGTGCTTCTTGAAACATGGATTTAGAAGTAGTACAGTTAAAACAGAAATTCTGAAAGTGTGTGGAAGAACCTGATATATCATGATCAGAGTTGAATAGAGTACAGGGGTGTCAAAAGGTGAGTGTCAAAGATTTACAGCTTCAGCCAGTAATGAAGATGATGTTCTAAAGATGGTTAGGCATTTGCTTACATATTTGGCAATGTTGATTTCGCACCTGGACTGTTGTAATGCCCTATATATGGGTCTTCCTAAAGATCTGGTGAAGAAATCACTTTTTTTTTTTTTTTTGTAAAATCCTGGTGCAAGTAACAGCTGGGAGCTACTTTTGGTTGACTTTTCAATGTGTACATGTGGAGGGGCATAATAATAAAAAGTCTAAGTCAGATTTGGACGTAGGGTGCTAGTCACACAGAGTCAGCAGTGGTAAAATGTCCATTCTTGAAAAGTACGTCTAAAATTTTTTTGGGGGGGAAATCATCTTGAAAGGTCACTTAGATACGCAAAGTCAGAGGCGTGAAGAAATTACAAGAGTTTTATTCACAGCATGCCGGGACTCTAGTGCAGTTAATAGCCTGCCTACTAGAGTGTCAGAAACAGGAAATACACGGACTTTTATGCCCTTTTTGCAAACTAATATATGCAAAAACTACAATTTTCATTTGTTACTTCTATAACTTTCTACAATTATTATTGGTCCTAAGCTCACACTAGCAGGTCACTTATCTAACTCTTACAGTTCTAAATGTTAAATGTACAGAAGGGCAGGGTACATCATGGCTCAAACTCTTATCTATTTAGCTTACAATGTGGTAAGGCAGGGACATACATTTTAGGCAGATGAAGTCAAGAGATTGTATGCTTTCTTCAGCTATGTAGGCCAGAGCAATATTTTAAACAACAGTTAACCATTTCATGACCCTACAATCTATCTGTACGTCCAGGTGTTTGATTGTCCAGACCACCATCTTTCTTTATACTAGATTCTCGACCAAAAATTCATCCAAGTCCCAAACGGGGGAGGGGCCAGCATTGTGATGGACTGGCCACCCAGACATGGCAACAGAGCAGTGAGGCACCTTACAGGGCACTGCTGTGAACTTCACAAAAAGAGTGCCATATCAACATCTCACTAGAACTCCCTTATAGGTTATGGTGAGCCCCCCAATACACCTCATAACTCACTATACCCCCCCCTGTTTACCACCCCAATAGCCCTTATGGCTGCAGGTGGCACTTATATGGGTTTTGGTGGGCTCACATTTTCCACCATTAATGAACCTGGGGCAATGGGAGATTACGTGACTTGCCCAAGGCCACAAGGAGTAGTGTGGGTTTGAACCCTCAACTTTAGGGTGCTGAGGCATCACACTCTTCCCCCCCCCTTCTATTACTTCTAAGGTGGAAGACGATATTTTCTTTCTTAAAGGGCCCTCGGCCACAAGAGGGCATCTGCTGAAAATCAGGGGCGGAAAATTTCATGGCGACACCAGGAAGTATTTCTTTACCGAAAGAGTGGTTAATCATTGGAATGAGCTCCCAGTGCAGGTGATCGAGGCCAGCAGCGTGCCAGATTTTAAGAATAAATGGGATGCCCATGTCGGATCTCTAAGAGGGTAGAGTTAAGGGGATGGGTCATCAGAGTGTGATCTTTCAGAGGGTTAAGGGGGAGGGTCAATAGAGTGGGCAGACTTGATGGGCTATGGCCCTTTTCTGCCGTCATTTTTCTAAGTTTCTATAGCGCTATCTAATTAGCACTGGGGAAGAGCCAGAAGTTATATGGGCACCACTGATAACGCTAATCAGCATACCTAACTACTTCCTGGAAACAGCATTATATCAGCCATTCCCAAATAATTTCCAGACCTTACCAAACGCCCAGATATTCAGTACTGAGTATCTGGACCTAAATTACGCCGTCACCAACTGAATATTGAGCCATTAAATGTTATAGCCGTGGCAAAGATGAAAAAAAAAGCTAATTTTTACCAGCAGCCTACAGAGTACAAGGTTCGTGTGTGTTGGGCCGTCATGCTGTTTGGTTTGTTACAATTACTGCCTGGAATATATCAGTGGAAAAACACTTTTCTGTCCCTCAGAGATACTTGCAAACCTGAACTGTATATGTAGAGTAAACTGTGGCTTTCATTCGAGAGATGCAGCCAGGCTTAATGATACCCCCAGTCTGCACGTTCCAAATGTGAGCTCTTTTAGATTGGTTTTTGTAAGTTATTTGCCTTTTCCAAATCCAACTGAAGCAGAGTTACTTATTCAGGGACATTAGTTATTTCTCCACTCAAATATGCTCACAATCTAAGCTGCATCTGAGATAATTAAAGGTGAAGGGACTTGCACAAAGAGTTCTATCACTGTCAGAAATGGGATTTGAACTCGGCCCTCTGCTCTGACCACTAGGCTACAACCCCAAGGGAAAGGAACTTGGGAGAGCGATGGAATCTGTACCAGGCACACAGCCTCTTTTAATCACAAAAGCTAGAAGCAGTGATTGTTTCTTCCATCCAACATCACACACTCTTAGGGCTAGATTCTCAAAACTTTGTGGTAAAACACAATGGGCCGCTGTTATTATAGCAATTTCAAAGGTGAGTCATTCTAAAAAAAACTGTACCTGCAAATGAGGTCGTAAGACAGTAGCGACGGTTCGCTAAATCTACTTGAGATGAGTTACTGGTGATAGTGATCGGCACATGCACAGAATACACCACCAGAGGTGTAAATGTGCGCATGTGTCAGGAAAAGCAACGCTGTAAACGGCGTGTCAATCATAGGCATGCCAGAGCTACTGGATGAAGGGAAGGGAGATGCAATGTTGGCTTTGAACAAGCAAGCATAAGACATGCCTTTTCTCCCCCCCCCCCCCCCCAAACTACTATAATTCATGAAAATGTTGTAATTTTGTTTTTAATTAGAGAATGACACGGTGACAAAATTCATCACCGTTCCCGTCCCTGCGGATAACCGCAGTAAACAATCTTCATGTCATTCTTTAAGGAGAGAGGGAAGAATCAGAGTATGAATGGCCACAACCACTGACCCGCAAGCTTTGCTTTGAAGAATGCTGGTGTAGAAGGACTGAGGTTGAAACAGACACTACAGAATGACAGTCTCTGGTATCCAGAGCAGATATTGTGATGTCATAATGCCTCATTCCACCAGTGCCTAAAAGCCAATCACATCAGTGATGTCACAATGGCTTCATTATCCTTGGCTCACATAAGAATCAGAGTATGAATGGCCACAACCACTGACCCGCAAGCTTTGCTTTGAAGAATGCTGGTGTAGAAGGACTGAGGTTGAAATAGACACTAGAAAATGACATAGGATTATTTCCCACGGTTATCCGCGGGGACGGGAACGGTGATGAATTTTGTCACCGTGTCATTCTCTATTTTTAATGTCAAATTTTATCATGAACCACAGCTAGAAACACATAAGACATGGCTATAATACACGTGCTTTGTCCACCCTCCCCCCCCCAAAAAAAAAAAAAGAGAGGGTGGACAAAAGCAAGCTTCTTGAGCATATGTATGTGAATCATGTATTTTATTTTTTTTTCATTAGTCACAGTCAAAACACACGCCAGAGAGGCGCTTTTCACAGTACCGGCATCCCTGCGGGCCATTTGCTGATTTTTGGTCACCAAAAGTCGACACCACGCTTGGAGAACCACTTGACGAGGATGAAGCATCATACGGAGTGCTCATTTAAATATTGAGGCACAAATGGGCTCATCGGTATTTAAATGAGCACTCCTGACGACAGCATGGCTAGGAAGCTCAGAAAAGATCACGGTAAGCCGTTTTGATAATCCGCCACTACAATACATGCACTGGCTGGAACCAGTTTAGCAACCGCATTAAAGGCAACCTTAAGTTTTGAGAACCTTTCCCTTAGTTCATTAATGATAGTAACCATCCCATCTCCTGCTGCCTGCGGTGCAGGGCAAAGAGGGGAGGACCATTTATGGCTGCGTTAGGCTCGGTTAAATTGGCTTTGATAGGTTTAATTACATGCCTGATCTGCTCTGAAGCATAATTATAAATCAGCATGGCAGTATCCCAGCCTCCTCAGCGCATGCATCTCTGTGAGTTATGGCAGTATTTGCTAATGGAATAGTTTGCAGGGTTGAAAGCTTAAAAGTCTTTATTTAATGTGACACAAACCCAATATCTTTTAAATTAAATGTTCTGACATCCAGGTGCCCACAAATGAGCTCCTGTGAACCATAGCACATAATGGGTGGGTAACAGGACATTTGTTTTATTTCCATCTACGTTCCCAGCAACGTAATGTGGCCCAAAGAGATTCCAGAATAGATGAAATGCCGGTCTGTCAATATTAAGAGAATCTGAGTGCATAAGGATGCAATTGCCCAGACAAGCATCATTCTTTGTTGTAATTGATCCCTGAAAACAAATGGCAAATAATTTTATTTGTATTTTTTTATGCAGTAGTTATCCCTTGAGCAAAAAAGCAATTAAGGCTTGGTTACCATTTGGATCTTTTTATTTTTGTGAACTTGGATTTTCAGCTGACAGAAATTATTATTTTTTTTTTTTTAAAAAGAGAATGACTGCAGATGGATGATAAAATACTTTTGCTTGTCGACGATCTAGCCATGTTTTGAATTAATCTGCACTCAAAAACAAGCACATCCATCCCATTGATTAGCAATTCTATCTACTTTAGTTTCATCATTGTTACAATTACCCATATAGATATAGCTTAAAGAATTTTAAATAAACAACTCTCTAATTTTTTGTTGGTTTTGAATTTTATAATTTCAATTATAAATGTGCCGCAAAAAAAAAATTTGCTCGGCTTAGTGTGCCGGAGCCAAAAAAGTTTGAGACTGCTCTAACCTACCTCCAAACTAGAGGTCTGCACGGGAATGGGAATCGCGGGGATCCCCCCCCCCAAGGTCAACGGGACTCCCATGGGGACCCCTCCCAGGCCCACAGGGGATGGATCCGGGGTTCCCATTCCGAGGCCTACCTAATGTCGATCGTTGAAATTTTCAAGTTGAGACTGGTCCGGGTCCAGCGCCATGGCGGGAACAGCCATACTGAGCAGTGAGCTCAGCATGTAATCGCTCAGTGTGCCTACGTGCTGAGCTCACTGCATTGCAGCTGATTGGTCAGGTGGTGTCACGTGCAAGGCTAGAGCAGGAAGTCAGCCTGTATTTGGTGAGCTGCCCGAGTCCCCCAAAGGCCCCGATACCGGCGACTGAGAGGAGGATGAGAAGACCTGATTCAGAAGCGGCAGCGCAAACAAGGAAAATGCTTCACGTTGAATGTAGTTTAATCAGGTAAATCCCTTTTATTTTGCCCTGATGTCTTGTTTTACTCTCTGCTCTGGTTCACACTTCTCTTTCCGTTTGCTTCTGGCACTTCTCTATTTTGGTCATATTCGTCGCTTCAGTTGTTTTGGTTTGTCCCAGTGTCTAGTTTTGTTTTTTTTGTATTGGCATCATCGTCTATTCTGTCTTACTCACTGCTGTATCTGGTTTCATTGCCTTTTCTTCTGTTTAGCGCATGTTTCAAACTTTCATTTTGATTATGTTACCCTGTGGTTTTACCTTGGTTTCTCATTACATTTTAGTCTGGTTTTGGTTTATATACAATTGCACATGTTTTTGTCTTCTCAGTTGGCTTTTCTATGCTTCCTCGTTATTTTGTCTGGCTTATTTAATTTTACAATATTATTTTAGAACAATTTTATATACACATTATCTGTTCTTTAGCTGATAACATACATTTATTGGTTTTACACCCGATGATGGCTTTTATATGGGATTTTGCTTTGTTTTTTAAAACTATAGAATCCTCTTTTTTTAAACTACAGAATCCAGTGTTTTACATTACTTATTTTATTGTTTAAGTTGTGTTCTAGGTTTTTGCTTGACTTGTTTCCCTTGATCCATATATTATGTATTTTTGTCCCTATGCTATCATTGCTAGATTCTCTCATTTATCATGTGGCCAGATTTTAGAAATGTCTTTGGCTTTTCTGTCTAATTGAGTTTGGGTCTTATTTTGGTTTGTTACACTAGTTATGCATACATTTGGTATTTTATTCATTGTGATTTTCTGCTTATTTATACTATATATATATGTATGTTTTATTTATATATTACTTCTTGCAGTTGGATTTCCATATGTCCATACTATGTAATGCGTTTCATTTATATATTGCTTCACACAGTTCCATCTGTGCATGTTATTTATATTGTACATTTTAGATCCTTTTATTTGTTTTACATATGTTCTTATTTATGCATTTTTTGGTCTATGGCTTGATTTTATCCTCTTTGGATTATATTTTTTATTGCCATTTTTAATATGTTATGTTTTTCTCTCCTTCTTCACTTTCTGCCCTATATCTATCTTTGACATTAACTTTTAACATTCAACTTTCTTCCTTTTTTTCTGCTTTCTTCTCATAATCTATCTACTTTTCCATGTCTTCTCTTCCCTTCCCATGGTATCCATGTATACCATCTCTTCCCTCTTTCTTCTCCCCTATTCTATCCATAAACAGCATTTCTTCCATCTCTCTTCTCCTCCCTCTCTCTCCCATTGCGGTGCACCATCTCTTCTCTCTCTCTCCCCTTCCCCTCCATCCCTGTGCACATCTCTTCTCTCTCTCTCTCCTTCCCCTCCATCTCTGTGCACTATCTTCTCCCTCTCTCTCGCCCCCTTCCCCTCCATCCCTGTGCACCATCTCGTCTCTCTCCCCCCTTCCCCTCCATCCCTGTGCACATCTCTTCTCTCTCTCTCTCCTTCCCATGGTCTGACATCTGTCTTCCCCCTTACCCCTCCTATAGTTAGGCTTCTTTCTATCATCCTTCCCTCTCCCTTTCCATGGTCTTGTATCTCTCTCTCCCTCCTTTCATCACCCTTCTTTAGACTTGTTCTCGAGCATGTTGGAACAAATCCACTAACAGAACACACATAGCCTTGTGTTTCCTACACAGATTAATATTGGATTATAAACTGATGCTCTCATTCTTCTTCACAGTACATTGGTACAGCTGTCCTTGTATCCCTTCACATTATCCTCCCCCCAATAACTAATGTTCCTTTAATGAGGGTGGTGCAGGTTTTTGTACCAAGAGCAACCTAGTATGGTGTGTGTGTGTGTATTGGGGTGGGGGGTAACTGCATATACAGGCAGTCCTTGAGTTACAGTGTCTGATGCTTTTTATGGGGACAGGTAACTTTTATGGGGGACGGGGAAGGGTGAGACAGAGGGGATTCCTCACAGGAATGGGCGGGGATTTCTGTCGCCGCGCAACTCTCAACTCCAAACAAGGGGAAAATGTAGGGCTGACGACATCATATGTGAATAGAACAAGTTGTGATTTCATCAGCTGCTGCATCATCCAGTGCCTAGTGAAATTATAGACTGCAGTCAAGTAAATTGTTGGAGGACATGGCCCAGTGAATGTCTTTGCTATTACTTATTTTCCAGCAAGATCAGGAGTAGCCCTGCTGCTAGATTCAGAGACTTCTATCTCTGTATCGGGATAATCACAAATGGGTGTCCGTCAATAAAACTGAACTCTTTTGGATTCGCAAAGAACACTACAACTACATCCATCCCTCGCTACACAGGGACTCGACTACCATAACTGTGAAAGACCAAGTGCACAGCCTAGCAATACTCCAACCTGCAGTTTTCCGACCACATCTCTCAGGTGGTATCTTCCTCATTTTACTACCTGCGCCAACTTTAGATAATAAGGAACTACTTTTCTGAGTATGACTTCACCCAGCTACTCTATACCTTGGTCCTCTCCCGCATGGACTACTGAAACGCGCTATTTAACGGTCTCACGATGAAGAACATATGACGACTACAGTGTGTGCAAAATAGGGCAATCAGACTTCTAAAAAACCTCCATCCCTGTGACTCTGTCTCCCAGGCTCTCTATTGTCAGTTCACTGGCTGCCATTAGCCAAACATTGTATCTTCAAGGGCCTGATGCTAGCGTTCAAATTCTTGCACGACATGGCACCAGGCTACATGACAACCAAGCTTCCTCCATACATGCTGAACAGGTCCCTTCGATCCCAGGATGAAATACGTGTCAAAACGCCCCCTGGCCATGCCCTTCACTGCAAACTGCCAATGACGTTCTTACTCTCACTTCATACCAAGCCACCAGAATCAACTCTCCCTGCAGATCAGATCCTTTGAAGGACTCCTTAACTTTAGGAAAGTAATAAAAACATACCTGTTCAACTAACTCCCCCACCCACGACCGATTGATGACAAAGAAATGTATATTGATACAAAATCCTTGATAGTTGTCGCGTTAGAATAAAAACTTGTATTGAAAAATCTTGCACTGTAACTATGACTAATTTAATTTGTAACCGGCATATTATGGATATTGGTATTAGATCCCTAGTATGTGTTGAGTTAGGATAAAAACTTGTATTGTAACCTGTTAACTGTATATTGTGTATGTTGACCTGTGACCTGTCCTGGGCTTTTTGGGGAGGATGGGATAGAAAAAAAAAAAAAAAAAAAAGCCACACAAAAGTAGCACCACCTTGATAATGAACTTCCAATGACACGGTGACAAAATTAATCACCATTCCTGTCCCTGATCATCCCATGGTATTCTTTAGTGACTATCTCAACCTCAGTCCTCCTACACCAGCATTCTTCAATGCAAGGCTTGAGGGTCAGTGGCTGTGCCTATTCATACTCTGATTTTTATTTAAGCCAAGTATAGGATAATGAAGCCATTGTGACATCACTGATGTGATTGGCTCTTAGGCATTGGTGGAATGAGGCATTATGACATCATAATATCTGCTCTGGATTCCAGATACTGTCATTCTTTAGTGTCTCTCTCAACCTCAGTCCTTCTGCACTAGCATTCTTCAATGCAAGATTTGAGGGTCAGTGGCTGAGCCCATTCATACTCTGATTCTTTCCTCTCTCCTTAAAGAACATGGAGATGGTTATCCACGGGGATGGGAACAGTGATGAATTTGTCAGTCATTCTCTACGGAACACACACATTGGTTTGTTGCCTGTGTGTGCATATTTGCAATGAGATCCTGAAGGAAGCTCCCCTCGGCCTAGAACAAGTATATTTCAGAAACTGAAACTGTACCAGCAGACCCTAGCTTTAGAGTAAAGTTCATTCTTGTCATGGTACATGCACAGTTAATCCATTTGGCTCTATAGTACCTATACACCAGTCTAGTTATATATTTTACTGAACACATATAGTTGTGAAAAGCAATCGGCAAAGTTTTTCACCAATAGAAGTGAATGCAATTAGTATTTTTATTTTGCATTAGTGAATTATATGTGGCTGCCTGCTGAAGGTCCCTGGAGTTGTTGTGGCACTAGGAGATGAACAAGCTCCCAGTTCATGCAGCTTCTTTTCTACAGGTCAAACTTGCCTCCTTATCACTATTTTTATTCCCTCCCACCACTTCATGCTTAGCTGAAAAGTACAAAATCCTCATAATAAACATGTGCTTTGGTATAGAAAAAAATTCTCAGAAATGAGATTTTACCTGTAAAATCTTTATCAAGAAAAAAGGGGAAAAATTGCAACATCAATCTGCCCCCCCCCCTCCAAGAAAAGGAGAACAAAGCATTGCATAGCTGATGGCTTGACACTTATTTTTTGTTTGCAAATGGATGCAAGGAGACTATTACATCACCACCAGCTGGGTGCCAGTGCACTCTATTACAGTCCACCTTCATAGGGTTATTAGACATCCGGATTTCACTGGACGGATTTTCAAAACCTAGCACTTTGTCCGGGTTTTGAAAAGCTTACAGCTAGCAGCAATGTCGGGACGGCACATGTGTATGATGTCAACGTATCACATCAGCAAATGCGCAGATGCCCTCCCAACAAGCGAACAGGTTGAGGGGGCATGGCTGATGGGGTAGAGCTGAACAAGGTGGAGCCATGGGTCCAGATTTTCATTCCGGAAAATCTGGTAACCCTACATCTTCAGCTCAGAGTACAATATCTCCAGCCCCTCAGCACCCTGTGCTTAATACACAACCATCCTGTAAAAATAAATACAAGCTACAAAATACAGTTTTTCAGAACATTAGGTTTTCTTTTATCAGTCATTTCAGCCTGTTCTGAGCTCTTTGCAGCAAGAAGAAGAGTCACAAACAGGCTTATTTCCAGTAAACAAATTTTTCAGACCGTCACATGCACCATCCACTAGAGGGAGACAAACACAAGTGTTTAACATCCTAGTTCTCCTCACAGAACAGAAGGTAAGCATTTTAAAAGCAGGCTGTAAGAACCAGTGACAGGCAGGCTGCAGTTGCAGCTTCTCTACTCTACAAAATTATGGGAGAAATATTAAGCCTGCAGTGGGGGATTTTTTTGTATCCAGATGTTCAGTGTATCTGAATAAAGTTACGAGAGCCTTTTTGCTGTCCAAACTTTAGCTAGATATTCATACATTTAGTTGAATGAATAGTGCCGCTAACCAGGTAACTCCCAGTTCTTCCTTAGTTTTGTTCCTGTAGTGCTCTGGCCAAGATGGTCTGTCCAGAATTTTAGTGGCATTATAAGGATAATGCTGCTGAAGACTGGGATATGAATCAAGTAAGGAGGACTTATCTGGCTGGGTTGACTATAAAACCCCAATAATTTCAATCTCTGTCTTTGCTTTGGCATTACATTTGAACTCAGGCAGTCAGCTTAAGTGTAGTTTTGTTCTGTGGCATACAAAGGCCATGCCAGATGTGTCCACCAAGCCCACAAAAGGACCCAGAGGGGTGGGATATGTCTTGGGTAGTGGGATCCCTTAGTCATGGTAGGCCATTTATCCAGAAAACATCAAAAGGAGAGGGATCCATTCCGAACGCAGTAGCATAGCAAGCACAAAAGAAACACAATCGGCCTTAAGGAGGACAACTTAGTTGAAGGCCAACTATGCTTCTTCTCTGCTTGCTAGATTATTTATCCATGTCATTTATCCTACATTCAGTTCCTGCAGACAGTGACTAGATTAGAAAGCTCTCTTTCCTTCAGTGCTATGGCCTTTTTTGCACAGCAAAGGCCGACAAGCTCATCTTTCAAGAGATTAACTTCAAGTGCCTGAAGGCAATATCTTTTTGTAGCTGTAAGCTTTTGATCTCAAGCACAGTCCTGAACTCCAATTTGTATGCATTTAGCTGTACAGTCCATGCCATCTAATTTCAGAGAAGCCCTATTCTGACCTTACTTGAAAACCAGCAATAAGGGTCCTGTAATGTCTACGCCTGATGTAACTGCAGCAATAGCAAACACATGGCAGGCCAAAGACACAGGGTCTCTGCTCAGCATGCCAGGGCAGCTATTTCTTTAGCTCAGCAGCCCAATGGGTAGGTTCTAGCCTTGTGATCCTTGGCGAAGATAGTGTGAGGTGCTGCGGGATGCAGAATGGTGGGAGCCTGGGAATCACTCATACAAGGATCCAAAAGTGACACCAGAGGCAGTTAGAGACTGGTCATTTTAATCAGTTGAACACTAATAACTGAACTTCCTGTGCTGTTCATAGCACAGGTGCCTGAAAACACTGATGGAAGTGCAATACTATATAATTGTGCCGACCCTCCTTAATAAGAGTGCTTCAAAAGGACACCACATTAAAGGTGGGGAAGAGACCCAGAGGACAGTTCGGCTCATGTGTCCTCCTCAGGATCCTTTAACTAGGAAAAGGACTTTCTTCTGCTACAAACCATGCTTCAAAACAAGTTTTGCAGATAAACCCTAATAATTTTATATCCGATATAAGTGTCAGCTGGTTCCAGGTTGCCTAGATTACAGCTTTCTTTCACAAACATTTTGTTTTTTATAATCTTTGTTCAGTGATGCTTTAAATAACACTTATATACACCATTTTGACCTGTGCATGTAACTTCTTTTGGGATCATTTCAGACCCAGAATAAAATAAAAACAAACTAAGGTGAAGCGCTTGAGAATCCCCTGCTCCCCCACCAAAAGTACAGCTTAAAGAATGTCCTTGCAGTTTTACTGCAGCCTGGGCATGTGTCCTCCCTCTGCTTGATAGTTCCATAATAGATCAGTTCCACCTTAGGCTCTGGCAGGATATTTCTTTTGACAGTGAAGAACTGCAATCTGGGGAGTCACAAGTGAGGACCTCAGAGTTGCAGACATTCCTTGCCTTGAGGTAAGAGTACTGGCACTCAAGAAGACCTTGACTGAATGCTAAAGCTGGTACGGTCCCCTCTGCTCAGACATCACCCCCACATTGAATAAGATGTGACCACACGGCCATCTGCATCTCTCATATCCTTGTCTGAATGTGTATAGCAGCAAGTTCATTCTCCAAGATCCTTGTTGCTCGCCCTCAGGGGAGGGGGAGAGTACTAGCCATGCTTGTAGTTCTAATTCCATCACGATGTCCTAAGTGCTTTACAAAAGTTCATCCAGGCACGCTAAAGATCTTGAGTTTCACATAGAAAGGGGCCCTCTCACACAAAAATCTGGATCCTTTCTCGAATAGCTTGCCGGCAGATGGGGCAACTAGCCAGCACTGTGCTACATTTAAGGCAGGAGCCATGTCCACACTGGAAGATAAGCTTAATGTGGTTATCAATACAGATGGGGCAGGTCATGCGCTCCTCCATCTGCCGGTAGCGAAGCTGCAGCTCCTCCATCACTTTGCGCTGGCCTGAGGCTTCCGGCGGGAGGCTTCCTTCCACCTCTGTATTATCTGTGCAACAAAACCACACGTCAGAGATCGTCTTCATCTACTCTCATATGACAGACTGGAAGCAGATTCACATTGCACTATAGCAAGGCATTTTTAGCAGCCAGAATAAAAACACAGAAAATGATGACAGATAAAAACTATATGGTCTGTCCCTTCCCTCATGAGATCCTATGCACTTGTCCCATTGCTTTCTTGAATTCAGATACAGTCTTCACTAACAAGGCTAATTTACATGACATGTACACTGAAGATTCAGCCAATATATTTTTGTACAAGAACCTAAATTTTGCAGCCTTGTTAGCCTGGAATCTATCCCTGTGTACAGCCCTTGAAGACTGTAGTTGTGATTCATAGTAACATAGTAAATGATGGCAGATAAAGACCCGAATGGTGCATCCAGTCTGCCCAATCATACATGCTCCATAAATTATTTAGTTTAAATGGTCCTTTTTCTTAGATAGTTCTAGGCCAGAAATCCAGAGCCCTGCCCAGTAGTGTGCTTAGGTTCCATCTACTGGAGTCTCCATCAAAGCTCACTCCAGCCCATCTTAATCATCCCAGCCATTGAAACCCTCCCCAGCCTGTCCTCAACTGAATGTCCACATACGTGACACAGGCCTTAGTTCCTTCAATATATACCCATTATTTTCTGATTAGAGAAACCTACCTGGACTAGGTCATATTGAGGGCACTGGGGCTTAACTTTGTGGATATATTCAGTGGTGCCACTGAATATACATATGAGCGGTTCATATGCATAAGTCAGGCCTGCTGTTTATGTACAATTTCTACATCTAAGTTAGACCAGTGAAAGTGGCTAGATCAAGCTCAAGGAACTCTGGCAGCCACAGTTGAAAGTCTCCGGGTGGAGGAAAGAAATTGAGATCTTACCCTGCTTGACTTTTTTGGAGATAGACACCTGACATTTGATGCACTTTTTCATTCTCTTGGAACACTCTTTAAGGAAACAAGAATAAAAGTATATTAAACACTCATAGGGAAAGAGATTTAGTTAAAAAGAAACAAACAAACCCAAGAAATCTATTTATTATGGGGTTTTGACAGGTACTTGTGAACTGGACTGGCCACCATGAAGATGGGATACTGTGCTAGATGGACCATTGGTTTGACCCAGTAAGGCTATTCTTATGTTCTTATGTAAAGGTACAATCTGGAACTTAATATGCCATTAAGGAGAAATTAGGTTCTTACCTGCTAATTTACTTTCTTTTAGCTTCTCCAGACCAGTAGAGGTTAACTTTACGAATGGGTATATATCTAATCATGACCAGCAGGTGGAGACTGAAAACAAAACTTTGGGACAGTATATACTATCCTCCCTTCTCTATTTCCCTCAGTCTGCCGAATAGCCAAGCAGAACCAAGAACTGGAAAACAGGAAGAAAACAATACTCCGAACAGGAGTAACAAATAACATACCCAAATGCTGTTGGAAAATGCAGAGGAGAAATACCCGAAGGAAAATGTCCCCACAGCTCGCCAGCTAAGCCAGCCGAGCCACAGCCGCTGTTCTTTAATTCTCCCCGGCCCTAGAAAAATACTAGAACCCGCAGCAAAAAACAAAAACTGCCCGCGAAAACAGCCCCAACAACAACAACAACAACAGACAGGGTGGGGACCTCTACTGGTCTGGAGAAGCTAAAAGAAAGTAAATTAGCAGGTAAGAACCTAATTTCTCCTTCTTTAGCACTCTCCAGACCAGTAGAGGTTAACTTTACGAATGGGACGTACCAAAGCAGTCCCTCTCACGGGCGGGACCCCCGAAGGGCCGATACCAGAACACGCTCACCGAACACCGCGTCCCGACGCGCCTGAACATCTACCCGATAATGTCTAACAAAAGAATACAAGGAGGACCAAACCGCAGCCTTACAAATATCCACCGGAGGCACGAGCGACGACTCAGCCCAAGAAGCCGCCTGACCCCGAGTGGAATGAGCCTTGAGAAACTCCGGAACAGGCTGCTGTTTCAGAAGATAAGCGGAAGCAATCGTCTCCTTGATCCAGCGCGCAATAGTAGCCTTAGAAGCGCCAGCTCCCCGACGAGGACCAGCCAGGAGGACAAAGAGATGATCGGACTTCCGGAATTCCTGGGTCCGCTGCACATCAGAGCGAAGGACCCGACCGACATCCAACTTGCGCAGCTGCCGTTGCTCAGAAGAGCCCTCCCGACCACCCAAGACCGGGAGAACCACCGATTGATTGACATGAAAAGGAGAAACAACCTTCGGCAGAAAGGAAGGAACAGGCCGCAAGACGACCCGCTCCCTAGACAACTCCAAGAAGGGAGCCCTACAAGAGAAAGCCTGCAGCTCAGAAATACGCCTAGCAGAAGTAATGGCCACCAAAAAGACCGCCTTCAAAGTAAGGTCCTTCAAAGAACAGTCGTCCAAGGGCTCGAAAGGCGGGCGCACCAAAACAGAGAGAACCAGATTAAGATCCCAAGAGGGAACCGAGGGCCGTAGGGGAGGCCTAAGCAACTTGGCCGCCCGCAGAAACCGAATCACATCAGGAAGAGCCGATAAACGCTGACCTGACACCAACCCTCGAAAGGTCGACAGGGCCGCAAGATGAACCCGGAGAGAAGACCAAGCCAGGCCTCTATCCAGGCCATCCTGCAAGAACTCTAGAATGTTAGGCAGAGAAGCGCGAAAAGAGGTCACTCCCCGCGCCCGACACCATTCCTCAAAGAGACGCCAAACCCGCACATAAGCCCGAGAGGGAGAAAGCCTCCGGGACCCCAACAGTGTAGCGATCACCTTGTCTGAATATCCCTTCTTGCTAAGGCGACCCCTTTCAAGAGCCACGCCGTAAGACAGAAGAGAGACGGGTCGAACAAGGGAATGGGACCCTGCATCAGAAGGTCGTCCGAGAGAGGCAGAGGAAGAGGAACCGCCACCAGGTGCCTCACCAGATCCGCATACCACGGACGTCGAGGCCAATCCGGAGCCACCAGCACCACCAAACCCGGATGGTGAACAATGCGAAGAAGCACTCTGCCCACCAGCGGCCAAGGAGGGAACACATACAACAGCCCCTCCGTTGGCCACGGCTGGACCAGAGCATCCAGACCCTCGGCCAGCCCTTCCCTGCGACGACTGAAGAAGCGGGGCACTTTGGCGTTGCCACTCGTGGCCATCAGGTCCATCAGGGGCTGCCCCCAATCTTGCACTATCAACCGAAATGCTCCGGCGCCGAGAAACCACTCTCCTGGATCCAGGAAGTGACGACTGAGGAAGTCTGCCTGAACATTTTCTACCCCGGCTATATGAGAAGCCGAGAGGTCCAGAAGATGGGACTCCGCCCAAACCATGAGCCGAGCCGCCTCCTGCGCCACAGGAGTGCTCTTGGTGCCCCCCTGACGATTGACATAAGCCACCGCCGTGGCATTGTCCGACAGGACTCTGACCGACTTGCCCAGCAAAAGGGAGTGGAAAGCTAACAGCGCCAGCCTGACCGCTCTGGTCTCCAACTCGTTGATCGACCAGGAGGCCTCCTCCGCGGACCAGGTGCCCCGAGCTGAGTGGCCCATAAACAGAGCCCCCCAACCGAGGAGACTCGCATCCGTAAGGAGCACCGTCCACTGCGGGAGATCCAGACCCACCCCCTGAACCAGGTGAGGGGTCCGGAGCCACCAGCGCAGACTGCAGCGCGCCAAGCCTCGCAGGGGAACCGGAACATCCAAATCTTGCCTCCGGGGAGACCACCTCCGGAGCAGAGCATACTGAAGAGGACGCATGTGGGCCCGCGCCCACCTCACCACGTCCAGGGACGCCGCCATTGACCCCAGGACTTGGAGGAAATCTCGCGCCCGAGGACCCCGGGACGCCAAAAGCAGGCGAATCTGAGATTGCAATTTGCTCACCCGGGCCTCTGGAAGGAAGACCTTCCCCAAGGAGATGTCGAACATAACCCCAAGGCACTCCAGACGCTGAGCCGGGACCAACCGACTCTTGGAAAGGTTGACCACCCAGCCCAGCGACCGGAGAAACTCCACCACCCGAGCCGTAACCCGGGAGCTCTCCTGCAACGACTTTGCCCGAATCAACCAGTCGTCCAGGTAGGGGTGAACCAGGATGCCCACCGACCGCAAGGCTGCCGCGACGACCACCATTACCGTGGTGAACGTCCGAGGAGCCGTGGCCAGACCAAAGGGAAGCGCACAGAACTGAAAGTGCCGCCCCAAGATCGCAAAGCGAAGGAAGTGCTGATGAGAGGCCCGAATTGGAACCTGCAAGTAGGCCTCCGTCAGATCGAGAGACGTAAGAAACTCCCCCGGCTGAACCGCCAGAATGACCGACCGCAGCGTTTCCATGCGGAAAGACGGAATCTTGAGAGCTCTGTTGACCCCTTTCAAATCCAGGATGGGCCGAAAGGTCCCCTCCTTTATGGCCACCACAAAGTAAATGGAGTACCTGCCGGTGCCCCACTCCGTAGGGGACACCGGCACCACTGCCTCGAGATCTAGCAAACGCTGAAGGGTCTGACGAAAAGCCTGCGTCTTCCATGGAGTCTGACATGGAGAAGCGAGGAAAAGGTCCGGCAGAGAGCGGGTAAACTCCAGAGCGTAACCGTCCCGCACCACCTCAAGGACCCACTGATCGGACGCGATCTCGGCCCATTTGGGGAAAAATTTGCGCAGCCGGGCCCCCACCGGAACCAAAGGGGGCGCCGGCAAGGAGTCATTGCGCAGGACGGGAAGCGGGGGAACCGGCGGAGGGATTCCCTGCCCCCCGACGGGCCCCCCGAAAGGGCTGCATGCGCTGGAAGAACCGACCCCGGGAAAAACCCTGAGCCGGGAAAGAAGCAGCCCCACGCCCCGGGCGATACTTGCGAAATTCCCGCAAACGCCCCCGGGCAGCCCCACACCTAGACGCAGGGCGGGCACGGTCCTCAGGCAGACGGGGCACCTTCGAGTCCGTCAGAGTCTGAATCAACTCATCTAATTCCTCTCCAAACAACAAGACCCCCTAAAGGGAACTTTAGTAAACTTAGCTTTGGACGCAGAATCCGCCGCCCAAGCGCGCAGCCACAAAATACGCCGCGCGGCCATGCCATAGACTTAGCCGAAATCCGCACCAAGTCATAAAGAGCATCTGAGAGGAACGAGGCAGCCATCGCAATCTTCGCTACCTCCTGATCCACTAGAGACCAGTCATCAGACTCCCGATCCAGGACACGCTCAGCCCACCGAAACACGGCGCGAGCGACTAGCTCCCCACAAACAGCCGCCTGGACCCCAAAGGCAGAGACATCAAAATCATACTTAAGAAGAGTCTCTAACGCACGCGCCTCCGAGACCCTAAGAGCAGAACCGTCCATAACAGGCACGGTATGCCGCTTAGGAAGTGCCGAGACCACCGCGTTCCCCATTGGCGAAATTAAGGTAGCCCTACCTCCCTCCGGGACGGGATACCCAAGAGCCAAGGCGCACACCAAACGAAACTGCGCCCATAGGCCACTGCGCCAACACAAAATCCCGCAAATCCTGACGCACAGGAAAAGAGCGGGAACCAGGACAGACCCCCTGAAGCAGAGGGGCCCCCATACGCGGGGTCTCCGGCGGCGCCACTGCAAAAATGCAGCACCAAGGAGACCTGCTACACAGGTCTAAAAGCTCATCCCTCTGAATAAAAAAGCGCACCACGGACGCATCTGCTCTGGAAGACGGGAAACCCGCCGCCCCGCTGCCAACAGGCGTCCCCTCTAGAGGATCCTGGAAGCCCGCCAAAGCAGCCAGGTCCTCAACCAGGCCAACACGCTCCTCCGCCCACCAATTTGCAATCCAAGCCCCCCCGCGGGCGCTTGGATGAGGGAGGAGGAAGAGGGGACGCCAAACGAAAAGAGGGAGGCAAAGCCATAGGGGGCGCGGAGGGAAACCCCCCCCGAAACCCCCCAGGCGCACGTGGGACCCCCAAAAGTCCGCACAAAGAAAGAAAATAAATTGGGGGCAAAAAACCCCTGGGGGTCCCCAGGGACTCCCTGCCCCAGCAGGGGTCCATGCTGAAACCTGCCCCTGTGTTCGCCATACAGGGGGAAGGTCACCTGAGGTTGCAGACAAAATGGAGGGGCCAGACAAAGAAAATGGCGAAGTTCCCGCCAAAAATGCTCCCTCCATGGCCTGTAGCGGCTGAGAAGACTGAACAGTCTCAGCCGCTAAGACAGGCAAGTCGGCATCAGCTGTCAAAAAATCAGCTGAGAGGGAATCCTTCGGGGAATCCCTCCGTGGGCGGTTGTGGAAGACCGGGCTTCCCCACTGCTCCAAGCCGACTCGCGAGGCACCATCGGCGGGGAGCTCTGGGCGCCTGCAGCCGCTGCCGACGGAGCTCCACCACCTCACCGACCCAAACCGCCGAGTTCAGGCCGGCCGCGAGTGCCTCGCGGCTGGACTAAAATTGTGGCCTACTCCCCCGGAGAAGGGCACAATTGCTCCAGACGCGACCTAGCTATAAAAAAGTGCTGGTTACATGAAAAAATACAGTAAAATACAGTTTTCTTAAAGGGAAACAACCCTTCAGACCAGCACTACCTCAGGATTTTTTATTTTTATTTTTTTTTTACAGAACAGACTCCACAGGCTCTCGAAGCAATATGCCTTGCTTGACTTAGGGGGCAAGGCTTACTGCTGAGGCTCCTCTAAAAAAATGTGGGGAGGTGGAGGAAGTGGGGGGAGGGACCCCGCTCGTGACCCGCCGGGTTTGACTCCCCCGAGGTCGGACGGACCCCCAAACAGGGCCCGACCAAGCTCCGTCCGGCCAAAAACAGGGACAATAAACCCCTAAACAAATTCCAACAGCCCTACCAAGAGAGATGGGTACAGATCACTCAACACCTGCTGGAGACTGAAAGAAGACTGAGGGAAATAGAGAAGGGAGGATAGTATATACTGTCCCAAAGTTTTGTTTTCAGTCTCCACCTGCTGGTCATGATTAGATATATACCCATTCGTAAAGTTAACCTCTACTGGTCTGGAGAGTGCTAAAGAATGCATATTATTTAGGGCTGAACTTCTGATGGCCTTGCAGGTAGAGGATGAGTGGTAGAGGGACCAAAGAAAAGAATGGAGGTATAAGGGAGAGCTTGTCTGGGGGTGAATTGAAGGGTACAGGATGAAGGACAGCAAGGATAGAGCAAGTAGATGGGAAAGTGTGGCAAAGGAGAGCAAGGGAGGGAGGGAGATCTGCGGCACTCAGGAGGAGTGGGGGTGTGAGGGTGCACTGAAGTGTATGGGGTACATTGCCTCTTTATTCTGATCAAGGATCACCGCCCCTTCTCTGATCTCCCCTTTCTTCTCCTACCTCTAATCCCTTGTTCATTCTTGCTTCTCTCCTTCCTTCCCCCTTCAGCTTGTGCTCCTTCTGAGATTCCTCTTCTTTCTCCATCCCCATCTCCTTTCTGTTATTTTCTATCTCCCCCCCCTACTTTCCAGCACCAATCACTATGATCCCTTTCTTCCATAAAAAAGGGGATCAAATAAAGCGCACAAATCATGCCAGGAAAATAACGTTTTAAAGTTTAGAAAAAAGCAAATACAAGCATATTTTGAAGATGTGCCACATAATTGCTGAGGATTTCAAAAATGAAAATCCTTATTACCATTCATTTTAAAAATGTAGTGTGAAGTCACAGTTTCTGCTCAACCCCTTTTTGCACTGCTCAGCCAGTAACTTTCACATTAATCCCACAGTAACCAAATGGTTTGGCTTGTGGTTGCTCACTGAGGGGCTGATAAAGAAAGCTAACACAAGGCTAAAAACTCTAATTGTCTCCCTACCCTTAATACCTCTCCTCCCTCAAGCACATCACACCCCTTCCCACCTAGCAATAGGATTTCCTCCTTCTTTCCTTGAAATGTGAGAGATGGTAGGCTCCCCTGAGTCAGAAAATCCCCATTTGCTTCTTCCGTGGTAGTGCTGGCTGACCTGAGGCTCTCCTGCACATTTTTAATGTTCATGTGAGACTGCATTCAATGAAAGCTTTGTAGGTGGAACATTTAGCTTGAATGTAATTATTAAATAAAATTAGCACATTTTAATTGTTATTATGGTATGATCTGATTAGATTGTTATGCTATTTGCAAGTTTTTTTTTATACCGCCTAACACTTATGTAAATGACGGTGTATCAAATCAATCCAGCCTGTTCAAATAAGAATATTTTCAATTCATAAATCATAAAAGAGGAGGATTTAATGCCTTGGGCTTCAATCAGATCACACTTTGGCAGGCCTAGGACGCACCTTCACAAACAATGATGTGCTGGCAGGGGAAGAAGTTCACCAGCAGAGCCAGCTCAGAGCAGACCAGGCACTCAGTAGGGGCTGTCATGCTTGCAATGCTGAGGTTGGTCATAGTGTTGGGTGTGGTATGGACTCGGCGCAGGTTGCAGTTCACCATGGGGCTGTCCGTCTGGTTCTGCTGCTCCCTGAAATGAGGGGGGAAATGGGTGAAAAAGGCATGAACATTGGAATTCACCTCACAGCACCCTGTCATCATTCACACCGAAGCATTCTTGCTCAATAGCAGTTTGATTGCAGTCTTTTCACTGACTACCTGGGCAGCTCTAAGTTATGTGCTCTAAGTTATCTTAGGTGTCCACTCTTGTTCCAACTCCATGGAAGTGTAAGTGCATGTCAATACCAGGTTACTCTAGTATTATATAGCAGAGCTTACGTGCAGTACCAGATTTAGACTTGCCCTAAGCTATATAAAGCTTGGAGGCCCCTCATTAATAAGTTACCCTAGAAACAATACGTAAATGGACTTTTTAAAATAATTTAAACATATGTATATATATAGCCATGTGAAAAAATTAGGACACCCCATGAAATATTCAGTTCTTTCTTAAGAAATGTTCATATATCGATGTCAAATCTTTTTTAAATTTATCTCTAGAAAAGAAAGTGATGTAATTGCAGGTAAACAACAAAAAGTTTCCTTGATTTACTCATGAAGCAAAAGATATCCACAAAAAATGTGTTACGCCCTTTGGCTGAAACAACTGCAGGGAGACGCTTCTTGTAGCCATCTACCAGTCTCTGTCATCGGTCTGAGGAAGATTTGGCCCACTCCTCAATGCAGAATTCTTTCAGGTGTGAAATGTTTGAGGGCTTTCTTGCTTGTACAGCCCGTTTCAAATCACCTCAAGCATCTCAATGGAATTAAGATCAGGGCTTTGACTCGGCAACTCCAGGACTCTCCACATTTCCTAGTTTTCAGCCAATCTGGTGGTTTTACTGGTATGTTTTGGGTCATTGTCGTGTTGCAGGATCCAATTCCGCTTCAGCTTTAATTTTCTTACAGATGGTCTCACATGTTCCTCAAGCACCCTCTGATACATGGTAGAATTCATGGTGGATTCTATGATGACATGGCCAGGTGCTGCTGTAGCAAAGCATCCCCAAACCATGACACTTCCACCTCCATGCTTCACAGTTGGTATGAGGTTCTTTTTCTGGAATGCTGTATTTGGTGTACGCTAAAAAGTTTCTGGAATACAATCGTAATAGCTAATAAATACTTGTCAAACACGTATTGTAGATAATAGTTAGTAGCCGGGAATCATTCAAGCCATATAAACATGAATTGCTGACACAACACAAACTGTATGAAAAATCATAATATGACGGAGAAAAATAAACCTCAATTGTGGAAGGCTGGGACTACACAAGTGCCCAGCCCTCAACACATCATCACGGGTTTATAAAAAAACTCCGTATACATGTAAATAAATAAATAGATAAATTACTTCCATTCATACAGAATCGAATATCTTCAAAAACTAGGGACTAGGTGTTTAAAGCCTCTTTTGAAGTTCTACACCTTCAGATGAGTGTATTTTCTCTATGATTGTGACTTTTAGCTCCATGCCGCCACATAACCGCTTACATAAGTGAAATTGAGCTGTAGCCCTCGCTAATAATTGAGTTAAGTTTGGGATTCTGGTCACCACTTTTTGGATATGAATAATGCATTGAATTTTGTGCACACTGCTATCACTACAAAAAGTTTTTGAAGATATTTGATTCTGTATGAATGGAAGTGATTTATCTATTTATTTATTTACATGTATACGGAGTTTTTTTATAAACCCGTGATGATGTGTTGAGGGCTGGGCACTTGTGTAGTCCCAGCCTTCCACAATTGAGGTTTATTTTTCTCCGTCATATTATGATTTTTCATACAGTTTGTGTTGTGTCAGCAATTCATGTTTATGTGGCTTGAATGATTCCCTGCTACTAACTATTATCTACAATACGTGTTTGACAAGTATTTATTTGGTGTACGCTAAACATGTCCTCTTTTCTGGTGTCCAAATAATTCAATTTTAGACTCATCTGTCTATAGAACACTATTCTAGAAGTCCTGGTGTTTGTTTACGTTCTCTCTGGCAAACTTCAGTCTGGCCTTGATGTTTCTCTTAGACAGCAAAGGTTTCCTCCTTGCACACCTCCCATGCAAGTTAAATTTGTGCAAACTCTTTCTGATAGCAGAGGCATGCACTTTCACATCAACAGTATCAAGAGCCTTCTGTAGGTCCTGTGATGACATTTCAGGATTTTTGGAGACTTATTTTAGATCTT
Organism: Geotrypetes seraphini; assembly: GCF_902459505.1. Lineage (NCBI taxonomy): Eukaryota > Metazoa > Chordata > Amphibia > Gymnophiona > Dermophiidae > Geotrypetes > Geotrypetes seraphini. Next base: position 20,109,384 of record NC_047098.1, read on the forward strand.
GCAGTCTGCTCTGAGGGTCAACTTGCTTGGTCGGCCAGTTCTGGGCATGTTGGCAGTTGTTTGGAAAGTTCTCCACTTGTACACTACTTTCCGGACCGTGGAATGGCTAATGTCAAATTCTTTCGAGATCTTTTTAAATTTCTTACCAGACTTATAAACTGCTACAATCTTCTTTCTGAAGGAATCAGACAGCTCTTTTGATCTCACTGCAGCAATCATGAGCACACCAAACTAAATGTCTGAGGTTTAAGTAGGGCAAACCTCCTTCAAAATGCTGAGTAATGATGTTCTGATTACGTGCACCTGATGTGATACACCTGTGTGCAATTTGAGCCACTTAAAGTGGGAGGATATGTGGGGATGTCCTAATTTATTCCTCAGAATACATATTTTTGTGAATATCTTTTGTTTCATGAGTAAATCAAGGAAAACTTTTGTTATTTACCCACAATTAAGTCACTTTCTTTTCCAGAGATAATTAAAAAAAAGATTTGACATTGATATGTAAACATCTCTTAAGAAAGAACTGAATGTTTAATGGGGTGTCCTAATTTTTTCACATGACTGTATATACATACACTGACAAAATTAGTAATTTAGATCACATTTATTAATACAGTGGTACCTTGGATTACGAGCATAATCTATTCCAGGAGCATGCTCGTAATCCAAAATGCTCGTTTATCAAAGCGAGTTTCCCCATAGGAAATAATGGAAACTCGCTTTGATAGGTTCCCCCCCCCAACGAAAACCGGCATTGCTCCCCCCGAAGGCCCCCCCCTATGACCCGGCACCTCCCCCCTGCGATTGGGCACCAACCCCCGACGTGATCGGGCACCCCCAGCCGCTTCTTACCGTCACCTGGGAACGTGAACTCGCAGGCCTTGAGCATGCGCAGATGCTCAAGGCCCAGCAGAGGAGGCCGATCTTCGGGCACCAGCACCAAGCACAGGACATGCCGGTGCCAGTGCCCGGGTGACGGTAAGAAGCGGCGAGGGGTGCCCAATCACGGCGGGGGGTGCCCGATCACGGCAGGGGGTGCCCAATCGCGTTGGCGGGGTGCCAGATCGCGTCGGGGAGGGGGGGTGCCAGATCGCGGGGGAAATGTGCCGGATCGCGGGGAAAGGGTGCTGGATCACGGGGGGGTGCTCGTAAATCGAGCCTCGCTCGGTTTCCAAGGCGCCGATTTTGCAAATATTTTGCTCGTCTTGCAAAACACTCGCAAAACCAGTGCACTCGTAAACCGAGGTACCATTGTATAACTAATAATTAACTAGTTTGCAAAAATCAGAAAACTGATAAGCCTGAAGCAGTGGCGTAGTAAGGGGGAGGCACCCCTCCTCCCCCCCCGCTTCTTCCCAGTCCTCCCCTCGCCATATGTACGCCCCCCCAGTCCCTTCCCCTGTATCTCTAGTTGTTCACCGCTGCGAACAACAACTTCAACATGCTCCTCGTGACCGCATCGTCTCTCCTGCCATCACTTCCAGATGCCGCTCATAGGAAGTGACGTAAGAGGGAAAGCCAATGGGGGTCGCCATGAGCACGTTGAAGTTCTTTCTTTATTTATTCATTTATTACAAGTTATATAACAAACTAAGGAAAATCCACAACCATCATCATAGACATTTACAAAAAAGAAAAATAAAATCATTCAGTGATCTAGTCCACTTTATCTGGCTGACAGTATCTTTCCTTAGCAACTTAAATTTAGCATAAGGAAAAAACAACTAAGCAGGCAAAATGTGGCATCTACTTCTATATTTTTCTTCAAATATCCTCCCTAGTTGGAAATTAACCAAAATTATAAGTCTAGGATTTTGTTTGAACCGGTTTATTTTTCAGAAAACCTTCTAACTGGACTGGATCTAAAAAGATGTACTTATCACTTGCATATGAGATAAGGCATTTACAGGGAAATTTTTAGTAAGAAGGTTGCACCCACTGCTAAGGCTTTAGGCCTAAATGCCAGGAAGTGCAAAACGTGCTACACTCTTGGTAGTTTTCAAAATGGAGTTAGAGAAACAAACTATTTTGAAATTGTATTTTACCAAAAAACAGGCTCTGTTTTGTGGCCAACAAATTCTTATATTTCCTGATGTCTCTAAGCAGACTCAAATGAAGAGGAAGCAATTCCTGGCAGGTTGAAGTTCTTGTTGCTTGCAGCGGTGAACAACTAGAGGTAAGAGGGGGAGGGAGTGGGCGTGTGTGTGGCAGGGGGGAGATCAGGGAAGGAGCGGGGGCGTACATTCACTATGTCACTGGCCTGAAGACAAAAATTTATGCTTAAAATATTACCTAAATTCATTACGTATGAAGCTACTTTAAAAGCACGGATGAAAGTAATTCTTCCTTTCAAACATTGAAATAAGTTTGATAAAAAGCCACATAAAATTTTCTGAGCCCAAAATTCTGAACTTTTATGAGGCCCTAAGTTGTAGCTTATTTAGCTTATAGGTAAATCCGGCATTGCTTACATGTCTAGGTTACATTATAGAGTATGCTACTGTTGCACACCCTTGAGGCACTATATGGATGCACCCAAATACAGAATCACCTCCTATTTGTTTAAGATTAGGAGATGTAGCAGGGGCAGGTTTAAGCTTTAGCTGGATATTCGGTAGTTATTCAGGTAAAGTCTACCAAATATGCCAGCTGCATATATAATGGAGTTAAGGTAGCTGCCTCTGTTTAGTATACTAGCTCTGTCTGCCAAGATAACTGGCTGCCACTGAAATGTTGCCCCATGATGTCATTCTCTTTTACTTTCTATTCTTAACATAAGAACATAAGAAGTTGCCTCCGCTGAGGCAGACCATAGGTCCATCCTGCCCAGTGGTCCGCTCCCGCGGCGGCCCATCAGGCCCATTGCCTGATTAGTGGTCTATACCTATCTATACCCTTCAATCCCCTTTTCTTCTAGGAATCTATCCAAACCTTCTTTGAAACCATTTAATGTATTCTTGTCTACAACAGCCTCTGGAAGCGCGTTCCATGTATCCACCACCCTCTGAGTGAAAAAGAACTTCCTAGCATTTGTTCTAAACCTGTCCCCTTTCAATTTCTCCGAGTGCCCCCTTGTACTTGTGGTGCCCCATAATTTGAAAAATCTGTCCCTGTCTACTTTTTCTATGCCCTTCAGGATCTTGAAGGTTTCTATCATGTCTCCTCTAAGTCTCCGCTTTTCCAGGGAGAAAAGTCCCAACTGCTTCAATCTGTCGGTATATGGGAGATTTTCCATTCCCTTTATCAGTTTAGTTGCTCTTCTCTGTACTCCCTCAAGTACTGCCATATCCTTCTTGAGGTACGGCGACCAGTACTGGACACAGTACTCCAGATGCGGCCGCACCATTGCACGATACAGCGGCATGATGACTTCCTTCGTCCTGGTCGTAATACCCTTCTTAATGATACCCAACATTCTGTTTGCTTTCTTTGAGGCTGTGGCGCACTGCGCCGATGCCTTCAGTGTTGCGTCTACCATCACTCCCAGGTCTCTCTCCAGGTTACTGACCCCTAGTGGTGTTCCCCCCATTTTGTATGTGAACATCGGGTTCTTTTTCCCCACGTGCAAAAAGAACCCGATGTTCACATACAAAATGGGGGGAACACCACTAGTTAACATTACAACTATTGCTAGAAAAGATATAATGTCTACTGCACCTGAAACTCTGGGTGAAGTTTTTAACAATCTGTAGAATACGCCCATCTTTGATAAGGTCCATTGGGCTCTTCCCACGGTGATTAGCATAGTGGATGTCTGCCCCCGCCTGTGCCAGGAAACACGCCATTGCAGCTCCTACATTCATCTCTGTGTTGCCGATCAAACCGGATGCCTGAAGCTGAAAATGAAGACAAACTCATGAGAAGCAGCAGATTCTGTCCTGGTGCTGAGCCCTCGACCAGTTCAGGGAGAGAGGAGGCTAAGACACAGATGTGATTACGGAATGAATGAACTGTTTGCACAACTGTTCTGCCCTGACTAGGTTCCTCTATTTTCCTTAAACAAAGCAAAACAGGCAGATTCATCAAATAATTAGGCAGGATTTTCTATTTAAAATAATATATTGAACCATGTAGACCTCAAATCCCAGATGAAGTTGGAATAAGAAGAAATAAGCAGGGCGAAGAGTGGAGAGTGGCGCAGGGGGGAGAGTGGCGCAGTGGTTAAAGCTACAGCCTCAGCATCCTGGGGTTGTGGGTTCAAACCCATGCTGCTCCTTGTGACCCTGGGCAAGTCACTTAATCCCCCCATTGCCCCAGGTACATTAGTTAGATTGTGAGCCCACCAGGACAGACAGGGAAAAATGCTTGAGTACCTGGATGATCTCATGTAAACCATTCTGAGCTCTCTTGGGAGAACGGTATAGAAAATTGAATAAATAAATAAATAATAAATAAATAAATATAAAAACTCAAAATTCTGACCTTTAGATATAGGTCTGATAGTGGCAAGACCTGCGAGAACTGTATTTTGCAATCTTATGTTATGATTGCTTTGATAAGCTTATGTATATCTGTGATCTGTGTTATGTCATGTCCTAATAGAGCTAAAGTTAAAATGAATTAATAGGACACTGAGATAACAGAAACCAAATAACTGTCTGACCTTTCTTACTCTTTCCAACCCAGCAGAAGCTGGAAAGAATTATACATAAAGGGGTCAAGAAAGCACAGTTATTTACCGTAACAGGTGTTATCCGGGGACAGAAGGCAGATATTCTCACATGTGGGGTGAAATCATCCATGGAACCCAGTACGGACAGTGTTAAAAGTGAACTTTCACTAAGTTTTAGAGAAACTTTGCAACTGCCCACTCCGCACATACGCGAGTGCCTTACCGCCCGACATAGGCTCACGGTTCCTCAGTTCCGTAAGTAAACTAAGAAGCCAATCAGGGGAGGTGGGAGGGATGTGAGAATATCTGCCTGCTATCCTCGGATAACACCTGTTATGGTAAATAATTATGCTTTGTCCTAGAACAAGCAGTCAACATATTCTCACACATGGGATGCCTTAGCTTACTGAAATGGGATGGAGGGAGAGTTGGCCATAAAGAAGAAAATTAATTCTGTAATACTGCTTGGCCGAAACGATTCTAGACAGTAGTGATATGTGAATGTTTGAATTGAGGACCAAGTAGCAGCTTTGCAAATTTCATCAATGAGAGTGGAGCTGCCATAGCTCCGACTTTGTGTGCTGTTACACAACCCTTGAGTTGCAGCCCAACCTGTACATAGCAGAAAGAAATACAGGTCGCTAGCCATGTGGAAATAGTTATTTTGGTTACTGATTTGCCCAATCTGTTAGGATCAAAGTCGATGAACAGTTGAAGTGAAGTCCTAAGAGGCTTAGTTCATTATATGTAGTAAGCCAAGGCACATTTACAGTCTAACGTGTGAAGAGCTGTTTCTCCAGGATGAGCATGAGGCTTTAGGAAGAAAACTGGTAGAACAATGGATTGATTGAGGTGAAATTCCATGACCACTTTCGGGAGGAATTTGGGATGAGTGTGGAGAACCACCTTATCATGATGGAATCATGGCGGGTTAGACACCAATGCTTGAAGTTCACTCACTCGACAGCCAGAGGTGAGAGAAATCAAGAAGACTACTTTCCAAGTAGGAAACTTGAGGTGAGTAGAAGCCATTGATTCAAATGGTGGTTTCATAAAAGTGGCTAGGACTATATTAAGATCCTAGACAACTGGAGATGGTCTGAGTGGAGGTTTGGAATTGAAAAGTCCCTTCATAAACCTGGAAACAAGAGGATGAGAGGCCAGAGATTTATTGTTGACAGGAACGTGAAAAGCACTAACAACACTGAGGTGAACTCTGACCAAAGTAATTTTTAGGTCAGAATTGGAAAGATGCCATATATTTCCTGGTTTGTAGAAGACTATGTGTGGTCTGCTGAAAATCCTCAAGATGTTCTGGAGCAATTTGCTGCTCGAAGTCAGCCAACTTCTTTACAAGATGTTTAAAATAAAATAACATGTAGAAGTTGTAATTAAGCATTCCATTGGCCAACAAGTGACCAAATTTGTCCATAGTACGACCCTCACATCTCAGTGGTGCAGAAGCTTAAACCCTGATATTAGAGGATGTTTTAAGGGTCAACTCCACAAGCAACGATTGGCGTTGTAGTTGCGGTTTGTAAAATCCAGGGCAAGAAATTATTCTGTAGAGTGAATCAATTTTTATTGTGGCTGCAGTGACAGAAAGAGGACTCTCCCTGTTTCAAAAGGGGGCCTCCTTAAGAAGATTATGCAGAGGTAACTTGAGAAGTTCTTTAGGAGGTTCGTCATAATCTAGTGTAGAGGCTTGCAACGCTTGCTGGGAAGAGGATGGCTTCTTAGCTGGCTTATCTGATGCTGGAATCTCATTGGATGCCGATGCTGGTACTGACGGTAATGTAGGCTCAGAGTGTTTTCCGGTGTCCATGGCTGAACCGAAGAGCTTTTCTTGCTGAATGCGATGAGCTTTTAGCGAGTGCTTTTGTAAGGTGGAACAGTATGTGCAGGTATCAACACTATGCTCAGGGCCCAAACACTGCAAACATTAACTATGCAGGTCAGTGATTGAAATAGGCCACTGGCACCTACAGCACTTTTTAAAGCCAGTCAACAGTTTCGACATGGACAGAAAAATTAAACTCAATGATTAAATAGAGGAGAAAAGCCGCCGAAGAATAACAAAAAGGCTGAAAAGCCCCACACGAAGGCTGAAAGGCCCTAGTGAGGAAAAAAAATTTATTTATTTAATATAAGAAAACGATATGGGTTGAAAGCAATGCCAACTGGATGAAATCCAGAAGAAAGCACTTCTTTACTCTGCGGAAAACAAAGAACTGAGTAACCACAAGCTTACGTTGGTCAGGAAGGCACAGGCGCATGCACAGTACGGGCAGTTGCGAAGTTTCTTAAAACTTAAAGTGACAGTTCACTTTTAACACTGTCCGTGCCTGGTTCTGTGGATGACGTCACCCCACGTGTGAAAATATGCTGCCTGCTTGTCCTAGGATAATGTCTGTTAGCAAAAGAACGCACTGTGGTGTACCAAGGGTGGGGTGCTGAGGACAGTCTGCCCTGGGTGCAGTGGATAAGGGAGTGCTGGGGGCGGGGTTTGTCCTTGATGTCGTGGCCCAGAAGTGCCAGTATCTCTTCCCCTCAGTCTTATTACGAGGATTCTCTCCCCTCCCTCCTTCTCCCAGGTCCTGAAAATATCCCTTAACAGACAGATATAGATTCAGGAATCACAGTGAGTCAGTTAGGCGGCTTCTGGCTGGATCACAGAGCTTCCCTTGGCTGATTCCCACCTATGCAGAAACAAGAAGTTGCGTGCTTTCCCCACATGCTTAGAACTGTGGTGCAGCAACGAGCAGATGCCAAGTAACACAAGAGGACTGGCTCATGACGATGGCAATAACAGTATTAAATTTTCAGATTCCTTCTGCTGCACCAGAGCTGAAATTAAAGATCTTTTTCAGTATGCAGCACAGTGCCACGCTCATGTCCCCATATTTTCCCTAAAAAGATTTTTAAAAATATCCAAAAGATTCCATCAGACACAAGACAAGATTACACAGCCAGCAACATAAATAAGTTTGTGTTCTAGGGGTTTTCAGCTTCTTATTTCACACATCCTAGCAGCACCCCCTTAAAATGATCATCAGGCTTATTAGATTTGTGCATGTATAGAATTTCAGTAAAAACTACCACACCAGCTCATTCTTCACGCTCTGCTTTCTATGTGTATCTCTCTGTCTTTCCATGGTGTATATCTTTCATTGCTCTCTCTTCTGACTTCAGGATGATTTTTGCTCTGTCTGCCTCCTGCTCTCTCACCTTGGCGAGGAGGGAAGAGCCCTCCCCTTCCCTCTCAGCCATAGCAGAGAACAGCTGCTGGCGCTCCAGTGCGATATGCATGGGCGTGTCTCCGTCTTCATCCTCTGCATTCACGTCAGCACCCTCTCGCACAAGCAGCTGCAACAGCCCGGCGTGCCCCTGCGTCACTGCCAAGTGCAGGGGGGACTGCAGCCGGTTATTTCGCAAGTTCACATCGCAACGACCCTACCAAGAACAAAAAAACAATATGAAAGCTGGCTGCACGATATAACCTAAAGTCATATCCAGATGATAACCTGATACTCAACTTGCACAAGCTCTTGGTGCTCAAACTACTGGTGAGAGCATGTCCTAATAGCCGCCAAAACTGAGGAATATTAGATTTATTACAGTGTTTTAAATTGCGGACACAAAGTCAGATTAAGAACGAACCTTGCTGTAATCTGGGTTCCAGACACACGGAGAGACAGTATGATTTTACTGGCTCCCAAACTCCTAAGATCCACTAGCTATAAACAGCCACTGAAGTTAACAACATTTTCAGGCACAGAAATAACAGCCTATATTTTGGTGATTTAGCTTTACCGCCTTAATTTAAATCTGCCATTTTGGTGACCCAAGTTAAAAAAAACAAATTTAGCCACATAGTACTGAAAATTGGTGCAAACTAGCCAAATTGCGATTTCACATATTTGTGATTTTTTGGGGGGTAGTTTAGCACATTCCCGCTTCTCTCCAGCCTTCCTCCCGGCATCCCGGCCTTACCTGGTGGTCTAGCGGGTTTTCGGGGCAGGAGCGATCTTCCTATGCTCCTGCCCTGTGTAGATCGCCAATAGGAAATGGCTGCCATGAGCTCCCGTCGTAGTCTCGAGAGACTATGGGAACTCACGGCAGTCATTTCCTATTGGCGATCTGCACGGGGCAGGAGCGTAGGAAGATCGCTCCTGCCCCGAAAGCCTGCTAGACCACCAGGTAAGGCTGGAGGGGAAGGCAGGAGGGAAGCGGGGGTGGGTCAGAGCCAGACGAGAAGATATTCTCAATGCGCGGTCCGGCTCCGCCCCTAACCCCCGCAAATACCGAGGGAGAAGTGTACATATTTTTGCTACATACGATACAATACAAAAAAAAAAAAATGGCACCAATCGAAACAGCCTTAGTGCGATTCTATAAAAGCCTTCCACTCTATATAGAATTGCGCTTAGTGGTCATAAATGGCCTAACATTTAGGCGTGCGCATTTAGGCCAAGGAAAACTAGGTTGTGCGTGGATTGAATGAATTCTGTTACAGTGTGCCTAACTTTTAAGAATACCCACGATCCACCAATGCTCTTCTCCTGACCACACCCCCTTTTGAAATTCTTGTACTAGAAGTGACAAGCACCACTTTAAAGAACGCGCCTACAAAGCTGTTTGCGTGACTTTTAATTAGCATCAATTAGGTATTAATTGTCTTATTGGCGCTGATTGACTTGTTAAACAATTAAGCTGCACACACAAATCAGATATATGCACCGATTTGGGCACTCAACTTAGAAAGCCATATACAGAATTTGAGCCTAGTGTGCAAAATGGCGTATGCAGATGATAGAATAGTGCCAGTTATGCATATAAGTTAATTGATAAATTAGGAGCTAGCTGGCACCAACAACCAATAATCACTGATAACTGGAATTAATTGCTACCAATTTGCAATTTCACACATAAGCACACTTTCACTGTTCTACAAATTTAGCACAGAATTGCTACAGCACGTAAATGCAAAGGGGCAAAGTGTTCAAGTGGGAGGGGCATAAGCAGGTCAGGAGCATGCCCAGCACAGATCCTCTAAGATTCTAGAATACTGTCGGTTATGTGCATAACTACAACAGTTAGTCACGGTCATTTACACCAGCCATTGACATGGTGTAAATGGCCGTGATCAGTATTGGCAAATAAAATGACCCCTTTACACTAGTATTTTACAGTATAATGACATTACACAGGTAATCGTCTATATAGAATTTGGGCTTAGCGCAGAGCATCCAAGCACCAAACTTTTGGTAACCTTTCAGAATTACCACGGTGACTCTCCCAGGGTACAGAGGCTCAGGAGGCTACAGTTTAGCCTGTATTTTAACCATGTGACTAAAATTTTTAAAAAAGTGTTATCATCAGATGCCATAAGCCAGTGTATTGCAAACTGTGTGCTGAAGGAAGATTCAGGGTGTGCTGCGAGACACCGGCGAGAGGCACCTCCTGAAGGCAGTCAGCTGGCATGACACCTGTCCTCCTCGCCGGACCTCTCTTCCCAGGGTTAGCTAGCTCAGGGCCCCTTTTGGAGGGCCTCCGCGCATGCATGGATGTCGACGTTTGTGCATGTCTGGAGGCTTTCCAACCACGGCCCCAAGTTTAGTATGCCACAGCTTAAAAAAACCAAAAAGGGCACATGATTTGTTAGAAATGGAAGTAATGCTAAAAAAATGCACTAACTTTGCTTTGCTTTTTAAACAACTCTGTACCAGGACCAGAAAACTCCTAACTCCACCCACCATACAAACCCCACCAGCCCCAGTGGTCTCCATATAATTAACAATGAATATTTCCTCTTTCACTTGTCACTGCCTCTTTCACTTGCCACTGCTAAATGTTGACAGTTCAGTTGGGGTCACTGACCCTAGGCAAGTTCCTAGCAGTTCAGCTCAAGTCAGTTACCTCAACTGAACTGGCACCGTTTTGAAATTGATGGCAGTCCAGATGACACTGGCACTGGTAAGCAAGTAGAGACCACAGGGGTGACCTGAAGAGTGGGTGAGGGTTTTTTGGGGGGTAGATTTATGTGTGGGTTAGGGGATTCTGTGAACCTGGGTCAGAGTTTTTCTGACTTGGGGACCCTAGATGTGATTTTTCTAAGTGCCCTAATTGGGGATTGCCTGCCCAGGGGTTCCCAACTTGAGGAGCCTAGGTCACAGTATATTTTTGTTGGCTTTTTAAAAAAAATTATTTCCAAGGAAGTGAATTTGAAGTTAGGAACTACTTCACCATTAGTGACCAGCAGTTAAAAAGTGCTTTAAATTTAGCACGTTTGCCTGCACGGGAAGAAAGTCCATACACAGGAACCTGCATTTATCACAGCACTAAAACTTATGTTAAAATATGGCTGCAAAATAAGCCCTGAAAAATACACACTAAAACAGAAGGTAACACACACATGAAGTCTGGTGCACTTTATTACATCAGGCTCAAAAGGAGTTATCCAAGGTCACACAGTCAGAGGACTTCTGACTCTGAGCCCAGTAATCTAACCACTAGTCAACTCCTCCCTCTTGGTAAATCCAAGGGGTTCTGCAAGTTTAATTCAAGCCTGGTATTTCTGGCAACCAGTGCCAGCAAATGAAGTAAAGGTACCAGGGCACTGTGTTTGTACCCTACAGTATAGGTATGGCAAATTCCAACAGAGAACCTACTGGCCCATTCCAGATTCACACATACCTCTTTAATTAGGATCTCAGCGACATCCTGGTGGTTGTTAAGAGCAGCCAGATGCAAAGCAGTGAACCCATCCTCCTTCTTAGCGTCCACCAGTTGCCGCGCCCGTCCTACTATTCTTTGCACGGCTCTTAGAGAGGCAAGTGAAAGGGATTAAAAAAAAAAAAATTATAATAATAATAACCAAAAGAAGAAAGAACTTGGGAGGAGGGGGAGGTGACAAATGTCTTCAAGGTAAAAATTATAGCATGTCACAGGAAACAAGAGACAGAAACATTCAGCAAAGTACTTCTCTGTATCAGGGGATTTCTGTTATTACCGTAGAAACCTGAGAACACATCATTTACAAACTACATGGCACAAAGACCCATTTTGAGGACTTCAGTGCAGCATGAGCATGATGTGTTGATATTACGAAACTGTCAAGGGTGTCTTTGCTATAATTCAATTAGGGACCATGCTCTGTACTTGCAATTACCAATGTAAGACACTGATGGCAGATAAGACTGCCCAAGGCAGCTTCCACAAAAGAGACAAATCTATTTCAGTGACTGGCATTGTCCTGTGAGTATTGACTGTCACAATGGCATATTAGATGATAGGAGATATACTGGATGAGCCAGCTGGTCTGTCTTGTTCTTCCTGTCAACAGTAAGTGACCGCTGTATTCATGAGATCTCTCTCCTTATTGGTTGCCACCTCTCTCATTTGTACTCTGCCATTTTAAAACACTTAAGCATACAAGATCTCCCACTAATTCATACCCAGCACCCCTTCCTTTCCTCTCCTCCTCCTTCACTGTGTAATCTCAAAACTTTGTGATAATCTAAATGCTATTCATAGTAGCAGGGCATTTACCAGACCATCTGGCCTCCTAGATAACCTGCCAGGCAGACCGAGCTACACAAAGGCTTGCTGTCACCAGGTCTTCATGTTCCTATCCCTGCAGCTTGCCAGATAGACCTAGCTGCTGTTGAATTTTAGCATTACAGCCTGGCAGACCCAGGCACATGACCACCTGAGTTTCCATTAGGATTTCTAATATTTCATACTGCCTCCTTTGTCATCTATTCTGGCAACACCAAAACTAGCTAAGATCAGCTTCCCAGTACTGTGTGTCAAATACAACAGGACAGCAAAGAGAATTTTTTTTTTTTTTCTTTTGCTCAAGTGCTATAAAGAGTCAAACCCTAAGCTGGGCTTCAGTCACCTTCAGATATGAGCTAAACCCCTTAGTCAAATGCAATGTAATTTGTGCAGATACTAGTTAGGAAATTAAACTGCATCTACCCTCTTCCCCCCCCCCAAGATTCATAATGTATATGTCTTCTGTCTTCCAGGGATTACCATATTTCTCCCCCACCCAAGATTCATAATGTGTATGTCTTCTGTCTTCCAGGGATTACCACGCTTCTCTCAACAAGATGTTATCTTTCAGCGTGAATCTGCAGACAGCTATGGGACAAACAGCAACTATTCATGCCTGGAATATCCCCTTCATTGCGGGCGTCTGGGACTGGAAGCCAAAGTTCCAAGCCCTGGCAAAATTACTGACCTGCTACCCTTCAGCTCCAGTTTATCTACCAGATAGCTGTCATCCCTCTGAAAACTTCAGTCAACATATTTATTCTCTATAAACATGACCCAATGCTATTTAGCCTCTTACTCACTGTTTGTTGCCTTTCAGAGCTGAGTGGTGCAGCAGGTTGAAGCCCTGTCGGTTCTGTACTGTGAAGTCAATGTTCGGGACCTCTAGCAAGATTTCAATGATGCCTTTGAAGTCAGCAGTGATGGCATAATGGAGGGGGGTGTCCCTGGAGGAGTCCTAAAGGAATAACCATAGGATGGGAGGAGTTTAGGGGAATAAGAAACATGCTCTATACCATCCATACAATACCGCTGTATGTAGGTTTCAGTGGTGCTGCAGCACAGAAGTTATGGGGGCGGAAGAAGAGGGGGGGATTGTCATCTCAGACTAGAACAGCAGGAGATGTTACAGGGAAGGAACAAGGTGGATTGGCAGAACAGTGTATGGAGGTCTTAATATTTAAATAGCAGGAGAGACTGCAGTGAAGTGGATTGATAGGACTGTCTTGAGTTTGCCTATCTCCTGGCACCCTACACTTCCCATAACATGCACAAGAAACTCAGATTCAAGCTGTAAGTCAAGTCTGATCAACATAAGAACAGCCAAACTGGGTCAGACCAATGGTCTATCTAAAATCCAGGTCACAAGTACCTGGCAAAAATCCAAATAGTAGCAACATTCCATGGTACCGATCCAGGGCAAGCAATGGCTTCCCCATGTCTGTTTCAACAACAGACGATGGACTTCTCCTCCAGGAACTTGTCCAAACCTTTTTTTAAACCCATCTACGTTAAGATTCTCCTACCTGAACATTGACAGCCGAGTTGTGAGCACACAGGACTTTCACCACGTCTGTAAAGCCCTTGCTGACGGCAACATACAAGGCCGTACACTTGACGTTGTTCTGCAAGTCAGCATTTGCTCCTTTACTGAGCAGTACTTTAGCCACCTCAGCCTGGTTTCTAGGCCACAAAACAGAAAGATTCTAATCAGTGATTACAAGAATCAAAAACTGTGCCCACGGAGAAGAAAAGAAGTAATGAGGAAAAATATTTCCTAATGCAGCGACCTTTTGGGTTGCCATATTTAGGGCTTCTGATTTTTGGATGGAACCAAACAAACATCCCTGTGCAAAATATTGAAGTAGGTGTTGACTGGATAAACATCAGTAACCATCACTTCCAAGTTCAATTTATTTAATATAAAAACAGAAGGCAAATCTAAGCGGTTTAAAATTAAAAATTGAAAAAGTCAAAAACCAAATTAAATAGGGTAAGAACAGAAAGAAGACAAAACGTAAAGGAAAACGATCAAGAACATGGGGAAAGAGGGAATCGGGGATTAAAAGAAAAATAAAAAGGTTGGGGAAAGAGATGAACGACATGGTAAGGGAGGGAACAAAGAATTTAAATCTGCCCACACAGAAGAAAAGGAGCCATCAGGAGGAAGGAAGTTAAGAGCTAAAGGCCCCGGTACTCTTCTCCTCTCCCTTGACTTGTCTGTATCTTTTTAAACTGATAGATCTTAAGTGAAACAAATGTACTGTACAAATTCAAATCCACCAGAAAAGGCTCCTAGCAATAGAACCTGTAGCACAAAGCCATTAATTTCCTATACCCTCAAAGAACCCTTATTTAGCTAAAACACAAACATTTAAATATATTAATTGGGCTTTATTAACTGCCTCTATGAAGAGATTCAACCAAAGTGGTGAATTTGCATGGACAAAAGTCAGAGGCAGCCAGCTATGTGGGTAAGTGCCCTATCTGCTAACATTCAGAGGAAAATCTTTACAAAACCACCTCAGCATTACTACTTAGAAAGTGCCAGGGTACAACATGGCCACTGCATCCAGCAATATGGAGAGCAGCAATAATATTCCCCTTTAGTTATCCAGATAAATTTAGGTCAGCAGGAAAGTTGTCCTACGTTTATCAGGATAGCTATTTGAACAGCAGACTGAATATTGCTGCTATTCAAATATAGCCATGGCATAGACCATTCTTTGCTCTCTCTCTGGCCCTGAATATACATGAATAATGTAAACATTGTGGCCAGCATTTAAAACACATGCCAACTTTGTGACTGCAGTGAAGAAACAATACTAGTGGTTACTCTGTTATAGTTATTTTTGAAGGCGGGAGTATGTGATGGGGGGGGGGGGTTTAGATGTGTAATATAGAGGCTGGAGAAAGGGAAGATATTTTGTATGCAAAACAATGAGCCACTAATTGTTTTTATCATCATTTTTGTCCCAATGTTCTTTTTATTTTATGATGTTCTCTTGTTAATTGGATTGTTTGGCTGTTACTATTGGCTATTAAAATAAAATGATAAAAGAAAATAATATGCAGACAGTGGTATTTAAATATGGACTCAACAGTTTAAAAACTCCTAATTACACTAAAAAAATAAAAAATGTTCTCATCCTGAGCCTCTGGGAAGGGACAAGTTAGATGAATAAACAGACATTAAAGCTAAATACAGAGTTAATAAATATTATTGTACTCTTAAGATTAACGCTACAGATGTGTTGTTATGTAAATGAAACTTGTTTCAGCTTGGAAGGACGAAGGGTGCAGTGGATAACTGATCCCAAGTACTACCTGCACCATTAAAGCTAGTGAACCCAATCAACAATAACGGTGTCCCTTGCCTCTCACCCAAAGGCAGCATAGTGCAGGGCAGTATCTCCTTCCTCATCCTTTAGATCCACATTTGCCTGTGCTTGAAAAAGGGCTTTCACCACTTCCACACGGCCCAGGTGGGAAGCCACTTGCAGAGCCGTCCTGCCTTGGTTCTTGGTATCAACCTGCAGTCAAAACATTCTCCATCAGGATCCGCTCTCTGCAATAGTCACCCATGACAATGAGATACATGCAAGGGAAGAGCACATTGCAGAAAGAGTGTAGGAAGCCATCACTGGGTTTCTGATACCAGAAACACAGGTTTCAGAATTCGGGTTCACTATAAAATGAGCTCAAAATCTAAGGTCATATGTGAGGAGTTTAAAATAACTTCTACCTCTGCCTGGGGATGTAATTGAGATATAATTAGAGAATGACACAGGGACAAATTTTTCCCTGTCCCTGCAGGAACTCGTTATCCCTTCTTATCCCGGCGAGTTCTTTTCCTGTCCCTGCAAGCCCTGTCCTCGTCTGCACAAGCCTCAAACACTTTAAAATCATAAGCAGAAACATTCTAGAGCTCAGAGTGTGATGTGATAATGCCTCATTCCACCAATGCCTAAGCTCCGTCCTCGTCTGCACAAGCCTCAAACCCTTTAAAATTATAAGTAGCAACATTCTAGAGCTCAGGTTGTGATGTCATAATGTCTCATTCCACCAATGCCTAAGCTCCGTCCTCGTCTGCACAAGCCTCAAACCCTTTAAAATTATAAGTAGCAACATTCTAGAGCTCAGGTTGTGATGTCATAATGTCTCATTCCACCAATGCCTAAGCTCCGTCCTCGTCTGCACAAGCCTCAAACCCTTTAAAATTATAAGTAGCAACATTCTAGAGCTCAGGTTGTGATGTCATAATGTCTCATTCCACCAATGCCTAAGCTCCGTCCTCGTCTGCACAAGCCTCAAACCCTTTAAAATTATAAGTAGCAACATTCTAGAGCTCAGGTTGTGATGTCATAATGTCTCATTCCACCAATGCCTAAGCTCCGTCCTCGTCTGCACAAGCCTCAAACCCTTTAAAATTATAAGTAGCAACATTCTAGAGCTCAGGTTGTGATGTCATAATGTCTCATTCCACCAATGCCTAAGCTCCGTCCTCATCTGCACAAGCCTCAAACACTTTAAAATCATAAGTGTTTGAGGCTTGTGTGGTTAAAGCAGAGCTTACAGAAATGAGGCAGGGACGGGGAAATTGAGTTCCTGTGGGGAACTCTATATGAGATAACAGTAAATCCCTTATGCAATACAGTTTAACTTACATTTCCCCAAGAGCTAAATTTAGATTTGATTATTCAGTCCACTGCATGCTCGGAGGAAAATCAGTGTATTTATTTATCTATTGTGTCTCATACAACATACACTCTCACCCCCTTAGTATGAACCAGATGCAGTTCTCGTTTTGCCCAAATATGAGACAACAAACAGATATACCAAGCAACCTGAAAAAGTGAAACTAATAGCTGAAACTTTCAAATGTGTTAAAGGCTGGTAATGTAAGCTCATGCTTTCTAGGGCCTTTTAAGTAATAAGAAGGATGATTGTGTTATTCCTGTTCTCTTGTTGACTCCTTAATAAAAATGATATACAGTAAAACCTTGGATTGCAAGTAACTTCATTTAAAAGTGTTTTGCAAGACAAGCACAACATTTTATTAAATTTTGACTTGATATATAAGCAATGTCTTGCAATACAAGTACATACAGTATACACACATCACAACTGAACCGATGGTTCTTCTGTCTCTGACGCTGCAGGAGTGTAGTGACTGTTCTAAACAAGCAAAGTCTTGCAATGCAAGTACATACAGTATACACGCGTCACATCATCACAACTGAGCCGATGGTTGTTTTCCGACGCTGCAGGAGTGTAGCGACTGTTCTAAATGAGCGAGGTCTTGCAATACGAGTACATACAGTATACATGCATCACATCATCACAACTGAGCCCATGGTTGTTTTCTGACACTGCAGGAATATAGCGACTGTTCTAAATGAGCGAGGTCTTGCAATGCAAGTACATACAGTATACACGCGTCACATCATCACAACTGAGCCGATGGTTGTTTTCCGACGCTGCAGGAGTGTAGCGACTGTTCTAAATGAGCGAGGTCTTGCAATACGAGTACATACAGTATACATGCATCACATCATCACAACTGAGCCCATGGTTGTTTTCTGACACTGCAGGAATATAGCGACTGTTCTAAATGAGCGAGGTCTTGCAATGCAAGTACATACAGTATACACGCGTCACATCATCACAACTGAGCCGATGGTTCTTCTCTCTCTCCGACACTGCAGGAGTGTAGTGACTGTTCTAAACAAGCAAAGTCTTGCAATACGAGTACATACAGTATATACGCGTCACATCATCACAACTGAGCCCATGGTTGTTTTCCGATGCTGCAGGAGTGTAGTGACTATTCTAAATGAGCGAGGTCTTGCAATGTGAGTACATACAGTATACACGCGTCACATCATCACAACTGAGCCGATGGTTCTTCTCTCTCTCCGACACTGCAGGAGTGTAGTGACTGTTCTAAACAAGCAAAGTCTTGCAATGCGAGTACATACAGTATTTTGAATTAAGGATTTTGGGTTGTGGAGTTTCCATTATTTCTTATGGGGAAATTCGCTTTGATATACAAGTGTTTTGGATTACAAGAATGTTTTCGGAATGAATTATGCTCGCAAACCAAGTTTTTAATGTATAAAAAAAAAAATTATTATTATTTGCTATACTCCGCGGCTGCCTACTGAAATGTCTAAGGTTTTAACACTGGTGCCACCTGCCTTGTCTGGGTATTTCTGAAGCAGGTCCCACACCTTTGCAGCATTGCCATGGGCTGCTTCAATAACCAGATGGCCTGGATTCTCGGAGTCTGGCCTTTGGGCTAGCAGCTTCTCCAGTATAGAGACGAGATTGACTGTGGGAGCAAGAGACAGCCGCAGGTTAGAAGTGCAATGGCTGATTTACTACCAGAATCACTCAAGGAACATCTCTTTCCTATCCCCCCCCCTCCCACATAAATCAAATCTAAACCCCGAGAGCTGCAAAGAAAAGACCAAAGACTCCACAACTATAGTAATAAACCTTAACTTTTAACCAGACTGAACCACAGCTTTAGATTCAAAATATCATACCTATCCCTCTCAGTTGAAGAGTTGTACATTTATAAAGTAAAGGTAAATTTCTAGTGAAAATAGCTATTACTATTGAAATTCTTTTAGATATCTATCTCTCAACCACTGCCAGGACCTATCAAAACAGCCAACACAAATGTAACATTCTGACACACACAATTGCTTCCAATAAACATTAAAAAAATAGAAAATAAAAAAAAGTTCTCCTGAGAATATATTTTATCCTAAAAGGGTTTTTTTTTCATTTAAAGATTTATTCACTAGTAAAGATTTATTCACTGTCTGGCTGGCCCGGAACTTCCTCTCCGACATTAGAATTGACGTCAGGTGGCGAGAATTGGTCGGCCCCACGCTAGGGAAGATAAGCAGGGAGAGCTAAGACCTCGGCGCTGGCCTTTTCCCCGATTGCAGCGGTGGCGGCCTGTTCCCCAATGGCGGTGGCTTGGGGGAGGGCAGGGAGAAATAAAGAAAGAAAGGGGGGGACAGGGAGACAGAAAGAAAGAATGGAGACGGGATACAGACAGAAAGGGGCATGGAGAGAGAAAGACAGAAAGAAAGGGCGGGCATGGAGAAAGAAAAATAGAAAGAAAGGGGGCACGGAGAGAGAGAGAAAGACAGACATATAGAAAGAAAGGGGGCATGGAGAGAGAGAGAAAGAAAGAAGGGGGCAGGGTGAAAGAAATAAAAAGTTGGGGGATGGAAGGAGACAGATGCCAGACCAGGGGAAAGGAAGGGAGGGAGGGAGAGAAAGGAAAGAAAGAGATGTCAGACCATGGAAATAGGGACGGAAGAAGAGAGAGATAGAAGGGAAGGTAAGACATGGAAATGTAGATTTTGAAAAGAAAGCAGAAAAATTGAATATTAAGTTAATGCCAAAGATGGATGCAAGGCAGAAAGTGAAGACGGAGAGAAAAACAGTCAAAGGACAAGAAGGCCCTGGAAACAGTTAAAAGCACAGAAAAATAAAGTCACCAGCCAACAAAGGTAGGGAAAATGATTTTATTTTCAATATAGTGATTGAAATGTGTCAGTTTTGAGAAAGGAAAGATATTATACTTTAAATGTGAGGGCTGCAGAAAAAATAGGGTACTTGAGAGGGCCGCAGAAAAAATAGTTAATGACAATTTTGCATAAGGTAAAACTCTTTATAGGTTATAAATCTTTCCTTTAACTGTTAAAGGAAAGATTTATAAACTATAAAGAGTTTTACCTCATGCAAAGTTGTCATTTCTTTAATAAGACATTAACTATTTTTTCTGCGGCCCTCCAAGTACCTGCAAATTCAAAATGTGGCCCCACTAAGGGTTTGAGTTTGAGACCACAGATATAAAGCTTTAAATCTAGGGCGGGAGTTCTCAACCCAGCCAGTCATGTTTCAGGATACCCACAATGAATATGCATGAGACAGCTCTGCATACAATGGAGATAAGGTATGCAAATTTATCTCACTCGCATTCATTGTGGATAATCTGACTGGTTGGCTATGTCCCAAGGGCTGGGTTGAGAACTCCTGCTCTAGGGAATGATTGCGCATTTGAAAACAACTTGACCTCCTGTTTATTTCAGGCTATCTTTGAGGACATTACTCTGCTTCTTCCTCAGTATCTCAGAAGATCCAATAGACATAAATGATAGCTTCCTTACTTTTAGATTCCTTGGCATTTTCAGTAGTCATGAGGTTTGCGTCCTCTTCTCTCTGATAAGCTGTCAGACAGGCAGGATTGAATGTCCAGGACTGACCTCCGACCAACACTCTCAAATCCCCATCACCAAAAACCTTGATTACTTTCCCAATATGCCCCAGCACCTGCCATGGTTTGAATACAAGAAAGAGAAAGCAGAAAACAATTGAACAGCTTTTGACAGTGTTGGTTCAGATTCTGACCGTTTGGAAAAACTAAATTCCAAAAAGGCCACCAGAGTATAAAAGGAAAAGAAAAACGGAACACAAGGATGCTGCCTCTTGACAACTAGCTATCAGGAATCCCCAAAGTCACTCACAAATAGTGTTGACAGATTATTTATAAATTGGCTATTAAAAGAGGCAGGAATGGTTTGAAATGCCTTTGGATGGCTATGAAATGTATGAATGGTGCTAACATTCCAAAACTGCACTTTGAGAAGAAATTACAAGGAGTGCACTTGAAACAAAGACATTCCTTAAGCCACTACACAAGGTATATCTGATCAAAAATCAACCCAACACCAGAGGGAGAGGATTCAGTTTGTGAGACGTTCCTTCCTGACCGTTTCAGCGCTGGCTTTTCAGCAATGTCCCACTTAATTTTGCTTTTCAGCGCAGCACTTTAATTTTGCTTTTGAGAGTGCATTCGGTTCCATTTACAGTCAAACCTCGGTTTACGAGTGCCGCAGTTTGCGAGTGTTTTGCAAGACGAGCAAAACATTTTCTAAATCTGCGCCTCAGAAACCAAGCTTGACTCGATTTGTGAGGCCCCCCCGCGATCTGGCATCCCCCCTGCTCGCATTCCCCCCCCCCGTTGCGATCCAGCATCCCCCACTCACCCACCCACCCAAACACAATCGCTTACCCTGATCTGGCACCAGCACCAACGCACAGGATATGCTGGTGCCGGAAGATCCTCGCTCTTGCTTGGGCTGGGCCTTGAGCATCTGCGCATGCTCAAGGCCTTCTAGTTCTCGCTCTCTCCAAGATTCTCCGGGTAGGTGGGTGAGTGGGGGATGCCGGATTGCGGCGGTGGGGGGGGGGAGGGGGCGGCCCGCCAGATTGCAAGGGGGTGTGGAGCAGCACCGGCGGCCTCGGGGGTGGGGGTGTAAGATGGAACAGCGCCGGTGGCCTCGGCGGTGGGGTGTAAGATAGAGCAGCACCGGTGGCCTCGGGGGTTGGGGGGAATGAATCAAGCAAGTTTCCCTTACTTCCTATGTGGAAACTCGCTTTGATATACGAGTAAATTGGTTTACGAGCATGCTTCTGGAACTAATTATGCTCGTAAACCAAGGTTCCACCGTACTACTTTTATGGCAAGATTTGCTTCTTTTATTTACAGTTTTGACATTCGCTGCTTTTATCTTTTATGCTAACATTTGCACAGAAAACACTTTCATTTTGTTTGTTTTCAGCGTGGCAGTTCCATTCTACTTTTATGCGAGTTGGACTGAAATCTTGGCTTGCAGTTATATGTACTACACTCACAGCCAAACAGGTATAATAAGCAATCTTAAATTATCTGATTTCAGCTCATCACTCAGCAGTCAATTTTCAAATTATTTTACCTGGGTCATTAAGAAATAACCTAGATAAACCTGAGGGTTAAAAAGTGCCCTGCATAGACAGTGGAACGGGATGGGGCCATAGTCTAACCCACCACCAGAGAACATAAGAGCAGGGCTAATGACTAGATTATTTGGCCTCCCCAATTAAAAAAGTGTTCTGCTCCTCCTGTTGCCTGGCCCCCTTTTTGACTAAGTGTGTCTATGCTGCTTTCACCCAGTCAGAAAAGGGGAAAAGCTGGAGAAGGATGGAACCAGTCAACAATTTGTAGGGATTTAATTTGAAATCCTTGTGCTTGGTTTACTGTGCTGACTTTGTTCCTGAGCTAAGCAGTTATAAAATTCAAAGAAATTAATGTATTCATGATGCCAGCTGGACCCAGATTTTCAGTTGGAGACTCTATGGCAGGGGTGTCAAAGTCCCTCTTTGAGGGCCACAATCCAGTCAGGTTTTCAGGATTTCCCCAATGAATATGCATGAGATCTATTAGATAAAATGAAAGAAGTGCATGCAAATAGATCTCATGCATATTCATTGGGGAAATCCTGAAAACCCGACTGGATTGCGGACCTCGAGGAGAGACTTTGACACCCCTGATCTATGGGGAATTTGTCTTTGAAAACATGTCTGGATAGAAAATGCAAGCATCCTGAAAGGATGGCCATCACAAGAAATGGGCACGCAAGGTTAACACGATGAAGAGGGTGCATACTGCTGCGTTGATTATATTGAACCCATTGAAGAGGGAGGGGTGGAGTCTGTTTTAGTTGTGATCCATCTTTCATTTTTATCCCCCTTCCTTTCGCTTCTCAAAGAATACCTGAGCCCAGGTGATGGCTTGGATATTGCAGACTGGAAGGGGGGATGGGGGAGTTGTTGGGTTCTATAAGGTTCTTTGGGCATTGGCTGATGACATAATGCATTTCTCTGGACAGAACAGATGGATCATTTTGTTCTTTCAGCCCAGCACACCAAAATTTGCTTACATTCATAAAGGTAATGTATGATCAAGTCTCAGGAATTTTCACAAGCTTTAAATATGCAGCTTTTTCTTCAGATACGGATTCGAAAGTATGAAAATACAATGTTATCTGCAGATTAAATTAGTTTTCATCACTTTATCATTAGGGCTGCTGCTTTAAATGGATAACTTTGTTCCTTTCATCTAGCTGCCCCCTATGCCTGGAATAAATTACCTGAGTTTGTCCCCATCAAGCCCCTTCCCTTCCCTTGTTTAAAAGCAGACTGAAAACCCACCTTTTTGATATGGCCCTACTCCTCTGCCCACCATCCCAGCCAGCTGATTAACCGTTCCCCTTAACTGTTCCATGTCATCCTGTTTAGATTGTAAGCTCTTTTGAGCAGGGACTGTTTTCTTCCTTGTGACTCTGTACAGCGCTGTGTGCGACTGGTAGTGCTATAGAAATAATTAATAATAACAGTAGCAGTAATAAGAGAAGCAGATAAAAAGCACTGGGTAGTAAATAGGGAGCACTCACAGGTGCCATATCATCGGTCCACTCCCCGTGGCCAGCCTGCAGCCTCTTCACTGTCTCCAAGTTATCCATCACGCGTACCATATCACCAACCCAAAAGCTGTTGAGCTACAAGGGGAGGGGAAAATTTCCAAAATCAGAAAAAACGTGTTCAAGATGAAAGGCAAACAAAAAAAGAGAGAAGCATGAAAGGTGAGTGGGGGGGGGGGGAGAGAAAAATGGTGCAACTGAGGGAAACAAAAATCATAGAGCTGCTTCTCTTCACAGTGCGGTGTAAACCCAAGACCTGCTTTAAATTTGATTTGTCTTAATGTGGCCAAATTTCTTACAATGGAAGCATGCCTAGAACGCCACACAGGCAACTGCCTATGGTGCCAACTTTTCATAAGTCCTGGAGTGCTGCCACTACTGTCAGGCCTCCATCTGTGCTGTCACTGTGGCGCCACTTGTCATGCCATACAGCAGAGGTACTGAATCATAGCAGCAACTCAAAGCAATACAATTCGGCAGAAGGCTTGTAATGCCTCTCGTGCTGACACACTGTGTTGCTTATTTGGTTCCATGTGAACCTCTATGAAGGGTGTGCTGAAGGGCCAGTCAGCATGAAAAAGTCTGCAGGTCCTGCGCTGAATTTATGGCTGGGTCGGCATGGCAAGTGACGCTGGAGTAACTTGGAGTTAAGGGGAGGGGGAGAAGAATGGAAGACCTGGCCTAGAGGGTCAATTTCCCGTTCCCTTTACCCACCCTTTGATTATTTCTGAATCACTCCCCCCCATCCTTCATTGCTTATAAGCACCCATAATTAAAAAAAATACAGCCTTGATCAAAAGCACCTATCTTCAGCACATTTTACCAATCTTTTCTCTCCCAAAGGATGCGAGGGGGAAAAAAGTTGGTTTTGTTTTAGTTCCTGTCTCCTTTGCAGGTTTTTTTCATTTTGGTTTTATACAGTTATCTTTTAGGGCAATTTTATTTAAAGGCATGTGGATGTACCAGTTATCTCAAATAACAAAAAAAACCTCATGACAACTCCTCCATCCCCACACAACCCGAATCTCCCTTAATAGCAACACTCAACTCAAAACCCTCAACTCCCTCTAGTATCAGCACTAGGCAACCACTGAAGTGGCAGATGACCCCTCTGATATTTTACTGGAAATTCAGTAGTATAGTGTCTGGGCAGATGCAGTCCCCATTCACTCTCAGCCCCATTGCACTGACATAAAGATAGCTATAGCTTCTGGACTGGAATACCAAAAACTAGAGTCTTGAAGCATGTGGCTTTGAAGCACCCTAAACCCAAGTCATGGCAGTTGCAGTGTCTTTCGGATTGCATAAGCATGGGGTTAAGGTTAACCTGGCATAAGTTTTCTTTTAGGAGCAGGCAAATTAAACCCCCTGAGCATCTTCTATAAAAATCACCTGTGGATAGAAACATAGAAGATGACGGCAGATAAGGGCCATAGCCCATCAGGTCTGCCCATTCTACTGACCCACCCCCAAGTCTACTATCCTAGGGATCCCACTTCCGGTGACAGGTTCCCTTGGCTTAACCCTCTAAGGGATCCCACATGGGCATCCCATTTGCTCTTAAATTCTTGCATGCTGTTTGCCTCGATCACCTGCACCGGGAGCTCGTTCCAAGGATCAACCACTCTCTCAGTGAAGAAATATTTCCTGGTGTCGCCATGAAATTTCCCGCCCCTGAGTTTGAGCGGATGCCCTCTTGTGGCTGAGGGTCCTTTGAGAAAGAGAATCTCTTCTTCCATCTCGATTCGGCCGGTAATATATTTAAACGTCTCGATCATGTCTCCTCTCTCCCTACGTATCTCGAGTGAGTACAGCCGCAAATTTTTCAGCCTTTCTTCGTACGATAGATCCTTGAGCCCCGAGACCATCCTGGTGGCCATCCGTTGCACCGACTCTACTCTCAGCACATCTTTTCGGTAGTGTGGCCTCCAGAATTGTACACAGTATTCCAAATGAGGTCTCACCATGGTTCTATATAATGACATTATGACTTCAGGCTTCCGGCTGACGAAACTCCTGTGGATGCAACCTAACAACTGTCTTGCCTTAGATGAAGCCTTCTCCACATGATCAGCAGTTTTCATGGCTGCGCTGATGATCACTACCAAGTCTCGTTCTGTTGAAGTTCTAGTTAAGGTCTCACCATTCAAGGTGTAAGTTCTGCACGGATTTCTGCTGCCGAGATGCATGATCTTGCATTTCTTAGCGTTGAAGCCCAGCTGCCAGGTCGAGGACCAAAGCTCCAACAAATGTAGGTCCTGTGTCATACTATAGGGTGAATTGCCGTCTCTCACTATATTGCATAGTTTGGCGTCGTCAGCGAATAACGTTATCTTACCTTGAAGCCCCTGAGTTAGGTCCCCTATGAATATGTTGAAAAGGAGCGGGCCCAAGACTGAGCCCTGCGGTACTCCACTAGTCACCTCCGATGTTTTAGAGAGGGTACCGTTAACTACCGCCCTCTGAAGTCTGCCACTCAGCCAGTCATTGACCCATGTAGTTAGTGTTTCTCCCAGCCCCATTGATTTCATCTTGCTCAACAGCCTGTGATGCGGGACACTATTGAAAGCTTTGCTGAAGTCTAGGTATACGACGTCCACGGATTCTCCCAAGTCTAGCTGTTTTGTTACCCAGTCAAAGAAGCTGATGAGATTGGATTGGCAGGACCTACCCTTGGTGAATCCGTGTTGACTGGGATCCCGTAGATTCTCCACATCCAAGATTGCGTCTAATTTACGTTTGATTAGTGTTTCCATGAGTTTGCATACTATTGATGCGAGACTCACCGGTCTGTAGTTTGCAGCCTCTGCCCTGCAACCCTTTTTGTGCAGTGGAACGACGTTAACTGTTTTCCAGTCTATGGGGACTCTCCCCGAACTTAGGGAGATATTGAAGAGTCCCGATAGCGGTTCTGCCAGGACATCACGCAGCTCACTGAGCACCCTGGGGTGTAGATTGTCCAGTCCCATGGCTTTGTTCACCTTGAGTCTTGCCAGTTCGTAGTAGACGTCGCCAGGTGTGAACTCGAAATTCTGAAACAGGTCTTCCACTCTGGGCCTTGCCTGCAACTGCGGACCGTGCCCCAGTGCCTCGCAGGTGAAGAACGAGCAGAAGTATTCATTCAGTAGTTCTGCTTTATCGGAATCTGATTCTGTGCAGTTCCCATCTGGTTTTCTAAGGCGTACTATCCCTTCTGTGTTCTTTTTCCTATCACTAATATACCTGGATGTGTCAGGAAACCTTGGAAACACTTAAGGAATCTCTCTAATGAAGACCCGCCATTAGCCAGTTTCTGGAGGGAGACTTTTTGGCTAGTACTGGTTTTGAATTTACCCTCCCCCCATGATTCTACCCATTGAAATTCAAGCTGCAGTTCCATTCCAGACAAAGGGGCTAATTGCAGCCTTTTTCTTCTTAGAGATGGTTTCTCAAAATTTCTGAGTTGGTCATTAGAAACATAGAAACAGACGGCAGATAAGGGCCATTAACTGGAAAGCCAAGATGTGGAACTTTCACACACAAATTCAGGATTGTAAGCCCAAAAATTCATCAAGGGTTTCAAAGTACTCTCTCCATAACTTACAGAAGCAAGTCTCTAGAGCAGTTCCAGGAAGGAGACAGCCAGTCCTGGATTTCCAAAAACTTCATCCTGGTGCATTATGGGATCTGCAGCACTGATTTCAATGGATAGAATTATAACTACATATCCCAAGATATTAAGTTCAAAGCCCAGGACTGACCAAAAAGCACAGTTACTTACCGTAACAGGTGTTATCCAGGGACAGCAGGCAGATATTCTTGACTGATGGGTGACGGCACCGACGGAGCCCCGGTACGGACAATTTTAGAGTGATTGCACTCTAAGAACTTGGAAAGTTCTAGCAGGCCGCACCGCGCACGCGCGAGTGCCTTCCCGCCTGACAGAGGCGCGCGGTCCCCAGTTAGGATAAGCCAGCTAAGAAGCCAACCCGGGGAGGTGGGTGGGACGCAAGAATATCTGCCTGCTGTCCCTGGATAACACCTGTTATGGTAAGTAACTGTGCTTTATCCCAGGACAAGCAGGCAGCATATTCTTGACTGATGGTTGACCTCCAAGCTAACAAAAAGAGGGATGGTGGGAAGGTTGGCCATTAGGAAAACAAATTTTGCAAAACAGATTGGCCGAAGTGACCATCCCGTCTGGAGAATGCGTCCAGACAATAGTGAGATGTAAAAGTATGAACTGAGGACCAAGTAGCAGCCTTGCAGATTTCCTCAATAGGTGTGGAACGGAGGAAAGCCACAGATGCTGCCATGGCTCGAACTCTATGGGCTGTGACAGAACCTTCCAGTGTCAGTCCGGTCTGAGCATAACAGAAAGAAATGCACGCTGCGAGCCAATTGGACAGCGTACGTTTAGAAACAGGATGTCCCAATTTATTCGGATCAAAGGACAGAAAGAGTTGAGGGAATGATCTGTGGGGCTTAGTACGGTCTAAATAGTAAGCTAAAGTCCGCTTACAGTCCAAAGTATGCAGAGCCTGTTCTCCAGAATGAGAGTGAGGTTTCGGAAAGAAGACAGGCAGAACAATGGATTGGTTGAGATGGAATTCAGAGACAACCTTAGGGAGAAACTTTGGATGTGTACGCAGAACCACCTTGTCATGATGAAAGACAGTAAAAGGTGGGCCTGCTACTAGTGCATGGAGCTCACTGACCCTCCTGGCAGAGGTGAGAGCAATCAGGAAAAGAACCTTCCAAGTGAGAAATTTGAAAGAAGCCGTGGCCAAAGGTTCAAACGGAGGCTTCATTAAGGCTGAGAGAACCACATTAAGATCCCAGATCACAGGAGGTGCTTTAAGAGGTGGTTTCACATTGAAAAGACCTCGCATGAATCTGTGAGTCAGACAAAGAAAGAAGGTAATCCAACAAGGTCTCCACAGCAATGGACGTAGGATTATGATGATGAAGAAGACACCAGGAAGAAAACCGTGTCCACTTCTGATGGTAACATTGCAAAGTGGCAGGTTTCCTGGAGGCATCCAAAATAGAACGAACGGACTGAGACAAAAGAGTATCATTCGAAGTCAGCCCGAGAGATACCAGGCTGTCAGGTGCAGAGACTGGAGGTTGGGATGCAGAAGGGTCTCCTGATGCTGTGTAAGCAGAGAAGGAAATTGTGGAAGTAGAATAGGTTCCCTGGAACTGAGTTGAAGTAGAAGGGAGAACCAATGTTGCCTGGGCCACCGTGGCGCAATCAGAATCATGGTGGCCTGTTCCCTCTTGAGCTTGAACAAGGTCCGGAGCATGAGAGGCAGAGGAGGGAAAGCATACAGGAAGAGATTGGACCAATCCAGGAGAAATGCATCCGCTGCCAGACGGTGAGGAGAGTAGAGTCTGGAGCAGAAGTGGGGCAGCTGATGATTGTGAGGAGCTGCAAAGAGGTCTATCTGAGGAGTGCCCCACTGAGTGAAGATGGACTGTAGAGTGAAAGGATCGAGTGTCCACTCGTGAGGCTGGAGAATTCTGCTGAGTTTGTCCGCTAAGGAATTCTGTTCTCCCTGAATGTAGATAGCTTTCAGGAATAGATGGTGATCTGTGGCCCAAGCCCAAATCCTCTGGGCTTCCTGGCACAAGAGGCGAGAGCCTGTCCCACCCTGCTTGTTGATGTAGTACATCGCAACTTGATTGTCTGTGCACAGGAGGAGGACCTGAGGAAAGAGAAGATGTTGGAATGCCTTGAGGGCATAAAACATCGCTCTGAGTTCCAGGAAGTTGATGTGATGTTTCATTTCCTGGGCTGTCCAAAGGCCTTGAGTTTGGAATTCGTTCAAATGAGCTCCCCAGGCATAAGGGGAGGCGTCGGTGGTGATGACAAGTTGATGAGGAGGTAGATGGAACAAAAGACCTCTGGAGAGATTTGAGGATATCAACCACCATTGCAGAGACTGACGAAGAGATGATGTCACAGATATGTGTCGTGAGCAAGGATCCGTCGCTTGGGACCACTGGGTCGCTAGAGTCCATTGAGGAGTGCGCAGGTGGAGACGTGCGAAGGGTGTGACATGAACTGTGGAGGCCATGTGACCCAAGAGTATCATCATTTGCTTGGCAGAGATGGAGCGTTGATGAAACACCTGCTGACACAGAGATTGGAGAGTGTGAAGACAGTTGGACGGCAGAAATGCTCTCATGAGGACTGTGTCCAGCACCGCTCCAATGAATTGAAGTCTCTGAGTGGGGATGAGATGAGATTTGGGTAGATTGATCTCGAACCCCAGAAGTTGTAGAAACAAGATGGTCTGGTTGGTGGCCTGGAGTACTGTCTGAGAAGAAGTGGCCTTTATCAACCAATCGTCCAGGTAAGGAAACACCTGAAGGTGGTGGGAACGTAGAAAGGCAGCCACCACAATCAGACATTTGGTGAACACTCTTGGAGAGGAGGCAAGACCGAAGGGTATTGGTAATGACAATGGTTGATCATGAAGCGGAGGTACTGTCTGGAGGCCAGATTGACCGGTATGTGAGTGTATGCTTCTTTGAGATCTAGGGAACATAGCCAGTCGCCTTGATTGAGAAGAGGATAAAGAGTAGCCAGAGAAAGCATCTTGAATTTCTCTTTTACCAAGCATTTGTTGAGATCGCGAAGATCTAAAATGGGTCTGAGATCTCCTGTTTTTTGGGGGACTAGAAAGTAACGGGAGTAGAATCCCTGCCCCTTTTGATCTAGAGGAACTTCCTCTATGGCGTTCAGAAGAAGGAGGGATTGAACCTCTTGAAGAAGGAGGGAAGACTGAGGAGTGTTCAAAGCAGACTCTCTTGGCAGACTTTGGGCAGGAAGAGTCTGGAAATTGAGAGAGTAGCCGTGGCGGATGATGTTGAGGACCCACTGATCCGAGGTGATGATTTCCCAACGGCTTATGAAATGAGTAAGGCGTCCTCCTATGGGCTGCGGAAGATGGGCAGAAGGAGGGAGACTGGCTATATCCTGGAGAACCAAGTCAAAAGGGTTGAGTTGATTTCTGTGAAGGGGGAGGTTTCACCTGCTGTTGCTGCTGTGCTGGTCTAGCAGCTTGCCTCTGTTGTTGCCTCTGACGCCTGGGTTGTTGATGGGCCTGAGGTAAAGGACGTGCCACTTACCAGGCCGATTGCTGGCGAAAAGGCCTGGTAGGTGGGGTCTTCTTCTTTGTCTTAAGGAGAGTATCCCATCGAGTCTCATGAGCTGAGAGTTTCTGAGTAGTGGAGTCCATGGATTCTCCAAACAGCTCATCCCCCAAACAAGGTGCATTGGCCAGTCGATCTTGATGATTGACATCGAGTTCTGAAACTCTGAGCCAGGCCAGTCGTCTCATAGCTACCGACATAGCCGTGGCCCTAGAGGTCAGCTCAAAGGTGTCATAGATTGATCTGACCATGAACTTGCGCAGTTGCAAGAGCGATGAAGAAGTTTGGCGAAAGGCGGATCTTTTACGGTCAGGGAGGTATTTCTCAAAAGATGACAAAGTCTGAATGAGATGCTTAAGGTAAAAAGAAAAATGGAAAGCATAGATCCCTGATCTATTTGCTAGCATCGCATTTTGATACAACCTCTTGCCAAACTTATCCATGGCCTTACCTTCTCTGCCAGGAGGGACAGAAGCGTATACACTAGCCCCCGTGGATTTCTTTAAAGTAGATTCCACCAGTAAAGACTCATGGGGGAGTTGCGGCTTGTCAAAGCCTGGAATAGGTATGACCTTATATAAGGAGTCCAGTTTGCGGGGAGCTCCTGGGATGGTCAAGGGTGTCTCAAGATTTTTGTAAAATGTCTCTCTTAATATGTCATGGAGAGGCAGTTTGAGAAATTCCCTTGGAGGCTGGTCAAAGTCCAGAGCATCTAGAAATGCCTTGGACTTTTTGGATTCAGCCTCCAAGGGAATAGAGAGAGAGTCACACATCTCTTTGAGAAAAGAGGTAAAAGAAGTTGAATCAGGTTTAGAGGAGGGATCTAACCCAGAAGGATCCTCTTCCCCTGATGAACACTCTCCCTCCGAGAGGAGAGGGTCCTCCGAATCACCCCACAGATCAGGGTCCCTCACCTGAAAACTGCGGTCCCGGGAGTCCGGTGTGGAGGGTTCAAGGTGTCGAGTTTTATGCATCGACTTACCAGACCTCTGTGAAACGGTACCGGGAGATGTTAAAGGCTGAGTCGGCGCCGAGGTTTGAACAGCCTGGTGTAAGGATCTCGGTTCCGGCGCTAAGACCGGCATTGATACTGAGGAAGTGGTATGCTTCGGTACCGACAAGGTGGATGCCGATAAAGGAGGCTGCTCCACTGCCGGTACCGGCGGCTCAGACCGGACCGGGACTGGAAGGCTCGGTGTCAAAAGAGCAGGGAGCAGCTGTTGGAGTTGTTCTTTGAGCTGGACCTGCAGGACGGCGGCAATGCGCTCGTCCAATGAAGGCACCGGTACCGCTTTTTTCTTCTGCGGTACCTTGGGTGCCGCTCTACATTCTGAAGAGGAACCCGATGTCGAGGGGCTAACCTCAATCGGAGCGGAGCGCTTCCGTGGGCGCCTCGAGGTCGGCAGGATTGGGCTCGCTGCCACTGAGACCGGAGGACGCTCCAGCGGGGAAGGCTTCTTAGCCGGCTTACCTGAGGGATGCGACGCCGGCGCGGTATCGATGAAGTAGGTGCAGACTGCGTCGGGGCCGAAGCCGGAACCGGTGCCGCTGAATCCGACATCTCGGTACCAAATAATAATTGCTGTTGGATTTGGCGATTTTTTAAAGTTCTCTTTTTAAGAGTGGCACAGCGGGTGCAGGTGGACGCTCGATGGTCAGGACCAAGACACTGTAGACACCAGTTGTGCGGGTCTGTGAGTGAAATTGGTCGAGCGCACCGCTGGCACTTCTTAAACCCGGGTTGAGGGGGCATGAAGGTAAAAACGGCTTCAGCCAAATCGAAGGCCGAGGCCTCGATGGTGGCAACAGGCCCCGCTGGGGCGAAACCGAAAAAAATGAAAGAAAACACAAATTAAGTTTTGTTTTTTTTTTTTAACAAAGAAAAGAAAATAAAATGAGGGAAACAATATTTCCCAACGAGTTTACGCGAGCGGGAAGGCGAAAGAGAAAAAAAGTTTTCAACAGCCGTTGAAAAGTGCGTCTTCTTAGCTCCGCGGAAACTAAGAAACTGGGGACCGCGCGCCTCCGTCGGGCGGGAAGGCACTCGCGCGTGCGCGGTGCGGCCTGCTAGAACTTTCCAAGTTCTTAGAGTGCAATCACTCTAAAATTGTCCGTACCGGGGCTCCGTCGGTGCCGTCACCCATCAGTCAAGAATATGCTGCCTGCTTGTCCTGGGATAAATACTCACTCCTAAAACTGGATAATTTAGCTTAATTTAGATGACTGTGTTACTTTGGCTGGTTTATTCTGTCAGAGTACAGTTTTAATGTCACTGTACCTCCAAGAAGTGCTTCTAACATTTGGGTAAACAAAGATCACTGAAACCAAACAGCTTAACAAGAAGCAGGAATCTTGAGGCATCATAAAGCAACAAATGCATGCTTTATGATGCCTCAAGATTCCAGCCTAGATATTTCTGCCCTGCCTTTGGACTTATTCCCTGAGCTTCAGTCTTTTTGTCTTGTCCAGTCATGCATTTGTTTCTTTATTTATATATATATATATATATATATATATATATATATATATATATATATATATATATATATATATATATATATGGGTAAACAAAGATCACTGAAACCAAACAGCTTAACAAGAAGCTGGAATCTTGAGGCATCATAAAGCAACAAATGCATGCTTTATGATGCCTCAAGATTCCAGCTTCTTGTTAAGCTGTTTGGTTTCAGTGATCTTTGTTTACCCATATATATATATGGGTTTCAGTGATCTTTGTTTACCCATATATATTTATATATATATATATATATGACTGGACAAGACAAAAAGACTGAAGCTCAGGGAATAAGTCCAAAGGCAGGGCAGAAATATCTAGGCCTGTCCTGGGCTAGTCTCCAGTGGGCCAATTGGGAAACGAGAACTAAAATTACCAGAAATATAAGAAACAGCTAGGGATGGGCTGGCTACAGCCAGATCCCCAGGAGGCAGAATAACTCTTCCTGGAAGACATGTGCTCTCATCCTCAAGGGTCACTAGTTTGGGTTCACTCATGCTTGAGAGCTATTAACAGTACTGGAAAAAAAAACCCCTCTGATATTTAGCAATACAAAAGTCTTATTCTGTCATTTTGGTTTATAATACAAAATGACATGAGAAATGTTTTTTTAAATTAATGCACATTCCTACTCTCCCATAGAGATGATAGTGATAACATGCTGGTGTCTTAGACCAGGGTTCTAGCAGACCTGAAGGAAACAGCACGCAGACCAAGATAAAACTGTTCAAATGTAGTGATGATGGGGCGTTCATAAGCTTTTCAGGCCAGATAGCTGTTTATTCAGGAGTATCACAAAGAATGCTTTAGTGCAGAAACGGGGAGTGGATTTTAACACGTACTTGCAGTGAGCTTGGCGAATACTCATGAAAGGGGTAAAGATGGCTGAAGGTCCCACAAATGCCTCATTATCAGCTATGAACTCCAAGGTTAGGTTGTGGGGCATGCTCGAGAAAACCCTTAATGTTTCTAACACATTCAACTTTTCAAGACTCATGACTTTAGGCAGTCAGCCTGTACCTTGGTCAGAGCACCTGGGTGGAAGGTCCAGCGGGTCTCGCTGTTGTACTGCACTCGCACATCACCCCGGTCTGTGATTCTGTGAACAATTCCTGTTTGGCCAATGAACTTTACAAGCAAATAGGCAAAGAGAGAGACAGTCATCATTGGCAAAGCATAAAACCCTCTAGTTTTGATTTAATTCAATTTGCTTGGCTATTTTCACTAGGTTCCTGAAAAATTCAAGAATTCTAATAGGTTTCCACTGCTGTAGTATGAACATTGATTCTGAAGTACAAGCTAGAGAATGACATGGGGACAAATTTTTCTCCATCCCCGCAGGAACTCATTTTCCCGTCAAGTTCTTTTCCTGTTCCTGCCCCATTCCTGCAAGCTCTGTCCTCATCTGCACAAGCCTCAAATACTTTCAAATCATAAGTGCTCAAGGCATTTGTGGTTAAGGCAGAGCTTACAGGACAAAACTCGTGGGGATGGACGGGGAAAAAAATTATCCCCGTGTCATTCTTTAGTACAAACTAAATTTTCAAGACACTTTTATCTGTAAGTCCTCTGATGCTGTATGCAGGCAGAGAACTGTAGACAAAGACTGTAGCTGCACAGTTTCAGGATAAAATGGTGATCTGGCTGGCATCTGGAAGTAACATATCAGCTACTACATGTTCATAAAGTAACTAACAGAAACATATGTCATTATTTATAATATATAAACTGTTATTCAATGCTAGGCCTTCAAATAAAATGGCAGTAACTTTATATAGCATGGCACCATGTCCACTACTGAGAAAGAAGGGAAGAGAGGGGATGGGGAGAAAACTGATGGAGGAGAAAAAAAAACAGAGCTAAAAATGGCATTCATTCAGTTTCCACAGTCATGTTGCTTATCATTTTCTATCTATGCTCATAGAGCAGAAAGGATCGCCCAAAGGTTCATTCTTTCTACCTCTGCCATTTTGGGGTTCCATCCGCCGTGCCCCTCCTGCATCTCCCTTAAGATGTCCATGTCTAGCAGACATTTCACCTTGTCCCCAGGCTGAAAGGGTTGACATTCGGTGCTCTCTTTCCTCTGAATCTCTGCTGGCTTTCCTATATGTGGCAGGGATAGGAGAATGAAGAGTAAAAGCAATCATCCTGTTACACCCTAAGATCCATCCAAAAGTTGCACTGCAGTTTAATTAGAGGGAAGTTTTCAAAAAACAATCCTGTCCTGCAAGGCTTTCCTTACTCCCCTCTTCAGAAAGAGTAGAATAAGCATTATGGAACTTGAAGAATTTTATGGTACATAAATGTAGTTTACTGTAAATGCCTCTCTCCCAAGACCATCTTCTAAAGAAATAGCAACTTTTCTCCTCTAACTCCTACTGCATCTCAAGAAACAACCTCTCCACCCCTACTTGACCTCACCATACACTAAATGGGTCAATATTCAAAGTGATTTAACCAGCCAAAAATGGCTCCTGGCCTGTTACATCACTGTAAACTGCTAATTTTCAGCAGCACTTAACCAATTAGTACTACTGAAAATAACCAGTTAGTACTGAACTAAAAACCAACTATGTTGGGGCATTCTGGGGGTGGAGTTGTCATTGGTTGGTTAAGTGCCAATATTCAGCATTTAACTGGCTAATTTATGTGGGCCTATTTTTCAGTTAAAAGTCAAGTGCTGAATATCACAATTAACCAGCTATGTATTAGTTGGCTCAAGAAACATGGAAATTCAATGCCGAAGCCCAGACATGGCCTGGTACTGAATTCCCAGGCTTAACATTGGCAGCAATAAAATGCTGACCTGTCGGCTGAATATCAGGCTCTAAGTATCACAATGCATATACACAAAGTAGCTTGCATATACTTGGTTCGCAATGCATGCGAACGCATCTCAATGAGTGTGGCTCTGACAGATGGTTATCTGAGGACCCCTGGTGCACTCATGTCCTTTGAATGCTGCAGGGTTCTCAGAGTTTGCTCTTCACACCAATCTGTCCACCCATATGCATGCATCTTGTGTTTTCATTCACAACATATAAACCTTATAGAGAACAAGGTAAACTATCTGAATTAAATAATAAGTTATCAGTTTTGTACAAGGTAGTACTGAAATCTGCTTTAAGGATAACGCCCTGGCACAATCAACCAAATAAAATGGTAAAAGGTCATGAGATTTGATATACTACCGTATTTTCACATAGATAACGCGCACCCGTGTAAAACGCGCACATGGGTATAGCGCGCAAAAAAACACATATTTATGTACATAAATTTTTATATACCGCGCACACCCGTACACCGCGCATGCTGCCCGACTCTCCTTTCGCCCGCCCCGACTCTCCTCTGGAGACCCTGACTCTGTTTTCGCCCGCCCCGACTCTCCTTTCCTCCTTGAAGTCTTGTCCCTACCCTGAAAGCCTGATGCCCCCCCCGACGTCCGATTCACCCCCCCCCGCAGGACCGCTCGCACCCCCACCCCGAAGGACCGCTCGCACGCACCCGCACCCCCACCCCGAAGGAGCGCTCGCACTCCCATCCCGAAGGACCGCTCGCACCCCCACCCGAAGGAGCGCTTGCACTCCCATCCCGAAGGACCGCTCGCACCCCCACCCGAAGAACCGCTCGCACCTCCACAGCCTCACCCCCCTCCCCCATGGAGAAGCTGTCTACCTTGTTTACGGATGCCAGCGAGCCCAGCTGTTTCCTCTGCCAGCGGTCCCACCCCTTCTCTGAGCCCTGCTGTGCTGCTTTTTCTTCCGGCGGTCCCGCCCTTTCTCTGACATCAGAGAAAGGGCGGGACCGCCTGAAGAGGAAGCAGCACAGCACAGGGCTCTGAGAAGGGGCAGGACTGCCGGCAGAGGAAGCAGCTGGGCTGGCATCCGGAAACAAGGTAGACAGCTTCTCCATGGGGGAGGGGGGTGAGGCTGTGGGGGTGCGAGCGGTCCTTCGGGTGGGGGTGCGAGCGGTCCTTCGGGGTGGGAGTGCGAGCGCTCCTTCCAGGTGATGAATCGGGCGTCGGGGGGGGGGGGAAACTATGTAAAAAAATTTTTGTACAACGCGCTCACGCGTATAACGCGCAAGGGTATGCGCGGTTTGTAAAAACCACGTATAACGCGCGCGTTATATGCGAGAAAATACGGTACCTTTCTGTGGTACAACAAAGCGGTTTACAAATATTACTGAATCTGCAGCTACTTTCTCTGTCCCTAGTAGGCTTATAATCTAATTATCCAACGTGGTAGCGGCTAAAAACAAACCCTCAGAAGGATTTCATCTGGATGGGGTACAAGAGTTTCCATCTACAGTATAAACCCAAGAGAATGGCTAGACTACTCCCGAGTTTCTTGTCTCCTCCACACACACACCTAGTTTGGGTAAGTGGTCCTTGTAGTAGTAACCCCCAGAGCCATCAGTGATGCATTTAAGATCCACTTTCCCCTTGTGTCCTACTCTGTAGACGTTTGTAGTTCCATCAGACCAAGTCACACTGGCCACGCTACGACCTGTTTCCACATCCCATCCACGGATATCCATCACCCGCCCAGCCTTCCCTTCTCCACCTGTGTTAAGATTACAAAAAAAGAAAAAAAAAAAAAGAGAGAAAATTATTAGTAACTATGAGTTAGATTTCAGGTGTTCAAAATAACCTTCTTAGCAGAGATAATCAATTGTAATTTGCTGGAAGAGTTGTTGATGCTTTGGTCCCCTTTATATGACTCTTTGGCAAAAAGGTTGATATCGTTACATATTGCCTTAAAGCTCTTTTGAATCCCACACCCAGGCTTAGATGCACTAAGCACAGTCAGTAAGACCGTGTGGATCGCTATGGGCCAATTTTTTGGCCAATTCCGAAACAAGTTTGCTTGCAAATGATTTATGCGGAGTTAAGCTGTAATCTCAGTTCGATCCCATCCGATTGATCACTTTGAGAGTGACTCTCACACATGCGCAGAATAGTCCAGTTGATACAGCAACAATGTAAACAAGTGTCAGATTTGTTACGTCAGTCATAGGCAGCCAATGCAATGCCATGACATCATTTACATGTGACCATCGAGACCGTACAGCAGGGGCTCCCTATCAGCCTTCGCATACAGTTCAAACTAATCTAATCTAATTTTGTATTTATGAGCTGAGCTATGCCTAAACAGGTTCAAGGCATGGAAGGATCATGATACACTCGATGGACAATCTGGTGGGGTTTCTAAAAAACAATCTGTACTTGTTCTGTATTATGCCAAGAACCAAATGTCCAAGTTTAAACTAGGCCAAGTTACATAAAAATTTTGCCTTCCCCAACAAGAAGGTTCTCTGGAATGGGAACAAACTCTGGCTGTGTCAGGCCTGAATCCAGTCAGACCTCGTTCCCGGCTGGGAGCTGGCTATGGCTTCTAGGTCCTCTATTTGGGGCCATCAAATGACTTCACCCAGGGTTTGTTTTTTTTAATTAAACAACTTATCCATAATCCATTTGGCAGTGCTTCCTTTTATAATTTAATTAGTCCTCATCAGTAGCCTAATTAAGGATTCAAGGATCAGCTGTAAACTTTGGAGGTCAAAAAAATCTGGACAGATTCCTATGTTTTTCTAACTGAAAATAAGAACTATTTTAAAATGCTGGATTTACTAATGCATTGTTTTTGAACATTGCATTCCAAATTGAGGTTCATCAGCTTGTATCACAAAAGGATGAGATATCAGGAACATTAGTGTCCTGGAGTTCATCATTTATTTATTGATAAGAAATAAGTTTCTCTGAGGGCAACGTATGTATACAAACACAGTTATATTAATTACTGTTACCTGCAGAATAAGGGATAGCAACACCCTCCCCTCCAAACCCTGCTTAAATCGGTGAAGTGCAGCTGCCTTGGACTTGTTCATTTCTGTGTCAATTCACTTTTTTTGCTATGGCTTTGTTGTGCTAGATGAGATCTGCTCACCATCCTGGTTTCCCCATTCCCAGTCGGGGCCTCGGACCACCTTAGCACCTTGGAAGATCCCTCTGATTGTGATTCGGGGCAGGTTCTGTCGGGGACTCAGCGTGACTCTGAAACACAAAGACAGAGGAAATGAATTCCAATAAGGCTTAATTAAGCATTTGTCCACTCATCAGTCCTAAACAGATGTGCAGTATCCATTATGTTCAACACTAAGCCAGAAGGGGCAGGGGATCCTTGAAATCTGAATTTCTCTCTGCACATGTAGAGGGCAGTTCTATAAACTGGACACCTGATAGGACCCTATTTCATAAAGGAACATAAGAACCTACTTTCTCTTACAGAATACTAGTGTAACCAGCTAAATAAATATTTATGCCAGGCACAAAGCTGATGTAATGCTCATATTTGTGTCATTTAGGTGCTAATTTACAACATTCTAAGAATAGCCTTACTGGGTCAGACCAATGGTTCATCAAGCCCAGTAGCCCGTTATCACGGTGGTCCCTAGTACCTGTTACACCCATGAGCCCCCACTCATGTTTCATTTATGTGTTTGGTCACTTGTTCAACATACACTATTGTAAGTTAAGCGGATATTTACAGAATAGCATTTAGGCGTTTATGCATACATATGCCATCATTCTAATCATTTATAGGTACAGATGGCACATAAATGTTGGCACCTAGGTCATTGAATTACACCCAAAAGGTTTTATATTCAGTCACTTTCCATGGTAATAAACTAAAAACCAGAAGTGTCATACAAATGCCCCTCCCCCCCGTGAAAGGCTTTCAAAGCTAATATTTAATAAAGGTAAAGGGTCATGAACATAATATACCGCTTTCAGGACGAGAATGCATTCTGTCTTATGCTGCACACGTGGACATGAGATATGGGGACACAAGAAGCTGGTGGCCATGTCTGCCAGGTCAGAATAATGACAGGAGAAATAAAACTTGGAAGACCCAAGCCTG
Organism: Geotrypetes seraphini; assembly: GCF_902459505.1. Lineage (NCBI taxonomy): Eukaryota > Metazoa > Chordata > Amphibia > Gymnophiona > Dermophiidae > Geotrypetes > Geotrypetes seraphini. Next base: position 20,149,467 of record NC_047098.1, read on the forward strand.
AAATGAACTGCTTTCAGTCAAACAGAAACAGCAACAGCAACAGGAGTTTAGTGTGAAATAAGTATAATCAGCACAGTTTGGTAGGATCAGAATTATCTTTTCAGGACAAAGTGTCAGAGGAGAGTGCTAGAGGACAGAACTCCTATTGGCAGGGCTGCAGAAAAGGTCTCAGAACTGGAGCAGATGGGAGAAGCTACAGGGCAGGAGTGAGACACTGGCAGAGCTCTATGGGTCAGTACTGGAATAGCAGGAGATGCTACTGATCAGGGGTGAGATGCACTGGCAAAGCTGTGTGGGTCAGAACTGGAATAGCAAGAGATGCTACTGGTCAGGAGTGAGATGCACTGGCAAAGCTGTGTGGGTCAGTACTGGAATAGCAGGAGATACTACTGGTCAAGAGTGAGATGCACTGGCAAAGCTGTGTGAAAGGCTTCACTACTGACAGACCAGTGAACTGCAATGTCAGATCTATGTGGTATGGGGATTTAATACTGGAATATCAGGAGGCGCTTTATGGTAGGACAAAGGAGAATCAAGTATCTGCAACTTTATAAGACAGACCGACAGTTTCAGATCTAGATTTATCATATTCTTCCTCAAAACAAGGGGGAAGGAGAATGGGGACTTGTATACCATCTTTTGTGGCTTTGACATTCAAAGATGATATTCAAAGTAGTGGGCACTGGAGGACTGAGTGACTTACCCAGGGTCACAAGGAGCAGCTTCCCCAAATTTTAAAGGTAATAGATGAATGGCTCACTTTTTCACCCTCTTCATGACAAAGAGATACGATAGGTTTCACAGTTGGAAGGTGGCCAAGTGCAGAGCTACTTTTGCAGTGATACCTAATGACCAACCATGGTCTAGTGCTCTGAAAGCACAGTTACTTACCCTAACAGGTGTTATCCTGGGACAGCAGGCAGATATTCTCACATGTGGGCGACGTCATCTATGGAGCCCTGGTACGGACAGTTAAGGAATCATTTTAAGCTTTAATAAGCTTTTAGACAGCCTGCACTGCGCATGCGCGAGTGCCTTCCTACACCAGCTCGCAAGGTTGTCAGTTCTAGGCCCAAGCAAATAAACTCAACTAGAGGAGGTGGGCGGGTTGTGAGAATATCTGCCTGCTGTCCCAGGATAACACCTGTTACGGTAAGTAACTGTGCTTTATCCTTAGACAAGCAGGCAGCGTATTCTCACATGAGGGACTCCCTAGCTTTAGAAAGGGGATGGAGGGAGAGTTGGGTTCCAAGTACTCAGAAAAATTTGAGTTGCCTCGCAAAAACCTAGACCCAATGTCTTATACGAGAGCGCGAAGGCAAGGGAAGGAACCTAACGGAAAAAAATTTGTAGGGGAATTCCATGCTCTGCTAGATAAAAAGGAGAATTCCCAGAAACCGTATATGTATGAAGGTTGATAAAATAACAAAAGATCTCCTAGAGTCAGGTGAATCTAAATATAGGCGATGGAGATGCCAAAAAGATTCAAGAATCAAATAAGAAAGACTACTGGTAATGCACTCAAATGGAGCAGGAGTCCCAATGAGCCGTTGACACCAGTCATGTCCCAGAGTAGAGACAAATGAAAAAGGGAATGGGCTTTCCTAAGTAACGAAAGCATGATTCACATGAAAAGAATACACGTAGATGCTAAAAAGGATAACCATCCTAGAAGGAAAGAAAAGATGATGCTATGAAGTATAAAACTAGAACGACAGAGACCTCCTGATACAAAGTGAGTGAGTGAGTGAGTGAGTGAGTGAGTGAGTGAGTGAGTGTGTGTGTGTGTGTGTGTGTGTGTGTGTGTGTGTGTGTGTGTGAGTGAGTGATTAGTATTTTTTTTATCTCATGAAGACTGAGAAAGGACTGTAAGAAAGCCTTAAATGAGAAATCAGCAGAGAACAGAAAGGGGAAGCATATGACACGGGCAACATGCCAGTAAACACAAAATCCCCTCAGACACTTAAAAAGGGAACAGAATTGTTTAAGATCCTTATAAAAACAAAAAGTTTGTCAAATGTTTGGGGTTTTGTTTTGTTTATTAAGACTCCATAAGTACTGAAAAAGTGGAGCTTAGTAAGATTAGAGCATAACTAAAGTGCATTAGTAAAATTGGGACCTGTGCCCATGAAAGCATATTTCTAGAAGGAAAGAAGTTAAATCTTCAAACTAGTGTCCCTTGCTAATTTACATTAGAAACTGGAGAATCAAAAAATATAATTGGCCTAAAGTAGTAAATAAGTACCACATGAAAACACTTGCACCCAAGAAGGTGATCAGGAAAAACAAAGTAACAATCCCTTGTCATTGAATTCCTGTACTCTCTTACTTTGCAATAGAAGCGAGACCATGGGTAAAAAAGATTGGCCGTGTAGTATCCAAACAAGCAAAGAAAGTTCTTCTGAACCAGTGGTACCAACTGACGGTAAGAAGATGCCAGAGAGTTGATGTGAGCTAATTCAACGAAAAGAGGCATTGAGGTGCTGAGAATTTGCCTGGGAAGCAACAGATGTGCTCCACGGAAAGTGGTCACAGTACCAAAAATCATGAGAGGAAAAGGCAACCAGGAGAAAAAAACCTCAGTGTTGCACATAGAAATACGCAATGGAGAGTTGACAGTACACAGCCAACACTAAAGATACTGTTGAAGTGGTGAATTGACCCTGATCTTTTCGGATAAGAGGTCAAAAGCTGGAGACCACTGAGATGCCAGAGATCATTGAAACATTGAGGCAAATGGGGGTAACATGGACTGTGAACATGTGGCCTATGCATAAGCAGAATCCCAGAGGGCCAACTACAAAACAACGTAGACTCAGAACAAGGTGTTATGAATGAATTTCAGAAATAGAAACCAGAGAACCGTGCGAGAATCTCTCTCGCAGCCAACCCCATTGAAGGAACTACAAGTAGGGTGAAATGCACACTAGGATACTTCCTACAGAAATGCAGAAGCATAATAGTAAAAAGAAGTCGACAGACGAACCACTCTGCCCTCCTGCAGCAGCCTGAAACTTCTGTTCCAGGTAAAGAAAAGAGGAAAATTAACACTGCTAGACCATTAGAAAATGGTTGTAGCAAAAGAGTATAATACAACAGACAGAAAGAGATCAAAATACACAGCAAAAGACAATACAGCCCACAAAGAAGTATAAACGCCTACAGAACTGGGATCAGTAATTCTTTATTTTAGTAAAAGACCTAACAATGCCAGTGTTTCGGCTCTTGGCCTGCCTCAGGGGTCTTTTTTGTTTTCTGTCATTCAATTCTCTTGTTTGAAATTGTTTGTCCCAAACTCGAAATTAGACCGCTTCTCACGGACTGTATCTGACAAAAGCTTTCCTCCGTCTGTATAGACTAATGCTTTCTTCTGGTTGTAGCAAGAAAGTACACAAGGTCATCAACTAAGACAAATCTTGTGATTTTTTTTAAAATGCAGGTCATTTAGAATGAGTCAGAGGGTGGATCAAGATTACAGGCTATCATTACCACCATGGAGGGGTGTTAAGTCTTCTCATGACAAATATCGAAAAACGTAATGAGTCTTATAAAGATGAAACTGTATTACATTAGTAAGAATGAATATACTCTCGATAAAAGAGGTAATATAGAAGTGACCTAAGAGTAGACTAGAGCACAACATGTAAAGCAGATTAACAAGATCCTCGTATATTAAGTAGAACAGCAACACAGTGAATGAAGATCGATATAAGAACCAAGGATCTATGAGGAAGGTATGGCTTGATATCAGTATTGGAACTACTTCAAATGGAATTATGAGATGCTATAAAATTGCATATGGTACAGGTCTCCGAGCATATCCATTTGCGTTGTCCAGAGAATAAAAATGAAACTGAAAATATAAAAGTGACCTGCATAGCATGCTGAGCAGGAACAGGTCTTGAATTACAATCATAATGTAGTAGGATTTTGGAAGTGCGCACTGATGTTCAAGAGCACAACCCTCAAATTTTAGACTGTGGACATGAATTCTTCAGTCCAGAGACTCTGTTTGAGATAACTGGAAGGAAAAAGAACAAAACACCCTAAAAAGGATGCAGTGGCCTCCTCCTCTCCTACAGCCACTTCCCATATCTCTGGGTCCTTTAGAATAAAATCTCTGAGTCCTTTAGAGTAAAGGTTGTTGTGGATAATGTCCGTTAACAATGTTCTCAGAGAGAGAAAAAGAGATAATGGTTATTGTGGATGGGCAGACAAGATGGGCCATTTGGCCTTTATCTGCCGTCATGTTTCTATGTTTCTAACAATAGGAGCAACACATGTAGGGAAAAATACTTCAAAATATTTGTATGTGCCTCCTGGAAAGTACTGTATGAACACTGGTGGAACAGTAGAAGGCGTATATCAGCAAAAATAACCTGGTTGATCATGCTTAAAAAATAAAGCAGAGAACCGTTCTGCTGCAATGGTTAAGAAAAAGAATGTTCATTGATAGTGCAAAAGCACAAAGGGAAACTCTGCCTATCTTTGTACTTTGTCACGGTAAGGAATCTAACTTAATAGGCTCTATACCCAGGTTAGATTCCGCCACTTATTTGTGCATGTTTGTATCCAGACAACAGGAAAGACCACCTTAAAGGCTCTACACCCATGGCGGAATCCTGAAGGAGTATGGAAAGTCAGTTTCAACGTGGAGCGATGCTGGTTGAAGGACCATTTGGTTTTGTATTGTCTAAACACATGGAAGGAATCTAACTTAACAGGCTTTACATCCATGTTAGATTCCTCCACTAGTCTTTGCATGATAGAGTCCAGACCACAGGAAACAAACCACCTTACAGGCTCTCACCCATGGTGGATTCCTATCACGGTATCCCAATGGAAAAAATTTACTGACGTGAATGTGACAAATATGAGGAACATCAATTTCCGTCCATATGCAAGCTTGCACAGCGGGGTCCATAGGAAAGAAGTAGGGAAGCTGCTGGAAATTAAAAAAAACAGATCTCAGTGACTCAATGTGCAGAAGTGATGGAGATTAAAATTACAACCTTCCAAGTAATATATTTAAGGTGAGTAGAAGACAATGCCCAAATGAAGGTTTCATCAGTCTGATGAGACCTTCATTTAAGATGTCAAACCACTGGAGGCAGTTTGAGAGGTAGTTGGATATGGAAAAGTCCCTTCATACATCAGGAAAAAAAGATGATGAGCAGTCAGACATTGGAAATGCAGACAGACGATACAGCAAGTGTTGGTGTCCTCTGGATACAGACTGATGCTGTGAAATGAATGGCAATGATGTCTGGAAGAAGAGCTGTTCGTGTCGAAGCAGGAGATCGAAGCCTTGTTGAAGAAGAGCGTCGATGCTTCATAGTAGTGGATCAATGCGTCGATGGAGAACATTGATGAGATGAGTTAGAACATCAATGCAAAGATCGATGTCTGGAGATAGAACATCGCAGAGAAGGAGAGCAATAATATCTCGTTGAAAATCCATGAGAAGTAGCATGATGCTCCAATGGATAGCTGAAAATGGTACCCTGAAGCTTCATAGTAGTATGCTTAGCTGGGCCGGTACCGAGGGAGTCGTTCATTTTTGGCTTTTTTTTTTAACTCCCCTTGGAAGAACTCATCGAGATTCTCCCTGAAAACATGTACCTGTATCATTAGTGCAGCAGGTTGTCTTGGAATGGATGACCTCGATGAGGATGCATACCGTAGAGAGACACCTGCAAGGGTGGAGAAAGATGGCATCACTGTTCAGTCTGCATCAAGGGACTCGATGCTGTTGAGACCTATGACATCATTAATGAAGAAGATGCACCATGACCATATAACATCAAGCGGTACTGAAGGTGCCACAGGTGTCGAAGCATGAATGCCTGAAAAAGCGATGCGCTTCAGAAATGATAACCTATATCTCCCATGAAGCCATGCATCAAATGGACCCAATGCTTAAACACGATGCATCTGCGTTGACATGGTAGAAACATCGGTTAAAGAAAGACATGCATCAACCGGAGTCAGTGTTAATTTGCCATCGATGGAAGTAGAAATCGATGTCTATTGGTTCTGGCAAGTCCCAATCACTGGAAGTCTGACTCCAAATTTTTTCCAGTCATTTAGAGGTTGTAAATTTGGGTTGATAGGTTTTTCCTCCCCAAGTCATCCTGGGTAACTTTTCCAATGTCCACTGAACAGCAAATCCATGTGTATACTGCACATGTGCCACAGGTCCTAGTTGTGCTCAAACGTGTAGAAAAACTACAACTCAGCCAATGCTCAAAGTGTTTCAGTTTTTATAAAGGAAAGTTAAGCTGTTTCACAGCTTTCCCAAAATCATGTTACCGTTGCTTTCTGCCCTGCACCTTCTCCTCTCTCCAGATTCCCAAATGAATGACACAACCAAAGAACCAGAAGACTGGATAGAAACCCAGGACGACACATGTAATTACAACAGCTCTCTTCTTTCCCCCTTTCTGCTCATATCTGAAGATGGGACAAGCATAATCTCAAAACTACTTTGCAACATCTCTGAATGATGATTCCATATTTCCAGAATACAGTGGAAAGGGTTTTTTATTTGTTTTGTTTCTAAGTTTTCACCTTGTTATTTGTGTAGAGCCACTGGACATTGCCCTGGCTCCTTTTAGTGGATCGACAAAACTGTAGATATTCTAAGTGTACCTATATGCAATAGTTCTCTTTAAGCCTGCAGGAGTCTTCAATCTATGTTCCTTGCAGTGGGAGGCAGTACTTCAATACTGCATTTTCAATTGCAAATACAGGCAGGTCTCCTGGGAGTCCTGCAGAATCACCTGATTATTTCTTGTGATATTGAAGCACTAGTCCCCACTAGCAGGAATGTGGGTGGAGGACCCTTATAGAGCTTAGGGAGGGCAGAAGAACGTTAAATGACTGTGCAGTCCCAATGGTGGCTAGTCTAACCCCAGGTGTCTTTTTGTCTACCACTCACTTCTACATTACTGGCAAAATTCCCATATATGTTACGGTAAATGCACCAGAAGAGCCGTGACTGATAGTTTAATACTGCAGAAACCTCCTGGTACTGTTTGGTCACTGCTAACGTGTACTTACGGGCATGAGTGTGCAGTCTCATAGTACTCAAAGGCATGTGAGGCATCATGCTTGTTGTTCATGTAGCACTGGGTGCATAGATCATAGTCAAAGCAGATCCTGCACTTCCAGCGCATGCCCCGGATCCCATGCTTCTTGCAGCAGTCACATATAATGTTAGGGTGGCGCACACCTGGAACATAGAAGGCGGAAGTCAGTACCAAGAAAAATATGGATGCCTCAAGCTGCATGACTACTGCCACGACACAATGTGTGTGATGCTAGTTTTAGGTGTTCAGTAACCTGCGACAATTCATTTCACCTCACAAACCCTGCATAAGCAAGAGAAGCATCCAGCATAAAAAAGTGAGAATATTCTAAGGATACACACTTGCCTGTTCTAGAGAGGAATCAGTAAAGGAGGAGGAGGAGACATTTCTATGAACGTGAACTAACAGAAACCAGGTAGCGTTTCAAGCACAGAGTTGAAAATGTTGTGCTTTGGTTTCGTTCTTAGCGAGCATTTGGAAACAGTTGTGGAATCCAGTAGAAAAAAAAATAGGAGTGTTTAGTTTGTATAATTTCACCTCTGATAGTCCTGTGGATGGGATTCCTGGCTCTGTAATGTATTTCCTCCATAAACCCCATAGAGGGTCCCTCTCTAACTTTCTTCCCTTCCAGAATCTCATTCACAATTTCTGCTTTCAGAATCTTGACAGGGAAGCCATGTGCTATGGCATCTGTGCTTCATTATACATTAATTATATTCACAATGGTTGCTTTAATCAGCCAATGCATCACGTTTCCCTTAAGAACACTTCCTTACTCCAACTATCTTATCGCCAACCTATATTATGTATGTAAATTTGTGACCCATTCTGGGCTCTTTTGGAAGGATGGGGGAAATGGTGAATGAATGAATGAACTAACTACACTTTTTAATCTTTTGAAAGACACCTCAACTGTGTGTGTAGGGCAATAGGAAATCCTCTAATAGAATATCTATCCAGGGTACACTCACTGTTAGATCATGGCTAACAAAAGCAAAGAGAAGATAATCTCTCCTTTATTTGGTTAACTAAGTACATTTTTGACTAGCTTGTGACAGCCAGAACTTTCTTCCTCAAGTCAGGAATGCTGGTCAAAAATATATTCAGTAAGCCAATAAAAGGAGTTTATGTTCTTCTTTTCCCGCTTTATTTTTATATCGTTAAAAGTAGACTAAACAGCAACCACACTACTTTAGCTAAGATAGAACATGGGCATCCCCACTGGGGTAAATCTTCAGTAAGGTGCACGACTGAAAAGCAATGTGCCCACTGGTGTACCCACACTAGTGAAATAGCGTTTAACACACACACAGAGGCAGCTTTACAAAAGATTTTGTTGTTAAAACGGAGTTTTAGTTTGGTAAACCTTAGGAATTTTACTCACGCAAACTGGGTATCTGCCCAAATTCAGCTGGATAAGAAAGGATGATCTATTTAAAATTTAGATGGGGAGGTCACCCAGTGCCACTGAACAAAACTTGTAAAATTGCACGTTTGATTCAGTTTAATATATCCGGTTAAGCCGAAAATGATGAAGAGTGGCCTAGTAAAATTTTTCAATGTGGTAAATGATACGCTCAGATTTAAATGATGTCCTAGTTTTTTAACCTGATGTTACTATTCAAAGTTTGTATTGTATTGTTTATTTTGTAATTGCTAATGAATGTATTTTAAATTGTTCATTGCTTTGAAATCTGACTAAGCGATTAATCAAGAGATATATTAAACTTGAAACTAGAGAAGCTGGAGCAGGACCAGCAGGCTGGAACCTCCTGAATATGGGAAATGAGGGCAAAAGATTTTGGGGTGAGAAGTCTATAATCAGACTGCAGTAAAGTGTTATAATTTGCTCGGCAGGGTACAAGTGTGAAGAAGTTGCAAGACACATTGGTTCTTGCCAGTTGTTGATCCAGTTGACTTTGAAGTCATAAGTTTTGCAAGTTATGATATTGTTCAGATTTCTATTCATGATGGTGTTGAATGACTTGACCTGGAGGATTCCAGTATATGAATTGCCACAATGAAGGGCTTGGATTGTTCCCAGAGAAACAAGCGTGCATCCTAGTGCTGGGCAGCTTTGAATGGAGCACAAGTTGAGGGTTTTGTGGGAAATCCTGATGCTTGGCTTGATGAACAACAGTTGACTGAGAGCACAGTTACAGGACATACTGTGCAAAAGGACTTTGCTATCTAATATCAGAAAAGCAGAAATGGTGGTTTTCTTTTTTTATATCTACTTGAGAGATACAGTGGGGGTAGGGTGAAGAAAAGAAGTAGTTTAGTAGAGATGTAATAGGGGTTCTTAATTTACAATATCTATAAGACTAGGGAAGGCTGGAGCACCATGAGTGATGGCACCATTAGATGCATTATATTAGCAATAATGGGGAAGGATGGTAACTGGGGATTAGGAGGAATGGATGGGGTAGATGGATATGAAGTTGTGGGTTCAAATCTCACGCTGCTCCTTGTGACCTTGGGCAAGTCATTTAATCCCCCATTACCACAGGTACAAGATAGTGTGAGCTCACTGGGACAGATAGGGAAAAATGATTTAGTACCTAAATGTAAAACCACTTAGGCTATATGTGGTATATAAATTTTTTTTTTTTTTTAAGTATGGGGTGCTCAGAGGGAACCCTTGGAGCCTCGATCTTCATGGTAAGGAATGCTGGGAAGTATGGTATTCTGGAAAAGTAGATTTTCTGGAGTTATGTATGCCAAGTGACAGTGGGGGATTATGGCTGGAGACATTGTCTCTGTATTTTCATTTTTTTTTTTTTAATTACTACTAACCCCCTCCCCCCAAAAAAAAAACACAAAACCCAATGATAGCATGTTGTTGAAAGTAATAACCTGGTATTTAGGAGGTATTAATTCACCATAAAGAAGCAAGAAAAGTTTGCAGGTTTTGAACAATAAATATGCAATGATATTCAGTTGGATGGCTCTGATATGGTTCAGATTCACTAGCACTGTAGCTGCAATTTTAATTTTCAATATCTTTTTTCTTTTTTGGAGTAGTAACTCATTTTATTGTATCTTTTATAAATTATGTGAACTGCTCTGTTATTGTATAAGGAAGGGCAGTATATTAAATAAAATAAAACCATATCTAAAAGAAAATCATTTTGATGCAGAACATGCTAAATTGTGCATATAATGGGTGGGCCAATATTTTTGAGTTTTCAGCCAATGGAAAAAAAAATAGAAGAGCAATAATGCTAGTACAAAAGGAATTATATTTAGTTACTCACAAAGTTATAAATAAGAGTTGATTTGCTATTGATCAGTAATTATAGAAAGAAAAGCAATGGCACAGCAAAATTTCTATAAGCAAATACTCAAAACATCTTCAAGGTTTTGGGGACATACCTATTGGGATTGTGGAAGGGAGGATTTTAATGGCGTGTACGATCCGTACATGGGTAGATCCTATGGTAAAACAACACAGCCTATTGATTTCACCAGAGGCATTCCTTTTGATGTGTGATCTGCTAGATATGGTGGATATAAGAAGAATGCTGTATCCTATGAAAAGGAACTATACCCACTTTTTGAGGGTGTACTCTACTATATCCAGAATACACAATATTTTCGTATCTCAGAATATTTTCACTAACATCAAATTGGCAGAGATTGGTCCAATCACACTTTCAGACCACGCCACTGAATGGGTAGAGTTGGATTTGGGAACCAACCCAATGAGAACCTTTCAGTGGAAAACTTCCTGTTTCTTTGTATGGAGGATGGGCAATTCCATGAGTTTTTAGCAACTAAATGGAATCTTTATAAGGCATGCAACCAGGTTCACCAGGCTGAACCCATCTTGTCCTGGGAGGAGCCAAAGCAGTTTTAAGGGTAGATGTTTTAGCTTTTGCAAGTCACAAAAAGAAGCTTAGCTTCTGAAAACTGGAGAAGCAAGTTACTAGGCAGCATCATTTGTATAGCAGAAATTCTACATTGCAACATAAAAAGCAGCTTTTGAAGCTTCAGCAGGCTTTAATAAGTCAAAACAACAGTGCTCTCAACATTTGGTAGAACATAAGAATATCCATACTGGGTCAGACCAATGGTCCACCTTGCCCAGTACCCTGTTTCCACAGTAGACAATCCAGGTCACAAGTACCTGGCAAAAACCCAAATAGTAAACTGTTGGCAAAGTTAGCCAGACAGTGGCAAGGTCCTAAAAAGATCGTTATTCTCTGAGGTGATGGGATAGGGAGAGGTATTGGCAAATACTGATCAGGCCATTAATAAAAAATTTTAAACATTTTTCCAAAACACTGTACTTGGCACCTGAAACTCCTCTTTGCATAGTGATATTTTCTTGAATATGCATTTGCTTAGTGTAACTCAGGAAGATCCGGCGATGCAGAATGCAATGCTCGCTTCTGAAATGGCGGCGTGGCCTATTAAGCAAAGCCCCCTTGGGAAGGAATCAGGACTAGATGGTTTTCATTGTAAATTTTATAAGCTATTGAAAAAGGAGGTTGTAGCACCCCTCACAGATATGTTTATTAATCAAGAAAGGCTTGTTCAGATGTTGAATAATGTTCAAATCATTGTATTGCTGTAGCCTGGGAAGGATTAGGGATTACTGGAATTTTAATTGAACAATTTCTTAGCTAACAGCTTGGTTTCAAAGGGCCTCTTTTGTCTAGTCATGGTAGCAAGTGCCACGTGGCAAATACACTGAAGCCCATTCAATCCCTATAGGCTTTGGTACATTTACCCCACCAGCCTACACTATTTCACTATTTGGCTTGATAAAAAAAAGAGGCCAAACGTTAAGCAAAGGTCTTGGTTTCTAGACTATCCCAGGTATTGCCTAATATTATTCTGCCTCTGTTAACCGTCTACACAGGTTCTTATTTGTTGTAATCCGCTTAGAACCATTTTTTTTTTAATTGCATTTTTCTTTTAAATCATATTTTCTACTGTAGGACCAATTCTTATTTATTGTATTTTGTTTTGAATTGTTTTTTCCTTTTAAATTGTGCTCTCCACTGTATGACTTGTGCTTATTCGTTGTAAACCACCTAGAACCATTTTTGGTTAGGCGGTATATAAAAATAAAATTATTATTACCTTCCCCCCTGCCTACAATCCCTTATCTTCGATAAAAATACGTACTGGTAGAAATCAAACTCCAAAACTTTTTGCCACAATTAGCGTGCTGTCTTCAATAGAGTGTGTGCTGATGGTGACAAGATGTTTTGGAGTTTATTGACTTATATTGAGAATTCTTAAGACTCCCGATGAAGGCAATCTAGCCAAAACACAAGCCCATGTTGAGTCCTTGCAAATTCTTGTGAATTGTAATAAAGTTCCTGGATTTGATTTCACTATTTTTTTCTTTCATATATTTTATATTGAAACTATTTGTATAAAAACCATATACTGCTCATTAGAAGGTTAGTTAACACATAAATTGGAAACTTGAAAGCCTTTTTTAAATGCCAGCTGCTGTGAGGACCCCTCCCCTTCCAATAGATCTTTAGTCCTGGTATATGGATACTAGCTGATGCTGAATATCCAGAAATCAGCACGGATGAGCATTACTATTTGGTTAGCATTTCAATAGTAACTTTATGTGTGTGTAAAAAATCCACTGCTTATTCCAAGGATAAGCAGCATAAAAATCTGTTTTACTCTTTTGGGATCTTGCTAGGTACTTGTGACCTGGGTTAGTCACTATTGGAAACAGGATCTGTCCTAGTATGGCAAATCTTATGTTCTTATGTAAATATTAGAGAATGACATGGGGACAAGTGTGTCCCCATAGTTACTCAATTTTCCCATCCTGTCCCCGCAGGTTTTGTCACTGTCCCTGTCCCATTCCTGTAAGCTCTGCCTTAACCACACAAGATTCAAATACTTACAACTTTAAAGTGTTTGAGGTTTGTGCAGATGAGGCCAGAGCTTGCAAGAATGGGGCAGGGACAGGAAAAGAACTCGCAGGGATGGGACAGGAAAATGAGTTCCCACGGGAACGGGGAAAAATTTGTCCCCGTGTCATTCTCTAGTAAATACAGAAAAATAAACAAACACATAGAAGGTAACTAAAAAGAAAAATTTTGAAATTCTAATATGAGCATACACTTTACTCCTTTTATTTATACCTTTAGAAGTTCTTTCATGGTCTAATCTACAAAGGAGTTTTCCACATCACTGATGACTCTCAAGCCAAGTACGAATCATTTCTGAAGAAGGGTTCTACATGACCTGGAAAGATCATGATCACCACTTTGGATAATTCTTATACTATGTCAATATGGGGCATCTGAACCTGCAACAAATTAATTTTTCTGGGACCAACATGGTGCTAGCATTCTCTGTAGCACAAACAAAGACAAGGAACATGTACACAAGCAAAACAGACCGATACATGGGCCGTCTTCTCTTTACCGATTTGTGCATTATCGTATAGCAAGAGGTCATAGGCTCCTTGGAATCCAGTTCGATAATTGGTTCTTGTTCCATGATCCCACTGAACCACCACAGTTTTGTCTGGTGTTGTTGGGGAGCCTTGACGACCAATCTCCACCACAGTGCCAATGTTCCCTTCTCCATTGTCCTGGTTACCCCATTTCCAATCCAGTCCACGGACTACCCGCATTCCCACCTGCATACTGGCATAGGGATCCAAGTCCATTTCAACGCACCAGCAACACCCGTCAGATGCGAGCTAAAATAATCCAGGTAGGTGCCGGGTGGCCTATCTGAAAGCAAAGCATTTGAAATGGTTAACATAGTAAATGACAGCAAATACAGACCTGAACAGTCCATCCAGTCCGCTCTATAATTACCTGGTCGCCCCTCTACAACCCATCCCCCCACTTTCCTCTCCTTTCCCCTCCTGACCTCTGTTTCAGTCGCCTTGAGCTTGTTGAGGTTTGTGCGATTCACAAATGCAAGATTAGATTAGATGATTAAATTGTATTTGTTTCTTTGTTATTTCTGTCCTTAGGTTTAAACTGTTGGAGCTGCTGTTGAAGCTCACTCCAGCCTATCCAAACCATTTCATATGTGGGATTCACATCATGAAAATCTATCCGTTCATATTCTAATTAGAGATCCTCTGTATTCATTCCATGTTTTTTTAAATTCCATCACCGTTTTCCTCTCCACCATCTCCCTCAGGAGGGTGTTACAGGAGTGCAGTATATCAATTTAAACAAGAGTTGATGTAGACTGCACTGTGAGATTCCTGTTGGTGCAATAACTAACCACAAGGAAAGCACATTCTGAAGGTACAGCTTAGAGGTTTAATATATGCTTTCAAATGTGTAATTAGAGGTTACATCATCATATACGATTTGTAGAGATAGTAACCTAAGAATATAGCTCCAGGTTTGGAAGGGTTGAAGCAGCTTCCCAATGAGAGAACTCCCTCTTGAATGTCCAAAAGAGAGACAGCTTTGTGAACTTCTGGCTATCTACAGAAGTTTAGTCATTTTTTTTTCCTCGCAACTTCACTGACTCAGTTATTTAACAGTAAGAATGGACTCCTGAGTAGAAACTCTCAGACTGTCAGCTAGTGTTTATTTTATGACAGCACAAGACACATAACCCTTTTACATGAGGGGTCCACAAAGTCAATTTTCCTTCATTCATAAGAGTAATAAGTTTTACATAGAATTGTCCCCCAAAGAAAGGTAGAATTAGCCTGATTGGCCCAAGCTCCTAAGACCCTCCTATAGCGGGAGGGGCCTTAGGCGCCTGGACCAATCAGGCCCTAGGATCCTGTGGGTTGAGCAGGGGAGGGTCAGGCCCGCCTCATTTGGACGGAGGCGGGCCTGCTGGCCGGACGTGTGAGGAGCTGTCCAGTCCAACTTGAAAGTAAGACCAAGGGGGGTTCCAGGCTGTGGGGGGTTCGTTGGGGGGGGGTCTGGCAGGAGGGGTTGGGCACCCTCCTGCCGGCGATCTTAGGGGCAGCTGTTGGGGGGCCGGCAGGAGGAGTTGGGCACCCTCCTGCCGGCAATCTTAGGGGGGCCAGCAGGAAGGGTTGGGTACCCTCCTGCCGCAATCTTCGGGAGGACCGTTGGGGGAGGTCGGCAGGAGGGGTTGGGTACCTTCCTGCCGGCGATCATCGGGGGGGGGGGCAGGTTCTGTTGGCAGGAGGGGTTGGGCACCCTCCTGCCGTGATCACTGGGGGGAGGGGAAACTTGCAGCTGTAGCTGCGGCAGCTATACTAATCACGGCAGGGAGATCCTTGCCGCGATTAAGTACAGCGGCCGCATCTACTTACCATGTAGGCCAGCATTTTGGTAGCCTACATTGTAAGCGTCTCCCGTTCTGCTAGGGAGATGCGGAGGGCCGCCTAGGTTCACTTAAGGCTACTGCCTAGCCTTAGGCAAGCTTAAGCGGGCTTGTGGGCCTCTCTAGGCTCCCTGGAGGCGCCTTCAATATAGGCAGCCTGCCTGGGGAGCTTTTTTTTTTTTTTTAGAAAAAGTGCCTCCGAATTGGCTGATTAGACAGCTGTAGGACGCCTACAGCTGCCTACAATCGAGAACACTTTGCAGAATCAGGGCCAAAATGTCCAAAGGTCAGGACTGCTTCTTTTATTGTGATAACTGATAAGAGAATTAAATAGTCCAGAAGGCCATTCTGGGGTTTCCCACTCATTATCTGGGTTTTAGTTTTAACTAGGGCTCACTGAAGCCTCTCTCGTAGTCAATTTCTTTCATATTCACAAATGTCTGACACCCCCTTTTCCATATTTAGAAGAGCAGCTTTACCTGACAAAGCTATTATCAAGGATGCAAGAAAAATCCAGAAGAGACTGATGAAAGCATTCATTTTGTAAATAAATGCAGTGCAGTGAATAAAGAATTTACACCCTAAAAGTAAATACTACATCCTGAGCAAGAGGTAGCACTCAGAAAAGTAAAGCTTTGCTCAATTAATACTTATCAGCAGAAGGGCAAAGACTATTTTATACAGAAACAGGTTAAGTACTATTATAACACAGTAGTTGCCAGCAGAAACAATAGGACCACGCAGTCTGCTCAGCTAGTCCTGTTTCACTGTAAGGATTTATCCCAGCTGTCAGCCACATAGTTTGACTACTTGTAAGCATCTCTTCTTATTCAGGTCCATTTCTCTTGTCATCCTCATCTATAATCAACCATTCTGGGTGAAGGAATGTACAAAATTTCCCACTTAGGTTAACACCCAGCACCCTCCCATCCTATACTATAGCAAAGTCCCTCCTTGAGGGCCGCAATCCAGTCGGGTTTTCAGGATTTCCCCAATTAATATGCATGAGATCTATGTGCATGCACTGCTTTCAATGCATATTCAATGGGGAAATCCTGAAAACCCGACTGGATTGCGGCCCTCAAGGAGGGACTTTGAGATCCCTGCAATAGCACAAAGCTTTGTGTAATAGTCAAAATCGGTTCTCAATACTGAACAGCTGTTCCCTGGTTTGGGTGATGGGTAAAGAATATCTTTAGGGAGTGTTGATGCAAACAGGCAGCACAGGAAGAGACAGGAGCTCCTAGAGCAAATAGCATATTTGCAGAAACAACTTGAGGTCAATCAGGATAAAACTACTTATATGTTATGGAAAAGGTATCACTGAGTTAAAGATTTACAGATAAGTTATTTAACTACTAGTTTTTTAGCCCATTACATTAACGGATGCTAGTAAAGCCTCCTTCCCTAAAATGTCCCCTATGGAATTGGCAGTGGAGGAGAAGGGTAAATCTAAGAGTAGCTTATCTGAAGAACGGAATATGCTCTGTGCGCTGGCGAACATTTAAAGAGGTATGCAGAGAGGAGAAGGCGTGCCGGCGGCCCCCACAAAGACCTCCCCCTGCCTGCTGTTTGTCTGGCTCTTTGTTTTGATCTGCGCAAAGATTTCAAGCCGGTTTGTCTGTGTATGGGGCTTTTTTTTAAAAAAACGGTCACTTTTTCGGTGGGAAGAATAAAGCCGAAGTTGGTGACCTGATGTAGCCATTTTGACATTTATAGATGGTCCCTGCTCCAAAGAGCTTATAATCTAACTTAGAAATACAGACATGACATATAGGGTTGGGGATGCACCAGATGCATACTTGTAGCACCTCATCTCCATATGCAACTTCCCCATCCAGCTAGCTATTTTCCACCTGCTAGCTCTCATTAGCCAGGAAGAGGGAAGTAGTCATTCCCCAATCCCTGCCCCTACTCCTATGTAGGCATCAAAATACACGATATCTTCATTAACAGAGGAGCACAGATGAAAGAACTGGAAACTGGCCTTGAATATGTATCTAAAAATGACTTTCCCATTGGAGGCTTATTTTGTAAGGATCTGTTTAACCCCCTTCCCCACCCCTACCGTTTTTCTTACTCAATCGTCCTTGCCTTCCCCTCCCCCACAACAAAATCCACTGCAAAACACTTGTGGTCTCCCTCCGCGCCGAACTACCTGCTTCTGCTGGTTCTCCGCGGTCAGGTTGGTGTTATAATCCCAGCTGGCGGACACGCTCTTGAACATGATAATTTCGGTCGTACTGTGCAGGGGCCATACTGGGCAGGGGCCGTCTCAACGGCAGGACTCTACGATCGCTCCCTCCGCCGCCATCCGTGTCTTCTTCAGACCATCCTGGCCCGACGTCTGGAGTTCGACAAGAAAAAGCTTGCAATTCTGACACATCTCGCTGAAGTAATGGCTACAGGAAAAACCACCTTCAAAGTAAGGTCTTTTATTGTGCAAGAACTCAAACGGAGGACGAACCAACATTGCCAGGATTAAATTGAGATTCCAAGCTGGAACTGAAGGGCGTATCGGCAGCCAAAGCAACTTCACTGCTCTTAAGAAAAGGATGACAGCAGGGAGAAAAGACAACTTCCATCCTTGCACTAAACCTCTAAAGAACGTCAAGCCCAAAACATGAACCCGTAAGGAGGACCAGGCAAGGCTCCTCTCTAAGCCATCCTGCAAAAAATCCAGATGGGAGATAAAGATGCGCAAAGAGGAAACACCACACAAATAGAATACCAATCCTCAAAGAGGCACCAGATGTGCACATAGGCACGGGAAGTCAAAAACTGTTGAGATCACCTTATCCAAATATCCTTTTCTGTTTAGGCGCTCCTTTTCAAGAGAGAGGGACACTAAATAGAATTTTTACTAATGAAAATCAAGAGAGATTATTTTGAGTTTGGGAATAGGGTTGGACAATTATTGGTATGGTAGCTTATTCAGAAAACACTACTGCTGCCTCCGCCATTTTGTATCTTGAATGCCAGAGAAGTGACTTTAGTAAACAATTGCTTCAGAACATAGCATTGGTGTTGCCTGGCCTCCCAGATGATTCTGGTCCCAATTAATAAATATCTATAATAATAAAACCCTAGAGCGCGAATGCACTCTTGAAAATTCATGATTCCTGGCGCCGTGAGGTGTGCTTCTGTGGCAGTATTCTATTTGACACCTCATGGCGCTTGCAGAGGCTGGAGGCGCGTGTGGTGGCTGAAGGCGCGCGACTGTGCTCTCTCCCTGCCCGCGTCCTCGGCAGGGAACACACCTCCCGCCCTCACATGCCGCCACCACTGCTGCCGCCGCTGATCCTCCTCTTCAGAGCAGCCTGCGATCGTGGCTGGCTTTAAAGAACCTCGCAGGCCGCTCTCCAACCTCAGTAGCACACTCTCTCTGACGCATGGGATCGCGTCAGAGGGAATGTGCTACCGAGTTGGAGAGCGGCCTGCTAGGTTCGCTAAAGCCAGCCACCACGATCACAGGCTGCTTTGAAGAGGAGCAGGCCAGAAGACGCCGGGATGGAGGGAGGGTAAGAAGGGGATCAATACCGGGAGTCAGGGGGAAAGGGAAAGGGGGCTGCTTTAGGGGGGAGGTGTGCTGGGGCAGACAGCTTTGCTCTGGGGGGAAGACAGAAGGGGCCATGGAGAGACAGGGAGAGGGAAAGGGGGCTGCTTTGGGGGAAGGGGTGTGCTGGGGGGAGACAGAAGGGGCCATGGAGAGATAGGGAGAGGGAAAGGGGGCTGCTTTGGGGGGAGGTGTGCTGGGGACAGACAGCTTTGCTCTGGGGAGGAAGACAGAAGAGGGCCATGGAGAGACAGTTAGGGAGAGGGAAAGGGGGCTGCTTTGGGGGGGAGGTGTGTGCTGGGGGCAGACAGCTTTGCTCGGGGTGGGGGGGGGAAACAGAAGGATACAGACAGCGGCCAAGGAGAGAGAGATAAAGAAACACAGACAGACAGACACAACATCTATTCTAGCACCCGTTAATGTAACGGGCTTAAAGACTAGTTGTTTATATATAGGAGTTATCCATATTCTGGTTAACTACACATTAGGTAGTTTGAGGGCCAGGGACTGTCAAATTCAGTCTGCAAGGTCCAAAACCCAGCCTGTTTTTCAGATTTCCACAATGAATATTTATTGCATACAAACAGGTCTCATACATACTCACTTTTGAAATCTTGAAAGCCAGGCTGGGAAGTGGACCTCTGGCCTAGATGACTCATTAACCCCATGTTACTTATCTTTACAGCACACACAGTCAGAGAGACGTCAAGGCAGGGTTACATTGAATCAACCTAAGCCAAACAGATTCAATAACTTAACATTCAAATGTTCTAGGGTACCATCGTGATGAAAAGGTTACTAAAAGACACCCTAACACAAACGTTTTACTGGCAAGCGAGGTACAAATTTTATAAAATGATAGTATCTGTGCAAGCAGAGCCCAGGAAGGCACAGATGCTTTGCTTTCTGCTTTGAAAAAGTGCCAGTTGCTGGTTGAGCAGACTGAAGTAGGTCACTGAAACCCGCAGATTTCATGCAGTAGATAAATGCTCTTAAAATATTCTGTACTCTGCCTCCTGCTGCTCTCAGGCTACTGCTGTTTAAGTGTCTTGGAGCCTGCACTTAAACAAAGTAGCCAGCGATGTTAACTTTCTCTTGCTTTGCACTCATTTCCCACTCCATGGTACAGTGGTTAGTAACCCTATGTAATATTTATCTTGCAAATACTAATAAAAAAATATCCTTGTCCTGGTCTTCTCCATTTTACTCAATTAAGATTTGCAAAGTGGGCATATGACTGACCTCTCCATGTAACTGATCTATTAAACATGCTACCACTGGCTGAGAATGTTTGAATAGCAACTCTGGTTCAAAAGCAAGTCAGAGTATGCGAGGCCTGTTTTCACAATCTGTAATCCTAGTGAGGAATTCAAATTTTCTGGACGAATTGCTAGGCTGTTACAGTTTTATCCTAGAGTGTGTTATTAAGAAGCGTGATGACCTTCGTGTAATACTTGATTACCCATCCGTGCCACTGGATTTCTACCTTGAATGTTCCCGCTGAAAGAGCTACAGCTTTTGCAGCTGTCATCCACACAGGCTGCACGCATGGCAGCTATTCTGCCTCTTGTTATAACCTGGCTGACTAAATGTTCACACATCTCTGCTCTTTAGCACCTAGGCAAAAGATCTAAGCTGAAGGGTGAAAGTCTGCACATGTATGAAGCTGGACTTACAGTGTAGGGCAGAGGTTCATTATCTGAATCGCATAAAAGTGACTGCTCTAGAAAATTTCAACTTACTCTGTCTTCCCCGTGGAATAACTTTTTTGTTTTATGATTAGTCTAATGACTTTAAAACCACCCTTCAGTAAAACATCAGAACGGTTAACACAATAAAACAATAAAGTTTGTAACTTACCTGGTGAGGTATGTGAATCCAATGTGAGAAACGAATAAATGGGCAGCTCTTGCTACATTTCCGAAATACTACAAAGCAGCAAAGGCAGAGAAACCGATGAGAAAGAACACAGCACAACCACTGAAGTGCAAAGTTCCAAATTTGGAGACCAATACAACAAACTAGAAAGAGGACATGAGCCTCCCTTCCCCAAAGGGCTTATAACTAACAGTTAAGGGTTATTATCATCACTAAACTCATTTCTCCACAGATACAGACTAGGAGAAAAGTCTTAGGAATCAGATCCTGAGCGGTCTATAGACTAAAATTCTCCCGTTTTGAGTCTATGGGGAAAATGCTTCATATATCCAGCTATAGTAATTTGATAAGAAAATCCCTATTATCCATCTATAGATGTTCATTCTTAAAATTGTTAGGTTTTATATATGTATATATAATTTTTAAAATACTGTACATCAACTGTGCACTGATCCTGCTCCCCCTCACCTTTTATACAGCTCACTCACCTCACTTTAGCCACTTGTTTGCAGGTATCATCCACAATGCAAACCTTGTGTCTGCTGAGCCCTGAGAGGATCAACATACAAATAACGAGTAAGTTCTACATCTATCGTAACTGATCGTATCATATAATCATTCCTTTCCTGCGATAACTGAGTTTTTGCCCTATTCAGTGATAACTGAGTTACAGTCAACCAAGCCTGTATGGTTTGAATACATAACATCTCAAAATTCAATATATCATTAACAAAAACTGCAAATCAGTATAAGGATGATAGTGAACATCCAATGCTGTTAATTCATTACATATACTGGCTGCAAATAGGGAAGCAAGTTAATAACAATTAACTCTGTGATTAATGCATTAATTTATAATCACATTGCAGCATCTCCTGTTTCCTCCAAACATCTCTTCTGCTCTTTTCCACTCCCAAACTCTGTCCTTGGTGCAATCCAGCATCTTTTCCCCCACCCACAATTCAACCTCATCAGCCCCCTGCACCAGTCTACCTTAAAGAAGGTCTTCTGTTGCTCCATAGCAGAAGCAGTACTGCACATTTGCTACCTGCAGCCTGGTCTAAAGCTTTCCCTCTGATTGGTTCTGCCCATGCAGAAACAGGAAGTGATGTCAGAGAAAGTGGGATGGGCCAGAGGGAAAGCTTCAGAGCAGGCCACTGCTGGGGACCAATAGAATATTATTACTGAGTTGAATTCCCACAACAGCTCCTTGTGATCTTGGGCAAGTCACTTAACCCTCTATTGCCCCAGGTACATTAGATAGATTGTGAGCCTGCCAGGACAGACAGGGAAAAATGCTTGAATTACCTGAACAAATTCATTTAAACCGTTTTGAGCTCCCTTGGGAGAACAATATAGAAAATTGAATGAATAAATAAATAAGTGACTTGCCCAGAGTGGGAAATAAAATATAAAAATGCAGCTCTAGTTACAAATAAAATGAGTGAACAATCTGAACCCTGAGTACACCTGACATCAGCACCCAATTTGATCACCCACCAATACAACAAACTTAAAACTCTCTCAGACAAATATGATTGAAATCAGTTCAGGATATTTTATCTGTAATCCTTTAATATCTTCAGTCATGCCATTTTAATAAATCATTTATCAAGTCAAATGCCAAAGCAACATCCAATGACCCTAAAAAAGTATTGTCTTCCTCTATCAAAACCCAACTGAATTCTATCAAACACTGAAAGAGACAAGGTTTCAACTCCATGTTTAAGCCTATATCCAAATTGAAAGGGGGTCAATGATTTCTTCAATCTTAAACTCCAACCATTGTTGTAAAACCAAATATTTTCCATTACCATTTATTAAAAAAATACCAAGGAACAAATTAGGCCCAGATTCTAGAAATGGCGCCATAAGTTAGGTTGCCTAACTTAATTGATTTAATTGGTTTTAATTGGCGCAGTAATTGACCATACTATTAAAAACCAACTAAAACCTAGTTGAAAATTTAAAAAATAGGTGCTGGAATTGCATCTAAGCATAGCGCCTAACGGCACTGAAGATCAAAGTAGGCATGATTAAGGGCAGAGATAACCTTCGGCACAGTTAGCCATGATTCTCAATCAAACTTAGGCATCAGTAACATATGCCAGGGGTTTAAAGGTCTACATTACCGGCGTTAAGTTTTTCTGTAGCTACAATTCTGTTAAAGGTGCCTACACATGATTGACAAGCAAACAGCACCATTTTTGCAGTCAACGCCTGATGTAGGCGCTGTTTACAGAATCTGGTCTTAATTCTCTGTAGCCCGTTCAGTTCAAAGTGGGATTCTTTAAAAAGGAATGAACAGTCACCCTTCTCACAACCTTCAGTACAGTACCCTTTTCTAAAAGATGTTTACCAAACCAGATATTGAGCCTGTAATACCCCCATCTAAAGATTTAAACACATATGTTGAACATGATTTAAAAGGACAAGTTGAATTATTGGGGGTGGGGGATTATCAACATGGGCGACTGTTGGATTATTTTCGCACAGGGTCTCGTTGCATAAAATTATTTTCGCACAGGGTCTCGCTGCATAAAATAACCCAACAGTAGCCCCCATTGATAATTCCCCCCTTAATGTTTTAAAAACACTTCATTACTCGATTGCTCTCAACCATTTAAAATTCTGACCACAATGATTCAACCTCAATCAGTCTTAGGGAATTGTTCAAAATCAAAAGTTTTTACTATCCTCGGTATCTTATCTTGAAATGCATGGGCACATTGTGAGCAATCAAACTCTACTTTTTTGATGTTTATTAATTGAAACCAATGATTAATACAAAATAACTCTGAAAAGGGAATGGGCAGAGTTGGTTCAAAGCTCCCCCCAGTTTTGACAATTAAATTTAACAATCATGATCATCACACACAGATCCTATAAAAATACAGATTAAAAAGTGTGTGCTGTTGGTTTTTTGAGTTTGATTGACTGTCAGGATCTATTGAAGGCAAGATTCTCAAAACATTAACGCCGTCGCTAATGAGCCCACCGGTGGTCTTAAAAATCGCCAAGGCTTTTTCTAAGAGCGGCGTCAGCTTTTGGCGACAAAAAGCAGCAACTGGTCCAGGGATGCCGTTACAGTGCCAGCACTTGTGTTTTGACTGTGGCTAATGAAAAAAAAAAAAAAAAAAGTGTATCTACATATTTTTAGTGGAGGGTAGTAAAATCACGCTTCTTTTGAGTTTTTGGGAGAGACAAGCATGTTTTATGCGCACTTGTTAAAAGCCAACGTTTCTTCTTGAGCATGTGTATAATACCCTTGTTTTGTGTTTTTCTGGCTGTGGGTCTTAAATAAATTTTACATTAAAAACAAATTACAAGATTTACCTGAATTATAATAGCTTTTTGGAGAGAAAGGCATGTTTTATGCGCGATTGAAAAAAGTCGACGTTGCTTCTCCCCTCCTATCCCTTCCATTTGTCCAATAGTGCAACAGGAGAGTATGGCATTTTTCTGCGCATGTGCCCATCAGCGATGGGGACATTCAAATGTAGGAAATCTTTACTGCTGTCCGCTGATCTTATTTGCATGTGTGATTTTTAAAGAATATCTCGGGTTTTTAGATTCGGTATCAAAACGGCTGCGGTAGCAAACCGTTGCTTTATAATGCGGGTTTTTGAAAATCCTGGCCTTATTGTCTTGCTTTGGATCGTAGTTGTTTGCTGCTGCTCCCAAAATGTTTTTGTCCTATTCAACCACCTAGTCTTGCTTAATGGTTGGGCCATCCTAGAAATAGGATGACACTTGAAAAGAGTGAAATATTGGTTAAAAATTAAAAAACAAACAAACGTTGAATTTAAAAATGGGCTAAATCAAACTGGAAGCTCGTCTAGAGGAAACACTGCCATCCCCCTCTCCCTCCCCCCCAAAAAACCCAGCCAAATCCATTTCTATAGGAGAAGGAGTTCCAGATTCTCTAGTGCAGTGGTTCTCAACCCTGTCCTGGAGGACCACCAGGCCAATCGGGTTTTCAGGATAGAGCTAATGAATATGCATGGAGCAGATTTGCATGCCTCTTACTTCCATTATATGCAAATCTCTCTCATGCATATTCATTAGGGCTAGCCTGAAAACCCGATTGGCCTGGTGGTCCTCTAGGACAGGGTTGGGAACCACTGCTCTAGTGTATTGTTAGGAAAACCATAGAAACTTACAAAGAGTGAAAAAATAGCAGTTATGGAATTTTACCTTTTAGAAACTTCCTTGCTCCATGCTCTGCTCTTCCAAATTGCTCCCAAACTACCTCCTGCAACTGTCCCACCACCTTGTATTCTGCTCTCACCCTCCTAAAACCACCTTCCACCCTGTAAATTGCTCAGCTCAAAAAAAACCACAAAAAAACTCAAAACCTACCCACCTGCAACTTACAGACCATTCTTCAAACTGCTCCAACTCTAAAAACTACCCCCTGCAATTGCCCCACCCTAAAACTAACCCTCACAGCCTACTTTGCTACTAGTGCCCCCACCATCCCACAAACTTCCACAACCCCAACTAGTCCACCCCTAACAACATATCTCCATGCATCATCGACTTGCAAACTGACCTCATCCCCCAAAACTAGCCCCCTGAAACTGCTCCACCACTTCCAAACTACCCCTTTCAACTGTCCACCCTCCCAAAAACTACCTCCTGCAACTGCCCCACCATCCCCCAGACTGGTCCTATGCCCAAAAATCATCTTTTCTGCAACTACACAACTACAACCTGCAAACTGCTCCTTCAAGCATTCACAGAGGGGTTAGAAAATACTCCATGAGACATGATCTACAGTCTTTCCCCCATTTGTATGGTCCAAAAATGACCTAAAGCTTGATTTTATATTGCAAGCTATGTTATAATGGAGCAGTTCATAAAAATACACAATTTTCAAATAACATTAAAATATAGAAGGCATTAAACTGTCCTTTCTATATAAAACAGAAAACTACTGCCTGTTTGATCAAGTACAATAAATACTGAAATGCGAAAAATCATTTGTAGAGTTTTCTAAGTTAACAATTTTTGCTTCAGAATTTCAGTTAGAGTGACCAAATGGCAGCAAAAATTCAGGAAAGAGAAAAAAAAATGTCCAATACCAGAAAACAAGGGGTTTCAGCACCTTTAGTAAAAGCCTCATGGTTAGGCTTAATGAACACAAAAGGGTTAAGTAAATGTATTTAGTACATGACACCAGCTGATCACAAAGAGTAAACGCTTGCAATTCGTCAGTGGATTCACATCAGTTTTCAAATACATAACTTTACAATCTCCTCTTGCCTTAGCTAATGTTCCCCGTTCATTTTATTTCAACCATTGTTTAAAGAGAAACCGCTTTTACGCATAAATATACCTCATCACTAGGACCAGATGCGCTAAGCCAATTTCGCCATAGTTACAAAATGGGGAAACCCCCTTTGGTACTCAAAAGAGCAGCCGCATGCGCTGGCAAGTTTCTTTGTTGCCGAATGTGGCAAAAAGAAAAAGGGGGGGTTTCCAACCGGGACCTGTCACACTTTGGTTCCAGGAAGGGCAACGCTCTCTCAGTCTCTCCCCCGAAATGCAGATCATGCGCCAAACATTAAGGACGTGCGTACAAAGCAGCAGTTCGCCTCGAACGATTTGGGGAATTCCCAGTTAAGGTAGAATCGACAACACAGGAAAAAAAGCAGTCGGTCAATCTCCATTTGTACGTCAAGGAAGCCAGTGGGTTCCTCCTGAACCGCTGCTAGTAAACAAAGATCTGGAATCTGCTCAGCTGGACCTAGCTCCCCCCCCCCCCCCCCCCCCCGCGAGCACCTACCGATCCTTTTCATTCCGCTCTCTCAATACGTTCGATGCACGTACGCATCATTCCGAATATAAAACAGCAAGCGAGCAATGGAGCGGAGAACTCCCGTCCCTTACACCAGCCGCTGAGCCTCCCAGCGACAGCCACGCCTCTCCTTTCTTTTCCGATAAAGCGGAAACTGAGAGGCAGATTTCGCCCAGAAGCTTTTCTTTCATTTTCTTTTTCCAAATTCGATGTTGCCTAGCTGGAGAACGAAGAGGGAGCACGCTGCGATTGCGGCGGCGTACATGTAATACTGGGCGGGCAGCCAGCCAGCCAGAGGGAAGGATGTCACTTTCCAGGACTCCTGAAGGGGCAGGAGAACCGCCTACAAATGGGTCATGGACCTCTAACAACCTATCAAAAGTGAGGTTAAGGCACCCCCTGTCAATCCCCTGCCAAAGACCACAGAATTAAGCTAAGTGACACGCTTAAAAATTATCTTTAAAATGTGAATATTTTTAAAGTATACAATAGTTAAGAAAAAATCTATGAAAAACTATAACATAAACGATCCAGTGACGATTTGACACGTAAAGCTTGGAGCAATGAGATTGGTTTGAGCTTCAAGTGGTGCCGCTGAGGATCGGGGTAAAAGTTTACCAATATTCCAGGGTACTAAGGGTTGACTTAGGCTTGCGTCACCCTTTGACTTGAACAAAAATTCTAAACACCTCTGGCTTGAAGTATTTTTTTAAATTGTTCATAGTTTCTTCAGAGTATAAAAAGCTCTTTTATATTACCCAGTGAACATGACTATGGAATGTTAGTAAATTATCCATCTCAACTCCTTTTTTTTTGAGTGAAGAAGGGAATTGATATTACATTACATTAGTGATTTCTATTCCGCCATTACCTTGTGGTTCAAGGCGGATTACATAAGAGCTGTCATGAAGTTACGAAATATACAGGCGGATTACATAAGAATTATCGTGAGATTAGGTAATACATGATGGGTAATTTGAACATTATAGATTTGATAAGGAGTAGATAGTATAGTAGGTGGAGCTTGGGAAGGATCTGGTCATGTTAAATAGGTTTTATGTATTTTTTGAAGAGTAGGGTTTTTGTTTCTTTTTTGAAGGTTTTGTAGTCTGTGGTTGAAGACAGCAGATTGGTGAGTTGTCTGTCTAGTTTTGCTGCTCTGGTGGCCATTAGGTTGTCATACAGTTTTCTTCGTTTGACATTTTTGGTTGGCGGGTGTGTGAATAATGAGTGGGTTCTCCTGTGTCTGTTTGAGGTGGATTGAGTTAGTCGGTTGTTCCAGTAGGTTGGGCTGTCTCCATTTATAGCTTTGAAAAGAAGGCAATAGAATTTGAAGTGTACTCTTGCTTGTTTTGGGAGCCCTGTGTAGCAGAAACCAAAGCACGCTGTCAACATATGAGCCCATACTCCCATCAGCTGTACCTGAAGCTCAAACCCCACTAGCCTCTGTCACTCATCCCCTTTTCCACCCCAATTCTGTCTTTACTCAGGCTGTCTCTCACTCCTACCTCCCCCACTTGTCCTTAGCCAGTGTCTCACTCATTCCTTATGTCCTCATGTCTGTCTCTCTCTCTCATCCTGTCTTTCTTACAAACCCCAGCTGGTCCTCAGCAGTCTCAGCCCCCTCATGCCTGTTACTCCCACTCAGGTAACCAGCCTTAGCCGGCTGATGAACACTTAGTCACCCTCTTCCCCTCACTATTTACTGTTGCTAATGTTTCCTGTTTTTTTTATACCAAATGGCTGAATTCTCAGCAGCTTCAGCCACATGATACAGGAACAGCCTGTTGATAGTGCTGTTTCCAGTCTCCTGTGTACTTACTTTCCTTTTGAAAATTAACCCAAAGGATCTGCACACTTTCCTTTTGAAAATTACTTCATGGAGAATACATGCCCAAAATTACAACCCTCTATAGCAGGGGTAGGGAACTCCGGTCCTCGAGAGGCGTCTTCCAGTCGGGTTTTCAGGATTTCCCCAATGAATATGCATTGAAAGCAGTGCATGCAAATAGATCTCATGCATATTCATTGGGGAAATCCTGAAAATCCTACTGGAAGACGGCTCTCGAGGACCGGAGTTCCCTACCCCTACTCTATAGTGTGCACAGATTGGCTAGTTTATTCTGTACGCGTTTTACAAATATGTAACCCTCCAACTCCACCACTAGGAGGACTTCTACTCAGGTCACAATCTTATGTGTGTGCGCATACTAATTTTTCTGAATATTCTTTAGAACAGTGGTTCCCAAACCTGTCCTGGAGGACCCCCAGGCCAGTCGGATTTTCAGAATAACCCTAATGAATATGCATGAGAGCGATCTGCATATAATGGAGGTGCCAGGCATGCAAATCTGCTCCATGCATATTCATTAGGGCTATCCTGAAAACCCGACTGGCCTGGGGGTCCTCCAGGACAGGTTTGGGAACCACTGCTTTAGAAAAAGGCTTTCTGCCTGTAGAACACCTTTACCCACAGACATGTCTTTTCAGTTATCCCCTTGAGGAGCAATTCTACAACTGGGCATCTCCATTTAACCACTCCTGAGGATGTGTGGCAAAAGCCTATTTTAGAATGGCATCTGGATACCCAGATTTCTTTACAGAATACTAGCATAACCCTGCATTAGTAAGCCTTAACATTTATGCATCTGCAGCTACACCTGCCATAGACTTGGTGTAACTGCAGCATGTAAATGTGGCTTTGATGCGGTTAGCTTACAGTATTCAGTAAGTTATGCACATAAGTAAGATCCCCACTTTGCGCCCACCTATGTACATGTCCCCTTTGCATTTACATGCTATACCACTTACACGCATTGTTGCATATTAGCACTTGGGGACCTCTGCTAGCATTTTTGTGGTTACGTGTGATTTTATACATTTATGTGCACAAGAAGTACATAAATATGGGCACCTAGATTACAGAAGTGCCCTTATAGAGGTAGATTCCGTCAATGGCACCCGAAGTTAAGCACCAGAATGATCCCTGCTAAGTGAGTATTCTGTAAGGGAGCTCTGCACCGAGTGCCCTTTAAAGACTAGCAACTTAGTTTGCATTTTGCACCTAACTTTGAGTGCAAGCACTTAAGCCTACCAAAAGCTGGTATAAATGCTGGTGCCCAAGTAATGATACTTAGACATGCAAGTGCAGGTATTCTGTAACATTGAGCCTAGGGAATGCCCCTTTTGGAGTTGCATTGCATGTTATAGACTAGGGAGTATGGCAGATCTATGTGTAACTTCTAATTACTTCCAATTAAATGTTTGTTAAAACCATTGATTTTTAACTTTCTTTATTGCATTTTTAACCCAAAACCAAAACAGACAACAAGATTACAATACATTATGCAACCTCCCTTCCTTACCCCCTCCACCGAGCAGTCATCACACATTCTAAAAGGCTAGGTAACAGAGTCACTTGATCTGTCCAAAGCCATTGATTATTAACATCTAATTAGTTTACGTGCAGATCTGTGATCTGTACCCAGATTTGGGTGACCAATACAGAATCCGTCTGAATGTACGTATTTATTGTTTGTTTCTTAATATGACTGCATATTTAGATTTGGTTTTCCCTTATATATTTTCATTATATGAACTGCTTAGATTTTAACCTTGGTTTTATATTTGTGGTATATCAATTAAATTGAACTTGGAACTTTGAGAACAAGCTGGGAGAGTTCTCCTAGTTCATATTAGACAGAATAGTTCACAAATTGATTGCGCTATCAAGGGTGTGTAAATTACCGTACTCTTTTTGGAAATGAAATACTTATACATTTTAGATAAAAGGATTTTAATAAATTTCCCCACCCAAATTTCATCTGCATAACTTCTACCTTCTTGTGCCTTTACGGGTCCCACTTAGGCAGACTCTAAATGAGTTATCGTTTCTTTATTTTCTGAGCATCTAATGAATGGAGGGAGATAAGCAATGTTGGTCAAGTTTTTAAGGATGTCCATAAAGGTTATGTATGATATTTTGCATGTACTAAGACAGTGAATGCAAATACATAATTTGATTAGTTAGTAATACTTGAGGACCGGAAAGAAGCTTTATGATACTTCTCTGTCACTCAATTCCAGGAGAGATATTTGAGGCCAGTTCTGAACTATGGGACCTACAGCTCTATTTTCAATGGGTAGGCCAAAAGGTCTCTCTCCTGGAACCAAGTAACTTGGCAGCCTTGCGTTACTTACAGTTAGTTAAGTACAGAAACAAATCTACTGATGGCAATTTAGAAAATGGCAAGGCACAAAAAAAGAGCTTTCTGAATAAATTGGGGGGAAAAAAAGCTAAAAATGTTATATTTAGCAAAGACAGTAAGAAAGACTATTGCAGGGAAAAGAGGCAAAGTACAGAGATGACAAAAAATGTCAGGTAAGGCAATTCAGGACCCAAAATGCAATGAAGGAAGAGCTTTCAGAACCTACCCTACTTACCCATAGCTAATCAGATATTCAGGACAACCATAATCGGGCATGAAAAATATTGCTTATACTGTACTTAAGTCAGATTTTCAAATATTTCCAGTATGTGTGACTGTATTCAATGAGAAGATACTGAAAACATGACAGGCAATACTGCATAGGATCACTACTAGGCCAAGTTGGGACGCCTGCAAGTTGCAGGATATTAAACTGACAGCCCAAGGAGACCATGAAGCAGGGTATTGTAAAACAATTCAACAAAACTTTGTAGATCTTGGAAGCTTAGACAAACAAAAGGCAGATTAAGATAGGGGAGGGCAAAATGAAAAGGGTACAACTGCTGCAAGACAAAAGAGGTTTGAGGAAAACTACTGGCAGATGTTCATCTCATCAGCCTAATCCTGAGAGGCAGAGACAACAAAACCTAACATGCTTTGTAGTGGATCAGTATTTCTTTTGCAAGGAGACAGGTATACCTTACACAGGTGGTATATATCAGTGGTTCCCAGCCCAGGCCAATCGGGTTTTCAGGCTAGCCCTAATGAATATGCATGAAGCAGATTTGCATGCCTGTCACTTCCATTATATGCAAATCTCTCCCATGCATATTCATTAGGGCTAGCCTGAAAACCCGAATGGCCTGGTGGTCCTCCAGGACAGGGTTGGGAGCCACTGGTATTCATCACAATGCTTCAAACAAACATCAGATAACATGCTATACAATGGTCAAGAGCAAGCACCCTCTTACCTTTAAAGTAGAAGGAAAACCCCCCAAAGAAACCAGCAACGTTCTGAAGTTCTCATTTGATCACAGTTTCTGTTCATGGGCAGATTTCCGGTGTAAAACAGAAAGTGATGTAAAGTTAACTAAAGCCCCCTTAAAAAAAAAAAAAAAAAGCTATATAGGGTAATCAAGGAAACATTTCAGTTTGAAGACAGACAGTGGATGTCGTCCTGCAGGCAAACCAGGCAATAGTCGGCTTTTAAAGGTTTGCTAAGAGGATCCCGCACTATTATCTCTTTCCACAAGTTACAAACTGAAATGAAGACCCCGAAATAAAAAAAGGGGAAGAAGCGTGCCGACAGACATCCGGGGCTGACAACGGAGAACGAGCGTCCCGCGGCCCAAGCCACGCCCACGCCCCGTATTGCCCCCCTCAGGGCAACCTCTTCACACGGGAAACCCGCTGACTGGAAGCAGCAACGAACGCGGCGCCCCACCTGCCCCCCGGCAACCCCCGCCTTCTTTTCAGGAGGAAGAGACTCGGAACCAGCCCTCCAAAACCGAGAGCCAGCCCCGCGCCCGCCACCCAAGCGCGGGCCCTGCCAGAGCGCTCACTCACCGGCCCAAAAGTCCTGCCGCTCGCACTCTTCCCCTCTCGAGGTCACACACGCAGCGGCTCCCCGAGGCTAGCGGGAATTGTAGTCCCGCCCCGGCGTTCGCTCTATGGGTAAGCGCGGCCGCCGGAACTACAGCTCCCGACGTGCCTCGCGCAAGAAAGTCGGTCGGGGGAGGGGGTGGGGTTTGATTAAAGGGGCAACAACGATCGCCGGGCTCGACTGTGAGGGAAAGGGGGCGGCGTGGGGGCAAAAGCGGAGATGCCCGGATCCAGGCTGGAGACTTTTTGGCCAGTCCTGCTTTTGGAACTTACATAGTAACCCCCAAACAGTGTGGAATTTGTAGTGCCCGATCCTGCCCATTTAAATCCGTGCTGCAAGTCGCATAATATACCAGAATGGGGTGGTCAGAAATCCAAGACCGCCCAAAATCTCCAGCTTGCAATTGGGTAACTTGGCATCTCTGGAAAAGTATGCTGAAAACAATGGGCAACAACCAGAGTCAGTCTAACCGTTAGGAATTAGCCCCAAAACAATAGGTCATGAACTAAAAAGAAACAATAACAGGGAGGGTAGGTAATTTTCAAATAGTCTATTAAGGGTGATGTTGGAGTGATCATGATTACTGGGAGGCTACTAGACCTAAAAGTTAATGGGGTGAGGGTGGAGGAGGGGAAGACAAGGCTGAAGATTTGCATAGAATGCTCCATATAAATACACCTGTCTGGCCAATATTTTGAAATGATTAGTGGTACAAAAGGCAGAACCAGGTAAGTTTCCATATACATTGTGAAGGAATTTATTCAGGATTTGAGATGCTCAAACCTCACTAGAATTGTGTTTGTGGCACCTGTGGGACTGTGATCAGTAATTCTGACAATGTGGTCTAGAGTCAGATTCAGCCATGCACTCTCTGCAAGACTATGTATAAGGAATACCTGGGGAGTACTGTAAACGCCAATGTGTTTCCTACGGTGCTTTGAAAATGAGCTCCTCAGTATATCGGTGGCAGCAAGGCTCATATATTTGGATGGAGGGAGTCAACAAACCAACCTCTAGCCCTGTCATTTGCTCTCTAGATGCTGGTGCTATGTTGGCCAATCTATTGGTTGGGCCATAGTCTCAATAACTCACCCTATTCCTCTGCCTATATAGTAGGGGGGAAATTCTTTAAATGGTGCCCAGATTTGGCACTGCACAAAAAACACACTCAGCCCTATTCTTATAAATGGTGCTCTGAATTGAATGCTGTTTATATTTATTTATTTGGATTTATTAACTGCTTTTATGAAGAGATTCATCCAAGGCGGTGTACAGCAAGTCCAATATGCAAAAAGGTTTGAAAAATATGGAATAAAAAATCATAAACCAAAAGGTCCAATGTGCGTCCAAAGTGAGACGCTTTACAGGAGTTGGCGATTCTCGGCACATTGGACCTTTTGGTTTATGATTTTTTATTCCATATTTTTTGTGGCATATTTTTCAAATCTTTTTGCATATTGGACCCCTGACGAAGGTTTGTCCGAAACACGGACCGTGTCGGGTCCCTTGTTTGGGAAAAAGGTTTTTATAAATTTATATTTGTCACAATAAATTCTGCCTGCATCTTGTACACATCTGCAGTTGGTTTTTGTTTGTTCCTGGTTGGTTTTTTTTGTGCAGATAAGGTTGGACCTCTCCTTCCTTTTTTGTTGCGGTGTAAAGCAAGTACAATTTATCATATAATTTTGTTAACAGCGTAAGAGTAATAAAAAGACCAAATGTAAACAAATACAGTGAGTGAGGTAAATTCAAAATCAGCAAATTGAAAATAATAGGACTACCATTAAACAGTTTCAGAAATGTACTTATAACAGCACTGAAATTCAAATAGAATAGCACATACGAGAGGGTACTGAAAAATTCTCAGCCCAACCAAGAGGAGAATGACATGAATATGGTCCAATCAATGATCTGAAACAATGTCAAAACAAATTGGCAGTCAGTGAAATAAGATAACACTCTTTTCTGCTACAGTGGCAAAAATAATGCACAGAACTTAGGAAGTTGGTTAATTGGGCAGAGAACTTTTCAGCACCCCTCATATGTAATAAAAGTGAGCCAAGTATAGGACAATCAAGCCACTGTGACATCACTGATGAGGTTAGCTCTTATTGGTGGAATGAGGCATTATGACATCACAATCTTAGCTCTGGTAACCAGAGACTGAAACTCTTTACACTACCAGGGAGTGCTGAAAGGTTCTCAGCCCAACCAAGAAGAGAGTGACATGGGTATGGTTCAATCAATGATCTGAAACAATGTCAAAAAGCATAGAATTTCATTTCTGCAAATTGGCACTTAACGAAATAAGATAACACTCTTTTCAGCTACGGTGGCAAATTAACGCTCAGAATTTAGGAAGTTGGTTGGTTGGGCTGATAACTTTTTGGCACCCCCTGAGATCCGAGCCCAACTTTTAAGCTGGTGTAAATCCTGGCATGTACATCAGGTGTGGTTCCCTCAAAAATGCGCACATCTTAGGAGGAAGGAGAGATAGCGGATGATATGGATGGGCAGACTGGATGGGCCATCATCTGCCATCATTTTCTATCTCTTGTGAACACTCCTGACCCACCCGTGGCACTATGTGTGCATCTTCAAGGAATCGTGTTTAGCAAGATGTACCAATTAATGCTAATAATGGGTTGTTAGGGCCCAATTAGTGCTAATTCTGTCAGCCAATTAAATTGCACACACAAATCTGTGTGCAATTTTGAGTGCTATATATAGAATTCTGGCCCTGTATATAAATGTATCTTGTGCACTATGGATATCCTGAAAAACCAAAAAACTGTAGGGCAAACATTCCCTTGTTTATGGTCACAACCTACTGTAGGTGGGCTTTCCACAGGTGTGTCATTATTCTGCACTTTTGAGGGGTGTTGCTCAATTTTATGTCGCTACAGTCACAGGATAATGGTCAAAATAAGATTGGTAAGATTGCTGTAGGGACATCAAGACAGATTGGGAAATAGCATTGTATTAGAGTCTTCCATTTCAGCTTAATATTATTATACAAAACGTGGTATAGACTGGGTTGCTAATTTTGATATCTGTCAAAGAAGCAACAGTATAAACTGCATTAAAAATGAACACTAACAGATTTAAACTTCTTACATAGGTATGTAAATATGGAGGAATGACTAAGAGGATATAAATAAGTCCTCATGCAGTTCCAGTACCAGAAGTATACCATAAGTGACTAAGAGATCATCCACTCCAAAGATGGCTGCGTGCAGTGTTTTCTAAATATTACATGCTAAAACTGGTATACATCATTCAGTGCAAAAAGTGCACAGAGGGATGTTAATTGGTGAAACAAGCCAAATGCTAAAGACCAGAATCAACCTACATAGATATCATATTAAAAATTGCAATACTAACCAGAATGTCACCTTTGTCGGACAACACTTTGGAAAAACTGACCATTGCACCAATGATTTTATGGTAAGTTTACTAAAAGGGAAGTTTAAGACAATCCAAGATCGTAAAACCTTTGAAATCAAAATGATTAAATATTTTGACACCTACCAGACAGAACTTTTCAGAGATCTAGGCTTTCTTTCCCATTACAAAAACATTTAAAACTGTTCTGTCACCTCTCTGTCTCCTGCCCACTCACACCTCCCTCTTCCTATCCCTGAAATGCTTTCATGTTTTCCTTATATATATACTGATATTTCTCAACATTTGCTTATTTCTGATCTGAAGAAGGGTTACATAACATAACATAAAAGTTTATTTCTATGCAGTTTACAAAATAGAATAAGAAAACTGCACATAAGCAGTGAATATGATACATTAATTTTCCTAAAAATCTTGCAAATAAGTATGTTTTCAATTGTCTTCTAAAATGCTGATATGAACAAGTCGCTAGTAGAGAATTCAAATCTTTGTCCCAAAATGCAGCCTGATGCGATAAAAGATGTTGATGGTATTTTTTATATTGACAGCCTTTGATTGAAGGAAAGGTAAATACAGTTATGCATGCGTCAAGAGTGCTTTGAATTTACAAATGTGAACGAATCCATGAGACAGATAGGAGCAAGGCCAAACAAAACTTTATAACAAATACACTTCTCCCTCGGTATTCGCGGGGATTAGGGGCAGAGCCGGACCACGAAGTGTGAAAAATCACGAATAACTTTGTGCCGGCTCTGACCCACCCCCAGACCTTACCTGGTGGTCTAGTGGTCTTTCAGGGAAGGAGCGATCTTCCTACGCTCACGTAGTCTCTCGAGACTGCGACGGGAGCTCACGGTAGCCATTTCCTATTGGCGCTCTGCACGGGTCAGGAGCGTAGGAAGATCGCTCCTGTCCTGAAAGCCCACTAGACCACCAGGTAAGGCCGGGATGCCGGGGGGAAGGCGGGGAAGGTCCGAAATAAAGTTGTTGGGTATTTTTCCTCCCTAAAAAATAATTGTGAATAACCGAATCCACGAATGTTGAAACCGCGGATTCGGAGGGGGAAGTGTACAACCAAATTTAAAATTCACCTGAGCCTCAACTGGCAACCAGTGCAGTTCATGAAAGTAAGTGGTGACATGATCAAACTTTTTCAGATTAAAGATCAGTCAAACAGCAGCATTCTGGACTATGCGCAATCTGCACAGATTTTTTTGATAACCAGCAAGGTAAACAATAGTCCAACTGGCTCAAGGCCAGTGGCTAAAGGATGAAACGTCAAAATATTCTCTAATAGTTCGCAATTTCCACAAAGTATAGAAACACTTCTCTACCAAAGCATCCACCTGATCTTTCATGGTTAAATTCTGATGCAAAATCACTCCCAATATTTTGATGGTGGAGTGAAAAGGATAAGTTATTGCATTCAAGGTCAGGGAAGCCTCAGTGCAATTCTGACATGGGTTGCAAAAAACAGTCTAGTTTTCTCTGAATTAAGTTTCAATTTAAATTCAATCATCCATTGTTCAATTATTAAAAAATACCTCTGCAACTAAAGACCTTGAATGGGAAATTGAAACTTCAGTAGGAATCAGGATTGTTATATCATCAGCATAGCCGAATATCTTGATTTCTAACTTCCCCCTTCCTTTACAAAGCCACGCTTGGTTTTTTAGCGCCAACTGCTATGGTAACTTGCCTTGAACTAGTACTGATAAGGTATAAGCTAATTTTTTTTTAAGTCTGACTTATAGGGCTCAGTATTCAAAAAAAGCTGAACTCCTAAACATATCCACTGTTTTTAGCTGAAAATTTAGCTTATGGTTATGTTATCCATATTTTGTAATACTATGCTCACCATACTATTTCTCACTATACCGTTAACTATGTTTTGACGTCCGTGTAAGACAATGTTTGCCATGCTATCTTCCACCTTACTATGTCTGAGAGTGTGGCACAGGGGTTGGAGCTGCATCCTCAGCACCCCAAAGTTGTGGGTTAGAACATAAGTGGTCCATCGTGCCCAGCAGTCCGCTCATGCGGCGGCCCTTAGGTCAAAGACTAGCGCCCTAACTGAGACCAGCCCTACCTGCGTACGTTCTGGTTCAGCAGGAACTTGTCTAACTTTATCTTGAATCCCTGGAGGGTGTTTTCACCTATGACAGACTCCGGAAGAGCGTTCCAGCTTTCTACCACTCTCTTGGTGAAGAAGAACTTCCTTATGTTTATACGGAATCTATCCCCTTTCAACTTTAGAGAGTGCCCTCTCGTTCTCCCTACTATGGAGAGGGTGAATAACCTGTCCTTATCTACTAAGTCTATCCCCTTCAGTACCTTGAATGTTTCGATCATGTCCCCTCTCAATCTCCTCTGCTCGAGGGAGAAGAGGCCCAGTTTCTCTAATCTTTTGCTATACGGCAAGTCCTCCAGCCCCTTAAACATCTTAGTCGCTTTTCTCTGGACCCTTTCGAGTAGTACCGTGACCTTCTTCATGTACGGTGACCAGTGCTGGACGTAGTACTCCAGGTGAGGGCGCACCATGGCCCGGTACAGCGGCATGATAACCTTCTGACACATGCTGCCATGGGCAGGTCACTTGATCCCCCACTGCCTCTGGTATCTAGATAGATTGTGAGCCCACCGGGACAGATAGAGAAAAATGCTTGAATACCTGAATAAATTCAGAACGGTACAGAAAACTGAATGAATAAATAAATAATCCCCCCCCTCCTTTATAAAACCGTAGTGTGGATTTTAGCTCTGACGCTTATAGAAATCCTATGAGTGTCGGACCTGCTACCGTCGCGGCTGGAGCTAAAAACCACGCTATGGTTTTATAAAAAGGGGGATAAATTTATACCTGCCAGTCTTTTGTTTAGAGTTAAGACCATCACTTGGATATCTAATGCTGAAAATCAGTGCTGAGTTCCTAACTTTGTTTTCTCTACCATAAAGCCACCTCTGTGGCTGCTGACTTTTTAGGATTCTAAATTCAGTAACCTAGAGAAGCTAGGAGCATACGTTTAGGGCTCCTTTTACTAAGGGGTCCTTTTACAAAGGCACGGTAGCGGTTTAATGCGCGGAATACCGTGCATTAAACTGCCCACCCACTTGTACCTAACGCCTCCATTGACGAGGCATTAGGATTTTAGGCTGCCGAGGGGGTTAGCGCGTGATAAACTGTCAGACGCGCTAACCCCCATAGCGCACCTTGATAAAAGGAGCCCTAAGGTGCGCTAGGGCTTTAACGCGAGCTACATTGCCCCGAGGGCGCTAGACCTTAACACCAGCATTGAACTGGCATTAGTTCTAGAAGCGTAGCGTGTGGTGTAGCGGTTCGGTAATTTCCTGCGGCTTTATTGCATGCATATTTTTAGCGCGCGCTAACCCCCACGCTAGCCGAAAAACTACCGCCTGCTCAAGAGGAGATGGTAGCAGCTAGCGTGGCCGGAAAATTAGCACACGCAATTATGCGCGTTAAACCGCTAACGCGGCTTTGTAAAAGGAGCCCTTAGGCCTTACTTAGTAAAAGGGCCTCGTAGAGTAACTTCAGGAACTTTCTAGAACTTTCCATCAATATAAATAGTAGTACAGTATAACTATAGAGATCATAAGCCTACCAGATCAGTTCAGTTCCAGCTGCCTAAGTGGTAACATAGCTGCATTGTTTTGGATGGCATCCAGAGGTTGCAAACATTTGGCAGATGCATTTTCCTATGTATGCCAATTTATCAAGACAAGAGGGAAACTGCTCCATAGAAGCATCTGCTAAGATGTGCAATGCCTACATGCACTGGCATAGCGAGGGTTAGAGATGTCCAGGGCGGTGGTTCCCCCT
The DNA here is from genome assembly GCF_902459505.1 of Geotrypetes seraphini. Lineage (NCBI taxonomy): Eukaryota > Metazoa > Chordata > Amphibia > Gymnophiona > Dermophiidae > Geotrypetes > Geotrypetes seraphini. Next base: position 20,189,114 of record NC_047098.1, read on the forward strand.
TGCCCTCTTCTTCACCCCCCACGCCCTGCTCCTTCCCCATCCCCCCTGCCACCCGCTAGCCCATTCCCTTCCCCTGTACCTGTTTAATTTCTCCGGCATGAGCAGCATCTCCAACTTGCTGCCCACACTGGTGTCAGCTCTCCCTCTGATGCCACTTCCTAGTTGCGGGACCTGGAAATAATGTCAGAGGGGAGCGTGGCGAAGAGCTAGAGGTACAGTGGAGGGGGGGGGGGGGAAGTGAAAGCACGTGCACGGCAGGGGAGGAGTGGGAAGGGGCAGAAAGCAGGAGAGAACCGGCGCCCCCACCAAGATGGTGCCCGGGAAGGTCTGCCTTTCCTTTACTATGCCACTGCCTAACAAGGCATATTTCAGCATAATTCTTGGAGATCAAGACAAACCTTGGGCACTTCACATCAAACACTGCTCAAAAAACTCTGGAAGGTAAGACAATTTTCTTTCTCACTAGGATGGCGGAATTTTTTGCTTTAAAATTTCTTATAGAATGTTTAATTTTCAAAAAAATATTTAAATTTTAAATTTTTCAATGTTATTTGAAAATATATCATACAGCACTCCCCCGAGATTTGCGGGGGGTTCCGTTCCAGGAACCCCCGCAAATCTCGAAAAACCACGAATACGGTTTTTCATGGGGGAGCCTGGAGAGGGCAGCAGGAGAGCAGCCGGAGCGCCGCGAGTGCAGGAAATCACTTGCGGTACGCTCCGACAGCCTCTTCCTGCACTAAGTCGGGCCTTATCCAATCAGGAGCTGCGTGTCAAAGCTGCGAGTGATTTCCTGCACTCACGGCGCTCTGTCTGCTCTCTCCTGCCTCTCCTGCTGCCCTCTCCTTGTCATTGGTTTGCGGTCGGAAAATACCGTGAATGACCGGGACCGCGAACCGCCGACTGCGAACGACTGGGAGAACACTGTATATGAAATAGGTTGTGAGAATCTCATAACCTTAGAACTAACTGCAATTCCAGAATTCTTATTCTCCCAATTTTCAATGTAAAACCATATGATACCAGCTTATTCTCAGCGGCACCACATAAATAGATAAGAAGCTGATTCTTTTTGTATGCCTTTTATATTTTATATTTTTGTATGGACCTTCAGAATGTAGCTAGATATTGATTTTATTACTAGCTGCAACACGTCATCGTCGGTCCAATTTATTGTTTATTTCTAAAGTTTTTAATATATATAAAACCAGCTCTTAGCTTCAATAATTCATTCTTAATTTCAATTATATTTCATTTATGTATCCTTTCATTTCATTTTGATTAATTTCTTTCAATTCATTTACAATTCATGGTCCTAATAGTAACCATAGCTACTTAGCTTTGAGGTAAGCTCTCAATTTTCATCAATGCCACCTCTCCCGACACTACTGAAAAAAGGTTGTGACCTAAATACAAAGAGGAAGATTCTCAAAACTATCCGTGCCTTTAACAGTGGTTGCTAAACCTGTTCCAGCCGGATTAGCGTTCATCTATTGTAGCAGTCAATTATCAAAATGGCTCACCACGGTCTTTTCCGAGCTTTCTAGCAGTTTACAACTCTGCCTTGCAAATGTACAATGAGGTCATTAATATTAAAATGGGCTCATCAATATTCAAAGGAGCACTCCAGGTGATTCTCTATCATTGCCCTGTGATTCCATGGTGCGGACTTTTTTGTGACCAAAATCACCAACTTCTCTGGAGGTGCTGGTAGTGAAAATCGCATTTCAGGCCTGTGTCTCTGGCTGTGGCTCATGATAAAATTTGATATTAAAAAAAACATTTACAAGATTCACATGAATTATAGTCAGGGTTTTTTTTGGGGGGTGGGGGAACAAAAACATGCTTCTTGAGTGCATATATTATAGGCATGTCTCATGTGTTTCTGGCTGTGGCTCATGATAAAATTTGACATTTACAAAATTCAAAAGTCCATATATTACAAGAGTTTGTGAGCCGTATGTTTTTGTGCTTCAATAGCGTTCAGCATTACAGATGGTGGTTCTTATACTCGCGCTTTCCATATTGTCCTGATGAGAAGATATGCAATGAGACCTAAAGATGATTACATTACATTAGTGATTTTTATTCTGCCATTACCTTGCGGTTCAAGGCGGATTACAGAAGAGGATTTCTGGACATGTCCAGAGGTGTTACAGAGTAGAGCGGGTTGCTTCAGAGGATTGAAAGACTAAGTTAGTTAGTCTTCATGGATTTCTTGAATAGCAGGGTTTTTATTTCTTTTCTGAAAGTTTTGTAGTCTGGGGTCACAATTAGTAGATTGGAGAGTTGGTGGTCTAGTTTTGCTGCCTGTGTGGCTAGAAGGCCGTCATACAGTTTTTTCCATTTGATGTTTTGATTGGAGGGTATGTGAATGGTGTCTGGGTTCTCCTGTGTCTGGTTGTGGTAGTTTGGATTAGGCGGTTGTTCAAGTAGACTGGGCTGTCACCATTTATGGATTTAAATAGTAGACAGTAGAATTTAAATAGTATTCTTGCTTGAATTGGGAGCCAGTGTGAGTCAAGGTTTGCCTCGGTGATGTGGTCGTGTTTTCATAGTGAATAGATTAGTCTCAGGGCTGTGTTTTGTACTGTTTGTAGTTGTTTTATCATTGTTGCGGGGCAGGGGAGATGACGGCATTGATTTTCCCGGCACATGCGCACATTTAAGCCTCTTTTTGTGGTGTATTCTGCGTATGTGCCGATCACTTATCACCAGCGACTCATTACATGTAAACTTAGCGACCCTTTGTAAAGCTCCACAAACCTCATTTGCATGTACTTTTTTTTTTTTTTTAGAATGACTTGTTTTTTTGAAATCACTACAATAACAGCTGCAACAGCGGTCCGTCGGATTTTACCAAAGAATCTACCTTCAGTCCCTTCCTATCATATCTCTTCCTTCCTCTCCTCTCATGTTTATCTTCGTTCTCAAACTTATGCTCTGGCTTTTTTTTCCTATCTGCAGAAATGTTTTACTGCATTTCATGCTTTTATTTATTTATTTTAAAAATCTATGAATTGCTTAAATGTAAGTGATGTACAAAACATTTACATCCACAATTTCAAGCACAAACAAACATTATAAAATGCAGTAAACAAATAAGTCATCCCTACAAATTTCCTCAATACAGAATTCTTAAAATCTAAAACAAATAACCACAGAGTTAGAGAAAGGCGTCCATAAATAATTGTTTTTAACATTTTCATAAAAGACATACGATCTTTGTATAATCTAATTATACCTGGAATTGAATTCCAGATATTTTTACCGGCAAGTGAGAAAATAGATATTCTAGATGTAACATAACGACTCCCATTTTCTTTTAAACTGATGAGCAACATCCCTCCCTCAGATCTTAAACATCTTGCGGGTTGCTAGATTTCCCACATACAAAGCACTTTGGATTAAATGGGCTAGAGAAATAAATAACAACTGAAAATGTCAATTGCACTGAAAAAATACTTCAGTTTCTTTCAAATTTTTTTTTTACATAGAAGATAAATGTATCTTGCACTTTGGCCACATGATGGAGACTGAAGACCTCTCAAAGCTTTCATTGAGAAGGAACCAGCATATCCCATTTTGGCAGAGTTTTTTTTAAGTTCAGACCAAGACTAGTTTGACCTGTCTCTTCTCATGTGAGAATTATAGAACTGCTAGGGAGAGGGCTCAGTTCTTAGTATGTAACATATTAAAGCTATAGGGAGAGAAAGCAACAGTCTCACTAATTTCAGTAGTTGTTTTGGGTTTCTCAGTGGCCCAACAAAGAAGTCCCAGTCCCCAAGTAGGGCAATCTGCCTCTGTACAAGAACTCATATTTAATCCAACACTCAGTGTTATCCCTCTCACCCAGTCCTCATATTCTTTTCTTCAAACTGCACACCAGCATTTCTCAATTGGATCACGGAGTAAAACGGGTACAAGTGGATTGATTTTTCACTCCGTCAAAAATGACAAAGACTAGGGGACACTTGATGAAGTTACACGGAAATACTTTTAAAACCAATAGGAGGAAATTTTATTTCACTCAGAGAATAGTTAAGCTCTGGAACGCATTGCCAGAGGATGTGGTAAGAGCGGATAGCGTAGCTGGTTTTAAGAAAGGTTTGGACAAGTTCCTGGAGGAAAAGTCCATAGTCTGTTATTGAGAAAGACATGGGGGAAGCCACTGCTTGCCCTGTATTGGTAGCATGGAATATTGCTACACCTTGGGTTTGAGCCAGGTACTAGTGACCTGGATTGGCCACCGTGAGAATGGGCTACTGGGCTTGATGGACCCAGTAAGGCTAGTCTTATGTTCTTATGTTTCTTTCCCTGTCTGGCTTACAGGTTATCCACAATGAATATGCATGAAAGAGGTTTGCATACAATGGAGACAGTGTATGGAAATCTATCTTAATTGTGGATATCCTGAAAACCAGCGTGGTAAGGAATCACTTCATGATGACCTTGAGAAATATTGGTTTGGGTTACATGTTAATGATGCACATGCATTTTGGGTGCCAAACATTGAGTGCTCGTTTATAGAATCACCTTTTCGTGTCTGTTCCATGCATACTTGAGTTCTACTTCTATTTTGACTCTTCAGTTGGAGAACAAGGCTAGAGCCAGACAGACTTCTATGGTTCATAGACAATTGCGCGCAAGACAAAGAGGCGCGGACAACTTAGCGCAAGACAAGTGAGCGCTAGTCAAATGAGCGCAAAGACAACTGAGCGCGAAGACAACCTAGCGCAAGACATTTGAGCGCAAGACAATTCAGCGCAAATTATTTTCTGTAATATGCACGAGCGGGACAACTGACTTTTATTCAAAACGCAAAGAGGCAAGGGAACCATACTGATAACTGTGTGATGACGTGTTAATGTGCTGAACGTGCTGAATGTGCGCGTGCCCTTCATTCGCTAGGCGCCATGTTGAGGCGCGCTGAATTGTCATTCCGCTGAGTTATCGTTGCGCTCAATTGTCTTGCGCTGAGTTATGCTTGCGCTCAATTGTCTTGCGCTGAGTTATACTTGCGCTCAATTGTCTCATGCGCTATTGTCTTTGCGTTTTTGTCGGCGCGCTATTATCTTGCACGCATCTGACCTGTCACCGACTTCTACAGTCTGTGCCCTGAAAATGACAAATCAAGATCAAGTATGCATATGTAGTATCACATCGTACTTTATGCTATAAGCAGTGGTGTAACAAGGGTGAAAGGTGCCTGAGGTGGTGGTGCCCCTCCCACACCCTTCTCCACCCCCATCTTCACATGCTCCTACCCTGCCTCCTCCTGCTACGTGCACATGCCGCTTCCCTTCCCCCATACCTTCTATAGCAGATATGGGCAACTTTGGGGTTTTCAGGATTTCCCCAATGAATATGCATGAGATCTCTTTGCAAGCACTGCTTTCAATGCATATTCATTGGGGAAATCCTGAAAACCAGATTGGATTCCGGCCCTTGAGGACCAGAGTTGCCTATGTCTGTTCTATAGCCATCCCACCCCTTTTATAATTTTCACCGCCCTCCCACCCCGCCCTCTTCTTCGCACCTCGCTTCTTCCCCACCCCCACCACTGCTCGCATACCTTCCCTTCCCTTCCATACTTCTTAAACTCTTTGTTGGCTGTCTCCTGTTGAATATCAATGGATAGCCGGCTATGTGTTATTTGGCCAGCCAGGAACCATAATAATAATCAGTTTATATACCGCAAGGCCGTAAAGTTCTATGCGGTTTACAATAGTTAAAAAAAAAGAAAAGAAAAGAAGTTGAATAGAACTAAAAAAGTTAAAAGCCAATAATTAGAGACACTAAAATGATCAAAATAGTGCTTAATAAAATTTTTACGAATTAGCTGCCTAAATACTTCGAAAACAGATATGTTTTTAGATGTCTCCTAAATTCCCCATAAGTGTCAGTAAGCAAAAGCAATTGTTCTAAATCCTTACCCCATAACGCTGCTTGATATGAAAAAAGATTTTGATGATGTTTTTTAAGTTTACATCCTCTAACACAGGGGTAGAGAACTCCGGTCCTCGAGAGCCGTATTCCAGTCGGGTTTTCAGGATTTCCTCAATGACTATGCATGAGATCTATTTGCATGCACTGCTTTCAATGCATAGTCATTGGGGAAATCCTGAAAACCCGACTGGAATACGGAGTTCCCTACCCCTGCGACAGGTGGAAAAACAAAATTCAGATGTGAGTTTCTCTTATTATTATTATTATATCTGTTGGTTGCAAAAGAGAAAAGCTCAATTATTTATTTGGGAGCTAAACCAAACAAAGCCTTAAAACAGTAGCAACCAAACTTAAACTTCACCTGCGCCTCCATTGGCAGCCAATGCAGTACTCGATAGGAGGGTGTTACGTGATCGTATTTCTTCAACCTAAAAATCAGCCTGACTGCAGCATTTTCTTAATAATATAATGCAGTGGTTCCCAACCCTGTCCTGGAGGAACACCAGGCCAATTGGGTTTTCAGGCTAGCCCTAATGAATATGCATGAAGCAAATTTGCATGCCTATCACTTCCATCATATGCAAATCTCTCTCATGCATATTCATTAGGGCTAGCCTGAAAACCCGATTGGCCTGGTGTTCCTCCAGGACAGGGTTGGGAATCACTGATATAATGAATGAACAGAAGAGCAACAGAAAAGGAGCACATGGAATAATTGATCCAGAATAAAGATATGACCAGCTATAAGAAAATCAAAATCTTGGTATGGCATGCACTGACAATAAGAAAGCTTTTAACAACTGCCCACACTCTTGCATAGCACACTGTCTTGAAATGTAGAGTGAATCCTGAATTGAGTACATCAAGTTCACTGTTAAAATCTGGCAAACCTTCCTTCATTTGAATGATGAAAAAATACAGCTTGTCATTCTTAGCATCAAGATGCAGAGCAGAGCGTTTTATGTCACCACTCTTGTTTTATTTGCCACTAAAATTCACTGGGCTACAGTATTAGCATTAACCTCAGAGTGCTAATGACAATTTTATAGTCCTGTGATCATCATTTGATGGAGCAATTCTGAGTAATGAAGAGCTTCTCAGATGACCCTGGGCTGACATTTGATCTAGACCAGGGATAGGGAACTCCGGTCCTTGAGAGTCGTATTCCAGTCGGGTTTTCAGGATTTCCCCAATGAATATGCATGAGATCTATTTGCATGCACTGCTTTCAATGCATATTCATTGTGGAAATCCTGAAAACCCGACTGGAATACAGCTCTCGAGGACCGGAGTTCCCTACCCCTGATCTAGACCAAGGGTTATCAACCCAGTTAGGATTTCAGGATACCTACAATGAACATGCATGTGATAAATGTCAATATACTACCTCCATTGCATGTAAATCTATCTCATGCATATTCATTGTATTTCCTGAAAAACCTGACTGGCTAGATGTGTCCTGAGGATATATTGAGAACCCTTGATCTACAAAAAGTTAACAGCAAATTGAATATTTTGAAATATGCTCGTATAATTCAGATACAAATTATATGTAATTTTTCTTCATAATCACTTGCCTTTTCAACACACTTCTCACACCATTAAACCAACTTCTCTATGCCATTAGAAAAAAAAACATTTTTGGTTGTGCCTTCAGCCAGGAATGCACTGCTTCTTTGACCTCATCATCGCTTCCAAATCTTCGTCCTCTCAAAGTGTCCTTCAAGGGGCCAAACACATGATCAAAGGGAGTACGAAGAGGGCTGTATGGAGGATGCTGTAAGATCTGAATTTCTGAAATCTCAAGCTCCGAATGGTGTCAAGAGTTGCAGTGGCCATGTGAGGGCGTGCATTATCATGAATGAGAAGAACACTTTTAAACAAAAGTCTTCTGCGACGGCTGATTAGCATGGGGTTAGCGTGCGAGCCTTTACTGCCTACAATGTAAGGGCTCACACAGTAATATTTTTAATAGCTGTGTTCTAATTGCACAATTAGTGCATGACCATTAATTCCAGAAATAGGAAAATTGGCCTATCTCTGGCCACGGCAAAAGTGGTCTTGCTGTAGAAAGACCTGCAGTAAGGGCGCATTAAGACCACTTTTGCCACAGCTTTAGTAAAAGGCCCCCAGAGTTTGTTTTGCAGGATGGATATTATCTTCTCAATTTTTAACTATTCTTTCTCCTGTAAAGTAGAGGTTCCGCCATCAGTCTGTTCAAGGAAATGTCTGTCCGGCCAAGAGAAGAAGCCAAAAGGAACACACAAGTGCTGTTTCAGCTGTGAGGACTGTGCGGAAGCTGTAGCATAGCGAGGATGAGAGGCCCTTCCCCTGCCCTTGTCTCCGCTCTCCCCGCTCCTTCCCCAATCCCGCCTGCCCGCGCGCCCCCTTCTCCCTTCCCTTGTACCTCTAGTTGAAGTTGTTGCTCACAGCGCTCAACAATATGCTCCTCATGGCCCATTTGGCTCTCCTGACATCACTTCCTATGCGTGGCACCAGAAAGTGATGTCAGCAGGAGAGCCGACAGGATAACGAAGAGCATGTTGTTTCCCCATAAGAACATAAGCAGTGCCTTTGCTGGGTCAGACCAGAGGTCCATCGTGCCCAGCAGTCCACTCACGCGGAGGCCCATCAGGTCCAGGACCTGTATAGTAATCCTCTATCTATACCCTTCTATCCCCTTTTCCTTCAGAAAATTATCCAATACCTTCTTGAACCCCAATACCGTACTCTGTCCTATCACCCCCTCTGGAAGCGCATTCCAGGTCTCCACCACCCTTTGGGTGAAGAAGAACTTTCTAGCATTGGTTCTGAATCTGTCCCCTTTTAATTTTGCCAAAAACCCTCTCGTTCTTGTAGTTTTCGAACAACCAGTGGCGTACCTAGGGGAGGGGTCCGCCCTGGGTGCACGCCTCAAGGGGGTGCACAAGACAGAACTGAACGGGGATGACGGGGGACCCGCGGGGTTAAATATAACTCGAGCCGCGAGGCTCGTCTTCTGCTCCTACCTTTCCTGCCGCGCACACAGAGCCGACCAGAAGTCTTCCCCGATGTCAGCGCTGACGTCGGAGGGCAGGCTTTGCTTAAGCCCTCCCTCCGACGTCAGATAGGATTACCATATGGCTCCAGAAAAAGGAGGACAGATTGAGACATCTGGGTTTTACTTCCATTGCTTTCAGTAGAAGTAAAGCCCGGATGTCTCTCTATCTGTCCTTTTTCTGGAGCCAGCCTGGGTCCCCTCTGAATCACTTCCGGGTCAAGGGGCCAGGAAGTGACGTCAGAAGGAAATCCAAAGCTGGCACAAGGAGCATGGAGAAAAGCCATTTGCACTGGCGAAGATTTAGAGGTATTGGGGGGGAGGGAAAGCGCAAGTGTGGAGTTCCCCACTCCACACTTGTGCTCTCCCTTCCTCCCTCCCCAGTGGGGAGGAGGGGGCACACCATTGTCCCGGACGCCTCCTACCCTTAGTATACCACTGGGCCTGGCATCCTTTCTCTGCCTTCCAACATCTTTTCTACTGCAGCATTATGCTATAACGTCTCCTATTATGAAGCATCAAAGATTAAATAAATAAAAGTAGCCTACAACCAAATGAACATATGGCCATCACTACAGCAGGAAAATCATGCAAGAGAAAATATTTATTTTTCCCTGTTCTTCCTTTTGGTTGAGACTCTGCCAACCTCATACTTTTACTGCACACATCCTGCCTGAATGCTCTCTCTCTTGCTGCACCTTTTTAAATATAGCTGCCTTAGTACAATGCTGAAACCACTGTGAGGTTATCAGAGAATATCCAAATGGGATTCTAGTTGCTTTGAATATGCTAAAGATCTCCCATTTATCAGCTTAATTGACATTTCCCCTAATCCATTTGTCAAGGGACAGCGTGTGAGTACTGGAATACGGCCTTTAGAGGAAAGAAATCAAATTCTCTTGCTTTTTCTTTATCTGTTTAAAAATTGTTGTTTTCTGGCTGAGATTCAGCTACACTTTAAGTTTGCAAATCCAGAAGCTTTATCTATCTAAACTTGCTTATATGCTGCAAATTCTGGAATTCCAAGAGAGGTGCTGTGCTAGTTGCTATAATTTTACATTACTTTAATTGGACAAGGCAGCCAAGAATTCTCCCAACTCACTAACTTTTCCATTCCCTTCAGGGCTTTTTCTCAGACTATTACTGAAGCCTCAGCAGCCCTAAGAAGAAAACATGGGTTTCTGCCTCATGGCTCAGGCTGTAGCTGTCTTGCTGGGGTGTGGATTTATCGCAGAAGACATAGGAGCTAAGAAGCATGTCGCCTATCAGATCTTTCAGCAGGCTGGTGACTGTACTCTAGGAGGTTTGTTTCCCATCTACTTCTCAACAGACAGCATGGAAAACCACTGGAAGCCTGAGCCCCTGAAGTGTAAAAGGTAGGCCTGCCTCCTTGCTCAGTCCCCTGCCATGGCCCCTTGGCTACTGCATGCTATCATTGATCCAAACGGAGGCACTCAAAGGAGAGCTAGCCAACTCCTCCCCCCTTGGTAAATCTGGTCTAGTTGATAACCCTATTCTCAGCCTAGCTCATAGAAACCTGCAGTCTTAGAAACACAGAAAAATGAAGGCAGATAAAGACCATATGGCCTATAGATTTTGAATGCTGATTATGGGCGGCCTGCTCTTTTTAGAAAGATTTGTGGTGTGGGGGACATTTCTGATGACTCTCTTTCCCTGTTACATATTCCAGTGGTTCTTAAACCTGTCCTGGGGCACCCCAGCCAGTTGGGTTTTCAAGATATCCCTAATGAATATGCATGAGGAGATTTGCAAATAGGTGACAGGCATGCAAATCTGCCTCATACATATTTATTAGGGATATTTTTACAACTCAACTGGTTGGGGGTCCCCCAGGACAGATTTAAGAATCATTGACATATGCCTGACTAGCTGGAATGCCTCTAGGACTAGGTTTGGGAACTACTGGGCTAGAAGATTTATTGTTCTGGATATTTCCCATAACAGTTCTTTGGGAGTTTTAGATGTTAGTCCTCCAAAGGCCCAAATGATATGGGGTGAATTTCAATGATTTTTAAACTACAGAGGTTCTCACATGATAATAATTTCCAAAATCATGACTCTTCCCCCCATTATTCTTGACTCAGCTTGAACTCTGCAGGTTTTATACAAGCCATGGCAATGAAATTCACAGTGGAGGAAATCAACAACTCCAGCACCTTACTGCCTGAAATAGGACTTGGCTATGAGATCTATGACACCTGCCTGCAGTCTGTGGCTACAATACATTCATCCATGTTCTTCATCACCAGCCATGGAACTCAGAATATCAATTTGCTTTGCAACTTCACAGAGTACCGGACCCGAGTCATGGCAGTGATTGGCCCCTCAACGTCTGAGATGGCTTTGGCCAGTGTGAAACTGCTCAGTTTTTTCCTGATTCCACAGGTATTGATTGATTTGGTAGATGGGTAGAAGTGTGTAGGTTCAGTCCATCTGATGTAAAAAGGAATCCAGTGTTGTCATGTTTTGGCTGCCACTTGCACCAGGGGGAAACATTAATGGTCATAGAAAAAAGAAATGCACTTTCCACAGTCAATTATAGAATGTACAAAGAATCTTCAAAATGTTTCTGCACTTTTATTTTTTTAAACACTATGGGGCTCATAATCGAAAATTAAACACTTCTAAAAACCCACCCAAGTCAGCACTTGGATGACCTAAAAGACAGGTCATCCAGGTGTCGATATAATCAAACCTATTTTTTGGACATATCTAGGGACTTTGTAGGCCTCTGAAAGCTGCTGTACACCCAGAGCTAAAAGGGGCGTATCTGGAGGAGTGGTTAAGGCGGGATGGGGGGCCAACCTAGACTTAGTTGTCCTGCAGGGATACAGGTATAAGTGTTCAAAAAGTATCCAAAGTGACCAGATAACTACTGCAGAGACAAAGTGTTTACTGACCTCCTTAAACCCCCGCAAAGATTGGAATAAAAATGTACTTACTGTACTTGTCTCCAGAACATCAGCACCTAGTATAGGAAAGCCTAGTAGAGCTGCACATACGTCCCTTAAATAGCCTGATGGGTGGGCTAGTGAACCATAGAGAGGAGGACCCAGACCCATATGCCACCTTAACCAGTACATTCATGATGGCTAATGTGATCCCACCAAACCCTACTGTACTGCCAAATAGGTGCTACCTGCAGCCATAAGGGCTATTGGGGTTGTAGACAGGTGGGTATAGTGGGTTTTGGGGGTGTTTTTGGGAAGCTCAACATAACCTATAAGGGAGTTCTGGTGAGATATTTATGTGGCACCCTTTTTGTGAAGTTCACACCAGTGCCCTGCTCTGTTGCCATGTCTGGTTGGCCAGTCCATCACAATACTGGCACCCAAATGGTCTTGTTCTGGGCATTTGAGACTTGGATGAATATTTGGTTGAGAATGTGGTATAAAGATAGATGTAATGGGCATTTTCCTACTGCCGATTTTGGGCGTCTAGCACCAAACATCCCAATCAGACTTAGACATGTGGTTTGATGATACCCCTCTATTTATTAAATATCTCAAAAGCAAATTACATCACTTTTCCACATAAGGTGAATCGGCTTCTCTGACTAGTCACATGACATTCCATGACACGTTCTCTTACCATTTCTCCCACAACCATTTCCCATGAAAATCTGAAAGTGCGGAAACTTTTTGAAGAACCCTCATATATCATCTGTTCAAAGATAGAGAAAACAGCTTGTGTAGTTGTGTCACCCTCTTTCCAGCACTGGCTTACAAAAGAGCTGCCTTAAGCTAATGTTAGAGAGAGTGTGACACAACTATATGAATTAGTGGTATACCTGGCTTGGTGGTCACCCTGGGCAGACTGCTTGGGGGGGGGGGGGGGAAACGGGGACATGGAACAGTCGCAGGATTGCAGTCCACATGCCCGCAGCCATCAGCTCTGATGGTTTCCTGTCCTAGAACAGGAAATTGATGTCAGAATAGGTGAGGGCTGGTGGAGCTGACGTCTGCGCGCATGCAAACCACGGCCCCACAACCAGTCCACACACCCCTACTCGTGGTACGCTAGAGATATGAGTTGTCCTCTCTGTCTTTGAAGGGATGATTCACATTCCATGAATGACTGTGGGAAGTGCATTTGTTCTTTCACTATGACCACTGAAATTTGGATGTTAATGTTTGCCCCTGATGCAGGCGTCATCTGAAACGTAAGATCCTTTTACACCAGATGAATAAGCTCTAGTAAAGAGCTCATTACCATACTGCTGTTTCTTGTAAGAACATAAGAACATAAGAAGTTGCCTCCGCTGAGGCAGACCAGAGGTCCATCTCGCCCAGCGGTCCGCTCCCGCGGCGGCCCATCAGGCCCATTGCCTGAGCAATGGTCCCAGACTATCCCTATAACCTACCGCTACTCTTATCTGTACCCTTCAATTCCTTTATCCTCTAGGAACCTATCCAAACCTTCTTTGAAGCCTTGTAACGTGCTCCGGCCTATCACAGCCGTCTTTACATTCTGTCTGTGTATTGGATTTTACTTTTATTTTTGACAGTTTAGTCCATCTGACAATTTTAGCCCTTGGATGAAAGTTATAGATGGTGGGGGAGAGGAGGGAGACAGACACAACACATGAATTTTCATTCCACTACATAGCATATGCAGGCCACAGTTTAGATCTCTCTTATTGCCTTTTTATTTTTCAGATTAGCTATGCAGTCACATCAGAAAGGTTCAGTAATAAGAAAAACTTCCCATCCTTTCTGCGGACAGTACCGAACGATAAAAGGCAGATGGAAGGGATGGTTGAGCTCATAAGCCATTTCCAGTGGAATTGGATAGCAGTGATTGCAAGTGATGATGACTATGGGAGGGGCGTCAGACAGTTTTCGGCACTGGCTGCCTCTAAAGAAATCTGCATTGCCTACGAAGGCTTCCTACCGCTCTATCTGAGCAGTGCCAAAACAATTCAGGCGATCCGTGAGACACTGCGCCGAGTCCAGCAGACTAATGTAAATGTCACTGTCGTCTTTGCCTCTGTCTCCCAGGCTAAAGCTCTTTTTCAAGAAGTCATCAAACAAGGGTTAACCAAGGTGTGGCTTGCCAGTGCATCTTGGGTAATATCTGAACAGATTTTATACCTACCTGGCATTGATACTATTGGAACAGTGATTGGATTCTCGCCAAGAACTGAAGTTGTCCCCGGATTTCAGCAGTACATAAGCCGCGTACTTGCTAAAATGAGGCAGAAAGCCTCTTCAGGGCTCTCCACAACTGTAGCAGAGAGCTTTGATTTCTATGAAAGACCTGATCCCTTTCTAGACTCGGATAATTACCATTTGCCAGAGATGCTGTATGCTTTGCTAGGACACTATGCATACAGTGTGTATACCGCAGTGTACAGTGTGGCTCATACTCTGCACCAGATGCTCAAATGCCAATCAGGAAGATGCCAGAAAACATGTTCCCAGATGTACTCTTGGCAGGTAATAAGAACTTGCTTTTTTAAATGTTAGTAGCCTGCTTTTTAAAGCAGAAGCATAGGCAAATTCATGTGATACTACTAATGCTATTTATCATTTCTATAGCACTGAAAGGCATACGCAGCACTGAAATGTAATGGACAGTCACTGCTCAGAAGAGCTTACAAACTAATTTGGACAGACAGGACATATAGGAGTTGGAGAGTATCTTGCAGAGAGAATGGTATTTTAAGATTAGTGGGAGTTAGGAGTTGAAAGCAACCTCAAAAAGGTGGGCTTTTAGCATGGATTTGAATTTTTTTTTTTTTAATTATTTTTTTTTATTTATTCAATTTTCTATACCGTTCTCCTAGGAGAGCTCAGAACGGTTTACATGGGTTTATTCAGGTACTCATGCATTTTTCCCTGTCTGTCCCGGTGGGCTCACAATCTATCTATCTAGTGTACTGCTAGAGACGGAGCTTGACACATTGACTCAGGCAGTTTGTTCCAGGCATACGGTACAGCAAGATAGAAAGGACGGAGTCTGGAGTTGGCAGTGGAGGAGAAGGATACAGATAGGAGGGACTTACCTGATGAATGGAGTTCATGGGGGGAATCATAGGGCTAGATAAGTGAGGTGAGATATTGAGGGGCTGCAGAGTGAATGCACAATAATGCATTTATTTAATAATAAGGCAGAAGCCAACCCTTGGATTCTATAACGGATGCCCAAATTTGGGTACAATACCAGGATGTACACGCAATCTAATTGATTAATGAGCCAATTAACATCAATAATTGAACGCTAACAATTATTGTCGTTAATTGGCACCAATTAGGGGTTGCATATGCATCTTGCTGAATGCTACTCTATAGTCCTGAGCCTCCAACTCTCATAGTGCTCAACCCATGGGAAGGGCCTGAATTGGTCGAGGCATTCTCAAAAAATGCATACAATGTTACAGAATTCCAGGGATCCATGCCCAACTTGCATGTCAGGATTTACAAAAGAAGCAAAAACCAAAAGAGAGAATGATCCCATGTCAAACACATCAAAACATTTCAAAAGTAAGGTAAAGAAAAAGAACCAATGAAGTCTTCCAATTAGTGGTGTTTATTTCTTCAGTTCATCAAAATATAATGTGGCAGAAAAGTGAAAACTCAACATGGCTGTGTTTCAGCAAAATAATGCCTGCGTCAGGAGTCCAATCGCTCTTTAAGTGCCTGAGGCACCTCAAGCCCCTCCCAAGGGACGGGGCCTGAGGAGTCTGAGCAAATCAGGGCCTTCCACATATCCACATATGGCAGATTCAGATTGGTGTTTGCATTTCACGGGGCACAATTGACGGGGCGTAATTGTCGTGCGTGCACTTGTCCCTGTACGCAATTGTTGGGGCACAATTGTCTTTAGCGGATTTGTCGGTGTGCCGCAAATATGTGCTTATTATAAACTAACTCTCAGAGTGGACAGATTTAGGATTCCTGCTAGCTGTGTTTGGAGTAGAGGAGTAGCCTAGTGGCTAAGAACCAGGGCAACGGGGTTCAAATCTCACTGCAGCTCCTTGTGACTCTGGGCAAGTAACTTAACCCGTCATTATCCCAGGTACAAAAACACAGATTGTGAGCCCACTAGGGACAGAGAAAGTATCTGCATATCCTTTATTCATTTAAATTATTTGTTGAGTAAGCAGACATATGTGGATTCTAACCAATCACTGCTATTGGGAGGTGTTCAGAGGAGGATATAGAAATAGGGGAAAACTTTGGAGAGTTGCAAATGAAGCCTCCCGGCACCACAAAACTAGAAGCACAAACAAGCAGAAGAAAGCCCCATGCGTAAGAGTTGTTTTTTGTAATATACAGAAGGTGCCAGCTTGTTCTTTAACTATGCATTATGTGCTTTTTATAGTTGTTGAAAGGGATTAAAGAAGTTAATTTCACCGTATTAAACACCACCTTCTACTTTGATGAAAATGGCAGCCCCAACATTGGGTATGACGTTGTTACTTGGATACATAAGGGGAAGGAGCTGAGCGTTGACAAGATTAGTCAGTACAGCGAAGCGCTGGATGACATCAATAGCAGCTTGATCGACTGGCAGACAGCGGGGAACACGGTAAAGGTCCCATTTTGTGCTATACAACCTGTTTATCTCTTCATATTTTAATGTAATTATGTGTCCACTCTGGGGCACTTTTTTTTTTTTTTTTGTAGCTGTCTGAACTGGATTAGGCATTGCATTAGGTTAGTTGGGCTTGGGTGGAATTGCTGAATTCCTAGAGATTTCTAATTATGTACAGTTCTTTGGAAACCACCTAAGTTGTAGGCTGTGCATGATTTTTTTTTTTTTTTAAATAAATAAAATTTACCCTTTCCCTTTTACAAAACCGTAGCACAGCCGTGGCGGTAACAGCTCTGATGCTGCTCACGCCATGAACTTTACAAAAGACTGTCTTCGAGCTCATATCTGATTCTCAGACCCTTAAACTCTGCCTCAAGTTAAAATCATGCAACTGCATCCTGGACCCATTTCCCTCCTACCTATTTGAGAAAATCCCTGCACAGGCCATCACATCTCTTACCAAACTCATAAATTCTGCCCTATTATCAGGCCTATTCTCCACTGAAATGGGACACATCGCATTGACCCCTTTACTGAAAAAAGCTGACCTAGACCCCTCCATACCATCCAACTACCGTCCAATAGCAAATATCCCTCTCCTCACCAAACTGCTCGAGTCTATCATATCTACCCAGCTCTCTTCCTACTTAGAAAGATTCTCCATCCTCTTACCTTACCAATATGGCTTCAGACCCAACTTCTGCACTGAATCCCTATTGGCCTCTCTAATCTCTAAGGTTCAGCAACTGCATTCTCGTAACAAGTTTGCTGTCCTTCTACAATTCGACCTCTCCGCAGCTTTTGACGTTGTCCACCACGACATTCTAATTTTCCAACTCTCCGAGATAGGCATTAGCTCCATAGTTCTTGATTGGTTCTCCAAATTCTTGCGCTCCCACTCTTACATGGTTAACATGAACGGCACCTCATCCTCCCCCTGGACCCCGTCTTGTGGTGTCCCACAAGGCTCACCCCTCTCCCCAATCCTCTTTAACATATACATGTCCTCCCTGAAACTACTCCAACTATCCCCCCTTGAAACTCTTTACACTTACGCTGATGACATCCTCGTCCTCCTTGAGACCGACTCGAACCTCACTAACCTCTCCACAAACATATCCTCATGCATAAAGAACCTCCAATCCTGGGCATTCACAATGCATATGAAACTAAACGAGTCCAAAACAAAACTCCTTTGGCTCGGCCCAAAATTAGACCATCTACCTTCCTCCATCCCATTGTCCTCCGGCCCCCCATTACAGCTCGAGTTCTCAAGCAAAGTTCTGGGTGTCACCTTAGACTCTTCTCTATCCTTCAACGAACATCTCCAATCCCTGGTGAAGAAATGCTTCTTCAGCCTTCACATGCTAAGGAAAGTCAGACCCTATTTTCACCAAAAACACTTCGCAGTCCTAGTACAATCCATCATCCTCTCCAGATTGGATTATTGCAATTCTATCTACCTCAGCCTAACCAAGAAAAGCCTCCACAGACTTCAGCGGATTCAGAACGCCGCAGCTAAGCTTGTTTTCGCGAAAAGCAAATTTGATCACGTCTCACCACTCCTGTCTAAGCTCCATTGGCTCCCAGTAATCCCCAGAATCCACTTCAAATGTGCGTGTCTGGCCTACAAGATCCTACATGGCATCCTTCCTGCCGTTATCCCTCTATCCTGGAACTCCCCAACCCCTACTTCCTCCAGATCCTCCCAAATTTTTAAACTATCCTTCCCTTCCATAAAAGGTATTTCCCATGCAGGCAAACTTGGGTCATCCCTCCCCTTTAGAATCACTGAGATCTGGAATAACCTCACCTCCCCACTCCGAACCTCAAGCTCCCTCCAACTCTTCCACAAACACCTAAAAACCTGGCTATTCTCAAAACTGTAACACTTCCTCCCTCTTAGGCCTTTCACCTTCCCCCTTTACACCTAACTCTTTAATCTCTCCACTGTAGTTCCTCTCTCATCCTTCTTCCTGTAAACCGTGCCGAGGTCCGCATTCGTGGAGATGGTGCGGTATATAAACCCAAGGTTTAGTTTAGTTAGTTTAGTTTAGATATGGGGGAAGGGAATGGGGGTGCGTGCATGGCAGGAGGGAGCGGGGAAAGAGCGTGTGGGGGTGGAAAAGAGGGCAGGGAGGGGCGCCACTGCCCTGGGCGCCTCTCACCCTCGCTATGTCAATGGTCACGGCAGCTATTTTGAGAGTAGAGCTGTTACTGCCACGGCCGGCACTAAAAACACGTTTTGATTACTAAAATGAAAATAAATCATTTTTCTTACCTTTATTGCCTGGTAATTTAAAAGATGGAACAAAATGCTTAGAAAAATATGATCACCAAGCAACAAAAGGTAAGAAAAATGATTTATTATAATTTTAGTAATTGCAATATGTCGGTTCTGAGAATTTACTTCTGCTATATATATTGCCACTGTACGAGTATAGAAGGAAATATGCGGGTGGAGAGACATACACTTTATGCGATTAAAAATTTTAATCGCAATTAATCAATGTGCAGCCCTAATTATTAGTCCTTTGTATCTCTCTCCATGATACTAGTACTCACCTACTGCAGTGAGAATCTGCTATAGAAAGGAATTCTCTCTTTTCTAGGTCCCTCCATCACGGTGCTCCAAAGCCTGCAAACAAGGCCAGATTAAAACTGTGAAGGGTTTCCATTCCTGCTGCTTTGACTGTATCGACTGCCTGGAAGGAACCTTCCAAACTGCCGAAGGTGAATAGCTAAAGTGATCAGCATTTTATGAGCTATAGAGGACCACATTAGCAGTTTGGTTTACACCTAAGATGGGCATAATGTCACATGAAAACTTCCAAGTGATGCAGACACCTCAAAATATTTAATTTTCTCTCTTTGTCAGATTAGGAGGAGCATAGACCTTAAGTTGTCGATACTGAATATTATTGACTGCTGGTGATGTGATCAATTGTACGTAATAAATCTTAAGACTGATCCACAATTATTTGCATGAGTTTGACACGAATGTATCAACCACTAATAATTGTCTTGACCAATAGAACTGATAAAGAATGATCATGTTGGAGATGCATGTTGGAAACAGAATCACATATTTTTACCAATCTCTTCCAGATGATTTCCATTGCAAGCCATGCCCTAAGGGTGAGTGGTCCAGTAACAGGAGCACTAGCTGCAACAAGCCAACTTTTACTTACATGGAATGGAGCAGTGCAGTAGCAATAGTCTTTCTGCTTCTCACTGCTGGGCTCCTGCTCTTGCTCACGGCCATCGCCATCCTCTTCTTGAAACATCTGCACCTGCCAGTCGTGCAGGCCGCAGGGGGTAAGATGAGCTTCCTGATCCTTCTGTCCCTGATGGCACTGTGCAGTGGCGTAAGCCTTTTCATCGGAAAACCCACTGACCTGGTCTGCCAGATCCAGATGCCATTTCTGGCTCTCAGCATCACGACCTGCCTCGCAACCTTCCTGGTGAAGTCCCTCCAGCTCATCGTCGTCACAGATTTTAAAAACCTGCCTCCCTGCTACCTTGACTGGTTGAAACGCAGAGGCGCGTGGATAATTATCACCTTGAGCATCGTAGGTCAGGGTCTGCTTTGCATCTGGCATTTGCGCATCATAGTTCCTTTGTCCGAAGCATACTCCCCAGTCACTTTTCTGGAACAATACCTGATGTGTGGCAGAACCCCCTTGCTAAACTTTGCCTATATGTATGGCTATAATGGATTACTAGGTCTTTCTTCCTTTGTGTGTACTTGTCTGGCACAAAAGCCTCTTAAAAAATACAACCTGGCTCGAGATATTACCTTTTCAATGTTGGGGTACCTTGTCATCTGGGTTATTTTTGTCCCTGCTCACGCCAATCTAAAAGATAAGGCTCGTTCTATTCTCTACATTATGACCATCCTCACCAGTGCATTTGTTATCACTGCAGGCTACTTTTTGCCAAAATGTTACTTTATTGTTTTTAAACCTGTAATGGTAGATTATTTCCAGATCTACATCAGCTAACCCAAATCCAGCGACGCAGGCAGAGGCAGCAAGCGTGCTTTGTGATCCCCCCTCCAGTTCATTTAGGGTAGGGTTACCAGACGTCCGGATTTCCTCTTTTGTAGAGAACATGTCCGGACGGCTTTTTAAAACCCGGTACTTTGTCCAGGTTTTGAAAAGTTTTGAGCTGGGAGCGACATCAGGAATGCATCTGCGCATGCACAGATGCATCACGGTGATGTCACAGGCATGCACGCATGCGGGTGATGTCGTTGCATCACCACCTGCGCATGCTCAGATGCCCTCCTGACGCTGCTCCAAATAAGTGAACAGCTTGAGGGGGCAGGGCTGGGGCGTAACTCGGGCAGAACAGGGCGGGGGCGGGCAGGTCTGGGGGTGTGGCCATAAGTCCAGATTTTACTCCTGTAAAATCTGGTAACCCTAATTTAGGGGCCCTTTTGCTAAAACACGTTAAGAAATCAGCTTAGAGCATTTCATAGAAACATAGAAACTGACGGCAGAAAAGGGCCACAGCCCATCTAGTCTGCCCATACCAATGACCCACCCCCTAACTCCCTCCATGAAGAGATCCCACGTGCCAATCCCATTTTTTCTTAAAATCTGGCATGCTGCTGGCCTCAATTACCTCTAGTGGAAGACTATTCCAGCGATCAAGCACTCTTTCGGTGAAGAAATATTTTCTGGTGTCACCATGAAATTTTCCACCCCTGAGTTTCAACGGGTGCCCTCTTGTTGTCGTGGGACCTTTAAGAAAAAAGATATCTTCCTCCACCTCGATACAGCCCGTGACATATTTGAACGTCTCGATCAAGTCTCCCCTCTCTCTGCGTTCCTCGAGTGAGTAAAGCTGCAACTTATCGATCTGTTCCTCATACGGGAGATCCTTGAGTTCTGAGATCATCCGGATGGCCATTCTCTGAACCGACTCAACTCTCCGCACATCTTTGTGGTAATGTGGCCTCCAGAATTGTACACAGAATTTCAGATGGGGTCTTAATGCAGTCCTAAAATAGTGCTTTTTTTATTTGTTCTTTTGGGAGGTCCCATGCTAATTTTTCCATTAGTGCATGGTACCTGCAAGAGTATTAGGAGACTTTATACCAAGCTACTCTTGCTCGTGTCAGCTCTACTCTCAAAATAGCTGCCGTGACCATTGACATAGCGAGGGTGAGAGGCGCCCCTCCCTGCCCTCTTTTCCACCCTCACCCGCTCTTTCCCCGCCCCATCCTGCCATGCACCCACACCTATTCCCTTCCCCCGTATCTCTTGTAAAATTCATGGTGTGAGCAGCATCACCAACTTGTTGCTCGCGTTGGCTCTCCCTCTGACGTCATTTCCTAGGTGCGGATCCAGGAAGTGATGTCAGAGGAAGAGCCAAAGCTGGCTCAGCAGCAGGTTGTGGTTGCTGTTCGTTCCAAAAATGTTAAAGAGGTATGGGGGAAGGGAAGGGGTGCACGTGTGCAGCAGTGGGGGTGGGTGGGGGCGGAGAGGAGAATGGGTGCCGGCACCCTCACCAAGACGGTGCCCGGGGCAGACCGCTCCCCCCTCCCTCCCTTTACTATGCCACTGCCCATGACCTCTTGCAGCAGACTTGTGAGATTACCACTAGAGGTCATAGCAGCCATTTTGAGAGCAGAGCCAGCATGGGCAGGAGCAACTTGGGATCACTCCTGCCCTGACTATGCCCTAAGACCACCAGGAATTGTAAGATAGGCCCAAGGGGGGCATTTACCTGTGGACGGGAGAGAGAGGGAACTCCTATTTGGAGAGGAGGGAGATAAACAGGACAAAGTAAAAATTTTCGGTTTCCACCAAACACGTACAGTCAGTTTTGGCCATAGCCTTTCAGCCAAAACCTGGCAGAAAACAAATTTGGGGCCAATTTTGGCATAATAAGTGAAATTCTGTCGGCCTTTATGTGGGAGGGCCTCAGCAATCTATTTGTTACATATAACTTATGACAATTTCCATCTTTCTGTATTTATTTATTTGCCAGTCTCTGTGCCACACTATCCGTAGTACTAAGCCAGTGGTTTCCAACCCTGTCCTGGAGGACTACCAGCCAGTCAGGTTTTCAGGATAGCCGTAATGAATATGCATGAGAGAGATTTGCTTATAGTGGAGGTGACAGGCATGCAGATCTGCCCCATGCATATTCATTAGGGCTATCCTGAAAACCTGACTGGCTGGTGGTCCTCCAGGACAGGGTTGGGAACCACTGTACTAGATGGTTTACAACTGTGTAATAGCAGCCTCCATCAACCTTTTGTTTCTCCTGTGATTAAGCAATAAAATATCCCATCGTAGGGGAGGGAATCAAGATGGCGACCGAGTGAGTCACGCTTTCAAGTGGCTCCTGCACTATACTGGCTAATCTAGCTTTTCCACAGGAACTTTACCTCTTAGCATGCCTAAGCGCAGGGGTAAGTGGAGGAGCATTCTTCCTGCCTCCTCTTCCACTTCTTTGATGTGACAGGTGGCAATAACAGCGTATGCTGTTCCAGTTGGAGCGGGTGCATCAACTGACTGAGGTGTGCAGACCTCAATCTTGGAGGGCGAAGTTTTGCTTAGCCCTTTGGGGCCTGGAGTTTCTCTGCGTCCTGGGACGATGTCGGGGATGCCTTCAACAGCGCAGGAAGCACTGGAGCTGATGTCTTTGTCGGCATTGCAAGTTTCACCCCTGACCCCAGATATGGATTATAGCTTGCCGACTTTACCACAGTCGGCATTGGAGTTCAGAGGAACTGAAACCCGGAATGAAGCAGGGAAGGAGGAGGCGAAACCATGTGGGGAGCCACCTGGAATATCTCTCCCTGCTCCCCTGATAAGACCAGCGGTGATCGACATGGAGGCGATCTGGAGTGGCTTGGAAACCCTACACAAGGTATGCTCCCAGTTTGTTGCCTCAGTACAGAATACTAATTTTAAATTTAAAACTTTTGAAGAGACATTCCAAAAACAGTCTGATAGAATGGACAAATTGGAGAAAACAGTGGCAGAAGTGAAGGTTTCTTCTAATTTACAACTGAAGGAAAAACTTTTGCTCACTAGGAAAATAGAAAATTTGAAGAATGCAAATAGAAATTTGAACTTAAGATTCTTAAATTTTCCTGTCTCCAAATTTCAATCACCTAGAGACTTACTTCATTCCCTTTTAAATTCAGTTTTGAAATTTCATGAAAATAATATGCCACCGTTACAAAAGTTATATTTTCTTAATTTGCCTAAAGAGGATAAAGAAAAAGGAGAAGCAGCACCAGGAGAATTGGATTTCACTGGTATGCTGGAGACATCCCAGGAAATTGTGGGTAGAGCCACTTTATTGGTGACTTCAAGATAAAGAAGCAATTCTTCGTCTATTTTATAGGACTGATAATGTGGAATTTCATGGATTCAAAATTTCGATTTTTCCTGATGTATCGAAGTGGACACAATCCAGACGTAAGAAATTTCTGGCTTATCGTCAATCTGTTTTGAGTTTAGGAGAAACTTTTCAGTTACGTTTTCCTTGTAAATGTTGCATTACATATCAGAGTAACAAAAATATTTTTTATGAACCTGATCAATTGAACTTTTTCCTTGAGGGTAAAGCAACTAAAAGAATTCCAGAGACTTCCATGGAATCATCTAACCAGGCCATTAATTAATGGACTTCAACTGCACTCTGTAATCTGAATTAATTTAGATTATTTCCTGGAATCCAACTTCCCTTGGATGTGATTGATTCTCTCTCCTCATGTGTGGACTTTAGGTTTAGCTACTAATGTGGAATTAATTTATAGCTCGATTATTGGTTTCTTTTTTCAATTTTTTCAATATTTCCTTTCGAGTGTTGTTTTATTACATTACATTACATTAGGGATTTCTATTCCACCATTACCTTGCAG
Organism: Geotrypetes seraphini; assembly: GCF_902459505.1. Lineage (NCBI taxonomy): Eukaryota > Metazoa > Chordata > Amphibia > Gymnophiona > Dermophiidae > Geotrypetes > Geotrypetes seraphini. The sequence continues at coordinate 20,213,551 of NC_047098.1, forward strand.
TTCAAGGCGGATTACAAAAGAATTATCAAGGAAGTATTATGTTCCGTTAGATGTAAAGGATGGTTGGTGGGTCATGAAGGCTGCGATATCAAGTTGGTGGCCTTTTTCATGAGTTGTTTGTGGATTTAGCATTTGGAAGGATAAGGCTTTGAGAAATGAGAGAAAGTTGTCTACTTGTTTGGATGATTGATCTTCTAGGTGTAGATTTAGGTCTCCTAGGAGTAGGTTGTAGGTTGCTATTAGTGAGTTTTGGTATATGAAGTCTTCCACTTCGGTTCTTGCTAAAGACCAGTTTCCCGGCGCTATGTAGCAGAGCATGCAGTTTAGTGTGTCTTTTATTGTGGTGCTTGAGAGTTGGCAAGCTAATAGGTCCATGTACGGGTTAGATGTTTTTTCAATTCTCTGCAGACCACTGTAATTTTGTATCCTTGTGGGCAGACTTCAGTTATTCTGGGGTCTGTGTCGGAGGTTAGCCAGGTTTCTGTGAGGAAAAGACAGTCCAGATTTTCGTGTGTTATCCAGGTTTTTATAAGCTCTGTTTTTGGACCTAGCGCTCTGATATTTAAGTAGGTGCATGTGAGTGTGGATATCTCTGTGTGATAGTTTTGAGTTGTGTTTGGTTATATAAGTGATTTGGGGTGCCGGTGTGGTTTAGTCTTAGTGTGTGTTGGTCTTCTTCCCCATGCTGTGGTAATGGAGTGTAGAGTGTTAGATTGTAGGTTTGAGTTTCTGTCATTTAATGTTTTCCTATTTTGGAAGAGAGATTTATTTATATCTGTAGCGGGTGTAGGGGGGAGGTTTGTCTGGGTTTTGGAAGTCCCTGACCTGGAGGGTATCTGCTCATATGTGGACATTGACACAATGACATGATACATATGCACGCATGATGTCATTGCATCAACGTCCGCGCATGAGCAGACGTGGTCCCAAGCTCGGGGAGGTTCATGTGGGGGCGAGGCTGGGGGCAGAACGGGAAAGAGCTGGAGGCTGAATGGGGCGAGGCTAAGGGCGGAATGGGGTGGGACCAGGTGTCCTCTTTTTATATAGAGGAAATCTGGTGACTCTAATCAATACCTCCTCTTTCCTACTGGCCATTCCTCTCCCTTTGCACGCAAACGTCCTTCTAGCTTTCACCATCATCTTTTTCAACCTGTTTGGCCACCTTAAGACATACTATTGCACTCAATTCCTGCTCTTCTTTCGAGCACAAAAGTTCTTCACCCCCTAAACTTTAAGCCTATATTTTCATAGGAGGTATACATTTAGTAAAGTTTAAAAGAGGCTCTATTGGGAGGTATGTTTAGATTGGGGTAGGAAAATGACATATGCATTTGTTATTCAAATGTATGTTCTAATCTAATCTAGTATTTCTTGAGTCACGCTATGCCTAAACAGGTTCAAGGTGACTTACAATACAAGGAATAACAGAATGTATATGCTACATTATAGCAGTTTAAGGAGAGGAGAGTTATGAATAGAGTAATGGGGAAGGGAGGATTGAGGTTCCATGACTGTACTGGTGTAACACTTGAGTTGAGCATGGAATTTAGAGACACTAGGTATTTTGAGTTAGTTGTCTTTGGTATGTATGCTTTCAAAGAAGAGAGTTTTTCATTTTTTTCCAGAATCTGTTGTAGAATGTTTCCATCCTGATGTCAGTTGGGAGGTTGTTCCAGGTCTTGGTGCCAAGATAAGTGAAAAGCAAGTTGAATGTGCATCTGTATTTAACTCCTTTGGGAGATGGAAGGAGTAGTTGAAGCGATTCCAGTTTTTTGATTGATGTTGACCAGAAATTGATGAATAAGTTTACGAGTTGTTCAGTGGTTTGCTATTGCTATTGGCTGCTGGCGCAAATAACAGGAGGAAAGTGCACAGGTCCTATAAGCGAATGTACATTATATTCATGAAAAGGGAAGGGGTTTCTCTCAGAAAATTTAGCTACAAAATGTTGAAAATGGGTGTCTGGATGGACTGTTGAAAATTGTGCCTCTTTATTTTAAATGAAAGAAATCCTATCTTTGGAACATTACAGGAAAGCTTGCTGGATTTGCTCTATGAATAATGTAACCAGGACATTTTAGAACAGAGCAAAGGTCCCGAGATTTGTGCAGGAGTGATTTATGTCTAGTGTAAACAATTCTGAATGAAATTTTTGCCAAAATAATGGTATAATTTTTAAAATTTAATCTAATACACAACTTATTAATCGCACTATACCAAAAAGGTTCAAGGCGATTTACATTCAAAGAAGCTGTAAAATCTATAGGAAAATCCAAAAACAATCAATAATTAAAATATCATCATAACATGAATATTACAAGTCATAGAAAAAACTTTTCAAATTTTTACAAAACCTTAAGTAATTGATGATTTTATAAATTATTAAATATAAATCTGCCCAGCTTTTGGCATCCCTTCTTCTTCTCCATGGCATGGTCAGGGTGGAGCGCTGGCCAGGGGCTCCTTCCCTTAAGTATGAATGCCTTTGACTTGATGTAACCCAGTGCAGAATAATAGAGACAGCTGGCTATTTGCTTCAAGCCACCCTAAAGGCAAATGCATCCAAGCAAACAGCCACTGATTTCCATGTTCTGATTTATTCAAAAGCGTTTCCGACGTGTGCTTTTGACTCATGTCTGGAGACACAGGTGCAAGACAGACTCCCATTAAAAATGTCTCCCTTCGCCATACTGAGCATTGTCATGGTTGCCATTCTCCAAATGTGTGCAACAGGTTTGGAGAACAATAGCATCAATGATGAGATGTTGAGGGGTGGTAGATTCAGGGGCAATGTTGGGAAATTCTACTTTACGGAGAGGGTAGTGGATGCCTGGAATGCGCTCCCGAGAAAGGTGGTGGAGAGTAAAACTGTGACTGAGTTCAAAGAAGCGTGGGATGAACACAGAAGATTTAGATTCAGAAAATAATATTAAATATTGAACTAGGCCAGTTACTGGGCAGACTTGCACGGTTTGTGTCTGTGTATGGCCGTTTGGTGGAGGATGGGCAGGGGAGGGCTTCAATGGCTAGGAGGTTGTAGATGGGCTGGAGTAAGTCTTAACAGAGATTTCGGCAGTTGGAACCCAAGCACAGTACCGGGTAAAGCTTTGGATTTTTGCCCAGATATAGCTAAGAAAAAAATAAATAAATAAATTTAAATTGAATCAGGTTGGGCAGACTGGATGAACCATTTGGGTCTTTATCTGCCGTCATCTACTATGTTACTATGAGATGCTTGTTCTACTCAGTGAGTACAAGATAGGGGGATTATTTCCCATTCATAACCAAGCAAATGTTCTGAATAACCGCAGCCGACCTGAGCTGATAAGGAAAGATGCATTCTGATATCAGACTTACCTTACCAAACCCTTCTGGCCATTAGTTACTTGACCCCACAAGAGAATCATATTGTCTAGCTTATGGAGTATCTAGCACAGAGGAAAGAATGCTTTTTCTTTTCATTGCACCCTGAAGGACCATGGAAATCATTTCTAGAGATGAATTGGAATATTTTCTGAGTGCAGCAGGGTGATCTATCATTCTGCAAGCAGCGGTGGCTGCCCTAACTCCTAAGTGATAATAATTGGAAAGCGAGACCAGGGACAAGTCTGAACTTGATCAGGACCCAGGAACTGTTGCTGTAATTAACTCTTCTGTACCTGTAATTCTATCCCTTTGCTGGGGAGTCAGTTTATGTATTTCTTCGGTGCACGCACAGATTGCTTCTTGAATTCCAAGATGAATCTGTAGCTAGAGACAGGAATTTCCAGACAGAGCACAGTGGATGACAGTGTACAGACAGAAGATGGATAGATGCAGGTGCTAGAGAAATACATAATGGAAATGCCACCACAAACAGATAATAGAGAGGTAGTATAATGGGTTCTTAGTTTACTATACTAGAACTATATCATATCAAATCAAATCAAATCTGAACTTCTGTATATCACCTTTCCAGTACAGATTCAAGGTGATTTACAAGCAAAGAGACCCATACAGTACATGGGGAATTACACAGTTGAGAACATGATAATTACATTTTTAGTTGCACAAGTGAGTACAGAGACAGTAGAGAAGACTTACAGATATATTAGTATGCAGATATAGTCAATAAGAAACATGATAATTACATTTTACAGTTGCTTAACAGGATACATAGTCGGAGGAGGGGTTTGCAAGAATATTGAAGTGTTTGGTAAAGTGTTTAAGTGGTTGAATAACAGAGTTGAGCAGTTTGAATTCTTTAGGGGTTCAATAGAGAGATGATGTTGGTTGTAGGGATCTATCAGATAGGAATATGTCGAATAGGAATGTTTTCAGTTTTATGTTGAATTCTGAGGTAGTTTGCCTCTGTTCTAATAGATGTAGGTAGGTCATTCCAGGTCATAAGAACATAAGAATAGCCTTACTGGGTCAGACCAATGGTCCATCAAGCCCAGTAGCCCGTTCTCATGGTGGCCAATCCAGGTTACTAGTACCTGCAAAAACCCAATGAGTAGCAACATTCCAGAATCTCAAAGAGAAACAACATTCCAGAATGCCAATGAGAAGCAACATTCCACAATCTCAGAGTAGCAACATTCCATGCTACCAATTAGAGAATGACACGGTGACTAAATTCATCACCGTTCCCGTCCTCGCGGATAACCGCGGGAAATAATCCCATGTCATTTTCTAGTGTCTATTTCAACCTCAGTCCTTCTACACCAGCATTCTTCAAAGCAAAGCTTGTGGGTCAGTGGTTGTGCCCAATTATACTCTGATTCTTCCCTCTCTCCTTAAAGAATGACATGAAGATGGTTTCCCGTGGTTATCCACGGGGACGGGAACGGTGATGAATTTTGTCACCGTGTCATTCTCTACTACCAATCCAGGGCAAGTAGTGTCTTCCCTCATGTCTTTCTGAATAATCCTGGTGACAGTGTGTGTGAATAGTGAATTAAATATTCATTTGTATTTACTCCTTTGGAGGATAGTATGATCATTTAGTGGCTTTCATGGATTCTGAAGGATGAGAAAAAAGATTTGGAAAAGAGGAAGATTATTGACTCAGAAGTGTTGGCAGGAAGGGAATGAAACATTATGCATGATAGTTTGAATGTTATTTGGGCATTTATTGGTAGGCAGTGAAGTGTGCGATAGTAATCTGATATGGTGTCGTATATTTTAGATTACAAATTAGTCCTATTGCTGTGTTCTGTATCAATTAAAGTTTGCGCATTAGTGAGGAGAGAGAGTTACAGTAGTCCAGTGGTGGTTGTAGACGTAGGGTCTGATCAAGTTTTTTCAGTATTCTGTCCATATATCTGTCTGTCTGTATCTATTCTCCCAACCCTTCAGTTTTGTATATCTGTATGGGTGTGTATGCATGTATACAAAGTTCTGTGGGGGGGGGGGGGGGGAGGGGGTATATATCTATATGCATACAAATATACATATATCCAAAGCTGAACAGTTGGATGGATAGAGATGGAGACACAAACAGATAAAAAGATCTTCAGTTTTTTTCCATATATTTCCACAGCTTGCTGAGATGTAGATGGTTTTGGGTGGGAAGCTATATTGCTGTATCTGTGATTTAGTTTCTTTATTAACTTATGTGACTTTATATAGGGCAGTTGATTAATGCATAATATGTATTATGGGGGAGAATTCTATAAACAGCGCCCAAAATTAGGCACCAGAAAGATCCACACTAAACTGTATTGTGCAAAGGATGACCTACATGGAATGACCTTTACAGAATATTGTGAGCGACATTGCTGAAGGGTTAGAAAGTAAGATTAGCCTTTTTGCAGATGATACCAAGATTTGTAACAGAGTGGACACTCTAGAGGGAGTGGAAAACATGAAAAAGGATCTGCAAAAGTTAGAAGAATGGTCTAACATCTGGCAAATACAATTCAAGCAGTGGAAAAGTGCTCAGAGCGTCTGCTTGGCACTACCTGTGGCTTTGCATCTCAGCGCGTTGAATGAGTTGTATTGCAAGTGTCCCCTGAGGAAGGCATATATATGAATATAGGATTTCTCATTGGTTGAACTGACGTCCTCAATGGAGGCTGTGCCACAAGAGACATTAGTGGGGACTGAATGTCGGCTTCCCTGATTCTCAGGCTGCTGCTTTAACCACTAGGCTCATGATTTTGAGCCCAGCACTTACACTGGGCTAGCCCTGACGTTCACTTTAATTTCTGTATTTTTTCCATAAGTATTGTTTTCCTGTACAGTCTTCCTTGAGAGAAGTGCTACCACTGAGCTAGCCCCTGAGTGCATAAATTTTAAAGATGCCTGGGGTCTGAATAACACATTTTGTTCCAGTTTCCTCTGTCACACATCATGTTGGTGCCAGAGACATATTGGCAGAAAATGGCCTGCAGTACTGATATAGAGGACCAAGATTTTAGTGGTTTTTTTTACAAGGTGCATGCACATTCTTAGTATGTTTTTACCTAAGATTAATAACTTAACATAGGTGAAATGTACTTAGATATAGGACCTAGAAGTAAGGAAAATGTCCTCTTCATTATGGAACTGCTCAGCTTCGATATTTATGGACCTGAATTTTATAACAGGACATCTGTATGAGAAGTCCCCCAACTCCCTTATATGTCCTGTCTGTCCAAATTAGATTGTAAGCTCTTCTGAGCAGGGATCGTCTGTTGCATGTTGAATGCACAGCACTGCATATGCTTTTCAGTGCTATAGAAGTGATAAATTATACAGTAGTAGTAATAGTAGGGCTGCACTCAAGAGGAGAAGCCACAGCCAGGGCCATATTGTGTCTGTAGTAGAGAATGACACGGTGGTAGGTACAGTTGGATGTCATCCATGAAGAAGTGAATCTGTATTTGATATTTGTGGGCTATGTCTAAGACAGGTCTAACGTATTTATTGAATAATAGGGAGGATAGCAGAGCCCTCTGCAGAACACCGTATTTGATTGGTTTTGGTTTCAATAGCATGTCATTGAGCAGAACACTTTGGGATCTGTTAGTTAGAAAAGAGGTGAACCACTGTAGTGGAATGTCTTGGATTCTAACTTGAGAGAGCTGTTCAGTGAGGCAAGGATGGTCAATAGTGTTGAATGCCGTGCTGAGATCGAGTAGCACCAGAAGGACCAGGGGGGACAAGTTCAGGACTAATGTCAGAAAGTTCTGCTTCACACAGAGAGTGGTTGGCATCTGGAATACTCTCCCAGGGGAGATTATTGCAGAATCGACAGTCCTAGGCTTCAAAAGCAAACTAGATGCATATCTCCTTGAGAGAGGCATATAAAGTATGGTTGGCTATAAAATAAACCAGGTGTATACCTGGCAGGGCCTCCGCGTGTGCGGATCGCCGGACTTGATGGACCGAAGGTCTGATCCGGAGATGGCGCTTCTTATGTTCTTATGTTATGTTCTTATGTTCTTATTTGAGTTTCCAGCAGTCATCGATGATGTTGAGAAGGACGGTTTCAGTACTGTGGAATTTCCTGAATCCAGATTGGAAGGTGGGTAGGGCTCCTTGTTTGTCAGTGAAGGAGTGCAATTGGTTTAATACTGGTTTTTTCCAGGATCTTGGAGACAAACGGTAGGTTAGGTTAAGGTCTAAAGTTGCCAGGCACGTTAGGGTCAAGAGTGTTTTTTTTCAGGATTGGTCTGATGACCGCTGACTTCCAGTTTGCAGGCACTATGCCTGTTTGTAGAGAGGTGTTGATGAGAGGAAGGATGGAGTCTATAAAAGCGTTTTTCACCGCCACTAGAAGATGAGGTGGACAAGGGTTCAGGTTGGAGTTGGAAGAGCGAATAGTGTCTAGTATCTTGGTGATGTCGTCATGCGAGACCGTTTCGAAGTGAGTTAGGTTCCCAGTTGTAGTTTGTCTGAGTTGCGGAAGGATGATGACTGTTGCACGGTGGAGTCAAGGTGAGACCTTATTTTGTTTACTTTATCCACAAAGTAGTTAGCGAGCATTTCGCTGTCGAGTGTGGTGTTAAGGCATTGGTTGTCTCCTTGCGATGTATCTTGTTAGTTTGATAATTTTTTTTGATTTGTTGGGGGGTCCTTAATAGTTAGTTGTTTGGAGTAGTACTTCTTTTTAGCCTCTAGGGTGTCTTTTTTATATTCTTCATGCAGTACCTTCCATTTGGACCTGTCACTGTTAAGCCTGGATTTGTACCATTTCCTTTCTGCTCTCCTTAGTTCTTGAGTCATCGGTAAACCAGGGGAGGAGTATTTATGGGGATAGTATTTGATCTCTTTGACTGGGGCTAGCCCTTCGTATAGGATTTTTACCTCAGTGTGCCAGTCTATGGCAGCCTTGTAAACAGACTGAGAATTTGGTTTTGATGTTCCCACTAGGTTTGAAAGGTGGAGAGATCCTCTAAGTTAATAGTGTCATTGTTGTATATTATCTTATGCAGGGGTTGCTTCCTGGTTGACGGATGATTTGTTGTGTAAGTGTGGTTGAATGTGATCAGTTGGTGATCAGACCAGGGTACTGGTTTGGGGTTTGCTTGGTGTCTTTTTGAATAAAGATTAGATCTAGGATGTGGCCTGCAGAGTGAGTCGGCAAGGGGACCATTTGCTTGAAGCCTAGGTCTGATAGTGAAGTGATGAAGTCTGCTGGGGATCCGGTCTCGTTTGGGTAGTTTAGAAGTTAAAAGTCTCCCAAGTATGATGATGTGGCTGTATGTGATGACCAGTTTGCTAAGGTCAGATAACAGGTCATCTAAGAGAGTTTAGTGCTCTTGTCTGGGCTTCCTTTTACTGTTTTCACCAAGCCACCTGATTCTTTTAAAATAGAAAAGAAAGCACAGACATTTATATACACTGCTCCTGCTCAGAGCTGTACCATAGACTGTGCAAGCAGTGCAGTTGCTTATGGGCAAATATGAAAGGATGCAAAATTGTTTCTAGCCCACAATCTCCACTCACTAGTGGTGGCAGGGTTGTGGGCAAGAAAGCAGGGGATGCCAGTGGGTGAATCACCCAGAGCACAGCTATAGCTCAGTACAGTTGTGCTCCTGCTCTCCATAAAAAAAAAAGAAGCGAGTTTTGAAACCTGAGTTAAGCCCCTGACATCTCCACTGCCCCCCATTCTCCCAACATCTCCAGACCCCTCTTAGTCAGATGAGAAAATGGCATCCTAGATCTAATCTTTATTCAAAAAGACACCAAGCAAACCCCAACCTGTACTACCAAACCAGTATCCTGGGGCAGATTGCAGTGGAGAGAAGATGCAGACACTGGCGGCAGGAAATCGCTACCGCTGCCCGGCAACTTTTACAGAAAACCAAAGGTAGATGCAGCTGGGGGGGGAGGTAGAATGGGAAAAATGCTAATTGTGAGGAGAAGGGTGAAAGCATTAGATGCCAAAAAGGGGAGTGGCAGAGAGGGCCAGCAGTAAGATGCCGCTCCTCCAAGAGTGCCGCCTGAGGCTGCCACCTCAGTTGGCCTCATTATAGAACAGCCTTGATGATAGGCAATGCCTCTGGCTACCTAACAGAGTTGGCTATCCTGCTCCAGGGTGCCTCCAACAGATATTCCATCAGAAATCTTTTCCACTTAAAATTCCCAGCAGGCAACAATATAAAGTCTATTTGGCAAATTACCTTATCCATCCAAATACAATTAGGAAAATGCTGGAATGAACTACGATCTTGTGACCATTATCTCACGTTCAGAAAACTTTTTAAAGCATTTATGTACCAAGAGGAACCAATCCTGAAGTAACCGAAATGGTAATTGTAAAAGCCCATTCCTAAACTGTCTAATCAATGCAAGCCATGGGAAAAAAAACAACAAAGAACCAACGATGACTTACTTGTACTTGCAACTATGGGCTCCTTTTACAAAGGTGCGCTAGCGGTTTTAGCACGCGCTAACCGCTACCGCCTCCTTTTAAGCAGGCGGTAATTTTTCAGCTAGTGCACGCTATAACACGCGCTAATCTTGTGCATGCGCTAAAAACGCTAGCGCACCTTTGTAAAAGGAGTCCTATGTTTTTGTATCTATGACCTAACTGTGTTAATAACTGTACTGATCTACCTGTACTAGCAACTCTATTGAATTTCCGCATCAAACTTTTGTGACCTCCTGGGTAACTGACTCAACCTCTTGTAATGTAATCCGACCTGGTTAAAATAAGTAACGAATACAAAGAGGGAATTTATGTTTGAAAAGATGATAAAGTACTTAATCACCAAGAACGACCTACACGTTAAGCCTTTTCTTTAGTGTTATTAGTTAAAATAGAGATCTCCTTGTCTCATTAATATACTTGTTTCCCATGGGAGTGTTTTGGTGGTCTAAGGAGGAGTTTAAAAAAGATAAGTGACTAAAAGAAAATGAGTTTTTTCTTTTTGTTCTAACATGTGATTCTAGTTTTTCCTTTGATTATTGTTAATATGAATGCTCCGATTTCCTGTCACAAGGGGATTCTTGTAAATTTGGTTTAAAATGCATAAATAAATTAAAAAAGAACGACCTTTTTACTGAATTAATGCACTTTAGGCCTGGCTTTGAAAGGCCAGAACCACCTCCCAAGAACGACCTTTTTACTGAATTAATGCACTTTAGGCCTGGCTTTGAAAGGCCAGAATCACCTCCCAAGAACGACCTTTTTACTGAATTAATGCACTTTAGGCCTGGCTTTGAAAGGCCAGAACCACCTCCCAAGAACGACCTTTTTACTGAATTAATGCACTTTAGGCCTGGCTTTGAAAGGCCAGAACCACCTCCCAAGAACGACCTTTTTACTGAATTAATGCACTTTAGGCCTGGCTTTGAAAGGCCAGAACCACCTCCCTGCGGTCGGAACAATCTCTGAGCAAAGATGAAAACTTTTGGAGTACAGAAGTGATACGAAGGAAGAGGCGGGGGGGGGGGGGTGAGGAACAAGAAGAAATGGATGGGTGAAGAGAAGGTGACAAAACAGTATAATTTGATGATTCATTATGCGATTAAAAAACAAAACTCAAAACCCCGATCCTGGTTTTAGGACGGTCTTATCTTATCACTAAACGAGAGAAAGTAAGCGGCCCACTACCCCCTCTCCCCCCCCCCCCCCATTTTAGGTCGAGCGTTCCGCCGCCAATTTGGCCACATGCCGAAATGGGGAGGGGCTCCGGCGCTGCCCCCTCCCCAGCTGCCGATTGACCTCCCCCCAAGCGCGGGCAGTCAAAAAACACACGACGACGCGACCGTTTTCCTCACAGCGCGTAGGAAGCTGAAGCGTTTTGTGTAACCTTTCTGCTCGACTCATCGACTGGACCAGGAAGGTTCTTCCAGCCAGGGGGGGAGGGTAGGTGGATGGAATCCGCCCTTTAGCTTTGGAGGATCCGGGACCCTGAAGAACGAAAGCAGTCCGTCCGTCCCCGCCCACCCTCCCCGGGGGACTCGCTGGAGTTTCGGAGCGGGCGGGGCAGATGCTAAAAGCGAAGGCGGGAAACCCGGCGGCGCTGTGAACATGGGGTCGTCCGCGTGCCCGAGGCGGCAGAAGGGGCTCGTCCAGACGGCGTTCTGCCTCCTGGCTCTGCTCTGCCTCGGCTCCGGCCTTTTCCTCTACGCCCACCTGCAGCAGCAGATGACGAATTCCGAATCGCTGGCGCTGAAATACAAGCAGCAGCAGGAAGCCCTGTCGGGCCAGCTGCAAGGTCGGTACTCTTTCCCCCCCCCAGCCCCCTCCTCTCTTTACTAGTTCTATGGTGCCATGGCTTTGTGGATGCTTGAGGCCCACTCCCCACTCCCCAAATGTTGAACCAAACTTCTTGGCAGTGTCCAGGCAGAGGCAATTTCCACTTGGTTTAGCACCCCCCCAAATCATCTGGAAAAGTTGGCTCCTAGAGGTTCTTGAGGAGACAAGTTTGCCCAAGAAGAGGTTAGGCATTTATTTGGGTGAAGCTCTTGGCAGTTTGTCTGTCCATGGGCAGCGTAGGTACAAATACCTGAGACAAATGAGAGTTGAGGGACTTGTCAGTAGGACACCGACTTGGATTCACTTTGCCACCCTGATTCACTAACCTTACTCCCAATCCGATCCGCGCATGCAAATGGGGAGGGAGTGGCATGCAAATGGAGGAAGGCAGCGATTCACTAAAAAAATTTCAGGAACACCGACTGGGCTGGCCGATCAAAAAATAAGCGACTGCTGACTCCCTTGAGCATTCTTTCCTATGGTCCCCTGTAAGCAACTAGCTGAGGCACATCGCCTGTTCACTGTCCTGCGCTGTGCCGCCCTTCCTCGCAGTGCCAGCCCCTGATTTTAACCCGCGGGTTTAAAGCGGGGCTGCATTTGGGGGAAAGGCGGCAGAGAGCAGGAGAGTCGGGGCGGCACGGACTTCATTTCGGTCTCCTTTTTAAAACAACCGACCATCTGAGTCAGCTGCCGTTTCAGTATCCTTTGGCGTGGTCCTCTTCCCCTTCTGTGCCAGAACTGTGGTTAATAAACGCCAAATTGAGCCCATGATGGGGATTACATCGCTTTTCTGTTTAAAGTGGAATAAAGAAAGAGCTACGAAAGGGCCTTAAGAAAACCACCACAGGAACAGCCGTGTTAAAACAAAACAAAAAAAAGCATATTTAAAAAATTAAAAAAAACACCAAAAGTTGCTACAGAGGGCATGTGCAGACCATCTACGGGCAAAGAAGATGGTCGATGCATTCGTCAGGATCGCTCTTCAGTGATCCATGTGGTCGGTTTGGGGTGTGCCTCCCTTCGGCCTAATTAGCATGCGGACGCGTTGTGAATCGGGCACCCGGCCACCTATCGGGTCCGTGAGGTTAGTGCATCTAGACCAAAGTCATAAAGAGCATTGAGGGATTTGCACCTTGCTTGTTGGCTCGGGTACTACTGCTCTTGCAGCTGGGATCCTGTGTGTAAAATCGTGAAAGGAAAACTTTTTGTAAAACTTGATCGTTCCTGTGGAGCAGCTTTCTGCTAATTTTAGCGGTCAGGCAGCATGGGATTTGAACCTGTTGCTACTAGACTAGGCCAAACAGGAGTCCAATTTTTATGAATCCTATTCACTCACTCAGTCTCTCTCTATTTTTTTTTATATAGTATAGGATATGCTTCAGTGAACATTATTTTATATTAGATTTCAGCACCCAACCTTATGTTTCTGAACATTTGAAGTGTTCAGTACTATTCCAACTGCATGCAAGCCGCTGCTAATTGTTACTGGGGACCATCATAACACTTCCAAGTCCCCTTATCCCCACACAAATAATGAGCATAAACATTTGATAAGGGCAATGCACTTATCTGCTTAGTTGCAGGCACTACAGTACCCCAGCCAAATTTCTTGGATCTTATGAAATTTTTCAGCGGTAAGAGCGGATAGTGTAACTGGTTTTAAGAAAGGTTTGGACAAGTTCCTGGAGGAAAAGTCCATAGTCTGTTATTGACAAAGTCAGGGAGGGAAGCCACTGCTTGTCCTGGATTGGTAGTATGAAATATTGCTACTCCTTGGGTTTTGGCCAGGTACTAGTGACATGGATTGACCACCGTGAGAACGGGCTACTGGGCTTGATGGACCATTGGTCTGACCCATTAAGGCTATTCTTATGTTCTGTCTCATAGAAGGAGAGGAAAACAACTCTCACCGATAGAAACATCCCATAGGCTTCTTTCCCCTTGCCCTCTTAAGAACATTGAAGAGGCCAGAAACCAGGCCCACTTTGGATAGAATTGACCAGATCTCATCGAAAGCAGTGGACAAACTTAGTCAGTGTTTAATCAGGTTGTAGGGAAGCTTTTCTGTATCTTTTGACAAGCTTTTGAGCGTTAACTTTGAGAGTTAACTGGCTGCCCCTGGAAGCAAGAGTACTGTTCAAATTTGCCTGTCTGTTTCAAATCCATTCAAGGTTTGGCCCCCTTTTGTCTGGTTTCCCACTTCAACTTGGACTGTTCCATCAGGCCTACTCACAGGGTACACATGTTTAGCCACCCAACATTAAAGGCCTGCCGATTCAAGAGATATCTGGGCAGAACTCTTGCCTTCCAGGCAGGCCAACAGAACGGTTGGCTGGGTATCATCATTAAGCATGCCTCATCCTTCCTTAACTTTAGAAAACTAGTTAAAACAAACCTGTTCAACCGATTTGTAACCAAGAACTCTTAATGCCTTACCATGTACACTTCCTACATTTAAGTGACGCCTCTACTCTGTGTCTGTCACTCTGACTTACTCACACTCAACTTGTATTCGCCCTCTCCACTTGTACTTGACGATGTCACTGTAATTATTTTTGCTGATTGTCCAGCTCTTCTTGTTGTCAACCGCCTCAAACTACCATGGCTTTGGCAGTATATAAGAATAAAATTATTATTATTATTATCAGGTCAGTGAAGAAATAAAATGTCGGTTCACACACTAATCACAACTTTCTGAATGGGAGAGTTTCTCTGTGCTGTTTTTGAACATTTGCACTTGGTATCTCAGCCATTTGGAAGGGTCAGAAAAGATCCCTTGATAATACAGGCAGTCCCCGTGTTACAGACGCCCGACTTAAGTATGACTCGTACTTAAGAATGCGGTTGTGGCCTCATTTGATTTTGCTGAGCAATATTTCCAGTGGCATAGACTCCTACATTTCTTCTGCAGCAGATCATGGCCACATTAGAGGGAACACTGGTAGGGACAGTTGGCCCTTTTGTCACCTGGGAGCAGAGGTAAGCAGCAAGAATCTTAAGAGCTACAAGCTCTGAGTTAACATACAAATCCGACTTAAGAACAGCTTTAAAAATGTAATGTGTTCTTAACCCGGGACTGCCTGTACCTGTGATGCCCACTGAGCTTTGTGGATACTGTTCACAAAGTCTGTACTCTGCAATGCTTTGCAGGGGCTGAGTACTCAATGGAAGAAAAGGGGAGGCAGATTGTTCTTTAACCCTTTCAGGACCAAGGGACATATTTGTCCCATAACTTTAAAATCCTATCAATTTTGATTGGGATAGTCTACAGTTCTAAATTTGATATGTACGGATTCCATAGGATACTGCCTTTATGTAAACAAACTGGTTCCGACATTCATTCATTAGCGTCGTTGCCAGATTGACGAGAAGATTCACTTGCCACACTGTCCATAAGCCAGAAGTGTGATTTTTTTAAAATAAAAATAATGATATTTCACAAAAAAAAAATCAATTTTTTGGCATCTGCAAGCCCTTTTTACCATAAAAATGTCGTCAAAACCACAAAAATTGGCCTACGATCCTTATGGTCCTGAAAGGGTTAATCGGTTGGAGCCAATCTTGCTTCACGTTAGATTCAATATACTATGTGACTCGAATATACCTGGTGAGGTGTCAGTCTTTAATACTTTTGCAAACTCCTTTATCCACAGACCAGGTACAGCCCTGGCAATAGTAATTGTAAGTCTTGGTACTAGACAACTTTGGACCTGTCTGAAAGACATCAGTATTTTCCACTTTTATTTATTCATTCAGTTTTCTATACCGTTCTCCCAGGGGAGCTCAAAACTGTTTACATGAATTTATTTGGTACTCGAGCATTTTTCCCCGTCGCGATCTAATGTGCCTAGCCAATAAGCTGATACAGTTCTGGACCTATTTAAGTTGCCACTTGAGTTGCTTTGAGAGTCTGCGAGTTCAAGATGTTAACGATTACTTTTCCACTTCGGGGCTCACTAAATGGCTTTCAGATAGCAACAACCTGCTAAGAGCTGACTTCAGTGCTGAAATGCACTGAGGTACCCAGGTTGCAGATTATAATTTGCCTCATTCTTGATTTGCGATTTTCTGTTTTGATGTTTGAAAGAACACAAACCTATGGCCTAATTTACTGACAGAATGGGAGGAAAGCAGGTGGACAGTTATTACAATAAACTTCCTTAGCAGCATGATTTGAAGAAAGCCAGTGGTGTACTAAGGGGGGGCACCACCCCAAGTGCCATCTTGGTGGGGGTGCCAGCCCCTCTCTCTCTGTCTCTGCATCCCCCATGCCACACTTGCGCCCTCCCTCCCCCCATCTCTTTAGATCTTCGCCAGCGTGAGCAACTTCTCCGGTCTACTGCCCGCAAATTATAACCAGCCTGGCTCCCCTCTGAAATCACTTCCTGGGTACCTTTTACCCTCACTGCATAACTGGTAGTGGGGGATTTTCAGAGAGGGTGAAAAGCAAAGTCCTTTTCCTTGTATAAAGTCAGATGCCTTTGGGCATGTGAAATCCCAGCATTCAACCACTCAAGACAATGTGTGTTTATAGTACAAAGTATGAACTGTGTTTCCCCAAAAATAAGCCCTAGTCACCGGCAGCAGCAGTGCTTCCCCCGCCTGCCCATGCTTTGTTCCCCGCCCACCCACCCCCACCCTAGACCTCTGCCCAAGCTCTGCCATAGACCTGCTTCAGACCCCACCTCCACAATATTAGTACTAATTTGTAATGCCATTTCTTCCATTTCATTCTTCATATACACACACACAATATAACTTTATAGTCTCTTTCCCTCCTTCCAACCCCCCTCCAGTGTGGCTATTCTTATGTTCTTATTTTTTTTTTTTAAATTAATCTTTATAAAGTTTTACCATGCTTTATTTTACTGAAAGAGGCTGAAATGTTACTTCATGGTTTGTTTTGTTTTTGTCTGTACTTTCAATGGGAGGGAAATTACTGTCCTTAGTTAATTCCTAAATCTTGAGGCATGTTTCTCCCTTTTCCATTCAGAAATCCTACCCATTACATAAACATACTCATTACAGCAGTTCAGCACTGAGCTGTAATGGGTAGGATTTCTGAATGGAAAAGGAGGGGGGAGTAGCATTGTATGTTAAAGATCATATTAAAGCCACAACAATTGCCTGATCTGCAGGGCAGGGAAGAGGCTCATTGGATCAATTTGGAAAGAGGGAATAATAAATATATTTATATTAGTGTGTTATACAGGCCTCCTTCACAGACGGAAGAAGTGGACAGAGATGTAATAGTAGACATCAGACTACAATCATGTGAAAAAATTAGGACACCCCATGAACTGTTCAGTTGTTTCTTAAGAAATATTCACATATCAATGTCAAATCTTTTTATTATTTATCTCTGGAAAAGAAAGTGATGTAATTGCAGGTAAACAACAAAAAATTTTCCTTGATTTAATTATCACTTCCTTTTCCAGAGATCGCAGAAAGAGGAAGCCAGGAAAAAATATCTGGAAAAGTTAGGAGAGGCTGGTCAAGTAGACAGGAAAGCACAGATACAAATGGAAGAAAAATTAGCTGACATGGTAAAACGGGTAGACAAGACTTTTTTTTTTTTTTTTCTTCTTCTATGTATCGGTGATAGAAAGAAGTGCAAAAGTGACATTGTGAGATTGAAAAGTGAAGGGGAGAAATATATAAAAGCTGATAAAGAAAAGGCTTTATTGCTTAACAAATATCTGTTGTGTTCATGGCTTAAGCTCTGGGAGCGGGACCACAAAAGACAAATGTGAATAGGAATGGAGGAGTGGTAGACC
Organism: Geotrypetes seraphini; assembly: GCF_902459505.1. Taxonomy (NCBI): domain Eukaryota; kingdom Metazoa; phylum Chordata; class Amphibia; order Gymnophiona; family Dermophiidae; genus Geotrypetes; species Geotrypetes seraphini. Next base: position 20,231,005 of record NC_047098.1, read on the forward strand.
CTGATCGATTTTCAGAGGATTGTGTTTGTGAGGAGCCAGCTAAATTAAAGGTAGGCAAAGGGATGGGGCCAGATGGTGTATATCCAAGAGTGCTGAAGAAACTTAGGGAAGTTCTGGTGGCTCCGCTGACTGACCTTTTCAATGCTTTGCTAGAGTTGGGAGTGGTACCAGAGGACTGGAGAAGGGTGGATGTGGTACCTCTCCATAAAAGTGGAAGTAAGGAAGAAGTAGGGAATTATAGGCCAGTAAGTTCTGGCTTCTGTGGTAAGCAAACTAATGGAAACATTTTTAAAACCAAGAATGGTGAAGTTTCTGGAATCTGGTGGATTATAGGACTGGAAGCAACATGGATTCACTGGAGGTAGGTCTTGTCAGACAAATCTGATCAACTTCTTTGAATGGGTGATCAGAGAATTGGATAGATGACATTAAGGTGCTGGTTGCCTATGTATTTTATTGTTTTTATTTTTGCTTTGTGTTAATAGTGTTTTGTATTGTGTGTGTATTTATTGTTGATTTTGTATATATTCTTGTATGTAATTATGTAATTTATTGCCAATTTTGTATGTGATTTTGTAACCCACCCTGGGTAAGGGTGAGATATAAATAAATCAAACCAAACCATACAGGGAGTGCACTAGATGTGGTATATTTAGATTTTAGCAAAGCCTTTGACAGCATTCCACATAGGCGTCTAATAGATAAACTGAGTTTTATAAAAGAGAAGAATTTTCAGCAGAGCGAATCTTGGGAGTTATTAATACAGCAGCAATTTGGAGGTTCCTGACGAAGGGGTGCTCCGAAAACTGAGCTCAGTAGAATCGGGAGCTGCAAAAATTTCCTTTTTCCGGGGCGACTGACAAAAAGTTCACATACGGCAGCATATTGGCCGTTTTTTTCCAGCACAAGATAAGGTGGTTTTTTGATTATTGTACTTTCTAGCACTCGGGAGATTGGTCTTCACTCATTCTATTATTATTTGCTTGCTCTCATTCTATCATTTGAGTGTTTTTTACACTCTGCATTATTATTACTTATGCACTTCGGAAGATCCTGTGATGGTGTGCTGCATTGAGCCTTGGGCTCCTGCACGAGATAAGCATCGAACACTTTGCATTTATCTGACTTATGCAACCCGCACCAAGGATTTCCAAATCACAAAATTATTATTAATAATTATATAATTTTATGAGTGGACTCTGTATCTCAGGGAATCTTTTACAAAGGCGTACTAGCCGATTTAGTGCACGCACCCATTATATTCTATGGACGCATTAGCATTTAGCGTGCACTAAATCGGCTAGCGCGCCTTAGTAAAAGACCCCCTTAGTGCATACTTGAGCTATCATATAGTTTAACTTTGAGGTGTTCTTCCTCAGGGTTTTTCACTTTGATTGATTTTATCTTATATGACATTTATATCAAATCACCATTCACATGTCATCTCACTCAAATACACACACATGTAAAAATCCTTCACCTTATACACACTTCCTCCAATGTTATTTTCACATTGGATTTTAACATGAATCCGCAACGTCCAGTTTAATTTTAATAACATTACTCAATTACTTGAGTCTTCAGATATGTTTTTTCATGTAATCCGCTTAGGTTTTAAGCGGAATAAAAATTTTTAATAACATTGCACAATTACTTGAGTCTTCAGATATGTTTTCTCATGTAATCTGCTTAGGTTTTAAGCGGAATAAAAAATTTTAAATACTGCTTTTTAATATTATACGGTTTCTTTTATTATTGCAAGAAATAGAAGTATGAAATTAATATGTTCCTATTCATATTAGTATATTTATATTATTTTGTTTCTTAGTGTATTTATATTTTATTTATGTACATTTTTATCATTCACTAGCAGATCTCCCAGTGTTGCCCGGGTATTTATTTATTTCATGGACATCTTAATTTTTAGCAGCAAGATTAGCCCTCTCTATGGGGCTGAACGTGGACTTAAACGGCATCTGGAGTGTCAGTATTCATCTCAGAGACCCCAAAAACTATGGATTAGTACTAATATGTGTCTCTTTTGATTATTTTTACATGTCACCCCCTTCCTACCCCCACAGCATTTGTTCCCAGATAGTAAGTCATTTGTTTACCAAGTTTGGTTGAAATTGCTCAATGTGTTTCAGGCACTGGGCGCTGAAACACAGCTCGTGTTGGGTCAATAAAGACTAGTCCCATTTCATCGAGGCTCTTGATGCTTTTCTTTGGCTATTATTTCTTGTGCTTTTGACCTGTGTTCTTGTCTTAATTGTAATTTGCCCACATCCCTATTTTGACAACCAACCATGTTCAAATCGTTTAACTGTGCACCGTAAGCCCTCGAGTTGATGTGCTTGACTAATACATTGTGCTACTGGCGGGCCTTCCATTTAGGCAAGATTTGTGCTCTATCAGTCTAGATCAGAGGTTTTCAAACCAGTCCTCAGGGCAAATCCATCCAGTTTGTGTTTTCTGGGTATCCCATTGAAAACCCTGACTGGTTGGGTGTGCCCCAAAGACTGGGTTGAAAACCTTCGATCTAGATCTTTGGGGTCTCCATTGGGTAGGGAGAAGAGAAAACACTGAGGACAGGCTTGCAGGGAGGGAGGGAGAGATGGACTGGCCATATCAAACTGTAACATTTTGTTAGTTTGAGAGGCTTACCAAATACACTTCCCCCTCCCCATTCGTGGTTTCGGTAATCGCGGTTTCACATATTCGTGATTTTTTGGGGGAAGGGGAAAAAGAAAAAAAAAACCCCATCGTTAAGTTTTCCCCCCGGCATCCCGGCCTTACCTGGTGGTCTAGTGGGCTTTCGGGGCAGGAGCGATCTTCCTACGCTTCTGCCCCGTGCAGATAGCCATTAGGAAATAGCTGTAGGGAGTTCCTGTCGTAGTCTCGAGAGACTACAGGAACTCACAGCAGCCATTTCCTAATGGCGATCTGCAAGGGGCAGAAGCGTAGGAAAATCGCTCCTGCCCCGAAAGCCCGCTAGACCACCAGGTAAGGCCGGGAAGGCGGGAGGGAGGCGGGGGTGGGTCAGAGCCGGATATTTGCGGTTTTTCGCCATTCGCAGTCCGGCTCTGCCCCTATCCCCTGCGAATCCGGAGGGAGAAGTGTAGTACAGTATTTCTTCCTTAGCCAAAGGACATCAAATTGTATTAGCACCTTCTTTTCATCTCTGTTTCTACTTTGTATTTTCACAGTTGTGTATGAGCACCGATCCAGGCTGGAACGCTCCATCCAAAAAGAAAGAGGTGAACATAAAAAGACAAAGGAAGGTAAGATTTCCATCTCTCTACACCAGGTGTGCCATGAGAGAGTCCAGAATCTAACTTTATTTTAAAAATCCCCTTCATTAGAATATATGACATATACATCGTATACGCAAGAGTCTGTCAATGTTATGAGCGTCTGTGCTTCAGTATACAACCGCCCAGACAAACATCATTCTTTGACGTGATTGGTCCTTGAAAACTAACGGCAAGTCATTTTATTTTTTATGCAGTAGTTATCCTAACTTAAGCAACAAAGCAATCAAGGCTTTGTTACCACTTGGATCTTATCTTTACAAAGTTGGATTTTCAGCTCTTGACAGAAATTAAATCGATAAAAAGAGAAAGTCAAGCAAACAACGCATTTCATAATCCACCATCTGCAGTCAATCGAGTCACGTTTTGAGTTAAATTTGCACTCCAAAATAAGCACATCCATCGCATTGATAGCAATTCTGTTCTATCCACTTTAGTTTCACCGTTGTTACAATTACCCATACATAACTTAAAGAACTTTTAAATAACAGTCAAATTTAATTTTTTTTATTGATTTGCAATTTTATAATTTCAATTACAATGTGCCGTGAAAAACATTTGCTCTGTTTAGTGTGCCGGAGCTAAAAAAGTTTGAGACACTGCTCTACACATACACACAGACAGAAAGGCAGACCCACGTCAGAGAGGCATTCCTCTCTAGAGTGAGATCTTCCGAGGAACTGATGGATTGTGTGCTTGGAGCTTGGCGGTGTCTTTCTGTAGCTGGTTACTTTCTCAGCTGTCAGGATTTCTTCTGTATCTTCTCTTCAAAGGGCCGAGTAAGATATATCTTGTTGGATCACTGTTTTTTTTTTTTTTTTTTATAATCCCTTGACTGTTTCCAATTAGTATTCTGCATTCTCTATCTTCTGCTGCTCTTCTCCTCCAGCCTGATAAAAATTCTTGCGGTGGAATGTTAAATTATTCTCTTATGATCCAGGTCCTTCTCTTCCTCCAGTTAACTTTCCATTCGCATCACTTTTCATGTATTTATTTGGATTTAACTCGCACCTTTTTCTGTAGTAGTTTGAGTTACATCAGGAATTTGCTCACTTAAGCTGCATCTCTTTAGGACCTCATTTCTGATTTGTGTAGTATAATATGAATTAGTATGGCTGTTTTATGGGTTTAAAACAGTATTTCAGCCTATAAATGTGTGAAATGCCTCTTATACAATTAAGCTCTCCTCTCCACATGAAGATGCATGCAATGATGAGAATATGTGCTTTTATATGACTTGGGTGGAGTGTAGCCACAGTTGCGTTTTATGTGCATTGTTGATAAAATATACACATACTTCATGTATGTACATTCATAGCTGCTTCCAAGCAGGTACAATGTATGTGGTTTTATATTCATGATTTCTGAAGGATTTCTGTTGGTATTTTATAAAGAACTTCACTAGCAAGGTAAGTGATTTTTTTTTTTTTTTTTTTGCATTGAAGCAGTTGCACTTCTTAAACTGTGCAATTTGATAAGCAAAAAAAAATATTTTTTCTGATAAATTTGCTGAAAGACATATGGAATAATTCAGTTAAATTTTGATTTATGACCAATGATCAAAACTGAGATCCAGTGGTGTAGTAATGGGGAGGGGGGAGCGGTTTGCCCCGAGCGCTGTCTTGGTGTGGGTGTTGGCACCTCTCCTCTTCTCTGCACGCCTTCCCTCTTACTTTTTCACCAGCGAGAACATCTTTAACCTGCCGCTCACACTGGCCTCGGCTCTTCCTCTGGTGTCACTTCCGGATTTGGGGGCCAACTAAGGAACGGCTAGGAATCGCACACTGGCATCCAATACAGAATCGTATCTGTCCTAAAGAACAGATGCCCTCCCCCCCCCCTGATTCTCTAACATAAGAATTGCCGCTGCTGGGTCAGACCAGTGGTCCATCGTGCCCAGCAATCCGCTCACGCAGCGGCCCTTTGGTCAAAGGCCAATGCTCTTAATGAGTCCAGCCTTGCCTGCATACCTTACGGTTTAGCAGGAACTTGTCCACTTTGTCTTGAATCCTTGGAGGGTGTTTTCCCCTATAACAGACTCTGGAAGAGCGTTCCAGTTTTCTGCCACTCTCTGGGTGAAGAAGAACTTCCTTACGTTTGTATGGAATCTATAGTGTAAACATTTATTACAATGTTGGTGGTTACTTCTCTTTTAGATACATTACATGTATAATTTATGGAACATGTATATTGTATGTAGCATTTATAATTCTATGTATAACTAGGTAGTGATATGTTTATTAAAATTTTGATATCCCGCAGAAGCTTGCAACAGTTTTCTGCAGCTAACAATTAAAACATATATATTCAATAGAGGTAAGAGAGGATTTCCATGACATATAGGAAAGGCCTATGTAATCACACAAGAGGGGGGGGGGGAAAAACACTCCATAAAAAATAATGTTAATATCTTCTTAATAAATATGCTCATTTTGAGAAATATCAGACCCAAAGGCAGATTGGAAAAAAAGTAAGTCTTTAATACTGTCTCGAAAGCTTTGAAAGTCAGACGAATATTATTAGGAAGTTGGTTCCAAGAACTCGGTGCCAGATAAAAAAAAAAAAAAAGCTTTAGGTCTGGTGCATTCCCCTATCTACTTTAGTTTGACTGTTGTTACAATTACCCATACATAGCTTAAAGAATTTGAAATAAATAACTCAAATTTACTTCACCTTCTACAAAATCACCCTAGCATTTTAGAGCTGTTACTGCCATGGCCAGCAGTATGGTTTTGTAAAAGGGGGGGGGGGGGTTAATTATTTCCGGTTTTGCAATCTTATTTCAATTATAATGTGCCACAAAAAACATTTCCTCCCATTTAGTGTGCCAGAACTAAAAAAGTTTGAGACACTGGCCTATCCCATATATGCTTAAATTGATTCCTAGAGTCCATCTTTAGTTTCCTCAAATACTGGCATTTTGTAAACTTGAATTCTTTTGTTCTTAAAATGATGGGTGTGTTTTTCCTGCTCTTTTTCTCTTCAGATTTCTTGGTGTACAAGTTGGAAGCTCAGTTAGCTCTAAACAAAGAGAAGGTAAAACCAAGATTGGCTTAATGATTAGGTAAATTAAAGGGGGCAGTAAATAATCCCTTGCTCTGTAATATCTTTACTTTTTAATAATTGTACTTTAGCTAGATTGTGAGCCTTCAGGACAGTTAGGGAAGTTCCAAGTACCTAATTTTTATTTTTATTTTATTGTAACCCGTTCTGGACTCCTATAAAAATGAACAAATAAATAAATAAAAGGCAAGCTTTCATTGCATCTTGATTTACCATGGGAACACCAATTTGCAATATCTCAGAACCACAGACTGCTGACTACATGGAAACCACCTCACAAGCAGTGTTATTGTTCCACTTGAAAACATTGGGCCATTGGGCTGTATAACAGTGCTCCCAAGGTAGTCTTTTAAGGGGGCCAGCAACTGGCAGTAAAAGAGGGGATCATAGTATCTCTTCTTTTCCCCCCCATCAGAAAACCTTGCTTGAGCTGACTGCCTACTCACAATAGTAGCCGACCTCATAGTAAACCCCTGACTTCTGGTGGAACAATCAGGAGCAATCCCCTGTTTGCTCCTGCTCTTTCCAGCATCTTTTTCCATAGTGGCACTCGTGGTGTTACAGCTAGGGGGTCATGCTTCTAGGAGGAGAGTGTGGTGCAGTAGTTAGAGATACAGCCTCAGCACCCTGCGGTTGTGGATTCAAACCCCGCACTTCTCCCTATGACCCTGGGCAAGTCATTTAATCTTCCACGGCCTCAGGTACATTAGATAGACTATGAGCCCACCAGGATAGATAGGGAAAATGCTTGAAATATCTTTGTGTAAACCACTTTGAGTGTGGTTGTAAAACTACAAAAAGGCAGTATACAAGTCTCAATCCCTTTTCTTCTGTATAAGGGCATTAGATGGGTGCTTGGTTGCCAAAGGAGCTGTCTGGCAGTTTCCTAAGATGTAAACCTTGTATTGAAGGGAACTGCAAAATTAAAAAATAAATAAATGCCCCAGCACTAGTTTTGGAGAATTGAAAGATCCTGAAAATAACAGGATTTTACGTATTTTGCTCTGCTTTGGCCTATCTTCATTATATGTGTGCTGTGTATCCACATGTTTTTTCATCGACTCTTATGATGTGTGTTACAGCAAGATGCCATGAACAGATATGAAGCGCTGAGCTCTCAGCATAAAATTCTGAAGGTATGTAAACTCTGTTTTCCAGATATGTGCTTAGAATCAAGGTGGCAAGATTATGCATTTGATATCCCTCTCTCTTGTAGTATAAATAAGTCATGTGTCTTACTTTTGGTACCTTTTCACTCAGTGGGCCTTATTTATTAGGAAGTATTTACTGTCATTTATTTATGTTTTGGTGTTTTAAAAAAATAAAATTTGAAATGCTTTAAAGTAGGAATTAGTTTTACTGAGCTATATAACATGCTTTGCTCATTCAGGGCCTGATTCTGGAAACGGCGCCTGCCAAACGGGCACCTATCATGTGTCCATCACTGATAAGTGCCACACTCAGAACGCATATTTATTTATTTATGTATTTTTTTTGTAGACACCTTAAATGTAGTCAGCATTTTACAGGCCTACATTTTAAGGCATCTGGCCTTTTATCTGCCCTCATGTTTCTATAACCATAAAGCTCTATGACCTCACAATGCAAGTGTTAAGAGCCTTAGCTTATAACAATAATGTTCTATGACATCACAATGCAGATGTAAAGAGCTTTAGCCTATAGGGAGAGGAGGAGATAGTGGATGCTGCGGATGGGCAAACTGGATCGGCCATTTGGGCTTTATTTGCCGTCATGTTTCCGTTTCTTTTGGTCTGATGCAGTATGGCTATTCTTATGTTAAGTATCCTACTCCTCCCATCTTTGTTCTATGGCAGTGTATCTCAAACTGTATGCCCCAACGAGACGCTGGTAAGAAGGGAAGTGCTGGTGCCGGCTGACTGCTTACAGGATGTCCCTCTTGCGGTGGGAGGCACATCTTGTAGGCAGATAGCCGGCGCCTCTCCTCTTTCTAGATTCCCCGCTGGCAAAGTGACAGGTTCAGGATCACAGCTGGATGGCGTCTGCGCACTTCCGGGTGCCTTCCGGCTGGGGCACCAGGTTTAGTGTACCGCCGGGCCAAAATGTTTGTGGGACACTGTTTTTTGGGGTCCACTTAGGCTCTGATGCCTGCCTAGGCCACTGATCTCTGAAGCAAGCTAGTTCCATTTTACAATGATAGATCTGATAGTGCCCCAAGAGATAGTGAAAGACGCTGAAAGTTTTGTGTAGTCTTCCCCTTAATCTGTAACTGAATAATTTTTTCCTGGCGTTCTTCGAGTAGTCTTGTTTCAGATTCTCTGTGTAGAACAAACAACTTGATGAGTCATCCAGATATATTTGAATCATCTCAATTATTGTGACTAGAAACAGGTGGGCTCCATATATGTAGGACAGGCTGAGTGCATATTATTTTTTTATTGACAGCACAATAAGATGCCAGCCCAGATCCCTTGCCGAGCTGCTTCCTTAAATTATGTTTGGAAGGAGGAGGGAGGAAAGTTTGAGACTGTTCGAATGTAGAACTTGCTTTTTATCTCTCTTCATAGTAACATAGTAAATGTCAGCAGGTAAAGACCTGAACGGTCTATCCAGTCTGCCTATTAGTTACATGCATTATATATTATATATATTCATGATTAAACTCAATTGTCCTTTTTTTTTCTTTGATATTTCTGGGCCATAGACCATAAAGTCCACCCAGTAATGTCCTTAGGTACCGACTATTGGAGTAGCCAACGAAGCGAACTCCAGCGCTTCACTTTGAGATTCTCCACATACTAGCTTTTCCACATATTTACCACCATAGGACCATTGGGGATCCCTGAAGAAGACTTTTTGTCGAAAGTCATGTTGGGTCCTGCGCCCTTAGTGGACTAGGTCCTTTATGGTTTTTTATGTGGATCATTTTAATGTGGATGATATCATTCTATGCATATGATTTTTATTGTACATTTGGAACTTTGATATTCTTAATAAAGTCCAATTAAGGAACATTGTCACTCCACAGTGCTTTTTTGGTTTATTCTGGATTTTCTTCACTGGATACTTTGGGGTCAATTCTCCTTGGTTTTGGTTTGTTCTGATTTCATCACCATGCATGCTGGGACTTGTAGCTTTGATTTTCCAAAGAAAATAAGGAACTGCAAGTTCCAGCATGCATTGAAAAGAAATGTTTCAAAAATGTCTCGCTACTTTTTGGTCAAGTTTTTTTCTCGTCAGTCAGAGAGCCCCAGCAGTAGACAATTTGTTTCCTCAACTGCCTTGTTAAGAGATGGTTGTTTATTAGATCTTAGTATGTGGGCAGAGGCCAACTAATAGTGGCATTTTGGATTTGGGCTGAAACAAAATCTGTGGCTAAAATCTGCAGATTGGTTTCAGCTGAAACCATACCTGAAGGGGACTTTCCCCCCACCCTTGATAGAAAGCACTTTCCCCACCACTTTGTTCTCCTCTCCTCAGGCCCTGGTGTCTTCGGGGCAGGAGCATCCCAAGTTTCTCCTGCCCCTGTTGGCTGCACTATAACAATGGCGGCCATGACTTCTCGTTGCAGTCTTGTGAGACTGCCCTGGGATGTCTCGGCCCCCATTTTTGAATTGGGAATGGCCTGAGCAGGAGCAAGTCACTGCTGTTCAAGCCATTCCAAATTTTAAAATGGGGCAGAGACCTCCTGTAGCAGTCTTGCGAGGCTGCCATTTTTACAGCACAGCCAACAGGAGCGGGAGCAACTTGGGGTGCTCCTGCCCTGAAGACATCACTAACTACCAGAGCCTTTACAAGGCAGGCCTGGGGAGTCATGGGACTGGCCAAGAAGAGAGACCAATTTTATTCTGCTTCTCTGATTGGTGCCATTTTGCATCCTGTCCAGAACCAGCATGAGGATGTGAAGAAACAGCTGCTGGACATGCAGATGCAACACAACAGCCTGAAGCTGGAGCACCGCAAGACCCTGGAGGGCCACAACCAGAAGTACTCCTTGTTGCAAAGGGAGAAAGAAAATGATATCTCCAGCTTACAGGGTGTGTGATCCCCACTTTTTTTTGTGTCTGAGACCTGAGAAGCCTTCCCTAGGCCTGGTGATTTTTATCTCTAGCTCCTCCCCCCCCCCCCCCCCGCCCGTAAGATACACTTGCATGTATTTGGCCTTTTTACCAGGTTGTTATCCCACAAACTACTGTAGACCTTTTGGTGGGAAGGGAAGCCTTGAGTATCAAACTTGAGAATCACCATCTTAATCAAAGACATCTCTTAATCAACAAGATGGTCTCTAATTAACCAGCTCCCCAGGCCATTCTGTCCCCTGCCTCCTCCCAGCCAATGACTTTACAACAGCTGCATTAACCCTGCATCTTTGGGTTTCACTATTCATATTCGCATAGCAAAGATCCCTTTGAGAGAACTTCCGGGCAGGAGAGGAGACTTTATCTGTACTTTCCAGCTCCTTTCTGCTTGAGCAACTGACTGAAATTACTTTTTTTAGCCTCCGGGTTATTGCATACAAACTTCACCACATGCTCTCTTTCTGTTGCTGATTTAATCGAGCCTGTGACGGCATTAGGAAATAATTGTTATAAATCAATGGGGGTTAATGTTCAAAGTGATTTAACTGTCCAGAAATGGCTCCTGGTAGGTTAAATCACCTGTGGGGCTTATCACTAATCAGCAGCACTTAACAGAATCAATGGTTAGTAGCGCCAAAGTGAGACCCGTCTATTTTGGGGACATTCCATGGGCAGATCCAGCACTTGGCAGGTTGTACCAATATTCTGCATTTAACCACCAGGTTAACTGCATAAATAAGAACATAAGAAGTTGCGTCCGCTGAGGCAAGAAGAGGTCCATCTTGGCCAGCGTTCCGCACCCGCGGCGGCCCATCAGGCCTAATTGCCCGAACAGTGCCCCTGTCTAATTTTTCTACTGCCTCTAATCCTTTCCCTATAACTGACCTCTACTCCTATCCCTATAACTGACCTCTACTCCTCTCCCTATAACTGACCTCTACTCCTCTCCCTATAACTGACCTCTAATCCTCTCCCTATAACTGACCTCTACTCCTATCTGTACCCCTCTATCCCTTTGTCCTCCAAGTATCTATCCAAACCTTCTTTGAAGCCCTGTAGCGTGCTCCTACTTATCACATCCTCCGGTAGCGCGTTCCATGTATCCACCACCCTCTGGGTGAAAAAAAACTTCCTGGCGTTTGTTCTAAACCTCTCCCCCTTTCAATTTCTCCGAGTGCCCCCTTGTACTTGTGGTGCCCCATAATTTGAAAAATCTGTCCCTGTCTACTCTTTCTATGCCCTTCAGGATCTTGAAGGTTTCTATCATGTCTCCTCTAAGTCTCCGCTTTTCCAGGGAGAACAGCCCCAGCTTTTTCAGTCTGTCAGTGTATGAGAGGTCCTCCATACCACATAAAAGTCCTATATTTATGCAGTAACCCATCGTTTAAGTGCAGAATATTGGCTGTGTTAGCTGAAACCCAGAAATTAAAGGGAAAATTCTATAAGAAGCGCCCAAAAGTTAGTGTTCAGCGCAATTCAAGTAAAATCGGGTGCTGTTTAATGAATCGCGCTGAGCGGAACCTATTTTGGAGGCGCCCAAGACATAGGCCAACTAAGTTGGGCGCCTCGCTGAGCACTTAAGCGCGCTCAAGAGCAGCGATTCGGCAACGGCGCCTGACATGTAGCCACGCCCACGCCTAATGTGCATAGCACCTATTTTTTTTGGAGGCCGCCTAAATTTTTAGAGGTGCCTTGTTGCAGAATCGCTCTTTCTTGATAGACGCCTATGTTTCAGTTATTGCTGATTAAAAAGCTTAATTGAGCTTGTTAATCGATTTGGATAGGCACCTCCGAAATAGGTGCCTAACATTGTCTGGACATAACCCAACATTGAATTTCCAGGTTTAACGCCGCCAGCAGCAGCACTGTCTGACTCAAGTTTCACTGATTTGGGCAGCTTCTGTTGGGGGACACCCACTACAATTCACAAACAAAAACAATATTAAAATCCCATATTTTAAATAACCCTATAAACCCATATCAAACTCCTTGCTACTTGGATCACCAATTCTATCTAACGTAATTCATTTAAATACTGCTAATCTGGCTATTACCTTAGGAGAATTCTCACTGTCGCTCCATTATAGGGTCCGTGTCCAGACTGAGGGAGGAGAACAGGCTTCTAAAGAAGGCGCAATAAACACATGAGAAATTTGCATGCTGTACCTCCACAGTATGCAAATTTTATCTCATGCATAATTATTGGGGGTATTCTTAAAACCTGACTGGAGTAAGAACTCTGCTTTATAGAATACCAGCTTAACTGATTATAAAGGAAAGGAGGCACCTACTTTGCTTTGAATACTGTATGTCTGAGTCAGGTGCCCTGTAGGCACTTATGTATGGGTGTACTGCTGTACAATTGTCTTCGTACATTTTCCACCAGTATGAACAGTTATAAAATTATCTTGAGGGTTATCCTATCCCCCCCCCCCCCATTTCTACAAATTATCCCCTAAGGAAAAAGAATAAACCTTAATCATTATAATATTCAATTAATGGCCTCCACACCTCCTGAAACCTTTTAAAATGCCCCCTCTGTACTGCAAGAAATCTTTCCATCTTATACATATGGCATACTGAGTTCCACCAGAAACTACAATTCAGTCTAGAACAGTCTTTCCAATTAGTCGTTATTTGCTGAATTCCCGCACCAGTAAGGGTGGGGGGAGGGATAGGTTAATGTATGATTAATTGTATTATGGAAGAGGGATGTCTAAGTATGTATATGTTTGGATAGATTATTTTATTGATATGGGAAGGGATGGGAGGTGGGTGGGGGGGAATTAAAACATGTACAATAATATTGTTTAAAAATGTCAAGTGAGTTATGTGAATTAATTGTAATAATATTGTTCACTTGTTGAGAGAAATAAAAAGGAATAAAGATTAAAAAAAAAAATTACCTTGAGGGCTATGAATCTGCAACTCTGTCCATAATTTATAAACTTACTAGCTGATCACCCGGCATTGCCCGGATATTTATTTATTCCAATCTTCCGGTATCGGATCGATTTTTTTTTTTTTTTTTTTTTTTTTTTTTTTTTACATCACCCCCCTTCCCACCTCCACAGTATTTTTTTCCCAGATAATAAGTCATATGTGTACCAAGTTTGGTTGAAATCTGTCCATGCGTTTCAGAGTTATGCTGGAACACTCAAGCCTGATATTCATTTCTGCTGAACCTGACATTGTAAAGTCACTAACAGAGATGTAATGTGGCTTTTGTTTTCTTGGGCTCTGCACAGTTCTGTGGACACAGATGGCCTTGTATTACGAAAAGAATCTTCTTTCCCTATAGTGCTGTTTTTGCAGGGTTTGAGGAGTTGCTTTTGGGAAACCTTTTACAAGGATGTGGTATCCTTTCTTTAGGAGACAACAGTTTTTTGAAGAGCTGTGTGAATTCAGGGCTGTGACCAGAGGACATCGAGAACACAAGGGAGGTCTGATGCTCAGGAAATACACTGAATTCTCTGTCGCTCCTTGTAGGGGCCGTGTCCAGATTGAGGGAGGAGAACAAGCTTCTAAGGAAGGCGCATCAGGAAATCCACTTACAGCTCCATACGGCTCAGGTAAGAGGTAGCTGCTCAGATCAACAGTCGTGTTTTCTCCCTTGCTCTTTTTAGAGTCTGCAGGGACACAGGGAAGATACAGGCCTTGGCTCAAAGAGACATAAGGAGTCGATGGGAGAGGGATTTGAAGTCATTTCTAATGAGCTTTCCTCTTGCTGGTATGCATTTAGGGTATTTGCTTGTGGAACTTTTCACATCCTTTACACACACTACAGGTGAGTAACTGTCGATGCATAATTATACTGTGGCAATGCCCTTTATCTCCTTAATTTTATAAATGGCGCTTCTGAGTTGTGTGTGTGCGTGTATACGTATGCGCCCAATTTTCATATGCAACTTAATTGAATAATGAGCCAATTAATCCTGATTTGCTTTATAACAAGCAATTAGCATTAATTGTTTTATTTAAATTTACACGTGCAAATTTAGGTGCGCTATCCTAAAATTTACATGTCGTTAGTTTGAGTCATCGCTGCTAAGCTTCCTTACTAGCTGAACACTTCAAGCAACATTTTACAAGCAATGTTGAGCTGATGAGGAAGCTTAGCGGTAGTGCTGCGGTCATCTTCTGCCACCACATCATCTGGTGACTTCAAGGTTTGAAGGGCGGGGGGGGGGGCATTATCACAGATTAACTGGGCGCATCGTAAGGTTTTTCTTTATATTGGAACAGAAAGTTATTCAGAGGGATGACTTCTGGGGTAAAAGGTTAACTTTAAGAGGGTGTCTTGGTATTAAGAGATGAAATGGCCATGATAAACTGTCCCGTGCTGAATTGTCCCATTCTCAGTTTGAGGTTCTGCACCATGATTTCATCGGTGCAAATAGTCTTGCTTAAAGTTAGGTGTGGATCCAGAGTCAGAAAGAGAGGATAAAGTGTATGTGTGACAGTTGTAGTTTAGGAAGGCCCACCCAAAATAAGAGGTCTGGCTGCACTACAGGTATATACACTTTGCTGTGAAATGGAAAAGCTGTGCAGGAGCATGTAGAAACGTGGACATTCTGCACCATGACGTGACATACCTCTGTCCTCTCATCAGTCACAGATGGACGAGTTCAGGCAGTTGAAGGAAGCCCTCCAAAGGATACCGAGTTTCAAGGTGGCCGGAGCAGTTCAAGGGCACTCGCAGCAACGGTTTGGGATAGCTGAGAAGCAGGTGTGTTATCCTGAATCTGCCATGAATATGTGTGGAAAGCACTAGATCGATGGCATGACACTTGGGGGAGGGGGAACAGACAATGTAAACAAACACACTTATGTAAAGTAAGGAAGAAATATATAACTCATTTCTTTAACCGCTATAACTTAACCATCAGCCGCTAAATATTGGCTTAACCAATGTTTAGTGGCCAAAAAAAGGGGATATTCATTGTTGGTTGTTGGAAACCTTGGCTTGAATATCTGGTTTTAATGCTGGTAGTAGGCAGCCAAAGTGCTTCCTGGTGAATATCGGGGAGGGGGTGGGGAAGGGACATGCCTTAAATCCAGCTACACAAGTTAGGGACTTGTGTAGCTGCATTTAGGAGGATAAATTGATCTGACTTGCTCTGTTTTGTGAAAACTGGCAACTTCAAATCCCTGTCTGTGTGCAATTTTGTGCAAATAGATATTTTTCTGGGAAGAGGAAAAAGCTTTTTAAGTAGTTACATATTTAACCCCGTTGAAAGTTGAATTTTTGCTCTTTAAATATGGATCCCAATGTCTGTATCTGATTTGCCTCTTGGGAAGAGTCCCAGATTCTACATGCAGGCATACCTCGGAGATTATCCTTTGTCTTACCTGTTTTACAGATTTTCCGAGACAACGGTCCCGGTGCAGCTTTGAATCCTATCGGAGGAGGGGAACAATTGGAGGGGGTCTTAAAGGGAGGACAAGAAAACCCTAGTTTGAATCTCTTGGGTCAGCCCTTACAGAGTGACCCGGGGAACCAGTTGCAAGGTGGCTCGGTTTTCAGGCCACAGGCCCAGCCTCAAGATGCCAATCGGCAGACTGCCTCTCCAGTGTGGCCAAAGAAAGAGCAAAGCGAGAGCCACGTTGGCAGATTTATGAGAACTATGAACAGCCTACAAGATGGGAACCTGGTAAATTGGCTTGGCTTTCTTTTGTTTCATTTGGTGTGTCTGCGTATGGGAGTGTTGGGTGTGCGTGCTGTCTGCGTGTTAGGGGGCTTATTTAAAATTAGTGGTTGGGGTCTGGGCATGTTTGTCATGAGGGCCTTGTTTTGCCTGTTGCCCCTGTCCCCTGATGATCTTGGATTGGTTCCTCCTTGCGGAGGTTCCCTGTGAGGGCCTTTTAGGGGGGGGCTCAGGTGTTTTTTCTGTTTTTTGTCTTTTCTGGCTTTTGCTTTTGACTGTATTTGTGTTTTCACCTTTGCCTTGTTATTGCGCCCTTCGGGGGCCTTTCCACTTCTAATAAAAATATGTTTAAAATTACCAAAGAGTTGTCGAGATCTTAAGGTGATAAGTGTTGGGTAAATAGAGACATTTTAGCATTAGTTGGGTAGTTAGAAGCATATTAGAGTATATTAAAGGTGTAGAGTGGGTAGGTGGGGTTTAGGTAGGAACTGGTCGTATTAGATAGGTTTTATGTATTTTTTGAAGAGTAGGGTTTTAGTATCTTTCTTGAAGGTTTTGTAATCTGTGGTCGATGACAACAGAATGGTGATTTGTCTGTCTAGTTTAGCTGCTTTGGTAGCTATTAGGTTGTGTGTGAAAAGTGAGTGGGTTCTCCTGTGCCTGGATGAGGAGGATTGAGTTAGTTGGTTATTCCAGTAGGTTGGGCTTTCTCCGTTAATAGCTTTGAGTAGTAGGCAGTAGAATTTGAAGTGTACTCTTGCCTGTATAGGGAGCGAGAGTCATGATATGCTTCTTTGATGTGGTCATATTTTTTCAATGAGAAGATGAGTCTTAGGGCTATGGCAGCGTTTAGAGAATCACACCGGAAATATAGGCCAGGGCTTTCAAGGCCTACAATTCCGGTGTCAACCTTTTATTTATTTATTTATTCAATTCTCTATACTGTTCTCCCAGGAGAGCTCAGAACGGTTTATATGAATTTATTCAGATACTCAAGCATTTTTCCCTGTCTGTCCCAGCGGACTCACAATCGATCTAATGTACCTGGGGAAATTAAGTGACTTGCCCAGAGTCACAAGGAGTAGCGTGGGTTTGAACCCACAACCTCAGGGTGCTGAGGCTGTAGCTTTAACCATTGCGCCACACTCTTACCTTTGACGTGAATCAATTCTGGTACTGGTTTTTTTAGGCGCATTGAAAAATCCAATTTCAAATGTCATTTAAATGGCTTTTTTTAAATTTAGTAATTTCAATTATACATATCAAATGTAGATATACAAGAAAAGAATAACATTGGTGAAACATTTGTATACAAGAAAAGAATAACATTGGTGAAACATTTGTTTACAAGAAATATTACAAATAGAAAAACGAATTCTAAAGTCCACTTCAAGGAGAGATTTGAGAGGATAAACTAAAAATAAATAATTCCTGATGGAAATCCAGTTAGCATCCTAACTATAAACATTGAGATCAATTTTCTGTTTTAATTAGCCTGTTTTTTGGTTGTTTTTTTTCATGTTCCAATAGAAATTTCTCCAAATAGGAATGATCTAAAAATATAAATTTGTTTATTTAAAAGGCAGTTTTCACCTAAGCTTGGGCGCTTACTGGTGCCGTTTATAGAATATGGGCCTTAATAAAAATGCTGCTGCTGTATCTTGACAGATTATGATCGATATTCACTTCCTTATTTTGTAAAACTACATGCCCAAGTTTCTGACTAACTTGCAAATTTTCATGTACAAATTATAGAGCAATACCAGTTGTCAGTGGCGTAAAGAGGGTGAGAGGCGCCCGAGGCAGTGGTACCCCTCCCCCCGCTCCTTCCACAATCCCACTGGCTGCACGGGCCTCCCCACCCCACCCTTCCCCAGTACCTCTTCCCTAGTTGAAGTTGTTGCTTTTGGCGGTCAACAATGTGCTCCTCAAGACCCTGCTGACTTTCCTTCTGACGTCGCTTCCTGTGTGCGGCACCCGGAAATGATGTCTGCGAGAGAGCTGATGGGGATCGCACAGAGCACGTTCTTGACCTCCACAAACAACTTCTTCAACTAGAGGTATGAGGGAAGGGAAGGAGGGCGCTTGTGTGGAGGGGAGGAATGGGAAGAGGAGGAGGAGGGTGTCGGCGCCCTCACCAACGGGGCACCCAGGGTGGTCTGCCCCCTCACTCCCCTTACTACACCACTGCCAGTTGTATGCCTAACTTAATTGTTTAATTAGGTGCCAATTGGCCTGAAATACCAATAATAGCCCTTAAACGTTGAAAACCGCATAGTTCTGCACGTCAGTTTTGTGGCGGTGTAGTAAGCGAAAATCAGTGCCAGTTGTCACTAATTTTTTGCTAGGTGTATAACTAAACAGAGCATTTAAATGCTGCAGCTTGCAACTACGAAGGGGGTGTGTGCATAGGCAGGGGCGACTTGCAGTCACGCATATAGGTGATAATATTCTATACAAGGGGCTGATGAAAAGCTCTCAGCCCAACCTCCATCGAGGGCTATACACAATCCATTGAATATTCCCCCCCCCCCCACACTTTCTTCATTCCGTATTTTTCTGACGGAATGAAAAAAGTGGAAAATTTTAGGGCAGGCCACTTCTCCAGCTACATTGCTGCCAGGAGGCAGTACTTCAATATTGTATTTTTAATTGCTGGAGATTGGCAGCTTCCTTGGAGTCCTGCAGATCTCGTCTGTCCCTTGCAATTGAAAACGTGACAGTGAAACGGCACCCTCCACTGTATGTGGAGGAGGACTCCTCGGCTTTGAGAGAACAGTGCTCTGAGTGTGAGTTACCCAGATGCTAGTCACTTCTTCCGCCATAACAATGGGTCTAATGTTAGAGATTACATTCCAAAAAATGACATAGGCTGATGTTTTGACTGTTGTCTATAGGCTTGGAAGCTACCACCAGCCTTGAAGGACAAAAACAAAGTAGAAAATAAACCACCAGCAAAAGAAGTTTCCACACAGGTGCTGCTTTCAGTGACACCAAAGCCCCAGCAAACAGGAGCTGAACAGGTGCACAGGTACGTATAAGATAGTGATTGGGTGAAGAACATTGGGTTACCAGATATCCAGATTTACCTGGACATTTCCTCTTTTTAGAGGACTATCCAAATGGGGGTTTCAAAACTCAACATTTTGTCTGAGTTTTGAAAACTGTTGAGCTTGGGGCTGCATCTGGAGGGCAATCGCACATGCATGGGTACCCTCCATATGCAGCCCCAAAGAGACGAGGTTTGTGATGGGGCTAGGGTGGGGGTGGCGGAATGGGGCGGGGCTGTGTGAAGAATGGGGTGAGGCCATGCATCCTCATTTTTACTTTAAAAAAAAAAAAAGATAACCCTAGATGAACACTTTTGGATCCGGCCTCAGATCTGTGGCTCTTTGCGGCTTTAGCCGGACATGGTCTGGCCTTGCCCCTCACCACAAGTCAGCCTCCCTTCACCCCTTGTTAGAGAGCACGTCCACTTTGGGCAGTCCTTCACTCCCAGGGTGGCCCACCTCTCTGCCCTCCTTCTTCCTTAGGCTTTTCTTTGGCCTACTTTGAAAAGGCCTTGGTGGTTTAGTGGCGTCTTTAGGGCAGAAGCATCCCCAGTTATTCCTGCTCCTGTTGGTTGCACTTTTAAAATTAAAAAAAATGGCTTCCCATAACCACCTTTTTGGAGTTGGAAATGGCCGAAACCAAAACTGAAAGTCAGCCTGTAATATTAGGCTTCCCCAATGAGCACCAGATACTAGCTATCAGAGCAAGAAACCAGTAACTTCAGACTTAAGAGGCAAACTGCTTTTTTATTCTTGCAATAATAATTTGGCCCCTAAGATGCATCGGGATACAGCTCAAAGATGTACACATGTACCGAACCTTAACAGTTTTTTCTTGATAAATAAATGATTACATCTTAGGGGTATGTATTTATTTGTTAGTGCATCTTAAAAATGTAGGGTGCACTAAAGTGATCTTGATGCACACTAAAATACAAATTAAAGTGCTTTAATAGTACATGTTATGATGCTATGGCGCATGTGAAAAAAATATTGCTATTAAAATGTTATCCCAGGACAAGCAGGCAGCATATTCTTGACTGATGGGTGACGGTACCGACGGAGCCCCGGTACGGACAATTTTAGAGTGATTGCACTCTAAGAACTTGGAAAGTTCTAGCAGGTCGCACCGCGCGAGTGCCTTCCCGCCCGACGGAGGCGCGCGGTCCCCAGTTTCTTAGTTTCCGCGGAACTAAGAAGACGCACTTTTCAACGGTTGTTGGAAAACTTTTTTCTCTTTCGCCTTCCCGCTCGCGTAAACTCGTTGGGAAATATTGTTTCCCTCATTTTATTTTATTTTATTTATTTAAAAAAAAAACAAAAAACTTATTTTGTTTTTCTTTTCATTTTTCGGTTTCGCCCCAGCGGGGCCTGTTGCCACCATCGAGGACTCGGCCTTCGATTTGGCAGAAGCCGTTTTTCCTTCATGCCCCCTCAACCCGGGTTTAAGAAGTGCCAGCAGTGTGCTCGACCAATTTCACTCACAGACCCGCACAACTGGTGTCTGCAGTGTCTTGGTCCTGACCATCAAGCGTCCACCTGCACCCGCTGTGCCACTCTTAAAAAGAGAACTTTAAAAAATCGCCAAATCCAACAGCGATTATTATTTGGTACCGAGATGTCGGATTCGGCGGCACCGGTCCTGACTTCGACCCCGTCGCAGTCGGCACCTGCTTCATCGACACCGCGCCGGCGTCGCATCCCTCAGGTAAGCCGGCTAAGAAGCCTTCCCCACTGGAGCGCCCTCCGGTCTCAGTGGCAGCGAGCCCAATCCTGCCGACCTCGAGGCGCCCGCGGAAGCGCTCCGCTCCGATTGAGGTAAGCCCCTCGACATCGGGTTCCTCTTCGGAGTGTAGAGCGGCACCCAAGGTACCGCAGAAGAAAAAAGCAGTACCGGTGCCTTCACTGGACGAGCGCATTGCCGCCGTCCTGCAGGTGCAGCTTAAAGAACAACTACAGTAGCTGTTCCCTGCTCTTTTGACACCGAGCCTTCCAGTCCCGGTCCGGTCTGAGCCACCGGTACCGGCAGTGGAGCAGCCTCCTTTATCGGTATCCACTTTGTCGGTACCGGTGCATACGGCTTCATCGGTGTCCATGCCGGTCTTAGCGCCGGAACCGAGATCTTTTCACCAGGCTGTGCAGACTTCGGCTCCGACACAGCCTATAACATCTCCCGGTACCGTTTCACAGAGGTCTGGTAAGTCGATGCATAAAACTCGACACCTAGAACCCTCCACACCGGAGTCCCCGAACCGCAGTTTTCAAGTGAGGGACCCTGATCTGTGGGGTGATTCGGAGGAGCCTCTTCTCTCGGAGGGAGAGTGTTCGTCAGAGGAAGAGGACCCTTCTGTTTTAGATCCGTCCTCCAAACCTGATGCAACGTCTTTTACCTCTTTTCTCAAAGAGATGTGTGACTCTCTCTCTATTCCCTTGGAGGCTGAGTCTAAAAAATCCAAGGCATTTCTCGATGCACTGGACTTTGACCAGCCTCCAAGGGAATTTCTCAAATTACCTCTCCATGATATTTTGCGAGAAACTTTCTACAAAAATCTAGAGACTTCCTTGACCATCCCAGGAGCACCTCGCAAACTGGACTCCTTATATAAGGTCATACCTATTCCAGGTTTTGACAAACCACAACTCCCCCATGAATCGTTATTAGTGGAATCCACTCTAAAGAAATCCACGGGGGCTAGTGTGTACGCCTCTGTCCCTCCTGGCAGAGAAGGTAAAGCCATGGATAAGTTTGGCAAGAGGTTGTATCAGAATGCGATGCTAGCAAACAGATCAGGGAACTATGCTTTCCATTTTTCTTTCTACCTCAAGCATCTCATTCAGAATTTGTCATCTTTTGAGAAATACCTCCCTGACCGTAAAAGATCTGCCTTTCGCCAAACTTCTTCATCGCTCTTACAACTGCGCAAGTTCATGGTAAGATCAATCTATGACACCTTTGAGCTGACCTCTAGGGCCACGGCTATGTCGGTGGCCATGCGGCGACTGGCCTGGCTCAGAGTTTCAGAACTCTACGTCAATCACCAAGATCAGCTGGCCAATGCACCTTGCTTGGGGGATGAGCTGTTTGGAGAATCCATGGACTCCACTACTCAAAAGCTCTCAACTCATGAGACTCGATGGGACACTCTCCTTAAAACAAAGAAGAAGACCCCACCTACCAGGCCTTTTCGCCAGCAGTCAGCCTATCAGCGTAGATTTGTGGCTTGTCCTTTACCACAGGCCCCGCAACAACCCAGGCGTCAGAGGCAACAACAAAGGCAGGCTGCTAGACCAGCACAGCAACAGGTGAAACCTCCCCCTTCACAAAATTCCACTCAACCCTTTTGACTTGGTTCTCCAGGACATAGCCAGTCTTCCTCCTTCTGTCCACCTTCCACAGCCCATAGGAGGACGCCTTCTTCATTTCATAAGCCGTTGGGAAATCATTACCTCGGATCAGTGGGTCCTCAACATCATCCGCCACGGCTACTCTCTCAACTTTCAGACTCTTCCTGCCCAAAGTCTGCCAAGAGAGTCTGCTTTGAACACTCCTCAGTCTTCCCTCCTTCTTCAGGAGGTTCAATCCCTCCTCCTCCTGAACGCCATAGAGGAAGTTCCTCTAGATCAAAAGGGGCAGGGATTCTACTCCCGTTACTTTCTAGTTCCCAAAAAAACAAGAGATCTCAGACCCATTCTAGATCTTCGCGATCTCAACAAATGCTTGGTAAAAGAGAAATTCAAGATGCTTTCTCTAGCTACTCTTTATCCTCTTCTCAATCAAGGCGACTGGCTATGTTCCCTAGATCTCAAAGAAGCATACACTCACATACCGGTCAATCTGGCCTCCAGACAGTACCTCCGCTTCATGATCAACCATTGTCATTACCAATACAAGGTGCTACCCTTCGGTCTTGCCTCCTCTCCAAGAGTGTTCACCAAATGTCTGATTGTGGTGGCTGCCTTTTTACGCTCCCACCACCTTCAGGTGTTTCCTTACCTGGACGATTGGTTGATAAAGGCCAATTCTTCTCAGACAGTACTCCAGGCCACCAACCAGACCATCCTGTTTCTACAAATTCTGGGGTTCGAGATCAATCTACCCAAATCTCATATTATCCCCACTCAGAGACTTCAATTCATTGGAGCGGTGCTGGACACAGTCCTCATGAAAGCATTTCTGCCGTCCAACCGTCTTCACACATTCCAATATCTGTGTCAGCAGGTGCTTCCTCAACGTTTCATCTCTGCCAAGCAAATGATGATACTCTTGGGTCACATGGCCTCCACAGTTCATGTCACACCCTTCGCACGTCTCCACCTGCGCACTCCTCAATGGACCCTAGCGACCCAGTGGTCCCAAGCGACGGATCCTTGCTCACGACACATATCTGTGACATCATCTCTTCGTCAGTCTCTACAATGGTGGTTGATATCCTCAAATCTCTCCAGAGGTCTTTTGTTCCATCTACCTCCTCATCGACTTGTCATCACCACCGACGCCTCCCCTTATGCCTGGGGAGCTCTTTTGAACGAATTCCAAACTCAAGGCCT
Organism: Geotrypetes seraphini; assembly: GCF_902459505.1. Taxonomy (NCBI): domain Eukaryota; kingdom Metazoa; phylum Chordata; class Amphibia; order Gymnophiona; family Dermophiidae; genus Geotrypetes; species Geotrypetes seraphini. The sequence goes on from NC_047098.1 coordinate 20,254,683, forward strand.
TTGGACAGCCCAGGAAATGAAACATCACATCAATTTCCTGGAACTCAGAGCGATGTTTTATGCTCTCAAGGCCTTCCAACATCTTCTCTTTCCTCAGATCCTCCTGCTGTGCACAGACAATCAAGTTGCGATGTACTACATCAACAAGCAGAGTGGGACAGGCTCTCACCTCTTGTGCCAGGAAGCCCAGAGGATTTGGGCTTGGGCCACAGATCACCATCTATTCCTGAAAGCTATCTACATTCAGGGAGAACAGAATTCCTTAGCGGACAAACTCAGCAGAATTCTCCAGCCTCACGAGTGGACACTCGATCCTTTCACTCTACAGTCCATCTTCACTCAGTGGGGCACTCCTCAGATAAACCTCTTTGCAGCTCCTCACAATCATCAGCTGCCCCACTTCTGCTCCAGACTCTCCTCTCCTCACCGTCTGGCAGCGGATGCATTTCTCCTGGATTGGTCCAATCTCTTCCTGTATGCTTTCCCTCCTCTGCCTCTCATGCTCCGGACCTTGTTCAAGCTCAAGAGGGAACAGGCCACCATGATTCTGATTGCCCCACGGTGGCCCAGGCAACATTGGTTCTCCCTTCTACTTCAATTCAGTTCCAGGGAACCTATTCTACTTCCACAATTTCCTTCTCTGCTTACCCAGCATCAGGAGACTCTTCTGCATCCCAACCTCCAGTCTCTGCACCTGACAGCCTGGTATCTCTCGGGCTGACTTCAAATGATACTCTTTTGTCTCAGTCTGTTCGTTCTGTCTGGATGCCTCCAGGAAACCTGCCACTCTGCAATGTTACCATCAGAAGTGGACAAGATTTTCTTCCTGGTGTCTTCTTCATCATCATAATCCTACGTCCCTTGCTGTGGAGACTTTGTTGGATTACCTTCTTTCTTTGTCTGACTCTGGTCTCAAGTCTACTTCCATCAGAGTCCACCTCAGTGCTATTGCTGCTTTTCATGAGCCAGTCCATGGAAAACTCCTCTCAGCTCATCCCTTGGTGTCCAGATTCATGCGGGGTCTTTTCAATGTGAAACCACCTCTTAAAGCACCCCCTGTAGTCTGGGATCTCAATGTGGTTCTTTCCGCCTTAATGAAGCCTCCGTTTGAACCTCTTGCTACGACTCCATTCAAATTTCTCACTTGGAAAGTGGTCTTTCTTATTGCCCTAACCTCTGCCAGGAGGGTCAGTGAGCTACATGCACTAGTTGCGGATCCACCTTTTACAGTTTTTCATCATGACAAGGTGGTTCTGCGTACCCATCCAAAGTTTCTTCCGAAGGTTGTCTCTGAATTCCATCTCAACCAATCCATTGTTCTGCCTGTCTTCTTTCCGAAACCTCACTCTCATTCTGGAGTACAGGCTCTGCATACTTTGGACTGTAAACGGGCTCTAGCTTACTATATGGAGCGTACTAAGCCCCACAGATCATCTCCCCAACTCTTTCTGTCCTTTGATCCGAATAAATTGGGACGTCCTGTTTCTAAAAGTACGTTGTCAAATTGGCTTGCAGCGTGCATTTCATTCTGTTATGCTCAGTCCGGACTGACACTGGAAGGTTCTGTCTCAGCCCATAGAGTTCGAGCTATGGCAGCATCTGTGGCTTTCCTCCGATCCACTCCTATTGAGGAAATCTGCAAGGCTGTTACTTGGTCCTCAGTTCATACTTTTACATCTCATTATTGTCTGGATGCATTCTCCAGACGGGATGGACACTTCGGTCAATCTGTTTTGCAAAATTTGTTTTCCTAATGGCCAACCTTCCCTCCATCCCTCTTTTTGTTAGCTTGGAGGTCACCCATCAGTCAAGAATATGCTGCCTGCTTGTCCTGGGATAAAGCACAGTTACTTACCGTAACAGGTGTTATCCAGGGACAGCAGGCAGATATTCTTGCGTCCCACCCACCTCCCCGTGTTGGCTTCTTAGCTGGCTTATCCTAACTGGGGACCACGCGCCTCCGTCGGGCGGGAAGGCACTCGCGCGTGCGCGGTGCGGCCTGCTAGAACTTTCCAAGTTCTTAGAGTGCAATCACTCTAAAATTGTCCGTACCGGGGCTCCGTCGGTACCGTCACCCATCAGTCAAGAATGCAGCCTGCTGTCCCTGGATAACACCTGTTACGGTAAGTAACTGTGCTTTATGTGCAATCTTATATCTCCTGCCTATGTGTGAAACCAGCTAAAAAAATTCTGAAAACTGGGAAAAGTTTGAAGGTAAAAAGGAACACTTAACTACTGTTTTATCCTGTGAACATCTTTGCTGTTTATTTTTCTCTCACTATGGCTGCAGCTGGCGGGACGTAGTGAATAAAGCCAGTATCAGGATAGGAGAGGACCAGCTGCATGAGCCACCAGATGACCCAGATCAGAAAAGGGAGCAGCACGAGCAAGGAAGAGAAACCCAAGTCCAGGCTGAAGCTGCCCAACGCGGAGCAGATGGTGAGGACGGGGAGATGGGTAAGATCTTCCAGACAGTTTGTGCGGTGATACATCACTTTAGGATTCTCTGATTACGTCAAGCCCTGGTTCATTTTGCTGCTTCCTCAATGCACTGAATCTTAGGATCCGAGTTCAGTTTATTTGATATACCGCACATATAAAACAATGTTAAATCTAAGCGGTTTACTAAGTAAAGCCAGGGGGAGGAGGCACGTTCACAAGTACCTAAATAAACAACATCATAGGACTTACAGAAGTAAAAGGAAAGGTAGGGAAGGTTACAATATGTATTAAGGACAATAAAGGAGGGAAATTAACGAAAGGGAGGAGCCAGAGGAAACTAGGTGTAGAGAAATTAGATCTGGAGAGTGCTATTGTGAATCGCAGTGGCCTCGAAACCTGCAACTGGATATGGCTTTTAGGATATCAACATTTAATGTTGGGTTAATTTGGATCTTCTGATTACTCAGGAAATCAGACCTGGCTGAGGTTCTTGAGGTCTGAAGTTGGCTGTAATACAGTAACACAGTGAATGATGGCTGTAAAAAAACACTTGTGATCTATCCTGACCAAAAAGATGACCAGAGCCTTGCCAACCACTCTGTGTAGACTTGGGTCACTAATATTTAAATGCTGGTTGTGAAGTCGCCACCATGCCAAACATGATGGGGATGATAACGTGATGTATCGCTGACAGTATTCAACTTACTAGTCAAGATGCCTTTCCCTCCCTCCAAAGCTGTATGGTTCCCCCCCCTCGCAGTATGGGAATCACTTTATACAGTAGTAGTGGTTCTCAGTCCAGTTCTTAGAACACAGCCAACCTGTCAGGTTTTTGTGATATCCTAAGTGAAAATTCATGTGAAAGTCTTGCATACAATAGATGACTATGAAGTGCCTCCATCTCATGAATACCTGAAGTGTGCATGTAGTGTCAGAGTTGGGGTCAAGGTTGATATCCTAGAGCTGGGTTTAAGAGAAGCTTGAACAACTTTTTGAGGACACATGTATTAAAATGATTGACTTTGTAGTGTGTCTCTTTTGGGAGTGCTCTCCCCTGTAGGATCTGATAGGTGATTTCCTGTGATTCTGAGACAAGATACTGCTTAGGTTCTTACAACTGGAACTGCCTGTCACTAAAATGTCAGGGGGTGCCAGATGCTGCCTTGCAAAGGGCCTGTTTCAAGTCTTCTATGTCCCAGTTCTCTCCAGTCCAAGATCTTGTGGAGACGGCATTCTTAGCCCCCATGGCAGTATTCACTAGTCAGACTTAGGGAACTGTGGCTTCTTCCTGAGGATTATCATTGCAGTGGCTAGATTTCTTGAAGAGGAGTTATAAAACGGGAAAGTCTTCAGACTAGTTGCAAACAGTAGCGTAGCCACAGGTGAATATTTGGATGCATCTAGAGGCCCTTTGCATTCTCTACTCTCCTCCCCATTCACTACTTTAAAAATTCCTTGACTTCTTCTTTACAAAACTTTTACGTGAGTATAATAATTAGTTTTTCTTAGTTACTATACAGCACTGATAGCACTGGACAGCAAAGTTTTTGCTTCTTCAACACTTTCGGATGTATCTTACAGATTTTTGGCTGCTGATCACGAAAATAAAAATTTCTTGACTTGCTTCTTTAGAAAACTTTTACGTGAGTACAGTAACTAGTTACTTTTTCTTGGTTACTATACAGCACCGATAGCACTGGACAGCAAAGTTTTTGCTTCTTCAACACTTTTGGGTGTATCTTACAGATTTTTGGCTGCTGAACCTGAAAATCATGTTTAAAATTACGTATCACGAACCATTTTAACAAAAAAAAAGTACATTTTTACAGTTTCTAGTTATACTTTCAGGGTAATGGAATTAATAATTAATAACTGATGCCAAGATTAAGGAAGGCATTTTTGTAGGTCCACAGATCAGACACGTCATCAACAACGAGAGATTTGAAGATCTGTTAGTCGGGCCAGAGAGAATCGCCTGGAAAGCATTCAAGGATGTCGCAGTTAAAGAGCACCAAACTGTATTCAACTGGTTGACAAACTTCTTAGCGCGTACAACACCATGAAGTGCAACATGTCACTGAAGATGCACTTTCTACATTCACACTTGGATTTCTTCCCTGCAAATCTTGGTGCAGTCAAGTGACGAACGTGGCGAAAGGTTTCACCAGGACATTGCCACTATGGAAAAAAGATCTCGGGACAGCTGGAATCCATCGTTTCTGGTTGACTGTTGTTGGACACTGCAACAAGATAGACCGGACACTGAGTACAAATGGAAATCAGCAGGAAAACACTTTTAGCCACGGCAAACTATTACAGCATATCAGAAACTTTGTGCATTAAAACATGTTATAGATACCATCATATTTCTCAAAATTCCTACATGATAAGTCAGTGGGAAATTATATTTGTATTTCTTTTGAAGGGGTCTATTATAATCACCAGTTTGTTTTAAGGAAGCAAAATTTTTAAGGAAAAATTTGTTTTCCAGTGTAGCCTATGAAAACAGTGGAGTTGCCTGTGTTTGACTGCATTACTGGTCTCCAAATAAAGCATTGAGTTGGACCACTCCTGGCTTCATATTTTTGTACTCCATTGAACTTAACCTGCTGGCACCCCTCCCCTCCGGCAGATCAGAAGCAGATTGTAATTGTGTTGTACCATCTCTGTTAACATTCCAGTGCCTGGATTTGTCTGTCCTGTGTGTTTTTATTTCATTTTTAACATTCCTGATATTTTATTATCTTGGAAAAGTATATAGAATTTGAATTTCTGTCAAAACCAACTAAACAAAACTATTTTCCTAAAATTAATTTTTATAGAATATTTTGATCCAGTCTGTCCATCCACAGTAACCATTATCTCTTCCTCACTCTAAGAGATCCTACATTCCTATCCCATGCTTCTTGAATTCAGACAGTCTCTGTCTCCACTACCTCTTCCGGGAGACTATTTCATGCATCTACCACCCTTTCTGTAAAAAAAAAAACCTATTTCCTTAGATTATTCCAGAGCCTATCGCCTCTTAACTTCATCCTATGCCCTCAAATGAAGGAGACTCAACTCATTCGCATTTACATTACGTAGGTATTTAAACGTGTCTATCATATCTCCTCTCTCGCATTTTGTCCAAAGTATACAGATTGAGATCTTTAAGTCTGTTCCCATACGCCTTATGATGAAGACCACACACCATTTTGGTAGCTTTCCTCTGGATCAACTCCATCCTTTTTATATCTTTTTTTGAAGGTGCGATCTCCAGAACTGCACACAATATTCTAAATGAGGTCTCACCAGAGTCTTATACAGGGGCATCAATGTTTCCTTTTTCCTATGGCCATACCTCTCCCTATACACCCTTCATTATTTGCTCTTTTTTTTTTTTCTATAATAACATTGTTCCCCCAAATAACCAAGAAATGCAAGTATTAAAAATCTATGTATGTTAATGTAATCCAGTTTTGAAAATTAGTAAAAGTTCTTCATCAGTCCTTATTGCTTATGATATTTTAAAGCAATAATACTTCATATACTATTCAAAGGTCAAAATGCACAATATATGCATTCTTTACTGCTGTGTGATGCTGGTTAATACTGCTCTAGCCTTTCATGAGGCTGTTTTTAACTCCTAACTCTCACCAGTGTCTGATTTATCATTCCCTCTGAGAAATTCTCTAATAATACAAAGAGATCCCACCATACAAAGTATGGAGTGTGGATAAAGGGAGAATGAGGATCTCAGAAACCCGCTTGGGAATTTGGTAAATCAACCTTTTAGCCAAGACTTGACAGGTTCCAAGTTTCATTCATTTATCCTCTAATCCTCACCCACCTTACTCAAAACGCCTTTGCTTGTTTAAAAAACTTCTTTATTTTATATTCTTCTTGAGCAATTTGCCCAAGGAAGGAGCGCTACGGTTTCAAAACCAGCACAATGTCTTTCTGTTGTGCAGGGGTGAAACTGGAACTCACTTGTAGGGCAGATATGGAAATATGTGGAAAGAGATACATTTAGGAAATTACTCAAAATGCAACTGTTTGAAATGCCTTTTTATAGAATCTGATTTCTTCTGATTTGAAGATTTCCTGAGGATTTAATTATTGCTGTCTATTTGTCTTTTAATTTATCTTAAATTTATGTATGTAATATTTTGTAAACCATCTAGGTTTAGACGGTATAGAAATTTTTAAAATAAATAAAGTTTTGGAAGTAGTAGTCCACAATTTTACTAAGTTGATTCCATTATTATCTCTAGAGTATATCTAATCTGTGTTTTTATGATGTTAACCTGAAGGGTCAGCCTCTTCATGATGCACCTTCTCTTAAGCTGCATCTACAGTTGCAGTTGGGGTGTTGGGGTAACCTAAATGTCATTGTTATAGAGCAACAGGCCTTTAGCAGATTTTGTCTGTGGATTCTTGCCCTGAGAAAGACATGGGGTGGCAGAAGTCTGGAAGTACTCAGGATATAACCTTCCTCTCTTGGGAGTCTCTAAATGTAACTGGCCCTTCTATCTGCAGGCATTGAAAGGCTTGAAGGAGAAGAACATTCACATCTTACAAGGGATCCTGCTACACAGGAACCAGAGGTAAGGCCATACAGCTTCAGAATTTCATTCCGTGGCCTGATGGACCAAGCTCTTTCCATAATAGCATGAACTCAGAAAGAATGTTTTTGGAGTAAAGTTTGAGAAGAATGAGAATTATTTCTGTTCCCTGTGTGAAGTTTGCCTTAAGGAGGGTGCTTCTCTCTCTTTCTCTGTGCTGTGTGTCGCATAAAGGTGCTGATAGGGTGATAAGGTTTTCTCTTTCTTTGTTAAATGCTTAAGATGGCAGCTGCTGCTGACCCAGCCCAGGACCCCAATAACCAGGGAGAAGATGAGTTTGAGGAGGCTGAGCTGGAGAGACCTGACTTTGAAGAGAAGGTGGGAGGAGCAGACAGAAGTCATAAATTGCTCAAGGGAGAAGAAAACAAGGAGGCAAAGGTATGTGGCAGAATAGTCTTTAGCAATACCAGGGGCACGCCAGGAAGGTCATAGACCATGACTGGTTGTGGCTAACACAAAATCCCTACAGCTGGTCATTTCTTAAGTGACATGACTGGATGATTAATGTAATGTTACTATTTGGACACATGATAACCGTGACCAATCACAGCACTCCATTGATAGAAATCTGTGTAGCAAGTGGGCTTTGGTCTAATTTTACCCACATAGTTTCTCTGACGTATGATACAGCACTCTGAACTGTCCTGGAACTTCTGGCAACATTTTTCAGCTCCTTTGCTGCTGAAAGGTGCTTAGTTGGTCCTGCTCCTCCTTTTTAAGGAAGCATGGCCCCATCCTATATCCCAATGGCTTGTTTTGTGCCTTTTTGTTTAGGAAATGTTTTCTTTGAAAATGGTTCAAAAAGATAGATGCACTGAGCACAAACACATCCATTTTGGGAAAAACCAAGATAGACATTTTGCAGTTTTGATGATGGGCATGTTTGGTACTGGATTTTTGTGCACCTTCGCCAAAATGTCTAAACTCAGATTTCCGTGTCATATCAAAAATGCTCCCTCTACATCATCTGAATTCAGAAAATGTCCCATTAAGGTGTTAGTTACAAGGAGCCTCACAGAAATATAAATAATGTGAAATAAAATATTTGTCCAAGATACCTGTATCACATTAAGCTGCATTTGGGGGGGGGGGGTGTTATCAGTTTTACATTACATTACATTAGTGATTTCTATTCCGCCATTACCTTGCGGTTCAAGGCGGATTACATAAGAATTGTCATGAAGTTACAAGATATAGGTGGATTACATAAGAATTGTCGAGAAATTAACTAAACTAAACCTTAGGTTTGTATACCGCATCCTCTCCACAATCGTAGAGCTCGGCACGGTTTACAAGAGCTGGGAGAGAATGGAACTCCAATGAAGGTTAAAGGATATAGTGAAAAGAATATTTGGAGAAATTAAGGTAAAGTGTTGGGTAATTAGAACATTTTAGATTTGATAGGAGTAGACTGTGTGGTAGGTGGAGCTTGGGAAGGAACTGGTCGTGTTAGATAGGTTTTATGTATTTTTTTGAAGGGTAGAGTTTGGGTTTTTTGGGGTTTTTTGTTTTTTTTTAAGGTTTTGTAGTCTGTGGTTGAAGACAGCAGATTGGTGATTTGTCTGTCTAGTTTTGCTGCTCTGGTGGCCATTAGGTTGTCATATAATTTTCTTCGTTTGACGTTTTTGGTTGGCGGGTGTGTGAATAGTGAGTGGGTTCTTCTGTCTGGTTGAGGTGGCTTGAATTAGTCGCTTGTTCCAGTAGGCTGGGCTGTCTCCGTTGATAGCTTTGAATAATAATAATAATAACTTTATTTTTGTATACCGCCATACCCGGAAGTGTTCTAGGCGGTTCACATCAATTAAACAGAGTTACAGGCGATTCTATACCAGAATTGATTAAAGTTGTGAACAACGAAGTTGAAGTTGGGGGGTGGTAGGGCGGGGGAGGGGTCATTGGGGGGGAAGGTGAGGTTAACAAGGAAGGGGCGTTAAGGATCCTTGTAGGCAATAGAATTTGAAGTGTACTCTTGCTTGTATTGGGAGCCAGTGTTAGTCGTGTTATGCCTCTGTGATGTGGTCATATTTTTTCAATGAGTAGATGAGTCTTAGGGCTGTATTTTGTATTGTTTGTAGTTTTGATGATAAATAGCCCAGTAATAGCTCAGCTTTCAAACTGCCTCAAGGATGAACAGAAAATCAGGAAGGGAAATGTAATTTCTGACCTTTTGCTTTTTATTTTCTAATTATATTTTTATTAGAGCAACATTGCATTGGTAACATTATTTTTTAATATATATAATATTTTTATTAGAGATTGCAAAACAGAGTGTACAGAAATCCAACAGTACAAGGACACAAGGCCCACAATAGGTACAAAACTGGGTGGGAAACTATAAAGAAATAATTGTTCCATCATCTGTCTCCATTTTAATTTTGTTTATGTAAATTATGTAAACCGTTTAGTTTTAAATGGTATATAAATTTTTTAAATAAATAAATATACAGAACAATATGAATTATACATTCTTACAAAGTGTGAAGGACAATCTCTGAACAGACCTGTCAATCTCACACAAAAATAGACGGAAAAATTGTCCAACCTTGCAATGTCATACCTGGGAGTATTGATGTAACTGTTGCTTTTATTTGCTTTTTAAAAATTTTATTTGATACTTACTATACTGCCATAAGCATTAAAGCGGGTCGATATTTAAAACGATTTAACAGGCCAGAAACGGCCGATTGACCGGTTAAATTACTTGTATGGGGCAATCCACTAATTTTCTGTGGCATTTTAACTGGTTATTGTTGCTAAAAATGAGCAGTTAGGCCTTAAAGTGGCTGCTGACCACATGTCAGTCCCACGACAGCACCAGGTACAGAATCGTGCCCCTGGCAAAGGTGGGCGCTGAAAATGTAAGCCAGGATGTTCCTCGCCTTCATTTACAGCGCCTACTTATGAGGTGAATCATGCCTCCCTAGGCGCTTTAGGTTGCATAACACCACTTCTGGCATTAGCCACGCCCACAGTAGCATTAGGCAGCCTTCCCGGTTGTTTTCTCCCTAATTGTACTCTTTTCTTAAAATATTGTAGTTCCTACCCTTTTTTCCATTTGTTCCCGTTTGTCTTTGCCTGAATATGTTATGTATATTTTAATTGTCAACTGCAAATCCTATCTTTGTCACAAACTGTATTTTTTATTGTACACCGCTCAGTCTGATTGAGCGGTATAAAAATTTTTTAATAAGCTTGAAACTAAAGCACCTACGGAGGTGTGATTCTGACTCCTCGCTAAATCCCCTGGCCCTCTCCGATGTACCTCAAAGGCATCCTAGCAGCTGCAGCAATTCATCTTGGCCACCTGTGCCAGCCCCCGCAGGTTTCTCTTTGTCACGTCCCACCCTAGCTGACATCACTTCCTTTTTCCTGACTGGCAGGACAAGACAGAGGGAAGCCTGTGGCAGCAAAGATGATTTGCTGTGACCACTTGGATGACAGCTGAGGTACACCAAGGAGAGATGGGTGAATTCAAAGAATGGTCAGATGCCAGTCTTTAGGGGGTTGGAGGTTTGGAAAAGACAGAGGGAAAGGACCCACCTGAATTAACTACAAGTCCATCCAACATAGTAGGTCTAGCTACGCCACTGGTCTTGTAAAATCTAATCAGGCTCATTGCAAACGAGGAAGAAAATTGTTCAAGGAGCAGAGGTAATGGATAGGTTTGTAAGGAACTAATAATGAGGGCAAATACAGTGCCAGCCCTTGAAAAATTGTGTTGTGCGCATGAGAATTTTAAATTGTATATGGGAAGAAACGGATTTGGTAATGCCGAATATATAATATGTATTCATTTAAATGCTGATGTTTTTTTTCTTAAAATTCTAATTCCATTGCTGAAAATGTGGTGAAAGAAGTTTTTAAACTAATGTATTTCACAAGCATCTTGAGTCTGTCCTTCCTACCTTGATAGGATTCTACTGTTGCGGATAAAGCAGGAGGTGGACCACTGGAGTATGAGGAAGATCTTCAGCAGGAAAATGTAAGACATCTTACTCAGTTGGGAATGTTGAGCTTTAAAACAGGACAGTGATTGTTCTCCCTCTCAGTTGGCCATGAGCGTCTGAACGGGGGAGGCTACAGGGACCATGGCCTCCCCAAAGATTGGTGGTCAGAACTCAGTTATGGGCGGCTCTACTCCCCCACCAACCTCCCTTCCAGTCACTGTAATTTTCAGTCTTTGGGCAGCCGCCGCGTAGTGTCAATGAGCATTGCCGCAGAATGAATACTTCCGAAGCAGGCCTGCTCGTTGATGCTGCATGACAGCTGCCCAAAGACTTAAAATTACATCAACTGAGAGGAGGTGGGTTGGAAAGTCAGGAGCTGGAGAGACATGCTATAGGATCCTGCTGGGCAGAGCTCTTGGTTCCTCCCCCCCTCCCTCTCTCACACACACACACACACACACAAAAAAGAGCGTTCCTATGCAGCTGGGAATAGGCCAAAAATGAGCAGGCTTAGGTTAGATGTTGTGAAGAACTTTAACGGTGAGGGAAGTTAAACACTGGAACGAATCACCCAGGAGGCTCTGGAATTTGTTACTGAAACACAGCGACCAAGTAACCGTGTTCATGGAGGTAGTTTTCTGACACACTCTTCCTCCTCACCCTCATGATGCATTTCAATAAGGGTGCTACTATTTCTCATAGACAGAGAGGGGTATAAAAATTCCACAATCCACCAGAAAGGATGGAAATATTTTTTTTTTTTTTTAAACCCAAAACAACAACCTAGGAATAGAAAGAAGTCTGTTTCAAGATTTTCATATCAATACATTCTAGAATACTGTCAAAGGGACATTTAAAAAACCAGGACTGACAGACACTGTTTTTGTAAGACATGGGGTCAGATGTTTTACAATAGGCTGCCTGAGTGTGACTTGAATATTTGGAGGTAAACACTGCCTGGCCTGCTGCAAAAGTGAAAAAATAGCTGTGAATGAAGTTAAGAGGTGATAGGCTCAGGAAGGGTGATAGATGTATGGAATAGTCTCCCGGTAGAGGTGATGGAGACAAAGACTGAATTCAATAAACCATAGGACAGGAATGTGGGATCTCTGAGGATGAGATAGTGGATGCTGCAGATGGGCATTTTCTCTAACGGATTTCTGGACATCTTTCCCAAAATGTCCAAACTCTGACTTAGATGTCCTATTGAAAAATGCCCCTCCACATGTATGGGAAGTTATTGTAGTATTCATAAGAACATAAGAATTGCAATACTGGGACAGAGCAAAGATCCATCAAAACCCAGTGTCTTCTTTCCAACAGTGACCAATCCAGGTCCCAAGTCACTAGTTAGATCCCAAGTAGTAAAACAGATTTTATGCTGGTTATCCTAGGAATAAGTAGTGGATTTCCCCAAGCCATTTCATTAATGGCTATGGACTTCTTTTTTAGAAAATTATCCAAGCCAGAGTTTTGGCAATTATAAACAATGTATGTTAAATATTTTCAAAATAGCCACTCCAGCAGTTTATTTTTATAATTTTTAGTTAAATGTGCTCTTACTTATTTGTCATAGAAGGTCCTCGATGGAAACTGCCCCAGCTTTGTTGGCTGGACTGAGAACTTTTCAGCTGCCCCTCATAAAGCATTTAGGGTTCCGACATTATGAAATATTGCAGCCCTCTGTTTATAAAGGTTGCCCACCCTTGCTCTGTTGCCTGAGCATCTAGTACAAAATTAGCCTTGGGGGAGGGGGGATATTTTTATGAAGTCATTTTGCTGTTATAAAATTTCACTTGGCATAGAGGTACACATGTTGATATGATGGTTCATACTTTACAGGGTGGCGTTTGGGCAGAGTTCATAAGTGTATGCATGGATTATAGACTATATTAATTTACAAGCATACCTAAATCTAAATGTGTAGCATAGGCACAGTTTCTGCTGCTAATGCCCGTATTTTATAACGGCATATAGGTTCTTATGTTTCTTTAGAATTTCGCCTTAAGTTAGTGCTTATTTGCCCTTTTAAACCAGGCATTTATTAGAAAATTACCTTCATTATGTAAAGACTTTGTTTGCTATTTCTTTTGAGCCAGAAATGTCTCCCAGAGAGCAATAGGAGGTGTGTATTGGACAAGAACATAAGAATTGCCACGGCTGGGTCAGACCAGTGGTCCATCGTGCCCAGCAGTCCGCTCACGCGGCGGCCCTTAGGTCAAAGACCAGTGCCCAATTTGAGTCTAGCCTTACTTGCGTATGTTCTGTTCCAGTAGGAACTTATCCAACCTTGTCTTGAATCCCTGAAGGGTGTTTTCCCCTATAACAGCTTCCGAAGAGCGTTCCAGATTTCTACCACTCTGGGTGAAGAAGAACTTCCTTACGTTTGTACGGAATCTTTTCTTCTCTAATTTAGTGAGTGCCCTCTTGTTCTCTTTACCTTGAGGGTGAACGGTCTCTCTTTCTCTACTAAGTCAATTCCCTTCAATATCTTGAATGTTTCAATCATGTCCCCTCTCAGTCTTCTAGAGGGGGGAGAGGCCCAGTTTCTCTAGTCACTGTCTGCTGTGTACCGCTTTCTGTTACTGAGTACCGACTGCTGTATGTCTCTTCTTCAACATGGCAGGAGGATCCCGATGGGGAGACAGATGATACAGAAGATCTAGAGCTCATCCAAGGAAAGGAGGAGCCTGGTGACAATCCAGAAAGAAAGCGCAGCAAGGAAGAATATGACTGAGCGTGTGTGCTGTGCTGACCACTGCCACTGAGGAACTTTGGGTCTTACCCATCCCAGTAAGGATCCTGTAGGTGCACCATGCCTCGACAGTGTTGTTTTACAGGACAGTTTGAGTACTCGCATCTCTAAGCCAAAAATTTATATTTGGAGAGCTCAGACTTGGGCCCACAAGCCATGGACTTGGAAGAACATTTGCAAGTGTAAATAAAAGATGGTTTCTATGTATATGGGGTGATTTTAAAAACCAAATTCTACCTAGAGCAGGAAAGCTGTTGTGCAGATTTTCTTCCAATGTGTTTTCTCTGTGGGGATTTTTTTTTAATTTTAATATGAAGAAAATTATTTTTATTACTGACCTTTGCCAAATACTTGCGTGATATTACACTAAAGGTATCTGTCTGGCTCAAACTGTTAGTCACTGTAATCTAGTAAAGAGAGATTTTTCTAAGCTGTCTTTATTTTACTGTTCCTCTTTATCCTAACACACAGTCAGGCTTTAGGTCAAAGCCAGGCCCAGGCCCTTGTGTATGTTGACAACTGAGTCCGCAGGCCTGGATGGAAGTTGACTCTAAGCTAGGAATTGAATATTGGATTTCAGCAAGATCCAGCTCATCCCTAAAGACAGAGATGTAAGGATGGGAGTTATTTTGGACAATATGCATGCCAGTGATCAAAAAAGGAAATAGAATATTAGGAGTTTTTCAGAAAGAAAATGGAGAATAAAAAGAATCTTGTAATGCCTGTATGATGAGCTGCAGCCTAACCATACTTTGAATACTGGCTGCAGCTCTGGTTGCACTGTCCCACTTAAAAGTGGGACAGAATTAGAAGAGATACAGAGAAGTATTGTCAAAATGAGAAAGGGAATGGAGTGAGTCTCTTAAGAAGAAAGGCTGAAGTTAAGATTCTTCAGTTTGAAGAGAGAGCCAAGAGGAGGTATGCGAGAGGTCTGTTCATAGAGAAGTGTTATCTACCCTAAACAATGACACGGGGAGAAATTTGTCCCCCACAGGAATTCAATTTCCCCATTCTGTCCCCATGAGTTTTGTTGCTGCCCCTGCCCCATTTCTGTAAGCTCTGCCTTAACTGCACAAGCTTCAAAAACTTATGATTTTAAAGTGTTTGAGGCATGTGCTGATGAGGATGGAGCTTGCAGGAATGGGGAGGGACAAGAAAAGGACTTGCCGGGATGAGACAAAAATGTGTCCCCATGTCATTCCCTAATCTACCCTTTTAATTGTACTGACTAGGGGATACTCTATGAAACTAATAGGCAGTACATTTAAAACAAAGCTGAGAGTATTTTTCACTCAATACAGTTGTGGCATTTGTTGCCAGAAGATGGATCTGAGACAGTTAACATAGCTGAATTTAAAAGAGGGGATAAAGGGGTAGGACTTGATATACCACTTTTTCTGTGTGGTTTACATAATCAAAGCCGTTTATAGGGGGGAAATGAAGGGTTAAGTGACTTGCCCAGAGTCACATTACTAATTTTACAGTACATGGCCAATAAAGCTACCACTGATCCAGGAGTTGAACAAGGAGGAAGAGCTCTGTTTTTTGGGAGACTTATGACTTGGATTGGCTGCTGTTGGGGACAAATTGCTGTAGACATGGTGGACCTTGGTGTTACGCTGTGTGGCACATCATATGATCTTAGTGATTCAAAAAGTTTACAATTTAAATTAAAATGTAGGAGTAAGGCAATAATTCACACATCGACCCTTGTGGAACAGTGTAGGCAGAGATTTGCAATACTATATTTTGATAGCACTCTGGAACTTGTACAATAAAAATCATACCTCTCATAAACCATCCTTATCTATATTTACTATTAAACTGACAAAATGGAACTACTAGGAATAATAAAGATTTTATTTACATAAAGAAAAGTGTAAACAAATTCACAAAGAATAAATAAAGACAGTAGCACTATGATTTGCACTAAGTGGCCATTGCTTAAACAACACTCAGCTCTGGACAACATATGCAACCTCTGCGTCTTACCCCAAAGTGATTATTGAGCTTGGCTTATGACCTGGAGCGAAGAGCAGATCACTCGGGAACAGAGGGTGGGGGGGACCCTGTGGAGTGGTCCAATGATGATTAGTCAGTGGGTGTTGGGGAGAAAGCAATGCAATGGGTTGAGATAGGCAGGGTCTTGAGAGGTTTGCTAGCCAAGATCAGGCCTTTGGGGCAGAGGGTGCATCCTTTAATGAGTAAATAATTTTTATAAGCCGAGTCTGTGCAATTCAAAGTGAAATACATAGGAACAAAATAATACAAAGGAATGCATATCTAGCACAGTGCCTGACATATATTTCTGTATATTTGTTTCCCCTCCCCCTCATCCAAAGCAAGACTGACATGTTCCATTAGCTGGTGCTTCTAATATATATACAGTATTAAAGTTACAGGTTCAATAGTTCACTATGTGCTACATGTGGTAATGAGTTCCAAAAGGGCTCTCATGCAATTTAAAGTAACCCATGTGCCAAGTCTAACTTATCTACAGCCTGCCATTCTATCTGGAGAAGATTAATTATATAGTTATCCCAGGACAAGCAGGCAGCATATTCTTAACGCATGGGTGACGTCACCGACGGAGCCCCGGTATGGACCTTTTTAACTAGAAAGTTCTAGTTGGCCGCACCGCGCATGCGTGAGTTTCCCTAATGTATTCTAGTTAGTGAAGTAACCCCTTAAGTTCTAACACCGTATGTTATAAATTTTTGTTTTTTAAAAATTGTTAAAAATTTTTGTTTTTTAAAAATTGTTAAAAATTTTTGTTTTTAATAGTGTTTGTTATCTTATATGTTGTTTTAAACTGTACATCGCTTAGAAAGTGTTATAGGCGATTCATCAAATAAAATTGAACTTGAACTTGAACTTACGGTAATGCGGCCTCCAGAATTGCACACAGTACTCCAGGTGTGGTCTCACCATGGATCTATACAGTGGCATAATGACTTCAGGTTTACGGCTGACGAAACTCCTGCGTATGCAACCTATGATTTGCCTTGCTTTGGATGAAGCTTGCTCCACTTGATTTGCAGTCTTCATGTTTTCACTGACAATCACCCCTAAGTCTCTTTCTGCTTCAGTTCTTGTCAGGATCTTGCCATTTAGGGTGTAAGTCTTGCATGGATTTTGGCTTCCCAGGTGCATGATTTTGCATTTTTTGGCATTGAAACTGAGTTGCCAGGACCTAGACCAGCGCTCCAGTAGAAGTAGGTCATGCATCATGTCGTCTGCCATTGAATTTTTGTCTGTTGTGCTTTTGCTCACTACATTGCTTAGGACCTAGACCAGCGCTCCAGTAGAAGTAGGTCATGCATCATGTCGTCTGCCATTGAATTTTTGTCTGTTGTGCTTTTGCTCACTACATTGCTTAGTTTGGCATCATCAGCGAATAATGTTATTTTACCTCGGAGCCCTTCTGCCAAGTCACTTATATAGATGTTGAACAGGATCGGACCCAGGATGGAGCCCTGTAGCACTCCACTTATCACTTCCGACATTTCGGAGGGGGTGCCGTTCACCACTACCCTCTGAAGCCTACCTCCAAGCCAGTTCCCAATCCATTTGGTCAATGTGTCGCCCAATCCTATAGAACTCATCTTGCTCAGCAACCTGCGGTGTGGTACGCTATCAAATGCTCTGCTGAAGTCCAGGTAAACGATGTCCAGGGTCTCCCCAACATCCAGCTTCCTCGTCACCCAGTCAAAGAAGCTGATCAGGTTGGATTGGCAGGATCTCCCCTTAGTAAATCCATGTTGGGGATCCTGTAGATTCTCCTCATTCATGATCCTATCCAATTGGCGTTTGATTAGAGTTTCCATTAGTTTGCTCACTATTGATGTGAGACTGGTCTGTAGTTTGCCATCTCCATCCTGGAGCCTTTATTGTGGAGTGGAATGACGTTAGCCATCTTCCAGTCCATCGGGACGTTACCTGTACTAAGGGACAGATTGAAGAGCGCGGATAGCGGTTCCGCCAAGACATCACACAACTCCCTGAGCACCCTGGGGTGTAGGTTGTCAGGCCCCATTGCCTTGTTAACCTTGATTTTTGATAGCTTGCAGTAGACGCTGCTGGGTGTAAACTTAAAATTACTAAACGGGTCAACTGATTCAACGCCGATTCCCGGCGCCTCGCGGGTGAAGACTGAGCAGAAGTATTCATTTAACAGTTGGGCTTTTTCCGAGTCCGTCTCTACATAGTCTCCGTCTGGTTTTCTGAGATGTACTATCCCGCCCGAGTTCTTATTTCTGTCACTGATATACCTGCGCTAAAAAAAACCGCTATCACGATTTTGTAAAAGGGGAGGGGTTAATCTAAGCCTGGTTGCATTCTATCACATTTATGGGATTTATAACCCTAACTTTTAATTCAGAACTTAGGGTGACTCCATGTGCTGTGTTAAATCAGGACTGGCTTAGTTTCTGAGGAGGAGAATGGAGTCAGCTGATGGCACTAGCATTCTCCCAAGAAGATGGTGATGTATACCTAGCTTCACAACTGCTGTGGGACTGTGTTTCTTTTAGGACTGTCCTATTTTTGTATGCCATTCTTTTCTCTACATTTTTGAATTTTTATTATTATGTAAACCGCTGAGAACTGTGGTAAGATTTTGCGGGATATCAAATTTAATAAACATGAACTGGACGTGGAAAGGGCTGTTGGCTTAGGTTAGGGGATTTGTTCTTGCTGATGAGTCAGTCCTAATGCTGTCACGCTGTATTCTGCTTCTATTTTTACATCTCCACCTTAAAATAGAATTTTTGTTCTCTCCTGAGAGAAAAACAAAACCCATAATAATCCTCCAGTTCCTTTTAATCTGGCCCAGCCCTTTACAATGTGATTATAGTGTCTTATGTCTGACCTTTAAAGTTCTTGGGGTGAGCAAAAGGCAAGAGAAGAATTTAAGGAAACATTTTCCACTTCTAAGGACCTTTATTTCCCAATTCTCTCTTGTCTACAGCAAAACAGCCTTACTGATTCAAGCCCACACTCTGTCCACCAGTTTGTCAGAGAACCTGCAATTAGCCTTATTGCGAGATGTACTGTGTAGCTTTATTATGCATTTTGGCTACTGCAGGGTAAAAATGGACTGTGAAGCCCAGGATGTGTTTTTAGGGACTGTTTCTGCACAGGCACATATTAGCTCGAAATTTGTATTACATTCTCACGGTGCAGTAAAATAAGATGGACAGTGAAAATTCACAGCCAGCAACTATTTTAATGAAGTTAATCGCTGGAAGTATTCTTAGGAAAATTACTGTTAATTTACATTTTAAATAGACAAGTATATTCTGCTGTTAGTACGCCAACAAAAATCATGGATTTGAAATACAGCCGCGGAATGTTAGAACGGCCGCAGAATGGAATGGTGTAAGCCAACAGGTTGGTGTGTTTGGTTTTTATTGAATGGTATAGTTTTGTAAGTACACTATAAGGTAATCTGTTGTTTTTTGGTGTAGTTGCAACACTAGCCCCATCCTGAAGAAGAAGGCGAAACGCGTTGGTGGGGAATAGTGCGGCCACACAGTTGATATATATAAGATAAGTGCATTATCCATTAGTGAAATTTTGAAAATGGAATGCTTTAATAATAAGATGAAGTTTTTATAAGCAAAAAAGATGAAGAAATATTTATAAAATTAATATGTTTAAAGAAAATTTTCATGACAAGTTACGAGTTGAACTATAAAATATAAGGGGTATTAACGTAGAACAAAATCTTTTCCAGAGAAAGGAAAATGGTAAAATCAGAGGACATAATTTGAGGTTGAGGGGTGGTAGATTCAAAGGCAATGTTAGGAAATTCTACTTTATGGAGAGGGTGGTGGATGCCTGGAATGCGCTCCCGAGAGAGGTGGTGGAGAGGAAAACTGTGACTGAGTTCAAAGAAGCGTGGGATGAACACAGAAGATTTAGAATCAGAAAATAATATTAAATATTGAACTAGGCCAGTTACTGGGCAGACTTGCACGGTCTGTGTCTGTATATGGCTGTTTGGTGGAGGATGGGCTGGGGAGGGCTTCAATGGCTGGGAGGGTGTAGATGGGCTGGAGTAAGTCTTAACAGAGATTTCGGCAGTTGGAACCCAAGCATAGTACCGGGTAAAGCTTTGGATTCTCGCCCAGAAATAGCTAAGAAGAAAAAATAAAAAAAATTTAAATTGAATCAGGTTGGGCAGACTGGATGGACCATTCGGGTCTTTATCTGCCATCATCTTCTATGTTACTTTGTAGAAAAAGAAAAAAATATTAGGTTTGATATACACAGGGTGAACTCAGTGAGGAGTGCTGCTACGCTGATATCTTTCAGAGTAGCGTTCTGAGATATCCTCAGTATCTATATATCAACGTTTAGTTCTTTGCATTTGGCAAGATAGCTGGTTTGCTTTGGACTGTTATTTAATACTTGCCACAAAGCCATGGTGATTTGGGCATCTGTGCATTTCCCACATGCTAAAACATAGATTTTATTTTTCAGTGCTGGGAACAGGTCAGGGGTAGAGAGTACTGCACTAAGAGTAGCTACACCACTGCGGGCTAACCAATTAACCTGGGATTAGTGTATGAGCTCTTGTCACCTAGAAAATAAGTGCTGGTAGGGGCTCGGATGCTAATGACCACGCACTGATGGGAAAATTAGCGTGTACAATCCTTAGTACTAGGTCTACTGGACTATTGCAACTCCCTATATCTCCCTTGTCCAGCCTTTATGATAAAGCAACTCCAGACCATACAAAACACCGCCCTCAGACTAATCTACTCACTTAGAAAATATGATCACATAACAGCTGCCTTCTTAGACTCCCACTGGCTACCCATACAAGCACGAATTCAATTCAAATTCTACTGCCTATTATTCAAAGCATTACACGGCTCTTCCCCATCCTACCTAACCAACCGCTTAAACCAGATCTCCTCAAAAAGACACAGAAGAACCCTTAACCCTTTCACCTTCCCCCCTTTCAAGGGCACACATCGCAAGAAAATGTTCGATAACCTTCTGGCAACTCAAGCAGCAAAACTCAACCAATCCGTCACCAACCTGCTGACAACATCGGACGACTTCAAAACGTTCCGCAAAGAAATCAAAACCCTGCTCTTCAAAAAAATTCATCCAAAAATCCTAACCCCCTTACCTACCACCAGCTCACTTCACCAACCTCTCACCTTCATCCAGAAAATTCCAGTTACCCAAAAAAAAAAAAAAAATTGCATCCTCGCTGGAAAATGTCCAGTAATCTCCTCTGAAATGTTTACATCTCTGGAAATGTCCAGTCAATTCTTTTGTAATCCGCCTTGAACTGCAAGGTATAGGCGGAATAGAAATCCGTAATGTAATGTAATGTGTGCGAAACCGCAAACAAGGGTTTCAACAGAATAACAATATTAACTCTACTGTTGAAAAGGATTGAAACTACAGGGAGAGTGAATAACAATCTATCTGCAATGGTAGCAGGTGGAGAAAAAAAGCCTCAGAATGAAGTGACAGCCATAAACATAAGTAGTATGCCCCCCTCTTTTACGAACGCAGAGCGCAGGTTTTAGGGCCAGCAGCGGCGGTATCTGCTCTGACGCTCATAGAGTTAGGTGCCAAAATGCAAACGCGCATTAATATTCTATAATGACAACTACAAATAATATTGCTGTTTCAGAACTGGAGAGAGTGTGGCACAGTGGTTAAAAGCTACAGCCTCAGTATCCTGAGGTTGTGGGTTCAAACCCATGCTGCTCCCTGTGACCTGGCAAGTCTCCCCATTGCCCCAGGTACATTAGATAGATTGTGAGCCTGCCAGGACAGACAGGGAAAGAATGCTTGAGTACCTGAATAAATTCATATAATCCATTCTGAGTTCCCCTGGGAGAACAGTGTAGAAAATTAAATAAATAAATAGTAGATGATGATGATGACGGCAGATAAAGACCCGAATGGTCCATCCAGTCTGCCCAACCTGATTCAATAAAAAAAAAATTTTTTTTTTTTCTTCTCAGCTATTTCTGGGCAAGAATCCAAAGCTTTACTGTGCTTGGGTTCCAACTGCCGAAATCTCTGTTAAGACTTACTCCAGCCCATCTACACCCTCCCAGCCATTGAAGCCCTCCCCTGTGAAAAATTTTGGTCTCTGGTAATCAGAGCTGATATTGTGATGTCATAATATCTCATTCCACCAATGCCTAAGAGCCAACCTCATCAGTGATGTAACAATGGCTTGATTGCCTTTTACTTGACTCACTTTTGCTACATATTGGTTTCTAGAGTGGTGCAGTGGTTAAAGCTACAGCCTCAGCACCTCAGCACCCTGAGGTGCTGGGTTCAAACCCATGCTGCTCCCTGTGACCCTGGACAAGTCACTTAATTTCGCCATTGCCCCAGGTACATTAGATAGATTGTGAGCCCACCAGGACAGACAGGGAAAAAATGCTTCAGTACCTGACCAAATTCATGTAAACAGTTCTGTGCTCCCTTGGGAGAACAGTATAGACAATTAAATAAATAAGCTTTGGCACCTAGTTTGTAGCACCCTTTACTGAATAGGTCACAGATTCTGTAAAAGTCACCTACATTGGCCATCGCCTTCAAAAATGGCGCCAGCTGCATGTCAGTCCCACACAGGTGCCATTAACAAAATTACAGCTACTGAAAAACTTAAGCGCCGATAATGTAGGCCAGGGTTTTAAAAGCCTATATTACCAGCGCCTAAGTTTGCTGGACAATCACACATAGGGGCGCCTAAGGTCATCTCTGCCCCTAACCACACTTACTTTGACCTTAGGTGCCACTAGGCACCATGCTTAGTTGCGATTATGGCACCTACTTTTTTTTAAATGACTTTTTAATTAGTTTGTAATGGCACGGTCAATTACTGTGCCAATTAAAACAGTTAAGTTAGGCAGCGGTAGGGCATGTACCGCTACCTAACTTACAGCACTATTTATAGAATCCGTGCACGCTCAGAGGCCCTCCAGACATGGCCTGGACTCGGGAAAGAAGAGACGAGGTTTCTGTGGGGGTGGGGCTGGGGGCAGGACAGGGCGGACCCACGTGTCCTCTTTTTTTCATGAACAAAGCTGATAACTCTAACTAAGACCAAAGCAATGCTCAGACCAGTGGTGTAGTAAGGGGGGAGTTGGGGGTGGAGTGGGTGGGGGGCTGTCTTGGTGGTGGCACAGGCACCCATCCTCCTCTCCACCCTCCCCACTCCTTCCCTGCTCCCTAATGCCGTGCGTGCTTGTCACTTCCCTTTCCCTGTACCTCTGTAACGTTCCTGGCGTGAGCAGCAACCCCCCAACCTGCTGTCACGCCAGCGTTGGCTCTTCCTCTGATGTCACTTCCTGGACCCGCACCGAGGAGGTGACGTCGGAGGAAGAGCTGACGCTGGCGCAACAGCAGTTTTTTTGGGGGGGGGGGGTGCTACTCGTACCAGGAACATTACAGAGGTACGGAGGACAGGAAGTGGCATGCATGGCAGGAGGGGATGGGGAAGTAGCATGTGGAGATGGGAGGGGTGAAGAAGAGGGTGGGAAGAGGCGCCACCACCCCGGGCACCTCTTACCCTCGCTACGCCACTGGCTCAGACAAACAAGTATATATTTTTTTTTAATGCTTTGAATTGATTAATTGTAATATGTTAGCTTTGGAAAATATGCTTCCTCGAACAGAGGAGATTGAGAGGGGACATGATCAAAACATTCAAAGTACTGAAGGGAATAGACTTAGTAGATAAGGACAGGTTGTTCATCCTCTCCAAGGAAGGGAGAACGAGAGGGCACTCTCTAAAGTTGAAAGGGGATAGATTCTGTACGAACGTAAGGAAGTTCTTCACTCAGAGACGGGACGGGAAAACTGGAACGCTCTTCCGGAGGCTGTTATAGGGGAAAACACCCTCCAGCGATTCAAGACAAAGTTAGACGAGTTCCTGCTGAACCAGAACTAGTCTCAGGTCGCTGGTCTTTGACCAATGGCTGCCACATGAGCTGGGCACGATAGACCACTGGTCTGACCCAACAGCGGCAATTCTTATGCTCTTATGTTATCCCCACCCCTCCAATCTCCAGTCCCAGCTATCTTGAGAGCAATAGTATTATCGGGGAGAGGGCACCTCAACTTTTCTGCCCATGGCCCATTCCATTCTAGCTAGGCCACTGCACATCTTGTATAACGTGAAGCATGTTAAAGCATGCTCTGCAGCCAGTGTTACCGTATGCACCTCTTATTACACGAATCAGACACTAATAAACCTTTTTCAGCTACACAGACTATCCCCCTCTTCTACGAAACCATGCTAGTGGATTGTAACACAGAGAGCTGCGCTGAAAGGCCGCACTGCTCCCGATGCTCATTGAGTTCCCATGAGCGTCGGTTGCAGCGCGGGCCATTCAGCTCAGCTCTCTGTGCTAAAAATCACTAGCGCGGTTTCATAGAAGAGGGGGAGGGGGTATGTTGAATGCCCTGATTCATAAGAAAACAAGAAATCATTTGTTTCATCACAACTATCACTTTTATCATCATGGCACTAAGCCAGGAAAATTATTGGCGAACAGTGTGTGCCTGGCAAGATCCTAGATATATTGCCTCACCTGTTAATTACTGCCAGTTCAGTGAAAGGTTCTATGACTCTGTCCTTTCATAGGTTGGCACATCAGAAGATAATTTATTTATATCATCTCTTATTGGATGATGGCTCTATGAAAACATTTTTAGAGGTGAATTATTGGAACTATTCATTCTTTGGCATTGTGTGAAAGAGCGCAGTGCTCACAGCTGGCACTCTCCGCCATTTCTCTTCAGTCTGAATTTGAATTTTTTTTTTTATGAATGGCGAGTTTGTACAGTTCAACCCTTCCCCTAACGACAATGCTCACTCCGAAAATAAATAACCCAGGGAGACCCAGCAAGTGTTTATCTGTCTAGACAACAATCGGGGGGAGGGGGGGTTGAAGAATTGGCACGGTGTTGGAAAACTGACAAGCAGAGGGAAATGAACTGCGGTCTTCAGCCTTTCCTGCCAGTTCCAGACTCCTAGCGTGGGTGATCATTCTCCAGAGATGGATGGAGCGACTGTCATGTAAGAGAAGTCTTTATAGTACGTTATAGGTGAGATGAGTAACAGGAGGCTCTGGGAGAAACTATAGCAACTTGCCTCCCTCGGTCTGATGCTCATTCTTCGAAGTCTGTGACATCACCCTTCTTCCCAGTCAGGCAAACTAGATAGATGCCTTTTCTGTATTAGTTACAGAGAGACAGACGGCAAAGGAGCAAGAGATGCAATCAGAGACATCATTGACTGGCTGAGCAGGATAGTACAATCTGTGCTGTACAAATTACACTGCACAAAAAATAAAGTCACCACATACAGCAATATGTGTAGTAAGCTTAATTCTTACTTAGAACTCTGCTCAGAGACATGAAGGCTGATTACTCGGCCTCACCTACCAATCATTGCAGTGTTCAAAAAGAAAGCTTTTTATCTTTAATACTTTTTTAATTGCGCTAGCTTAACTGCTATGCTAGAAATAATGATATTTTCATAAGTTCTTATAAACTGTACCAAAAGTCACTGAACCAGTCACTGTTTAAAGATAAGTACTTTTGGTACAGTTTATAAGAACTTATGAAAATATCATTATTTCTAGCATAGCAGTTAAGCTAGCGCAATTAAAAAAGTATTAAAGATAAAAAGCTTTCTTTTTGAACACTGCAATGATTGGTAGGTGAGGCCGAGTAATCAGCCTTCATGTCTCTGAGCAGAGTTCTAAGTAAGAATTAAGCTTACTACACATATTGCTGTATGTGGTGACTTTATTTTTTGTGCTACCGATTCCTTGAGTCACTCAAGTAACCTTTATTGTGCAAAAATTACCCCTGCACACTTTTGTTTTGACTTAGTGTACAAATTACACTAGCATACTGGGAACCATCAATTGTGTGCTAATAGCAATCTCAACCAGGTCTGGTTTTCGAAATAACTAAAAATGTGCAAGTTTTCTGCCACTGAGACCAGCTGTACAGAAATCTAGCTTATTAATAGTCATTATGAGGCTCATAATCGAAGCTTTTAAAAAAATACGTCTAAAAATCAGCCAAATTCGGCATTTGGACGATCTAAAAGACAGGTTTTCCAAGTGCCGATAATCAAAACAGCTTTATAGATGTATCCAGGGACTTTTTGGGCATCTGAATCCTGCTGTGCGACCAGAGCTGAAAGGGGTGTATTTGGAGGAGTGATTAGGGCGGGATGTGGGCCGACCTAGACTTAGTCATCCTGCAGGAATAATCGAATGTTTGACGAGACTGCCTAGATGGAACTTATACGTTGTGAGTTAGACCAGTGTTCTTCAATCGCCAGTCCGTGGACCAGTGCCAGTCCACAGAAATTTTCTGCCAGTCCACAGGGCCGGCACGTCCATCGGGCCCATGACAGCGTTCTTCAGCTGTGTTGTTAATATAATTTTATTGTGTGTGTATATATGAAAAATGAATGGAAAAAATGGTGTTACAATTAGTACTATTGTGGGGGCGGGGTCTGGGGTGGAGCTTGAGTGGAGACGGGCACGACTTAGCCAATGATATTCAACTGCCGGTCTGTGGACCGGTGCCGGTCCACAAAATAATTATTTTATTTCCACCGGTCTATAGATGTCAAAAAGTTGAAGAACGCTGAGTTAGATGATGTAAAGACACATATAAGTACCCAAAAGGTATCCAAAGTGTCCAGATAACAACTGCAGGGACAAGGTAAAGACCCCTCCCCTGTCTTTACTGACCCTGTTGCACCCCACAAAGTTCAGAATAAAAATGTACATACCTGTTTCTGGAACATCAGCACCTGGCATAGGAAAGCCTACTAGAGCTGCACAGAAGTGGCTTAAGTAGCCTGGGTGGGGGGCTAGTGAACCATAGAAAGAATGACCCAGGCCCATAAGCTACTCTAATCACTACATACATGGTGGAAAATGTGAGCCCACCAAAATAAACCCAAACCATACTCTATTGCCACATAGGTGCCACCTGATGCCATAAGGGCTCTTGGGGTTGTAGACAGGTAGGTGTAGTGGGTTTGGGGAGTGTTTTAGGGGGCTCACCATAATCTATAAGGCAGTGCTGGTGAGATGTTTATGTGACACCCTATTTGTGAAGTTCAGAGCAGTGCCCTGTAAGGTGCCCCACTGCTCTGTTGCCATGTCTGGGTGGCCAGACTATCACAATGCTGGCCGTTCCCACGTCCAAATGGTCTTGTTCTGGACATTTCAGACTTGGATAAATTTTTGGTCGATAATGTGGTATAGAAAGAGATGTAATGGTGGTCTGGACGATCAAATGCCTGGACGTACAGATAGAAACATAGAAACATAGAAAGATGACGGCAGAAAAGGGTCACAGCCCACCAAGTCTGCCCACTCTACTGACCCACCCCATGAGGTCTGAGTGTTAATGCTAGTACTTTAACTCAGCCCTCATAGGGACCCCACGTGGATGTCCCATTTATTCTTAAAGTCGAGAACGCTGGTGGCCTTGACCACCTGCTCCGGAAGTTTGTTCCAGTGATCCACCACCCTTTCTGTGAAGAAATACTTCCTGGTGTCACCGTAAAATTTTCCTCCTCAGAGTTTGAGCGGATGCCCCCTTGTGATCGAGGGTCCCTTGGGAAAGAAAATGTTTTTTCCACCTCGGCACGACCTGTGATGTATTTAAATTTCTCAATCATGTCTCCCCTTTCCCTGCGCTCCTCTAGAGTGTAGAGCTGCAATTTGCACAGTCTTTCTTCGTATGAGAGACCCTTGAGTCTGGAGACCATCCTGGTGGCCATCCGCTGGACCGACTCAGCTCGAAGCACATCTTTACGGTAATGTGGCCTCCAGAATTGCACACAGTATTCCAGGTGAGGTCTCACCATGGTTCTGTAAAGTGGCATTATGACTTCAGGTTTGCGGCTGACGAAGCTTCTGTTGATACATCCCAACATTTGCCTTGCCTTGGATGAGGCCTTCTCTACTTGTTTGGCAGCCTTCATGTCTGCACTGATGATTACTCCCAAGTCCCGTTCTTCCGAAGTCCTAGCTAGTGTTTCTCCATTCAAGGTGTAAGTTCTGCATGGATTTTTGCTGCCGAGATGCATGACCTTACATTTTGTAGCGTTGAAGCCTAGCTGCCATGTCGAGGACCAGTTTTCCAACGTGATCAGATCCCGCGTCATACTATCCTGCCGATTGCTTTCACTTACTATATTACATATTTTGGCGTCGTCGGTGAATAGTGCTACTTTACCCTGAAGCCCTCGGGTCAAGGCCCTTATGAATATGTTGAAAAGGGATGGTCCCAGGACTGAGCCCTGCGGCACTCCACTAGTCACCTCCGATGTCTCAGATAGGGTGCCATTGACCATCACCCTTTGAAGTCTTCCACTCAGCCAATCATTGATCCATGCAGTTAGGTGAGAAACTAACCCCATTGATTTCATCTTGTTTAATAGTCTACGGTGTGGGACACTGTCAAAAGCTTTACTGAAATCCAAGTACACTATGTCCAGAGACTCTCCCGAGTCTAGCTTTCCTGTCACCCAATCAAAGAAGCTGATAAGATTGGATTGGCATGACCTACCCCTAGTGAATCCATGTTGACAGGGATCCCTTAGGTTCCCCTCATCCAAAATCGTGTCTAATTTACCTTTAAGTAGAGTTTCCATGAGTTTGCACACTATTGATGTGAGACTCACTGGTCTGTAATTCGCAGCCTCTGCTCTGCAACCCTTTTTGTGCAGAGGAACGACGTTAGTCGTTTTCCAGTCCAGGGGGACTCTCCCCTTACTTAGGGAGAGATTGAAGAGCATGGCTAACAGTTCCGCCAGTACAAAGTTTTATTTTATTTTTCTTTCCAGCTTATGATTTATCTTTAATCTTATCTATTGTTTTGCCTTTTGTCTTTGTTTTGTTCTATTTCTATCATTTAAATTTCTCCAGAATTCTACTGTTCAACGGCTCCCCCTTCTGCTTCTATTCCTTTCTCTCCTCTCTTCTACCTTCCAAAGTATTTAGATCAATGCTGTCTTGTTAAAATGTTTATTTTATTTTTATTTTTCCTCTAACTCTACTTTTCACTTCTCTATTACCCTCCAGGTACTTTAGTTAGATTGTGAGCCTTCGGGACAGTAAGGGAATTTTTCAAGTACCTTTCTTATTTCTAATCTTAATGTATATTTTCTGTAAACCGCTTCGAACCTAACGGATGTAGCGGTATATAAGAAATAAATTACATTACATTACATTACATCGCGCAGCTCTCTGAGCACTCTTGGGTGCAATTTGTCCGGTCCCATAGATTTGCTCACCTTGAGCCTTGACAGTTCGCTGATAGACAATTTTTTGGGAAAAAAATATTTTAGAACTACATTTCTGGTGCCAGGGACCTTGCTAGGTGCCAGTGTCCCTGATTCTGGAAGCAGCATCTGTCCGTGATTGACATGCAGCAGGTGCCAGTTTTCTGGGCGCCTGCCATGGTAGGTTCCACTTACAGAGTCAGACAGAGAGAGGAACTGACATGTAAAAACTATCGAAAAAGACAGATTTTATTGTCTACCCCATAGTTTTCGGCCTCACTGAGATGAAGTTCCAGCATAACTCTGGAACGCATGCAGAGATTTCAACCAAACTTGGTATACATATGACTTACTATCTGGGGAAAAATGCTGTGGGGGTGGGAAGGGGGTGATGTAAAAATTCTCAAAAATGACAGATGATTGGGATAAATAAATATCCGGGCCTTGCCGGGTAATCAGCTAGTAATTTTATAAAAGTCCCTTTCCTCATGTAAAATAAGCTGGACGAATTATCCCTAAATATTCTGTCTGAAAGATGCATTTTTGAAAGTCTTGTGAAAGAGCAGTATATTAAAAGATGCAAATCCCTTCACAGCTACTTCCTTCAATCAAAGGTGACGTTAAAACTTTGGTCATACTACTGAAAGACGGTATATCAAATTCATAACCCTTCCCCATTCATTCAGTGATTTTTTTTTTTTTTTAAAGGCAAATAAAAGTAAATTCGATCGGAAGGATTTCATTCATCCTTATACCTTTAAATAAGATACTTCCCACTGGGACTGAAATATTTACAGCATTGATTTTATAGATCTGAGTGACCTTTTGGACTCTAAGGGGGGGAGGGAGGAGGTAGATAATAAAGGATTTTAAATCCTATGTCAGTAGGCCCTAAAAATATCAAAACTTTTTCTTTTGCATTCATGGCAGTCCCAACAACCGTTTTGTAAACAGTCATTAACTGGTTAAAATGTTTCTGGCTCCCTATTGGCAGCCTGTAAGAGCTGCACAGAATGTGCTTGCAAGCAGCCTAGAGATGATGTAGCCCTTCTATCTCCAGTTGGGCTTTTTTTTTTTTATTTTGAAATGTGCATCTTGCTATTCCCTCGGTTTCTGAAAGAAAGGGATTTGGCTCCAGGAGAAAAACTTCAACAGGGGCTGCCCAAAGTTCGCATTACAGTAAAGGCATTTTATGAAAGCACTACCGCTACCTGAGAGGATGCTGTTGCAAGCAAGCCCTTAGAAGAGACTGAACTCTAGGACGCATCAGTTTTGCTTCAGATCTGTGGCTGAATGACCTTGATTTTGCCTCTCTTTGCATTACAATCAGCCTTGCATTTTTGGTTCTACCTCCAACCGACATGATCCGTTTGATTTGGGGGACGCTGCAGTCACTGGTTTTCCTTGGGCTGTGTGAATGGAGACCTGCTCCTGTTGGGGGGAGGTGGAGAAGAAGTTTCCCAGGGCTGCAGGGAGAGGGGACGTGGGACGATCCCGGGGAACCGTCAGGGGGCAACCGCTCTCCCGCAGCTGGCGACACGGGAGCGCATCCCCTCGCTCAGCGAGACCGGAGGGGGGCTGCGGCTCGAAACCTTTCCGGCGCGCAAGCCGAGGACTTGCTGTGCCCTTACAAAGTGACGGGAGAGGGCGACGCGGGCGGCCGCCTCTGTTTCAGGACCTCGGACAGCGACTTCTTCTGCCACCGAAGGGACTGCCGCGCCTACCGCTCGGGCGAGGTGCTGCGGGCCAGCGTGTTGAGGAACGGCAGCGCGCTTTTGCAGTGGCAGCCTCCGGAGGTCCAGACCCGCCCCATCAAAGGCTTTGCCCTGAACTGCTCCTGGAAGGGCGCTTACACCCGTTTCCAGTGCGACAGCGTGCAGCTCGGGGCCAGTTGCAGGGACTACCTGTTGGCCAACGTCCATGACAATGTCAAGTACAGGATCTGCTTGCAGACTCTCTACGCGAACGGGAGCGCTGCGGGCGAGTGCGTGGAATTTGCGGTGGAGCCGGCCGGAATGCAGGACATTGTCATTGCCATGACTGCAGTCGGGGGTTCCATATGTGTCATGCTAGTAATCATTTGCTTATTGGTGGCCTACATCACGGAAAATCTCATGCCCCCTGCCTTTTCCAGACCGACTTCTAAAAGGGGACCTTGAGAGAAGCCATTGCAAAAGGACCGTTTTCTACTCCATCATTCATAGACTCTAGACTAGATGATTGTAGGTGGAATTAGGTAGGATTGTGAGTGGGATGAAATGGATTTTAAAACAGGATGTACCTGGATTTAAGGCAGGGGTCCCCAAAGTCCCTCCTTGAGGGCCGAATCCAGTGGGGTTTTCAGGATTTCCCCCAATGAATATGCACGAGATCCTATGTGCATGCACTGCTTTCAATGCATATTCATTGGGGAAATCCTGAAAACCCGACTGGATTGCGGCCCTCAAGGAGGGACTTTGGGGACCCCTGATTTAAGATATCGACTATTAAACATGAGTATTGGGGAGAAAGGGGGGTTGTTTCGGTGAGGAACTGAAAGTGTGGCAAAATTCCTTCCATATGAAATACCCTCAGCTGGGCATCTATAGATAAACAATTGAAAATTCAATACTGTGATGTGAAATAAATAGTTATCAAAGATTTCATTAGTAAATCATAGCAATGATACAAAGTTAGCTGACTCAGGCCAGGTTTTTATCCTGCAAGATAGTACTATACTGTGAAAAGAATTGGCTAGATGCATTTGAAACGGCTGCTTAACTTCTAACGCCTGAATAAATGGGATTATAGTATTAAAAATTCCCAAGTTTCAATAACAGTATGCCTTTAAGAGGATTGGATGTTAAATCCAGGAAACGTTTAACAATAAATTTACAAGTACTGTATTACCACCTTCCGTTTCAGACTGTCCTTTAACATAGAAGCATAGAAAATGATGGCAGAAAAGGGCCTCGGCCCATCAAGTCTGCACACTCTAATTACCCATCCCCCAACTTCACCCCCCCAAGAGATCCCACATGCCTATCCCATCTTCTCTTAAAATCTGGTATGCTGCTGGCCTCGATCACCTGCAGTGGAAGTTCATTCCAATGATCAACCACCCTTTCAGTGAAGAAATACTTCCTGATGTCACCATGAAATTTCCCGCCCCTGATTTTCAGCGGATGCCCTCTTGTGGCCGTGGGATCTTTAAGAAAGAAGATATCATCTTCCACCTCGATACGGGCCGTTTACTGTTTCGTTAGTCAAGATTTGGAGCCATGTTGTTAATTTTCCAAGCCCATTATGACGTGGAAAATAAGATTAAAACAGTTTCAATTGTTTTCTATTCTCATCCCTGTTTAAGTTTTCAGAGCAGACTCTAATCCTGTATGAACCCTCCTAGTCTGGTTGGGGGGCTAGAAGGTATACTGTAGTATCAATCCGCTTATAATTGATGGTGTGCTTGTATCAGGAAAAAACAAACCACTCACCATTTCCTCTATCAGGCATCCAATTTTGCTGTCTAACCACAGGGGCTAATGACCGAACAGTCATAAAATTCCCCAAGGCATTTCACTCTAGTACAGGGGTAGGCAATTCCGGTCCTCGAGAGCCGGAACCAGGTCAGGTTTACAGGATATCCACAATAAATATGCATGGGATAGATTTGCATCTCAAGGAGGCAGTGCATGCAAATCCATCTCATACATATTCATGGTGGAGATCCTGAAAACCTGACCTGGCTCCGGTTCTCGAGGACCAGAATTGCCTACCCCTGCTCCATGGTGTCGGGAAATGAACTTCGGATTCCTGAATCACGGAGAGGCACTACAGGGACTACAGGGACCAGACGGACTCCACCTGACCAACAGAGGTAAGAACGTCTTCGGACATCGACTAGCCCGTCTGCTTCGAAGGGCTTTAAACTAGGTAAGTTGGGGGAGGGTATCCATTTATGTACCGGAGCAGTAAGTAACAATCCTGACGAGGTGAACCAAAACTCCAATTTTAAGTTCGAGGTAAGTACCCTTACTGCTAAAGATTCGATAGGAGACACTTCAACTCAGATGGGTAACTCTCTACAGGAGTTTAGTAAACACAAAGAGTGGAGAGCTATGTATGTTAACGCACACAGCCTAGGGAATAAATTTCTAGAGCTAGAAACAGAAATAGTAAATGCAGACCTAGACGTGGTAGCAATATCTGAAACATGGTTCACAGACTCTCATGGGTGGGATATAACTATACCAGGATACAACCTGCTTCGCCAAGACAAAGAGGGTAAGCTAGGAGGAGGGGTAGCACTTTACATCAAAGAGAACATCAAGACAACCAGGATCATAGATGTCAAATACACTGGGG
This sequence comes from Geotrypetes seraphini, assembly GCF_902459505.1. Taxonomy (NCBI): domain Eukaryota; kingdom Metazoa; phylum Chordata; class Amphibia; order Gymnophiona; family Dermophiidae; genus Geotrypetes; species Geotrypetes seraphini. The sequence continues at coordinate 20,288,097 of NC_047098.1, forward strand.
AATCCATCTGGGTAAACCTGGCCAGAGGCGGAGAAAAATGCCTGTATCTTGGTGTGGTATACAGACCTCCAAGACAATCGGAGGACAAGGACGCAGAATTAATTGAAGACATTGAGAATATCACCTTACGGGGGGATGTTGTTCTGCTAGGGGACTTCAACATGCCTGATGTAGACTGGAACACACTCTCAGCGACGACTTGTGGTAGCAGGAGGATATTAACGTCCATGAAGGGAGTACGGCTCAAACAAATGGTACTAGAGCCCACTAGGGCCCAGGCCATCCTGGACCTGGTACTTACGAACGGGGAAAGCGTCTCGGAGGTCTCGGTGGGAGAAACGTTGGCCACCAGTGACCATAACATGGTATGGTTCAACCTTAGGAAAGGATTCCCTAGATCACAAACAAAAACGAGGGTACTCAATTTCCGGGGCACTGACTTTGCACGTATGGGAGGTTTCGTCCAACAGACGCTGCAGGCCCAAGAAGCAACTGATAATGTGGAAGCCATGTGGTCAACCCTAAAATCGACCCTTCACGAGGCAACTGTCCGCTACATAAAATCGGCAAATAAACAACAAAGGAAAAAGAAACCCCGATGGTTTACTGATGAGGTCTCGTACCTCGTCAAGGAGAAGAAAAGAGCGTTTCTTTCATACAAACGAACCGGGGAAAAAGAAGCTAACATCGAATACAGGACAAGGTCTGCAGTGGTCAAAACAGCAGTCAGGGAGGCCAAAGTTCAAGTGGAAGAAACTCTAGCAAAGAACATTAAGAAAGGGGACAAATCCTTCTTCAGGTATATTAGTGACAGGAAAAAGAACACAAACGGGATAGTACGTCTTAGAACGCCAGACGGGAATTATGTGGAAACAGATTCCGATAAAGCCAGACTACTGAATGATTACTTCTGCTCAGTCTATACCTGCGAGGCACCAGGGCACGGGCCACAGCTGGAAGCAAAGCCAAGCAAGAAAGACCCATTTAAGAATTTTGAATTCACGCCAGCTGAGGTTTACAGCGAACTGTTAAGACTCAAGGTGAGCAAAGCCATGGGACCGGACAAATTGCATCCAAGAGTGCTCAGAGAGCTGTGTGATGTACTGGCGGAACCATTGGCCATGCTCTTCAATCTCTCCCTAAGTAAGGGGAGAGTCCCCCTGGACTTGAAAACAGCCAACGTCGTTCCTCTGCACAAAAAGGGATGCAGAGCAGAGGCTGCGAATTACAGACCAGTGAGTCTCACATCAATAGTGTGTAAACTCATGGAAACACTACTTAAAGGAAAATTAGACACGATTTTGGACGAGGGGAATCTAAGGGATCCCAGTCAACATGGATTCACTAAGGGTAGGTCATGCCAATCCAATCTTATCAGCTTCTTTGATTGGGTAACAGGGAAGCTAGACTCGGGAGAATCTCTGGACATAGTGTACTTGGATTTCAGTAAAGCTTTTGACAGCGTCCCACACCGTAGACTGTTAAGCAAGATGAAATCGATGGGGTTAGGTGAGACACTAATTGCATGGGTTAATGATTGGCTGAGTGGTAGACTTCAGAGGGTGGTGGTCAACGGCACCCTTTCTGAGACATCGGATGTGACCAGCGGAGTGCCACAGGGCTCAGTCCTGGGTCCATTCCTTTTTAACATATTCATAAGGGACTTGACCCAAGGGCTTCAGGGTAAAGTAACACTATTCGCTGATGACGCCAAAATATATAATATAGTAAGTGAAAGCAATCGGCAGGATAGTATGACGCAGGATCTGCTTACGTTGGAAAACTGGTCCTCGACATGGCAGCTAGGCTTCAACGCTAAGAAATGTAAGGTCATGCATCTCGGCAGCGGAAATCCATGCAAAACTTACACCTTAAATGGAGAAACATTAGCTAGGACTTCAGAAGAACGAGACTTGGGAGTAATCATCAGTGCAGACATGAAGGCTGCCAGACAAGTAGAGAAGGCCTCATCCAAGGCAAGGCAAATGATGGGATGTATCAGTAGAAGCTTCATCAGCCGCAAACCTGAAGTCATAATGCCACTATACAGAACCATGGTCAGACCTCATCTGGAATACTGTGTGCAATTCTGGAGGCCACATTACCATAAAGACGTGCTTAGAGTTGAGTCGGTTCAACGGATGGCCACTAGGATGATCTCCGGGCTTAAAGGTCTCCCGTACGAAGAAAGACTAAACAAATTGCAGCTCTACACTCTAGAGGAACGCAGGGAAAGGGGGGACATGATTGAGACATTTAAATATATCACAGGACGTGTCGAGGTGGAAGACGACATCTTCTTTCCCAAAGGACCCTCGGTCACAAGGGGGCATCCGCTCAAACTCAGAGGAGGGAAATTTAATGGTGACACCAGGAAGTATTTCTTCACAGAAAGGGTGGTAGATCACTGGAACAAACTTCCAATGCAGGTGATCAAGGCCACCAGCGTGCTTGACTTTAAGAATAAATGGGACATACACGTGGGATCCCTACGAGGGTAGAGTTAAGGAACTAGGTCATTAGTACTCAAACTTAATGGGGTGGGTCAGAAGAGTGGGCAGGCTTGATGGGCTATAGCCCTTTTCTGCCGTCAAATTTCTATGTTTCTATGTTTCTACATTGTGTGCAGAAAACTTGCAGTTCTGCTGTTATTTTTAAAAAGAATAAATTAAATTTTTAGATGATAAATATCTCAACGAAAAAGAGCAGGTGCCTTCACCATGGGTAGAAAAGGCGCTGTAACACTAATGCTCCATAAAATTCATTTGTGGTCCCTCAGTAAACCAGAGTACCTAACAAAGGGGTTAGAAATCTTAGCTTCTAGGTTGCAAGCATTAGACTAGGGGTAGGGAACTCCGGTCCTCAAGAGCTGTATTCCAGTTGGGTTTTCAGGATTTCCCCAATGAATATGCATGAGATCTATTTGCATGCCCTGCTATCAATGCAAATTTATTGGGGAAATCCTGAAAACCTGACTGGAATACGGCTCTCAAGGACTGGAGTTCCCTACCCCTGCTTTAGACACAATATAGACACCCCCCCCCCCAGGCCTTATAATTGTTTGCTTTTGTGTCTATGGTATTGGATGAACCTCTAAGTATTTAATCTTTGTGATAATATAATTCTGGAGTTAATGGGGGGAAATAGAATCCTTAGACACAATTTTAAAAAGCAAGACATTTTCTGATGGCCTTTAAGCAGCCATATTAAGGCTGATGGGATGTCAGGAAGAGTTCCAGTGACATGCTCACACTCTGGAAATGTCAAGGGAAGGATGTGAATGTCAGCCACATTCTGAGACGTCTCTGTTCTCCATAGATGCATGCAGGGTCATTAGAACAGATTAAGAAATTTCATCCACTCTGTCTAGAGCAGTGGTTCCCCAGGACGGGGGACCCCCAGCCAGTCAGGTTTTCAAGATATTCCTAATGAATATGCATGAGAGAGATTTGCACTTCCATTATATGCAAATCTCTCTCATGCATATTCATTAGGGATATCTTGAAAACCTGACTGGCTGGGGGTCCCCCAGTACAGGTTTGGGAACCACTAATCTAGAGTGAAAATTCATAGCACAGCTGACCCAGGAGGGAATTGATAAAGAAGCGGAGTTGGCCAATTTTGGGGGAAACCTTTCTAATCAACCTTACAACAAGTTGTTTTCTTTGTGTGAAAGCATGTTTGTTATGGAACTTTTGGAAGTTGAGGGATGTTATTTAGGAAACATTGGCACAGAAATGGTAGCAGTGGCGTACCTAGGGTATGTGGCACCCGGGGCCCATCATTTTTTGACACCCCCCCCCCCCCCCCTCATGTAAATTTTTTTTTTTTTTTTTTTTTGCAATAACCATGAAATGGAATAAATGGTCAGAATAGAAACAGGCAGTGAAAATTTTCTTTTTTTTTTTTCAAAGTATTTTTATTGAGAATGGCAAAAGGTCCAGACAAGCAACCATGGTCTGTACAGAAACTTATACATTATCAAAAAGAACACAGAATGAGAGTAACAGCAACAACAAGCATGAACAAGCCTCTCCCAAGAGAAAATTGCCAATGAGAGGCATAGCAATACACAACAAAAGGCCAAAACTTGGGGCAAGCAAACAAATCCCACCCCAGAACCCACAAGAATAATAAGCCGGACTAGACCCTCAGCCATATTTTATAATGAAAAAAACCCCCACAAGCAACAACACCCAGACCGCTCACCAGACACACCAATCCGCACAACAAGCACCCAAGAAACACCCAGCCACCACCCAGACAAAACTACCAGACACACCTACCCCACCAAGCCCAGACCCAACCCCCCCTCCCCAGAGAGTGCAAGCGCAAAGTGGACCGTGAAAAGGGCAGCTGCAGAAGTGGAAAGCCCCAGATAAGTAGGTTAGCTAAAGAAAGCCCACAGATAGAAGAAATCAGGATAACAGAAGTTCCAACAAATGCTCCCACAGAAAATTTTCTTTTATTGAACCTCATTTATGTAACCATTATTCCAAACATAACATAACATAAATTATGTCTGAATTGTCATGACATCAGAAGTACATATGGAGTAGTTGCAGGTGATGCTTGGGACAGTTCTGATTATGTTAGTTTGGTTTTATGTGTTTTTTTAATAGAAGGGTTTTTATTTCTTTTTTTAAGGTTTTAGTAGTTTGTGGTCGAGGTCAATAGGTTGTAGAGTTGGGGGTCAAGTGTTGCAGCTCGAATGGCTAGGAGGTTGTCGAACAGTTTTTTTCTTTTGACGTTTTTGGTTGGAGGGTGTGTGAATGGTGCGTGAGTTCTCCTATGTCTGTTTGAAGTGGATTGAATTATTTAGCTGAAGAAATTAGTTCCCCCCCCCCATTCCACACACATTAATTCTCTTCCATTTTTGTTCCCATTATAAAAAAACACTGATAAGTTCCCAGGAAAAAAATACATTAAAATAAGAAGTGAAAACAAAGGCCCCTACAGATGAGAACATAACATAAGAATAGCCTAACTGGGTCACACCAATGGTCCATCATGCCCAGTAGCCCATTCTCATGGTAGCCAATAGTGCTGCCCGATTCAGAGAAAAATATTTCATTCGATCCGATTCACCCTGTTGAATCGATTTTTCGATTAGATTCACTGTTAATGACACCGCTTTTTAAGTTTAAACAAAGTATAACAATAAATTTCACAACAACAATAAATTTCACAAAGTACTTTAAAAAAAAAAAATCACATTTTTCCATTAAAGCAGTTCTGGAGACATTTGCTTGAACAGTCTTTTTTCCCAGTCCATAAGCAAGCAATATGAAAAAGATTTCCTTAATTATCTACTCAAACATTTTTGCTATTTACTTTCATTGTACCTAGACTATTATTCAGTAGAAAAAATTTAGTTTGTTCAATCAAGCAGAACATTCACTCATAGAAGTCCAATGTCCACACAGGATTTGATTGAACAAACAAATTTTTTCTACTGAATAATAGTTTAGGTATACTGAATAGCAAAAATGTTAAAGCCACACAGAAAAGCAGTAAAAGTCAATAGGTTCTCCAAGTGGGAACAACTGAGTGCACCAATCCAGGGCAAGCAGACGCTTCCCCCATGTCTTAATAACAGAAAATGGACTTTTCCTCCAGGAATTTGTCCAAACCTTTCTTAAAACCAGCTACGCTATCTACTTTTAACATAACTTCTGGCCACTTCATTTTTAAGCTTAGATCTTTCCTTCCAAACAGAGACCTTGCTAGATGTCAAATACAGCACAAGGTAACTTCACATGGACTTAACTGTGCAGGAAATGAATCTCCTCATACACCCACCATATAGTGCAAAAATGTGCAAAGGTCTGTTTTTTTCTTTCGATCACTACATAGCCTAATGCCACACAAGCAGCGCTGTTACAAACATATTCTGAAGGTCAATGCTAAGGTTGACAAAGTTTCCTTCCTTGGACCAGAAGGAGATACTGACAAACCACTGGAAGAGATTCTAAAACAACTACCCAGAAATAACACCCAAAGACCCACTCAGTGTGTGAACCAGTTGAGTGGAGTGGACTAACTGGGGGTGGAAATGGGCCCAGAGTTTGCTCAGCAGAATTTCCCAGACTACCTCTTCCTCTCAACACACTGACATGCTACCACCACCACCAACACTAGGAACACCTCACCGAGTATGCCAGCAATGCTTATAAACTTTATAAAACACATTATTATATTTTCTTATAAAGCATATATTTTAACTGAACTCAGCCTTGCCATTCACAAAAATAGAAAAGTTCCCATTTCAAGCTGTCTCATGTACACTTTTCAAATCTAACATATTGTAATCACAAAACAGAAAATAAAATTATTTTTTCTACCTTTTGTTCTCTGATCAATATTCAAATCTTGTTGGTCCCAGGCTCTTGTTGTCTTGCTTGCCAGGGTCTCCTTTCTCCGTGCTAACCATCCGTCTGCCATCTCTGTTCTCCCCTTCCGTTTCCCTTCCCTCTCCCGGAGATCTGGCATCTTTCCTTTTTTTTGTCTCCATCCACAGATTCACCTTTTCTCAACTCCCCACCACCCCAGGATCCACCATCTCTCCCTTTCTGTTCCCAACTATCCTCCTATCCAGTAGCTCTATCCCCCCTCCACACCATCCCCTGTTTCCAAGTTCTCTCCCTTTCTGTTCCTTCCCTCCCTAAATCCCATTATGCACCATCTCTCTCCCACTCCTCTGTTTTTAGACCCATTATTTCTAACCCCCAAAGTCTGGCATATGCACGTATCTTTGAACCCCCCCTTCCCTCTCTCCCTCTGTGTACTTTTACACCAGGACCCCCCTCCCCCGAAGGTCTGTCCCCCCTCCGAAGGGCTACACCCCACCCCTGAAGACCTGCACCCCCCGAAGGACTTTACCTCCCACCCGAAGGTCTGTCCCCCTCTGAAGGCCTAAACCCCACCCCTGAAGGCCTGCACCCTCCCCGAAGGATTGTACCCCCCACCCGAAGGTCTGTCCCTCCCTGAAGGCCTGCACCCATCCCGAAGGCCTGCACCCACCCCGAATGCCTGCACCCACCCCGAAGGCCTGCACCCACCCCGAAGGCCTGCACCCCCGAAGGCCTGTCCCCCCCCTTGAAGGCCTATCCCCCCTTAAAGGTCTGCCTGTCCCACCCCCTTGTAGGCCTGTCCCCCCTTAAAGGTCTGCCTGTCCCACCCCCTTGTAGGCCTGTCCCCCCTTGAAGGCCTGACCCCCCCTTGAAGGCCTGCCTGCTTGTCCCCCCTTGAAGGCCTGTCCCCCCCTTGAAGGTTGGCACCCCCCCAAAGGCCTGCACCCCCTTGTAGGCCTGTCCCCCCCTTGAAGGCCTGCCTGCTTGTCCCCCCTTGAAGGCCTGTCCCCCCCCTTGAAGGCCTGCACCCCCCCTTGAAGGTTGGCACCCCCCCAAAGGCCTGCACCCCCTTGAAGGCCTGCACCCCCTTGAAGGTCGGCACCCCCCCTGAAGGCATGCACCCCCCCTGAAGGCCTGTCCCCCCTTGAAGGCCTGTCCCCCCCCTTGTAGGCCTGCACCCCCTTGTAGGCCTGTCCCCCCCCCCCTGTAGGCCTGTCCCCCCCCCTTGTAGGCCTGCCTGCCTGTCCCCCCCTTGAAGGCCTGCACCCCCTTGAAGGTCTGCACCCCCCCCCCCCGAAGACCTGCACCCCCCCTTGAAGGCCTGCCTGCCTGCCTGTCACCCCCCTCCCCCTTGAAAGTCTGCCTGCCCGCCCGCCCGCCCCACCCTGAAGGCCTGATGCCCCGACCCACCCCGAAGGACCATTCGCCCCCCTGGCCTCCCCGCACTACCTATGAAGCAGCCGCAGCAGGATCGCGACGTCAGCTATATTTGCGCTACTTAGGAGCTGCTTCCTGCGTCGCGGTCCCACCCCCTCCTCTGACGTCAGAGGAGGGACGGGACCGCGGCGCAGGAAGCAGCGCCCAAGCAGCTGAGGGATTGCTGACGTCGCGATCCTGCTGCGGGCTGCTTCATAGGTGTGCTGGAAGGTCAGTGGGGCGAGCGGTCCTTCGGGCGTGGGGGGGGACTGAGCGGCAAGGCCGGGAACACCCCCTCAGGGCTGGTACCCGGGGCGGCCCGCCCCCCCCGCACCCCCCTAGGTACGCCACTGCACCGAACCAAACTGATAGAAGGAGAATGAGCTTCTTCAGGGATCTGACCCAGTTCTAATACCTCTCCGTCTCCGTGCCGACCGACCCCCTCAAGGACCGACCCTTGGAAACATGTTTTCAGGCTTGGAATCCAGTTAAAAGGCAATAGACGCTCTGTCTATACCTGGGACCAAACTGAAAGAAATTTGTCCAGCCCTGGCAAGTTCAAACCCAACTCAAACCAAATTCTGCACTCCTGGGGAAGGGGGAGGTTTTGCTTCTGAGAAAGTGCTCCTTAGTACATCAGAATCTCTGTCTGCTTCTTGGCACCAGCACTGGAGAAATAATGAGACGCCCTACTTTCTTTCTGCATGTGAAGCCATCTGGAGGGGGGGGGGTGTGTGTTTGTGAGTACCAGAAGGCACTGCGAGGAAGGAACGGGGTATATTAGTAGATCTGTGTGTGATGGAGGGCACTAGGGCCAGCAGGAGTGAGGTACATAGTTAGAGCTGTAGAGGGGGGGGGGGGGGGAGAAGGAGGGTGTCCCTATTGCAAGGGAGGAGTGAGGTTTTCCCTCGCCTTTTCTTCAGTCCTAAAGTTCACATTTTCTGGCTTTGGCTGCCTTCAGCAGTCATGCGACCGGGTAACAAAGCCCCCTGACCCTGCACGCTGTCTGATTCGGCTGCTGTTGAACAGTTTGCGTGCCGGAACCCTTCTCAGGCTGAGTGGAATTTGGGTTATGAGCTGCAGGGAGTGGTTGTGAATTTCTCCGTGAGAACCTTGTGTGCATCCTACTCCTCCAGCTTGAGTTCCGATCCTCCCCGAGGCTGACGTATTTCCTGTTGCCTCAGCTTTCAACAGCAATCTGACCTGGAGGAGGGGAGAACAAGGCCTGGGAATGCATTTATCTGAGTTTGGGGTTTAGGTTTCTGCCACTTGGTGCTGAATGTAAGACGCGCGCACGAGGACGCGCACGCGTAGACGTCCGCACGTAGACGCCCGCACTAGACGTCCCCACGTAGACGTCCGCACTAGACGTCCCCACGTAGACGTCCGCACTAGACGTCCCCACGTAGCCGTCCGCACTAGACGTCCGCACTAGACGTCCCCACGTAGACGTCCGCACTAGACGTCCCCACGTAGACGTCCGCACTAGACGTCTAGTGCGGGCGTCTAGTGCGGACGTCTACGTGGGGACGTCTATTGCGGACGTCTATTGCGGACGTCTAGTGGGGACGTCTATTGCGGACGTCTATTGCGGACGTCTAGTGGGGACGTCTATTGCGGGCGTCTAGTGGGGACGTCTATTGCGGACGTCTAGTGGGGACGTCTAGTGCGGGCGTCTAGTGGGGACGTCTATTGCGGACGTCTATTGCGGACGTCTATTGCGGACGTCTAGTGGGGACGTCTATTGCGGACGTCTAGTGGGGACGTCTATTGCGGACGTCTATTGCGGACGTCTAGTGGGGACGTCTATTGCGGGCGTCTAGTGGGGACGTCTATTGCGGACGTCTAGTGGGGACGTCTAGTGCGGGCGTCTAGTGGGGACGTCTAGTGCGGACGTCTATTGCGGACGTCTAGTGCGGGCGTCTAGTGGGGACGTCTATTGCGGACGTCTAGTGGGGACGTCTATTGCGGACGTCTACGTGGGGACGTCTAGTGCGGACTCAAGCTGGAGGAGGATGCACAAGGTTCTCACGGAGAAATTCACAACCACTCCCTGCAGCTCATAACCCAAATTCCACTCAGCCTGAGAAGGGTTCCGGCACGCAAACTGTTCAACAGCAGCCGAATCAGACAGCGTGCAGGGTCAGGGGGGCTTTGTTACCCGGTCGCATGACTGCTGAAGGCAGCCAAAGCCAGAAAATGTGAACTTTAGGACTGAAGAAAAGGCGAGGGAAAACCTCACTCCTCCCTTGCAATAGGGACACCCTCCTTCTCCCCCCCCCCCCTCTACAGCTCTAACTATGTACCTCACTCCTGCTGGCCCTAGTGCCCTCCATCACACACAGATCTACTAATATACCCCGTTCCTTCCTCGCAGTGCCTTCTGGTACTCACAAACACACCCCCCCCCCCTCCAGATGGCTTCACATGCAGAAAGAAAGTAGGGCGTCTCATTATTTCTCCAGTGCTGGTGCCAAGAAGCAGACAGAGATTCTGATGTACTAAGGAGCACTTTCTCAGAAGCAAAACCTCCCCCTTCCCCAGGAGTGCAGAATTTGGTTTGAGTTGGGTTTGAACTTGCCAGGGCTGGACAAATTTCTTTCAGTTTGGTCCCAGGTATAGACAGAGCGTCTATTGCCTTTTAACTGGATTCCAAGCCTGAAAACATGTTTCCAAGGGTCGGTCCTTGAGGGGGTCGGTCGGCACGGAGACGGAGAGGTATTAGAACTGGGTCAGATCACCTACCCACCCCGAAGGACCATTCGCCCCCCTGGCCTCCCCGCACTACCTATGAAGCAGCCGCAGCAGGATCGCGACGTCAGCTATATTTGCGCTACTTAGGAGCTGCTTCCTGCGTCGCGGTCCCGCCCCCTCCTCTGACGTCAGAGGAGGGACTGGACCGCGGCGCAGGAAGCAGCGCCCAAGCAGCTGAGGGATTGCTTACGTCGCGATCCTGCTGCGGGCTGCTTCATAGGTGTGCTGGAAGGTCAGTGGGGCGAGCGGTCCTTCGGGCGTGGGGGGGGACTGAGCGGCAAGGCCGGGAACACCCCCTCAGGGCTGGTACCCGGGGCGGCCCGCCACCCCCCGCCCCCCCCCCTAGGTACGCCACTGAATGGTAGTAATCCTAGAGGTTTTGGTAGGGAAACAGATGTACAACTATGTTCATGATTGATTTTGCTCCGTTAATCGGGTAAGTCCCTCCTATCCGTACCCTTCTCCCCCACTACCAGCTCCAGACTCCATCCCTACTATCTTGCTGCGCCATATGCCTGGAACAGACTGCCTGAGAAATTATGAGAGGCTCCATCGCTAGCAGTATTCAAATCCAAGCTAAAGCTCACTTTTTCAAGGCTGCTTGTATTGCTAACTCCCACTCAACCTAAGATACCTACGCCCATCTTACTATTCTCTGTGTGAGAAACTCCCCAACCCCTATATGTCCTGTTTGTTTATCTAAATTAGACTGTAAGCTCTTCAGAGAATGAACCATCTAACATGTTAAATGCATGTGTACAATGTTGCATATGCCTTTCAGCGGTTTAGAAATTATAAATAGTAGTAGTAGTTTAAAATATCAGGCAGTTGGTATATTAGGCCTGAGATAAGAATTAGAGAATGACATGGTGACAAAATTCATCACCGTTCCCGTCCCCGCGGATACCTGCGGGAAATAATCTCATGTCATTTTCTAGTGTCTATTTCGAACTCGGTCCTTCTACACCAGCATTCTTCAAAGCAAAGCTTGTGGGTCAGTGGTTGTGGCCATTCATACTCTGATTCTTATGGGAGCCAAGGATAATGAAGCCATTGTGACATCACTGATGTGATTGGCTCTTAGGCACTGGTGGAATGAGGCATTATGACATCACAATATCTGCTCTGGATATCAGAGACTGTCATTCTATAGTGTCTATCTCAACTTCAATCCTTCTACACCAGCATTCTTCAAAGCAAAGCTTGCGGGTCAGTGGTTGTGGCCATTCATACTCTGATTCTTCCCTCTCTCCTTAAAGAATGACATGAAGATGGTTTTCCGCGGTTATCCGCAGGGACGGGAACGGTGATGAATTTTGTCACCGTGTCATTCTCTAATAAGAATATCCTATGTGCTTCTTAACTAAGCTCAATTTTAATTACCTAAATCCAGATACAACTTTAACTTTTTTTATTTTATTAGTCATTTTAATATAAGGATTTAGTTCACACCTCTTCAATAGTAGTTCAAGGCACAGTAGGTATTTCCAGAAGTTCATCATATTGAAAAGAGAGCAATTATATTTCGAGAGAAGCTGTCGAGTAGTCCCTGACCAGCTAACGGTGTTATAAGATACCACCACTGATGGGTCTTGAAGTGCAAAAAGAAGGAAGGAGAGCTATCACAGACTAAAAGGAAAAGAAAATTACCTTAGTGACTAGGACTATTCAAGTGATTTTGAGTAGAAAATTGGAATCAGGGTTTACTAAAAAGTGCTTTGTATGACATACTTCAGCTCTAAGATAAGTGTCGCTATTACATTTAGTATTCTTTTCAATAAGAAGTTATCGAGTGTGATTCAATTTTTTTTTTTTTAGAAAATTTTGACACATTTGGCAGAATAGTTGGTTGTGGAAAGCTCAATGAATGAGCTTGCTAAGCCTGCCAATTGTTGTATCAATTTATATTGAACAGCGCAGGAATCTGAGAGCTTCACACCATAGAGACACACTCTGCATTGTAGACAATCGTGTGCAAAACATAGAAACATAGAAACATAGAAAAAAGCAGCAGAAAAGTGCTATAGCCCACCAAGTCTGCCCATTCCAAGTATCCCCTCCCCTGAATTTACTCCCTTAAAGATCCCACGTGAGTATCCCATTTTCTCTTAAAATCCGTCACGCTGCTGGCCTTTATCACCTGGAGTGGGAGTCTGTTCCAATGATCCACTACTCTTTCGGTGAAGAAATACTTCCTGGAGTCGCCATGAAACTTCCCTCCCCTGACTTTCAGTGGATGCCCTCTGGTGGTCGAGGGTCCCATGAGCCAGAAGATATCATCTTCTGACTCGATGCGTCCCGTGATGTACTTATATGTTTCAATCATATCTCCCCGTTCTCTTCTTTCCTCAAGTGAGTACAGCCGCAATTTTTTTAAATCTTTCTTCATACGTGAGATCCTTGAGCCCCAAGACCATCCTGGTGGCCGTTCGCTGAACCGACTCGATCCTCAGCAAGTCCGAGTTTGCTTGGTTGTAAAACATTGGGGACTTTTTACCATTATTTATTTTGGTAGTACTTCAAGAGGAGCCTAAGTAGTTTATTGAAAGGGTATATCTGAATTGTTTAGCTGTTAGTGAAGTGCCAGGCAGTTACAATTTATGTCTGTAAAGATAGAATCATCCCTTTTACAAAGAGGTCAGTCGAGACATGTCTTTTGCAGAGAAGGTGGCCTTGGTGCTTCTTATGTCACTGTCACTGATCTTCTGTTCATTCATATCTGCCATCTACAGGTATGTGTGCTATACTGCATGGAAGTCGTGGTAATAGTAACATAGGGGTCCTTTTACTAAGGCGTGCTAAATGCTAATGCGTCCATGGTAGTCCATGGACGCGTTAGCGTTAAGCGCACGCTAAAACGGCTAGCGCGCCTTAGTAAAAGGACCCCATAGTAAATGACGGCAGATAAAGACCTGAACGGTCCATCCAGTCTGCCCATTAGTTATACCCACTAAAAATACATGATTAAATTAACTTGTCTCTTCTTTGATATTTCTGGACCATAGACTGTAAAGTCTGGTATTGTCCTAGGTTCCAAATGCTGAAGTTGCCATCTAATCAAGCCATTATGACATCACTGCTGAGGTTGGCTCTTAGGCATTGGTGGAATGAGGCATTATGACATCACAATCTCAGCTCTGGAATGTTGCTACTCTTTGGGTTTCTGCCAAGTAACATAGTAAATGACGGCAAATAATGACCTGAACAATCCATCCAGTCTGCCCATTAGTTATACCCACTAAAAATACATGATTAAATTAACTTGTCTCTTCTTTGATATTTCTGGGCCATAGACTATAACGTCTGGCATTGTCCTAGGTTCCAAATGCTGAAGTTGTAATTGTAATGTAATTTATTTCTTATATACCGCTAAATCCGTTAGGTTTGAAGCGGTTTACAGAGAAATATACATTAAAGGATACAATAAAAATAAGATAAATAAAGAATGGGTACTTGGAATTCCCTTACTGTCCCGAAGGCTCACAATCTAACTAAAGTACCTAGAAGACAGTTACTGAGCAATAGGAGTAAAAATAAAGACAGAGATAATAAACAAGATATGAAACATCCTAACAAGAGTACACTGATCTCTCTAAGGTCATAATTCTATTTAAAGTAAAGTGTACAACTCAGTAATAAATTAAATGGTTAAACAAAATAAAAATTAAATTTTTTTGAATTAAAACTAAATATGGAAAAATTTAAAAGAAAATATATGGACATAATAAATGTGTAAAGAATGAATAACAAGGGAATATGAGTGGAAGACAAAACCGTTGAGCAATGGAATTCTGAAGAAAATTTAAAATAAAGATATAAAACAAATAAATAAAAAACAGTAAAAATAAAGATATAGTAAACATGATGATATAAGAGTCAAGAGGGACACAGAATCACTTCAGTCAGACTAACAAAATCACTGTCCCAAGCACTTCACCGTTATACACGATCAGCCGCTGTTTTCATCCAATGTACACCAACCACAGGATGCCTCCTCCGATGAAAAAGAAAACATCTTTCGGTTTCCAGGTCGACGACCAGTGCGCTGGACAGTTCAGCTTTCACACAGATCTCGCCGACCTCAATTCTCCGCTCCTAGGTACGGCATCGCTCCTCTCTGCCAGCCCTCGCAGCTGCCGACACCACCTCTCACCACACCACTCCTATGGTTGGCGAGGAATCGGTCGTGGTGAAATTTCAGATAAACATAATGGCTCAGCGGACCTCCCATCCTGATGGTGTCACTCTGTCAGTAGAAAAATGTGAAGCTGCATCCTCGCCGACTTCAGTGTTCATGCAGATCACTTCAGATATGGCGCCTCCAGATCTTAAATAGCCAACCACTTCACGAAGTCTCAACCACCCCCGCTGACCTTAGCGCTGCTCCCCTTGTGTCTCTCCAACATCAGTATTACTTGCAATGGCTCAGCTGCCAGGTTCAACTTAAACCTGCTTGAAGTGCAAGGAATAACAGGTAGGATGTAGGCATTTCAAATTGTTAGACCAGAAACCAAGGGTCAAATCAGTAGCTTTCAGACTAGAATTCACGAGTGGAGTCTTAAGCAATATAAACTAAACTAAACTAAACTAAACCTTAGGTTTGTATACCGCATCATCTCCGCAAGCGCAGAGCTCGGCACGGTTTACAGAGGTTAGGAGGAAAAGGAAACTACAAAGATGGATATGGGAGAGGGAATAAGAAGATAGGGAGGGAACAGGGTACTAGAGAACGAGGGGTGATTATATTTTTGAAAAAAGCCAAGTTTTCAGATGTTTACGGAAGGATTGGAAGGAGCTAACATTTCTGAGCGGGGATGGGAGGTTGTTCCAGAGTTCTGTGGTTCTAAAAGGGAGGGATGTTCCAAGTTTTCCCGCGCGGGATATACCTTTTGTAGATGGGAAAGATAGTTTCAGTTTTTGGGAGGATCTAGAGGAGAGTGGGTTAGAGGAATTCCAAAGGAGTGGGATAACGGGGGGTAGGATGCCATGTAGAATCTTGAAGGATAAGCAGGCACATTTGTAGAGGACTCTGGAGTATACTGGGAGCCAGTGAAGCTTGGAGAGGAGAGGGGAGACGTGATCAAACTTGCCCTTTGTGAAAATAAGCTTGGCCGCAGCGTTCTGAATTAGTTGAAGTCTGTGGAGGTTTTTCTTAGTTAGGCATATATAGAGGGAGTTGCAGTAGTCCAGTCTGGAGAGGATGGTGGATTGAACGAGGATGGCGAAATGAGAATGGTGAAAGTAGGATCTTACTTTCCTCAACATATGGAGGCTAAAGAAGCATTTTTTTACCAGGGAGTCAATATAAATCAATATAAATCAAAAATAAGATTAAATAAAGATCAATAAAAATTATTAAAGATAATTAAACAAAGTGAGCTACTAAATAAAACAAATAAAGCAACAGAGAAAACCAAAAAATAAAAAGGGAGAAGGAGACCGTGCAATTGATGACTTAACTGGGTAACATATGCGCTATGAATTCAGTGTCAACAAGCCCTTTGACGTCACTTCTTAGGTGATGGTCCCGGAAGTGACATCAGGGACAGCACCAATGCCGATGCCGGCAGCAACCTCGCACCGGGGAAGTAAAAAAGATACAGGGGAAGGCAAGGGGTGCACGCAGCAAGGAGAGGAGCCAGGAGCAGGCGGGCGGGTGGAGAGGAGGAGGACTGCTGTCGTGCCCTTAGGAAGGCTGCGCACGGGACAGACTGCAACCCCCCTTACCATGCCACTGCGTACATTACAGCAGGTGTAATAAAATTTGTTTGATGAAATTTGTGCGCTATAAGGGCTGGTTCTATGTGCCTATTTTCTAATGCTCCCCCCCCCCCACTACCGTTTTTGATATTTGAACAAGATGCCATCAATTTAAGGAAAAGTGGTCTGGCAGGTTAATAGCCCCAGAAGAAGGAAAAGCTGAAATAGGATACTGTGCTGGGTCATTCCAATGCCAAGACTGAACAGAAAAGTGGCTTTGAACAGTTGTGAAATAATTAATTGGAGAAGTTCAAATATGTTTATGGGTTTTTACACTAACATTTGGGTGATGGATGGAAAAGTATATAAAAGAAGATACTTTTGGATTTCACCATAAATACTTGATTAGTGTTTTTCACTTTGGAGCATGGAAGGGGGGAGGTTACATGATGTTGGTGAGCTGTTATGAGCAGGTGATTTTTTGAGAAATTCATATACAGTACTTTAAGTTCATGAGTTGAGGCTCAACTAACTTATAGAAAATCCCTTCCTTATTTACAAAGTACAGTAAAACCTTGGATTGCAAGTAACTTGGTTTGCAAGTGTTTTGCAAGACAAGCAAAACATTTTATTAAATTTTGACTTGATATATAAGCAATGTCTTGCAATACAAGTACATACAGTATACACACATCACAACTGAACCAATGGTTCTTCTCTCTCTGACGCTGCAGGAGTGTAGTGACTGTTCTAAATGAGCGAGGTCTTGCAATACAAGTACAAATAGTATTTTGTATTAAAGTTTTTGGGTTGTGGAACGAATCGTCTGAGTTTCCATTATTTCTTATGAGGAAATTCGCTTTGATATACGAGTGTTTTGGATTACAAGCATGCTTCTGGAACGAATTATGCTCGCAAACCAAGGTTTGACTGTATATATATATACTTTTGAGTCTGTCTTATATATAATACATTTTTTGTGATATATTTGATAAAGGCATAGAGGTGCTACTTAATCTTTATAAAATACGCACCTTTTTTGATATTCCACATAAGCACAGTTACAAAATTAAGCCCTGTATGACTGATTGATTCTGGCTAACAAGCTTAAATTTGATTCATCCGTCTAGTGACAGCAGCTGGTTGCCTGCCAGTAGCAGTATGTTCTGATTTTGTTTTCCTATGTGATGGTCTATAGATGCGATGAGAGATGTCCCCAGCATTCAGTCCCTGCGGGTTCTCACGTAGATTATGAGCAAAAGAAAAATGAGCAAACTAGAAACTCTGATGCTTCCAGAAGGCGTAATCAGCCAGCCATCACTTCAAATTATATATATGAGACTATCTTCCAGTGCTGCTAAATTTTGTGCTTATGGTTTATTAAATTTGTTTTACTGCCTTTCTTTTTTTTTTTTTTTAAATCTTTATTCATTTTTAAACTTATAAGAAGTATGATAACATATCCATACAAATAACCATAAATATATCACTTAATAATCAACAATGATACATATAATATTCTTTTATCTCCCCCCTCCCCACCCTTATCTATCATATAATCAATACTTATACAACATGTAACAATAAAAATACCCTCCCTCCCACCCCATAATTGAACTTGTAAATTTAAGGGAAACAAGATTTTTCTAATCATTACAATACTTTGTTAATGGCTCCCAAATAT
The DNA here is from genome assembly GCF_902459505.1 of Geotrypetes seraphini. Classification (NCBI taxonomy): domain Eukaryota; kingdom Metazoa; phylum Chordata; class Amphibia; order Gymnophiona; family Dermophiidae; genus Geotrypetes; species Geotrypetes seraphini. Next base: position 20,306,004 of record NC_047098.1, read on the forward strand.
CTTGAAATTTCCTGAAACAACCCTGTTGTATTGCAATAAGTCTCTCCATTTTATAAATATGACATAAGGAGTTCCACCAAAAATTATAATTTAATCTATTCCAATTTTTCCAATTATGTGTAATTTGTTGAATGGCAACCCCATTCATTATAAGTAATAATTTGTTATTATTTGTAGATATCTGACTTTTTGCTCTCATTGCCATACCAAACAGCACAGTATCATATGATAATGCCACAGGGTTATCTAATAAACAGTTAATTTGGTCCCAAATTGAATTCCAAAAATTCATAATGAATGTTTTACTGCCTTTCAATAAAAAATGTTTTATATGTATTTCTGTATCAGGAATCCCACAAAGCTGCAGCACTTTGACCCCAAACTTACAAAAGTCAGACCAGATTGTTGCTTCAGCATTGAATATCTGAGGCTAATTCAAGATAAGGAAGGTGCTGGGGCTTTTCAAGTCTCAGCTAATATTCAGCCAGGATCCACAAAAGACACTTATGCATATCCTGGCTGAATATCAGCCAGGAGCCACATAAGGTTTTCTCTGTTCCTCAGAATCCCCCTCGCTCCCCATGACCTCTGGATTCCCCCTCCCTTCCACCTTGGACATAGGTATGAGCCAGCTGAGCATCCTCCTGTCCCCTCTACCTCCACCATCATAGGCCCCTTGGGAGACTGAGCATCAAAATGGCAGATGACGTTTAATGTGAGCAAGTGCAAAGTGATGCATGTGGAAAAGAGGAACCTGAACTATAGCTAGGTGATGCAGGGTTCCATGTTAGGAGTCACTGCCTAGGAAAAGGATCTAGGTGTTATTGTTAAGGATACGTTAAAACCCTCAGCTCAATGTTTGGCAGCGGCTAAGAAAGCAAATAGAATGTTAGGAATTTTCAGGAAAGAAATGGAAAACAAAGATGAAAATGTTATAATGCCCTTCGCTCCATGGTGTGGCTGCGCCTTGAATACTGTGTGTAATTCTGGTTGCCACACGTCAAAAAAAATATAGCGGAATTAGTAAAGGTACAGAGAAGGACTATGAAAATGATAAAAGGAATGGGATGACTTCTCTATGAGGAAAGGCTAAAGCAGCTAGGGCTCTTCATCCTGGGGAAGAGATGGCTCAGGGGTGATGTGATAGAGGTCTGTAAAATACTGAGTGGATTGGAATGGGTAGATATGAATCGGTTGTTTACTTTTTCCAAAAATACTAGGACTAGGAGGCGTGTGATGAAGCTACCAAGTAATAGATTTAAAACAAACCGGAGAAAATATTTCTTCACACAATATATATAATTTATGAGTGAAGGCAATAATCCATAAATAATCAACTTAATTTGTGCCACACTCTGCTGTGCTTAGATATTTTCAGTATCACTTGTTGCTTACAGAAATTTCATAGATATTTATTTATCTCATATATATTATTTCATCTCTTCCTGGATCACTGTAAAAATATTTCAACAGACTTTCTATATCCTCAGCGGCTACATTCGAATGTCCTATTTCATGTAACGCTCGAGCCTATCAGTAGCCAGCCTCCTCATTGGCCTATCTCCGGAGATACTTTCTTAAATGGGGAACTATCCTTGAAACAGCACATAATGCGAAACGCTGAATTCACGTCGGAGCCCCATTCAGTGTATCTTCTTAAGATGAGGTAAGTCTTTCATTAAATCTAATCTATATATTTATTTAAATTATATGCAAAAGTTGAGAAAATTGTTCTGTAGACCAATGAGGAGGTTGGCTACTGATAGGTTTGAGCGTTACATGAAATAGGACGCCCGAGTGTAGCCGCTGAGGCCATCAAAAGTCTGATTAAATATTTCTACAGTGATCCAGGAAGAGATGAAATAATATATATGAGATGAATAAATATCTATGAAATTTCTGTAAGCAACAAGTGATACTGATAATATCTAAGCACAGCAGAGTGTGGCACGAATTAAGTTGACTATTTATGGATTATTGCTTTCACTCATCTAATATAATAAAATGGTAGGACGCGCATGCGCACTAAAAAAACGTGTTCCCTGATCCGTCGTGTTTTTTTTAGTGCGCATGCGCGGGTTTGCGTCACCAAACTCGGCAACTTGGACAACAATCGCGCTTATGCTCAAGCCGCCGCCACGAATCCTCTCTCGAACTGCACCAGGATCGAGAGAGGAGCTGCGGCGGGGGCTTGAGCATAAGCGCCATTGTTGTCCCCCTACCTAGCTGCGAGGCTGCGGCGGCCTTCCTCACGGTTTCACGGTGCTTGGTCCGCCAAACAATTCCTGCCGTTGACCAAATTTGCCCCACCGTTCCTTCCCTTCCTCCATCAGGTACAGTTCAGCTCCGCCTATGTTAAAAGCAGCTGCTTTGAAATTGGAGTCCTGCCGCCACCGTAACACGTTCCCTCTGCCGCGGTCCCATATGTCAGAGAAGGGGCGGGACCAAGGCAGAGGGGAAAGTGCTACGGCAGTGGCAGGGCTCCGATTTCGACGCGGCTGCTTTTAACATTGGTGGAGCTGCACTGCACCTGATGGAGGGAGGGAAGGAAAGGTGGTTGTGCGCTGTTGAGCCCCTCTGCACGGGCCCAAACCAAAAAAGGAGCCAGGACTCTTCCCCACCCGGCGCCGCCAGACCCGACAAAACGGCCCTACACTCACAGACCCGCGAGCAGGGTTTCCATGGAAACCTAACCAGAATTACATGCAGTCGCGCAAGGGTCAGTGAGAGGGGATCAGGAGCTAAAGAGAGATTGAAAAAAACAAACAAACAACAGTGCACAAGTAGAGAGAGACACACAGACAGTCACACAAGGACAGGGGGCTAAAGACACAGATTGAAAAAATAACAAAACACAGAGGACAAGGAGAGAGAGAGACACAGACACTCACAGAAGGACAGGGGGCTAAAGAGACAGATTGAAAAAATAACAAAACACAGAGGACAAGGAGAGAGAGACACAGGAAAAAAAATGACAAACAGACATACAGCAGCCAAGGAGACAGACATACTTACATACAGCGTCCAAGTAGACAGACAGAGAGACAGCAAAAAAATACAAACAGCCAAGGAGACAAACAGAAAAAAATAAAAAATACAATGCCCAAGGATAAATTCAAGAAAAAAAACCTTCCAGACATACAGTGGCCAAGGAGTTAGACTGAAAAAAAAGGCATACAGACATACAGCAGTCAATGAGACAGACAGACTGACAGCGACCAAGTAGACAATCAGCAAAAAAACACAAACAAACACACAAAGCAAAAAAATAGAAACATACAGCGGCCAAGGAGACAGGCATGCAACAAATAGGAAAAATAAAAAAACTTTTAATAAATCAACCATACATGAAGAAGGAATAAAAAAAAAAAAAGGAAAAGACACCTAAAGGGAAACACAGGATCAAGAGCATACAGAGAAAACAGAAGTTTGCAGGAATCAGGAACATATAGAGAAAGGAGAGCAGAGACCCCTGCAAGAAGAGAAAAATAGCAAAGAGACTGGGGATGAGAAAGAGAGCAGAGATGCTTGCAGGGAGAAAAAGCTAAGCAGTAATGTTACAGCTTGAGAGTGCAGACTGAGGAAGAAAGCAGAGACAGTGCTACACAGGGAAATGGAGGGAGGAAAGAGACAGAAAGAAAAATACAGACAGACATAAATTCTAGCACCCGTTAATGTAACGGGCTTAACGACTAGTAAATTATATATATTGAAGCCATTTATTTTTGATGATTCACATAGAAACTGAAAACATAGTTGTCTTCCTTTCTGGTGCTCTGATGCCACCTAGTGTTGAAACAGCATCTATCTCCACTGTCCCAATCCTTACTTTTAAAATTGTGGTTGCAATTACAATGCCTACTGTGTGTTTTCCCCCTCGATCGGCCATTTCCCGATCTGGCCATGCAAATTTGTAAAACCCCATGCAAAATAGCCAAGCGTCTGATTCACTAACATTTGCTTAGCTGTTTTGCATCGTGTTTTACGATTCTAGAACCAAAGTGGGCCGTCTAAATGATTAATGGAAACTTTTTGGTAGATTTTCGATCACTTGTTGATTGTCATCTCAACTAATGAACTAACATAATTGTTTCCTAGCACAAATTTCTAGTACTTGCTTCAGTCAATACTCCTCTTATTTCCTTTTTGAGTAATTAAACCGATGGTAGGCACATCAATCATCAGACGTCAATCTTCAGAACCTCTTATGATATATATATATCATTTCAAATGATTATATGTCATTATAATCATTTGTGCCAACCACCACCTACCATTCCCTATTTTATTTTTATTTATAATGGCTAAACTTTTAATTTATAATACCCATAATTAATATCGCTAAAAAACATTGATATAAATCATGTAGCAAAAAGTCTTTGCGCTCTATATGAAAGGCAACACTTATCTCAGTGGATCCTGCCACCATCAATGTTGACGTATAGTAAAGACTCCGTCCTGACGCCCTTCTTTTGTGTGGGCGTTTCAACCCCAAATGGGTCTTCCTCGGGGGATGTTAAATATGAGCTGCCTCTCTGAAAACTTATGCATAGGTTTACTCCGACTTTCTCAAAAAATGTAAACGTTTGGATTTGCTGTTTTCCCTAACTGCTGACCAAACAGCGTTGTCTCTGATAAGAAACTTTTCGGGATTGTTTCAAATTTTACCAGAAGAAAGAATATCCTTTTACGCAACACTGTCGCCAATCACCTGCGTTTAACTTTACGTGTTACTGACAGGTCTGCCTGGGTTTTTTTTTCAGTTTTTTTAATAGCACAGATATTTTGCTTGTATTACACACACAAAATATCTACCAAAAGAAAAAAAGCCCCCTCTGACAAAGTGCCCCCACCCCAAACCCCCATTCCCTCCTACCATTGCCACCGCCAAAATCATATGGCAGGAGGGACGTAACTAGTGTAACAGCTTAAATATGTGCTTAAATGTTAGGTGTCAGACACAAAGCCAGTGTGTTAGCACCTAAATACCACAGATACATGTGTAATTTATAACCGTCTATAAGTTACACACATGTAAGCATGTCTATAAGTTACACATGTAAGTTACACGTGCAACTTACATGTGTAACTTACATGTGCAAGTTACACGTGCAACTTACTCGTGTAACTTACATGTGCAACTTACACGTGTAACTTACATGTGTAACTTACATGTGCAACTTAGAGACATACTTACATGTGTAACTTATAGACGGTTATAAGTTACACATGTAAAGAAAGGTAGGCACCTACTTTTTTTTACAAGATACTAGTATAACAGTTTACGTGCTTAAATGTTAGGCGTTATAAGTTACACATGTATCTGTGGTATTTAGGTGCTAACACAATGGCTCTGTGTCTGACGCCTAACATTTAAGCACGTAAACTGTTATACTAGTATCTTGTAAAAAAAAGTAGGTGCCTACCTTTCTTTACAGAATGGATTCCAATTAGGTGCCCAGTTATAGAATTGCCCTTCATGTGTCTTAGTTATTTTTTGCTCTCTGATAATAGTTATTTTGAGTCAAGACAATTTTTTTTTTAAAGTAATCTTTTAGTTCAGAACCCCATTTCTGTCCTGGACTGAGTTATTGACTACTGGTGAAGTGTGGTTTCATTTATCAAGTTCCCCATGCCCTATAATACTAGTCTTGACTGGCATGAAAAGATTTGAAGTTCTGAACAAATATACTTGTCTGAGACAGTAAGGTGAGTAATTACATTGACAGGGAGGGGTGTCAGGATTTATATGCCCTGTTACCAGAAAGATTATTGAGGTAAGAACCTAATCTTCCCTTCTGATGCACAGGGCATACGAGTCCTGATGAGTGGGAGGTATCAAAACAGTCCCTTGAATCTAGGGCGAGACAGATGAACCTGCCCTTAATACTGAGGACACGAAAAGCAGTGTCCTTTTGCGCTGCTACATCTATAAACCCTTGTAAATGTATGAAGTGTGGACCATGAAGCCGCCCTACAAATCTCAGGTCTCTGCCCATGAAGAAGCCTTTCTTCTCGTGGAATATGCTCTCAAAGCCCCAGAATCCATCAAAATATTGGTTTTGAGAACACCCCGCCTCCCCCCACTCTGATTCTCTCATAGGCTAAAAAAAACTTGTACCGTATTTCCCCGCATATAGGCCGCAAAAAAAATGCCTATACAAGTTTTAAAACTGGTAGATAAGCCGATCCTTTGTATTAGCCGCAGCTTATCTACCAGTAACTGGAATGGCCTATACAATTTTTAAACCCTCCCCCTTTACCTCCCTCGCTGGACGAACTGGAATCGCTGCTCCTCAAATCGCGGCCAGTGGTGCAGGGCAGGAGAGATCTTTTCAATCTCCAGCCCGGCCCCGCGCTGCTTCCTCATGAGTCCCACGAGAACTGATGATCAAGACATGCAGGAAGCAGTGGGGGCCGCGCTGGAGATCGAAAGATCTCTCCTGCCCTGCACCGCTGGCTGCGATTTGAGGAGCAGGATTCCAGTTCGTCCAGTGAGGGAAGAAAGGGGTTAGAGATGATTTTTTAAAACTGTATAGGTTGCCCCAGTTTTGTAAGCCGCACTCACTGTGCCGACTTGCAAAACCCATATATAGGCCGTGGCCTTTATGGGGAAATACGGTGCTCATTGTGCTGTACTGGTGCTTATTACCTACTTCAGCTTACACTGCAGCTAGAATCTAGAGAAAACCATAGCCTCAAACATGCATATGAAAGGGTCCACAACACTGCGATCTTTGGGCTGCCAGTTGGACCAAAGTCAGACTGAGACCTCAGACCTCCACAGATCCACTTGTTGCAATGGGGGAAGGGAACACAGCTGGCACATGCTAAAGCTCGTCCCAGACAGCCATGAGCCAAATCGCCTGTGCTCAAGTGCCTGATTAATCAGGGGCAAGCTTAGCTTCAAGGGGAATGGACCCCAAGCCCCACAAATGGAAATGCAGGCTGGCTAAACAGGTTCCCTGAAGGGTTGCCCTGTTAGCTGCAGACTGCTGCTGAGTCTGTGTCTTTTCCCAGGCAAAGATGCCGTAGGCTACTGGGGTCCTCTTGAGCACTAAAACCCTCCAGATTTGGATTAAAAACCCCAAAAATAATAAAATACATACTCTGAAAGACACCTTAACTTGCAAAAGGAAAAACTGAAGAGAGTTAGTACAGCCCATCAAGGAAAGAGGCAGAACTGAAGAAATTGTAGATGATGCCTTCTGCACAGCTCCAGGTTAAAGGAGTTAACCCACTGGTATGCCCTGTGCACCAGAATTATATTTATCCTTGTGGGTCTGGGTAAAACCAGGATTTCCAGGATTCTCAGGATCTCCAGGATCTAGGCAGACCACCTTAAGAATGGCATGCTCTTTTATGACAACAGCAGGCTGTTATTTAGTAGGGAATTCCCATGCTCTTTCACCGTCTCTGTAAAGTCCCGCCCCCTATGATGCAGTACTTTTCTTCTGTGGGTAGGATTGGCAGAGAAGAACCAATGATGTCAGCATAAGGTGAGGGGACTTCCTGCAGAATGACAGAAAATGAGTCAAAACAGTTGGTGCAAGTAACAGACCTAAATGGTAGGCAAGATAGTGGAAACTGCTGCAGGGAGTGATTGTGGGGGACTGAAAAAGGCATAAAATACAATCAATATGTTCCAGAAAGAAGCAAAATAAATAGTAGACAAAGTGAAGTGAAGGGGTGAGTGCAGGGAAGGCAAGAAAATCCATTCCCTGCATTCCTTTCCCATCAGAAGCTTTATAGGTGGTGAAAGGTGCTGAATCCAGGGAGGTACAATCCTTCCTGTGGTCAGAATTGCAGGATCCTGACACCTCCTGAAGGATCCTGTGCTTTTGATGGGGAAAGAGTATAAGGAATGGATGTTTCCTGCCATATAGGTGGTGAAGGGTGCTGAATCCAGCCCTTTCTGGTGTCGGAATTACAGGATCCTGACACATCCTGCAGGATCCTGGCAGGTCATGTGCTTCTGATGGGGAAGAGTTCAGGGAATGGATGTTTCTTGCCTTAAAGGTGGTGAAGGGTGCTGAATCCAGGGAGATACAGCCCTTCCTGGGGTCAGAATTGCAGGATCCTGGTACATCCTGCATGATCCTGCGTATCCTGTGTTTTTGATAGGAAGGGGTGCTGGGAATGGATATTTCCTGCCTCATAGGTGGTGAAGGGTGCTGAATCCAGGGGGATAAAGCCCTTCCTGGGGTCAGAATTGCAGGATCCTGAAGGATTCCGCACATCCTTCAGGATTCTGGCAGGTCCTCTGCTTTTGATAGGGAAGGAGTGCACGGAATGGATGTTTCCTCACTTATAGGTTGTGAAAGATGCAGAATCCAGGTGTATACAGCCCTTTTGGGGGTCCAAATTGCAGGATCCTGGGAGATCCTGCTGGATACTGACAGATCCAATGCTTTTGATGGGGCAGGAGTACAGAATATGGATGTTTCCCGCCACTGTCCCTCATCACCCCTTCACTTCACTTTGTCTGCTATTTATTTTGCTTCTTTCTGGAACTTATTGATTGCATTTTATGCCTTCCTGCAGCAGCTTCCACTATCTTGCCTCCAATTTAGGTCTGTTACTTACACCAACTGTTTTGACTCATTTTCTGTCATTCTGCAGGAAGTCCTCTCCCCTTATGCTAACATCATTGGTCCTTTTCTGCCAGTCCCACTCACAGAAGAAAAGTACTGCATCATAGGGGGGGGGTACTTTACAGAGACGGGTGAAAGAGCATGGGGATTCCCTACTGAAAGACAGCCTACTGCTGTCATTCTTAAGGTGGCCTGCCCTAGATCCTGAGAATCCTGAAAATCCTGTTCCCCAGACTCGTCCAAAAGTCATGTACTGTAGATCTCTGCCCTGGCCAACTGCGGATGAAGAGGCAAAACGTTACATTTTGTAAGCAGAAGCTGTGGGAATCTATGTAGGCATCAACACTGCCAGATTTCCAGTAGTGTGTGTATGTCGTTGCATTTTATTACCTTCTAGCGTGACTTAATCTGTCACCTCCCACCATGACATAATAGCCAAGCGCGTCCGGCTTCCGCCATCATAAGGCTGTGACATCACTTCCGGCCCTGGTTCAGGCGCCATTTTGTCCGAGGGTTGAGAACTTCGTCAGCAGCGTTTTCCTTTTGGCAGCAACTCTTTTTCTTTCTTTTCTTTTCTTTTGGCCCTTAAGTTAAATTAAGACTAAAGTAAAATTGATTTGGTGAGCGAGAGAGAGAGAGAAGTCGCCGCAGCTGTCGTGGTGGCTGCCCTTCTCCCGGTATCGGGTGTAGCAGCCGGTGGCTCGGGGAGGGGGCAGGGGAGGGAAAGGGCAGGAAAATGCCGCTGTCGCCGCTGAGGGTGGCCGTGGTGTGTTCGAGCAACCAGAACCGGAGCATGGAGGCTCACAACATCCTGAGGTGAGGAAGGAGGTCCGGCCGAGGGACAAGGTTCGCTCTATCATGGCGCCGGCTCGGGCTCTTTCTCCCCCCTCCACCCATCCCCCCGTCTTTTTCTCCGGTCCATCGAGGCGGTTTTCGGGGGGGGGGGGGGGAGTTTCCCATCACCGGCGAAATGAATTTTACTGAAGCGGATCCGGGTGGCTTAGCTGCTCCGCCCTGAGAGGGTAGTAGTGTTGCCTCGTTGGCAGTTAAGGCCCAACGAAAGGCGCTCCCTTGTATTTGGGGATTTTCTCATCGGCCCCAAGATTTGTGTTGGGGCTGAGATTGGCCTTTAGATTGGGGGGGGGGGGTGAGATGTAACGTGGCAGGGCGGGGAAGAAGTTAAACAGGCAGGGGAACTACCCCCACACCGATCATCTTGGTAATGAGACGGATTCTGGCTTTCTGCCTTCAGAGCAAGAGACTTGTGGAGGGTCGATGTCCAAGATGAAGGCTTTATTAAAACAACTTAATAATCCACATGAAAATGTTTAGGACCTAATACACTTGAGAGCATTTGAACCCACCCAACACAGGCCGTGTTTCGACACTATAGTCTTCGCAGCAAGTATTTGTTCTAATGAGTTTCCCAATATCTGACAAGTGCTTCTTCCTGTTTTTTTTTTTTCTCCCCGTATATGAGTTGTCTTGTCTTAAGGGATTTTAGGTTATATGTGCACATCTATGTACAGTTTGTTGTATTATCATACGTTGAAACTTATTTAGCACAGAACACCTACAGATAAGGGGGAGGGTATGGTGGTTTAGTACTTGGGGGGGGGGGAAACTTTGTCCTACCTTGTAACTTCAGATGGTTACTTCTCAATTTCTCAACATCTGTTTTTTATTTACACTCTTCTGGTCCTTTTGATTTTGAGGGTGTAAATTTTTTGGCATATCCTGGTTCTTTGTGGACTTGCAAAATGCACTTAAATGTAAAAGAAAAAAAATGTTGATGCGTTTTCCATATTTTTCAAAGTGCTTTATTACACACGTTAACTAACCTTAATACACTTTCTGTCTTAAAGGTTAACGTTGGTACTTTATAAGTCTCCAATTCTAAGACTTTAGAATTGAGTAACATTTGCATAATAGGAAGAAATCAGTGTTTCCACATTTACACATTAACTTTAATTGGCAGATGGCGAAACGACTGCTTTAGGCAACTTAATGTTGAACAAGAGCAACAATGGCAAGTAAACATTTGGAGATGCAGATCTTCCATAAGAGCCATAGAAGAGACATGTTGCTTTCCTTGCACCAGGAAGATACTGTATTTCACTATTCAGATTAAAAGTAGTGTACACAAGCTTGAGCAGATCATTCCTTAACTGCCCTGAATGTTAAAAATATAGCATATGGGGTTGCACACTTTTTTTTTTCTCTTCAAACAGTTATACTTTTCACTTGCAACATATATATGGTTGCAAGTGAAAATTCTCAAAATGTTTTCTGGTAACACTAAAAGTATGGTGAATCTTGCATGGCTTTTCAAATTGACACTTGTAAGTAGTTGTATTAATAGTTTGTTTGGCTGTGTATTACTACATACCATATTGCACTTCAAGGTTCATGTACAGCTCCGCTAAAAGTGCATTGGGCTGTAAATATCTGCTAACTTGGTGAGGCCTTGATAATTGTTTTGAGTTTAAGATGCAGCTCAAAAACTTAGAGCCAGTGGCTGGGATCTTCTGTGAAATCTGCAGCAGCTTCTTTGGAATGGATTTGATTTACTAAGGCTGATTCCCATTCTTTCTTTGAGGGAAAATGTTTAGTAAAACAGACCCTAAATGCACTGATATTTTACCCATAGAAGTAGTGAACGGGCCCCCTCACCACTTATCCTATCGCCCCAGTCAGTCTCCCTATGCACCCACTCTGTTGATGACCAGCCTCATGTGTTTCTCAGAAATTGGCTACCCATTAAACATGCCCTTATTACCTAGGAGTTTATGACATACAAAATACCATGATATCTTATAATTAATGAGTAGGCAAATTATTGGCACAATCAAATTGCGACAGTAATGGCAAACTTATTAATAAATGTCGCCCTTTCTGTCAATGCTTAGAAAAGAAACTGATGCCGGTGAAGCCGCCCTGCAGTTGCATGTGTGTGGGCGGAAGCTTCTCCTCTGACAATTGTCATTTTATAAATACAAATAAAACAGCAAGGTTCAACAAAACCCATCTCCCCTCCCTTTCACAAATATCCCCTTCACTATTGTGAAAACTGAACAAAACAAATTACTACAGAGTACACTACGGGGGTTCAAAGAAGGATTGGATAAATTCCTGAACGATAGGGGGATTGAGGGATACAGATAGAGGTAGAGATTGGTTTTAAATAGAGTATGGATAGAAGGATAAAAGGGATCAAAGGGCTTAGAGAAGGATCACATTACAGGTCATGGGCCTGATGGGCCGCCGCAGGTGCAGACTGCTGGGCACGATGGACCTCTGGTCTGACCCAGCGGAGGCAACTTCTTATGTTCTTATGTACATAGAAAAATCAAGCTAACAGAATACTTTAGTCACACATGGCAAGATTAATGTTAGGGGAGTGCAACTAGGGCAACTGCCCCCTGGTCAGAGAGAGAGCCCTAAGCCAGCTGGAAGCTAAAGAAGCACAGCCTGAACTTTGCTGTCCCCAGGTATGTCTAATACTAGCTCTAGCAGAATACATATTTCAAATCTGAAATATTCTAATCACAAAATATAATTTTTTTTTTTTCTTTTTGTTGTCTGGTAATTTTATTCTTCAAATCACATTGGTCTCGGACTTTGGTTTTAGTTTCCTTCTGTCTTCATCATGGCAAGGCTGGCTCCTGAAGGTAAAATAGACGCAAGAGGAGCTGGGGAGAAGATGCCGAGTGACATGGGCGCAATTTTTTTTACCACAGGAGTAAGACTTTTCACCGCTCCCGCAGGGCTGTGAAAGGTCTTATCCCCATTCCCGTGGGGCAGTGAAAGGTCTTTTCCCCACTCCTGTGATAAACCAGTTCCAAATGTCTCCATTCCTGTGGATTTATTGTGGTGACCCGCGGTTTACTGCAGTAAACAGTCCCCCTTGTCATTCTCTATTTCCTATCTTTAATGGAGTTCCTTTCATAAAATATTTGTATGGTAAACCACTTAGATCTGTCTTATGCTGAAGCAGTATAACAAGTTCTAATAAAACATGAACATATATTGCTTAGCATGGCAAGTTTTCTATCCACTGTACTGCTTCTAGATATGCAAGGTGTCTTTAGCATTGAGTAAGATGATGCATGCCATCCGCCAACTGCATTGGTTGTAACCTGGCCATGTGCATCATTGGCCTCCACAAGTGGAATTTTCCGTATCTTGGACCGGCGCGTCGGTACCATTGATCTACCTTTGCAATCCACACACCTATCCCACCGCACTTCATATGGGATTTTTTCTCCGCTGCACACACTCTCCTGTAGCTCAAGTTTACCAAAGTTCTTCTACGTATAGCTCCAACCTTCCTCAATAGGAGCACTATCGGAGGAATCCAATATTTTCTTATAAGGATGTAGAGCCTTTTCAGTTTGGATCACCTCTTCCGTTGTGTACCTCACTGCAGCTCCTTTGCCTGTCTTCTACAGGACATTGCCTGGGGTTAGCCACTTGAACTCGGACCTCAGGGTGCACTTTCCCTGAGCCTGAGCTATCTGCTACCGGATTCGTCAGACCTCCATCTGATCCATCTCTGACTCCGCCCAGGCGCCAGCTCTAATAAAGGGGGTCAAAAGGGGCAATCAATTTCTCAGCAGGATCAACCAGGTTCTTCATGCACTTTCCAGTGCCACTCATGAGAGTAGTCCTTTCCACATGCCTCTACAGTGCATACCCATTTTTTAACCTATTCTACCCCCTCTTCGGCCCATTGGAAGTCATCTTCCATTATGCCATCAACGCTGGCTCTCATATCTACTATCACTTAACTTTTTTAAGTGATACAAGAGGGCTTACCTGTTGTGCTTCTTCAAGGTCCTCCACACTACTCTTCCAGAGTTGTCTGTTTCAATTCTGTTTCTTCAAGAAGTCTGAAACTTGCTGTAGAGCTGGTGACTCTCTTAAGAAAAGGAAAGAACAGAAACTTGAAAGCAGAAACCAAGTTCTACTCCAACTACTTCCTTATTCTGAAGGATCTGGAGGAATGGGCGTGGCTATAGTGGAGGAGGAGGCCACTTATACATCCTAATCAGGATTGCATACTGACCCTAATGACATATTTCTTCCCATATAGTCTATTTTTGTTCTTTCTAGGCCTCTAACAGGCATTCGCCTATATCTTCATATGCACATGCAGCTCACTTGCTTTCACATCTCATAATACTCTTTTGCCTAGTTTCTTTGTCCATGGTCTTTACTAACGTTCAGTAGTTGTAACACCAACACTTCTTTTTCATTATCTTTCTTTGATATGATTAACTAATTGAAGTCCCATCACCTGCAAAACCAGGCCACAACAGATAATGTAGAGGTAATGTGGTCAGCTCTGAAATCTACCCTACACGAAGCAACCAACCTCTATATAAAAACAGTAAGTAAATGGCAGAGAAACAATAAACCTCATTGGTTCTCTGCGGAGATCTCGGACCTCGTAAAAAAGAAGAAAAGCATTTATCTCCTGCAAACAATCAGGAAAGCGAGAGAGTAAGGAAGACTATCTGGCCAAGTCTAGAGCTGTCAAAACAGCAGTCAGAGAGGCCAAACTCCGGATGGAAGAGAATCTTGCAAAGAACATTAAAGGGGATAAATCCTTCCTCAGGTATATTAGTGACAGAAAAAGGAACACAGATGGGATAGTGCGCCTTAAGAAATCAGATGGGAATCATGTAGAATCGGACTCCGATAAAGCCGAACTACTAAATAAATACTTCTGCTCAGTCTTTACCTGCGAGGAGCCGGGATCCGGTCCGAAGCTGTAGACAAGGGAAAGCTCGGAAGACCCGTTTCGAGATTTTGAGTTTACGTCCAACAGTGTCTACTATGAACTTTAAAAACTCAAAGTGAACAAAGCCATGGGACCAGACAAAATACATCCCAGGGTGCTTAGGGAATTGAGTGATGTCCTGGCGGAATCGTTATCCGCGCTCTTCAATCTTTCCCTAAGTACAGGAAGAGTCCCATTGGACTGTAAAACAGCTAACGTAATTCCACTTCACAAAAAGGGATGCAGGACGGAGTTACAGACCAGGAGTCTCACATCGATAGTGTGTAAAATTATGGAAACGCTAATCAAACACAAATTAGACACAATCCTGAACAATGAGAATCTATGAGATCCCCATCAACATGGATTTACAACGGGAAGGACCTGCCAGTCCAATCTGATCAGCTTCTTTGACTGGGTAACAAAAAAGCTGGATATGGGGGGGTTCCTGGATGTCGTGTACTTGGGACTTCAGCAAGGCTTTCGATAGTGTTCCACACCGCAGGTTATTGAGCAAGATGAGTTCGATGGGATTAAGAGAAACGTTAACTGCATGGGTAAAAGACTGGCTCGAAGGTAGACTTCAGAGGGTGGTGATGAACGGTACTCTCTCCGAAATGTCAGAAGTGATCAGTGGAGGACCGCAGAGCTCGGTACTGGGTCCGATCTTATTTAATATCTTCCTAAGGGACCTGACTCAGGGGCTTCAAGGGAAAATTACATTATTCGCCGATGACGCCAAACTATGCAACATAGTAGGCAATAGCACAGTGTCCGACTAGACGCAGGACCTACTCTTACTGGAGCAGTGGTCCTCAACTTGGCAACTAAGTTTTAATGCCAAAAAGTGGCAGCAGAAATCCATGCAGAACTTACACCCTAAATGGTGAGACCTTAGCAAGAACTGCAGCAGAACAGGACTTGGGAGTGATCATTAGTGAAGACATGAAGACTGCCAATCAAGTGGAGAAAGCTTCATCCAAGGCTAGACAAATGATGGGTTGTATCCGAAGAAGTTTCGTCAGCCGGAAGCCCAAAGTTATAGAGGATGATGATTTTCTTCTAGATTGCACAAACATTCCGGTATGCATTTCTGCTGATGGACAGAAAGATAAGGTTGTTAAATCTAAGTGCTTACTGACATGGGTATAAGCCCAAATTGTCTCTTCAAGGTCTACATTTTTTTACCGTCTAGTTGCAAGAGTGTTACTCAAACTCAACTGACAAATAGCTACCATCATTCATCCAGCTCCTTGGTTGTCCTGACTAACTTGTTTTTTGTTTCTACTTCAAGGGTATATAATAAACGCCCTTTAAAAAATATATATGTATTTTTTTTTCCAGTTCACATTGACGGTTTAAGGTCAGATTTCTTTAGATCATGCTTCAACTCACTGCTATCAGTTCCTCCAATATTTCCTTTCAGCCATAAACCTCTCCCTGAGCAATCCATTCATTTCTACATTTATGGAAGCATTCAGAAATTCTAAACCTCCGATCAAACCTTCTCCAGTAGATTGTGATCTCCTTTTTCACTGATATTTTTTCCATTCAGACCTCTGCTTGTTTTGATTTTCACTACCTTTCTTGGAAAGTACTACTTCTACTCTTTCACTTCCACTCTTCGAGTCTGTGAACCTCGAGCGCTGACCTCTATTCACCTTACACTTTTCTCTCCATGACGGAGTAGTTTTTCCAGCTCTTGCTACATTCTCCTGACAGTAGTAATGGAATTTCTCTCCTCACTATATTTTGTTTCTTTCCCTACAGCCACATTGGATGATTAGCAAAATAAAAAGTGCAGCGGTTAAAATTTCTATTGCCACTGATAAAATGCTATAAATCATAGGAGCATTTTTTCAGACAAGTATTGAGAATTACTCTGAATAATGAATTGCTCTGAATCATGAATTATTTTGAACAATGGGTCAAAATATTTTATTAATGCTTGCACTAGTCTGCCAATTCTGTTTTTGGAAATGAGTTGGTAGTTGTTAAGCAAGAAATTGAAGAAACTATAAAGAGGAAACTACCGGTAATTACTATCTGATTTTAGATTCTACTTAGATTAAATCCATTTTTATAAAAAGAAAAAAATATGAGAAATTGTTTTGAAATAAAATTTAGTGATTGAGGGTAGGTTCAAGCCTATGACTCAATTCTGATGTCGGAGAGGACGTTCTGGGCCAGCCAGGCAGCGATTGGCTGGCCCAGAACGTCCTCTCTGACGTCAGAATTGACGTCGGAAAGACTTCCTGTCGGCTTTAGTAGCTGCAGCATGAGCATGGCGGTAAGAGCAGGGGAAAAGGAAAGAGGCTTTTTTTTTTTTTTCCCGCATGGACCGGCAGAAATTCAACCGGCGGTAAGGAGGAGGGAGGGAGGGAGATGGCGGGGACCGCGCGATCCTTGATTGCCTCACTGCGGGGACAAGTCCATTCACCGCTCCACGGGGCGGTGAATGGCCTTGTCCCTGTCCCGCAGAGGCCACTATTTTTTCTTCCCCGTTTCAGCAGGTTACCCACGGCTAAACGCGGCTAGCCGCGGGTAACCTGCCACCGTGTCATTCTCTATTTGAAACCACAATTTTTGTATTGTGTTGTGTGACAATAAAATGATCAACACCCTGGAATTGTTGAACCTTCACCTGGCCTCTCACCACATTCTAGATACAGATCGTCTAAGTCTGTCCAGCATCAGGCTCCTTTCCCCTGTGCTGGATTTGGCCACTTTTCTTTGTCTCTCACCATGTATCGGGACAGATCATCCAAATTTGTCTGGCATAAGCCTGGTCTAGCTGGATGTAAAGAAAGGTTATACTTATACCTAGTTAATTATTTTCCTTGAGTCTTGCTAGGCCAGTCCAGGGTCTCCCTTGGAAGACTGGCACCCAGTTCTCCAATGTGTGCTTTCTATATTCTGTAGATCAGGCTTATCTAAGTTCAGGCCTCATACACCACAAACAGGTCAGATTCTCAGGATCTGTAATATGTATGTGTATGTATATATATATATATATTTTTTTTTATTTTTTTATTTTTTTTTTGCATACTGAAGATGTATGTGGGCATGCAGATCTGTCTGTAGCTCTTGAATTTTAGGCTGTTCAAGCCCTTACACCAGTGATGTCACTGGAATGGTTGTTTCGGAGGGTTTTGGTTTTTGTTTACACATCTCAAATGCTGGTACACAATAGTTAGTCCCTCAATCACATGACTTTCTTGCATATTATACAATATTAAATATTTTCTGGATTATGGATTTAGAGATACTGATGTCAGAATTTTTTGCTGCTCTAACTGCACACTTTTTTGTGCTGGTGGTGAGCTACCGCTAGAGAGCACATGCAGAATTGTGTTCCAGCATTTATGAAAATGGTCAACAGAACAGGTCTCTGAGATCTGAGGGAACAATGCGACTATGTACAAATTAATTCCTTCATGTTCATTATGAAAGCACAAGAACATCAGTAATTTCAATAGCAGGGGTATCTCTCTGGAATAATCTTAAGGGATCTTTAAGATTACTTATGGATATACAAAAACTTCAAGAAGGTACTTAAAACAACCTTGTTTATGGAAGCCTTCGCTAACTGAGTAATCATGTAATATGAGAACCTTGGAAAGATACTGTGTGATTATGTACTTGTTATGTTATATTTATTTGATTGTATTTTGTAAACCACTTAGGTCTAAGTGGGTGAGAAATTTTTTAAAATAAACTAAGGACTGTGTGCTGCAACTGGTAACCTCCCACTTACCTGCTATCATTTACTACATTACTACTTCATTTCTAATCCATTCAGTTGCTTTGGTGCTTATACTTAATTGTGCTGTTAACATCCATTTCAAATTCAGTATAATAAGTGTTTTATCTCAACCCGTGACCTGGGTCTTGCAGAAAACCACATGTTTTTCCTCTGCTCCTCCCACTTAGCTGAGGAACACAAACCCCCCCCCCTATAGTCTTTATTTCTGCAAGCGAACTATACAAAAGTGCTTCTGCTCTGCTTTTTCTTTCTTTTTTTTTTGCTTTTTCAGTGGCTTTGGTGCCTTGAGACCCCTTTCGGATTTGTGCATTTAGCATGCGCTAAATCAGCGTACCTGAATAAAAAGATCCCTAAATATCTTAATAAAAAATTTGGCCCGCGACTTAGCCTAAGTTTTAGATTTCGGACACTTATGTAATTGAGTTTTGACACCCCTTCCCTAGATTGTGCCGTGGTCCCCTGGTGGACGAGGATGCCTGCCCCCAGCTGGTGCCGCAGGCTCTCTGCGGCACACATGGCCGGAGTGGAAAATGTGCAAGCAGAGTTTCTCAGTCTCTTAAAGTCCTAGACCTGGAAAAGCTCTCCCTCTCACTCAGTAGAGAGAGTAAATTCATCTTTAGCTAGGGAACATAGATTGGGATGAAGTGGGGATCCTTCATTCTGAGTCAACAGAGTTGGAAAAATCCATAGTGGAATGGGTTCCCTGACACTGATGAGAAGGGGAAACCAGAGATCATTGTTTCCTATTAGAAGAATTAGAGGGAATGCAAATAACCCGAGGGAACGGTACAGATTAGGGAGTGAAGAGCTTATGTGCACGACAGAAGAGCGGGACTTGGGTGTGATTGTATGTGATGATCTTAAGGTGGCCAAACAGGTTGAAAAGGTGATGGCAAAAGCTAGAAGGATGCTAGGTTGTATAGGGAAAGGTATGGCTAGTAGGAAAAAGGAGGTATTGATGCCCCTGTATAAGATTTTGGTGAAACCTCATTTAGAATATTGTGTACAATTCTGGAGGCCACCCCTTCAAAAAGATATAAAAAGGATGGGAGTCGGTCCAGAGGAAGGCTACTAAAATGGTATGTGGTCTTCATCATCAGGCGTATGGGGACAGACTTAAAGATCTCAATATGTATACTTTGGAGGAAAGACGGGAGAGAGGAGATATGATAGAGATGTTTAAATACCTATGTAATTTAAATGAGTCGAGTCTGTTTAATTTGAAAGGAACTGCAATGAGAGGGCAGAGAATGAAGTTAAGAGGTGATAGGCTTTGGAGTAATCCAAGGAAATACTATTTTACAGAAAGGGTGGTAGATGCGTGGAACAGTCTCCCAGAAGAGGTGGTGGAGACAGACTGTGTCTGAATTCAAAAGGGCCTGGGATAGTCACGTGGGATCTCTCAGAGAGAGAGAGAGAGAGAGAGAATGGTTGCTGTAGATGGGCAGACTAGATGGGCCTTTATAACATAACATGATTCTTTATTTATATACCACACATATGCCTTTCGGTTCTTAGTTTATCTGCCATCATGTTTCTATGTTAAAGAAGTGGGATTGTAACTGGGCTTTGAACACTGCCAGAGGCGGAGCCCACTGTAGGGATTTGGGCAGCTTGTTCCAAGCATATGGCGCAGCAAGGGGATGGAGTCTAGAGCTGGCAGAGGAAGAGAAGGGTACAGATAGGAGGAACTTGCCATCTGAGCAGAGCTCGCGGGGGAACAAAGGAAGAGATAGTGAAGGGCAGCCGAGTGAGTGCATTTGTAGGTCAGTAAGGGTTTCTTGTATTCGGAAATGGATGGGAAGCCAATGAAGTGACTTTAGAAATACGAGTTGCAGCCAAATTCTAGACTAATTGGAGGGGAGCGAGATGGCTAAGCTGAAGGCCTAAGAGTAATGAGTTGCAGTAGTCTAAGCGTGAGGTGATGAGAGCGTGGATAAGGGTTTTGGTAGTGTGATCATAAGAGGAAGGGTCAGATTATGGTATTATAGAGGAAGTGGTGGCATGTTTTAGTGATATTGTTTTATTTGGGTGATGGAGAGGAGTCAGATGACCCTGAGATTACGAGCAGACAAAACAGGAGCGATGATAATATTGTCTACAGAGACAGGGAACAAAGAAAGTGGGGGGTTGGTTTAGACGTGAAGATGAGCAGCTCCATTTTTAGCTCTATTCAGTTTTAGATGGCAGTGGATTTGGAAAATCTATGGTTTCCTCTTCAGTGATCTCGGGGAAGGAGGAGAGGGGATAGATGTTGAAAGGATATTAGCAGAAGGGTCAGATGAAGGGAGAGAAGGAAAGCAGCCTTGTTGAGAACTCGAGGTGAATCTTCTGGATCTTATTGCGCAAAGGCCCTTCAAACAGGCCTTGCGCTGAGAGGAGAAGGGCCGGCAGAGAGAAGAGGTGCCGGCGTCGGGAGATTGCTAACAGGATGTGCCTCTCTTCGCAAGAGGCATGTTCTGTAGACAGTCAGCTGGTGCTGGCATCTCTCCTCTTACCCAGGGTACCGCTGCACACCTGAAATCTCAGGAGGCACACTGGTGTGCCATGGCACACAGTTTACGATACACTGCTCTAGAAGATTAATGTGAAAAGATTTCTCTTGAATACTCAAAGTGCCGTGAGTGCGAAAGCCATCTAAATGGGCTCCCCATATATGGAGACATCTGTTAGTATCTTCGGATATGGAGGAACATGGAACAATAGGCCTTTTGACAGATTTGTTTGTTTCAACCACCACCGAAGGAATTGATGTAGTGGGAGAGGAGACCTGGAGCTGTTAAAGAGAGTGGATCTGACTTTCTGACTTGTGACCACTGAGAGGCAAGAGTCCATTGAGCATCTCTGAGATGTAGACATGCAAATGGGATTACGTGGACTGTTGATGCCAATGTATCCTAAAAGTCGCATGTTGCGATGGTTTGGAGAATGGAAGGAAGTATGAGTTTGAGTTGTGTCCAGTAGAGCCCCAATAAATTCCATATTCTGGGTTGGTTGGAAATGGGATTTCTGGTAGTTGACTGCAAACCCTAGAAGTTCTAGAAGACATATGGTTGAGTTGATGGCGGATGGAGCAGCTTGAGGTGACGACGCCTTTATCAATCAGTTGTCCAGATAAGGGAATACATGAGAGCCATAAGTGCAGAGTATTGCAGATACTAAATTTAAAAACTTTGTGAATACTCTGGGTGCTGATGCTAGGCCAAAAGGTAACACTGCTTCTGTTCTAAAGCGTAGATGCTTTCTGTGGGTTGGAAGAATGGAAATGTGTATATGCTTCTTTTGAGGTCCAGAGCAAAGACAGTCATTCTTCTCCAGGAGGGGATACAAGATTCCTAGGAAAATCTTGTGGAATTTCTCATTGACTAAATATTTGTTGAGAGCACGGAAGTCAAGAATCAGACACAGATCTCATGTCTTTCAGTATGAGGAAGAATTTGGAGTAGAACCCCTGTCCGCCTCTGCTGAGAAGATACTGGTTCAAGGGCATTGAGCTGCAGTAGGGCCAAGAGTTTCTGATGGAGGGAGGTCTAGTGAGAATTGAAAGAGTACTCTCTTGGAGCTATTCTTGGAGGGTTTTCTCATAGACGAAGTGTAGCCTTTCACCACACATAAGACCAAGGGTTCATTTGTGATGAGAGACCAGTGATGGTGATAGTGGGTGAATCAACCTCCGATGATCTAGGGAGAGAGCTGAGACGGAAGAACGGTGGCTAGGCTCTATGAGTAAGTCAAAAGACCTAAGTTGATTTCTGTTGAGATTGAGGCTGAGATTTCTGAGAAAGCTGTTGTCTAAGGTGTTTCTGTACTGGAGCCCTAGAAATTGAAGCTGGCTGAGTGTACCGTCTTTTGTAGGAAGTAGACGGATGCTTAGGATTGTAATGCCTAGGTGTCTGGAATTTTGCTGATTATCTTGGACATGTAGATCTAAATCTGATACCCTCACATTTGCCTATGCATAGCAATAGAGGTGACATCGAAGGCATCAAAACAAGGATCTTGCCATAAATTTTCTAGTTTCAAGGAGATATGTGTTTTTGAAAGCCATCTGGTCTCCTGAAATTTATTATTCATAGTGAGAAAATTGTATCAGTTGCTTGAAGTAAAATGTCCTGTAAAGATTTTAACTCGGAATGTGACGAGTGAGCATGGAGTTCTGAAATAGTCTGTGGCCAAACTTGTCCAAGGTACGGCTTTCTCTAACTGGTGGAATGCTAGCATACGTTTGTTTATTGAAAGCTTCTATACTGCTACTAATGACTGGGGAGTAGTGCTGCCCGATTTCCAACTCGAATCGATTCACCAATTCACTTCGGGTGAATCGATTCGAATCAATAAAAAAAAAAAAAAATTCGGTCTGGTGATTCGGTGACTGACCCTCCCCCCTTGCCCCCTAAAGCAGGAGTGGCAGTGCTACCTCTTGCTGGATGGCTGCTGCCGCTCCTGCTTGAGAGGGGAGGGTCAATTGAGAAGTGCAGCAGCAGTGTCCTCCGGCTTCCCCCCCAGCCTCCATTTACTTAATTACAGCAGCCAAGTGAGCACGAGCGCTTAAGAGTTCCCCGGCCACGAGCCTTCCCTTCCTATGGGCGTGCTAATGACAGCACAGACCCGGCATCTTCCTACTTCCACCCTCCCCGCAACAGCCCGAGCCTGTACCTGTCAGAGGCGCTAGTGTTTTTCGGCTAAGGGAGGGGGTGGTTAGAAAAGGGGGTTTTAAGAAGGGAGTACAGCCCTGACCAGCCACCGGTGTGCGTTTAAAGTACTGTGTACTATACACTGCCTTCTTCCCTCATCTATCTTCAGCTTTGCTGATATCTTCGACTTTTCGGAGCCCCTGTAATGAAGTTTCAAGTTTTGTTAAAATTTGATGTACAGGCAATATCAAACATTTCAATGCATCTTACAAATTAATAAGGGGACAAACGATAAGACAATTTGTTAAAATAAATAAATAAAATATACGTACAAATTCATGCCGATACAAAAGGAAAGGGGGATGAACTACAATCATTGAAGAAAAGGAAGCAACATCTATGGTAACGCATCAAGGGGGGGAGGACCAGGGCTGTGGAGTCGGAGGAAATTTCGGGTATCTGGAGTCGGAGTCAGAAGTACAAAAAACTGAGGAGTCTGAGTCGAACATTTATCTACCGACTCCATTTTTGAACTTGGCATACCAATCACGAGCGATTCTTTCAGCTATAGCACCCACTATATACACAGCACAAATGTTGCGAGCAGCTTCTGCAGCCAACCTTGATTAAAAGCAAAAAGAAGGTGGTGTCGAAAATGCTCATTTCTCTCAACTTGACATTCCATTTTAACGATCTGAAAATTAACCAGTGCTGTGGAGTCGGAGTCAAGGAGTCGGAGGAAATTTCGGGTACCTGGAGTCGGAGTCTGAAGTACAAAAAACTGAGGAGTCGGAGTCGGAACATTTATCTACCAACTCCACAGCCCTGGGGGTGACGATGACAAATGAAGATAAAGAAGTAAAAAAAATAAAACAAAGGAGAAATAAGGGAAGAGGATTTAAGTTAAACAAATTCTTCTCGTCAGTCTTCACAAGCGAGGACACATCCAGTGTACCAGAACCCGACGTGATCTTCCATGGTGATCAAGAAGAAAAACTGTCAACAATAGAGGTGAGCCATGAGGATATCCTCCAACAGATAGATAGATTGAAAAGCGACAAATCACCAGGCCCGGACGGAATCCACCCTAGGGTACTAAAAGAACTAAGAAATGAGATAGCGGGAATACTCCCAACGAGTTTGCAACCTATCCTTGAAAACTGGAGAGATTCCAGAGGACTGGAAGATAGCAAATGTTACACCTATCTTTAAAAAGAGGTCAAGAGGAGACCCGGGAAACTATAGGCTGGTAAGTTTGACATCGGTTCCAGGCAAGATGGTAGAAGCACTGATAAAGGACAGCATCTGTGAGCACATCGAAAAAAATGGGCTGATGAAAGCGAGCCAACATGGCTTCTGCAAGGGAAGATTGTGCCAAACAAACTTACTGCACTTCTTTGAGGGGGTGAACAGCCAGTTGGACAAAGGGGAACCCGTAGACATCATTTACCTTGACTTCCAAAAGGCCTTTGACAAGGTACCCCATGAGCGGCTACTTAGGAAGCTGTGGAACCACGAGGTGGAAGGGGACGTACACAGATGGGTCAAACACTGGTTGGCAGGCAGGAGACAGAGAGTTGGAGTGAAGGGTCACTACACGGGCTGGAGGAAGGTCACGAGCGGAGTTCCGTAGGAGTCTGTACTTGGACCGCTGTTCAATGTATTTATTAATGACCTGGAAACGGGGACGAAATGTGAAGTTGTAAAATTTGCGGATGATACTAAACTCTGTAGAAGGGTTAGAACTACGGAAGAGTGTGAGGACCTACAAAGGGACCTAAACAAACTGGAGGAGTGGGCGAATAAATGGCAGATGAACTTCAATGTAGGGAAATGCAAGGTCATGCATATAGGGAGAAAGAACCCGATGTTCAGCTACCAAATGGGGGGATTAGTATTAGAGGGAAGTAACCTTGAAAGAGATTTGGGTGTACTGGTGGATACAACAATGAAGTCAACGGCACAATGCGCAGCAGCTGCGAAGAAGGCAAACAGAATGTTGGGTATTATTAAGAATGGTATTACGACCAGAACAAAAGAAGTCATCCTGCCGTTGTATCGGGCAATGGTGCGCCCGCACCTGGAGTACTATGTTCAGTATTGGTCACCGTACCTTAAGAAGGATATGGCAATATTTGAGAGGGTCCAGAGGAGAGCGACACGAATGATTAAGGGCATGGAAAACCTTTCATACACTGAAAGATTGGAGAGGCTGGGGCTCTTCTCCCTGGAAAAGCGGAGACTCAGAGGAGACATGATAGAGACCTTACAAGATCATGAAGGGCATAGAGAAAGTAGAGAGGGATAGATTCTTCAAATTTTCAAAACATATAAGAACAAGAGGGCATTCGGAAAAATTGGAAGGGGATAGATTCAAAACAAATGCTAGGAAGTTTTTCTTTACTCAGCGTGTGGTGGACACCTGGAATGCGCTTCCAGAGGACGTAATAGGACAGAGTACGGTACTGGAGTTCAAGAAAGGATTGGACAATTTCCTGCTGAAGAAAGGGATAGAGGGGTATAGATACGGGGCTACTGCGCAGGTCCTGGACCTGTTGGGCTGCCGCGTGAGCGGACTGCTGGGCACGATGGACCTCGAGTCTGACTCAGTGGAGGCATTGCTTATGTTCTTAAGTCCTGTGGATAAGGATTGATTGAAACCGAGTACGACTGTAAGCAAGTTATCTATGTCTCAAATGCATCTTTATACTAAAAACTTTTCAAAAGACTTTTGAATTTTTCCAATGAGGGTTCAGTGCGCAAATTTGGCAGATTATTCCAGAGTTGGGGAGCTACAACCGAAAAAATAGATCTTCTTGTACCTATTACTTTTAAGGAAGGGATAGTCAGCAGATGCTGTTCTATTGATCTAAGTGTCCTAAATGGAGTGTATGGTATCAAAAGACGGTCCAAAAATATTAGTGAATTAGAGGAGGAGTTCGCTAGCTCTACCTCTTTTCTCCTTTCAGCCATCAGCCGCGCTGCAGGGAAGATCCACCGCTGCTAGTCTGCCCCAATTAGCATTGAGCAGGAAGCCTGGGTGCAGACGTACGAACGCGCTCCATTTTTGTTCCATATTTGAATCATAATTGGAGCGAAAAGAGAACCTGTGGTGTAGTGAGAGATTCCTGTATATGGGCGATCAATCTTGGTGAGTCTTCAGATCTAGAGGAATATGCTCGTCTGGTCTCCTTTTACGTCTTGGTACAAGCAGTGGTATATCTAGGATATGTGACACACAGGGCGATTGTTTAACACCTCCCCCCACACACACATGTAATTAAGAAAAGGTAAGATCGGGAGGCCAGGGGGGAACATGTAGTCCTTCGGGGGGGGGGGGGGGGCTGGTGGAGAAGTACACAGAGGGAGGGAGGGAAAGGGGGTTCAAAGAGATGTGCATATACCGGAATGGGAGGGGGAAGAAATAATGGATCTAAAAACAGGAGAGAGAGATGGTGGACAATGGGATTTAGGGAAGGAATTAACAGAAAGGGAGAGAAGTTGGACACAAGGGACAGTGTAGAGTGGGGGGAGGATAGAGATACTGGATAGAAGGGTAGTTGGGAAGAGAATGGGAGAGATGGTGAACCCTGGGGTGTTGGGGAAGGAGGGAGAGATGCTGGGTGAAAGGATGGTTAAGAAAAGGAGAGATGGTGGGGGTCTATCACTGCAGCTGTGGGGATGGAGACAAAAGAAAGGAAAGATACCAGACCTCCAGGGAAGGGAAGGGAAACGGAAGGGGAGGACAGAGATGGAAGATGGATGGTTAGCACGGAGAATGAAGGAAACAGCAAATGGGCAGGAGACCCTGGCAAGTGAGTTATCAGAAGACAGCCAGAGCCTAGGACCAACATGATTTGAATAATGACTAGATAACAAAAGGTAGGAACAAAAATTTATTTTCTGTTTTGTGATTACAATATGTCAGATTTGAAATGTGTATCTTGCCAGAGCTGGTGTTAGACAGCAAGCGTGAACCTAAAGGACCTAAAAGAGAGAGGAAAAGTCTTATTTGTTTTGTTTACACCACAGCGCCAGTGTGGGTAGGAGAGAGCAAAGGGGGTGAAGAGGCTATAAAATCCTCCAGGATGTTTGAAAAAAACATCTAATTGGGCAGGAGAATCGAAAAATCGATTCAATAGGCTGAATCGAATCAAAAAAATTTTTTTTCCTGAATCGGGCAGCACTACTGGGGAGTCAGTTCAGAGGTTTACATGAGCTTCTGGTGTTACAATACAGAATTTTCTGTGATGGTTTTCATTACAGCTTCAGATGGTACTCACTGATGGTTTTGGTACATTTAGGCATCCATAAGACAAATAGAAAAATCACTTATCTTTTGTACCCTTGGCAAAGTCCTATGTTAAAAATTCCACTCACTTTTTAAATCTGATCAGTGAAATAGAGGGGTCCAACTTGGAAGATTGTCTGTTTGTTACTGCTGACGTTACTAATATTCCTCAGAATGTAGCCGTGCAGCTAATTAAATAATTTTTTCATAAGACTGAGCTTACAGATCATAAAAAACTATTGACAGTTCTCCATGCCCTGGTAATTCAATCTAATTATTTTAAATTTGAAGGTCAATTTTACCATCAAATCAGAGGTGTGGCCATGGGGGCCACTATTGCACCATCTATAGCCTGTCTCTTTATGACATGCTTTGAGGAAATCCATGTATAAACCCCTTCTTTTACTACGGCTGACGTGTCCATTATATTCTATGAACGTGTTAGCATTTAGTGCATGCTAAATCGGCTAGCAAGCCTTAGTAAAAGAGGGGGTTTATAAGTTAATTACCTAAACAGAAAACAAAAAAAGAGTTCCACCAAAGAGATTCCACAAGGAAAACAGCAGCGCAAACACAAAATAAACTGAAATTGATGATCCTGATGAAATCTTTTACTATGTTTTATTTTTTAATTCATCTGCACCTTTTTCAAATAAAGATTTCATCAGGATCATCAATTCCACATTTTTTTTTAATGTTTAAGTTAATTAACTGACTGCCGGCTGCCGAATCCTCCTGCTTCTCTGAAGCACCTCATGCCTGCTGTGCTCACTGCTGCTCTGTCCTCAGCTCGGGTCTGAAAAAAAAAAAAATCGCTCGGTTCCTGTCTCCTGCCTCCTGCCTCCTCGGGTCACTCTCTTCTAGTTCAAGACGAGTCTCGCCAGTATCAGGGCTTTCAGGGTGCTAGGCAGATCACTAAATAAGTGTCTTCCTGCTCTAGCCTTGCCAACCAATCAACAAGCAAGGCTCTCAGCTGTGTACATGCTGAGCAGTGAGCTCAGCATGTAAACAGCTGAGAGCCTTGCTTGCTGTTCCCGCCCCTCTGTGCTGGCGGACTAATCAGCAAAGCTTTCAGCTGTGTGTGTGCTGAGCTCACTGCTCAGCATGGCTGTTTCCACCATGGCACCGGACTGGTCTCTCGGCTGCGTCAAAATTTAGGTAGGCCTCAGTAAGTCGAACCCTGCTTCCAAAGCCTTCCATCCCTGTGGGAGTCCTGTGGGCCAGTGGTGGGTCCCTGTTGGAGTCCCGTGGGTTGGAGGGATTCCTGTTCCCGTGCAGACCTATACTTGAGAATATGCTGACAGCATTTTGGCTAATGGGTGCCAGAAATGCGACTTAAAATGCACTTACATTCTCACCTTGACTTCCCACCCAATCTTGGTGATGCCAGCTATGAGCATGGGGAAAGAAGCAAGTATCTTAAACATATTTCTGAACATGCTGACATCTTTTGTGTGAGTTGAGAGGCATAAATATATGCTGTATTATGATGTCTCCTTATTGTTTTTGTGTTTGTTTTCAGAATAAACTCCTTAACACAAGTTTTGTGTGACACAGTTCATGCTTGCAATATTGTGCTGATGTGGCAAACTGTCTAAAAAATCAGTAATGTGTATCTCAGAAACCTGACGTGCTAGCTGAATTTCAATTACAGATCCATCATTAAATTAACTTTTAAGTTCTCAGTAGCAAAGAAACTTTTTTGTTTGTTTGTTGACCAGTGTAATGAGAGAGGTCTAACTCTCGTTTTTTTTGAGTTTGTGTTTGTTAGGGATTTAAGTTGCATTATTTCTCTATTGATTTAAATAGTCCCTACCACAGCTTGACCAAGTTTATCGCAACAATTATTTAAGTCACTGCAGGTTACAGAGTAATGAGATGCAAAACATGCAAATACATGTTTTGCATCTAATTACTATGAAATACCATAACACAATTTGCTGTGTTGCACTGCAAATTGCATTAGGGCCTAGAAGTTGTGATAAAATAACCACTGCTTTTAACTAAGATTATTTTACTGCATGGGATAATGTTCCTGGGCCAGCAGAGTAGGACTACCCCCCTGGTTAATGCCCAAGGCCGTAGTCACAAGAGGCGCCATTTTGAGGACAGTGTCTTACTTGGCAGGAACAATCCAACTGTGGATCTTCATTTTCTGCACTTAAATATGAGCCTTTCAAAAAATTGATGGGAGCACTGCTATGGGCTATGATGGAATTCGGTATGGTGACTTGACTTTTGCTCATTTTTGTGATTTATTTACTTCTATTTACATCTCCTTTATTCGGATACTTACAAGTTTGCAGTGTAGTATGACTATTGGGTTTTGAACGTCTACTTGCTGTTACGGGAGGGGGGGGGGATAGTTGGATGGGTGTTGAGGAATGTTATGCTGCATCACTTGGTTTTGGGGTTCTGCTTTGTATTATTTTTGTGCTGTACTGATACTTCTCTGTACTGCTTTTTGTTATAAATAATTACCCCCCAAAAATTAAGTGCTAACATTTTGAAAAGCTTAATTTTAAAGGTGCAGAAGAATGTGTGTTTGTAGTTTTTTGTTTTTTTTTATCCCAGGACAAGTAGGCAGGTATTCTCACATATGGGTGACGTCATTGACGGAGCCCGGATGCGGACGCCTCACAAGCAGACTTGCTTGAAGAAACTCGAAGTTTTGAGTTGCCCACACTGCACATGCGCAAGTGCCTTCCCGCCCAGCACAGGGCGCGTCTCCTCAGTTCTCAGTTTTCCACGGAGCTGAGAAGTCCGTCTTTGACTTTCTGCGTTTAACTTCGTTCACTTTTTGCCTTCTCTCAACCGCGGTTTGTGTTCGTTTCTTCACGAATCGCTATTTTATTTCTTTTATTTTACTTAAAAAAAAAAAAATTTTTTTTTCTTCTTCCGTTCATTTTCCGGGACGGGCCGCTCGGCGCAGCCCAAGGGCTTCGACTTTGCGGCGGCTATCTTTCCGCCTAATGTCCCAGCCTGCCACAGGCTTTAAGAGGTGTAGCAAGTGTCAGCGCGCAATCTCTTTCACGGACCCTCACAGACACTGCCTCAAGTGCCTTGGGCCGAAACATCATCCTAGGGTCGTGCCTGCCTTGCCAAACACTTCAGCCTCGTGCTTTCAAGCGTCGTTGCATTCTGGTGGACAAGCTTTTCGAGTTGGAGTCTCCTACTGATCCCTCGATTTCGAAAGCGTCTTCCGGCCATCGACTTCCATCGAGGCTCCTTCGGCGCCTACATGCTTCCACTTCGAGCCTCATCAGGAACCTTCATCTTTTGCAGCAGCTCTTGCTTCGACATCATCTGTATCTTCCCCTATTCCTCAGGTCAGATAGCTCAGCAGTCGGTTCCACCGGTGGTGATTAAAGTGTCCAAGACTTCTAAGTCGAAACACACTCACACTACCTCGAAGGAACCTCCAGCCAAAGCAGGTGGTCCGGTTTCAGATGCGGATCGATCCTTGCCGGCTTCTTTCCAGACCATGTTAGAGAAGCAGTTATTCAGTTCCTTACTAACATGGACCTAAAACTGCTTCCTCATCCAGCCTGGCATTCAGCAGACTCCAAAGAAGTCAGCCGCTTCCTATGCCCCAGTCTGAGCTTCCACACTCTTTGCAGGGAGCAGAGTCTCTGCGAGTGTCTGGTCTGCCATCGCAAGCACGAAAAGCAAGGAGCAGAATTCTTTGCGAGTGCATCGACAAGAATCCTCACATTCTAAATAAGGAGCAGAGTCTTTAGAGAGTGCATCGAGGTTCCTCATGGAGCTTCGATCTACAGCCTCTAGTCCTATTCATACATCGGCAACGGCTGCTTACGTCTCCAAGGCAAAATCTCCTCGATCCTCGAGATCTGGTTCCAGACACAGTTCTCACCACCATTCGAGGCCTTCATCGAGGCATTCTTCCAGGCATCGTTCTTCTCAGGATAGACCATCTTCCTCGAAGGCCTCGATCTACTCCAACCTCGACCAGATCACTGGACTCCTCATTCGAGGTCTCCGATGCCGGACCTCGAGGATATCCCGGTCTCGATTGCCTCGTCCAAGTCACCAGGTTCCTTTGATGCCTTTTTCCATGCCAAAGCTGCTGCTTTGACACAGGCTGCCTCGACGTCCTCAAGTCCTATCGAGGCAAAGCATTGGCGGATCAGCTATCTTTTTCGTCTTATCCTGCGACAGATGCTGTAGACTTGGATGTTCAATTGGATACTGGCTCCAAATATTCTAAGGAATATCTAGAAGTCATGCATCTTCCTCAACCTCCGGCAGTGTCTTAAGCTTCCACTTCATAAGCTTTTGAATCAGACTTTTGCTCGATGCATGGAGACTCCTTTTTCCATACCAGCAGTTCCAGGAAATGGACTCTAGATATAAAACTGTGCATCGCAAAGGGTTTGACAACTCTCAATTATCTCATCAATCCTGCTTATGAATCCTCCTTGAAGAGATCCCATCCTTCCAAGGTCTATGCCACAGTTCCTCCTGGAAGGGGAGGGGAAACTATGGACAAATTTGGACGTCGCATCTACCAGAATTGCTATGACGTCCTCTAAAGTCCTCAATTTATAATTTTTATTTCATCACTTATTTTGAATTTCTTCTTTCTCTTCTACAAAGTTTTTGGCTTATTTGGATAACCAAATGCATTTTGAGTTTCAAGAAGTCATTGCTTCTTTCTCTCAATTACGTCTCCATCTCCTCAATCATCTTATGATGCCTTTGAGTTATCTGCCCGAGCAGCTACTTGCTCTGTAGCTATGCATCGTCTTGCCTGGCTTTGGACCATTGACATGGACTCTAACCTTCAAGAACCGCTTAGCTAGCCTTCCTTGTCAGGGCAACGACCTCTTTGATGAATCCATCGAGGCAGCCATCAAGAAATTATCTGACCATGAAAAATTCATTTGCTTCAATAGTCAAACCTAAACCAAAGCCAGGTCCTGCCAAGCCTGCACGCTCTGCTGTTATCTATCAAAGCGTTTTTGCTCCAAAGCCAGCTCCTTATACTTGCCCTCCTCTGAAAAAAACAGCAACCTCAGAAGCAACAGAGAAATCCCAACCTTCTGCTGCACCTAAGGCTTCTCAGCCTTTATGACTGTTTACAACAGAGCATAAGCCTCCACCGTTCTGTCTCTGTCTCTTTTTCCCCCCTATAGGAGGTTGTCTCCATCAATTTTACAACCGATGGACGTTAATTACATCCGACCTCTGGGTGCTTACCATCATCAGGGAAGGATACTCTCTCCATTTCACTCAGGTTCCACCAGAGCTTCCTCCATTATCACTCAGGTTCCACCAGAAGTTTCCTCCAAGAGAGTATCCTTCCAATCCATCCCAGACCGCCCTTCTTCAGGAAGCTCAAGCTCTACTTCATCTCCATGCCATCGAACCAGTTTCCCTTGGAACAGCAGAACAGGGGGGTTTTACTCCTGTTACTTCCTTGTTCCGAAGAAGACGGGCGATCTGCGACCCATTCTGGATTTCAGGGCTCTCAACAAATTTCTAGTCAAACAAAAGTTTGAATGTTGTCCCTGGCATCCCTTTACCCCCTTCTCGAGCAGAACGACTGGTTATGCTCTCTGTATCTCAAGGAGGCCTACACTCATATTCCCATTCATCCAGCCTCCCGTAATACCTCATATTTCGGGTGGGGAATCTGCACTATCAATACAGAGTACTACCTTTCGGCCTGGCCTCGTCTCCCAGAGAGTTCACTAAGTGCCTGGTAGTGGTAGCAGCAGCTCTAAGAAATCATGTTCTTCAGGTATTTCCTTACCTCGACGACTGGCTCATCAAAGATTCCAACATCTCAAGGTGTTATTGTAGCGACCCAACGGACTACCTAGTTCCTACAAAGTTTGGGATTCGAAATCAACTTTCCCAAATCTCAACTTCAGCCCTCACAGAATCTACAATTCATTGGAGCTGTTCTGGACACTGTGCAACTTAGAGCATTCCTTCCATAACAAAGTCTGGAAGCTCTTCTTCAACTCTGTCACACAGTGTCTTCCCGCTCTTCTATCTCAGCGAGACACATGATGGTACTTCTGGGTCATATGGCCTCCACAGTACACGTAACTCCTTTTGCCAGACTTCACCTCAGAATTCCTCAGTGGACCCTGGCATCTCAATGGATGCAGGTTTGTGATCCTTCTTTCTTGACACATCACAGTCACTCCTTCTTTGAAACAGTCTCTCGATGCTCTCTTCCAATCTTTCTAGAGGTTTGCTTTTTCAAACGCCCTCCTCATCAGAAGGTTCTCACGGACAGACTCTTCGATCTACGCTTGGGGCACTCATCTCGATGGTCTCCGTACTCAAGGCCTCTTGGACCAGTACGGGTCGTCAGTTGTCATATCAATCAGTTGGAACTCAGAGCGATCCTCAAAGCTCTCCATGCTTTTCAACATCTACTTCACGACTCAGTAGTCCTTGTTCGCACGAACAACCAAGTCGCCATGTATTATCTCAACAAACAGGAGGGACAGGGTCTGCCTCCCTATGTCAAGAAGCTCTGGAGGTTTGGGACTGGGCAATCCACCACAATACCTTCCTCAAAGCTGTCTACATTCAAGGGGGCAAAGAATTGCTTGGCGGACAACTTGAGTCGTCTCCAGCAACCTCACAAATGGACTCTCCATTCCTTGCCTCTTCATCACATTTTTTCACAGTGGGGAACGCTACAGATAGACCTCTTTGCAGCTCCCCACAACTACAAACTGCCTCAGTTCTGCTCCAGGATATACTCTCCTCACCGCCTTCGAGGCAGATGCTTTTTGCTTCTGGAATGGACAAATCTTTTCCTCTACGCATTTCCTCCATTCCCTCTCATTCTCAAGACTCTGGTCAAGTTGAAGAATCGATCATGCCACCATGATTCTAATAGCTCCTTGGTGGCTGAGACAAACCCTAGTACGCCCTTCTACTTCACTCAGCAGCAGGGAGCCATACCTTCTACCAGTTTTTCCTTCTCTGCTTACACAAGAATCAAGGATCTCTGCTTCATACTAACCTGCAGTATCTACACCTGACAGCCTGGTACCTCTCAACATAACCCTTCTTCAGTTTTCTCAATCTGTAAGAGACGTTTTAGAAGCTATCTAGAAAGCTTACAACTAGACAAGGTTATCACCCAAAAATGGAACTAGATTTTCTACATGGTGTTTTTCTCATCATAAGGAGCCTCAGCATTCCTCCTTATCTGTTTTGGACTATCTTTTGCACTTATCCAATTCTGACCTCAAGTCTACATCTATAAGAGTCCATCTCAGTGCAATTGCGGCTTTCCATCAGCCGATTGAAGGGAAACCCCTCTCTGCTCATCTGGTGGTTTTCCAGATTCATGAAAGGACTTTTTAATGTCAAACCTCCTCTCAAACCACCTCCTGTGGTTTGGGACCTCAATGTTGTCCTTACTCAACTCATGAAGCCTCCATATTGAACCAATTGATAAAGCTCATCTGAAGTATCTCACTTGGAAAGTGGTATTTCTCATTGCTCTCACTTCTGCTTGACGAGTCAGTGAGCTGCAAGCTTTAGTTACTGACCCACCATTCACGGTGTTCCATCATGACAAAGTAGTTCTTCGTACTCATCCGAAAATTCCTACCTAAACTGGTCTCAGAATTTCATCTCAATCAATCCATCGTACTTCCAGTGTTTTTTCCAAAGCCTCATTCTCACCCTGGAGAATCAGTTCTTCATACTCTGGATTGTAAACGTGCTTTGGTCTTCTACTTGGAACGTACCAAACCACACAGAACTGCTCCTCAACTTTTCGTTTCCTTCGACCCAAATAAGTTGGGACATCCTATTTCTAAGGCGTACCATCTCCAATTGGATGGCGGCTTGTATCTCTTTCTGCTATGCCCAGGCTGGATTACCCCTTCACAGTAAAATCACAGCCCAATAAAGTCAGAACAATGGCAGCTTCAATAGCTTTCCTCAGATCTACACCAATTGAGGAAATTTGCAAGGGCTACTACTTGGTCCTCTGTTCATACCTTCACTTCTCGCTATTGTCTGGATACTTTCTCCAGACGGGATGGACAGTTTGGCCAAACAGTATTACAAAATTTATTCTCCTAAATTGCCAACACTCTCACCATCCCATACTGGTTAGATTGGAGGTCACCTCATATGTGAGAATACCTGCCTGCTTGTCCTGGGAAACACAGTTACTTACCATAACAGGTGTTAATCCAGGGACAGCAGGCAGCTATTCTCACAACCCATCTACCTCCCCTGGTTGGCTTCTCTGCTAGCTATCTGTACTGAGGAGACGCGCCCTGTGCTGGGCGGGAAGGCACTTGCGCATGCACGGTGCGGGCGACTCGAAACTTCGAGTTTCTTCAAGCAAGTCTGCTTGTGAGGCGTCTGCATCTGGGCTCCGTCGATGACGTCACCCATATGTGAGAATAGCTGCCTGCTGTCCCTGGATAACACCTGTTACGGTAAGTAACTGTGCTATCTGGGTATACACACAGGAGCTGTGCTTAATGAGACGCTTCCTCCTCTTTTGGTTTAATAACCACAAAATGTAAATGTAATTTGCTTTGGGCATTGGTTAGCTATCGTTCTGTGCTGTTGTACTATGTGGTTTGTGGTGTTGACTTTTGAATTGGAGCTTTGAGCATCACATCTTTAGTAGCAATCTTTCTGAGAGAAGTTGTGGCTTATGCCATCTTAGCAGATAAAGCCAAAGCCACCTGTCTCAACCAGTCTAGCAATATTCAAGGAAAAGAAATGGCAAATTCTTAAGTGGTTGTTTTCCCAAGATCTACTTATCTGGGGCTGAGTATAAGGCTTGGGTTTACCCTTTGAAATTTTCTTGGTACTTCATAGTAACATAGTAACATAGTAGATTACGGCAGATAAAGACCCGAATGGTCCATCCAGTCTGCCCAACCTGATTCAATTTAAATTTTTTAATTTTTCTTCTTAGCTATTTCTGGGCAAGAATCCAAAGCTTTACCCGGTACTGTGCTTGGGTTCCAATTGCCAAAATCTCTGTTAAGACTTACTCCAGCCCATCTACACCCTCCCAGCCATTGAAGCCCTCCCCAGCCCATCCTCCACCAAACGGCCATATACAGTCCACAAACCGTGCAAGTCTGCCCAGTACTGGCCTTAGTTCAATATTTAATCTTATTTTCTGATTCTAGACCCTTTGGCCCTGATTCTGTATAGGACGCCCAGGAGAGGTGTCCCATACAAAATCGGTCCTACACTAAACCCCGATTCTGTAACCGTCCATGGTACAGACGCCGGTTAGAGAATCGGATTAAATTAGACACAGTCGCTACACCTATCGCTGCAAGGGATCTCTCCCTGCCGCAACAAGCACCCAGCTTGACCATGGTCGGGATCCTGGGCTCAGCAGACTAATCCAGTATGGCATATCTTATTTTCTAATAGTTAAATTATGCTTAAATGTTTGGTTTTTTCCTTGTTGATATATTGTGATTTTTTTTTTCCCCCTTATGTTAGCTTTGTGATTTCAGGACAGCTTTTAAAAACTGTTCATTAATTAACAGGCGGTATGCTGTATTTTGTGGCTTAATTTTCTTTGTTACTCCATTAGGATACTTAACTTCAAAAGCAGAAATGAGAAGGTTATCAAACTAATTCTAGGTACATACCTACCTACCCAGTCAGGTTTCAGGATCTCCATATGAGTATACATAGGGAAATTGCATGCTTTACATCCACAGTATGCAAATTCCTGACTAATTGGTGTTCCGAGAAACTGGGCTGAGAACCACTGGGATAGTGAAAAAAGGTGTTTTTAAACTGGGTTCTCTTCCAGAACTGTCCTATGTTAAATCTGTGAAAAAGTGGTTTTCCTTAGACAGTACTCTGTAAACTCAGAATCTGCTAGGAGTTCTATATAACAAAATGATAGAAAATCTTAAATATTTTATAGTCAATTATTCATTAGTGTCTTTTTGTGTTTTTTTTTTCTTTCAGTAAACGAGGATTCATTGTCCGATCCTTTGGAACAGGGACCCACGTGAAACTACCAGGACCAGCACCAGACAAGCCAAATGTTTATGATTTCAAAACCACATATGATCAGATGTACAATGATCTACTTAGGAAAGACAAAGAACTGTATCCCTCATGGAACACACTTTACTTAAGCCGATACACGGTTTCATCTTTCCAAGGTGTAAATCTTTCTTTTGAGTATACAATCACACATCAGGTCAACTGTGGCAGTATTATGGTTTTACAGGGCACTAAGCTGAATTCACATCGGTGAAGGTGGAGCTTTTTTTTCCCCTTTCAATCCTATCTCCCCTTATTTGCCTTTGTGCAATAATGCATGTGATCATTAGTGCTTTTTGAACAACCTAGCATTTTTAAGTTGACTCTTGGGTTTCCTTTTTCATCTACTGAAGAATACACATTTAGCTCAGTCAAGCAGACAGGTAAGGTCAAAAGAAAAATAGGATGACATAGAGGAAGGTAAAATAGTTTATTTTGTGACTTTATTCAGAAAATTTGACTTATTTTTTGTGAAACCTCAAGTCCTTGAGGCACAAATAAAGTAGAGAAATTTTTGTTCTCAAAATTGTTAGGACACTGCCCACCACTACATCGCTTTTTCAGATAAACAGCAGCTGTTGTCTTCATACTTACAAAGAAGAATCGTATTTTGGGGGCAGGAGTGGTGGCACAGTGATTCTAGTTATTAAATCTCATTTTATTGACTAGATTGACTTGGAAATTAGGAAGATGTATTTTTATTCACTTAAGTAGGTTGCTTATATACAGGCTGAGCTCTGTCTCTGGCACTTCTGTTCCTGAAGTTTAGCTTTAGAATTGTGCTGCTTTTGAGGACTTTAAAATTCAATTTGTAAACACTTCAGTATTTTTTTTATATCCCTCTTGCAATTTGGCAAAATTAACTTTAGAATTATTGTATATACTCGAATATAGGATGAGATTTTTGGGCCAAAAAATGGGGGGGTCTTGTCATATATTCAGGTCATCACTCAGTGACCACCCGACACCCTCCCGGACTTGCTGCAGGCCTGCCTTTTGGCTGAGACAGAAGGGATCCCTCTCGTCCCGGTCAATACTAAAATTACTCCCTCATGTACCTTTTTCCTGGTGGTCCAGCGGTGTATCCTGCGCTGAACCCTTCCTGCCGATCTTGCAACCAGCGGTGCATCCAGGCCAGCATGCAGGAGTGAGCTGTTCAATCTCCTGCCTGGCTCTGCACCGTTCCCTGAAAGGCTGTCGCCAGTTCTCACAGCAGCCATTCAGGGAGTGGCGCAGGGCTGGGTGGGAGCTCGAAAAGTTTGCTCCTGTGTGCCGTCCCAAGTGCTCTGCTGGACCACCAGGGAAAAGGTACATAACAGAGGGGGGGGGGATAATTGTTAGTATCAGATGGGACAGGAACTGGAAGGAATCCCTCCTGTCCTGGCCTACCACTAGACAACTAGAGGGGGAAGGTGGGACAGGGTGCAGAGCCTGGCAGGGGTGAGAGGGGGGGCTGGGTTCAGAACCTTGCAGGGGAGGGCATGAGGGAGGCTGAGTGCAAAACCTGGCAGGGAAGGGTATGAGGGAGGGGACACAGGGTGCAGATCCTGGTAGGACATGGCACTTGAATATTAAGCCCCTGTCTTTTAAATGGGGGGTCTTGACTTGTATTCGGATCCACTTATATTCGAGTATATACGGTAACTTACAAAATAGTCAATTTTATGTAAAAAACAAAACGAACCCCCTCCCCCAACTTTCTAGATTCAGTTTCACTTTAAATGGATACCTTAGATGCCATTATATGTTATGACCTGACGATGTCTTCCTCGTGCCCATTTGACCTTTTAATTCGGTCTTTAAACATGGTTTGGGAATCCAGTGCCACGAGTGTTCTTAACTAGCCAGGGATTTTTCTCCAAAGACAAGCAGGGTGATGTGATATCAACAAAGCACATGTGGGGGACTGCTGCTCAGCCTACTTTTTTCAGAGCTTTTGGGAATGTTGTGCAGTACATGTTTTTCCACCTGCTGCAGTTGCATGGGACCTTTGATAGTCTTGTTTTTCCCCACAGAGCAGTATGCACTGCCTTTAGGTCCTCTAGCTCATGCTACCTAGTAGCTTTGACATATACCCAGTGCAACAGGGACTGTATTTCAGGGCCACTAATAATTGGTGCCTGGAACCTGATCATGATTCCCCATCTTTGTAAACTGTTTGCGGATGTTAGAGGGAGGCATTTGGAGGATCATGAAAAGTGGTGTGTGAGGATTTTTGGTGCCAAGAAGTCCAGTCTTATCAGCCCATTCATGACATTGATCTGTGTGGCTCTGGGCATGCATTGACCTCAAGGTAGGCTCAACCTTCCTTGATGGCAACTATCTAGACTGTTGGGATCTGGCATCCTGCAATTCCTCCTGCCCCCTCTCCCCCTTTAGAGCAGGAAGCATTCATCCTCAATGTCAAGAAATGCTGATGTAGTGCTTTGGGTGGAGGCTGAGAAGTATTGACAATACTCTCTTCTGAAACACAGTGCTGAGAACATTTAGGCTGTCACCACCAACAGATGAAGGCAACTCCTTTGTATCAGATGGAATGTGCTGGTCTCTGAGGTGTCAAGACCCAGCTCCCACTACACAGCAGGTGTCTGAAGGATGTGACAGCACTGGCTGAGTCCTCTGTCTTTATTGATGGTGATCCTCAAGGAGCAGTTCATGGCCTGATTCCCAAAACATAGAAGGCTTGTTAGCTTAGCATGAGGCTTTGGCATAGAGGTAGAGACGCGAGATGGTTCATCCCATCTTGGAAACCCAAGCATTACCTGCAGTTGATGCCTCACTGTTTCCAGGGGTGTACTTCTGAGTTGGACTCCGCTCTCCTGGGTGTGTTAAGGAAACACCCAGAGGTGACTTGGAGGAGGGGTTCTTTTCGTGTTCCCTCAAACCCTTCCCACCACATAAGAAATAAAAATTGCTTTTATAATAGTTCAGTCTTTGATTTTGTAAGGGAGATAGGCAAGTCCATCCTATTTGGATTGGAGACAGGAGAATGATACTAGACATTCTCCAGTTTGAGCCCCCAAAGGAGGCTGTGATGGTGCATGTGCACAGAAGCATGAAACTAGTGCATATATAAAGATGTGGGAGACCCCCTCCCCCAATATAGCAGTTGAACAAAATAGACACTATAAATTCAAGAAGGCTGCAATTGAAGAATCTGCATCTTTCGTATCTTTGTGTGGTGATCATATCCTCTCTCAAAAAGGGCCAGGAATATAAAAGACTTGTTGGGAAGGTTTTTCAGAATGCAGTGCTTATATACATAGGCCACCATATAATTCAACATTCCCTCAGGTTTTTACAGCTCAGATGCATGACCCTGCATTGTTATCGTTAAATTTTAGCTGTCAAATTCTAGACCATCTTTCTAGCTTTACTAGCTCCCTCAGTAAGCTATCTTTAAACTCAGAAATGTCTTATCTTATTGCAGATTTTAGTAGCATGTACAAAGGGGTAGATGTTTTTAGATAACCGTTCTACAACATCACTCCCAAAAATGGTTTAAAAAGAAAAGCTAGATCATACGACTGATCCTTTAGGCATACCACTGGTAACATCTGTTTTTTGAGTGAACTCCTTTTACCAGCTCCATTTTTTTGTTGCTTTCCTAGAAGTTTTGTCTATATGGAACTGTCAAAGGCTAAAATCTTTCAGTATGTCTTGGATGGCTTCTGCTATCCATATAATTCTCATGGTACATCTCCATTTGAAGCTAGCTCTGTGGACCTTGTCTCTCTCTGGTGGTCACAGACAAGAGGAAACCTGCAGATATAATGTGTCATGTCTCCTTTCAAGGAGTCTGTCCATGTTTCACTCCAATCTGACCAAAGGGATTCCCTTCCAAATTCTTCAATTTCAAAAAGCTTTGATGGATACATCCAACCTGGAATGGGGAGCTCGTATAGATGAGTTCAACACTCAGGGTTTGTGGTCTGCTCAGGGGACACTTCTTCGGATTAGCCATCCTGGATTTAAGAGTAGTTTGGAATATTGTAAAGATTTTAAGAGATTGAAAAAATCTGAGTATTCTAATCCAAACAGTTAGGTTTCAGTGTTTGTGTATTATATCGGCAAGCAGGGAGGCATGGGACCATATCTCCTGTTTCAGACATCGGTCAGTATGGGAATGGGTCATATCCTAGGGGGTGTCCCTCAGGGCCATGTAACCTGATGGGGATGGAAAACCGTCTGGTGGATAGGCTGTCAGAAGTGCAGAAGTGTTATCTGGATAGGGGTATAACCCAGATCTTTTGAAGCTAGTGGCACAAGGGGTGTCCTACTTGAAAGTTTATTTGTTCTGCTCCAGACAAGGGTCATAGGGCAGGCTAACCTTGGATGCTTTTCTGCACTGGTTGGAAGGGTCTTAACGTACGTGTATATTATCTGTTAGTGAAAACTCTTAGCTTGAGCCAGGACAAAGGAACCATGATTCTGATCGCACCCCATTGGCCGAGAGAGATCTGATGATCTTTGGAGTGTTTCCCAGCACTCATAACTTGGACAAGGGCTCTTTGCTATATCCTGACTGTCAGTCTGTGGCCCTCATGTATATTCATTGTGGGTATTCTGAAAATCTGACTGACTGTGGGCTCTGAGGACTGGAGTTGAGAGCCCCTGTATTAGACCGACAAGATGTCATGGAAGGTACATCTATACCCCATGCATACACTTCCAAAAGCTTTGAGAAAATATGCTGAGCAGTGTTTTCTAACCTGGGCTTCATCAGGATGATGTAAACCACATATAAGAATATTCATCCTACTCTTCTCAGACCACCTGCTACAGGTGAGTAACTGTTCTCCCTTATGTCCTCTCAATTCACCTAATTTCAGCCATTGCTTTGGCAGCCTTTGGATTAAAGCCTTATATCACAGATGTTCCCTGAAAACTTGCAGTCATGGGTCCTAAATACTACTTGGCCTTGATGTTGCATGATGACTGGACTGACTACCTTCCATTAGGAGCTGTGAAAGCTGCATCTGCAAGAGTCCCAACCAACCTGGGAATGAAAGACCCCTGAAAAATTGAATCTAGGTCTTCTAGCTGTCAGGCACTAGGCCAGTCATATGCCTCTCTTATTTTTTTAAATTTTTTGTGTTAAGCTTAGGTCTGTTTTTCCAACTTGTTTTGTTTCTCATGTTTTTAAAGTCCAGAGTAACTGCTTCTAAAACACAGCTGTTCCATAATATAGTTGTGTTTGTCCTTCACACTATAACTGATATTTAGGTTAGTGATGCCATTTTTGAAGTCTAAATATTACAGTGCCTTGTAAGTGTCTCTTCATGACTTTACACATTTTACATTTTGTTGTCTGAAACTACCATTCAAAATGGATTGAGGTGTTTCTGATCTAAGTGTTCCTGTGTTGGGAAACTGTCAAAGTATGGTACATGGCCATTCATAAGGAATGATACTTGATAGCATCTTGACTGACAAGTCAAGTTCTACAAATACACGGTGGCTCTTTTGGACTCGGCAATAGCAAAGGATATTTCTGAAGTGGAAAATACTTGAAATATGTATTCCCATCTTCTCAGAACCAGGATAGAGTATTGCAGCCTGATTCCCTCATTCAAATTGATTCACTGATTCACTTGGTGAATCGATTCTTTTACCCAAAATCAGACTCATTGATTCAGGAACAACCCTGCAACCCCCTCCCCTTCCCGGTGCGACCTGACATGCCTCCTAAAGCAGTGAGGGTTACTGGTGGAAAGAAGCAGTGCTTGGAACAGGCTGTTCCTGGCTTACCTCACTGGTGCCTTCTTTCTGCTGTGTTACTGAGGGGGCAGAGGGAAGCCCTGGCAGTGCTGCTGTCCTCTGCTGCTGTATTAGGAGACCCAATAGTATGTCAGATCTCATGGTGGGGGGATGTCTGTCTGGAAATGCTGCACAGAGGGATAAGGAAGGATGGAAAGACTGTTGCACATGGGGGAGGAAGGGAGTGCAACAAAGAGGTAGAAAGGGGTGAGGGAGAAATCCTACATGTGGTAGAGGGGAAGGAGACATGCATGGAGAAAGAGGAGGATAGGGGGAGAGAAATATTTCACATAATGGAGGGGAGGAAGGGAGAGATGCTGCATGGAGGGGAATAGAGAGGTTTGACCCAGAGCACAAGGCAGGGAGAGAGAGAGAGACAGTGGGAAAGAAATGTTGGATATGGCAGTGGAAAGGAAGGTACAGAGATGAAAGATGGATGTTGAGCACAGAGAAGAAAATGTCAAAAGGACAGGAGACCCTGGTGAACGAGTTAACAGAAGACAAACAGAAACCAGAACCTGGGACCAACATGATTTGAATAATAAAATGACCAGACAACAAAAGGTAAAAAAATAGTTTTATTTTCTATTTTGTGAGTATGTCGGATTTGAAATCTGGATCCTGCCAGAGCTGGTGTTAGATAGTGAGAGTGAGCTAGGACCTAACAGAGGGAAAAGCCTTTTTTGTTTATACCACAGTGCTGGTGTGTGGTTGGAGAAGACAAAGTGGGGGAGGGATGGACGAAGAAGTTACAAAATAAACCCACCAGGATGTTTGAAAAAAAAACATCCAATTGAGTAGAAAAATCAAATCAATAGATCAAATCGAATCAATAGATTGAATCGAAAAATCTTTTCCCTGAATTGGTCAGCACTAGGATAGAGACTAAGGCCTGGATGCACTAAAAATAGTTTGTAATACTGACTGGATCGCTGTTGACCGATTCTGAACTAGCAATCAGTGCACTACTAAACTCGACAGATCAGTTGCTCGGTGAGCGATTGACATGTGCAGAGTCCTAACAGCAGTGACAGGGGAAGCAGCCTTTTGTCACTGCTGTT
This sequence comes from Geotrypetes seraphini, assembly GCF_902459505.1. Classification (NCBI taxonomy): domain Eukaryota; kingdom Metazoa; phylum Chordata; class Amphibia; order Gymnophiona; family Dermophiidae; genus Geotrypetes; species Geotrypetes seraphini. The sequence continues at coordinate 20,349,945 of NC_047098.1, forward strand.
AGGACCCCCCCCCAGTGAAAATGTCAGGAGGGATGCCCACTCTCTCCTGTCAGTGTGACTCCCCCCTCCCCGTGGCAGCGATAGGGCAGGAGGGATGCCCAGTCCTGTGCCAGGAGCCTTCCCCCCAAATATCATCTACCTTCCCCTCCCCCACAAGAAATGGCAGGAGGGATGGGCTACACCCTGGTATTTTCTCAGACATTGGAGCAGGATGGAACCTGTCTGTCCTGCTTGTAGGCTGCTAATTCAGAATGAGCCTTTCCCTCCCTAGTGCAGCAAGTGATACATGGGGAGGGGCCTTAGGTGTCTGAGCCAATCGGGACCTTAGACTACTCCCTCTGTGTCCTGGGATGCAAGGAATGATTGGCTTAGACTCCTCCCCCTTGCATCCCAGGATACTGAGGGAGAAGCCTATGGCCCCTCCCCATGCATCACATGATGCACCAGAGAGGGAAAGGCCCGCCATTCTGGAGCAGCGAGCCTACAAACAGGATGAACTGAGCATCCTGCTCCAACATCTCTGAGAAGGTGGCAGGGGATCTCCGGTGACATCCCTCCTGCCAATTTTCTTTCACGGGGGTAACAAGTTACCGACGGGTCTAACCTGTCGTTTTTTTTTCTGACAGCTAAAATTCCAGTGGGGAGGGGTGGTGGTTGTTGTTTTACATAGCCAAATAATGTTAGTGCATCAATCACTTGACTAATTTGCATGGCTGGAGGGGAAAAATATGCGGTGAGCCCTTTTGTGAATCGGGTTGGTAATAGCAATCATTAAAGCTGTGAAAACAGGTTTTGGCAAAGATCGCTGACTATTAGTGCATCTAGGCCTAAATATGGTCTAGCCTTGATTGCTTTTCTCAATTGGGATGAGTGTTGTTTTTCTGTATGCCTCGTAAAACTTGGGGTCAGGGACTGTATACTCATAGCTCCCTATTGGCGAGAAAAATCATATTTTCCAGGGCAGTAGGTGAGACATTCTAATCTAGACAGATGGGTTATTTCCCCATAGCCACGTGCCGCTGCAGAAGGAATACACTTCAGATTTTTACTCTGCCTCTGCTGTACTTCACCGAGTTCTCTAGCTGCACCTACAGTTCTTTCCTTCTACACGTGTGCCTGCAAGAGTGTGTGTTCTGCTCTCCCATTTTATTCGTCCCTTTCTTGGGAATTTTGGTGCTTGGAGTGATTTCCAAAGCTCTTCCTGCTTGAGAATACAGACTTTGGTCTGTAGCTGACAGGCTGATCTCACTGGTACCTGTTAGCCAGCCTGCATTATTTTCTCTGATGTCTCGCCTACTGTTAAGCAGGGGTCAAGTGCAGGCTGTTGAGCGCCCTTAGGAGACTGTGTCTTGCAGGGTACCAGCTGCATCTTTGCACCTCTGCCCGTCCCGGTACGCATCCATTGGTCCGCAGGGGTGGAGGTATGGTCAGGCATAAGTCTGACTGACTGGCAGCCCGAAGATCAGATTTGCAGAGGCATTCCCAGCATTGACGATGAATTTTCCCATCCAGCTACTGAGTTGAAAGTAGGCTACAGCACAGATCTTCTGTCAGGTCACAATGAATAATACACAAGCTAGCAGCCTGTGAGAAGAATCGGAAGAGGTTGGATAAATGGGGGTTTTGAGTGTTTCCAAATGTTCCCCTATGTTCTCCCTTCTGAAAAATCCTAAAATTGCCTTTTTGGGAGTTTGGAATGTGCAAAAAATATTGCAATTTTGGTGAAATTTTTTGATAGCTGCCATCTTGGATTTTTAGCAGTCTTCCCCCCCCCCCCCCCCAAAGCTCCCTGCTTCTTCAAAACTGCAAATTTTACCTTGAAACTTGCCTAGAATCCTCATGTGTATTCTTGCCAGGATTGCGCAAATTTAGCGTTTTTGGAGCATTCTTGTGCCATGTGCCGCAACCTCTCCCCTACTTAAGTAGGAGACCAAATACTCAGCAAGCCCAGTGGGGCGGCCTTTGTTGCTTTCAGGGCTCAGCATGATTAAGTAATTCCATTCGCTAGGCTGCGGACCCTCTGCACCCTAAGAAATGCAAATTTAAGTCACCTTAAGCTGACTTTATGCCCCAGGAGCCAGACACTTTTTTTTCCAAATTTATGAAATTTTTGTGGTCTGAATCTCAGAACATTGTTCTCCCCCAGCGCAGTCCCAATCCGCTTCTCTGGTGTTTCTCAGTGGCATTGCTCCTTTGAACACGTCCTCAACGCAACCTGCTGTTGTTCTTGCGCTGTCTAACCCTGATCTGGGGAATCCTGATGCGTAGGACTCGCTTGCTGACCCCTTGTGCAGCGCTTCCTGGGGCAGGAAATCAGGGACTCTGTGCTGGATCTGTGGATCCCTCGGGGGTTTTGAGGCCTGGGGATTATGCTGTGCTTATTTAAGTCTGCGGCTTTGCCAAACCTTATTTCTGAATCATTGCAGGAGTTGAATTTGGTTGCTCAGCCGACTCCATCCACTTCTTCCTGGCTTTCTGTGTGTGCGGTTTACTTACCTTTCCCTGGCACCCTGATATGAGCGTTCTGGTCTCTGAGCAGTTTGATTGGAGGGTGCTCTGAAAATTCCTAGAGCTGGCATGCTTGTATCCTCTGACACAGGAGTGTTGGCAGCTTTTGGGTCGGTCCAGGGTGGATTCTTTGGTGCAGGTGACTTAAGCGCACCTCTCTTCCCAGTGAGGGTGGTGTAGTAGACACTTGTTTTTGACGGTATATCAAAAATAAACTTGAAACTAGTGTTAGAGAATATGCCGGACCGCCATGTGGAAGTGGTCTTCAGGAAATTTTCACACAGCTGCTTTAGGCATCAAAGCTGGTTTGGCGACGTCTTTTGTCGCACGCACACGTCTCTCTCGTCTGCATACTGGAGAGTGAGAAGGTTCCCCTTCCTCAACTTTTGGCTGGGACAGACTATATGGCTGAAGTGTCTGCGTACTCCATCTCTGCCCGCAGAATGCTTTGGATCAGATAGTGGATTGGTGTTTCCACTTCCAAGGCTACTTTGGCTAGAATGCTTTTCAGGGATAGTTATTGTTTGGAAAAGGTCTGGACAACCTTATAGTTTCTGTGATGGATTGTCGCCCTAAGACTGCCTGATAGCAGACCCAGAACCTCTAGGGGTTCTGGTCGTTCAAATTTTTGTGGCTCATGGTGATCCCGACTGTATGCAAGTGCCACATCGTAGAGATTTTCACAGGGCTCCCGACGACTGGTTACAGACATTTCCAGCCTTCCACCTCTCGTTCTGTACTCTTTGCCAAAAAGACACAATGACTCTAGGCCAAGAGATGCCCATTTTCAGATAGGGGGCCGTCTCTCCACATTTATTTCTGCGTGGATGTACATTATGCCTGACCAGTGGGTCTTGGATGTTATTTGCTTGAGCTACAAGCTGGAATTTGTTCGGCCTCTGACAGATTGGTTCATGGACTCTCCTACAGGTGGCCTGTACAAAGTGCTCAAGGTTCAAGCTATCATTCAGCACTTGCTGGATATTCAAGCTATAGAGCCAGTGCTGCCTGAACACTCAGGCTCAGGCAGATACTCTATATGCTTTCTCATGCCAAAGAAAGCCTCAGAAAATTGGAGGCCTATTCTGGATCTTCAACATGTGAATACGCTTTCAAGGTTTCCCACTTTCAAATGGAGGCTGTGCGTTTGTTCATTGCAACAGTGGCCCAGGAGTTTCTTGCCGCTCTGGATTTCACAGAGGCATATTTGCACATTCCCTTTTTTGCGGTTTCCTTGGCTCAGCCTTTTGGGCTGGCAACAGTACCCTCGACCTTCACCAGGTGATGGTTGTAGTGGCAGCTTACCTGTGAAAAATGGGTCTCCAGGTTCACCCTTACTTGAGGTGCTGGAGGACCTGGGTTGGATTGTCAACTTCAGGAAGAACCATCTAATGCTCACGTAGTTGCTAGAATACCAGAAGCCTGCTGGCAGAAACTGTGCCCAGATTTCTCCCCTTCTAGAGCAGCTGGCTCAGTCAGCATGGGATTATCTTCAATTTCTGGGATCCAAGGTTGCCATGCTGGATGTGGTTCTTGGGCGAGGGCGCACATGCGTCCTCTTCAGCATGTTTTGCTCTCTATCTGGGCTGTTCACAGGGGATGCCTTGCAGGCCTGTCTACCTTGGACTCTAGAATCCCAAGCAAACATGGACTGGTGACTTATTCCGCATTCGCTCCACTGGGGTGTACCACTACACATTGCCTCCTGGATCATGACAGATGCCAGCCTTGGACTGGGGATCCCATTGCAATAGTTTCGCTGAGAGTGCATCCAACACCCCTGAACAGGAGAATCGTTCTCCTGTTCATGGGTGTTGGATGCATTCTCAGTGAAACTAGTCAATCAACGTTTGAGCTCAGCCATTCAGCTAGCTCTGATGATATTGCAGAAGACTCTGGAGGGCCAAGTGGTCAAGGTCTTCTCTGACAATGTGTCGGCAGTAGCCTATGTCTATCTCCAGGGAGGGACCAAGAGCACTCCTCTGGCTCAGGAAGCCTGCCTTCTTTTCTTAACGGAACGTCACCTCCTAGTGCTGATGGCAATGCATGTGACGGGAGTAGACCATGTTCAAGTAGCCTTTCTCAGCATAGATTCTGGATCCAGACAAGTGGGCCCTGTCCGCAGTGGCGTTCCGAGCAATAGTGTGGCACTGCTTTGACCTCGGGGCCATGGCAAGAAACAAGGAAGTGGATCACTTCTCCAGTCAAAGATATGAACCCAGAATCGAGGGGCTTGATGCTCTGGTGCAGCCGTGGCCTCAGATTCTCCTGTATGTCTTTCCTCCAGGTCATTTGACAAATCTGGGGCACATCATTCTGGTGGCTCCATATTGGCCTTGCAGACCGTGGTACGCTGATCTGATGCATCTGCACAGAGGTTGCAGCTTTCAGCTGAGCACCCATCCGGACCTTATGCAAAGTCCAGTGTCCATGGAGGATCCGGGTTACTTTGCTCTTCCAGCATGGCTCTTGAACATGCAGCATTAGAGCACAAAAGATATTCTGCTATGGTTGTTGATAGACTTGAGAAGAGTTTCAGCTTATGCTAAGGCACAGAAGGCCTTGCAACATTGGTGTGCCCAGGACCATGTGGACCTTTATCCAGATTCGATCTCGCCGATTCTTGCCTGTCTTCAGGCTGGTCTATATAAAGGCATCATTGTGGTTTCTGTTTGGGTCCAGGTGGCTGGGCTCTCTTGTTTTAGATCCCAGGAGCATTGGTCCTCATGGGCATCTCATCTTGATGTCACTAGATTTCTAAAGGGGCTCTTCGTGTTAGACCACCAGTTAAGGAACTTTAACCTGGTGCTGTCTAGCCTTACCAAGGCTCCTTTTGAGCCCCTTCGGGATGCTGCCCTCTTGGACTTGACGCTTCAGAATGTTTTTCTGGTTGTCAATACTTCAGCGCGTCATGTCAGAACTACAAGCTTTGTCTTGCAGCGATCCTTTCCTTTGTATTTTGGAGACTGGAGTTTCCCTTCGGATGGTTCCTTCCTTCCTGCCAAAGGTGGTTTCGGCTTTTCATGTCAATCAGGAAGTGCGTTTGCCTGCCTTTCAGCCTACTAGTTCCAGGTCACATGATCAACTGTTGAAGAAACTGATTGTGCGCTGAGTTCTTCTGCAGTATCTGGAGATCTCTTGACCATTTATTTGTGCTGACTCATTAAGTGAAGCGGTGTGCTCCCACTTCCAAGGTCATAATTTCCAGATGGATCCATAGGGCCATTTCATCAGCTGACATTCTTTCTGAGAAACAGTTCCCTGTTTCCATTAAGGTGCATTTGACCAGGAATATGGCTGCTTCATGAGCCAAAGCTAGATCTGTCTCCCCTGAAGAGATTTGCAGGGCAGCAATGTAGTCTTTTCACACATTTGCCAAGTTCTACAGAGCGGATGTAGCAGCAAGACAGGACTCTGCTTTTGGGTCCTTAGTCTTAAGGGTTGGAGCAGCAAGCCCGCACTAGTTTTTTGGGGATTGCTTTTGGATGTCCCATCTGTCAAGAATGCCTCGCCTATTGTATTGGAAAAAGAGATTATGTACTTACCCTAGTAAGCTCTCTTCTAGTGGATAGGTAAGACATTCTAGACCCCCGCCCAGTCCTTACTGCGCCTTCCTACTGTTTCATTCTGTTTATGCTTCTCCAAGCTGATTTTTGGATGTCCGCTGCCCTTGAGGCCTGAGAAGAATTTGTATAAGTTTCATTTTTATATGGGAGTAGTTTTTTTGCTCCTTTGAAGCCTGTGTTAGTGGTTAACTTTACTGTTGAATTGATTATTGAGCAGACCAGTTTAACCTTTTCCTATCGTGTGTCCCGGATGACGGGACATTCCAAAAATGACAGACAGTGGATAAACAGTCTGTATGGACTAATAAACAGCCAGGAACACAAAATATTTGAATTTACAGACTTATGACTAATTTACATTATGTTTACAATAGCCGTAAATGATAACGGTGAATAATACGAAACTTTGCTAAAATAATTACGATTGGAACCAGCATAACGTAAAATTTATTACAATAGGAAAAGGTTAAGCCTGTTGGTACAGGTGTCTCTACTTCATGTGTATTGGATGGTTCTCAGTGCTTGGGTACTAACTATAGGTGGAGCTGGAGAACCCAGTGAATACAGCAGAGGCAAAGTGAAAAATCCAGAATGGATTCCTTCTGCAGCAGCACGCAGCTATGGAGAAATAACCCATCTGTCTAGAACAGGGGTGACAAGTCCCTCCGAGGGCCGCAATCCAGTTGGGTTTTCAGGATTTCCCCAATAAATATGCCTGAGATCTATTTGCATGCACTGCTTTCATGTATGCTAATAGATCTGATGCATATTCATTGAGGAAATCCTGAAAACCTGACTGGATTGCAGCCCTCGAGGAGGGACTTTGACACCCCTGGTCTAAAATGTCTCTCCTGTCTACTGGTACATAATCTTTCTCACATGGGTGCTGTTTTTCAGGGAACTGATCAGTTTGGGGCAACTATATAGCTTTGCAGAATCTGCCTGATCAGTCTGTCAGGTCTTCTAGCTTCAGGAGAAGACTACACTACAAAGCCTTAATTTTTTCAAGTGGAATAAATTTAGTGTAACACAAACCCTGGATTCCCTCACCACCACACAAACTGCTTTGAATTCAACTTTTTGAGTAGGGCTTAAAAATTGTTAGGCTCATCTTAGTGTACATTACCCTAAAGTAAACCCATCTCTACAACCTTTAATGCCTATGTAAGGCTTCTGTTGAAGCTTCTATTCACTATTCTTGGTGCCTTAGGAACTTTTAATGTGGTACTGACTAGAGAATGACACAGACAAATTTTTCCCTGTTCCCATCTTGAGAGTTTTTTCGCTGTTCCTGTCCCATTCCTGTAAGCTCTGCCTTAACCACACAAGCCTTCATTTATGATTTTAAAGTGTTTGAGGCTTGTGCAGATGAGGACAAGAGTTTACAAGGATGGGACAGGAAAAGAACTCACAAGGATGGGGAAAAATTTGTCCCCGTGTCACTCTAGTACTGACCCACCTAAGCAAAGTCCCCTTTTAATCCTTGGCTGCTTCTCAGCTGAAGTATTTGATCTTGAAGATCTTATTTTTGGTGTTGGAACTGTTTCAGCACATAGGGTCGATGAGATCCAGGCCTTAGTGGCTGACCTGCCTTACACTGGGGTTTTCAACAGCAAGATGCTTTCGGGTTGAATTCAGAGTAGAGAATGACAAAGGAACAAATTTTTCCCCGGCTCCGCAGGAACTCCCAATTTTCCTGTCCAGTCATCATAAGTTTTGTCGCTGTTCCTGCCCCAGTCCCATTCCTGTAAGCTCAGCTTTAAACCACACAAATCTTGAACACACGATTTTAAGGTGTTTGAGGCTTGTTCAGATGAGGACAGAGCTTGCAGGAATGGGACAAGAAAAGAGCTCGCGGGGGACAGGATGAGAAAAATGAGTTCCCGCAGGGAAAAATTTGTCCCTGTATTCTCTAATTCAGAGTTCTATCTGATATCTACCTTACCAAGTCATATTTGTCCAGGCAGTGACTAGCACACTTTGCATTGCAATAGAACTTTCACCATATTTTTGGAGAGAACTAAAGCCCATAAGTCTGTCCAACTTGTTTCTTTTGACACTAGTAAACTTAGGGTGCCACTATCTAATGCAAGTTAGCTAATTGGCTGTCAGATATGTATTTCTTTCACTTAATGCTGAGCAGTCCTGAGCTTGCTTGTGCCATTGCTTGGCTACTGTGCGTTTAGAGTTAATCGGTAGCCTACTCACTAGTCTCCCTTTCCATATGAACTTTATGATTGCCAAAGACACACAAACAATACCTCAATATGCAGATCTAAATCCAAGAACCTTGAGGTCAGTTTTTCTGGATGAGGTTTGCAAGGTTTCAACTTGACTTCTGTCCATATATTCATCTCTCATTATTGTTTTGGGAAATTAGAAACATTTTTAGCTAGTCCTATTGAATTTCACCGAGGTATAGAATCCCAACTTCTTCATGGGACCTATTTTTTTTGATTTCCAGGTTGCCTTAAAAAGAATTGCCAATAAACCTTATTTTCCTATTGGGTGTGTTTTCTTCTTCCACCCCTCTTATTTTTAAAGGCAGTTTAATTGTGGAGGCCCACTTGCGGACTTTCCATTCTGCTTGTCATTTAAAAAAGCTCTAGTAGGTGCTATGTGTAAAAACACTTAAGAATTGTCATAGTATCCTTCCGTCTCTGAATTTATTCACCTATTAAGCTAAACAAGTTGAGGCATCCCTGTGTGCTATTCCAACATGGGAAGTACTGTGTGCATGTTTACTCCAAAGCTCTTAACTACTAAAGCTAGAGGAAACTTTCTCGCACTACAGATGACTTACCTACTTGTGGTGTCTGTGGAGAATATCTGCTACCAGTAAACTTGTCAACAGAATGTGGAAATTGTACAAGTCCTGAGGACTTCTACAAGGCACTGTCACCATTCAACAAACTGAATATAGGATTTTGAATATATAGGATTTTGAATATGCAGTACTCTGATAACTACTTTTTTGTAACATCCTTATTTACATTTTGGATGTAATGCAGCAATGGCCAGACAGTAGTTTTCACAGATCAGTTTGGATTTTAGGATATATATATGAGTAACATGCATATGCATGGTCTAGATCAGTGGTTCTCAACCCTGTCCTGGGGACCACCCAGCCAGTCGAGTTTTTAAGATATCCCTAATGAATATGCATGAGAGAGATTTGCATACCTGTCACTTCCATTATATGCAAATCTCTCTCATGCATATTCATTAGGGATATCTTGAAAACCCGACTGGCTGGGGGGTAGGGTTGAGAACCACTCGTAGATCTCATTTACATGTGCTTGAGATTTACTGGCAAGTAGGCCAGATTCATGGTCTTTGAGGACTGGAATGGGACTGGGTAGGTGTTCCAATCCCCTTTTATTTTTGTTGTGTCCTGTCCACAAAAGTATGTTGTGATGTTGCTTTGGAGGCCAGTTATATCCATGTTAGTAACTAATCCTCAGGTTGCAAGTTGTATGTTATTGAGAAGCCTAGCAGAGCAACAGACTATATCTGTATATTTGAAACACTTTTGGAGCAGTATTTTAGAAAAGATTCAGAGGGAAATTCACATGTCCAAGTCAAGATGTGTAGCATACTTGCATTGTTTTACAAGAAGCCTTGTCAAATGTAGAGCTTATTGTAAAATAGAAGTAGGACTGCTTGTTCAAAGGGGGCAGCAATTTGACAAAACAGCTTGTGAAGAAAGCAGTCCTCTGCTGCCTCCCCCACAGTATACCCTATAATACATCCCTTCCTTTCTCTCATTAGTGTATGAACCCAGCAAGTGGTACCCATTTCCCAGTCTTACTGGGGCCTAATAGGGTGGGAGAGATGCTCATTTGCTCCCTCCATAATGATGCCTACCCTCAAAATGACTGTTGTGACCTCTAGTGCTAGGGAAGTGAAATCATTGAATCCATGCCCAGCAAAAAAAAAAAAAAAAGGGGGGGGGGAAGGTGTTGATATTCCAAATTTCATGGTCTCCCTACAAGATCTTCTAAAGTTGAATCATACAGAACACAAGGATAGGCATAGGGCAAAAACTTTTTTGGACTATTCTAACCTCCCAGCCCCTGTTCAGGAATTTTTTTTATTCATACCTTTGTGGTAAGAAATCTTTTGCATGTGTTAATTCATAGTGTGCATTAAATAGATTTAATGTGCATGATTAACAAATACACACCCCTGGAACACATACAACATTCCCACTTTATAAATGAAACTAGGCAGTTTAAAATGTTAAAAGGCTTATTGTTCAGCAGGCAAGGTACAGTGCCCCCCAAACATCTGGAAAGAAGATTTACTTATAAAGTATCTTCCAAATCTTGCAAAATCATTTTCCAATTAATATTTTGTTCCTATGTAATGGTTGCTATTTCAAGAATGAGCTTTACCTATTAAAATGGTGTTTTTGACTTATCTCCTCCCTGCAGTTGTCCTCTGATTTCCTCAGCAGTGTTTGGGTGAATTGGGCCAGAGATACTTTCCACTTAATGGTTTGTGTTAATGTGTAATCCATTTTTGGGGATGACATTTACAGTATATCCCTGCTCCCCAGTCTAAGGGAGACTTTGTTCATCAGGCTGCCAATGTTTGGATGAAGTTCTTAGAACACTCTGCTGACTAACAAGGAAATGACGTTGCAGTGGTGGATTCTTGCAGCCATTGAACAGCAAAGGTAAAAAAAAAAAAAAAAGTCAACGTGCATGCAAGCATGCAACTGTTGGAGAAAGGTAGGGTAAAGAAGAACCTATATTGCCTACTCATATCTTTCATGAAAAGTGTGATTCTGTACACCACTGAGCCTAAGGGATGGGTGATAGATGTGGGAACTGACTTTTTTTAGTTGTGAGGACTACTGAGAAGTAGCTCTTTGAGATCATCGAAAGAATATCAGGAACAATGGCAAGGAGTTGCAATGTTCTGTGTCAACTAGATACATTCACTGTTAATTATGGCATCTTTAAGAGGTGATAGAAATTTAAAAAGCATTATGCAGCACGTGGAGTATAAAGGAAGAATTTATAAATTATGACTTGATGCCATGGATAGTGGAACAGTACTTTGTCATAAAGTTTAAGAGATTCTGGGATAATACCATCCTGAGTAAGCAAGTACCTTTTTTTTTTTGGCTTTGCTTTTTTTCATATGCAAACTAATCAAGTTTTATATCTCATCTAGATTTAATATTAATATTTGATATTAGAATAATCCTATTTTTTAGCGTAGATAAACATTTCCTTCTGCAAACATTTTGCATGAAATCCAATAAATAGTGTGCTGTTAACCAAAGAAAAGTCATTGTTCCTGCAACTGAGCTACTTCATTGGTCAAGGTAGGGATGCTCTCTTAAAAAAAAAAAAAGTCATACCATGTATCCAGTTTTCCTATTTCCAAGTTCTACAAACCCTGTTCCTCAGAGATCCTCTGGGTTTGTGCTGTGCTTCTTGAATTCAGATAGTTCTTATTATCATCACCACCACCTCTGGAAGGCTATTCTATGTATCTACTATCTTTTTTGTAAAGAAATATTTCCTTAGATATTCCTTTTACCTTCTAGTTGAGCTTCCTTTCAATAGAAAATGGCCCACCTTTGTGCATTTATACAAGAGAATTATTTTTTCTGCCCCCTCCTGCTTTTCTTCCAAAGTATGCATATAGACATCTTAAAGTACATAATGCAAACTATCAAATATCTGACCATTTCAATAATTTGTCCAGAGTGTATCTTTCAAGTTGTGGTCTCCATTATAGTATACAAGTCTCATCAGATGACCTTTTTTCTTGCTGGCCATTCCTCTCCCTAATCATCCAATTTCTACCTTTTTGTGCATCTTCAGATCAGATACAATCATGCCCAGGTCCTGTTCTTTCATACATAGTAGATGACGGCAGATAAAGACCCGAATGGTCCATCCAGTCTGCCCAACTTGATTCAATTTAAATTTTTTAATTTTTTCTTCTTAGCTATTTCTGGGCAAGAATCCAAAGCTTTGCCCGGTACTGTGCTTGGGTTCCAACTGCCGAAATCTTTGTTAAGACTTACTCCAGCCCATCTACACCCAGCCATTGAAGCCCCTCCCCAGCCCATCCTCCACCAAACGGCCATATACAGACACAGACCGTGCAAGTCTGCCCAGTACTGGCCTTAGTTCAATATTTAATATTATTTTCTGATTCTAAATCCTCTGTGTTCATCCCACACTTCTTTGAACTCAGTCACCGTTTTCCTCTCCACCACCTCTCTCGAGAGCGCATTCCAGGCATCCACCACCCTCTCCGTCAAGTAGAATTTCCTAACATTGCCCCTGAATCTACCACCCCTCAACCTCAAATTATGTCCTCTGGTTTTACCATTTTCCTTTCTCTGGAAAAGATTTTGTTCTACGTTAATACCCTTCCAAGTATTTGAACGTCTGAATCATATCTCCCCTGTCTCTCCTTTCCTCTAGGGTATACATATTCAGGGCTTCCAGTCTCTCCTCATACGTCTTGTGGCGCAAGCCTCCTATCATTTTCATCGCCCTCCTCTGGATCGCCTCAAGTCTTCTTACGTCCTTCGCCAGATATGGTCTCCAAAACTGAACACAATACTCCAAGTGGGGCCTTACCAATGACCTGTACAGGGGCATCAACACCTTCCTTCTACGCCTCTCTTTATACAGCCTAGCATCCTTCTGGCAGCAGCCACTGCCTTGTCACAGTTTTTTCACCTTTAGATCTTAGGACACTATCACTCCAAGGTCCCTCTCCCCGTCCGTGCATATCAGCTTCTCTTCTCCCAGCATATATGGTTCCTTCCTATTATTAATCCCCAAATGCATTACTCTGCATTTCTTTGCATCGAATTTTAGTTGCCAGGCATTAGACCATTCCTCTAAATTTTGCAGATCCATTTTCCACTCCCTCTTCGGTGTCTACTCTGTTACAAATCTTGGTATCATCTGCAAAAAGGCACACTTTTCCTTCTAACCCTTCAGCAATGTCACTCACAAACATATTGAACAGGATTGGCCCCAGCACCGAACCCTGAGGGACTCCACTACTCACCTTTCCTTCCTTCGAGCGACTTCCATTAACCACCACCCTCTGGCGTCTGTCCGTCAGCTAGTTTCTTACCCAGTTCACCACTTTGGATCCTAACTTCAGCCCTTAAAGTTTGTTCAACATACTCCTATGAGGAACTGTATCAAAGGCTTTGCTGAAATCCAAGTAAATTACATCTAGCATATGTCCTCGATCCAGTTCTCTGGTCACCCAATCAAAAAATTCAATCAGGTTCGTTTAGCACGATTTACCTTTTGTAAAGCCATGTTGCCTCGGATCCTGTAACCCAGGGGTGTCAAAGTCCCTCCTCGAGGGCCGTAATCCAGTCGGGTTTTCAGGATTTCCCCAATGAATATGCATTGAAAGCAGTGCATGCACATAGATCTCATGCATATTCATTGGGGAAATCCTGAAAACCCGACTGGATTCCGGCCCTCGAGGACCGACTTTGACACCTGTGCTGTAACCCATTAGATTCAAGGAAGTACACTATCCTTTCTTTCAGCAATACTTCCATTATTTTTCCAACAACTGAAGTGAGGCTCACCGGCCTGTAGTTTCCTACTTCATCCCTGTGACCACTTTTATGAATAGGGACCACATCCGCTCTCCAATCCCCAGGAATCAGTCCTGTCTCCAGAGATTTGTTGAACAAGTCTTTAATAGGACTCGCCAGAACCTCTCTGAGCTCCCTTAGTATCCTGGGATGGATCCCGTCTGGTCCCATCGCTTTGTCCACCTTCAGTTTTTCAAGTTGCTCATAAACACCCTCCTCCGTGAACGGCGCAGAATCTACTCCATTTTCTCGTGTAACTTTGCCAGACAATCTCGGTCCTTCTCCAGGATTTTCTTCTGTGAACACAGAACAGAAGTATTTGTTTAGCACATTTGCTTTCTTCTCATCACTCTCCACATATTGGTTCCCAGCATCTTTTAGCCTAGCAATTCCATTTTTCATCTTCCTCCTTTCACTAATATATCTGAAAAAATTTTTGTCTCCCTTTTTTACATTTTTAGCCATTTGTTCTTCCGCCTGTGCTTTCGCCAGATGTATCTCTCTCTTAGCTTCTTTCAGTTTCACCCTGTAGTCCTTTCTGCTCTCCTCTTCTTGGGTTTTTTTATATTTCACGAACGCCAACTCTTTCGCCTTTATTTTCTCAGCCACTAGGTTGGAGAACCATATCAGCTTCCTGTTTCTCTTGTTTTTATTGATTTTCTTCACATAAAGGTCCGTAGCCATTTTTATCTCTCCTTTCAGCTTAGACCACTGTCTTTCCACTTCTCTTATGTCCTCCCATCCTAACAGCTCTTTCTTCAGGTACTCTCCCATTGCATTAAAGTACGTTTGAAATCTAGGACTTTAAGTATCGTGCGGCCGCTCTCCACTTTAGCCGTTATATCAAACCAAACCGTTTGATGATCGCTACTTCCCAGGTGAGCACCCACTCAAACATTAGAGATACTCTCTCCATTTGTGAGAACCAGATCCATTATCGCTTTTTCCCTTGTGGGTTCCGTCACCATTTGTCTGAGCAGAGCCTCTTGAAAGGCATCCACAATCTCCCTACTTCTTTCCGATTCTGCAGATGGAACATTCCAGTCCGCATCCAGCAGGTTGAAATCTCCCAACAGCAGAACCTCCTCTTTCCTTCCAAACTTTTGGATATCCACAATCAGATCCTTATCAATTTGCTGCGATTGAGTCGGAGGTCTGTAGACTACACCCACGTAGATAGAAGTTCCATCTTCTCTTTTCAGAGCAATCCATATCGCTTCTTCTATATAGAAGTATTTTGCCCTTTTATACCATGCCCTTGGGTTAGTTGAAATTTATGATGCCTCTTTTTTTAGCATTAAACCTTAGCTGCCAAATTCTAGATCTTTCCTCAGGTTGTTCATATCATTCGGGTGTCTACCTTGTAAATTTTGGTATCATTCTTTGAGGCAAACCCAAAAAAAGCAGTAATACCCTGACTGAGCGATCCTCCATGAACGACGCTGAAGGCGGAAGCCTGGTTTTCTCATTCACTTCTATTATAGGGACAATGAGCCTCTTCAGAGTGGGGATGCTGAATTGGCTGTCAGCGGTGCACATGGAGGATCACTCAGTCAGGGTAAGTATTGCTGCTCTTTTGTGTTCCTCTCCACAGTGTCCCTTTAAAATTGTTTTTGATATATATATATATATATATATATATATATTTTTAGTAATGTCTCCTTTAAAAAAAGAGATACATAATTGAAATTGCCAACTGGCTTGCACCTCATGTTATACCTCCCACCCCAATCATCTCTCTCATCCCTGTACACCCCCACCAGTCAGAATCTCATTCCTGTCCCCTTCCAGCCAATATTTCTTACACTTTCCTATCCCCCCCTTCCCGAGCCAGCATTTATCACCTCATCCCCAGCGAGTATCTCCTACCATCTCTGTGAAGCGATGCCGATTTTACTGGCAACCTGCCACTAGCTCTGCAACTTTCCCTCCACCATCTCCTAGTCTCGCTCTGAGCCTGCGCATGACCACCTTAGACCAATCAGCAGCAGCATAAGCCATGCTCTCCGTGCGTGCTCAGGTCACTGCTCAGGATGGCTGTTCCTGCCAGACTGGTCTCGCTGAGACTTGTGAATTTTCATTGGTTCAGCTGGGACATTATGGACCAATCACAAATGACCTCTCGGTTCCTAAGGTCATTTGTGATTGGCTCTTGTGCTGAAGCAGAACCAATGGAAAAAAAAATCAAACCCCGTTACCCACCCAAAATAGTCCTAGCATGGTACTAATCCTGTGAAACGTGGGCAATTCGGCGTTTTGTGATCTCCTGGAAATGAACAAAATGCTGCATCGTCCACATGTCACATTTGAAGCTGGGCCGTGGGTTGGACACACCGCCACTAAACTCTTCACCTCCCAGTCAATCAGCATCTGTTACATCAGGGCACGTACCAAGGGTGCTACATATTTTAAATCACTTATATGGAAGCAAGCTAGGAGCATTGCTAAATTCAGCTGTGGTTAAAAATTGATCAAATTAAACTTACAAGACCTAGTAAAATACTAGTTTCAGTCTTGGAAGGGTATCCAAGCTTTTGCCTATTTCCCGTAGCAGACTCTGTATTAGGTTAGGAGACATCTTTCTGGGAGTGTATTCCTAAAGTGTGGTGGTTACTCCAAAAAAGGCTCATAAGAATTGCCGCTGTTGGATCAGACCAGTGGTCCATTGTGCCCAGCAGTCCGCTCACGCGGCGGCCCTTGGTCAAAGACCAGCACCCTAACTGAGACTAGCCCTACCTGCGTACGTTCTGGTTCAGCAGGAACTTGTCTAACTTTGTCTTGAATCCCTGGAGGGTGTTTTCCCCTATGACAGACTCCGGAAGAGCGTTCCAGTTTTCTACCACTCTCTGAGTGAAGAACTTCTTCCTTATATTCGTACAGAATCTATCCCCTTTCAATTTTAGAGAGTACCCTCTCATTCTCCCTACCTTGGAGAGGGTGAACAACTAAGTCTATTCCCTTCAGTACCTTGAATGTTTCGATCATGTCCCCTCTCAATCTCCTCTGTTCGAGGGAGAAAAAGCCCAGTTTCTCTAATCTCTCACTGTACGGCAACTCCTCCAGCCTCTTAACCATCTTAGTCGCTCTTCTCTGGACCCTTTTGAGTAGTACCGTGTCCTTCATGTGCGGCGACCAGTGCTGTTCGCAGTACTACAGGTGAAGGCGCACCATGGCCCGGTACAGCGACATGATAACCTCAGATATGTTCGTGATTCCCTTCTTTATCATTCCTAGCATTCTGTTTGCCCTTTTTGCATACCTTGTGCGACTTCCTTCAGAGAGGGTGTGATAAAGATATTTCTTGGAGGAAGACCTTAGCAACTTATATAGAGAAAGATCCTGTTCAAGTACTCTGGCCTATTTCCTTTAAGGGCTTGAAATTTTGAGTTTTAAATTTATCCCTGTATTGTAGCCATTGAAGGTTTTTACAGAAATGGTGGTGTGATCATGTCACTTAATGGTTTTATCAGTTGTGCTGCAGCATTCTGAATCAGAGTTGATGCACATTCTTTTATAATCAAATCGATGCAGGAGTGCATAATGGTAACCTAGCCTTGATGATAATGGCATGAATCACCGTGACAATTCCTGGTGTAAGGAGAGAGATTGCATAGTTGTTGAAGATGACTGATAAACAACTCCTTAAGGTTCCTTGGATTTGGGGGAGCAGCCTAGGTATTGTCTAGCTGTAGTCCAAGTTTCCTGATTTGCAATTTTAAAAGGGAATTTGTTGCTCTCAAATGAGATTTTGATGCCTGATATGTAACTGTTATTTTTACTTGGGTTCAGGCAGTTTGTTCTAGCCAATTCTTGAATTGCTGTTAAACAGTTTATTCAGGGCTATAGGCAGTGTTCTCCCCAGAAATTTTTTTCCAGTTGGGTGACATGAAAAAGTAGCTGGTTGGGGCGGGATGGGGAAATTTGGTGGTTAGAATAGGGTCATTAAGTCCAGTGGCGTACCTAGTATATATGACAGCCAGTGCTGATCATTTTTTAACAACCCCCTCCTCTATAAAAGTTATTTTTAGTAATGCATGAGTCACACAAGAGTGCACCAAGGAAAAGGCAGCATCTTAAGCACTGCAGTGAGCACTAGAACACCAACACATGCATTGTAAAACTAAATAAGCCAGATCCTGCACAATCAATTGATCTTGTACAGTCAATGCTAACAGAAAACCATGTCCTTGTCATACACAAAGAAGACAGAAACACCCTCGCCCAATATGGAATAATCACAAACTAAAAATAGAAATATATAGATGAAAATTAAACTGAAATGCCAAGAAACCATTCTGCATACAATGCAACACCACAAACAGTGACACGTTCCCTAATAATGTGCAAAATATAAAGACAGTAGATGTAAATTTGAAAAAAAATGATACATAACAATCACCACTTTACAAATTATCAAATAGAAATAAAACAAATAACGAGAAAAAAGAAAATACTATTTTATTGGACTAATCCATTTTTCAATTAGCTTTCAGGGGCCAAATCTTTCTTCAAGACAGTACAATATACTGCTGTTATAGTATCCTGTCCTGAGGAAAGGGGTTTAGTCCCACCCAAAAATGCCTTATTTCCATTTCCTATTTGTAAACTTTTATCAATACAGTTACAATATTACTTGATTGTACATAAAGCAGCAAAAAAAGTTCTACCTTTTGTCATTTCTGCTTCAATCATCTTCTCTTTGCAGTCTTTCTATACAGCGTTTGTCCTCTTTCCCTGCCATGCAACATCTGTCCTCTCTCTTTGCCCCATCTACCCAGTCTCTTCTCTCTCTCTCTCTCTCTCTCTACCCCTTCCATCCACTGTCCACCCTCTTTCTGCCCCTTCCATCCACTGTCCACCCTCTCTGCCCTTTCCAGTGTCTGCCCTCTCTCTTCCATATGGTATCTTCCCTCTTTATGTCCCTTCAATAAACTGTATATCCTGTGTCCTTTCTCTCCTTTGTACATGGTTCATCTCAGCTTCACCCACTCTCCATTTTTCTGTCTCCACCCCCTCCCCTATGCTTTAGCATCTCCTCCTTTCCTTCCTTCCCATTCTAACCATGGTCTAGCATCTTTTATCTCCTTCCATTCCCTCCCCATTCCCTGGCATCTCTCTCCTATCTCTTCCTCCTTGCTCTGGTACATCCGCTCCTTCCTTTCCCTCTGGTGTGGCAATTGTCTCCTTAGTTTCCCTTTCCTCCCCCCAACACCCTGGCATCTCTCGCCTCTCCTTCCATCTCCCTTTCCATTATCTGGCATCTCTCCTTCCTTTCTCTCCCTCCTTCCTTTCCCCTGGTCTGGCATCCGTCTCTTCTTCCCCCCCCCCAATATGCCCTGACATCTCTCCCTCCCTCTCCATGGTCTGGTATCTCCTTTCCTTTCCTTCCCTCCCATGGTCTTGGCATCTGTTTCCTCTCCCCTGGTCTTCCTTTCCCCTCTCCCCCCACCCCTGCGGTGCAGCAGCAGCATTTCTCTCCCCCCCCCCGCAGTGCAGCAACAGCATTTCTCTCCCCACCGCAGTGCAGCAGCAGCATTTCTCTTCCCCCCCGCAGTGCAGCAGCAGCATTTCTCTTCCCCCCCGCAGTGCAGCAGCAGCATTTCTCTTCCCCCCCGCAGTGCAGCAGCAGCATTTCTCTCCCCCTCGCAGTGCAGCAGCAGCATTTCTCTCCCCCCTGCAGTGCAGCAGCAGCATTTCTCCCCACCCGCAGTGCAGCAGCAGCATTTCTCCCCCCCCCCCCGTAGTGCAGCAGCAGCATTTCTCTCCCCCCCCCCCCGTAGTGCAGCAGCATTTCTCTTCCCCTGCAGTGCAGCATTCACAATTTGCTACAGGCTAAGGCGGGAGATAGGGAAGCGATGAAAGAAGCTTACAACTTGCTGCTCTTGCTTGCTTTGGGCCTTCCTCGCTGCCGGGCCCTATCTCCTGCCTTAGCCTGTAGCGAATTAAACCCAAGCTCCAGGGCTCTAATGTTAATACTGCGTGCCGGCTTCCCTTCTCTTCCCTCCCCCCCTCGGGACATAACTTCCGGTTTTGGAGGGGAAATAAGGGAAGCCGGCACACATAGTGCTACCGTTAGAACCCTGGAGCATGGGTTCAAGTCGCTTGCTGGTGCTTTAAAAAAAAAAAAAATTCAGGCTGAGGCTGAGTTGAACATTGAACTTCCAGCGACTCTTCAGGCTGTGCCGAGTCAGCCTGGGGAATCCCCCAAGCTGTTGAATCCCCCAAGCTGTTGAAAGGGTTTAAAAAAAAAAAGTTTGAGCAGCAGCAACAGGATTCACGACCGAAATGACAGCTGGGCGGTCATCTAAATTAGCCAAGCGGAGCGCCCGGCTAAAAGGCTCTAGGGAGAACACTGTATAGGTAAATATGGTTCAATAGATGTAGAGTAGCTGCATGTTATCCACATAGATGTACAGTAGAACTAACTGAGTAAAGAATGAATCAGCTTAGCCACTGTTTTCAGCTGGATAAGTCAAATAGGCACAAGGATCGATACTTTCATTTATATGATAGTGTCTGAACCAGGCAATTACTGTGCCGCTGATTAACCCAGTTTTGCTAGCATATTGTGGTCCACTGTGTCAAAAGTTGCTGAGTACTAATATCAAGAAAAATTCCGTCTTGGTTTCTGTAAAGATCTAGTATGGATACAAGGACAGTATCTGTTCTATAACCATCTTAATCCAGATTGGAATGGATGTAGCCAGTTTCTCCAGTGGCCTGTTGTGGCCAGATCCAGAGTCCTCTATTCTACCCTCATCCTTCACAATGTATCTGCTGCTTTTAACACTGATGATAATCACCTGTTAATTGATACTGTCCTTACTTGGATTTTGAGGCCCTATTCTTTCTTGGGTTTGCGTCTCATCACACTTTGTGTGTGCTTTAATGCATCCTCCACCGTTTGTTCCATTATCAGTTGGTGTACCTCAGGGCTCTGTTAATCTCTTCTCCATCTATACTTGGTGCTCTGATCTCCCATGGTTTTCAGTATCTTCATTATGATGACCCCCAGATCTACCTCTCCACATCAGAAATTTAAGAGGAATCCATGCCCAAGTCTCAGCCTGTCTAGTTTCAGATGGCAGTATAATATCAAACATGGTCAAAACTGCTGCTTATCTTCCCCTAAACACACCTCCTCTTACCCCACTCTATTTCTGTGGCTAACACTCATCCTGTCTTAGCTCATAATTTGGTGTTGTTTTTTTGACTCCTTTCTCTGCACAAATCCAACAGTCTGCTAAAACTTGCAGTGTTCCTCAATATTTCCAAAATTTGTTGCTTCCTTTCTGAGCATACTTCCAAAACTCTTGTCCACACCCTTATCACCTCATGCTTAGATTACTGCAATTTGCTTCTCGCAGGTCTCCCACTAAACCATCCCCTTCAATCTGTTAAAAATCCTGCTATCTGCCTTGTATTCCGCCAGTGTTAATTCACATTAGCCCTCTCCTCAAGTCACTTCATTGGCTCCCTTTTTTTCTGCATACAGTTCAAACTCCTCTTGACTAACAAGTGCATTCATTCTGTAGCTCCTCAGTACCTCTTCACTCTTATCTTTCCCTACACTCCTTTCCAGGAATTCCATCGGGTAAATCTCTTATGGAAACATTATGGCAGATAAAGGCCAAATGGCCCATCTAGTCTGCCCATCCGCAGTAACCATTATCTTTTTCTTTCTGAGAGATCCCATGTGCCTGTTCCATACCTTCTTGGATTCAGACAGTCTGTCTCCACCACTTCTTCCTTGAGACTGTGCATGCATCTACATACTTTCTGTAAAAAAGTATTTCCTTTAATTACTCCAGAGCTTAACTTCATCCTATGCCCTCTCATTCCAGAGCTTCCTTTCAGTTGAAAGATACTCTACTCATGCACATTTGTGCCACGTAGGTTTTCAAGAATACAAATCGCAATAACAAAATATAAATCCATCAACAGAAGATAAGTGAACTGTTTTTGTTCTTTTTCTGGCTCCCTGTGCACAGTGGTGGCTTTGGTCCCGTTTTGAAAAATTACATTTTGAAAAGTGTGGAGTTTTTTTGCCTATGATACAGAGCAGGACTGGCTTAAGAACTCATTGGGTTGCCGTCCGTATATTGTTGATAAGTTGAGGCTTTTTCTCCACCTATTATAAATGTATTTTCATGGGGTATCTCCACCACTAGGCTATTAACAATTTTTCATATATTGGATTTAAACATCTTTCATATCTCCCCTCTCCCGCCTTTCTTCTAAAGTATACATATTGAGATCTTTAAGTCTGTCTATACGTACCATTTTAGTATCCTTTTTTATATCTTTTTGAAGGTGCGGTCTCCAGAATTCTACTCAATTGTAAATGAGGTCTCACCAGAGTCTTATATCGAGGCATCAATACCTCCTTTTTCCTACTGGCCTTACCTCTTCCTATGCATCCTAGCATCTTTCTAGCTTTCGCCGTCACCTTTTCAACCTGTTTGGCCACCTTAAGATCATCACATACAATCACACTCAATTCTTGCTTTTCTGTCATGCACAAAAGTTCTTCACTCCCCAAATGCATGACCTTGCATTTCTTAACATTTTAGCTGCCAAATTTCAGACCATTCTTCAAGCTTCGCTACATATTTCTTCATGTCATTCACACCATCCTGTGTGTCAACTCAATTTCAGATTTTGTTATCCACAGAGAGGCAAATCTCACCATACAGCCCTTCAGCAATATTGCTTATAAAAATGTTTAAAAAAAAATAGAACAGGCCCAAGAACAGAATCTTGAGGTACACCACTGGTAAGATCCCTTTCCTCAGAGCGATCTCCATTGACCACTACCCTCTGTCGTCTTCCACTTAAGCAGTTCTTGACCTAGCCCATCACTTTGGGGCCCATCCTGAGGGCACCCAGTTTATTTATTACATGTCTGTGTGGAACACTTTCAAAAGCTTTGATGAAATCTAAATACACCACATCTAGCACACTCCCTCTATCCAATTCTCTGGTCACCCAGTCAAATAAATTGATCAGATTTGTCTGACAAGACCTACTTCTTGTGAATCCATGTTGCCTCTGGTCCTGTAATCCACTGGATTCCAGAAACTTCACCATTCTTTGTTTTAAAAGCATTTCCATTAATTTGCTTACCACAGAAAATCAGACTTACTGGCCTGTAATCCCTACTTCTTCCTTACTTCCACTTTTGTGTAGGGACCACATCCGCCCTTCTTCAGTCCTGCAGTACCACTCCAGACTCTAGAGAAGCATTGAAAAGGTCAGTCAGGGGAGCCACCAGAACTTCCCTAACTTTCTTCAGCACCCTCGGATGTACACCATCTGGCCCCATCGCTTTGTCTTCCTTTAATTTAGCTAGCTCCTAGGGAATACAACCCTCTGAAAATAATCTGGATCTACCACTCCACCATCCCTATTCGTATTTGTCTTCTGCGGTCCCGCTCCCGGATCTTCAACTGTGAACACAACAGAAATATTTGTTAAGCAATTCAGCCTTTTCTTTATCAGCTTCTACATCAACCTCCCATTCACTTTTGAGTCTCACAATGGTACTTTTGTACTTCTTCCTATCAGCAATGTATCTAAAAAAATGTTTTGTGTCTCTATTTTACCGTGTTGGCTATTTTTCTTCCATTTGTATCTTTGCCTCTTAACTTTTCCAGATATTTTAGCCTGTCTTCCTTTTCTGCAATCTTTTGTAGTTTATGAAAGCTAACCTCTTATTCCTTACCTTCTCAGCTCCTACGTTTGAGAACCAAAGCAACCTTCTTTTCCTCTTACTTTTACTTACTTGCCTCACAGAAAGATTTATCGCCCTTACAATAACTCCTTTGAGTTTTGCCCACTGCATTTCTACTCCTTCCAGATGTTCACATCCAGACAACAATTCCTTGACGTAATCACCCATCCAAACAAAGTTACTATTTAAAAAAAAAATCTAGAACCTTTACTTTTGAATGAGCCCTCTCTATACCTGTCTTAATATTAAACCGTACCATGCAGTGATCACTGGATGCCAGATGATAACCCACTGTAACAGAAACACTTTCCCTGTTTGTAAGCACTAAGTCCAGTATGATCCCATCCCGTGTGGGTTCCATTACCAACTGCTGGAACAGTTCTCCTTTGTAGAGAATCCAGGATCTCCCTACTTCTAGAAGACCCTGCAATAGAGATACCCCAATCAACATCTAGCATGTGAAAAACACCTATTATTAAAATTTCCCCTCTTCTGGATATATTCTGAATATCTACTATTATATTTTTGTCCACTTCTTCCGTCTGTGAAGGAGGCCTGTATATCACACTAATGTAAATATATTTACCATTCCCTCTTTCTAAATTGATCCACAGTGCCTCTTCCTTGCCCTGCAGCTTTTGCAATTGTGTAATTGTTATGATCTTTAACATATAACGCTACTCCCCCTCCTTTTCTTCCTATTCTGTCTTTCCTGAACAGATTATAGCCCAGTATAACTACATCCCAGTCATGGTTCTCTGTGAATGCCACTATATCCAACTAATCTTCTTTCATCACTGCTTCTAGATTCAGAATTTTGTTTCCCATATTTCAATAATTAGTATACACATCCCCCTCGGTATTCACGGGGGTTGGGTGCAGAGCCGGACCGCGAAGTGTGAAAAATTGCGAATATGTTTTTGGCCAGCCTCATTCCGGACCTTCCAGGCATCCCAGACCTTACCTGTTGGTCTAGTGGGCTTTCATTGCAGGAACAATCTTCCTACGCTCCTGCCCCATGCAGATCACTCAGCAAATGGCTGCCAGGAGGGAGGCGGGAAAAGACCGGAATTAGCTTTTTTTTTTTTTAAATAAAAATAAAAATTTGTGAATAACCGAATCCACAGATAATGAAACCATGGATTCGGAGAGAGAAGTGTATACTGCTTTCCAGATATTGTCCCCTTTTCCCATCCATGTAGAGGTATTCAGTGATTTACTTACCTGAGGGCTTATACTCGCCCGTTGACTTTGATACCCTTCCCCATCACTTCTAGTTTAAAGCCCTCTTCAGCCAGCCTGCTTCTGTAGACACATCTTCCCTTCTTTGATAGATATATACCATCCCTGCTCAGCAGCCCTTGGAAAATCATCCCATGGTCCAGGAAGCCCAAATGCTCTCTGACACCATCCACGTAGCAAAGCATTCATCTCCAGGATGCGTGCTTCTCTGACCTGGCCCTTACCCTCGACACCTGTATACCTGATTGCTTCACATTCTCTCCCAGAGCCACAAGTCACTTTTGATCCCTCTGACTGTATTCAAATCCTAGGCTAAAAGCCTACTTTTTGAGGCTGCTTCTAACTCCTGCTAACCTGTTCTATACCCATATCTGTTCAATCATTCCCACCATAAGTAATTCAGTAATCCCTTATTTGACCTGTTTGTCTTGATTAGATTGTAAATACTGTTGCGAGCAGGAATATTTGTGTTTTGTGTACAGCACTGTGTATGTC
Source organism: Geotrypetes seraphini (assembly GCF_902459505.1). Classification (NCBI taxonomy): domain Eukaryota; kingdom Metazoa; phylum Chordata; class Amphibia; order Gymnophiona; family Dermophiidae; genus Geotrypetes; species Geotrypetes seraphini. The sequence goes on from NC_047098.1 coordinate 20,375,095, forward strand.
TAGTAGCGCTATAGATATAAGTGGTAGTCTTGACCTGAACACAGACTATTTTATAAGTTTTTCTAGACATGGGATGTTTGACCAGTAACTTACAATCTTGTCATGGTTGTTGAGCAGAAGACACACCACTGTCCTTTTTTTAATGCTGTTGGTAGTTCTCCAATAGAAAAAGAGGAGTTCATGATTGCTGTACATCTTTTGGCAGTGGTCAAGGAAGCAGATTAGTTGGAGGCCTCAGGATTTTGATAAGGCTCTCCTGTTAGTCCCATGTGTTTTTATGTAAGGAGAGGGAAAGTTTCTGTGCCGATTAACTGATAGAATGGATAAGACCATTTTGACAGCAAAGTTTGTTACAACATCACAGTTCAGTTTCAGATAGGCAGGCTGATTTTGTTGTGGGGGTTGCAGTATGCTGAACAGGTGCTTGGTTGAATTTAGCAGCCTGTTCAGTGCATTGAGAGAACTATTGTTTTTGGTTGCTGTTAAGTACTGGAAAGATTTACATTGTGCTTTTCATCCATGTGAGATTGGCATTATATCCTTTCCTGCTTCTGTTTGCACTTAAGGATCTGAAGTTCTAGATTAGAAGGAGCCAAGGTGAGCATTTTTGTGAGGGGGTACAAGACTTTTTTTTAGTAATGCTGTTTATGACTCTTAGCTAAGTATGTATTCCAAACATCACTTGATATCCATATGGGGATAGTCCAAGGCCTCTAGAAAAATCTCAGAAGTCAAGATTCTTTTTTTTTTTCTGATCTTCCTCCAAACTCTGGGAGGCACTATCCATTTCAAGTGTTCTGTTAGAGAAAATTTGCCCATGTTTTGTGATTTTCGACACCACTATTCCACTGTTCTGGGACATTGACCCCTTTGTAGAACATGGTCAAGTATGTGACACTTTTTTTTTTTTTTAATATGGGTTGGTGAACTGATCACCTGTCTGAATCCTAGTGCTGTCATGTCAAATAAGACAGCTGTAGTGGTATCTGGAGTTTCAGTATGTAGATTGACTGACTTCCTTGATTATCAGCCTAAGGAACACTCGCCTCTGGTCAGATCAAGGAGTTCTTGCACAAATTGGTTTCTCCTCTTCCAGGTGGATTAAAGGGATTTTTCTTCAGACCTTTGGATCCAGAGTCTTTAATTCTACCATGCACCTGGTAAAATTTTGCTTAATAGCACCCAATCCATTGGAAGGTTGTGGATCCAGAGTTTAGGCCTGTAGTGCCACCTAGTAAAATATGGAAGCGATCTTGGGGATCTCAGTGATGTGTGGAAGAGGAACAGATAGTCTCTGCTAATTAAAAAAAGACAACAAATGTGCAAGAGATCAAAAACCTATGCAACTACCCAAAATGATCACCTTGCTACCATACCCATTTCAGAGGACAAAGTGTGTTGTAAATAAAACCAGGCCCACAAGTCCTCCTGTATTGTAAATCAAATAACTATTTCACACTCCTGTGTGAATTTTCCTCTGGAAATTAGTGGAATGGAGGTTGAAGTATTAGTTACAGTAGTAGATTAGAATCTTTAAAGATACACATTGTAAATTTTCACTTGCAGTTTCTGGTTAGGATATTCTTGGATGGTCCAGTTGATGCTGGTCACTGGAGGCTATTCTTTTGTCATATCACAACAGAGAAGGTGCTTGCTTGTAATGTACCTTTCTCCAAACAGAAACATTCAGGCACTGTAGGTCTAGTAGGTCTGATCTTTCTGTCATCATCTAACATGCAAATTGTTATATGCAATCAACCTTTCTGGCTTGCCATGTTGTTTGTGTCGGCAGTGCTGTAGTAGGATTGCTTATTCTGTAGTCTTATTTGTGCTCCTCCTATTTTGGGCAGATATGCATACAAGGCCATCATACCTTCTCCCTATTTCTAACCATAGTTTGTTTTTAAACTAAAGAGCTATCAGTGCTGTAGTTGCCATCACAAGAACATCTGGTTACCTGGTTTCCTCTACACAGCCTGGCAGCTTAGACCTGCCTAAGATACCAGCATTTACACTAAGCCTTTCAATTTTTACATTATTTACATCCTATTAGTCAAACATAGTTGCTGCCAATACTAATATGGTTGTTGCTGGGCTAAGATGCTTAACATTTTAGATTTATGCTTTGGGAAAATCTTGTTTTATTAAAACATGTGCCTGATTTATTGAAGATGCTTTTCACAGTCAAGAAAGAGCTTGCTTGACATTCTTTCCAGTTTTTCCAGTACTGCATCTCACATTCTTTGTGAAGTCTGTAAATCTTCTCTGAGGATAAGCAGGCATAATATTCTCATGTGGGTGACATCATCCATGGAATCCAGTACGGATACTGCCAAGTGCATTGTTACTTTAAATCTTTAACAAAACAAACTCAAAAAGAAAGAATAAACAACACTAATAGTGAAAATTCTTTCAAAAATCAGAGACTGTGAAAATGAGTGAGAACAAAGTCAAAATCAACACATTCACAGCACCACAAAGCATACCAAATGCAAAATCCTTTAAAAAATTTTTTTTTAGGTGCAATGAGTCCTCAGTTAACATAAGAACATCAGAAGCGCCATCTCCAGATCAGACCTTCGGTCCATCAAGTCCGGCGATCCGCACACGCAGAGGCCCAGCCAGGTGTACACCTGACATAATTTTTAGTCACCCATATCCCTCTATGCCTCTCGTAAGGAGATGTGCATCTAGTTTGCTTTTAAATCCTAGGATGGTCGATTCCGCGATAACCTCCTCCGGGAGAGCATTCCAGGTGTCAACCACTCTTTGTGTGAAGCAGAACTTCCTGACATTTGTCCTGGACTTGTGCCCCCTTAGCTTCAGTCCATGTCCTCTTGTCCGTGTCACATTGGACATTGTAAATTTTTTTTCCTGCTCTATTTTGTTGATTCCTTTCAGTATTTTGAAGGTCTCGATCATATCCCCTCGCAGTCTCCTTTCCTCAAGGGAGAACAATCCCAGTCTCTTAAGTCGTTCCTCATATTTCAGTTTCTCCATGCCTTTTACTAGCTTCGTTGCTCGTCTCTGCACTCTCTCCAGCAGTTTTATATCCTTCTTTAGGTTGGAAGACCAATGTTGGATACAGTATTCCAAGTGTTTGACCATTTCTCTATAAAGCAGCATTATAACCCCCTCCGATCTACTCGTGATTCCCTAACATTTTATTTGCTTTCTTTTCCGCCGCTGCGCATTGTGTCAACGGTTTCAGGGTCCTATCTATCAGTACACCCAGGTCCTTTTCTTGTTCGCTCTTACCCAGAGTTGCTCCTGACATTCTGTAATCGTGTTCCTTGTTCTTTCAGCCTAAATGCATTACTTTGCACTTTTCCACATTAAACTTCATTTACCATTTCTCCGCCCATTTCTCTAACTGACAAAAGTCACTCTGGAGCCTCGCTATCCTTCTGCGATCTGATTGCCCGGCATAGCTTTGTGTCGTCTGCAAACTTGATGATCTCACTGGATATTCCTACCTCTAGGTCATTGATGAAAATATTAAATAAGATTGGCCCAAGTACTGAGCCCTGGGGTACACCGCTAGTCACTTTCTCCCAGTCTGAGAAATTCCCATTTATGCCCACTCTCTGCTTTCTGTTCTCCTGCCATTTGCCTATCCATCTTTGTAAATCCCCCTCTATTCCATGGCTTTGTAGTTTCCTGAGAAGTCTTTCATGTGGAGCCTTGTTGAATGCTTTCTGGAAGTCCAAGTATATTATGTCCACTGGTTCTCCACTATCGATTTGTTTGTTCGCGGTCTCAAAAAAATTGAAGTAAATTCATCAAAACATGATTTTCCTTTCCTGAAACCATGTTGACTTCAGGTCGTGTGTATCCAAGTGCCAGACTATGCTATCTTTAATCAGTGCTTCAACCATCTTTCCAGGGACAGATGTAAGACTCGCAGGTCTGTAGTTGCCCCGTTCTCCTCTTGATCCTTTTTTGAAAATTGGCGTGACATTCGCTATCTTCCAGTTGTCCGGTATCTGTCCAGTTCTAATTGACAGGTTGGCAAGTTTTTGCAGTAGTTCTCCAATTTCAACCTTCAGTTCTTTTAAGACTCTTGGGTGAATTCCATCCGGTCCAGGGGATTTGTCACTTAAGTTTGTCAATCTGGTAGTATATCTGGTCCAAGTCCACTTCTACTAAGCATCTACCAAGAATTGTCAATGCTCAAAGTGTATAAAGCCATGGGACCAGATAATTTGCACCCCAGAGTGCTTAGGGAATTGAGAGATGTCCTGGCAGAACCATTAGCCGCGCTCTTCAATCTTTCCCTGGGCACGGGAAAAGTTCCACTAGACTGGAAAACAGCTAACGTCATTCCGCTCCACAAAAAGGGATGCAGGTTAGACACTGAAAATTACAGACCGGTAAGTTTCACGTCAATAGTGTGCAAGCTTATGGAAACATTGATTAAACACAAATTAGACACGGTTATGGATGACGAGAGACTGAGGGATCCACACCAGCATGGATTTACTAAGGGGAGATCTTGCCAATCCAACTTGATCAGCTTCTTCGACGGGGTAACAAAAGAACTGGATAAAGGAGAGTCCCTGGATGTGTTGTATCTGGACTTCAGCAAGGCTTTTGACAGCGTCCCACACCGTAGACTTCTGAACAAGATGAGTTCATTGGGGCTAGGAGGGATATTAACTGCATGGGTTAAAGACTGGCTCAGTGGTAGACATCAGAGGGTGGTGGTAAATGGTACCCCCTCTGAAAGGTCGGAAGTGCACAGTGGAGTACCGCAGGGCTCGGTCCTGGGCCCAATCCTATTTAATATCTTCATACAAGATCTGCCTCAGGGACTTCGGGGAAAAATTGCATTATTTGCTGATGATGCTAAATTGTGCAACATAGTGAGCGGAGATACCATGCCTGACGCTATGACACAGGACATACTTGTTCTGGAACACTGGTCTACTCTTTGGCAGCTGAATTTCAATGCCAAAAAGTGTAAGATAATGCACCTTGGTGGCAGAAACCCATGCAGAACCTACACTCTGAATGGCGAGATCTTGACCAGAACTGTGGCAGAACGAGACCTGGGAGTAATCATTAGTGATGATATGAAGGCAGCCAATCAGGTGGAGAAAGCCTCATCTAAAGCTAGACAAATGCTAGGTTGCATCCGGAGAAGCTTTGTCAGCCGAAGGCCCGAGGTGGTGATGCCACTATACAGGTCCATGGTGAGACCATATCTGGAGTACTGTGTACAGTTTTGGAGGCCACACTATCGGAAGGATGTGCTAAGAATGGAATCGGTTCAACGATTGGCCACCAAGATGGTCTCAGGGCTCAAGGATGTCCCTTATGAAGAACGACTAGGTAAGTTGCACCTTTACTCTCTCGAGGAACGCAGAGAGAGGGGTGACATGATAGAGACGTTCAAATACGTTACTGGTCGCATTGAGGTGGAAGAAGATATCTTCTTCCTTACAGGCCCTACGGCGACAAGAGGGCATCCGCTGAAAATCAGAGGCGGGAGATTCCATGGTGACACTAGGAAGTACTTCTTCACCGAAAGAGTGGTCGACCGTTGGAATAATCTTCCACTTGAGGTAGTTGAGGCCAGTAACGTGACTGATTTTAAGATCAAATGGGATCAACACGTGGGCTCACTTCAAAGAGGAACTTAGAGGGGAGGGTTATTTGAGTGGGCAGACTTGTTGGGCCGTAGGCCCTTTTCTGCCGTCATATTCTGTTTCTGTTTCTACTGTGGTGAGGCTGTCTTCTATTAATCCTTTGAACACTTCCACTGCTTCTGGCATTGTTGCAGTGTCCTCCTTCGTAAAGACAGACGCAAAGAAGGAATTTAGTCTGTCTGCAATTTGTTTGTCTTCCTTGATGTACCCTTTTCTTCCCTGGTCGTCCAACGGTCCCACCGCTTCTTTTGCGGGTTTTTCCCCTTTTATGTATCTAAAGAAGGGCTTGAAGTTTTTGGCCTCTTGCGCAATTTTCTCCTCATAGTCCTTTTTGGTATCCCTCACCGCCTTGTGACATTTCTTCTGATCATCTTTGTTTGTTCCAAGCTTCGGTTGTTTTCGTGCGTTTCCATTTTTTTAAAAGAGTCCTTCTTTTCTTTATGGCTTCCTTCACCTGTCTAGTAAGTCATGCCAGTTCTCATTTGCCTTTAGTTTTCCTATCTTTGGAAATCCGTGGAATGTAGAGATTTTGTGCGTCCGTGATAGCATTTTTCATTAGGGACCATGCCTGATCTACCGTTCTAACTTTGTCCACCTTATTTTTGAGCCGTTGTTTCACCATGGCTCTCATGCTATCGTATTTACCCTTTTTAAAGTTTAGGGTCATGGTTAAGGTTTTGGTATGTGTCCCTTTAACGATGTCAAGTTTAAAGTTGATCATGTGATCGCTCGTCCCCAGCGGGACCTTGACTTCTACTTCTTTTGTCAATCCCGTAAGGCCATTTAGGACCAAGTCCAAGGTGGTGTTTCCTCTTGGACCAAGTCCAAGGTGGTCGGCACTCTTATCATTTGTTCCAGGAAGCAATCCCCTATCGCCTTCAGGAACTTGTCCTCCTTGCCGCAGTTGGAGGTAACACAACTCTTGCAGGGAATCCCTGTAGGTAAAGAATTGTAGATTGTACTCAACCCAGATGGGTTCGTCTCTGTGAAAACTTTAAATCTTTAGGCAGTGGACATACCACATGTGTGCCAGTGCCATCCCACCCGACATTGGTTCACAGGACCATCTGAACTGAGGAGCTGTCTTCGGTTTCTCCTCATTGCATCACTTTGAAATCATTTTAAGCATTCCCTTTTTTATTATTTTTTATTTTTTTTGGCCTTGGGCCACCAAGGCCTTTTCACCCCAGAGAGTATTGATGGCTTTCAGCATACTTTTTTCGCTGGAGCTCTGGGATCATCAAGCCTTTTGACTTTGCATTGGCTGTTTTCCCCTTCATGTCAGAGGATGCTGAGCAGCTTCAAAAAATGTACTCTATGTAATCAGACCATTTCAGGCTCTGGCCCCCATCGGGTCATTTGTTGACCTCTGTCTGCATATGCAAAAGAGGACACTTAAAGCCCAACTACTTCAGTGTGCAAGACTTTTTGGTTTGGCTTCAACATAGCTTGGTGGGAATTCAGGACCCAATACCTAGCATGCATGACACTGCATGCATCGTCACCACATAGTGAGCATCAAGCATCATGTCTCCTCCCAGGCATGCCTTGACATCAAGGTCTAACGTGCCCAGACAACATGCACTGCAGACTACTTAGACGCTGATGTCTCTTCCTGTGCAAACACTAACTGTCCAGGAGCTGCTTTTGGAGCTGCTGCAGATGGTCTACTCAGGCTTTAAAGACTGCCTCAGCCCAGCTTGAGGATACATCTAGATTTTTATAGAGGGCGAGGTCATGCATCCATGCTTAGGGACAGAACAAACCCATTTACGGACTGTATCATTGGCATAGCAGTTATCTCTTGGGTCAGAGCCTCAGCCTCTACCTCTATGCTCCTAGGTGAATCTGGGAGTGTGCGTCGACAGTATTTTGAGGAGTCTGACTCTGATATCTGAAACCACTCTGAGAATCTGCCAAATTCTGTCAGCAGAAGAATCCTGTGGCATACCTTCTGATCCTTCTCCATCCCAAAGGCTTAAGTCTCCACCTGAGGACGTATCCTTTGCTGGTTTTGTAAAATGGAAACTGGAAGAACCTCGCTCTGAGCTTCTTGACTATTAATCACCACCAACTGATTGTATCAAAATGCCTTTATATAGGGTCATGAACTGTACCCTATTTAAGAATTGGGAGACCCTTCCTTCTATCATTCCAGGTAGTGCCTAAAAAAAAAAAAGACAATGTACAGAATACAAGTGTCCAGGCTTTGAGAGAACACAACTTCAATATCACACTCTGGCTGTGGAATCTGCTCTAACATAGTTAAAGCTCTTATGCTTCTGTTCCTTCAGGAAGGGAAGCCAGAATAGGGAACTCTTTTTTGATAAATTCAGTTTTTAATCATCCATGCTAATCAATAGAATTATGGCCTACCAGTTCTATTCTTCCATTTTATTTAAAATACTTAAACAACTTTGAGTATGAGGAATTCCTCAGGACAAACTTAGAATTCCAACAGTTATCCAAGAACTTGTTTACTGCGAGAGAGTTCCTAGCTGGGGGCTTATTTGATGCATTGGATTTCTTCTAGAACATAAACGGTGCGTAGCCATTACTACTGCTGTCTCAGTCTCTGATCTGGAAACTTCAGTCCAAAAATGCCTCTCGGATGTTCCTTGCAAGGGAGAAAAGATTGAAGTGGCTGATCATCCTTTTGACTTTTTTTTTGTGTAGAGAATATTGTCAATGTTCCTCTCATTCTTCCTCCCACTCTCCCTATCGGAGACAGATGGCTCTATTTTCACTAACATTGGATTCCTTATCACAACAGATCAGTGGGTGCTTTGAGTTGTTACTAAGGGCTATGCCCTACTTCTGATCATAAAACCTTCAAGCCACCCACCAAGTGTCTTTTTTCAGTTCCCTCCAGAAGACCCTCCTTCACCAGGAACTCTGAGCCCTTCTCCAACTAAACACAATAAAACCTGATCCTCTGCAGGAGAGGGATCGGGGGCTCTACTCGGTCTTTTTTTGTTATCAGAAAATACTTGGAGGCCTTTAACCCATTCTAGACATCTGAGGCCTAAACAAATGTTTGCTAAAGGAGAAGTTTTTCATGGTCTCTGGGAACTCTTCTACCATATCCATTCTATCTGCTCACAGGAAGTAGTATCTCCACTTCTTTATAGGTCTCTGTACTTCCAGTACAAGGTCTTGCCCTTTGGACTAGCTTCTGCTCCTCATGTCTTCATGAAATTCCTAGTAGTAGTTGCGGCAACCCCTTACTCAAAGGAGTTTCACTTTTTTTCCTATTTGATCAGTCGAAGCACTGGTTGATCAGTGCTTCAACTTAGCATGCCATAACCTTAACAGTTAGTCTCCTCAAGCTTCTAGGGTTTGGCGTCATCTACAGTCACATCTATAACCATCTCATACTTTGGGTTTCATAGGAGCACTCTTGAACCCCATTCAAGATCAGGCTTTTCTACCCGAGCAGAGGGTTGACACTCATCCACTTATGTCAAATAATCTCCATCCTCATAAATATTTGCATACCAGTATGCCTGCTCAGTCATGGTGACCCCCCCCCCCCCCCCATTTGCACACTTCTACTTCAGAATTCCACAGTGGGCCTTAACAAGCCATGAGATCCCTCTTTGCTCCAGTTCAAGGCACCCCAGATCTACAGCACTCTCTCTAGGGTCTGTCTTTCTAGCCCCCCCTCCCCACCAAACACTTCTAACCACAGATGCTTCGATGCTAGACTGGAGAGCTCATCTAGATGATCTCCACACTGTGTTTCACCGCAAACAGACCCTCCTGATCATTCTTCTAGAGTTTTGAACGATGGGGAATGCTCTCAAAATGCTCCAAGACTGTCTCCTTCAACAGGTAATACTCATCCATATGGACAACCAGGTTGCCACATTCTATTTGAACAGACAAGTAGACACAGGATCTTATCACCTTTGTCTAGAGACAGTCAAAATTTGGAATTGGACTACTGCTTGTGGGATGTTTCTTAGGGTGGTTTACTTGATGGTAAAGCAGAATGTGTTGACAGTCAAGTTGAGCAGGCTTCTTCAGCCTCACAAATGGTTTCTTGGCACAATAGTCTTGTGTCTCATTTTCTCTCAGTAGGGAATGCCTGACATAGACCTCTTTGCTTCCCCTCAGAACAGCAAATTCCACATTTTAGACTCTTTGCTCCTAAATGCATCAAATGCCTTTCTGCCTCACTGGGGGGGACAAGTTTAAATAAGTTCTATGCATTTCCTCCAATCCCTCCTATAGGAAACTTCACCAAGATTGGGGTACAATGAATCCTCACAGCACCACTTTGGGGACACGAGGTTTGGTTTACACACCTAGAGCTCTTGATCAGGAAACTGTAGAAACTGCAACTTTTTCAAACATTGCTAACTCAAAGCAAAGGGTCCCTACTTCATCCCAACCCCTGTTCATTAGCACACATAGTTTCTTTTCACCAGGAATGCTTGGCCATTCTCCAGGTAAATGCTTTCTGTCTCTAGGCTGTAGTATCCACCATCACTGAAGCATTTAGGGAAACCTTCCACTCAGTGCTATTATCGGCTTCAAGTGGACACGCTTCTCTTCCAGGTGTGCATTACATTTTCTGGAGCCATTCTCATGTGTACTTCTGTCCATTCTCAACTACCTTTTCTAATTCTAGTCTGAAAACCAATTTGGTTAGAGTTCACCTGTGCAGTAGGTGCAATTCATTCCTGCCTGGACAACAAAACTCTTTCTGTATATGCTTTAGTAGCCCATTTCATGAAAGGTGTATTTTACACACAACCTTCTATCAAGCTTGCTCCTGTGCCTTAGGATCTTTACATGGTTCTCTCTGCTGTTATGAAATCTCCCTTTGAGCCACTTAATCTTGCTTTTTCAAATTACTCACTTGGAAAGTTTTCCTCATAGCCCTCATATCTGCACATTGTGTGAGTGAACTTCCAAGCCCTTGTATCGTATCCTCCCTATTCAAGGTCCTATCACAATAGGGTAGTCCTTCGAACACATCCAAAATTCATCCTTAAGTTGCCTTAGAATTCCACTTCAATCAATCCATTGTTTTAGCTGCATTTTTATCTTGTAGAAGCAGCCCTTCACATCATAGACTGCAAATTGCTCTGGGCATTCTACTGGATTTTACTAAGCTACACTGTATAGGTTCTCACCAACTTCATTCCTTTGATCCTAATTCGCTAGTATTATATGTATCCAAAATAATTATCTCCACTTGGCTAGTGGACTGTATCTCCGTTCCATATACCCATGGCTGGGTTGAAGCTACAAGGCTCTGTAACAGCCCACAATTGATATGGGCTACGGCTTGCCTCAATGGCTCATTTTTGCTCCGAATCTGTTGCAGAAATCTGCAAAGTGGCTACTTGGTCCCCTCAATTCATATGTTTTCTTCTCACTATTTAGAATACAAGCGCTCTCTCCATATCCAACACCCCACAAACTAGAAAAATGACCCGCGTTTCGGATATGAACACAATCTTCTCGCTAAGACCATATATAATCATATGCCTAGGACAGGGGTAGGCAAGTCTGGTCCTTGAGAGCCAGAGCTAGGTCAGGTTTCTCAGGATATCCACAATAAGATATGCATGAGAGAGATTTGCATCTCAAGGAGGCAGTGCATTCAAATCCATCTCATACATATTCATTATGGATATCCGAAAACCTGACCTGGCTCCGGCTCTTGAGGACCGGAATTGCCTACCCTGGCCTAGGTGAACACAAACCAAGATGTGTCACTGAACCCTAATGAAATAATGTAAATCCTGGACATGGCCAGGCTCTTCTAAATTGTAAATTGCATTGAACTCCTCCTGGGGCATATTGGTGATCCATAAATAATGTAACTCCAGAAGAGACAGTCCAGTTTGGACAAGAAGTTCTGCAAAATCTATTCTCTGCTTAAAGCTAACTTTCCCTCCAACCCTGTAGAGTTTTGCTATGCTCCTGTATGTTCAATGTTAAAATTCTTCCACAGACATGATCTTGGGAATCCACATGTAGAAACATGATGGCAGATAAAGGCCAAATGGCCCACCTAGTCTGCCCATCTGAGTAACCATTATCTCTCTGAGAGATCCCACGTGCCTAACCCAGGCTCTCTTGAATTCAGACAGTTTTTGTTTTCACTACCTCTTCCAGGAGACTGTTCCATGCATCTACCATATTATGCCTGCTAGTCCTCTTGAGAAAGCAAAAGATATTTACCTGTAGCGAGTGTTCTCTGAGGTCAGCAGGCATATATTCTCACAGCCTGTTATGAGCTGATGGTTCCAAAGCTGACACCAGGCAGGAAGGCACCTGCACGTGGTATAGGCACTTCCTAAAGATTTAAAGTGATGGTGCACTTGGCAGTATCAGTACTGAGTTCCATTACCCACTTGTGAGAATATATGCCTGCTGTCCTCTGAGAACATCTGCTAAAGGTAAATAGCCTCTAAAGAGAAAGTAAAGTTATCTCCACCATAATTAAGTAGTAGAATTTTACTTTGTATAAATGTGCATCATGCTGATTTTGACCTTTTCTTATAAAACACTTAAATATTTTCTAAAGTGGTTTAGAATGGAATGAAATTGGGAGTAGGCTGTACAAAATTCAAATGCAGTGAATTTACTAATGTGAGCAATTAAGGCTGAAGAATACAATAGGTTCTATAGCTGCACATAGAGTAAATGAAATTTTAATCAAAGTGTTTAAAGAGCAGAGAACAACAAAGAAAAGGTAACAAGATTGCATAGTAAATGAAGATGCTGCTGGATTATTTTTGAAGGCAGACCAGAATTAGTATTACCCAGAAGGTGAGGACACTGTTTTCCCTTATAGAAAAAAATTTGTAATACCGGTAATTATCTGGGAGCTGTTCGGTATGTGCGTTATGTGCCTGGTAACTTCCTTATTTGCATTTACATCTCTCAATTACAGCCTGTCTTAGTCATGAGCATATTGTCAGTCCTCTGGATTTGCCCAGATTTATTCCCAGTATCTCCTGTCCGCTTTTCTATGTAATTGAAAAACACAAGAAGACAACGATCTACAAACAAAGTAGAAAAACACGAAGCAGACCAACCATAACATGAAGTATGCAATTTATTAGCAAACGAGTACCCGACATGGCCATATTTCGCCTTAAGGCTGCGTCAGGGTTTTAAGCTAGAATGGGATTAGTGCACACTTCCCCCTTAAAGCAATCTTCTTCCAAACACAAATCAAGCAACACTTCTGCAGTCTAGCAACAACTGTTTGGAGAGGACAGTTGCTGCAACACTGCAGAAGTGTTGCTGGATTTGTGTTTTGAAGGAGATTTTAAGGGAGAGGTGACTTCTAGTACTTACTCAGAGTTTAGGGGCCATTTAAAAACATATTTGTTCCTTAAGTACCTGGGTAACTCGTTCTGTGTATTCAATTGTACATCTCATCTTTTGTAAACAGCATAGAGCAGTGGTTCCCAACCCTGTCCTGGAGGGCCATCAGCCAGTCAGGTTTTCAGGATAGGCTTAATGAATATGCATGAGAGAGATTTGCATGTAATGGAGTGACAGGTATGCAGATCTGTTCCATGCATATTCATTAAGGCTTTCCTGAAAACCTGACTGGCTGGTGGTCCTCCAGGACAGGGTTGGGAACCACTGGCATAGAGCTTCACAGTCTTGTGGTATATAAGCTGATTGTTATGTAATCCTCTTCTAGCTTCAAATCCTACGCAGCTCTAGAGTGAAACGTGGCCATGTTGATACCTGCTTTCTAATAAATTGCATACTTGCTGGTATGGTTGGACTGCTTTGTGTTTTTCTTCCCTTTTTTATGTAGGCCAGCCACTGCAATGTAGTACTTTTGAGAGGGACATAACCTTATAAAAGTGCTGTTAGGACAGCTGATATTTGACAATTTTGACCAATAGTTGGAGTGCCCTCATGATGCTGCTCAATTTTTCATGTAATAATTTTAAGCAATAAGAGGTTCATTGATTCCACTATTTAATTTAATTTTTGAGCATTTCTTGTAAATATATTCAGGCCAAGAAAGTTCCCTTTTGCTGTACCTTTTGTGTACAAAAGAGAATCAGGACTCCGATTGTGTGATGATCTTAAGGTGACCAAACAGGTGGCAAATGTAACGGAAAAAGGCAGAAGAATGCTTGGGTACATAAAGAGAAGAATGGCCAGCTGGAAAAAGGAGCAGATGTCATCTTAGTATAAGTTTCTGGTGAAATTTCATTTAGAACCCTCTATACAATTCTGGAGACTGCACCTTCAAAAGATATAAACAGGATGGAGTTAGTCCAGAAACTGGCTACTAAAATAGTCAACTAACCTCATAAAGCTTATGAGGACAGACTTAAAGATCTCAGTATAAATACTTTGGAAGAAAGGCAGGAGAGAGGTAATATGATAGACATTTAAATACCTGCAAGACATAATGCAAGTCTTTCAATTAAAAGGAAGTTCTGGAATAAGAGCAGAAGGAATATGTGGGATCGAATCCCAGCACTACTTCTTGTGACCCTGGGTAAGTCACTTAATCCTTCATTGCCCTAGGTACAAAATACATAAGTTTAGATAGATAGATAGATATATCACTTTGAGTGTGTAACCACAAAAAGCCAGTATACAAGACCAATTCCCTTTTCTTTTTCCCCCTACGGAAATATTTCTGGAAGGGTGGTTATTTGTGGAACTGCCTTCCCAGTGAAGGTGATGAAGGCTCTCTGAATTCAAGAAAGCTTGGGACAAGTACATAGGATGTCTAAGGAAGAGGAAGGGATGATGGCATGGATGGGCAAATTGTCACTTAAGTTCAATTACAAGTCAGGAGAGCAGACTACAAGCAGTCATTAATTGCTGATAAGATTAATTTTCATGGAAATTGTTAATGCTGATAATCTTGGAAGCATCTCCCCTTTTTTAATATTGCTTTTGCAAAAGTGAATACTAATCATTGCTTAGTGAAGTATTCAGAAATCATGTTTCAGTAGAAAAATGGAGTCTTGAAAGTTACCATTATTTTAATTTTTTACCATTTTTTACCAACTAAGATTCTGTTGTTCATTTTTCAAGAAAAGGTGGAAAGCATTCTGTTGGTAGTCTTAGTATGAGCAGCTTTTCCAAATTTTAAACAGTAGGTTGTAATACATTTCTTTGCACCGGTGCAAGGGTTTATCAGCAAATGATGAACATGACCTTTGTGACAAAGGGACCACTATGAGCATCATTACACATACCTCTTCCTCTGAAGAAGTCTTGTGATTAATCTGAATACAGAAACCACATTTTCTTTATCCCAGCCTTCTTGGAAGTTCAGCTGTACTACGTTAACATTATAATGTCTGTCCATTCAGGTTACTTCAGTATCTCCATCCTGGGTAGATAAGTATACAAGATCTTATACTTAGGCCAGCATTTGACCCTGACATCTACCATCATGCTTTGAAATAATTCAAAACTACTTCCAAAACCAGTAAGTCTTGCCGACCAACACTTGACACCCATCTTTCTACTGCATGATATTTGACCACTACTAATTGCTGGCACTAACCTGAATGGTTTCTGGGAAGTTGTAGTCTGATACTGTTGGACATGGTGTGGACAACTAGGTTGTACTTCTGTTTTTTGCCAAGACACAAAGGAGTAAAGGATATGTGGCTACAATACTGTAAACTCAACTTTGTTCCCACCATAGAATAGAACTGTTAATGATATGCTCATCTAGTATAATCAGATATTGGTGGGACACAATAGACTTTGGCTCTCTTCTTTCAGGTATAAAGTAGTTCAAAGTGAGTTATGTCAGGTACAATAGGTATTTTTCCTGTTTTGGAGGGATTACATTCCTAGGTTGTTTTTTGCTGCTAGGAATATTCTATACCTTGACTTTTTTTTTTTGTGCATATTTTGGTTGGGGTTTTTTTTAATTGAGACGCATTTCATGTATCCATCAGCCTCTACTACATAGAAACATGGCAGATAAAGGCCACATGGCCCATCCAGTCTGCCCATCTGCAGCATCCACTATCTTCTCCTCTCCCTAAGATATCCCACGTGCCTGTCCATGCTTTCTTGAATTCAGACAGTCTTTGTCTCTACCACTTCTACTGGGAGACTATTCCACACATCTACCATCCTTAGATTACTCCTTAATCTTTTTAGATGTTTCAGAGTTTACACTTGATATACTGTTTGGTATAGTGCCATCACGGCAGTTAAAAATAAATTCCAATTAGAGAGAAATATAAAGTGTAACCCCAACAGTTGCTGTAATTGCTTTGAGGTATTTGAATGATCCCAATCATATTCCTCTACTGTCTTTCCTGGGGTGTATATATTTAGAGCCTTAAATCCTAAATTGTATATTTTCTAGTGCAAGCACGATAAGTTGAGTGTTTCTCTGTACTATTTCCATTCTTTCTGAGGAACAGCTTCCAAATTCTTGCAGTATTCTAATTGAGGTTTCACCAGTGATCTATTAAGAAATGACATTACTTCTCTTGTTAGTTTATGCCTGTGTTCAGTAATATTGCTCTAACCACTGCTTTATCACTATGTTGCTACCTTGATCATTAAGTCACCAGGGCTGTTTTGGATGATTCACATCAATTTTGCACCATCTCTTGGATTTCTGCTGTCCAGCACATGTTTTTGGGGTGGTTTTTGTTTTTTTTTTTTGCATTTAACTTTAACTACCAAGCATTCACCCTTTGTTTATTTTATCATTCTTTTGAAATTTGGGGGATTTATGTATTTAAGTCGAGGAGGTTTGCTTCCTTTCAATTTTATTGTAATCTGCATTCATTTCTTTTCACAGGTGTATGCAGAATATAAGTGGTTTTTAAAAAATATTATATTGTATTGATAAAGCTATGTTCTAAGAATCTTGCAACTCATTTGACTGTAGTTCATAAGAACATAAGAAGTCGCCTCTGCTGGGTCAGACCGGTAGTCCATCGCGCCCAGCAGTCCGCATCCGCGGCGGCCCATCAGGTCCATGACCTGTATGTGATCCCTTAAATTTCGCCTTGATACCCTTTCTATATCCTATCTTTGCCCTTATCTGTATCCCTCGATTCCTTTATCTGTCAGGAATTTATCCAATCCTTCTTTAAAACCCCGTAGTGTGCTCTGTCCTATCACAACCTATCATTTCCTTCAGCAACATCTGCTACCTTTCTCATCTCTTCTGTTACTGGTTTTGTAAAGGACCACCACATTAGTCTTGAATCCTATAGAACCCTTGCTCTCTAAGAATCTATTAAACATATCTTTGGAAACTTGCAAGAACCTTTCTGAGCTCCCTCAATATCCTGGAATGTATCTCATCCAGTTCTGTTTGCAAGTTTTCATAAATATTTTCTTCTAGTGCAATAAGTGTGTCATTCTGGACAGTAGGATATTATCCCTAGGCTCATGAGCCATGTAGCAAGAATCCATTCCAGGTTTTTAACTCCTCCTCTAGAAGGTTCTGCTGCCCCTTCAGTTTTTCCTTGTGCATGTGAGCCAGAGATGTGCTCTGTATATTTATTTATGGTATTTCACAGTTTTTGTGGCTTTCAGTGCTTCAGAGCTCCCCAGTGCAAGGATAAAAAGCAAACTTGGGTCTGCAGCTGGCATGTTAGTCCTTTGCATAACACTTTGTGGAGCTCAGGGTCCGTTTCCTAGTAGCTTAGCTTGCCTACTGATTCACAGGGGCTTGAGAACAGGCTGCTAGGCATCTGAAGGGGGCTCAGCTGGGTTCTTCAGGGTGCTGGCTGCAATTTTGCCTCCCCCACTTTCACGTGTGCATTTCCGTGGGAGCTGAAGATCAGTCCAACTGACAGCCTGATAAGAACATAAAACTTGTTGCTGCTGGGTCAGACCAGTGGTCTATCATGCCCAGCAGTCCTCTCCCACGGTGGCCCTTAGGTAAAAGACTAGTGCCTTAATTGAGTCTAACCTTATCTGTGTATGTTCTGGTTCAGCAAGAACTTGTTTAACTTTGTCTTGAATCCCTGGAGGGGAAGCCTCTGGAAGAACGTTCCTGATTTCTACCATTCTCTGTTTGAAGAAGAACTTCCTTACGTTTGTACGAAATCTGGTTTATTGAAGCAGAAATTCTTCTCCCAGGTCTAGCTACTACTTAGAGTTGAGGCAGACTGCAGCACCTTCAAAGCACGTATCGCATATTACGGTGATTAAGGCTATTACAGCCTATGGGCAAAATCTGGGGGAGGCTTTTTTTAAAAAAAACTATTTTTGAAGATTTCTGCCACATCCTCAGGGTCCCCCATCTCTAAAATCATGAGTTTTTTTTTTTTGTTTTTTTTTTTTTGGGGGGGGGTTTAACCTTTTAAAGTGTTTTTGTGACTTTTTTGAAGCCAGATCGTTGCAGGCGTTGCCATGTTGGATTTCCTGATTTTCTTTTTTTAAAAAAAGTTCTCCAGATCCTTCACGTTGTTTGCCTCAAAACAGGCAGGGATGGAGTCCTCAGGTTCTTTTACCCCTAATTCATGCCAGTTTTGTGCTGCATGAATGCTAGAAGAGTGCCCTTGTGCCATGTAAATCATGTCAAACGAACCTGGTTGAATTTTTTGATTGGGTGACCAGAGAACTGGATCAAGGACATATGCTAGATGTCATTTACTTAGATTTCAGCAAAGCCTTTGACACAGTTCCTCAAAGGAGGCTCTTGAACAAACTTGAAAGGCTGATTAGGACCCAAAGTGGTGAACAGGTTGTCGAACAGACGCCAGAGGGTGATGGTTAATGGAAGTCGCTCGGAGGAAGAAAAGGTGAGTAGTGGAGTCCCTCAGGGTTTGGTGCTGGGGCCAATCCTGTTCAATATGTTTGTGAGTGACATTGCTGAAGGGTTAGAAGGAAAGGTTTGCCTTTTTGCGGATGATACCAAGATTACTAATAGAGTAGACACCGAGGAGGGAGTGGAAAGCATGAAAAAGGATCTACAAAAGTTAGAGGAATAGTTTAATATCTGGCAACTAAAATTCAATGCAAAGAAATGCAGAGTAATGCATTTGGGGATTAATAATCGGCAGGAAATGTATATGCTGGGAAGTGAGAGGCTGATATGCACGGATGGGGAGAGGAACCTTGGGGTGATAGTGGCCGAAGATCTAAAGGTGAAAAAACAGTGTGACAAGGCAGTGGCTGCTGCCAGAAGGATGATGGGCTGTATAAAGAGAGGCGTAACCTGTAGAAGAAAGAAGGCGTTGATGCTCCTGTACAGTTCATTGGTGAGGCCCCGCTTGGAGTATTGTGTTCAGTTTTGGAGACCGTATCTGGCGAAGGACATAAGAAGACATGAAGCAGTCTAGAGGAGGGCGACGAAAATGATAGGTTTGCGTCAAAGATATATGAGGAGAGACTGGAAGCCCTGAATATGTATACCCTAGAGCAGGGCTGTCAAATTCCCTTCTTGAGGGTCGCAATCCAATCGGGTTTTCAGGATTTTCCCAATGAATATGCATGAGATCTATTAGCATACAATGAAAGCAGTGCATGCAAATAGATATCATGCATATTCATTGGGGAAAATCCTGAAAACCCGACTGGATTGCGGCCCTTGAGGGAGGACTTTGACACCCCTGCCCTACAGGAAAGGAGGGACAGGAGAGATATGATTCAGATGTTCAAATACTTGAAAGGTATTAACATAGAGCAAAATCTTTTCCAGTGAAAGGAAAATGGTAAAACCAGAAGCTACAGCCTCAGCACCCTGGGGTTGTGGGTTCAAACACTGCGCTGCTCCTTATGACCCTGGGCAAGTCACTTAATCCTCCATAGCCCCAGGTACGTTAGATAGATTGTGAGCCCACCGGGACAGATAGGGAAAATGCTTGAGTACCTGATTGTAAAACCGCTTAGATAACCTTGATAGGCAGTATATAAAAATCCTAATAAAAATACTTGACATAACTTGAGTTTGAGGGGTGGTAGACTCACGAGCAATGTAAGGAAATTCTACTTTACGGAGAGGGTGGTGGATGTCTGGAATGCGCTCCCAAGAGAGGTGGTGGAGATGAAAACGGTGACAGAGTTCAAAAGAGCGTGGGATGAACACAATAGAATCAGAAAATAATAGTAAATAATGAAGAACTAAGGCTAGTACTGGACGGACTTGCATGGGATGTGTCTGTATATGGTTTGGTTGAGGATGGGCTGGGGAGGACTTCAATGGCTGGGATGGTGTAGATGGGCTGGAGTAAGCTTTGACAGAGACTTCAGTAGTTGGAACCTAAGCACAGTAATTCTTGCCCAGAAATAGCTAAAAAGAAGAAAAAAAAATTTTAATTGAATCAGGTTGAGCAGACTGGATGAACCATTCGGGTCTTTATCTGCCATCATCTACTATGTTACTATGTGCCACATAGCACATGAAGGGAAGACGGGACAGTCGTCCTCTTTTAGTTTCTATGGCTGCGGAACCTCTGGGGGGACTCTACCAAGAGAAAATTCTCCCAGAGTCCCAGAACAGCGGAGTACCTAAGCATAAGAGTGTGGAAATCATGGAACCTAAGAGACATAAGGTGGCGTTACCTAAAAGGGAATCGGTGATGCCTAATAAAGCCTTTTCTCTTGAATTGAATTTGATGTGGAGATCAGTCTCTATGCTCTTGCTTTCACGGAGCGAGTCTTACCTGCTGAGAGATATAGGGTCACAAACAGGAGCAAGTGCACAGGAAGCAGTGGTGGCCTTTGACCAAAAGGAAGATCCTACAGCACATTGGCTGTTAAAGCCTTTGGCACTATTAGAGCTCTTTATTGATTCCCTGTGGGAGTTACTGTTAAATTCCCAGCAGGCCCCTTCCACTCAGTGTTCTATCCTGAGCAGAGAACACAGCCCATGTCTTTTCCTTGGCAGTCACAGAGCATTGGAATGCTCCTGAGGGCTCTTTAAAGGTAGAAAAGGCGATGATTAAGCTGTATCCTATGGCAAAGTCTCAACAGATGTTTGCTCAGCCTAAGGTGGATTCCTTGATTGTTCAGGTAACCAAAAGCACATCCCTGCCAAGTGAGGGAGGCATAGTATTAAAGAACATACAGGATTGCAGAGTGGATGTGGTACTAAATGGAAGTTTGAAGCTTTGGCCATAAGGAGCAAAGCAACTGCAGCAACCTCTTGTGGCATGCATTTGTCATTCCAAGAAGAGGGCACGCTTTTTCTCCAGCTGATGTTGGTAGGGTGGATTATATGGGTGATGCTCTCTACAACTTTAGCGTCATGAGCAAAGTGTTTATTCCATTTCAGCCCGCAGAATGCTGTGGATCAGGCAATGGGCAGGAGATTCCACCTCCAAGGCTACTCTCAGCAGACTCCCTGTCAGAGGACAGATGTTTGGAAAGGGTCTGGGTGATCTGAAGGCCAGTATTGCAGATTGCCAGCCAGAATCTCTGCCTGACAGCAGACCACAAACCTCTAGAACAGTGGTTCCCAACCCTGTCCTGGAGGACCACCAGGCCAATTGGGTTTTCAGGCTAGCCCTAATGAATATGCATGGCGCAGATTTGCATGCCTGTCACTTCCATTATATGCAAATCTCTCTCATGCATATTCATTAGGGCTAGCATGAAAACCCGATTTCCTAGTGGTCCTCCAGGACAGGGTTGGGAACCACTGCTCTAGAGCAGGGCTGCCCAATTCTGGTCTTCGAGATCTGCTGGCAAGCCAGGTTTTCAGGATATCCACAATAAATATGTATTTAAGATTTGCCTGCACTGCCTTCTTGGTAGGCAAATCTCTCTCATGCATATTCATTGTGGATATCCTGAAAACCTGGCCTGCCAGTAGATCTTGAGGACCGGAATTGGGCAGCTCTGTTCTAGAGGTTCTGGGCGGTCTAATTTTTGTAATTCCAGACACTTTTGATAGTACTCAGGAGGAGCCTCATCTCGGAGATCCTGTCAGGGATCAAGACAGCTTAACAGGATCTAAGTGAAGCAAGTCTCTAGTTCTTGTTTCAGCTCCAAGAAAGCACAATGACACCAGGGCTGAAGTTTTTCTGCTATGGATAGGAGGAAGGCTTTCAGCATATTCAGAGGTCTGGGTGCAGATCTCATTAGACCACTGGGTGCTGGAGATCATTTAGGGAGGGTACAATCTCGAGTTCACCTATCATTTAACAGACTGGTTTGTGGACTCTACAGTGGGGGCAACCAGAAAGGTCATGCAGAGTCTTGGCAACAGTACAGAGACTTCTAGAAATTGAGGCTATAGAGCTAATGCTGCCAGAAGAATTGGGCTCAGGCAGATACTCCATATATTTCATAGTGCTCAAGAAAGATCCAGAATGGGTCTCCAGTCCTCTGAGCCTATCTCACACATGCCAATGAGGCCCTGAAGGTTCCACAATTTTGCATGGAAACTGTACGGTCAGTCATCACATCGGTGGCTCCAGGGGAATGTCTTAACTTCCCTAGACTTTACAGAAGCCTACCTGCACATTCTCATATTTCCAGAACACAAAGAGATTCCATGTGCTAGAGAGACATTAAGATCTTGGCACTTCCCTTTTGGTTGGCAACAGCACCCTGCATGTTCACCAAGGTGATGGTGGTAGCAGCGCATCTCTGCAGGGCAGGATTGCAAGTCCATCCATATCTGGATGACTGGCTGATCAGAGCACCATCATTATCAGAAGGGGGGGGGGGGGACAAGCAGTGGCTCAAGCGGTCCAGGTCTTGAAGAGCCTGGGCTAGATAGTGAATTTTCAAAAGAGCCAACTGGTTCCGTCCCAATCCCTAGAATACCTGGGAATACTCTTTAACATGGCATATGGTCGGGTCTTTCTTACAGAGGCACGCAGACAGAAGCTTTGCACTCTGATAACAGACATGATAGCCAAGCCAGCTCTGACTGTGTGGCACTTTTTCTGAGTACTAGGTTCCATGACAACCACTTAACATGCATCATCTCTAGACCGCACTGCTGTCTCGGTATTCCCCACAAACAGACTCCCTTCATATGACTCTCACATGGACTTTGGAATCCCGCTGCAATACAGCGACTAAATGATTTTAATTTTTTTTTCTCTTTCCCTTATCCATGTTTCATGATTATTTGGCTTTCCTTTCCTTTTTAATTGATGTACACCGCACTGATGTTATAATCAAAGAGCGGTATATAAATACAAATAAACATAAACAAGATCTGAGTCTGGAAGAGTAGGCTTGGATGCTCTAGTCCAGCCATGTCCAAAGAATGAGCTCTTGTATGTGTTTCCTTCATGGTTCAACCAGATTGACCAAATGCAGGTAGCCAAGGCCTGGCTTCCAAGTTTATTAATTATTTATATACCACCTATCAAAGGAAGTTGTCTAAGTGCTTTTACATTTAGGTATTCAAGCATTTTTATGTGTATCTCGACAGGCTCACATGCTACCCAGTGTACCTGGGGCATTGGAGGATTATGTGATTTGCCTAGGATCACAAGGAACAGTGGTGCTTCCTAGGATCAGTGCTTTTTTTGTAGGATAAAAGGTACTGGTACTCATGCAGGGCTGCCTTGGGGGCAGGGTCACTATTTATGGCTCTACCCCTAGAGTACCAAAATATACTTTCACTTTCACTACACTTACACTTTCACTACACTTTCATTTTCGGCGTCTCGTTATAAGTTTGATCAGATTGTTTACACCCTGAGACAGCAGACTCATGAAATGCTGGCCACCGTCGGTGTACCGATCAACTGAAGATAAGTTGAAAGTTTCTTTTTTCTATCAATTTGCATAGATAGCCCTGCTTAAGGTTTTTACACTTTGGGAGTGCAATGGAGGTTTTTTGCCAGTGAGGTTATCACCAACCACCTTGGACCACCATTGTGGTGGTGGGAGGGTCTCAGTCTGAGGCTTTTCCTCCATTTTTTGAAACACATCCCATTGAAACCAAAGCAGCACTATCTACATTGTATATGACATTCTTTGTATCTTTTTTGTGAAAGTGTATTTTGGAACATCATTGAGTTTTCACATATCCGAGCTCATTTTGCTATCTACCCCTAGAGTAGACATACCCTCTCTTCCGCTATATCTGCACACAGAAAAATCTCTTCAATCATTTAAATTGCATTTGAAAGCCTGTTATTTCAAACTGGCATTTGACCTTACTACTTAACACTTCAGTTTAGTTCTTCCTTTGATTTCTTCTTGCATTCCCCCCCCCCTTGTTTTTATCTTATTTGTTTTAAGGTATTTTACCTTATTTGTATATTGTAAACCAGGGGTGTCCAACCTGCGGCCTCGTGAAGTATTTTGTGTGGCCCCGGTCAAGGGCAATGCAGTGTTTCCTCTGCTGCCCCTGGGTGTTTACCCTCTTGCCGGCTCTCTCCTCTGTCTTGCTGCAGCGTGTGCGGCCTCAGAAACATTTTTTTCGGCCAATGCGGCCCAGGGAAGCCAAAACGTTGGACACCCCTGTTGTAAACCTTTCCTGCCCTTGATTGTCATTTTGTGTCTAGTATTTTTAATTGTACAGTATACATTTCCCTATTGTGGGTTTTTAAAAAAAATTATATCCCTTTGATTTTATCTGTAGTTAACCGCTTTGATTTGACTTTTTTTGTTAATATTGGTGGTATATCAAATAAAATAACTGTAACTATTCAAAAAATTTATCCAGAAATCTTAACTCTAACCATGGTCTTCCCCTCCGTATAATTCCCCCTAACCTCTCCTCTTCTCCAGATATCCTTTCTCGTCAAAACCTCAAGCATGTCAACTGCCTCCCAAATTGTACATTTACGGGAATTGCACTATCTCCTAATTGTACAGCTCCCCAAACTATAAATCTACTAGAATTGCACAATCCCCTAATTGTACAGCTCCCCAAATTGTAAATCTACTGGAATAGCCCAGTCATCTTTTCTGTATCCTATTCACTAAATTGTAATTCTCCAATCTTCTTGTAATTCTCCTGGAAATGTCCAGCTGTTTCTTTTGTAATCCGCCCAGAACTGCAAGGTATGGGTGGAATAGAAGCCATTAATGTAATGTAATGTAACTACCCTGAATCGATCTCGTCCTCACCCTCTCTCCTGTACTTTTTTCCCACTCCCCTGAATTTCTCCCTCTCCCACATCTTCCATCGTCTCTTCCTTTTCTGCCCTCCCTCGAATCTGAATCTTCCTTTACTTTCATAACCCCAACGGTGACAGAGTTCAAAAAAGCGTGGGATGAAAACAGAGGATCTAGAATCGGAAAATAATAGTAAATATTGAAGAACTAAGGCCGGTAATGGGCAGACTTGCATGGTCTGTGTCTGTATATGGCCATTTGTTTGAGGATGAGCTGGGGAGGGCTTCAATGGCTAGCATGGTATAGATGGGCTGGAGTGAGCTTTGATGGAGACTTCAGTAGTTGGAACCTAAGCACAGTACTGGGCAGAGCTATGGATTCTTGGCCAGAAATTTTTTAATTGAATCAGGATGGACCATTCGGGTCTTTATCTGCCGTCATCTACTATGTTACTATGTTTGTTCACACCATCCTGGATGTCTGTTGCAGATTTTGGTGGTATCTGCAGAGAGGCAAATCTTACCTGACAGCCCTGCAGCAATAACTTTTATAAAAATGTTAAAAATAACAGGCCCAAGAACAAAACCTTGTGGCATACCACTTTTAACATCCCTTTCCTCAGAGCGATCTTCATTGATCACTACCCTTTGTCGCTTTCCACTCAACCAGTTCCTGACCTAGCCCATCACTTTGAGACCCATCCTGAGGGCACTCAGTTTATTTATTAGACATCTGTGTGGAACACTTTCAAAGGCATTGTTAAAATCTAAATATACCACATCTAGCACTTCCTCTGTCCAATTCTCTGGTCACCCAGTCAAAGAAATTGATCAGATTTGTCTGACAATACCTACCTCTCATGTTGCCTCCGGTCCTGTAATTCACAGGATTCCAGAAACTTGACCATTCTCTGTTTTAAAAGTGTTTCCATTAATTTGCTTACCACAAAAGTCAGACTTACTGGCCTGTAATCCCCTACTTCTTCCTTACTTCAACTTTTGTGGAGAGGGACCATTCACCCTTCTCTAGTCCTCCGGTACCACTCATGACTCTAGGGACTCATTGAAAAGGTCAGTCAGCGGAGCCACCAGAGCCACTAGAACTTCCCTCTGAACTCTTCCAGTGGTTGTGGGTATGGTAGTACATAGGAAATACTATGCATGCCTAGCTCTGTAGAAACCCCCTGGGCTGACACAATGCAGTAACTTATTTAGGTGTAGCTCATTGTGTAGCTGTCATTAAAACTATATACAGGCTAGTGGCATCCTTTATAGACTGAAACAAGAGATTTAAATGTTTCACTCCAATCATATCAAAAGAAGAGAGCAGCAAGTATTGAACCAGTAGCTATTTTATCCTAAGAGGACAAGCAGGCAGCATATTCTCACATATGGGTGACATTATCCACGGAGCCTGGTAGAGACAGTATGAAAAGTGAACTGTCACTTTAAGTTTTAAGAAACTTCATGACTGCCTGCACTGCACATGCGCGACTGCCTTCCTGCCTGCTGAGGCTCACAGCACCTCAGTTCTTCGTTTTCCACGGAGCGAAGAAGTACTTTGGCTAGACTCCGTTCAGTCTTGAGTTTGCCTTCCCGCTTTCGCATATCTTTTCTTCTTTTTTCCTCGTATATTTCAGTGACATTTGATTTCATTATCGCTGAAGTATTTTTTCCATCTATGTAGAGAGTTTGACTGGTTTTAAAAAGTGTGGTAAGTGGTCTATTCAGTTGCAGACCCCCATAAATGGTGTCTACAGTATTCTAGGCCCTGAATATAAAATTGAAACTTGTTCTCGCTGTACAATTTAAAGTCCGCTCTCTTAAATCTCGTTACGCTCAGCAGGAGCAGTTTGGCGCACCCATGTATATTGATCAAATCTTCACAGGTATTGACATCGAAAGCTCTGGCAATCGACATCACAAGAGATTCAGCATTGGGGAAGCCAACAAAGCCACTCGCTTCCAAACAAGCTTCTCAGGTCTCCATAGCATCGAGATCCCTTGATGCAGCCCAAAAACAGGCGCTACTGCTCTCCAGCTTCGGCAGGTTGTCTCTCCTACATGGTGTGCATCCTCATCGAGGTCACCCACTCCAAGACAACCTGCTGCACCAATGGTACCTGCTGTTGAGCCATCAGTACCGAGTGCCCTTCTTTCAGGAAGAAACTCGAGTTCTTCCAGAGGGAGCTCAGTAATATATTCAAATTGCATTGCATGCCGGTGCTAGCATCAACTCCCTTAGTACTGACCCAGTTTAAGCATAGCATTACAAGGCCTCAAGGTACCGCTGTCAGCTATCCATTGGAGCATCGAACTCCTCAGGGATCTCCTGTGAGACATCATTCTTCTAGACCAGTGATTCCCAACCCTGTCCTGGAGGAACACCAGGCCAATCGGGTTTTCAGGCTAGCCCTAATGAATATGCATGAGAGAGATTTGCATATGATGGAAGTGATAGGCATGCAAATTTGCTTCATGCATATTCATTAGGGCTAGCCTGAAAACCCGATTGGCCTGGTGTTCCTCCAGGACAGGGTTGGGAACCACTGTTCTAGACGATGCTCGAGGCATCGATCTTCACATTGATATTCTCGCTCGTCTCACCAAGCATTGTTCTACTTCAAAGCACCGACACTCTTCTTCAGGACGATCAACTTCAAGATACCAACACATCTTCAACGTGTCAATCTCATGCTTCACTCATCGGTCCTCTTCATCAGATTGGTACCAAAGATGTTGACAATCTTCTCATAGACATATTCTCCTTGATATAATAGTATCTCCAAGTCTTCTATATGATTCAGACTTACGTTCAGGACTCATTGTTCAACTTACTTTATCTGCATGTGAGTCTTATGCATTCCTTTGGAATAGTCATCACAGAAAACACTTCCTAAAGGAAAATCTCCTTCAAGAGGACTTTTCTTTTACTAGCTACATTAGACAGCTGGGCAAGAGCCCTACCTATCAAATTGGAAGCTGACCGTGGTCATGTTGAGTACTTGTAAGTTACTGTTACAAGGCATTCGGTAGAGACACTTCTCAAAAATTGGGAACAACTTTAACAATTATAGTGGCTCCAAGAAAACTTGATTTTTTTATACAGAATCATTTCTTGTCCAGGGTTTGATAAGCCATAGCTAAAACATCAATCAACCCTTTAAAAACCTTCCAAAGCAAAAGTTATATGCCTCAAACACCTCCAGGACGTGAGGGATATACGATGGACAAATTTGGATAACGCCTTTAAGAATTCCATGCTAACAAACAAGATCCTTAATTACAATTTCTACATTTCGTGTTTTTAAAACTGGTAAGACAACTGCCTAACTTTGACCAGTATATTCCTTTACAGTACATTGTACAAGATTGTGCAAACTCTCTCACAATCTAGGCAGTATATAGCAAGGTCAGCCTATGATGCTTTTGAGATGTCATCTAGAGCATCAGCTGTGTCAGTGACTGAGACGTCTAGCTTGGTTAAGAGTTTCTGATATGGATATCAATCTACAGGGCTGGTTAGCCATTATGCCATGCTTAGGAGATAAGCTTTTTGGTGACTCCATCGAGGCAGCTACACAAAAAATTAACTGCATGAAACGAGTTGGAATTCTTTGGTCAGAACAAAGATTAAGCCTTCGATTTCAAGACAGTTGACCAAACCTTCTTATTCCTATCAAAGGTGATATACTACTAAACTTTCTGTTCCTAGACTGCGACTACAAAAGCAACAAAAGCAACAGTGGTCTCAGAAAGCCCAGACAGCAGCTCCTTAGAAGCCTACTCAGTCTTTTTTCACGCTTCTCAAGAGTATAGCTCCTATCTCAGCCTCTCCCTCATCCAATCGGAGGTCATCTGCAAATCTACCATCAGTGTTGGACTCTGATAACTGACTTGTGGGTTCTCAAAGTCATCGAGGGTTACTCTTCATTTTTTCACCATTCCTCCAGATAATCCTCCAACAGTCCTCTTTCAACCCACAGCAGATGTCCCTTCTTCAGGAAATAGTGGCTTCTGCTTCTAAATGCCCTAGAGGTAGTCTTCCCTTCCCCCCCCCCCCCCGAGAAATCAGAGGTTCTACTCAGCTATTTACTCATTCCAAAGAAGACAGGAGGTCTACATCCAATTCTCAACCTCCAAGACCTAAAATAAGTTCCTAGTCAAAAGAAAAATTTCAAATGTTATCCCTAGGAACTCTATAACCCATTATTGGATCAAAACAATTGACTCTGCTCTCTAGATCTAAAAGAAGCATTACAAACCTGCCAATTCATTCGACTTACACAAATGTTACTGAGATTTCAAATTGCCCATCAATTTTAATACAAGAGTTCTGCCCTTAGTCCTACTCTCCAAGATGTGTTCACAAAATGCCCTGTAGTAGTGGCAGCAGCTTTAAGGGATCTCTGACTTCTTCCCTATCTTGATGACTGGCTTCATAAAAGACGCCTCCTCACAGGGATGCTCTCAGCAACACAGTCCACAATCCTGTTTCTTCAATAATTAGGGTTCAAAGTCAACTTTCCATAATCTCAACTTCAACCCTCTCAAACTACAGTTCATCAGAGCCCTGCTGAATAACATCAAGTGAGGGTGTCTATCTCAACTAAGATAGGACCACCTAATTCAGGCTGTGCAGTCAAGCATACAATCTTCCGTCCATCTCAGCCAGACAAAATGATGAGACTATTGGCCATATGGCGTCTACGGTCCACATTACTCCCTTTGCGAGACTTCATCTCAGAACAGCTCAGTGGGTCTCTGGCGTCTCAAATGGTCTCAAACTTTATATCCGTTATCACAGAGCATTACAATCATATAATTGCTTTGTCAGTCTCTTCAGCGGTAGATGAATTTGTCAAATCTTTCCAAAGGGCTGCTGTTTCAAACTCCTCCACATCAGAAGGTCCTGACTGCAGATTCATCTATGTATGCTTCAAGATCTTATTTGGATGGTCTACGGACGAAAGGTCACTGGTCTGTGCAAGAACAGAAGCTTCACATAAACCTCTTGGAACTCAAGAGCATTTCGTAATGCTCTGAAGACTTCAATATAATATATCCAATCACGTCCTGGTCCGTACAATCAAGTTGCAATGTATTACATAAACAAGCAAGGAGGGACGGGTTCTCGGACTCTCTGCCAGGAAGCTGAGAAGATTTGGACCTGGGCAATTGCTCAAAACAAATACACTTGCTGCCAAACTCAGCAGATATCTTCAAACCGCAGCGAGTGGACACTTCACTCCAAAGTCTTGCATCAGATATTTTCTCTTGGGGGGACTTCTCAGTTAGACTTATTTGCATCCCTTAGCAATCACAAACTGCCTCAATTATGTTCCAAGCAATATTCTCATCGAGATGCCTTCCTCCTGGATTGGATGGGCAAGTTCTTTTATGCTTTCCTTCCGATTCCTCTCATTCTCAAAACACTGGTCAAGCTCAAGCAAGAATTGGCTACAATGATCCTCATAGCCCCTTGGTGGCCCAGACAATCGTGGTACTCCCTTCTACTTCAACTCAAGGTCAAAGATCTGATAACCCTATAGGTCTTTCCATTTCTTCTAACTCAGAGTCAAGGATCTCTTTAACATCCCAATCTTCAGTCCTTGCACCTGACAGTTTGGTATCTCTGTCTCACTTCACCAGAAGCTGATCTCTCTAATTCCATTAGCTCATTTTAGAAGCATCCAGAAAACACAGCAGTGCTACCAACAAAAATGGACACTGTTTTCAGCTTGGTGTGATCTTCATCAAAATGCTTCTTTCTCTTCCATTCCTTTAGTGTTTGAATACCTTTTACACTTATCCAACTCAGGTCTTAAAACTACTTCAGTCAGAGCTCACCTTAGTGCTATCAGTGCAGTTCATCCTCTGGTTTTCAGATTTATGAAAGGCCTTTAACATCAAACCTCTTCTTAAACCGCCTCCAGTGGTTTGGGATCTTAATGTGGTTCTCTCCAGATTGATGAAACCTCCATTTGAACCAATTTCTTCTGCTCATCTTAAATATCTCACTTGGAAAATGATATTTCTAATCGTCGTCATTTCTGCTTGTAGAATGGAGCAAGCTTCAAGCAATTAGTAGTGGATCCACCTTTACAGTGTTTCACCATGATACGGTTGTTTTCTGCACTCATTCCGAAATTCTTGCAAAAAAGTGGTTACGGAATTTAATTTAAATCAATCGATTGAGGCTTCGGAAAGAAAACTGGAAGTACATTCTCACTCTGGAGAAGCAGCTCTTCATACCTTGGACTGCAAACAAGCATTAGCTTATTACTTACAAAGGACTCAATCTCACAGGACATCTCCTCAACTGTTCATCTCCTTTGATCCCAACAGATTGGGCCGCCCAGTAACCAAGAGAACTATTTCTGCATGGCTTGCGGCCTGTATTTCCTTCTGCTATGCTCAGGCTGGGCTGCAGCTCAGGGGGTGTGTAACAGCACATAAAGTCCGAGCTAAGGCAGCTTCAGTTGCATTCTTGTGTTCTACTCCCATTGATGAAATCTGCAAAGCAGCTACTTGGTCCTCAGTTCACACGTTCACATCTCACTACTGTCTGGAATCATATTTCAGATGAGACTAGTGCTTTGGCCAAGCAGTTTTACAAAATTTATTTTCTTAAAGACTAACTCTCCCTCCATCCCTCTGTAGTAAGCTGGGAGTCCTCCTATATGTGAGAATATGCCGCCTGCTTCTCCTAGGATAAAGCACAGTTACTTATCGTAACAGGTGTTATACGGGGACAGCAGGCAGATATTCTCACAACCCTCCCACCCCCCCGGTTGGCTTCTTAGCTTGCTAATGGAACTGAGGTGCCGTGAGCCTCAGCAGGCGGGTGTGGGCAGTCACAAAGTTTCTTAAAACTTAGTAACAGTTCACTTTTCATACTGTCTGTACTGGGCTCCATGGATGACATCACCCATATGTGAGAATATCTGCCTGCTGTCCCTTGATAACACCTGTTACGGTAAGTAACTGTGCTTTTTTAAAATTCTTTAATTGAAAACCACCTTCAAGTGGAATTTAGATACAAAACACTTCATATAATACTCTGTATGCTTAACATATTTCAGCACTATGCCTGCTTTAGGGGCAAATTTCAAGGTATAACCAGACAATTCATCTAAAAATAGGGGACTAAAAATGGGGATAGGAGGGTCTTGCAATACCATTTATACTTTGAAAAAAGACCGAGACAAAAACAGACAATACCCATAAAAGTCCCCCAAGCATAGAACAAAAACTTTACTACACTTTAGAGATGCACATATAGAGGTATCCAGCCCCTGACGTAAATCATAAAAGTATTATCAGAACAAGTAAGATGTGGAAATACAGTGGTGTGCAAAAGTCTTGAACCACTTGTGAATTTTGCATTCTTTCACCTTTCTGACCCTTTTTAAATTTCTTTCTTGACCCAATAGATTTGGCTGTTATAATCAACTGATCACTTGTTTCTAATTTTACAATTTAGTTTATACTGGAACATAGTTACTATAACTTTTACAGATCACGCTTCAAAACTGGATCAAGATTGTCCAATTGGTTGGCACATGTTATTTCTAACCAATCAGGAGGCTACCTGCCTCAGTCAGTCACAATCCAGACATCTAGGTAACATGGCCGTTATAAAATGTGCAGGCTTATTGGGTTTCATATACTTCTGCATCAAACATGAACAAGACTCGTAACCTGACGTTGAAAGAGCGTGTTTGTGTATCAGTGAGTGAGGAAAGATTTTTGTGGTGCCAGATCACTATCGAGGTCAGCTGGTCACAGCACAGTAGTAAAATTGTACAAAAGAAAGCGACAAGTTCAGTGGTAGACAAGCCTCTGTCCGGTCATCCACATGCATTGACATCATATCAAGACTCTGCACTTCAACAGATTTCATTGATCAATTGCAAGTTGACATCACCTCAGCTACTGTGTGAGTAGCCAGACAAGTGTAATGTCAATGTCAGCTCATCAACAGTTCTTCACTGGTGCCTACAGTTTGGTTTGCAGGGCTGCAAAGCATGCAACAAGCCACTGATGACTGACATCCAAAGGCGCAACTGGATCAAGTGGGTGCGGAGCACTCAAACTGGAGATATGAAATGTAGGAAAAGTTGCTTTTCAGCGATGAAAACACCTTCTGCCTGTTTGGTAACTAGGCCCACACCTACGTGAGGAGGTTTCCTGGAGAGGAGTTCAAGCCTGAATGCCTCAACCTCACTATGCAGCATCCTTTGAAGGTCATGGTCTGGGGCTGCATGGCTACCAGTGGCATTGAATGTCTGTACATTGTCAATGGAATGGTCAACGGGACCAAGAACTGTATATTACAATACTTCAAAAATGCATGGTGCCATCAGTTCAGCAGCTGTTTCCAGACCAGTTCCTGTTAAAGATGACAATGCACCTTGCCATTGCTTTAAACAGGTGATCAACTGGAAGCGTCGGTACAGAATCGAGTCAATCGACTGGCCTGCACAATCTCCAGATCTGAATCCATTAGAGATCTTGTGGCACAAGGCCTGGGAGATATCCGAGACATCCAGCATCAAAATGTGAGTTGATTGAATCACTCATTGCAGTCTGAAACCATGTTGGTCACCCATTATCACCTCAGACTGGTTCACTCAATGCTGACACGGTGCAGACAGGTGATCAATAACAGAGGGTGACCCACCAAATACAGAGCCATCGCTGACGCACAAAACGTTCTTTTTCAAGGCAACCTATATGAATATGAAGGATAGATGTTGCTTGTATGTACTTTTTTGGGCAGCGAAATATATTAACGTGGCAACTTTAATAAACTCAGAAATTTAAGGTCAAGCTAGAATAAAAAGATGATTCTAAAAGCCAAATGTATCCCTTATAACGAATATTTGGGTTTTAACTTTTTACATTTATTGCTGAATGTTTAATTGATAAGATGTCTATCCATTGTCTGTTCATATCCATTCGACTAAAGGGCGATTAGTGTATTATGTGTGTAATCAATATGTTAACAGCAGTTTTATGCGGTATATAAACTTTTAAATATGGTACACAGACAAATCTATTGGGTGAACAAAGAAACTAAAAGGTTAGAAAGTTGAAAAAGCAAAATTCAGAAGTGGTTCCAGACTTTTGCACACTACTGTATCTGTATAATTTACATAAGAAATTAGCATATAAGAACAAACAAAGTAAAAAAACACAATGATTAAAAACCAGGTAAAATACTGTAAAAATCTGAAATACTGTGAGGTAAAGTGAGGTCCATAAACACCTCTGGATTCCTATGGGGGTAAAAACCTTAAAATCTGATTAAGGGGCCCTTTACTAAGCTATGGTAAGCACTAACTTGTGCGTAGTACAGGTTAAAATCTAATATCGCTGGGGGTGAAGAGTAGGCATGCTCATTACTAATTGATTAATGCAGCTACGTCACCATGCACTAACCAGTTAGCATGGGAACCTTTACTGACACCTGCTTTCTAGGTGGTAAGGGATCCCGCGCTAATGGCCATGTGCTAATTGGGAAAATAATAATAATAATAACTTTATTTTTGTATACTGCAATACCATAAAACAGTTCAGAGCGGTTTACAGGAGAAGAGACTGTACATTTATAGCGAAGATGCAGAGTCGGATTAACGAGGGTAAAGTAACCAGTAACAGTAACAATTAAAATTAAAAGTAAGATAGGTTCTTAGAAATTCCCTTACCGTCCCGAAGGCTCACAATCTAACTAAAGTACCTGGAGAATAACAAAGAAGTGAAAAATAGAGAGAGAGGAAAAATAAGAAATAAACATTCTAACAAGACTACATTGATCTAAAATACTTTGGAAGGATGAAGAGAGGAGAGAAAGGAATATATACAGTTACAAGGGAGTGCAGGATGAGGATAGTAAGATCCGGGGAAGAAGAGGTATATAGGTGAGGAAGGAGAGGAAAGGAAGGAAGGATGGGGTTAGAGAAATTTATCAAAGAGGTAAGCTTTGAGAGATTTTCTGAAGGATAGGTAGGATGGGGCAAGAGAGATGAGGGTGGTAAGGCAATCATTCCATTTGCCAGCTTGAAAAGAGAGGCCTGTGGCCATTGAGAAAATTGAAAATTCAAGCTTAGTAAAAGGACCTTTAAAAATTTGTTAAAATTTTAAAGGTATTCAAATACTTTGGGGACTTTAAGGTAAGTGTTCAAAGGGTAAAAAAAGCTATGAATGTGTTTAAAATACTCAAAGTCCCTCAAAATGACATTACTGGGGGGGGGGGGGTTAAAAAAAATGAAAGCATTAAACGCTAAAAAACCCCATAAAGCACCTTTTTTATTTTTTTAAATAAGAGGACCAGGAATTAGTTAAAACAAATTTTTCCATTTAAAACAAATCATATGGAATATATCAAGATTTAGGGCCTTTTTAATGAAGCCGTTTAGTGCAGGCCACTGTGGTAACTGCCCCAAAGCCCATAGGGATTTAAAGGGTTTGGGGGCCTTGCTGCTCAGCAGCTGCTAGCATGGCTTTGTAAAAAAAAAAAAAAAGGGGGGGGGGTTAGTTAACAGATGTTCGCAGAATGGGATGATTTTTAGTTTTCATTATCTTTTTTCTAAATAACTAATGTCTTTTGAGCTCCCTTCAATTAGAATGTTAAAAAAACTGTCTTGATAGGAAAAAGATTTAACAGATTTATAGGACTCGAGTCTTTTTTTACCACCAGAAAATTGAATGTCACACAATTACGAAGATACCTGTCGTCTCTTAATGTAAGTTGAATAAGATTGACCCTTCCTGGCAGGATGTGGATTTACAAATAATTTCCTGGGTGAAGTGTATTAAAGATATTGGGGCCCAGGACTTTAAAGTGTTGATCTGCTGGGGTTAATGGAAATTTGGGGGGGCACTTTTTGTAACTTTATTTAATTCTTTTAGTTGTATTTGTGGATTTGGGTCTAATTTAGTGGAGTTTTGATTAGTCAGTTTTTTGAAGAACAGGGTTTTTTCTCCAATAATATGTTTGTTTGTTTTTTGCTGTTCTGTTTTTCCCAATTATTTAAGATAAGCTGATAACAAATGGGCTTTATAATAACAAATGGGCTTCAGATTTAAACAGTCACAAATTTAAATGTTTAAATGTCTGTTTTTGGAGCTTGTATTTCAGTCCTGTGCCTTCCCACATTGTGTCAAATGTTTTTGCATTTAGATTTAAGGGGTGAAAGTTTGCTCCCCTGAGTTGAATAAGATCAATCATATTTAAGATTATATATGGGATTGCGCCATTTAAATTTCACCCTGGCTTCTTTTGGAAAGCAGTTCAAATATTAAAAAAGGTATTTTGTCACACTTTTGAGCTGACCACTGTATTCTGGATTGTTTAACTTTTTAAAGTTGTCTTTGAACAGTCCACATAGACACAATTGCAGTAATCTAATTGTGATAACCGTTGCACTTACAAAATAAATGTTGGTAATTCAAAATATTTCCCAATCCTTCTCAATTTTCTTAAACCTTTTTATCAAATTGTTTACTTGTGATTCCATCAATATATCTATCTGTGAGCACACATCTAGTTTGGCACATAAAAGTTTAAAGGCCATACAGATCACTTTTACGCATGTACACCTACAAATAAACTTGCATACAGTTGGTTTGTGTGCATAAAGTTCTAGCACACAATAGTACACATACAAAGAATAGGTGAAATAAAAACAGAAAAGTGCATTAAAATCAGGAAAAATTTGTTTAAAATTATTAATCTAAACTTTTTTTTTTTTTAAAGGTTAAGTTAGAAAATAAAAAGAACATACACTAAGGGGTATGTCTGCTAAAGGGTGCTAAACTCTGTGCTTAGCCCATGTGAAAATGCTATCACAAAGCACTTTAAAGCCAGGTACTTGTGACTTGAATTGGCCACTGTTGGAAACAGGATACTGGACTTGATTGGCCTTTGGTCTGCCCCAACATGTCAAATAATAATAACAGTTTACATACCGCAGGACCGTGAAGTTCTATGCGGTTTACAATGATTAGAAATATTACAGATTGAATGAAATTAACAAAGTATAGTCTTATGTTAACTAACCCGTTTGCACAAGGTAAGAGGATCTCTTAAGAAGCTGGGGGCTCTTAAGAATCCCTGTGGGCTTCGGTGCATTTAGTGCATCAGCTTGTACTATTGGGCTTGATAAAAGGCCCTAACTATGCTGTATCTTTTTGTATTCATTTTCTGGAAATAGAGTGTAAGGTAGAGAATGGGCTTGGACTTGCTATCTGATTACCACATGCTAACTGGTTAGCTCATCCATAACATGGGAGCCCTTAGTGAACAATGCACAACCTGAAAAAGAAATACTGGAAATGGCTTGATTCCTAGATACGCTAGAAATGGGCTTAGCACATGGAAAAGTCCTACGTTAATACACACTAAGCTCATTTGCTAGTGCATTTTAGTACACATACCCCCAAGTGTTACTCTTCAAATTGCATAATAGCTATTTCATCATGGTAATGTGGAAAGCCAAGGAAGCTGCCACATCTACTATATAATAATAATAATAATAAAAAAAATTATCCTAACAGCCAATTTTGGCCATAAGCTTAAAGGACCATAATTGTAGCTTTTAAGTCTTCATTGACAGCAGTCTCACACTGCAGGAATTTTCCACCTGCAGTAACATAAGGAACCACAAATACTTTGTCAAATACACTTTGAAGGAAGTACTTTTTGAGTGTATTTAGATTGTTGCAGTAAGTCTTTAAAAAATCAAGTCCTCAAAAGTCTTGCAGGTTCAGTACCCAGTTTTTGTACAAGTTGAGGCCTTTAAATTTGACTTGAGTTAAAATCCCAGATAATAGGCAGTGGCATGCTGTCAGGGCTTTCGGTGAATCCCCATGTTTTTGGTTGGTTGGGGGTTTTTTTACCTTTTGCTTGATGCAGTTTGATTTGTTGAGCAGGTAGCCTTCTTAACCAGTCAAACTGCAACAAACAAAAAGTAACCCCCCCGCCCGCCTGTCCAAAAAACAAACAAGCCCAAAAAAGGGCTCTAGGGCTTGGGATTCACCTAACTCCCTGAAGGCCCTGGCAGTACTGCTCTGAATTTGATTGTTTGAGCAGCTTCTTTCTGCCTGCTCAACCACTCAAATTCAGAGCAGTGCCCTCAGGGCCTTCAAGGGATTGGGTAAATCCCCTGAAGGCCTAACCATATGCCATTAAGAAATGATGCTGTCTAATTTTTTTTGTGTGTGTATTGCTTGCAAGCTTGAAGGGTAAGGTTCAGGCCTGTGAGATACACCCTTTCTATTGTACAACCAAAGCAGTTTGCATATTATATGTAGGTATTTTTTCTGTCCCCTTTCTCTTTCTGGGCCTGATTCTATAAATGGTGCCTGTTAGGCCCCCTAATCATCAAGGATGCCTAACTAAAATTTGTATGCAACTTAATTGTTTTTTAATGGGTTAAATGGCATGGTAGTTGACCACAACATTAAAAATCCATTGAAATCATTTTTTAAAACTGGTAATTGAGGTTGCGTACAGATATCCACGCAGCACTTAGTGATTCCTAATCTGAAAATGATTAGGGGCAGAGAACAGGTGTGGTAGTCTTAAGCATCACTAGGCATCTGAGGTAGGTGCCAGTAAATAAAGCCAGATAAAACTTGGCCTAATATACCAGCGTCTACCTCTAAGAGACCTAGCATTGCCTTAGTTTCCTTAGGCACTGCTAGATGTGATTCTGTAAATGGTGCTGTGCGGTTTAGGCGCTGCTAGGCACTGTTTATATAATCAGGCTCTCTACACAAAACTAGAGCACTATAATTTCCTCTTTTTTTTTCATCTATTTTTTTCTTAGCCAGAGCAGATCAGTTGCTTGTGGCTTACTGTGGTATTGTTTTTTTTTGTTTGTTTTTTATCCTTTTTTTTTTTTTTTTTGCCAGTATTTACTGGCTTGCTTGGACCAAATGTAGGATACAGTCTACTTGGAGCTGTTTCTCATACACTAATTTTACCACTAGGTGGCTCTATTGTATTACTTTACTATAATATGCTTTTCACAAAGCACTAGATTCTACTGTACATGTGGTACTGGGGGAAAGTGCTGAGCACTATTCTATAAATGGTGCTCAAGTATGTGCTGTCTATAGAATAGCATTGGCAGCCCTGTTTGACTTTAGGCATAGCCATTGACACCAATGGAAATATGGTGCAAATCCTTGTGCCTAAATTAGTGTGAATGCTCCCCTTATTCTATAGCTAAATGTTTAACTTAGAGGATTGCTCTCATCTACCTAGGAACTACACTTCTTCCTCCGAATCTGCAGTTTCAGCATCCGCAAATTTGGTTATTTGCGATTTATGGTGCGAGTCCATTTTCATTTTTCAGGCTATTTTTAAGCCCTCTTAGACTCCTCCTTGAGCCTTATCTGGTGGTCTAGCAGGTTTTTGGGGCAGGAGCAATCCTTGAGACTATGACGGGAGCTCGCAGCAGCCATTTCCTATGTGTGATCTGCACGGGGCAGGAGCGTAGGAAGATCGCTCCTGCCCAAAAAACCCACTAGACCACCAGGTAAGGCTTTTGGGATGCCGTGGGGAAGCAGGGGGTGGGTCAGAGCCGGCCCGAATATTATTCGTGATTTTTAATATTTGCAGGCCGGCTCACCCCTAACCCCTGTGGATACAGAGGGAGAAGTGTATTTCTGTACTCCTTTTTAAACTAGTGCATAAAACTTATGCACAAATTCTGTGCCTAAATTTACATGTGCATATTAAAATCCAATGCCCGGATTCTCAAATCAGAACCAATCGCATGTCAGTCATGCATTGGTTCTAGTTTCGGGCCACGTTCAGTAGTAATATTTCAGTTCAACGCAGTTAACAATCAAGAGACTATACAAGCACAGTAAGGGTAATAAGTGCCTTAACAATTTTGCGCGCACTAAAAGCCTGATGCATATAATTCTCCAGTTTGTATGACTGCTCCCCCTCCCTATGTTTCCTTTTCGCAGGGTTCCATACTGTGCCTGGATTTTCAGCAGGTTCTCACTCATGTCTTATTGTTTGTTTATACCAGGGTTAGGGAACTCTGGTCCTCGAGAGCCGTATTCCAGTCGGGTTTTCAGGATTTCCCCAATGAATATGCATTGAAAGCAGTGCATGCAAATAGATCTCATGCATATTCATTGGGGAAATCCAGAAAACCCGACTGGAATACGGCTCTCGAGGACCGGAGTTCCTTACCCCTGGTTTATACATTCTAACTTGTTCACACTTTTACTTCTATTTACTATTTTTTGAGGAAAGGGTATCTTTATTCCTTCGCATTGTGGTCCATCTTCTCTCTATCTAGAATGATTTGTCTTTTTCAAGGCTGACTCAAACAACATTGTCTCGCTATGTAGGGAAAATACCCAAGGATTCTGGACCTATTCAGCAAAGGAATTGTTTAGTATCATACCGTACTAGATTCAAGAATAGCAGTCCATACTCTGGTATATGCATTAGTATTTTTAGAATCTGAAGGCATTTGAGATTTCTCTTAGTGGGTGAAAGGGACAAATTTCTTGCTACACTTGGCCCATGCATCTCTGGAAGGGTATTGTTGATAGCAGCTGAGGCTAGAAAGCTGATATGTCTGAATATTGGGTCTGAGGAAAGATGTGCCATGCATTAAAAAAAAATCTGTTGGAAAATAAATTGAAGGAAACAATGGACCTGATTAAAGATAACTGCTTTATTCCTGCTATTGCTTGCTTCAGCTTTATTGGAACAGTACACAGAGGCTTGATAACACTTGTTTTTTGCCTTTGGTTTTTGTTATTGCCACAGTTTGTAGACCAATTAGCATCAAGTTCTTTATTAAAATATCTGACGTAACTCTATTGTCCTCGGGCTGTCAGGGGTAACATGTTAAGACTACAATCAAGCATAAATAAGATACACAATTAGATAACATATATAATTAAATTCTATAGTTTAAAAAGCAATATAATTCAATAATGCAAATTACAAGAGTCATTTCATAAATTAATGCACAGGTTGGCAACATTGGGCAATGGATGATGCAATTGCAGTAAACCTTGTTTCACTTTCACTTAAGTGCTTGAAGCAGCAGGATGTGTGCTTAGGAGCTCTGTAGTGTACATAGTGTGGCTGTGACAAGTGTGGGAAATAGAGATTGCAGGTGTCTTGGGTTCTGTGTCTGTTGACGATCAGAGGTCATAATTAAGATTGAAACTACGTGGCAAAAACCCAACAGAAATCCACAGTGTGTTACGTGAAGTTTGTGGTGAGTTAACAGTGGACCTAGTACAGTCTCTCGGTGGGCAACTCATTTTCAAAGTGGTTGTGTAAGCATAGATGATGCAAAACC
Source organism: Geotrypetes seraphini (assembly GCF_902459505.1). NCBI lineage: Eukaryota > Metazoa > Chordata > Amphibia > Gymnophiona > Dermophiidae > Geotrypetes > Geotrypetes seraphini. Next base: position 20,416,084 of record NC_047098.1, read on the forward strand.
AGGAAGGTCGAAATCAACAACCATTGAACAATGTGTGAAACTCGTGGTTGATGCTCTTGAACAAGATCGTCGTGTGACATGCGAGGAACTTTTTGAAACCACAGGGATTCCACCGACATCAGTATACCAAATTCTGACAAATGATTTGAAAAAGAGAAAAATTTCTGTACGATGGGTCCCCCACTTCTTGACTGCTGAACAGCAGCAGAGATGCCTGGACAATGCAACCGTGCTGAAACAAAGATTTGACATTGAAGGTCAGGAATTCTTGAATCGCTTTGTTGCTATTGATGAAACGTGGGTCAGAGACTTTGAGCCGGAGCTGAAATCAGTCCAACAAGTAGAGAGCTCCATCTTCCCACGACCAAAAAAATTTTGATGAGCTCAATCAAAAGTCAAACAAATGATGATGTTTGCTTATGATCATGAAGGCATCATCATCACAGATAAAGTTCCATGTAGAAGAAGTATCACAGCAGTGTATTATCATGATTTTTTTGCAAAAAATGCACAAAACCCGACCTCGGTTGCTCTTGGCTGGGCCACTCATTCTTCACGATAACGCTCACCCGCACATAGGGAATGTCATTGCAAAACTATGTGAATACGGCTGGGAGGTGCTACTTCATGCTTCCTAAAGTCCAGGCATGAGTCCACCAGACTTCGACTTTTTTCCAAAGTTGAAACAACCTATGCGTGGACATTGTTTTGCATCTCTGTAAGAGCTTTCTTCCACTGTTATCCGAGCCATTCGACAACTGAATAAAAATGGTGTCTTAGATGGAATAATGAAACTTCCCGGACTTTGGGACTCGGTCATTGCAAAGCAGGGAGACTATATTGAAGAATTGTAAAGAAATACTTAAAGAAAAAAAATAAACATATAAAAAAAAAATAGTGTGCATTATTTATGAAATGACCCTCGTATAACAAAGTTAAAAAAAAACAAACTTGCAACAATTCCATAAAATCAAAATATTTGATTCAATTTTAAAATATTAAATCATAATTTCATAATCATATTTTAGTAACTAACTCAGTCTTAAATGATGTCCCAAAAAAGTTGGTGGTATTACTATACATCTTAAAAAATAAAATTAGAAAAAAATTCAAGTCATCAAAACATCCATATTCTCTGAAAATAAGGCTCTACAGCAAGAAAGTCCTCACAATGGAAAAGATGAGATGTCTCTCATACATTTAAAATGAATATTTAAGACAAACTGCCATATCAGCTCTATTCCAAATGGTTTCACCCTCTTCAGGTTTCTTTATTATTATTATTATTATTATTAGGTTCTTATATCCCGCCATACCCAAAGAGTTCTAGGCGGTTCACATCCGTTACATTAGGATCCGGTCTGAACACGGATTTACAAAAATTTTGTCGGAATTGCAGGTAGCGCGGAAGGAGGCAAAGTAGTTTTAGCACAGGTTTATCATAGTTGGGTTAGAAGATAAAAAGGAGGGAGTGGGAAACCAGAAGAGGGGGGGGGGGGGGGGGGGGGTGGGGGGGTTGGAGTGTATGCGGGGAGTAAGGACTAAGGGTCTTGTTCGCGGAAGAGGTGTGTTTTGAGAAGTTTTCTGAAGTCTAGGTAGGTCGGGGCCTCTAGCATCATTTGGGCTAGCCAAGGGTTCAGCTTGGCCGCCTGGAAGGCGAAGGTTTTGTCGATGAATCTTTTGAGCTGGCATGATTTTATGGAGGGGAAGGTAAACAACTGGATTCTGCGGGATTTCTTGTTGGTGCAATACATATTGAAATGTGGGGAGAGGTATTTTGGTGAGAGACCAAATACTGTCTTGTAACAGATGCAGGCGAACTTGAAGAGGACTCGGGATTCGAAGGGTAGCCAGTGCAGTTGGTGGTAGAAGGGGGTGATGTGTTCCCATTTGTTCAGGCCGAAAATGAGGCGGACAGCTGTATTTTGAATCAGTTTTAGTCTTCTGGTGATTTTCTTTGTGGAGCTTAGGTAAATGATATTGCAATAATCCAGTATGCTAAGGATAGAGGATTGAACTAATAGTCGAAATGCAGTGTCATCGAAGTATTTCTTTATGGTACGGAGTTTCCAGAGTGCTGAAAGGCCTTTCTTGACAGGAGCATCATACTAAAAACACAAGTATAAACTAAAACAGTACATCAAAATATCAATCCAGTCACAGCTCATCTCGCAACCGAGGCAAGATGCTGGCATACAACAAACACAAACACACAAAAAAAACCAAGCCAGTGCATGCATACCAACCCCCCACAGCAACGCGGCAGAGGAACACCCGGACGTGAGAAAGCCGCAATGGGGCCTATGTTGCTGACGATGCGGTTTGTTATAAGGTACTGTATTTCGGTCTTGCAGTCAGGGTTCGGATGGGTGGGAGAGATGAAAAGGTCAGCAGGGAGGGGGGTGCGTGGGGGGATGAGAGGGATTAAAAAATGCTCCACAGGGGGAATGGGAGGAAGGGAGGGATATAAGCTGCAAGGGTTCTGCTGCACAAGGGGAGGGAGGGATATAGGCTGTAAGGGTTCTGCACAGGGGGATGGAAGGGATAGAAAGATACTGGGCAAGGGGATGGGTGAGAGGGGAGGAAAGATGCTGCACATGTGGGGGAGGGGGAGGGAGAGGAAGGGAGAGATAATCTTTGTACATGAAGAAAAATAAGACCTAGTGCCTTTTTTTGGGCCCAAAATTAATATAAGACACTGTCTTATTTTCGGGGAAACACGGTAGCACTGCAGGCCTTCGAAAAGTCCCTGGAAGGCAAAGTAGTCAGGGCTTTCTTGAACACTGCTACAGCACCAAGAGTAGTACTCTGTTAAAACTGAAGGCCCAATTGTTTCATTGGGTGGAAACTCGCCTAGAATCCATATCGGCAGCGCATTTAGTGGGTGTGAACAAAGTGGATTCTGACTTTCTCAGTTGCCACACCCTGGCTCCAGGGGAATGGGGTTTGGACCAGAAAGCTTCAACAGCATTGTAAAGCACTGGGAATGTCTGGTAATTGACTTGATGTCAGCAGACAACCAGAGAGTCTCTCAGTACTTCAGCTGACAAATCTAGCCGGGAAGCGCTGGTGTGAACGCCTTAGTCCAGCCTTGACCAGCAAAAGAGCTGTTATACACGCTTCCCTCGTGGCCAGTGTTATGCAGGGTTGGCCATGCCATCCATGGCACATGAGTCTAGTGCAGCTACAGTGGGACAGATGTCTCAGGCTACCACTACTCCCAACAGTTATCACAGGGACCAATTGTCCTGGAGAATCCAGAACGCTATGGGCTTATGGCCTGGCTGTTGAGCACGCTGCCTTAGCTTAGAAAGGATATTCAGAGGGGGTCATAGCTACCCTTCTATGATCAAGAAGCCAGTGACTGTCACAGCTTATGCTAAGTCTTGGAAGACTTTTTCAGTGCTGGTGTATTGATCAGAAGATGGAGCCATATACATAGAAACATGATGGCAGATAAAGGCCAAAAGGCCCATCTGCAGTAACCATTATCTCTTCCTCTCTCTGAGAGATCCCACATGTCTATCCCATGCTTTCTTGAATTCAGTCACATGCATCTACCACTCTTTCTATAAAAAAGTATTTCCTTAGATTACTCCTGAGCCTATCATCTCTTAACTTCATCCTATGCCCTCTCATTCTAGAGCTTCCTTTCAAATGAAAGTTTCTTGACTCATGCGCATTTATGCCACATAGGTATTTAAATGACTCCCCTGCCTCTCCCGCATTTCCTCCAAAGGATACATATTGAGATCTTTAAGACTGTCCCCATACGTCTTATGATATCCATGCACCATTTTAGTAGCCTTCCTCTGGACCAACTCCATCCTTTTTATATCTTCTTGAAGGTACAGTCTCCTGTATTGTGTATATTCTACAATACAATATTCTAAATGAAATCTCACCAGAGTCTTATACAGGGGTATCAAGACCTCCTTTTTCCTATTGGCCATACTTCTTCCTAGGCACTCTAGCATCCTTCTAGCTTTCACCGTCAACTTTTCACCCTGTTTGGCCACCTTAAGATCATCACATACAATCACACCCAAGTCCTGTTCTTCTGTTGTACATAAAAGTTCTTCACCCCTAAACTGTATTGTTCCTTTGGGGTTTTGCAGTCCAAATGCATGACCTTGCATTTCTTAGCACTAAATTTTAGCTGCCAAATTTCAGACCATTCTTCAAGCTTCACCAGGTCTTTCTTCGTTATTTACACCATCCGGCGTGTCTACTCTATTGCAGATTTTGGTATCGTATGCAAAGAGGCAAATCTTACCCAACAACCCTTCAGCATATTGTTTATAAAAATGTTAAAAAGAACAGGCCCTAGAACAAAACCTTGAGGCACACCACTGATAACATCCCTTTCCTCAGAGCGATCTCCATTGATCACTACCCTCTGTCGCCTTCCACTCAACCAGTTCTTGACCCAGCCCGTCACTTTGGGACCCATCCCGAGGGCACTCAGTTTGTGTTTTAGACATCTGTGTGGAACCCTGTCAAAGGCTTTGCTAAAATCTAAATATACCAAGTTTATTCAAGTTTAAAGTGTGGTGAATGCTGTAGTGCTGGTGTGGTTCTGATTTGTACTAGCAAAGAAAAGGAGTGAGGGAGATAGAAAATGCAGAAGTATTGGGGGGAGGGGAATCACGGGAGTGTTGTGTACACACATTCCACAATTTACCTCACCCTACTTCTCACTTCCGAAGTGGGGGAGAAAAGTTGTAGAGTGCCATTGAGTGGAGTAGTATTGCCTACTTCCTAGCAATGTTACTGATAATGCTGGGAGCTATAACATAACATCATACTTCTTAACCGCGTAACCATGAGTTCTACATGGTTTATAAAAGATTATAAACTAAAAACTATTTAAGAATGACAGAAATTATTTGGCAAAGTATTTTGAAAAGAGATAAGTTTTCAGTTGAGTTCAAAAGTAGACAAGATGTCCCAGAGACTATGCTTTTGTTTGAGCAATTCTAAAATGATTTTTCGGTAAAAAGCCACTTGCGCCACAGGTTGCTCCCAGGAATCAAGAGTAACTTCAGCTTGTGTAGCTGATCTATTCTGCCTGTCAATGGAAAAAGCAGAGCTGCTCCTTGTGACCCTGGGCAAGTCACTTAATTCTCTAGTGCCCATCACTTTGAATGTCAGCAAAACAACCAAAAAGCAGTATACAAGTCCCATTCCCTGTAACAAGGATTCTGTGTAAGCAGCTGAATAGATACATATCCATTCCAAATCATTGCCTCCTACACTTAATTTTAAACTAAGGGAGGGGGTCATGAGGGAAGGGACTGCACGGGAATTCGGCACATGTTTAGAAAACCCGATAGTTTTTCTGAGCTCTGAGAGCCACCCATAATGTCATCTTGTGTGTGATTTTCTTCTGTTGTCTACTCTACAGCAAAACTCTTATAGGTAAGCAACTTCAGTTCTTTCTTAAAAAAATAAAATTCTGCTACTAGTTCTATATTTTAAAAATGAAGTGTATCTTTATATAGTTGAGGAAATTACAGTATTTTAAAAAATTTTCTTGGCTCTTTAGCCTGAAGAAAATGAAGAAACTTTCAACTCAAATACAATCTCTATTGGTCTCTACTACAAGCCTTCATTTAAAACTGAGGAGTTGGTTCCCTCCTCCCTAACAGCTCAACCATTAAAGTGACAACCCTTTGCCAGGTACCATTACTATGGACCTTAAGTTCCACAGCTAAGTGTGGCCATTATGCAATGATGGGGACTCCTTCCTCTCCAGGGAACATGAATGCTGCTTCTGCAACATCCTTGCCAACTCATGTCCTCTGTGCAGATTGAATGACAATATTGTCTTCAATGACTTGAATTTCAAATCAACTTCTGAAGCACATGTGGGTTGGTTAAGATAAAATTGGGTTCACCCTTTTGACCCTAGACTGATGTGAAGAAGCTGGAATGAATAGCAGGGATGTCCAAAAAGAAGGAAGAAGACAACCAAGGAGTCCAAAATGCATACGTACAATCTGAGGTTTATTTAACAAACATCAAAAGACCAGCCATGGCCATGTTTCAGTGTGTCGCCTGCATCAGGGATTTGCTGTATCCTAAACTGGTACATATACGTGGGAACTAAGTCATGGATAACTTTTCAACTGCAAGCTTAAATGACCCTTTGATGCTGGTGACACATGCTAAAACATGACCATGTCAGGTCTTTTGATGTTTCCCAAATAAACTTCTTGTTCATTTCCACTGATCTTTTGTTTGCATGTTTTTTAGTTCACCATATGTTATAACTATTGAACTGTCCAAAATAGCAATATTTTGAAATGTTGTAGGGTACACCATGAAATTGAGCAGTTCCAGAAGTGCAATTTAGAATACTTAACTGTTTTTTAAATGCATAATTTAACTCTGCTGAGTTCCCCAGTAAAAGTGTAGATTTCACAGATGGAATAACACATTAACTGATATTAATTCTTTGGCAAGCTCATACTGGAAACTACCTTCTGACAGTGATTATTGGTGGCATGAAGACTAGAGCTTCATTGGAACTCTAGCTCGAGTAATGATTATCTTTATTGTAAAGCTTGTACAGTACAGCAGTAACTTGTGACATCTGATGCAGCTTTCATGACATCTTCACCTAAGATGTGTGTTTTTTCACAAAATGCATCTGCAGTCTTAAGATTATCTAGCTTTTCTCTTGGGAAAATCATACAGGAGTAAGCCCTGAGGTAGTTTAAATTTCCACATTGTGATCAGTGAGATACATGCATTCCACAAATCCTAAGGATTGGTTATATCCCTTCAAACGATTGCACCATTTTTGGAAGAATACAGGCTGAATAGTTTGCAAGTTCTGGGGTCTTGGACAGCTTGAGAAGCTAAACTAGCTAACACTACAAAGTCTCACTTGCAATTTTTGACCTTTTCTGTATTGTATATTTAGTGGATAACAACATGGATATGCTAGTCTACACTGGTTGGGAGTCGAGATCAATGAACCAAAAAATATAAACGGATGCTTCTTATTGTACTGGCTTGGAGGCCTTTTTACAAAGGTGCACTAAACCCTATGGGCTTAGTGCTCTTTGCATGCGCTAACTGCATGCTACTTTTTAAAAATTATTTTAAAATTTATTTTAGTGTTTATACACCATTTATATCCTAAGCAGTTTATATTCAGATACTTGAGGCCTTGGTACAGAATGACTAATCAGCTAGCACATTCACATTAACACAGGCCAACTAGTTAATGCAGGCAATTGTTCCTACATTAAAACTTTTGCCATTCCCACACACATGGAGAAATTAACGCAAGGCTATCAAATTTATTTTAAAGCCTATATTATAGCTGTGGTAAAAATGAGCTTAGTGTGCAGGAAAATCCCACATTAGGACACACTAAGCCCATATTATTCCACAGCTTACTAGAAGAGCCCCTTTAATGCATTTCTTAGTTTTGGGGAGCTACACATCCTTGTTTCAAGTCAAAAAGAAATCAGCAAGTTAGACCAAAAGATGTCAGTATATAGTGTAAGCGATTACATTATAATAGTGGTTTAAGGAGGACAAGACCTGCAAATTGTTCATATTGTGTTTTAAATTATTTTGGAGCTCTTCATATAGAGCGATACCACTTTTTTGCTAGGGTTTCAGTTTGCCAACTGAGTGGTTTATAAAGGTCAAAATCTTGCTGTTTAAGACACTGTGTTATATTATACCCATTATTTTGAGGCTATTTTGCATAAGCGCAGACCTGTTATCTTTATTATGAGAATAGATTTCTCCAGTGAGATCTTTTCAAAATCTGGAAGTTCAATCTATGGTGGTCTTATGCTGTTCCTGCTTTATTGTATATTTTACCCTTTCAGTTATGATCTGAAATTCAGGAACAGGATTAAGGTGTGTAGTATGTGTGTGTGTGTGTGTGTCTGGGGGGAGGGGTTGTTATGAGTTATTCTACATATTTACCCCTAAGTTTACCACACATGGCACATCGTGTCTGAAGTTTCTGTAATCCTTCCAAAAAAATACTCTTGTCGGTCACTGAAATACTACTCCGCTGCTACAATCAGAATCACTCAAAAATTGTCATCCTTTCATACTCTTTTTAAGGTTTGAAAATAGAAAATAGTCAGATGGAGCAAGATCTGGTGAGTAGGGTGGATGGTCTATGCACTGAAACCCCAACTGTGTCAAAACATCCATTGTTTGCCAGCCTTGTGAGCAGGTGCGCTGTTGCAAAAAGAGAATGCCTTTCTGCAGCTTCCTTCTCCTTTTTTTCTTTCAATGCCTCCTTTAATCGCACAGCAAGTTAAAGTAAGTGTTCTGCATTAATTGTTTGGCCCCTTATAAAATAGTCATTACAACACCTGATCCCAAAACACTGTGGCCATGACATTTCCTGCTGACTATTGGGTCTTGAATTTCCTTGGTTTTGGAGAACCTGAGTGCCACCATTACATGGACTGTTTGGTATAACCATGTTTTATAAAAATGTTGGCACCAGCTCACTAAAAATGCTGCAAAATCAACTTGGAAGTTTCCACTGAACATGGTTTTTCAGCCTTCAAACATTTGGGCACACACTAGGCTGACAGCTTCCGCATACCTAGCTGCTCGTAGATTATACATCCAACAGTTCCCTAGATATCTGTAGTGTCTGAGCAGTTGTTATAGTCAATATTTGCCAATCTGCCAAAATGGTTAACAATTTCAAGAGTTGATACCATTTGAGGCCTTCCAGACCTTGCTGCATCTTCAGTCTCAAAATTTCCATTCTGAAAGTTTGCACACCACTTCTGTCTCAGACATAGGATTTTCTGTACACTAGCTGTTGCTTCCCATTAGTCACAAATCTGCAGAAGGGTGTCACTCAAACTCTGAATGCTTCCACTTCTGTATTGGAAATCATCTCCTTCAGTTTTTCCTTCTGCAAGCGAACTCTGGTGTGTTCTGATCTGCTCTGCTTCATTTTATTATTTTTTGGGTATTTGTGCCATCTGTTTGAATTTTCTGCATGACTTCAGTGCTCAGAGGTCCCCTTGGACTTATTCCAGCAAGAAAAGTACCTGTAGAGCCCATCTGCTTTGAGTCCCTTCAGGAGCTCAGATTCCATTCCCCTTGGAGCTTGATTGCCTGCTGATTTATCAGAGGCTTGAGCATAGGCCGTGTGGTCCCTCCATAACCCTCTGGGTATCAAGGAGCCAGCTGCATAGTTTCTCCCGATGCATCATGTGGATTTTCAGGAGTTGAAGTCCACCTGACTGGCAGCCAGATTTTCAGCAGTGAGACCTGTTCCTGACACTGAGGCAGAAATCCTTTCAGGCAGGCAGGCTGCTGCAAGCTGACAGGCACCAGAAGTCAGTGAGTACTCCTTATGGGGAAAATTGGGAGATCGGAAAAACCTAGTTTCAAGGGTTTCTATGGATAGGGTTAGGTTCTCCCACCTCCAAAACCCCTTTTTCGATATTTTTTGGTTTTCAGTTAAGCTCCAATGGGACGTTTTGGTGCAAATTTTCTGATGTGGACATCTTGGGCTTTTAGTAACTTTATTTTTCAAAGACCTATTTTCTGCCTCAAACCCCCTCATTTTACCTTGGGTTTATCTGTAATGGATGCCTCAGGTCAGACTAGTCCTGATTCTTGCATTTATTGTGCAGATTTACTGGATGAGGAGCAGCTATGTTCCACGTGCTGCAGGGCATGAGAGGAAGGGGGCGGGAGATTTGAGCTCAGCCTCTAATTGGTCCTCCAGGACCTTGGAACCCTGGAAAGCCTGGTCTGCAGGGAAGAGATCCTACTCGAAGGCCACGAGCAACGAGGGGACAAAACGCTAGCATGTGGTGGTGGAAGAGGCCCTAATTCTCCAATCTGGGGGTCTTGCAAGGGTCCTTGAAGCCTCCAATGCAAGGCTTTTTCCGATTTTGTCAGCCTTTTATGGAAATCACCTGCTTAATGGGCCCGTGAAGTTCTGCACTGCCTATGAATGCACTAGCTCCACCTCAGGGAGATTCTTGTCCCATGCAGATGTCTCCGCTTCATACCATGCTGGCTCCTAGTGTCAGTGACCCTTCAGAACAGAACTAGGCTGATTGGATGTCTCTTTGCATGCTCTTATCACATGGCTCCTCTGTGTAGATGATTTGGAATCCCTTTTGGGGTCCGAAGGCAGTGGGGGCTCAGATCACAGTGACGATCCTTCAGTGCATCGCCTTTTCAACTCGGCTTGTTTCAAATGTCATTACTGACACCCTCTCTGCATTGAAGCTTGATATCCAGCAACCCTCCACCTCTGTGTTCCATTGTGAGCGGCACTACTGCAGACAACACCTCCTTAGTCACTGACCAAGTGTCGCCTGAAGGCTCTCTAATGGTTGCCAAAGCTTTGTCTAAGCTCCATCCTATGATGCCAGACTTCTGGACTTCTGTTTTCACAGCCAAAAGGGGACTCTGCAGTAACATAAGTAACTAAGTGCACCTCCCTTCCTAGTGAGGGAGGAGTGATGCTGAAGGACACACAGGACTAAGGTGGTCATGGTCCTTAAAAGACAGTTTGAAGCGCTGACTTTGGGTTTCAAGACTGCAGTAGCTGCCTTCATGGCACAGGCCTATCATACAAGATTGCGGACTAATTCCTCAGAGCTGGGAGGGGACACCTGTGTCTACATGATTAAGGAGATGGAGTCGCATGACAATTTCATCTTCTTACATTGCCTGAGGTAAACAGCCCCCTATTTCACTTGCATCACATTTGACTAGAAGTGTGGCTGCTTCCTGGGCAGAGTATCGGGCTGTTTCACTTGATGAAATTTGTAGAGCAGCTACTTGGTCTACTCGCTACACCTTTACGAGGTTCTAAAGAGTTGATGTGATGGCTTGAGAGGATGCTGCTTTTGGGGCCTCAGTACTGCGGGCAGGCTCATCTGTCCCTCCCTAGACGTCTGGCACTGCTTTGGTAGTCAGCTACTATACAGAATCCAATGTCTTCTCTATACTGTAGAATGAAAGATTAGATTCTTACTAATCTTTTTTTTATGATAGAAGACATAGGATTCTGTCTGCCCTGCCCTATCTGGACTTTTGAGTCGCCTGATTTCTGCCTCAGACATTGCCAGTGTTAGTCTTGGGACCTCTTCTCCTATATGTATGATTTAGCAGAGACAAAACTATAGGGACAGGAGGGCTCCTCTTCCCTTTCTCCTTTCTCCTTTTTTTTGGGTTTTTTTTTTGTGGGGGGGAGTATGCTTCCTACTAGTTGCACTTAGGTTGGTTCCTAGCTACTCATGTATGTAATGTGGTGGTCAATGTTAAATTATTTGTTTTTAATCATTGTTCTTTTATTATAAGTTGCAGAGCAGAATATGGTTTGTTGCCAGGGAAGTTCCCCATGCTCCTCCTTCTCTTTTGTTTCAGTGGAGTTTGATTGCTTTGGTTCCAACTAAGAGGAAAGGAGCTGTTCTGCACTGCAGAAGGGGAGGAGTTCAGAGTCTTGGAGTGACACCCTTCTGCAGATTTGCAACTAACAGGAAGCAACTGCTACTGTACAGAATCCTATGTCCTCTATCAGAAAAAAAGATTAGCAAGGTAAGAACCTAATCTATCATTCTTCACTTTGCAGTATGATGGCCATTTGTCATTCAATGTTTGCATCATACATTCATAGATATCCTTTGGAGTTTTTCTTCAGGAATAGGAACTTCATGACATCTTGGCATTTCATACTTGAAAATTCTATACTTTTTGTTGACATGGTTCAATCAATGATTGGTTTTTTTGTGGGGGTTTTTTATAATTTATATTCCGCATATCCTACAATTCTATGCGGATTGCAAATTATTCAGGTACTCAAGCATTATTCCCTAACTGTCCTGGTGGGCTTTCCCACTCTATCTAATGTACCTGGGGCAATGGGGATTAAGTGACTTGCCTAGTGTGGGATTTGAACCCACAACCTCATGGTGCTGAGGCTGTAGCTCAAACCACTGCACCACATGTCAAAACATAACATTATGCTTCTGCAAGTTGACGCTTTGCAAAATAAAATAACATACTTTTCATCTACAGTGGCAAAATAACGCTTTTCATCACCCCCTCATATAACTTCAGATCCAGGACAAAAGAGATGTGTGTGTGTGTGTGTATGCATATTTATACTGTAAGTATAAAATTATAAATTTACCAAATTTGTTTTATTTTGAATCTGGAGTTAGTTGGTACATTTTTTTACTGACTCCTACCCACCCAAAATTACTTCCAACTCGACTGACTCAACAGCCCTGGTTTTATGGACAGACATCTCCTTTGCCTTGATCTGCTTATTTTTTGGGGGACCTGAGGAAAACAGAATAGTTCCTGTAAGACAGTCAAATGTATTAAGGTAGCCTTTTTCAGCATAAAATGAGATACATATAGTTTTCACTTTAATTTTTACTTGTTAAAGTAAACACTGTTTTGTGTAGGTCAGTAGTTTTAAATGCTGATATAGATAGATATAAAATATGAGAGAGAGGTATGTTTAAAGAAAACACTAGTTCCAAAGTTCCTTAACTACAGCAAACTCCAGATACACTCAGAATGGAATATTACATATGTTGGACAGAAATAAAAGAATCAAGCCACGGCCAGAGAGATTCCAGAGTTGCAAAGATGTTTTTGATCTAGTTGTAACCTGTGAAGAGAGAGTCTATGATCAAGTATTAGAAGGTAGGTATTGCTATAGTCATACTGTGTGATGGATGAATGAAACGGCCTCTTAATAAAGGTCATAGAGAGAAAGCACAATAGATGAAGAGCCATGAAGTAGGGCTATAATTGCTAATATACATCAAAACCATATTTTCATTTGTCTTCACTGTATTTCATACTTTGAGGTCAAATTATAGCTCTACACCAGGGGTGTCAAAGTCCCTCCTTGAGGGCCGCAATCCAGTCGGGTTTTCAGGATTTCCCCAATGAATAAGCATGAGATCTATTTGCATGCACTGCTTTCATTGTATGCAAATAGATCTCATGCATATTCATTGGGGAAATCCTGAAAACCCGACTGGATTGTGGCCCTCGAGGACCGACTTTGATACCTGTGCTCTACACCATGGGTCTTTGATCGTTGGTTTGTTCTGATTTGAATTCATCTATGTTGAAACAGTGGTTCCAAGATTTTCTGTCTAGAGCAGTTATTGAACCAGGGAAAGCACTACTGAGGATTTTAGGCAGGAAAATGAAAATTTTTAGTGAAAGCAAAAGACCATTTATACATGGCTATTATCTCTATATTTTATTAAATATGAAAGAAATGTATCGTCAGGAAAGTGCATTCTTAGAACATCCCCCCCATTTTACATTTCATTCATATACCTAAATCATCCTAACAAAATAAATAATCTCTGATTGTCAAACGATTATATACATTGTCATCTTCTCAAGTGTTCAGAAAGAAAAGTTTTAAAGAGACCAGACTTTGGGCACCAGACCCAGCTGTTTATTTCTCTTCTTTTTTCAAGATTTCAAGCCAAAATTTCAGCAGTTAAAACATGTATCAAAATTTGAAATATCTGTACTGGGGCCAGGCAGCCGTGCGGGTTTTGACGCGTTTCGTGACAGGGCTGCTTCAGAAAACCCGACGTTTGTCTTTATGCACTGGTCTGTGAAAACATAAATATTCGTATAGATTGCTATTATCCATTTTCATACTTCATATCTTCGTATTTTTTTCTGAGCACTTGCGAAGATGACACAATGTATAATCTATTCCAGAGAAAATGGTAAAACTAGAGGGCACAATTTGAGGTTGTGGGGATGAAGACTTGGGAAACAACAAAAGAAATCCAACAGAGTCTGCAGTACAGGAACAACAAGCAAAAAACAAGAGAAAATTGCAGACAAATATGTACAAGATGAAGGCTATGTTTATTATACCAAATATTTAATGCGGTCACTGATACCACCTTTTTAACAAACCAAGGGACCTGACATGGTCCGTGTTTCGGAAAACACGCCTTCTTCAGGGGTCCTAATAAATATAAATAACAAACCTAAGAAAATACAGATGATACATCATAAACATAAAAATGGTGTACATAAGTGGCAAAGTGATAATCTATGTGAAATAATGAAGAGCAAATCTAAGTGGTGTTATCCTTGAGTAGGTGTGAGTGCCTCGCAACGTGCGTGAGATTAGAATATAAGAAAAAGAATACATAAATAGGAAGTAATCAGAGATACAGAAGTATACAGAAATACAGAATGGGGGAAAAAAAGGGAAAAAAGTATCCTATATAATAAAACCCTAGCCGCGCATGCGCACTTACCTGCATGCTTCCGTGATCTTTGATCAGTAGGTCTGTGGCAAGCAGGAGTATGGATGCGGCGGCCAGACAACTCCGAGAAACAGCACAGCCGCCGACTCCCCCCCCCCTCCCGCCCTCACTCACTTGCTAAACCACCACCGCCAAAGCCTCCTCCTTCTGGCCGGCTCACCCACCTTTAAATTAAGAGAAAAGCGCTGCACCGTGCTAACGCTGGCCTCGCCGTCTTCTGTCCACTGTGGCCCACCCTCTCTGACTACTTCCTGTTCCGCTAGGGTTGGCCGCTGTGGATAGAAGATGCCGAAGCCAGCGGTAGCGTATGCAGTGCTTTTCTATTAATTTCAACGTGGCGGCTGGGAAGGGGGCGGCAGAAAATGCTGATGCTGCACAGGGAAGGCCGGGAAATACTGCTGCTTCACAGGCAAGTGTGAGACAGCTAGCACCCATTAATGTAACGGGCTAAAATACTAGTATGTAATAGAAACATAGAGACCAATGAAAGTGCTAATGTGCTAATATTTGTTCAAGTATACATAGAGATGAAGACTTAGGAGCAATGTTAGAAATTCTTTTTCACGGAAAGGGTGGTAGATACCTGGAATGCCCTCCCAAGGGATGTGGTGGAGAGGAAAATGGTGATGGGATTCAAAAAAGCATGGAATAAAAATAGAGGAGCTTTAATTAGAAAACAAAGGATGTAAATTAAATAACTAAGACTGGTATTGGACAGACATGCAACCCATAGGCCCTATAAGTAAAACAGTTAGAATTACAATACATTCGAAGTATAGGACAGTTTTTGGCATTTATGGTTTGGGTACATGTAGGGAGATAAGATCTTGCATAGTTTTGCATCAAGTGTGTGCCTTGAGACTTAGTTCTGCCTGTAAGTCAAGTGGAGGGCACATTCAGTGTGGCAGAATCATTTTGCTGAGGTAGAAATAGAGATTAGGGGCGTGTTTGCAAGAGTCACGTAAAAAGGTGGGTTTTTACTGCTTTCCTGAAGTTTATTAAGCCTGGTGATTTGGTGTAGGATGGGCTGGGGTGGGCATCAGTGGGAACTCCATTAATTTGAAACATGAGGATGTTAACTGGCCTGACTTTACGGTAGATATCCTGCAAACAATGGGATGGTTGGATAGGCTGGAATGAGCTTGGAGGGCAACTTCAACATTTGGAACCTAGGACAATACCAGACTTTATCTATGGCCCAGAAATATCAAAGAAGAGACAAGTTAATTTAATCGTCTATTTTTAATGGGTATAACTAATGGGCAGGTCTTTATCTGCCGTCATTTACTATGTTACTTGGCAGTAACCCGAAGAGTAGCAACATTCCAGAGCTGAGATTGTGATGTCATAATGCCTCAGTCCACCAATGCCTAAGAGCCAACCTCAGCAGTGATGTCACAATAGCTTGATTAGATGGCAACTTCAGCATTTGGAACCTAGGACAATACCAGAGGGTATAGTCTATGGCTCAGAAATATCAAAGAAGAGACAAGTTAATTTAATCATGTATTTTTAGTGGGTATAACTAATAGGCAGATTGGATGGACCGTTCAGGTCTTTTACTATGTAATCTGCCATCATTTATTATGTAATCGTTTGACAATCGGAGATTATTTTGTTACGTTGTATCACATTACCCCTGGTGATCACTTAGTAGTTAACCTCCCCTATGAGTGTTGGATTTCCTAAATCGGCCTAGCCATCAGAGGAACAGTTTTTTTGCTAGGTGTCACAAACCATAGTTTCTCCTGTGACCTGATGAATATGGACTGCGGACCAAATGTTATGCAGTTCAAACCAAAAAAAAAAAAAAAAGAATCCCCTCGGGAGTAAATAATCAGAAAACAAAAAAATACTAAACTTGTAACCAACTAAATGGATCGATACTGGAATATGTGATAAAAATGCCACTGTTATCCTATAATGAGAGAGAACTTAAGTAACTTCAGTAGCATATGCTGCTCACTAAAAGCTGCATCCCAGAGATAGCCTCCATGTAGCAAATGCATTTAGTTACAACACAAATACTCTCTCACTTTACAACACACCCAAACTTGTTCTTCAAATATCACAAAAATATCAGTCTGTCCATATAAGCGTAACAAATTCAAATTCAATGTCCACTCCAAATAAGTAGGTTAAAAACTTTTTGTAATAGTGCCCAAAATTCCAAAACGCTCAATTTAATGACTGCTGGCTTCTCATAAAGTCCGATGAGAGCCTCTGTTCAGTATCTGCCTCAGGGACGTGTAGAGCTCAAGCAAACCGCCACTTTTCAAAGTCTTCCAAAGCATTGACTGCATAATTAAAGCGCTTACCAGACTTGACGATATTCCCTCTTTTTTACAGAACTGAAATGCCAAAAAGAATGTCAAAACGGTGACACCCGAATGTAATAAATTAATGAGACTTTGAGTTTTAACCATCTAAGTAAATCCTTATCTTGATGAAACCACCAGAGAGCTTGTGATAGATGAAAAGCATTGTGATAATCCCAAAAGTTAGGAATACCTAGGCCCCTTTTGTTTTGTTGGATGGATAGACTTGTGTTGGATGGTCTTGTGTGCCTTTTCTTACAAGTACTGAATATTAAAGGTTAAGGGGCTGTTGATGTAATGATTGTCTCTTCTCTTTGTTTTCTTTCCTGTCACTGTTTTCTAATTATCATGCATTCTCTGTTCCCAATCAGATTTAAATTCCCGTGAACAAGAGACATGCCAACCGGTACATGTGATTAATGTAGATATTCAGGATAATCATGAAGAGGCCACATTAGGAGCTTTCCTCATATGTGAACTATGTCAATGTGTAAGTAGTACATGTATTTTCCATAGCTTGCATAAGGATGGAGTACTTGACCAGTGTGGCTTTGGTTCCTGTTGCCTAAATGAGGTTACAAGGCTTTGATCTCAAGGAGCTTGTTTGTCCCATCACACACAGGAATTGGTTAAATATTAGATAGTAAGGGCTAGATAGGAATGGAACCTCCAGATCTCTGGACTGGACTGTAACATTTCTTATCCCCAAAAACTCAAGCTCCATTTGTTTACAAGTGTTCTGAAAGAAAAAAAATCCACAAAATCATCGCATGAAGTAATCCTAACAGCTGACACAATCATGCATGGAAAACTGAATTCTGTTCCTAGGAAGTGTTGGATATGGATTGCCTAAAACTCTATTCCAGGTCCAGTGCAAAGATATTAGGCACCCTGGAGAAACTTTTATAATCTTGTAAATTAAACTAAACCTTAAGTTTGTATACCGCATCATCTCCATAAAGATAGAGCTCGGCACAGTTTACAGGTAATTCAATAAATGAGGGAAGGACATAATAAGAAATTAGAGGTTATGAAGAGGATAGCTAGCTTTAAATTTTAAATAGATAGCTTTACGTTTTGGAGAAAAGCCAGGTTTTCAGGTGCTTTCGGAATAATTGGAATGAGCCTAGGTTCCGCAGCGGGGCAGGGAGGTTATTCCAACTAAAAATTGTTTTGTTGTATTTGTATTATACAGGGCTCCCAGTTGGAACCCTTGAAAAAGCCTCTTTAGGCGAAACGGGTCCCGTCGGGCATACTATTATTGTCGGAGCAAGCTATTTTAAAATAATAAAGGATGTTGATTAATGAATGACCAGCGGTTTTGGACTGATTTATTAAGAAGAATTTTAAAAGTATGGATTGAATATTCTGCTTGTTAAATGATTTACCCTAACAAATGAGGTAACCTTATGGACTGTGAGGTTATTCCAAAGCTCAGTGAATTTACCTGCATACATACCTGCATACCTAATTTACCTGCATACATGACACCTTTTAACGAGGGGCAAGATAGTTTGAGTATGTGGGCGGATCTGGTACTGTCAGGTCTTGAAGAATTCCAGGATAGTGGGATTAGGGGAGGAAGAATGCCATGTAGGATCTTGAAAATTAGGCAGGTACATTTAAAGTGAATCCTAGAAATCACCGGAAGCCAGTGAAGTTTTGACAGAAGCGGGGAAGTGTGATTGAATTTGCTTTTTGCGAAGATCAACCTAGCCGCAGTGTTCTGTACCATCAGCCCTCAGTTTTCCCTTGCAACCTACCTATTGGCTCAGCCCCTGTGGTCAAGAGGAAGAAAGGTGAATGAATGTGCCAGCTTCCTCTGCTGTGCCGATCCAGTCTCAGAGTATGGGCCACAAGATTGAACTTATACTGACGAGAAAACTGCTATTAAGTATATCCTTGCTGGCCTTATGGGCCAAACCACCAGAGAGGTGCTGGGGTAGGGCCTTAGGAGGGAATTTAAAATACCAGCCTATTGCATTTTGCTGTCCTTGCAATCTTGATACTACTACTATTAATCATTTCTATAGTGCTACTAGGTGTACATGGCACTGTACATGACACTATATACATTATATGCAGGTACTCTCTCTGTCCCTAGCGGGCCCACAATCTCTTTAAGTTTTGTACCTGGGACAATGGAATGCCAAGTAACCTGCCCAGGGTCACAGGGAGGCTACAGTAGGTGCTTTAGGACAAAGGGGGTTAAGAGTTAAAAGCAACCTCCAAAAGTGGGCTTTTAGTCTGGACTTTAAATACTACTTAATGAACCGACTCAGTCTGTTCCAGGCATATAGCACAGCAAGAGAGAAGGGATATAATCTGGAGGTAGGAGAGGAGGAGTAGCGCACAGATGAGAGTTCCCGGGGAGAAATACAGCGAAAGATGAGGGAGGAGAGATTGAGGAGCTGCAGAGTGAATGCACCAATGTAGATCAATAAGAGGTTTGAACTGTATGTGGAGACAGACAGTAGTAGAAGTAGAATTCAAAAATGTTCAGTTCAAATACAATGCAAAACAGTTACTTATTTTGCAAGATGAAACTGAAGCATTCCTTTGATCTGAAACGAGCTGCAGGAATTCTACAGAAAATGGAAGGTCTCAAAAAAGCCCAACGCAACACCATGTATTGAGCTCCCGCACTTCCTCAGGGACTCTACTCGATGAATGCTTCAAAATTCTGTGGGTCATCAATTCAGTAACTCCAATTACACACACACACACAGTGGCAAAATAGGCGTCTAGAATCTGCCAAAGCTTTCTAGGGCATAACTGCAAAGCAGGCATTCACATGGGTTCGGCATTGATCAAAGCTGTTGTACATACTCACAGATTGTAGAAAATACATGCATGCATCCACTGTTTCCTCTATGCAGAGTAGGAGTCCTGAGGGGAAAGGTCCAATAGTGTGTTTTCAATAGCTAGAGACATGCAGGTTTTCACCTGTCCCTCACTATTGAAAATTTGATATTAGCCCCCTGCACTGCTATGACTGTAGGTGGAGGACCTCCTGCTCAGCTCAGAGGAGAACAGTGCACACTACCATCTACCTTCAGATTGCATAAAGCAGGTGCACACTTTGAGGGGAATTCTGTAAATGGCATCTCAAAAGTTAGACATCTATAATATAGGTGCCTATCTTTTGTCAATTACACTTGGGCACCTATTACAGAATCATGCCTAACTTAAAACTTAGGCACCTATAATGTAGGCCAGGGTTTTAAAGGCATACATTATAAGCCCCTAGCAGTGCCTAAGTCCTCCTGCAACCCTAAATACGCCTACTTTGGAGTTAGGCTATCTTTTCCAGATTTGCTTCTAAGAAGATAGGCATCTATTGCACAATTATTATTTTTTTCAATTATGAGCTTGTTAAAGCTCATAATTTAAGCCAATTTACTAATTAAGTTGGGTGCCTGTTTATTTAGGTGCCTCATAGAATTTCCCCCTTTTATAAATAATTTTTAGACATGCAAGGAAACTACATGTTTTGCCTAATGGAAGCACCAACCCTTTTCTGTTTCTGTACTTTGGAAAATTTCGGATGGCATTGAAACTGGCATACTTTTGACTGTATACTTCTATTTTGTCTCTGTACCAGTTACTTATCTTTAGCCTGTTTAGACCAATGGGTACCTCCTTTTTGATGTCTGCTTCCTTTAATTTTTGAATTAACACTGTAGACTTCATATAATAGGGACATTGGGATATTAAGTGAATCTGTATTACGTGGGTTCTCTTGAGAACAAGAAGAATAATCATCCACGGAACCCAGTACAGACACTGCTAAGTGCATTGTCATTGTTAAAAAAAAACAACCAACCAGAGAAAATAAAGAAAAATGCAATAAATTGAAACCAAGAAGGCACGAAGATATTAAGTTTGAAGCGCTGAGGAGAAACAAAGACAGCTTCTCAGTTCCACAGAAAACTAAAAGATAATGTTACCATGAGCCAGTGCTGGGTGGGAAGGCACCGGCATGTGCATGGAATGCATACTATCTAAAGAGTCATATCCTCGAATTTGGTTAAATTTTATTCTTTTCTTTTTTTTTTGTTGGCCTTCTGGCCACTTCAAAACCTTTTATGCCCCAGGAAGTTTCGATGTTTGTTTTTTGGTATCCTTTTCACTCAAATTCCCTGTGCCATCAAGCCTTTTGACTTTGTGTCAGCTGTTTTTCACTCCACATCAGAGGGTGCCGAGCAACTTCAAGAAATGTACCGTGTTTCCCTGAAAATAAGTGTCTTATTCATTTGGGGCCCAAAAAGGCACTAGGTCTTATTTTGGGGGGTAAACACATGATCATCACTCCCTTCCTCTCCTTCGCCCCAATTCTGCCTCTTTCCTTTCTCTCCCCTACATGTGCAGCATTTTTCCTCCTCTCCCTCCCATCCCCCTGTGCAGCAGAAGTTTTCCCAGCTTCTATCCTCCCCTCCTTCCCATTCCCCTGTGCAGCAGAAGTTTGCCCAGCTTCTATCCTTCCCTCCCTCCCTCCCATCCCTCGTGCAGCCTTGCCCAGCTTCTATCCTTCCCTCCCTCCCATCCCTCGTGCAGCAGTACCCTTGAGCACCCCCACTGCGCAGCTGAACCCCTGCTGACCTCTATCCTTCCCTCCCCACCGACCACAAGTGAGCCCTACCTTCATCTGAAGCAGCGTCGGGCTGGCAGCACTCAAGCTGCGTGGCCTTGTCCAACAGGGATTTCATTCTGCCGCAGCTATTCTCTTTCCTTTTCCTTCGCTCTCTTCCTCCCTGCAGGTCCTGCACCTCTCTCACTTCTCTTCAGTGCTCAGGTGTTGGTCAGGCACATTTCCCTTCCCTCCAGCTCCACTTCACCCACCACATGGGCCCAGCATCTGTTTCCCCTTTCCTTCAGCTCCAGCCAGTCCAGCAGCCCAAGCAACTCCCTCCCCCCTTCAAGGGTGCAGCAGCCCCCTCCCCTCGTGAGTCAACACCCCCCCTCCCTCTCATGGGTCCAACAGCCCCCCATCCTCGCAACGAATACTGGCAGCAAACCCCCCCCAAAAAAACACAAAACAACAAACCTGCGACTCTCCTGGGTCGGCCCTCTATTCCAGCATGTTACACGTGACTACCTGCAGGTAACAGTCATCGTGCCATTCTCTACTTGACTATGAATCACCACTGACTGTATCAAGTACCTTTACATGGTATCATGAAAGACACCCTATTTAAGAACTGGGAGACCCCTCTATCTCAGGTAGCTTCTAATAAAGTTGATAAAATGTACAGAAGACAAAAGGGTTCAAGGTTTGAGAGACCACAGCATCAACATTGTGGAATCTTCTCTAAAACATTCAAGCAGGCTCTTATGCTTCTGCTCTTCCAGAACACTAGACTCTTGGTAAACACATTTTTTCAATGATCCATGCTCATAAATACAAGTAGAATTATGGAGTAACAGCTCTATTCCATTTTATATAAAATACTTGCTTAAACAACTTTGAAGAATTCCTCCCTCAGGACAAACTTAAATAATTCCAACAGTTATCCAAAAACTTGTTCACTGCGAGAAAGTTCCTAGCTAGAAGCATATTGATGCATTCAATATTTCTGCTAGAATATCAGCAATGGCATTTGCTATGTGCTGTTTATCTTAGCTCAGTCACTGATCTGGAAACTTCAATCCAATCTCTCATAAATATTCCTTGCAAAGGGGACAAGATTGAAGACAAGATTGAAAAAAGTGGCTGATTAAATTTTTTTTTTTAAAACCCCATCAAAACAAAACCATAGACACCATGTTAACTTTGTCTAAGCCTCAAACTTTTGTTTTCTTCTAAAAGATACTCTGCTCCATCTAGATGTTCTTACTACTACAACACAAAACATTATAGTTGGCCATCTTCATCATCCTCTAGGCCTGCTGTGCAAAACAAGAAACAGAATTTTCAACCTCATTCTCAGACCAAACAGCAATTGTTATTTTGATTCTCTTCTAGAGAGCATTGCTAATGTTCCCCTCGTTCTACCTTCCACTCTCCCTATTAGAGGCAGATTGCTCTATTTTCACCAACATTAGACTTTTATCACAACTTATCAGTGGGTGTGTCTAACTGTTACCCAGGGTTATGCCTTATGTCTGATTAAAAATCCTTCAAATCTCCCACCAAAAATCTTTCAACTCCTTCCAGAAGACCCTCCATCAGGAACTATTGACCCCTCTCCAGCTAAATACAATAAAACCTGTTCCTCTGCAAAAGAGGGATAGGCGGTTCTACTCCTAGTATTTCCTGATACCAAAAACAGGAGGCTTTTGACCCATTCTAGACCTTTGAGGCCTAAACACATTTTAGCTGAAGGAGAAATTTTGAATGGTCTCTCTGGGAACCATTCTACCCCTGCTAGAAAAAGATTGGCTTTGTCCTCTGGATCTCAAAGAAGCTTATACTCATGTGTCCTTCCTACCTGCTCACAGGAAGTATCTCTGCTTCCACATAGGTACCTGGCACTTCCAGTGCAAGGTCTTGCTCTTCAGACTAGCCTCTGCTCCTCTTGTCTTCACGAAATACCTAGTATTAGTTGTAGCAACCATTCACCCATGGAGGTTTCACAAATTTTCCTACTTGATGACTGGTTGATCAAGGCTTCATCATTGTAAGCAGCTCAGCATGCCATAACCACAACAGTTTAGTCTTCTCAAGCTTCTAGGGTTTGTCATCAACTACCAAAAGCAACATCTAACATCATCGCAAATCTTGGAGTTCTTAGGAGCACTCTTGAACACCATTCAAGGATGGGCTTTTCTACCCAAGTAGAGAGTCGACCATCTCATTCACCTGTGTCAAACAATCTCTCCACCCTCAAGCGCACTTTCACACACCAATTGTTATGCCCTTTCTGTAAATCCCTTAGTAACCTGTTTCATGAAAGGGCTATTCCACACAAAACCACCTACCAAACTACTCACTTGGAAAGTCATGTTCCTCTAAGGTATGGCCACACCTTGAATACTGTGTGCAATTCTGGTCACTGTATTTCTAAAAAGATATAGCAGAATTAGAAAAGGTACAGAGAAGGATGACAAAAATGATAAAAGGGACAGGCTAAAGGGGCTAGGGCTCTTCAGATGGCTCAGGGGTGATATGGTAGAAGTTTATAAAATACTGAGTGGAGTGGGAAGGGTTGATGTTAATCGCTTGTTTACTCTTTCCAAAAATAATAGGACTAATAGATTTAAAACAAACTGGAGAAAATAATTCTTCATACAATGTGGAATTAAACTCTGGAATTTGTTGCTAGAGAATGTGGTGAAATCAGTTAGCTTAGTGGGATTTTAAAAAGGTTTGTATAACTTTCTAAAAGAGAAGGCCATAGACCATTATTGAGATGGCTTGGGGAAATCCACTTCTTATTCCTAGAATAAGCAACATAAAATGGGATCTTGCCATGTACTTGGGACCTGGATTGGCCACGGTTGGAAACAGAATACTGAGACTGATAGACATTTGGTCTGTTCCAGTATGGCAATTCTTATGTTCCTCAAAGAACTTCCAAGACCTTGTAGCAGATCCTCCTTATACAAGGTTCTATCACAACAGGGTAGTCCTTCAAACACATCCAAAATTCCTCCCTAAAGTAGTTTGAGAATTCCACCTCAATCAATCCATTATTTTGCCTGTTTTTTCTTTCCAAAGCCACATTCTTATCCAGGAGAATCAGCCCTTCAGATTGCAGGCATGCTCTAATATACTACCTGGACCACTCTAAGCCACATAGAAGGTTCTCCCAGCTCTTTGTCACCGTTGTTCCTAATAAGGTGGGTGTTGATTTATCCAAAAGATAGATAGTAACACTTTCATATAGATTAATGTGTGATGTCAAATTGTGTAATGTCAGATCAACACAGGTTCCACAACAAGTTAAGTAGAAGGAAAAAGCCTCAGAAAAGGGCCCCCCCCCTCCACAAGAGTGGTTCATTAAAGGTGGTTGAGCGGTCACCTCATCGGCAAAAAACCTTCATCAAAGTTGAAAAAGCTCTGTGCTGTGCTATGAAAAACTCAAAAAGATAGATGAAAAACTATTCAACTTATCTTCTTCAAGCTTCGCCAGGTCTTTCTTCATGTTATTCACATCATTTGGCGTGTCTACTCTATTTCTTATTATCCGTAAAGAGGCAAATCTTACCTGACAACCCTTCAGCAATTATCGTTTATAAATATGTTAAAAAGAACAGGCCCAAGAACAGAACCTTGAGACACACCACTGGTAACATCCCTTTCCTCAGAGCAATCTCAGTTGATCACTACCCTCTGTCGCCTTCCACTCAACCAGTTCTTGACTCAGCCCGTCACTTTGCGACCCATCCTGAGGGCACTCATTTTATTTATTAGACTTCTGTGTGGAACACTGTCAAAGGTCTTTGCTAAAATCTAAATACACCACATCTAGCACACATCTTCTATTCAATTCTCTGGTCACCCAGTCAAAGAAATTGATCAGATTTGTCTGACAAGATGCACTTGGCAGCGTCTGTACTGGATTTTGTGGACGATGATGCCCACATGTGAGAATATATTCCTGCTGTCCTTAGAGAACACCTAACAGGTAAGTATGGTGTAATATATAATTTTTTTTAAAAAAGGGGGGGGTTGGAAATTCACGATAAACAATTCCATGATATTGAGCCATGGTAAATAGTCTAAATAAAGTATAATCTGCTCTAGCTTCTATTATGTTCAAGATGCAGGTCAAAGGCCGAGTCCCTCATGATTCGTGCCATTATGGTTGGGTTCTGTAATGACTAAATTATGAGACGAGCTCATATAATTAGTGATGAGGTTTTTATTTAATCATTTTAAATAATACAAAATGTTTTTTTTCTCTCTCTCTCCAGATACAGCACACAGATGATATGGAAAATGACATAGATGAATTACTTCAAGAGTTTGAAGAAAAAAGTGGAAGGACTTTTCTTCACACTGTCTGCTTTTATTGAAACTGTTCTCCATCCATAGGCCTTAAAACAGAACCTACAGAACAATGAACAATACTATATTTCTCATCGGATGCTGTTCCTTTTGTTAATATTTTTCCTATTGCAATGTTTTGTTTCTCTTGGTTATCCTGATAGCGTGGGAGAATATAACTTTAGTGTACATATGAAAAAAAAGAGACAATTATATTGCGGCCATAGGCTTGGATGTAATCAAGTGGTTTGTGGGGAGGGGGGTTGTTTTGTTTATTTTAAATACTTCAACAAGTGGGAGTCTAGAATCTTTTGGAAGTAAAAAAAAAAAAAATCCAAAAACATAAAATAAGCCCCCCCAAAATTTATTCATATTCTGTTTTTCCAGCTTTAAAATTTTATTTCAGTATTTGTTGGGTACAATTTGTTTTGGGGGGTGGGGGGGTTACTAGCTGACTTGAAGGACTAGAAGAAATGTGGTTGGCAAGACTCAGAATATGAATGACAGTGACCTTGATCTGTATATTAGCTCATTGGAAATATGTCCAATAAAAAAATGGGTTTTCATCTTGTTTGTATCACTTTATTTTGAAGGCATATTTTTCTTTGTGCCAAAATTATATCATTCTTTAAAGTATGCTTTATTTCTTGATGATTTCATAGGTGCTATGATCTATTCATGTTTATTTCCCTAAATAAGACACATATACCCTTTTCTCCTTGCAGGACTATTCTAGACACTTAGAATATCTGTGCAAAGCGGTTCATAGACAACGGCTCGAAAGACAAAGGTGCGCGCCGACAACTGAGCGCAAGATGGAGGCGCGCGCTGAAGAAAATTACAGTTTTTAGGGGCTCCGACGGGGGGTTTTGTTGGGGAACCCCCCCCACTTTACTTAATAGACATCGCGCTGGCGTTGTGGGGGGTTGTAACCCTCCACATTTTACTGTAAACTTAACTTTTTCCCTAAAAACAGGGAAAAAGTGAAGTTTTCATTAAAATGTGGGGGGTTACAATGCCCCCACAACGCAGCGCGATGTCTATTAAGTAAAGTGGGGGGGGGGTTCTCCCCCCACGCCCCCCCCCCCGTCAGAACCCTAAAAACTAATTTTGAGCGGCGCGTGCCTCCGCGCTGCGCTCAATTGTCTGGGCGCGCCTTTGTCCCGGCGCGCTTTTGACCTGACACCGTGCAAAGCTGGTCCCCCTCCCTTTCCTCGTTTCCCTTTGTAGGGCTGATTATAACAAGTTATGCATTAGAATAGCTCATGTGTTTTAATGTACTTGCTGATGATTTTTTACTTTTTGAGGTAGTAAACTTCTGGCATGCAAATTATTGTGGCATTGCATATGTACAAGGAACAGTAATCTGCACCCGTGTCCTTGATTGGGCATGTTTATTTAGTATAATTTAATATACTGCTCTTCAACAGAGAGGTGTACAGGATAAAAAGCTCAGTGGAAACATTTAATAAACTACATGAATTGTAGCAACAAACACACATTATTACATCAAAAACAGAAGGGAAGGAAGTAAATTACACTATAAGTAACCCTATAAATTGAAAAATTATTGAAAACATGAGGGAAACCAATACAAATCTCCAGATCCCCATTCTAAATCTTGAGAGACAATAAGAATCATGAAATAACCATGTTTTTATTCCCTTGTGTCATTGTATTATCAGGGATTGAATGATTGGCTCATGCACCAACAATTTAAAAACAAAAAAACTCAGACCCTGTAACAATTCCTTGAGGCCATTCCCACCCATTAAGCTATCTGGTGCTGGGCACCTGGAACAAGGAAGGCCCCTTAACCAGAGATCTTCCATTCTGCTACACTCTTGGATCAATAATATTTTCTGGTCTGAGAAGGCTTCCAATGATAGCTTTCTCCTACTGTCTTGGAAAATGGTGCAGAACAGTCCTAGCCCCAGAATTGTGAGGATGCTGAAAAAAAAGAGCTCTTCAAAGAACCCTTGATAAAGCCCTTATGGGCAAAACAGGTCCCATCAAATTAAAAAAGGGGCACGCTAGAGACACTGCCTTATATGATAGGTAAAAAATGAAACATATGCTGTTTTCAAGTCTTTATTTATTTTGAAGAAAGACAATAATACAAGCTATATACAAATAGAGGGCTATGATATAAGTCCAGAAAAAGAACAATCACACAGATTGATAAATTGATGGCTTATATGCCACATTGCAATTGAACCCTAATCAGTGGGGTTCATAGTCATTGTGGAAGCCATTGCTTTCCCTGGCTTGGTAGCATGAAATGTTGCTACCTTTTGGGGTTTTGCCAGGTACTAGTGACCTGGACTGGCCACTTTGAGGATAGGCTACTGGGCTAGATGGAACCATTGCTCTGACCCAGTAAGGCTATTAAGAATGATACATGGTAAAGCACAAAATACAGTGATAACATCAAACACAGAGAAAATGAAAGCAGATAAAGATCATATATGGCAGGGGTCTCAAAGACCCTCCTCGAGGGCCGCAATCCAGTCAGGTTTTTCAGGATTTCCCCAATGAATATGCATGAGATCTATGTGCAGGCACTGCTTTCACTGCATATTCATTGGGGAAATCCTGAAAACCCGACTGGAATACAGCTCTCGAGGACCGGAGTTCCCTACCCCTGGCCTAGAGAATAGAAGTTACTCTGAAGCAGAGGTCTCAAAGCCCCTCCTTGAGGGCCGCAATCCAGTCAGGTTTTCAGGATTTCCGCAATGAATATGCATGAGATCTATGTGCATGCACTGCTTTCACTGCATATTCATTGGGGAAATCCTGAAAACCCGACCGGATTGCGGCCCTCAAGGAGGGACTTTGAGATCCCTGATATATGGCCTATCTAGACCAGTGATTCCCAACCCTGTCCTGGAAGAACACCAGGCCAATCGGGTTTTCAGGCTAGCCCTAATGAATATGCATGAGAGAGATTTGCATATGATGGAAGTGATAGGCATGCAAATTTGCTTCATGCATATTCATTAGGGCTAGCCTGAAAACCCAATTGGCCTGGTGTTCCTCCAGGACAGGGTTGGGAACCACTGCTCTACACAAACAATACAATTCAGACCTTCAGTAGAATTATATAAAAATTTTAAATAGAACAGCAGTATTGCATTTTTAAAAAAAAATCTTAATATGTATTACAGTTTGGGGGACATGTTTGATTTAAAAGCCAAATCTTCAGAACAATTGTTCTTTACACCTTTTTTTGTTGGTAATTTAGCAATGATGCATGAATGTGATTTACCTTGTCACTACCCCTGAGGCTTTTTATGTAAATTGGTACCCAAGACAACAGGGGTTTGTATAATTTGGCCAGGGTCAAAAAGCACCGTCGGTGGAATTTCATGTTTATAGTCTAGCTCGGTGGTTCCCAAACCTGTCCTGGGGGACCCCCAGCCAGTCAGGTTTTCAAGATATCCCTAATGAATATGCATGAGAGAGATTTGCATATAATGGAAGTGACAGGTATGCAAATCTCTCTCATGCATATTCATTAGGGATATCTTGAAAACCTGACTGGCTGGGGGTCCCCCAGGACAGGTTTGGGAACCACTGGCCTAGCTCTAATCAGTAAACTAACTTTCAATGTGAGAAATGTGCTGAAAATTTGTGTCCTCTATCCTTGTTTAATGCCAACATTTGCCTTCAGCAGCTGCAGTGATGCAGAATTTTAATTTCCAACTAACCTTGGTACAAATTCAGTTTGTCACCACAGACCAAACGTCAGTTGTGGAGGTGAGATTCCCAGCTGGAGGAATTCCTCTCCCACTCGCTCTATAACTTAACTTATCCTCCATCTACCTACCCACCTAAATAACCATGGGCAAGGGACTTCAGATAGTTGGCATAGTGTAGGACATGGCATGGTTCCTGCTGCATTCAAGGTGAGCTTCCCTGATTGAAGGATAGCCTTCTTGGAGATTTTGTCTATAGATGACAGTATGGACAGGATCATAAATCTATATACATTCCTGGAGCTAATTTGGAATAATTGTCCAAGACTTTAAAAGCTACCATTAGGGGGAGGGGTGTTTCACGTCTGTTTATATTGGTATGTATGTCTCTCTTCCCCCTCCCCACACACACACAGGGGTAAATTCTCTATAGTACGTCTAAACTTAGGCGTGCTTTAGACGTCCAGAAAGCGCAAGTGTCAATCAACGGTAGTTAGGCGTCTGGTAGACGTCTGTACAGATGCTGAGCGCAGGATAGACGCGGCTTTCTGAAACGTCATCTAGACGTCTCCAAATGGCCTAAGTAGCATCTAAATAGTGCCTGCCCATCACCATGCCCACAACACGCCCACGTCTACATATGTGGACGCGACTATGCTTTCTTCAGACGTCTATCTTTTTTGGACGTCTACCTCACGTCTAGCTACGTCTAACTCTCAACGCTCATGAAGACCCTTAACTCCGTAATTATTCAATTACTTCAGACGTCTAAAGCACGCCTAAGTTTAGACCTACTATAGAGAATTTACCCCACAATGCCTAGCTCCCTCCAAACCTACTTCTGCTTTGGCCTAGAGTAGCATGAACCGCAGCTAAGGCTTTCTCCTATTTTGATTTTTCACTATCTCACACTTCTAGCTTAGCTACTGCACTGGTAGGGTTTTTTCCCCCGCCTTGAATCGTTCTGATGCAACATCCTGCACCTGAGCAGTACCTTTTGTCTGTGCCCGTTCAAGCTGAACTTTGCTGCTGGGGCCTAGTGGTAGGCTAATTTATCGTGTTTTTTAAAACACAGAATGAATCGGCATCCTCCATAACTGTGAAGCGAACGAACAGAACCCATGTCCTCCCCAGTAGTCAGTAGTGACAGCGACCGACTCTGTGTCTGCTTTTAACAGCCGAGAAGTTTTCTAATCCAAACGCGTGAGAGCATCTCCCACATTATATCTGATGGTTCATTGTCAGTTGTAACCGTTTATTTAAAATGTGCCCGTTTGCCATTTCAGATATTTTAATACCTACAGTGGAGGTTAATTACTCCTTTATATTGTCTATATCATTCTCTTCTAGGTCAATGTTTTTTATTAATGTTTGTGAAAAGTTACAGTCCAAGTATAGGTCCAGATACACGTTAAAATATATGTTCAACATCAGGACATTAAAGTCTAAAACTCTTTGAGCATGTACCATAAATATGAAACATATGCATATGAGAAGAAAAACATTGCTCGTCTTTCTATGAACATGGCACGATGTAACTCTCCCTGGAAATTCTTAGACTTTTATGTTTGTTCTGTTTCATAGACACTCCTGTCTTCCTCTTCTTTCTTCCATTCTTTTCTTTCCTTTTTCCTTCCTTCTTTTTTTTTTCTTTTTTTCTTTCTCTCTCGTTCTCTTACTGGCGGTCCAAGTACTTTGAATTTCTTAAAAAGTTTTGACACAATTATAGTTAATTGCAGTTGATGTTATACTATATATCATTCTCTTCTAATAAAGTGAATTTTCACTGATTTGAAATTCAGTCTTTTCAGGAACACGACATTGATGAGAGCGCAGGGAAACGTAAGTTCCTTGGCTAGTGAAGCAGGCTTAAGTCAGACCTGACTGTGTGCTCGTAGACTTTTATAGCCTGGAGGAATTGTTTGCCTTCAAATTGTAGTTTAACCAAAAAGGCTTGCCACATGCCTCTCAATGGTTTGGTAGAAGAATAAGACGTAGTAAACTTATTTATTAGTATACTTACACTCTGGTTAAAACTCAGGCGGGTTACGTTTCCAAAAAAGAAGACCTGGGGCTAGTGAATGACAGGGGACAAATTTTTCCCCCGTCCCTGCAGGAACTCAATTTCCCCCATCCCACCTCTGTGAGTTTTGTTGCTGTCCCTGTCCCCACCCCATTCCTGTAAGCTCTGCCTTAACCACACAAGCCTCAGATACTTATGATTTTAAAGGGTTTGAGGCTTGTGCAGATGAGGACGGAGTTTAGGCATTGGTGGATTGAGACGTTATGACATCACAATCTGAGCTCTAGAATGTTGCTACTTATGATTTTAAAGGGTTTGAGGCTTGTGCAGATGAGGACGGAGCTTAGACATTGGTGGAATGAGGCATTATGACATCACAATCTGAGCTCTAGAATGTTGCTACTTATGATTTTAAAGTGTCTGAGGCTTGTGCAGATGAGGACAGAGCTTAGACATTGGTGGAATGAGGCATTATGACATCACAATCTGAGCTCTAGAATGTTGCTACTTATGATTTTAAAGGGTTTGAGGCTTGTGCAGATGAGGACGGAGCTTAGGCATTGGTGGAATGAGACATTATGACATCACAATCTGAGCTCTAGAATGTTGCTACTTATGATTTTAAAGGGTTTGAGGCTTGTGCAGATGAGGACGGAGCTTAGGCATTGGTGGAATGAGGCATTATGACATCACAATCTGAGCTCTAGAATGTTGCTACTTATGATTTTAAAGGGTTTGAGTCTTGTGCAGATGAGGACAGAGCTTGCAGGAACGGGTCAGGGTCAGGAAAAGAACTCGCCGGACCGGAAGACGAGTTCCCGCGGGGACGGGGAAAAATTTGTCCCCTGTGTCATTCTCTACCTGGTGCCATTTCTTTTTTTTTTTTTTTTACCTGGACTGCGAGCAAGTTTCCATTGGGACCAGAGGGAGCACTAGACTTGTCTAATCACAGCAGCGTAATGAAGCACAGGACAATAAAGTGACTTAACCATCAAAGGTCTCTCAATTGGTGGCAGAGAGATGTTGGAATCTTTTTTGGGGTTTTTTTTTTAGTGCTTGCATAATAAAGTTAACACTGCATCAGAAGTAGGTTGATTTACTAATGGATAATTTCCGCTAAATGATACAGCGCTTAGTGCAAGGACTACCAGCAGAGGGCAGGCGTTAGAAGCCTAGGCACGTCTGAATCTCCACTGCAAACTCCGATCTCAGGAAAGAAAGCGGCTCTTCCTACTGATTTTATCTGCTGTCTAGGCTGGAAGAGCTTAGTTCTGTCAAAAAGCAGCCTGCGTTGTCTCTGTCTTTAGCGGTTCGCCGCTCTTTCCTACCTCTTGCACCATAAAAGAGACGTGCACACTTCTATGATAGAGAGCATAGGCACAATATTAGGGCACAGAAAGCGGGAAAGAGACGGCAGAGTCTCGGGGCCGAGGCACGGAAGCAGTTTGGGGTTGTGCAGGCCGATTGTTCTGCAGTTTAAGAGTTTTGAACAGCTGGTTTTTGACATCACAAACCTACTAAGACATGGGGAAGGGGGATTCCCGGGATCGAAATCTAGAATGGGGGGGGGGGGGGAGGGGAGGGGAGCCCCGACTGAGCACCTTTGGCTAAAGCTGTCACCTCTAAAACCGTGTCCAGCAGCAGTCTTACGTTCCGGCCCAAATTCCGCAGCTCGGAGAAGATCTAGAGCTCCTTCTTCAGCAATGTAAACTCTTGAGCCGGAGTTCGAAGGGTTGTTTTGTTGGGTTCTTTTTTTTTTTTTTGCATCCCCCCCCCGACTGCAGGTAGAGCAAACGCCCCCCCCCCCCCCCGAAGCCGCTGCGATGCTCTAGCGCTTGATCGCCCAGGATTAGCATATTTACCCATCCCAGCCCTGGGATGCGGGAAGGCTGTGCGTGGAATGTCAATTCCAACTGCAATGTTACAAAAAAAAAAAAAAAAAAAAAGGAAGGGAGAGAACAGGGAGTGCAGGTTCCCCCCCTCCCCCCACCCCATCGAAGGGGGATTTTCTTTTTCCAAAAAGCATGTTGAAAATATAGATCTATCCTTTGGCCGGGGCAGGTTTAAGGAAGTGATCGTTGACGATCCAAACTCATGACGCGATCGAAAGCGAAAGCCTTAATGGTCAGACAGGGCCCCCCCCTCCCCCCTCCGCCTCTCGCCCCCCTGCGAAATCTCTCCGGCGATCCTTTCCTCGTCGCTACTTTCCACCGAGCCCCGGCACCGCTGAATTATTGATCCGCGTCGCCCCGGGAGCGCATCGATTCCCCCCCAGTTGGTGCAGAAAGAAGGGCTGCTGGGGGGGGGGAGAGAGAGAGAGAAAAATACATCCCAGGGAAGGGAGGGAGGGGGCGGTGGGGCTCCCGGCAATGCTGCGCACCTCTCGGCTTGGAAAATAAAACGGGGACGTTCTGCCTGCCACTCTGATCCCGGAGGGGTGGGGGGTGGGGCGGGGGTGGGGGGAGAGATCCGGCGAAAGACAGGAACCAAAAGGAGGACGTCGGAGCTCTAGGAAAAGAGAGGGTGAAGCGAGGGCTCCGGGGATCCTCTCCCCAGCCTCGAGGATTGCAGCTTTGGAAGGAGGGAGGGAGGGGGGGGGAGGGACGGGGGCTGACCAGTGGTGACCTTTGCCGCGAGCGGAGGCAGAAAACAGCAGGGGCAGCGCCTGGTTTGGGGCGGGAGGGGGACCGACACCAGTTACCCACTGTATGCACATGAGCGCAAACACCATGATTTTTATGGTGCTGGGGGCGTCTATTGTCATGGTAAGGGACCCCCTACTCCTATTCTTATTAATGTGTGTGACACTTGTGATTTCGTGTGTGCCTTGCATGCAATCCCATGTAAACGTAGCCCCTGAAGCAGCATTCTTCTGTTAATGACTGCCCCAGTCTCTTAGCGATCAAACTAGAGTCAATGTTTTATTCCATCATCTAGAGTTGATCAGATGCCTTGGTTATGGGCTCTTACAGGCACTAGCTTGCTTGATGGATATGAATGCGCTTCTGGACCGGTTTCACAATTACATCTTACCGCATCTGAGAGGGGAGGACCGAGTTTGCCACTGCAACTGTGGGAGGTAAGTTAGCCACGTTTTCTCTCCTGTTTCTTGAGTTTGAGGGAGGGAGGGGAGGGATACCAGTGCACCAAGAATCCCAGCCCAGCCAAACCAGTTGCCTGCGAGGGTCCTTGTCCCAGATTTGGCATTCAGGCTCATTCTCCATGTGAGCTCTCCAGACGTTTTGCCCAGCTGGGCTCTGGTTTGGCTTGGACAGGGAATCCCAACTAGTTCCAGAGCCTATAATGTTCTGGAGTGATTTTACCTGGGGGATTACGGGCAGTGCCACCCCTCCTCCATCTCTTGAGATCTGGGCTATCCCTCCCTCCCTTCATTTTGGGTCCCATGCTTTCCCTTGAGGGCGCTGCTATATCCAGATCCCCTCCCCCTTCTTCAAAGAACTAATACTTTAGCCAGAGCAAGTGAAAAGATTTCTGCGCCCAATCCTAGTGTGGTGTTTAGGCTTGATGCCCTCTAGACCGCAGAAGTCTAGACAGGGTTTACTTGTTAAATGTAAATCGAGCTGTGGTGCAGTTGATTGCTGGGTTTTAAAACGTTTCTTTTCATGGTATAATCTAATTTATGTTCACACTCGGTGTATCTGCCTTTTTAATTCTTAGTCTGTATGTCCCTAACCCTTTGCCGTTTCCCCATTTACTCCTCATATCAGGGCCAGGGGGGGAGGGGGAGAGGGGAAACCTGTGCACTTTAAATATCCTGTTTTTGAATTATTAGTTCAGTGGTTCCCAAACCTGTCCTGGGGGGACCCCCAGCCAGTCAGGTTTTCAAGATATCCCTAATGAATATGCATGAGAGAGATTTGCATACCTGTCACTTCCATTATATGCAAATCTCTCTCCTGCATATTCATTAGGGCAGGGGTGTCCAATGTCGGTCCTCGAGGGCCGCAATCCAGTCGGGTTTTCAGGATTTCCCCAATGAATATGCATGAGATCTATTAGCATACAATGAAAGCAGTGCATGCAAATAGACCTCATGTATATTCATTGGGGAAATCCTGAAAATCTGACTGGACTGCGGCCTTCGAGGACCGACATTGGACACCCCTGCATTAGGGTATCTTGAAAACCTGACTGGCTGGGGGTCCCTCAGGACAGGTTTGGGAACCACTGTATTAGTTGATATTTCCCCTTCTTGTATTGTATCAGCTCTTGTTGTCGGTCCCCTGTCAATGACATTCACCCTAGACTTCTTACTACAAATGTTTCTCCCGGGGGTGGGAGGTTTATGGTTGCATAGAGTTAGGGCAGGGGTAGGTAATTCCGGTCCTCGAGAGCCGGAGCCAGCTCAGGTTTTCAGGATATCCACAGTGAATATGTATGAGATGGATTTGCATGCACTGCCTCCTTGAGATGCAAATCTATCCCATGCATATTTATTGTGGATATCCTGAAAACCTGACCTGGCTCTGGCTCTCGAGGACCGGAATTGCCTACCCCTGAGTTAGGGGAAGGTAGTGCCCAGAGCAATTGAACCAATACAGAATTTGGAAGCAAAGGCAATAGAATCCAGAAGGCAGGTTTATAGAAGAATTGGAAGTATGGTAACTTTCATCCTGAGAGATTGAAACAGGTGCAAAGATCTGGCATATAGCTGGGGGTGGAGGATATTCATTCTTAAGTCACCTTTGAAATACAGTACAGTATATTTCTTGCGTTTATAAACCACTTCCCCCAATAATCTTCTATAACAGTGGTTTCCAACCCTGTCCTGGAGGACCACCAGGCCAATCGGGTTTTCAGGATAGCCCTAATGGATATGCACGGAGCAGATTTGCATGCCTATCACTTCCATACTATGCAAATCTCTTTCATGCATATTCATTAGGGCTAGCCTGAAAACCCGATTGGCCTGGTGGTCTTCCAGGACAGGGTTGGGAACCACTGTTCTATAGTATCATAATTTGAACCCTATGGGAATAGGGTTGGGTTATTTTTTTTTTTTCAAGTCTGCTATGTATTTGTAAGCTAGTCCCACTTATACAGTGACAACCAAACTCTTTAGCTTTAATTCAGTCAGCCTTGAGCTCAACAAGAACTTATCTTTTTTTTTCTGATGTCTGATTGGCTTCCTGGGGCAATGTTGCTTTAATCTTTTAGAGACTCCTCCTACTTACTTGCTCTCATCTCGAGGAATCTAAGCAAAAGGAGAAATTCAGAGGCCCACCAGATGGATGTATGAAAACCAGGCACAGAGCAGATGAAAAACAACATAGGGATATGGCCATAATGAAATTTATTCTCATTTTATTCAAGAAACTAAGTGGACGTTTATGTCACTTCTCAAAACGGGCTCTAAGCTACGTTCAATCATAAAATCACATTAAATAATTTAAAAAGTATAAATAATATTAACTAAATATTAAGTATCTAAATCAATATATCATTTTGTAAACCATCAAACCACTCCATCAGAAATGAAAATCACAGTTTTAAAACTAACTTCACTCACTGAGCATCATTGCAAATCTCTAATAAATCATTGCTTTAAAACAGGGGTAGGGAGCTCCGTTCCTCGAGAGCCATAGTCGGGTTTTCAGGATTTCCCCAATGAATATGCAGTGGATGCAAATAGATCTCATGCATATTCATTGGGGAAATCCTGAAAACCCGACTGGAATACGGCTCTCGAGAACTGGAGTTCCCTACCCCTGCTTTAACCCTTTCAGGACCATAAGGATCGTAGGCCAATTTTTGTGGTTTTGACGACATTTTTATGGTAAAAAGGGCTTGCAGATGCCAAAAAATTGATTTTTTTTGTGAAATATCATTATTTTTATTTAAAAAAATCACACTTCTGGCTTATGGACAGTGTGGCAAGTGAATCTTCTCGTCAATCTAGCAACGACGCTAATGAATGAATGTCGGAACCAGTTTGTTTACATAAAGGCAGTATCATATGGAATCCGTACATATCAAATTTAGAACTGTAGACTATCCCAATCAAAATTTATAGGATTTTAAAGTTATGGGACAAATATGTCCCTTGGTCCTGAAAGGGTTAAAAGAAAGTTTAGTAACCATTTCTAAATAATAATAATAATAACAACTTTATTCTTATATACCACCACACGACATAGTTCTAGGCGGTTCACAACAAAGAGGACTGTACAATCAGTGGGAAAAAATACAATTAACATGGAAATACATTCAGAAAAGGTCAAAATTTTAACTTTACATTAAGATAGAATATCAATTTACAAATTTGCCAAATAAATCATTTTTCAACAACTTCCTAAAAGACAAATAAGACTGAGCCTGAGAAATAATAGTCCATAATCAAGAATTCATTTTGCCTGCCTGAAATGCAAATGATTTATCGAGAAATCTCTTATAAGAACAAGATTTTATAACTGGGTAAGCAAACAAATTATTTCTTTGGGTAATCTTGTTCGGTTTATATCGTTCAAGTCGTGAGGATAGATAAGCTGGAGCCAAACCAAACAGAGAAAACCAAAGAGAATGACCCCAAAGTATCCACAGAGAAGAAAATCCAGAAGAAACCAAAAGAAACTCTGTGGAGTGACGATGTTCCTTATATGGACTTTATTTGAAAATGTCAAAGTTCCAAAGGTACACTAAATCATCCACATAAAATAAAATAATCCACATAAAAGTAAAGTAATCCACATGAAAACCTTAAAGGACCTATTCCACTAGGGACGCAGGACCCAAAATGGTCCGCGTTTCGACAAAAAGCCTTCTTCTGGGGTCCCTGAGGGTCCTATAATGGTGAATACGTGGAGAAGCTAATATGTGGTGAGCTGTGAGTGAGACGCTGCTTGCATTCAAAATGAATGAATGAACTAACATGGTCGTATTTTTTCAGGCCAAAAATCAAGCGAACCGCTGTGTTCTGGATGATTTTTAATCTTTTGAAATATGGAATAGATGTTATGACAGAAATGAAGGAGGACTAGGAAGCAGATCAAAACAGGAGTCAAGGTAGCAATTAACTAATTTTTGTAATTGATGAGTCAGTTAGCGGCCACGGCTGACCAGATAAGTGCTGGTGAGAGGGATATTTAGGGTATTAACTGGATAGCGCCATTTATAATTCCCTCTGTCCCAATTCCTGTCCCCACAGATAACCACAGGAAACCATCCCCATGTCATTTTTTAAGGAGGGAAGAATCAGAGTATGAATGGGCCCAGCCACTGACCCTCAAGCCTTGCATTGAAGAATGCTGGTGTAGAAGGACTGAGGTTGAGATAGACACTAAAGAATGACATGGGATGGTTAGAACATAAGACCATAAGCATTGCTATACTGGGACAGACAGAAGGTCCATCAAGCCCAGTATCCTTTTTCCAGCAGTGGCCAAACCAGGTCCCAAGAAGGTCCATCAAGCCCAGTATCCTGTTTCCAGCAGTGGCCAACCCAGGTCCCAAGTTCCTGACAGAAACCCAAAGAGTAGCAACATTCTAGAGCTGAGATTGTGATGTCACAATGCCTCATTCCACCAATGCCTAAAAGCCAGCCTCATCAGTGATATCACAATGGCTTCATTATCCTATACTTGTCTCACATAAGAATCAGAGTATGAATGGGCAGAGCCACTGACCCTCAAGCCATGCATTGAAGAATGGTGGTGTAGAAGGACTGAGGCTGAGAAAGACACTAAAGAATGACATGGGATGGTTAGAGCATAAGACCACAAGCGTTGCCATACTGGGACATATTCATATAAATAAAGACTCCAGAAAAATTTCAGATTACTAGCTTTGAGGTCCGTTTATTAAACTGCGCTAAGGGCTAGTGTGCACTTACTGTATGTAAAAGTGGCTTACCGCTGGACATGCACTGGTGTTCCATGATAAAATTTGTCTCTTTGCATGCGTACGCCGCCCCCCCATAAAATTATTTTTTTTTGTCCTCTTAAGAGGGCGTGTTAAGCGGTTGAGAGGGGGGTGTATCAGCACTAATCAGCGTCTGAGGCATTGCTGTGCGCTAATTGATAAGGGCGGGTTTAGCGCGTGGGTTCTTACCACCTATGCACTAGGTGTCAGTAGGGGACTTGCGCATTACATTTTTTTTGTAGTGGCTGTGCGCTAATGGAAAAAGTAGCATGTGGCCATTTATTTGGAAAATGGGAAAATATGCCATTTTCTGGCCACAGCATATGTGGCCTTAGCATGTGGGAAAGACACGTATGAGGGGCATGTTTTTTGCACACCTTAAGGTATTATGACAAAGATAATGACAACACTGTCTATATTAACTAGTTTATCGAGGCTTGAGCTTTAGAGCAGTGGTATTCAACCCAGTCCTTGGGGACCACCTGGTCAGTCGGGTTTTCAGGATATCCACAATGAATATGGATGACAGAGACTTTGAAAACCCGACTGGCCAGGTGGTCCCTGAGGACTGGGTTGAATACCACCGCTTTGGAGGACAAGAGGTGA
Organism: Geotrypetes seraphini; assembly: GCF_902459505.1. Taxonomy (NCBI): domain Eukaryota; kingdom Metazoa; phylum Chordata; class Amphibia; order Gymnophiona; family Dermophiidae; genus Geotrypetes; species Geotrypetes seraphini. The sequence continues at coordinate 20,455,842 of NC_047098.1, forward strand.
CATAAGATGATATTTTACTTGGAGCAGTGTCTGTTCAAATATGGCTTTAAGAAACATTTTCTGTTAATGCTAGTGTTTTTGTAAATAACAGTCAAACTTGTGTGTTTATTTGTTGGAATTTATTAACCACTTTTATGAAGAGATTCACCCAAGTTGGTTTTTGGGTTTTGTTTTTTTTTTTTTAACTCCATCATACACAGTAGCTGGTAGCATCAAAGGATCAGCTGGTTCAATCTACCTAGTATTTCCTATCTGCACTCACCCAACTGTCAGCCAAGCAAGCTGGACCACCTGCAGGATATCTCTTCCTATCTAAGCCTTAAACCTTGGTTTTCTACCATTCTCAGTAGTTCAGGGGTCTCAAAGTCCCTCCTTGAGGGCCGCAATCCAGTCGGGTTTTCAGGATTTTCCCAATGAATATGCATGAGATCTATGTGCATGCACTGCTTTCAATGCATATTCATTGGGAAATCCTGAAAACCCGACTGGAATACGGCTCTCGAGGACCGGAGTTCCCTACCCCTGTAAGTGGTTTACATTCAGGTACTCAAGCATTTTCCCTCACACTCTATCTAATGTACCTGGGGCAATGGGGGATTAAGTGACTTACCCAGGGTCACAAGGAGCAGCTTGGATTTGAACCTACAACCTCAGGGTGCGGAGGCTATAGCTTTAACCTCTATGCCAGTGGTTCCCAACCCTGTCCTGGAGGAACACCAGGCCAATTGGGTTTTCAGGCTAGCCCTAATGAATATGCATGAAGCAAATTTGCATGCCTATCACTTCCATCATATGCAAATCTCTCTCATGCATATTCATTAGGGCTAGCCTGAAAACCCGATTGGCCTGGTGTTCCTCCAGGACAGGGTTAGGAATCACTGCTCTATGCCACACTCCCCTATATTTAACCTCTGCTACAGGTCTGGTGTCTGTCACCTCTGCTGCAAGCCACACAAAGTATCTAACACCTATTCAATAAGGAAGCATTCCCATACGTCTCCTAAGCTTTCGTTCTTCCAGCTTCATATCATGAGCTCTTGTCTTGAATTTCTCTTCATGAAAAATTGCAGTCTTTTGTATGCTATTGAAGCCTGTTGAATGTTTTATATCTACTGAGATTCATTAATTGCTTTTATGAAGAGATTCACTCCTTTGAGTGCTTCTGCATCATATAGAGAGGGCCGTTTTCGATATGATGTCTAAATTCGACTTTAGACATTTTCAGAAGTGCGCCCAAAAATCGGGTAGAGAAAATGCCCATTTTTGAAACAGCAATATATCTCTTTTTTTCCCTCCCCAAAAATGACAATTTCTAGATGTAATTTACCTTTTGTGTTCCTATCTTTTTGTGTCCATCCCTCTAGTGGTCATCTGGTCATGTTTTTGTTCCTTATTATTAAAACAGGTCTAGCCCCAAACGTCCAAGCTGTGCCCTGGACATATGTATAACAATTTTAATGAAGGAATCAAATAATCAGTACAATAGGATAATACAAAAATACATTCAATACAATAAGAATCACAATAATAATATTTCATACAAATTTAAATCATTCTTTCAAATTTAATTTCCTAGGAACCAATTCAATCTTATCTACACCCCCATTAATTCCATCCCCTACCCACTATCTTCCCCTAAATGAAATCCCTCACCCTGGATGAAAGTTAACAAAAATAAAGAATTAAAATAAATAACTGGAATGTAATTATTAAACCTAATTTTCATAATAAATCATTGATAACCAAACTTCGTATTTTTGGTGAAAGATTCTGAATATAAGGATCCCAAACGTCCATAAAAAGACGAGTTTTTTTAGGCGAACCTCGAACCTCCCAACTCTCAAATAAAAATAAAAAAAAGGGACATATTTTAAAATGTTTGATTTATGGCGAAAAATTGGCCCACGTCACAAGCCCACTCTAGTCTTGCCCAAAACACATCCTCAGTATGCCCCCATGAAATTTAAATGCACTTCAGACACACGGTATAGAAAACCATCTAAAAAAAAATGTGTTTTGAAAATGGTAATTTGGATGTCTTAGCATATAAAATGTCCAAATGCCACTTTATGTCATTTTAGGGACTTTTTATTTTGAAATGAGCCCCAAAGCCTTTCATTCCTCATTCTTAAGGGTGTCTGTTTTTGGTTTCAGTGCAGACTGTTCATTGTTTTAATGGCCCCTTTATATCAATTATAACATTGTAATGAATGAATTAAGCAAATATACAATGGGGGGGTAGGGAAGGGGGAAATGTGGATTAGGGAGGAGGGAAAGGGAGGATGGGATTGGGAAAGGGGGGGTGGGAATAGGGGAAATGTCTTATTGTATCTTATTGTATTATATTATTGTATACTTATTTGATTTCTTCAGTAAAAAGTTATAAATTAATGGCCCCTTTTCTTCAATTCTCTTAATCTCTTTATGATAGTACTGTAACCAGAACTGAACATGGAGATCTAACTAGCCACCAACGATAGTCCCTCCTTTTGCTTGCTGATGAAACCTCTGCTTATGTGCTAGGGCAGACATGGGTAACTCTGGTCCTCGAGGGCCGGAATCCAATCGGGTTCTCAGGATTTCCTCCATGAATATGCATGAGATCTATTTGCATGCACATTCATGGAGGAAATCCTGAAAACCCGATTGGATCCGGCCCTCGAGGACCGGAGTTGCCCACCCCTGTTGCTGGGGGGCATACTGTTAGCTTTTCTCATCATTTTCATACAAGAACTGCATAAAACAAGGATCAGCAAACAACCTTTTCCAGGGTCTGATTTAATCCATTACAAAGGTGTCACCTACAGTTTGTTCTTGATTCTTATCGTTACATATTCAAGTGAACTAACAGGCTCCAGGTCACTGAGATGCCTAGGCTTGAGTCTCTCGTTTAACATTTTTCAGTTCTTGTCATTGTAAACACAGGTGGTGAGGTTTTGTGCTCCAACAGTATGATTTTACACTTTTTGGCAGTAAAGCTCTATTTCTAAGCCCTTGACATTTTTCTCTGTATTTTCAAGCTCCCTTTAATATTTTTTTTTTCCTATCCTTCCTGGTGGGTTTACATCTTCAAGCCAAGTACCCCTTAAGCCTAACAAATACCAACTGAGTACCCCCTCTGCCCCAGACCCTACCCCCATAATAATAGTACTAATTGTAACTTAATTTCTTCCATCCATTTTTCATCTACACATAATATAATCTTATTAATACATAATGGTAAGCACAAAATTAAAAAAACCCACAAAGCACACTGTATACAGAGAAAAGGTTAATTTATAACATTTTATTGAAGGAAATAAGTAAAATAATACAAATCGATTTTCATTTCAAGTAGATTCACAATTATGATATTTGCATACATATTTCTATCATTCCTCCAAAATACATTTCCAATTAACCTATATCAACCCCCTACTACCACCCACCTCCCTCTCCCACTTCCCCCCTCCCCTTCCCCTCAACCCTAATCACATTGTATTGAAGTAATTAATCAAATTATAATAAAATATGAAATTTATTATTTCTTCAATATACATTTCTATATGACCTATTTCATCCTACCCCTGCACCCCCCAATTCTCCCCCCCTGAATGGAAGATGACATATATTACCAGGTATTGCAATGTTATAAATGTTAATTATCATTTATATTCGGGGTAGGGATTCCAAAGAGGTTAAGGCAGATGACTTTAAATATGCAATCAGTAACAACTATAGACAAATATAGAGCAAAATATAGACAGCCAGATATAAATTCACAAAACTGACACATTTTGATCACTAAATTGAAAATTACTTTTCCTACCTTTGTTGTCTGGTGATTTCATGAGTCTCTAGTTGCATTTCCAATACTTTCTGCCTCTCCTCCGGACCCCATTCCCTTCCTCAATCAACATCTCTCTCTCTCTGTCCCTCCATGAGTCCAACTTCTTCCTCTCTCCTCAAATATATCTCCCTCTCTCTCTCTACTACTACTACTACTATGAATTATTTCTATAGCGCTACCAGATGTACGCAGCGCTATAGAAAGTGACAAAGACAGTCCCTGCTCAAAAGAGCTTACAGTCTAAACAGACAAGCCAGACAAACAGGATGTCATGGACACAGTTAAGGGGAACGGTTAATCAGCGGGCTGGGTTGGTGGGCAGTGGGGAGTACAGGACAATCAAGCCATTGTGACATCATTGATGAGGTTGGCTCTTATTGGTGGAATGAGGCATGATGACGTCACAATCGGAGCTCTGCTTCCCAAAGACTGAAACTCTTCACACTACTACTACTACTATGAATTATTTCTATAGCGCTACCAGACGCACGCAGCGCTGTATAGAGTCACAAAGAGTAAGAAAACAGTCCCTGATCGAACGAGCTTACAATCTAAATAGGCAAGACAGACAAACAGGATGTCATGGATACAGTTAAGGGGAACAGTTAATCAGCTGGCTGGGTTGGAGGGCAGAGGGAAGTACAGGACAATTGAGCCATTGTGACATCACTGATGAGGTTGACTCTTATTGGTGGAATGAGGCATTATGACATCACAAGCTCAGCTCTGCTTCCCAAAGACAAACAGGATGTCATGGATACAGTTAAGGGGAACGGTTAATCACTGGCTGGCCCAGAACCTTCTCTCTGATGTCAAAACTGACGTCGGGTGGAAGGCTTGTGGGCTGGCCGCATGCAGTGTGTGAGTTGCTGCACGGCTTGGTGGCAGGATTGGCTTCGAGGGTGGATGGTGGTGCACGTTTGCAGACAGGGAAGCAGGGGAGGATCCCCAGCAGCAGCTTCAGTGGGGGGGCGGGGGGACAGGCATGGATCCCCGATGGGAGGCGGCGGCTTCAGTGTGGGGGGGGGGACAACAGACAGGGATCCCCAATGGAAGGCATAGAAGGATCCCTGGCGGCAGCCAGACCATGTACCCCCAACAGGCAGCTCGTGTACCCCCAAAAGTACGCTAAACGCATGTTGAGAAGCACTGTTAGAGGTTTTTGTATCATTTGGAAACAAGTCCTTGGACACTGAGATTGAGAGGGGACATGATCGAAACATTCAAGGTACTGAAGGGGATAGACTTAGTAGATAAGGACAGGTTGTTCACCCTCTCCAAGGTAGGGAGAACAAGAGGGCACTCTCTAAAGTTGAAAGGGGACAGATTCCGTACAAACGTAAGGAAGTTCTTCTTCACCCAGAGAGTGGTAGAGAGCTGGAACGCCCTTCCAGAGGCTGTTATAGGGGAAAACACCCTCCAGGGATTCAAGACAAAGTTAGACAAGTTCCTGCTGAACAAGAACGTGCGCTGGTAGGGCTAGTCTCAGTTAGGGTGCTGGTCTTAGACCAGAGGGCCGCCGCGTGAGCGGACTGCTGGGCACGATGGACCAGTGGTCTGACTCAGCAGTGGTAATTCTTATGTTCTTATGTTCATTGAAAAGAGATGGGACTGGACTTGATGGGCCATAATTCTTTAAGCTCTCTTGCACACCTTTCCCCAGTTTATAGCTTTCCATGCCGTTCTCATATTAGCTAGTCTGTGTGGCCTAGGGTCAAAAGCCTTTATGGAGTCCTGATAAGGAACATCCACTGCTTCTGCCTGATCTACACCTTATGTCACCACTTTAAAGAGCTCAATCATGCTGGTCTGGCACAATCTTCCCTTTGTGAGTCCATGTTCTCCGGGGTCCTGATTTATGCATTTCAATATGCTTCACTGACTGTTTCGTGGTAGTTATCGAGTTCTGAAATTAAACAGACATGTCTGAGGTTGCCCGATTCCTCCTCCTTAAGTTTCAAGTTTCAAGTTTATTTCTGCTTTTGATAAATCGCCTATTTCAATTTCTAGGCGATGTACATATTATAATAAAATACAATAAAGAAACTTAACGTAGTAACAATAAATTCCAATTATGACTAACATGAGAGAGAGGGAAGCGGGTATAGTTACATAATAGGGTATGGTAAGTAAAAAGGAAAAAACAAAAGGTGGGGTAGAAAATTTACCAAAGCACACTTCATAAGCATTAATTAAACATATACTAGAGGTTAAAAGCATCCTTAAATAAATAAGTTTTTAAAAATGATAACATGCAATACCACAGTTGATAATGGAATATAACAGTGAATCGCACGGTAGTGTGCCTCCTGAGATTTCAGGTGTGCCGCGAGATGCTGGGGAGGAGACGAGGCGCCCGCTGACTGCCCACAGGATGTGCCTCTCGCGGCGAGAGACACATCCTGTAAGCAGTCAGCCAGCGCATCTCCTCTCCGTGCGTCTTCCCTGCTTGTACTAGCCGAGGGCCCGTCTGAAGGGCCTGCGCCCATACACAGATATCAGCGTGATGGCCCTTTTACCGAAGCTGCAGCACAAGTGGCCTTAGCGTGCTCCTTATAAGTGTCTTTCCTACACGCTAAGGCCTCGCATGCTGTGGCCAGAAAATGGTATATTTTCCCATTAACCACACAATACTTTTTCCGTTCGTACATAGCCATTTAAAAAATTTACTGCGTGAGCCCCTGTGTTGTAGGCGGTAAGAGCCCACGCGCTAAAGCTGCCCTAATCAGTTAGCGCGCAGCAATGCCTGACACGCTGATTAGTGCCGATACATTCCTTTTCAACCCCTTAACACGCCCTCTTAAGAGGAAAATAGAAAATGATTTTATGGGGAGCGGTGTACGCATCCAAAGGGACAAATTTACCGTGGGAAACCGGCGTGCGTCCCGTGATAAGCCATTTTACATACAGTAAACGCATGCTAGCGCTTACTGCAGTTTAGTAAACGGACCCCCAAAGTTAGTAAAAATGTACTGATTCCAGCTTCAAAAGAAAACCTTTTTAATTATGTGATAAATTTAACATTTTATATTTAGATATATATATTTCGTTGCTCTGGATCTAATAAATATAAGGTACTTATCAGTACTTTAGATCCAGGAGAAAAATATTTACATAAGAACATAAGCAATGCCTCTGCTGGGTCAGACCTGAGGTCCATCGTGCCCAGCAGTCTGCTCACGCGGCGGCCCAACAGGTCCAGGACCTGTGCAGTAATCCTCTATCTATACCCCGCTATCCCCTTTTCCAGCAGGAAATTGTCCAATCCTTTCTTGAACCCCAGTACCGTACTCTGCCCTATTACGTCCTCTGGAAGCGCATTCCAGGTGGGTAAAGAAGAACTTCCTAGCATTTGTTTTGAATCTGTCCCCTTTCAACTTTTCCGAATGCCCTCTTGTTCTTTTATTATTCGAAAGTTTGAAGAATCTGTCCCTCTCCACTCTCTCTATGCCCTTCATGATCTTGTAAGTCTCTACCATATCCCCTCTAAGCCTCCTCTTCTCCAGGGAAAAGAGACCCAGTTTCTCCAGTCTCTCAGCGTATGAAAGGTTTTCCATCCCCTTTATCAGACGCGTCGCTCTCCTCTGAACCCTCTCGAGTAACGTCATGTCCTTCTTAAGGTACGGCAATCAATATTGGATGCAGTACTCCAGATCCGGATGCACCATTGCCCAATACAATGGCAGGATAACTTCTTTCGTTCTGGTTGTAATACCCTTCTTGATTATGCCTAGCATTCTGTTTGCCTTCTTAGCGGCCACTGCGCACTGTGCCGTCAGCTTCATTGTCATGTCCACCATTACCCCCAAGTCCGTTTCTTGGGTACTCTCATTTAATAACATCCCTCCCATCGTATAGTTGTACCTCGGGTTTCTGTTTCCCACATTTCTCAATGTTCAGCTTCATCTGCCATCTCATCGCCCATTCCCCTAGTTTGTTCAAGTCCCTTTGCAATTCTTCGCAGTCCTCTTAATCTGAGCTCCACTAAATAGTTTGGTGTCGTCTGCAAATTTTATTATTTCGCACTTCGTCCCTGTTTCTAGATCATTTATGAATATATTATATAGCAGCGGCCCGAGCACCGAGCCCTGCGGGACCCCACTCGTGACTCTCCTCCAGTCCGAGTAGTGGCCCTTCACTCCTACCCTCTGTTTCCTACCCGCCAACCAGTTTCTGATCCATCTATGTACGTCTCCTTCTAATATCAGGAAAAGTCGGAGCAGAAAAGCAGAAGAGTTGGAGTCAAAGGTTTGGGTTATCGATTCCACAGCCTTGTTTGTGACTTACCTTGAACTTGGATTTAGAAAGACAAGAAATTGCTGTTACTACTACTAGTCCTATTAGATGTACATTAAAACATAAATGGGACAGTCCCTGCTCAGTAGAGCTTACAATCAATCTAAAATTAAATGCAAATACATGGCATGTACGATAACCCCTGAGTGATACCCACGTTATTACCCAGAGAGGTTCAGCAAAGGCATATAATTGTTCATCCAGCTGTTATAAGGTTTACATCTGTCTAGGTATTTTAGAATAAAGACAGGGACAGTCTCAGGGGTGTAGGAGCCCAGGGTACAAATTTGAGAGGGGGGGCTCTGAAGCCCTTTGTTTATAGTTTATTTTCTTGTATCGCACCTTAAACAAAGTGGGTCACCGCAAGTACATACATGATCGTCATCATAACAACACGTATGCAAAAGCAGTTACAAACAATAAAATAATTAAGCGACCAGCGCCCCATCATACAATTCAAAATTCATTTGACATAAAAGGTGTCTTTATAGTAATCTCTTAAAATTCTGCAAATCTTTTTGGAAGCAGTGGCATAGTAAGGGGGGGGGGCGGTCCATCCCAGTCACCATCTTCATGAGGGCGCAACCCCCAAACCGCTGTTGCGCCAGCGTCGGCTTTTCCTATGATGTCGCTTCCTGGACCCGTACCTAGGAAGTGACATCCGAGGAACAGCCAACGCTGGCTTGGGAGCAGCTTGGGGGGGGGGGGGTTGCTGCTCGCACCAGGAACATTACAGAGGTACAGGGGAAGGGAAGCAGCGTGTGGAATTGGGGGTGGGGGAGGGGTGCCTCTCACCCTCACTATGCCACTGTTTGGAAGGCTGTATTTTCTTCAGTTGTGGTCCAGGGGGGGGCACAGAGCAGTCGCACTTCCCTAATGCATCACGCCAGCCTCGCCTGCGGGTTCAGTATCCTCTGCAGTTGTAAGAGGTGAATAAAAGTTTGTTAATGGATTGAACTGTGTGCGTGTGTTTGTGTGTGTGTGAGAGAGAGAGAGAGTGTGTGTGTGTATGTGGGTAGGTGTGGATGTGGGCGCTGTGTAAGATTATTCATAACCCAAAAGCAGAGAATCAGATGTTGCAGAACAACCATCATTCTGTGTACCAGGGCTGGGAATCAGTGTTAGCCTTCGTGTTTGATACCAGGAAAGCAGATTTAACGGTGTCAGGTCAAAAGTGCGCCGGGACAAAGGCGTGCGCAGACAATTGAGCGCAGTGTGGAGGCGAGCGCCGCAGAAAATGACAGTTTTTACAGCTCCGACCGGGAGGGGGGGGCGTGGGCCGCGTTGTGGGGGGTGTGGGGGGTTGTAACCCCCCACATTTTACTGAAAACTTCACTTTTTCCCTGTTTTTAGGGAAAAAGTTAAGTTTACAGTAAAATGTGGAGGGTTACAACCCCCCACAACGCCGGCGTCGATCTCTATTAAGTAAACTGGGGGGGCTCCCCAACAAAACTCCCCGTCGGAGCCCCCTAAAAACTGTAATTTTCTTTGGCGCGCGCCTCCGTCTTGCGCTCAGTTGTCGGCGCGCGCCTTTGTCTTTCGCGGGGTTGTCTACGAACCGATTTAACAGCAATCGATTCCTGGTAAAGTGATCATAATGGGGACGAATTACATGATGAAGAACAAAGAGGACGGGATAAAGCAAATCCCACAAGCAGGAAATGCCATAATGCCATAACATTTACTGGAATTTGGCCTAGCACAGGGTGCTGGTAGCCCAAGGGGCAGGATTACAGTCCAGTGCTGGCTCAGAGGTTTGCGGTGCCCTGAGCCAACTGTTGCCTGTGCCCTCCCTCCCCCCAATCTGCATCGGCACCTGAAGCAATTCAGAGAAAAGCGACGGAAATGGTACGGGCTTTGCTCCACAGGATGTATGAGAAGAGACTCGATGACGTGAAGATATTATACCCTGGAGGAAAGGAGAGATGGGGGTGGGGGTGGGGGGGGGTGATACGATTTCAAACATTCAAATACTTGAAAGGTATTAATATAGAAACAAACGTTTTTTTCCCAGAGATGAGAAGGCAGTAGAACTAGAGGACACGAATCGAGATTGCAGCGGGCCAAACTCAGGAATAATATCAGGGAGTAATTTTTCACGGCAAGGGTGGCAGATACCTGGCATGCCCTCCTGCTGGAGTCGGTGAAGATGAAAATGATGACAGAATTCCAAAATGCTTAGGATAAACATAAAGGAATCCTGTCTAAAAAGAATGGAAGCAAACAAAGGCTCCCTTTTATCAAGCCGCGTTAGGGTTGGTTTTTTTTTTTTTTTTTTTAAATTGCCGGCCGCTGTGGTAAAAACTCTGACGCTCATAGAATTCCTGTGCGCATCAGAGCTTTTACCGCAGCAGCTAGCGATAAAAAAAAAAATCCTAACGCGACTTGATAAAAGGGAGCCAAACTTACCTCATCCTTTACTAAAGCGCAGCGCAGGTTTTAGAGGCAACAGTGGCAGCAACTGCTCGGACGCTCATAGAATTCCTTCAAGCGTCTGAGGAGTTAACACCGCTGCCGGCGCTACGCATTAGTAGAGGACGGGGTTAGTAATGTTAGAGGGCAACTCCAGTAACTGGAAAATGCAGTGTCTACCTTTAATTTAGCTAGGGTGTCAGGTCAAAAGCGCACCGGGACAAAGGCGCGCCCAGACAATTGAGCGCAGCGCGGAGGCGCGCGCCGCTCTAAATTACTGTTTTTAGGGCTCTGAAGGGGGGGGGCGTGGGGGGGGAACTCCCCCCACTTTACTTAATAGGCATCGCGCCGCGTTGTGGGGGCGTTGTGGGGGGTGTGGGGGGTTGTAACCCCCCACATTTTACTGAAAACTTCACTTTTTCCCTGTTTTTAGGGAAAAAGTTCAGTTTACAGTAAAATGTGGAGGGTTACAACCCCCCCAAACCCCCCATAATGCCGGCGCGATGTCTGTTAAGTAAACTGAGGGGGTTCCCCAACAAAACCCCCCGTCGGAGCCCCTAAAAACTGTAATTTTGTGCGGCGCGCACCTCCGCGCTGCGCTCAATTGTCAGCGCGCGCTTTTGTCTTTCGCGCCGTTGTCTATGAACCTTTAGCTAGATCCTCACAAACACAACCCTTTGAAAGTCAATCAGGGTCAACCACTCCTCCATCCCTATTTGCATGCCTATCACCTCCTATTATTTGCAAATCTGCCTCGTACATATTCATTAAGGGTATCTTGAAGACTCGACTTGCTGAGGGTCCCTCGGGACGTGTTTAAGAACCACTGTAATAATGTTGCATCTTAATAATTTATTTTTTAAAAGTTTGTATTCTGCTAGTCATAGCATTTCAAAGCAGATTGCAGTCCGGTGTATGAAATAATAAATGAAAACAGTACAGAGCAGTAAACCAGAGAAAGGAAAATGGTAAAACCAGAGGACATAATTTGAGGTTGAGGGGTGGTAGATTCAGGGGCAATGTTAGGAAATTCTACTTGACGGAGAGGGTGGTGGATGCCTGGAATGCGCTCCCGAGAGAGGTGGTGGAGAGGAAAACGGTGACTGAGTTCAAAGAAGCGTGGGATGAACACAGAGGATTTAGAATCAGAAAATAATATTAAATATTGAACTAAGGCCAGTACTGGGCAGACTTGCACGGTCTGTGTCTGTATATGGCCGTTTGGTGGAGGATGGGCTGGGGAGGGCTTCAATGGCTGGGAGGGTGTAGATGGGCTGGAGTAAGTCTGAACAGAGATTTCGGCAGTTGGAACCCAAGCACAGTACCGGGCATAGCTTTGGATTCTTGCCCAGAAATAGCTAAGAAGAAAAAATTAAAAAATTTAAATTGAATCAAGTTGGGCAGACTGGATGGACCATTCGGGTCTTTATCTGCCGTCATCTACTATGTATGAAAGAACAGGACCTGGGCATGATTGTATCTGATCTGAAGATGCACAAAAAGGTAGAAATTGGATGATTAGGGGGAGGAATGGCCAGCAAGAAAAAAGGTCATCTGATGAGACTTGTATACTATAATGGAGACCACAACTTGAAAGATACCCTCTGGACAAATTATTGAAATGGTCAGATATTTGATAGTTTGCATTATGTACTTTAAGATGTCTATACGCATACTTTGGAAGAAAAGCAGGAGGGGGCAGAAAAAATAATTCTCTTGTATAAATGCACAAAGGTGGGCCATTTTCTATTGAAAGGAAGCTCTTGAACAAGAAGGTAAAAGGAATATCTAAGGAAATATTTCTTTACAAAAAAGATAGTAGATACATAGAATAGCCTTCCAGAGGTGGTGGTTGGAATTTTTACTGTCATGGCTGGCAATAAAAAACACGAATGCGGCTTCTTAAAAGGGGGGATTAGTTAGGCACTCTTTATAGTATTCGCCCTGAAATTCCTATAAAAATAAATACATGTACAGTTTCATCCAAAAGGATAAAATTCACGTTCCGTAGGTGTCCATTGGTAAGTTCCACAAGAAGGGCTTGTAACTGAGAACATATAGTCACTTATCTGACCGTTCTCACTGACTAATTCCTGATGAGATGACCCTAAAGGAAGGAACACGAGACTTCACTGGATGAGCAAGCATTAATTATTTATTAATTCATTCAATTTTTCTATACCGTTCTCACAAGGGAGCTCAGAATGGTTTACATGATTTTATTCAGGTACTCAAGCATTTTCCCTATCTGTCCCGGTGGGCTCCCAGTCTATCTAATGTACCTGGGGCAATGGGGGGATTAAGTGACTTGCCCAAGGTCACAAGGAGCAGTGTGGATTTGAACCCACAACCTCAGGGTGCTGAGGCTGTAGCTTTAACCACTGCGCCAATAAAGACCTGAATGGTCCATCCAGCCTGCCCTGTAATCCCACGCATTACAAGTTCATGATTCAATTAAAATGTCTTTTTTCTTTGTTCCTTCTGGGCCACAGACCTTAGTAGTCCACCCAGAACTGTCCTTAGGTCCCAACTACTGGCGTTGCTGTTGAAGCTCGCTCCAGCCGCGCCATCTCCTTTGCGCGATTCAGACTGAAAGTTTGCCCATTCCTATTCAATTTGTGTCTAGTTCTACCAATTTCCTTTCCCTGGAAAGATTTGGTCCTGTGTTAATATCAAACCCTTCATAACTTTAAATACCAAAAACAGCAGCTTAAAAATTACCCAGCACTTTATAGAAACATAGAAACATAGAAATAGACGGCAGATAAGGGCCCACGGCCCATCTAGTCTGCCCACCCTAATGTCCCTCCCCTACCTTTGCCCTGTGAATAGATCCCATGTGCCGATCCCATTTGGCCTTAAAATCAGGCACGCTGCTGGCCTCAATCACCTGTAGTGGAAGACTATTCCAGCGATCAACCACTCTTTCAGTGAAAAAGAATTTCCTGGTGTCACCTCGTAGTTTCCCGCCCCTGATTTTCCACGGATGCCCCCTTGTTGTCGTGGGACCCTTGAAAAAGAAGATATCTTCCTCCGCCTCGATGCGGCCCGTAAGATACTTGAACGTCTCGATCATGTCCCCCCTCTCTCTGCGCTCCTCGAGCGAGTATAGCTGTAATTTGTCAAGCCGTTCTTCGTACGGAAGATCCTTGAGTCCCGAGACCATCCGGGTGGCCATTCTCTGCACCGACTCCAGTCTCAGCACATCCTTGCGATAATGCGGCCTCCAGAATTGCACACAGTATTCCAGGTGGGGCCTCACCATGGATCTATACAATGGCATAATGACTTCCGCCTTACGGCTGACGAAACCCCTTCGTATGCAGCCCATGATTTGTCTTGCCTTGGACGAAGCCTGCTCCACTTGATTGGCAGACTTCATGTCCTCACTGACGATTACCCCCAAGTCTCGTTCTGCTACCGTTTTTGCTAGGATCTCGCCATTAAGGGTATAAGACTTGCATGGATTCTGGCTGCCCAGGTGCATAACTTTGCATTTTTTGGCATTGAAGTTGAGTTGCCATGTCCTAGACCATCGCTCCAGTAGGAGTAGGTCGTGCATCATGTTGTCGGGCACTGAATCTTCGTCTGTTGTGCATTTGCCCACTACATTATTCAGTTTGGCGTCATCGGCGTTATAGGTAGTCAATGGGAACAAAGGAATAGTATGTTCAGCTCTCTTTGGCAAACACCAAATCAAAAGTGATTTATGGGGGCCGCCACTTGTGTGTAATTCTTAGCAGACTTTTTAGTAGGGTGGTTTGCCATTGCTTTCCACAGTCATCTCAAGCAGCTTGTTAAAAGTCATGCAAGCTCAAGAAATTGGTTAAGTCTTGTCTATTCCAGAGTGTTTATGGACTTCAGTTGACTGGTATTCCCCCTCCCTGATTCCATTTAGTCATAACTCCTCAATCGCATCACCGACCTCCTCTTTTCCTCTACATGGCTCCCCACCCAAAAGAGACTGGACTGTAACTTTGGCCTCTCTCTTCTTTTTAATTAGACTATAATTGTAAACCACTTAGAAGTACCCCTGTACGATGGGCAGCATATCAAATTTGTGAAAAATAAAATGAAAAATCATTGGCAAAACCTTCATCATTGCATCTGGTAGCCCCATGTAAACCTCAATTTCAATAGTCGATCTATTATAAAATCAGACGAGAATGACACGGTGACAGCATTTGCCACCGTTCCCATCCCTGCAGATAACCGCAGGAAACCATCTCCTTGTCACTCTTTAAGGAGAGAGGGAAGAATCAGAGTATGAATGGGCCCAGCCACTGACCCTCAAGCCTTGCTTTGAAGAATGCTGGTGTAGAAGGACTGAGGTTGAGATAGACACTACAGAATGACAGTCTCTGGTATCCAGAGCAGATATTGTGATGTCATAATGCCTCATTCCACCAGTGCCTAAGAGCCAATCACATCAGTGATGTCACAATGGCTTCATTATCCTTGGCTCCCATAAGAATCAGAGTATGAATGGCCACAGCCACTGACCCTCAAGCCTTGCTTTGAAGAATGCTGGTGTAGAAGTACCACGGTTCAGATAAACATTAAAGAATGACACGGGATAGTTAGAACATAAAACTATAAGCATTGCTATACTGGGACAGACCAAAGTCCTTCAAGCCCAGTATTCTGTTTCCAGCAGTGGCCAACCCAGGTCCCAAGTACCTGGCAGAAACCCAAAGAGTAGCAACATTCCAGACCTGAGATTGTGATGTCATAAAGCCTCATTCCACTAATGCCTAAGAGCCAATCTCATCAGTGATGTCACAATGGCTTCATTATCCTATACTTGGCTCACATAAGAATCAGAGTACGAATAGGCACAGATACTGGTCCTCAAGCCTTGCATTGACGAAAGCTGGTGTGGAAGGGCTGAGGTTGAGATAGACACTAAAGAATGACACGGGATTGTTTCCCGCGGTTATCCACGGGGACGGGGACAGATTCTGTCAGCGTGTCATTCTCTTTTGCAACACTGCCCTAAAATCAGTGGGAGACAAAAATGATTTAAGCTGGTATAGCATGAAAAGAAATGGAAATAGGTAGGGCTCGGGCATGCCCAGTGGGGCCCGGGCACTGCACGTGCTCAGAGAGAGAGAGAGAGAGAGAAAAAAAAAAAATCTCTCTGAGCTATTGGAGAGCTTATCCGCAAATTGGGAGCTGTTGGGACAACACCCATATGTGGCTGACTCATCCTGCTTGTCCTAGGAGAAATTATGTTAAGCCAGAGTCTAATTACACCCCTAAATGTTCAGCTGTGGTTGAGATTAGGGTTCATCTGTGTATAAATGTGAAAACACAGTTAAACACCTTCATTAAAACACTTCTGCTGACTTCTGGCATATAGTTCTGAACATTTGAAGTGTGACTTCAACTGAAATAACCTTCACAGCCCAGTTTCTTCCTTGACTAGTGGAGAATCTCCCTGTGCACAGCATTACCTTGTTTTCTTAAAATATTACCTTGGCTTTGATTCCTCACCGGAGTCAGCTTGTTACTGATTTTGCTTTTAGCTTGCCCTGAGCTCCTTTACTTCAAATCATTTTCTTTCCATTAAGTAGAAGGTTATGATTTCTCTTTGGCTCTTTCTGCAGTATACAGAGTAGGCGCGTGCTTTTGCTTGAAACAATATAGGAAATTTCAATTAAATTTCTAGTTCTGCTCATTTCATGCTGAAAATAAAACTAAAGGAATCCAAACAGAATGTTTATTTTTTTTTTTATGTTTATGTATAACAGTTTTTATTGAAAGAATCAAATAATCAGTACAATGGGATAATACAAAATTATATTCAATACAATAAGAATTACAATAAATTTCATACAAATTTAAATCATTCTTTCAAACATAATTTCCATATGAATTAATTCAATCTTATCTACACCCCCCTTAATTCCATCCCCTACCCATTATCTTCCCCTAAATGGAATTTTTTTATGTTTAAACATTTTTATTGAAGGAACAAAAGAAAATACATTCAGATAATATATAAAGATATTCCTTACAAATGAAATCACATATTTAAAAATTCTATTCCTATTATAACATTGTAATTAATGAATTAAGCAAATATACAATTCAAGTATTTCCATACCTATTACTATCATCCCTCCTATTCCCTCCCCTCCCCCAGAATAAATAAAAACAATTGGGGGGGAGGGGAAGTGGGGAAGGGAACAGGGGGAGTGTATAGAGGTATGAAATAAGTCATATGGAAATATATTTGGAGGAATGATAGAAATATGTATGGAAAAATTAGAATTGTGAATATAATTATAATGAATAGCTTATTGTATTATATTATTGTATATTTATTTGATTCCTTCAATAAAATGTTATAAATTAAAAATTCCATTCCAAATAATACATATTATCAAATAATATTATCAGTCCTTCAATCATTTTATATTATAAACCATAATTCCTCATTATCATTTTTTTTTTAGTTCATTTTCAATAAAACTGTCATTGCTCCACCAACAGTTCCTCCACTTTTCCTAAATCACCCCAGCATCAGCACTCCAAAATTTAAAAATCGATGCCCCTTAAGGTAGGGTTACCATATGACTCCAGAAAAAGGAGGACGGATTGAGACATCCGTGTTTTACTTCTGCTGAAAGCAATGGAAGTAAAACCTGGATGTCTCAATCTGTCCTCCTTATTTATTACAATAAGGACAGATCAGCGTGCCCACGTGGTGAGCATGCGCAGACCATCTACAGGCAAAGAAGATGGTCTTTGCATGTTCAAGGATTGCTCTCCAGCGATCCGTGCGGTCATTTGCATCACCCCCATTTGTGAATCAGTCAGCCTGCCTTGGACAGGTTAGTGAATCTAGGCCAGGGGTAGGGAACTCCGGTCCTCGAGAATATGGCTCTTGAGGACCAGAGTTCCCTACCCCTGATCTAGGCCTTAGTCTTATTTTCCATTCCTTTTCTAATAATCGCTAGCATCTTGTTTGCTTTTTTGTCTGCCACTGCACATTAGGCAGGTTTCAACATATTATCTACGACACCCAGATCTTTTTCTTGGGCGCTGATCCCCAAGGTGGACCCTAGCATCGGGTAATTATGATTTGGGTTAGTTTTCCAAACGCGCACCATTTTGCATTTGTCCACATTAAATTTCCTCTGCCATTTGGATGCCCAGCCTTCCAATTTCCCAAGGTCTTCCTGCAATTTTTCACAGTCTGCGTGAATTTTAACAACTTTCAACAGTTTCGTGTCATCTGCAAATTTGCAACTCACTTGTCAGCCGAAAGCCTGAAGTCATAATGCTGTTGTACAGGGTCATGGTGAGACCTCATCTGGAGTACTGTGTGCAATTCTGGAGGCCACATTACAGTAAAGATGTGTGCAGAATTGAATCGGTTCAGCGGACGGCCACCAGGATGATCTCGGGGCTCAAGGGTCTCTCGTACGAAGAGAGACTGAACAAATTGCAGCTCTACACTCTCAAGGAACGTAGGGAGACATGATCGAATTATTTAAGTACCTCACGGGACGTGTCGAAGTGGAAGATGATATTTTCTTTCTCAAGGGACCCTCGGCCACAAGAGGGCACCCGCTCAAACTCAGGGGCGGAAAATTTCATGGCGACACCAGAAAGTATTTCTTCACAGAGAGAGTGGTTGATCATTGGAACAAGCTTCCAGTGCAGGTGATCGAGGCAGACAGCGTGCCAGACTTTAAGAATAAATGGGATACCCATGTGGGATCCCTACGAGGGTCAAGATAAGAAAATTGGGTCATTAGGGCATAGACAGGAGGTGGGTAAGCAGAGTGGGCAGACTTGATGGGCTGTAGCCCTTTTCTGCCGTCATCTTCTATGTTTCCACTATTTACCCTCCTCCATTGAGAAAAATAGCCATTTAACCCTACCTTATGTTTTCTATCTGATAACCAATTTCTAATCCACAACTGAACATTGCCGCCTGTCCCATGACTCTTTAATTTTCTCAGGAGCTTCTCATGAGGAACGTTGTCAAAATCTAGATTCACTACATCAACCGGCTCACCTTTAGGATGCCAATTCATGATTGACACGCAATTGGCATCCTAAAGAGAATCATGCCCCTAAGTGACTTGCCCAGAGTCACAAGGAGCTGCAAAGGGAATCAAACTCACAACTAGAGAATGACACGGTGACAAAATTCATCACCGTTCCCGTCCCCGCGGATAACCGCGGGAAATAATCCCATGTCATTTTCTAGTGTCTATTTCAACCTCGATCCTTCTACACCAGCATTCTTCAGAGCAAAGCTTGCAGATCAGTGGTTGTGGCCATTCATACTCTGATTCTTATGGGAGCCAAGGATAATGAAGCCATTGTGACATCACTGATGTGATTGGCTCTTAGGCACTGGTGGAATGAGGCATTATGACATCACAATCTCAGCTCTGGAATGTTGCTACTCAACCTTGGTCCTTCTACACCAGCATTCTTCAAAGCAAAGCTTGTGGGTCAGTGGTTGTGGCTATTCATACTCTGATTCTTCCCTCTCTCCTTAAAGAATGACATGAAGATGTCACGAGGCCACTCCTCCACTTAAAGGATGTTGCTAAACATGAGTGTTTAGGGCTTCAAAAGACCCTGAGTCTCTCCCTACCAGTGTATGTACATTTTTAAGTGTGAGAATACTTTGGAATACCCAGGGTGAGGCCGATGAAGAGAGACAGAATTCAGTCTTGCCAAAGCTGCTTTAGGGGGATGGGGGACCCCTTTCTTCCTGCACATTTTGCTGTCTTCGTAACCTCTAGCTGGTCCTGATCTGCAGGTGCCCTGCACTAAATCATTTCTAAATTTACATCTGCTCTTAAAACATATTTCTCTCTCAAGATGCTTTGTTTATGTAAATATTTGGATGCTTTGGAGATGCAATTATCCCTAAATCGATGCCTCATGCATATTCAGAGTTCAGTGCTGAATTATCTATCCATAAATGGAGGAAGTCTGCCAGGGAACACACTGGTTAAATCCAGAGAGCCAGACCCTTTTCAGCAGACCTGTGTTTGGAGCAGGAACTGCATTTCTGCTGCAGTGCCGGAGCGTCTGCGGCAGTGCCCTCATGCAATGCCTAATCTTGCACCGTTTGACGGACAGGAGCAAACAAGGTTTTGGTTGCTGTTCTGTCCTTAGCAAGAGCACACTCGGGAGCCAAGAGAAATCAGAGCCTTAGGAGGGCAAGGACCAAGGAGTGAATAGACAGCTGGATCGCTGACGCCTCTTGGGGTTTCTTCCAAAGAAATAGTGATTATGGGATAAAAGCTGATGTCAGGGGACCTCTGAGTTTTAAAAATTTTTGTGACAATGGGAGATTTAAAAAAAAAGGCTTAAGGAATTGGGCCTTAGATGGCTCATTGGATCCAGATTCACCTGACAGAGTTGATCCAGTTCTGGGTTTATGCTGTTGTCTTGCTTTATCTTAGGAGAGAAATGATGTTAGTCCACGCTTAAAGATAATATGTAGAAGTAAAAACCAAAAAGAATTCAGGTGATACCATTTTATTGGACTAACTAAAGCATGCAATGGGGTAAATCCAGGACTGGATCAAATCTGTCAGGCAAATCTGGATCCAGTTGGTAATCATAGGGCTTTTACGCTAGGAGTGACGTGAAGCAACTATTATACAAAAATGGTGTGATGAATTGGGGATGCAGATTTCTCTACAAGATTTTAGTCAAGCTATTTATCGTATATCCAAAATTGTTAAAGGTTATATGGAGAGAATGTACGTATAGATCAGGGGTAGGGAACTCCGGTCCTCGAGAGCCATATTCCAGTCGGGTTTTCAGGATTTCCCCAATGAATATGCATTGAAAGCAGTGCATGCAAATAGATCTCATGCATATTCATTGGGGAAATCCTGAAAACCCGACTGGATTACGGCTCTCGAGGACCGGAGTTCCCTACCCCTGGTCTAGAGTGTTGCATAGGGCTTATTTCTCACAAGTACAAGCATTTCATGCAGGTCTAGTAAATTCTCCTATTTGTATCAAATGCGAGAAAGACCCACATACTTTATCTCATGTATTGTGGCAATGTCCTCTTATTAAATCATTTTGGTCTGCCGTCTTATTATTTTTAGGTGCTTTATGGAATATTCAATTAGTGGAATCTGTAAGGGGGGTAATATTTGGTAAAGCTGCTGCTTGTGGGGTTTTTTGGATTAGAAAGAAATATTTTATTTCAGAAGGCATGCTTGAATGGTCATAAGTGTATTCGACAATATCGGTTACAGAAAGATCCTCCTAGTTTTTGGCATTGGAGGAACCAATTCCATCGGCTAATTTTATTTGAGGTCTGGGAGGTTTGTAAATTTCCTAGAAGAACTAGGTATTTCTTGAAAATTTGGAATCCATATATTCAAAATCTTTCCCATAGAGCTCGTCGAATGATTCGTAAAAATCTCTTATTACAACTTGCTTTTGCTGAAGGGAACAAAAACCAGCAGGAACTTTGTGTATTCTTATTAGAATTATAGAATTCTCACCAAAGTCTTTTATACAGGGGCATCAATTCCTCCTTTTTCCGACTGGCCATTTCTCTCCTTATGCACCCAAGCATCCTTCTAGCTTTTGCCATCTTAAGATCATCACACACTGTCACACCCAAGTTCCGCTCCTCTTTTGTGTACAAAAGTTCTTCACCTCTTAAACCAGGGGTGTCCAATGTCGGTCCTCGAGGGCCGCAATCCAGTCGGGTTTTCAGGATTTCCCCAATGAATATGCATTGAAAGCAGTGCATGCACATAGATCTCATGCATATTCATTGGGGAAATCCTGAAAACCCGACTGGATTGCAGCCCTCAAGGACCGACATTGGACACCCCTGTCTTAAACTGTACCGTTCCCTGGGGTGCATATCTTAACATTACATCTTAGCTGCCAAATTCTAGACCATTCTTCAAGTTTTGCTAGGTCCTTCCTCATTTTATCCACAGTATCGAGGCGCACTAAAACCATTTATTACCACAGTGTAGTAAAAGGACCCTGTGGCAGGCTGGCCTGGACTTCCAGGAGAAAATATATTGAGGACACAGTTTCACATAAAGAAAAATCTTTCTTTTTGATATGTTTGTCTCACACAAAAAGTGTTGGCTTACCCTTCTGGTTCCCAAGGCTCTGCCTTAGCCTATCTCTAGGGAACCCGGGAGTTTCTCTTTCTCAGGGACATCCCTGATTGATTCTGGTCTGGAACAGAAGTACTCCTTCCTGCCTGAGTCCCACCCCTCTGACTCAGCAGTGAGCTTCTAAAGTGCAGGGCACTCTGGGACCTGTAGTTCACCCCTCTAGTTAACGCTCCCTGCTGCCTGGTGGTAATGGAAACCCCTTAATCTGTCACAGACCCCCCTTTATATTGAAACAGTTTCTAAGCTGCTTTCACAATCTCAAAAGCATTCTGTTTCTTAAACTTCCCTCCTTGGCACCCCCCCGCCAAACAAATCGAAACCCAACAAAACACGAGCTGCTTCACTCAGAATGAAAGGTGTCTATGTTTTGGGATGCATGCACATTTTTGGATTGTACCACCTTTACACCTAGTGTTTTGAATATTTGAACAATGTTTCCTGTATGTGTGAAGGAAATGACATTACAGAACGCTCCCAAATGTTTCTAAATGTGTTTCTCTTGGAGGATATGTGCTGTTCATTTGCCCACTGGCTGCGTCTTCTGCGTTTTTTTATTTGGCTATAGAATGCCATCTGGTGAATTAGATGACATCATTCTTTTCCACTGCAAAAGAACTACCAGGTCTCTTTCCAGAGGCACAGATCTGCCTCTTTCTCAGAAAGCATAGTGATATCAAATTTTATTTGATGTAAAGAGAAAGGGTCACCAAATCATGTTGCATTTGAGTAAAGAACAAAACCGATTTTGATATGTGCTCCTGTGTTGCAGCTTAGGTAGGGCACATGCAATCGGTGAAATGGGGAATCGAGTGATGTCAAACCAAGCTACAGCCTCAGCACCCTGAAGTTGTGGGTTCAAACTCACACTGCTCCTTGGGACCCTGGTCAAGTCACTTTATCCCCCATTGCCCCAGGTACATTAGGTAGAATGTGAGCCCACCAGAATAGACAGGGAAACATGCTTGAGTACCTGAATAAATTCATGTAAACCGTTCTGAGCTCCCCTGGGAGAACAGTATAGAAAATTGAATAAATAAATAGTGTGAAAAGTTTCAGCCTCTGATAACCAGAGCTGGTATTGTGACATCATAATGCCTCATTCCACCAATCCCTAAGAGCCAACCTCATCAGTGAAGTCACAAGGGCTTGATTGACCTATACTTGGCTCACTTTTACTACATTTTGATTTCTAGAGTGGCGCAGTGTTTAAATCTACAGCCTCAACACCCTGAGGTTGTGGGTTCAAGCCCAGACTTTTCCTTGTGACCCTGGGCAAGTCACTTAATCCCCCCCATTGCCCCAGGTACATTAGCTTGATTGTGAGCCTGCCGGGACAGACTGGGAAAAATGCTTGAGTACCTGAATAAATTCATGTAAACTATTCTGAGCCACCCTGGGAGAACAGTATAGAAAATTGAATAAATAGTGTGAAAAGTTTCAGCCTCTGATAACCAGAGCTGGTATTGTGACATCATAATGCCTCATTCCACCAATCCCTAAGAGCCAACCTCATCAGTGATGTCACAATGGCTTGATTGGCCTAGACTTGGCTAACTTTTACTACATTTTTATTTCTAGAGTGGCGCAGTGTTTAAATCTACAGCCTCAACACCCTGAGGTTGTGGGTTCAAACCCAGGCTGCTCCTTGCGACCCTGGGAAAGTCACTTAATCCCCCCATTGCCCCAGGTACGTTAGATAGATTGTGAGCCCATCAGGACAGACATGGAAAAATGCTTGAGCACCTGAATAAATTCATGTAAACCGTTGGGAGGAAGGCATAGCAAATTAAACTGCACTAGGGAAACAGGATTTGTAGAAGCCGTGAGGGACTGCTTCATGGAGCAACTAGTCAAAGAACCGACGCGAGGGGGTGCTACTCTTGACCTCATCCTAAACGGATTAGGGGGGCCTGCAAGAGAGGTAGAAGTGGGAGGACCACTAGGCAACAGTGACCACAACATGATCAGATTCACATTAGAAAGGGGGACCCCCATAGTAAGGAGGACCGCAACAACTGCGCTCAACTTCAGTAAAGGGAACTATGTTGCTATGAGGAAAATGGTGGGGAGGAAGCTCAGAAACATCTTTAGGATGGAGACTGTGGGAAGCGCCTGGACCCTATTCAGGGACACCCTGCAGGAAGCATAGAGAATGTACGTCCCCAGTTTCAAGGAAAGGCTGC
This sequence comes from Geotrypetes seraphini, assembly GCF_902459505.1. NCBI lineage: Eukaryota > Metazoa > Chordata > Amphibia > Gymnophiona > Dermophiidae > Geotrypetes > Geotrypetes seraphini. Next base: position 20,479,709 of record NC_047098.1, read on the forward strand.
AAGAACAAGCGGTCAAAGGACCCGGTTTGGATGTCAACAGAAGTAAAGAGGGCAATAAATGACAAAAAAAAGTATCCTTCCGGAGATGGAAAAAGGACCCAATGGAGGAAAATCACCAGGCGCACAGGAAATGCCAAAAGGAATGCCACCGAGAGGTTAGAAAAGCAAAAGGGAAATACGAAGAGGGGCTGGCCAGGGAGGCGAAAAACTTCAAGGCATTCTTCAGTTACGTTAAGGGGAAGCGACCAGCGAGAGAGGAGGTGGGGCCGTTGGATGATGGGGATAGGAAGGGAGTGATTAAGGAGGATAAAGAGGTAGCTGAGAGGTTGAACACGTTCTTCTCGTCGGTTTTCACGAGAAAAGACACATCTAATATACCGGACTCAGAGGAGCTCATAAGTGGGGAACAGGCTGAAAAATTGGAACACATAGAGGTAAGTAAGGAGGATGTCCTCAAGCAGATAGACAGGTTAAAATGCGGCAAATCACCTGGCCCAGATGGGATCCACCCAAGGGTTCTGAAGGAACTAAGACAAGAAATAGCGGGCACAATCCAACATGTTTGCAACCTATCCTTGAAAACTGGAGAGGTACCAGAGGACTGGAAATTGGCGAATGTCACACCCATCTTCAAGAAGGGATCGAGGGGTGACCCCGGGAACTACAGGCCGGTGAGCCTGACTTCAATAATAGGGAAAATGGTGGAAGCTATGATCAAGGACGGCATTTGCGAGCACATCGAGAGAAATGGCCTACTGAGAACAAGCCAGCACGGATTCTGTAAGGGAAGGTCATGCCTAACGAACCTTCTGTACTTCTTTGAGGGAATAAGCAGTCGGGTGGACAATGGGGAACCCATAGACATCATTTACCTCGATTTTCAAAAGGCTTTCGACAAGGTGCCACATGAAAGGCTGCTTAGGAAGCTGTGGAACCACGGGGTGGGAGGGGATGTGCACAGATGGATCAAGCACTGGTTGTCGGGTAGACTGCAGAGGGTCGGAGTAAAGGGCCAATATTCTGACTGGCGGGGAGTCACGAGCGGTGTGCCACAGGGATCGGTGCTGGGGCCGTTACTCTTCAACATATTCATCAATGACCTAGAAAAGGAGGCAAAGTGCAAGGTTATAAAATTTGCAGACGATACCAAACTGTGCGGCAGAGTTAGGTCCAGGGAGGAGTGTGAGGACCTGCAAAGGGACCTGGACAAGCTGGAAAACTGGGCAAACAAATGGCAAATGCGCTTTAACGTGGAAAAATGTAAGGTCATGCATATAGGGAAAAAGAATCCATTGTTCAACTACAAATTGGGGGGGGCATTGTTGGGAGACAGCAGTCTAAAGAGAGACTTGGGTGTGCTGGTGGATGCATCACTGAAGCCATCTGCACAGTGCGCAGCAGCCTCGAAAAAAGCCAACAGGATGCTGGGCATCATAAAGAAGGGCATAACAACCAGGACGCGGGAAGTCATCATGCCATTGTATCGAGCGATGGTGCGTCCACATCTGGAATACTGCGTTCAGTATTGGTCGCCGTACCTCAAGAAGGACTTGAGAGAGTCCAAAGGAGAGCAACGAAACTGGTAAAAGGGCTGGAACACTGCCCATACGCCGAGAGGTTGGATAGGCTGGGGCTCTTCTCTCTGGAAAAAAGGAGGCTCAGGGGAGATATGATAGAGACCTTCAAGATCATGAGGGGCATGGAGAGGGTGGATAGGGACAGATTCTTCGGACTGAAGGGGACAACAGGTACGAGGGGGCATTCGGAGAAACTGAAGGGAGATAGGTTCAAAACAAATGCAAGGAAGTTTTTTTTCACCCAAAGGGTCGTGGACACTTGGAATGCGCTACCGGAGAAAGTGATCAGGCAGAGTACGGTACAAGGATTCAAACAGGGATTGGACGGATTCCTGAGGGATAAAGGGATCGTGGGATATTGAGAGAGGTGCTGGGATGTATCACAGGTATAGAAAGCTAACCAGGTAATAAGTATAGAAACCCAACCAGGTCGTGCATGTGCAAGACCGGAGGGTTAGGACTTCGATGGGAAGCTAGGACTTAAATGGGAAACCAAGGTGGCAAGGGGACCCCTTCTGGAGATCAGACAGGTCGTGACCTGTTTGGGCCGCCGCGGGAGCAGACTGCCGGGCAGGATGGACCTAGGGTCTGACCCGACGGAGGCACTGCTTATGTTCTTATTTGAAGTGCTTTGTACTGCAAGAAGTTCAGCTTTTCCTTGTCTGTCCTGGTGGGCTCACAATCTATCTAGTGTACCTATGGGCAATGGGGGGATTAAGTGACTTGCCCAGGGTCACAAGGAGCAGCGTGGGTTTGAACCCACCACCTCAGGGTGCAGAAGCTATAGCTTTAACCACTGCACCACAAAATCATCCCAGGTGGAGTGTGGCCTTGTGGTGCGAGTTCAATCCCAGCCTGCTTCCTGTGACTCGGGGCAAGTCACTTAACTCTCAAATGCCCCAATTGCCTTAGTTAGATTGTGAGCATGCTGGGACAGATAGGGACAAATACCTAAGAGCACCTGATTACTATTCAATCCAAGTTCCAAGTTTATTAGTTTTTAATATCCCGATCATAAAACAAATATCTGACCGGTTAACAATAAAATTTTTAATATAGATTAGAAAGAAATAGTGGGGGTGTGTATGAATAATTAGGGTAAACATATATGACACTTACAGACAGACTAGACAGTGAGGGTAAGTTGGGAGGAGAAGAAAAGTTACATAATTGTTAGAGGAAAATGAGATAGAGGAATGGGAAAAAACATGAAGGATGAGGGTGCATGGAAAAAGTGATGCATACTGAAGAAAGTTGGTTTCTTAGAGTATCTGATAAATTAAGATTTATCAAAGGCATCTTGAAATAGATAAGTTTTAAGATGGATCTTGAATTTGGGTAGATGAAGTTCATCGCGGATGTATTGAGGGAGAGAATTCCATAAAGTAAGCCACTTTAGGTGAATCTCTTCATGAAAAAGCAGTTAATAAATGCATTCTATAAATAAATATAATCTCTTTCCTTGGTTTTGAGCGTAGAGAGACACAAGAATTTCTACTGCTGTAGAGGAAACCGTCTCAGAAAATCTGCAACCACAGCATTATCAGAAAATTAAAACCTTCTACCGTGTTCCTTTTATCAGATCTTTTACATAACAGATGACTTAAGCTAAGTATTAGAATTTAATTAAAGCTATTGAAGTGGCTGCTGATGGGAGAGAGGTTGGCTATTTAACTTGGAACCATTTCTGGATATATTCATTTTAAGATTGGGAGGAGAGAGGGATCAGCATCGTAGCATAGGTTTTCTTAGGCTCCTAAATGTGGAAAGCGATGGAAATAAGAAGGGGAAAGGACGCAAACGTTCAAATGCTTGACAGGCTTCCATGTGATTCAAAGCAATGGTTTGTCACTTTGGAATAGAGAATGACACGGGGGGGGGGGGGGTCAAATTTTTCCCCATCCCCATGGGAGCTCATTTTCCCATCCTGTCCCAGCGAGTTCTTTTCCTGTCCCTGCCCCATTCCTCCAAGCTGTATCCTCATCTGGCCAAGCCTCAGATACTTTAAAATCATAAGTAGCAACATTCTAGAGCTCAGATTGTGATGTCATAATGCCTCATTCCACCAATGCCTAAGCTCCGTCCTCATCTGCACAAGCCTCAAACACTTTAAAATCATAAGTAGCAACATTCTAGAGCTCAGCTTGTGATGTCATAATGCCTCATTCCACCAATGCCTAAGCTCCGTCCTCATCTGCACAAGCCTCAAACACTTTAACATCCTAAGTAGCAACATTCTAGAGCTCAGCTAGTGATGTCATAATGCCTCATTCCACCAATGCCTAAGCTCCGTCCTCATCTGCACAAGCCTCAAACACTTTAAAATCAGAAGTGTTCGAGGCTTGTGTGGTTAAGGCAGAGCTTACGGGAATAGGGTGGGGGCAGGGACAGCGACAAAACTCATGGGAGCAGGGAAATCGAGTTCCTGCAGGGACAAATTTGTCCCCATGTCATTCTCTAGGAAAACACTAGGGGGTAAGAGGACACAGAGAAATGTAAAAAAAAACAAAAAACAAGAGGGAAGAAATTATAATAACACACAAGGAAGAAGGGGAAAGACTAAAGGGAGGGGAAGCAAAGGGTAGCAGTAAGGGCCAGAGAAGGAGAGAAACCACGACTGATTAGGGTCTGCAGTGACAAGGCAGGTGGGGGCAATTGGGAAGACTGGCAGGCTAAGAAGTGTCTAATTGCCAGCAATGATTATGTCATTCTGATTACGTGTTGTACGTTTTATTCATATTACAATTCACTCAGATTTACTGACAATGTCCTCTTTTGCTCATTCCATCTTTGGATCTGAAAAAAAGGACGAAGCCCACTAGGGACAGTGAAAATATCTGCATATAATGTGTACAGTCCCGCATAAACTGTTCCCCTTCGCAAAGTGAGGGTGTCTTTTTTTTTTTTTCTTTCCCCTTCTATAAGAGTGCTTTTCCATTTCCTTGCAGGCATCACATTCATTATGTTATTCCTTATGACGGAGACCAGTCAGTGGTGGACTCCTCCGAGAATTACTTTGTGACTGATAACGTTACCAAGCAAGAGATTGACTTGATGCTGGGACTTCTGCTGGGCTTCTGTATAAGCTGGTTCCTGGTCTGGATGGATGGGGTGCTTCACTATGCTGTCCGAGCATGGAGGACGAGTCGGCCGTACGGTAAGCTGAAATCCTTCCTATAGCAAGCTGATTTTGTTTTGCAGCGTCACATAAACAAGTGTGCATTGTGTGAGAGGAGTAATCCTGATACATAGATTTGATTCGGTGTGATAAACCGCTCTCCACTAAAAAAAAAAAAAAAAAAATAATAATAATAATGAAAATAGACAAGCACTCAAGTCCATCTAACCCAGTGTTCTCAAAGTCAAACTCTTTGCGGGGCCGCATTTTGGATTTGTAGGTACTTGGAGGGCCGCAGAAAAAATTGTTAATGTCTTATTAAAGAAATGACAACTTTGCATAAGGTAAAACTCGTTATAGTTTATAAATCTTTCCTTAATTGCTTCTGATAATTTCAGCTATACACGGCTGAAAGCAGGGTTCATAGACAACGGCGCGAAAGACAAAGGCGCGCCCGGACAATTGAGCGCAGCGCGGAGGCGCAAGCCGCTCAAAATTACTGTTTTTAAGGGCTCCGACGGGAGGTTTTGTTGGGGAACCCCCCCACTTTACTTAATAGACATCGCGCCGGCGTTATGGGGAGTTTGGGGGGTTGTAACCCTCTACATTTTACTGTAAACTTAACTTTTTCCCTAAAAACAGGGAAAAAGTGAAGTTTTCAGTAAAATGTGGGGGGGTTACAATCCCCCAAACCCCCCACAACGCCCCCACAATGTGGCACGATGTCTATTAAGTAAAGTGTGGGGGGGTTCCCCCCACACACCCCCGTCGGAACCCTAAAAACAGTAATTTTGAGCGGCGCGCGCCTCCGCGCTGTGCTCAATTGTCTGGGCGCGCCTTTGTCCCGGCGCGCTTTTGACCTGACACCGAAAGTAGTGCAACATGCAGAAAGTGAACTTTAGATAGTTTTACACTTTCTGCATGTTGCACTGCTTTCAGCTGTGTAGAGCTGAAATTATCAGAAGCAATTAAGGAAAGATTTATAAACTATTAAGAGTTTTTTACCTCATGCAAAATTGTGATTTAGATTCTAAAGTATCAGCTGCAAGAGACAAGATTTTGGTGTAGTCCTCTAGGCTTTTTTTGTAGAGGGCGGAATCAATATCTGACTTGCGCCTGGAAAACGTGTGCCTTAAGTGTCAGTGGATTTCAGCAATTGCTTTCTATTTGCCAACAGACTCAAAGTAGGGTATAGGTAATATAAGCCACTATCTAAGTCACTATCTAAGCCACTATCTAAGCCACTATCTAAGCCACTATCTAAGCCACTATCTAAGTCACTATCTAAGCCACTATCTAAGCCACTATCTAAGTCACTATCTAAGCCACTATCTAAGCCACTATCTAAGCCACTATCTAAGTCACTATCTAAGCCACTATCTAAGTCACTATCTAAGTCACTATCTAAGCCACTATCTAAGTCACTATCTAAGCCACTATCTAAGCCACTATCTAAGCCACTATCTAAGCCACTATCTAAGCCACTATCTAAGTCACTATCTAAGCCACTATCTAAGCCACTATCTAAGCCACTATCTAAGCCACTATCTAAGCCACTATCTAAGTCACTATCTAAGCCACTATCTAAGCCACTATCTAAGTCTTCAATAATTGTAATCAGCTAAAGGAGAGCCACCAAATATCTTCCCATGCAGGATCATGACACTGCTGACCAGTATATGTCAATGACCTTCATTCCCACCAGCCCACCTTCAAACTTCATTGGGGGGGGGGGGGGGGCGGTGTCCTCAAGTATCCCTAAGGTTGTGAGCATTTCCAAATGCATTCTCTTTTGTCTGTAGAGAAATGCCTTGTCCTTCGAGCCTGTGTCTCTACCCACATCCACTTTTCCCTTTCTGTTCTGTTCTGGGTAAAGAGGCAGAATGACAATGTGGGCCAACCCTCGGGCCTTGCATTGAAGAACACTAGCCTAAAGGTGCCAAATTTTGAAGGTACCAAATACCTGAGCTAAATGCACCAGATTCTGCTAGTTTTGGGACTATGCCCTTTGATATCTATGGGGTGATCCCTTCCACACCATCCCCTGTTAGGGCTGGAGGTAGAAATGCAGGAGCCCAAGGCAGCAATTTGGGAGGGGCCCCAAAGCCAGCTGTCAAGCTTCACTTAAGAACATAAGACTAGCCTTACTAGGTCAGACCAATATTCCATCAAGCCCAGTAGCCCCCATTCTCACGGTGGCCAATCCAGGTCACTAGTACCTGGCCAAAACCCAAGGAGTAGCAACATTCCATTCAGAATCCTAAAGAATAGCAAGATTCCGGAACCCCAAAGAGTAGCAACATTCCAGCATGTCAAAGAATCGCAAGATTCCAGAGCTGAGATTGTGATGTCATAATGCCTCATTTCACAGTGCCTCATCAGTGATAGCACAATGGGTTGATTGCCCTATACTTGGCACACATAAGAACAGCCATACTGGGTCAGACCAATGGCCCATCCTCACGGTCACTAGTACCTGGCCAAAACCCAAGGAGTAGCAACATTCCATTCAGAATCCTAAAGAATAGCAAGATTCCGGAACCCCAAAGAGTAGCAACATTCCAGCATGTCAAAGAATCGCAAGATTCCAGAGCTGAGATTGTGATGTCATAATGCCTCATTCCACAGTGCCTCATCAGTGATAGCACAATGGGTTGATTGCCCTATACTTGGCACACATAAGAACAGCCATACTGGGTCAGACCAATGGCCCATCCTCACGGTCACTAGTACCTGGCCAAAACCCAAGGAGTAGCAACATTCCATTCAGAATCCTAAAGAATAGCAAGATTCCGGAACCCCAAAGAGTAGCAACATTCCAGCATGTCAAAGAATCGCAAGATTCCAGAGCTGAGATTGTAATGTAATGTAATGTAATTTGTTTCTTATATACCGCTACATCCGTTAGGTTCTAAGCGGTTTACAGAAAATATACATTAAGATTAGAAATAAGAAAGGTACTTGGAAACATAAGAACAGCCATACTGGGTCAGACCAATGGCCCATCCTCACAGTCACTAGTACCTGGCCAAAACCCAAGGAGTAGCAACATTCCATTCAGAATCCTAAAGAATAGCAAGATTCTGGAATCCCAAAGTGTAACTAAAGATTCCAGAACCCAAAAGTGTAGCAACATTCCATGCTACCGATCCAGGGCAAGCAGTGGCTTCCCCCATGTCTTTCTCAATAACAGACTATGGACTTTTCCTCCAGGAACTTGTCCAAACCTTTCTTAAAACCAGCTATGCTATCCGCTCTTACCATAACCTCTGGCAATGCGTTCCAGAGCTTAACTGTTCTCTTGAGTGAAAAAAAAATTTCCTGCTATTTTGGACAGGTATAGAGCCTCCAGTGGCATGGGGTGCACAGGACAATTGCCCCCAGCCTTGTGTCCTGCCTATGGAGACTAGCATCTGAAATCTGGTCTTACTTGTCAAACTTTCAAGAAAGGAAAGGGTACTTTTATGCAAAACCTATTAGGAAAGTATTAGTGTCCCCTTAACTTCCACTGTAACACACATCTGTGTAGCTCAGTCTAATTTAAAAAAAAAAAAAAAAAATCATTCATTTGCAAACCGATAAAAAATTATAATGAGGAAAGTTGATTGACTCATTTTCTACATTTCCATTAAAATTCAATTAATTTCTCATTACAGTCCCCACTGAAGCCTGCTCAGGAGATTTGAGAGTTACAGGGTCTCTGGCTGCTGCAGGAACATATCTTAGAGTGCACAGATTGACAAGCTCTGGGTTGGTTTTCCTGCAGTGGTATCTGACTGCCAGATGGGGTCAGTACGACCCTGACAGCCAGAGCCTAAGGCATGAAATCTCCCAAAGGGCTGCAGATGAACTTGACCAACTGAAAGAAACATTCTGGCAGATGCTGCCCCATCATATCGCTTTGATGTTGATAATGAAAAGGCTTCTAAAAAAAATGAATTACATTTGGTTCTTTTCCAGTGTCCTTGAGGAGAAAGCAGCCGATTGTGACAGGATTCCCGCTAGAGCTGCTGGCTTGTCAGGCAGAACTCTGCACAGATTCAGAGAGATTACCTTGAGCCTGTCCTTTATACTCCACTCCCTCTTTAATGACTTAGGACTTGATTCACGAAGGTGTTTCTCCCGCTCTGTGGCCGGGAAATAGCTTAATGATTTGGACCTTAGTGTAGGAAAGTCACCTTATTTAAAGGTCCTGAACAACCATTACAGCTCAATTTCACATAGAACATTGAGTTGGAAATTGAGACGTCCAGGTCAGAACAGTCACAGTTCCCCCATTATTTTATAAAAGGCTTCATCGTACGTAGAGCCTTTTGTAAAATACCCTGTATGTCCATATAGTATGTCTAGATCAGGGGTGTCAAAGTCCCTCCTCGAGGGCCACAATCCAGTCGGGTCTTCAGGATTTCCCCAATGAATATGCATGAGATCTATTAGCATACAATGAAAGCAGTGCATGCAAATAGATCACATGCATATTCATTGGGGAAATCCTGAAAACCCGAGTGGATTGCGGCCCTCGAGGAGGGACTTTGACACCCCTGGTCTAAATGAAGCAGTGATTTTAAAGCGAGAAAAAAAAGAGTGTCCTGCTCTCCCCCACTTGTGAGTGGAAGCAACTTTTTTAAATCGTTGTTCTTGGCTGCATTGATCACCCTCACTCCCAGATGTTTCCCCAATACCAGCACATGTTCTCCCCTTTACCAGACACACTCACAACACCCCATTCCCAATGACACCCCAAACATAAAAGCCCACCTCCCCCTAACTCCCCTTGCAGACAAACAGCTCTCGACTGCCCCTCACAATCCCACCGCTGGATTTTCAGGGGTTCCTGATATTGTAGTGGGAGTAGAAGTGGCATAGCGAGGGTGAGAGGCGCCCCTCCCCCACCTCCCACCTCCACACGCTCTTTCCCCGCACCCTCCTGCCACGCGCCGCTTCCTTTCCTCCGTAACTCTGTAAATTTCCTGGCACGAGCAGCAAACCCCAGCGTCGGATCTTCTTCTGATGTCACTTCCCAGGTGCGGATCCAGGAAGTGACATCAGAGGAAGAGGCGATGCCGGCGCAACAGCGGGCTGGGGGTTGTTGCTCGTGCCAGGAACGTTGCAGAGGTATGGGGGAAGGGAAGCAGCACGCATGCGTGGCAGTGAGGGGAGGGGGGATGGAGCAGGGAAGCAGAAAGGAGGACGTGTACCTGTGCCCAGTCATTCCTGCTCTGTTTGGGCCCGGGTTCAAACCCCCTTTGACCCGTAGTGGTAATCTTGTGGTACTGCCATTAGAGATCAAGCTGTCAAATAAAGAGAATTTTTAATTCTTTTTAAGGAATCTTAAGGAGTCTATAATTTATTTACACCGTAGCTTGATCTACCGCTATGCCTGTGAATATGCTGGCCTTCTTCTGGGTCTGATATGCAAATTGGAGCTGAGAAATAAGGCCCAGCTGGGAAGAATAAATTTCCTGTTAGCTAAAAGCTTGTCAATATGGGCTGTACTGTGGGGCAGCAATCCATCACCTTGAGCGTCACATGGTTTTCAGCTGCTTAGACAGCGGCGCGTAAGAGCACAGAGGAGAAGGCCTGTCCGTCACGTTGAGTGATGTCAGGAAAATAGCAGCTTGAAAAGGCCACATCTGTCAGGAACAGAGGCTGTTGAGCTGAAGTCGGAAACTGCCATCCGCCTCTCCTCCTGCTTAGGGCATCTCAGCTGCTCCACACCGCGTCCATAGACACCCCTTCACACTCACGGATAAAAAGTCTTCAGATCGGCCATTTCGTAAACCAGATTAACAGCTCCTGAAATTTTGTTTTTATACCGATAACCGTTTTGGACAGAAAATCTGGTACGAGCACTTTGTAGGCAGCTGGTCTTGCAATTGCAAGAATTTGCCCTTCTGTGCAGTGGCATAGTGAGGGGGGTGGGAGGGCAGACCACCCCGGGCGCCATCTTTGCGGGGGGGGGGGGGGGTGCTGGCACTTCGTCTTCCTCTCCACGCTCCACTCTACTTTAAACTAACTAAACTAAACCTTAAGCTTATATACCGCATCCTCTCCATAAAGATAGAGCTCGGCACGGTTTACAGGAACACTAAAATAAGGGAAAAAAACACATAATAAGAATGAGTGAATATGGAAAGAGCAGCAAAATTTTCATTTTTGAGATTAGCCAAGTTTTCAGATGTTTTTGGAATAATTGGAAGGAGCCCAGATTCCGCAGCCGGGTAGGAAGGTTATTCCAAAGCTCGGTGATTTTGAAGAAAAGAGATTTCCCTAATTTTCCAGCGTAGATAATGCCTTTTAACGAGGGGAAAGATAGTTTAAGTTTTTGGATGGATCTGGTAGCGTCAGGTCTCGCAGAATTCCAAGATAGTGGAAGTGGAGGAGGAAGAGTGCCACGCAAGATCTTGAATGTTAGGCGGGCACATTTAAAGTGAACCCTATAAATTACCGGAAAGCCAGACAGAAGTGGAGAGACATGGTCAAATTTGCTTTTTGAGAAGATCAACCTAGCCAGCGCAAACAGCATCTTCCATTTGCTGCTCACGCTGGCTCCTTCTGATGTCATTTTGTGGCTGCGGGACCAGAACGTGACGTCAGAAGGGTACCAGTGCCAGTGCAAACAGCTGGTGGATGTTGCTGCTTGCGCCAGTGAACATTTCAAGAGGTACGCAGGGGGCGCTCAAACGGTGGGGAAGAGTGTGTTTGGGGGGTGTCCAAGCAGTGGGGGACCACCCAAGCGGGGGGTTGGGGGTGGAGTGCATGGCACAGCAATACCAGGTGCTACTGCCCTGGGAGTCAACCTTCTTCGCTACGCCACTGCTTCTGTGCACTGAGACATAGGGGCCTTTTTTTTTTTTTTTGCAAGGCCGTAAAATTTGCAGTTATCGCAGCTTAACGCTGGACTTTACCACACGGTAGCTGCAATTTTTTTTTCAAGTTCATGAAAGTTCTTATTGAGTTTTGCAAATACAAAAGCATACAGTGGAAATCGTGAATGCATAATGATAGTGAGCACATTGGTATTAGCATAATAGTACAACGAATGCACTAATTAAATATCCAATGAGTTATTGAGGGGTAATATAATAATACAAAATGATAAGAACATAAGAATAGCCTTACTGGGTCAGTAGCCCGTTCTCATGGTGGCCAATCCAGGTCATTAGTACCTGGTCAAAACCCAAGGAGTAGCAACATTCCAGCATCTCAAAGAATAGCAAGATTCCGGAACCCCAATGAAAGCAACATTCCAGAGCTGAGATTGTGATGTCATAATACCTCATCAGAGCCAACCTCATCAGTGATGTTACAATGGCTTGATTGTCCGATACTTGGCACACGTAAGAGCATGAGAATAGCCATACTGGGTCAGACCAATGGTCCATCAAGCCCAGTAGCCCATTCTCACGATGGCCAATCCAGGTCACTAGTACCTAGCCAAAACCCAAGGAGTAGCAATGATATTAGGTTGGGCAGACTGGATAGTCCATTCGGGTCTTTATCTGCCGTCATCTACTATGTTACTATCCACTATAATAAAACGCTAAGCACGCATGCGCACTCCTACCTGCGTGTTCCCTGATCTGTAGTTCCGTGGTCGGCAGGAGTGCGCATGCACGCTTCGACCCCCCCCCCCCCACTCACTGGAAGGAAGACAGTTCGTCGTCGTCACCCCCTCCATGCCATACCTGAACTCCCGTTGGCCCAATACCGGCTATGTTTTCCTTGTAATATTATGGTGGGACTCCGCCAATGTTAGTGGGCTAGAAAGATGTGTAATGAGAGATGTTTTTTTATTTGTAATGATTATGATTTTGCTATCTTTATTCTTTTGCTGTTTTGTTTTGAACTGTAAAGCTGGAAAATTATAAATAAATTTAAAAAAGCTCCCTAATGAATGGAATAGTTAATAAGTTCTGACTGTTAGATCGTAGTGCTCGAGGGGAAACGTATGGAAAAAGATATTTGTCCAGAAATGCTGGCAAGTTGGTAAGTTTGATTTTTTTAAATTCTTTATTCAGTTTTAACTCTTGCAACAAGTGTACAATATTCAATCAGATAATTCGTACAAATCACTTGACATTCTAACAATTATTGTCAAATGCATATAAAAAAGACCCCTCCCCCACCCCTCCCATTCATCAGGAATAAACCCATTAAATCCCATAACATACCTCCCCATCCCCACATTAAATATAGTCCAATGTAATAAAAAGGTGTCCAAGGTGTCTAATCATTAGAATATGTAATCAATGACCCCAAATCTTTTTAAAACTATTGTAATTACCTTGCTGTATAGCAAGCATTCTCTCCATTTTATAAATATGACAAACTGAATTCCACCAAAAGGTATAATTAAGTTTAGTATAATCCTTCCAATTTCCAGTAATATGTTGAATGGCAGCCCCTGTCAGTATAAGCAAAAGCTTATTGTTATTTGCTGAAATTTGACTCTTGAATCTCATAGATGTTCCAAATAAAATAGTATCATAGGATAAGTTTGATTTTTAAGGCAAGTAGAAGTATTTTATATGTTGTCCAGTGTGATATGGGGAGCCAATGAGCTTCACGGAGTAAAGGGGTGACATGATCGTATTTCCTTGCTTTATATATGAGTTTAATAGTCGTGTTTTGGCTGAGTTGTTTCTTTTTGCGTTATGCCATGATATGAAGAGTTACAATAGTCGATGTGTGAAATGACGAGCAAATGAATCAGAATCCGAACAGAGGAAGGGTTAAGAAGACAGGAAAGCAGAAATGGCAAAAAAAAAAAAAAAAAAAAAGTCCAGACCACAAAGGTAGAAAAAAGCATTTCATTTTGAGAGGAAAAGAATTTAGACAAATTCAAGACTAAACTTAAAAGTTTCCTTTTTAATGATGCTTTTAGTGAATAAATAATTTTTCAATCTGTCTTTATCTTACATTTCTTTTTTTCATGTTTGTCTTCCCTCCTAATGTTTTTACCTGAATATATTATATTTAATATACATTGTAACCACTAAATAATTTCCCTGTTGTTTTGATATTGTATTTACATATTTTATTTTTTTTTAATTTAATATGATATACTGTATGTCTATGTAATATGTTACCCATGATTTTAGATATTTTTAACCATTTGTACATCACCTAGAATGTAGAATAGGCGATTAATCAAACTATATAATAAACTTGGAAAAAAACTTGGAATGTTTTAAATGGAATATGTTAGCTTTGGCATAGCAAATGTCTGTATTGTGTTCCGTTGAAAAGAAAATGCATTTCTACTTATACTTCTCGTGTTGCAGTATCTGCTATGTTTAACTTACTGGGGTTCCAGGTTCATTTTATGTCTAAATAGTTTTATTTCTAATTTATGATCCCTTGCTCTGTATTTGGTGTGGGTCTGTCGGTTTGATAGTAGTGGCAGGTGGAGAAACTGGATGGGAGGCTGGGAGGAGAGGGGATTGGGGAGAGGGGCCGTCCTTTATTTTCTGGCCTGGGACCTAACCTGTATAACACTGGCTTGACCCTTGCTGTATAGCTGGTAGGGATCCCCAGCCGAGGACCTCCTCCAAAGTTGGCCAGAACTCCCTTCTGCCAAGCTCTGCAGTCAGCAACAGCATCCTCGAGCCACTGACAACTAAGCATGCCTGGGTTGCTGGCATTGCTGCCGCCTCTCAAGCTTGGTAAAAGGGATTTCTGGCCACCTTTAGTGAAAGTCTTCAACTGGGGATCCTCACTAGCTAAAGTATTGATATTTTGAGGTGGGGATAGGGTATGGCAGAAAAAAATCTTGTGCCTGCTTTGGGCTCAGGCCTACCCAGAATTGGCAGTCTGGCTACTCCACTGCTTACGTTTGTCCTGGAAAGGGGGGGAGGAGGGGGGCGGTTGGAGAGGGGCATCAGGGAGCACAGTGGGAAATGTTCTTCTATGTCTGTGCCTAAGGATTGATTTATTTGGAGTTAGTTCATGTCTTTTTGTTAATAACTCAAGACCAACTACTTTTAGGCATACTAAGAATTCCCCTGTCCCCACAGGCCTTACAATCTGTTTGTACCCAAAGCAATGAAGGAATACTAGAGACCTGTCTTCCCTCCCCTCTTCTTATCCTAATGGGACCTGAAATCTATTATTGAGCTTCCCCAAACTTGTTCATATGTATGCCCTCTGTTCTCCTACAGCAGAGGTAGGGAACTCCGGTCCTTGAGAGCCATATTCCAGTCGGATTTTCAGGATTTCCCCAATGAATATGCATTGAAAGCAGTGCATGCAAATAGATCTCATGCATATTCATTGGGGAAATCCTGAAAACCCGACTGGAATACGGCTCTCAAGGACCGGAGTTCCCTACCCCTGTCCTACAGGATAAGTACGTCTCCCCCTCCTTGTTGATTCCATTTTTCCCCCTCCCCCCACTGGAGAACTGAACAGGTATTACAGGATATAAATAAAGCTTTATTATTATTATATCAATCTAAATCAGTGGTTCCCAAACCTATCCTGGGGACTCCCCCAGCCAGTCAGGTTTTCAAGATATCCCTAATAAATATGCATGAGAGAGATTTGCATACCTGTCACTTCCATTATATGCAAATCTCTCTCATGCATATTCATTAGGGATATCTTGAAAACCTGACTGGCTGGGGGTCCCCCAGGACAGGTTTGGGAACCACTGATCTAAATAAATAAATCAAATTGCACGAATAGCATTTGAACCCTGCTGTTCTGCTCTGGGGGGGGAAACTTCTGTTGTTTCATTTTATCTGTAGGGGGGATCAGATTTCAAATGACATCTTGGGACCTACATGATGGGAATATGGGACTGAAGCCGACTTGTGCATCCAATCATAGCCTTTTCCTGCTGCATATTGAATAGCATTGAAAGGCTGTGATTGACCCAGTGGTAAAGGCTTAACTGTAAGACCTGCTGCAATTGGTGGCCTGAGTCACAGGCCAGCAGACTCAGGAATTCAGAGACGGCGACATTTAGTCTCAAGTATAGAAGAAAGCCAGGGATAGGCTGATGCACTATTTCTCTTAAGGATAGAGGGGAACGGCAATGGATTCTTTCATTAGGGAAAAAGAGAGGGTGCTTTCCTTAAGTCTTCCCTCTCCCCCCCCTAAGAGTGATAAAGCGTTTTGAATGAGCAATATGTAAGTTCCCTCTAATAACTGAAGCAGGCCTAGGCAATGCAGAAAACGGCCTCAGGTGCCAGCATCTGACAGGCGCAGACCATTTCTGTTGCAGCCAACACCCTGCAGTAGGGTTGGCAGATTTACCTAAACTAAAATCTGGACACCCCCCTAGACACGCCCAGTTCCACCCAGTCCCGCCCCCCCAGCCCTGCTCCCCACTGCCTGCTCTCGTCGGGAAAGGAGGAAATCCGCGCGTGCTGAAGGGAGAACTAGGCAGGGCCTGGGCAGAATGGAGCAGGGCTGGAGTCATGTGTCCAGATTTTTGCCGCCCAAAAATGGTAACCCTGCACATTATTATATACAGGTACTTATTTGTACCTGGGGCAATGGAGAGTTCAGTGATTTGGCCAGAATCACAAGGAGCTGCAGTGGGATTTGAACCTGGTTCCCAGGCTGCTGCATTGACCATAGGCAGCGGAATGTTTTTTGTTGGAGGGGGGGGAGGGCAAAAGCTCCACCCCAGATCCCGCCCCCTTAATAATAGCACTAATGGTAATGCCATTTCTACCCCAGACACGCCCAGTTCCACCCATCCCCGCTCCATTATGCTCCAATCCAGGAATCTCAAAGTCCCTCCTTGAGGGCCGCAATCCAGTCGGGTTTTCAGGATTTCCCCAATGAATATGCATTGAAAGCAGTGCATGCACATAGATCTCATGCATATTCATTGGGGAAATCCTGAAAACCCGACTGGATTGCGGCCCTCAAGGAGGGACTTTGAGACCCCTGCTCCAATCCCACCCTAGCCCCACCCCAGCCCTGCTCTTTGCTCTCGTCGGGCAGGAAGGCATCTGCACATGCGCGGATGCCGTCCTGCCTGCCGGGTTTTGAAAAGCTGTCCAGACCCCCAGACATGTCCTCAAAAGGACGTCTGGTAAACCCTATTCATATACACACACAATATAATCTTATTAACAATACATAATAGTAACCACAAAATTAAACTTATACAAAGCACGCTGTATTCAGAGAAAAGTTTAATTAACTATCATTTGTATTCTGCTTTTTTCAGAGAGATCAAGGCAGATGGCCTTAAAATATGCAATATCACCTCAGTAACTGCTACAGAAAACTCCCTTCAGTGCCAAAGAAGTACAGTGGTGCCTCACACAACGAACTTAATTCGTTCCAGGAGCAAGTTTGTTATGCGAAAAGTTCGTTATGTGAAACGCGTTTTCCCATAACAATACATGTTAAAAAAAATAATTCGTTCTGCAGCATAAAATATGCTAAGATGACATAAAAAAAGATAAATTTGTCAAAATGGTGTCTTGCTGAGGCCAAACTCTTTGACGAGGTCACACTGTTTTACCCCACATTCACTCCTTCTAATTATTTCCCGTTTCATTTCAACAGAAATCACCTTCCTGCTTTTTTTAGAAGCCATGATATATAAAAAATATTGAGTTTATCTTAAAAGGACGACTGTATACAGTGAGAGAGGGCAGTTAAGCGCAGTGACTAACGACTGCCTGCAGTGCCTGCGCGGAAGGATGCAATACATCGGCAGCTCGGGCGACTTCGTTGTGTAAAACGAAGTTCGTTGTGTGAAACGAAGTTCGTTGTGTGAAGTTCGTTGTGTGAAACGAAGTTCGTTGTGTGAATCAAGACATGAAGTTCATTGTGTGCAGCGTTCGTTGTGCGAGGCGTTCGTTATGCGAGGCACCACTGTAATACAAAACCCTGCAAAGAGCATAAGAATATCAATACTGGGTCAGAACAACGGTCCATCCAGCACAGTATCCTGTTTCCTTTTAAACAACATATATTGCACCAACTGTGAAAACAAAACAGAGCTCTTTCCAAATATAGTCCTGTTGGAATTCTGCGCAAAAAATGTCAGACTTCTGCAAAAGCATAGCGCAGTTTTTAGCACCAGCCGTAGCGGTAGCAGCTCGGACGCTCATAGGAATTCTATGAGAGTGTCAGAGCTGTTACCGCCACGGCTGGTGCTAGAAACTGTGCTAAGTTTTTGTAAAAGTGTGTGTGTGAGGGGGGCGGGGGGGGGGGAATTAGCAAATTCTTCAAAATTCTGCAAGTTTGTCAAAATTTAAACTATACATTTGCTAATTATTATCCATATTCCATTTAAAACATTTAAAATAACATGTTTTTCTTCTACTTTGTTGCCTGGATGTTTTATTTTCCATTATGTTGGTTTCAGCTTCTCTTTTCTTCTTTCTGGTCATCTGCTAATTTTCTTTCAACTGGCTACTATCGATTTGTCTTTTCTCCTCTCTCCTATCTGTTCCCTCACTACACCTGCCTCTGACATATTGATCATTCATTTTTAGCTCTTTTCTGTCTCTTTCTTATCCTTCTCCTCTTTTTCACTTTTCAGCTACCTATCAAATTTCTATCTTTTCTCCCATTCGCTTTCTCATTCCTTCCTCAGCCCTCCATTCCTGTTCATCTTCAACATACCCCCCATTACCATATTTCTACCCTCTGTAATATCTATCCTCTCATCCATTTCCTTGCCACCCTCTTGTCCCCCTCAGGGTTCTATCATTCTCAGTGTCTTCCTTCCTCCACCCTTATAGCCCAGCATCTGCTCCCTCTTCCTTCCCTCCCCACCCTTGTAGCCTGATATCTCCCGCTCTCTTCTCTCCTGCAGTCTCCCCCATGGTTCAGCATTTCTCCCACTTTCTTCCCTAACTCCCATTGCCAGGCATCTCTCCATCACTCCATTCTATTCCTGGATCCAACATCTCCCTTCTTCTCCCCCTCCCTCCTATCCACCCCCATGTCTAGCACTTTTCTCTCTCTCCCTCCCTTGCATTCCTCCCCCCGTGCAGTATTCTCTCCCTCCCATCCACTGCCATATCCAACATTTGTTTTTTTCCCCACTGTCCACCATCTCTCTCGTCCCTTGCCTTGTGCCTTGGGTCAAACCTCTCTATCCCCCTCCATGAACCATCTCTCCCTTCCTCCCCTCCATTATCATGTGCAACATTTTACCCTCTCCCCTCACCATGCATGTCTCCCTCCCCTCCCCTGTGCCAACATCTTCCCTTCCTGTCACCCTTCCCCAGCAACTTTTCTTCCTTTCACCCTCCACTCTCCTGTACCAGTATCTTTCTTTCCTCTCATCCCTCTTCCCCTGTGCCAGCATTCTTTCCTTCCTCCCTCCCCTCCCCCTGTACCAGTAACTTTCCTTCCTCTCCCCTCCCCATGCCAGCATATCCCTTCCTCCTCTCCCCTGTACTCTCCCTTGCTTCATCGGGTTGCAGTATTGGCAGCGATTCTCACATGCTGCTTGCTGCTAACCCGGAAGCCTCCCCTCTGTCTTGGAGAGACTTCCAGGCTAGTGGCTGGCAGCGTGTGGGAATCGCTGCCGATACCATGACCAGATAGCTGACACCATCCTAGATTCTTCATGGGCAAGGGGAAATTCTGCATTATGGTGCAAATCCTATTTTGCACAGTCATGCAGAATTCTGACAGGATAAAATACAAACTAAAAGTACTATGGTACACAAATGAAACCCTAATATGCCAGACTCTGCACACAGTACATCACTAAAGAAATAGAAAGAAATGCATTTCTTTCTGAACAGTCCAAAATATAGAAACACATGCAAATTTTCAAAATTCACAAATTTCAATCCCTAAATTCAAAATGAAAACATTTGTCCTACCTTTGTTATCTGGCAATTTTATTTTACTGATCAACTTGTTCCCTCTGTGCTCTTAACTCTGTTTCCAAGGCCTCCTTATGCATTTGTTGTTTCTTTCCTCTCCTTCTTCACTTTTTGCACTTCTTCCATCTTTCATATTCAGTTTTCTTCCATTTGTCTGCCTCCATCTCAACTCTATCTACCTTTATATCTTTTCCCCTCTCCTCCATCCATGTGCATCATATCCTCCCTCTTCCCTCCCCATCCCTCTATCCATGTTCAGCATCTCTTCCCCTCTCCTCTGTCCATGTGCACCTTCTCTTCCCCTTCCTTCCATTCATATGCACCATCTCTTCCCTCCTTTTCCCCTCCCCTCCATCCCTGTGCACCATCTCCTTTCCCTCCCCTCTTGTTTTCCCCTCCCCTCCATGTTCAGCATCTCTTTCCCTCTCCTCTGTCCATGTGCACCATCTCTTCCCTCATTTTCACCTAACCTCCATCCATGTGCACCATCTCCTTTCCCTCCCCTCCATCTATGTGCCACCATCTCCTTCCTTCCTTCCCCCATCCATATGCCCCCGTTCCTCTCCTCTCTGCCTAGGGTTGCCAGATTTCCTTTTTGGCCTCTGGGGTTGCATGCACACACATTTGTGCATGTGCTGGAGTGAGATTCTGCGCATAAAATTTGGGGATACCAATATTTATATGCAGACTAGCATTCCAGCACATGTCCAGATGTGTGTTTATAGCTCAGGTGGCAATACAGGGCCAATCATTCATTTATTTGGCGCATTTGTTATACCGCCAAATCTTCTGAAGGAACATGGATTCAAAGCATAATTCTTAAAACCAAGTGAGTTCTTTATTAGTTGGTTAGTCCTAAGCCAGCTAAATAATAAAACAGAAATGTCAGTCTTCAGTTTATCTTTAGAAAGTACAGATAGGCACAATTGCCCCACAGCACAAAGGCATACGTATTTATAAAGTTTTATCTCTCTCTTTGAAATACAGTTCTTCATTTGTGTTTCTCTAGCTTCAATAACTTTCTAATTTACGCTATCTTTCTAGCTGTACTGCTTCTAATTAAGCTTGTGTCCTTGGGCAAACTCTACCCATCCTAACTCACTAATTTTCTCATTCTGCCTTTCTTACTGATAAGGCACATAAAGTCCAGTTCCACCACCTGCTGGCCTGGGGGAATCCATTAAGGTCAAAGACATGCAGTTCAGATCGGTCCAGCACTTTGCTCTTTGTTCCGTTTCCCCCCTCGGTTCCGTCTTGTCTTTTTTTACCCATGATCTTTGTGGATCGAAGAAAAACGTGTCGGATTTTCTACGCTCGCAAGTAAAGAAAAGAAATAGACATGAAATTCTAACACTGGTCTTTTACACCGCCCCAGAACTGGGTCTAGGACAATTCAGCATGGCTGTTTCAGCCAGCCCGGTTCAGCATGGCCGTTAAACCGCGGCTGTTTCATTGCGGCCAGTGTGATGATGAGCGCTTACCTTTGCCGAAGCTGCGAGGTTTGAAAGAGAAGGGGGGAATAGCCACACTCACCGCATTGGTGCTTCTTTCGTTTTCTTCACCTACCTGTGTCTTCTTCTGCCTCAGCATCATCTGGTGATGTCAAGGTTTGAAAGGGGGGGGGGGGGAGGGAGGGAACATCACAGTCAGGGGCATCATAAGGTTTCCCTTTATATTGGGCAAAGCAAAAAAATCAGTTCACGTATAATGGAACTAACAGTACAACTTAATAAATGTATTTTCTAAAAGAACCAGTTACCCCAAGCTTAACTATATTTCTTTAATTGTTTTGTTTTTTTTTTAGCTTTTTTTCTCTAAGGGTGGAAAAAGGCCTCAGAGATAGAGTGTATACATATTATCTAGTGTTGGTATCCAGCTTATTGATCGCTCTTGCCTTCAATCATTGTCCAAAGCCACCATCCTACCTTCTATCGTTATCTGTTTTATATATATATATATATATATATTCTTTTTTTACTTATATTTTATTTTTCATGTCTTATGTATCCTTTCTTCTCTTATAAAACTTTCTTATCTGAGAACTGTAAAGAAAAAAAGCTAAAAAAAAAAAAACCAGTTAAAAAAAATATACGGCCTCTTTTACAAAGCCGCAGTAATGGTTGCGCTGCACTAATGGCCCCGAAGCCCATAGAGATTTAAAGGGCTTCGGGGCTGTTGCCGCGCGGCTTTGTAAAAGGGACCAATAGTTAAGCTTCGGATAACTGGTTCTTTTTCTAATGGATTAGAAAATACATTTATTAATATAAAGTTCCCTTTATATTGGAACAGAAAGTTGTCTAGAGGGAAGACTTCCGATGTAAAAGGTTGACTTTGAGAGGGCATCTTAATATTAAGAGATGAAACAACCCTCACTGCGGTAAACTGTCCCGTGTTGAAAGAACCGTGCTGAACTGACCGCACTGAAACAACCTTGCGTGAAAGCCCTGGCATCATGCTAAGACTTGTGCTGTGCGCTGGTGTCTGTGTGAGGCTTTGTATTTGTTTGACTTATGCTTTTTTGTATAGTAAGCACACAGAATTGGGCTCCAAAACTCAGGTAGCCAGTGCACAAACCTTGTGCACTTTCTGTCATTAGCCCTGCTGCGTTGTGAATCATTACACACGTCATCTTTATCTCTAAGACTCTTTACTCACCTACCATGAAATGGCATGTCATTACCATCCCTCAGAGTACCTCATATTTTGAGGAAAGCAATTTCAGAAGAGTTTTAAGTTTGTTTGCTGTACATGTCGCAGTGGTATGAGTCAGTGGCATAACGAGGGGATGGTGGGGTGGACCGTACTGGACACCGTCTTGGCAGGGACACTGGTGCCTCTCCTCTCCCCGACAATGGGATGGGTCTCTGAAGAGCACCCCCTCGCCAGTGCTACCTCTTCATATCATCACCAGCAGCAAGCAGGCTGTTCTATGTGCTGCTCATGTCAGCCTTGTCTCGCTCACTCTGATGTCACATCCTGTTTGCAGGGCCAGGAAGTGATGTCAGAAGGAAGACTTAGCCAGTGCAAGCAGTCGGTATTCCAGTCTGCTTGCTGCTGGCTAAGATGTGAAGAGGTGCAAGGGGCGCGGTGATGTTGGGGCAGCGGGGAAGAACAGGGGTTGTGGCAGTGTCAGGGCGGTAGGGAAGAGGGCATCGTGGTGCCTCTGCCTAGGGCGCCAACTTTGCTTGCTGTGCCGCTGGTGAAAATGTCTGTTTAGCTTCCTCTACCTGCAAAATATGGAGTAGAAGAGTAAATTAGTGGTTACAGTGGGCTGATGACCAGTGAAGCTTGAATTCAATCCTGCCTCTGCGCCTTGTAACCTTGAGCAAGTCACTTAACCCACCATTTCCTGACCTTGAGCTACTGTTTTAAATATTCAAGCTACTGCAAAGTAGAAATAGATTGGAGAGCCTAGGATGTGTTCTATCCTGAGATGACACAATTCTTGTCATCTGATGGTTTGATATTGCCTTTTCTATTTCACTTCATTGAATATACCACTTATAGCCTGCCCTAAGTGGTTTATATTCAGGCACTCAAGCATTTTCCGTCTGTCCCAGTGGGCTCACACTCTTTCTAATGTACCTGGGGCATTAAGTGACTTGCCCAGAGTCGCAAGGAGCAGCATGGGATTTGAACCCACAACCTCAGGGTGCTGAGACTGTAGCTCTAACCACTGCGCCACACACTCCCCAGTTTCGTCATGGCTCTGTGCTCCCTTCACGGATGATAGAATCTGAACGTTGGCAAACACATCCAGGTATCACAGCTCTGTGCAGGAACCACTAGGTCAGTGGTTCTCAACCCTGTCATAGGGGACCCCCCAGCCAGTCCGGTTTTCAAGATATCCCTAATGAATATGCATGAGAGAGATTTGCATATAATGGAAGTGACAGGGATGCAAATCTCTCTCATGCATATTCATTAAGGATATCTTGAAAACCGGACTGGCTGTGGGGGGGAGGGGGGAACCACTGTACTAGGTGATGCTAGAACAGGGGTGGGCAACTCCGATCCTCGAGGGCTGGAATCCAATCGGGTTTTCAGGATTTCCCCAATGAATATGCATTGAAAGCAGTGTATGCAAATAGATCTCATGCATATTCATTGGGGAAATCCTGAAAACCCGATTGGATTCCGGCCTTTGAGGACCAGAGTTGCCCATGTCTGTGCTAGAACATAAAAATGGGGCATCTGCGTGCTTATAGCTGTCTCTGTATATTTTAGAGTGGCCATCAAGGGCAGCCTGATCCAGTCCTGGATTTATCCACCTCATGTGCCTGGACTCTTAAAGGAGACAGAACAAGATCTTCCAGCTTGCAGCATAGATAACCACTAAATATCGCCACCGTCTCAACAGATAGCTGGAACGCCCTTGTTCCACCTTGGCACTGTTTGCATCAGGCCAGGGCAGTCAGTGACAGATTTCAGTGGCAGTATTTATAAATCTCTTTGAATATCCAGCTCTCTGTGGTTAGGTATGTGTGTCCCAGATTGGTGAATGCACTTGCCTTGGACCTCGGAAAAGAGATGAATTTCTTGCGTTTTAGGTAGCCACTGAAACAAGAGCTTATCCCGGCCATCCGTTATAATATAGGAGCAGGTCATCAGAGTGAACTCATCTTGGTTTTCCCTGTTACGATAGGATTGTACTTTGGTTTTTCTTCGGGAAATTGAAACTAGAAGTGTGTGTACGCAAACGGACAAAGCTCAGGAATGGTAGCCTGAATGAAGAGTGATAGGGATGCAGGGATGCGCAAACAAACGTACGAGTGGATTGGTAGTGGGACGGATGAATGGATAGATACATGGGTGGGTGTGCAAATGAGTGAATGTGGATGTGTGACTGGATGAACAGAACGGCGGGTGGGTGGGTAGATGGGAGTTTGACTGAAAGAATAGAAGGGAATTTGGGAGGATGACTGGGTGAGTAGAAGGGTGGGTTAGCGGATGGATCTGTGTCTGAGTGGATAAATAAACGAGTAGATAGATGAATGGGTGTATGGGAAGATATATGGATACAGAAAGATGAACGAAAGAAAAGGTGTTTGAATGAACCCAGAGATGGCTGGAGCCACGGATAGTTGCTGGAGAGAATGCAGATAACCTTTCGCTGGTAATAACTCTTCTGTGTTATCTTACAGACAATTCGTGGTCTTGGATTCCCAAATTCTGTAACTTGAAAGAGTTCCGAAAACGTCACCACAAGCAGTATGACGACACTGGAAACATGGTGCACATTAAGCAAAAGCTGTACCACAATGGGCACCCCAGCCCAAGACACCTCTGAGGATACCTCTATGTTACAGACAGACCTCCAAGAGCTTTTAGAGAACGTTGGGTTTTTTTTTTTTGGTTTTTTTTCAGGACCATCTGTGAGATTATTTTTAACTGAGAGATAGTAGAACACGATATTATTTCTTCCTGCTGTGTATCCCAAAAGGACACACGGCAAATGCACAACTGAAGCAGTCCTGGATCTGAGACATTGCGCTGCACACCATCCATCTTACTGCTGGACTGATGTACATAGACGTTGAAAAAAAAAACCTATGGCAGAAACCAAGAACCGACTTCAATCTATGCTACTGGTTAAAGAATTCTGCACTGTCAGGGTACTTAACTGTATGAGGGAAGTCCATGGCGAGGAGAAGCTTTGCATTATTCTTTAGTGTACTGTGCAGAATGGTTTGTATCATTTTCACCGTCTTCTTCAGTATGCCGAATAAGTCTCATTCTGCCCAATAGTCAACACTATTTAATTGGCCAGGAACAGCTCCTGGCAGGTTAAATCGCATTAGCTGGCTAAGCGCTAACATTCAGAGCAAGTTGGCCAACGTAGACGTCTATCCATAACATTTAAAGCGCTAGCCAGCTATTTTTAGCAGCCAAATTGGTCTATCTTTGGCCGCTATATACTTAGCTGGCCAGCACTCAATATTGGCTTAACTGGTTAAGTTTATAGTGGTCAAAAATGAAACAGATATTCTATCCCGGTCACTGGAAATAGCCGGACTCAACACCGACCTGGCTAACTTCCACAGTCATTGCGTCTATTTTAGACTGGTGCTCGGAATTGAATTGCAGTAGCTTTGGGGTTTTGGAGGGAGTTTGTGTGTGGGTGGGGAGGGGCAAAGGTAAAGTTAATTGCAGTAGTGTGGTCCGTGTTTCATTCTTCACCAGTGCATCTAAGAAACTAGTTATGAAGAAAGCGTAGTGGCTTTCATTTGGTTTCAAAAGCGCCGCGGAGGAAGTTAGTTAGTATTCATCAACACATGCAAGTTGCCTCTTCTCGGGGTTGGTGTCGGGGTCGCCAGCCAAGTCCAGCGCTGAAGGCGGGGGCTGAGCGGTGCTGCTGTTTCGTTCTTGAACACGTAGCGGTGTATTTTCCATAAAAAGGAAATGCCTTCCCCAGACCGGGAGCGGGAGTGGGACAGGAGCAGAAGGCCCGGACCGGGTTCTCACTTTCACTGGGGGCCATAGAGGCACCTGTGATGGAAATGATTGTCAGTATCATCTGAACACTCATTCATGCTCAGATAAGGCGAAGAAAGGACTGGGAAAATAGATATAACTAAGTTTGTATTTGCAGGGCTGATAGTATTTCTAAACAAGTTTACGTGTACTTTTTAAAATTTAATTTCTTGCGAGCCCAAAGCTATTGAAGTGGTGACCATTCTGGCACCGTTGGCATTTTTCTTTTGTCAGAGGGCTTGCACTTTGAGTTTGTACCTGAGGCAAGAGAGGGTTGAGTCTTGCTCAGGGTCCCATGGAGCTGCGGAGGAATTTGAACCAGGCTCCCCCTCGTTCTTATCTCGCTGCTCTTAATTATTAGATTACTTCTCCAATCCTTTATAGATGTGTTTGGAAATAACATCTATCCTATATTTCTCTTACAATTTGCATATAAAACAACGTGGTTCTTGAAAGGCTTCCTGTGTCCCTTAACACCATGTGAGTATGAAATCTCATCTCTTGTCAGTAGAAGAGACCTGTCACAGGGAATTCATTTTAATTGGTATATCTGTCTCGGATAGTCAAATATTTGTTGTTTTCAAATCATCGGGGCTCATTAAAAACAGCTGTACTAGTTAGGTTAGCAGCACAGGGTAATCACCTGTTCCCGGTTTTATTTACTGCCCTTGCATAGGGTTCCCAGATAACAGTATGTCCATCTGTGTGTTTTCTCCCAGTGCAGTCCTAGGATGGGCTTGTAGATCTTTAAGTCTGACGTCCATAGTTAAGTAACTTGTTGGCAGGTCTGTCTGCAGAGTGCCTGTGTGGACAGTCAAGGCTACGTGTCCCAGAATGCAGCACTGTAGCGATGTAAAGCATATAAAGGCCAAGACCAGGAATTGTGGAGAAAACGGGTCATAGCCCAAGTCCATTGTCTACCTGCTTCTGCAGCAGATGAGGATGTTACAGTTTCCCCCCATCTCTCTCTTACTGTGTTATCAACTCTCCAGCTCAGCCTGGAGTTCTCTACTTGTCTTGTTTAAATGTTTTCTCCTTGGTGTGTCAGAAATATGACCGTGATGTGGTTCTCCCCATCCCGTCTAGCACCTAGACCTGCAGTTTGAATGATTCAGGTCAGGTCAGGAGGGAAAGAGAGAGGGGCAACACCCTGGGTCCCCACAAAAGTATAGCAACATACATAAGATTTGCATCACTGAGACAGTTTGGTTATACCCTAATTGGGCAGATGGAGAGGGATAATCAGATGGCCTCCAGATCATCAGAAAAGCCTGAGAACCAGCCTGGCTTCTTTTCCCCTCCTTGCGATATAAACTTGTAGTAGATGAGTAGAAAAGTTGTAATGGAGAGCTGTAAAAAATCCGACCGATGGGAACGGGCGGAAACTAAAGACTGGGGATTAGGGGGAAGCAGGGGGAAATGGGTAGGGCTCGGGCATGCCCAGTGGGGCCCGGGCACTGCACGTGCTCAGAGAAAAAAAAAAAAATCATCTCTCTGAGCTATTGGAGAGCTTATCCGCAAATTGGGAGCTGTTGGGACAACACCCATATGTGGCTGACTCATCCTGCTTGTCCTAGGAGAAACTGGCAGGAGGCTCAGTTTCTGCAGAGAGACTTTAGGTCAATCTGCATTGTGGTGTCCTTTGCCCAATGTAATCAGACATCTTGAACACTGTATTGAAAAGATGACCTGCAAACACAGGTAGTCCCTGGGTTAAGAACGAGTTACATTTTTAAAACTGTACTTAAGTCGGATTTGTATGTAACTCAGAATCTGTAGATTTTAAGATTCTTTCTGAGTACCTCTGCTCTTAGCTGACAAAAGGGCCAACTGTCCTTACTAGGGTTACCAGATGTCTGGAGAAACCCGGACATGTCCTCTTTTTAGAACGGACTTTCCAAAACTCGACATTTGTCTGGGTTTTGGAAAGCCCCGATGAACGCCGGCCACATCTGGAGGGCCTCTGAGCACGCGCGTCTGCACATGCTCCAGGCCCTTCAAACAGGGCCAGAGCTCAACCGGAAGAAGAAAGGAGGCTTTGTGGGGGTGGAACTGGGCAGGGTTAAGTGTCTGTGGTTTCCCAGGGAAAAATATGGTAACCCTAGCCCTTAACAGTGTTGCCTCTAAGGTACAGCATGCGCAACCACACACTGTTCTTAATGTGGCCATGCATCAACCCTGAATCTGCTACAGGAGAAGTGTAAGAGTCTGTGCCACTGGAGATACTGCTCAGTGAAATCAAATAAAGTCACAACCGTGTTCTTAAGTACAAGTCATACTTAAGTCGGGAGTTTGTAGCTCGGGCACCGCCTGCACCACAAAAATAAGGCTAAAGGTTCACAATCCAGGATTGGCTCAAGTCTCCTTCTAGCAATCATGTCTTTTTTTGAAATTCCAAGCAAAATAAAGATGGAAGTTTGGATCAGCTTAGTTTGTCTTTCATGACCTGAAACTAGATGCACATTCTGCTCAAAGTTCTTCTGTATATCTCTTCCTCTTGACACAATTGCACAGTCATGGAATTAATTCACGCCAAGCTTTTCCAGACTCGGTCCATGTCACCCCCCTCATCTAGTTTTGGTTTTCAGGATATCAGAAAAGACCACGCATGACCTATATTTGCATGCATTTGGTTATAATGAGTGTTTGTTAATCCCAGAGCTGGTCCAAAACCCCAGGCAAACTTTCAGCCACGCTTCCCTTGCACCACAGGGTTGGCTCAAGGCCTTACCTTCCCCTCCCATAGTCCTGTATATCCCGTTTCCTATCACCATCTTGTCCAGCATCTCATCTCCCTTTACCTAGCCCCTTCCCCCAAATGTCCAGCATCTCATCTCTCCTTCCTACCTCCCCTGCTGTGTCCAGCATCTCATCTTCTCCACTGCCCCCAACCATCCAGCATTTCATCTCCCCTTCCCTACCCCCTTCCAGTGTCCAGCATCTCATCTCTCCTTTCATAGCTCCCTTCCTATGTCCAGCATCTCATCTTTCCTTCTCCACCACCAACCGTTCAGCATTTCATCTCCCTATATATCCCGTTTCCTATCACCATCTTGTCCAGCATCTCATCTCCCTTTACCTAGCCCCTTCCCCAGTGTCCAGCATCTTATCACCCCTTTCCTAGCTCCCCAACGGTATCCAGCATCTCATCATCTCCACTGCCTACCTCCCTTCCAGTGTCCAGCATCTCATCTCTCCTTTCTTAGCTCCCTTCCTATGTCCAGCATCTCATCTTGCCTTCTCCACCACCAACCGTCCAGCATTTCATCTCCCCTTCCCTACAACCCCCCCAGTGTCCAGCACCTCATTGCCCCTTTCCTAGCTCCGCAACGGTGTCCAGCATCTCATCTTCTCCACTACCAACTGTCCAGCATTTCATCTCCCCTTCCCTACCTCCTTCCAGTGTCCAGCATCTCATTTCCTTTCTTAGCTCCCTTCCTATGTCCAGCATCTCATCTTGCCTTCTCCACCACCCCAATTGTCCAACATTTCATCTCCCCTTCCCTACCACCCCCAGTGTTCAGCATCTCATCTCCCCTTTCCTAGCTCCCCAACAGTGTCCAGCATCTCTTCCTGAACCCTTCTTCAAGCTGTGTCCACATTCCTTCTCCACCCCTTTGTCCAGCATGTTCTCCTTCTTCCCTTCCCCCTGACACTCTAGGTCTTGCCAGATCAGGAGAAGGAAAAGTAATTCAACACAAGCCCATGCTCATGTGTTACCAAGTCTCTTCCCTCCAATGCGAGCTTCCTTTCTGAGGGGGTGGTATGCGCCAGGGCTTGAGCACAGGCCTGTGCTGGAAGGCCTTGCACTGCATTTATCTCATCATTTAAATGCTGCACTGCCACTCCTCAAATGCTACTCCTCTAGGCAGATGCCAAATCTACCTAATGGCAGGGCCTGCGTTGGTTTATCATATGAGACAGATTCTGGTGAGGCTCCTGAATAGGGTTATCAGACATCTGGATTTACCCGATCATGTCCTCTTTTTAGAAAATATGTCCGGGCGTTCGGATGGCTTTTCAAAACCCGGCACTTTGTCCGAGTTATGAAAAGCAGATTGCATCGGGAGGAGCATGCAAAGATGCAACGCGGTGAGGTCACATGCGCATGAAATCATCGCATGCGCAGATGCCCTCCTGACCGATGAGAACAGGCATAGGGGGTGGGGCTAGGGGATAGTGTGGGCATAACAGGGCGGGGATGGATGGAACTGAGTGGTCCTAGGGGCGGGCTATGGATCCAGATTTTACATAAGTAAAATCTGGTAATCCTATTCCTGAAGACTTGGTTTTGGGAAAATTTTGTGAGGCAATTTCTGTTGAGTTTTTAAGAAACAAAAGGGTTCATAGACAAAATTGCACGAGACAACGGCGCGCTGACAACTGAGCGCAAGGTTGACGGCGCGCCGAAGAAAAGCACTATTTTAAAGGGTTCCGACGGGGGGTATTGGTGGGGAACCCCCCTATTTTACTTAACAGACATCGCGCTGGCATTGGGGGGGGTTTGGGGGGGTTGTAACCTCCCTCATTATACTTGAAACCAAACTTTTTGCCTGTTTTTTAGGGAAAAAGTTCAGTTTTAAGTATAATGAGGGGGGTTACAACCCCCCACAACACCAGCGCGATGTCTGTTAAGTAAAATAGGGGGGGTTCCCCCCCACACCCCCTGTCGGAGCCCTTTAAAATAGTGCTTTTCTTCGGTGCGCCGTCAACCTTGCGCTCAGTTGTCGGCGCGCCATTGTCTCACGTGATTTAGTCCCGTCACCAACAAAAGCATGGTTTACGTATGTTTGCATGTGTGTCCCTTCTACCCATATCTTCAGGACCTCTTTTTGGTAAAACGGTGAGCTTTCAAAATGGCGGTTCACTTTTTTAAGATCACTGTTTTGTTTGCTAGATTTCTTTCATGTCCTGATTTTGTCTGTCAGACATGCTGCTTAGCAATATGTGTCCTGGCAAAGCGGTGACCCGTTAAATATGCGCAGGACTTTGGCATGCTGACAATTCCACCCTGGCATTTGCATGCAGGACAAGTGCATGCTGCCCACAATGCCTTCCCATTTGTGCTCTGAAGGGGGGGGGTTCCCCCCAACACACTCACGCTCTCATTGAGGGGTGTGGGGGGGAACCCCCCCACTACACTTACAACATGCGCTCTCCTCCCGAAGGCTTCCTGTTTCCGCTCTGAGAGGGGTGGGGGGGAAACAACCCCCCCCCACACACACACACTACAATTGCGCTCTCCTTCAGGGGGATGTTGACGCGCTCTCAATTTGAAGATTACCACAAACCCCCCCTCCCCCACTAGACTTACAATTGTGCCTCGAAAGTCCCGCTGCCTTCATGCGTGCCCTTGTCGGTGTGCGCATTTGACGGTGCAGAATTGTCGGGGTGCAATTGTCCTGCGCCCTACTGACAGTGTACCCTTAAAGCAGCCCAAAGGAAAGACTGAGTACTACTACTATTTATTATTTCTAAAGCGCTGAAAAGCGTATGTAGCGCTGTACATTTTAACATACAATAGATGGTCCCTGCTCAGAAGAGCTTACAATCTAATGTAGACAGGACATTTCTGGGGTGGGGAGATTATGGTAGAGAAAATGATACAGTGGGTCTAGGTATCTAACATTTTAACATACAATAGACGGTCCCTGCTCAGAAGAGCTTACAATCTAATTTAGACGGGACATTTCAGGATTGAGGAGATAATGGTAGAGGAAATGATACAGTGGGTCTAAGTATCTGACATTTTAACATACAATAGACGGTCCCTGCTCAGAAGAGCTTACAATCTAATTTAGATGGGACATTTCAGGGTTGGGGAGATAATGGTAGAGGAAATGATACAGTGGGTCTAAGTATCTGACATTTTCTTTCTGGGGACTGAGGTCAGTGTACTTATCAAGGCAGCTGCAGTAATCCTCCATGGCCCCGCCCCCAGGCCCACCCAGTTCTACCCAGCCCTGCCCTGTTTCACCCAAGTCACGCCCCGTTCCGCCCCAGCCTCACTCCCAGCCCCACCCCCTCAACCTGTTCTCGTGCTCGGAGCCGCATGCACAGGTGTGACATTACCGTATTGCCCTCTTGATGTGGTCCCGTGCTGGAAGCTTTTCAAAACCCAGACCCAGTTCCAGGTTTTGAAAAGCCATCCGGGTAAAATCCAGACGTCTCCATGCTGTGGGCTTTGCTGTGCAGGATCTGGGCACACTTTATTGTCTGTCATATTTTCTAGGCCTCTTTACCTGTGTTTATGAATCAGAAATCAATTATAACTGCAAAAGGAAAAGTAAACGTCCCACAAAGCAAAAATGGTAAGACCATATTGTGTTGGATTCATTCTAATGCAGAGGTGAGGGCCCCAACCCAAGATTTCTGCAATGAATATGCTTGAAATGTGTGTATTTTTTAGATTATGTATGTAATGTTGTAATCGGCTTTGAATAAAAGCAGAATATAAATATAAACTATGAAATTGATTTGTATGTACTGGTTCCACTGTATGGAAATAGATCTCATGCATATTCATTTGGAAATCTCGATATCATGAGTGGGTTGTGGCCCTCGAGGATTGTGCTTGCCTATTCCTGCCAGGTAAAAATTATACCTTGGGAACAAATAAGGATGTAGGATATTGGAAATTCGCTTTGATTCGTTCCACCAACCCCCCCCCCCCGAGGCTACCGGTGCTGCTCCATCACCCCCTCCCCCCCGCACTAACCGTCATCGCATCCCCCGAACCGTCATCGCAAACCCCCCCCTCGAGAACGCCCCCCTGCGAGAACCACATCGCACCCCCGTGCTGAAAGCTTCATCCGCCCGCCCTTCTTCTCAAACACGCTCCTTACCCCTTCTGCTGGTTGTGAGAGTGAAAGCAAGCTCCCGCTTCTTGCCTGGGCCGGGCCTTGAGCATCTGCGCATGCTCAAGGCCATCTGGCTCTTGAGAGAACGAGAGCCAGAAGGAAGAGGCAGGAGCTTGCTTTCACTCTCACGACCAGCAGAAGGGGTAAGGAGCGTGTTTGAGAGGAAGGGCGGGCGGATGCCGCTTTCAGCGCGGGGGTGCGATGCCCCGCGTTCGCGGGGGGGGTTTGCGATGCCGGTTCGGGGGGGGGGTGCGATGCCGGTTAGAGCGGGGGGGAGGTGCTCGCATATCGGAACATACTCTGTTTGCGAGGCAAAAGTTTGCTGAGTGTTTTGCTCGTCTTGCAAAACACTCGCAAACCGAGGTTCCACTGTATCTTTGAAATGTAAAGTCAGTTTTCCATGCAAAATTTGTGCAGGGTGTACTGGCATAAAAATGTATGTCACACAGAATGACAAGCTATTTTTAAATATAGTAACATAGTAGATGACGGCAGATAAAGACCCGAATGGTCCATCCAGTCTGCCCAACCTGATTCAATTTAAATTTTTTTAAAAAACATTTTTTCTTCTTAGCTATTTCTGGGCGAGAATCCAAAGCTTTACCCGGTACTGTGCTTGGGTTCCAACTGCCGAAATCTCTGTTAAGACTTACTCCAGCCCATCTACACCCTCCCAGCCATTGAAGCCCTCCCCTGCCCATCCTCCACCAAACGGCCATACACAGACACAGACCGTACAAGTCTGCCCAGTAACTGGCCTAGTTCAATATTTAATATTATTTTCTGATTCTAAATCTTCTGTGTTCATCCCACGCTTCTTTGAACTCAGTCACAGTTTTACTCTCCACCACCTCTCTCGGGAGCGCATTCCAGGCATCCACTACCCTCTCCGTAAAGTAGAATTTCCTAACATTGCCCCTGAATCTACCACCCCTCAACCTCAAAATGGTGTTTTCAGGAGCATAGTTTGGGCACAGAAGGGCAGGGTTGCAATGAGCATGTGTGCTTTATAAAATAATTCTAAAATTGTTAATGGAAATGATCTAATATCCAAAAAAATGACCAATGATGGATATGATAGTATCTGTTATTAATGCTTCTGATTTGAATTCTGTCGCTAACTGGGGAAAGACCTCAAACGCCCAAGTGTTTTAAAATGCTAAAAGCAAAATCACTTTAATGAGGCCATGAACATCCCAGTTTATTTTTTTTCTTTTTTAGTCGTGTTAATTAAATCAAAATTTATGTGCATTGAAAAAGCTTATTTGTGTGATCGATAACAGGGAGTATCAATGTAATTTTCACATTTAACTTCTAAAGTTAAATGATATAGATAGCACTTAGCACTTGGGCGTTTGAGGTCTTTCCCCAGTTAGCTTGGCGATAGAATTCAAATCGGAAGCATTAATAACAGATATTATCATATCCGTCGTAGTCTTTCTTTATAACTCACAATATAGGAGATCAAGAAAAGAAATAAACTTTAACATAGCCACGCTAGGGGCTGCCGCACGGCAACAGCCCCGAAGCCCTGTAAATCTCTGTGGGCTTCGGGGCCGTTACCGCGTAGCAGCAGCTAGTGCGGCTTTGTAAAACAGGATCTATATTAGAGTAACGGCATTAGATATCCCATCCCACAGCCGGGTGGAAGGTCATATTTCATTAATAATAATAATTTACTTCTTATATACCGCCAAAGCCAAAGTAGTTCGAGGCGGTTTACAATAAGAAGAGCTGGACATTCAGCGAAGAGAACAATGAA
Source organism: Geotrypetes seraphini (assembly GCF_902459505.1). Classification (NCBI taxonomy): domain Eukaryota; kingdom Metazoa; phylum Chordata; class Amphibia; order Gymnophiona; family Dermophiidae; genus Geotrypetes; species Geotrypetes seraphini. The sequence goes on from NC_047098.1 coordinate 20,514,322, forward strand.
GTCTTTGAGTACATGAATATTGATAGGGGGAAGGGAGGCAGAGTAAGGTCACATTGAGGGGCGTCTAGTACAAGTAAGTGGGATGCAGGAAAAGGCTTTAGGAATTATTGGTCACAAATCGGTTAAACAGGTTGGTTTTAACTAGTTTTCTGAAGTTGAGGTAGGATGAGGAGTGCTTGATGATGATGCTTAGCCAGTCGTTCTGTTGACTTGCTTGGAAGGCAAGAGTTCTGTCAAGGAATCTTTTGTATCGGCAGGTTTTTATTGTAGGGTGGCTAAACTTTCGTATTCTGTGTGTAGGCCTGGTGGAGCAATCTAGTTTAAGGTGGGAGACCAGGTATAGAGGGGCCAGACCGAGAATGGATTTTAAACAAAGGCAGGCAAATTTGAACAATACTCTTGCCTCCAGGGGCAGCCAGTAGAGTTTTTGGTAGTAGGGGGTTATGTGATCCCATTTCTTTATGCCGAAAATCAGTCTCACGGCTGAGTTTTGTATGATTCGGAGTCTTTGGATGGTTTTCTTGAGAGACCCCAGGTAAATGATGTTGCAATAGTCGAGTAGGTTTAAAATGGAGGATTGTACTAGTAAGCGAAATGATGTTGTGTCAAAGTACTTTCTGATAGTTTCCATAGTGTCGAGAATCCTTTTTTGATCAGTAGCTCTGAGTGCATATCTAGAGTGAGATAGCGGTCCAGTGTCACTCCCAGGATTTTTATGGTATCGACAATAGGGAAGTTCTGTCCGTTCAGGGCTATTGTAGTATCTTTGATTTTGTCATTTGGGCTTGCCAGGAAGAATTTGTTTTTTTCAGAGTTGAGTTTCAGTTTGAACTCTGTCATCCATGTTTCAATCTGTTTTAAAGTTAGTGCTAGATGATTCTTCATCTCAGGAGTCAGGCTTGTTAGGGGCAGGACTATGATGATGTCATTGGCGTAGATGTAAAATTTGATTTTTAATTTTTGCAGTAGATTCGCCAATGGGGCTAGGTAAATGTTGAACAGGGTGGGGGATAGGGGGGAACCCTGTGGGATTCCGCATGGGTTTACCCAGCTGGAGGATTGGATATTGTCACTATAGACTCGGTACGATCGTTTAGTCAAGAAGCCTTGGAACCATTTTAGTACATTGCCTGAGAGACCAATTGTCTCCAAGCAGTCAATTAGGATGGTGTGGTCGACTAAGTTGAAGGCACTGCTTAGGTCTCATTAGCCATGGTTACCAAACCTTCTTTTGACCCAATAAATTCTAAAAGCTGTTTTGGGCTCAAAAAATAAGAAATTCTTGTTTTGATAAGATAAACTAAACTAAACCTTAAGTTTATATACCGCATCATCTCCACGGAAGTAGAGCTCGGCACGGTTTACAAGAACTTAAAAATGAGAAAGGGTAGGAAAAGGTTTACATAAGTTTATAAATCGAGTGGAAAAGTAAGGGAAAAGAAATTACATGTTAGAGAAGAGCCAGGTTTATAGTTGCTTGCGGAATAAGTGGAGGGAGCTCAGGTTCCGCAGCGGGATAGTAAGGTCATTCCAGAGACCTGTGATTTTAAAAAGAAGTGATTTTCCCAGTTTACCTGCGTGGAGAATACCATGTAGGGAGGGGAAGGATAGTTTTAATTTATGGGCGGTCCTGGTGGAGTCAGGGCACGAGGAGTTGAAGGAAAGTGGGATTAGGGAAGGAAGGATGCCGTGAATAATCTTAAAAGCCAGGCAAGAGCATTTGAATTGGACTCTGGAAATCAATGGGAGCCAATGAAGATTGGCCAGGAGTGGGGAGACGTGGTCAGATTTACGTTTACATTTTGCGGAAAATTTTACAAGAAATGCGATCCCCCCCCCCCAGAACAAGGATTCTTGTCTCCAAAGCCAAGCATTCTTTCCTACGTCTCTGAGTTTTCTGAGCTAAATCAGGAAACATTCGCACATTAGAGCCCAGAAACTTAGGGCTCCTTTTACAAAGCCGCGTTAGGGCTTTAATGCGCGGAAGAGCACGCGCTAGCCGCTACCGCCTCCTTTTGAGCAGGCGGTAGATTTCCAGATAGCGGCGCGCTAATCCAGCGTGATAAAACCGCTAGCGTGGTTTTGTAAAACGAGCCCTTATTGTCTTGCTTATAAAATATACACTTATCTGTTGCTGCTTCGAAACGGAGTGCCACCACCAAGAATAGTGCCGGGAGTTTGTTTTATGAAAGAACATAGGGCGCTTCAGTTGGCTTTGTAGACTAGGCTCAAAAGAGGGTTTAAAAAAAAAAAAAAAAGAAATGTTTGGAGGTGTTCTGCTATAAAATTACCTTTTTATATGGGTTCCTTTTACTGAAGCGTGCTAATGGATTTAGCACATGCTAAATAGGAATAAAATGGGCCTCTTAGCATTAGCGTGCCATAGTGAAAACAGCCCTCTGTGCCTCTTTTTACAAGTGTACACCCCTGCCTAATTTTAGAAGAGCCAAGTTCCCTGTGTCAGCTACACATTACACATGGAAACTGCTGTATCAAGTCTCCCCCCCTTACTGTGCTTCTGTCTTTGGATATATTGGAGGAGACTGTCCCTGCTAGGGCACATTTCCTATTTCATTAGATCAGAACAAAATACAATATTATCAAGAAAAGGCACGGATATGTAACCAAGAGTTAGTGAGGGTTTCCAGACCATTAGGCAAACAGAAAGTGGAGTAGGGGATAAAGATAAAGAAGGGGATCAAGAACAGATCAGAGAAGGTTATCATGCCACTGTACCGGGCCATGGTGCGCCCTCACCTAGAATACTGCGTCCAGCACTGGTCGCCATCCATGAAGAAGGACACGGCACTACTCGAAAGGGTCCAGAGAAGAGCAACTAAAATGGTTAAGGGGCTGGAGGAGTTGCCAAACAGCGAGACATTAGAGAAACTGGGCCTCTTCTCCCTTGAAAAGAGGAGACTGAGAGGGGACATGATCGAAACATTCAAAATACTGAAGGGAATAGACTTAACAGATAAAGACAGATTGTTCACCCTCTCCAAGGTACGGAGAACGAGAGGGCACTCGCTAAAGTTGAAAGGGGATAGATTCCGTACAAACGTAAGGAAGTTCTTTTTCACCCAGAGAGTGGTAGAAAACTGGAACGCTCTTCCGGAGTCTGTTATAGGGGAAAACACCTTCCAGGGATTCACGACAAAGTTAGACAAGTTCCTGCTGAACCAGAATGTACGCAGGTGAGGCTGGACTCATTTAGAGCACTGGTCTTTGACCTGGGGGCCGCCACGTGAGCGGACTGCTGGGCACGATGGACCACTGGTCTGACCCAGCAGCGGCAATTCAAACACGTAAAATATGCCAGCAAGAAAATTTCTCAAAAATACTTTACGGATAAATTAGGAGGGTGGAAGGACCTCAGACTCTCCTTTCCAACTCACAATAGAGCAGCCAAAGCTGTTCCATTCAATCCAGTACAGCATTTCTGAGAAATTTTCTTGCTGGCATATTTTATGTGTTTGAAGTATTTATGAAATTTATTCATTATTTTGATGATTTTGATCACCCGCTCCTCTTTTTGAGGTTTATGTTTTGATGACAGTGCGGTAGAGTCGTTTGTCTTTTTTGTTGCAGATCATTAGGAGAAGGCTAAACATGTCTAGGTCTTCTTCTGGTCCGTGTAGGGTAGGACTGTCTCAGTTGCCCCATAGGCAGTTGGGTTTTCAGGATATCCACAGTAGGGGTAGTATTCAACCTGTGGCGGACAGTGACAGCTTCGGGTTGAATTAAGACCGAATAGTCAATGCTGGGGGCCTTGACCAGATGCCAATATTGGGTAAGTACCATCACCCAGAGGTTAGTTGGGTGCCAGTTGATATTCAAAACGGTGCCCGATTAGCTCAGCAGATAACTAACTTTATGCACTTGGTTGCTATGTTTTTATGCTTACTTTGATCCTGGTTGTATGTCCCTTTGCAGTTGCTAATAAAGACAATAAAAAAAAATTAGTTACCAGACTGAATACTCTGCAGAGTTAACTGCCGGCACTTACCAGAAAGTGTCATGGTGGTCAGGGCCAATCTTAGGTAGGATGGCTGCACAGGGCCCTGTGCTCCAAGGGGTAGGGTTACCAGAAGTCCGGATTTCCCTGGACATGTCCTCCTTGCCTAAGAGCCAACCTCATCAGTGATGTCACAATGGCTTGATTGTCCTAGACTTGTCTCACTTTTGCTACATTTTGATTTCTAGAGTGACGCAGTGGTTAAAGCTACAGCCTCAGCACCCTGAGGTTGTGGGTTCAAACCCACGTTGCTCCTTGTGACCCTGGCAAGTCACTTAACCCTTTCAGGACCAAGGGACATATTTGTCCCATAACTTTAAAATCCTATAAATTTTGATTGGGATAGTCTACAGTTCTAAATTTGATATGTACGGATTCCATATGATACTGCCTTTATGTAAACAAACTGGTTCCGACATTCATTCATTAGCGTCGTTGCCAGATTGACGAGAAGATTCACTTGCCACACTGTCCATAAGCCAGAAGTGTGATTTTTTAAATAAAAATAATGATATTTCACAAAAAAAATCAATTTTTTGGCATCTGCAAGCCCTTTTTACCATAAAAATGTCGTCAAAACCACAAAAATTGGCCTACGATCCTTATGGTCCTGAAAGGGTTAATCCCCCCATTTGCCTCAGGTACGTTAGGTAGATTGTGAGCCCGCCAGGACAGACAGGGAAAAATGCTTGAGTACCTGAATAAATTCATGTAAACCGGTCTGAGCTCCCCTGGGAGAGCGGTATAGAAAATTGAATAAATAAATAAGAAAAGCAGGGTTCCTGGCCAAAGCCAGAGCAGCATACACAAATAATTTCCACTGTGATTACATTACATTACATTACAGATTTCTATTCCGCCTATACCTTGCAGTTCAAACTAACATCAGCTCCTCCTGCCTGTAGCGGCCAAACCTTCCTTTAGACATCTCATTTCCTGTGCCCAGGGCATAGCTTTTAGCAGTGGGCAGTGCTTGAAGCAGTCACAGGGCAGCACATAGCTGTCGGCTCCACCCTCCCTCGTCCTCTCCGACATCAATTTCCTGTTCAGGGGCAGGGGATTGGCGGAGCCAACAGCCGTGCGCATGCAGACCGCAGCCAGTCTTCCTAAGGGTGTGGCACCCCTCCACTTTTCCGCCCGCCCGATTCTCTCCTTGCCGTGTGCCCCTTGCCTTCCCTGTACCATTTTTTTTTTTTTTTTTAATTTCCCTGGCATGAGATGGCTGTCTGCATCGGCGCTCTCTCCGCCGTCACTTCCGGGACCCATGCCTAGGAAGTGACGGCAAAGGGTGAGCCCACACCGACGTGGGCATCCATGCTGCTTACAGCGGAGAAATTAAAAAGGTATGGGGAAAGGGAAGGGGGCGGGGGACCGCAGCCCCAGTGACCACTCCATGCACTCCCCCCCCCCTCCTGCCTAGAGGAGGGGGGGGGTGGCTGCCAAGCCAGGTACTAATACATTTGTTTTAAATGTATTAGTAACTTCGGGGCGTGTCCTCCCATCGTTACTGTCGGAAAGAAGTTGCATCAGGGCTTGCCTCTATCAGAGCCCAACCTCTAAAATCCTTGACAAGCTGAGCATAGGAAGGTGACGGCCTTGTGGTAGAGAAGGACAAGGTCCCTCTGTGACTTCCAAACCAATTTCACCTGTACTCGCATTCCACTTCACTCGCGTCTTTCTTGTTTTATATTAAGGCTACAGTTCTCTTAACAATACTTTTTTTTTTTTTTTTTAACTGTATGTACTGGTAATGGCTTTAGTCACCAGAAGGCAATAAAGAAAAGCACCTTTCACAGAGGTGTCTGGAATATAATGGGAACCAGTGGGTCGTGAATGCTTGAGAATGTGTAATGACTGCTATGAATCAAACTGTAACGTCGCAAATCAAAACCACAGTGAGATGTAACGATTTAATAAAAACATTTTTGCTCTTTGGAGTATGTGAAGTTCTTGCGGCTGCATCGACAAATCCGTAGAAACTTGTGTTCCACCCAGCGATGTGACAGCAAGCCGCGGTGGAGAAGGCTCGACAGGTGAAAATTGGCTAGTTACCCCAGAGAAAAGTAGAACCCAGAGTTCTGTGCTGCAAGGAGATCACTAGATTTGATCTTCTCATACATAGCGCGTGCCTTTTATGGCCTGCTGAAAGAGCAGCGCACCGTGGCCTGTTATTCCTGCAATACATTTTTAGGGCGTGCATGGAAGAACAAGCGTTTTATGTTGTCATTTCAGATCTCTAGCAAGAGAACTCGGATATGTAAAATATCAATAATATAATAAACCACACTTTCACAAAATATGATGATGATAATGTCATATACGAATGTAGGCAGTACTGCTTCAGTTTAAAGGAGTGTGTTTCAAAAAAATTGGAGGAAAAAGCCTCAGACAAATGCCCTCCCACCACCATAATGGTGGATACAGGTGGTTGGGTGGTAACCTCACTGGCAAAAAACCTCCAATACACTCCCTGATGAAAAAACTATAAGCAGGGCTGTCTATGCAAAGTTGATAGATGAAAGAAACTTTCAACTTATCTCTGTTGATCGGTACACCGACGATGGCCAGCTTTTCACTAATTTTCTGCCTCAGGGTATAACAAAATTACAACAAAATCTGGACTTGTGCACGACTTTGTTGTAATGTAATCTTCTTTTCTGGCCCTAGTTTGATCGGACTTTCTTACACCCTGAGGCAGCAAGTTAGTGAAACGCTGGCCATCGTCGGTGTACCGATCAACAGAGCTAAGTTGAAAGTTTCTTTCATCTATCAACTTTGCATAGACAGCCCTACTTATAGTTTTTTCATCAGGGAGTGTATTGGAGGTTTTTTGCCAGTGAGGTTACCACCCAACCACCTGTATCCACCATTGTGGTGGTGGGAGGGCATTTGTCTGAGGCTTTTTCCTCCAATTTTTTTGAAACACACTCCTTTAAACTGAAGCAGTACTGCCTACATTCGTATATGACATTATCATCATCATCATATTTTGTTATTTCAGATCTCTGACATAAGAGGGCACCATTTAGCTGGCAGCAGTCGACGTTTAAATGGTGGCAGCCACTCGTTAAAAAGAGAATAGTGGTTTCTGGAATCCAATGAACTGCAAGATCAGAGGCTGTATAGGTTCACCAGAAGTAGATTGCATCAGATAAATCGAGGGGTTCTTAACCCAGTACTGGGGACACACCAAGCAAGTCAGATTTCCAGGATACCCACAATGAATAGGTATGAGACAGATCTCCATCCAACACGGTAGAGACATCCTGGAAACAGAGCTGCCAAGTTACCCATTGCACGAGGAAGACTTTTTGGCCGGTCCTGGATTTCTGTCAACCTTATCCTGGTGCATTATGGGACCTGCAGCTCTGATTTCAATGGGTAGAATCATGGACTACAAATACCGCACTGCTTTCGGATGTAAGTTTAAAACTAGGACTGGTAAAAAAGTCTTCCTCCTGCAATGGGTAACTTGGCAGCTCTGTGGAAGGTCACAATAAATAAAGTAGGGGAGCTTTGTTAAATCTCTTAAAGCAGTGGTCTCAAACATGCGGCCCGCCAGGTACTATTTTGAGGCCCTCAGTATATTTATCATAATCACAAAAGTAAAATAAAACAGTATCTTCATCATATGTCTCTTTAGCTATAAATTACAATATTATTATTAAGACTTAGCCAAAAGGAAAGATTTATGAACTATAAAGAGTTTTGCTTCATTCAAAATTGTCATTTCTTTAATAAGACATTAACTATTTTTTTCTGAGGCCCTCCAAGTACCTACAAATCCAAAATGGGGCCCTCCAAAGGGTTTGATTTTGAGACCACTGTCGTAAAGGCTAGGAGGTCAAAATTGGTACAATATATCAATGTTGTATGGAACTCCTAGGAAGAAAGTTATTAGGTGAGTTGTATATATATAAAGAGCTTATAATTCTTTTCACATACACTCAGAATTGTGTAATTCGGCCAAGAGCCGAAGCTCCTATAGCCGAACCCACCGCCCCATCACTGTGTATGGAATTTTTGAAAGAAGTGCTAATGTTATGTGCTATTCCAAAAATAAAAAAGATTTTCAATGGCAAAAGAAAAAGGGGGAAAGAAATTCCCATTTATCTCTTAAAGGTGTTCAACAGGTCCCGACATGGACCATGTTTCGAAATTCTTTTTCAAGGAACCCAAAGTTAGGTCTTAGCGGTTCGAATGCCAAAGAACTAGTGATAGTGCAATTGGGGCAATAATCTTTTGAAAGAGAGAAAGACATAGGTGTCACACCTTCATAGTTGTATAACATTCTAAAAAGAATAACTGTGTTAAATCAATATAAAAGCAACGCAGACTGTGGGTTCTTGCCATATATACGTGATTAAGAGAGAGACTTCTCTGCTTCTGCTTTCGTGTAACGGCTATGGGAACGCCGACTTGAATTTAAAATAGAGTATGCCGACGCCATCGCGCTCTTGGCCGAATTACACAATTCTGAGTGTATGTGAAAAGAATTATAAGCTCTTTAAATATATATATACACACAACTCACCTAATAACTTTCTTCCTAGGAGTTCCATACAGCATTGATATATAGCTCTGTGGAAGGTACATATGGATAGCATGAGAAAAGATCTAGTAAATCTGAAGACCCGGTTTAGAATTTGGCAGTTAAGATTTAAGGCACACACACAAAAAAAGAAATCTGGATCGGGCATTTGGGTTGCAAAACCCCAACGGAGCACTACAATCAGTGGTGCAGCGAAGGTGAGAGGCGCCCGGGATGGTGGTGCTCCTCTTTCCCACCCCTTCGGGCTGCGTACCTGTTAAACATTCCGCACCAGCATTGGCTCTTCCTCTGATGTCACTTCCCAGGAAGTGACATCAGAGGAAGAGCCAACGCTGGCGCAAGTAGCAGGCTGGGGGGTCACTGCTCACGCTGGGAATGTTAAAGAGGTATAGGGGAAGGGAAGGGCATGGGCGCATGGAGGGGGGGGCGGGAAAGGAGCAGGGGGCCAGAGAGGAAGATGGATGCTGACACCCTCACTAAGACAGCACCCGGGGTGAACCGCCCCCACCCTCCCTTGCTACACCACTGATCAGGATGCCCCCTCACCTGGAAAAATTCAAGGAGGTCGCCAGTGAGGCAGCAATTCTCTAATGCCCATGGCCTCAGTAGGTTATCATATGGTTCCAGAGAAAAGAGGCTGGATTGAGACATCCAGGTTAGTGGTGTCTTCTCTGCCCCACCCCCCACCCTTTCCCTTCCCCTATATCTCTTTGACTTTCCCAGCGTGAACAGCATCACGAACTTGCTGCCCGTATCAGTGTTGGCCCTCCCTCTGATGTCAGTTCCTAGGCGTAGGACCCGGAAATGACATCAGAGACCAAGTCGACACCAACGTGGGCAGCAAGTTTGTGATGCTGCTCCCGCCAGAAAAATTAACGAGGTATGGGAAAGAGAATGGGTGCAAGTGTGCTGCGGGGGGGGGGGGGGAAGGGAAGACGGGTGCTGACGCTCCCACCAAGATAGCGCCTGGAGAAGACTGCCCCCCCCTTAATAGGCCAATGATCCAGGTTTTACTCCCATTACATTCAATGGAAGTAAAACCCCGATGTCTCAATCTGTCCTCCTTACTTCCATTGCATCCTCCTTTTTCTGGAGCCATATTGGTAACCCTACTGTTCGGTGCTGTGCCTTTGCCCCTCTCTGATGCAACTTCCTGTTTCTGCTCAGGCAGATCATGGCAGAAAAACAGTGTTGAGGAGAATTGGACAGCATTAGAGAATCACTGCTGCACTGGCACCTCATATTTATACTGGGGGGGCGGGGGGCGCTTCAGAACCGGGTGGGGAGAAGGGATAAGAACATAAGAATTGCTGCTGCTGGGTCAGACCACTGATCCATCCTGCCAAGCAGTCCGCTCACGCGACGGCCCCTAGGTCAAGACCAGTGCTCCAAATGAGTCCAGTCTCACCAGTTTAGCACGAACTTGTCCAGCTTTGTCTTGAAACCCTGGAGGGTGTTTTCCTCCTATAACAGACTCCAGAAGATATTTGACCATGGGGGGCCCCCTGGAACAGCTGATTTTAAAATAAAAAGAGAGATGCTGGGTGGGAGGGCATTTGGTGCACCCAGGGGGTGGTGGGGAGGGGAGCTGGGAAGGAGACAGAAGGGAGAGATGGTGGATAGAGGAATCAGGGGAGGGGCAGGAAGGAGAGGGACTTAAGGGGGTCCCCTCCTTAATTTCTGCCCTGGACTTAGACTGAATGGAAATTACCTCTCTCCTTGGACACAGCCAAGGAATTTATTCAATACTGGGACTGCTCAAGAACCCACAGAACTGGTTATGATAAATGGGGCATAGATTTAAAATTCTCAATATGTGGGATTACCAGATGTCTGGGAAAACCCAGACATGTCCTCTTTATAGAGGATATGTCCGGATTCTCAGAGGGACTTCCAAAACCCGGCAGTCTGTCCGGATTATTGAAATCCCCGACGCCATGGAGGTTTGTGTGGGAGCATGGCTGGGGGCAAAGCGGGACGGGGTTGAAGGCACAATGGGGCGTGGCCTTGCATCCGGGATTTCAGCTAACAAAATCTGACAACCCTATCAATATGTACACTTTGGCAGAAAAATGGAAGAGGGGAGCTATGATAGAGACATTTAAACGTCTTTGTGGTGGTAGAATGCACAGGAGGCAAGTCTCTTTCAAATGAGAATGTGTCTCCATAACCTTCTATCCAGAGAGAAGGGTTAGGACAGCTGTTGTAGTTGGTGATTCCATCATTAGGCATATAGACAGCAGGGTGGCTGGTGGATGTGAGGATTCTCTGGCTACTTGCCTGCCTAGTGGGAACATAACATAAGAACATAAACAATGCCTCTGCTGGGTCAGACCTGGGGTCCATCGTGCCCAGCAGCCTGCTCACGCGGCGGCCCAACAGGTCCAGGACCTGTGCAGTGATCCTCTATTTATACCCTTCTATCCCCCTTTCCAGCAGGAAATTGTCCAATCCTTTCTTAAACCCCAGTACCGTACTCTGCCCTATTACGTCCTCTGGAAGCACATTCCAGGTGGGTAAAGAAGAACTTCCTAGCATTTGTTTTGAATCTGTCCCCTTTCAACTTTTCTGAATGCCCTCTTGTTCTTTTATTATTCGAAAGTTTGAAGAATCTGTCCCTCTCTACTCTCTCTATGCCCTTCATGATCTTGTAAGTCTCTATCATATCCCCTCTAAGTCTCCTCTTCTCCAGGGAAAAGAGACCCAGTTTCTCCAATCTCTCAGCATATGAAAGGTTTTCCATATCCTTTATAAGACGTGTCACCCTCCTCTGAACCCTCTCGAGTAACGCCATATCCTTCTTAAGGTACGGTGACCAATATTGTAACGTTTAAATAGTGTTTTCCCCTTTAAATATGCACATCCGGGAGGGGGGAGGTGGGGGGATGATAGGTTAATGAATTTTGAATAATTTATATGGATGATTATAGATATTTTATGTATGGGCATTGTGATTGTTTAGGGGGGAGGGGGGATTAATTCTGAAATGGCTATTATAAGAATATTAAGGGTGATATTTGAGTATAAAATGTTATATTTACTGTTACACTTATTGTAAGTATTGAAAATAATAAAGAATTGGAAAAAAAAAAAAAGCCCAGTAGCCCGTTCTCATGGTGGCCAATCCAGGTCACTAGTACCTGGCCAAAACCCAAGGTGTAGCAATATTCCATGCTACCGACCCAGGGCAAGCAGTAGCTTCCCCCATGTCTTTCTCAATTTGATCACGTCTCACCGCTCCTGTCCAAGCTTCATTGGCTTCCGATAATTTCCAGAGTCCACTTCAAATGCATTTGCCTAACTTTCAAGATCCTCCACGGCATTCTTCCTCCATTTATTACACTCTCTTGGAACTCCTCAAATCCTAATACCACCAGAACTACCCAAAAGATGAAACTATCCTTCCCTTCATCAAAAGGCATTTCCCACCCAGGAAAGCTGGGGACTTCCCTCCCCTTCAGATTCACCGAGCTCGGGAACAACCTTACCTCCCCTCTTCGGAACCTGAGCTCTCTCCAACTTTTCCGTAAACATCTGAAAACCTGACTTTTCTCAAAAACGTAACACTCCCCCCTCCTTTGATATCTTAGTCCTCCAAACTCTCTTCTTTCCTCCTATCCTCTTCCTTTCCTCGAAGTTCCTTTTTCATCTCAATTCCTGTAAACTGTGCCGACCTCTACGACTGTGGAGATGGTGCGGTATATAAACCTAAGGTTTAGTTTAGTTTAGTTTTCCTCCAGGAACTTGTCCAAACCTTTCTTAAAACCAACTACGCTATCCGCTCTTACCACAACCTCTGGCAACGTGCTCCAGAGCTTAACTACAGGATGGCAAGGGGTTGTAGAGTTTAGTAGTCTGTATGGATGAGCAGACTAGTTGTGCTGTGTGCAACCTTTATCTGCCATCATTTCTGTGTTGCTGTTTCTTTGACAGATTCAGTATCCCTATCCCTATATTAATCCTAGGAACAGAGGGCTATGCACCAATGCTCACAAACTCTATGACCACGTGGGAGTTTTTGCCAGGATTGTGTTATTAACCCATGTAAAGGGTTAAATTGATAACTTCTGGAGAACATCCATCGCATACAATCAGCCAAATGCACTGGGCCCTGCCCCAGCTATTGGCAAAACAGCTCTCTCCTTTGATCTCTCAGACACAGATAGAAGAAACCACTTTCCTCTACAGCTGTTCCATTATTGTAAACACTGTGAAGTCATGTGATGCGGCCGAGCCAGCAGGGAAAATTTTTTTACAATGCAGAGACAGAATAATTGAGAGACTTCAGAATCGGAGCAAAGGAAAAAAGAGGCTTCCCTTCCCTTACCCCATTCCCTAGGACAGGTTTCCAGAATTCAGGTTTCCAATTCAGGTTTCCAGAATATCCGCAATGAATACACATGAGAGGATCTGCATGCACCGCTTCCTCGCTATGCAAATCAACTCATTCATATTCATTGTGGATTTCCTGGAAACTGGTTCATAGACAACCCCGCGAAAGACAAAGGCGCGCGCCGACAACTGAGCGCAACACGGAGGTGCGCGCGCTGAAGAAAATTACAGTTTTTCAGGGCTCCGATGGTGGGTTTTGTTGGGGAGCCCCCCCAGTTTACTTAATAGAGACCGCGCCGGCGTTGTGGGGGGTTAGAAACATAGAAACATAGAAAGATGATGGCAGAAAAGGGCTATAGCCCATCAAGTCTGCCCACACTATTTACCCACCCTCTTAAGTCTACTGACCCCCTGAAGTATAATTGTAATTATACTGTCACTCTACTGACCCACTCATTCTAGTCCTAGTGACCCTATCCCTTGGCATGATGGGATTAGGAGACAGGGAAAAAGTGAAGTTTTCAGTAAAATGTGGGGGTTTACAACCCCCCACACCCCCCACAACGCGGTGCGATCTCTATTAAGTAAAGTGGGGGGGTTTCCCCCCACGCCCCCCCCATCAGAGCCGTAAAAACAGTCATTTTCTGCGGTGCACGCCTCCGCGCTGCGCTCAATTGTCTGGGTGCGCCTTTGTCCCGGCGCGCTTTTGACCTGACACCCTGGAAACCTGACATTCCTGGGGCTTTTCCTACTCATGCCCTTGGACTATCATCGAAAACCAAAAGCCAGCCCTGAGGTACTTTCCTTGAAGTTTGAAAGGTAACTATGTGGCTTGGAATCCATCTCTCGGACTTCCTACTTATCACTTATATAGCGCTGAAAGACGTATGCAGCGCTGTACATTTTGACATTTATAGACCGTCCCTGCTTAGAAGAGCTTACAATCTAACTTGGACAGACAGACACGACATATAGGGCTGGGGATGCAGAACCCAAGGTGAATGGAGCTAGGAGTCGAAAGCACTCTCAAAGAGGTGGGCTTTTAATTGGGCCTTGAACCCTGCCAGAGACGGAGGACTTTTCAGCGGCCCCTCGTACATGAGCTGCGCCGCATTTGCCACGTGGGAGTTGCTACTGCGGCTTTGCAAAAAGAGCCCTCTGTCCTGTTGGTTACTGTTTGCTTTTTTTTTTTTTCCCTCCTAATGTTGTGACTCAACCTTTACCGTCCTTTGCCCCAACATACTAAGGACAGTATCCATTCACTTCCAGATCCGACAATTGCTCATTTTTATTCTCTTCAGTACAATGCATCTCTTTTCACATGCATACAATCATTGCACATGTGTAACTGATTGTGTTAAGTATCTGAGATTTGATAGCGAGCTGTCAGGTAATTTGTTTTAGAGAGGTTTCCATTTTCTTTTCATGCATCATTTAAATCTTGTTCTTGTGCGTTATTATCAGTGACATGCTACCTATGGGCTAGATGGATTACAGAGTGATAAATCAGCTCCTGGCCTGCAAGATTACCACCGGCTATGAAAGACGCCAGTGCCATCTGTACAAGCTTTGGATAAGTTCACCTGTCTGTTGTCTCTTATCTTTTATGTTCTAGCTCATGAAGGAGGTGGTTTCAGCTAGGCTGATATCTTATGTCTGACCAGATCTGCAAACACCACAGTCCCAAGCATCAGCAGTTTACTTATCCGCAAATTGGGAGCTGTTGGGACAACACCCATATGTGGCTGACTATCCTGCTGTCCATGGAGAACCTACGTTACAGGTAAGTAACTACACTTTATTTATGGAGGAACAATATTCCCCTTCCTGGGGCTGCGACACTTGTGAAAGAGGTAGTGGCTGAGCGAGGACCAGGAACAGCCGAGTTCAAATTCCAATCCCCATCATTGACATACCTGGTACTTTGGACAAACTCTTATATCTCCCACCACTTCAGGTACCCTCTTAGGCTGCAAGGGGCCCTTTTATTAAAGGTTAGTGTGCTATCAGAATTAGCACATGCTACATACTATGCATCTTATTTTATACCTACTGACCAGGTGACAGTACGCACTAAGCTTCAGTAAAAAGGCCCCTTTGGGGCAGGAAATTACAGCATGTGAGCTATTAATAATGTTCTAAGCAGTCCTGAACTTAAAAATTCAAATGTGTATAACCACAGTGGCTAGCATTTAAACAAATGCCGACCACCTCCATCACTAAGTTATATCCAAATACTCACCGGCTGATATTCAAAATGCCTCCAATGCAATGTGAATGCACCTCTATATACCCTGGGCCAAGAATATGATGAATGTAATCTAATCAAATGTTTCCAATACATCGTAAATGCCTATACTTATTTTAAAACTGGTAGATATGCCGCGGCTACTACAATGGGCGGCTTATCTACCAGTAATTGGGGCGGCCTATACAATTTAAAAAAATCATCTCCCCCTCCTTTACCTCTCTCGCTGCTCCTCAAATCGCAGCCAGCGGTGCAGGGCAGGAGAGATCTTTGTGATCTCCAGCCCCATCCTGCGCTGCTTCCTGCGTGCCTCTTGCGAATCCTGCGAGAACTGACAGCAAAGGCACGCAGGAAGCAGCGTGGGGTAGGGCTGCAGATCGAAAAGATGTCTCCTGTCCTGCACCGCTGGCTGCGATTTGAGGAGCAGCGAGGGAGGTAAGGGGGGGGGGGGCTGATTTTTTAAAATTGTATAGGCCACCCCAGTTACTGGTAGATAAGCCGCGGCTACTACAACGGGCAGCTTATCTACCAGTAGCTGGGGTGGCCTATACCATTTAAAAAAATCATCCCCCCCTTACCTCCCTCGCTGGACTCGCTGCTCATCTAGCACAGAATATCACCAGTCTCTAAGGGAGATCCCAGCTCCACCCTGAAACTCTCTGGATAGCAGCAGGACATCTGTAGAGATTTTCAGTGGCATTACCTGGATCGTGCTGCTGAAAATCAGGGTAGGCCCCAATCAGTGGCTCTTATCCAAGCAGAAGCAGCTCCTACTCAGCCAATTGCTGCTGAACATCAGACTTTAAATGTGAACTTTGGTAGCAAAGGGAAATATATTTCTTCTGTGGCATGTTATTCAGGTATGCAAATTCTGATGCAGGGTTCATGGTATAGCACAATGCAGCATGATTTGCCACTGCAGTAACATAAATCTAAAATCCAAGTGCCTAATATAAAGGGTAAATTTCCACTGCTACAAACAGCAAAGAGAATGAAGAAGTGATTTGTGCAGTGAAGTTTCCTACGAGATACTGAACCAGCAGGTAACTTCAAGGATATCTTTCCCAAAATACTAGGGGTGCATGCAATGAAGCTACTAAATGGTAGATTTAAAACAGACTGGAGAAAATATTTCTTCACCCAACCCGTAATTAAACTCTGGAATTTGTTGCCAGAGAATGTGGTGAAAGCAATTAGCTTAGAAGGATTTTAAAAGGTTTGGATAATTTCCTAATAGAAAAGTCTATAAACCATTATTAAGATGGTCTTGAGAAAATCCACTTTTTTCTAGGATAAGCAGCATTAAATCTGTTTTACTCTTTGGGATCTTGACAGGTACTTGTGACCTGGATTGGTCACCGTTGGAAACAGGATACTGGACTTGACGGATCTTCGATCTGTCCTAGTATGACAGCTCTTACTGTATGTTCTTATGATCAGTTCCAGGGGAAGAAATAAATTAAGACTGCAAACTGGATCCATATTTGGAGGATAGGGTTGATCCAGTCCTGGGTTTACCCAAGTGCATGCTGGGACCTGTAGTCTTGCTTTTCATAGGGATTGCTATGGGGACAGGGCTGGTTTAATCCTTCAAGGGCCCTAGGCACACAAGCACACAAGTATACCGGGCCCCCTGGCTTTTCCCTGCCCTTAACCCCGCCCCATGCCCCAAGGGGGAGGGATAATGAATGTGGAAAGATAGCCTAAAATACAGGGGGAGGCAGGGGAAGAGCACCCATACAAGGAGGGAAGATCAATGGGGGATAGGGAAGGAGGTTTCACAAAGAGAAAGGAACCCATAGTACTGAGGTTGGGCGGTAGAAGGAAGAACTTAAACTCTGGGATAGGAAGCCAGATGAAGAAGAGATTAAGAGGAGATGGAGGAAGAGCTCACACACACAGGGAGGGGGGTCTCATGAGATGATGAGGGAAGAGCTCGTACACAGGGAGGTAGTCTCATGAGAAAATGGGGAAAAAGCTCACACCCCTGGGGAGAGGGCCTCGTGGGAAGGTGGAGGAAGAGCTCACATGGAGGAAAGACCAATGGAGACAGAGCTGCGAGAGGGTTGATCCAGTCCTGTAAGCAGTCAGCCAGCGCCTCTCCTCCTTACTGGCATCTCGGGGTACACCTGGAATCTGCTGGGGCACACAATTTGACACTCACTGGCCTATCCTATGCTTTCTTGAATTCAGACACATTTTGAAGTAAAAGATCAGGACATGTGACCATGCTTTCGGTGCTGGCAGTGTCATTTATAAACAGAAAGATATAGAACAGGGGTAGGGAACTCCGGTCCTCGAGAGCCGTATTCCAGTCGGGTTTTCAGGATTTCCCCAATGAATATGCATGAGATCTATTTGCATGCACTGCTTTCAATGCATATTCATTGGGGGAAATCCTGAAAACCCGACTGGAATACGGCTCTCGACGACCGGAGTTCCCTACCCCTGATATAGGAGAAGGGAGTTAATAAGTAGGAAACCGGAGCCAAGGGAAGAAGAGAGCTGCCTCAAAGAAATGCCTGTCTAAATAAGGACCCCTCTTTGTTAAGCACAAATTGTACTGGCAGTAAACAATATTTCTCATCTCCTAACTAAAAGAGTCACCCCCAGCTCTGTTTCAGTCCAAGCTCATATAACATCCTGTATTAAATCGCTTGACAATTTGTTGTTCCTTCACAAGCTGTGAACACATATTTGTTTCTCGACTGTTAAGTTACAGCTCAACAGCACAGTTTAAATTGTTTCATGCTATCATATACTTTGGTATGAAATCTGAAAGATTGCTAAATGCCGTTTGCTATATGTTTGTCAATTACATCATGAGCGCTGGAGCATTTAGCGCTCCGGGCTGCAGTAGAAACCTCTACCACAGCTTAGTAAAAGAGGGCCTTAGGCAGCGGCACTTGTAGGGCCCGATTCTCAAAACAGTGTCCCGTGTTGGTGGAGGCACCAGCGTCCCTTCTCCTCTCTGCCCCCTCCGCCTCTTCCCACTCCTCCCCTCACCACGCACGCGCCCCCCCTTCCCTTCCCTAGGCACACAAAGCACCACAGAAATTGATGGCACTGTGTAGACCCAAGCGTCCCAAAAGCCAGTCCCATAACGATAATTCTAACGTGCGCATTACGAATTAGAATTTGACAGGAACAAGCAGTGGTGAATATCTGTAACAGTGATAGTAGTAGAAAGAGCTTACCGTATTTCCCTGCATATAGGTCGCTCCAGTGTGTAGGCTGCAAAAAATGCCTATACATGTTTTAAAACTCTTAGATAAGCCGCCCCATGTTACAAGCTGCGGCTTATCTAAGAGTTTTAAAACCACATGGGGGCGGCCTATATATCCCCCCCCGATATCTATCATACCTCCGCCGGCTGCCTCCTGCAATGTCGCAGCCGGGGTGCAGGGCAGGAGTGACCTTTTCAGCGTCCAGCCACCACCGTGCTGCTTCCTCAACGCCTGCATCAGTTCTCGTGGGACTCGCGAGTCCTGCAAGAACTGACGCAGGCATTGAGGAAGCAGCACAGTGGCGGCTGGACACTGAAAAGATCGCTCCTGTCCTGTACCGTGACCGCGACATTGCAGGAGGCCAGTGAGGGAGCTGCATTATTTTAAAAGGTACCGGGGTGTGTGTGTGTCTATTAATGGGGCGGCTTATCTACGATGTCGTTAGATAGGCTGCCCCATATAAGGAAGCCGCTCCCACTGTTTGGATTGCAAAACCCATATATAGGCCCTGACCTATATATGGGGAAATACGGTAGTAGTGGTAACAAGCATGTAGTGGCGAAGCAAGGGTGAGAGATGCCCCTCCCTGACCCTGTTCTCCGCCCGCCGTGTGCACGCGCCCCTTCCATTGTCCCGTACCTCTTTAGCTTTCCTGGTAATAGCAGTGTCACCAACTTGCTGGCTGCGTCGGCTCTCCCTCCGATATCACGTCTAAGCATGGGACCTAGAAGTGATGTCAGAGGGAGAGCCGACTTTGGCGCGCGCAACAGGTTGGAGTTCCTGCTGGCCCCAGCAAAGAGCTAGAGCAGTGGTTCTCAAACCTGTCCTGGGGGACCCCCAGCCAGTCAGGTTTTCAAGATATCCCTAATGAATATGCATGAGAGAGATTTGCATACCTGTCACTTTCATTAAAACAGGGAAAAAGTGAAGTTTTCAGTAAAACGTGGGGGGTTACAACCCCCACAACGCCCCCACAATGCGGCGCGATCTCTATTAAGTAAAGTGGGGGGGTTCCCCCCCGCCCCCCATCGTACCCGTAAAAACTGTAATTTTCTGCGGCGCACACCTCCGCACTGCGCTCAATTGTCTGCGTGCGCCTTTGTCCCGGCGCGCTTTTGACCTGACACCGTTTCTAAGAGTCTTGAATTTCCGTAAAACATCTAGCTGCATTGCTAAGAAATCGCTACAACTTCTAGGGAGCATCCCATCCATTTCTTTCTGTGTATTTGGACAGAAATGCCCACAGTGCTTAATATGCTAATCAGATGAGATTAACGGCAGCAGCAGCTGTTTCCACAAAAGACCGATAACACCTTGAAGGCACTTCAGTCAAAGTCAAACTACAGCAACCTGAAAAGCTAGGTTAGCGGCTTCAGAAAAAATTCCATGCTGACTTCACTGCTCCCATTTGGGTTAAAAAAAAAAAAAAATCTCTTTTCTTGGTCATAAGCAGTGACCCACAAAGCCTTTATGTATCGCGATACAACTAGCTTCTGCATTCCTGCCGAGAAGAAGTTTTTCGGCTGCTCCCAAAGCCAGGTTGAGCACCGCTCCCTTTATTTCATCATCAGAGGTGAATCTGCGACCTTGCAGCGTCTCCTTCAGTGGACCGAAGATGTGATCATTGCTAGGCGCCAGATCCGAGCCACAAGAAGACATTCGAACCCAAGCTGGTGCACTGTCTCTTCGGTTGCTGCTGCTGCCAATGTGCACTGTGTTGATGGGTGACCAGAACGACCTTCGTCGGTCACACTTGTTCTTCCTGCTTTAAACCTTTTTACCCACTCATAAACCTTTCATTGATTCATGGTGCTATGTCCATACTGAGTCACAGAAACATAGAAAGTGACGGCAGAAAAGGGCCAAGGCCCATCGAGTCTTTCCACTCCACTCCATTGACCCACCCCCCTAGTTAATCCAAACATCATTGGAATCTCTGAAACGTGGTGGAATGAGGAAAACAAATGGGATACAGCACTGCCGGGGTACAAGCTCTATCGCCGGGATAGGTCAGGTCAGAAAGGAGGAGGAATAGCCCTATACGTAAAAGAAAGCATACAATCGACAAGAATGGACACAGCAGAGATGATCAACAAACTGGAATCGCTATGGGTTAAAATACCGGGTAGGAAAGGGCATGAAATAAAGATGGGCCTATACTATCGTCCACCCGGGCAAACCGGAGATAGCGATAAAGAAATGGATGCCGAGATGAAGCGAGAATGCAAAAGTGGTTACACAGTTGTTATGGGAGACTTCAACTATCCTGGGATAGACTGGAGTCTTGGAAGCTCAAGATGCGCTAGGGAGACAGAATTCCTGGAGGCTATACAAGATTGCTTCATGGAGCAGCTTGTTAGAGAACCGACGAGAGGAAATGCCACTCTGGATTTAATCCTAAATGGACTAAGGGGACCTGCAAAGGAAGTGGAAGTAGTGGGACCGTTGGGAAACAGTGATCATAATATGATCAAGTTCAAGGTTGAAGTAGGCATACCGAACGGAAAGAGAACCATAGCGACATCTTTCAACTTCAGGAAAGGAAACTATGAAGCAATGAGGGAAATGGTAAGGAAGAAACTTAGGAACACTTCCAAAAAATGGCAAACAGTAGAACATGCCTGGTCTTTCTTCAAAGACACAGTGAGCGAGGCACAAAATCTGCACATCCCCAGATTCAGAAAGGGGTGCAAAAAGGGTCGAACAAAAGACCCAGTATGGATGACTAAAATAGTGAAGGAAGCGATAGGCAATAAGAAAAATTCATTCAGGGAATGGAAAAAGGACAAAACTGAAGGGAACCAGAAGGAGCACAGGAAGTATCAAAAAGAATGTCACCGTGTGGTTCGAAAAGCCAAAAGAGTGTATGAAGAGAGGCTAGCCAGGGAGGCACGAAATTTCAAACCGTTCTTCAGATATGTTAAAGGGAAACAGCCAGCTAGGGAGGAGGTAGGACCGCTGGACGAAGGAGACAGGAAGGGAGCGGTGAAGGAGGAGAAAGAAGTCGCAGAAAGACTCAACATGTTCTTCTCGTCTGTATTTACAAACGAAGACACAACCAACATACCGGAACCTGAACAAATCTTCAATGGAAATCAAGCAGAAAAATTAACATCCATGGAAGTGAGCCTTGATGATGTACACAGGCAGATAGAAAAACTTAAAACTGACAAATCCCCGGGTCCGGACGGAATCCATCCCAGGGTTCTGAAGGAATTAAAGGAGGAGATAGCGGAACTACTGCAGCAAATTTGCAACCTATCCTTGAAAACAGGCATGATCCCGGAGGATTGGAAGATAGCCAATGTCACGCCCATCTTTAAAAAGGGATCAAGAGGTGACCCGGGAAACTACAGACCAGTGAGTTTGACCTCGGTTCCGGGGAAACTGACGGAAGCACTGATTAAAGAACACATCGATGAACATCTGGAAAGAAACGAACTTTTGAAAACAACCCAACATGGTTTCTGCAGGGGGAGATCGTGCCTAACGAACTTATTGCACTTCTTCGAAGGAATTAACAAACGGATGGACAGAGGAGACCCCATAGACATCATATACCTTGATTTCCAAAAAGCCTTTGACAAGGTGCCTCACGAACGTCTACTCCGGAAACTGAAGAACCATGGAGTGGACGGAGACGTACATAGATGGATCAGAAACTGGTTGGCGGGTAGGAAACAGAGGGTAGGGGTGAAGGGCCACTACTCGGACTGGATGGGGGTCACGAGTGGTGTTCCGCAGGGCTCAGTGCTAGGGCCGCTGCTATTTAATATATTCATAAATGATCTAGAAACAGGCACGAAGTGTGAGATAATAAAATTTGCGGACGATACAAAACTATTTAGTGGAGCTGGGACTAAAGAGGAATGCGAAGAATTGCAAAGGGACTTGAACAAATTGGGGGAATGGGCGGCGAGATGGCAGATGAAGTTCAACGTTGAGAAATGTAAAGTATTGCATGTTGGAAACAGAAACCCGAGGTACAACTATACGATGGGAGGGATATTATTGAATGAGAGCAACCAAGAAAGGGACTTGGGGGTAATGGTGGACATGACAATGAAGCCGACGGCACAGTGCGCAACAGCCGCTAAGAAAGCAAATAGAATGCTAGGCATAATCAAGAAGGGTATTACAACAAGGACAAAAGAAGTTATCCTGCCATTGTATCGGGCGATGGTGCGCCCGCATCTGGAATACTGCGTCCAATATTGGTCTCCGTACCTTAGGAAGGATATGGCGTTACTCGAGAGGGTTCAGAGGAGAGCGACACGCTTGATAAAAGGGATGGAAAACCTCTCATACGCTGAGAGATTGGAGAAACTGGGTCTCTTTTCCCTGGAGAAGAGGAGACTTAGAGGGGATATGATAGAGACTTATAAGATCATGAAGGGCATAGAGAGAGTAGAGAAGGACAGATTCTTCAAACTTTCGAAAAATAAAAGAACAAGAGGACACTTGGAAAAGTTGAAAGGGGACAGATTTAAAACGAATGCTAGGAAGTTCTTCTTTACCCAACGAGTGGTGGACACCTGGAATGCGCTTCCAGAGGGAGTAATAGGGCAGAGTACAGTACAGGGGTTTAAGAAAGGATTGGACAATTTCCTGCTGGAAAAGGGGATAGAGGGGTATAAATAGAGGATTACTGCACAGGTCCTGGACCTGTTGGGCCGCCGCGTGAGCGGACTGCTGGGCATGATGGACCTCAGGTCTGACCCAGCAGAGGCATTGCTTATGTTCTTATGTTCTTATAATCGCTCTCTGATGACCTTTTCCCTTGTAAAGATCCGACATGAGCATCCCATCTGTTCTTAAAATCTGGCACGCTGCTGGCCTCGATCATCTGTACTGGGAGTTTATTCCAGCTGTCAACCACTCTTTTGGTGAAGAAGTACTTCAATATCCAATGGAGAAATTCCATAGGTTTCACTCCCTCTGCCCATAGAAAAGTGCCCTATTGCACGTTGTTCTTGGATGGTGCAATCTTGCAATGGAGCGTTCCGTGTCTCTGACTTTGTGGCTGCCACACGACTAAAGGACGAGCGCTGCACTGTGTTTGGACGAATTATCCAACAGGCAATGTATGAGTGCATATGTTTCATTTTGCTAGCTCTGTTCTGGTTATCACCTAATTTAACAATTTAATTTTTGATTCGCCCTCATATTTACACATCTGAGGTATCAATAAAGTGAATTAAATTATAGCACCAAAATAATAACATTGCACTTTGACTTCCCCCCCACCAAATATGTAACTGAGTAGTTCCAGATGTGGAACATACCTGTTATATAGCAGTAAATTAGAGCTTATGAGTGGGGGGAATTCTCAAGTGCTTTGCTTTGGTCGAAGCCTGTGGGTATATTTTATCTGTGTTTGGCAGCAAATTTCAAAGAGAAAGCGCATAGGTCAGTGGATCCCAAGCCTGTCCCGGGGGAGCCCCTGCCAGTCAGGTTTTGCAGGTTATCCACATTGAATAGGCATGACAGAAATTTGCATGCAGTGGAAGCAGTGCCTGCCATGGAGCTCATGAATATCCATCGACTGCCTGGGGTTCCCCCGTAGGTACGCACAGGAATTGCTTGGAAACCTGCTGCAGACTTGTTGTGTGGTGAATTTGCAGAGTATATTGGTCCTAATTGAGAGGGTGCTTCTGTTTCCTCAAGATGACAAAGGAAAACATGCAAAGAAGATTACGCCTTGGGAACTGATTGCTCAGTATGGGGATGCATTGTGAAATGGAGGAAGGTGAGAGAGAAAAAAATCGATGCTTACGCTCCCTGCACGCTATGCTAATATTCAATACCCAGGACAGGAATTGTCAGATGACATCATCACTGAAAAGACTTATTTAGAACTTGTATTATTATATTGAAATCTGAGACTCCTTTGCTCGACTCTATGCGACTCATATTATCTAACTGGAAATCGTTTGATTCCTTAAACGTGCACTTTTGGTACCAATCTGTCCTACTACAACACAAGCGTGAAATGCTGATCTCTGCTGCTATTCCCCTGAATGCTAAAGTCCATATTAAATGGGCTAAGTTCACCGAATACCTGAATTCTCTCTAATGCCTTACCGCTCATAAGTTAATGCCTAACGTCTTTTATATCTTATATCTCTTTCCAACTTCTTCCTCTCTCTCTTTCTGGCCTCTGGGGGACTCTCTCTTCTCTTTCTCACCCCTTGTTGCTTTCTTACTTACCTTTCGCCCTCCGTCATCACCCTTCTTTTTCTTTCTTTTCCCTCTTCTCTCCTGACTTTTTTTTCTTTCCGTGAATATCTTCCCGCTACTTATCACAACACCATAGAATATTTTTACCTCTGATTATATGTATCTAACGATTTTCTGTTGTGCTTGAATAATTGTTTTTACTCATTTATTGTTCCACAATTATGGTATTGATATTGATTGTTTGTTTTTCTCCTTTTTTTGTATTTTGATAAAATTTTCAATAAATTTTCAAGAGAAAAAAAAAAAAAAAAGAACTTGTATTATTTGTGGGGTTGGTTGGGTTTTTTTTAAAAATTCTTTATTCATTTTTAATTCCAAAACAAAGTGCAAACACACGAACAACCAAGTAATAACACAACCTGCACTCTATTCCAACAAATATTATGCAGTTATTGAATCCCCCCTCTCCTCCTGAATTATTTGTGTTTATCCCATTCTAGCAATTTGTAGAATTAAGAACATACTGGGCTTGAAAATCAGCGCTATTTAGATGTCCAGGAACAGCTCTCGACCATCTAAAACAGGTACAATTAGACTGTGAGTCGGCCAGGACAGATAAGGAAAAATACTTGATTATTATTCTGTAATGCGCCTAGAAACTGCCTGATAGTGCGGAATATAAATCCTATGAAATAAATAAATAGCACATAGCAGGTTGTCTGCCGATATTCCACTGGGGATAGCTGGCTATCTCACGCTGAATATCCCGGGCTCCAGCCACGACCAATATTCAGAGGCTTCTTGCTGGCTAAGTTTGGCAGCCAAAGACAACCACCTAAGAGGGTGGTACATCTTTGGCCATTTTAGTTTTAGCCCGCTAGCTGTTGAATATTGGCATGGCCAACTATGAGGTCCTTTCACTAAGGAGCGCGCTAAATGCTAACGCGTGGCAACACGTCCATAGAATATAATGGATGCGATAGTATTTAGCGCGTGCTAAGATGCACTAGCATGACTTAGTAAAAGGACCTCTATGTCTCAGCTGGCCAAAAATAGACCAGAAATTCAATGTCGGTGGATATGGCAGCCAGTATTGAATTTCTGGTATCAGCGTGGACCATAGGAGATCGTAGAGTGATCTTCCACAGTCTAAATATGAGCCATACTAAATATGAGTCTTACTAAACATTTTCCCAGAGGCATGGGAAAAATTTTTAGTACTTCAAGCACCCACTTTGTAAATATGAAAATATGAAAGTAAAATGTCAATGATGGAACTCTCTGCATGACATATAGATTACGATGCTGAGTCTTGCCATCTTTCAATATTGTTTCATTAAAGCTTTCAAAATTACTTTGGTCTTAGGTTCTACCTACAAATGGGTATCCTGAAACCTTGACTTGCTGGTGGTACTTGAGGTGCAAACAGGAAAAGCTGCCCTCACACCGGTGAACAGCAAATACAACAACAAAGGTGACCAATTAGTATTCGATCTCTTTATTGGTAAATAGACTCGACATGATCTGATGGACGACGTCTACTGTAGTCCACGGTACCGTTTTTGAGAATTGCATGAATAAATCCATCAAAAGACTCCTGAGGCAGGCCCTTGAGGGCCGAAACACGATCGTGTCGAGCCTATTTACCAATAAAGAGATTGAACACTAATTGGGTCACCTTTGTTGTTGTATTTGGTGGTACTTGAGGAACAGTAGTGAAGACCAAGGCACTTGGAAACCCTTTATCTTATTTTCTCTTTCCTAGCCCTCCAAACCAGCATCTCATCTTCCCTCCCCTTCCCCTCTCTCCTAGTCTAGTGTCTCTCCCTCGTATTCCCCTCCGCTTACAGGCAGTGTTGTGCTAGTTATTCTTCAGAAGTAATCAACTACAGTCACTAGTTACTTCTCAGCTTAAAGTAATTGGTTACAGTAATTAATTTACTCATTTAGGAAAGTAATTATTGACTGCAGTTTCCTGATTAGAGCAACTAATTGCTTTTGCTTTAGCAATATCACATCCAAGCCATTCCCATTGGGACCAAATTAATAATTTGTTAGATAATCCGGTGGCATTATCCTATGATACTGTGATATTTGGCATGGAAATGAGAGCAAAAAGTCAGATTTCTGCGAATAATAATAAGTTATTACTTATAATGACTGGTGTTGCCATTCAGCAAATCACATATAATTGGAAGGATTGGAGAAGATTAAATTACAACTTTTGGTGGAACTCTCTATGCCATATCTATAAAATGGAAAGATTTATTGCATTACAAAAGGGTTATTTCAAGAAATTTCAGGATGTATGGAAACCATTAATAAAATATTGCACGGAGTAGTTAGATTTGTTTCCCTTAATTTTATTAGTATTAATTGGGTAGGGAGGGGATATTTTATTAATACATATTATATTATACTGGGTTATATGGTAGGGAGGGAGGGAGGGAAGGGGGAGTGATAAGATTTTAAGTAATGTGCAAATGATAGTATGTAAGTCATATATGTATTGATAATGTGATTGAATCTATGTAACACTTAATGTAATTTTAAAAATGAATAAAGAACATTAAAAAAAAAAAATATCACATCCAAGAATATTTATGGTAAAAGGCTTATGGTACACGAAAAGGTAAAATATCCATCTTATACACAACCCCAATGTGAATATTACGTAACTTCATCTCTTGATGCATATTTCAAGGAGGTTTGACCAACTCATGCTAACCATAGTTCCTGGATAGTGAATAAGTAGTTAACTACTTTATTGATTACTGCAAGAAAGTAAATGACTACAGTAACTCATTACTAATAACAGCATTGCACAATACTGCAAACAGGGCATGCTCGCTAACCTCCTCTACTGCTGCTGCCACCACCACCTCATCTCTGCCTTAAAATGTTTAAAAGCAGCATTCGTGACTCAGAGTCTAGGTTGGCCCACGTCCTGCTCAAATCCCGCCCTCACCACTCCTCCAAAAACACCCCTTTCAGCTCTGGGCCTAAAATGTCCCTGGATGACCTGTCTTTTAGGTCAGGGTTTCTCAACCTGAGGTATACATACCCTAGGGGGTAAGTGGACTGCCACCCACCTCCATCCACCACTGCTTACCCTTGCCCACTTCTGCTGCTCGCCGCCCACCTGCTCGCCACCCACTCTATTTAATTACCTCCGCACTGCTGCCGCAACTCCAGAAAGGGAAGGGCCAGACGCATGCAGCAATTGCATTTCGCCAGCCCACAATCCTTCCTCCCGATGTCACTGAAAAGGTCCAGGCCATCTTTTCTCCAAAATCAGAATTGATGTCAGGGGAAAGGCTTGTGGGTCGGTGGCATGCAATCGCTGCACGTGCCTGGCCCTTCCCGGAGTTGCAGCAGCAGCGGGGTGTGTGTGTGTGTGTGTAATTAAATGGAGCAGGTGGGTGGCAAACAGCGGGCAGTGGTGGACCAGGGGGGAGGAGGAATCAGCGGTGTCAGGCAGGCAGCAGGCTTCGGCAGCACACAGGAATCGGCTTGGGGGCAGGCAGGCTTCGGCCCGGCTTCGGGGGAGGGAGGAAGGGGGGGGACAAAGGCTGGAAGGCAGTGAGGGGGGATATAGGAATTTGGGACATAGGAAGGAGGGAGGGAGGCAGGGGGCACTAACTTGGGTCATAGGAAGGAGGGAGGGAGGGAATAGAAAGGGACCATTGTTGGGCCTGAGTGAAGAAAGAAAGATTGGATGCAGAGTCAGAAGGAAGTGCAACCAGAGACTCATGAAATCACCAAAGGTAGGAAAAATGATTTTATTTTAAATTTAGTGATCAAAATGTGTCAGTTTTGAGAATTTATATCTGCTGTCTATATTTTGCACTATATTTGTCTATTTTTCTATAGTTACTGAGGTGACATTGCATATTTTAAAGTCATCTGCCTTGACATCTTTGAAAACCCCAATATAAATAATTAACATTTTCTCTGCGTACAGTATGCTTTGTAGGTTTTTTTTTTAATTTTGTGGTTACCATTATGTATTAATAAGATTATATTGTGTGTATATGACAAATAGATGGAAGAAATTGCATTACAATTAGTATTATTATGGGGGTGGAGTCAGGAGCAGAGTTTGGCCGGGGGTACTCGGCTGGTATTTGTTAGGCTTAGGGGGTACTTGGCTTGAAAAGGTTAAGATTTTAGGTCGTCCAAGTGCCGACTTGGGTGGGTTTTTAGATGCATTTCCATTTCGATTATGAGCCCCATAACATTAGAAACATATCTTTTTTTAGGCACCCATTACAGAATCCAGCCCTGAATGCACATCTCTATTGATCACGTAGCATCAGTGCTATTGAAATATTTTTAGTTGCTTATGTTTATCTTTTTCTTGCTGTACACACCGCTCTTGGGTGAATTTCTTCAAAAAGGTGGCAAAAGTCAATATGAGCTAATATCAGTCTGTGAACAAGAAGCAGAAATACCTCAGCTTCAAACTAAGATCGTACCTATTTGAACTTTCAAAGGAGCTTAAAATCTGGGCCGAGACTTGAAACTGCAGTGCAAATGATCCCTATTCAGCTGGAAAGAGTTCAAGCTGTCTGGTCAAAAGCAGCACCACCCCGCTGGAGAAAACCAGTGGTCATTTATCCTAAGCTGCTCAAGGCTGTTACTGATAAACAAGAGACTTTTGCCAAATAATTTGAGAGCAGAGGTGTGAACAACACTCCTGCAACAAGTTTTGGGTTTCTTATGTCCTTTGAATATTTCTAACACAGTAAATGACGGCAGAAAAAGACCCTCAAGGTCCATCCAGTCTGCCCAAGGTGGCCAGAGCCACTCCATGCAGGCCCCTGTCACCCATGTTTAAATGCTGGTTGTGAAGTCACCACCGTGCCAATCATATGGGCAGCCAAACTTGATAGGCTGTTATAAATAAGACTGTTTTAAGTATTGCTGACAGGATTCAACCTAGCAATCAAGATGCCTTCCCCAACCTCCTCAGTACCCCCACTCACAGTATGCGACACTAAGATAATGGAACACACTGGAGGTGTTGAAACAAACGTCTTTTGCCATTTGCAGAACACAGACCGTAGAAGTCTGCCTGACCTTGGCTTCTGTTCCCACGACTCTTGCCCAAAATAACACCTCTGCGTCCCTGTTGTGTTTTCATCCTATTGATCTTTCACGTATGCCTTATAAACTCTACTTTAATACATTGGTTTATTTTATTTTTTATACAGCCGACTGTTAAAAATGTGCTGACCTCGCTTTTCGGAATTGGGGGGAGGGAGGTTTTGGGAGGGGGCTGAGGGGGGGTGTCTGTTTGGGGGGGGTGAGGGTTGGGGTGCCTTTGTACCCTGGGAGGACATCAGAGTCCAGTCCTCTTGGGGGGGGGATCTCTGTTCTGTATACTTCAATTTTTGTCTGCTGTATTGCGTTCGTTGCTGTGGTTTTTCTTGCTAATAAAAACTGATTTAAACATAAAAATGTGCATAGGTAGAGATTTGAAGAGGCACTTTCTATAAGAATAGCAGAGAATGAAGTAGGAGGGCTCCAGACCTCTTCAGCAGACAAGTCTTTTTTAACAGTACCAGAGACAGCTGGTGACTCATTTGATGGAGGAGGCTGAAATAGAAGAGGAACTGGACTACACAGACTTCCTCCCCCCCCCCTCCATACCCTCAGAACTACTTTCTCAATAATTATCTCTGATAATAATAGTTTCCCCACCTTTGTTTTCTCTGGCTTCATTCACTGACTCAGAGCCTTACTCTGCCTTTGTCTATTCTTTTTTTTGTTGTTGTTGTTCTGTCTCTGGCATCCGTCTTTCTTTTTGATTTCTAGGCTCTTCTTAGAGTAGTAGATACTTTAATATTTTCTCGTCCTTTTTGCATGGGCACATTTTGGGGGCAGTGTCTTCGCCCCATCAGAACGCATACCCCAGCATCCCGGTCTTCCAGTGTATGACCTGGTTGCTCCTCTTTTTGTCTCATTCAGCGACTTCAGGCAAGTAAATGTGCTCCTGTAACCAAGGATTCAAATGCCACAGGGCTCTGGCGATACATACAGTAATTGCAAGGTGCAAACAGGTGATGTTTGCGCCACATGGCTGCACGAGGCACATTGTCTTTACCGTTTAATTCCTTTGTAAACCATTTTAAATTAATTTATCCACTAAATGATACAAAAGTCAAAGATAATGATGATGCTTAAAGTTAATGGGACCAGACAGCAAAAAAAACAACACCAAAAAAAAAAACAATGGGGGTGGGTGGTGGGTGTCAATGCAGAAATCACCACAGCTCTAATATGAGCTTTACACAAAAACCAAAACCAAACTATTAGGGGACGCAGTGTCCAGTGAGCATGCAAATTACACTCCTCCCTCCCTATTCACGGTGGTTGGGGGCAGAACATAACTGCGAATATGGGAAAAACCACGAATAACTTTTTATATGTTATTTGCTGTTTTTTTTGCAACAGCCACCGTTAACATATTGAAATCGCGAATAACTTTCGGTAGCATTTGAAGTCTTGCGCTTTGTAGCCATGGGGGGGGGGGGAGAGACCTGTGGGAGTGCTGTGCAAAAGCATTCTCTGTGCATGCTGGGAAGCGATTTTCTCTGTGCCCGCTGGGAAGCAAGCGATTTTCTCTGTGCCCGCTGGGAAGCAGCGATTTTCTCTGTGCATGCTGGGAAGCAGCGATTTTCTCTGTGCCCGCTGGGAAGCAGCGATTTTCTCTGTGCATGCTGGGAAGCAAGCGATTTTCTCTGTGCACGCTGGGAAGCAGCGATTTTGTCTGTGCACGCTGGGAAGCAGCGATTTTCTCTGTGCATGCTGGGAAGCAAGCGATTTTCTCTGTGCACGCTGGGAAGCAGCGATTTTGTCTGTGCACGCTGGGAAGCAGCGATTTTCTCTGTGCACGCTGGGAAGCAGCGATTTTGTCTGTGCACGCTGGGAAGCAGCGATTTTCTCTGTGCCCGCTGGGAAGCAGCGATTTTCTCTGTGCACGCTGGGAAGCAGCGATTTTGTCTGTGCACGCTGGGAAGCAGCGATTTTCTCTGTGCATGCTGGGAAGCAGCGATTTTCTCTGTGCATGCTGGGAAACAGCGATTTTGTCTGTGCACGCTGGGAAGCAGCGATTTTCTCTGTGCATGCTGGGAAGCAGCGATTTTCTCTGTGCCCGCTGGGAAGCAGCGATTTTCTCTGTGCATGCTGGGAAGCAAGCGATTTTCTCTGTGCACGCTGGGAAGCAGCGATTTTGTCTGTGCACGCTGGGAAGCAGCGATTTTCTCTGTGCATGCTGGGAAGCAAGCGATTTTCTCTGTGCATGCTGGGAAGCAAGCGATTTTCTCTGTGCACGCTGGGAAGCAGCGATTTTCTCTGTGCATGCTGGGAAACAGCGATTTTGTCTGTGCACGCTGGGAAGCAGCGATTTTCTCTGTGCATGCTGGGAAGCAGCGATTTTCTCTGTGCATGCTGGGAAGCAGCGATTTTCTCTGTGCATGCTGGGAAGCAAGCGATTTTCTCTGTGCACGCTGGGAAGCAGCGATTTTCTCTGTGCCCGCTGGGAAGCAGCGATTTTCTCTGTGCATGCTGGGAAGCAGCGATTTTCTCTGTGCATGCTGGGAAGCAGCGATTTTCTCTGTGCATGCTGGGAAGCAAGCGATTTTCTCTGTGCACGCTGGGAAGCAGCGATTTTGTCTGTGCACGCTGGGAAGCAGCGATTTTGTCTGTGCACGCTGGGAAGCAGCGATTTTCTCTGTGCCCGCTGGGAAGCAGCGATTTTCTCTGTGCATGCTGGGAAGCAAGCGATTTTCTCTGTGCACGCTGGGAAGCAGCGATTTTGTCTGTGCACGCTGGGAAGCAGCGATTTTCTCTGTGCCCGCTGGGAAGCAGCGATTTTCTCTGTGCACGCTGGGAAGCAGCGATTTTGTCTGTGCACGCTGGGAAGCAGCGATTTTCTCTGTGCATGCTGGGAAGCAGCGATTTTCTCTGTGCATGCTGGGAAACAGCGATTTTGTCTGTGCACGCTGGGAAGCAGCGATTTTCTCTGTGCATGCTGGGAAGCAGCGATTTTCTCTGTGCCCGCTGGGAAGCAGCGATTTTCTCTGTGCATGCTGGGAAGCAAGCGATTTTCTCTGTGCACGCTGGGAAGCAGCGATTTTGTCTGTGCACGCTGGGAAGCAGCGATTTTCTCTGTGCATGCTGGGAAGCAAGCGATTTTCTCTGTGCATGCTGGGAAGCAAGCGATTTTCTCTGTGCACGCTGGGAAGCAGCGATTTTCTCTGTGCATGCTGGGAAACAGCGATTTTGTCTGTGCACGCTGGGAAGCAGCGATTTTCTCTGTGCATGCTGGGAAGCAGCGATTTTCTCTGTGCATGCTGGGAAGCAGCGATTTTCTCTGTGCATGCTGGGAAGCAAGCGATTTTCTCTGTGCACGCTGGGAAGCAGCGATTTTCTCTGTGCCCGCTGGGAAGCAGCGATTTTCTCTGTGCATGCTGGGAAGCAGCGATTTTCTCTGTGCATGCTGGGAAGCAGCGATTTTCTCTGTGCATGCTGGGAAGCAAGCGATTTTCTCTGTGCACGCTGGGAAGCAGCGATTTTCTCTGTGCCCGCTGGGAAGCAGCGATTTTCTCTGTGCATGCTGGGAAGCAGCGATTTTCTCTGTGCATGCTGGGAAGCAAGCGATTTTCTCTGTGCATGCTGGGAAGCAGCGATTTTCTCTGTGCCCGCTGGGAAGCAGCGATTTTCTCTGTGCATGCTGGGAAGCAGCGATTTTGTCTGTGCACGCTGGGAAGCAGCGATTTTCTCTGTGCATGCTGGGAAGCAAGCGATTTTCTCTGTGCACGCTGGGAAGCAAGCGATTTTCTCTGTGCACGCTGGGAAGCAGCGATTTTCTCTGTGCCCGCTGGGAAGCAGCGATTTTCTCTGTGCATGCTGGGAAGCAGCGATTTTCTCTGTGCCCGCTGGGAAGCAGCGATTTTCTCTGTGCATGCTGGGAAGCAAGCGATTTTCTCTGTGCACGCTGGGAAGCAGCGATTTTGTCTGTGCACGCTGGGAAGCAGCGATTTTCTCTGTGCATGCTGGGAAGCAAGCGATTTTCTCTGTGCACGCTGGGAAGCAGCGATTTTGTCTGTGCACGCTGGGAAGCAGCGATTTTCTCTGTGCACGCTGGGAAGCAGCGATTTTGTCTGTGCACGCTGGGAAGCAGCGATTTTCTCTGTGCCCGCTGGGAAGCAGCGATTTTCTCTGTGCACGCTGGGAAGCAGCGATTTTGTCTGTGCACGCTGGGAAGCAGCGATTTTCTCTGTGCATGCTGGGAAGCAGCGATTTTCTCTGTGCATGCTGGGAAACAGCGATTTTGTCTGTGCACGCTGGGAAGCAGCGATTTTCTCTGTGCATGCTGGGAAGCAGCGATTTTCTCTGTGCCCGCTGGGAAGCAGCGATTTTCTCTGTGCATGCTGGGAAGCAAGCGATTTTCTCTGTGCACGCTGGGAAGCAGCGATTTTGTCTGTGCACGCTGGGAAGCAGCGATTTTCTCTGTGCATGCTGGGAAGCAAGCGATTTTCTCTGTGCATGCTGGGAAGCAAGCGATTTTCTCTGTGCACGCTGGGAAGCAGCGATTTTCTCTGTGCATGCTGGGAAACAGCGATTTTGTCTGTGCACGCTGGGAAGCAGCGATTTTCTCTGTGCATGCTGGGAAGCAGCGATTTTCTCTGTGCCTGCTGGGAAGCAGCGATTTTCTCTGTGCATGCTGGGAAGCAAGCGATTTTCTCTGTGCACGCTGGGAAGCAGCGATTTTCTCTGTGCCCGCTGGGAAGCAGCGATTTTCTCTGTGCATGCTGGGAAGCAGCGATTTTCTCTGTGCATGCTGGGAAGCAGCGATTTTCTCTGTGCATGCTGGGAAGCAAGCGATTTTCTCTGTGCACGCTGGGAAGCAGCGATTTTGTCTGTGCACGCTGGGAAGCAGCGATTTTGTCTGTGCACGCTGGGAAGCAGCGATTTTCTCTGTGCCCGCTGGGAAGCAGCGATTTTCTCTGTGCATGCTGGGAAGCAAGCGATTTTCTCTGTGCACGCTGGGAAGCAGCGATTTTGTCTGTGCACGCTGGGAAGCAGCGATTTTCTCTGTGCCCGCTGGGAAGCAGCGATTTTCTCTGTGCACGCTGGGAAGCAGCGATTTTGTCTGTGCACGCTGGGAAGCAGCGATTTTCTCTGTGCATGCTGGGAAGCAGCGATTTTCTCTGTGCATGCTGGGAAGCAGCGATTTTGTCTGTGCACGCTGGGAAGCAGCGATTTTCTCTGTGCATGCTGGGAAGCAGCGATTTTCTCTGTGCCCGCTGGGAAGCAGCGATTTTCTCTGTGCATGCTGGGAAGCAAGCGATTTTCTCTGTGCACGCTGGGAAGCAGCGATTTTGTCTGTGCACGCTGGGAAGCAGCGATTTTCTCTGTGCATGCTGGGAAGCAAGCGATTTTCTCTGTGCATGCTGGGAAGCAAGCGATTTTCTCTGTGCACGCTGGGAAGCAGCGATTTTCTCTGTGCATGCTGGGAAACAGCGATTTTGTCTGTGCACGCTGGGAAGCAGCGATTTTCTCTGTGCATGCTGGGAAGCAGCGATTTTCTCTGTGCATGCTGGGAAGCAGCGATTTTCTCTGTGCATGCTGGGAAGCAAGCGATTTTCTCTGTGCACGCTGGGAAGCAGCGATTTTCTCTGTGCCCGCTGGGAAGCAGCGATTTTCTCTGTGCATGCTGGGAAGCAGCGATTTTCTCTGTGCATGCTGGGAAGCAAGCGATTTTCTCTGTGCATGCTGGGAAGCAGCGATTTTCTCTGTGCCCGCTGGGAAGCAGCGATTTTCTCTGTGCACGCTGGGAAGCAGCGATTTTGTCTGTGCACGCTGGGAAGCAGCGATTTTCTCTGTGCATGCTGGGAAGCAAGCGATTTTCTCTGTGCACGCTGGGAAGCAAGCGATTTTCTCTGTGCACGCTGGGAAGCAGCGATTTTCTCTGTGCCCGCTGGGAAGCAGCGATTTTCTCTGTGCATGCTGGGAAGCAGCGATTTTCTCTGTGCCCGCTGGGAAGCAGCGATTTTCTCTGTGCATGCTGGGAAGCAAGCGATTTTCTCTGTGCACGCTGGGAAGCAGCGATTTTGTCTGTGCACGCTGGGAAGCAGCGATTTTCTCTGTGCATGCTGGGAAGCAAGCGATTTTCTCTGTGCACGCTGGGAAGCAGCGATTTTGTCTGTGCACGCTGGGAAGCAGCGATTTTCTCTGTGCACGCTGGGAAGCAGCGATTTTGTCTGTGCACGCTGGGAAGCAGCGATTTTCTCTGTGCACGCTGGGAAGCAGCGATTTTCTCTGTGCACGCTGGGAAGCAGCGATTTTGTCTGTGCACGCTGGGAAGCAGCGATTTTCTCTGTGCATGCTGGGAAGCAGCGATTTTCTCTGTGCATGCTGGGAAACAGCGATTTTGTCTGTGCACGCTGGGAAGCAGCGATTTTCTCTGTGCATGCTGGGAAGCAGCGATTTTCTCTGTGCCCGCTGGGAAGCAGCGATTTTCTCTGTGCATGCTGGGAAGCAAGCGATTTTCTCTGTGCACGCTGGGAAGCAGCGATTTTGTCTGTGCACGCTGGGAAGCAGCGATTTTCTCTGTGCATGCTGGGAAGCAAGCGATTTTCTCTGTGCATGCTGGGAAGCAAGCGATTTTCTCTGTGCACGCTGGGAAGCAGCGATTTTCTCTGTGCATGCTGGGAAACAGCGATTTTGTCTGTGCACGCTGGGAAGCAGCGATTTTCTCTGTGCATGCTGGGAAGCAGCGATTTTCTCTGTGCATGCTGGGAAGCAGCGATTTTCTCTGTGCATGCTGGGAAGCAAGCGATTTTCTCTGTGCACGCTGGGAAGCAGCGATTTTCTCTGTGCCCGCTGGGAAGCAGCGATTTTCTCTGTGCATGCTGGGAAGCAGCGATTTTCTCTGTGCATGCTGGGAAGCAGCGATTTTCTCTGTGCATGCTGGGAAGCAAGCGATTTTCTCTGTGCACGCTGGGAAGCAGCGATTTTGTCTGTGCACGCTGGGAAGCAGCGATTTTGTCTGTGCACGCTGGGAAGCAGCGATTTTCTCTGTGCCCGCTGGGAAGCAGCGATTTTCTCTGTGCATGCTGGGAAGCAAGCGATTTTCTCTGTGCACGCTGGGAAGCAGCGATTTTGTCTGTGCACGCTGGGAAGCAGCGATTTTCTCTGTGCCCGCTGGGAAGCAGCGATTTTCTCTGTGCACGCTGGGAAGCAGCGATTTTGTCTGTGCACGCTGGGAAGCAGCGATTTTCTCTGTGCATGCTGGGAAGCAGCGATTTTCTCTGTGCATGCTGGGAAACAGCGATTTTGTCTGTGCACGCTGGGAAGCAGCGATTTTCTCTGTGCATGCTGGGAAGCAGCGATTTTCTCTGTGCCCGCTGGGAAGCAGCGATTTTCTCTGTGCATGCTGGGAAGCAAGCGATTTTCTCTGTGCACGCTGGGAAGCAGCGATTTTGCCTGTGCACGCTGGGAAGCAGCGATTTTCTCTGTGCATGCTGGGAAGCAAGCGATTTTCTCTGTGCATGCTGGGAAGCAAGCGATTTTCTCTGTGCACGCTGGGAAGCAGCGATTTTCTCTGTGCATGCTGGGAAACAGCGATTTTGTCTGTGCACGCTGGGAAGCAGCGATTTTCTCTGTGCATGCTGGGAAGCAGCGATTTTCTCTGTGCATGCTGGGAAGCAGCGATTTTCTCTGTGCATGCTGGGAAGCAAGCGATTTTCTCTGTGCACGCTGGGAAGCAGCGATTTTCTCTGTGCCCGCTGGGAAGCAGCGATTTTCTCTGTGCATGCTGGGAAGCAGCGATTTTCTCTGTGCATGCTGGGAAGCAGCGATTTTCTCTGTGCATGCTGGGAAGCAAGCGATTTTCTCTGTGCACGCTGGGAAGCAGCGATTTTCTCTGTGCACGCTGGGAAGCAGCGATTTTCTCTGTGCATGCTGGGAAGCAGCGATTTTCTCTGTGCATGCTGGGAAGCAAGCGATTTTCTCTGTGCATGCTGGGAAGCAGCGATTTTCTCTGTGCCCGCTGGGAAGCAGCGATTTTCTCTGTGCATGCTGGGAAGCAGCGATTTTGTCTGTGCACGCTGGGAAGCAGCGATTTTCTCTGTGCATGCTGGGAAGCAAGCGATTTTCTCTGTGCACGCTGGGAAGCAAGCGATTTTCTCTGTGCACGCTGGGAAGCAGCGATTTTCTCTGTGCCCGCTGGGAAGCAGCGATTTTCTCTGTGCATGCTGGGAAACAGCGATTTTGTCTGTGCACGCTGGGAAGCAGCGATTTTCTCTGTGCATGCTGGGAAGCAAGCGATTTTCTCTGTGCACGCTGGGAAGCAGCGATTTTGTCTGTGCACGCTGGGAAGCAGCGATTTTCTCTGTGCATGCTGGGAAACAGCGATTTTCTCTGTGCATGCTGGGAAGCAAGCGATTTTCTCTGTGCACGCTGGGAAGCAGCGATTTTGTCTGTGCACGCTGGGAAGCAGCGATTTTGTCTGTGCACGCTGGGAAGCAGCGATTTTCTCTGTGCCCGCTGGGAAGCAGCGATTTTCTCTGTGCATGCTGGGAAGCAGCGATTTTGTCTGTGCACGCTGGGAAGCAAGCGATTTTCTCTGTGCATGCTGGGAAGCAGCGATTTTGTCTGTGCATGCTGGGAAGCAAGCGATTTTCTCTGTGCATGCTGGGAAGCAGCGATTTTGTCTGTGCACGCTGGGAAGCAGCGATTTTCTCTGTGCATGCTGGGAAGCAAGCGATTTTCTCTGTGCACGCTGGGAAGCAGCGATTTTCTCTGTGCATGCTGGGAAGCAGCGATTTTCTCTGTGCATGCTGGGAAGCAGCGATTTTCTCTGTGCATGCTGGGAAGCAAGCGATTTTCTCTGTGCACGCTGGGAAGCAGCGATTTTCTCTGTGCCCGCTGGGAAGCAGCGATTTTCTCTGTGCATGCTGGGAAGCAGCGATTTTCTCTGTGCATGCTGGGAAGCAAGCGATTTTCTCTGTGCATGCTGGGAAGCAGCGATTTTCTCTGTGCCCGCTGGGAAGCAGCGATTTTCTCTGTGCATGCTGGGAAGCAGCGATTTTGTCTGTGCACGCTGGGAAGCAGCGATTTTCTCTGTGCATGCTGGGAAGCAAGCGATTTTCTCTGTGCATGCTGGGAAGCAAGCGATTTTCTCTGTGCACGCTGGGAAGCAGCGATTTTCTCTGTGCCCGCTGGGAAGCAGCGATTTTCTCTGTGCATGCTGGGAAGCAGCGATTTTGTCTGTGCACGCTGGGAAGCAGCGATTTTCTCTGTGCATGCTGGGAAGCAAGCGATTTTCTCTGTGCACGCTGGGAAGCAGCGATTTTGTCTGTGCACGCTGGGAAGCAGCGATTTTCTCTGTGCATGCTGGGAAACAGCGATTTTCTCTGTGCATGCTGGGAAGCAAGCGATTTTCTCTGTGCACGCTGGGAAGCAGCGATTTTGTCTGTGCACGCTGGGAAGCAGCGATTTTGTCTGTGCACGCTGGGAAGCAGCGATTTTCTCTGTGCCCGCTGGGAAGCAGCGATTTTCTCTGTGCATGCTGGGAAGCAAGCGATTTTCTCTGTGCACGCTGGGAAGCAGCGATTTTGTCTGTGCACGCTGGGAAGCAGCGATTTTCTCTGTGCCCGCTGGGAAGCAGCGATTTTCTCTGTGCACGCTGGGAAGCAGCGATTTTGTCTGTGCACGCTGGGAAGCAGCGATTTTCTCTGTGCATGCTGGGAAGCAGCGATTTTCTCTGTGCATGCTGGGAAACAGCGATTTTGTCTGTGCACGCTGGGAAGCAGCGATTTTCTCTGTGCATGCTGGGAAGCAGCGATTTTCTCTGTGCCCGCTGGGAAGCAGCGATTTTCTCTGTGCATGCTGGGAAGCAAGCGATTTTCTCTGTGCACGCTGGGAAGCAGCGATTTTGTCTGTGCACGCTGGGAAGCAGCGATTTTCTCTGTGCATGCTGGGAAGCAAGCGATTTTCTCTGTGCATGCTGGGAAGCAAGCGATTTTCTCTGTGCACGCTGGGAAGCAGCGATTTTCTCTGTGCATGCTGGGAAACAGCGATTTTGTCTGTGCACGCTGGGAAGCAGCGATTTTCTCTGTGCATGCTGGGAAGCAGCGATTTTCTCTGTGCATGCTGGGAAGCAGCGATTTTCTCTGTGCATGCTGGGAAACAGCGATTTTGTCTGTGCACGCTGGGAAGCAGCGATTTTCTCTGTGCATGCTGGGAAGCAGCGATTTTCTCTGTGCCCGCTGGGAAGCAGCGATTTTCTCTGTGCATGCTGGGAAGCAAGCGATTTTCTCTGTGCACGCTGGGAAGCAGTGATTTTGTCTGTGCACGCTGGGAAGCAGCGATTTTCTCTGTGCATGCTGGGAAGCAAGCGATTTTCTCTGTGCATGCTGGGAAGCAAGCGATTTTCTCTGTGCACGCTGGGAAGCAGCGATTTTCTCTGTGCATGCTGGGAAACAGCGATTTTGTCTGTGCACGCTGGGAAGCAGCGATTTTCTCTGTGCATGCTGGGAAACAGCGATTTTCTCTGTGCCCGCTGGGAAGCAGCGATTTTCTCTGTGCCCGCTGGGAAGCAGCGATTTTCTCTGTGCATGCTGGGAAGCAGCGATTTTCTCTGTGCCCGCTGGGAAGCAGCGATTTTCTCTGTGCCCGCTGGGAAGCAGCGATTTTCTCTGTGCATGCTGGGAAGCAAGCGATTTTCTCTGTGCACGCTGGGAAGCAGCGATTTTGTCTGTGCACGCTGGGAAGCAGCGATTTTCTCTGTGCATGCTGGGAAGCAGCGATTTTCTCTGTGCATGCTGGGAAGCAGCGATTTTCTCTGTGCACGCTGGGAAGCAAGCGATTTTCTCTGTGCCCGCTGGGAAGCAGCGATTTTCTCTGTGCCCGCTGGGAAGCAGCGATTTTCTCTGTGCCCGCTGGGAAGCAGCGATTTTCAGGGTGAAAGCTGGTAAGCGCCATACTTTTTATCGGTACAGTACTTTACTCATGATGCAATTTAGGGGGAGGAAGTCAGCATGCAAAAAAGTGCGAATAAGCGAAACCATGAGTGCTGAAACCGCAAATACGGAGGGAAAGTGTACTACCACATTCAAATTTTAGAAGTAATACACAGCTCAAATCTAAATGTCCCACTTCCTTTGAGGGCTCCTTTTACGAAGCCGCGTTAGCAGCTTTATCGCACGCACATTTTTAGCACGCGCCAACCCCCACGTTAGCCAAAAAACTACCACCTGCTGAAGAGGAGGCGGTAGTGGCTAGCGCAGCCAGCAAATTAGCGCACGCTATTACGCGCGTTAAACCACTAACGCGGCTTCGTAAAAGGAGCCCTTAGTGTATGAACAGTGATTGACTCATGCAGACAGGTTAACCAAATGGTTAAAAAAAAAAATGCAGAGATCGACAAACTTTACATTTTATCAATTTTCCCAAATTTCCATCTGTTGATCCACTTATTGTATTTAAGAGATATTTTTCTGAAATATTGAAAATACTCGCAATCCTATTTCCCCGTTTCAAAAATGTATTATTACCATATAGAAACATAGAAACAATAGACGGCAGATAAGGGCCACGGCCCATCTAGTCTGCCCACCCTAATGACCCTCCCCTACCTTTCTCTGTGAATAGATCCCACGTGTCTATCCCATTTGGCCTTAAAATCAGGCACGCTGCTGGCCTCAATCACCTGTAGTGGAAGACTATTCCAGCGATCAACCACTCTTTCAGTGAAAAAGAATTTCCTGGTGTCACCTCGCAGTTTCCCGCCCCTGATTTTCAACGGATGCCCTCTTGTTGTCGTGTTAAAAAAAAAAATAATAATAATGTACAGAACAGCCAGTTGCAGGGGGTGTAGAAATATCCTTTTGAAAATCTGAATTGGACTCAGGTAGTTGGGAATGATAATTTTAGGATTTCAGACAGCAACATTGATAGTAGACTTTGTTCTACAACTTGATTGAGACTGGATATTAAAAATGATTTTTTTTTTTTTTTTTAAATCATTGGTAAGAAATGTTTCTGAATCATAAAACTGGAGTTTTCCCTATTTCTAGACAAATCCAACTGAAATGTCAGTCCTTTTCAAAATTGCATTCAAGGGTCAAGCAGGGGGTTTATTTTGGTTTAATTGCCCACGTAAATGTGTGGTTAAGCTACAGTCAACAACATTTATTTGCCAACACACTTTGCTTCTGTTTTGGACTTTAGGCTTGTAGCTTCTCCCCCTCCAATTGTAACTGTGCTTTCTACATCTACTTCATGAAATATATATATATATATATATATATATATATATAGTCAAACCTCGGTTTGCGAGTAACCCGGTTTGCGAGTGTTTTGCAAGACGAGCAAAACATTCTCGCAAAACGTGTCTCGCAAACCGAGTGTTGACTCGATTTGCGAGCACCCCCCGATAACCGGCATCGCTCCCCCCCGCGAGAACAGGAACCCCCCGCCCGCCCAACTTTAACTCACCCCCCCCTTTGGCACCAGCACGCAGCCCACAAGTGCCGGTGCCGCTTGAAGATCTTCTTCTTCCCAGTCTCTGCCGGCTTTGAGCATGCATCTGGGGATGCTCAAGCCCTTCTAATTCTCCCTCTCGCCGAGATTCTCGGCGAGAGGGAGAATTAGAAGGGCTTGAGCATGCGCAGATGCATGCTCAAAGCCGGCAGAGACTGGGAAGAAGAAGATCTTCAAGCGGCACCGGCACTTGTGGGCTGCATGCCGGTGCCAAAGGGGGGGTGAGTTAAAGTTGGTCGGGTGGGGGGTGCCAGATCACGAGGGGGGGGGACTTTGCGAGCGGGGAGGAACGTATTAAAGCGAGTTTCCATTATTTTCTATGGGGAAACTCGCTTTGATAAACGAGCATTTTGGATTACGAGCATGCTCCTGGAACGGATTATGCTTGTAATCCAAGGTACCACTGTATAGCTTGGTCTAGCTTCCTTCCATTTCTTTATCAATTGATATTAACTATGTCAATTCTACTCAATTTGTAACATTTTTTTATAATCATTGTAAACCGCATAGAACTTCACGGTCCTGCGGTATATAAACCGTTATTATTATTATTATTTATCTTGGAATAAGAATTGCCGCTGTTGGGTCAGACCAGCGCTCCCGCGGTGGCCCTTAGGTCAAAGACCAGTGCCCTGAGTCTAGCCTTACCTGCGTATGTTCTGGTTCAGCAGGAACTTGTCGAACTTTGTCTTGAATCCCTGGAGGGTGTTG
This sequence comes from Geotrypetes seraphini, assembly GCF_902459505.1. Lineage (NCBI taxonomy): Eukaryota > Metazoa > Chordata > Amphibia > Gymnophiona > Dermophiidae > Geotrypetes > Geotrypetes seraphini. The sequence goes on from NC_047098.1 coordinate 20,557,146, forward strand.
TCCCCTATAACAGCCTCCGGCATTGTGTCTTGCCCTCTTTCGCCTTTTGTGGACTTAAGGTAGAAATGTAATATTTAATTTCCTAATTGCACTTTATAATGAAAAATCTATATTGGAAACTTATGTACAAGTTGCTGTGCTAGGGTGGTACGAGTAATTTGATTTACTTGTGTGGTCATTTCACTTTGCTGATCAAGAATCATCTGGTAAAAAAATGTGTTAAATTTCTTTAAGAATAAATTTTTTGTTAAAAATATGTAAAAAGCCACACAGTTCTTCAAAATAAAGGGCCCCCCCTTTTACAAAGCTGCATAGTCGAGTGCCACATGGTAAATGCTCCGAAGCCCATTCAATTCCTATGGGCGTTGAAGCATTTGCCATGCTGTAAAAGAAGGGACATTTTTTTGTAAAATTTTTTTAAAAAGCCAACCAGTACTTCAAAATGTCTAGCAGCCTAGCAGCTCCTCAACCCAGTCCCCTCCTTTTCTTCCTCCCAACATAAAAAAAAAATTCCCATTGGACCCTAAGACCCTCAGCCATCATTTTAAGAAAGCCCCTCCTCCCCATTTTTCCTTGTAAAGGCAGGAGCAATGCCCACTTTCATCTTTAAAAATGGCAGCTTCTGACCCCCATATGGTGAACCCTAAGATGCACCAAGCCTCGTCAGTCTGCCAAATATTCATAATTTTTCACCTAATTCACATATTTGGCAGACTGACTCCACTTGGCTCCTCCGAAGTGCACTGCACAGGGGCAGGTGCTGCTATTTTCCTAGATGGTGGCATTGACGCAGGAGCAAGTGGGCATGGCTCCTGCCTCTTCAAGGTACAATGGGGGAAGGGGGGCTGCTAGACATTAAGGGCCCGATTCTATAAATGGCGCTCTAGTTAGTTGTTGCTAGGTGCCAACATTGAAGCGGCCTAGCAACACCTAACTAAAATCTGCACCTAACCAAAATCAATTAGCTTAAATGGCATGGTAATCGACTCCACCACTGAAGTAAATACAAAAAATTATAATTAAGCCCCATTTTACGAAACCACATTAAGCTTTTTTTTATCACCGGCTGTGGCGGAATTAGCTCCGACGCTCATTGGAATTCTGAGTGTCGGAGCTAATACCACCATGGCTGGTGATAAAAAAGCCTAAAGCAACTTCGTAAATAAAAAAAAAAGGGGCGGGGGGGGGTAAGTTAGGTGTGGAATTCTGCACATGCCTAGCAACATTATATGAAAAGGGCAGCCAATAGGCGTTGTTGACTTAGGCGTCGTTAAGACATCCGAGTTAGGTGCCGGTAAAACCTAGCCTAATATACCGGTGCCTACATCCAAGGGTGAAGGGATAATTGCGCGCCAGACGCCAGCGCGCCGACAATCCAGTGCCGACAATTCATAGAAACATAGAAATAGATGGCAGATAAGGGCCACGGCCCACCAAGTCTGCCCACCCCAATAACCCTCCCCTACCTTTCTCTGTGAAGAGATCCCACGTGGCGATCCCATTTTGACTTAAAATCAGGCACGCTGCTGGCCTCTACCACCTGCAGTGGAAGATCATTCCAGTGATCAACCACCCTCTCGGTGAAGAAGTATTTCCTGGTGTCACCGTGTAGTTTCCCACCCGTGATTTTCCACGGATGCCCTCTTGTTGCCGTGGAGCCTTTGAAAAAGAAGATGTCCTCTTCCACCTCGATACGGCCCGTGAGATATTTGAACGTCTCGATCATGTCTCCCCTCTCTCTGTGTTGCAGGGGGGGGGGGGTTTAAACCCCCCCTCCTTATAGAGAAATCAGAACTTTTCCCAAAAAAAATCAGAAAAAGTTCCGTTTTCGCTATAATGGAGATTTCCAACCCCCCGAACCCCCCTTCAACAGCAGCGCGAACACTAACCAATAAAGTGGGGGGGGGGGGGGTTGCCACCCAAACCCCCCATCGGAGCTCTTTAAAAATTACTTTTTCCCCTGCCTGCTTCTGTCTTGCGCCGAATTGTCAGCGCGCTGATGTCTTGCGCTCCACTGTCTATGAACCACATCCAAGACACCTAGCAATACCTAAGCGTGACTAGGTACCGCTAAGCGAGATCCTATAAATGGTGCCTCGCAGTTGATGGGACAACTGCACTGAGCAGCGCCTACAATGTCGGTGCCGTTTATAGAATCAGGCCCTAAGAATATGTTGGCTGGGAATGTTGTTAAAGACACCAGTTTGTTTGGTTTTTAAAAACTTTTAACATATGTGGGGAAGTGTTCAGGTCAGGAAGGTGGAAGGAGTTTTTTTAAACTGGGGGGGGGGGGTATTAGCTTGGAAGGCGCCACTGGTCCAATGTAACTAGCATGGTGAGGGGCTCTCTAACTTTCTGGGCTACCTCAGAACTAGTGGTGGATGTCTTACATTGCGCTCCCCAGTAGACATTAGCGAACAGCTTTCCATAACTGGGGACTGACTAACGTGGTTAGCTGTAGAGCAGTGTCCCACAAACTTTTCGGCGCAGCGGCACACTAAACCTGGTGCTCGGGCTGGAAAGCCTCCGGAAGTGCGCGGACATCGATGCGATGACATCACGGGCACACATGATGTCACATGTCAACGGCCGTGCATGTGCGGAGGCCCCCCAGCCACCACCCTGAACCTGTCACTTTGCCGGTGGGGGATCCTGAAGGAGAGACGCCGACTGACTGCCTACAGGACACGCCTCTTGCTGCGAGGCACATCCTGTGAGCAGTCAGCTGGCGCCGGCATCTCGGGGCACACCTGGAAATCTGCTGTGGAACAGAGTAATGAACATGTAGAAACATAGAACATGACGGCAGAAAAGGGCCAAGGCCCATCTAGTCTGCCCACACTAATGGCCCACCCCCTAACTACCTCCAAAAAGAGATCCCACATGCCAATCCCATCTTTTCTTAAAATCTGGCACGCTGCTTAAAACCACTCATTAAACATGCGCTACTGCCAGCAGTAGCTTTCTGCATCAGCTCCAGGGTCAGATAGAGACATCGAATTATTGGGTAGAGGAGATCCTTAGTGTAGACGTGTGAGGCAGACGGGGGAAGTCTGACTGGTTGTCGTGGCATCATTACTGCCTCTGCAATCTGAAGGAAAAGCAAGCTTCTAACAGAAGCTCAAAAAGAGAAAGGCACATGTCCCTGCAATATATCACACTAAAAGCTGTGCCAGCATATATCACAAAACAATAAAAGTGGACTCTTAATTCCTTATTTGTCATTTTTGACTGTATTGAATAGATTGTAAGCTCTGGTTGAGCAGGACCGTCTCTTATCTGTCTTTGTACAGAGCTAGAAATCAGTAGTAGTAGTAGTAATCAATTCATATAAACAAGTGGCTCTTAAGTCTGTCCTGGGGACCCCCCCCCCCACAAATCAGTCAGGTTTTCAGGATATCTCTAATGATGTATGAGGTAAGATTTGCATGCGACAGAGATCGTGGATCCACATCTCTCTCATGCATATCCATTAGGGATATGCTGAAAACCCATCTAGTTGGCAGATGCCCTGTGGACAGATTTTAGAACCATCTAAGCGTAATCAAGGACTGGGGATAAGCTGCTCTTATGTTCAGCTCAAACTGGGCAGGAAACGGCTTGTAAACGTTTATAAGCTTGCTCACTTAATGAAGATAGCCAAGGCATCAGACAGTGAGAATATTTTCATGTATTTCATTAAAATTGTATTTGCAGTTCTGCATTCCCATATCTAGGTCCACAATTCACATGATACTGTGGTTTCAATTACACCACCAAATGCCACAGAACTAAGCAGCAGTTCCTGCCAACTTCTAACCAGAGATCTAGTTTAATGCAGTGGCTCCATCCTGATTTAAAACAATCATTTTTCAATTATGTTTCCTATAAAGAATATAAAAAAAGGTAAATGAGGCTTGGATGTAAGAATGCATTCTCTGCCCTGGTCCCCTCACAGAAGGGGTGTTGCGTCTGTTACTTTGCTCCAGTCAACCCATTGTTCCTGCTGCACCGTACTTGCGGGTTAGGGGTCTGCTCTTTCTCAGAGTGGCGTTCCTTCTGACAGTGGCAGCAGCGAGCCTTTGCTGGATTCTTTGCTAAGTTCCTTGCCTTCGGTCTTTAGCCATTCCATCTTCTGCTGGTGCTGCCGAATGGCATCCGTTACACGAGCATCGATCATAGCCTCTGTAAGAATACCATCCTCAGAGGCATACGCAGCAGCCTGCAAAAAGACAAAGTCCGGTTTAACGGAAATTTGATCATGGATCAGTATGGTTTGCCATCTAATGGGCTGCTCAGCAGTGCCTGTACACTGCTCACATCTGTGCATTCGCCACTGGTGATGCCAGAACAGTACTAAAGCAAGGGGGGGGGGGCACTGAGCTGATATCATGCTGGATAAAGGAGAATAAGGAGAATCTCTCTATTTCTCTTGCTCTCTCTTTAGGAGAGCTGCCATTATTTTAAAGTACAGCTACATATTCAAGGATCTTCCAGCTTTTCTTTTGTTTCTTACCCTTAACACCTTCTTTGCTTGATATACTGCATTTAGTAAATCAATGCTGTTTACAAACTTCAGGGGATAAAATAAACTTAACACGTACTAAAAAAAAAAATAAAAAATCATACATAAAGCAAAAATCAAGAAATATAGAAGCTCGTTTTCAAACCACTTAAAGACAGTGAGGACCGCCAGCATGACAACTCAACAGCGGGATCTGGAGGCAGCGGAGGGGACCCACAAGAAGACAAGTCCGGTGCGAGCCAACGCCAAGATGAGGGAAGATGGCTGCCTCTACAAGAAATTCCTCGACAGATCCCTAGCATTTCAAGCAGGCAAATGGAACAAATGCCTCACTGCACTCATCTCCAATTTCCCCCCCCCTACCAAATGTTCAGGAAGTCAATCAAAACCTACCTTTTTGATAAATTCCTCTATCTTATCCTCCCCCTTCCTTGCCTCCTCCTCGGACCTTGACTTAACTCAGACTCTCGACTCCTCCAATCTTGTCAGCCACCAAATGGTTAAACAAAATGGATCACCCTATCCAACTAATCACCCCTTCTTCGTTACCTCCCATACTAAATGCCTCTGCTCTGCCTTATCGAACACCGCAGTATGTATCACCGCCGTATGTAATACTACTGTATGAATTCCGCTATATATATGTAACTTACAGCAAATGTAACTTCTCTGCAATTTGTAACCTAGCTGAAAAATAACTTCACCGTAAATGTAGCGTCGCTGAAAATGTAAATGTTGCTATACCAAAAAATAAATAAAAAATTGTAACTTCACTGTAAATGTACAGTCTCTTCATCTGTTAACCGCATAGAACTTCCATGGTAATGCGGTATACAAAAATAAAGTTATTATTATTATTATTACACAGAGGACACGGACCTATGGCTGGAGAGAAGGGAGTACACCAGGGGCCTGGACCTGCGGCTGGAGAATCAAGAGAAGAGAGGACAGCAATCATCGTGGGGGACTCCATCATCAGACAAGTTGACAGCCACATAGCGGGAGGAAGACTAGATCGACTGGTGACCTGCCTACCGGGAGCCAAAGTAGAAGACATAGTGAGCCAAATCGACAGGATCATTGACAGCATGGAACAAGATGATACGGCAGTAGTGAACCATGTGGGGATGAACAACATGAGCAACAGGAACTACAACAGAGAAGTACTGAAGGACCAGTTCCGGGCACTAGGAAGGAAGCTGAAGACCAGAACGCATTTTTGGAGATCCTGCCGGTACCAGGGCAGATGAGAAGAAACAAATGGAGCTGCAAGCAGTCAACGCATGGATGCGGTGCTGGTGTGAGGAAGAAGGATTCCACTTCGTGCGCAACTGGATGACATTCTGGGGGAAGAGCAAGCTATACAAGAAGGACAGACTCCACCTCAGCAGATGGAACGAGGCTACTTGCAAGCAATATCAAGAGAGAAGTTGAGAAAGTTTTAAACTAGGAAGAAGGGGAAAGCCGACAGACGGCCCAGAGAGAGAGTCGATGATTTGGGAACCAGTATACCTGGAGAATACCGTGCAGGAAGAAGGAGGGGAAGACCCGCCAGATCACAAACAAGACAGACCGAAAGGTACACAAGAGGGAAGGACACGCAAGAAGGGAACAGGCTGCAAACTCAAGTGCAGGGCTGCCCAAGTCCAGTCCTCGAAATTTACTGGCATGCCAGGTTTTCTGGATATCCGCAATGACATGCATGAGAGAGATTTGCATACCAAGAAGGCAGTGCAGGCAAATCTCTCTCATGCATATTCATTGCGGTTATCCAGAAAACCTAGCCTGCCAGTAGATCTCGAGGACCGGACTTGGGCAGCCCTGCTCAAGTGTATGTACACGAATGCAAGGAGCCTTAGAAATAAGATGGGTGAATTAGAAGCTGTGGCACAAAAGGATAACGTTGACATCATCGGCATCACAGAAACATGGTGGACTGATGAAAACATCTGGGACACAGTGCTACCGGGATACAAACTATACCGCAGAGACAGAGTGACTCTGTCATTGCCATATATGTCAAAGAGGGAATTGAATCTACTGGAGAGAACAAGCCACAACAGACAGATAGGTTAGAGTCTCTATGGGTCAAAATTCCAGGAACAAATGGACCGGAAACGAAGATAGGCATCTACTACCGACTCCCAGGGCAGTTGAAAGAAATTGATGAAGAAATGACGAATGAGATTAGACACAACTGCAAAGGAGGCAACGCAGTTATCATGGGCGACTTCAACTATCCAGGGAGAGAATGGAACCTCGGCACCTCCGGCTGTGCCAGAGAGACCAAGTTCCTGGAAACTGTAGGCGATTGCTTCCTGGAACAACTTGTCAAGGAAAACACGAGAGGAAACACAATTCTGGACTTAATTCTAAATGGGCTGTGAGGACCGGCACAGGATGTAGAAGTAGGAGGGACACTAGGAAAACAGCGATCATAACATGATCCGCTTCAACCTGGAAACAGGGACAAAACATTGGTCCAGAACGACGGCCACGGCGCTAAACTTCTGAAAAGGGAATTATGAAGGGATGAGACGCATGGTGGGGAAGAAGATTAAGAAGAAGATAAACACTGTAAAGATGCTAGAGCAAGCTTGGTCTCTTTTTAAGGATAGTCACTGAAGCACAAAACCTATATATACCACATATCAACAAGGGATCAAAGAGGAAAAAGAATAAAGAACCAGCGTGACTCACTGTAGAGGTTAAGGAAGCGATCAGAGACAAAAAAAACCTCGTTTAAGGAATGGAAAAGATCAAAAACAGACGAAACCTGGAATAAGCACAAACAACATCAACGCAGGTGCCATAAGGCAGTGAAAGGGACAAAAGAGACTACGAGGAAATAATAGCCAAGGAGACGAAAAACTTCAAGGCATTCTTTCGATATATTAAAGGGAAACGACCCGCGAAGGAAGCGGTGGGACCTTTGGATGACCAAGGAATAAAGGGAGCGATAAAGGAGGACAAGGCAATCGCCGACAGACTGAACATGTTTTTTTCGTCTGTATTTACTGAAGAGGATATACACAGCATTCCGGAACCCATCAGGATATATGCTGGAAGTGAAAACGGGAAACTGACAGGGTTGACGATCAGTTTAGAAGAGGTATGCAGGCAGATTGATAGGCTCAAGAGCGATAAATCCACGGGACTGGATGCCATTCATCCGAGGGTCATCAAGGAACTGAAAGGGACCACAGCTGAACTGCTTCAACTGATAGCCAACCTGTCGATCAAAACGGGAAAGATTCCGGAGGACTGGAAGGTGGCAAATGTTACGCCGATCTTCAAAAAAGGTTCGAGAGGAGAACCGGGAAACTACAGACCGGTGAGTCTGACCTCGGTACCAGGAAAGATGGTAGAAGCGCTGATAAAGGACCGCATCATCGATCACCTTGACGGACACGGTCTGATGAGGACCAGCCAGCACGATTTCAGCAAAGGCAGATCTTGTTTGACAAACTTGCTGCACTTCTTTGAGGGAGTAAACAGGCAGATAGACAAAGGCGACCCGGTCGACATTGTATATCTGGACTTTCAGAAGGCGTTCAACAAGGTTCTGCATGAATGACAACTTTAGAAAATTGCGAACCATGGAATCGAGGGTGCAAATACTCATGTGGATAAAAAACTGGCTGGAGCATAGGAAACAGAGAGTGGGGGTGAATGGACTGGAAAAACATCACCAGTGGGGTGCCGCAGGGCTCGGTGCTTGGACCCGTGCTCTTCAACATCTTTATAAACGATCTGGACGAGCAAGGTGATTAAATTTGCAGACGATATGAAGTTATTCAGAGTAGTGAAGGCACAGGGGGATTGCAAAGATCTGCAACGTGACATAATCAGGCTCGAGGAATGGGCATCGACATGGCAGATGAGGTTCAACGTGGATAAGTGTAAAGTGATGCATGTAGGTAACAAAAATATCATGCATGAATACAGGATGTCCAGGGCGGTACATGGAGAGACCAACCAGGAAAGAGACTTGGGAGTTTTGATCGACAAGTCAATGAAGCCGTCCATGCAATGTGCGGCGGCAGCAAAAAGGGCGAACAGAATGCTAGGAATGATAAAAAAGGGGATCACAAACAGATCGGAGAAGGTTATCATGCCGCTGTACTGGGCCATGATGCACCCTCACCTGGAGTACGGCATCTAGCACTAGTCGCCATACACGAAGAAGGACATGGTACTACTAGAAAGGGTCTAGAGAAGAGCGATTAAGATGGTTAAGAGACTGGAGGAGTTGCCGTACAGTGAAAGATTAAAGAAACTGGGCCTCTTCTCCCTCGAACAGAGGAGATTGAGAGGGGACAGGATCAAAACATTCAAGGTACTGAAGGGGATAGACTTAGTAGATAAAGACAGGTTGTTCACCCTCTCCAAGGTGGGGAGAACGAGAAGGCACTCTCTAAAGTTGAAAGCGGGTCAGTAGAGTGGCAGTATAATTACAATTATACTTAAGGGGGTCAATAGACTTAAAAGGGAGGGTCAATGGTGTGGGCAGACTTGATGGGCTGTAGCCCTTATCTGCCGTCATCTTTCTATGTTTCTATGAAAGGGGATAGATTCCATACGAACAAAAGGAAGTTCTTCTTCACCCAGAGTGATGGAAAACTGGAATGCTCTTCCGGAGTCTGTCATAGAAGAAAACACCCTCTAGGGATTCAAGACAAAGTTAGACAAGTTCCTGCTGAACAAGGACGTACCCTGATAGGGATAGTCTCAGGTAGGGCCTTTTGTAAAATCCACTTCCCAAGGTGCTCCTTTTGGTGTAGCTTGTCTGCGGTTTCACAAAAGTAATTATTAAGGACATCCTGAAAGCCACTGCCACTGGCGATCCCCAATACATCACATTATAGCATGTATAATTCCAGTTTTAAAAAGTGTTGGTGGAGGAGGGTGGAATCAGAAATGTGGGTGGGGGGTGGGGAAAGAGTGGTGGCTTATGATGAGGGGGTTTGAGAGCTGGGGAAAGTTGGGACAGAACCAGAACCTTAGAGGAGAGGGAGAGAGAGACTTAGGAATATGATGATACTGGCTGCATGGGAACAGATTTGTTGGCTCTTATTTAGCCAGCTTGTAGCCAAAGTGTTTTGTCATTTTGGGGTCCTTTTATTAAGGCGCGCTATAGATTAGCGTGCACTGAATGCTAAATCGGTTTGCGCACCTTAATAAAAAGGACCCCTTTATGTTTTACCATGCTTTGCTATGTCTTGTCATCTCTAGCAGACAATGGCTGCTTTGCTATTTTCTACCATATGATGTCTGAGTGCTATCTACAGCCTTGGCCCCCTATGGTAGTGGGTTTCAAGCCCACATTGTCCCATGACCTTGAATGGGCCACTTTGTCGTCTCCCCCCCCCCCCATTGTCCCAAGTACTTTAGATAGATTGTAAGTCCACTTGGACAGATGGGGAAAAATGTTTTGAGCACCTACATACATGTAAACCATTCTGAGCTCCCCTGGGAGAACGGTATCGAAAATAAATAAATAGACAGATAGATAGATAATTAGTTAGTTGTGTTGTGCCTCCAGGGCTACATTTTCTCCTTGATAAAAAAAAAAAAAAAGATAGATTATACCTTAATAATAAGACAACACAGACACTAGCTGGGCAGAAGCAGGTGGCAGGTAAGGAGCTTCCTCCTTCTGTGCCATGCAGCTGTGCTAGACAGTTAGAGAGGTAATATTTAGTTGATGTTGGTATATTTTTAGCTACTCTGCTAATAAATATTTCTTCTGCGATTATGAACACTGCTGTGAAACAGGATGTTGGAGCAAAGTAATTTAGAAGATGAACTGTGTGGCCGTCGGGCTGGGTTTCCAGAGGCAGCAAGTTGAACAATTCGCTCTAGGCCACAACAACAGAAACGACACATCCAGAACTGCTGGTGTAGGCGGGTTAAAAAAAGTAATGAACAGGTTTCTTCGGAGGATTCCATCAGCCCTGATTTTTGAAATCTCATACACATGCGGTTTTAAAGAGGCTGCATAGGATTTGTGAACCCCCCTCTCCCCCGTTATGCTAATACAAATTTGATTAAAAAGTACCTTGCCCCGAGAGGCTAAAGGATGACAGGAATAGACTTTAAAAGTAAATTACAGGGGAATTAACTAGTTATCAGTTGTCGCCTAAATCATAAGCCTTAAAGCAAACCTGGAAGAACATTTCTAAGGCAGCCTTTAGTCTCTAAAGATGTCTGTCTATCATGCTTTTTGCGCTTCATATTTTTCTGTAAAACAGATGCTTCTGATAAATACGTAAACAGCTCTGTGGACAGTGTGACAGTTGGAACTGACTATTCCTACACCCAAATTTTAGTTGTCCCTGCAGCAGACCCAGTGGCACTCCTCCCTTGCCTGCCCCCTACCGCCTGTGCGCTCCCCAAACCTTTTTAACTTCTCCTGCACGAGCAGCATGCCCATATCGGTATCAGCTCGCCCTTTGACGTCACTTCCTAGGTGCGGGTCCCGGAAGTGACGTCAAAGAGAGTGCCAACGCCAATGAGGATAGCAACCTCATGCTGAGGAAGTAAAATGAGGTACGGGAGGAGAGAAGCAGGGGAGGGCGGAGAGGAGGAGAGGTGGACTGTCCCCCCTTACTACACCACTGAGCAGACCACAAAAACAGTGTGAGCCAACCAGGGCCTTAGGTTCATCCCCGTGCATCACATGGTGCACTGGGGAGGGGAAGGCCCGTCATTTTCACAGATGGGGCTTGGAGCTGGAGGGACGTCTATCAAAGGTATGGAGTTGGGGGGGGGCGGGAGCATCCAGTGGCAGGAGGGAGTGGGCATTCTTGGGAGGAGGGGGTATCTGTTGGCAGGAGGAAGTGGATTAGACCAAGCTGTCACCAGCTCTGATTTCTGAGAGCTTTATTTCAGTCCCAATGCAATAGATTTTCTCTGGGTATTTCAAGGGGAGGAGGTAATATTTTTGGAGTCTGCAAAATTGCAACAAACAAGCCAGAGTTAGAAAAACAGAAAAAAAAATATGAAAGATCTACAGCCACTACTCCAGGATGAATTACTGAAAGAAATATTCCCGGCTCCACCTATGCTGGCCTTCTGCCAGTCATCTAATCTGAAACAAAAACTAGTGATCAACAAACTCCCAACAGAATCTCAGAAACTGGCAAAGTTCCTGCAATATATCAAGCTGTAAACTATGAGAACATATTTTACAGGATCCCATTGTCACTCAAATGGGAAAACATTCAGCATAAGGGGATTCTACACATACCCATCTTCTATATATATATTAGCCAATACGATAAAAGTATAAAAGATGGGTTAATGTACAGGATGTGAGTCATAGGATGAAGTTAAGAGCTCAGGAGTAAATCTAAGGACATACAGTCTCTTAGGCTTCCGCGGCTGATGTCATGATTGTAGCAGGTTTCTGGGTCTTGCCGCCATCTGTGTAGAAAGAACCGATGTTTCAGCCATCATGCTGTGGCTTTCTTCAGGGTATGCTGAGGTCTGCAGTGTGTCTTTATATATAGTGGGGTTATGGACCTGATTGAGAACAGGACAGTCTGTGGGTCGAGAAATTTGAATTTTTGGAGGGAAAGCCACAGCAAGATGGCTGAAACATCGGTTCTTTCTACACAGACGCGGCAAGACCCGGAAACCTGCTACAATAAAGAAATACTTCTTTACAGAAAAGGTGGTGGACGAAGACTGTATCTGAATTTAAGACAGCTTGGGACAAGCACGTGGGGTCTCTTAGGGAGAGGAGGAGATGGTGGAAGTTGTGGTTGAGCAGCCTGAATGGGCCATTTGGCCTTTATCTGCCATCATGTTTCTATACTGGAGAAACAAGCCAGATACTAAAGACTAGATAAAGCTATACAGATATTTATTTATTTAAAAATTTTTTAGCCCGCTTAAACCAGGATATCACCTCTGTTGGACAACACTTCAGAAAACTAGTACACTGCATCAATGATTTTATGGCGAGAATACTAAAAGGAAATTGTAAGACAATCCAGGAACACAAGACCTTTGAAATCAAAATGATAAATTTTGACATCCAACAGACAGGACTTAACAAAAATCTTGGTTTTCTATTGCATTACAAACCATAAAATTACACTGCTCTGTCACCTCATCACCCAGCCATATCTCTGCCAATGGAGCGCTCTTATGTTTCATTTACACCGTTTGTACTGATATTTGTCAACATTTGCTTACTTCTGATCTGAAGGATTACCTTCAAAAGTTAATAAAAAAATGCATTAAGTATCACCTTATTTCCTTTATGCTTTCTTTTATTTCAATATATTACCTTAGGACAGGGGTAGGCAATTCCGGTCCTCGAGAGCTGGAGCCAGGTCAGGTTTTCAGGATATCCACAATGAATATGTATGAGACGGATTTGCATGCACTGCTTCCTTGAGATGCAAATCTATCTCATGCATATTTATTGTGGATATCCTAAAAACCTGACCTGGCTCTGACTTTTGAGGACCAGAATTACCCACCCCTGCCTTAGGATATCCTGAAAATCCGGCCTTTGTAACCCTTGAGGACTGAATTTGGACAAGTCTGTTATAAATCATAAAATGATACTCTGTGGCAATGCAGATTACCCAGACACCTTTCCCTGCTTCTCATTCCTCCTCCCTCACCTCTACCTTTCCCCCCAGACTATCACTAGAATGCTTTTCATGTTTCACTTATAATAAATATTATGTCTCTCAGTGCATTTGAGCATATTTTTGAAACCGTTTCAGGGTAGTCCTATTATTAAGTTTCAATTTACTAATTTTAATTCTACCTCATTAGTTATATTTATATTTGGTCTTTTTACTACTGTTAACAAAATTGCAAGTTTTATGTTGAATTATATCTGCTGTATACCACCTTAGGTGAATCTCTTCATAAAGGTGGTTAATAAATCTCAATAAATAAATACATTCTGAATTGCCATCTTTTGCTCATATCTGACCTGAGGTTTTCTGCCTTTGAAATTGTGACAAAACATATTAAGTTAGTTTAATGAAAAAAGAAAAAACCCTACTTATTTTCCCTTTTGCTTTGTTTCATTTCTATTTATTACTTTAAAGGAGACTAAGAAGGCAAAACACACTATTTTATCCAGAAAAATTAAAGTGATAAGACTAGTTGCGAGTAAGTGATTGCAGTCCTCAAATGATTGGTACCTGGTCTTATTTTTCAGCAGACCTCTGGCTCTTTTATTCTCAGGAGCAAAATAAGAAATGGACATAAAAGCCAATAGAAGGATTATGGGAACAAGGGCTAAATATACATTTGGGATCAGCCATGACCTAGGCTGTATTATTAGAGCATTCACAAGTTCTTCAATCCTAGCCGAGCACTAATGTGGAAAGATTAGGATACCCTGAGTGTACATATGCATTATAAATTTCAGATTTTTTTTTCCCTGACAGCACTGCCCATAATTCTAGCATGCTGCTGGGATTCATGCTCCAGTGATTTTCTCAATGACTTTCTATAAATAGCAAGCCCAAGCCCCAGGCTGTCAGGAAAGCAAATAGGGGAAGCGGCTTAGCCACTAAAACTGGTGCTTTTATGCTTTCCCTTCTCTCTTCCCAGCAGATAAGACACCTCAACCCATTTTCTCATACCCAGCAGACAGAGCACTTCCCTGTGACCTGTTAGGTGTGGAGGGGCCAGGCCAGCTACCAAATACTTCTTTTGAAAAAAAAGAGATCAAAATTACACTAATGGGCATTTTAATGTATGATGTTCAGTGTGAATATTCTGCCTACCTCCCTCTGACAATTTATACACATTTAGCGACTTCGTCAATTAATCTAAAATTTGTAGTTTGGTTTCAAGCAGGTACTGGGGGAAAAGAAAGCAGACTTTGCACATTTTATGAATGAAGAGATCATTAGCAAGGGAGTTCTAGCACTGATTTTTTAAAGACCTAGGGCTCCTTTTACTAAGGTGCGCTAGGGCTTTAACGCGTGGAATAGCGCGCGTTACGTGGCCGCGCGCGCTAGACCTTAACACCAGCATTGAGCTGGCAATAGTTCTAGAGGCGTAGCGCGCGGTAATTTCCTGCATGCGCTAAAAACACTAGCGCACTTTAGTAAAAGGAGCCCCTAGATTTTTCAGTTTTAAATTTGACCCAAAACACTGGCTAGTAAACTACCAGGTCTAAAATATACCACATTCATCAGAAACATCTAAAAAAAAAAAAAAAAAAAAAAAAAGAGTTTTTATTCTTTTTAAGATTGCTTGTGGTGAACAAAATTTTGAATATGGACATTCTATGCTGGTCTGCTCTGTTTTTGCGGCTTTCCTGACTGGATGGGAAAAAAAAGGGGGATGGAACCAAAATAAGCCTTAAAAGACCTTCAAGGCTTAGAAAGATGTACCCTGGCTGCCATGCTGGGCAGACTAGATAGACCATGGTGGTCTCGCTCTGCTGTTGTTTACTGTGGGCAGGTTCTATCTGCAGCGACATTTCAAAATCCAGCTGTAGCAACTCTGTAAGGAATCCCTTCATCCCCATTCCCTTCTATATGATTTAAGTGAGTTAAATCAATGTGCAGTTAAGTTACTGTTTCATGCTTGTCAATTCAATCATGTCTCCCCTCTTCTTATTTCCAAGCTGGCTGCCAGTCTCCTCATGGATAGAGTTTAAGCTACTTGCCCTGGTTCACAGATGCCTCTCTGCAACAGCACTGAATTATGTAATGTAATGTAATGTAATTTATTTCTTATATACCGCTACATCCGTTAGGTTCTAAGCGGTTTACAGAAAATATACATTAAGATTAGAAATAAGAAAGGTACTTGAAAAATTCCCTTACTGTCCCGAAGGCTCACAATCTAACTAAAGTACCTGGAGGGTAATAGAGAAGTGAAAAGTAGAGTTAGAGGAAAAATAAAAATAAAATAAACATTTTAACAAGACAGCATTGATCTAAATACTTTGGAAGGTAGAAGAGAGGAGAGAAAGGAATAGAAGCAGAAGGGGGAGCCGTTGAACAGTAGAATTCTGGAGAAATTTAAATGATAGAAATAGAACAAAACAAAGACAAAAAGGCAAAACAATAGATAAGATGAAAGATAAATCATAAGCTGGAAAGAAAAATAAAATAAAACTTTGTCTTCAATCCACGGTTTCAGCGTCAGTGATGAAGTGGAGCAAGTAAGTTTAGGAGGAGCTATTGACGTTTCCAGAAAGGGCTTCTTCTTAATCAACTTCTGATTCCACATGCCCCCTTTCAATAGCTATACTCTGCTCAAACTGGTCCTTTTATCCTTCCCTTTGCTATCATTCATGACTCAGCTTTTAGTTACACTAGACCAGGGGTTGGCAATTCTGGTCCTTGAGAGCCGGAGCCAGATCAGATTTTCAGGATATCCACAATAAATATGCATGAGATAGATTTGCATCTTAAGGAGGCAGTGCATGCAAATCCATCTCATACATATTCATTGTGGATATCCTGAAAACCTGACCTGGCTCCGGCTCTCGAGGACCGGAATTGTCTACCCCTGAACTAGACCAAGGGTGCCAAAGTTCTTCCTCGAGGGCCGCAATCCACTTGGGTTTTCAGGATTTCCCCAATGAATATGCATGAGATCTATTTGCATGCACTGCTTTCATTGTATGCTAATAGAACTCATGCATATTCATTGGGGAAATCCTGAAAACCCAACTGGATTGCAGCCCTCGAGGAGGGACTTTGACACCCCTGCACTAGGCCCAAAATTTTGGAACTCTTTCCACTTGCATTTCAAACTGAGCATTCATCTTCTAAACCAGTGGTTCCCAAACCTGTCCTGGGGGTATCCCCAGCCAGTCAGGTTTTCAAGATATCCCTAATGAATATGCATGAGAGAGATTTGCATACCTGTCTAATCTAATCTAATCCTTAGGTTTGTATACCGCATCATCTCCACGTTCGTAGAGCTCAACGCGGTTTACAGTAGGAGAAATAGGAAGGAACTACAACAGAGGGTTAGAGGTAGAAGTGTGAAGAAAATTTAGAGGACTTGGGATGCCAAGACATAAGAGTTTCCTTGATTCCTAAGTTGGAGGGAGACTTACATTTTTTGAGAAAAGCCAGGTTTTCAGATGTTTGCGGAAAACTTGGAGAGAGCTCAAGTTCCGAAGAGGGGAGGTAAGGTTGTTCCAGAGCTCAGTGATTTTGAAGGGGAGGGAGGTCCCTAGCATTCCTGTGTGGGAAATGCCTTTTAGCGAGGGGAAGGATAGTTTTAATTTGTGGGAGGATCTGGTGGTATTAGGGTTTGAGGAATTCCAAGAAAGAGGGATAAAGGGAGGGAGGATATCATATAGGATTTTGGGTTCATTATACAAGAGGATATGTTCTTAGACAGGTCGGTGAGGTTCGAATCAGTCTCGAGGAGGACGAGGATGTCGTCTGCATAAGTGTAAATTGTTTCAAGGGGGGATAGGTGGAGGAGTTTTAGGGAGGACATATAGATGTTGAAAAGGATAGGGGATAGTGGAGAGCCTTGCGGGACTCCACAATTCGGTTTCCAGGGGGAGGATGAGGTGCCATTCATGTTAACAATGTAAGAACGAGAGCGGAGGAATTTAGAGAACCAACCTAGGACTGTGGAGTTGATACCTATCTCAGAGAGTTGTCACTTCCATTATATGCAAATCTCTCTCATGCATATTCATTAGGGATATCTTGAAAACCTGACTGGCTGGGGGATCCCCCAGGACAGGTTTGGGAACCACTGTTCTAAACTTAAAAAAAAAAAGTTGATCAGGACTTGGCTATTTCAACAAGCCGTTGGGGAAAGCACTGTCCCTCACCCTTCTTCACCTGCTCCATTTGTCCCTATTCTTGTTCTCTCACTAACTATTATCTTTACTTAAGACAGGAGAAAAATTTTGATAAATTTAAAAGCCAACTTAAGAGCTTTCTTTTTAAAGACGCTTTCAATATCTAATTGAAATGCCAATTGCTCTTTATAGCTGCCATTCATTTTGCTCAATTGTGTATTATACTCCCAATAAACTATTTTGTTTTCCCTTTCCCTTTGTATATTACCCTTAAATGTTATTCCTTTCCTATCATAAAATGTATTTCGTTCCCTTCTATCCTAGTGTTTCCTGTTGTAATTTGTCTATTTTTAAAAGATTTTTATATTTTTATATATTCTTGTTATTGTTTACCTTATATTTATAGTTTATGTAACGAATAAACTTGAAACTTTGATTGTAAACAACTTAGCAGCATCATTAGCTAGTGATCAGCAGTTGATCTAAAGTTTTGTTAAAAAATTAAAACAAATAAAATGTGTGAGTTGATGATCAAAAGTGGATGATACAGAGTGAGAATATCTGGAGAGCCTATCTGCCTGTTGCAGTCCCCAGCCCTTTCATGTTCTATCTTTCTTCATCTTATCTGCACTGTAGCGCCACCCCCCTTCCCCATCCCCACTTCTCTTTATTTCTCTTTTCAGCCTCTACCTCAGTTTTGGCATCTGTAACATTCCACTGGATAACTTGGGGGAAGGATCCAGGCTTCTATCCTGCTGTCCTGCTCATTGCCTCTGCTCCAGGCCAAATTCTTCCTTGTGGTTGGATCCACACTTTTTCTGTTGGCCTCCACAGGCCAAAAACCCTTTGGCAATCCTTACCTCCCACTGAGCCCATGCTGAGCCATGACAAGGTACTGCAACTCTACCTGTGTGGGCTCAATGGGAGAAGAACTGTAGAAGCATCAGCAGCTGACACCAACTCTGCTTACAGCAGTGGTCTCAAACTCAAACCCTCTGCAGGGCCACATTTTAGATTTGTAGGTACTTGGAGGGCCGCAGAAAAAATAGTTAATGTCTTATTAAAGAAATGACAATTTTGCATGAGGTAAAACTTCATAGTTTATAAATCTTTCCTTTTGGCCAAGTCTCCAATAATAATATTGTCATTTATAGCTAAAGAGACATATGATCAAGAAACTGTTTTATTTTACTTTTGTGATTATGATAAACATACTGAGGGCCTCAAAATAGTACCTGGCGGGCCGCATGTGGCACCCGGGCCGCGTGTTTGAGACCATTGGCTTACAGGTACCATCCTGCAGATTTTTTTTAAATTGACATAAATAGGCTTTCAACCCCGTGATCTAGTCCGTTTGTTTCCAAAATGTACACAGGAAGAGGAAGGGGGGGGGGGCAAGATGAGCTTCCATGATAGTTTTAGAATTGAATGGATAAACATGTCTCTCAGACAGTATGGCAAAAAAATAAAATTAAAAAGCTCATGACCACTGAAGCAGTTTTTCCAGAGCAGGAGGACACCCCCCCACCAGTGCTCCCTCTAAGCGGGCGGGTGTTGTGAGCAAACTTTTTTTCGCTGTGAGCTAAAAATATCGGGCGCCAGCAAGTTATGAGCCAACTCGCCCGATTCTCCTCTCGCCGCCCTGCCATCTGCCGTACGCCGTGCGCTGTGACGAGAAACTTGTGCGCTGCGATGTAATATTTTGTGCGCCAGCGCACGCCAGCGCAGCTTAGCGGGAACACTGCCCCCCACCACCACAAAAACGGCAAAATCAAAGAACATATACACAAACATGAATGTATAAGTTTACTGTACACGTGCATACATAGAGCTGTATATTGGTATACGCTCTTCTCTATATGCACCTAAGTGAATTCTGAAACAGCTTCTCTTTCATGAGAGCTCTGCAACTCGTACATCCCAAGACGAGACTGCCCTCATTTCACAAAAGTCACACCAGAATGTTGTTGGGATTTGATATACTGCTTGGACAAGGTATATTAAGCCGTTTAAAATCAATCAGGTACTCAAGCATTTTCCCTATATATCCCAGTGGGCTCTCAGTCTATCCAATGTACCTGGGAAAATGGAAGATTAACTGACCGGCCCAGGGTCACAAAGAGCAGCGCGGGGTTTGAACCTACCACCTCAGGGCGCCGAGGATGTAGCTCTAACCACTACGCTTAGAAGCTCTCTCAAAATCTAAGTACACCACCTTTTTCTCAGCCCTTTGGATGTTGGGTATTATTTTTGTCAGGAGGGATGAGAACCTTATGCAGGAACTCAGTTTGCAGCTACAAAGCATTGCAAACCCATTACGTGGTTTTGAAGTCATGCATCTTTCTCTCAACAAACACTTAAAAAAGCATCACTGTGTCCAGGACCATACCTGCCATGCCACACCAAGTTTGGAGATCTCTCTGCCAGACATTCCCTCTGTCAGCTTGGCTATCTCAGAGCACTTCTTCCCATAGTCAAACTGGGCAAGTTTCAGACGCCTACAGGGTAGGAACATAAGCGTCAGTACTATATCAATGGCCACATCATCAAGCAAATCATTACCCACAAAAGCAAAGTAGAACTGGGTCATCTCCAGGGCAACAAAATTAAGGCACAGAGAAGGTAACTTATAAATCAGTTTCATGCCTAAATCAATGAGCTGCCATGTTCTTTTGCAGTAAGCATGCTCAGGAAAGAAATTAGTGCATATTTAAAAAAAAAACAAAAAAACCCCAACATACAAGGGTTCTTCAAAAGGTTTCTGCACTTTCATATTTTCACGGGAAATGGTTGGGGTGGGAGAAGTGGTAAGGTGTGTTGTAAAATCTAATCTAATCTTCTATTTGTGCGTCGCTCATACCTATACAGGCTCAAGGCGACTGTAAAGAGAGGCAAGAGGGGAGAGAAAGAGGAGGGAGAGAGGGGAAGTAGATAGGTAGGAGGGAGAGAACAAGAGGGGAGAGTGGAGGAAGGGAAGAAGGGGAAAGGGAGAGAGGAGAAGGTAAAGGAGATTAAGTATCAAACAGATGGGTTTTCAGTTTTCTTTGGAAGATGATGTGGCAAGGTTCAGTTCTGGTCCTTTCTGTAAGGCTTTTCCAAGTTTTTACTCCTAGAAATATCATGAGAAAAATGTATCACAAAATAAGGTGAGTGGAAAAGTGATATAATTTGCTTTTGAGATATTTAATAGTGTTTAAAAAATTTTTAAAAAGTGTGAAAACCTTTTGAAGATCTCTCGTACATAAACAGCAGCCCCGCTCTTAACATGCGTCCCCTTCAGTGGTGGTCTCTGCAGTTTCAGGATCTGGACTTTCCGGTCCCTCTTCAGAAGTTAGTGTGTCACAGCCTAACCAATCTGGTTCGGGGGTGAGTTTGAATCAGCCCAAGTGTACAGTGCTTCTTACAGACACGTCTCCTCGGGTGGGGAACTCAATGTCTCGGTCACTCAGCTGGTCACAGGAGGAAGCGTCCTGGATGATCAATGTTCTGGAGGACAGAGCCATTCAGTTGGCGTTACTTGCTTTCCAGGCATTGCTTAAGGGCAAGTCGGTTTGGGTTCTCTCGGACAATGTCACGGCAGTGGCTTACGTCAAATCATCAGGGGGTAACTAAGAGTCATCTGGAAGCGCAGAAGACATCTCTTCTCATGGAATGGGCAAAGACTCTTCTTCTGGACATCTCGGCTTCCCATATAATGGGAGTGGACAACGTTCAGATGGACTTCCTCAGTCGTCATGTACCGGATCTCGGAGAGTGGTGTCTTAGCCTGAAAACCTTCGAGTTGATTGTTCAGACCTGGGGCTGGCTGGTCATGGACTTTGTGGCCACGAGTGTCAATGCCAAAGCGCTGAGGTTCTTTGGTCAGCGCAGAATATTGTCCACTTGAACTGATTCAAACTCACCCTCTGAACCAGATTGGAAGGCTGTAGCCACCAGCGCAGGTTGTGATGCACTAACTCCCAAAGAGGAACAGGAAAATCCAGATCTTGAAACTGCAGAGACCACTGCTGAAAGAGAGAATACTGAAGGGGACGCATGTGAGCCTGAACCCACCGGACCACTTCCAGGGAGGCTGCCATTGACCGCAAGACCTGCAGAAAATCCTGAGCCTGAGGGCAACGACAATCATCCTGTTGACCCCTTTCATATCCAAGATGGGCGGAAACACCCCTTCTTTCTTGGGCACCACAATGTAAATGGAGTACCTGCCTATATGAAACTCATGAGAAGGCATTTTGAGGTCCAGCAATCTTTGCAGCGTCTGATTAAAGCTTGCTTCTTCCAAGCTGCCTGACAAGAAGAAAGGGTGGGAAAACTCTAGAGCACAGCCATCTCAAATCACTTCTAGGACCTACTGATGCATTGTAATCTCGGCCTACCCCCGATAAAACTCCCACTGGAAACGGGGGAAGGACCTGAAATGAGTCTTTGGGCTGGATGAGGAGCCACCGGTGGAAGTTACAACCACCCCACCCCCCCAACAGGTTCCCAAAAACGGCTGCATGCACTGAAAGAAACGTGTTCTGGAAGGAAAAGAGGCTGCACGCCAGCCAGGGAGGTACCTACAAAAATCACACAAACGCCCATGGCTCCATGGGTCCTCAGTATCTCTCCTCTCTCATCACACTCCCTTGAGCACTCTACTCATCGGAAAAGTCTCTTATCTGTACCCTTCTCCTCTAGGGCCAAATCCAGACTCTGTCCCTTCTACCTTGCTGCACCATATGCCTGGAACAAACTGCCCGACTTGGTACGTCAAGCTCCCTCTCTGGCAGTTTTCAAATTCAGACTCAAAGCCCACTTTTTTGAAGATGCTTTCAATTCCAAACTCCAACCCACCTTCTAAGCACAACATGTGTCTTATCATTCCCTCTGCAATTCCCCCATCTGAGCACTGTGTATTGATGCACCTTCTTGTCCAGTAGTAGTAGTAATAGTAGTAGTAGTAAATTGCCTCATATGCTATTTATTCATTCCTTTACTCCAGGGCTCATTCTATAGCTAGGAAGGAGAGGTACACATAACTATGCATGTTTTCAGAAAGGAGTGTCTGTGGATCCGACAGCCACCATAGTGTCTCTTTTTGGTGCAACAGCAGAACCCAAGTGCTGGTCTAAATCTGAGCATTGAGCGGTGGCGACACATCTGATTAGCACACCAGATGTTTACAGAACTTGAGATATAGGGGAACGAGTAAGAGACAGATTCTGGGAATGGGACATTGGTAGTGAATAGAGGGCCCAAGAACAGGCTCTGGGTTTAAGGCTAAGAGGAAGAAGACCCAGTATTTTCAGAAAAGAGTTGAAATCTTGCTCCTAGAACCTTCAGCAAAATGTTTCCTTAGTACCTAGAATTTGAATGTACATATATCTGAATATGCATATATTATACACACACCTACAACCAAGGATAAAGGTTATAATAAAAATATAAACAATTAGGCCTTTGAAATTCAAGTTCTGATACTTACTGTTTGCCTTCAGTAGCAGGTTTCAGAACAAACTTGTCAAAATAGAGCCTCACCAGTCGTTCCCTTTCCTCTAGTTGTGGAAGGGCAAAGTTCACTATTTCATCTATTCTATCGTTGATGGCCCAGTCAAATTGTTCAGGTTGATTACTGGCTAAAACCATCATAAATCTGTTAGAAAGGAGAAAGAAAACTCTGGGTTTAGCAGAATGCTAAAAATAATACATTCAAATTAATGCACATAAATACAGTACATACAGCATACACTGCTAAACGGTAGAAAATCGTTTCTTG
The DNA here is from genome assembly GCF_902459505.1 of Geotrypetes seraphini. Classification (NCBI taxonomy): domain Eukaryota; kingdom Metazoa; phylum Chordata; class Amphibia; order Gymnophiona; family Dermophiidae; genus Geotrypetes; species Geotrypetes seraphini. The sequence goes on from NC_047098.1 coordinate 20,580,186, forward strand.
TTTTAGCTGACAATTACTCTCTTAATATTGGCTAAATTATTGTTCCAGACCTAGGGATGTAGAGTTGTTATTCTGAATTACCATACTTGGCAATAAGTGACGATATGCAGCAGTATCCTACCTATCCCTTCATCCTTTATTTATAAAATAACTCAATGCTCTGCTGCTGTTAGACTTAATATTCCCTCTGCAGTCCTGCGTGGAGGCTTGTAGCAGGTAATGCGAGGCGATGGCACACAGCCACCAGCCATTCTGCATCTGTCCAACTGTGGGATCTCACTGGGACTAGCATGGGACTGGAACACAACATCTGTTACCACCACAAAGATTGTTGCAATAAAAATCGAGCCTTATGAGACCTAGAAGTTTTGAGGGCAATTTTAAAAAGGTAACGTTCCATGGATAAAACAGTGTTTTATGGGCAGAATTATCTTTTTTTTTTTTGTAATAAAATTGCTCTTGTTAAATATGCAGCTAAACTTTAGAACATATGGTTTATGCGTGTGTAAGTTTATCAAAAAGAGCAGAGGCATTCCTAGGGGTAGGCACGAGAAGTTATTGGTGTTCACATACACACTTTATAAATTCATCCAGGAAATTTGTGTATGCCAAAGAGCAGGGGGTACAGATGCATATAAATTCCCTGGGGTGATTTTCAAAGTGGAAGTACACACATACGCTGTTTTGAAAATTCATTGGTACCTGCACAGGAAAATCCATGCAATCCATGTAATTCTCTAAAGCCTGCCTAAAATTAGGTGCCAGGATAATGTGCATTAATCAGCAATTACAAACACACAGTAAATGATGGCAGAAAATTACACGTGTAATTGCCATTATGGAATACACAATGGCTGATTAAATGCTCACATCCAAATGCTGTTTGTAAGGTGCATAACTGATAAGATTTTATTGTAATAGAACATGCTTGCTCTGCCACAGGGGTGAAGTAGGAGTAAAGTTTCTATCTGAGGATAAATGAAGTAAAAAAAAAAAGTGCTTTACCTTTAAGAAAAAAAGAACTACAGGTCCCATAAGACATAGTGCAGAGGAGGATGGAGTAGCTGTTTCAGAAAGGGGGATGACTCTCTAGAGTAGTCTAGGCCAGTTTTTCTCAACATCTTCAAGCCAAGTATCCCCTAAGTCTAACAAATATCAACCGACTACCCCAGCTCAAGCTCTGCCCCAGTCCTCACCCCCATTCATTTTTCATATACACACAAAATAATCTTATTAATACATAATGGTAACCACAAAATTAAAACCCACACAAAGCACGCTGTATGTAGAGAAAATGTTAATTATCATTTATATTTGGGTTTTTTTTTTCATAACATAACATAAAACTCACTTGTATACCTCAAATACCATTAAGTTCTATGCGGTTCACAAAGACTAGTAATACAAATGAATAAACATCCAATATCTAACTTCTGAAAGATTCCCTAAAAAGATACGTCTTTAAGGCACGTCGAAATTGTTGATACGAATTTGAGAATATGAATATGCGAGTTAAATCTCTAGTTCAACGAGGTCAAGGTAGATGACTTTAAAATATGCAATGTCACCTTAGTAACAACTATAGAAAAATGGACAAATATAGTGCAAAATGTAGACAACAGATATAAATTCTCAAAGCTGGCACATTTCGATCACTAAATTGAAAATAAAATAATTTTTCCTACCTTTGTTGTCTGGTGATTTCATGAGTCTCTGGTTGCACTTCCTTCTGACTGTGCATCCAATATTTCTTTCTTTCTGCCTCCTGCATACTCTCTCCTCTGGACCTTATCCCCTTCCCCAACCAACATCACTCCCTGTCCCTCCATGAGTCCAATTTTTCTTCCTCTCTCTGCCCCTATTACAAAATATCTCCCTCTCTCTTTAAGTGTCCAGGGAGAGCGAGCAAGAGAGATCTCCAGGGTGCATCTCTCCCACCCCCCTCTACTGCCACATCCAGTATTTCTTCCTTTCTCATCCCCTAGATCATGTAGAGCATTATTCACCATTGCCCACCAGCCCCATGCCAATTTCTCCTTCTATCACCCCTCTCCAGCACAATGCCACATCTTTCCCTCCATAACTATTTCCAACATTCCTCCCCCTTGCATCCCCTTCAATCTGTCTCAATGTTCCCTCTCCACCACCACCATATCCAATCATTCTCCCTCTCATCCTTCTATTCCCCATGCATCTCTACCTCACTCCTCTCTCTATGCCCAATTTTCCCCTTTCTTCCTTTTCCCATATACACCAACTCTTTCCCTCACTCACACACATGCCCAACAATCCTCTCTTTCAATTCCCTCCCTATGTCCCAAGTTAGTGTCCCCTTCCTCCTCCCTTCTGTGTCACATATTCATGCCCCTTCCCTTCTTTTTGTGCCCTCCTTTCTCCCTTTGTCCCACAATCATGTCTCCTCTCTCCCTTACTCACTCACTCCCTTCAGGGCCATCCAGCTGGGCTGCTCCTTCCTGCCTTCAGTTGCACAGGGACGCGGGCAGCGGCTCTTACATGCTGTATGTGGCTGACCCACAAGCCTTCCCTCTGATGACAGCTCTGATGTCGGAGAGAAGGGTTCCGAGTCAGCCATGTGCAGCATGCAAGAGCCACTGCTCGTGTCCCTGTGCAACTGAAGGCAAGAAGGAGCAGCCCAGCTGGACAGCCCTGAAGAAGGTAACTGGGATCCCCCATGAACCCAGAAGGCTTCCCTCTGTTGTCAGCTCTGACATCAAAGGGAAGCCTTCTGGGTCGGCTTCGCGGAGGGGGGAATGCACGGGATCCCTGGTGGCAGCAACAGCCATTAAGGAGGGGGGGGTGGAGATCCGTACAGTGCTGCATACCCCAACAAGTGTGTTGAGAAACTCTGGTCTAGTCCATGAGAAAGGACCACTTGCAACAATTATCCCAAAGGAGGGTACAGTTATAGAACCCAGAGCTATGGACAGAGCAACGAAAAGGAACAAGATGATGTTTTTTGTAGTATGAGCTTGAGGAATAATTGAGAGTGTGAAACCAGGGGCATATTTTCCCCCTGGTATCTTCTGTTTATTATTAACAGTTGGGGGTAGAGGATAGTACTGAAGAGCTATTGTGTGTGTTTGGTACTATCCAAGGGAAATGGCTGAGCTGAGCTGTCATAATGAATAAAGAATTGAACCTAGCTTTTGTTCCAAAAGAATAATGAAAAGAAAAGCCTATGTACTACTTGGAGCCGTAAATGCTCAACCCTGAAGTGTGTGTGTGCGATAGGGGGAGAAAGAGGGTTAAATTCTTACCCAGGAGGCCAGGAATTTAATTTGCAAATTTGATGAATTCAACATATTTGCTTTTTACATGGTTTCTCCAGAGGCTTCTCAAGTCACTTCGCAGACTGCTATTCATTTCCACATACAGTTCAAACTCCTCTTATATTATATATCAAATGCATTACCTTTACCTTTATCAGTGACATTAGCCATAAATTAGCAAACCCAAACAGCATAGCCTAGCACACCAGTGTCTGGAGCTAGTGGCCCAGCTATTTCTGCAGTATAATAAAACGGTAAGCCGTGCATGCGCACTTCCTATGCGTGCGTCCGTTTTCCGTGAGCTGCAGCTAGGAAGTGCGCATGCGCGGCTTACGGTCTGGCCTCACGCGAGGCAAGACAAGTGCGCATGCGCGCCCTTCCCTGCTCTCGAGGCGAAAGGCGGTGCAAAGGCAGTGCGGAGCAAAACAGGGGAGCAGGGAAGGGGTACTGCTGGACAGGAGGAGGTAAACGGAAGAGAAAAGGGCTACTGCTGGACAGGGGGAGCAGAAAAGGGGTGCTGCTGGACAGGGGGAGGTAAACGGAAGAGAAAAGGGCTACTGCTGGACAGGGGGAGCAGAAAAGGGGTGCTGCTGGACAGAGGTGAGGTAAAAGGAAGGGAGAAGGGCTACTGCTGGACAGGGGGGAAGAGACAGAAAGAAAAGACAGAAATAAAGGGGGGCAGGGAGAAAGAAAGAAAGAAAGACACATACAGAAAGAGAGAAAGAAATGCCTAAGTCTACACATCTATTCTAGCACCTGTTAATGTAACGGGCTAAAAAACTAGTACAGTATATTTCTTAAGGCCTACTAGCAGGTACAATGTGCATAACTCCAGGATATTTGCTCTAGATTTATGAATTAAAATTGCTAGGTTATTCCTCAATCACAATTACATTCATAAAATGTCTATACAGAGACATTTTTACCCTCCTCTACAATCAGTCTCTCTTGCAGGTCACATCAATTTACATATTGAGAGCATAGGAAAGTTTTGAAAAAATGGTGAAGAGAAATGATAGTGCAGTTGGATATATTAAATCAGTCCCATAGAAAGGTATAGCCTAAAACATGTTGACCTTTATTTGCACATTGAAAAAAATGGGGAAAATCAGTATTCATTTTTAATGAGGCTTTCTTCTCACAGCTTCCTTCCACTGCATTAATTAGTGCTAAAGGTTTAATGGTGCATTATAACGGCAAATAGCAGTTTCACAGCAGTAGCAATTTTTTTTCCCCTACATCTCACCATCTGCTTCCATCTAGAAGCCCGACCAGAGCTGCTCCACAGTGAGATGAGATGCTTGAGTGATTTCATCTTTCCACTGCTGTGACTCAAACCAATGAAACTAGGGCTTAAATCCCATTTCACCCACTGATCCTTCCAGTTATTTTGGGCAAGCCACTTTGGCCTGGATGCACTAAAGACAGTAATACAGACTGGATCGCTGTTGGCCGATTCTAAACTAGCGATCAATGCATTACCAATCATCCCATGCCACTCCCGAGTACCTTCTCAGAGACGTTAGGAGGGGCCTTAGGCATATGAGCCAATCAGGGCCTTAGGCTCTTTCCTCTGTATCCTGGGATACAAGGGGGAGGAGATTAAGCCAATCAGGGAGTGGGCATCCCTCCTGCCTTTTTTTTCGGGGGGGAGGGGGGGTAAGGATGTTTGGGGGGCACCTGGAATGGGAGTGGCCATCCCTCCTAACAATTTTTGTTGGTGATGCGGGGGGGGGGGGGGGGGGGGGGGTAGGAAGAAGTGAGCGTTCCGTCTGCTGTTTTCGCTTTCACGGGGGGCCATTTTGTGGTGCCGGTTCGTCGGGGAGGGAGGGTCGCCATTGGCAGGAGTGTGTGTGCTTTTTTTTTTCTGCTGGGACAGATATTTTGTGTATGTAATACATGCAAAATATCTGTGCCATTGAATAAAATGAAAAAAAAAACAACCCCCCCAAAAAAAACAAAACCAAACCAAACCAGGCAGACCTGTCGGTAACACAGTTACCATCATCAAAAAAGGGGGTATTTTGGATAATAAAGAAATTTTGAAAAAGCTTTTGTTTACACACTAAGAACATAAGAAGTGCCTCTGCCGGGTCAGACCACAGGTCCATCCTGCCCAGCAGTCCGCTCCCGCGGCGGCCCAAACAGGTCAAGACCTGTCTGAATCATCAGAAGGGGCTCCCTTGCCACCTTGGTTTCCCATTTAAGTCCTGCCTTCCTATCGAAGTCCTAGCCCTCCGGTCTTGCACATGCACGACCTGGTTGGTTTATACTCATTACCTGTCAAGATTTATAACTGACTCAATGTAATGTATAACTCCTACTTTATTCAAGACCGTTCATACTCACCCCGGTTTATAAATAAACTCTCCCAAGTGATAAACTAGGAGGTTGAAGTATCATATCAGGTCCTTATCCTGGATTGATAAAGTACCATATAATCATTTACGACAAACCTCCGTCCCACCCTTAACTATAAACTTTATTTGTATCTAACTCAGGTTAAAACTATTGTAATTTATTCTGTTTTCCCCCCGACAGCTAAAACCCCCGTTTTAATTTTTTTGCATAGCCAAGCAATGCTAGTTCATCAATCGCTTGGCTACTTTGCATGGGGTTTTAGCTAATTTGCATGGCTGGATAGGAAAATGGGTGCTTGAGGGGAAAAACACACGGTGAGCCGTTTTGTGAATCGGGCCGATAATAGCGATCGTCGCTATAGTTATGAAAACAGGTTTAGCGATGATTGCTGACTTTAGTGCTTTTAGCCCTTTATCAGCTGTAAGGTTTTTAGGGAAGGGACTTTGCACCTGAACTTTAATAATGTTGTAGGTCACCTTGAACATTATCTAGAAAGGCAAACTCAAAATTAAGAGAAAAAAATGGTACAATTAGCAAGACATAAAAAGCAGAATAACTCATCAGCTTTGAAGCTGTTATGCCACTGAGGGGCTTTAGGGACATCATAAACTAGGGAAACCCCACTGCACATACGAGGGAAGCCCTAATTTCGTATTGTTTATTCTTCTACTTTTAGTGACCTTGTTGAAAGTAGCACCTTTTAATGTAGAACCTTCCACACTTCCTGGGTCCAAAAACATAAATCAAAACTATGTTCTGGGATGGCTGCAAATTGCAAGGGTAATTTTCAAAAATATTTCCTTGGGTAAAAATTATCTTATTTACATGTTGATTTACTTGGATTGAGTGGAGGCATTTCTGGGACCTGGATTGGGAAGCAGCTGTCACTTAGGTGCATCTTTTGAAAATGGACCATCTGTTTGTAAATTAACACTGAAAATTTGCTTATGTAGTTAGATCTGGGATAATGTCAAAGCAGAAATATTAATGTACTTTTGTTTTGAAAATCAGGCAAAGTCTGCACAGCCAAAAGTATGAGCGTATGTTTTCTGTGTGTCCATAGTTAAAAAAAAAATTAACCTATTAGTAATCATTTGCTACTTTGACTTCTTGTATGAATCAAGAAGCCTGCCATTAGAATAGAGGTCTGCACGGGAACAGGGATCGCGGGAATCCCCCCTAACCCATGGGACTCCCACGGGGACCCCCCCTCTGGCCCACGGGACTCCCACGGGGATGGAAGGCTTTTGGAAGCAGGGTTCGTCCATATAATATAATGGACACGTCAGCCTTAGTAAAAGAGGGGGTTTATAAGTTAATTACCTGAACAGAAAACAAAAAAAGGGTTCTACCAAAGAGATTCCACAAGGAAAACAGCAGCGCAAACACAAAAGAAACTGTGGAATTGATGATCCTGTCAGAAGTAATTGCTGTTTTTTTATGGGGACGGGCGGGGATAGAGAAAATTCCTTGTGGGGACGGGTGGGGATGGAGAGGATCCTGGCGGGACGGGTGAGGACGGAGAGGATCCTGGCGGGGATGGGTGGGATTTCTGTCCCCGCGCAACTCTCTACATTAGAACTGTTTTCCTTTTGAGAGTGAACATTTTTCTGAAGTGAGATTCTTAAATTAGCAGTGGCAGCCTATCCTTCAATGTCTGGAGACAAATCCAAGACTTAGAAGAGGACTCCAAGTAGCCTAAGTGCGTTCCCGCCAGGTAAAATCAAAACAGCTCCAGGCCATACCATGAGTAGAAGCACTGGGAACCAGAAGCACAACTGTATTCACTCTGTCATCAAACCCACCCGCTGGTCTGTCACAGACACTAAAAGATGCAATTACCAGAGAGGACACAGAAGTATGCTAGTCTTGCTGTTACCACACAGAAAAGAAAAAGCGTCCATTTAAAATCCACTAACAGTCAAAATAGGGAAACAGAGAAACATGACGGCAGATAAAGGCCAAATGACCCAACCAGTTTGCCCATCTGCAGCATCCACTATCTCCTCCTCTTCCTAAGAGAACCCGTATGCCTGTCCCATGCTTCCTTGAATTCAGACACAGTCTGAAAAGATCAGACATGTGACCATGCTTTCAGTAACAGTAGTGCCATTTATAAACTGAAATATGTAGGAGATGGGAGTTAATAAGCAGGAAACTGGGGCCAAGGGATGAAGAGAGCTGCCAGACAGAAAAACCTTTCTAATATGAACCTCTTTATGTTAAGGACATATAGTACTGCCAATATATTTTTCATCTCCTAATTAAAACAAATCACCCCCAGCTCTGTTTCAGCCCAAGTTCTAATACATCAGAAAGGGACCCTACTTGTTGCTTTGTTCTCCTGTCCTGTAGAGGAATGCATTCAGCGTTGCTCTCAGGTCTTCACTGATCTTCTCCTGCAAGAAAGAAACGCCAGTAGGTAAGCTGGAATAGCTGTGGAGTTTTATTTATGGCACTTTCTGTCAGTATTAATGCAAATATCCTGAATCAATTTGTATAATGTCTAGAATATAAATGGGGGTGGGGTAGGAAGAGGGAAAACATGCAGAACAATCTCCTACCCAGTTACCCTGCAATTAGTTACTTCCTCACCAACTGGCACCTGGGCTGAAGGACTTTTGCTTCTGGAGTTCATGCCACACAAGACAACCATAACCGGGAAGCGTTATGTCAACACAACAATCGCTTTGTGGGTGTCAATTAAGGAGAAAAGATGAGGAAAACTCATAGCAGGCGTGCTGCTGCTTCACGACAATGCACCGGTGCACATATCATGACAATCACAAGATGCCATCCAAGAATATGGGTTTCAGCAGCTGAACCAGCCACCCTACAGTCCTGACCTGGCTCCCTCCCATTATTTCCTGTTTTGGGTTTTGAAGAAATCTCTTTGTGGACAGCAGTTTTCAAGTGATGGAGACGTCAAGGAAGCTGCGACGTCCTGGTTTGAAGGTCAGGCAGAAGAATGCTTTTCCAAGGGGTAAAAGTCATTGCAAGAAAAGTGGATGAGGGGCATGGAACTATCAGGGGACTATACCAGAGTGGTAGAAAGCTGGAACTCTCTTCCGGAGGCTGTTATAGGGGAAAACACCCTCCAGGGATTCAAGACAAAGTTAGACAAGTTCCTGCTGAACAAGAATGTGCGCTGTTAGGGCCAGTCTCGGTTAGGGTGCTGGTCTTTAACCAGAGGGCCGCCGCGTGAGCGGATTGCTGGGCATGATGGACCACTGGTTTGACCCAGCAACGGCCATTCTTATGTTCTTAACATTTTTTTGAAAATTTTTCTTTCCTAATCAGGTAAATTATTGAACGCCACAAAAGCACAGTTACTTACCGTAACAGGTGTTATCCAGGGACAGCAGGCAGATATTCTTAACACATGGGTGACGTCACCGACGGAGCCCTCGGTACGGACCTTTTAACTAGAAGTTTCTAGTTGGCCGCACCGCGCGTGCGCGAGTGCCTTCCCGCCCGACGGAGGAGTGCGTGGTCCCCAGTTAGGATAAGCCAGCTAAGAAGCCAACCCGGGGAGGTGGGTGGGACTTAAGAATATCTGCCTGCTGTCCCTGGATAACACCTGTTACGGTAAGTAACTGTGCTTTATCCCAGGACAAGCAGGCAGCATATTCTTAACACATGGGTGACCTCCAAGCTAACAAAGAGGGAGGAGGGATGGTTGGCCATTAGGAAAATAAATTTTGTAACACAGATTGGCCGAAGTGTCCATCCCGTCTGGAGAATGCATCCAGACAGTAGTGAGTAGTGAACGTGTGAACTGAGGACCAAGTGGCCGCCTTGCAGATTTCCTCGATGGGCGTGGAACGGAGGAAAGCCACAGAAGCAGCCATAGCTCGGACTCTGTGGGCCGTGACAGATCCTTCCAGTGAGAGACCGGCCCGAGCATAACAGAAGGCAATACAGGCAGCAAGCCAATTTGAAAGTGTCCGTTTGGAGACAGGACGGCCCAAACGGTTGGGATCGAAAGACAAAAAGAGCTGAGGGGATGTTCGGTGAGCTCTGGTACGATCAAGGTAGTAAGCAAGGGCACGCTTACAATCCAGCGTGTGCAACGCCTGTTCTCCAGGATGCGAGTGAGGCTTAGGGAAGAAGACGGGAAGCACAATGGACTGGTTGAGGTGAAAAGCTGAGACCACCTTGGGAAGGAATTTAGGGTGGGTACGCAGAACAACCTTGTCATGGTGAAAAACAGTGAACGGTGGGTCGGCAACCAGTGCATGCAGTTCGCTAACCCTCCTGGCAGAGGTGATGGCAATTAGGAAAAGCACCTTCCAGGTAAGAAGCCTGAATGAAGTTGTGGCAAGAGGCTCAAACGGAGGTTTCATAAGGGCAGAGAGAACCACATTCAGGTCCCAGACGACGGGAGGAGGCTTGAGAGGCGGTTTGATGTTGAAGAGCCCTCTCATAAATCTTGAAACCAGAGGATGAGCCGTGAGGGGTTTTCCGAGAATAGGCTCGTGAAACGCAGTGATGGCACTGAGGTGGACTCTGATGGAAGTGGTTTTGAGGCCAGCGTTGGACAGCGAGAGCAAATAGTCCAAGACAGTTTCCACCGCCAAAGAGGTGGGTTCTTGATGATGCCGGAGACACCACGAGGAGAATCTGGTCCACTTCTGATGGTAACATTGAAGAGTGGCCGGTTTCCTGGAGGCGTCCAAAATGAGGCGGACCGGTTGAGATAGATTCTCCGGAGAGGTCAGCCCGAGAGAAACCAAGCTGTCAGGTGGAGGGAAGACAGGTTGGGATGTAGTAGAGACTGATTCTGCTGTGTAAGTAGAGTAGGAAACACAGGAAGAGGAATGGGCTCCCTGGAGCTGAGTTGAAGCAGAAGGGAGAACCAGTGTTGACGAGGCCACCGAGGGGCGATGAGGATCATGGTGGCATTGTCCTTGCGGAGTTTGGACAAGGTCCGCAACATCAAAGGAAGTGGAGGGAAGGCATAGAGGAACCGATCCCTCCAGTCGAGCAGGAATGCATCCGGGGCCAGACGGTGAGGAGAGAAGAGTCTGGAACAGAATTGGGGCAGCTGATGGTTGTGAGGTGCTGCAAAGAGGTCCACCTGCGGAGTGCCCCATCGAGCAAAGATGGAGAGTAGAGTCGGAGGGTCCAACGTCCACTCGTGAGGTTGAAGGATGCGGCTGAGATTGTCGGCCAGAGAGTTCTGTTCGCCCTGGATATAGACCGCCCTGAGAAAGAGATTGCGGTCCGTGGCCCAGGACCAGATGCGCAGAGCCTCCAGACAAAGGGGGCGAGATCCGGTGCCGCCCTGCTTGTTTATGTAGTACATGGCGACTTGATTGTCTGTGCACAGGAGGAGGACTTGAGGACAGAGAAGATGCTGGAAAGCCTTGAGGGCGTAGAATATGGCTCTGAGTTCCAGGAAATTGATGTGATGACGACGCTCCTGTGGGGTCCAAAGTCCCTGGGTGCGTAGATCTCCCAGGTGAGCTCCCCACGCGTAGGGGGACGCATCTGTGGTGATGATCATAGAGTGGGGGGGCAGATGGAAAAGTAGACCCCTGGAAAGATTTGAGGAGTTCAACCACCATTGGAGAGATTGCTGAAGAGATGATGTCACAGAGATGGGATGAGAAAGAAGATCCGTAGTCTGTGACCACTGGTTGGCGAGCGTCCACTGAGGTGTACGAAGGTGGAGACGAGCCAGAGGAAGGACATGCACTGTCGAGGCCATGTGACCCAGGAGGACCATCATCTGTCGAGCAGGAATGGAGGGCTGCATGAGTACCTGACGGCAGAGATGGAGCAGGGTCTGCTTGCGATCGGAGGGGAGAAAAGCCCTCATTAGCGTGGTGTCCAGAACTGCTCCAATGAATTGAAGTCGCTGGGTGGGAAGCAGATGCGACTTGGGGTAGTTGATCTCGAACCCCAGGAGGTGGAGGAGAGAGATGGTGTGATGAGTAGCCTGTAGCACAAGTGGAGACGTAGGTGCTTTCACCAACCAATCGTCCAAATAGGGGAACACCTGGAGGTTGTGAGACCTGAGGAAGGCCGCTACCACTATAAGGCACTTGGTGAAGACCCTGGGTGAGGAGGCGAGGCCGAACGGTAGCACCTTGTACTGATAGTGGTGGTGCAGTACCTGGAATCGCAGGTAGCGGCGAGAATGTTGATTGATGGAGATGTGAGTGTAGGCCTCTTTGAGGTCCAGGGAACATAGCCAGTCGTGTTGAGAAAGAAGAGGATAGAGCGTGGCAAGGGAGAGCATTCTGAACTTCTCCTTGACCAGACACTTGTTGAGGTCCCTGAGATCGAGAATGGGACGGAGGTCTCCCGTCTTTTTGGGTACCAGGAAGTAGCGGGAGTAGAATCCCTGCCCCCTTTGATCTGGAGGTACTTCTTCGATGGCATTGAGAAGGAGGAGGGATTGAACCTCCCTCAGGAGGAGGGGGGTTTGAGATGAGTTTGAAGCAGACTCTACGGGAAGGTTGTCCGGAGGCAGAGTCTGGAAGTTGAGAGAGTAGCCGTGGCGGATGATGTTGAGGACCCACTGGTCCGACGTGATGACTTCCCAACGGCTTGAGAAAATGGTGAGACGACCCCCGATAGGCTGTGGAAGAGGCAGCGAGGGTGGATGACTGGCTATGCCCTGGAGAGAAGAGTCAAAAGGGCTGAGATTGTTTAGCAGGCTGAGGAGGCTTGGAGGGTTGGGTGGCCTGAGACCGAGCCTGGGCATGGTGCTGCTGTTGACGGGGTCGCCGAGATTGTTGGGGAGGCGGATTGAGTGGCCTGGCTGAGAACCTCCGCTGGTAGGATGATTGAGGCCGATAGGGTCGAGCAGGCGGAGCCTTCTTTTTCGGCTTGATTAGGGTGTCCCACCTAGTCTCATGGGCGGAGAGTTTCTGGGTGGTGGAATCCAGTGACTCTCCAAAAAGCTCATCCCCGAGACAGGGGGCGTTGGCCAGGCGGTCCTGGTGGTTGATGTCCAGGTCGGAGACTCTGAGCCAGGCCAAGCGACGCATGGCTACAGCCATGGCAGAGGCCCGAGAGGTGAGCTCGAAGGAGTCGTAGATCGAGCGGACCATATACTTGCGCATTTGGAGAAGGCCAGATATGTGCTGCTGGAATAGCGGGACCTTGCGCTCAGGAAGGTACTTCTGGAGGGCAGACAGCTGTTGGACCAAGTGTTTGAGATAAAAGGAAAAATGGAAGGAATAGTTGTTTGCCCTGTTGGCAAGCATGGCATTTTGGTAAAGCCTCTTGCCAAACTTGTCCATGGTCTTACCTTCTCTGCCAGGAGGGGTAGAGGCATAGACACTGGAGCCCTGAGTCTTTTTTAAGGTGGATTCCACCAGAAGGGACTCATGGGGCAATTGAGATTTGTCGAATCCTGGAATAGGGATGACACGGTAAAGGTTGTCCAGTTTACGGGGAGCTCCCGGTACCGTGAGGGGATTTTCCAAATTTTTGTAGAATGTCTCCCGTAAGATGTCATGTACGGGAAGTTTGAGGAACTCTTTAGGAGGTTGCTCAAAGTCTAAGGCTTCTAAAAAGGCTTGGGACTTTTTGGAGTCAGATTCAAGGGGAAGTGACAGAGCAGCAGACATTTCCCTCAGAAATTTAGAAAAAGAGGACTGCTCAGGTTTAGAGGAGGCATCAGGCGCCGATGGTTCCTCATCAGATGAGGAGGGATCCTCCTCGGTACCGAGAGGAGTCTCCTCCCATAAATCCGGATCCCTGACTTCTGGTGCGTGTCGGGACACCGGGGTGGAGGGTGCGGTGTGGTGAGTTTTGGACAAAGATTTACCAGAGCGCACCGAAACGGCACCAGGGGAGGACGATCGGCGTCGTTCTCGGTCCCGAGAAGAGTGCCGTACCGCCTGGTGCCGAGCAGGATCCACTGTGGTTCGAGAATGAACCACAGGATCATCAGGAAGTTGTTGTGCCGAAAGGATCGGCATCGAGGTGTTTACCGGTACCGAAGGAGTGGACACCGGGGGCTCGGTGCGGGGCTCGGGCCGGTCTGGTACCGGAAGGAGCGGTGCCAGGATAGAGGGTAGCAGTTGTTCAAGCTGTTTCTTCAACTGCTCCTGAAGCTGAGTTTGTAGGATGGCCGAGATACGGTCATCCAGGGGTGGCATCGGAACCGCTTTCTTTTTCTTCGGTTCCTTGGATGCCGCTCCACGCCCCGGCGATGAGGAGGCCGATGACGAGGCACTCACCGTTATCGGGGCGGAGCGTTTACGGGACCGGTGCGATGCCGGTATGGACGGTGTCGTCACCGTAGCTGGAGGGCGCTCGAGGGAAGAGGAAGGCTTCTTAGCCGGCTTACCTGGCGCCAGTGGCGCCGATGCGGGATCGGTCGGTGTCGAGCTGGACGGTGCCGATTTCTGCGGTACCGCCGCTGAGGGTGATGAATCCATCGCCGACTCGGAGCCGAAGAGCAGGGTTTGCTGGATTCTTCGGTTTTTAAGAGTACGTTTTTGTAAAGTGGCACAGCGGGTGCAGGAGTCTGCCCGATGCTCCGGACCCAGGCACTGCAAACACCAATTGTGTGGGTCAGAAACGGAGATCGGGCGTGCACACCGCTGGCACTTCTTAAAACCGACCTGCGGGGGCATGAAGGGGAAGATAGCCTCCGCAAAATCGAAGTCCGAGGCCTGTATAATGGCAACAGGCCCCGCCGGGGCAAAAACGAAAGAAACAATAAAAATCAAAGTTTTTTTTTTTTTTTTTTTTTTTGTAATTGAAAGAAAAAGGAAACCCGGAGGTAGAGGAAGAAAAAAATATAACAAAAGCGCGAGCGGGAAGGCAAAAAGTGATTTCAACGGCCGTTGAAAAAATACACGCGTCTTCTTCGCTCCGCGGAAACGAAGAAACTGGGGACCACGCACTCCTCCGTCGGGCGGGAAGGCACTCGCGCACGCGCGGTGCGGCCAACTAGAAACTTCTAGTTAAAAGGTCCGTACCGAGGGCTCCGTCGGTGACGTCACCCATGTGTTAAGAATATGCTGCCTGCTTGTCCTGGGATAATACATGTTTGCTTCTCATTTTGCCATTAAATACCAGTTGTGATATGGGTTGATCCCTTATATCTTCCTCAGTAGAGACAAAGCAAATAATTAATTTGGTCTTTGTGCTATGGACTTTCTCTAGTGGTCCAACTGATTTATGAGTTTTCCCCCTCCTCACACAGTAAATTCTCTTTATCATCTTCCTTCTGAATGCTTTGCATTTTCCTTGCCAGTGCTTAAGCTGTTTCTCATCTTCTTCATTCAGCTCCTTTTTTTTTCCTTTCCATTTTTGATGGATACTCTTTCAGCTATAACAACGTTTTTCACCTTACCTTTCAAACAGGCTATCATTTGTGCTTCCTTCTGTCTAAAGTGGAATACTTCTGATCTGAACTTCCATTTTAAACAAATGTCCACCCTCAACCTTTGAAACTGCTCCTTTTAGTTTATTTTGAAACCATTTTCTTCATTTGTTATTATCTCATTTTTGAAAGCTAAGTGCAAATGCAGTAAATCTCCTTTGTGACATCCTCAGTCCAGTTATCCACTCCACTACTGTCAAGCAGTCCCAACACTTGCATTTCATATCAAATCCTCTGTTCCAGTAAGGACTAGGTTCAGAATCACTCCCTCTCTTGTTGATTCCTGAAGCAGTCATTTATTTAATCTAGGAGCGTTAACCTTCCTAGCATATCCTGATGTGATATTTAACCAGTCAATATTGGAGTAATTGAAATTAGATTGTTGCTAAATTTGGTAACGTCTCTAATTTCTGTTAATATTTCAATATCTTGTCTATTTATTCTGGCCAGGTGGACAGTGGTTATGCCCCTACAACTATTTTCTTTCCATAAAAATTTATATCCCTTCCCTTAAGTTAGTAGGCCAGTCACTGCAATGACAATAGAGAATGACATGAGGACAAATTTTTCCCCATCTCCGCTGGAACTCATTTTCCCCTCCCGCCGAGTTCTTTTCTTATCCCTGCAAGCTCTGTCCTCATCTGCACAAGACTCAAACCCTTTAAAATCAAGTAGCAACATTCTAGAGCTCAGATTGTGATGTCATAATGCCTCATTCCACCAATGCCTAAGCTCCGTTCTCATCTGCACAAGACTCAAACCCTTTAAAATCATAAGTAGCAACATTCTAGAGCTCAGACTGTGATGTCATAATGCCTCATTCCACCAATGCCTAAGCTCCGTTCTCATCTGCACAAGACTCAAACCCTTTAAAATCATAAGTAGCAACATTCTAGAGCTCAGACTGTGATGTCATAATGCCTCATTCCACCAATGCCTAAGCTCCGTTCTCATCTGCACAAGACTCAAACCCTTTAAAATCATAAGTAGCAACATTCTAGAGCTCAGACTGTGATGTCATAATGCCTCATTCCACCAATGCCTAAGCTCCGTTCTCATCTGCACAAGACTCAAACCCTTTAAAATCATAAGTAGCAACATTCTAGAGCTCAGATTGTGATGTCATAATGCCTCATTCCACCAATGCCTAAGCTCTGTTCTCATCTGCACAAGACTCAAACCCTTTAAAATCATAAGTAGCAACATTCTAGAGCTCAGATTGTGATGTCATAATGCCTCATTCCACCAATGCCTAAGCTCTGTCCTCATCTGCACAAGACTCAAACACTTTAAAAGCATAAGTGTTCAAGGTTTGTGCAGTTAAGACTGAGCTTATAAGAATAGGACAGGGACGGTGACAAAACTTGTGGGAACGGGAAGGGGAAAAATTTGGCCCTGTGTCATTCTTTAAATGACAGGCCTTAACAGGGACCATGCACCAGGATTCCTTCCATTATCCTGCAATTATAGGTCCTATATTCAGTCACTAGGTGTCACCACTGCACGATACTGTAATTAACTTTCCTTTCACCCCAAGTGGCTGTGAGTACTGCATCAACAGCAACCTCTGCTTGAGGAGCAGAAAACCCGAGCCAGGAATCAAATCTAGGACCTTTCATAGCACTATCACTGAGCTACCAGGCTCAACATTTAAAAACAAACTCTTAATAGTATTACAAAAATTTTTTAGCAGTTTAATTTAAGAATTGGGAAGCTCACTGTTTCCATAAATTGCTTGTTGTTTTGAATGTGTCCTTTGGCCATTTGTTAGGTTTATCACTGATTATTTTCTCTCAGGGATATCGTCTCCAAATGGTTAATTTTGTGAATCCTATTGCAGAGAGGTGGATGCATACTGAGGTGGTCTTCAATCTCATTTGCATGAAAGTATGCTAGAATTCACAGGCAAATTGATCTTGGCTGTTGGATGAGGCCCTGTGGGAGAAGCAAGTCCATTTCAACTGATGAGATTTTCTAGTGGATGGTTTTCTGGGCACTAGGAGACCTTCTCTAACTTCTTCGGAGACTGGAATTTTGTCTAACATGCTCTGCTAAATCTCCATGCTGTCAAGAATAAATTGGTTAGGTTGGGATGCAGAAGATGGCCTTGATGTTGTTTTAAGAAGGTTGGTTGATGTCCCTAGTAGAATTGATCTGTGTGGCAAGAAGACATGGAAACCAAACTTCTCTGGGCCATTGATAAGCAATGAAAACGTTATGTGCTCTGCCTCGAAGAATCTTGAGGAGGACTTATGAGATTAGTGGAATGGAGAGGGGAGGAAGCCAAGAAATGGCAAAAGCGTCGCAAAGTATCGTAAACCATACTGGAAGGTCTGGGCATATGGAACAGAAAGCAGCAGACTTCTTATTTAGCTGAGTTGTGAAGAGGTCAATCTATGGCAGTCCTCAGTGCTAGAAGATAGCATGGGCCACCATAGAGTCCAAAGATCATTCATGTGGATCCAGTTTGGGAATAAGCGAGTCTGCAACTTGGTTGTGTTGCCCTGGAAGGTAAGCAGCCTGGATTACCATTGGACTAGAGAAGGCAAGATGTAAAATGTGTGTAGCCTCTCAGCATAGGCCTAGTAATCTTGATCCTCCTCACTGATGACAAAAAATGACAAGTTGTCTGCAGATGAGCATGGTCTCGTTCTGAATCCAGAGTGTGAAAGCCTGCAGAGCATTAAAAGTCTCTCCGAAACTGAAGGAATTTATGTGAAAGCTTTCATCCTGCAGGGACCATTGGCACTGCACATGCAGGTATAACATGTGCGCATCCTGTATCAGCAAGAAACATCAGTCATCAGAGTTATTTGCAGCTATTGAGGCTGAAAAAGTTCATCCAACAGTCAAATATCTGGCTGATGTCACCACTGGAGGAACCTTGTGAGGCAGGCATGATGACAATAGTTTTTGAGAAAGGCTGCCATTTCGGGTTCCAGTGGAGTTTGAAATGCCACTGTAAGAGACATATGTGTAATCTCACTAGCGGGATAATATGAATAGTGGCTGTCATGTGTCCCATCAGATGGAGAACAGTATGAACAGACATCCATTGACTTTAGCAGAGGGTTGCAAAGGATATTCAGTGTTAAAATCTTGCTTGATGCAGATACATTCTTGCTGTTCAAGCATCCAGGTGGGTGCCAATGAGCATCACAAACTGCTGGTATGAGGCAGAAGTTTTTGTGGTTGATCAGGAACTCTGCACCGTAGAGGACTTCAGTAGGCTTTGACCTCATTTTCTAAGTACATCCAACAGACTGCTAAAGCCTGTCGCTTCTATCTCTACATCACCACCAAAATTTGCCCCTTCCTCTCTGAGAACGCTGCTCGGACCCTTGTCCACACTCTGCAACCTCGCGCTTAGGCCCACTGCAATTTACTTCCGACAGGTTTCCCACTGAACCACCTCTCCCCCTGCAATTGGTGCAAAACTCAGCTGCATGACTTATCTACTGCCAACCTTGTTACACTCACCTTACCCATCTCCTCAAATCACTTCACTGGCTCCCTATCCACCTCCCCATACAGTTCAAACTCCTATTACTAACCCACAAGAGTGTTCATGCCGCAGACCCTTAGTATCTCTCCTTATACTCTGTTCCGCAGATAACCTGCTTTTATCTCTACCCTTCTCTACTGCCAATTCCAGACTTTGCTCCTTTCATCTAGCTGCCCCGTATGCCTGGAATAAATTAC
The DNA here is from genome assembly GCF_902459505.1 of Geotrypetes seraphini. Lineage (NCBI taxonomy): Eukaryota > Metazoa > Chordata > Amphibia > Gymnophiona > Dermophiidae > Geotrypetes > Geotrypetes seraphini. Next base: position 20,598,894 of record NC_047098.1, read on the forward strand.
CTGAGTTTGTCTGTCATCCCCCTTTTGTTACCTTGTTTAATAGCAGACTGAAAACCCACCTTTTTGATATAGCCTTCAATCTATAACCCTACTTCCCACCCTAGCCAGTAGATTAATCATCCCCCTAACTGTATCCTCTACCCTGGCATCCTGTTTGTCTGTCTTGTCTTGTTTAGATTGCAAACTCTTTTGAGCAGGGGCTGTCTCCTTCATGACTCTGTACAGTGCTGTGTATGTCTGGTAGTGCTCTTGAAATAACAATAGTAGTGGTACCTCATAAGAGTACCAAGGGCCATGTCCTTTGTTGGTGCTGCGATGAATCAGTTTGCATGAGGCCTCTTCATGAATCAGCTCCCCGGCCACAGAGCGGATTGGATCTGTGACCTTAGTGAATCTCTAGCTCATAGGCCTTTGGTTGATAAAAGCCCTCTCTATAACCTGTAAGTCATCTTTGCTGTACCTTATGGGCATCAAATGAGCAAGTAGTCAGGGCACTGAGATGAGATTAGTCTGATTCCTCTGTTCTTGCAATCTTAATTGTTTTGCTACCACAGCTTGACAACTGCAAATCCTCCAACATTTCCCAGTTAGTGCTGCAAGAAAAAAGTAGCAGGAGGGGAGCAAAGTAAAAAAAATTAGAAACTCAAATTATGTTCAAGTGCTGCTTGTCCATTTGTCCCATGCAGCTGCAAGGAGCTAATCTCTCCTTGCTGAATCACTTAATTATCCAGACATCTGCCATCTCATCTCTCTCTTGCCTGCTGAGGAAAAAATCATCAGGTTAAATGAGAAGGTGGACCAGCTGAGGGGAGGGAGGGGGAAGGGACCCACCAAGACTGTTGTGCTGTTTTTACTTACTGTTGATCGTTTCCGCAGGAATGCATCAGCTTCATCAACGAATAATAAAAGGCTGTAAAGAAGACACAGGAGCTATCACGGCAGCACAGGCAGGGAAGGGAAAACATTCAACTACTGTACAGCTGAGTCGTAGGCCCTGCTGGACTGATCACCACCAGAACTCTTTCTTTGTTCAGGCGGAGTTAAATACCAAAATGTATTCCAAATTTTCAGTGTCAAAAAGGGCCCTTTTACAAAGGTGCATTAGGGCCTTAATGTGTGGAATAGCGTGAGCTAGCCGCTACCGCCTCCTCTTCGGCAGGTGGTAGTTTTTCGGGTAGCGCGCGCTAATCCGGTGCGTGCGCTAAAAACGCTAGCGCACCTTTCTAAAAAGGAGCCCAAAGTGATTGGGCCTAGAATCTGAATTCCTGTCACACCCCCAGACACCCTTTCCAGAGCTGGGCAATCTGCATTACTAAATGCCCCTACACAAACGGCAACATGGGGAAATGTCTGGAAAGCAGTACACTTCCCCCTCCGTATTCGCAAATTCCATATCTACGGATTTGCTTATTCGCGGTTTTAAACGAAAAAAAAAATCACTTTCATTTTTCAGGCTATTTTAAGCCCTGTAAGCCCCCCCCCTTAAACCTTACCTGGTGGTCTAGCGGGTTTTCGGGGCAGGAGCGATCTTCCCACGCTCCTGCCCCGTGCAGATCGCTCACAGGAAATGGCTCAAGAGACTACAGGAGCTCAAGGCAGCCATTTCCTGTGAGCGATCTGCATGGGGCAGGAGCGTGGGAAGATCGCTCCTGCCTGAAAACCCGCTAGACCACCAGGTAAGGCTTAAGGAGAGGCATTCAGGGCTTAAAATAGCCGGGGGGAAGCGGGGGTTAGAGGCAGAACCGGCCCGAATGTTATTTGCGTTTTTTTCATATTCGCGGGCCGGCTCTGCCCTAAACCCCTGCGAATTCGGAGGGGGAAGTGTAGATACTAATACTCTAAGGGCTCCTTTTACAAAAGCGTGTTAGGGCTTTAACGCGCGGAATAGCGCGTGATAAATTTCCGCATGTGCTAGCCGCTACCGCCTCCTCTTGAGCAGGCGGTAGTTTTTCGGGTAGCGTGCGCTAATCTGATGCATACACTAAAAACGCTAGCGCACCTTTGTAAAAGGAGCCTTAAGTATGGCTGTGATGGAAGAGGCTGAGTTGGATTTTTCACCCTAAATATGAAAGTCCAGCTTGCCCTGCGTTTCCTCTGTACAATCACTACTCCTCCACCTCCTGCATCAACACAAGACATGATATCATTGTAAATGATAGATACCTAAAAAATAGTGTTTGAAAGATCTTCTTATGTTGGAGTAGGAATACATATAGTATTGTATTAAATATCAAACCCAATACAATATTATATTTATTCCTACTCCAATTTAAGAAGATTACATTACATTACAGATTTCTATTCCGCCATACCTTGCGGTTTAATGCGGATTACAAAAAGAGTTACAGAAGGAGGGTGACAAAGTTAGATCAAAGATCGTTTCCAAGAGTGGGTCAGGTAGGATCAGGGGTTAGGGAGAGGATGGTAAGAAGGAAGGTATTCGTGTTTTTAAGCCTTATTCAGGGATTTCTTGAAGAGTATAGTTTTTATTTCCTTTCTGAACATCTTGTAGTCTGGGGTTGTTATCAATAGGTTGGAGATTTGGTTATCTAGTTTTGCTGCTTGAGTGGCTAGTAGGCCATCGTATACTTTTTTCCGTTTTACTTCTTTGATTGGGGGGTATGTGAATGGGGTGTGCGTTTTTCTATGCCTGGTAGAGGTAGTTTGGATGATAGATTGGGTTGTCTCCGTTTATAGTTTTAAATAGTATACAATAGAATTTAAATTGTATTCTTTCCTGGATCGGAAGCCAATGTGAATCGATGTATGCCTCTGTAATGTGGTCATGTTTCTTCAATGTGTAGACGAGTCTCAGAGTTGTGTTTTGAATTGTTTGTAGTGGTTTAATCATTATTGCAGGGCAGGGGAGGTAGAGGATGTTGCAGTAGTCCAGTATACTTAGGATTAAAGATTGTACTAAGAGCTGAAATTGTCTGTCAAACACTATTTTTAAGCATATGTCAAGTGAAATGTTTGCCTTTAAATAATTAACCATTGCAAATGATGACAGGTAAAGATCAAAACCAGTTTGCCCAGGTAAGATTCATCATCTTATGGTAGATATACATAATCAATTCCAAAATACAAGTTATTACCAACTCTTTTAAGCCCATGTCTTCCACCCAACCTCTCTTATCTGCCTCCCCCCCAAAATTTATTATAGCAATGGCCTTCCATGCTTTCACAGAGCTCCGATACAATCATATCCATGACTAGGTACAAGAGAATGGATTCAACAAAAATCTCGCCCACAATAAATAATCATAGTAAGGGCAAAATTCACCATATCAAATAATTAACTTAACTCATACATCAATTAAGATGTCTATTATCTGTACTTTTCAAATTTTCAATTCAGTCCCCAAAAAAATCTGGGTATATCATAATGCATATAATACTCAGATTATAGGAGCTCTTATAACATATGTTATTTCAGATTCCCAAACTGGGATCTCAGCTCTAATCATATATACTCCACCCTTAGTTTAAATTTCAGCCTAAATCCTTCCATTACCTCATCCAAATTGATACAATGAACAAATCACACAGTAACAAAAAGTATCATAAGTGTCTATATCAAAACTTTTTCAAAAAATGTCAACCCTTATATCTTTGGAGGTTGACAACAACTGGAACTACTGGGAGTGGTTCAAACTCTTGTCAGCGCTGAAATTGGTGTCAACCTCCAAAGATAAAATAACAATAATAAAAAATAAAATCCCAATGACCTTGAGATCTACAGAGCACTATCCAGTGTACTTTGCAGTTCTTTTGCTCTGCTTCTGCCTGAAACAAATCTGACCCCAGAATATTAAAGTTTCTGCTTGTATTCAGTTTGTTCTTGTAACATATTTAACCTTGGTGAGGCACAGCTGGAAAGGAAACCACCCATGGGAAAGGAAGAGGCTTCTGGCATTGGTTATTCCTGTTTCAATGTAATGGGTAATTAAGCCTGACGACCGAGATTAAAAAAAAAAATGCAGAGTCAATGTGACATCGGTGACTTCATGGCAATGGCCAACAGCAGTGAAAATGTTTTGTTTTTTTTTGTATGCACAAATCCATTTTTTTTAAAATGAGCTTGTTGCATGTAGCCCATTCATCAGGATAGAGGCACTTCAGAAAATGCACAGCGTAATAGTTTTTTATCTAGATGGCTGAGCAATGGTCATCTACAACAGTCTGTATACAAAGGCACAGCTGCAACAGCTCCCCAGGATGGTGCCCTACAGCAACTGGCAGCCATCCCAGGAAAAACAAAATCAGCCTATTTGTACTTGGCAAATCTGCCAAACCAGAAACAGCAGCTAATCTGGGTAACACTACCACAAATTCTAATTCCTATTAAATAAAAAAAAATTCCCAACACAAGCAAAATAAGCTCGTTGTTCCAAAATCTCCACCCAGCAAAGAAAAAGACAAATACAAATTCTTTCTTAGGCACTCAAAAGCATTTATTTTGCAAGTTTCAAATCATAATTTGAGCCACAAATATAGAAACATTGCTGTGATGAATGCAGATGTGGATTGACTCGGACAATCAGAGAAAGAACATGTCCGAACCAATAAGGAGGACCATAAATCAGCAATTAGCTTCCTCCACAGAATGCCCAGACACCATCTAAATATAGTATCTCAACTAAATCAGATTCCTCTAAGCTTATTCCAGGAGATCTCGAGTGGTGAATGGGAGTATGCACACAGAAGGGGTAAAAAAAACCCATTCATTCATTTACCTCTTTGCTGGATTTGTGGCTCAGGGAATATCAGATCTTAGTTTTAGATTTAAATAGTGCCTTGCATGGTACATTCATGGATGACCTTACAGCTCTGGACATGTCAAACCTCGCAGTGAAGCCAGTTTGAAGCCCCTATAGGTTAACATAAGGGATAGACCTGATCTGTGCAATGTTTTAAGTATCAAGAGACTCTAAGCAGGAAGTATGACTTCTGAACTGTGATGAAGCTTTTGCATCTATTTCTACCTATAGTACAAAAATGTCAGGTGATATTTCATCTCTTAAAACGTATATACTGTCCACCTACAACAGTCTACGTACTGTATAGGTGCAAAGCTATAACCTCTCTGGATAGTGCCTTCAGGAAAACTTAGTGCATGCTATGAGCATGGGCGTTTTTACACAAGAATCATCATAATGGGTTAGACCAATTGGATTACTGCAATGTGCTTTATCTTGGGAAAACGAAAGCAAGATGTAGGGCCTTGCAGCTCTTAATGAATTCTGCTGCTAGGTTAATTACTGGTGTTCCTCGAATGACACATGTAACACCTATTAAAAAAAAATTGCAGATGATAACAAAAAATTGGAAGAATTGCGATAGACTGAATCATATTTTTTGGTGGGAATCCCTGTTCTTATTCTATCGATATGAATGTATGAATTCGGAACTAACTGGTCATTGTAAAAACATTAATGAGATTTGGGGCCCATTAGCAGATATTGTAGCCACCAATAGTATAAGCCTTCATCATCAATAGAGTCTTATACACATCTAGGATGGGTGGGAGAGGGGGGGAAAGATATTTCTATTATAATTTGGAAGTTATAAGTGCTGTTTCATTGTACCAATTGTACAGTGGTACCTCGGTTTACGAGTGTACTGGTTTGCGAGTGTTTTGCAAAACGAGCAAAACACTCAGCAAACTTTTGTCTCGTAAACCGAGCACTGCCCCGATAAATGAGCACTCAGCAATTGTGGCCCAGGGGTAAGAACTTGCCTGTGGGTGCTGCACAGCGATTCCAAAGTGTTGCCTTCCTTCCTTGGGGTCCCCATGCGGCTGCCCTCCTGCTTCTGCGATGCCTCTGCCGACCGTCAGCACTCTCCCGGCTCCCATCTAAACTGGCCATCCTGAATGAGCATGCGCGCGACTTCTCTCTCCTCTCCTAAGGCAGCCGCTCCCCCGACAACACGCTCACCACGTACAAGCATGCAGGACGTCCTTGTACATGGTGAGCGTGTTGTCGGGGGAGCGGCTGCCTTAGGAGAGGAGAGAGAAGTCGCGCGCATGCTCATTCAGGATGGCCAGTTTAGATGGGAGCCGGGGAGAGCGTTGACGGACGGCAGAGGCATCGCAGAAGCAGGAGGTCAGCCGCATGGGGACCCCGAGGAAAGAAGGCAACACTTTGGAATCGCTGTGCAGCATCCGCAGGCAAGTTCTCACCCCTGGGCCACCATTGCAAACTTCGGTTGTGGAACGAATCTTCTGAGTTTGCATTAAAGCCTATGGGGAACTTTGCTTTGAAAAACGAGCATTTTGGATTACGAGCATGATCCTGGAACGGATTATGCTCGTAAACCAAGGTACCACTGTATTTTTTATATGCACTTTGTGTATGTTTTAAAATGAATAAAGATTTATAAAAATAAATTGCACTGGCTCCCTATATCACAAAGGGTGCAGTATAAAGCGTTAACCAAGGGCTCCTTTTACTAAGCTGCGATAGCGTTTTTAGCGCGCGCAGAATTTTAGCGCGTGCTAAACCCGCACTACGTGGCTAGAACTAACGCCAGCTCAATGCTGGCGTTAGCATCTAACATGCTAAAACCACTATCGCAGCTTAGTAAAAAGAGCCCCAAGTTCACCAGATTTTGTATTATGTTGCGCCAGTATGTTTGTTTTCAGGAGATGTTTAAGATATGTCGACCAGGGAGAGGTTGAGGTTGGCAGAGGTTAGCGAGTTGAAAGCACACTATGCAGATACTACAGCCTCTACGTTATCAATAGCTGGAGTGAAACTATGGAATGCCTTGCCAGGTCAAATGACATCTTTGTACAGAATGTGCTAGCTTTAAAAGATTATTGAAGACACAGTTATTTGTTGAAGCATTCAAGGAATACAAGATCTAGGGGGCATGCATACTAAATAATAAATTTAAAACAGACCAGAGAACATATTTCCTCATTCAATGTGTCATTAAACTTCGGAAATCATTGTCAGAGAACATGGTAAAAAGTTAGCTTAGCAGGGATTATAAAAAGGTTTGGATAATTTCCTGAATAAAAAAATTCTATCAGTCATTATTAACATGGACTTGGGAAAATCCATGGCTTGTTTCTAGAATAAGTAGCATAAAATCTGTCTACTCTTTTGAGATCTTGCAAAGTTTGTGCTCTGGATTGGCCACTGTTGGAAACAGGATACTGAGCGTGATGGACCTTCAGTCTGTCCCAGTATTGCAAGGCTTATGTTCCTAGGATCTGAAAATACCACAAAAACTGGCAAAAGGAACATCTGTGTTATGAAGTTCTCTGTTTACATCTTCATCCATAGTCTTTTTTTACCAAGAAGCACAACAAAAATTTACAAAACGAAAAAAAAAAATAAAAAATTCCTCAGAGTACAATATAGAGGAACTGATCATCAATAAGATGCTTACCCTCTTCCACTAGTATTTGCCCAGTCAAACGTCTTGTGCATAGCAGTAACACCTTCCCGCCCCATAGGGGCGACATCACCACCTGTCATGATGGCATAGTCCATACCAGAATGCATGGCAAGTTTCTAGGGGAGAAGGATAAAACAAAATAAAATTTCTCTTACTATTGCTTCTCCAACAAACACTCCCATGAGGCATGCTTTAAACAGTGTACAGGTGCTAAATGTCTGTGGCAAGACCACAGCTTGGTACAAATACCGTGTTTCCCCATGTATAGGCTGCGGCCTATACACTGATTTTGCAAACCGGCTTTGTGGGTGTGGCTTAAATGAGGCGGCCTGTCTTACAATAATCATCCTCCCTAGCAGGTAAACACCTCCCTCGCTGGACAGCTGCCGGCTGCCTCCTCCAATCATAATGTGCAGGACAGGAGCAATGTTTTCGATCTTAAGCCTCGCCCCGCACCACTTCCTGAATGGCTGCCGTCATGAGAACTGACGGCAGACATTCAGGAAACGGCGCTGGGTGAGGCCTGAGATCAAAAACATCGCTCCTAACCTGCACAGCGTGATTGGAGGAGGCAGCTGTCCAGCGAGGGAGGTATTTAAAGGGGGGGAAAGATGATGCAGCTTATCTACGATTTTAAAATGTACATTGGGATTTCCTGTGGCCTATACATGGGGAAATACGGTAGTACTTCATCAAATCAACTGAGCAGGAGAATTGCTAACCAGCTTCCAGATTGTTGCTGTACTGCAGAATCTGCAATAAAGATTGCAAACAAGGATGTGGCTTGATTTAGCATAATGGATAATTCTTTTTTATACTCCTTAATCTGTTCACAGTATAGAGCAGGGGTAGGGAACTCCGGTCCTCGAGAACCGTAATCCAGTCGGGTTTTCAGGATTTCCCCAATGAATATGCATTGAAAGCAGTGCATGCAAATAGATCTCATGCATATTCATTGGGGAAATCCTGAAAACCCAACTGGATTACGGCTCTCGAGGACCGGAGTTCCCTACCCCTGGTATAGAGCCTTCCCACTTGCAGCTCCCTGTGACTCTGGGCAAGTCACTTAACCTGCCACTGACTCAGGTGCAAATAAGTACCTGTATACAATATGTCAAACCACTTTGATTATAATCCCATCCTTTTATAAATAAATAAATAAAATTCCAAGTTCTCTGTACTTGGCAAGACATACAACTGTCTGCTGGCTTTGTGCAGAGCTGGGCACACAATCAAAACATTATAATTAAAAAAAAAATTATTTCAATCACACAATTGCACATATTCTCAAGTCCAAGAAAACTGCATCAGGAAAATAACCCCCCCTTTTTTTATTTTAACAAAGCCATGCTAGCGTCTGCCGTGTGGCAAAATCCCCAAAGCCCTTTAAATCCCTATAGATTTCGGGGCACTTACCGCAGTAGCCGGTGAATCACATTTTATAAAAGGAGAGAGGGGAGGGGGGGGGGAGTTAACTGAAATTTACTTAAACACCAGTCAAGTTATGATCTCACTAGAAATCAGACCCTGAAACTAAAGTATATCTATCGTGCCGCGACTTTTTATCACGTGCTAACCCCTGCGCTAGCCGAAAAACTACCGCCTGCTCGAGAGGAGCTGGTAGCGGCTAGCGCGGCTGGCAGTTTAGCACGTGATATTACACGCGTTAAATGGGTGACGCGGCTTCGTAAAAGGAGCCCTTAATTTCAGGGTATATTTAACCAAGAGACACCTAGGCACCCCACTTGTACGTGATTCCTCACACCTATAGAGAATGAGAATTTATGTAACTCTGGGACTTTGTACATTGAAATTGACAGCTGTGATGGCTTTTAAAAAATACAGTGGTACCTTGGTTTACGAGCATAATTCGTTCCAGAAGCATGCTCGTAAACCAAAATACTCGTATATCAAAGCGAGTTTCCCATAGGAAATAATGGAAACTCGCTTTGGTATGTTCCCTCCCCCCGAGGCCAGCGGCACTGCTCTATCCCCCCCCCCCCGAGAACCGGCATTGCTTCCCCTGAAGGCCCCCCTGCGATCCGGCACCCTCCCCTCCGCGATCCGGCACCCCTCCGCCGTGATTCGGCACCCCCCCGACACTTTTTACTGTCACCTTGGCACCGGCATGTCCTGTGCGTTGGTGCCGGTGCCCGAGGTTCGACCTCCTCTTCTTGCTGGACCTTGAGCATCTGCGCATGCTCAAAGCCTGCGAGTTCACATTCTCTCCGAGAATCTCGGAGAGAGCGTGAACTCGCAGGCCTTGAGCATGCGCAGATGCTCAAGGCCCAGCAAGAAGAGGAGGAGGCCGATCTTTGGGCACCGGCACCAATGCACAGGACATGCCGGTGCCGAAGCCCAGATGACAGTAAGAAGCAGCGGGGGAGGGGGGTGCGTGCCGAATCGAGGCGGGGGGGGGGGTGCCGGATCGCGTGGAGCACCGCTCGCAAATCGAGGCATGCTCGGTTTCCGAGGCGCCGATTTTGCAAAATGTTTTGCTCGTCTTGCAAAACACTCGCAAACCGGTGCACTCGTAAACCGAGGTACCACTGTATATTGGACTCATCCGCAGCCCATTCCCATGCATGTTAACCGTTTCACTTTACTGCGAGTGATTATACAAAAAAAAAAAAAATCTTAATTAGAGGCTTACTAAATCAGTGGCCTCCTACAACAATCTGCTGAGAATCCTTATATGAACCTTCTAGTAACAGCAAAAGCAATTAATCAGTAAAGGTTTTGTCATTTGATATCAATTATTTACTAGGTGGGGGACACTCTGCATGCAGAAAGCATATCAAGGAGCTTGTAAAGCCAACTGAAACCATTTCAATTGATTTGGTTACTAGGGGCTGGAAATCTTTTTTTTTACATTTTTATCTTGTAAAAATTTCACACTACCAAAGCCCTCATCTTTAGGGATAAAAAGGAAGGAAGATTTGTGACATTTAAGATTTTGCATCTACTCTACTCAGATCAACCATGAAAATAAGGAAAAGAAGGAGCAAAGAAAAAACTCTGTTAAAACAGTCAATTGCTGATATTCTGGGCTACCAGAACCAAGTCTGCCTTACGGAGGGGTCCTTTTACAAAGGCGCGCTAAGCGTTTTAGCGTGTGTTTAGCGTGCACTAAATGCCAACGCGTCCATAGAATAACATGCATTTAGCGTGTGGTTAGCGCGCGCTAAAAACCATAGCGCACCTTTGTAAAAAGGACTCTGAATGCTCTCTTTAATATACAGTGATGTCAAGTGCAGCTCTAGTCTCAATGGGCAACTGGTTTCCTAAAATGAAATATCTGGGCCTCTCCCAAAAACATTAACACACATCGACAGTTTATCTTCTCCGTCACAGCGCCCCAAACATGGAATTCCCTCCCCATTTATTTAAGGGAAGAGCGCCTTCTTGACAGATTCAAGAACAAGTTAATATGCTTTCTTTTTGAAGATGCATTTTTGACTGTTAGTAAGATAGATTAGGATCTTTTAACAAATTTTATTTTTTTGACTTATTTCAAGTCTTCCGCTTTTACCCTCCCTGTTGTTTTTTCCTTATTTCTCTTATCTACTATCAACAATCGTATTTCTTTCCCCTTTTATCGGTATGTTCTGTCTGGTTAGTCCAAATTTTTTTTTCTGTCCCCCCTGAAATTTGTAATTTTAATTTTTGTACATCGCTTAGAATTTTGAATAAACGATTACCGTATTTTCACGCATATAACGTGCGTGCTATACACGATTTTACAAACCGAGCATAATCATGCGTGTTATATGCGTGAGCGCGTTATACAATTGTTTTCTGTCTTGCTGGTGCCCTCCTCCATCTTCTTGCAGCGTTCGCTGAAAGCCGCAGCAGCGGCTTCCATGCGCCTCCTGCGGTTGGGAAACGTTCCGTCTGACGTCGTGATGTCAGAGGAACACTTCTGGGTCAGCCGCAAGAGGCACATAGGATCCGCTGCCCGCGGCTTTCAGCGAACGATGCAGGAAGATGGAGGAGGGCACCAGCAAGACAGAAAACACCGTATCACACTAGAATGAGGAGCATGCACGGCATACGTGTGGCCGCGCTATACCAAAATTTTCTTACATAAATTCCTTGTTCCCGCGCGCTATACCCGTGTGTGCGTTGTACACGTGTGCGCGTTATATGCGTGAAAATACGGTAATCAAATTTTTTTTTTCCAAATTCTTTATTCATTTTGCATCTTACAACAAGTGCACAATATTACAACATATTAAATTTTTACATATCACTTGAAATTCATTCAATTATGATTTTACATAGATAAATTTATTCCCTCCTCACCCATACTTCCCACAAGTAATTTACTTCAAAGTATCATATACATATTGTATCACTATCTATAAGATCTTAAAAAGAACTTTCTACCCTCCCCCCTCCCCCTACATATAAATACACCAGACAGGTCCTCTCTGCTTAAAGATAATAAAGAAATGTGCTTGCAAATGGGTTAGCAAAATGTTAGGGACAGTTTTGATCAAAAGCATTCAAACTAGATTTAAAGTGGTGGAAGATTAATACAGAATACTGCGAGTTGTCACGCTTACAGCCCAAGTTTGATTCCTGGGTCATGTGTCTGCTCCCAAAACTAGTTAAGATGCCATAGTAGTGATGTTCTCAAACCTGGGGAGTGGGAGGAAAGGACAAGGGGGGGGAGGGTTTCGCCAATGATTCACTGGCTTCATTCACTTGACAAACCTAGGGTCTGTAGAGAACTGTGGTCTGTGGTCCCTGACTGTGTGTGTTGGGCTGAGCTGTGACATATAAAATGGAGAAAAAGCTTTAGGCAGCTGTGAATGAAAGCAATGTAGATTTTTAAAAAGATGTACACCACTTTGTACGATTACTCAAGGAAGCTGTTTATAACTAAATATAACAACTGAGCTGAAAAGGACAAGAGAAAGCTGCTAAGAAAACCTTCTCCTCAAACGGTTTAATGAGCAGAATTATGCAGTGGTATGTGATGAAACCTGGATGAATTATATACCAAAATGAAATTACTTACCTGTAGCTGCTGTTCTCCAAGGACAACAGGGCTTAAATCCTCACATATGGGTGATGTTGCAGTCAGAGTAAGGTATGGAAGGCATTAAACTAAACTAAACCTTACGTTTATATACTGCATCATCTACATAAAGATAGAGCTCGGCACGGTTTACAGGTAAATTCAATGAGAGAAGGACATAATAATAAATTAGAGGTTATGAAGAGGATAGCTAGCTTTACATTTTAAATAGATAGCTTTACGTTTTGGAGAAAAGCCAGGTTTTCAGATGCTTTCGGAATAATTGGAATGAGCCTAGGTTCAGCAGCGGGGCAGGGAGGTTGTTCCAAAGCTCAGTGAATTTGAAGAAAAGGGAGTTCCCTAATTTACCTGAATACATGATCCCTTTTAATGAGGGAAAAGGTAATAAATATACAGTCAATCCTCGGTTTGCGAGTGTTTTGCAAGATGAGCAAAACATTCTTGCAAATTGTGACTCGCAAACCAAGTGTTGACTCCATTTGCGAGCCCTTCCCCCCCCCTGAGAACCGGCATCGCTCCCCCCGCCCGCAAATGCCCCCTGAGAACTGGCATCTCCCCCCCTCCACCTGCTCGCGAACCGGCATCCCCCGCCTGCCCAAACAGAAGCCCTTGCCCCATCTAGCACCGGCACGCAGCATCAACCCACAGGACGTGCCGGTGAACGAAGATCCTGCCTCTTGCCTGGGCTGGGCCTTGAGCATCTGCGCATGCTCAAGGTCTTCTGGCTCTCGCTCTCTCCGCGTATGTTGTAACTCATTTAGGCCACGGAAAACAAGGCCTAAATACCTGTGCCTAACTTGTGTACAGATCAGGTCCTCAACCTGGCAGCTAGGCTTCAATGCTAAGAAATGTAAGGTCATGCACCTCGGAAGCGGAAATCCATGCAGGACGTACTACTTGAACGAAGAAACTTTAACTAGGACTTCAGCAGAACGAGATTTAGGAGTAATCATCAGTGCAGACATGAAAACTGCCAATCAAGTGGCGAAGGCTTCATCTAAGGCAAGGCAGATATTGGGTTGTATCAACAGAAGTTTCGTCAGCCGAAAGCCTGAAGTCATAATGCCATTGTACAGGGCCATGGTGAGACCTCATCTGGAGTACTGTGTGCAATTCTGGAGGCCACATTACAGTAAAGATGTGCGCAGAATTGAATCGGTTCAGCGGATGGCCACCAGGATGATCTCGGGGCTCAAGGGTCTCTCGTACGAAGAGAGACTGAACAAATTGCAGCTCTACACTCTCGAGGAACGTAGGGAGAGGGGAGACATGATCGAAACATTTAAGTACCTCACGGGACGTGTCGAAGTGGAAGATGATATTTTCTTTCTCATGGGACCCTCGGCCACAAGAGGGCACCCGCTCAAACTCAGGGGCGGAAAATTTCATGGCGACACCAGAAAGTATTTCTTCACAGAGAGAGTGGTTGATCATTGGAACAAGCTTCCAGTGCAGGTGATCGAGGCAGACAGCGTGCCAGACTTTAAGAATAAATGGGATACCCATGTGGGAACCCTACGAAGGTCAAGATAAGGAAATTGGGTCATTAGGGCATAGACAGGGGGTGGGTAAGCAGAGTGGGCAGACTTGACGGGTTGTAGCCCTTTTCTGCCGTCATCTTCTATGTTTCTATGATGGGTCATTTGGCCTTTATCTGCCATCATGTTTCTATGTTTCTATAATCAGAAAGTTCTATGACATCACAATGCAGGTGTAAAGAGCCTTAGCCTATAGGAAGAGGAGATGCAAATGTTAAGAGCCTTAGCCAATAGGGAGAGGAGGAGAGAGTGGCTGCTGCAGACACCAGAAAGTATTTCTTCACAGAGAGAGTGGTTGATCATTGGAACAAGCTTCCAGTGCAGGTGATCGAGGCAGACAGCGTGCCAGACTTTAAGAATAAATGGGATATCCATGTGGGATCCCTACGAGGGTCAAGATAAGGAAATTGGGTCATTAGGGTATACACAGGGGGTGGGTAAGCAGAGTGGGCAGACTTGATGGGCTGTAGCCCTTTTCTGCCGTCATCTTCTATGTTTCTATGTTTATAACAGTGTGCCTAACTTTTAGTAATTTCCATAATCTGCTCATACTCCCCCCTTGGCCATGCCCCCCTGTTTAGATTTGCACACTAAAACTGAGTCACAGCGCTTTATAGAATGCGCCTACCAAGTTGTGTGGGTAACTTCTAATTAGTGTCAATTATAAGGTGTTAATTGGCAATTATCGGCACCTATTAAGCCTGAAACAATTGTCCCCGCAGATAACTTATGGCGGTATATATACAGAATTTGGGGAATAATGGTGTGGTTCAGATTTCAGGCACATATGGTGATGATTCATTCAAATGCATCAGTCTTCTCTAAGATGTTGACAGCCTGTATAAACACTGCCAAGTCTAAAAATCAGTGACCTTGGCGCTCGCACAGAGGCTCTCCACAGCGGCTTATGCCAGGAATAGGTGGACAAGTTAATGGTCTGGGTGCTTTACCTCCATTTGCCTTGAAATAGCTGCCTGACAAACAAAGAGTTAAGAGGAGAGCAGGAGCAGTGCAAGACAGATGGTTAAAGAGGCCATCATTTCCCAGGAAAAAGCTAATTCAGATGAAAACAGAACACATACATGTGCGCACACAGACACACATGGGTTTTTACCGCCTCTGAACAGCATTAGTGAATTATGTGCTCCTTATAATAACTTCGTTACAGTAATGTTTCCATTAGCGTAACCTGCTGTTCAGAGATTATTCACTAGATCTAGGAGGCTCTTAGCTTACTCTTGGGAGTTTACACCATTGAAAAACAGTTCAAGGATGTGAAACTTCAGTTAATGTTTCTAAGTGGGGCTGGGGGAGGCGGGATTCACTTCAGTAAGAGCAAGACATCACACAGGGCTGATGTCATCTCTTCACACTAGATAATGAACAGTAACACGGACAGATAATTTTCTACCACCTCCCACCAATACAGATAAATGTTATTAAGAAGAGAAAATGAAAGGGTGGGGGCCTCTGGCGGCAGGTCTTGCACCATCTCTGCCAAGCCAGCCCATAAAAATGGATCTAGAGCAGGGGTAGGCAATTCCGGTCGAGAGCCGAAGCCAGCTCAGGTTTTCAGGATAGCCACAATAAATATGCATGAAATAGATTTGCATCTCAAGGAGGCAGCGCTTGCAAATCCATCTCATACATATTCATTGCAGATATCCTGAAAACCTGATCGGGCTCCTGCTCTCGAGGACTGGAATTGCCTACCCTGATCTAGAGGGAAGCCTCCTGTTCCTCTGCTGGACTTCTAGTACAGGATTGCTGCACAATGGAAACAGGCCAGGTGATCATAACCACAGACAGGTCAGAGAGTGGAGTGGATAACCCTCCCATCAAAAAAAAAACCCCAACAAAACAACAACTAAGCAGCTGTTCTGTCAGAATTCTGGCAGTTTTACCTTGGCAAAGAGCGTCTTTCCAGTGCCAGGAGGCCCATACATAAGGATATTCCTGTACAAGCCTTTGTTCTTTTTCGTGTTTCTCGTTGCAATCGCAATATCTCTGACGCGCTCTTCCAATTTGGGCTATAAGAGAAGCAATACCAATAGTTACAAGTCAGAGACCTCAAACCATAAGATACAAGGTTTAAAGAGCAGTATTACCCAATCTCCTCAGACCTCAGCTTTGCTTGCTACTCTCTGGTCTGCCTGGTTTTGCCCAATGCTATTTTATTTCTCATGATTTCAAAGAGCACAGTCTCCTGGAAACCATAAAAGCATTTTATTTGGTTTTATATGATTTATTAACCATCTATTTAGGTGGTGTATATCAAGGTTAAACTGGAAGTCAGTAAATTAATTTAAGGTGTCGGTCAGTATACCTTAAATATAAATTTACCCTCCCCATATGCCTGTAAGTGATTTGAGAGCAGAGTTTTACATGCTCAAATAGAAGTTCATAAAGTTACTTCAATGTATACATGAAGAGTAGACCATCAAAAGAACTGCATATACATGCATAGGTATTTTAGGGTGGGATTAATATATATGCATGTATCTTACAACCAGTGGCATAGTAAAGGGGGGGAGCAGACCGCCCTGGGAATTATCTTGGTGGGGGTGCCGGCACCTCTCTGCCCCCCCCCCCCCAAATGCCATATTCACGCCCTCCCTTCCCTCCTCCCCGTACCTATGCCTATTTAAATCTTTGCCTGCGTGAGCAAATTCTCTGGCCTGCTGCTCGTGCTGGTCTGGCTCCCCTCTGAAATCACTTCCGAGACGCGGGGCCAGGAAGCGACATCAGAGGGAAAGCCAACGCAAGCAGCGGGCCGGAGAAGCTGCTCAAGCTGGCACATATATGCACCTGTTTTGGGGCAGATATAATTTGTGCAGTAACTTTCCAGGTGTTAGAACTATAAAAACAGGTGCAACCTAGGCACTTCCTTGCATTGGACTTCTGTAATGCTTTCTATTTAGGACTTTTGCAGGTCTGGTTGAAGGCAGACCTTCACTGCTCATGTGCTTTTTGATTCTTCAAATAACCCAACAAAGAAGCTAAATAACTATGTTTTAAATCTGTTTATTGAACTTGAAACATACACACAGGCAGAAATAAGGTGAATATGACCCAAAAGTAATGAATAAACCAGAAAGGGCATTTTTGGACTGCAGGATGTGAGGGTAATATAAGAATTGCCGCTGCTGGGTCAGACCAGTGGTCCATTTGACTTGAACTTTTAGGAGAGACTGCAGTTCAAAAGGTGGCAAATGTTCTCGTCTATTTCTATGTTTCTATGTTCTTCTTTTGGCTAGCACCATAACTAGACAAATTGATGAAATAGAAGGCGTAATTATTAGAGAGTATTAATGAGTCACCATGATATGCAATCCAGGCTGATGAGTCTACCGATGTTGACAACAAGAAAATAATGCTTGCTTTTGTTCGATATATTTTTCAGGAGGATGTGCATGAGGATATGTTATGTACATTATTGTTGCCAACCAACACCACAGCTGCAGAACTTGTCAAGTCTTTGAATGATTACATATCAAGAAAACTGAATTAGTCATTTTGGGTTGGTGTATGTATGGATGGAGCAGCTGCCATGACTGGACAGCTTTCTGGTTTTACTACTCGGATCCAAGAGATCGCGTCTGAACGCGAGTCTATGCACTTTGAGACCAAATATCTGGTCTGGACCAAATTTCTGTTATGCAAATTAACGCTGCCCGGCTATTGGTTATCAGGCTATTGGTTAATACTGTTGCAGCACTTTCTGCCATCAACAAGAACCTATGAACCATAAAGATGAACAGGTAAAGAATCAAGTTAGAAAGGTATGAGATGTGCAGTCATATGTATGAAGGGGTGCTGAAAAGTTCTCAGCCCAACCAAGAAGAGAATGACGTGGATATGGTTATCTGTAAATGTAGTAACATAGAAATTAGTTTCTTCAAATTGTCGCTTAACAAATTATACTCTTTTCGGCTACAGTGGAAAAATAATGCTCAGAATTTAGGAGGCTGGTTGGTTGGTTAGGCTGAGAACTTTTCAGCACCCCCTCGTATGTGTCATCCTTAAGATGGGAGTGAACAAGGACTGATAAGAACATTAATGCAGTCATCTCTGACAAATCCAGTATCTTTACTATAATAAGGGCCCCAGATTCTAAACCCCACTTCCTCCACAAACTACCACATCTGTGTCCATCGTAAGTGAGATTAAGCCGCCACATGAGCGAGAGAAAATGAGAACAATGAAAAATGAATTACAGTGGTGCCTCACACAACGAACTTAATTCGTTCCAGGAGCAAGTTTGTTATGCGAAAAGTTCGTTATGTGAAACGCGTTTTCCCATAACAATACATGTTAAAAAAAATAATTCGTTCTGTAGCATAAAATATGCTAAGATGACATAAAAAAAGATAAATTTTTGGTTATTATTTTTATTTAGATACATCTAAAACATAATTGTTTTTTAAAACAACACACATTTTTTAAATTTAAAGACAGACTAAGTAGAGTCTAATTTTACAGTGAGAGAGGGCAGAGTCTCAGCGGCAAAAACTGGGACTTAACTGTTCATTTTTTTTTTTTTTCTACCGTGTTTCCCCGATGATAAGGCAGGGCCATCAAATAAGACAGCCCCCCCTTTTTAGAAAAAAATGTAAAATAAGGCACCCCCCCCCGCAAATAAGCCACCCACCGATACCTGCGCTTACCCGAATCGGGTGGTACGGTGGGTGACTCCGTGTGGTCCCTGGCACCCCCGACACGATCGGGGCAAGAGGGAGCTCAAGCCCTCTTGCCCCCCCGACTCCCCGACACGATCGGGGCAAGAGGGAGCTCAAGCCCTCTTGCCCCCCCGACTCCCCGACACGATCGGGGCAAAAGGGAGCTCAAGCCCTCTTGCCCCCCCGACTCCCCGACACGATCGGGGCAAGAGGGAGCTCAAGCCCTCTTGCCCCCCCGACTCCCCGACACGATCGGGGCAAAAGGGAGCTCAAGCCCTCTTGCCCCCCCGACTCCCCGACACGATCGGGGCAAAAGGGAGCCCAAGCCCTCTTGCCCCGCCGATTCCCCAACTCCCCGACAATATCGGGCCAGGAGGGAGCCCAAGTCCTCCTGGCCACGGCGACCCCCTAACCCCACCCTGCACTACATTACGGGCAGGAGGGATCCCAGGCCCTCCTGCCCTCGACGCAAACCCCCCCTCCCCCCAACGACCGCCCCCCCCCAAGAACCTCCGACCGCCCCTCCAGCCGACCCGCGACCCCCCTGGCCGACCCCCACGACACCCCCAACCCCCTTCCCCGTACCTTTCTGTAGTTGGCCAGACAGACGGGAGGCAAACCCGCCTGTCCGGCAGGCAGCCAACGACGGAATGAGGCCGGATTGGCCCATCCGTCCCAAAGCTCCGCCTACTGGTGGGGCCTAAGGCGCCTGGGCCAATCAGAATAGGCCCGGGAGCCTTAGGTCCCTCCTGGGGGCAGGGCCTGAGGCACATGGTTGGGTTGGGCCCATGTGCCTCAGGCCCCGCCCCCAGGAGGGACCTAAGGCTCCCGGGCCTATTCTGATTGGCCCAGGCGCCTTAGGCCCCACCAGTAGGCGGAGCTTTGGGACAGATGGGCCAATCCGGCCTCATTCCGTCGTTGGCTGCCTGCCGGACAGGCGGGTTTGGCTCCCGTCTGTCCGGCCAACTACAGAAAGGTACGGGGAAGGGGGTTGGGGGTGTCGTGGGGGTCGGCCAGGGGGGTCGCGGGTCGGCTGGAGGGGCGGTCGGAGGTTCTTGGGGGGGGGCGGTCGTTGGGGGGGGGGAGGGTTTGCGTCGAGGGCAGGAGGGCCTGGGATCCTTCCTGCCCGTAATGTAGTGCAGGGTGGGGTTAGGGGGTCGCCGTGGCCAGGAGGACTTGGGCTCCCTCCTGGCCCGATATTGTCGGGGAGTTGGGGAATCGGCGGGGCAAGAGGGCTTGGGCTCCCTTTTGCCCCGATCGTGTCGGGGAGTCGGGGGGGCAAGAGGGAGCCAGGCGGAGAGAGGGCAGTTAAGCGCAGTGCCTGCGCGGAAGGATGCAGCTCGGGCGACTTCGTTGTGTGAAACGAAGTTCGTTGTAGGGAGCAAGACATAAAGTTCGTTGTGTGTAGCGTTCGCTGTGCGAGGCGTTCGTTATGCGAGGCACCACTGTAATCATCTCTGCAGATATGGATCAAATGCCCCAAGTACATAACTGGCTTCGAATTGGTTTTTATCCTTCAGTGCTTATGTTTCTACTGCATGACAGCAGATCAAATTTGAGAGACAGCCTTTGGGCTTCTAATATAACCTTCAAGCATCGTAGGTTATAGGAAAAGGTAAAAAAAATGATGCACTTACACTAAGGACAACTCCTTCCAGGGCATCTTCAGGCTTGCTAAGAAGTCGCTTGCTGACCTAGTGAAGATAACAGCATGAAAAATTAGCCCCAGATGTCTGGAAATTCCCTTCATCCAGAGTTGTTATCTCAGCTCCACAGCAAAACAAGTGACAGTAATGAGGAAAGAAGGGTACAGAAGACAGGGCTTAAGATGCATTCTTCTGTTTCTGTTTAGACACCAGAGAAAATGACACTAAATTTAAACTTCTTGAGATGGCAGAACAGCAAAGAAATTAAGGCCCACACTGTAAACCTAATATGCTGACTTGATTCCCCTAACCACCATTCACTACATGACCTGTACAAGTCATGCTCAAGCTCTTTGGCAGGGGGGGGGGAAGATACATTGGAATCAGAACTGTCTAGCAGAGGGGTGGGCAACTCCGGTCCTCGAGGGCCAGAATCCAGTAGGGTTTTCAGGATTTCCTTAATGAATATGCTTGAGATCTATTTGAATGCACTGCTTTCAATTGAGGAAATCCTGAAAACCTGACTGGATTCCGGCCCTCAAGGACCGGAGTTGCCCACCCCTGGTCTAGCATAACACATTGCACTGATGAAATATATGGGGCTGACCCAGTTGACAATGTCTTACGGCTGGACCTGACACTCCCCCCTCATGTGCTGAAGGATGGAAGTATTATTGAATAATAATAATGAGCATGCAAAGCAGCAGCTGGTAATACTGAAGACAGACAAGAGCCTGGATCCTTTTCTCAGCTAGAAAATGACACGGAGACTGGGACCTGCGATAAATTGCAGATAAATTTAAAAGTAAACTAAAAACTTTCCTTTTTAATGACGCCTTCATAATCTAACTATCTTTTAATTGACCTTTTAATAATCATGAGAATCTCTTAATAGTTATTCTTTCAAGTCTCACTTTCAATTTTTATCTTCCTTTCAAATTTTATCTTATTAAATTATTATCATTACCCTCTCCTTATGTGCCTCCCCTATATGTTTATTTAACCTTTATTTAAATTGTAACTTCTAACCTATATTTTCCTTTTGTTTCCAGTTTTGTCATATTTGTCATTAACCCTGTTAGTATTATCTACTATGATTTTATTTTTATATTGTAATTTTTATTATTATGTATATCGCTTCGAATTTAGATGAAGCGATTAATCAAATCTGTATTAAACTTGAAACTTGAATGGGGGAAAAAAACCCTAGTAAGTTTACCGTGGGTGTGGGAGCAAAGCTTTTTACCGCCCTGCAGGAGTGGTTAAAAGCATTGCTCCTGCGGTAAAAAATGTAATTGCCCTCTTTGCCTCTTCCTTCTGCCGAACCAGAAGGAGGGACTCAGAAGGAAGGCCCCAAAGCAGGCCTATGAAGTTTTTTCTTCAGTCACTAAAGCTTCTAAGATACTGATAGGCGTGAGGAAGAAGGGGAGGTAGGGAAGGAGGCATAAAGGAGTCACAGGGTTGTTTTTTTTTTTCTTTTTTAACCAAGGGGGAAAGGTGTACTGGTGCTGCTGAACTTGTAAAGGGGGGGGGGGGGGCCTGCTTGGGCTGCTGGACCCATGGGGGTGGGGGTGCTGACTGACTTATGTGCTGTTGCCATCAACCCCGGGACCTGCAGATGCAGTAGCAAGTACAATATTTATTTCTGGAGTTTGTCTGCATGGCTCTGGAAGAAAAACCTGGCATACAGGTGTTTCAAACAGAACTCAGGTACTTCAAGAGCTGGGATGGCTCTACGTGACTCTTCTTGAAGTCCAAATCATCCCAAGTTCTTCAGAAATTGGACCACTCTCAAGACTGCCAATTCACCCTCTTCCTTGGATTGGGGGGGGGGGGGGGAACCTATCAGCCAATTGTCCAAATATGGGTGTACTTGAATCCCTGCCTTATGTAGGCGCGCTGCTACCACCACCATCACCTTGGTAAGGGTATGAGGCGCTGTGGGAAGGCCAAAGGGGAGAATAAAGAATTGGAACTGCAAGTACCTCCTGTGAGCCAAAAAAAATTGAATGTGGAGAAAGGCCTCCATAAAATCAAGGGAGGCAAGAAATTCTCCAGGTGCCACTGCCACAATGACTGAATGAATGGTCTCCATGAAGAAGCATGGTACTTTCAGCGCAGCATTGACAGACTTGAGGTCCAGAAATGGCCTCCAGTCTGAGACTCTCTTTGGCACTATGAAGTATATGAAATAGTTGCCTGATCCCGAGTCTTCTTCTGGAACTGGCTCTATGGCATGGAGAGCCTTTGCACCATTACCCGGACTCTGAGGGCTCTCTCTGGCCAGCCAGCCGGAATCTTTAAAGAAGTCTAGAAGAGGGGCACACAGAACTCGATCTTGTAACCTTCTCAAACAACTTTCAGGACCCAATGATCTGCACCTATCTATGCCCAGACTATCCAGTAAGCCAACAAACTGCCCCCTATTTGGGGGTACAGCTGCTGGCCTAGCGTCATTGCACTCTCTTGGAGGCTGGAGAGGAGTAAGAGCCAGAGGCTTGCTGCATTCTGCCGTGATCCCTGAAAAGATCTGTGTTGCTCTCTTTGAGAGTCTTGACAATTCCTACATCCCAAATTCCAAGCCGCCCAGGGTCTGCTGTCCAGCAAGGCTTTAGGGTGACAGTCTAACACCAGCCACCAGATCATCCAGACTATTTCCAAATAGCACCTGCCCCTTGAAGAGAAGCCTACTGAGTGTGGCCTTAGAAAACGAGTCTCCTGCCCATCGTCTGATCCAAAGAATCCATCATGTGGAGAAAGAATAGGCGGATTCTTTGCTCATGACTCTTAAGATGCCATACAGAGCATCTGCTACATAATTCACTCCAAAAATGATCGTCTGCCTCTAAGGTTGGGCTCTGGAATACAAGTACCAGGTACATTTTAGTAGCTTTTCATAAAGCTTCATCAGCACAAAAAAAGTTTGCCTGCCACGAAAGAGTTATGCTACACTGCAGTTTTTAGTGTCATTTCCAGAATAAGCAGCAAGAGATATTTACCTTGATAGGATGCTTAAGGACCTCTAGTGCAGTGAGGCGTGATGTCTCTCTCACCAGAGAGGGTTTTCCCAAACGGGCTTCTATATATCTTCCTGCAACTCCTGTGGCATTCTTGGCAGTATATATGCCCACTGCCAGCAGTGTTAATCCTGCCACCTAAAAAGCAAGGACACTCAAGGTGAGTATGCCCTAACAAGATGGATGCACTGTGAAATCTCCCTTCCATCTCTGCAAATTACTTTCTGAAAAGCCAGCTATATGGATAGTTGCAGATTTACCTTCAAGTCAGCATGGCTTGCTAGCAAATGTCCAGAATCAAGAATTACAAAATGGAATGGGAGCGACCCTCTCTATAAAACCTATATGTACTTGTATGATCGTTACCAGTCCTGAAATCTGAACATACTTGCGAGGGAGGAGGATTTCAAAATCAGGTCATTGCTCTGCTGTAGCGAAACAGAGGAAAATTCTTGCTGTTCACTTAAGTAAGGATTTATGGCATTACATTTACCACAGAAAAAGCAAACTTGTTATCTGATAAATCAAGGCAGGTTGGAGGAGTCAAACCCTGTAGCATTATGTAACTGAACATACTTCCACATCTTTGATTTAATAACCTAAGCACTTGTTCTTTTCTGCAATTAAATAGTTACCCAAGCAGAGGATGCTCTTGCTGTGTCACTTTCTCTATTAGAAAACATATTTCCCATTTGGAAACTCGTTTTCCTCCACCGGTGCATGAAGTAAATCACAGCAGATGAGAAAAAAACAAACATTCTAGAATTCACAATGGGAACTACAGCTGGCCCAAGGGAATTTGCCATCCTGCACCCTTCACCAAGGGGCAACTTGGGACACTCCATCAACTCTCCATAGTTCAGCATCTCTGCTTCTATACTACTTATCACTTATATAGCGCTGAAAGGTGTAAGCAGCGCTGTACATTTTGATATTTATAGACAGTCCCTGCCCGGAAGAGCTTACAATCTAACTTGGACAGACATGACATAGAGGGGAGTAGGGGATACAGAACCCAAGGTGAGAGGAGTTAGGAGTCGAAAGCACTCTCAAAGAGGTGGGCTTTAAAAACGGGCCTTGAACACTGCCAGAGTCTGAGTCCATCGTAGGGATTCACCAGAGGAAATGAAAGGTGAAAGTGACTTGCCTGATTTCCCTGCTTCTCAGTTACCCATTTTCAGGAGGTACTTTTTTTGTTCAATTCTATTTTTGAATTTACATCCTAATTCATTGTGCTATTTAAAATCAGCACTACAGGTTCCATAGTGCACCAGTACAGGGATTTCAGAAATCCAGGACCAGCTTGAAATCCTCCGTCCTGGGACCGGGTTACTTGGCAGCTTTTCAGCTCTGTTAAGCCACTCCATTTGAAGCATGTCTCCATGTTCATTCAGACTATTATTATTGCCATGCTCACAGCTAGATGCTGCACTTTTCCTGGCAAGAACATACTGTATTTATTTTATACTTCCCCAGAGTCACACGGAGCTGCAGTGGGAATCAAACCCATTAAAAAAAACCCCCAACAAAAAACAGGCACAAGGGTATAAAATGATCACAGCAAAAAACAAAACAAAAACCCTTGAACTCCTAACACTTTGAAAGGGCTTTTAAAGAAACCAACTCTAAGAAGAGGAAAAGCCTCCTATGCCATTCTGCTGCATCATATTCTGTGATAACAGATTATTACCGGGGAGAAACCACATAGGCATAAAAACCCATTCTCCATGAAATTTTACATTAGAGTTTATCAAAACTAGTTGTATGGGTAGAATTCAGGGGTGTCAAAGTCCCTCCTCGAGGGCCGGAATCCAGTCGGGTTTTCAGGATTTCCCCAATGAATATGCCTGAGATCTATTTGCATGCACTGCTTTCAATACATATTCATTGGGGAAATCCTGAAAACCCGACTGGATTGTGGCCCTTGAGGACCGACTTTGACACCTGTGGGCTAGATAATATCTGGATGTCCAAGTCTGGAGATTTTTTATGAGGATCTGACGGACACTCTGCCGAGATAAGTGAACATTTTCTTGAGCGTTTTGAAGGAGCTTATTGAGTGCCTGATGTTTGATTAACATTTTTCGATAGTACCGATATGGTTAAAATTACACTATCATAATAAGAACATATAACTAATTTTGATAAACTCTAATGTAAAATTTCATGGAGAGGAGGCTTTTATGCCTGAGGTTTCTCTGCAAAAATAATCTGTTAGCATAGAATATGATGCAGCAGATTGGAGTATAAGGCTTTTCCTCCTCTTCTTAAGAGTTGGTTTCTTTAGAAGCCCTTTCAAGGCATTAGGAATCAAACCCATTTCCCCAGGATTTCAGGCCACCAAACTAACCACTAGGCCAGTGGTTCCCAACCCTGTCCTGGAGGACCCCCAGACCAGTCGGGTTTTCAGGATAACCCTAATGAATATGCATGGAGAAGATTTGCATGCCTGACACCTGCATTATATGCAGATCTCTCATATGCATATTCATTAGGGCTATCCTGAAAACCCAACTGGCCTGGGGGTCCTCCAGGACAGGGTTAGGAACTACTGCACTAGGCTACTCCTCCACATCAAGCTCTCCTGCTGTGAAAAAGCAGGACAGGAAAGGGAAGACAAAATGGCTGCCGTTCCTTCCAATGGCATCAGAACCACAGGTCCCAACTCTTTAGTGCAGGGACAGTGGCTGACAGCTCTCATGACTGATAGATTCTAGCACCAATCGTATGGCTCTCACTTCCAAATGTTTTATTAGCTAGATCAGGAGTAGGCAATTCTGGTCCTCGAGAGCCACAAGCAGTTCAGGTTTTTAGGATATCCACAATGAATATATACGAGATGGATTTGCATGCACAGCCTCCTTGAGATGCAAATCTATCTCATGCATATTTATTGTGAGAATCCTGAAAACCTGACCTGCCTGTGGCTCTTGAGTACCGGGATTAACTACCCCTGGACTAGATACTTGTCCCTGATAAATGAGTTCCTCAGCTATATAAGCTTGCATCTCCTGTCATTACCATTGGATTATGGGCCTCAAATTCCGTGCCCTTTATCAAGTTTTCTGAACTTTAGTGTTATATCTTGTGCCTCCCAGACCCTTCAAGGGCATCTCCTGGACTACTGTGTAGAAAATGTTTGGAACTCTCAAGAAATCTGAACAGTGACAGGTAAGAGCTCTTCTTTGCAAAAGACCTGGTCCTCCCCAACTATCTGTGCTTCCTCTTCCTAGGAGTCAGAGTAAGGTACCTCTATTCACTTTGGAAGCAATGCCATGCTCCAATGGTACCACTGATTGCAGACTGGGAACCCCAGTCTTCTAGGACCTATAGGTACAGTCTCTTGGACAAAATAGGTTCCTCTGAACATCTGGGTCCAGATTGAGAATCCCAGGTCTGCTGCATCCCATCATTTTGCTATTAAAACGGTTGTATGTGAAAGCAATACACAGTCAATGGAAAACATGTCCCCTGTTCCTAGGAATTCTCTCAAGGACCTCCCCAGGGCAATGGAGTTTTTAGTAGCTCTTTTTTAAAACCAGACTGGGGTTTGAAATATCAGGAAAGACAGGAAGTAAAATGGCCACCATTTCAGTGCTTTCCTTGTAATGATCCAAGCTCTGCATGAGCATGTCATTATTTTCTCCCTTTGGAACCAAAGACTGCTCCGCTGTCTCTGGTTGACCTCAATCTGGGCTCTCCTCACGCTCGAACTATCCTACTGTATTGCCACAACAGGAATCCACACTGTCCTGAGCGTCCTTAGTGAGTGTTCCTGTGTAATTGGTGATTGGAGCACTCTGCCAAGTCCTCCATTCATTGCTGCAAAAGGATAAAATCTGCTGGTTCAACACTGCCAAAACAGTGGCCAAATTGGGGCACAGTCATCCTGACTTCATATCTTTGAGCTCCTCCTGGGGATTCAAGGCCAGAACACACTGGTTGCCAGCCTTCTTCCTACTTGGTGCCTATCACTGTCTCTTAGCTTCTAAAAGGTATAAATCTAGCCTATGCTATTATTTTGTGGGGAGGATGAGTAAAGGAAATATCAGATGGCTGAAAATCCAGGAAAAAGAGAGGGACCCAAAGGGTCTCCTTTGTGGCTCCTTGATTCATTCCTTCCTTCCAACTTAACTGGTTACCAGTTCTCCAACCGATCCAGGAGATAGCCACACCCAACCAGACCAGTACAGCATTCCCAACACCATCTACTGGAGACAGATGAATACTGACGAGTTTGGACAGCGGGTGAACAGATCTTGCAATCAATTATTCTTTCTCTCTTATCAGCTGGCTGACAGACAGCCCACTGGGGTTCTGGAAGATGAGGAAGACCCTTTGCTCCTGCGCTGCGACTTTACAGGCCTGAACTGGAGTACAAATTCGGCACTATGAAGAGTGGTTTTACTTTTAATTTTTCTATGCAAAAACCATATACCTCTTACTGTGTCAGGAATTTGATTAATTTGAGAAAATTGGGAATACACTATTGTGCTACGACTGGCTCACTCAATCACTTATCCTTTTATCAATAACTATCAAGGCTGCCCTATGGGCTCAGTTTTGAATTGAGGAATAACTGCTTACAGAGATCAGCAGGATATAGTTTGATTGCTGCACTGAGCAAAACACTAAACTCCTGCCCCACCATTTCCTACTGATATGGAGCAGCTGCTCTCTCTTGCAACCAAAGCATGTCTAGTCACAGCCACATGCGTTTCAAGTTGAGCTTGTTCCCACATATGTTTTGCACTTTTGCTTAGCACAACTACAGAATTAGAAACTTTCTCAAAAGCAAATGAAGAATATATTGGCACTATACCGTGACATTTTGCACTGGCGGCACTGCCAAACACTGGGCTTTATTCTCACTTACGTGTGTTATGCAGTTAACGGATGAATTACAATGTTATGTGTATGCATGGAGTGACAATGCTATTGCACAGTCTGTTATGGGGTATGAAATTAGCAGAGGATGGGGTATGCATTCTACCTTGCCGTGAACGCACAATACTATACTGCAATGATTTAAGTGCACCATACTACCTAACTAATGCATGGTTGTGGCAGTGTGTCCTAGTGTGTCCGGCTAGTCTTGTGGAGCAAAATGGCCTGAATTATCAGGAACAATCAGCACACATTACTCAAACACTTAACATAAAGTTTTTTTTATTGGGTTGCCTCACATTTAATACAATAATATCACTGTGGCTTACTTCAGACAGGCAGTAATGAGTTATTCCTTTCCCTTAGCTTCAAGAGGCAGCGTTCAGTTTCCCCAAGCTTTTGCCCTAGACCAGGGGTGTCAAAGTCCCTCCTCGAGGGCCGTAATCCAGTCGGGTTTTCAGGATTTCCCCAATGAATATGCATTGAAAGCAGTGCCTGCACATAGATCTCATGCATATTCATTGGGGAAATCCTGAAAACCCGACTAGATTCCGGCCCTCGAGGACCGACTTTGACACCTGTGCCCTAGACCATGTATAGGAAAACTGGGAGTTCCCCTCTCTCTCTCTCTCTCTCTCTCTCTCTCTCTCTCTCAGGGAGCTCTTCCCTTGGGACCTCCCTCTACTAGGTTCTCTCTGAATCATTTAACTCTGGGCAGAAGCACTCCTTGCCTGAGTTCTGCCCTTCTGACTCAGCAGTGAGCTCTAAAGTGCAAGGCACTTTAGGATCTGTAGTCTTTTTCCAAATTGACCAACACCCTCTGCTGCCCAGTACCATAAGTGCACTCTTAACCCTTTCAGGACCATAAGGATCGTAGGCCAATTTTTGTGGTTTTGACGACATTTTTATGGTAAAAAGGGCTTGCAGATGCCAAAAAATTGATTTTTTTTTGTGAAATATCATAATTTTTATTAAAAAAAAATCACACTTCTGGCTTATGGACAGTGTGGCAAGTGAATCTTCTCGTCAATCTAGCAACGACGCTAATGAATGAATGTCGGAACCAGTTTGTTTACATAAAGGCAGTATCATATGGAATCCGTACATATCAAATTTAGAACTGTAGACTATCCCAATCAAAATTGATAGGATTTTAAAGTTATGGGACAAATATGTCCCTTGGTCCTGAAAGGGTTAAAGGAGGGAAAACCCCTGAATCTGTCACAATAGTAAAGAATTTTTCTATACTGTAACTGACATGCTGGAAACGCCTCCAAGCTCTGCACTTAGCCCTTGTTAATTTTGCAACTACAGCATGGGCCTCTAAATCCTGGTTGAGGCATACCCCAAGAACCCTGAAACACCCTCCTGATCCCCTCTGCAGCTGCCCCTAAAAGACTGACCTTTGAAAAGGAAGCAGACTACTGACAACTTGCAAGGAAGATACTTGTGTCCTAGGAAGTGAACATTCACTTGGGTCCTATCCTCTGGGAACCTTAGTCTCCCCTAAGTCCTTCACAGTCTTTTCCAGAGGTTCATGGTTTCTCCTTAAAAAAACGCTCACTAAGAAAATGTTTTCAAGGCTACATCCAACATCTAATTTTACAACCAAAATATGCATTAAGTGCAACCTCCCCCCAAAAAAACCCACCTTTACTATAACTTAGTTAACAGGCCGCTAAATTTCTCTAACGCTGTATGAGCAGAACACACAAAAAGACCAGCCAGCTTAGGCTGTCACATTTGAAATGTATAAAGGCCTAGAAGAGTGTATATACGGATTCATCCTCAACAGTGGATTATCAGATAACTGCTATGGTTAACAGACCGATTAGTATTCTTAGAAATTTGTGCTAATTAAGGGATTAGTCTTTTATGAATCATTTTAAAAAGGATAGAATTAGGGGTCTTTACCCCTCTCCTGGATTATTACAGTATCTTGTTGGGCTTCCGGATGTGGCAGATGCTCAGTTGCAAATAGTATAAAACACGGCAAAAGGTTGATTTTTTTTTTAGAGCGTCCAGGTAAGATAGTGCCACCTCAAATAACGTTTAATTGGAAAGACTGTTCTAGACTGAATTGTAGTTTTTGGTGGAACTCAGTATGCCATATGTACAAGATGGAAAGATTACTTGCAGTACAGAAGGGTCATTTTAAAAGGTTTCAGGAGGTGTGGAGGCCATTAATTGAATATTATAATGATTAAGGTTTATTCTTTTTCCTTATGTGATAATTTGTAGAAATGGGGGGAGGGGGGATAGGATATTCTAAATAAATAGCTGTATATTTTAATTGATTAATGCACATAAGAAATATAATATGTATGTATGAATAGAAAAGGGAAAGGGGTAAATTTATTGGAAATATATTGTTATGGAATTTTAAGTGATATATGTAATATGATGAGTCATATTTGTTGTGCACTTAATTTATATGATAAAATGAACAAAGATTTTGAGAAAGGAAGGGTGGGGGGGAGGGATAGGTTAATATAAGATTAATTGTAATATAGAGGAGGGATATCTAGGTATGTATATGAATGGATAGATTATTTTATTGTTATGGGGAGGGATGGGAGGTGGGTGAGGGAAATTAAACTATGTATAATAACATTGTTTAAGAATATCAAGTGAGTTATGTGAGTTATTTGTAATAATATTGTACACTTGTTGAAAGAAATAAAATGAATAAAGATTAAAAAAAAAAAAAAAAGATAGTGCCACCTCATATGAAAAGACATTGCACCAATTACTTCTTGTTTTCTTTTAAAAATTGGCAAGGCTTTGTGCCTGCTTATATGATGAATCTGATGCACTATTGCATTCCTGGATGTCATTTAAGGTCTGCTGCTGCTTTGGACTTGTTATGTCTGCATCTAAGTAATTTTGATTAAACAGAACAACAAGGAAGACCATAATGGGGTTTGTTCCAGACCACCGGAACTCATTTCCATTATTATTTTGAATAAGAGCTCAGAAAACTTGGTTGCTTCAAAAAAATGTAGTTGATTTTAATAGCTTTTACTTTTGTTTGTAACTGTTACTTCTGGTTTTATCCATTTTATGTAATCACGTCTTGAGCTTTGCATTTTGAGTTGGTGTAAAAATGTAAGAATTTGAATGAAGCTGTTCAGTGGCATACTTTGACCCAGTACAGTATGGGAGCTGCATGCGTCAGAGGTGTTGGGGGGGGGGGAGGGGGGAAGACGAGGTCTCCAAATTCAAGTTTTCAAGTTCATTAGTTTTCTATCCCACCAATCAGATAACCATCTAGGATGTTTAACCAGGTGATGAAAGGAGTTAGTCCTGACACCGAAGACATGATGGAGAGGCTGCTTGGCAGATCCACTCCCACAGCTTCTGTATCATTATGAGGTTCAGTATTTAAGAATTTAATACTATAACCTGTGGGGGTCCAAATCGTTTTTAAAAATTCTCAAAAACTATTTGGAGAACAACGGATTTGGATCTATCCAGATGTCTCAAAAGTTACTCAAGAGCGAAGGAAAGATTTCCTTTCCCTGCGTCAAGAAACTCTTAAATTGGGGGCTACGTTCCTTTTAGCTTCCCCCTGTAAATGTCTGGTGAGGTATTTGGGAATTAAGTACATACAGTCAAACCTCGGTTTACGAGTAACCCGGTTTGCGAGTGCTTTGCAAGACGAGCAAAACACTCGGCAAACTTTTGACTCGTAAACCGAGCATTGACTCGATTTGCGAGCCCCCACCCGACCCGACCGCGGGAACCAATAGTATTGCTCCCCCCGAGGCCACCGGCGCTTCTATCACCTCTTCCCCCCCCTCCCCGACTGGCCCTGTCCTTACCCCTGCACCGCCGGTGATAAAAGTGCCTGCCGCCGGTCTGCTGCTGAGCCTTGAGCATCTGCGAATGCTCAAGGCCTTCTGGATCTCACCCTCTCCGAGATGCTCAAGGCTCAGCAGCAGACAGGCGGCAGGCACTTTTATCACCGGCGGTGCAGGGGTAAGGACAGGGCCAGTCGGGGAGGGGGGGGGGAGAAGAGGCGATAGCAGCGCCGGTGGCCTCGGGTGGAGCATGGGAGTCGGGGTGCGTCTGGCAGGAGTGAGCCAGCATTTGAGAATCCCAGCAGAGAGGGTAGTGGCATCCATGGGGAGGGGGGGCAGCGTCCGGGAGCGGCAGAGCCAACAGTGTCCAGTCGGGCTCTGTTGCTGCGGCGGTGTTTGCTTAGCCAGCACCACCCGCAGTGAAAGGCAGCCAACAGCAGCAGAGGAGGAGAACTGGAGGAGCCGCGTGGATGGGTCTGTGGCAGACGCAGCGGTGGAGGCGTCCCTAATGGTAATTAAGTTTTTGGGGATGTGGAACGAATTGTTCAAGTTTCCATTATCTTCTATGGGGAAAGTTGCTTTGATATATGAGTGTTTTAGTTTAAGAGCATGCTTCTGGAACGAATTATGCTCTTAAACCAAGGTACCACTGTATTTTTTTCTCCAGACCACTTGAGGGAGTTCCTAAAAGTCAAAAAGATCATTAAGGACTGATTAAGAATGGACTATAATTAGATGGTAACCGTGCTACACTAAGCTTTTTCCTTTTAATTTACTCTTTAATTAATTATCTCCGATATTAGGTGATTGTCACACCCCCTACATTGTGGTCTAAGGAAGGGATAACTTTATATTTGTTAAGTTTCTGTATAATTGGTAAAATTTGTTTCTTTCTCTGTGTTGCATGGAACAAGATTTATTCTTGTGAATTGAAGTGAAAATCTAATAAAACTAAAAAAAACACAACCCAAACCTGCGGGGGTCTCTGTGGCAGAAGAGCAGCCCTCTCGCTCCTGCTCCTCGCAGCTGCCTTCTAAAGTAGCTGTCGTGACCTCCCATAGCATTTCCTGTAGTACTGCGAGATGCCGCAAAGAGGTCGCGGCAACTATTTTAAAAAAGCAGCCGCAAGGAGGCAGGAGCGAGAGGCTGCGTTTCTGCTACAAAGGCTCCCGCTGGACCACTAGGTACCTCGGTAGGCCAAGGGGTGGGGTGGGGAAGAGATTAAAGGGTCAGGGCCTGGAGAGAACCTTGATTGTGGCAGGGAAGGGAGGGGAGGAATGAGAGGTACAGAGACCTGCAAGGGATTGAGGGGAGAGAACCTACACTTTGAGGCTCTTTGTAAATCTTGGGCCAAACGTTTTGGATAAATTGGCTCTTTGCTTTAAAAAGGTTGCTGACCCCTGGCCTAGGACATCATCAGTTTTATTCATATTAGCAACACTGTGGATGAATAGCGTGTCTTTTCAATTTTTTTTTTTTTATACTGGTTGCTACCAAGCCACTAAAGGTCAGTCACTGGATCAAAGTTGGCATTAAGGACATAATTCTTTTTAATGCCCAAACTAGCTGTATGTGCTAATTTTAAAAATATCACTAACATTTAGGACTCACTTTCATAGTGCTTCCAAAGCAAGCTCAAGCTCCACGACATGCCTTTCTTTCTAAATTCTAGCCTCTATTTTGATTGTGCATATATAGAGGAAGTGAATGTCATGCATAGCTCGGAAGGTCAAAGGTAGCAGAACTGAAAGAATTCAAAGCACAAGATGCAAGGTCACCACTGCATGCATGGGGGAAGGGGATATTTGAGAAGCACAAAGAGCAGACAAGGGCATGACTGACTCAACATTAAATTGTGGGAAACCATATGGTGCATGAATGTTTTGAAGAGCTTTAATCAAGAGAAGAAAGCTGTACAGCAGTAATTCAGTAACCAAACTGAGTTTGGCATTCACAGGCTGCAGCAATAACCTGTGCATTAAGCATGATAATGAGGGGGGAAACAAATCTGGCAAGTCTGGCAAGCAGTGCCAAACACCAGGAAAGAACTTCCCTCCATTCCCTACAGTGATCTGTTTACATTTACCAAACAGGTTTCATTTATGAGAAGTAGTAAAATCTTCACTTCAAATCTACCTGATTCTCTAGCATTCGTCTGGAACTTATTATAGCAAGTTAGATCTGTAAGTCATAAGCTAATGATAGTCAGGGCATGTTCATGTATTTTCATGACGTCACAAGAATTTATATACACAATCTCAATTTTGCATACATAAAATTAACTCATCTGTGAAGATAAAAAATGTTATATACCCCCCAAATAGATACAGTAGAGAAAGATTTTTGCAGTTAATGTCTGGTAACTGCAAAACCTCAGCATAAGCCCTGGCAAGTTAGATGCAAAGCATCGATAAAAAAAGCTAAACAAGAATATGAAGAAAAACTTACCAAAGAGGCAAAAACTCATAGTAACAATTTTTTTTAGGTACATCAAAAGTAGAAAACCTGCGAGGAAATCCATGGGACCCTTAATAATAATAATAATAATAACAGTTTATATACCGCAATACCGTGAAGTTCTATGCGGTTTACAAAAGATTAAGTAAGGTTCAAACTGATTGAACTTAAAAGGGGAGGAAGAAAGAGAGTTGGTGGGACAGGAAATCTATTTTTGAGGATAGAGAGATTAATAGGATATGGTGATCAAGGACTAAAAGGTGTGCTCAGGGAGGATAAAGCCATAGCGGAGAGACTGAATGAATTCTTTACTTCGTTCTTTACAGAAGAAGATGTAAGAAATCTACCTGATGAAAATCAAAAGGAACTGCAGGCGAAATGTACAAGATGCAGGCTATGTTTATTATATCAAATATCAACGTGGTTAAATATTACCACCCTTCAAACAAACCCAAGGACCCGACACGGTCCGTGTTTCGATAAACACGCTTTCTTCAGGGGTCCAGGGTTGTTAAGGTTTGACTTAACCGCAAATATAAAAAAAGATAGTAAACATAGGCCTGTAAAAGCGCCCCGACAAACTCAGCAAAAAACTTCCACCAGAAATGGTTTTCAAGGGTGATGGAGGTGGAGGAATTGAAAGAAATCTCAGTGAACCTGGAAGACGTACTAAGCCAAATTGACAAGTTAAAGAGTGATAGATCCCAGGGTACTGAAAGAACTCAAACACGAATTTGCAATCTGTCGTTAAAATCAGCTTAGTACCTGAAGACTGGAGGGTGGATAATGTTACACTGATTTTTAAAAAGGGTTCCAGTGGAGATACAGGAAATTACAGACCAGTAAGCCTGACATCGGTGCCGGGCAAAATAGTGGAAATGATTATAAAAAATAAATTTTGGAACATATGGACAAACATGATTTAACGAGACAGAGTCAACATGGGTTCAGCCGATGGAGGTCTTGTCCCACCAATTTGCTTGACTTCTTTGAAGGTGTGAATAAAGGCGAGCCAGCTGATGTAGTATACAGTATCTAGATTTCCAGAAGGTTTTTAACGAGGCGGGGAGAGCGTGAACTCAAAGGCCTTGAGCATGCGCAGATGCTCAAGGCCCAGCAAAGAAGAGGACACAGATCTTCGGGCACTGGCACCAGCATGTCCTGTGCGTTGGTGCCGGTGGCCAGATGGGGGTAAACAGCGTGTTCGGGTGGGTGCTGGGGGATTTCAGATCACGGAGGGTGTGTGTGTGTGCAATGCTGGTTCTCGGGGGGGGGAGGGAAGAGCAGCGCCGCTGGCCTCGGGGGATAGGAGTGGGTGGGAACGTATCAAATGAGTTTCCCTTAGTTCCTATGGGAAAACTCGTTTTGATATACGAGTATTTTGGTTTACAAGCATGCTTCTGGAATGAATTATGCTCATAAACCAAGGTACCACTGTATATCTATATCTATCTATATATAGTGACACTAAAAAAGTTCAAAGAGCGAGTAAGATGATAAAGGGGTTGGAAAGCCTCTCATATGAGGAAGACTAAAGAGGTTAGGGCTCTTCAGCTTGTTAAAGAGACGGCTGAGGGGAGATATGATCGAATCCTACAAAATCCTGAGTGGTATAGAACGGGTACAAGTGGATCGATTTACAAAGACTAGGGGACACTTGAATTTACAGGAAATATTTTTCACTCGGGGAATAGTTAAGCTCTGAAATGCATTGCCAGAGGATGTGGTAAGAGCAATTAATGCAGCTGGTTTTAAAAAAGTTTCAGACAAGTTCCTGGAGGAAAAGTCCATAGTCTGCTGTTGAGACAGATGTGGGACTGTAGCATGGAATGCTGCTATTATTTGGGTTTTTGCCAGGTATTCGTGACTTGGGTTGGCCTTCGCGAAGACAGGATACTGGGCTAGATGGACCATTGGTCTGACCCAGTAAGGCTACTCTTATGTTCTTATGGATGCTCCCTACAGTTACAAAACAACAAGAAAATTGACCCTGGTCCCTCCACAGAGGGTCATATCGAAGAAGCAAAGAAATCGTGGAGAGTCGATGTCGAAGATGAAGGTTTTATTCAAACAAATAAATAATCCGCATAAAAATGTCTAGGGCCTGAATCTCTGGGAAACATATGGACCCAACACGGTCCATGTTTCGACAATGTAGTCTTCTTCAGGGATCCCTATGTGGTCCTAAAAGCTTGTTCCCTACAGTTTCCCATTCAGTTAACATGAAGACACTATGGTTACTGTTCCCGTAATGCAGCAAACATAATACAGTTATTCACACCTATTTAGATATCATTAAGTTCTATGTCATGCCGCATACCATAATTACCATTACTTTATAACTGTAAGGCACAGTCCCCATCCATTGTGTCTCACTCCATATTAACTGTGAGTGCAGCATAATGAGCTAAAGCCTTGCAGATGTTCTGAAAATTTCAAGTGTTTTTGTGTTTTCCAGCTACAACAGTTTCTTATGTATTTCTAAGAAAAGGATTTGGACAACAAAACCCATAAGGACCTGCTCCAAACTCTTTTGCATTGAGTAGGTTCCACATAGGCCTCCTCCTCCCTACAGTATCTACTCCTAGATAATGCCTTGTAAGTACATTCTGTGAATAAAGATAGGATCCCAAAGTCACTTTAAAAAGGATGTCAGCATCTTATCACAAGGTTTAAAGATTGCCGGTACATATTGCAAGGATTGAATTATCTACTTTCTTTGCTGATATACAGAGCCTCAACTGGCACCATTTAAATAGTTTCAGAACTAAGTGAAATTTTGTCCTTATCTCTTAGAAGCTCATAAGCTTTTTTTCCCTTCTTAAGACAAGATCCAAGTGTCCATATGCCTTTTCTTTACTGCCAGGACATTTAATAGAAAAATTATTTTAAACATTGGATTATATCCTAAGAACAAATTTAATAGCATCTATGAATTTACCCCCTCCCCCTTTACAAAGCCGCATTAGGCTTTTTTCCTAATGCAAGCCACAGAGGTATTAGCTCTGACGCTCGTAGGTTCAGCAGCCCCAGTCTTTCAAAAATGTTGGCTTCTAAACTCTAAAAAGCTTGATTCTATTGCTAAGTTTTCCTTTGTTTTTGTAAGATTAGCCAGCTGGTTAGAGCAACGACTGAGAAGCTAAGATTCCAAGTTCACCATCTTTGGTAACACTCTTTGTGATCTCAGGCAAATCACCATGTACAGTAGAATGTAAGCGCTTTTGATCACAAATATATTATACCTGAATTCCAAGAATGCTCTAATACAGTGTTCTTCAACCTTTTTACACCTATGGACCGCTAGAAATAAAAGAATTATTTTGTGGTCCGGCATCGGTCCACGGACCGGCAGTTGAAGAATACTGGGCTAAGTCGTGGGCCAGACTCCACCCATCTCTACCCAGTCTACACCCCAGACCCTGCCCCCTTAATAGTACTAATTGTAACACTATTTTTTCCATTCATTTTTCATAGATACACACAATATAATCTTATTAACAACACATAATGGTTAACCACAAAATTAAACTACACAAAGCACACTGACAGCAGATATAAATTCTAAAAATTGACATAATTCAATCACTAAATTCAAAAATAAAATCATTCCCTCCCTACCTTTGTTGTCTCCCTCCCTCTATGCTATGCCTTACCTTGTGACCTGCTCCCGCCTGGCCATTTTATGCTGCTCCCGGTGTTATCTTCAGGCTGGCTCCCTCTTCCTCACTAATGCAGTGCACAAAGCTGCGGGCAGCGGCTCCTTGCACTTCTCGCACCTCATCTGGAAGCCTTCACTCTGACACGACGTCAAAGAGAAGGTTTCCGGTTCAGGCGCATGACGCACGTAGAAGCCGCTGCCCCGTGGCTTTGTGCACTGAATCAGTGAGGAAGAGGGAGCCGGCTCGAAGATAACGCCGCACTGTGGACTGGAGGTTGAAGAACACTGTTTTGGGCCTGATGCACATGCTGGCCCTGTGGACCGACAGGAAATTTCTGTGGACCGGCACAGGTCCACGACTGGTGGTTGAAGAACACTGCTCTAATACACCTTGTGGGATCATTTGGAAAAGCAAGCTAAAAATCCAACTTATTTTCTAGTGAAATCAATTTTTATTGAACAGAGAAATAAAACACAGCAAAAGGTACAGGTCTAGCCAAAAATATACAACTCCCCCAACTCATCCCCCATTCCCAAACCCCTTCCCCCCGCCCCCCAGCCAAATGCAACCATCAAAAGTAAGGAACAACAAGATGAAAATCCAGCAACAGGCAGAAAATCAACCCTGAATCATTGGAGAAGCCCAGACGATATAGTCTAAAACACCTTGCAAACAGAGCCCTTTACTCTGATGAGCCCTGAGAAGAAAAGGCAAGGCCTCCCCCCCAAAAAAAACAAAACCCCAAACAACAAAGAGCAACAAAACACAGCACCATTAACGAAAAATAAGCAACCAAAAGAAAAGAGAAGAAACCATATCCAACTTATTTTTAAATGATTAATTATGGAATATGATTCATCTAGAGTAAATTAACACTTGCATAGATGGAACTTTTTATACTGAATGTCATTAAAAATGAACCTTGAAATTTTTAGTTTGTCCAATACAATTAATAAAGGTATTTTTGGATTTGGGATTTAGCTCATGCCTTTCTCAGCAGTAGCTCAAGATGAGTTACCTGCTGCACCTGAATGCTTGTTTCTGTCCCTGGAGAACGTACAATCTTAAGTTTGTATCTGATGTAGAAAGATGGTTAAGTGGCTTGCCCAAGATCACAGTGGCATATCAACTTCAAAAGTCAAAAATAAGAAATCCACTGTAGAATTCAGCCAGCCATTAATATTGTATTCTTTTTATTATCTTTTAAATCACACTTTCTCTCACCAGCACAGGGTAGGAAAAGCTTAGAAATAAGGGTAGTTAGTATACTAAGATACTTTCTGTTCCCTAATCTTTAATCACAGCCATAAAATCTTTCCCCTATTTTTCTTACTATATATGCCACTTTCTGTAATTGTTCAAAAGTTCCAAAAAACATATAAATGTATCTGGCAATATACGAGAGAAAGTTCCCCTTAGCTTTAAATCATCTACATAGCAGCTTGTCTTAAAAGTCTGTAAAAAGATCTTACTTGAGAATGCCATGCAATTTTGTATTAACTCCGATGCAGTCAGTGTTTCGAAGCTCTCTTGCCGTTGCGTCAGGGATACTTATCCACAATGAATAATAATAATAACAGTTTATATACCGCAATACCGTTAAGTTCTATGCGGTTTACAGAAGATTAGTGGAGAGTGGAGTACAAGTTGAGTTGACGTACAAGTTGAGTTAACTTAAGGGATGTGGGAACAATGGGGAGAAAGGGCAAGAGAGGGGAAGGAGGGAAGTGGGTCAGCTGTCTAGGTATTTCAGGAATAGGTGAGTTTTGAGGCGTTTCCTGAATACCTCATAAGTGGTGGGCAATAGGAGTTGTTCTAGGTCTTTACCCCATAGAGCAGCCTGATGTGAGAGAAGATGCTCATGGTGTTTTTTTAGTTTGCATCCTCTAACCGGGGGAGAAACGAAGTGCAAGTGGGAGCTTCTCTTGTGTTTGTTGGCTGAGAAGGAGAATAGGTCAGTGATGTATTTAGGGGTTAGACCGTAGAAAACTTTAAAACAGAGGCAGGCGAACTTAAACTTTACACGAGCTTCCATCGGCAGTAACAGTTTTAACATATCATGCTGATTTTAAATAGACGCTGACAGAGCCTGGTACTCAGCCTGCTTAATGGTTAGGCCAGTAGGCCGAGGACTAAGGAAGCAAGGTTCATCCTACCGCAGCTTCTTGTGACCTTGGGTACATCATTTAACCTGCTGCCGCCTCAGATACAAACATAGATTGTGAGGCTTCCAAAGACAGAGCAATACCTAGTGTACCTGAATATGACTCCCCTTGAGCTGCTGCTACTACTCTGAAAATGCATTAGCCAAATCCTAATAGCAAAATCAATCAATAGGCTACTCCTCGACAAAATATAATAATGGGTCTAGCAAGTGGCACTAATGATAATATTTCTATGCAAAATTAAACATCCACAGGCTGCTTGAAAAATCATTCTTGTGCATGCAGATGATACAAGTTCCAGGGTTGTGCTACTGCTGCATGTCGCTTGCTGCATGCCCATAACCTTATGCTTGTAGTGCCATCTAGTGTTGGAGATGCAGCTTTACACTTGCACCAAAGCACTGGGTATACTGCAGAGGAATCCTTTTGTCTGCAGTGTGCTTAGTGTGGAAAACAACATCTTTCACAAGTTGTACATTCTTTTGCCTGCTGATTTTTCATTCATTTATTCTAAAACGACATATATATATCTTAAAAATCCCAGTACACAAATCAACATGCATTAGCACAATATTTATTTTATGGTAGCAGAATAGCATCAGAATTGGGATTCTAACACAATGCATCAAATTGCATGCACTTAGACTTGAGGTTGCGTATGGGGTTAAGATTCAAAGATCGGTTGGATGGGCCATTTGGCCTTTATCTGCCATCATGTTTCTATGTTTCTTTGCACACTCTGAGTTGTAGATTTCAGGATGCAGGAGGAATGTATGGCAAACAGAGAAACAAAAAAAGCAAATAGAAACATGATGGCAGATAAAGGCCAAATGGTCCATTCAGTCTGCCCATCCGCAGTAACTATTATCTCTTCATCTCTCTAAAAGATCCCAAGTGCCTATCCCAGGCTTTCTTGAATTCAGACACAGTCTGTCTCGCCACCTCTTCCAGGAGACTGTTCCACGCATCTACCACCCTTCCTGCTTAGCCTTCAAGATCCTACATGGCGTCCTTCCTCCCGTTATCCCACTCTTTTGGAATTCCTCAAAACCACACTCCACCAGACCCTCCCAAAAACTGAAACTATCATTCCCCTCTATAAAAGGTATATCCCGCGCAGGAAAACTTGGAACATCTCTCCCCTTTAGAACCACAGAACTCTGGAACAACCTCTCATCCCCACTCAGAAACTCAAGCTCCTTCCAATCCTTCCACAAACACTTGAAAACTTGGCTCTTTGCAAAAATCTAATCACCTCCCATTCTCCAGTATTCTGTCCCTCTCTTTCCTCTTAGTCCCTCTCCTTTATCCCTTATTGTTGTTCCTTTCCTCATAACTCTGTAAACTGTGCCGAGCTCTGCGCTTGCGGAGATGGCGTGGTATACAAACCTAAGGTTTAGTTTAGTTTAGTTAGTTTAAAAAAGTATTTCCTTAGATTACTCCTATGTCTTCTCATTTCAGAGCTTCCTTTCAAATGAAAGACTCAACTCGTGCGCATTTACGCCAGGTAGGAACTTAATTGTCTCTATCATATCGCCCCTCTGCCGCCTTTCCTCCAAAGTATACATATTGAGATTTTAAGTCTGTCCCCATATGCCTAATGACGAAGACCACACACCATTTTAGTAGCCTTCCTCTGGACTGACTCCATCCTTTTTATATCTTTTTAAAGTGCAGTCTTCAGAATTGTATACAATATTCTTAATGAGGTCTCATTACCTCCTTCTTCCTACTGACCATACCTCTCCCTATGCACCCTAGCATCCTTCTAGCTTTCGCCGTCACCTTTTCACCTTTGCCCATCTTAAGATCATCACTTATAATCACACCTAAGTCTTGCTCTTCTGTCATGCATATAAGTTCTTCACCCCCTAAATTTACCGTTTCCTCGGGTTTTTGCAGCCCAAATGCATAACCTTGCATTTCTTAGTATTAAATTTTAGCTGCCAAATTTCAGACCATTTCTCAAGTCTATCCATTCTGCCCTTCCACAGCATCCACTATCTCCTCCTCTCCTTAAGATATCCCATGTGCCCATCCCATGCTTTCTTGAATTCAGACACAGTCTCTGTCTCCATCACCTCTTCTGGGAGACTATTCCATGCATCTACCACCTGTTCTGTAAAAAAGAATTTCCTTAGATTACTCCCGAGCCTATCACCTCTATGCCCTTTCACTCTGAAGTTTCCTTTCAATTGAAAAGACTCGCCTCATGCATATTTATGTCACGTAGGTATTTAAACGTCTCTCTCTCACCTCTCTCATATTTCTTCCAAAGTATACATATTGAGATCAAGTCTGTCCTCGTACGCCTTATGACGTAGATAATCTACCATTTTAGTTGCATATCAGGTCATCCGTGTAGTATTGGACAAGGATCTGAAAAGTGGTGAAGCAATGATCACATGGGCGCTTCTACGAGTTTTCATTTTGAGCCCTCCCATAAGATCCCATCTCCAGTTCCCAGTGGGCCAATCCGACCCGACAACAACACAGTGCAGCTGATAAAGCTGCACACTTTGCTCTAATTAACCAGTCATCAAAAATATGGGTGGACCAATTTATCTTGCTTTTGCAGTGTGACAACTACCACCATCATCTCGGTGAAAGTCCTTAGAGCCACCACCATTCTGAAGGAAAAACAGGAATGGAAAGTCATTTCCCAAAATCAAGAAATGCAGGTGCCTGCGATTCTCTACCTGAATAGGAATATAAAAGATAAGCCTTTGTGAGATCCAGAAAGGTAAGAAACTTCCCTTGACAGATGGAAACCTTTTGGTCAGTGATGATGGCCATCCAGAAGCATGGAATCTGTAAGACCTTGTTTGCTTGTTTCAAATCCAAAAAAAAAAAAATCAGACAGAACATAGCCTCCTTCTTGGCACTGCAAAATGAGTCACATATGGGGGGATCACTACTAGGGGTAAGTAACCTTGAAAGAGACCTGGGAGTGATGGTAGACACAACACTGAAGGCGTCGGCGCAGTGCGCCACAGCCTCAAGGAAAGCAAACAAAATGTTGGGTATCATTAAAAAGGGTATCACGATCAGGACGAATGAAGTCATCCTGCCACTGTATCGTGCAATGGTGCGGCCGCATCTGGAATACTGTGTCCAGTACTGGGTACGCTTAACAGCTTATAAACTTCGGTTTTATATTTCACCAGCTTAAAGGTATGTCCATATGGTGAAATATAAAACCGAGGTTTATAAGCTGTTAAGCGTACCCACAGACTATAGGGAGCTAATCCAATGCCTGATTTAGCTCTTGAAATACAACATCTGACATCTTCAGCTGTGGAGGAAGGTTTTTTAACTCAAAAGGAGTATGAATATTTAAACATTTCAAACCCTAGGACTCCTGTGTTTTATGCCTTACCTAAGATCCATAAGAATCTAATTGACCCTCCAGGCCGTCCTATCGTATCTAGCAGAGGCTCTATTCTTGAGCCCTTATCTTCTTTTGTGGACATATTTCTTCGCCCCATTGTATCTAAAGGATTTTCCTATTTAAGGGACTCTTCACAATTTTTGACGAAACTCTCGGAGATTGGTAATCCTGAAGAAATTACTTTTTTTGTCACGTTAGACGTTAAGTCATTGTATACCATTATTCCTCAAGATGAGGCCCTTATCATTGCCGAAGAATTCCTTCAGAACAACCGGAGCAATGATAGGATTCCCATTGAGCTTATATTGAAACTGATGTCTCTAGCCATGAA
Organism: Geotrypetes seraphini; assembly: GCF_902459505.1. Lineage (NCBI taxonomy): Eukaryota > Metazoa > Chordata > Amphibia > Gymnophiona > Dermophiidae > Geotrypetes > Geotrypetes seraphini. The sequence continues at coordinate 20,642,924 of NC_047098.1, forward strand.
GAGGGATTATTTTAGATTCATGGATAAGTTTTTCCAACAAGTGTCAGGGGTAGCCATGGGGGCAACCATGGCCCCCTCGATTGCCAACCTCTTCATGCAAAAGTTTGAAAACACATGGATTATTAATAATCCTTTCTCTGACAAAATTGTTATGTGGCTACGTTTTAGAGACGATGTTTTTGTAGCCTGGAAAGGCTCTAAAGAGAACCTAGATGAGTTCCTTACATGGTTAAACTCTAGACATTGGAAAGTTGAGTTTAGCATGACTAGTCATCCGAACTACATCTCTTTCCTAGATGTCCTTGTTACTAAAGAGAGTGATTCTATTAAGACTACAGTATATAGGAAAAATACAGACAGGAACACCTTTCTTGATTTTTCAAGTAATCACCCGAATCCTCTCAAACGCAGTTTACCTACCTCTCAGTTTTTCCGTTATCGTAGGCTATGTTCCGACACGGGAGATTACAAGCTTAAGAGTAAACAACTGTATTCCCGATTAAAGAACAGGGGATACCCCCCAGCAGTTTTAAAGAAAGCCTATAAGAGAGCTAAATTCATTAATAGGGATCTCCTTTTCTTACCTCGGGAAACTGAGTCCACGGACAACATTGCTACCTGCATTCTAGAGTACTCTCCTAACATCAACAATGTCTCAAAGATACTAAGACGCCACTGGAAAATAATGGATCTTCATCCTGTGTTTAGAGACATCCATTTCAGAATAGCATTTTCACGACAAAAAAACTTTAAAGAACTTTTAAGTCCATCTGACATAATGGATCCCTGCCTGCCAACAACACAACTAACTGGACATTTTAAATGCGGTAAATGTTCCACCTGTACCATAACTCAGGAACTTTCAGATGTTTTTATTCATCCGCTCACTAACCAAATTTTTAAATTGAAACACATGACTTCTTGTACATCTACTTTTGTAGTCTATGTTTTCATTTGTCCATGCCCAATGATCTATGTTGGTCAGACTACTCGTCCCTTTAAAACACGGGTCACTGAGCCCTGAATATGTATACCCTAGAGGAAAGGAGAGACAGGGGAGATATGATTCAGACGTTCAAATACTTAAAGGGTATTAACGTAGAACAAAATCTTTTCCAGAGAAAGGAAAATGGTAAAACCAGAGGACATAATTTGAGGTTGAGGGGTGGTAGATTCAGGGGCAATGTTAGGAAATTCTACTTTACGGAGAGGGTAGTGGATGCCTGGAATGCGCTCCCGAGAGAGGTGGTGGAGAGTAAAACTGTGACTGAGTTCAAAGAAGCGTGGGATGAACACAGAAGATTTAGAATCAGAAAATAATATTAAATATTGAACTAGGCCAGTTACTGGGCAGACTTGTACGGTCTGTGTCTGTGTATGGCCGTTTGGTGGAGGATGGGCAGGGGAGGGCTTCAATGGCTGGGAGGGTGTAGATGGGCTGGAGTAAGTCTTAACAGAGATTTCGGCAGTTGGAACCCAAGCACAGTACCGGGTAAAGCTTTGGATTCTCGACCAGAAATAGCTAAGAAGAAAAAAAAATAAAAATAAAAAAAAAAATAAAAAAATTTTTTTTAAATTGAATCAGGTTGGGCAGACTGGATGGACCATTCGGGTCTTTATCTGCCGTCATCTACTATGTTACTATGTTACTATGTATATAAGAGTTGCATACGCAATAATAGACTACAAGCTCCCATGGTTACCCATTGTTTAGAACATAATCACCAGTTCATGGATCTAAAATGTTGTGTGATCGATCATATTAGTGAGGCGAGTATGGATAGACAGCAATGTTTGTTGCGTGCTGAGCAACAGTGGATCCATAGACTAAACAGCGAAGAACCAGACGGACTTAATTCCAAATTGGAATGGAGTATATTTTACTAACGTTTCATTAATGTCACACACTGAGTTTTTCACATCACATATAGAATTAATCTCTTCCTGCTTACCAGCCTCTGCTGTAGTATTTGAAGTTTTGCACGAGCCAGCATTTACCATCGCAGCATTAATTTTTGCCACGTATTCACTTCCGGGTTTGTCACCCGGGAGTGCTATAATAATCCCAGTACAGTCGCGGTGCAGCCATCTTTTGATCTTGAGATGCGGTTTGCGTCCAGCTTAAAGGTATGTCCTTATGGCTTCTCTTTTAGTTTTTTGAAGCCGTGCAACTGTCCAGTTTTTTATCTTAAAGCTTTGCTTTAATTCTGGTTTCAGTGTGATCGGATTGCTCTACACCCTGAGGCAGCAGATATGTGAAACGCTGGCCATCGTTGGTGTACCGATCAACAATTTAGATAAGTGGATTTTTCCTCTATCTTCTGCACAACAGCCCTGCTTCAAGTTTACTACTATTGGGAGTCGGTCTGGAGGTTTTTTGCCAGTGAGGTGTTCGCCTGACCACCTTGGACCACCATTGTGGTGGTGGAAGGGTTCCAATCTGAGGCTTTTTCCTCCAGTCATTTGAAACTCCCTCTATTGAAACTGCAGCAGTACTGATTTTTGTGACATTCTATTGCATTGGTGAAAGTGTTTGTTTCAATATTATTAGCTTTTCACATTTCCGAGTTGTTTTTGCTCCAATTCTACCCCAAGACAGGAGACCCCCAGCTTCACTCTTAACACCTGTCTCAGACTGGATCCAGACTCCACAGGTCTCTCTTACCTACCATCAATACAGGCTCCACTCAAAACTTGAGTCTCTTCCAATTAAAATCGCAACAACTTTAAAGTTGTTAGGAGTTACCGTACTCTTGACAGTAAGTTCACCTATCACGCTCATATCAGTACAGCTGTTCAGAGATGCTTTCACCGACTAAGAATGGTTCGCTCTCTCTCTAAATTTGAATACCCTGATTCACTCACTTGTGATCTCCTGCATTGATTACTGGAATGCCCTTTACAAAGGCATAACAAAAAAAGAAATGGCGCCTTCAGACTGTGCAGAATATAGCGATCAAAATCATTTTTAATGCAAATAAAATACAATCATGTTGCCCCCATCTTGTAACATTGGTTACCGGCAGAGCTCAGAATCAGCTATAAAATTATATTATTAACATTTAAAACTCGCCTAAGTAACCAGCCAGAATTTATCGACAGACTCCTTATCCCATATAGTCCATCTAAAACTCTTCGCTCTATGACATTACATTACATTAGTGGTTTCTATTCCGCCAATACCTTGCGGTTCAAGGCGGATTACATAAAAGTTTTCAGAGATTACATAGAAATTTACAGGAATAGCTTAAGAGAAGTCATAAGAGTTACATAAGAATTACCAAAGAGTTGTCGGGATTTTAAGGTGGTAAGTGATGGGTAAATAGAGATATTTTAGCATTAGTAGGGTAATTAGAAGAGGGGTTTAGGTAGGAACTGGTCGTGTTAGATAGGTTTTATGTATTTTTGAAGAGTAGGGTTTTAGTATCTTTCTTGAAGATTTTGCAGTCTGTGGTCGATGATAACAGATTGGTGATTTGTCTGTCCAGTTTAGCTGCTTTGGTGGCAATTAGGTTGTCATATAGTTTTTTTCGTATGACATTTTTGGATGGTGGGTGTGTGAAATGTGCCTGGATGAGGAGTATTGAGTTAGTCAGTTGTTCCAGTAGGTTAGGCTTTCTCCGTGAATGGCTTTGAATAGTAGGCAGTAGAATTTGAAGTGTACTCTTGCCTGTATAGGGAGCCAATGAGAGTCATGATATGCTTCTGTGATGTGGTCATATTTTTTCAATGAGTAGATGAGTCTTAGGGCTGTATTTTGTATAGTTTGTAATTGTTTTATCATGGCCGCTGTACATGGGTGGTAAAGTATGTTGCAGTAGTCTATTAGTCCAAGGATAAGGGATTGTACCAACAGTTGGGATTGTTTCCTGTCGAAGAATTTGTCTTAGATTTCTCATGGTCACAAATGATGCTTTTATTACCTTGTTGATCTTTGGTTGCATGGTACAGCCTCTGTCAATTAGTACTGCCAGAAGTTTTAGTGTGGGTTGAATAGGGTATGAGATCGAGTTTATTATGACTAAGAACCTCCTCAATATTCCATCTTTAAAACATTAATACAATGAGATCTAATATCTTTGCTGTTACTGTACCCTCCCCCTGAAATTCCATACCTAATTACTTACGTGAAGAACCATCCTTAAGTCAATTCAAAACAAAACTAAAAACATTTCTGTTCCACGAGTGCTTTTGGACCGTAACTGTCCTTATAAGGACTAAATACTTTTCTTCCACTGTAGTCTTTCTCTACCTATTGTCTGTCCCTTTTTTTGTTTTCTTTTTTCCTGAATATTGTAGTTCTTACCCACTTCCCTTTGGACTGCGTTCGTCTTGGGGATTAGGTTGCTTGTTGTACTAACAATCCCTAGCGATGTCTCACATTGCTAATTTTATAACCTTGTTTCACCGTATTTGTACAATCTTTTATTATTGTACACCGCCTAGAAGTCTGATTAGGCGGAATAAGAAATTTTAAATAAACTTGGAAGTTGAGACAGAGAACGACTGGATAGATATGGGCTGCATTGGACACTATGTGGAATGACATCATCAAACCAGTAGTTCTCAGTCTCCAGCAGATGGTAGGAGAAAATAAACTCAGATTGGTCTGCAGGGATGAAGAAGAAACAAACATCAAACTCCTCTGGTTCCTTTCACAGGATTTAAGTTGCAGTACCGTCCCCAAGTATGTCTGCCTCCTTCGTAACAGGGGGAGCCGTTTATGCACCGAGCCATAGCAGTGCATCATCAACCCTTGTAAAATAATGCTCAAGCCCACAACTAAAAAGCAGCACATTGCAATTGCATAGTCCATTACATTCAACGTCCTCTTAATGTCCCAATACAACTAATTACTTTGCACTAATTAAAACCATGTAACATAAAACTTTAACATAGGAAAGAGACTACAGCCATTCAGTCATTACACTCGACTTGCTGTAGCAAGCTTTTTTTTGGGTTGAAAGAGTGCACTGTCATAAACATGGGTCCTTCAACACAATTCCCTCACTGTATCAATCACTCAGAGATCAATGAATTAAGGAGCTGGAGCTAAAGTTCTCCCCTCCCACATCCGCTGAATATGTTAGCCACAGAGACCTACTAACAAGCCAACTACCGGTAGCTTGGTTTAAGCCAAGGTCAAACATTTTTTCTTGCTCTCATTATCAGTTGCAGGTGGATACGACTGTGGCACAAACCCCACCAATAACAACTACTTGTCTTTCTGATGTAACATTTAGACGATTGGGGGGGAGAGTCACACGGGAGATGCTTCCATTGATGAAAGTCTCCATTTTACTTCTGGCATGGCTCCAAGCACCACTGCTATTTAAGCTCTACAAAAGGAAACCTCTCAGTGACGCTCAACTAGGACTGAGAGCAAAATAGAATTTACTGCTCCCTTCACAGTTCACCTGGTCCAGCGATAATTATAATTCTTTTTTTTCTACTTTGGTTCTCTTCATCTGCCAGGATGTCAGCAATTTACTTACCGTGGCTGTCACTTTGTCCCAGTCAGAAACAAAGGCACGAAACCCTTCCCCAAACACAGTACCAGCGGTCCTGAGAGAGGAGAGAAGGAAAACAGTAATGAGGAAAATGCGTTTAAAAACTGGAACTCTTAAGAAAGCAGACCTCCTGGGGTTTTATCATAGACTAACTTTTAAAGGTCTTTAACCCAGGTAAAAATACAAGTTGGTATGAAAACAGTCTACTGTATACAGCTAAAAGTACATGAGAACTTCCACTATGTACATACCAACACTGCGGGTAGGCCAGAGCTGGTGATACAATGTATTATTTTGCATTTTCAAAATTATACTCATTTCAAGGGAAAATATTTTGCAGAAACAGCAGCACAAGTATGTTCTAGCTCAGTGGTTCCCAATCCTGTTCTGGAGGACCACCAGCCCAATCGGGTTTTCAGGCTAACCCCAATGAATATGCATGGAGCAGATTTGCATGCCTGTCACTTTCATTATATGCAAATCTCTCTCATGCATATTCATTAGGGATAGCCTGAAAACCCAATTGGCCTGGTGGTCCTCCAGGACAGGGTTGGGAACCACTGATCTAGCTGATAAATGGTGCAAAGCCTGCGAGTAGAAGTACCTATGGACTTGTAGCAAAGCACGGTTTTAAAAGCTTCCTTAATAACATATACTGCTACTATAAGATTGTCAGCGGCACCCTACTATGGCTGTATTTAGAATAAACTGGTTTTACCCTCTTGGGGAATAAGTGAAACTGCGTCATGAAGCTTAAACAGTTCTGCTTACTCAGCGAGTCAGCCTGATTATGCAGTATTACCACAGCCGACAGGAAGCAGTTCAGAGACTTCCAGCAGTCTGGCTCAACAGCATCCTGCTGCTCTATGATATTTCAGCTCCATCAGAACCTGCTCATTTTAATCCCCCCCCCTTATTTCAGTCAATGCAAGGATGGTCCTCAGAAAGGTGCCAGAGAATTGGCTGCCTCTGAAACCCAATACAAATGCACCACAAATCTGACTAATGGATCTTTCTACTATCGTGTTTCCCCGAAAATAAGCCCTAGCGTGATTTTCGGGGTAGGTCTTAATATAAGCCCTACTCCAAAAGTAAGCCTTGTCCCCGGAAGCCTAACCCGAATATCCCTGGATTCGCTGGCAGCAACGCTTCTCCCCGCTCCCCCCTGCTGCGCAGCCAAACTCCCGCTGAACCTCCTCTCTTTCCATCTCTCCCTCCTGTCTGAACCCCACCGACCCTACGACCGCGAGACCTACAAAGAGCAGCGTCGGCAGCCAGGACATTCCCTCTGCCGCATCACTGATGATGTAATCAGTAACACGGTGCACAGAAGGCCCCGGCAGGATAAGGCTGTGAAGCAGCCTGTTTAGAGTGCTGCCGATGCTGTTCTTTGGAGGGAGGTATTTAGGTCTTGCGGTCGGCGAGGTTCAGATGGGAGGGAGAGATGGAAGGATCAGCAGGGGTTTGGCCGCATGGTGCGGGGGGGGGGGAGGTTGCTCAAGGGTTCTGCTGCATGGAAGGGAGGGATAGAAGCTGTGCAAGGGTTCTGCTGTATGAGGGATGGGAGGTATAGAAGCTGTGCAAAGGTTCTGCTGCACAAGGGATGGGAGGGAGGGATAGAAGCTGTGCAAGGGTTTGGCTGTGTGGCGGGGGGCTGCTCAAGGGTTCTGCTGCATGGAAGGGAGGGATAGAAGCCGTGCAAGTGTTCTGCTGCACAAGGGATGGGAGGGAGGGATAGAAGCTGGGCAAGGGTTCTGCTGCAAGAGGGATGGGAGGGAGGGATAGAAAGATGCTGTGCACAGTGCAAGGGTTCTACTGCACAGGGGGATGTGAGAGGGGAGGAAAGATGCTGCACATGTGGGGGAGAGAAAGGAAAGAAGAAGAATTGGGGTGAAGAAGAGGAAGGGAGAGATGATCATGTATATGAAAAAAGTAAGACCTACCCCAAAAATAAGCCCTAGTGCATATTTTGGGCCCAAAATTAATATGACACTGTCTTATTTTCAGGAAACACAGTATGTGTTGACTGGGACTTTCTCCCCCTTCTAAGGGATGCAAATGCTGCTTCTGCAGCCATCACCAGATCTGATCAGCAGGAACAGAATTTAAAGTGAGGTCTCCTGCCTAGCAGTATGCAGTACTACCAATGGACCCTATACAGGACGCACTTGATAGATTCCAGGACAGTCTGCCGATGCTCAGCAGCCTTAAGGCGAATCTGCTCCCGAATGATATCAGCATTCTCCCGCTCTACCTTAGCCCGGGCACGGGCTTCCGCCTCAATGCGCAGCATCTCATTCTTGTGTCGCAGCTCCATTTCATGTTCGATTGTGGCTTAGAGAAAAAAACAAGGCAATTCAACAGATGCATCAACAAACCAGCACCATTTGCAAAATTTACAGTATTACAATACTAATCAGTACCTCAAACACAGTCCAGGCAGGCTTCTGTCATGCATGGCATGTCTCGCACACTAGAGTAGGGGGTTCACAGCCCAGTCCTCAGGACACACCTAGCCAGTCGGGATTTCAGGATACCCACAACGAATGTACGAGAAAAATGTGCGTGCGCTTGCTCCATTAGATACAAATCTCTCTATGTATGTTCATTGGGGAATCGGGTTTGTCCCGAGGTCTGGGTTGAGAACCACTGCCTTGACGTGGAACAGTAATGTCAGAACTGCCTGGCAGCAAAAGGTAAACATGAACATTTCATAATATAACCAAAAGAAAATCCTTAGCCCTGCATCTCTGCTGTGTTACTTTTACCAAGACGTTCTCTTTCCCTCTTTCAGCCCATGCATAGGCACACTTTAATACACACAACTAATACTGACTGAAGCAACCTCATCTCCTGCTTACATGAAATGGATATTTTATCCAAATCTTTATTCATTTTCATTTCTTACATCAAGTGTACAATAAAATATCAATTAGATCATACAAATCACTTGAAAATCTAATCAAACATCAGCATGAATATATAAATAAAAAACCTTCCCCCTCCCATCCCTTCCAACAATAGTATTTTTCCAAATCTTACATTCATTTTAACATATACATCAAGTGTACATTAAAATATTTTACCTCGCCTCATTGCCTCCTGTTTTTGGACGGACTCCTCCTGTTTCCGCAAATTCTCCTCATTAAGAAGTTGCTGAAGGAAAAGATTCACAAATGGGATCCATTACAAACACAATTCTGATTATTTTTCTTGAAGTGTGCTTGTGACACTGTAATCCCTAACTGCCTTCTGAGCGTTTGTTAATTCTCTCATGGGACAAAAGCTTTTAAAACCTTCTGAGAACACCAAAACCCAACAGCATCAAGTACACAACACACACACTGCTGAACTTAAAACTACAGGGCCAATGCTGAGCTGCAGTGGTCAGCATTTAGGAAAAACACCAGCTGCCACAGTTAACCTGAAACTGGATAGTCAGAGCTGGTACCCAGACACCAGTTCAGTGCAAACCCAGAAGTGTAGCCCAGGTACAGTAGTGACCACATTTAATAATAGTAATAATAATTAATTTTTTAATATACCGCCAAAGCCATGATTGTTCGAGGCAGTTTACTATAAGAGGTGCTGGACCATCAGCGAAGAGGTACAATACAGTGAAGTGGTACAATACAAAGTCATCGTATATAAGGTACAAGTTGGGAGTAGCGATACATTATAAGATTTTTAGGTTACAATCGAATGAACAAATTTGTTTTTATTGCTTTTCTAAAATTGAAGTAGGATGAGGAATGCATGATAATGTTACCCATCCCGTCGTTCCATTTACCTGCCTGGGAGGCAAGAGTTCTGTCCAGGAATCTTTTGTAGATGCAGGCCTTTAAGGATGGGAAGGTGAACATGTGAATTCTGCATGTGGGCCTAATAGGACTGTCCAGATTAAATTGAGAAACCAGGTACGTAGAGGCCAGGCCAAAAATTGATTTATAACAAAGGAAAAAAAATTTGAACAAAACTCGTGCTTCCAGGGGCAGCCAGTGAAGTTTTTGGTAGTAGGGGCTAATGTGTTCCCATTTTCCTCAACCAGAAAATCAGTCGAATTGCCGAATTTTGAATGATTCGAAGTCTTTGGAGGGTTTTTTGGAAGGTTCCCAAATAAATGATGTTACAGTAGTCAAGTATGCTAAGAATGGAAGATTGCTAAATGCATAAAGTCAGGAGTCGGGACAGAAAACAAGGCCTTCCTAAAATTATCTGGATATTTATCCAGTCAGTAGTCTAAATAGGGCTGCTAACTGGATAACCTCTGGTTTTGCCTAAGCTCTGCCCTGACACTAATTTGGTTAGTGCTACTGAATATCCCTCTCACCAGCACCTACTAGTTAGCAGTATCTGCAAATTGGTATCTTTAAATACTGATGCCTATACTTTGTGTGGCTCTGGTCACAGCAAGTGTAAATTTTATATTAGATGGGTATTTTATTAGCTTGTTCATGGCTTAGCCTTCTCCTAATAAGAGGGCTGGTTATGTTTTCCAGACTTTTTGATATACTGTTGATGTTAGAATGATGAACTATATCATTATTTTATTTTCAGAAAATGCTTGTTTTGTAAGGAAGGCAGTCTATAAATACAAATAAACATAACAGATATTAGGTTCTTACCTGCTAATTTTCTTTTACTTTCTCCAGACTGGCCCAGTTCACTGATGGGTAATAGTCTGCTCTTAGGGCCTGATTCTCTAAAAGTGCGTCCCGATTTTAGGCAGCTGTAGGCGTCCTACAGCTGTCTAATCAGCCAATCGGGATGCACGTTTTAAAAAAAAAAATGCTCCCCAGGCAGGCCGCCTATATTGAAGGCGAGGCCCGCAAGACACCTAGGCCCTGATTCTGAATAGGACGCCCGGGAGAGGCGTCCTATTCAGAATCGGCCTAAACTAAACCCCGATTCTGTAACCGGCGTCCATGTTACAGACGCGGGTTAGAGAAACGGGTTAGATTAGACACGGCCCGCTACACTTATCGCGGCAAGGGATCTCTCTGCCGCTATAAGTATAGCGGGCCGCGGCCCCCTGACCAGGAGGGTGCCCAAACCCTCTACCCGAAGACGCACCCCCCCGACACTAACGACCGCCCCCCCGACATTACTGATCCCCCCCGCCCCCGACAATATTGATAGCTGGCAGGAGGGTGCCCAATCCCTCCTGCCCGAAGACGCACCCCCCCCCCGGCGCTAACCCCCCCCAAACCTCCACTCCACCAAACCTGTTCTTAGATGGGTCTTCCACGTCTTGAGCCGGCAGGCACGCCTCGTCGAAATGAAGCGGGCCCGCCCCTTCCCGGCCCATCCCGCCGAAGCCTAAGGCCTGATTGGCCCAGGCTCTAGAAGCCTGGACCAATCAGGCCTTAGGCATAGCGGGTCCGCCCATCCCCACTTAATCTAAGGCCTGATTGGCCAAACAGACCTTAGATTAAGTGGGGATGGGCGGACCCGCTATGCCTAAGGCCTGATTGGTCCAGGCTTCTAGAGCCTGGGCCAATCAGGCCTTAGGCTTTGGCGGGATGGGCTGGGAAGGGGCGGGCCCGCTTCATTTCGACGAGGCGTGCCTACCGGCTCAAGACGTGCAAGACCCATCTAAGAACAGGTTTGGTGGAGTGGAGGTTTGGGGGGGGGGTTAGCGCCGGGGGGGGGGGTGCATCTTCGGGCAGGAGGGATTGGGCACCCTCCTGCCAGCTATAGATATTGTCGGGGGGGGGGGGGGGCGGTCAGTAGTGTCGGGGGGGCGGTCGTTAGTGTCGGGGGGGGGTGCGTCTTCGGGCAGAGGGTTTGGGACCCCTCCTGGTCAGGGGGCCGCGGCCCGCTATGCTTATAGTGGCAGAGAGATCCCTTGCCGTGATAAGTATAGCGGCCGCGTCTACTTACAATGTAGGCCAGCATTTTGCTGGCCTACATTTTTAGCTTCTCCTCTACTAGGGAGACGCGTAGGGCCGCCTAGGTTCAGCCTAAGGCCCGCCTAAGGCCCTTAGACGAGCTTAGGCATCTTGCGGGTCTCCCTAGGCTCCCGGAGGTGCCTTCAGGCTTGCCTGGGGAACATTTTTTTTAAAAAAACGTGCATCCCGATTGGCTGATTAGACAGCTGTAGGACGCCTAAAATCGGGATGCACTTTAGAGAATCAGGGCCTTAGTCTCTATCTGCTGGTCATGGTGAGCTATTACCATGTTGAGTTGTGCTGGTCTGGAGAGATGCTTAAGAATCTAATTTGTGGAATGTGTGCATATACATTGCATCAATTTTTTAAAGCAGGGTTTCTCAACCCAGTTCTTGGGCACACCCAGCCAGGTGGGGTTTTTAGTATATCTGCAATATACATGAGATAGATTTGCATATCAAGGAGGCAGTACATGCAAATCTCTCTCATGCATACGCACTGTGGAGATCCTGAAAACCCGATTTGCTAGATGTGTCCGAGGAATTGCTTGAGAAGTACTGCTTTAAAGGAAATGATTCAATTCTGGACTCCTTATCTCAAGAAAGATACGGCGGAAATAAAAAAAAGGTTCAAAGAAGAGCGACCAAGATGATAAAGGGGATAGAACTCCTCTTATACGAGGAAAAGACTAAAGAGGTTAAGGCTCTTCAACTTGAAAAAGAGAAGGCTGAGGGGAGATATGACTGAAGTTTACAAAATCCTGAGTGGAGTAGAACAGGCACACGTGGATTGATTTTTCACTCTGTCAAAAATTACTAAGACTAGAGGACACTCTATGAAATTACAGGGAAATACTTTTAAAACCAATAGAAATGCATTTTGTTTAACTTGGAGAATAGTTAAGCTCTGGAACGTGTTGCAAGAGGTTGTGGTAAGAGCGGATACCATAGCTGGTTTTAAGAAAGGTTTGGACAATTTTCTGGAGGAAAAGTCCATAGTCTGTTATTTTTTTTTTTTTTTAATTCTTTATTCATTTTCAATATTTTCAATAAGTGCAATACAAATTATATACATTTTATATTTAAGACATCACTTAATACTCTTTCAAGAAACAAATCAATCTATATCCCTCCCCCCACCCTATCCCATAACTATTATAAATTTTTAATTTAAATAATCAAATCTTCAAAAAGCTCATTAAGATATACAATTCATATCCATAAGAGATAATAAGCACTAATAAATAATCCAATACATTAATTTTACAAGAATTCAGAGAATCATTTAAAAATAAATCCACCCTCCCTCCCTCCCCCTGGATGTGCACATAATATATCAATAAAAATGAAATCTACAATAGATCAACAAAAGACGTCAATGGACCCCATATTAGCTTGAAAATTTTTATATTCCCTAACGATTCTGCAATCATTTTTTCATATCTGTATATCAAGCATAAATTTGCCCACCAGAATGTAAAGTTAAGACGGTCCCAATTTTTCCAGTTACGCATGATCAACTGTAATAATAATAATAATAATAACAACAGTTTATATACCGCAATACCGTTAAGTTCTATGCGGTTTACAAAAGATTATTGGGGTACAAGTTGAGTAGACGTACAAGTTGAATTAACTTAAGGGATGTGGGGAACAATTGGGAGAAAGGGCAAGAGAGGGGAAAGAGGGAAGTGGGTCAGCTGTCTAGGTCTGTACAGCAGTACCTGTCATAATTAGGAACAGTCTGTTATTGAGAAAGACATGGGGGAAGCCACTACTTGCCCTGGATTGGTAGCATGGAATTTTGCTACTCTGAGATTCTGGAATGTTGCTATTCTTTGAGATGCTGGAATGTTGCTACTCCTTGGGTTTTGGCCAGATACTAGGGACCTGGATTGGCCACCGGGAGAACGGGCTATTGGGCTTGATGGACTATTGGTCTGACCCAATAAGGCTATTCTTAAGTTCAAAAAGGATACCTCAGGGAAAAAGGCACATGCACATATTTACACCTGCTGTTTTATGTGCACAAAATTTCCCAGTTTATGATAAGTGCATATGAAGCATGCATATAAATGCTAAAGCAACCATAGCCCTGCCTGCCCCCTACATCAAATTTGATTTGATATATCACTTATGCTTGGTTTTATTAAACAGCGCTAGAAGTTTTTAGCACAGGCCTGAGGAGGAAATGCTCCGACACTTATAGGAATTCTATGAGTGTCGGAGCATTTACCGTGCTGGTTCATGCCAAAACCCTCTAGTGCCTTCAAAAGTAGGCACAACAATTTAAATATAATCCTGGTTGAAACACGCAGCCAGTGCAAATCCTTCAAAATTGGAACAATTGATTTGATCTTTTTCCCTTGACTATCAAACTCACTGCTTTATTTTGGATTAAAAAAAAACCAAACACCTTATGTGCATACAGGCTTTATGTACAAGTTTACATAATTATACTCTAATTAATTTCATAAACACGCTGTAAAATGCTGTTGTATATAAGGAAATGCCTTTGAAATTTACTTCTCATGAAGCACCAAAGACAACATACAACTTTTTGAACTTTAGGCAAGACTATCCTGAACCTATCAGTCATAAGACCGAACACCCACCTGCTGTCGCATTTGGTCTTCATAGCGCTGCCGTGCAAGCTTGTCCTGATACTGCGCTCTCTGCAATCATAAAAATGCGAGAGAAAATACTTAAGGAGTAACAAGAGACACCTAGGAAGTTCTTTTTTACCCAGAGGGTGGTGAACACATGGAACAAGCTTCCGGAGGAGGTGATAAGCCAGAAATCTGTACAGGGGTTCAAGGAAGGTTTGGATAGATTCCTGGAGGATAAGGGGATAAAGGGGTACAGATAGAACTTGAGGTAGGTTATAGACGTGGTCAGAAACCACTTCACAGGTCGCGGACCTGATGGGCCACCGCGGGAGCGGACCGCTGGGCGGGATGGACCTCTGGTCTGACCCAGTGGAGGCAACTTCTTATGTTCTTATGTACCTCCATTTACCACCCTGCAACTAAGGGCCAGTTTCTATAATTGGCGCCTAAAGTTAGATGCCTATTGCGTTTAGACGTGGGAGTAACCTTGGAGAGATGCTTAAATTTAATTATGATTATACCCATATGGATGTTACAACTAAGTCCCCTCATGAAGCCTGTGGCCACTGTGTCTTGGTTTGGTCAAAAAATTTCTTAGCAATTCCCCGCACTAATAGAAAATTCTTTTTAAGAACTAATACACATTGCAGCTCTATGGAAGTCGTTTATTGTATTATTTGCCCTTGAGAAAAGCTATATATTGGGCATACAAAACGGAAGGTAAAAGTGCGGATAGCTGAACTCCTATCTAACATTAGACGTGATCAGCTGCAGGCTCCAACTGTATCTCATTGGGTGGAAGCTGGGCATTCCATTAATGAATTTCAATATACTGTTTTAAAACAGATAATACTGCACAGGGGAGGAGATAGTTCCCATAGACTATTAATGGAAATGTTCAGATATATTTTTGATTGGGGTTTAAACGAGGAAATCGAATGGTTCAAACTATGATTGGTTCATTTAGTTCCTAGGGGAGGGTTTAGTATTCAGGATAACATGGATGGCTCCTATTTGATTGGTAGTGGCAATATTGACGTCAGCTCTTCCGGGGTTGATAAGGTTGGATTAATGGATGCTCGGTCTGCGATTTCTCCCCGTTCTGACGGGGCTACCTTTGTTCCTTCAGCCAAGTAAGATTTTTTTATTAGATTTTGTAATAAATTTTGTAACTAGTTCTTTAAAACGATTAGTTAAATTCAATAGTAGAAAGTTTGAGAATATATTAGATTCATACAATTTATCGAAGTGCTTTAGAGTTATTTTTATTAGAGCTTTTGAGTTTTCACTTTTACCTTTTTTTTCTTTTTGCAGTGCCCCCTTCCTGACGACGCTAACGTGAAAGGAGTCGAAGGGAGGCTTATTGATTTTATGTACACGGGTGCGTTCAGGGGTTACATTGAAAATCGGTACAAGCGCAGGAGACCACAGCAATACCACCCTTTCGCCACAATCTTAAGATAAGTGGTCCATTGAATATCTCGCTGTGAACATTTAAAGTGATTTGTACAATGGTTTGAAGGTGGGAAGAGGGACGTTTAAAGTGCTATGATGGTCCCTATATCCAACCAGCGCTTGCACTTTTATTAGTACTTTATAGCACTTATTGCTTGGTGAACTATATATTTTTTTTCCCCAAGTATTTTTTTTAGCATTGAGTATTTATTAACTTGTGGAGTATTTTTCAATATCACATTTAGGCACCCATTACAGAAGGGTGCTTAGCGGAGCCTAACTTTAAACTCAGGCACCTGTAATGAGTTTTAAAGGCCTACATTATAGCTACTGTTAAAACTCTTTTATTAGAATGATATACCGTGTTGGTGAGGTTGAGGTAATATGATATTATACTAGTTTTTCCATATCTTATGTATGTTAAGTCTTTCAAATTTCTCTTTTTATTATGTGTGTAAAATTGTGAGCCGCCTTGGATAAAGGCGAATTAAAAATGTTTTAAATAAATAAAATAGGCACTTAAGTCCATTAGAGAATCACGCCTAGTGGCGCCCCCTAAACACGCCTACTTGGGTGTATATGGTGCCTAAGACTGTACATGCACAATTTAACTGATTAACTGGCTATTAACACCTTGTAATTCATGCTAATTGACCCTAGTTAAGTTACACATAACTCAAAACATGATCTATAAAATGTATGCACCCGCTGCAGTGTATGAATTGAAAAGGGGGCAATCCTAAAAGTTATGCATACTGTTATAAAATAAGTCTGATGTCTGTGCAATGATCAAGAAGATATTTTTCTAATTGCGTATGAACAACTTTCGGCCGTACCTGTCCAGCAATATATTTAAAACTGTCTTGCAGACTATAGTTCCATCTTGTCTAGGCTACTGTCATTTGTTTTTGGGTATACCTGCATTGCAGGTTGCACAAAACTCTATTATGCGGACATTATTTAGATTGGGAAGGCATGATCATGTGACAGAACGCTACATAACATTGTACTGATTGAAATTGGAATATCGGATTCGCTATGAACTGCTGCTGATGGTTTTTCTTTGTATACACAATCATGCACCAAGGTACTTAATAGATCGCCTTCTGACATATGTCCTGCAACGACAGCTGCGTTCAGTAGAACAGGCTGATCTCCACATCCCTACAGTGAAGCAATTAAGGTTAAATGTAATGTAATGTAATGTAATTTATTTCTTATATACCGCTACATCCGTTAGGTTCTAAGCGGTTTACAGAAAATATACATTAAGATTAGAAATAAGAAAGGTACTTGAAAAATTCCCTTACTGTCCCGAAGGCTCACAATCTAACTAAAGTACCTGGAGGGTAATAGAGAAGTGAAAAGTAGAGTTAGAGGAAAAATAAAAATAAAATAAACATTTTAACAAGACAGCATTGATCTAAATACTTTGGAAGGTAGAAGAGAGGAGAGAAAGGAATAGAAGCAGAAGGGGGAGAATTCTGGAGAAATTTAAATGATAGAAATAGAACAAAACAAAGACAAAAGGCAAAACAATAGATAAGATTAAAGATAAATCATAAGCTGGAAAGAAAAATAAAATAAAACTTTGTCTTCAATCCACGGTTTCAGCGTCAGTGATGAAGTGGAGCAAGTAAGTTTAGGAGGAGCGATTGACGTTTCCAGAAAGGGCTTCTTCAGGGAAGAGACTTGGCAGAAATGTTTTCCTGCATAGGCCCCCAAGAGTGGAATAATCTGCCACTATATATACACGTCAACAGACAAATGTATGCAACTTTAAAAGATTGTTAAAAAGACATTTTTTGTAAGATGAGACACGGGAATTGAATTTCATGTAAGATGAAATACGGGATTTGAACTTCATGTACTACGGTTAGGTGCTGGTCACCTTCTGTAATTTTGATAATGTTGTCATGTTTGTTTTTTGTTACTATTTGATTATGTATGCATTTATTGTGACCCGCTTTGGGTAAAGCGGGATACAAATAAACTATAAAAACTTAGGCACAGACACTTAGGCCTGATTTTAGCTGGCCTAAACGAGTGCGCCTAAGTTATGCGACGTACACAGACACTTAGGCCTGATTTTAGCTGGCCTAAACGAGTGCGCCTAAGTTATGCGACGTACACAAACACTTAGGCCTGATTTTAGCTGGCCTAAACGAATGCGCCTAAGTTATGCAATGTACACAGACACTTTAGGCCTGATTTTAGCTGGCCTAAACGAGAGCGCCTAAGTTATGCGACGTACACAGACACTTAGGCCTGATTTTAGCTGGCCTAAACGAGTGCGCCTAAGTTATGCGACGTACACAGACACTTAGGCCTGATTTTAGCTGGCCTAAACGAGTGCGCCTAAGTTATGCGACGTACACAGACACTTAGGCCTGATTTTAGCTGGCCTAAACGAATGCGCCTAAGTTATGCGACGTACACAGACACTTAGGCCTGATTTTAGCTGGCCTAATCGAGAGCGCCTAAGTTATGCGACGTACAAAGACACTTTAGGCCTGATTTTAGCTGGCCTAAATGAGTGCGCCTAAGTTATGCGACGTACACAG
This sequence comes from Geotrypetes seraphini, assembly GCF_902459505.1. Taxonomy (NCBI): domain Eukaryota; kingdom Metazoa; phylum Chordata; class Amphibia; order Gymnophiona; family Dermophiidae; genus Geotrypetes; species Geotrypetes seraphini. The sequence goes on from NC_047098.1 coordinate 20,660,952, forward strand.
ACACTTAGGCCTGATTTTAGCTTGCCTAAACGAGTGTGCCTAAGTTATGCGATGTACACGGACACAACACGCAATTCAAAAAAAGGTACACAACACCTTGTTAGAATCGTGCTAAGCTCCATTCTAGTCAACACTGATTTTTTGGGGGCGCTATATATAGAATCAGGCCCTGTGTTGATAAAATACTGTCAAATACAGGCAGTGCTGGCTTTCTTTTTCAACAGAAGACAGCAGCTACAGAGTGCATAAATGAAGATCAGATCTCTCCAAAGTCTGCTGGAGACTTGAATGGAGAATGGGTTGAGAAGACTTGTGCTCTAATGCACAAGCACACTGCAAATAAGATGGGCTGAGCAAAGGCAGGCAGTGTTTTTGGTACAAGGTTTCTAGGGCTCCTTACTGCCTGATGCTGTTTCGTCTCTTCATTTAAGGTCTTCCTCCTCTCCTCTCCTTGCACGCGAATCTGTTCATTCTTCAGCTGTTCTAAGGCAGCTTCATATTCCTAAAGAAAAAAAATGAAGCAGCTTAAATTAGTGGTCCAGATACCCATGGAGGTGTTTCACATATTTATGAACACTGACCTGCATAGCTCAGTTATTTGGCACCTGCTGTAGCTGCTGTTTCTACAGTATATAACAAAGAAAAACGGGGAGACCCAATGATCCACAGTGAAAACAATCCACAGCTTGTCTGTGGTGTTCTTTGCTCACATGTTTAAAGACAATAGACTGTTTTCAGTCCAATTCTTTATATGTGAGGTTGCAAACCATTGGACCCCTGAGGAAACACGGACCGTGTAGGGTCCGATTGGATTTTTATCACAGTATTTTTTATCATTGTACTTTTTTCATTGAATTTTTATGGTTTTAAATGTCAGTGTTTAATAAATTATCTCCAGAACATCTGTATCCACAGTTTTTTGTTTTCTACAGTATATAAACCAGAGGTACTTTTCTGCTTAGGATATCTCTCATGAAGAAAACATGAAAGGTTACAGACTTTTCATGTCCTGTTCTATAAGTCATAGGCTGACCGCAATTATCATATAGTCAAGCATTTAGAAATGTTGCCAAATAGCCAGTATTAGCAAACTTGATAAACCAGACATCAGAGCTGGAAATGCTGTTTCTTTAAGAATATTAATGTTCCTTGAAGCATGCCATAAAGATTTGACCCCTCCCCCAAGTTCTTTCATAAACTGGATTTTCCTTTCATAGATCATGTTGTTTGCATGTATCTAAAATTAGTTAAGTACATAATTTCAAAAATATAAATACTGATAGGCAAACATTTCCTATTAATGATCTTACATCAGTGTCCATCAATTACAAATGTCAATTGCATGAAAGAAAGGGCCAAACGGTGGAAAATTCTGCCTTGGAATATCAAGCCCTGAATCTTTAACAAAGATAAAGGCGGGCTATAAATTACCTTCACTTTGGCCTGCTGCTCCAGTTGCAATGTCTCTTCTTGTACTTTTGCAAGATTAAGGGCATCTTTGGCATGGCCTGCAATAATAATAATAAAAACCACAACAATTTAAAGATCACATCAGATCCTACTTATAAGTTTATCTTCTATCACTGAATAATTAGGATAACTAATAAATAGAACCTTGCAGCGTTCACTGGGTTTCCCTTAGAGGCCTCACTCTGAATTATATCAATGCATGCTCAGTCTTTAAGAATACAGACATTTTCAGCTGTACTATTGGACAAGTCTTGAAAGAACATTACAGAAAAATTTGCTAACTCCAGACAATGGGGCTCATAATCAAACACGTCTAAAAACCAAGCCTTAAGACAGGTCGTCCAAGTGCCAATAATCAAACCAACTTTCTGGATGTGTTGCTGGACTTTTTATGCCTCTAAATGCCACTGTACACCCAGAGCTAAAAGGGGCATATATGGAGAAGTGGTTAAAGCACTATGTAGGCCGACCTAGACTTAGTTATCCTGCAGGGATAATCGAAGTTTTATTAGATTTACCTGTTTTCACATCGTCTAGCTCAGAACGTTTAAGCTGGGAATATTACACACTGCCAACCACAGCAGTACAAACACTGTAGGTCCCAAGCTGTGGCCACTAACTTCTAAATCGCCATGCCACAATCTAGACAATTTGCTCACATCTCATCCTCCACATCCTTTCTTGAAAATTTCTGCTGGTATTCCAGGTAGGGAGTGGGGAAAGGAGTTATTTTGAATTACTTCTGCCTAAAGCAGGGGTGTCCAACCTGTGGCCCGAGAGCCGCATGCGGCCCCGTGAAGTATTTTGTGTGGCCCCGGTCGATGCAGTGTTTTCCTCTGCTGCCCCTGGGTATTTACCATCTTGCCGGCTCCCTCCTGTGTCTTGCTGCAGCATTTGAAAGTTTGTGTGGCCCCAGAAACATTTTTTTCAGCCAATACAGCCCAGTGAAGCCAAAAGGTTGGACACCCCTGGCCTAGAGTATTACACAGGGATTGGTACCCATGGTTAACCGTGGGGACGGAGACAGAGCCTGCAGGGACAGGGACAAAGTCTGTCCCCGTGTCATTCTGTTAAAAACTTGAGACTAGCATCAATATGTAAAAACTTAACATTTTAGACAACCGCCAACTGAACTCAATAATTAAAAAATACTACAGAAGCTGCTTTTGGATTTAAATGAGCTAGTGTTAATTCAGTGTCCCGCAAACATTTTGCTGCAGTGGCACATTAAACCTGGTGCCCCAGCCGGAAGGCATCCGGAAGTGTGTGGACGTCGACGCGATCATCACGTTGACATCCACGGAAGCCCTCTGGCTGCGACCCTGAACCTGTCACTTTGCTGGTGGGTGATCCTGGAGGAAGGGAGGTGCGGGGAGAGGAAGAAAGACGCCAACGAGGAGGAGAGTCCTTGACACCGCGAGAGGCATATCCTGTAAGCAGTCAGCCGGCACCTCTCCTCAGGGCACACCTGGAATCTGCTGCGCACAGTTTGCGATATACTGTGTTAATTGATATCATTTGTGTCTTGTCTGCCTTTGCCATAGCAACAAGGGTCTTGTTTGCTGATCAGACTCCTAACACCTGCAATGTCCTTCCATCGTGCCTAGCTGCTCAAGCATCTTACTGTTACTGCAACAGAATCATCCATTGTTATTTGCATCAAAGAACATTTCTGACATTTGACACTTATTTTCCTGTCCATCCACTACACAGTGTCGGTTCTCTTCTATACCCACATCTGAAAGACAATCCAATTAACTTCCCAGATGATGTAAAGACATAGGCAACTACTCTTTGGGAAGGCTGTACCAAAAACCAGACCAAAATGGAATGATCTACGAGGGGTTTCATAAGTCATGGCAACTATTTTTTTCTCTCTCAAAAATGTGCCAACACTGGAAATCTACTAAATACGTTTGAAAGTGTATAGCATGTACTTCTTGATGTTGCCACCAGATGAGTGCAGTGGTCTCTGGTAGGGGAGACATGAAAAACATGACATTTGAATTATCATTTTATTAACAAGTAATAAATGTTGGCTGTTTCCGTAAAGCAAGCACACAATCAGTTTAAGAGTATGTATGTTTTAACTGTTAATATCCTTCAAAGTGTTGTCATGTAGGATTATGTCATCATGCAACAGCTCTGGACGTTTCTCCCAGACTGCACAACGCAGATAATACTGCAGAAATGACTTGTAATATTGTACTGGACATTCACAGTGGATGATGCAACTGGATGATGCAACCTAGACTCGCCCAAGGTCACAAGGAGCTGCACAGGGTTTGAACCCACACCCTCAGGGTGCTGAGGCTATAATTCTAAACCACTAACCCAAACACTCACTATGTCAGTTTGTACTTGTACTTTGTTGTTCATGTTGTACATGTTGTATGCCAGGGGTGCCCAACACATCGATCGTGACCTACCAGTTGATCGCAAAGGCAATACGAGTCGATTGCAGAGAGACCACGCAACGTGAAAACACTGTTGCCGGGATCTCTCCCCACCGTCACCAGCTCCATTCAATCATCCCCCGTCGCCGCAACTCCAAGCAAGGAAGGGCCAGGTGCATGCTGCTTGGCTGCCCCGGACCTTCTCTCTGATGTCAGAGGGAAGGCTTGTGGGCCGGCAGCGTGCAATTACTGCACGCGCTTGGCCCTTCCTTGCCCAGAGTTGTGGCAGCAGAGGATGATTGAATGGAGCTGTCGAGTCGCAGGGGGAGGAAGGGGTGGGACAAAGGATAGAAGGCAGTGAGGGGGCATGAACTCGGGACACAGAAGGAAGGGAGGGGGCATGAATGTGGGACACAAGGGAGGGAGGAAGGGGGCACTAACTTGGGACATAGAAGGGAGGGAAGGAATAGAAAGGGACAATTGTTGGGCCTGAGTGTGTGAGTGAGAGGGAAAGAGATAGTGCATATGGGGAAAGTAAGAGGAAAATTGACAGAGGCTAACTCTCAGAACACATATGAGCAGGAGCAATCAGTGCCTAGGAGCACTATGCTGTGGAAACCACAGTGGCAGTGCCTACCATGAATAGAATGACTGCACAGCACCAGACTTTCAAGACTCTAAGGAGCCAGAAGAACTGTTGATTGAATCCGCTATATCTCCCAATGGTCCTAGCCCTTGGCAAAGCCATGACATTCAGGAAAGGGCACAACAGTACAACATGCCCCCTTCACTTGCGAGGTTCTAGGGCAACGAGCCTGTAAACACAAAAATGATGGCTCACAAACTAACGAAGGGCCATATTAAACTACTAAGCCAATAGTACTCTCAAAACAGGCGAACTGTCGAACAAATTCAACTACAAATCATCATCTAAGAGAGGAAACGACCCATACACCTACACATAGAATTCTACAGGAGAGGCATGGCCTAATCCAGCTTCCACCCCCTACCAGCTTAATTCTGGTCTCCTTATCTCAAGAAAGCTATAGTGGTGCTAGAAAAGGTTCAAAGAAGAGCAACAAAGATGATAAGGAATGGAACTCCTCCCATATGAAGAAAGACTAAAACAGTTAGGGCTCTTCAGCTTGGAAAAGAGATGGCTGAGGGGAGATACGATTGAAGTCTACAAAATCCTGAGTGGAGTAGAATGGGTACAATTGGATCGATTTTTCACTCTGTCAAAAATTACAAAGACTAGGGGACACTCGATGAAGTTACAGAGAAACACTTTTAAAACCAATAGGAGGAAATTTTTTTTCACTCAGTTAAGCTCTGGAATGCATTGCCAGAGGTAGTGGTAAGAGCAGATAGCATTGGTGGTTTTAAGAAAGGTTTGGACAAGTTCCTGTAGGAAAAGTCCATAGTCTGTTATTGAGAAAGACATGGGGGAACCCACTGCTTGCTCTGGATTGGCAGCATGGAATATTGCTACTCCTTGGGTTTTGGCCAGGTACTAGTGACCTAGATTGGCCACCGTGAGAACGGGCTACATGGATCATTGGTCTGACCCAGTAAGGCTATTCTTATGTTATTCCTGAACAAGTGGGTAGTCAATCTAATCTTGCAAGGTCTCTTGTAGGAAGCTTCATTTACATATTTTTTTATTCTCTCCTCTTACCTCAGGACTGACCTCTGATTTCCAGTTGGTACAAAAGCAGACAGTCATACCTGTATAGGACACGGGGAAGGGTATAGGGATACTCCCCGAGAAATGTTTAATATGCTCATATCATGAAACTGAAAACAACCGTGAACAATCAAAACATTATAAACCATAAAATTGTAACAATGAGACTCAGCCTGCCCTAACAGTGTGAGGTACATCAGTATAAGATCCCAGGAGCAAAGTGCACAATATTTGCAGATGTTAATCTTGGAAAGGCTGGTCAAAGAATCAGAAGTCCAGCTTACCAGTACTTATTGAGGCAGATAATCGATGAATCAGTAACTCCCAGAGCAGGCTTCAGGAATAGAGTGTGGATTTACAAGAAAGAAGATTAGCAAAGGTAAGAATTGAATCTTTCCTCGTGGATGGGGAATAATTTGTCCCCGTGTCATTCTCTAATCTAGGGCCCAATATTTAACAAAAGCTGAGCGCCTAAATCATGCCCTATTTTCAGCCAAATGTTTGAAACTTAAGGGGTAGTCCCAGAAATTAGGCGCAATATTATAGAATGATCGCTTCCTTGCCTGTAAATCTTGATATGGTCTGCGTTTGGGGGGATTTTAATGTTCCATTTGATAGCTGGTTTCATGTTTCAGGTGTGGCTTGATGTTTTGAAGACATATATTTTCTTTTAAACAAGCTGAATAATATACCTACTCAACAAGCAGGTCATATTCTAGATTTAGTGTTTGTTTCACAAAAATGATTTAAGGCATTACTTTCAGTGCCCTTGGCTTATATTGTTGGATGGTCAGATCATTTTCTTCTTACATATATAAATGTAAACATTAACAAGTTCTGAGGACCACAACCAGAGTCAGTATTTTATAATCTTGTCTCTCTTCTTACTTTTGAATTTCAGTTTGCTGGGAGACCTGATTGCTAGTTGACTTATATTGTAGTACAGTGATTAGACCTAAATTTGAGCTAGTTGCAGATGGATTCTCAAAGGAGGGAGGGTTCTTGAGTGGGCAGACTTGTTGGGCTGTCGGCCCTTTTCTGCCGTCATACTCTATGTTTCTATGTTTCTTGTAAAATCTCTCTCTATTCCTCAACAAGTGGGACATAACAGAGAAGGGTGGGAATGATGAGCCTGCTGCCAGAACTGAAGATCCAAAGGCAGAATCCTGCTTGGCTGCCACATATATCCTGTAAAACTTTATAAATGTATGCAAGGAGGACTAAGTGGCAGCTCTACAAATCTCTTCTGGGGAAACCACTGAAGATTCTGCCCATGAAGAAGCAACACCTTGGATAGAGTGAGCCTTTATCGAAAGAGAAGGCCACTTTCTGACAATATAGGCAGATAAAATAGCAATGTGGATCCATCTGGAAACGGTGGCTTTCAATGCCCTTATAGGCTGTACCTACCAGCAAGAACAGGTGATCAAACAAAACTTGTTCGTGACTTCCAAGTACCTCAGCAAAAGCCTGCACACATCCAGCGATTTCAACACTGTCATGTTTGCTCGAACCCAACGGTGTAAAGGCTGGCAACCGCATGTCCTGGTCGATGTGGAAACTAAAGACCACTTTGGAAGAAAGGAGGGGACAGTGTACAGGATCACACTTGATTCTGTAAATCTGAAGAAAGGGATCTCTGAGTTTGGAAATTCTGTGGGCTGACGTAATGACCACCAACAATATCATCTTTATGGTGAAATCCATCAAAGAAGCCTGGCCCAACGGTTCATAGGGCAAACTTGCAAGTGACTCGAGAACTAGATTGAGATTCCAAGTAGGAAACAGCTGACGTAACGGAGGCGGAGCAGCAACGCATCATTTAAGAACCTGACCACATCCGGAAGAGTGGTCAGAGAGGCCCCCCCACCAGGGGCTTAGGACCAAAACAAGACAGCCCGGCTATCTGAAAGTGAGCTGACAGCAAGGCCCTTTTCCAGGCCTTCTTAAAGGAAGGAGAGTACCATCGGGATCAAGCGTAAAAAAAACAAACTCCTACTGTCTCGTTTGTAAGAAGAAGACAACTGTAAGCCAGAGGGCAGTCCTGAAATGAGACGTGGATGAAAAATATGTAAATGATGCTTCCTACAAGAGATCTTGTGAGATGGGATTGACTATCCACTTGTTCAAGAATAGAGTAGGATCGTACAAGGAGATGCTGTGACAGGATGCATAGTGACATCAGGAAGTTCTCACACTCAACCAGCTACTTTGCCAGCAATATTGTATGACTTAATAATACCTCAAACCTCCAAGTATCCCCCTCTGCTAAGGCACCTATTAAAAAAGAGTAAAAAAATGACCCTAACCCTCTTTAATATGGTACTCCTCATTCTCCCTTTTACCCCAAGATGGCTTAAAACTTATCTTTTTAGAAAATTTGTTAGTGTTAGATAGCAAATATTTTTATTTATTTGATGATGATGATACATTCTTCCTAGGAATGCCTAGATTCTTGTTTGTAGACCGCACAGAACTCTTTGGGGCTGAAGGATAATAGTGCCAATTATTATAATTGTAATTAGTTTCCCCAAAATGTGTTCAGATCCTGACTTAAAGTGGAGCTCAGAACTATGAAGCAGGAATCCCACCACTCACATTCACCTGTGACCTTGAACAGATTCCTTAACCGCCTTCACACTAGGGGTCGGGCTATTAGTTCTTCGACCCATCTACTACTACACCACCTCAACCGTACCATTGCCAACAGCCTTTCCTACCTTCCTCCCCTTGCACTTACGTGACTGGTCAAGCTCCCGGGCCGCCTTAGCCGCCCTCTCCAGGCCGGTGGGGTCGAAGTTGCTCCATTTGTCCTTGGGTTTGTCACCAATGTCTCCGCTACCACCTACATCGGGAGGAGGGGGCAGAGGAGGGGGCCCTCCCGGGACCGACGGCCCCTTACTTACACCGAAGAGCCAGGACATGGCATGAAAAGCACGAACCGTGCGCCAACTCCTGCAACCACTCACACATGCGGGTTCACTCGAACACTGCGCCTGCGTACTCTGGCCCAACTCTATCACGTGACGTACCAATCTCCAACGCTCATTGGCCCAACTAGCCGGTACTCGGAACAAATTCCGATTGGTCAAGAGCTGGAGACGGCTATAAGTCAGAGCGGCGTCGGGAGGGTGGAGACAGTAAGATGGAAGCCGGGAAGAACGGACGTGATTGGACGGCGTGAGATGTGGCGTCATATCCGTCTGGCAACAGGCGTTGTTGAGGCGGTTGCTAGGGAGCGCAGAGCTCCCGGGCTGTGCGGATCATGGCTCGGAACGCGGAACGCACATTTGTTCTGCATGGTTCCAAAGCGGCCATCAGGTAGCGGGCTTGGGCGGGGAGGCCTGGGAGGGGAGGTAAGGAGGGAGAAGCCCCCCCCACTCCTAAAAACGCGTCTCACCGGGATTAGCCGAAGTGCTCGGGGCCCTGCTTCTAGAAAATGCCCTCGCCTCGCGTACGTGCCTTGGAGCGCTGAGCAAAGCGTACCAAGGAGACGGCGGTGTTAACACGGGAGAAGAGGTGTCGCTGGGCCTCATTCTGAGACCGGGGGGGGGGGGGGGGGGGGAAACAGGCTGCATTTTGTTTCCCCTCTAGGAAAGCGACAGTCCGTTAAGGGCCAAAATTCTGGCAGTTATGATTTTCGGATTAAGATCTGATAAAATTAGGGGGTTCCGCTTTAAGTGTCTGTAAATTGTATGGGGGGGGGGGAGGTGTCTGTTTTTCAGATAATTAGAAGTTCTTTGAGGGTATTTGAAATCAGTGTGATGTTTTGTCCTGTTACTATTTCCGGCAAATAATTGGTTTATAATATAACATGGCAAAATTTTCTGTACTTTAATCTTACTTTAAAATCATGGGTTTATTACTCTGTCCTTAGAAAAGATATTTTTAAAAATAAGTGCACCATTGTTTTGATTTCTGGAATTCATGCAGCCCACACACCCTAAAAAAGGCAAGATTGCCTTTTGGTAGGTCTGGCAAATAAGTATGTTGGGCCTTCAACTGTACAGTAATGCATATGATCCCCCGGCATAATCCTTTTTGTCTCCCATACTCCACTGTATCCACCTTCATCACCCTCCCCTCCCCCATCTGATCTTCTCCAGCAGGCAGGAGTCTGTGAGTGAATTCTTACTGATTGCTGCTGCTCTTGCAGTTTCCTCCTCTGCGGAACTGTTTGGGGCTGGTGGGTCTCACAAAAGTGCAGGGTCTTGCAAGGTTTTGGTGGCTGAAGAGGAAAGAGAAGCAGCAGGTAAGAAGTACTGCTTGCTGATGTTTCCTGATAGCAGGAGGGTAACCATGGGAAGTGGTGAGAATAGAAAGGCCGCTGGATGCAGGTGGTTCTGGCCTATCCCTCTCCACTGGGCATTAGCTTATTTACTGAGGCACAAAGAGATTGAAAAAGCCCCAGCCTCTAAAATATTCCATCCACAGATTAGAATTTACATGGTTCATTCTGGATAGCTCTTCCCCACCATAACCCCAGTGCTCATATCTCCCAGCCTCTCTTCACTCCCCCCCTCCCCCCCCCCCGCCCATATCGCTCACTGCCAATTTTTCAGGAGGAGAAAGTGCCTCCCTTGTGGCCTTGAGCCACATTCTCATTTTTTTTGGCTTTGGATCTAACTTGCATAGGGCAGTAGTGCCATGTGGTTAAAAATGGTAGTCAAGTCCAAACTAACAGAGGAGAGCACTATCTTAGGCTCATTTGGGCCCTTTCACTTTTGACCAATTAATGAATAGCAATGAGATTGATCAGCAGGGCATATGTGGGTTAGCATAGACAATGACTATGGTCTAAGATATTTTCCCATGCATAGCTGCTGGAAGATGTGAAATGTTTTAAACATGTCACAATTTTATATACCGGTATATCAATTTATGAAACAGTAGCATTGAATACTCCTTAAGGCAGGGGTGTCCAATGTCGGTCCTCGAGGGCTGCAGTCCAGTCGGGTTTTCAGGATTTCCCCAATGAATATACATGAGGTCTATTTGCATGCACTGCTTTCATTGTATGCTAATAGATCTCATGCATATTCACTGGGGAAATCCTGAAAACCCGACTGGACTGCGGCCCTCGAGGACCGACATTGGACACCCCTGCCTTAAGGTGTACTTCACTCCTATATATAGTACATGTCATGATTAACACTAGCCTGAGCCCTAGAGAATTCCAGCCACTGTAGAAAATCAAAGTAATGAGGCCTGTTCTGAAGAAAGACTGATCCTGGAGTAAAAGTTCATAATCTATTCTAGGGAAAGCCACTATTTATCCCTGGAATCTTCCTACTTTTGGCACTCTACAAGATACTGGGCTTGATGGATTTTTGGTCTGACCCACTAAGGCAACTCTTATGTTCTTATGTACTGAGTAATTGCAGACAGGTCTTAAACTTGTCTCACAGATCTAAAATAGTTGAAAGAGTTGTCTCTGAGCATTTAAAAGGATTTTGTGGCAAAAAATGTACAGCACCCTTTGAGTTAAAGAAATTCCTCTCTGATTGCTCTGTTAGGCGAGTTCTATTGATTTCTCTATAGGAGGGTTGGCTTGGTGGTCACCTTAGATCTCATGGCAGCATTTGATCATTCAATTCATTACAATTTATACACCTCCAGGACTCTGGTCATGGGGGATTATTTTAAAATGGCTTGCCTCTTTTCTTTCAGATCACTCCTATTATGTCAATTTTAATGGATTTTCATCAGAGATAGTTATTGTGTGATATGCCTCAGGGTCTTTGATTTTTCTACTTATTTTTAATCTGTTCTTAAATCCATTGACATTTTTTATACAGTACCTTGGAATAGGTGCACATCTTTTTGCAGATGATATTCAATTAATTAGGTATACAGATCCAGTTTATCTTGACCTTACCTAATTTGCCCCTCCCCCTTTACAAAACTGTAGCATGGGTTTTTAGCGCTGATGCTCATTGGGATTGTATGTAAAGGGGGGTGGTTGTTTTGTCTATCAGTTGTTTCTGCTTGGCTTGAGATATACTTGTATTATCTAAAATTTGATCTACTGAAATCAAAGACGAGTGGATTACAAATCATTAGCCCTGCCCCTTTCTCCAGTGACCTTAAGTCACACTTAGCTCCTAGAAACATTATAAAAAATCCTATGCTGCATCTTTGATCTTTAGCTTTCATTTACAGTTTAATTTTGGATGCAATAAAATTTTGTTTCTTGATGCTACATTCTATTCAAACCATTTGTCTGTTCTAGATAAATTGGCCCTCGCAACTTTAGTTTTTATTCTTGTGAATAGATTAGACTGTTGTAATTATATCCTCATGCCTGTCCATCATTTACAATTAGGTCAAAATACAGTAATCACTTTTATATGGAGAGATATATTAATTACTACACTGTGATACTATGTTTAAACAAATACCTTTTATAATCACAGCTCAACTTGCAATAATGTTATATTTAATTAAATATTGTGAAAACCTCAGACCCAAAACCCGTGACTGCTGATAACACCAAACTGGGGTTCATTGGGGGACCATCATCGTTTTTCACTGTCCCTTTACCATCCAACTAGATATTGCATGAAAATCCAGATTGAAAAAACTTATCTGTAGATCGGATGGTATGATCCCAATAATGATCCTCAGCGGTGAATAAATTATCTCGTGCTTATAGTGTGCTAAAAACAACCACTGTTACTCCTCCATAATATATCCTTGTCCCCCCCCGACTCGAGTTTCGAGGAATGTCTTCTTCAGGGAAGGACTCTTAAATGGGATTATTACGGGCAAGACGCCACCCTCAACAGTGGAAGTGATGTCACCAGGGGGGAAGGAAAAAAATGAAGAAAGACAATACAGTTTAAAGGGACAACCACTCGATCTCGTGATTCAATCCATTGGGCATTAAGGTATGCCATTCATAAATGAACCTTTGTTCTTTTCTGATCAAGCATCTTGAGAGGTCACCGTCAGTTCCTTTAAACTGTATTGTCTTTCTTCATTTTTCTCCTTCCCCCCTGGTGACATCACTTCCACTGTTGAGGGTGGCGTCTTGCCCGTAAGAATCCCATTTAAGAGTCCTTCCCTGAAGAAGACATTCCTCGAAACTCGAGTCGGGGGGACAAGGATATATTATGGAGGAGTAACAGTGGTTGTTTTTAGCACACTATAAGCACGAGATAATTTATTCACCGCTGAGGATCATTATTGGGATCATACCATCCGATCTACAGATAAATTTTTTCAATCTAGATTTTCATGCAATATCTAGTTGGATGGTAAGGGGACAGTGAAAAACGATGATGGTCCCCCAATGAACCCCAGTTTGGTGTTATCATCAGTCACGGGTTTTGGGTCTGAGGTTTTCACAATATTTAATTAAATATAACATTATTGCAAGTTGAGCTGTGATTATAGAAGGTATTTGTTTAAACAAAATACAGTAATGAAATTTAATCTCATATGTTGCATAAAAAATGTGCATTGGCTCCCAATCGGCTATCAGATGAAGTTTAAAATTTTAATTTTAGTTTAGAGCCTTTTCTGGGTTTCTAACATTATTTTTGTGATCTCCTGATTCCTTATGTCCCTAGTAGATTCTTATGTTCACAAAACCAAAATCACCATGTAGTCCTTCCTCATGTCACAGCTAGACTAGATATTTCTGGGCACTAAGCCTTGTTTTCTTTCAGCAAGTGTTTGGCATATGATTCCATTATTCATAAGTCAGGAATCCAGTTTCAAGAAGTTTTAAAAATCCTTGAAAATGTTTGGGTTGTTGGTTTTGTTTTGTTTTGCTTTAGCTTTCCTCAAGGATTAGGTCCAATGGAGGCCGACCAGAGGTGTTAAATGGTTTGTTCCATTTTTTCTTCTTCCCCAATGTACCAGATCTTTCTTGCTTAATCTCTGCCAACATTTCTTCTTTTTATTCTGCTCTGTTTATACAAATGTTTTAATTGATACAAATCATTTTGATCTGTACCCCCAAAAAGAGTGGTGTAGCAAATATCTCCATAAAGATAAATATGATGAGAATGAACCAGATTGCAAAATACTGTGCAACTAATAATTATCCCAAACAGGTTTTTTTTAATCAATGACAAGTGTTTTTAGTTTTATATAAATGTGGTGTTTGAGTTTTGTGATTTGATAGTAATTGATGGCAGATAAAGACCAGCATAGCCCATCTAATCTGCCCAGTAAGGTGGTCAGAGTTGTACATGTTTCCCCTCTGTGCTTTTGTTCAGAGTTATACCTGCTGCTCTATGAGGTTATTCTTTGTGCTTTATATTTTATTTTAAGTATAAAATCATACAAGTTTGCTTAGATTCCATCCTCTTGTTAATAATGATCCTCTGCGTTTATGCCATACCTTTTTGAATTTTGTTGCTTCTTTTGTCCCCACCACTTCCATAGGTAGGGCATTCACGTCAACCACCCTTTCTAAGAGAAAACATTTCCTGATGTTTGTTTGCCTAGTAACCATGATCCCTGGTTGCTTAAAACAATTCAAAATGTGCACTAAAGCACACCTAGGGTATATAACAAATTTATAACATTTATTTAATCACCCACCAGTGATATCCTGTACATATGTGACTTTTGGTCCATGCTTGTTTGACTGTTCTATGAATGGAGTGCTTGATGAAAAATTTGCTTAGTGAGCGATTCATAATTTAACACTTAATTAAACAAAAGGTTACTACTATTCATTCAAGAATATGATGTTGGTACTGTAAACATGTGAATGCTAAGCTAAAAAAATTACTCTTTTTTTTTTGTTTTGTTTTTAAGAGAGAAGCCAAATGACTTTTTGACCAACACACAGAAAACCACCAGTACTCACAATCTTAGCTTTCAAGGGCCAGCAACTAGCCAGATTTTGTATAATAAAGCTGGTGGATCCTCACTTCTTGACAAAGAATTTGGTATGTGTATGTAGCAAAATAGTCATGATCATAGACGGGGATCAGCTATGCCTTTCAGCTAACAGAATTCTCTAGAGCTGCACAGAAGAGTGGATCAGTTGGATAGTAAAATGTCATTAGCAAGATAAGTGATTTCTGTTTTGAAAGGCATTCATTGTGGAGGAGCAGTAGGTTGAGAACCAGGGAAACCTAGTTCAAATCCCACTGTGACTCGTTGTGATCTTGGGTAAAACACTTAACTTCTCCTTTAAGTCTGTATTGGAAAATTATCAATGTAGACTACGATTAAGATCGGTTATTTTACCGTTAACACTAGTTAATAGTAATTATGTCTCCTTGCATAAAAACATAATGATCAAGTGGTAAAATAACACCTTAATGATTGGAGGCTAACCAAAATTGCTTTTTTCAGTTTCAGCTGAAACTGTAGCCAAAACTCATCACCTGGTTTCTGCCAAAGCCAATAACTCAAATTTGGTTATGTGACCGTGAGCTAGTGAGGGCAGCTGGGGATTGTCAGAGCTTGTAATCTGCATCCCTCTGCTAAACCCACAGTATCCAAGCCAGAATATCATGTAAAATTGTGAAAGACCATGTTACCTCCAAGCAAAATAGCCTCCACACACATGGACCACAGATAATGAGAACTGAAAGTAAAAGCAAATAGTGGTTGACTTTGCACCATACTTGGAATGACAGCTGATGTCGTAATTCCATTGAGAGGCTAATTTGTAAGGCGCTTATCCCAAATATCAAAAGCATTTATTTGGAGCACTCTTATTTTCTATATAAACTATTATGCAAGATCATAACTGCAACGCTTGAAAACACAGTACAAGAAAAAAAAAAAAATACCAAAGAATAGTGCCCCCTTTTCCTTTGTCTTGTGGTGTAGTCAAGGCAGGAGCAATAGCTCAGTCATGGCGGCCATTTTGAGAGCCGGAATGAACAGGAGTTGCTGGTGCTCACTTGTACCAGCTATAACCCAATATCACAAAAATTGTAAGATAAGGTGGGGGGAGGGGCAACACTTGTTTGGGGGGAGTGGAGGAACAAATGGAACGAAGCACAAATATTCAGCTTCCACTGAAAATACCTGGCCATTTTTTGCTGAAACAAACGAACAAAAAAAGGCCAAATAATTAAAATAACCTTTGGTCAAAACTGTGCAGAGAGGATTTTGGGCTAGTTTCAGCACTGTAACTGAAACCAAAATTCAGTCAGCCTCTAACAGTAGCCCATGTTTATAATTATGCTTCTGAAGTTGTAAGCTCTCTGGGGATAGGAAAATACCTTCTGTATCTGCAACTAGCCTTGACCTACTATGGAAAAAGGCATGAGCTAAATCCAGGGCCTGTTCTTTGCACCCTCTACGGTTTACTTTAAAAAAAACCAAAAATATGGAAATCGATGCAACTGTAACTATTAAGGTTCAAGCCAGTAAAACAGTAGGGGTGACTGTGCGGCAGTTCAGCTCTGCCTCAGAGATCTCTCCTAACAACTGTCAGGCTACAAGATCATGTTTTATGATCAGTGCTAATTGGGCTG
This sequence comes from Geotrypetes seraphini, assembly GCF_902459505.1. NCBI lineage: Eukaryota > Metazoa > Chordata > Amphibia > Gymnophiona > Dermophiidae > Geotrypetes > Geotrypetes seraphini. The sequence goes on from NC_047098.1 coordinate 20,676,962, forward strand.
AGATCCTTCTGGATCTAACTGGTTTAATGCATGGATATAGCTTGTTTAAGGCTTGATCTGGGTTCCTAATCCAAACGAAAAACACATGTATCCTGTTCTTGTTAATCTAATGCGTTACAAATGTAATCTCTAAATGGTACTATATATCATTAGTTGAAGCACTGTTTTTAACGGCTGTCGAGCTATGGAAACATAATTATTTCAAAATAGTTCAACATCAAGATTAAATCCCATACAGAGATGTTAAAACTATATGGCAGATAGAAATAAAATATAAAATCAATAATTAATTCCATATTTTGTTACCTAGAATCTAGAATGGTTCCATATGTGAAGGAAAACCCAAGCATTGATGACCTAGAAGAAAGCTTACGGGAACTTAAGGTTCAAGTGGACAGCTTAGCTTCAAGTCTGACATTTGAGCTTGACAATTTGCAAGATACAAATTATGGTGTTACAAAAAATGGAAATCTCTCCGATTCTTCACATGTATCATCATGGCCAACTGTTGTCAATGGGACTTCATCTGGGGAAAATATTGGCAGCTCACTAAACATTCCTAAGGAATCTGAATGGTTTCTAAATCCAATCCATTTGGTGAATCCTCTGGGAAGTTTCCCTGCATTGAAAAGCTTGGGCCTTTCCACTATTTCAAGATCATCTGTGGATCGTGTTACAGGGCTTCTTGGAAGTCAAATCGCCAGTCAGGACTATGCACCGTCTCAAGTGTCGCTAGGAGACTTGGCTCATAAGGAATCCTTTCCGATCAGGCTCGGGGCACCTCATGTGATTGGAGTCAAATCCTTATTGCCTCCCAAAATGCCAGTCAGATCTCGCTCTCCTAATAAAACAAAGGTCTCTGTAGTTAGAGGCCGATCCCAATCCCTTGATCGATCTCTGTCTTTCTCCCCAGCTTCCAAAAGAACCCGATGGTTGAGATCTCGATCGCAGTCTCCTAAGCCTATCTGGAGACCAAATTCTGCAAAGACCAATGCTTGTTCTGAGCCTCCAGCACAGTTTGGGAAGCCAAGATCAGGAGGCAAAACAACAGCTTCTAACAGACAGTCAAGGTCAAGGTCATACAAGCCAGGAACTATGCTCACCAGATCATATACTCCACCCAAGACAAAGACAAGAGGGATGCTTAGCCACTCATGGAGTCCATACAGTATCCCCTCAACTGCAGTATCGGCACCAACTGCTCAGGAGATTAGTGAAAGGTAATAAAAAGCTTTTTTAGGGGTCATGGACGATTGCCATTGTGTGTGAAACAGAATCAATTGCTCAGTCTGCTGATATCAGGCATAGTAGAAGCATATCTCATAGAGCTCTACTAATCTTCCAGTTCTTAATACCCCATCATAACCCAGTCTTGCCATGTACCCCAGTTCTGTATCCCTCAATATGTTCTGCTAATGCTTGTCAGTCCTGTATCCCCCCCCAAACAAAACAAACCACTCTCCAGGCCTAGAGTTCTGTCAAAATACTTCCCATCTCTTGGCCCTTGTGCAAAGTGCTATGCAAGTAGCAGGACTCAATAGTCTGACTCTGTCTCTGTCAGGTTTTTGCAGACTCTGAGAGCTGGCGGCATTGAGAGTTCACTGGTGGAAATGTCTCCCTACCAGCAGGAGTTGGCTCGGCTCAGACTGGAGCGCCTTCGAGTGGAGGAGGAATTGCTTCTAGAACTGAAAAGGCAGCAAGAACTGGAGAGGACCAGGGGACCAAAACCTAAGTGGTATGAACATACAAGTGGGAAAAGCATGCAGACCCAGTGTCTATTGAATTCTTTCCAAACCCCCTGCTTGTGTATGTACACATCTGTGTGTATCTGTGTAATTAACATTTAAGAAAATAATACTTATTTGAATCACTGTGTGTGTGTGGGGGGGGGGGGGGGTCCTAGTTGGGAAAGCATATGGAGCATCTTTCATAGAATAATATAAGATCCTTCTGCATGTGTCAGTGTATGTGTCTATCTTTGTGATTCTATATCTGTATTTATTTATTAAAACTTAATAATCTATCTTTGACAAGATCCTAAAATGGACCACAATAATAAAGGTCAGAAAACATCTAATACAAAGCAGTTAATGCAGGAATTAGCATATTCTTACACCCTTTAACAAAACAGGCCCCTAACCTTTCTTAAATTTGCAAACTTATCTGAGAGCATGTATGAATGCCTTTGTGTCAGAGACTCTAATGTATGGACAGCCTTTAAGTTGTATGACCCGATGACAGCTACTACCAGGAGTGGCCCTTGCTGCTTGTGAATTTCTGGAGCTGGGTCTGTCCTGGCATGCCAATTCAGATCTTTCCTAACAGATCTCAATGCCAGATACCTAATTAGGTTAAAGGTGAAGTCCACATTATGGTCAGTGAACCCATTATATTGGAAATGGAGCAGGAAAACAAGATAATGGTTTGTAAATTACTTCTCGTTTCCAGCATCTCTTGATCCTGGGGGATGGGTCCACTGATTATGCTAGAGCTGGGAAATGACAGGAAAAATTGAGGACTTGTTAGTGGCAATGCTGTCCACTGTTCTGTGGAGGACCTGGTTCAAGTCCCAGGTCAGATTCTTCATTCCCTCTGCTGATCGGAGCTGGAGATGCAGCCCCTGGTGTGGAAAGATTCTAATCATCATGCAATAAATATACCTGATGTAATCTAGCTTGCACCTTTTTCCGGCAGATGTACTCATCGTGGGACCTTGCTGTATGAAGGGAGCAGGACTTCAAGAGTGGTGGAGGGAGAGAAAGGGGGAAGGGTGGTACTGATGGAACTGGTGTGCAGGGAAAGGGAAGAGTTCAACTTAAGTTCAGATCCATTGGCGACTTCTAATGGCTGAATTCAAGGGCTCATGATTGAAAGTTCTGGAAGGAGCTCTGGTGCATGGCCCCAGGCCCAGGCCTGTTGCTGCAGTTGGTTATGCAGTTAGGTATGTTGAGGGGTGGTAGGAACAGAATTAACCCCCCCCCCCCAACACACCATTACAAAACCATAGCATAGCTTTCAGCACTGGCCTGCGAGCGTCAGTTTTTACTTCTGCTAAAAACTGCTACGGTTTGTAAAGGGGGGGGGGTGGGGGTAAATTAAGTAAAAATAATAAATCAACATCTAGTTACAAATGAAGGAAAGAGTATAAAAGTTCAAAAGACCTCCAGTTGGTGGTGAAGTTATAAGTATGAAAACAATCTTTATTCAAGAGGACAGTTAATTGACACAGTCATATCTCAGCAAATGAAGGCTTATGATGGTGGATGCTAATTCTGCTTTCAGTTGGAAGTCCATAGATGCAGAAGGAAAATGCAAGTTGACAAAATAGTAGAAAGCAAAGCTTGATGTCCCACTTTATATACCATATATACTTGACTATACGCTGAAATTTGGGGGCCAGACTTATATTTCAGTTTTTACAGTAATCAATTTTTTTTTTTTCATTCTTCTGTAGGTATGAGATGAAGGACTCTCAGTTTCATTATGAAGCTCACAAGAATAATGAACTAGTGAGGAACAGCAAAGATTTCCAGGCTCTATATGACTACAGACAGGAGCTGGCTGCAGGGTCCAGGGACTTCCAGAAGCAACTGAAGCCTACAGAGATGGACTCATTTTAACACAAGATGGATGCTGAAACACAAGACAGTTATGTACAAACTCTGAATCGCAAAACTGGTGAGGTTAGATCAAAAGGAAGGAGAGTATCTATCTCTAGCCAACGCCCAGCACATGTTGAATCAATATTTCTCTGAAATAATTTTGTAAAATCATTTAATGAAACCAGCATTAAAAAGTGAAAAAAAAACTAACTTGATCCACTGAATATACTACCATTATCTATCACTTCTGTAGCGCTGCTAGACATAAGCAACGCTGTACATTAAAACATTCAAGAGACAGTCCCTGCTCAGTAGAGTTTACAATCTAATCAAAAGATAAGTAGGCATGATGTGGGGGTTAGGGATTTAAAGCAACTTCAAAAAAAAGTGAGCTTTTAGCATGGATTTGAATAGATTAAGAGGGGAGGGATGGAGAAAAGCAGAAACTCATTCAAGTTATCTAACTTATTTATTATTAGATCTTGTGTGAGGGGGAAACCACTGCTTGCTATGGGATTGGTAGCATGGAATGTTGCTACTCTTTGTGATTCTGCCAGGTACTTGTGACCTGGAATGACCACTTTGGGAAGCATTGTTCTGACCCAATAGTGCGATGGTTTAGGCAACCCTGATCAAATTGTATGTTTTGGTGAATCTCTACGTGAACAAATGCTGACATAACCTCTGTATGCTTCAGTTAAACAAAAGGGGGTTGACATTTAAAGAGTTATCCAGCTACCTAAATAACTAGTGCACACTAAGCTCAAATTGATATTTAGTGCCATTTTCCAAAAATGTTGAGCACAGTCCGTTACAGAACAGACGTCGGCTCCTCACTGTGCTTTAGAGGCTCACATTTTCAGTGTCCCCTGAGAAAGGCATTTTTAATAATGCTGAAACTTGGATCCTAGTTGGGACTATAAATAGGAATAAAAGCTTTATTTGTTAATTTACCCATTGGTTGAATAGACATCTGCCTTGCTTTCTAGTTGAATTGTTTGAACTTTTAAGGGAAAGTGTTCTTCTCTTTGCTGGTTTGTTCCTAAATTTCACTACATACTTACAAAAACATAAAAGTTCCAGAAATATCATTCCACAGCAATGGACCTGCCACTGAAAGAGTGCTTTGCTGTAGTTACATAAAATTTCTCTTATTCCCACATCCTACAGCATGGGTTTTTCAGATTTCAATGTATTCCCTGGTTTAAATATTTGCAAAATATCATTGAAATCTTGGCAATTTACCATTGATTCCTTAATGGGACAAATTTTAGAATCTTGTACTGTATATGAAATTGTACTGGAAGTTTCTTTAATATCGGTGATATGATCAAAACGGAACATCAGAAGAAGGACTCAACAGAAGGAAAACCCAAGAGCAGGCCTGTGCAGATTGGTGGCGAGGGCTGAGAACCTCTGGTACTGTATGTGCTGCTTCTCCCATCGGACCTACACTGCTGAACCTGTGGGGGGAGGGACGGAAAAGGGCACTGTGCAAATTGGCAGCGATGGTTGAGAACTTCTGCCACTGTATGTGCTGTCTGCCATTGGACCTACACTGCTTTTGGACCTGTGGGGGGCAGAGGAGGGCACTGTCACCACTGCTAGATTCAGACCCACACAGGAGGGGGTTGGGAGCTGGAAGCATAAGAATAGACTTGCTGGATCAGACCAGTGGTCCTTCTAGCCCAGTATGCCATCTTCAGAGGTCAATCCAAGTCACAAGTACCTGGCAAAAACCCAAATAGTAGCAGCATTCCATGCCACTAATTCACTCTTGCTATGATTGATTTTTGATTAGATACAATGCAGGATTTCCAAAATATGCAGCAAAGGCAAATGATGTCTAATTACTGTTTAACTACATATTACTTTTTGCTCTGTTGGATATAGGCTGAGCACACTTTGATATGAAGCTTAATTTTTTTTTCTCAGTGGTTGATTGCTTTTGATTTCCACTTATACAACTTTGTACGATGTAGAAGTTGTATTAGCTTTTGTTTTCTTAATGGTTCATTGAATCATGAATTGACAGGGGTGTCTAAATGTTTGTTACAACTGTATGAAAATTAAGTTGATTCTTAAGTTAATGTGGTTACTTAGCATTCTGGTTATTTTTAATTTTAATTGATAGGTGATTTGGGGGGTTTGCTCTAGTGGTGTATTTTGTCACTTTCCTTATAATGTAAGGAAGTTTAAACTCTGTGGATTGGTGCCATTAGTACTGTGCACACATGAAGGGCTTTTTATGTCCCTTGCCACTATTCTTAATGTTCTGGGACTCATCTAGTTCAACTCAAATGAGAGAGAATTTCTCTGCAAAAATCTTTTCTGTGACAAATGCATGCTAGGCTCACAGTTCATTTTCCAAAGCTAAACATTAAAGGGAAGCCAGCAATCTTTGGAAAAGAAGCTGGAAAGTAAAGGTGTTTTTTCCCTTTAATAAAATAGGCTTTTTATTTATAGTACACACATAATGCATAACCACAAGAGGGCAGCAGCAAGGCCAGTTTCACTGTATGTTCTCACCATCTAAAATTATGTCCTAGTGTGGAAATGGGTAAAGTAGTTTTTCAACTCGGCTGATAGCAAAATGATCCTTGGTGAACTGTAATACAGATCCTCCCAATATAAAATAATGGCTGAGCCACATCTTGAATACTGTGTGCAATTCTGGTCACCACATCTCAAAAAGATATAGTGGAATAAGAGAGAGTACAGAGAAGGGCAATGAAAATGATAAAGGGATAAAATGACTTCTCTAAGAGGAAAGGCTAAAGCAGCTACAGCTCTTCAGCTTGGAGAAGAGATGGCTCAGAAGAGATATGATAGAAGTCTATAAAAATACTAAGTGGAGTGGAATGGATAGACGTGAATCACTTAACTTTAAAAAAAAAATACTAGGATTAGGAAGCATGCAATGAAGCTACTAAGTAGTAAATTTAAATAAAACTGGAGAAAATATCTTCTCTCAATATGTAATTAAACTCTGGAATTTGTTGCCAGAGAATGTGGTGAAAGCAGTTGGTGTGGCGGGGTTTAAAAAAAGTTTGGCTAATTTCCTAAGTCATAACCCATTATTTAAGATAGGATTGGGAATATTCACTGCTTATTTCTAGTATAAACAGCATAACATCTGTTTTATTCTTTTATGATTTTTTTTTTTTTAGTTGTGACCTGGTTTGGCCACTATTGGGGAAGCAGTATATTGGGCTTGATGGACCTTTTTGTCTGTCCCAGAATACCAATTTTCATGTTCTTTTCTATGTTTGCATGGTTAATGTTTACTTGTCTGTTCCCTCCCTTCAGTCCTTTGATTTTTAGCATAATCTGAGAAACTCTTGAGTGGTTTCAACAGGACCGAGACCAGCACAGTGCCAAGGCACTGATTTCTAAGCAAGGCTTGCCAATTGCAAAAGAAATCAGATTTTTGTAAAGGGTTATTTTGATATGAAAGGGTACCTGGCACACAAATGTATTTACAAAGTGGCTGACCTTTGCTAGCTCTGATGAAATGCTGCCGGAGTCCAAATTATGCCAGGTGCTTGTGTGAAAGAAAAAGGACTTTCTGTTTGCTCAGACTAATATAATCTCAAAATTCCATCCTCTGGTGGACATGCAAAAGAATCTGGGAGCCAGAGAGGAGGCTTACACTTCCCTAGAGTAGACCGTAAAGAGCATCTCATTTATTTTAGGGATTTTTTTTCCCCTCAATTCCAAAGAGGAGGAAACACCATTCTGTGTCGCTGTACAGCACTGCACACTTTTGGTATATACTAAACACTTACCCCCAAATTCTATAGATGCTTATGCAAATTAAATGGCAGCTGTCCAATTAATATCAAAAAATTAGGTGCTAACCAATTATTCATGTTAACTGGCACTTAAATAAAATTTTGTGCACACATCTGGCTGTGTGCTATTCTATAAAGCATATACCACTTCTCAGGACCTCAGCCATACCACTCAGGGCTCGATTTACTGTCATGGTCCATAAGCTTTATGTATCCGCTTGTCACTGGTCCATATACTCCCAAACTTAGTTTAGATTTTTACTCATTTGTTTTTAAGGTTTCTTCTACCCACACCAACCGTATTCAAATTGGACATTTCAAGTATGTCATATTTAGAAAAGATAAGCACTTAGTTTTATTGATTTGAATTGCTCGATCAGGCGTTTTAATCCAACATGTTTTGTGGATTGCTGTTTCAAGGACATCCCTGGAAAGAGAGAGCACATTAAAACTTTCTTCCCCATATCTTTCTTACAAATTATTAATCACAACTACCCTGAGCACTAACCACTTTCTCACCAGCTCTTCCCGGACCAAGAAAGTTTTCAAATGCTCTCTCTTTCCAGGGTTGTCCTTGAAACAGCAATCATGTTGGATTAAAACCCCTGACCAAGCGATTCAAATTGATAAAACTAAGTGCTTATCTTTTCTAAATATGATATACTTGAAATGTTCAATTTGAATACAGTAGAAGAAACCTTAAAGCCCCCTAAGTAAAAATCTAAACTTAAGTTTGGGCATATTACTTCCCTTGCGTTCAATAGAAGTAAAAACTTGGAAGTCTCAATTCATCCTTTTTCTGGAGCTATAGGGTAATCCTATGCGGTCCCCTTTTTTTTTTTTGGGGGGGGGGAGAGGAGGTGGTAGGGAAGAGAAGGAGATGCTGGACATAGCAGGAGAAGGCCTTAAACCAGCCTGTGGTGGTGGCAGCTGATTGCCTTAGGAGCCAGCCCTGCCACATAACCATACGTTCACTTTATAAAATAGGCTTACACAAATCAGGTTGAATACCGTTAAATAAAAATCCAGAGGAACTCTACAGCTCTATAACAGAACATATCACTTCTAATCAGTTAAGAAAATGTTTTTGGATTGCTAATTAATCCCTTTGAAATAGAGCAGCACCTGTGAGATGAAGACACACTCCTGCCAGGAAGCCCAGGACTACAGGAGGCCATTAGAAAGACATTTTTGCCACTTATGTCTGAAGAGATTCCAAATGAACAGTGGGGTGCTGTCTTTGAATTGTTTTGGAGTTTTTTTTTTAATTATGACCTTTTAAATGAAAATCAGCTGCAAATCAGCTCTGAATGTGATTTTGAAAGGCTCTAGCAGAGAGATTTGCCTGTGAAGAAGGCCAAATAAATTAAATTTGACAAAATTCAAAGTGAGAAAATTTGACTCTGGGTTACAGAGTTTTTACTGTTTTAGGGCCCAGAAGAGCAAGAAGTGTGGTTTTTGTGTACAAGGTTTTCTTTTAAAATGATTTTTGACTGCTGGCTGGGTTTCTTTGGATATATCCTTTTTTTGAAGAAGCTGTTGAGAGTCTGAGTAGCTTTTTTTATTTTGCTATTTTGGTCTGGGAAACTGGACATCTAGTAACCCCTCCCCACCCCCCAATCCTGCTGTAACTCTTTAAGTTGACAGCAATCTGGAAGCTTTTTCTGCTACTGCTTCTTGCCTATGCGGGGACAGGAAGCAGTAGCAGAGGAAAAGTTTCTGTGTCATCGAAGGCAGCATCTTTACTTCATTCACATGGCTGTTGGCCTGAAAAGTTACAGTGGTACTGCTGGGCAGAACAGTGGAGAGGGGGGGGAATAGAATGGGGAGGGTAAGAGACATGCTGGACCATGGGGAAGGAAAGATTCCAGACCTCCAGAGGAAGAAAGGAAAGGGGTAGAGATGTCAGACAAGGGGAGGGCAGGAGAGAGATGTCAGACCACTGGATAGGGAAGAAAAGAGAGATGCCAGACCAGGGAAAGGAAGGTGGAGGGAGAGATTTAAGGCAGGGGATATCCTGAAAACCTTATCTGCTAGGTGTGTTCTGAGGACTGGGTTGAGAACTATTGTCACAGTATGAGGGGCCACCGAAAAATTCTCAACCCAACCAAAAAGAGAATGATTTGGAGCCATGAAGCTTACACTTTTCGTTTCATTTCTTATCATTGATACAAAAAGTGTCGAGAAAAATGTGGAATAACTTGTAAGTTTTATGGCTGTTCAGCAGCACTTCATAAAGCCAGACCTATGAGTTGGTCCCTGAACCTATTGCTTAAAGCCCACTGAAATCATAGACTGCAAAATTCCTTGCATATCGCTGGCTATGACTCTAAATCAGGGGTGTCCAATGTCGGTCCTCGAGGGCCGCAATCCAGTCGGGTTTTCAGGATTTCCCCAATGAATATGCATGAGATCTATTAGCATACAATGAAAGCAGTGCATGCAAATAGACCTCATGTATATTCATTGGGGAAATCCTGAAAATCCGACTGGACTGCGGCCCTCGCGGACCGACATTGGACACCCCTGCTTTAAATCTATAAGTACGAGGGGCCGCTGAAAAATTCGCAGCCCAACCAAGAAGAGAATGATGTGGAGCCATGAAACTTACAAGTTATTCCACACTTCTCTTGACACTTTTCGTTTTTCTTTTTTGTGTTTTTTCATATCATTGAAACAAAAAGTGTCAAGAAAAATGTGGAATAACTTGTAGGTTTCATGGCTCCACATCATTATCTTCTTGGATGGGCAGAAACCGTTTCAGCAGTCCTTCCTATTGTGATGTCATAATGTCTTATTCCACCAATGCCTAAGAGCCAGGCTTTTTGGTGATGTCACAATGGCTTGGTTTGCCTATACTTGTGCCCATTTACTAGATGCATTTATTGAAACAAAAAAGTGTGGAATAACTTGTAAGTTTCATAACTTCATTCTCCGTTGTATTGAGAACTTTTCAGCAGTCCCTCATATGCTTATATTAACCCATCTGGAGACATTCTCCCCAGAGAAAGTATGAGGTAATTTTCAAATGTCTGCCTCTCTGCTGACTTTGCACTTGTTCTCGAAGGGTAACTGACTCTTTTTTGGGGCTTGTTTGTACTTTGTTTTATTCTGTACATTGCTCCAATTAGTGTGTTGTAGAGCTAGGAAACACTTTACTAACCATTTCTAAATAAGATTCCGATACACTTTTGCTTTGAAAATGCCCTGATGCAGGGCTTCTTGCACCAGTCCTGGGGTCCTTACAGCCATTCAGGTTCTTAGGATATCCATGGGAGGCTGTGCATGCAGATCTAGCCAGTACCATAGCCCTCCACTCTTCCAATTTAGATTTGGACCCCCCCCCTCCCCAAATTGAGGCAGTGTCTTCTGCTTTGGCTGGCAGGGTGCCCAAGCCCCACAACAGGGCGCCTCTTCCAACCAAAGCCTGCCGCAGTCCTTGAGTTGGCGCGCTCCTTGCACATTCTTGTTTTATGTGAAACTGAGCGTGTGCAAGGCCTGCCCCCTATGCATGCACAAAAGGCGGGCCTTTCCTATCCTCAGTTTTAAGAAAACCAAACATGCACAGGGATGGGGGGTCTTGCATGGTGGCAGTCTTTGGTTGGAAGAGATCCTCTGCCAGTTTAGGTTTGTGGAAGGTACATTAGGGGGGAGGGGGGCAAAATTTTGTGTGTCCCCCCCCCACTTTGTGCTCAGGCTGAAGTCTATCTCATGCATATTCATTGTGGATCTTTTGAGTGGTTGGGATAGCCTTGCCTAATAAAAATGTACCTGCTGAGATAAGCGCCTGCTTTTTCTTTGGACGCTTATTCCTCGCAAAACAGCAAGAGTAGTTTTGAACATAAAAACCTACAGGCATTATTTCTCCCATCAACCCAACTCTGTCCTGAAAATGCCTCTGCTCAGTGCGAGCAGGTTTCCAAATTTCCTTTTACCTGAGTTAATACTTTGTAACAATCATCCTTCCTAGGTGCTGTGATTAACCACTGCGCCAGGAACTATCTTTAGGCGTGCTTTGTTGTTTCCCACAGTGGCAGGGCTGTGGAGTTGGAGACAATTTTGGAGTCGTGGGTACCAGAAACTGAGGAGTCGAAGGATTTATCTACCGATTCCCAGCCAGAGCTGTGGAGTTGGAGACAATTTGGGGTACGCTGAATCGGAGGATTTATCTACTGACTCCACAGCTCTGCACAGTGTGATTCTCTCCTCAGATGTATTTGTGCTATTATTAGGAGTACAATGTGGTCCGTGAAACCTCTCGGATGAGGGATCACTGAGACCAACTTCAAACTAAACAAACACTGGTTCAGCTCCACTTCCAAATCATTCTACATCACAGCTTTTTAGTGCCACAGCAGATACAAAATGCATTGTCACTCCACAGTGGGGTGTTTGTTTTTTGTTTGTTTTTTTGTTTCTCCTGGACTCTTTGTGGATTCCTTAGGGTCAGTTTTCTCTGGTTTTGTCAAGTACATGTAGGACACACACCAATAAAGAGAGTTGTCGGACACAGCGAGACTCGGTCCTTTTGTTTTGTGTAGGTGAAGGATACCTAATATGACCTGGGTACAAAAGATCATCATAAAACTCTTCATTCGGAATTCAAGTCTGTGCAAAACTAAAATGGAAAATGTGCACCTAGGTACTGAAAACCTCCCCCACCAAAACCAAACGTGAGGCTTCTTGCCCCCTGAGTTTCTGGTTTGAAAAGAGCAGGTGTGCTCCTGCCTTGCGATGCTAGAAAGCAGGAATTGACTTGGTTAAAGCTAATTTATGCTTTCTTCACCCAGAGGAACCTCAACACAGGCTGATGCTAAATTAGAAAGCTCTCCCTGGTGGTGTTTCTTATTTTGCTTAATTATGTTTTAAATAAGTGCAGTGGTAAAATCATTTTGTTAGACTGTTAATTCTATTATACAAATGAATGGCGTTGGAATGTTCAATTTGATCAGACTGGCTGAACAACCTTAAGCACTTGCAGTACTTCCAACCTAGGGCATTAAAAGTCACTGATTTCTTGTTGCCTGTTCACAGTATAGAGGGTAATTTATACCGGGTTTTTTTTTTTGTTCCATGTCTAAAGCCTATTTTACGCACTGAAAAGGGCTTTTAAAAAACAAACAAACTATACAACTGCGTATTTGCAAACAAAAAATTGGAACATGGAAACAGAGTACTACATGTAGGTTTTTCAAAGAGTGCAGTTTGTGGGAGTGGAGTTGGACTTGCACGTGGGTGTATGTGTGTGTGGGTGTGTATGCGTACTATATAAAATACATGGGCAGTTGCGTAGAATTAGGGTTACCATATTTGGAGCCTCGCAAACCTGGATGCATGGTCCCGTCCTGTTCTGTCCCCAGCCCTACCCAATTGTGTCTCAAGTCCTGCCCCATTCTGTCCCCCAGCCCTGCTCCCCTCAAAGCCTCATCTTCCCCGATGAACTCCGGCTGCGTTTGGAGGGCCTCGGGCATGCGCTGATAGAAACATAGAAAATGACAGCAGAAAAGGGCCTTGGCCCATCAAGTCTGCCCACTCTAATGACCCACCCTCCAACTTCACCCCCCCCCCCCCCCAAAGATCCCACATGCCTATCCCATTTTTTCTTAAAATCTGGCATGCTGCTGGCCTCAATCACCTGCAGTGGAAGTTCATTCCAATGATCAACCACCCTTTCGGTGAAGAAATACTTCCTGATGCCACCATGAAATTTCCCGCCCCTGATTTTCAGCGGATGCCCTCTTGTGGCCATGGGACCTTTAAGAAAGAAGATATCATCTTCCACCTCGATATGGCCTGTGATATATTTAAACGTCTCAATCATGTCTCCTCTCGCTCTACGTTCCTTGAGTGAGTATAGCTGCAATTTACTCAGCCTTTCCTCATATCCTTGAGTCCCGAGACCATCCTGGTGGCCATTCATTGAACCACGGGCCCCTCCTAGGGCACCTAGACTTCCATGTTGCCTTTTGGAAATCAATTTGGGGACAAAGTCAACTTGATTCTGGAATCTTCTATTCCGTACCTAAACTTCCTTTAGACAAATATAAAAGTTGATTATTTGTCATCGTGACTGGGATAGCAATACAAATGGTTACCAAAAATTGGAATTGGCTTAATTTCCCCTTTTGGTGGGAATCTTTATGTTTATGCTACAAATATGAGAAAATGAACTCAGAAATTTGGGTAATAATAAGTTATTTAAAATAAGTTGGAGTCCATTGAAAAATTTTGTTACAGTTGATTAGCTGGATTATTCTCTTGATTTCTTATTTGAGTTACACAGCCGGGGGGAGGGGGGGCAGAGGGGTATTGTATTTTGATGTCATCATTGATCAATAAGATTGATCTTCGCTAAAATAATGCATTTTATTTTATTTTTTGTTCTTATATTGGGGTGGGAGGAGGGGGAAATGTTTTTGAAGTATTTCTATGTTTGATGAAAATGTGATTTGTAAGTTTATTATATGTATATTTTAATGCATTGTTTTTGATTGGAAAATTAATAAAGATTTATTAAAAAAAAAAAAAGCTTCAAATAGACTCATTGTTGGGATTTCTGACATAGGCAGTGGATCATTCCCCACCAACACCCATCCCCCTTTTACCTCTTTAAATCTTCATCAGCATGAGCAGCTTCTCCAACCTGCTTCTTGTGCCGGTGTTGGCATTCCCTCCGACATCACTGTCTAGCCCCATGACCCGGAAGTAATTATAGAGGGGAGCTGGGCTACCGCGAGAAGCAGGCTGAAGACGTTGCTTATGTTGGCAAAGATTTAAAGAGGCAGGGGGAGGGGAGGGTGTGAGCAAGTTGGGGGGGTGCGGAGAGGTGCCAGTGCCCCCACCACGACAGCGCCTGATAAGCACCCTGTTATAAAATACTCCTGCAGACATTTCAGGAATCTTTAACAAAGATGTGGAATGCATATGCTGAGATGAGACTCCAGATTCCAAAGTCATTGCCCTCGGAACTTGCTGAAACCTCCTGGGACAGGAACAAAGTGATTCTGATGGTTCAGGCTTTCCATGTTTTATCTCGGACACAGTCACACAGCAACTGGGAAAGGAATCTGCTCCTGGACAATTAGGGCTGTCTTTCTTGGAAACAGAGAAAGGTACTTGCCTTGCAAAGTCAAATTCGGTGTAACAGTTGTGTACAGAAAAACAAAATTATGAGCCAACTACACCTCATTGGACACCCCTAAAGCTGAAAGACAGGTTCAGGTTGCAGGCTTCAGTTACACCATGAACACGGCACCAGACAGAGATGGTGCTACATAAAATCAAGGTGATGTGTGGGCCACGAGTGGCGTGAAAGTGATGGTGAAGAAGGCCAGAGTTTATTAGGACGTGGCCAGCCAAATTTTGTTCTGAGATTTGCTGCGTGCTCATGGAAATGATACTGAGAGGGTCAGCACAGAAGGAACCCTTTAGGGCAGGTCGTATTATAGAAAGAACCTAAATCCCCTACAGTTCTGGCAATTAGATGCATACCCTGGAGTCCTCGTTAGCCAACAGTCCATGCTGTGTGATAAATTATTGCATGAAGATTATATGAAGCTGCTGTGTTTCCATCCACAAGCATAATGATGAATGTTGCAGGAGGAGCTAAGCAAACTCACTCCCCAGTCTCACCATCTCCCTCAAACCCCAGTGAGTCAACCATCAGCCCTGGAAGCAACTTATACTGGCTGTGGAATCTCGTAAGCTTTTGTGGAGGTAGCTAGAAATGAAAAAGAAAGAAAGAAAGAAGAAGAAGAAAAAAAAAGAGTTGACTCCTCAGTGCACAGACATGAATTTACTTTACACAACAGATTTGCAATTGTAACTTATTGTTTGGAGCATCAAATACAAGAAAGCAAAGCTTTTTCACCTTCTGCAGTTTCATATGTGGATAAAGCGCTGGTAGTAAGGGTGAGAGGCGCCCGGCCC
Organism: Geotrypetes seraphini; assembly: GCF_902459505.1. Classification (NCBI taxonomy): domain Eukaryota; kingdom Metazoa; phylum Chordata; class Amphibia; order Gymnophiona; family Dermophiidae; genus Geotrypetes; species Geotrypetes seraphini. The sequence goes on from NC_047098.1 coordinate 20,692,287, forward strand.
CCGCCGTCTTCCCCGCTGCCCCTGCCGTGTATGTGCCCCCTTCCCCATATCTTTTTAAACTTCTCCAGTGCGAGCAGCATGCCCACGTCGGTGTTGGCTCACCCTTTGACGTCGCATCCTAGGTGTGGGTCCCAGAAGTGACGTCAGAGATAGCACTGACAGGGGCATCAACTTCGCGCCGAGGAAGTAAAAAAAAGTACAGGGAAGGCAAGGGGCGCGCGGCAAGGAGCAGGGGAGGGGCAGAGGAGTGGGTGATGCTCCCTCAGCAAGACTGTGCCCGAGGCAGACCACCCCCCCCCCTCCTGCTACACCACTGGTAGTTATTGAAGGCTGAATGACGGATTCAAGTTGAATAAGGAGAAGACAAAATTGTTTCTAGCTTCACTGGTTAACCCTGGAGCAGAGAGCTTACCTCAGAAGGGGAGGAGCCTATTGTTTCTACCATCAACGTTTTGAGGCTGATTCTCCAAACGGCGTCCCAGTTGTACCGCCGTCTCACCAGCCAATCGGGACCCACGTTAAAATATTTATATATATATATATATATATTACACCTACTTTATCTGAGGAAGATGGACTTTATTTGTTAGATGTTAAAACGGACTGCTTTTAAAAATGGACGTTTACCACCTTTCCATAAAGTTTGAGACATTTATCTGCAGTGGAGAGCGAGACCATCTTTACAATCCTCATAACAGGGGGATTCTCTTTTGTATACTATGGGGCATTATGTGTTGGTATGTCCTTTGGATTTCTAAAGTGATTACTGCATTGCTTCATATGTGATTATTTTAATGATACATAATTTATTATGTTTATTATGTTAAATCCTTCCCATATATCGTATTCGAAAAAAACTCCTATATAATGTATTCTAAATTAATTTTCCTATGTACTGTTTTCCTGCCTTCTTCTATTCTATGTTTCTAGCCTAATTTATTTATTTTTCTCAAGTACTTTAGCAAGATTGTGAGCCTTTGGGACAGTCAGGGAACTCTAAGTACTTTTTCTTCATTTTAATTATCTTACTTAATTGCATCTCTTCTGTATCTACTGTAAACCGCTTTGAACCTCACGGTATAGCGGTATACAAGAAATCAAATTATTATTATTATTATTATTATTTTGTGTGTATGTTTGGGGTGTGGGTGGGATTTTCATTTTTTTTGTATTGTTCTGTGGGTAGCTTTGTAAGATTTGATGGCAGAGCTCCACGTCCAGGTTCCAGCAGTGATTTTCTGGGTATATGGGAGCGGTGAAAACAGCTGATTAAGTGCGATATTCAGCACTTGACCAGCTATAGGGAACCATCTAAACAGCGAACTGAATTTTCATGTGGTCCTATTTATGGGGTTACCTTCGCCAATTAAGTGCTGACTCTGCCTCCAGAACACCCTCAAAATAGCCATATTTTGGCTTTGGCGCTGACCGAAAATTTTCAAGCAGCACTCACTATCCAGTAAAGAGTGCCGCTGAAAATACCTGTGTTATCATATCAAGAAAAATTTCCAGTTTAATAATAGTCTTCAAATCAATTAATAAGGAAATACTTTGATACCTGATCCACAGAGGGTCAAATTACCCAATATTGGGTATTTTGACCCTCTGAGGATCGGGTATCAAAGTATTTCCTTATTAATTGATTTGAAGACTATTATTAAACTGGAAATTTTTCTTGATATGATAATATAGATTGATTCCAGTTACAAGTATAGCCACTATAGTATTTTTCTATACGCTGAAAATACCTGGGCAGCCCCCGACAGGTGATTTAAACAGCCAGTAGCCTTTCCTGGCCATTTAAATTGTTGCAAACGTTTGGTCCCTTATTGTTCAGTGCCTGTGGAGAGGTAGACCTACCTGCCTCAGTGTGCACTGTTCGGCATAGCCTTCTTCCCGCCGTATTCCTGTACATGGGCTTCACGCAGATTTTGTTTGGTGTCCCTGCCGCGAGATCCGTCAGTACGATGTTGTGAACCTGGGCTGGCACACTCAGCAAGGATAAAGACCCCGCCTGTCGCCTGCACCTCACTTGGTAGCCCAAGACATTCCCATCAGCTGCTTCCCATGAGGCTTTTAAGCTGTTTGGGCCCACATCTTCAAACCGTAGGTGTCGCACTTTGGAATGCTCTGCCCAAAGAAAATGAAGGCAGATCTCCAGTTAGGTGATGCCTTTTGCCTCTTAAGTTTACTTCAAAATGTACTGAAACACCTCATCGATAAATTAGGGGGTAAAACTTCAGCCGATGGTAGTAAGCATTTTTTTTAGGGGGGGTACTGCCAGTGTTATCCCCAGATATTTCATGCTAGGCTATATCTGGCCATTGGCACTGAATATTCAGGTATATGGGACTGGCTTTCTCTTATGCAGTTAACTTTAAGAGTTCTGCTGCTGAGTGAGCCTCTTTGCAATTTTAATAGGGCTGAGTGTCTAAATTTATACTCAAAATTTGAATAAACACCTAAATTTAGGAATGGCTACATGGGTGTAGCCAGACTTGCAATTTTGGGTAGGCCCCAATTTAAGCTGCATGGGCCCTTCTCACCCCCACTCCCGTACATACAAGCAATTTTTAAAATCTTCCTCTCAGATTCTTCATCCATCACTCCCTCTATCTTCTGCCCTAAATTGGCATCTGCTCCTCTGGGAGCCCGTGGTCCAGCATCTGTCTCTTTCTAAGGACCCCTTCCCCCAAGGTGTTTCTCAGAGATGTCACTGGTGACAATTCCTATAGGCATCCGGTGCTGGCTCTGCAGGTTTCCCCCTACCACATCCCCACCTGTGAAGAAACAGGAAGTGACATAATTGAGGGCAGGCACACAGCAGAGCCAGTGCAGGTTGCCTAAAGATGTCACCAGCAACGGTTCCAATGGGGTAGGGCTAAAAAACAGATGGACAGATGCAGGGCCATGGATGCAGAAGAGGGAGAGAGGAGAGTGAGGCACCACCACTGAGGTGTTTTGGGCATGAGGCAAGAATGTTTTTGACTGAGTGGACCTGAGGCAAGAATGGGTGGGCCTGGGCCCATCCAGGCCCACTTGTGGCTACGCCATTGGTGTAAAAAGTGGGTTGCATTAAAGGTGTATTTAGGGAAGGGGAAAAAAGGTTATGGTTAGTAGGAAGATATTTTCTCTGTTCTATTGTGTGGTATTTTATTATATCTAAAATTTGTGATGTGAGCAATATACTGTATATACTTTGGTATGTAATATAAGATAGTGTCTGTGAGTTGTTTTGACTGCATTTATTTTTCAGCAGAAGCTAGTATTAGAATTGTCCCTCTATTATTTTTGGTGGCCTATCTTTGGGTGCCATTTGCTGAATTTTCCCTTAGGCAGATGCCTAGTTTGCCTATGCTTTAATCCTACCCTGAGCGTTGTCTTATCAGCTCACCTTCCTGAGTACAAGCTTTAGCCGACAAAGCCTTCTCCTTGCCCGACTTGTAACGAGCTGCCACTGTCACCAGGTACGTAGTGTTGGGCATCAGATGTTCCACCATGGTGCTGTTCTGCGTCCCCTCCACCTCCAGCAGTTCCACAGAGTTTCCAGGGAGCGGACCATAAAGAACGTGATACGCAACCACATTGTCCGGCGTAGGTGACCAGCTGACCTGAAAACTGTGTGCCCGCGAATCAGATATCAGAATCTGAGCAGGACTGCTTGCCTCTGGAAGACAAATAGAGAACAAAGAGAGGGTACAAGTGAATTGATTTTTTTACTCCATCAAATACTACAAAGACTAGGGGACATTCAATGAAGTTACAGGGACATACTGTACTTTTAAAACCAATAGGAGGAAATATTTTTTTCACTCAAAGAATAGTTAAGTTCTGGAATTCGTTGCCAGAGGATGTGGTAACAATGGTTAGGGTTTAAAAAAGGTTTGGACAAGTTCCTGGAGGAAAAGTTCATAGTCTGCTATTCAAACAAACTTGGGGGAAACCACTGCTTGCCCTGGGACCGGTAGCATGGAATGTTGCTACTATTTGGAGGTTCTAGAATGTTGCTATTTGGGATTTTTCCAGGTACTTGTGACCTGGATTGGCGTCTGTGGAAACAGGGTATTGGGCTAGATGGACCATTGCTCTGACCCAGTATGGCTATTCTTATGCTAGAATTAAACTTCTTCATTACAGGTAATACCCGGGTTAAGAATGAGTTACATTTTAAAAAGCTGTTCTTAAGTCGGATTTGTATGTACCTCAGAACTTGTAGATTTTAAGACTCTTGCTGCTTACCTCTCCTCCCAGTTGCCAAAAAGGCCAACCATCCCTACCAGTGTTCCCTCTGAGGTACAGCATACACAACCACGCACTGTTCTTAATGTGGCCCTGCATCATTCCTTAATCTGCTACAGGAGACGTGTAGGAGTCTATAGCACTGGAAATACAGCTCAATGAAGCCACAACCTATTCTTAAGTAGCAACATTCCAGAGCTCATATTGTGATGTCATAATGCCTCATTCCACCAATGCCTAAGAGCCAACTTCATCAACGATGTCACAATGGCTTGATTATTCCTTTACAGGCAGTCCCTGGGTTAAGAACGAGTTACTTCTTAAGTCAGATTTGTATGTAACTCAGAACTTGTAGATTTTAGGATTCTGCTCCCAGCTGACAAAAGGGCCAACTATCCCTAACCAGTGTTCCCTGTAAGGTACAGCATGCACAACCACACACTCTTCTTAATGTGGCCAGGCATCATTCCTGAATCTGCTACAGGAGAAGTGTAGGAGTCTATGTCACTGGAAATACTGCTCAGTGAAATCAAATGAAGCTGCGACCGCGTTCTTAAGTACGAGTCATACTTAAGTCGGGTGTCTGTAACTCAGGAACTGCCTGTCCTTGACTCACATAAGAACATAAGAGTTGTCATACTGGGACAGACAGAAGATCCCTCAAGTCCAGTATCCTGTTTCCAACAGTGGCCAACCCAGGTCACAAATGCCTAAGAAGATCCTAAGGAGTAGCAACATTCTAGAGCTGAGATTGTGATGTCATAATGCCTCATTCCACCACTGCCTAAAAGCCAACCTCATCAGTGATGTCACAATGACTTGATTATTCCTATACAGGCAGCCCCCGGGTTAAGAACGAGTTATGTTTTTCAAGCTGTTCTTAAGTCGGATTTGTATGTACCTCATAACTTGTAGATTTTAGATTCTTGCTGCTTACCTCTGCTCCCAGGTGACAAAAGGGCCATACACAACCACACACTGTTCTTAATGTGGCCATGCATCATTCCTGAATCTGCTACAGGAAAAGTATAGGAGTCTTTGCACTGGAAATACTGCTCAGTGAAATCAAATGAAGACGCAACTGCGTTCTTAAGTACAAGTTGTACTTAAGTCGGGCGTCTGTAACTCGGGGACTGCCTTTATAATGCTTATACACTATTCAGTTCAGATTCCATAGTGCAGAACAATCTGCAGATACCAATGTTGCTTTTCCAAAGCGAATGCATTTAACATAGAAACAAGAAATAATTGTCAACAAATTAAACATTTTACCTCAAAAAGATACACAACCTACAGCCACCTCTAGTTCTTGAAATCATACAGATATAATTAAGTGATCGTGACCCTCCCATGCGATGAAGGAGCTGCAGAAGCCTGTCTAGGTGGGTAAGAGGCCCACCCAGCCCTTCACAGGTTTCTGCCTCTTGAATATTAATGGTGACTTTCAGCTGTCAAAGCAAATATAGAGATGAACTCATTCTTTGTAATTACTTTTCACTTAAAGGGATTTAGGATGATTAATATGAAGGCGGAGGTTCCAGAAGGGAAATTGATTCAAATTTTCATTTGGCCCTTGATCTGCCTTTTGGAAAAGCATGAAACAAATCTAAGTGAACATGCCCTCAAAGGGCCTAATAATACACAGAGCTCAGAACTCAAAAAATTTGCCTAATTCAACAATTAACCGGACATATGTTTACTTTTAAATTTCCTGTCCTGTTGACCAGTAAGGTGCCAACTGGATCCAGAGTCACCCAACCCAGTCCTGGGTTTACCCCATTGCATGCAGGGACTGTAGTCTTGTTTTTTTTCTTAAGGAATGCAACTGAGAAATCAGAATTACAAGTCCCTGCATGCAATAGGGTAAACCCAGGACTGGATCAAACTTATTGGGCAAATCTGGATCCAGTTTGGTAACCCTAGTGACCAGTGAATAATCTTTTATTTGGATATTTGGTTGACTTTAAGTTTTGTTTTTGTCACAAAAGGAAAAAAAAAAAATAGCTTTAGTAATGTATTCAGTGTTCTTGGAGATGCCACTCCTGGTTTTGAATTTACCTCCCATTGAAATCAGTGCTGCAAGTTTCCATAACGCATGAAAACTGAGTGGTCAGAAAACCAGGACTGCCCCAAACTGGAAGTGGATAAACTAGTATCTGTGTTTTAATATGCAGAAGTTGGAGCTACAGTTCTGTACTGAGTAACTGCAGGCTGCAGTAGCTACATGAAATAAGGATCACTTGAATTTATTCCTCTTCAGCTAGCAATTTAGGCTTTAGGTTTAAACATTGCAGACAGCAAAGACAAATTATTCCAGAGTGGAGATAAGAAAACTGCAGTGAGGTCAGGCCCTGGGCAAACTGCAAGCATTTGTGCCCTTGAGAATGGGTCCTATGATAGGAGCCAGTCTCCCAAAGAAAGCAACGTTTCAAGAGCTATTCCTCGCTTCACATCATAAAGCATATTCAGATTGTGGAAAATAAGGTAAAATAATAACCATATATAGGGTTGCCAACTGGATCCAGATTTGCCTAACAAGGTTGATCCAGTCCTGAGTTTACCCCATTGCAATGCTGGGTCTTGTAAGTCTCGCTTTTCTTAGGGACTGCAATGGAGAAATCTGAACTACAAGTCCCTGCATGCAATGGGGTAAAAACCCAGGGCTGGCTTTAACATTTAAACCACTATTTAACTTATCTATGTTGCTGCATTCCCAGATACACGCTATATTAATTTCAAATGTAGAGATTTTCCCATGGGTCACATTGAAAACAAGTTTACCTGATGATGATAGCAAGTGAGTCACAGCGGGCTGTGAACCTGTGTGATAAAAGTTGCTACTGAGGGAGCAAAAAAGTGAGTTTTGAGATTATTTGGTTAAATATTTAGTGGGGAATTCCATAAGAGGTGTCTAAAGAAGGCGCCTATATAAAGAGGTACCTAAAGTTAGGCGTATAATTTACCCCCCCCCCCTTTTTTACAAAAATGTAGCATGGGTTTTTTGTACTGGCCGCTCCTACGCTCCTGGGAATTCTATGAACATTGGAGCTGTTACCCCCCGGCCGACGCTAAAAACCGTGCTACATTTTTGTAAAAAGGGGTGTTAATTAATAAATTGGCTCCAATTATGAGCTTAAATAAGTTCATAATTGGGGAAAAAATAAAAATGAATTGGGCAATAGTCTATCTTAGGCACAAATCTACAAAAGATAAGTGCGTATCGCATGGTGCCTAACTCCAAAGCAGGCGTTTTTAGGGGGGGGCGGAGAAAGACTTAGGTGCTGCTCGGCGCAATTCTCTAAAGCAGTGGTTCCCAACCCTGTCCTGGAGGACCACCAGCTAGTCAGGAATTCAGGATAGCCCTAATGAATATGCATGGGGCAGATCTGCATGCCTGTCACCTTCATTATATGCAAATCTCTCTCATACATATTCATTAGGATTATCCCAGAAACCCAACAGGCTGGCAGTCTTCCAGGACAGAGTTGGGAACCACTGCTCTAAAGGATTTACATGCTTATGATGTAATCCTTTAAAACCCTGGCTTACATTACAGGCTTCTAAGTTTTAAGTTAGGTTCGATTCTGTAATAAGCGCTTAAGTTTGATTGACAAGAGATAGGCACCTATCTTTTTAGACACCATTTGTAGAATTTCTCCTTTATGTATAACAATTTTTATTGAAAGAATCAAATAATCAGTACAATAGGATAATACAAAAATACATTCAACACAATAAGAATCACAATAATAATATTTCATACAAATTTAAATCATTCTTTCAAATTTAATTTCCATATGAATTAATTCAATCTTATCTACACCCCCCTTAATTCCATCCCCTACCCACTATCTTCCCCTAAATGAAATCCCTCACCCTGGATGAAAGTTGACAAAAATAAAGAATTAAAATAAAAAACTGGAATGTAATTAGTAAACCTAATTTTCATAATAAATCATTGATAACCATACTTTGTATTTTTGGTGAAAGATTCTAAATATAAGGATCCCAAACTTCCACAAAAAGACGAGTTTTTTTAGGCAAACCTTGAATCTCCCAACTCTCAAATAAAAATAAGTGATGTAATTGATTCCTCCAATGCCAAAAACTTTAATGTTTTTTTCAAAGTAGGAAGATAGTGTCGAGACCTATACATGACGACAGTTTAATGTGTGTAAAAGAAATGGAAGGGGTTTTATGTACCTTCTAAAGTGGTTACCCTCGTGGTCTGAGAGTACACGTAGTGTTCATTGGACTCAGGGATGAGTGTAACCTCATAGGTGGTCTCTGGGGCAAGGTTGCTCACTGTCACCCCGGTCTGATCTCCTGGCACTGACTTTCGCAGCTTCTGGCTGGTATCAGACACCGGTGCGTACTCCACGATATAATGTCCTGTGGTAGCAGAGAGGAGCTGTGGCCAGGTCAGGCGAAAGCCACTGCTGGTGATGTCCACCGCTTTAAGCCTCTTTGCTCGGATAACCTCTGAAAAATGAACAAAGACGGGGATACCAGATTTATATAAGGAGACTCTCTTATTGTGTAGCGATACTGGCCTCTCTTCTATGAAAACTCAGAAGTTTAAACCAATCATACTCGGGATTAATGACAAAGCCGAATCAAATATTCTCCACCCCGAGAGCAATTACTTCAGGCACAATATCTCCAGAAATCTAGTCAAACAAGGTATTGCATTAGGTTCCACTAAAAGAGTGTCAACTTAAAGTATTTGTTTGATTTTGTTTGTTGACCTTCATTTCCAGGCCTCCGGAAATTCAGGAAGATCAGACAGTTTTTCAGACTAGAAACCAATTTCAAAAGCTTTGTTTGCCCAGTGCTTAACATATTTATAATAGCTCAGGGCCTTTGCCCTACATTCTATGATGCTTCATATTTTTTCACAAATTTTTCTCTGAATTATCAAGGCTGAACAAAAGCCCTTGTAAGGATCACAAAGCTTTGTATCTATAGGCATTTCTTTCATTGTTACTCCCCTTTATAAAAGCTAAATATATATATACACAAGTATATCTATGAAGAAAATAATTTCATACATGTATTTAAAAACAGACAATTTTTCATCCTAATCAGTAATAAGTTGTATAACAAGTTAAGGGCAATACCAAATGATAAAAAGGAACTGGATGTCTTCAGAGAAAGGAGAGTGTTGCAGAAGAACTGCAGTTTGCAAAATAGCCAATAGATGGCACAATACCACCCCATTTTAATTTATTTCTTAAACTAATTTTTATAGACCACCCTGTGATGGAGAGAAGGGGGAATGGGATGGAGGGATAAAAGGAAATGGGTTGGAGGGAGGGGAGTGATAATGGGGGATTATGGTTTATAATATAAAATGATTGGAGGAATGATAATATTATTTGGAAAATATGGATTATATGGAATGGAATTTTTAATATGTGAATTTATTTGTAAGGAATATCTTTATATATTATATGAATGTATTTTCTTTTTGTTCCTTCAAAAAAATGTTTGAACATAGACCACCCTGTTATCTTGTTTCTCCTTGTAATTCAGGAGGTAAGAAGCCCCACCACTGCCATCATGAAATCTGCCCAAGCTCCGCCCACAGACTGGTTCGGCACTGTCCAATTGGGGCTGAGGCGATCAGAGGGAATATTCAGTAGCACTAGCCAGTCATGGCATTAATCTAAGTTTCTGCCCAAGGCAACAGGAGGTTAAGTGACTTGCCCAGGATCACAAAGAGCTACACTGGGTCTTGAACCTGACTTCTCTCATCCCTCTGCTCTAACATTAAGCTGCTCTTCCAATCAACCAAAAGGAAACAAAATTAGTTATGTTTTTCTCTTTCCTGATACTTTGCCACCCTGCTGATAAAAATGGAAGGTTTCATAAGCAGGTTTGCTGGAGGAATGCTGTGGGATGAGAGGTTTGAGGTACCAATTCCTTCCTCCCCTAAAAGGTCATGAGCACTGGCTATTAATGAGAATTTCCTACCAGTCTGGAGGAAATCAAAATTGATTAGCCGCACACTTTGCAAATTCCTCTGTAGCAGAAGGTTGTTTGGGAGATAATATGATGATTTCCTAGCCACAGAATCAGTGAATGGAAGAGTTTGAGGGAAATGCTGGCACATTTTTTTGATGCAGTTTTAAAAGACTACTGAAATCTCTCTGGGTGGGTGGATGTGGCATGTGCATAGTCTGCAGTTTAAGACTTCCAAGCTGGGAAAATCTCCCTCGGCTAATATCAGGGTAGGAGAAGATGTAGGCTGAAGGTTTACTCTCACCCTGCACAAGGTCATTTTGAAGCACATTTGATAAAGAGAGCACAGATAGCAGCGGAGGGATTCCTTTAGCACAGCTGCTATGCCGATGGGAGTAGAAACGGAATATTATGTTATGGAATATTGGACTGAGATGAATATTTTGTGCCCTTCCAGAGTGCACAATTTTATTATGCTTCATGTTTTCTTTTTATGACAAGAGCTTATGCACAACAGATTTTCATGTAACGTGAGACTGATTTTCATGCACATATGAGACTTTAGTGAGGTGGAGGTTTGGGTGGGTATTTTTTGCCCATGAAAGAATATGAGCCCATCCATTTGTACATGTCATGCTTTGATCTAATGGTTTGAGAGCTCTTTTAAATCGAGGCTTTTTCTCTACTGATGAAAGTGTGCAGAGTGTGAGTTTGTTTGTGCTCTAAGTATTGGATATAGGAATTCATGTGTTTATTCGTAAGTGGAAGTAGCAATTGTTCCCATGTCCTATACAACCTTTGCACTCTCTTAGTCCAGTGTAAGAGCACAGGCAGTGGCCTATTAAGGGGGCAGACTGTCCCAGGCACCGTGCCTCTCTTCCTCTCTGCCCCCCACCCTTTGATCTCTGGACGCACAACAGCTCAGAAGTGCCAATACTGACATGCGGTATATATATATATATATATATATAAATAAATAAATGGTGACGCGTCAAAACTGCAAAGCCGGGCCGACAATCACACGCAGGACATCAGTGCGCTGGATTTAAACTCAATTTGAAAGTGCTCCGAGAAGGGTTGTGGGGGGGACCCCATTTAACTTAGTAGTGTTGGCGCTGCTGTTGGGGGTGTTTGTGAGGGAACCCCCCCCCCCACACACATTACAGAGGAAATTGAACTTTTTCCCTAAAAAATAGGGAAAAAGACTGTTTCCTCTATAATGGGGGTTCCCCCCAACACCCCTCCCCAACGGCAGTGTCAACACTACTAAGTTAAGTACGGTGATTCCCCCCTCAGAGTGCTTTCAAATTGAGTTTAAAGCCGGCACGCTGATGTCCTGTTCACGATTGTTGGCCCGGCTTTGTCTGCGTGCAGTTTTAACTATGAACCAAATAAATATATATATATTTTTTAAATGCGCATGCTGCTCACGCCAGAGAAGTTAAAAAGGTATGGAGAAAGGGAAGGGGGTGTGCATGCATTTGTGTGTGTGTGTGGGGGGGGGGGGACAGAAGAGAAGTGCCACTGCCCCAGGCACCCGCTCACCCTTACTATGCCACTGATGGTTAGCTGGCCAAATGCTATTTAACTAGCCAGTTCAATATCACTGAACAGTGAGTGGACTGTGCCTTAGTGAGCTATTGGCCCTGATATGGAGCAGATGATAAATTTAATGGAGTCCCTCCAAACCCCTTTCAGGAGGACCTCAAGCTCTTAGTAGCTTATCACCTCCCTAACCCTGATGTAGGGCATAAATAAAAATCTACCCCCTAGAATCTCAGTCTTCCCCCCCCTTCCCCAGTTTGCCCCTTAAAAAAAAAAATTTGAGAGCTGGCCCTTTCCCTCAATCCCCCAGGACTGACTCACCCAAGGGACCCATGAAAAAGATCTGGGTGTCATCGTAGAAAATACAATGAAACCTTCTGCCCAATGTGCGGTGGCGGCCAAAAAAAGAAAACAAGATGTTAGGAATTATTAAAAAAGGGATGGTTAAGAAAACTAAGAATGTTATAATGCCTCTGCATTGCTCCATGGTGCGACCTCACCTGGAGTATTGCATTTAGTTCTTGTCACAGATAGGGAAAATGCTTGAGTACCTGACTGTAAAACCGCTTAGATAATCTTGATAGGCGGTATATAAAATCCTAATAAAACTTGGAAAACTTGGTCTCCTTATCTCAAGAAAGATATAGAGCGATCAAGATGATAAAGGGGATGGAACCCCTCTCGTATGAGGAAAGGCTAAAATGTTTAGAGCTCTTCAGTTTGGGAAAGAGACGGCTGAGGGGAGCTAGGACTGAAGTCTACAAAATCCTGAGTGGAGTAGAACGGGTACAAGTGGATCGATTTTTCACTCTGTCAAAAATTACAAAGACTAGGGGACACACGATGAAGGTATAGGGAAATACATGGATACATGGAACGCGCTTCCGGAGGCTGTGATAGGCCGGAGCACGTTACAGGGCTTCAAAGAAGGTTTGGATAGGTTCCTAGAGGATAAAGGGATTGAGGGGTACAGATAGGAGTAGAGGTAGGTTATAGGGATAGTCAGGGACCACTGCTCAGGACCGAGAGCGGACCGCTGGGCGAGATGGACCTCTGGTCTGCCTCAGCGGAGGCAACTTCTTATGTTCTTACTTTTAAAACTAATAGGAGGAAAAAATATTTCACTCAGAGCATAGTTAAGCTCTGGAACGCGTTGCCAGAGGTTGTGGTAGTAGCTGGTTTTAAGAAAGGTTTGGACATTTTCCTGGAGGAAAAGTCCATAGTCTGTTATTGACAAAGACATGAGGGAAGTCACTGCTTGCCCTGTATTGGTAGCGTGGAATATTGCTACTCCTTGGGTTTTGGCCAGGTACTGGTGACCTGGATTGGCCACTGTGAGGACAAGTTACTGGGCTTGATGGACCATTGATCTGACCCAGTAAGATTATTCTTATGTTTTAAGGGATGTTGGCAGGGGGCAGGAGTGATTCTGGCAGAGGTAAGACAGTCCCAGGGAAAGGGATAGCTTACAGGTTTTGAAAAGGCAGGCCTGCAGAGAGGGGTTCTGGAGAGTAGTCTTTTTCATTTACCGGTATATCAAGGCCATAGGAGCCAGCTCTGTGGCTGCTGTGAGTGCGTGAGGATGAATGGGGATGGGGATGGGGGGGGGGGGGGGGAGTGTGTGGCACAGTGGTTAGAGCTACATCCTCAGTGCCCTGAGGTTGTGGGTTCAAATCTCATGCTGCTCCTTGTGACCCTGAGCAAGTCACTTAATCCCCCATTGCCTGCTGGAACAGATAGGGAAATATGCTGGAGTACCTGAATGTAAACCATTTAGACTATAAGTGGTATATAAATAATTGACTATAACTCATTCTGCACCAGAACTAGCTTGAAACACCAACTATAACTTAGATTAGTTCCATATATCTTAACTGTACAAAGAACTTGTCTTGGCTTTAGCCATCCATCTATTGATCCCAACAAACTCTACCACCCATCTTGTCCCCATCTAATATCTGCCCTTGGCCCTCAGCTATATGACAAGCTGTACTGTAGAAAAGCAATGTCCGATGCTGTATTCAGAGAGAGCCCCCAGGAAAGAGATTTGAGAGTGCTTGTAGACAACTCAATGAAGCCCCCACTTGGAATACTGTGTCCAACACCGGTCGCCGTACATGAAAAAGGTCATAGTACTACCCAAAAGGGTCCAGAGAACAGCGACAAAAATGGTTAAGAGGCAGGAGGAGTTGCCGTACAGTGAGAGATTAGAGAAACTGGTCCTCTTCTCCCTTGAGAAGAGGAGACTGAGAGGGGACATGATCGAAACATTCAAGATGTTGAAGGGAATAGACTTAGTAGAGAAAGAGAGATTGTTCACCCTTTCTAAGATGAAGAGAAAGAGGGGCACTCGCTAAAGTTAAAAGGGGATAGATTCCATACAAACGTAAGGAAGTTCTTCTTCACCCAGAGTGGTAGAAAACTGGAACGCTCTTCCGGAGTCTGTCATAGGGGAAATCACCCTCCAGGGTTTCAAGAAAAGGTTAGATAAGTTCCTGCTGGACCAGAACATACGCAGATAAGGCTACACTGAAATAGGGCCCTGGTCTTTGACCTAAAGGCCGCCGCGTGAGCGGACTGCTGGGCTCGATGGACCACTGGTCTGACCCAGCAGCGGCAATTCTTATAAGAACATAAGAACATAAGCAGTGCCTCCGCCGGGTCAGACCATAGGTCCATCCTGCCCAGCAGTCCGCTCCCGCGGCGGCCCAATCAGGTCACGACCTGTCTGAATCACCAGAAGGGGCTCCCTTGCCACCTTGGTTTCCCATTTGAAGTCCTATCTTCCCATCGGAGTCCTAACCCTCCGGTCTTACACATGCACGACCTGGTTGGGTTTTTATACTTATTACCTGGTTAGCTTTCTATACTTGTGTTACATCCCAGCTCCTCCCTCAGTATCCCACGATCCCTTTATCCCTCAGGAATCCGTCCAATCCCTGTTTGAATCCCTGTACCGTACTCTGCCTGATCACTTCCTCCGGTAGCGCATTCCAAGTGTCCACGACCCTTTGGGTGAAAAAAAACTTCCTTGCATTTGTTTTGAACCTATTTCCCTTCAGTTTCTCCGAATGCCCCTCGTACTTGTTGTCCCCTTCAGTCTGAAGAATCTGTCCCTATCCACCCTCTCTATGCCCCTCATGATCTTGAAGGTCTCTATCATATCTCCCCTGAGCCTCCTTTTTTCCAGAGAGAACATGTTCTTATGTTCATCATATCTATGTTATCTGAATGTTCTAATGTGTACTTAATAGATGTTTCATAAATATTATGCTGACATTGTATCATATCTTTGCTATTTGAATTTCAGCACTGTTAATAAGTATATTTCTGAAACTGTTTCATAGTAGTCCTCTTAAGTTTCAAGCTGCTGATTTGAGTTTACCTTAGGTTTATAGTTGGTCTTTTCACTATGTTACGCTGTTAACAAAATTGAAAGTTTTAGGTTGAACTGTACCTGCCTCAGGTGAATCCCTTCATAAAAGGTGGTTAATAAATCCCAGTAAAGAAATAAATTGCAGCCACCCTTGTGCAAGATGTATTAAAAAATGATTCACACCTTGCCTCTGTCGAGAATGTGTGAAATTCCCAGCTGTGGCAGCATGCAAAACTTTGGGCTAGATTCACTGAGCCCCGTTCCCTGTCCGATCCGTGCCCGATTGCAAGCAGGCTGACGAATTCACAAAAGGCCTGCATGCAAATGGGGATGATCATTGACATGCCCCTCCCCCCACCCACCGCATGGATTGCTAGAGAGCGATCCCGACGCATGCGCAAACCATCTGTAGATGGTCTGAGCATGCGTCTAAGAGCCGCGACTTTTTATTTTCTTTTAACAGCCCAGTGAGCCCGTGATTTTAACCCACAGGCTTGCAGTGCAGGGAAGGGCAGGAGGTCAGGGCTGAGTCGGACGGCAGGAGAGATTCGGGGCAGGCAGAAGATCAGAGCTGAGACGGGGCAGAGAGTAGATCGGGGCAGCAGAAGGCAGGGCAGTCGGAGAGGACCTCAGCGACTGGTCCTCAGTAGTCGCTTACTTTGGATTGGCCAGCCCAGTCAGTGTTGCTTTTTGTTTTATTTTAGTGAATCGCTTCCTTCCTGCTTTACATGCCGATTCCTCTCATTTGCATGAACGGATCGGGATGGGATCGCTACACAGGTTATAAAATCATGAAAGGCATAGAGAGGGTGGAGAGGGACAGATTCTTCAGACTAGCGGGGACAACAAAAACAAGAGGTCACTCAGAAAAACTGAGAGGGAACAGATTCAAAACGAATGCAAGGAAGTTTTTTTTCACTCAGAGGGTGGTGGACACCTGGAACACGCTCCCAAAGGAGGTAATAGGACAGAGTACAATACTGGGTTTCAAAAAGGGACTGGATGACTTCCTGGAAGCGAAGGGGATTGCAGGGTATAGATAGAAGGTTACTCTACAGGATATAAGTGAAAAGCGTATGAGAGTTTTAGGGTAGGAGCACTATCAGGTCCTGGACCTGAGGGGCCGCCGCGTGAGCGGACTGCCGGGCACGATGGACCTCCGGTCTGACCCGACAGAGGCAAGTCTTATGTTCTTATGTAGTGAATCGGGTCGGTCGCAAAGGGCTCGCAAACCGATTGGTACACGATCGGTCGCTTTGTGAATCTAGCCCTTTCTTGTGTAATTTAGCTAGGAGATGCAAATGAGCAAAGAGCTGGTCCTAACTCATACATGAGACCCAAGCTGACTTTTACAAAGCCCCACAATCGCCAACAATAAAATTCAGCGCTTGCCCCATCATGCCTAGTCACTTCAGTCAAGCTTTTCCTGGGATTCCTTGCTCCTGGTCAGATCTGGAGGAGAGCGCTTCCGTCTCTGTCTGGGTCATGCCCCCAACAGGGCTGGCTGCTGCCTTCACAGTTCAGCATCGCCTGCGTGATTCCACATGCTCTGCGATCAGGTGCTGAACCCTGGGAGGTCAGCCATTGTACCTCCAGTTCCGGCAGAAGATCAGAAGCCAGACATATCAGCCATTCCAGGGCCCGGCAGACGAAGTCTCATCCAAAAGGAATTTGTACACTATTTCTCTCCACCCCAGCCTCAACACAATGCCTTGAAACTGCATCATCCACCCACCTTTGATTTGCCTTGACTTATGCGCCTTAATGAATTAATTATAGAGAAGTATATTTTTGCATTTGGTGAATAGTGCTGGGTACACAGTGCTCTGGCATACCCCTGACTGGAAGGATAAACTGCTTAGTATATCTGGCTCTGTGCCAATAGGCTGCCTTAACGCACAGATCTCCCTCTCACTTTACATAAGCCAGCCAATGACTTATCATAAATTGTACTGAAAAACATCAGTATTTGAAAGCATTCCAACTCAACTTATCTTATAAAGAAAGGTC
Source organism: Geotrypetes seraphini (assembly GCF_902459505.1). Classification (NCBI taxonomy): domain Eukaryota; kingdom Metazoa; phylum Chordata; class Amphibia; order Gymnophiona; family Dermophiidae; genus Geotrypetes; species Geotrypetes seraphini. Next base: position 20,709,421 of record NC_047098.1, read on the forward strand.
ATTTCATGCACAGGACACTTGAATCTCCTCATGCCAGTGGGCATCACGATTCAGTGAGTAAATGGAAACATTTCATCAGATGAAAACATTTCAGGCTCTCCCGAATCTCACTGTTTATCTTGAGGGTAAATGAGCCAACATTTGGACTCATTTTATTAAGGGATTCTCATTTTGTGCACGAGAAGACTTTTTTTTTCCAGAAGGCATGGCCTGTGTTCTCTATTTTGGCCTTAGCAGTGAATTCTACGTTCACCTTTCCAGATCTGCTCCCTTCAACTTTTATTGCGAATTCTTGTGTTCAAGACATTTACCATTTCTGCTCTCTGTTAATAATGATCTTCAGTGGTTTTTCCTGAAGTATACGGAAGCATTTGTTGGTCTGTCTTCGACTACGGAATCCATCTTTTTGAAAGTTATGACCTGGTCAGTTTCCAATCTGCCATTTACTTACAAAGTGCTTGAGATGTTGCAACTTTCTTAATTCATTCACCAACCCAAGTTACAACAATTCTGTGGACTGTCTGACCCAGAATTCACTCTCTTAGATGTAGAGAGTTTAAGTTTTCTCCACATATTTTCAGATATGTTAATTACTCAGTCTTCTGCTTGGCTGGCCCGCCACTCGCAATATTTGAATGTGTTTGGTTCTCCCATTCTCCAGAGACTGGGGGAAGGGGTAAAACACGGACCTCACGGATCTAAACCTGCACTCCTTAAAAATCTGAGGTCCGTGCCACTTTTAGTCTCAGCATAGGTTATGGCTGTTACAGACCTCTATGACAATTTAACTCTGATGGATCCTAATGCTTTTTCCGCCCTAAGCTGAGACTAAAAGTGGTAAAACTTAAAAGTGGCACGGAGGTCGGGGCCAAAGTTTTGCCACTTTTAGTCTCAGCACAGGGAGGGAGAAGCTAAACTGCCATCGAAGTCTGTCAGAGCCATAACCTATGCCGAGACTAACAAAAATAGATTCTCCCAAGCATCATCTACGTTACAATCTACTTCTCAGCAAATCAAAAATGTTCAAACCACTCCTTATGTATCTCCTAATATCATGATAATTCTCATGGAATCCACTTTATGTATTCTGTATCATCTTGACAATCGTATGTAATCCGCCTTGAACTGCAAGGTAATGGCGAAATAGAAATCACTAATGTAATGTAATGTATTCCACGGTTGCCTGTACTTTGTAGGTTGCTTTTCTGTTTGAAAATAAAAATTGATTACACAAAAAGTGGCATGAACCTCAGATTTTTAAGGACGTGCGGGTTTAGATCCGTGAGCTCCATAAGGTCCGCGTTTTACCCCTTCCCAGAGATTGGTTAGATATAACAAGATGCACAGCCTTTTCTCATTATCGTCCCTTTGGAGAGAGCTGAATTTTGCCCAATTAAAAATCTGTTTAAGATTTATTTGTTTAAATCTTGCATTTGAAGAAGAATGAGAATGTTGTCTGAATGCAGTGACATTATTTTCTATTATTTGGGTTGTATGTTTATTTTTATTGGCTTTGTGTATGGTTGATTTCATTACTTTGCATTGGTTTTTGTTGTTTTTATAATTTTTTTAATCTTGTAAATTATAATTTACTACTGGAAACTGCCTATGGGTCGAAAAACAGTAACTCAAACAAGCAAACTAAATAATCGCAGATTCCATTGTAGTCAGGCAAAGTTATTCAGTTTGTGTTGGCATCATACTGGAAAGAAGGAAACCAAGGAAAAAACTGCAGATAAATGTACAAAGATGCAGGCTATGTTTATTATGTCAACTTTAAATGCGGTTAGTATTACCACCCTTTAAACAAACCTAGGGACCCAACACGGTCGGTGTTTCGGTAAACACGCCTTCTTCAGGGGTCCTAGCAAAAATAGACGGAACTGAGAATATACAATAATAAATGTATAACAATCTAAAAATTGGACATGTTATGTGGTGGGGAACTGTTCAAGAAAAAACAGTCATTTAACAATGGACTAAAAATTTTTTTTTTTAAGATCAGTGACAATGAAAATGTGTACATGAAGCCATTGTCACTGATCTTAAAAAAATGTTTTTAGTCCATTGTTAAATTACTGTTTTTCTTGAATAGTTCCCCACCACATAACATGTCCAATTTTTAGATTGTTCTACATTTATTATTGTATATTCTCAGTTCTGTCTATTTATTTTTGCTAGGACCCCTGAAGAAGGCGTGTTTACCGAAACACCGACCGTGTTGGATCCCTAGGTTTGTTTAAAGGGTGGTAATTGTATTGTACTGAGATTTTTTTTTACTGGAAATGTATGTATGCATTGCTTTTCTTATGCTGTGAGCTGCTTAGAACCTCCCCGGTATGGAAGCATATAAATAAAATTATAATAATATTTAGCACAGTGGTTCCCAAACCCTGTCCTGGGGGACCCCCAGCCAGTCGGGTTTACAAGATATCCCTAATGAATATACATGAGAGAGATTTGCATATAATGGAAGCGACAGATATGCAAATCTCTCTCATGCATATTCATTAGGGATATCTTGAAAACCCGACTGGCTGGGGGTCCCCCAGGACAGGGTTTGGGAACCACTGATTTAGCAGCTCCTGTGCAAGAGAGGTAAATAATCCACCATTTCCTCAGTGTTAGGGTTTTTTTTTTTCCCACTGTTGTTCTGTTGTACATTTTGAAGACAAAGACTTTGATTTCACAAAATTTCCACTGAGCTGGGATGCAGCCTTTTTAGGTGAAATGTGGCCATGTTAGGTGCAGTTTTATTTTCCTATCAATAAATCGTGGAATTTTACTTTGGACATTATTTGGTGCTATCGTTTGTCTTCTGCTAACAGTTTAGGATCTGCTTCTTTGGTTTCCTATATGCAGTCAGCCAAATTTGTATCTCCAAAGAGCTCTATAACCTAGGCCAGGGGTAGGCAATTCCGGTCCTCGAGAGCCGGAGCCAGGTCAGGTTTTCAGGATCTCCACAATAAATATGCATGAGATAGATTTGCATCTCAAGGAGGCAGTGCATGCAAATCCATCTCACACATATTCATTGTGGAGATCCTGAAAACCTGACCTGGCTCCAGCTCTCGAGGACCGGAATTGCCTACCGCTGACCTAGGCAGTTGCCTCTCACACTCATCGTGAAGTACAGCCCTCCATGGAGGGTCAAAGGCAGTAAATGATATAGGAAAAAGTGGCTGACACAAACTCTGGGTATGACCCTTGGTGCATATGCATTGTGCCTTCCTTCTGTTAGAGCAGGGATCTCAAAGTCCCTCCTTGAGGGCCGCAATCCAGTCGGGTTTTCAGGATTTCTCCAATGAATATGCATTGAAGCAGTGCATGCACATAGATCTCATGCATAGTCATTGGGGAAATCCTGAAAACCCGACTGGATTGTGGCCCTCGAGGAGGGACTTTGAGACCCCTGTGTTAGAGTGTTTCTCTAAACATGGTTATGAGAAAGTTACCATATTTAACAATGGACAAACCTAGACGCCCGGTTCCACCCCCAGCCCCGCCTTGTTCCGCCTTCAAACCACCCCATTCTGCCTCCAGCTCCGCCCCCGAAATGCCTCACCTCTTTTTCCCCCCAACCTTCAGGCCGCATCTGGAGAGCCTCCAGCGTGGTGACATCATCCACGCATGCTTGTTGAAGGCCCTCCAGATGTGGTAAGAGCTCGGGGCTTTCCAAAGCCCGGACAAACTGCTGGAATGCTTCGTCTAATCTAATCTAATCTAATCCTTAGGTTTGTATACCGCATCTTCTCCACGTTCGTAGAGCTCGGCACGGTTTACAGGAGATGTAATAGGAAGGAACTACAATAAAGGGTTAGAGGTCGAAGAATATTTAGAGGACTAGGGAAGCCAGATATGAAGAGATTTTGAGGGCTTGGGATACCAAAGTTGGAGGGAGGCTTACAATTTTTGAGAAAGCCAGGTTTTCAGCTCTCTACAAACAATAGACAATGATCCTTCGAGAACCTTAAGATCTGCATCTCAGTACCTTTAAACATTATTAGCACTCGCAGGACTTCTTCATTTGCAATCACAGCCCCTTAAATCTGGAATTCTTTACCTCCATACATTAGGGCTGAACAAAATTTAGATAAATTAAAGGGAAACCTTAACTGTTTCCTTTTTAAAGATGCATTTGAATGCTAAATGATCTCAGGGTCTGTCCTAGCTGATAACCAAATTAATTCCTTTCATCTCATTAGCGAGATCTTCTCCACCACCCTTCTGTCTTTCCCTTATTTGTTCTCTTTTCTTCTAAATTGTATTTCCCCCACTTTCCTCTTGTTTTCATGTTTTTCAGTCATCAATAAGTACGTTAAACGTCCCCCCTTTTTTTATTGATTAGCGTTTCATCAAATTTTAATAAACTTGAAACTTGAAACAATGATATAAATATCCCCAGCATCGCCAACCACAGCTTGGAATGGATGAACCATGGTTAAATCTAGCAGTGAGATCCCACTATATCTCGCATCAGTCACTTGTACCCCAAACGAGGTGCCCTTGAATGGGCTATAGCAGTTGCCGGGTTTTGGAAAGTCCGTCCGGAAAACCGGACAATCCTCTAAAAAGAGGTCATGTCTGGGTTTTCTCGGACGTTTGGTAACCTTAACCATATTAGTATTATATAATACTGTACCTATGATGGAATCCCTCAAGCTTTTGGTGATAATTGGGAGGTCATCCACATCCACAAAATGCAGGTGATCCTCTGGAGGTTCACTGGCGGCTGCCGAGAGCTCCCTGTAATTCCCTCGACCAGTGCTGACAACAAACACTGTCACACCCATGTCCTTCAAGAGCTTCATGGGTTCGGCGATGTCATCAGTTGAAATACCATCCGTTACCCATACCAAGACCTTTGGGACGCTGGCCCTTGCCCCTGCCTGCTCTGTGAAGAGTTTTTCCTTGGCAAAGGACAAAGCTTGGCCGGTATTTGTATCACCCATGTATTGTTTTGTGTCCTGAATGGCTTTTTGCACAGCGTGGCTAGAGGCATGCTGGTTAAACGGGAATTCCAGGACCGGAGTGGTGCTGATATGAATAATACTGGTCTGGACATCATTAGGACCAAAGGTGAAGGGCTGCAAGAGCCCACCAATAAATCCTTTCACGTTGGCAAATTCATAATACGAGACACTTCCTGAGCTGTCCAGAAGGAAGAGGATATCGCCTTCACAGTCCGGAATAAATGGCGGAGGATCTGTGAGAGACAAAAAGAAAAAAAATATTAAGATTCTCTTACACTAATATGCTGTGTCTATCAGAAACTTCCTGGATGGATTCAAAAAGCATTCCTGGAGGTGTTGGGCTCTTTATTCCTAAGCCCGTCTTATGAATCACACAGTCCTACAAGTGGCAAGATTCTGTATCCCTTTGCTTGTCCCTTTAACCCTTTGTCTTCATCCCAGTCCTCAATTCAGGTTTCAGGATATCCCTAATGATGTGCAAGATTTCCATGTTTCCTACCTCCACTGTATGTAGGTGTCGCTCATGCATAGTTATTAGGGGTATCCTGAAAACCTGAAACATTGGTGGCCCTTGGGCAATGGGAGTGAAGACCACGGCCTTGAGCTATACATTCCTAGAAGTTATAAGGTTTCTATCTTTGTATTCATTCACTTATAGGTGATGAAGTCTCTTTCTCTCTGCCAATCCCCTAAGCCAGTTCAAATCCCCTAAGCCCTAAATTCAAATTAAGGGCCCTAAAGGAGGGACCACCAGAGTGGGGACGTCTTTCTCAGTAGATCTAGGAGCAGCTGCAAGTGGCACTCCTGAACCGTAGAGGCTGCTTAGAGAGGATTTATGCCACTGCTCTGAACCACCAAGTCCTAGAAATACAAGGTGCTGATATTTCAAAATGATTGGGCATACCAAACACAACACAAATTGCCCCTCCATGGGCATATATAAAGGAGTTTGCTCAATATTGGAAGTACCCACTGAGTTGGCTCCTATGGATGGGATTTAGCTTATTTCCTTTTCAACTAAAGTAAAAACTTAAGTTTATAGACCGGGTTATCTCCTCGACTCGGTTAACAATCATAAACTAATGATAACAACAAACAATATTGATGAATAAGTACAAAAAGGAAAGATAAACCGAAGGATCTAGGAAAAACAATAAGAAAAATGAAATTACATTCAGGTATGATTTGAGTAGAGCCCATAAGATCTGTAAAGAAAAACCCCCCAAACATTATCAGATTACTACAATTTTATAAGATCTTTTGATTTGCTAAACTCCAAAGTTGAAATCCAGCAGAGATCTGTTAGTCAGAATACCAAAAGAAGAGCTTGTGAAACCTTTCTGCCCTGAAATCCAATCTCTAAATGTTAAATGGTTTGATTCTAGGCAGGAAAAGAAGAACAGCAAATCTTTTGAATCAATCGTGGACATTTAGCTTCTTTCCTCTCTGTTGACTCAGTTATGTACAGTGTCATTGCCAGGGGTTAGCAAATTTGTTTGTTCCCCTTTACTAAATCTTAGAATGCTCCATCTAGCTGTTCTCTCTACAAACAATAAGCAATGATATAAATATCCTTAGTATCACCCACCACAGCTTGGAATGTAAGCTCCCACTACATCCCGCATCAGCTACTTGTCCCCCAAAAGAGGTGCCCTTGAATGGGCTATAGAAACAAGACACAGAAACTATGATTTTTTTTAAAACTTGATAGTATACTGCTTCCTGTTGTCTCTTATCTCTTACAGAAATGCATCATGCCTTATGGTTTCCAGTTCTGGCTGATGGAGAATGCCGAGATCTTATTATAAAGCTAGAGATTAATCAGCCTTACCATGCCCCAGAGAGTTATAATGACTAATGGTATGCCAAAGACCCTGAGGGGCAAAGCAAGTAAATCTAGAGAATGACATGGAGACAGGTATTAGCAGTTATCCACTGGGCAGGCATGGTGACAGAGGTCCATGGGGATGGAGAGGGGACAGGGACAAACTTTGTCCCCATGTTATTCTCTAAAAACTTGACAAAACATAACATATTTGTACAAAATGTAAAAACTTAACACGCTAGACAACTGGCAACTGAATCAAATCATTAAAAAACCTGCAGAAACTGCTTTTGGATTTAAATGAACTACTGTTAAATTATATCATTTGGGTCTTGTCTGCCTTTGATGTCGCAACAAGTCTCTTGTCTGCTGATCAGAGTCCTACAACCAGAAAAGTCCTTCCATCATGTGCCCAGCTGCTCAAGCATCTTACTGTTACTACAACAGATTCATCCATCCTTGCTGACATCAAGGAACAGTTCCAAAGTTTAATAGACACATGTTTTCCTGTTCATCCACTACACAGTTCAGGTTCTTTTCTACACCCGTGTCTGAAAGACAATCCAATTGCCTTCCCAGATGATGTAAAAACATACGCAACTGGGTGACCAGAGAATTGGATTGAGGAGAGCGCTTGAATGGTGTACTTGAATTTCACCACGACTTTTGACACGGTTCCCACAGACGACTTATAAATAAACGGAGAGTCCTTGATATAGGACTTAAAATGACCGACTAGATCGGAACCTGGATGAGTAGAAGGTGAAAAATAATGGTAACTGGAGTACATGCCAAGGAAAAAAAACATTACCAGTGATGTGCCGCAGTGCAGAAAGACTGTTAGAAATAGAGGTTGACTGAATTTTGGTTTCAGTTTTGGATTTGACACCAATACAGGCCTGACATCTAGGTTTGAGTTTTAGCTGAAAATTCCAGTGCATTTTCAGTTGACACCAAAACTCCCCTCACCCCTGCGATCACGATGTGCTCCCTCATCTGTCTGACTACTCGTAGGTTCTCTCCAGTCCTGTCTGAAGAAGCCCTAGTAGTCTAATGGCCTCTTCAGTAGCAGAAATGAACCCCAGTAATTCTCTGTAGAAATGGCTTCTGAGATTTCTCGTGGCAGCCTCGCAAGTCTGCTGCAGGAGATCCTGGCAGCCATTTTGAGATTGGAACCAGAATAGGCAGGAGCGAGACTCTTGCCCATGTTGGTTCCAGACTCAAAATGGCTGCAAGGATCTCCCATTATAGTCTTGGCAGCCATTTCTATTGGAAATGGCCATGTGCAGGAGCAAGTGAGGAGGTTCCTGTGCCACTACCCACTAACAATGGGGTAAGCCTAAGAGGAGGCCATGCTGGGGGTGTGGTCTCAGGAGGGGGGCTTCTGCTGGGAGCTGGATGTCAGGAGAGGGCCTTTTTTGGTCAAGTGAAGGCTGTTGGGGGGTGCAGGCTCATTTCTGGTTTTGGTTTTTGTAATGGCGAGATCCTAACAAGAACTGAAGCAGAACAAGACTTAGGGGTGATCGTCAGTGAGAACATGAAGACTGCCAATCAAGTGGCGCAAGCTTCATCCAAGGCAAGGCAAATCATAGGTTGCATACGCAGGAGTTTCGTCAGCCGTAAGCCTGAAGTCATTATGCCATTGTATAGATTCATGGTGAGGCCCCACCTGGAATACTGTGTGCAATTCTGGAGGCCGCATTACTGTAAGGATGTGCTGAGACTGGAGTTGGTCCAGAGAATGGCCACCCGGATGGTCTCAGGACTCAAGGATCTCCCGTATGAGGAACGGCTGGATAAGTTGCAGCTGTACTCACTCGAGGAACGCAGAGAGAGGGGTGACATGATCGAGACATTCAAGTATCTCACGGGCCGTATCGAGGTGGAAGAAGATATCTTCTTTTTCAAGGGTCCCGCGGCAACAAGGGGGCATCCGTGGAAAATCAGGGGCGGGAAACTTCACGGGGACACCAGGAAATTCTTTTTCACTGAAAGGGTGGTTGATCGTTGGAATAGTCTTCCACTTCAGGTTATTGAGGCCAGCAGCGTGCCTGATTTTAGGGCCAAATGGGATAGACACGTGGGATCTATTCACAGAGAAAGGTAGGGGAGGGTCATTGGGGTGGGCAGACTAGATGGGCCGTGGCCCTTATCTGCCATCTATTTCTTTGTTTCTATGTAAACCGAGCAGTCAATTTCAGTTACAAATTCAGTTTTGGTCAGGCCATAGTTGGGAAAATCAGAAGAGACTTTTCAACCTATGAACACAAGTGTTTTGTCCGAATCATTCAGTAACTATTTCTCTGGCATTTGAAGTTTTGCACATCTCCTTTGGTTTTTCCTCTTATTGCCATTGAGAACAAATCTAGCATTCAAAGAGCACATTGCCTTATTTGCTATTATTTTGCATTAAAGTCATACACAGTGATGGGACGGTGGGTTCGGCTATAGGAGCCAAGGCTCTTGGTCGGATTACACAATTCTGAGTGTATGTGAAAATTGTATTACCTCACTTCTTAATACCTATATTTAAGATCCATTTTTGACTTTCATATGTTGAGAAGTCTTGGTTCCTGTTACACTTTTTTTTTATCCTGGAGGAAAGGCAGGATAGGTGAGATATGATAAAGATACATAATTCCAAAGTATAAATGCACAGAAAGCAGGTGGGCACAAACTCAGAAATAAGGAAATGTTTATTTATGGAAAGGGTTTTGGATATGTCGAAAGCAGTATTTTAATTCAAGAAAGTATAGGACGAGAACAGCATAACTCTGAGGGAGAGGAAGGGATTGCAGAATTCAGCCTTTGGGGTAGACAGGCAGACTGAATAGGCCAAGTGGTCTTTTATCGGCCATCTTTTTCTCTGTTTTCATTTTCCTATCAAAAAAGCAGCTGTCCAGTGGTAGCCCAACAGCCAACCAACGCAGTTATCCTCCACTTAATATAATCAATTAAATAAACAAGGAATGTCCATGAATCCTCTTTCCAAGCAGGTCCCTCCAGACTAAAGGAAATACTGAAGGCCATAAACAGGAAAGCGCCTTGAAAATATTTCAAGTATTTCATTAACTGCCAATCAGTTCTGCCAGATAAGTCTAATGTAGTTGATTTAAAAAAAAAATATATATATATATAAGTTCAATCAGGTTCAGGGCACACCTAGAAGTACATTTCCTGTTCTGGAAACATTCCAGAACTAACACAGAAATACCTTGCAGCAAAGCTGAAATGGAAACGCAAAACTGCCATGAGATTCAGCCCCGGCCCCAGCCCCAGCATGACAGGTGCTGGGTGGGACTGGGATGGCAAAACAGAAAGGAAAAGAGGTTTACCCTTCAATGCACTCATTCTTTCACTGTAACAGTTTGTCCATATTTTTGTGTGCGTTACCTTGGAAACCGCTGAGATTTCCGGCGGTATAAAATTTTAAAAAAAATAAAACCAAAGACTGGTCTTTGTGACATTGACATAAAGCATCAGATTACTGCGTCTCAATGGACATGAATCTGGACTTGGAGGATGAGATGTATGGCGTCTGCATCTATGAGACAAACATGGTTTTTCTTGTTACACAGAGCATTTTGGACCCCTGTTCGATTACAAAAATTAGATAAGAACATAAGCGTCGCCTCTGCTGAGTCAGACCATGGGTCCATCTCGCCCAGCAGTCCGCTCCCGCGGCGGCCTCCCAGGTCCATGACCTGTATGTGATCTTTTACCTAAAACATTTTATTCCCTAATTACTTAATATCCTGTATAGAAACCATCTAACTATACCCTTCAATCCCCTTTTCCTTCAGGAAATCATCCAATCCCTTTTTGAAACCCAAAATCGTACTCTGTCCTACCACCTCCTCTGGAAGCGCATTCCAGGCATCCACCACCCTTTGAGTGAAGAAGAACTTCCTAGCGTTTGTTCTGACACTGTCACCTTTCAGTTTTTTTGAATGCCCTCTTGTTTTTGTTGCCCCCGCTAGTCTGAAGAATCTGTCCCTCCCCACCTTCTCTATCCCCTTCAAGATCTTATAAGTTTCTATCATATCCCCTCTAAGTCTCCGCTTTTCCAGGGAAAAGAGCCCCAGCTTCTCTAGCCTTTCCGCATATAGAAGGTTTTCCATACCCTTTATCATCCTTCTGGCTCTTCTCTGGACCCTCTCGAATATCGCCATATCCTTCTTAAGGTACGGCGACCAGTATTGAATGCAGTACTCCAGTTGCGGGCGCACCATCGTCCGATACAGTGGCTAGATAACTTCCTTCGTTCTGGTCGTTATACCTTTTTTGATAGCTCCAAGTCTAATAGATGCTGGCACTGTCATCTCGAAGTTGGGACATTGGATCACCTATTGTACTATTGTCCTTTGATACTTAAATTTTGGAGATCCATTTGGGATCAAGTGAACAAAATATTGGAAAATCCAGTGGCATTGACGTACAATACCATCCTATTTGGTACATTAATGAGGGCTAAAAGCCAAATATCTGCTTGGAATAACAAACTTCTCTTTATAATGACAGGGGTGGCCATACAACTTATTTTGAGGAACTGGAAAAACTGGGATTGGTTAAATGATACTTTTTGGTGGGAATCTCTAAGTCATACTTTTAAAATGGAACATATGATGGCCATACAACAGGGACATTACAAGAAGTTTAGTGAGCCATTGACAAAATTCTGTAAGGAGTAATCGTTGATCTTACCCTTTGATAATACATGTCCAGGGTATGTGGGTTAGATATTTTTTAAATTTGAGCGCGAAATTTTGGATACGTAGACGGGGATGATATATGTGTATGTCATAGAATATAATTTTGATTGAATTTAAATGCTGTTATAGTATAAAATGACTGTATATATATATGTTGCACTTATTTTTGGCTTTAAAATGAATAAAGATAAATATAGGAAGCCAATATTCTACTAAAAATATTGGTGAAAACATCAACAAATTTACATGTACGGTACAGATGACAAATCCAGAGATGTAGTTAAGAATCGAACCAGGACTGGCTCAGTCTCTCCTTTATGAAATGTGTACTGTTTCCTGCTTCAGATACTGATCGTCTAGCTCAGGGGTAGGCAATTCCGGTCCTCGAGAACCGGAGCCCAGTCAGATTTTCAGGATCTCCACAATAAACATACATGAGATAGATTTGCATCTCAAGGAGGCAGTGCAGTGCAGGCAAATCCATCTCATACATATTCATTGTGGAGACCCTGAAAACCTGACCTGGCTCCGGCTCTCGAGGACTGGAATTGCCTATCCCTGGTCTAGCTGATCCTATCAAGATAGACTCCACCCCAGTTCAATTAGACCACAGGTGTCAAAGTCGGTCCTTGAGGGCCGGAATCCAGTCGGGTTTTCAGGATTTCCCCAATGAATATGCATGAGATCTATGTGCATGCACTGCTTTCAATGCATATTCATTGGGGAAATCCTGAAAACCCGACTGGATTACGGCCCTCGAGGAGGGACTTTGACACCCCTGAATTAGACACTAACCCCCTCTTCTACAAAACTGCGCTAGCGGTTTTTAGCGCAGAAAGCCGCGCTGAATGGCCCGTGCTGCTCCCGACGCTCAAAGGAACTCAATGAGCATCAGGAGCAGCGCGGCTCTCTGGGCTAAAAAACACTAGCACAGTTTCGTTGAAGAGGGTATAAGGTAAAAATACTCAAAATCATTCTGGATCAAAACCTCTCTTTTCACCAGCAAATCAGCTCAGTAGTCAGTACATGCTTCTATAAGTTAAAACTCATTTGATCTCTTACATCACTGCTTGACTCTCCCTCTAAATATTCTCATCCATTCCCCTAATCATTTCCAACACTGATTACCTTAATACCCTTTACCAAGGTATAAATAAAAAAGAATACGTAGGCTACAAATCTTACAAAATACTGCCATTAAACTTATCTACCAGGCAAAAAAATTTGACCACATCTACGTGATGCCCCCTGGCTTCCAATCCCTCAGCGCATCACATTCATAAGCAGTTTGCGACCCTGACCCGATTCAGTAACCTTCCTCCCGATCTGATCTGCACCCGATCCGTGCATGCAAATGAGGGGAAAAGGCATGCAAAAGTAGGAAGGCAGCGATTCACTAATCACAATCAGGAACACCAACTGGTCCGGCCGATCACAAAAGGAAGCGACTGCTGGGGACCAGTGGCTCACGTCCTTTCCATACTGCTCTCTGCCACCCTTCGAGCCTGTGGTATTAAACCGTGGGTTTAAAGTGGGGCTGCACTATGGCGTGTTCTGTTCCAGACAGGAAGTCCACCCTGCCGCCGTACAATCTTGCCGTAGAGGATGAGCTCCTGGAAGAGACCGCTGGGCAGAACTGAGCTGATGCATCGGCAGTGCGGCCAAGAAGGCCCCAGCCAGGGACAGACAGAACCTGGCCACCACACAGACAGCATGGCGGCGAGCAGCAAAGGGGCAAGAGCAAAGTGGAAATGACCAATCAGAATGGTGCACAAAAGAGTGTCTTTCAACTCATCTGATAAATCCAATGGTCTTTATTCATCCAAAATAATTCATACATCCAAAGAAATTCAATGACTCGACATGATCATGTTTCGGCCATCCGGCCTGCATCAGGAGTCTACAAATTATTTATATAAACAATAATAAGTGAATAGACATAATTATACATAAAAACATCAAATATTAAAATTAATAAAATATAAAAATATGTCATTTCCACTTTGCTCTTGCCTGTTTGTTTTTTGTGGAATTGTTTCCCCTGTTTTATTGTGGCGAGCAGCAAAGGGCCACAAGATGCCCCTGTAGGGAGAAAGGGCAACCGCTTTTCAAAAAGAAATCAGCTCTGAGCTCTCTCCCCGCTTGTGCTTTGGCAGCTTTTTTTTTTTTTTTGGTGCTAGTTCAGTTTTGTGGACGAGGGCCTTTGCTGTTAAACCCCCCCACTCCGCCCCCCCTCCCGCTTTGTTTTGGCCTGTGTGGTCTGCGCGTCGGGATTGCTCTTCAGCGATCCCTGCGGTGTGGGGCATGCATCCGATCGCCCCCATTTGCATGAAGACATGTGGATCAGTCGCCTGGGATGACTCGGAAATGGATCGCACCAGGAGGTAAGTGAATCTGGGCCCAGATCACTTGGGTACGATGACTCATTAGTTGGAATGAGTGACAGGCTTTGGGCCAGTGATGAAAACAATCAGACGGGGCCTGGTTCCTTGTGATACTAGCAGGTGAACCATGGGAGGGCCGTGGGCTGGAATTTGCCACTGGACAAGGATAGGTAGATGACGCCCACACAATCTAATAAATTCCCTCGGAACAAGGAGAAAGTCTCTCCCGGGCGGTTTTCTTTCCCAGTGGGTTGAAGCGAATGAAGTTTTGGAATAACAAAGAAGCGAGGCTGCTCATTATCGAGATGCTTTTCAGAGGGTTTGGAGTTTTCCATTTATATGCCGGCAGGTCTTGTCCTGTACAAACACAGAACCTCTTTGTTAGGGGAAGATGTGTGTATTGGTTACCCGGCAACAGCAGAACTAATAATGCACATTTTACACGCCCATCCGCTTTCATCAATCAAATACCGATTGCATGTGCCGTGCAAGATTTGCAGAATATGAGCAGAAATGTGAAGCTTGTGCTCTGGTTAGTTAATATAATATAATTTTTGGCACGAGCAGCAACCCCCAAGCTGCTGTCGCGCCAGCGCGTTGGCCCTTCCTCCGATGTCACTTCCTGGACCCACAAAAGGAATTGACCCCAAAATATCCACAAAGAAGAAAATCCAGAGAAGACCAAAAAAACTCTGTGAAGTGACGATGTTCCCAAATGGACTTTATTTGAAAGTATCAAAGTTCCAAAGGTACACTAAAATCATCCACATAAAATAATTCCATCCACATAAGAGCCTTAAAGGACCTAGTCCGCTAGGGATACAGGACCCAACACGGTCTGCGTTTCGACAAAAAGTCTTCTTCAGGGGTCCCTGGGGGTCCTATAAAGGTGAGTACGTGGGAAACAATTGTGTGGTGAGCCAGAAGTGAGACACTGCTTGTGTATGCAACATTCTAGAGCTCAGTCTGTGATGTCATAATGCCTGATTCCACCAATGCCTAAGCTCCGTCCTCATCTGCGCAAGCCTCAAACACTTTAAAATCATAAGTAGCAAAGAACAAAAGGAATTGACCCCAAAATATCCACAAAGAAGAAAATCCAGAGAAAACCAAAAAAACTCTGTGGAGTGACGATGTTCCTAAATGGACTTTATTTGAAAGTGTCAAAGTTCCAAAGGTCCACTGAAATCATCCACATAAAATAATTCCATCCACATAAAAGTAAATCATCCACATAAAAGCCTTAAAGGACCTAGTCCGCTAGGGATACAGGACCCAACACGGTCCGCGTTTCGACAAAAAGTCTTCTTCAGGGGTCCCTGGGGGTCCTATAAAGGTGAGTACGTGGGAAACAATTGTGTGGTGAGCCAGAAGTGAGACACTGCTTGCATTTGCACACCCAGTAAGCAACATCAAAGGAAGGGCCGATGCTGGCGTGATAGCAGCTTGGGGGGTTGCTACTCATGCCAGGAACATTACAGGGGTACAGGGGAAGGGAAGCGAAGCAGCGCGTGTGTGGCAGGAGGGGGGTGCCTCTCACCCTCGCTATGCCACTGCTTTCAAGTACGTAAATGTCTTTCATATCTCCTCTATCCCTCCAGGATGTACATATTCAAGTCCTCGCAAACGTCTTGACGCAAACTTCATGCTGTTTTTGTGATGTCATTGAAAGACTTGTGCCCACTCGGGGATATCGTACACAGAAGTCAGACCAATTTTCGAAAGCACCTCTCTAAATAAGCAGCAGCCACTGTCTGTACGAGAATCCTATCTGCCAATTTACAGCGGCATTATCCAGAGAGTGCTACTGAAAATGATTACAGACCACCCTGGCCCTATTCAACTAGCAGAGCGTCGGAGGATTAGTCCTTAAAAAAGCTCCCAGGTTTCAAATGCCACAGCCCGACTTGGCCATGCAGCATAAAAGCTAGGTGTCGGCACAACAGCTTTTGACAGTGCAGCTGTTGGGCCAGCATCTGGCTTTTATGTTGCATTCTGAATATATAGCCCCCAACACAGCTGACTGATGAAACATGGCCATGTCAGGCTACAGCATTTGAAACCTGGAAGATTTTAAGGATTTATTTAAAGGACTAATTTTCTGATGATCTGCTTGTTTACTTCCTTCTTGGATATCGTAGGTCGGTCACCTTGTTGTTTTCTTAGCTCAACTATTCAACTAGTGCCAAGACGGAGTGAGGATGGTGTGGGTGTTCCACCACACTACACAGAAAATGGCGACGTCCATCAAAAATGCTGTCCTACATTTATACAAATGTCTGCATGGATAATAGACTGGATATTGCCACTCTCTGTATGGCCAAGGCAGTCTTGTCCTATACCTATATTCAGTATTGAAGCTTCTGTAGACAAGAGCAGGGCTGGCTTAACCTATGGACCAGGTAAAGCTCTGGCCCAGGGCGCCGGTGCTAAAGGGCGCCAAACACCCACGGTCATGATGTCATCAGCCCACATAACCTACCCTGATGCTGCTGCCCAGTCCTGGCAGGGTGCAACTTCAAAGGCCAGCTATTGAAGGTAGGGAGGGCCAGTGTCGGCATCAGACAAGGGAAATGCAGCACTTCCTTCCTCCCTCCTCTGATGCTAGTGTTGCTCAACACTGACGCTGCCTATGAAGCCACATCCTGCCGGGACTGGGCAGTATCATCAAAGGGGCACATTGGTTACCCATTTCTCACCGTCTCATCTATAAAATACTCTTTCTTACCTTCAAAACAAAAAGCTCTAACCAACCAGCTTTCATTGACAGACTTCTTATCCCATATGCATCCTCCAGGACACTCCGATCTAACAACCAAAACCTACTCACCATTCCATTGATATGTGAACTTTTCTACGTTACTACTCTGAAATCCATTTTTTCGGTCAATGCACCATCTCTGTGGAATGCCCTTCCATCGGACCTTTGACTTGAAAACTCAACTAAAGACTTTCCTTTTTAAAGACGCCTATACTCTCTAATTCTAGCTCTCTCAATTAAACTAAACTAAACCTTAGGCTTATTTACTGCATCTTCTCTATAACAGTAGAGCTCGGATGGTTTACAATAAATTAGAAAAGAGAACAAATACAATATGGAATGGAGAGGAGCGGAATTTACAACTTTGAAAATAGCCAAGTTTTCAGATGTTTTCGAAATGGTTGGAAGGAGCCCAGATCGCGCAGTTGAACAGGAAGGTTATTCCACAGCTCAGTCATTTTGAAAAGTAGAGACTTCCCTAATTTGCCAATGTAGGTAACGCCTATCGACGTAGGAAAGGACAATTTAAATTTTTGAGTCGATCTGGTAATGTCAGATCTTACAGAATTCCAAGGCAGGAGAGTTAAAGGAGGAAGGATGCCAGGCAAGATCTTAAATGTTAAGCAGGCACATTTAAAAATAAATCCTGGAAATTATTAACTCTCATTCAATTCAACAAAATAACTTGGAAAATCAAAACACTTCTTTAGAAGCAAGTCCTACACCAATGTATTTCCCCTTCTCCACTTGCCTCCCTCTTATTTTTATTTTCATCTAAATGTATTTACTAACTTACTTCCCTTCCCCCTCATTTATGTATGTCAGTCTGATTATGCCCCCGTATCTTTTAACTATAGATATGTTATTTTTTTTCTTAATTTTTTATATTTAATTTTTTAAAATCTCATTTTATTGTAAACCATTTAGATCAGCGGTCTCAAACTCACGGCCCCCCAGCTGCTATTTTGCGGCCCATGGTCTAGTACCCAAACTCGCAATCTGGGCAACCTGATCCCGCAATCTGGGCAACCGCCTACTGCCGTTGCGTATGCCGGGACTCCTGCCTTCGCGTATCTGCCGGATACGTGAAAGCAGGAGTCCTGGCATATGCGACAGCAGCAGGCAGTTGCAAGTCAGCTGACGCTGGCGCAATCTCGCATACTGGGCAGGAATAGAAGCTCCTGCGTCAGCTGACTAGCAACTTCCTGCAGTCGCATCGTATGCCGGGACTCCTGCCTTCGCGTATCTGCTGGTTTTATCCCACCCATCTTTCCCAATGGAAGTTCGTAGCTCTACCCTTTCCCCTCATAGTCATGTCTGGACTATTAAACCCTTCCCCACTCTAGAATGTAAGCCACTTAGACATACTCTGTGATAGGTGGGATAACAAATCTGGGTGTTATTGTAGACGATACACTGAAGCCTTCCGCCCAATGCATAGAGGTGGCCAAGAAGGCAACAGGATGGTAGAATTATTAGAAAAAAGATGGTTAACAAGACTAAGAATGGAATAATGCCTCTGTATCGCTCAATGGTGCGACCTTACCTTGAGTATTACGTTCACTTCTGGTCTCCTTATCTCAAAAAAGATAAAGCAGAACTAGAAAAGGTTCAAAGAAGTGCAACCAAAATGATAAAGGGGATGGAACGCCTCTCGTATGAGGAAAGGCTAGAGATGTTAGAGCTCTTCAGCCTGGAAAAGAGACGGCTGAGGGGGGGGGGGGGATATGATTGAACCCTACAAAATCCTGAGTTGTGTAGAATGGGTACAAGTGGATCGATTTTTTTACTGCATCAAGATTTACAAAGACTAGGGGGACACCTGAAGTTACAGAGTAATACTTTTAAAACCAATAGAAGGAAATATTTTTTCACTCAAGAGAATAGTTAAGTTCTGGAATGCATTGCCAGAGAATGTGGTAAGAGCAGTTAATGTAACTTTAAAAAAAAAGGTCAGAGGTTATATCTCTTGGAGGGACTTTTTTTCTACGACATCCTTGTAAATGTGTAATACAATATCGCATGAAAAAATATGTTTTCTTTGAGCCCTTCCAGTTGACAGCCTTTCTGGCAGGAGCTCGATTGGACGAAGGGAAATAAAAGTGAAGTGCAGTTTGAATTTAATGGTATCCTCTCTTAGCTAAAGGGACCTTGTTTTCTTTTATATTTGATTCAAATATTCTGTTAATATTT
This sequence comes from Geotrypetes seraphini, assembly GCF_902459505.1. Classification (NCBI taxonomy): domain Eukaryota; kingdom Metazoa; phylum Chordata; class Amphibia; order Gymnophiona; family Dermophiidae; genus Geotrypetes; species Geotrypetes seraphini. The sequence continues at coordinate 20,728,269 of NC_047098.1, forward strand.
GTTAATATGTTTGCCTACTTTGTCTTGGATCTACATGGAGGACTTGAGCTGAAGCTAAGCTAAATATTTATTTTATTTGATTATTATGTATTTTAATTCTTGAGTATTATTTCTTTGCTTTTCTTCAACTTTCTGTACGAGTGGATACTTGAATTGTAAAATTTAAAAATTTGATAAATAAAAAAAAAAAAAAGGTTTGGACAAGTTCCTGGAGGAAAAGGCCATAGTCTGCTGTTGAGACAGACACGGGACAGTAACATGGAATGCTGCTACTATTTGGGTTTTTGCCAGGCACTTGTGATTTGGATTGGCCTCCGCGAAGACAGAATACTGGGCTATATGGACCATTGGTCGGACCCAGTAAGGCTATTAAATTACCACGAGAGCACTTACCGCCTTTTATTTAGCAGGGCTGTCATTTAGCGCAATGGTAATGTCAGCTCACTGACTGATTAGTATATTCGTGCCCATTCTCCGTCCCCTCCCCTCCCAAAAAAGAAATATTGCGTACGTACAGAATGTCGATGGCAAAACCAACATAGAACACTTTAGCGTATCCTGCGTTAGGCCATTTTTGCGGCGTCAGGCGTGCATTATCATTTAACACAGCTTCATAAAAGGGCCCCTTAGATCAGTGTTCTTCAACCACCGGTCCATGGACCAGTGCCGGTCCACAGAAATTTCCTGCCGGTCCACAGGGCCAGCACGTGCATCAGGCCCAAAACAGTGTTCTTCAACCGCCGGTCCACGGTGCGATCGATGCGGCGTTATCTTCGAGCCAGCTCCCTCTTCCTCACCGATTCAGTGCACAAAGCTACAGGCAGTGGCTCCTACGGGCATCCTGCGCCTGAACCGGAAGCAACGTCAGAAACACAGTACAAAGGGTAAACGCAGAAGGAAGGAAAAGCCTCAGATATTTGATGGGAGTCAAAACAGAGAACTTCTCCAAACTCCCTAGCTCAACGTCAGAGGGAAGGCTTCTAGATGAGAGGCACGGGATGTGCAAGGTGCAATTAGTACTATTATGGGGGCAGGGTCTGGGGTGGAGATTGGGTAGAGATGGGCGGGGTCTGGCCCACGATTTAGCCCAGTGTTTCTCAACTGCCGGTCCACGGACCGATGCAGGTCCACAGAATAATTATTTTATTTCTGCCGGTCCATAGGTGTAAAAAAGGTTGAAAAACACTGCCTTAGATCATAAGCTTTCCAGGAACGGGAAAATAATTATTGTACCTGGATGTAATTCACCTTGAGCTACTTCTGAAAAGACGTGAGCTAAATCTAAAGGGAAAAAAAGCATTTATGAAAAAAATTTTTAGTTATTTTATTTTTTTATCATAGTTTGGCTTTGTTGCGGATACATCTGGTAAGCCATTTCATTTCCCTTCCAAAAATCCTCTCCAAGGAGACTGCAGATTTGAAAGTGCTTTGCAAAGCAAGGGATGTTAATCCTGATGAGAGAGCGCACAGCGCTTGCATGCCAGACAGTGAACTTCCTTTGCACGCTTGTCATGTATTCTGTGAATAAGTCTGGGAGCTCATTAGAAAGCCTGTCACTGTCATAGCTCGTATGTTGGCAGACGCTTTTGGAGTTGGTACAGATCATTCTTTGCGACGGATGGGTTGGGCTCCCTTCCAGAAGTTTGCTTTGCAGCACATGCAGATCTTGCCCGCTGCTGGCATAAGCCCCCAGGAGAGGTAGGGAGGGATGGGTACATTTCCTCAATATAGTCTCTGGTAAAAAAAAAAAAAAAAACCCCAAAAAAACAAAACAACAGAGGAGGTTTGTTCTGGTCCTCTGAATATCAAAGAAAAGGCTCCAGGACCCAATCAGATTCTCTCCACCATTGCCTCATGCAAACAGTTGCGGGGAGTGTGCATATCAGTGGTTAGAGAGCACAGTAAGTATTTTTCAAGTTTATCATGTTTTATATACTGCCTATCAAGGTTTATCTAAGCCGTTTTACAATCAGGTATTCCTTATCTGTCTCGGTGGGCTCACAATCTATCTAATGTACCTGGGGCTATGGAGGACTGAGTGACTTGCCCAGGGTCACAAGGAGCAGCGCGGGGTTTGAACCCACAACCCCAGAGGGCTGAGACTGTCGATGCAACCACTGCGCCACACTCCACTTTTTGAAAGTTTCTATAGCCCATAAGGAATGTGTCTATGTATGGCCGTTTGGAGGAGGATGGGCAGGGGAGGGCTTCAATGGCTGGGAGGGTGTAGATGGGCTGGAGTAAGTCTTAACAGAGATTTCGGCAGTTGGAACCCAAGCACAGTACCGGGTAAAGCTTTGGATTCTTGCCCAGAAATAGCTAAGAAGAAAAAATAAAAAAAAAATTTAAATTGAATCAGGTTGGGCAGACTGGATGGACCATTCGGGTCTTTATCTGCCGTCATCTACTATGTTACTATAACTTTATTGTTTTTGAATGCACAGTGAGCACTGGCTAAATACCATATTTCTGAAACAGATCGAGTTTAAATTTGAGAAAACAAAGGCACCAGAGGGGAGGGTTTTTATGCCAGTGACTGAGCTAGGGAGTTTGGAGAAGTTATCTGAGGCTTTTCCTTCCTTCTGCGTTTACCCTTTGTACTGTGTTTCTGAATGGTGAATCTTAAGTGTGCAATGGTAAGTTAAACTGACAAGGTGTTAGCAAGAAAGTAGGAGCTGGCTCTACATTTAGAGTAGAGAATGACACGGTGACAAAATTCATCACCGTTCCCGTCCCCGCGGATAACCGCAGGAAACCATCTTCATGTCATTCTTTAAGGAGAGAGGGAAGAATCAGAGTATGAATGGCCACAACCACTGACCCGCAAGCTTTGCTTTGAAGAATACTGGTGTAGAAGGACTGAGGTTGAAACAGACACTACAGAATGACAGTCTCTGGTATCCAGAGCAGATATTGTGATGTCATAATGCCTCATTCCACCAGTGCCTAAGAGCCAATCACATCAGTGATGTCACAATGGCTTCATTATCCTTGGCTCCCATAAGAATCAGAGTATGAATGGCCACAACCACTGACCCGCAAACTTTGCTTTGAAGAATGCTGGTGTAGAAGGACTGAGGTTGAAATAGACACTAGAAAATGACATGGGATTATTTCCCGCGGTTATCCGTGGGGACGGGAACGGTGATGAATTTTGTCATCGTGTCATTCTCTAATTTAGAGCACTGTTACTGAGTGATTATTTGCCCTAATACCCATCTAGATAGTTTTCAGTGGTTAGAGCTTCAGCCTCAGCACCCTGAAGTTGTGGGTTCAAATCCCACGCTGCTCCTTGTGACCCTAGGCAAGTCACTCAATCCCCCATTGCCCCAGGTACATTAGGCAGAGTATGAGCCCAGTGGGACAGACGGGGAAAAATGCTCGAGTACCACATAGGCTATAAGTGGTATATAAATACTATAATAAAAATATGCCCCCCCCCTTTTACAAAGCCGCGGTAGTGGCTGCAAACGTTCCAACGTCCATTAAATCCCTATGGGCGTCGGAGTGATTACTGCAGCAGCAGCCGTTACCGAGGCTTTGTAAAAGGGTTCATAGACAATTGCACGCAAGACAATCGCGTGCGGATAAAGTGGCACGGACAACTGAGCGCGAGACAACTGAGCGCAAGACAATTGAGCGCGAAGACAAGTGAGCGCGAAGACAACCTAACGTAAGACATTTGAGCGCAAGACAATTGAGCGCAAATTATTTTCTGTAATGTGCACGAGCGGGACAAGTGAGTGCAAGACAGCTGAGCGCCAGCAGGTGAGCACAAGACAACTCAGCGCAAGACAACTGAGCACCGGCAGGTGAGCGCAAGACAACTCAGTGCAAGACAACTGAGCGCCGGCAGGTGAGCGCAAGACAATTGAGCGCAAGACAACTGAGCGCCGACAGGTGAGCGCGAGAAGGTTCATAGACAAAACCGCTGAAGATAAAGGTGCGCGCCAACAATTGAGCGCAAGACGAATAGTTGCACGCAATTGTCTTTAGCGCAATTGTCTGTGAGCGCGATTGTCATTGCGCTGAGTTGTCTGCGCGCAATTGCCTTGCGTGCTTTTGACCTGTCACCTTGTAAAAGAAGTCCATAGCCCTTTATTCTCTAATCCAATCAAATTACTCACACTCCCTTTTGTGTTGTCTGGACTGTGTGTGCTGAGGGGGGGGGGGGGCTGCAGAACAGCCAGATCCCTACTTTTCAGCAAGCACAGACACAGCACACAGAAGCAAAGACTTTCTTTAGTCTGACCTGGAAAAATGCAACCATTAAATACTGGAAAGCTTTGTGCTAGAATCTAAGACATGGCAGACCATCACAGAGGTTCACGATCTGGTCTAATGGCGAGGAGGATTTGGGCTTCATTAGAACTTCATGCATTCTAGGCCTGATCTTGCTGCTGAACCTGCGCCCAAGCCTGGCTAGATTACCAGTACAATTAATGAATCCTTTGTCTTGGTCGACATGTTTCTGGAACATCCAAGGTATCCAGTTCCAGGAGGGAGTTTAAGCCAGTCCCAGATTTCTTCCAGCTTCATCCTGCAGCATTGACTTCAAATGGATATAACCAGAGACAGGCCAAAAAGTCTTCCTCCTGGATCTGGTAACTTGGCCGCCCTGTGCTTCCTTAAAAAACAATCACAAAGTAAAATAGAGGAAGGAGGTGGGAAAGCAGGTGGCAGCCATCTTTAAAGGGCTCAGATCAAAGGCATAACCAAGGGCAGGCCTGGGCCAACTCAGTTTGGGTTCAGTCCAATCCAAAATTCTGGCACCCTTGTTATGGCTGGTGGGCCATATGGGCATCTTCAAGCCCCACCGCTAAAGGGATTCTCTGGCAGACAGGTCACTCCTCTACTTGCTACAGCTGGGAGCTCTGTCTACACATTACCACTACCTCCTCCCATCCGCCTCCATGTACATGCTTGGTTCCTATGCCACTAACCTGTTCCCAAGCAGTGCAGTGGGTACTTTTGGCTGTGACCTAAGGAGGAGGAACCCTAACCTCTATCAGAAGCAATACTCACCTACAGAATATACTGAGCATACAACAAAGCGTTACCTGAGGCAGAGATCATTATAATCTGAAAATTCTTGATGGCTCTTTAAAGTTAAGTGTGGATGTGTCAAGTCCTAATTATATTTTTCTATAATCTTGGGTCTATTTTAGCATTTTTCTGGATGTAATCTACCAGTGATATTTATCATGCATCCTGCCCCCCTCTCAAGAACTGCCATCAGCAGATGCATTCTGTCTCTCCTCCAAATGCTTTCTGACAGCTGTTCAGTAGAATAATTCACAGCTGCCTTCCTGCCAGTCTCACATGATCAGCTCCTTGTTGGCTTAAAAGCTGCAATAGTAAGGGAGAAGAAAACAATTTAAGATTTCTTCAACTAGTTTCTCACTCTCATTCTCTCCAGCTCCAGCCTTTTATTTATTTTTTTTTTTTTTGGGGGGGGCCCTAAGCAGTGGCGGACCAAGGGTGGGGTGGTGGGTGTAATCCACTCCAGATACAGCTGCTACAGGGGTGCATGCATAGAGAAGCCAGTGGGGCCGCAGTACACACACATGCAGCATTTGGCTCCACCAGCCTCTGCCCCCTCTGACATCAACTTCCTGTTTCGGGGCAGGGGACAGGCAGAGCCTTTAGCTGTGCCCCACAATCGCTCCACACTCTTCCATACTGCCTGGAGTAGGAGGAGGAGGATGAGTGAAGCGCCTGGAGTGAGGTTACCCCAGATGGTAACCAAGCCAGTCACACAACTGGGCCGTAGATCTAGAAATTGGCAACCAGAAAGTTTTTGTGTCTTTTTTTTTTTTACTGAATGTTGTTATGAATGTTCACTCTCCTATGAGTGGGATTCTATAGAGTAGGGGTTCTTAACCTGGGATCCATAGATGGTTTTCAGGGGGTCCATGAGGGTCAGTTAAAAAGTAACATTTATATTCACTCTACAACCCGGTGCGCCCTCACCTGGAGTACTGCGTCCAGCACTGGTCGCCGTACATGAAGAAGGACACGGTACTGCTCGAAAGGGTCCAGAGAAGAGCGACTACGATGATTAAGGGGCTGAAGGAGTTGCCGTATAGCGAAAGATTAGAGAAACTGGGCCTCTTCTCCTTCAAACAGAGGAGATTGAGAGGGGACATGATTGAAACATTCAAGGTACTGAAGGGAATAGACTTGGTGGAAAAGGACATGTTGTTCACTCTCTTCAAGGTTGGGAGAACGAGAGGGCACTCTCTAAAGTTGAAAGGGGATAGATTCCGTACGAATGTAAGGGAGTTCTTCTTCTCCCAGAGAGTGGTAGAAAACTGGAATGCTCTTCTGGAGGCTGTCGTAGGGGAAACACCCTCCAGGGATTCAAGACAAAGTTAGACAAGTTCCTGCAGAACCGGAACGTATGCAGGTAGGGCTAGTCTCAGGGCGCTGGTCTTTGACCTAAGGGCCGCCACCTGAGCGGACTGCTGGGTATGATGAACCACTGGTATAACCTAGCAGTGGCAATTCTTATGTTCTTAAGTCCAATTAACATAAGAACATAAGAATTGCCACTGATGGGTCAGACCAGTGGTCCATCGTGCCCAGCAGTTTGCTCCTGCGGCAGCCCTTAGGTCAAAGATTGAGTCTAACCTTACCTGCGTACGTTCTGGTTCAGCAGGAACTTATCTAACTTTGTCTTAAATCCCTGAAGGGTGTTTTCCCCTATAACAGCCTCTGGAAGGCGTTCCAGTTTTCCAGCACTCTCTGGGTGAAGAAGAACTTCCTTACGTTTGTACGGAATCTATCCCCTTTTAACTTTAGAGAGTTCTGCTTCTTAAAGCAAATACAGTTCCAGTTCCAGGAAGATCATTTATGTGTGTGTGTGTGTGGGGGGGGGGGGGATGATTAGCAAAACAGCTTATCATTCTTGCTGACCCACTTGAAAAAATTAAGGATTAAAACAATTTCTCCATAAACAAGTGCCCCCCATTTGATATTCCAATAGCACCTGTAAGTTCCAAAGAGATTATGTAACAGTTAGGGGGCACTGTTACAGTCCCTCCCATTAAAAAACAACCCACCATATGCAGGAACTGTATGTATAGATCTAATGGTGACCTGAAAGTGTGGCAGTGGAACAGAGTGAGACTGGCACTTCCGCAAAGCTGGTGCACTGTTTGGTAGTCCATGCTCCTGGAGTGAATTTCTGCAGTGCTATCCTGAAACCAAATCCTCAACTCACCTTATCCTACTTTAAACCTAGCTCCTGGCTCTAGCATGTCTCTCCTGCCTGGGAATGATACCTCGTTCACAGGTTTAATCCGCTTGGCTTGATGAAACAGTTTGCTGGTCACTGCACTCGGTCCATGAACCTCCTTTGCCGCAAGCCAGAACTGCTAAATGAGCCGATTCAGAGAGATGGTTGAACTGGCTTATTTTAAACCTCTGCAGGCACTTCAGTCTTCAGAGAAAAGAGACTGAAGTGAAAGAAAAGAGCAGAACGTGTAGCTAAGGTGGAAGCCTCTCTGCTCAGTTCCGTGCTGACGAAAGCTTCAGAAAAATGTTCTCAATGCCAACTAAGATTTCTAATCCCATTCCTTGCAGAGAACGACCTATTTTAAACCAAGCAAGTCTTCTCTTTCCTTCCCCCCCCCCCAATCAGGAGACCACAAACAAATTACAATCTGACCTTTTGTTCCCTTTGCTTAAGTAATAAAAGAGGAATTTTGTTTTTGAACACTTGAGGACTTTTGGCTACATACAGGAGGAAGCTAGGGACATTCGTATATAGTCTGGGGGCTCATTTCCAGACTCAGCTGACTGGCTACTATTTCATTTTGGATGGTAGGCATGCTAGCACTTTCAGGCCTTGGGGGAACTGGGTTACAAAATAACTGGTTTATTCTCATTTCTCAAGACCCACGGGATTCTCCAAATCCTTTCTTATGCCGTGGGAAGGAAGAGCTGTGAATTTCTGGGCACACAGGAAGAAGGTGGTTCTTCACCATCAGTCCTTCTCTCTAAAACGGAGCTCTAGAGCAGTGGTCTCAAACTCATGGCCCGCCAGGTACTATTTTGAGGCCCTCGGTATTATAAAGAATGATTCTTTATGGAAAACTCGTGCCTTGAGTATCTGGCGGTCGCTGTAACCTCACGCAAGAGCTTTCCTGCATCTGTACGCGATTGTGAGGTGGAGTCCAATGGTGTGCAGACGCAGGAAAGCGCTTGCGTGAGGTTACAACGGTGAGGCGGGCAATGTTCCAGAACGTAAGATAACCATTGGAGGCAGTGCAGCTTGTGCGTGTGTCCGATGCTGGAGGAGGTGGATGCGATCGCCAGACACTCAAGGCACAAGTTTTCCACAAAGAATCATTCTTTATAATACCGAGGGCCTCAAAATAGTTGGTCCCAAATCTTGTCTCTTGCAGTTGATACTTTGATAGTTTTTCACTTTCTGCATGTTGCACTGCTTTCAGCTGTGTATAGCTGAAATTATCAGAAGCAATTAAGGAACATAAGAACATAAGAAGTTGCCTCCGCTGAGGCAGACCAGAGGTCCATCTCGCCCAGCGGTCCGCTCCCGCGGCGGCCCATCAGGCCCATTGCCTGAGCAATGGTCCCAGACTATCCCTATAACCTACCGCTACTCTTATCTGTACCCCTCAATTCCTTTATCCTCTAGGAACCTATCCAAACCTTCTTTGAAGCCTTGTAACGTGCTCCGGCCTATCACAGCCTCCGGGAGCGCGTTCCATGTGTCCACCACCCTCTGGGTGAAAAAGAACTTTCTAGCATTTGTTTTAAACCTGTCTCCTTTTAATTTTTCCGAGTGCCCCCTTGTACTTGTGGTTCCCCGTAATCTGAAAAATCTGTCCCTGTCTACTTTTTCTATACCCTTCAGGATCTTGAAGGTTTCTATCATGTCTCCTCTAAGTCTCCGCTTTTCCAGGGAGAACAGCCCCAGCTTTTTCAGTCTGTCAGTATATGAGAGGTTTTCCATACCTCTTATCAGTTTAGTTGCTCTTCTCTGGACTCCCTCAAGTACCGCCATGTCCTTTTTGAGGTACGGCGACCAATATTGGACACAGTACTCCAGATGCGGTCGCACCATTGCACGATACAGTGGCAGGATGACCTCCTTTGTCCTGGTCGTGATACCCTTCTTAATGATACCCAACATTTTGTTTGCTTTTCTTGAGGCTGTGGCGCACTGTGCCGACGCCTTTAAAGACGTGTCCACCATCACTCCCAGGTCTCTTTCAAGGTTACTTACCCCTAGCAGTGATCCTCCCATTTTGTAGCTGAACATCGGGTTCTTTTTCCCTACATGCATGACCTTGCATTTCCCTAGGAAAGATTTATAAACTATATGACAACTTTGTATGGAGGCAAAACTCGTTATAGTTACTATAACGAGTTTTACCTCATGCAAAGTTGTCATTTCTTTATTAAAACATTAACTATTTTTTCTTTTTCATTATTTATTTATCAGTTTTTCACTTTAACAAAATTAAACATTTTGTACAGAAAGATTCATGAACTATTTTTTCTATGGCCCTCAAGTACCTACAAATCCAAAATGTGGCCCTGCATAGGGTTTGAGTTTGAGACCACTACTCTAGAACAATCTCCCTTCCTACCTCAGACATGAATCATCTTTGGACAAATTTAAGATCCAGCTAAAAACCTCTCTTTTTAACGATGACTTCAGCCAATGCCCTTCCTTTACTTGATCCACCCTTGGGCTTCTTGCTTTCCTTCCTGAGAGATACCCAATACGAGGCCTGCAGCAGGGAGATAGTTTTCCCATCTTACCCTCTCCCCAACCCACTATCCCAGGGGTAGGCAATTCCGGTCCTTGAGAGCCAGAGCCAGGTCAGGTTTTCAGGATCTCCACAATGAATATGTATGAGATGAATCTGCATGCACTGCCTCCTTGAGATGCAAATCTACTATCTTGGAACTCCTCAAGTCCCAATTTATAGCTAAAGAGACATATGATCAAGAAACTGTTTTATTTTACTTTTGTGATTATGATAAACATACCGAGGGCCTCAAAAGAGGACCCGGCAGGCTACATGTGGCCCCTGGGCCGCGAGTTTGAGACCACTGTACTAGGGGGGTGTAATACTAACATACAAACCACTTAGAAGTACTGCACTGAGCGGCATATCAAATATAAGTAAACTTGGAAAGCTGGCAGGTCAAATGCCGATATTCAGCCCTTAACATAGAAACACCACTCTACTGACCCACCTCCCTAAGTCTACTCTTCCAGAGATCACACACCTAATGACCCTGTTCCTTAATTCGACCCTCGTTGGGATCCCACATAGGCATCCCATTTATTCTTAAAATCTGGCACGCTGTTGGCCTCGATCACCTGTACTGGAAGCTTGTTCCAATGATCAATCACTCTTTCTGTGAAGAAATACTTCCTGGTGTCGCCATGAAATTTCCCGCCCCTGAGTTTGAGCGGATGCCCTCTTGTGGCCGAGGGTCCTTTGAGAAAGAACATATCATCTTCCACCTCGACACGTCCGGTGATGTATTTAAATGTCTCCCCTCTCCCTGCATTCTTCGAGAGTGTAGAGCTGCAATTTGTTCAATCTCACTTCGTACGAGAGACCCTTGAGCCCCGAGACCATCCTGGTGGCCATCCGTTGAACCGACTCGACTCTTACCATTTAGGTACCCGCATAAATGGGACCGCGTAAACCACAGTCTAATCTCATGGCCGCTTAAGTTCTGAATATTGACTTAACCGGCTATGTGTTAGCCAGCGCTGCAGAAAACAGATATTCAATGCCATGAACCTGCATTGAATATCCAGGAATAATGCTGGTGGTGGTCGGCAAAACCCTCACTGGGCACAGTGAAACAAAGGTATCTGGGAAGAGTGGATATTCTTTATGGATTGGGGAGGAGCAATTTGTCTAGGGATGGCTCCGTTAACTGCCTCCTCACATCAGATCCCTCAAAGGGCTTCTGAACGTCAGGAAAGCAATAAAAACTTACCTCTTCCCATAAATCCAATCACTCACTTTCAACCATAAGTATACTAATGTACGCTTAACTAGACCCACTGTTTAAACTAAACTAAACCTTAAGCTTATATACCGCATCCTCTCCATAATTATGGAGCTCAGCACGGTTTACAAGAGTTTAATGTAAGGAAGGAACAACATCATGGGTTGGAGGTTGAGTGTAGGGGGTAAGAGAGCCTTACATGTTTGTGAATAGCCTAGTTTTCAGACGCTTTCGGAATAGTTGGAAGGAGCCCAGATTTTGTCGTGGGGCAGTAAGGTTGTTCCAAAGCTCGGTGATTCTGAAGAAGAGAGATTTCCCTAATTTTCCCCGCATAGAGGATACTTTTTAGCGAGGGGAAGGATAGTTTAAATTTTGGGTGGACCTGGTGGTATCGGGACTCGAGGAGTTCCAAGATAGTGGAATTAGGGGAGGGAGGATGCCGTGTAGGATCTTAAAAGCTAGGCAGGCGTATTTAAAATGAACCCTGGGAATGACTGGGAGCCAGTGGAGTTTGGACAGAAGTGGGGAAACATGAACAAATTTGCTTTTTGCGAAGATTAGCTTGGCCGCAGTGTTCTGAATTCGCTGAAGTGTTTGGTAACTGAAGATGGAAATAACCGTATGTTAACTTAAAATGACCAAATTATATGCTATACTCGACTCTATATACAGTATATATTTCTGTACACATGTAAATCCATAATTTGTCTATGCCAGTGTGTCGCAAACTGTGTGCCGTGGCACACCAGTGTGCCCCCTGAGATTTCTGGTGTGCCGCGACACACTGGTAAGGAGGAGAGTCGTCCATGCCTGCTGAGTGCCTACAGGATGTGCCTCTCACAGCGAGCGGTACGTCCTGTAGGAAGTCAGACGGCACGGCCGACTCTCCTCATGGCCGGCATCTCTCCTCTTCTCCATGCACCTCCTGGATCTCTGTATCGGCGGGGTCGCGGCCAGATGGGCCTCCGCGCATACACAGATGTTGATGCGATGATGTCCCGCATTGCGTCGACTTCCGGGTGCCTTCCGGCTGGGGCACTGGATTTAGTGCATCGCCGGCCAGAAAAGTTTGCGAGACACTGGTCTATGCATTATATATGTCAACCTTGCCACCCGTTCTGAGCTCATTGGGGAGGATGGGTTGTAAAATTAACCTAATAAATATTTGCAGCTAATCCACACCATTCTGCTAAAGCATCTCACCCCATACCCTGGAGTTCTCTCATTATTCCAGTACTTGGAACAAACAATACAGCGCCTTTTCTCAACATATATAGTCTAAGAATACAAAACAGAAAGCCTCCGAACCCTATGTAAAAATCCAGATGGTCTTCATGGTTTTACGACCCCTTCTGAGTTATCAGAAATGCAAAGTTCTTCCCAGTGTTGACAGCTGAAGAGGATCAAACCCAACAAAGAGCGGCATGTTATCAATAAAAGGAAGACACCATTCAGAAAACACCGCTGCCAGCCAAATATCTGCTCTTTATTGTTCACCTTCGCATTAAATCATTATTCATTGTACGCCAGGTGTTGCTTTCTTCCTCCACAGATTCACACCACCCTCTATGCCACGCTTCTGGAAGGCACACAAATTAATAAGCTGTCTAAGACCGACATCCATATCAAGAATTTATTGGTCTAGTAAAAGATAACTCTCTACCCACGAGTAATTTACTCTGCTATCTTCCAATCAGTCCTTCAGAGAGAAGCAGATGAATTAAAGGATGTAAAAAATATAGTTTGGGAAAGCCAAATAAGACACTTTGCTCAAGGTCACCCGGAAAGTGAGAGGTAGATGAAGGATTTGAAGGAACATCCTTCCAGAATTTCTAACAGATCAAACCACTCTTCTTTAAGACTCCATCCCTTGCAGTATTTGAATCCAAACTAAAAGCCCACTTTTTTTGAAACTGCTTGCAACTCCTAATTCCCACTCACTGCTGTCAGATACCTAGACCCACTGAATCATTTCCTCTACCATAATCTCCCCAACCCTGAGATGTCCTGTCTGTCAAATTAGATTGTTAGCTCTTCTGAGCAGGGCTCTTTTCCCTGGAAAAGCGGAGACTTAGAGGGGACATGGTAGAGACTTACAAGATCATGAAGGGCATAGAGAAAGTGGAGAGGGACAGATTCGTCAAACTTTCAGAAGCTACAAGAATGAGAGGGCATACGGAAAAATTAAGAAGGGACAGATTCAGAACCAATGCTAGAAGTTCTTCTTCACCCAAAGGGTGGTGGATGCCTGGAATGCGCTTCTAGAGGGTGTGATAGGACAGGGTATGGTATTGGGGGTTCAAGAAGGGATTGGATGAATTCCTGAAGAAAAAAGGGATAGAAGGGTATAGATAGAGGATCACTAAACAGGTCCTGGACCTGATGGGCAAGATGGACCTCTGGTCTGACCCAGCAGAGGCACTGCTTATGTTCTTATGTTTCTCCGAAAATAAGACAGTGTCTTATATTAATTTTGGGTCCAAAAAACTCACTAGGGCTTATTTCCGGGGGATGTCTTATTTTTTTCATGTACAATAATCATCTCTCCCTTCCTCTTTCCTTTCTCCCCCCACCCCCATGTGCAACATCCTTCCTTCCCTCTCACCCATCCCCTTGGTCAGCATCTTTCTATTCCTCCCTCCCTTCCCCCTGTGCAGCAGAACCCACCGACCCTCCCACCATGAGACTGACAGCTCCGAGGCCTCCTAAAGCAGCAGGGGTGGGGGTGGGGGTGCTGAATCGATGAGCAAATCAGGCAGCACTAGTGTCAGGGATGGAATTGGGGGGGGGGGCTTCAGTGGTTGATCTTAACTAGGGCATATTTTTGGTGTAGGGCTTATATTAGGAGCATCTTTAAAAATTATGCTAGGGCTTATTTTCAGGATAGGTCTTATTTTCGGGGAAACAGGGTAGTAGTAGGAAAGGGAAGGGGCTTGGGACTTGTATAGCCACACTCAAAGCGGTCTACATGCAGGTACTTCAAGCATTTTCCCTATCTGTCCCGGTGGGCTCACAGTCTATCTAATGTACCTGGGAAGAGATCTCAAAACAGGGAAGGCAAATGTTTCTGTAGCCCAGGATTACCCAGTAGCAGAGGGCAAAGGGTATTTTTCCTTGATCGCCACAAGAATTCTTAAGGCTGCCCGGGCTTAGGCAAGCACTTCAATGCAGCTTCTGGTGAATTTTAATCCTAGTATTAGACGGCACAAACAGTTCAATCGTCTCATTTCTACATGCAGCTGGCCTGCTCCGTTTATGGACTAGTTATGACTCTAGTACAATTACTAAACTACGTTTAAACGGACCTCATCCGATCCCTTCTACAGGAGAGTCAATATTTTAGCAAGAATGGGAGGCTGCTCTGCAGCTTACGCCATCCTGTAGGGCACCTAGCCTAATTTCATATTGTAGACCAGAAGGATAATTCTTGGATGGGTCAAGCTACGTTATTCATTTTCTCGGCGACCCACGGGGGGTACGTTTCACATCCTACGAGCAGTTCTGGGCCCAACTCAATTGGCAATAATTATCATTATCTAGGAAGTGGACTCTCCATCGACTATATTTAATAGACTAATTTTCAGGATCCTATTTGGCATTCTTCCTCCCCGAATCCCACTATCCTGGAATTCTTCGAGACCTGACACTACCAGATTCGCCCACAAACTCAAACTATCTTTCCCCTCGTTAAAAGGCATCATGCATGCAGGTAAATTAGGGAAATCCCTTTTCTTCAAATTCATTGAGCTTTGGAACAACCTCCCTGCCCCGCTGCGGAACCTAGGCTCATTCCAATTATTCCGAAAGCATCTGAAAACCTGGCTTTTCTCCAAAACGTAAAGCTATCTATTGAAAATGTAAAGCTAGCTATGCTCTTCATAACCTCTAATTTCTTATTATGTCCTTCCCTCGTTTATTGAATTACCTGTAAACCGTGCCGAGCTCTATCTTCATGGAGATGATGCGGTATACAAACTTAAGCTTTAGTTTAGACGGGTAAAGGATAGACGTCTCCGTTTAGAACGTTACAAATGTGATTCCAAAGACCGATGTTTTCGCGACTCTGGATGCGCCTTAAATCTCCCCGGCCCTCCACGACTCTCTGGGGGGGAGAGAAGCGACCCCTCAGCTTAACACGTGTAGCACAGGGAACAACTCCCTCACGGAGTATGAATGAAAAGTCATCAGCCCTCCAAACAGAACAATCCCTTGGCCAAAGTCGGGTCTGGGTAAAACCAGGATTTGCAGGATCGTCATGGACTCGTATTGAGATCCTGGCAAAATAGTAGGATTTGCCCCTACTCACCTGCTCCAGGAAGGTGCTGGCCCCGAGCGATCTGGTGCAAGAAGTGGAGCCAAAGTGCCAGCCGGGCAATCATAGCAGCTGTGGCGCTGGCAGACTACCTGAAGTCCTGAAAGCTCTCCAGACGAGTCATAGTACTTTCTGCGCCTGCAACTCTGCCGAAGTCTCCGGGATCAGCTGGGCTCCGCTCCTTGCCCCTGCCCTGTGCCCAGCCAGGCTCGCAACTGCTGATCGAAAGTTCAGCGGTGCCCGACCTCCCCCCGCCAAAGGACCGGAGCCGTCCGGGTCCTAGCGCTTCCGAGTTCAAAGCGCTTGAGAGGGTGAATGAGAACAAACAGAGTCTCAAAAAAGAGAGGGGAGGGAAGTTGAAAATCTTAAAACCATATAATATGTATGTTTAACCTGCCTAAGCCGTTCTGAGCTCTTTGGGGACAGCAGAATTGAAAAAAACCCCGAAGGAATTCAATAAATAATCTCTTCTTATTGTAAGACAGGGGTGTCAAAGTCCCTCCTCGAGGGTCGCAATCCCCAGTTGGGTTTTCAGGATTTCCCCAATGAATATGCATGAGATCTATTTGTACTGCTTTCAATGCATATTCATTGGGGAAATCCTGAAAACCCAACTGGATTGCGGCCCTAGAGGAGGGACTTTGACACCCCTGTTGTAAGAGACCTGACATTAAATAGTCTGATTGTCGAAAACAGGGGTTGGCAATTTTGGTCCTCCAGGCAGGTCAGGTTTTCAGGATATCCACAATGAATATGTATGAGATGGATTTGCATGCACTGCCTCCTTGAGATGCAAATCTATCTCATGCATATTTATTGTGGATATCCTGAAAACCTGACCTGCCTGTGGTTCTCGAGGCCCAGAATCGCCTACCCTTGGTCTAACACAGGCATGGGTGACTCCAGTCCTTGAGGGCCGGAATCCAATCGGGTTTTCAGGATTTCCCCAATGAATATGCATGAGATCTATTTGCATGTACTGCTTTCAATGCATATTCATTGGGGAAATCCTGAAAACCCGATTGGATTGCGGTTCTAGAGGAGGGACTTTGACACCCCTGATGTAAGAGACCCGGCATTAAATAGTCTTTGATTGGATTTTTCCTAGAAGTAGTCGAAAACAGGGGTAGGCAATTTCGGTCCTCCAGAGAGCCACAGGCAGGTCAGGTTTTCAGGATATCCACAATGAATATGTATGAGATGGATTTGCATGCACTGCCTCCTTGAGATGCAAATCTATCTCATGCATATTTATTGTGGATATCCTGAAAACCTGACCTGCCTGTGGCTCTCGAGGCTCGGAATCGCCTATCCTTGGTCTAACACAGGCATGGGTGACTCCGGTCCTCGAGGGCTGGAATCCAATCGGGTTTTCAGGATTTCCCCAATGAATATGCATTGAAAGCAGTCCATGCAAATAGATCTCATGCATGTTCATTGGGGAAATCCTGAAAACCCGATTGGATTCCGGCCCTCGAGGACCGGAGTTGCCCACATCTGGTCTAACAGGTAAAAACCCACTCAGCTTAAAACTGGAACAAGGGGTTTCTCATTCTAGTTTTAAACAATAAGCCTGATGAATAAGGTAAGAGAATAGGCTCAAATAGGAAGTCTTTCAGAGAACCTGATGAGCAAGGAGGCTTCATTATGAGCTCGCAAGCATAAACCAATCGTCTTTTGGGCATTTTAAGAAGAGAACTAATCGGTACAAGAAGTGATAATGCAGAGGAGGCCCCTAGTTAGCAACACTTGATTGAAACATTTTACAGCTTAAGAGTTTGTGGCCAGAAAGGCACTGTGTCTTTTTCAAAAGTTGGGGGAAAGTGGTGGGAATGAAGGACCCGCTATAAAAAGCAACTGAAATATCTTGAAATTGAAATATCTTGAAATGGAAGGACCGATTTAAGGTGCCAGGGCCATTTTTATCAAATATGTGGGACACAAATCCCACTGCTTCTTGCGATCTTGGTCTTCGCTTAGCCTTCAGTTGCCTGAAGCATCTGTGAGCTGTTAGGGCAGGGGTCTCAAAGTCCCTCCTTGAGGGCCGCAATCCAGTCGGGTTTTCAGGATTTCCCCAATGAATATGCATGAGATCTATGTGCATGCTCTGCTTTCAATGCATATTCATTGGGGAAATCCTGAAAACCCGATTGGATTGTGGCCCTCAAGGAGGGACTTTGAGATCCCTGTGTTAGGGTACAGAGAAATACTTATTGTACCTCAGTGCAACTTACATGATGTTCTACTGAGAGGGTATGAAAGAAATTCAAACCCAGCCCCTGGAAAGGCCATGGAGATCTGGAAAACCAGATGCTTGGGCAGTGGTCACCCTGGTGCTTGGTTTAATGTGAGGGGAGGTATAGGGTGTGAATTAAATGAGTGACATGCATGCTCAGCTACTCAGAAAACTAAATTGAAAGAAGGAAGTCAAGAAAAGCTGTCTCGGATAAGGAGGGATAGCCCTCAAATAGCTAGGATCCATGGCTGGCAGCTTGGATAGATCCTTATAACATGCACAGGATGGTCTTTTCCTACTGTCATCTACTATGCCACTTTTCCCCAGATGGAACCATTCCTAATTAGGCTAGCTTCCAGGATATACATAATGAATTTGTATCAGATGGATTTGGGTACAATGCTCTTCAATAAATGGCAGATCTATCTCATGCATGATCACTGTGGCAGCCTAGAACAGTGGTTTCCAACCTTGTCCTGGAGGACCACCAAGCCAATCGGGTTTTCAGGCTAGCCCTAATGAATATGCATGAGAGAAATTTGCATATAGTGGAAGTGACAGGCATGCAAATCTGCTCCATGCATATTCATTAGGGCTATCCTGAAAACCCGATTGTCCTGGTGGACCTCCAGGACAGGGTTGGGAACCACTGGTCTAGAACAGTGTCTCTCAATGCAGTCCCGGAGTACCCCCTTGTCAGTCAAGTTTTCAGGATGCTGTATGGAAGAGAGAGAGGGCAGAGAGAGGGTGGACAGTAGATGGGGTAGGGAGAGAGGGCAGATGTTGCATGGATGAGAGAGAGGACAAACGCTGCATAGAAAGAAGAGAGCAAAGAAAAGATGATTAAAGCAGAAAGGACGAAAGGTCGAAAGAAATCTTTTTGGTTGCTTTTTGTAGAATCAAGTAGTATTGTAACTGTACAGTCAAACCTCAGTTTGCGAGTAATGCGGTTTGCGAGTGTTTTGCAAGACGAGCAAAACGTGCCTCACAAACCGAGTGTTGACTTGATTTGCGAGCCCCCCCCCCACATAAACTGGCATCGCCCCCCGCAAATTGGCATGGCCCCCCCATGATCCAGAATTCCCCATCTGCGTGCCCAAACACAATCCCTTACCCCGAACTGGCACCAGCACCAATGCCCGATGTGCCGGTGTCCAGTGCCCGAAGATCCTGCCTCTTGCCTGGGCTGGGCCTTGAGCATCTGCACATACTCAAGGCCTTCTGGCTCTCGCTCTCTCTGAGAATCTTGGCGAGAGCAGGAGCCAGAAGGCCTTGAGCAGATGCTCAAGGCCCAGCCCAGGCAAGAGGCAGGATCTTTGGGCACCAGCACATCCTGTGCGTTGGTGCTGGTGCCAGATCGGGGTAAGGGATTGTGTTTGGGTGGGTGGGGGATGCTGGATCGCAGGGGGGGGCGACGGGGCAGGGGCGATGCCGGTTTGGGGGGTGATGCCAGTTCTCAGGGGGGTGTTCGCAGATGGGGGTGCGATGCCGGTTCTCGAGGGTGGGGGGTGGAGCAGCACCGGTGTCCTTGGGGGGGGGGGGAACGAATCAAGCGAGTTTCCCTTACTTTCTAAGGGGAAACTCGCTTTGATATACAAGCAATTTGGTTTACGAGCATGCTTCTGGAATGAATTATGCTTGTAAACCAAAGTTCCACTGTATTGATAAAAATTTATAAATAGCAAATGGAAATAAGGCAATTTTTTTGGGACTAAATCCCTTTCCTCAGGTCAGGACAGGATACCATAACTGCAGTATACTGTACTGTCCTGAAGAAAGATTTGGCCTCTGAAAGCTAATTGAAAAATGGATTAGTCCAATAAAATGGTATTTTCTTATTTCTAATTATTTGTTTTATTTCTATTTGTTAATTTGTAAAATGGTGATTGTTTTGTATCAGTTTTTTTTTCAAATATACATCTACTGTCTTCATATTTTGCACAGTATTAGGGGACATGTGTCATTGTTTCTGTGCTGTTGCATTGTATGCAGAGTCTTGCATCTCAGGGTTTCATTTTTACATATTACAATTAGTACTATTATAGGGGCGGGATCTGGGGCGGAGATTGGGTGGAGTCTGGGGCAGAGCTTTCAGGCCCCCCAAACAAAAAAGTGTTCCGCTGCCTATGTCTCTATGTAATACAATGTTCTGAAAAGAGCCATGAGAAGGATGTCAGGTGAAAAGCGCGCCAGGACAAAGGCGCGCGCAGACAATTGAGTGCAGCATGGAGGCACGCGCCGCAGAAAATTACTGTTTTTAGGGCTCCGACGGGGGGGGGGTGTGGGGAGGAACCCCCCACTTTACTTAATAGAGATCACGCCGCGTTGTGGGGGCGTTGTGGGGGGTTTGGGGGGTTGTAACCCCCCACATTTTACTGAAAACTTCACTTTTTCCCTGTTTTTAGGGAAAAAGTTAAGTTTACAGTAAAATGTGGAGGGTTACAACCCCCCACAATGCTGGCGCAATCTCTATTAAGTAAACTGGGGGGGGGGCTCCCCAACAAAACCCCCCGTCGGAGCCCCTAAAAACTGTAATTTTCTTCGGCGCACGCCTCTGTCTTGCGCTCAGTGGTTGGCGCGCGCCTTTGTCTTTCGCGGGGTTGTCTATGAACCATGAGAAGTGGACCCAAAAAAAAAAAAAAGGCTTCACTGCCCACTTTTTTCATTCTCTGAACCATTTCCGGTGCAGCTCTTTAATGTTTGTAGACTTTAGGAATTGCTGGTGTTCCCTATAAACTCGTAGTAAGGAAGAAGCAGGTTCCTGAACCTGCCAGTATCTAATACTATAGTGCTTTAGTAATCTATTTTGGGATATTTAACATCTAAATACTGTCATTTTTTCCAGTAACTTTAGCTCTGACACATTCCAGTGTCTGAAATTTGCACATTTAGGCAAGCCATGAAATGTTTCTAGTGGAAACAGACCATTTTTCATGTTGATGTTTATGAGGTTTAGCATTTGGTGCCAAGGACTAAAGATGTGAGCGATCAGTGTCATAAAAGAGTGAAAAGTGCCGACGAGGTCCATTTGCTAATGGAAATGAGCTGGCTGGGGAATTAAGAAGTGTGCGCGCTGCTCAGTCAATCGGATTCCTGCAGAGGCTGACGATTGTACTTGATATGACTTTGCCTGAAGACAGTGGCGGAGTAAGGTGGGAGGGAAAAGCAGACGGGAGGGGGGAGCGGATCGTACCAGGCGACGTCTCAGTGGCGCCGGCACCTCTCTGCCTGCCACACCACGCCACACTTGCACTGGAACCTCTCTGCCACACCCTGCCACACCATGCCATGTTCACGCCATCCCTCCCCCCCACCCCATACAGTATAATCTCGTTATAACGGACTTCAAGAGACCTGGAAAAACAGTCCGTTATATCCAGAGTCCGTTATATCCAGAGTCTGTTATATCCAGAGTCCGTTATATCCAGAGTCCGTTATATCCAGAGTCCGTTAGTCTGTTATATCTAGAGTCCATTATATCCAGAGTTGCATTTTTAAAAAACTTTATTTAGGTCAACTTGAAACAACGTACAATCGATGAACAACAGTCACTGCACAAGCGTATCCACAACATCAAGAACAAAACTCAACAAAACATTGGTATGGCATGAAATGATTGCAAAACCAGAACACTAAAGGATGTTCTAGAGCATTATGTCGTACTGTACTGGAAAGAAAAATACTTTGGGCTGCATTTTGATACTATACCACCGGCACGCCACGCGCCTTGAAGGTGGAGCCTGTATATCCGTTATAGCCGAACAAAACTACAGCTAAAAGCGGCTCTGGGGACCAAATTGGTTGTCCGTTATATCCGACAGTCCGTTATATGCGAGTCCGCTATATGTGATGATTTTCTGTATGTTCATAATGGCGCTCGGCCGGGACTAGCGGACCTTGTCCGCCATAGGAGAGGTTCCGTTATAAGCGAGTCCGTTATAACGAGATTATACTGTGCTTCTGTAGATCTTCACCAGTGTGAGCAACTGCGCCAGCCTGGTGCTCCTCTGGATCACTGGCAGGTCACGGGCCCAGGAAGTGTTATCAGAAGGAGCAGCATGCGGGACAAGCTGCTTGTGCTGGCAACGATTTACAGAGGTACGCGGGGGGGGGGGAAGGAAAAGCGCAAGTGTGGAGTGGGGGTGGGTGGATGGGAAGGAGCGGTCTTAGTGGGAGGCATGGAATAAGCAGTGGGGGGAGAGGAGGGTATGGGTTGCGTCTCCTACCCTCGCTGAGCCACTGCCTGACGATATGGATGGGAGGGAGGGTGGGGAGGGACCCAGCAAGTGGACATTTATGAGGAATCCAGTGGAGATATGTAGCTTTTTTTGTATGCATTTAAGAAATCTTCATTTATATGAAATCTGAAATTTAGAGGTGCTTTGCACTACATTTGTTTGGGTAGAAATATCTTTTTGTATACAAATGCAAATGGTAATGACTTTCTGTTGTGCAGGAGTTAAGTTATGGAATTCCTTGGTGGGTGACGGGACTAAATCGCGCGAGACAACGGCACGCCGACAACTGAGCGCAGACAACTGAGCGCAAGGTTGACGGCGCGCCGAAGAAAAGCACTATTTTAAAGGGTTCCGACGGGGGGTGTGGGGGGAACCCCCCCACTTTACTTAACAGACATTGCGCTGGCGTTGTGGGAGGTTTGGGGGGTTGTAACCCCCACATTATACTTAAAACTGAACTTTTTCCCTAAAAAACAGGCAAAAAATTCGGTTTCAAGTATAATGAGGGGGGTTAGAACCCCCCAAACCCCCCACAACGCCAGCGCCATGTCTGTTAAGTAAAATAAGGGGGTTCCCCACCAACACCCCCCGTCGGAACCCTTTAAAATAGTGCTTTTCTTCGGCGCGCCGTCAACCTTGCGCTCAGTTGTCTGCGCTCAGTTGTCGGCGCGCCATTGTCTCGCGCGATTTTGTCTATGAACCTCCTTGGTGGGTCAGATCCAAAACTGCTGCGAAAAGGGGAGCTTTAGAAAATGACTAAAGACGTAGCTATTTGTAGATGCCTTTTTTTTTTAGTTACTTTTGATAAAGTTGATGAACTAGCCATGATCTTTTTTATCTACATTATGGAGCTCCTTTTACTAAGGTGCGTTAGGGCCTTAACGCGCGGAATAGCGCGCGCTAAACATAGAAACATAGAAACATAGAAATAGACGGCAGATAAGGGCCCACGGCCCATCTAGTCTGCCCACCCTAATGTCCCTCCCCTACCTTTGCCCTGTGAATAGATCCCATGTGCCGATCCCATTTGGCCTTAAAATCAGGCACGCTGCTGGCCTCAATCACCTGTAGTGGAAGACTATTCCAGCGATCAACCACTCTTTCAGTGAAAAAGAATTTCCTGGTGTCACCTCGTAGTTTCCCGCCCCTGATTTTCCACGGATGCCCCCTTGTTGTCGTGGGACCCTTGAAAAAGAAGATATCTTCCTCCGCCTCGATGCGGCCCGTAAGATACTTGAACGTCTCGATCATGTCCCCCCTCTCTCTGCGCTCCTCGAGCGAGTATAGCTGTAATTTGTCAAGCCGTTTTTCGTATGGTAGATCCTTGAGTCCCGAGACCATCCGGGTGGCCATTCTTTGCACCGACTCCAGTCTCAGCACATCCTTGCGATAATGCAGCCTCCAGAATTGCACACAGTACTCCAGGTGGGGCCTCACCATGGATCTATACAATGGCATAATGACTTCCGCCTTACGACTGACGAAACCCCTTCGTATGCAGCCCATGATTTGTCTTGCCTTGGACGAAGCCTGCTCCACTTGATTGGCAGACTTCATGTCCTCACTGACGATTACCCCCAAGTCTCGTTCTGCTACCGTTTTTGCTAGGATCTCGCCATTAAGGGTATAAGACTTGCGTGGATTCTGGCTGCCCAGGTGCATAACTTTGCATTTTTTGGCATTGAAGTTGAGTTGCCATGTCCTAGACCATCGCTCCAGTAGGAGTAGGTCGTGCATCATGTTGTCGGGCACTGAATCTTCGTCTGTTGTGCATTTGCCCACTACATTACTCAGTTTGGCGTCATCGGCGAATAATGTTATTTTACCTCGAAGCCCTTCTGCCAAGTCTCTTATAAAGATGTTGAATAGGATTGGGCCCAAGACTGAGCCCTGTGGTACTCCACTAATCACCTCCGTCATATCGGAGGGGGTGCCGTTCACCACCACCCTTTGGAGCCTACCTCCAAGCCAGCTCCCAGCATGCGCTAGACCTTAACGCCAGCATTGAGCTGGCGTTATTCTAGAAGCGTACTGCGCAGTGTAGCACGCGGTAATTTCATACGTGCGCTAAAAACGCTAGCGCACCTTCGTAAGAGGAGCCCGTGGCCTTTCCTTGAAGATTGTTTTTAGGTTTATTTTATTATAAACTATGGGCTCCTCTTACGAAGGTGAGCTAGCGTTTTTAACGCACGCGCCGGATGAGCGCATGCTAGCTGAAAAACTACCACCTCCCGAAGAGGAGGCGGTGGCAGCTAGTGCATGTGGCATTTTAGCGCACGCCATTCCGCGCGTTAAGGCCCTAACGCGCCTTCGTAAAAGGAGCCCTTAGCCTTAAACGGTATATAAATTTTTTAAATAAATAAATAAATATACAGTAATTCAGTTGACAAAGAGAAGCTGCAGTGAGAACTAAACTAAACTAAACTAAGCCTTAAGTTTATATACCGCATCATCTCCACGGAAGTGGAGCTCGACACGGTTTACAAAGCTTAAAAATATAGGAAGAGAGAGGAGAAAGATTTACAAGAGCATATGAATAGAGGGGATGTAAACAGGAGAAGAGATGTTATATGTTAGAGAAAAGCCAGGTTTTCAATTGTTTTCGGAATAGTTGGAGGGAGCCTAGGTTCCGCAGCGGGATAGTGAGATCGTTCCAAAGGCCCGTGATTTTGGAGAAGAGGGATCTTCCCAGTTTGCCAGCGTGGAGCATGCCGTGTAGAGAGGGGAAGGATAATTTATATCTGTGAGCGGATCTGGTGGTAGCAGGCGTCCGGACGAGGAAGGATAGAGGGATTAGGGGCGGAAGGATGCCGTGAATGATCTTGAAAGCCAGGCAGGAGCATTTGAAATGAACGTTGGAAAGTACTGGGAGCCAGTGAAGATTGGTAAGTAGTGGGGAGACGTGATCAAATTTGCGTTTAGCAAAAATCAGCTTGGCTGCAGTATTCTGGATAAGCTGGAGTCTGCGAAGACTTTTTTTTTGTTAGGCATAAATAAATGGCATTACAGTAATCGAGTTTGGATAGGATGAAGGATTGTACGAGGACGGTGAAATGTTTTTGGTGAAAGTAGGATCTTACTTTCCTCAGCATGTGGAGGCTGAAAAAACATGATTTTGCCAAGGAATTCAGGTGATCGTTGAGGGAGAGGGAGGAATCGATAGTGATGCCGAGGACCTTACTTGAGAATTCAAGGTGCAGAGCAGGGCCTGTGGGCAGTGTGAAGAGGGTGGGCAGGTGTACTAATTTTGGGCCGAGCCAGAGTCCCTAACCCATCCTCAACTGATTGGTTCTTAATAAAACGTGGCGCGTAAGGCAAGGGTGCGTCTTGTCCCTCTATTTGTTTAATCTCTACAGCGAAGCTATTTTCAGAAAAGCAAATTTGGAAGAAAGAAAGTCGGTGGTCAAAATATAAACATTGCCAGTAGTAAAGAAGACATGCCGTATTTGATGGGAAAAGTTAAAGTTGAACGTCATAACATGGGATTAGAACTGAATATAAACAAAACAAAGATTATGAATATTGAAAACGATGAAGATTTTGAGCTTGAAGGTAATAGAATAGACGGCAGCAACTAGCAGGGAAGAAATACTTCACAAAATAGCAATTTGTCGCTCTATAACAGGAGTCTCAAAGTCCCTCCTTGAGGGCCGCAATCCAGTCGGGTTTTCAGGATTTCCCCAATGAATATGCATGAGATTTATGTGATTGCACTGCTTTCAATGCATATTCATTGGGGAAATCCTGAAAACCTGACTGGATTGCGGCCCTCAAGGAGGGACTTTGATATCCCTGCTCTATAATGAAGGCTCTTGATAAGGTAATTAATGGCAAAGAAATAACAGTTGAAATGAAGACCAGACTGGTCCATGCGCTCATTTTCTCAGTGATCAGTTACGGATGCAAAAGCTGAGACCAAACTCTCCGAAGCCTATCCGGCGTGATCGCGTTTATAGCTTCAACGATGTGTTCCTGCAGATCATCCATAGCTGCGGGTAGTGGAGGTACGAACACTCTGTCTTTCACGTACCCCAAAAGGAAAAAAGTCACAAACAGCAATGTCCGGTGATCTCGGGGGCCACTTGAGGAACGCCTGGTCATTTTGTCACGTTGCATTGTCTGAAGGTTGTAACTTCTGCACCAATGGCAGCTGATAAGGGTGAAAGTGCAAACGATTGTGCAAGGTCTTGTTAACCGTGTTTTTGGGGACTTGTATTTGCCGTCATCTTATTTATAAACATATTCCAATAAGTTTTGATTGTGTAACCATTTAAAATCAAGGAGTGTTTTTATGGGCACCCTGCATTTACTTATTTATAAGTGGGATTTATTAACTGCCTTTATGAAGAGATTCAACCATCTTTTTGATAAATAGAACACTGTTAACATTTGAAATACAGTAAAACCTTGGTTTGCAAGTAACTTGGTTTGCAAGTGTTTTGCAAGAAAAGCAAAACATTTGATTAAATTTTAACTTGATATACAAACACCACTTTGGGTCCTAACTTCAGCCCGTTAAGTTTATTCAAGAGCCTCCTATGAGGAACCGTGTCACATATTCAGTACAGTCAGATCTACAATCAACACACAAATCCCTAAAAGGCTGTAAAAAAAACCCCCTCCTGTTTAGGCCTTCGTGTGAAACAAGAAATACACCAGCTTTAAATTTGTGCCCTGAATACCAGCTAT
The DNA here is from genome assembly GCF_902459505.1 of Geotrypetes seraphini. Taxonomy (NCBI): domain Eukaryota; kingdom Metazoa; phylum Chordata; class Amphibia; order Gymnophiona; family Dermophiidae; genus Geotrypetes; species Geotrypetes seraphini. The sequence continues at coordinate 20,754,757 of NC_047098.1, forward strand.
TACTCCAATCTATCTATGCATGACCCAAACGATGACTTCCTCTAGGAATTAGGAGAGTCAGTTCTGTTCTGTCCTGTAGCAGAAGTAGGATTATTGAAAAGTCACCCTGCTGTACTGTGCAAAAGGAGAATGTTGGTGAATCTATTAACCGTGGGCTGTGTTTGTGTGTGATGTGAAAAATGTTTGTGTTTTCATGTGGGGCATGAGACCTGTGGCGCTTCGCCTCTCCATATTATAAACAATTCTGCATGCTCCAGAAGTCACCGCAAAGATCAGCTGCTGAACTATTGGCATTAGGAGACCTGAAGGGAATTAAAAGCTGAACAGCTGAACACATCTGCCTCAGATTGCCAGAGCAGAAAATATTCTACAAACATTAACACTTTCAAGGATAATGTCTCTAAATGGCATAGGTTTGGGTAAATTAAAAAAAAAACAAACCCAAATATCTTTGCTAAGTGTCTTACTGTAAGAAATCCATAAATGATAAAATCAGAGGAATTATGAATTATTTAAATAAAAATTTTGCATTGCATTGCATTTTTTTTTTTTTCAATTGCACACAGGCATCCTATATAGAATTGTATCTGTCCTGACGAACAGACACCTAACCCCATATAACCACCCCATTTCTCTAACTGGCATCCCTGTCACAGGCGCCAGTTAGAGAACCTTGTTGCTGCTGAGCTTATCGCGGCAAGAGAATCTCCCTGCCGCAATCAGTTTAGCGGCTGCAACAGGGAACCCGTCCCCTTTGTGAAGTTGGCCGGCAGAAGGGATGCGCACTTCCTCCTGCCAAAACCCTCAAAGCCCCCCCCCCAACTATCCACGGCAGGAGGAGTGCCCAATTCTGCCTGCCGCAATGGCGAACCCTCCTGACACAGTCCAAGGCAGGAGGGATGCCCATTCCCTCCTGCCACTGGCCCCATCATTCCCTGAACCTCACCAAACACTCCCTGACTCCACCCTGACATTCTCCGACTCCACCACTGACACTCCACGACAACCTAACATCTTCTGACTCCACTCGACACCCCTAAGATCGCCCTGCCACCCCAACCCCACCCAACTTTATCTGATGGCTGGCATGAGGCATGCCATCTCCCTCCTGCTGGCAGGCCCGCCACTGCAAAATGGTGGGCCTTCCCCATCCCGGTGCATTCTAGGATGCACCAGGGAAGGGCCTAGGACCCTGATTGGCTCAGATGCCTAAGGCCCCTCCCACAGTTTTTTGTAGTCAGAAATGTCCAGGGTGTGCCTTAACAAAGCTGCTCTTCTCTTCCCAAATGGTGCATAGAGTACCAAAGACCCTGATGCATCAACCCCCTAATTCTATAATCTTGTGTACCTATTTTTATGCCTAACGTCAAAAATTGTGTGCACAAATGATAGAATACTGCCAACTACACACATAATTATGTTATGTTAATCAGGTTTTCTACTCTGCCTTTACCTAGTCAGTTCAAGGTTGGATTATAGAGCAAGAGGTTGGGTCAACCTGGAAAGTCACAATGGACAGTTTGATGCGGACATTCAGTAGGGTTGCTAGTCCAGGTAGATCAGTACAGCTATTCATAATAATAATTTGTTTAATTAGGTGCTAATTAGTATTATTCAATAATTGGAGTTAATTGGTGCTGATTGTCACTAATTTGTACTTAATATGTTATAATCTGAGGTTCAGATTCTATAAACAGTGTCTAGATTGGCATGCCTAGCCAATCTAGGTGCCTATCTTAATTTTCTTAATTAACTCAATTGGCACTGTTAATTTAAAGCACCATTAAACAATTAATACAAAATGAATTATCCGGTAGGTGCCTACCACTTCAAGGCAGGAGTCTACCATAGTAAACTAAAACTTAGTTTTATGGACTGAGTCATCAACCAAGAGGAGCTCGACTCGGTTTACAACAATGTAAAACATAATACATAATTTTGACAAGAAAAAAGTAGATTGAAATAGTTAATGTCCAAAATATTTAGCAAACAAAAAAAATTTTCAGAACTTTCCAGAATAAAGCAAAAGAACCTAAACTTCTTCATGTAAGCGGTAAAGCATTCCAGAATTCGGTTCATTTAAAAGCAAAATAATAACTAAATCTCTTAAAGGTTCTGTTTTTACCACTGAGAGAGAGAAATGTAAATTTAAATTTTTGAGAACTTCTGGCATTGGCCACCGATGGAAGCACGCGTAAAGTTTAAGTTTGCTTGCCTCTGACCAAAATCCTAAATATCAAATCTCTCAAGGTATAGCATTATTATAAATAAATTTTCATTCATCATTATTTTCATTATTTTACTAAGGCACGCTAGCTGTTTTAGCACTAACGTTATAGCCTATGGACGCATTAACGTTTAGCGTGCGCTAAATCGGCTAGCGTGACTTGGTAAAAGGACCCTCTTGTTATTAAATGTGGCTGTACGGTTGGTCACGTTCTTGCTGCGGGCGCTTCTGAAGAGATCCAGGCCCTTCTCCTTTGGCCGGGCTGTGAGTAGTTGCCTTCTGATCCTCTCCAGCTGTAAAGGTCTGCTTCACTGGCGCTAAATACCAGTGACTTATGATTTCATCCTTGGCTGGAGACAGTCCCATGCCATGACGGCAGAGCCAGCGGCTATATGCACTGTCATATTTGGAAGAGCAGTGCCCGTCCTCTAATGGAAATCCCAAAAAGACCTCCTACCAAGCCAAGTTAGCTGCAGGGACCAATAAATGGAGACAAGTATGGAAATCATGATTTTTCTTCTGAACAGTATTTTCCTTTTTGACTATATATTTTAAGCACAGAGTTGGGATAAATTGAGTCATTGGGAGGTTTCCATCTTATTCCTGTGCAGCTGCAACATGTGGAAAAGAAACTGAGAACATGATAGCACAATATAGTCAACCCACCAACACAGACTGGTTAACCCTTCCTCTCCCTGACAGAGCCTCTGTGCTTGTCCCGTACTTTCTTGAATTCAGAGACAAATTTTGTCTCCATCACCTCCTCTGGGAGGCTGTTCCATGTAGGGTCGGTTATCAGACCCCCGTGAAAACCCGGACATGTCCTCTTTTTAGAGGACTGTCTGGGCTCCTGGATGGACTTTCCAAAACCCGCCATTTGTCCAGGTTTTGGAAAGCCCCGACGAGCTCCGGCCACGTCTGGAGGGTCTCTTGAGCATGCGCGGATGACGTCACACACATTCGCACATTCACAAGGCCCTCCAGACACGGCTGGAGCTCGTCTGGATGAAGAGAGGAGGCTTTGTGGGGTTGGAACTGGGTGGGGCTAGGGCAGAAGGGGGGGCAGGGCTGGAGGCAGAACAGAGTGAGGTCATGTGTCCAGGGTTTCCCGGAGAAAAATATGGTAACTCTTGTTCCATGCATCTACCAGCTGTTCTGCAAAGACTTGTTTCCTTAGATTGTTTCTGAATATATTCCCTTTCACCTCCCTCCTAGGAACCCCTTGTTCCAGAGCTTCCGTTCCATTGAAAGAGACTGCTTCCTGATCATTTACACTTAGGAAGTATTTAAATGTCTCTACTGTAGCTCCAACATCCCGCCATTCCTCCAAGTCAGTGGCGTAGGTAGGGAGGTTGGCCAGCATTGCCACGCCGTACGCCTCCTGCTCTTCCCCACTGCGCCGCATGCATCCCCCTGCCTCCATGTACCTCTTGAAATGTACGCTAGCTGGAGCAGCAGCTTCCACCTGATGCTCATGCTGGCCTCGGCTCCTTTCTGACATCACGTCCCGGTCCTGCGACCAGGAAGTGACATCAGAAGAGAGCCGAGGCCGGCACAAGCAGCAGGTAGAAGATGCCGCTTGCACCAGTGAACATTGGGAGGGGGGGCAGAGAGATGTGTTGGTGCCCCCATGAAGACGGCGCCCGAGGCAGTCTGCTCCCCACCCCTCTTACTACTGCACTGCTCCAGGTTAGGTATATTTAGATCTCTAAGACAAGTTGCCATTTTGGTTCATAGTCAGTCACACGTGAGACACCAGCGCGCCGGCAATTGAGCGCTGACAATTTGGGGCAAGAAAGAAGCACGCCACGGGAAAACTTAGTTTTAAAGAGCTCCGAAGTGGGCTGTATAGTGTTCGCGCTGCTGTTGGGGGGTGGGATTTGGGGGGTTGGAACACTCCATTATAGAGAATACGGAACTTTTTCTGATTTTGGGGGGAAAAGTTTCATTTTCTCTATAATGTGGGGGGTTGCACCCCCCCATACCCCTCCAACGGCAGCGAGAAAACTATGCAGTAAAGTGTGTGTGGGGGGTTCCCCCCATAACTCCCGTCGGAGCTCTTTAAAACTAAGTTTTCCCGCGGCGCACTTCTTTCGTGCGCTGAATTGTCAGCGCTCGACTGTCGCGCGCTGGTGTCTGGCGCGCAATTATCCTGTCACCGCCATTTTAGTAGTCACCCGCTGGACTAGCTCCATCTGGTTTTTATCCCTTTGAAGGTGCATTGCCCACAAATGCATGCAGAATTCCAAATGAGACTTGCACAGAGGCAGCATCACCTCCCTTTTCCTGCTAGTCATTCCTCTTGCTTGAGCATCATTTTAAGTTCATCAGCTATGCTCTTACACTTCTTTTGTACACAGAACCTCACCCCTTATTATTGTACTTCTCCCTTGGGCTTTTGCAGCCCAACAGTGGCATAGCAGGGGTGTGCAGCACCCCTCCCAAGTTTGTTTTTTAAGTTTTATTTAAAATATGATGAATCGCTTAATCATACTTCAAAGCGATGTACATAGTTAAAAGCTTTACAACTTTCAGGGGGGACATAACATGCAACCCAGACTCGACGTACATGACATATGCTACAAAAGGAAAAAGGGTAAGAAATACAGTAAACGGAGTCTTGCATGGAAAAAATCTTTCTCTGTTTACTTTTTGAGAGACTGACACCCAGAGTATAAGACTTTTTGTATTATCAGCCTTATCGTTTGGCTTCCTGAAGAAGGATCGAAACGTGGCATGTCGGGGGCCAAAGAAATAGTATCATACGATAAGTGCTTGATATTACAAAATTTTACATTACTTTAGTAATACTGTATTTTTTGGAAGAGATGCAATGATTGGGTGGTGAGGTTTTTTGGGAGGAATTTCATTCCCCTTTTTCCTCCATGTCTCTGAGCACAAATTCTTCCTATATGAAACGTTTATTATAAATGGTGAATTTTATATTAAATGCCTCTGGCAAGTGTGTTGTTTATTATTTTTAAATCCAGTAACTTTATGCAGGATGTGATGATCTTAATGATAACCGATGGAATGGATGTGAAGAGAGAATTTGAGTCCAAGGTCAGCAAGCAAACAGAATTCAAGGCCACTATTGCCTTTATAAGCCACAAACTGTATAAAAAACTGTCTAAGAAACCTATAAATAAAAGATTAGCATTCAGTAATTATCCTGATTTTTCCAGTAGCTGATGTTTTTTTCCATTACGCAGAGGGCGTACAAATTTATCTTCTTGGGTTTCATTGCTGGAGAGGGGTGGGGTGGGGAAAGAAGAGTTCACATAGCTTTGCTGACATCACAGCAGGCAGCAAGAAATTTTGTGCCTTTGCTTTCTGGTCATCAAAGTTTCTTGCATAGCTGGCTTACAAAAAGGTTTGAGCAAGTTTTCATAGGACGAATTCATAAACACTTAGCTGGGCAGACATGGGAACTGCCACCTCCTACATTTGGTAAAGAGTAACAGAGAAGAGATTGTTTGGGATATATCCTAGTGACCTGCATGGGCTGGGGTGGTCTGGGCTCAAAGGATCATGGCGCTCCTGAGCTCTTGAGTTGTGTCCATTGGGTGATGACAGATTATGCTCTGGAGACAGGAACTGTAGTAGATTGTATTCTCAGGCGCACCGCCAGCTATACAACGCTCACAAATGTAATGGCTTCATTGTAGCCCAGCTGATGACGGAAGCCTCCAGCTATCTGTGGGTAAACTGAATTCTTTTGACGTCTGATTGGCAGGCAAGAGAATGGGGCATTTGAGGAAGAATAAAGGAATCTTTGGATGTATCAATCTTGGAAAATCCAGCTCAAGACCTGGAGCCTCAGAGTTGCTTACTTTCTCTTCCAAAACTTTTCTCCTTAGTTGAGTTAATCTTTGTCTTTCTTGGAGTCCTTTGTTTGTGTTTCTGCAAGTATCTTTTATTTCAAAGACAGGCACCGGACTGAGACTGGCTTTCATGTTACGGAATTTAAGCTCAAGTGGCATTTTCGCCTGTTTTCACAGGGAATCCTTTATCCTTTATGAGTATTGTGCTAACATGGTGTTACACAATGTCATGGACTGAGCATCTCTATTTCCGTGAGTGATCTTTAGATTCTGTCACTGGAATAGGGAGACTCACAAGATGCCTTAACTGATACACTTCCCGCTCTTTGGTTCTTTATCTTCCTAGCTCCTTTCCTATAACCCTTCATTGTAGCTCCTTTTCAACCTAACCCTGTAAACCGTGCCGAGCTCTACGCTTGTGTAGATGGCGCGGTATACAAACCTAAGGTTTAGTTTAGTTTAGAATAAAACAGTACATACCTGTAGAACATCAACATCTGGTATGAGCCATAGAGAGAAGGACCCAGGCCCTTTCGATGCTCTGACCTCTACATTTATGGTGGAAAGTGTGAGTAATTTCAGTACTTATATCTTCAACCTCCCTGATGATGGATTCAACTGAAACTCAGCTGGAGTTGGAGGCTTACTCTGATTCAACAATATAAGTAATTAAACTGGAAAACAATAAGGACTAAGAAGAGAGAACCTCAGAACTGATTTAATAATAATGATAACTTTATTCTTCTATACCGCCATAATCGTGCGACTTCTAGGCGGTTCACAACTGAAGAGAGCTGGACAATCAACGAGTTACAATATGCAGCTAGTCAGTGAAATTACAGTATACAGAATCTTAAAATGCAGCAAATTACAATATACAGATTGTTTAGAATTTCAGAAGGGCCCTTTTTTCTCATTGGATTATGAATATAAGGAACAACTGGTTTGGTCAAGTCTACAAATTACAATTCAAGGAGATATTGGGACTTTGACTCATCATCATCATCAAGTTAAGTGAGCTTCATTGGGTCTCAATGGTTTCAACACTTAACATCATTAAGAACCTTGAAGATTGATTGATGGACTCTATTTAGAAGCTTTAGATAGTACTTGTAGCTTTTCCTAGCCTATGATTTTGTCATTAGTAGCATTTTACACTTTGTATTACTTGTTATTGTAGATTTTAAATGTAGATGAAATAAATTGTGTTAGTTTCTAGGATATGAATTGAATTAAAGAAATTAATAAATTAAACATTTAATTAATTTTAAGCTTTGGTATTCTTGGTATAGCATTTTAATGAATTGAATATCAGTAATTGATTATATTTACCCTATTTTGTATGGTTGTGGAAAATGTGAGTCCACCAAAACCCAGGTGCTTGGTCTCCATCCTCTTGCCCTCTAGGGATGCACTGTGTTTATTCTAAATCAAAATACCTTTCTCAAATTGTTTTTAAGTGCTTAAAGTAGACACAAATTCATTGAAAACATCTTCCTGCACTTTTTAAAGGCACTTTAAACCGTGCTAAGGGGAGAGCCTCAGATCCCCATGCGTTGGTAGATTTTACAACAGCACTAGAAAGGGAATAAATCCTCACTGGCTCTTAATCCCTCTCCTGTTCTGCTAAATACGACTTTGCTTCTTCAAAAACCAACTTAGAACATCATGATTTCAAAACATTTTAAAAAATCAAGCACTTAGTTGCAGAGCAGGGTTCATTAGTATTTTAAGAATGTCTCTGCATCCCCACCAGTCCTCGCTGATGTCCAGCTAGCTGCCGTTTCACCCACAAGCTGCGTCAGGGCTCTGGACCAAAATCTGCAAAAATAAGAGTAGAAAAGTGGCAGCACTTAAAAACAGTTTGAGAAAGGTATTTTGATTTAGAATTTGATTGTTTCTTTCTCATTCCTGTATATCAGGGGTAGGGAACTCCGGTCCTCGAGAGCCATATTCCAGTCGGGTTTTCAGGATTTTCCCAATGAATATGCATGAGATCTATTTGCATGCACTGCTTTCAATGCATATTCATTGGGGAAATCCTGAAAATACGGCTCTCGAGGACCAGAGTTCCCTACCCCTGCTGTATATGATTTTTGGTGACATGCACTGGGTTTATCCCACTCCGCCTTGAATTCTGGCACAGTTTATGCTGCCACCACCTCTTTCGAGAGGACATTCCAGGCCCCGCCCCCTTTTCTATGAGAAAACATTTCCTGATGCTGTCTTTGACTCCACCTCCCTGTAACTTCATAGGTCTAGACTAGAGCTTCTCCTCGTTTGGAAAAGGTTCCTTTGTTCAGCAATGCCTTGCAAATATTTAAAGATCTTTATCATATCCCCTCTGTCACATTCACAACCTCCAGTCTCTTCTCATATGTCTGCTGATGGAGACCTCTTACCATTTCAGTCATTTTCCTCTGAACGGATTCCAGCAACATTATGTCCTTAGCCTTCAAAACCGAACATGATCTTGCAAGTGAGGCCTCACCGTGTTCTATAAAGGGGCAGGATGATTTATTTCTTTTTGCTAATTATGCTCTTTTCTATGCAGCTTTTGATTTTAATTCTTTATCTATATTTTCACCAAATTTTACAAGAAAATTAACTTCTTGTTAGAGAAATACAGTCGAATAATGTTAAAATAAATGAATCAAAAAAATTAAAAATAAAAATGACATGCGGCATAATTATACCTCCTTCTGTAGACCACAATTAGAGGAGAATGCAGCCTTATAATATAAGAGAATAAGTCAATTTGCATAACATAATAAGTAAGGCTTCACGCTAATTCAAAAATTTGCTACCATTAACTATATTGCACCTGTGTGTACTTCATCAAGCTATCTTTTTCAGCTCCAAAAAAGGAAGTTGAGGGGGAGGGGGGACAATGACCAAATAACTTCCAACAGCCAGGCAGAAACAAAAGTTTATTGCCAAAGCACCCAAAATGTAAAGACCCCTTGGAAGTTGTTTGGTCTACCCCTACGTCCTATCCTAAGGTGTTTCCCATATAGGGGCTTTTTCCATTTTCTCCGGTTAGTCAGAGCTATTCTGGACTGCCTTTGGCTAATATCTTGAGATCCTCAGACACTATCATAAGAACATAAGCCGTGCCTCTGCTGGGTCAGACCAGAGGTCCATCATGCCCAGCAGTCCACTCACGTGGTGGCCCATCAGGTCCAGGACCTGTATAGTAGCCCTCTATCTATACCCTTCTATCCCCTTTTCCTTCAGAAAATTGTCCAATTCCTTCTTGAACTCCAATACCGTACTCTGCCCTATCACGCCCTCTGGAAGCGTGTTCCAGGTGTACACCACCAGTTGGGTGAAGAAGAACTTCCTAGCACAGGTTCTGAATCTGTCCCCTTTTAATTTTTCCAAATGCCCTCTTGTTCTTGTAGTTGTTGAAAGTTTGAAGAATCTGTCCCTCTCCACTTTCTCTATGCCCTTCCTGATCTTGTAAGTCTCTATCATATCCCCTCTAAGTCTCCGCTTCTCCAGCGAAAAAAGTCCCAGTCTCTCTAATCTTTCAGCGTATGAAAGATTTTCCATACCTTTTATCAAACGCGTCGTTCTCTTCTGAACCCTCTCGAGTATAGCCATATCCTTCTTTAGGTACGGCGACCAATATTGGATGCAGTACTCCAGATGCGGGCGCACCATCGCCCGATACAATGGCAGGATAACTTCTTTTGTTTTGCTTGTAATACCCTTCTTGATTATTCCTAGCATTCTATTCACTTTCTTAGCGGCCGCTGCGCATTGTGCTGATGGCTTCATTGTCATGTCAACTATTACCCCCAAGTCCCTTTCTTGGGTACTCTCACTCAATAACAGCCCTCCCATTGTGTAGCTGTACCTCAGGTTTCTGTTTCCTACGTGTAGGACTTTACATTTCTCTACATTGAACTTCATCTGACATCTCGTCGCCCACTCCCTTAGTTTTTTCAGGTCCCTTTGTAAATCTTCGCAGTCCTCTTTAGTCTTAGCCCCATTAAATAGCTTGGTGTCATCTGCGAATTTTATTACTTTGCTCTTCGTCCCTGTTTCTAAATCATTTATAAATACATTGAATAGCAACGGTCCAAGCACCGACCCCTGCGGAACACCACTCGTGATCTTCCTTCAGTCTGAGTAGTGGCCCTTCACCCCTACCCTCTGCTTCCTGCCCGCCAACCAATTCCTGATCCATCTGTGTATGCCTCCTTCCACCCCATGGTTCTTTAGTTTCCGAAGTAGGCGTTCATGGGGTACCTTGTCAAAGGCTTTTTGGAAGTCTAAGTATACAATGTCTATGGGGTCCCCTTTGTCCATCCGTTTGTTAATTCCTTCAAAGAAGTGCAATAAGTTCGTCAGGCACGATCTTCCCTTGCAGAAGCCATGTTGGCTTGTTATCATAAGTTTATGCCTCTCTAGATGCTCCTCGATGCTATCTTTTATCAGCGCTTCCGCCATTTTCCCCGGAACCGAGGTCAGACTTACCGGTCTGTAGTTCCCCAGGTCACCTCTCGATCCCTTTTTAAAGATGGGCGTAACATTGGCTATCTTCCAATCCTCCGGGATCACGCCTGTTTTCAGGGATAGATTACAAACCTGCTGTAGTAGTTCCGCTATTTCCTCCTTTAGTTCCTTCAATACTCTAGGGTGGATTCCGTCCGGGCCTGGCGATTTGTCAGTTTCTAATTTTTCTCTCTGCCTGTGTACATCCTCAAGGCTTACTTCCATGGATGTTAATTTTTCTGCTTGGTCTCCTTTGAAGATTTGTTCAGGTTCCGGTATGTTGGATGTGTCTTCTTTTGTAAATACTGACAAAAATAATATGTTTAGTCTTTCTGCCATTTCTTTCTCCTCCTTCACCACTCCTATCTCTGTCATCCAGCGGTCCCACCTCCTCCCTAGCTGGCTGCTTCCCTTTAACATATCATGCTCCCAAGTCTCTTTTCTCGTCTTGCACATCAGTTTTTTCTCTCCTATCATTTAAAGTTCCTTTGGGTTTCTGCACCCCAAAAGCATCAACCTTCACTACATCACCTTAAATCTTAATTGCCAAACATTTGATCATTCTTCCTTTGAGGCATCTATTTTGTTCAGAGTTAAGAACATAAAAACATAAGAAAAGCCTTACTGGGTCAGACCAATGGTCCATCAAGCCCTGTAGCCTGTTCTCACGGTGGCCAATCCAGGTCACTAGTACCTGGCCAAACCCAAGGAGTAGCAATGAAGAAGGACACGGTACTACTCGAAAGGGTCCAAAGAAGAGCAACTAAGATGGTTAAGGGGGCTGGAGGAGTTGCTGTACAGTGAAAGATTAGATAAACTGGGCCTTTTCTCCCTCGAACAGAGGAGATTGAGAGGGGACATGATTGAAACATTCAAGGTACTGAAGGGAATAGACTTAGTAGATAAGGACAGGTTGTTCACCCTCTCCAAGGTAGGGAGAACGAGAGGGCACTCTCTAAAGTTGAAAGGGGATAGATTCCGTACGAACGTAAGGAAGTTCTTCTACACCCAGAGAGTGGTAGAAAACTGGAACACTCTTCCAGAGTCTGTCATAGGGGAAAACACCCTCCAGGGATTCAAGACAAAGTTAGACAAGTTCCTGCTGAACCAGAACGTACGCAGGTAGGGATAGTCTCAGGGCGCTGGTCTTTGACCAGCAGGCCGCCGCGTGAGCGGACTGCTAGGCACGATGGACCACTGGTCTGACCCACCAGCAGCAAATTCTTATATTCTTATGTTCTTATGTACCAATCAAGGCAACCAGTGGCTTTCCCTGTGTCTTTCTCAATAACAGACTATGGACTTTTCCTCCAGGAACTTGTTCAAACCTTTCTTAAAACCAGCTACACTATCTGTTCTTACCACAACCTCTGGTAACGCGTTCCAAAGCTTAACTATTCTCTGAGTGAAAAAAAAAAAAAAATTTTGCAATGAGGTAAGCCACGAGAAAACATGATTTCTATTGTTAGAGAGTCATGGTCTAGGGCCCCCTTTTATTAAACCGCGATAGTGATTTTTAGCGCAGGGAGCCGCACTGAATGCCTCGCGCTGCTCCTGACGCCTATAGGAACTCTATGAGCGACGGGATCAGCGCGGGGCATTCAGCGTGGCTCCCTGCGCTAAAAAACGCTATCGCGGTTTAATAAAAGGGGGCCCTAGGTTTGCAGAATGGAAGAGGTGCTGCCCTTCTATTAGGCTAACAACCTTGCAAGTGCTAATTTAAGCACAAACAATTCAGACCTTATAAAAATTTCTCATAACCCAGATCCTCAGAGACACCAGACTAGGCTCAAGAACTTTCGTTTGCCTAGTGATTAACATGTCATCTCGTCACTGGATCTATATTTTAAGTGTATAACTTCTTGAAATCCCAACTTTGTGAATAAAGTATTTCAATACAATTTTTATTATTTCTTATTTATACGTAATAGTACTTAGCTGTGTGGTCATTAAACTAGGGATTGATGCTGCCCTTCTATTAGGGCTATATTTAAATAATGTTTTACCTATGTTACTCAGGATTACTTTGTCTTCCATGGAGAGCCTGGGCTTGTCATTATCTTTTGTGACCAGAATACTGAGTTTCCCAGATGTTCTTCTAAGTCTTATGGAGAGGTGGTTAGCGTATGGTTGGTAGCTTATGGCTTGGTGCTTAGATGGTTAGAGTTGCTGAGGCAAATGTAGCCCACTATCACCCATCCTAAGGTGACTCATTGTTGGTTTGGAATGGATTTTCTGTTTTCTTGGGAGAAGGATCAAAAGGTTAGAACATTTGGGCAACACTTTGTCTTGTAAACTAGTATGGATTTCCCAATAATGCTGTGTTTCTTTGGAAATAGCTGGCCTTCTTTGCCTCTGACATATTGACAAGCTAGGATCATTTCTCTTATTTGCCAAATTTTTTATTTTATTTTTATTGATTGGGACATATTAACTGCCAGACCTTGAATAAAGCTTGAGAAGACCTTGAAGGGAAAAAATTTCTCTTAGTTGTCCATTTCACACTTTACACCATACAAGGCCCACTTTTCTCATAGCTTTTATGGCAGCTTTTCTGTAATGGGCCTTATGCCATGAGACATGTCCAAGCAACAGAGATTTGGGAGGTGCAGATAAGCGTTGGGTACCTCCAGCTCTAGGAACAGATATTCAAATTCTTATTTCTGATGATTGTCTTTGTTCTGTTGTGTTCCAGCGTCATGTGATTCTTGGTGAGCTTGCTCTATATCAGGGGTCTCAAAGTCCCTCCTCGAGGGCCGGAATCCAGTCAGGTTTTCAGGATTTCCCCAATGAATATGCATGAGATCTATTAGCATACAATGAAAGTGGTGCATGCAAATAGATCTCATGCATATTCATTGGGGAAATCCTGAAAACTCGACTGGATTGCGGCCCTCGAGGAGGGACTTTGAGACCCCTGCTCTATATGGCGCCCAAACTTCTTCACTGCTCACATGGTCTTGCAAGAATAGCATGGGAGTTTGTACAATGTATAACTCTAACTCATGAGAGCTATACAGTCCTGAAGGAAAATACACAGTTGTTCTGAAGACAGTGCCAGTAACAAGCCTCTGGACAAAATGGGGGTATGTAGAGTATATATTGAGAGAGGAGAGGGAGTCATGCCTAAGATCATTGGGGATCGCCACTAGTCCCCATGCCTTGTGGTGAAGAACACTAGCCTCGATGGTCTATAGATTATAAGGACAGTGCCATAAAATCTACAGATTTTATCTTTTATTTGTTATGTGCCATTAACTCGTTCTCAAGTCCTAGCAACTTGGTGAATTGTGGATCTAAAAAAAAAAAAATTGGTTTTGTGCTTGCCCAGAAAGGTCCTCCAGCATCATCCCCATGGTTGTTTTCAACATGTCCAGCCATCTGATTGCAGGTCACCATCTTCGCCTGGTTCCTTCAATCTTCCCAAACATGATATCCTTCTCCAGTGATCTCTCTTCTGATGGTGTGACCAAAATAAGACAGTTGTAACTTCATTTGGGCTTCGAGTGACATAGTTGGTTTGATCTCTTCCAGAATCGATTTGTTAGTTTTTCTGGCAATTCACAGCATGCCTAAAATCCTTCTCCAGCACCAAAAGCTCAAACGAGTCAATATTTTCTGTCTTGTTTCCTTAGTGTCCAGCTTTCACATCCGTAACTGACCACTGAGAAAATGAGTGCGTGGGCAAGTCTGATCTTTGTTCGCCTTTGAATACTTTGTCGAGAGCCGTCATTGAAGAGCGACCAAGTGCTAGTCTGTGGAGTATTTCCTCCCTGCTAGTTGCATTCTTTGATTACAAAAGAGCCCAGGAGATTGAAATTCTTTACAGCTTCTATTCTATCGCCTTCAAGCTTCAGATTTTATAGCACTATCCATATAATGGCACTGAAAATTCCTTACAGACCATCTGGCTAATGGCTGCTTTATCGGGATACTTCCCTTTGAATATTCTGTTGATCTATAAGAATGTATAAGATGTTCATTGTAACAGAACTCTGCACTGCGTAATTCTGACCTTAGGTGTTTCAATGAGAATATGTTATTAGAGGTGTATTGCCTGCAACTAAACCCCCCCTCCCCCCCCCCACACCTTTTACAAAACTGCGAAAGCACTTAGCGCAGGCTGGCGCGCTGAATGCTTTGCACTACTTCCGACGCTTTCACAGAATTTTGTAAAAAGGGTGTGAGGGTAAATTTGTTAAACATGGCTGGCCACATGCAAGAGCCTAGTATAAAGCAAGGTTGTCGAGCTTTTGAAATTAGCTGCATTTCAAGAAACTTAGAATGAAAGGCATAATACATTTCAACTGACAGTATTCACTGTCTCCAGAACACCGAGACACTGATCGTCGAGATGCAAATAAAGCCCTTCTGCCAGTTATGACTCAATTGTCGATGGATTTGGGGAAACGTCTGGGCTTCAAAATTAATATGACCAAATCAGAAATTCTGAATAGTAATGAAAGAAGCCATTTAATAAATCTGCTTAAACAACAGCAGCTCTTTAAATGGGCAGCTCAGCAGATACGCTATTTAAGGGTAAATTCAACAGCTAATCATGAACATCTTTTAATGGTGAATTACCCATCCCTACTCAAGAAATTGTGGGAAGATGTTGAAAGGGGGGAGTGAGGGGAGGGATATATCTTTAGTGCGATTCCTTGATGTAATAGTTGGTTGGTTGGGGAGGGGTTATATTCCTGCATTGCTACTGACTGAATTTAAGTGCTTATTTGTTATTGTTACTGATATGAATATTGTATTGCACTTTTTGTTAGTTATGGAAAATCAATAAAGATTAAAAAAAAAAAAAATAAATAAATAAAAATAAAGGGGGGAGGGTCTAATAGTCTATTGGTGGGGCAGAATTAATGCATTCAAGATGATCATCCTTCCTAAACTCCTCTATCTTTTCTAGCACTTTCCATATATCCAAACAATTTTTTTTTTATTTTTACCACGCTTAACTGAAAAGTGTTTCTTTACATATGGCCACAAAATAATAAGTCCAAGACTAAATAACCTTCAAATAAGATGAAAAATAGGAAGGAATCTTTACCAAAAGACCATAGACTTTAACAATTCATATATAGTTACTAAAATTATCATTGGTCATCATAAAGTGTATAGAGGTAGACTTACAGACCTCAAACTGTATATATTGGAAGAAAGGCAAGAAAGAGTGGATATGATTGAGACATCTAAATATCTCTGTGGAATAAATGCACAGGAGACGGGTCTCTTGCAACTAAGAGGAAGCTCTGGAATGAGAGGGTATAAGATGAAAGGGGATAGTCTCAAAAATAATCTAAGGAAATACATCTTTATAGAAAGATGCATAGAGCAAAATCCCGATGGAGAAGATAAAGACAGAGACTGAGTCTGAATTCAAGGAAGCATGGGATGGCCATGTGGGATCTCTTAGAGCAGTGGTCTCAAACTAGTGGCCCGGGGGGGGATCACATGCGGCCCCACCAGGTACTATTTTGAGGCCCTCGGTATGTTTATCATAATCACAAAAGTAAAATAAAACAGTTTCTTGATCATATGTCTCTTTAGCTATAAATGACAATATTATTATTAAGACTTAGCCAAATGGAAAGATTTATAAAGAGTTTTGCAAAATTGTCATTTCTTTAATAAGACATTAACTATTTTTTTCTGAGGCCCTACAAGTACCTAAAAATCCAAAATGTGGCGAGGGAGAAGGAAATAGCAGATGATATGAATGGGCAGACTGGATGGGCCTTATGGTCTTCATCTGCCACCATTTTTTTATGTTTCTCTGTGTCTTCAAGTCGGACACAAATTGGATGGAGTTGCTTGCAAACAACCCCAACATTTCCAAAAATTGGGAGGATGCTGTGGCATTTCAGTTGTCTGGAAGAATGCCCTTGGCTCTGAAGCTAATTGGCTTTGTTATTAAAGAAAACATCCAAATACTATGCATATAATTTGTTTTCTTTCTAAGTAACACTAAACCCCTTTTCCAGGCAGGTTGGGACGCATTATTATATCAGGCCCTTCTTAGGCTGCATTGTTCACGTTTTCATAGTTGGACACCTTCCCAGTAAATAATTGAATCAAGGAGGCACGAAGGTGAAAGTCCCTTGAATAATAATTCACTGCATTGACTGGGAACTTAATGCTAAGATTTTCACTGTAACCCCAAAATGTTTTGCAGCACAGCAGAAACCAGATGAATTCTTACAAAGCAAGGAAGCAGATGATACCAGGAAACTGAGTTAGCGCTTTTTAATTATACATAGGCTGATGCTTCTTCTTTGGAGTGATGCATATCTGCTTGGTAGCCAACAATTAACTTCCCTATCTCTACATTTAAAATAATGCTAAATGGCCTGATACTATCCATATTCGAGGTTGGTCAAGGGTGCCAAAAATTATCTGGATATCTGCAATATTCAGTCACTGTCTAGATGAGTTGTATGTTTAATTTAGGCCTGCACTTCAGCATATATTCACTGGGAAGGTGTGTATATTCAGGAGGGATATGTATTCGTTTGCCAAACCATATTCAAAGCAATTTAACCGGCCATAAATGGCTGTTGATTGGTTAAGTTGCTTATTTGAGACTACCACTAATTTTCAGCAGCTGTTAACCTGTTATCGGCGCTGAAAATTAGTGGCTAAAAATCTGGTATTATAATTATGGCAAATCCAACCTATAAACTGTCTGTTTGTCAATTAGGATAAAACTTGTACTGTAGAATAACCAGGGTAAATTATAACCAGTAAATTGTATACAGTAAAACCTTGGTTTGCGAGCATAATGTGTTCCAGAAGCATGCTTGTAATCCAAAGCACTTGTATATCAAAGCAAATTTCCCCATAGGAAATAATGGAAACTCAGACGATTCGTTCCACAACCCAAAAACTTTAATACAAAATACTTTAAGTACTCGTATTGCAAGACCTCGCTCGTTTAGAACAGTCACTACACTCCCGCAGCATCAGAGAGAGAAGAACCATCGGCTTAGTTGTGATGGTGTGACGCGGGTATGCTGTATGTACTCGTATTGCAAGACTTTGCTTGTATATCAAGTTAAAATTTAATAAAATGTTTTGCTTGTCTTGCAAAACACTTGCAAACCAAGTTACTTGCAATCCTGTATTAGTATTACAGCCTAAATATGTGTCTAGTTAGAAAAAGCTTGTATTAGAAACATATACTGAAATTATGGCTAATCTAGTGTAAATTGTAACCTGTTAACCATATACTTACGTATGTTAAACCTGTAACCAGTTCTGGGATCGTTGAGGACAACGGGATCGAAATAGAAATAAATAAATAAATTATGAAAACTTGTATTCCACAGTGCCGGGATTGTCCTTCCCTACAATTAACTTTCAGACACTTACTAAGGCGCGCTATGCTTTTTAGCGTGCGGTATATATTAGCGTATAAACGCTAATGCGTGCATGTTATCCTAAGGACGCCTTAGCGGTTAGCCCACGTGTTGAAATGTTAAACACACTTTCATCTTGCGTTAAAGGGCTGGGAAGATCTGCTTTTTCACCTGCATCAACTCTAGCGGCTTAGGTCTTTCCTCATATTAGGCAAACATCTGAAACATCAGGAAACAGGAAGCTAATGTCAGAAGCAAACAGGTACACGCTGTTTTCTGCTCTTAGATGTTATTGTTCTTATTCTTGGACTCGACTTGAATGAATGGCTGAGGAATGTCAGGAAATGCCAACTCTACTTAATGAGTATCCTGAATGCTAAAAGTAGCTGTCGCTTCGTACTCGGCAGCAGTGGGGCCAAACGTCAATCTTTGCATCGGGTGAAATCATGCTGCCACTTGCAAATACAATGAGCTCAGAAATTTGACATCAAGCACCTTCCAAGAATCTTTTATGTCCTCACCAATCACTGTAAGCACTTCCTTCCAACCTGTCAAAGCTTGCTGCTGCTTCTAAACTGCACAAGCCCTGGGGGCTTCCAGTGTAGACTGCTGGGCGGTCTCGTATACAGGTAGAGGATCTGAGCTCTTCAGTGCATTCTCCCCTTCAGAGACGTGGCTGAATTAGCATAATCTGAAACTCCTGAGCAGTGATACTTGGTCAAGGCTTCCACTAGAGCAGTGTCTCTCAAACTATCTTGAGCCGGGGCACACTAAAGGTAGTGGCCACGGCTTGAGGCACCCAGATGGGCTCTGAGATGCCAGTAGGGGGTGCCAGCAGGGAAGAGGGCCAGAGAGAAGGAGAGGCACTGGCACCAGCTGATTGCCTACAGCAGTGTTTCTCAACTACTTCAAGCTAAGTACCCCCTAAGTCTAACAAATATCAACCAAGTACCCCCAACCTCCTTAGGCCATACCAGGGCAATGATCCTAGTCCCTGCGCAAACCATTAGACTTCTCATTTATGTTACAGCAAAACAGTTCTATCATTTTCCTAACTGAAATGAATTTCCCAAGGCCACAAAATGCCCAACTTGTTGATCCCTAAATATTAATATGAATAATTGCAGAAGAATTCAATTCAGCAGCACATATATACCCCAAGCTCCCCTCTCCTTCCCCCTTCCTCGGCAGCCAATTACACAGACTTATGGACTCTGTTCACGTAGTGCCAGAAACATTACAACATTAACTGAGCAACAAAAGTCTATTCTCTGAGGAATAGAAGGAGAATTGTTCTGCATTTCTTCCTTCGTACTCAAATACCTCTGCAAATGATGGATCTCTTTTTATTGCCAGCACCGATAACTGGATGGGGTTGAGGAATTGCACAAGAAGTCAAGACGTTATAAGGTCTCAGAACCAAGTGGCATCACTTTCCTCTCCTATTAGTTTTTGGGAGGTGGGCATGAAAGCGATCAGTCCAAATCCCTACCTCTAATTCAAGTTTAATAAATGGTAAGTAGCTGTTGGATAGATCAAAATCTCATCAATAAAATACAGTAAATCACTGATTGGATGTACCTTTCAAGGGTCTCTGGATATCTGGGGATAGGATCCCTGTTCCTATCTGAGCACACTGAACATAAGAACATAAGAATTGCCGCTGCTGGGTCAGACCAGAAGTCCATCCTGCCCAGCAGTCCGCTCATGTGGCAGCCCCCAGGTCAAAGACCAGTGCTCTAAATGAGTCCAGCCTCACCTGCGTACGTTCCAGTTTAGCAGGAACTTGTCCAACCTTGTCTTGAATCACTGAAGGGTGTTTTCCCCTATAACAGACTCTGGAAGAGCGTTCCAGATTTCTACCACTCTCTGGGTGAAGAAATTCCTTACGTTTGTACGGAATCTATCCCCTTTTAACTTTAGAGAGTGCCCTCTCATTCTCCCTACCTTAGAGAGGGTGAACAACCTGTCTTTATCTACTAAGTCTATTCCCTTCATTATCTTGAATGTTTCGATCATGTCCCCTCTCAGTCTCCTCTTTTCATGGGAGAAGAGGCCCAGTTTCTCCAATCTCTCACTGTACGGCAACTCCTCCAGCCCCTTAACCATTTTAGTCGCTCTTCTCTGGACCCTTTTGAGTAGTACCATGTCCTTCTTCACATAGGGTGACCAGTGCTGGACGCAGTACTCCAGGTGAGGGCACACCATGGCCCGGTACAGCGACATGATAACCTGGGTGCTCTATGAGATTAAGAAAAGTTGCACAAAAGACTGGGTTGCCAAGCATTAGTAAATATATGGATAGCCAGTCAGAAAAATATAAAGAACACAAAAATAACAATACTGGACTTGCTTACATTTCTTTTGGAAGGGTGAAGAACAGTTTTGACCCATCATACTTGGAAATTACCCCGTGTAAAGGCTTCAGGTCCTAGAATGATCAAAAGGTATTTTTCATCCTTATAAAGTAGCAGCACCAGCTCCAAGCCAGAAATAATACCAAGCCTGAATAAAATTACCTGCAGGGCACACCCAGATCTTTGCTTTTTATTGGGTTATCTGGTCTGCAGGTAACACGGTGCCATCATCTTGCAGTATGTGTCTCCTGTGTGTGGTAAATGCAGGGCAGATTCTCGACACCCTTCCCCTGCATTTGCTGCGCAGGCTTTGCATTTATTGAGTGCTAGTTTTTGCAATGAACACATATCAAGTGCAACATCTTACTGCACTTTAAATAAAGAG
The DNA here is from genome assembly GCF_902459505.1 of Geotrypetes seraphini. Classification (NCBI taxonomy): domain Eukaryota; kingdom Metazoa; phylum Chordata; class Amphibia; order Gymnophiona; family Dermophiidae; genus Geotrypetes; species Geotrypetes seraphini. Next base: position 20,775,420 of record NC_047098.1, read on the forward strand.
CCCCCCTCCCATAAAGGTGGCAATTAGAAAAGACCCTGTTCTGACAGACATATGGGCTGTGACGAGACTTAGACAAAACACCATGTAAATAAAAAGGCATCATTTCTCTCAAACTGTTCAAATCAAGGCAATAACAAGCATAAAAACTGGAAGTCAGTAAAATGTTTCCATGGTAGGACTCACAGAGGGCTCCAGAAAAAGGAGGACAGATTGAGACATCTGGGTTTTACTTCCATTGCTTTCAGTGGAAATAAAACCCAGATGTCTCAAGCCATCCTCATTTTTCTGGAGCCATATTTTAACCCTAGGCTCACATAATCTCTTGGTCCAATTCTCGCTGGTTATCATGCAGCTGCATTTTGTACCAAATGAATGAACAATCACACACAAAACTTGATCCAGAAAATATGAATGTGACTAGTGAAGTTGGTACTTAGACCATACAAAATGAACTTCATAGGAGATGATCTCACCAGTACTACTATTAAATATTTCTAGACCGCTACCAGATGTACACAGCGCTGTACAGTCACAAAGGAGACAGTCCCTCATTGGATGAGCTCACAATCTAATCAGTCAAGACAAACAAGATGCTGGGTAGGGGTTCCAGTTAGCGGGGGATGGTTAAATATCTGGATGAGATGATGAGCAGAGGGCAGTGGGGTTATGAGTTGATACTCGGGGAATGAAAGACAAATCTGAATGTAAAATAACTTCAAATCTACCATCTTTCTGGCAATCCTAAGGAATAACATGCCCTTTTTCTTTCTGGACAGCCATAATGCCTCACGCTTCCCTCCACTTTCATTCTTTTAACCCTTCCTACCTACTCTCAGTTTTTCCTTCTTCTCATCTTTTTTCCTCATCACCCTCTTCTCCCTTCCTCTCACCTAACACATAAACCTTTCCCTTTTCCATGCCAGGAATAGCCCATCCACACTCCAGACCGGCGCTTTTCTACCCCCTTAGGGCTCCTTTTACTAAGGTGCACTAGGGCTTTAACGCCCGGAATAGCACGCGCTACATTGCCGCACACGCTAGACCTTAACGCCAGCATTGAGCTGGCGCTAGTTCTAGAAGCGTAGCATGTGGTAATTTCCTGCCTGCGCTAAAAACGCTAGCGCACCTTAGTTAAAGGAGCACTTAGTCACAATTCCAGTCATATTTTCAGAATTATTTATTTATTCAATTTTTTTAGCCCTTTCTCCCAGCCGAGCCCAGAATGGGTTACAAGTGTACAAACATAAAACTCTCCTCCCTCCGTATTCGCGGTGGTTAGGGGCGGAACATGACCGTGAATAAGGAAAAACTGCGAATAACTTTTTATATTTTATTCTCGTTTTTTTTTTTGTAATAGCCATCCTTTAATATATTGAAATCGCGAATAACAGCATTTTTCTCTGTGCACACTGGGAAGCTGGGGAGCAGCGATTGTGAAAGCTTGGAAGCAGTGATTTTCAGGGTGAAAGCTGGTAAGCGCCAAACTTTTTATCGGTACAGTACTTTATTTGCGACATAATTTTTTTTGAAGGGGAGGAGTCAGCATGCGAGAAAGCGCAAATAAATGAAACCGCGAGTGCTGAAACCGTGAATACGGAGGGAGAAGTGTAGTAGTTAGCAGATTACAATTTTACAGACTTAAAAGAGTTAGCAGTTACAAGTTTACCTATATAATAAGAGTTGACAGTTTGACAATTAGTTGTGTTAACATGTGTGTTGGGAGTAATTATGAACCAGGATAGGTTCTACGACTTCTCCCGCTATTAGCAATTTTTCATGAATATTTCACTATGAATACGATAGGATGGATTTAGACTTGCCAATACTCTCCCAGAAGCTGTTGTTATTGGCCTGAGTTTTCAGACCAAGGGTCAAAGGTGGGCATGGGGCCAAGCAGCACTTGGACTTCCTCAGTAATATTTACTTAGTATCTCCAACTTCTTTATGCGTTCTGCACTTCCTCCTCCTCGGTCTAATTGGACTGGTAATAAAAATAGCATTAGGAGATTTAGATAACCAAAGCTGAAGCAGCTTTATTTACAGCTCTGCAAAACCACTAAAACCACTAAACAGAGGTCATATTTACAATCCATGCATAAACAGGGGAGTATCACTGGTGTCTGGAGTCATTAAATTACCGTACGTACTTCTGTTTCACCTTTATTCCAAAAATGAGATCATAACAGTTTATATCATTAAATACAATACAAATTAACCCCCCTCTCCCCCCCCCCAGAGTTGTGTGGTCACCAGAAGTTGGTACAACTCCAGGGCACATCTGGATTTGGACAATAAAACAAAAAATATTATCAATGAATTATCTCACATATGTCCATCCCCTGCTCTCTCTAGGAAGTGGATCACCACACAGCATCATAAACAAAAATAGGCATGCCATAAATATGTTATTTATTCAGATTTATAAGCCATTTCTATCAAGAGGCCCAAAGCGGACACCCCCTAGACCTACCCCCAGTCCCACACATCTCTGCCCCAGCCCCGCCCTAGCTCCGCCCCTGCTGCCTGCTTTGGTTGGGCAGGAGGCAATCCGCGCATGAACGGATTGCCTCCTGCCCAATGCGATTGAGAGGAGGCTTTTCAAAACCAGGACAAAGTGCTGGGTTTTGAAAAGCCGTCCGGGGAAATCCAGACGTCTGGTAACCCTAGCTAAGGATGGGGCTTGATGTACTGACTCAGGCAATCTGTTCCAGGCTTTTGGTGCAGCAAGAGAGAAGAAACGTAGAATGGAGTTGGCAGTAGAGGAGAAGTGTACAGACAGAAGAGACTTGCCTGATGATTAGAGTTATAAATGCAGCAAGGCTGAGAAATGGGAAATGTCACTGGTGCTGTGGAGAAAATGTCTTGCAAGCAGTCCCTGAGTCTTGGCAAGACCAGGTACTGTAGAGAGATGCCAGATGACTGTTTGCACAAGATGTAAAGTCATGCTGAGTAGGTTACAGACTCAACATGGTCCATTGTTAAGAATTTCCTTTTAATTATCAGCAAGGGGTAGAGTATGACATTGGAAAGAAGTTATTTGCATGTTGTTGGTGTCATCCAGGGAGTGGAGGATGCTATAATTAAAAGGCAATGGCCCTAGTCAGTGTTAAGAGCCAAGACTGGAAGAGCCTGAGAGTGACATCAAGAAGCTTATTTGTATATGGTTATGAGTCTAACAGGACTGTCTTTTTAACCCCGTTCTCTAATTGGAAAAGGAGAGCAAGGGAGCCAATGAGCTGGTAAAGATTACAGGGAAGCCTCCAAGAAGCTTTATGGAACTTCTGTCAAAAACAATGGAGGTTTGTGATTTCACCCTGAGCTCAATAGTATGGGGAAATAGAGACCACTAGCAGGCATGCATTGCTAGCCGAAGTCTGTCTTTGAGCTTTTGTTTAAGAGATAATGATTTTTGTTCTTAACAGGCAGGCCTGCTACATTATAAAACTGCTTTGAAGGCTGTTATGCTGGTCAATATCTGGAAGGGTCCTAGAAATCTTTATTTAATTGGGATTGGTCAGGTGACTGATCCAGGTGAGGGTATGGTACTTTCTTTTTACTTTTTGAGAATGGGCCCCAAGTTTCACCATAACATAGACCTGACTGGGTTAATGTGGCAATCAGAGCACTTTTCTCAAGCCCCTCAAATTTGGAACTCGCTCCCGATCAATTTAAGAGAAGAAAAATTACTTAGTAAGGCCAGGTATAGATGCCAAGTGAAATGAGCCTGATGCTTCTAGAGGCTTATTTGTTGGCATTACAAGTCAGCTGTGCTGAGTGGTACAGTTAATACAGAGAGTCACAAGAATGGCAAAACGATGGATACTGAATGTCAGGATTGGGGTATACAAACAAGAAAAGAGGTCCAGGTGAAGCAATAGGAAGATGAACTGCAAGGGCAGGCGTGGGCTGCATGGCAAGACTAGCCTAAGCATTAGGCAAATTCGGTGATCATCTAGAACATGGATATGGTTTATTAAGCTTGCTATACCGCTCGCTCATTTTACTGGTCCAAGAACTCCATTATTAGATAGTATGACCTAGCCCATATAAACAGCAGGCATACTAAGGGACATTCACTCTTACAAAAAGCATTCACTCCTAAATAAAATCATATAAATACCATTAAGCTTTATAACTTCCCCAGACTGCTAACCGAAGATCTAGAACATTCAGAATATATGAGTAGTATCAAGATTGATTTAAATGTTGTCCGAATGCTTCTTTAAAAAATACTGTTTTTTAACATAATTTTGAAAGATTTTAAATTTGCCTCTAGCCTCAGTTCTCTTGGCATATGGTTCCATAAATTTGGGGCTGCAAAATAGGACGCTTTATTTCGAGTAGACTCCCATCTAGCTCTATGAACAGAGGGTATTACCATTCTATTATCCTGAACAGATCTCAAAGTTCTTAAGGTTCACAGTCATAAGCGCGCAAGATAAAGGCGTGCCGACATTACAGAGCAGACAATTGAGCACAAGACTCCAGCGCACTGTCGTAAAAGTTTATTGTAAAGAGCTCCGAGGGGGGTGTGAGGGGGGATACCCCCCCAGTTTACTTAATAGTGTTTGCGTTGCCGTTGGAGGGGGGTTGGGGGGTTGGAACCCCCCATTATAGAGGAAACTTAACTTTTTCCCTTATTTTTAGGGGAAAAGTTAAGTTTTCTGTATAATGTGGGGGGTTACACCCCCTCAAAGGTAGCATAAACACTATTAAGTAAAGTGTGGGGGGGTTTCCCCCCTCAGAGCTCTTTAAAATAAACTTTTAGGGTGGCGCGCTGGAGTCTTATGCTCAATTGTCTGCTCTGTAATGTCAGCGCGCCTTTGTCTGGTGCGCTTTTGTCCCGTCACCGTTCTTATGGAATCAAATATGAATGTAGGTAAGCAGGCTGTAGAGAATAAAAAAAAACTCTATGTGCATAAATAAAGCTTTAAATTGGATTCTATAACGCATGGGTAGCCAGTGATATTGCAAATAAAGAGGTGTTCCCCTATCAAATTTTTTCTTAAAATCTAGAACTTCTATTGTAGTATTCTGTAAGGATTGTAATCTGTTTAGATTCCTATTTGAGCTCCCCAAGTATACAATATTGCAATAATCCAATTCTGAAATGATTAAAGCATGAAAAAGAGTATGTAGATATTTCTCCTGGAATAGTCCTCTTATGGTCCTCAAGGCTCTTTTTTTTATTACATCTGACACTTGTTTTTCAAAGATCAGTTGATAATCAACCCAAATTCCCAGATATCTAAAGCTTTTTACCGATGGGATATTCAAGATGAATATTCAGGAAATAGATTTGCATGAACTGCCTTCTTGGTATGCAAATCTATATCCAGAATATTCATTGTGGCTATCCTGAAAACCTTAACTCCCTGGGGTTCTTGAGAACCGGAGGTGCCTACCACTGACTTAGAACACCAAATATTTTGTGGGGGGTGGGGAGGAAGAGTTGTGGCAAAAAGGTCTATGGGAAGGAGATAGGATGCAGCAGGTAGCAGATTTAATGATCATTGCCGAATAGGATCATTCCTGGCAATAAGATGCAGTAGCTGGCCCACAGCAGAAACAGTTCGAGGTGCTGCTTCTTCAATTCTTCCTACTGCCCAGAAGCAAACAAGGAAGGGTGATTATATTTAGGTGAGTGTGAAGTGAGAGGGTGCCAAATGCCCTGGCTGTGTGTAGGGGCATCAATGAATGCTGTAGGGCAGTGGTTCCCAACCCTGTCCTGGAGGACCAATCGGGTTTTCAGGCTAGCCCTAATGAATATGCATGAGAGAAATTTGCATATAATGGAAGTGACAGGCATGCAAATCTGCTCCATGCATATTTATTAGGGTTATCTTGAAAACCCATTTGGCCTGGTGGTCCTCCAGGACAGAGTTGTGCTGTAGGGCACAACTGAGCTGCAGAAGGGGGTGTTTCAGAACTGGAGTAGCAGGGTGTGCTACAGGACAGGAGATAAATAAAACCCATCTCATTTTCCTAGGGCCTTCTTGCTTCTTTCTACATAAATATGTTTCTCTGTCATAGACGGAGACTGATATGGAGGATGAGAGAGACCTGTTGCTTTTTAACAGCTTGTTACTTCCTTAGAAGGTAAAGTCTGGGAACTGAAAGGAATCCTGCATTACAGAACTATGACTGCATCCAACATGCACTTAAAGTCTGGATGGTCCCATCAAGGCATTATCTAAACACTGGAATTTATTCTCAGGTTGCTGAATTAAACATCGTGCTATTGAAGATGTTGAAATCTTTGTCTGCAATATGTTGGCTTTAGAAAGAGACAAACCTATCCTATTCTGTTTGAATTTGAGGTCATTTCTATGTTTACTTCATTCAAAAACTTGTTCCCACACTTGGAACTGACACTTGAAGAATCTTTAAGCCAGACATAGGCAATGGGAGGAGAGAAAGGTTTCCCATCAAGAGCTGCCTAGTATGAGCAGTTATAGGATGGAAGCTCTGTAAGAGATGCTCCACCGAGGATACTGGGACAAGATATTTACCTGTTTTGGAGGTTTACCTATCTTTTGAAGTTTGGAGGATGATACTCGAGGATGTCAAGGAGCATTGGTACAATCTGGGGTGTAGAGGTTGTTAGGCTAAAAGCTCCAAGGTCTTGTTAAAGGGAGCCGGCCTGTTTTGTTGGGAGAGGAAATAACCCCTCCCTCCCAATTCCTTATTGTAGCCTGATTGCTGGAGCCTGAAAAAAGTTGGGTGTTAATTTGCCTATGTTATGATGTTAAGAAGTCTGTCTTTTATTCTGTTCTCTTCATGTGGGATAATGAAAGTGAGCAAGCTCGAAGCTCAGGTTGGGGCTGACAATAAAGAAAAGCCTCCAAGATGTGGTGATCAGCTTCCAGAAGAAGAATGTTGATGTTGGGCAATTCACCCTGAGTATAACAGTTCCTGAAATATGGACTACTAATGTTAGATATGTGTTACATTGGGATGATCTTTGAGCTTTTCTTAGAGATATGGGTACTCATTGGTGTTTTGTAAGACTAGTATACCTAGAAGGTAGCCTTTAAAGCACAGGTGTCGAAGTCGGTCCTCGAGGGCCGCAATCCAGTCGGGTTTTCAGAATTTCCCCAATGAATATGCATTGAAAGCAGTGCATGCACATAGATCTCATGCATATTCATTGAGGAAATCTTGAAAACCCGACTGGATTGCGGCCCTCGAGGACCGACTTCGACACCCCTGCTTTAAAGGATGCTTTTTCTGGTATGTGCTTGGAAGAATCCTTGATTTCTTCATCTGAGAGAGCTGCTGATTGATCCTGGTGAGAAGAACTTAGTACTTTCTTCTCATCCCTGAGGATTTGGCCATGTGGGTTCACTGTGTTATGCATCCATTCCTCATACAGCCCCATCATTATGATGAAACATACTTTATCATGTTTAGTTGAACTTGCAAATGGAGGAAGAAAAAAATGTGCTATTTTGTTACAATATAAATAGGTACTTTTCAACTTGTTTTATAAGTTCGGTTTTATAAAATATCTCCTTTTGATATCTCACCACATACACTTTTTTCCACGGTGCTACATGTATTTTCTAAAAAGCTTAGCATCCAGTGAGCTTTTATAAAATACTATTATAGTTGTGCATACATGGACCTTAAATGTCTGTTGTCTGACTGGATTGTTCTATACAAATTTGAGCTGCATACTTTAATCTTCGTGGCTCAGTGCCAGTGCTGTGCACTGTCATGCTTATTGACCTGGTTTTGAAATTCAGGATATCTTCTCTCCCAGGGTAGGCAGGGGCTGGAGATGTTGCATTGAGAGCCATCGATAAAGCACAATGGTAACACCTAGTCCCCAGATTTAGGACTTATGATTGGAGATAATGGAAGGTGCCCTGGTGCATGGCCTTGATCCAAGGACTGTCAATGCAATGACTGAACTCGAGGGGGAGGGGATAGACAATAGGCTCGGACTTGGTCCTCACTGAACTGGAAGTAGAATGGGATAGAAAGAAATTGGTCAAGTCAAAAATAAGATCAGTCTTTTCGAAAATGGGTCCTAACTTAGGAGGTAGGCACAGCATCAATTCCTGTGTAAATTACTACATTGAATTTGAGACGACAGCTCTAAGGTAACATTCTTGAAGGAAGGGCCAGTGGTGCCACAGGGCATTATAGAGTCTTTGCTTGTGTCTTCTTGCTTATGAGAGGTTTAAATGCGCTGCCAGCAAACCAATAGCTATAGCAGATGGTGAAAGAGGGGGCCGGTGCCAAAGAATGCAGCTCTCTTGTGGTCGGCCATTGTAGATTCTCAAGCGATGCTAGAATTACACCCGGTTCTGGTGTTGTGCAAGGGGCGTGTGGGTGTGTTATATGTGAATCTGTCTGTGTTTATCTTGCAGCAGCTGCAGTCTGACAGATGTGCCGTTCCATCCAGCAGCGTATGATGTAAGCTCTTAAGCAAGTAATTAAGTGGCATTTTATTTTGTAAACAGCACAAGCATTGGGTGTCGGTCCCTGTGGTTCCGTCCTCTCCCGTTTCTTATTTTCGGTTCAGTTTTGTTAAGGACTGCCCCCCTCATTCTACAAGTTGGTGTCTAAAGTTTGACGTCATTTGTACACGTGTGTTTTAGGGTATTAGTCCATTCAGCATATACTGTGCCCATACGTGAAGCGTGAGCTGTGGCACAGTGCTGTTCGATGGTCGACGAATAATGTAGAACACTAAAGACAACATATGATGCACAATAATATCCAAAGAGAGGAAAAAAAGACCTCAAAGAACCCCCGGAGTCTAGTCAATAGAAAGACACCAATTTGGGGTTTAGGGTACTATCATACCTGTTTGAATTAATTAATTTTTTTTATTAAATCCTTATTTTTTAAAAAGATTTTTTTGATTAAATATTTAAAATTGATAAAAAATAAATGTGCTAGCCTGTAGTTACTAATATTTGAACGCATATATCATATTATGGCTCATCTTTCATTCCTATGGGGTATGGCTCCGGTGTCTCTTGGCGCTTTGAATACTGTACACCATGTTGGCCGCAGATTGTGCTGACACGCTCCTGTTGGACAGGCATGGTTCAATCTGCTGTATCGTATTGTTCGTCAACATTTTGAGATTCCTTTATTTTGTACAGCTTATTTGTATCTTGCCTTGCTAACATTGCCTTTTCTTGCTGTATAGGAAAATCAATAAAATCTTTGAACTGAAAACCCCCCCCAAATGTAACAAATAATATTTTTTTAAATTATGGGGCATCCTCAGTGTGAGGTCTCAAGCTAGAGAAGAGCGTACTCCAAAAGGAGCAACAAGCTCTATCGCTCCCAAATTAGGCCACAGTTAAAGAACATAAGAAGTTGCCTCCACTGAGTCAGACCAGAGGTCCATCTCGCCCAGCGGTCCGCTCCCGCGGTGGCCCACCAGGTCCGTGACCTGTGAAGTGGTTTTTGCCCACTTTTATAACCTACCTCTAGTTCTATCTGTACCCTTCAATCCCCCTATCCTCTAGGAACCTATCCAAACCTTCCTTGAACCCCTGTAAAGTGCTCTGGCCTATCACCTCCTCCGGAAGCATGTTCCATGTGTCCACTACCCTTTGGGTAAAAAAGAACTTTCTAGCATTTGTTCTAAACCTGTCCCCTTTCAATTTCTCCGAGTGACCCCTAGTGGTTGTGGGTCCCCACAGTTTGAAGAATCTGTCCTTATCTACTCTCTCTATGCCCTTTAGGATTTTGTAGGTTTCTATCATGTCCCCTCTAAGTCTCCTCTTTTCCAGGGAGAACAGCCCCAGCATTTTTAACCTGTCAGCGTATGCAAAATTTTCCATACCTCTTATCAGTTTAGTCGCTCTTCTCTGGACTCCCTCGAGTACCGCCATGTCCTTCTTGAGGTACGGCGACCAGTACTGGACACAGTACTCCAGGTGCGGGCGCACCATTGCGCGATACAGCGGCATGATGAATTCCTTCGTCCTGGTTGTGATACCCTTTTTGATGATGCCCAGCATTCTGTTTGCTTTCTTTGAGGCTGTCGCACACTGCGCCGATGGTTTCAATGTTGTGTCCACCATCACCCCCAGGTCTCTTTCAAGGTTGCTCACCCCTAGCAATATTCCCCCCATTTTGTAGCTGAACATCGGGTTCTTTTTCCCTACATGCATGACCTTGCATTTCTCTACGTTAAAACTCATTTGCCACTTTTTTGCCCATTCTTCCAGTCTCGTTAGGTCCCTTTGCAGGTCTTCACAGTCTTCTGTGCTTCTAACCCTGCTGCAGAGTTTGGTGTCATCAGCAAATTTGATAACCTCACATTTCGTCCCCGTCTCCAGGTCATCAATAAATATATTGAACAGGAGAGGTCCCAGCACCGACCCCTGTGGAACTCCGCTCGTGACCCATTGCCAGTCTGAGTATTGGCCCTTTACTCCAACCCTCTGTTTCCTGCCTGCTAACCAGTGTTTGATCCATCGGTAGATATCCCCTTGCACCCCGTGGTTCCACAGCTTTTTAAGTAGCCGTTCGTGAGGTACCTTGTCAGTAGAACTGACAGATGGTTTTGGAATATTTCCTTACAAGTATGAACCACGGTATATAAATGGGCGGAATTCAGGGCTCCTTTTACGAAGCAAGCGTCAGCGGTTTAACGCGCGTAATAGGGCACGCTAATTTGCCGGTGGCGCTAGCCGCTACCGCCTCCTCTTGAGCGGGCGGCAGTTTTTCGGCTAACGCTAAAAAGTTGCGTGCGATAAAGCTGCTAACGCGGCTTCGTAAAAGGAGCCCTAAGTTGTTACAGTGATCTTATTCAAGTTTCAAGTTTAGCTTGATATACTGACCATCACAGGCATATAAAAAATTTTAAATAGCTTAAAAAATAAATAAATAGAAATTAAAAAAAAATAAGAGAGACTGAGGCTAGGACAAGGACAAAATTAAGACAGGTTGGATATGGGAGGCGCAGGGGGTTGAGGGAGATTTTAATTGCATTGAGAAAATAAAAGGAAGAGGGAGAGGCTGAAACAAGTTTTGCCAAGACTGCCCACCTTCCTTCTTGGAGGTGACGGCACTGCTCTCTCTCCATCGCCATATGCATCTAACAAGCTCTTGAATGCAGTTTGAGATGTCATGTAAAATCTGTGCCCTCCATCACCCCATAGTAATTAGTACGTTCGCTGTGTGGCTGTCAAGACAAATGGGAATTTCATCAGGCCTGTCTTTGGTAGCCAAAGTGAACAGCTTTAAAACCATAGCAGATGATATCGACATGCTGAGGTTAGCCGGTTGCCTTGAAAAGGAGCTGATTTTTTCGGTTACAGCCCCTACTATTTGGAACTCACTCCCTCTTTATTTAAGACTTGAACAAGATTTGAATAAATTCAAAACTAGTTTAAAGTGTTTTCTTTTTAAAGAAGCCTTTAACTAAAAGTTTATTTTTCGGTTGATTCCTATACTCATTGTTTTGTATTAAACTCTGATTATATATCCCCTTTTTTTTTAGATTTTTAAGTTTGCAAATCCTTTTCTCACATCATCCTTATGTTCTAACCTAATCTGATTAACACATTTTTTTTTTATTTTTTTATTGTATTTTTTCTTTTCCCTACTTTCCTACTGTTCCATGTGTTTGTTACCCCAGTTTGTTTTTAATTTTTAAGTAATTATTTTTATTTACGATGTATTTGTGATCTAAGAAATCCAATTTTATTTCTTTGTAAAACGCTTTGTATCCTGAAAAGCGTTTAATCAAATAATTTAATAAACTTGAAACTTGAAACTTCAGATGCAGTGAGTGGGAACAGCAAGAGGCTGCCCGGCTTGGATCATGTTATGGAATAAGCACCTGTTGGTGCTCTGGCATGGGAAAAGATCCAGGAGCAAAGAGAGATAGACATGTGGCTGGCAAAGAGGTGGGAGAGAGAAATTCTGGGCAGGAAGCAAATATTCTGATGCCAAGTCTCTCTCAGGGTAGCTTTCAGGAGGTATTTCATTGGCAAATATCACCAGACCCCACAATCACTTCTGCTCTGGCATCAGTTAGGAAAAAATATAATCGGTTAATACATGAGAAGGAGAGGAGAGGTCAACCTTGTGCCTCTGTTCACGTCTCCCAGTGACTCAGCAGGACTGTTGAGCCCAGTGCATCCTGGGAGCTGTAGTTTCCGCACTACTAGGCCAGCGCCCTCTGCTGCCCAGTGATAAAATAACATCATTGCTGAGGGAGAATCCCTGACTCTTTTAGAATGGGCTATTTGAAAAATGCTCACCCTCCCTGATGCTCAAGTGATATGCCAATAGTTCTTTCAGTCTATGCTACGGCCAGAATCTGTTTTATTTGACAGCAGCAGCTTGCTTCCCTCCACTTGAAATTGCTGCCACAGGCATCTGCCTATCATCAAGCCATTCCCAAGCAGTGCATAATTAAATGAAACACTGCAGGAAGATATATCTCTGAGAAAACAGTGTAAATTTAATTGAGAAACCATAAAGAGACACTGTAGGATAAATGCATTTTATGTTTTACAGTTTATCTTTGAAGCAATGGCCATCGGGAACAGTGAACAGTGGCCAAAAAATATTTTATTTTTATATAATGAAAGAAGTGTGTGTGGGGGGGGAGGGGAGATTAAAAATCTGAATCCCACCCCAAATAAAACGCACAAAACTAGGCATTAAAAACAAATATCGGGAACAGCAGATTTTTAGAGCAATGGATGCTGCCCTCCAAGTCTGATGCTCCGAGGCAGAGGTTCTCAGCCCAGTCTTTATAACCCACCCAGTCAGTCAGGCTTTTAAGATGTCCACAAAGAACATACCGGAGAAGTTCACATGCACTACCTCATGTAAACAAATCTATCCAATGCATAGTCATTGTGGGTATCCTGAAAACCTGATTGGCTGGAGGACCACTGTTATGAGGATACACTGTATTTTATTAGTTAGTTACTCCAGAGGTCCATCGCGTCCAGTTGAATAGCGTGGGCCACTGCGGTAATTGCCCTGAAGCCCATAGGCCCACAGTACAGCTTTGTAAAAGGGGTGGGGAGTTAAATAGGGGGTTGAGCCCAGAATCAAATTACTGTCAATTAACTGCGGTAATTGATTTGACATGAATTTGTGTGCATCTTTGATTTGCAGGCATATTTCAGCGCCCATATTTGGATGCCAAACATAGAATCCGAGGGGGGGGGGGGTGTTTGTTTGCATTTAATAGTGAGCACTTTTTCCCATAGTGGGTTTTTTTTTTTCACAACTAGGGGCTTCTCCACTCACTTTTCCCGTTTCCTTGTTAAAGTCTCACAAGACTATTGAATTCATTTTAAATCTGACTCATCTTTGCTTGTCTCATCTCCAGTAAATACTTATTTTTGTTATCTTTCCCCCAGACTGTTCTTCGGCCCTCGTTGAAAACAATTCTCACAAGGGCAGAGAACAGCCTTCTTCTCACAGCTGCCACACTGAATAGAACCTCCCTTTTTCTTTGCTTGTATCAAGCAAAAAACAAAAGGAATTGACCCCAAAATATCCACAAAGAAGAAAATCCAGAGAAAACCAAAAAAACTCTGTGGAGTGACAATGTTCCCAAATGGACTTTATTTGAAAGTATCAAAGTTCCAAAGGTACACTAAAATCATCCACATAAAATAATTCCATCCACATAAAAGTAAATCATCCACATAAGAGCCTTAAAGGACCTAGTCCGCTAGGGATACAGGACCCAACACGGTCCTTTCCATTGCAAATGCAAGCAGTGTCTCATTTCCGGCTCACCACACAATTGTTTCCCACGTACTCACCTTTATAGGACCCCCAGGGACCCCTGAGGAAGACTTTTTGTCGAAACGCGGACCGTGTTGGGTCCTGTATCTTAAGGCTCTTATGTGGATGATTTACTTTTATGTGGATGGAATTATTTTATGTGGATGATTTTAGTGTACCTTTGGAACTTTGATACTTTCAAATAAAGTCCATTTGGGAATATCGTCACTCCACAGAGTTTTTTTGGTTTTCTTTGCTTGTCACACCCACATACACAGAACCACAAAACCTGCTCCTTCTCAAACACGGGCTATACAGCGTGCTTGGGTACAGGCTTTCACGTGGAAACCTCATGTTGCAGTGTTTTGAGAACCCGAGTCAGTGGCATAGCAAGGGTGAGAGGTGGCTGGAGCAGAAGCACCCCTCCCCTGCTCTCTTCTCCACCCCCCCTCCACACGTTCCATCCTCGCCCCCTCCTGCTCCCCTCCACCCCCTACCTCTGTAACGTGCCTGGCGCGAGCAGCAACCCCCAAGCTGCTGTCGCACCAGTGTCGTCACTTCCTAGGCACGGGTCCAGGAAGTGACATCAGAGGAAGAGCCGACGCTAGCTTGGGGGTTGCTGCTCGCCCTAGGAATGTTATAGAGGTATAGGGGAAGGGAAGTGGCGTATATGTGGGAGGGAGGGAAGGGAAGGAGCGGGGGGGGGGGGGACAGAGAGTGTAATGATGGTCCCTCAATAATCTCTTTAGTGGCTCATATGCAGGAGGTTTGGGCTCTGAACACTTCACATTTATACACATTTCATTGTTTGAATTGTGTGATTTATATACATTATTTAATTGATGTTTTTGAAATATATTTGATATTTTGAGTGGGATAGTTTATATATAGGATTTTTTGGGAACTAAACTCTTTTGAGAGGCTGGTAAAAAGTTCCACAACTTAGCTGCTTGATCTGAAAATAATCTAGATAAACTAGATTTATATATATATACTAGCTGATGCCCCGGCGTTGCACGGGTATTTAATTATAGCAATAACACTGTAAATGGATTCAAATAAAGATACTTTATAGTGGTGAATGAAATTATTTTTTTACAGCTTAATAAAAAGTACAATATTCAAATTATAATGTGAAATATTTGACAAAATGAATACAATACAACTAACACAAAACGTGATTATAAACAACAATTTTAGTTTCACCTCCTGGAGCAAGAACATATAAATTCTTGGGTGAACCCACCCTTGAGCAAGCAACATAGAGTTGTGGGCCGCGAGACCCCCAGAACATATCACCCCAGGTAGTGAGGGATCTGCATACCAAGTTTCGTTCAAATTGGTCAAGCCGTTTTTGAATTACAGTGAGAATGGCAGCTTTTTACATTTTTTCCATTGACATGAATGGGTGAAATCTGATTTTCTGTTTGTAGCTCCGCCCACGTGTGCAGGTGGGCCGCGAGACCCCCAGAACATATCACCCCAGGTAGTGAGGGATCTGCATACTAAGTTTCATTCAAATCGGTGAAGCCATTTTTGAATTACTGTGAGAATGGCAGCTTTTTACATATTTTCCATTGACATGAATGGGTAAAATCTGATTTTCTGTTTGTAGCTCCGCCCATGTGTGCAGGTGGGCCGCGAGACCCCCAGAACATATCACCCCAGGTAGTGAGGGATCTGCATACCAAGTTTTGTTCAAATCGGTCAAGCCGTTTTTGAATTACTGTGAGAATGGCAGCTTTTTACATTTTTTCCATTGACATGAATGGGTGAAATCTGATTTTCTGTTTGTAGCTCCGCCCACGTGTGCAGGTGGGCCACGAGACCCCCAGAACATATCACCTCAGGTAGTGAGGGATCTGCATACCAAGTTTCGTTCAAATCGGTCAAGCCGTTTTTGAATTACTGTGAGAATGGCAGCTTTTTACATTTTTTCCATTGACATGAATGGGTAAAATCTGATTTTCTGTTTGTAGCTCCGCCCACGTGTGCAGGTGGGCCACGAGACCCCCAGAACATATCACCCCAGGTAGTGAGGGATCTGCATACCAAGTTTTGTTCAAATCGGTCAAGCCGTTTTTGAATTACAGTGAGAATGACAGCTTTTTACATTTTTTCCATTGACATGAATGGGTGAAATCTGATTTTCTGTTTGTAGCTCCGCCCACGTGTGCAGGTGGGCTGCGAGACCCCCAGAACATATCACCCCAGGTAGTGAGGGACCTGCATACCAAGTTTTGTTCAAATCGGTCAAGCCGTTTTTGAATTACTGTGAGAATGGCAGCTTTTTACATTTTTTCCATTGACATGAATGGGTGAAATCTGATTTTCTGTTTGTAGCTCCGCCCACGTGTGCAGGTGGGCCACGAGACCCCCAGAACATATCATCCCAGGTAGTGAGGGATCTGCATACCAAGTTTTGTTCAAATCGGTCAAGCCGTTTTTGCGTGATCGCGGCACATACACACATACATACCTCCGATTTTATATATATAGATATCATCTTTTGGCAGTAGGAAATGAAGGACTGAGTAGTGTCTAGACTTAATATTATGGCCTCCTTTTACTAAACATGGAATGCGGACCCAACACGGTCCGTGTTGCGGAGAAACACTCCTTCCTTAGGGGTCCGGGATGACCAATGTATCGCATGTAGTGAATGTTGAAAACAACGCGGTGTTAAAATCATCAACATTTTTCTATCGGGAGCAAGAAATTCTCCTTCTGAGCAGATTACCTTGTGAAGTTGGCTATTCTGAAAACTGAACCTGAATTTATCCAGATTCAAACCACATAACGATGATCTTCTCTAAGGGTCAGCTGGCAAATTTGGAAGAATTGCCCCTCCCCTTCCCTCCCCCTAGGAACTGCTCCTTTCCTGAATTTGTTGTCCTCAGATGCCCTCTAGTGCCAAAGAAAACAAATTACGTGACTGAATAATACTACCTATGCAGTCATGAACATGTAATTCTGCTGTTATCACTCAGAAACGGAATATGGTGAAACTTGGCTGGATGTATGCATGAGACCAGGAGAGGACCATATACCAGGACCCCCCTACCCACCCAAACCTGTTGCATTGGGAAGCTTTGCTATTAACATATTGTTATGAGCTGCAGGCAGGGGAGGATTCAAAGAAAACCTACCAAGACATGAACAGAATTAATGAGCTCCTAGCAAAAGCAGCTGATTCTTAAAAAACATCCATTTATCAACCAAAAGAAAAGGACTTGGCCTCCCTTTTCTTTCACTTCCTAGCTCTCAGTCCATTACTCAGAGTAGCTTTCTCCAGCTGGGCCCATAAACAAGTGGAGTGAATGGTTTTCCAAAACCCTGACCTTGAGGCAATTGCATTCATATTTCTTGGAGCAGGAACATGGCTGAAGAAGCCTCCTGCTGGTGCAGGGTGGACTGGTGATCCAACTTGGGGTTGGATGAATTATAGGACTGAGTGCTGATGCATCTCTGTTCAAACTCAGCATCAACGACTGTTCAAGTAGCACGATGGGAAAGCAGACAAACCATTTGTGAAATCATGCTGCTTATCTGTCGTGTGCAGCAATGAGTCAGTCAGGTGTAGGGTTACCATATTTTCAGAAGCAAAAACCTGGACACATGACCCAGCACTATTCTTCCTCCAGCCCCGCTCCCACATAGCCTCAGCTCTTTTTCTCCAGCCGCGACTGGAGGGCCTCGATCATGCGCAGATGCGTGTGACATCATCCACGCATGCTCAGAGGCCCTCCAGACATGGCCAAAGCGGATCGGGGCTTTCCAAAACCCGAACAAACTGCTGTGTTGTGGAAAGTCTGTCCAGGCACCCGGATGATTCCTCTAAAAAGAGGACATGTCCGGCTTTCCCCGGACGTCTGGTAACCCTAGTTAGGTGGTATAACAGAGTCATTTCTATCAGTGGCAGCAAGTACTGTATTTTGAAGCTAATTAAAAGTGGAATTAATGTTGGCTTCTCCTGTAGACTTAAGAGCCTCCGTCATCCAATCAAAACATCTTTATTCTATCAGGGCAAATTCTATAAAGTCCGCCTATAGTTAAGTGTGCTTAGCTGATGTAGGTGCCTAATTTAGTTAATAGGCTTAATCAGCACTTATAATTGGCATATCACACCTCATAATTAACATTAATTGGAATTAATTGACAGACACCTAACTTCAAGTTTCAAGTTTAATGGTTTTTTTGATTAATCTCTTAATCATACTTCTAAGCGATGAACAGTTTAAAATTACATATTGATGGGAAACAATACAATACAAAACAAAATTTATATAATGACAAGGGATTGAAATTTAACTTAACATACTCATAACATTGGGTAAATAGGGAAGTGAAATACAAATCAACATAGTAAAGTAGAAACAAAAAGGGAAAGATACAGAAGGTAAACAAAATAACAATTAAAATATTATAAGATAAATTTTATTAGGGCTGTGGAGTATTAAAAAATAGTTTTCAAAGGCATCTTTGAAAAGAAATGTTTTTAAATTACTTTTAAATTTTCCAAGCTCCTGTTCTTCCCTTAAAAACATTGGAAGGGCATTCCAAGTCTGTGGTGCGGTAACCGAAAAAAATAAATTGCCGTCTTGTATTAATAACCTTCAGCGAAGGAATAGTCAATAAATTCTGTTCATTGGGTCTCAAAGCTCTATTTGGAGAGTATGGAATTAATAATTTGTATATAAGTGCTGGGGTTTTATTACAAAGAGATTTGAAAGTCAGTAAACAAAGCTTATATGTAATTCGATGGATAACTGGAAGCCAGTGTGCATTTTTAAGAAGCGGTGTTACGTGATCAAACTTTCGGGACTTGATAGGCATGATTCTATAAAAGTTAGATGCCTTGTCCAAAGCGCCTACCTGAAAGTGGGCATGGTTAGGGGCAGATTGTGACTGTGTTGATAGAGTTAGGTGCCTGTTTTTGATTGGGTACAGGCATATAGAAAACCCTGACATAAATATGGTGCGCCTAAAAATTAGGATTCCTAACACTGCTTAGGTGGCACTAAGGGGTCCTTTTATCAAGCTGCGGTAGGGGGGGGGGTTTAACACACGTAATACCGTGCGTTAAACTGCCTGCCTCGCGAGCTGCTAACACCTGCATTGGAGCAGGCATTAGTTTTTTAGCCGGCCACGGGGGTTAGCGCGTGATGAAATGTCCGACGCGCTAACCCCGCTAGCGCAGCTTAATAAAAGGACCCCTAAGTGTGATTCCATACATTGCACCTAACTTATATAGAATCGCCCTGATTGGCGCCAGTGTTTTAGATGACATATATATATAGGGTTACCAGATTCGGAAAATCTGGACTCCTTAGACGCGGCCCCCAGGCCCGTCCAGTTCTACCCATGCCCGCTCCAGTCCCGCCCTAGCCGCACCCTAGCCACGCCCCCTGCTGCCTGCTCTGGTTGGGCAGGAGAGCATGCACGCATGCGATGCGATGACATCATACGCATGCATGTGTGCGTGATGTCATCATGTTGCCCTCCTGCCCGACAGAAATTTGAGGGAGGCTTTTCAAAACCCGGACAAAGTGTCGGGTTTTGAAAAGCCGTCCGGGGAAATCCAGACATCTGGTAACCCTACATATATAGAATCAGAGCTTCCATGTTTGATCAGACAATTGCTAGCTGTGATTTTCTCAGGATTAGAAATAGCATGAGATAAGAAGTTTTGAATTTTTGACATCCTGAAAGAAGAACCAAAGAAAGATGTGACCGAAAGCCAGGTGAAAAGAAAATTGGATCTCAGACAAAAATAACTGACAGTAAGCAGAGCCATTGCACAGATATGTGATTCTCTAGCCAAGGATTCAACCTTGCGCTCTCACTCATGCACCTGGATCCAGCCCCTCTCGCAACCGAGCAGTTCAACCTGGCTGCCCTGGTGCTAACACTTATTTTATCCCTTACTTCACTATTTTTTTAATCGTTTTATGTAGTAAATATTTAAATACTAGCTTATATAAGTTACACCAGTGTCTTCAGATTTATCGTTTCATTATTCCTCCATTTTCTTAAAAGTATATCCACTTATCTAGTATATAGAAAAAGATGGCAAAAAAAGCCACTTATCTTAGGCAATACTTGTCTCTAAAAATGCCTCTTTAAACAGTGCTTGTCTCTAGAAATGCCGACGCGGCCAGCGTTTCGCGGACTGTATTTCTGTCCGCTGCTTCAGGGCCAGCACTAAGGCATCCAATTCTACAATTCCAAAAAAATGTTTAATTAGCTCACTATACAAATGAATCCTCATAAATAGATAAAGCGTTACTTACATAACTTCATTTCATCCGTCAAAATTTTCAAACACTATCAAAATGGCGACAGCGTTTCTTTTATGCAAGTTCAAGTATTAGCGTGATGACATCTTGTAAACCTCGATGACATGTTATTACACGCCAAATCACAGCACAAATTGATCTAGCTTGAAATGGTTTTTGCCATAGACTTTAAAACCGCTGAGTTCAGATTAAATTCTGAGAGATAAGTTGTTTGTAAAAGAAATGATTTTCCAAGGTTACTGGATCAATTCTCAAGAAGCTGGAACTAATGAAATGAAAATTGTGTCTGAAGTGAACTGCTCAGCATTGATGATTTTAGCAGTTTTCTTGTTCAGACAGAAGATCAGTAAAAGCAACTTTTTTGTTCTGTGTAGCTTACTGATCAAAACACAGTTGTTCTGCTACTTAGGATAAATCAGGGCTTTGCCTTAAATCACATTTTAAGAATAAGAACATAAGAACATAAGCAATGCCTCCGCTGGGTCAGACCTGAGGTCCATCGCGCCCAGCAGTCCGCTCACGTGGCGGCCCAACAGGTCCAGGACCTGTGCAGTAATCTTCTATCTAGACCCCTCTATCCCCTTTTCCAGCAGGAAATTGTCCAATCCTTTCTTGAACCCCAGTACCGTACTCTGCCCTATTACGCTCTCTGGAAGCGCATTGGCTAAGGCTCTTAACATTTGCATCTCCTCTTCCTATAGGCTAAGGCTCTTTGCACCTGCATTGTGATGTCATAGAGCTTTATGGTTATAGAAAGCTAGAAACATGATGGCAGATAAAGGCCAAATGGTCCATCCGCAGCATCCACTATCTCCTCCTCTCCCATAAGAACATAAGCAATGCCTCCGCTGGGTCAGACCTGAGGTCCATCGCGCCCAGCAGTCCGCTCACGCGGCGGCCCAACAGGTCCAGGACCTGTGCAGTAATCCTCTATCTATACCCCTCTATCCCCTTTTCCAGCAGGAAATTGTCCAATCCTTTCTTGAACCCCAGTACCGTACTCTGCCCTATTACGCTCTCTGGAAGCGCATTGGCTAAGGCTCTTAACATTTGCATCTCCTCTTCCTATAGGCTAAGGCTCTTTGCACCTGCATTGTGATGTCATAGAGCTTTATGGTTATAGAAAGCTAGAAACATGATGGCAGATAAAGGCCAAATGGTCCATCCGCAGCATCCACTATCTCCTCCTCTCCCATAAGAACATAAGCAATGCCTCCGCTGGGTCAGACCTGAGGTCCATCGCGCCCAGCAGTCCGCTCACGTGGCGGCCCAACAGGTCCAGGACCTGTGCAGTAATCTTCTATCTAGACCCCTCTATCCCCTTTTCCAGCAGGAAATTGTCCAATCCTTTCTTGAACCCCAGTACCGTACTCTGCCCTATTACGCTCTCTGGAAGCGCATTGGCTAAGGCTCTTAACATTTGCATCTCCTCTTCCTATAGGCTAAGGCTCTTTGCACCTGCATTGTGATGTCATAGAGCTTTATGGTTATAGAAAGCTAGAAACATGATGGCAGATAAAGGCCAAATGGTCCATCCGCAGCATCCACTATCTCCTCCTCTCCCATAAGAACATAAGCAATGCCTCCGCTGGGTCAGACCTGAGGTCCATCGCGCCCAGCAGTCCGCTCACGCGGCGGCCCAACAGGTCCAGGACCTGTGCAGTAATCCTCTATCTATACCCCTCTATCCCCTTTTCCAGCAGGAAATTGTCCAATCCTTTCTTGAACCCCAGTACCGTACTCTGCCCTATTACGCTCTCTGGAAGCGCATTGGCTAAGGCTCTTAACATTTGCATCTCCTCTTCCTATAGGCTAAGGCTCTTTGCACCTGCATTGTGATGTCATAGAGCTTTATGGTTATAGAAACCTAGAAACATGATGGCAGATAAAGGCCAGATGGTCCATCCGCAGCATCCACTATCTCCTCCTCTCCCATAAGAACATAAGCAATGCCTCTGCTGGGTCAGACCTGAGGTCCATCGTGCCCAGCAGTCCGCTCACGCGGCGGCCCAACAGGTCCAGGACCTGTGCAGTAATCCTCTATCTAGACCCCTCTATCCCCTTTTCCAGTAGGAATTTGTCCAATCCTTTCTTGAACCCCAGTACCGTACTCTGCCCTATTTCGTCCTCTGGAAGCGCATTCCAGATGTCAACCACACGTTGGGTAAAGAAGAACTTCCTAGCATTTGTTTTGAATCTGTCTCCTATCAAGTTTTCCGAATGCCCTCTTGTTCTTTTATTATTAGAAAGTTTGAAGAATCTGTCCCTCTTTACTCTCTCTATTCCCTTCATGATCCTATAAGTCTCTATCATATCCCCTCTAAGTCTCCTCTTCTCCAGGGAAAAGAGACCCAGCTTCTCCAATCTCTCAGAATATGACAGGTTTTCCATACCTTTTATCAGACGTGTCGCTCTCCTCTGAACCCTCTCAACTAACGCCATATCCTTCTTAAGGTACGGCGACCAATATTGGACGCAGTACTCCAAATGTGGGCGCACCATCGCCCGATACAACGGCAGGATAACTTCTTTCGTTCGCTCTCTTACATTTAAAATGCACACTTCTATTTGGACTGAAACTTGGTCAAGAGAAAATACGGCAAAATTTGCAGCATCTCATCCGGTTAAGATTATGGAGAAAATAATGCAAGAACAATATTAATCCCTGGAAAAGCGGAGACTTAGAGGAGACATGATAGAAACCTTCAAAATCATGAAGGGCATAGAGAAGGTAGATAGGGACAAATTCTTCAGGCTGTGGGGAGCCACAAGTACAAGGCGGCACTCGGAGAAATTGAAAACGGACAGGTTTAGAACAAATGCTAGGAAGTTCTTTTTCACTCAGAGGGTGGTGGACACATGGAACGCGCTCCCGGAGGCTGTGATAGGCCAGAGCACGCTACAGGGGTTCAAGGAGGGTCTAGATAGGTTCCTAAAAGAAAAGGGGATTGAGGGGTACAGATAGAAGTAGAGGTAGGTTATAGAATTAGACAGAAACCACTTCACAGGTCATGGACCTGATGGGCCGCCGCGGGAGCGGACCGCTGGGCGCGATGGACTTCTGGTCTGACCCAGTGGAGGCAACTTCTTATGTTCTTATGTTCTTAATCATGGTCTGAATAAAAAGAAATGATTGTGAAATTGAGTGAAAGCCGATTGTGAGTTAAAGCCATGCAATTCTTACTTTGCATTTCCAATGGTTTAACATCACAATCTTGAAAAGATTAGCAGCCTGCAGTATAGAATGCAACGACAGAAAAAGTTTAAGAGAAATGTTTTTTTTAACACCGTTAACCCCATAATTTGAAATTTTAACGGAGTGCAACCTGATATGGTTTGGGTTTTGATTATCTGACTCCATTGCCGGTCTCAAAGTGGCTTGAATTTATCTTAACAAGGTCTCCCAAGCTGCCTTCTAGCACGTCATCATACAAAGGGGTGCTGAAAAGTTCTCAGCCCAACCAAGACGAGAATGACATGGATATGGTCCAATCAATGATCTGAAATAATGTCAAAACAAATTGGCAGTTAACGAAATAAGCTACAGTGGCAAAAATAATGCACAGAACTTAGGAAGTTGGTTAGTTGGGCAGAGAACTTTTCAGCACCCCTCATATGTAATAAAAGTGAGCCAAGTATAGGACAATCAAGCCACTGTGACATCACTGATGAAGTTGGCTCTTACTGGTGAAATGTGGCATTATGATATCACAATTAGAGAATGATAGGTGGCAGTTATCCGCGGCTAGCTGCAGGTAACCCGTTGAAATGGTGTGGGGGAAGGGAAGTGCTTACTGCGGGCATGGGGACAAGGCTATCCACCGCCCCGTGGAGCGGTGAATGGCCTTGTCCCCGCAGTTAAGGGAGGGAAGGTGCATGGGCACCGATTGCACGCAGCCCCCTCCCTCCCTCCCCCTTACCTTTGTGGCGCTTTAGTAAAGAAACTTACTGAAGCTGGCGAAGCCTGCCTGCCTGTAGTCGCGTGTGTGTGGGCGGAAGCTTCTCCTCTGACACAACTTCCGGTTGTAGGGAACCCAAAAATATTCAAATTAGTGTGGGGTCCATTGGCGTCTTTTGAAGAATTGTTGTAATTTTATTTTTTGCTGATATAGTATTTGCACATCCAAGGGTGGGAGGGTGGGTATATCTTTATATGATTCCTTGTTCTTTTCTTTGATGGGTGGGAAGGGAGGGGGTATCTTTGGGTATTGATAAACCGATTCGGAATGTTTATAAGTGCTTAATTGTTATGATTATGACATGTATGTTATGATGCACTTTTTGTAAGATCTGAAAATTTAATAAAGATTTAAAAAATATGATAAAATTGCAATTTGAGAAATTAAATTGGTGAAATTAAAATAGTTAGAATAGAATTGCTAATCAATTCAATGGATGAGCTTCTTTTTGAGTGCAAATTAACTCAAAACGTGATTCGATAGTCGACAAGCAAACACATGTTTCATCATCCACCATCTACAGTCATTCTTTTTTTTCGATTTAATTTGTCAGAGCTGAAAATCTAAGTTTGTAAAGATAAGAAGATCCAAACGATCCATTACTTTTCAAGGACCAATCACATCAAAGAATGATGCTTGTCTGAGCGGTTGTATTCTTACGCTCATAACATTGACAGATCTTGTGCATGTGATAGAGAATGACACGGTGACAAAATTCATCACTGTTCCCGTCCCCGCAGATAACCGCGGGAAACCATCTTCATGTCATTCTTTAAGGAGAGAGGGAAGAATCAGAGTATGAATGGCCACAACCATTGACCCGCAAGCTTTGCTTTGAAGAATGCTGGTGTAGAAGGATTGAGGTTGAAACAGACACTACAGAATGACAGTCTCTGGTATCCAGAGCAGATATTGTGATGTCATAATGCCTCATTCCACCAGTGCCTAAGAGCCAATCACATCAGTGATGTCACAATGGCTTCATTATCCTTGGCTCACATAAGAATCAGAGTATGAATGGCCACAACCACTGACCCGCAAGCTTTGCTTTGAAGAATGCTGGTGTAGAAGGACTGAGGTTGAAATAGACACTAGAAAATGACATGGGATTATTTCCCGCGGTTATCCGCGGGGACGGGAACGGTGATGAATTTTATCACCGTGTCATTCTCTAATGTGCATGTCATCTATTCTAGTGTATACTTATGAACGGAATTTTAAAAAATAAAGTAATAGTCTGGATTCTCTTGCGACCTACCTAGAATCTTTTTGGGGCACACCATTGTGCCATGACACACAGTTTGAGAGACACTGCCATAGAGGGAAATATACCCCCAAGATCAGAGTGGCCCAGCAAAAGAAGCATTGTATGTCTGGGACCCTCCAAAGAAGTAGAGCAAAGAGGACAAAACTCCCGTTATTTGCTACTTTGCATCTGGATCTCTTGGGCCTTGGCTTAGGTGGGAGGTATTTGCCTCTGGCAACACATGAAGCTGCTGGGTGGATAAGGATGATCCCCACATTACTTGGGTGCTCTGGTGAACCACCACTGCAGATAGAAGTTACTTAGTAGGTCACACTACCATCAGAACTGCTCAAGCTTCTTATTTCAATGGGATCTGAACATGACCATAAAAAACCTGGAGCTTCATAGAAACATAGAAGATGATGGCAGATAAGGGCCATAGCCCATCAGGTCTGCCCACTCTACTGACCCACCCCCAAGTCTACTATTCTAGGTATCCTACTCCTGGTGATATGTTCCCTTGGCTTAACCCTCTAAGGGATCCCACATGGGCATCCCATTTGCTCTTAAATTCTTGCCTCGATCACCTGCACCGGGAGCTCGTTCCAAGCATCAACCACTCTCTCGGTGAAGAAATATTTCCTAGTGTCGCCATGAAATTTCCCGCCCCTGACTTAGCCATTGACAGCTGAAGCAGGGTGGGCAGATTTCTTCTATGTGGAAACTTCCAGCACAGAGAAGGGACAAAAGTGCAATAGTATCTGGACCCCCTGCATTCCATTTATAGAATACTTACATAAGCTGGCATTGCTACGCCCATTTGTAGCAGGTCAACTTCAAGTATTAATGGGCTCATCTAAGCTTAGCATACAACAACTTATTCTGTGAGTTGGGCATGTGATAGTCCTACCTATGTATGCCCCTTAAACATATGTGCTACAGCACTTATGCACACCTTTATAGAATAATATGTAGTGACACTTTTTTGTGCATAACTGCACATATTCAGTTACAGAACTGCCTTTCACATGGCCAAGTCCAAACTCCAACTCCACTGCCAACACTATTTCTACCAAGGCCTGATAAACTTGTGCATAGATACGTAAGTTTAAATGCACCCACTCCAGACATTTTATTTTTTAATTCTCTCTTTGTACATTGTAATAAAGCCACTAATCCTTAGTTCTTCAGGAAACATACTATTGGCATACCACCCTCGAAGGACCTTTGCTTCTAATAAAAAGCAATCAGAAACCAGCTACACATTTAGCTCAGTCAGCATTGATAGTATCTATTCTTGGTAACCAATGCACTCAAGGTGACTTCCCAAGATACCTCAACTTTACAGAAATCACATTGGATACCTTTTCTTCTGTGAGATATAAACCAGGCTGTTTAGTTCTGAAACCACAAGGGTCCTACACTTTAAGAAAATTAATTCTTTGTCGGAATCCTGGATGTATGCAGATTATGCTCTAGTCATATTCAAGTCTCATGAAAAATGACTTCCCATATCTTAACGAGTTCTGTGGGGTATTTCTCTATTCAAAATGCTTATTTATGAAGCAGCAAAACCTTTGAAGTAGGTAGTAGGAATTCTGTTAAACAGTCTCCATACCCTGAACAAGACAAACCTCAACATGTCTTTGTGATTCTGTCCTCCCCAGTTGTTAGTCTCCATTCATACAGAAATACAAAATCAAAGATAAGTCCTTTGTCCAAACTTTGTCTCTTGCTTAGGGGTCCAGGTCCCAGAATTCTCGGCCCAAACCGCCTTGTGGCTGTGAGCACTGCACTGCACCGCATCACGCTGCACCTCACCTCACCTGGCTTTTCCATTCACTCTGCCTCTTAGGAGCTTTTTTCAAGGGCGTCCAATCATTTCTCCCTTCTTATCACTCAGCCTATAGCTGGGCCTAACTCATTACTATCCCAATTAGAGTTCTTGCTGGGATCCTCCCTAAACTCTCCTAATATGGGTAATACTTCCTCTCGGAGCTAAATGAGATATTAGGCCTTTCCAAATATGAGCAGTTTCTTGTTAAATCTAATCTAATCTTCTATTTCTGCATGTATGTAGGCTCAAGGTGACTTACAGAGAGAGGCAGGGAGCGAAGGGGAAGAGACAAGGGGGAACATTTGGGCAGGAGAAGATCTGAGATGTTCAAGTGTCAAAGAGGTAGGTTTTCAGTTTTTTTCCCCTGACTCCAGTCTTCCAACTCATACTTCCCAAATATCTTCCAGCTAAGCTAGTTCTGCTCTAATTTTTCCTCCTCTTCCTGCGAGTCACAAACTCTAGCACCAAGCCTTATGAGAGTTGCAGATTCCTTCCTCTTAAAGGGAGTTTACCATTTCCTTTATTATAGTTTTAGCTGGCAATCAAGGAGCCAGAACTCCTCCCTGTAGCATCTTCATGACAGGGCCCAACCTGCAACTGTCATAATAAAAAGTGCTGTTTCACTTAAAGAAATAAATGCCTTTTCAAATTACCCCCTAACTGCGCATAGTTTTAAAGTCAGCAGTGCGAACTATGACTGATCCTTTTTATTCTTATAGTGTCCCACTGGGATGAAAGAGGAAGGGGATAAAAAAGAAAGCCAGTGGTAGAACAGAATATTACAACTTCAGGGAGTGGACGGGGTTATTTTAATGATTATTTTGGAAGCAATACAAAGAAACTGATCCCCACTATGGCGCCATAACTTGAGCCTTCCTTCTTGAGAGAACAGAGAATCTATTAAACTAAGCCATGATTAAAAAAAAAAAAAAAGATCAAACCAAAACATTAGACAGCTGCACTAAACACATCTGTTGATATTTCTAAACCACTTTTCATTTCCAGGCATGTGGATTGGGAGTCAGTGTTCAGCTCATTTGTATATGTTGTGTGCATGCCAGTGGTTGGGTGGAAAAGACATCTCATTCTGGAAGAAATCAAAGCAATTATGTTCACTAATTAAGCATAGAAATTCAATTAATTATACTTGGACTGCCAAATACATTCTTATAGCTGTATCGTTCAGTGGCAGCCGGCATCTGTAGCAGTCAGAGGATACAACTATTTAAAATTTTGGCTTCACTTATGGAAAGGAGAAAATGATGCAAACTGAAGGTGTCGAATGTATCCACCAGCCATTATCACATCATATTTAATCATTCTTAGCCATCGTCAAATATCAAAAGCCAAAGAAGCCCAAGATAATGGCCATTGACAGCTAAACCTTTTCATTGCTATTGGTTTTTACAGCGCTCTCCTCTCCACATATCAGTTCTACCACGTATCTACCACCATAGGACCTTTTTGGGACCCCTGAAGAAGACATTAGGTCGAAACGCTGACCGTGTTGGGTCCTGCGCTACCAGCGGACTAGGTCTATTAGGTTTTTATGTGAATCATTTCATTTTTATGTGGATTGTTTTATTGTATATTTGGAACTTTGTTTCTTTTCATTAAAGTTCTTTTCAGGACCATCGTCATTCCACAGTGTTTTCTTGGTTTCCATTGACAGCCAAAGTCACCATAATAATAACTGAACCTTCATTCTCTATGTTTCTATAACATAACCCCCTCCCCTCCTTTTACAAAGCCATGCTAGTGGCTGCCGCTGCGGTAATTGTCCTGAAGCCCATAGGGATTTAAATGGCTTAGGGGCTTTTGCCACATGGCAGCCAGTAGCATGGGTATGTAAAAAAGGGGGAAAAAAGAATAATTATATATATATAATATAAATACCGGTAGTTAACTTGGCTCTGTGTAATATTTAAGAACACATACTTAGACCATTTAAGGAAGAACTAGAAATTTATTTTGCCAAAACAAGTTTATTTATAAGATTATGCAGGCAATGCAGTAACTTTAGTTACAATTTAGGGATCTTTAAACAAGGGAAATGTGACACAAGATAAAATATTATTAGAGAAGCAGAAAGCTTAATTTAAACTGAATTGAAAGTAACTCACTATGATAAAGGCCCAGGAGGTCTGTTTGCAGAGGGTGGCTTGAGGAGATGAAGTCCTTGCTGATAGAAAGGTTCTTCAGTTGCAGATTAGCTGGGAGCACATGGAGTCTTGGATGTAGAGGAGAGATTCCAGCAAGGTGTGTTGTAGATGTCCAGCGGTGATCCAGAGGGAAAGAGCTTAGGTCAATCTCCACTTTTTATGGGCCATAGGAGCTTGTAATCAGGTCCAATCACCAAGTCAGGAATTCAGTTCAAATTTGTTTATGTTCTGAGTGGGTGATGTCATCTGGTTTGGCTCCCTAGCTGGGAAGAGTCTTGATTGGATTTTAATAGAGTTGTTATCTGGAAATGTCCAGTGGCTTTTGTCTTATCTCAAACTCTGATTGCTAAGTCCTGATAAGGTTTAAAGAGAGTCATCGTCTTGGAGCTTCAGGTAGACTGGGGTAGTTAACATTTCTGGTTTGTTGATTGTTGTGCATCTATTGGAAATTAATAGTTTGAGGAGATACTGCTGCAACACCCTGATATCCTTTGCTATTCACTGAATGGGTACTTAACTTCTTTTGTTTCAGGCTTGTAACAGTACTAGCTAGAGTTTTTCAGAAATCAGGTTAGGAAATACATTTTTAGTTCAGGCAATATTTTTATAACTGATAGATCCAGCAAAATTAACCATACTATGCTACATTTCTATTCTAAACCATGGTCAGTAGTCTTAGCCTTAGTAGTTTCAAGTTTATTAAAATATCTTATACCGCTCAATCAGACTTCTGAGCGGTATACAATAATAAAAATATTAAACATTATAGATTTACAAAAACAGGGTTAAGGACTAAACGACATGACAGAAAGGGAAAGTTGGTAGCCATCTTCAATTATCACCATGGTCTACAATCACAAGAATGTATTTGAAGAGCTTCTTACCCAGGGATCAGTAGCATGAAATGTTGCTACTATTTGGGTTTCTCCAAGGTACTTGTGACCTGGATTAGCCACTGTTGGAAACAGGAAACTGGACTAGACCACTGGTCTGACCCAGTATGCCTGTTCTTACATTCTTAGTTGACCAGAAAGAGCTTCCAGCATGTCTATAGGCTCTGCTAGTTTTAGTTTATCCTGTCTTTTGTGCTGGTTTGTGAATTCATTTTTGAAACCTCTAAGCCAAAGCAGGTCTAACAACCTTGTATACCAATCATCTGCCAGGTATGCAGCAAACACAGGGCTCCTTCCACAAAGCGGCGTTTCTGATTAGCGGTGCACTGAATGTGAAGAAACCCATTTAGTTCCCATAGAAGGTATGGTTCACTGGTAGAGCTGCTGCCTCTGCACCCAGAGTTTGTGAGATCAAATCCCAGCGCTGCTCCTTGTGACCCTGGGCAAGCCACTTAGGCCCAAATTCTGTAACTGGTGCCTAATGTTAGGCACCTATTATGGAGACGCCCATCTAAATTGAATAACAAGCTCAGTTAAGCTTTGTAATCAGCAATAATGGAGACTTATCAAGAAAGAGCGATTCTGTATCAAGGCGCCTCAAAAATTTAGGTGGCCTTCAAAAAAAATAGGCGCTGTGTATGTTAGGCGTGGGCGTGATTTTGTGTTAGGTGCCTTGTTACAGAATCGCTGCTCGTAAGTGTGCGTAAGCGCTCGCATGGCCGCCTAACTTGTAGTTGTTTCTAGAGCTGGCCTATTTAAGGGGCGCCTCCAAAACAGGTGCCGCTCAGCGCGATTCACTCAACGGCGCCCAATTGTACTTGAACCGCGCTGAACGGTGCCTATGGAGGCGTCTAACGTTTGGACCCTTCTTATAGAATTTGCCCTTTAATCCTCCAGCGCCACCACTTTGAATGCCAAAGCCATAAAAAAAGACCGCTCCTGCCCCGAAAGCCCACTAGACCACCAGGTAAGGCCAGGATGCCGGGGGGAAGGTGGGAGAGAGGCAGGGTGGGTCAGAGCCGGTCCAGAAGATATTCACGGTATTTTACCATTCGCGGTCCGGCTCTGCCCCTATCCCCCGTGAATCCGGAGGGAGAAGTGTATACAAGTTGCCATTCCCCTCATGCTCTGCACTGCTTTGTAAAAGGAGCCCATAGTGTTTATTTATATTTTACTAGTTTTTTAGCCTGTTACATTAACGGGTGCTAGAATAGATGTGTAGACTTAGGCATTTCTTTCTTTCTTTCTTTCTGTATGTGTGTCTTTCTCCCTGCCCCCCTTTCTTTCTGTCTTTTCTTTCTGTCTCTCCCCCCTGTCCAGCAGTAGCCCTTTTCTCTTCCTTTTACCTCTCCCTATCCAGCAGTACCCCTTCCCTGCTCCCCCTGTCCATCAGTAGCCCTTCTCCCTTCTTTTTACCTGCCAATATTCTCATTTCCCCTTTCACCTTTCCTATTTCCACCTTTTTCACCCCATCCAGCATCTTAGAGTACCTGTTGCATTGTTGGTGTTCCAGTGTCTCCTCTGCCTTTTATCTGGGCCGACTATTGTGGGCCAGGATTGCCAGGGGTGCCCTGTGGGACAGGCAGGGGCAAGGGTCAGCAGAAGTGGGGGAGTTCTGGGTGGCAGCGTGAGTTCACTCTGGTGCGGGGCCTCTGCCGGGCTGTGGGGAGCTGGTGTCTGCACTTCTAGCCACTTCCTCCAATTTCTCTAGAGTCCCTACTGATCTTCTGTCTCACTCCTCTCTGTGTGCAGCGCGCAGGCATTGCGTCGCGCGGCGGTGATGTCCAGGCCTCGCACTGCCACGTCTCTCCTGGGCCGCGATGGAGAGGGCAGGGGGTGCTGGTGGCCGGCAGCCACCGCTCCGCCCCGCCTATCGCCTCAAGCCGCAGCGGCCTCCTCCCAGCAGCCGCCGCTCCGCACTGCCTTTGCACTGCCTTTCGCCAAGAAACTTCGGCTGGTAGGGCCGTATTGTGAGGTGGAGAGCAGGGAGGCTTGTGTGGCGCACATGAGCACTCATGCCGCCACATCCTGACAGATCAGGGAACATGCGACGCGAGTGTGCATGCGCGCGTAGCGTTTTATTATTATAGATTTCTAGCCAGGGCTACAATACAACATAAAAAAAAAAAATCAAAACAAAACACCACCTCAATAAATCTGTGCTTTGTTTCACTAGAAATTGGATATTTCAATGTTCTCAGCTCAAGATTTATTGGGAAAGAGTTTGGAAAACCATTTCCTCTATGGTAATGATCCATGAGCCGCTAAATCTCAAAATTATTGTTTTAGGACAACAGGGCCTCATCCAACCCCTTTCGGAGCCCAATGCTCGCTTGCTTAACCATCAAAAATATTTTGCACTGTTGGAAGAATCTATCCAAAGTAGAGCTCATGGTATGGTGGAACACCGTATGTATTACTAACAAAACATCATTCCACTAGCACATTCCTCAAAATATGGAGCCCTGTTCAAACTTATTGTGCTTTAGACCAGTGTTCTTCAACTACCAGTCCATGGACCAGTGCCGATCAACAGAAAGTTCCTGCCGGTCCACAGGGCCAGCACGTGCATCAGGCCCAAAACAGTGTTCTTCAACCGCCGGTCCACGGTGCGATCGATGCGGCGTTATCTTCGAGCCAGCTCCCTCTTCCTAACTGATTCAGTGCACAAAGCCACGGGCAGTGGCTCCTACGGGTATCCTACGCCTGAACCGGAAGCCTTCTCTCTGACGTTGCAACGTCAGAGGGAAGGCTTCCAGAGGAGGCACGGGACGTGCAAGGTGCAATTAGTACTATTATGGGGGCGGGGTTTGGGGTAGAGATTGGGTAGAGATGGGCGGGATCTGGCCCATGACTTAGCCCAGTGTTCTTCAACCGCCGGTCCACGGTGCGATCGATGCGGCGTTATCTTCGAGCCAGCTCCCTCTTCCTAACTGATTCAGTGCACAAAGCCACGGGCAGTGGCTCCTACAGGCATCCTGCACCTGAACCGGAAGCCTTCTCTCTGACGTTGCAACGTCAGAGGGAAGGCTTCCAGAGGAGGCACGGGACGTGCAAGGTGCAATTAGTACTATTATGGGGGCGGGTCTGGGGTAGAGATTGGGTAGAGATGGGCGGGATCTGGCCCATGACTTAGCCCAGTATTCTTCAACCGCCGGTCCACGGACCAATGCCGGTCCACAGAATAATTCTTTTATTTCTGCCAGTCCATAGGTGTAAAAAGGTTGCAAAACACTGCTTTAGACCATTGACAGAGTTTCAGACTAGATTGCTATTCTTAACATATTTGCTAGTGATGCCTCTTGAAAGTTCTATTATATTTTAATATGATTGCTGTATACCATATGCCGATAATATATGTGCTGGTCCCCCATATTCATTTGCTATATACATTTTATGTAATTATATAGATATATATATACAATGACTTGTACATATGATTTATTTCTTGTTTTATTTAATATTTGTACATTTTGTTCATTTATCTTATAAAATTAATAAAAATATTTGCAAATTAAAAAAAAAAAAAAAAGAAATTGGATATTTTCAGCTTATGAGAAATTTATTTTATTCTAGATTTAATTTTATTTTATTCTAGGTTGTTATTTTTATAATAGACATAGTCCTTATTAAGTTGTAATAATGTGCGTATTTACATTACATTACAGATTTCTATTCCGCCATTACCTTTCGGTTCAAAGCGGATTACAAAAAGAGTTATGGGAGAAGGGTTACAAAGTTAGATCAGAGATCTTTTCCAAGAGAGGGATAAGTAGGATCAGGGGTTAGGGAGGGGATGGTAAGAAGGAGTATTCGTGGTATTAAGCTTTATTAAGAGATTTCTTGAAGTGTATAGTTTTTAATTTCCTTTCTGAACATCTTGTAGTCTGGGGTTGTTATCAATAGGTTGGAGATTTTGTTATCTCGTTTTGCTGCTTGAGTGGCTAGTAGGCCGTCGTATAGTTTTTTCCGTTTTACTTCTTTGATTGGAGGGTAAGTGAATGGGGGGTGCGTATATTGTTAATATTGTATTGTATGTATTGGAAGTGTATATTTGAAAATAATAAATATATTTTTTTTAAAAGAAAGAAATGTATCCATTCAATAACAAGATACTTATTGCTCGTGAGAATAAGGGCTCCTTTTACAAAGGTGCGCTAGCGGTTTTAGCGCGTGCTTTGCACATGCTAAAATGCCGTGCGCGCTGGCCGCTACCGCCTCCTTTAAAGCAGGCGGTAATTTTTCAGCTAGCGTGCACTATAGCGCGCTGTAATCTTGTGCGTGCGCTAAAAACGCTAGCACACCTTTGTAAAAATGTTTTCAACCGTTTCTTAAATTTGGTGAAATCAGTAATAAGGTGTATACTCGCTGGTAATTTGTTCCATAACAAAAGGCCAATAAATGTGAAGGCTGCATCTTTAGTATCTGAGTAATGCGCCTTGGTCAAAGAGGATATAACAGGCCGCAATGATTCCCAGTTGACATTTGCAGGGTATAAATATAAAAACCAATATGGTATGGTTCGGTTTGCCTCATGCTCAAAGATAATAAAGAACAATTTGGCTGATAAATCTGCAGTAGAGAATGACACGGTGACAAAATTCATCACCGTTCCCGTCCCCGCGGATAACCGCGGGAAATAATCCCATGTTATTTTCTAGTGTCTATTTCAACCTCAATCCTTCTACACCAGCATTCTTCAAAGCAAAGCTTGAGGGTCAGTGGTTGTGGCCATTCATACTCTGATTCTTATGGGAGCCAAGGATAATGAAGCCATTGTGACATCACTGATGTGATTGGCTCTTAGGCACTGGTGGAATGAGGCATTATGACATCACAATATCTGCACTGGATACCAGAGACTGTCATTCTGTAGTGTCTGTCTCAACTTCAATCCTTCTACACCATCATTCTTCAAAGCAAAGCTTGCGGGTCAGTGGTTGTGCCCAATTATACTCTGATTCTTCCCTTTAAAGAATGACATGAAGATGGTTTCCCGCGGTTATCCGCGGGGACGGGAACGGTAATGAATTTTGTCACCGTGTCATTCTCTAATCTGCAGCATCTCCTTCATATAAAACGGATCTTGACCGGAAAAAGCTTTGAACACAAGCAACAAGAACTTAAACCTAATCCTATACTGGACAGGAAGCCAATGGAACCCCTTCATTGACTATGTAACGCAGTCATACCGATTCAGCCCGACCAACTGTTGCACTGTCGCATGTTGTAGCATCTGCAGTGACAAACGAGACTCGTTGTGTGTAGGGCTACCGGATTTTCTATGCGCGGATGGCCTCCTGTCCGACGGCGATTTTGATATAAGCTTTTCAAAACCCAGACAAAGTGCTAGGTTTTGAAAAGCCGACAAGATTCCCAGACATGTCCTCAAAAAGAGAACATGCCGGAAAAATCCAGACATGTGGTAACCCTAGTTGTGCGTTTTACGTTGGTTTGGGTTTCCTGTACTTTGGATTCCCTCTCTTCTACTTATAGTATCTGCAGTACCATATGACTGAATGATGCCTAAATATACTGTAATCTGTTACAGTCGTGAAATTAAGAATCAATTTCTGTAGGAATAAAATGCTCTGGCAAATGAGTAGAGAGGAACAGGTAGATGTGAATCACTTGTTTACTCTTTCCAAAAATACAAGGACTAGGAAGCACACAGTGAAGCTACTAAGTAGTAAATTTAAAACGAATCTGAGAAAATATTTCATCACTCGACATTAATTAAACTCTGGCATTCGTTGGCAGTTAGCTTAGCAGGGGTTAAAAAAAGTTTGGCTAATTCCCTAACAAAAGTCCATAAGCCATTATTAAGATGGACTTTGGAAAATCCACTGCTTATTTCCAGGATAAGCAGCATAAAATCTGTTTTGCTCTTTTGGGATCTTGCCAGGTACTTCTGACCTGGATTAGCCATTGTTAGAAACAGAATACTGGACTTTTGATCTGTCTCAGTATGGCAACACTTATGTTCTTATGTGACTGAAGTAAGTGACTGAAGGTACGTTGCATTTTAACTTCACCCAAGGTGTGCAGTAATCTGTCATGAACAAATAGCTTGTCTTAGCTTAATACTTAATTAAAAGGGGAATCATGGCCTGTGAAAAGAGAAAGGAAATCCATATATTAACTGACAAACATAAACAAATAGCTGAATGTCTGAGGCTCTGAAATTCATCTCATCCACTTGCTGTCATGGTCAGAATTAATAATTAAAGCCTGCTTTGGAATTATTATGCCTGTTTTTGTTTTTTTAACACAGTTAATAAATCAAATGTATCCCCATCTTTCCTCTTGGGATAAACAGTATGAAGCTAATACATCAAAAGGCAAAAAGAGAAGCTTCTAGGAACCTATGCGCCCCTGCAATCAAATGAGAAACCTGGAATAAACCTTTTTGGAACTAAAATATTGTGACATGATGGAATAAAAGAAGGTGAAAAATGAACAACCAAACCAAAGCAGCACTAGGGGCTGTCACTAGCTCCCTAAGTCTATAAACTTGAGTGCAGTGTGGGTCCCTCACTGATCGCAGTGGCGGTTCAAGTGTCGATTAGCACTGGGGCGTGCAGCCATGGTGAACATGGTCCAAATATGGATGTGCAAGGATGTCTCAATCACCATCAGACAAAGACTGATCACTGCCATTGTGTTCCCAATCGCGACCTATGGCCACGAGACATAGGCACCCACGAAAGCAGGTAGATGAAAAATCGATGCCTTCGAGCTGTGGTGCTGGAGAAGACTTCGACGAATCCCATGGACAGCTAGGATCGCCCACAAAGATGTCCCCGGAAGGCAAGATTACCAGGCAGAAACTGACCTATTTTGGATATGTGATGAGGGCGGATTCACTAGAAAAGGAGGTGCTATGCGGAATGGTCAGTGGTAAAAGGAAGCAGGGGAGACCAAAGGCCCTTTGGCTGGATACCATTAAGAATGACACAGGAATGAACATCAGGCAATGGAAAGAAGCCGTGGAAAACAGGGAAGCATGGCGAGGAATGGCCTACAGATATCCAAGGGTCGGACACGACTGAATGGATAGTATTGTAGTAGCAGCAGTGTGCAAAGTTACATGTGCAAGTTATAGACTATTATAAAATTGACACAAATTGACTAATTTGCAGTTACACGCATAGCTGCCCTTTGGTATTTACAAATTGAGAGTGCAAAATTCCACAGTGTGCAACTACAAGTTGGTGTGGATTTGGGAGGGGGCATGCCTAGCACTTGATAAAAGGTATAGAAAACCTTTCATATGCTGAAAGATTGGAGAAACTGGGGCTCTTTTCCCTAGAAAAGCGGAGACTTAGAGGGGACATGATAGAGACTTACAAGATCATGAAGGGCATAGAGAAAGTGGAGAGGGACAGATTCTTCAAACTTTTGAAAACTACAAGAACGAGAGGGCATTCGGAAAAGTTAAGAGGGGACAGATTCAGAACCAATGCTAGGAAGTTCTTCTTTACCCAAAGGGTGGTGGACACCTGGAATGCACTTCCAGAGGGTGTGATAGGACAGAGTACGCTATTGGGTTTCAAGAAGGGATTACCGTATTTTCACGCATATAACGCGCGCGTTATACGTGTTTTTACAAACTGTGCATACCCTTGCGTGGTATACGCGTGAGCGCGTTGTACAAAATTTTTTTAACATAGTTCCCCCCCCCGACGTCCGATTCACCCCCCGCAGGACCGCTCGCACGCACCCGCACCTCCACCCCGAAGGACCGCCGACTCCCCGACACGATTGGGGCAAGAGGGAGCTCAAGCCCTCTTGCCCCCCGACTCCCCGACACGATCAGGGCAAAAAGGAGCCCAAGCCCTCTTGCCCCGCCGATTTCCCAACTCCCCAACAATATCGGGCCAGGAGGGAGCCCAATTCCTCCTGGCCCTGGCAACCCCCCCCGCTAGTTTTTCGGGCCGGGAGGGAGCCCAAACCCTCCTGGCCACGGCGACCCCCTAACCTCACCCCGCACTACATTACGGGCAGGAGGGATCCCAGGCCCTCCTGCCCTCGACGCAAACCCCCCTCCCCCCAATGACCGCCCCCCCAAGAACCTCCGACCGCCCCCCCCAGCTGACCCACGACCCCCCTGGCCGACTCCCACGACCATGTGCCCAAGGCCCCACCCCCAGGAGGGACCTAAGGCTCCCGGGCCTATTCTGATTGGCCCAGGCACATTAGGCCCCACCAGTAGGCGGAGCTTTGGGACGGATGGGCCAATCCGGCCTCATTCCGTCGTTGGCTGCCTGCCGGACAGGCGGGTTTGGCTCCTGTCTGTCCGGCCAACTACAGAAAGGTACGGGGAAGGGGGGTGGGGGTGTCTTGGGGGTCGGCCAGGGGGGTCGCGGGTTGGCTGGCGGGGCGGTCGGAGGTTCTTGGGAGGGCGGTTGTTGGGGGGAGGGGGGTTTGCGTCGATGGCAGGAGGGCCTGGGATCCCTCCTGCCCGTAATGTAGTGCGGGGTGGGGGTAGGGGGTCGCTGTGGCCAGGAGGATTTGGGCTCCCTCCTTGCCCGAACAACTAGGGGGGGGTCGCCAGGGCCAGGAGGACTTGGGCTCCCTCCTGGCCCGATATTGTCGGGGAGTTGGGGAGTCGGCGGGGCAAGAGGGCTTGGGCTCCCTTTTGCCCCGATCGTGTCGGGGAGTCGGGGGGGGGGGCAAGAGGGCTTGAGCTCCCTCTTGCCCCGATCGTGTCGGGGGTGCCACGGTTGGCTGGGGCAAGAGGGCTTGAGCTCCCTCTTGCCCCGATCGTGTCGGGGAGTCAGCAGGGCAAGAAGGGAAGCAGCAGGACACCAGTAGGAGCTTCTACATGATGGGAGGGGTCGGGAGGCTGTGGGGGTGCAAGCGGTCCTTCAGGGTGGGGGTGCGTGTGAGCGGTCCTTCGGGGTGGGGGTGCGAGCGGTCCTGCGGGGGGGGATGAATCGGACGTCGTGGGGGGGCATCAGGCTTTCAGGGTGGGGACAGGACTTCAAGGGGGAGAGGAGAGTCGGGGCGGGCGAAAGAAGAGTCGGGGTGACCAGAGGAGAGTCGGGGCGGGCGACTGGAGAGTCTGGCAGCATGCGCGGTATACGGGTGTGCGCGGTATACAAAAATTTCTGTACATAAATTTGTGTTTCCCGCGCGCTATACCCGTGTGCGCGTTTTACACGGGTGCGCGTTATCTACATGAAAATACGGTAGATGATTTCCTGAAGGAAAAGGGGATAGAAGGGTATAGATCAGTGGTTCCCAAACCTGTCCTGGGGGACCCCCAGCCAGTCAGGTTTTCAAGATATCCCTAATGAATATGCATGAGAGAGATTTGCATATAATGGAAGTGACAGGTATGCAAATCTCTCTCATGCATATTCATTAGGAATATCTTGAAAACCTGACTGGCTGGGGGTCCCCCAGGACAGGTTTGGGAACCACTGGTATAGATAGAGGATTATACAGGTCCTGGACCTGATGGGCCGCCGCGTGAGTGGAGTGCTGGGCACGATGGACCTCCGGTCTGACTCAGCAGAGGCACTGCTTATGTTCTTAGGTGCATAACTGCTAGTATTATTTAACTTGTATGCATAAGTGCTCACCCATGCCCCTCCCCCTTGCAGTTACTCATAAAGAAACTCCAGAAAGTCTCCTGGTAAAGCAGATTATCTTTTACTGTATTTTCTTCCTGGCCAGAATGGGTGTCTAAATTGCATCAGAATGTCAAAGTAGACATACAGAGTTCAGTACATTAATTCGTTATATAGTTAGTTCAAACATTTCTTAGTCCCTCCTGCCTACCCGCTCATTGGATGGAGCAACAGCAGTTCACAACCTATCAGATGCTTCCTTTGTTACTTCCGTTTTCCCTGCCCGTTGACTTATCCCGTTACTCTTATTCTTCAGACCTCCAACCCTATTTACAATTACCCATATTTGGGCACTTACTCTTCCCCGCACGTGCTCACCCCTCGTCCTTAGTCCTTAGACTGGTCACTCGAACAAAAGCCTTTTTGGTTAATTATGATGAGACATCAGATTCTATGGTCATTGTATTCATACAGTTACAAAAACTATCCCAGGAATGCCTTCCTCCCTGTTCCTGATTCAGCAACATTAAGAGTATTAAGACAAGTTCCCTCTACTGGGATTAATAGGTTATTACACTCTGCAACAATTAACATTATCCATTTGTTATCTCAGATCTATTAGTAATTCACCTTATATTTTATGTTATGTCTTATTTCACTTCTCACATGCCTCTAGCCCCGCCCCTGACTCATCTTTGTTTTCTGACCTCTGGGCCGTGTCTGAAAGATCTCTGAGCATGTGCAGATGCATGTGACATCATCTGCGCATGCTCAGAGGCCCTCCAGATGCGGCCGGGAGGTTGGGGCATTCCAAAACCTGGTCAAACTACCAGGTTTTGGAAAGTCTGTCCAGGCACTCAGACAGTCCTCTAAAAAGAGGACATTTTTGGGTTTTCCCGGACATCTGGTAACCCTATGCCATGGAAACCTGCGGCAGCAATTTTTTTTTCCTATGGACACTGACAGAAGCATAAAAGGATCGCTCCTGCCCCGCCTTACCGCTGGACCACAAGGGACCTAAGGTAGGCCTGCAGGGGGACAGGGAGAAGAGGGTAGGGGTTGAGCTGGTTAGTTAGTTGCAGAGACCGTCCTTCGGTGATCGTTTTTGCACAGGCTTTTTTGTTTGCGGTTATATTTGATACCTTATCAACCTGGGACCCCTGATGAAGGCGTGTTAACCGAAACACGGACCGTCTCGGGTCCTTTGGTTTGTTCTAAGTTGGTAATGCTAACCGCACTCAATTATTTGATATAATAAATTTAGCCTGCATCTTTGTACGTTTGTCTGCAGTTTTTCTTGTTTTTCCCCTTGTATTTTTTACTGCAGACTTTGTTGGTTTTCCTTTTGTTGTTTGTTCCCCGTACCACTGGACCACCAGGGCAGTACTGGAGGCCCACAGTAGGTCCGGGAGAGGGAGAGGCTATGTTTGGGTTTACACTTCTCCCTCCGTATTTGTGGTTTCAGCATTCGCGGTTTTTGATTATTCACGGTTTTTAGCTTGCTGGCTCCTCCCCCCAAATGACATCAGCTTGCATAGAGAAATCGCCGATTCCCGGCACTTTCTTCACCGTGTTTTGCCTCTCCTTCAGGAACAGGGCCAGGTCTCCCACCGTGTTATTTGCAGTTTCACCATATTCATGATGGTTTTTAATAGAAAACCGCGAATAGCATATGAAAAAGTTATTTGCGGTTTTTCTGTATTTGCGGTTCTGTTAATCCCCTATCACAGCGAATACGGAGGGAGAAGTGTATACAGTACCTCAAGCCTCTGGCTGAGCTGCTTAGGTCAATGGACACAGAATTCTATATCTATGCTGATAATGTGCAACTATTCATTCCCACTGAACCAGATCTACCTATAGCTTTGTGTACACTGACTGCCTGTCTAACCGCAACTCAGGAATGGACAAACAACGTACTCTGGCTGAACCCAAGCAAAACAGAGAAGTTGTTTGATATATATTTTTGTTATCTAATTGTTGTTATTGTATGGGTTTGAGTTTTGCTGCAATCTTCCATGTCTAAGTAAAATCGATGGATGATCAGATTGTAGTAGGAATTTTTACAAGGCTGCATTGTGCATTAATATTTTGAACAATGTATTGTGGCTAAAGAAATTGGGGGGTGGGAGGGGGAGTGATTATTGGTTCAATGATTATTGATTCAGTGATTATTGGTTACTTGCAGTTTATTCTCCTAATCTGTCCCCATGATATAATTCTAATTTCTTTCTCTTTTTTTTGTATTACCTGTGCTTAGATCACATCACTTGTGGACTAAATAATTAATAATGATTCCTTATATTTTGTTTTTCTATCATAATGGCTGGTGTTGGCCGACCTAGAGTAGTATATTTTATTTCTAATCTGTATTATATTAGATTGACTTGTTTATATTTGAAAATTTAAATAAA
The DNA here is from genome assembly GCF_902459505.1 of Geotrypetes seraphini. Classification (NCBI taxonomy): domain Eukaryota; kingdom Metazoa; phylum Chordata; class Amphibia; order Gymnophiona; family Dermophiidae; genus Geotrypetes; species Geotrypetes seraphini. The sequence continues at coordinate 20,817,545 of NC_047098.1, forward strand.
TAAAAAATATTTTGAACAATGTGTTTTGATTCTTTATTATATATTGGTGTGTTATAACATTGGGTGTAGGTTTTGTATACTAAAAGCATGAGTTAACCAACATCACATTTTATCTGTGTTTCTATCACTTTAAATGATGTCAGTACATATAATAAGCATCGTTCACTTACCGGTACTTATTTCACCGGGAAGCTGAGGGCACACCAGCCATTGTCCTAAGTCTTCCTTCCCTTTCCTGTTGCTACAAACCTCTTGGGTTCTCTTAGCAAAAGTGTCAGGGAACTACCAGCACAAAGCTTTTATTTCCAGCTGTTAAGATGAAGCCAGGCATGTCAGCCATGCTAATTACTCTTAATTACGATAAAGGCCATGCTATCAATTACTGAAAAATTAGCTACCTTCAACTGGTTGGGGGTTTCTCAGCTCCACGGGAAGAGGGCAGCAATGGAAAGGAGAGATCAAAGGACAGCTTTTTTCTGTCACCACCCCCCTCCCCCCCAGTGCTCTCCAACACTCTTGACTTTTCCAGTTTGAAAAATGAAAGAAGATGTCTTCTGTGAAACTATTTTTCCTCGCTGAGGACCTAAAAATAAACTCAACTCTGAAAATAGCCATATTTCCACAGCTCTGTGCTCCAGCCGTGAATAGGCCGATGTTGGCACCTGTTTCACAGGATGCTCAGTGTCACAGGTGACCAGGGCTGGCTTTAACCACTAGCCAATCTAGGCGACCAAGATGATAAAGGGGATGGTACTCCTCTCATATGAGGAAAGACTAAAACGGTTAGGGCTCTTCAGTTTGGAAAAGAGACGGCTGAGGGGAGATAGGATTGAAGTCTACAAAATCCTGAGTGGAGTAGAACGGGTACAAGTGGATCGATTTTTCTCTCCATCAAAAATTACAAAGACTAGGGGACGCCCGATAAAGTTACAGGGAGCTACTTTTAAAACTAATAGGAGGAATTTTTTTTCACTCAGAGAATAGTTAAGCTCTGGAACACATTGCCAGAGGTTGTGGTAAGAGCGGATAGTGTAGCTGGTTTTAAGAAAAGTTTAGACAAGTTCCTGGAGGAAAAGTCCATAGTCTGTCATTGAGAAAGACATGGGGGAAGCCACTGCTTGCCCTGGATTGGTAGCATGGAATATTGCTGCTCCTTGGTTTTTGGCCAGGTACTTGTGACCTGGATTGACCACCATGGCAACGGGCTACTGTGCTTGATGGACCATTAGTCTGACCCAATAAGGCTATTCTTATGTTTTTATGTTCTTATGCATTTAAAGTTCTGGAAGCAGCCAGAATCCATGATGCATAGACCTTAAGAAACATCAGAATTCACACTGCAGGTTTCTTTTTTAGTGTATGTAAACATTTGTGAGTAGTTTCCAAATCACTATTTACCATGGTAGCTTTAGACGTACAAGGTTTATGTTTTTAAAAGTTTGTTCTTTGTCAGCATGTAAGGCAGCCTGACAAGATGGGGGCTAATTCGGTGTTTATCTAAGATCTCACACTACTAAGTTCTCTCTGGAGTCTTGTAATGAGGAGAGGAGGGAGAGTGTCATGATTTAGGAATTCTTGCCTTGTGTACAGTATTGCAGTGCCTCGGTCTGAGTTTAGAAAAACAGACAGGTCGATATTCAGCTGGTGGTGGTGTGTGTTTTTAAAAAAAATGCTAAGCATCACTGCTAATCAGACCCAAATAGTCAGTGCTGGGCAGTATCCAGGCACTGGCGCTGAATATTGCCACCTAGAGGTTATGTGGGCATAGTCAATATTCAGTGCTGTACCTGCATAGTTAGCCGGGCAAGGTAAGGACAGCTATGTAAGGGGTCCTACTTGCCCAGCTGACTATGCAGTACCAGCACTGAATATTGGCGGTGGCCTCATCATTTACAGATCTGCCCCAACTCTGCTCCCAGATTACCTGGATTCTGCCAGGGTGCACTGTTAAATACTGCTGAATATTGGTGGACATCCCGCTGACAGTGATCTTTGTCTTCAGAAGACACATGAAGTGAACTCTAAAATCACATAGAAACAGCTTATCCATGCCTTCTACAATCCCTCTATAAACTTAGGGCTCCTTTTACGAAAGGCGCGTTAGGCCCTTAATGCGTGGAATAGCGTGCGCTAAAATGCCGCGGGCGCTAGCCGCTACCGCCTCCTCTTAGGCAGGCGGTAGTTTTTCGGCTAGCATGCGCCAATCCGGTGTGCGAGCTAAAAACACTAGCACACCTTCGTGAAAGGAGCCCTTAGAGCAGGGGTCTCAAAGTCCCTCCTTGAGGGCCGCAATCCAGTCGGGTTTTCAGGATTTCCCCAATGAATATGCATGAGATCTATGTGCATGCACTGCTTTCGATGCATATTCATTGGGGAAATCCTGAAAACCCGAATGGATTGCGGCCCTCAAGGAGGGACTTTGAGATCCCTGCCTTAGAGATTCTATGTACTTGTCTCACTTTCTTGAATTCGGATCCTTTTTCCATCTCTACCGCCTCCACTGGGAGGCCGCTCCACAAATTCACCACCATTTCTGTGAAGAAGTATTTCTTCAAGTTACTCCTGACGCTGCCTCCTTTCATCTTCATCCTATGAGCTTCTAGGATTACCATATGGCTCCCGAAAAAGGAGGATGGATTCAGACATCCGGGCTTTACTTCCATGGCTTTAACTGGAAGTAAAACCTGGATGTCTCAATCTGTCTTCCTTTTTCTGGAGCCATATGGTAAACCTAAGAGCTTCCTTTTAATTGAAAGAGACTTTCCTCCTGTGCATTCATGCCATGGAGGTATTTAAACATCTCAGTCATATCTTTCCTCTTCTACGAGCCATGCTTCCAAAGTATAGAAACCTTATAAGTCTGTACCCATATGCTTTCTGATGAAGACCACTGACCATTTAAGCAGATGCCTTCTTCACCAACTCCATCCTGTTTATATCTTTTTGAAGGTGCAGGCTCCAGAATTGTATACAATATTCTAAATGAGGTCTCACCAGTCTTATACAAAGGATATTCAAGTTTCAAGTTTCTTGGTGCTTGATATTAGAGAATGACCGGGTGAGAAAATTCATCACCGTCCCCGTCCCCGCGGATAACCGCGGGAAATAATCCCATGTCATTTTCTAGTGTCTATCTCAACCTCAGTCCTTCTACACCAGCATTCTTCAAAGCAAAGCTTGCGGGTCAGTGGTTGTGGCCATTCATACTCTGATTCTTATAGGAGCCAAGGATAATGAAGCCATTGTGACATCACTGATGTGATTGGCTCTTAGGCACTGGTGGAATGAGGCATTATGACATCACAATATCTGCTCTGGATACCAGAGACTGTCATTCTGTAGTGTCTATTTCAACCTCAGTCCTTCTACACCAGCATTCTTCAAAGCAAAGCTTGCGGGTCAGTGGTTGTGGCCATTTATACTCTGATTCTTCCCTCTCTCCTTAAAGAATGACATGAAGATGGTTTTCCGCGGTTATCCGCAGGGACGGGAACGGTGATGAATTTTGTCACCGTGTCATTCTCTACTTGAAATACCGCTTATAACAACCTAAGCGGTTTACATTAAAACATAGTTTAAAAAGAAATACGTATTTACATGGGAGGATAACACAAATTCTTTTAATATAGAGGGTGAGACTTCACACCCAATCATCTTTCTAGCTTTCACCACCATTTTTTAAATTTATTTATTCAATTTTCTATACCGTTCTCCCAGGGGAGCTCGAACGGTTTACATGAATTTATTCAGGTACTCAAGCATTGGTCCCTTTCTGTCCCGATGGGTTCACAATCTATCTAATGTACTTGGGGCAAGTCTGACAAAGGTGGCAAAACGAAGTTTACAAAGCATGGTAAAAATAAAATATGACAAAACATGGTATGGTCAGACAGCATGGTGAGCATAGTTCAGCAAAACATGGCACGGTAAACATGGTATTACAAAGCATGACTAACATAGCATAACATGACTAGCAAAAATGGTTAGGTAAGCATGAATGATGAAACATAGCATGAAAGACATGGAACGGCAAACATTGTGTGACAAACATGGTATGAGAGATCATAGCAGGGCCAACATAGTATGGTAAATATGGTGTATAGTAGGACAAGGATGGTGAACAGTGTGACAGAGTGTGGTAGAACATTGGATGATAAAAAACATGGCATGGTCAGACAAAGGATGAAGCACATCAACGTTTGAGGTGTGAGACAGTGGAAAATTGGGCTTTTTGTTAGAAGGTCCGGGAAATTTGGGTTGGCGCACTCTCATAGAGGATCAGGGGAAGAGGTGAGTTTTTATTGCATTCTTGAAGTTCAGTAGACTTTCTATCGATCTTATGTGGGTATGCAGGTTGTTCCAGAAACACAGTAGGTAGTGTGAGCAAGATTTTTATCAAAGAAACAATAAACCCCAATGGTTCACCGCGGAGATCTCGCACCTCACTAAGGAGAAGAAAAAAGCGTTTCTCTCCTACAAGCGCAATGAGAAACGAGAGGCAAAGGTAGAATATAGGTCTACAGCGGTCAAAATGGCAGTTAGGGAGGCAAAACTTTGAGTGGAAGAAATTCTGGCAAAAAACATTAAAAAGGGGGACAAATCCTTCTTCAGGTATATTAGTGATAGAAAAAGGAATACAGGCGGGATAGTATGCCTTAGAAGACCGGACGGAAGTTATGTGGAAGCAGATTCCGATAAAGCCGAACTACTGAATTAATACTTCTGCTCAGTCTTCACCTGTGAGGCACCGGGACACGGTCCGCAGTTGAAGGCAACACAAAGCACAGAAGACCCGTTTCAGAATTTTGAGTTCACACCAGGTGAAGTTTACAGTGAACTGGCAAGACTCAAGGTGAACAAAGCCATGGGACCAGACAATTTGCACCCAAGAGTGCTCAGAGAATTGAGCGATGTCCTGGCGAAACCGTTGGCTGAGCTATTCAATCTCTCCCTAAGTAAGGGGAAAGTTCCCCTGGACTGGAAATTAGCTAATGTCGTTCTTCTGCATAAAAAGGGTTGCAGGGCAGAGGCTGCGAATTATAGACCGGTGAGTCTCACATCAATAGTGTGCAAACTCATGGAAACACTAATTAAAAGCAAATTGGACACGATCTTGAATGAAGGGAATCTTCGGGATCCCAGTCAGCATGGATTCACCAAGGGTAGGTCCTGCCAATCCAATCTCATCAGCTTCTTTGACTGGGTAACAAGAAAGTTGGACTTGGGAGAGCCTTTGGACGTCGTGTACCTGGACTTCAGTAAAGCTTTTGACAGTGTCCCACACCGCAGGCTGCTAAGCAAGATGGAATCGATGGGGTTAGGAGAGACACTAACTGCATGGGTCAATGATTGGCTGAGTGGCAGACTTCAGAGGGTGGTGGTTAATGGTACCCTCTCTAAAACATCGGAGGTGACCAGTGGAATGCTGCAGGGCTCGGTCCTGGGTCCACTCCTTTTCAACATATTCATAGGGGATCTGACTCAAGGGCTTCAAGGTAAAATAACACTATTCGCCGATGACGCCAAACTATGTAATATAGTAAGTGAATGCAGTTTACAGACCTGCTTACATTGGAAAGTTGGTCCTCAACCTGGCAGCTAGGCTTCAATGCTAAGAAATGTAAGGTCATGTACCTCGGAAGCGGAAATCCATGCAGGACGTACTTCTTGAACGGAGAAACTTTAACTAGGACTTCAGCAGAACGAGATTTAGGAGTAATCATCAGTGCAGACATGAAAACTGCCAATCAAGTGGAGAAGGCTTCATCTAAGGCAAGGCAGATATTGGGTTGCATCAATAGAAGTTTCGTCAGCCGAAAGCCTGAAGTCATAATGCCGTTGTACAGGGCCATGGTGAGACCTCATCTGGAGTACTGTGTGCAATTCTGGAGGCCACATTACAGTAAAGATGTGCGCAGAATTGAATCGGTTCAGCGGACGGCCACCAGGATGATCTCGGGGCTCAAGGGTTTCTCGTACGAAGAGAGACTGAACAAATTGCAGCTCTACACTCTCGAGGAACATAGGGAGAGGGGAGACATGATTGAAACATTTAAGTACCTCAAGGGACGTGTCGAAGTGGAAGATGATATTTTCTTTCTCAAGGGACCCTCGGCCACAAGAGGGCACCCGCTCAAACTCAGGGGCGGAAAATTTCATGGCGACACCAGAAAGTATTTCTTCACAGAGAGAGTGGTTGATCATTGGAACAAGCTTCCAGTGCAGGTGATCGAGGCAGACAGCGTGCCAGACTTTAAGAATAAATGGGATACCCATGTGGGATCCCTACGAGGGTCAAGATAAGGAAATTGGGTCATTAAGGCATAGACAGGGGGTGGGTAAGCAGAGTGGGCAGACTTGATGGGCTGTAGCCCTTTTCTGCCGTCATCTTCTATGTTTCTGTGTTTCTATGTGTTCTCAAGGCGGAGGGCGCATCCTGAGGGAGTGCGTATTCGCTTTTCTTCTTGCAAGTGTAGCAGTCGTGTCGGGGCATAGGGTAGAAGTTTGGAGGCCATATAAGCCGGTACCGTGTCATGGAAGAGTTTGGAAGCCTTTGAATGTACATCATTTGTCAGTTGGCAGCAAGTGGACAGCACACAACACTGGGGTGATCGGATCTCATATATGGAGGCTCTTCAAGAGTAGGTGGTGGCATTTTGTGCTTGTTGTAGTTGATGAAGGTTTTTTGTAGTGAAGCCATTTAGAAGCATGATGCAGTAGTCCATATGGGAGAGGACAAAGATATAGAGTAGCTGGGAAAAGTCCAGTTCCGAGAAGTATCGCCTGATTTTTTTTTGTAGCTGTCGGAGGTGGTAGAACGAGGCAGAAACTACCTGTTTGGCCACTTTAAGATCCTCACATATAATCACACAAAAGTACTTCACCCTCTAAACTGTACCATTTCCTTTGGTTTTTGCAGCCTAAATGTTTGACCTTGCATTTCTTAGCATTAAATCCTAGCTGCTAAATTCTGGACCATTCTTAAAGCTTTGCCAGGTCGATTCTCATGCTATCCACTTTCGGGGTGTCTACCATACTGCAGAGAGGTAAATCACGGCCCTTCCCACAATATCACTATTAATTAGTTGGTGAAATTTTTATTCAAAATCAAGGGAATAACACACTCTAAATGACTTCATCAAGGGGTAATAAAATAAGCAGCATTGGTAGGAAGCACTCTTCAGAAAATATGTAAATCTAGTTTACCAGAGTGATTGCTGGAAGAACTTGGCTGGAGGATTACTGGTACTTCATTTCATTAACTGATCTTAGTAATATTTCACCCACTTGTTTTAAACAGCGACACGGTTGGTTTACCCGAACTGTAACAATTGACAGCAGTTTTGCCTTCTCTGTTGTGTTTTTTTTAGATCACTCCACTTATGTCTGTTTCTTTGTTGGCTCTCCATTTTTTTTTTTTTTTCATTTTCATTTTCCTCTTTGTCTTTATCCTTTAAGCCCGAACCCGAACCCGTCATTCATTATAGCCAGTAAAGTCTGTCATTATAAGGCTGCATCATGAGAGTCACATTTGCTCTTTCAGCGACCAGAGTGCTTCTTTATAAAGGTCATTATCCCCGTTGTCAGCCAATTCATTGACGTGCAAAAATTCCCATAGGGAAAAAATTCCGGGACATGGGGTCATGATGATAATATGAAGTTGGAAGGAGGCTTTGAGAAAACACATCTTTACCGGGAGGGTAGGAAACACCAGGAACAGCCAACAACAGAGGGAATAAAGACCAAACTGAGACTGCTTGGGACAGACAGAGGGCAGCTGTTAGAAGAGGAATGAGGAAAGATAAGTTTCAAAAAAGGAGTGGCCCAGATTTCGGGATAGACAACTGCCTCCAGCACTGAATTTTAATAGGCACCAGGCAATGGCGTAGTAATTTCCGTGTGTTGCAGCATTTTCCTCCCACCCCACTTCCCTGTGCAGTATTTTCCTCCCCCCATACCTTCCTCCTGAACTCCATGTTAAAATGCTTTCCGGGTTTGGCTGCCGCGGCCTGCAGCCACCGACAGGCGCCGCGGCCAGCAGCCGCCGTGGCCGACATCCGACTCGGGCCACTGCGGTCGACATCCGCCTCGGGGGGGGAGGAAGAGAGAGAGCGGAGAGAGTACGGTGCGCAAGGGAACGACGGCAGCGGGGCGGCCAACTTACAGGAAGGGAGCTGCATCTTTCAACAGGGAGCAGGCCAGACCGTAAGCCGCGCATGCGCACTTCCTATGGGTTGCTACAGCTCACGGAAAACCGGCGCACGCATAGGATGTGCGCATGCGCGGCCTAGCGTTTTATTATATTAGATAAGCAAACGGTTGATAAACTATTTTCTAATATGGACATTCCTCTGATGTCCATATCTCTCTTTGTCCCTCTTCATAATTTGGGGTGTTTCAGTTTGTAAAATGGATGTTTATTCTGGCTGTTTCCAGCAAGTGGACATCCGTCTCACATGTAATTTAGAACAGGCTGTATCCTGTGCGGGTTGGAATTCTTTTGTGACATATTGACCGGGATGTTCACATTCTGAGTTGGACATCCTTTCCAAAATGCCTCTCCTCATAGACATTTATCCACATTTACATGCTCGAATGATGCATAAGTGCAGGTGCCCAATTATAAAATGACCCTTCACAGCTCGAGTAATAACTACAGAATATGCTCTTAATGAAACAAGTTGCTCACCGACTGGGCTTCTCAGGAGGATTACAAGCCTCTGTCACTCGCTACAGCAGCATCCGATAACAGTTTTTATTCTGGTTATTTACCATCTCGTTCTCTTTCCTTTTGCTTAGCTTTCAAGTGGCAGCCAAGGAGCACAGATTGCGTTTTTACAGAGGGAATTGAGGTTCATAATTGAAACTGTAAATTCTCTTTTTATCAGAAAGAAACACAAGCTCCTGGAAAGCTTGACTTTCTGCGGGTTTTTTTTTTTTTTTTTCTTTCCCCCTGCGGCACATCATCAAGCCAATTTTTCATCGGCGGACCAGAATCTGCAACATTAACTGAGCGGCCAGGAAGCAGAAGGGAGACAGAGCTGGAAAAGCTGCAGTAATTGTAACAGTGCGGACCCATTTGATAACTGTCTCCAAAACCTACTGAAAGGAAACATGAAAGCTGGTTACGTAGGATACTGTATTTTATTTTAGTTTATACTTGTAAGTCATGTGCTGCAAATTATGCATATATAGGGTGCATATGTGCATATATAGGATGAAAACATATGCATATATAGGGTGCATGCTATCCATATATAGGGTGCTATGCATATATAGGGTGAAAACAAAGCTTAAAATGAAACAACAAAAAGTAACATAGTGACATTGTAACTTAATGACAGCAAATACAGACCAAATAACTTTCCAGTCTGCCCAGTAAAGTAGATATGATATCCAGCATCTGCTTTCTTTTCCCCCAGGTCTCCAGTGTCTTTCATTCCCTATGTTTCTTGCCCAACATATCTCTTCCATCCCTCCCAAGTTGTCCAGGATCTCTATTTTTCCCTACCCTCCCTCCCAGGTGTCCAGCATCCCTCCTTCTTCCCTCCTTCCTGCCACTGCTTCTCTATATTTCTCCCTCCCCTCCCACTTGAGCCAGTTCAGTTCAAAAAGTAAAAGCAACCTGATTTGGGAGTTGGGGGGGGGGGGCTTTTTAACATTGCATGTGATCATGGCCTTCTGGATACTGGCCCCCTCTGACACGCCTCCTGCAAAGGGAGAAGATTTGTGAGGCCTTGAGCATGTTCATGAGTGCTCCAAGGCCTGTCACCACAAAAGCACTGTACATGTTAGCTGTGCTGATGCAACACTGCTGCCCCTGGAAGTCTGATGCTTAGTCTGCCTTGTGTCAGGGCACGTCTTGTTCTCAGTGAATATGAATGATGGGATCAATGTGAAAAGATGGGATTTCCAAGGTATGAAGATGTATTGCATCCATAATCACTGTGGCTATCCTGATGACCAAAGCGCCCTAAGAATGAGCATGGGATGTCATGCTTTATGGTATATCATAGCCCCAATATATAAGGAATTATAAACCTTATATACATAACCTTTTTCATTTACTAAACCTCTCAAGTCATATGATCCTCAGCGAGGCCACCTCCCCACTCAATAAATCTTCATAGTAGGTGGCTTTACACCTCCTCTCGTCATCGGATCCTTATATTTTCTTATACTCTTGTTCTTTTATAATTTTATGCTTTTTAACTTAAATATTTCATAAATATTGGCTAAAATAAGTTTACTTAGCTTTAGATCAGCTCAATTTCTGGTCTCAGTTCACAGAACGGGGGATAACCGACATGTTTCACCCATGTGTTCTAATTCTGGAGAGGAAAATGGTCTGTTCGGAATGGAGTGATAGTTAATGGGAGAGATAACCTTGAAAAAACCACATTAGAACACATGGGTGAAACATGTCGGTTATCCCCCATTCTGTGAACTGAGACCAGAAATTGAGCTGATCTAAAGCTATGTAAACTTATTCTAGCCAATATTTATGAAATATTTAAGTTAAAAACTTTTTAACTTAAATATTTAATAAAAAGCATAAAATTATAAAAGAACAAGAGTATAAGAAAATATAAGGATCCGATGATGAGAGGAGGTGTAAAGCCACCTACTATGAGGATTTATTGAGTGGGGAGGTGGCCTCGCTGAGGATCATATGACTTGAGAGGTTTAATAAATGAAAAAGGTTATGTATATAAGGTTTGTAATTCCTTATATATTGGGGCTATAATTTATTATTGCCTTTTTCTCTAAGAAGTTATATGAGTTTGGTGCTTTTGTGTCTAATGCTTTACGGTATATGCACAGGGTTACCACTAGACATCCGGAGTTTCCTGGACGTGATCTCCTTTTGAGGACATGTCCGGACAGCTATTCAAAACTCGGCATTTTGTCTGGGTTTTAAAAAGCTGTGTCAGGCAGGGAGGAAGTCCGCGCATGCATGGACTTCCTCCCGGCTCGACACGAGCTGGCAGCGGGGGTGGGGGATGGCCGTAACTAGACGGGGCTAGGGGTTCCGGATTTTCCAAAAGGAAAATCTGGCAACCCTATATATGCATTACTTACCCACTGGATTGTGCAAGACTCTGGATCAGTTACAGAGATAAAGAGGGGCATTTTCGATATGATGTCCAAATCCGAGTTTGGATATTTTGCAGAACACGCACAAAAATCCAGTAACAAACATGACCATTTTTTAAAACAGAAAAACATCTGTTTTCTTGTTATGAAAATGGTCATTTCTCAGCTGTGCTTGTCCTCAGCGTGCCTATCATTTGAACTATTAAAAAAAAAATGTCCACAAGAAAGACACACAAAGCCAGCCATTGGGATGTAGAAGGGGCCAGCATTTTTAGTAGACTGGCTACACAGACATCCCAACAGATTATTGGAGTACCCTAGGGCAGTGTTTCTCAACTCAGTCCTGGAGTACTCCTTTGCCAGTCAGGTTTTCAGGGTATCCACAATGAATATTCATGAAATACATTTGCATATAATGGAGGAAGTGTATGCAAATCAAGTTTATGCAGATTCAATGTAGATATCCTGAAACCCTGACTGACAAGGGGGTACTCCAGGACCGAGTTGAGAAACACTGCCCTAGTGGGCATCTCTGCTGCTTTTGGGTGGAGGGTTGCTTGATATCAGCGGCTCAATTTGTAGTTGGGGTTTTTTTTTTTGTGCTTATTCAGCGTATGTGCCCATCACTCTCACCAGTGATGGGCATATGCAAAATTAGCAAATCTTCGCTACTCTCCGCCAACCTCATTTACATGAGCATTTTTTTTGGAGAATGACTCGCTTTTTTAAATCACGGCTGCGACAGTGGCCTGTCGGTTTATAATGCAAATTTTTGAGAATCTAGGCCTGGGTACTTTCCTGCCTGGATCTGTTTGTTTAATCTGGTTTTTCCTGCTATGTGTTGTGTAGCATACGTGGTCTGGAACTTTACATATTGGTTCCTTCAGGCTGGGCTCAGAGAGAGGTCCATGGGCAGTTCAAATGCTCAAGACTTGATTACTGGTTAAGGCCAAAAAGTACCCCCAGCGATGGGAAGTGCTTGTTTACTTGTGGTCCCAGAGCTTCTTATCTTTCCGCATCAGGACTGAATCTCTGGTTCTGTTCCCAGTTGTGATCTATAAACTGCCTCATAACCCCTGGCCTTAAGGTTCAGCTAGCTCTACTGTATTCCCCAGGGAAAAAAGAAAGGTGGGGGTCAGCTTGGCTGATACTTCAATTTGAAGATTATTTTTGCAAGTGCTGCGACTGGAAACCACAGAAAAAAAACAACCCCTCACCTTCCCGTATTGCAGCTTGTGTATTGCATGATGTCTGTGGGAGCAACATTCCCTATTAATAAGAACATAAGAATAGCCTTACTGGGTCAGACCAATGGTCCATCAAACCCAGTAGCCCGTTCTCATGGTGGCCAATCCAGGTCACCAGTACCTGGCAAAAACCCAAAGAGTAGTAACATTCCGTTCAGAATCCTAAAGATTCCAGAATCCCAAAGAGTAACAAATGATTCTGGAACCCCAAAGAGTAGCAACATTCCATGCTACCAATCCAGGGCAAGCAGTGTGGCTTCTCCCATGTCTTTCTCAATAACAGCCTATGAACCTTTCCTCGAGGAAACTGTCCAAACCTTTCTTAAAACCAGCTACGCTGTCCACTCTTGCCATAACCTCTGGCAAAGCGTTTCAGAGCTTAAATATTCTCTGAGTGAAAAAATATTTCCTTCTATTGGTTTTCAAAGTATTTCCCTGTACCTTTATCAAGTGTCCCCTAGTCTTTGTAATTTTTGACAGAGTAAAATATTGGTCCACTTGTACCCGTTCTACTGCACTCAGTATTTTGCAGACTTCAATCATATCTCCCCTCAGCCGTCTCTTTTCCAAGCTGAAGAACCCTAACCTTTTTAGTCTTCACTCATACGAGAGGAGTTCCATCCTCTTTATCATCGTCATCGCTCTTCTTTGAATCTTTTCTAGTGCCGCTAAATCTTTCTTGAGATAAGGAGACCAGAAGTGAACGCAATACTCCTGGTGAGTTGTACCATGGAGCGATACAGGGGCATTATAACATTCTTAATAATTCCTAGCATCCTGTTTGCTTTTTTGGCCGTCGCCTAATACTTGCAGCCTGACTCCTAGTGGTAGTCAGGCTGTACTACTATTTCTACAAGACTACTACTGCTAGGGGTCATTAGTGCGATTTTGAATCCAGCACATACAAAGGGTAGGAATGACTGCTCCCAACCTCATAGGCACTAGGAATTACTAAAAGGTATTCAAGTTTCAAGTTTATTAGGATTTTTATATACCGCCTATCAAGGTTATCTAAGCAGTTTTACAATCAGGTACTCAAGCATTTTCCCTATCTGTCCCGGTGGGCTCACAATTTATCTAACGTACCTGGTAGGCTTTGGGGATGGAGGGGGAAGGGGTACTTTTGTAGATGAGGAGCCTTTGGGGCAGGGAAGCTTCAGGAGGCAGTTTGGCCGGCTCCTTTAAGAAGCAGGAAGTGTGAATGACCCTGCTTGAGAGTTGATCACAAGCAGCTTTATTCGTATACTGTGGGAGAGACTAACCCGTGACACTGAACTCCCACAGGTTAGTTGCTCCCATTAGAAATTAAGATGTGACAAAAGCCTGACTGTCAACACACCTTAACGTAACTACCCACCTAAGGACGGAATTGTTAAAGGCAACTTTAATTAATGCAAGATCTATTCAGAACTGGACAACAGCCATTCATGACTTAATTCTTGAAACAAAATTCGATGTTATTTCTATAACCAAATTTTGGCTCATTGATATATTTTTGATAAATCAATGTGAATGGAAATGTTGCACTTCATGGAGAGGTGGTGACGTTCTACTGATTTTTAAGCAATCTTTAAAGCCTGTATAAAGTGCCTTAGAGAGTCGTAGCCAGTTTGAAACCTTGTGCTTAATGGGGGAAATGTTGGTTGATATGTCTTGGGTTCTGTCTTCCAGGACTGTTAAGTGCTGACTGTTCTGTTCTTCATTGCTGGAAACACTGGTAGACTCTGAGATTAACTTTAGCTGAGAATTCGTCTTGGGAGATTTTAAATTTTACGAGGAGCCGCTGAAAGGTTCTCAGCCCAACCATGAAGAGAATGATGTTCCACACTTTTCATGACACTTTTTGTTTCAATGATATGAAATGAAATGAAAAGTGTGGAATAACTTGTAAGTTTCATGGCTCCACATCATTCTCTTCTTGGTTGGCCTGAGAACATTTCAGGAGTCCTTCCTATTGTGATGTCATAGTGCCTCTTTCTACCAATGCCTAAGAGCCATCCTTATTGGTGATGTCACAATGGCTTGGTTTCCCTATACTTGTGCCCATTTACTAGATTCTTGGTTGGGCTGAGAATTTTTCAGCAGTTCCTCCTATTGTGATATCACAATGCCTCATTCCACCAATGCCTAAGAGCCAACCTTATGGGTGATGTCACAACGGCTTGGTTTCCCTATACTTATGGGTGATGTCACAACGGCTTGGTTTCCCATTTACTAGATTCTTGGTTGGCCTGAGAACATTTCAGGAGTCCTTCCTATTGTGATGTCATAGTGCCTCTTTCCACCAATGCCTAAGAGCCATCCTTATTGGTGATGTCACAATGGCTTGGTTTCCCTATACTTGTGCCCATTTACTAGAAGCATTTGCCTCATTGAAACGAAAAGTGCCAAGAGAAGTGTGGAATGACGTGTAAGTTTCATGACCACGTCATTCTCTTCATGGTTGGGCTGAGAATTTTTCAGTGGCCCGTCGTACATATAGATTTAGATCCACAGCCAGCGATGTGCAAGGAATTTTGCAGTCTGATTTCAGTGGGTTTTAAGCAATAGGTTTAGGGACCAACTCATAGGTCTGGCTTTTTGAGGGGCCGCTGAAAAGTTCTCAGCCCAACCAAGACGAGAATGATGTGGAGCCATGAAACTCCACACTTCTCTTGGCACTTCTCGTTTCACTTCATATCATTGAAACAGTCTGAATAATGACCGGTAGTTGTGTAAACAGGCATTCTCAATTTGAGAAATTTTCATGGGGTTTTAAGCAGTGAATTAATGTTTCATTGCAGAGATACAGGTCAACTGTGAAGTTTCAGAATAGGCCGTACTGAAAGATGTAAATGTTGGAGAACTACGTATGGAGAACGGATGATATGGTTATGATATAATTGGCTGGACTTTTATGCTATGTTGTATTTTCATTTTCTGGATTAGGTACATATGTGAATCGCTACCTGCGCAGTAAAATGAGCAAATTATAAATCCTTAAATAAATAAATGTTGCCTTAGCTAATCATTGATGAATACTTCACTAATCTCATCTATGCAATGTATAAACTCATTAACAGTTAGACTTACTGCCAAGCTTAACCAACAGGTGTGCACGGAATGCAGAAATTCCTACAGGGTTGTCAGCTGGTGCCTTTTAGAGTCTTGTGCGCTCAACAGAATTCCTCTAATGCAGTGTTTTTCAACCACCGGTCCATGGACCAGTGCCGGTCCACAGAAATTTCCTGCCAGTCCACAGGGCCAGCATGTGCATCAGGCCCAAAACAGTGTTCTTCAACTGCCGGTCCACGGTGCGATCGATGCGGCGTTATCTTCGAGCCAGCTCCCTCTTCCTAACTGATTCAGTGCACGAAGCCACGGACAGTGGCTCCTACAGGCATCCTGCGCCTGAACCGGAAGCCTTCTCTCTGATGTCGCAAGGTGTAATTAGTACTGTTATGGGGGCGGGGTCTGGGGTGGAGATTGGGTAGAGATGGGCGGGGTCCGGCCCACGACTTAGCCCAGTGTTCTTCAACCGCCGGTCCACGGACCGATGCCGGTCCACAGAATAATTATTTTATTTCTGCTGGTCCATAGGTGTAAAAAGGTTGAAAAACACTGCTCTAATGCATCACTTGACATTATGGGACAAGACCTGAGCACCAGTAATCAAGAATCTAAGAAATTCCAGGGAAGAGGTGCTAAAAGTATCCAATAGCTGCGGCCCCTTCAATGACTGGACTCTAATCCTAATGGAACATTCAGGGCCTCATTCGTGCAAGATTATTTTCATAGAGATGAGAAAAAGTCCTTTCTGAATAAGGCCTTTTGTGAGCCAAAGAACTTACTGAGGTAGAAAACGTTGATGTAAGAGATGCCCACAAATATAAACCCACGGAAATTTCAACAGACATCCAAACCTTAGTTACATCTGTGCAAACTCATATCTCAATAATCAGTTTTATACCATAGTTATTCTAGCAGGCAAATTAAGGTTTGTGATAAACAATTTTTGCTGGCTTTTTCTAAACCACAGTAGATCATCCTACCCTGGGCCAGCGAGATAAATGATCTAACGCTCATAGGAATTGAATGAGCATTGGAGCATTTACCTCACCGGCCTGCAATAAAAAGCTCTACCACAGTTTAATAAAAGGAGTCCTTTATGTCTTATCTTAAGGCCTGACGTAAAGGTGACAGGTCAAAGGCGCGCCCAGACAACTGAGCGCAAGGTGGAAGCCCGCGCCGAAGAAAAACAGTGATTTAAGGGGCTCCGACCGGGGATGTGGGGGGAGCAACCCCCCCACTTTACTGAATACAGATCACGCCGGCATTGTGGGGTGGTTTGGGGGGTTGTAACCCCCCACATTATACTGAAAACTTCACTTTTTCCCTAAAAAACATGGAAAAAGTGAAGTTTCCCGTATAATGAGGGGGGTTACAACCCCCCAACCCCCCCACAACGCCGGCACAATCTGTATTCAGTAAAGTGGGGGGGTTCTCCATGAACACCCCCCGTCGGAGCCTCTTAAAACACTGTTTTTCTTTGGCGCGGGCTTCCGCCTTGCGCTCAGTTGTCTTGGCGCGCCTTTGTCGGCGCGCTCTTTTGTCTATGAACCGACGTAAGCTTCGGCAGTATATCAAATTTTATTAAACATAAATATGAAAGGCCCACACTTAGGGCTCCTTTTACTAAGCTGCGTTAGCGTTTTTAGCGCACACAGCATTTTAGCGTGCGCTAAACCCACGCTACGCGGCTAGAACTAACATCATCTCAATGCTGGCATTAGCGTCTTGTGCACGTGGCAATTTAGCACACGCTATTCTGCGTGTTAATGCCCTAATGCGGCTTAGTAAAAGGAGCCCCTAGGATTAGTCCTTGTCTCTCTCCCACTCTTTAGTCTCTTACCCCATTGTGGATTCTCTGTTTGAGGAGGGGGGTGTTAACTTCCAGAACCTGGGTGTAGAATATGTCTTAAACATACATATGTTATATTTTAAAAATGACAGAATGACTCTCAAATGGTGTTCCAACTAGAGAGTTGCGCGGGGACAGAAATCTCACCCATCCCCGCCCGTCCCCGCCAGGATCCTCTCCGTCCCCACCCGTCCCCTCAAGGAATTACCTCCATCCCCACCCGTCCCCCTAAAAAGCATCCGGGAAATTATAGACCGGTGAGTCTTATGTCGGTGCCAGGCAAAATGATAGAGACTATTATAAAGAGAGAAAGCCAGCATGGATTTAGTCAAGGGAAATCTTTCCTCACCAATCTACTGCATTTCTTTGAAGGGGGTGAACGAACATGTGGATAAAAGTGAGCTGGTTGATATTGTGTATTTGGATTTTCAAAAGGCATTTGACAAAGTACCTCATGAAAGACAAATTTAACCTGTAAACTGTATATTATGGATATTGGTTTTAGAGCCCTAGTTTGTGTCGAGTTAGGACAAAAACTTGTATTGAAAAATCTTGCACTGTAACTATGACAAATTACAACCTGTAAATTGTATTTATCGTATGTTAGCCTCTGAGCTCTTTGGGAAGGACAGAATAGAAAAAAAACCCAACAACATAAATAAGTCTCAATGTCCCTCTTTGGTTCTAGGATTTCCCTGGATTCTGTGAATGGGCAGTCTCTGGTCTTTAATGAACTATCTTTCCATACTTGGGATCCTTTGGTGGGTTCTTGCCCTTTATCCCTACTCTATCTTCTCTTCCATTGTATTGGATTGACAACTCCTATACCTGTTTCTACTGGGAAACCATGAGTTGGCATTTCTTCACCTCCTTTTTGCCTCTTTGCAGGATTTCAGATAGGTTTCCAAATATCCTTGTCTCCTATAACCTGGCAGGTTGCCTGGTCTCCTAGACAGGGAGCCTCCTCGGCAAATCTTTCTCCTTCCTTCGGACAGGAAGGGTGGACCAAACTTCCTTACAGAACTAAAAATTTCTAGAAAGGAAATTCTCTTTTGTAGTCAATGCTGTGACCCAAAATTCACACTTCAGCCGCAGTTTCACATTGAACTCCTACTCTAACCAACCTCAACCTAAAAGTCTACACAGCCATAAGAGCTCTCTTGCTACTATGGATTAGGAATCAACCACTCAGCAACGTCCCCTGGGATGCTGTATCATAGTCCTTTAATCTACTCTGCCTGGTAGGACCCCTATACAGGGTCACACTGGTTAATAAGGATTTGTGAATTAAAAAAAGAAAGTCTTACTTCTCTTTGCCATACAAAGAAAAATGGCTTCTTGCAATATCAGATCTTGTGGTACAGTACAAGCAGACAATTTTACTTTACAATTTTTGTGTTCATAATATATACATATAGAGCTTGTCCGACGGGGGGTGTTGGTGGGGAACCCCCCCCCCATTTTACTGAATACAGATCGCGCCGGCGTTGTGTGGCGTTGTGGGGGGTTTCGGGGGTTGTAACCCCCCTCATTATACTGGAAACTTAACTTTTTCCCTGTTTTTTAGGGAAAAAGTGAAGTTTTCAGTATAATGTGGGGGATTACAACCCCCCAAACCCCCCCCCACAACACCGGCGCGATCTGTATTCAGTAAACACCCCCCCATCGGAGCCCCTAAAACAGTGTTTTTCTTCGGCGGGGCTTCCGCCTTGCGCTCAGTTGTCTTGGCGCGCCTTTGTTGGCACGCGCTTTTGACCTGTCACCTCTACAATGGCCTGCTGCTCACGCCAGCCTGGTTTCTTCAGAAAACACTTCCGGGTTGCAGAGCCAGGAAATGACATCAGAGGGAAAGCCAACACTGGTGCGAGTAGCAGGCCGAAGGAGCTGCTCCCGCTGGTGATGATTGAAAGAGGTACAAGGGTGGGAAGGGAGGGCGCTAAAATATAGAACACAGCTGTCCGACTGATATTTAACTTGAAGAAATTCGATCATGTATCGGGATATTATCGGCGCCTACATTGGTTGCAAATTGAAGCAAGAATATTATTGAAATTTGGTTGAATTTGTTATTAGACTTGCTGTGCATGCAAATGTGAATTGGTTTGGCTACCTACTGTGGAATCGATCATTTGATCTGATGTCTTTTGGTTTTTTTTAATTGGTGAATTTTGTTTTGACTTGATATACTGATATTTTATTTGGGGGGGGCGATGTTGTCCAGACATGTCTACATTATATCTGGAAATCACAGGGAAACAAGATTTTATGTATGCGATATGGAAACCGCATAGTTGTATGCGGTATATACATTTTTTGATAAATAAATAGTAAAATAAATAAGACATTGCATGATCTGATGCCTACCTACTTTATTAATCACTTTAAGTTTGTGAACAGAAAGTGCTGTACTCGTGAATCCAGACTATTGGCTTTCCCTTCTGTAAAAGGTTGTTTATTTAATTTTTTAATAGAATCCTCGCCTATCAGAGCTTTGGTCATTTGATTTTAAGTTCCAAGTCCTATCTAATTTTTAGGAAATTGATAAAAACTTATCTATTTGATAAATTATTAAAATAATTGAATTGTAATTCACAGCGAATGCATAGTACTTTAAGTATTATAAATCGCACTGAACTGCAAGGTAATTGCGGTATATAAATTAATTGTTTTGTTTTGTTATGTTATGTTATGGTGTGGTGTGGTCTGTGTGGGGGCAGTGTGGAAGGAGCATGGGGGGCAGAGAGGAGGGTGCAGGGGCGCCACTGCCAAGGGCGTCTCCTAACTTCTCTATGCCGCTGTTCATACACAATGTTCAATGACTGTCCCTGCTCTTCCACTACTGAGAGACCCTCCCCCAGACAGATAGAGCTCTGTTGCTATTCCATAACTGAGACCTCCCATGCAAATCTACCAATTCTCCTCATGCCTGCCTTGCGGCATTCCTCCTGCTATTCACAAGTAAACCCCGGCTCTACAAATGCTCTTCATTGCTGTCATGCTGCATCCCTTGCTATTGTAGAACTAACACCCCTGGCAATGCAAAATAAACTAGAATTACAGTACTCTGCAGTTGCAGTACTGAGACACCTACACCTGGAACAGTTACCGTATTTTCACGCAAATAACGCGTGCGTTATACGTGTTTTTACAAACCGTGCATAACCTTGCGCGGTATACGCGTGAGCGCGTTGTACAAAATTTTTTTTACATAGTTCCCCCCCCCGACGTCCGATTCACCCCCCCCCGCAGGACCGCTCGCACCCCCACCCCGAAGGACCGCTCGCACGCACCCGCACCCCCACCCTGAAGGACCGCTCGCACGCACTCCCGTCCTCTTGCCCCAACCAACCGCGGCACCCCCGACACGATCGGGGCAAGAGGGAGCTCAAGCCCTCTTGCCACAGCCAACCGCGGCACCCCCGACACGATCGGGGCAAGAGGGAGCTCAAGCCCTCTTGCCTCCCCCGACACGATTGGGGCAAAAGGGAGCCCAAGCCCTCTTGCCCCGCCGACTCCCCAACTCCCCGACAATATCGGGCCAGGAGGGAGCCCAAACCCTCCTGGCCACGGCGACCCCCTACCCCCACCCCGCACTACATTAAGGGCAGGAGGGATCCCAGGCCCTCCTGCCCTCGACGCATACCCCCCTCCCCCCAACGACCGCCCTCCCCCAAGAACCTCCGACCGCCCCCCCAGCCGACCCGTGACCCCCCTGGCCGACCCCCACGACACCCCCACCCCCCTTCCCCGTACCTTTATGTAGTTGGCCGGACAGACGGGAGCCAAACCCGCCTGTCCGGCAGGCAGCCAACGACGAAATGAGGCCGGATTGGCCCATCCGTCCCAAAGCTCCGCCTACTGGTGGGGCCTAAGGCGCCTGAGCCAATCAGAATAGGCCCGGGAGCCTTAGGTCCCTCCTGGGGGCGGGGCCTTGGGCACATGGTCGGGTTGATCAAGAAACTGTTATATTTTACTTTTGTGATTATGATAAATATACCGAGGGCCTCATAATAGTATCTGGCGGGCCGCATGTTTGAGACCACTGATCAACACCAAATGTGGGAGTTGGCTGGCTTGCCTCCCACAGTCCGAATACAAGTCAGCCAGATTTTTTTTTTTTTTCCATGAAAATTTTATTGATTTTAATAAAATCAACAGAACAGAGGTACAAGGCGAGACTAGACTTTTGCTTTTGTCTGCACTAGAATGGACTGGCAAACATTTTTAAGCTTATATAATTTCAGTTATTCATACATTTAAAACACAGCTTTAACATGGTTATTTGCTAAGGCTTTTTGTAAGAGTTACAGTAACATATTTCTTTTGTCTTCTGGCATTGGGGAGTAAATCCTATTTCTAGCCTGACTCTGTTAATGCTATTATAAACTGGTAAGAATGGCACATTTTAATCCATTGCACATACCTGAAACAGCACCCCCTGGAATAGCTGTGCCGTGTCATTTCACAACTGGGAACTATGAAACAAAAGTCAACCTGTTATTTTTTGCTGGATTAAAATGGGCAAAAGAAGGACTGCCTGGTTATAAATGTGGAAAAAAAAATATTAATTTTTCTTGACAGAGAAAGATTAAACCAACAGGAAAGAAAAAGCAAATGTATTCTGTTGTGCCAAGGGAATAAGCAAATGGCATTCTGTTGTGCCAAGGGATAGACTCATTTACTATCAATCCTTGGTGCTTGCTTTGGTGCCTAGCAGCCCAACTGTAAAGACGTGATATTTCAGCCATGGACTGAAAGCAGCACCCAGGCCAAAAGAAGCACCAACAAGAAAAGTTTGGAAAAAAGCTCTAGGGGACCCTACAGCCTGGCATCTCTTCCCCTTCACCCCAGTACAGCCCGATATATATATATAACTCTCTCTCCCTTCCACCTCACATTCAGGTGTACAAAAAAAACTTTCCCATAGCTGCAATGCTGATTGGCTGCCTCATTGCTTTCTCTCCGCCACATTCTGCTCAGGTGGAACCAGGAAGTTGTGTCAGAGAGGGTCAGAACTTGGCGGAGGGAAAGCTGCTGCAGGAAATGGTTTTGTGGTTTTTTTTTTCACACATCCAAAGATGAGGTGGAAAAGAGAGAAAATTTGGGCTATGTTAGGGAAAAGGTGGGAGATACCAGGCTAAGAACCCCCCCCCCCCTGGAATGGGACCCAGGGCGGTTGCCCTGTTTGCTCCCACTAACACCGGCCCTGCACACTAGGGACTCCTTTTACTAAGCTTTTACTAAGCTCGAAAAACTTATCATCCCTCTCTGTCCTTCTCGGACCCTAAGATCAGCAGATCAAAACTTACTGGCTGTTCCTTCCATCAAAGAATTCTACTACACTAGGAATATTAACTTCTCTGTAGTTGCTCCAACCTTATGGAACGCCATGCCACCTCAACTCCGTCAAGAAAATCTTCTCGTTAAATTCAAAACCAAACTAAAAACATTCCTATTTCAAGATGTATATCATAACCTCTAAATACCTCCTCTCCCTAAACCAGTAAAATCATCTCAACCGCTTTTACGAAGCAACTCTATCCCTTTCTTTTAATTTTTTTTTTAATAATGTACTTATTGACCCTTCCTTTCCCTTATTACCCTCAAATTCATGTAAGTTCTTGTTTATCGTCTTTTCAATGTTCACGCCCCCCTCATATATATACAATTACTATTTTACCTTTTATTTTATTTTTAGCATTGTAAACCGGCCAGATACATGTTGACGGTCGGTATATTAAACACAATAAAACTTGAAACTTGAACTGCATTGCCACGCACGCTAGACGCTAACACCAGCATTGAGCTGGCGTTAGTTCTTGCCATGTAGCGTGGGGTTAACGCGCACGGCAATGCAGCGCGTGCTAAAAACGCTAGCGCACCTTAGTATAAGGAGCCCTAGGTTTCAGTTTCTTCTCTGTCAAAAATTTGGCAACCCTACTCTGTACCTGTCTTGTGAGGAACAAAATCAGATCTCGCTCCTTCCATCTTTGTGGTACTCCGTGCCCTAGGGACAGCCGTGGATCAGATTGGCAACTCCTAATTTGTTTAGGCCTTCAGAGAAAAGGCCTCTCTCCGCTGTGGATCAGACTTGTAACCCCTGTACTTTCTCCTTCTTCGGTAGCCCCTTGAGAAGGGATCCAAAGCTCCTCTGGGCCACTTATTGCAATTCTACAAGCTCTTTTCTGGGCTACCTCCAGGGAAAAGGGACATAGCTGTTTTCACCCCATTTGTTGATTAGAAGTAGTTCTGTTTATTCCTTGTCGGCTAATAGGCCGTTTGTTTGGAACCATCCGAAGATTTTCTCTAGGCCTGTTTTTATCCTCTGTTTAGTCTTCAAGTCCCGTTTCTTCAGTGGGACATCGTCTGTGTAGACGTAGCATTCCCATCCCAGAATTCTGATGAATTTCCCCAGCGGCTGGAGAAAGATGTTGAACAGCATGGGTGACATTGCTGATCCCTGTGGTACTCCTATGTTTGTTTCTTTCCTGTTCCTGATATTCCCCTGCCATTCTACTCTTCTTAGTCTACGTGATGGAAAGGACTCTATCCATGCCATGACTTTTCCTTTGAGACCCAATTCTCTGCCTCTTGATTTTAGCAGTGTGTTTTGGACTAGGTCAAAGGCTGCCGAGAGGTCCAAGAATCCCTACAGCACGTCTTCTCTTTCCGCATGGAAGGACTGAGTTCTGTACTGCAACTAATACGGTTTCAGTGCTCAAGTGTCTTCTGAACCCTGATTGGGCCTGATCTAGCTTTGACGCGTTTTCTAGGAAGTCTGATATTTGTTGAAATTTGTTTCAAGACTGCTTTTAAATGGTGTTTTGCACTTAACTTAAGCGCCGGTAGGGTGTCTACCGGCTCCTAAATTAAGGCATTTTAAATGAATGAGATAAATACTGCCAATAATTGGTTTCACAAACAATTATTGGTGCTAATTAATACCAATCACAAGTTACATGCGTAAATTTAGGAACAGAATCCGTGCCTAAATTTTATGCTCAAGTCAAAAAAGGGGGGCGCAGAACTGAGTGGATCAGGGGCCGATCGGGGGTGTTACTTCCAGTTATGCCCGTAATTATAGAATACAGACATCCCCTTTTCTATCCTCCTCCTCCCCCCCCTGACCTACTCCCCTCCCCCGTCTCCCTCCCTCCCCCCTTCTTCTCTCCTTGCTATTCGCAACTCTATGATCAATTTGATATGTAATCACTTGTAATCTCTGCCTAACCAATGTGAACCGCCTAGAACTCTTCGGGGTATGGCGGTATACAAAAATAAAGTTATTATTATTATTACTATTATTATCCATGCCAAAATTTAGGTGCAGTCATTCGCACCACATTTTCCTTGGTGTCAATGGCCGCATTTAAGTTTAGTTACAGTTCCTGGGCATAAGCACTATTTTAAAAACTAGGCCTAACTTTAAGCACAGCTTATAGAATAGCGCGTTTTTCAGCGCCAATTTTTTGGGGCGCCATATGTAGAATTTGGCCCTCAGTGTGCGCTGTCCATTAACACACACTAAGCTTTAGTACGAGGGCCTCTAAACTCAGTACATTTACTCGTGCTAACAGTTCACCTCCCCCAGTCATGACACATGCGCTTGTCATGCCACTCGGGCTTGTGCGCAACTGAGGAGCTGAAAGCAATGCCGTCGGTAGTTTCACTACCAGCAGGGCCTCCCGAGATGGACAGGTTTCGGTGCAGATGTCAGACTAATGACGTACCACCCCTCTGGGCGGCAGCAGATGGGCAGTGTTGGAGATGGAGGACGACAACATCAAACGTATTCTGCGCAGAAGAGAGGCCCGGCAATCTATGTCTGCATTCTGCCATGAAAACTTGATAATGTTCATCAAGTTGCTAAGGCTCGGACACTAGTTGACAGCCCCTAACTTGATAACACACTTTAATGCACAATGCTGCTCAGTAAATAATCCTGTAATTCAGCTGTGATACCTTTTATGGACCAATACCTCTATCTTGCCTGGGATGATTATAGAAATACTAGTTTTTAAGCCTGTTAACATTAACGGGTGCTAGAATAGATGTCTGTCTGTCTTTCTTTCTTTCTTTCTCTCTTTCTACCTCCTGCTGTATTTCTCTCTCCCTGACCCCCTTTCTCTGTCTGTCTTTCTGTCCCTCTTCCTGCCCCTGTGTCTTTCTTCCTTTCTTTCTTTCTGTCTCCCTCCCTCCCACTGTCTGTCTGTATTTATTTCTATCTGTCTCTCTCCCTGCTCCATATGTAACATTCCCTCCCCCTGTGCAGCAGCATTTCCCTCCCCCAACCTCACTTCCCTGTGCAGCAACAGCAGCAGTATTTCCCTCTCCATCCACTTCTCTGAGCAGCAGCAGCAGCGTTATTTACCTTCCCCTACAGATCCCTGTGCAGCAGCATTTCCCCCCCCCCCTCCCTTTGCTTCCCATGGTCTGGCCTACCATCGCACTCACTGTGGTTAAGGAAATCGAGAGGGCACAGCAGGAAAAACGGCAGTACCGGAAGAAGTTTATTTTTAAGTTTAAAGTTGCCACCGCGGTTCCTCTCAAGATCGCTGCCTGCATCGGAGCCACCGCAGCATCTTTAATCTTAAAAAATAAACTTCTACCGGTAGTGCCGTTTTCCCTGGATTTAGGTTTGCATGAGGTGGAGAGCAGGGAGAGAGAGAGAGAGAGCTTCGGGCGGCCAGCAGCCGCCGCGGCCGACATCCGCCTCGGGGGGGGGGGGGGGAGGGAGAGAGAGAGAGAGCTAGCTTCGCGTGCATGCGTACTCCTACCTGCAATGCCCTACATCTCACGGAAAATGGACGCACGCAGATGGGAGTGCGCATGCGCGAGTAGCCTTTTATTATATTAGATTATCCAAGCAATTGTTTTGTCAACTGTGGACTATTGCAGCATTGTTTTGCTGGGAGTTCCATCTACAGTTTGACATTCCCTGCAGGTCGCTCAAAATTCAGTAGTGAGAACATTGCTTAGATTGAGAAGTACTGATCATGTTTCAGGGTACAGTATAATCTCGTTATAACGGATTCGCTTATAATGGAACCTCGTCTACAGTGGACGAGGTCCGCTGGTCCCGGCCATGCGTCTTTATAAACATGCAGAAACTATTACCGCCATTCACTCGAGTGTACTATTTACCTATTAAAAGGGAAGAAAAATCAAAGGAAGATGGTCAACAGTCGCTTAATATTTCTACGGTCTTGGAGCTTTCGGATCGGGAGGTAGCAGTGCCCGCAACACTTTTGGCCACAGTTGCCCTAGCACCTGATAAGAACTGGATACTGAGACTTTTCTTTAAAAACAAACAGAAAGAATTTCTTGGGTATAAGATACAAATGTTCCCAGACCTGTCACGAGATACACAAAAACGTCAACGTGAATTTTTCTGTTAAAGCCAGGAGTTATTGCTCTTGGGGCAACCTTTTTTCTTCGTCACCCATGTAAATGTGTGATAATCTATCAAATGCAAAAATATGTATTCTTTGATCCTAGCCAACTTACAACCTTCTTGTCAATGGCTTCTCCAAAAAAAGGAGAGGGAATTTGAGTACTCTTTGATTGATTGTTGATCACCTTTCTCAGCCTATACAACCTTTAGTCTTCATTTTTTTTATTTTCTAATAATATATTGTACTAGTGTTTAAGCCCGTTACATTAACGGGTGCTAGAATATATGGCTGTCTGTCTTTCTTTCTTTATGTCTCTCTCCCTGCTCCTGTTTCTTTCTTCCTTTCTTTCTGTCTTTCTCCCTCCTGCAATTTTTTTCTCTCTCTCCCTGGCACCCTTTGCCTGTCTGTCTTTATTTCTGTGTCTCTCTGGTCCCCTGTCTGTCTTTATTTCTGTCTGTCTCTCTCCCTAGCCTCCTTTGTCTGTCTGTATTTATTTCTGTATCTCCCCCCCCCACTTTCCTTTGCAGAAGCAGCAGTGCTATTTCCCTTCCCCTCCAGATCCCTGTGAAGTAGTAGCAGCATTTCCCCCCACCCACCCCCCATTCCCTTCTCTCCCCCCCACTTTCCTTTGCAGAAGCAGCAGTGCTATTTCCCTTCCCCTCCAGATCCCTGTGAAGTAGTAGCAGCATTTCCCCCCACCCACCCCCCCATTCCCTTCTCTCCCCCCCACACTTTCCTTTGCAGAAGCAGCAGCGGTATTTCTCTTTCCCTCCAGGTCCTTGCTGAAGCAGTAGCAGCATTTTCCCCCACCCCCCATTCCCTTCTCTCCCCCCCCACTTTATTTTGCAGAAGCAGCTGTGATATTTCCCTTCCCCTCCAGATCTCTGAGAAGTAGTAGCAGCATTTTCCCCCACCCACCCCCCATTCCCTTCTCTCCCCTACCACCACTTTCCTTTGCAGAAGCAGCAGCAGTTTTCCCTTCCCCTCCAGGTCCCTGCTGAGTAGTAGAAACATTTTCCCCCACCCCCCATTCCCTTCTTACCTTGAGCTGCCCTGCTCCGTTCGGCCCCTCCCCCTTCCCTTCCCGTGTGCTGGCCTGCTGCGGCTGAAGGTTTTTTTCGGCGACTCCTCCTGTTAAAACTCCCCCCCCCTCCCGCAACTGCTCCTGTTCAAAGCGGCCTGCTGAGGTTTGCGGCCGCTGTAACGAACCTCGCAGGCCGCTCTCCAACTCGGTAGCATGTTCCCTCTGACGCGATTGCGTCAGAGGGAACGTGCTACCATGTGGAGAGCGGCCTGCGAGGTTCGTTACAGCGGCCGCGAACCTCAGCAGGCCGCTTTGAACAGGAGCGGTAGCGGCTGTTGCAGGAGGATTGGGGGGGGGAATTCGTGAGCGGCGGCAGGACCATGAGGCGGGATTGAGTTTTTTCGGCTTCCCCTATCTGGGGAAACCGCCGTGCCGAACTGAGCTGCGCGTGGGGCCGTAGTAAGCGCGGGGCATGCTGCAGTCTTGGCGGCCACGGACATACGGATCATGGAAGCACGCCGATAAGACTGCGCATTTTATTATATAGATATTTTATTATATAGATATTTTATATAGGTTTTATTATATAGATATTCTCGCTGATGCTACATCTTGGTTTCCTTATTTAGAGGACTTGAGTTAAAGTTAAGCTATATATATATTTTCTTATTAAGATAGCAGATAATCTGTTTAGTATTGTATTTTGCATTATATTTACTTTTGGCTTGACTTTATCTTTCTGTACAAGTGGATACTTGATATGTCATTGAAAAATGAAATAAAAATAATTGACAATAAACATGCAGAAAATCATCGCATATAGTCTCCAATTTACTTGTCCTCTCATTTCGAGTTATATAGACCATACAAAAAGTTGTTACTTATTTGCCTATCCTTATGGTGTCAGATATAAGACCTTTTTTGATAAGTCCTTAGTGTTTCAGGCAGGTAAACTACAATCCTGGCTTGGTGAATGTATTCATCAAGCCACATCTTACCGTTCTTTTCAAAAATTAGTTGTCTTCTTTCTTTGACAAATTTATTACTTAGTTGGGTATTTTTAAGATTGCAATTCATTATTAACTTTTTATAATGATTTTATTTTTATGGTATGAATTTATTTTGCTGATTGTTCAGTTTCTTATGGTGTAAAAAGCCTAGAACTTTTGGTAGTGGCGGTATAAAAGAATAAATTTATTATTATTATTATAACAGACTTTCGCAAATAATGGACAAACAGTTTGGTCCCCAGAGCTGCTTTTAGCTGTAGTTTTGTTCAGGTATAACGGCATGCAGGCTCCGCCTACAAGACGCATGGCGTGCCGGTGATATAGTATCAAAATGCAGCCCAGAAGAAAATGGCAGAGTATTTTTCTTTCCAGTACAGTGCGACATAATGCTTTAGAACATCTTTTAGTGTTCTGGTTTTGCAATCATTTCATGCCATACCAGTGTTTTGCTGAGTTTTGTTATTGATGTTGCTGATATGCTTGTGCAGTGACTGTTGTCCATTGATTGAACGTTGTTTCAAGTTGACCTAAATAAAGTTTTTAAAAAAATGCAACTCTGGATATAACGGACTGTTATTCCAGTCCATTAAAGTCCGTTATAGCGAGATTATACTGTATTACCTTAAGCTTTACTGGCTCAAGGTGAAATTTAGGATTCAATTTTAATTATTGGTACTCATAGATCTGAGTGTGAAAGGTTCATCACCCAAATATTTAGTAGATCGTATCTCTCCTTATCTTTCTTTATCAAAATTAAGGCCTGCCACTTACCTACGAGAAAAGATCTGAGACTACAAACTGCAAGAATTGGGGGTGTGTGTGTGTGTGGGGGGGGGGTGTTCCTGTATAGGGCCTGAGGAATGGAACAAGCACCCATTATATGTTAGAAGCCAGGACAACTTAAGTATGTTTAAAAAGCTTCTGAAACGTCATCAATTCTTCCCTACGAAATATTTGAGATGAAATTGTTCTTATAATAATAATAATAACTTTATTCTTGTATACCGCCATACCCAGAGAGTTCTAGGCGGTTCACAGCAATTTATCAAATTATAAACAAATCAGAGTTTACAGATAACAACAATAAAGAACAATTGACATAGAATGATGTCATTAAGGTTAGCTGGAGAAGGGAAGAAAAGGTTGAGGGTAGTGGGAAGGGATATTACAGTAAGACGGAGAGAGAGGGGAGTTCAGTGCATTGTAGAGGATAGGGTATCAGGGGTTGTGTCCGTGGAGGTCACGGGTCATGTGGAAGTCATGTGGAAGTCACGGGTTTCAGCTATAGTCTTGATTAGGAGTTTTATGTAATGTTCTTAGAATTGAATGTTAGCTGTGCTGACAGTTTTGTATGTTCACAGTTTATTACTGTGTATGTCAGGTATATTACGAGTTTAATCTCTGTTCTCTGCTTTTAATTAAAGCGAACTATAAGTGTAAAAAGCCCCAATCATCCCTTTGAGCTCTTCCTAAATCTGTGCTTTGAAAAAAAAGTCATTTTGTTTTGTTGTATATCATTCCCCTCCCCCCTTTTACAAAACCGTGATAGTGGTTTTTAGCACTGCTCTGCACTGCTCCCGACGCTCATAGAGTTCCTTTGAGCATCAGGAGCAAATCATTTGCATGCAGATCATTCAGGGCGCCGCCCTGCGCTAAAAAATGCTATTGCGGTTTGTTTTATTATATCGGTCATTTTTTTTTTGTATACAGTGGAACCTTGGTTTACAAGCATAATTCGTTCCAGAAGCATGCTCGTAAACCAAATTACTCGTATATCAAAGCGAGTTTCCCCATAGGAAGTAAGGGAAACTAGCTTGATTGGTTCTACCTCCCCCCCTCCCTCCTGTGGCCACATGTGCTGCTCCACCCCACCCCCAAAAGACCCCCCCACCCCCGAGGCCACTGGTGTGCTTCCACATCCCCCCGTGAACCAGCATCACCCCCCTCACGAACACCCGCCCTCCCCCCCACCCGAACCGGCATCCCCCGCCCGCCCAAACTGAAGCCTTTCCCCTATCTGGCACCGGCACGCAGAACCAACCCACAGTTGGTGCCGGTGCCCAAAGATCTTGCCTCTTGCTGGACTGGGCTTTGAGCATCTGCGCATGCTCAAGGTCTTCTGGCTCTCATTCTCTCCAAGAATCTCGGAGAAGGCCTTGCCAGTCCGGCAAGAGGCAGGATCTTCAGGCACCGGCACCTCCTGTGGGTTGGTGCTGCATGCCGGTGCCAGATGAGGGTAAGGCTTCAGTTTGGGCAGGCGGGGGATGCCGGTTCACGCAGGGGGTGGGCATTCACGAGGGGGGGAGGGCGATGCCGGTTCACGGGCGGGGTGACTCGCAAATCGAGTCAATGCTCGGTTTGCGAGTCATGATTTGCGAAAATGTTTTGCTCGTCTTACAAAACACTCTTTAACCGCGTTACTCGCAAACCGAGGTTTGACTGCACATTGTTTCATTCATCGCGCTAAAGCGGTGGTTCCTAAACCCAGTCCTGGAGGCGCCCCAGTCATACAGGTTTTCAGGATATCCACAATGAATATTCATGAGAGAGATTTGCAATGAAGGCGATCTCTCTCGTGAATATTCATTGTGGAGATCCCAAAAAGCTGACAGGAAGAGGTGCCTCCAGGACCAGGTTTGGAAAAACAACACACTGATACAAAACTAAATTTGGTTCATTTTTGTTAGTCTTGATTTAGATTAAAAAATTGCACAGAAGGAAACAGGACACATGGCTGGCGTTTTCATGTCATTTTTAAATGACAGCACTTCTCTACAGAAAATAATGCAGCTGGTGCCCCCAGAGTCTCAGCTTTTCACCATTCCTAGTTAAAACAGAAACCCCAGATTAAAATGTTCTGCTTCCACCAAACATACATTATATTCCTCTGCAAGCACTAGTTCAGCTCAAGTTGTGTTAATGGAATTGCTCTCCAGGCCAAGAAATGGTCAATATTCAATGAAGAATGCAAATAGTTTGAGACTGTACAATGTCTCGGAGAAAGAAAATAATTCTGAGTAGAGTGCGTAGTTTTGAAAGGTTTTATTAAAGGCAAACTAGTGTTTCCAGGAATTGTCAAAATAGAGTTAATGCTTTAATACCTGATTCACAAAAGACTTTTTCCTAATTTGTGCTTATGGGAAAAAAAATCTGAGTGAATACAATCCTTATGAGAAATAACATAGAAACATAGAAATAGACGGCAGATAAGGGCCACGGCCCATCTAGTCTGCCCACCCTAATGTCCCTCCCCTACCTTTGCCCTGTGAATAGATCCCATGCACCGATCCCATTTGGCCTTAAAATCAGGCACGCTGCTGGCCTCAATCACCTGTAGTGGAAGACTATTCCAGCGATCAACCACTCTTTCAGTGAAAAAGAATTTCCTGGTGTCACCTCATAGTTTCCCGCCCCTGATTTTCAACGGATGCCCTCTTGTTGTCGTGGGACTCTTGAAAAAGAAGATATCTTCCTCCGCCTCGATGCGACCCGTAAGACACTTGAACATCTCGATCATGTCTCCCCTCTCTCTGCGCTCCTCAAGCGAGTATAGCTGTAATTTGTCAAGCTGTTCATCGTATGGGAGATCCTTGAGTCCCGAGACCATCCGGGTGGCCATTCTCTGCACCGACTCCAGTCTCAGCACATCCTTGCGATAATGCGGCCTCCAGAATTGCACACAGTATTCCAGGTGGGGCCTCACCATGGATCTATACAATGGCATAATGACTTCCGCCTTACGGCTGACGAAACCCCTTCGTATGCAGCCCATGATTTGTCTTGCCTTGGACGAAGCCTGCTCCACTTGATTGGCAGACTTCATGTCCTCACTGACGATCACCCACAAGTCTCATTCTGCTACCGTTTTTGCTAGGGTCTCGCCATTAAGGGTATAAGACTTGCATGGATTTTGGCTGCCCAGGTGCATAACTTTGCATTTTTGGGCATTGAAGTTGAGTTGCCATGTCCTAGACCAGCGCTCCAGTAGGTCGTGCATCATATTGTCGGGCATGTGTTCCAGATCATAAGAAATGTTCTATATTTAAATGTATTCTTTCCATTACAAATTAAGGATAGTTGATGAGGTTTTGATGTCTGAATTATCTGAAAGTGCTGTTTTTCGGTTCTCTGATTTCCATTAGCTGAGCTTGTGGCACATTATAGAGATGCAGAGGTTGACTCAAGCTCATTGGGGACAGGCTGAACTGTGCTTTATTATGTCCCACTGCATGTAACATCGTGTGGTAGAGATTTCTCTAGGCAGAGTAAGACAGCAGCTCCATAAAAACAGTCAGATTCAATGTTTGTCCCTCGTGAATTTTCTGGCCATCACACAGGCTCTATGTAATAGGGCAGGGGTAGGCAATTCCGGTCCGTGAGAGCCGGAGCCAGGTCAGGTTTTCAGGATATCCACAATGAAGAAGTATGAGATGGATTTGCATGCATTGCCTCTTTGAGATGCAAATCTATCTCATGCATATTTATTGTGGATCTCCCGAAAATCTGACCTGCCTGTGGCTCTCGAGGACCGGAATCGCCTACTCTTGGTCTAACACAGGCATGGGTGACTCCGGTCCTCGAGGGCCGGAATCCAATAGGGTTTTCAGGATTTCCCCAATGAATATGCATTGAAAGCAGTGCATGCAAATAGATCTCATGCATATTCATTATGGATATCCTGAAAACCTGACCTGCCTGTGGCCCTTGAGAATCGGCATTGCTGACCCCTGTAATAGGTTAATAGTAGTTCTGTTAAACTCTGTCGTTGAGTCCTTCACTAAAGCATCTGGAAATTTAGGGACCTTTAGACTGAAGAGCATGAGGATCTGGGCTTAGAGGAAAAAATAAAAATAAGTGCGGTTATACGTACTAGAGAATGGCACGATGACAAAATTCATCACCGTTCCCGTCCCCGCGGATAACCGCAGGAAATAATCCCATGTCATTTCCTAGTGTCTATTTCAACCTCGATCCTTCTACACCAGCATTCTTCAAAGCAAAGCTTGCGGGTCAGTGGTTGTGGCCATTCATACTCTGATTCTTATGTGAGCCAAGGATAATGAAGCCATTGTGACATCACTGATGTGATTGGCTCTTAGGCACTGGTGGAATGAGGCATTATGACATCACAATATCTGCTCTGGATACCAGAGACTGTCATTCTGTAGTGTCTATCTCAACTTCAATCCTTCTACACCAGCATTCTTCAAAGCAACGTTTGTGGGTCAGTGGTTGTGGCCATTCATACCCTGATTCTTCCCTCTCTCCTTAAAGAATGACATGAAGATGGTTTACCGCGGTTATCCGCGGGGATGGGAACGGTGATGAATTTTGTCACCGTGTCATTCTCTAATACGTACCACCTCCGACTTTAGAAGGTGCTAAAGGAGGAGGTAAGTGCTTTCGTGTTAACTTATCATTCGCCAATTAAGAGGAAATTCTATAAAAGGCGCCTAAATAAATGGGCATCTAAAGTTAAGCGCTTAATTAGTAAATTGGCTTAAATAATAAGCTTTTAACAAGCTCATAATTGAAAAAAAATAAAATTTAATTGGGAGACAGGTGCCTATCTTCTTACACACAATTCTACAAAAGTTAAGGGCCTATTGTACGGTGCCTACTGGTGCCTAATGCCAAAAGTAGGCATGTTTAGGGGTGGAGGAAGACTTAGGGCTCCTTTTATCAAGGTGCAGTAGGCGGTTAACGCACAGAATACCACGCGTTCAACCGCCTGCCGTGCTAGTCACTCCATTGAGGAGGCATTAGTTTTTTGGCTTGCCACGGGGGTTAGCGCGTGATGAAATATCCAACGCGCTAACCCCCGTAGCGCACCTTGATAAAAGGAGCCCTTAGGCGCCATAAGGTGTGAGTCTTTAAAGGACTTAGGCTCCTAAAATGTAGAGCGGTGGGTCGCAAACTTTCCGGCCGGCGGCACCCTAAATCCAGTGCCCTGGCCGGAAAGCACCCGGGAGCCGGCGTAATGACATCACGTGCGTGCGTGACATCATTGCGTCGCTGCCGCGCAGGCCCGTCTGGCTGCAACCCCGCCGGTGGAGGGATTCCAGGAGGTGCGGGGACAGGAGAGACGCCGGCCAGGAGGAGAGTCATCTGCGCCGGCTGACTTCCTGCAGGACGTGCCTCTTGCCGCGAGAGGCGTGGGCGACTCTCCTCCTCACCAGCATTTTGCGGCACACCAGAAATCTCGGGAGGCACACAGTTTGCGATACACTGATGTAGAGCTTTAAAACCCTGGCCTACATTACAGGTACCTATGTTCTCAGGCGCCACTAAGCGTGATTTTGCAACGGCCACCTAAATCTGATTTGCATACAATAAGCACCTAATTTTTGGCGCCTATCTTTTTTAGGTGCCAGTTACAGACCCTGGCCCTTAGTGCACTAGCTGGTTAACACTTCCATGCCCAATCAAACATCTTCCAGGAAGGGCTCTGAGATCATCACAACAGGATCGATTCAAGTTGCTAGACTTTCAGGACAAGAAAGAGAGCCTTTTCCAATGCAAGACCTTTGAAACTCCTTCTCAGCCGGATTTTGCGAAAGCTTGTCTTACTATACCTTTCGCAAGCAACTGAAAAAAACGCTATTTGAACCACACTACGGACCTCTCTGAGAATGCACCCAATGCAGACGCGAGAATCAGCTTCCTTGCCCTCTTTTCTTCTTCTTCCTCTTTTCTCGTACTCTGGCCTACATAAACATAACCATGTCTCTCTTACCCGCTGTTCAAGAGGATCGATCGAAATATTGTAATGGTTTCCACCTATAGTTCTATTTCCCGCACCTTCAGTTAATAGGATGTTATAGTGTAACTCTTTTTTTTTCTAGCATTGTAAACCACTTAATACATCAGTGCAAGTGGTATATCATATGTAATAAATCCAATTCAATTCATTCTCCGGTTCTGACCAGTGCTCTTGACAATTAGGAGAACTATTTTAGTTAGGTCTTACCTACGAGCAAAGCTCAAAGAGAAGAAATAAAAAACACTGACCTTATTGGAGCAGAGGTAACAATATCCCTATCAGTCATCTCCTATCTTCCCCTATAGAGCTTGAGCATGATATGGGTATAACAGGGAGCTGGGGCAGGGATACGGGGCCATAAAAACAGCCTTACTGGGTCAGCTCAATGGTCCATCAAACCCAGCAGCCCGTTCTCACGATGGCCAATCCAGGTCACTAGTACCTGGCCAAAACCCAAGGAGTAGCAATATTCCATTCTGCCGTTACAGAGCAAGCAGTGGCTTTCCCCTGTGTCTTTCTCAATAACACACTATGGACTTTTCCTCCAGGAACTTGTCCAAACCTTTATTAAAACCAACTAGGCTATCTGCTCGTACCACATCCTTTGTCAACTTGTTTCAGAGCTTAACTATTCTCTGAGTGAAAAAAAAATGTCTTCCTATTGGTTTTATGCAACTAAAATCTGGTAACCCTAAGTAAGGAGGACAGATAGAGACATCCAGGTTTTACTTCCATTGCTTTTTCTGGAGTCATATGATAACCCTACCCATGACTTCTGTCTATTCTTACCCTTAATATGACAAAGAATACTACTCCCACTGTAGCCTTCAATTTTTCAAAGTCTTTAATTTAGAGCAACTTGCCTTGTAGAAATCATTCAGTAACTGAGTCCTGCTGGAGCAAAGGGATGTGTTTATTGTTTGCTGTACAGAGGCATCTTTTGTTGGATGTTCTCATTTTCAAGGTTATGTTTTGATCCAGGCAAAGCCCGTTTTCTGGCCTGTTCAGAAAGAGGATCGGAAGCCTTCATGTGAGGTAGTCTACAGAATTAGTGGTACCAGACATCCGGGAAACCCCTGACATGTCCTCTTTTTAGCAGTTTTAGCAGTTTGTTCAGGTTTTGGAAAGCCCCGACGAGCTCCGGCTGCTTCTGGAGGGCCCTCAAGACACAGCCGGAGCTCGTCGGGGAAGAAAAGAGGAGGCATTGTGGGGGCGGGGCTAGGATGGAATGGGACAGGGCCGAAGGCGGGACAGGGCGGGGCCATGTGTCCGGGGTTTTACGGCCCAAAAGAAGGTAACCCTATATAGAATGCTACATTCCTCCTGCTGGATACTCCCTCACAGTGGCAGAGCCACCTTAAGTTCCTTATCTCACCCAAGAGGGAAGTGACACGGGAGGGGTGGAGACAGGAAGGCAGGAACTAACTGGGAAGTATAAAAGCTCAGGGCGCAGCTAGGCTGGAGAGGCCCAGAGAGGAGTGACACCCCACTGCATATGCCTGGAACTGCAATTGCCCTCGCTACAACTAAGTAGGCCAAGTCTGATTTAGAACCATACAGTGGACTGCAGGCTGACCTCATTGAACTGTTACTGCTTGTGGTGGTAATTCTGAGGAGCCAGACCAGAGCCTAGCAGTATATGTTGCATGCAGGAGCAGGCCACAGAAGATTACTCCTGTATAGTTTGCTTCCCCCACCTGTAAATTGGACAGGACCCCTACCTGACTCCTTCAATGATGCATTATTTTGTTCACCTTAAACCTGCTGTGTGGCTCTGGTCCCTCCTGGCCCCAGGGCCTACCCTCACGGCACCACGTTTCACAATGAATGTCTTATTAACTAGTCATTAGAACCCAAAGCTTTTCCTCAGCTGAGAACCACTTTTCCCATAGACTGTCTGGAAGCCAAAAAATTGTGTTTTAATCTATAATTTAATCCCTTTTCTTTTTTTTGCTGTTGTTTGTAAACAAATGTTCACACCATTCGAGATGACAACTTGTACTTCATTTGCAGGTAGTCACAGTGCTTTCGGGGTGAATGTAGAAGACTTGACATGAGCCACACAAATGAATGAAAGGGTGTCATTGCCATGGAACAGTTGCAGATGGAGGAAAGCTGCCACACGCCAATCCAACGAGGTTACTTTGTGATGACACGCCATGTCCTAGGTATTAGAAGCACTGATATGACATCACAAATCTTCAAAATCAAATGCAGCAATCAACTTGCAAAACCATCTTAAAATGTCTGTGGAATGGGAGGACACTGTGTAAAGGGACAAAACGATTGCAGTGTTATAACTGTGTTATCTCACTGCAGTTATCAGAGGAGCTGATAGAAAACTTGACCTTAGAATAATGAACACAGGTTCTACAATATAAGGCCTAGATTGCAAAAAAACACAAAAAAAAAAAATCAAGGACAGCATGACTTTAAAATCAAGGTAGTGTTCTTCTCCTGAAAGGATTTCACCAGCGATAAAAATTACATTTCAGAATTGTCCCAAGTTAGGGCTAGATTCACTAAAGTCAGTTTTCACAGGTTTAGCGACGATCGCTGATTCACTAGAAACCCCTCCTGCCTTTTTCTTCCAGTGGAGGGGAGGGGGGATGTCTTTCCGGGCAGGTGGGAGTGGGCATCCCTGCTGCCATCTTTTTGGGTTTCAGGGAAGGGACGGTGGCTCAGGGATAGATAGCATGCAGAACATCTGTTCCATTAAAAAAAAAAAAAAAAGCAGAAGCCCTGACTGCAGTGACAGGAGGCTGCTTCCCCTGTCAGTATTGTTAAGGCTCTGCATTGTGTCAATAACTCACTGAGGGATGAGTCGGTGGGTTTGCATGCAAATGATTTGCACCTCCGTGCAAATAATTTGCATGCATACTTGATAGTGAATCAATCGCTGTTGGAAAATCGGCCAGAGAATTGGCCAACAGCGATTGAGTCGCTATCTTTAGTCAATCTAGCCCTTAGTCTGTAGTATAAACTTCTGCAAAGGCTTAGAGGGCACAGAGAAATCTGTTGGAAAACAACCCCCCCCCCCCCAATTACTAAATACATGAAACTAAAGGTCATACTTTTTGTGCATGCTGATTTGCTGCATGACCAAAACCACACAGAGTACATGCTTTCAGGACCCCGTGCTGTTGGACAGCTCCCAGTCATTATTCTTTAATGACCTCAGCTCCTGAAAGAACACATTCACAGCACTTCAGGTCATTTCCACTCTGCAGTGTCCGTGAATTTGACAACTTGAAAGGGAACTTTAAGACTCAAAACACATGCATCATTGGTGCTAAGAGCACAAATGGAGCTTATGCTTGGTTGTGTACAGAGCAGTATCAAGTTCCCCTACGTCAGGGATCTCAAAGTCCCTCCTTGAGGGCCGCAATCCAGTCGGGTTTTCAGGATTTCCACAATGAATATGTGCATTGAAAACAGTGCATGCACATAGATCTCATGAATATTCATTGGGGAAATCCTGAAAACCCGACTGGATTGCGGCCCTCAAGGAATGGACTTTGAGACCCCTGAATACACACAAGGGTGTAGAGCAGGGGTGTCAAAGTCCCTCCTCGAGGGTTGCAATCCAGTCGGGTTTTCAGGATTTCCCCAATGAATATGCATTGAAAGCAGTGCATGCACATAGATCTCATGCATATTCATTGGGGAAATCCTGAAAACCCGACTGGATTGCGGCCCTCAAGGAATGGACTTTGAGACCCCTGCCCTACGTGAAAGTAGAATGACTGAAAACAGGTTGAACAAAATGAACGCCGTTGGAGTTGGATCGCTGAACGATCAACTTTTATTTCATAGCCACAAGCAAACCCCACAGAATACATTGGGAATGAGTGCACTGTGTTCCATTTACACAATGAGTCCATAAGAGATCACTTTACGAGGTGGGGACTCAATTGTTGTATATAATGACACCTAACAATGCTTGCAACAATACACATTCTTCATAGGAATACAGAGATAACACAGTCACAAACATGCCACAGAGAGAGTAGCACACAGCATCAAATCATCTTTCCATTTGAGTTTTAATCACCACAAATCACCTTAATTACTCCCCCTTTTACAAAACCTCGATAACGGTTTTTAGCGCAGGCCGGCGGGCTGGATGCTCTGCACTGCCCCCGACACTCATAGAGCTCCTGTGAGCGTCGGGAGCAGTGCAGAGCATTCAGCACGCTGACCTGCGTTAAAAATCGCTATCACGGTTTTGTAAAAAGGGGAGCGGGGTTAGTTAGCTGCCTGTCAGTAAATTTACTGACAGTAAGAAAAGAATACAAAATGATATGCCAGTAAAAATAATTTCACGTGAGTAATGGGACTCAGTCTCTGGTGCCGGGAACTCAGGCTCTGTGAGCAGGCCAGAAATAACCATTCGGAGAAACCTAGACAAATGAGCACGACACAATAATATAAACATACCGTATTTAAAACCTCACAAATACAAACCCTGCAGTCCATTGGAGAGATCAATCTGCCTGCTTTTAAATATCAGCAGCAGTGGAGATCAACTGCTTTTACACCTAAGCAGCAACGAGACCAGCCACAACCACCGAGAGCACACAGACCCGATCCTACCAAGAGTGTGAACTCTTCCCCCCATGCAATCCGCTAAGAAGATCGACTGTCGGCTCCGGGCGGCTTTCCTGCAGAGGAGAGAATCCTGCATTCACCGTGGGCCTCATCTGGGGCAGCCTCCTTGGAGCGGCTGGGGCACGGGCAGTGTGTCTGGGAGGGAATGCATGGATGGGAGAACATCTCAGGGGAGGAGACATAGGCATCCTGGGACTGTCGGCCAAGTCTCTTCCCTGAAGAAGCCCTTTCTGGAAACGTCAATCGCTCCTCCTAAACTTACTTGCTCCACTTCATCACTTCATCATGCTTCTATTCCTTTCTCTCCTCTCTTCTACCTTCCAAAGTATTTAGATCAATGCTGTCTTGTTAAAATGTTTATTTTATTTTTATTTTTCCTCTAACTCTACTTTTCACTTCTCTATTACCCTCCAGGTACTTTAGTTAGATTGTGAGCCTTCGGGACAGTAAGGGAATTTTTCAAGTACCTTTCTTATTTCTAATCTTAATGTATATTTTCTGTAAACCGCTTAGAACCTAACGGATGTAGCGGTATATAAGAAATAAATTACATTACATTACAAATATGTGAGCATCAATAGGCTAGACTGTAATATGGGAGTTGTGCCCGGAGTTGGAGATGAAGCAGTCTGGCGTTTCCAGATAAGTTCCTGGTTGTGCACATGGTGTGGGTTTTCTTTTTCATTTTGAGAAAACTATGCTGTATATATTGTGGAGGGTTGTTTGTTTTTTTTTTTGTATGCCAAAGATATAATGAGACAGTTTATGTTTACTGTATTGTAAGTGCTGTTGTGGTGAATGAGGCTTTTTTGTCCACTTTTTGGTTATTTGGGGCATGCTTTCTCAAATGAGTAACCCTCCAGTGGACAGAGATATAAACAGGTTTGTTTAGTTTTTGTTCAGTTTAAAAATACTCTCAAACCCCAGCAAGCACTCTCCACCCTCTGATCTCATCAAGCTTTTCCCCCTTTCCCCTCCCCAGACCCCAGAAAACTTCCTCCTGTTTTCTTTCTACATCCCAACAAGCAGTCTCCCCAGCCTCTAAACTTCCTGCCACCTCTTTGGCTGTGTGTTGCTTCGACCCCTTTAAGTGCTGTGGGATTGCTTTAGGGACTAAAGACAGATGCAGTCAGACAGGGACCGGAAAGGGATGCAGCAGTGATGCCATTTCAGCTTGGATCTCATGCCAAGACAATGACTCCAGAAGGGCGCCAATGCATGGCATTGGATGACGATGCCAGCTCTTGACTTTTGGGGGCCAACGCAGCATCCATGATTGATGACATCATCTGTTTTCTGCAGGGAGCCAAGGCAGGGCCAGATTAAGGCAGCTCTGATCAGCACCACTCACCCCACCCCCAAAACATTGGGCCCCTGGCACATGCCTAGTTTCCTTAAGCCTTAGCCCTGCCCTTTCTATAAGGTTGCCATACTCAGGAGTTAGAAATGATGTCTCAGTGAACAAAAGGATGGATCTCATCATTGTAGGTCCAATGGTATACAAAATGGTAACAGTAAAATGTGCATCCTTAAAGCAAGTAAAAATATTTTCATGCATTGGCAACAGTGGCGTAGAGTGGGGGGGGGGGGGCTCAAACCCTCGCTAGGCCACTGATTGGCAACCAAGGAAAGGCAAACTATGCAGCATCAATATTCCATTCCTATCACCAGATTTCCATCTTTAGTTTAACAGCCACTGGTTACTATGGGGGCAGTTCCATAAAGAGGTACCTAAAAGTTAGTACAAGAAAAGCCACGCTTGGCGCCAACTCTAACCGTGTTAAGTTGCACCTAACCTATTATAGGATAGTAATACAAAGTTGTATTGGCGTGCCGAACCTTAGGTGCGACAGCGTGCACCAGGTCAACGGTAGGCATATGCTGGCA
The DNA here is from genome assembly GCF_902459505.1 of Geotrypetes seraphini. Classification (NCBI taxonomy): domain Eukaryota; kingdom Metazoa; phylum Chordata; class Amphibia; order Gymnophiona; family Dermophiidae; genus Geotrypetes; species Geotrypetes seraphini. The sequence continues at coordinate 20,859,479 of NC_047098.1, forward strand.
CATCTAAGTGTACCTTGCAGTATGCACATAATGATAACATTTATTTATAACCCGCAGTACCTTGCAGATCAGAGCGGTTTACATCAAGAGAATCTGCCAAATGCAGAAGAAATACATTTGTGGACGAGAGGGCACTCGCTAAAGTTGAAAGGGGATAGATTCCGTACGAACGTAAGGAAGTTCTTCTTCACCCAGAGAGTGGTAGAAAACTGGAACGCTCTTCCGGAGTCTGTCATAAGGGAAAACACCCTCCAGGGATTCAAGACAAAGTAGATAAAGACAGGTTGTTCAACCTCTCCAAGGTAGAGAGAACGAGAGGGCACTCGCTAAAGTTAAAAGGGGATAGATTCCGTACAAACGTAAGGCCCAGGATTAGTGATTGAACCACGATTTGGAATTGTTTTCTGTTGAAGAATTTTCAGATTTGTCTTAGGTTTCTCATAGTTGCGAATGATGTTTTTATTATTTTGTTGATTTGTGGTTGCATGGTACAGCCTCTGTCTATCAACACTCCAAGGAGTTTTAGCATGGGTTGAATGGGGTATGAGATCGAGTTTAGTACTAGGTTAGTCAAGGTTGGGGTTTTGCTGTTTTCTAGGAGGTTTTCTAGGAGTTCTTCTTCACCCAGAGAGTGGTAGAAAACTGGAACGCTCTTCCGGAGGCTGTTATAGGGGGAAACACCCTCCAGGGACTCAAGACAAAGATAGTCAAGTTCCTGCTGAACCAGAACATACGCAGGTAAGACTAGTCTGAGTTAGGGCACTGGTCTTTGACCTAAGGGCCACCATGTGCCACCTGGTAGCGGCAATTCTTATGTTCTTACTAAAGTTTCTTAGACAAATTTATCAAATAGATTAAGTCTTCAAAGATTTTCTAACATTTTGGTAAGAAAACGAGTTTGAAATCAAATCAATTATGATTTTGCTCCAGTCATCAGCTCAAGATAGAGTTTTATCCAGAAATATTTGAAAAGTACGCCCCCTTTATAGTGTCGGAAACAAAAATCAAAGAGTTTCCTCATGTTAGTCGAGAATTTCTTGAAAAGACAAAATATCTCAAAAGATAAATGGGTGCAAAGCCTACCAACATCTTGTGGCATAAACATGCAAATTTAAATATAATTCTAGCCTTGACTGGTAGCCAATGTAATTTTTTTTTTCATAATATGGGGTAATATGTTCAGATTTTTTCAAACCAAATATCAAACGTACTGCTGTGTTTTGAATGATTCTCAATCTCTTGATTTTTTTTTTTAAATATTTGGAAAAATTAAAAGGGGACAGATTCAGAACCAATGCTAGGAAGTTCTTCTTCACCCAACGGGTGGTGGACACCTGGAACGCGCTTCCAGAGGAAGTGATAGGACAGGGTACGGTATTGGAGTCCAAGAAGGGATTGAACAATTTTCTGAAGGAGAAGGGGATAGGTGGGTATAGATAGAGGGCTACCATACAGGTCCTGGACCTGATGGGCCCGCCGCATGAGTGGACTGCTGGGCATGATGGACCTCTGGTCTGACCCAGCGGAGGCACTTCTTATGTTCTTATGTAAGGGTAATTCTATACAGGGCACCTAAGGTTAGGCACCAATTTCAAGTGCTAATTTATAGAATGGGCGCACAAATTGTCAATTATGCGCATATATGCTAAACGCTGGGGTCCTTTTACTAAGGCGTTCTAGCTGATTTAGCACGTGATAAATATTAGCGCAGGCTAAACACTAACACGCCCATAGACTGTAATGGGCGTGTTAGCGTTTAGCGTGCACTAATATTTAGCACGCGTTAAATCGGCTAGCACGCCTTAGTAAAAGGACCCCGCTATTCTGTAAAATTAGCACACTAGTTGCATAGCACAAAACAGCAAATGGGTTGTACCAGTGGGTGGAGCATGAATGTGCCGCGGGCATTCCACCTAGCAATATGCCCAGCTCATAGAACAGTACCATAAGAACATAAGCCGTGCCTCTGCTGGGTCAGACCAGAGATCCATCATGCCCAGCAGTCCGCTCACGCAGCGGCCCATCAGGTCCAGGACCTGTATAGTAGCCCTCTATCTATACCCTTCTATCCCCTTTTCCTTCAGAAAATTGTCCAATTCCTTCTTGAACTCCAATACCGTACTCTGCCCTATCACGCCCTCTGGAAGTGCGTTCCAGGTGTCCACCACCCGTTGGGTGAAGAAGAACTTCCTAGCATTGGTTCTGAATCTGTCCCCTTTTAATTTTCCAAATATTAAAAAAAATAAAAAAACATCAGGAGATTAAGAATCATTCAAAACGGTTCATAGACAACCCCGCGAAAGACAAAGGCGCGTGCCGACAACTGAGCGCAAGACGGAGGCGGGCGCCGAAGAAAATTACAGTTTTTAGGGGCTCCGACGGGGGTTTTTGTTGGGGAGCCCCCCCAGTTTACTTAATAGAGATCGCGTCGGCGTTGTGGGGGGTTTGGAGGGTTGTAACCCTCCACATTTTACTGTAAATTTAACTTTTTCCCTAAAAACAGGGAAAAAGTGAAGTTTTCAGTAAAATGTGGGGGGTTACAACCCCCCAAACCCCCCACAATGCCCCCACAATGCGGCGTGATCTCTATTAAGTAAAGTGGGGGGTTCCCACCCCCGTCGGAGCCCTAAAATCAGTAATTTTCTGCAGCGCGCACCTCCGCGCTGCGCTCAATTGTCTGCACGCACCTTTGTCCCGGCGCACTTTTAACCTGACACCTTCAAAACACAGCAGTACGTTTGATATTTGGTTTGAAAAAATCTGAACATATTACCCCATATTATTAAAAAAAAAAAAAAAAAAATTACATTGGCTACCAGTCGAGGCTAGAATTATATTTAAATTTGCATGTTTATACCCTTCACACATTCATTCTATTATACAGCTTTGAAAGCATGATTTACCACCAGCAACCTCCAGACTCCAAGTCTCTCTTACAGTGTGATGCATCTGATCATGTGGTTAAAACCAGTTACATGTTGTTTAGGGGCTCTGGGGAAAATCCACCTTTTGTCTAGTAAAGAAGCAACTGCACACCCCATTCTCCCAACTGGGCAGCTCTTCTCCGGTTTCCAAACACCACCAGCACTGGAGAGTCAAGCGGAACCTGCTTATACCCAGGCCTTCACGTGACTGTTCCACACCTGGGCGCACCCGCACAGGCCGCCATCCTCATACCACCGCCACTTGACACCCTTATAGACAGCCCTGGCATAAGGCTGAAAGCACAGGAAGAGGCGGAAGCGACGGGCCAGGCTGCAGTAGATGGCCATAGCGAGCACAATGAGGGGGGACATGATGACAAAACCCAAGATGATCAGCGCAGATGAGCTGCTATCGTCCAGGACAGTTTTGCAGTAGTAAGCGTTGGAGTGGAACACCTGAGGCAGAAAAAAAAAAAAGAATAATAATAAAGCTATCATATATGCAAGGGCAAAAAGAAGAAAGACTCACAGTGAAACCTATCTTAAAGATCTTCATTGGATATCACATTTCTGGAGACATGAACGGGCTTCTAATTCTAAATGTTCACAACATAAATATAATGAAAACATTCAACATATTATTTTAATTGTTTTTTTCAGTGTGTACAGTAGGAGATATGGCGGTATATAAGACACCATTAGCATTAGCTTTTTTAAAAAATTGATTTTATAAGATAAATTAACAAACTAACCCCCTCTTCTATGAAACTGCGCTAGCAGTTTCAAGCACAGGAAGCCACGTTGAATGGCCCGCGTTGCTCCCGAAGCTAATAGGAACTCTATGAGCGTCGGGAGCAGCACGGGCCATTCAGCGCAGCTCTCTGCGCTAGAAACTGCTAGCGCAATTTCGTAGAAGATTGGGTAACTGTGCAAATCTATAAAGCAGCTCCTGCTTTAGGAAGGCATGGGGGAAGGGTTGGCCATTGAATCGGGAGGCCGATTTTTTTTAATTGAATCGATTCGAATCGATTCACATGATTCGAATCGGTGAATCGATTTGAATTGTGAATCGGGAAGCACTAGTTTCTACCACTCTCTGGGTGAAGAAGAACTTCCTTATGTTCGTACGGAATCTATCCCCTTTCAATTTTAGAGAGTGCCCTCTCGTTCTCCCTACCTGTCCTTATCTACTAAGTCTATTCCCTTCAGTACCTTAAATGTTTCGATCATGTCCCCTCTCAATCTCCTTTGTTCGAGGGAGAAGAGGCCCAGTTTCTCTAATCTTTTACTGTACAGCAACTCCTCCAGCCCCCTAACCATCTTAGTCGCTCTTCTCTGGACCCTTTTGAGTAGTACCGTGTCCTTCTTCATGTACGGCGACCAGTGCTGGACACAGTATTCCAGGTGGGGGCATACCATGGCCCGGTACAGTAGCATGATAACCTTCTCCGATCTGTTCGTGATCCCCATCTTTATCATTCCTAGCATTCTGTTCGCCCTTTTCGCCGCTGCCTTGTGTGTGTGTGTGTGTGTGTGTTTGTGTGTGTGTGGGGGGGGGGGGTTGGAAGCATTTCCTCAGTCCCCCCTCTCCTGCTGCCACCGTTGCTGCTTTTGCTGCGCACCCCTCCCCCTCAAATCATACCTTTGCTGGCGGAGTTGCTCAAGCCCTGCCAGCTGAATTTTCACCGCCAGAGCCCTGCAGGCACCACCTAAGAAGCAGGGTTCTCCAGATGCCAACGCCAGGACTGCTGTACGTACCCAGTTCAAATACATGAATGGAGCGTGTACGGAGGTGCTGGCATCAGCCACTAGGGCATCCTGCTATCTTCCTGTTGCTCAGGCAGCATAGGCTGGGCTCCAGCAAAGAAACTCTTCAGCTGGTGAGGCTTGAGCACAATTGCCACTAGGATTGGCCACAATTACACGCTAGGATTGGAGCATCAATGATATCTGTGGCTGGCGTAGAATTATGGAATGCCTTGCCTGGTATCTTGCGGTTCTGTATGGAAAGGATGAATTTTAAGAAAATGCTGAAAACTCTATTTGTCAATGCCTTCCTATGCTAATGCTTATTCCTGCTGATAATCTCCTTTTTAGATTTTTTTTTTTTTGACAGTAATGTATGATTTAAAGCCTGCTCGTATTTCTGAATTGACTGAATTTGCGTTTTATCCCTGTTCATAACAGGGACGATTATGATGTTGTTTAGATATATCTATGTTTAATGTGGTAATCATTGAGAAACAAGATTTTATGTATGTGATATGGAAACCGCATAGTTTTATGTGTTATATACATTTTTAAATAAATAAATTTATTGGCTGCCTCAGTTTTGGACAGGGCCTGAGCCTCAGGTGGGGAGGGAGGGAGGGAGGGAGGAGAGGGGGAAGTAGGTCCCCAAAGCCCCTCCGTGGCTATGCCATTGGGCAACACATGTAATCTTCCTTCTCTAGAACACTTCAAGAACATGCTCTACCAAATCATAGATGCAGTCCTAGTGCTGCAGCAGGGCTCAGAGAGCAACTGAAGCGGTGGAATACCTGGCTCGGTGGCCACATGGGGTGCAGCACCCCCTCCTCTAGGTGAGAGAGGTATGAGGAGCAGCCTTGGGGTTGTGGTCCATATGTGCGCAGCTGTTGGCTCTGCTGGTCCCCTGCCCTGGAGCAGGAAATCGACGTCAGAGGAGGCTGGGGCCAGGGGAGCCAATGGCCTGCACCCACTCCACATCCCCTCCTTTGATTGCACCTGGGGGAGGGGTAGACAGCTCCTATGAGCGTAGGAGTTGTTACTGCCGTGGCCGGCACTAAAATCTGCGCTACGCTTTTGTAAAAGGGGGGATAGTTAAGAACCCCTTCGCCAAGACTTTTGTCATGACATTAATAGTGAGTCTTGTGTCGGCTCTTCTTTTTAGCATAAAGGTCTCAGACACACAAAGACATTGGATGAGAACCAGTCTCAAAAGGGGAGAAGAGACAGAGAAAAGCATTTGCACAGTGAACATTCATTGAAATTATTTATTTAAAAATGTATGTTTCAAGCCTTCTAATATGCTGAGTGATTTATAACGTATTGACATATGTGGATAATAGGCTGGATTTTTTCCCCCCCCAGGTAATTTCGGTGTTTGGTTGTTGCATTTGGCTTCCTTGTTATATTAATCATGCTGATAATGCCCATAAGAGGGTGAAAAGATTCTGCAGCCAGACCGATTCACCCTGACAGAAAAGAATTAAAGTGTAAATGATGAGTTTTCTCTCTCATTTCTCTGCCTTGAAGGAAGGTGCTGAAATCCCTGAGATAATCAAAAGCCCAGCCATGCAAGAAATTAGAAAACAGCAGAAACCTCATCATGGAAGCACAGACACTTTCTTTAAAAAAAAAAAAAAAAGGGCTGGGGTTGTTATCAGGCATTTCATAACCAGATAATAAAAAAATAAATAATAAAAATAACTTTATTCTTTTATACTGCCATAACCAAAAGTTCTAGGCGGTTTACACTAAAATGAGCTGGACAATCAGCAAAATACAATAATACAGTAAAAAATGCAAATATTTGTAAAATAGAATTTCAATAATAAAACTCAATAAGTAATAAACTTATCGAACAAAGTGGTCTTAATTAATTTCCGAAAACTGCAACAGGATAACATAGCTTGCTGAATACATTTACCTAATCAGGATTGTTGCCTTCCAGCTTGAAATGCTAGGGTCCTATCTAAGATCTTATATCTATACCAGTGGTCTCAAATGGGACCCTTGGTTCTCTTTTACTGCCCTGTATACCACCCATCGCTTGACCATATGCTCAAAGGAACCAGGAACTCAGCAGAGCTCAGCCTCCCAAGGCCCAGTTCAACTCCTGAAATTATGATACAATAGAACACATAGAGAATGACACAGTGACATAATTTGTCCCCATCCCTGTGGATAACCGAGAGAATCCATCCTGTGTCATTATTTAGTGTCTATCTCAACCTCAACCTTTAACACCAGCATTTTTCAATGCAAGAGTTGAGGGTCAGTGGCTAGGCCCATTCATACTGATTCTTATGTGAGCCAAGTATAGGATAATGAAACCATTGTGACATCACTGATGAGGTTGGCTCATAGGCTTTGGTGGAATGAGGCATTATGACATCACAATCTCAGCACTGGAATGTTGCTACTCTTTGGGTTTCTGGCAAGTACTTGTGACCTGAATTGGCCAATGTTGGAAACTGGATACTGGGCTTGATGGACAACACTTATGGTCTTATGTTCTAACCATCCGGTGTCATTCTTTAGTGACTATCTCAACCTTAGTCATTCTACACCAGCATTCTTCAATGCAAGGCTTGAGGATCAGTGGCTGGGCCCAGTCATAGTCCGATTCTTCCCTCTCTCCTTAAAGAATGACACGGGGATGGTTTCCCGCGGCTAAGCCACGGGAACAGGGACAAATTCTGTCCCCATGTTATTCTATACTCTCAGGTCCAATCCCTGTCCTTAATCGGTGCTCTTTCTGAAATTGCTTATCTAGCAGAAGTCTGGATTCCTCATAGAATTGTGTGTACTACTATTATTAATTATTTCTATAGTGCTACCAGACGTACACAGCACTGTACAGAGTCACAAAGAATAAAGTCCCTTCTTCAAAGAGCTTACAATCTAAACGGACAACAGAGCCATATATTTTGCAGGTGGAAAGGGTTCACACACTAATCCTGCGCTAACCAGTTTGCGTGGTGTAATGCAGCTGCGCTAAGCAATATAGCCCCATGCAAGCAATTTAATTACATTACATTACATTACATTAGTGATTTTTATTCCGCTTGTGCCTTGCGGTTCAAAGCGGATTACATAAGAAGAGAGCTGGACATTTCCAGGAGGGTACATGACATTGGAGAATACAGATTGAGGGTATAGACTTAATGACAGAGTGAGGGTGTAGACATAATAACAATGGAAGATAAATCAGGTTACATTACTATACATATCAAATATTCTGTTTCCATACGTTGGTAGGTAATCGGTTTCGGTAGGGTGAATTAGGTTCCAGGTATTTTTTTATTTATTTATTATTTTTTTAGTCAGGAGCCGTTTCTGGCCAGTTAAATCTCTTTGAATATTGACCTCTAATTGTTTTTTTTAAATGCTGGTTTGTGTTGTTAGCAAAGCATTTATCCTTCACTACCTTATGTTGGCTTAGAAAAAGGGTTGGACAAGTTCCTGGAGGAAAAGTCCATAATCTGCTATTGAGACAGACATGGGGGTAGCCACAGCTTGCCCTGAGATCGGTAGCATGGAATGTTGCTACTATTTGGGTTTCTGCCAGGTACTTCTGACCTGGATTGGCCTCTATTGGAAGCAGGATATTGAGCTAGACAGACCATTGGTCTGACCCAGTATGACTATTTGTATGCTCTTATATTTTTGTGGATTTAGTGTTTGTGGCTGATAGAAACAAAGGGGCTCAGCCTTCTACAGCAGTGTTCTTCAACCACCGGTCCATGGACCAGTGCCGGTCCACAGAAATTTCCTACCGGTCCACAGGGCCAGCACGTGCATCAGGCCCAAAACAGTGTTCTTCAGGTCCACGGTGCAATCGATGTGGCGTTATCTTCGAGCCAGCTCTCTCTTCCTAACTGATTCAGTGCACAAAGCCACGGGCAGGAGCTCCTACGGGCATCCTGCGCCTGAACCGGAAGCCTTCTCTCTGACGTTGCAAAGTCAGAGGGAAGGCTTCCAGATGAGGCACAGGACGTGCAAGGTGCAATTAGTACTATTATGGGGGTGGGGTCTGGGGTGGAGATTGGGTAGAGATGGGTGGGGTCTGGCCCACGACTTAGCCCAGTGTTCTTCAACTGCCGGTCCACAGACCGATGCTGGTCCACAGAATAATTTTATTATTTCTGCCGGTCCATAGGTGTAAAAAGGTTGAAAACCACTGTTCTACAGCATTGAAAAGCTGTAGTGGGGGAGAGGGTGGGGAGCTATTATTTTTAAAGCTAGTGTAGACATCTCTAAACTTGCTATTAGAAGTCCATCCGACTGTGAATGTTTATTGCCAAAAGTCACTCGAGCTTCTCCTTCACCGCTTTTATTGATGCGCTGTCCTCCTTCCATACTGCAGTCTTATTTTGATGTTTGAATGTGTTTTTCAATGAATTGGTTTTGAAGACATCTCATCAACTGGTCCTTGGAGATTTCAATTTGCATATGAATGAGATGTCTCACCCCAATAAATTTGACTGCAGCGCTTACAGCTTTTGATACAGAGATATTGAATCCATTTCCAGTACACACAGAGGGACATACGTTGGACTTACAAATGAAGTCTAAGGATCTGATTTTGAAAAATAGTGATCTGAAATCTGTATCCATTATTTTGATGGATCATTTTGTAATGTCAATTTCTTTAGGAAAGTTAGCTGGAAGAGTGGAAATCACAGGGTCTTCTAAGTCTAATTTGACTAGGAGTCATAGCCAGTGCGTAGTTAGGGGGGAGGGGGCAATGGGAACTGTACGCCCCGGTTCATAGACAACCCCGCGAAAGACAAAGGCGCGCGCTGACAACTGAGCGCAAGACGGAGGCGCGCGCCAAAGAAAATTACAGTTTTTAGGAGTTCCGATGGGGGGTTTTGTTGGGGAGCGCCCCCAGTTTACTTAATAGAGATCGCGCCGGCGTTGTGGGGGGTTTGGAGGGTTGTAACTCTCCACATTTTACTGTAAATTTAACTTTTTCCCTAAAAACAGGGAAAAAGTGAAGTTTTCAGTAAAATGTGGGGGGTTACAACCCCACAACGCCCCCACAATGCGGCGCAATCTCTATTAAGTAAAGTGGGGGGGTTCCCCCCACGCCTCCCCCGTCGGAGCCCTAAAAACAGTAATTTTCTGCGGCGCGCACCTCCGCACTGTGCTCAATTGTCTGCGTGCGCCTTTGTCCCGGCGTGCTTTTGACCTGACACCGTACGCCATCTTGTCCAGGTCACTGGCCCCCCTCCTCCTCTCCATCCCCCCTTCCCACTCCTCCCCCTGCTGCACATGCCCCTTTCCTTCCCTTGTATCTTTTTAATTTCAGTGCGAGCAGCCACCAACTTGATGCCCGCATCGGCTTCGGCGCTCTCTCTGATGTCAATTCCGGGACCCACGCCTAGGAAGTGACATCGGAGAGCATGCTGAAGCTGACGCGGGTAGTACGAGGAAGGGGTGTGCATGCTTGGGGGGGGAGGGTGCCACAGCCGTGGGTGCTGTTCACCCTCGCTACACCACTGCATATAGCCATTCGGCAGTTCCAGATGGAAATAGAGGTGCTCACTTGAATTCAGGATGATATATTCTTGAATGCTATGATATTTTACTAAAATTTTTTCTTTCAGCTACCTTTAAAATCAATTGTTTGTTTGGATAAGAATTTTTTGGGATGGCAGAGGGGTATCATCCGTTGGTGTAATCAAAGGGATCTTGAGTAGAGAATGACACGGTGACAAAATTCATCACCGTTCCCGTCCCCGCGGATAACCGCGGGAAATAATCTCATGTCATTTTCTAGTGTCTATTTCGACCTCGGTCCTTCTACACCAGCATTCTTCAAAGCAAAGCTTGCGGGTCAGTGGTTGTGGCCATTCATACTCTGATTCTTATGGGAGCCAAGGATAATGAAGCCATTGTGACATCACTGATGTGATTGGCTCTTAGGCACTGGTGGAATGAGGCATTATGACATCACAATATCTGCTCTGGATACCAGAGACTGTCATTCTGTAGTGTCTGTTTCAACCTCAGTCCTTCTACACCAGTATTCTTCAAAGCAAAGCTTGCGGGTCAGTGGTTGTGGCCATTCATACTCTGATTCTTCCCTCTCTCCTTAAAGAATGACATGAAGATGGTTTCCTGCGGTTATCCGCGGGGACGGGAATGGTGATGAATTTTGTCACCGTGTCATTCTCTAATCTTGAGCTCAGATCACATTGATCTAAGTTCTCCAGTGACAGCTGTGCTCTGTGGATATAGTGAGGCAGGATTATTTCACCAGTCATATTCTTGGTTCAAAAACTCTGCCAAGAAACTGTTCTTTTCTCTCACGAGTTATTGAGTGATCCTTCTTCTTCCTATCTAATTGCACAGTCCACTGTGCCCTCTTGTCATGTTCTGGTCACTGCTTTATATAATAGAATCATAGGGATTCAAGCCACATTTTTGTTCTCACTGGACTCATCTGAGAATCATAAGGGTATTTCCATTTTTTCAATAGGTGAAAACAATTATCTTCCTGCAGGACCAGCAAATGCTGTTTTAATATTCAGACTGAGACTTTGCATAATTTTGCATTATTGAATTTTGATCAAACTGGGAACCTAATTTCTAACTTTGCAGTTGAGGAATGGGCAGATTTTTGACATGTGGATGAACTTAGCTTATGTAATAAAGAGACAATTTGGTCTCTGTGATATGAGAAAAAGACCAGTGTCTTTCTACTGGAGAGATATCATCTACATCGAGGTGGTCAGAAATTGCAGGAAAGTCTCTTAATTAAAAAGAGAGCAAATAGTAGAAATTTATCCAAACAAATTTAGCTAACCAGTACTTGAAACTTAGCTGCAACCAGTATTTGAAGATGTTGTTTGGTCTCTGGAGAAAAAGATTTGGATGAAGGCTAGTTTAGCCATTCAAGTGGACATTTCCTAGAGCAGTGTTCTTCAACCACCGGTCCACAGAAATTTCCTGCCGGTCCACAGGGCCAGCAAGTGCATCAGGCCCAAAACAGTGTTCTTCAACTGCCGGTCCACGGTGCGATCGATGCGGCGTTATCTTCGAGCCAGCTCCCTCTTCCTAACTGATTTAGTGCACAAAGCCACAGGTAGTGGCTCCTACATGCGTCCTGCGCCTGAACCAGAAGCCTTCTCTCTGACGTTGCAACATCTGAGGGAAGGCTTCTAGATGAGGCATGAGTAGTGTGACCATATGGCTCCAGAAAAAAGGGGACGGATTGAGACATCCAGGTTTTACTTCCATTGAAAGCAACCAAGATGTCTCAATCTGTTCTCCTTACTTCCATTGCTTTCAATGGAAGTAAAACCCGGATGTCTCAATCCGTCCCCTTTTTTCTGGAGCCATATGGTCACACTAGGCATGGGACGTGAAAGGTGCAATTAGTACTATTAGGGGGGCGGGGTCTGGGGTGAAGATTGGGTAGAGATGGGCAGGGCCTGACCCACGACTTAGCCCCGTGTTCTTCAACCGCCGGTCCACGGACCGATGCCGGTCCACAGAATAATTCTTTTATTTCTGCCGGTCCATAGGTGTAATAAGGTTGAAAAACACTGTCCTAGAGGACATGTCCGGGCATCCGGACGGCTTTTCAAAGCCTAGCACTTTGTCTGGGCTCTGAAAAGCTTCCAGCGTTGGGAGGGCATGTGTGCATGAGCAGATCCAACACGGCAACGTCACGTGCATGCGCATATGTGTGTGATGTCATCACGTCACACCTGCGCACGTGCAGATGCCCTCCCGACGCGGCTCCGAGCACAAGAACAGGTTGAGGGGTGGGACTGCGGCAGAACAGGGCGCGGCTTGGGTGGATTGTCTATTGTATGGTAGCCCTTTCAGGACCAAGGGACATATTTGTCCCATAACTTTAAAATCCTATAAATTTTGATTGGGATAGTCTACAGTTCTAAATTTGATATGTACGGATTCCATAGGATACTGCCTTTATGTAAACAAACTGGTTCCGACATTCATTCATTAGCGTCGTTGCCAGATTGACGAGAAGATTCACTTGCCACACTGTCCATAAGCCAGAAGTTTGATTTTAAAAAAAAAAAATAATGATATTTCACAAAAAAAATCAATTTTTTGGCATCTGCAAGCCCTTTTTACCATAAAAATGTCGTCAAAACCACAAAAATTGGCCTACGATCCTTATGGTCCTGAAAGGGTTAAAATGTACAGCGTTGCATACGCCTTTCAGTGCTATAGAAATAATAAATAGTAGTAGTAGAACGGGGTGAGGCTGGGTGGAACGCAGCAGGCCTGGTGGCGGGGCCATGGGTCTGGATTTTACAGTAGTAAAACCTGGTAACACTAGTAAAAGGGAAGATTCACCTAAGCTCCTTCTTTTATTTGGATCACCGCTGGACTCTGGCCCACCTTGCTGTTTCGCTCCTTGATGCGACCTCACCTGGAGTATTGCGTTCAGTTCTAGCCTCCTTAACTCAAGAAAAATATAGTGGCACAAGGAAAGGTTCAAAGAAGAGCGGCCAAGATGATAAGGTGTCAGGTCAAAAGCGCGCCGCGACAAAGGCGCACCCAGACAATTGAGCGCAGTGCGGAGGCGCGCGCCGCTCTAAATTACTGTTTTTAGGGCTCTGACGGGGGGCGTGGGGGGGGAACCCCCCCACTTTACTTAATAGATATCGCGCCACGTTGTGGGGGCGTTGTGGGGGGTGTGGGGGGTTGTAACCCCCCACATTTTACTGAAAACTTCACTTTTTCCCTGTTTTTAGGGAAAAAGTTCAGTTTACAGTAAAATGTGGAGGGTTACAACCCCCCAAACCCCCCATAACGCCGGCGCGATGTCTATTAAGTAAACTGGGGGGGTTCCCCAACAAAACCCCCCGTCGGAGCCCCTAAAAACTGTAATTTTGTGCGGCACGCGCCTCCGCGCTGCGCTCTGTCGGCGCGCGCTTTTGTCTTTCGCGCCGTTGTCTATGAACCAGATGATAAAGGGAATGGAACGCCTCTCGTATGAGGAAAGACTAAAAAGGTTAGGGCTCTTCAGCTCAGAGACGGCTGAGGGGAGATATGATTGAATTCTACAAAATCCTGAGTGGAGTAGAACTGGATTGATTTTTCACTCCGTCAAAAATGACAAAGACTAGGGGACACTCGATGAAGTTACAGGGAAATACTTTAAAAACCAATAGGAGGAAGTTTTGTTTTACTCAGAGAATAGTTAAGCTCTGGAACGCGTTTCCAGAGGTTGTGGTAAGAGCGGATAGCGTGGCTGGTTTTAAGAAAGGTTTGGCCATTTTCCTGGAGGAAAAGTCCATAGTCTGTTATTGAGAAAGACATGGGGGAAGCCACTGCTTGCCCTGGATTGGTAGCATGGAATATTTCTACTCCTTGGGTTTTGGCCAGGTACTAGTGACCTGGATTGGCCACCGTGAGAACGGGCTACTAGGCTTGATGGACCACTGGGCTGATCCAGTAAGGCTATTCTTATGTTCTTAGGGACTTCTCAGCTGCACCCAAGGCTCCATATTCCACTCTCAACCATTCTGCAAATAAATTTTTCTTCCGGCAAGGACCTCATCTACTCAAGTCACTCTCTGCAGACCTCTTTCACCCTTCCAACAGAAGCAACAATAAGAATACCTTTGGGCCTTTATTCCAAGGCCCGAAACTAATTATACTTTCCACCTTGAATCTCATGTACTGACAAAACGTATCTTTATTGTAACCCATGTACTGACTAAACGTATCTTTATGGTAACCCACCTGTATCCCTTACACTGACAAAATGCACCTTGATAGTAAACCACTTGTATTGTAACCCACTTGTATCCCATGTACTGACTAAATGTATCTTTATTGTAACCCATGTACTGACTAAACGTATCTTTATTGTAACCCACCTGCACTCCATGTACTGACAAAACGTATCTTTATTGTAACCCATGTACTGACTAAACGTATCTTTATTGTAACCCACCTGCACCCCATGTACTGACAAAACGTATCTTTATTGTAACCCATGTACTGACTAAACGTATCTTTATTGTAACCCACCTGCACCCCATGTACTGACAAAACGTATCTTTATTGTAACCCATGTACTGACTAAATGTATCTTTATGGTAACCCACCTGTATCCCTTACACTGACAAAATGCACCTTGATAGTAAACCACTTGTATTGTAACCCACTTGTATCCCATGTACTGACTAAATGTATCTTTATTGTAACCCATGTACTGACTAAACGTATCTTTATTGTAACCCACCTGCACTCCATGTACTGACAAAACGTATCTTTATTGTAACCCATGTACTGACTAAACGTATCTTTATTGTAACCCACCTGCACCCCATGTACTGACAAAACGTATCTTTATTGTAACCCATGTACTGACTAAACGTATCTTTATTGTAACCCACCTGCACCCCATGTACTGACAAAACGTATCTTTATTGTAACCCATGTACTGACTAAATGTATCTTTATGGTAACCCACCTGTATCCCTTACACTGACAAAATGCACCTTGATAGTAAACCACTTGTATTGTAACCCACTTGAATCACATGTACTGACTAAATGTATCTTTATTGTAACCCATGTACTGACAAAACGTATCTTTATTGTAACCCATGTACTGACTAAACGTATCTTTATTGTAACCCACCTGCACCCCATGTACTGACAAAACGTATCTTTATTGTAACCCATGTACTGACTAAACGTATCTTTATTGTAACCCACCTGCACCCCATGTACTGACAAAACGTATCTTTATTGTAACCCATGTACTGACTAAATGTATCTTTATGGTAACCCACCTGTATCCCTTACACTGACAAAATGCACCTTGATAGTAAACCACTTGTATTGTAACCCACTTGTATCCCATGTACTGACTAAATGTATCTTTATTGTAAACCGTTTCTATCCCATGTACTGTCAAATGTATCTTTATTGTAAACCGCTTCGAACTTCACGGTATAGCGGTATATAAGAAATAAATTATTATTATTATTATTATTTATCAGAATGAGTTACTTTTTAATCCAGTTTAATTAATCATTCTGCTTCACTCAGCAATATTTTATCTTATGGCACATTCACCCTATATAAAGATTCCTAAAAACTGAGGGCTAAAATCACTGCATTGCCATCATAATATTGTAAATAATCTTAATAATCATAATATTGTAAATAAAGATTCTAGTTCTACCTTAATGTTCTAAGTATATGTCCTGAAATATTACACAGCGCTGGGTTATATAGTGCAGGTTAACAGTGTCATTCCCCAAATCAACATCTATTTATATTCTATTTTCACATTATAAGCCAAGATCAAGCTCTGTCTTCTATGGCTTTCCACATAATTAGCCCATCACAGGCAATTTATTTGTGTGGGTTGCTCGTCAGTCTGATCTTTTATTTATTGTGTTGAGTCATCGACCTCAGTAAAAGCTCGCCCTTCAGTGCCATCGAGATGAAAATCAGTCACATTTCACAATGTCAGTGTCAACATCGCCACTGAGTACTGAGACAAGAAATATGGAAATTATATTTACTCTGTCTCTTGGGCTATAAATGTTTCAAAACGACTCTTTTTAGAAAACTCTTCCTGTTTAGGCTGTAACTAGAGTTTCAAGTTTTATAAAAAATTTTATAAGATCGCTTATCAGGATTTCTAAGCGAGTTACAATAATAATAATAAAAAAAAATAGATTCAGGGGTAAAAAAAAACCCCAACCCCATAAATTTTAAAATATAGATAACAAAACTAAATGGAGACTTTTGACTAAAGGGAAATGGAAGGTCTGAGGGAATGAAATACAATTGTAAAAGTAAACGAGAACTTTTAAGGAAAGAACAGGAGGACTGGGTAAAAGAAAAAAAGATGTTTCTTTCATAGGTAACGGGCAAAGTCTGGAAATGAAGATCATCATAGTGTGAATGCTTCTTTAAACAGATGACTTTTACATTATTCCGTTAATATCTTGCGGTTCTAGGCGGATTACAAAAGGAAGAGATTCTGGTCATTTCCAGATTACAGGGAAGCTGTTGGTTGTAACATTTGGAGTCTGGTGATGGAGTGAGGATAATTGGTTGCATCAGGAGTTTGCCTTGACATATTTCCCTTCTGAAGGTTCTGTGGTTTGGAGCTGACCTTTGTCAAGTGAGAAATAGGAGTGAACAGTT
The DNA here is from genome assembly GCF_902459505.1 of Geotrypetes seraphini. Lineage (NCBI taxonomy): Eukaryota > Metazoa > Chordata > Amphibia > Gymnophiona > Dermophiidae > Geotrypetes > Geotrypetes seraphini. The sequence goes on from NC_047098.1 coordinate 20,876,316, forward strand.
AAATGATCCTATAATCTAAGCCACATTCTATCTGGTAATGGTTTGGCTCTTCTAGGTCCGGTAGAAGGGTTGGGTGAGGGTCAAGGGGATGGGACTTGATATACTGCTTTTTCTCTTTGGTTAACATATTTTAGACAGGTACTTATTTTGTACCTGGGGCAATGAAATGTTAAATAACTTGCCTAGAGTCCCAAGGAGCTGCAGTGGGAATTGAGCTCACAACCTCAGTGTGCTGAGGCAGCTGCTCTGGCAATTGGGCCACTTTTCCACTCCCTGTGGCCTTTGTTGCTAACTTCCCCCCTTAGAGTGAAGAGTTTCAGTCTCTGATAACCAGAGCTGAGATTGTGATGTCATCATGCCTCATTCCACCAATAAGAGTCAACCTCCTCGATGATGTCACAATAGCTTAATTGTAAAGGGTAAAGGACTTGAAATCCTGCATACAATCAAAGCAGTTTACATATTTTAGACAGGTACTTATTTTATACCTGGGGCAATAAAATGTCACACCTTTACATTACATTACATTAGGGATTTCTATTCCGCCTGTGCCTTGCAAAAAGCTCACTGGTTGCCAATAACATATAGGATTACATATAAAATAGCTCTTCTAGTCTTCAAGACTATACAGACCAACACTCCGGCATTTATAGATAGACTTTTGATTCCACATAGCTCATCGAGAGTTCTTAGATCATCTTCACAGTTTACCCTTAACGTTCCTTCCTTGAAAATTATTGGAACACGCCGTGCTTCTATTTTTTCTGTAACTGCTCCAATGACTTGGAATTCTCTTCCTTTATATATAAGACTCGTACAAGATTTGCAGAAATTTAAGAGTAGCTTAAAGTGCCTTCTTTTTAAAGAAGCCTTTAACTGAAAATATAATGTCCATTCAAGAGGTAATACTTTACGATTTCTGCCATCTCCAAATCAAGATTTCTAATAGCTCTCTTATTCGACCCCACTTCTGCCAGCAATCCTCTTCTTCCTGCCCTCCTTATGTACTTCCCTTTTATGTACTTTTTCTTTAAAAATTGTATTTCCTCCCCTCTTTCCTATTGTTTCCCGTGGTTTTAATAAGCAATTACCCATGTAGGTCTGGTTAATGTATTATGTATATGTGATTTCTCTAAAAATCATATTTTTATCTTTTATATAACGCTTTGTAATTTGGAAAAGCGTTCAATCAAATAATATGAATAAACTTGAAACTTGAATAAACTTGTTAAACGACTTGCCTAGAGTCCCAGGGAGCTGCAGTGAGAATTGAGCTCACAATCTGAGGCAGCTGCTCTAGTAGGCTCCTCCTCCTCTCAGAAGAAAGGGATTCTGTTTCTCGCTGGCATGTTTTTTTGGCGACGAACTTGCTTTTTCTCCAGGCAGGAATAGGAAAAATGGCACATACAGTTCTAGGTATGAGGGGCCCCAAATTCAAAAACAGTTTAAATAGCTAGGAGAAGATACTGGTTGTTTAAATCACCAGATAGTGTGGCTGAAAATACCCAATAAGTACCCAAGCTGAAACTGGCTATTTTGTGGGCATTCTGGAGGTGGAGCCAGTACTTAATTGGTTAAGTGCTAATATTCATCAGTTAAGCAGCTAAGATAACAGCATAAAGAGGACTACATAAAAAGCAGTGGTTCTTCATAGCCGGTTAAGTACTGAATATTACACTTAACCACTTATATTTTTGCTGGCTCCATATACCCAGAAATTCAACACTGGAGCCTGGATTTGGCCCAGCATTGAATTTCAGTTATAATACCAGCAGCAGTCAGCAAAATGTTCATAGTGTTTTTTACATACATATACAGTATATATCAGTGGTCTCAAACACGCGGCCCGGGGGCCACATGCGGCCCGCCAGGTACTATTTTGAGGCCCTCGGTATGTTTATCATAATCACAAAAGTAAAATAAAACCGTTTCTTGATCATATGTTTCTTTAGCTATAAATTACAATATTATTATTAAGACTTAGCCAAAAGGAAAGATTTATAAAGAGTTTTACCTCATGCAAAATTGTCATTTCTTTAATAAGACGTTAACTATTTTTTTTCTGAGGCCCTCCAAGTACCTACAAATCCAAAATGTGGCCCTGCAAAGGGTTTGAGTTTGAGACCATTGGTATATATATTTGAGCTGCAATTTGACTAAAATTTTAATCATGATTTATCACATAATTAAAGGTTATTTATTTATTTATTTTCCACTGCAGCTCCTTGTGACTCTGGGCAAGTAACTTAACCCTTCATTGCCCAAGGTACAAAATATGTAATATGTAAACTGCTTTGATAACCACAGAAAGACAGTATATCAAAACCCATCCCCCCTCCCTTCCTATAGGACTGATAATCTCCTTCCCTCCAACCTCCAAATCCAACATGTCTCCCTTTCTCTTCCTTTCCTCCTTCTCTTCTTCTCCTAGGACCATTATCTCTCTTTATTTCCTGTGGTCTATTATCTCTCTCTGTCTCTCCTCCCGTCTTCTCTTTCTCCCATTGTCCAGCACCTCTTCCTTCCTGTCCTCCAACCCCATGAGCAGCGACACATGGTAAACGGCACCAAGTTCTTGTGGCTGTTGGAGCTCACCACCTCGGCCATGGCTTCCAACAATGGTCCTTCCCCCCTCAATCCCTCCCCTACCAGCCTACCCTAAAGGTGATCTTTTGTTGGTCCTCCAGCAGCAAAACTACACATATGCTGCCCGTAGCCTGCTCCAAAGCTTTCCCTATGGCCTATGCCGCCTGCTATGACATCACTTCCTGTTTCTGCATGGACATGATGGTCAGAGGAAAGCTTCGGATCAGATCACAGGCAGCATGTATGCAACCTGCCACTGTTGGGGACCAACAGAAGACCAACTTTAAGGTAGAATGGCATGGGGAAGATGATGTTATTGAAACATGGGTGGGGATTGTGTTGATGACAGGGGTTGGAAGTAGAGGAGACAGGAGATGCTGTAAAATGATTAATTTTAAAAAATCTTGATTAATCAATGCATTATTCATAGATTTAATTGCAATGAGAAAGGGGGAAGGAGATGGAATTTGATATACTGCCTTTCAATGGTTAAACTGAAAGCAATTCACATATATTATATACAGATCCCTATTTGCAGCTTATATATAAAATCATGTATTATGTCCTGCACTCAAATAGACTTTTGTGCATTATGGCACTGTATATCTGTTCTTCCTTGGATAAGGATTGCTAGCTCTGGAATAATGCTCTTTAAACTGGGATGGTGACGGAGAGAGGATATTGGTTGTATCAGGAGTTTGTCTTGACAGGATAGGAGCCACTTGAACCCTTCAAAAATGGCATGGATATGAACTGTCTACCCTCTGCTGTCCAGCAGTGCTTGACTAGATACTGACTGTTCCTGAACTTCTGACAGAAAATTACAGCTTGCATAATGTTGTTCCTCTGGACTGTGGACAGCCTTCGTATTTGGCATATCCATCTGGTTAAATTGTCTCTCATCATGCCACCCGTTAAATAACCACTTCTTTAGCTGGGATAATTAGTGAGAGGGCCATACCTGGTGTAATAAGTAGAATCCTACAGTAGGCATTAGGAGAATGGTAACAAGTATGCTCCTCTTTAAAATCGCACGAACATATTCATAGCTTAGGATCTTCAGGCGTTATCTAAATTGCTTTTTCCTAATGCCTATAAATTAATTGCATCTGGAGAAAAACACTGTCTGAGGTGAAACTCTGTTTATGTTGTCCATTAATGCTCCTGATTTCATTTATAGCTCGCCAATTATCTAATTTGTTAAGTATCGAGCTTTTAATCTCCTATTCCTATTTGAATGCATTTGAGACCTCCAAGTGGAATACTAGCGGAGGTACAATTCTGATCCTTCAGGTCTTATTCCCCACCCCCAAACTCCCTAGTTCTGATTGCAACCATGCCCTCTTCTCTGCCCCCCCCCCCCCACCACCACTTCCATGCTCCTCCCAGCTGTGTGCGCCCCCTTCCCTGCTCCTGTACCCCTTTAACTTCCCTGGCACAAGCAGCATCTCCAACATCTCCAGCTTGCTGCTTGCGCCAGCCTCGACTCTCCTTCTGATGCCACTTCCTGGTCCCGCAACCCAAAAGTAATGTCAGAGGGAGTCCGGCACAAGCAGCAGATTGGAGAGGCTGCACGCGCCAGTGAAGAGCTAGAGGTCCTGGAGGGAAGGAAAGGTGTGTGCGTGCAGTGGGGAGGGGGGATGAAGGAGCGTGGGTGCATTCCTCCCCCCCCCCCCGCAAGGACAGTGCCCAGGGTGGTGCACTGATCTAGCCCATAAGTACATACTGTCTTGTTGCTGTGTGTACTTATATACACCCCCACACAATATCCTCCACAAAAAAGGCCTTTTTTCATATCTAAATTAGGCTTTACATGCAGAAAAGCCTTCATGAAATTACCCCACTCCCTTAGTGCAAATATAAATTGAGAAACTGGGATTGGAAACTAGTAGGACAGAGTTGGAAGGGGGAGGGCAGAGCGTGAATCTCCCCTCCCCTAGCCAAGAAGATGCTCAGCTGCTCCTGGTAGAGCAAACTTGGGCAGACTCCCTGAATAAAAGTTGAGCAATGCCAAACTAGGAGAGATAAAAAACCTCTGGCATCTGCCATCATTACAGCTCAAGATTTAATTTTTTAGCTGTAGTTTTTAGGGGCCGAGGAGCTTTTTGAGGTCCTGCTGGCGCTAATGGTCTCCTTCCCTTTGTAATGCAGTTTTCAGCATGGTAACCTGCCAGAGAGATTAGTTGAAATGATTACAAGAGCTGACGCATTTGCTTTAATCTAAGGCATTACCCGAGACGAAATGGCCATTTTCTCGGAGTGGTCTGCAGGTTGGAATTCAGTTTCCAAGTGAACAGATGGAGCACAAAAGCCTTCTTGTACAGTGCAACAAAACCTTACGAATTCAGATTTCAAAGGTTTGCAGAGCAGTTGGGCATCTGAAATTGTAATACAGAGCTGTAAAGTGACCTCCTGGATATCTAACAAATTTTTAAATGAACATGTTAAGTGTGTAAGGATAGTTAGAGGACACAGTGTAGGCATCCCAAAAAGAGGGTGGTTTAGAGATTTGACCTTAGAATAAGACATATAACAAGTAATTTATAGCGCATTGAAAATCTAAGCCCTCCCTTTTTTTGTGTGTGTGCAATTCTGGAGGCCGCATTACCGCAAGGATGTGCTGAGACTGGAGTCGGTCCAGAGAATGGCCACCCGGATGATCTCGGGACTCAAGGATCTCCCGTACGAGGATAAATTACAGCTATACTCACTCGAGGAACGCAGAGAGAGGGGAGACATGATCGAGACCGTTCAAGTATCTCACAGGCTGCATTGAGGTGGAAGAGGATATCTTCTTTTTCAAGGGTCCCACGGCAACAAGGGGGCATCCGTGGAAAATCAGGGGCGGGAAACTGCACGGTGACACCAGGAAATTCTTTTTCACTGAAAGGGTGGTTGATCGCTGGAATGGCCTACCACTTCAGGTGATTGAGGCCAGCAGCGTGCCTGATTTTAAGGCCAATTGGGATCGACACGTGGGATCTATTCACAGAGTAAGGTAGGGGAGGGTCATTAGGGTGGGCAGACTAGATGGGCCGTGGCCCTTATCTGCCGTCTATTTCTATGTTTCTATGTTTCTATCAGCTAATACACGTGTTTAACAAGACACCTTATTCGTATTTCCAATGCAATATTTAATGAGAAATCTAGTATTCATGTTACTAAAAACGTCCTGCTTATTACACTGTGCAACAAATTTTAACTTTTTTTTCTGGGGCAAGAAGAAAATGAAGTTTACTTTATAGAATTTGACCTGTGTATGAAAATAGCCTCGGTTATCTCCTATCGCATATAGGGGTCCTTTTATCAAGCTGCGCTAGTGGTTCAATGTGCGTAATAGTGCGTGTTAAACCGCCGGGCGCGCTAGCCGCTACCACCTCCTCTTGAGCAGGTGGTAGTTTTTAGGCCAGCGCGGGGGTTAGGGCGTGACGAAAAGTCACGCTCGTTAACCCCGCTAGCGCGGCATGATAAAAGGAGGCCATAGTTTTTCGAGCAAATTGCAAATATTTATAGCATGAGAAGTTATAATGTAACGCATTGCACCGATTTAAGAGTTCCTATATTATTTTCTAGAATCGCTTTGCTGTTGAAGTGCGTTTATAAGCGAGATTGGGAGCATTTATAATGAATTCCATCTGCCCTGATATTGTTTCTCCATTGTAGCAATGTCCCAGTAAAACCTTTCCCCGTACTCATCACTAACACTGCCAAGATTATCGGGGTTGGGGGGAGGGAATCTAATTTGAGGCAAACTGTTTTAATATTTCACAGATTATTATAACATTTACTCCAAGCATTAGAAAATATAGCAAAAATGTTAATTTTTACATTATAATGCTCTTTTGCCAAAGATCAGAGGGTTATACCAAAAAATTAAGGTCAGTTTTGAATTCATCGACCCCAAATCACTATAGAATACCCACTACAATTCATGTCCCAAAACTTCTGTTGCACAGTGTTATTTTTGGTTCTCTGCCCAAATTGTCCTGTATAAAATCCTGCTTAAGTGCATAGACTTCCCCCTCAATGACTGCATGATCTCTGGAATACAAATGTCTCCTCTAGCGAGAGCTTGTTCAAGACTGATGACGAAGAAATGGAATTCACATCGAGGAGCCTCTTCAGTATGAAACTAGGAAGCAAAGTCATTACAGAGCTTATTCTTATCAGAAGAATGTGTATATTGTCATGAATTTACTGGAAGGAGACTGCAGGAGAAGTTAATTAAAATGATTGAGTGATTCTCTCAACAATTCAAGCAGCCAATGACAATGCACTGGGCTAGTAAAAAGAGGTCTGGAAAGTACTTAATAGCATCCAAGTCAGGCACAGTTTAGAATGTACACTTTTCAAACTCCTTTTTATTATTTCTTTTTCTATCATTATAAATTATTCTTTTGTACAACTAAATTCTTATTTGAATTCTTTCATTGCTGATGGAACACTGAGGAGATTTTAAAAGGCCCAGAATGCCCATTGCTTATAATGCTTCTGTTCTGTGCATGACTTTTGGTGATGTCATAAGATCTCTCTGACATCACAGTCACTGAGCAGTGAGCTGTAATGCCATGATATTACTTTCACTCCCATCCTGGTTTGTAGACATTGCTGAAAGAGCTGCAGTTGAAACCTTAGAGATTGTAAAAGCCATGAAACTTAACAAAATTCTACATTTCAAATTTTATTTATCCACCTTTTTTTGGTCCATCCTTTCAAAGGAACAGGTTATAAATTAGGCACTCAAACATTTTTCCCTCTCTGTAGGTTCACAATCTGTCTACTGTGCCTGGGGCAGTGGAGGATTAAGTGCTTTGCCCAAGGTCACAAGGAACAGTACAGGGTTTGAACTCACAACCTCAGAGTGCGGAGGCTATAGCTCTAACCACTGTGACTCCACCACACTCTAACGCTCTTGCAGTAGGATGCTAGTGGGTGCAAGGTTTAGGCAGATAAAGCTGGAGCAAGTCGGAGAAGCTGCTGAGATTCCATAGAGATAAAAACTGCCACAAGGCAGTAAAATATTAAAAGGTCTATGTTGTGCAACCTGGGATGTTTTAAAGTGAGTTTCTACGCTATTATTTCTAACACATGAAACATTCTGATGTAGTTGTCCTGGAGGCTTTCTTCATATCATTAGACAGAACATCACAATACAAAAGTTGCATTGCTTTGTATGTGTCAGTAGCAACTGAAAAAGCACAGGGAAAGCCAAATGTTAAAAAACAAACCAACCTTAGGTCTTAGTCTCTCAGCTCATGGACTGCAAAGCCACAGCCAGCATTGTACCACATTTTGCAGCTGGCATTATCACTATAGGTAAGGTGGCTGAATTGAATGCAAGAAATATTTTTTTTTCTCTCGACAAATAGTTAAGCTCTGGAACTTGTTGCCAGAGGATGTGGTAACAGCAGTTAGTGCAACTGGGTTTTTTAAAAAAAGATTTGGACAAGTTCCTGGAGGAAAAGTCCATAATCAGCTATTAAGACGGGCATGGGGAGCCACTGCTTGCTCTGGGATCGGTGGCATGGAATGTTGCTACTCTTGGAATTCCAGAATTTTGCTAATCTTTAGGATTCTGGAATGTTGCTTCTATTTGGGTTTCTGCCAGGTACTTGTGACGTGGATTGGCCGCTGCTGGAAACAGGATACAGGGCTAGATGGATCATTGGTCTGACCCAGTGTGACTATTCTTATGATCTAGAGCAGGGCTGCCCAGGTCCGGTCCTCGAGATCTATTAGCAGGCCAGGTTTTCAGGATATCCACAATGAACATGCATGAGAGAGGTTTGCATACCAAGAAGGCAGCGCAGGCAAATCTCTCTCATGCATATTCATTGTGGATATCCTGAAAACCTGGTCTGCCAGTAGATCTTGAGGACCAGACTCGGGCAGCCCTGTTCTAGAGGATCGGAGCATCGAGGGAATGAATATAGACAGAGATAAGAAAAAAGGGCCAAGAACACCTGAAAGTGTGTTAGCGGTAGAGGAGGATCTGTTAGCTGGCACACTAAAAGCGGAATGGCTGAGATTAGAAGAGAATTAAGACAAAACAGAGTCCTGAAATCCAAATTGCCATGAAATGCTGAAATAAAAATAAAAATGCATGTTCTATAAATTTCCTAGAGATGTGAATCCTTTGAGGTTGGTTAGAAATAGATGATACAAGAGCCTGGGTTTATCATTTCATATTAATACGATTGTCAGAGGTATCCAATATGTGCCTCACGGTCCAATTGACCTTGGAATGCATCACACTTAAGATTACAGAACTATTTTGTGTATGTGATGTCACAATTTCAGAAGAGATTCACAGATTTCAATGAGTATATAGTATAAGTCATGCCAATGGCATAGCCAGATCCAGTATTTTGGGTCAGTGCAGACCTGCCCCCCTTCCAAACCAGTTTGTAAGCTTTTGCTGGGCCTGCCGTGAGACCTGGTGGTCCAGCGGTGGCCTGGACAGGAGGGATCCCTCCTGCCTCCTGTCCCAGCCAATTCTAATTATTTTTATCTCCCTCCTGCCTCCCCAGTGTACTTTTAGCTTCCCTAGTGGTCCAGTGGTGAATCACAGCAGGAGCGACTTTCCTTCGCTCCTGCCTCTGCAGAACCACTAACTAATTGGCTGCTGCTAGCGGCTCTGCCCGTGCCCTTTAGTATCCTGATGGTCCAGTGGTAAATCACAGCAGGAGCACTCTTCCTTCACTCCTGCCAGTGCAGAGCTGCTAGCTAATTGGCTGCCGTGAGTTTTCGCGAGACCGTGAGAACTCCCGGCAGCCGATTAGCTAGCGGCTCTGCACGGGCAGATCTCTCCTGGCCATGCAGAGCCGCTAGCTGATTGGCTGAATGGACAGCCAATCAGCTAGCAGCTCTGCATGGGCAGGAGGGACCTGCATTCGCTCTTGCCCGTGCAGAGGCGCTAGCTAATTGGCTGCTGGGAGTTATCAGGGTCCCGCGAGAACTCTCAGCAGCCAATTAGCTAGCAGCTCTGCACAGGGAAGAGCGAAGGAACTTTAAACAAAATATGTATTACCCCTTACGTGTGCCGCAGTTGCAGACCATTGTTGTGGCTAGATGATTCCTTCAGTACATTAGTACGTTGCTTAACCAGGCAATACTGCAGCCAGAACATTTCCATGAGAAAAGCCACTCTACCTGTTCAGATGGGTTAAAGTGATAAGTGAAGACAATCTTGTTGCCTTTTCTTTTTCGCGAGCTGATAAAACTGAAATCTGACTGCTGAGATCAATATACTATCGATTCAGCATTATGACAGGGATAAACCAGAAAAGATACTTTGGCTTCTTGTCTTAGTAATAAGCCCTTTAATGGTAGAGCATTGACTTCAGTAAATGACTCTTTTAGTTCCTGAGGTTTTATTGTCTGCTTTTGACAGATTGAAGGCTCTGGATGTTGCGAAATTATATTTGCAACTTAGGGCTGTCGTGAAATTAGAAGAACGTGCGGCTCCGATACTTAGCCATTTAGACTACAGAAATATTTTGCACAACGGGCTGATAACTTCTCTATTAATGTGATTATAAAAGGCTCCGAATATAGCCGTGAAATTACTGCAGTCAGCTTGACGGTATGAACAGGTTACATCGTTTCTTATCTACCAACGTTGACCTCTTATCTACCATTTGAAATAGAAGATCTTGCCTTGGCCCATTTAGCTTTTTGTACCGCAGTACCTATAGTACTTATCTGGCAAATCATCAATTCCTCTGGTCTCCTCTCAGCCAATAGGGTCTCAATATGGTAACGGTTACATCTTCCCTTTGTTACAAGCACCCGTCCACACTCATTATACTGTCTTCTAAAGCAGTGTTCTTCAACCACTGGTCCATGGACCAGTGCCGGTCCACAGAAATTTCCTGCCGGTCCACAGGGCCAGCATGTGCATCAGGCCCAAAACAGTGTTCTTCAACCACCGGTCCACGGTGCGATTGATGCGGCGTTATTTTTGAGCCAGCTCCCTCTTCCTAACTGATTCAGTGCACAAAGCCACGGGCAGTTGCTCCTACAGGCGTCCTGTGCCTGAACCGGAAGCCTTCTCTCTGACGTTGCAACGTCAGAGGGAAGGCTTCCAGATGAGGCAAGGGACGTACAAGGTGCAATTAGTACTATTATGGGGGCGGGGTCTGGGGTGGACATTGGGTAGAGATGGGTGGGGTCTGACGTCAGAGAAAGGGCGGGACCGCCGGAAGAGGAAGCAGCGTAGCGCAGGGCTCAGAGAAGGGGCAGGACCGCTGGCAGAAGAAGCAGCTGGGCTCACTGGCATCCGGAAACAAGGTAGACAGCTTCTCCATGGGGGAGGGGGGGAGGCTGTGGGGGTGCGAGCGGTTCTTCGGGTGGGGGTGCGAGCGGTCCATCGGGGTGGGAGTGCGAGCGGTGGGGGTGTGAGCGGTCCTTCCAGATGATGAATTGGGCGTCGGGCGGGGTGGGAACTATGTAAAAAAAATTTTATATAGCGCGCTCACGCGTATACCGCGCAAGGTTATGCACGGTTTGTAAAAACACGTATAATGCGCGCGTTATATGCGTGAAAATACGGTAATATGACACTGTCTTATTTTCGGGGAAACACAGTATAATAATTCAAGCAATGACTAAAGACTCTCTTGCTAATATTCAACTAGTGCTGGACAGCGCGCTATCTGCCCAACACTGCCGCTCAACCCAGATATTTAATGCCGAGCCAATTTCTGTGACCGGCAGTGGCATAACGAGGGTGAGAGGTGCCCCTCCCCCACCCTCTTCTCCACCCCCACCTCTTTCCCTGCCCCCTCCTGCCATGCATGCACGCCCCTTCCCTCCCCGTACCTCTTTAACGTTCACGGCACGAGCAGCAACCCCTGAGCTGCTGCTCGCGCCAGTGTCGGCTCGTCATCTGACGTCACTTCCTAGGTACGGGGGTCCAGGAAACGACAGAAGAGCCACTGATGCCGGTGCGAACAGCAGGTTGGGGTTGCTGCTCACTCTGTGAATGCTAACGAGGTACAGGGAAGGGAATCGGTGTGCGTGTGGTAGTGGGGGGGGGGGGTAGATGGAAGGGGTGTTGAGGAGGATGGGTGCTGCCCCAAGAGGGCACCTGGGACAGACTCCCCACACACACACACCCTTTCTACACCACTGGCGACTGACATTGAATATCCAGTTTTATTTTTAGCCACGGCAACTTACAGGTTATGCTGATATTCAGCAGTAATTTTTTAATACTTAAGTACAGTGAAAAACCACGGTAGAGGCTTCTACCATGGGTCGATGAGGTAAATGCTCCAACGCTCATAGGAATTCTATGAGCATCACATCATTTACCTCACTGGCCCATGGTAGAAATCTCTACCACTATATGTTTACTAATTTACTACCTTTCATGATGGTGTGGCTTGCAAGGTTCATATTTTCCACCAAAGTGTAGTAGGTAGAGTAGGGTATGGGCCTGAGCAGCTAACTGTTAAAACTTTTACCTCCCTTGCCTCCCCGGCGTATCTTTAAAGTCCCCGGTGGTCTAGCGATGAACCGAAGCAGGAGTGGTCTTCATGTTCTCCTGCCCCATGCAGAGCCACTAGAGATTGGCTGCTGTGAGCCATCGTGAGGCCCATGAGAACTCGCAGCAACCAATCACTAGCAGCTCTGCATGGGGTAAGAGCACAGGAATACTTCTCCTGCTCCTATTCACTGCTGGACCACTGGGGATTTTAAAGATATGCGGGGGAGGCAGGAGGGAGGTAAAAGTTTTAACAGTTGGTTGGGACAAGAGACGGGAGGGATCATTCTTGTCCCGGCCCACCGCTAGACCATATGGCAGGCCCGCTGGAGGCCTGCAAGACATCGGGAGGGAAGGAGGGGGAAAGATACAGAGCCTGGCAGAGCAGGAAGAGAGGGGGACAGGATACAGAGCCTGGCAGGGAGGGAGGTAGGCTAGGTGCAGAGCCTGGCAGGGCAGGAATGGAAGCGGGACAGAGTACAGAGCCTGACAGGGAGGGAGGGGGAACAGGTTACAGAGCCTGGCAGGGAGTAAGGGAGAACAGGTTGTAGAGCCTGGCTGGGCAAGAAGGGAGAGGGACTGGGTGCAGAGCCTGGCATGGCAGGGCACTTGAATATTAAACCACCCTCCCCATTTTATATTCGAGTCTACCTTTTTTTTTGGGGGGGGAGGTTACCTCGGTTTATATTTGGGTCAGCTTATATTCAAGTACATACGGTACTTCAGTAAATGTAACAAATTATCCTGTACTTCTATACAAGTAAAAGTACAGTGACTCTTATACATTTACTTGGTTTCTATACAACACAGGAAGAAAGGTATAATTGCAATAAGATTTATTGGAATGCAGTCACTGGAGAGGAATTGTTCTATTATCTGTAAAAAAAAAAAAAAAAAAAAGCTTATACGGTAGTGAAATAATTCTTAGTTGGCTTAAGGGTCAAGTGAACAACTTACTAAAAGGAAGAACCAGCAGGGTTCTGGCTCAACATAGATCAAATTTTCACACTGCACAGAGTATTAGAAAATGTTCTTGAGTATAAAATCCCAGTAGTTATCTATTTTGTTAATTCGGAAAATGCTTTTAAAAGCACCAACAGAGATAGCTTATGGAGTATTATGAAATCACATGGAAAACCTGCTAAGTTCATCAGTTATTGAAAATCTGTGTCAGAATTGGTTTCAAATAGCAACTGGAGTTACTGTTGTGTATAGCCAACATTGTTCTTCAGCCTAGTCATGGACTGGTTAATGCGGGATTCAGCAGGAGTCAAAAATTACAGGAATCAAAAGGCTGGTAAGCATGCAGTTAGAGAACTTGGAATTTGCAGATAGAGGCCAAGAGAATTTAAACAGAGTCCATAATTCTCTTGTATTTGTTATAAATCAGATTTTGTTATGGCGCTTGGCTATCTTGTTTCTCGCTTTTCTTTGAGTCACTCTAACAAGTACACACGTAGAGAATTCTCTCATTTCAGGCCGCTAAATTGAATATATGGCTTGGAAAAATTATGTTAGAGGTTTCTTCCTATTTTGAGTTTAGAAAACTGTTAAAGACACAACAATTCGACAGGTTGGTATCTTAATGCATCCTGTTTTAACTTAATAAGTTTTCTTATTTTGATCTGATGTATTTTATCTGCATTGTATGTATTAGCTCTAACTTCTGTGAACTGCCTTGAACTTTTCCGGTATGGCGGTATATTATTATTATTATATGGTGTTGAAAAATCAGTATGCAAGGCAAGGAGTGGACATGTCCAAAATAGACTGGTGGACTCAGATGTATTTCATAATGATCCTTTATTTCATCAAAAAAGCAGTGCATGCAAATAGATCTCATGCATATTCATTGGGGAAATCCTGAAAACCCAACTGGATTGCAGCCCTCGAGGAGGGACTTTGACACCCCTGCTATAAACCCTGATTTAAATTTTATATTCTGTCTCTAAGAACATAAGAATTGCCTTACTGGGTCAAACCAAAAGTCCATCAAGCCCAGTAGCCCGTTCTCATGGTGGCCAATCCAGGTCACTAGTACCTGGCCAAAACCCGAAGAGTAGTAACATTCCATTCAGAATCCTAAAGCAGGGGTAAAGCACTATTTAAGAGGTGTCCCTAAAACAAATAAATTTCAAGTGTTAAAAGCATCATCTAATATAATAAAATGCTAGGCCGCGCATGCGCACTAAAAAAAACATGTTCCCTGATCCGTCGCGAAAACACGAGTGCGCATGCGCACGTTTTACATCATCACCTACTCTCCACCTTGCGCCACCTATCACTGTCATCACCTGCTCTCCACCGATCACTGTTCCTCCTGCACCATGCCACGCCAGGCATGTCCGCAGCCGGCCTCGAGCTCCTGGGGGCCGGCGGCGCTGTGCTGAGGTCCCGCCTCCCGCTTCCGCACTACATGGCGCCGCCAGACCCGGCCCTACACTGAGATCCGCGATCGGGTTGCCATGGAAACCCCGCCGCAGCCTCGCAGCTAGGTAGGGGGACAACAATCGCGCTTATGTTCAAGCCACCGCCACGACTCCCCTCTCGAACCGCACCAGGATCGAGAGAGGAGCTGCGGCGGGGGCTTGAGCATAAGCGCCATTGTTGTCCCCCTACCTAGCCGCGAGGCTGCGGCGGCCTTCCTCACCCGGCTCACATTGAATCCAAGTAAACAACCGGGGCTGCCTAAAGAAACAAAGTTTCACGGTGCTTGGCCCGCAAAACAATTCCTGCCGTTGCCGAAATTTGGCCCACCGTTCCTTCCCTTCCTCCATCAGGTACAGTTCACCTCCGCCTATGTTAAAAGGAGCTGCTTTGAAATTGGAGCCCTGCCGCCACCGTAACACATTCCCTCTGCCGCGGTCCCATATGTCAGAGAAGGGACGGGACCAAGGCAGAGGGGAACGTGCTACAGCAGTGGCAGGCCTCCGATTTCGACGCGGCTCCTTTTAACATTGGTGGATTCACTGCACCTGATGGAGGGAGGGAAGGAAAGGTGGTTGGGCGCTGTTGAGCCCCTCTTTAGCCTTAGACCCTCTCCTAACTGCTCCCTCCTGTCTCAGACCACTGGGGGGAGGTGCCTGTCTTCAGCTGCAGGGATGGAGGGAGGGAAGAAGAAAGAAGGGGCCCTGGCAAGCGAGTTATCAAAAGCCAACCATAGCCTGGGACCCCTACATGATATGAATAATGACCAGACAACAAAAGGTAAGAAAAATAATTTTATTTTCTGTTTTGTGATTACAATATGTCAGATTTGAAATGTGTCTTGAGGGAGGCTTCTGCTGCGGCTTTGGACAGAGGGGTACCATTTTCGTGGGAGCCGGCCTTCGGAGAGGCTTGGGACGCGGGGACGGATGCGGGAGGGGCTGCCGCTGCGAAGGGCTTTGGTGGGGGAGCCAGCCAGACCACAAGTGTGGGGACGTTGTAAGCGCGGATTGGTCAAGGAGCCGCCGCTGCTGAAGCTTTGAAATTGCTCTCCCACCGTCACTCCCTCCCGCCCCGGCTCTGCCTCTGCCCCTGCCCAGGTTCAAAAGCAGGAGACATCTAGCACCCGTTAATCTAACGGGCTTAAACACTAGTTAAATAAATAAGTTTTTAAAAGTTTTTTAAATGTTACAATGTCGTGTTCAATTCTAATATATTGAGGAAGGGCATTCCACCATTGTAGTCCCATCACTGTAAACATGTCTGATCTCCTTGTCCCTATAATTTTCAAAGAGGGTACGGAAAGTAGATTTTGATCTGATGATCGGAGTGGGCGTTGGGTTTTGTATGGGATTAATGATCTAGAAATAAATTGTGGTTCGTTAGATGCTAAAGTTTTGAAAATGAGAAGCATTATTTTGAACATTATCCTATGGCCGATTGGTAGCCAGTGAGCGTCTTTTAGTAGTGGGGAAACATGGTCATATTTTTTCGCGTTATAAATTAATTTTATGGCCGTATTCTGTATTAACTGCAATCTTCTTTTTTTCTTTCTGCATAATATTAATAAGTAGAGCATTGCAGTAGTCAATTTTTGATATTACTAGGGAGTGAATAAGTATTTTTATTGAAGTTGAATTAAGAAATTTGGCGATTGAGCGAATCTGACGTAATTTAAAGAAACAGTTTTTAACAATTCAGACTAAACTCAAAGACCTGCCCATGACTGAACTCCTGGCCCTCTGGCAATCATTTTTATAGCTCACACAAATTTAGTTTCTCTTTAAAATGTGCACAGATGAAATTTTTTGCACACACAGCCTATGAAAAATTAGAGGGAACATTGATCTGCAGTACTTGTTTTAAACCCGAAAGTTAAATAGGCCCTCTTTGTAGCTTTAAGCCAGCTGGCAGCTCTCTACAGCAACTCCCATTTTGTGTCTTTTTACATTAAGACCAAAGCTTATGGCTTTAAGCAGCTCACTTTCTAATGAATATTTACAGTTAATTTCCCTAAGTGCATTTTTCAGACTAGCAAAACTATCCCTTTTATAGGGATTCTCACCTTTAGCTTACCTCAGCTTATGTGCTTCCCCTTTGTCCAGTTGTAATAGCATAGCATAAGGCAAAAGGCATTCCCCAAGTTACCCATGAAGCTTTCTTAAACACCGTAGCTCAATTAGTCCTTTGACTTGTTTGTCACCAAACATTCTAAGCGCTGAAACCTTGGCATAGCTTTCCACGATAACATTCATTTGAGCTAGGAGGCTCAGGCTACTGTACTTGGGCTCCTGTGTTGATATTTTTTTATTTATTCAGTTTTCTATACCATTCTCCCAAGGGAGCTCAGAACGGTTTACATGAATTTATTCAGGTACTCAAGCATTTTCCCCTGTCTGTCCCGGTGGGCTCACAATCTATCTAATGTACCTGGGGCAATGGGGGGATTAAGTGACTTGCCCAGGGTCACATGGGAGCAGCATAGGTGTGAACCCACCACCTCAGGGTGCTGAGGCTGTAGCTTTAACCACTGCGCCACTCTAGAAATCAAAATATAGTAAAAGTGAGCCAAGTAAAGGGCAATGAAGCCATTGTGACATCACTGATGAGGTTGGCTCTTAGGCATTGGTGGAATGAGGCATTATGATGTCATAAAACCAGGTCTGGTTATTAGAGGCTGAAACTTTTCACATTATTTATTTATTCAATGTTCTATTACTGTTCTCCCAGAGAAGCTCTGAATGGTTTACATGAATTTTTATTCAGGTACGTAAGCATTTTCCCCTGTCTGTCCCGATGGGCTCACAATCTACCTAATGTACCTGGGGTAATGGGGGGATTAAGGGCTAGATTCACTAAGCAAACCGATCGGTTTATGACCCCTTTACCAACAAATTTCCATCCGGCCTGATTCACTTAAGCGATCCGCTTCGAATCCATGCATGCAAATGAAGTGAAACGCATGCAAATTGGACAGTGACCCAATTCATTACACAAAATTTCAGATCCGACTGGGCAGGCCGCTCAACCCAAGAAACGACTGCTGGAGGCCAGTCAAAAACGTCTTTTTGACTCTCCAGCTCCAGAGAAGCCCTGCTCTGCCCTGTGTCTCCTGCCTGCTCGCCCCGATCTACCAGCCCTGCTTTCTGCCCTGAGCTCCTACACTCTGCCACCTTCCCTGCAGTGCGAGCCCACGGGTTTAAAGCGGCGCTGCACGCCGCAGTCTAAACCTGCTTTAAACCCGCGGGCTCGCACTGCACAGAAGGCGGCAGAGAGCAGGAATGTCTGGGTGGCAAGATTGCCTGGAAGGGGGGGGAGCAGGAGAGCCAGCCCACGTGAAGGAAAAGTTAAAAAAAAAAAAGTCGTGGCTACCCACCCCAACAGCCCCCCTCCGTTATGTAAAAGTTGGGAGCAGGAGGGGTGCTCAGTCCCTCCTGCTCCTTAGGCCTCCCTGCTGCCGGCACAGCCCACCCCAGATTGGGCCACCGTACCCGACCAGTTCACCCTCTAAAAAGAGGATACGTCCGGGTAAATCCAGACATCTTGTAACCCTAATCTGTGCTCAACTTGCAGGCTAGGCTTTAGACCTGGCTTTAGTTGATGTAACTCCCTGTGTCCAGAGCTGCGCGTGAATCCTGGTACTAACACACTATTCTATAAAGGGCGCCAATCCCACAACACCCGTTACAGAATGCCATTCAGCACCAAATTCTGAGTACGATTTTCTAGAATTTTCCCTTTAATGTGCAAGCGCACTGGTATCTTACACGCACGTGAAGTGGTAAAACGCGGACCTGACGGATCTAAAACCACATGTCCTTAAAAATCTGAGGTCCGTGCCACTTGTAGTTCCTGGCTCTGACAGACCTCGATGACAATTTAGCGCTGACGGATCCATGTCAGCATAGGGAGGGAAAAGTATTAGGATCCGTCAGCGCTATAATGTCATCGAGGTCTGTCAGAGCCGCGGACCTCAGATTTTTTTTAATTTACTGGGGCTGCAGGAAACCGGTTTAAAGGATTCGTTTTAGAGCCGCTCCAGCACTAGTCTCTGGCTCTGACACACCTCGATGGCATTTTAGCGCTGACGGATCCTAATACTTTTTCCCTCCCTAAGCTGAGACGGACCTGTCAGCGCTAAACTGTCATCGAGGTCTGTCAGAGCCGGAAACTACAAGTGGCGCGGACCTCAGATTTTTAAGAACGTGCGGGCTTAGATCCGCAAGGTCCGTGAGGTCCGCGTTTTACCCCTTCCCCACACGCACAAATGACACCTACCTTAAGGTGCCCTGACAGATCCATCTCAGCATAGGGAGGGAAAATGTGTGCAGAATTGAATCGGTTCAACGGACGGCCACTAGGATGATCTCGGGGCTCAAGGGTCTCTCGTACGAAGAGAGACTGAACAAATTGCAGCTCTACACTCTCGAGGAACGTAGGGAGAGGGGAGACATGATCGAAACATTTAAGTACCTCACGGGACGTGTCGAAGTGGAAGATGATATTTTCTTTCTCAAGGGACCCTCGGCCACAAGAGGGCACCCGCTCAAACTCAGGGGCGGAAAATTTCATGGCGACACCAGAAAGTATTTCTTCACAGAGAGAGTGGTTGATCATTGGAACAAGCTTCCAGTGCAGGTGATCGAGGCAGGCAGCGTGCCAGACTTTAAGAATAAATGGGAAACCCATGTGGGATCCCTACGAGGGTCAAGATAAGAAAATTGGGTCATTAGGGCATAGACAGGGGGTGGGTAAGCAGAGTGGGCAGACTTGATGGGCTGTAGCCCTTTTCTGCCGTCATCTTCTATGTTTCTATGTTATAGAATGAAGGCGTTCATGGCCTGTTTTAACAACAATCTTTTAGATCCTGATATTGTGGGTGTAGTTAACTTTAGGCCCTCAGGTTCCCATTATAGGCACCAGCCAGACGGCTCCCTTGTTGCTTATGCTATTTATAACAATGTCTGGGTTTTACATTTACCGTTGTTTTGTCTGAATTGCTCTTTGTCACTTCCTCCAATTGAAATGTTAGATAATGCTGAGCATGTCAGTCCTTCCTTCCTTACATACGTGAACTCTTCTGCAGACGTCATAAACTATGAATTGTGGCCTCTTGTCAAAAGCTTAGACAGGAACAAGCACGTTGAGATCTTGAGATGGGACGGTGTTATCCACTTACTCCACGTTACCTGGTCGAGCCGAGTGGGTGGAGGAAATCCTGCTGGCATCCCACTGCAGCTGTGTATTATTTTGTTTGTGAAAAGGCATTTAGGCACAGATTCTGTAATTGGGTGCCTAAAAAAGATAGGCCTCTAAAGTTAGGCACCCATTTCATATGAATCGCCCTAAGGCACCCGTTACTACTATTACTTATTATTTATATAGCGTTGAAAGGCGTGCGCAGTGCTGTACATTTTGACATTTATAGACAGTCCCTGCTCGGAAGAGCTTACAATCTAACTTGGACAGACAGACATGACATATGGGGTTGGGGGATGCGGAACCCAAAGTGAGAGGAGTTAGGAGTCGAAAGCACTCTCGAAGAGGTAGGCTAACATTTATAGACGGTCCCTGCTCAGAAGAGCTTGCAATCTAATTTGGACTTACAGACGTGACATATAGGGTTGGGGGATGCAGAACCCAAGGTGAGAGGAGTTAGGAGTCGAAAGCGCTCTCGAAGAGGTGGGCTTTTAACTAGGCCTTGAACACTGCCAGAGACGGAGTCCACCGTAGGGATTCGGGCAGCTTGTTCCATGCATACAGCGCAGCAAGGCCGAAGGGATGGAGTCTGGAGTTGACAGAGGAAGAGAAGGGCACAGTTAGGAGGGACTTAGCAGCTGAGCGGAGCTCACCCGGTGGGGGGGGGGGGGTGGATCATAGGTGGAGATGTGAAGAGAGATAGTAAGGGGCAGCTGAGTGAGTATATTTGTAGGTCAGTAAGAGGAGTTTGAATTGTGTTCGGAAACGGATGGGAAGCCAATGAAGTGACTTTAGGAGAGAGGTAACATGAGTAAAACGGCTCTCCCGGAATATGAGTCATGCAGCCGAATTCTGGACGGATTGGAGGGGAGCAAGATGGCTATGCGGAAGACTTGAAAGTAGGTAGTTGCAGTAGTCTAAGCACGAGGTGGTGAGGGTGTGGATAAGTGTTTTGGTAGTGGGCTCAGAGAGGAAGTGTCAGATTTTGGCAATATTATAGAGGAAGAAGTGGCAGGGAATTGTGCTTAACTAAAACTTAGGCACCTAAAATGTAGGCCAGGGTTTTTATGGGTGCCTAAGTACTTTAGAGCAGTGATTCCCAACCCTGTCCTTGGAGGAACACCAGGCCAATTGGGTTTTCAAGCTAGCCCTAATGAATATGCATGGAGCAGATTTGCATGCCTATCACTTCCATTATATGCAAATCTCTGTCATGCATATTCATTAGGGCTAGCTTGAAAACCTGATTGGCCTGGTGGTCCTCCGGGACAGGGTTGGGAACCACTGCTTTAGAGTATCACGCCTAGTGGGACTTACGTCCTTCTCTGCCCCCTAAACATGCCCACTTTGGAGTTAGGCACCGTTGGGCGCCATAAGAAGGTGCCGTATGTGACTTGCCCAGGGACACAAGGAGCAGCCCTGGGTGCCGAGGCGGCTCCTCCCCAAGACTTTCAGACACACTAAAAACCCAAGTATTTTCATTTGTTCACATAACAATAGCAAAAGAGCCCAGTTGTGTCATAATTTGTGATTAAAAAGGCACAAAATAAATACATGGAAACGAGAAAATTGCACATTGTGGACATCACATTCTTTCAGCCTTTCTGCCTTGATGGTTCTTCTACGCAATGTGGAGGAAGAGAGCTCGGAAAAGCTAACCGAAGCCTCGAGCCCATTGATTTCCCACAGGCTACTTTTGCCGTTGCTCAGAGATGAGAGGCTACCTAATGAATCTGGTCGGTGCATTAGACAGCTGGATACTTCTTCAGTTATTGGTTCTTTTCTAGAACACAGGCCCCCTTGCTTCTAATATTTACTGTTAACCATAACAATTACGGCAACAATTTCAGGCCCTGAAGCTCTAAGATCTTTTTTGTCTGTAAACAGAAAATTCTTTATAGGTCAGGCTCTGAGAGCTTCTTGGCTCGCTGTCTGATCTTTTCTTGATAGCATAGATCAGGGGTGCCCACACTTTTTTGGGCTTGCGAGCTACTTTTAAAATGACCAAGTCAAAATGATCTACCAACAATAAAATTAAAAAAAAAAAAAACCCACAAAGTACACTGTACGCATAGAAAATGTTAATTATCATTCCTATTCCGGGATTTTTTCAAAGAGGTCAAAGCAGGTGACTCTATGCACTGTCACCTCAGTAACAACCATACAAAAATAGACAAATACCCACCCACCTCCCTTTTTACTAAACCACGATAGCAGTTTTTAGCGCAGGGAGCTGCGCTGAATGCCCAGCGCTGCTCTCGAAGCTCATAGGCTCCCTGCGCTAAAAACCGCTATTGCGGTTTAATAAAAGGGGACCATAGTGTAAAATATAGACAGCAGATATAAATTCAGACACATTTTGATCACTAAATTTAAAATAAAATCATTTTTCCTACCTTTGTTGTCTGGTGATTTCATGAGTCTCTGGTTGCACTTTCTTCTGACTGTGCATCCAATCTTTCTTCCCTTCTTTCAGCCTGTATGCTTCCTCTCCTCCAGACCTCATTCCCTCCCCCAATTTTTTCTTCCTCTCTCCCTGCCTCCCTTTCTTTTTTTCTCTCTTCATGCCTCTTTTTTTTCTGTTTCTCTTCTTTCCTTCTGTCTCCCTGCCTGCCCTCTTTCTTTCTTTCTTTCTTTCTTTCTCTCTTCTCTCCCCCAAGCCACTGCCACTGCCGCCACCATCCAATAACAGGCCCAAAGCCTGCCTCCACCCCAAGCTCTTCCTGCTTCCCTGCATCAGGCCGACCAGCATTCCTCTCCCCGACGTCAATTCTGCCGTCGGAGAAGAAGTTCCGGCCCAGCCAGGCAGTGATTGGCTGGCCAGAACTTCCTCTTCGACAGCAGAATTGACTTCAGGGAGAGGAAGGCTGATCGGCCTGGTAGATCGCCAAGACAAAGTGAGTCTATCACAAAGCCAGGGATGGGCTCCGCGATCGACTCACTTTGCCTTGGCGATCTACCGGTCGATCGCGATCGACCTATTGGGCACCCCTGGCATAGATCCTAAGGAACCAATTTATTTCACTATCCAATAAACATATTTTGAATGAATACACAAAGGAATATTGGTACACTACAGAGCTAAAAATGATTAAATGCCTTCAGAGGTTTGATTCCATCCAGTTTTGAGAGACATCCTAAGTAGTCAAGCATTTGCTTATTTGGATTTAGCCCATATCTTTTGCATGACACAACTGATCTGTTTAAGTGTATATTTTCTCACTATGGTCCCTCTCAGTGGCATGTGATCATGGGATTCAGTGAATCCTCAACTCAATAGCCCTACTTTTTTATTTATTTTTTTATTTTTTTTCAAACATAGAAACATGATGGCAGATAAAGGCCAAATGGCCCATCTAGTCTGCCCATCCGCAGTAACCTTTATCTCTTCCTCTCTCTAAGAGATCCCACATGCCTATCCCAGGCCCTCTTGAATTCAGACACAGTCTCTGTCTCCACCATCTCTTCTAGGAGACTGTTCCACGCATCTACCACCCTTTCCGTAAAAAAGTATTTCCTCAGATTACTCCGGAGCCAATCACCTCTTAACTTCAACCTATGTCCTCTCATTGCAGAGTTTCCTTTTGGCTAAGGCTCTTAACATTTGCATCTCCTCTTCCTATAGGTTAAGGCTCTGTTCACCTGCATTGTGAGGTCATAGAGCTGCCCATCCGCAGTAATCATTGTCTCGTTCTCTCTCCGAGAGATCCCACGTGCCTATCCCAGGCCCTTTTGAATTCAGACACAGTCTCTGTCTCCACCACCTCTTCTGGGAGACTGTTCCACGCATCTACCACCCTTTCCGTAAAAAAGTATTTCCTCGGATTACTCCTGAGCCTATCACCTCTTAACTTCATCCTACGCCCTCTCATTGCAGAGTTTCCTTTCAAATGAAAGAGACTCGACTCATGCACATTTATATTACGTAGGTATTTAAACGACTCTATCATATCTCCCCTCTCCCGCCTTTCCTCCAAAGTATACAGATTGAGATCTTTAAGTCTATCCCCATACGCCTTATGACAAAGTCCACATATCATTTTAGTTGTACTTTTATTAATGTTCTCTCAATCAAAACAGAAGTTAGAAACTCCCCACTCTGGGCTTAAAATGTTTATTTGCAATGCCTTAGGCCCATAAAATTACAAAACGTCATCTTTCTGCTTTGAGCAGGGAGAGGTGGGGAAGAAAATTAAGACTGCGGGGGTGGGGATGGAAAATGTGGGGGACAGTGAGGGGACAGGGATGAATCTTTGTCCCCACATCACTCTCTGCTTCTGGCATTAATTATGCAATTTATAAGACCTGGTAATAAATATAACGTTCCATGAATTTCACAACCTCTTAAAGAGCAGTAAAAAGAAAAAAAAAAAAAGAAAAAACCCCAACACAATTTGACAGCTTGGAAGGAGTGAAAGAGGGGATAATAATCGGATCAAACTTGGAGTGAGAAGATTATTGATCACTAGTGTCCAATGAAATTATCATCACTGGTAGGTCATTTCGAAATTGGAGTCAGCAGCTGCAGGGAAGGTTATAATAAATCATTTACCCTAATAAACGGCTTCTAATACAAGCTGACACTTCATTTTCTCAGGCTTCCATTTTCAGCATTTGTACTTGTTGCCTTTTGGGGAGGAAAGGTGCTTTTATTTTTGTTTTAGCTTTGGCATTTCCATTTATCCAGCAGCTAATTCAAATGACATTTCGGTATTTCCTACTCAGATATCTCTTGGCAGATTATGGAATCAAGACTCTCTTTGGTTCAGAAACGAGACTACAGTGCTAAAGTGTTTGTTGTATGCAAGGGTTTGTGAATGGGTAGAAGTGGATCGATTTTTCATGCCGTCAAAAATTACAAAGGCTAGGGGACACTCAATGAAGTTACAGGGAAATACTTTTAACACTAATAAGAGGAAATATTTTTTCACTCAGAGAATAGTTAAGCTCTGGAATGCATTGCCAGAGGTTGCGGTAAAAGCGGATAGTGTAGCTGGTTTTAAGAAAGGTTTGGACAAATTCCTGGAGGAAAAGTCCATAGTCTGTTAGTAAGACATGGGGGAAGTTTCTGCTTGCCCTGGATCAATAGCATGGAACATAAGAATTGCCGCTGCTGGGTCAGACCATTGGTCCATCGTGCCCAGCAGTCCGCTCCCGCAGTGACCCTTAGGTCAAAGACCAGTGCCCTGATTGAGTATAGCCTTATCTGCGTACGTTCCGGTTCAGCAGGAACTTGTCTAATTTTGTCTTGAATCCCTGAAGAGTGTTTTCCCCTATAACAGCCTCCGGAAGAGCGTTCCAGATTTTCACCACTCTCTGGGTGAAAAAGAACTTTCCTTACGTTTGTACGGAATCTATCCCCTTTTAACTTTAGAGAGCGCCCTCTCGTTCTCTCTACCTTGGAGAGGGTGAACAACCTGTCTTTATCTACTAAGTCTATTCCCTTCATTATCTTGAATGTTTCGATCATGTCCCCTCTCAGTCTCCTCTTTTCAAGGGAGAAGAGGCCCAGTTTTTCTAATCTCTCACTGTACGTCAACTCCTCCAGCCCCTTAACCATTTTAGTCGCTCTTCTCTGGACCCTTTTGAATAGTACAGTATCCTTCTTCATGTACGGTGACCAGTGCTGGACGCGGTATTCCAGGTGGGGGTGTATCAGGGCCCAGTACAGTGGCATGATAACCTTCTCCGATCTGTTTGCAATCCCCTTCTTAATCTTTGGGTTTTGGCCAGGTACTAGTGACCTGGATTTGCCACCATGAGAATGGGCTTCTGGGCTTGATGAACCATTGGTCTGACCCAGAAAGGCAATTCTTATTTTCACAGAACCTAAACTTATGTTCGCCTGTTTACAGCGTAACATATCATTTAACACGAAGTAAAATTAAACAGACACAACCTCACGCAATCATAATCCACTGATCTGCTGGAGAACATGCTACATTGGGGAGAGGTTAGCAGGGCAGAACGAGAATCACTTCCAATGCTGCTGGGACCCCCAAAAGCAATGTTTTCCCTATCTTTGCACTTCCAAAACAAAAATGAATGCCATCCTCAAACACCATCCCCTTAAACTCTTCTGAGTCAATTTGGCTGTCTTGACCTCCAGTTGCTCCTCTTCCTCAGAATGGTGATGTTTATCTGTAGAACGAAATGGCACTTGTCTAAGGTTAACTGCTGCCATTTTGAAAACCATGAGCAGTAATAGAGTGCAGGAGCGACTAAAAATCACAGTTTCCTCATTCAGATCCACAGATGGAGGTCACAAAGGATCTGAAAGGCTGGAAAAGTCATGGAATCATTCTTTTTCACCGATTGGAAAGAGTGTTGCTTCTAAGGTCACAGAAATGACAATAACAGCGGAAGGACTATGACTGGTGCCAGTGAATGTGGAAGAGGGTGGAATGCTCTAATGAGGAAGGAAGGTGCTAGAATGAGGATGGAAAAGGGAAGTTAGGGTGATGAAATTGCTTCAAACTTAGAAAAGGAGGGGGAATGATGTTGGTTGTTTTGATGGAGGGAAGCCAATGAAGTTCAGAATGGACCTTCCCCTGCCATTTGACTCAGAGGAGACCCTTGAGAGCAGCTAATGTGGCCTTTCATTGGTCTTTTCACCTCCACTTCTGCCTTTTCTGACAAAAAGGCTCTTCACCCTTATTCTATACTAGTATTTTAGCCCGTTACATTAACGGGTGCTAGAATATATGTCTGTGTGTCTTTATTTCTGTTTCTCTCTCCCTCCCACTGTCTGTCTCTCTCCCTGGCCCCCTTTGTCAGTCTGTCCTTCTGTGTCTCTCCCTGCCCCTGTGGTCTTTCTTCTTTTCTATCTATCTGTCTCTCTCCCTGCCTCCTATGCAGCAGCATTTCTCTCCCACCACTTCCCTGTGCAGCAGCCACAGCAGGATTTCCTCCCCCTCCATTTCCCTCCCCCCCACCCACTTCCCTGTGCAGCAGCAGCATTTCTCCTATCCCCCTTTCCCTTCCCGCGGTCTGGCCAGCTCCCTTAGTCCCTTACCGCCCCCCTCCCCCTTCCCTTCCCTTCCCGCGGTCCAAACTAACCTTCCGATTCCAGCAGCGTCTGCAGCACTCTACACACTGCTGCTTCGGGGCTATCAGTAGAAGGCCCCGAAGCAGCGTGTGTAGAGTGCTGCAGATGCTGCTTGAATCGGAAGGTTTCAGGACCCGCAGCCCTTGCCAGACCCGAAGCGAGCTCTGGATTTTGTTGGTTTTTTTTTTTTATGCGGGCCCAGCCGGAGCAGGAGGAGAAGCCTGGGAGGCAGCAATTAAAGTCCGTTCCGGCCCCCGCTGACATCACATCCTGGCCAGTTCACATCCTTGAGACTGCAAGAGCTGCCGTGTCCAACAGGCTCTGCGCCGCCGCGCGCATGCGCACTCCTACCTGCGGGTCCCTACAGCTCACGGAAAACGGGAGCACGCAGGTGGGCTTTATTATATTAGATAAATTTTAAAAATAAGGTTTGACAAGCTTATCCATTTTATGTTGATTTTGAGCATGTGGATGATGTAGAGAATTAATAATAGTTTGTGAGTCTGACACTTGCTTCCCTGAAATGAATTCACACCTTTCTGGTGCGTTATCACTTTCTGCACTGCTTGGGTAAGGTTTACACTACATGCTGCCTGCCTCTTTTCTCACATCTTAAAATACACAGCCCTGCTGAATTCTTCAAGGTGACAATGACAGCGTCTGGATAAACTCATTGAATGAAGCATGACATTTCCAAAATCCCAGGAGAGCTCAGTGCCTTCACTTTCCTGCCATAATGATGCTCAGGATCTCTGAGCAAGTGCTTGAGTTCTAGTTAACGGAGCATTCCGCAACCCCTACAAAGCAGACCATGTAAAGGAACACTCAGCCCTTCGACAAAGTCGCTGCTATTTCATGGCAGATTTGTATTTTTATATGTTGTTAACGACTTAAATTACATATCATTGTTTTATTTGATGCATTTATACGAATTTTGAATGTTTTTTTTAGACCACTGATGCAGACTTCCAGCCGAAACACGGGTCATGTCACGTCGTTTCAGTTAAAGTGTTCTACGTTCCAGTTCTAAAGGCCAATTGGGCTTTTTTCCGTTGCATGCTTGGTGCTTTTTGCACTTTTTATTCCTTTATTTTTTGCTTAGATATGCAAAAGGTACCTGCAATCGGTTTGCTGTTATGTCACAGTAAATAAGGCATGTTTTTAAAACAGCTAACATTTGTACAAAGTCCCTGATAACATGGTTCCTTCTGAGATTCACTACCTGCATTTCAGGAAAATCAAGGCTCATCCTTTCTTTCTCTACTTCAGCACAGCCTAAACGGCAAATCTTATCCCTGCAGCATTTCTAACATCTGAAGCAGGGGAAACAGAAAATCACGCCACTTGACTGCTACTCTTTGCTCTTCCTTTTAGAAGGGTTACTCTGGTTTCTCTATTCAATATGCTCCTGTTGGATAAGTAATAGAAGAAGCCAATTTGAATGAATCGCATTACCGGTTTTAGAAGTTATCATTAATCTGTCGCGTCAGCCACAGATGGTGCTGGTTATACTAAGACCCAGGCAGAATCCATAATCAAATTTCAGTGGCAAAATGACAGACAGATTTACAAACAAACAAGTAATAATTTTAAAAAAAACCACAGCAAGAACAGGAGAAAGGCTGTTGGAAGGAATGCAGACGGAGGAATCTTGGGTGACAACTGCAAAGATGTTATGATTGAAAGATGCACTAACGAGTCATAAAAGGGGAGTCAGTCCTTCTGTACATCCGGCCCAATAATGTCACCAGACCCTGGCACAGCTGATTACAAGACTAGGATCAGAGGTGTAACGCTCTCAGCTTATGCTAGATTTTCTTCTCAGTATTTGTTTGCTAGTTTGTCCAGTTGAACACACAGTTAAGAATAGGAAACAGAAGAGCCAGACGAAACGAAAAATACTGCAAGGCATAAAAATTCATAAAGATGTTCTTCAGGAGGCTTAACTCTAGGAACAATAGGAGGAAAACAAGCGATATGCAAATCTATGCATACTACGTGCTGTCTGCTCTGCAGCACTGGATTGCGAATGTGTCTCAAAACTTAAGAACAAAGTATAAAGCAGGGGTAGGGAACTCCGGTCCTCGAGAGCCATATTCCAGTTGGGTTTACAGGATTTCCCCAATGAATAAGCATTGAAAGCAGTGCATGCAAATAGATGTCATGCATATTCATTGGGGAAATCCTGAAAACCTGACTGGAATACGGCTCTCGAGGACCGGAGTTCCCTACCTCTGGTATAAAGAAAAGACAAACAACTGGCAAGGTTTAGATACAGGGGTCTCAAAGTCCCTCCTGGAGGGCCGCAATCCAGTCGGGTTTTCAGGATTTCCCCAATGAATATGCATGAGATCTATTAGCATACAATGAAAGCAGTGCATGCAAATAGATCTCATTCATATTCATTGGGGAAATCCTGAAAACCCAACTGGATTGTGGCCCTCAAGGAGGGACTTTGAGATCCCTGAAATTTGTCTCAAGCCATTGCTCGGAAAGACGAGGTCTTCAGTTGGTATGTTTATAGTGTCCTTCGCTATTAGTTTAAAAAATTGATTTTCGCCGATAAGTTCCTGGGTTTGTGTAAAGGTGACGAGCAGTTTGGACGGATTCTCATCCTAACTCAGTGGTTCCCAAACCCTGTCCTGGGGGACCCCCAGCCAGTCGGTTTTTCAAGATATCCCCAATGAATATGCATGAGAGAGATTTGCATACCTGTTGCTTCCATTAAATGCAAATCTCTCTCATGCATATTCATTGGGGATATCTTGAAAATCCAGGACAGGGTTTGGGAACCACTGTCCTAACTGAAAAGAGCTGCAGGGCCCATAGCGCTTTCCTACCTTCACAAGACTGACACTGTAAAGGTGCTCCAACGTGTGGCACTGTAGATGCAGCATACGCAAGCAAAGAATACATATGAAACACCCCCTCCCCCCTAAACTATTCAAAACATAGCAGCCAGACTTATTTTTTCAGCAGCTAAATACGACGAAGTGACACCCCTGTACCTCGAACTACACTGGCTTCCCTTTGAAGCACGGTGTATTTTTAAACTATGTACACTGATCTTTTTGATCTTCCATAGTGAAACACCAGACTACATGTCGAATTGAATAGAAATACCACCCAATGACAAACACATTTTGATTAGTAATCATATGAGAATACGAAATCAGGTACAAAACTAATCACTTTACAACCTTCCCATACCTGGCAGCAAAATGGTGGAATTCTATACCAGCACAATTAAGGAATACCTCCTCCTACCAAAACATTCGTAAAGGCCTAAAAACCTATCTATTTGGAAAATATCTTACTCTCCACCCTTCCCCCCCAAACAACAGGCTATGACCAACAGAAACCAAACAAGATACCAACCACCTCTCTCATCTCAATAGAAAATCAAGCTCTCTACCAGTGGCATGTGGTCAGGGCCTTCAGGGGCTTTGCCTCACCCCCTAAAGGCCCTGAGGGTACTGCTCTGAATGTTATTGGTTGAGCAGGCAACCGGCAACTGCTTCTCAGCCAATCAAATTCCGAGCAGTACTGTCAGGGCCTTCAGGGGGTTCAGAGAATCCCCAGCCCAAGAGCCTTGCTTGCTGAGGGTTTTTCTTTTTGTTTGATGCAGGCTGCCACTCAACAAACCAAATTTCATCAAGCAAAAAAGTAAACAACAAAAAACCCCCAAATAGATAATAATTTTTAAAACCCTCAGCAAGAACAGTTGGAAGGAATGCAGCTATAGAGCTGGGGATTCATTGAATCCCCTGAAAGTTCTCACCACTTGCCACTGCTTTCTACTTATCAATCTCCCCAGTAACCAGGAAAATGACACTATACTAGAACCTGTAATGTCAAGCTTACAACACCAGATATGGCCAATCTTCTCTCCAAACCATACGCCATAATCATATGCCTACATGAACACAAACCAAGATTTCATAAACCTTAATGAAATAATGTAAATCCTGGACATGGACAGGCTCTTCTAAATTGTAAATCACATAGAACTCCTTCTGGGGCATATTGGTGATCCATAAGAACATAAGAATTGCCACTGCTGGGTCAGACCAGTGGCCCATCGTGCCTAGCAGTCTGCTCACGCGGCGGCCCCTAGGTCAAAGACCAGTGCTCTAAATGAGCCCAGCCTCACCTACGTACTTTCCAGTTGAGCAGGAACTTGTCCAACTTTGTCTTGAATCTCTGGAGGGTGTTTTCCCCTACAACAGACTCCGTAAGAGCGTTCCAGTTTTCTACCACTCTCTGGGTGAAGAAGAACTTCCTTACGTTCGTACAGAATCTATCCCCTTTCAACTTTAGAGAGTGCCTTCTCATTCTCCCTTCCTTGGAGAGGGTGAACAACCTGTCTTTATCATGTACAGCTATCCCTCCATATTTGTGGGGGTTAGGTGCAGAGCTGGCCCGCAAATTGTGAAAAATCGTGAATAAGTTTTCGGCCGGCTCTGACCCATTCACACCTCCCTCTGCATCTCCGGATCGTACCTGGTGGTCTAGCGGTGATGCAGGGCAGGAGCGATCTTCCTATGCTCCTGCCCCATGCAGAGCCGTCATCAAAATGGCTGCCGTGAGTTCCTGTTGTAGTCTCGAGGGAGAAGAGTAATGTAATGTAATCCTGCAGCTATGATTACAGAAAGAAGTTGCTAGTGGAAGAGGGACATTGGATCCACTGCCAAAGTGGAAGCTATTGCTGGAGCCCCAGGGAGGTCAAAACAGCTATTGTTGCTGCAGCCACTGTAGGAGAGACATATCTGCTGGATCTGTGCTAAATGAGGGTTCTAAATTTTGAAGGCCTCACCTGCCACTAGAATCATCAATGAGAAAGGAGGGAACTGTGTCCTGCTGGGACAAGGAGAGAAAAAAGAAGAGGATTATCGGAGAAACTAAAAATCAGAGTGATGCTGGGAGAAAGGGAAAGAAAATACTGAAGGATGGGGGAAAGAGATGGAAGGAGAGGAGAGGAAAAGAAAAAAAAGGAAGAGATGAGAAAGAAGGCAGTAGAGAAAAAGAACTGAGTGGAGAGAGATGAATGGAAGGAGAGAGAGGGAAAGGAGAGAGTGGAGGCATTGAGGGTAGAAAGGAAGAACGTTGGGAGATGTTAGAGAGAGAGGGAAAGGAAAAGGGGGAGGTCATTAAAATTTTAATCAAACCATAGTAATGACTTTGAAGTAATGTGGCCTTTTACTTAAGAGTATTGGAATTCTACTCCAGGATCTTAGTCTATTTCTATATATATATAATTTTTCACCTCATGGCTTCTGTCCTTTAAATATTCTTCTGATATTTACCTAGACATATT
This sequence comes from Geotrypetes seraphini, assembly GCF_902459505.1. Taxonomy (NCBI): domain Eukaryota; kingdom Metazoa; phylum Chordata; class Amphibia; order Gymnophiona; family Dermophiidae; genus Geotrypetes; species Geotrypetes seraphini. The sequence continues at coordinate 20,908,383 of NC_047098.1, forward strand.
GAATCTTTTCCCCACAGTTTTTCTCATATTTTTCTTCTTGTAATAAATACTGATAAAATCCCAGAATAAACAATAAAATTAAAAGATAAACCTTCAACAGGAGACTCTTTTCTAATGATTCTCTACTGTCCAGAATTGAAAGGTGTTTTATAGACAGTTGGACTTAATTAAAATGTGCTGGGCTGGTGGGTACCATACTCTATAGCTGGATTCAAACGGAGCCAAAGAATGAATGCACCCAGCAAGTGGAACCTTTCACTTTTAGGGGAAAACACCCTCCAGGGATTCAAGACAAGGCTAGACAAATTTCTGCTGAACCGGAATGTACGCAGGTGAGGCTGGTCTCGGTTAGGGCACTGGTCTTTGACTTGGGGGGCCGCCGCGTGAGCGGACTGTCGGGCACGATGGACCACTGGTCTAACCCAGCAGCGGCAAGTCTTACATTGTTAAGAGATTTCCTCAGAAACTCTTGTGTCACTTGACCTTCCACTGAAACACAGTGAGGTTCACTCTGTTTCAAAACAGACAAGAAGTTTCAATGTGAGAACTAGGATGGGGTGGGGGGGGGAGGTGTCTCCTCCCAATAGTGCAGTCATAGAAACATAGAAACATAGAAAGATGACGGCAGAAAAGGGCTATAGCCCATCAAGTCTGCCCACTCTACTGACCCACCCTATTAAGTCTGAGTACTAATGACCTAGTTCCTTAACTCGACCCTCGTAAGGATCCTACTAGGGCATCCCATTTATTCTTAAAGTCAATAACGCTGATGGCCTTGATCACCTGCTCTGGAAGCTTGTTCCAGTGATCTACAACCCTTGGGAAGGGGTAAAACGCGGACCTCACGGACCTGACGGACCTCGCGGATCTAAACCCGTACGGCCTTAAAAATCTGAGGTCCGTGTCGGTCCGTGTCCCTGCCGCTTGTAGTTTCTGTCGCTGACAGACCTTGATTGAGATTTGAGCGCTGACGGATCCGTCTCAGCATAGGGAGGGAAAAGTGTTGGGATCCGTCAGCGCTAAAAAATCTCTTCGAGGTCTCTCAGAGCCAGAGACTAGTGCTGGAGTTTGGAGACTTCTTTTCCATAATGCACGTCCAAAACCTATGTCCCCGCTCTCTTGGCTTCTGCTCTGCCGCTCCAGCACTAGTCTCTGGCTCTGACAGACCTCGAAGAGATTTTTAGCGCTGACGGATCCTAACACTTTTCCCTCCCTATGCTGAGACGGATCCGTCAGCGCTCAAATCTCAATCAAGGTCTGTCAGCGACAGAAACTACAAGTGGCAGGGACACGGACCGACACGGACCTCAGATTTTTAAGGCCGTACGGGTTTAGATCCGCGAGGTCCGTCAGGTCCGTGAGGTCCGCGTTTTACCCCTTCCCACAACCCTTTCTGTGAAGAAATACTTCCTTATGTCACTATCGAATTTCCCTCCTCTGAGTTTGAATGGATGTCCCCTCGTGACCGAGGGTCCCCTGAGAAAGAAGATGTCTTCTTCCACCTCGACACGTCCCGTGATGTATTTAAATGTCTTAATCATGTCCCCCCTCTCCCTGCGCTCCTCTAGAGTGTAGAGCTGCAATTTGTTTAGTCTTTCTTCGTACGAGAGACCCTTGAGCCCCGAGATCATCCTAGTCAGCCTTGGATGGAGGGAGACCCCTTCGAGGATGTATAGCCAGCAGAGCTGTTTAGGCAGGCGTCAGGTCAAAAGCGCGCCGGGACAAAGGCGCGAGCAGACAACTAAATGACAGATGAAATTTAATCTGGTTGATATGCAGAAGTACCGATGAGGCCTGTGACTTATTTGTTAAATCATGGTCACTTAAAATGAAGAAATTGCGCCTCTCTGAGCTCTGTTGAGTAGGAACTGTCTCATGTGTTTGTCTACATTAACGTAAGAGCATAAGAATTGCCGCTGTAGGGTCAGACCAGAGGTCCATTCTGCCCAGCAGTCCACTCACGCGGCGGCTTTAGGTCAAAGATCAGTGCTCCAAATGAGTCCAGCCTCATCTGCGTACGTTCCAGTTTATCAGGAACCTGTCCAACTTTGTCTTGAATCCCTGGAGGGTGTTTTCCCCTATAATAGAATCCGGAAGAACATTCCAGTTGTCTACCACTCTCTGGTTGAAGAAGAACTTCCTTACGTTTGTACGGAATCTATCTCCTTTCAATATATATAACAGTGCTATAGAAATAAGTAGCAATCAGTGGTGTACAGTGAAGGCTTTCAGGGGATTCAGTGCATCCCCAGCTCTACAGACCTGTTTTTTTTTATTTTTTGTATACTTTTTGCTTGATGCAGTTTGATTGGTTAAGTAGGCAACCTGCTCAACCAGTCAAACTGCATCGAACAAAAAGTTTATAAAAAAGCAGGGATCTTGAGCTAGGGATTCTCCAAACCTCCCTGAAGGCCCTGACAGTACTGATCTGAATTTGATTGGCTGCGCAGCATCTGTCTGTTGCCTGCTCGACCAATCAAATTCAGAGCAGTGCCCTCAGGGCCTTTAGGGGGTGGGGTGAATCCCCCGGAGGTCCTGATCACATGCCTCTGGTAGCAGTAGTAATAGTAAATGGCCAGTGAGATCCATTTAGGACTGGAGTGGGATTGTGGTATTCTACAGATGAGGTTTAAAGCTATATAGGAGTGGCAAAATTCAGCTGATTAAATGCATAAATGTATGAAAAATAAATAATTATTAAAACTTTAGAGGGGGTCTAAGAACATGAAAGTTAAGTGGGGGAGAGGAGTTTGCATGGTTGAAAGATTACCTTGCAAGGGTGTCCAACTTGGCTCTCACCAGATTTCCACAACGAATATGCTTAAGGTTTGTTTGCATACAGTGAAAGCAGTGCAAGCAAACAGATGTCATGCATAGTCGTTGTGGAAATCCTGAAAACTTGACTGGATTGCAGCCCTCGATGCCCAAGGTTGGACACCCCTCTAGAGCAGTGTTCTTCAACCACCGGTCCATGGACCAGTGCCGGTCCACAGAAATTTCCTGCCGGTCCACAGGGCTAGCACATGCATCAGGCTCAAAACAGTGTTCTTCAACCGCCTGTCCACGGTGCGATCAATGCAGCGTTATCTTCAAGCCAGCTCCCTCTTCCTAACTGATTCAGTGCACAAAACCATGAGCAGTGGCTCCTATGGGCATCCTGCGCCTGAACTGGAAGCCTTCTCTCTGATGCAACGTCAGAGGGAAGGCTTCCAGATGAGGCACGGGACATGCAAGGTGCAATTAGTACTATTATGGGGGCGGTGTCTGTGGTGGAGATTGGGTAGAGATGGGCGGGGTCTGGCCCACGACTTAGCCCCGTGTTCTTCAACCGCCGGTCCACAGAATAGTTATTTTATTTCTGCCAGTCCATAGGTGTAAAAAGGTTGAAAAACACTGCTCTAGAGTATCTAATTCCCTATCACCAGTTCTGGCTATATAGGGAATGGTGGTTTATCCTTTCAGTTGTTTGAGTTCTAAGATATCCTTTGAATCTAATATATAAAACATTTAGAACAAATTGGAGAAAATATTATTTCACTCAACAAACAATGTGAATATTTTTGCAGGGGATATGGTCAAGATATCTAGCTTCCATGGATTTTAAAAGATTTTAAAACAAGGTTAAGGGAGTGGGGCGGGAGGGCAGGATGGGGCATGATATGGACAGAACTGGGTGGGCCTGGAGGCGTGGCCATGGGTCCAGATTTTCCTTCGGGAAAATCTGTATGAAGGTATTATGGTGAGAAGTGCACCTGGGCCCTTTATAATAATAATAATAACAGTTTATATACTGCAGGTCCGTGAAGTTCTATGCGGTTTACAATGATTAGAAATGTTACAGATTGAGTGAATAAAAAAGTTACAGATTGAATGAATAAACAAAGTACAGATTTAGCGACAGGTGGTTCTTGCGCTCGGTTGTTAAGGACTAAGATTGAATAGGTTGGTTTCCTAAGTATTTCAGGAATAGATGTGTTTTTAGGCGTTTCCTGAATTCTCCATAGGTAGTAGGCACAAAGCAATTGTTCAAGGTCTTTACCCCATAATGCTGCTTGATGTGCGAGAAGATGTTGATGTTGACTTTTACATTTACAACCTCTAACCGGTGGAGAAACGAAGTTCAGGTGTGAGCTTCGCTTGTGTCTGTTGGCTGAGAAAGAGAAAAGGTCTGTTATGTATTTAGGGGCTAAGCCATAGAGTACATTGAAGCAAAAACAACCAAACTTGAATTTCAGACGTGCCTCCATCGGTAGCCAGTGTAAAAGTCGATAGGAAGGTGTCACATGATCAAACTTCTCCAATCCACAAAGTAGTCTAAGCGCTCTATTTTGAACTAGTTGCAATCGCCGCATGTACTTCTGGGGGAGTGCCAAGTAGGCGATGTGAGGTTCACTGAGTGTCCCCTAGTTGGGATGTCTGTGTGGCCAGACTCCTACATCCCAGTGGCTTGTTATGTGTGCTTTTCTTTTCAATGTTTGTTTTTTTTTTTTCTTTTCAAAAATGGTTCAAAAAGATAGATGCACTGAAAATAAACACATCAGAGAAATGGCCATTTTTGGAACAAAAAGATAAGACTTTTTTTTGTTTCAAAAATGGTCACGTTCGCGACTGGATTTCTGTGTGTGTTCTGCAAAACGTCCAAACTCAGGCATCATATTGAAAATACCCCTCCACATGCCTGGACTCGGAAACCAAAATTACAAGCTTCTACGTTACTTGGCCCCTCTGCAAATTGCAACTGCTACAGAATATGGAAGCTCATTTTCTCACAGTTCCAAAATATCATGATGCTAGCCTGGAGCAATGGTGCATGGTTCAGTGCAGAGAAAAGTTGAAAGTGCAGATTTTTCTATTTTCTATTTTTTTTTTTTTTTTAAATCTCAGGGCTCTCCAGATCCAAGGACTCTTGTATTTGCAGGAAGTTCTTACTAAAGGCTCCTTTTACTAAGCCGCAATAGCGTTTTTAGCGCACGCGTCATTTTAGCATGCGCTAAACCCGCCCTATGCAGCTAGAACTGACGCCAGCCCTAAATCTATATTCCAGGACACCTCTTGAGATCTGCAGAGAATTCTCTGCTGATGGTACCAATTGTAAAAAGAAAAGGCTAGACACGAAAGAGTAAGGCTTTCTCTTTTGCAATACCATCCCTCTGGAATGCTCTGCTTAAGAACTGCAGAGATAAATTAGGCATTATCCGACCTTCCAAAAGAAATTTAAAAAAAAAAAAACTTGGCTTTTTATCCAAGCTTTCACAAGAAATGTATGAACACCTGTTTAGGCTTACACTTTATTAACTGTTTGCTTAGACTGTATTAAACATGATAAAGGTTTAGTGATGTTGCAGATTAGGGGGGAGACAATGTATCTGTACAGGTGTCACTGTATTGCAATCAATCTTCTCTATATAACATATATAGTAAAGAACCAAAATGTCTAAACCACTTAAAAATGTCTTTGTGAAAGCAGATCATGTGGATACAATGTTACCATTCGAAATGCCTCACATCTTCAGACTGACAAAAGAGTAGCATAACCCAATCTGGCATTAATCGTCATTGATCCCGGCAACTATTCTGTACAAATTTTTTTTTTTTTTTTTAATACAGTGGTGCCTCGCATAAAGAACGCTGCACACAACGAACTTCATTTCATGATTCATACAACGAACTTCGTTTCACACACGCTGCCGATGTATTGCATCCTTCCGCGCAGGCACTGCAGGCAGTCGTTAGTCACTGCGCTTAACTTAAGCACATATCGCGGCAATCGTTCTTCATTACGAATTAAATCACGCACGCACGCATGTATCACGGCAGTCGTCCTTTTAAGATAAACTCAATATTTTTTATATATCATGGCTTCTAAAAAAAGCAGGAAGGTGATTTCTGTTGAAATGAAGCGGGAAATAATTAGAAGGAGTGAATGTGGGGTAAAACAGTGTGACCTCGTCAAAGAGTTTGGCCTCAGCAAGACCACCATTTTCACCATTTTGACAAATTTATCTTTTTTTATGTCATCTTAGCATATTTTATGCTGCAGAACAAATTATTTTTTTTAACATGTATTGTTATGGGAAAACGCGTTTCACATAACGAACTTTTCGCATAACAAACTTGCTCCTGGAACCAATTAAGTTCGTTGTGTGAGGCACCACTGTATATCTATTGCTTTTATTCTTTTACTTATAATTGTCTAATGGATGGTGTTATAAATTATTTAAAGACTTAGCTATGATGCAGCAACACCCCATGCCGACGCGTTTCAACACTTTCATCGGGGTCGGGAATGTACAAAGTGCGGTATGAACAGGGCAGGATTAATTCGTCGAGGGACCTAGTGTACTTCCTGCCCCGCCCCACCCCACCATGCGCCCAGGCGGAAACAGGAAGCTGCGTCAGAGGGAAGCTTTGAGCAAGCAGCACCGCTTGCACAATTACAGTTCCCGTTGCCTTTCTTACCCGCGTTGCTTGCTTGTCTTATTTTCCATCGATGGGGGGGGGGGGGAGACGCGTTGCCGATCGGGGGGGGAGCCCGCATTGCCGATCGATGCAGGAGGAGCCCATCGCCATTTGGAAAAAACAGTGTTGATGCCCTCCTTCATCGGGGCCCCCCTGACCATTTCGGCCCCTAGGCACGTGCCTTCTTGGCCTATTGGTTAATCCTGCTAACACACCAAAGCTGCCACCGTTGTTTTTAAAAGCAACAGATATATATATATTTTTTAAATTCATACAGAATAGTTGCCGGGATCAATGATGATTAATGCCAGATTGGGTTATGTTACTCTTTTGTCAGTCTGAAGATCTGAGGCATTTCGAATGGTAACATTGTATCCACATAATCTGCTTTCACAAAGACATTTTTAAGTGGTTTAGATCAGTGTTCTTCAACCTTTTGACACCTATGGAACGGCGGAAATAAAATAATTATTTTATGGACCGGCAGTTGAAGAACACTGGGCTAAGTCGTGCCCATCTCCACCCAATCTCCGCCCCAGACCCCACCCCCATAATAGTACTAATTGTAACACCATTTTTCCCATCCATTTTTCATATACACACTCAATATAATTGTATTAAAAACACATAATGGTTAACCACAAAATTAAAATACACAAAGCACACTGTATGCTTTTCAACATTCATTCCTACCAGAAAACAGATAACCCCATGCAAATGCAGGACCAAAAACTAAAAGTTCTAATATTCACAAACAAACCCTAAGATGCAAGGCTGTGCAAGCAGAACAACCCCAGAGGAAAAGAAACAAATCAATCACTAAATAAAAAATAAAAGCATTTCCCCTACCGTTATTGTCTCTCTCCCTCCTTGCTGTGCCTTGCCTTCTGGCCTGCCCCCTGGTGTTATCTTTGGGCTGGTCCACGGTGCAATCAACACGGCATCTTTGGGCCGGCTCCCTGAGTAATGCATTGCACAAAGCTGTGGGCAGCGGCTCCTCACGCGCGTCCCGCACCTCATCTGGAAGCCTTCCCTCGGACGTTGCGACATCAGAGAGAAGGCTTCCAGTTCAGGTGCAGGACATGAGTAGGAGCCTTTTCCCATGGCTGTGTGCACTGCAGCACTCAGGGAGCCGGCCCGAAGATGCCGCATTGATTGCACCGTGAACCGGCAGTTGAAGAATGCTGTCTTAGGCCCAGCAGAAAATTTCTGCGGACCGGCACCAGTCCATGGACCAGTGGTTGAAGAACACTGGTCTAGATTAGACATCTTGATTCTTTACTATATATGTTATATAGAGAAAATTGAGTCCAATACAGTGAGACAAGCCTGAACTATGGCACAAGCTCTGTACAGGTGTGTTATAAATTGGCTCGTGCTATAGTCTACTTCAGTGGCATAACGAGGGTGAGAGGCGCCCCCCCTCGCTCCTTCCCCACCCCCCTGCCATGTGCCCTTTCCTTTCTCCGTACCTCTTTAACTTTCCCGGCATAAATAGCATCCCTAACTTGCTGCCTGCGTTGGATTCAGCTCTCCCTCTGATGTCATTTCCTAGGCCCAAGGCCTGGAAGTGACATCAGAGGGAGAGCCAACGCAGGTGCAAGCAACAGGTTGGCGTTGCTGCTCTTGCCAGTGAAGAGCTAGAGGTACCGGGGGGGGGGGGAGGAAGGAGTGGGGAGGCAGAAAGGAGAATGGGTGCTGGCACCCCCACTAAGACGTCACCTGTGGTGGACCACTGGTCCACCCCAGGTCTACTGGTGCCACTGGTCTATGCTTTAAGCTGCTTTCAGTTTTATTTGATTATATTCTCATGTTTTATTTTAGTACTTTTGATGTTGTGATTATCTCATTATGGAGATAATTTTGGAAGCATTGCTGCCATTACCATGTGGAGATGGCCTGGGACGTATAGATTTCACAGAGGTGTGTTTTTGGAGACTTTTGGCAGCACTTTATGGACTAGTTGCTTTTATGTGCCCAACTGCAGTATTTTGGTGCCGCCATTGATGCCAGTCTTAGACATGGCGTAAGTGGTCACTCCTAAAGTTTGGTGTGTAACTGCGGACTTATTTTAGTGTTCTGTAATAGGTTTGGCATGCAACTCTGTCATTATAGAATACTAGGTTAGCTCATAAGTACCTGGCAAGATCCCAAAAGAGTAAAATAAATTATCCTAGAAATAAGCAGTGCATTTTGTCAAGTCCTTCTTAATGGTTTATGGACTTTTCTTTTAGGAAATTATCCAAACCTTTTTTAAACCCTGCTAAGCTAACTGCTTTCACCACATTCTCTGGCAGCAAATTACAAGTTTAATTACACACTGAGTGAAGAAATATTTTCTCCAGTTTATTTAAAATTTACTATTTAGTAGCTTCATTGCATGCCCTCCACCCCCTCTAGTTCTAGTATTTTTGGAAAGAGTAAATAAGCGATTAATGACTACTCGTTCCACACCAATTTAGTATTTTATAGATCTTTGTCAAATCCCTCCTTAGCTATCTCATCTTCAAGCTGAAGAGCCCTAGCTGCTTTAACCTTTCTTCTTAGGGAAGTTGTCCCATCCCCTTTAGCATTTTTACCGCCCTTCTCTTTATCTTTTCTAATTCCTCTATATTTTTGAGATGTGATGACTAGAATTGCTCACAACAGTGGTTTTTAAACCTGTCCAGAGGAACCCCCAGCCAGTCAGGCTTTCAAGAAATCCCTAATGAATATGCATGAGGCAGATTTGCATGCCTGTCACCTCTCTTCTAGGCAAATCTGCCTCAAACATATTCATTGGGGATATCTTGAAAACCTAAATGGCTGGGAGTCCCCCAGGAAAGGTTTTAGGACCACTGGCACACAGTATTGGAGGTGCAGTTTCACTACTGAGCGATATGAAAGCATTTTTGCTTTCCATTCCTCTCCTGACAATTCCTAACATTCTATCAGCTTTCTTAAGTCACTGTCGCACACTGGGCAGAGGGTTTCAAAATAGAGAGCAAAAATGATAGGGAAGAAAAGAGCTGGTACTTCTGGTACATTTGCCCCAGGTGCCACCCCAAGGCTCATAGTACTACAGGGGTAGGTGTGCCTCCCTTTCTTCTGCAGACATCAGGCCCACCTGGTTCTCCACACGGGATTTCAGACAACCAGGAGCACAGCAACCTGTCGGGCATGAGATGAACCAGACGGCAAGATGCCCATGCTCTCCAGAGGCCTATGATTTCCCAGACATGAGCAACCTCAAAAGTGTTGAGCAAGATAACAACTGTAAATAATCTCCCAGTAAATTAATAGCAGAGCTGGTACATTGCAATCTGTCTACACTCCGTTGATTTGCACATATCAATTAATCCCAGGTGACTAATTTCATTGGTGATCATTAACAAGCCAACTAGGAAAATCAAGCTGTCAATGAGGGGGAAAAAAAAGGATGAATTGTGCAATTTCTCTCTCTCTCTACCTCTACCTCTCTCTCTCTCAACACAAGCACACACGACCTGTGATTGAGACATTTAAGTACATCACAGGTCGTGTCGAGGCGGAAAGCGATATATTCTTCCCCAGGGGACCCTCGGTCACAAGGGGGCACCCGCTCAAACTCAGAGGAGGGAAATTTAATGGTGACACCAGGAAGTATTTCTTCACAGAAAGGGTAGTAGATTACTGGAACAAACTTCCGGTGCAGGTGGTCAAGGCCACCAGCGTGCTCGACTTTAAAAATAAATGGGACATCCACGTGGGATCCCTACGGGGGTCGAGCTAAGGAACTGGGTCTTTAGCACTCAGACTTGATGGGGTGGGTCAGAAGAGTGGGCAGACTTGATGGGCTGTAGCCCTTTTCTGCCGTCATCTTTCTATGTTTCTATGTTTCTATACAATATGTACACATATTTAGGTTGAAATTAGATCTCCTTCAGTCATCCACAGAAGAAGAGTCGTATATGTGTGATTTAGACCAGTGGTTCCCAACCCTGTCCTGGAGGTCCACCAGGCCAATCAGGTTTTCAGGATAGCCCTAATGAATATGCATGGGGCAGATTTGCATGCCTGTCACTTCCACTATATGCAAATTTATCTCATGCATATTCATTAGGGCTAGCCTGAAAACCCGATTGGCCTGGTGGTCCTCCAGGACAGGGTTGGGAACCACTGATTTAGACATGAATAGTATATCACAGCAGGAGGGCAGGACTGGCATTAGGGGGTTTGGAATGATGGTGATTGCCCTAGAACCCAAGCCAGAGAGAGCCCCAAGCCTGCTTGAAGCCAAAGGAGACACTGGCTTTGGGGTCCTGTCCCAAGTTTCTGCCCTGGGTCCCAGCATATCCAACTAGAGCAGTGGTTCCCAAACCTGTCCTGGGGGACCCCCAGTCAGTCAGGTTTTCAAGATATCCCTAATGAATATGCATGAGAGAGATTTGCATATAGTGGAAGTGACAGGTATGCAAATCTCTCTCATGCCTATTCATTAGGGATATCTTGAAAACCTGACTGGCTGGAGGTCCCCCAGGTTTGGGAACCACTGAACTAGAGCAATCATGTTATCCAGTTCCAGAAAGGAGACTTTAAGGCAATCCTGGATTTCTAACAAGTCTATCCTTCTGCACTGTCATAGCACTGCAGCCATGATTTCACTGGACTTGAATCAGGCTTCAGATACTACCTGCTTTTGGCATGTAAATTCAACCCTGCTTGAACCAGGTAACTTGGCAGCTCTGCTCTAACTCCATTCCTGATAGAGGCAAAAAATGGTAACGGATTAATTCCAGTAAGCATGGGACAAAGACAGAGCTGGAGATTAAGTAGGGCCAGTGATATGCAGTAGAAAGAGCTTTTTATTGTACTAGAGCAAGGGTAGGCAATTCCAGTCCTCGAGAGCCAGAGCCAGGTCAGGTTTTCAGGATATCCACAATAAATGGTGCATGAGATAGATTTGCATCTTGAGGCAGTGCATGCAAATCTAAATGGTCCATCGTGCCAAGCAGGACCTGTATAGTAATCCTCTATCTATACCCTTCTATCTCCTTTTCCTTCAGGAAATTATCTAATCCCTTCTTTAACCCCAATACCATACTCTGTCCTATCACACCCTCTGGAAGCACACATCTAGTGGAGATAAAGAGTGGATGAGGTTGCTTTGGGGTACTGGGAAATGGTATTGGGAGTGGGAAGGAACTAGCGGTATTAAGTCGTTTGCAGGAATTTCTTGAAAAGTAGGGTCTTTATTTTTTTTCTGAATGTTTTGTAGTCTGGGGTCATAATCAGTCGATTGGAGATTTGGTTGTCGAGTTTTGCTGCTTGTGTGGCTAGGAGGCCATCATATAGTTTTTTCCGTTTGATTTCTTTGATTAGGGGGGTGCGTGAATGGAGTGTGGGTTTTCCTATGTCTAATTGATGTAGTTTGGATGAGGCGGTTGTTCGGGTAGGTTGGGCTGTCACCGTTTATGGTTTTAAATAGTAGACAGTAGAATTTGAACAGTATTCTTGCCGGAATTGGAAGCCAGTGAGTTGAGCTATGCCTCTGTGATGTGGTCGTGTTTCCTCAATGAAAAGATAAGTCTCAGTGCTGTGCTTTGGATTGTTTGTAGTTGTTTTATCATTGTTGCTGGGCAGGGGAGGTAGAGAATGTTGCAGTAGTCTAAAAGGCCCAGGACTAGGGATTGTACTAAGAGCCGGAACTGTGTTCTATCGAAGGGTTTTATGAAACTTTAAATAAAACTTGGAAACTTTTGTAAACCATTTAATTTTTATTTGGAATAGATAGTATTTCAAATCAATAAACTGTAAGACAGACATAGCACATGAGATGGGTTCATAGACAACGACGCAAAAGACAAAGGCGCGCGTCGACAACTGAGCGCAAGACGGAGGCGTGTGCAGAAGAAAATTACAGTTTTTAGGGGCTCCGATGGGGGTTTATGTTGGGGAACCCCCCCCCCCCCGCTTTACTTAATAGACATCACGCCGGCGTTATGGGGGGTTTGGGGGGTTGTAACCCTCCACATTTTACTGTAAACTTAACTTTTTCCCTAAAAACAGGGAAAAAGTGAAGTTTTCAGTAAAATGTGGGGGGTTACAACCCCCCAAACCCCCCAAACCCCCCACAACACCCCCACAATGCGGCACAATCTCTATTAAGTAAAGTGGGGGGGTTCCCCCCCCACGCCCCCCCGTCAGAGGCCTAAAAACAGTAATTTTGAGTGGTGCGCACCTCCGCGCTGCGCTCAATTGTCTGGGCGCGCCTTTGTCCCGGCGCGCTTTTGACCTGACACCCATGAGATGTGGTCATTATTTGCTCTTGTGTAACACGTTCTGTTTCTAAGCTGTAGTGGTTTTCGAAACAGAAACAAACGCCGCACGCCTGCTGAGTCTGACTGCCTCCCCCACTGGGAGACTCATTCCTCTCTGTACGAGAAATTACACACCGCATTTTGTCTTCCATCTCTCAAGCAAATGTACTGTAGGTTGGAGGTTTAAGGGTGAACCCTTCATTCCCTCTCTGCCTCAGCCTTTAATATGAGAAGGGCTGACAAGAGGGACTGAGGCAGGTCCCACTGAACTCTGCAAAGTGCTTCCTGCACACACCCGAAATGAGCTCACACGAGGGAAATTTGGCCTCCAGCTCCCAACAGCCATAAATAATTCAAAGGGCCACAGCTGTGAGAGAAACGCATTCGACAAACGCCGGGAAGAAACACACTGAGGTTCTTCAAAGTTTTCCTGCATGTTAAAACTGTCAAGTGGGGCAAACCTTTGTTCTCTCTTGAACAGGTGCTGAAGGCTTTGGAGGGGGCTGGAAAGGAAGCATCTGTTATTAAGTGGCCATTAATTTTATGGGGCAAACCAGTGCTTAATTCCATAAAGGGAAATCTGCATGAGGAGAGGAAGGGTGAGAGTATCTCTTTAACTCCCTCCTGCGCTATAGCTAGTGTTGAAATATTAAGAACATAAGAACATAAGCAATGCCTCCACTGGGTCAGACCCGAGGTCCATCGTGCCTAGCAGTCCGCTCACGCGGCGGTCCAACCGGTCCAGGACCTGTGCAGTAGCCCTCTATCTATACCCCTCTATCCCTTTTTCCAGCAGGAAATTGTCCAATCCTTTCTTGAACCCCTGTACCGTACTCTGTCCTATTACGTCCTCTGGAAGCGCATTCCAGGTGTCCACCACACGTTGGGTAAAGAAGAACTTCCTAGCATTCGTTTTGAATCTGTCCCCTTTCAACTTTTCCGAATGCCCTCTTGTTCTTTTATGTTTTGAAAGGTTGAAAAATCTGCCCCTCTCTACTCTCTCTATGCCCTTCATGATCTTGTAGGTCTTTATCATGTCTCCTCTGAGTCTCCGCTTTTCCAGAGAGAAGAGCCCCAGTCTCTCCAAGCCAAGGGCCTTATGGGCTAAATATATTCCCCATTGACCAAAATGGTAGAACACCTTAGTACATCTGCACAGAGCATCAGGGTTGAAATTAGAATTCATAATTTTCAGCGCACAGGGAAAGCAGGCTGAGAAGAACTGGAGTGGGAGAACACTATAGAAAATTGAATGACTGAAAGTTTGCCACTGCTGCTCAGATTAAGCTTTCTCCAGTCTGCTTTTAAAGCCACACATGTGCTGGGGTGGGGGGGGGGGGGTGCGCGCGCGCGCTGTCTTGGGCACAGAGTGCATTTTTGCGCTAATCAGCAGATCTGCATTAGCATACACCAACTGATTAGCGCAGGATTACTGCGTGAGCCCATACCACCAACACAATAATGTCGGTAAGTGCTACTGCAGTCAATTTTTTTTTTTTTTAATTTATAAGTTTTCAATATTTACAAACCAAGTAAACAAACACTTGTACAGAAAGTTAATTAGTCAGAATACTACTTCATACAATGTAAATCATACCTTAATGCCATTTACAAAGAAAATTTAAAAACTAAGAAAAAAGTTTTGACTAAGTCGCTCAAGTCCTCAACCTAGGATTCCAAGTTACATACAGACGAAAAATAAAGGAAAATATACTATAATATAGCAAGATAACTACAGATAATGTTGAGGTAGGAGCATCTCTATAACTATTGAGCACTTGATTTTCCTTCATCTAGCTGGGACATTGCCAAAAAAAGCACTTAATTGTTGGGGTTCAAAGAAGACGTATTTAACTGAACGGTGGCAAATAATACACTTGCAAGGATGTCTCAAATAAAATGTTGCCCCCAGTGAAGTGACTCCTGGTCTCAGGAGAAGAAATTCTCTACGATGCTTTTGAGTTTCACTTGAAAGATCAGGAAACATTTGAATTTTACACCCAAGAAACTCTTTCTGTTTATTTTTGAAGAAAAGCCTCAATAACCACATTATATCGGTTCATAGACAATGGCGCGAAAGACAAAGGCGCGGCCGGACAATTGAGCATAGCGCGGAGGCGCGCGCCGCTCTAAATTACTGTTTTTAGGGCTCCAACGGAGGGGGGGCGGGTGGGGGATCCCCCCACTTTACTTAATAGACATCGCACCGGCATTATGGGGGGGTTTGGGGGGTTGTAACCCTCTACATTTTACTGTAAACTTAACTTTTTCCCTAAAAACAGGGAAAAAGTGAAGTTTTCAGTAAAATGTGGGGGGTTACAACCCCCCAAACCCCCCACAACGCCCCCACAACGCAGCGCTTGATCAGTTACTAATGGTGCTTGATCAGTTACTTTAATCTGTAGTTGATTCCCTCCTTTATTAGGCGAATAATACACTTGGGGAAAAAGGTGGCAAAGTTTCCTCTGGAATTTGTAGAATTTCCACCAGGTGCAGTAATTTTTTTATGTTAAAGTAAGAAGAGGGCCAAAAAGGAAATTATAACAAATTTCAAGATGTGTGGAGGCCATTAATAGATTATTGTAAAGATTAAAAATATTCTTCCCTGTATAAAAATTTTAAGACATTAAGGGGAGGAGGGGGAGGTATTTTTGATTATAATTGAAACAAATCATTTTCATAAATAAATAAGGGAGGGGTAATATTTTATATTATGATGATCAATTATAGGATTTCAAGTGTATTTGATAAATGTCAATATTGTACTTGATTTAAGATTTGAAATGAATAAAGATTAAAAAAAAAAAAAAAGAAAAAGTAAGACAAGGGTATCTCCTCCACACCCCTTTCAATAGGCTCACACTTATGACAGGCTTTTTTCAATGTTCACCGACCCTCAGAGGTGCCACCATGATACTCAAAATGTTTCATAGTAACTGGCTTCACGCACCATATCTTCACCGGGTCATACTATTAACGATTCTCTACCTTTTAAGTTTAGTATTTTTTTAAACATTTTGTCAAACTATTTAAACCAAGGTACTTAGCTTTTGCCTTTTTGCCTATTAGGTGGTCAGTTTGTAGGGACACTTATGCCGACACGTTTCACCCAGCGGGTTTTTTCAAGGCTCATATCCCTAAACTAGCTTTCGCCGCCTTATCAAACCACCAAGTATTGTTAAACAAGGTGCGCTACAGGGGTTAGCACGTTGGACATTTCATCACGCGCTAACCCCTGCGGCAAGCCAAAAAACTAATGCCTCCTCAATGGAGGCGTTAGCAACTAGCGTGGCAGGCGGTTGAACGTGCGGTATTCCGCGCATTAACCGCCTACCGCACCTTGATAAAAGGAGCCCTAAGTTAGGCACCTACCCCAAAATTAATTTTTTTAAATCATTTTTTAATTGGTTTTTAATGGCACTGTTCAATTAACAGCGCTGATTGAACCAATTAAAAATTTAAGTTAGGCACCTAGATCAGGTAGACACTTTTTATAGAATCAAGGCCTAAATGCTAAGAAGCCTAAGCTTTATTAAAAGGACCCTCTTACGATGAGGAAACGCTTACTGTAGGCGAACGTACCTCATTTCAAACTACAGTTGAAAAAATTGGGACCTAAATTCATCATTTTATCTAGTCCGTTTGGCTACCTTTTCGGCACCTAGACACTTCTAAAACAGGTCTAGCTCAGAACATCTAAGTTCCATCTAGGACGTTCTGTGAAAGGTCTGAATATTGCCACAAAAGTCCAAGTCTAAACCGGCCCACGGCTCGCCCAAAACACGCCTCTAATATGCCCCTTTCTAAGTTTGACATTTTGGAGGGCGAACGTCTCAGAAAATGTCTACGTTCTTTGTTTCGATTATCGGCACTTGGATGTTTTGCAGAGAAAAAAGTCCAAGTACTGAATGGACGTTTTTGTGTTTTGAAAATGCCCCTAATAGGTACATACATACATGGAGGGAGGATTGCACAATATACGTATATCTTGGATGAGTAATATATTTTCCCATCGCCAAACTCAATTGGAACTTGAGTTGCCTGGGATCGCTGCTCTCATGTTTAGACAGTTCCTTCTTATGTTGACGACTCTCTCCTGGGTGTTGTTAAGCCTTGCTTCCTTCAGGTTTATGGGGAGACAGCTGCATACTGAAAACGAGCCCATCTGTCCAGTACTGTGCAAGTGAAACACACCAATTTTGTACTATATATATATATTTTTTTGCCTATGCAAATTGTCTTGCATGTTTTCCTGTCAACGATCCTAAACAGCTGGCATATCATTGTATTAGGGCTCTAAAAACATAAACATGGGGGTGTCAAAGCCTGATGGATTGATCATGCTTGTGTCAGGGAGTAGAAGAGGTTTGAAAGTTTGGGTACAGGCCATGGACAAGAGGGGAGCTGTTGTTGTGTTGCATTTGAAAATATCATATGTGCATCTCCCAAGAGAACGATCAAAGCAGGGTAGATTGGAAGGTCCAATTTGGTCTTAATCTGTTGTTGTTTACTATGTTACTCCATTACTAAAATGTACTTAAACCCAGAAACTACTGAAGGAATTACAGAAAATGCAACCGCAAATGTGGACAATTCTTTCAGATTTGTAGATCCTGGAAACCCCTCGACCTTTAGGATCTCTATGCTTCTGTCTCCTTTAAATGCCTGGCACTTTGCTAAAGGGGCAGCTCTATAATTTGGCACCAAGAAGTAGGCGCTAAGCACGCCCCTTTGTAGCGCTTAATTCTGTAACAGCACTTAGATGCGCCAAAGTCATTATAGAATACTAGCACAAACCCGCTTTGGCATGCCCTAAGTTTGGCATGATCATTTATGCCAGGTCAATGGCTAGTGTAAATGGGCATGCCTAGGTGCACCAATCAACACGAACCATCGATAGTATTCTATAACTTGCACGCATTGTCTGGTGATATGCCCAGGCTCCAACCATGTCTATGTTCCCCTTGCAGTCAGGTGCTATAGCAGTAAAATCCTACCTCTCCACATGAAATTACCAGAAAACGAGACTCTTTGTTGTATATTACATAAGTCGATTTCTAGAGCTTCAGGCTGTAATTCCTAAGGGCCAGATTCTGTATCCAACCTTAAAACCACCTTAAAAGTGTCAGCCACGCATCGTCGCTGGTTTCAGAATTGTGCCTACGGAAAACATAGGCCCCAGAAATATAGGCCAGGGTTTTCCATGCCTACATTTCCGGCACCTATCTTTGCACGAATCGCGCCTATGCAGGTACTCTAGGCCGCCTAACACCACTTCTAGTGTTGGCCACGCCTACTCTGACATTTGGTGGCCTAAAGCAATTCCAATGCCTTTTATTTAGGCGCTGATAAGCACTTCAACCTCACCATTTTTTTACGTTTCTAATGGTGTTCTTCAAGTAACTTAGGCACTGGTTTTAGAATTTTCCACAAACTGCCTAATTATACTATGTTTTGTTTGACCCTGTTATGTAAGTGATCTATAGAGTTTCCCAGCCCCTTCGTTATATTTATGTATATTTGATCTGTAACTCGTTCTGCGCTGTCTTGGGAGGACGAGCTACAAAACTAACTAACCCCCTCCTTTTATGAAGCCGCTCTAGGCTTTTTATCACTGGCCATGGCAGTAAAAGCTCCAACACTCATAGAATTTCTATGATTATCAGAGCTAATACCACCACGGCCAGAGATAAAAAAGCACAATGCGGCTTTATAAAAGGGGGCATTAAAAAAAATACTTTATAGAACATTGCCTAGTGCATCTCTGTGCATCACTGCCTATTACTGGTGTCAATGATGTGCACAAGTGACGTGTACTTCTAGGTACATGTTCCCACTGCCAATTACTGGTGTCAATGATGTGCACAAGTGGCGTGTACTTCTAGGTAATGTTCCCACTGCCAATTACTGGTGTCAACGATGTGCACAAGTGGCGTATACTTCTAGGTACATGTTCCCACTGCCAATTACTGGTGTCAATGATGTGCACAAGTGGCGTGTACTTCTAGGTAATGTTCCCACTGCCAATTACTGGTGTCAACGATGTGCACAAGTGGCGTATACTTCTAGGTACATGTTCCCACTGCCAATTACTGATGTCAATGATGTGCACGAGTGGCATGTACTTCTAGGTACATGTTCCCACTGCCAATTACTGGTGTCAAATGATGTGCACAAGTGGTGTGTACTTCTAGGTACATGTTCCCACTGCCAATTACTGGTGTCAAAGGATGTGCACAAGTGGCGTGTACTTCTAGGTACATGTTCCCACTGCCAATTACTGGTGTCAAATGATGTGCACAAGTGGCGTGTACTTCTAGGTACATGTTCCCACTGCCAATTACTGGTGTCAATGATGTGTACAAGTGGCGTGTACTTCTAGGTACATGTTCCCACTGCCAATTACTGGTGTCAATGATGTGCACAAGTGGCGTGTACTTCTAGGTACATGTTCCCACTGCAAATTACTGGTGTCAAATGATGTGCACAAGTGGCGTGTACTTCTAGGTACATGTTCCCACTGCCAATTACTGGTGTCAAATGATGTGCATAAGTGGCGTGTACTTCTAGGTACATGTTCCCACTGCCAATTACTGGTGTCAAATGATGTGCACAAGTGGCATGTACTTCTAGGTACATGTTCCCACTGCCAATTACTGGTGTCAAATGATGTGCATAAGTGGCGTGTACTTCTAGGTACATGTTCCCACTGCCAATTACTGGTGTCAAATGATGTGCACAAATGGCGTGTACTTCTAGGTACATGTTCCCACTGCCAATTACTGGTGTCAAATGATGTGCACAAATGGCGTATACTTCTAGGTACATGTTCCCACTGCCAATTACTGGTGTCAAATGATGTGCACAAATGGCGTGTACTTCTAGGTACATGTTCCCACTGCCAATTACTGGTGTCAAATGATGTGCACAAATGGCGTGTACTTCTAGGTACATGTTCCCACTGCCAATTACTGGTGTCAATGATGTGCACAAGTGGCGTGTACTTCTAGGTACATGTTTCCACTGCCAATTACTGGTGTCAAATGATGTGCACAAATGGCGTGTACTTCTAGGTACATGTTCCCACTGCCAATTACTGGTGTCAAATGATGTGCACAAATGGCGTGTACTTCTAGGTACATGTTCCCACTGCCAATTACTGGTGTCAAATGATGTGCACAAATGGCGTGTACTTCTAGGTACATGTTCCCACTGCCAATTACTGGTGTCAATGATGTGCACAAGTGGCGTGTACTTCTAGGTACATGTTCCCATGGAGTACTGATAAAGCCAAAAAACATGGAAAAAACAGAAGTACTCTTTATACAGAATTTAATTTCTTCCTCCCTCCCCCCCCAAAAAAAAAAAATAAAGTGACTAATGATTTCCATCTCTTCTTTTTAAACTGTGGCCTCCTATTTGCCCAAGCTCTGTACTTGTTCTTAGAGCTCTTCTCATACCAATTACTGGTATTTGATTGGTTCCCAGCGGTTTGGATTTATAGTAAAAATATGAAGTTTGAAAATAGGCCATATCTATTTAGATTGTTTCTTCATGTCCTGAATTAAATATCCATAATTATCCCCTGGGATAGCAGGTGGTAAACCAGGGATGATGGTAATAGGTTTGCTCTACATGGATGACGTCTGCTTCTTTGGCGCATCCCGGATCTTAGCAAGAACAGCAATTGACATTATGTGATGAGTCTGAAAGATCTTCAGGATTAAGAGTGAACTGTGTGAAGTCAGAGACTAACCTGTTCAAAGAGTGGGATTTGGATCCTGAACCGCCACTTTTCTCCACCAGTTCTTCTTCACCCAGAAAGTGGTAGAAAGCTGGAACGCCCTTCCAGAGGCTGTTATAGGGGAAACACCCTCCAGGGACTCAAGACAAAGTTAGACAAGTTCCTGCTGAACAAGAACTTGCGCTGGTAGGGCTAGTCTCAGTTAGGTTGCTGGTCTTAGACCAGAGGGCCTCCGCGTGGACATGATGGACCACTGGTCTGACTCAGCAGTGGCAATTCTTATGTTCTTATAAACGTGATTAAAATATTGGTGTTGCGATTTGGGAAAACAGAAGAACTCAGAAGTATCAGAAAGAGAGTTAGTTATCGATCTGAAGTTAAGGCTTTGGAAACAAACATACAAACGAAAAAATCTTCATCGTGGGTAAGGGCATGTTGTTCAGACATGAAGCATTCTCCATGCTGCTTTATGGCCATCTCTGAAAAGAGTAGTCAGAATCATTACTACGGTTATCATCTCAATAATCTGGAAATCCAAGATGGAATGTGTCACTTAAAGAGAGGAGGCGAGTGTCTAACCTCATCACCATATTTTGGGGCTTCCATACGCACAAATGTATCAAAATCACCTGGCAAACTAATAAGAAAAGCCAAGCACAGTACCTCATGGCCTAGTTCTTCTTCCTTGCTTATGCTCTCTGCTAGCTAAATTATAAATAAAGTGTTAATTGCTTAACACAGGTCATAACATACAGGGTGGTCATTTGTTCAAAAGAGCCTGTGGTGGGTCTAGGCCAGGGACAGGCAGTTCCGGTCCTCGAAAGCCACAGGCAGATCAGGTTTTCAGGATATCCACAATAAATATGCATGAGATAGATTTGCATCTCAAGGAGGCGGTGCATGCAAATCCATCTCATACATATTCATGGTGGATATCCTGAAAACCTGACCGGTCTCTGGCTCTCGAGGACCGGAATTGCCTGCCCCTGGTCTAGGCTGTGAATTAAAAACCTTGTGTCAGGAAGCTGGGTGTGATGCTGCTGTGGTGATTGTGATCCAGTGTTTGTAGTACGGAACAAAGACCGTTGGCGGCAGTCAGGCTGGCATTGCTTTTCATACTCCCTTGCTTTCTTTTTGCATATAGTAATCTACTGATACAGAAGATGAAAGATTCATTAAATACAAGTAACGTCTTGTAAAGGTGCCCTGTGAGTCTCATTCTCTTATGAAAGGCTTTTTATATGCTGGAAGGTTCTGAGACGTTAGCTAATTCATGACCATAGAACCTAAAATTGGATCAATTATAAAAAAAAAAAAAAAAAAAAACACATGGCAAAAGAATGGGACGATTGTTGCTCATCCCTACTTGTCTTTCTCCATCTGAGCTTTTAATACCCAGGAGAGAAGACGATGCTTGTTATTATAAGCAATTACTGTATTTCTAATGTACATCTTTGCTCAAATGGAAATTTCTGCCTAAGGGTGTCTTAGATAGAGGCAGGAGGATTTATATTTTACCTTTGAAGATGCCTGCCTCAGGATTTATATCCTACAAAAAGCTGAGCAGTAAGAGAGGATGCCCCATGCACTTGTAAACCCTGTGTGGAAACTTTGCCACCTGAAACAGAAGAACGGAAGGTGCATTTTTCGAAAGTGTAGCCTATTTAATCTACATATTGTGTTACTACTGTGTTTGTCCTAGAAAAGACTTCTGGCTACAAGACCTTTTACTTATTTGACCTTGGTTATATTATAATTATTATTATCTAATTCCAATGAAAGGTGGAGGGAAGCTGGAGGAGCCTCAAAATCAAAGCATCCTATATAGAAGATATTCTGGCTAGGACCTCTGGAGGTCTTATGGTCTATCTCCCTGCTGCCCAGGCAGGACCCATGGTACCTAAACCATCTTGGAGAGATGTGTGCTTAAAGTTCCAAAATCACATTAGTAGGAAACTTTGGGAAGTAAATAAAGTTATTTAAATATTCATTTCACATCTACCCATATTGAAGGAAATTCACCTTTAAGGTGCCACTGAGAAAAAAAAAAAATCGCAAATATGTTCTGACACACAAATATAGACTTACACACAGACATACAAATTAGAGGTCTGCACGAGAAAGGGGATCGCGGGAATCCCGCGGGTCCCGCGGGGGTCCCACAGGAATCCCCCCTAACCCATGGGAGTCCCACAGGGACCCCCCCTCTGGCCCACGGGACTTCCACAGGGACCCCCCTCTAGGCAACGGGACTCCCACGGGGGTGGAAGGCTTTGGAAACAGGGTTCGTCCATATAATATAATGGACATGTCAGCCTTAGTAAAAGAGGGGGTTTATAAGTTAATTACCTGAACAGAAAACAAAAAATGGGTTCCACCAAAGAGATTTCACAAGGAAAACAGCAGCACAAACACAAAAGAAACTGTGGAATGGATGATCCTGTCAGAAGTAATTGCTGCTTTTTATGGGGACGGGCGGGGATAGAGGTAATTCCTTGCGGGGGATGGGTGGGGATGGAGAGGATCCTGGTGGGGACGGGTGGGGATGGAGGATCCTGGTGGGGACAGGTGGGGATGGAGAGGATCTTTGAGGGGATGAGTGGGGATGGGTGGGATTTCTGTCCCCGTGCAACTCTCTAATACAAATACATGTAGATGCCTGCAACAACATATGCAAATCTTAACAAACACGAGCATACACCCATACCCAATACATATTGACACACGTACAGTCTTTAAAACTTGCAACTATCTTAATTAAGACATTCAATTTACTCTTACTAAGGGCTCCTTTTACGAAGGTGCGCTAGCATTTTTAGCGTACGCACTGAATTAGCGCGCGCTAGCCGAAAAACTACCACCTGCTCAATAGGAGGCAGTAGTGGCTAGCATGCGCAGCATTTTAGTGTGCACTATTCTGCACATTAAGGCCCTAAAGCGCCTTTGTAAAAGGAGCCCTAAGGGTCACTATGCTATTCTCCCATAGGTCCACTTGTGGCCAAAGATAACACTGCCCTGGGTTCCGGCGAAATGTGCATTTCATGGCTAATTCTTCGCCTTCCACCCTACACATCACCTTAAGTTGTTTTCTTCTAGCACCTCAGCCAACACCAATTCTTCAAGGGGTCGTGCAAGGAATGCGAAGCTAGTGAAAATGATGTCGTGTCAAAGATGGGATATAAAACCTTTATGGACTGGTCCTCCACAATGCTCCAAAACACTTTACAACCATCCAAAACCTCCAATCTTTCCTTTTCATAATTTCAGGATATGTGTCTCTGCGTCCCCTAACTAAACAAGCCCCTTGCTCGTAGCATCCATGTCCCCCCACCTCTTCTTTCAATCTATGTACAACAAACTCTATTTTGGGGTGGGGGGAAGACTGAGATCTGCCGTACTTACCCTAGAGTGGCATTTGAACCCAAAGTACACTACCACAATAGTGGGCAGAAGCATCACGCTGAAGATGGTGGCCATGAAGGCAACATTCATCAGAAAGACTAGGATGTTCATGGTGGTGACCAGCAGAGTCCAGGCCCAACAGCTGCACACGCTGCGGCGCTCCATGGGGAGCAGCTGATCCTTTATGTCGTAGGGTGGAAGGCTAGGGATCATCCGGGAAGTGTCCGAGAGACTGTCCACCTCAAAGTCGTCAATTTCTTGGTCAGACATTTTCAGGGAATTTCAAGATTAGTTTAGCTCACTTTATTTCTCTTTTCTCCCTTTCGGTTTCCCTTTTCTCTTGGATTTTTCCCTCTCTTCTTTTTCTTCTTTCTGCCTCCTGATTTTTTTAAATCTTTTTTTTCCCCTTCCTGCCCTGTTTTCAGGCAAAAAGAAAGCGGCTACCTTTAGGAAAGCCGAGTGAACGGATCGAGGAAGATGCTTTCTCCTTGGCTGGGGGAGGAGAGGGAGGGGATCTTTTCTTTTTTTTTTTTTTTTCCTGCAGTAGCTGGAGATGGAGTTGAGAGAAGAGTTCCTGCTGATGCTGCCAGAGTTGGTCCAGCCTCTGTGCCTTCCACGGGGTTTAGCAGTCTAAGAAGCTGCACACAGGTAGTGAAGCATCCTTTCCTTCACATCCCATGGCTGCCAGGGGTCCCTAAGACATCAGAGGTGACCAGCTTCCTTTATCCCCAGTGGCAGAGTCCTAATCGTGCAACTTTCTTCCAGTGAGCAGGGTCCCCCCTCAGGGCTTCTTTCCCAGTTTCACAAATAAGCCCGATGGCTTCAGGGGGTGCACAAGAAGCTTCCCGAACCCTAAAGTGTCAGCAGCTAGGTGGGCTCGGCCATGGTCGGGACCGGGAAGCAGCTCTGGCAGGGATCGGGCAGGCTGCTGTGCTTGTGCCTTCCTTGCGCTGGATGTGCGAGGCTGCCTCTCTCTCCCCTCCTCCTCCTCCTCCTCCTCCTCCTCTGCTCTTCCGACTGCGTCTGTTCCATCGCTTAGAATGTGCTCACACCAGGCGTACCTGGTCCCCGCTCTCAGCCCACGAAAGGCTCCGGGTTCCCACTTAACTCTCGAACCATTCGCCGCGGCTGTTCTCATCCCGGGACAAAAGAAGTGCCGCCTTTCTTGAACCGGAATCCAACGCCGCAAAGATTGATTTTCGGGCGAACTGCGACGTTTCTTGGGGAAACAGCCGGTGCCTAATAATTCGCACGGTTGGGCTCGTGGGCTAGTGGTATCGTGACTAATTAATCAAGAAGAGAATTCATCTCAAAAGCAAAAGTTTCCGAAACTGTAGATGACAATCCGCGGATGCTACCTTTGCTGAACTCGGTACAACTAAGATGAACAGGGCTCGCCCTACCCGATTCATCTTCCCGAATATAAGCCCACCCTGGCCTTTGATGGCCTGCCTGACTGAGCCCGAGCCCGCAGCTCTTCAGCCAACCTGCTCTGCATTTTAGGGAAGCTTGTGTTATCCTCAGTAGCATCTTAGACTGTGACTGGTGGGGGGGATTTCAGGACTAGGAGCCCAAGGACAGCAACCTTACAAATGGACTGCAAGCTGGGAGAAGAAACCCATTTAAGAAAGATGCACTTGGGATTCAGAACACCGACTCATTATTTTTTCTTAATTTAATTTAACATTTTATTGAAGAAAGCAGTAAATATACAATAATATAATACAATAAAATAGTCATTACATTAAAATTCATCATATTAATTTCCATCAAATGTCTTTCATTTCTTCAAAATTTATTTCCAAATTACCCATTACATCTCTCAATACCCTCCCCCTAATTCCTACCCCCTTTCCCTTTTCCCTATTGACCTCTCCCCCTCCTATCCTCCCCCCAAATTTAGTTTATAACATTTTATTGAAGGAATCTTACTAAACCCCCCCAAACCCAATGAAAGTTGACAAAAATAAAGAATAATAAAAATAAAGAACTGGAATTTTAAATAAATAATCATAGCTTAAATGTAAATAATTAAGAATTAAACTTCTTGCCTTAGTTGAAAGATTCTGAGTATACGGATCCCAAGTTTCCATAAACATACGAATTTTCCTAGCCGAACGCCTACTCATTTAAAGCCATCAAGAGCAACCATCGTCACTTATTCAGGACTAAACAATAAATGGAAACAGGTGATGCAAATAATTGAAGTTCATATTTATACCCCGACCTTCCGAAATCAAATTTCTTACAATCATAATGCATAACTTCTCCATCCCATAGTTAATAAAATATACAGCCCCCCCCCCCAATAATCAAACATAAATAATACATAATAAGAGTGCCATAATAATCATTGATCAGCCTCCTAAATAGATTTCATAGCACAATAAAATATATATATAATTAAACACAACCGAAAACTGCTGGAAATAGCCCCAAACCCCTTAGCACAGATATGTTCCACCAGCCAAAACTCTTCCTTGGTCCCCAGATTCTATCTGCTACGTCCTGGCAAGCCCCCTGCGTTGTCACTTCTGCTGCAGTCTCCCCTTTCAGGAACTGGATTCTAATAGAAAATTAATTTATGTCCAAAGCAGCCAAGTTTTGCTGAGATTGTTCTTTGTTATAAACTTTTATTAAAGAGATGAGGGGGAAAAAAAAAAAAAACCCAGTCAGAAATGAAAAATCTATTCATATTCTGTCCTTTTGTTTCATTTACTCCCTCACTTTTAATAACATACATTTTCCTCCTGATTTCTGGCTGAATGTAATGTTCCCAAGAGCTGTTTCATTGCTTTCTGGCTGGATTACCTCCCCAGCTCTTCCTGGCCTTCTTAAACCTTTGTGCCTTGTCACTACAATGCTTTTTTTTCTTTTTTTAAAGACATTGACATGAAAACAATTAATGATGGTGAAGACAAGAGCCAAGATGAGCGATCCCGGGAATTGAAACGTGATCCTACTGCATATCAACCACAGAATACAAGGGGAAAGGGCCAAAGTGCCCATCTCAGTGGGGGTAAAGATGTCTCTTAGGATACGAGATGACCATGACATGAAGTTCCTCAGTCTGGACTGCCCCTAGCTGTGGTAGAGCACCACGTGTATGATGATAATAATAATAATTATTATTTATTCTTATATACCGCCAAACCATCAGTTCAAGGCGGTTCGCATCAAGAAGAGGCTGAACAAACAGTGAATTACATACATAAGCATCTAGGGCTCCTTTTACTAAGGTGCGTTAGGGCCTTAACGCGCGGAATAGCGTGCGGTAATTTTGTGTGTGCGCTAGAAACGCTAGCGCCCCTTACTAAAAGGAGCCCCTAATGTTTCTCAGAAAATACAAATTGCCGTTAAATCACATATTTATCAAAGAGGTAAGTTTTAAGAATTTTTCAAAATAGATAAGACTGAGCTTGGGGAATAAGAGCATTCCAACATGACTTCATTGCACTAGCCTGGAAAGCAAAAGTTTTTCCCAAGAATCTCTTGCTGAGACATGCTTTAACCGACGGGAACATAAACCAGCAGGTCCTTCATGTATTCTTGTTTGAATTGTAAAATTCAAAGTGGGAAGAGAGGTAGGTTGGAGTCAACCCAAAGAGCACTTTAAAACAAATACAACCAAATTTAATCAAAACTCTAGCCTCAAATGGCAGCCAATGGAGCTCTAGGTAAAAAGGGCTTACGTGATCATATTTTTTAAGGCCAAAAATAAGACGAACAGCAGTATTCTGTACTATTCTGAGTCTGTTAAGAGTTTTTTTTTAAATGAGATCCCAGATAAACAATATTACAGTAGTCCAGAATAGACAAAACTGATGACTGAACCAGTAAGCTAAAAGATGTTAAATCAAAATATTTTTTGATAATGCAAAGCTTCCATAGTACTGAAAAGCATTTTCTAATCAGTGGATCAGTATGGTCGTCAAAAGATAATGAGCGATCTAGCATAACCCCTAATATTTTTTATGTATAACAATTTTTATTGAAAGAATCAAATAATCAATACAATAGGATAATACAAAAATACATTCAATACAATAAGAATCACAATAATAATATTTCATACAAATTTAAATCATTCTTTCAAATTTAGTTTCCATATGAACTAATTCAATCTTATCTACACCCCCCTTAAATCCATCCCCTACCCACTATCTTCCCCTAAATGAAATCCCTCACCCTGGATGAAAGTTGACAAAAATAAAGAATTAAAATAAATAACTGGAATGTAATTATTAAACCTAATTTTCATAATAAATCATTGATAACCAAACTTCGTATTTTTGGTGAAAGATTCTGAATATAAGGATCCCAAATGTCCATAAAAAGATGAGTTTGTCCACCACACCTCCTAGTGGCAGTGAAAGACACCTTTGTAGACTCCATCCTTCCTTTCATCAACATCTTTCTACAAACAGGCATAGTGCCCGCAAACTACATAGTGGCTATTGAATCATTTTGACCATTTAAATGGAGCATGATGTGTGTTGTAAGAAATATCACCACCTGCAAAGATCAGGAGCGACCGTGAACCTTAACTAAGGGCTCCTTTTACTAAGCCGCGTTAGGGCTTTATCGCGCGGAACAGCGTGTGTTACATTGCCGTGTGCGCTAGACCTTAACGCCAGCATTGAGCTGGCGTTAGTTCTAGAAGCGTAGCGCTAAAAACGACAGGAACTCCCTGCAGCCATTTTGTATGAGTGATCTGCATGGGGCAGGAGCATAGGAAGATCGCTCCTGCCCTGAAAGCCCGCTAGACCACCAGGTAAGGTCCGGGGAGGTCCGGGATGCAGCGTTTCTTTCCCCCCCCCCAAAAAAAAAAAATCACAAATAACCAAATCCGCGGATACTGAAACCACGGATTTGGAGGAAGAAGCGTATATTATGTATGTTAACCTGTAACCTGCCCAAGCTCTTTGGGGATGACAGGATAGAAAACGAATTTAAGAAAGAAAGAAACTAGATCCGGTGCTTGAATTAGATCTCGAATTTTCCGCATGTCTCTCACTCCTCCTCAGCTGATGCTGGATAGTGGAGGCTGCTAATGCTGGCATTCCATCTACTCTCTCAACAGAGCACCACCTAAAATAATTACCAAGGATATTAATTTAATGCCCTGACGAATCAACTCCCTTAGCCTCATCATAAGTGAAATATACTGGAAACAATGAATGAAAAGCCATTAAACTCCGCTGGAGATGTTTTTCCTGCAGGGACAGAAATAGATTTTTGAGATATACGCAGATAACATACCCAGACCCTGTGCACTTACTGCTTTCTTTATTCATTACTTAGAGCTTAATTTAAGCGTCCATGGTTGGCTACACAGCCGCTTTGTACTAAAAGCTCTAAATCAAAGATTTCAACTGGTTAGTTTGAGTCTTTGGCAGGGCCAGCTTGTAGGGTTACCATATGGCTCCAGAAAAAGGAGGACGGATTAACACATCTGGGTTTTACTTTCATTGAAAGCAATGGGAATAAGGAGGACAGACTGATACATCGGGGGTTTAATTCCATTGAAAGCGCTGAAAGTAAAACCCGGATGTCTCGATCCGTCCTCCTTTTTCTGGACCCTAAGCTCATGGCATGAGCCAGGAGAGGCACTGGTTCAAGGGTGCCAAAGCCTGCCTCACCGGCTCTGCCTTCACAGCAGCAAGAGCATGTTTTGGCTGCTGTGCCTGGCCACCAGCACTGCTCCCAGTTTTTAAAAAAGGTGAGGACAGATCCTTCCCATTCTTGCACTGAAATCTGGGGTGGGGCTGGCAACCAAGCGTGGAGCGCACAGCGGTGAGAGCAAAGGTAAGAGCCCATGCTGTAGAGGCGGAGCAGTGAAGCACCAAAGCAGATGGGGAGGAGCCAGAGCAATAGCTCAGAAATTAATATTAAAGATTGAACTAGGCCAGTTACTGGGCAGACTTGTACGGTCTGTGTCTGTGTATGGCCGTTTGGTGGAGGATGGGCAGGGGAGGGCTTCAATGGCTGGGAGGGTGTAGATGGGCTGGAGTAAGTCTTAACAGAGATTTCGGCAGTTGGAACCCAAGCACAGTACCAGGTAAAGCTTTAGATTCTTGCCCAGAAATAGCTAAGAAGAAAAAATTAAAATTGAATCAGGTTGGGCAGACTGGATGGACCATTCGGGTCTTTATCTGCCATCATCTACTATGTTACTATGTTTAGGGTGCCACAAGCCCTTGATCAAGCACTGGTCAAAGTCAAACATCTCTATAGCATTATTTAATTATTTATTCAATATGTTTTCTATCCTGCTGTCCCCAAAGAGCTCTGAACGGGTTGCAAATTAAACATACAGAGTATACAGTTAACAGGTTACAATTTGCACTGGATTTGCCATAATTTCAGACCAAGTTTACGATACAAGTTTTTATCCTAACTTGACACATACTAGGGAGTCTAATACTAATATACGTGATAATATACAGTTTACCGGTTACAATTTGCCATAGTTATCCTTATAGTGCAAGGTTTTCAGTACAAGTTTTATCTTAATTTGACACACAGATAGTTTACAGGTTAGATATGCCATAATTATAGTGTAAGATTTTACAATACACATTTTCCTTATGTGACACATACTGGTTCTAGTACCAATAGAAACATAGAAACATAGAAATAGACGGCAGATAAGGGCCCACGGCCCATCTAGTCTGCCCACCCTAATGTCCCTCCCCTACCTTTGCCCTGTGAATAGATCCCATGTGCCGATCCCATTTGGCCTTAAAATCAGGCACGCTGCTGGCCTCAATCACCTGTAGTGGAAGACTATTCCAGCGATCAACCACCCTTTCAGTGAAAAAGAATTTCCTGGTGTCACCTCGTAGTTTCCCGCCCCTGATTTTCAACGGATGCCCTCTTGTTGTCGTGGGACCCTTGAAAAAGAAGATATCTTCCTCCGCCTCGATGCGGCCCGTAAGATACTTGAACGTCTCGATCATGTCTCCCCTCTCTCTGCGCTCCTCGAGCAAGTATAGCTGTAATTTGTCAAGCTGTTCATCGTATGGGAGATCCTTGAGTCCCGAGACCATCCGGGTGGCCATTCTCTGCACCGACTCCAGTCTCAGCACATCCTTGCGATAATGCGGCCTCCAGAACTGCACACAGTACTCCAGGTGGGGCCTCACCATGGATCTATACAATGGCATAACGACTTCCGCCTTACGGCTGACGAAACCCCTTCGTATGCAGCCCATGATTTGTCTTGCCTTGGACGAAGCCTGCTCCACTTGATTGGCAGACTTCATGTCCTCACTGACGATCACCCCCAGGTCTCGTTCTGCTACCGTTTTTGCTAGGGTCTTGCCATTAAGGGTATAAGACTTGCATGGATTCTGGCTGCCCAGGTGCATGACTTTGCATTTTTATATATTTTTCTTTGTAGTCCATCAGTCAAGGGCAGGGGTTTAGGTGAAGAGGAGTCTGTCGAGGGATCTGATCTGTGGGGGAAGTTGATTCCAGTGGCTTGGTATGAAGTGGGGGTAGGACTGTCGCTTGCCGGTTGGCAGTCGAAGGAAATGACCAGGGGGGCGTTTTGAGGCATATTTCGACCTGGGAGCAGAGGGACTGGTTCGACATGTATGAAGAAAGCTTAGCTGTCACGTAGCCTGGCGCCATGGCGCCAGGCTACGTGACAGCTAAGCTTCCTTCATACATGTAAGGATTTGAATGCTAGCATCAGGTCCTTGCATGACACAACGTTTGGCTACGGGCAGCCAGTGCACTGACATTAGAGTCTGGGAGACAGGGTCGCGGGCACAGAGGTTTTTATAGAAGCCTGATCACTGCATTTTGAACATGCTGGAGACATCATACATTCTTCGCCGTGAGACTATAATCCATGTGGGAAAGTACTAAGGCATAGAGTAGTTGGGCGAAGTCAGACTCTTAAAAGCAGTTCCTTATTTATCGTTACAGGTAATGAAATGAGGAAGATATCATCTGAGAGATACGGTCAGAGAATGACAGGTTGCAATCAAGGAGTTCTCCAGGCTGCGCACTTGATCTTTTGCAGTTACAGAAGTCAAGTCCCAGCACAGCAAAGGACAGGCGCGGTCACAGCATTCTTTGCGTATCCAAAGGAGTTCCATCTTGGAGGTGTTTAGTTGCAATTTGTTGATGGACATCCAGTTTTTGATTTCCGAGAGGCAGTTTAGGAGTTTTGTAATCTGGGCATCATGGGCTTCTCCTAGTAATAGGTACAATTGGATGTCATCTGCGAAGGAGTGAATCTGTATTTGACATTTGCGGGCTATGTCCAAGACAAGTCTAATATAGAGATTGAATAATAGGGGGGGGGAGAGCGGAGCCCCCTGGGAACACCATATTTGATCGGTTTCAGTTTCGATAGCACGTCATTAAGCAGAATGCTTTGAGATCTGTTATTTAGGAAAGAAAGGTACCATCGTAGTGCGATGTCTCGGATTCTGATTTCAGAGAGCTGCTCAGCGAGGAGAGGATGGTCAATAGCGTTTAAGGCCACGCTGAGATCCAGTAGCACCAGAAGGACATTATTACCCTTGTCCATGAGATTCCAGCAGCCGTCAATGATGTCGAGAAGGACAGTTTTGGTATTGTGGAATATCCTGAATCCCAATTGGAAGGAAGATAGGGTGCCTTGTTCATCGATGAAGGAGTGTAATTGGGTTAACACTGTGTTTTCCAGGATCATGGACACAAAGGGTAAGTTGGAGACAGGTCTAAAGTTGCTGAGCACATTAGGGTCAAGCGTGGATTTTTTCCAAATCAGTCTGATGACCACCGACTTTCAGTTTGCGGGCACTATGCCTGTTTGTAGAAAGATGTTGATGAAAGGAAGGATGGAGTCTACAAAGGTGTCTTTCACTGCCACTAGGAGGTGTGGTGGACAGGAGTCCAGGTTGGAGCCGGAAGGGCGAATTGTGTCTAGTATCTCAGCGATGAAGTTAGTTAGGTTCCCAGTTCTGGTTTTAGTTATGTCTGAGTTGGGGGAGGGGGGGGGGGCAGGGGGACAATGTCTGTAGCATGGCGGAGTTGAGGTGAGACCGTATTTTGTCTCCTTTGTCAGCGAAGTAGTCTGAGAGTGTTTTGCTGTTGAGTCAGTGTTGAGTTACTGATTGTCTTCTTGTGATGTTGTGAGTATATTTTTTGTTAGTTTGGAAAGATGTTTTGATCTATTGGAGGTCTTTAATAGTTGTTCAGAGTAGTACTTCTTCTTAGCCTCTAGGGTGGCTATTTTATATTCTTCCCGCAGTTCCTTCCATTTGGACCTGTCACTGTTAAATCTGGATTTGTACCATTTCCTTTTCGCTTTCCTTAGTTTTCTTCTCTTAGTTCTTAAGTTGTCGGCAAACCAAGGGGAGGAATACTTGCGGGGGTAATATTTGATCTTTTTGACTGGGGCTAACCCTCTATATAGGGTTTTTACCTCAGTGTACCAGTCCATGGCAGCTTCGTCAACAGATTGAGAATTTGGTTTTGATGTTCCCGCTAGGTTAGAAAGGCCTGTGGAAAGATTCTCTAGGTTGATTGCGTCTAGGTTGATTATCTTATGCTGGGTTGCTTCCTGGTTGATGGTTGTTTTGTTATGTAGCTGAGGTTGAATGTGATCAAATGACCAGGGTACTGATTTGGTGGCAAAGGCTGGGGTTTGTGTGGTGAGTGAAGTGTCTTTTTGAATAAAGATTAGGGATAGGATGTGGCTCGCAGAGTGAATCGGCGAGGGGGACCATTTGTTGGAGACCTAGGTCCAATAGTGAAGTATACTGGGGCTCCGGTCTTGTGTCTTGTGTGAAGTCTCCAAGTATGATGATTTGGTTGTATGTGATGACCAGTTTGCTAAGGATGGATGGTTGGTCATCTAGGATGGTCATTGGAGAGTGCGGTGCGAAAGGCTCATCCTGTAAGCAGTCAG
This sequence comes from Geotrypetes seraphini, assembly GCF_902459505.1. Taxonomy (NCBI): domain Eukaryota; kingdom Metazoa; phylum Chordata; class Amphibia; order Gymnophiona; family Dermophiidae; genus Geotrypetes; species Geotrypetes seraphini. Next base: position 20,942,179 of record NC_047098.1, read on the forward strand.
CCGGCACCTCTCCTCCTCAATAGGTATCTCGCTACACACCCGGAATCTCACTGCAAAACACATTATGGCCTAGAGGCTCTAGAGGCCCTAGAGCTTGGATCTGTCGGGGGAAAATAGGTAAATAATCCTATCCCAGAGTTTCACCTGAATTGTCTCTGTTTCCCCCCTTGAACTGGTTTAGGGTAGTGGTTCTTAAACCTGTCCTGTGGGACCCCCAGCCAGTTGGGTTTTCACATAATGAATATTCATGAGGCAGATTTGCATATATTAGAGGTAACAGGCACTCAAATTACATATATAAATTACATGTACTGCGGGTTTGAATGAAGAACTCGAATGGACGACATTGATTTAATGTGACAAAATTTTGATTGATGTGGGGGAAGCTGTGTGTTATGGATTTTCAGTGAAGCCTGTAGTGAAGATTTATGGGCCATAAGTGCACAGTAAAGATGTATGGATTATGGTACTTTTGTGAAGATTGCTTTTTTCATGTATTTAACCTTTTGTGTTTGGACCTATTATAAATGAATTTCTATAATAAAAAGTGAAGTTGAACCAAAGATTAACTTTGAGAAATCAAGAGATATTTCATAAATGACAGCTGTAAACTGCTTAGGCGAATCTCTTCATAAAGGCAGTTAATAAATCCCAATAAATAAATATGCCTCTGTCTTATCATGGTCCATAATAATTATAGAAAGTAAATGTGTTTGGTTTGGTGATGTGTTTTTGATGGCGACACCAGAAAGTATTTCTTCACAGAGAGAGTGGTTGATCATTGGAACAAGCTTCCAGTGCAGGTGATCGAGGCAGACAGCGTGCCAGACTTTAAGAATAAATGGGATACCTATGTGGGATCCCTACGAGGGTCAAGATAAGGAAATTGGGTCATTAGGGCATAGACAGGGGGTGGGTAAGCAGAGTGGGCAGACTTGATGGGCTGTAGCCCTTTTCTGCCGTCATCTTCTATGTTTCTATGTTTCTATGATGGGTCATTTGGCCTTTATCTGCCATCATGTTTCTATGTTTCTATAATCAGAAAGTTCTATGACATCACAATGCAGGTGTAAAGAGCCTTAGCCTATAGGAAGAGGAGATGCAAATGTTAAGAGCCTTAGCCAATAGGGAGAGGAGGAGAGAGTGGCTGCTGCAGACACCAGAAAGTATTTCTTCACAGAGAGAGTGGTTGATCATTGGAACAAGCTTCCAGTGCAGGTGATCGAGGCAGACAGCGTGCCAGACTTTAAGAATAAATGGGATACCCATGTGGGATCCCTACGAGGGTCAAGATAAGGAAATTGGGTCATTAGGGCATAGACAGAGGGTGGGTAAGCAGAGTGGGCAGACTTGATGGGCTGTAGCCCTTTTCTGCCGTCATCTTCTATGTTTCTATGATGGGTCATTTGGCCTTTATCTGCCATCATGTTTCTATGTTTCTATAATCAGAAAGTTCTATGACATCACAATGCAGGTGTAAAGAGCCTTAGCCTATAGGAAGAGGAGATGCAAATGTTAAGAGCCTTAGCCAATAGGGAGAGGAGGAGAGAGTGGCTGCTGCAGACACCAGAAAGTATTTCTTCACAGAGAGAGTGGTTGATCATTGGAACAAGCTTCCAGTGCAGGTGATCGAGGCAGACAGCGTGCCAGACTTTAAGAATAAATGGGATACCCATGTGGGATCCCTACGAGGGTCAAGATAAGGAAATTGGGTCATTAGGGCATAGACATGGGGTGGGTAAGCAGAGTGGGCAGACTTGATGGGCTGTAGCCCTTTTCTGCCGTCATCTTCTATGTTTCTATGATGGGTCATTTGGCCTTTATCTGCCATCATGTTGCTATGTTTCTATAATCAGAAAGTTCTATGACATCACAATGCAGGTGTAAAGAGCCTTAGCCTATAGGAAGAGGAGATGCAAATGTTAAGAGCCTTAGCCAATAGGGAGAGGAGGAGAGAGTGGCTGCTGCAGACACCAGAAAGTATTTCTTCACAGAGAGAGTGGTTGATCATTGGAACAAGCTTCCAGTGCAGGTGATCGAGGCAGACAGCGTGCCAGACTTTAAGAATAAATGGGATACCTATGTGGGATCCCTACGAGGGTCAAGATAAGGAAATTGGGTCATTAGGGCATAGACAGGGGGTGGGTATGCAGAGTGGGCAGGCTTGATGGGCTTTAGCCCTTTTCTGCCGTCATCTTCTATGTTTCTATGTTTCTATATAGGTAGCCCAAAATTGAGCACAGATTGCAGATGCACACACAAACTAACTAGTCAATTAGGCACATGCAATCAATTATTGGAGTTAATTCACACAAATTAGGACTGCCTAAATCTCATAGGGCTAGATTCAGTAACGCCACGGATTCAATCCGATCCATGGCCGGGGGGCTGATTCACGAATTGCCCTCACGCAAATGAGGGCGATCAGAATCATGTCCCCAACAGACTGCTGAATAGCAATCCCGACGCCTTTTTACAGATTCAAAACCGCATTTGCGGTTTTTCAAACTACGTGGGTGTTTCTGGAACGGAACCCCCACGAATTTCGGGGGAGTACTGTATATGAATGAGAGATGTATAGACATAGTATAACTACCTAGGATGATGCATTGTAACACCAGTATATCAACTCAAGTAGATTGCTCTGTATTGTTACACCAGTACAAAGATTAGGCTTTGTGACACCATTGCATTAGTTCATGCAAACTGCTCAGATTTGACTGGTTTCAGTCATTAGTAGCGGTATATACGCTTTGAATACTGAATAAACACATGGCTCCCCCTCCCATCTGAAGGTTCATTTGGGCATTTAAATGCCCTTGCACAACCCGTAGCTACACCTCAAAAACAATTTGAAAATATAGGATAAAAAAGAAAACAGCAAATAAAAAGCAAAATGGCAGAGAAACTTGGATCCCTGTCTGGAAAGAAATGCCATGCATTATAATGCAACAATGAGGCAAAAAAATGGTCAAAAGGTTCCGTGAGTGATTGCAGAACAGCAAAACCACCAACGTACAAAGGAATATGTATACTAAAATAATAATAAGAGTGTGACAATGTAAGGTACCCTCAGTGCGCAGGATAAGCGACGGGAGAAAAACTCCAACGCTTCAAGCGAAGAGGTAGAGGCTAGAAAGCTCCTCTCTTTCTCTCCAGCCTGCCTTGAAGTCCGTTTGGATACTTGATTCATGGGTTCCTGAGGAAGGGATTTTGTTCCCGAAACCAGGCTTGGTTGAACCTGGTTTTGCGGTGTTTCATCTACGTTGTTCCCGCACCCCTGGACGTTGAATGAAGACTCTTCAAGCTAAGTTGCTTTTTTGATTTTTTGCTGGGAGTTGGCTGGGGGGTTCCCTGAGTGATTGCAGTTTGTGAATCCATTTTTTTATTTGTGTTCATTGTGCACTTGTTTGGGATTGTGCTATTTAATTTCAAAACACACTATAGGTACCCCATGATGGTGTGTAGGTGGGGGCTTTCTAGCCTCTACCTCTTCGCTTGAAGCGTTGGAGTTTTTCTCCTGTCGCTTATCCTGCGCACTGAGGGTACCTTACATTGTCACACTCATTATTATTTTAGTATACATATTCCTTTGTATGTTGGTGGTTTTGCTGTTCTGCAATCACTCACGGAACCTTTTGACCATTTTTTGCCTCATTGTTGGATTCTTTTAAGTTTCGTTGGCAATTCTTTTTTGGGAGTCAGTTGGCATGTATTATAATGCTGCAAAACCATCATATCAGGAAGCATCAATCTTCCTGTGCCCATGTGTCTCTTTGAAACAACTGCATCCTGAAAATACAAGCTGTGCAATTTGAACTGTGGTCCTCCTTGCTGCAGGAGAGTGGAAATTCAGAGGCAAAACATCTTGTTTAAGACAGTAAATATTATTTGCTGGAATCAGTGAACAGGGACGTTGTGGGCAAAATCTAGTTAAGTGAGAACACTGCGGAGAGACTCTATTCTCCCCACACATATCATCACAGTGCTTACCCCCAGTTTCATCCACTATTACAGGGTCAAGCTGCAGACTTACTGAGAGCCAGATGTAGTAAAGAAAATTGCAAAGTACATCTTGGAAAGAAGGTCAAACGGGCCTTTCCTCTTTAAAATCACCCTCTGAGGTTTTTCTGCATTCAGCCTTTGGTTGCACACTAGTGCTACTACCTACAGCAGTTTTTGACTTTTTTCTTTCCAATGGTTGAAATTACATTTTTTTTGCATAATTATAGACAGTTCTAGAGTTCTGCCTTTTTTTTTTTAATTGCAGAGACCTCTAGTGGCTCTACTAAAGTATTGTCCTGTAACTTGCTTATACCCTTCCAGTTCCCAGAACATGGGGAGGGCTCTCATTATCAGTTAGGTACTGGTGGAAGGACCAAAGTCTAATCCAGGAGAAATGAGTAGATAATATAGTTCTTTGAGTTTGTGTGACTATCAGAACCTATTATTTTGTTGTGATTACAGATGCTATTTGCTGCCCCCTGGAAGCTGCTGCCCTAGGGGACCTCCTGGTCTTGCCTAATAGTTGGGCTGGCCCTGTACATCAAGAGCAAGTATGTGGCTAGCCTCTCAGAGGGTCAAGGACACTGAAATCTGCTCCTCAATTTTAAGGTTGCTCCTTCTGGCCTCATTGGCCAGGACATCTACTGAAATGAAAGGAGAAGAGAGAAAGGTATTCAGAGGAGCAGCTTTTTCCCTGAAGATAAGGAAGTGAACATGTCTGTGTATTATGTCTACTCTACTGGCTTTAGGCCAGGGGTGTCAAAGTCCCTCCTCGAGGGCCGCAATCCAGTCGGGTTTTCAGGATTTCCGCAATGAATATGCATGAGATCTATTAGCATACAATGAAAGCAGTGCATGCAAATAGATCTCATGCATATTCATTGGAGAAATCCTAAAAACCCAACTGGATTGCGGCCCTCAAGGAGGGACTTTGACATCCCTGCTTTAGGCATCGGTTTATATTAGGGTTATTACTCCAGAAAAAAAAGAGGACGGATTGAGACATCCAGTTTTTACTTCCATTGCTTTTAATGGAAGTAAAACCCAGATGTCTCAATCTGTCCTCCTTTTTCTGGAAAAAGATATGAACTAATGTGCACACAGGTGATTTTAACACACACTTTCTAACACTTCTCAGTGCTCAGAGAACCATTTTTAGCTTATGAGACTACTGGGTAAACAAAATTTTTTAGCCCACTACTGATACGGCTCAATTCTCAACCATTGCACTGGTCCCTGTAGTATCTATAAGTATAATATTCTCTCACTTTTTTTGATCTTTTCAAATTCTTTTTGTCTTTTTAAATGCTCAACTTCAAAACAGCCTTAGCTTTTAATGCAGGGATTCAATGGGTTCTGACGCGTTTCGCCATGCTGCCTCAGAGAACCCGCTTCAACACGAACTTAATTCTGCCCCCACCATGTCTGTTTTTACTTCAGCCACTCTCGCTAAGACTAGATCACTGGCGGGTTTATTAAACTTCAGCAAAGCAGTAAAAACCGCCCTAAAAAGACATCTCCTAACCCTATAACAACTTGTCTAAATCTCTGACATGTTATCCTGGGGATAAAGTCAACTTCAAATATCATAAGCAGTTGGTACTCTGCTCTACCATATCAGGATTTGAAGCTTTAAGCTCCAGGATAGATCAATATTATATGCACTGCACCTTTAATGCAAAGCAATTTCCCTACACCCTTAAGCACAGTTAAAGTCAAGTATGTAGAGTGAAAGATACATAGTAACATAGTAACATAGTAGATGACGGCAGATAAAGACCCGAATGGTCCATCCAGTCTGCCCAACCTGATTCAATTTAAATTTTTTTTTTTTTTTTTTTTCTTCTTAGCTATTTCTGGGCGAGAATCCAAAGCTTTACCCGGTTACTGTGCTTGGGTTCCAACTGCCGAAATCTCTGTTAAGACTTACTCCAGCCCATCTACACCCTACCAGCCATTGAAGCCCTCCCCTGCCCATCCTCCACCAAATGGCCATATACAGACACAGACCGTGCAAGTCTGCCCAGTAACTGGCCTAGTTCAATCTTTAATATTATTTTCTGATTCTAAATCTTCTGTGTTCATCCCACGCTTCTTTGAACTCAGTCACAGTTTTACTCTCCACTCTCCAAGATGTTCAAGTTCAAGTTTATTAACGTTTGATGAATCGCTTATACAAATTTTCTAAGCGATGTACAATTTAAAAGCCACTAGATCAGTGATTCCCAACCCTGTCCTGGAGGAACACCAGGCCAATCGGGTTTTCAGGCTAGCCCTAATGAATATGCATGAGAGAGATTTGCATATGATGGAAGTGATAGGCATGCAAATTTGCTTCATGCATATTCATTAGGGCTAGCCTGAACACCCGATTGGCCTGGTGGTCCTCCAGGACAGGGTTGGGAACCACTGCACTAGATAGTGGTCTCACATACAATTGGACAAATCAATCACAAAACAAACTACATGGATCAGTTAACATTTTAGCAATCGAAATAAAGACAAACATGAGTGAAGAGGAAAGGAGGGAAAAGTTACAATTTCATTTTCTGTTAGAATTTACATAAAAGGGAAAATACAATGGGAAGGGAAGGGGATTAATGAGTTTGTTAATGGTAAAAAAAATGTAAAGGGTCCAAGATATGCCATAATGCTATGCTTTACTATATCTGGCTCTCTGCCACACTTTCTCCATCTTGCTTGCAATGTACAGGACCCTTGAGCGAGCCTGGCAAGGAGCATTAAGAACATAAGAATTGCCATTCCGGGACAGATCGAAGATCCATCAAGCCCAGATCTCAAGTACCTAGTAAAACAGATTTTATGCTGCTTATCCTAGGAATAAGCAGTGGATTTCCCCAATCCATCTCAATAATGGCCTATGGACTTCCCTTTTAGGAGTTTTTCTTCCCCTTAGCAGATCCTCACGCAGCACCTCTTCAGGGCAAGGAGCAGTTGAGGTCTGGGTTCCCTTTTTGTTAGCTGCACTTCTAAAGTGAATATGAAGTCAGCTACACCTCCTGGATAAGTCACCCTTTAATCAGGCACTATTGTTTAACTGAAAGGCAATGGAGTCCAAGTTTTACCTTTTCTCAAGTTTGAATACTAGCAGGCAAGATATTCCAATGGAGTTTTTCTTCCCCTTAGCAGATCCTCACTCAGCATGTCATTATTTCTTGTGAGTATACAGAGTTATGTGATATGGACGGCAGTGCTATAAACCGTTTATAGACTGGACTTGTTGAAATACCAGGCCATGCTTTCACGATGTACCTGTAAATAGTACGAGCTCAGGTGAGTGCATTGCATTCATTGCAGGTTCTGGTACCTTTTATTGAATAAATGTAAGAATTATCCAAAGACACTATAATACACACAGACATTTGAGACAAGATAGAGCAGTGTTCTTCAATCACCGGTCCATGGACCAGTGCCGGTCCACAGAAATTTCCTGCCGGTCCACAGGGCCAGCAGGTGCATCAGGCCCAAAACAGTGTTCTTCAACCGCCGGTCCACGGTGCGATCGATGCGGCGTTATTTTCGAGCCAGCTCCCTCTTCCTAACTGATTCAGTGCACAAAGCCACGGGCAGCGGCTCCTACGGGCATCCTGCATCTGAACCGGAAGCCTTCTCTCTGACGTTGCAACGTCAGAGGGAAGGCTTCCAGATGAAGCACTGGAAGTGCAAGGTGCAATTAGTACTATTATGGGGGTGGGGTCTGGAGATTGGGTAGAGATGGGTGGGGTCTGGCCCACGACTTAGCCCAGTGTTCTTCAACCGCCGGTCCACGGACCGATGCCGGTCCACAGAATAACTTTTTTATTTCTGCCGGTCCATAGGTGTAAAAAGGTTGAAAAACACTGAGATAGAGGACCCTTGCTGCAATAGGTTTTATAAAGATACCATATATGTGGTAATGAAATCAGCTAAGGAGTTCTAATTTTGAACTGAGGATGCATGGTCTCTGCCCAAGCTAAGTGGTCGATTTACCCTCTATTTATAAAAGTCACTAAAAGACTATCCCCCTCTTTTATGGAACAGCGCAGAGAGCCATGCTGAAAGGCAGGCGCTGCTCCTGACGCTCATTGAGTTCCATGACTCTCTGCGCTAAAAACTGCTAGCACGTTTTCGTAGAAGAGGGGATATGTTGCTGTTAAAACTAAAGTATTTATAGGCGCAACTTTACTTAAAGGAGTTTTAGCTGTGACTAATGATAGCTCAAAGTGGTGGCTGGACAAGAATGTTCTAGAGTCCTGCACCCTTGAGCCCTTGAAGTCTTTTTCTTCCTTTATAGGTATATTTGAGGGTTTGGTAAAAGTGCATTAGGTGTTGGCGGAAGTCTAATTCAAAGGTCAGCAATATATACATTGTGTGTTGTGTTTGTCATTCTTTGACTTTGCCTTTGTTGGCTTTTTCTATGAAATCAGTCACACAGGAAAGAGCAAGACATGTGGCTCTTCCCAGAGGTGAAGCTTTTCCCTACTGACCAGATCTGAAGGTTATTTGGGCTTCTGAAGAGCAAGATGAGAGTCATTAAAGAATCATTAACTTGCTGAGAAAAAGCTGCAGTGCTGAACTCATTATCATTAGGAACTGGGGTGATGGAAAGGGATCGGAAAATCTCTCTTTCTGCAACTTCCTAAAGATCTGTAGTCTAGCCCAGCCCTCGTGTAACCAGGGATTTCTTTCATTCTGTACTTAAATTCAAACCTCCCCAAAAACTTATGTTTATGCTTATTGAAGATTTTCTATACCATGCATACTGACAAACAGGGCTGAGCGGTGTACAATTTATTTACACTGAAGGAAAGAAAAAGGTACTGCAATGATAAAAAAAAAAAAGGACAGTGTGGAATCATACAAGAAAACCAGTTTGGAATCACAATAATTAAACAAGCTAAGTAGTACATCTTCCAAAGGATACATAGTGCCAAAGAGAAGCCAAAAAGTATTATATGAGGGGCCATTGAAAAGTTATCAGCTCGACCAAGAAGAGAATGATGTGGAGCCATGAAACTTGCAAGTTATTCCACACTTCTCTTGACACTTTTCGTTTCAGTGAGACAAATGTATCTAGTAAATGGGCACAAGTATAGGGAAATCAAACCATTGTGACATCACCAATGAGGATGGCTCTTAGGCATTGGTGGAAAGAGACACTATGACATCACACTAGGAAGGACTTCTGAAATGTTCTCAGGCCAACCAAGAAGAGAATGATGTGGAGCCATGAAACCTACAAGTTATTCCACACTTTTCTTGGCACTTCATTTCAATAATATGAAATGAAAAGAAAAGTGTCAAGAAAAGTGTGGAATAACTTTCAATGCTCCACATCATTCTCTTCTTGGTTGGGCTGAGAACTTTTCAATGGCCCCTCATATGTAAGAGTGAATGTCGAACACTTGTTCAAAGAGCCAGTCTTAATGGTTATGTTGAACTCCCTTAAGGAGAAGATACTGTAAACGCATAGTGGTAATGTGTTCTATGTCGAATGAGCTGAAAAAATAAAATGTCCCATGGCTTGTAGATTCTAAATGTGTGTATTTGGGACCTGGAAGTGTGAGTGTGTGTGTGTGTCTCTCTCTTAAACCTACCCCCTCCCCCATCACCACCTCTGTTTTTCTCTCTTAGCCCTCTATCCTTTCTTTCACCACCTCTGACTATCCATCTCCCTTTCAAACTTGACCATCTCTGTCTATCTGCTACCTTCTTTCTATATTTACTGATTCTCTCCGACACATTCCTAATTACCACCTCTACCCCTCCCCAGTACTATCTTTGGCTTTCTTTCACGCACTAACTCCCCTTCCAGTTCTCTCACACTCATCTGCCCCATTTCTAACAGCTCGCTTACCCCCAAATTTCTCCTCTATGCTTTTTCATGCACAAGTTTGAGAAATGGGCATCGACATAGCAAATGAGGTTCAACGTGGATAAGTGTAAAGTGATGCATGTCGGTAAGAGAAATCTCACGCACGGTGGCGGTACTTGGAGAGACCTCCCAGGAAAGAGACTTGGGAGTTCTGATCGACAAGTCGATGAAGCCGTCTGCGCAATGTGCGATGGCAGCGAAAAGGGCAAACAGAATGCTAGGAATGATTAAAAAGGGGATCACGAACAGATTGGAGAGGGTTATCATGCCGCTGTACCTAACCATAGTGCGCCCTCACCTGGAGTACTGCATCCAGCACTGGTCGCCGTACATGAAGAAGGACACGGTACTACTCGAAAGGGTCCAGAGAAGAGCGACTAAGATGGTTAAGGGGCTGATTAGAGAAACTGAGCCTTTTCTCCCTCGAGCAGAGGAGATTGAGAGGGGACATGATCGAAACATTCAAGGTACTGAAGGGGATAGACTTAGTAGATAAGGACAGGTTGTTCACCTTCTCCAAGGTAGGGAGAACAAGAGGGCACTCTCTAAAATTGAAAGGGGATCGATTCTGTATGAAAGTAAGGAAGTTCTTCTTCACCCAGAGAGTGGTAGAAAACTGAAACGCTCTTCCGGAGTCTGTTATAGGGGAAAACACCCTCCAGGGTTTCAAGACAATGCTGGACAAGTTCCTGCTAAACTGGAACATACGCAGGTGAGGCTGGACTCATTTAGAGCATCGGTCTTTGATTTGAGGGCCGCCACGTAAGCGGACTGCTGGGCGGGATGGACTACGGGTCTGACCCAGCAGCGGCAATTCTTATGTCCCCTACCCTCTGGAATTCCCTGCCACAGCTACTCCGCGACGAATCACGACTCGACAAATTTAAGACAGATTTGAAAACTTTTTTATTTCGTGATGCTTTCGCTAACACCTAGAGCCATCATTCCTTTTTTTTTTTTTTTTATTATTATTTTTTTTTTCTTTATTCTATTTATCAATAATAACCGCTTTCTTTAAAGCGTCCCTCTCCATTATGTTTGATCCTAACCCTACTATCTCCATTTTTCTTCTCAAATATGTAACTTCACCCTCCCTTCCCCTCTATCCTCACTGTCTAGTTCATCTGGTAATGTTATTTGTATATACACAATACCTTTTTTTTTAGTTTCTTTAGCTTCTCTTTCTTTTAAATATACTGTTAACCGGCCAGATATTAACTTGATGGTTGGTATATCAAAATTAATAAAACTTGAAACTTATGTTCAATCCCCCTTCCAACATAGTTCTCATGCTTCCCAAGTTTGCTTCCATCCCCTCTGTTTACACAATCCTAGTTCCAGTCTTCTCATACTCACTGCAAACCACAGCGACCTTAGGAAGAAAAATGTTGGATACATACAGTGTACACGTATATATATTCACTTCTCAGACTTTGCATCCTCTCTTTCCCTGCAATTCACTTACAGGTGTCCTGGGAATGTTTCTACCAGTGGCGTAGCAAGGGTTCGAGGCACCCGAGGCACTGGTGCCCCTCCCCCACCCTCTTCTCCATCCCCCACCTCCACACGCTCCTTCCCCGCCCCCTCCTGCGTGCACCGCTTCCCTTCCCCCGTACCTTTGTAACGTTCCTAGCGCGAGCAGCCATCCCCAAGCGTTGGCTTGTCCTCTGATGTCGCTTCTTAGGCGTGGGTCCAGAAAAACCAAAGCTGGCGGGTAACAGCAGGTTGGGGGTTGCTGCTCGCGCCAGGAACGTTGCAGAGGTACTATGTTTTTAAGTTCCTCTTTCTTACATGCATCATTTTGCATTACATGTCATCTGCCGTTTTGATGCTCGGTCTCACAGCCTCGCAAGGTCCTCTTACAAATTTTCACAATTTTGCAATTTAACAACTTTGTGGCATCAGCAAATTTACCCCCCTTTTACAAAAGCGTAGCGTGTTTTTTAGCACCAGCCATGGCGGTAACCGCTTCTGCGCTCATAGCAATTCTATGAGCGTCAGGGCTGTTACCACCACCGCCGGCACAAAAAACACACTATGCTTTTGTAAAAGGGGTGGGGGATAATTACTTCATTAAAAAGCAGCAGTCCCTGCACAGACCCCACTATCTATCCTTCTCCATTTAGAATACTGACCATTTATTTATTGTAGGGATACCAGACATCCAGATTTACCTAGCTATATCCTTTCTTTAGAGGACTGTCCAGGTGTCCGGATGGTTTCCTGGACTGGAGAGAGTTGCCCAGGTTTTGGACTCACTTTCTCCAGTCCAGCCCCTATCCTGGAGTCGAGTATGGCTTTTGTGAGTCTCCCCCGTCCACAGTACCTTCTCCTGCGCTGCAATTTAAAAACTTCAGGCAGCTGGCAGCCAGCAGCCAGCAGCATTAGCAATGCAATCCTTCTGCCGTCGACTTGGCCTGCCCCAGAAATCTTCACTCTGTAGCATCCTGCCGAGGCGGGAAATGAAAGTGCTGCAGAGTGAAGGCTGGTTCATAGACAACCCCGCGAAAGACAAAGGCGCGCGCTGAAGAAAATTACAGTTTTTAGGGGCTCCGACGGGGGTTTACTTAATAGAGATTGCGCCAGCGTTGTAGGGAGTTTGGGGGGTTGTAACCCTCCACATTTTACTGTAAACTTAACTTTTACCCTAAAAATGGAAAAAGTTAAGTTTTCAGTAAAATGTGAGGAGTTACAACCCCCCCAAACCCCCCACAATGCCCCCACAACGCAGCGCGATCTCTATTAAGTAAAGTGGGGGGGTTCCCCCCCACGTCCCCCTGTCAGAGCCCTAAAAACAGTAATTTTCTGCGGCGCACACCTCCGCGCTGCGCTCAATTGTCTGCGCGCGCCTTTGTCCCGGCGCCCTTTTGACCTGACACCGTGAAGGCTTCTGGGGCAGGCCGATGGCAGAAGGATCATATCGCTAACGCGGCCGGCAGCCCCAAGTTTTAAAATTGCAGTGCCAATCTGTCCTCCTTACTTCCATTGCTTTCAACGGAAGTAAAACCTGGATGTCTCAATCCATCCTCTTTTTTCTGGAGCCATATGATAACCCTAGACTGGTGACCTGGATTGGCCACTGTGGAAACAGGATACTGAGCTTGATGGACCATTGGTCTGACCCAGTTTGACTATTCTTATGTTATATTCCTATGGGTAGCTCATGACAGCTGAATATTGCCTGCTGTGTTTCTGTTAACAGAAATAAATTAAGTCTGATATCAAGGAAGTCACAAATTTATTAAGCTGAGAAGGAACAGAGCAGCAATGAGAGGTAAATAGCTCCCTGGGACTGAGGTCAGAAATCTAGCATTTTAATCCTGATCCCTACATGCAAATATTAAAATTCCAAACCTCAGCCTTTTAAATGAACCCTCTATTGATTTTGAAGAACCTTAAAGTCGCAGTTGGATTTACAAAATGGCTGAAGAGTTCAAGGTTACACATCACACTCTGACAATGTTAGCTGTGGTGTGTGAACTCCATCTGTTCTAGCTCAGAAGTGAGAAACAAATGTACATAACAGAAAATCATGAACAGAATGTCAAAGAAACAAATGACATAGGTATATACTAGAAAAAAAAGTCAGTGCTTCGTTTGGAGACCTGTAAGGGAAATTCAGGTTATGATCGAGAAGCCTAATACATTATTGTCAGAGGACATCGTGGACGCAGACATTAAGGAAGTAAGATTGATTAGAAACATTTATCTGACATGCTCTTTCTGGAATGGCACTGCACTTGATTGTTCTGACTGAATTTGGATGTAGGAGGGGTTGCTGAAAAGTTCTCAACCCAACCAAGAAGAGAATGATGTGGAGCCATGAAACTTCCAAGTTATTCCACACTTCTCTTGACACTTTTCGTTTCAATGAGGCAAATGCATCTAGTACATGAGCACAAGTATAGGGAAACTAAGCCATTGTGACATCACCGATGAGGCTGGCTCTTAGGCACTGGTGGAAAGAGGCACTATGACATCACAATAGGAAGGACTGCTGAACCAACCAAGAAGAGAATGATGTGGGGCCATGAAACTTCCAAGTTATTCCACACTTCTCTTGACACTTTTCGTTTCAATGAGGCAAATGCATCTAGTACATGAGCACAAGTATAGGGAAACTAAGCCATTGTGACATCACCGATGAGGCTGGCTCTTAGGCACTGGTGGAAAGAGGCACTATGACATCACAATAGGAAGGACTGCTGAACCAACCAAGAAGAGAATGATGTGGGGCCATGAAACATACAGGTTATTCCACACTTTTTGTTTCATTTCATATCATTGAAACAAAAAGTGTCAAGAAAAGTGTGGAATAAGTTTCATGGCTCCACATCATTCTCTTCTTGGCTGGGCTGAGAATTTTTCAGCAGCCCCTCGTACCCAAGGGAGGAGTTTAAAGACTCCTATTGAAGCACTTTTATTAAACCACATTAAGGGCTAGCATGTGCTTAACATGGGAAAAAAAAGCTTACTGCAAAGCATTTTGCTGTAATTTTTATTTCAGTACATGCTAATCACATGCTATTTTTAAAATTATTTTTGAGCATGGGGCAGTCATGGATGAGGAATGAGCATGGAACCATTAACCAGTTAGTGCATTCACATTAGCACACAGTAATTGACTAATGTGGAATTACCGCCTCCTTTTTAGGGACACAACTATTTAGGAGCAGTAAGTGCTCCTGGGTTAAATTTATTTATTTATTTATTTATTTTGCACGTCACACATGCTATTGGAAAAATTAGCATGGGATTTGTAAAAAGAAAAAAAATAAAGCCTTATTTTATGGACGTACTAGAAATGGTGTGCAGGAAAGACCTGCGTTAGCAAGCGCTAAATCCATTTCTTAGCACTTCTTAGTAAAAGCCAGGACTGAATGGGCACCAGGAGGAAAAATTCAGATGAGCCCCCCTATAACACCATCTCTTCCAAGGGGAGGGAATGCATATTTCCTAAAGCTCTCACTTAGCTGGCAAATGTTCTTTATCTATTATAAGTGAAGCAACTCCATATTTCACTCAATCATTTATCAAAATCCCTTTTAACATTAATTCAGTATTTCATTAATCTTTTTTTCTTCCACTAGTCTTCACAGTTATATCCAAAATAAACACAGAGGATCTCTATATAGACAGAGAATGCAATTCAGCAAAACATATACCACTTAACTCTCCATTAGCTCAGGTACAGAATAAGATCGTAATGGACAGGGAAATACCTGAATGAACTCACCTTGAGCCAATGGGGAGGGGGAGGGGGGAGTTTGGACCGCCCAGGCGCTGTCTTGGTGGGGGTGCCGGCATGTTTCCACCCCCCAACTACTCTGGCCTGCTGCTCGCAATGGCCTGGCTCCCTCTGAAATCACCCTCTGGGTCCTCTTTCTCTCTCAGGGACCTCTCCTGGAAGGTCAGTACTTCCCAAGGCTTTCCAAGGCGAGGGAAGCTTCCTCTCTCTGGGAAATCTCTTCCTGGAGGATTTCTCTCCATGGGACCTCCCCAGATCATAGAGGCAGGAATGATCATTTTAAAACCAGCTGAATAAGTGGAAGTGGCTAGTGGATGTTGAAAAAGCACTTAACCAGGCAAATGCCATCTCTGCCCCCTGAATGCCCCCCAAATAGCTGGAGTTCAGTTCAGCACTAACATGCAGTTTAACTGGCCAGGAGCCATTTCTGACTGGTTGAATTGCTTTGAATATTGACCAGCATGTAACGTACATTTTCCTTGTTATAATGTACAGGAATCCTTTTTAACAAGTCGAAATGAGTGAATGTGAAACCAACCCTGACTGAGGAATAGCACCACAAATTTGCAGCATTTGACACAATCCCTAATACTAAGCAAAACTGGACATCCCGTAGAGACCATGTGTACTCAGCTGCATCCAATATCCTTCCCTTTACTACTCGTAAGCATTAAGACTAACTTAGTGACAGTATTGACAGAGGGAGGCTACTAGAAGAGAAATACCAACGTTACAAAGCCCTATTAGAAGACAACATGTCAACATCTCAGAAAGCAGCTTTTGATAATATCAAGAGACCTTTTCAGCACAAGCTCTGTTAGATAGAAACATTATAGATGAGCAACCAAGCAGATAATTTGGGAAAGATTGCTTTTTTTTATTGTATTTAATTGACATCTTGCTGCATTTTAGATTTTTTTTATGTTTTATGCTGTTTTGGTCTTGTTGCAGAGAAAGCAGTTTATAAACCATTAAATTTAATGCAATGGGATTGATCCTTGTGCAGAGAGGAACTTTTTTTGAAGCTCTGATAGTCATGGGAACAGCTCCAGTACTGAATGCTGACGGTAAACATTAACAAATAAAAAATGGGCAGAATATTTTTAATGCAAACTACAGTCATAAACACACCATTAATAATCAAATGAACACAGTACTATAACTTGCTAGCAAAAGAAAAAGCCTCAGTCACAATGGTGAGGGAAAACCCACTCTACCACCACACTTCATGGCCTAAAAAACTTTCGCTGCAAGATAATAGTGTATTTTAAATAAAGAAAAATGTGAAAATTTGGGAGCAATCTCTCGTGCAAAAATATAGTCAGTGTACAAAATGCAGCATTCAGGATGATTTTCGGGCTGAAGAAGTCCGATCACATAACCCCTTCCTACCGACTCCTACACTGGCTGCCGATGGAGGCGCGCACAAAGTTCAAGCTAGGATGTTTCTGCTTCAAAGTATTAAATGGTCTAGCCCCAAAATACATTACAGATCTCTTCTCATTCCCAACCAACAGACACGAAAGAAAAACACACATGAAATTTGTCTCCCCATCAGCTAGAGGGTGCAAATATAAGAGACACCATCAACAACTGCTATCATATCAAGCAGCCATATGGGGTAAAGACAGTGGCGTACCTAGGGTATGTGGCACCCGGGGCCCATCATTTTTTGACACCCCCCCCCCCTCATGTAAAATTTTTTTTTTTTTTTTTTTTTTGCAATAACCATGAAATGGAATAAATGGTCAGAATAGAAACAGGCAGTGAAAATTTTCTTTTTTTTTTTTCAAAGTATTTTTATTGAGAATGGCAAAAGGTCCAGACAAGCAACCATGGTCTGTACAGAAACTTATACATTATCAAAAAGAACACAGAATGAGAGTAACAGCAACAACAAGCATGAACAAGCCTCTCCCAAGAGAAAATTGCCAATGAGAGGCATAGCAATACACAACAAAAGGCCAAAACTTGGGGCAAGCAAACAAATCCCACCCCAGAACCCACAAGAATAATAAGCCGGACTAGACCCTCAGCCATATTTTATAATGAAAAAAACCCCCACAAGCAACAACACCCAGACCGCTCACCAGACACACCAATCCGCACAACAAGCACCCAAGAAACACCCAGCCACCACCCAGACAAAACTACCAGACACACCTACCCCACCAAGCCCAGACCCAACCCCCCCTCCCCAGAGAGTGCAAGCGCAAAGTGGACCGTGAAAAGGGCAGCTGCAGAAGTGGAAAGCCCCAGATAAGTAGGTTAGCTAAAGAAAGCCCACAGATAGAAGAAATCAGGATAACAGAAGTTCCAACAAATGCTCCCACAGAAAATTTTCTTTTATTGAACCTCATTTATGTAACCATTATTCCAAACATAACATAACATAAATTATGTCTGAATTGTCATGACATCAGAAGTACATATGGAGTAGTTGCAGGTGATGCTTGGGACAGTTCTGATTATGTTAGTTTGGTTTTATGTGTTTTTTTAATAGAAGGGTTTTTATTTCTTTTTTTAAGGTTTTGTAGTTTGTGGTCGAGGTCAATAGGTTGTAGAGTTGGGGGTCAAGTGTTGCAGCTCGAATGGCTAGGAGGTTGTCGAACAGTTTTTTTCTTTTGACGTTTTTGGTTGGAGGGTGTGTGAATGGTGCGTGAGTTCTCCTATGTCTGTTTGAAGTGGATTGAATTATTTAGCTGAAGAAATTAGTTACCCCCCCCCCATTCCACACACATTAATTCTCTTCCATTTTTGTTCCCATTATAAAAAAACACTGATAAGTTCCCAGGAAAAAAATACATTAAAATAAGAAGTGAAAACAAAGGCCCCTACAGATGAGAACATAACATAAGAATAGCCTAACTGGGTCACACCAATGGTCCATCATGCCCAGTAGCCCATTCTCATGGTAGCCAATAGTGCTGCCCGATTCAGAGAAAAATATTTCATTCGATCCGATTCACCCTGTTGAATCGATTTTTCGATTAGATTCACTGTTAATGACACCGCTTTTTAAGTTTAAACAAAGTATAACAATAAATTTCACAACAACAATAAATTTCACAAAGTACTTTAAAAAAAAAAAATCACATTTTTCCATTAAAGCAGTTCTGGAGACATTTGCTTGAACAGTCTTTTTTCCCAGTCCATAAGCAAGCAATATGAAAAAGATTTCCTTAATTATCTACTCAAACATTTTTGCTATTTACTTTCATTGTACCTAGACTATTATTCAGTAGAAAAAATTTAGTTTGTTCAATCAAGCAGAACATTCACTCATAGAAGTCCAATGTCCACACAGGATTTGATTGAACAAACAAATTTTTTCTACTGAATAATAGTTTAGGTATACTGAATAGCAAAAATGTTAAAGCCACACAGAAAAGCAGTAAAAGTCAATAGGTTCTCCAAGTGGGAACAACTGAGTGCACCAATCCAGGGCAAGCAGACGCTTCCCCCATGTCTTAATAACAGACAATGGACTTTTCCTCCAGGAATTTGTCCAAACCTTTCTTAAAACCAGCTACGCTATCTACTTTTAACATAACTTCTGGCCACTTCATTTTTAAGCTTAGATCTTTCCTTCCAAACAGAGACCTTGCTAGATGTCAAATACAGCACAAGGTAACTTCACATGGACTTAACTGTGCAGGAAATGAATCTCCTCATACACCCACCATATAGTGCAAAAATGTGCAAAGGTCTGTTTTTTTCTTTCGATCACTACATAGCCTAATGCCACACAAGCAGCGCTGTTACAAACATATTCTGAAGGTCAATGCTAAGGTTGACAAAGTTTCCTTCCTTGGACCAGAAGGAGATACTGACAAACCACTGGAAGAGATTCTAAAACAACTACCCAGAAATAACACCCAAAGACCCACTCAGTGTGTGAACCAGTTGAGTGGAGTGGACTAACTGGGGGTGGAAATGGGCCCAGAGTTTGCTCAGCAGAATTTCCCAGACTACCTCTTCCTCTCAACACACTGACATGCTACCACCACCACCAACACTAGGAACACCTCACCGAATATGCCAGCAATGCTTATAAACTTTATAAAACACATTATTATATTTTCTTATAAAGCATATATTTTAACTGAACTCAGCCTTGCCATTCACAAAAATAGAAAAGTTCCCATTTCAAGCTGTCTCATGTACACTTTTCAAATCTAACATATTGTAATCACAAAACAGAAAATAAAATTATTTTTTCTACCTTTTGTTCTCTGATCAATATTCAAATCTTGTTGGTCCCAGGCTCTTGTTGTCTTGCTTGCCAGGGTCTCCTTTCTCCGTGCTAACCATCCGTCTGCCATCTCTGTTCTCCCCTTCCGTTTCCCTTCCCTCTCCCGGAGATCTGGCATCTTTCCTTTTTTTTGTCTCCATCCACAGATTCACCTTTTCTCAACTCCCCACCACCCCAGGATCCACCATCTCTCCCTTTCTGTTCCCAACTATCCTCCTATCCAGTATCTCTATCCCCCCTCCACACCATCCCCTGTTTCCAAGTTCTCTCCCTTTCTGTTCCTTCCCTCCCTAAATCCCATTATGCACCATCTCTCTCCCACTCCTCTGTTTTTAGACCCATTATTTCTAACCCCCAAAGTCTGGCATATGCACGTATCTTTGAACCCCCCCTTCCCTCTCTCCCTCTGTGTACTTTTACACCAGGACCCCCCTCCCCCGAAGGTCTGTCCCCCCTCCGAAGGGCTACACCCCACCCCTGAAGACCTGCACCCCCCGAAGGACTTTACCTCCCACCCGAAGGTCTGTCCCCCTCTGAAGGCCTAAACCCCACCCCTGAAGGCCTGCACCCTCCCCGAAGGATTGTACCCCCCACCCGAAGGTCTGTCCCTCCCTGAAGGCCTGCACCCATCCCGAAGGCCTGCACCCACCCCGAATGCCTGCACCCACCCCGAAGGCCTGCACCCACCCCGAAGGCCTGCACCCCCGAAGGCCTGTCCCCCCCCTTGAAGGCCTATCCCCCCTTAAAGGTCTGCCTGTCCCACCCCCTTGTAGGCCTGTCCCCCCTTAAAGGTCTGCCTGTCCCACCCCCTTGTAGGCCTGTCCCCCCCTTGAAGGCCTGACCCCCCCTTGAAGGCCTGCCTGCTTGTCCCCCCTTGAAGGCCTGTCCCCCCCTTGAAGGTTGGCACCCCCCCAAAGGCCTGCACCCCCTTGTAGGCCTGTCCCCCCCTTGAAGGCCTGCCTGCTTGTCCCCCCTTGAAGGCCTGTCCCCCCCCTTGAAGGCCTGCACCCCCCCTTGAAGGTTGGCACCCCCCCAAAGGCCTGCACCCCCTTGAAGGCCTGCACCCCCTTGAAGGTCGGCACCCCCCCTGAAGGCATGCACCCCCCCTGAAGGCCTGTCCCCCCTTGAAGGCCTGTCCCCCCCCCTTGTAGGCCTGCACCCCCTTGTAGGCCTGTCCCCCCCCCCTTGTAGGCCTGTCCCCCCCTTGAAGGCCTGCCTGCCTGTCCCCCCCTTGAAGGCCTGCACCCCCTTGAAGGTCTGCACCCCCCCCCCGAAGACCTGCACCCCCCCTTGAAGGCCTGCCTGCCTGCCTGTCACCCCCCTCCCCCTTGAAAGTCTGCCTGCCCGCCCGCCCGCCCCACCCTGAAGGCCTGATGCCCCGACCCACCCCGAAGGACCATTCGCCCCCCTGGCCTCCCCGCACTACCTATGAAGCAGCCGCAGCAGGATCGCGACGTCAGCTATATTTGCGCTACTTAGGAGCTGCTTCCTGCGTCGCGGTCCCGCCCCCTCCTCTGACGTCAGAGGAGGGACGGGACCGCGGCGCAGGAAGCAGCGCCCAAGCAGCTGAGGGATTGCTGACGTCGCGATCCTGCTGCGGGCTGCTTCATAGGTGTGCTGGAAGGTCAGTGGGGCGAGCGGTCCTTCGGGCGTGGGGGGGGACTGAGCGGCAAGGCCGGGAACACCCCCTCAGGGCTGGTACCCGGGGCGGCCCGCCCCCCCCGCACCCCCCTAGGTACGCCACTGCACCGAACCAAACTGATAGAAGGAGAATGAGCTTCTTCAGGGATCTGACCCAGTTCTAATACCTCTCCGTCTCCGTGCCGACCGACCCCCTCAAGGACCGACCCTTGGAAACATGTTTTCAGGCTTGGAATCCAGTTAAAAGGCAATAGACGCTCTGTCTATACCTGGGACCAAACTGAAAGAAATTTGTCCAGCCCTGGCAAGTTCAAACCCAACTCAAACCAAATTCTGCACTCCTGGGGAAGGGGGAGGTTTTGCTTCTGAGAAAGTGCTCCTTAGTACATCAGAATCTCTGTCTGCTTCTTGGCACCAGCACTGGAGAAATAATGAGACGCCCTACTTTCTTTCTGCATGTGAAGCCATCTGGAGGGGGGGGGTGTGTGTTTGTGAGTACCAGAAGGCACTGCGAGGAAGGAACGGGGTATATTAGTAGATCTGTGTGTGATGGAGGGCACTAGGGCCAGCAGGAGTGAGGTACATAGTTAGAGCTGTAGAGGGGGGGGGGGGGGGGGGAGAAGGAGGGTGTCCCTATTGCAAGGGAGGAGTGAGGTTTTCCCTCGCCTTTTCTTCAGTCCTAAAGTTCACATTTTCTGGCTTTGGCTGCCTTCAGCAGTCATGCGACCGGGTAACAAAGCCCCCTGACCCTGCACGCTGTCTGATTCGGCTGCTGTTGAACAGTTTGCGTGCCGGAACCCTTCTCAGGCTGAGTGGAATTTGGGTTATGAGCTGCAGGGAGTGGTTGTGAATTTCTCCGTGAGAACCTTGTGCATCCTCCTCCAGCTTGAGTTCCGATCCTCCCCGAGGCTGACGTATTTCCTGTTGCCTCAGCTTTCAACAGCAATCTGACCTGGAGGAGGGGAGAACAAGGCCTGGGAATGCATTTATCTGAGTTTGGGGTTTAGGTTTCTGCCACTTGGTGCTGAATGTAAGACGCGCGCACGAGGACGCGCACGCGTAGACGTCCGCACGTAGACGCCCGCACTAGACGTCCCCACGTAGACGTCCGCACTAGACGTCCGCACTAGACGTCCCCACGTAGACGTCCCCACGTAGACGTCCGCACTAGACGTCCCCACGTAGACGTCCGCACTAGACGTCTAGTGCGGGCGTCTAGTGCGGACGTCTACGTGGGGACGTCTAGTGCGGACGTCTATTGCGGACGTCTATTGCGGACGTCTAGTGGGGACGTCTATTGCGGACGTCTATTGCGGACGTCTAGTGGGGACGTCTATTGCGGGCGTCTAGTGGGGACGTCTATTGCGGACGTCTAGTGGGGACGTCTAGTGCGGGCGTCTAGTGGGGACGTCTAGTGCGGACGTCTATTGCGGACGTCTAGTGGGGACGTCTATTGCGGACGTCTAGTGGGGACGTCTATTGCGGACGTCTATTGCGGACGTCTAGTGGGGACGTCTATTGCGGGCGTCTAGTGGGGACGTCTATTGCGGACGTCTAGTGGGGACGTCTAGTGCGGGCGTCTAGTGGGGACGTCTAGTGCGGACGTCTATTGCGGACGTCTAGTGCGGGCGTCTAGTGGGGACGTCTATTGCGGACGTCTAGTGGGGACGTCTATTGCGGACGTCTACGTGGGGACGTCTAGTGCGGACTCAAGCTGGAGGAGGATGCACAAGGTTCTCACGGAGAAATTCACAACCACTCCCTGCAGCTCATAACCCAAATTCCACTCAGCCTGAGAAGGGTTCCGGCACGCAAACTGTTCAACAGCAGCCGAATCAGACAGCGTGCAGGGTCAGGGGGGCTTTGTTACCCGGTCGCATGACTGCTGAAGGCAGCCAAAGCCAGAAAATGTGAACTTTAGGACTGAAGAAAAGGCGAGGGAAAACCTCACTCCTCCCTTGCAATAGGGACACCCTCCTTCTCCCCCCCCCCCCCCCCCCCTCTACAGCTCTAACTATGTACCTCACTCCTGCTGGCCCTAGTGCCCTCCATCACACACAGATCTACTAATATACCCCGTTCCTTCCTCGCAGTGCCTTCTGGTACTCACAAACACACACCCCCCCCTCCAGATGGCTTCACATGCAGAAAGAAAGTAGGGCGTCTCATTATTTCTCCAGTGCTGGTGCCAAGAAGCAGACAGAGATTCTGATGTACTAAGGAGCACTTTCTCAGAAGCAAAACCTCCCCCTTCCCCAGGAGTGCAGAATTTGGTTTGAGTTGGGTTTGAACTTGCCAGGGCTGGACAAATTTCTTTCAGTTTGGTCCCAGGTATAGACAGAGCGTCTATTGCCTTTTAACTGGATTCCAAGCCTGAAAACATGTTTCCAAGGGTCGGTCCTTGAGGGGGTCGGTCGGCACGGAGACGGAGAGGTATTAGAACTGGGTCAGATCCCCGACCCACCCCGAAGGACCATTCGCCCCCCTGGCCTCCCCGCACTACCTATGAAGCAGCCGCAGCAGGATCGCGACGTCAGCTATATTTGCGCTACTTAGGAGCTGCTTCCTGCGTCGCGGTCCCGCCCCCTCCTCTGACGTCAGAGGAGGGACTGGACCGCGGCGCAGGAAGCAGCGCCCAAGCAGCTGAGGGATTGCTTACGTCGCGATCCTGCTGCGGGCTGCTTCATAGGTGTGCTGGAAGGTCAGTGGGGCGAGCGGTCCTTCGGGCGTGGGGGGGGACTGAGCGGCAAGGCCGGGAACACCCCCTCAGGGCTGGTACCCGGGGCGGCCCGCCCCCCCGCCCCCCCCTAGGTACGCCACTGGGTAAAGACCTAGAAAAACTAATTGCACAAACAAACAACTATGAAGAATTCAGGAAACACCTAAAAACTTACCTATACTTGAAATACCTAGGCAACGAACCGGAACATCAACCCCCCTCGTAACATCATCACATACCTGATCTTACAAACTGCTAACCCCAACCCCTAACCACTAACTATGAACACTCTATTCAATTTACGGAACATTTCTACCTCTATGCAAACAGCTTGGCACTTCCTGGACTTGCAACACACAAACGGTTACTAACATTATTAATATTATCAAATGTATACTGCTATATTCTTTAATTCATTGTATGTAAAGTTTCTCTTTATTGTATTTACATTTTCCTTCATTGTATTCACAGTTTCTTTTATTGTAAACCGCCTAGAAGTCGCAAGATAGCTGGCGGTATATAAAAAATAAAGTTATTATTATTATTATTACAATCCTGCTATGTGTAAACAGCCAACGGCCTACAATTGTTTCATAGCCAAATACGCTACTTCTTCAGGGCAAAACACATTAGCATCGCTGTTTCTCTGCATTCTTCGTATCAGCGCTTCTAACAGTTCAACCGCTATGCTAATGTGAATATGTTTTAATGGATTTATTTTTTATTATTTGAATTATTATATCTTTACTATTTAATAATTGTTTTCTCAGGTACTTTAGCTAGATTCTGAGCCTTCGGGATAGTTAGGGAACTTCCAAGTACCTAATTTTAATGATTATTTTTATTTAATTGTAACTCGTTCTGAGCTTCTGGGGAGGACGGGATATAAAAATGAACAAATAAATAAATATAGTACTCCCCTGATATTCACGGGGGTTCCGTTCCAGGAACCCCCGCGAATCTTGAAAAACTGCGAATACGTTTTTTTTATGGAGGATACTGGAGAGGGCAGAGGGAGAGGCAGGAGAGAGCAGCTGGAGTGCTGGTGAGTGAAGGAAATCACTCGCTGTATGCTCCGATTGCCTCTTCCTGCACTAAAGTCGGGCCTTTTGATTGGTGAGGCCCGACTTTAGCACATGAAGAGGCTGTCGGAGCGTACAGCGAGTGATTTCCTTCACTCGCCGGAACTCCGGCTGCTCTCTCCTGCCTCTCCAGCTGTCCTCTCCTGGTCAGCGGTTCGCAGTCGGAAAATACCGCAAATGACCGGGACCGCGAATGACCGGGGAAACACTGTAAATAAAATGTCACCTCCCCAAAAGGAGCTTGACTTGGTTCACATAAAAATTGATAATACAGGTGAAAGTAGTTAGATTAGAGAGAAAATTAACTTATTAATAAAGACCCTCATCCGACATCCTAGAGAGAAGATAACTAATTTTCCTTAAAACAGTGTTTTCATAGATTTACAGAAAATCTGGAAGGAGAAAAGAGTTCTGACACAAGAGGGAATCCCATTCCATAAGAACATAAGAATAGCCTTACTGGGTCAGACTAATGGTCCATCATGCCCAATAGCCCGTTCTCACGGTGGCCAATCCAGGGCCCTAGTACCTGGCCAAAACCCAAGGAGTAGAATCCCAAAGAATAGCAAGTCAGAATCCCAGAGAGTAACAAGATTCTAGAACCCCAAAGAGTAGCAGGTCCAGGACAATGAGAGACTTTCCCCAGGTCTTAATAACAGACTATGGACTTTTCCTCCAGAAATTTGTCCAAACCTTTCTTAAAACCAGCTACGCTATCCACCTTTACCAAATCATTGTAAAAGTATATTAGAAAGATCAAGTAATATTACCAATAGATTTTATTCCTTTTAAAAATGGAAAGGACAGTTTAAATTTCTGAGAGTATCCATGTATGATTTTAAAAACCATAGAAGTGCATTTAAACTGTACTCTAAGACAGACAGGGAGCCAGTGATGATTTCTCAAAAGAGAAGGCACATGATCAAATTTTCTTTTACCAAATATTAGCTTTGCTGCCGTATTTTGGATTAGTAAGAGAGGAAAGGCGTTGGATGATTCTTTTGTTACTTCGGTATAGTTGTCTTTTACCTTTAATTTCCTTTAGATTTATGCACACATCCAGGGAAGGATGGGAGGGGGGTTATCTCCTTTGTTTTATCCCTTGATTGAATGTACTGGAAGGGAGGGGGGGGTAATTCATTTTGTATTGTTACTGATGGATTGTAAATGCTGGTTCTGTTTATTAATGTATGTATAATTTTATGCACTTTGTATTAACCTTGAAAATGTAATAAAGTTAAAAAAAAAAAAAGACGATCCTTGTGCAAATCACAGATGCATCTCTTTGCTGTCAACATTTTTTCCAGAATTCTGCTGAATCACTTTGTGCCAACATGCTTACTAAGGGCTCCTGCCTGAATGTCAGTGCGGTTTCAGAACAGAACATGGGGATATGACGCTTGCTGCTTGTCCTGGCAGTCTCTTGAAGTTGCATTTTTATGCATGTTCTTCATGACTGACTGCTTGATGGCCCGACAGAGTCGGTCATGAAGTCCTTTGGAAGATGACAAGATTTGATTGCTGAAAGAAATTTATCGCCATGGTTCAGTCATTTCATGATATCATTCCTGCTCATGTTGTGTACGGTGGTGCATTATTTGATCTATTTCCAGTCACTGGTGCAGCCAAGCATGGCCGCTTGTTGGCTTCAGCTCTCTTTACAGCGATGCGCTCTGCCATGCTTACAAATGCCTCTTGTGACGGTGGAATTGAAATTGACATCACATATAGGACAAGTGGCAAGCTCTTCAATCTAATGAGACTGGAGGCAAAAACAATTGAAGGCCGTGAATACTTAAAATAGGCCCAATCTGCAGCACCATCATGGATCATCTCTTTAGTTTGTGACAGGTTTGGCCGCTCAAATAATGTCAAGAAGGCAGAAGTGTTATTTACCAGCTTGATTAAAGAAAACTTTACAATTATAGTAAATGATCAAACCCACAAGATTTAGGAAAAGTTCAAGTACCTTGGCAGCACCCATCATGGTGATTTGTCTGTGCCATCTGTAAGGGAATTGAGACTGAATATCTCACGTGTAACTATGTTTTCCTGTGGAGTCACAGAACTCTGGAGATAGCGGTTTCTCGAAGGCAACAGGTTGAACTTCTGAGCTTGCCCCTGAGGAAGAAACAAAATAGGAAGTCTCCGTAGGGCATTCAGCTAAGGCACCCTAGATGATTTGAATGGCTGCTATCCTCTCCAAGATAAGTTAAAGCAACATTTTTGATTGGTGGTTGCAATTTTGATTTATTCTCTTAAAGAATCACAGTGACACATTAAATGTTTTAAAAGTTTTTATTGCACAAGGCACTCTTGAATCATTGAAAAAGTAAAAATAATGGTGATATAAATGGTATTTTGGGGTAAGACCCATAGTGTGCTTTATGGTGCACACTGTCTGTGGGATATACCCGGGTGAAAACCTTAAATTGATAGGTTATTCCCCAGAAATTGATTACAGTACTCCCCCGATATTCATGGGGGTTCCGTTCCAGGAACCCCCGCGAATCTTGAAAACCCGTGAATACGGTTTTCAGCGGGGGAGACAGGAGAGGGCAGCAGGAGAGAGCAGCCGGAACATCAGCAAGTGAAGGAAATCACTCGCGGTATGCTCCGACCGCCTCTTCCTACACTAACGTCAGGCCTCACCAATCAGGAGCTGGGTGTCAAAGCAGATACCAAAATACATTCACAATTTAATCACACATGTATAGTAAATAAGTACATGTAACTTAATTTCTATACTTTTACGTGTAAAGAAGTACAGGATAACATTTGTTACTGTTACTGAAGTAATAATTCTCCCAATTTTTACTACTTTTACCTAGTTACATTTGATGCTTGCATTTAAAAGTAAAAAGTGAAAGTGGAAGGGAGAGGAAAATGACAATTCCTCCGTAGACCAAACGAAACAGCCAAACTGGGAAGAGGAGTTTGCTATTGCAAACCTCGTCATCCATCTTAAATTTTGCTGTTCAGTGAATATAGCCTATAAGAACAGTGGTGTTGCCTGTGTTTTGAACTGGTTAGTTGAGTTGGGTCACTTTAAAGTGGAGATGAAGCTGCAGCTGGAAGCAATTCTTGATAAACAGACATTGTAGTTACAGTACTTTTACTTTTTACTTAAAAAGTATTATTTTTGGCACTTTTTTATTTGAGTACAATTTTAATTTGGTTTTCATTACATTTTTTACTTTTACTTAAGTATTAAAATATGCATTTGCCTTTATTATTACACTAGTGTTTAAGCCCGTTACATTAACGAGTGCTAGAATAGATGTCTGTCTGTTGTTTTTTTTTTTTTTCTTTGTCTCTCTCTCCTTGGATGCTGTCTGTCTGTCATTCTTTATGTCTGTGTCTCTCCCTGGCCCCCTGTCTGTTTGTCTTTCTTTCTTTCTGTCTCTCATTCTTTCTTTCTCTCTCTCTCCTTGGCCGCTGTTTGTTTTGTTTTTTTCTTTCTGTCTCTCTCTCTCTCTCTCCTTTGACGCTGGCTGTCTATCAGTCTCTCTGGCCCTCTGTCTGTCTGTCATTCTTTCTTTCTCTCTCTCTCCTTGGCTACTGTCTGTCTGTATTTCTTTATGTTATTCTTTCTTTTTCTCTCTCTCCTTGTCCGCTATCTGGGTTTTTTTTTTCCCTTTTTCTCTCTCTCCTTGGACGCTGGCTGACTGTATGTCTTTTTTTCTTTGTCTCTCTCTCTTTGGCTGCTGTCTGTCTTTCTTTCTGTCTGTCTCTCTCCCTGGCCCCCTTTCTGCCTGCCTGACTGTCTCTCCTTGGTCCCTTTCTGTATTTCCCCCCACCAGAGCAAAACTGTCTGCCCCCCAGCACACCCCTCCCCCCATAGCAGCCCCCTTTCCCTTTCTCTGACTGTCTCTCCGTGGCCCTCTTCTGTCTTTCCCCCCCCAGAGCACCTTTTCTGTTAGTCTGTCAATGTCCCATCTGTTTGGCTCCCTGTCCTTCTGTGTCTTTCACTGCCACCTTTTCTGTCAGTCCTGTCTGTTTGGCCCCTGTCCGTGTGTGTGGAGATGTCAGGGGGATGTCGGTGGAGGTCGGGGATGTCGGGGGAATATTAGGGATCTTACGGGGATTGCGCGCCTTCTCCCACCTACCATTTTTTTTAAATCAAATGCAACCGCGGCAACCGGCACATAATAACCGCTGCTGGGAGAAGAAAATGGAACGCGCACGCCTCGCACGCTCGCGCACGCCTCGCACGCTCGCGCACACTTTACCAACTTTTTTTTCTTCTATAATTTCTCTGCTGACCACAGAGCTACGGACGCATGGAGCCACCAGGTTAGAAGTGCGCATGCATTCTTATAATTGATAAGTACTTTGACTTAATACTTTAAACAACATTGATGAGGCTTTGAGCTCCTTTTACTAAGGTGCGTTAGCGTTTTTAGCGCACGCACAAAATTACCGCACGCTACGCTTCTAGAATAACGGCAGCTCAATGCTGGCATTAAGGTCTAGCGCACGCGGTAATGTAGCACGCGCTATTCCCCGTGTTAAGGCCTTAACGCACCTTAGTAAAAGGAGCCCTTTATGTAAACCAGGCTCAGTGAGATCAGTTTCTTTCTTTTTTTTTTTTTCCCAACTACTCATATTTTGTAGCATTTGAGAATATTTAAAAAATCATTACAGAACAGCATGCTGACTCAACTTTATTCCTAATGTCTTGGGGGGGTCATCAGGGATATTTACCAAATAATGAAAATGGTTAAGAACTTGAATGATGAGAAGATGTAGCCTATGTGGGAAATACATTGTCTGTCCCGTTGATCCATCGAGAAGGCAGCAGGAATCAATGAGGCTGCTGGCAAACAGACCCTTGTATTTTCAGACGCACCGACAAGGAGGTTATTTATTTATTGGCATCTACTAGCTGCCATCAGCTGTAGTTCCATCACTTCACAGGAAAAATGCCTATACCAGTGGAAACCGTGGGCATCAAACCAGCCAATATATTAATGAAAGCAATTTGTCTTCTAAGCATTCATCATCTGTTCATTTATTGCAACTTACTGTGCCATTAACATTCACAGCAGGGATTCCTTGTTTGGATTAATTGACGTTTCCATTCAGTTGCCAGAGTTAATGAAGGGTATGCCTCCTGCAGCCTCAATTCCAAATCCTTGTACCCAAAAATCATCGCATTGGGTCATGAACTATCAATCCAATCCTGGAGCTTTCAACTATCACAGCTATTTATTCTGGTCCTTGAAGGCTCCTAATAGGCACCAAAAAACATCACAAGAAACAGTATGTTAGCCTGTAACCCATTCTGAGCTCTTCGGGGAGGACAGGATAGAAATCGAAATAAACAAACACCATCATCAATGGCCCTGGTTAGCATCATCTGGATAGAAATCAAGAACTAAACTGGTGTGGGAAAGAAAGGCCTCTCTCAGGACCCTGAGCTGGTACCTCTGGAGGAAAACTCTTAGGATGGCTGCAGGCTACGTCTGGCGAGATTCATGTTATGTGCTGTCAACCCAGCTCTTTTCATTTTGAGCATTAAACTCGCTAGAAAGCTGAATTATGAAAATATTCCCCTTCCCCTGTCCTACACTGTGACTTGATACCCTTTGAATAAAACAGGTAAGGCCATTGTCAGAAGCACATTCAGGCCAGGGTCAGACGCAATAGGGCCAATTTAACTGGCAGCTACAACTGGGGGAGGCGGTGGAGAGAGAGAGAGAGAGAGCATTGAGAAGCTGTAGTCAAAGGAAAAGAATAGCTCCTGACGGCTACATAAAATCAAAGAACCATTAGCATCTATTTTTATGGTTTATGTTTATTCATAATTTGCATTTGCTATATTGCTTCAGGGGCAAGTGGACTCAAATCGAACAAATGCAGAAAAAGCAAGGAACGCCAATAAAATTATAGGAAAGAGTAAAATAACGTGGTCATCCATTCTTATATGAAAATAAGATAAACCATGATAGATGGAGTACAAATTTTATTTTTTTTAAAAACCCCAAAAAACATATTACTACCTACAGGGAGTGTGGACAATTTTCAAATAACCCATTTATCCAGAGAAATGACTTTTGGAAATTGCCCTTAGTGAAAGTAATTATCAGAGCTAGTCCTAGGGCATCTTGACACTCTAGGACAGGGGTCTCCAAAGTCCCTCCTCGAGGGCCGAATCCAGTTGGGTTTTCGGGATTTCCCCAATGAATATGCACGAGATCTATGTGCATGTACTGCTTTCAATGCATATACATTGGGGAAATCTCCAAAGCCCGACTGGATTCGGCCCTCGAGGAGGGACTTTGGAGACCCCTGCTCTAGGACCTAGGTGAATCTTTAGCCATGTATCTCCTCCTCCCACCAAGGGGCAGCCTCAATTCCCTCCATCCATCACATCCAACATTTCTTCCCCCCACCCCCAAGATGTTCAGCAGCTTCTCTTCCCGTCTTACCCCCTCTAGGTGAGGAATTGTGCTGCCCTAGGTAGATGCTTAGTCTGCCCAGTGGTGGGGCCAGCCCTGACTTTGTAGAAACGCACCCATATCAATTCTCAAACAATGTTTATTCGATAAATTACCATTACAATTATAATTTTATTTATATACTGCAGCTCAATGTGGCTTACATTAAAAATAACTGACAATATCAGTGAACCACAGAAAGAAAACAAATAAATCTATTCCAGTAAAAATGTGTTAAACAAATAAGTTTTCAAAGAATGCAAGTAAGAAGGAGCACCAAGAATTAAAGGAATAAGATCAGGTCCCAAGCTAGAAAGACATCAGATGCTCTATAAATCGCTTTCAAGTTCTACCCTTCATACACCAAAGTAGCCCTAGATCAGTGGTCTCAAACTCAAACCCTTTGTGGGGCCACATTTTGGATTTGTAGGTACTTGAAGGGCCGCAAAAAAAATAGTTAATGTCTTATTAAAGAAATGACAATTTTGCATGAGGTAAAACTCTTTATAGTTTATAAAACTTTCCTTTAACAGATAAAAAGGAAATATATATAAACTATAGAGTTTTACCTTATGCAAAATTGTCATTTCTTTAATAAGACATTAACTATTTTTTCTGCGGCCCTCCAAGTACTCTATTTTTTCTGCAGCCCTCACTTTTAAAGTTTAATATCTTTTTTTCCTCAAAAGTGACACATTTCAATCACTATATTGAAAATAAAATCATTTTCCCTACCTTTGTTGGCTGGTGACTTTATTTTTCTGTGTTTTTAACTATGTTTCCAGGGCCTTCTTGTCCTTTGACTGTTTTTCTCTCTGTCTTCACTTTCTGCCTTGATCCATCTTTGGCATTAACTTAATATTCAGTTTTTCTGCTTTCTTTTCAAAATCTATGTTTCCATGTCTTCTATCTCTCTCTTCTTCCATCCCTATTTCCATGGTCTGACATCTCTTTCCTTCCTATCTCTCCCTCCCTCCTTCCTTCCTTTCCCCTGGTCTGGCATCTGTCTCCTTCCCTCCCCCCCATACCCTGTCATCTCTCCCTCCCCCTCCATGGTCTGGTATCTCCTTTCCTTCCCTCCCTCCCATGAACTTGGCAACTCTTGTTCCTCTCCTCTCCCTTCTCCTTCCTTCCCTCTCTTTCCCCAATTGGATGCAGCAGCAACAGAAGCAGCATTTCCCTTCCCCCTTTCCTGTGCAGCAGATGCATTTCTCTTCCCCTTTCCCTCCCCCTCCCTTTCCCTGTGCAGCAGCAGCAGCATTTCTCTTCCCCCTTACCTCCCTCTCCCTTTCCCTGTGCAGCAGCAGCAGCAGCAGCATTTCCCTAGGGTCCTCCTTTCCTATGCAGCAGAAGCATTCCTCTTTCCCCTCCCCTTCCATTCCCTTCCTTGTGGAGCAGCAGCGTGTCTGGCCGGCTCTCTTGCTCAGTCGATCGTTCCGTTCAAAGCCGCGTGTGGCGGCTCTTTGCGAGATCCGCGCCTGCGTCAGAAGCCTCTCTGATGTTGTGACATCAGAGAGGTTTCAGATGCAGGAGTGGATAGCGCGAGGAGCCGCCACCCGTGGCTTTGAATGGAACGATCGACTGAGCAAGGGAGCCGGCCAGACATGCTGTTGCTCCACAAGGAAGGGAAGGGGGAAGAGAAATGCTGGTGTGGATGGTACGAGGAGCTGCCGCCGGCCGCAGCTTTGACCGGAACAATCAACTGCAGCAATGAAGCAGTTGATTATCACGTCCAGACCGCGGGGCGGAAAATAGCACCTGGAGGGCCACATGCGGACCATGGGCCGCGAATTTGAGACCGCTGTCCTAGATGAACATCTGAAGATGGCAAAGACAGATTGATCCAGCAAATAATTAGGCACCATACAATGAAGAACTTTCTAAAGCAACCCTGGCCTCCACAGGGAGCCACTGTGCATTGCGCGGATGGTTTCAGTGACTTGTCTACAAGTACTCCCAAGTACTCCTGTATTCGTGCATATGATTTTTGTTACCGACATGCATCACCTTGCACTTATCCACGTTGAACCTCATTTGCAATTTCACGGCCCATTCCTCGAGCATATTTATATCGCTTTGTAGGTCATCGCAATCCTTCTGTGTCCTCACTATGAATAACTTTGTATCGTCTGCAAATTTAATCACCCTCACTCGTCGTGCCAATTTCTAGGTCGTTTATAAATATGTTGAAGAGCACAGTCCCGAGCATCGAACCCTGCGGCACTCCACTCGTGACACTTTTCCAGTCCATTCACCCCCCACTCTCTGTTTCCTATCCGCCAACCAATTTTTAATCCATGTGAGTATATCACCCTCAATTCCATGGCTCGCAATTTTTCGCAGTAGACGTTCACACGGAACCTTGTCGAACGCCTTCTGAAAATCTAGATAGATGATATCGACCGGGTCACCCTTATCTATCTGCCCATTTACTCCTTTGAAGAAGTGCAGTAAGGCATTAGATGGTAAGGAGTAAGATCTCCTCACACCGGTTCCTTATTCGGTTCAATCTAGGAAGATGACCCAGAATCTTGAGTACTTTCCAAAGGCTGATTTCAAAAACAAAACATTGCTTTCCTTCTCCCAACCTATGTAATAAAGAGAAAAAATACAGCACTATAAACAAATGGAAATAATTTAGGGTTTTAATAGGTAAAGCACAAGTTAAATCACATAAGTGCCAGTTTCAGTGGCCACTGCCTTCTCTCATGTACCTAAAATGATTATTATTACCTCAGTTTCACTTCCATTAAATAATCATTAAGAGACAATTTCGTGATACCCCTAGGAGTGAAAAATAAGTGTTTTTGTTTAAACAAGCAGAGCTCGCATTCATTATTCATGCAGCCTGGATTATTACTGACAGACTGAACTCCAGTTAGGCTCTCTGACACGACCCTATAGCAGAACTACGTGAGTAAATTTCAGATGCTGCTACTTCTGAACAGTGCGTGCAGCCCAGTTTAGAATTTCCACGGAAGTGCCAGGTGATGACAAGCAACTGATGGATCTTATTGTGCACCTTGAAAGCTGAGGAGTGGAGATCTCACACCAGATCAGAATTTTCTTCAGCTCTTTTATTTATGTTTAAATCTTTTTTATTGTTGAACAGATCAAAGAACACAACAGTACTCAGTGGCGTAGTAAAGGGGGGCGGGGGCAGACAGGCCCGGGCGCCGTCTTGGTGGAGGCACCGACACCTCTCCTCCTCTCCGCACCCTCCTCCCCTCCCCCCCAGCTCCTTCCCACTCCTCCCTGCCACGTGCGTGCCTTCACTTCCCCCCACTCATTGTACTTCTACCTCTTCACTGGCGCGAACAGCAGCTCCAATCTGCTGCTCAAGCCGGGCCTCAGTGCTCCTCTCGGATGTTGCTTCCAGTTCCACAAATAGGAAGTGATGTCAGAGAACATAAGAACATAAGAATAGCCTTACTGGGTCAGACCAATGGTCCATCAAGACCAGTAGCCCATTCTCACGGTGGCCAATCCAGGTCACTAGTACCTGGCCAAAACCCAAGGAGTAGCAACATTCCAGCATCTCAAAGAATAGCAAGATTCCGGAACCCCATTGAGAGCAACATTCCAGAGCTGAGATTGTGATGTCATAATGCCTCATTCCACAGTGCCTCAGAGCCAACCTCATCAGTGATGTTACAATGGCTTGATTGTCCTTACTTGGCTCACGTAAGAACATAAGAATAGCCATACTGGGTCAGACCAATGGTCCATCAAGCCCAGTAGCCCGTTCTCACGGTGGCCAATCCAGGTCACTAGAACCTGGCCAAAACCCAAGGAGTAGCAACATTCCAGCATCTCAAAGAATAGAAAGATTCCGGAACCCCAATGAGAGCAACATTCCAGGGGTGAGATTGTGATGTCATAATGCCTCATTCCACAGTGCCTCAGAGCTAACCTCATAAATTATGTTACAATAGCTTGATTGTCCTATACTTGGCACACATAAGAGCATAAGAACATCCATACTGGGTCAGACCAATGGTCTATCTAGCCCAGTAGCCCGTTCTCATGGTGGCCAATCCAGGTCTGTAGTACCTGGCCAAAACCCAAGGCATAGCAACATTCCATGCAGAATCCCCAAAGAGTAGCAAGATTCTAGAATCCCAAAGAGTAACAAAAGATTCCAGAACCCCAAAGAGTAGCACCATTCTATGCTACTGATCCAGGGCAAGCAGTAGCTTCCCCCATGTCTTTTTCAATAACAGACTATGGACTTTTCCTCTAGGAACTTGTCCAAACCTTTCATAAAACCAGCTACGCTATCCGCTCTTACCACAACCTTTGGCAATGCATTCCAGAGCTTCACTATCCTCTGAGTGAAGCTCTGGAATGCATTGCCAGAGGAAGAACTGATGCTGGCGCAGGCAGCAAGTTGGAGATACTGCTCACACTGGGGAAGCCAAACAGGTATGGGGGAAGGGAAAGGGCGCATATGCGGCCGGGAGGGGTGGCGGGGAAGGAGCGGGGGCTGCTTATAATCCCTCCATAGAAACACGGTTCAACAAGTACAGCTTTTAAAAATCACCTTCCAAACCCGCCCAACCTCCCATTCAAAAACCCTCCCTATCCCTAAATATCTCCATCTGCTGCAGGCACTCCCCACCCATTCAATAGCTACATATTGAGGATCTGACTTCGAGCCAAAGGTGTCAAAGTGAGGGTTCCCAGAATTTCTATGCGCGTCGGAGCAGTTACCGCCGCTGACGGCTCTAAAACCCGCTCTAAGTGTTCGTACAAGAGGGGGTAAGTTAGAAAGATATAGCAGTTGTAACTCAAATAATGCACGATGCGCCAACATCGAAATCTTAAGTTTGATCCTAAATTCCATTGGTAACCAGTGGCATTTCAAATGCAAAGGAGTCACATGATCACGAATATGCACATGGCCTAACAAGCGAATCATTTTGTACCGTTTGTAAGCGCTTTAATTGCCTGGCTGTTATTTCTGCATATACTAAATTGTCGTAATCCAACTTAGCTAATACAATTAAGGTGTGTAAAGATTTCTCATCCAGAAAATCTCAAATAGCTCTAAGCTGTCTTAACGCCCCAAATCCTTTAGCAACTAAGGACGAGACCTGTTCTTCAAAATTCAAATGACAATCAATTATAATTCCCAAATACTTAAAGCTATTTACCATCCTTACACAATAATGATCTAATGAGAAGTCTAATTGAGGTGGGGCCTTATCTCCTGAGATCCAGCATGCTCCTGTTTTTGACATATTTAATACTAATTTGGCATTTGTTAATTAACTTAGCTGCCGGCTGGGCTCCATTCCTAAAATTTCCTCCTAACTGGCTAGCACAGGGTACGTGTGAATCCTTACCACCCCAGAGTGGATGGCAGCAGGTGCTCACGAAGCAATTTTATTGACATGGTCGCAAGCTAATGGTATATGTAAGGGTACAGTCGTAAATATCCAAAAAAATTATCCAAAAACGTACTGTAGATTAAGTTTAACAGCAGGACTTCATTCATTCACATCAAAAGATACAATAGACAAAAAATGATATAACAAACGGAGAAAAACAAACCTCATACACAGGCAGCCGGGACTACACAAGTACCCTAAGCCACCTGTATCATCACTGGTTTGAAAAAACTCCATACATAAATATATAAATATATTTTCATTCACTTCAAACACTTATATTTCAAAGTTCATTTTGCCTTACGTATCAAAATATATATATATATATATATATACAGAGAAATCCAGTCCAATCTGTTTAAACCTGATTATAATGGCAACAGCTTGGCATAAGTATAGATGTAAGCACTTCTTAGTAGTAACGTGAAAGCAGTGAAAATAGAACTTGGAAAAACTTATCTCAAATTGCAGCAGCAAACATATTTTCATTCAAATTGCCACATCCCGACAGAAAGCACTTCTGTTTTGCCTTAAAAGTCTATTTCAGGGGAAAAAATGTAATCATGTAAATTGATGTTTTCTCCAAACACTTCCCCGTACCGAACTCATAGGGTTGACTCCTCTCAAAATGGCCGCTCTCAAAATGGAAGTGCTTACATCTATACTTATGCCAGGCTGTTGCCATTATAATCAGTTTTAAAAAGATTGGACTGGATTTCTCTCTCTCTCTCTCTCTCTCTCTCTATATATATATATATATATATATATATATTGATATGTAAGGCAAAATGAACTTTGAAATATAAGTCTTTGAAGTGAATGAAAAGATAATTTTTGCAAGGTAATGGTAACATGGCTATTAATACAAAACATTAGGTAAAGGCTGCAGAAAAACAGGCTTAGCACATGGGAAAAACCCCATGTGAGGTTGCGCAAGACCTAGGGTGCCAGATGTTCGGATTCACCCGGACATGTCCCTCTTTTTAGAGGCACATACACTTCAGTCACACTACCAGTAATTCCCTACTACTTAGTGGCCCAGAGGGATGTCAGACTACCCTCCAAGCAACCTAGCTCGGGAGGGTTACTTCCTCATATTTCCCAAAAGGCACCTCTATTATCATAAGTCCTTAAATTATTTTTCACTTTTCATCTTAATTTTGCATTATCTATCTTCTATATATTAATACTTTTTGTTATAATTATCTTCTATTCTTTTCTGCTTAATGTACTTAACTTTCAACTTTCAGCCATTGTTAAAGATCCCCTCAGCCGCCAACGCGTTTCGATCTCTATTTCAAGGCGAGTGGGGAAGCTAATTAGTTAGTTACATCTCACATATCCAGCCGTCGGCTCTCCACAACTGAATATGTGAGATGTAACTAATTAGCTTCCCCACTCGCCTTGAAAAAGAGATCGAAACGCGTTGGCGGCTGAGGGGATCTTTAACAATGGCAGAAAAGAATAGAAGATAATTATAACAAAAAGTATTAATATATAGAAGATAAATAATGCAAAATTAAGATGAAAAGTGAAAAATAATTTAAGGACTTATGATAATAGAGGTGCCTTTTGGGAAATATGAGGAAGTAACCCTCCCGAGCTAGGTTGCTTGGAGGGTAGTCTGACATCCCTCTGGGCCTCTAAGTAGTAGTGAATTACTGGTAGTGTGACTGAAGTGTATGTGCCTGTAACTAAATTGGAAAAGAGAAGAGAAGAAGACATAGGATGGCCTCTTTTTAGAGGACATGTCCAGGCATCCAGACGGCTTTTCCAACCCTGCCACTTTGTTCAGGTTTTCATAAGCTTCCAGCTCAGGACCGCGTCCGGAGGGCATCTGCGCACGCGCAGATGCAACACGGTGACCTCATGGGCATGCATGTGACATCATCGCGTCACACCTGCGCAAGCGCAGATGCCCTCACAATGCGGCTCTGAGCACGAGAACAGGTTGAGGGGGTAGGGCTGGGGGGGGGCGAGGCTGGGGCAGAATGGGGTGTGACTTGGAGGGAACGGGGCGAGGCTGGGTAGAACTGAGTAGGCCAGGGGGCGGGGCCATCGGTCCGGACTTTACAATAGTAAAAATCTGGTAGCCCGACTAAGACCACTTGTCACCACAGCTTAGTAAAAAGGACCTCTTAATCATTTATGATTTTACTTAAGTAGTGCTATGGTTTATGTTATGGTAGCGTGTTTATATTTTCTTTTATCCTGACAATTCTACATGCCACCTCCCCCAACGCAGCCTGTGCTTAGGGAAAAACATGTCCGTGTTGGGCAATGATTTTTAATCCTCAAAGGTACTGCAGACAATAAATCTACTAATTGCCTATTTTTATATGTGTCAAGATGAAAACTTGTCTTGCACACTTGTACTGTAATTATGGTTCATAGGCATTTGCGCACGAGACTTCAGCGCGCCGACATTGCAGCACAGACAATTTGGCGCAAGACACCAGCGTGCCACCTGAAAAGTGACTTTTAACGAGCTCTGACGCGGGGTGTGAGTGAGGAACACCCCCCCCCCCAGTTTACTTCATACTCTTCGCGCTGCTGTTGGAGGAGGATTGGGGGGGTTGGAACCCTCCATTATAGAGTAAACTTAACTTTTTCCCAATTTTTTAGGAAAAAGTTAAGTTTTCTCTATAATGTGGGGGGTTGCACCCCCCCCACCCCCCCAACTGCAGCGCAAACAGTCTGAAGTAAAGTGGGGGGGTTCCCCCATATCCCCCCGTTGGAGCTCTTTAAAAGTCACTTTTTAGGCGGCTCACTGGTGTCATGCGCCGAATTGTCGGCGCGCTGAAGTCTTGCGCGCTTTTGTCCCGTCACCGTAATTATGGCAAATCTAGTACAAAATGTAACCTTTTAACTGTACACAGTTAGTTATTTTATTTGATATACTGTCATTATTAACAAAAAAAGTCAAATCAAAGCGCTTAACAATAGATAAAAATCAAAAGGAAATAATTTTAAAAAACAACAATAAAATAAACACAACAGGGAAATGTATACTGTACAATTAACAATACTAGACACAAAATGACAATCAAGGGCAGGAAAGGTTTACAATATCAAGTGGTAAGAACAAATAAGGTAAAAACAAGAGGATAGGGGGAAAAAAACCAAATACGAGAAGAAGAAAGCAAAGGATGAATTAAACTGAAGTGTTAAGAACTACGGTCAAACGCCAGCTTGAAATAATAGGCTTTCAAATGTGA
Source organism: Geotrypetes seraphini (assembly GCF_902459505.1). NCBI lineage: Eukaryota > Metazoa > Chordata > Amphibia > Gymnophiona > Dermophiidae > Geotrypetes > Geotrypetes seraphini. Next base: position 20,982,058 of record NC_047098.1, read on the forward strand.
TTTAACAGATTTTTCTGTGCGCAGATATAGCGGAAGGGAGTTCCAGAGCTATGTATGTTTAACCTGTAACCCATTCTGAGCTCTTTGGGGAAAACGGGATAGAAAACAAATTAATTCAATAAATCCTCTATAATAAAAGCCTTACCCGCACATGCACAGTTGACATGGCGTGATCCCTGCCGCCGTGATTTCTGCTTCCGTGCCGTGTTCCATTTGCGGTGCACAGCGGCTTGTGGCACAGGTGGTGGGCGGCATGCGTCGGTGAGAGCAACAGCAGGAGGGTGTCCAAGGTGCTGCGAGGCGTCCTGCTGCTACTGCTACACAGGGAAGTGGAGGGGGAGAGGAAAAGGGGCTGCTTTGAGGGGAGGGGTGTGCTGGGGCCAGGTAGCAATCTTGGTTTGCTCGGGGGACCAGAGAGAGATAGGCAGGGGGCCAGAGAGAGAGACAGACAGAAAGACAGACGGACAAACAAGGGGCCAGGGAGAGACACAGACAGAAAGAATGACAAACAGACAGGAGGTCAGAGAGACAAACAGACAGACAGTGGCCAAGGAGCGAGAAAGAAAGAAAGACAGACAGATAGACATACAAGGGGCAAGGGAGAGACACAGACAGAAAGAATGACAAACAGACAGGGGGCCAGAGAGACAAACAGACAGACAGCGGCCAGGGAGAGACACAGACAGAAAGAATTACAGACAGACAGGGGGCCAGAGAGAAGATAGAAAAACAGACAGACAGCGGCCAAAGAGAGAGAGACAAAGAAAAAAAGATAGACAGACAGCAGCCAAGGAGAGAAAGAGACAAAAAGAAAGACAGACAGACAGAAAGCGGCCAAGGAGAGAGACAGAAAGAAAGACAGACAGTGGCTAAGGAGGCAGAGAGACAGAAAGAAAGACAGACAGACATCTATTCTAGCACCCGTTAATGTAATGGGCTTAAAGACTAGTAAACAAATAATAGTCTCAAATCAGATGTTTCCATTCAAGCAACACAAAACCAACCCCTCAATGCTCCCACTGAGAAACAGATTCAATCACATAAAAGTCTCTCCTGTGACTGACAGCACCTATAACACAACTCACGCAATGAGTAACGTCCAATCTCCCTCCGACCTACCTTACCCCCCACCCCCAATAAAAGCGTCCTCTAGTTGGTTATCCCGCCCCTTAATGACTTCCCCATTCGTCATAACACATACTTCATAACTTCATTTTTTTCACTCAGAGAATAGTTAAGATCTGGAATGCGTTGCCAGAGGTTGTGGTAAAAGCAGATAGCGTAGCTGGTTTTAAGAAAGGTTTGGACAAATTCCTGGAGGAAAAGTCCATAGTCTGTTATCAAGACATGGGGGAAGCCTCTGCTTGCCCTGGATCGGTAGCATGGACTCCTTGGGTTTTGGCCAGATACTAGTGACCTGGATTGGCCCCCATTAGAATGGGCTACTGGCCTTGATGGACCATTGGTCTGATCCAGAAATGCTATTCTTATGTTCATCTAACTCATTTAACAAGCTATGTCATCTCAAATAAGGCCCCCACACCTTTATATACTGTGTTTTCCACTTCCATATCCCTTGTGCATCCCTTGCCTCCCAGCAAGCCAACTGGTGCAATTGGTTACGCCAGAAGGGGGCCTTCTCCACTGTCCATTTCTGTATACATTCGCATGCCAGCCGGCTCCTCTTACGGCAGAGCGAACGGGTGCCTGCAGCCATGGGCTCAAATGCCCGTGGAATGTCCAAATCCAACTGGGCTAACATACCAGGCAAGAGAGTGCAAAATAGCCTACGCATGTAACTCATAATCCTTGCCCAAAACAGGCAAATTTTGGGACAAAACCAAAATGCATGTCCCAAAGTGTTTTCGGCCTGTCCACATTTCTGACATTGAATTTCTCCACTATAAAACTGTTTTTCAGAAAATACACCCATATTAATTCACCTACAATAGCATTCTCACAATCAAGAACACTGTGTCAAGGCAGGTATACTATCCAGGCTGTTAGCTATATAATCGTGTTCCACTTCCTATTGTAAATTCCCCCCCCAGGACCAACACACAGATTGGAACTCCTTGAATATCCAGATATTAACTGCCATGTCTGACATTTTTTAAAAATGGCAACTGTGGCAGTTGAATATTGACCTGGATGTTTCCATTCTTCCCTCCCTAAAATACCTCTCGTTTTGAAGCTGAAGGTTGGAATATTAAGATTCAGTCAATCTTTCTCTCTAACATGTCTGCACGTTCACCCAGTCTCCCCATTTGTTCTTATTGTGTCACTGCAAACCCTTTTACTAGCAGCCAGCCTCCTTCACTATGCCCGGGGAAGGGTGATTTGTATTGATTTAGCACCCTTCATCATTTTGAAAATGTGTCTCCTCTGCTCTGGGCTGCCATACTTTGGGGCTGCGTTCACCACCTGTTCAGCTGCATTACAATTTCAAAAATCTTCATTTCCATTGGGATCGAGCCAGCGTAACAGAACAAATGCCAAAGGGATTCTAAGATCACGCAGCAGTGTTCGCTATCCTCCGCCCTCCTGGGACCAGAAAAGGGCAGCGCTGTTTTTCTAAATTATAAATCACAGTTTCATCAGTCTCTATATCAACTTCATTGTATTTGCAGCCTTAATTACTATTAAAAATATATATATATAACAGTGCAGATAGCCTTCTTGCCTCCTCTAGAGCAGTGGTTCCCAACCCTGTCCTGGAGGATCACCAGGCCAATCGGGTTTTCAGGCTAGCCCTCATGAATATGCATGGAGCAGATTTGCATGCCTGTCACTTCAATTATATGCAAATCTCTCTCATGCATATTCATGAGGGCTAGCCTGAAAACCCGATTGGCCTGGTGGTCCTCCAGGACAGGGTTGGGAACCACTGCTCTAGAGCTCAAGTCTTAGCAGAAAGTGGCCACTACTGACGCTATTTATTATTTCTAGAGCACTACCAGATATACTCAGCGCTGTACAGAGTCACAAAGGAGACAGTCCCTGCTCAAAAGTGCTTACAATCTAAACCAGGGGTAGGGATAGGGAACTCCGGTCCTCGAGAGCCATATTCCAGTCGGGTTTTCAGGATTTCCCCAATGAATATGCATTGAAAGCAGTGCATGCAAATAGATCTCATGCATATTCATTGGGGAAATCCTGAAAACCCGACTGGAATACGGCTCTCGAGGACTGGAGTTCCCTACCCCTGATCTAAACAGACAAGTCAGACAAACAGGATGCCAGGGTGGGGAATACCAAATTGTTTTCTGCTATAGTGCTCCTTGTACCTCCACAAGCAGCATGCATTCTCCATTTACCCTACAACAGTGTATCACAAACTGTGTGCCGCGGCAAGATTGCGGGTGTGCCGTGAGATGCCAGCGACTACCTACAGGATGTGCCTGTCGTGGCGAGAGGCACATCCTGTAGGCAATGAGCCGGCACTGGCGCCTCTCCTCCTCTCGTACCCCTCCCCCGGCATAATAGCAAGTTCAAGGCGGCCTCCACGCATGCATTGATGTCGATGTAATGACATCACACATGCACATTACATCATTGCGTCGATGTCCGCGCCCTCCAGATGCGACCCCGAGTTTAGTATGTTGCGGCTTTCAAAAAAATTTGCAAGACACTGCCCGGCATATACATAGTAAATGACAGCAGATAAAGTCCTAAACAGTCCAGTCAACAACGTAATGATATGCATTACACAATTTCATGATTAAATTAAAAGGTCTTTTTCCTTTGTTATTTCTGGGCCATAGACCTTAGAAGTCCACCCGGTACTGTCCTTAGGTTCCAACTACTGGAGCTACCATTAAAGCTCACTCCAGCCTATCCAAACCATCTCCTTTGTGGGATTCAGACCATGAAAGTTTGCCCATTCATAATCTAATTGGAGATCCTCTTTGCTCATCCCATGCTTTTTTTTTTTTTTTTTTTTTAATTCCGTCACCGGTTTCCTCTCCACCACCTCCCTAGCCTGAACCAACATATCTACAGAAAGACTCATCGCGCTTGTAGTGACTAGAGAATGACACGGTGACAAAATTCATCACCGTTCCCATCCCCGCGGATAACCGCGGGAAATAATCCCATGTCATTTTCTAGTGTCTATTTCAACCTCGGTCCTTCTACACCAGCATTCTTCAAAGCAAAGCTTGTGGGTCAGTGGTTGTGGCCATTCATACTCTGATTCTTATGTGAGCCAAGGATAATGAAGCCATTGTGACATCACTGATGTGATTGGCTCTTAGGCACTGGTGGAATGAGGCATTATGACATCACAATATCTGCTCTGGATACCAGAGACTGTCATTCTGTAGTGTCTGTTTCAACCTCAGTCCTTCTACACCAGCATTCTTCAAAGCAAAGCTTGCGGGTCAGTGGTTGTGGCCATTCATACTCTGATTCTTATGGGAGCCAAGGATAATGAAGCCATTGTGACATCACTGATGTGATTGGCTCTTAGGCACTGGTGGAATGAGGCATTATGACATCACAATATCTGCTCTGGATATCAGAGACTGTCATTCTGTAGTGTCTGTTTCAACCTCAGTCCTTCTACACCAGCATTCTTCAAAGCAAAGCTTGCAGGTCAGTGGTTGTGGCCATTCATACTCTGATTCTTCCCTCTCTCCTTAAAGAATGACATGAAGATGGTTTCCCGCGGTTATCCGCGGGGACGGGAACGGTGATGAATTTTGTCACCGTGTCATTCTCTAGTGACCCAGAATTAGAACAGCACTCTTGATTTCAACTACAGTATCTACAGTCTATTCCCTGTTTATAGATTTGCAATACAACTGCTGGAAATTAAGAAAGTGAGCCTTCTCATGTGGATGTTTATTGGCTTTGTTCAGAGGACCGTACATAGAGAATAGAATATTCAAGAACCAGGATCAGATCAACATGTTGCAACGTATATCGAGTCTTTTTATTTTCTACAGGAGAAACCTGACCCCTTTTAGTGACAGAATATACTGCCATTATCTCTTCTGGTTCTGTCAGGAGAAGAATAAAAAAGGAAAAGACACAAATAACGTCTGAAAGCAAAGCAGTTCCATGAATCAAGTGGCAGCTTTTGTCAGGAGCAGCACCATGCACAGAAAATGAATTGCAGCTCCTCTTTCTCTCTTCATCTCGTATCGCCTATCTTGGAAAGTCCTAAGTAAGCCACTTGACTTCCCGGCCCAGGAGAGGCATACTTGGCTTTCTTTTCATGTAGGCGCTGAAAAAGTGTAAACGGTTAGTGGGCAAGGAGGGGCATGAAAGATTATTATTGTCTGATAGGGAGGCTGAAATGGGAGTTATTGAAGAACACTCTGCTTTCAGTGATAAAGACCCAAATATACAGTAGACACGGTCAGGCCCATATTCAGACCACGGGAGATTGCTGGCGATCAATGACGGCGCTGTATCCGGCCACTGGCATTGAATTTCTGGTCTAATTTTGGATGGCCGAGACAAAGGGCTCCTTTTACGAAGGCGCGTTAGGGCCTTAACGCGTGAAATAGCGCGCGCTAGCCGCTACCGCCTCCTCTTGAGCTGGCGGTAGTTTTTCAGCTAGCGCGCGCTATAGTGCATGCTAATCTGGTGCGTGCGCTATAAAACGCTAGTGCACCTTCGTAGAAGGAGCCCAAAGTCTGGCTATGTCAATATTCAGTAAGTCTCAACAGCCAAAGAAATATCACCCTTTTTGGGTGGCTGCTGAACTTAGCCGGTCACTGGCCGATCCAGAGACTGGGATATTCAGCATAAGATATCAGGCTATCCCTTGCTGAATATCAGTGAATTGCCACTATGTGCTATTTAGACGGCCGGGAGCTGTTCCCAGCTGTCTAAATAGGGCTGAATATCCGGGCCCAGTTTGATCAAAGGTGAAATGGGACAATGGTGGTGCTATGAAGAGAGATGCATTATATGCCATTGTCCCACCTTTCTTCGTTCTAGATCAGTGGTCTCAAACTCACGGCCCGCCAAGTACTATTTTGAGGCCCTCGCTATGTTTATCATAATCCCAAAAGTAAAATAAAACAGTTTCTTGATCATATGTCTCTTTAGCTATAAATGACAATATTATTATTAAGACTTAGCCAAATGGAAAGATTTATAAAGAGTTTTACCTCATGCAAAATTGCCATTTCTTTAATAAGACATTAACTATTTTTTTCTGAGGCCTTCCAAGTACCTACAAATCCAAAATGTGGCCCTGCAAAGGTTTGGAGTTTGAGATCACTGGCTTAACTGTAACCATGACATCCTGTTTGTCTTTGGGAAGCAGAGCTGAGATTTTGATGTCATAATGCCTCATTCCACCAATAAGAGCCAACCCCATCAGTGATGTCACAATGGCTTGATTGTCCTGTTTTCCCCTCTGCCCTCCAACACAGCCAGCAGATTAACTGTTCCCCTTAACTCAGTAGTCTCAAACTCGTGGCCCGCCAGGTACTCTTTTGAGGCCCTCGGTATGTTTATCATAATCACAAAAGTAAAATAAAACAGTTTCCTGATCATATGTCTCTTTAACTATAAATGACAATATTATTATTAAGACTTAGCCAAAAGGAAAGATTTATAAACTATAAAGCGTTTCACCTCATGCAAAATTGTCAATTCTTTAATAAGACATTAACTATTTTTTTCTGAGGCCCTCCAAGTACCTACAAATCCAAAATGTGGCCCTGCAAAGGGTTGGAGTTTGAGATCACTGGCTTAACTGTAACCATGACATCCTGTTTGTCTTTGGGAAGCAGAGCTGAGATTTTGATGTCATAATGCCTCATTCCACCAATAAGAGCCAACCCCATCAGTGATGTCGCAATGGCTTGATTGTCCTGTTCTCCCCTCTGCCCTCCAATCCAGCCAGCAGATTAATCGTTCCCCTTAATTCAGTGGTCTCAAACTCGCAGCCCGCCAGGTACTATTTTGAGGCCCTCAGTATGTTTATCATAATCACAACAGTAAAATAAAAGTTTCTTGATCATATTAAGACTTAGCCAAAAAGAAAGATTTATAAACTATAAAGAGTTTTACTTCATGCAAAATTGTCATTTCTTTAATAAGACATAAACTCTCTTTTCCAAGGCCCTCCAAGTACCTACAAATCCAAAATGTGGCCCTGCAAAGGATTGGAGTTTGAGACCACTGTTCTAGATGGTGGCACTGCCTTATTGAGCTACAGATATTTTGTGCTATATTAACATGGTTTGTTTGTTTTTCTTTTCCCTCTTCACTGATTTGTCCATAAATCTAAATAAATAATTTGGGAGCCTGGAGAGGAAAATTCACTTTCACGGCACATTTCTGACATTCAGAAAATATTAAATAAATCTGAGTCCCAGCTGACAACATGTAGAAGTTAATATGATAAATATTTTTTTTTTAGAACTGTTGCAGTGTAATTACAGGAGCAGAAAGGTCCCGCTGCAGATGGAGAAGGAATGCTCCGAGTCCACAAGTGTCAGTCTTGAAAACAACATAGCCTTAGACAGCATCTTGCTGAATGTCCAACAAATCCCAAGCAAATCTCTATATTTGTGTGTGTATGTGTGGTGGGGGTGGGGTTCTGCCATTTCTCCCTCCCTCTTCTGCATGGAATAGTCTCCCAATGGAGGTGGTGGAGATGAAGAAGACTGTATCTGAATTCAAGATAGCATGGACCAGGCATTTAGGATCTCTTAACGAAAGGAGGAGATAGCAGATGTTGATGGGCCATTCAGCCTTTATCTATGGCCATGTTTCTATGTTTCTATAACCATAAATCTCTATGATCTCACAATGCAAGTGTTAAAAGCCTTAGCTTATAACAATACTCTATGACCTTACAAAGCAAAGAGAGGAGGAGATAGTGGATGCTGCAAATGAGCAGACTGGATGGGCCACACGGCCTTTATCTGCCATCATGTTTCTATAACATCTCCCAAATAGAGTTTCTAGTTATTGCCTAAGGGCATAAGAATTGCCATACTGGGACAGACCAAAGGTCTATCAAGCCCAGTCTTCTGTTTCAAAACAGTGGCCAATCCAGGTCCCAAGCACCTAGATCCCAAGTAGTAAAACAGATTTTATGTTGCTCGTCCTAGGAATAAGCAGTGGATTTCCCCAAGCCATCTCAATAATGGCCTATGGACTTCCCTTTTAGGAAATCATCCAAACCTTTTTTTTTTTTTTTTAACCCTGCTAAGCTAACTGATTTCACCACATTCTCTGGCAACGAATTCCAGAGTTTAATGACACGTTGAGTGAAGAAATATTTTCTCTTGTTTGTTTTAAATCTAGTACTTAGTAGATTCATCACTTGCCCCCTAGTCCTAGTATTTTTGGAAAGAGTAAACAAGTGATTCACATCTACTCTTTCCATTCCACTCAGTATTTTATAGACTTCTTTTTTTTTATTTATTTATTTCTAATTATACATCAAAATTTACAAGAATATATCTTGCTGCAATAAACACAGGGAGGAAAAACAAACCAAAAGTAATAAAAATTCATTCTTACAAATATACTTTCTTTATCCCCTTCTTAGACCACTATAATAGGGGGATGGTCAAGCAATAAATTATAGAGAAAATTAAAGAGGAATTTGATTAACAAATAGGCTTAATGTATCAGTATTTTATAGACTTCTATCATATCACCCCTGAGCAGTCTCTTCTCCAAACTGAAGAGCCTTAGCTGTTTTAGTCTTTCCTCATAGGGAAGTTGTCCCAAACCTTCTATCATTTTTGTTGTCCTTCTCTAATTCCCAAAGGAAAACAAAGAAAAATCCAACGAATCTGCAGTGAAAAACAAACACCAAAAACAAGAAAAAAAAAACTGCAGATGAAAATGTACAAGGACAGGAATCTTTATTAAAAAACCATATAAATTTGTAATCCTTTAAAAAATGGCTCTCATATAGATGGAATGTGGATCCTACACAGTCCGTGTTTCAGAGAAACAGTCCTTCCTCAGGGGTCCGAGATGTTCAATGTGTCACATGTAGAGAGTAATATGGAAAACAATGTAGTAATATGTTCATCAAAATTTTCGAGACTAATGTGGGAAAATTCTCCTTCTGAGCTGACGCACTGAGTGAGTCTGGCTGCTGAAAGTAAAGAAAAAAAAAGTAGGATAACAGGGGATGAAAAGGTGTACAAAAGCTTAGGAAAGGACAAAAGGAAAACAACAAATGGAAAAGGTTATAAAATTAAATTAAAAAGAAGATAGGCATTAACTGAAATAAAATAATCCTAGTAGGAGATATGGCGACCTGACGTGCACACAGTATTCAAGGTGCGGCCGTACCATAGAGCGATTATAATATTTTCATCTTTGATACAAGGGCATTACAGTATAACATTTACATTCTTCATTGATGCTCGACTCCTCATGGCGGTATCACAAGACCACCACTAAGGGCTCCTTTTATGAAGCTGCGCTAGCATTTTTAGCGCCTTTGTAAAAGGAGCCCTAAGACTTGAGCCCTGCCATTTTTCAATCTGGATACAAATGGGGCTAGCGCATCCTATCCCCCACTAGCCACCAAGGACACTCCAATAGATGCTGGCAGAGGGTGAAAAGAGCGATGTCGGTGGAGGGAAGAATCAGGGGCTTCGAAAGCTATGCTTAATGTTGGAAGGGAAATTGCATTCATTCTGGAAGCTGCTGCGGATGATTCCCGAAGAAGCTGTGGAGGCGAAACAGGGATGACCCTGTAGGATCTCTGCACTGTTTCAACCTGTGCGGATGAAAGAAACGCCGCGGGGCAGGATCGTTACTGTGAGAACGAAGAATGGCTAATTTTCAACAAGAGCTAAGGAACATTTATTTGTTCGTTATTGTTGAACCATCGTTTTTGGCTGGAAGATTTTTCTACAGGGAGCTGTGCTTGTTATTATGGACTTGCACTATTTGATACTAGCCTTTCATTGATTCAATTGGGAGTTTTTTGGGGCCATATGAAGCCGAACTGAGGCCTTTTTTTCTCCCATTTTTTGAATGGGTTTGGGCAGTGTTTCAAGTAATAGTGGCATTGCTGAATATTATTGTTATAACGGTGTGCCCTGGTGCGTTAAAAGATTCCCGCAATTGAATTTGAGTAAGGATTTTCTTGCTGTGTGGTTGCCAACTTACTCACGCTCCAAAAAAATTTTGAGAGCTTAATTTAACCCATCACTGGGCTCTATAACAGATAGCAGTCCTGAGTTGGGGCCCAGTACCTGCATTACTGCAGCCATGAATGCATAATGGTCCTGGCTTCAGCAATGCAATTAATCACCTCAGGTACTACGGGTTAGTGACTGCCACAGTAAGTATTGCTGCAGTGAAATGCATTATTTATCTGTCCGATACTTATGACATGAGGTAGTTTTCCTTCTGTTAGTCTGTGGGCTCCCAAGCATTGGGACTGGCTGCCAGAGAACACAACCCAGAAGAACTGACTCTAATTGTTTTCAGACCTCCTCAAAATCAAGTCAGCATAAATATCAACAAGGAGGGTCATATATTTTTTTTTTCTCTTCTTGTATTTTTTTCAAATGTATATTTTTATCAGCTTACAGACCTCAGTGGTACCATCTGTATGCCACTAAATTATTAGATCATACAGAGCTACGGCACCCCTAATCGTCATTGGTCTCTTATTTTAAATATATTTTTTTAATTTATTTCAATAAATATATTAAGTAGATATACTCATCTTATACTACGCGGGTGGGGGTAAGCACTCCGACGTAGAAGAGAAAAAAAATATATGACCCTCCTTGTTGATATTTATGCTGCCAGAGAACACAGCATATATGTTGACATCCTGGTCATTTACATGCTTTCTTGGCATCTAACTGTTGCTGTCTTTCCTTATAAAATCACCTCCCAAACTGCTAGAACCTGATATGTTAATCCAGCCCTGCTTAAAAAATTAATCAAAGCAGACTGCTGTTAGCCAAGATAGATTAGCGGAAGGCAAGCTCATTATCATATTTAATTAAATGATTCTGCAGCAGAGGGACTTCCTAAGAGTCCTTTGCATGCTTCAGAATAATGTGGCGAGAGCTAAAGGTGGGATGCAAGAAATAAATAAATAAAAATAATGATAGCAAATTGCCTTCAAATTATTCCTTTTCCCAAAAATGAATCACAGTTTCTTGAAGATATTCAGCAATATTGCTACACTAGACAACACCCGGGCCCAATTCATTAAGGATTTGATAGCATTCTTACCAACCGGAAAATTTTATCTGCTTCTCGGCTCCTTCTTTACATAATTCACTAGTTAAAAATAAACCGTCCAATATTTAGCCCACGGCAGCCAGCAGTTTTAAAACCTCTGAAAGCTGTGAGCTGAATTCGATTGGGTACGCAGTGCCAGGCCTAATCCGGGCACCTGCATTAAATACAACTTCACACAAACAAAACCATTCACGCAGCGGTGGAAAAGCACACTAAAAGGACTACAGCTCGCTAAAGGAGAAAAGAATAATAATAATAAAAAATGTATTTTTATATACCGCCATACCTGAAAGTTCTAGGCGGTTCACAACATTTGAACATGATACAAACAGTGCAAGTTATTTTGAAAAAAATTCAACAAATTAAAAGGCATACAGTGGAAAGAAATACATACAATGTAAAATACATGCGATGTAAAAGAATGCAGAGAATATTACAAAGAATAAAAGATAAAATTGAAAAAAATGTATTTAAGACCCTAACCTATACCAATACAAACTTATATAATATTCAGTCATGTGTTTTCGTCTTCCCAATCTAAACAGAGATCTTACCACTTAATTTTTTTGCAACCTGTAACGCACACAGAGCTGCCCCAGGCACTCCCAGGAACACCAGACTAGAGAATGACATGGTGACAAAATTCATCACCGTTCCCGTCCCCACGGATAACCGCGGGAAATAATCCCATGTCATTTTCTAGTGTCTATTGTTGAAATAGACACTCAGTCCTTCTACACCAGCATTCTTCAAAGCAAAGCTTACGGGTCAGTGGTTGTGGCCATTCATACTCTGATTCTTATGGGAGCCAAGGATAATGAAGCCATTGTGACATCACTGATGTGATTGGCTCTTAGGCACTGGTGGAATGAGGCATTATGACATCACAATATCTGCTCTGGATACCAGAGACTGTCATTCTGTAGTGTCTGTTTCAACCTCAGTCCTTCTACACCAGCATTCTTCAAAGCAAAGCTTGCGGGTCAGTGGTTGTGGCCATTCATACTCTGATTCTTATGGGAGCCTGTAGGGATATTTCCGTATTCACACCTGAGGTTAGGCCTCTATGATGTCATCAAGCCTGAACCATTGTTTCAAGAATCTCTCTCTGCAAGCAACTTTCCAGCATGAATTTTGCAAGAAGTAAGAAGAGTGATGCATTATGGGGATGTACCCGAATGTTGCTATTCAAGGGCATTCATCTGTGCTTTAATAATGGGACAGTGTGAATCTTGAAGAAATTATTCTGTTCTTATCTGTCTAACGGCCCTGGGTCTTCCAGCATATATGATACTTTATACAGAAAGGCTATTCATCAAGTTCTGTTTCTGGATTGGTCCGAGGAAGTCATCTGATGAGATTCAAGAAAAGAAAGGTGCTAATTAATTAATAATTAGTTAGTCTGTGATAAGGTCCGGGGAAGCTCAGATCTGCTCACAGATGTTCTAATTGTAAACTTTTTCTTTCAATAATTAGACCTGTAAGTTACCTTGTGTGATTCTCTGCCTAAGAGATAGAAATTCGGACATTTAAAAACTGTTCTGAACTTAGCACAGATAAACGGAACTTATTGCTGATGATTTATAGCCTCATCAAGGATCTTCAACACGTGTAACTTTTACAACGGTATTCCTGACGTCTTCCAGCTGACAAGAAAATTTTCTCTTCCACCTAATCGTGCCGGAGAGGCTAATTAAGGGTGAGCATACGGAAATTACTTTTATTAGCTTGGGAATTAGATAGGAATCTATTGATAAAGGTAAAGGGTTGAAAAGTTACCTGGGTGATAATATAATCATTTGCTAATCAGGGATTATTATTATAAGGAATAGTGTGTGTTTAACAAGAAGTTTTACTTAATTGTCTAACCATTAGATTGTGATAATCATGTACTGAGTTTCATTTGTGTAATTAGATATTTTGAACAATATTTAGATCTGCAGCTGGCTTGTGAATTATATTTTTCTATTTTCATAATAAAGATATTTCTCATTAGCCTGGGTTTTGTGTCGTATAATTAGACCATGATATTTGAACTTGAATAAGGTTATGGTTTTCTCTAGACCACTTAACAGAAACGTAACGTGTTTATAATACTGCTAAGTGAACCATAAATCCTTCTACAGATTTTGGGGGCTCGTTGGCCGGGATATCTAGGTTTCTAATTTGCGACTGTAGCTATGTCTGTTGACACTGAGGCTCAGATTTCGTGGCATGCTCTTGAAAAAGATGTTTTTCAGAAATTAGCTGTGCAAGTTTTAAAACAGACAGATTCTGATGTGTATTTTTCTGACCTGGTACGTTTATTACATGCAGATATAGAGGACTCTAATCAGGCGTACTGTTCAGTATTGCAGCGTCTCCTACATGCTCGTACTAAACCTACAGGAGAAAATTATTCAGAGCTTATCTGTGCGTTGTTGGCTTTTAAAACTTCTATCTCTTCTGGTTTATCTCAACAACGTCAGCTTCAGAGTGATTTATATGAGCAATTAGAGGATTGTAAAAATTCTTTGCAAGCAGAACGGACTCGTAATGATTCCCTTGAACTGTTAGCTTCTAATTGTGAAGATCAACATTCCGACTTTGATCAGGTGATGTCTGAGTTACGACATCAATGTTCTGAGTTGAATGCTGAACTTGAAAGTCAGAAAAAAATTTCAGTGGATATTTCTTGTGTTAAGTGTACATCTTTAGTGACGCAACTTAATACTGTCCGGGCTCAGAAGGCAGATTTACAGCTTTCTTTATCTACTTGTCAGAAAAATCATGCTGAGGTTTTATCCAGATTGCAGAATGAACTTGCAGACGTAACTTCTGCTTATGTTTGTCTGGGTGAAAAGTTAAACTCTACCGAACGTCTGTCTAATGAAAAGGCAGCCCGTGCTGACAGACAATTATGTGCCTTACAAGCGGACTTTGTTGAGTCTCAGAAACGACTTTCCGAAAGCGAGTTACAGGTCACAAAGTTAACTAACTCGTTATGTCAAGCAGATGCCGATAATTTGGCTCTGCGCCAGAATGTTCAAGATATATCTTTCCAAAGAACTACGTTTGCTGCTGATGTGAAAGTTTTACAAGACAAAGTTGCTGCTATTTGTAGTGAGAGGGATATTCCAGCTCCCTTTCCCCCTGTGTCACCTCTTCATTCTCCTAAACCGGCTCCTAGGACCGTCTTTCGTTCTTTTTATAGCTCTAGTGGGGAAGGTGGGAACAGGAATTCGCAGGAGTGTTCTGATTCTACTGCAGATGACTTGTTGCCTAGTAACAAACCCTGCCCTGAGAAATTAGTGACACTAGCTGACCGCCCAGTGCAGCAACCACGCCCTGTAAGGTCTATCTCAAATTCCTGTGACGTCACTGAACCTTCTGACTCTAAACCACGCCCGGTAAGGTTAGTTTACAGTGAGCCTAAACAACCACCAGATGGCACCAAAGCACCAGACATTTCACAACATACTCCACAAAGGTCACAGCACAATAATGAAACAGGGAAAGAAACTCAAAAGAAAGGAGGTAGTTATACTATACCACCCTATCACGTACAGATAATGAAGATGTTTAAACAAATGATAGAACCTTTTAGAGAGGGAACTAAGCTAACTATTGAAGCACATTTGGCCTCAATACATGAGTTCTTTGAGACTTATGCAGTGACAGAGGACAGTGATAAGCTTCGTTTACTCCGTTGGTCCTTTGCTTCTGAGTGTTCTGAGACGTTGCGATCCATCATCACTGGTACTTCGGATGTGTTAGAGGTGGAACAACAACTCAAAAGACGTTATGGTACATATGCTGATTCCATTGAATCTCGCAAAGCTGCATTCCATTTGCGTTGTGGACTCCAAGAAAATCCCCGTGAATTTGCTTTCCGTCTGAAACGACATTTCTTTCCAGACAGGACTCCTTCTGAGGACGAACTGGAGTATGGAGAATTCCGATCTCTCTTTGCAAAAGCCTTGCCTGAATATATGAGTGTGGTTGTGGCTGGTATGAAAAAGGCCTCTTACTCATCGATCTTAGCCGTAGCCGAGGATTTCTATGATCATAAAGTCAGGGTTCCTGCAGGCTCATCTGAGAAACCGGTGCCCAAAGCACGATCTAAGGAACCTAAGCTGAGTGTATGCGCAGTTCAGACTTCACTTGCTTTGGAACCTAGTAGCTCTGTAGTTTCCACTCCAGGACCTGTTCCATCTCGTCCAGCAGACCAGACTTCCTCTTCTGATGCACCACCCAATAGGGATGGACCCAAGACACAGAAGAAGAGACGGCCCAATAAGCAACAGAAGCAGAGTGACCTCAGTGTGATAGTGGAACAATTGGCTCAGGTGGTGGATCGTATTTCTGCCCTGGAATTGACTTCTAAACAATTGGCAGCATCTGTCCCCGCGAGAAAGGAACAGACCTCAAGGAGAAAGGATAACAATATCGGTTACAGGCCTTCCGGAACTCGAGTGGTCAAGTCTGTAGCAACTGATACCCATGCTTCCTCAGTAGATGACCTGGATGACACACCCGAATTGTTAGAGGATGATAACGCATGACTAGTCCGAGAACCAATTTCTCCACCCACTATTGTATCTTCTGTCCAAACAACATCTCCTGATGCTACACAAGACATAGATATGGTACAATCCAGTGAATTATCTGAGAACACCGAGTGGCTTCCTTCGTGGGATTCCATTAAGTCACACAAGTATTTCTTGGGTAGGTTAACGCCTATGGGTCAACGGTACACTATACCTTTGTTTCTCCAACAGGTTTTGTCTTGTCCCGGTTTACTTGATACGGCTTCCGAAGTGACTTTGATCACTCAGGGACTATTCCAACGTTTGCAGACTACCCTGGGTACCCAGAATACACTGTTGATTGTTCCCAGTGATTTGTCTTTGGTTGCATATGGACATCAGAACATTGAGACAGTTGGTCAAACTTGGCTAACCTTGCAGTTAGGCAAAATGAATGTTAAACACCCAGTGATTATTACCACTAGTCCAGGAGAGGAGTTTTTGATTGGAAACGATCTTTTGAAAAGATTGCGGCCTATTTTGGATTACGTCCAAGAAGTGGTCTGGGCTCAGGTGACTCGTCCCCTTCCTTTTGGAAAGGTACCGACTACACGCCTTCCCCAGGTTACCAGTACTGTGGAACGAAACGATACTTCAATTCGAATAAATTTCCTGCGTTCAGCGGATCCACACATTTTGGAGCTACGGTATGCCAATGTTCTAGAAGGGGGTCCCACAGACCGCGAGATTGTCAGCGTTCCCAAGGAACAAATATCTGACATTGTTCTCCAGGCTGACCATTTGGAGATTGTTCTGAAGTCTACGTTCCCCGTGCCAGATCCACCTCAAGAGACTGTCCAAGACCCGACCTCATCTGTTTCCAGTTCTTTGACCTCTCATCCTCGTCTACTGGCTGTACTTCACCAGGATGATACTGACTTGTTTGTTGATGTTCACCTGCACGGTTCTGTCCCAGTTCAAGCTCAACTGCTACTCCAGAGTGACATCTCCATGATTAGTGAATCTTTTTACTGTCAACTTCAGCGAACCACATCAGTTCCGTTTGTTCGGCGCCATTCTACTCACCTACCTATACCAGGTCAGGGGGTCAAGCCTCTTGTTGGGGTTTGTAGCCTTTCGCTGACCCTGGGTTCTAAGACTTTCACTCATCACTTTTCTGTGGTGAAAGGCCTATACACATCCTTGTGTTTAGGATCAGAATGTCTTGTTCGTCTAGGAGTCTACGTTGATTTGGTGAACGGTGTGCTTTGGAGCAGATTGCAAGGCACCCCGGTAGAAGATGTGGACCTGATGGATGGTCTGAAGGCTGGACAACTTCTTCCTCAAGTTTGTGAAGTGGTTTGTGCTGAAGACGTCAAGATTCCTGGCCTTGTGCATGATTTTGCTCTTCCTCTTCGTTTGGCCCATGGTCAACGCATGCTCGATGATATTGGCTTTTTCAACCCAAATTCCTCTTTTCTCGAGCATGGTCTTTCTTTAGGTGCTTTACCATGTCTTGAAGTACCTACCTCTTCTTTCCATGTATTGATTGTCAATGCTCAACCTACGGAAGTCTTTCTCTCCGCTGGAGAACATTTGGGTTTTCTAGTGGGTGAATCTTTTCCTGATGTTGAGGTAACATTGCCTATCATTGGCAGCTTGTCTTCCATTGTTGACCCCTGCCAGGGGGGGGATATACTGGACCATATTTTTACCTCACCTAAAGGACTCATTTCACTGGACTTCCTTTGGCCATATGATGCATCGACTTCCCATGTAACAGTGGAAAATGATTTTTTGATTTTATCCAGGAAGTTAGTTCTGTCTGACCAATCCAAAGCGGTGAATGCCATT
Source organism: Geotrypetes seraphini (assembly GCF_902459505.1). Classification (NCBI taxonomy): domain Eukaryota; kingdom Metazoa; phylum Chordata; class Amphibia; order Gymnophiona; family Dermophiidae; genus Geotrypetes; species Geotrypetes seraphini. The sequence continues at coordinate 20,999,631 of NC_047098.1, forward strand.
GATTCTTCATCTTTGCAAGAACAGATTGAAGACCAAGTGGAAATCTCTTCCAACCAACCTTTTTCTAAGTTTGATGCTATGGTAAAGGAACTAGTGGACCTAGCTGATGCGTGCTCTTCTGATGAAGAAAAGGCTCAGTTCACACAGTTGTTGTACAAGTATCGAGACCTTTTTGCAGTGGATTCTTATGACACTGGTCTGACTGATCTACATGTGACCAAGATTCCTACGGATCTCCACAGTAAGCCCGTCTTCGTACGTCAGTATAAGATTCCTTTGGCCTCGTATGAGTCCGTGCAAGAGATACTTGATACCCTGGAGACTAGGGGTATCATTAGGCTTTGCAACAGTACATACAACTCACCCTTGTGGCCAATCCTGAAGAAGAATAACAGTTGGAGAATTGCCTTGGACTACCGACAGCTAAACAAGCGGGTACCCTTGTCTAGGTGGCCTATGGCCCATCTTGACCAGAGCTTGACTACCATCAAAGGAGCTAAGTATTTTACCAGTTTGGATTTAGCTTCTGGATTTTGGACAGTTCCTGTACATCCACCAGATCAATACAAACTAGCATTTACCTTTGGGAAGAAACAGTACACGTGGAATAGAACACCTTTTGGTTTTCTGAACTCTCCAGCTGAGTTCAATATATTTCTCCATAAAGCCCTTCCAGATGCGGAAGCTCGAGGAACTCTAGTCTATGTGGATGACATCCTGATCAAGAGTCCCACCTTTCAGAAACACCTGGAAGAGGTAGAACATGTGTTCCAACAATTGCAAAATGCAGGAGCTAAATTGACCCTTGCCAAAGGTCAATGGTGCCGAACATCTCTGAATTATTTAGGGTATGACATTTCCTCTGAAGGTCTTCGACCACAGAAGAAAAGGATACAGGCCCTACAACAGTTGAGGAAACCTACCAATTTGACGGAACTTCGTTCATTTTTAGGAATTTGCAATTATTCTCGACAGTTCATAGATCAGTATGCAGAGATCTCTAGACCCTTGGTTGCCTTACTTAAGAAGGATGTACCTTGGACGTGGGGTCCTGAACAGGACGATGCTATGCGAGAGATGAAAGAGCAGCTTAGTCACTTTCCTTGCTTGGCCTACCCCGAGAGTGGTCGTGAATTCTTCATCGACCTAGGATTCTCCAAACACTCTATGAGTGCTGTCCTGTACCAGAAATACGACTCTGACAAGCGTGTGGTGGCCTATGCCAGCAAAGGCTTCACCGATGTAGAGAAGAAGTATTCTGAATGTGAGAAAGCTCTACTGTCAACTGTTTGGGCTCTTCAACATTTTCGGAGTTACATCCAAGGAGAAAAACTCATTGTAGAGACTTGTCATCAACCCATTAGTTTCTTGGGTAGTGACAAGATCAAGACTGGTCGTGTCTCCAATAGCCGAATAGTCTCATGGACTTTGGCTCTCCAAGGATGGCCTTTACAGGTAAAGTATGCCCTGAAACATCGAAATACAGTAGCCCAAGGGATAGCAGAATTACATGATTGTACAGAACAAGATTCTCTTACAGGTATACCGGAACCTGATGTTCCACCAGAAGAGGAGGAACCCCATCGTCATCATCTTTATGATGAACAGCTATGTGCCAATATACCTCAAGTCTACGTAGATGGCTGTGCCTTCCACCAGACCTCGACCCATACTCTGGTCGCAGGAGTAGGTGTAGTGTGGAATGTCGACACACCTATGAAAACTTTGAAGTATAGATTGGGTGCTAAAACCAACCAATACGCAGAGATTGTAGCAGCCTTGGTCGCTGTACAGTCTGCGGTACAAAAGGGGATCCCAGAACTGATTATCTGTACAGATTCTGATTATGTGCGTCAAAACTTTGTGTCTCACTTACCTGTGTGGAAAAAGAAGGACATGTTAAATTCCAAAGGAAAGCCTGTCCATCATGGTGACTTGATTCTAGCCTTAGATCAATTGGTACGAGACAATGACATGACCATCTACTGGAAGAAAGTGAAAGGTCATGCTAAAGTTAATAGTTCTGACAAGATCGGAAATGACCTTGCGGATCAACTGGCCAAAGAAGGTGCTTTGTCAGGTGAACTATGGCAATGCCCTGAAGAGTTGTTCTCGATGGTACATGCTATTACTCGACGCCAAGCTAAACAGGTAGCTGAAACACCTGTAGTGCAGTGGGGTAATGATATCCCTTCCTTTGATCTTGTAACCGCTCAGAAGACCGATCTTATCCTGGGAAAGTTCTATAACTTCATACAGAATCCACAGGATCATCCATTGTCTGAAGACGATCGGAAGGATGAAGAACTTAGGATACTCTACACCTCCAGAGAGAAATTTTCGATTCATCAGAACCTGCTCACTCGGACGAGTAAGCATGGTATTGTGCAGTGGGTTGTACCCCGTGCATATCGAGGAATCATGTTGCAACATGCCCATGATGAACCTTGTGCAGGACATAGAGGTGAAGAAGTTACCTATGAGACACTGAAGCAAGTGGCCTACTGGCCTCATATGCGGCAAGATGTGCAGTTATATATGAGAGGTTGCTTGACTTGTTGTCAATTTCAACCCTCTACACCACTTCACCGAGCACCCTTGAGAAAGAAGGGTTTGGTCATGCCCTGGTCCGACATCCAGATTGACTGGATTGGCCCAGTGGTCCGTTCCTCCCGAGGTAATAAGTATATGTTGACTGTCACTTGTTTGTTTACAAAGTGGATTGAGTGCTTGCCTGCACCCAATTGTACGGCAGAGACTACCGCTATCTTGTTACTGAATCATGTGTTCAGTAGGTGGGGTTTGCCCATGAGAGTGGACTCAGACCAAGGATCACATTTCACTGCGGATGTGATGCGACACATGTGGAAGATACTCGGAGTGAAAAGTAAATTGCACATAGCTTACCACCCTCAATCATCGGGACAAGTGGAAAGAGCGAATCGTACCATCATCACGATCCTGAAGAAGTACGTGTCTACCTCTGGTAAGAATTGGGACATGAAGTTACCTTTGGTACTGATGGCTATTCGTGCCACGCCTCACCGGTCTACGGGGGTGACGCCTTTTGAAATGATGACAGGTAGAGAAATGACATTACCAATTCATTTGTTGTATAGAACTAATGATGTAAATCTTTCTAGCGCTACTACTGCTCATGAATATGTCACCCATTTACGTAACCATTTACAGGGTGCATTTTCCTTTGCCCAGAAAAATCTGGAAATTGCTGCTAAAGGTAGAAAAGCCTATTATGATCATAGGACTACCACAAAGGAATACCAAATTGGCGACAAGGTATTCTATTACAATTTTGGCAAAACCAAGGCCAAAGAAAGTAAATTTTTGCCAAGTTGGCATGGTCCATTCCCTATAGTGGAAAAAGCTTCACCTGTGGCTTATCAAATTTGCATCAAATCAAATTCTCCAGGTGCAGATGTCCTTAAATGGGTCCACATTAATCAACTGAGACCATGTCATCCCAGTAAATTTGCCCAGGATGAAACCATTGTTGTGATGAAGACATTAACCTAGCAACAGCCTAGGCTGTTCTCTCTCTTTTCTGTTTTTCAGATGGCGAAACGAGTTCTGCCGATGCTGTTCCTGGTTGTCCTGCTGATTGGCGTTGGTACCAAAGTAATCGATCCTGGTCCGCAGTCCCGTGTTGTCCTTCAAGATTCTCCTGGTTTCTTGTTCTTCCCATTCCAGATCCTGCTCCAGAACATCTTCTTTCGATGTTTCTCTTTTCCATTTGGACTCTACTCCTACTGAAACTGAATTGGAAATCCTGGATGTTTTCCGTGGACATTCCATCAACTTTACCCTTGAAGTGGAACAATATTTGATGACAAAACTTTCCCACACCATTGAACTGAAAGTTGATAATGATAAGCTTCATATTGAGGACTTTCATATTGGCTCCTCCAATGTACATGAAGTTGTTGATACCCGCAGTATTGATCTTTTTATCACTGTTGTTATTCCAATTTTTGCCATCTTGTGGGTTCTCTTATTTGGGTTCTCTGTTTTTGCACTCTATGAGACCATCCGGATTAGACGTCTTATTCAACAGAAACCATCACATACAGACTTAAGAATGCATGATTTCATTGCGGCTATGAAAGAGTAATTTTGCTAGCCGTATTTTTGATTATGATCTTTCTGTCTTAACTTTTGCTTTGGCATACCTTTTGTGCCTTGCTAAGTAGTTATGATTTTTGATTTTATCATATATTGCCATTATTCAGTGATTTTATTCATTTATTTGGCTGGGTTCACATATTTTGCCCTTGCCTTTATGATTATTATACATTGATTATTGATATCTTTGATTTATTGCTGATTTATATGGTATTGCTTATGTTTATGCATTTTTATATCACCTTGGGTCTTGTCGATCCTTTCCTACTTAGTTAGGTTGAAGGTGAAATAGACTCCATTGAAGTTATTTCTCCTCCAAAAGGGGGGACTGTAGGGATATTTCCGTATTCACACCTGAGGTTAGGCCTCTATGATGTCATCAAGCCTGAACCATTGTTTCAAGAATCTCTCTCTGCAAGCAACTTTCCAGCATGAATTTTGCAAGAAGTAAGAAGAGTGATGCATTATGGGGATGTACCCGAATGTTGCTATTCAAGGGCATTCATCTGTGCTTTAATAATGGGACAGTGTGAATCTTGAAGAAATTATTCTGTTCTTATCTGTCTAACGGCCCTGGGTCTTCCAGCATATATGATACTTTATACAGAAAGGCTATTCATCAAGTTCTGTTTCTGGATTGGTCCGAGGAAGTCATCTGATGAGATTCAAGAAAAGAAAGGTGCTAATTAATTAATAATTAGTTAGTCTGTGATAAGGTCCGGGGAAGCTCAGATCTGCTCACAGATGTTCTAATTGTAAACTTTTTCTTTCAATAATTAGACCTGTAAGTTACCTTGTGTGATTCTCTGCCTAAGAGATAGAAATTCGGACATTTAAAAACTGTTCTGAACTTAGCACAGATAAACGGAACTTATTGCTGATGATTTATAGCCTCATCAAGGATCTTCAACACGTGTAACTTTTACAACGGTATTCCTGACGTCTTCCAGCTGACAAGAAAATTTTCTCTTCCACCTAATCGTGCCGGAGAGGCTAATTAAGGGTGAGCATACGGAAATTACTTTTATTAGCTTGGGAATTAGATAGGAATCTATTGATAAAGGTAAAGGGTTGAAAAGTTACCTGGGTGATAATATAATCATTTGCTAATCAGGGATTATTATTATAAGGAATAGTGTGTGTTTAACAAGAAGTTTTACTTAATTGTCTAACCATTAGATTGTGATAATCATGTACTGAGTTTCATTTGTGTAATTAGATATTTTGAACAATATTTAGATCTGCAGCTGGCTTGTGAATTATATTTTTCTATTTTCATAATAAAGATATTTCTCATTAGCCTGGGTTTTGTGTCGTATAATTAGACCATGATATTTGAACTTGAATAAGGTTATGGTTTTCTCTAGACCACTTAACAGAAACGTAACGTGTTTATAATACTGCTAAGAAGCCATTGTGACATCACTGATGTGATTGGCTCTTAGGCACTGGTGGAATGAGGCATTATGACATCACAATATCTGCTCTGGATACCAGAGACTGTCATTCTGTAGTATCTATCTCAACTTCAATCCTTCTACACCAGCATTCTTCAAAGCAAAGCTTGCGGGTCACTGGTTGTGCCCAATTATACTCTGATTCTTCCCTCTCTCCTTAAAGAATGTGCTGCCAAATAGGGTCTGAGTCCATTCATCAAATGGAGATGGAAATACACCTTCTGAACTACTGCTAGCACCTGCCCTTTAAATGTAAGCTCTGAGACCACAAGAATACCTAAATATTTCACTTCCCGCACAACCGGCACACTTTGTCCCAGTAACTCAAATGCTGCTGGGACATCAGAACCTAGTGATCTTGTGACGCACAACACCGTCTTCTGAAAGCTTAATCTAAGCCTATTAACTTCAGTGTTGAACGGTGACCCATCAAAAGTGCGCCGGACATTGGCACGCCGACAATTGCACAATGGGACAAATGTGCACCGCCTGATACCATTCTGACCGTTCCCATTAGCGCTGTGAGGGGGCGTGGGGGAGGACACCCCCACACACACACACACATTACACTGAGAAATACTCGCGCCCACGTTGGGGGGTGTGAGGGGGAACCCCCTAATACACCGAAAAGTCCCACTCTCCTCCTGAACACAGGCTCTTCCACTCTGTGGGACGGTGTGGGGGGGGTTCCCCCCAACACACACACCCTCACAGTGCTAACGGGAACGGTCTGAGCGGCTTCAGGCGGCGGCGCACATTCGACCCTACGCACAATTGACGGCGCGACTTTGTCAGAGCACTTTTGTCCTGTGCTCAAATGTCGGTGTACCGTGTTACACAGAAAAAGTGAAAGGCAAAAATAGCCAACCACCACTGGCTACCAGCTACTGATATCCAATCAGAAGAGGCAAACACATCATAGAACAAAAACTCCCATAAACTGTGATAAATTTCTACAGCACCCATACACTGAGGTTCTTTTCTCCCTTAGCGATCTATAGTCCTTTTAGTGTGCTTTTCCACTACTGCATGAATCTGTATTACTTGCATTTGGATCTGTATTAGTTGCATTAAATATCCAGGTCATATGCAGCTGTCAGCAGTTATTCAGATGCCAGACGATTTTTAGATCAGTATTCGATTAACTAAGCAGATGAGGTTTGGACAACCTTTTGCTGTTCTAACCTTATCTGGACACTTAAGAACATAAGAGGTGTCACACTGGGACAGACTGAAGGTCCTTCAGGAGCCAATCCAAATCACTACCTGGCAAGATCCCAAAAGAGTAAACCAGATTTTATGCTGCTTATTCTAGAAATAAGAAGTGGATTTTGCCAGGTCCATCTTAATAGTGGCTTATGGATTTTTCTTTCAAGAGATCAGTTAGCGGAATGAAAATCATCAATAACCAGGTAAGCTCTTCCTCTGCCCCGACTCCACTCCAAGACTGCCCCCCACTAAGGAGGTATTTCTCAAAAGGTCACCTAAAATTGGGCGCCTAAAGTATGTCTGCAAAGTGCCAACTCTGTAAGGGCAATTACACGTACAATTGCCATTACAGAATTCTAGCGTAAGTCCGCAGTTAAGCGTCTAACTTTACATATGAGTACTTACACCAGGATCAGTGTTTCCCAAGGTCCTGGAGTACTAGGTTCACCAGATGTCTGGATATCCCCGGACATGTCTTCCGGGGGTCCAGACGGCGTTTCAAAACCTGGCACTTTGTCCGGTTTTTGAAAAGCTGTGTCGGGCAGGGAGGAAGTCCACGCATGTGCGGACGCTACGTGATGACGTCATGTGCACGTGCGATCATCACGTAGCGCCTGCGCAGACTTCCTCCCTGCCCGACAAGGCAGGCAGCGGGTGGCAGGGCTAGAGCGGGAATGGGCGGGATTAGGATAGGCCTGGGGGGCGGAGCTAGGGGGTCCATATTTTCCAAAAGGAAAAATCTGGCAACCCTATGGAGTAGCCCCTTGCCAGTCAGGTTTTCAGGATATCCACAATGAATATGCAATAGAGAAATCTGTATACAATGGAAGCAATGTATGCAAATCAATCTCATGTTTATCCTTTGTGGATATCCTGAAAACCTGACTAGCGAGGGGGTACTCCAGGACCGACTTGGGGAACACTGTACTAGATCAATGGCTGGTATAACTGCTCGTGCCTAACTGCTGTCAATTAGGTGCAAAACTGAGTGAACAGTGGTCTCACTAATTCATAGTATGCTCTGACCGCCTCTTCCATATATTGAGAGGTTAGAGGAACTGAGCCTCTTCTCCCTTGAAAAGAGGAGACTGAGAGGGGACATGATCGAAATATTCAAGATATTGAAGGGAATTGACTTAGTAAAGAAGGAAAGATTGTTCACCCTCTCCGAGATGATGAGAACGAGAGGGCACTCGCTAAAGTTAAAAGGGAATAGATTCCGAACAAACGTAAGGAAGTTTGTCTTCATCCAGAGAGTGGTAGAAATCTGGAATGCTCTTCCGGAGGCTGTTATAGGGGAAAACACCCTTCAGGGACTCAAGACAAGGTTAGACAAGTTCCTGCTGAGCCAGAACATACGCAGGTAAGGCTAGACTCATATAGGGCCCTAATCTTTGACCTAAGGGCCGCTGTGTGAGCTGACTGCCAGACACGATGGACCACTGGTCTTACCCAGCGGTGGCAAATCTTATGTTCTTATGTACTAAAGTCAGGCTACACCAATCAGGAGCTGCTTTGACACACAGGATGAGGCGGTCGGAGCATAACGCCCTCGCCTGCCTTTTGACAAGTGAAAAACCGTATTCGCAGTTTTTTTGAAATTCATGGGGGGTTCCTGGAACAGAACCCTTGTGAATTTCAGGGGAGTACTGTATTCTATAACCCATGCATGTCAGTGCTAGGCATGCCCATGCCCTTCCCATGTCCATACCTAGGGTTACTTCCAGCCCCGCGCCTCACAAAGCCTCCTCTCTTCTTCCCGACAGGGCTCCAGTGACATCTGGAGGGCCTGGAGCATGCGCAGATGTGTATGACATCATCTGCGAAAGCTCAGAGGCCCCCCCCCCAGATGTGACTGGAGCTCATCGGGGCTGTCCAAAACCCTGACAAATGCTGGCTTTTTGGAAAGTCTGTCCTGGAGCCCGGAGAATCCTCTAAAAAGAGGACATGTCTGAGTTTTCCCCGAACATCTGGTAACTCCAATTCATACCACTCCAGCAGTTATGTTTGTAACTGCAAACTAGTGTGAGAGGGGGGAGGGGAAAGTCCTGTAAGCTCAGGTGAAGACCCCCGAGAATTTCCCTGTCATAGCAGTAGCAGGCCTAAGCAAGGCCAGTACAGCTAAGACCTAAAATGGTTGCTGAAAAAGCAAATAGGCTCTCTGACTAGAAATTGTCAACTCTGAGAGCAGCCGTGAACTCTGAAAGACTTGTGCTTTTTCCTAGAAACAGAGAGTGTGGTTATAAAGAAAAATAACTCTGATGAAAAAAATAAGTAACATGATAACTTTCACTAGAGAAAAGACAAGCAACATGATAACTTTCACCAGAGGAAAGAAGAACCACGGACATAAGTATACAAAAAGGCTAACCACAGAGCTGAAAAACCGTTAGGCCCAGGTGTCCAAAAAGAGGAACTTGGTATATTAACGGGACATTTACGGGAAAATGAGGGAGAAGCATATGGAAAAGGTGTGACACAGAATCACTCAATTTATGTTAACCAACCCATAGCTTAATATATGAGATAATGAATATGATTAACCAATGAAAGTGTGAAATGTAACATGCACCAACGTGGGCCAGAGCTGCCAGAATCATATAAAAGAAAGCTCCCTGAACCATGGTTTCAGAACTCATCGGAGGTTCTCCATCAGCCTGGCCAGTCTGATGTGTGCTCTATCACTCTGTATGCTGTGTGATTTGTTCCTGTAAGCTATTACTATTTTATTATTAAATTCATATTATTTGAACCAGCATAAGGAGAGTTGAGTGGTCTATCTGTGAAGGCCTAGGGTCTTCAAGTGCCAATTAGCACCAATTAACTCCAATTATAATGAATTATTAACACCAATTTTTATTACTAATTATCCAATCTTCGCTAATCTGACCATCCATCATATCCAACAGACTCCCCACCCCCACCAATCGTGATGTTATTGTTTCATTATGAAGCATATGCTGCAAGGAAGCCATGTTTTTGTTTTTGAGCTGAGACCATGCTTTTCCAGCATGTGCAGCAAATTTTGGATCTGGATTCTGGTTTTGCTTTTTCTTTATGCATAAAGCAAGCTTTCTGTGCATTTTTCAGGGGTAACCATTGTTCTCCGTATATTCGACAATGGGTCAGTCTCATTTATGCAAACACAAAGAAATCCAATGAAACTGCAGTAATATGTCAATCCAACAAACAAAAAGGAAAAGTGATGTACAAAATGCCAAGTCTTTAATCTGAATCAACAAACAGTTTGTATCCAAAAAATACCATTCATTTTCTTACCACAGAAGTCAGACTTATGGTCCTGTAGATCCCTACTTCTTCCTTACTTCCACTTTGTGGAGAGGGACCACATTTGCCCTTATCCAGTCCTCCGATACCACGCCCAACTCTAAAGAAGCATTGAAAGGGTCAGCCAGTGGAGCAACCAGAACTTCCCTAAGCTCCTTCAGCACCCTCGGATGTATACCATCCAGCCCCATCATTTTGTTCACCTTTAGTTTAGTTAGCTCCTTACGAACACAGTCCTCTGAAAATTGTTCAGGGTCTACCACACCTCCAGCCCTATCTGCCTTTGTCTTCTGCGGTCCTGCTCCCAGCACTTCAGCTGTGAATACTGTACAGAAATACTTGTTAAGCAATCCAGCCTTATCTTTATCAGCATCTACATTTTTCTCCCCTTCCCCTTTGAGTCCCACAATGCCACTTTTGCACTTCCTGCTATGACTAATACGTCAAAAAAATGTCTTGTCTCCCCATTTTACCGTGGTGGCTATTTTTTTTTTCTTCAATTTGCATCTTTGCCTTCCTGACTACTTGCTCAGCCTCTCTTAACTTTTCCAGATATTTTTGCCTATCTTCTTCTTTCTGTGATCTTTTGTAGTTCATGAAAACTAGCCTCTTTTTTCTTACCTTCTCAGCTACTACTGTTTACTCATGACCTACTTTGGCATTCACAACAGCATAGTCAGTAAGAGCACAGAAACACCCAGCATATGTGACTTCCTGCTGAATGCTGAAGGGCTCTGATTAACCAACATCAGTGGCTCACAATAGAGAAGCAACAGTCTCTACCACAGACTGTTTCTTTGCTGGCCAGTCTTTGTAACTGCACTGCCATCCTGTGGGGCTTTGCAGTAATGGGGTTAAAGCTGTAACGTAAAATTTAAGCTCCCCAATGCAGTAACCATATAATTTGCAAATAGGCCCAGCACAAAAAAATGTATCCTAACATGGGAGAGCATGCCAGACACAGGTAAACGCAGGTCTGCACTAGTGACAACTAGAGGTCTCACGCGAGAGCTCCAATTAACACTAGCACAAACCCGACTCCCCCAATTCCTATCCCCTTAGATCACCAGGGGATTTATGGGGGTCAGGGGATGAGAAGTATGAGGGGCCCGTGTTGGCCATCAGAAACATTTTTAAGGTGGTAGGGCCGGGGGAATCTCCCTGTGCCACCAGGGATATTGGGCATCTTAAACAAATGGGATTGTGCCCACCTGTTTTGCCAACCCCGATTTATAGCTTATTGAACTTGCTCTGCTACTTAGATTCATTAAAGAACACGGTGGTGTACAATAATCACCGTAAAAAAAAGAAAATAAAATCGATAGGAAATCACCCTGACATAAAAGAACACACTTGACCTGCAACAATCAAGCGGTCAGACCCTGTGCCCAATAAACTACTAGTGCACAGAAAGAGAGGCATTAACAGCAGCGGTAAAATAATGGGCTTCAACAAACATTTCAATCACCTTAACAATCCGCCTTCCCATAATGCTTTAGTAATGCATTCCACAAAGTGAGGCCAGGTACAAGAAAGCTCCATCACAATGGAGGAACACAGAGTCTACATTCATTTGCCAATTGTAACAAATGCCCAGGCAAGTAAGGAGTAGTTAATTGAGCAAGAGGCAGGGGGGAGCTCCTCCAGAAAGTCCCTATAAGTTAGAATCAATACCTTTAAAATATCTTTTAATGAACTGGTAATCTCTATTAGCTAGTAATTAGCTCTTAAGAAAGTGTCTACGAAATCTTTAGAAGGTAACCTACCAATTACAATATTACAAAAAAACCAAACAATTAAACATTACCATAGCCTAACATATAACTCTTAGGGGACCTTAGTGTACATATTCCAACTCCCTTAGCAACTTAACAAAGAATTTATCATTATTAAGAGGCAGGCAGCAGTAGAAAGATAGGGGCTATCTAGTCTTTTGTACCGAGTGTCACATGTTTGATTATCTCCCAGTTAGTGATAGTGTAAGGTTTGGAGGGGTTAGGTTGACGAAAATGCTGACTGCAATGCTAGGCTGACAGATAGGTCTTATGTGTGTGCTCGGTGCAAGGAGCTCATAGCTCTCAAGAGAATGGATCCGATCTCTTGAGGCTAGAGTAGCAGACTTGGAGGAGCTGAGGGAGACAGAGAGATACATAGAGGAGATCTACAGGGAGAGTAGAGAAGTCCCCCCTCCAGTCTGGCAGCCTCTTTGCAGCCTCGGAGGAGGGATCTTCTTAAAGGAGAGAATCACCCTGGTGAAGTAGGAAGCAATCCTGTAGCCAGAATCTGCCCACCAGGGGATGCAATGTCCTCTCACACTGAGGATGTGTCTTCAGGGGCTTCTGTCCTGCAGGGAAGGGTTAGGACAGTCATTATAGTGGGAGATTCAATCATTAGGCATGTAGATTGGTGGACAAGAGGATCACTTGGTTAGAGAATGACACGGTGACAAAATTCATCACCGTCCCCGTCCCTGTGAATAACCGCAGGAAACCATCTTCATGTCATTTTTTAAGGAGAGAGGGTAGAATCAGAGTATGAATGGCCACAACCACTGACCCGCAAGCTTTGCTTTGAAGAATTCTGGTGTAGAAGGACTGAGGTTGAAACAGACACTACAGAATGACAGTCTCTGGTATCCAGAGCAGATATTATGATGTCATAATGCCTCATTCCACCAGTGCCTAAGAGCCAATCACATCAGTGATGTCACAATGGCTTCATTATCCTTGGCTCACATAAGAATCAGAGTATGAATGGCCACAACCATTGACCCGCAAGCTTTGCTTTGAAGAATGCTGGTGTAGAAGGACTGAGGTTGAAAGAGACACTAGAAAATGACATGGGATTATTTCCCGTGGTTATCCACGGGGATGGGAACGGTGATGAATTTTGTCATTCTCTACACTTGGTCACTTGCTTGCCTGGTGTGAATGTATCAGACCTCATGTGTCACCTAGATAAGATTTTACACAGTGCTGGGAAGGACTCTGCTGTCTTGGTACATGTGGGTACTAATGACAAAGGGAATTGTGGTAGGGAGATTCTGGAAACCAAATTTAGCTTCTTAGGTAGGAAATTAAAATCCAGAACCTCGAGGTAGAATTTTCAAAAATGCTCCCTGTTCCATGCTCAGGACCCAAGAGATAGGCAGAGCTCCGGAGTCTCAATTGTGTGGATAATGCGATGGCGCAGGGAGGAGGGTTTTAAATTTCTTAGGAACTGGGTGACATACTGAGGAAGGGGGAGCCAATTCCACAAATATAGGCTGCACCTTAACCAGGGTGGAACCAGGCTTCGGGTGTCAATATTTAAAAAGGAGATAGAGCAGCTTTTAAAGTAGAAACTGGGGGGGGGGGAGGGGTTGAATGAAGGTCGACAATTGCTAAAAAAAAAGCATATTCATTGACGACCTGGAGGCGGGAACAAAATGCGAGGTCATCAAATTCGCAGATGACACCAAACTATTCAGCAAGGTTGAAACCACGGTAGATTGCGAGGATCTCCAAAGGGATCTTACGACACTGGAAGAATGGGCGAAAAAGTGGCAAATGAGCTTCAATGTAGGGAAATGCAAGGTCATGCATATAGGGAGAAGGAATCCGATGTTCACTTACAAAATGGGGGGATCAATGCTAGGTGTCAGTAAGCTGGAAAGAGACCTGGGAGTGATGGTGGACACGACATTGAAGGCGTCGGCACAATGCGCCACAGCCTCGAGGAAAGCAAACCAAATGTTAGGTATCATTAAGAAGGGTATCTCGACCAGAACGAAGGAAGTCATCCTGCCACTGTACCGGGCTATGGTGCGCCCGCATCTGGAATACTGTGTACAGTACTGGTCACCGTACCTCAAAAAGGACATGGCAATGCTTGAGGGAGTCCAGAGAAGAGCAACTAAACTGATTAAGGGTATGGAAAACCTTACATACACTGACAGACTGAAGAAGCTGGGGCTGTTCTCCCTGGAAAAGCGGAGACTCAGAGGAGATATGATAGAGACCTTCAAGATCCTGAGGGGCATCGAAAAGGTTGACAAGGACAGATTTTTCAATTTGAAAGAAACCACAAGAACAAGGGGTCACTCGATGAAATTGAAGGGGGACAGGTTTAAAACAAACGCAAGGAAATTCTTTTTCACACAGAGGGTGGTGGACACATGGAACACCCTTCCGGAGGCCGTGATAAGAAATAGCACAGTACAGGGTTTCAAGGAAGACCTGGACAGGTTCCTGGAGGACAAAGGGATTGAGGGGTACAGATAAGAACAGTGGAAGATTTAGAGATAAGTGTAGAGGTAGGTATAAAATTAGTCAGGGACCGCTGCTCAGGCAATATGCCTGATGGGCCGCCGCGTGAGCGGACCGCTGGGCTGGATGGACCTCTGGTCTGCCCCGGCGGAGGCGACTACTTATGTACTTACTTATGTACTTATAAGGTATGAGGGGTTTTCAATAATTTATCTACCTCATGGTAAATGGTAAAACCAGAGGACATAATTTGAGGTTGAGGGGTGGTAGATTCAAGAGCAATGTTAGGAAATTCTACTTTACGGCGATGGTGGTGGATGCCTGGAATGCGCTCCTGAGAGAGGTGGTGGAAAGGAAAACGGTGACGGAGTTCAAAGAAGCGTGGGATGAACACTGAGGATCTAGAATCAGGAAATAATATTAAATATTGAATTAAGGCCAGTACTGGGCAGACTTGCACAGTCTGTGTCTGTAAATGGCCGTTTGGGAGAGGATGGGCTGGGGAGGGCTTCAATGGCTGGGAGGGTGTAGATGGGCTGGAGTGAGCTTTGACAGAGACTTCAGCAGTAAAAATTCAGTGTTCCCGCTAAGCTGCGTTGGCCTGCGCTCGCGCACAAAATATTACATCGCAGCGCAAAGTTTCTCTTCACAGCGCACACACGCGTCGGTAAGGTAAGGGGACGCATTGGGGGGATTGCACTTCCCCACAATTGCCATGCTTCGGTTCCTCTTCTTCCTTCCTTCCTCCCCCCCCCCCCCCCGCGGGACCCTGCGGCACCATCAACTCTTACTCCCTCTAATGTCGGCCCTGCAGCTCCAGACTTCCTCGCACCTTCTCCCCTCCCCCTTTGGATCGCTATTATTTTAAATGTTATAGCCGCGGAGCTGTATCCATCAGTGGAGATGTCTAACCTCGGCCTGCCCCGGAACTCTTACTGCAACAGTGACTTCCTGTTCCTGCCTAGACGGGCGTCTGCTGCAGTAAGAGTTCCGGGGCAGGCCGAGGTTAGACATCTCCACTGATGGATACAGCTCCGCGGCTATAACATTTAAAATAATAGCGATCCAAAGGGGGAGGGGAGAAGGTGCGAGGAAGTCTGGAGCTGCAGGGCCGACATTAGAGGGAGTAAGAGTTGATGGTGCCGCAGGGTCCCGCGGGGGGGGGGGGGGAGGAAGGAAGGAAGAAGAGGAACCGAAGCATGGCAATTGTGGGGAAGTGCAGAGCTGCAGGGAAGAGTGTTGCGGTACCCAGCTGGAGGGAGAAGGAAGATGAGGGAGGGAATTAAAGGAGATGCCAGGGCTTGGAGCGTAGGAGGAAGGTATGCCAGTCTAAGGGAAAAGGAAGGGGGAGATGTGAGAGCATGGAGGGGGAGCGAAAGATGGAAGAAAAGGAAAGGAGAGAGATGCCAGAGAATCAGGGAAGGGGAGATACCAGACTATGAGGAGAGGTGTGGGAGAGGGAAGGCGAGGAGAGAGATGCCAGACCAATGGGGTGAAAGGAGAGATGGAAGGGGGAGGCATACAGTTTCTGGAAGGGGCATAGAAGGAGAGAAGATGCCATATAGGGGAAGAGAGACGGCAGACAGTGGATGGAAGGAAGAGAGTTACAAGAAGATGAGGAAAGGAGAAACCACAGAAGACAAAGGTAGAAAAAAATTTCTATTTATTTATTGCTTTAGGAGACATGTGTCACTGTTTCTGTGAAGCATTATATGCAGAGTCCAGCTTCTTGCTGGTTCAATTTAACCTTTGTCTATGTATTTTTATTTTATCCCCCCTTTTACAAAACTGTGAAGCGTTTTTAGCACCAGCCTTGGTGGTAGCAGCTCTGATGCTCAGAATTTTATGAGCATCAGAGCTGTTACCTCCGTAGCTAAAATCCACACTACAGTTTTGTAAAAGAGGGAGGGGTTAGTTTGTGATTACATATTCCTTACTAGGCGAAGGTGTTTTCTGTGTTCTGTGTGTTCGAAAGACATGGTTTTCTGTTAGGATTGACGGTGTAGGATTGATCTGTGCTGGTCTGGCTTGTTTAGTTTTACAATGGGTGTATTGATGTACTGCTCACTGCAATATGTAAGATGCTGCCTTTTCCTAGGTACTCATGTGTGACGTGTGGTTTGTTACTAAAAATCATGTTTTTCTTACAGATGGGGGGGGGTGCCAAAAAATGATGGGCCCCGGATGTTACATATGCTAGGTACGCCACTGTATGTAAAGATACCAGAAAGCTGGCGTAGCAAAAACTTCTAAGTTTTGAGTATTTAACCCTCCCACAATCTCACGGGCACTCGTTTCAAGTTTATTGAGATTTTGATTTAAACGCAATATCAAATATTTTCAATGCGTATAACAAAAATAAATTTGGGGAAATAAATAAAACCATTTGAACCAGTGTTCCCGCTAAGCTGCGCTGGCGTGCGCTGGCGCACAAAATATTACATCGCAGCGCACACGTTTCTCGTCACAGCGCACGATCGGAAGAGGCGTACGGCAGATGGCAGGGCGGCGAGAGGAGAATCGGGCGAGTTGGCTCATAACTTGCTGGCGCCCGATATTTTTGGCTCACGGTGAAAAAAGTTTGCTCACAACACCCGCCCGCTTAGAGGGAACACTGGTTGGGACCCAAGCACAGTATCGGGTAGAGCTTTGGATTCTTGCCCAGAAATAGCTAAGAAGGAAAAATTTTAAAAATTTTAATTGAATCAAGTTGGGCAGACTGGATGGACCATTTGGGTCTTTATCTGCTGTCATCTACTATGTTACTATGTCATTAGGAAAGAAAAGAGTTTTCAAAAAAAATTTTTATTTATTTTTCAATATAGTCCCCTGAAAGCTCCATACACTTCATCTACTTTCCCCACAATGTCTTTAACCCCTTTGAAAATAATTCTTCTCTTTGACCTTCAAACCAGGACTTCACAGCATCCTTGACATTTTCATCACTTGAAAACTGCTGTCCATGGAGAGATTTCTTCAAAACCTGGAACAGGAAATAACCCGAGGGAGCCAGATCAGGACTGTAGGGTGGATGGTTCAGCTGCTGAAACCCACATTCTTGGATGGCAGCCTGTGATTGCTGTGTCATATGCACCGGCATATTGTTGTGAAGAAGCAGCAGGTCCGCTATGAGTTTTCCTCATCTTTTCTCCTTGATTGACTCCCGCAAAGTGATCATTGTGTTGGTGTAACTCTCCCCGGTTATGGTTGTCTTGTGTGGCATGAACTCCAGAACAAAAAAGTCCTTCATCATCCCAGAAGACAGTTGCCATGACTTTGACGGCAGATTTTTCTGTCTTGAACTTTTTGGGGGTGGGGGATGACTTGTGCTTCCATTGCATTGACTCCATTTTGGACTCAGGATCTCGTCACCAAAAGATGAAAAAAAAGGTCACTTGGTTTTTACAGAGCATCTCCAATTTCTCCTGACAGCACTGGAGCTTCGTGGCCTTCTGACATGACATCAGCATTCTTGGAACCCATCTTGCACTAACCGTGGACATGCCCAACCTTTCATGAATTATTTTCCAAACTGTACCTGCTGAGATGCCCATTTCTTCAGCTATTTGGGAAACCTTAATTCATCTGTCTGACAAAATTAAATCCTTGACTTTCTTGCACATTTCTGTGGAAGTTGCTTCCACAGGCCATCCAGTGTGAGGGCCATCTTCAAGGGACTCTCTACCCACTTAAATGCTTTCAGAGCTATTGTTAGTAATGTGTAATTTTATTTTTTTTTTAATCCAGCATAGTACTGGAAGACTGTAGAGTGGCCAACGTGACACTGATTTTTAAAGAGCTCCAGAGGTGATCCAGGAAATTATGGACCAGTAAGTCTGATATCAATGCTGGGCAAAATTATAAAGAGCAAAATGACAGAACATAAGCATGAATTCATGAGAGAAAGACAATACGGATTTAGTCAAAGGAAATCTTGCCTCACCAATCTACTGCATTTCTTTGATGGGGTGAATGAACATGTGGATGAAGGTGAGCTGTCAATATTGTTCATTTGGATTTTCAAAAGGCACTTGACAAAGTAATTCATGATAGACACTTGCTGAGTTTAATTTATTGGGGTTCCCAGTACTAAAGGTCTGTGTTTTGTGTGTTTAGAAGTCATTTAAAGTTGTTTTTATGTGTAGTAGTAATGGCAGGAGAGGAGATTAAAGGGAGGAGGCAAGGAAGAGAGAGGATCAAGAGTCCCCTCCTTAATTTCTGCCCTGGGCCCCAGCATGTCTAAAACCGACCTTGGATGGGAAGGAGAGATTGAAAATTGCTACACAGGGAGGGATGGAAAACTGCTGTACAGGGGGGAGAAAGGAGAGAGGAAGAATTGTTGCACATGGGCTGGAGAATAGGGAGATGCAACAAAGAGATAGAAAGAGGTGAGAGGGAGAAATCCTGCATATGGTGGAGGAGAGGGAGACATGCATAGAGAAGAGAGAAGGAGAAATGTTGGACATAGGGTAGAGGAGAGAGAGACATGCATGGAGAAGAGAGAAGGAGAAATGTTGGACATAGGGTGGAGGGCAGGGAGACATGCATAGAGAAGAGAGAAGGAGAAATGTTGGACATAGGGTGGAAGAGAGGGAGACATGCATGGAGAAGCGAGAAGGAGAAATGTTGGACATAGGGTAGAGGAGAGAGAGACATGCATGGAGAAGAGAGAAGGAGAAATGTTGGACATAGGGTGGAGGGCAGGGAGACATGCATGGAGAAGAGAGAAGGAGAAATGTTGGACATAGGGTGGAGGAGAGGGAGACATGCATAGAGAAGAGAGAAGGAGAAATGTTGGACATAGGGTGGAAGAGAGGGAGACATGCATGGAGAAGCGAGAAGGAGAAATGTTGGACATAGGGTAGAGGAGAGAGAGACATGCATGGAGAAGAGAGAAGGAGAAATGTTGGACATAGGGTGGAGGGCAGGGAGAGATGCATGGAGAAGAGAGAAGGAGAAATGTTGGACATAGGGTGGAGGGCAGGGAGAGATGCATGTAGAAGAGAGAAGGCGAAATGCCACTGCAGATGACTTTATTCTTTCTTGGCCTTGAGGGCAGAGGGATCTCCACCAACCATGTTGCTCTACTCAGCTTGCTGTACTATGAGCTCGTTTGCTACCCTTCAAGTTTCAAGTTTATTATAAATTTGATTGATCACTTATTCAAAATTCTAAGCGATGAACATCTCAGTAAAATTACAAAATTAAGAGGGCAACAAAACAAACAGAGAACTAAACCTTACAAAATATATTGAAAAATAACTTTACAAACATAATAAAACACGAGGAAAGGATGGGAAAAGAAATACAAATTAATTGATAAAAGAGAAGACAATTATGGTAAAAAAACAATAGGAAGGAAAAGAACAATAAATCTCAGAGAAGTTATGGGATTGAAATGAAACTCCTAGTTAGGCTTTCTAATTTTTAAATGCATCTTTAAAAAGAAAGCTTTTTAGTTTGCTCTTAAATTTATCCAAATTTTTTTTTTCCCTTAAGTACATAGGGAGGGAATTCCATGTTTGAGGAGCTGTAACGGAAAAGATGAAATTCCGCCGTGTGTTAATTTCTGACACCCAGCTTTTCATTTTCAAAAGAGAAAAACATCTCAAAATTAGTAAAAGGTCTAAGTTGTAATGCCGAATTGGGACGTTTTACTCTGCAGGTCTTAATCGCAAGAGGGCATGTTTGGGGAGGACGTGGGTGGGTTCAAAATCTGGCCATTTCTCAGTTATAATGGAACAGAAAAAAAGGTCTTGTACACCTGATTATTCCTTGTTCTCTTTGGCTGCCATAAAGACTTGACATCACATTAAAAGCATCTTTCATAACAAAAAAACAAAAAAAAAAAGGTCTAGGGCATAAAAGAAGCTTGTTTTTATCTAGACCTGTTTCAGTCACAACTAAATCAGAAAAAGACGCCCTAACTGACCTGCTCACCCCTGGAGGGATTAAGGCATGACAAAGATGTCTTAAGATGTGACAGTAGATACCAGGCTCTGACATCTCCAGATTTTATTTTACTTACATTGCTTGATATACCGCAATGTGTCCACATGGTGGCACCTATGCAGTATTACAACAGATAAAATCAGCAGGACCCGCAGAGCAATAGAAGACAGCACTAGAGGAAAGGGGTTCAAGAAAAACTAGAAAAGGAAGGATTATGAAAGGGCGACAACAGGAGAAAGATCATATTAAGAAGAGAGAGAGGTGAAGTAATTCCTAAGAAATCAGCAAGCCTAGTATTCCGTGCATAGCAACATTGAAACATGACGGCAGATAAAGGCCAAATGGCCCATCTAGTCTGTCCATCCGCAGTAAACATTATCTCTTCTTCTCCCTATTGGCTAAGGCTCTTAACATTTGCATCTCCTCTTCCTATAGGCTAAGGCTCTTTACACCTGCATTGTGAGATCATACAACTTTATGGTTAAAGAAACATAGATTCGTGATGGCAGATAAAAGCCAAATGACCCATCTAGTCTGCTCATCCGCAGTAACCATTATCTCTTTCTCTCTCCGAGAGATCCCACATACCTATCCCAGGCCCTTTTGAATTCAGACACAGTCTCTGTCTCCACCACCTCTTCTGGGAAACTATTCTACTACCACCCTTTCTGTAAAAAAGTATTTCCTCAGATTACTCCAGAGCCTATCACCTCTTAACTTCATCCTTTGCCCTCTCATTGCAGAGTTTCCTTTCAAATGAAAGAGACTCAACTCATGCGCCTTTTCATCACGTAGGTATTTAACGTTTTTATCATATCTCCCCTCTCCTACCTTTCCTCCAAAGCATACAGATTGAGATCTTTAAGTCTGACCCCATACACCTTATCACGAAGACCCCACACCATTCAGATTCAGTTTCAACTTTATCTCTTGAGTGAAATGGTGTGATGGCCGTGCTAGTCCACTTTCCAGGGTAATATAAAGAAATAAAACAAAAAAACAAAGGAAAGAACATAAGAACATAAGAATTGCCACTGCTGGGTCAGACCAGTGGTCCATTGTGCCCAGCAGTCCGCTCACCCGGCGTCCCTTTGGTCAAAGACCAGTGTCCTAACTGAGACTAGCTTTACCTGCGTATGTTCTGGTTGACCAGGAACTTATCTAACTTTATCTTGAATCCCTGGAGGGTGTATCCCCCTGTAACAACCTCAGGAAGAGTGTTCCAGTTGTCTACCACTCTCTGGGTAAAAAAGAACTTCTTTGCATTTGTACGGAATCTATCCCCTTTTAACTTTAGAGCATGCCCTCTCGTTCTCTCTACCTTGGAGTAGGGTGAACATCTTGTCTTTCTCTACTAAGTCTATTCCCTTCATTATCTTGAATGTTTCGATCATGTCCCCTCTCAGTCTCCTCTTTTCAAGGGAGAAGAGGCCCAGTTTCTCTAATCTCTCACTATACGACAACTCCTCCAGCCCCTTAACTATTTTAGTCTCTCTTCTCTGGACTCTTTCGAGTAGTACCGTGTCCTTCTTCATGTACAGCGACCAGTGCTGGACGCAGTATTCCAGGTGAGGGCGTACCATGGCCTGGTACAGCGGCATGATAACCTTCTCTGATCTGTTCCTGATCCCCTTCTTTATCATTCCTAGCATTCTGTTCGCCCTTTTCGCTGCCGCCACACATTGCGCAGACGGCTTCATTGTATTGGACTAACTCAATGCATTTTATGATGAGCTTTCAAAGACAACCCTTCTTCAGATCAAATAAAAGCAAATGTTGACATATAATAGTATATAGAAGGAAAACATCAAAGCATTTTCAGGGCTAGGAAGAGGGAGAGGTGGGTGTGTGGGCAGGCGACAGAAAGGTGGCAGAGTAGTCTTAAATGTCTTTGCAGTGGGAAAGGAAGCCCAGATCTCTGTTAAGTCCTGTCAGGTAGGTGTCAAAATACCTTATTTTGATTTCAAAGGTTTCACGTTCTTGGATTGTTTTAAAGTTCTAGTATTCTCACCATAAAATCATTGACGCAGTGGTCAGTTTTTCCAAAGTGTTGTCCGACAGATGTGACATCTTGGTTGGTATTGCAATTTTTAATATATCTATGTAGGTTGATTCTGGTCTTTAGCATTTGGCTTGCTTTTATCAATTTAGGCATCCACAGGAAAAATTACATAAAACATTGTAATTGTCAATGGTCTCTTGCATTGCATGAGCAGAGTCTTTTCCAGGATCTAGCAAATAATTAATTCTAGCATACAATTCAAAACACTCCCCCCTCCCCCCCTCCCCACTCTCCTTCCCCCCCCCCCCCATTTTACGAAACTGCGATAGCAGTTTCTAGCGCAGGAAGCCACGCTGAATGGCCCACACTGCTCCTGACGCTCATAGGAACTCAATGAGCATCGGGCGCAGCGTGGACCATTCAGCGCTGATCCCCGCGCTAAAAACTGCTATCGCAGTTTTGCAAAAGGAGGCCTAACTCTAGTTCATCAGGTCCTGTATCATCAGCAACCTGAATATTTACATTCTTAAATAATTTCTTACTCTCCGAGCAGAATGTTGAGATCAATGCAGGATTTTAAGCTGATCCTCCCTTCAGCAAAGAGGGCCAAATGGGAATCTACAAGAAATAAAGCCTTTTATTTCATTGGTCCCCAATTATGGAATCATCTACCACAGGATATTAGATTAGAAGTAACCACAAAGGCATTCAAAACTAGGCTTAAGACCTTCTACTTTAAGGAGTCATTTGGAACTGACATATCCTTAGCATTTTTTTTGCTACTTCAGCTTGTCTGCGGTGTTTTTTGCTCACATGTTTAAAGACAATAGACAGTTTTCAGTCCAATTCTTTATATGTGAGTTTGCAAACCATTGGACCCCTGAGGAAAGCGTGTTCGCCGAAACACGGACCGTGTAGGGTCCAGTTGGATTTGTACCACTGTATTTTTTATCAGTGTACTTTTCTAATTGAATTTTCATGTTTTTATATGTCAGTGTATAATAAATTATCTCCAGAACATCTGTATCACAGTTTTTTTTTCATTTTATCAGATATTTCCCATATTGATTGAACTAAATTCAGCGGCATGACTCTTGGGGAATCTGATGGATAGTGGACATTTGGATCAGTATAGAAACCTTTTTTTTTAACTCTTGTAACATTATGCTATATGTATCCTATTTTTTTTTTTTTTTTTTTTTAGTAATTCAGATACAGTAATGTCTCAGCTTGCTCCAAAGAGCTTACATGTGTGAAGCGTGTCTGAGGCAAAGAGAGAGAACATCACTTCTGAAAGTTTAGAAGGAGTGCCAAAAGGAAGCCGAGTGTAATAAACTGGTTTTCCTAGTTCTCAGAATCCAGATTCTCTTCCGATGGGAATAATTCGTTGAATGGCTGTTGACCATTTAAAGCCTTTAGGCGGAGACTGAAAACCCGGGGGAAGGGTGGACTTTAACGCCCTACCAACTCGACAACACCGCTATAAAGACTATTGCCAGGGGGAAAAAAAGATCAATCCTTCCCATCGCCCAACGTCAGGTATAAAATCAGTTCCTGCAACACCTCCTTCCCCTCCCCCTGCCAATTAAAATATCAAATTACCCGCCGAATGACACAAACAGAAGCCGCAGCAAAACAACCCCCGGGCGCCTAAGTGTGGCGGGCTTCTCCTCCCCTAATAATACATTACAACTTACAAACTGGATTCGCCGATTTTCGTAGTTGTATTTTTCAATTTGATTCTGTCCGATGGTGAAAGAAAACCCGAGGATCACGTAAAATACCTCTCTCCGTATCACTAGGTGCGTCTTAGGGGGGGGGGGCTTGAAATAGACGGCTAATGTGCGTGTAATTTGCGTAGCACCAAAGCGCCGAGCCCGGACTGAAGTCCACTCCTGCACTAGTTATCTGTTAACCAAAACTGGACATGCCCGTGCTTGCCAGTGTTATTGCACAAACGCCTATTGTTTAATTCCTCTCCAGCAGTTAATATTACAGAAGGGCAAGCTCACCGGCCTGAAGGATATGGTATGGTAATAACGTCTTTATTTGCCCTAAAAAAGTGTCAGTCTGTCAGGTCGAGGTGTGCAGGATTTCCGACGAGAAACGTCCTGCGCTGCTTATTATCACACCAAGAGATCACAGATGAGTGCCTCTACTTTTTGCTTTATTTATTTCTAAGGTGGACTAACAGAGCAACCGCACTGTATCACTAGCACTTATTTCTTTAAATGTACACAGCCCTGGACAAATAACACACAAATGGATGTGGCTGTCTAAAAAAAACAAGACACAACACGCATGCAAGACATGTATTTATTATAAAAGAAAATAACAAAACAAAACACGGTTTAAAAAAAAAAAAAAAAAAAAAAGTCAATAAGGATTTGGGGTTTCTTTTCCTACATTCAGTTTGAAAAGATGAAAGGAATGAGTCCGGAAACTGAGCACGCGAGGCTATGGATAGAGTTAGGCGACGAGATAGGCTGGGACTTCACTGGACAAAAGACGGACTGGATCGCTGAACCCTGGGACTGGATGGCTATCCACCAGGCTGCCTGGAATGGGGACGTGCGCTTGGTGAAACAGCTGCTGCAGCAAGGGGAAGCCGTGGACAGCAGGCAAGCCCCTTCCTTCCCCCTCCCCCAAACCCTATGCCCTTTCTTTAGCTCTGTTTCCAACCAGCTTCTTCTGTTTCACTTTTATTTGCTCCTTGGCTTTAATCACTTTATAGTTTTGAGGAAAGACCTGTTGATCTTGGATAATTTTATGCAATAAATTGGGTCAACATCAAAACAATTTAGCTGGCTAGTTAAATTGCTTGTGTGAGCCTATCTGATGAAATTCAGTGGCACTTAACTGTTAGCGATAATAGCCAGATATTTTGTGGGTATACTAGGGGCAGAGTTGGCAATGATGTGGTTAAGGGCGATATTTAGCATTTAACCACTTATGTAGTCAAATCAAACTGCATGAAAGTAGATCCTATCTTTATGTGGTGATGCTTATGTGCTTAAGTCTGAAAATCACATTTTAATTGCATATGAGATAGCTGGTTGCATAAACCCAGATACTTACGGTAATTCTATTCCATTTAGGGGTGGGCAATGATTAAAAATTTTAATCACAATTAATTCTGTGATTAAAAATTTTAATCACACGACTGATCGTGATGCGAAGGCAAAATAGGAAGTTGTGGCAGGGAGGGGCAGAACACTTCATCTACTACTACTATTTATCACAGGGATCTCAAAGTCCCTCCTTGAGGGCCGCAATCCAGTCGGGTTTTCAGGATTTCCCCAATGAATATGCATTGAAAGCAGCGCATGCACATAGATCTCATGCATATTCATTGGGGAAATCCTGAAAACCCGACTGGATTGCGGCCCTCAAGGAGGGACTTTGAGACCCCTGATTTATCACATATAGCGCTGAAAGATGTACACAGTGCTGTACCTTTTGACATTTAATAGATGATCCCTGCTCAGAAGAGCTTACAATCTAACTTGGATGGACAGACAGACATGACATAAAGGGTTAAGGATGCAGAACCTAAGGTGAGAAGAGTTAGGAGTTGAAAGCAGTTGGGGGAGGGGGGGGAAGGCTTTTGAGTCGGCTGCAGATAGCGGGTGGGAATTGTGGCCTTTTCTGGTGACTCTATGAAGAGCTATTAAAGAGTAAAGGGAGGTAGGAGAAGAGATGCTGGACTGCAGGATAGGCAAGGGGAGAGAAAGCAATGCTGGACCATAGAGGGGAGTTGAAAATTTAGATCAGAGTTAAAAAATTTAATCAGGGTTAAAATTTTAACAAAGTAATCGAGTTAATAGCGCACTAAGGCCCAGATTCTATAAATGATGCCTAAAGTTAGGATCAGCATGCCTAGCCGATCTAGATGCTTAACTTAATTTTCTTAATTGGCTTAATCAGTGCACCATTAAAAACAATTTAAGAAAATTAATTAGCTAGTAGGCGCCTACCACTTCGAGGTGCCTCAGCAAGTAGGCGTGGTTAGGGGGTAGATTTAGAGTGTAGTTTGACTTAGGCGCACTCATTTACGTCAAGAAAACCCCGGCCTAAATGACAGTGTGCCTAAGGATTCAACATCTACTGGCATTTAAGACTGCTAAATGGTGCCTAATGGATGACTGATAATCGCACTCAATGGTAACTAGAAGCTAGGTAACGCTTGCTCCTCCATGTATTCTCATTTCGTCGACAATGGCCAACGTTTCATGACTCAACAAATCACTGCATCAGGGCTCTACATCAGTGAAGACAAAAATTAAAGAAAAAGACTTTCAAGACATATTTTTCCAAAGGTACCGTTCACTACCCGAAGTGTTAAGATGCTTAGACTTCGGGAAGTGAATGGTACCTTTGGTAAGGCTCTGTAGCTAGAGCATAAGTTCGCCCACCAGAAAGGAAAGTTAAGTCGATCATAGTTCTTCCAATTGCGTGTTATCATCTGCATGGCTATTCCCATCATAGTTAAGAAATGCCAGCATTTATAACGATCCATAGGGGGTTTAACATGTAATAGTGTTTCACGTATTATGACTTCATAAGTCAATGGGATTGATGACTCAAGCTCCAGTCAGAGCCTTAGGCCCCTCCTTAGTGCATCCCAGGATGCACCAGGAACAGGAAGGCCTGCCATTTTGAAGAAGCAGGTCTACCGGCCAGAGGGATTAAGCATCTCACTCGCCAGCCTTTGTCTTAAAGGTTGGGGGGAGGCGAGGGGAGGAAGTGGGCATCCCTCCTGCTGTTCTACAATTTAAAGGTTCGGGGGTTGTCAGGGGAGCGGGGGATACCGGCATCGTGGACGGCATCAAACGGCCCTGGGAGGGATCAATGAAAGGGAGGAAATGGGGGGTCTTCTTTCTCTTTATTATTATTATTAATTGGGGGGGGGGGGGGGAACGGTCTCTGAGCTGTCAAGCCTTGCTTTCTTGTCAGTTCCTGAGCCAATCATCACTCAGGAGCACTGACCAGAAAGTAAGACTTTGACAGCTCAGAGCCTCCAAGAAAATGTGTCACAACTAGGTTAGGGAATCACCCAGCAATGATAGAGAATCACCCGGAATGCTCATTTATATATTAATGAGCCTATTTTACTACCATTTTAATATTAGCAACCTCGGAGACTGCTAGGAAGCTTGGAAAAGACCACGATGAGCTATTCTGATAACCGGCTGGTAAAATACTGGTGCAGTAAACCAGCTGGAACTGGTTTATCGACCATCGTTAAGGGCATGGTAAATTTTGAGAATCCGGCCCTGAGTTACACATGTATCAGACCCTGTTCTATAACTGGGCGCCTAACTTTTAGCACCCAATATAGAATTAGGGGGCTGGAGTCTTAGGGTATAATCTCACCCCACCACCTACTGTGTGATCTTCAGCAGACCTGTAGGTGTTTAAAGTCAGATTTTAATCTATCAGGGATTGACTGGAGGGGTGGAATCGTGTGATTTAGTGGTATAAAGTGCAAATGTTGAATATCATCAGTGGTGATTTTCTGCCACATCATGCCAAGTTGCCAGCCTGGAGCCTTTGTGGATTTGCATCCTTTTCTTATTGTGGTGGGCATCACACCTATTTTGCAGGAGTTACATTGGCTTCCGATTACCGTACGCATTGAATTCAAAATTCTTTGCATCATTTTCAGATTGCCGCAGGACGACGCGCCTGCACCTTTTGCGGGCGTTGTTACATGCTCGTCGGCCAACACGAGTTTTACGATCGGCGGATGAGTTTTGTCTTCATGTCCCGCCTCTCGGTCTGGTTAAGCTATCAGGGATCTGGAAGACTGTGTTGACAGTTCAGGGGGGCCATTTGCTGGAACCTTTTGCCACTGGAATTGAGACAAATGCTCGGTGTTTTGCAATTTAGGAAAATGTTGAAAACTGTGCCATTTGAGCGTTTCTATGCTGGATTGGTGAAGAGTCCTACTCTGTGATACATGATTTTTGTTAGATGGGGTCGTTCTGTTATTGTTTTTTTAAAAAATTCAAACAGTTTTATTAATGACAACCATTAAAAAGAATGCCTAATATCCATAGTACTGCAGCCAACCTTGGCAACAGAACAAGATACAAGAAATGCGAGTCATCAAACATTTCTCATCAGTAATAGAAACCACTTTCCCACCCTCCCTCACCCTGAAAGTGTAGTTACTTACCTGTAACGTAGGTTCTCCGTGGACAGGATAGTCAGCCGAAAACCCCAATCTGCTGATTGCAGAGGCTGGCTTTACGCGGCAGCATGCAAAAACTCCGGGGGAGATCTATCAGTCTGGAGGGCGAAAACCCCGATCTGCTGACCGCAGAGGCTGGCTTTATGCGGCAGCATGCAGTGACTCCTGGAGAGATCTCTCGGTCTGGTGAGACTCCTATTGGCTGCCCTGCAGAGGCTGGCTGTAAGCGGCAACATGCAGGGACTCCGGGAGATATTTCTCTCTCGGGCCGAGTGCAGGCGGGGGGATTAGCTGAGCCAGGGCATCCTGGAGGCTCCTTGCCGCTGTAGCTTGTGGATCCCCCACTGCTGCATTCCGATGAGGATGGCTGCTGGAGGAAGATTCTCGGGCCTCACTTCTCTTCATGAAGTCTCTCAGTGCCCTCTTCCTTAGCTTGCGTGCACATGGTGACATGTGCGCACAATGCAAGCAACACGGAAACCTCAAGCGCCGGATCCAATCAGTGGGCGCACAATTCATGAGGATCCAGTGTATTCATCCTTTTCCTGCATCCCAGTCGTTTCTTTAGATGATTCAGGCATCTTCAAGGTGATGAGTAGAAAAGTTGTAATGGAGAGCTGTAGAAAATCCGACCGATGGGAACGGGTGGAAACTAAAGACTGGGGATTAGGGGGAAGCAGGGGGAAATGGGTAGGGCTCGGGCATGCCCAGTGGGGCCTGGGCACTGCACGTGCTCAGAGAGAGAGGGAAAAAAAAATCTCTCTGAGCTATTGGAGAGCTTATCCGCAAATTGGGAGCTGTTGGGACAACACCCATATGTGGCTGACTCATCCTGCTTGTCCTAGGAGAACTCTTGTACTGGCACCAGGTAGAAATGTTATCTAGTTACTAATGTCACAAAATCTGGGGACACGGTTTCTTAGCATCCCTGAACCATACCCAAGCCAGTACAACCTTAAGTACTGTGCTGTACCCCAATAAGCACAGATACGACTATTTAGCCTACATAGGCTTTTTACAAAGGTGCACTAAGGGTTTTAGCGCGCGCTAAACACTAACGCGTCCATACACACTCTTTCCCTGCCTCCATCCCCTGTACCTCTTTAAACCTTTGCCCATGCAAGCATCTTCTCTTTTCTTTCTTCCCTAACCTACTATGTTATCCTTCAGTGTTGCCTTTCTCTAGAATTTTGTAGTTCTACCCTCTTTTCTCTTGTTTCTGTAAGTCGGTCCGCAGAATTTGTCCTTGTACATATAATTATGTGTTTTTGTTACCCTGATTTTAATATATGTAATTCACTTTGAAATTAATATTACAAGCGTTTGCATCAAATTTTAATAAACATAAAAGACACGAAACATGAGTTGGCTTACCCTCTGACGTCACTTCCTGGCCCTATGACCCGGAAGTGATTTCACAGGGGAGTCAGGCTGGTGCGAGCAGCAGGCTGGAGAATTTGCTCGTGCTGGTGAAGATTTAAATAGGTATGGGGGTGGGGGAAGGGAGGTCACGAGTGTGGCATGGGGGACAGAGAGATGCCAGTGCCCCCATCATGATGGCGCCCAGGTCAGGCCACCCTTCCGGCCCCTCCCCCTTATTTTGCCACTGCATTAGAGCACTGTACTGTCAGCACCTAAGTCAATATTGAAGGCCTCTTTAAACGAAAAGGTCATTAAACACAAGATTTGTAAACGTAAAAAAATTTACCTAAACTGAACTTGACTCTTAGCTCAGCCTCAGTTGTTTCGGGTTCATAGACAACAACGCGGAAGACAAAGGCGCGTGCCGACAACTGAGCGCAAGACGGAGGCGCGCGCCGAAGAAAATTACTGTTTTTAGGGGCTCCGACGGGGGGTTTTGTTGGGGAGCACCCCTAGTTTACTTAATACAAATCGCGCCGGTGTTGTGGGGGGTTTGGAGGGTTGTAACCCCCCACATTTTACTGTAAACTTAACTTTTTCCCTAAAAACAGGGAAAAAGTGAAGTTTTCAGTAAAATGTGGGGGGTTACAACCCCCCAAACCCCCCCACAACGCGACGTGATCTGTATTAAGTAAAGTGTGTGGGGGGTTCCCCGCCATGCCCTCCCCCCCCGTCGGAGCCCTAAAAACAGTAATTTTCTTCGGCGCTCGCCTCCGTGGTGCGCTCAATTGTCTGCTCGCGCCTTTGTCCAGGCGCGATTTTGACCTGACACCCTTGTTTGGTGCACACACTTTTGTTTGCTGTCTGAAAAATCAAGACTTTGTAACATATAATCATGCTTTTCTCTCCGTGTTTCTGACACTAAATTTTCAGGGATGCCAACGAGTGGACCCCTCTCCACTGGGCTGCATTCAGAGGTCACATTGCACTGGTTAAGCTTCTGGTTCAACGTGGGGCACCGGTGAACATATTGGATAAGTACAGCTGCACACCTCTTCATCGAGCAGCCTGGAGCGGACACACCCAAGTAGTTGAGTTTCTCCTGCATCGAGGGGCCCTGGCGACAGCTGTCACTAAGGAAGGACTTAGCCCTCTTCACTACGCTGCCACCAATGGACACATACTGAGCGTACAGATCTTGATGAAGTGGGGTGCAGGGTTGGACACCTGCTGTGACAATAATGGGTGGAGCCCTCTGCACTGGGCCACCATCAGCAACCAGCTCCATGTTATGGACCTGCTGATTCACCAGGGTGTGTGCCCTGATCTCGGCTGTGGTGGGAACATGACTTCACTACACGTGGCGGCAGAGATCGGAAAGACAGAAGTGGCCCAGTTCTTACTCGCAAAAGGGGCCTGTATAAACAGGAAAGATGGAATTGGAAGAACCGCGCTTGCAATTGCAGCTAGCGCCGGAAATGAAGAGGTGCGGCGCGTGCACATGGTTCTGAATGTTGTACGGCAGGGGTGTCAAAGTCCCTCCTCGAGGGCTGCAATCCAGTTGGATTTTCAGGATTTCCCCAATGAATATGTATAAGATCTATTAGCATACAATAAAAGCAGTGCATGCAAATAGATCTCATGTATATTCATTGGGGAAATCCTGAAAACCCAACTAGATTGCGGCCCTCGAGGAAGGACTTTGACACCCTTCTTGTAAGGCAACATATATAGACGTTCTTCCTCCCTTGTGTGTCCCATTTTCAGTTCCGTGCACATAGGAAGTAATGTGACAAACCTTTCCTGCACGTAAGCCCCCCCCAGGTGCCCTAAACTGTGCGCCTAAGTTGTTTTGAGTAATGCGCTGATAACTAGCCATTACTGCAGTTAATTGGCTCCAGTTAGGATTTGCGCGCACATCTTGCTAAGTGCCATTCTTTAAAGATCCGTGCGTAAATCTTTTAGGCTCTGATTCTATAAACAGAGCCTAAAACATTGGTACCGAGGAATGCACCACATGCCGTATGTCAATCATGAGTTAGGTGCAATTTATAGAATCACGCCTAGCGGTACCCAAATTGGATTTAGGCGCCGGTAGGCATCAAAACCTTAGGCGCCATGGTTTTCTTGGCCTAAATACCAGTGCCTATGTCCACTTTAGGTGTCTACATATAGAACATCCCCACGATCTGCCCTTAACCACACCCACTTTCTGGTGGGCGCCTTGGTTTCCGTGCGTAGCTGAATGTGGTGGGCGCCTGCTGAGTTAGGTGCCTAGAAAGCAACTAATTTTAATTTAAGCCAATTAAGCTTTTTACTGGTGCTGTTTACGCTTTTTAAATAATTAACACCCCCTTTTACAAAACCATAATAGTGGTTTGTGGCGCAGGCTGGCACGCTGAATGCTCTGCAGTGCTCCCGACGCTCCGTTGGGAGCAGCACAGAGCATTCAACGCACCAGCCTGCACTAAAGCCCACTATTATAGTTTTGTAAAAGGGGGAGGCGGTAAGTTAGGCACCTAGATAGACTAGGCATGTAGATCTAAGCACTTAACTTTAGGCGTCCTAGAGGGCTGCAAATCAGTCAGGCTTTCAGGATCTCCACAATAAATATGCATGAGATCTATTTGCATAGAACGGAGAGAGGGCATGCAAACAGATCGCATGTGTATTGTTTGGGGAAATCCTGAAAACCCAACTAGGTTATGGCCCTAAAGGACCGAGAATGCCCACCCAAGGACTAAGTCAGTGTATCGCAAACTGTGTGCCGCGAGACACCAGTGAGGAGAGGCGCCGGCTGACTGCTTACAGGATGTACTTCTCGCAGCGAGAGGCACGTCCTGTAGGCAGGCAGCCAGCGCCTCTACCTCTTGCAGCACCCCCTCCCCCCACCGGTGTAATAATTGCAGGCTCGGGGCCCCATCTGGAGGGCCTATGCGCATGACATCATCACGTCGACATCCGTGCATTTCCAAATACCTTCCAGCCGTGGCCCGAGTTTAGTGTGCAGCAGCTGCAAAAAAGTTTGCAGTGTCTATATTCTATATTTCTCTGCAAGTACAAGTTATTATTTTCTTCTTTCCTTTTCACAGATTGCCCGAATGCTGCTGCACATGAAGGCTGATGTATCTCTAGCAGATAACCACAGCTGTACTGCCCTGCATCGAGCAGCAGCAGCTGGTCACGTGACAATAGTGCAAGCACTGGTGGAGGCAGGGGTCTGTGTTGACTCCGTAGATGATACCAACCTGACTGCACTTCACAGAGCCATGAGAAATGGGCATGAGGATGTCACAAATTATCTCCTAGACCATGGGGCCAACATTGAAACCTTGGAGTGGTTAAAAAAAGCTCCCCTTCAGCTGGCTATGGAAGAGGGTCACGTCCATTTTGAGTCATTACTGCAATAGGGAGCAGCCCGCCCTGAATGCCTGTATGACTGCGAAATAGTCAAAGAATTAGCCTCCAGAGCGACAGTTAAAGAAAGGAAGAGTTCATTGCATGCCACAAACTGGATTCTATTACTGTAAAAATCTAAACTCCCTACCAGAGCATGGTGTGCTGACAGAACTGTAGGAACACCTAAGCTACAGTGCGGATATTGAGAGGTGATCATGCCAAAATTAGAGCTCTCTAAATGTTAGTTTACCCCACTAACATGTGCTCTTCTGTAATCCGTGATAATGAACAATGCCTCTCGGAGCAGATTAAGGAGCCCTTTTACTGTAAGGCAGTAAAATTAGCAATTGCTGGGGTCCTTTTACCAAGGTGTGCTAATGGGTTTAGCGCGTACTAAATGCTAAGAAGCCCACGGGCATATAATGGGCTTCTGAGCAGTTGGCATGTGCTAAGTGTTAAGGTGCACTAAATCCGTTAGTGCACCTTAGAAAAAACATAGTAAATGCTGGCAGATATCTGTGTGGTCCATCCAGTCTGCCCAACAGTCACATTCTGAGCGTTGGCTGCAAAAAGTAGTGCTTGTAAATGGCAAAGCCTCTCGTAACTGTTGAGGGCATATCCAGCATCTTCCCATGCAGTTAGTAATACATGGCAAGTACATTGTCTCTTTTTTAACTGCATTGCAGTTAACATGGTTGTACCTATTTGGCAGTAAGTGATGTGCATTATCTGCCATGATAACAATTTACCTGCAGTAAGTATCATATGTTAATTGCAAGGTGCAGTCCCTGCCCCTTTGCAAGTGAGAATCTGCACACGTTTAAACAATACAACTGTATTAGATAGCATATCCAGATACTAGGGATTTATCTCTTAGTAATTAGAATTCAACGATGAAAGACAAATGGTTCACTGATTTTGGTATATATGATTAGATTATATTATCATATTCGCTATTAGTTTTGCTACAGAAATAAAGGAGTGTTCTCTTTTTTATGTACAAATTCCCTCTTAAGAATGATTGAAAATGACATTTCAGAAAAATTGAGGAATCTCCCCCACCCCACCCTTTTATTAAGCTGCAGTAGAGGTTTCTACCAAGGCCCGCTGTGCTAAATGCTCCGACGCTCAGAGTAAGGGAGGGGGGGGGGGAGTAATAGAGGTTGTTACTAAGCTATAATAAGGGGGGCAGTTTTACTGCAGCAGTATTTACCATATGAATCACTTTACCAGCAGTACAATGACTGCTGCGGTACATTGACATTTGGGTTCCAGAAGCTCCTGGCCACAGCAATGCAAAGACAGTGGGCAGAAAGTTGAGCATCCGAACTTTGAAAGGGTCAGTAGTTAATAAAGAAAAAAAAACCCCAACTACCACTCTCCAATCCCTCACCATCACCATATATCCTCCAATCGCCTCTCTACTCTAGTTCCAAGATCCTCTCCCCACCCTCCCAATACATACTGGGGGGGGGGGTGTTCTTGGCGGCTAGTAGAGGGCTAGATGACACCTGGAATCAAAATAGCGCCAGCTCCCTAACACTAGTCTCAGAGTAGCCTAAATAGTGGCCTAACCTCTTGGCAGTATTACCTCAAGATTACTGCTAAGTGGGTGCTTTGAAAAGAGGCTGCCTTCACCCAATCCCTAGGTCTTCCCTCTGCCGTGTCCTGCCTCCTGTGATGTAATTTCCTGTGGGAAGACCGAGGGCCTGGGCAGAGGCAGCCTATCTTCAGGCTGCTGCTGCTACTGGCAATTCTCACAGTTTACAGCAGTATATCACAAACTGTCTGCCGTGAGATGCCGGCGAGGAGGAAAATCACCGGCTGACTGCTTACAGGACGTGCCTCTTGCGGAGAGGCACATCCTTTATTCAGCTGGTGTCAATGCCTCTCCTCTCTGCACCCCCCCCCCATGGCAGTAATAAGGGGCTCAGAGCCGCGGCGTGCATGCGTGTGATGTCATCACATCGACATTCGTGCATTTCTGGATGCCCTCCAGCCAGGGCCCCAAGTTTAGTGTGCCACAGCTTCAAAACGTTTGCCGCGCACTGGTTTACAGAAATGAGAAGAGTGAGAGAGAGAAAGGAGTGATGCTGCACCCATGAAGAGAGTGTGTGTGGGGGGGGGGAGAGAGAATCTGCAAATCCTTTAACAGAGATTTGGCTAACCGTAGATTGCAACCTCTGTTCTAGAACCCACTTCGATCCAAATTTTAATACACTCATTAATCATCTCACACATAGACTATTGTAACTCTCTTTACCATGGCATAACTCAAAAAGAAACCCATAGATTACAACTAATCCAAAATACTGCGATCAAACTTATCTATAAGGCCATCAAATATGATCATGTTACCCCGCTTCTTCAAGAGTTACACTAGCTACCAGTCTCTCACAGACCAACATATAAAATCCTTCTTCTAACCTTTAAAATTAAGACCTCTCACTTCCCTGCTTTCTTAGACAAATATCTCATTCCACATACCCCTCCTAGGGCCCTTAGATCTACGAATCAGAACTTACCTACAGTACTCTCAATCAAGGATCTATACTACTGTATACTAGAAATTCCATTTTTTCTGTAGTCGCACCATCACTCTGGAATGCAATGCCACTTTATCACCGCAGTGAAAATTCCCTAAATAAATTTAAAACAAATCTTAAAACATTTCTTTTTAAAGAGGCCTATTAATAAGGGGAAAAAAATGCTTTTAAGAAGCGACATCCCCGTCTCCCTCTTGTTACTTCTTATCCCTCTACCCCTCCTTTTTATTTACATAATAGCTGATGCCCCGGCGTTGCACGGGTATTTAATTATAGCAATAACACTGTAAATGGATTCAAACAAAGATACTTTATAGTGGTGAATGAAATTATATTTTTATAGCTTAATAAAAAGTACAATATTCAAATTATAATGTGAAATATTTGACAAAATGAATACAATACAACTAACGCAAAACGTGATTATAAACAACAATTTTAGTTTCACCTCCTGGAGCAAGAACATATAAATTCTTGGGTGAACCCACCCTTGAGCAAGCAACATAGAGTTGTGGGCCGCGAGACCCCCAGAACATATCACCCCAGGTAGTGAGGGATCTGCATACCAAGTTTCGTTCAAATCGGTCAAGCCGTTTTTGAATTACAGTGAGAATGGCAGCTTTTTACATTTTTTCCATTGACATGAATGGATGAAATCTGATTTTCTGTTTGTAGCTCCGCCCACGTGTGCAGGTGGGCCGCGAGACCCCCAGAACATATCACCCCAGGTAGTGAGGGATCTGCATACCAAGTTTCGTTCAAATCGGTCAAGCCGTTTTTGAATAACTGTGAGAATGGCAGCTTTTTACATATTTTCCATTGACATGAATGGGTGAAATATGATTTTCTGTTTGTAGCTCCGCCCACGTGTGCAGGTGGGCCGCGAGACCCCCAGAACATATCACCCCAGGTAGTGAGGGATCTGCATACCAAGTTTCGTTCAAATCGGTCAAGCCATTTTTGCGTGATCGCGGCACATACATACACACACACATACATACACACATACATACCTCCGATTTTATATATATAAATAGATTGTAATTAAAACTTCCCTATCCCCCTAGCACTTTTTGTTTCTAAGTCTTAATCTGTCTTAGTCCTAGTTTTACCCCCCTTTTATTTTAACTAAATCTTAAATTTTATTAGATTTTTCTAATTTTTAATATTGTAAACCATCCAGATACATGTGATGGACGGTATATCAAGCCATAAATAAACTTGAGGCTCCTTTTACTAAGGTTGCGCTAGCGTTTTTAGCACACGCAGGATTTTAGTGTGCGCTAAACCCGCGCTACGTGGCTAGAACTAATGCCAGCTCAATGCTGACGTTAGCATCTAGCGCCTGCGGCATTGTAGCGTGCGCTATTCCGCACATTAATGCCCTAATGCAGCTTAGCAAAAGGAGCACTTTATGTTCCTGGCTGCAGCAATACCAAATTCAAATTACTGTGCTGGTCACTAACCTGCACTACTACTGGTGAGTAATTTATACTTTAAATTTTGCTGTAATATAATACTACATTTTTGTCACAGCTTAGTAATTACCAATTTTCTAATATAATAAAACGCTAGACGCGTATGCGCACTCAGATCTGCATGATCTGAAATCCCTGATCTGTGAGATGTATGTCCGTGGTTTTGCAGACGTGCGCATGCGCGAGTCCCCAGCCTTACTGCTTCCCAGCCGCATTGCTTGCCAGCCGCAACCGTTGGACTCCCTGCTCTCCAGATCGCGGTGTACAGACCGGTAGGGCACTGGGAGCTAGGGAGAAAGCAAGGGCTCAGTTCGTCTTCGCCCCTCCCCCCCAATCCCCATTGAGCCTCCCACCCGATTTTCTCTTCTCGCGGTCTGGCCGGCTACCATAGTCCCTTGCCGCCACCGCCACCCTCTTCCCTTCCTTTCCCGCGGTCGACAAACCTCTTGGCTCCAGCAGCGGCCGCAGCACTGTAAACATGCTGCTTCGCCGCCTCTACTGCCTTGATTTGCTCTTCCGTTTCTCTGATGACGTCATCAGGGACACGGAAGAGCAAATTAAGGCAGTAGAGGCCGCGAAGCAGCGTGTTTACAGTGCTGCGGCCGCTGCTGGAGCCAAGAGGTTTGTCGACCGCGGGAAGGGAAGGGGGTGGCGGCGGCGGCAAGGAACTAGGGGAGCTGGCCAGACCGCGAGAAGAGAAAATTGGGTGGGCCACGAAGAAACAGGGAGGAACTGGAGCGGGAGAGGGAAAGGGGCCTGCTTTGGGGGAGGGGTGTGCTTGGAGGCACACAGCTTTGCTTGGGGGGGGAGACAGAAGGGGGGCCACGGAGAGCCAGGGAGGAACTGGAGCTGGAGAGGGAAAGGGGCCTGCTTTGGGGAAGGGCTGTGCTTGGAGGCAGACAGCTTTGCTTGGGGGGGGGAGACAGAAGGGGGGCCACAGAGAAACAGGGAGGAACTGGAGCGGGAGAGGGAAAGGAGCCTGCTTTGGGGGAGGGGTGTGCTTGGAGGCAGACAGCTTTGCTTGGAGGGGAGACAGAAGGGGGCCAAGGAGACACAGTCAGGGAGGAACTGGAGGGGCAGAGGGAAAGGGGTCTGCTTTGGGGGAGGGGTGTGCTGGGAGGTAGATAGCTTTGCTTGGGGGGGGAGACAAAATGGGGGGCCACGGAGAGACAGTCAGGGAGGAATTGGAGGGGTAGAGGGAAAGGGGTCGGCTTTGGGGGGGGGAGGGGTATGCTGGGAGGCAGACAGCTTTGCTTGGGAGGGAAGGAACTGGAGGGGGAGAGGGAAAGGGGGCTGCTTTCTAGCACCCGTTAATGTAACAGGCTTAAAGACTAGTAGTTTATAATTTATTAAAAATTTACTATTAGGGGCATTTTTCAAACTGCAAAACATCCAAAAACCCAAATAAGTCAGCACTTGGATGTTTTTCTCACTAAAATAAGAACATAAGACTTGCCATACTGGGACAGACCAAAGGTCCTTCTAGTCCAGTATCCTGTTTCTAACAGTGGCCAACCCAGGTCCCAAGTACCTAGCTAAATCCCAAGTATTAAAACAGATTTTATGTTGCTTATCCTAGGAATAAGCAGTGGATTTCCCCAAGCCATCTCAATAATAGCCTATGGACTTCTCTTTTAGGAAATGATCTAAGCCAGGGTTGCCCAATTCCGGTCCTCAAGATCTACTGGCAGGCCAGGTTTTCAGGATATCCACAATGAATATGCATGAGAGAGATTTGCCTGCTAAGCTAACCGATTTCACCACATTCTCTGGCAACAAATTCCATAGTTTAATTACACATTGTGTGAAGAAATATTTTCTCTGGTTTGTTTTAAATTTACTACTTAGTAGCTTCTTCGCATGCCCCCTAGTCCTAGTAATTTTCGGAAAGATTGAATAAGCATTTCACATCTATCCTTTCCACTCCACTCTGTATTTTTTAGACCTCTATCATATCACACCTGAACCGTCTCTTCTCCAAGCTGAAGCACCCTAGCTGCTTTAGCCTTTCCTCATAGCCTGCCCTCAACTCCAAGGACCCAAAGGCCGCATCTGTTCTCGCCACCACATCCAATCTATAAAACTTTGTATAAGTATGAAGAATGGACCAGGTAGCCATCTTACAGATCTCATCCGGTAAAATCACCCAGGCTTCTGCCCATGAGGAAGCAACGCTTCTCGAGTGCACTCTCATAGATGTTGGTGGCTGTTTCCTGCAGATAAATGTAAGCTTACTCGATGGCCCTGTGAATCAATCTAGCTGGCTTGCCCAGTTTAGATTGATGAATATGAGCAAATGATTGGAGAGACAAAACACATTAGTGACCTCGAGATATTGAAGTAACGCTCTTTGCATATCCAGCAACCACAGAACTTTGTCTTTTTTCTACCCGTCACCCTCCCTTTCCCTCACAAATAATGGTTATCTTGCCAATAAGCATACAGCACTACAGAATATTATGGTAAAAATACAGCTACAGCTTTATCGAACACACTGTTAAAAACTAGGGTAGGGCATCTGTCATTGCACCCAAGCCAATAAGCCAAGAAAAACTCCTGAAGCACTGTTAGACTGAGTTAGACCACCGCCTACCCTTGCTGGTGGGTCTAGCTCATTTCTTGAAGATCTTGTTGGCTGCCTTATGTCTGGCTGGTTGCCATCTTTGAGGAGACTCCTGGGGCAGTTTCTCTTGTAAGTCAGCTAGAGTGCCCTGCCCCTCAATTGCCACTATGATTCAGGCAGGTAACCATCACATATTAACTTAACTTAAAATAAATTTAAAAAATAATAATAATATCAGGTGGAAGCGGCAGTTAACTTAGGAAATTGCTTCACTGGAATTAAAACTTTCTGTGAAGGAAGGAAGGCAGACACCCCAAAAAGTAGAACTATCAAAAATAATAAATATATAAATTACAATGTCAAGCAGAAAAAAAAATAAGAGATTAAAATAAAGAAATTAAACAGAAAACAGAAATTAAACAAACTCCGCAAACTAAAATGAAATGAATTATAAATTAAAGTGAAATAAATTCCAGTCTGGTACTAGGACCAAGCTTCACTCCGGTCCAATGGAGCAACATATCTACCTTAATTTCACTATTAATTAATTAATTCGAGCAGGAAGGCTCTAATGTGGAGGAACAGCCAAAAGCAGGAACTTCCCCAATGGGCCTGAGTAGGAGGAGGGAACAGACCAGACAAGTGAACGATGAGGAAGGTTCCCGATTCACAGATCCCCCATCTTCAGCTGCAACTTTAATCAGTGAGCACTATAAGTTACGGCTATACTCACTCGAGGAACGCAGAGAGAGGGGAGACATGATCGAGACGTTCAAGTACCTCACGGGCCGTATCGAGGTAGAAGAAGATATCTTCTTTTTCAAAGGTCCGACGGCGACAAGAGGACATACATGGAAAATCAGGGGCGGGAAATTGCACGGTGACACCAGGAAATACTTTTTCACCGAAAGAGTGGTTGATCGCTGGAATGGACTTCCACTTCAGGTGATCGAGGCGAGCAGCGTGCCTGATTTTAAGAAGAAATGGGATCGTCACGTGGGATCTCTGCACAGAGATAAATAGGGGAGGGTCATTGGGGTGGGCAGACTAGATGGGCCGCGGCCCTTATCTGCCGTCTTTTTCTATGTTTCTATTGCATCAATTGCTGATCGTGATAATTGACTCAAGTGTCTCCTGGAGATCATTCAGAAATAAATCCTGTCTGTTGCCTGAAGGAGGAACTGAATCACTCCTGAAGTGTCATGGTAAGGCAGGATGCGCCCATTTGTGGAGGATTTGCCAACCACCCACTTTAATTACTGAATTTCTTAAGGCCTCTCTGTTCTGCAATTCAGTGCCAACTATGTCAAACCAGAACATATGGTAATCAACTGATGATTTGTACCAGGTCGCTCTGTACCCTAGCAAATGTTTGTTTGAAGCCTTCCCCAGGTCTTTTGCCTCTCAGATGTATTCTCACGTCCAGTTTTTGTGTCAGTATGAAGCTGATTTTTCAGGAAAGCACATAATCGAGGCCACCTTATGCTGGATCTTTTAAACCACATCAAGTGTACTTGCTCGGCCAGGCTCAGGTGTGAGCCCAGTGGATGCACAGCTGCTCTCTCTGTTGCCTATGTGATAAATGACTGTCCTACAATTTATTTATTTATTTAGTTAGTTTTATAACCCATCCTCCGAAGGGGCTCAGAAGGGGTTACATATATATTACAGTGTTTTTTTATACAAGGTGTTGGCAAACATGACATGGCAGGACATTGTCCGACAGGGATAGCAAAACACAACATAACAACATGGTGAGACATAGCACGATGAGCATTGTATTACAAAACATAGCAAAACACAGCTTGGCAAACATAGAATTAGGATGAGAGTTGCCAGGTGAATACAGTATGATTGAAGCTTAAAGATGCAGAAACTATAGGGTCATTTAAAAAAAAAAAAAAAAAAGCCTTTATTTAAGCAATTTCTAAACTCTTTTCCAACATAGCTAGCATGTTTTGGAAGGAGAAACTGATGGTAAACGAGGATCCTGTGGATCTAAAGTGCACAGCCTTAAAAAGAAAGCGGCTGTGGAGTAGGGTCCACAAAGGGTGAGTGGGATCCCTGGGATCTCAATATCTCCATCCCGTTCCCGCAAGTCCTGTCTCTGTCCCTGTCCCATTCCTGCAAACTCTTGACTTAACCGCACAAACCTCGAACACATGATTTATTTATGCATTCAATTTTCTATACCGTTCTCCCAAGGGAGC
The DNA here is from genome assembly GCF_902459505.1 of Geotrypetes seraphini. Classification (NCBI taxonomy): domain Eukaryota; kingdom Metazoa; phylum Chordata; class Amphibia; order Gymnophiona; family Dermophiidae; genus Geotrypetes; species Geotrypetes seraphini. The sequence goes on from NC_047098.1 coordinate 21,041,680, forward strand.
TCAGTACTAGAGAATTACATGGGAACAAATTTTTCCCGTCCCTGCAGGAATTCAATTTCCCCTTCCTGTCCCCGTGAGTTTTGTTGTTGTCCCTGCCCCGATCCCGTAAGCCCTGCCTTAACCACACAAGCCTCAAACACTTATGATTTTAAAGTGTTTGAGGCTTGTGCAGCTGAGGACAGAGCTTGCAGGAATGGGGCAGGGACAGGAAAATAACTCTTCGGGATGGGACGGGGGAAAAAATGTATTCCCGTATCATTCTCTACTCAGAACAGTTAACATGAATTTCTTCAAGCATTTTTCCCTGTCTGTCCCAGTGGGCTCACAATCTATCTAATGTACATGGGGCAAAGGAGGGATTTAGGGCTCCTTTTATTAATCTGTGCTAGTGGTTTTAGCGCAAGTTGCAGTGCCTCTCACGCTAGACACTAACGCCTCCATTGAGCTGGTGTTAGTTCTTGTCACGTAGTGTGCGCTAAAAATGCTAGCGCACCTTAGTAAAAGGAGCCCTGAGTGACTTGCCCAGGGTCCTAAGGAGCTTTAACCACTGGTTACCCCTCACAGTATGAATTGAATTTAAACTATTATGTCTAGGAGACTATCTTTGGATTATGTATTCTTCATATTTACCTGGGCCACAGTAACCATGCAGCAGCAAATCAGAATTGAAGGAGCCTGGTGTATAGCCCCAGACGATTTATAATAATAGCTTTATTTATATCCGTCATACCTTTCAGTTCAAGACGGTTTACAACAGTGGTCTCAAACTCGCGGCCCGAGGGCCACATGCGGCCCACCAGGTACTATTTTGAGGCCCTCGGTTTGTTTATCATAATCACAAAAGTAAAATAAAACAGTTTCCTGACATATGTTCTTATATGTCTCTTTAGCTATAAATGACAATATTATTATTAAGACTTAGCCAAAAGGAAAGACTTATAAACTATAAAGAGTTTTACCTCATGCAAAATTGTCATTTCTTTAATAAGACATTAACTATTTTTTTCTGCGGCCCTCCACGTACCAACAAATCCAAAATGTGGCCCTGCAAAGGCTTTGAGTTTGAGACCACTGGTTTACAACAAGACAGAGAGACTGACTGCATGAATGCACCAAGTGTCATAATGGAGATCCTGCAAATCCTGGTTTTACCCAGACCCCGTGCAGATGAGAGTATTGCTTGCAGGAAAGGGGCAGAGCTCGCGGGGATGGGGGTGGGGGGAGAGAAACATTTGTCCCCGTGCCATTCTCTACCGCCACGGCCGCGTGCGCTTTCGATCCATGCGACCCTCTCCCGTAGGGTCACTCTCTGCTCCATGTGAAGGACACGTTGCAGTCCTCGTCTCTTAATTGTTATGCTGCACAAATGATAAATCCCAGAACAGTTACAGGGACAATAAAGAGCATTTTTTTTAAAAAAAAAACACCCCACACTGACCCGGAAATAGTTCTTACTGCTGAGCAAGATGGCGGCGTCCTGGGGTTGCTGAGGAAGGGCGAGAGCGCGAAAGGAGATCAGAAGAGCTCGGCTCCAAGCCGTAGACGATGGTATTTCTGAGTTTGTCCTGCTGGGTTCGAAATCGCGGCCCTGACCGATACTGGCGGGTTCAGGAGGTGCTTAAACATGCCCGGGTGAGTAGCGAAGTTTTAGGGGTTGGCAGGTTATACAGCAAAATCCTCTGGCTCTGAATCGGGCATCTTGTTTTAACTCACGTGACGGTGCATTTATCTTTATAGACCATTGAAGGCGTTCGTGTGCACCTGCTATTTAATGGCAAAAAGTTATCTGCAGCTGTATGACACCCGAAAGGAAGAGGAGTGTGTGGCGCAGTGGTTGATGCTACAGCCTCAGCACCCTGGAGTTGTGGGTTCAAACCCCGCGCTGCTCCTTGTGACCTTGGGCAAGTCACTCAGTCCTCCATAGCCCCAGGTACATTAGATCAATGGTTCCCAACCCTGTCCTGGAGGACCACCGGGCCAGTCAGGTTTTTGGGATAGCCCCGATGAATATGCATGAGAGATATGCATATAATGAAGGTGCCAGGTATGCAAATCTGCTCCATGCATATTCATTAGAGCTATCCCCAAAACCTGATTGGCTTAGTGGTCCTCCAAGACAGGGTTGGGAACCACTGCATTAGATAGATTGTGAGTCCACCGAGACAGATAGGGAAAATGCTTGAGTACCTGATTGTAAAACCACCTAGATAATCTTGATAGGCGGTATATAAAAACCTAATAAACTTGAAAGGCATGCGGAGCATAGGAAACATCTCTGTGCTTGAGCATCTCCACTATTGAGCAAACACCTTGACCATGTCTATTGGGTTTCAGCTAGGGCAGTGTGTCACAAACTGTGTGCCCCAACGAGACACCGGTAAGGAGGAGAGGCGCCTGCTGACTGCTTATAGGATGTGCCTCTCGCTGTGAGAGGCAAGTCCTGTAGGCAGTCAGCCAGCGCCAGAGACTCTCTTCCTTTCCCCTCCTCCAGGATTCTCCACCGAAATGACAGGTTCAGGTTCACGGCAAGATGGGCTGCTGCCTCCGTGCACTTCTGGGTGCCTTCCGGCCAGGGCACTGATTTTAGTGTGCCGCTGGCTGAAAATTTTACGGGACACTGAGCTTGGGTTACCAGATTTTCTCAAGAAAAAGAGGACATGTGGCGCTGCCCTGTTCCACCCCCACACAAACCTCATCTTTTCTCTTTAGCTGAGTCCAAGCCACATTTGGAGGGCCTCTGAGTATGTGCAATGCGACGTGATGACATCCCATGCATGCATATGATGTCATTGTGTTGCATCTGTGCATGCTCAAAGGCCCTCCAGATGTGGTCCCGAGCTTGGGGCCTACAAAACCTGAACAAACTGCCAGGTTTTGAAAATCCATCTGGGCACTCAGACAGTCCTCTAAAAGAGGACATGTCTGGGGTTTTCCCAGATGTCTGGTAACCCTATGTTTAGCACCCCAATCATTTGGAAAAACTGATACTTATGATGTAGAGTGCATAGAAGGAGCCAGCTTTTGAAAATGATTAGAGATGATTAACTCATAACACAACATATTCCCCTCTCATCCAGTAAAGAAAAAACATACATCTGGTAGTGAGTGGCCAGCCATGTCAAGAGCAGGGCAGGTAATATGGACAAATCAAAAGTTAGGGTGCTACCACTCTCTCCTCCCCCTCGTAGCTTGTTAGCACTTTCTGCCTCCATTCATAGCAGTTTTCTCCAATCAGTTCCTCTCTTCCCTCAGCCCATCTACACCATACACCTAACTTCTTCTCCCTCGCCCCCCTCCTCTTCTCTCCCTGTCCTTTTCCCCCTTCCATACTTCTCCTGCTCAGCTCCCTAAATCTTTTTAGTCTGTTTTGTTTCTCATTTTCCCCTGACCCAGCCTTTTATTTCCCTCCACTTTCCAGCAAACTCCAATACACTTTTCCCTAGCCAGTTGCTGTTCAATGCAGGTTTGGCACATCCACCCCTTTACCAATTCCCACTTCTCACTCTCCTCTACATGTAAGGCTTCCTTATGTTTGTAGATTTAACTCATCTTCAATTTGTGACTCCCTATTGACCACAGGCTTAGATCATTTCCCTGCTGTGCTCTCCCTGGCTCCAGGCATGTTTCTGTTTGCTGGGATTGGTTCCCTATCCCATTTTGCAGCACTTCCTCTGGCAAAGATTCCAAGCTAATGGCCACCTTCTGCCTGCAAAGTCCACATCAGATTCTTTGCCACATACTCACCTTGAGATCTGGAAGCCAAGCAAGGATCACAATTTGAAACGTCAAAGATTTACATGCTGAGTTGGAGAATGTGTTCTAGCAGCCCATGGCATAGCAGCATGCACTCATACTAAACCACCGTGTTCTAGGCTGCCTGGAGGATATTGTTCCAGTGGCCAAGGAACAAGCATCCAGCTCAAGGAGCCGAGTTGAGATCTGGGAGGTGGTTGAAGAGTTTTACTAAGAGTAAGGATTCAGCAATTAAGCAAGAAGAAAGCTAGGGAGCCAAACCAGGAAACACAGACTTTGTGAGACAGTTTGTCCCTTCTCCCCCATCCCCAATACTGCCAATGGTCTCTGTAGGGGTATATGTGACCTTGGATGCATTCTAGCACAAAGACAGGATTTTATGTAGCAAAATAAGCTTATAAAGAATATACCCCTACAGTCTCGTGCCACTCTTCCTACTGCAGCTGCTGTGCTATTTCTTTAGCCTTACAAAGCCTAGTGCCTGGGGGAATAATATTTTTCATTTTTGTGAGGAATGGGAACAGTGCTACATTCCATTCTTCTTTGGTTCAAACTCTGACCAAAGCTCTTCTCAATATCAGAGCTGCCAAGATAAAGTTTTGAAAGGGAGATTTTCAGTTCCTGGTATTCCATACTTCCACAACTTTCTCCCTTTTCCCCATCATTCTAATGAAATGCCTTATTTACCACCAGTGACTGCAGGGTTGGAAGAAAAGAGCAGCTACCCAAAACTTACTCAGCTCAATTAGTAATATATCTCCCACTCGGTGATTCTTGGGTTTGCTCAGTTGTGAGATGCAACTGATTGATTTGAACTAAGAGCACGAAAATCTAAAAATGTTCTTGCTGTTGCTTGTTCTTATTATTTTTTCTTAGTCTCACACTCCTACCACTTCTATCCCTCTCTTACATAGTAAATGAAGGCAGATAAAGACCCGAATGATCCATCCAGTTTGCCCAACCATACATGCTCTATAAATTAATCATTTAATTTTAAAGGTCCTTTTTCTTAGATTTTTCTGGGCCAGAAACTCAGAGCTATCGGTGCCTGTGCTATATATTCTTTCCCTGCTTCTCTATCAAGTCCTCATTCTTTTTGCAGTGCCCCCCCCCCCCCTGCCTCCTCCTCAGTATTTCTCACCCTCTCTATGGTAGACCAAAGGCTGGAAGCCTATCTGACCTACCCTCCTGCTCTACTCTGTTTCCTGCTATGATCCCCTTGCTCAGACATTCCTTAGTCAGCCAATAGGCTGCAGGGGGAGGTAGGACCAGTAGCTTAGGATACACCAACCGTCCATCCCTGTGGCCTATCAGCTGGCTAAGGAATGTCTGTCCAATGATGTCTCCTAAGCTACTCTGAAGTTTATTGACTGGCTAAGGAATATCTGACCAATAGGCTGCAAGGAGAAGTGTAGCTGCAGAGATACAGCCCCCCTCAGCTCTGATGTCTAGATGCTAAAAGACATATTGGGGATGCTCTAGCACCCACACAGCTGGCACCTATGGTGGAGTGTATTTTGTTTATGTGAATATGATCCCAAATTTTAAACATTTATTTATTTAAAACATTTCTATACTGTTTACAACTAAACGGTTTAAATAATTTACATACATAGTTTTAAAACAGAAACATGATAAAATAAACATACAAGCAAACGTTAAAAATCATGGCTACAAAATAATACCATAATTTTGCATAATAATGATCATGAATAGTTCATCAGCTCTACCAGAAAAGAAAATTACATTTTTTGCTAGCGATCATCTGCAACTAAAGCAGTTCCCAAATGTTAAAGAAAGGACCACAGAGACACTGTTTTGAGACCATTAGGCTCATAACCCCATTAGCAAAATACATCTCGACACCCCATCCTATCAACGAATTGAATAAACCATCACTCAGATTCAATTATTTTCTCTCTCTTACTCTCTTAAGCATTTTCGTGGAAGGAAAAATCGCTGCTTCAGCTTGGCCATCAGAAGTGTTCACAGAGCTTTTGTATATGCCACAAAAGCAAGGAAAGCTAAGGCGCGGCATATGAGAAAGGTAAACTAGCTATTAAAATGGAAGTTTAATTGCTATTCAAGGAGAGGGATAGTTGGGGTTTTTTGTTTTTTTAGAAATGCTCATGTTAACATGTGATGGTATGGGTAATTATCTAGGGGCCTTTGCAGAAAGCCACTGTGAACAGAAGCACTGCACTTCATCTGCACTGCACTTCATGGGAACTAGCACATTGCTAGTTACATAGTGCAGAAACAGATTTACCACGGTAGTTAGTTCAGGCAGTACACCTGAGTGCACAGTTTCTTAAAATGCATGGTAATAAGGCCATTAAGTATTCCTCTGCAATGCACAGAAACAAATGATTTTTTTTTAACATGCGCACAATGGGAGAAATCCACCACCAGGTCCATAACAGCATAGGAGGGTTAAGTTGAATGCGTTCAGTAGGCTTTCCTTGATTAGCATGCAAGTTCTGCTGCTTTGAATTTGTATCTCAGATTATTGCATCACTGCAGAATATTTTCTCACTGACCTTGTAAAAGAAGACGTGCTTCCAGCATTGGCACGTGGCTTGCTGCATTGAACCCTTGTTATGGCCATCAGATTTAACCATAGCCTCCAAATATAATATATATACCGTAATTCCTAATATGTATATATAAATCTAATCTAATCCTTAGGTTAAATACTGATGGATACAAGTATCAGGGACGGTCACCTTTTAATATGTATATATCTCATTTCAAAAATAAAACATCATTCCTTATGACTTTCTGTACCCTGGGTGATATCTCCAAATGGGTTTGTTTTATGCATTCCATGATAGGAATAAACCTCCTGTGCCTTCACTGCAAGGCCTGGGGGCCAGTTACAGCTCTTGGAGACATTTGGGGGTGGCCCCCATCATTATTCTGTGTTTTTAAAGAAATCACTCGACACAGTTAAAGAAAGGTGAATATGAGAGAAATAAAAAGTTTAATACATTTTTCGTATGATAAAAGTTCCTTTCTAGTGCAATATGCACATCGTTCCTGAACACTTGGGTAGTCAGTCCCTTCTGTCAAGATTTTGTGTAGAGAGCCTCATATAGCATTCTTTTGCTCCGCCTCCCATCACTCCGGGCTCCTCCCAAAGGAAGTGGTCAGTCACCCGGTTGGAGCCAAGACCCATCCACCTTGCGCTGTAGACATTCAAAAACGCTCTACAGAAAAAGGTGGTACAAGTTTTCTTAGACAAATGCAACGGCGGTAGCCTATGTCAGTTGGCAGGAGGGCACCAAGAGTGCGCCTTTAAGCCTAGAAGCTCAAATCTTGTTTCAGTGAGTGGAGATTCACCTAATGGCTCTCTTGGCAGCACATATAGCAGGAGTGGATAATGTACAAGTGGATTTTCTCATATGAAAGATCCTGGAGAAAGGGCACCTGACTTTCGATTTGATAGCATTGGCAGCCAACAAGAAGGAAACTTAGTTCTTCAATCGAAGATGCGAACCAGGAAGTGATGGTGTGGACGCCTGGTTCATGATAGGCAGAGTTCTGCGAAGAATAATGTCACACCCAGGACTGGTAGTTCTGGTTGCACCAGACTGGTAGTTCTGGTCTCACCGGACTGGGTGAGGTGTCCATGGTATGCAGATCTCATCTGTCTACAGCAGGACCAGAATCTCAGACTACCGCGCCGTCTGGGGTTACTCACGCAGAACCCAATCGTCCTGGAGGATCCAGAGCATTTTGTTCTTATGGCATTAGTCCTTGAGCGTGCAGCCTTAGCATACAAAGGCTATTCAGACTTGGTGATTGCCACCATCCTAAAATCCAAAAAGCAGGCAACATTAGTCGCCTATGCAAAAGTCTAGAAGTGTTTCCAGGCCTAGTGTGCACAGAAGAGTGAGGACCCGGTCACAGCTCCGATCTCCTAGCATGCCTGTAGAAGGAACTTGAAAAAGGCCTGGCAGTTGGCTCCCTCAAAGTTAAGATATTGGGTCTTTCATGCTTCAGACCTCAGGTTAAACAGAGGACGTTGGCCTCACACCCAGATGTGGCCGGGTTTCTAAAGGGGGCTTTACGTATGTGTCCACCAGTTTGACTCACTTTTCCAGTGTAGAGTCTTAATCTTGTCCATCGGACACTTACTAGAGCTCTGTATGAGCCTCTGGAGCAGGCATCAATGTTGGACCTCGCAATTAAAATGGCATTTTTAATGGCAATCACTTCAGCTCAATGGGTGTTGGAACTGCATTCATTCTCAAGCAGAGAACTCTTTCTCAGCATTTGGGGTCTGACCTATGAATGAGGCTTGACCTGCTTTTTTAGCCTGATTCAATCATCATTATGGCATAAAAAAGGTCTCTGAGGTCTTTTCCCCTCTTGCTATAATATATTGGTTTGAGTCATTACCAGTCCCTTGGTTCTCACTTGTTGTGATTACACTGGTTGTTGCATTTTGATGAATTACAGGACAGCCCAGAATGATGGGAGGTGGAGCAAAGGAATGCTAATGAGGCTGTCTACACAAGATCTCAAGAGAAGGGATTGATTACCCAAGTGCTCAGGAATGATGTGCCTATTTGCTAGAAAGAAGATTATTGAGGTAAGTACCTAATCTTCTCTTACCTTGAGATGTTTTTATTCCTTTAGCTTTGGATTAGCAGAATTGCAGGAGCTTGTCAAGAACATGGTTTGAAATATCCCAATCTCATCCATAATTTAGTTAAGGTACGTATGTGACTTTAAAGTTATTACTGCATGGTAGTAATTACATATAGATGAGGCAGATCCCACAACATAATAGAAGCACATTTAGAAACCTTTAAAGAAAACATCAAATCCAATCAACCAAAAGCAGATCAAAATTATATAGTTGAATTCTATACATAAACTACGTTCATTCTTTCTTCTTAATACTGTATCGAGTTCACAATCTTCTTCAGAGGTTTCATAGTGCTCTGCTATACAGGTTGTTAACTTAGAACAGTGTCCCACAAAATTTCTCGAGCTGCGGCACACTAAACGTAGTGGCCGCGGCTCGAGGCATCCAGAAGTGAGCGGATGGTGCCATGATGATATCATGTATATGCATGACATCACGGCGATGTCCGCGCATGTGTGAAGGCCCACCACATGGGCCCTGAGACACCAGTGGGGGGTGCCAGCAGAGAAGAGGGCCAAAGAAGAGGCGCTGGCACTAGCTAATTGCCTATAGGACATGCCTCTCATCGTAGAGGCATGTTCTGTAGGAAATCAGCTGGCGCCTCTCGTCCTCACCAGTGTGCCGCTGCACACTTGAAATCTCAGGTGGCACACAGTTTGCAATACACTGACTTAGAACAACCAACATATCTAAATGGAAGCCTTAAAACATCTAGAGAGACCCACTTTTTTGAACTGCCATTTTTCAAAAGAAGGACCATTCAGCTGTGTAGAAGCTCACTTTGTCTAAATGGCAAGGAGCATGAGGAGAGGATGTGGTCTGGACAGCACAATACTGCAGATGTGTATTCCCTATTTATGCCTGCTTCAAAACACATCTGTTACCAGTCCCCCTGAGACCATCTTCTGCTCTCCCTCTCTTACATCTGCACTGCACTTCAATGTCAGTTTTTCAAACCCCACTCCTCCACCAGCAGGGAACCCTGCCACGCATGGATATGAACCGAACAACATATGACAGCTTCTCCATCATCTCTGGGGCCCAAGACCACCAAATAAGTCCTTGATCTCCCTTCTCCCACTTCCCAATCTAGACCTCAGACTTACTGGGGGGGGGGGGCAGGAGCAATACTTACTCTCTCCCTCATGACCTGTGAATTAAAATGGTCGCCCATACCTCTAGCAGTAATATTGTAGTATTGCCACTAGAGATCTCTTCGGCCATTTGATTTATAGGAGGGCATGAAGCAGAGGCAGAAGCAAATGGGCATTGTTCCTGCTCTGCTAGACACCAGGGACCCCTGGTAAGTCTGGGGTGGGGGAAGGGGCTTGTGGACCTATACCAGTTTTGGGGGCCTCAGGCCCCCAGGTAGGGGGGGTGATGGGACAAACTGCCATATGTAAAGGCTGGTGTCCACATATGGCAACTTTTTTCTGAAGGAAGGGGGCAGTTCTGGGAGGTCTAGTTGATGGAGGGGAGGGGCCTGGATCATGTTGGGTAGGGCTCTATGTTACCTGGGTGATGGTTAGGTGCTTCTGCATAAAATCAGCACATTCGTAGATGTGGCAGTGCTGAACCTGGCAAGAATATGACAGGGTGATTAGTGTTTTATTTTCACCATCTGACTCTCTAAATTGAGAATCCATGTAGGTAGGTTTGTCTTTTAGAAGAGGATCTCTGTCAGTAAATCCTTCTCTAAAAATATTTATCTAAGGTTGACATCCCGACTTGGATGTTTCTAGGCAAGCTTGTACATCCTTTCTAAAATACCACTTGCAATATTCTAAAGATTTTAAATGCTGGGAACATTTAACATGATATATCATCTACCACTGTTCTCTGCTTTTCTTAGACCCAGGTAGCTTTGAACAGAAAAGTGGTCTCTGACTTTGCCATTTATGAACCAAAAACCTTCAAATCATTGGCTGCTCTGGCCAAGCGAAGAAGGGAGGAAGGTTTTCTGGCTGCATTGGGAGATGGCAAAGAGCCAGAAGGAATATTTTCCCGTGTGGTCCAGCATCATTAGATGAGCAGACTTGGTTCCTTCCTGCCTGTGGATGTGGAAACCTGGATTGTTTCACAGACTACAAATAGGAGTTTGCCACTGACAAGTTTCTGTATATTTTATACTGTCTATGCTGAAAAGTCTTCACTGTCTGTGTGTTTGGTTTCTATCAGGTCTTGAAACAAGATTGGTCTTAGAATTTAGTGCTAAGAATGTTTCTGGTACTCTTTTGTTATTATTTTCAAAAACTGTTAAAAGAAAACATAAATATAAGATCAAGATTTGACTTATATTAAAAAATAAAATAAAAACATGAGCTTTATAATTTGTATTACAAAGGTCTCTAGATAATTTTAGAGAGATTCACCATAAGCAGAATTAACTGTATTAATACAAAAACTCATAGTAAGATAAAAACAGCCAAGGCTGATGACAAAACTTTTACTTTGTTCAGAAGCAAGTCTTAGCATCCACAATTTTTTTTATTTATTCTTTATTTATACAATTTCCAATTAACAATCAAGCTAGAACCTTTATACAGATGTGCACTAAATGTTTTCTAATATTACTGAGTGATCCAAAACATCCATATCCTCAAATTGCTCAAACAAAGCCACTCCAGCTCCTTTTTTACCAGAAGTGAAATAAGAAATCTTCATTATAGGAGGTAAAGACTCAGAGCGGGATTTTCAGTATTAATCTTATGTTTTTAAAACATTTCTTTGGGATGTATTGTAGATGATTTGGGAAAATTAGTCAAATGCAAATTAGAAGTTTTGGACAGCATTCTCTAAATTTTCCAGTTTTCTACCAAGAGAAGTAACATTTTTAATCAGATCTGAGTCCAGTTTAACCATGCTTTGCAACTTCCTGCTCTTCAATCTCATATTGTGCATGAATTGCTACGCCTTTAATTCAGACATGAGTCTGAACCTTCAAATTTAAAGCTTGCATCTGAGGAAGCAACAGAGCACCCTAAGCAGGAATAGGTTCCCATTAAGAATCCCAAAGTGAATTCCATTGGATGCTTCAGAAAAAAAGTTGTACACTGGCTGCAATACGCTTCACTCACCATTCCATCAATGGATGCTGCTCCTTCCCATGCTCATCAATCTAAAGCTCTATATGCAAAGGCAAACCCCTCTTCCCATATTACAGCTGGCCCTGCAGGAAAATCTTATGTTGTGGTTAAGACTTCATCGTAGCCTGCTGTTCAGGCAGGGGCAGAGGCAGTTTGCAGCTCAGAATTGAGAGATATTGCAAGGTGAAAGTTGAATTTAGACCACCTGGTCCTACTTCCTCCAACATTGGCTGACCATCTGAGCTTTTTTTGAGAGGACACAGTGCACAATTGTATCCATAGTACCCAATGGCAAATAGACTACAGTCCAGTCTAGATTTATGTTTTCCCCATAGTCAATAATGCAATTAGCAGGGGTCAGGGAATTAAGTTGCCACCTTCTTGGATCCCCATCTAGCTTATAAGATTCTAAGAAATACATCTCTAAACACCATTATATGCAGATGGCATATAGCAGAATATTGTAAGGAAAAAAGAAATAGCCAGATTATTCCTGATTGCACAAAAATGAAAACCTTTTTGATTTCTAGACTGAAACAGGAGACGCATCCAGTTGGAAACACCTGTACAGGTAAAGTTGGAGTTGTTTTCTCTTTCAGAGGAATGCAAGATCTTAAAACAAGTTCTTGGTGAGGTTAAAATGCTAATTCAGGGGTAAAATAGTAATCCAGTTTTTCAACCAATTGTCTGAAATTAAGCAATATAACAAAAATAAATCAATGAAGAATTAAAGGGCCATCATTTCTTGAGCTCACAGAAACAGCATTTGTGTTTTGACTGTTACGTGTTCTGTCTGCTTTGTAAGTGCTGGGCCCCTAAGAGCACCAATGATGATGGCAGAAAAGCTGACTTCTCATGATTATTTCATACGTGCAATAGCTCCGCGTCACTTTTATCTCTTGAGTCCTAAAAGAGATGAGATGTAGAAATTAATCTAATCCCTATAAATGCAGAGCAAATATTTGTGAAAATATTTCAAAAGTGCAACCAGTAGAACATCAAATGTGTAGGGGCAAGATTAATAGTGAGGAATTTCAAGTAGCATGTGATAAGGTGTTTAACATAATTCGCTACTTGGGATGATATGTTAGGAATCTGGAATAGGGTAATGAGTAATCTCATAAGTGATCTGGATTTAATTTACATCTTTTTTCAGTAATAATTTAGGGTACTGTTTCTCAAATTGGTCCTGGAGTACTTATGCACCCCCCTCTTGCTAGTCAGGTTTTCAGGATATCCACAATGAATATGCATGAGATTGATTTGCATTCACTGCCTCCATTGTATGCAGATCTCTTTCATGCATATTCATTGTGGATAACTTGAAAATCTGATGGGCAAGGGGGTACTCCAGGACAAGCTTGGGAAATACTGGCTTAGAGTACATTACATTCAGGTAGAGTAGGCATTTCAAGCACCCAAATGGCCTCAAAAGGCATCAATGATGCAATCTACATATAAATACCCTTTCAAAGCTAAAGCTAAGAAACAAGAGCTGGAGCAGCAATAACTGAAAGAAAACTAATGAAGCTAAAGTCCTTGGAATATAGGCAGTTAGTTAATAATGTAAGAAATAACATGTCTGTGAATAGAATATCATGGGACAGTAATACAGTAAAATAAATATATTAGTAATGCAGTATATGATAGATGGCTTTCAGGCTCATAATAAAAAAACACATGTCCAAAAAGTATCCTAAATTGGCACCTGGATGTCCTGATTGCCAGGATGTCTAAGTGTGAATAATTGAAACCGCCTTTCTGGATATCTACTGTAGTGTCCCAGCCTCTGTGCAGCCAGAGCATGAGATGGATGGGGTGAAGGTATGCTATGGGCAAGCTTTGGGTGTGCCTAAGGGCGGGTTAGACATGGACATCTTGCAGTGATAAAATCAAACATTATGCAAGATATTCTGAATGAAACTTACATGTTTGGAACTAGACCTATTTTAGAAGCGTCTAAGTGCCACAAAGGTGCCCAAACTGACCAGATGACCATCGTGTGCATCAAGGTAAGACACTCCCCCAGTGCTCACTGACCACCCCTTCTACCCCCTCATCTGGACTGGTCTAACAGGATGATAGGGAAGTTTTACATTCAATAAAAAGAGCAGTTGGCTTGGGAAAGAACTGCAGAATTGCAGCTCCAACTGCTACTGGGTTATTTATGTATACGATTTGCAGCTCTGCTGTGTAGATTCCTTTTCAAAACGACAACAAATCTTAGTACAGATACAAGATTCTTTATCTGAAATCCTTAGGACCAGGCATATTTTGGTTTTCGGAGCTTTCAAGTTTTTGGAATGGATCTTGTACCTGTGCTGTATATACTCCCTCTTCCCCGTACCCTTTAGAGCAGGGGTGTCCAATGTTGGTCCTCGAGGGCCGCAATCCAGTCGGGTTTTCAGGATTTCCCCAATGAATATGCATGAGATCTATTAGCATACAATGAAAGCAGTGCATGCAAATAGACCTCATGTATATTCATTGGGGAAATCCTGAAAATCCGACTGGACTGCGGCCCTCGAGGACCGACATTGGACACCCCTGCTTTAGAGTGATGACCCACCCCCCTCCTGGACCCATTGGCAGGACCCCCAAGCCTTCTGTGCTTCCATGGTCTAGTGAGACATTAGGGCAGGAGTGATACTTCTGGCCAGCTTTTTTGCTTCCCAGTGTACCAAATGTCTTCTACCTGAAGCCCCCAAGGATCCCACAGATCTAAAGCGCATGGCCTTAAAAAGAAAGCGGCCGTGGGGTCTGTGGAGATCCTCATTTGAATTTCCACAATCTGAGCAGATTTTTAAGGGGGTTTGGTTAAGTACGTGAAGTTCCTGTGCCAGAGTCCGTGTTTTACCCAGTCCTAATAAAATGAGCAATTTCCAGGTGCTATTGTTTGGTCTCTGGATGGGTTACATTTATTGCCAAGCCACAATATACCACACCAGTGGTCTCAAACTCAAACCCTTTGCAGGGCCACATTTTGGATTTGGAGCGCCTCAGAAAAAAATAGTTAATGTCTTATTAAAGAAATGATAATTTTGCATGAGGTAAAACTCTTTATAATTTATAAATCTTGGCTACAGAGACATATGATCAAGAAACTATTTTATTTTACTTTTGTGATTATGATAAACATACCGAGGGCCTCAAAATAGTACCGGGTGGGGGAGGGGGGCGCGAGTTTGAGACCACTGTCCTACACGTTCTTTGAATAGATGACGAACAACTCGCACAATTTATACAACATGGACTCCGGTTAAGTAGTCAATCACACACCCGCAAGATGTTTTCTATTTCTCTTTAAGACGAACATGCTTTCAAAGTTTCAGACACGGTTTAAGATGAGATCCCTGTGTGCCCAGCACAATAAAGCTAAAGTTTCAACCTCGCCCAAGGCCGAAACCACCACCCAGGCCTTTACTTCCCGACTTTATTTTAACACGTCCACGTCGACGTGCTCTTACGCAACACCCTGACGTCACTCCGGAACTCCCCCCCCCCTTTCGGGAAAACGTGATGCACATTGATTTGAGCCAATCCCTACGCTGGGAGAGAACAAAGATGACGGTGTCTCTTCCAATCCGGATGTGCCAATGAGGCGGGACCGGCTGGAGCGGTAACCGTCGTCTACGCCTAGAGTGAGGAAGGAGGACTAGAGCGGAAGATGGCGGCCGTAACGACGGCCACTGGGCCTAGTGCGGGACCCGGGTCCCAAGGGATCCTTATCGGGGATAAGATGTACTCGGGTGTTCTCATCACGTTAGAGAACTGCCTGTTGTCGGAGGAATGCTGTACTCTCACGCCGTCGCAGATGGACGGGCTGGACGTGACCACGGAGCGGGGCCTTCGCTGCGCCGGCTGCGAGCTCATCCAAGCTGCGGGTATTCTTCTTCGGCTGCCTCAGGTGATATGTGAAGGCCGTTAGGGCTTGTTTCGCAGTGGAGTTTTTATTTATTTTATTTTTAATTTACTTTTGGTATCGGAAACAATGTGTTTTCGCTTTCCGTATTCTTCAGACTCGATGGCTGCTCTGGGTTGGGCCTACTGGGCGTTGCGCGTTTCATGTTATTTCCTTGTGTTTCTGGCTCATAGCTGATGCCCATCGAGCTGTGTGCAAAGATGGTGGTCCCGGATCGTAAGAACGCCTATCCCCGATTCTAGTTCACTGGGGCGTTTGCTGGCTGGGGTGGGGTAGGGTAGAATTTGCTGAAGTGATTGCTTTTGATTATTTAGGCGTATAATTCCTGGGGAATTTGTTTGGTATCTGTTACAGTTGAGGTCACTTTTTCGCTTCATTAAATAACTACATTTTTACTTCATCATTATATGGGCAATCGTCACCAATAAACATTTCATTAGTAATATTTAGGTAGGCTTATGAAATAATAAATAACTAAGTTTGGTTAGATTCGTAGAAAATAATAGGAATAATATGGTTTAACCAAAATGGTGCCTGTGTTCTCTTTACTTGAAGAAAGTGACTTTATCAGATACTTATTTAAAAATTCATTAATCTTGATACAGTCAGTACTCGAAGAACGGTTTGTGACCTTTTTACTAAACCACTGTAAAATTTGCAGTTACTGCAACTTAACATGGGACTTTGATATATTGTAGATGCAAATTGTTCTGGGCACCTATTGGGGGTATTCTCAGTATTTTATATTGTTCTTCACGCATTCACATTAACAGATAGTTGTTGCCCTAAGGTAGAAGCATATAGACCCATATTCTGTAAATAGTGCCAGTTTTTAAACTGATTTTCAAGCTGCTTATAAAATCAGCCTTCCGCCTCCATAGGTGCTTTATGGTTTCTCATGCCACTAGACATGGCTAACACTGGAAGTAGTGTTAGTGGCTGGCAGGCATCTCTGGAGGCGTGATTCACGTTAAATGTAGGCATGGAAAGTGTAGGCCTTGAAAACCCTGGCCTACATTTCTGGTACCTACCTTTGCCAGAGATACAGTTCTCTAAATGGTGCCGTGTTTGACACGCTATCGCCAGCCACTGCGGCACCGTTTAGAGAATCCAGGCCATAATGCCTCCTATTTAGAAGGCAATAAGTGGTCCTTCATTCTGCCTTAGAGTGTAGTAGTAACTACAGCTCATTTAACTGCCAAGTGCCTTTATGTTCACTCTTATCTATTCTATGCACTCCTAACATAAAAAGCACTTTAAGGGGCTTTATAGTAATTTAGCAGTGGTGAATCACATATTAACATGGCTCTGTTCTAGCAGTTACTGCACATTAAATCCTTAGCGCGGTTTAGTAAAAGATCCCTGTTGTTTTCTAACTGGGTTGTTTTTTTTACGTGAGGTGTGGAAAGAGAATAACATTGTGTGTTTTCTAACTGGGTTGTTTTTTTTACGTGAGGTGTGGAAAGAGAATAACATTGTGTAATTTCTATACTGGTTAGACCAGGAGTGTCCAACCTTTTGGCTTCGCTGGGCCGCATTGGCTGAAAAAAATGTTTCTGGGGCCACACAAACATGCAAACGCTGCAGCAAGACAGAGGAAGGAGCTGGCAAGACAGTAAACACCCGGGGACAGCAGAGGAAAACACTGCCTCACCCTCGACCAGGGCTGTACAAAATACTTCACTGGGCCGCAGGTTGGACACCCCTGGGTTAGACATTTCATTCAATCCTGGACCTTTGATGTTTTGGCTAATTGTTGCAATATCTTGCTACAATTTTTTTTTTTTTTTCCATAAGAACATAAGAATAGCCTTACTAGGTCAGACTAATGATCTATTCTAGCCCACAGTGACAAATCCAGGTCGCTAGTACCTGGCAAAACCCCAAAAAGTAGCAACATTCCATGCTACCAATCCAGGGCAAGCAGTGGCTTCCCCATGTCTGTCTAAATAACCAAACTATGAACTTTTCCTCCAGGAAATTGTCCAAACCTTTCTTAAAAATAGCTACGCTATTAGTTCTTATCACAACCTCTGGCAGTGTGTTCCAAGCTTAGCTATTCTTGGTGAAAAAATATTTCCTCCTATTAGTTTTATGTTCAAAACAGTTTTATTGTGAACGTGAGAAAAAACAAAAGCAAGAAAACAGAACAAGAACAAAGGAATCAGCATCCAGCAATACTCAAGATTCAGAAACAATACAAAGAGCTAATCCAATCGCCCACCACCCCTCCCAACCCCCCCAAAAAAAACAAAAAAAACCTATCCCTCCGGGGTCCCCCACCAGCAAAATACAGAAACCACCCAAAGGTCTCTCAAAAGCCAAAGGCCTGTACTTTTGTGGACCATGGGCTACATCCAGAGGAAACCCCCCCTCCCCCCCCGAAAAAAAAGAGATAGGCAGTGACTGACCAGAACATAGTGCTTAACCTGATAATAGGCAAAAGTATCACCCTAACACCTACCCAAACGATAAGAAATAGCAGCAAGGGGTTGCAAACTCCCATCCTCAGTCAACAAATGTTCCACCAAAGTGATGCCTCGGGCAGCCCAACGAAGAAAAGTAGGATTATCCCGGCCCGGCAGAAAGGCCGAGTTCCCCTGGAGGGGCAATTGATTCGTCACGCGGGGGTCTCCTCCCAATTTACCAACCAAGCTGCCCCACACAGCATGCATAAATCTCAAAAGAACACTGGAACGGAACAAGGTAGGAAGCTCCCTAGCAGGCAAATGCAAAAGGCTAAAGAGAGAATGAGGTGAATAAAGAACGCGTTCAAAAGCCAAAAGAGTATATTGTTGGCTATCCCGTAACCAATCCTTCAGGTGTCGAAGCAAGCAAGCCTCATTATAAAGACCAAAATCGGGGATGCCAAGGCCTTCCTGCTTCCAGCCGCCCACTAAATAAGAAAAGCGCAGCTTTGGCTTACGGGAACGCCAACAGAATCGAGATGATAAACAATGTAATCTGGAGATATCCTTCTTCAACAGGTGAAGTGGAAAAGTTTGCAGCACGTACAACCAACGGGGGAAGATTACCATGCAAATCAAGGCGATACGGCCCATCAAGGATAAAGGAAGGTCACCCCAGGTCTCAAGCTGAGCCCTAGTATTGGCCAAGAGCCGGGAGATATTAAGAGAATAGAGATGGGTCGTAGAGATAAAAAGATGCACCCTCAAATATTTAAAAGAGCCCACAGCCCACCGTAAGGGGAAGGAGGCACCCCACTTAGCCTTTAAAGCCAAAGAGGAGGGTAGAGCTTCGGATTTAAGCAAGTTCAAATGAAATCCGTCATAATCCCCATATTCTCTAATAGTTTCCAAAAAAGCTGGCAAAGAGTGGCTAGGGTCCATCAGATGAGCCAAAAGATCGTCCGCGAAAGCTACAATTTTAAAACTCTGAGACCCCAGGGTGACTCCCCTAACATCCAGGTTTGAGTAAATATCGCAAAGGAACGGATCAAGAGCCAGGACAAGTAACAAAAGAGAGAGGGGACAGCCCTGACGGGTGCCTCTATGAATCTCAAATAAGGAAGATCTACAGCCATTAACCCACAGAGTGGCTTGGGGAATAGCATAAAGCACGCGAATAGCTGAGACAAAGCGACCCTGAAAGCCATACTTGGTCAGAGCAGCAAACAAATAATCCCACCGAACCAGATCAAACGCCTTCTCAGCGTCAAAACTAAGAAGAGAAGGCGACGCTATTCGTGTGCTATATACTCTAAAAAAGTCAAGATCTTCCGCAAGCTCCTCGCCACCGAGCGACCCTTAACAAAACCAACCTGAGACTCGTGGAGAAGCGGCAAAAGTCGGTTGGCCAAGATCTTAGCCAAAAGCTTAACATCGAAGTTAAGCAGAGATATAGGAGGATACGATCCCGGGAGCCAATGGATAATATACATAATAGCTGTTATGGATCTATTCTGAAGCTTAAGCCATCCGGTATGCTACTTAATATACTTTAGTTCAGTAGCCTAGAGTACTACCTAGTTACAGATTACATACTCCCTTTCCATTGGCTTGTCACATAAGAACATAAGAAGTGCCTCTGCTGGGTCAGTCCAGAGGTCCGTCGCGCCCAGCAGTCCGCTCGCGTGGCGGCCCAACAGGTCCAGGACCTGTATAGTAGTCTTCTATCTATACCCCTATATCCCCTTTTCCTTCAGAAAATTGTCCAATCCCTTCTTGAACCCTAATACCGTACTCTGTCCTATCACGCCCTCTGGAAACTCATTCCAGGTGTCCACCACCCGTTGGGTGAAGAAAAACTTCCTAGCATTGGTTTTGAATCTGTCCCCTTTCAGCTTTTCCGAATGCCCTCTCGTTCTTGTAGTTTTCGAAAGTTTGAAGAATCTGTCCCTCTCCACTTTTTCTATGCCCTTCATGATCTTGTAAGTCTCTATCATATCCCCTTTAATTCTCCTCTTCTCCAGGGAAAAGAGCCCCAGTTTCTCCAGTCTCTCAGTGGTTTTCCATACCTTTTATCAAACATGTCGCTCTCCTCTGAACCCTCTCAAGTATCGCTATATCCTTCTTAAGGTACGGTGACAAATATTGGACGCAGTACTCCAGATGCGGACGCACCATCGCCTGATACAATGGCAGGATAAGTTCTTTCGTTCTGGTTGTAATAATCTTCTTGATTATATCTAGCATTCTATTCACTCTCTTAGCGGCCGCTGCGCACTGTGCCGACGGCTTCATTGTCTTGTCCACCATTACCCCCAAGTCCCTTTCTTGGGTACTCTCACTCAATAACATCCCTCCCGTCGTATAACTGTACCTCGGGTATCTGCTTCCCACATGCAATACTTTATATTTCTCTACATTGAACTTCATCTGCCATCTTGTCGCCCACTCCCCTAGCTTGTTCAGGTCCCTTTGTAATTCTTCGCAGTCCTCTTTCGTCCGAGCAGCACTAAATAGTTTGGTGTCTGCAAATTTTATTATTTCGCACTTCGTCCCTGTTTCTATATCATTTATAAATATATTGAATAGCAGCGGTCCGAGCACCAACACCTGCTGAACACCATTCGTGACCCTCCTCCAGTCCGAGTAGTGGCCTTTCACTCCTACCCTCTGCTTTCTCCCCGCCAACCAATTTCTGATCCATCTGTGTACGTCTCCCTCCACCTCATGGTTCTTCAGTTTCCAAAGTAGGCGTTCATGGGGTACCTTGTCAAAGGCTTTTTGGAAATCTAAATATATGATGTCTATGGGGTCCCCTTTTTCAATCCGTTTGTTAATTCCTTCAAAGAAGTGCAGTAAGTTCGTTAGGCACTATCTCCCCTTGCAGAAGCCATGTTGGCTTGTGATTAGAAGTTTATTTCTTTCAAAATGCTCATCGATGCTGTCTTATCAGCGCTTCCGCCATTTTCCCCGGAACCAAGGTCAGACTCACCGGTCTGTAGTTCCCTGGGTCACCTCTCGATCCCTTTTTAAAGATGGGCGTAACATTGGTTATCTTCCAATCCTCCGGGATCACGCCTGGTTTCAGGGTTAGATTGCAAACTTGCTAGAGTAGTTCTGCTATTTCCTCCTTTAGTTCTTTCAGAACCCTTGGGTGGATTCCTTCTGGGCCCGGCAATTTGTCAGTTTTTAGTTTTTCTAACTGCCTGCGTACGTCTTTAAGGCTTACTTCCATGGATGTTAGTTTATCTGTTTGGGCTCCTTTGAAGATTTGCTCAGGTTCCGGTATGTTGGATGTTTTCTCTTTTGTAAATACAGACGAAAAGAACATGTTTAGTCTTTCCGCCACTTCTTTCTCCTCCTTCACCACTCCCTTCCTATCTCCGTCATCCAGCAGTCCCACCTCCTCCCTAGCCGGCTGCTTCCCTTTAACATATCTGAAGAACGGTTTGAAATTTCGTGCTTCCTTGGCTAGCCTTTCTTCATATTCTCCTTTGGCTTTTTTAACAACACGGTGACATTCTTTTTGATACTTCCTGTGCTCTTTCCAGTTCTCCTCAGTTTTGCCCTTTTTCTATTTCCTGAATGAATTCTTCTCATCACCTATCGCTTTCTTCACTTCTATTGTTATCCCTCCCGGGTCTTTTGTTCAATTCTTTTTGCACCCTTTTTTGAATATGTAGATTTTGCGCCTCGATCACCATGTCCTTGAAAAAAGACCAGGCTTGCTCTACAGTCTGCCATTTCTTTGAGGTGTTCCTAAGTTTCTTCCTTACCATTACTCTCATCGCTTTGTAGTTTCCTTTCTTGAAGTTAAAAGTTGTCGCTATGGTTCTCTTTCCCTTCGGTATTCCTACTTCAACTTTGAACTTGATCATATTGTGATCGCTGTTTCCCAACAGTCCCACTATTTCCACTTCCTTCGCAGGTCCTTTTAGCCCATTTAGGATTAGATCCAGAGTGGCATTCCCTCTTGTCGGTTCTCTAACAAATTGATCCATGAAGCAATCCTGTATAGCCTCCAGGAATCCGGTCTCTTTGGCGCATTTTGAGCTTCCAAGACTTCAGTCTATCCCGGGATAGTTGAAGTCTCCCATAATAATCGTGTTACCACTTTTGCATTTTCACTTCATCTCAGCTTCCATTTCTTCATCGATAGCTTCGGTTTGCCCAGGTGGACGATAGTACAGGCCCATCTTTATCTCAGGCTCTTTCCTTCCCGGTATTTTAACCCATAGCGATTCCAAATTGTTGGTCGTTGCTGCTGTGTCCACTCTGGTCGAGTGTATGCTTTCTTTTACGTATAGGGCTATTTCTCCTCCTTTCTGATCTGACCTGTCCTGGCGATAAGAGTTTGTACCCCAGCAGGGCTGTATTCCATTCGTTTTCTTCATTCCACCATGTTTTGGAGACCCCAATGATGTCTATGTTCTCAGTTTTGGCCATGACTTCTAATTCCCCCATTTTGTTCCTTAGGCTCCTTGCATTAGTATATATGCAATTTAGGTCCTGGTACTTCAAATTTTATTTTCTTCTCCTGTGCTGTAATCCTTTTATCCTCCTCTTCTGGGTTAGTCAACTCCTGTGTTTTGCCCATTGTTTCTTCTCAGCATTTACATAGTAACATAGTAGATGACGGCAGATAAAGACCCGAATGGCCCAACCTGATTCAATTTAAATTTTTAAATTTTTTCTTCTTAGCTATTTCTGGGCAAGGATCCAAAGCTTTACCCGGTACTGTGCTTGGGTTCCAACTGCCGAAATCTCTGTTAAGACTTACTCCAGGCCATCTACACCCTCCCAGCCATTGAAGCCCTCCCCAGCCCATCCTCAACCAAACGGCCATTTCTTCCCCCTCTCCCCCCTCCCATTTATTATTGTATGGTCACCATATTTATCACTGAGTCATGTTGAAGCATGATGTCACCTACTGTCAAATCTGACTCCTCTATTTCCCCTGACAATGCATTCTTAATACTAAGTTCAATAATTTCTGAGAGTAGGCCCCCACCTTCCTGAGCTTCATCAGCAGTTCAGATAACTTTCGGTAGGACATCTTTTCCCGCAGAACTGTTGCCTGAGTTTATCTTCTTGTTTGGGTTTGTCTTCTTAGAAAGTCCCGAAATATCCAATGCTGTTACAGTCAGCAGATATATTCCAGCTACTAGAGCAAAGATGAACCTCTCACATAAGCATATTGTTTCTGCTGGCAGAGAGAGATATGATTCTTTCATTATTCAGAATCCTGCATTCAATAGTAAAATATCCTCTGGGTGTCTTGTAGGGGTCTTCACCTACATTTTCATGGAGGTCTTATAACTGATTCTCCCTCATTCACCAGTGGCCAATGATATCACACTCACAGTGGGAATACTCTCTAATGAAACAGCTGATCATTAGAGGCACACCACCAAAAAAAAAGTCCATGTATAAACTTTATACCGGGCAATTCAAAAACCCTTACTGGCTAATCAGTTTTTTGACAGAACTCACTTGCAAGTCTCATACTTCGCTAAGCAAAATCAATCACTATAAAAGACCATTTACTGTGAAAAATCAAGCATCAAAAACCATCATCCCTAAGCACACACTCACTGCCCATTCAAAAACATCATTCACAAAAGCAATCAGTCCCAATCAGAAAGATGTTTTCTAAGGTTATTTAATAAAAAAAAAAGCCCTCCATTCCACAATCCAATTTAAACCCACCGGTTCAAGAGAGTGTAGGTGATATATCCAGCGCTGTTCACATTGAACCAGATATTTGTCAATTTCCCCCCCCCCCCCCCACACACACGTAATCATATCAATCACAAATGCTTTAAAGCATTCAAACTGGTGTCCAGTATCTCGATAATGCTGTATCAAGGGGGCACCTAACTTCATTGTAGAAATCGCTGATCTGTGTTCTGTTATCCTTACTTTCAGAGTTCTAGTTGTTTTCCCTACGTACAGCTTATTACAACTGCATATAAGGATATATACTACATTGGAGTCAGGAGTGGTACCAGAGGACTGGCGAAGGGCAGATGTGGTCCCTCTCCACAAAAGTGGAAGTAAGAAAGAAGTAGGGAATTACAGGCCGGTAAGTCTGACTTCTGTGGTAAACAAGTTAATGGAAACACTTTTAAAACAGAGAATGGTCAAGTTTCTGGAATCCTATGGATACAGGACCGGAGGCAATGTGGATTCACTAGAGGTAGGTCTTGTTAGACAAATCTGATCAATTTCTTTGACTGGGTGACCAGAGAATTGAATAGAGGATGTGCGCTAGGTGTAGTGTATTTAGATTTTAGCAAAGCCTTTGACAGTGTCCCACACAGAAGTCTAATAAACTGAGTGCCATCGGGATGGGTCCCAAAGTGACAGGCTGGGTCAAGAACTGATTGAGTGGAAGGCGACAGAAGATAGTGATCAGTGGAGATCGCTCTGAGGAAAGGGATATTAGCAGTGATGTGCCTCAAGGTTCTGTTCTTGGGCCTGTTCTTTTTAACATTTTTATAAATGATATTGCTGAAGGGTTGTCGGGTAAACTTTGCTTCTTTGCGGATGATATGAAAATCTGCAATAGAGTAGACATGCCAGATGGTGTGAATAACATGAAGAAAGACCTGGCGAAGCTTGAAGAATGGTCTGAAATTTGGCAGCTAAAATTTAATGCTAAGGAAAACCTGAGGGACCGGTACAGATTAGGGAGTGAAGAGCTTATATGCATGACAGAAGAGCGGGACTTAGGTGTGATTGTATGTGATGATCTTAAGGTGGCCAAACAGGTTGAAAAGGTGACGGCGAACGCTAGAAGGATGCTAGGTTGCATAGGTAGAGGTATGGCTAGTAGGAAAAAGGAGGTATTGATGCCCCTATATAAAACTTTTGTGAGACCTTATTTAGAATATTGTGTACAATTCTGGAGGCCACACCTTCAAAAAGATATAAAAAGAGTAGGGTCGGTTCAGAGGAAGGCTACTAAAATCGTATGTGGTCTTCATAAGGCGTATGGTGACAGATTTAAAGATCTCAATCTGTATACTTTGGAGGAAAGGCGGGAGAGGGGAGATATGATAGAGACGTTTAAATACCTATGTAATGTAAATGCGCATGAGTCGAATCTCCTTCATTTGAAAGGAAACTGCAGTGAGAGTGCATAGGATGAAGTTAAGAGATGATAGGCTCCTGAGTAGTCTGTGGAAATACTTTTTTACAGAAAGGGTGGTAGATGCATGGAACAGTTTCCTAGAAGAGGTGGTGGAAACAGAGACTGTGTCTGAATTCAAAAGGGCCTGTGATAGGCACGTGGGATCTCTCAGAGAGAGAGAGAGAAAGAGATAATGGTTACTGAGGATGGGCAGACTAGATGGGCCATTTGGCCTTTATCTGCCATCATGTTTCTGTGTTCTGTGTATTCCTTGTCATATGGATTACAAAAAGAATCACACTCTAATGTGACTGTACAGGTTTTACATGCACCATATCGTCTGTGTCTCTTTTGTGGAGTATATTGTCTTTGGTCTTGTAGTTCTTCAAGTCAGCCTTTTAGAAATATGATGAAATCAAAACATCTACCATCCTGAAGATCCTGCCTGTTCAAATATGTTCCTTTTGTCATCTTCTTCAAAGCACTTCTCATAGTTTCATTTGGACCACCAGGCCTTTCATTTCTTTGTTGCAATGTTTGCATTTTGCACACATGCCTACCTTACCCATAAGTAGAGGAACATCTTTAAAATATTCCCAAACGGTGTCTTTTACGCCCTGCTGCCATTATAGTTTTTTCCTCCAAGGAGAGAATAATATGTTAAACCTCAGGCTACACACACAAAGATCCTAACATTTGTGGAGTATGCTGCTCGAAAGGTTTCATTTTCATTTTTACTTCTCTCCCCTCTCTCAGCTCTTTGTGTGGATATATAAACTTATCATTTAGGTAAGAGGTTGATTATGTGTACATCAATTACCAAAGGAAAAATAGAGCTAAGGTCTTTTTCTCAACTCTATATTTTATAAACGTTTTGCTGCGAAGAAGCATGTTATCTCTGCAGACGCAAATTCACAGGTTTGAGAAATGCAAAATCAAGCATCTGTGATAATATCTTCTAGATAGAAAAATTGCCTGTGAAATTATGAATGGATTGATGAAATTCATTTACCAAAAAATTTAAACATTGCATGAATATAGGTACATTCTCCGTCATAATTTAAAACCTGTCAGTATTTCATGAACATTAACTTTTGGACTATAATGTATCTTAAACAGAAAGCTATTGTAGATACGACTTTTTTTTGTCCTCCAAAAAGCATTTTATTTTTTTAAAAAAATACAATTTAAATTAAAAAAAATATATCATTGATTTTTATCTATCTTGAAAACTGGCTTGGCACACTGCTATTACAAAGTTAACAAGAAAAATGCCATGGCTCCGGCTCTGTAGCAATTAATAAGCAAGTAAATTTACTACAGTGTTAAAATCATGGCTTCCTTGCAAAACATCACCCTTCTTGCCAGTGTGAGTGGTAATGGTCCTTAACCCTGCATGGTGCATCTTGGGACGCACTAAGTGGATTTGCAAGGTGCATCTTGGGATGCACTAAGTGTGTTTGCTACATAAGATAATTTTACCTTTATTTGGTAGTTTCTGCAGACTGTCGGATAAGAGAGAAATTCCCTTATATGGCAAACTGACCCTGAATGTGTGATTAAGTGCCACCATTTTCCAAGATGGTTGTGCTGGACACAAGAGCACATAGGCATCACCCCTGCTTCTTCCAGATACTCCCTAACACGGGGGGAGGATTTGATAGATAAGGTAATTGTTTTGGTAAATTATTGGCTTGCCTAGTACATCCTTGGCAGGGCCCTCATTTTTGTAAGGGGATCCTGCAACAGCAACCTTTTATAACAGATAGGGAGCGCTTTACTGAGATCTTTTTCAAACGTTTCCGGAAGTTTTAGTCTAGAAAGCAGTCTTCTCCTAATGCTTTGGCCACTTATCTTGACTCTATATTTGCCACAGTTTCTAGGGGTGAATAGCCAGTTCCTACATGAACCAATAACGGCTCAAGAAATTTGGAGGGTTATTAAGGACTCTCTGCCTTTGAAGGCCTCTGGACCTGATGGTCTTTCTTCTCAGTTCTATAAAATTCTGCAGGATCATATTGCTGAACCATTGGAGGCCTATTTTGCTATGGTTGTGTTGGCTGGCACTTTTCCTGCTCATGCCAACCGTGCTCATATAGTGCTGATTCCTAAGCCTGATAAGAACCTGGCTTTTGTGGATTCTTACTGGCAGATTACTCCAGAGGTCCCACCTTTGGTCACTGCTTTGGTACTTTCTATTTGTTTGTGCCAGTCTGGAGGAACGCTAAAGAAGAAGAAACTAGGGCTTACCTGTTAATTTTCTTTAGTCACTCCAGACTGCTATAGGACCCTCCTGGGAACTTGTTGCAAGATTCCTTTCAGAGTAGCAGCACATGGTGCACAAAGATATTTCAGTTCAGCGTTTTGTCTTCTATTGAATTGTGGGGTGCAAGATGTTATCTTCTGGGCAGCAGCCTGTTGATCTACTGGGTTAGTTGGTGGACTGATAGTGCTGTGATGGGAGGAGGTATTTTCCTTTCTTTTGGTTCTATTACATATCATTTCTTTTGGTTTTATTACATAGGTCATTTAAAAAGACACAATCAATTTACTGTTTCAGTTATGAACTAGTTTAGTTTATCTTCTTGGCTATTTGAGGACTGACATTAGGGGACTGCTTAGCCCATTTATACTTGTCGCTGACCACATTTGTTCTTATTCTCCACCTGCTGGTAGAGGTGTGTAAACCCATTTGTCTGTGCCAGTCTGGAGAGAATAAAAGAGAGAAAATTAGCAGGTAAGCCTTAATTTCTTCTTAGGCCTTATGCAGTTTCAGATGAAACTAGCAGAGTTGTTTTGGTCGGTCTTTAAAATAGTCGCTCTAAAATAGTGGAGGTAGCAATGTTAAAGTAAACAAGTTGTTTATTGCCAGAAATCAGCTTTCATTACTGATACCTTTTAGTAACATTTTGTTTACCTAAAATACTTTTGAACTTTTGTGTTTAGTTAGTTAGTTCAGAGATGTGGTTTTTATGGATTTCCAGACAGGATGTACCAGCCCTGGTGAACAGAGTTCCAGTTCTGTTACATACCTTCCAGATACCATATGCTAGGTGTTAAACCCTTTCTGCATCCGGGAGTTGCAGAAATCCAGACATTTTTCTGAGGTACTCCTTCTACCTTAGAGAATGAGCTAGAGCTCCCTACAGTTTCAATTTCTGCATGCAGTCCATGCAGAAGTCTCTTGAATTGCTCTGCTGCTTTTTCGCTTAAAGCTTGTCTTTTTCGGTGGCTTCAGTGCCTTGAGACTATTTTCTGGTGATCCTCTGTTGGAGAAAAGGACGCAGTCTGGACTGCTGCTTCACAGAGAAACTTTGGTGGATCTGTGGAGCCAGCCTGCTGTGTGCCACCATTCTGTGACTCAGGATCTATTCCCCTGGGAGTTCACTTGCCTCCTTGTTAGGGGTTTAAGTGCAGGCTGTATGTGTCCTGAGCGAAAGTCTCCCTGGTTCCAGGATGCAGACTGCATTTCCTGCCCCTGGTCATATGGAGATTGCTCCGCTATTTGGAGAGGACTAATGACTTCCAGCTGTCTGATCACCTCTTTGTTCTGACTGCTGCGCCTTGCTGTGGTTGGCTGGCGTCCAAGTCCTCAATCACTCGATGGATTCACCTGGCTCTTTCCATGACTTTTATCACCCACGGCCACCAACTGGTTTCTCTTAAAGCTCACTCGACTAGAAGTCTTGCTGTGTCATGGGCGGAGTCTTGCAAAATTCATCCAGATGAACTTTGTAGGGTGGCTACTTGGTCCTCTCTTCATACCTTTACCTGGTTTTACAGAGTAGATGTGGCGGCTCGCTCTAATGCCACTTTTGGGACCTCGGTGTTGAGGGCTTCTTCTGTCCCTCCCTAACTGCTACCATTGCTTTGATACATCATCTAGCATATGGAATCCTGAAGGGACGTGACAGAATGGAAGATTAGGTTTATACCTTCGATAATCTTTCTGTTAGTGCCTGTAGGATTCCATACGGCCCGCCCTCTCTGTGTACACGTAGTTGTTTGGAATAGCTTGCGTCTTTCTGCCTCGGTTATTCTCCTTGCAGGCTTGAAGACTTTCCAGCCAGTTGACGGATCCTGTGGAGAGTTTTCTACTTCTGTGAATTGTGAATATGCTTAACTGAAGGATGTCTCATGTGGGTGCTCATTGCACACAGCAGGTTAGTTCTACATTGTTCCTCAGTGTCTTTTCTGTATTGTATTTTGCCTCTCTGTT
Source organism: Geotrypetes seraphini (assembly GCF_902459505.1). Taxonomy (NCBI): domain Eukaryota; kingdom Metazoa; phylum Chordata; class Amphibia; order Gymnophiona; family Dermophiidae; genus Geotrypetes; species Geotrypetes seraphini. The sequence goes on from NC_047098.1 coordinate 21,070,860, forward strand.
TTTATATTTTGCAGAGCTGCTTTTAACAGAAATTATTTGTTGCCGGGGAGATTCCCTCATGCCCCCATATTTGTCCTAGATTGGTTCCAGTATGGTTGCTTGGCTTTGAAACTGAACTGTAGGGGCTCTAACTTGCTCTCTATGGTAGGAGCACATGCTCAGAAAAGTGTCTGAACTTCTGCAACTCCCGGATTGAAAACCTAGCGTACGGAGTCCTACAGGGACTAACGGAAAAGATTATCGAAGGTAAAAACCTAATCTACAAAGTTTAATACCCAGTTCTAAGCATATACATGAGAAGTAGTTTTAAGGAGTGCAAAGTAATTTTGTTTGTTGAAAATAGAATACGTTTTCATTTTACGTTTATAACGTTTCCTTTTTTTCTTTTTTTGTACCTAGGTGGCCATGGCTACTGGGCAAGTTTTGTTTCAGCGTTTCTTTTATACAAAATCTTTTGTAAAACATTCAATGGAGGTGAGTCTATTTTGATTACTTTAAAAATATGCATTTTTAAGATACTGTAGTGTAGTTTGACTGGCTCCAAATATCACAGAGCATCTAAGGCTTCTTGAGCTGATGCACTGCTGTACTTGGACTATTTTATTAAAAAAGAAAATCTTGTTCATATGGCAGAAGTCTTAACATAGGAATCATCTTAAGCATGATAAAAAGGGAGAGCCAGTAAAGAAAAAACTTTACACAGCCACTGCTTCTCAACAGGTCAGAGCAGTAAATAGAAGAGACTTAGTAAACCAATATTCATGTAAATGAGGTGGGTTGATTGGTTTGGGGAGTTTTTTTTGGGGGGGGAGGTAGTGGTTATCCAGAATTCTTTTCACGTGTACAGTAGTGCTTAGACCAGGTTTAGCCTGCTTTTTTCTATTGGGGGTTACATTTTATGTTTTAATATTGGGAGGTACTGACCAAAAAAGGCAGAACCAGTCAAAAGGGTTCTGAGAGTGGTAGCCTAATGATGAAAATTCCTGAGAGTACCAACACAACTTCAAAATAAGATAATATACTAAATATTTGTGAAAGTGGGTAACCTCATTGTGGAGGGTCAGCGAAGGGAGAATTTCTCCAATACTTCACACAACGAGGCAAATGGTTACCTTTGCCTCGTTGTGTGAAACGCTGCAGAAATTCTCCCTTCCCCTCCACACTGAGGTTATCCACTTTCACAAATATTTAGTATATTATCTTATTTTGAAGTTGTGTTGGTACTTGCAGGAATTTTCATCATTGGGCTACCACTCTCGGAACCCTTTTGACTGGTTCTGCCTTTTATCCCAGGACAAGCAGGCAGGTATTCTCACTAGTGGGTGACGTCATCCGATGGAGCCCCAATGCAGATGTCTCACAAGCATACTTGCTTGTAGAAACTTTAGAAGTTTGAGTCGCCCGCACCGCACATGTGCGAGTGCCCTCCCGCCCAGTGCACCGGGCGTGTCTCCTCAGTTCTTACTTTTCCGCGGAGCTGAGAAGTCCGTCTTCGACTCTGTGTGCGAAGTAACTTCACTTGTGCCTTCTGAGTCCGCGGTTTTGGGTTCATTTTGCTCTTAATCGTCGGTTTTCGTCGTCGATATGGACCCCAATCTTCAGGACAGGCTGGCTAACATCCCGTGTGCTGGAGCCGACCTCTTCGATGAGTCTATCGAGGCGGCGACCAAAAAGCTGTCGGATCATGAAAAATCCTTCCAATCGATTCTCCGCCCGAAGCTGCTCCTCCTCGTCCATCATGCCCGCCTTTGATCTACCAGCGGCGTTATCCACCGAAACAGGCCCCTCCTATCCGTCAGCCTGTTAAGTGGCAGCATCCGCAGAAGCAGCCACAAAAACCTCAAGCGTCTGCTGTCCCCAAGGCTCCTCAGCCTTTTTGACTGTCTCATGGAAAACATAACGTCCGTCGTTCTGCCCTTCCCTGTTTTTCCCCCCATTGGAGATTGCCTCCATCATTTTTATCATCGATGGACGGCTATTACCACAGACCTCTGGGTCCTTTCCATCGTAAGGGAGGGATACTCTCTTCAGTTCCATCGAGTTCCTCCGGACCATCCTCCAATAGAGTATCCTTCCAACTTGACCCAGACCGCCCTTCTTCTTCAGGAAGCTCAGGCTTTGCTCCAGCTCAGAGCTGTCGAGCCAGTCCCTCTGGCTCAACGGAACAAGGGTTTTTACTCCCGGTACTTCCTTGTTCCAAAGAAGACGGGCGATCTACGTCCTATTTTGGATCTCAGGGTACTCAACAAGTTTCTGGTCAAAGAAAAGTTTCGCATGTTGACCCTGGCTTCTCTCTAGCCCCTCCTCGAGCAGAACAACTGGTTATGCTCTCTGGACCTCAAGGAGGCCTACACTCGCAGAGGTTTCCTGTTTCACACGCCTCCCCATCAGAAGGTTCTCACGACTGACTCCTCTACCTATGCTTGGGGGGCTCATCTGGATGGTCTCCGCACTCAAGGCTATTGGACGAGTGCGGACCGCCTGCGCCACATAAATCTCCTGGAACTCAGGGCGATTTTCAATGCTCTCACTGCTTTTCAGCATCTGCTTCACAACATGGTAGTCCTCATTTGCACGGACAATCAGGTCGACATGTATTATGTCAACAAGCAGGGAGGCACGGGATCGGCTTCCCTCTGTCAGGAAGCTTTAAAAGTTTGGGATTGGGCGATTCACCACAACACCTTCCTTAAAGCTGTCTACATTCAGGGGGCGGTCAATGCCTTAGCGGACAACTTGAGTCGTCTTCTGCAGCCTCATGAATGGACTCTTCATTCCACGCCCCTTCATCATATTTTCTCTCTGTGGGGAACACCTCAGATAGACCTCTTTGCAGCCCCCCACAACTTCAAACTGCCTCAGTTCTGCTCCAGGATCTACACTCCTCATCGCCTCAAGGCAGATGCTTTTCTTTTGGACTGGACGAATCTCTTTCTGTATGCGTTTCCTCCATTTCCTCTCATTCAAAAGACTCTGGTCAAGCTGAGGTCCGACCATGCCACCATGATTCTGATTGCTCTTCGGTGGCCAAGACAACCTTGGTACTCCCTTCTACTTCAACTCAGGAGCAGGGAGCCCTTCCTTCTACCAGTATTTCCATCGCTGCTTACACAGCATCAGGGATCTCTGCTTCATCCCAACCTGCAGTCTCTACACCTGACAGCTTGGTTCCTCTCAACTCCCCTCCAGTTTTCACCAGCTGTGCGGGATGTTTTGGAAGCCTGTTACTAGACAATGCTATTCCCAAAAATGGACTAGATTTTCTACTTGGTGTTTTTCTCATCATAAGGAGCCTCAACATGCCTCCTTATCCTCTATTTTGGACTATCTTTTGCACCTATCTCATTCTGGCCTCAAGTCTACATCCATCCGAGTCCATCTTAGTGCAATTGCTGCTTTCCATCAGCCGCTTCAAGAGAAACCTCTCTCTGCTCATCCTGGTTTCCAGATTCATGAAAGGACTTTTCCATGTCAATCCTCCTCTCAAACCGCCTCCAGTGGTTTGGGACCTCAATATTGTTCTTTCTCAGCTTATGAAACCTCCATTTGAACCTATTGACAAGGCTCATCTGAAATATCTCACTTGGAAAGTGGTGTTTCTCATTGGCCTCACTTCTGCTCGTCGAGTCAGTGAGCTTCAGGCATTGGTTGAATCGGCTCTTCATACTCTGGACTGTAAACGTGCCTTGGCTTTCTACCTGGAACGCACAAAGCCACACAGAACTGCTCCTCAAATTTTCATCTTCTTTGATCCGAACAAGTTGGGACGTCCTATCTCTAAGCGTACCATCTCCAACTGGATGGCGGCTTGAATCTCTTTCTGCTATGCCCAGGCTGGATTACCCCTTCACAGTAAAGTCACAGCCCATAAGGTCAGAGCTATGGCAGCATCTATAGCTTTCCTCAGATCGACACCGATTGAGGAGATTTGTAAAGCTGCCACTTGGTCCTCGGTTCATACCTTCACTTCTCATTATTGTCTGGATACTTTTTCCAGATGGGATGGACAGTTTGGCCAAACTGTATTACAGAATTTATTCTCCTAAGTTGCCAACTCTCCCACCATCCCATTATGGTTAGCTTGGAGGTCACCCACTAGTGAGAATGCCTGCTTGTCCTGGGATAAAGCAATGTTATTTACCGTAACAGTTGTTATCCAGGGACAGCAGGCAGCTATTCTCATGTCCCACCCACCTCCCCTGGGTTGGCTTCTCTGCTAGCTATCTGAACTGAGGAGACGCGCCCGGTGCATTGGGCAAGAGGAAGTGGGCATTTCTCCTGCCATTTTCGCTGGCGTTTGGAGAGGGGCAGTTTGCCATGCCAGTTCATTGGTGTGGGGGGGGGAAGAGTATTCTTTTTTTTTTCTAATGGGGCAGATATTGTGCATGTATAACATACACAGCATCTGTGCCCATTAAAAAAAAAAAAAGGTCAGACAGGGAAGCAATTTGACCAGTCACTTCTTTTTTTTGGATAGCTAAAAGCGATCACTTTTTTTTTAGTGCATTGGGAAGACGTGTTAAAGCATCAACTGCTCTGCTAGTTTGTATTTTAATATTAATTAGCTTATTTGCATGGTTGGATCAGGAAAGGTGCGATCATGCAGAAAACAAGGCATTGAGCTGTTTTCTGCACCGGGTTGGCAAATGCGATCATCACTAAACCTGTTAAAACAGGTATAGAGACAATCACTGGCTTTAGTGCATCTGGATCTTGGAGTATTGTGTTCAGTTTTAGAGGTCATATCTAGCTAAGGATATAAGAAGGCTTGAAACGGTCCAGAGGAAGGTGACTAAAATGGCAGAGGGTTTGAACCAAAAGATGTACAAGAAGAGACTGAAAGACTTGAATATGTATATTTGAGAGAAGGGATAGGAGTGATATGAACGACATTTAAATACTTGAAATGTATTAATATAAAATGAAATCTTTTTCAGAGAAGGAAAAATGGTAAAACTAGAGGACATAAATTCAGGTTGCAAGGAAGTATAATTAGGAGTAATGTTAGGAAATTATTTTTCACGGAGAAGGTGGTTGATGCCTGGAATGCCTTCCTGAGGGAGGTGGTGGATACGAAACTGGTGAAAGAATTAAAAAAAAAAAAAAGTGTGGGATAAACAAAGTGGATCTCTTAATTAGAAAATGAATGTCATTGAAGAACAAGGGCCAGTACTAGGCAGAATTGCATGTTCGTAACATTACTCCTAATTGTACTTCCTTGCAACCTGAATTTATGTCCTCTAGTTTTACCATTTTTCCTTCTCTGAAAAAGATTTGATTTTATATTAATACATTTCAAGTATTTAAATGTCGTTCATGTCACTCCTATCCCTTCTCTCAAATATACATATTCAAGACTTTCAGTCTCTTCTTGTACATCTTTTGGTTCAAACCCTCTGCCATTTTAGTCACCTTCCTCTGGACCGTTTCAAGCCTTCTTATATCCTTAGCTAGATATGACCTCCAAAACTGAACACAATACTCCAAGATCCAGATGCACTAAAGCCAGTGATTGTCTCTCTACCTGTTTTAACAGGTTTAGTGATGATCGCATTTGCCAACCCGGTGCAGAAAATAGCTCAATGCCTGGTTTTCTGCATGATCGCACCTTTCCTGATCCAACCATGCTAATAAGCTAATTAATATTAAAATACAAACTAGCAGAGCAGTTGATGCTTTAACACGTCTTCCCAATGCACTAAAAAAAAAAGTGATCGCTTTTAGCTATCCAAAAAAAAGAAGTTTCTGGTCAAATTGCTTCCCTGTCTGACCTTTTTTTTTAATGGGCACAGATGCTGTGTATGTTATACATGCACAATATCTGCCCCATTAGAAAAAAAAAAAAAAAGAATACTCTTCCCCCCCCCCCCCCCCCCCACACCAATGAACTGGCATGGCAAACTGCCCCTCTCCCAATGCCAGCGAAAATGGCAGGAGAAATGCCCACTTCCTCCTGCCATGCCAAAACTCCCCCGCGAAAGAAAATTGGGAGGGATGCCCACTGGTTGGGTTGAATAGCAGAGGGGAGGGGAGTATGGGACAATCAAGCCATTGTGACATCACTGATGAGGTTGACTCTTTTTAGTGGGAAGAGGGTTTAGGGAAGGAAAGTGAGACAGGGTATAGATCCTGGCAGGGAGGGGGGACAGTGTTCAGAGCCTGGCAGGCGTAGTAAATATAGACTTGAATGGTTCAACTAGTCTGCCCAATAGTTACAATCATTACATAAATTTATGCTTAAATTTAACTATTTTTCTTTTATATTACTGGGTGCTAGATTGTAGAAGTTCACCCAGAACTACTGGAGTTAGTATCAAAACTTGATACCTTGGGTTCCAACCAGGGCTATGGAGTTAGAGACAATTTTGGATACCAGAAACTGAGGAGTCAGAGAATTTATCTACTGACTCCATAGCCCTGGTTCCAACTACTGGAGCTGTCATCTAAGCTCACTCCAGCCTATCTGGTCTGACCCAGCAGCGGCAATTCTTATGCAGGATACAGACTGTAAAAGTCTGCACAGCACCTTCCTTATGTTCTAAATTACTGGAGTTTCCATTGAAGCCCTCCCCAGCCCCTTATAAACCAAAATGCAATATACAGGGCACAGTTCATGCAATTCTGCCTAGTACTGGCCCTTGTTCTTCAATGACATTCATTTTCTAATTAAGAGATCCACTTTGTTTATCCCACACTTTTTTATTTTTATTTTTTTAATTCTTTCACCATTTTCGTATCCACCACCTCCCTCAGGAAGGCATTCCAGGCATCAACCACCTTCTCCATGAAAAATAATATCTGTGCCTTGTATATGGCATTTTGGTTTATAAGGGGCTGGGGAGGGCTTCAGTGGAAACTCCAGTAATTTAAAACATAAGGAAGGTGCTGTGCAGACTTTTACAGTCTGTATCCTGCATAAGAATTGCCGCTGCTGGGTCAGACCAGTTAGGCTGGAGTGAGCTTAGATGACAGCTCCAGTAGTTGGAACCAGGGCTGTGGAGTCAGTAGATAAATTCTCAGTTTCTGGTATCCAAAATTGTCTCTAACTCCACAGCCCTGGTTGGAACCCAAGGTATCAAGTTTTGATACTAACTCCAGTAGTTCTGGGTGAACTTCTACAATCTAGCACCCTGTAATATCAAAGAAAAATAGTTAAATTTAAGCATAAATTTCTGTTATGAGTGTAACTGTTGGGCAGACTAGTTGAACCATTCAAGTCTATATTTACTACGCTACTATGGTCTTTGCTAATTTTTAAGTGAGGGCCGTTTGGGTCCAAAAGAACTGAAGGAGAGCTGACAAATATCTTCCTAATTGGGACCATGACACCAATAACGCTTCATGACATTCATTCCTACCAGAACACCTGGCCTTGGTTACATGTGCAGAACGCAGATAAAAAAAACACCATGCAAATACAGGACCACAAACTAAAGTCCTAATGTACACAAATGAAACCCAAAGATGTTAGACTCTGCATGCAGTACAACACCAAAGAAATAGAAAAAAATGCATTTCTTCCTCAGCAGTGCAAAAAGCAGATGTAAAGTCTCAAAATAGAGAGTTGCGCGGGGACAGAAATCCCACCCGTCCCCACCAAAGTCCCACCCGTCCCCGTGAGGACTCCCACCCGTCCCCACGAGGAATCCCTCCGTCCCCGCGAGGAATCCCCTATAAACTACAGAAATAGTTATTTCATTTAATTATGCTACTGAATTAAAGGCTCTGGTAGAAACCCATTTAAAAATAAGCAAAAAGACTTTATTAATTTGGAAATATTAATTGGGAAGGATACATACTTTGTAAACGGGTTTCTACCAGAGCCTCTAATGTTTATAAATTTTTATCAACACAACTAATATACTACTTTATCCTTAAGCAAAAAAAAAAAAGAATTTTTTTCCTACCTTTGTTGCCTGGTTTCTGCTTTCTTCATATTCTCATTCAATTCCTTCCATCCACTGCCTCTCTTCTCTCTGTGTCTTCCATTTGCTCTGTTACTGTGCCTCTCCCTTTCTCCCCTCTCCCAAATTGGTCTGGCACCCATCTTTTTCCCTCCACTCCCCCCATAGTCTGGCACCTCTGTCTTCTTCCCTGCCAGGGTCTTCTCCCCATTCCCTCTTCCCCATTTCCTTCCAGTGTCCTTCTCCCCCACCATCTTCCCCATGTCCTGTCAGGCAGCATCCTTCTCCCCCCTCTGCCTTCCCCATGTCCTTTCAGCGGCCTTCTCCCCCCTCTGTCTTCCCCATGTCCTTTCAGCGGCCTTCTCCCCCCCCCTGTTTTCCCCATTTCCTTTCAGTGGCCTTCTCCACCCCTGTTTTCCCCATGTCCTTTCAGTGGCCTTCTCCACCCCTTTGTCTTCCCCAGTGCTTTCAGGGTCCTTCACCCCCCTCTGTCTTCCACATGTGCTTTCAGCATCCTTCGCCCCCTCCTCCCGTTTACCCCATGTCCTTTCAGCGTCCTTCTCCACCCCTTTGTCTTCCCCAGTGCTTTCAGCGGCCTTCTCCCCCCTTAAGCGTCTTTTCTTCTCCACTCCACCTTTCCTCCCTCCCTGCCCCTTACCTTTGTGGTGTTTCTGCACCCGACCGACAACAGAACAGGCCCGGTCGGACAAATCTACCTGTCCTGTAGCCGCGAATCTAAATTACCTTCTTACAGCAGCTGGAGTATTGAAGCTGCTGTAAGAGGTAATTTAGATTCGCGGCTACAGGGCAGGGAGGTTTGTCGGCCGGGCCTGTTGTCGGTCGATCGGGGGACCTGACCGGCTGTGCATATTCTTCGGGGCGGACCGCCCCCTCCCCCCTCTTTCGTTCGCCATTGCCTTCTTCCTACCTGCCCTGCCACACACAGCCGACCGGAAGTCTTCCTGATGTCAGCGCTGACATCGGAGGAAGGGAGGGCTTTGCTTAAGCCCTCCCTCCGACGTCAGCGCTGACATCGGGAAGACTTCCGTTCGGCTGTGTGCTGCAACAGTGCAGGTAAGGAGGAGGAGACTACCCTCGCGGCTCGAATGCACTGCGATCCAACCCCGCAGGATCCCCACGACCCTCGGAGGCGTCCCCACGGGATCCCCGTGACCCAAAGGGGGAACCTGCGGGATCCCCGCCATCCCCGTTCCCGTGCAGCTCTCTATCTCAAAACTGACATGATTCGATCACTAAATAGGAAAAATTTATTTTATTTTCAATCTTTGGTGATTTTTATTTTTCTAATCATCTTTTCCCAGTCTCTGGTTGCACTTCTGTCTGTGCTCTTAACTCTACTTTTAGGGCTGCCTTATCCATTTGCTGTTTTTCTCTCCTTCACTGTCTGCCCTACATCCATCTTTCAAAATAGAACAAAACACAAAAAAAACCCTCTCATCAATACTGGGCAAGTTTCTCAAATAATATCTTCATATAACATTTAAAGGCTTTTAGATATTTAAATGTGCTCATAAGCTCTTCAGCAAGGCGCCACAGCAGCGGTACAATGTCGCTGGAAAGGTGCTTGAATTTTAATCATAATACATTGGATGGAGCAAGGATACTTGCTTCTACTGGAGTGGCAAATGTTATGGCTCTACAAAAGTTATTTAACAGTAGACCACTTATCTGAAAAGGTCAGTTCACGGACCTTTTCAGATAAGTGGTCTACTGTTAAATAACTTTTGTACAACACCTTGTTCTATTTTGAAAGTATTGCCCCCTCAACTGTAATTTAAAATCCCCGGTCTGTTTGGATCAAACCTACATCCATCTTTGGCATTAATGTTAACATTCAACTTTCTTCCGTTTTTATCCTTCCTTCTCAAATCTTACATACTTTTCCATGTCTTCCCTTCCCATGTGCACTATCTCCTCCCTTCCCCTCCATCCATATGTGCAGTCTCCTCCCTCTTTTTCTCTATTCCCATCTATTCATAAACAGTATTTCTTCCCCCCTCTCGTTCCCTCTCCCATGGTCTGACATCTGCCTTCCCTCTTTCCCCTCCTATGGTCTGGGATCTTTCTCCTCTCCTTTCTACAGTTTGGCATCTCTTTCCCCCTCCTTCTCTTCCCTTTACTTGTACTTTAGTCTGGAATCTTTCATTTCTCTTCCTTGGTCTAGCATCTCTGTTTCTTCCCTCCCCTGTCCAGTGATCTGACATATTTATCCTTCCGTCCCCCTTTTTTGTGGTCTGATACCTCTTTGCTACTTCCCTTTCATCCCCTTGTCTGGAATCTTTTTTTCCCTCCTCCCATGGACTGGAATCTCTATTCTCTCACTCTCTACTCTTGTGTGAGGTGTTTTGTTGTTGGATTTTTTTAACTTATTATCCCTCCTTACGTTGATGGAGGTTGTCTGTTCCATTTAGCCAAAATATAAGTATGTTGCACTGTTTTGTTTTCAGCATGTATCAATGGCTTGTGTTCATTTGGCTTCCAAAATTGAAGAAGCTCCAAGACGTGTAAGGGATGTAATTAACGTGTTTCATCGTCTTCGACAGCTAAGGGAAAATAAGTAAGTATCCTGATTCTTAACACAATGCGCCAGTTGGTACTTCAAAGTTTTTATATGTCAGTTTGAAGAAGCTACCCTAATGGATTGAACTTGGGCTAGGAGCAGAAACTAAGGGTGGGCTCTGCCAGTGTCATATATTCTGAAGCTCTGTCTAGTTTTTAATTTTTTTATGTTTTTTTTTTTAGGATAACGTGCACATCCAGGGAGGGGGATATGTTTTGGCATTTGTTAAGAAATATAGAAGGGTTCATTACAATATTTTATGAGATGTTTGTAAATTGAAAATGGGTGTGAGAAAATAAGTTTTGTCTTTATTCTATTAAGTATATTGTGCTGTAATGATATTAATTTATGTAAATGCATCATCTTTTGTGCACAATTGAAGTTTTAAAAATGAATAAAGAATATTTAAAAAAAATTTTTTTTTTAATTTTTCTATGCTATCTTGTACTTTGATTTGTACAATATAAATGACAAAAAAGAAGCATCAAGGCCAGAAAGACAAAAGCAACAAGAGCAATCAGAAAAGATTACCAAATATTGTTTAAGAACAGAAAATGTGGGATAAAAAGTTAAAAAATCTAAAATTGTGTTTATGAATTAGGCATAGTCAGTTTTAAAAATTTATTCTTGTTCTAGTGCAATTGTCTAGTGGTACTGAGCGCTAGGGTTATGCATCTGAACCCACTAGTTGCTTGAAGAATGCTGTCAATCATCTTTTTAACTCCATCCACCTCCTTCCCAGGGAGCTATTCCTGTCCCCTCTGGTTTTTTTCTGCAAGCAAGTTGCTCAGAAGTGTTTCTGCTCTTTTCTGTGGTTTTATTATTTTTGGGTATTTTTTTCTAAGTGTTCAATTGGAAGCGCGGTGTCCAGCGTTCTCACTCGTTGAGACCTTTGCCTGGGAGAAGACATAGACTTGCACTGCAGAAGTCTGCTGCTAGCAGGATCAGCCCTCAAGGACACCTAGCTAGCCAGTCTGCTTTTGTATATTTTTTTGTGCTCAGGAGCCATCCTATGCATAGCTGCTCGCAGCCGTAATTTATCAGGAGTTTTAGTGCAGGTTGTTTGGCTTTGTCCCAACTTTACCAGATTTAATAGTGGGCCATCTGCATGGTCACCCTGTTCTTTAGAGGGGTCTTTCATTTGCGCCCTCCAGTGCACCTCCGTTCCTGGGATCTTAACATCATATTCTAAGGTCTCAGTAGATCTCCGTATGAGCCCTTATATGAGGCTTCCCTTCTGGATCTTGTGGCCAAGATGGTGTTTCCGGTGGTGATTACATCAACGAGATGAGTTTCCAAGTTGCAATCTCTCCTGCAGGGAACCATTCCATAAAATTACAGACACAGGGCTTTCTTTATGCATAGTTCAGTCCTTACCAAAAGTAGTCTCGGCCTTCCACATCAATCAGGAAGTCTGTTTGCCTGCTTTCCATCCTAAAGGATTGCATTTGCTGGATGTCAAGCGAGTGCTTCGCCGGTACCTCGAAGTTACCAATGAGTTTTGCGTATTAGATCACCTTTTTGTTCTGACCTGTCATGCCAAGAAAGGGAGGCTGGCATATAAAGCCTTGATTTTTTTTTCTCCTTCCCCCCAGATGGATTAAAATAGCTGTTTTCTCTGTATATGTGGGCTGCGATAAGCAGCTGCCAATCACATTGAAAACACACTCCACCAGAGGAGTTGCTATCTCATGGGCGAAGACTTGGGCGGTTTCACCCAAGGAAGTCTGTAGAGCATCTACTTGGTCTACCCTTCATACCTTTTACCAGGTTCTATAGGGTGGACGTAGCAGCCAGGAAGGACATCGTTTTCAGGTCTTTCATTTGGAAGGCAGGCTCAAAAGCCCTACCCTAGACTCCAGGTATTGCTTTGGTACATCCCTAGCGTTCAGGGCCACTAGACACATCTGCAAGAAAGATGATTATCGAAGTAAGAACCTAATCTTTCCAGAAGAAAAAGTCTTTATTTTTCAAACACAGAATTTCCTTTTTTAGGGGGAGCTGATAGTTTGGTTTTGTTTTGTATTTGGTTTTGTAGTTTGGTTTTGTATTTTTGCTCAACACTACTTTTGCTATCACAGTACTGATAGATGACCTTGCACAGTGCCAAATTTAATTGGCTGTCTCCCATCTTCTGGTTTGTGGACATTTTGTTTCTGAATTCTTCTGGTAGGACTGAAGAAACGAGAACGGGCATGTAAGACCAAATTTTACCATTTGTTTTTATTCTCTGTTGATCTTGCAGGAAACCTGTGCCTTTAATACTGGATCAAGACTATGTTAATTTGAAAAATCAAATTATAAAAGCAGAAAGAAGAGTTCTAAAGGAGCTGGGTTTTTGTGTCCATGTAAAGCACCCTCATAAGGTATGTAATAGCACTACCAAGTGTATTGGCAGTTTAATTTAAAAAAATGGCTACACGTTAGCTGGAGCTAATGGATTACTTTCATTCAACTATTAATAGAACAGTGTTTTCCTTTTCTTTGTATGAAATAATTTCAGCAGTTGGTTATATGTAAAACTTCCTCACAAGCACATTAAGTAGTTGCTGATATATTTTGCAAGACTAGAAAACTGGGCATCTAAATTCAATCTGCATACCTATAAAGTGATGCAAATGGGGAAAAATGATTTTCAAAGGGACATACAGAAAAAAAGCGATCCCTGCAGAAATGGCAGCTTTTGAAAATGTTCTGTCTATGTGAAAATTAAATGTGCATATATATATATATATATATAGTGGTGTTCTCAGGGAGTAGTCTGGGTAGGTTAGTTTGATGGCATACTTTTCAACTTTGAAAGGTTTGCATGTACATTTTCTTGCTAAAACTTGTTGCATAGTGTAGACAGGGTAACACTGCTGGTTTTCTGCCAGGATAATTTTCAGAGTGATATTAAATGTTTAGTTTGGTTTTGAAAATTGTTGTAAGTTAGGTGCCTCTCAATAGGCATGTTCATGTGGGCTGTTATTACACAATCTTAGGTTATATAGGTTTATAATAGCACCAGACCTTAAGTACTGTGTGCAATTTTATCATCTTATCTTAGAGTTGAACTGGAAGGTACAGATAAGAGCAAATGATATGGAAATTGCTCCTTTATTCATAAAGGTTTAACAGGTTAGGGTTCTTCATTTTGAAGAAGAAATATGGAAGGTTTATTAAATCCTGAGTGGTGTGGAATATGTAAATAGGGAACAGTTATGTAAACTTTCAAATAGGAATAGTGGATGCTTTTATGAACTAACCAGTATTGCATTTAAAGGAAGTCTTTATGTGGTGGTCAGTTGAACAGTAGAATTTTTGCCAGAAGATGATCCAGGTTACGAGTAATAGTACAGTTATGTTTTTAAAGCAAGATTTAGACAAGTTTCTGAAGGACAGATCTTAAGCTGTTATTAGTCAGGTAAACCTTGGGATTGGACTTCCCCTTTATGATTAGCTCAGTACTGTCTAGTGATTGGTAGCTGTTAGTTACAGGATGTTGGGCTCAGTAGGCCAAGTGATGTAACCTAGCTTTGCATATCTTACACTGTTAAAGTAGTTAATGCACTACTTAGCAAATTTGGCAATATTTTACCAATTGGCTACTTGTGTATAGAAGAAGCTAGTAAATTAATTTCATATTGCTGCTAGCAGAACTTTTTTTTCCGATTTTTTTTGTTTGAGTTCATATCTTTAAAACCTTTTTCATAGGTGTAGGGGAAGTATACTAGACTTATTCTAGGTTAGGATTATTGATTTGGTGTTAACTTGGGATACTGTGGACCATTTTCTGTTTAAACCCCAGTTCAGTCATAGCTAACAATGTAGAATTCCCTGGATCCTAGGGCTGTAATGTTGCAGAGCATAATTTCTATCCTTTTTTAAAGCAGTAATGGTTTTAGGTTCTAGCAGGTCTACCGTGGTTGCCCAATTTACATGCCCACAACTAGAAATTCTTGACAATAACTGCCTAACTCATATTTTCCAGATAATCGTTATGTACCTTCAGGTGTTAGAATGTGAACGTAACCAACACCTGGTCCAGACTGCATGGTAAGTTGATTGTTCTCTTGTTCTTAGAAACCAGCAAGGGCAGTAGCAGAGAGGTTGGCAGGCTCTCCAGTCATCAGTGGCACCAATGGAATGGACTCCACTGGTGCCTGGAGCTCTGCCTCTTGCACGGTATTGATCATCTGTTGAAACATGTATGTTCATTAAGATGGTAAGGAAACAAGACTATCCACATCAGTTGCCTGACCTTCAAAATAAACTGTTCATTCTTGCAGGGGTTAACAGTCGGTGATACTATGGATAACAAAAATGGATTGTATTCCATTGTGTGTTGAGCTGTTTCTCTTTGTTCAGCCTACAGAAGGGATTATGTTGCAGTGTCTTAGTAATGCTTCATTCCTTCCCTTGCCTGTATGTTTGTGTTCAGCCTAGCATAAGGCTGCCTTTCCCATCATCCTTTGCTCTGTTCCCATTTATGGGGCTCATCTACATAACTGTACTTTTAACAAACTTTAATAAGTAGAAAGGGGTGTAAAAGTATGGGGCGTGTTTCTGCTGACTAAATTGTCTGGTGCTGTTACACAAATGATGGAGAACCAATTTTAACTTTTTCTTTTCTGTACTCTTTTGATCAAAGGGTAGCCTGTGATGGTAAGTGACTAAGCCATCTCCTCTGCTGTCCAAGCGCTTTGGTGCAGGGATAGCGGCCGTCTTCTGTCAATCCAATGCAGGCTCTCCAGAGAGAAGGCTGACTCTCTAGACAGGTGGTATATACAGTATGTGGTTAGAATAACTGGCCTACTTCTAGTTAACTTTGTTTATATCTTGCTGACTTTGTTAATTTCTATTTAAATGTACTTTTTTCATTTGTTAAACTGATTAAATGCATCTGTAGCAATTAGTCTTTTAGGATGTGATATCAATTATTGTAAAGCCACTCTTAAAATACAGAGTTTATTCATTGTAAAAAAAAGGGGGGGGGGGTAGGCAGCCAGGGATGTGCATAATCAAGAGTTTAGCACATATTTTTTTACTTTTTACATAAGCATATGTATATGATGCTTTGTTCTTAATCTTATGGTGAAAAGTATTCAGAAAAAGTGCATATTTTTAACACTTAAATGTGTATATGAAATTCTGGTACGTCCCTTCCAGGTTCAATATGTGAGATGTCCAATCCATAGCCACCATCCAGTGTTTGCAGAAATCCCAACACTTTTTTTTCTCACCAGGTGCTCTTCCTACTGCTGAGAGAGAGACAGAGCCACTGCTTAGGTTGTAGATGGAAAAGAAAGTTTTAAAATAAATATAGTTTCAAGTTTTGCAAGTGATCTGCTCTGCTTCTTTTTCTTATTTTTTTTGCAATTTAAAGTTACTGGGTGCCGCGAGACCCCTTGCGGTAGTCTTTTGCTGGAGGAAAGGAACTGGACTATTGCTTTACAGAGAAACTTAGATGGATCTGTGGAGCCAGCCTGTTGTGTGCCACCCTTTTTGGGCTCGGGTCCATCCCCCTAGGAGCTAGCTTGCCTTCTGATTGTGTCAGAGGTTTAAGCACAGGCTGGATGCGTCGTGAGTAACAGCCCTCATGGTACAGGCTGCATTTTCCTGCCCCTGGTCACGTGGAGAGGTTCTGAGGGAGCAGAGGTTTCAGTCAGTGTCCGATTGGCAGTCTGAAGATCTTGAAGTTTGGTCCTTTTGGAGCTTTTCTGAGGCAGAAAATACTTTTCCTCCATTCAGCTGTAGTGAAAAGAGCTGACAGGCAAAACACTTCTGTGACTGTAAGTACACCTCCATTATTTCCTATGGGAGAATAGGGGGTGGTCTGTAAAATTGAATTTTAAGGCTTTCTGAAGGTAGGGTTCAGGTTTCCCACCTCCCCAAACCCCAAATTGCTATTTATTTTCAGAAATTGTTTATTTTTGTTGTTTTTGGTGCAAATTCATTAGCATTAAGTGAAATAAATGGCGGCGGCCATCTTGGATTTCTATCGATTTCTTTTTTTCAAAGTTTAAATTCTGCCTCAGTACCCATTGATTTTATTTAAAATCGGTAAGGATCGACGACTCAGCCCCTAATCTGTTGAATACATTCTTGGATTGCACCACATAGCCGGTACAGGAGCATCCATATATCGCAGCACACTAGAGGAGGGAGTGGGAGCTTCGGGTTTCGCTTCCTCCAGGTCCTTGCAGCTGGCATGTGTCCGGGATCCAGATAAAAAAATCCTGCCAAATGTCCATTTTGGATGATGGCAACAAGCATCAGCGTACCAAGACGGGGGATTCCTTTTGAGCAACTCCAGTGGCTCAGCGAGACCCGGCCGCTGCCCCACAGTGTGCCTTTTCTCTAGAGTTTGTTCTGCTCTTGTGGAGAGCATATTCCATACACCTAGTTCTTTTGACATGGCAGGTGAGCACATCAGCTGAAAAACAGATAGCTACTTTGTCAAATGTACCTCTGCGGGGTCCTTCTATGCTGGCTACCACAGATCTGGATTGTTTTAGTTTGTGCATGTATACTATGGACACTTGTTTCCATCCTGGATGATTTGGATACGCTCACTAGGTCCCTTCACTGTGATATCTCACAGAGTCTGGATCAGGGTTAGGATCCTTCCATCCGCAGGCTCGTCAAATCTGACCTTTATCACTGATGCCATGAAAGAGCTCAGCTTGGAGAGTCAGCCCTGTACATCGCAGTGTTTAATCACGAGTCGTTCTAATGCTCTGACCTCATTTTTTTCCAGCACATCCAGAGTTCACGGGCCTTATTACAGAGCAGTGGGATACCCCGGATAGTTCTTTCTGGCTAGCAAAAGCTATGTCAAGGCAGACGACACCAAACTATTTAGTGGAGCTCGGACTAAAGAGGACTGCAAAGAATTGCAAAGGGATTTGAACAACCTAGGGGAATGGGCGACGAGATGACAGATGAAGTTCAACGTTGAGAAATGTAAAGTATTACATGTGGGAAACAGAAACCCGAGGTACAGCTTTACGATGGGAGGGATGTCATTGAATGAGAGTATCCAAGAAAGGGACTTGGGGGTAATGGTGGACATGACAATGAAGCCGACGACACAGTGCACAGCGGCCGCTAAGAAGGCAAACAGAATGCTAGGCATAATCAAGAAGGGTATTACAACCAGAATGAAAGAAGTTATCCTGCTGTTGTATCGGGCGATGGTGCGTCCGCATCTGGAGTACTGCGTCCAATATTGGTCGCCGTACCTTAAGAAGGATATGGCGATACTCGAGAGGTTTTACATAGGAGAGTGACAAGTCTGATAAAAGGTTTGGAAAACCTTTCATACGCTGAGAGATTGGAGAAACTGGGGCTCTTTTCCCTGGAGAAGAGGAGACTTAGAGGGGATATGATAGAGACTTACAAGATCATGAAGGGCATAGAGAGAGTAGAGAGGGACAGATTCTTCAAACTTTCAAAAAACAAGAGGGCATTCGGAAAAGTTGAAAGGGGACAGATTCAAAACGAATGCTATGAAGTTCTTCTTTACCCAACATGTGGTGGACACCTGGAATACCCTTCCAGAGGGCATAATAGGGCAGAGTACAGTACTGGGGTTCAAGAAAGGATTGGACAATTTCCTGCTGGAAAAGGGGATTAGAGGGGTATAGATAGAGGATTACTGCACAGGTCCTGGACCTGTTGGGCTGCCGCATGAGCGGACTGCTGGGCACGATGGACCTCAGGTCTGACCCAGCAGAGGCATTACTTATGTTCATATTTTCTTTAACTTGTAGCTCCTGAATTTCAGCAGCCAAAGGTGGATTTCGCAGTTTAACAAGTGCACAGCCCTTCCTAGCGATGGAGGTGTGATGCTCAAGGACTCCAAGGATAATAAGAGTGGACCTTATTTTGAAAAAGCTTTTTGATGTGATCAAAGCTACTGCAGCTGCCTCCTTCATGACGTGTGCCTGTCACACGAAATTACGCTGGGTGCCCCTGTAAAGGAGGATGCTGGTCCCGAGTTGATGATGAAAGGCATGAATTATGTTGCGGATGCCCTCTATGATCTCATGTGAGTTCTCGGTAAGGCCTTGGCTTATGCAGTGTCAGCATGCCGAACTCTTTGGATCTGTCATTAGGCAGGTGATTCTGCTTCTAAGTTGACTCTGAGCAGGCTCCCCTTCAAGGGTGAGCTACTTTTTGGTAAAGGTCTGGATGACTTTATAGCCAGTGTGGTGGATCGTCGTCTTAAGTCCTGAGAAATAAGTATTAAGAGTTCTTCAGGAGGGAATCACAATTACTTTTGTCCCACACACAGACTTCATCAAGGTCCCTCGGGTTCTTTGTCCCAAAGATATTCTTCGTCCCAAAGATATTCCCAAGAATATTGCCCACGTTATACTTCAACTCCAGACGTCTACAGGTATCGGGATCTCATCCCGGAGCGGTGCCTAAAAAGTCGTAATGATGTCAGAAGTCCTGGGCCAGAGTGCACATGCGTCCTCTACAGGAGTTGCTTCTCTCTTGGTGGTTCCTACAACATCATTCCCCTTCAGATGCCACTCCCCTGGACAAAGCCAGCTCACAGCAGTCTGTGCTGGTGGATCCAGAGGAAGGCTGTCCGGCAGGTCAAGCCTCTTCAGATCGAGGAGTGAATCACTAACATGTCGGATACCAACCTTGCAGGCTGGGGTGCCCACTGCAGGGCTCGCTCCATTCAGGGACAATGGACACTGTCTCAGAAGCGTTGGTCAATCAGTCGTATGGAGCTTTGGGCCATTTGTTTGCCATTAAGGACTCTACAGAGCACTCTGGAAGGAAGTGTTTTCAGACAACGCCATGGCAGTGGCTTATTTGAATCACCCTGGGGAAAGGGGGGCTACAAGAAGTACTCCCTTGGGCCAGGAAGCTTGAATGCTGTTCCATTGGGCAGAGATGCATCTTCTAGCCCTCTCCACAGCACATGTGGTCGGAGTTGACAACAGACAAACTGACTTCCTCACGCAACAGGTCCTGGACCAGGGGAATGGTATCTTTCCCAAAGAGCATTCTGTCTAATAGTGCAGTGCTGGGGTGAGTCTCATATGGACTTGATGGAACTCAAAAGCCAGGCACTTCAGTTGAAGAATAGAACCAGGAAGCTTGGGCCTAGATGCGTTAGGTCAGCCATGACCAACTCATGAACTCCTTTTTGTGTTCCCTCCATGGCCTCTGGTTGGTTGGGTCATCTGCAGGATAGCGTCACATCCAGGATTGGTGATATAGTAGCTCCGGACTTGCCTCGCTGTCCGTGGTATGCGGATCTGGTCTGTTTTCAATGAGCTAGGAAGCTCAGGCTAACTCATCGTGACCTTCTCAGGGTCCATTTCCCATGGATAACCCACAGCACTTTTGTCTTTCAGCATGGCTCTTGGGCACTCAGCCTTGATGAAGTGGGGATATTCTGATGTGGTCATCTTGACGCTTTTGAAGTACAAGAAACCACCTACTATGGCTTTTTTATGCCAAAGCATGGAAGGCTTTTCAGCAGTGGTGTGCTAAAGATGAGATGGAGCTGGTGAGGGCTTTTATTCCGGTGGTTATGGCTTCCTCCAGGCAGGCTTAGATAAGGGTTTGGTGGTGGTCTCCCCTAAAGTTCAAGTGGCAGGTCTTTCATGTTTTTGAGCATACAGTGGTTCAAGTTCGCTGATGGCTCATCCAGAAGTGTCCAGATTTCTCAGAGGTACACTTCACTTGCTTCCTCCATCGCATCAGCCTTTTCCTTATGTTTTGCAGGGCTCTGGGAAGCTCCTTTTGAGCTACTGAAGGATGCTACACTTTTGGATCTGATGATCAAGACTTTCTAGTGGCTATTGTCTCCGCACAGCATATTTTGGAGCTTCAGACCGTTTCATGCAAGGAGCCTTTTCCGCTCATAATAGATAGTTTGTTTACCTGCCTTCTGCTCCACTGGAGTGCAAAAGGATCCGATGTGCGGAGAGTTCTCCTCCACTATTTGGAGGAAACAAATGATTTTTGCCTTTCACATCATCTTTTTGTCCTGATGGCCCAGCCTCATCGTAGGCCAGCATCTAAGGCTTCTATCGCCCGTTGGATCCACATGGCCATTTCGTTGACTTACATCGCCTGTTGCAAACAGCCGCTGGTTTCTCTCAAGGCCCACTTGATTAGAAGTGTTGCAGCATCACGGATGGAGATTGTACTGTTTCTCTGGACGGAATTTGCAGGGCAGCTGCTTGGTCTTCTCTTCATACCTTTACCAGGTTTTACCGAGTGGATGTGACAGCACTCTCTGGTGCCGCTTTTGGGACCTCGGTGTTGAGGGCAAACTCTTCTGTCCCTCCCTAGATGATGCCATTGCTTTGGTATGTCACCTCGCGTATTGAATCCAGAAGGGATATACCAGAATAGAAGATTAGGTTCTTATCTTTCTTTCTAGTAGTCTCTTGAGGATTCAATGCGGCCCACCCTTTCAGTATAGACTCAGTTTTGATGAATCACCTGCTTTTTTCTTCCTCTGTTTTTCTCCTAACGGGCTGAAGTATCTTATAGCCAGCAGACAGACCCTGTGGAGGATTTCACTCTTATGTGAGTACAATCATTACTGGTGGCAGCTTTCCAGTGGGTGCTCATTGTATACAGCAGTTTAGTTCTACATTGTTCACTAATGTTCTCTGTGTTGCATGGTGGCTGTTAGGTCGTTAGGTCTTACAGAGCAGAACTTATGCTTATGCTCCTGGGGAGTTTTCACCGTGCATCCTCCTTTTGTGACTGCCTTGTTCTAATGTGTTTGCTTGGCTTTTTAATGTAACTGTAGGTGACTCTGTCTCTCTGTCAGCAGTAGGAGGAACACACGAGAAAAGTGTTTTGGATTTCTACAAACACTGGATCGCAGCTATGATTTGAACACCACGTGTATTGAATCCTCCAGGGACTACCAGAAATAAGATTACTGACAGTAAACCTAATCTTCCAATGTAGTGTATATTTTTGTGTACATGAATGTTTACACTTGACTGACTTTGCCCTGTGTGTGCCAACTGGAGCACTTCTATCTGTGATAGTGGTAAAACAGGTACCATTGTTACACTGCAGGGCTTCTCACCACTTTCTCTTTCCTGGTCAACTGTATCCTGATTTGATTGTAAGTCTTCATCAGAGGTTTAGTTACTTGCCTTTTTCTCCGTATCCCCCAGCACCAGCAAATTTATGGGTGCCACTTAAAAACCAGCCAAGGTTTTCTGCTTGCACACTTAGTTGAGGTTGCTCCTTAGTGTGAGCCTAACCCAGTGAATCTCCAAACCCCTCCGGTTACTTCCATGTCTTGATCCACCGCACCTTCCTTTTGAAGTGAGCTGCTGCACTTACAAAGTTTTGCTTTTTTTGTCCTGCTGAAACACAGTTATGGAATGCATGAAATGCTTAATGACTCTTACGGAACATTATACAGTGTTTTACAGTTACAGCCTTCTGAATATAAAAAGACTTGTTGAACAGGAAAGCATGGAAACCATTTTCACTTGGACTTCATGGGATACAGAAGAGGAAACCAGCTTGTGCGCCTCAGTCTCAACCAGAATTTTCTTTCCCCTCCCCCCTGCTTTGTTTCTCAATGGCCATAGTACTTGCAACTTTCATCTTGTCCTTGATGAAGAACCTGTTGGACTGGTTATGGATTTCTTAAAAGGAACTGATAATGGTGCATGTTGATGTGGATGGCAGTGGAAAACTGGAACAAGAAATGACCACACTGATCGCTGACACTTTTTTACATATTTGCATGCTACTTCTGTCCTAAAGAAAGCTTGAGAATAGGTTCCTGTGGGAAAGATTGATAAATGTCAAGCTTCATTTCTATAAAAGCTCAAGACCAGGCCAGTACATGTTGGTATGTGGGCAAGTAGGAGTAGCAGTGTTAAAATGGGTTCTCCATCAGTATGTGTACTGCAAGTTCTCTTTCTCCTCTCCAACCTAATCTCTCTCTCTCTCCATTCTCATGCTTTTTCCTGGAATTTAGTAGAAATACCATACCAAATAGTGCAAATGTTAATGTTTCACAGTGCTAAGGGACTTCTAGGATCTGTAGTTCTCTGATCTTCTCTTTCAGGAATTATATGAATGACAGCCTTCGCACAGATGTCTTTGTGAGATTTAATCCAGAAACCATCGCATGTGCTTGCATTTACCTTGCTGCTAGAACCTTAGAGGTTAGATAACATGACTTTTTTTTTTTTTTTTTTTTTAAATCATTGGGTGGTAATTTATAGATCATGGAGTGTGGAAAAAAGTGTTTGCTAGGGCAAAAGAGAAGGCATTTGTCATTTCAACGGACTTACTTCAGGTTAAGTGCCATCAACTTGTGTTCAAGTCCTAGCGACTTGATATCAAGTTTTTTGAGGCAGAATAAAGAAGTAGATTGCCAGGCCTTTCTTCTGCGCAGTATAAATTTGATGTTGCACCAAATAGTACTCCTCCAACACTGCCCAGATGAGTGGTACATCATTAGTCTGACATCTCCACAGAAACCTGTCTGCCTTGGGAGGCCCTGCAGGTAGTGAACTACTGACAGCGTAGCTTTCAGCTTCACAGATGCACTCAAGCCCCAGTGGCATAACAAGCCCATCTACTATGATTGGTTAGCTGATATTTCAGGTTAACTGGGACAATAGAAGAAGGTATTTGTCATTTCAAGGGGCTGCTATTTCAGGTAGCATGTGTATGCAGTTAGTTGAATTTTGTGTGCTCTAAATGACTCCTGCAGGTTATAAAGCTTTATCATTTTACTTGGTTTATTCTATCATAGATTCCATTACCTAATCGACCACACTGGTTCCTCCTGTTTGGAGCATCGGAGGAAAAAATTAAAGAGATTTGTTATCAAATCCTACGACTTTACTCTCAGAAAAAGGTTGGTTTATATTTGATGCTAATGGAAAAAATTTAAGTGGCTCTAGTTACAGACTGGATGGTTATTTAGTCATCTGAAAATACAATTGGCCTAAAACCACAGTAGAGAGCATATTGTATTGGGCTTCTAGAGTATTGCTTTCATTTGTTGAGTGGTACATACGTAGCTACATGCAAACTTAATTGCATGTTTATAAGGCCTAGTCCAGGGGTAGGCAATTCCAGTCCTTAAGAGCCAGAGCCAGGTCAGGTTTTCAGGATATCCACAATAAATATGCATGAGATAAATTTGCATCTCAAAGAGGCAATGCATGCAAATCCATCTCATACATATTCATTGTGGAGATCCTGAAAATCTGACCTGGCTCGAGTACCGGAATTGCCTACCCCTGGCTTAGTCCAAGGAAAACAAGTTTCATGGAGAAGGGACATACTGTAAGTGTTAAAAAACAGAGATGTACTGAATTCTGATCACCACACTGCCTTTCACCCCCTCAACTAGAGCATAGCAGATATCAGTTTCTTGAACTGATCTTTTTTTTTTTTTTCCATTAAATTATAGGCTGACCTGGCATACCTGGAAAGCAAAGTTGAGCAAAGAAAATTTGCACTCGAGGAAGCTAAAGCAAGAGCAAAAGGGCTGTTACCTGATGGGACACCCTGCATGGAAAATGCACCTCAGTTTTCTCCCATTTCAAAAAATGGTGAGTTTTAGCAAAGCGTAACTTTGAGCTGCCCATGTTTCCATGGATTTTTATAGTATAGCTGAGAGATGTCAATTGTGCCCCTCTTCTTCCAAACGAGTCTGCTGCTTTCTTTTGTAATCGTATCTAGAACAATTTGCCTGGATTGGTAGAGAGGCAATAAACATCTCTTTAACATGTGCATTTCTCTTTTGATTTTAAATGGGCAAGAGCTGCTTTTTTTTTGCTATATTCTGTTTTGTGTGAAGATAGTTACAGGGATTTGTTAACTTGCTGCAGTGTGTTCTGAGGAATCTAAATAATAGGAATTGATATTCAGCTCTCCAGCTTGCTGTGGAGAAGTTGATTGGCATGGTGTTGCTTTTACGTAATGCCTGGGTTGGTGGGCTGTTTTGGAAAGGTGAAATATTCACAGCAAGCAGTCTAAATATCGAGCACTGAGCAGTAGGAGCCTTCATCTGACTTCCCTGTAGCCTAAGGATAGACAACATCCTTCCCTGCTGAAACATTCCTGGTTTGTTTTTAATTATCTTGTTTGTTAGCATAGTACGCATAGATAATATGCTAGTATACATCTAATATTTTTATTGCTTTCCCTCCAAATAGACTTGAAATAATTTTATAAAATGTTTATTTCAGACTCCCCACAGGAAGGGAAAGCAAACAAGTCTTCTCCACTGTCGGTTCAAGCCATGAAGAATGCCAAAAGAAAACTTGATGTCAAAAGAGCTAGATCGTCCAGCCCTGTGAATGGGTAAGATTGTTATGAGCTTGATTTTCTGTGTAGGTTTCAAAGTGGAGTGAAGAAATTGCCTAATGATTAGTCCAGCATACTGATCCTGCAATCCTTGTGACCCTGGGCAAGTCATTTAACCCTCACTGCCCCAGATACAAAAGCACGTGATTGGGAGCTCACTGGGGACAGAAAAAGTACTTGCATGTAATATGTGTTGTGTGTGGTAGTGCTATAGAAATGATTTAGTAGTACTCAAAAATGAAAGCTCGTTTGCTCTTTTACAGATTACAAAAGGAAAGACCCAGCAGGAGCCGAAGCCGAGATCGCAGTTACTCTAGATCCCATTCTAGGTCAGAGTCGCCTAAAAGGAGGTAAGTGCCCCCCTGCCAAAAGTAGGGGGAGTTGCAGCCATAGGCCTTCATACCACAAGTTTGAAGCTTTGCTGTGTTGTGGTCTGGATTCCATTGAAGGGTTGCTGAAACTTTTTGCTGGCACTGTGAGATTGAATGAAGCACATTAATATTACAGTAGTGTTAATTACAGAGTTTAATTTTGTGAAGGCTGCCAAAATAGAAGGGGAAGGAAGTTCTCAGTGATAGTATCAGTTGGTCCAGTTTCTTTATCACTTGTTCTCTTGTAGAAGACATCATTGCATGTTAAAAGTTCTTGTGCAAGGAGCATTAGTTAAGGAATATGGGCTGAGATTTTGAAATACTTTTTCCCTGTTTTGTAATAGAAAAAGTGAAAGTTACTCTCCCTCCAGCGATTCCAGATCACGCAGTCGCTCCAGAAGTAGAAGTGACTCTCCTCCAAGACAGTCAAATCACAGTTCCTACAAAAGTTCCAAGTCTTGGGCTTATGAAGCAAAGGATCACAAATACTCCAGCCAGAAATATCGGCATTCACGCAGTAGAAGCTCTTCCCGGGAGCGCTCATCTGAGAACCCTGGCAAATATAAGAAGAGACATCACTATTATCGAGATCCAAGACATGAACGTTCACGATCTTATGAGAGAATGGGCCATCGCTATGAACGAGATCATTCTGGACATGGCAGGCATCGGAGGTGAGACAAATGTGAAGGCAGACTTTCCAGCGTGTGCATTTTCTCCAGTGACATTCGGGTGCTGAAACTACAACTTCATCACTGCACAGCTATGCCCTGAGAAATCTCAATGCCGCTTTTGCCACCAAATGGTGGATGCTGTTAATGCAACAATTGGTGCTAGCCTTAAGTATCTTCATGTATTGTGCAGACAAGGCCATTGTTAATACATCATTTGCATTGACAACAAGATATTTGAGAACTTTCTCAATTTTGCAATCGGCACAGCATACAGAAATATTAATGTTTACAACAATTCAGGACTTGAGATATTTTGTATGAAATCCTAGTTACATTATTCAAATGTAAAAAAATCCTGTCTTTTTAAATAGACTATATGCCTATATTAGGTTTATATTTATCTTCTGTTCATTTGATATGGTTTGCTTTGGGAGTATGGCCTAATGCTGTACACTATGTAAAAAATATGTATTATATGTTTTGAGAGTTTTACTACTCGGAAGACTGGGACTTAAGCAATGACTTGTCATAAATATTTGATGTCTGGATACATTTCTGGAAAGAGTATTTTGTATCTGCAAGTTGCTGAGTGCAGGACACTAGCATGCAGTAGGTAGAGCAATATAGAGGGGTTTCGGACAATATAACTTTTCTTTGGTTAGTTTAATTCTGCACTCAGGAGAACTGAAGCTTTAAAGAATGGTTACTTTGTCATTCTGCTCGTTAAATTTAAAACAATGCCCATAGTTTATATCTTCAGTTTAATTGATGTCTCTGACCTGTACTTTCCTTGATTCTATTAAAGGTATTGTGTTTTCTATTTGAGATCTTGTCTTTAAAATCTATTTGACTTGATAAAGAAGCTTCTAATTAAGTGGAATTTTATTCCTTCTTCGTTTGGACATATATGAAGTTGTGTGGCTTTTCTTTGAGGACATTTTTATTTTTAATTGGT
Source organism: Geotrypetes seraphini (assembly GCF_902459505.1). Taxonomy (NCBI): domain Eukaryota; kingdom Metazoa; phylum Chordata; class Amphibia; order Gymnophiona; family Dermophiidae; genus Geotrypetes; species Geotrypetes seraphini. Next base: position 21,097,676 of record NC_047098.1, read on the forward strand.
GATTTGTTTCTTTTGTTTTACCTCTTAAAACCTCTAGCTTCCAAAAGCAAGGAAAAATTGACATTTGTCTGACTTTCCAGCCCTCGTCTGCAATAGTGCATTGAACTTTGGGCATACATTTGATAAAGAGGTGAACAGAACACTAACCATTCAAGAAAAGTTTCCAATTTTCTAATCCTAAAAAGAATAAGTAAAGCCTCCTTTTCTGTTTAAATACAGGATTTTATTGCAAGTCTCTTTATTTTTTTCCATAATTTGGTTAGCATTTTAGCTTTTCAGTGCATACATCATACAGAAAACCCTTTCAGAGCCAACAGAACAAATGTTTGACCAAATAACATATACATTGTGGTGTTTTAATCTTGCTTCAATTACTGCGGTCTTCTGGATTTTCTTCCCCCCCCCCCTCATTTTCTACTCTGCAAATCTTCACCTTGCACAACATGAGCAGAAACTCAGTCAGTTTCAAATTTATTTAAGTCTTGCTATACTGCTGAAGAGTGAACTGTCTTAAGCCAGTGTATTGCAAACTGTTTGCCTCCTGAGATTTCAGGTATGCCGCATCAGTCAGCGCCTCTCCTCTCTGTGCGTCACCTCCCACTGACAGCTCAGGGCCTACTGGGAGGGCCTTCCACATGCAAAGATGTCGACGTGATAACGTCGCATGTGTGTGACATCGCATCAAGGTCCGTTCACTTCTGGATACCTCGTGTCACGGTCACTACGTTTAGTGTGCTGTGGCTTGACAAAGTTTGCAGGACACTGGTCTAAGCAGTAAAATTCACTATCTGCCTTTAGGTAACTTCATGTGTCTAATCAAATATGATGAGTAAATTCATACGTTCATCTTTGCATATAATGTATTAAACACACTCCCTCACATCTTAACCCTTTCAGGACCATAAGGATCGTAGGCCAATTTTTGTGGTTTTGACGACATTTTTATGGTAAAAAGGGCTTGCAGATGCCAAAAAATTGATTTTTTTTGTGAAATATCATTATTTTTATTTAAAAAATCAAACTTCTGGCTTATGGACAGTGTGGCAAGTGAATCTTCTCGTCAATCTGGCAACGACGCTAATGAATGAATGTCGGAACCAGTTTGTTTACATAAAGGCAGTATCATATGGAATCCGTACATATCAAATTTAGAACTGTAGACTATCCCAATCAAAATTTATAGGATTTTAAAGTTATGGGACAAATATGTCCCTTGGTCCTGAAAGGGCTAATGAATTAAGAATTCTGTAAATTCATTGCTTCTCCAAGCCACTATTCCATTAGAAGGAACTATTTTATTCTTTTCCATAGGAGGCTCATCAACAATTCATAATGTGTTTTTTGGTCTTGCAATGTATTGGTTAAAGCCAAAACAATGCTTAATATTTTTATTGCTTATGTGTTCAAATTTGATTTCTAAAAATGTAATTACTGCATTTAAGACTTAACAATTTTGAGAACATCAAATCTGATATTGTTGAATCTTTTTACAATGGAACAAGAATTGAATTCATGCACCACTTACTGCATTTGTTCATGTAAGTAGTGTGGTTGCCAGGTTAATCTAATGTTTTACATGCAAATGTCAAACTGAGCATATCCGCTCTTGAACGTGGTGCACATATCTGAATGCACTAAATGAATAGTTTTATTTGGCATTCCATTTATGCCAGACCAATGCAGAACAAATGGGTTATGTCCATCTACCAGCAGACGGAGACAGAGAAAAAATAGTTCAAAGAGCTTCACCCTTTAAGGGTATCGTGCAGCCTGGAATGTTAAGTATTTTTCTCTATCTCCAAGCAGATGGTGGATAGATCGTGCTCCTTCTTGGTGCTTGTCTGTTAGCTCCTGGCTTGGTTTAATTTCAGGTGGCATTTGAGCAAGGGGTTATACTGGTCATTAGAGAATAACACGGTGGTTGTTACTCACGGGTAACCCACCAAAACAGGTTAGTGGTCGCTGCGGGGATGGGAACAAGGTCATTCACTGCCCCGTGGAGTGGTGAATGGTCTTGTCTCCGCAGTGAAGCCAGCACGGATCGTGCAGTCCAGCATCCCCACACGATCGCTGCATACTACGTCCTGCCATCTCCCTCCCTCCATCTCACCGTAGGTGCACAGCAACATGGGCTGCCGGTATGGCACTGCTCCATCATTGATGTACAGAGTGGCTTTGCTGCTTGTCTGCTACTGCTCCATCTCTGGACCTACAGTTTGGCTTTCGCCCCCTGTTGGGCACTGTTCCATCTCTGGACATATGAGCAGCTTCATCTGCCTATCAAGCACTGCTCCTTCTCCGGATGTATAGGGTGGCTTAGGTGCCTGCCAAGTCTGACTTTAATTCTCTCAGCCTCACGCTGCTACTTAAATTGTTGAATCTCCTCCTCTGATGTAATCGGAAACAGGAAGTTGGGTCAAAGGAGAAGATTCAACAGCTTAAGCAGCCGCGAGCATGGCTTATAAAAAGCGTGCGGCTGGGAGAAGAATTAAAGTCGAACTAGGCAGGCACCTAAGGTGAGGTGAAGGGAGGGAGATGGCAGGACGCGGCGATCAGGCGGGAGGGGGCTTCTGGACCGCGCAATCCGTGATCGCGCATGTTCCCTCATGCTAGGAAGAAGTGGACAGTAGTCGTGGGGATGGGGCGGGGACAGTGGTCACAGGGACCGAGCGGGGACAAATTTTTCCCCATGTCATTCTCTATTGGTCATCTTTGCTCAGGTTATAATCTGAACTTTCTTATTGATCTTGGATGATATCTGGTGGTGCCGGTTCCTTCTTCTTCCTTCGCTCCAGATCCACTCCTGACCACTGAGGTGACTTTGGAGTATGAAATGAGGCAAAAGTTAATGGAATTTCTGTGTGTGGTAGTCTCCTGAAAGAATAATGTGTATTTACTTTTCCTACAGTTAGTTTTACTGAGGTAAGTCCCTATTTTTTTCTTGTTTGCTAGCTTTGGCATCGGTAATTTAAGTGTGTTTGGAGTTTTTAATCACCAGTAATCAAAAATAATTATGTTGTTTATGCCTTTCCAGTATCTGTTTTCAGCTTGGCAGTTTTCTTCTGGTTTTATTTTTCCTGTCATTAGCTGCCTCAGTATTGACAGTTTTCTTTTGGGCTTAGGGGTCAGTCGCCTAATTTTTTTTTTGGTGCCTGTTCTCTTTTGTTCTATCATATTAGTAGTAGAGAATGACATGGGGGCAAAATTTTCCTCGTCCCTGTGGGAACTCATTTTCCTGTCCTGTCCCCAAGAGTTATTTTCTTGTCCTTGCCCTATTCCTGCAAACTCCATCCTCATCTGCACAAGCCTCAAACACTTTAAAATCATAAGTGTTTGAGGCTTGTGTGGTTAAGGCAGAGCTTACTGCATAGGGACAGCAACAAAACTCATGGGGGATGGGGAAATTGAGTTCCTGCGGGGACGGGAAAAAATTTGTCCCCATGTCATTCTCTAGTTAGTAGCCGTGGCTGCAGTATAGTGGCAATGCCATTATAAACAGCAAATAGTAGTGTCATGATGTGCTACAAGAAGGCAGCCTCCATTTTGCGCTGCTAATAGCAGTCTCTTCATGTGCCTCTTTAAATGTAGAGGTCTCCTTAAGTCATTGTCTCTCAAACTGTGTGCTCCAAAGAGATTCCAGGTGTGCCATGAGAAATTCCAGAATTTACTTTTATTTTTAAAAATTCCCTTCATGTACACTAGAATAGATGACATGTACATCGCATATGTAAGTCTGTCAATGTTATGAGCATCTGTGTGCATAAGGATACAACCAACCAGACAAGCATCATACTTTGATGTAATTGGTCCTCGAAAACTAAAGGCAAGTGATTTTTATTTTTTATGAAGTAGCTATCCTAACTTGAGCAACAAAGCAATCAAGGCTTTGCAAACTTGGATTTTCAGCTCTGACAGAAATTAAATTAAAAAAAGAGACTGACTACAGATGGTAAATGATGAAATGTGTGTTTGCTTGTCGACTATAAAGCCCAATTTGAGTTAATTTGCACTAAAAAAACAAGCACTTTCATTGCATTGATAAGCAATTCTATCTACTTTACCATGCATAGCTTTAAGAAGCTTTAAATAACTCTCAATTTTAATTTTTTGTTGATTTTACAATTTATCTTTTTCTTTTTTGTAATCTTTATTGATTTTTAATCTAAAACAGTGCCAAACAAAAAGAACAATATATCCTACCTACAATGTACTATTATCTGTACAGGTAACACGTATATCATTCAAGATTTCTTAGAATTAATAATATAGCTAATAAAGTGAATTTGAATTATAAACAATATTAATCAATCATTAAAAATGATTTTAAGAGTGCTCAGTGTGATATCTTATTCATAACCAGCAGGTTATTGGAATGAAGATGTATACTCATTGCATCATCGCACTCACCTCCCTACCAGCCCTAAACATCTTGTAGAAGATAAACTGTTCTAACAAGTTTATGATAAACGATGTAAAAAGATGAGTACTTAGCTGAATTCACAAGATGTTGATAAGTCCACCGCTCATGAATGAGATTGCTCAAAAAGAGACGTCTTTGGAGGCTGATCATTGATCATTGATGAAAACTAATTAATTGCAATGAATTATTCCAAGTTGTTACTTCATGTTACCGCTGGTTAGGAAATAATGTCAAATAAAGTGAGTCTCCACAACAACCACAAAAATGAAAAATAAATGTGTAACTAAAATGTCTTAATCTAAAAACTGAAGTAAAGTGTCCAATATCTCCTCATTTCCTCAACACCGATCGTGTTTCGCTACGAATAGCGTCATCAGGAGGAAAAAACTAGACGTAAAACAAAACATAGCAATGAATATATTATAGTTGTCAAATATCATAAATGTATTTTAAAGATAAATTTTGAAAAAACATAATAAATTACCTTCGGGCTTCCAAAAAGAGGGAACACACCGTCTGGGATTTTTCAGCAAGTGAGCCGAACCTACGTTTGACGTTCAAACGTGGCGCCATAAAAAGGCCGTCAGAAGGTCACATGATGTATATCGTATTGATGAAACCTACAGACTAATTATTACCTAATGGTCCATTCTATTTCTCTGTTGAGACCGTTTGGAACTACTGTGTTCCAAGTATAAATCAGCCGTTGTTCATGGTATAAAAGAATGTGAGAGATATCACCCTGCCTATTAAAATTAAATTGCCTGATTACACTAAATTTGAGTTCATTTAAAGAATGGCCAGCAGTTCATTCTTTAAATGAACTCAAATTTAGTGTAATCAGGCAATTTAATTTTAATAGGCAGGGTGATATCTCTCACATTCTTTTATACCATGAACAACGGCTGATTTATACTTGGAACACAGTAGTTCCAAACGGTCTCAACAGAGAAATAGAATGGACCATTAGGTAATAATTAGTCTGTAGGTTTCATCAATACGCTATACATCATGTGACCTTCTGACGGCCTTTTTATGGCGCCACGTTTGAACGTCAAACGTAGGTTCGGCTCACTTGCTGAAAAATCCCAGACGGTGTGTTCCCTCTTTTTGGAAGCCCGAAGGTAATTTATTATTAGTTTTTTCAAAATTTATCTTTAAAATACATTTATGATATTTGACAACTATAATATATTCATTGCTATGTTTTGTTTTACGTCTAGTTTTTTCCTCCTGATGACGCTATTCGTAGCGAAACACGATTGGTGTTGAGGAAATGAGGAGATATTGGACACTTTACTTCAGTTTTTAGATTAAGACATTTTAGTTACACATTTATTTTTCATTTTTGTGGTTGTTGTGGAGACTCACTTTATTTGACATTATTTCTTAACCAGCGGTAACAACATGAAGTAACAACTTGGAATAATTCATTGCAATTAATTAGTTTTCATCAATAATCAATGATCAGCCTCCAAAGACGTCTCTTTTTGAGCAATCTCATTCATGAGCGGTGGACTTATCAACATCTTGTGAATTCAGCTAAGTACTCATCTTTTTACATCGTTTATCATAAACTTGTTAGAACAGTTTATCTTCTACAAGATGTTTAGGGCTGGTAGGGAGGTGAGTGCGATGATGCAATGAGTATACATCTTCATTCCAATAACCTGCTGGTTATGAATAAGATATCACACTGAGCACTCTTAAAATCATTTTTAATGATTGATTAATATTGTTTATAATTCAAATTCACTTTATTAGCTATATTGTTTAAATTGTGAATTTAGTATATAGATTTTATCTCCAATTTATTTAGATTTAGAATTAATAATAACATAATATAACATATAATATAAATGAAGAATAAAGTTACCTAAATGTCACCATCAAAATTTATTCCCCTCCCTCCAACTCCCCTCCCCCCATGGATGTGTAAAGGTAAATGAACAGAAGGAAATATAAAATAAATAGACATTATAAATCCACAAAATTTGTTAATGGGCTCCAAACTTTATTAAATACATCACTAAATCCCCTACATTCTGCATTAATTCTTTCATATTTGTACGTAGTGCACACATTCACCCACCAAAAGGTGTAACTTATTCTGTCATGGTTTTTCCAATTACTCATGATCAATTGAATGGCTAAACCTTTTATGATCATAAAAAGACAGCCCATATATTTATTTAAAGTAGGTTTCACATGTAATATCGTTTCACAAATTATAGCCTCATATGATAGTGGAACATTTGAATCCAAAACCAGATTTATTTGTCCCCAAATTGACTTCCAAAATATAAATATAAAAGGACAAAAATATAAGATGATCCAAAGTCCCTATATCACTATGACAATGCCAATTTTACAATTTCAATTATAATGTACCGTGAAAAACATTTGCTCCGTTTAGTATGCCGGAGCTAAAAAAAAGTTTGAGACACTGCCTTAAGTGTTACCCAGTGCCAGCTTCCTTGTATGCTGCTCCTATGAAGAATATATTACTTCATGATGGCAGCCTTCTTATCTGCTCCATAATAGTAACATTCTTCATTGCTGCATGGTACAAGCATAATTATTTCTGTATGAATGAGTTGTCAACCCCAACTCGTGTGCTGGATTATAGAAGTCGATCATTTTTCTCAGCTCCACCTCCTTCGGCAGCACCCCTTCTACAAGCAAGTAGAGAAAATGTCTTTCCTCTGCTCTGCACTAGATTCTTTATTTTCAGGTCTTAATCCAATCTTGTTTGAGGCTTCCTGGTGCTAAGAGGTTCCCAATAGTCCTGGGACAATTTTGCCTGGGAGAAGGGCCAGACGTTAGGATCTGCAGCCAGGAGGGCAACACTTTTGAAAAAGAGCACCTGGGATTCAAGACAAAGTTAGACAAGATCCTGCTGAACAAGAATGTGTGCAGGTAAGGTTTTTCTCAATTAGGGCGCTGGTCTTTGACCAGAGGGCTACTGCGTGAGCGGACTGCTGGGCATGATGGACCACTGGTCTGACCCAGCAGCAGCAATTCTTATGTTCTTATTGGGTTCCTTGGGAGTAGTGCTTGCCTCTTTGGGGTCAGGTGCTGGAGCACAGGCTTTTTAGACCCCTTGACTAGCCAGGAGGCTTGACAGAGGTCAACTGCATCCCCCTCTGAAGAATTGTGAGGGATTGAGGGTTTCAGGTTTTTTAACCTGAATAAAAGGCAGCCCGAAGGGACAAGCCACTGAAACTTCCCTCGCTTGTTTTGAGGCAGAAATCCCTTCTCCATTTCCAGTTGTGCAAAGCTGATGCTGGCACAGCACATGGCAGATCTGTGAGTACAGCTCATTATTTTATGGGAAAATCGTAGTGGATCTGAATCTGGCAAAACTAAGGTTTTCTGGTATTAGCCCAAGGGTCCCCCTCATCTAAAATCCTATTTTGGACTTTTTGGTTTTGCTCCCAAGGGCCATTTCTTGGTGCTAAACACTGCCACCATGGTCATCTTGCATGTCCTGACTTCAAAACCCCTTGATTTACAATTATAATTGATTGGGATGGGCTCCTCAGGGGGTGTGACCCCTATATCATGCAAATATTGTGCTGGACAGGGGACCTGAGGAGTGTCCACATGCCATGGGACATGCAGGGAGGAGCAGGAGCCATGGGCATAGCCCCCTCTGGCCCTCCATTAGGTCATGATGCACAGAAACTCGAGAACTTGGTTTCAAAACACTTCTAAACCCACCCACCCCCAACCTGTCACTTCACATCTCCAGTGAAGTGCAGCTAAATGAAATCGCCAGACCCTGAGCGGCGAAGTTCAGCCTGGCAAAGATCCAGGTCAGGTCTTTACATGAGGGTCACCCTTATTTTGTGACCCTAATGTATGCAGCCTACCAAAAACATAAATGTTAATCCACAGGGTGTTAGCAGGGAAATAATCTGATGGCTACCTCCACAGGGAGAAGCCCTGTTAAATCTGCGGAGCTGCAGAACCCAGATATCTAGTCAGAGAAGGACTGGGATGATTTGGAGTCAGACACTATACCTTTGCTGTCTGGGGAAACATCCTCTTTGGAGGATTCAGTTTCTCATTTTGGGGCAGATAACTAGGAATCGGTGACCAGGGAGTCTCTTGGCTGTGCAAAGACTCTTCAAATTGTCAGATTTATCAGAGCTTATTACAGTACAGTCTCTGCAGGAGCTCAAGTTAGAGCCCCTGCAGGCTTCGGCCGCTCAACTTTTGCTGTTATGCAGTGACAAGTCTCAATCCACATGTTTCCCCTCACCCTGAGCTTACCAGGATGATAACTAAACATTGGTTTTTGACAAGAGCAATGCCAAAATTGCAACGGGCATCAATAATTTACCTGAGTATGAAATAAAGTAGGAAGCATGTTAACATCATGCATGGTTGCAGCTCAGCGCAAGTCTAACATTCCAAGAGACAAGATGTCAGGAGAGTCCTCGTGTGAATCAAGTAAGAAACTGATTGTTGCTGCTTCTGTCTCTCACCTTATCTGGGTAGGTAGGACCGATGTTTCAGCCATCATGCTGTGGCTTTCTTCAGAGTATGCTGTGAGGTATGCAGTTTGTCAAAGCAGCGTACAATGCACCACAGAAACATGAATCTACACTCATGTGAAAAACGTTAACTCTGCCCAGTCCCTCCTGTCCGACACTACCCCTTTTATAGATGGATGGATGGACGGGTTTTTCTTGCTTCCGGCCGGCAGGCTCGCCTTCATAGAATGGCAGGCCTGCTTCTTTAGAGGCCTTGAGCACCTGGGCCAACCAGAATCTTAGGCCTGTCTCCCAGTGCATTCTGGGATGTGCTGGGAGTGGCCTAAGATTCTGAGGGTCCAGCAGGAGAGACTGGGCATCCCTCCTGCCGTGATCGTTGCAGGGGGACAGCTCAGCGGCCCAATCCAGAGCTTATACCTGTTTTGACTTTGTCTAAGTTCTGTTCAGGCAACCTGTCAAACTTTCGATTATCACTGCAGGACGACTAAGTCTAGGTCGGCCCACTTCCATGCCTCGAAAAATGCCCCTTTTCACTTTGGGTGCACAGCGGCAGTGAAAAGGCCTAAGCTGCTTTTAGATACGTCTAAAACCCATTTTGATTATCGGCACTTGGACGACCTGCCTTTTTGATCGTCCAAGTGCTGATTTAGGTGGGATTTTAGACGTATTTTTGTTTTGATTATTAGCCCCTTGGCTCTTAAGAAATTTGAGATTGGAATATAGGATCTAACTTTCAGTTGTTTGAGTCTAAGGAATTTTGTTATCACCTGCTTTCCTCATCACTAACCTTTGTCTTTATTTTCATACTTTTTCACCCCTTACCTAGAATCAGACCTTATTTGCCAGCAATGACAGGAAGAAGGAAGTTAGAGGAGTGCTGAACCCAATCCAGTGGTAACAGGAGCAAGTAAGATAGTGTGCAGGGAGCTGGCATGTAGCCAGTGGTTATTAGAAGAAAGTACAGATGGGGCTATAGGTCACTGGGTATTTTTCCATGACTATCTTGAGTGTGGAACAGCAGGGGATATGACTTCCACTGCTAGAAATGGTATTAATAATGTGATCCAGAGGAACTAAAACAATCTGTAAATCCGGGAGCTATAATGGGTCAAATTGACCAAGAAAAAAACAGCAGCAGATCACTTGAATTGGGTGCTGTGCATCTCAGAATGCTGAAAGACCTCTAAAATAGATTGCAGATATACTGTTAGTATTCAGGTACTGTAAACAGTGGTAGAGAAGATTGCAGGGTGATCAGTCTACTACCCTTTAAATGTTTTTTTGAAGGTATGAATACACATGATTAAGGTGAGGCCAGTTGATTATATAGTGTATGTTTTCAAAAAGACAAATTTGGGCTAGATTCACTAACCCTCCAATCAGTGTACGATTGGAGGCAGGCTGACTGATGCGCCAACCATCTGCATGGAAATGGGGGCGATTGGAGGCACACCCCCAAACGACTACACAGATTGCTAGAGCCCTGACAGTAGTGACAGGAGAAGCAGCCTCCTGTCACTGCTGTCAGGGCTCCAGCTGGCTTTTAAATTTTTTTTTTTTTTTTAATCGGACAGATATTTTGGGTGTTTTACACACGCAAAATATCAGCCTGATTTAAAAAATAATTAAACCCCCCTCCCTCTCCCGACAGTGCACCTTCCTCTCTCCTTCCCCCAAAATTGACCCCGCTTTTAAAATTATGGTAGGAGGGTTCCCACTGCCTCCTCCCTTCTCTACTACTTCCCCACCGGCCCACCCCTGGTTGGGTCGGGTCTGGCCGGACCCACCCCCCTCCCTGTACCTTTAAACATGTTGAGAGCAGGAGGGGTGCCCAGTCCCTCCTGCTCCTTAGGCCTCCAGTGTTCTGATCTTCGGGAGCAGGAGGAAGCGCAAAGTCCTGCTGCTCTGCCTGGCCGTGACACAATACCGGCCTTACACCATGCCCTGGTGTATCATCTGATGCACAGTGAGGGGGTCTAAGGTCCTGATTGGCTGAGGTGCTTCAGGCTCCTCCCTTGGGAGGGGCGTGGGGCACCTCAGCCAATCCTGAACTTCCTTAGGGAGGAGGCTTTGGCCTGATTGGCCATAAACATTTTTAACTCCGGCACACTAAACGGAAAAGAAGGCCTCTTTGGTTCTCAAAAGTAGGTGAGAAGGTAAGGGATAAGAGGTTATTTTTCATAAACTACAAAAGATTGCTGAAAGAGAAAGACAGGCAAAAATATCTGGAAAAGTTAAGAGGCCGGTCGTGTAGTCAGGAAAGCAAAGATGCAAATGGAAGAAAAAATAGCTGACACGGTAAAATGGAGAGAGAAGACATTTTTTAGATATATTAGTGATAAAGAAGAAATGCAAAAATGGCATTGTGAGACTCAAAGATGAAGGGGAAGAATATGTAAAAGCTGATAAAGAAAAGGCTGAATTGCTTAAATATTTCTGTTCTGTGTTCACGGCTGAAGCGCCAGGAGCAGGACCACAGAAGACATAATGTGAATAGGTATGGAGGAGTAATATACTCTGATTGATTTTCAGAGAGTTTTGTTTGTGAGGAGCTACCTAAAATAAAGGTAGAAAAAGCGATGGGCTGGATGGTGTACATACAGGGTGCTGAAGGAACTTAGGGAAGTTCTGGTAGCTCAGCTGACTGACCTTTTCAATGTGTCTCTAGAGTCAGGAATGGTACTGGGTGGATGTGGTCCCTCTCCACAAAAGTAGAAGTAAGGAAGAAGTAGGGAATTACAGGCCAGTAAGTCTGACTTCTGTGGTAAGCAAATTAATAGAAATGGAGATCGCTCGGAGGAAAGGGATGTGCCTCAAGGTTCTGTTTTTGGGCCTGTTCTTTTTAACATTTTTATAAATGATATTGCTGAAGGGTTGTCGGGTAATATTTGCCTATTTGTGGATGATACCAAAATCTGCAATACAGTAGACACACTGGATGGTTTGAATAACATGAAGAAAGACCTGGCGAAGCTTGAAGAATGGTCTGAAATTTGGCAGCTAAAATTTTAATGGTAAGAAATGCAAAGTCATGCGTTTGGGCTGCAAAAATGCATGGGAACGGTACACTTCAGGGCAGGAGTGTCCAACCTTTTGGCTTCCCTGAGCCGCATTGGCCGAAAAAGATGTTTCTGGGACTGTGCAAACGCTGCAGCAAGACAAAGGAGGGAGCCGGCAAGCCGATCAACACCTGGGGGCAGCAGAGGAAAACACTGCATTGCCCTCGACTGGGGCCGCACAAAATACTTCATGGGGCCGCAGGTTGGACACCCATGCTTTAGGGGGTGAAGAACTTATGTGCCCGACAGAACAGCGAGACTTGGGTGTGATTGTATGTGATGGCCAAACAGGTTGAAAAGGTGATGGTGAAAGCTAGAAGGATGCTAGGTTGCATAGGGAGAGGTATGGCCATTAGGAAAAAGGAGATATTGATGCCCCTGTATAAGACTTTGGTGAGACCTCATTTAGAATATTGTATACAATTCTGGAGGCCGCACCTTCAAAAAGATATAAAAAGGATGGAGTCGGGCCAGAGGAAGGCTACTAAAATGGTATGTGGTCTTCATCATAAGGTGTATGGGGACAGACTTAAAGATCTCAATCTGTATACTTTGGAGTTAAGGCGGGAGAGGGGAGGTATGATAGAGACATTTAAATATCTATGTAATGTAAATGCGCATGAGTTGAGTCTCATTTGAAAGGAAACTGCAATGAGAGGGCATAGGATGAAGTTAAGAGGTGATAAGGTTCCAGAGTAATCTAAGAAAATACTTTTTTACAGAAAGGGTGGTAGATGCATGGAACAGTCTCCCAGAAGAGGTAGTGGAGCCAGAGACTGTGTCTGAATTCAGAAGGGCCTGAGATAGGCATGTGGGATCTCTCAGAGAGAGAAAGAGATAATGGTTACTGTGGATGGGCAGACTAGATGGGCCATTTGGCCTTTATCTGCTATCATGTTTCTATGTAAATTATAAAATTGCAAAACCAACAAAAAATTAAATTTGAGAGTTATTTATTTAAAGTTCTTTAAGCTTTGTATGGGTAATTGTAAGAATGGTGAAACTAAAGTAGATAGAATTCCTAATCAAGGCACTGGATGTGCTTTTTTATGAGTAAAAATTAACTCAAAATGTGACTTGATAGTCAACGAGCAAACATGCATTTCATCATCCACCATCTGCAGTTATTTGCTTTTTTTGGTTTAATTTCTGTCGGAGCTGAAAATCCAAAGTTTGCAAAGATAAGAAGATCCCAACAGTAACAAAGCCTTGATTGCTTTGTTGCTCAAGTTAGAAGAACTGTATAAAATAAAAATCTTGCTGTTTCTTTTCAAGGATCAATGACGTCAAAGAATGATTCTTGTCTGGGCAGTTGTATCCTTATGCGCACAGATGCTTATAACTTTGACAGACTCTTGCATATGCAATATATGTGTCATCTATTCTTGTGCATACTTATGAAGGGAATTTTTAAAAATAAAGTCAAATTCTAGAATCTCTTGTGCCACAACCGGAATCTCATCAGGGCACACCATGGCAAAGAGTTTGAGAGACACTGCTTTACACATACGCTGTTAAATCATACTTTCAAAGTGTTTGTAGAGAGTGTATGACTAACATGACCATTTATTTTTTCCTCAAAACAGGACAGGGCTCCCCCCCCTCCCCAGACCCTCTCCCGGATCCCCCCCAGAACCCGTTAAATATAGTGCAAACTAAAACAGCAGATATAAATTCTCAAAACTGATACATTTTGATCACTAAATTTAAAATAAAAATCATTTTTCCTACCTTTGTTTTCTGGTGATTTCATGAGTCTCTGGTTGCACTTCCTTCTGACTGCATCCTTTCTTTCTTTCTCTCTCCCTGCTCCCCCTTCCTTTCTTTCTGTTTCTGTTTCTTTCTCCCTGCCCTCTTTCTCTTTCTCTCCCTGCTCCCCTTTCTTTCTTTCTCTCTCCCAGCCCCCCCCCCATGTGTCTATCCCAGGACCTTTTGAATTCAGATACAGTCTCTGTCTCCACCACCTCTTCCGGGAGACTGTTCCACGCATCTACCACCCTTTCTGTAAAAAAAAGTATTTCCTTAGATTACTCTGGAGCCTATCACCTCTTAACTTCATCTTATGCCCTCTCATTGCAGAGTTTCCTTTCAAATGAAAGAGACTCAACTCATGCAAATTTACATTATGGAGGACGGTATTTATACATCTCTATCATATCTCCCCTCTCCCGCCTTTCCTCCAAAGTATACAGATTGAGATCTTTAAGTCTGTCCCCATACGCCTTATGTTGAAGACCACATACTATTTTAGTAGCCTTCCTCTGGCCCAACTCCATCCTTTTTATATCTTTTTGAAGGTGCGGCCTCCAGAATTGTACACAATATTCTAAATGAGGTCTCACCAAAGTCTTATACATGAGCATCAATACCTCCTTTTTCGGACTGGCCATATCTCTCCCTATGCTATCTAGCATCCTTCTAGCCTTGTGGTACCATAGTCAGCTCTCTGGTGAAATGTTGACATGAATATCCTTCCACTGAACACCGCTCTTCTCGATGCTCCGCACCTCGACGTCATTTGAAGCATTGGAGATTACATTCCCCATCAGTGCATCGATCTACCTCATCGAGACATCGATATTCTTTCTCTTCATCTCGACGTTTGAAGACCAGATATCACCGTTCTTCATCCCATACTTCAAAAAGTACCTCCTCCTCCTCTTCTTCGAATCGGTACCAGAGCCAATGCAAGTGCCGATCCTCTTGATGTACCCCATCACTGAAGCTAGATTATGATTCTGACTTGCAGACTGATACTGATGCTGATTTGGGTTCTTCCACTGAGGCTTACGATACTCCTTCAGAGCCTTCTCTGCAGAAATCTCCACCTAAGGCAAGATCTCCTACTGAAAGACTTTCCTTCACAAAATTTATTAGGCAGTTGGGCAAAACCTACCTTTTAAGCTGGAAGCTTGAGGCTGAATACCTTGAGGCTTTAGATTATGATGAGCCTCCTAAGGAACTTCTTAAACTACCATTGCATGGTTTCCTCAAAGAAATTCTTCATAAGAATTAGGAGAAACCCTTGCCTATTACAGCGGCTCCCAGGAAGCTGGATTCTTCAACACCAATCCTTAGTGGTGGAATCCACTTTGAAAAAGTCTTTTGCTTCTAAGGTCTATTTATTTATTTCTTGCCCGTCTTCCCTGAATCTCAGAACGGGCTACATAATGACATTCATGATGCAAACATTTCACAAAGGCTAAGGACATGACTAGACATAAGGTAGTGGAAACAAAGGGGAAAAAAAGTTGGAATTTCAGAAAGGTTAGAGTCAAGATTGGTCATTAAATGAAGGGGTACATGGTGGGGTTACAGAAGAGGAGGATGCATCATGGACAAATTTGGACGTTGCCTATATCAGTATTCCATGTTGGTGAACAGAGTCCTGAATTATTTATTTATTTAAAAATTTAGATACCACAACTATGCAGTTTCCATACCACATACATAAAATCTCATTTCCCGCCGATTATCACAAATAACATAGATATGTCTAAACAACATTGTTAATTGTCCCTATTGTAATAGGGACAGAGCACAAATTCTATCAATTCAGAAATACAAGCAAGCTATAAATCATACATTGATGTCAGAAAAATTCTAAAAGATGATAATCAACTGAAATATACCTTAGCATAAAAAGGCATTGGCAAATAATTGAGTTTTCAGCATTTTCTTAAAATTCATCCTCCCCATACAAAACTGCAGGATGCCAGGCAAGGCATTCCATAGTTGTACGCCAGCCACAGATATCATTGATGCTCTGATCCTAGCATGCATAGTTGACATTCTACCCTCCAAACTTAATTTCATCCCATTTACATCTCTAAGCTCTCTTCTCGGTTTATAGATCTGGAAGAATTCTTGTAAGATCTTTGGGGAAGCACGATACAATGTCTGATGTATAATCACAACAATCTTAAACTGCACTCTTTTTTGCATAGGTAACCAGCGTAATTTCTTCAACACAGGAGTTATATGGGTACTCCTAGGAGCCCCTGTGATTAATCTTGCAGTGGAGTTGATAAGCATTTGCAAAGCCCTCAACTTCCCTTTCACAACTCCTAAGTATAATGAATTACAATAATCCACCCTACTCAGGATTAATGTCTGAACCACAGTGCGAAAATCGTGTGCTAGTAATATTGGCTTCAATCTATAAAGCATTTGAAATTCCATGTATCTCACCCTGATTATTTTTAATATTTGGGTTTCCATTGTCAAACAGCTATCTAAGCACACTCCCAGGACAGTCGTCTCCTTTTTTACAGGCAGTTTTTCCCCCCATAACAACCACATTTTCCAACTCAAAATTATCTCTTTGGCCTTTCACTACCATTACCTCTGTTTTGTTAACATTTAGTTTCAAATCATGTTCACTCATCCAACTTCTGATCATTTCCATATACTTTTGTAAGCAAAGATCTATATTAGGGATGTCTTATCGGGAAGAAGAACAGAATATCATCGGCATATATTCTGTATTGCACACCCATCTCTTTAAATTTCTTCCCCAATTTCTACATGTCCTGCTATGTGAAACAGTTACTAAACAAACACTGAAGAGGCACTCAAGCATTTGTAGAATGATAGAATAATAAAATTCACATAGCATTTAGAACAGTGCTCAGAGGTTAATCTTGAATTTGTCAGACCGTTACACTAGGTGAATACCACGTGTTTGAAGGCTGTGACCAAACTCTCAATCATTGCACAAGTTCAGTAAATGATTAAGTTCTTCTAAGAGTAAATAACTTATCTTGTAGGGTCCTGACGCGTCTCGCCAGATGGCTGCGTCAAAAGACCCAAAGATAGCAAAAAACTTCAGTCTTGTTTCAAACAATAATGGTCTGGTACCATTCCCCTTTGTGTTGACTTTTTGGTGATTCCATTGAGGTAGCCACACAAAAACTCACTAGCCATGGAAAGAATTGGAATGCTTTGGTTAAAATCAAGTCTAAACCTCCTTCAACGTCTCAATCATTTAAACCCTCATCATATCACAGGCATTTTTCTGCCAACCCTTCGGTCTCTCGTCCGACTCTGCAGAAAAAACAAAAGCAACAGCGGCCTCAGAAGGCTCAACCAGCAGCTCCTCAAAAGCCAGCACAGTCTTTTTGACGGACTCATGGAGAGCACAGCTGCTGTTTCACTCTCTCAGCCTCTTCCTCAGCCGATCAGAGGTCGGCTCCAACTTTCCCATTAACGTTGGCAGTTGATTATTACGGCCCGGAGCACTAAATGCTCCAACACGAATAGGAATTCTATGAGCATTCAACCAATGTCAGAGCATTTAGTGCTCCAGGCCATGGTAGAAACCTCTACCCACGCCTAGGAAGTAACATCAGAGATAAAGCCAATACTGGCTTTCAGCAATAAAGATTTTTCAATAATTTAAAGTGCTTTCAAGTGCCAAGCTTATTATAACTTGAAGATTTAAAATAATATCAGACCAGTGAAGAACATAACACGTTAAGCTAACCACCATGAGAGTATGCTGAGTGGCGAGTGGTGTTTCTGAGGTCCGCAGTAGGGTTAAACCTAAGAAGAAGAATTTAAATACTGTTGATAGTTGGGACTGGAGGTTTGTTGAAGTTTTACATGTGGACCCAAGTTTAAGACTTAATATTAAGGGATATATAAATCTGATTTGGACCATTTAAAAAATTTAGCATGTGAGCACATATACCTGTTTTTGAAGGCAGTAAGGATTCGTACACTAATCCTGCGCTAGTCAGCACATGGTAATGTACTGTTGCAGTTGTCCAGGTCTCGCCACATTTCGGTAAGTAGAACTGGCATTTTAGCCATCATGCACATGGCTTTCTTCAAGATGTCCGGTGCAGTACATCTCCCCGCCACTGCTGTATGCCTCTCGAACCAGCAGCAGTGGTTGTAAACTTAAACGTAGTCATCACTGGACCTTGCTGCACCTCCCCGCAGCTGCCGGCTCTGCTCTGGAACAATGAAGTGACATTGGAGGTGCAACTATGGGGAGGTGCAGGAAAGTCCCGCCATGACTGAATTAAAAGTTTACTGCTGCTGCTGCTGGTTCAGGAAAGCAGCAGTGGGAGAATAGGGAAGGAGGTTCCGGACCTGGTGGGCAGGCTGTGCAACCCCTTAGAATGTGCAGCCGGGGCGCCTCCCTCCCCCCCCCCCCCCCCACACACACACACATTGTTACGCCACTGCTTTTACTTGTAAAGAAGTACAGGATAACATTTGTTACTTTTACTGAATAATTTTGCCAATTTTTACTACTTTTACCTAGTGAAAGTGGAAGGGAGATGCAAATGACAATTCCTCCGTAGACCAAATGAAACAGTCAAACTGGGAACAGGAGTTTGCTATTGCAAATCTCGCCATGCAAACAGTGGATCATCCCATCTTAAATTTTGCTGTTCAGTGAATATAGCCTATAAGAACAGTGGAGTTGCCTGTGTTTGAACTGGTTAGTTGAGTTGGGTCACTTTAAAGCAGAGATGAAGCTGAAGCTGGTAACAATTCTTGATAAAGACATTGTAGTTGCAGTACATTGTACATTGCAGTACATTGTAGTTGCATACCAATTACTGTAGACCGTGCCGAGCTCTACTTCTGTGGAGATGATGCGGTATACAAACTTAAGGTTTAGTTTAGTTTAGTTTTACTTTTTACTCAAAAACATTATTTCAGACACTTAAATCCTCCTTTGCCCCAAGTATATTATTATTATTTATTCTTATTCTTATATACCGCCATACCCAGCGAGTTCTAGGCGGTTTACATCAGTTAGATTAGGATCTGCGTTGACAGCAGATTTACAGCAATTTATCGGCTATATAACAAATTTAACCGAACCTGATAGAGGAGGGAGGGGGAATGGGGGAGGTCGGGAAAGGAGCAGCTATCGTAGAGGAGGGTAAGAGCAAGGGGCGAATTGGGGGGGCGAAGAGTAAAGAAGATTGGGGGTTCCTTAGGGGTCATGTTCACTAAAAAGGTAAGTTTTAAGTGATTTTCTGAAGCCGAGGTAAGTGGGGGCCTCGAGAATCATTTGGGCAAGCCATGAGTTCAGCTTGGCTGCTTGGAAGGCGAAGGTTTTGTCTAGGAATCTTTTGAGGTGACAAAGTTTTAGCGAGGGGAAGGCAAACAGCTGAATTCTACGGGATTTCTTGTTTGTGTAGTACCGGTTAAAATGAGGATTGATGTAGCTTGGAGAAGAACCATTTACCGATTTGTAGCAGAAGCAAGCGAATTTAAAAATAACTCTAGATTCAAATGGCAGCCAGTGAAGTTGGTGGTAAAAGGAGGTGACGTGTTCCCATTTCTTTAGGCCGAAGATGAGACGCACAGCAGTATTTTGGATTATTTTTAGTCTCCTGGTAGTTTTCTTCGTGGCGTTAAGGTAAATAATGTTGCAGGAGTCAAGAATGCTGAGGATGGAAGATTGTACAAGTAGGCGGAAAGAAGTGTCGTCAAAGTATTTTTTTATGGTGCATAGCTTCCAGAGTACGGAGAAGCTTTTCCTGACCGTGAGGTTAGTGTGGTTTTCTAAGGATAAGTTTTTGTCGAGTGTGACTCCCAGAATTTTTAGGGTGGGCTCGAGGGGGTAAGTTGTTCCTTTCAGTTGAATAGAGTGTCCTTGATTTTGTCATTGGGGGTGGCTAAGAAGAATTTAGATTTGTCGGGATTAAGTTTCAGTGTGAAGGATAGCATCCAGAGTTCAATTTGGTTGAGAATGTTTGCAAGTAGTCAAGTAGTTCTTGTAAGAAATTGGTTAGGGGGATAGTTATTGTGATGTCATCTGCGTATATGAAAAATTTGAGCTTGAGGTTATGTAGGAGGTTACCTAGGGAGGCCAGGTAGATATTGAACAGAGTGGGTGATAGGGGGGAGCCCTGAGGGACCCCGCAGGTGTTGTCCCAGCTGTATGAGAAGGAGTTGCTCTTGAGAACCTTGTAGGATCTGTTTCTAAGGAATCCCTGGAACCAATTGAGGACCTGGTCGGAGATGCCGATGTGAGCCAGGCATTCTAGTAGAATGGTGTGGTCGACTAGGTCGAAAGCACTGCTCAGGTCGAGTTGTATAATCAAGGCACTTGAGCCTTGACTAAAGAGCGAGTGGAGGTGGTCCAGAAGAGAGGCTATGATGGTTTCAGTGCTATGGTCTTCGCGGAAGCCTGATTGATAGTCGCATAGAATGTTAAATTTTTCTAGGTATGCGGCGAGTTCCGTCTTTACCAACCCTTCTGCTATTTTGGTAAATAGGGGGATGCTTGCGATCGGTCTATAGTTAGATGGGGAATTTGGTGATTCTTTCGCGTTTTTTATGATTGGGGTGATCATAATCTGACCTTGCTCAGGAGGGAAGTTTCCTGTGGATAAAAGGAAATTGACCCATGTCATCATGTTTGCTTTGAAGTGGAGCGGGGCGGCTTTCATGATGTTTGGTGGGCATGTGTCCAATTTGCAGGACTGTGAATATTTATCGTAGTAGGTATTAAAGTTGTGCCAGTCGATTGTAGCAAATTGTTTCCAGCTTAGGTCTGATCTGGTTCCTAGGTCTGGGTCTGGGTTCGGTATATCCGGGTCTGGGAGAATGGGGAACAACTCCAGGGGGTTGGGCCTAGTGGGTAGTGTTGATCTTAGTTGTTGGATCTTGGAGTTGAAGAAGTCTGCCAGGGTGTTGGCGGTTAGAGTGGATTCTTCATGTGTATTAGTGAGTGTCTCGGTGTTATATAGGTCATTAACCAGTTTGAAGAGGTTACTACTATTGGTTTTGATATTACCGATTTTGTGGGAGTAGAAATTTTTCTTTTTTCATTAGTGAGGTTTTTGTAATTTTTTAGTTTTTGTCTCCAGGTCAATCTATGTTCGAGGGTTCCAGATTTTTGCCATAGTCTTTCTGCTTTTCTTAGATCCTTCTTTAATAGCAGCAGTTCTGGATCGAACCAGCCTTCTTTGTTAGTGGTTCTTATTCTGCGGGTTTTAATGGGAGCAATCTCGTTTAGTATGGTAGTACTCTCCTTGGTCCAGGCGGCCATGAGTTGTTCTATTTCTTCGGTCGGAGTGGAGTTAATTTCGAAACGAGACCAAAATTCTATTGGGTCAATCTTTCCTCTGGTAGTGTGGGTTTTGGTAGTTCTAGTATTAATGTTTTTGGTGGGTTTGTGTTGGCATCCAATGGTGAAGGTACACAGACGGTGGTCAGACCAAAGAGAGTCTGACCAGTTGCCTTGTTTCCAGTAAAAAGTGGGATTTGTTAGTTCCTTGGAGGAGAGAGTCACCAGGTCTAACTGATGACCTCTTTGGTGGGTTTTGATAGGGGGGTGTTTGTCATAGCCTAGTTGGGTGAGCAGTGACCAAAAATCTGAGATTTCTGGTTGGTCGGTTAGCTCAAGATGGATGTTAATATCCCCACATAGTAGGTTGTACGGACTTGTTAACGAATTTGTTAGTAGGGTTTCAGCGAAGTCCTCTTTGGTCATGGTCCATTTTTTTGGTGGGTTATAGAATAAAGTGATGGTTAGTGCTGAGGGCAGTGATTTTGATGTTAGAGAGATGGTGAGAATTTCTGCGTTGGGCGAAGAAATTGTATTGAGAGTGGTACAGTTTAGATGGTCTCGGAAGATTATTGCAAGACCACCTCCTCTTCCCCAAGTTCTAGCTAGTGAGAGAATCTTGAATCCTGTGGGTAGACAATCTTTAATGATGATGTCCTTGTCAGATAACAACCAGGTTTCTGTGAGAAGGACAAAGTCGGGGTTAGTTTCAGTCAGCCAATCTTTGATCAAAGTCGATTTATTCCTCATAGATCTGATATTTAGGTAAAAGCCAAGTAAGGTCTGGTGGTTGGTGTGGTCAATTGGGAAGTAGTGGGAGTAAGTCAGTTTTTTTAGAGTTTGTAGTTTTTTTGCGTGGGGTTTGGTCGGTTTGTGAGGTTGCGGGGGGATAGTGGGCTGATTGATTTGTGGGTGGTCTTGTGTGGTGTGGAGAGTGTAAGGGATTTTGGGTTTTACTGATCGGTATGGTGTGAAGTGGATGGGGATGGGGGATGGGCTAGAGTTGTCTGCATTGCAGAGCCTAGTGGTGATCAAGTAGATTAGTAGTAGTGCTGCGCATTGGTGTGTGCTAGGCCTGGCCATTGCGGAGGGCTTGTCAAGCCGCAGTGGCTGAGGTTTTGCTGCTTGCGGAGGAGCTATGAGGGGCACTGGATGGGTGGAGGATGGCGCAGTGTGCTAATGGAGCGTTAATTCTCTTGTCTTGTTGTTTGGTTGATCAGGGGTAATGCAAAGTGGAGAGGACTGTTTGGGGGAAACTGCTGGAAGAGATAGGAAAAATGCTAGACTGAACCTGCTGGAAGAGATAGGAAAAATGCTTGAGTACCTGTCTGCAAACTGCTTAATACGCACGCCCAAGCAGTATATCAAATCCCAAAACCTTAAATGTAATTCCTTTGTTCTATGTCTGCTTATTAAGATCTTTGAACTTTCTCTTATGAGCGTGATAACTGTGTTTACACAGTGTCATGGTTAGGATTATCAGATGTCCAGGAAAACCTTTTTAGAGGACGGCCAGGTGCCCGGAGGGATTTCCAAAACTCAGTAGTTGTAGAAGGCCCTGAGGACAGGGTCGTCATAGGGTTACCATATGGCTCCAGAAAAAAGAGGACAGATTGAGACATCCGGGTTTTACTTCCATTGCTTTCAATAGAAGTAAAGACCAGATGTCTCTATCTGTCCTCTGTACTTCCATTGCTTTCAGTAGAACTAAAACCTGGATGTCTCAATCCGTCCTCCTTTTTCTGGAGCCATAGGGTAACCCTATGTCTAGATGGCCTCTGCACATGCTCAGATGTCAACATGATGATGTCACACATGGGGAGGTGCAGGTATCGGCCTCCCAGGCTTCCTTCTGCTGCATCCTGCCCTTACTTTTGTCACTTCCTGTTTCCTGTCTGTCAGGACACGGCAGAGGAAAGCCTGGGAGGCTGGTGGCAGCAGCAAAAATGGATCACTGCTGGCTCTGGAGATGCCTTTAAGGTACACCAGGGAGGGAATGGGTTCAGAGATAGGAGGGCAGATGCTGGAAGGCCATGGAGTTGAGAGGGGGAAAGATGCTGGATGCGGGTAGGTATAAAAACCTGTATTTTTTTTCATATCTCCAGGCTGAGGGGGTGGAATGGATCTTTCAAATCAACTGTGAGCCCATCCAAAATATTGGGTCTGGCTATGCTACTGCTACAAAGCACTGGTCTTCCTACTGTATCCCTATATCATACTCAGTAATGAAATAAAAAGGTTCTTTCTTACTCTAGCATCCCTCACCTCTCAGTCAAGGAGTATTCTTTCAATACTTTGCTTTCACTTGCCCTCTTGGGAAGGAGAAGGTAATTCCCTAGAAATATTTCCGCCCAGGAACTAATAGAGTTTTATTGTTCTGAGCGCAAATACACTGGAGGTGTTTAACTTAGATACCTGGTTATGGTTTCAAAAGTACTACTCTGTAACTTCGAGTGTCCCCTATTCTTTGTAAATCTTGATGAAGTAAAAAAATCGATCCACATTTACCCATTCTACACCACTCAGGATTTTGTAGACATCGATCATATCTCCCCTCAACCGTCTCTTTTCCACACTGAAGAGCCTCAACCTCAGTCTTTCCTCATACGAGAGGAGTTCCATCCCCTTTATCATTTTGGTCGCTCTTCTTTGAACTTTCTCTAGTGCCGCTATATCTTTTTTTTTGAGCTGAGAACAGAACTGAAAGTAATACTCAAGGTGAGATCACACCATTGAGTGATACAGAGGTGTTATAACATTCTTAGTCTTGTTTGCCAACCCTTTTCTAATAATTCCAAGCATCTTGTTTGCTTTCTTGGCTGCCGCCGCACATTGCATGCAAGGTTTCAGTGTATTGTCCACGACAACACCCAGATCTTTTTTCTTGAGCACTGACCCCCCAAGGTGGACCCTAGCATCCAATAACTATGATTTGGATTATTCTTCCCAATGTGCATCACTTTGCATTTGTCCACCTTAAATTTCATCTGCCATCTGGACGCCCTTTTCCAATTTCCTAACGTCTTCCTGCAGTTTTTCATAATCCGCATGAGTTTTAACAACTTTGAACAGTTTAGTGTCATCTGCAAACGTAATCACCTCACTCGTAGTTCCGACACAAAGCAGATACTGGGTTACCAGCAAAATTCTGTTCTTCATTTACACTACACTATATTACGTGGAGGTGGATCTTGGAATGGGGTGTGGTGTAAAAGTAGCTGCTGGGAGGTGTTTACTTTGCAGAGGTGACTAAGAGATGGGTGTAGAGTAGGAGTAGATGGATATATAAGACATGTGACAGCAGCTGAAGCAGGTTCAGCTGTTTGTTTTCTGTCAGCTATTCATTACACTTTGGACCCAGCCACACATTTTCCCTGACAATGGCAGCTGCTCCTCTCCGCTGCTCCTCCGTGCTAATTACCGGCTGCAGCAGAGGGTTGGGGCTGGGCCTGGTAAAGGGCCTGGCAGAAGCACCCAACTCACCAGACCTCATCATCGCCACATGTCGCCAGCCCGAGGCAGCACAGGTAAGAATGCCAGAGAAAAGCTCAGAAAAAGGAAGCATAAATTGAAAGAGAATGAGTGGCAGGAAATGTTAAGAATAAAAAAAAAAAAAAAAAAGATGAAGCAGTGAAGAAAAAGATATTTTCTCTAGCTGTCTGCATTAACATTGACAAAGAAGCAACTTCTATGACCTTGGATAGTGTCCTCCCTCCACAGAGACGGTTCAGTCATGTAAAACCAATAAAATTGGTCACTTGTGTTTTACAGAATGGCTAGAAATTAAACGCATGTGTCTAACATGAGAATGTAATATCTTCACTACATTGATAACTGTGCTTTATTCGTTAATTTTGATCTGTTGGACTTGTTCTGTGTCTGTGCCTACTTCAATGCCAGTTTTGCTCTATCATTTTCTGCTGTCAAATGTTTGCAACCCAGGGGCAACCTTGATTTTAAAGAAACTCTTTTTTTAATTTTGTCAGTGTTGTTTCGGAGATGGCTGCACTGAATCTTCTTTCGGCACAGCCATGCACTGGGTGGAATGACAAAGATTGCATGGGATAATTTTTTTTTTTCCCCCTCAGGCGTTGAGGGTTTTGAAACAGCGTTAGTGGAGCAATTATGTATGAGATAATTACCGTAGGCTGGAATTTCAGAACATAAGAACATACAATAAGCTATGCTGAAACAGACCAAAGTCCACTGAGCTGAATGGGAGTCCTCCACCTACTGTCCTACTAGTGGGAAGTGTGAGTTCAATATCACATTTTCAATAGTGAGAGACAGGCAAGTGCTAAAGTACTCTCCCTGTCCTCAGTGATTGAAAACAAAATATTGTAGCACCGCCTCCCACTGGCAGCAAATGCAGTTGGACAACTCCCGCTCAGCTTAGAGGGAACAGTGGTTCTAAGCAAAGGGCAAATGCCAAAAAGTAGACCTATTTCACATAGTTCATTTCCAGGGACAAACCATAGCTTTCCCAAATCTACCTAGCTAATATTGTAATATTTTATGGACCAGGTTGTACTCAAATTCTGTACCTTTCCCCATTATTATGTTTCCAGGGGTTTTTGTTTTCAGAAGAAACAAATCTATGGTTGAAATTTACCAAAGTTTTGGATAAAACCAAAGCCAAACACAAAAGTGGGCAGCACAGCCCCCCAGTCCCTCCAACAGAAAGCTGTCTTCGCCCTCCAGACCCCCAAAAAGCTACTCCCTCCCACCATCTGTAGGCCCTCCCTGGGCCTATCTCAGAAGCGCATTGTCATCTAGTGGCCTAATCAAGATAGGCAGGAGAATCCCCAGTCACATCTGCCCATGCTGGCACAATGGCTTCTGGGACCTCCCATAGCATGACAGCCATTTTGAAGTTGGAACTGGCATGAGCAGAAGTGATTGGGGATCACTGCTATCCTGACAAGGCTACTAGATCACCAAGGTTTCTAAGGTAGACCCAGGGAGGGCCTACACGTGGTGGCTCTTGGTTTGTGGGAAAGTAGAGAGTAGATGTGCTTTCTGTTGGGGGTGGGGGGGAATTCAGTTTCAGCCAAAAATGCATCATTTTCAGCTGAAACCAAAACATGGCCAAATGCAAAATCAAAATTTAGTCAGCCTCTATTTGGCATGGATGGGCAGACTAGGTAAACCATATGGTCTTTATCTCCTTTCATCTTCTCTGTTTTGTTCGCCTCATACTAATGCTGCCTCCAGAATGGGCTTGCTAATTCAGCTTCAGGTCCTACTGCTTTTAGTCAACTATACATGCTCTAGAGGTAATTTTCTGACAGCTGCCTGGATTTAGATGACAAGTAAGTACATCAATACAGGCATTCTGGTCAGTTACAAGCATGCATAACAATAATCTGGTTAAAACACTATCCTATAAGTATGTGCATATCTTCAATAGTGTGTACTTTGCAGGTGAGTGTTCACAAGGGTGGAAAGCACACATACACAGGTAACTTATAGAATGGTAGAAGTTATGCATGTATTTTCCCAATCAGTGTGTGAACATTTCCATGAGCTCTATGTCTTGACATTAAGTGCTCTTGCCTACGCACATAAACTCTGCCCAAAATACTTTGATAGGCCTAGTTGATACCCTATGTCATCTTCTAGATTTTGGCAAATATGTTCTTCTTGTGTCACTGGATCTTACAGCTCTCTTTGATTTAGTTGAGCGCAATGATCCAGGGCCTAACTCCATGTTAACGTCTTTTAGTAAAAGGTCCCCTTAATCTTACTAATTCTGAATTTATGACTTTCAATGGCAATACATCCTTTCTTCGATTTCCCTTTCTACACATGGTTCTGCTGCACGACTTATCTTCTGCCAGCCTAGCTACACTCGCCTCACCCCTCCTCAAATCACTTCACCAGCTCCCTATCCACCTTTGCTTACAGTTCAGACTCCTATTACTAACCTACAAGTATGTTCATTCTACAGCTCTTCAATATCTCTCCTCTCTTGTCTCTCCTTATAC
This sequence comes from Geotrypetes seraphini, assembly GCF_902459505.1. NCBI lineage: Eukaryota > Metazoa > Chordata > Amphibia > Gymnophiona > Dermophiidae > Geotrypetes > Geotrypetes seraphini. The sequence goes on from NC_047098.1 coordinate 21,124,687, forward strand.
ACCTCCCAGAGAATTCTGTTCCTCAGTTAAGTTGATTTTATCTGTACTCGTCTCCTCCACTGCCGATTCCAGACATTATTCCTTTCATCTCACTGCCTCGTATGCCTGGAATAAACTACCTAAGTCCTTCCGTCACACCCCTTCCCTTTGTGAGAGAGCCTTCAACTCATAATCCTACTCCCCTCCACTCACCACCCTAGCCAGCAACTTCAACCACCCCTTCAAGCACTTTGCACAGGTTCCACTTCTTCAGGATTAAACACTGGCATCATAAACAAGGCAGTCAGCAACTTGCCACCATGCCAACCTCATATAGACATGACAACACAGATCAAACGCATTGTGAAGAACGTATATGGCAAACTGTACTGGGTCAGAGGACTCAAACCCTACCTCACTTGTTAAGCAACGTCCAATGTAATAATAACCCTGGTACTGTCAATATTTAACTATTGCATCGCATTCCTACTGGGCATTCCAAAGTACATGATTAAACAGATTCAAATGGTAGAAAATGCAGCAGCAAGATTTCTGCTGGGACAATCGAAGCAGACGAATGCCACCCCGCTACTGAAAAAAAACTGCACCGGCTCCCAGTTGAAAGCAGAATGAAATTCAAGATCTACTGCTGACGCATAAAATCATTCGTCTTTCTGAAACACAATATCTAGCGGCCAGACTGCATCGGCACACAACACGCGCACTACGCACGAGCCAAAATCACCTGCTAGAAATTCCCTTCCTTCAGAGACATCGCATACAAAAGCATCAGGAAAAGAATGTTCTTGGGGATGGCTCCAAGGTGGTGGAAGACCCTCCCGAAGGAACTAAACCTAGAAAAGGACACCGGAAAGTTCAAGAAAAGGATAAAGACCATCCTCTTCATAGACTACTTTAGCCAATAAAACAACATAGAAGAGACGGTTGGCTAGTCCCCATTCCCCCTGCCCTCCCATGAGGAACACAATAGGATATAAATAGACAAAGCAGAAAAGCCCACAAAACTAGACTCTGAAAGATAATATTTCAAAGATAAACATAAAACACAATACAAATATGTGTATACTGTATAGATTATATTTAGTTGAAATGACCAGCCTCTTTGGAGGTTTGTAAATATTGTATACTTAGCTGCAATAGTAAACCTAATATTAGATGTGAATATACATAGGACGATTGATTTGGTATAAACATATGCATAGAAGTGGGATGATTTATTATGGCATAATTATGCTGGTTTTAATAACTCTGTATTGTAACACCTTTACAGAAGCTCATGCAAACCACTCTGAATTGATTCCCCAGTCATTAGCTGTATAGAAGCTCACAGTAAACAATATAGGCAGTTATATGATGAAGTCTTGAAACATATGATACGTGGGAGAGTGTGGCCCAATGGTTAAAGTTACAGCCTCAACACCCCGAGGTTGTGGGTTCAAACTCATACTGCTCCTTGTGACCCTGGCAAGTCACTTAGGGCTCCTTTTACTAAGTTGCGCTAGCGGTTTTAGCGCACGCTACAATGCCGCGCGCGCTAGACCCCAATGCCTCCATAGAGCTGGTGTTAGTTTTTCCACATAGCCCGGGGGTTTGCGCGCGCTAATCTTCAGTACGTACTAAAAATGCTACCGCAGCTTAGTAAAAGGCGCCCCTAATTCCCCATTGCCTCAGGTACATTAGATAGATTGTGAGCTCACCAGGACAGACAGGGAAAAATGTTTGAATACCTGAATAAATTCATGTAAACTATTCTGAGCCACCCTGGGAGAACAGTATAGAAAATTGAATAAATAGTGTGAAAAGTTTCAGCCTCTGATACCCAGAGCTGGTATTGTGACATCATAATGCCTCATTCCACCAATAAGAGTCAACCTCATCAGTGATGTCACAATGGCTTGACTGTCCTATACTTGGCTCACTTTTACTACATTTTGATTTCTAGAATGGTGCAGTGTTTAAATCTACATCCTCAATACCCTGAGGTTGTGGGTTCAAACCCAGGCTGCTCCTTATGACCCTGGTCAAGTCACTTAATCCCCCCATTACCCCAGGTACATTAGGTAGATTGTGAGCTCACCAGGATAGACAGGGAAAAATGCTTGAGTACCTGAATAAATTCATGTAAACCGTTTTGAGCTCTCCTGGGAGAACAGTATAGAAAATTGAAAAAATAAATAGTGTGAAAAGTTTCAGCCTCCAATAACCAGAGCTGGTTTTATGACATCATAATGCCTCATTCCACCAATAAGAGTCAACCTCATCAGTGATGTCACAATGGCTTGATTGTTCTATACTTGGCTCACTTTTACTACATTTTGATTTCTAGAGTGGCGCAGTGGTTAAAGCTACAGCCTCAGCACCCTGAGGTGGTGGGTTTAAGCCCACACTGCTCCTTATGACCCTGGGCAAGTTGCTTAATCCCCCCCTTTGCTCCAGGTATATTAGATAGTTTGTGAGCCCACCAAGACAGACAGGGTAAAATGCTTGAGTACCTGAATAAATTCATGTGAACCGTTCTGAGCTCCTCAGGGAGAATCGTATAGAAAACTGAACAAACAAACTGTAACCCCTGCCCTAGAATCCTGTTTGTAATTTGAGCAGGGACTGTCTCCTTCACGCTCTGCACAGCACAGCATGCATCTGGTAGCGTTCTAGAAATAATTAATAGTGGTATTACACTACCAGTCTCTCATGCCAAAAAAATTCTTGGAATAATTATGGACACATTGTTGAAATTTCATTAACAAATCTCACAAGTCATTAGAAAATGTTTTGGTGTTTTTTTTAAATTAAAAACAGATTTGATCAGTTACATAAGAACATAAGCAGTGCCTCTGCCGGGTCAGACCAGAGGTCCATCCCGCCCAGCAGTCCGCCCCCGCGGCGGCCCAACAGGTCATGACCTGCCTTAATCACCAGAAGGGGCCCCCTTGCCCCCTAGGTTTCTCATTGAAGTCCTATCTTCCCATCAATGTCCTAACCCTCCGGCCTTGCACCTGCACGACCTGGTGAGCTGTCTATACTTATGCAACACCCCAGCACCTCCCTCAGTACCCCACGATCCCCTTTTCCCTCAGGAATCTGTCCAATCCCTGTTTGAATCCCTGTACTGTACTCTGCCGGATCACTTCCTCCGGGAGCGCATTCCATTTGTCCACGACCCTTTGGGTGAAGAAAAACTTCCTTGCATTTGATTTGAACCTATCTCCCTTCAGTTTCTCTGAGTGCCCCCTCGTACCTGTCGTCCCTTTTAGTCTGAAGAAGTCTAAAAAGTTCATACTTTTTAAAAAAAATTTTTAAGTATTTTGTACTCATGTAGTTTCAATTACTGTTCCTACGTTATGGAACTCTCTACCATGATACATTATACTGGAATCTTCTCTGCATAATTCAAGACTCCATCTAAAAAGTATTATTTTGAGACGGACTATTTCTATATATGGAGCTCAAAATTGCACGTGGAACTTTGGGCATCTGCCCAATTTCTGAATGCAATTTAATTGTATAACAAGTCAATTAGCACCAATAAATGGGCATTGATAATAAATTCTTGCAACTAATTAGCAGCAATTCAAATATAGGTGCACATTTTTATGCACTGAGATCTGCATGTAAATTTTACATGTGGATCCAAAAGGGAGGCCTGGCCATGGAAAAGGCATGGGCGGACTCGGGCCGTTTATGGAATTGAACGCAGTTTTACAGAAAAAGGGAGATCCACACATAATTTAGGCACAATCCTAAAAATGGGGCATGGATCCCAGTGCCAAATGCTGTTCTATAAATGGCGCCCAACTCTGAACTTGGTTTATAGAATATTGCTTACAGCAAAATTTTATTGGCATTGCACAAAAACGGCAGTTGTCTTCAATTAGTATTTCTTATGAACATGAAAATATGTACTCCTTAGTGCGCGCCTTCGTGTGCCTCCATAGAGCACCTGGATCAAGTTTCAAGTTTTTATTAAAATTTGATAAATCGCCTATCCAAGTGGATATTCTCACTACCTCTTCTTGTATAACTCTATTTCCTTTCTCTGTTCATGACTCCAATTCAGTTTCTGCTTCTCATACTCATTCTCCCCAATCTTACTCTCTTTCCCTCTCCTCTCCACACCATAAGTCCTCACTTTCACAGGAGGCTCTTGAACAAACTTGAAGGGCTGAAGTTAGGACCCAAAGTGGTGAACTGGATTAGAAACTGGCTGTCGGACAGACGCCAGAGGGTGGTGGTTAATGGAAGTTGCTCGGAAGAAGGGTTCGGTGCTGGGGCCAATCCTGTTCAATATGTTTGTGAGTGACATTGCTAAAGGGCTAGAAGGAAAAGTTTGCCTTTTTGCGGATGATAACAAGATTTGTAACAGAGTAGACACCGAAGAGGGAGTGGAAAATATGAAAAAGGATCTGCAAAAGTTAGAGGAATGGTCTAATATCTGGCAATTAAAATTAAATGCAAAGAAATGCAGAGTAATGCATTTGGGGATTAATAATCAGAAGGAACCATATATGCTGGGAGGTGAGAGGCTGATATGTATGTATGGGGAGAAGGACCTTGGGGTGATAGTGTCCAAAGATCTAAAGACGAAAAAACAGTGTGACAAGGCGGTGGCTGCTGCCAGAAGGATGCTGGGCTCTTTAAAGAGAGGCATAGCCAGTAGAAGGAAGAAGGTGTTGATGCCCCTGTACAGATCGTTGGTGAGGCCCCACTTGGTGTATTGTGTTCAGTTTTGGAGATCGTATCTGGCAAAGGACGTAAGAAGTCTTGAAGCGATCCAGAGGAGGGTGACGAAAATGATAGGACAGGGGAGGGACAGGGCAGATATGATTCAGACGTTCAAATACTTGAAAGGTATTAACGTAGAACAAAATCTTTTCCAAAGAAAGGAAAATGGTAAAAACCACAGGACATAATTTGAGGTTGAGGGGTGGTAGATTCAAGAGCAATGTAAGAAAATTCTTCTTTACGGAGAGGGTGATGGATGCCTGGAATATGCTCCCAAGAGAGGTAGTGGAGAGGAAAGCGGTGATGTAATTCAAAGAAGGGTGGGATGAACACAGAGGATCTAGAATTAGAAAATAATAGTAAATATTGAAGAACTGGGCAGACTTGCACGGTCTGTGTCTGTATATGGCCGTTTGGTGGAGGATGTGCTGGGGAGGGCTTCAATGGCTGGGAGGCTGAAGATGGGCTGGAATGAGTTTTGACAGAGACTTCAGCAGTTGGAAGTGGAACCCAAGCACAGTACCGGGTAGAGCTTTGGATTCTTGCCCAGAAATAGCTAAGAAGAAAAATTTAAAAACAAATTTAAATTGAATCAGGTTGGGCAGACTGGATGGACCATTCGGGTCTTTATCTGCCATCATCTACTATGTTACTATCCTTCTTCTTTTCCTCTCCTCACCAGCCATCTTGTCATCTACCTGATTCACTGCACTCAAGCTCAAGCATTCTCTTCTTTTCACCCATCTTCGTCATTATTCCCCTTTGCTTTGGCATACTCTCTTACTCCTTCTGCTGCCAGGAATGTCAATCCAAGCTCTGGCCCTCTACTCCATCTGCTTCCCCACCTGTGTAACCGCCCTAACCTTATTCCGATTCCTCTCCTTCTATCCTCCTCTCTCCCCTTCTCATGTGCCCAATGGAATGCTCATTCTGCCTCCGACAAACTGCCCTACAGTCATGACCTCTTTATCTCCCAGTCCCTCCACTTGCTTGCTCTAACTGAAACATGGATTTGCCCTGAGGACTCCACTGCAGCTGCTGCCCTCTCACATAGTGGCTACAACTTCTCCCATCTACCTCATCCTACTGGTCGAGGCAGAGGTGTTGGGCTTCAGTTTGAATTAGGTATATACATACACACATATATACATATCTATCTATCTATATATATATATTTTTTTGAGACATTTATTATACCTCCCTTCATTTATCAGAGCAGTTCACTTAATGCAATTTTAATTTTAAAATGGTACAATTGTTGTAACCATCAGATAAACCTGTAGTGGGAATACAATAGGAGGGTGATACTTAAGGACCACAATATAAACCAGAAGACATTAGAAAACTGAAACAGCAAGGATACAACAATAACCTGATTGTGGGTCCCTATTTTTACATTTTTATTTACTGCAAAATTTTATTTATTTTGGGTTTTTTTTATCCCATCCTCCTCAAAGAGCTCAGAACAGGTTACAAGTTGACATCCATAATATACAGGTTACAATTTCCCATAGTTACAGTACAAGTTTTTATCCTAACTCGACACATATTAGGGTTGTGGGTTTAAATCCCATGCTGATCCTTGTGACCCTGGGTAAGTCACTCAATCCTCCATTGCCCCAGGTACGTTAGATAAATTGTGAGCCTACCGGGACGGATAGGGAAAATGCTTGAATACCTGACTAGAAACCGCTTAGATAACCTTGATAGGCGGTATATAACTTCCTAAAATATATATATACACACACATAATATTATATATACACACATAATATACAGTTTACAGGTTGTAAGGTTTCTCGATACAAGTTTTTGTCCTAACTCGACACAATCAGACCTTCTCAGCATGGCTGATTTTCTCATGGGTGATTGTGATCCTTTCAATTAAAGGTGTCTTGTGGCCCCTGGACCCTCACAACATGGAGAATGTTTCTCATGGGGATACATAGCCCTACATTACTTAGATGCATCTTCTGTCTACCATTTAGTTCACATTATATAAGGTAATATCACTACTATTCCCCACCCATGCTCTAAAGAAAAGACACAATGAAATGGCACTTATAGCAGAGAACCACCGCTTGAGTTAGGGTTATATTTTAAATTGCTTTGTAATCTTTACAAATCTGTCTTACCTTTTGTTCTACGGTATTTTAATTTATTTGTTGTTTTGTTGTAATTGTCTCTACCCTTTATTAGAAACTTTGTTACCGCTATGATTTTTAAGTATAATATGTCATATAGCACAGTTACTTACCGTAACAGGTGTTATCCAGGGACAGCAGGCAGATATTCTTGACTGATGGGTGACGGCACCGACGGAGCCCCGGTACGGACAATTTTAGAGTGATTGCACTCTAAGAACTTGGAAAGTTCTAGCAGGCCGCACCGCGCACGCGCGAGTGCCTTCCCGCCCGACGGAGGCGCGCGGTCCCCAGTTAGGATAAGCCAGCTAAGAAGCCAACCCGGGGAGGAGGGTGGGACGCAAGAATATCTGCCTGCTGTCCCTGGATAACACCTGTTACGGTAAGTAACTGTGCTTTATCCCAGGACAAGCAGGCAGCATATTCTTGACTGATGGGTGACCTCCAAGCTAACAAAAAGAGGGATGGAGGGAAGGTTGGCCATTAGGAAAACAAATTTTGCAAAACAGATTGGCCGAAGTGTCCATCCCGTCTGGAGAAAGCGTCCAGACAATAATGAGATGTAAAAGTATGAACCGAGGACCAAGTAGCAGGCTTGCAGATAACTTGAACCTTGATACACACAATATACTCAGTTGCAGTAATATTCCATAATTTGCCACCTGCTTTCATTTAGAGCAGTGGTGGGAAACCTCAGTGTTTGAGGGCCACAATCCAGTTGGGTTTTCAGGATTTCCCCAATGAATATCCATTTGTGGGCTGGGAGGCAGCTGGTGCAGCTTGAACGGATCATAGAGCCAAGAGGAGGTGGTGGCAAAAACAGTGGCCTGTGTGGGACTAGCTTGATGTAAATACAAGAAAAAAGCAAAACAAAACATATTATTCATTTGTTTTTAATTTTAGGAACTGCAGGAGCTAAGCAAGAGATATCATAACATCCGAATCCTACTGCTGGGTATGTCGGAGCACATTACTTCTCTTGGATTCCACTTTTCTTTTCTTTGTTGGCATTTAACCCTTTCAGGACCAAGGGACATATTTGTCCCATAACTTTAAAATCCTATAAATTTTGATTGGGATAGTCTACAGTTCTAAATTTGATATGTACGGATTCCATATGATACTGCCTTTATGTAAACAAACTGGTTCCGACATTCATTCATTAGCGTCGTTGCCAGATTGACGAGAAGATTCACTTGCCACACTGTCCATAAGCCAGAAGTTTGATTTTTTTTTAAAAAAAATAATGATATTTCACAAAAAAAATCAATTTTTTGGCATCTGCAAGCCCTTTTTACCATAAAAATGTCGTCAAAACCACAAAAATTGGCCTACGATCCTTATGGTCCTGAAAGGGTTAAACAATTATACTATATATATGTTAATCACAGTTCATTATATCCAAAACAACTATTTGAGATAATAATTACACAGTACTCAGACCCACAACCAACATATGTGGCAACAGTCCCGAAGCCCTTTAAGGGCTCTTTTTACTAAGCTGTGATAGCGGTTTTAGCACGCGCTTAGCGCGCACAGAATTGCCCCTCGCGCTAGACGCTAACGCCAGCATTGAGCTGGCATTAGTTCTAGCTGCGTAGCGCGGGCTTTGCACACGCTAAAATTCTGTGTGCGCTAAAAACACTATCGCAACTTAGTAAAAGGGGCCCTAAATCTCTATGGGCTTCGGGGCCATTAACGCAGCGCAGCCGCTAGTGCGCCTTTGTAAAAGAGGCCAATAGTGAACAAATGTGGCTGCCCAGTAGGACCATCAAAGCACTTGCTTGTCCAGCAGCCAATATAAGATGTCACACCATGAATCACTATATATATATTATAGAAAAAAATAAAAACTTATCTGAATAAGCTTTGCCAGGGCAGAATTAATTCATCGAGGGCCCCTAGGCACACAAGTACACTGGGCCCCCTGCCCCACCCCACCCCACCATGCGCCCAGGCGGAAATAGGAAGCTGCGTCAGAGGCAAGCAGCACCACTTGCACAATTACAGTTCCCGTTGCCTTTCTTACCCGCGTTGCTTGCTTGTCTTACTTTCTGTCGATTGGGGGGGGGGGGGAGGGGGGCATCATCGTTTGGAAAAAACAACGTTGATGCCCTCCTTCATCGGGCCTCCCTGACCATTTCGGGCCCTAGGTACATGCCTACTTAGCCTATTGGTTAATCCTGCCCTGAGCTGTGCGGATGGGTGCAGCTTTGCGGATGGGTGCAGGTCCCAAACTTAGGCAGCTATTTTTACACCTTATGCAATAACGTTTAAAACTCCCGAAGCTGCATTCATCAAGCCACCCCCCCCCCCCAACTTGAGTTTCGCTGTATTTTGCTTCCTCAGGAGCGGAAACTAAAATATATAACACATATACCAATTAGATATTAAGTAACCCTACCACTTGTTCACATTTTAATACTTCCTTATAATATTATAAAAACTAAATTCAAATCATAGAACCACATAACTCATAACAGCTTCTATTCTATGGATCTGAGCACTGTTTAATTATTATCTGAAATATATGTTTTGAATATAATGAACTGTGATTAGTATATATAGTATAATAGTGATCACGGGTATTGAATTGTTAACTCCCTATCTATTTTGAATTTAAAAAAACAACCCAAAAACAACCTGTCAGGTTATGTTCTTAGGCCTGTCGGCTCAGTGTCAGTTCTTGGTTTGATTCCAACCATTTTTAAAGTAGTGCACCTAGTGGCCAGGAGGACTCAAGCCCTGCAGCTCAACAGAGGCTGCTTTACTGATCTGGAAGCCCAAGAGTGTAAGGAAATCTCCAGGTCTAAAAGAAAAATGTCTCCTCCCCTTCACCTACTACAACCTAGTAGAAAAATACATCCATGATGATTAATCCAACAAAAGAGATTGTATTTATTTTTTATAAGTTAATTTGTAGACTGTTTTGAATGGCCCCTTAGGAAGGTCTATACATGAGAAATGGAACGTCCAGGTCAGGATGTTAACAATTCCCCAAATAGTTTACAAAAAGCTTTGCTGAACACAGAGGGCTCCTTTTACTAAGATTGCCATGCGTGCTAAACCCGCATTACGCAGCTAGAACTAACGCCAGCTCAATGCTGGCATTAGCATCTAGCGCATGCGGCAATTCTGTGCACGCTAAACCCGCTATCGCAGCTTAGTAAAAGGAGCCCAGAATCTTATGTAAAATACACATAAGAATGTTCCAACATGTATATCAGGAGCATCAGTTTCACAAATAAATATGGCCAAAAAGAAGAGCAGCATCACTCTGAGCTTTACATGTGGAAGCACTAGTAAATTCCGGTGTAAGTGTGGTGTTGCAATATACCATACACATATTTTTATCAGCACTTATACACTTAAGTATCTGATTTCACAAGAGGAGCTGTTAAGGAGCTGAATGAAACAACTTTTTCCCCTAGTTTATACTACACAGAGGTAAGCAAATTGCCCCCCTCAGCCACGCCTAGAAAGCCCAAGTTCAAACAAGCAGATATTTCTGAGCATGTGTAAATGCCAATGGAAAACCTGTTTTGTTTTTTAACATGTTGCAAAATGGAACACACGTATTATTTCCTGACCCACCCAGAACTTCACCCCCCCTCCCACCATGATCCTGCACATCCTATGGCAATTGTGCATATAAATTGCTGCAATGTAAGTTGTCAAAAAAAAAACTCCAAAAAATACTGCACAAGATACTAAATAGAAACTAGAGAATGACACGGTGACAAAATTCATCACCGTTCCCGTCCCCGCAGATAACCGTGGGAAACCATCTTCAGTACCAAGTGCTAAGATTCTAGAAAACTGTTTCTTATACACACAACTGCACATTTTATGTTCAAACAATTTTTATTGAAAGCAATGCAAAAGAGCAACAATAAAGATTTCACTGTGTCTTCATATGTATACAATATCATCCCTCCCCAACTCCTCCCACCAGAAACAATCATAACAACATCACAGAATTGTCAAACAATCTTACTACAACTGACCGACACATAGAAGTTCCTTCCTCTTTCCCCCCTCAAACCCCACAGGACCCCCTCCACCTCCCTCCCCTCAAACCCACACCTCCCCCCAGTAAAAGAGATGCCTCACACCCCCTTCAGCCATAACATCTGACCTTAAATACTAATCTAAGATGTTTTAAAGTAAACTACGTCATCTGGGTCTTGGACATTTACATCAGCTATTGATACGGAGTAACCGGCCTTACCTAAACGTTGGCGTGTAAATGCTGACTATAATTGAATTCTATAATAGCAATTGTGCACGTACTTGCCAATGCAGAATTAGTGCTTAGTGTGCAGGCATCCTAAATTTCAACAGCCTTTTCGGAATTTATGTATTTAGTTATTTCTTTATCAGGATTTATTTCCCGCCTTTTTGAAGGAATTCGCTCAAGGCGGTGTACAGCGAGAATAAGTCAAACATAAGACATATACAATTACAGCAGTAAAAATATTCAGATACCACTACAAAATATGTCATAGTATGCTACATTACAATGTCAACACAATGGGGGGGGTGTTATATTATTGCATTGTTACTGATTGAATTTAAGTGCTTATTTGTTGTTATTACTGATGAATATTGTATTGTACTTTTTGTTAGTTATGGAAAATCAATAAAGATTTATTTAAAAAAAAACAAAAAAACACGACAATGTCAACACAATGCACAACAAAATATTGTACTAACATAGGATGTAAGCAAAGATGCAACATATAGACAGGTAAAATCGAGTAACAGGAGTAAGAAAATAAGGGGAGGATTACAGTAATTTAAAGAAAGTTGCACAGGAGGTCAGAAAGGCGCTTGAAAATTATCTCAGCTAGGATAGGAGCGGATCTGCTTGTCCTGCTCAAGTACTGTCTATGCAGCTGGTGTCGCTCCTTGCATGTCTGTCACTAGCAGTTAGTTATTTCCATTAAAGGCCTTGGTGAAGAGCCAAGCTTTCACCTGATTCATGAAGTACCCAGAAAGGCCATGCAAGGATTCCAAAATGATCACCTCTAACTCGATTGTAGAAATTCAACTATACTATTCTCCTGTTACATCTAATATTGCTTTCCTAATACAAACAAATTGGTAAACAACCTAGCGAGTTTTCTGACTTGGCAGTATATCAAGTATAACATCTGTTTCCCCTTCAGATTGAAGAATCAGACATATTAGTTATAAATAAATTAAAAACCCAGATTCACTCATACCTTGAGAGTGGTCCACAAACTGGAACTGATGATCAGTTCTGGTTAAGTATTGGCCAGTTCCAGGAGGGGGACTGCAGATCAGTCCTGGAAGTCTGACAACAGGCATTTTTCTTCTTTTTTTTTTTACTGGGGCAGATATTGTGCATGTGTAACATACGCACATCTGTGCTATTAAAAAAAACACAAAAAACCCAACAGTTGAGTGACAGGAAGCAGCTTTGGGACTTCTCCAAACCAGCTCTGTGCATGCGTCAAAGTTGCTCTCAGAGCGACTGGTCAGTCGGGATTATGGTGAACCTCCGTGCAAATCATTTGCATGGAAACTTGTTGGAACATCGATCACTGTTCCACAATCAGCCCAAAAAATCAGCCAACCGCGATTTGCACAGTCTTAGCAACCGTATGTAGTGCATCTAGCCCTCTATCCCAACATATCTGGTAAGTGTTGCCCATTCCCATAGGAGCTAACATTTCAAAATTATTGGGGGTACCAAATATCCTCCCTCCCCGATCACCACCAAAAAAGAAATAGTCTTACATTTTGTTCAACTTGAAGGTGTAGAGAGTTCGCCTCAAACTGGGATACCACAAAAATCCAATGTACTGAGAAGCAGCCAACTCTTTGCTAATGGCCACAGAAACCTACAAAAACACACATAGAACCTACAGATTAAGCTTGTCATGCTATAGAACTGAAAGAGCTCAAACAACAACCCTGTCTATGAAGAGGCAGCACTTCAATATTTATTGCACTGAAATCTAGAGCAGTGGTTCCCAACCCTGTCCTGGAGGACCACCAGGCCAGTTGGGTTTTCAGGATAGCCCTAATGAATATGCATGGAGCAGGTTTGCATGCCTGGCACCTCCATTATATGCAGATCTCTTTCATGCATATTCATTAGGGCTATCCTGAAAACCCGACTGGCCTGTTGGTCCTCCAGGGTTGGGAACCACTGATCTAGAATATCAATACACCATCACCTTCTATAGGGAAAACAGCATAAGCTGCACTGCTATCAAAACAAGTTCTCAACAAATACAGAATAAGTAACTAAAAAGTAGAAATACAAATATGCAGTCAAAACCTGAACCCCTGGAGGACAAACCTTCTATATAGTAGAACACTGGAAAAATAGAAAACAGAAATGCATTTCCTCTGTAGAAACATAGAAAAATGACGGCAGAAAAGGTCCAAAGCCCATCAAGTCTAATGACCCTTCGCCTTGATTTTGCTCACCACCCCCTGCCTTTACATCATTAGAGATCCCACGTGAATATCCCATTTATTTTTAAAATCTGCCACGTTGTTGGCCTCAATCACCTGCAGTGGGAGTTCGTTCCAATGATCGACCACCCTTTCGGAGAAGAAATACTTTCTGGAGTCACCATGAAATTTCCCTCCCCTGATTTTCAACGGATGCCCTCTGGTGGACGAAGGTCCTATAAGACGGAAGATATCTTCTTCCACCTCGATATGGCCCGTGATATATGTAAATGTCTCAATCATGTCCCCTCTCTCTCTTCGTTCCTCAAGTGAGTACAGCTGCAATTTATTCAGCCTTACTTCATACGGGAGATCCTTGAGCCCCGAGACCATCCTGGTGGCCATCCGCTGAACTGACTCAATTCTCAGCACATCTTTCCGGTAATGTGGTCTCCAGAATTGAACACAATATTCCAAATGAGGTCTCACCATGTACTGTGTAAAATATGAGAAGAGATGCACATTCCCATAAGTTACAAATTCCAATTACACTCCAGAAAAATCAAATTAAAAAAGGCTTTGTGTCTATTCTTGTCTGAATATTAATTATACATGTTCTTCAAATTCCATAAGACTATCAGTGGCACTAGTATATTTGATACCCGGGGCTGATCATTTTTTAACACCCCCTCCTTTATATGAAAAAAATATTTTTAGTACTAATCCATGAGTCACACAACAAGGGTGTAATTAGGAAAAGGCAGCTTCTTAAACACTGCAGTGAGCACTAGAACATCAATACATCCACTGTAAAACTAAACAAGCCAGATTAGTATAGATTGATCCTGCACAGTCAATGAAAACAGAAAACCATGTCTTTTTCATTCATGCAGAACATAGATACACCCTCGTCCAGAATGGAATAAGTAATCACAAACCAAAATTAGAAATATGTAGATAAGAGTTAACCTGACCTGCCAAGAAGGCAGTGCAACACCCTAGAAACATAAACAGTGATGCATGCCCCCCAATACTGTGCAAAATATAAAAATAGCAGATGCACATTTGAAAAAAAAAAATGACAAATAACAATAACCACTTTATAAATTGACAAAGAAATAAAACAAAAGATGGAAAATAAGATACCATTTTATAGGACTACTACATTTTTCAATTAGCTTTCAGATGCTAAAACCAATTTCTTCAGGTCAGTACAGTATACTGCAGTTATGGTATCCCATCCTGACTTGAGGAAGAGGGTTCTGGTCTCTGAAAGTTAGTAAAAAAATATATTAAAATTAGTCTAATAAAAAGATCACCTTATTTCTATTTTCTATTTATAAATGTTTATCAACACAACTACAATACTACATTATCCTAAAGCAACAAAAAAAGAAAATTGTATTTTTTTCTACCTTTGTTCTCTGGTTTCTGCTTTCCTCATTTTCACTTTACTCCTTTCCATATGGCATCTGCCCTCTTTCACTGTCCCTTCCATCCACTATCTGTCCTCTCCCCCCTTCCATCCAGCCTGTTCCCCCTCTCTTTTTTACATGATTCATTCCAGCTTCACCCCTCTGTCCATTTTCTCTCTCCTTGATCTGTCTTCCTCCTCCTCCCATACTCTGGCAGGTCTCTCCTCTCCTTCCTTCCTCACTCCACCCACCCCATCTGGCACCTCTGTCTCTTTCCCTTCTATTTCCTCCTCCAATGGTTTGGCATCTCCCTTCTCTCCTTTCCTCCCCCCCCCAGGTCTAGTATCTCAATCTTCCCTTCCATCTCTCGCTCTCTCCCACCCCACCTTATAGTCTGGCATCTCTGTCTCTGTCTCTTTCCCACACCTTCCCCCCATGGTTACACTTCTGTTTCCTTCCATATCTTCTTGTACCCCCATGAACTGGCATCGCCTCCCCTCTCCCTGTGGCATGACATCTCTCTCTCCTCAACCTTCTATTCCTTTCTCTTTTCTTCCCTGCTCCTACCCCATGGTCTGGCATTCCTGTCTCCTTTCAACTCTCCCGCCCCTCTCCATGCTCTGGCATCTCTCTCCTCTGCTTCCCTTCCCTTCCTACCCAGTGGTCTGGCATCTCTTTCTTCTCACCCTTCTCTTTACTTTTCTGTCCCAGCCCCCACCCTATAGTCTGGTATTTCTGCCTCCTTTCCTTCCATCTCTCTCCTCTTCTCTGCTTCCCTTCCCCATGGTCTGGCATCTCTCTCTCCCTTCCCTTGTGGTTCTTCTTTCTTTCTTTCTTCATTCCTTCCTCCCTTCCAATTTGGTGGCTTTCTCCTTTATCCCTTCCTCTCACCCTCCCCTCCCTCCAACAAGGTGTGACATTTCGCTTATCTCTCTCTTTCTCTCTCTCTCTCTCTCTGCCGCTTGTAAGCTTCGGGCCACCAGCGACATTCATGAACACGCTGCCTCTGGCGGACTCAAAATCTTTCCGTGTGCTTCAACCTCATGTCCCCACAGAGGCAGGATGTTGCAGCAGAGCAAAAGCTTCCAGGACCGTCAAAGGCAGCATGTTCAGTTCATTAATGCTGCTGGTGGCCCAAAACTTGCAAGCTGTAGCATGGAGAGACTGGACTCTGGACTGGAGCATCCCCAATGAGCTGCCAGCTCAGTGGGTGTTTTGAATCCTGAATTTTGAGCAAGCTCCTTCAATATGTCTACGGATGGGGTAATCTGTATTGTGTACTGTTTAGCATCCCTATGCTGTGAAATTTGTGGTCCCTGATTCTACCCACTAAAATCAGCACTGCAGGTCTAATAATGCATCAGGATAGGGATGTCAGGCCTTCAGGACTGACCTGCAGTCATCCTCCTGGAACTGGGTGACTAACTGTGTATGATTTTGGACAATTTAGTGATTAGAACAAACCCAGATCCTTAGTGAAGGTGAACTAGCTGAGACTGTTGGGGGGTCACGTGATGGCTGGTTCCTGAGCGAACGCCGGTGTGCTCTGCTCCGCACTGATTGCCCAGATTCCCCTTGAATTTGTGAACCTGGAACCCTGACTACTTTATCGCCATTACCAGTACCTGCTAGCCTGAGTTGTGCAGACTCTACCTGGTGAGTTTTGGACCTCTATCCCTCTTGGAGCGGATGTTATGCTAACGAAAACAGCCTTGGGTTATAGAACATTGTGATTCTAGCAGGAACTTTCTCTCTAATGGTCGGCTGATAAAATACAAGGTCTTCTTTGGCATGCAGACAAACAAGTTCTCCTGAACGCCCCAGCTAGGCACAGAGCCTACTTTTCCCACTCCCAAGCCTCACATACGACAAAGTATGTAATATCATATGTTTTAGAAGACACACAATGGTGTCTTATTGCCTGTGTGGTGCTAAATAGCCTGATGCAGGACAGTTTATTCTGCCAGTTAGCTCCAGATTTGCCCAGCAGGGTTGAACCAGTTCTGGGTTTATCCTGATGTTTGAGTGACTTTAGCCTTACTTTTTGTAGGAAATTTGATTGTGAAATCACAATTATATGTCCCCATGCAATAAAGTAAACCCAAGACCAGATCATCCCTGTTGGGCAAATTGGCAGCAAGATGATGACCTAGTTTCATGGAGTACGTTCCAGATTCCTCGCTCCTGCCTGTTTCCTGGCTTTCTTTGCTGGGTCTCCTTTTAAGGAGGAGGAAAGGAGCATGGATGGACTTGTGCAGAAAGCTTAGAAATCTACAAAGGGGGGGGGTGATCTCTTATTTCTTGATATCTCAAGATTTCACAAAGGCAGTTTCTTCTGTGAAAATTCATTTTTTGGGGCTTGCATATAGTGTTCCACAGCATACGCCCACTGCTAAACCCTCTGACACAGGCTCTATTGTTACAAGGTACATATTTATCCGGAGAGCCTGAGAGGAATCCAAATCATTTGGTTTGTGGTTAATTACTTATGTATATAAAAAAAATAAAAAGAAAGATAGGAGGCCATCACTTCCAGACAAAACTCAGTAACTCTGTGTATCTAAGATGCTTCTACAAGTCTCCAATAACCAAGAAGTGCTCTGTCCCACAGGTAGCTCCTTTCAGTTCTTAGCCAGAAATTTCTTTATATTTAGTGTCTGAAAAAAATGGGAGCCCTCATAAATTTTCAAAACGACCCCCCAAATTAACAATTTTCATTGAAGAAGTGGCACAGGGCAGGAATGCTGGGTAGGAGTAACCATAAGGGGGTGGGAAGTAATTGCTGGGGGGCTGCTGCCAAGGGGAGGGGGGCTTTTTTGGTTGGGTATTTTTGTTTAAGGTTTTATTTTCTGTTGAAACCAAGCATCTAATTTTGGTTTCAGTAGAAACTAAAAATTCTAATTTCAGTTGGACTCTACCCTAGTCTTTGTATTTATTGAAAGAATAAACAATTGATTCACGTTTACCCGTTCTGCTCCACTCAGGATTTTGTAGACCTCTATCATATCCTCCCTCAGCATCCATGGTACGGCTCTCACAACCCGGAGGTACTGACATATACACCCTAATATCAAAGTATTTCTTAAGTGTTGATTCCACTAATATTGAATGATGTGGAAGCTGAGAACTATCAAATCCTGGAGAATGAAAGAGTTTATAAAGGGAATCCAGATGACTTGGAGCAGTCTTGATCGATAAAGGCATTTCCCAATTCTTGAATAGGATCTGTTTAAGTAGGTTGTGAATTGGCAACTGGCAGAATTCCTGAGGAGGTTCTTGAAAATGTAAAATATCCAGAAATGCAGAAGATGATACATCAGCCTCCATTGTAACTGATAAGTCTTTGCAGAGTTGATTAATTTAAGCAGTAAAGGCAAGTCCATCAGATGACGAACTGTTGGTGACAAGTGAGGGGTCAAAACCCATACTGTGAGTTGGTGGAATCTGAAAAACCCTCTGGAAAAGGAAAATTACAAGAAGCCCTGCGACGCTTCCAGTACCAGTCTGAAGAGGAGTCTGAAGTATCCCAATGAAGATCCTTCTTTTGCTTCATAACAGATGATTGTTTTGATTTGGAAGGAGAGGTCACATGATGTGCTGTAGCTAGTTGATGCCTTGAAGGTGAACGTTGAGATGATGTAGAAGTGGTAAAGAGATATCGGCGCTGGGAGAAAAAAGAACGATGCCTTGGAAGAGATCCTTGAGCAGTATTTTGGTGCTGCGATGGATCAATAGTTGTGGTAGCACGGGGCCTCGAGGTGTCATGATCCGAAGGAGTTGATTGCAGAAGATGCATACAATGCAATTTAAAAACAGTGGCAATCAATCTGTGGAAGAAGTCAAACTTCTGCCGGAAGGACTGTACCAATACCGATGGTTCAGCAGGCGGTACCATTGGTGTCACAGATTGTCTCAGTATGGGTGACTTGAAAGGAGATGCACACTGTATAGGAGATAACAAAATGGAGACTGACTCACTCAGTAAAGCCAACATATGAGAAGGACTAGCAGAACTGTCACGAAGCTCAGAGACTTGTAACTCTGAAGAGGGGAAGATTATCCTCTCTTGGGTAAAAGAGTTTTACATCCAATCATGGCTAGTTATGCAGTAAAGACAAGTCCAACTCAAGAAGGCAAATGTTTATAACTGCTTTCAATAATTTTTGAAATTGATTTGACTTTGAAAATAGTACAAAAAGTGATTGCATTCAGGTTGTACAGAAAGTGTGAAGGTCTACTTAACTTGTAAGCAAAAAATATATACTCAGGGTCCCGACGCGGCCCCGTTTCGGCGTCTGCTTCAGGAGACCCCGCCACACAAAAGATAATTGCTTGCAAAAAAATCACACTGGTATAGACATTCAAACTGTGGTCGGTCAAAAGATTGAAAAGTTCCGTGCAAACGGGGCCGCGTCGGGACCCTGAGTATATATTTTTTGCTTACAAGTTAAGTACACCTTCACACTTTCTGTACAACCTGAATGCAATCACTTTTTGTACTATTTTCAAAGTCAAATCAATTTCAAAAATTATTGAAAGCAGTTATAAACATTTGCCTTCTTGAGTTGGACTTGTCTTTACTGCATAACTAGCCATGATTGGATGTAAAACTCTTTTACCCAAGAGAGGATAATCTTCCCCTCTTCAGAGTTACAAGTCTCTGAGCTTCGTGACAGTTCTGCTAGTCCTTCTCATATGTTGGCTTTACTGAGTGAGTCAGTCTCCATTTTGTTATCTTACATTTTTTCTGACTCTGTTTGCTACATTGTCCCTGTTGTTGTGGAAACACTGTATAGGAGAGACAACTGGAGGATTCGCAGAACGATGACGTCATCTTATGGCCTGCATCAAGGAAATCGAATCTGTCAAGGCCAGCGACTGCTGCGGAGCAGCATGCACTGGTACTGAAGGCTCAGTAGCCGGTACCTTGGGTGCAGCAGGATGTCTCGGAGAGGGTGACCTCGATGAGACTACACACCTAGAGGGGGAGACATCCTGCGATGTAGAACAGTGGTGTCGATGAGCAGCCTGCATCGAGAGACTCGATGCTGTAGAGACCTTCGACACTTGTTGGGAAGAAGAATACTTGGTATTAGTTTTCTTTTTTTTTTTTTAATTCTTTATTCATTTTCAAAATTACATTAAGTGTATATATATATTCAATCACATTAATAATAAATACAACACTTACAGTCTATCATTTGTACAATATATTATTAGTATATGTACATGCATATGTATATGTATTAGTTTTCTTTTATGAAGAAAGACTCCCCGATGCCAAAAAATAAAAGCAAAGAAAACAAATTAAATAAGATAAAACAAAAGGATAAATACGAGAAAGTGGGAAGACAACGATGCCAGTCAGTCCAAAAAAGACTTCTTCGGTCTGCGGAAAACAAAGAACTGAGGTACCGCGAGTGGGCATCGGGCGGGAAGGCGCTCACGCATGCACGGTGCGGACAGTTGTGAAGTTTCTAAAAACTTAAAGTGACACTCTACTTTTAATGCTGTGCGTACCGGGGCTCCGTTATTTCCAATCCATTGGCTCCAGTTGCGCACGAAGTGGAAACCTTCTTCCTCACACCAGTGCCTCATCCACGCGTTGATTGCTTGCAGCTCCATCTGCCTCTTCTCATCAGCCCTGGGTACCGGCAGGATCTCTGAGAACGCTCCGGGCTCCGTGGATAACTTCACCCATATGTGAGAATCTGCTACCTGCTTGTCCTAGGATTACATAGTAAATAATGGCATATAATGGTTCATCCGATCTGCCCATTAGTTATACACATCATAATTTTAATTTATTAACAGCCTTTTTAGGAAGAGATTCACCCAAAGCATTTGTCTACTTTCCTCCGTTTTTCTTAGATTTATTTATTCAATTTTCTAGATCATTCTCTCAGGAGAGCTCAGAACAGTTTACATGAATTTATTTAGGTACTCAAGCATTTTTCCCCTGTCTGTCCTGGTGTGCTCACAATGTACCTGGGGCAATGGGGGGATTAAGTGACTTGCCCAGGGTCACAAGGAGCAGCATGGGTTTGAACCCACAACCTCAGGGTGCTGAAGCTATAGATTTAACCACTGCGCCACACTCTCCCCTATAGTTAATTCCATTTATATGTGATTCTTACTTGTAATTCCTAATTTCTTCATATACTGACTATTTATGTTCCGTTTTGATTTGTTCAGTATTGGTGATCCCTGAAGCAGGTGGCTATCTGCCAAAACATGGCCCCAGTCTTTTTATCTGTCAGAGCTTTGCTAATAAAAGAATGTTTTATATTTTATATCCACGTGCAGGAAAGTTCTTGGCCCACCCCTACTTCTGCAAGTTCTGTGGTTTTGCTACATAGGGGGTTTTCTCTTCTCTTTGGTTTTATATTAAACTGTACCTGCTGGACACCAGCTTGGGTGAATCTCTTCACAGAGGCAGCTAAATAAATCACAGTAAATAAATAAATTGTTCTCCTTTTTTTTGACAGATATAGTCAGTGAAGAGAGCAGGCAAAAACTGGTGAAAGAAGTAGGTGAGCTTGTCGGGGCTCAAGGACTTAATTGTCTCATTAATAATGCGGGAAGAAACATCTCAGCCTCTCTGGACAATGTCACAGCCGAAACCATGCTGCAAGTATATGAAACCAACACTGTGGCTCAGCTCATGATGACTAAGGTAAAGGACCCAGAGCTTCAAGGGGGACACACTAGAGATGCAGCAAAAAAGTTTATTCAGTTGTAAAGCATGATGTCTGATGCACAGATCCCTGGATCCTATATATCACACCCAAATTATAGAAGCGCTTGTATTATATCATCATTACAGAAACTTATGTAAACTGCCCTGAAATGACACCCCCCCCCAAAAAAAAAATTCATTAGTAGCAGTATAGAAGCTCCTGAGACTGGGGCTCTGGGGTTGGGAATTTGGGGTTTACTACTTGGTTTTGTTCAAAATCTTGAGATATGTGATGGACACATGTGCTTGTAGTAACGCTGTTTTGCTTTCTTTAGCTCAATAAAAATTATTTGAACATAAATTAAAAAAAAAAAAAAAATTTCCAACATCCTGGTCATGCTCCCCCCCTGTCCTCACTCCAGGCTACAGAAACCCCTGGAGACCCCCCAACCCCACCCAATGTATAGGTAGGCCCCCCCACAGGACCTATCTTTGTCTCTAGTGGTCGGTGGTGCAGAAAGGCACAGCTCCCTCACTCATATCTCCAGCGGCAGCTTATCAAAAGGCTGCTGTGACCTCTCGCTTGAGTTCGCACCCCCACTGGATCACCAGGGACAAAGGTAGAGCCCGTGGTGTAATAAAATTTGGCCCGCCAGAAAATTACCAATTTGCACTTACGCTGGCCCGCTGGCAGACATTTTTGTTACCCAATCAGGTGCAAGTGCCGCATCAGCTGTAGGTTCACAAGGCTTCCAAACTCACATTAAAGCAGCCTGCAGAGGATCGCTTGTCAGCTGTAGCAATCCTAGCAGGCTGCCGTAGCCTCAGCAGCATGTTCCCTCTGCTGCGGTCCTGTATGTCAGAGGAGGGGTGGGACTGCAGCAGAGGGAACGTGCTGCGGAGGCCGACAGCAGCCTGCTCAGATTGCTACAGACTGCTTTAATGTGAGAGCAGGAATCCGAGATCGAGGGAGGGAAGGAAAAGAGGGCCAAATCTCAAGCCAAAAGAAAAGATGCCAGACCTCCGGGGGAGGGAAGGGAAATGGAAGGGAAGAAGAAAGAAGGAGACCCTGACAAAAGAGTTATCAGAAGGCAACCAGAGCCTGGGACCACAACAGGCATGAACTAGGACCTAAAAGAGAGAGGGAAAAGGCTTTTTTATTTATTTATTGGAAGGTTTAGAACGAATATAGCAAAGCTGAACCCACATTCTGTATTTCACAATTCCTGTGATTCCTTTCTAGGCATTCCTACCACTGCTCAAACAGGCAGCCAAGCAGAGCAGTGGGATGGGGTGGCACCGGGCTCTTATCGTCAATGTATCTTCCATTTCTGCATCCATACAGCTGGTGCAAGAAAAAGAGATATTTCTTATGGTATATCCATACAGGATATCTAAGGTGAGTCCTTTCATGCAGAAAGAACATAGTGCAGATCTCTGGCATGTTTCTTCCAATGTTGTACCACCAGCAGCCACTAGGAGTCACTGTCACTGAAAGAACTCCTGTAAGGAATTTAAGTTAATGTACAGGTTTTTTTAGCCCCCATACTTTCAACCAAATGATTGTACAGAATTGGTTACAGTATTTAAAATCCAAAATTAATCAAGAACAACTATAATCCTGATTATTATCAACATTCTTAATCTCTGAAAAAGGACTAACACGACATATTTTACACAGATGAACTATTAGGTACAATGATAATGCTAATCATAACCTAGTATGTATGATAATGTCACATGCTAGTTGCTGCTTCAAAAGATCTTGTTAAAAATACAATCTGTAATCATGTACGTATGTAAAGTCATATATAACTTTAATGATATTGGTAACCTGCTTAGAAGTCTGCTTCGGGTGAGATACAAGTCAACACATAACACAGAAACCTGATGGCAGAAAAGGCCATATGGTCCATCCAGTCTGCCCTGCCATACCACTCACTATCTCCTCTTCTCCCTACAAGATCCCACATGCCTGTCCCACACTATCTTGAATTCAGATGCAGTCTTCATCTCCACCACCTCCACTGGGATTCTATTCCACGCATCTACCACCCTTACTGTAAAGAAGTATTTTCTTATATTACTCCTGAGCCTATATCTTTTAACTTCATTCTATGCCCTCTTCTTCTGGAATTTTCCTTCATTTGAGAAAGACTCACCTTCTGTATATTAATACTACAGAGATATTTAAACATTCTATCATATTTCCTCTCTCTCGACTTTCTTCCAGAATATACATATTAAGTTCTCTAAGTCTGTCCCCTTACAATTTATGATAAAAGCCATTAACCTTTAGCAGCCCCCTGGACTGACTCAATCCTATTTATATCTTTTTAAAACTGCAGTCTCCGAAATTGCACACAATATTCCAACTAGAGCCTTACCAGAGACTTATACAAGATGTACATAATCCAAATAGGATTCCAGAAATAATGTAACATTCTATAAAAATCTAGCTTTTCAATTGCTTTTGAAAAGTCATGTAATCATGTACCCTCCAATATTAGAACATAAGAATAGCCTTACTGGGTCAGACCAATGGTCCACCAAGTCCAGTAGCCTGTTCTCACAGTGGCTAATCCAGGTCACTGGCACCCAAAACCCAAGGAGTAGCAATATTTCATGCTAATGATCCAGGGCAAGCAGTGGCCTCCCCCATGTCTTTGTCAATAACAGACTATGGACTTTTCCTTCACGAACTTGTCCAAACCTTTCTTAAAACCAGCTATGCTATCCGCTCTTACCACAACCTCTGGCAATGCATTCCAGAGCTTAACTATTCTCAGAGTGAAAAAAAAATTTCCTCCTACTGGTTTTAAAAGTATTTCTTTGTAACTTCATCGGTGTCCCCTAGTCTTTGTAATTTTTGACAGAGTGAAAAATTGATCCACTTGTATCTGTTCTACTCCGCTCAGGATTTTGTAGACTTCAGTCCTATCTCCCCTCAGCCGTCTCTTTTCCAAGATGAAGAGCCCTAACCATTCTAGTCTTTCCTCATATGAGAGGAGTTCCATCCCCTTTATCATCTTGGTCGCTCTTCTTTGAACCTTTTCCAGCACCACTATATCTTTCATGAGATAAGGAGACCAGAACTGAACGCAATACTCCAGATGAGATCGCACCATGGAGCGATACAGGAGCATTATAACATTCTTAGTCTTGTTAACCATCCCTTTTTAAATAATTACCAGCATCCTGTTTGCTTTCTTGGCCACCGCCACACATTGGGTAGAAGGGTTCATTGTATTGTCTACGATGATACCCAGATCCTTTTCTTGGGTGCTAATCCTTAAAATGGATCCTAGCATCCGGTAACTGTGATTCAAGTTATTCTTCCCAATGTGCATCACTTTGCATTTGTCCACATTAAATTTCATCTGCCATTTGGACGCCCAGTCTTCCAATTTCCTAAGGTCCGCCTCCAATTTTTCACAATCCGCATGTGTTTTAACAACTTTGAACAGTTTAGTGTCATCTTCAAATTTAATCACCTCATTCGTCGTTCCAGTTTCCAGATCATTTATAAATAAGTTAAATAGCACCGGTCCCAGAAAGACCCCTGTGGCACTCCAATGTTTACTCTCCTCCATTGAGAAAAAAGAACCTAACGGATGTAGCGGTATATAAGAAATAAATTACATTACATTACATTTAACCCTACCCTCTGTTTTCTATCCGATAACCAATTCCTAATCCACAACTGAACTTTGCCACCTATCCCATGACACTTTGATTTTCTGAGAAGCCTCTCATGAGAAGTTTTATCAAAAGCTTTCTGAAAATCTAGATACACTATATCAATCGGTTTACCTTTATCCACATGTTTATTCACAGCTTCAAAGAATTCAAGCAAATTTGTCAGGCAAGATCCCACGGCGGAACCCATGCTGACTCTGTATCATTAAATCATGTTTGTCTACGTATTCCACAATTTTATTTTTTATAATTGTTTCTACCATTTTGCCCGGCACTGAAGTGAGGCTTACCAGTCTGTAATTTCCGGGATCTCCCCTGGAGCCCTTTTTAAAAATTGGCGTAACATTGGCCACCCTCCAATCTTCAGGTACTACAGATGATTTTAGTGAAAGGTTACAGATCACTAACAGCAAGTCAGCAGGTCAGCAATTTCATATTTGAGCTCTTTTAATACCTTGGTATGTATACCATCCGGTCCAGTCAATTTATCACTTTTTAACTTGTCGATTTGGCTTAGTACATCTTCCAGATTCACCAAGATTTCTTTCAGTTCCTCCACATCATCACCCTTGAAAACCATTTCCGGTTCAGGTAGATCTCTTACATCTTCTTCCATAAAGACAAAGCAAATAATTCATTCAGTCTTTCTGCTATGGCCTTATCCTTCTTGAGCGCCCCTTTGCTCCTTGATCATCCAGTGGTCCCACAGATTCCATCACAGGTTTTCTGCTTCTGATGTACCTAAAAAAGTTGTTATGAGTTTTTGCCTCTTTTGCAAGTTTCTCTTCATGTTCTTTCTTGGCTTTCTTTATCAATGCTTTACATCTAACTTGCCAGTGCTTGTGTTTCTTCTTATTTTCTTCATTCGGATCCTTTTTCCATTCTTTAAAGGATGTTTTTTTGGGCTCTAGTAACTTCTTTCACTTCACCTTTTAACCATGCCGACTCTTGTTTCCTCTTCTTTCCACCTTTGCTGATACGTGGAAACCATATGGTCTGGGCTTCCACAATGGTATTTTTAAATAACATCCATGCCTGGTTTACAGTCCTAACCTTTGCAACTGATCCTTTTAGCTTCTTTTTAGCCATTTTCCTCATTTTATCATAGTCACTCTTTCAAAAATTAAACACCCCTACAGTAGATTTCTTTTGCGATGTTACTCCCGGTATCAGCTCAAATTTGATCACATTATGATCACTGCTTCCCAACGGATCCAACAAAGTTAACTCTTGTACTATGTCTTGCATTCCACTATGGACCAAATCTAAAATAGCACCCTCTCTTGTTGGTTCCCAGACTAGGGGATATGATAGAGACTTTCAAAATACTAAAAGGATTCGACAAAATAGAGCAAAAAACATCATTATTCACATTGTCAAATGTGACTTAGACAAGGGGTCATGGACTGAAACTGAGGGGCACCAGGCCCAGGACAAATATCAGAAAGTTCTGTTTCTCTCAGCGAGTGGTGGACGCTTGGAATGCTCTCCCGGAGGAGGTTGTGTCGGAGACCACCATTCCAGGATTCAAGGGCAAGTTGGATGCACACCTCCTTGCAAAACATATTGAGGGGTACGGGTAAACAGGGTCTTTAGCAGGGAACACCGGGATTGGCCTCCGCGTGTACGGGTTGCCGGACAGGATGGACCTAGGGTCTGATCCGGTGAATGGCATTTCTTATGTTCTTAGTTGCTCCAAGAAGCAGTCATTTATGACATCTAGGAATTTTAACAAGTCAAGGTTGGCGCCAGATTTGCTTGTTTGGACTTTGTGTGTATTCTGTACGGATGGTCCCGACTTTGTGTCTGTGATGCAGGAAGATCTTAACTCCTGACGCAGCACAGCGAAATGGATATTTCTCCGTCGGGTTCAACTTGCTGCGGTGTTCGGGTGGTGAAGCACTGTTTGTTGGTGCTTGGGAGATAGCCTGGACCCTGTTGGCAGCTAAGTTTATCAGGTTTTTCTACTCATTAAGCAATGTGAATATTGTTGGTGACATTTTTTTTTTTATGCTGATGTGCAGATTTTTCCACACAAATTGTCTTTGATTTTGGCGTGCTTTATATATATGGGTGTTTTTTTTTTAGGGCTGCCACCTATGTTCATCTATCACACGTGTACAAGTGTTGTCATTTCTTTTGCCTTTTTTTTTAAAGTGGAGGGGTTTTTTTGCCAGATGAAGCTTAACTGAGACTTTTTCTCCACTTTTTTTCTTTTCTTGTCCCTTCTTTGAGTGAGTTGAGTGTGTGTGATAGTGTGATAGTGAGTTTGAGTTTAATTGGTAGGTGGCCTTGCAGTGTCTCAGAAGTCCCCGTTTTGTTCCTTATAGGGCATAATTGAGATTTTGAGTAATTGAAATCACCCATTATTATACTGTTACCAATTTCTCCAGCTTTCCTAATCTCTGAAAACATTTCTTCATCTGTCTGCTCATTTTGTCCCAGGGGATGGTACTATAACCCTGGTCCAATCCCTTGTTCTAAGTCAACTTGATTACTGTAACATCGCCTACTTAGCTATTTCCCAAAAAAATATGCGCCGTGTACAACTAATGCAAAATGCAGCGGTCAGATTAATCTTCGGACTACAGAAATTCGATCATGTATCACCCTACTACCAGCAGTTACATTGGCTACCGATGGAAGCACGCATAAAGTTTAAATTCACCTGCTTCTGCTATAAAGCGCTAAACGGACTTGCCCCTAAATACATAACTGACCTTTTCTCCTTCTCTGCCAACAAGAGAAGCTCTCATTCCTACTTCGTTTCCCTCCCAGTTAGAGGTGGTAAACTGAAAAAACACCATGAACACCTTCTTTCACATCAAGCAGCATTGTGGGGTAAAGACCTAGATCAACTGCTTCCGCCCACTATTTATGAGGAATTCAGAAAACGTCTATAAACTCAACTGTTCCTAAAGTATCTAGACAACTGACCCACTCATCTTCTTTCTCCTCCATAGTGATTCCTCTATCTTATTAATCTCTTTCTCCTCAACAACGCATTTCCGGTCCTATTAATTCTCCTCTTCCCCCTTCTTAAATTCAATCAATTTGTACCTCGCTTAATCTATTGTAAACCGCATAGAACGTAACGGTATTGCGGTATATAAACTGTTATTATTATTATTTATATTTCTTCCCTTCACACATGGAATTTCTATCCATAAGGATTCCACACTGCTATCTATGTCATGCAGAATGTTTATTTTATTTGATCCAATTCCCTCTTTAACATATAGCGCAACCCACCCTCCAATTTGATCTACTCTATCCTTGCGATATAATTTGTTCCCAGGTAACACAGTGTCCCATTGATTGTCCTCCTTCCACCAGGTTTATCTTATCATTCAGTGCTATATATTCTAACTCTCCTATTTTAGTTTTTAGGCTTCTAGCATTTGTATACAGACATTTCAAATTGTGTTTTTTCCTTGCAACTACGGGCTGCTGAGAAGACAGGGAAAATTTGAGTCTCTTACTCTGCCTTCCTCTTAAACCCTCCTGGCTTTCTTTCACCATTATTGGAACCTCTCTACCGGGACTCCCTAAATATCCTGTTTCAATAGTATCCTCCAAGGATACCTCACACCGAACCATCCGCTCCCGGGCGATTGTCGGCTTTCCCCCACATTCAAAACTATTTAAACAGCCAGTCATGACCGCTAACCGGTTAGATAGCATATCGGTGCCTAACTGCTAATATTCAGCGGGAAATAACCATTTATCTCTGCTGAATATTACCAGTTAATACCTAGTGCATAAGCAACTTATCTGGTTAGGCATCAATATTCAGGAAGTCACTTCAGAGGGGGTGGGAAAGAGCTGAAGGACTGTGGCATTGGTCAAAGCAGACCTGCTAACATTGCTAAGGCTGCAAAGGAAGCTTAGACTGACAGAAGAAGAAAAGGGAAGGCACCAGACTGCGGGCTAGAAGGGAAGATGAGGAGTGAGAGAGGTGCTGCATGCTGGGAGCAAGAGAGATATGCCATGTCAGACTGCTCAGAGAGAGAGGGAGAGGGGCAGTTTGGAAAGATCCCAGACCCACAGGAACTGGGGGAAGAAAAGAGAAGGGAGAGGAGGGCTGTTTGGTTAAATCAGGTAAGCATGGCTTGAGAAGCTTTTGGCATCCCCAAAGCTCAGTAGCCTCCTGCAACACTTACCATGCTTATGCCAGCCCTTACCCTCCCCCCCAACCTGGCATCTCTCCTTCCCCTCCCTTCTAGGTGGGAAAAAAATTGAACATAAGTAATGCCTCTGCTGGGTCAGACCAGAGGTCCATCATGCCCAGCAGTCTGCTCACGCGGCGGCCTATTAGGTCCAGGACTGTATAGTAATCCTCTATCTATATCCTTCTATCCCCTTTTTCTTCAGGAAATCATCCAAACCCTTCTTGAACCCCCAAACCGTACTCTGTCCTATCACGCCCTCTGGAAGAGCATTCCAGGTGTCCACCACCCTCTGGGTGAAGAAGAACTTCCTAGCATTGGTTTTGAATCTGTCCCCTTTTAATTTTTCCGAATGCCCTCTCGTTCTTGTAGTCTTCGAAAGTTTGACGAACCTTATGAAAAAACTAGAATCTAGCTGGATTAAATGTATAGCATTCGATGGAGGCTACCACTGTTTAACTTGCCTTATTTTTAAACTAAGCTTTTCAAACCAATCTCATACTTATAATGACTTCTTGTTCTACAAAGGCTTATGTGTAACAGTAGATCTTTAAGTCAGATTTAAATGTTTTATATGATGGATTCCAATGGCATGCAATAACCCCAAATGTTAAGCAACTAATAGTTGCTTAACAGTTGCTTAACATTTGGGGTTATCAGGGATCTCTTAACTGCACTCCCTCAAATCCTCCCAGTACCTTTCAAATGTTTTAGTTCTTTGTTGGCAGTGACTCATATCCCCCAGTAACAGTCTCTTAACTGTACTTCACCAAACACCCCCTGGTACCTTTTAAATCCTTCAGTTCTTTGCCAGAAGTGAGCAGGGATTAATACTGTCTGCTTGCACCGGCTCCAAGCCTGCCCTCTGATGCAATTTCCTGTTTGTGGGACCAGGATTTAAAAAGTACCAGGGGGTGTTTGGTGAAGTACAGTTAAGAGACCCCTGATTACTGGGGGAGAGGGCAAGGAGGGAGAGATGCTGAGAGACTTCAGCTGGTGGGGCTTGGGAGCCCCACTAACCACATTACAATTGTGCCACTGCTGGTCGGGCCTGAATTCAGTAGGTGTCCCCATCTGGGCCCACCTGGGGCTACACCACTGATTTGTGCCCAACAGCAGAAGCCTGGGCTGAGAATGTCAGACTCTTATCGGCGCCTACGTATCTCTGCTACCGGCATTCAAATAGACGACCTCATACTGCAGAGACATTACTTTTGAAGCTTAGAGGGACATAATCAAAACAAATATCTAAGTCCATTTTGGGGCCTAGGGTGCTAGTCATCCAAAGTCAACAGCGTCCAAAGTCCATTCGCGAAAAATAGTACGTCTATCTTTATACTACATTATCGTCCCAAAAAAATCAGCCAAGTCCCATACACCTAGAGCAAGACCTTTTGGATGTGGAAGGGGCCAGCAAAGTGATGGACCGGCCACCCAGACACGGCAACAGATTAGTGGGGCACCTTACAGGCACTTCTGTGAACTTCACAAAAAAAGGATGCCACATAAACATCTCAACTCCCTTACAGGTCATGGTGAGCCCCCCCAAAACCCCTACTATGTCCCCCTGTCTACAACCTTAATAGCCCTTATGGCTGCAGGTGCCACCTTTATGACAGTACAGTAAGATTTTGGGGTTTTTTGGTGGACTCACATTTTTTACCATGAATGCAGTGGTTAGAGTGACATATGGGCCTGGGTCCTCCTCTCTGTGGTTCACTAGCCCACCCCCCAGACTACTTAAGCCACCTCTGTGCAACTCTACTAGGCTTTCCTATGCCAAGTGCTGATGTTTTGGAGGCAGGTATGTATATTTTTATTCTGATTTTTATGGCGGTGAGGGGGGGGCAGTGAACACTGGGGAGCACATGTAGGGGTCTTTACTTTATCTCTGCAGTGGTTATCTGACCACTTTGGATACCTTCTGGGCACTTAGACCTGTTTTTAGATCACCTAAGTCACAGCGTATAAATTCCGTCCAGGCAGCCTCGTAAAACTTTCGATTATCCCTGCAGTATAACTAAGTCTAGATCAGCTCACATTCCACCCTAACCACTCCTTCAAAGATGCCCCTTTCAGCTCTTGGTGCACAGTGGGATTCAGAGACCTAAAATGTCTCTGGATACGTCTAAAAACCCGTTTTGATTATTGGCACTTGGACGACCTGTCTTTTAGGGCATCCAAGTGCCGATTTGGGTAGGTTTTTAGACGTATTTCTGTTTCAATTATGAGCTCCTTAGGATTTTCAGCTATGAGAATTACTGTCCCTGTGTAAATATCCTCACCATCCTCTTTCTGTCTTTCTTTCTTTGCTTTAGACAGCACTGAATATGCTGACGAAATGTCTGGCAGCAGACTTGAAGGAAGATGGGATTCTCTGCATCAGTCTGCATCCTGGTTGGCTTCAAACAGATATGGGAGGAAAGCAAGTGAGTGATCTGACTCAGACTGAAACTGCTCCCTGGTATCCAGAGCCTGATGGAGAGAAGGTCCAGTTTTTGAAGGATTTTCAATATACATAATGAATATAAGATATAGTAATGGCATATAAAAATGTATACAACACAACCCTAATAAAAAAGAGAACAAAGAAGCCCCAACTAGCTCCAAAGTAAACTCTAATGACACAATGACTTCTGTCTTCACTACACGGTAAACATCTGATCTAAGAGATGAAAAAGGACCTCAGGAACCTGCTCAGAATCTAGTAAAATGAAAATAGTCTGAGACTTGCTCCGAGACTTACTAGTTCCAAATTTCAATCATTGGTCCCAAAAACCTCTCTATACTACTTAATGTAAAACTATACTATTAATTATTATATAGTTTTTTGCTTTTATCATGCTTTTTATCTGATACTTTTTAACAATCACTCAACTAAACCATTATATTGTCACCTTTCAGACAACTTATGAATATTAGCCATGTACTTAAATACTAAATTCACAGCACCAGCATTGATACAAATAGATAATAAAGCTGAACATTTTACATTGTTCGTTCCTAATAATCAACTGAATGTCCAGGCTGACAAAATAAATGGAAAATGTAGTGCCACCAAAGTGACTTATTTTATTCTTCAGTTTCGTCCCAACGGAGCCCATTTCACCGAAAAGCTCGGCTTCCTCCAGGGAACGCTCTGAGGACTGGGTATTTCAACCTCAGGTGTCAACCATCCTGATCAAATGACATATACTGTATAAGGAAACATCAACCATCATTATACTATGCCAACACTCTACTTGCTGTGACATTTTGAATAAGTTAAATAAGACGACAAGTTGTTTTTAAATAACTACAAACATTTACCGTCTGGTAGCCAATTACAGCATCAACAGCGTTCTAAATAAGGGCCTACACTTTGGGAACGCATGCGCCATTTAAATAAAAAACAAACTTAAAACAGCGCTTGCGCAGTTTAAATAAAGACCTAAGCTTTCACAACACATGCTTACGATCAAATTCTAACATACTTCACTCGAGCCCCTGGAAAGGCAGTGCAATCCTGACTCTACAGTATTTATTGTTTAAATTTACAACAATGCATATGATCCATCATACTCAAGTATTTACTAAAAAATTATATCTTTATATAATTGTACTTTTTAAAAAAATCTTTATTTGTTTTTACATCTTACATCAAGTGTAACAATAATTAACATTGAAATTAAATACATCACTTGAATTTCTATCATATTTAACATTAAAACATAAAGTTTTAACCCTTCCCTCCCACCCTTACTATAACATATGTAATCAAATATATTTTATAAAAATTATTTTCTATTGATCTAAACATTTAATAAAATTCAGAAACCCCCAACCCATCCCCTCATTGCATTGAACTTATAACGGAAAAATGATATCTATTCATTGCAATAATCTATCAATGGCCCCCAAATCTCCTTAAATTTATTATAATTTCTTTTTTGTATAGCTATTGTTCTTTCCATTTTATAAATGTGACAAAGTGAGTTCCACCAAAAACTATAAGTCTACTCCAATTCTTCCAATTACTTGTGATATGTTGTATGACCCCTGTCATAATCAATAACAGCCTATTGTTATTAGATGAAATTTGGCTCTTTGTTCTCATTGACACTAAATAAAATCATGTCATACGATAATGCCACAGGATTCTCCAATAAACAATTTATTTGGCCCCATATTGATTTCCAAAAGGTCAAAATTAATGGACAGTAGAACAGTATATGATCCAAAGTCCCTGGCTCGAGATGACAATGCCAACATCTATTTGACTTAGAGCTATCCAACTTTTGTAAACAAACTGGGGTCCAAAATGCTCTATGTAATAAAAAAAAAGTTAGTCTCACAGATGCGGACACTACATCTCATTCTCCAAGACCAAAATCGTGGCCATTGAGACGCAGAAATTTGTTGCCTAATCTCAATGCTCCATATGTCTCTGAGACCAGTTTTTGTTTTTTTATTCATAAATCCAGATATCAATTTATACCACTGAGCGGCCTGATGTCCCAGGAAGTCCACCTGAAAGCATATGAACTCCAAACTATATTGATTATTAAGATTTTTCCATTCAGGGAACCCCACCTGAATAGCCTGCTTCAGTTGCAACCATCTAAAGTTTTGTGATTTATTAAGACCATATTTATGTTGCAACTGTAAAAAATCAAGCAGTTTACCATTAGAAATAACATCGTTTAAGATCCATATACCAGCTATCATCCAATGTTTCCAGATGACTTTAAATCCGTCAATTTGAATCTTGGAGTTTAGCCATATAGCTTGATTTGTTGATTTGAATGGTCTAGAACAGTGGTTCCCAACCCTGTCCTAGAGGAACACCAGGCCAATTGGGTTTTCAGGCTAGCCCTAATGAATATGCATGAAGCAAATTTGCATGCCTATCACTTCCATCATATGCAAATCTCTCTCATGCATATTCATTAGGGCTAGCCTGAAAACCCGATTGGCCTGGTGGTCCTCCAGGACAGGGTTGGGAATCACTGGTCTAGAAGACATGCCCACATGCAACATGTTGCAGGATATGTAGAACTACAATTCAAATGACATACATTGTATTTTCGACCATCAGCAGGATTTATGAACTAAACTAAACTAAACCACGGAAGTAGAGCTCAGCACGGTTTACAAGAACTTAAAAATGAGAAAGGGTAGGAAAAGGATTACATAAGTTTATAAGTTGAGTAGAAAAGTAAGGGAAAAAAGAAATTACATGTTAGAGAAGAGCCAGGTTATTAGTTGCTTGCGGAATAAATGGATAGTAATGACACAAATACTGCATGATAAACACCTAACAAAACCTTTAGGAAGCGGGGAAGACAGTGTTCTGATCCCCCAAAAAGATGAAGAACTTAATACGTCCTTAAGACTCTTCTCATGTGAATATGCGATTCTTATTTCAGTATCTTTAAAGACAGGATGGGTCTTAACTATACTCCATTTTTTCTTAATGATGTTTGCAACCTGTATGCCTGTACCATCATACTTAAGTATGCAGGTCATTATATCTTCCCATTATAGAATAGCACTTTCCCGGATGTACACTTATGCATGCAAGTGCTAGCTGTATTTTGACAGTGGTAAGAACCAGATAGGACCTCACAAAAGGCTGTCCTATCTTTGAATATTGTTTGGCACTTACAGAACTTCTGGCTCATAGCCACTGAGTCTGATCTCCATCCCCTCCCCCCCCCCCCCCCAACACACACACAGAGCTTATCTCTCCAATTTTTTTATTATGGTCTCCCAAATCACTTCCAGATTGCCCCCCATCTCTTCCATTTTTAATCACTCCAACACTGCTCTTTCAAACCCCCCCCCAATCCTCATGTTCCCAATCTCCTTTCATCTCCCACATTCCATCCTGCTTAGTAATTAATCAAGTTTCAAGTTTATTAAAAATTTGTTATAATCAAAACTTCTTAGTGATTTACAAAGCATTAAAAAGGGTATAACATAATGTGAGTAACCAGTCTCTTCATTTCGCCTACTCTGGATAGGGCAGTCATTCCGATAACTAGGAGCAGATATTGAAAATGCACATCTAGTTTGTTCCAAATGTATTGCTTTCAAGCCAGGGATGTTTAACAAAACTTTGATCTTAATGCCCTAGTTCAATTGTAAGCTTATAAAGTCACCTTCAAATAATAAGCTTCAAAACTTTGAGTCGATCATGAAACTTTGAACAGTATCTTAAATTCCATCAATAGCCAATGCAGTTGTATGAAACACAAGAGTACTATGCCCCCCAAAGCATAAAGACGCTGTAATAACCCTCGCTGTTGCATTTTGCACTAACTGAAGGGGGAGGGAGTGCCCTAATGGTGCTGTCAGGTGTCCATCACAGAACAATGGACTGAGATGTCAGCTAGTTTTCTAGTTTCTCGATGGAAGTGACTTAGAACACCGGACTGAGATGTCAGCTAGTTTTCTAAATGGCTTCCCGATGGAAGTGACTTAGAACACCGGACTGAGATGTCAGCTAGTTTTCTAAATGGCTTCCCGATGGAAGTGACTTAGAACACCGGACTGAGATGTCAGCTAGTTTTCTAAATGGCTTCCCGATGGAAGTGACTTAGAACACTGGACTGAGATGTCAGCTAGTTTTCTAAATGGCTTCCCGATGGAAGTGACTTTTGAGCACTTTTGACGTGTGCCACTCACTGAGTGGTGGGAAGCTGATCGGCCTAAGGTTGTTCCACATATTTTTATTTGAACAAAAACATGACAAATAATAAACTAGTTGTCTTTCTCCCCCCAGGCTCCCATGAAGGTAGAAGAGAGTGTTCCCAGCATTGTGTCACTGCTAGCCCGCCTCGGTGAAAAAGACAATGGATGCTTTCTGGACTGGAAGGGGAATACTATACCTTGGTAGTTCCCCCCTCATCCTTACCAGTTTGGTGGCAACAATAGCTGCAGCTTGTCAGAACCATTTGTCTTGACCTGTGCAAGCTGGGACAGGTGCCAGGGAGGAGTGTTTGTGGGGTGGAGCTGCCTCACCACTTCTTCCAGCTGTCCAGTGACATGCCACCTTTCATCTCAAATTATTATAGGCTGAGCACAAAAAAACCCCCTCAGGAATATGTGGTAACTGTACATAATTTTCATGTAAGTACTGATACTCGTCCTGTAGCACAATAAAATGTTTCTTCTTAAACTGCTGTGAAATTTGGTAACCTGTTTTTAAAAAAATTATTTTATTAATTTATCAATAATTACACGTTAGCCCCCCCCCCCCCCCTTTTACAAAGCCGCACTAGTGGCTGCTGCTGTGGTAATCGCTCCGACGTCCATAGGGAATTAATGGACATTGGAGTGTTTGCCGCGCAGCTTTATAAAAAAAGCCCTAAATCACTTTACAGAAACTTGTTTCCCTTCTTAGATAAAATAGAGGTATCAAATTAGAGAGGAAATACAATCATAAGACACAAGTTCTTCCTCAGACCACTAAATTGGGAACAGAATATGAAAACTAACCCCCTCTTCTACTAAACCACGCCAGCGATTTTAGCGTGGGGAGCCGCCCTGAATGGCCCGTGCTGCTCCCGACGCTCATTGAGTTCCTATGAGTTTTGGGAGCAGTTGCTGGCCATTCAGCGTGGCTCCCCGCGCTAAAACCGCTAGCGTGGTTTAGTATTAGAGAGAGTAAGAGTTACATCAACAAAATTTACATAAGGCCTAAATGGACAAAAATCCCAAACAATATTCTTCTTGCCCAAGGGTTCCTTTTACAAAGCTTCAGTAATAGCTGCTGCTGCAGTAATTGCTCCAACACCCATAGGGATTTAATGGACGTCAGAGCATTTGCTGTGGCTTAGCAAGGGGGGGGAGTGTAAGTTTGTATACTCCTGCTTTTATCTGTATTGGTAACACACACATTTATTCTTTCCACAGCTGTCACATTATGTGTCCCCAGAATTCAGGGATTGTGCTGAGTAATAAACTCAATGAGCATGCATGGAATAACAATTTTTTAATCCAAATAAATGAAATAAACTCCAGGGTTTATCAATCTTACTTCAGTATTTTATTAGAGAGAATTCTAGGTTGGGGCAATATGAGTTCAAATGTCAACAATTGATCATATATTTTATTTTAAAAAATGTTTAACGGGTAACTTATCACAATGAGGGCCATTTTCGATAGGAGATCTAAGTCCAACTTTGGACCTTTCCTGCAAAACGTCCAAAGTCAGGCGAAGAAACAGCTATTTTCGAACTAGACGTCCAAATAAATTTTTTTGAAAATCATTTACTTGGACATCTTAGCCACCAGAACGTACTCTAGACCAGTGATTCCCAACCCTGTCCTGGAGGAACACCAGGCCAATCGGGTTTTCAGGCTAGCCCTAATGAATATGCATGAGAGAGATTTGCATATGATGGAAGTGATAGGCATGCAAATTTGCTTCATGCATATTCATTAGGGCTAGCCTGAAAACCCAATTGGCCTGGTGTTCCTCCAGGACAGGGTTGGGAACCACTGCTCTAGACAGTCAAGACTTTATTTGCCATTTTTGACCACAAAACCATCCAAATTAAAAATGTCCAAATGGACACCATTTAGACATGGGAGGGGGCCAACATTTTAATGGATTGGTCACAAAGACATACCAACAGAGCAGCGAGACACTTTAGGGAGCACTGCTGTGAACTTCACATAAAGGGTGCCAGAAATACATCGCATCATAACTCCCTTATAATGTATGGTGAGCCCTCCAAAACCCACTATACCACCCCAATAGCCCTTATGGCTACAGGTCGCAAGCTTTTGGTGGGCTCACACCTTCTACCATAAATGCAGTGGTTAGAGTGGCTTATGGGCCTGGGTCCTTCACTCTGTGGCTCACTAGACCACCCACCAGGCTACTTAAGACACCTGTATGATGCTCTGCTAAAATTTCCCATACCAGATGCTACTGTTATAGACAGGTATGTACTGTTTCATTCAGATTTTGGGAGGATGGGAGGGCGTTAGTGACCACTAGGGGGAGTGTGGGGGGGTCTTTGCTTAATCCCTCTAGTGGTCATTTGGTCAGATTGGGTATCTTTGTGGCACTTGGACCTAGATTCACTATGGACACAGATCCGATCCGATCCGATCCTTGTCCAGGGAGCTGATTCACCAATTTCCCTCATGCAAATAAGGGCGATCGGAATCACGCCTCCGACTGAATCGGATCACTGAGCAGCAATCCTTGAGCATGCACAGACCATCTGTAGAACAAAAAATAGAAATATGTGGATAAAACTTAAACTGAACAAGTGCAACATCAGAAAAAAAGCGATACAAGTTTCCTTATACTGTGCAAAATACAAATATAGCAGATATATCAAAAATTGACATATTTCAATCACTACATTACAACTTAACAAATACATATAAAACAAAAAATGGAAAATGATACCATTTTATTGGACTAAATACATTGGAAAAGGAAACAAGTGATATTTTTATCAAAATTGAGTTGGTGACATATCTAACTTTGGGGAAGCAAGTGCTATATATGCGTGTAATCCTGCTTGAATTAAATGTTCTACAGCAGTGGTCTCTAATTTTTATGTTGGGGGCCATGTTGGATGCAAATGAGCTGAAGAAGAGCCACCAACTATCTTCCCATGTGAGGCTACAATACTGCTGACTGGTGCGTGCCAATGACATCAACCTCATTAGCCCATCTTCAAAATTTTTTATTAGACGTATCCTCAAGGAGGTATTCATTTCCAAATGAATTATCTTCATCTACTGAAAAATGCTTTCTCCTTCAAGCATGTAGTTTTTCCCCTCATCCACTTCCCCCTTTGTGTAGTGAAGTTATAGAGAGGCAGAGAGTAGCAGAAAAAACCCAGAATGATAAGGACAGAGGTCTCAAGGAGCTGCATTAAAGAACACTTTCTCAACTCAGTCCTGGAGTACCCTGTTGCCAGTCAGGTTTTCAGGGTATCCACAATGAATATGCATGAAATAAATTTGCATATAATGAAGGCATTGTATGCAAATTAAGTTGATGCACATTCATTGTGGATATCTTGAAAACCCGACTGACAATGGGATACTCCAGGACTCAGTAGAGAAACACTACTCTAGAGCGTCCTTTTTATGAAAGTTTACCTAGCAACATAAATTAATTACTGTAGATCAAAATATGTTCTTCCCGGTTTTCTCAAAAATGAGTTTAGCCACTTGATTCCTTTTGTCAGTGGAGAGCAGTACAGATTGCCCCTTCCCTCATCATAGGTCTCCTATTCCTCTTATTCCCTGGGATCTCACTAATTCTATCTTCTTTCTTCTCCTACCCCCTATCCGACATCTGTCCCCGCTCTCTTCCCACTTCCATCCAGCATCTGCCCCTTCCTTCCCATGCCTATCCCCTCTCTGACCCCTTCATTCAATGCCTGTCCTCTTCCCCCCTTTTATCCAGTCTGCTCCCTTCTCTCCTTTTTCTTTCAGCATCTGCCCCTTCCTGCACCTGTTCCCTTTCCCATCCAGTTTTTCCTTTTTCTCTGCTCTCTTCCATTCAGCATCTGTCCCTTCTCCCTCCCCCTTCCTTTCAGTCCCTTCTCTATGACCCTGCCTTCCAGAGTCTGAGACCACCCATGCCACTGCTGCTGCTCCAGACCAGCAAAACAAAGGTCACTGCAGGGCTGTGCAGATCTGCAACTTCTGGCTCTGCCCTGGAACAGAAAGTAAAGTCAGAGGGGCAGGGACCAGCTATAAATGTAATAATTAACTAACTAATCACACACATTTGTGTTTACTCTGACTATCTGTATTTTGTACTACATCAGAATGTAGAAATCTTCATACAAGTAAGGCAGATCATATACATATAAAAATAAATAAAATTCAAAGGAGAAAAAATTAAGCCATTTAATAGTACAACTGCTTAAGAACATATGTGTACAGAATGAACTACAGGAAATAGCAGGAATAACTATCACCAACAGAACCTGGTGCTGGTTTTGTCTTTATAAATTCATTTTACTGTTACTATTATTACTTTATAAATTATTTCTTTCTGTACCACTAATTCTTTTCTTTATGCTCATATTCAGCGGTTCCATTCATTTAAATTGCTACATTCATTATACATGGATAAAGTGGGGTGATTGCACATTTGTCTATTTTTGAAGCACAGAAACAGAAATTAAATAAATAAAAATGAACAAAAAGAATAAAGTGATACTTTTTTACTGAGCTAACTTAAAAGTTAATATTCAGAGCCGACCAGGTTCAGTCCATAAATCAAGTGAGGCCCTAGCCCAAGGCACTAGTGATAAAGGGCACCAAAATCCGAGTCCGGTATATTTTCCTCTCTGGGCCCTTTATCACCAGCATTAGGGGGAGGGACACTTAAGATAGAGGGGGAACCCTATTAGATAATAGTGTGTGTGTGTGCGTGGGTGGAGGGGGTTGCTGATGCAAAAGTTAGCTTAGACTAAAGTGGGTCATAAGAACATAATAACCTTACTGGGTAAGGTTACTATATTTTAAGAAAAAACCAGACACATGGATCTGCCCTGTTTCAGCGCCATCCCATCCAGTTCTGCCTCCAGTCCCACCCCATTCTGCCCCCATCTCTTCTTCCCCAACTTCTGGGTCACGTCTGGAGGGCCTCGAGCATGCGCAGATGTGTGCAACGTCATCTGCATGTGCTCAGAGGCCCTCGTCAAGGCTTTCCAAAACCCAAACTGCCCGGTTTTGGAAAATCTGTCTGGACACCTGGACAGTCCTCTAAAAAGAGGACATGTCCGGGTTTTCCCAGATGTTCTATTACTGGGTCAGAACAATGTCACCGTGGCCAATCCAGGTAACTAGTACCTGACAAAAACCTCAAAAAGTAGCAACATTACAATCTACTGACCCCAGTAGCCTGTCCAGGTCACTAGTACCTAGCAAAACCCCAAAACGCAGCAACATTCCATGCTACCGATCCAGAGCAAGAAATGGCTTCCTCCATGTCTGTCTGAATAACAGACTATGGACTTTTCCACCAGGAACTTGTCTAAACTTTTTTTTAAACCCAGCTATACTAATACTAACCACTGTTACCACATCCTATGACAACGAATTCCATAGTTTAACTATTCCTTGAGTGAAAAAATATTTCCTCTTATTGGTTTTAAAAGTATTTCTCTGTAACTTCATTGAGTGTCCCCTAGTTTTTGTCATTTTTGAGGATTTTATAGGTTTAAATCATATCTCCCCTCAGCCATCTCGCTAAAGAGCCCTAATCTTTCCCCATACGACAGGAGTTACAACCCCTTTATCATCTTGCTCTACCTATACTGGCCCCCAGTCTGCCCTAACTAACCTCCAAGTCTGCGCATACGTTTTATGGCTAAAATTATTTGCAGAACCAGCTCGAGCCTGCACACCGAGGTGGCTACACGCATGCGCTAGTAGAATCCAGGCAGAGAGTAAGTACGGCTGCGCAAAATTATTGGCAGGAAGGAGGAAGCGATACTTGGACGTGTTGGAGAATCCTGAATAGGTAGGTGGCTACCGAGAGGCTTGTACACGCCCAGGGAACCCCGCAGGAACACCTTTCATCCCCATCCCGCAAACCCCGTTCTCGTGCAGCTCTCTCCTTTTAACTTGTTCTTTCCCCCCCCCCCGGCGTTCTCCCTGGACAGCTAATCCGCTCAGCCATAGTTGGTGACGTCACACGGACCCGCGCAGTCTCGAGCCCCGGAAAGCCCTCTTCTGACGCTACTTCCTGTTTCCGGCAAAGCGGGATGTCTTAGAGGAGAGAAAGTGTATCAGGCAGACGGGCCACCGGAGAAGAAAAGCTGCGGGATTGTCGGTGGGCAGCCTCAGGTATGAGTTTGGAAGGAGGGGGGGGGGGGGGGCTTGAGGGAGAGATGGCAGACCACGGGAAGGGGAGTCCTCCCGTTTCCCAGATGCGCGTGAGAGTAGCCGAAGCGTGTGACCTGCAGGAGAGGTGGGTGGACGCCTTCTCGCCTTCGTATATGGAGTCTAGTAGATGACGTGACGTTGGGCTTGTTTTTGTGACGTTGCATCTCCCAGACCAACTGAGTTGAGCGGGAAAGGGGGGTTAACATAATTTTGGGGACGTTGTTCTGTGTAGTCGTCTTTATTTCTTCTCTAGCAGGTACCACTGGGCGTGAATATGGCCGAATGAATTTGTCACAGATATGTGGGTGCTACGGGTCACGTCTCAGGTAGCGAAAACTACAAGACTTGCAGGTAATAACTAACAGGACTGACCTTTAAAAGTTCTTCTCAAGCATTTGTCATTTTTGAACTAGTTCCAAAATGTATCATGAGTAAAAAAAACCAACAAAAAACCTTTATTTTCACAAGTATACTGCATATAAAATCGATATTCAATGATAATTTAATTTTCAGTCAAACATGTAATCAACAATAACAACAGACTTCTAGACCGCATAACCATGAGTTCTATGATGTTTACAAAAGATTATACTAAAGAAAAAGTAGATTTTATGAAAAGAGCAGAAACAGTTAATTTGTCAAGAATTTAGAAAAAAAGATAAAATAAGTTTTTAGTAACTTTCTAAAGTGCTCATATGAAATAGAATTTGTAGCTAGAAATTATACCGAGAAGTATATGTGTACGTATATGTAGAATATTCAAGTGTCATGATTTCTACATAAAATAATACTCCTAGGGGAATTCTGTGGAAAAAATATTAAATATTCTGCACATTATTTCTAATTTTCTAATGCCCCCCCCCCCCTCCCCACACACACACATACACTTTCCACAATTTCCTTCTTCAGGTTCCTTCTCCATTTCTCCAGCCCCTTGTACACATACACTATCCACATTTCTCCAGCCCTCCATAGTACACAGCTCCTCCATAGTACACAGTCTCTCAACTCCTGTAAACCGTGCCGAGCTCTACGATTGTGGAGATGATGCGGTATATAAACCTAAGGTTTAGTTTAGTTTAGTTCATCCACCTCATGGCATACACTTCTATACACCTTCCTGCTTCTTTCCACTCATCCACTTTTTTCAGGCAGCCCACCCCCCTTCCCACCTTGTACACTTTGCACTACAGTGTGAGAAGGAGCTGCTTCTCTGCTGTCCTGGCCCAACTATTCCTTTGAGCTCCATGGCTTAAAGGAACTGCTAGGGCCCAAGGTGGCAGAGGAGCAGGAAGCAGCCTCATGTGTGGTTCGGCAGCTCTTTCTCACACTGAAGTGGTGAATGTACATATGCCTTTCTACTAGAAAGAAGATTGAGGTAAGAACCTAATCTTCTTTTTCAAACTATGGACAGTTCAGACATTTTGGAAGCTCATTTCATCTAAACGGCAAAGGGATGTGGGGAGTGCAGAGAGAGGAAGTGGTTTGGGTGGGACAACAATACAGATTTCACATAAAGAATCCACATCTGTAGCAGAAAACCTGGACTTTGGGATTTAGACCTGCTCTGAGGCAAGAATAAGTCTGCTGTAGTGGCAGCCCTAAATAATAATAATAATAATAATTTTATTCTTATATACCGCCTAAGCCATAATAGTTCAAGGAGGTTTACAACAAGAAATACTGGAAAAGCAGTAGAAAGATACATATTATCCAAAATACAGTATTAAAATGAAAATGAGTTAAAACAATAAACCTTCAAATTATAAATTGATCAAACAACTGGGTTTTTATTAATTTTCTAAAAGTGAGATAAGAAGGCACATGCATAAAGATATTACCC
Source organism: Geotrypetes seraphini (assembly GCF_902459505.1). NCBI lineage: Eukaryota > Metazoa > Chordata > Amphibia > Gymnophiona > Dermophiidae > Geotrypetes > Geotrypetes seraphini. The sequence continues at coordinate 21,168,654 of NC_047098.1, forward strand.
AATCTGTCATTCATTTTGCCAGCTTGAAAAGCAAGGGTTCTATCAAAAATCTTTTATACCTACAAGCTTTTATTGTTGGAAAAGTGAACAAATGAATTTGACGTGTGGATCTATTAGAACAGTCCAAGGAAAAATGTGAAACCAGGTAGGCAGGTGCCATACCAAATAGTGATTTAATACAAATAAATATAAATAAAACTCTTGCCTCAATTGGAAACCAATGCAATTTTTTTAAAAATAAAATAAGGACTAATATGTTCTCATTTTAAATCCCAACATCATTTCTCTTGCAAAGACAAGACTCCTCTACCCTTCTAGACATCATTCCATAACCCTCTCTTTGACTTGCCATCACCTGATAGCTGTCACCAGGGTCACCCTGGTGGATAGCTGGACAGAAGCAATGCCCACTTGCTCCCACTTCTTGACCACTCATGACCAATATGGCTGCTGAGACCTCTATGGCCTGACTCCTAGCAGTAATACTACAATTTTAATGCTCGGTGTCTTGGCAGCTATATTGATCCCAGGTGACCATAAGGTGGGCAGTGAGTAGGCATCTCTCAACTTATTACTCACCAGGGAGTTTGGTAAGCCTGGGTATTGGGTTGGGAACTTTGCAATGTAACATTTATTTTGGTGAGCCTTTTTGATCCAGGGAGACCTACGCATGGGAGCCTCTTAGGGGGACCTGTTCGACTGTTGGTGAGGGGGGGGAGGTTGATTGCCTCTGGTTTAGCGGAGTAGGGGTTATGGAATGGTATTTAAGAATAGTTGGGAGGCAGTTTTAGAAAGCTGCTCCCACATCTATGTTGGGAGGGGAAGTACATGTTTTCCCCCCCATATCTAGCCTTTTAAAATTGTTGTTCCCTCAACTTAGAGGGACTGGGATGTACAGCCTTGCTCCTATTTTACAAGCCTTTACATTTGCAGAGTCTTTTTAAAAATAGCACGGAAATTCCATCCTGACTTGAATGTTGAAATTCCCCTCTGCACATCCTTTTTAAAATACCACAACACATATATAAGATTTTGATCATGTACAGCAAAGTGCAAAACATAGAGCTGCTATTTGAATATTGGCCTCATACTATACATTTAAATGGTGGTTCTATAAATTAGGTACTCAGATGCCCATTGCATGCATAATTTAGAATAATGGGATATACTCAACTTATATGTGCACCCATGCATGTAAATGGCAATATTCCATCTAGGTGCTATTCTGCCAAAAGTTGCTTAACTGACATAGTGAGTATTTATGGGGTGGCAGAGATGGTCAGGACTTCTGCTTATTATGTAAACTTATAGTGTTCTGTAATTATGTGCATCCCTGCCACATTTAGGTGCACTTATACCAGGTATACTTGTGTTCTTTAATGGAACTCAGGCACCTAGGTTCTGTTAAAGAATAGGCTCCTGCAATGCAATCTCAGGTTGCCTAAGTGGGATGCTCAGTTATAGAAATGCCCTTACCCTCTTAGAGGCATGGCCATTCATAATGCATAGGAGCTTCCAATAAGAAGAAGGAATAATAATATTGTTGCCATCTATTATTGTTGGGTAAAATAAGATCATTTGCAAAAATTATACAAAAACCAACTTTGTAGCCCCAGCTCTTTGTTGCACAACTTATTCTCATGTGTAAATGGCTCGTTTTTGGGTTTTTTTCCTTCAGGAAGTTTGTTGTTGGGGTCAGTGCGTGCTAGTGTGTGTCCCAGTCTTACCTCTGTGAATTACAGTACCCAACATAGCAGAAGCGTGGGCACCCCCCCACAGCGATGGTATGCGGTGGACCCTGAACTGGAAGAAATGCTAGTGCCTAGGAGAATGTCCATTAGCCCACTAGAAAGCTGGTTAACTGTTTTTTATTCTCTGCCAAGGGCAGAAGTCATTGACATTCAACAAAATATAGGCTATGCACCTGGTGGAGCTGCCACCAAGTACAACTGCCCTCAGCAGGAACTGGGAGAGCTCGACCATAACAGGGTGCAGTGTAAAAATGTGCTAAAGATACGCAGGAGGAAAATGAACCGACACAAGTACAAGAAGCATCAAAAAAAGACAAAGTTTTTACGACGAAAGATCTTAGAAGGCCGAAGGAAGAAACGCCAGGTAAGATACAGTTATACATTTTCAGAAAATACTGGTAGAAAACACAATAAAATGGAGCAATAGAGAATGTAACAACAGATAAAGACGCCAATGTTCATCTGATCTGTTCATTTACATTCCTTCTCATTGCTGTAGTTGGCATTTGCATTTTTCTTCAGTTTTTCCACAAGCAAGATCCTATGTACTATTATATATTTTTTTCTTTCCAACTCCATAGAAAAATGAAGGCAGATAAATATCATATGACCTATATACTACCCTTCCTCTCCCATAGAGATCCAAAGTACTTGTTTCAAAACTTTCTTGAATTCCATATAGTTTTTATTTCCACTATGAGGCCATTCCACACTTCACCAACTTGTCTGTGAAAAAGTATTTTCTGAGATTACTTCTGAGTCTTTCCTTTCACCTTCATCCTGTGTCCTTTCAATTGAAAGAGATTTCACCTCACCTCTACAAAATCCTGCTTGGAGTAGAATGGGTACAAGTGGATCGATTTTTCACTTGTCAAAAATTACAAAAACTAGGGGACACACGATGAAGTTACAGGGAAATAGTTTTTAAAACCAATAGGAGGAAATATTTTTTTACTCAGAGAATAGTTAAGCTCTGGAACTTGTTGCCAGAGGTTGTGGTAAGAGCGGATAGCGTAGCTGGTTTTAAGAAAGGTTTGGACAATTTCCTGGAGGAAAAGTCCATAGTCTGTTATTGAGAAAGACATGGGGAAAACCACTACTTGCCCTGGATCAATAGCATGGAATGTTGCTACTCCTTGGGATTTGGCCAGGTACTAGTGACCTGGATTGGCCACCGTGAGAATGGGTTACTGGGCTTGATGGACCATTGGTCTGACCCAATAAGGCTATTCTTATGGCACAGTTACTTACCTGTAGCAGGTGTTATCTGAGGGCAGCAGGCAGATATTCTCACATGTGGCACATGAGTCTAGCACTGACAGTGCAAAAGTATAATATCGTTTTAAAAGTACTAAAAGTGACATATTCCCATTCCGAAGCAGAGGTATATCCTGTGAGCCATCATTTTTGTGCTTAACCAAGTATTGATGTTAAATGGCACTCATTAAAATGTGCACACGCATCTGTGCATTATTTGATAAAGCACGGCAGCTAACTTTGATAAAGCATGGCATGCATCTCAAAAGGGGGCATGGTTGTGGGCATGGGGGGGGGCGCATTCCAAAATGTTGTTTGTGTAATTAAGAAAATATCACTTAACCACCTAAATCGGATGCCAGCAATTTTTAGCAAGTGTAAGTCCATCCCCCCAAAGTTAGGTGCAGAATCCACACTAAATGCTATTCTGCATAAGGTATGCACTCTTTATTTATAGCAGTGTTTCTCAAACCTTTTCAAGCTACGTACCCCCTAAGCCTAACAAATACCAACCAAAGACCCCTGCCCAAATTCTGCCCCAGACCTGCTGGCCCGGCTCTTCTCTCCAACATCAGAATTGACATCAGGGGGGAGGCTTGTGGGCCTGTGGCATGCAATCGTTGCACGTGCCTGGCCCTTCCCTTCCCAGAGTTGCAGTAGCAGGGGCTAATTAAATGGAGCAGGCGGTGAGCAGTAGCGGCGGGCTGTTTTTCTGTATTAGAACAGGGGGTATGTGGCGGTCAGCCCACCTACCCCCAACAGGCGATCTGCTCGCACACCAACAGGTGGTCTGCTTACCCCCTAAGGTATGCGTACCGCAGATTGAGAAATCCTGCTTTATAGAATAGTGGTTAATGCTGAATGGTTTTCAGCACCTAAGTTTTGGCACTTTTTATTGCCTTCTCTCTAAAGCGAACAGCATTCATTTTGAAACGGCTTCTCCTCCCTAGTAATGAGCTACTCAGATGGTTTATTTAAAAAAACATAAATTTTGAAACAACCTATACAGAGCATTTTTGCCTTTTGCCTCCCTTCCTGTACATGCCAGCTTTGATCTGGATTTAACCACTCCTCCATCACACTGGTACAAGATAGCTTTTTATGGTTCATGTGCCACCCTAGTCCACAGGATTTCTAAAACCACCTCTACACCAGTTCTTGAGCTGTGTATTGAAACTGTTGGTACTTTATAGCCTTTCTTTACACCTACAACAAAGAAGCTATGATTCTTGAACCACTTGCTAAAGTCCCTCCTCATTTTCCCCAAGTCTTCCTGTACTACATTAATTTTTATATCTGGCCATATCATGGCCCTAAGCTGGTCTGTGATGTCACCCTCCCATGTCTTCTTTCTGCTCAAGTAATACAAAAAGTATTGGTAGCAGCCTCTGTATTTGAGGATCTTGTAAGACTTGACCTTTTTGTTTACCTCTAATTGTGCCATCCTTGTAATACTGTTCTTGCAGAAACATTCAGTGAGTCTCCTTTTGTTAATTTAATATGCAATTTTTCAGGTTTGCTTATAGCTTTTCATTTGCTACCCTTTTTATTTTCCAGAAAAAGTTTGAGATGGACTTGAAGCGGATCTGGAGGAAAGCTGGTCTGAAGAAGCCAGCTGCAGGCTGGCAATTTCCTAAGATATTTGTGAGGCATGAAAAGTCTGAATGAATTGCCATATTCTCTTTGTTTTAAGAATAAAATGTATTAAATAAATATTAATAGGAACGTACTAAATAAATATTAAATGTTTTTGAAGCCTTTGATAAGAAACTAGTTTAGCTGTGGGGTAAACTCCAAGTGCTAGTGGTAATTTTTTCTGTATTTGTTGACCTAAACCAGGGGTCAAGAACCTGTGGCTCACGAACCACATGCAATGGCTATGGCTGTCCAGGCTCCAGCCCTTTAATCTCCCTACTGAATCCATGACCCCACCCCCTCCCCTAGGCCTACCAAAGAATCTACTGGTTCAGCGGGAGGTCTTTGTGGCAGAAGCATGGCCTTCTTACTGCTGCCTTCTAAAATGTCTGCCGCAACCTCTCAGCAGCTCATGCTACTGCAGCTGCAAAATGTTACGACAGCCATTTTAGAAGGCAGACGCATGGAGGCAGGAGTGAGAGGAGTGCACTCCTGCCACAGAGACCCTGCTGGACCACCAGGTACCTCGGTAGGCCTGGTGGGGGGAGGGAATTAAGGGGTTGGGCGGGAGATTAAAGGGTCGGGGCCTGGCGAGGGGAGAAAACCTTGGCTATGGGTTGGGGGAGGAGGACAGGTAGAAGAGGGAGAGAGGCACAGAGACCTGCGAAGGGTTGGAGGGGAGAGAAGCTAGACCTTGGTGAGGGAAGAAAGAGTGAGTGATCTGGAATATCTCAAACTCCCTTCTCTCTCCATTGTGACTCTTTATAAATCTTGGGTCAAATTTTTAGAATAAATCGGCTCTTTGCTTTAAAAAGGTTGCTGACCCCTGACCTAGACTGTATCCTACCCATTTCCTTTTAGAGAAGAAGACTTGGCAAATTGGTATAGAGAAGCAGAATCTTTTGTTTCTAACTATCCTGTTGTGTACCCTCCTTGGCTGATATACTGAACACATCCTATAACTTGCAGTTTAGTTAGGTCTGTAGAGAAATATCGAGGCTGCCTGTCTTCCTCAGAATGAATGGGATGGGCTGAAACATTTTAGTAGGAGTAAACTGGCTTACTGCAGCTTCTGCCAAGAATGCTTAGGTTTTTCCACTTTTGTACAAGCAGAAACTGCAATCAAACCTCCTTTTCCCAATATCTTACTGTTAACAGCCGTATGGACTGACTTGACAGGATGCAAAATCCTTTGATATCAATTAAAGAATTGTTGATTGCAAATGGTTTATTGAAATAAAGGGAACCAATAAAAGGAATGTAGTGTTTATAATTAAGCTTCTGAAGAGGAATAGCTGTAGACTAAGGGAGTCTGCTCTTTTCTGTGGTTTGACATTAAACATTGGTTAACAGCTGCCTTTATCTGTCATCAAACCAGCCAGAGAATTTTTTTTCTCCAATTTTTTATTCGAGTAATATTGCCAATTACAGCGCAAAACAATTATGCACCCTCATTCATTGGTGCAGTGCATGAATTAAAACACCTAGTCTAACATATAATCCCCCCCCCCCCACATACCTACCTACCACAGCACACTCAACATCTAATGTACAGAATGGAAGGTTAGCATTCCCTGGAGTCCAGTGAACCTCCTGTGACTCACTCCATTTGACACAAGGACTTCAGAATTTTAAGAAGATGCTCACTTTATTATATCGCTTGATAGCCTGGATATGATATGACATACAAGGTCCAGTTTAGATAGTACCTGCTGCCGAGTGGAGAATGCAGGGTGCTTCCAGCTCACTGCCAAAGTCTTAGTTTATTCATTTATAGCCCACTTTTATCAAGTGGGTTTCAGAAATACATACATATTAATCATTACAAACATTCATAAATGTATTTATTTTTAGCATTTATATACCACTTCTAGCTTAAGTGGTTTACATTCAGGTACTCAAGCATTTTCCCTATCTGTCCTGGTGGGCTCACAATCTGACTAATGTATTTGGGGCAGTAGAGGATGAAGTGACTTGTCCAGGGTCACAGGGAGCAGCATGGGATTTGAACTCACAACCTTAGGGTGTAGAGGCTGTAGCTCTAACCACTGTGCTACAGTTACAGAAACCTCCCCATAAACATGTCATTCAAATACTAAGAATATATGTGCTCAACGCTTAGGCTGCTGTTACTGAAGATACTAATCTATGGTACTGTCCCAGCACATCAGCTAATTTTAATATTCAGGAGACCACAAACCATATCTCTTAGCAGAGGAACCCCACAGCTAAAGATCATCTCCCACAAGGAATGAGCACTAGGGCAAGTCCACCAAATGTGTAGAAAGGTTCCCCACCCCCATCCCTGCCAGCAAAGGTCAGATGGTTGCATTAAGATGATGCAAGTGTTACGGGTGTTACTTTGAAATAATTTTATTGAACAAAAGATAAATATACAATATTTATCCCGATAAAGGTAACAGTTAAGTATTTTACATATATTTAACCAATCTCTTCCCTCCCCCTATCAACCCTGGCTATCTTTAAATAGTCTAGCAGTAGAACCTAAAAACTATACCTCTTTCTGTTCCTTAAATATTCAGACAGCTATCGCCAATGGCTTGGTGTCTTATGATCATTAGCGTTCACTAAAAGCAACATTCCAACATTTATTCCAACCCCTATCCCATCCCTTCCCCTCCCCTTTGAGCTCTACATTAGGCAATAGTACATACAACTATTATATAGAATTCAAAATAAGACTTCTGCCCTTAGGGGGTAAGATGTTGAATATAATTATTCCAGGTCTTCAAAAATGGTTGATTTAGTGGCTTATGCCTCCCATACCATAAGTTTATGGATTTGATTCCTCCACTGTCAGTATACAGGGACTGTATCTTCCACCCAATTCTGTAAAATATATTTAAATGTATGGGTGTACAGCAACTTGTAGCCATTTTCTATCAAGTTATTTGCAATGGAAACCTGTAACAGAGAGTGATTCAGTCTTCACGGGGGGTGGGGGGGGGGATCATAATGTTGCTGTAAAAGAGCCTCCCATTTAGAAATATACAAGATGGAGGGCTTGAGGGAGCAGGAAATACACCCCTCCAACTAGTGCCATCCCAAACCTGTTCCCACAATGCATCTTCTGCCAAAATATGTGCCTTTATCTGTGTTTTCAGAAAAAGGCAGATATTGAAACTGATCTAGAGATAACTTTTTAAAGGGAGATTGGTATAGAAGAGTTGGGTTTCACCCAAATAGTTAATCCATCTGTGATAACATGATTATCAAGTTGCAATGTAGGATGAATAACCGGAGGGCCGCCGCGTGAGCGTACTGCTGGGCATGATGGACCACTGGTCTGACCCAACAGCGGCAATTCTTATGAATAATTTACACCATTGCTAAACTGCAATGTTCCCTGCACCTTGCCAGTCATCCACAAACAAATGTATGAGTTCTTCATTCAAGCCCAGTCCCTGATGTGTGCCCTGTTCTGAGTTTAGTAAACTGTTTGTCTCAACATACACTTTACTGGTTCATTGCTGTTTTCACTCAAGATGTGTTGCTCAGGTTCAGTTTTAAGTAACCTTTCTGCTATTGTAGAGCCAGAAATATTAATCTGACAATGAAAGTTTACACTGAAGTATTACAGTAAGTTAATACTGTTGTGCCAGCTGATCATGCGAAGGTTTGAGCAAAATTTCCTTTTGCATGTTCCTTTGAACATGATTTCACATGAAAGCAACAGGAACATTAGCTCTTCTGACCACTAGGTGGAGCAAGAATCAAAGTACAGTAAAACCTTGGTTTGTGAGCATAATTTGTTCCAGAAGCATGCTTGTAATCCAAAGCACTCGTATATCAAAGCGAATTTCCCAATGGGAAATAATGGAAACTCAGACAATTCGTTGCACAACCTAAAATCTTTAATACAAAATACTATACGTGCTCATATTGCAAGACTTTGCTAATTTAGAAGTCACTAAATTTAATAAAATGTTTTGCTTGTCTTGCAAAACACTAGCAAAGCAAATTACTTGCAATCCAAGGTTTTACTGTACTTTACTATTCTTCATTTTCTGTTGAATTCACCATTTATAGAGAGAGAGAGGAAGGAAAGGAGAGTCTCGGTTAAGCGGGACTCTCACAACCAGCAAAAAAAAAGTGTCCCCAAAAGCGGCAGCAGCTTGAACTGCAAATCTTCCCCCAAGCCCCGAAACAGCTACGAATCCCGCTCCCTCTTGCCCTGAACTCGTGGCAGCGGTCCTGAGCTGCAAAGTTCTCCTCCCTCCCTCAAGCCCCGAAGTGGCAGATGCAGGCAGCAGTCCTGAGCCATGACCTCCCTCGCTCCCTTCATTCCTCTCTTCTGTACCCAAAATGCAGTGGTCAGCAGGAGGCACAGGCTGCTCGCAGCCAGCCCCAACAGGGCATTTCCTCTGACCTGTCGCTTCTGACACATCAGAGGAAAGGCCCTGCCAGGGCTGGCTGCAAACAGTCTGGTTTGAGGCTGCCTCCTGCTGACTGCAGTGCTTCAGGGAAGAGAGGAAGGGAGCGAGGGGGTTTATAGCTCAGATAGCCACCTGCTTCTGCCACTTCAGGGTTTGAGGGAGGGAGGAGGGTTTTGCAGCTCAGGACCACTGCCATGCTGGTTCTTTTGGGGGAGGGGGGATTTGAGAGTGTATTAGACAAGGTTTCTAACACACTTTCAAATAACCAGAAAAACAGTTATCTGGTATCTACCAATCCCTGTGGGTGCCAAAAAACTGAGATTCTACTGTAGACTGTGAACTTAAAAAAAACCCACACCAAAATGTTTTTTGTTGTATCTTCCACAGAACTCTGCCAATTCTTATGAAATTTAGTACATTGTGTCCTGAATGAAGTTAATGTAAAATGTTGTAAATATTTCCCACTGCACCACGACACTACTCCTACCGTGTGAAAATGAACTGTGAGCGAATAAAAACACATCAAAAATTTTTATGGCGTATCTTGCAGAAAAATGTAAAGTCAAAAAAATAGTGCTTCAATTAAGCAAATGTTCAAAGTGAAGGCACACACTCAGCCTGGGCTGCCACTAATCCATGAACTTGTCAACAACGCTCGGTTTCAGTTCAGCCTAAATTGATGAGGTGCTGTTTAAGGTTTTTGATGTCAGATATCACTCTCTAATGGATGCTAGTGCTGCCCGATTCACCTTCTGAAAAATTGGATTCGACAATTCAGTGAGTCCTGACATACCTCCGGGCGTCCTAAATTAGCAGCAACAGTGGCAGTGACTGGCTTGGCAGAGGCAATGTGGCGAACAGGCTTCTGGCCTGCTCCACCAGGGCCTTTCCTCTGCCACGGTAGAGAGAAGCCCTGGTGGGCAGACCGTGAGAAGCCTGTCTACTGTGCTGCATCTGCCAAGCCAGTCACCACTGCTGCTACTTTAGGAGGCCCGAATTGAGATGGGGGGGGGGGGGGGGGGTTAGTTGGAAGATGCTGCACAGGGGAATAGGAGGGATGGAAAACTTGCATAGGAGGATGGGAAGGTAGGATGAAAAGCTGCTACACAAGAGGTCACCTTGACACCTTCCAACTCTGTACCGTAAATGAAAATCCAGCAGGAGGGATGCCCATGCCTTCCTGCTGGCAAGCCCGCCTCTTCAGAATGGTGGGCCTTCCCACGTTTCCTGGGATGCACTGGGGGAGGGGCTTAAGACATTGGCTTAGGTGGTATGTCATGTCCTGAATGAAGTTGATGTAAAATGTAAATATTTTCCATCGCACCTCAACCCTACCTTGTGAAAATAATTTGTTGCTTTGGGATATGCGCAGAAACAGTTTGTAAACTGTCTCTTTATCAAAATGGTTTGTGAGGGGGCCAGTGAATACTGGGGGAGCATGTGCGGGTCTTTACTTTGTCTCTGCGGTGGTTATCTGGTCACTTTGGATACTCTTTGGGCACTTATACCTGTTTTTACATCATCTAAGTCTAAGTCACAACGTGTAAGTTCCATCTAGGCAGTCTTGTCAAACCTTTGATTATCCCTGCAGGACAACTAAGTCTAGGGTGACCCACATCCTGCCCTAACCGCTCCTCCAGATATGCCCCTTTTAGCTCTGGGCGCACAGCGGCATTCAGAGGCCTAAAAAGTCCCTGGATACGTCAAAAAAATAGGTTTGATTATCGGCAGTTGGACAACCTGTCTTTTAGGCTGTCCAAGTGTCAACTTGTGCGGGTTTTTAGATGTGTTTACATTTTGATTATGAGCCCCATAGTACCTAAATGCTATAATGTGCACTTTGTCAGGTCAGGAGTGTGTTTTATAGTTGCATGTATAAATTATAGAATATTATCAGAGCACATTGCCAACTTTAGGCATGACCATTTATGTACATCAGCTTTTGACATGACATAAGTGCTCATGCTGATTTGTGCTCTATTCTGTAAGGACAATTTCACACACCATGGCCATTATGGAATTAGTGCCTAATGCCCATATGCTTTTTTGCATCTAATTTCTGGCCCATTTTCTTGAACCTACCCCATAGAGACTACTGGCAAAGTGAGGGAGATGACAATGCAATAATTGTAAGACACCTAAGACAAAACAGCAGGCAGGTACAAATGGTCCTTTTCTGTTGATATGGCTAAGCAGAAGTCCTGAGAGTAGCGATTCTTAGTAGTCTAAGCGCAAGGTGATGAGGGTGTGGATAAGTGTTTTGGTAGTGTGCTTAGAGAGGAAGGATCTGATTTTGGTAATATAGAGGCAGGTTTTTGCGATATTTTGTATCTGGGTGGTGAAGGAGAAAGAGAGGAGTCAAAGATGATCCCGAGATTACAAGCAGACAAAACAGGAAAGATGAGAACTGTAGAACTCTGTTCAATTTTGTACTGGCCAGCTTTCTTAAAATAAGGAAGGGGCTGTCATTTCCAGTGACAGGTGGACGTGGCTTCCCAGTGGTGGCACAGCTATTGAGAAGTCTGTGTCTAGAAAGGAACACTAAACTTCAGATGTGAACAGAGAGGGAACTTCATGTTACAATATACTGTTAGCACTAAGGAGTGACTTTCTGTACAGTATATGGATGTGGGTGGGGTGACAGCTGGAATTTACACAGGAGTAGAGTTGGACAACCAGCCCCAAATTGTTCTACCATTTGCACATTTCTGTGGGTAAGTTTTTCTAGTCTGGGCCAGAGGGAGTGAGAGTTCCTCCTGGCTAGCCCTTTCTGTGGCTCTTCAAAGCTGAAAAAAAGCCTGAGCAGACAATTTGCACTTACAGACACAGTCCTGTGTCTTGAATCTCACCCTTTAAAGTTAAAAGCAAACGATTCTGTCCCCCCACTCCCAAAGAAATAATTTGAATGTCCTATTTGCAGCTCACAAGTTCCAGATTAGCCAGAAAGCCTATAAGAAAAATACTAATGAAAATTCCAGCTGAAGGCGGGTTTTTTCACTTCTCTGCCCTATTCCAGAATTGTGGCATTCGCTGCTTTTTTTTCCTAAGAAAAATATGTAAACAGTTTCCAAATTTGGAAATTAAAAAAAAAATGTTCAGAATTCAGGCTGTCTGGAACCTTCTTACAAATGCAGGGGATACAGAATGAGACCCTGCAAACTGGAAGTCTTCTAAGCAGACATGGCAAGTAGCCCTTAGAATGGGATTTGCCTGCATGGTCCTTCCATGTGCCAGTCTCTGGACCTACTGGCAGAAATACATCCTGCATTGCATACTCTCTGCTATCCCAGTACTGAGACTCAATTCAACCTGCCCACTACACCTAAGATACACACAGCTCTGCTAATAAATCTCTCTGCTAATAAATCTCACTCCTGTCCTGCTGCTTCTGTTAATTATGCACACACAAAGCTTGGCTAGCGCTGTTCACTCCTGCCCTGCAGCACCCCCTGCTGTTCCAGTACAGACATCCCACATGCTGCTCTTCTAAACTACCTCATCCCTGCCTTGCAGCATCCCCTGCTATTATAGTAGAGTAGGGCTTCTCAACCCAATCCTTGAATAAGGTTACCAGAATTTTGGCTTCTAAATCTGGGACACCAGCGTGGGGTTGGGTGAGGTCAAATGGGTGAGGCAGGTGGAGTCTTTCCATGCCAAATTTTCCACCATTAAAATTATAATTTTCACCTCTCTTCCCTCCATTCTTCTAGTTCAGCCATCTCTACCATTCTTCCCTCTTTCAATCCATTGCTTTCAATGGAAGTAAAAGCCGGATATCTCAATCCGCTTCCATTTTCTGGAGCCATATGGTAACCCTATGTGAAAGTTGACTGAGGACAAACACAAGGTTGAAGGTTCCCCTAGGGCAGGGGTGTCAAAGTCCCTCCTCGAGGGCCACAATCCAGTTGGGTTTTCAGGATTTCGCCAATGACTATGCACGAGATCTATTTGCAAGCACTGCTTTCATTGTATGCTAATAGATCTCGTGCATAGTCATTGGGGAAATCTTGAAAACCGGACTTGATTGCGGCCTCGAGGAGGGACTTTGACACCCCTGCCCTAGGGCAGAGGTTCTTGAAACACACCAAGCTAGTCTGGTTTTCAAGATCTCCACCAATGGTTATGCATGAGAGATTTGCATACAATGGGGGCAGTATGTGAAAATTTATCTCATGCATATTTATTGAGAGCATACTGAAAAACCTGACTAGTTGGATTGTGTCCCAAGAATTTGGGTGAGAACCTCTGGCCTAGGGCTTTGGTGCTCACTTTCACTCAAGGGCACTGACAGGTCAGGTTTTCAGGATACCCATAGTGAATTTGCACAAGAGAAATGCTCATAAAATGGGGGTAATAGGCACACACATCCCTCTCACACATATTTTTGAGGATATTCTGAAAACCTGACCCATTCAAGGCAGTGAAGACCAAGATCCTAGGGTAACTATTACTCTTGCATCAAACTTAGAGGAGGATTCTCAAAACTTACCATGCCTTTAACGATGGTCGCTAAACTGGCTCCAGCCGGTTTAGTGTGGCAGTATTTCGGCCAATTATCAGAACAGCTCACCGTGGTCTTTTCCAAGCTTCCTGGCAGACTCCAACAGGAACTTGACAAAATTCTAGACGAAGAAAATTTACGTGATCCACATCAACACGGATTTACCAGGGGAAGGTCCTGCCAATCTAATCTGATTGACTTCTTTGATTGGGTGACCAGTCATCTGGATGCCGGTGAGTCCCTTGACGTGATATATTTGGACTTCAGCAAAGCTTTTGATAGCGTCCCACACCGCAGGCTGTTGAACAAACTAAAATCGATGGGATTAGGGGATACATTCACTACATGGGTAAGGGATTGGCTAGATGGTAGGCTTCAAAGGGTGATGGTAAACGGTACCCCCTCGAAAACGTCAGCAGTGATGAGTGGAGTACCTCAAGGCTCCGTCTTAGGGCCGATTCTATTCAATTTATTCATAGGAGATTTAACCCAAGGACTGAGAGGAAAAGTATCACTGTTTGCAGACGATGCCAAACTATGCAACATAGTTGGCAAAAACAGTGTGCCTGACTTTATGACGCAGGACCTAAGACAGCTTGAACAGTGGTCATCAACTTGGCAGCTAGGCTTCAATGCTAAAAAATGTAAAGTAATGCACCTAGGCAAAAAAAATCCACACAGAACTTACACACTAAATGGTGAAACCTTGTCCAGGACCAAGGTGGAACGTGATTTAGGAGTGATCATTAGCGACGATATGAAGGCTGCCAATCAAGTAGAGAAGGCCTCGTCCAAGGCAAGACAAATGATGGGCTGTATCCGTAGGGGTTTTGTCAGCAGAAAACCTGAAGTCATAATGCCACTGTACAGATCCATGGTGAGACCTCATCTCGAATATTGTGTTCAATTCTGGAGACCACACTACCGAAAAGATGTGTTGAGAATTGAGTCGGTTCAGCGAATGGCTACCAGGATGGTCTTGGGGCTCAGGGATCTCACGTATGAAGAAAGGTTAAAAAAACTGCGGATGTACTCGCTGGAGGAGCGAAGAGAGAGAGGGGACATGATTGAGACCTTTAAGTATATTACTGGGCGTATAGAGGTGAAAGACGATATCTTCAGTCTTACAGGGCCCTCGGTAACCAGAGGACACTCGCTGAAAATCAGGGGTGAGAAATTTCGGGGTGATACTAGGAAGTACTTCTTCACCGAAAGGGTGGTCGATCATTGGAACGAGCTGCCTCAGCGGGTGATTGAGGCCAGCAGCGTATTAGATTTCAAGAAAAAATGGGATATTCATGTGGGATTTCTAGAATAGTAAGAATCAGGGAGTGGGTCATTGGTATGGGCAGACTCGATGGGCTATGGCCCTTTTCTGCCGTCATTTTTCTATGTTTTCTATCTATGTTTCTAACTCTACTATGCAAATGTAGTACGAGGTCATAAATATTAAAGTGGTAGTAAAATAGGCTCATGAATATTTAAACTCATAAATATTTAAAGTAGAACTCCGGGTGATTCTCTATCATCGCTGTGTGATTCCCCAAGTATGGCGCCAGCTTTTGACAACCGAAAATTACCAGCTGGTCCAGGGTGCCGATAATGTACACAGCGCGTCTCAGGCGTGTGTTTCTGGCTATAACTCATCATAAAATTAAAAAAAACAACAATATTCATATAAATCATAGGAGTTTGAGGGGAAAAAAAGATCTCAAAAGCACGCTTCTCAAGCGCGTATATTAAAGGCATGTCTTATGCGCGCTTGTTGAAAGTTGACACACCTCCTCTCCCTTCCCTTCCTCTTCATCCAATGGCGCTGGCACACCTATGATTGACACAATGGCATAGCATTTCCTGGTAGTTCTCCGCCCCTCATATGATGTGTGCATATATTGTGCTCCAATAAGGCACGGACACAACATGCGTGCCGACGGCATAGCTTTTCCCAGCACATGCGCACCTCTCTTACCGTGGTCTGTTCTGCGCAAGTGCCAATCACTATCACCAGCAATTCATCTTGTGCAAATTTGGTGCCCCTCCGTGAACCTCATATGCAAGTGCGGTTTTTCAAATCTTTTTGAAATTGTTACATGTACTGCCATGACAGCAGCCCATCAGATTTTACCGCTAATATTAGAGAATCTATCCCAGGGATGGGCAACTCCAGTCCTCGAAGGCCGGAATCCAGTCGGGTTTTCAGGATTTCCCCAATGAATATGCATTGCAAGCAGTGCATTCAAATAGATCTCATGCATATTCATTGGGAAAATCCTGAAAACCCGACTGGATTCTGGCCCTCGAGAACCGGAGTTGCCCACCCCTGATCTAGCCCATAGTCCCAACCCAGCTCTGTGAATGCCCCTAGGTCTTGGCCTGAGTTGCTGCTTACTGTCCCAAATCCGGTTTCAGTTTGTGTATTTTGGACATACAGTTGTTAGCACGTGCCCCAGTGCAGGCCTTTAACAAATTACTCTCTGCTTTAGTTTTTTACATTCTGTAACCAGTTTTGAGTTTGCTCTCTCAGCAATTCTACCTCCTGTTTATTATCAAGAAAAAATAAATCCCACTAATAGTTTGCAGAGGGACATTCCAAGTTAAATATAGGTAAGTTGCTCTGTAAATGCACTGCAGAACTTTCACTTGTTCTCATCAGCATTTTAAAGTCCCAAAACCTCAGAAGGAAATTACAGCTGTGCCTTACAGACTGCAGTGTCTGTGGCTCCCTTATTCCTGCAAATTTTAGGTAACTTATTGCAAGATCAATCCATAATGATCAGCAGGCTGTTTACCCAAGAAGAAGAGAAATCATTTATGCAAAAAAAGTTATTTAAATTGTTTCACTCTAGCCCAGGGGTGTCCAATGTCGGTCCTCGAGGGCCGCAATCCAGTCGGGTTTTCAGGATTTCCCCAATGAATATGCATGAGATCTATTAGCATACAATGAAAGCAGTGCATGCAAATAGACCTCATGTATATTCATTGGGGAAATCCTGAAAATCCGACTGGACTGCGGCCCTCGAGGACCGACATTGGACACCCCTGCTCTAGCCCTTTTAATCTATGAGATCCTGTTAAGTTACATTCCTAGAGATTTGGGACGATAAGTCCTCGACTAGGGCAGAATCTCCTTTTTCTTGGACATAGGGCCTTAACGCGCGGAATAGCGTGGCCTAAAATGCCACATGCACTAGCCGCTATGAGCAAGTGGTAGTTTTTTGGGTAGCGTGCGCTAATCCGGTGCGTGCGTTAAAAACGCTCACGCATCTTTGTAAAAGGAGCCCATAGTGTTTATCCTACATAGAAGAAATTTATAATCCTGAAGCCTATTTAATATACACTTATTCCTTTAACCCAGGGGTAGGGAACTCCGGTCCTCAAGAGCCGTATTCCAGTCGGGTTTTCAGGATTTCCCCAAATAATATGCATGCACTGCTTTCAATGCATATTCATTGGGGAAATCCTGAAAACCCGACTGGAATACGGCTCTCGAGGACCGGAGTTCCCTACCCCTGCTTTAACCTAGGAAGAGATCAATTCTTTACTCACAGAGAGGTTTATGTGCCTTGTGGCTTCACTACTAGTCTAGACTTAAGCACAATCAGTAATTTTTCTCATTTAGATGAAATCTCCAACATAAATCAGGTTTCAACTGTCAAGGAGATCCAAACTGGCAGGGCAATGCAGTCCCATCTCCATCCCACTTCTTTGCTGCTACCCATCCGTGGACTAATTCAGAGCCGAACGCGGCGGTTCATCACATCTGGTGCACAGATGGATCCAGAGAACACATAATCAGACAGTGCGTAAATGTGTTTCCATTTGTTTGGGTGGAGTGGTTGGCATGTGTTGGAAGAAGGAATGCCTCCATGAACTATTGAGATTTGGCTTTTTCTCTCCATAGCCATTTCTGAATTTTATTCACAAGTATTCTGACCTGGATTGGCCAGCTTGAGGACAGGCTATTGGGCTAGAACCACTGGTCTGACCCAGAAAGGCTAATCTTATGTTCTTCATAAGCAGACTGGTGTTGTTGATCTCCCACGTTGAGATAAGTGCAGTTTCTTTTCATGAAGATCAGAACCTATTACACTGCAAAAGGCTTGATAGCTGGTTAGTGTGGAGGTTTTCTATGCCGATGAGGTTCCTGTACCCCAATATAACTTATAATTAACATTTTACTGAATATAGGTGGGGATCTGAGGCCTTTTCCTCCCACTTACTGTTTAAACTAAGCATCGAGAAGCTAAATTCAATGTGGGAGCTCCGATTGTTTCAAAATAGTTCAAACTAAGATGCATGACAGATGTTAACATCTAGTTCATTGTTGAATGCTTTAAAAGAGTAGAAGAGTGAGCTGATTTATATGGGGAAGCGGTAAAGCGCGGATCTTAACCGCACGTCCTTAAAAATCTTCATTTATTGACAGCTAAGGTTTCATATTTCATGTGTGCAGGTCCGCGTTTTAGCCCCTCATTTCACCGCTGTATCTGTTGCCATTTCTGACTCCACGGATCTGTGCCGACAGTCATATATTAATAATAATAATAATAATAATAATAATTTAAGGATTCCTTCAGACAAGAACATATCCCTCCTGAAGTTGTTTCTCCCTAAATGTTTTTTCTTTTGGTTATTTTATTTTAAACAAATGTAATTTATCCTTCTATTCCTTATGTATCTTTAGATAATTATAGATAAGATTGTATGTTTTTATTGTTTAAATTGTTATTTGTCCCCCTAAAATTACTATTGTTAAACGCATTGAATTATTTGATATTGCGTTCAAATCAAAATTTTAATAAACTTGAAACTTGAAGTCAAACGATCTCAAATCTGACCCCTGGTCTAACCCCTGTGGAGTACCACAAGGGTCACCACTGTCGCCCATGCTCTTTAACCTCTTCTTATCCTCCCTTGGTACCATTCTAGATACCGTAAATGTAATAGCATTCAGCTACGCAGTTGACATAACCATACTCTTCCCCTTCGACTCCCTAGATCTCACCTCAACTTGTAACCCGAAAGCAACACTGGAAACAGTGGAAAAATGGATGCTGGACCACAAACTGAAGCTGAACTTGAACAAAACAAAATTTCTAATACTTGAAAAGGACAAAACCTCATCCATAACAGAAGTAGAAATAAATGTCACCAAATACCCCATACAGTCCTCTCTCAAAATCCTTGGAGTGACCATAGACAGATGCTGCACAATGCAGACCCAAATCAACAAAACCACTCAAAAAGCATTCTTTACCATGTGCAACCTACAAAAAATAAGAAAATTTTTCGACAAAGAGCACTACAGAATCATAGTTCAATCACTTGTACTAGGATTAGTGGATTACTGCAATATCCTCTACTTACCTTGCCTCACAAACTCGATAAAACAATTACAGTCCATTCAAAATACAGCCCTCAGGCTGATCTATTCTCTTGGAAAATTTGACCATATCACAAATGCCTACCTTGACTCCCACTGGCTACCGTTACGAGCACGAATTCAATTCAAATTATATTGTCTATTATTCAAAACAATAAACGGAACTGCTCCCACCTACCTAATCAACCGCCTAACCAGAAACCTTTCTCCCAGACCTAGGAGATCTCAGATCCTATTCTCCTCCACTCCACTCCACTCAAGGGCACTCAGCGCAAGAAGATGTATGATGGCCTCCTATCAACGCAGGCAGCGAAACTGGACCCCTCCATCTCCAACCTGTTGACAGCAACAATTGACTTTAAATCTTTTCGAAAAGAAATCAAAACTCTGCTATTCAAAAAACATATCCAGCCTTCTCAAGCCTCCCTCTCTTCTCCCCCCTTCCTTGCAATTCTCCCGTCAACCTCCTCCCCTCTTGTAACTCCCCTTCAATGACTCTAACCTGTAACCTTCCCCCACAACCGCATTTTCCCTAAAGGTATTCCTCAAATTTCTACCTATCCTCTATCATTCTAAAGCCTCTTCTATGTACCCAATCACTAATTTGTAACTTCCTGGTAATGTCCAGCTATCTTCAAATGTAATCCGCCTAGAACTGCCTAGAAAGGCGGAATAGAAGTCACTAATGTAATGTACTTTAGCTAAGGGAGATCTGAATTTGTGGATGCGGAGTTTTTCACTGCGTTTTACTCCAGAGCTGCAGCAAGAAAATGTATTTTTGTTTGGCTCAAGCTGTTCTTGAACCCAGATCAGCACGGTTCAAGACAACTGCCCTAACCTCTAGGCTACTTTGGTAGCTTGTAAAATAACAAAGTTTTGCCACTTTTAGTCTCAGCATAGGTCATAGCTCTGACAGCCCTCCATGTCACTTTAGCTCTGACTGACCCTGATTGATAAAAGGAGTCCTACATAAGAACATAAAAAGTTGCCTCCACTGGGTCAGACCAGAGGGCCATCGCGCCCAGCGGTCCGCTCCCGCGGCGGCCCATCAGGCCTATGACCTGTGAAGTGGTCCCTGACTATTCCTATAACCTACCTCTACTTTTATCTGTACCCCTCAATCCCCTTATCCTTTAGGAACCTATCTAAACCTTCCTTGAACCCCTGTAGCGTGCTCTGGCCTATCACAACCTCCGGAAGCGCGTTCCATGTGTCCACACCCTCTGGGTAAAAAAGAACTTCCTAGCGTTTGTTCTAAACCTGTCCCCTTTCAATTTCTCTGAGTGCCCCTTGTATTTGTACTTCCCCACAGTCTGAAGAATCTGTCCCTGTCTACCTTCTCTATGCCCTTCAGGATTTTGAAGGTTTCTATCATGTCTCCTCTAAGTCTCCGCTTTTCCAGGGAGAATAGCCCCAGCATTTCCAACCTGTCAGCGTGTGAAAAGTTTTCCATACCTTTTATCAGTTTAGTCGCACTTCTCTGGACTCCCTCAAGTACTGCCATGTCCTTCTTGAGGTACGGCGACCAGTACTGGACACAGTACTCCAGATGTGAGCGCACCATTGCATGATATAGCTGGTCCTGGTCATGATACCCTTTTTAATGATACCCAACATTTTGTACGCTTTCTTTGCGGCTGTCACACGCTGATGCTTTCAATGTTGTGTCCACCATTACCCCCAGGTCTCTTTCAAGGTTGCTTACCCCTAGCAATGATCCCCCCAATTTTGTAGCTGAACATTGGGTTCTTTTTCCCTACCTGCATGACCTTGCATTTCTCTATGTTAAAGCTCATTTGCCACTTTTTTGCCCACTCTTCCTGCCTCGTTAGGTCCCTTTGCAGGTCTTCGCAGTCTTCCGCGGTTCTAACCCTGCTGCAAAGTTTGATGTCATCCGCAAATTTAATAACCTCACATTTTGTTCCCCCCTAAAATCAATATTAAAACATACACAACAAATAAATAAACCAACAAGCAATATTAACAAAGCAGCAAATAATTCAACAACTTGTCCTGATGGTATACCAAGAGCAGAAAGTCAACTACAATCATCCCCTCACAAAGTTACTAGTCAGTATAGATTACAGAGTTCAGTGGGGATGGGTCGAGGTACCTGGTTGACTCCTTGATTTCCAGTGGACCCTGGTTTAAATTCTGAAATTCAAAACAGAAGGTTCATGTTTCTTTATTTTTGATATACCATCTATCAAATGTGTGTCTGAACGGTGTACAATAAAATGAGATTAAAAAAGAGATAAAAAGGGGCAAATTCAAAGAAATGTCTTATCAAATGTTAAAAATACTGGACAAGTTTGCATGGACGTACATGGAACGAGCGGGAAGTAGGGGAGGGAAAGTTTTTAAATACATCAAAGTGAAATAATAAAAAAGGGGAGGTAAATGAAGAATGGAGACACATTAGGGAGGGGATTGCTTCAAGAGACGTGTTTTGGGGTTTCAAGGCAAATCAGCATATTGTTTTCCAAGGGACTTCATGAGAAATAAGGGCATTAGAAGTGAAAGCTGGGACTAAAGAGAGTAGGCGTCTTTAAAGAGAAAAGTCTTAAATTTAGCAGTGAAACAGGAGAGCTTACCACAAACCCACATTTGTACATGCTTGCTCTGGTGTGTACTGCAACCTCGGGCTCAGTTCAGTTCAGTGTACAGTGGTACCTCGGAATCCGAACTTAATCTGTTCCAGAACCCCGTTCGAGTTCCAAGACAATTTTTCCCATTGAAAATAATGGAAACTAGATTAATCCGTTCCTTGGTCCCACAAACTCAGATTTTCAAACATACTGGATTTGTTTTGGGCTGTGCAGGAACAATGCACTGTGGCATACACAGCAAGATCGGGCCCCCACCGGCAGAGACAGCAAGATCGGGCCCCCCTGGCAGAGTCAGCAAAATTGGGCCCCCACCGGCAGAGACAGCAAGATCAGCAGTGGCAACTGCAAGCAGTGCTCAGCCCAAAGCTTCCCTCTGACGTGAACCGCCCAGGCAGAAACAGAAAGCTGCGTTGGAGGGGAAGCTTTGGGCTAAGCAACGCTTGCAGTTCCCTTACGTTTGGATTCCAAAGTAGCGTTCGGATTCCGGGGCAAAATTTAATTTAAAAAAACTAGTTTGAGTTTTGGGGTGTTCAGATTCCGAGGTACCACTGTATTTGATATGCTGCAAAAATAAAGCAAAGTAAAATCTAAGCTGTTTACAAATTTAAAAAAAATGAAGGGGGGGGGGTCAATATTCATGACACCAAAGACAAATAAGAGACATCACAAGATTTACAGAATAAAGGGGCAGGAAAAGTGACAATGTATATAAGGATAGGGAGGGAAGGGAGCTAACAGAAGGAGGGGAAGAACGGAGATGGTCGATTTAAGCCATAAGGATAGGGAGGGAAGGGAGCTAACAGAAGGAGGGGAAGAACGGAGATGGTCGATTTAAGCCATAAGGATAGGGAGGGAAGGGAGCTAACAGAAGGAGGGGAAGAACGGAGATGGTCGATTTAAGCCAGCTGCTTCTGGCGCACTTTTCTGGTCTTCCTATCTCCTCTCACTGTTCCTGCTGTTTCTGTTCCCCCTCTCTGTCTATTTTTATCTCCTTTCTTTTTACTTTGACTCTCCACTTAGTATCTTTTTCCATGGCTGAGGTTATAACATGACGTATTTAGTTTTGCATGTGTGTCCAGCAACACTGCTTTTTATGTGTGGGAAATTAAACTTTGAATGTTGTAGCTTAAATTAAGAAACTTTAAAGCCTAAGTCTGTCTCTGTCTCTCTTTCTCCTCTCATCCCTTCTCTTGGAAAGGCCATGGGTTTGCTTGGTTTTGGATGTTTTCACTCAGGAAATAGCCAGCTCGTTACAACACTAACCGCTGGAGGCTCTGAAGCAGTCATGAGAAGTCATTCAGAGTCCGATAAAGGTGCAGCTGACACCAAGAAAACAAGCAGCTGCTGATGGGCAAAACTTAGCCTTGCTCTCCCAGGCTCCTTGAGCATAAGAATAGCCTTATTGGGTTAGCCCAATGGTCCATTAAGCCCAGTAGCCCGTTCTCACGGTGGCCAATCCAGGTCACTAGTACCTGGCCAAAACCCAAGGAGTAGCAACATTCCATTCAGAGTCCTAAAGAAGAGCAAGATTCCGGAATCCCAAAGTGTAACAAAAGATTCTGGAACCCCAAAGTTCAAGTTCAAGTTCAAGTTTATTAGTATTTGATGAATTGCTTATTAGAATTACTAAGCGATGAACAAAATTAAAAATTGGGTGTATTACAAAAGGGCAAACATATTAACAAAATTCTGTCATATAATACATACATGAATAGGGAGGGAAAGAGGAATAGTTACAATTTTTGTCTTAGTGGAAAGAACAAGAAGGAAAAAACAAAAGGGAAGGGGGTAGTTAAAATTTTGGTACATGTTGAGATTTTTATTGAAGGTTTAAGTATTAAAAGCGTCATTAAAAAGATAAGATTTTAAAGATTTTTTGAACAATGTAAGATCTTTCTCATTTCTAATGTATTGTGGCAAAGAGTTCCACCATTGAGGGCCCATCACAGAAAACATGTCCGATCGTCTCGTGCCTATTATTTTCAAAGATGGAACTGAAAGGAAATTTTGGCTTGAAGACCGAAGTGGGCGTAGAGTATTATGTGGTATTAACAATCTTGATATAAATTGGGGTTCATTGAATGCTAAAGTTTGAAATATAAGCAACATTATTTTAAAAAAGATGCGATGGCCGATTGGTAGCCAATGGGCATCAATCAGCAACGGCGAGACATGGTCATATTTCCTAGCATTATATATTGGTTTGATCGCAGTGTTTTGTATGATCTTAGTAGCAACATTCCATGCTACCAATCCAGGGCAAGCAGTGGCTTCCCCCATATCTTTTTCAATAATAGCCTATGGACTTTTCCTCCAGGAAACTGTCCAAACCTTTCTTAAAACCAGCTACATTAATCGCTCTTACCACAACCTTTGGCAGAGCTTAACTATTCCCTGAGTGAAAAAATATTTCCTCCTATTAGTTTTAAAAGCATTTCCCTGTAACTTCATCGAGTGTCCCCCTAGTCTTTGTAATTTTCGATGGAGTAAAAAATTGATCCACTTGTACCCTTTCTACACCACTCAGGATTTTGTAGACTTCAATCATATTGTATTGTCTATGACACTCAGATCTTTTTATGAGCACTGGCCCCCCAAGATGGACTCTAGCATCTGATAACTATCTCCTTCCTGTACTAATGCATAGCACAGGTTTTAGGAATTCTATGAGTGTCGGAGCAGTTACCGCCACTGCCGGCGCTAAAACCCGCGCTATGTTTTGGGTTATTCTTACCAATGTGCATCACTTTGCATTTTTCCACATTAAATTTAATCTGCCATTGAGACGTCTAGTTTTCCAATTTCCTAAGGCCTTCCTGCAATTTTTCACCAGCTGTATGTGCTTTTAAACTTCTGGTTCAAGCCCTGTTGCTGAGTCTTCTAGACTATTGCAACATTGCCTATCTAACAATCTCCAAGAAAGACATGGCCAGACTTGTATTGATTCAGAACACAGCGGTCAGATTGATCTATGGTCTTAAGAAGTATGACTCCATTTTATTGTGAGTTGCATTGGCTTCCAATGGAGGCTCATGTCCTGTTTAAGTTGGGTTCTTTTTGCTGTAAGGTTATGTATGGCACCGCTCCATTTACATGGCCAATAGATTTTCTTTAGCATCGTTCAAATAAAGTAGAAGATCTCATTCCCTGTTTACTTTTCCACCAGTACAGGGCTGTAAAAGCAAGAAATTTCTTGACCACACTCTAGCATTTCAAGCAGCTTCCCATGGTAGAGAATTTCGATCGCTATTGCTTGGAGCTTGTTCTTATAAACATTTTAGAACTCAGTTGAAAACTTATCTTTTTTCAAAATACTTGGTCAAATAATTTTTCTTGCCATCATTAAATGGTCTCCTGTTTATAATCGTTTGTAAACTGCGTTGAACTTATTGTTACACGGTTAAGAAGTATGATGTTATGTTATATTTGAACAGTTTGGTGTCATCTGCAAATTTAATCACCTCACTCGTCATTCCAATGTCCAGATTATTTATAAATACATTAAATAGCACCAGTCCTAGTACAGATCCCTGTGGCACCCCCACTATTTACCCTCCTGCACCAAGAAAAATAGCCATTTAACCCTACCCTCTGTTTTCTGTCCAATAACTAATTCTTAATCCATAACTGAACTTTGCCTCCTATCCCACGACTCTTTAATTTTCTTAGGAGCCTCTCATGAGGCTGCCAGGAGTTGCTACTAATGGGTTTCTTCAAGATCCTGATCAGGGAAATACAGTATGTTGACAAAGTTCTTAGAACAGTCTCAAAAAGAGGTACCCGAAACAGCGACCCTCCTAGTGCTCTGGAAATGGACAGAAATTGGACATATTTTCAGAGCAAAGATGCACTGTTCTTTGGGCAGGAAGTTAGAGGAAAACTTTTGGCATGTTAGAATTTCACAGCCCAGGGCTGAATTTTTCCTTAAATGTCTAGTAAAAGGTGTAGTCAAATGTCAAGGGGTTTGATTGCCTTTGTTGATCCAGCTCAGCTAGAGCTTGAAGAGCACTCGGTCCTATCGATTGATGGTGTTTATCCTCAAAGAATTGAGTGTTCTCATTTTTCCCTTAAGAGTTGGAGTGATCTGTGGGGTTCCTTTTGGGTTTTTTAAAAAATGTACTTTAATTTATGCTGTTATCTTTTCTCATCTCTTTGATGTCTTAACATGAATAAAGCATGGTTATGACAGCAGGCTATGAACCAGAGATATCAGGGTTCAAATCCAACTAATGCTCACTATGGGCTTGGGCAAGTCATTTCCCTCTCCACTGTCTCAGGTACAGGCCCAAATACTTTTCTTCGAACTATCATTGAAAAGGCATGGGGTAAATTCTATTTATTTATATATTAATGGTTCTTTGATTTTCTACTGTAAATTTGCCTTTCTTGAGTGTTTAGAACAGTGGTTCCCAACCCTGTCCTGGAGGACCACCAGGCCAATCAGGTTTTCAGGCTAGCCCTAATGAATATGCATGAGAGAGATTTGCATATAATGGAAGTGAGAGGCATACAATTCTGCTCCATGCATATTCATTAGGGCTAGCCTGAAAACCTGATTGGCCTGGTGGTCCTCCAGGACAGGGTTGGGAACCACTGGTTTAGAACAACATTTAGAGCAGTGGTCTCAAACTCATGGCCCGGGGGCCACATGCGGCCTGCCAGGTACTGTTTTGAGGCCCTCGGTATGTTTCTCATAATCACAAAAGTAAAATAAAGCAGTTTCTTGATCATATGTCTCTTTAGCTATAAATGACAATATTATTATTAAGACTTAGCTAAAAGGAAAGATTTATAAACTATAAAAAGTTTTACTTCATGCAAAATTGTCACTTCTTTAATAAGACATTAACTATTTTTTTCTGAGGTCCTCCAAGTACCTACAAATCCAAAATGTGGCCCTGCAAAGGGTTTGAGTTGGAGACCACAGGCTTAACTGTAACCATGACATCCTGTTTGTCTTTGGGAAGCAGAGCTGAGATTGTGATGTCATAATGCCTCATTCCACCAATAAGAGCCAGCCTCATCAGTGATGTCACAATGGCTTGATTGTCCTGTTCTCCCCTCTGCCCTCCAACCCAGCCAGCAGATTAATCGTTCCCCTTAACTCAGTAGTCTCAAACTCGTGGCCCGCCAGGTACTATTTTGAGGCCCGCAGTCAGAATCACAAAAGTAAAATAAAACAGTTTCTTGATCATACGTCTCTTTAGCTATAAATGACAATATTATTATTAAGACTTAGCCAAAAGGAAAAATTTATAAACTATAAATAGTTTTACCTCATGCAAAATTGTCATTTCTTTAATAAGACATTAACTATTTTTTTCTGAGGCCCTCCAAGTACCTACAAATCCAAAATGTGGTCCTGCAAAGGGCTTGAGTTTGAGACCACTGATTTAGAGTGTGTTATGTATGGCAAAGTGTTTATATTGCTTTTACGATTTTCCTTCATAAGGACTAATACAACCATTTAAAAGTTAAATTATACTTTCTGGTGGGAATCTCTATGCCACACTTTTAAATTGGAACGTATGATGGCCATACAACAGGGACATTATAGGAAATTTATGGATGTTTGGGAATCATTGCCAAAATTCTGTAAGGAATGATAATTGATCTTATTTTTGGCCTTTTCAACATACACATCCAGGGTGGGTGGGTGGAGGGGGAAAATGCGCTATTATTTCAAATTGGGAAAGGTTATTGAAAGATTCTATGGCTTTGTGTTTTCTTGTTAATTATTGGGTGGGAGGGTTAAAATGATTGCTCATGTATGTCTGAAAGATGAATGTGCTTTTCTTGGTATTATTATATGTATACTAGTCATTAAGGCCGTTACATTAATGGGTGCTAGAATACCGTTCACCCTCTATGTTGCCCCTTCCATTCACTGCCCTCTCTTCTCTTTCCATCCAGTGTCCGCCCCCTCTCTCTCTGTCCCATATGGCCTCTCTCCATCTCCTCTTTCCTTTTCCCTTGGTCTGGCATACCTTCCTCCTTCCCTCCATGCCCTGCCATCTGTTCTTCCCTCCAAACCATTCTCTCCCCCTCTGCTCACTTTCCTCCTTCAACTACTTCATCGAGCAACAGCAGCATTCACAATTCATTGCTGTATGCTGGCTTCAGGTCTTCCTCTCTGGCGGGTCCTGTGTTCATGAAAACAGGAAGTAGGCAGGACCGGCCAGAGAGGAAGGCCTGAAGCCGCAACAGCAGCGAATTGTAAATGCTGCTGCTGCCTGAAGTAACCGAGGCAGACGCTTCTCTGCCCTCCCAGCTCAACCCCCGCTGACTCTACGACCCTCCCAGCGAGATGACTTTAATATCAAACCTCCCTCCAGCGTTGGCAGCCGCAGCATGCTAAACAGGCTGCTTCGCGGCTTTCTTCTGCTGTTGAGTCCCTCTGTCACGTCATTGATGACATCATCAGTGACGTGGCAGAGGGACTCAACTGCAGGAGAAAGTCGCGAAGCAGCCTGTTTAACGTGCTGCGGCTGCCAACGCTGGAGGGAGGTTTGTACCGGTATGTGCAGAAGCGATATGTCTCTCCCCCTCCAGTACCTGTGCAGCACTTTGCTGCGGCGCATCCTCCCATCCTGAGTCGGCCACAGTGCTCGAGTCTGTTTCTCCCGCTTTGTCTAGCCGCCACATACGCACTCTGGCCACGGACCTACAGATCACGGATCAAAGATTACAGATCACGCAGGTCTGAGTGCGCATGTGCGGCTAGAGTTTTATTATATAGGGTATATTTGTGTTTTGCATTATTGTTGTTTGCAAAATCAATAAAGATTTAAAATTTGGACTTGGAAGTCCTTACAGAGTACTCCAAAGCTGAACTAATAAGTTAAACCATGTCAGACAAGAGCCTGAAAACTATAGTCTGAAGTGCATTCTCCTGGATTTTAAGGAAAGCCAAGAGTGGAAGGAAAGATTAAAAACAAAAATACAACCCACAACTAAGCTGAAAAGAAGAGGGCTGGAGAATTGTCAGGGAAAGGCAAGCACAGCTGGATCCAGTAAAAACAGAGAGAATTAGTTCCATATTTCGGGAAAGGAGGGGGAGGTGGCGTTTGGGAGGAATGTTTTCCTTTAGACCCTTGTGCAATAGATTTGTTAGCCAGAGATACAGTGTCCATTTGGGCTGGATGAGGAATTTTTCTTACCAACGAATCTTTGAAGAAAGTTTGTTTATAAAGCAGGCAAGAGGCGGAGAGAGTAGGGAGGCTGGCTTAGGGAAGGAGGGAGTTCTGCAGAATTTGTGCTGGGACTCTCTCTCTGCCTGGATCCCGCTCTAAGTGCTGCTGATGTCAGAGTGTTTTTTGAGCTTAAAAAAAAACAAACCCAGTTCGGTCATTTGTTTTTCCAAGCACAAACTCAAAATCCGGCCGATGAGATGGAGGACACAGTTAAGCTCCTGATCTGGTACCTTTTACTTCTGCAGAGTAAGCTTTTCAGATTTCTTTTGAGTGGGGAGGGGAAGGTTAAGAATTTGCTGAAGTGGGGGTGGTGGTGGTGGTAAGGGGGCATCCTCACTTTTGCATCCTCTTACTCCTTGTGGTTGAGCTTACCTGCGCTTGAGTCACCATTCTGACCCTTCGCCCCTCTCCTGCTGTCCTGCAGTCCCCAGTCCTTTTTGTCCTGCATGGGTGTTTTTTTTTTTCCGGAGGCTTCTTAAGAAAGGAAGGGAGCCAAGCTGAGGCAGCAGAAGGCTGACTCTCCTGCAGCTGGGCTTAGCAGAGGTTTGGCACTACCTAGAAATGCCAACAGTGCAGTTCGGCTATATCGAGGCATATCTACTTTGCATTTGTTTTGCCTGATCCTGCTGTTTCACTAGTAAAAGATGTGAATTCTTTGTTTCCAGTGAGGTCCATAATTCCTCTGGTCTTTAAAAGAGAGCAGAAGGCTGTGCTAACCAGTCAGCACTGGGTTGAGAATTAGACACCACAGCAGACTATAAATATTTTTCTTCCTTAAATTATTTCAAAACTGTCCACCTAGTTACAGAGCTGCCAATATTGTTGTTTAAATGTGGGGTTGGGGGTTGGGGGGAAGGTATAATGTCCAGATTCCAAATATTACAATTACAAACCATCTATGGGTCAGCTGGACAGGCTAAGGCACTATCCACTAATATGGAGTTCCCACTTTTCCAACAGACATTGGAACAACAAGCTTAGAAATACAAAGGGATAAAACCAACACTGTCCATAGGGTTAAAGTCAGTTCAGATGTATGGTGCAAGAGCTCCAGAGTAGAAGCAGCAGTGATCTTTGAGGACTGGGGGTCAGGTTTCTGAGATCCTGCTTCAACATCTTATCCATTGGTTCTTTTCAGTCACCAGTCTCCTCCTGCTTTCAGCTCACTCAGATATGGGGCTGGAATTTGGTGCCCTGAACCTCCTTCATAGCTACTTTGGGACAGTTTTTTTCCTCATGCTATATATCTCTGCCCTCAAACATGTCTAGTCTGGTCATTGCAGGGACAGGGGCCAAAGGCCATACATGTTCCAGAATCACGGACCCTAAATCCAGCCAATAGGCGTCTTCCACAAAAAAATAATGTGAATTCCCTCAGCTCACTTTATTCCCCTGAGCAACTGCCAATGGAAAATAATCCGGTGATGTGAGCCAGTTGGTTTTGGGTATCTAGATTTTCAGAAAGCTCTTGATAAAGTTTCTCATGAGAGGCTCCTGAGAAAAGAGTCATGGGATAAGTGGCAAAGTTCAGTTGTGGATCAGGAATTGGTTATCTGATAGAAAACAGAGGATAGGGTTAAATGGCAATTTTTCTTAATGGAGGAGAGTAAACAGGGGAGTGCCACAGGGGTCTGTACTGGGACCGGTGCTATTTAACTTATTTATAAATGATCTGGAAATTGGAATGACAAGTGAGGTGATTAAATTTGCAGATGATACTAAACTGTTCAAAGTTATCAAAACGCATGCAGATTGTGAAAAATTGCAGGCAGACCTTAGGAAATTGGGAGACTGGGCGTCCAAGTGACAGATGAAATTTAATGTGGATAAATGCAAAGTGATGCACATTTGGGAAGAATAATCCAAATCACAGTTACCAGATGCTAGGGTCCATCTTGGGGGTTTGCACCCAAGAAAAGGATCTGAGTGTCATCGTAGACAATATGATGAAACCTTCTGCCCAATGTGTGGCGGCAGCTAGAAAAGCAACAAGGTGCTAGGAATTATTAAAAAAGGGATGGTTAACAAGACTAAGAATATTATAATGTAATGTAATTTGTAATGTAATTTATTTCTTATATACCGCTACATCCGTTAGGTTCTAAGCGGTTACAGAAAATATACATTAAAATTATAAGTAAGGAAGGTACTTAGAAAATTCCCTCACTGTCCCGAAGGCTCACAATCTAACTAAAGCACCTAAAGAGAATAGAGAAGTGAGAAGTACAGATAGAGGAAAGAATAAGAAATAAACATTCTAACAAGATTGTATTGAATTGAGTATTTTAGAAGGCAAAAAGAGAGGATAGAGAGGTATAGATGCAGAAGGGGAACCGTAAAACAATGAATTTTGGAGAAATTTAAATAGTAGAAGTAGAACAAGACAAAAAATTAATGGCAAAACAGTGAGTAAGATTAAAAATAATTAATAAACTGGAAAAAATAAAAAAATAAACATCAGTCTACAGTTTCAGTTTCAAAGATGAAGTGGATCAAGTAAGTTTTGGAGGAAAGATGACGTTCCCATAAAAAGGACTTCTTTATGTATGCTTCTTTATCGCTCCGTGGTGTGCCCTCACCTGAAGTATTTTGTTCAGTTCTGGTCTCCTTATCTCAAGAAAGATATAGCGGCGCTAGAAAAGGTTCAAAGAAGAGTGACCAATATGATAAAGGGGATGGAACTCTTCTCGTATGAGGAAAGCCTAAAAAGGTTAGGGCTCTTCAGTTTGGAGGACGGACAGCTGAGGGGAGATATGATGGAAGTCTACTAAATCCTGAGTGGAGTAGAACGGGTACAAGTGGATCGATTTTTTTTCTCTCCATCAAAAATTAGGGGACACTCGTTGAAGTTACAGGGAAATACTTTTTAAAACCAATAGAAGGAAATATTTTTTCACTCAGAGAATAGTTAAGCTCTGGAACGCATTGCCAGAGGTTGTGGTAAGAGCAGATAGCGTAGCAGGTCTTAAGAAAGGTTTGGACAATTTCCTGACGCATATATTTGACTCCATATTTTTCCAGTGTTTCATGTTCATATGGAGGTCAGATCCTGGCCGCCATATCCACTTGAGAAGATATCATTCTCCGAGGGTTAGTCATGAAAGTCTTTATTCCCCCCACCCCCCATTTACACAACCGCAAAACCGTTTTTAAGAGCTGGCACGCTGAATGTTCTGCACTACTCCCAACGCTCATAGAGTTCCTACGAGCACTGGGAGCAACGCAGAGCATTCAGCGCACTGGCCTGCGCTAAAAACTGCTTCTGCGGTTTTGTAAAAAAGGGGGGTAAACGTGATGCCTACGTCTAAATGGAAGCACATGCAGGAGAAAGAAACCCATCTGGCTGATAAACTGGCTGCAGGATTAGGATTCCATTGGGGGGGGGGGGAGAGAAATCACATAATGATCCTGAGCTGACAAGTTCTTTTTAAAGGTCCTGGCGCTAAATAACAGTTTAGGGACAGGCTGGGCAGGAATTCCAAGTTTTATTGTTATTCCGCTTATCCATTTTCTAAGCGGTTTATAGAGGTGAAATTATATAAAATTAAAATAAGGGGTAATACAAAACAAAAGTCATTAACCAACAATATACACATACATATATAGACATTACAGACTAACAGTAGTTACAAGATGATAAAGGGGAAGAAATACAATTTTAAATAGGATAGGGAGACATTTAAAAAAAAAACCATAGGAATAGCCTTACTAGCTCAGTCCAATGGTTCATCAAGCCCAGTAGCACGTTCTCACAGTGGCCAAGCCAGGTCACTAGATACAGATTTTCAGTCGCACTATTTTATTTATGCGACAGATAAGTTTGACTACTGTGATGTACAATCTAGCGTAGGCATCGGAATGGGGGAGGCCACGGGGACCATGGCCTCCCCCCCCAAATTTTCGGTCGCTGGTTGCTGCCCGCCTGCTCTCCCATCTCCTAGGGTTATGGTTTTTAATTCTTCGGGCAGCCGCTGCACAGCGTCAAACAGCAGGCCTGCCCTGGAACCCTTCATTCTACTTCCGGGGGGCAGGCCTGCTCATGGACACTGTGCGGCAGCTGCCTGAAGATTTAAAAATATGGCACTGGGAGGAGGTGGGTGGGGGACTCAGGAGCTGCTGAGGGGTTGTGCGCTAGGGCGGAGCCCCTGGGCCCCCCCAAGCAAAGCAGCGTTCCGCTTGCTATGCAATCTAGCATATACTGTATATTCCATAGGAATTGAGCTTGCTTAGTATAGAGATAGCAGACATAGTATAGACTACTCTTGCACTACCTGGATAATGTTGTTGCTGTCTAGGGTTAGAGTCAAATTCAGACAAACAGGGTTAATGGAAATATAATTATCATTTCATATGATTATAATATTTGGCTCAAATGTGCCTTCAAATTGTTTTCCTTATTTAATTAAATCAAATTTCTCATTTTTTTCTCTCTCCTTTTCATCACAAACCCAATTAATCAACCCTCAAGTGGTCAAATAGGAGGAAGGTATATCATAGAATGTCGACAGTTTTCTGTGCATAGGACCTCATATAACATACGTTATCCCAAGTCCACATTCTGTCCAATTTTCAACAAATAATCATCTATACCAATTCCTCCATCCCTTCCCTCATCTCTTTAATGTGTTTTTATTGGTGTGTGTCTCTTGCATAAAACCCATTGAGATATTTTTACTAATGTGTATCTCGTACTATTGAGTAAGAGATACACATTAGTAAAAACATCTCAATGGGTTTTATGCAAGAGACACACGCCAATAAAATGTGTGTCATGTTCGATGGTCGCTGTAACCTCATGCAAGCACTTTTCTGCGTCTGTACGCAATTGTAAGGTGGAGTCCAATCACATGCAGATGCAGGAAAGCACTTGCATGAGGTTACAGCAGTGACGAGGGCCACATTCCGGAACGTAAGGTAACCATTGGAGGCAGTGCAGCTTGTGCGTGTGTCCACTGCTGGAGGAGGTAGATGCGATCAGACACTCAAGGCACAAGTTTTCCACAAAGAATCATTCTTTATAATACCGAGGGCCTCAAAATAGTTGGTCCCAAATCTTGTCTCTTGCAGTTGATACTTTGATAGTTTTTCACTTTCTGCATGTTGCACTGCTTTCAGCTGTGTATAGCTAAAATTATCAGAAGCAATTAAGGAAAGATTTATCAACTATATGACAACTTTGCATGAGGTAAAACTCGTTATAGTTACTATAACGAGTTTTACCTCATGCAAAGTTGTCATTTCTTTAACCCTTTCAGGACCAAGGGACATATTTGTCCCATAACTTTAAAATCCTATAAATTTTGATTGGGATAGTCTACAGTTCTAAATTTGATATGTACGGATTCCATATGATACTGCCTTTATGTAAACAAACTGGTTCCGACATTCATTCATTAGCGTCGTTGCCAGATTGACGAGAAGATTCACTTGCCACACTGTCCATAAGCCAGAAGTGTGATTTTTTTAAATAAAAATAATGATATTTCACAAAAAAAAATCAATTTTTTGGCATCTGCAAGCCCTTTTTACCATAAAAATGTCGTCAAAACCACAAAAATTGGCCTACGATCCTTATGGTCCTGAAAGGGTTAATAAGATATTAACTATTTTTTCTGTGGCCCTCAAGTACCTGCAAATCCAAAATGTGGTCCTGCAAAGGGTTTGAGTTTGAGATTGCTGTCCTAAAACAATCATTCAGACAAACTGAGAGGCCCCGGTGTAAACATTACTCTCTGTTGTACCATTCTTGTTACCTTTCCAAAATACAGAGAATTCCACAATGCAGTGAAGTCAGCAAAATTATTCTGATTTTCACGTTACCCCCAGAGCCTCTAATATACCTAAAAAGCTGCATTTACATAATACCTTGTCATCTAATTCTTCTGACCCTCCAACATTCTGTCCCACTATCCTTCCATGAGATGCCCTTCAAAAAGCATGGATAAAGTTACACCTCTCTTTAGGATATTTCTATGAATTCCTCACCAATTCCAGGCGCTTCCCTTCTGGTCACTTTCAACCATACACAGGTATACACTTCAACCTGGTTTTTCTTTTCACGCCATTTCGCTTTATGCTGGCTTTAATGCTTCACTCTACTTCTTTCTGCTTGACCTGTGGCCTGCTTTCCTTAGCCATAAAGTGACCTGCCACTGTTTGCCTCTTGCACTCTCTTTGTCCAAGGTAGCTTTTTACAGGGCTCTGTAGCTACACACTTAAAATATGCTGTTATTAAGCTCTCCTGTCCTTTTAGGTTTTGTCCAATTTCTAATCCAACTTTCCTTGCCAAATTTCTTGAAATGCCTGTCCTTGACCAGCTTTCCCCATTTTTAGAGAACACCCTAGCACTACATCCAAAGCAGGCTGGGTTTTGAATGAAACAGAACAAAAAAAACAGTGGGGAAGGAACTGTACCCATCAGCCTCTAGATATGTAAACATATCATAAAAAACATAACACATAGAGCAGGGCTGCCTAAGTCCAGTCCTTGAGATCTACTGGCAAGCGAGGTTTTCAGGATATCCACAATGAATATGCATGAGAAGGATTTGGTTTCACTGCCTTCTTAGTATGCAAATCTCTCTCATGCATGCACTGCCTTCTTGGTATGCAAATCTATCATGCATATTTATTGTGGATATCCAGAAAACCTAGCATGCCAGTAGATCTCGAGGACCGGACATAGGCAGCCCTGACATAGAACATATATGCCTAATATCAGGGGTCACAAAGTCCCTCCTTGAGAGCCGCAATCCAGTCAGGTTTTCAGGATTTCCCCAATGAATATGTATGAGATCTATGTGCATGTACTGCTTTCAATGCATATTCATTGGGGAAATCCTGAAAACCTGATTGGATTGCGGCCCTCAAGGAGGGACTTTGAGATCCCTGCCTAATATGGAGACCTTTTACCTGTGTCTTTGTACTAGCCACAGTATAGAAAACTGCCTTACTTGAATGTTTAATAAAACTAGAAGGACCACCACAGATCAATTTCACTCAGTTGTATTGGTATTTCTAGAGCAGGGGTGGGCAACTCCAGTCCACAAGGGCCAGAATCCAGTTGGGTTTTCAGGATTTCCCCCAATGAATATGCATGAGATCTATTTGCATACACTGCTTTCATTGGGGGAAATCCTGAAAACCCGACTGGATTCCGGCCCTTGAGGACCAGAGTTGCCCAACCCTGTCTAGACCTATTATCTGCATTTAGCCTAGTTGACTACAACCTTCTTATTATCCATTTACAGCAGGGGTGTCAAAGTCCCTCCTTGAGGGCCGCAATCCAGTCGGGTTTTCAGGATTTCCCCAATGAATATGCATGAGATCTATTAGCATCCAATGAGAGCAGTGCATATTCATTGGGGAAATCCTGAAAACCCGACTGGATTGTGGCCCTCGAAGAGGGACTTTGACACCCCTGATTTACAAGAACTTGGCATGTGGACCCTGCCCTTATTTGGTTTGCCTCATACCTTACTTTATCAAATTTGTGTTGACTGAACTTATGCCTCCTATCTTACTTTCAGAACATACACCCCTACACTGTTTAACATTTTCTTTACCCCAACCCCCTTCCACTTATTTAGTCTCTGGGATGTAGCTTATTTGCTACACCAATGATATTCAGATTCTGTATCTTTATTTATTTATTTATTGCGGTTTTCTGTACCCAGATTAGGTTTTAAGAAATGATTGAAAACCCAATTTTTTTGTCGGCGTATTTATGTAATGGAGTGCGAATGTAATCAAGATGTGAAGCTGTGTGTATAGTCCAGGAAAGGGTTTGATTTATGCCTTTTGATGTTATTTTATGATATGTAGGATTTGGTTTAATAACAATTATGTTGCATTGTCAAATTTTATGTATGTTACTTACCGGTATGTAAACGGTGTAGGTCATATGCAGTATATAAACGTCTTGAATAAATAAATTATTTATTTTAGATTCTGTTCTCCCCAAAGAGCTCAGAACGGGTTACAGGTTAACATACAAGAATATACAGTTAACAGGTTACAATTTACCATGGTTACACTACAAGTTTTTTGATACAAGTTTTTATCCTAACTCGACACATAGGGAGCGGTTCATAGACAACCCCGCGAAAGACAAAGGCGCGCGCCGACAACTGAGCGCAAGACGGAGGCGCGCCGAAGAAAATTACAGTTTTTAGGGGCTCCGACGGGGGGTTTTGTTGGGGAGCCCCCCAGTTTACTTAATAGAGATCGCGCCGGCGTTGTGGGGGGTTTGGGGGGTTGTAACCGTCCACATTTTACTGTAAACTTAACTTTTTCCCTAAAAACAGGGAAAAAGTGAAGTTTTCAGTAAAATGTGGGGGGTTACAACCCCCCAAACCCCCCACAATGCCCCCACTATGCGGCGCGATCTCTATTAAGTTATGGGGGGGTTCCCCCCCACACACCCCCATCGGAGCCCTAAAAACAGTAATTTTCTGCGGCGCGCACCTCTGCGCTGCGCTCAATTGTCTGTTCGCGCCTTTGTCCCGGCGCGCTTTTGACCTGACACCATAGGGATCTAATATCAATATACGTTTCTTTGTAACCCATCGATCGTAGACAGGGGAGTTAGGTGAAGGGGTATATTTTTATTGCTTTCCTAAAGTTGAGGAGTCCTTTAAGGGGCAGTCGATTCCAGTGGCTTGGTAAGAAGTGGGAATAGGAATGTAGTTTGATGGTTTGCAGTTGCAGGGCATGACCAGGGGGCGTTATGAGGTATATTTCATCCTGGGAATGGAGGGACCTGTTTGGCACGTACAGAGGAAGCTTGGTTGTCATGTAGCTTGGCACCATGCTATGCAAGGATTTGAACACTAGCATCAGGCTCTTGAAGGCACAAGATCCCACTTGGATCTTCCCCTGACACATCATCACTAAAAAATTGCCTTCAACAAGTGGCTGGCTGGCTAAAAGACCATCAAATGGCCAGGAACAGCTCCTGGCCAGTTAAATAGTTTTGAATATTGGCCAGGAGGTTAAGAAGAACGAGAGGGGGTACCTTTATTTTAAAGGTTCTGTTGATCTGTCATCTATTCTCAGATTTTAGCACTAACCTGTTCATTTCAACTCAAATTATGCATAATTGTGTTTGTAAATCCGGACTATGTTTCATTATGGTGCTTTCTGTAGAACTGTTAAAGTATACTTATTTTCAAAATGTGTTTTAACCAAAAATCGATTTTAATTGCGGAAAAGTTGTAGCTCCTGGGAATGCCCAGTCTTAGTTCTCTTGTGGAATAGAAGAAACTGAAATTGAATTGAATCAAATCATCTGTTCCTCAATCATACCAAATGTGAAACATTATTTTTCCCAGTCCTACGTCTGTTTGTCCTGCCCTTCTCCCCTTTTGCTCTTGTCAATGGTTGCCCTCTTGGTTATCGAGATTCTGTGCATGTACTTGGTATGATTTTGGACCCCAACTTCTCCTTCAAGTCTCAAATAGACGCAGTAATTTGGTCTTTTTTTCTTTGTTTTAGCACAGGGGTGGGCAAACTTTTTGGCTCGTGGGCCACAATGGGTTCTTAAATTTGACAGAGGGACTGGACCAAGAGCATCTTTCTATCCCTCCATCCCTCCCATCCCCCTGTGCAGCAGAATCCTTGAGCACCTGCCCCTGCCATGCAGCTGAACCCCCCGCTGAACTTTCATCTTCCCTCTCATCTGAACCCTGCTGACCACGAGCCCTACATACCTCCCTCCAGAGCAGCATCGGGCTGGCAGCACTCTAAACAGGTTGCTGCACAGCCTTCTCTTGTCAGGGAATTCCCTCTTCTGCATTACTGATGATGTCATCAGTAACGTGGCACAAGGTAGCAATAGTAACGCAAAAAGAACCAGAAGTAGACAGAGTGAGATTTTTATATTAGTGGGAACAGCATCTTTTATGGGGGTGAGCAACAAACTGCTAGTGTGAACAGCTATGAAATTTATATATGGCATGTGTGGTAGAACGGATGACTACATGGATTACGGTTGAATGTTCAAAAAAACTGAGGTAATGATAGTAGGGAAAGATAAAGAACAGATTGAAATGGAGCGGATAACTGTGTTGGGGAATGAGTTAGCTGTTAAGAAGGAAATGTTGGTGCTGGGGATGTGGTTGGACTCCGCACTAACAATGGGATATCAAATCTTGAAAACTATTCAGTTGGGCTATACACAATTGCATATGTTGTCTAGGTTAAAGCCAATATTACTGCCATATGATTTTCATACTGTGGTGCAAGCGCTGATATCAGGTAGGTTAGACTACTGTAATGCGCGTTATCTGGGAGTAGTAAAAATGAAGAACAGGGCATTACAGGCTTTCATGAATTCTGCAGCAAGACTGATGACGGGTGCTTCTCGGCAGGTCCATATTACACCAATTTTGAAGCAGTTACATTGGCTTCCAATACAGCAAAGGGTTCAATTTAAAGTGTTATCTATTGTACATCAAGTCTTGTATCATAAGGCCCCTGGTTGTTTTCAGGGTTTGTTGAAATTACACCGTCCAAGAAGAGAGTTAAGATCAGAACACACTATGAGATTATCTTTGGAAAGGGAGTGTACTGTGAAACATGTAAGAGTTGGGATGTCGATGTTCTCTGTGGCAGGGATGAAGTTTTGGAATGCCTTGACAGGTCAATGGCATTTGTGTAGGTCTAGAGAGATTTTTAAAAAATTGTTGAAGACATACTTGTTTGTTGATGCATTCATGTGAAAAATATGAAGAAGGCTATTAAGTGAAGTTAGCTTGCTGCTATTGTTTTTATTCATTTTGGATGTTGATTGTAAACTGCTTTGATTTTTAAGCAGTATATACATTTTTTTAAACTTTAAATTCTTTATTTATACACATTCAAATAAATCCATAAGAATCCAATTGTTACAGAAAACAGAGTATATAAAACAAATATGGTTATCATTTCAAAGTGAAGAAAATAAAGTATATAGATATTCCATAAATTTTAGGTATTACAGTTCTATCATATTTTTAAACTCTTACAAAGTCCTCAATACCTTTGTGAAAACAATAAAAGACAAGGAGTAAAACCCTAGCCTACATTACCAGCATCTAAGTTATGTGATAGACACCGTAAGGCGTGATTCTGTTAATGGCACCTGTGTTTGACACCCGGATGGCGCCTTTTTTCAAGGCGCCTGCCGATTTAGGTACTGTTTATAGAATCTGGGCATAGTGCCTGATACACTAAGACATTTTTCCATTCTTTGTCTGAGATTAAGACAGAAACAAAAAACATAGTGAATCAGTCCCAGAATGAACCACTTTTGGACTATTCATATGCCCAGCACAAAGGAATGAATCCATTTGTAATATTTCCACCAGGATGAGGTTTGGCTCATTTATTTGGGACAACAAAGTTGGTGTTGTCCCTAAGGGAAAGATGTCTACAGACTTAAATACACTTTCTTCGCTACAATCACATGCTGTCTGTGGTGTTCTGACAGCAGTGGGGTGTCTAATAGAGATGACACGGTGACAAAATTCATCACCGTTCCCGTCCCCGCGGATAACTGTGGGAAACCATCTTCATGTCATTCTTTAAGGAGAGAGGAAAGAATCAGAGTATGAATGGCCACAACCACTGACCCGCAAGCTTTGCTTTGAAGAATGCTGGTGTAGAAGGACTGAGGTTGAAACAGGCACTACAGAATGACAGTCTCTGGTATTCAGAGCAGATATTGTGATGTCATAATGCTTCATTCCAAAAGTGCCTAAGAGCCAATCACATCAGTGATGTCACAATGGCTTCATTATCCTTGGCTCCCATAAGAATCAGAGTATGAATGGCCACAACCATTGACCCGCAAGCTTTGCTTTGAAGAATGCTGGTGTAGAAGGACCGAGGTTGAAATAGACACTAGAAAATGACATGGGATTATTTCCCGCGGTTATCCACGGAATTTTGTCACCGTGTCATTCTCTAGTGTCTAACTTGAGCAAGACAGTCAATCAACCTCAGGATATTACTTTAAAGGATATTAGGACCGAGGAGTATATAAAATCTACTATTCCACAACTTTGTAGGTTTGCCTGCACTGCCTTCTTGGTATGCAAATCTCTCTCTCATGCATATTCATTGTGGATATCCTGAAAACCTGGCCTGCCAATAGATCTCGAGGACCGGACTTGGGTAGCCCTGCTGTACAGTGTTCCCCCACGAATTCACAATTCGCGGACTCAGTTATTCGTGGTATTTTCTGACCGCCTCTTCCGGTCAAAAAATACAGGGAATGAGTCTGCGAATCAGCCGATTCCACCTCCTCTCCCCCCGGCCAGCCAATCAGCCTTCTGCACAGCCGATTCCTCCTCATCTCTCCCCCCACCCCCCTCGGAGCATACCAAGTACCCCGGCTGCCCTCTCCTGCCTTTTTACAGGTTCAAAACCGCATTTGCGGTTTTTTGAAATTTGTAGGTGTTCCTAGAACGGAACCCCCGTGAATTTCGGGGGAGTACTGTATATGCATTTCGGATATTTGTTTCTTCCTGAAATGTTCAGGCCAATCACTCTCCCCCCCCCCCTCCCTGTTTATTGACAGACTTCACGGTCACTAAGCAACATCTTCTTATCAGTTCGACAGTTATTTTATGACTCAGCACGCAAAACCATTTATTCTGTAGTCGCACCCACATTATGGAACGCCCTCCCAATAACTCTTAAGACAGGAGACTAATTCTAATCATTTCAAA
Source organism: Geotrypetes seraphini (assembly GCF_902459505.1). Lineage (NCBI taxonomy): Eukaryota > Metazoa > Chordata > Amphibia > Gymnophiona > Dermophiidae > Geotrypetes > Geotrypetes seraphini. The sequence goes on from NC_047098.1 coordinate 21,210,093, forward strand.
TCTAACCTTAAAACCTTTCTCTGTAAGAATGCATTTGAGATTTAGATAACAGGGTCTGTTTGAGTCTTTTCCTTTACCATATTGTTCTGTCCATTACCTCCTGATCCATGTCTTGCCAACTGAATTTTTGTGCCTATATGTCCTTCACCCTATTTTTAATTATTCTTTTTGTTGGTATTTAAAGCGGTATATCAAACTATAATAAACTTGAAATGGAAAGCCTGAAAACCAAGTGCTCAAGGAACAGAGTTCATCATCCTTACTTTAAAGGCTGTTGACTGATTTGAAACCAACCAGCTCGCAATAAATGTACAGGAGGCAGCGTCTGAAAAATTCCTACAAGTGACTTTGATATCAGGTCCCTCATTCGTCAGATGGTTCACCGACTCCCGTAACAATCCTTGTCTTATTTGCACAGACGTACCCAACTGCCCCTCCCAGCTCCCACTGAAATAGATACTGTGTGCCTTTTCATAAAGACAGTCTGCCATTTATAATACTCTGAAATTATAGGCGATGAATCCTATAGGCTTTCTTCTATGCAAGCACAATCCTCAATGGCAAAGCGGCGTCATTTCTTCTTTGTTGCTGCCCTGAGCAATTTTCAATGGAGTATTTACTCGTTTGGTGTAAAATAACTGTTTGTGTGGTACCAGGATATTGTTGTAATGAATGCCTCTTCAGCTGTAATTATACCCTCATCTGGTATCAGGCAAGATTTGCTGGTTCTGTGTAAATCAATGTTTAACAATAGCCTTTGAATATAATGTACTGTATAATTAGTCTGCAGGCATCCCAGGGGTGAAAAGGAGAGAGCCACTTCAAACTGAATTTTCACCCTCCTCTGAGTCTGCTGCCCAAACTTTAACTCTCAGAGTCCCAAAGGCGGATGAAAAGTAGCATCCTTCTGTTTAGTGTCCAAGGCAGCTATACGAATGTGAGGGCCACTGGGGACACAGGATTGGAGTGAACACTGTGGTATCACTGTGATGTAGAGAATGACAAGGGGACAAAACTGTTCTCATCCCTGCGAGATCTATTTCCATCCCCATCCCGAGTTTTGCCCCTGTCCTTGCCCCATTCATAAGAACATAAGAACTGCCATCTCCGGATCAGACCCATGGTCCATCGAGTCCGGCGATCCGCACACGCGGAGACCCTGTCAGGTATACACCTGATGTAGTTATAGTCACCCATAACCCTCTATGCCTCTCGTAAGGAGATGTGCATCTAATTTGCCTTTGAATCCTAACACAGTGGATTCCTTAATAACCTCCTTTGGGAGAGCATTCCAGGCGTCCACCACTCGCTGCGTGAAGCAGAACTTCATACTCTGATTCTTCCCTCTCTCTTTAAAGAATGACATGAAGATGGTTTCCCGCGGTTATCCGCGGGGACGGTAATGGTGATGAATTTTGTCACCGTGTCATTCTCTAATTTAGACATCAGGTCTGAGGAGGCATGGAAGGGTCAGCTCATTCTTCTGAGGCAGGATTTCAGAAAATTTAATGACAGTTTCTTCTTTTTTAGTTGTTGTAAACATAACAGTGCCCACAACTTTTAAAACAAAATGGGAGATGACAGCTCTACGCACATGTCTGAACAGAAAATAATTATATCTGTGCATGACTGGAATGTTGTTCAGCTCATAAATATCTGCCTCACAAAATTATGTGAAGAATTTTTTGGTGGGGATGATATTTGTCGAAAAAACATTTCAGTCCATGTGCAGAGAGCTGTGCTGACACTTTCACTCCGCTCAGACATGCCTACATTTGACAGGCTTCCCCTGATTAGTGCACACGTTCTTCCTGCTTCAGATTTGTCTATTAGCTTCCAGCATTGCACAGAATATTTTCTTAGTAAAAGTGAATCGATTTTTTACTCTTTAAAAAATTACAAAGACTAGGGGACACTCAGTCAAGTTATAGGAAAATACTTTTACAGCCAATAGGAGGAAATACTGTATTTTTTTCATTCAATGAATAGTTACTGAAACTCATTGCCAGAGGATGTGGTAACAGCAGATAGCATGTCTAGGTTAAAAAAAAAGGTTTGGGCAAATTCCTGGAGGAAAAGTCCATAGTCTGCTATTGAGACTGACTTGAGGGAGACCAATGCTTGCCCTGAGATCGGTAGCATGGAATGTTGCTACGTATTATTTAGGGTTCTGCCAGGTACTTGTGACTCGGATTGGCCACTGTTAGAACAGGATACTGAGCTAGATGGACCATTGGTCTGACCCAGAATGGCTCTTCTTAAGTTCACAGTGTGGAAATAAATATACACTAGTATGTTCTAAATTCTGGTCAGAAGCCAGCCTCTTATATTGAACACATGGAGGGGCATCTTCAATAGTGCGTCTAAGTCAGATTTGGGATGTATTCTGCAAGATGTCCAAATATCAGAATGGGGAACATCCATTTTTGAAATATCTAGAAGTCCCCAATTTTTTTTAATTTTTTTTTATGACCTATTTAGACATCTTGGCCCTTAGGACATCTAACTTTTTTGGCCCTCTTCAAATACAAAAACGCCCATGTTCAAAACTTCCAAATCAAGCCCATTTGGACATAGGAGTGGCCAGCATTTCAATGGACTAGCCCCGCAGACATCTCAACAAGGCAGTGAGGCACTGCTGTGAACGTCGCATAAAGACTGCCTGGTAAATATTTCACCAGAACCCTTTTTGGGGTTCATAGACTACGGCGCGAAAGACAAAAGCGCGCGCCGACAATTGAGCGCAGCGCGGAGGTGCGCGCCGCAAAAAATTACAGTTTTTAGGGGCTCCGACGGGGGTTTTTGTTGGGGAACCCCCCCCAGTTTACTTAATAGACATCGCGCCGGCGTTATGGGGGGTTTGGGGGGGTTGTAACCCTCCACATTTTACTGTAAACTGAACTTTTTCCCTAAAAACAGGGAAAAAGTGAAGTTTTCAGTAAAATGTGGGGGGTTACAACCCCCCACACCTCCCACAACACCCTCATAATGCGACGCGATGCCTATTAAGTAAAGTGGGAGGGTTCCCCCCCACACCCCTCCGTCAGAGCCCTAAAAACAGTAATTGAGAGCGGCGCGCGCCTCTGCGCTGCGCTCAATTGTCTGGGCGTGCCTTTGTCCTGGTGCGCTTTTGACCTGACACCCTTTTTAGTGTATGGTTAGCCCTCCAAAATTCCCCTTACTATATTCACCTGTCTACCACCCCAATGACCCTTAATGGCTGCAGGTGTAACCTATATGGGTGGGATTTGGTGGGCTCATACTTTCCACCATAATGTAGTTGGTAGAGTGGCTTATGGGCCTGGGTCCTCCTCTCTATGGTTCACTGGCCCACCCACCAGGCTATTTTAAACACCTGTGTGCTGCTCTACTAGGCTTTTCCATACCAGGTGAAGCTGTTCTAGAGACACAGGTATGTACTGTTTCATTTATATCTTTGGAGGGGAGTGAGAGGGGGGTCAGTGATCACTGGGGGAGTGTGGGGGCCATACTTTCTTTTTCCAGTGGTCATCTGGTCAGTTTTGGGTTTCTTTTTGGCCCTTATTCACTTTTAAAACAGGTCTAGCTCTGAACGTCTAAACCAGTGATTCCCAACCCTGTCCTGGAGGAACACCAGGCCAATCGGGTTTTCAGGCTAGCCCTAATGAATATGCATGAGAGAGATTTGCATATGATGGAAGTGATAGGCATGCAAATTTGCTTCATGCATATTCATTAGGGCTAGCCTGAAAACCCGATTGGCCTGGTGTTCTTCCAGGACAGGGTTGGGAACCACTGGTCTAAACGACGCCCTGGACATCTTGAAAAAGCTTTGATTATCCCTGCAAGACATCCAAGTGCTAAACCTGCCAAAATCTCACCCATACCACACCTCTTACATGCCCTTTTAACATTTAGACATCCCGGAGGGTGAATGCCCTGCAATACATCTACAAAATTAGTTTTGAAAAACAGCACTTGGACATTTTGGTGATTAAAACGTCCAAATGCTTTTTTTGTACAACTCTCCAACAAACAGTGGAAATATATCTGGGTTCAGCCAAAGCATTTGGATCCCAACCTATGAACACAGATACTAGAGGTGATAAATTTGCAAAATAATATGAGGGAAAAAAGCCCTCAAAGCCAAAGCTTCAGTGCCTGTGTGTTGAAACAACACCATTATGGCACATCTTCCCTCTCCAAAATATATATATATATATATATATATATATATAAATTGGTGCCATGCGTATATAGCTGAAATACCATGAAATCCTTTTATGTGCTAACTGTATGTTAAAGGCTTAATGTCCTTTAGTAAAAGGCCCCTTTAATTTCTTCCATTTTATACAGCTTTTCTAGTAATACTGCAGAGCAGTTTCCAACTAAAGACACAGCTCAAATTCTTGCACTATGTATTCTCTCCCTGCATTCACTGATCAATGTCTTTTTCTTCTTACAGGGTCTGTGGTTCATTTGTATTCAGGTAAGCAACAGCCTTTAATCTCTACATTGTATTTTTGCTCTTCTCTGGGTGATGTTTTTCTTCTGAGTTTTTACAAAATGCAATCTCCTAAATTCACCACCATCCATGAACTGAATGAAGACCATACACATTACCCGGCTCCTATGTCTTGCAGATTCTGTGATCTTCAGCGATCTCAGAATCAGTGTCCTAGCACCAGAATTCCAGATGCAGCACCTCTAACGTGCTGATCCTCTAAGTGCCCCCCACAGACCTGCCTCTGTTCCCCAGAGCCTTGGTTGATGTCAGCCTTGAGACATATGAACTGTACTGTTTGGTCCTGTTTAAGGTGTTGACAGGTAAGCAAACATAAAAAGCCACATTGCTTCTCAAATGTAACAGCAAAGGATAAGACCGGTGAATTCTTTGCTGCACTCTGGAAACTGCAGTTTTCATTTTTCACTGACGCATAGGAGGGGCCTTAAACAACCTGGGCCAATCAGAGCCTTAGGCCCCTTCCCAGTCCATCCAGGGAGGGGCTTGATACTCTGATTGGCCCAGATTGTTTAAGGCCCCACCCATAGGAGGGGCCTTAAAAAACAACCTGTGCCAATCAGAGACTCAGGCCCCTCTCTGGTGCATCCCAGGATGCACCAGGGAGGAGAAGGCCTGCCATTTTGAAGAGGCAGGCCAGCTGCCTGGAGGGAGTAGGCATCCCTCCGGCCAGCCATCTGAAAGTAAGGTAAGGGGGAGAGGACGTGGGTTTTTGGAGGCACAGCGGGTTATTGAGTGGCAGCAGGAGAGCTTTGGCATCTTTCCCGCTGCCGAGGTGGGGTTGGGTTGTATGTTGGTTGGCGGCGGGAGAGATTGGGCATCTTTCCTGCTACCGGAAGTTGTCAGTTGACAGCGAGAGACTGGGCATCTCTCCCGCTGCTGAGGGGGGCTATAATACACGCGCTCAAGAGTGTACTTTTACTACTCCCACACAAAAATAGACAATTTATGATTCATCAGGCAATTTTTTATGTTTTTTCATTAGCCACAAGATGCACTTTTAACAATGCTGTCACTGTACTGGCACCCCCGGCCCAGTTGCTGATTTTTGTCGCCTAAAGCTGATGCTGCTCTTGGAGAATGGCTCGGCAATGTTTAAGAAACCACCAGAGTGCTCATTTCAGTATTCAAGAGCCCATTTGCACTGCAGTGTCAGAGACTGCTAGAAATCTCACTGAAGACTGCTATAAGCCATTTTGATAATCCATCTCTAAAATGCATGTAGGCTAAACCAATGCAACAAGTTTAGCAACTGTATTAAAGTCTTGAGAATCTGGTCCTTAGTGTTCATTTCACCCCTAACATTGAGCTTGAATACTTAACACCTGCCAAAAGCTGGTATACTGTAAATGCTCACACCCAACTGAGGGAGGGAGGGAAGAGAAAGAGAGGAGAGAGGAGACATGCTAGAGCATGGAAGGGGAGGGGAGGAAAGGAGAGGAGAGAGATACTAAACCATGGTGGGAGCAGCGAGAAAGCAAGAGATGGAAGGGAAGGACACAGGGATGCCAGAGTATGGGAGGAGGAGGGGGAGGGAAGGAGACAGAGATTCCAGACTGTGGGGTGGGGTTTGAGAAGGGAGGGAGAGATGGAAGGGAAGGATGCAGAGATGCCAGTTAGATGCCCAAATGTAGGTAATCTACAGCATTGTGCCTAATTTCTGGGAATGTTCCTAACCTGCACATGCCCCTCCCGTGTTATCATCCCCCTTTTGAGTTGTGTGTTGGGAAATTTAGGTGCACATGTTATAGAAAAGGGTGTAGGGCAGATCTGCATGTAAGTCCTAATTACTGCCAATTAAGTGCTTGTTAACACCAATTATTGTTAATGCTTAATTAGTTTATGTGCGGAGCTGGGATCTGTGCTCAAATTTGGGCAACCTTTCCAGAATCTGTGGGCATGTGTCTAAGAGAATAATTCTTAGTATGGCTTGTTCACAGTAATATAAGGGCTCTTGGTCCACCTATTTGACCCAGTTACCTCCATTCTATTCTATTTCTTTCTTTCTTTTTTTTAAATCTCCCTCCCTTACCCTTACCACAGTCCTTTGTAAAGCTACAAATCCTTTTGTGATGTTCTAGAGATATAAGTAATAAAATCGTACTGTATACCAGAATACAATCTCCTTCCCACACTTTTAAAGATCTCTCTATAGACTAGCCCAGGGGATCTGACCAAGTTTTGTGATATGATGACCTTCCTGCTTGATAGACTATCTACTTGCCTCTTGTATGTTTCACAGTTCCAGCAGATGAATCAAATTCAGCCAGCGTGGTGGTTTCTGTATCTAATATCACTGCTGTGGTGGGCTCCAGAACTGTCCTGCAGTGCCAAAGCCACCGCATGATGTGGACCCAGGATGGTCTGAAAGATCGCCAGCGAGTTGTGCACTGGGACTTGTACAGTTCTGACGGCTCCTATAAGGCAGAAAGATTGGTTGACATGTACTCAGCTGGTGAGCAGAGGCTCTACAGCTCGTACAACCAGGGCAAGATCTTCATGCCAGAGACAGCATTCTTTGATGGAAACTTTTCCTTGGTAATAAAAGGTTAGCTGAGCAGCCTTGTTGCTTCATCTTACCCCAGTGATCCTGATAGTGGCTCATGTAATATATCTTTGTGCCTCAAAAAGATGTGGGGTCCATATCAAGGTGAGTTAACCAGGCAGGAAAGGCTCCTGCCTGGTGAAATCATGCTGAGTGGCTTGGGAGAGGCATTTAACTGGACAATGGTGCTGCATATCCACTTCTGACCACTTCGGCACTCTCCAGTTACCCCTGGGACAGTCCAGGTGCAGCTGGGAGTTGTGCAGGCAATATTCAATGCCAGGGCCGTTGCAAGCCATAACTGCGCCTTGTGCAACCATGCACTATGGCGCCCCTGCAGACTACCTCCCTGCTTCCCTCCTGCCTCACCCTAACACACAATGCAGCATCTCCATCCATCCCCTTCCACCCTTCCTCCCCGGAGTCCACCTCTCTCCAAACAGGGATGGGCAGAACTGGGTGGGCCTGGAGGCGGGTTGAGGTGTCCGGATTTTCTGATTGGAAAATAACTAACTGGGCAAGTTCGATCACATAACTGGTAGTCTTAACTTTGCCCAGTTATTATGTGAGTACAGCACTGGATTTTGGCTATATCTGAATAGTTTGCAGACAGTATTAAAGACCTGGATATTCACTGCAATTGCCTAGAGAGGACCCGACACTATATCTGGGTCTCATTTAGCCAGTGTCAGTCTGCATTCTTTCAAATTAAAATACTGCAGCCACCAGCTGAAAATTGACCTCATTGAGGTTAGTATGCTGAGGTCCCGTGAGGTGCCAAAGAGCTGAGAAACCTTTGGGTGCCATGAATGGTTGTTTTAGAAAGTCCTGCGTAAGTGGGAGTTTTCCATCATTCTCAAATTCAACTCCTCTTCTTAGATATGTAAACATGACCTGCTGTGTGTTCTGTAGCGTTAAAGAACGCCGGAACTCCCACAAATGCATTTCATGTCTTGGTTTCTTTTGGAAGGTGTTGCAGACCGGGACGAGGGGATTTACTCGTGCAATCTACATCACCATTACTGTCATCTGTACAAAACTGAGAAAATCCAGCTGGATGTCACTCACGCAGGTAGCGTCTTGTCTAGTACTGCAGGGCTCTTGCAACAAGAGAATGACATTCCATGCCATTCGTTTTACAGAATCTAAACTTTCCTTTTAACTAGCACGACACCAAAATTGACTTGATCTTTTAATCTAGGAGTGTTTTCATGGCACAGAAAAGAAAAGAGGCAGGAAAGGACAAAGAAGATTAAACTATCAGCTATAATTTTCCTTTTCACAAATTAGTATATATTTAGTATATTACTGTATTTTCCAGTATCTCTTTCATGTGTTTTTTTTATTTCTATCTTGAGCTGAATGAGAAAGAAATTGGGAACCAAAGATTCCTATCCCCATAGCCTCTGCCCAACCCACTTATCACATCAGGGATCTGGCACAGAGTGGCGTTCTGCTTTTTTATTTGCGTGTGAGAGGGGGAAAGGCCTGATTCTGCCTCCACTGGCTGTAATTCTTCTGTCTGTGGGCAGCATAGCACTTCCTGTGAGTAGGCAACATGACATAAGGCACCAGGAAAGGACAATCAGAGTCAGAAAACAAGCCCTGTATTGTGTACTTCTGACACTCGCATGGAAAGCAACACGTGGTCTAAACTGGAAAAGTGGATGCACATTTCCATAGGACTCTCCCTTTAAATTCTAAAATTAGGCTTGTCCAAATTCAGTCCTCGAGGGCTTCCAACAGGCCAGATTTTCAGATAATCCTACTGAATATGCATGAGAGATTTGCATACAATGGAGGTAATGGGCATACAAATCTTTCTCCTGAATATTTATTAGGAATGCCAAGAAATCTTGCCTGTTTGCAGCCTTCGAGGGCTGACTTTGGCCATGTCTGCTCTAAAACATATATAACTTGAACCAGAACATGCAGGTTGGATGTTATAAGCATCCTGTGGCCTTTTTCTTTAACTCAGTATCATGGGAGGTTCATTGGGAAGCAAAGACACCAATGAGTTAGCATAGACAATCTGTAAGGAAGGTATGGTGGCCAGGGGACCAGTGATCATTGTTGTTAGCCATTTCTGGATCAGGCTCCTCCATCTGGTGCTGCTGGGTAACTCATCCAAGCAACTTGTTTACTTGTAGCGACACCCAATGGGTGGCCAAAGCGCAAGGCTGGAAGGAGCTTGGATTGAGTGGTATCCTGATGCCTCATCTGATGGAAGTTACTGAATGGTTGCAACCTATTTCACTCCTGAGAGATGAGGGTGGGTCAGTGAGTGCTTGGGATACTGGACCCGATATTCAGAGCTATTTAGCCGGATGGGAATGGATCCTGGCCAGCTAAATAGCACATAGTCAGCTATCCATTGATATTCAGTGGGAGATCGGTGGCTGTCTCTCACTGAATACCCCATTCGGCAGATAGCCCAGTGACCAGCTGTGTCACGCAACATAACCAGTCACCACTAATATTCAGTTGCCCACTGGCTACGTTCAGTGGCCAGATTGACCTGCCTACAAAGCAGATCTATCTTTGGCTGCTAGGACTTAGCTGGCCAGTTGCTAAGTATTGCCTTAGGCGGCTATGATCTGCCAGTCAAAAAATAAGACAGAAATTCAATGCTGGTCACTGGATATGGCGCCAACATTGAATTTCCAGTTATGTTGCAGACTGCAGGAGATAGACGGCTGTCTCCCATGGTCTGAATATCAGCCCCATTATTTTTTATCACTTTAAAAACATTGGGGGGGGGGAGGGAAAGTTGATATAGAAATACAAAATAAAATGACTCCCCCCTCAAAGGGAGATGGTTAAGAGTTAGGACCAAGGCCATGCATAATTGGTTCTTGATAAGAGCTGGATGAGAGGAGGTAAGGAAGGAGAATGAACATAGTACAGGCAAGCTTGTTTTCTCTTTACAGCTGAGGAGGAGAAAATGTACTGGGATGGAGAGAAGATTGTGATGGTGGCTCTGGCTGGAAGCACAGTCATGCTACCCTGTGAAAATCGAAACCACCTGTGGACGGACCGGCACTTGGAGGAGGATCAGCAAGTGGTTCACTGGGACCGGCAGCCCCCAGGAATTTCACATGACCAGGCTGACCGACTCGTTGATCTGTATGCCTCGGGAGAGCGCCGCTCCTATGGACCCCTTTTCATCCGCAAAAAGATGAACATCAGTCACTTGGCCTTTGCTCGAGGGGACTTCTCATTGCGCATATCAGAGATGGAACAGGCAGATGAGGGCACGTATTCCTGCCACCTGCACCACCACTACTGCGGGCTGCATGAACGCCGAATCTTCCACCTGTCAGTGAAGCAGCCTGTGAGGGAAGAGAAGCCAGCCAACAAGACAGACCTGAACATTGCTCCCGCTATAGGTATGTCTAGTACTCATTAATACCATTTCCACACACTTTTAACATAAAAGTTAACATGCATCCACAGTAAACTCATTATGTCACCCAGTCTCCATGTTAATCTGGAAATAACTAATCCCACCCAGAGAGGGAGTGTCATTCCTGGATTAATTATTCCTTAGGAAATAATACTAGATTCCAGGTATGTTAGTATGTTACTGATGGTGATGGGACAAAAGCATGCCGGACAAAGCTGCGCTGCCATTTCGGCCCAGACAATTGCACGCAAGACTCCAGCGTGCCACTGTAAAAGTTAATTTTAAAGAGCTCCAATGGGGGGGGGGGGGGGGTTGTTCGTGCTGCTGTTGGGGGGGAGGTGTAGGGGTGCAACCCCCCACATTATACAGAAAACTTAACTTTTTCCTAAAATATCAGGTAAAAGTTAAGTTTCCTCTATAATGGGGGGTTCCAACCCCCCCAAACCCTCCCCCGAACGGCAACGCGAACACTATTAAGTAAACTGGGGGGTTCCCCCCTCGCACCCCCCGTCAGAGCTCTTTAAAATTAACTTTTCCGGTGGCGCGCTGGAATCTTATTCCCAATTGTCTGGGCTCAAATGTCGGCATGGCTTTGTCCCGCACGCGAATGACTGTGAACCGTTACTGACGCCTTGAAATCAACTTCAGAATTAGGTGTGAACACAAAACTAATTCAGTTTAGTTTTGGAGTCATTTTACAGTGTGAACAGAATCGTAGATTAATTAATCTAGAACTGAGCTAGTTCAGCATCAAAAAGGACTTTCCACGATGGTCAACTAATTAGTTCATTACCAGGCACACCCTTCTGCCACAGGGTATCTCAAGCTGCAAGTGGGAAGCCCTTTGGGATACAGTTTAGGTAAAAGGTACAACCCTGACTGGTTGCAGTGCACACCTACTGGCTTGGTGCAGTAGTGAGCACAGTCAAGTGTGCGAGAACAAACAGAAGTTGTAATACAGAGCTGTGTCCACAAAGTTATGGTCTCCATACTGCTGTCAGGTTAATTGTGAATGTTACCCTACAGGTGACTGCTCTCCAACTTTTAAATCACACTCATAGAGTTCTCAGGTTAACAAGAATCAACTTTATGCACTGTGGTGCTGTAAAGAGAAATTGGAATATTAAGCTCAAGCTGTGTTGTTCTCTGAGCTGGCCCTATCAGAGAAATTATTGGATAGAAGGTGACAAGCTGAAGACACCAGTAAAGGAGTCAGCGTAGTCTGTAACCCATCATGCATAGAAATTAAATTAATTTCATTAAATGTCTTGACTTACACATTTTATTTTCACAAGATCCGACTGTGGATAAGCATTGTTTTTTTTTTCTTTTTTTGTAATAATGCAAGGTTGAAATGAGAGAGCAGCTGCATGAGTTAATCTGTGCAGTTCTCAGATCCACACAGCTACTTTCACCAGCTAAGAGACCTCTAGCATGAAATTCTACACTCCTTCCAGGTCTGGTCAGTTTGGCAAGAGTTTATAACCTGGACATTATTTCATGGCCAGGTAATAAATGCCTTCACATAGCTGTCAAGTTGCCCAGGTTCAGGAGGGAGACACTGTAGCCAGTCCTGGTTTTGAACCTAACATCCTTTAGCTATGTGGAATTTGTAGTCCCTGATTCTACCCATTGAAAGAGATTGGGTTGTTGCAAATCCATAAGTGGCTTTCCCTATAACTAGGATAACCATGATGATCCAAGATACAAGTTAAGAGAGCCTTGAATTTTCTTAGGGAATTTATGTATTTAAAAAACTTATATTCCGCTTATACCTAAGCGGATTACAAAAAAACCCCAACCCAAACATAATCATAAGATAAAAACACCCAAAACACAGTATAAAACATAATAAAGCAAAACAAGATACAAATAACATTTCCATTAATCGCTTCATTCCTTCAATCACTGCATGTAAACTACTTATAAAGCTTCTACAGTAACCCCTCCGAATCCACGGTTTCAGTACCTGCGGATTCAGATATTCGCAATTTTTTTTTTTTTAGCAAAACTCTACATCGGACCTTCCCCTGACCTTTCCTGGTGGTCTAGTGGCAATGCGGGGCAGGATTGATCGTCCTATGCTCCTGTCCCGTGCAGAGCCATCATCAAAATGGGAGACTACAATGGTAACTCATGGCAGCCATTTTAATGACGGCTTTGCATGGGGCAGGAGTGTAGGACGATCGATCATGCCCCGTGTCGCCGGGTAAGGTCACATGTGCATGTGTCACCGGGTAAGGTCTGGGGAAGGTCTGGGCCACAGGAGGGAGGCGGAGATGAGTCAGAGCCAGCCCTAAAAATTATCTGCGATTTGTCAATATTCGCAGGCCGGCTCTGCCCCGCCCTAACCCCTGTGAATATTGAGGGTCTGCTGTATTGCGTAAAAAGAGATGTTTGTAATTTTTTAAAACTCTGAAAGTTGTTATTCATTCTCAATTGTCCAACCAGATTATTCTAAAGCTTCACCCTTGCCACCGAAATAGCCATCGCTCTGGTACTAGCATACCTCACCTGCTGTAACTCATCGGCAGATAAACACATCGTGTTCTTCAGTCTTAAGGATCGACGGGGCTGATGTAATGCCATAGCGTGTGAAAGAGATCGCAGTATCCCTCGGTGGATTGCTTGAAAAATCAATACCAACACCTCAACTACTCGCGATTTAAACGGTAGTCAATGCAATTTTCGTAGTAAAGGTGTCACACGCTCAAATTTACTGCCGCCAAAATTAAATGTGCGGCAGCATCCTGAACCGCTTGTACACATCTACATTAGAAACATAGAAACATATAAGATGATGGCAGAAAAGGCTACAGCTCATCAAGTCTGCCCACTCTGCCTACCCACCCCCTGTCTATGCCCTAATGACCCAATTTCCTTATCTTGACCCTCGTAGGGATCCCACATAGGTATCCCATTTATTCTTAAAGTCTGGCATGCTGTCTGCCTCGATCACCTGCACTGGAAGCTTGTTCCAATGATCAACCACTCTCTCTGTGAAGAAATACTTTCTGGTGTCGCCATGAAATTTTCCGCCCCTGAGTTTGAGCGGGTGCCCTATAGAAACATTAGGATGATGATATACCCATATGCTGTACATTGCTTTACAATAATCCAACCTTTGCACATCTGATCAAAAACTTCTTTTCATTCCGTCTCTAAAAGAATCCTTCTATACCAGGAATACTAACTTCGCCATAACTGCACCCACATTATGGAACTCTCTCCCCCAATTTCTTCGGGACGAAATCCAATTACCAAAATTTAAGACTATTCTTAAAACTTATCTATTTAAAGATGCCTATGTCAAATCTTAATCTTTTCCTCGTCCACTTGTTGATTTCTTTTTCCATCTAATTATCATCCTCAGAGCATATCACTCATATCAGGCACCCCCGCCCCCTGTGTTATATCCCTTCCCTCTATCTCATTTCTCCTAAGATTATGTAACTTTTTCCCAACCTCCCCACTTACCCTTACCGTCAGGTCTGTCCATACGTTTTATATGTTTCTATTTTTCTCACTAATCTCTCTAAACACATTTAAATATTTCTTTCTTCCTTATTTAAATTTTATTGTTAACCGGTCAGATATTTGTTTTATGATCGGGGTATAAAAAACCAATAAACTTGAAACTTGAACTACAAAACGAAAATCATATGGAGAATGCAACAGGGAAATCAAAACTATGGGCTCTTTTTACAAAGCCACGCTAGCCGTTTTAATGCACACACCGGAATAGCGCGCGCTAGCCGGAAATCTACCGCCTGCTCCAAAGGAGGCAGTAGCGGCTAGCGCGTGCGGCAATTTAGCCGCACGCTATTCCGCGCGTTAAGGCCCTTAGCGAGGCTTTGTAAAAGGAGCCCTATGTCTCCCTTCATTCACTGGGGATGAAACCAGGACTGGCTTAGCTTGGCCCTCTAGACATGCAGCTATAACGGTCATTCTACCATTAGGCATCACAAACTCTGCTCCTCAAGGGCTGTGAAAAGGTTTGGGATTTCTGGGTGCTATCCACAATGAATATTCATAAAATATATGGACTAAGAACTAAGGTAATTTGCAATTTTTCTTAACCTGACAGCCAGACATGTTTAGGGGTTCTCAAAGACTAGGGTTACCAGATGTTCGGATTTCCACGGACATGTCCGGACAGCTTTTCAAAACCTGGCACTTCATCTGGGGTTTTGGAAAACTTCCGACGTCGGGATGGCATCCGCGAACGCGCGAATGCAACACGGTGACATAGTGCGCGCACACGTGCATGCGTGCGACGTCATCACATCGCATGTGCGTATGCCATCCCGATGCACGAACAGCTTAAGGGGGGTGGGGCTGGGGGCGTGATGTGGGTGGAACTGAGTGGGCCTGGGGACGTGGCCATGGGTCCAGATTTTCCTTTGGGAAAAATCTGCTAACCCTATTAAAGACTGGTCAGCACTGCCTTTGCTATACAAATGTGTGTAGGCTTTTGGCTTTGAGACTTATAATTTTAAAAATGCTAATCACTGCTCTTTTCATGAAGTAACTTGCATTAATTGATGGGTTTAGGGCTGAACAGCAGAATATCTCAGCACAGATTGTACAGATTATGGTAAATGCTGGGCTCCCCACCCTGTAAACTTTCAGGCCCCAGGATTTCATGAGGTTAAGAGGTGATAGGCTCAGGAGTAATCTAAGGAAATACTTTATTACAGAAAGGATGGTAGATATGTGGAATAGTCTCCCAGTAGAGGTGGTGGAGACTAAGACTGTGTCTGAATTCATGAAAGTGTGGGACGGGCACGTGAGATAGGATTTCCAGATGTCCAGGAAAACCCGGACATGTCTTCTTTTTAGAGGACTATCCGGGTGCCCGGGGGGGGGATTTCCAGAACCCCACAGTTTGTCCAAGTTTTGGAAGGTCCTGAACTCGGGGCCACAGCTAGAGGGCCTCCGAGCAAGCACGGATAAAGCGCCATGATGTCACATGCATGAACACATGCGGGTAACATCATCATATTACATTTGTGCATTTTCGGAGGCCCTCCAGATGCAGCCCTGAGCTTAGGGAAGAAGAGACAAAGTTTGTGTGGGGGCGGGGCTGGGGTGGAATGGGGCAGGGCTAGGGGTGGAGTGGGGCGGGGCTGGGGTGGAATGGGGCAGGGCTAGGGGTGGAGTGGGGCAGGGCTGGGACAGAATGGGGCGGGGCCACATGGTCTTTTTTTTTCACAGATGAAATCTGGTAACCCTAATGTGGGATCTCTTAAGGAGAGGAGGAGAGAGTAGATGCTGCGGATTGACAGGCTGGCTGGGCCATTCGGCCTTTATCTTCTGTCATGTTTCTGTGTCAACGGGAGACATCATCTCAGTGTTTTGACGAGAATCCAGGAGATTGGAAAGCTGGATTGATAACCGAAGGAATCATACTAGGTTCACATACCTCTCAGCCTATCTTGCAGACTGACATTCTTATGGAGATAGCCACCCCCAATCCCAAGAAGGTCATTTCTTGGCACAGACTTTTAATGGCATCTCTTAGTAATGTGAGACGTTGTCCCCCAGATTCCATAGGTGGTGGCCAGAATTATGCGTGCAAATTTGTGCATGTGTCCAATTTGCACGTGCACTTTAAGTAATGAGCCAATTAGCGCCAGTAATTGGGTGCTAACAATCAGTTACCGCTGTCAATTGTGAACAATTTGGATTTGCGTGGGCCTCTTGCTAAGCAGTATTCTATGAAGGTGCATGTGCAAATCTTTTGGCGCGTAACTGAAAAGAGAACATAGCCACGGGGCATTCACTACAGATGTGCACGCTGCACAGTATTATAGAATTCAGAGGATCAGCGTCTAATTTGCATGCAAAGGATTTCTACCAGGTTTCAGTTGCTGTAAATTCTTACGCCTAAATTCGGACACTGATCTCGGTGCTACACACTGTTGCCCAACTCAGAGCGCCCTTTATAGAACAGTGCTCAGTGTGCATTTTTTTTTTCTGTGCCAAAATTTGGTTGCCCTTCACCGAATCCAGTTCTGCTTGTGTCACCTAGCATAATAATTATATCAGTGATGAATCTGCTGTGTTGTGACCATTCTTATGCTGGTCATTTACTTAAACAGGATTTACACTCGATGGATGTAATGGCGTAGCCACAGGTGGGCCTAGATGGGCCCACCCAGTTGCTGAAGACCTAGATTGTGGCCGACAGGGATCCGCAAGCCTTGCAGCTAAAAACTCCCAGTATCTCTCCCCTCGCTTACCTTTTAAACTTCACTTCACCGGCAGTGAGCAGTGACTGATGCAAGCTGCTCAGTACTGGCTTATTGCCTTCCCTCTGATCCCCCTCCCCCCCAAAAAAAAAAAATCATTCATATATAAGAGAATGTTTATTCCTAATCTAATACAATGTTTTATTCCCCAAATACCTCATAAGTTCTATGCAGATCACATAAGAAGAAGACAGTAATACCTGGGAAAATACATATTTGACCTTTTTCATAATATAAAAACCAGTAGCGTAGCAAGGACAGAACGGTGGGGGCGGTCCACCCCAGATGCAGATCATAAGGGGTGCTCTGGTCCCTTTTGCATGATGCACCCTGCAATCTTCAGCTGCCAGCAGCATCATTAAGCTAAACATGATGCCTTTGGCGGCCCTTTTCCTCTGCGGTGTCCCACCTCTGCAGGGACAGGAAGTTGAAGCAGAGGGAAAGTTTCTGGGGCTGCTAAAGTCAGCATGTTCAGCTGACTGATGCTGCCTGTTGTCCGAAGATTGCAAGCAGCAGCCTGCAGGGAGGAAAAAAGAGAGAGAGGTACCCATCCAGGAGGGGGTGGGAAGAAAGAAAACCCAACCCTCTGAAGGCCCTGAGGGCACTGCTCTGAATTTGATTGGCTGAGCAGGCAGCAGGCAGTAGCTGCTCAACCAATCAAATTCAGATCAATACACTTCTCCCTCGTTATTCGCGGGGGATACGGGCAGAGCTGGACCGCGAATAGCGAAAAACCACGAATATCCGGCTCTGACCCACCCCCACCTCCCTGCTTCCTTCCCGGCCTTACCTGGTGGTCTAGAGGACTTTCGGGGCAGGAGCGATCTTCCTACACTCCTGCCCCGTGCAGATCACCATTAGGAAATGGCTGTGGGAGTTCCCGTCGTAGACTGCACTTACTTGAGGAAGGAGGTTTTAGCCTCTGAAAACTAATTGAAAAATGTATTAGAACAATAGAATGTATTATCTTATTTTTCACATTTTGTTTTATTTCTATTTGCTAATTTGTAAAGTAGTGATTGTTATATGCCATCTTTTTTCAAATTTACATCTGCTGTCTTTATATTTTGCCCAGTTTTAGGGTACGTGTTACTGTTTCTGTGGTGTTGCATTGTATGCAGTCTGGCTTCTTGGTGGTTCAGTTTAACTTTTGACTACATATTTCTATTTTTAGTTTGTGATTACTTATACCATCCTGGGCAAGGGTGAATCTGGGTGTATGAAAAGGACATGGCTTTCTATTAGCATTGACTATGTAGGACTGATTTGTATTAATCTGGTTTATTTAGTTTTATAATGGGTGTATTGATGTTCTAGTACCCCTGAGTTCCCTCTCAAAAAAGGCCCTGGTTGTATGTTGGCCTGCTTCTGGTACTCTGCTGGTACAGAGTTTAGGCCCAGCTGTGAATAACAATCTAAACCTCTGCATTGTTGCCCACCGCATTTCTTCATTCCAGATTCAAATGTGGGAAAAGAGCACAAGGTAATCAATGTCATCATTCCTGAGAGCCGCATGCATTTCATTCAGCAGCTGGGATACATCCTGGCCACCCTCCTCCTCTTCCTCATCCTGCTGGCGGCTGTAGTTCTCATCACCCGTAGGCGTCGCCAGAGAGGTGAGTGGGCCTGGCATGAATTTAGTTTCAAACTTGAGGTTTAATCATCTTGCTTTTTCTGCAGCTGTAATATTTTCATGTTTAGAGGGGTTGGATATCAGGATATAAACTCCCTCGTGCCATTCACCCCCATATCCTATACTACACAGATTCTTCATTTTAACCAGAAGGATAAAAAGAGACCATCTTCAGCTCATAGCTTAGATTAGGGATGCAGCAGTTTCAGCCTTGAGTGCTGCAAACAGGCCAGGTTTTTAGAATATTCATAATGAATATATATGAGTTATATTTGCATGGATACTACCTCCACTATATGCAAATCTATTTCATATATGTTCATTGAGGATATAATAAAAATCTGACTGGCTAAGTGTGTCCCAAGGACGATGCTGAGAACACCTGATTTAGATTCTATGCTGGGATCCCAGTAAAAAAAAAAAAGCAAAGTGCGGTAAATTCAGTTTATCCAGTCCAAAGAGCATCCAGAGAATACACATTTAATATGGTTCCACGTGCTGGGGTTATGAGCATAAGAACCTAAGAATAGCCTTACTGGGTCAGACCAATGGTCCATCTTGCCCAGTAGCCCGTCTTCACGGTGGCCAATCCAGGTCACTAGTACCTGGCAAAAACCCAAATAGTAGCAACA
Organism: Geotrypetes seraphini; assembly: GCF_902459505.1. Classification (NCBI taxonomy): domain Eukaryota; kingdom Metazoa; phylum Chordata; class Amphibia; order Gymnophiona; family Dermophiidae; genus Geotrypetes; species Geotrypetes seraphini. The sequence goes on from NC_047098.1 coordinate 21,229,064, forward strand.
TTCTGGAACCTCAAAGAGTATCAAGATTCCGTGCAGAATCTGAAAGAGTAATAAAATTCTAGAACCTCAAAGACTAGTAAAATTTCAGAATCCCAAATATTTATTTATTTAAAAATAAATAAAATACTGCTTACAAAACTAAGCAGTTTACAATCAACCTACAAACTTATTTAAAAACAATACATCTTATAACTATCAAAAGCTACTGCTATCCATATTGCTGACTAAATTATGCTTATCCATGTAATACCATTATTACAGCATTAATTCCGCTAATCTTTACCCATATCACCGCTCCTGTATAACAGTCCTACAATTGCAACATAGAACATGCTACCGATCCAGGGCAAGCGGTGGCTTCCCCCATGTCTGTCTCAATAACAGACTATGGACTTTTCCTCCAGCAGATTTAGAATATGGCGGATTCCTGGCTTACCAGGATCATTGATTCCCAAACCTGGTCCTGGAGGCACCCCAGCCAGTCAAGTTTCAGGATATCCACAATCAGTGGCGTACCTAGGGGGGGGGCGGGGGGGGCGGGCCGCCCCGGGTACCAGCCCTGAGGGGGTGTTCCCGGCCTTGCCGCTCAGTCCCCCCCCACGCCCGAAGGACCGCTCGCCCCACTGACCTTCCAGCACACCTATGAAGCAGCCCGCAGCAGGATCGCGACGTCAGCAATCCCTCAGCTGCTTGGGCGCTGCTTCCTCTGACGTCAGAGGAGGGGGCGGGACCGCGACGCAGGAAGCAGCTCCTAAGTAGCGCAAATATAGCTGACGTCGCGATCCTGCTGCGGCTGCTTCATAGGTAGTGCGGGGAGGCCAGGGGGGCGAATGGTCCTTCGGGGTGGGTCGGGGATCTGACCCAGTTCTAATACCTCTCCGTCTCCGTGCCGACCGACCCCCTCAAGGACCGACCCTTGGAAACATGTTTTCAGGCTTGGAATCCAGTTAAAAGGCAATAGACGCTCTGTCTATACCTGGGACCAAACTGAAAGAAATTTGTCCAGCCCTGGCAAGTTCAAACCCAACTCAAACCAAATTCTGCACTCCTGGGGAAGGGGGAGGTTTTGCTTCTGAGAAAGTGCTCCTTAGTACATCAGAATCTCTGTCTGCTTCTTGGCACCAGCACTGGAGAAATAATGAGACGCCCTACTTTCTTTCTGCATGTGAAGCCATCTGGAGGGGGGGGGGGGTGTTTGTGAGTACCAGAAGGCACTGCGAGGAAGGAACGGGGTATATTAGTAGATCTGTGTGTGATGGAGGGCACTAGGGCCAGCAGGAGTGAGGTACATAGTTAGAGCTGTAGAGGGGGGGGGGGGAAGGAGGGTGTCCCTATTGCAAGGGAGGAGTGAGGTTTTCCCTCGCCTTTTCTTCAGTCCTAAAGTTCACATTTTCTGGCTTTGGCTGCCTTCAGCAGTCATGCGACCGGGTAACAAAGCCCCCCTGACCCTGCACGCTGTCTGATTCGGCTGCTGTTGAACAGTTTGCGTGCCGGAACCCTTCTCAGGCTGAGTGGAATTTGGGTTATGAGCTGCAGGGAGTGGTTGTGAATTTCTCCGTGAGAACCTTGTGCATCCTCCTCCAGCTTGAGTCCGCACTAGACGCCCGCACTAGACGTCCCCACGTAGACGTCCGCACTAGACGCCCGCACTAGACGTCCCCACTAGACGCCCGCACTAGACGCCCCCACTAGACGTCCGCAATAGACGTCCCCACTAGACGTCCGCAATAGACGTCCCCACTAGACGCCCGCACTAGACGCCCGCACTAGACGTCCCCACTAGACGTCCCCACTAGACGTCCGCACTAGACGTCCCCACTAGACGTCCGCAATAGACGTCCCCACTAGACGTCCGCAATAGACGTCCGCACTAGACGTCCCCACTAGACGTCCGCAATAGACGTCCGCAATAGACGTCCCCACTAGACGTCCGCAATAGACGTCCGCACTAGACGTCCCCACTAGACGTCCGCAATAGACGTCCGCACTAGACGTCCCCACTAGACGTCCGCACTAGACGTCCGCACTAGACGTCCCCACGTAGACGTCCCCACTAGACGTCCCCACTAGACGTCCCCACTAGACGTCCCCACGTAGACGCCCGCACTAGACGTCCGCACTAGACGTCCCCACGTAGACGTCCGCACTAGACGCCCGCACTAGACGTCTACGTGGGGACGTCTAGTGCGGACGTCTAGTGCGGACGTCTACGTGGGGACGTCTACGTGGGGACGTCTAGTGCGGACGTCTAGTGCGGACGTCTACGTGGGGACGTCTAGTGCGGACGTCTACGTGGGGACGTCTAGTGCGGGCGTCTACGTGCGGACGTCTACGCGTGCGCGTCCTCGTGCGCGCGTCTTACATTCAGCACCAAGTGGCAGAAACCTAAACCCCAAACTCAGATAAATGCATTCCCAGGCCTTGTTCTCCCCTCCTCCAGGTCAGATTGCTGTTGAAAGCTGAGGCAACAGGAAATACGTCAGCCTCGGGGAGGATCGGAACTCAAGCTGGAGGATGATGCACAAGGTTCTCACGGAGAAATTCACAACCACTCCCTGCAGCTCATAACCCAAATTCCACTCAGCCTGAGAAGGGTTCCGGCACGCAAACTGTTCAACAGCAGCCGAATCAGACAGCGTGCAGGGTCAGGGGGGCTTTGTTACCCGGTCGCATGACTGCTGAAGGCAGCCAAAGCCAGAAAATGTGAACTTTAGGACTGAAGAAAAGGCGAGGGAAAACCTCACTCCTCCCTTGCAATAGGGACACCCTCCTTCTCCCCCCCCCCCCCCCTCTACAGCTCTAACTATGTACCTCACTCCTGCTGGCCCTAGTGCCCTCCATCACACACAGATCTACTAATATACCCCGTTCCTTCCTCGCAGTGCCTTCTGGTACTCACAAACACACCCCCCCCCCCTCCAGATGGCTTCACATGCAGAAAGAAAGTAGGGCGGCTCATTATTTCTCCAGTGCTGGTGCCAAGAAGCAGACAGAGATTCTGATGTACTAAGGAGCACTTTCTCAGAAGCAAAACCTCCCCCTTCCCCAGGAGTGCAGAATTTGGTTTGAGTTGGGTTTGAACTTGCCAGGGCTGGACAAATTTCTTTCAGTTTGGTCCCAGGTATAGACAGAGCGTCTATTGCCTTTTAACTGGATTCCAAGCCTGAAAACATGTTTCCAAGGGTCGGTCCTTGAGGGGGTCGGTCGGCACGGAGACGGAGAGGTATTAGAACTGGGTCAGATCCCTGAAGAAGCTCATTCTCCTTCTATCAGTTTGGTTCGGTGCAGTGGCGTACCTAGGGGGGTGCGGGGGGGGCGGGCCGCCCCGGGTACCAGCCCTGAGGGGGTGTTCCCGGCCTTGCCGCTCAGTCCCCCCCCACGCCCGAAGGACCGCTCGCCCCACTGACCTTCCAGCACACCTATGAAGCAGCCCGCAGCAGGATCGCGACGTCAGCAATCCCTCAGCTGCTTGGGCGCTGCTTCCTGCGCCGCGGTCCCGTCCCTCCTCTGACGTCAGAGGAGGGGGCGGGACCGCGACGCAGGAAGCAGCTCCTAAGTAGCGCAAATATAGCTGACGTCGCGATCCTGCTGCGGCTGCTTCATAGGTAGTGCGGGGAGGCCAGGGGGGCGAATGGTCCTTCGGGGTGGGTCGGGGCATCAGGCCTTCAGGGTGGGGCGGGCGGGCGGGCAGGCAGACTTTCAAGGGGGAGGGGGGGTGACAGGCAGGCAGGCAGGCCTTCAAGGGGGGGTGCAGGTCTTCGGGGGGGGGTGCAGACCTTCAAGGGGGTGCAGGCCTTCAAGGGGGGGACAGGCAGGCAGGCCTTCAAGGGGGGGACAGGCCTACAAGGGGGGGGGGACAGGCCTACAAGGGGGTGCAGGCCTACAAGGGGGGGGACAGGCCTTCAAGGGGGGGACAGGCCTTCAGGGGGGGGGCACGCCTACAGGGGGGGGTGCCGACCTTCAAGGGGGTGCAGGCCTTCAAGGGGGTGCAGGCCTTTGGGGGGGTGCCAACCTTCAAGGGGGGGTGCAGGCCTTCAAGGGGGGGGACAGGCCTTCAAGGGGGGACAAGCAGGCAGGCCTTCAAGGGGGGGACAGGCCTACAAGGGGGTGCAGGCCTTTGGGGGGGTGCCAACCTTCAAGGGGGGGGGACAGGCCTTCAAGGGGGGACAAGCAGGCAGGCCTTCAAGGGGGGGTCAGGCCTTCAAGGGGGGGACAGGCCTACAAGGGGGTGGGACAGGCAGACCTTTAAGGGGGGACAGGCCTACAAGGGGGTGGGACAGGCAGACCTTTAAGGGGGGATAGGCCTTCAAGGGGGGACAAGCAGGCAGGCCTTCAAGGGGGGGTCAGGCCTTCAAGGGGGGGGACAGGCCTTCGGGGGTGCAGGCCTTCGGGGTGGGTGCAGGCCTTCGGGGTGGGTGCAGGCATTCGGGGTGGGTGCAGGCCTTCGGGATGGGTGCAGGCCTTCAGGGAGGGACAGACCTTCGGGTGGGGGGTACAATCCTTCGGGGAGGGTGCAGGCCTTCAGGGGTGGGGTTTAGGCCTTCAGAGGGGGACAGACCTTCGGGTGGGAGGTAAAGTCCTTCGGGGGGTGCAGGTCTTCAGGGGTGGGGTGTAGCCCTTCGGAGGGGGGACAGACCTTCGGGGGAGGGGGGTCCTGGTGTAAAAGTACACAGAGGGAGAGAGGGAAGGGGGGGTTCAAAGATACGTGCATATGCCAGACTTTGGGGGTTAGAAATAATGGGTCTAAAAACAGAGGAGTGGGAGAGAGATGGTGCATAATGGGATTTAGGGAGGGAAGGAACAGAAAGGGAGAGAACTTGGAAACAGGGGATGGTGTGGAGGGGGGATAGAGATACTGGATAGGAGGATAGTTGGGAACAGAAAGGGAGAGATGGTGGATCCTGGGGTGGTGGGGAGTTGAGAAAAGGTGAATCTGTGGATGGAGACAAAAAAAAGGAAAGATGCCAGATCTCCGGGAGAGGGAAGGGAAACGGAAGGGGAGAACAGAGATGGCAGACGGATGGTTAGCACGGAGAAAGGAGACCCTGGCAAGCAAGACAACAAGAGCCTGGGACCAACAAGATTTGAATATTGATCAGAGAACAAAAGGTAGAAAAAATAATTTTATTTTCTGTTTTGTGATTACAATATGTTAGATTTGAAAAGTGTACATGAGACAGCTTGAAATGGGAACTTTTCTATTTTTGTGAATGGCAAGGCTGAGTTCAGTTAAAATATATGCTTTATAAGAAAATATAATAATGTGTTTTATAAAGTTTATAAGCATTGCTGGCATACTCGGTGAGGTGTTCCTAGTGTTGGTGGTGGTGGTAGCATGTCAGTGTGTTGAGAGGAAGAGGTAGTCTGGGAAATTCTGCTGAGCAAACTCTGGGCCCATTTCCACCCCCAGTTAGTCCACTCCACTCAACTGGTTCACACACTGAGTGGGTCTTTGGGTGTTATTTCTGGGTAGTTGTTTTAGAATCTCTTCCAGTGGTTTGTCAGTATCTCCTTCTGGTCCAAGGAAGGAAACTTTGTCAACCTTAGCATTGACCTTCAGAATATGTTTGTAACAGCGCTGCTTGTGTGGCATTAGGCTATGTAGTGATCGAAAGAAAAAAACAGACCTTTGCACATTTTTGCACTATATGGTGGGTGTATGAGGAGATTCATTTCCTGCACAGTTACCTTGTGCTGTATTTGACATCTAGCAAGGTCTCTGTTTGGAAGGAAAGATCTAAGCTTAAAAATGAAGTGGCCAGAAGTTATGTTAAAAGTAGATAGCGTAGCTGGTTTTAAGAAAGGTTTGGACAAATTCCTGGAGGAAAAGTCCATTGTCTGTTATTAAGACATGGGGGAAGCGTCTGCTTGCCCTGGATTGGTGCACTCAGTTGTTCCCACTTGGAGAACCTATTGACTTTTACTGCTTTTCTGTGTGGCTTTAACATTTTTGCTATTCAGTATACCTAAATTATTATTCAGTAGAAAAAATTTGTTTGTTCAATCAAATCCTGTGTGGACATTGGACTTCTATGAGTGAATGTTCTGCTTGATTGAACAAACTAAATTTTTTCTACTGAATAATAGTCTAGGTACAATGAAAGTAAATAGCAAAAATGTTTGAGTAGATAATTAAGGAAATCTTTTTCATATTGCTTGCTTATGGACTGGGAAAAAAGACTGTTCAAGCAAATGTCTCCAGAACTGCTTTAATGGAAAAATGTGATTTTTTTTTTTTTAAGTACTTTGTGAAATTTATTGTTGTTGTGAAATTTATTGTTATACTTTGTTTAAACTTAAAAAGCGGTGTCATTAACAGTGAATCTAATCGAAAAATCGATTCAACAGGGTGAATCGGATCGAATGAAATATTTTTCTCTGAATCAGGCAGCACTATTGGCTACCATGAGAATGGGCTACTGGGCATGATGGACCATTGGTGTGACCCAGTTAGGCTATTCTTATGTTATGTTCTCATCTGTAGGGGCCTTTGTTTTCACTTCTTATTTTAATGTATTTTTTTCCTGGGAACTTATCAGTGTTTTTTTATAATGGGAACAAAAATGGAAGAGAATTAATGTGTGTGGAATGGGGGGGGGTAACTAATTTCTTCAGCTAAATAATTCAATCCACTTCAAACAGACATAGGAGAACTCACGCACCATTCACACACCCTCCAACCAAAAACGTCAAAAGAAAAAAACTGTTCGACAACCTCCTAGCCATTCGAGCTGCAACACTTGACCCCCAACTCTACAACCTATTGACCTCGACCACAAACTACAAAACCTTAAAAAAAGAAATAAAAACCCTTCTATTAAAAAAACACATAAAACCAAACTAACATAATCAGAACTGTCCCAAGCATCACCTGCAACTACTCCATATGTACTTCTGATGTCATGACAATTCAGACATAATTTATGTTATGTTATGTTTGGAATAATGGTTACATAAATGAGGTTCAATAAAAGAAAATTTTCTGTGGGAGCATTTGTTGGAACTTCTGTTATCCTGATTTCTTCTATCTGTGGGCTTTCTTTAGCTAACCTACTTATCTGGGGCTTTCCACTTCTGCAGCTGCCCTTTTCACGGTCCACTTTGCGCTTGCACTCTCTGGGGAGGGGGGGTTGGGTCTGGGCTTGGTGGGGTAGGTGTGTCTGGTAGTTTTGTCTGGGTGGTGGCTGGGTGTTTCTTGGGTGCTTGTTGTGCGGATTGGTGTGTCTGGTGAGCGGTCTGGGTGTTGTTGCTTGTGGGGGTTTTTTTCATTATAAAATATGGCTGAGGGTCTAGTCCGGCTTATTATTCTTGTGGGTTCTGGGGTGGGATTTGTTTGCTTGCCCCAAGTTTTGGCCTTTTGTTGTGTATTGCTATGCCTCTCATTGGCAATTTTCTCTTGGGAGAGGCTTGTTCATGCTTGTTGTTGCTGTTACTCTCATTCTGTGTTCTTTTTGATAATGTATAAGTTTCTGTACAGACCATGGTTGCTTGTCTGGACCTTTTGCCATTCTCAATAAAAATACTTTGAAAAAAAAAAAAAAAAAAGAAAATTTTCACTGCCTGTTTCTATTCTGACCATTTATTCCATTTCATGGTTATTGCAAAAAAAAAAAAAAAAAAAAAAAATTTTACATGAGGGGGGGGGGGGGGTGTCAAAAAATGATGGGCCCCGGGTGCCACATACCCTAGGTACGCCACTGTCCACAATGAATATTCTTGAGAGATTTGCATGCTGTGGAGTCAGTGCATGCAGAACTTTCTCATGAATTTTCATTATGGATATCCTGAAAACCTGACTGGCTGGGGTGCCTTCAGGATCAGGGATGGAAACCACCGACTTAGATTCATAACAATAAAAATATCAAATATTGCCTACAGCAGCGGTTCTCTCACCCATCCAGTCAGGTTTTCAGAACATCTATGATGAATATGCATGAGAAAGATTTGCATACTCTGCTCACTTGATATGCAAATCTGGGGTTACCATATGGTTCCAGAAAAAGAAGGACAGATTGAGACATTCAGGTTTTGCTTCCATTGAAAGCTTGACTCAATCCGTCCTCCTTTCTCTGGAGCCATATGGTAACCCTATACAAATTTATTTTATGCATATTCATTGTGGATATCCTGAAAACCTGACTAGATGAGTGCACCCCAAGGACTAAGGGCTGGATGCACTACACTGGATCAGTAGTACTGTGTGGGTCTGCGCCGATTCTAAAAGAACTATCGATGCACCCAAAATTTTGCATGCAAATGATTTGTGTGGAGGTTCTTCGTAATCCCCGTCTCTCCCATCCAATTGATCACTGTGAGAGCGACTCTCACACAAGTGCAGAGCCAGCAAGGGAAGCCCGAACAGCTGAGAGGCAGGACGTTGAGCCATTTTGTACATCGGGTCAGGAAATGCGATTGTCGCTAAAGCAGTCAAAACTGGCTGTAATGTATCTAGCTCTTGTGGAGAAGCACTGCTTTGAAGAGTGAAAAACAGAGATATTTAAAGCAGAAATGTTTTTTAGTCACTGCACAGCTTAGCATAATACGAGAAAAAGCAGACCCAGCAAATTTATTTTATTTTATTTTAGTTAAGTCGTCCATGTTCAGCTCGCTTTTTTCCTAAGTTTATTTTTGAAAATTTGGGACCCTTATTTACAAAATATATCCTCTAGAGCAGCGGTCTCAAACACATGGCCTATGGGCCACATGCGGCCCCCCAGGGACTATTTTGCGGCCCGCAATCTGTCCTCTCCACTTCACAAATTTTCCGATTATGGAGAGGACAATCGCGTACAGACTGCGACTGCTGTAATTGGACTTGCAGAAGTCTCTCTGGAGGGAATGACGGCAAATGGCTTGCAGCTCACCTAAAGCAGGGGTCCCCAATCTGCTTCCCTTCCTATCTCAATGCCCTCCCTGAAGCCACCGCAATCGGGGAACAGGTCAGTGCCGAAGTCTTAGCTCTCCCTGCTTATCTTCCCCAGCTCGGAGCCGACCAATTCTTGCCACCCGACGTCAATTCTAACATCGGGTAGGAAGTTCCGGGCCAGCCAATCGCTGCCTGGCTGGCCCGGAACTTCCTCTCCGACGTTAGAATTGACGTTGGGTGGCGAGAATTGGTCGGCCCCACGCTGGGGAAGATAAGCAGGGAGAGCTAAGACCTCGGCGCTGGCCTGTTCCCCAATTGCGACAGTGGCGGCCTGTTCCCCAACAGTGATGGCTTGGGGGAGGGCAGGGAGAAATAAAGAAAGAAAGAGGGGACTGGGAGACATAATGAAAGAAGGGAGACGGGACACAGACAGAAAGGGGCATGGAGAGAGAAAGACAGAAAGAAAAGGCGGACATGGAGAAAGAAAAAAAGAAAGAAAGGGGGTATGAAGAGAGAGAAAGACAGACATATAGAAAGAAAGGGGACATGGAGAGAGAGAGAGAAAGAAAGAAAGAAGGGGGCAGGGTGAAAGAAATAAAAAGTTGGGGGAGGGAAGGAGACAGATGCTAGACCAGGGGAAAGGTGGAAAGGAAGGAGGGAGGGAGAGAAAGGAAAGAAAGAGATGTCAGACCAAGGAAATAGGGACGGAAGAAGAGAGATATAGAAGGGGACAACTGCTCAGGCAATAGGCCTGATGGGCTGCCGCGGGAGCGGACCGCTGGGCGAGATGGACCTCTGGTCTGCCTCAGCGGAGGCAACTTCTTATGTTCTTAAGGGAAGGTAAGACATGGAAACGTAGATTTTGAATAGAAAGCAGAAAAATTGAATATTAAGTTAATGCCAAAGATGGATGCAGGGCAGAAAGTGAAGACGGAGAGAAAAACAGTCAAAGGACAAGAAGGCCCTGGAAACATAGTTAAAAGCACAGAAAAATAAAGTCACCAGCCAACAAAGGTAGGGAAAATGATTTTATTTTCAATATAGTGATTGAAATGTGTCAGTTTTGAGAAAGGAAAGATATTAAACTTTAAATGTGAGGGCTGCAGAAAAAATAGGGTACTTGGAGGGCTGCAGAAAAAATAGTTAATGACAATTTTGCATAAGGTAAAACTCTTTATAGTTTATAAATCTTTCCTTTAACTATTAAAGAAAAGATTTATAAACTATAAAGAGTTTTACCTCATGCAAAGTTGTCATTTCTTTAATAAGACATTTAACTATTTTTTCTGCAGCCCTCCAAGTACATACAAATCCAAAATGTGGCCCCACTAAGGGTTTGAGTTTGAGACTACTGCTCTAGAGCAAGAATTATGATTCTTAATGCTTTACATTGAAGCTTTGGAAATGTTCTTTGCATTTTTATACTTGGTATTTGATGTCACCTTTCATTCTAGGGTAGGGGTGGGAATAGGAGGGATGATAGTAATATGTGTGGAATTACTTGAATTGTATTTTTGTTTAATTCATTTATTACAATGTTATAATTAAAATTAAAACAATGGGGGGGGGAGAATGGGGTGAAAGGGAAGGGGGAAGGGGGAAGGAAACAGGGGGAGTGTATTGGAGATGTAATAGGTAATTTGGAAATTATTTTGAAGGAATGATAGACATATGATGGAAAATTAATATGGTGAAATTAAATGTAATGACTATTTTATTGTATTATATTATTGTATATTTATTGGATTTCCTCAATAAAATGTTATAAAGTAAAAAGAAACAGCCTTTGGGCTCATTCCGGCACTTCATTTTGCTTCTCCAGCCTCTTGCTGCCCCACTCCTACCCTGCCCCCCTTTGGTAGGTGCAGGGTGTGGAGTGTGAGAATTATTTTGTCATTCCACCGCATTTGTTTGGTCTAACTGGAACTGTCTTTTGCTTTCCATTCAGGCTTTGGGTATGATGTGAGGAAGTCTGAAGAGTGAGTATTTTACCTACCTCTGCCAGCTATTACTTGGTTAATTAAAAGGCTACGAGTATTGTGAGGTTATGTGTACATATAAATAGGCATATGTATAGGGTTACCATATGGCTCCAGAAAAAGGAGGACAGATTGAGACATCCGAGTATTACTTCCATTGCTTTCAGTGGAAGTAAAACCTGGATGTCTCAACCCGTTCTCCTTTTTCTGGAGCCTTATAGCAACCCTACATATGTAAAGACTCAAAAATGGGGATGGGATCTGATATACTGCTTTTTCTGTGTGGTTTACACAATCAATGCAGTTTACATGGGGCAATGAAGTGTTAAGTGACTTTCCCAAAGTCACAGGGAGCTATTGTGGGAATCAAGCTCACAACCACAGGGTGGTGATGCAGCTGCTCTAAGCACTAGGCCAGGGGTAGGGAACTCTGGGCCTCGAGAACCATATTCCAGTTGGGCTTTCAGGATTTCCCCAATGAATATGCATTGAAAGAAGTGCATGCAAATAGATCTCATGCATATTCATTGAGGAAATCCTGAAAACCTGACTGGAATATGGCTCTCGAGGACCGGAGTTCCCTACACCTGCATTAGGCCATACATGGGCAGCTCCGGTCCTGGAGGGCCAGAATACAATCGGGTTTTCAGGATTTCTCCAATGAATATGCATGAGATCTATTTGCATGCACTGCTTTCAATGCATATTCATTAGGGAAATCCTGAAAACCCGATTAGATTCCGGCCCTCGAGGACCAGAGTTGCCCATGTCTGCACTAGGCCATTCTTCCACTCCAGTTTTGCATTTGATTCAATCAGATTTCCTTACTTTTGTTATTAGCATTCCCATAGCACTCCCTCCCTAAATTCATGAGGTGTTTTGCCACTGCCTTAGTTTACAGCAGGGGTGTCCAATGTCGGTCCTCGAGGGCCGCAATCCAGTCGGGTTTTCAGGATTTCCCCAATGAATATGCATGAGATCTGTGTGCATGCACTGCTTTCAATGCATATTCATTGGGGAAATCCTGAAAACCCGACTGGATTGCGGCCCTCGAGGACCGACATTGGACACCCCTGGTTTACAGAGTTGCCAAGTTACCCAGTTGCAGGCAGGAGATCTTTTGGAAAATTCCTAACCATTGAAATCAGTGCTGCGGGAACAATAATGCATCAGGGTTAAGTTGTCACAAAACTAGGACTGGTCTAAAACTTTTTTCCTGAAAGTATGTAACTTGGCAGCTAAGAAGGGGATTTACTTTGCCCTATAGCAGGGGTAGGCAAATCTAGTCCTTGAGAGCCCCAGGCAGGTCAGGTTTTTAGGATATCCACAATGAATATGCATGAAATAGATTTGCATGCACTGCCTTCTTGGTATGCAAATCTGTCTCAAGCATATTCATTGTTGTGGATATCCTGCAAACCTGACCTGCCTGGGGCTTTCAGAGACTGGAATTGCCTGACCTGCCTGGGGCTTTCAGAGACTGGAATTGCCTACTCCTGCCCTGTAGCAGTGCTTCTCAATCCAGTTCTCAGAGCATTGCCTCAGGTTGTCAGGATAGCCACAATGAATAATCTAATCTAATGATTAGTCTTATATCTAATCTAATAATTAGTCTCTTCTCCTAAAAATAGGAGTTCGATTCGGTTTATATAATTAGATCACAAAGAAAGATCCATTAACATTCATTGGAGCTATAGCCTAAAAAGTGATGAAACATAGTGGTTTTTAAGGTTTTGCGAAAGATCTGAAGCGATAAACACGATTTAATTTGAGCAGGTAGTCCATTCCATATCGGAGTTAGTAAGTATGGAAAGGAGTGTGAAACTTTACTATTGGACTTGATTCCTCTTAATGATGGAAAAGAGAGCTTATACATATGAGTTGTTCTCATGCCTAAAAATCTCATGGTGTTTAGAGATAAAGACATCAAAAGAACAAATAATCCATGTAAAAAGAGATTTGCATATAATGGAAGTGACAGGCATGCAAATCTACTCCATGCATATTCATTAGGGCTATCCTGAAAACCCGATTGGCCTGGTGGTCCTCCAGGACAGGGTTGGGAACCACTCTAGATTGAATACCTACTTAGTCTTACAAGTTCCATTCAAATAACACATATAAATTAACTGAAATCAGGTTACAATAGGATACAATCAAAAACAGTCTTATATAAGTACTAGCTGAAATCATGCCAGTCCCAACATGTTACAGAAATGCAGCCACAAACAGCTGAGTTATCAGCTGTTTCTTGAAACGTGCTCTATACTTCCATAATCTCAAAACTCTTGGAAGAGAGGTCCACAGTTGTACTCTCACCACTGAAAACATCATATCACCAATTCTCGTATGCTGAATCTTAGTTGCTTTGTTTACTTCTTTTATTTTTAACAGTTAAAATTTATGCATGTTATTAATCTTGTGGTTCTGTTGGGGGGTTTTTTTTTTAGGAAAGAGGTGAATCTGGACTATGCAGTAGAAACTATGGATCAGAACTTATACAAAAGTGAAAACATTCAACTAGGTATGTGCTAGAACAGATGTGAGCAAACTATGGCCCGCGGCACATATCTGGCCCATTTAGTTTTTTTTAATCCAGTCCACCCAATTTGGTGGCCAGGTTGAAGATCTCGATGGAGCCGTCTAGGCAGGTCACGGCCAAGCCCTCCAAGCGGCCGCAGTAATGCAGACAGTGAACTCCTGAGGGCACATAACGGAAGAAGCACACCCGGTGCACCTGGAACTCCCCCATGGCCGGCCACAGCTCTGCGAGATGCACGCGCACACGTACATGTCGGGCCACCAGCCGGAAGCGGAAGTGACACCCGGGAAGCGGAAGTGGCTCTTGGTCCGGGCCTTCTGTCAAATTTAAGAACCCATTGTGGCCCACGAGTCATAAAGGCCTGGGCATCTGAAGGCAGTGCCAAGCGAACCATCCAAAACCAGAGCTTACAAAGTGATTGGCAGAGATGTGTTACCTAATTAGGGAATGTTTAGAGATGCATCTTTTGGGGCACATGAAGTCTTCAAGCATGCCAGTAAGCCTCTGGGCTGGCCCTAAGCCTCATTTCAAATCTGTGTAGCCTTAATAGCTCACTTTCTTATCCAGCTATGATCACAATTTGCTACAAATAGCTCTATAAATAATCTCCAACATGAAAAATTGGTAACAGGTATTTGGGATCCTATTTGCTAAAAAGCCTTTTATTTGCCAGATGAATATGTCTTTTAGGTCATCAAAGTGTTGACTTGGACGAGTTTTTAGATGTGTTTAAGTTTCAGTTATGAGCCCCATAATATACAGTTTACTGGTTACAATTTGCCATAGTTATCCTTACAGTGGTTTTCAGTACAAGTTTTATCCTAATTTGACACACAGATAATTTACAGGTTAGATTTGCCATAATTACAATGCAAGATTTTACAATACAAGTTTTCCTTACATGACACATACTGATTCTGGTATCAGTATACATTTCTTTGTAGTCCATCGGTCAAGGGCAGGGGTTGAGGTGAATAGGTATTGGGTATGTGCCTAAATTTGTTTGAGCAATTTTCAGTGCTTTTTATAGAATTAGGAGTAGGTCCACTTCCCCTGTGCGAAAGTGCGTTTGAACATACAGCATACAAAAGATAAGTGACTTTGGGGCATGTCTCAATGCTCTTTATTTCTAAAGATTCAAGTTGCATCTTTAAATTATCAGCGGTTATCTCCCATGATTTTTAGTGCCGTTTTCATAGTCAAAAGATAAAAAAAGATAAAGGAAAATAAATGAAATGAAAGAATTAAAAAAAATTAGAAAAACATTTATATATAACAAACAAAAAAATGGAAATCAACCAAAAATATATCAAACAACTAGAGGCTTATTTATTGAAGGTGCATGCCACTGTAGCACTACATGAAGGAAAAGGATCTCAGCAATCCAAACCATGGACAAAGTTGAAGTCCATTGGTTATTGCAGGATTAGATTTTCTTTCATTGATCCAGAAAAACCTTCATAAATCTTTTTCATATATATGAAAAATAGGAGCTCAATTCCAGAAAAACCTTCATAAATCTTTTTCATATATAAAAATAGGAGCTCAATTCCAGAAAAACCTTCATAAATCTTTTTCATATATATGAGAAAGATTTATGAAAGTTTTTGTGGATCAGTGAAAGAAAATCTAATCCTGCAATAACCAATGGACTTCAACTTTGTCCATGGTTTGGATTGCTGAGATCCTTTTCCTTCATGTAGTGCTACAGTGGCATGTACCTTCAATAAATAAGCCTCTAGTTGTTTGATATATTTTTGTTTGATTTCTATTTTTTGTTTGTTATATATATTAAGTGCTCAAACAAGAAATATGGACATTTACTGTTGACCAATAGGGAATCAGCCACAAATGCTATTTCCATGTTTTTATTCTTACTGTTTTGCATGTCTCAGTCACACTAGACATTTTCGCTATTTAAAAATGATTAGATTTCTAGCCAGAAGCAAGTTTTTGTTTCCAGTTTGAACTTATAGTGGAAACAGTCAGTGGTGTAGCGAGGGTGAGAAGCATCCGGGCTGCTGGCCCCCCACAACCTACATGCTCCTGCTCCGCCCCCACTGTCGTGCGCATGCTGATTCCCTTTCCCTATATCTCTGTAACATTCCTGGCGTGAGCAACAATCCCCAACCTGCTGTCGCGCCTGCGTGGGCTCTCCCTCTAATGTCACTTCCTAGGGGTGGGTCCAGGAAGTGATGTCAGAAGAAGAGCCGATACAAGCGCGACAACGGGTTAGGGGTTACTGCTTGCCACTAGAAACTTTATAGAGGTGCAGGGAAGGGACAGTGTGTGCATGTGGCAGTGGTGGGGGGGGAGCAGAGAGGAGGATGGGTGCCACGCCCCTATCAAGACGGCATCCGGGGTGGACCCCTCCCCCCACTACACTATTGGAAACAGTGACCAGTGGGAAAGCAGGTGACTTGGGCAACCAGTCAGAGCAGAGCAGGGATTCCTGATGCCAGATGAAGAGTAAAAGAGAGCATTATCTCCTTCCTTGCCTTGTGTACAGCAGACATTTTACTATAAGGTGCACCCTTAACAAATTAGGAACAATATAGAAGGATGAACCAATATAATACACACTTCAAGAAACTGATATAAATATCCTTTCTTTGTACAGATTACAAAAATAACATTCTGAAGGAGAGGGCTGGGCTGGACAAGCTTCTGCCTGCAAAGAACATTGACTTAGACAAAGGTAATGTCTTGTAAACCCTCCACTTTCCCTTACCACTAAGTACTGGTTACACATTGCTTCTCCTTGTTTGGAACCTACTCTCATGCTGTGGATGAAAAGAGAGTCCTAAAGGAGTCATTCTTCATATTTATGAGCTCTCATCACGAAACCACAGGTTACACGTGGTCATTAGAAATGACAGGGTTCCGGACGGAGAGAAACTGAAATTGGCTGCCTCAGCTGGGTTAGGAGTGTCCTCTTCTAGCTCTGCCCTAGGGCTCTGTGCAATGCACCCTGGGCTCCCATATGAAAAAAAAATTATGATCCCTCCCTGGATCAAACTCCTGCTTCGGAATGGGCTGAGATCAGGAGAGCTGTGAAAAGTGCTAGAGCCCCCCAGCAAAATGCAGGGGCAAAATACAAAAAGCGAAGGGGTCAGCACCATGCATATCAGCAGTGGCATCTGGCACAGCAGTGGCACTTCAAACTCCAGGATCCCTGCCTCCATGATCCGTGCTTCCATGTCATATATGTGCAGTAGAAGGAGCCAGCAGCAGTTTCCCCATTGCCCTCCCTCGCGACGCTGGCTCCTTCTACTGTGCATGCGGAGGAACCTTAAGCACAGACGCACGGAGGCAGCGACCATGGTGGCGACTCCCTCCTCCCGCCCTCACTCCGTCTAACAGGACCAAGGAGAGCACAAAAATAATGGAAGCAGGCATGCCAACGCTCTGCATCCGGACTGTAGTTGGCGGTTGTTCAGGCTAGGGAGGAGGCAAAAGGAGTGATTTAAGGGTAGGTGGGAGAAGGGGGTTGTAACTGAAGCGTCTCAGCACATGAGAACGAAAGACAGATACACAGAAAGACAGCGGGTAGGGAGAGACAGACAGAAAGAAAGAAAGACAGACAGACAGACAGGGGGCAGGGAGAGAGACAGACAGAAAGACAGACAGACAGGGGGCAGGGAGAGAGACAGACAGAAAGAAAGATTAGGTGATGTGCTATCCCCTAATAATAGTTTTCTTCTTTGTCCCCAGAGTTTAGGAAGGAATATTGCAAATGAAGACTTGGAAGCTGCTGGCTGGTCCAGAGCTGAAGTGCAGATGCAAGAAAGAGATGTGCGCTCCTTTCCGTGTTACATACATGTAGAAAAGACATGAGTTTTCACAGCTGCTTTTCACACTTGTACCTTTCTGTTTGATTTTGCCTTTCTTTGCGCTGGGTTAGGGGTAGCACTGTTTATAGGAACCTACAATGCCCATCTGATGATGAAAATAACCCTGTAAAAAGGAGCTTGTGATGGGCTCTGTTTAACTCTTGCATGACCTCTGACTCATATCAGCTCATTTTGGTGATAAAATCATTGTTCACACACGAGTCAGGTGCAGCACACAGAGCTCAGGGTTTCTTTTCCTGTAATAGACATCAAGTATTTAACCAAAAGAACACATTCTAAGCTTTGTAGGACAATTTCTCTGTGCAGGAAATGTGTCAGAATAATCCAGACAATGTAGAAAGTCATAGAACAGTCACCTACATGTTGAACGAAGCTCTCCTTTTTAACACTGTGATTTTTTAGCTTCAATGGGGTACCTGCGTTTCAGTTTTTGCTAAGCTGAGCTGGCTTTGACAGCACAAATTAACGTTGAATCATTTATCTTCATGGAGCTGCTGCTCGATATGATTTTGTATCACCAATAGAAACTGACCAATGGTATCAGTGTTTTCCAGCAGGAACCTCTGGACAAGGACTGCTTGGAGTGAGAACACAGCGCTGTTTGAATAATGTTCATGCTTTTCCCAAAAAAAACCCAGCATACACCTTTTATTGTATGGTACCTTAGAAATGATGCCTATAACATGCAGAGTCATACAAAATATTAAAAAGGCACTTTTCAAAGTGACTCCCATACATTAAACAGTTTTATGTACAGAAATAAGGATTATAAAAGTTACCTATCCTATCCTCAGGTAAACTTGCATATGTAGGTAGACTAAACTATGTGCCTGAATTTACCCAAAACCAATGCTGCTGTGGAGATTGCCTATCACGTATAATCACTCAACAAATGGTAACTCCAATGCCCATTAGAACATAACATAAGAATAGCCTCACTGGGCCAGACCAATGGTCCATCAAGCCATTCTCATGGTGGCCAATCCAGGTCCCTAGTACCTGGACAAAACCCAAGGAGTAGCAATATTGCATGCTACCGATCCATGTCTTTCTCAATAACAGACTATGGACTTTCCTCCAGGAAATTGTCCAAACCTTTCTTAAAACTAGCTACGCTATCCACTCTTACCACAACCTCTGGCAATGCGTTCCAGAGCTTAACTATTCTCTGAGTAAAAAAAAAATTCCTCCTATTGGTTTTAAAAGTATTTCCATGTAACTTCATCGTGTGTGTCCCTAGTCTTTGTAATTTTTGACGGAGTGAAAAATTGATCCACTTGTACCTACTCCACTCAGGATTTTGTAGACTTCAATCATATCTCCCCTCAGCTGTCTTTTTTCCAAGCTGAAGAGCCTTAACCTATTTAGGCTTTCCTCATATGAGAGGAGTTCCATCCCCTTTATCTTCTTGGGTGCTCTTCTTTGAACTAGGAGAGTTTGAGGCAGGTTACAATTAAGGAGGATATGTTATGTAGTAGGTAGATACAATGTGGATTCGGGAATGGTATCAGTAAGGGGTTTGAACCAAAAGAAGTACGAAAAGACACTGGAAGATCTGAATGTGTATACACTGGAGGACAGGAGGGACAGGGGAGATAATGATACAGATGTTTAAATACTTGAAAGGTATTAATATAGAACCAAATCTTTTCCAGAGAGGGGAAAATGGTAAAATTAGAGGGCATAAATTGAGGTTGCAGGGAGGAAGACTTAGGAGTAATGTTAGGAAACTCTTTCTCATAGAGAGGGTGGCTGATGCCTGGAGTGCCCTCCCGAGGGAGGTGGTGGAGAGGAAAACAGTGACGGAATTAAAAAAACAGTTGAGATAAACACAGAAGATCTCTAATTAGAAAATGAATGGTAAAAATTGAAGAACTAAGGATGGTACTGGACAGACTTGCATGGTCTATGTCCCGTATATGTTGATTTGGTGTATGATGGGCTGGAGAGGGCATCAATGGGAACTCCACTAACTTGGAACATGAGGATGCTATTGGCCAGATTTTACGGTAGGTATCCTGCAAACAAAGGGATGGTTGGATAGGCTAGCCACTAGAGTGAGCTTGGATGTCAACTTCAGCAGTTGGAACCTAGGACAATACCAAACGTTACAGTCTATGGCCCAGAAATATCAAAGAAGAGACACGTTAATTTAATCATGTATTTTTAATGAGTATAACTAATGGACAGGCTGGATGGACTGTTCAGGTTTTTATCTGCTGTCATTTACTATGTACTATGTTACATATTATAAATTTACAGTGTTGGATCAGAAAAAGGTAGATTAGTTACATAATAGGTAGGTACAATGTGAAATCGGGGATGAATTCATATGTTACATAGTAGCAATTTATAGATAGAAGAATAGTTGTTAGTAACGAATGGTTCATATATTATAACTTGGGTTTCTGAATATTACATGGGTGTTGGCATGAACCTACAGTGAAGTTTGGGTAAAACTGAGTTCTTTGATATAGTTTCTTGTTTTCAGGCTTACCGGGATATAAATAAACTGTTTTTAAAAGAGTTATGAGTAATCACAGGTCAAAAACCTCCATGACAATAAAATGTATGAAAACTTTGCTCTGATTATTAATATTGCAACTGCAAAAAAAAAAAAAATAGTACAGAGCAGGGTAAAAACATCACTTATCTGTGAAAGTGGCCTTTTCTACGAATGTTGAGTGATTATAAGTGAAAGGCTGACTCCACAGCAGCACTGGTTTTGTGTGACACAACTGTATTTTTTTTTGTGGAGCATATTTTCCTGTTGTTTTTTTTTTTGTTTTTGTAGTATTAAAAGTCCTAAATGTACCCACACATTGAGATGGTGTTCTTGGAGGTACTGGGGTTGGGGTAGCCTAGACATACTGTACGTGTGAAGTTTTGTAAATCTAGGTTTCACTGGAAAAATTAAAATTGATGGGGGCAGGTCCATGCACAATCCTTTTCCTCATTTAGGATCTACTGAGCGACGCTTGTGGCCTGTTCTGGCCACTGTCAGAGACAGTGGACCTTAGTTTGATCCAGCATGGGTTTTTTTTTCTTAGCAATCAGTTCTGAAAGGGAGCTTTTTCCTTTTGAAAACTGATGTTCAGTCTGGGTAAAAATTATCCAAAGATTTTAAATAAAGCTGCATTAAAAATAAAAAAAATTGTCCTTTAAAAGTACATTAAACTAGGAAGTTCATAGTGTATTGGGAAGAAAGAGAGTTTCCAAATAATCCGGTACCTACAAGGAGATTTTTGGCACAGACAGGGCAGATGCTGGACAAAATGGAGTCCCAGGCAGGTAAGGGGGTTGTTATCAGCATTCCCTTTCTCTTTTGGGCTCATGTGTTCACAGACTCATAAGTTTAATCAATGCATTTTTTCTAGCAAAAATAGTAGCAGTACTCAAATATCAGGCTATTCTTCAAGGATAGGATCACTGAAGGATCCACCCTATAGTAACCAGCCAAAGGATCAATGGAAAGGCAGCACTGACTGTACAGAACCTGAGTTCTTTTATTAATACTTGGGGACCATAGGTCATTTTTATCAAGCAAAGGAAAAGAAGCCAGTACTCAGCACTCCTGAGTACCCCCTCAACCCTGGGTAAAATCAATAGGGAAGCCTATGCATCATTGGTTGTTCCAGTCAGTGCATTGTGAAGGTAGGAGGCGCCTGGGGCAATGGTGCACCCCCCCTCCATGCCCTCCTCTTCACCCCCTCTGTTCCTTCTGTGCCCATCCCCCTGTGCCACATTCAGTTCCTCCCTTCCCATAACTCTTTAAATCTTCATCAGTGCAAGCTTCTCCGGCCTGCTGCTTGCGCTTGCATTGGCTTTCCCTCTGATATCACTTCCTGTCCCCGTGACCCAGAAGTGATTTTAGAGGGAACCAGGCTGGCACAAGCATCAGGCTGGAGTAATTGCTCATGCTGGTAAAGATTTTAAAGAGGTACGGGGGGCAGGGAAGGGAGAGCGTGGCATGGGGTGACGGAGAGGTGCTGGAGCCCCCATCAAGATGGCACCTAGGGCAGTCTTCCCCCTGTCCCCCCTTATTACGCCACTGGTTCCAGTTATCCTGCCCTTTGAAATAGTTCTGGCTACATATTCCACAGTGCACCAGAATGGAAGTTTAAAAATGAGGTGCTGCATTTAAGAAATATAAAGAGCAAGGATCATTTCCTCCTTGGTATGTGGAACTTTTGAGAAAGACCAGTGAGCTATGGAGAAAAAATTATATAGTGGCGGGCTCGTGCATTTTGACAAAAGGGCACGCTGCACGTGGTACTGCAGGGTTTACTGTTTTTATTATTGGTTCCCTCTATTGGAACCCAAGCACAGTACCAGGTAGAGCTTTGGATTCTTGCCCAGAAATAGCTAAGAAGGAGAAATTTTAAAAATTTAAATTGAATCAGGTTGGGCAGATTGGATGTACCATTCGGGTCTTTATCTGCCATCATCTACTATGTTATTATTGAATTTCTGCTAACAATAAAAATCAGAACTATATTTCATTATAAAAAAAGTGTATAGAAGAATCAAAAATAACATATATATTTTAAAAGAATAGCAAATATAATTTAACTAGTTAGCAACTGTGTAACTAAAGCATCTTCTCCAGAAAGATATTCGCAAACAAGATTGAATACCTCCTTTGTTTATTTCTCATTCAGTTTTTCACTAATCTACAGTGAGCTTCACAAGAACCAGCACAGCGTTGCCATGTCTGCTTCTTGGACAGAAAAACAGAGGCAGTCTCATTACTTTTTAATCAGCCCTCATATATATTCTATGAGTGTCGAACAACTAGCGCTCTGGTCCATGGTAGAAACCTCTACCGTGTCTTAGTAAAAGGGGGCGGGGGTAGGGTAAATTAAGTGGCCATATCAGACCTCAAATAATTCAGTCCTATCTTTATGTGGTGTCACTTAGGCAGTAAATTCTGAATATTGCATTTAAGTGATGTCGCATAAACCTGGATATTCAATGCCGGTACCCAGCATTGAATATCTGGGGATAATGCCAGTAGCAGTTAAAGGATCACTCACCACTATTACCTGAGTATCTGCCCCATAAATTATAGTCTTGGAATTATTTTTTGCTTCAAAACCATCAGAATACTTCCAAATTTGGAGATGGTGATTTTGCAGACATCCAAAAATTAAAACATCAAGAGGCTGCTACAAAATTGTGCAGATAGAGGATCACAGCAAAGATTCTCCTCTGATGCTGTTCAGACAAATGGAAGTTTGTGCATTGAGAGGTTAAGTCTTTGCATAGATTGTTTTTGTGAACTGCTGTTAAAGGGCTTCCTCCTTACCCTAGTCTACTCCTTTTTCCCAAGCACAAGGTGAGTGAGAGTGGTGGATTATCTCTGGAGTTTAAGGGCCCTTACTGGGAGGCAGTAGTGGACAGATTTGTAAATTCCTTACAGAATATTCTGTTTCCAAAGGATGCAGTGCACAGGAATGTTGGAAAACAGGATTTATAAGCATCTAAAATGAATAAACCTCAGGGGTGAGAACTTAAAGGGGTCAGATGTATGCAGAAAGTCCTATGTGGGGTTTCCTGGCTATGCTGTTTGTTTTGGTCATTCCAATACATCAGTGCTCTGGAATGCATTAGGACTTTGGCTCTATATTCATGACTAGGGTTAGCAACTGATTTCATATTTGCCTGACAGTGTGTTCATTCTGTCCTTAGTTTATCCCATTGCTTTCAGGGACTTTCTACAGCACAAAGCTACCACCTTACCTCATTTCAGGATGAAAATTTTGGGCTAGTTCTCAACTTGTAACCGAACTCAAAAATTATTATTATTTTTTTTGGGGGGAAGGGGAGAGACACATGTCATTCACCCATCAATTAGTGGCAGGAGCTTTTCTTCCCTAATATGCAGCCAACACTCTGAAACCCTGCAAGCCACATGTCCCACCTTGCAAGGTCATGAATGGCACATACCACTTGAAAGGTCCCAGTGGACTTGCAGTGCCGGCTGCATAAACGGGGAATAAACAGGCTCTGGAATGCTTCAGCTGATGTGGCTTCAAATCCCCTGTCAGTGCACTGAAGTTGGAGGGGAGGGGGGGGGGGAACTGGTGTAAGCATTTGCACCTACAATTAGGCATGCAAATGTCGATTTATGTAGGGTTACCATATGGCTCCAGAAAAAAAGAGGACAGATTGAGATATCCAGGTTTAAATTCCATTAAATGTAATGGAAATAAGAAGGATGGATAGAGACATCTGGGGTTTACTTCCATTGCTTTCAAAGGAAGTAAAACCTGGATGTCTCAAACTGTCCTTTTTCCGGAGCCATATGGGTAACCTTATATTTATGCTAGTATTCCATAATGGCATGCTAGTGCCCAGATGCCATTTTAGCATGGTGCTCAGTGTATGCAATTAGTGCACCTAAAAGGAGGCACCCAGTTGTCCCTCCTCACCACCAGTGACCAGATTTAGGACCTGTAATTACAGGGTTCTAGAAGAAACCCTAGTACAGGGGTGGGCAACTCCAGTCGGGTTTTCAGGATTTCCCCATGAATATGCATTGAAAGCAGTGAATACAAATAGATCTCATGCATATTCACTGGAGTAATCCTGAAAACCCAACTAGATTCTGCCCCTCGAGAACCGGAGTTGCCCATCCCTGCCCTAGTGCATGATGCCCAGCTCAGGACCATTGCTATAATGACCAGATGAGAGCAGAAGCTAGGTCAGGGGTGGGCAACTCCGGACCTCGAGGGATGGAATCCAGTCAGATTTTCAGGATTTCCCCAATGAATATGCATGAGATCTATTTGCATACACTGCTTTCAATACATATTCATTGGGGAAATCCTGAAAACCCAACTGGATTCTGGCCCTCGAGGACCAGAGTTGCCACCTCTGAGCTAGGTGAAACCATCTCCAGGTAATTGCAAATGAAGACTCAAGAGTAAGACTCATAGTACCAAGATCCCAACTCCAGTTCTGACAGAAAAGGAGGAAACAGCTGCATTAAAAAAGAAACAATTACAAATATCTGCAGGTTAAAGAGGAGAATAGGAGATAATATTGACGTAACAACATTGCTACATTTAAACATAAAGTGCTTAGGTGGCAGGTGAAATTCTGTCTCCATAGGTTATTTCATTTAATGCCAGACATTGGAACGATTAAATACTGATGTGTTTCTAGGAGACAATACGCATCTTTGAGTACAAGTAGTGGTCTACCCACCCCTCCAAAGAAGGAATCCTGTGGGGTTGACCCAGCCTGATTTATGACAACCACAGAAACTAGAGAGTGGCTTTTCATGTTGAAAAGTCATCAATATAAGTAACAGACAAGGCCATATTACCATCTCATTAGCATGCTCCACCTGTCATTATGAACTCTCCCCTCCCAGGGCAGAATTGTAATAAGTACTTTCTAGTTGTTTGTAGGTGGCACATGATTACAGCTTTCATCCTTGAGGCTTTCTTGACAATTTAATGACACCTCCTTCAGCACTGTTCTTGACTCCGCTGCTCTGAAATGGGTTCTCCTGCCTATCACTCTCAGGTGGAACCTGGTTATGTGAATTATGTTTCTGTTAGAAATAATTTTTCTTTTACAGAAGATGCTTGTGGGCTTGGAATAAATCTATTTACTCTTTGCTATATATGGATTTGCAGTACTGCTCCAGCTCTCTGTGAAGGTGATAGCACAGGTCCTAAGGTAATTGGCTGGGAATCAGCAGATACCAGCTGGGTCAATGCCAGCAGGCTGCTAGTGGGACCAGATATCATCCAGTAAGGACATGGGGATACAGACAGTCACATTATTGGGCCACGACATTACTACTGGGGAGTATGTGGTGCAGTGGTTAGAGCCACAGCCTCAGCATCCTGAAGTTGTGGGTTCAAATCCCACACTGCTCCATGTGACCCTGGGCAAGTCACTTAATCCCCCATTGCCCCAGGTACATTAGATAGAGTGTGAGCCTGCCAGGGCAGATAGGGAAAAATGCTTGAGTACCTGAAGGTAAACTACTTAGACCAGTGTTTTTCAACCTTTTTACACCTATGGACCGGCAGAAATAAAAGAATTATTCTGTGGACCGGCATCGGTCTGTGGACCTGCGGTTGAAGAACACTGGGCTAAGTAGTGGGCCAGACCCCGCCCATCTCTACCCAATCTCCACCCCAAACCCCGCCCCCATAATAGTACTAATTGCACCTTGCACGTTCCTTGCCTCATTGCGACGTCAGATAGAAGGCTTCTGGTTCAGGCGCAGGATGCCTGTAGGAGCCACTGCCCGTGGCTTTGTGCACTGAATCAGTTAGGAAGAGGGAGCTGGCTCAAAGATAACGCTGCATCGACCGCACCATGGACTGGCGGTTGAAGAACACTGTTTTGGGCCTGATGCACGTGCTGGCCCTGTGGACCGGCAGGAAATTTCTGTGGACCGGTACTGGTCCATGGACCGGTGGTTGAAGAACACTGACTTAGATATAAGTGGTATATAAATGCTTAAATAAATAATACTAGTTTTGATAGCAGTTGAGGCCATTTATTACATTTATAAATTGTTTTTCCATATTAATGAAGTTGGAACAATAAATAGCTTACTAAAGTAAATGCTAGAGTTTGATGATAAGATGAAGGGGCAGAGAACTGGGCACTAAATTAAGTATAGGATTTTCATCTTTGATTCTCTGCAAAGCGGTAAAAAAAATACCTCTCAGAAGTGATAAGGTACAAGATTCTACAGACAACTAAGCGTCTATAGCTGGAAGAGATCCTTGCTGTGTAGAACTGAATAACTGGGTAGACTGAAGGCATCAACTGTTTTTCATTTATCCTCAGCCATTGAATTATTTATCAAACTTATAGTCCGCATATCCCAAAACTCTAAGCAGGTAACAATAAACACACAAAGTAAAACAAACACAAAAATACTAATATAACACATAAAACCAAATACTAAGGGGTGCTGAAAAGTTCTCAGCCCAACCAACTTCCTAAATTCTCAGTGTTATTGTGCCATTGTAACTGAAAGGAGTGTTATTTTATTTTGCAAAGTGTCAATTTGCAGAATCGTAATGCTATGTTTGACATTGTTTCAGATCATTCATTGAACCATGTCAATGAAAAGTGTGGAATTTTCAAGTGTGGAACTTTGAGCTGTCATGAAGTTCCTATTCCTGCAGAAGAAAACTCCAAAGGAAATCCATGAATGTATTATACAAACATTAAGTGACAAATGCCCATCATGTTCCACAGTGAAGAAGTGATGTGCAAACTTTCAGCAAGGTCTGGGAGGCCTCAAACTCTGTCAACTCCTTATATTGTTCACCATGTCCATAACCTGATTATGGCAGATTGGCAAATATCAGCTAAAATTGCTGAGATATCCAGGGAATGTGTTGCGTGTATAATCCACAAGCAGCTGGGTATGCAGAAGCTGAAAGCCAAGCGGGCGCCCAAATTCTGACAAGAAACAATGTTGAGTGGACACTTCCAAGTTGATTTTGCAGCATTTTCAGCGAATTGGTGCCAACTGTTTGAAACGACTAGTTACTGTAGATGAAACATAGTTACACCACTATGATCCTGAGATAAAACAACAGTCTATGCAATGGTGGCAAACTGGTTCTCCAAGGCCAAGGAAATTCAAGACCCAAAAGTCAGCAGGAAAAGTCATGACCACAGTGTTTTGGGATTAGGAAGGTGTTGTAATTACTATCTTCTAAGGGGCCAAACAGTTGATGCAGAATACTACTGTAACTTGCTGTGCCAATTAAAAGAGGCATTGAAAGAAAAAGAGGAGGGAAACTGTGGACAGGAGTTCTCTTTTAGCAAGACAATGCACCTGCTCACAAGACTGGTAAAATGATGGATGTTTTGACGCAGTTGGACTTTCAGTGCATAGACCCAGCCACCAGCTCTTGCTCCATCTGACTATTTTCTGTTTCCAAACCTTAAAAAGAGTTTGAAAGGGCAACAATTTTCGAGTGATTTGGAGGTGACTGCAGCAGCGGAGCAGTATTCAGTGACCAGACAGAGTATTTTTTGGAAGGGTACAGAAACTTTAGATATGATATGCTAAATGTGTTCATCTTAGGGGTGAATATGTGGAATAGCTTGTACATTTCATGGCTCCATGCCATTCCCTTCTTGGTTGGGCTGAGAACTTTTCAGCATTTCCCTCGTACAACCTAACAGTATTAAATATTAGGCCCAAGCTCTTCAGCAAAATACCATCTGAAATAAATGTTATCAATTGCTTCCTGAATTGAAAAAGGGACAAAGACTGTTTTAGATGCAAAGAAAGATCATTCTACATGGTTGGACCATCATGCCAGACCTTTTTCCTATAAGCTAAGGCCATTTCTACCGCAGCTATATAAATAACCTTTTTGTATTAATGGCCATACTCTAATATTGACATTAGAACATGGCCATTACAAAAATTTATGACATGAGCACTTACCGCCACCCATTCAAACAGCACACAGTGATGTAGCTGCGTTAGTTGGTTATCAGAGGAATAATAATAATTTATTTTCTTGTATACTGCCCCACCAGTAGTTCTAAGTGGTTTACAACAGCGAAGAAACCAAGACATTTCAGTTAGAAATACAATCTTGAACACACTACATTCTAATACATCAATTAATATGACATAATTAAAATTGGATTTTAAAAATACTCAACTATTGATACAACAGTAACAAAAAACTACTATGATAAAAAGTTTGAAGATAAAAACTGTTAAAAAACACAACCTAATAAGAAAAGGCACCATGGTAACATATACTTTAAAGAAATCAACATTCTTGTTTATCAAATAAATGAGTTTTTAATAGTTTTCTAAATATAGGGTATGAATAAGCTTGGACAATCAACGGACTCATCCAAGAATTCATCTTACCCGCCTGAAATGCCCACTCTCCTCCACCCAAGACATACCTCCTCCTAAAATATATATTTTTAATACATGGTTAACATGCGCAGATTTGGCAGATACTGCAGGATGCAGTATATTATTTTAAGCAGAAAAGCCCCTACATGAACCATTCTTATTCCTATATTGCCTTCCATGGTTTCATAGCCATTTTTTAAGGGGCAAGATGTTGGTTTTCAGAGGCTCTCTGGACTTCCAGAGGCACTATTTCTTTCAGGCACTATAACCTGTTGCACATACTCTCTCTTTTAATGTCAATAATTCATATTATTGAATCTCTGAAGTATTTTTTTTTAACATTGATTCATTGCTCCAACTAATAAGAGATGTATGGAAAGTAATAGGTAATATCCATTCAGTTTTATGAACTGTGCAATGTTTTATAAGCCATGGGCTCACCATAGATTCATAACCTTAGTGTTGATTATATAATGATCAGTCGAGCCTAAACGGCCTCTGTCCATTAGAAACAAGGTTTGTTTTCTTCCTATAGGCCTCACACAATATCATCCCATTTAATGACTGGTTCTTAAATCGAATACTCTGCTTCCAGTGTTGTACCTTGGAGAAAAGCTGAAGTGCTTCATTGTCATTTCTATTAGCCTGATGGTTTGTCTGCCATAAAAAAACAAACGATTCCATTTCACTAATGTTCATTCTGATGGATTATTTGTTTTTAGCCTTCAGACGGGTGTTTACAGTTAAACTTTTATGCAGGAAGAAACCTGAATATGATTTGTATGATGGTAGGTTTACAGAGTTAGACATTACAAAAACGCAAGACAATTTGAGCAGCATTAGGCCAGTGAATTATTTAATCAGTCTCAGACATTATCATTTGCAATTGGGTAATTATAATTTTGCCATCTGTCTTTAAAGATTACAGATAAATGAACTGCACAACCACTTAAGTATTATCGCAATTGCAATCACTCTAATCATGGTACCCACACAATAAGCCACTAAGCCTCTAGGAACATGCTCATTAATGAATGCACAGGCACAGTTACAGGAAATGAGAGCTACACACCCATGTGAACTTCTGATGCTATGGTACTGCAACTGTGTGTCACATTTAGAACTTCTTGGTGTCACTGCAAAATTAGCAAGGCCCATTTTGGGATGGTTTGGGGCTCCTCAAATTCAAGTTCTCTCACAAGTGGGGTCTATCTAATAAACTATAGTTCCTTTCTTTTATCTACCTAATAGATTGTACACCGCCTTGCTCTACTACTGCAGTTACAGGTGGTATAGAAGTCCAGATTAAATAAAATATTCCATCCAGTAGGCCCCAGATACAGACTGCAGGCTGAGTGACTCAAAAATACACAAAGCCCAATTTTAGAAAAGACATATTGATAGGAATTGAAATATCTAACTTGGAACTTTCACAATTTCCCTTGAATTTTACAAAGACTCTGCCAAACACAGAGCCTCTTGTAAAACACAGGTACAGATATGTAGGACTTCAAGTCTATTTCTTCTCAAGTCCCACAGGAGCAGTTTTAAAAACCTGCACTTCATTGGGGAAAAATGTACTATTTATCCCCCACTTGTATATGGAAGCACCTTTTTAAAATGCTGCTCCTGATGTACACATACTCCCTGTCCCTGATCCCCCCTAACATGATCTTCAGTCCCTTATGACACCCTTGAAAATGGATCTACCCTCTTAAAGACACCCCAAACATCCAAACCCCTCAGAGTAGATCCCCTGGAAGACTCCTCCCACCTCTCAGGCTCTTAGCAGCAGTGATGAAGTTATAGGTGGGCCTGGGTGGGCACAGGCCCACCCATTCCTGGCTCAGGCCTACCCTGTCTGGCTCCTCAAAACACTTCCGGGGTGATATCTGGATTCCCTCGTTTCCTCTCTTCCTTCCCTGGATCCATTCATGGCCCAGCAACTCCTTCCCTATCTACCTCACCACATTTGCGAGTGGCAGCAGGAACTCACATTTGCTGCCTATGCTGGTCTCTGCAGGCCTCCTTCTGCCATGTCCTGCTCTTTCCGACATCACTTCCTCTTTCCTCTGGCAGAACATGGCAGAGAAAAGCCTGCAGAGACCAGTGCAAGAAGCTCACCCACCCACACAAAATAACCGCTCTGGCTAAGCTACTGCTTAGTAAGGTCTCAGGTAGTCCACTTAGAACAGTAGCGATTCTCAGTCACTCCTGGTCATGCTGGTTCCAGGTTCACAATGGCACCCTTAAGATTACTACTACTACTACTATTTATCATTTCTATAGTACTGAAAGGCATGCACAGCACTGTAAATTTAACATGTAATAGACAGTCCCTGCTCAGAAGAGCTTACAACCTAATTTGGACAGACAGGACATATAGGGGTTGGGGAGTTTCTTTCAGACAGAATGATAGGATGGACATAGTTATCATATGGGAGTGTGAGTTAGGAGTTGAAAGCAACCTTGAAAATATGGGCCATTAGCTTGGATTTGAATACTGGTAGAGAGGGAGCTTTACCATTATCATTAGAGGTTGCAAATGCCTTTTTGGATGAGGAGTTGGGGAACAGAGGGAACCATGGGGGGGGGGGGGGGGGAGAGAGAAAGGTTATGCAAGGGGTAGGGGAGACCAGGAAAATTTCTGGATCTAGAGAGGACAGAGAGAGAGAGAGACCCTGGAGTGGGAGTTCATGAGAAAGGGGGAAGAAGGGAAAGTAACATGGGGATAGGGATATATTGAACATGGAGGAACAGGAACACAGAGGGAGATAATGGAGAGGAGAGACAGGGGAATGACTGTGGGATATGGTGAAAGTAAAAAATTAAATAGGAGATAGTGGAAAGCAGATGATAGATGGGATTAGTGAAGGGGAGGATGGGTGGGTAAGGGGGGGAAGGAGCAGAAGAGAGATGGAGCTAGGGGATGTGGGTGGAGGGGAGGGGAATGGAATGGAGAAGGTTTATGAGGCTAGGGATGTGGGTGGAGGGGAAGGGAAGGGAACAAAGCAAAGCAGGTTGATGGGTTCTAGGGGTGTTTGTGGAGGGGAGAGAAAGGGAATAGATGCAGAAGGTTGATGGGGTTAAGGGTGGGTGGGAGACAGATAAGAAGATGGATGAGGCTAGGAGGTGGTGGGTTGGGGCTGGTCAGGGGAAGGAGAATAAAGCAGAAGATTACTAAGGTGAGGGGATGATTCTGAAGATGGAAATGAATAGGTTATGGGGTGGGTGGGTGAACAGGGAAACAGAGCATAAGATGACTGGGCTTGGTGATTGAATGGGAGAGTGCTTGAGGGCAGAGCAGATAATTATGGATAGGAGAAATTAAGTGGGAATTTTGAAGGGATAGTGAATACTTCGCAGTTTTAGGTATGAGTGGAAGTATATTGATGGGTTGGGAGAAAGGGAGGGTGGAAGTATATTGATGGGTTGGGAGAAAGGGAAAGGGGATGAGACTTGATTTACTGCCTTTCTATGTGTACAATCAAAGTGGTTATTTTGTACCTGGAGAAATGGAGGGTTAAGTAATGGGATTCTGGGCAAGTTACTTAACCCTCCATTGCAGCTACAGAGAGAATCAAACCCAATTTCCCAGGTTCTCAGCTTGTTGCACTAACCACTAGGGATAAGAGAAGAGGGCAAGAAAGGGGGGGATGATGACAGGATAGATTGAGACATAATGTCAATGACCTGGAAGACTGGAGAGAGGATGATAAACATTGAAAAGGAATGGAGGTACTGGAGATGAGAGGAAAGGGATGGGTCTTTGAAGGGGTTGAATGAGGGTAGAAATGGGGTTAAAAAGATGGTGAAAGAGAGGCAATAGGACATTGGGTATAAGGTAAGAGATATAAGAATGGCCTTGGAGGCAAAAGGAGGAAGGAGAGACAGGGATTGAGCAGGATGATGAGATGCAGTGTAGAGTGGATGAGGGCTAATAGGGTAAGTATAGAGGATGGGAATCGGGGCCTAAGGAAGTGGATGAAAGCTGGGGAGAGGGAAGCACATGGGGGCTATTGGTGTGCTGGAGGGGGAATGAGATAGATGCAAAATGAAATCAAGTCTAAGGACTAGAGGATAAGAGAAAGAGATATATACAAAGAAGAAAAAAGTAAAAAACAAAACAAATATAAAATGAAAGATCAGTATCAGAGAAATGTAGAGAAGGGAAGGAAGAAAAGAGGCAAGAGATTAAATGCAAAAACTAACCTGGAAAAGAATTTTTAAAAAGACTGACATGTGGAAAGTGAAAGAGAAACTGGGACCAGCCTGATAAGAAAAATAAAATGCTCAGACATTAAAAATAGAAAAGAAAAATATATTTTTATTTAATACTTTCTATTTCACAATTACCTTGCGGTTCAATTACCTTGCAGTGTACATAAAGCAAAAATTGAACATCATTAGTGAAGTACATCAAAATACATTACATTTTGTGTGGTTCATTACAAATATTTAGAAAATGAATAAGTTTTCAATAATCTCCTGAAATTCATATAAGTAGCAGATATTCTACCCATTGGCACAGCTTGATAAGATAGTTGCTAACTTATAAATCATGTTTGGGCACAGTCTTTAACAGAAGGAAAAATTTAAAAAAAGAAAAATTATGCATAGGATAAACTCAGGAAATAAATGGAAAATGATTAACCAAATAAATGGACATCAAACTGTGTAAAGTTTTATAAAAGAAACAACCAAGCTTAAATAGAACTCTGCCCTCCAGTGGGAGCAAATGTAGTTTCTGATAAAATGGGGTCACTTGCTCAAATTTTTTTTCAAGGTATTTTCTGAGCAATGCACAATTTATGAAAAGGAGTTCACTGTCCTGCTAAATAAATATTACAGTAACCTAAAAGATTTAGCACTAGGGATTGCACAAGTAACTGGAATGGTGCAGTATCAAAATAAGACCTAATAGACCTAAGTTTCCATAGCATAAAAATGTCTTGTGTACATCATGACCAGCTTGCAAGATCATTGACAAACTTTTATCAGTTTGCACTCCAAGAATTCTAATGAAGAAACTATAGGATAAGTATTTTTGCCCACGATTAAGCTTTCCTTGTCATACTTAGTCAAAGCTGCTAAAAAGAATTGACCCTCCCCCCCCCCTCCTGTCTTTTACAAAGCTGTAGTAGCTGTTGCTGCTGTGGTAATCGCTCTGACACCCATAGGGATTTAATAGGTGTCGGAATATTTACCGCATGGCAGCTGCTACCGCGGCTATGTAAAAGGAGGGGGGGGGGGGGAGAGTTAGGAATTTCTTTATTCATGAAAAGAGGTTATTGTGTATGACTTTGTAAGTCATCATTTAAGCCTGTTTTAGATGCCAGATTGTTTTAATACAGACTAAATAAAATGATCAAGTTTTACTTTATTGATTTATTGATCTATGTCAGATCTTGCTGAAATAATGGACTAGGTACACTCCCTGCCTGCAATATAGCATACAGTAGTAGACATTGACATCTTGATCCCTAATGCTTGTGCTACCCTCTAGTGGACTTTTTAGGGGTAATTCTATAAAGCATTTTCAACCTGTGATTTACTACTGAAAGCCCTCATATATTTATTTATTATTTGGATTTGGTTTGCATCTTTAGTTGTAGCTCAAGGTGAGTTACATTCAGGTATGTTAGGCATCTCTGAAGGGCTCATAATCTAAGTTTGTACTGGAGGCAATGGAGGATTAAGTTACTTGCAGAAGGCTATAAGGGGACACAGAGAGGGAGAAATGTTGTATGTGGCAGTAGAGGGAGTTGGAGAGATGCACCCTGGATCCCCCTCTCTCTCTCATTCCCCACTCCCTTTGAGCAAGGGAGGGAATGATAGAGAGAGAAATGGTAGACAATGAGAGAGAGGGAGACGTTGCACTTGGGGGTGGGGGGTTGGAAAGGGGAAAAAGGCTGTGCTTTGTGTAGTCTAACTTTGTGGATACCATTATGTATTGTTAATAAGATCATATTGTGTGTATATGAAAAATGAATGGAAGAAATGGCATTTACAATTAGTACTATTAAATTGTGTCTGGGGTTTGGGGCGGAGCTTGGGCAGGTCTGGGGCAGAGCTTTTGGGTCCCCCAATCAAAAAGGCATTCCACTGCCTATGGTATGGCTGAATATGCACATATAAGTATATGCTTTGATAAGAAGATGCATACTTGTACACTTACTTTGCATATGCATTCATAGGTGGAATGGAATGATTCATTGTGCCCCCCCCCCCTAGCAGTAGTCTTTTGGTACATGACTCAGCATCACTCCTGGCCAAGGAACTCCAGATTACTAGGTATGAGCTGGTAGACCCCTGAGGTTGGGGGGGGGGGGGGTGATTGGGGGATAGGTTCAAATCTGGGGAGGGTACGGGTGCTGCTTAGGGGGGTGGGAGAACAGCAAGCAACTGGGCATCACTACTGCCCAAGGACCCCATAGTCCTTCAGGTATGAATCAGTAGGCTCCTGGGGTTTGGAGGCCTTTTTTTGGGGGGAGGGAGGGAAGACGACATAGCATCATGGCAGAAATGATCTGATACTATCAGGTTGTACTTTGAGGCCCAATGCTCCTGAGGAGGTAAAATAACCCCAGCAAAAAAGCTGGAGTTATTTATCCAGCTATAACATGACTTGTGTTCACCACAAGTTGTGTTATAGAATTTACATACTAATGGCTTGCTTTACATTCATCTGCATGTTTTGATATCATTACTATATAGTTAATGGTGATCTAGATATCAGTGCATTACATTAATTTAAGTTGTGTTGGGTACCTTTTAATATGTGTTAAAGGGCAAATAACATGAATTAGAGTACTAACATAGCTTGATAACTTCCTTCCTAAGATGGGTATATAAGCACAGTTTTGTTTCTTATAGTATTTTTACTGATCTTTTCTTTCAGCAATTTAAGATAATTTTATAACCAGATGCTTAGTTCAAAGTGGTAAAATTGCAACTATTTCAAGCCTATTTAATTTATAAACTAATGTAAGTTTCAATAACATGTCTTCATTTAGAGCACATTTACTTGGTATACCAGTTCAATTGCTGGTGTAAATGACTGCCATGCCTACTTTTTACAAGTCTATAATCCATGCACAATCCACTCATGTGCACATCCAAACATGGGAGATAACACAGGAGCAGTAAAGGATACCGTAAATGAAACTGTAAGGACAGCCAAGAGTAGAAGGTCCAAAAGGTAACACGAAGGGAACTTAGATGTATGTATACAAATGCTAGAAGTCTAGGAAACAAAATGGGAGAGAACTAGAGACGATAGCAAGACATGAGAACATGGATATCATTGGCATAACAGAAACATGGTGGAATGAAGAAACAAATGGGACACAGTACTACAGGGATACAAACTATATAGAAGAGATCGAGAAGGGCAGAAAGGTGGAGGTATTGCCCTATATGTTAAGGAAGAAATAGATTCTGTTGGAATGAGTACAACAGACAGGAAAGAGAAGCTGGAGTCCCTCTGGATCAAAATTCCTGGTCGCAATGGCGCAGATATAAAAATTGGCCTTTACTATCGTCCCCCAGGACAGGCGGAAGTCACTGACTCAGAAATGATGGAGGAAATCAAACAATGTATGCAAGACAGGCAATGTAGTTATATTGGGAGACTTCAATTTCCCAGGAATAGACTGGAAACTAGGAGCCTCCAACTGCGGCAAGGAGGCCAAGTTCCTGGAGGTGCTAGGGGATTGCTTCCTGGAGCAAATGGTAAAAGAGCCGACAAGAGGCGACGCCACCTTGGACTTGGTCCTAAATGGTCTCACTGGACCGATAACAGAAGTAGAAGTCATGGTTCCACTGGGAACGAGTGATCACAATGTAATCAACTTTAAACTTGACATCGGGAAAGGGAAACATGTCAAACCTTAACCACCACCTTAAACTTTAAAAAGGGTAAATACGATTGCATGAGAGCCATGGTAACAAAACGACTCGAGAAGATGGTGGACAAACTTGAAACAGTAGATCAGGCATGGTGCCTATTGAAAAATACTATTGCAGAAGCACAAGATCTCTACATTCCGAGGATTTCCAAAGATCGGAGAACTAAAGGCAAAAGAGAACCGGCATGGCTTACCATACAGGTGAAGGAAGCCATAAAGGTAAAGAAGGACTCTTTCAAAAAATGGAAAATGCACGAAGACAACCGAAGCCTGGAACAAACATAAAGATGAACAGAAGAAATGTCACAAGGCGGTGAGGGAAGCAAAACAGGACTATGAGGAAAAAATAGCCCGGGAGGCCAAAAACTTCAAGCCCTTCTTTAGATACGTTGAAAGGGAAAAAACCTGCAAAGAGGCAGTGGGACCCCTGGACGACAAGGGAAGAAAATGGGTACATCAAGGAAGATAAACAAATCGCAGACAAACTAAATTCCTTCTTTGCGTCCGTTTTTACGAAGGAGGACACCTCAACAATACCTGAAGCGGAAGAAAGTGTTTGCAGGAGAAATAGAAGACAGCCTCACCACAGTTGAAGTGGACTTAGCCCAGATTATACTATCAGATCGACAAACTTAAAAGTGACAAATCACCTGGGACCGGATGAAATTCACCCGAGAGTCTTGAAGGAATTGAAGATTGAAATTGGAGAGTTATTGCAAAAACTTGCAAACCTGTCAATCAGAAATGGTCAGATACCAGACGACTGGAGGAAAGCGAACGTCACGCCAATTTTCAAAAAAGGATCGAGAGGAGAACCGGGCAACTATAGACCTGTGAGTCTTACGTCTGTCCCCGGCAAGATGATTGAATCACTGATCAAGGATAGCATAGTTCAGCACTTGGACACACACGACTTGATGAAACCCAGTCAACATGGATTCAGGAAAGGGAAATCGTGTCTGACGAATTTACTCCAATTCTTTGAGGACCGTGAACGAGCAAATTGATAGTGGAAAGCCGGTGGACATAATATACTTGGACTTCCAGAAAGCATTTGACAAAGTTCCACACGAAAGACTTCTCAGGAAGCTACAAAGCCATGGCATAGAGGGAGATATACAAGATGGATAGGCAAATGGCTGGAAAACCGAAAGCAGAGAGTGGGCATAAATGGGAAGTTCTCCGACTGGGATGAGAGTGACTAGTGGTGTGCCCCAGGGCTCGGTTACTTGGGCCGATCCTTTTTTAATATTTATATCAATGACCTGGAAAACGGAACATACAGTGAGATCATCAAGTTTGCAGACGACACAAAACTCTGCCGGGCAATCAGATCGCAGGAGGACAGTGAGGAACTCCAGAGCGATTTGTGTCGGTTAGAAAAATGGGCGGAGAAATGGCAGATGAAGTTCAACGTGGAGAAATGCAAGGTAATGCATTTAGGCAGTAAAAATAAGGAATACGAGTACAGAATGTCAGGTGCAACTCTGGGGAAAAGTGAACAAGAAAGAGATCTGGGTTGTACTGATAGATAGGACCCTGAAGCCGTCGGCACAATGCGTGGCAGCGGCAAATAAGGCAAATAGAATGTTGGGCATGATAAAGAAAGGAATCTCGAGTAGATCGGAGAAAGTTATAATGCCGCTTTATAGGGCAATGGTCAGACCCCACTTGGAATACTGCGTCCAACATTGGTCTCCCCTACCTAATGAAGGATATAAAACTGCTGGAGAGGGTGCAGAGACTGAGCATACTAAACTAGTGAAGGGTATGGAGAAACTGGAATATGAGGATCGACTTAAAACACTGGGATTGTTCTCCCTTGAGAAAAGGAGACTGCGTGGGGATATGATCGAGACCTTCAAAATACTGAAAGGAATTGACAAAATAGAGCAGAGAAGATTATTTTACAATGTCCAATTTGACACGGACAAGAGGACATGAAATGAAGCTAAGGGGGGGCAAGTTCAGGACTAATGTCAGGAAGTTCTGCTTCACACAGAGAGTGGTTGACATCTGGAATACTCTCCCAGGGAGATTATTGCGGAATCGACAGTCCTAGGTTTCAAAAGCAAACTAGATGCATATTCTCCTTGAGATAGGCATATAAAGATATGGTTGGCTATAAATAAGCCAGGTGAATACCTAGCAGGGCCTCCGCGTGTGCGGATCGCCGGACTTGATGGACCGAAGGTCTGATCCGGAGATGGCGCTTCTTATGTTCTTATGTTTACAGTAAGAATACATACCTTATAAACATGCATATTTTTACACTGGTTAGTATTTTATAAGAGGTCATTTATGCACGTATCTCAATCACGTAAATAATTAAATACCATTTAGAAATGTTATGTGCACCACTTTACACTTACCCACATTAAATCTCATCTCATCATTTGGAGATCCAGTTCTTCCAAGTAGTCCCATTTCGATTGTGATTTAAGAACTTTGAATAATTTTTTATCATCTGCAGATTTGTTCACCTCACTCATTGTTCCCAATAATTTATAAATATCTTAAAAGTGCTGGTCCAATTAAAAATAAAACATACATACAATATGACATTGTAAAACACCTAATTCCCCTCCCCCTACTCATAAAACCATCCAAACACTACCTAGAAGCTAACACAAACAAATGAGTTGCCATCAGTCTGCAAAATTGTTATCTAGGTCGATCTCATCACTCTATATCCCATTGCTCACAGAATAATTTGACAGTTTTGTCAACAATAAGAATGTGGCTCAAGATCATTCACTGAATAGCTTTTTCTTACCTAATATTTGTCTTATGGAATGTGCTCCTGAACAATCTTAAACTGGGGATCCATCTTATTCAAATTTTAAAATGCTTTTTAAACTTAGGGGTCAATATTCAAAATGATTTAAGCAGCCAGAAATGGCCACTTTGGAGTTATCTGATAATTAACAGCATCATAATAATAACATAAAAATCACCATAATGGGACAGACCAAAAGGTCCATCAAGCCCATTATCCTGTTTTCAACAGTAGCCAACTCAGGTCCTAGTTATTGCTACTGAAAATTGGCATTTAGGGCCAGATTCTACATAAAGCACTGGTATTTGCGGACCCCTAAAACATGGCCACTGATCACACAACAGCGCTGTTTGTAGAATCGCAGCTGTGTGAAAGGTAAGTGCTGGAAATATAGGTCAGGGTTTTAAAGGCCTACATTTTTCATCACCTACCTTTCATGAGAATTGCACCCTACAGAGATACTTTATCATGCCTAATGTCACTTCTACTATTGTACAGGCTAATGGCAAGTATTACCGTAATTAAAGTCCAAAAAGTCTT
Organism: Geotrypetes seraphini; assembly: GCF_902459505.1. Lineage (NCBI taxonomy): Eukaryota > Metazoa > Chordata > Amphibia > Gymnophiona > Dermophiidae > Geotrypetes > Geotrypetes seraphini. Next base: position 21,268,416 of record NC_047098.1, read on the forward strand.
GCCATGCAAGGTAAAAATTGTGAAGAACTACTTGATGATAGTAAACACACTGGGGATATCTCAGAACGCTACTCTGATAAATTTATGTCGGTGTAGCAGCACTCCTCACCGACTTCACCCTGTGCGTATTACAGCTTTATATCACACTTATTTAATGTCTATCTTTAATTTATAGTCAAACTCATTATTAATTTAATTTAAACTTTCTTAAAAAATTATCTCTTTTAAACTTTTCAATCTCTGCAAATTATAAATGCACTTAGCTTTTATGCAGTTTTTATTCAACTGTGTATTATACTGCCTCAATCGACGCGTTTCAGATGTTCTTCAGGACGGGGCTAGTACTATCTCTAATGTCTTCCACCATTCCATTCATTTTGCGACCATTAGAGATAGTACTAGCCCCATCCTGAAGAGATCTGAAACGCGTCGATGCTTAAGAAGCATTTCCATTAGTTTACTCACTACTGGAGGTCAGACTAACTGGCCTGTAATTACCAACCTCCTCCTTCCTTTTGCTCTTGTTGCAGAGGGACTACATCCACTCTACTCTGGTCCTCCAGGATCACACTGGACTCTTAAGGCAGCATTAAAAAGATGAGATGAGATAATCAGAGCTGCCAGAACTTTTCTGAGTTCCTTGAGTACCCTTGGAGGTATTTAGCTTAGTTCCTTATAGGCAAGTAAACTACTGTATTGGTTCTAATTAACATCCGTTGGACTGGAGGACGGCTAACGTCATTTCCACTCCACAAGAAAGGCTCAAAGATGGAGACAGCAAACTACAGACCAGTGAGTCTAACATCGATAGTGAGCAAACTAATGGAAACTCTAATCAAACGCCAATTGGATAAGATCCTGGATGAGGTAGAATCTACGGGATCCCCGACAACTTGGATTTACTAAAGGGAGATCATGCCCAATCCAACCTGATCAGCTTCTTTGATTGGGTGACGGGGGAAGCTGGATATTGGGGAGTCCCTGGACATCGTTGTACCTGGACTTTAGCAAAGCATTTCGATAGCGTACCACACCGCAGGTTGCTGAGCAAGATGAGTTCTATAGGACTTAGGTGAGGAAGGATCTATACTTCTACTACAACTAAGTATCTTAATAAAAATGTAGCCCCTCAACTTAACCTGTGTTTTAGATTTTCAGCCCCTTAATGTGATTGAGTTTGACATCCCTGTTCTAGACCCTAATATTGTGGAAATTGCCATCAATAAAGCAAACAAAAAAGGCAACAACAAAAATCAGTAGGTTCTGGAGATGTTTCAGATGGACAAGTTTTTATTATTCCAAAGAAGGAGTACAGCTCAGTGATTTCATACTTCACATAGGTGCCATTTTCTATGGACTTGACATGAATTGTGTTTCGGCCCAACCAACCAACTTCAGGTCTAGAATTGCCAGAAGCTATAGTCACTAAAGTAAACATAATATGATTTCCAAATGATGACAAATATATGCACCACCACAAGGAACTGCAAATATATAACACAATAAAAATAAATAAATACCATAAAAAGGCATCAACAGAATGCTGAATCAGAAAAAGAATTGAAAAATCAAGACATGACTGTTCAATCGAAAGGTTAATGGATCTTACCAGACACTTGTGACCTAAATTGACCATTGTGAAACACAGGATGCACAGCTTGGCACATATTAACACTGGCTTTTATCAATCCATGGCAGTACTTTTTACCACAGGCCAGTGAGGTAATGCACTGACGCTCATAGGAATTGATATGAGCGTTGGAACATTTATCCTCACCATTCCTGTGGTAATAAGCTGTACTGTGGTTTGATTAAAAGGAGCCCTAAGGCCTAGATTCACTAAGCAAACTGATTGTGTACTGATCAGTTTGCAACCCAATTTCTCTCTGACCCGATTCACTAACTGTGTCCCGATCATCCTCTGATCCACGCATGCAAATGAGGGGGAATGGCTTTCAAAAGATGGCAGGCAGCAATTCACTAACAAAAAACCTGCAACACTGACTGGGCTGGCCGATCACAAACAAGCGGACTGCTGAGGACCAGTCGCTCAGGTCCTTTCCGACTGCTCTGCCTTCTGCCGCCCTGCTCTCTGCCCGTAACTCCTGCTCTCAGCCCCAATCTCCTGCCTGCCCCGAACTCCTGCAGCCCCGATCTCCTGCCTATCCCGAACTCCTGCAGCCCCAATCTCCTGCCTGCACCGAACTCCTGCCTGCCCTGCAGTGCAAGCCCATGGTTTTAACCTGCGGACTTAAAGCGAGTTAAAACCATGGGCTTGGGAAGAAAATAAAAAGAAATTTCCTGCTCTGCGGAGCACAGAGAGCCAGATGGCCTGTACATGCTCATCCGATTCAGTCTGTTGGGGGTGTGATCCCGATCGCTCTCATTTGCACGGATCGGATCATTGCCCTTAGTGAATCTAGCCCTAAGTTCTTATGTTTTACTTTAACACATTATAATGAGACTAGGAATCTGATATTGTTGAATTAAAAGTCTGGAATAGAGATTTGTGAATGATATGAGAGGAAGAGATTGTCTGTCATTAGGAAGGGTGCTTTCCTTGCAAACACAGCAGATTAAGAGGTGCCCTGAGGCATTGCCATGTTTTTTCAACACCTTAACACAAAGTATATTTTTAGAAAAATGTTATTTGCTTTGCTCAGCAAACATTTGTGGCTAGCAGGATGCACTTTCTATGAAAAGAGGCAATTTTAAATATACGGACCAGCCTCAAGCAGTGAAAGTACAGTATCAAAAAAAATTTCTAAAAATAACTACAGCTTTGTTGGAATTTCTCTTATGCTACTTATATTTCGCTCACATTAGCAGAACTAACACTTAAAATTAACCCCCTCTTTTATGAAACTGCAATAGCAGTTTCTAGCGTGGGGAGCCATGCTGCTCCTGACGCTCACAGGAACTCAATGAGCGTCAGGAGCAGTGCGGCTCCCCGCACTATAAACTGCTATTGCAGTTTCATAAAAGGAGGCCTAAATCTTGGAAAATTTTGGTTTCATTTTTTTGGGGAAGGGATGCTCTGCATGGTTAAGCTAGGGGTGATTGACTTTAAAAAGCAAACAGGAAGAAAAAAGAAAAAATTGAGCATAATTTGGTTTTACCTGAATACTTTTGATGCATAAATTGGCAAAAGTATTAATTTGACGTTTCTCATTGTGGCTTCCTTGTTTGATATATACAGTATATTTGTTATCCCCCTCCTTTACAAACCACACTAGCGTTTTTAGCGCTGGCCGGGCGGTAACAGTTTAGACACTCTATGACTTATTTATCGGTATTATTTGACTTGTAAAATCTCCTTGTTTTTTATTTGTGTACTTGTTATGCTAAAAGCGTAATAAAAATATTTATAACAGAACACTCATAGGAATTCTATGAGCATCGGAGCTGTTACTGTAGCAACCTGTGCAAAAAACGCTAGTGCAGCTATGTGAAGGAGGGGGTATAGTTTGTTTTAATTTCATGTATTTTTTTGCTTTAGGCTGGGAATAATACCATGATGCCTTCCTCCCTTTGACCATGAAAGTAAAGAGAAGAACAAACCCAATGAGAGAATCCAAATTAAAAAAAAGAAGGGCAAACGTGATGTAAATTCAGGTGAACAATGAATAAACTTTATTATAAGGTCTCTTAAATCTATATTAAAAGATAAATCCTGCTAGTAAAGTCCCAACAAGGACACGAAGGTGTACTAGCGTTTTTAGAACATGCAGCAGATTAGTGCGTGCTAGCCAAAAAACTACCGCTTGCTCAAGAGGACGTGGTGGTGGCTAGCGCGCACTATTCTGCGCATTAAGGCCCTAATGCGCCTTTGTAAAAAGGAGCCCTAAGTTTCAGCAACAAAAGTTGCCATCTTCAGGGGATAGTCAATAAACATCTAGTGGTGTTTGAATCAGTCTAGATGAGTCCTCTTGTTAAAATGCAGTAAATAACTACGTGGTGAATTGTAGAAGATTCGTGCAGTGTTTTGCCGGAACTTTCTAGTAGGATTTATCTTTTAGTACAGACTTATGGAGACCTTATAATAAAGTTTAAACAAAATTGTAAACCTATATTGACATCTCGCTTTTTTCTACTACTACTATTTATTATTTCTATAGCGCTACCAGACACACAATGAAGTACATTAAACATGCAAGAGACGATCCTGCTCAAAAGAGCTTATAATCTAATTATGACAGACACATGGACAAAAAGGGTGAATTAATATATGCTGCTTCATTTAGGGAAATACAAGATAAGAGTGGTGGAGAGGGTGGGAGAACTACAGAGGATATGACAAAACAATTATGGTGTTTTACAAGTTGGTAGGGTTAGGACTTAAATGCTGTTTGCCCATGCTTATTATACCTCAAAGGAAATTCAAAATATATATGCACTCCTGACTAAAACAGAAATACATGTATATTTTGCTACCCAAATCATGCCCTGAACATACCCCCTTAAAATCAATGCATCCTGTGGCATTTAAGTATATACAGCAAATTGTAGCACTGTAAAATTGTAATTTGTATGTGTAAATGAAATGTCACTACTGATACATGCAAATGCCGTGCAGTGTTCTAAAATAATCTCAGTTATCACTGTTAGTGACTTCTGAAGTAATATCTCTGTATGTAAAATGTAGTACTTTTTCCTCCCTTTGAGGACAGAGTCAACCCAGGAATGCAAGAAAATCAAAAACTTCTATAATATTTTGTGTGATCTTACACCCACAAATATGAAAGACAGATTTTAAATAGAATATAAAATCAACACTAAGACATCCAAGTTGGACAAGTCAAATTCTGGTATTAAAAAAGGATCTGCCATATATGTAGCAATGGACATGTATGTGCTGGCTGAGTGCAATGACAGTACTTATTTTGCAACTGTCATCATCTTAAATATCAACAAGGGCAACATGAGCATCATATATGTTTGTGTGTTGGCACTTACATGACTATATATATGAACATACATCTTAGTGCTGACACTTAGATCTGTATCCATGAAAGCACACAAGCGAGCCCGCAAAATCCAGAAAGAACAGACCAGCATAGAATGTCCATATTCTAAATGTTATTCACCACAATCAATTAGTGAATCTACAAGCAAAAGCTAAGTTAACAAGAATGTATGTGAATAGAACTGCCACTGACCAGATAGGTGATAATCTGGATTCACACTTGCTGGTTCTTTATTGTCCCCTGGAACAGCCCTTAAGAGGGCGAAACATGGCCGTGTCAGGCTTGTAAAGAGGTTTTCTGTTTTTTTTAACTTGGTGAATCTGCACTAGTCTACTTAGATGCGTATGCCTTTCAATTTGGATGCCAATACATCTATGTTCACACAGTTAGATACTAAGAGGGGCATTTTTTATAGGATGTCTAAGTCTGAGGTTGGATGTTTTGGCAAGATATCCACAAACCCAGCAGAAAAAAAAGTCCATGTTCAAAACTGCCAGACGTCTATCTTTTATTTTTGAAAATGACCTATGTATAAATTTTGGTCCTTAGGATGTCTATAGAATGTCTATCTTTTTTTGGCCATTTTCAAAAATAAAAATGTCCAAATGAAAAACGCACAAAAGCAACTTTTGTAGACATACCCAACTACCTTGTCTGATGGCGGCAGAGGAATCCCCATCAGCTAAGCCAGTTTTGGGAATTCCTGCTGGCACAGCTGATAGGGATTCCCCCAGCCGGGTTCTGCTGAGCAGCGGAGCCCTACACCTCTCCTCCCTGACATCCCTGGACCCCCTGCATCCTACCACATCCCCCGACATCCCCCTACATTGCTGGACCCCCCTCCTGACATCCCCAGACTCTCCCTGAATCCCCCATCATTGTTAACCCCCCCCTACCCGGTACCTTCTGTTGACAGATCGGCAGGAGGGAAGCTTACACCCTTCTGCCTACAGGGCCGTGTGCTGCGATTGATGAGCCTTCCCCCTCCCAATGCATCTTGGGATACAGTGTGAAAGGCCTAAGGCTCTGATTGGCTTAAAATTGTTTTATAATAGTGTAAAATGGTGTATAATAGTATGATAATGTAAATAAAACAGGGAGTGTGCATTGTGCAGCTGATGTTAAGCTTGTAGCTACAAAAATAATTTGTAGATACAAAAATTCACTCCCTTTTCTCCTTCAAAGATATCTACCAATGCAAATAAAATATAATCATATAGAAACTCTAACAAAATATTCAGGGTAAACGCTTCACGGTGGAAATGATCTTCACACATAATAGCTTGTTTGTGAAGAAGACCACAAGAAAATATATGCTAGGGATGAAGATGTGCACCTCCCTAGAGTGCAGGACAGAAAAAAATGTGCAGATTCAGATTCTCATCCCATCCCAGTTTGTGATCTTAGAAAATTACTTAATTCCTCCCCACCCCCTTCAAACATTGGCTTTGACAAATATAATTTACTCTTTACAGCACTATGCAGAACCAAAGAATTTTTTTTTAAAGAATTTTTATTAATTTTCAAGCTTTGACAATGTATTACAATTAATATAACTTTAACAGATTGCATAAAATACACCATATTAAACACATTATTAAAGAAAACATCCATTTCCCCCCCTTCTCCCAATTATTAATATATTAGGTCATATTATTTATTACAAAGAATTCTAAACTGTGCACATCACAAAAATAGTTTACAGTTCATGCTTCATGAAGAAGTGAATTTGGCAAAGCTACTAATCCTGGAAGAGAGAAGAAAACAAAAAACTGCTTACCAATTCATCCTAGAACAAATGCATTGATAGCTCTTTTCTACGCCCAATAATTGATAACTAATCACTTATTTCTTGCACGGTTGGCTTAATCATTAAGCAGACTAGATAGTTGCCTGGGTTGGGATTAGGGCCAGATTTATGAGTATTGGGGCCCCTAAGCTGTAACATTTAAGAGCCCTCCATCGATCTAAGTAGGAAGTAAATTTTAGGTTTAATAGCATTCCATACTAGTGAAGTGCAAAATGTGATGCCCTAAGCTACAGCTTGTCTAGCCTATATATAAATTGAGTCTTGCCTAGATTGGTAGCTTCTGGTGAGCATCAAAAAGAGGCACAGTCAAAGCAAAACAATAGATTCAGTGAGTCACACTAACTCAAATACAGTGGCGTTCCAAGGAAGGCTGGGAGGGTGTCCACCCTGAGAGCAGCCCATAAGGGGGTGCTCCGAGGGTTGGCGTCATGGTTCCCCGCAGCGGCAGCCCTCACAACTCACTGTTCTGCTGGCATTGGGCCTTCCCCTCTTCTTTGTCCTGCCTTCGCGGAAACAGAAGTAGGTGGGACCCAGCAGAGAGGAAGGCCCAAAGCCAGCAAGAGCAGCGAATTGTGAAGGCTACGCTGCCTACGGTGGCAGGAGGGAGGTGACAAAGACAGAGAGGGAAGGAGAGAGGAAGGGGAGGAGGAGAGAAATGCTGCACCTGATTAGGGAGAAGGAAGGAGAAGGAAGACCAGAGAAGAAAGGAGGGATGCCAAACCATGGGGAAGGGAGGGAGGGAGGGAATGGAAGGAAGGAAAAGAGATGCCAGACCATGCAGGAGAAGGGATAGATGCCAGGGCATGGGGGGAGGGAAGGGAAGGAAAAGAGATACCAGACCATAAGGTGGGGTGGAAAGGAAAGAAAATGCCAGAGCATAGGGGGAGAGGGTGGAGACAAATGGAGAGGGAGTGAAGCTGAAATGAATCATGTATAAAAGACAGAAGGGACAGAGGATAGACGTATATGGAAGGGGCATAGAAAGAGGGAAGGTGTCATATGGAAAGGGGAGAGGGCAGACAAATGGATAGAAGGGGCAGAGAAAGATGCAGATGCTGCATGGAAAGGAGAGAGAGGACACATGCTGGGTGGAAAGAAAGAAGGAGTGAAGATGATTAAAGTAGAAACAAAAGGTAGAAAACAGATTTTTTGTTGCTTTAGAATAAAGCAGTATTGTAGCTGTATTGATATGTGACAAACCCAGCACCAGCACTAGTCCAGTCCCTGATAGGATTAAGTGCAGAAGAATGGACCAGATTGATTCTGGCGCTCAACTTGAGGCTGACCTCCCTTGCCCCTATAATCAAAGTGATAGTGAGCTGGAACAGAGGCAGGCAGGTTGGCAACAGCAGCTTCCGGGCTTTAGAACAGCTAAAGAAGCCACAAGGAAAGTAGCTGCAGTTGAAAAACCCAGGCAGAGGAAAACTGCTGTAGAGCCAAAACCCATCCCCCGCTACAGGCTGAAGGGGATTGGCTCTGGTCTGTTTAAAAGCAGGCAGAGACAAACAGGAGGGAGGAGCGAGTGACGAGGGCGAGTCACTCCCACAGCCCAAGGCAGGAGAGGAGCTGTGGAACAGGGCAGCAGAGGAAAACGGCTGGATTATCCCATGCAGGATTTGGAGGAAGGCTTAACCCCTTCAAACTATCCAGTGCCAGACCAGGTAGAAGGCATGGAGATAGAAATAGCTGGCCCTAGGGTAGAAGGCCAGTTAGAAGGTATGGAATTCTGAATGAAAGAATGCAGCAACAGGGAAACTGTTTGTGCTTTGTGTTTTCTTTTTGCATATCGTTTTTTTTCCTCTCTGCTGCCCAAGTTAAACCTGAAGAAGGGGATATATATATTGAGCTGTATAAGCATAGGAAGTTGGAGAATAATACTTGCCTGAAGTCTGAATCAAGTTATGCATTCAAAGACAAGTTTGTGAACCAGATGCAGGCTGAACTGTTTAAAGTGCAGTTGGAACTGTAGGAAAGTTACTGTGACTCCCGTTGCAGGGAGCTAATTAGATTAACCGTCTCAGCTGTGTGATTTGTGCCTGCACGTAGGAGCTGAGAAAAGCTACTGCTAACAGAGTGTGCTGTGACGATTTTTGCCTACTGAGTTCTTGTCTGCTTGAAAATGTACTGTAAGTTTGATTTTTGCCAATTTACTATTTTTGTTCAATGACCTGCAAAGTGATATTGTTTTGCTGTTGCATATCTTTTGACCTGGAGGTCAGAATAAACCACTTATGTTTTCCTAAAGAACTCGTTTGCTTGGTGATATAGTGAAACCTTGTACTTACCCTATATCTCGAGGGGCCTAGACCGTTGTCTGGGGCGCCTAAAAATCCTGAAGGTACCCCTAGTTGAAGGGGACGCGCCCGAATGTGTGTTTGTCACACGCCAGCCCTGGACTGCAAGGGGGTTTGTGACAGTTTGGTATCAGGAGTGCGGTCTGTTACCTCTTCAGGTGAAGATTGGGGAGTGCAAAGGTGGAAAATTTTTTTTTTTTTACTCTCTACTATTGTTTGGTTCATCGGAACCAGGATTATAAATGCTGGTGAATGGAAGCGGCTTGAACATTCCAAGGATATCGGTTCCAGCGTCCGGAGTTTGGCGGCTGCAGGAAGGGTGGATAGCAGACCGGGGGTCAAGGCCATCGTCCTGAGCTGGCGAGGAACAAAAGGGGGACCAATAGGTCTCTGAAGAAGGGTGGTGCACCCTGTAATGAGCACGCAGGCGATGATGCATCAGTACCTCTGGTAAGCATATACAACAGAGGGGCTGGTGAAGATAGTTTCGGGGAGAAAGAACTGTGTGGTATCGCACTTGGAGTGTGTGTTTTCATTTTTTTTTACAGAGTCAGCATGGAGCCGGCGGCGTTAGCAGTGGTTGCGGGAGAACGTCAGAGGCAGAATGAGGACTTAAAGAAGGTCCTGGAGACTAGCCACGGACTATGGCAAGCAAGCCAGGAGGCTAGTGAACGTCATCACAGTGACTTTATGCGAGCCATGGAGCAGCAGTCTCAATTAATGGCGCAGCTATTGAAGCCTACGACTGGTGGACAGATGCATATACCGGTATTGGGGACTGGGGGTAATCTACCTGTGGTAGGGCAAAACTCTCTAGGTTTATTGAATTTGAACAAAATAACACCACAGGATGCCCCAGATGATTTTTTAAACTCTTTTGAGAGGGTTGCTGCTGCAGCAGGTTGGCCTCCAGAGCAGTGGGCGGTTCGCCTTCTGCCATGTTTGGCTGGCGAGACCCTTGCGGCTTTTCAGACCATTGCTGCGGATCAGGCCAGTAGTTACCCAGCTGTGAAAGCACATATCCTAGATTTTCTGGGATATACAAGAGGTATTACAGGCAAACCTTTCGTGCTCTCCAGTTAAAGGTAAAAGAGAGACCTAAGGCACTGTTACAACGCCTAACGAAAGCTGCGGAGAGATGGTTACAGCCTTTCTTGGCAGACCCACGAGCGATGTTCGCTGAGTTAGTCAGGGAACAATTCCTAGAGGCTCTGCCCCAGAACATAAAGGGGTGGATCCAGAAACAGGGATGCCAGGATCTGACACAGTCACTATCGGTGGCAGAAGTTATCTGGAAACCAGGCCCAAGTTATAGACCCCAGACACAGTTCCAGAGGGACACTACACTTCAGGCTCCTACTATTAATAACATACCACCCAGGAACCCTCAGAAGCGAGTACAGAAACCCTTTAACCCAGCTCCCATCGTTTGCTTCAGGTGTGGGGGAAAAGGTCACCGACAGGGGGAGTGTGTTGAAAGAAAAGGTTTTACGGTAACCTGTGACCTGGAAAAGGGTAAGATTACACCAGGGGGGAGATATCTGGTGGTGGTATCAATAGGGGGCAAAGACATGGAGGCCTTACTTGATACAGGGGCGGACCAGTCAATGTTAGCCCACCGGTGCTGGAACACAGTATTTCCTAGGAAAAGGGGCATGATTTTGTAGGTAGAGTAAGAATCAAGTGTATCCATGGGGATAGTAAACAATACCCATTGAGACCTACCACAGTTAGGTATAAAGATAGAGTGTATCAAACTTCCTTTGCGTTAGTGCCAGAGGCACCGTATGATGTTATACTGGGGAAGGATTGGAAAGGGTTCCCGGTAGCATTACAGGAAAAACAGTGTCTAGTTAACACAAGAGCACAGGGATCCTCTAACCATGAACCTGAAGGGACATTAGGCAGGATATTTCCTTTTGCAGGAGAAGCCTTTCAGGAATATGAACAAAGGCAGGGGCGTAGGACACGGGCCCAGAACAAAAGACAACAGCAAGGGAGAAGTAGAGCCATGAAGCGGGCAGGGGAAACCAGGGAAGTCCCGTGGCTCCCCAAGGATGTTATGGATGCTTTTCCTACATTTCGGGAGGAGCAGAAAACCGATCCAACCCTGGGAGAAGAATGGCAGAGAGTAGGAAAGGGGTGTATAGAGGGTAAATGCTGGATCGAGAAACAGGGCTTGCTGTATAAAGAAGGCCCGGGTGATCTAGAAGGGGAAATGGTACAACAATTATTGATTCCCCAAGGGTTTAGAAGACTGATACTTAGGTTAGCCCATGATCACCCGTTATCGGGTCACAAAGGAACAGAAGCCACTATTAAACAGATAGAAAGACGGTTTTTTTGGCCGGGATTAAGGCAGGCTGTGATAAATTTTTGTCAGTCCTGTTCCACGTGCCAAAAACTGTCTTTGGCGAAACCGGCCAGAGCACCCCTCATTCCTGTACCTGTGGTAGAGGAACCATTACGGCGGTTGGCCATGGATATTGTGGGACCATTGGAGAAAACACCTAGGGGATATAATTTCATGTTGGTAGTAATGGACGTAGCCACACGGTTCCCTTGGGCTTTTCCATTAAAGAAGGCCACATCTACCAGTATTATGAAAGAACTGTTAGGGTTGTTTTGTATGGTAGGGTTTCCCCGGGAGATTCTTACAGACCAGGGTAGCAATTTTTTATCTAGTGAAATGAGGTTGTTTTATGAGGGATTTGGCATCCGTCATATTAAAACGTCTGCCTACCACCCTCAAGCTAATGGTATGGTGGAACGTTTTAATCAGACAATTAAGCAAATGCTGAAAAAGGGCATAGAAGGAGATTCTAAGAACTGGGATATGTTTATTCCTTTTGCGCTCTTTGCAGCGCGAGAGAAGGTGCAGGATTCTCTGGGACTTAGTCCGTACGAATTATTGTTTGGGAGACCACCTAGGGGGGTGCTGGATATGTTGAAAGAGAAGTGGGTGTTTCCCGAGGACTCGGGGAGTAACGTAATAACATATTTAGCCTCAGCTTAAGGATAGGTTACGGAGGTCCCTGGAACTCGGAAGAGGGAATTTGGAGTGGAGTCAAAGACAGCAAAAGATTTATTATGACAGAAGGGCAAAGGAACGGGAATTACAGATAGGTGATCGAGTCCTTATATTAATACCCACAGACACTCCACAAATTTTTGGCACAATGGAAGGGCCAGCCCACCATTGTGGAAAGGATAGGGGAGGTGGACTATCGGGTCAAGGATGATAAGGGGAGACTGCAGACCTATCATGTCAACCTATTGAAACCATGGAAAGATCGGGAGGTGTTGGATTTGGTAGCACAACAAGGGCAGGAAGATGACCTAGGACCTCAGGTTACGGACTTCAAGGCTGAGGGGGAAGTGAATGTAGGAACTGCCCTCACACAAGTACAGGTCCATCCAGGTGAAGGAAGTAGTCCGACAGTTTGGGGGATGTGTTCTCTTCTGTGCCAGGGAAAACGGGGGTTGTATCCCATGATATTATAACAGTACCAGGGAAGGTGGTACGGGTACGCCCCTATAGGCTGTCAGAGGAGAAGAAAGCTCTGGTAGAGGAGTTGGTACAAGAAGATGCTAACTTTAGGGGTTATAGAGACCTCGCAAAGCCCATGGTGTAGCCCCATTGTTATTGTGCCTAAGCTGATTGGGACACCACGTTTTTGTATTGACTTTCGCCAGGTAAAGAGGTGTCGCAGTTTGATGCATTCCCAATGCCAAGGGTGGAATGAATTACTGGATAGATTAGGATCAGCCCAGTTTTTAACTACCAATTGACCTTACAAAAGGCTACTGGCAAATACCACTGACCGAATCGGCTAAACCTAAAACAGCGTTCAGCACGCCACGGGGCCTATTTCAATTTAGGCGCATGCCATTTGGCTTACATGGGGCGGCGGCTACTTGCCAGCGCCTAGTCCGCGAAGTGCTACGGGATCACCATGGGTACGCGGTACGCTTACATCGACGACATAGTGATCCATTCAGGTACATGGGGAACAGCATGTGCAACACCTTAAAGCTGTCCTGGAAGCTCTGAGGGGGGCCGGTCTCACCAATAATCCAAAAAATGTTTCATTGGTCAACAAGAGGTAAAGTACTTGGGATATATTGTGGGAAAGGGGCAGATAAAGCCTATAGTGGATAAGGTGCAATGCATTCGAGGATACCCGGCTCCTAACAACAAAAACAACTCAGGGCTTTCTTAGGACTGGTAGGATACTACAGGAGGTTTATCCCTCACTTTTCGTCCCAGGCAGGACCCTTGACTGACATGTTGAAGAAAGGGAAACCAGTAGGACACTGGGTTGGGACAGTATGAGTAGGCAGGCTTTTCAAAGATTAAGGGCTAGTTTGTGTGAAAGGCCCGTGCTCAAAGCTATTGATTTTGACCTACCATTGATTTTACAAACTGATGCCTCAGGCACAGGCTTAGGAGCAGTCCTAAGTCAAGAAAGCCAAGGGTTAGAACATCCCATTCTGTACTTGAGTCGGAAGCTCCATCCTAATGAACAAAATTATGCAACGGTGGAACAGGAATGCCTAGCGGTAAAATGGGCTGTTCAGACTCTTGAGCATTATTTACAGGACAGGGAGTTTACGCTAGTGACTGACCGCAGCCTTGAAATGGTTAAATACCATGCGGAACAATAACGCTAGACTTACACGATGGTATTTAGCCCTTCAGGTGTTCAAATTTAAGGTGGTGCATCGGCCAGGTAAACTTAACACCAATGTAGATATTCTGTCACGTATGCCTGAGAATTAGGGACTCCTCAGGGTACAAGTGAGGGTCATCCTTTAAGGGTGGGGGAATGTGACAACCCAGCACCAGCACTAGTCCAGTCCCTGATAGGATTAAGTGCAGAAGAATGGACCAGATTGATTCTGGCGCTCAACTTGAGGCTGACCTCCCTTGCCCCTATAATCAAAGTGATAGTGAGTTGGAACAGAGGCAGGCAGGTTGGCAACAGCAGCTTCCGGGCTTTAGAACAGCTAAAGAAGCCACAAGGAAAGTTGCTGCAGTTGAAAAAACCCAGGCAGAGGAAAACTGCTGTAGAGCCAAAACCCATCCCCCGCTACAGGCTGAAGAGGATTGGCTCTGATCTGTTTAAAAGCAGGCAGAGACAAAACAGGTAGGGGATGGAGCGAGTGACGAGGGCGAGTCACTCACCACAGACTAGGCAGGAGAGGAGCTGTGGAACAGGGCAGCAGAGGAAAACGTGGTGGATTATCCCATGCAGGATTTGGAGGAAGGCCTTAACCCCTTCAAACTATCCAGTGCCAGACCAGGTAGAAGGCATGGAGATAGAAATAGCTGGCCCTAGGGTAGAAGGCCAGTTAGAAGGTATGGAATTCTGAAATGAAAGAATGCAAGCAACAGGGAAACTGTTTGTGTTTTCGTGTTTTCTTTTTGCATATCGTTTTTTTTCCTCTCTGCTTCCCAAGTTAAACCTGAAGAAGGGGATATATATATTGAGCTGTATAAGCATAGGAAGTTGGAGATATAATACTTGCCTGAAGTCCTGAATCAAGTTATGCATTCAAAGATAAGTTTGTGAACCAGATGCAGGCTGAACTGTTTAAAGTGACAGTTGGAACTGTAGGAAAGTTACTGTGACTCCCGTTGCAGGGAGCTAATTAGATTAACCGTCTCAGCTGTGTGATTTGTGCCTGCACGTAGGAGCTGTGGAAAAAGCTGACTTGCTAACAGAGTGTGCTGTGACGATTTTTGCCTACTGAGTTCTTGTCTGCTTGAAAATGTACTGTAAGTTTGATTTTTGCCAATTTACTATTTTTGTTCAATGACCTGCAAAGTGATATGGTTTTGCTGTTGCATATCTTTTGACCTGGAGGTCAGAATAAACCACTTATGTTTTCCTAAATGAACTCGTTTGCTTGGTGATATAGTGAAACCTTGTACTTACCCTATATCTCGAGGGGCCTAGACCGTTGTCTGGGGCTGCCTAAAAATCCTGAAGGTACCCCTAGTTGAAGGGGACGCGCCCGAATCTGTGTGTTTGTCACACGCCAGCCCTGGACTGAAAGGGGGTTTGTGACAATATATGTTTATAAATAGAAAATGGAAATAAGATAATTTTTTAATTGGACTAATTTTAATATATTTTTTTACTAACTTTCAGAGGCCAAAACCCCCTTCCTCAGGTCAGGACAGGATACCATAACAGCAGTATACTGTACTTACCTGAAGAAGGAGGTTTTGGCCTCTGAGAGCTAATTGAAAAATGGATTAGTCCAATAAAATGGTATTTTCTTATTTTCCATTTTTTGTTTTAACATAAGAACATAAGAAATGCCTTCACCGGATCAGACCGAGGTCCATCAAGTCCGGCGATCCGCTCTCGCGGCGGCCCCCGTTTAGGTTCTCTATTATGAAAACCTGAAATTACCATATCCCTCAATATGATTTGCAAGAAGGTGTATATCCAACTTGTGCTTGGAAACCCCGAAGAGTAGTCTCCGCCACAACATCCTCAGGAAGAGAATTCCAAGCGCCACCACTCGTTGTGAGAAACAGAACTTCCTGGCGTTCGTCCTGAACCTGCTACCACCCAGTTTCAGTCTATGACCTCTTGTCCGTGTCACATCTGAAAATGTTAGTAATGTTGCTTCTTGATCTATTTCATCCAGTCCTTTTAATATTTTAAAAGTCTCTATCAAATCGCCTCTCAGTCTTCTCCTCTCGAGTATGAACAGTCCCAGTTTCCTGAGGCGTTCTTCATAGCTCAAATTTTTCATTCCTTTGACTAGTTTCATGGCTCTCCTTTGCACCTTCTCCAGCAGAGTTATGTCCTTTTTAAGGTAAGGAGACCAGTGTTGGACACAGTATTCTAAGTGTGGTCTGACCATTGCTCTATAAAGTGGCATTATGACTTCTTCCGATCTACTCGTGATCCCTTTCTTAATCATGCCCAACATCCTGTTTGCCCTCTTCGCTGCCGCCGCACATTGCGCCGATGGCTTCAGGGTTCTGTCAATCAGTATCCCCAAATCCCTTTCCTGTTCGCATTTTGCTAATGTTACCCCAAACATTCTATACTCATGTTCTTTATTCTTTTTGCCTAGATGCATCACCTTACATTTATTTATGTTAAATTTCATCTGCCACTTAGTCGCCCATGTTTCCAGCTGTCTCAGATCCTTCTGAAGCTCCTCGCAGTCCCTTTGAGAGCCAACTGCCCGACATAATTTTGTATCATCGGCGAACTTTATTATATTACATGTTGTTTCCTCCTCAAGATCGTTTATAAAAATGTTGAACAAAATAGGCCCAAGAACCGAGCCCTGGGGCACTCCACTAGTCACTTTCACCCAGTCCGAGAATTTCCCTTTTATGCTAACCCTCTGCATTCTGTTCTCTAGCCATTTACCGATCCATCTATGCACTTCTCCTCCTATTCCGTGGCTTAGTAATTTCTTCATAAGCCTTGCATGTGGGACCTTGTCAAACGCTTTCTGGAAGTCCAAGTAAACTATGTCTACTGGATCTCCAGTATCCATATGTTTGTTCACTTTCTCAAAGAATTGTAGCAAATTTGTCAAACAAGACTTCCCTTTCCTGAAGCCGTGTTGACTAGCCCTTATTAGATTGTGATCCTCCAAGTGTTGCACAATGCTGTCTTTAATAAGTGTTTCAATTATCTTCCCAGGAACCGATGTGAGGCTCACAGGTCGGTAGTTTCCTGGATCACCTCTTGATCCTTTTTTGAAAATCGGGATGACATTTGCTGTTCTCCCGTCTTCTGGTATTTGCCCTGTTCTAATTGACATGTTAGCTACGGTTTGTAATAGTTCACCAATTTCCACCTTAAGTTCCTTTAATACTCTCGGGTGAATTCCGTCTGGTCCGGGGGATTTGTCGTTTTTTAGTTTGTCAATCTGAACGTATATCATGTCCAACGTCACATTTACTGTTTCGAGGTTGTCCTCTATGCCTCCAGTTAATATCCTCCCTGTGTCTGGCACTGATAAAATGTCCTCATTTGTGAAGACCAAAGCAAAGAATGAATTTAACTTATCGGCAACCTGTTTGTCCTCTTTAATTGACCCCTTAATTTCTTAGTCGTCTAGAGGCCCCACTGTCTCTCTTGCTGGTTTCTTTCCTTTTATATATCTAAAAAAGGGCTTGAAGTTTTTGGTTTCTAGTGCTATCCTTTCTTCATAGACTTTTTTGGCGTTTCTTACCACTCTGTGACAGTTTTTTTGGTCGTTTTTGTGACAGTTCCAGGCCTCCATTGTTTTTTTCCCTTTTCCATTTTTTAAACGAGTTTCTCTTCTCCCTCACTGCCTCTTTCACCTCTCTGGATAACCAAGCTGGTTCACCTTTGTTCTTTTTCCGTTTTCCTTTGGATAACCTCGGAATGTGTAGATTCTCTTTATTGATTTTTAAAATGGGGATCATTTGTCAATTTTTTAAAAATTTATATCTGCTATCTTTATATTTTGCCCAGTGTTATGGGATATGTGTTATTGTTTCTGTGGTGTTGCATTATATGCAGAGTCTGGCTTCTTGGCAGTTCAGTTTAACTTTTGTCTACCATATTTCTATTTTGTGATTACTTATTCCATACAGAACAAGGGTGTATCTGTGTTCTGTGTGTATGAAAAGGACATGGTTTTCTGTTAGCATTGACTATGCAGGATTGATCTGTATTACTCTGGCTTGTTTAATTTTACAATGGGCGTATTGATGTTCTAGTGTAGAGAATGGCACTCATCTGCACAGGCCTTGAACACTTTAAAATCCTAAGTGTCTGAAGCTTGTGAAGTTAAGGCATATCCTGCAAGACAGGGACAGGGAGAGAACTTGAAGGGATTAGAGGGTGGTATTGAGATCCCATGTGGATGGGGACAAATTTGTCCCCATGTCATTTCTATTATTGCTCACCAGTGTTTAAGATGCTGCCTTTTCCTAGGTGCATCTTTGTTGCGTGTCTCGTGGATTATTACTAAAAATAATTTTTTCAAATAGAGGAAGGGGTGTTAAAAAATGGTCAGCCCTGGGTGTCAAATATACTATGTATGCCATTGTTCAAAGAATCACAAAAACACTTTCACCAAAAGGAATAAATGAAGGTATAATAAATAGTGAAACACAAGCAGAAACCAATCTTAACGGAGGAAAAAGCCTCAGACAGGGGCCCACCCACTTCCACAATGGTGGAATAGCGGTGTTCGGGCGGTCACTTCACTGGCACAAAACCTCCTATTTCGATGGTCCTAGCAATGTGTTTGAAAATTGCTTTCAGAGTTGAGTGATATAGAAGAAGATAATAACTTAACTTTCTCCTTTAAGGATCGGTACACCAACGATGGCCAGCGTTTCACTGTCAAGCTGCCTCAGGGTGTAACAAGTCCGATCACACTAGAAACACAAAGTACTCAAATCAAAATTAAATTTTAAAAAACCGGTGTGTATTATAACTTCATACATTGTAAAACCGGCTACATACCTCTCATCCGGATGCCGCTCGCGTCTCAAAAGATCCAAAGATGGCGGCATGACTAGTAAACCAGATTAAATCATGCCGGTGCAATGACGTGCACATACGTCACCACCGGAAATAACATAATAAAGAGAAATCATCAAAAATATACATAAAAAGATTATAAAAATACATAAAAAGTAAAAAGCAAAAAAAGTAGAAGATCAATAAGAAGTATACACCACTTTTTTGGAATTCCCAGTAGGATTTCATTCAAGAACAAACACCGCCTTTTTCTGCATCATTATTCTCATTTTTACTTTTTATTATTTTTTGAAGAAATTGAAAATTTTGAAACAACCACTACCGGCATTTTTTAGCCGGTCTGTTATTTCCGGTGGTGACCATTTATGTAGTTCTCAGGCTCTCATTTGTCCTTTGCAACATTTCAGACCTGTTGGACAGAAGAAGATCAAGCATCTAGAAATAGGTACCTGCCTGGCTGAACCAATAAGCAAGCCAAATGCAATCTGACAGGGTGGGCCTTAAAGACTTGTATGCCTTTTTTACTAGAAAGAAGATTCTATTCTATTCATTATTTCTATAGCGCTATCAGATGAACGCAGCACTGTACATTAAACATATAAGAGATGGTCTCTGCTCAAGGTGCTACCAATCTAATTATGACAGATACACAAGATTGACAGGGATTATCAAGGGAAAGTCCATAGTCTGCTACAGAGAAAGACATGGGGGAAGTCACTGCTTGCCCTGGATCGGTAGCATGGAATGTTGCTACTATTTGCTTTTTTTGCCGGGTGATTGTGGATTGGCAACCATAAAGAAGGGATACTGGGCTAGACCCAGTAAGGCTATTCTTAAATTCTTAATCTAATCTTCCCTTCTAGTGGAAAAGGCATACGAGTCTTGAACCAGTGGGTTGTACCAAAGCAGTCCTCTGAGCCTAGGGAGGGGCAGATTGAGCCTGCTGCTAGCACGGAAAACCCCAAAATGGCATCCAGTCATGCCATGATACTCCTCCTGTAAAATTTTGTAAAAGTATGGAAGATGGACCACAAAGCCGCCTTACAAATCTTCTTGGGCAGAACTGCCCAGGACTCTGTCTATAAAGAAACCACACACACACACACACAAAATTGGTGTTTGCTTACACACTGATGTATGCTGAAGAAACAGCCCTGCAAATCCATCTCGACATGGAAGCCAGCTTCCCCAGGTGACTAGGACTCAGTACAAAACTAATGATCAGAAAGACACCTTCCAGCTTAAGGGTAGAAGAAGAAACTGAGGGGCTACAGCACAGCCCTGTGATGGAGGAGGAGGAGCTGAGACAGAAAAAAATTGCAGAGGATGCCTGCTACACAACTCTCCATTGGTTCAAGACTCATATGGTTCAAGACTCATATGCCTTTTGCATTAGAATGGGTGACCATGAGTTAAAGCTAAGGGGCCTAAAAATTAAGTGAGACTGAAGGTTTACCCAGGGCTCTTTATACCCTGACCCCAGCCTTAATGTCTTGCAGATTTCCCTATCCAAACATCCTCAGGGTGTATTTCGGTTGGCAAGCCAATCAAATTGCAATACCTGCCTAAACTGATTCAAGCTAAGTAAAATGAAGTCTCGCCAATGCATTTACCTAAAAAAAATCAATCAACTCGATGGCTAAACGTTCAAGTCGATTAAAGTCACCCAGACATTGGGCAGCTCCCGAAATACCACTGCACACTGCCAGCCTCCTGCACTGCCCCTCCTCCCCCGGCAGTCAGTCGCTGTATTTCTGCTATGGAGCAGCTAGAGAGCAGTGGAGGAAAAGCTGCCTGAGCAGCCACGATCTCAGCCTTCCTTCCTGTTTTCTGAGGCACTCCAGCCTGCGAAGCCCTATGGAGTGACTGGCGCCCGCAGAAAGCCCAGGGCTACCGCACTTGTATCCCCTTCCTGCTATTTTGCTTTCTTTTTTTTTTATTAATAAAAACAAAAAAAAAAAAGACAGTTAGTTGGTTTTTCTTTGTTTGGCCTCTCTTTCCTCCCCATTCCTCTTCCCCCCCCCCCTCTCCCATGGCGGAGACGAAAATTATTTACCACATAGATGAAGAAGAGACCCCTTACCTGGTGAAGCTGCCCGTCTCGCCCGAGAAAGTCACGTTGGCAGATTTTAAGAATGTCCTCAGCAACCGGCCGGTGCACAATTACAAATTCTTCTTCAAGTCCATGGACCAGGATTTCGGGTGAGCGCATTCTCTCAAAATCCTTTCGCCGAGCTGGGCAACGGCCATAGGGGGGGGGGGGGAAGGGAGTCGGGGGCTGGCTCGCGGCCGGGCTGGGCACCTGTTTTCTAACTGACAAAGGGGGAACGTTTAAAAAAAAAAAAACCCACCACCACAACAAACAAACAAGCAACGCGCCCCGAGCTCGAGCACGAGCCCGAAGCAGGTCCCAGCCCGCGCGGTGTTTGCTGACAAAAAGCCGGACTAACGTTTTGCAGCGTAATAATAATAAACAAAACCAAAATGGGTTTTCCCCCTCAGACATGGGAAAAAGGGGGGGGGGGGGTTAAAGTGAAACAATAATAAAGCTAATGGTGCGGGTCCCGTCTGGAGAGCGAGCAGGGCTGGGGCGCGCCCGGGGCTCGGCATTTCGCCGGGGCCTCCCGTCGGTCGTCACCGGGGCCGGAAGGGCCGGCGGCCTCGGCTCCGAAGGTGCCCCGGAGTCACTTTCTCTTGGGCTTCCTCAGTAAAGGCCGGTGCCAGGCTCTCGTCAGCGCCGGAGAGCGGGGCGGGGAAAGGGCCGCTGCCCGAGCCCGGGTTCCAGCCTATTCAGGCAGGTCTCCGGCCCGGGTTCTGGTGCCTGTCTTTTGTTTCTTCCTCTTTTTCCGGAGGATTTTCGGGGGTGGGGGGAGATGTGAGCTACTGACGGGAGTCCCTTTATTCCATTCTTTCAGTGACAGGGGTTGTCTGGCCTGCCGGAAGCGCCCCGGGGTGGGCGGAGGACCAGGGAAGGTTCAGGGCATATTCACAGTTATGGGCTGAAGTGCTGTCACCGGGGTTCCTTTAGGCCCCGCCAGCAGTGGCTGCGGGAGACAAACATGGCGGGCAGGGCTGAGTTAGTGACGGTCCCTGCCTAGAGAAATCTGCAGTTTCTTGTTTCACGGAAACTCGGTGCCTAGCTGAAACAGGGCCTCTGCAGCTAGAGAGGCCAGGCATGTTGACGTGCAACCTGCACCTGTCCTCTGCAACCCAGAGAAGTCAGGCCTAGGGAGACACACAACCTGCACCTGCACTCTGCAGCCCAGAGAAGATAATCGTAGAAAGACATGTAGTCTATACTTGCACCTCCTTTCTACAGCCACTAGAAGACAGGCATGGGAAAACATGCAACCTGCACTTGCAGCCCAGAGAAACTAGGCATGGAGAAACATGCAACCTGCACTCACCCTGTGCAACCTAGAGAGGATAAGCATGGGGAAGCATGGGTCCTGCACCTGCTCGCTGCAGCCCAGAGAAGATAGGCATGGGGGCCGCGTGCAACCTTCACCTGCCCTCTGCAGCCCAGAGAATATAGGCACGGGGACACGTTCAACCTGCACCTGCTCTCTGCAGCCTAGAGAAGATAGGCACGGGGACACATGCAACCTGCCCTCTGCAGCCCAGAGAAGATATGCATGGGGATGCGTGCAACCTGCACCTGCCCTCTGCAGCCCAGAAAATATAGGCATGGGGACGTGTGCAACCTGCACCTGCTCTCTGCAGCCTAGAGAATATAGGCACGGGGACGCGTGCAACCTGCACCTGTTCTCTGCAGCCCAGAGAAGATAGGCACGCAGGGCAGGATTAATTCGTCGAGGGCCCCTAGGCACACAAGTACACTGGGCCCCCCTGCCCTGCCCCACCCCACCATGCACCCAGGCGGAAACAGGAAGCTGCATCAGAGGGAAGCTTTGGGCAAGCAGCACCGCTTGCACTATCACAATTCCCGTTGCCTTTCTTATCTGCTTTTCTTATTTGTCTTACTTTCCGTCGATGGGGTGGGGCCCGTGTTGCCGATGGGGGTGGGGGGTGGGCCCACGTTGCCGATCGATGCTGGAGGGGTCCATCGCCATTTGGAAAAAACAATGTGGATACCCTCCTTCATCGGGCCCCCCTGACCATTTCGGGCCCTAGGCACGTGCCTACTTAGCCTATTGGTTAATCCCGCCCTGTAGGTATGGGAACGCGTGCAACCTGCACCTGCTCTCTGCAGCCCAGAGAAGATAGGCATGGGGATATGTGCAAATTGTAACCTGTACCTGCTTTTTCAGCCCAGGGAAATATGCATTGTTTTCCTACCCAGTTCAGTGAAGTCAGGCCTGGGGAAACATGCATTGAAAATGTATTGCATCTGATCTTGCAGCACTGAATACATACATATATGGTAAAATATAACCACTGTATTTAAGGTGCTGCCTTGCCTAATGGAGCTAGTTAATTTGTTGTACTTGAGTTGTTCACCCTCTCCTAAAGGATGTCAAGGAGCAAGTGGATTTTATAGGTAAAAAAATGCAACCTAAGGTGTTAATTGTGAAGGGGCACAACATATAATTAACAAATTCACAGCTATCACTCAGCTAAACCTCTAGTGATGCTTTTGTAACTCTCCAGCAGGTGCTTGCCAGTAAGCCTTTGCATATTTTTAGGTATAGGGCTAGGGAAAGAAACAGAGCTAAATAATATGGAGAGAAAAGCACCATCAAAACAGGGCATGTGTGTACCAAAGTTAGACCTAGGGTCCAGCAAATTCATTAATGTAGGCCATGGATACTGTAATTAAGCAAGGAAAAAAAATAGTAATCTATAGCTGCTGTTGTGCTGAAAGCTAGACCCTGTTTTGAGCTGTGAGAAATGTGCAGTGTTGCAGAAGCTTGTCTTGCTAGGGCTGGAGATTTGCTCACCATCTGTCCATCTACATTCTCCTCCCTCTCTGTGATATCTGAGAAAATGAGAGCATGAAAGTGTGATTTTGTGGTTAACACCTGTGTAATGGCTGGTAATAATTTTATAGCACTGGGTAAAAAAACAGTTGAAGGCTTGTTGAAATTGAATGCCTTTTCCTTTAATATGCGGGGACTGGAAAGTAGGTATTGGCTTGGTAGTTTATAATGGTTCTTATTTTACAAGCCTTATTTGTAGTTGATACATGCATAAAGCTGCACTTAAATGTTTAAATATCTAAGTCCCCATTTTATAAAGTAGGGATATACATGTATCAAATCCAAGTGCATACAAAGGGAAGGGAATGTGATCTGGGCATGTTTTGGGAAGGGCAGGGGTATGACAAATTCATAAATGTGTAGTTGCCATTTTAGAAGGAGTGTGGGACTGAACATCCGTGTCCTAAAAGATTAACATCTGGAGTTAACACTTGCTAACAAGCACATTTAGGATTTGGTAAATAACTGATATTGAGCTACACTCCACTGGAGGAATTAGGAGGGAGTTTGCCCCCACTCCATCCCCACCCTGTGCAAGTCTGCCAAGGGAAAATGGTCTGTAATAGAGTCATGATGTTTCTGAGGTTGCAAAGATAACTTGTATATAAACGATTAAGTTAACATTTTACAACATAACCAGTTATATGCCAGCCTGGAACCTGTCAATATTACAAGGGTAAATCAAAATGTAAAAGCTAAATACCAGTACATTTAATGGCTTTAATAGAAGTAACTGTGAGCAATTGAAAATATCAGTTTTCCACAAAGTCCCCATGCAAGACGACACATTTGCGTATTGTTCAAATAGTTTCTGCATTCCTGCAGAGAAGTTTTTTAGCTGCTTCCGAAACCAAGTGAGCACTGATTCCTTTGCTTCATCATGCTTTGTGTTTTGCTCTCTGGATCGCAGTGATGAACCCACGCTGTTGTTTGTGCAGATCAGTAAGCTGTTTGGGAACCCATCGTGCATAGACTTTCCTGTATCCCATGTCATCATGCATTATGGCAAATGCAGATCCTTAGCTGATATCCAAATTTGCAGCCAATTGAGACACCGTTATTCATTGGACTTCTCTAATCAAGGCATCCGCCCTATCAATGTGCTCTTGTGTGCATGATATTGATGGGCGACCAGAACAACCTTTGTCAGTTATACTTGTTCTTCCCACTTTAAACCTTTTTACTCACTCATAAACCTTTCATTGATTTATGATGCTGTGTCCATACTGAGTCAATGGTGAATTTCCACAGGCTTCACTTCCTCTGCCTAAAGAAAGTGCACTACTGCACATTGTTCTTCGATGGTGCAATCTTGCAATGGAGCATCCATGTTTTTGATCTCGTGACTACCATACAACTAAAGGTTGAGTGCTGTACTGTGCGTGGACAAACTATCCAACAGGCAACGTACGAGTACATTTGTTGCATTTCGCTAGCTCTATTCCAGTTATCATGTAATTTAACAATTGCCTTTAATTTTTGATTCACCCTCATATATACATTTATTTTCTTGTTTCTGCTGCATGCAGCCAGTGCTTAATTCTTTATTTCTTTTGTATTTCAGAACAGGCTCTATATTAGCAGATTCTGTTCTAAAATACTGGTGAAATTTGAGATTCACTGACCTTCACATCTAAATTCCTACTTCTATGACCTGTCTAAAATGGGGGTGCTAATGTCCATGTAATAAATATAAGGTTTCCTTCTCTTTGGATAACTCCAAGCAGCTCCACTGTTGGAAATGTGCTGCTAGGTCTCATGGCCCAGAGGTGACTGCATTTGTGGTTTTAAATGGCTGTTTTACTTTGAAAAGTGTTATCATGAAACACATAACTTCCCATCAAAAATCAGAGGCGCAACCACCTCTCTGTAGCATGGAGGAGTAGCCTGAGAACCAGAAGAACTGCATTTGATTCCAGTTGCATCTCTGTGCAAGTCGCATAACTCTTCATTGCCCCAAGTCCATAAAATAAATACCAGTTTATGATATATAAACGGCTTTGAGTGTAACCACAGAAAGACGGTATATCAAATCCCATCTGATTTCTTCATCCCCATCCCTGTATTGAAGTTTCACCACAATCTGCTCCTAGAAACAGAAATCAATAGAAAATGGATAATCATATTTTGAAATCAAAGTTTTCTTATTACCGCTACTTTGAATGATCTTGCTTAATGACAACATATACTACAGACCACAAAAAAGGCAGAAGTAAGATCAGAAGAGAGATTTGAGAATTAAAAATGTAAAAACCTGTAAATGTTGGCTAATAGTAAAAGGCCTGCAACTAGAACCTAGCCTTATGAGTGAGGAAGGATAATAAGTGCTGGAGATATTGACCTGTGAAATTCAGAGATAAATTGGGGGTATAATCATCTTTCATGCTTCCTCTGTGCTGCTTGGATGATTAGTTTCTTCCAGTAACTTGACACATACAGACAGAGAAAATGAGATGTTAATTGTGTTGCCTTGAAACCCCCCCAAACTTTAGAATAATTTTTACACCTGTCATTAAAGAAAACAAAGGCTCTACAGAACTTATCTCCCCCCTTCCCATCATGTATCTTACAGCAGCTTAAGAAGGAATCAACTAAATGAAATTAACACTGCCAGTCTTACTTTCCAGATATTTGTGAGTTCATTTTTAGGAAAGAAGAGAAATGGTGTGAAAAATTACACACAGACACCTGGGAAACTATATATTTTCTTTGATTCTTGGATCAGCACTAATACCTGACTTGAAAAAAATAAGAATTCTGTGCTGATGCAGTGGAAGAAGGGAATCTGATTAGTCTTGTGTAGACCTAGCCTTGAAAAAGCATTGTTTTTCCCCCATGGGGTCAAGATCTTCCTATTACTGAGTGATCACGGCCTCTGTTTGCTGTATGAAACTTTCAAAAACTTGTAAAGAAAAGACATTTGGTAATCTTGTTGTACTTTAATTGTAGGCTGTACGAATTAATAGCAGCATCATGTTATTGTGTATATGATGTACATAACAAACAGGTTCTGTTACAAATTTAAGGGTGACTGTGTAGATGTGCATCTAACCCTAATCCAGAACGCCGTGGCCAAGCTTATTTCCGCTAAAGGCAAGTTCGACCACGTCTCCCCACTCTTGTCCAAACTTCACTGGCTCCCAGTTCACTCCAGAGTCCTCTTTAAATGTGCTTGTTTAGCTTTTAAGATCCTACATGGCATCCTCCCTCCCGTTATTCCACTCTTCTGGAACTCCTCTAAACCCTAATTCCACTAGATCCTCCCAAAAACTGAAACTATCATTCCCCCTCTGCAAAAGGTATATCCCGCGTAGGAAAACTAGGAACATCCCTCCCCTTTAGAACCACAGAACTCTGGAACAACCTCACATCCCCGCTCAGAATTTCAAGCTCCCTTCAATCCTTCCGCAAACACCTGAAAATTTGGCTCTTTTCAAAAATCTAACACCTCCCGCTCTTTGGTACCCTGACCCTCTTTATCTTCCTAGCTCCTTTCCTATAACCCTTCATTGTAGCTCCTTTTCACTCTAACCCTGTAACTCCTTTTCACTCTAACCCTGTAACGTGCCGAGCTCTACGTTTGTGGAGATAGCGCGGTATACAAACCTAAGGTTTAGTTTAGTTTAGATATTTATATGTAACTTACACAGTCCTTAAAACCGGTTTTTATTTGTTTCCTGTAAAGTTACATAGAAACAGGATGGCAGATAAAGGCCAAATGGCCCATCTAGTCTGCCCATCCGCAATAACCATTATCTCTTTCTTTCTCCGAGAGAGTTGTGAAATGAAATATTAGTATTTTCCTTCCCATAAGTGAATTGTAACAATATACTGTACACTTTTTCCTTTTATATATTTTATGATTCCAGATTAGTCCTTGGGCTGAACCAGCTGCTGCCAGCAATCAGCACAACTTCTTGCTGGAGCTGGCTTGTGGCGGGTCTAGGTGAACGGTAATGGGTTTATTGAAAAAAAAGCATTTTATATTTGTTTTCTATGGGAAGGAGTCCAGGCTTTGGTGACTGGAGAGGTGATTCATTTTCAGCATGTACCAATAAGTGCTGTGGCAAATTGTGATACAGAAGATTTGGAACAGAGCAAATTGATTTTGTACAATGCCTTTTTTAAGCTTATGATTAAAGATGATGAATAAAATATATCATAACACTTGTATAGGTGAAACTAAAGTTGAATTATTCTAAAACAACCATTTTCCTTTTGCCCTTGGAGGCAAAAAGTAGGTGTTGAGATGGTTGATGGATCGTCTGTTCATAGTACAGTACACTAGAATTTGTGAAATTGTGTTTATGCTCCATTAATATTTGGATGCAGGCAATTGTTTTTTGTTTAAGACTAGATTTTGTTTTTGGATAGTGCATGATAGTTATTTCTTAAGAGAGTCTATCATTCAATGGAGTCAGCATACTGATTCTAAAACAGTTATATTATCTAGGAGTTCTGTTGGACTCCTCATGTTTTAAGCAATCGTACCTGCTGCAAATAAGTCAAGACTGTTTTCTACAAATTGAGACTTATTTGGTGTTTATGGGATTGTCTGGATTTTGATAATTTTCAAATGGTAGTGCAGAGCCTTTTATGGGTCTTCCATTGTATTGTTTTGAGGCAGTATAGGTTGCCCCAAATTCTGCAGCTTTTTTGTTAATGGGTGTATCACTAACTGAACATCTTTCTCTCTCTCATTTATAACATTTTATTGACCTCCTGTTCTATGGTGGACATGATTTAAGAGTTTTATCTTTATCCTCAGTCGTGAGAATATACAGTATAATTAATGGATAAGTTACTTTTGAAGATACCTACCTTCAAACAAGTTTGTGTGGAGGAATG
This sequence comes from Geotrypetes seraphini, assembly GCF_902459505.1. NCBI lineage: Eukaryota > Metazoa > Chordata > Amphibia > Gymnophiona > Dermophiidae > Geotrypetes > Geotrypetes seraphini. Next base: position 21,296,781 of record NC_047098.1, read on the forward strand.
TAGCACTTTCATTTTTTATGTTATCAGGCCTTACATTACCTTAGCTGATGAACTCTGTAAAGTAACTAAACCCCTCCCCCCCACTTTTATAAAACCATAGTGCGGTTTTTAGCGCTGGCCGCAGCAGTAACAGCTCCATTGCTCATAGAATTCCTATGAGCGTTGGAGCTGTTACTGCCACAGATGGTGCTAAAAACCGTACTATGGTTTTATAAAAGGGGGGGGGGGGTTAGTTACTTTACAGAGCTCATCAGCTAAGGTAATGTAAGGCTTGATACATAAAAAATGAAAGTTCTACATTCCTCCACACAAACTTGTTTGAAGGTAGGTATCTTCAAAAGTAACTTATCCATGATTAATTTGCATCTGCTGTCTGTTCAGGAAGAAATGCATTTGCTTCTTTTCCTCTGGGGTTGTACTGCTTGCAGAGTTTTGCATCTTAGGGTTTGTTTGTAAATATTAGTACTTTTAGTTTTTGGTCCTGCATTTGCATGGGGTTATCTGTTTTCTGGTAGGAGCATACAGTGTGCTTTGTGTATTTTAATTTTGTGGTTAACCATTATGTGTTGTTAATACGATTATATTGTGTGTGTGCGTGTGTATATATGAAAAATGAATGGAAAAAATGGTGTTACAATTAGTACTATTATGGGGGCGGAGATTGGGTGGAGATTGGCAGAGTCTGGCCCACAACTTAGCCCACCCAATGTTCTTCAACTGCCGGTCCACGGACCAGTGCTGATCCACAAAATAATTATTTTATTTCCACCAGTCCATAGGTGTCAAAAGGTTGAAGAACACTGCTTTACATAACTTGAATTTGAACAAGAGCAATAGAGCCAGGTAACAGGCATTTGGAGATGCAGTTTCCCATAAGAGCCATAGAAGACACATGTTGCTTCTGAGCAACAATGCCAAATAAAGGGTTAAAGGAAATTGCCAAGGTTTTTGTGATGGTATTAGAATATATTTTTGATATTTAATTAGAGATATTTTAATTTTATTATATATTTGATATGTTTGTAACATTGTTATGTGTTTGATTTTATTGAGTTTGTTTTTATTGTTACCTGCATAGAATTTTAGATAGTGTAAGCTATACATTTAAAGAAAAAAAAAGACAATAGCTGGACTTGGGAAAGTGACAAGTAAAATTCAGTCAGCAGCTATGAGTAGTATTTCGCAACCCTCTCTTAGAGGCACATATAGGGGTCCTTTTAGTAAAACCACAGCAAAAATGACCTTAATGTACCGCTTATGCATGTCTTTCCCACATGCTAAAGCCACTTGTGCTGCAGCCAAAAATGGCTGACGTATCCGTTTTCCCCAATTAATGGCTACATGCTAATTTTGCCATTGGCACATAGCCATTACAAAAAGTTACAATTTGAGTTCTTATGACTCCGGACTTGGGCATTACTAGACGCCGCTGGCTGCGATTCTGACAGGGGTTTGTAGGCTTGTTAAACCCTGGCCTGCATTTCTGCCACCTAGGGTCCCTGCTCGTTGCGATTCTGGAAGCGGCACCTATCCGTGATTGACATGCAGCAAGCGCCCTTCTTAGGTGCCTATCGCAGCAGATGCTGCTTCTAGAATCAGCTCCTCAATGAATATTTTTTTTTGCTCAGAGAATAGTTAACTTCTGGAACTCATCACCAGAGGATGGGATAACAATGGTTAACATAGATGGGTTAGGAAAGTGTTTGGACAAGTTCCTGGAGGAAAAGACTGTAGTCTGCTGTTGGGACTGACAGGGGGGAAATCACTACTTGCTCTGGGATTGGTAGCATGGAATGTTGCTTCTATGTGGGCTTCTGTCAGGTACTTGTGACCTGGGTTGGCCACTGTGGACAAACGATACTGGGTTAGATGATCTAGAAACAGGGACGAAGTGCAAAGTAATAAAATTTGCAGACGACACCAAACTATTTAATGGGGCTAGGATTATAGAAGACTGCGAAGATTTACAAAGGGACCTGAACAAACTAGGGGAGTGGGCGATGAGATGGCAGATGAAGTTTAATGTAGAGAAATGTAAAGTCTTGCACGTAGGAAATGGAAACCCGAGGTACAGCTACACGATGGGAGGGCTGTCATTGAGTGAGAGTGCCCAAGAAAGGGACTTGGGGGTAATAGTGGACAGGACAATGAAGCCGTCGGCACAGTGTGCAGTGGCCGCTAAGAAAGCGAATAGAATGCTAGGTATAATCAAGAAGGGTATTACAACCAGAACGAAAGAAGTTATCCTGCTGTTGTATCGGGCGATGGTGCGCCCGCATCTGGAGTACTGCGTCCAATATTGGTCGCCGAGCTTAAAGAAGGATATGGCAATACTCGAGAGGGTTCAGAAGAGAGCGACACGCTTGATAAAGGGTATGGAAAACCTTTCATACGCTGAAAGATTGGAGAAACTGGGGCTTTTTTCCCTGGAGAAGTGGAGACTTAGAGGGGATATGATAGAGACTTACAAGATCATGAAGGGCATAGAGAAAGTGGAGAGGGACAAATTCGAAGACTGAAAGAACGAGAGGGCATTCAGAAAAATTAAAAGTGGACAGATTCAATACCAATGCTAGGAAGTTCTTCACCCAGAGGGTGGTGGACACCTGGAATGCGCTTCCAGAGGTCGTGATAGGACAGAGTACGGTTTTGGGGTTCAAGAAGGGATTGGATGATTTCCTGAAGAAAAAGGGTAAAGAAGGGTATAGATAGACCTGATGGGCCGCCGCGTGAGCGGACTGCTGGGCATGATGGACCTCTGGTCTGACCCAGCAGAGGCATTACTTATGTTCTTATGACACCTATTTTATAGGCAGTAAGAACCCACACTTTAAGTGATTAATACTGTCACACCCATTCTCAACTCTCAAAGATGCCCCCTTAGACAAAATTAAGAAAAACTATCCCCCCCTCCCCCCGTTTTACAAAAGTGCAGAAGAGGTTTTTAGCGCTGGCCAGCACGCTGAATGCTCTGCGCTGCTCCGATAGTCATTGCGTTCCTATGAGTGTCAGAACAGCTCAGAGCATTTGGCACGCCATCCTGCGCTAAAAACTTCTTCTACACTTTTGTAAAAGTGTGTTTGTGTGTGGGTAGTTTAGCAAACGATGTATGCACACAGATGGGCAAATTTATTGTGGGATGCAGTGCACATCCTACGAGAGGTCCTTTTAATGTGTGGTAAGTGCATACTAGTTCTTACTACAGTTTAGTAAAAGATCCCCTCAGCAATTTAAATTACCATAGTTTAGAAAAAGGACCCTGTAACCATTACCACTATGAATATGCAGGAGAGATACAGTCATATGAAAAAATTAGGACATCCCATGCAATATTCAGTTCTTTCTTAAGAAATGTTCACATATCGATGTTAAATCTTTTTTTTAAAATTTATCTCTGGAAAAGAAAGTGATGTAATTGCAGGTAAACAACAAAAAGTGTCCTCCCTCTCCCATAATCAGACACCTCTGTCTTCCCCCCTCATATGGGAGGCATCTTTCTCCTCTCTCTCCCATAGCCTGGAATCTCTCTCCTCTCCCATGGTCTGGCATCTCTCTCTTCCCTCCTTCCATCACCCTTCTCTGGAATCTGACATCTCTTCCTTCTTTGAGTTATGTCTCCTCACTCCCAATGTAACATTTCTTCCTCCCTCCTCTCCATCACTATCATGTTCAACGATTCTCCATCTTTCCCATGTACATCATCTCTCTTTCTCTCCCACTCCAAACACCTATGTCCAATAATTTTCTTTTTCTCTTCCCTCACCCACTGGCAGCATCTCTTTCCCTCCCTTCCTAACCCCTAGCCCGTGCAGCCTGTGTCCTTCCCAACCCCCTCCCAGCCCATGCAGCATGTGTCCTTTTATCTTTCTCAAACCCTCTCCCCCGCAACCTATGTAGCATGTTCTTCCCTCATTTCCAACCCCATCCCTTTCCTTTCAGCTAGATCCTAGGGTACACGGTCCCCAGTTCCCAACTCTCCCATCTATCACCTCCCCACTGCTGAAATTTTAAATATTTGGGCAGCCAACGAAACCGTCGGCCTGCCCCAGAAATGTTCTTTCTGCAGAACTTCCTCTTTCTCCATAGGTAGGGCGCTGCAGAAAGAACACTTCTGGGGCAGGCCAACGGTGGAAGGCTGGCTTCGTGTCAGCTGCCCAGAGATTTTAAATTTCAGCAGCAGGGAGGTGGTAGATAGAGGAGTTGGGACTAAAGGAGGTTCTTGGAGAATGTAGTGTTAGGCACACACTCACTATATGACGCAGAAAATGGCCAGGTGGGCTGGATTCGGCCCATGGGCCTTGTGTTTGACATACGTGCCCTAGGTGAACCTTCAGCCTTATGCCCCTCTGCAATTAACTTTTAGGCTCCTTGTCCCCCTAAATAATCATGACCACACCAACACTACCCCTCCTAAAAAAATGGGCTATTTGAAAACTGCTTGCTCTCTGTACTGGTAAGAGAACCTCATGTGGTTCTCAGAAACTGTTGTTTTGCTTTGACTGCAGTTTTTGCCCTAGGTAACCACCTTGTCTTGCCTAATGGTTGGGCCAGCCTTGATTGCAGTATCAGTATGAGATCCTGACAGCTGGGAGGAAACAGAACATGGATTCTGCATTCACTGACTATGAAAACAAGGGAGCACTTAGAGTGGCACAGAGTCATTTCTCAAACTTCTAAATGGCTGTTCCCAACAAAGAACAACAGAGATGCAAGATAAGAAGAAAAAAAAAAAAAAGCCAGTTGAAAACCATACATAGCTACAGGGAGTCCCTGTCATTTCTGACATAGCATCAGTGGGATGACATCTGCCAGTCACCTCATTCCTCCATCACAAGCATTTCTAAAGGGTTTGGGCACTTGCACTTTGTATTCTCGTTCTTAGAAGAATACCTTTTAAAACCCCCTTGTGCTGAATGTTGTTCAGACTATAAGAACCTTTTCGCTAAGAATATCTTTCAGAATCTCCACATGTATCTTCCCGTGAATGGAATTGCATTACTGTTTCACTTATGAGACTTTAGAGCTGCCCTCTGGGGAGCTCTTCCAAGAGGAGCTCAGTATATCATAATTTAATATAGAGCCTGCTGAACCTCAAATTCTGTTAAATATTGACTGCAATAAATTTCCCATAGTAAATACTGTTGTCATCAGTCATATAGCTCAACACCATCTGTTTCATTTTAATTCTGTGTGAACTCATATTTAAAAATATCTTCATGATTTTGGGAGTCAAAACATCACCCAAAGAAAGAGAATATTTTTTACAAGATGGTTATTTAAACCTCCTTAATTTTGTAAAGCAGTGTAATAAAATAGGCCTACTGAGACTCTTAGTTTAACATTGTATTAACTGTTGTAAACTTTGCAACAGATTGTACCTGGGCTGAATAGTGAACAAGGTCAGAAACAGGTTGCAGCAATTATTAAAACATTTCCAGCCTATCTTTTACATAATGTTTCCACTATGGCAGGGACAAAGTAACCAAGGAGTCAGAAAAATTTTTAGCTGAAGAAAAGAACTGACTCTGTGTATTAACACACCTCAAGAGCAGAAACTGCTATGCAAAAATTTGCTCAGAGAAATGTAACTCTAAAGAGGGAGAGGAAACCCCCTCTTGGACGAAAAGAGTTTTATCTTCCAATCATTGCTTAATAAATGCAAAAGCAATTCCCACTCAAGGGTGCGAGTAAGTAAAAAAACTGAACTGAATAAAGCTCTTAATAGTAATGTATGCTTTCAAAAACTTCCAAAAACTTTCAAACAACTTCAATTCTTGCATTTAGGTTGACACTGGACACTTTACAATCATGAGGTTGAAAAATGAAGATACTTATCAGGGTCCCGACGCGGCCCCGTTTCAGTAACTGCTTCAGGAGACCCCGTCTGATTAAAGCTGAAAAGGGTAACAACCATAAGACAATTCCAAAAAAGTGTCTGAAATACAAGAACAATCTCGTTAAAATGCAATAGATATGGGCTAGAACACTCAAAAGCCACAAACCCTTGCATATCTCATGAAAAACTTGTAGCTAGCCAAAAAAGGACAGGAGCACAATACAGTACGTACCGTTCTTGAGATGAAACCTCTCTGTGCAACACAGAACGCCGGCACCCGCGGCCGTATTTAAACCGGCAAAAAGGCGGGAAACCAGACGTGCAGAACGTGATGACATCACAAAATTACAAAAAAAGCAAAAAACTCCAAAAGTAAATCACGAGTGCCAGACATAATCAAAGGAAAGCTGCCCACTCGATCTCATTGTTGAGACCTTGTGGGTGGAGAGTATTGAGATCGTAGATCCATTTCTGTTCCTTTCTCCACAATGCACGGTCACCTCCCCTGACATTATTATAATGATCCAAAACTGTGAATCTCAAATCAGTTATGGCATGGTGTTTAACTTGCCAATGTTGTACCAGGGGGGCTTCTTGCACTGCGGTGCGTATACGGCTCATATGTTCACCAATCCGGTGTTTCAAGCTGCGTGTAGTATTCCCCACGTACACAAGTTGACACGGGCAACATATGGCGTAAATCACATGATGAGAATTACAATTGGTAGCATGCTGAGTGTACTTGCATCGGGAAGGCAATGACATTTGTTGGATGGTAACACTGAACTGACAATATGTACAATGGCCACACGGTGAATGCTGACCCCTAAGGTCTCAACAATAAGATCGAGTGGGCAGCTTTCCTTTGATTATGTCTGGCACTCGTGATTTACTTTTGGAGTTTTTTGCTTTTTTTGTAATTTTGTGATGTCATCACGTTCTGCACGTCTGGTTTCCCGCCTTTTTGCCGGTTTAAATACGGCCGCGGGTGCCGGCGTTCTGTGTTGCACAGAGAGGTTTCATCTCAAGAACGGTACGTACTGTATTGTGCTCCTGTCCTTTTTTGGCTAGCTACAAGTTTTTCATGAGATATGCAAGGGTTTGTGGCTTTTGAGTGTTCTAGCCCATATCTATTGCATTTTAACGAGATTGTTCTTGTATTTCAGACACTTTTTTGGAATTGTCTTATGGTTGTTACCCTTTTCAGCTTTAATCAGACGGGGTCTCCTGAAGCAGTTACTGAAACGGGGCCGCGTCGGGACCCTGATAAGTATCTTCATTTTTCAACCTCATGATTGTAAAGTGTCCAGTGTCAACCTAAATGCAAGAATTGAAGTTGTTTGAAAGTTTTTGGAAGTTTTTGAAAGCATACATTACTATTAAGAGCTTTATTCAGTTCAGTTTTTTTACTTACTCGCACCCTTGAGTGGGAATTGCTTTTGCATTTATTAAGCAATGATTGGAAGATAAAACTCTTTTCATCCAAGAGGGGGTTTCCTCTCCCTCTTTAGAGTTACATTTCTCTGAGCAAATTTTTGCATAGCAGTTTCTGCTCTTGAGGTGTGTTAATACACAGAGTCAGTTCTTTTCTTCAGCTATCTTTTACATAAGGCAGTATGAGTTCTGTTAAGACAACACGAGCATGGTGGCCTATTTGAACAGGCAAGGGGGGCGCCAAGATCCTGCAGCTGGTGTGGGAAGAGGCACTCTCCTCTTGGCATAAATGGAGACGCATATGACAGCTTTATTGGCAGACTATGCTGCAGTGGTGGAAAACATCCAAGGGGATTATCTCAATCAATAGGAGATTGAAAACTCTCCAGAAAATCCTTTGCACTGGTCAAGAAAAGATGAGGGATCCCAGTTGTACCCTGATGGCATCAGGATGGAATGCCAAGTTGCTGTTTCCTCAGCCATAGGAGCTTGATAGAGATGTTTAATATAGATGATCTCATAAAAGTCTAGCCTGTTCAAGTGGCATGAGTTATTTCTGTGGCCTTTAGTAAGCAAAGCGATCCAGAGAGCAGTAAACCATTCAGGTTTTGTCTTTCTGATGGTGCTGGCTGAATCAAGGTGGCCATGAAATGGGGACCTGAGAAGAATCATAAGAATTGCCATCTCTGGTTCAGACCCTGGGTCCATCAAGTTTGGTGATCCGCACACACGGAGGCCCCGCCAGGTGTACCCTGTCATAGTTTTAGTCCCCATATCACTGTATGCTTCTCAAGGGAGATGTTATCTCACCAATTTGCCAAACTTCATTCTATATGGTTTAACAATATTTTCAGGTCCTCAGCAGGCCACCACACACTCAAACCATCTCATTGTGTGGGGCTTTATGCTCCCACTCTTCATCGGACCCAATATACATTTTACTGTGAATATTTTATAAATATTTTTAAGAAATTTTTTAAATATATGCTAAAAGTACTTAGCTTGTAAATTCGACGCTAATCGGGAGGGTAGAAACATCGATCGCCAACATGTTTCGCCTGTATGATTCAAAGGGCTTTATCAAGGCTCACTCTCCCATTCAAACAGCTATCTCCAACCATTGCGTTTCAGAATAGAATACATTAAGCTGCCAGTATGGCTGATGGTTTTCAACTGAAACTTAAACTTGGTGCTTACAACATTGATGACACTCTTGGAGTCTTTGAAGAGAGTTTTATTAAAGAATGCATCACAAAGATAACTTTTTTGATAGCCATTTGTTCAGCATGGAGAATACGAGAATTGTAGTTACTCTCTTGTAGCTCCATATGTCTAGGGATAGGATTTCATTCTTTCTCATACCCTCATTTCTCCCCAAGGTGGTCTCACAATTTCTTGTGAACTATAGAATTATGAGCCCTGAAAAACAAGGGTGATGAGAACAAAACAAAGAGGGGAGGTAATTGAAAATAACTAAGCCTTTCAGGAAGACTGACTCATTTGACTGAGCCTTTCAGGAGAAGGGACAAAGAAAGATGAAGCAGTGTCAGTAGCCAGATAGATCTGGGAAGCAATCGCAAGGGCCTCCATGGCTTATGACTGTAAAGAAGCTTGGCAATTATGAGTCCACTGAGCTGGCAGTCCCATCAAAAATTAATTGCAATAATACTAATGCTATAACCAAGATTTTTATTTCTGTGTATGGCAGTCCAGAAAGAGTTGAAAAAAAAAAGTCCATTTTGTGTTGAGAGGGCATGTAGCACCATAGCAGTGCCATATTATGGATGGGCCTAGGCGAGCACAGCAGCTAGGACGTGTGGGAGAATCCTGTCAGGGTTTGTGCTGAGGACATTGTGCTCATGCTGCATCCACTACAAAGCTGGATGAAAGCAGTAAGCACACTTTTCTGTCAAAAGGTGAGTGTAGATAACTTTTCAGTCATTTGGGGGTAATTTCTAGAAATAATTTTTTTTTTTTTAATGGCTTTTTATAAAAACTACCTCATGGTTTACATGTGAAGAAAGTACGTGTGTGCTAAGAAGGCATATACTTTATGTGACCTGTGTTCATGAGTGGCATTTGAGCAGAACACATTGGTATAAAATATAGACAAACATTTGCACTTGCCTTTGTCAGCAGCTTCCACACCATTTCACTCAAGATGTGTTTCAATACTATGCAACCAGATATCTTTGTTTTTTGTTGACTTTGTTGACTGGTTTGTTGTAGTTCTGTGTGAACAAACTACCGCCTCTCTCTTCCCTTTCTCTCCAGTGTGGACTATTAGGATATTTTAGTTGCAGGGGTGATAGAACACCATTTTTGTCCAGTATGTCTTTCATAATCAGATTGTAAACTCTTTCAAGCAGGGACCATTTCTTGTGTGTTTAATGTATAGCTGCATGCATCTGTTAGCACTATAGAAATAATAAATATTAGTAGCTTCAACCTAGGTACTATTTTGCCACTTTGCCCCTAGCATTTATAAAGACACGTGCCTTTTTATCAACTAGCCTTAAAATAGGCGCCTGTGCGGCCTTCACACAAAACCTGTTATAAAATTACCTTCTTTAAGTTTAAACTCATCCAGTTGGTAGATTGTGGTTGGGAGAAAGATTGTGGAACAGACAAATTTGTGTGGCTCGTCATTTTTCATTTCTGCCACACACACAAAAAAGATAAGAATTGGAACATTTTGCTATATTCCATTTTCAAATAAGAAGTCTGAGATTTTGGCTTTCTTCCTGCCACTACCATCTGTTGCTACAATATTCCATGAAAGCTGTAATTTGGACTTTCTGCAGAGCTGATGCTGCTTACTCAGGGCTTGGTTTGCTGGATAGTAAGGGAAACACACTTCTTCAGAAATATCAAATGTATTTTTTAAATTTATTTGTCATTGAAGATCAACAGTACAGTCAGAACAGGAAAGGAAGCTTTAATTATAGACCGATTATATTTAAGAATATAACATAAGAATAGCCTTACTGGGTCAGCCCAATGATCCATCTGGCCCAGTAGCCTGTCTTCACGGTGGTCAATCCAGATCATTAGTACCTGGCAAAAAAACAAAATGTAGCAACATTCTATGCTACCAATCCTAGGCACATAGTGGCTTCCCTTATGTCTGTCTCAATAACAGACTATAAACTTTTCCTCCAGGAACTTGTCCATACCGCAACTTCTGGCAATTTGCTCCAGAGCTTAACTATTCTCTTAGTGAAAAAATATTCCCTCCTATTGGTTTTAAAAGCATTTCCCTGTAACTTCGAGTGTCCCCTGGTCTTTGTAATTTTTGATGGAGTAATAAAATCAATCCACTTGTTCTCATTTTATACCTCTCGGGATTTTGAAGACTTTAATCATATCTTCCCTCAGCTGTCTATTTTACAAGCTGAAGAGCCCTAACCTCTTTAGTTTTCCTCATACAAGAGGAGTTCCATCCCCTCTATTATCTTGGTTGCTCTTCTTTGAACCTTGTCTAGTTCTGCTATATATTTTTTGAGATAAGGCAACCAGAATTGAACATGATCATCAAGGTGAAGTCGCACCATGGAGTGGTACAGAGACATTATAACATTCTTAGTCTTGTTAATCATCCCTTTTTTTAAAAATAATTCCAAGCACCTTGTTTGCTTTTTTGATCACTGCTGCACATAAGAACAAAAGAAGTTGCCTCCACTGGGTCAGACCAGAGGTCCATCGCGCCCAGTGGTCCGCTCCCGCGGCGGCCCATCAGGTCCATGACCTGTGAAGTGGTTTCTGACTAATCCTATAACCTACCACTGCTTCTATTTGTACCCCTCAATCCCCTTTTCTTTTAGGAACCTATCTAGACCCTCCTTGAACCCCTGTAGCGTGCTCTGGCCTATCACAGCCTCCGAGAGCGCGTTCCATATGTCCACCACCCTCTGAGTGAAAAAGAACTTCCTAGCATTTGTTCTAAACCTGTCCTTTTTCAATTTCTCCGAGTGCCCCCTTGTACTTGTGGCTCCCCACAGCCTGAAGAATTTGTCCCTGTCTACCTTCTCTATGCCCTTCATGATTTTGAAGGTTTCTATCATGTCTCCTCTAAGTCTCCGCTTTTCCAGGGAGAATAGCCCCAGCATTTCCAATCTGTCAGCGTATGAGAAGTTTTCCATACCTTTTATCAGCTTTGTCGCTCTTCTCTGGACTCCCTCAAGTACCGCCATGTCCTTTTTGAGGTACGGCGACCAGTACTGGACACAGTACTCCAGATGTGGGCACACCATTGCCCGATATAGCAGCAAAATGACTTCCTTTGTCCTGGTCGTGATACCCTTTTTGATGATACCCAACATTCTGTTCGCTTTCTTTGAGGCTGTCGCATTGGGCAAACGGTTTCAGCATATTGTCTACAATGGCACCCAGATCTTTTTCTTGGGTGCTGACCCCCAAGGTGAACCCTAGCATCTGGTAATTATGATTTGGGTTATTCTTCCCAATGTGTATCACTTTGCATTTGTCCACATTATATTTCATCTGCCATGAATTAGTTGAAAGAATTTTCTTTCCATTTTGTTTAATTTGGTCTGATTATGATTTATATTGAATATTTCATCTGCCATTTGTACACCCAGTCTTCTAATTTCCTAAGGTCTGCCTGCAGTTTTTCACAATCTTCATGGGTTTTAACAACTTTGAACAGTTTAGTGTCATGTAATCATTTTACTCGTCATTCCAATTTCCAGATCATTTATAAATAAGTTAAATAGCACTGGTCCCAGTACAGATCTCTGCGGCACTCCATTTACTCTCCCTCATTTAGAAAAAGGGCCATTTAACCCTACACTCTCTTGTTTTCTATTCAATAACCAATTCTTAATCCACAATTCAACATTGCCTCTTATCCCATGACACTCTAATTTTCTTAGGAGCCTCTCATGAGGAACTTTGTCAAAAGCTTCCCCAAATTCTAGATACACTACATCATCTGGCTCACCTTTATTCACATCTTCAAAAAAGTCAAGCAAATTGTCCCTTGTCTGAACCCATGCTGACTCTGTTCCATTAAATCATGTTTGTCTATGGTTTCACAATTTTATTTTTTATAATTGTTTCCTCTATTTTGTCTGTCACTGAAGTCAGGCTTACCGGTCTGCAATTTTCCGGATCTCCACTGGAACCCTTTTTAAAAATCAGTGTAACATTGGCCACCCTCCAATCTTCAGGTACTACAGACAATTTTAGTGACAGGTTACAAATCACTAACAGCAGGTCAGCAGAATGATCCCAAGGGGAGTATTAAGCTGGACGGGAGTTGAGGGGAATATGTAAAAGCCATGAAATCCAGAGGATCTGGCTTTTAACTAGTCAGCCATGTCCTTGAATGCTCTCCTTTGCTGCTTTGGTTAGCCTCTGCTCTGCCCTGGCCGGGCCTTCTGCTCTGCTGCTTTGCGTTGGAAGGTAGGGATTTTTTTTCTTCACAGTTCTTATGTGGATCCAAATTTGTTAAGAATCAATCTGCCTGGGACTGTTCAGAGGCAGGCCGAGACGGGATCAGGAGGATACCTCAAGATCCAACTTTTATTTGTAGAAAAATATCCCAACATTTTAAAATAAAGAAGAAAAAAAAGTGAATAAGCAAGCAAGCAACCAGGTAAATAAATAGATGGAGATATGGGGCAGAGGCAGGGAGGGGGTGGGGCTACAGGACCCACTGTACTTGTGTGCCTGCCTTGCTTCTCCTATCTTACTCATCCCAAGGCATTAAGAACATAAGAATAGCCTTACTGGATCAGACCAGTGGTCCATCAAGTCCAATGGTCCATTAAGCCAGTAGCCCAGTGGCCAATCCAGGTTACTAGTACCTGGCCAAAACCCAAGGAGCAGCAAAATTCCATGCTACCGATCCAGGGCAAGCAGTGGCTTCCCCCATGTCTTTTTCAATAACAGACTATGGACTTTTCCTCCAGAAACTTGTCCAAACCTTTCTTAAAACCAGCTACACTATCCGCTCTTACCAGAACCTCTGGCAATGCATTCCAGAGCTTAACTATTCTCTGAGTGAAAAAAAAATTTCCTCCTATTGGTTTTAAACGCATTTCCCTGTAATTTCATCGAGTGTCTCTCTCTCCCCCCCCCCCCCCCCCCCGTAGTATTTGTAGTTTTTGACGGAGTGAAAAATTGATCCACTTAGATTTCCTGCTTGTCAGGATTGCTTGATCGGGTTCCAGAGTTTGCAGAAAAAAGATACTGTATGAATGTCATCATTATTATTATTTTTTTTTTTGTCGCTGTTTCTTGATGTAACTTTGTAACAATTTGAATAGATTTGTCATGCTCCTTATCTAAATGTAAACCGCTTAGATAATTTTGATAGGTGGTATATAAATACCTAAAATAAATAAACTTTCCCTTATTCCAGGAAACAAAAAAGTACTGGAAACTCTAGTTTGTATCTTAGTACTGGCTTAAGGTGCGGGAAGTGGCAAAATCAACAGCCTGTCCAAGGCAAACAGGGTTACATCCTGGGCAGGAAGTGCTTTAATATTTTCACATTTGAAATTAATATTTTCAAGAGCATCACAGGAGGTTGAGTTTTGTGTTTACCAAGAACTGAAGTGATATCTTCCGAAGAATGCTGAGAATGGGGATCCCTGGAGATACAGTACATATCTCATCCCACCTCTCTCTGGTCTTTTGAGCAAGTCACTTCAGTATTCTATGCAGTGTTCTCCCCAGAAATTTGTTCAACAAAGGAAAAAGATATGTGTAATAAATAACTTATTTTTAACAAATAATATTGAAAATGAACATTGCATATTGGCAAATCTAATTTATTTTAAAAAAAATATAGATATACGAGAGGATGCTGAAAAGTTCTCAGCCCAATCAAGAAGAGAATGATGTGGAGCCATGAAACTTACAAGTTATAACAGTGGAACCTGGAGCGGCCCGCTCTTATATCTAACCTCCTACCACCCCACCCATCCTGGGTCCCAATAACACACTCAATGCTGTCATTGGTGAAACCTGGCCGCAGCCCTTTTTATTGAAATAAACAAATAACTTCAATAAATTATAACCATGTGTAACAAACAGGCATTGTAAACAACATTGTAACCAAAAACAACTTGACCCCGAGCTACTGTGGCCATTAAATGGCCCCCCGACCCTGCCATGCTAGCAAGGGTCTCTAATATAACAATTAAATGGCCCCTGACCCTGCCGTGCTAGCAAGGATCCGAGGGGTGACATGTCTTTACATGCCCCATTGTCCAGGGTCATCCGACCCACCAGGCAAGGCTCCGCGCCGGCCCACCGCTCATCCCTTGATGAGCCCAGCAGCCAGTAGCTCGGGATACCGCCCCCATCCTACACCTGCCCTCGAAATTCAGGATAGCGAGCGGGTGGGTGGGAAGCTGCCTTGGAGGACCCGGCGACCGTTTGGGTCCTCTAGCTCCCCCCTTTTTATCTGCTCTCCCGTCAACCCCCTCGCTGCGTCCTCTACCAATCTGGAACCTTCCCCTCGGCGGGAAGATTCGATCTTTCCCCTACTCTTATCCTTTTGCAACCCCGCCCCCTCCCCCAACGGGTGCTCTCGCGGGCCTCCAGCTCCGCGTTAGATGCGCCCATCGAGATAGGCTCTCGGGCTTTCTATTCCACACTTTTCTTGACACTTTTCATATCATTGAAACAAAAAGTGTCAAGAAAAGCATGGAATAGCTTGTAAGTTTCATGGCTCCACATCATTCTCTTCTTGGTTGGGCTGAGAACTTTTCAGTGACTCCTCATATATCTTTTAAGCCCCCCCCACCCCTTCCTTAATTTCCTGTATTGCATGTATGTCACACTAAATTGTTTCTGATCTTTAAGCAAAATGTAATTTTAGACAAAAGGAACATGAGTAAACATCACAGATGGAAGCTAAGATGTAATGTAACGTTAAAAATTGCATCTTAGCTCCCAAATTCTAGACCATTCTTTACACTTTGCTAGATCCGTCCTTATGCTATCGACATAGAGCCTCTCTGCTAACAGAATACCTGGCTTTGGTTACATGTGCAGAGAGCATAGATAGCAGTGATGAGAGGCATAGATTTGGGAGCACAAAACTGTGCAGACAAGGAGTAGACCATACGCACCAGACGATGCCAGTACCAAATTGATTTATTGAAGAATGATCAAAACTTGCCTGACGTGGCCATGTTTTGCCTAAAATTAGGCTGTGTCAGGGGCTGTAGAAAAGAGGAACAATTAAAAGCACTTTCCCCTAATCAGGCCTTGCACAATTAGCACAACAGTTTCTGTAGTAGTATTGCTAGTTGTTCCCCTTTGTTTATAGCCCTTGATGCAGCCTAATTTTAGGTAACAGGTGGCAAATTTTGGGCAAGTTTAGATTATTCATTCTTCAATAAATCAATTTGGTATTGGCACTGGTCGCCGTACATGAAAAAGGACATAGTACTACTCGAAAGGGTCCAGAGAAGAGCGACAAAAATGGTTAAGGGACTGAAGGAGTTGCCGTACAGTGAGAGACTAGAGAAACTGGGCCTCTTCTCCCTTGAAACTTACTATGTTGAAAAGAGGAGACTGAGAGGGAACATGATCAAAGCATTCAAGATAATGAAGGGAATAGACTTAGTAGAGAAAGAGAGATTGTTCACCCTCTCCAAGGTGAAGAGAACAAGAGGGCACTCTCTAAAGTTGAAAGGGGATAGATTCCGTACAAATGTAAGGAAGTTCTTCTTCACCCAGAGAGTGGTAGAAATCTGGAACGCTCGTCCAGATGCTGTTATAGGGGGAAACACCCTCCAGAGATTCAAGACAAGGTTAGACAAGTTCCTGTTGATCCAGAACATACGCAGGTAAGGCTAGACTCAAATAGGGCCCTGATCTTTGACCTAAGAGCCGCCGCGTGAGTGGACTGCTGGGCACGATGGACCACTGGTCTGACCCAGCAGCGGCAATTCTTTTTTTTTTTTAATCTTTAATCTTTATTAAATTTCAATTTTTTTTAATGACAATAATAATCAAATGAAATCAACAGTATCCAACTAATATCAATATAAAGCAAACATAATAACAAAGCAAACGAGGTAAGTTTCAACTGTTTGTTAGTCCGCAATAATATAAAAGAGGAGTTCCATAAAAATCGAAGACTATTTTATTCCCTCACTTATTAAGGAAAATGATGGTCGCCTGAAATGGACCTGAACTAAACTTCTTGAGCTTTTTATTCCTGAATATTAACAGGGTACTTGAAGACCTCACCTCATTTAGAGTAGCCCGAGACCCCAGTGTCGATGGGCGTAGGATAACACGGGGCTGGCAGGCCTGCGTGTCACCCATCGGCTGGGGCGGTCGGGGGGGGGGGGCAGTGAATGAGGGTGCGGCGTGATTGGCTAGAGTAGAGCAGGGCTAGTTTCAAATTAATTGGAGGAGGTTAGGAGCGCGCGGGGGGGGGGCGAATTTATAAAAGGGGGAGGCAGTGGAGGACTCAACCGTTTGGGTCCTCCTGAGCGGGGTTTTTCCCTCCCACCCACCCCATGTTTTTTCAGGTAGTAGGGTGTAGCTCGGGGGCGGATCTCCCGAGCTACTGGGTCATTGGGACTCATCAGGTGATGAACGGTGGGCCGGCAGGGTGCCGTGTCTGGTGGGTCAGGTGACCCGGATAATGGGGCATGAGGGACATGCCATCCCTCTGACCCTTGCTGAGGTGGCAGGGTCGAGGGCACTGAATTTTATGGGTAGCTCGGGAGGAGCTTTGTGAGTTTAGGTTAATTAATGTTATAATTGAAATTATATTATGTTAATTGTTATGATTAATAAATTGAGCTGCGGCTAATTACCAACAATTGTAGTCAGTGTGTTTTTGTGGTAATGGCTGAGGAGTATGGGGGAGTCAAGGTGTTGGGTTATAGGGTGACAACGGGACTTGTCCAGATCCCGCTGTTATCTAAAATAAATCTCGTCAACTGTGTAGAATCAAAGAAAGTATACCTGGCCTCCTTGAAGTTAATCAAACATTTGCAAGGGAACCTTAATACAAAAGTAGCTCCCAACTTCAAAACCTGGGGTCTCAAAAGCAAAAACTGTTTCCTCCTTTTTTGCGTTAATTTAGATACATCTGGATACATTCTTATTTTTTGATTCAGAAACAATACATCTTTATATTTAAAGAACAACTTCAATAACCAATCTCTGTCTGAATCTAAAGCTAATTGAACAAATAATGTAGCAAATGTAATCTGTTCTGAATTTGATTTTTTTCTATTAAATTTGTCAAGTCCAATAGATCTAATTCGGGTTCTTGTTGATCTTCCAGAGTTTTCTTCTTTCCCAAGGAAATATAATAGAATTTTGAAATAGGTGGAAATGAATTCTGTGGGATTTTCATAATCTCTGAAAGATATCGTTTAAACATATTAATTGGTGAAATTGTCATTAATTTAGGAAAATTAATCAACCTTAAATTTTGTCTCCCTGTGATACTTTCCAAAATTTCCATCTTGAAGTTAATGTTACCATTTTCCTTCATTAGGAGCTGATTTTGTGATCTAAGAATTTCCAATTTTTTTATCTTGTTCAGTTGATTTTTTTCTCTAGTTTATCCACCTTTTGTTGTAAAGTTAATGTCTCAGTTAATAAAGCAGAGCAATGAGTTAAAAATGTTTGAAATTGAGTCCCCAGGGAAAGCTGTAATGTGGCAATTGCTTCCCATATAGAGTTTAAGTCAATAACTGTAGGCTTTTCCAAGGGTTGCACAGTATAGGTAAATTTCAAATCGTTTAAGTTCACAGTACCTGGTTGAAGGTTAGTCGTTGCCGGTATTTGCTGTTCCCCTGCCAAATTCAATGTACCTCGCGGCGTCGGGTGTAAAAAGGAAGCAGATGACAAACTTCTAATCGCCAGTTCTTCTTCTTCTTGATCTTCTTCGCAGCTCTCAGAAGTTGCCACTATGCTCCCTTCACTCCCCACTTCCTGCTGCACTTGTCGGAGGAGTGGCTGCACCGGCGTGTTGTGCTCCTCCGGCGAGAGACTGGTCTCCTCGAAAGAGGTCCTGGGGCTCTCCGACATGCCCCCACCCTGCGCCAAGGACTTTCCGTCCGGATCTCCTCCAGGCCCGCATTCGACGAATGCGTCCATAGGACCAGATAGTTGTTGCAGCCTGGGTTCAGAAGGGTAAACCCGGGTCTTAGACTTGCGCTTCACCATAGGTAAGATACACGGCTCGAGCGTGTGTTCCAGGCAGCCATCTTGATTATGCTCCTAAATAGTCTTGTCAGCAGCGGCAATTCTTATGGTCTTATGATCTGGTGTGTATGCAGAGCATGGGTAGACCATCACCAAGTACCAAATAGGTTACTATGTTCTCCTTTCCTCCAATTTAGCCTGCAGAATGTGCATTGAGGAGATGGAGTTTTCTTATTGCCCAACATAGAGGTGAACAACAAGATGTTCAGACAGAAAGTAGAAGTGATTTGAAAGCCTTAGGCTTGAAACCTGGCAAGGACTGAAGTGAAAATAGTGCAAATGGAAACACAGAGATTACCAAATCTAGCTGCCAGCAAGTGTGGAGATTTACAAGGTGCTGAACAAGTGAGGTATTATTTTCCAGAGTGAATTGTTTTTATTATTTTCAATGATGAGAAGCCAGATGAGCTGCTGTAGCCAGGAGGAATATTGCAGTGAGGTACAGAAAGCACTTCCCTATCACCTCCCCTCTACAGCTCTGCCAATGCACCTTGTATGCCTGAGGGAATCCTTAGCAAAGAATGACAAATTCTGCATGCAATATTCATCGTTTCAAGTTTATTAAATTTTACTATACCGACTATCAACAAGTATCTAGCCGGTTTACAAGTTAAAATAAGATAAAAGATAAAATTAATACAATATATAAGATAATTAAAAAGAAAAGGGGATTGTGAACATTTAGACTTTAACTAAACATATTGGAAAGTGATGGCAGGGAATAAAGAAATGGAAGGGGAAAAAAAATTACATTGTTCAAAAAAAAAAAAAGGAAATGGTAAAGGGAAGGATGAGACATAAGGAATGGGATCGCTTCCTAAAAGCGGTTGAATTATTGAAGAATAGATTATATTTGGGAGCAGGAAAACGCGTCTTGGAATAGGAAAGCTTTTATATATTTTAGAATCCTGCAAAGTTTGGTCATACTCGTATAATCAGTGCCTTTGAGAAATATCTTTTCTACATTGCATCTTAAAATTATTAGGATAAGCTTAAAAGTATTTGGATTTAGTACATCTTTCTCAATAATTGCTCAAGGTTAGTTAAATTTAGGTGCAGTAGGCATTTCTCTGTCCCCCGAGAATTTACAATATAATTATATTGTACCAGAGGCAATGATAAAATCTTTTTAGTTTTTGTTCAGTACTTCCCCATCATGTGTTCTGGCCTCCCCCACCCATTATGCTTCAGGCTCTATCATTCCATTCCCCCCCTTCTCTTGCATTGATTAGAGCCCTCATCTCAGCTTTCTCTCTCTCCCAAATCCCCTCCAGTTAAGACTTCAGCTCTCTCTCTTTAACTCCTAAATCTTGAATCCCCTTCCACCAGTTCTCATTGTCCATTCCCCCTCTTCTAGCAAGACTCCAATTCGCTTTGCTTTGGCTTGGCAACTCACTCTTGCTATTCGTCTTTCAGGATCCCCTGAGTTGCTTAGCTGCCTTCTTGGGCTCTGTGTGCCAGCGCCACTTCTTTTAATTTGTTATCATCATATTAGAACTTGCAGTTCCTCCCCTCCCTTTCTATTTTTGAGAATGTAAGCTGCTTAGAAGACTATTCGATAGGCAGAATAACAAATTCCAGTAAACCTTTCATACAAACTGTATCCAAATTCACTTTGCAGTCCCAGCGCTGGAGACCCATTAATACAACTACTAAATAAGCTCCAAGTGCGATTGAACAGATCTGAACTTTGGTTTCAGCTTTTTGCAGCTGAGGTCCAATGGCCCAGTGCCAACGTTACCATGAAATTGAGATGGTCTGTGTGGTTTTGGCCTGGGGATGCTGTGCCAGTGGTCTGTGATCCTTCTCCACCCCAAACCCCAGTCAGGCCTCCGGCATCAACAATCTGCAATCATCTTCTTGCTGAAATTATGTAAAATACATTTTACTTGGAATGAACAATACTTACATAGTTTTTCAAATTTGGGGCCAACATAAATGTTCACAAACAAAGCAACAATTATGCATTCTATTTTAAATAGTTTGAAACTTGAGGAAGGAGTACACAGACCTCTAGCATTTGAACTGGAGCATTTTTAGGATACTCTATGGTAGAGCACAGGTCATCTGCTCAGCACATTTATGCCACTTACGAGCTAGCTGAGCCATTTACTGTATTTTTGGCTTTTACAATGCCTTCATTATATTAAATGTTTCTTTCCATGGGGAGGTTGGAGGATTGTGGCTTAGAAAGTCAAGGGCCAAGCTATGCCTACTAGGGACAAAGAAAATATCTGCATATACTATGAATAGGGCTATGTCCATCTAGTAGCATTATGGAAATGATTAGTAGTGATAGCTATGCAGAGTAATTTGTGAGACCAAAGGTTTATCTGCAAAGCAGACCTGTTTGTGGTTCTGAAGAGCTGGACTTGCTCACTAATGACTCTCTTTATCTACAGTAGGAGCCACACAATATTGTCAAATATTCTTATCTCCAGCAAAATTCATGATAGATTTGACAGTAACATGACTAAGAGGAAAACATGTCAAACAGGCGTGTTTTTAGTGATTTTCTAAAGTCAAAATAGGAAGTGGCCTCAAGTATTGGCGGCCTGGAATGATAAAATTCTGTCAAAAAACTTCTTGTATTGACATTAGTGCTAATTGGCTTGTTAAACAAATTGCACACACACCTTGAGTGCACACTTGAATTTGCATGAACAATTTTGAGCGCCATATATAGAATTAGGGGGCAAAGGGCAATAACATGCATTATATTACTATAACATGTGCTAATTTAATTATGGTGGCAGACATAATAATTACATTACATTACATTACATCAGGGATTTCTATTCCGCCATTACCTTGCGGTTCAAGGCGGATTACAAAAGGTTAGTTTAAGGACAGAATTACAATGAATAAAGAATTACAGCGTTACAGAATGACAGAATTATATGAATTGTAGAGCATAGCTAGAGAGGTAATATGAAGAACTTGAGGGCTTTTAGTGGTCGTGTTTTTATTTCTGTTTTAGGAATTTCTTGAAAAGTGTGGTTTTTATTTCTTTTCTGAACGTCTTATAGTCTGGGGTGGTCATCAGAAGGTTGGAGATTTGGTTATCCAGTCTTGCAGCTTGTGTGGCTAGGAGGCCGTCATGTTGTTTTGTTCTTTTCACTTCTTTGGATGGGGGGGGTATGAATGGGGAGTGCGTTTTTCTGTGTCTGGTGCTGGTTGCTTGGATGAGGCGATTATTCAGGTATGATGGGCTGTCTCCGTGTAGTGTTTTAAATAATATGCAGTAAAATTTAAATTGGATTCTTTCTTGGATTGGGAGCCAGTGTGAGTTGATGTAGGCTTCAGTGATGTGGTCGTATTTTTTCAATGAATAGACGAGTCTTAAGGCTGTATTTTGGATTGTTTGGAGTTGTCTTATCGTAGTCGCCGGACATGGGAGGAAGAGAATGTTACAGTAGTCCAGTATTCCTAGTACTAGTGATTGTACTATTAGTAGGAATTGTGTGCCTTCAAAGAATTTTCGGACTTGTCTCAGGTTTCTCATGATTGCGAATGATTTTTGAGTTGTTTTGTTTATTTGTGGCTGCATTGTGCAGCATCTGTCTATGGTCATGCCTAGTAGTTTTATGGTTGTTTGGATGGGATATTTGGTTGCGTTTATGTCTAGGATGGTTGTGGTTTGGATCCTGTCGTTTTCTAGGAGGATGAATTTGGTTTTGTCTTGGTTGAGTTTAAGTTTGTGATTTTCCATCCAGTTTGTGACTGCTTCCAGTGTGTGGTGAAGTTCCTCTGTCATGGTATGTTTGGAATGATCGTATGGGATGAGGATGGTGATGTCATCTGCATAGCTATAGGATGTTATGCCTAGATTATCCAGATGGGTTCCTAGAGAGGCAGTGTATAGATTGAAGAGGGTGGGGGACAGTGGAGATCCTTGTGGTACACCGCATGGGTTTGACCAGGATTCTGATTTTTCTTTGTTTGATTTTACACTGTAGGTTCTGAGTTTTAGGAATCCTTTGAACCAGGAGTATACTTTGTCTGAGATGCCTATTGCATCTAGTATCTGTAGAAGGATGTTGTGGTCTACTAGGTCGAATGCTGCCGATAGGTCCAGTTGTATGAGTAGCATTTTTTCCCTATACTAAGTTGTTGTCTGACGGTATCCATGAGGGAGCCTAGTAATGTCTCTGTGCTGAAATTTGTTCTGAATCCTGATTGCATGGGGTGTAGTAGGTTGTGGTCCTCTATGTAATTGGTGAGGTGTTTGGCTACTAGGCCTTCTGTTATTTTGACATATAGCGGAATTGAGGCTATAGGTCTATAGTTGGAAGGGAGGTTTTGTGGTGCCTTTGGGTCTTTTTGGATTGGGGTGATGACAATTTCGCTGAGGTTGTCCGGGAATGTGCCCTCTGTGAGCGTGAATTGGATCCATTGTAGAATTATGGTGCGGAACTTTATACTAGAGGTGGTAAGGAGATATGGGGGGCAATGGTTGAGGTCACAGGAGGCATGGCTGTATTTTTTGTATAATTTGTTAAATTCTGGCCATTTTATGTTTGGGAATTGAGACCAAGTTCTGTCTGCTGCGATTGCTTCTTTTCCTGTGGTGCAAATGCATACAAAAGAACTTATTGATATGTAACTCAAATAACAAAGCTTGCGTTATGCCTGAAAAAATAAAGCCAGATAAAAGATGTCATTATTTTTCTTAATTAAGGATGAGCCTGAACCCAAACTGGAAAGGTAAAAAGTTTCCATCTCAGTCCCTGGAACCCTTTCGGACTAAAAACAGAAATACCTGACATCTTGGGGAATGGAGGTGGGTCAGTGACAACAGTTCATCAAAATCTCACTGAACAGTTGCTACTAGTCTTTTTTACTTCATCTTTATTTAATTTACCCCAAAGACCTAAGTGACACCACTCAAAAAGCCTCAAAAAGCCTTCACTGCCTCCAAGCTTTATGTGTCCTCTTGTCATCGGTTTTCCTTCTTATAACTATATTACTTTCTTCACTTATCATATATATTTGAATATAAACCAGGGGAGGGAGTGGGGCTGGGTGCAGAGTCAGCCAGGGCACTTGAATATAAACCTCCCGGTTTATATTTGAGTCAACCTTTTTTCCTCCTTTTTCGGGGGGAAAAGTTACATCGGTTTATATTCGAGTATATACAGTAAATAATCTATTTAAATATCTTCTTTTAAAGACAAAAGGGCAAATTCTATAAGAAGCTCCCAAAAGTTAGGCGCCTAATTAGGCACTGTTCAGCGCGATTCAAGTAAAATTGGGTGCTGTTCAATGAATCACGCTGAGCGGAGCCTATTTTGGAGGCGCCCAAGAAATAGGCCAGCTCTAGGCACAACTAAAAGGCGCCTAGCTGAGCGCATAAGCACGCTTAAGAGCAGTGATTTTGCAACAACATGTAGCTACACCCACGCCTAACATGTATAGCGCCTATTTTTATGAAGGCCGCCTAAATTTTTAGAGGCGACTTGTTGCAGAATTTTTTGAGGCGCCTATGTTTCAATCAGTGCTGATTAAAAAGCTTAATTGAGCTTGTTATTCAATTTAGATCTAGTTCTATCTAGTTGGGCATCTCCAAAATAGGTGCCTAACTTTAGGCTCTATTTATAGAATTAGGGCCAAAATGTCAACTTAGCTTACAGCTCTGTTGTTTGTTCCATAGCCAACATGTTTCACAACTTGCTTTATCAAGGATCTTCCCCTTTCTGTGCCACAAATGCCATTCATACCCCTATTCATAAGAACATAAGAAAAGCCCTCACCGGATCAGACCGAGGTCCATCCAGTCCGGTGATCCGCACACGCGGCGGCCCATTTAAGTACTCCTGATTGGAGACCCAGTTATACCATAGCCCTCGATACAATTTGCAAGAAGGTGTGCATCCAACTTGGCGCTTGAATCCCAGAACAGTAATCTCCGTCACAACATCCTCCGGGAGAGCATTCCAAATTCCCAGCACGCGCTGTGTAAAAAAGAACTTCCTGACATTCGTCCTGAACCTGCTGCCACTCAGTTTCAGTCTGTGACCTCTTGTCCGTGTCACATCCGAAAAAGTCAGCAATGCTTCTTCTTGGTCGATTTTATCAAATCCCTTTATTATTTTAAAAGTCTCTATTAAATCCCCTCTCAGTCTTCTCTGCTCGAGGGTAAACAATCCCAATTTCCTAAGGCGCTCTTTGTAGCTCAAATTCTCCAATCCCTTGACAAGTTTCGTGGCTCTCCTCTGTACCCTTTCCAGCAGAATTATATCTTTCTTGAGGTATGGAGACCAGTGTTGGACACAGTATTCCAATTGCGGTCTGACCATTGCTCTATAAAGTGGCATTATTACATCTTTCGATCTACTCGTGATCCCCTTCTTAATCATGCCCAACATCCTGTTTGCTTTCTTCGCCGCCGCCGCACATTGTGCCGAAGGTTTTAGGGTTCTGTCAATCAGTACCCCTAAATCCCTTTCTTGTTCACACTAGATAAAGCAAGTTGCAAAACATGTTGGCTATATAGTACCCCTGGCTAATGGAACAAACAACAGAGCTGTAAGCTAAGTTGATATTTTGCCTTTAAAAGAAGGTAAGAAGATACTTAGTGAACTTTATTTAGGTGAAGAAAATAATATACACTCCCATATTCACGGAGGTTAAGGTCACAGCCCCCTCGCAAATAACTTTAGGGTTGACTGGTGATCTAGTGGTGAAGCGGGGCAGGAGCGATCTTCCTACGCTCATAGAAACATAGAAGATGACGGCAGAAAAGGGCTACAGCCCATCAAGTCTGCCCACTCTGCTTACCCACCCCCTGTCTATGCCCTAATGACCCAATTTCCTTATCTTGACCCTCGTAGGGATCCCACATGGGTATCCCATTTATTCTTAAAGTCTGGCACGCTGTCTGCCTCGATCACCTGCACTGGAAGCTTGTTCCAATGATCAACCACTCTCTCTGTGAAGAAATACTTTCTGGTGTCGCCATGAAATTTTCCGCCCCTGAGCAATCTTCCTACACTCCTGCCCCGTGCAGATCGCCAATAGGAAATGGCTGTGGGGAGTTCCTGTCGTAGTCTCGAGAGATTACGGGAACTCCCCACAGCCATTTCCTATTGGCGATCTGCACTGGGCAGGAGCGTAGGAAGATCGCTCCTGCCCCGAAAACCCGCTAGACCACCAGGTAAGGCCGGGGAGGCGGGGGTGGGTCAGAGCCGGATATTCACGGTTTTTCGCCATTCGCGGTCCGGCTCTGCCTCTATCCCCACGAATAACGAGGGAGATGTCTCTGATATGGAAATTGTCAGTGTAGCAGCAGTCGTCACTGATCTCACCTGGTATATCTCATAACTACTTTAATTACTTGTTTTTATATAAATAAATTAATTAATCTTTAATTTTCATAACGCTGTTTATCTCTTAACCATTCCTCAATTATAAAGTGCAATTCTTATTTCCTTCTTCAGTTCATTTCATTTCAGTTCATTTCTTTCATTCTTAAATTCTTAAACTTAGCTTTAAGTGTTTTTTTGTTGCACTGCTCCCCACCAACGCGTTTCGATTCTTCTTCAGGATGGGGCTAGTGCGGCAACAACATTCTGAGCACAACAGCTCTACTAATCCAGCGGCCATTAGACTGGGGAATCACTCCTGCTCCTGCTCTGACCACCAGGGAATCTAAGCTAGTTGTGGGGGAGGGAGGCTACTCTTACTGTGACTGCAAGTAATGGGAGTTATGATCTTGCACAATAATTTATATGCTAAATAGTGTTCCAAATAAATGCTTTTGATACAAAATTTTAGCAGGAATTTAAATATGTAAATTGGGATGATAAACTCCTTAGGAATTGGCTTCTCTTTGGCATTACGATGTCAGTTGGCACTTCAAGTGTGGTGCAGTGTCAGCCACTGTAAAACCACCGTGGCTTTTAGTTTCAGTTTTCATTAGCTGCGATCCATGTGTGTGTAGACTATTTTGCTAGGAGGTAAAATATGGTCTTTCATTATTTGCATCTAATATAATAAAACGCTAGGCCGCGCATGCGCACTTCCTATGTGTGCGCCGGTTTTCCATGAGGTGTAGCGACACATAGGAAGTGCGCATGCGCGGCTTACGGTCTGTCCTGTTGAAAGACGCAGCAGTGGCTATTCGCACGATCCCCGCCTGCGTTCCCTCCCTTCCAGTAACTTTGCCGTCGCCGCCTCTCCGCTCTCTCTCTTCCTCCCCCCCCCTCCGAGACGGATGTCGACCGCGGCGGCCCGAGTCGGATGTCGGCTGCGGCGGCACAAGAATGCAGGGTGGAAGAGGCGCTCGCGCCGGCGCAAACAGGTGGCTGAGGCAGCCAGTCTGGGAGAAGAAGATGTGCATGATGAAAGGTTCCTCGGCCAAGAAACAGCAGCCCGGCCCGCCAACAGACCACCACGTGCCTGCATCAAAATCTTCAGCAAGACTGCTGGAAGGGGGCAGAGCTCCTCTTTTGAGTCTGCCCTGGCAGGGAGAAGAGGTACTACTAGACAGGGGGGATCAGGTAAGGGGTGCTGCTGGACAGAGGGGAGGTAATTCTAGCACCCGTTAATGTAACGGGCTAAAAAACTAGTAAATTATATTCTGGCTTGGATACTGTGGGTTTAGCAGAGGGATGTAGACTGCAAGTTTTGACAGTTTTCAGCAGTCCTCACTGGTTCACATCCACCCAACCAAACTTGAGTTTTCAATGTCAGCTGAAACCAGGCAATCGGTTTCTGTGGCAGTTTCAGTTTCGGTCTGCCTCTAATGTCAAAAGCCAGGCTTGGGGACCTCAGTAGGCCCTCAACAGCTGGCTCACTGTCAGCTTTCAGCTGGAATTAGGTATAGCTTCAGGGTGTTCAAAGTGCTTTGTAAACTGAGAATAATTAAATCGTATTTTGATCCTACTGTTTTTCAATTAATAGTGCAATCTCTTATATTAACACATTTAGATTATTGCAGTTTAATATATGCTGGTTGTAATAAGAAACTCTTAGATTAATTTACAAAATAAAGTGGCAACATTGATCTGCCAAACAAACAAATTGGAAAGTATAACACCTTGCTTTGTTCACTTATATTGGCTACCGATGGAAACCAAAGTAAGTTTTTAAAAATAGGTGTGATGGTTTCTCAGATTATCAGTGATCAAGCACCAGATTTTACTAAACATGTTCTGACTCTAAATTACCCAAATATTTTGAAAATCAGATATAAATATACATTCATTCATCAGCCTTTCCATATCAGGCAGCCAAAATATGGAGTATGTAGAGACTTGGGAGTACTGGTAGATAAGTCGATGAAGCCATCCACGCAATGTAATGTAATGTAATTTATTTCTTATATACCGCTACATCCGTTAGGCGTGTGTGGCGGCGGCGGCGAAAAGGGCGAACAGAATGCTAGGAATGATTAAGAACATAAGAACATAAGCGTTGCCTCTGCCGGGTCAGACCAGGGGTCCATCATGCCCGGCAGTCCGCTCCCGCGGCGGCCCCCCAGGTCCATGACCTGAAAGTGTTCCCTACCTAACCTAAAATATCCATACCCTATTCGCTCAATGTCCTGTAAGGTAAACCTCTATCTGTACCCTGTTATTCCCTTTGCTTCCAGGAAATCATCCAGTCCCTTTTTGAACCCCAGAATTGTACTCTGTCCTATCACCTCTCCGGGAAGCGCGTTCCAGGTGTCCACCACCCTCTGAGTGAAGAAGAACCTCCTTGCATTCGTTATGAATCTGTCTCCTCTCAGTTTTTCTGAATGACCTCTTGTTTTTGTTGTCCCTGCTAGTCTAAAGAATCTGTCCCTCTCCACCTTCTCTATGCCTTTCATGATTTTATAAGTTTCTATCATGTCCCCTCTCAGTCTCCGCTTCTCCAGGGTAAAGAGCCCCAGCCTGTCCAACCGTTCGGCATATGAAAGGTTCTCCATACCCTTTATCATCCTCGTTGCCCTCCTCTGGACCCTCTCGAGTATTGCCATGTCTTTCTTGAGGTATGGCGACCAGTATTGGACGCAGTATTCCAGATGTGGGCGCACCATTGCTCGATACAGTGGCAGGATAACTTCTTTTGTTCTGGTAGTGATACCTTTTTTGATAATGCCCAACATTCTATTCGCTTTTTTTGAGGCCGCTGCACATTGTGCCGCCTGCTTCATTGTGTTATCCACCAATACCCCCAGATCTTTTTCTTGGCTGCTTCCCCCGAGTACCCTCCCTCCCATCGTATAGCTGTACATGGAGTTCCCCTTCCCTATGTGCAATACCTTACATTTCTCCACATTGAAGCTCATCTGCCATTTTTTTGCCCACTCACTCAGTTTGTTCAGGTCGCTCTGCAGTTCTTTGCATTCCTCAACAGTTCTGGCCCTGCTGGAGAGTTTTGTGTCATCCGCGAACTTGATAACTTCGCACTTTGTCCCCGTTTCTAGATCATTAATAAATATATTGAACAGCAATGGTCCCAGCACTGACCCTTGCGGAACACCACTTGTGACCCCTATCCAGTCAGAGTAGTGTCCCTTTACTCCTACCCTCTGTTTCCTGTCCGCCAGCCAATTTTTGATCCATCTGTACACATTCCCTTCCACCCCGTGACTCCACAGTTTCTTCAGTAAGCGTTCATGGGGCACCTTGTCGAAGGCTTTTTGGAAATCTAGATATATAATGTCTACTGGGTCACCTTGGTCCAATTGCTTACTTATCCCCTCAAAGAAATGCAGTAGATTTGTTTGGCATGATCGGCCTTTACAGAAACCATGCTGGCTTGATCTCATCAGAAGGGGATCACGAACAGATCAGAGAGGGTTATCATGCCCTCACGTGGAATACTGCATCCAGCACTGGTCGCTGTACATGAAGAAGGACTTTGTACTACTCAAAAGGGTCCAGAGAAGAGTGACTAACATGGTTAAGGGGCTGGAGGAGTTGCCTTACAGTGAGAAATTGGGAATTAATTACCTTGGACTGCAATTCACATGATCCTGAAGTAAAGGCTGCTTTGTTTACCTCATTGGAATAACTACAAGACGGCATTGCATCTTCCAAAACAGACAATATTCGTTTATCTATATATATAAAATCGGAGGTATGTATGTGTGTATGTATGTGTGTGTGTATGTGCCGCGATCACGCAAAAACGGCTTGACCTATTTGAACGAAACTTGGTATGCAGATCCCTCACTACCTGGGATGATATGTTCTGGGGGTCTCGCGGCCCACCTGCACACGTGGGTGGAGCTACAAACAGAAAATCAGATTTCACCCATTCATGTCAATGGAAAAAATGTAAAAAGCTGCCATTCTCACAGTAATTCAAAAACGGCTTGACCGATTTGAACGAAACTTGGTATGCTGATCCCTCACTACCTGGGGTGATATGTTCTGGGGGACTCGTGGCCCACCTGCACACGTGGGCGGAGCTACAAACAGAAAATCACATTTCACCCATTCATGTCAATGGAAAAAATGTAAAAAGCTGCCATTCTCACTGTAATTCAAAAACGGCTTGACCGATTTGAACGAAACTTTGTATGCAGGTCCCTCACTACCTGGGCTGATATGTTCTGGGGGTCTCTGCCCACAACTCTATGTTGCTTGCTCAAGGGTGGGTTCACCCAACAATTTATATGTTCTTGCTCCTGGAGGTTAAACTAAAAATGTTGTTTTTAATCACGTTTTGCGTTAGTTGTATTGTATTCATTTTGTCAAATATTTCACATTATAATTTGAATATTTTACTTTTTATTAAGTTGTAAAACAATAATTTCATTCACCACTTTATAGTATCTTTATTTGAATCCATTTACAGTGTTATTGCTATAATTAAATACCTGTGCAACGCCGGGCCTTCAGCTAGTTGTTAGTATAAAAACTTGCAGTATTACAGCAGCAGAGACATATCAGAAAAATATATTGTCAGTTCAGAATATGCAATGGAGAGAAGAACTTGCACCCATATGCTTAGCAGGGGGCTAGCAGATCCCCATAGCATAAGTAAGTGAATCTCTCTGGCTTTACCTAGAATGCACATGTTTTTTTATACAGAGCAATTCTTCCTTTGTTCCAAAAAAGTCCATCCCCGAATTCTGGTTATGTAATTCCCTATTGGTACATAAAATAATGTATACCTAACTCCTCCTCTCAGTCCACGCCTCTCTCACCTCCACCCCCCTCCCCAGTAGGGGGGCCTTGCAGAAACAGAGAACTCTTGGTGAACTTTCTTTCTCCAGCGCTGAGATCACTTTGTAGATGTTAATTAGTGGTTTTACAATTCTGTGCATCTTCGGGATAGTGTCCTTGTATGCTGAAAGTTGGCAAAGGTGACCTTTCAACAATCCAGCTGCTTGGTTCCCATAACTTGGTCCAGAGACAGGGAGCAAATGTTTTGGTACCAAGTTCTCTCATCTCGCTACACCCACATCATCCTGCAGGGATCCTTGCTCATTATAAAAGTTTTATGGCTTTCCAGGGTGCCTGGCATGTGAAGTCATACAGCACTGATAACAGTTCAGCAGAACCTTGGAGAAATATCCTCCCAGCAGGGAATGGAGACAAAAAACGTTAGCATTGCAAAAGCTGCAGGTGTTTACAGACAGCAAGGTACAGGCTGGGCCTGGCTATGAGAAAATATAGGTCTGTAGTGTCCAGCATACACAAGTGAAAATATAGGTCTGTAGTGTCCAGCATACACAAGTGAGGCCAGTATGTCCAGTTGAATCACCTGTATGTCCAGGTTATCCATGTCAATCCAAAAATTCAATCCTTCTATATTAACTTCTAGCAGGAGTGCCATATTTTCTGTATGGACAGTGTCACTGCTGCTACATTCCTGGCTTCTGTCCTTGTGCTCCTGTGCAGTTCTCACTGTGAAAAAATCACCCACCGAGGTGCAAAGTCTTTTCTTGCCTTAAAACCTAGATAGTTAGCAATAGGGAGAACATAAGAATAGCCTTACTGGGTCAGACCAATGATCTATCTAGCCCAGTATTCCATCTTCACAGAGGCCAATCCAAGTCACAAGTACCTGGAAAACCCCCAAATAGTAGCAGCATTACATGCTACCAATCCAGGGCAAGCAGTGGCTTCCCCCATATCTGTCTCAACAGCAGACTATGGACTTTTCCTCTAGGCACTTGTCCAAACCTTTTTTAAAACCAGCTACATTAACTGCCCTTACCACACCCTCTGGCAACACATTCCAGAGCTTAACTATTCTCTGAGTGAAAAAATATTTCCTCCTATTGGTTTTAAAAGTATTACTCTAATTTCATCGAGTGTCCCCTAGTCTTCGTAAATCGATCCACTTGTACCCATTCTAGACCACTCAGGATTTTGTAGACTTCAATCATATCTCAGCTCAGCCGTCTTTTTTCCAAGCTGAAGAGCCCTAATCTTTTTAGTCTTTCCTCATACGAGAGGATTTCCATCCTCTTTTACCATCTTTGTCGCTCTTCTTTGAACCTTTTCTAGTGCCACTATATCTTGCTTGAGATAAGGAGACCAAAACTGAAGGCAAAATTCAAGGTGAGATCGCACCATTGAGCAATACAGAGGCATTATAACATTCTTAGTCTTGTTTAGCATCCCTTGCTTGTATAATTATTGGTGGTACCTTTTGGGAAATTATTTCCAAGTTTCTTTGAGTTCATTTTTGGGTTTTAGTGATGGCTTTTTGGGGGTTTTTTTTCTTCCCTTGATGTGGTTTGTTTGTTTTTTGGTTTGT
Organism: Geotrypetes seraphini; assembly: GCF_902459505.1. Classification (NCBI taxonomy): domain Eukaryota; kingdom Metazoa; phylum Chordata; class Amphibia; order Gymnophiona; family Dermophiidae; genus Geotrypetes; species Geotrypetes seraphini. Next base: position 21,328,978 of record NC_047098.1, read on the forward strand.
TTTAAAACTAAACTTTTTTTTTTTTAATTTCTTCTTTTTTGTATGGAGAGTTATTTTCTAAAATAAAAAAAAAAATTGATCTACTACCAGCAGCCACAGACCAGTTAAGCAAGGCAGTAATCAAGGTCCTGCCTCTAGTTACTCTTTCCCAGGACAGTGTTCTCTTAAGAGTCACAGTGATATGTTTACTGTTGAGGGTCTGCTGGGAAGGAACTGTGATGAGGCCTTCATACTCCTTTTGCCAAGATCCTTGGGTGAACCCAGAGAGATTGGGTGGGAAGAAGATAAAGCAAAGAGTCTTAGAGTTGAGGTCACAGATTCTTACTTCTTAAGTTCTTAATTAGAAAGAGCTATGTCACGGAGCCTTTTAGTTGCTTTACAGTAATACCAAGATACTACTCGTGAAGCAGGAGTTTCAGATTCATTGACGTTTAAGCCACAGTGTACAGAATACAAATATGAACACAGGGAGGGAGAGAGACAGTGACCTCAAAACCCCAAAATTAATAGCTATAACATAAAATGGAATTCAGAAAATGACAGGCAGAGAGAATTGCTGTCTTTCCCTCTGTTTCTCCCTGCCCACCCGTCTTTGTCTCAGTATTCAACCATACCCAGCTCAAAAGTCGCCTAGTTGGTTGCTAGTTTTGAATCCCAACTCAGCCTTTTAGCAAACCATATGTCTTCAGCTTAAAACTGGAAAATTTATCTCCAGAACTCCTTATCAGGTGTGTAATACAGTCCATTCTTGTTATCTGTGCATTTGCGATGTGTGAATTCGTGTATTTGCAGTTACATCAATTGCAACCAACATTCCCCATTCGTGCCACAGTGTTTACGTGTTTGTGGACCAGTGCTCACAAAATCAGCTTTCTTTGCTTTCACTTTCACCTCGTAGTCAGGCTTTGCTTCCAGATATGGCCCCCAAGCATCTGGAGAGTAAATTAAAGGTACTTCCAAGTGTTGTCCCATGCAGGAACCTAACACTGCTGCTCTCCCTCCTGCTGGCTCATCCTGATCGTGGCCCCAGACCCATGATAAAGATGAGCCGGCAGGGAAAGCAGGAGCTGCCGGCTGTGTTTATAAATAATAAATAGTAGTAGTAGTAGTAGTAGTTTTTTAAAATGGGTGCAGCTGTTGTGTGTATGTTGTGTGAGTGCACAACAGCTGTGCTTATTTTTAAAAAAATGTCCTTTACAGCTCCAGGAACCTAACCCTATTTTTCCTATAGCATCCATATTCACCTTACTTGGTTTTGAGGTGCAAAATGCACTGCTGGAACCTAACCTCTATTTTCCCATGGATGCGGTGTTTCATTATTCGCAATTTCACAGTTTGTGAACTTCTCCAGGAACCATACTGCCACAGACCCGTTAAGTCCAGAATTTCTCAACACCAGGAATAATGAGAATGGACTTTACATTTCACATCTATAACATAACATCTGGATGGAACCACACGCTTGATATTATGTCACAACACGAATTATCCCTTAAATACACTGTTCATCTGTATAAAATAAGAAGCACTTTTCATCCATTACTGGCACTCCTCAGTTCACAGAGGCTGTGCACACTTGTGTAAACACTGCACCGATGAGTGGTGACATGGAGTAATTTTTATTATTAGACCTAGGCAAACTCCGGCACACAGAACTGGTTTACTGAAGTTGTCATTGTGAAGCTGGTGACAGGCCAGGGTCAGAACCCTGGATATCTCTTGCTAGTTTTGATAACAAACTGTGTACTTAACCCTTGCACTGCATCCTCTGTAAAGGTATGTCATCATTTTGTCTGCTGGCATTAAAACCCTTTTCTTGAACAGAGGCATAGAACAGGGTATGCATGGCTACATCTTGATAACATACCATTCTCAGGGCCTGATTCATCAGCACACATCTTGCTCACACATTCACAAGATATGTGGATTCTGAAAGACATACCGTATTTGCCGGCGTATAAGACGACTTTTCAGTACCTTAAAATCCTCCCCAAAGTCGGGGGTCATCTTATACGCCGGGTACTGTTTACATGCCCTTACTTTACATGCCCTAACATCTCCTTCCTTACCTCCTTACGGTGCTTACGGTACTAGTAAACCTGCCGGGACATCAGCGGGGCCATGGCGGGACATCAGTGTGACAAGGGTGCCAGCTCCTTCATCCTGCGCAGCGGGAAGCAGCGGCGCTCTGGCCCCACCCCTTTTCTCTTTACTACGTCTCTCGCACATGCGGCCGTGTGTGGAGTCTAGCCCTTAAGGAAGTTGCGGGGGCGAACAGAAGGCTTTTGAAGGCTTTTAAAGGGAAACTGTCATGCCAGCAAACTTGCTAGGGACTTGCCCGGCACTTGCTCTCTCCCTCTATGTGTTATCTTCCTTCTATCATTGACAGTTTCAGTTTGGTTAACAGTTTAGAAAACAAATAGCATGGCAGCTCCCATGGGTTTATTGTTCTATTCAGCTTTAGTGAATTAATTAAAATTGTTGAAATAAATTCTGATGTTCTTTTAAGTTTTATTTGTTGTGCAGAAGGTGTGCGGAAGAAGGGGTAGTCTTATATGGCGAGTATATAACAAACTCTATATTTTAACTGTAAAAGTTGGGGGGTCGTCTTATACGCCCAGTCGTCTTATACGCCGGCAAATACGGTACTTAAAGCTTTGCTTCTAAGATGGGGTTTGGGGGGGGGGGTGCAGTTTCTCAGACCAAGTTCACTTTAGATATCCACTATCCCTTCCATATGTTTTCAGTTTGACTGCTGGAAAACAGAGCCAAAAGATATATGCTATCTAGAGGTCTTTGGTATTACCCACACAAATAATAGTTTACATATGTAAAGTGGAATAAATATTATTTGATTCCAAAACTAGATTGGCATTTTTCTGAAGATCCCAGATTCATGAGACTGACTTGAATTTGTTAGCAAGCCCCCTAATGAAGCCAGAGGAGATGAAACCACTGGCCAGGTTGGAGCTGTGAGATAAGGCGTTGTAAGTGTTTTTGAGAAGCACCTGCATAATGAATTAATGCAAATAGATTTATGAAAGTTTGCTGGATTTTTTGGAAGATGTTTTAAATGCTGTTCGCCTTTTGCAAAGTCTGGATTTAATACAAACTGTTTTCTGAGATAAATGCTTTGCTTATTTGCTATGACGTACTGCGGGACACATTCAAGCATCCTGTGGTAAATGCCAAATGACTTTGGCATTTTGGATTTTTACAAAGCTGCATTAGATAATAACATGCGCCTAATGCAGCTTAAATGGCATGCCTTAGGACATGCTTAAATAACAAAAACCCAATCGTGCTTAGGCATTGTGTGGTAAGTCAAAAATGTGCATATCCTAACAGCGCTCAAAAAAATAATTTAAATTTTTTGAGGGCATTCTTGCGTTAATTAGGGCAGCTACATTACTGCGTGCTAACTGGTTAGCACAGGAATAGCACACGAGTCCTTACTGCCTACAAAATAGTGGTTTGGGCTAAAAAAATATTTAATGACAGCGCATGGCCATAAATGCAAAAAATGTAGCCATATATACGCTTAGCATGTGGGAAAAATCCCTTGCAAGGATACGCTGCTTAACAAAAAAAAACCCAAAACCTAAGATTGTAAGCCCTATGGAGACAGTGTCCCGCAAACTTTCTTGAGCCACGGCACACTAAAGGTAGTGGTACCTGGAAGTGCACAGATATTGCCATGATGACATCACGTGCATTATCATGTCGATGTCCGCATGTGTGTGAAAGCCCTCCAGGCGGGCCCTGAGACACCAGTGGGGGGTGCCAGAAGGGAAGAGAGCCAGAGAGAAGGAAAGGTGCTGGCGCCCACTGATTGCCTACAGGATGTGTCTCTCGCCATGAGAGGCACATCCTGTGGGCAGTCAGCTGGTGCCTCTCCTCCCCACAGGCCCTCGTCCCCAGTGTACCGCGGCACACCTGAAATCTCAGTTTGAGATACACTGTTTGTACTTGAATGTAATCTGCATTGAGCTACTATTAAAAAGGTATGAGCTATATCGAAAATACATACGGGCTGATATTCAAAGAGATTTGAAAGACCAGACAGGTGTGGCACTGGCTCAGGGTGCTGGTGATAAAGGGTGCCAAATCACCAGCCTTTGATGTCACCTGATCTAATTGTTAAGCCTTTTATTTCCCCTCCTCTCGTACAAGTCTGATATCTCTCTCGTTCTCCCTCCTTCGCTACCGTGCCTATCCTCACCCCTTATTAGCCCAATCTCTCTCTTTTCCTCCCCCTCCCCTTTGTAGGTGTAGCATAGCTCCTTGTCCTCTCATCCTCTCCCCCCCCCCCCCCCCCGGTAACCTATGTGCAAGTTACCACTGGAAGCAGCACCAACAATATCGGGCTTCTTTTACTCAGGCCCCAAGTATTCCTTTGACAATGTTCCACCCATGAGAAATTGCATCAAAGGAGATGAGATGTGGTAGAAAGAAGACCCAGGGTCTGGGCAAAGACAGCTTGAGACTTCTACTGCTGCTACCGCCTGTAACTTATACATAGGTTACAGGATTGGGGGGAACGGAGTAGCGAGGAGAAGGAACAATGCTGGATCCAGTGGGAACAAGGTATGGAGGGAGGAGAGAAAGACTGGGCCTGTGTGTGTGTGTGTGTTTGTGCTGGTGGTGGTGGTGGTGGTGGTGGTGGGAGGGGGGGCGCTGATACAAGCTGGGTCAGGATGCCATAATCCTTTGAGGTACCCTGTGGTCATGAAAGGCACCTGACCATTTAAATCACTTAGTTTTAGCTAACTGGCAATATTCAATGACTCAAAACTGGATAATGCTCCTGTATATTGTTGATAAATGATCAATCTCTAATGAGCGAGGTTAGGGGCAGGTAGGGAGAAGGCGATTGAGTGGAGGATGGCCCTTACCAATTAGTGGAGCTATTTAGACCACTAAGTGGCTAGGTACGCATAAACTTAGGAAAGAAAAAAGCTGTCCTATGTGTACCAAGTTCAACTGGGCTTTGGTCTGAATATCAGCTAGGGTCTGGACTGGAGGGCCCCCCCCTTGTGATTCTCCTTTCTGTCCACTGAAGAAAATATAATGCTGCCCAAGCCTCCCCTCCCCCCCAGAGACCTTCCTTGGCCTACCAGGAAAAGTTCCTGGTGGTCTAGGGGAAAATCAGGTAGGAGCAATGCCCATTTGCTCATGCCTGGCACTGGCCTACAGTCCAAAATGGCTGCCACAAACTCTAGTGGCAGCCTTGCAGTACTTCAAGTACCATGCTGCTGTGACCTCTAGTGGTTGTGGCAGCTATTTTGAACTGCAGGCTAGTGCCGGGTAGGTGTGAATGGGCATCGCTTCCTCCCCAGTTTTCCCCTAGACCAGCAGGGACTTCTTCAAGTAGGCCCAGGGGAGGGAAAACTTGGAAAGCCCTCTATTTTCTTGAGGGGAGAGGGGATATTGGAATGGAGTCCACCTGACCTTTTTTAATGCAGGTTTTGGCTGATATTCAGCCAGGACCTGCATAAGACATTTATAGCTGAATATTTTCCCTGAACTCTGGCAGCTAACACCATTGAACTAGCTCTTTTATATTAAATGTGGTTGCCCAGATATGGCCCAGCACTGAATATCCAGAGCTAATTCTACCTGCGACTGTTGGCATTTTAGAAAACCCAACGCTGACTGCCATGGGCTAAATATTGACCCAATTATTTTTATCTTTGTTTTGTTGTTTTTTTGCAGCCTTAAATCACTGCCTAGATCTCTTTCTAAGGGGGTATGGTGAAGATTATAAGGAGTTGCTTTCTTGAGAGATGGCAACCATTTGCAGCTCATACACCCTCATCTGGTGCTTTGGTTTGCTAGTAACGGGCTAGATGTGATGCAGGGAAGAAATGTGGACTAAAGTTAGCATGAAAGAGATCTTCAAGTTACATAATAATTGCCGCTGCTGGGTCAGACCGTTGGTCCATCGTGCCCAGCAGTCCGCTCACGCGGTGGCCCTCTGGTCAAGACCAGCGCCCTAACTGAGACTAGCCCTACCTGCGTACGTTCTGGTTATAAGAACATAAGAAAAGTTCTCATTTATGGGGAGATAGGTAAATGCTTGACTTTGAAAGGTGAGAAATAGATAAGTGGGGGAGGCAAGTACCTAACCAGATTTTGGTTTGGGATCCAGGTTACAAACTTATTTCCCACGATGAGGTTGCCAGATGTTGGCTTTCTAAAATGACAGAGAACTGCAATGTAATGAATAAGGAAAAGGAAGCCTCAAGGCGGCTTGCTTTTACACTGTTGATAATTTTCTGAGTAGATTAGAAGTCAGTTTGACAGAAAATCCCAACATTATGCAAATCTGCACCGTCAATTCAAAGTGAGAGCACCCTTATTTCTCCCCGCCCTCATCATAAAATACCAGTGTCTGAAATCATGAGTTCACACCATTTAAGAGCTGAGGCACATTTGTGGCAACAAAATGCTGCATGCAGAAATGCCGAAGAATGGGATGGTAATAAATGTGTTTCCCCAAACCGCCACATTTTATCACCATTCTGGCCGATCTTCAAGTTTCAAGTTTCTTAGGATTTTATATACCGCCTATCAAGGTTATCTAAGCGGTTTTTACAATCAGGTACTCAAGCATTTTTCCCTATCTGTCCCGGTGGGCTCACAATATATCTAACGTACCTGGGGCTACAGAGGACTGAATGACTTGCCCAGGGTCACAAGGAGCAGCGCAGGGTTTGAACCCACAACCCCAGGGGGCTGAGGCTCTAGATCCAACCACTGCGCCACACACTCCTTCAGTGTAAGTTAACCGGCCAAGAACAGCTGCTGATTGGTGAACTCGTGGCTTGGCGCTAACCGCATTTAACTGGTTAGCACCGCTGAAGATGCCTGCTTAGTTCAAAAAAGAAGTCGGCGATGTTGGGAGCATTCCGTCAGCATGGCTGCTTAAATCCTGACATTTAGAACATAAGCAGGCAGGCTTAGTGGTAAATAAGGCCGGATAAAAAGCAGATCTATCTTTGCCCACTATGCCGTGGCCAGTTAAGTCTGAATATCGCCTTAAATGGCCATACGCTAGTTGGCATTGAACAACCTGGATATGCGATGCTAGAAATTACGCGGCTTTGAATATCTGGGTTGAGCAGCACTGGTTAATGCTATGGGAGTGATTCTTAGGGGTTTTCTGCAGATAATAACAGCCCATAGTAATGGGCTCTTAGAAAAGAATTGTCCCTGTAAACAAGTAAAAATAAGCACCTAAGGCCTTACCACAATGCCCATACTTTTGCTTGCATTGAGCAAACCCGTGGTAAAAAGGAGGAGCAGATATGCATTGGTACTTTTTTCTTAGTGTGTGCTTACTTTTACTGTGAATATTTGTACACTGCTGCTGGATTCTGCAACTAGATGGGCAGTTTGAAAATTAGGCTTTCATGCAACTGAGATCCCAGTACAGTGGTGAAAATTTTGAATGTCCAAAAATTGGGGCATGAGCCCAGGGAGAGCTGCTTTCACCACATCCTGCTAGTTATGTCTTTTCCTGCACAAAAGAGAGGCCAAATACAAATAGGATTCAGGGAAAATTATTCTTTGTTCTGGCTTCTAAAAAGTGTTGGCTGGCTCTGTTTTTCTACTTCTGCATGTAATATCCGGCTTCTTTCTTCGTACAGTATACTACCCAGCCTTCGTACAGTATACTACCCAAGACTTTTCCTGTTTTAGATTTCCTGTTAACTTATTTTAGACCAATCTTTGTAGCAATTGTCCTAGGCTGGGGGGCCATGCACCAGGGATTCCTCCAAAACCCTGCAATCATGGGCCCTAAATCAGGCCCCTAGTTGTCACCACTGTGTAGTGATTGACTCCTGTGAAATGCTGTCTCAGTAGTATTGCCAGCCTCAAGTGGACTTGGGAGGTGAAAGACCTGAACTGGAAATTGAGGCCAGCCCTTTCTGCATGGCAGTATGCAGCATTTCCATAAAGCCAGTGGGCCAGCCCGCACTTAACAGTTAAAGCACTTAGATCAGGCTTATCCAATTTATGGTCCTGGGGCCAGAATCTGGCACCTCCATGTGCTTTTTTTTTTCTGGCCCTCAGAAGCTTGATAGTTCATGTGGTGGTGCTTAAAGCAAAATTCCTGCTTCCCCATCATGACTCAGATCTCTGTAAGTTTGAGCTGAGCAGTGCTGGAAGTTTGGATTGGTTTTGCGGTTTCAAGTCTCGTGAGACTTGAAACTACGAGGCCAGCCTGAACTTCGGCACCATGCAGCTCAGACTTGCAGAGAGCCGAGTCACTTGGAGAAGCAGAAAGCCCATTGTTTGTTCTGCAGCTGAAGCCAGGTGAGGGGAAAGAGAGACTGTGTAAAGCCTGGGGGAGGGGGGTGCATGAGAGAGAGCAAATAGACTGGATAAAGGCTGCGGATAGATGAGACCCAGAGAACGAGAGATTGGCTGGGTGGGGATGACACACTTATACCGTATATACTCGAATATAAGCCCATTCAAATATAAACAGAGGTAACCTTTTTTTCCCCCTAAAAAAGGGGAAGAAAAGGTTGACTTGAAAATAAACCGAACTTGTATCAGACTGGTGAGGTTACTTTGGGAGTGAGTGGCCTAGTGGTTAGAGCTGCTGCCTCGGCACCTAAGGTTTTGAGTTCAATCCAAGCCTGCTCCTTGTGACTCTGGGCAAGTCACTTAGTCCTTCCATTGCCCCCTATTGTGAGCCTGCAGGGACAGATAGAGAAAATACTTAAGAATACCTGATCACTATTTATGTATTCATGAAAAGGCAGTAAATAAACATATGGGAATTCATACCAACCATTTTGAGTAGTGAGACTGCACAGGGCATAGGAGGATTACTCTTGTCCTGGCTTATCACTGGACCTACAATATAGGCAGACTTCTGTATTCACTTTCTTAAGATAATAGCAATTACTCACATCAAATACGCATATCCCAAGTCCTCTAAATTTTCTTCACACTTCTACCTCTAACCCTCTGTTGTAGTTCCTTCCTATTTCTCCTACTGTAAACCGCGTCGAGCTCTACGAACGTGGAGATGATGCGGTATACAAACCTAAAGATTAGATTAGATTAGATATCTTAAGATTTTCAACTAGCAGGCCTCGGTGGTGCTGCTGTCTGTAATGTTTCAACAAACAGACTATTCGCACCAAGATCGGTCTTTAGATATTCAAATCAATTCTCTGGTATACTTCTTATAGTTATTATTTATATCAAATATTTAAATACTCATCTTATTGAAGCATAAACTAGGGGATCTCGTCCAACATAGAACTATGTTTTGCCCCTCACAGGCTGTTTCAAGTTACTTCCCCTTAATTTTGCCAGTCCCGTTTTTACTGCTTGTCTATACTTGGTACGATTAGTCTGCGTGTTCAAACATTACACACACAGCAGCACCGCCGAGGTCTGCTAGTTGAAAATCTTAAAATATGCGTATTTGATGTGAGTTATCACTGGACCAGAAGGGCTCAAGGTAGGCCCAGGGAGAGGTCTGTGATGGGTCTGAGAGGGGGGAAGACTCGAATATAAACCAAGACCTCCATTTTTGGGCCATTATTTTAGCCCCCAAATCTAGGTTTATATACAGTATTTTGCCATTATTTGACAAAGCATATGGCAAAATACAATGGTGCATGTTTTGTCCCTCCAAATGTTACAAAATATAAAATTAAACTAAACTAAAACATGGCTTTATATACCGGGTCATCAACCAGAGGAATCTCAAATCGATTAACAATAATTTTAAAAAATATACACTAAAAGAACAACAAGAATTAAGAGGATTCATTTCAGAAATGTTTAGCGAATAAAAAAGTTTTTAAAGATTTACGGAAGAATAGGAAAGGGCTAGGACTTCTCAAAGCTAAAGGGAGTTCGTTCCATAATTAAGAAAATTTAAAAACCAAAGAAAGGCTGAAGTTCTTGATTCCTTTAATTCCTTTTCTTGATGGAAGAGAAAGTTTGAATTGTTGAGCACCTCTAGCATAGGAAAATCTATAAATGTTCCATAGCAGAGGGACAAGAGGAGTGAAAATACCATATAAAACTTTGAAGGTAATGCATGCACATTTAAATAGAATCCTAAGATAAACCGGGAGCCAATGAAGGCTCAACAGCAATGGAGTCACATGGTCAAACTTGTTTTTTCCAAAAATCAGCTTTGCAGCGGTACTCTGAATCAACTGTAATCTTCGGAGACAGGTCTTTGTAACACCAAGATAAATAGCATTACAATAATCTAGCTGAGATAATATAATAAATTGAACCAAAACAGAGAAATGGCGTTGATGGAAAAGAGATCTAACCTTCCTCAGCATTTGTAAACTGAAAAAGCATTTCTTGACCAAAGAATTTATTTTGATCCTTAAAGGTGAAAGAGGAATCGAAAAGGATTCCCAAAATCTTAGAGGAGAAATCAATCTGCAGGGAATCCCCAGCATCCAAAAGTATAGTGGGAGGAAGGCAGTCCAGTTTTGGGCCTAACCACAAAAGTTTAGTTTTGGCTGCGTTTAACTTCATCTGGACTGACATAGCCCAAGCTTGAAATTTGGAGATACAGTGGTTTATTTTAAAAACTAAATCGGTTATATCCGATTCAATCTCAATCAAAATAAAAATATCATCCGCATAGGTGAGAAGCATTTCCCAAGCTGACAACTTATAAGAATTCAGAGTAGTCATATATAGATTAAATAGTATTGGGGAAAGTTCCAAAAAATACAATTGAAAAATCCACACAAAGATAAAATAATCCACATAAAAACCACAAAGGACCTAGTCCACTGAAAGCGTAGGACCCAACATGGGCCATGTTTCGACAAAATAGTCTTCTTCAAGTCCTATGGTAGTGGATACATGGAGAAACTGATGTGTGGAGAGGTGTAGGAAAAAAACGCTGCTTCAAACCAAAGCAGCGTTTTTTCCTATGCCTCTCCACACATCAGTTTCTCCATGTATCTACTACCATAGGACTTTCAGGGACCCCTGAAGAAGACTATTTTGTCGAAACCTGGCCCGTGTTGGGTCCTACACTTTCAACGGACTAGGTCCTTTGTGGTTTTTATGTGGATTATTTTATCTTTGTGTGGATTTTCCAATTGTATTTTTTGGAACTTTGATTTTTTCAATAAAGTACATTTCAGGAACATCGTCACTCCGGTGTTTCTTTGTTTTCTTCTGACTTTTCTCCCTGTGGATTTCTTGGGGTCAATTTTCTTTGGATTTGTATATAGAACATACAGCTTCTGTTAGTCCATGGGCTGTATAAGTTCTGCAGAACAATTTGATGATGTCATCTAACAGCCTTTGATATTATTTATGACTCTTCTATTTTACAGGGTTGTCAAGGAAGAAATCTCTGACGAAAACGCTAGGCTTCCATGCTTCAACGGCAGAGTGGTATCTTGGGTACGTGTCTCTCCCTTATCCTATCATAATGACTGCGTTTTTAATTGATTGGGTTGTGAGTGATACCAGAGACGTTGTCAAGAGGCAGTGGGCAAGGAGCAAAAGTGCTGAATTTTAGGATGGTCTGAGGCACCAGTTTAGATATTAGAGAAAACATATTTAAATGTTTTGAATAAAGTAAAATACTCATCTGTGAATGCTGCCAATTACTCTAATAAACCCACAAATGGTTGGCTTAAAATATTCTCAGAGGACAAGTGGACATTATATTCTCATATGTGGGTGACGTCATCCACAGAACCCAGTATGGACACTGACAAGTGTACTGTCACTTTAAATCTTTAAACAGTGCCCATACTGCGCTTGTGCTGATGCCTTCCTACGTGATTTTGGCTCATGGGACCGACCATTCTTAGTTTTCCGTAGATCAGAGAAGCTGTGTCTTTGGTATCTGCTCAGTGTGGCAAACTTTTTTTTAAACTGAGAAAAATATTGTATTGTGCATAATGGAACACAGCAAAAACATACAGTGCAAAGATGAGGGGAAATACAATAAATGTGCAGCCATACAATCACAGAGAAACACATCTCCCCAAAACACCAAAACAAGAGATCCCAAAAAAACACCGCAAGCGCAGCTCCCACTCCCACCAACAAAGCTTATAACCAACAACCAAACCCTCCTATGACCTCTGGAAGATGGGAACAGGTCTTTTATACTTTGAGCTGCAGCAGCTTCCACTAATATCTTTCTTCCTCACATCTGATATGATAGCTTAGGGATCTGCTAAGTATGATCTCAGGTATTTTCACCTTCACATGGCTAGCATCACTAAGCTCTCATGGTAGGAACCCCCACAACCAAAAGGAAGTGGCTATGGCTCACCAGGAAAAAGCCCTGTGCTCATCTTCCAGAGGTCATGGGTTCAAATCCCAGCACATATTTTAATTGTGGCATTCTACCTTGCAGGTGCACCTTGATGATCTCACAATGAGGTCAGTATTGTGCAGCTGCACACCTTCATTTGCAATGAAGTAGAAGCCATGCTAAGGTCTGTCAGCCTAGAGGCCTATGGGAAATTATATCAATCTGACCCTGGCATGGGAAGGCAGATAGACCCTTAGTGCAGGGAGACTGTGTTAAGTATCCCTGATATGTTTTAAGTTTCCCTGATTAAATCATGACTAGCTAAAAGGTGTTAATGTCTGATTAAGAGGGTGCTTAGGACAATGGTGCACAGATCAAGCCAGAGACTTAATCCCATCACCATGCTTGCAGATGTCACACTCTCCTTTGTCAATTAAATTGACCATTGTCTCAAACAGTTTGCAAGTTCTAAACAGAAAGATACTGGGAGATACAATATTTTCTCTAGTCAGAATAAGATTCCAAGGTATAAAAGCCTGCTCTCTGCTCTATCAATATGTCTCTTTTTCTATCAAGCTATCAGGAGAGGGGTCTTGGCCCTCTCTCTCTCTTTCTATCTAGCTATCTCTTGGCTCTTGGCTTGGCACTCTGGTTCTCTCTTGAGCTCTCTCTATCTCTCTGTCTATCCTTCTCTTTGTTCTATGGAACACGAAACATCACCCCATCCCCCTTTCTCTCTCTCTCTGCCTTTCCCTGAAACTTCACACTTCCTTCTGGACTCTGTAAGGCAGCAAGACTGCTTTGCTCTCTGCTTAAGTGTAATGCTCTCTGCTTAATTGTAATGCTTATAAATATTACTTTTCTGTAAGACTATTTCTATAATATATATTCTTTATGCAAACAACTCTGGCTATGCCTTCTTTATTCTACTTTCTGGTGAGTCATCGGTGAGGGAACTGAACCTGGGACCAGCGTTTGTCAGAACGCCTTTCACTTAACCCCTACCACCATACATTGGTGGGGGCCACTAACCGAAACTGACATTAATACTGCCTTTCTTTTCCCCTATCCTCTATAATAAAACCCTAAGCGCGCATGCGCACTTACAACTGCGTGTTCCCTGCCGCCGTGGAGCGGCTTGCGGCGTTGAGAGCAACGGCAGGAGGGTATCTGAGGTGCTGCGAGGCGTCTGGCTGCTACTGTTGCACAGGGAAGTGGAGAGGGAGAGGGAAAAGGGCCTGCTTTGGGGGGAGGTGTGTGCTGGGGGGCCAAAAAGAGATAGGCAATGGGCCAGCGAGACAGAGCGACAGACAGAAAAAAGGGGAGGGGGAGAGGGAAAAGGGGCTGCTTTGGGGGGAGAGGTGTGCTGGGGGGCAGGCAGCAATCTTTGCTTGGGGGGCCAGAGAGAGATAGGCAGTGGACAAGGGGGAGAGAGAGAAAGACAGACAGTGGCTAAGGAGACAAAGAGACAGAAAGAAAGACAGACAAACATATCTTTCTAGCACCCGTTAATGTAACGGGCTTAAAGACTAGTTTATATAATATATTCTTTAAACAAAACTGACAAGGTCTGTATCTGTTTTTTCTGTTTTTAAGCTTTTGCAAATGAAGTTATGTATGCAATCTATATATTTTTTTCATGTGCTTTCTTTGCTTTCAAGAATGAGCTGATTAGAGCACTGTTTAGTCAGAAAAAAAGGATAGCTTTTTATCAAGAAACCTAAAGCTTGTGTTTTTCATGTGCTGTGCTTCAGTTAATGGATCTTTTCCTCTAATTAGCAAATAGCATTGCTGTTTGTCCACAAAAATAGAAGGTTTTGCATGCAATATATCTGTTTTGACGTGCCCTGTTTATGTGCTGCCTTATTAAATATATATTGAGCTTAATAAATCAAAATTAAAAACCCAGAGAGCTATTTAGCAGATCGCATTAAGGACATCCAAACTGTGCCTAAGTTCCGTCTATAGAACTCAGGTCTATCTAAAGCCCAAACTAAGCTAGTTTTCATTTGCCTACAATATAGGCATGATATGGACGCCCTAGGTTGCTCAGTGTTATGTAAACGAATCAAAGAACGTCTGTATTGTAGCCTTGCCCAAACCATGCCCATTCCACGCCCATGCCTATTGAGTTAGGCACCAGTTTTATACTTAGGCATCCATGAAATTATGGACCCGTCTACAAACTGATGTCCACATCCTTTGGACGCCCAAATGCTAATTAACGCTTGTAAAGGCTCTTAAATGGCTCATTATCCACTTAGTTTGGACGCCTGAGTCCCGCTCATCGTTAGGCATGATTTAGGCGCCCTTTATAGAATCAGGGCCTTATGGCATAAACCAGTGTCTCGCAAACTGTGTGCCACAAAGAGATTCTGGGTATGCTGTGAGAGATTCCATAATTTATTTTTTAAATTCCCTTCATAAGAAATAATTCATAAAAAAATATATATTAGAATTGATGACGTGTACATCATATACGCAAGAGTCTATCATTGCTCCTCTCCTCCTCTCCACTGTGCCTCTCCTCCTCTCTGCCCCTTGGCATACCTCTGTAAATGTTCACCAGTGGAAGCAGCATCTTTCACCTGCTGCTTGCTCCAGGCTCGGCTCCCTTCTGACGTCACCTCCTGTCGGGACCAGGATACGACATCATAAGGGAGACAAGGACAGCACGAGCAGCAGGTAGAAGATGCTGCTCGTGTCAACAAACATTTACAAAGGTATAATTTCAGTTATAATGTGCCGTGAAGAACATTTGCTCCCTTTACTGTGCCAGAGCTAAAAAGGTTTGCGAAACACTGACTTAAGGATTAAGTGATAGCATGAACAAGCTGCAGATTGGCTGAGCGTACATCCTGTTACCAGACACTGTATTTAGCCTAACATATAAATATGAGCTCCAGGCACTAGGTGGCAGCCTAGTACATAGTAGATGAGAATGTTCTGGGTCTGCATAAATAATGGTGTCAATCCCACCTCTGCCTCTCCCCCTTCATGCCCAGCTCTAACACATCCAGCTCCTTTATGCACTCGGACATCTTACCATCCCACTTCAGGACATGGAAAGAATATGGTGGGAGCTGAGATTTGTCCTGCACACACGTGCAGTCAGTTAAAGCAGTGAAGTGTAAAGATTGCCCAATTATTTGCCTAACGGTAGTCATGGGAGCAGACCTGCCAAAGACCCAATCTGTAGATGCTTTCTGATTGGCTGGGATAGGGTACAGCTGTTTGTTGATAGGCTGCTCTGTAACACGGTCTGCAGTTGGCAGCAGAGTCAACAATGTGTCCTGGTGACCTTAATGTGGCAGAAATACTTTGGAACTCAAATATGAAGAATTTCTCATTAGCATCATATGTACATACCGACAAGAAGGACATAGTTCTGTGGTTGCAGAAATGTGGATAGAAATTCATAAATAGGGACTGTACCCTTTGTAGAGAGAGATTTAGAAGGATAATAGATTTTCAGTTCAGGTGGACAAAAATCAAAGAAGCATTAGACTGAGGATTCCCAGTGTGTAGGTTCTGATCCCCTAAAGGGTCATGAAACTCATGTTTGAGATCATGACCTGGGCAGGCCCTCCATAGAGACTTCACCAGCTGGTGCCTCCCAGTTTGATAAGCGCTGCATTAGAGTGTGTACAGACAAAGAAAACAAGAGGGAGATTACTGCTAGTAAAGGAGTAAGCTGTGTTATAGAGTGAGGGGGAGGGAAAGGGAAGTCAAAAGGGTGGCCACTGTGGCTAGGTCACAGTGACATTTGGTGTGAGGTGATTTTCCACACATCTGAGTCTAGTCTTTCTGTATAAAAGAAGTTCATAGGAAATGCAGATTATGGCTGAGAAATGTAGGCTGCCGTCAAAGACAGGTTTTAATAGTTTTCTGAAATTTGGGAGATATGGAATTAATCTGATATTTAGTAGCAGAGAGTTCTATAGAGTTGGAATGTTCTCATTATGATGGTTACAGGTTGCAGTTTCTCAGGCAGTATAACTAGGCAGGCTTGTAGCAGTGACTGGCATAGGAGCCAGTACTGTGGGTGCTTGGGCACTCCCAGTATTGAACAAACTCCTTGACTGGTCAAAGGAGAGGTAATTTTCAAGCACCCCCTTTAATCCTGGAAAATTGGCTTCTGTGGTGATTAGTAGGCATTGGAGGATGCATATTGGAGAAAGAAGACTGCCCAAGGTATGCCTATGTATAGGACAGAGATAGGAAAGGAGAAGAGGGACAGTTCTCTTCCACCTCTGTTGAACCTCACTCTCCATCCTGAATCTTCCATTCCATGATTTACCAATGCAACAAAATTATTTCTTAGAAGGATTTTGCAGGTGGTGGTTGGGGCGAGGGCATCTGTGGACTGATAGCAAGAAATAGTGACACACTTAGTCTTTTAGGAGGTTAGACTAAGAACCGCTTGTTGGTTTAGCTTTGAAGGTAGATTATTGACTTTGTTTAATATTTTTGAAGCTATTAGCTATCAACCTGTTGAGGGGGATTCTGAGAGGTTTTGGACAAATTAGATAACAATTTTGATAACGATGAAAGGGAAATTGTTTGGAGGTCTTTGAAGATTATAGGGAAAAAGTAGGGAAGAGTTAAACAATTGATATAGGAGTAATGTGCATACAGAGTAACCATTCTCATTCTTTCCCTTTTGCTCAGCAAGACCTGCAGCTTCCCCTACTACTCTTCAGAGACTCCTACTCCCTCTCTGCCTCCACAGTTCTCTCTCTCACACCCTTCTAGCAAAACTCCATCAGATCTTTCTCCACACTCCTCAGCACTCTCTCCATCTCTTTGCTGCCCCCCAGTGAAACCTCTCTCCCTTCTTAGCTGGCTCTATCACTTCCTGTTAATCCCTGTGGCTCTTCCCCTACACTGATAAAACAGTTGATTTGAACAGTGCAGATCAAATCAGCAATCAGATAGAAGGTACAGGGGAGGAAGGTGTGGCCAATGTGTAGCCCCTCTCCTCCTGTGATTATCCCTGTTACTGCCACTGTTTTTTGATCCCTGTGCTGAATTCTGTGTGGTAAGTGCTGAATTGTGCCTATTTTCAAGTTTATCAAAAGCTTGATATACCACTTAGGAGTAAAAACTTTCAAAGTAGTTTACAATGATTAAAAAATTTCCTTGAAATAAAGAAGGAACTCCATTAGAAAACAGGAAAGGAATAGTAGGAACATGTAAAAAGATTAACAGCACATCAGACTGATATATTTGTCATCAAAGTTCCTCTCCAGAGGAGCCTAGTTAGAGGAGAAATCATCAATAAATAAAAATTTTTCTAAAGATTATTCTGTCCTTAAGGTAATGGGAGGAGTATGCCACTGAGTATTCAATAATATTAAAGACCCATGAACGAACAATATCGTAGCAAAGTTGTCTTAAAGAGGGAATAGCCGGTAAGTTTGATTGAGAATGGAAAGGAATGGAAAACAAAGATAAAAATGTTATAATGCCCTTGTATTGCTCTATGGTATGACCGCAACTTGAGTACTGTGTGTAGTTCTGGTTGCTGTATCTCAAAAAAGATATAGCAGAATTAGAAAAGGTACAGAGAAGGGCAACAAAAATGCTAAAAGGTTTGGGGCGACTTCCCTATGAGGAAAGGCTAAAACAGCTAGGGCTCTTCAGCTTGGAGAAGAGACTGCTCAGGGGTGATGTGATAGAGGTCTGTAAAATACTGAGTGGAGTGAAAAGAGTAGATGTAAAATGCTTTTTCACTCTTTCCAAAATACTAGGACTAGGGGGCATGCAATGAAGCTACTAAGTAGTAGATTTAAAACAAGCCAGAGAAAATATTTTTTCACACAACGTGTAATTAAACTCTGGAATTCATGGCCGGAGAATGTGATGAAATCAGTTAGCTTAAAAAAGACTTGGATAATTTCCTAAAAGAGAAGTCCATAGGCCGTTATTGAGATGGCTTGGGTAAAGCCACTGGTTATTCCTAGGATAAGCAGCATAAAATCTGTTTTACTACTTGGGATCTAGCTAGGTACTTGGGACCTGGGTTGGCCACTGTTAGAACAGGATACTGAGCTTGATGGACCTTTGGTCTGTCCCATTATGACAATTCTTATGTGAGCTAAGTATAGGACAATCAAGCCATTGTGACATCACTGGTAAAGGTTGGCTCTTAGGCATTGGTGGAATGAGGCATTATGACATCACAATCTCAGCTACCCTTTGGGTTTCTGCCTGGTACTTGGGACCTGGGGTGGCCACTGTTAGAACAGGATACTGGGCTTGATGGACCTTTGGTCTGTCCCATTATGACAATTCTTATGTTCTTATGTGAGCTGAGTATAGGACAATCAAGCCATTGTGACATCACTGATGAGGTTGGCTCTCTAGCATTGGTGGAATGAGGCATTATGACATCACAGTCTCAGCTCTGGAATGTTGCTGCTCTTTGGGTTTCTGCCTGGTACTTGGGACCTGGGGTGGCCACTGTTGGAAACAGGATACTGGGCTTGATGGATCTTCAGTCTGTCCCGATATGGCAATTCTTATGTTCTTAAGATCTAAAGGTTCTGACTGGGCAGTATGGAATTAAAACCAATAGGAGGAAATATTTTTTCACTCGGAGAATAGTTAAGTTCTGGAATGCGTTGACAGAGGCTACGGTTAAACCAGTTAATGTAGCTGGTTTTAAAAATGGTCCATAGTCTGCTGTTTCCATAGAGGAAAAGTCCATAGTCTGCTGTTGAAACAGACATGGGACGATAGCATGGAATGCTGCTACTATTTGGGTTTTTGTTAGGTATTTGTGACTTGGATTGGCCTCCGTTAAGATGGGATACTGGGCTAGATGGACCATTGGTCTGACCCGGTGACGGGACTAAATCGCGCGAGATAACGGCGCGCAGACAACTGAGCGCAAGGTTGACGGCGCGCCGAAGAAAAGCACTATTTTAAAGGGCTCCGACGGGGGGTGGGTGGGGGGGAACCTCCCCACGTTACTTAACAGACATTGCACTGACGTTGTGGGGGGTTTGGGGGGTTGTAACCCCCCACATTATACTTAAAACTGAACTTTTTCCCTAAAAAACAGGCAAAAAGTTTGGTTTCAAGTATAATGAGGGGGGTTACAACCCCCCAAACCCCCAACGCCAGCGCGATGTCTGTTAAGTAAAATAGGGGGGTTCCCCATCAACACCCCCCGTCAGAACCCTTTAAAATAGTGCTTTTTTTCGGCCACCCGGGTGGCCACGTCGTGTATAACTAGCACAAAAAGGGATAGTAGCCCTGAGGAAACCCCCTCTACGGGTGAAACATGTTGGCTTGTTTATCCCTTGTCAACCACCATTTACCATCCCGGTTAACCCTTTCAGGACCAAGGGACATATTTGTCCCCTAACTTTAAAATCCTATAAATTTTGATTGGGATAGTCTACAGTTCTAAATTTGATATGTACGGATTCCATATGATACTACCTTTATGTAAACAAACTGGTTCTGACATTCATTCATTAGCGTCGTTGCTAGATTGACGAGAAGATTCACTTGCCACACTGTCCATAAGCCAGAAGTGTGATTTTTTTAAATAAAAATAATGATATTTCACAAAAAAAAATCAATTTTTTGGCATCTGCAAGCCCTTTTTACCATAAAAATGTCGTCAAAACCACAAAAATTGGCCTACGATCCTTATGGTCCTGAAAGGGTTAAGCTAAGTATTCACTTCAAAACTCTTTAGTAATATTTATTGTTTTAAATCATTATAAGAGTTAATTATATAAAAAACAAAAGAAAAAACACGACATACCAGGTTCACACTTTGCACCGACCCGATGACGATTAGGTGCGTAAAGCCGGGGGATATGATCGTTTGATCCCCTGGTGGCATCTCTGAGGGCCGAGAAAAATTATTGTTACTCCTCTGTTACAAGGCATTGAGGGTGACTTAGAACATCACCTTGGGATAAGGTTGATACTGTACCTTGTATAAGACTATTGTTTAAGCCTATCATCCGATGCATAAAGTTAGGCATGAAAATGCAGACTTGGCTAGTATTCTATAAGGCGCTTCCACGTGGAGCCCCCATTGAGGAATTGCTGCCTTGCACTCACACATTTGGTGCCTAACATTTGACGTCCTTTTTTAAATTTACCCTGTATTATCTGTGGTCACTGAAATGTCACTTGATGTTCTAATTATGTGTGTTTTTACAAGGTTATTCTGAAAAAGGTGTTATTTGGGTGATTATAATTATTGAATTTAATTGAATCCTGGTATGAGTATATGTGTGGGGGGAGGGGGAGAGGTGGGTGGGCAGGCAGGCCTAAGAGCCTCAAGTGCTTAATTAAGTAGGCATGAGGTTGAAGGTTCGCCCTAGGGGTTATAGTACCCATACACTGGTCTTAATGCTTGGCAACTTTCAGAAATGAGGTGCAGTGTGTCAGGTTCTGATCAAGGATTATTTTGTTCTCTGATATCTTTTTCAGCTGGTATTAGCAGAAAGTTCTCATTCAGATGCTGTATCTCAATGTACAGAAAGCCATACGGATCTCCCACCCCCCATTGAAAGAACAGGAGGCATTGGGGACTCGCGACCACCTTCTTTCCAGTAAGACATTTTCCAGTTGCATGCGACTTCTCTGCCTGTCTTAATTCCTTCTACTCCAATGCTCCCCCTTTTCCATTTAAACCCCTTCTTTGTTTTTTTCTCAAAATCCTTCTGCAGTCTGCAGACATGTGATTGTGAAGCTGTAGCTTTTTTTTTCCAGGATCAGAGTCTGGTGGATTGTGAGGGAAGCATCGGCCAGATGTTCAATTGCTCTTATAGCTATAAAATGGTCTCAAATCAATTTACTGACGTCATGTTTGACTCCTGGGATTTAAAAAATTTGTAACATAGGTTTGTGTTCTGGCCAGATTTTGTCTCTTTTCCAGTTCCCATTACCCTATGATGACAGCTTGCCAATGGAGGGCTGAGAGGACCAATTCATCTTTAAAAGAAGGAAATTGCTTGCCTCCTTTCTGGTTACCACATAAGTGCATAGTATCTGAAAGGAAGCAGATGAAAGGCAAATAGGATTTGAAATCCAGTGGTCATTTATAAGCATATTGAATGCAAGCCTCAAATGTATCAACAGACAGAGATAGGTGGGAGCAACTTGACATTCTGGGGGAATTCATCTTTGACTGGCATAGTAAAAACAAGCTTTCAAGTTGGCATATATAAACGTTTATGTTTATATATGCAGATGGCAGTCTTTCTTTAGTTTTACAACTTACAAAAGTTACAAAAATTCTATTGACCAGATGCAGAAATTCATATCGAGTGAAATTTAAATTGGGTCAGTGTTTAAAAATGATTAATTTTTAATTAAAATTGAACAGAGAAAACCCCCCAAAATTTATGATAGTAAATCCTTCCAATTCAGCATTTTTTTTGATGAATCTTTGACAATTGATAATACGGAATATTCATTGGTCTCAAGTATTAGGATTTTGGGAGTATTTTTTTTATAGTAATTTATCACTTATACTTCATATTTTGCAGTTAATAAAAAAATATTTTGGATTATTTTGGAAAATGAGGAAGATTAGGAAATATTTTGATCACTATCAGTTTCGTTTACTAGTACAATCTCTGTTCTTATCATCAATAGATTATTGTAATGTTATTTTTCTGGATTGCCCAAAGATGGTATTATGTAAAATACAGACCTTGTAAAACACAGGCAGCCATCAGGTTAATATTTGGGTTGAAAAAAGGGAAAAGAATCACACCGTACATGTTGAAACTGCACTGGCTTCCAGTTGAAGCTTAGAATTCAGTTTAAGTTTTTTTGTTTGATGTTTAAAATACATATGTTTATATGCTTCTATTGTTATGTTATTCGAACACTAAATCATATGGTTTGAGACAACAATGTTTATCCTTAGACAAGTAGGCAGCATATTCTCACATGTGGGTGACGTCATCCACGGAGCCCAGATACGGATAGTGAAAAGTGTAGTATCACTTTAAACTTTAGCAAGCTTTTAGACTGTCCGCACCACACATGTGCGAGTGCCTTCCCGCCCCAACGCCAGCTCGCGAGGTCATCAGTTTTTCAATTTCCGTGGAGTGAAGACATATCTCTTTTTTTTTCTCCATTGAATTGTCTTCCTGTTTAAATTTTTTAACGAACTTTTTCAAGTATTTCCGTTTTTTCTTCTGTTCTTTACTTTTAAAAATCAGTGAAGAATAGTTGACAGAAATTTTGGACTTTCTTTATTTAAGAACAAACTTCTTTCAAAGTTCAACGGCCCTCATACAAAGTTCCATTCTTGCTTCATATCAATGGATTTTCAGCCTTACTTCTACTTTACTCCAACTTGCCCTCTTCGACTATATCTGACTCTGGGGCTGTGGTTTAGGAGAAGAAAAACTATATTGTTTAATGTCAAAGTTTTTTTCTTCTTTTGTTTCAGCAACTGGGATGTGCCGCTACTGGTAGACATCCATACGTTCATCAGTGACATATTAGCATTGAGTCTTTTTGATGTACTGTATACCTTCTGTACCAATGTTTCAACCATGTCAATGCAGATGTATCACAGTGACATCAGTACATTTGATGCATGCCTTCTGTACTAGTGTTTCAACTATGTCGACACACATGTATAGCAGTAACATCAGTACTTCCATCTAGGTGCATTGGTGGCATATTAGCATTGAATCTATTGGATGCATGCCTTTTTGTACCGATGTTTCAACCACGTTGACAAAGATGCATCATAGGGACATCGATACCTCCATCTGCTTGCATTGGTGGCATATAAGCATCGAGTCTATTTGATTCATACTTTTCGGTACAGATGTTTTAACCACTTCGACACAGATGCATCGCAGTGGACAGTGCCCTGTCAATTAAGCATCGAGTCCATTTGATGCATGTCTTTCTGGACAATACAGGTTGTCATTCTGAAGTGCATCACCTTTGCAGGCACTCATGCTTTGACGCCTGTGGCACCTTCGATACCACTTGATGCTACATGGTCATGGTGCTTCCACTTCATCGATGAACATCAATTCAGATTATTGTTTTGAAGTGCACTGCCTCCTCTTCATACATCGCTCCATTGGTACCGATCCATACTAAGTGTAGCATATTCAACAATGGTACTTTCTCCAGGTTCTTCTTACATAGTAGCATCGATGACCATCAAACCTTTATGCAGTATTTCCTTGCATATAGCAGTTTTTCTTCGTTACTGCAGCATCTTCTACCTCGATGGTACCTGTCCAAAATGCATCATTGAGGAATAACTCCACTTCGACACTGGTGTCTCCTTCTGTGCAGATTGTGTCTCTTATTGGACGTGCATCCTCTTTGAGGTCTTCTACCCCTCGACAACCTGTGCAGGATATTGGTTCCAGGGTTGATAAATTTATGCCTATTGTTCCGCATCGTTTTCATTGATATGACCTACTTGCTTTTGACAGAGCATTAATTGCTGTTTGAGGGAGTATTTCATCGGAGATGTACCGAAGACATCGGTTCCATCTAGGCCTCTGTTCTTCAAGTTATCATCGATGTTTGTCTGCAAAAAAAAAAAAAAAAATTGATGTTCTTCGTCTAAACGTCGTCATGAAACAGTGAATAAGAAAAGAAATTGATGTTTTGTCTCAGATGGCATAACTGCTTTTCTTGGAGCATCAGCATGGATCCAAAACAACCTGCATCGATGATTTTCATTGGGTTACTGTGACAGGAATACCCCCATGGGTGCAGAGCCAGTAAAGTGGTCTTTTTCCTGTTGTTTGGACTCAATCACATACAGACTAGTGGGGGAATCTAACATGGGGGTAGAACCTGTTAAGTTAGATACCAGGACCAACCAGCATCGATCCACATTGCAACTGCCTTTCCATTCTGGAATCCACCATGGGTGTAGAGCCTGTAAGGTGGGTTTTTTTCCTGTTCTCTGGATACAAACATCTAAAGACAAGTGGCGGAATCTAACATGGGTGTAGAGCCTGTTAAGTTAGTTTCCTTACTGTGTTAAAAAAAAAAAATAGCAGTGTTTACTTTTGTGCTTATGCACTATCAATGGACATTCTCTTTCGCTATTTTATCCACTGAAGCAGAATGCTTCTCTGCTTTATCTTATAAGCAGGATCAACCATGTTTTTTACTGACACACGCCTTCCACTGTACCATCAATGTTCATACAGTATTTTCCAGAGGCTTAAATAATTACTTTGAAGTATCTTTCCCTAAATGGATTTTTCCTATTGTTTAATGGACATTATCCACAGACCCAGAGGGTGGTGGTTAATGGAAGTCGCTCGAAGGAAGGAAAGGTGACTAGTGGAGTCCCTCAGGGTTCGGTGCTGGGGCCAATCCTGTTCAATATGTTTGTGAGTGACATTGCTGAAGGGTTAGAAGGAAAAGTGTGCCTTTTTGCAGATGATACCAAGATTTGTAACAGAGTAGACACCGAAGAGGGAGTGGAAAATATGAAAAAGGATCTGCAAAAGTTAGAGGAATGGTCTAATACCTGGCAACTAAAATTCAATGCAAAGAAATGCAGAGTAATGCATTTGGAGATTAATAATAGGAAGGAACCGTATATGCTGGGAGGAGAGAAGCTGATATGCACGGACGGGGAGAGGGACCTTGGGGTTATAGTGTCCGAAGATCTAAAGGCGAAAAAACAGTGTGACAAGGCAGTTGCTGCTGCCAGAAGGATGCTGGGCTGTATAAAGAGAGGCGTAGTCAGTAGAAGGAAGAAGGTGATGATGCCCCTTGGAGTATTGTGTTCAGTTTTGGAGACCGTATCTGGCGAAAGACGTAAGAAGACTTGAGGCGGTCCAGAGGAGGGCGACGAAAATGATAGGAGGCTTGCGCCAGAAGACGTATGAGGAGAGACTGGAAGCCCTGAATATGTATACCCTAGAGGAAAGGAGAGACAGGGGAGATATGATTCAGACGTTCAAATACTTGAAGGGTATTAACGTAGAACAAAATCTTTTCCAGAGAAAGGAAAATGGTAAAACCAGAGGACATAATTTGAGGTTGAGGGGCAATGTTAGGAAATTCTACTTTACGGAGAGGGTAGTGGATGCCTGGAATGAGCTCCCGAGAGAGATGGTGGAGAGTAAAACTGTGACTGAGTTCAAAGAAGCATGGGATGAACACAGAAGATTTAGAATCAGAAAATAATATTAAATATTGAACTAGGCCAGTTACTGGGCAGACTTGCATGGTCTGTGTCTGTATATGGCCATTTGGTGGAGGATGGGCAGGGGAGGGCTTCAATGGCTGGGAGGGTGTAGATGGGCTGGAGTAAGTCTTAACAGAGATTTCGGCAGTTGGAACCCAAGCACAGTACCGGGTAAAGCTTTGGATTCTTGCCCAGAAATAGCTAAGAAGAAAAAATAAAAAAATTTAAATTGAATCAGGTTGGGCAGACTGGATGGACCATTCGGGTCTTTATCTGCCGTCATCTACTATGTTACCCTTTCCTCCATCTCCTTTTTTATTCTAAAGAAACCCAGAGATTTAGGAGTGGCTGTAGGAGGGGGGGGAGGCCACTACATCCTTTTTAAGATGTTCTTTCATTCTAGCCAGAGAAACTGAATATGCTCGGGTGCAATTTAGCTTATGCAAGTTTTAATAGCATATCATAGTACCATTGGGTATTGTTTCAGTACAGGTCATCTGGTTTTACATTGATCTTTATTCAGTGCATTACTGTTCTAATTGTTTCACTTCTCTGCAGTATGCTGGGATTTTGTCTAACATGTTGCATATTGTGACCTCTAGACTATTTCTAAGTCACCTCCTTTTTACTGATAATTTATTTGTTCCTGCTAACATAATACAGTCATGTAAGACTCAGAACTCCTCCATGGTGCTGCTGAAAGCCTGTAATCCTGTTTCACCGTTGGAATCATTTTAAGTGACTCAGAGGACTTACTTCCATCCCCCCCAAAAAAACAACAAAACACAAACAAACAACCCTTTTCTTTGTTGATGACCTCATTTGATCTTCTGTTACAACCATTTCTTAATAATCTCGCAGAGTTATTTTACTTCTTGTTTTTACTAAGAAAGGAGGAGTTGGGGACTCTGCGGAAGAGCAGAATAGTTGGTCTGTTTGACTCTCCCTCCATCCTTTTTATTGAAGCTAGGGAGTCACCCATGTGAGAATATGCTGCCTGCTTGTCTAAGGATAAAGCACAGTTAACTTACTCTAACAGGTTTATCCTGGGACAGCAGGCAGATATTCTCACAACCTGATCACCTCCCCTAGTTGGCTTCTTTGCTTAGGCATAGAACTGATGACCTCGCGAGCTGGCGTTGTGCAGGAAGGCACTTATGCATACATGGTGCAGGAAGTCTAAAAGCTTGCTAAAGCTTAAAGTGATACTACACTTTTCACTGTTCGTACCGGGGCTCAGTGGATGATGTCACCCACTTGTGGGAATATCTGCCTGCTGTCCCAGGATAACACCTGTTATGGTAAGTAACTGTGCTTTATTTCAATTTCCTAAAGTAAAATATTTCAGAATGCATACTGCAACATCAGCTTATCAAACAGCCAAACTTTAGAGAATTTTACCAGATCTGTTTGGATCAATAAGAACTTATGTGAGTTTTAAAAGAGCCCTGAAAACATATTTGTCTAAGGAATATGTGATAAGTTGTAATCAGTTGTTTTTCTGTTTCAATTAATTTAATAGTTTTTATGTAAACCGCTGTGAACTTTTCGAGGTATTAGCGGTATACAAATAAATTTGTATTGTATTGGCCATCCAAACAGTGTTAATGCTTAAAGATAATCTAAAATTCAATAGATAGGATGCCTAGAAATACACTTCCCCCTCCGGATCCACGGTTTCAGCATCTGTGGATTCGGTCATTCACTTTTTTTTTTTTTCGGTTGGCCGAGTTTAATTTTTTGGGCTATTTTTAAGCCCTTTAAGCCCCACTTAAGCTTTACCTGGTGGTCTAGCGGGTTTCCTGGGCAGGAGCGTAGGAAGATCGCTCCTGCCCCAGAAACCCGCTAGACCACCAGGTCCCACTCTCTCCGAGATTCTAATGAGATTCTCCGAGAATCTCATTAGAATCTCGGAGAGAGTGGGAGCATGTGCAGATGCTCAAGGCCCAGCCGAGATCATCGGCAGGCTCTTTCGGCACCGGCATGTCCTGTGGATTGGTGCTGCATGCCGGTGGCCGATCGTGGTAAGGGTTTGGGTGGGTGGGGGCTCACATATCGAGTCCATGCTCGGTTTGCGAGGCAAGATTTGCGAGAGTGTTTTGCTCATCTTGTAAAACCGCGTTACTCGCAAACCGAGGTTTGACTTTATATCAAGAATCTAACAACAGCAATAAAATGTCTCCTTCCCTCCCAGAAAACCTCTTTTCAGGTAGCTAAATTTATGCACCTAGCTTTAGGAGACAGAAAATACTCTTAAGCACATTCAGCCTGTCTCCTCTCTACTAACAGAGCTTGCCGTAGATCCTGACTCAGCTTTTAAAAATATAGCCCTGTCTGTTTATACTACTCAGGTGTTAATTACAGTTTCACTGCTATATAAAAATAAGATGTGATAAACTCTTATTATTCCATCTAGCTGTCTTCATTTTAGGGTTTTTAAAATGTGAACAATTAGTAATGTCTAAGGTTATATTTTTTTCTCAGTGTTATACTGCCCTCTAGTGGTGAAGATGTAGAAGTCTGTACAGTTTTCTTTACTCTTTTGGGATGAAAATTGGTCTCTCAAAAATTTTTGAGAACAAGATTGTTTTTTTGTAATCTCAGAATTTCCTGGTATTTACATAAGATGAGCCCTGCTGGGTTAGACAAGGGGTCAGTTGAGCCCACAACCCTTCTCCAGCAATGACCAGTCTGTCTCTCTTGGGAAAAGCGGAACAAGGAAAACAGCACAACTCAGTTTCCTGCTGTTTGTCTCAGGATGCCGACACTTTATTTTCAAATTTGGGTACTTTTGAATGTTGAATCAAGTTTAACAGTTTTTCACAGAACGCTGTTTGACCTCTGGTGCAGGTGCTGTGTACCGAAACACAGCTCATGTTGGGTCAATAAAGTTTTGTCCCTGTTTATTGAAGCCCATTGTGATGTTTTCCCTGTTCCACATTTTGGTATACTTTGACCCTCTCCAGACATTTTTTTCTCTTGGGAGAAGTACCAAGCAGATCCCAATGGAGTGATCTGTTT
Source organism: Geotrypetes seraphini (assembly GCF_902459505.1). Lineage (NCBI taxonomy): Eukaryota > Metazoa > Chordata > Amphibia > Gymnophiona > Dermophiidae > Geotrypetes > Geotrypetes seraphini. The sequence continues at coordinate 21,357,468 of NC_047098.1, forward strand.
CCTGATGCTCATTCCCCCAAGTAAAAACGGTGTCAGGTCAAAAGTGCGCCGGGACAAAGGCGTGCGCAGACAATTGAGCACAGCGCGGAGGTGCGCGCCGCAGAAAATTACTGTTTTTATGGCAACGACGGGGGGGGGCGTGGGGGGGAACCCCCGCACTTTACTTAATAGAGATCGCGCCACGTTGTAGGGGGTGTGGGGGGTTGTAACCCCCCACATTTTACTGAAAACTTTACTTTTTCCCTGTTTTTAGGGAAAAAGTTAAGTTTACAGTAAAATGTGGAGGGTTACAACCCTCCAAACCCCCCACGACGCCGGCACGATCTCTATTAAGTAAACTGGGGGAGCTCCCCAACAGAACCCCCCGTCGGAGCCCCTAAAAACTAATTTTCTTCGGTGCGCACCTTTGTCTTTCACGGGGTTGTCTATGAACCGTAAAAACAGAAGAACATAAGAATAGCCTTACTGGTTCAGACCAATGGTCCATCTAGTCCAGTATCCCATCTTCGCAATGGCCAATCCAGGTCACAAGTACCTTGCAAAAACCCAAATAGAAACAATATTCCATACAACCAATCAGGGGCAAGCAGCAGCTTCCCCCCATGTCTGTGACACGACTTATGTTTACCTGCCTAACAGTTGCTGATGGTTTTGCCCCTCAGAAATTTCTCCAGACTTTTAAAAAATCCTAACTATACTACTGTACTAGCATTGACCAAATTTTGATTTGTCCTATTGTCACATTATGTAAAATGAGGAGATAGGATTAATGGGTTCTTATATATTTCTGCCAGCGACCTTTTGCTTGTTGATTAGAACATAAGAATTGCCATCTCCGGATCAGACCCTAGGTCCATCAAGTCCGGCGATCCGCACACACGGAGGCCCCGCCAGGTGTACCCTGGCATAGTTTTAGTCCCCATATCACTCTGTGCTTCTCATAAGGAGATGTGCATCTAGTTTATCCTTAAATCCTAGAATGGTGGATTCCGCAATTACCTCTTCTGGGAGAGCATTCGCTGCGTGAAACAGAACCTCCTGATATTTGTCCTGGACCTGTCCCCCCTCAGCTTAAGATTAAGCCAAACTGGTGTGGCTGTCTTTGCTGACCTAACCTTATCACATAGAACAGGAACAACAGATGCTGCTGGATGCAGGGTCATACCTTGCTTTTGGTGGGTGGCTTCTGAGCTCTGGTGCACTGATTGCATATTGCTAGGAGCAATTGTGGGTGTTGACTACTATTAGCACTCCCCTATCCTTTCTCCCAATAAAGCGCTGGAAGTCATGCGGCCACCCAGACCATGTCATTGGCTGAACTTTCATATGCCCACTTTGTGCTGCATGTAGTATGATCTGAAGTGTAAATCTGGCAATGAACTGAGCCCTGCATGGGAATCAAGAGCTGCACAACCACCAGTGTATGTTTAATTAGAAAAAAAGACTTGATACAGTTAACAACAAGCATTGGATGAAATCAGGAAACAGAGTTTTGGATGGAGTGAGGTAGGCAGATCTATGTATCATAATTTTTGAACTGTTACCAATCACTGTATCACTCACTCTGCCTCCTTTCTGATTGCTAGGCTAGGACATGCTTGTTTTGTTCCAGATGTGAAATTCTCTTCTCTTCTAGGACTGTGCTGTTATTAGTGGGTATATCTGTTACCGTCCCTTGTTCTGATGGTGTGGGCAATGGCATTTGTTTATTTGGGTTTATATAGCCGGCTATCTCTTATGTGGTTAAGGGCAATGTTCAGCACTTTACTGCCTAAGTGATACTACATAAAGATAGGACTGTGTTCTATGGATGAGTGCCAGATCTGCCCCCTGGACCGCCCACAAAATAGTTTAGCAATTAGTTTAGCAATTTGTTATGACAGTGTTCTTCAACCACCGGTCCATGGACCAGTGCCGGTCCACAGAAATTTCCTGCCAGTCCACAGGGCCAGCAGGTGCATCAGGCCCAAAACAGTGTTCTTCAACCGCCGGTCCACGGTGCGATCAATGCGGTGTTATCTTCGAGCCAGCTCCCTCTTCCTAACTGATTCAGTGCACAAAGCCACGGGCAGTGGCTCCTATGGGCATCCTGCGCCTGAACCGGAAACCTTCTCTCTGACGTTGCAACGTCAGATGAGGCAAGGGAGGTGCAAGGTGCAATTAGTACTATTATGGGGGCGGTGTCTGGGGTGGAGATTGGGTAGAGATGGGCGGGGTCTGGCCCACGACTTAGCCCCGTGTTCTTCAACCACCGGTCCACAGACTGATGCCGGTCCACAGAATAATTATTTTATTTCTGCCGGTCCATAGGTGTTGAAAAACACTGTGTTATGATATTCAGCAAATAGCTCTGCATAAGGGATGTAACTGGCCAGGAGCCATTTCTAGCCACTTAAATCACTTTGAACACTAACCCCTATTTTTCTGTGTGCTTACTATGTAACAGTTGTAAACCTTTTAGGAGGTGTACATGTGCAATGCTTTACATGTCAAAAATGCCTTTTCCATTGACCAGCAGGATTGTATTTGGGCACACAAGTGGGTTATGCCGTAGAGAATGACACGGTGACAAAATTCATCACTGTTCTCGTCTCCGCGGATAACCGCGGGAAATAAACCCATGTCATTTTCTAGTGTCTATTTCATCCTCTGTCCTTCTACACCAGCATTCTTCAAAGCAAAGCTTGCGGGTCAGTGATTGTGGCCATTCATACTCTGATTCTTATGGGAGCCAAGGATAATGAAGCCATTGTGACATCACTGATGTGATTGGTTCTTAGGCACTGGTGGAATGAGGCATTATGACATCACAATATCTGCTCTGGACCAGAGACTGTCATTCTGCAGTGTCTGTTTCAACCTCGGTCCTTCTACACCAGCATTCTTCAAAGCAAAGCTTGCGGGTCAGTGGTTGTGGCCATTCATACTCTGGCTTCTCTCTCTCCTTAAAGAATGACATGAAGATGGTTTCCCGCGGTTATCCGCGGGGACAGGACGGTGATGAATTTTGTCACCGTGTCATTCTCTATTATGCCGTCCAGAGTTCAGAACTTAGTGTAAGGCTTTGAGTATGCTTCCCAAGTGCAGTGATTTCTTTTGTTCCTCATAGTTTTATTTTTCTTTTTTGCACAATTGAATGGACACTAAATAAAGCTTTCCCAACAAGCTTTGTCTTCAAATTAATTACTTCAGCATGGTTTTTCATCAGATTGTTTCTTTTATTTCTTTGCTTTTTTTTTGTTTTTGTTTTCTGTATCCCTTTTGGTGTGACACTGAAGTCCGGATTCAGAAGTTGCCCAAAAACCAGTCCCCCCCCATAAGAAAGAAATTGGTGCTTCTACTCTAGATATTTCCTCATCCAAAGAAAATTGGCAGTTTATGCCCCATTCTGGATCTCAGAGACCTGAACTGATGTCTCGCAAAGAGAAAGCCAAAACAACATCCTGCCACTGTATCGTGCAATGGTGCGCCCGCACCTGGAGTACTGTGTCCAGTACTGGTCGCCGTACCTCAAGAAAGACGTGGCGGTACTTGAGAGAGTCCAGAGAAGAGCAACTAAGCTAATAAAAGGTATGGGGGACCTCTCATATACTGACAGACTGAAAAAGCTGGGGCTTTTCTCCCTGGAAAAGCGACGACTCAGGGGAGACATGATAGAAACCTTCAAGATCATGAAGGGCATAGAAAAAGTGGATAGGGACAGATTTTTCAAACTAAGGGGAACCACAGGTACAAGGGGGCACTCAGAGAAATTGAAGGGGGAAAGATTTAGAACAAACGCCCGGAAGTTCTTTTTCACCCAGAGGGTGGTGGATACATAGAACGCGCTGCCAGAGGATGTGATAGGCAGAAGTACGCAAAAGGGCTTCATAGAAGGTCTGGACAGGTACCTGGAGGACAAAGGGATTGAGGGGTACAGATAGGAGTATAGGTGAGGTTATAGGGACAGGATTAGAGGTAAATTACAAAATTAGTCAGAGACCATTGTTCAGGCAGTGAGCCTGATGGGCCACCGCGGGAGTGGACCGCTGGGCAGGATGGACCTCTGGTCTGCCCCAGCGGAGGCAACTTCTTATGTTCTTATGTTCTTAACACTTTTCCCTCCATTCTGTCATTCTTAAAGAAAGGGGACTGGCTGTGTACCCTAGATCCCAAGGATGCATATAAACATATTTTCTGTACTGAAGATGGATAGTGTATCTGAGATTCATTCTTCAGATATACTGGGGTCAATATTCCAAGCAATTGTACCAGCTAGAAATGGTGCCAGTATTCAATATTTTTATGTCTTCTGCTTTACTGGAGATAATTACAGAGTCCCTCCAAGAATTGAAAATAGACCCTCTGCAAACCCCATCTTCTAGTATCCTCTTTTGAGCGGGATCTTGGCTCAACCCTCCTCTTTTCTGTGGCACCCCTGAAGGCTCCTTGAAGGTAGCTAAAACCATGGGTAAACTGTATTCCATTGATCAGGAATTCCAGCAAATGTTTGCTATGCCAAAGGTGGACTCTCTGGTAGCCCAGGTGACCAAATGCACTTCCTTACCAAGTGAAGGAGGAGTAGTTATTAAAGGATCCACAGGACCACAGAGTGGACTGGTCCTCTGGAGGCAGTTTGAAGCTTTAGCCTTAGGGGTTATGGCTGCAGCCATGGTCTCCTTTGTGGCACATGCCTGTCATTCTAGACTAGGGGTGTCAAAGTCCCTCCTTTTTTTTTTTTTTATTTTATATTTATCAAATTTTACATTTTATAAATCAAGTATCCACTTGTACAGAAAGTTGAAGAAAAGCAGAAAAATAATACTCATAGGTAAAATACATAATAATCAACTAAATAAAATAAATGTTTAGCTTAAATTCAGCTCAAGTCCTCAAAATTAGATCCAAGATGGATGAGGCGGACATATTAACAGATGCTGACGAAAATCAAATCAAATATTAGGAAAACAAAGTCCCTTAGCTGAGGAAGGATATCATTTATTCAATTGGACCTCTCTTGATTTCCCTTCATCCAGTCGAGTTCCTGCCAGAAAAGCTGTCAACTGGAATGGCTCAAAGAATACATATTTCTTCATATGGTACTGTATTACACATTTGCAAGGGTGTCGTAGGAAAAAGGTCCCTCCAAGAGATATAACACCTGGCTTCATCAAAAGAAACTCTCGCCTTCTTCTCTGGGTTTCCCGTGCCAAATCTGGGAACATTAATATTTTATGTCCAAGAAATTCTTTCATTTTATTCCTAAAGTACATTCTAAGCAACCAGTTTTTATCTGGTGCAAGGGCCACCGTGAGAAGCAATGTTGCCGGAGATGCTAGCTCTCTGTCCGAAAGTTCCAAGATTGCAGAAACATTAAGTGGTTGATTATCCTCCTGTTGTTTAGGTGGTAATTTAGTAGTTTTCATTGGTAAGTAATATACTTGAGTAAGTGGTGGTAATGTATCCTCTGGAATACCCAAAATCTCTACCATATAACGTTTCATCATATCTCTAGGTGTCACAGAGGCTATCTTAGGAAAATTAATCAAACGGAGATTATTATTACGAGAAAAGTTCTCCAAATTTTCCAATTTTCTGCGCAAACTTATGTTATCTTTTACCATTGCTTCATTAAGCTGTTTTGATGCTTTTAACTCCTGTTGTATATTCAGAATTGAGTTCTTGGATTCATCAACCTCAACTTTTATATTTTTTATATCATTTTCTTGAAGAGTAATTTTATTTTCCAGCTGCAAAAGCTGGGGCTTAACAGACTTGGCTAGGTCAGCAACTAAATCCCAGATTGAGTCCAGTGTTACTTCTCTGGGTTTTTCAATAACATATGAAAGATTGGGAATTTGAATAGTCTCACCGGTTATCAGTTGATTCTGGCAATCCTTCTGCTGGGCTGAAATGATCCCTGATGTTTCCAAATCCTCTGTACTTCTTGGACTCACCTGAAAACTCAGGGAGTCCATCTCCACGCTCCCCTCTCTGTTTTTCCTGGCCCTCCTCGAGGGCCACAATCCTGTCGGGTTTTCATGATTTCCCCAATGATTATGCATGAGATCTATTAGCATACAATGAAAGTAGTGCATGCAAATAGATCTCATGCATATTCATTGGGGAAATCCTGAAAATGACTGGATTGCGGCCCTCGAGGAAGGACTTTGACATCCCTGTTCTAGACTAAGAAATCAGAGCCTGATGGATGCTGAGCCCTTCCTCAGCTTGTGCTGGCAGGAATAAACTACTTAACAGATGCACTCTACGACACTATCAGAGTCAGGGGGGAAGTATCAGCATTTTCAATTGCCATCTGTCATTTATTTTTATTTAATTCCTTTTCTATCCCATTTTCCCCAAAGAGCTCAGAACAGGTTATGTATGCTTTATATTAGGCAATGGGTGGGTGATTTGACCTCTAAAGTGATACTGAGCAGGTTCTCTTTCAGGGAACAGATACTGTTTGGCAAGAGCCTAGACGATCTTATGCCCAATGTATGCATGGTCACCCAGCATTCTGGAAGTAGTCTTATCAACAGACTGGAACTTCAAGCAGTTTGAATGGCACTGCTCCGACTGCATTCTTTGCTGGAGGACAAAGCAGTCAGGCTCTTCTCCAACAATGCCACAACAGAGGCTTGTGTAAAAAGGCAGGGAGGCACCAGGAGCGCTCCGCTCCAACAGGAAGTGAAGGCATTGTTCTGTTGGACAGAAGTTCATATGCAGGCAGTCTCTCTGTGGAGTACATGGCTGGAGTGACAGTGTTCACATGGATTATCTCAGCAGACAGACATTAGACCCAGGAGAGTGGTCGTTATCTCTGAAAGCATTCCAAGCCATTGTAAGAAGATGGGGTCATCTGACATTCAACCTCATGGCAATTGCAAAGAACAAGAAGGTGGATTGATTCTTCAGTCGCAGATATGAGCCTGGAAGAGCAGGACTAGACGCCCTGGATCAGCCTTGGCCAGAGACCAGGCTACTGTACTTGTATCCCCCTTGACCCATGATAGGCCGAGTGATCCACCAGATAGCTCATCACCCAGGAACAGTTGTTCTTGTAGCACTGGATTGGCCCAGGCGCCTCTAGTACGTGGATCTCGTACAACTACAAAAGGAACAAAGTCTCAGACTCCCAAGTGCATCCAGACTTAAGTCTCGCAGGGACTGATTGCCCTAGAATATCCAGGATGCTTTGGTTTTATAGCATGGCTCTTGAGCACACAGTGGTAGTCGAAATAGAATACTCAGAAGTAGTCATTGATACTCTACTCCAAGTCAAAAAAAAAAAGCCGACGAGAATTTCAGTGTATGCTAAGGCATGGGAAATGTTTCAGCGCTGGTGTAATAATGAAAACCTAGAGCCGGACAGTGCCCCCATCTCATCTATACTGGCATTCCTGCAGGAGGGCCTTGACAAGGGATTGGCAATGGCATCTCTTAGAGTTCAAGTAACAAGGTTTTCATGCTTCCAAGATAGAAAAAAAGAGAGCTTTGCTAGCAGCCCATCTGAACATAGTCAGGTGCATTGAAACTATGGCCCTCAATTCAAGACCCATTTTCCTCCTGATATCTTAATATAGTTTAGAGGGCCTCAGCAAAGTCCTATATGAGCTTTTACAAGTGAGATGAGGCAGACCCACTTCCAAAGCTACCATATCCAGATGGATTCATAGAGTGATATCCTGCGTATACATTGGTTGTGGCAAACAGCCGCCTATCTTGTTGAAGGTATATTTGCCAAGAGGAGTGGCTTCCTCTTGGTAGAAGCAGGAGATTTGTAGGTCAGCGACCTAGTTTTCCCTTCATACTTTCACCAAGTTCTACAAGGTGGATATAGCATCACAGGAGGAGGATGCTGCTTTTGGGTCCTCGGTACTATGTGTACGCTCATCTCTTCCACCAAGACCTTTGGGACTGCTTAGGTATATTTAGGTTCAGCATACCATCCTTATTGCATTGGAAAAAGAGATTAGGTTCTTAACTTGATAATATATTTTCCAATAGATAGGGGTAGTATGTTGAATCCCCCACCCAATAATTATGTGATGCGCCTGCTTTATGTCTCAAGCTTACTAGTTAACTCTGCAGCTAAGATTTTTCTTGTCAGTCAGACTATTGGATTATGAAGAGTCTGTGTATATAATTAGAAGGGAGGAATGATTGAGTTCCTTAAAAGTTCGGACTTTTATATTCATTCTTGTTTAACTTGTATTTTTCTTTCATTTATTGGTCCTTTTAGATGCTTGTTAATGTTTTAACTACATTACTGCTCATTTAGTGATTGTTTTAAAATTCATCTGAGCAGATCAAACACTTAGGCCCTCTTCTATCAAACTGTGATAGCAGTTTTTAGCACGGGGAGCCGCGCTGAATGGCCCGCACTGCTCCCGACGCTCATAGAAGCTCAATGAGCATCGGGAGCAACATGGGCCATTCAGCGTGGCTCCCCGCGCTAAAAACTGCTATTGCAGTTTGATAGAAGAGGCCTTAGTTTCGAGGAGTTCCCCATACCCCTCCTTCTCCTGTCTTCTGTAGGGCTGTTGCTGGCTTTGGTACAAATTGAAGGGGCAGCAGAAACCAGGGAGGAGGAGGATGATCTGAAAAGCTGTGATTGACATCTTCTGCAGAATGCTCGCGAGCAGGCATGGACAATCCTATGGTTCAGCATACTATTCCTATCTACTGGAAAAAATATCAAGGTAAGAACCTAATCTCTTTAAACTAAGTGCCAATTGAGGCCAATTGTAGCCTATTACTAATTAACACCAATTATCAGCTCATTAAATTAATTTATGCATACAAATGACATTAATTTAGAATTTGCATGCACATGTTCATGTGCCAAGTGTAAAGTTGAGTATGTAGGTTATAGAATATAGGGGAATGCTGCTTTTCCAGGTGTACTAGTTGGACAATATAGAATAAGCCATCTGGTGGCAAAGTATGTGAGGAAAGTAAATTAATTTTCAAAGAGAAACTATGGTATATGAATAGCTTCCCTTTAAAAATTAGTTTAAGATACTAAAATATTTTCTCTTTTATTACTCAGAATCACCTCAATGGCTTTTCGTTTGGTGGTTTTGTTGTTTTTTTTTGCCCAAAGCATAGTCGAGCAGATACTCAAAAATAAATACAAATATAAAAGCACCCACATTCCAAAATTCAACTAGTTGCAAATAATTTACTCTCCTGACTTTAGCATGCCTTTGGGAATACCTAAATCAGTATATCACAAACTGTGTGCCACCGCAGATTCTAGGTATGCTGCGAGAGGCACGTCCTACAGACAGCAGGTGCGCCTCTCCGCACCTCTCCCTCTCCAGGACCTCCCCACCGGTGGTAATAGGAGGCTCAGGGCCGGGGCTGGAGGACATCCAGACATGTGATGACATCGATGTGATGATGTCACAGGTGTGTGATATCATCGCGTCGACGTCCTCGCACTTCCAGATGCCCTCCAGCCGCGTGCCTGCGTTTATTGTGCCGCAGCTTCAAAAGATTTATGGCACACTGACCTAAATTAAAATCGACTAACTAAATTTAGCTGCTCAGTGATGGGGCAATTTTTAATCAGGGGATTTAGCTGGCCAACTCTTAATTAGGCAGCTCAATCCCTTTGAAAATCTGTTCTTAGAAAGTTATAAAACCTTTAGCTAATGCAATTTCTAGTTCTCTCCTTTCCATTAGACCAGGGGTGGGCAACTCCAGTCCTTGAGGGCTGGAATCCAGTCGGGTTTTCAGGATTTCCCCAATGAATATGCATTGAAAGCAGTGCATGCAAATAGATCTCATGCATATTCATTGGGGAAATCCTGAAAACCCGACTGGATTCCAGCCCTCGAGGACCGGAGTTGCCCACCCCTGCATTAGGCCATGCCTGCTGGCTAGATTTGAATGAGACTAGGAGAGGGTGTGAAGGAGGCTGAAATGGATTGTCTAGGAAAGCAGTGGTAGAATATGAAATGAATTTGCATTCATCTGATGGAAACCTGCTAGAAAATGTGTACTGAAAACCTCTTTCTCTGTTCTCTACAGCCCCAATGCTGCTAGCAGCCGTGATGGTCTGGATAATGAGACAGGGACGGAATCCATGGTTAGCCACAGAAGAGACCGGCACAGGCGGAGGACTGATGCGGGTAATGTCTCTCTCAGCCACTCTTCAATCTCAGTATTCCCTAAGCTTTCCCATTCTTTTTCATTATGTTCATTAAGCAGCACAAATTGGATGAAAAAACATTTCTGATTCTTGCACAGGAAATGGGCCAGGCAGATCATTGCACCCCTTTTTGCACCCCTGTTACATTCTCTCTCTCTCTGGTGGGCCTTTTAACCTTTCCAGAGGCTAAACTATGTCAAATAAGGTCCCATGTCTAAAGAGGCAATACTAGACATTTGGTCTTTTCTTTTTAGTGGTGGTGTGGGTCCAGTACAGTGTCACTACTTTAAATGGGATAGGAGGGGGGGATGAGACTTTGGAGAGAGCCACAGGCCGCATGGTGAGCAGCATGAGTTAACATGGCGGTGGGCCATGAGGAAACACCATCATCTGCTCTACACCGAGCCTGGCTCTATCTCACTTAGCATAATTATGCTGGGTCAGCATCTACTCAGCACCAGTGCTCCTTCAGATTGGCTGAGGGCTCAGGGCTGGAGCAGAGCTAGCGGCTAGTCCTCAAATTTTGAAATTTAAGGAAAGGCTTTGGCTCTTCCACCATCTTCCCTGCTGTCTTTCATTAAAGAAAACAGCGCAAAAGGTCAGTGGCACTGAACAAAGATTGCTTCCTTCAGGTTGAGTGATTGCTTTTTCGAGTCCCATGCCACCAGAATTTCATTAGGTCTACAAAGAAGCAGTGAAACAGATATTATGATGCCACACGGAAGATGGAAGGGCACAGCACATGCACGGTACAGCACAGAGACTGCACCACCTTGGTGCACTTCAGCCATTATGTTTTCCAATTGTATTTCTTTGGCCAACTCTCCCACCATCCCATCTCTGTTAGCTTGGAGGTCACCCATCAGTGAGAATATGCTGCCTGCTTGTCCTGGGATAAAGCACAGTTACTTATGTAACAGGTGTTATCCAAGTGTGCTGCATGGGTAAGATGGGTAAGAGCACTGTAGTCATTGCTGTTTAACGTGGAGTTTGTAAGCGGAGTGCTTCTTAAATTAGAAATCCAGTCCCTACCCCTATTATTCAGCGGGAGAACCCAGGTGCCCAGTTTGTTCCCCTTTCATATACCAGAAGAGCCTAGGAATCCAGACCCTGCTTTTAACACAGCTGGAGAATCCAGGAGTCCAGACCCTGCCTTTATCATAGAGCAGGAGACCTCAGAAGTCCAATCTGTATCATACATCAGGAGTCTTTGCAGTGTCCCATTGTACAACCCTGGTAATTTAGGATTGTACATATGGAAAAGTGGAGTTTTCAGTTAGAGAACTGGAGGGTCCTGAAAGTGTCTGTGGTATTCAAAGGTCTTGACCTATTTTGATCTCTAATGGGTGCTTGTGTGCAGCCTGTCATGACTTGTAAAGCTCTATAGGCTGCAGTTTGTGTCTGATTTGTGTCCTTTGGGGATTCATTTTAGGAATTACTTACAGGTTTCAGGCACAGGTGGTAGAAATCTCCCCTTTCATGGGTGCGGAGGGAGGTGTGTGGCATAGGTCCAAGAATGGGGCTATTATTTACCCAGAGCTCTCCTATCACTGTTTGTGTTTCCTGTTCAAAGATATAATCTGTATCTCTTCCAAGCAAATATGTAGTTATTAAATAGAAAACATGCTTTGTCTTTTTAGAGAATTTTGCTTGCCAAAGACAAGACTATAGTTGTTATTTGCAAATAAGATTTAAATGCTTGTCTGCTTCTTTTAAATTTGATTTCTTTAACATCCATGCCAGCCTAGCCCAAATGAGTGGGCCCTCTTCCAGTAGATGGAGCCAGAGAAAAACAGCTCAGAGCTGACTTCATTCCCCTTATAGGGGACTGGTGCTGCCGTGATTTCTTCAGAATTGATGGTTCAGAAATATGGCCTGGTGCAACAAATATGAGTGAACTGCTTTTGGGATGGCTATAGGCCCAGATTCCTGGTGGAGCATAGAACGAGGGACACTGTGGGCAACAGTCCTTTTGGGCTGATTTCTCTGCCCCCTGGGGAACAGACTAGAGGACTAGAAATTGTAGAGGTCAGTTCACAGAGCCCAGGGTGCTAAACCCAGTGATGCCAGGGGCTGCAGTACTTTCTGTCCTCTTCTCCTATTCTTGGAAGGGTGCCAGAGGTACATTCCCTAAGTGCCAGCTGAGTAAAGTTTTTGAAAGAGAGAGAAGAAAATTAAAACAAATTTTTTAAAAAAGCTTTCAATTCTCTTCCCAGCCTACCTTTTAGTCTGCTTTGTGCTGTGTCAGACTGGGACCAGGTCATAGAGTCTGAAGTGATCACAGTCCCCTTCTTTTTCCCTTCACTTGTTTCCAGTGTGTTGCGGAAAAAGGGAGGTAAGTCATGGCAATTCAACCTGTCTGCTAGTGTATTTGGCCTGACTTAGAATGAGGCTGGCAAGCAGGCACCAACTAGGTGAGTGCAATCTGTTTTCCCTCCGCTTGTTTCCAGTGTGTCTGGAAATAGAGATGGCATGCTGCAGCTAAGTTCTATCTGTTCAGCATTTCAGTTGGTGCATTAGAGATAAGCAGCATCAGGTTGGGTGAGTCTGATCTGTGGATTTTTAGCACAGCCAAAAGCAAAGCTGGAAAGGCTCCTCAAATTGAATTGTGGCCCGTGTGGTGGGCATGGAGTAAGACCCAGTTAGCACACCTGTTTTGATGGATTCGCCAGCCTTTTTATTGCCTTTTTATTTACATGAGTAAAGCATTCTTGGTCCTTATTCTCCAGAGAAATGGGAATGTTCATGGAGGCTATGTATCTACCTCATCTACTGTAGTTTCTGAGGCTTTTTTTCCTTAATTATGGCCAAAGCTAATGGTTTTATATTTTCTTCCTGATGAAGAGGATAAGATGTCGAGTCACCTGGGGAACTTTTATTTAAAAATTTATTTATCATTTATTTAAAACGTTAACGTGCATGCAGACTGTGAAAAACTGCAGACAGACCTTGGAAAATTGGAAGACGGCGTCCAAATGACATGAAATTTAATGTGGACAAATGCAAAGTTATGCACATTGGGAAGAATAATCCAAATCATAGTTACTGGATGCTTAGGGTCCACTTTGGGGACAATACGCTGAAACCTTCCGCCCAGTGTGTGGTGGCGGCCAAGAATGCAAACAAGATGCTAGGAATTATTAGAAAAGGGATGGTAAACAAGAATAAGAATGTTAGAATACATCTGTATTGCTCAATGGTGCAACCTCACCTTGAGTATTGCATTCAGTTCTGGTGTCCTTATCTCAAAAAAGATATATTGGCACTAGATAAGGTTCAAATAAGATCGGCCAGGATGATAAATGGAATGGAGCTCCTCTCATATGAGGAAAAGCTTGGAAAAGGGACGGCTGAGGGGAGATATGATTGAATCCTACAAAATCCTGAGTGGTGTAGAACGGGTGCAAGTGGATCAATTTTTTACTGCATCAAGATTTACAAAGACTAGGGGACACTCGATGAAGTTACAGAGTAATACCTTTAAAACTAATAGGAGGAAATATTTTTTCACTCAGAGAGTAGTTAAGCACTGGATTGCCAGAGAATGTGGTAAGAGCGGCTAATGTAGCTGGTTTTAAAAAAAGGTTTGGACAAGTTCCTGAGGAAAAGTCCATAGTTTTCTGTTGAAACAGACATGGGGGAAGCTACTGCTTGACCTGTATCGGTGACATAGAATGCTGCTACTATATGGATTTTTGTCGGGTACTTGTGACTTGGATTGGCCTCCGTGAAGACAGGATACTGGGCTAGATGGACCATTGGTCTAACCCAGTAAGGCTATTCTTATGTTCTTACTATACCAGAGTGGAGGAGTAGCCTAATGATTAGTGCAGTGGGCTTTGATCCTTGTAAACAGGGTTTGATTTCCGCTGCAGCTCCTTATGACCTTGGGCAAGTCACTTAACCCTCCATTGCTCAAGGCACAAGAGTTGTGATAAAAATAATATGGTGAATGCTGCTGCCAAGCACCGTCCAACAAAAAGGCAGGGATCTTTAATAAGGAAAGCAGTGCGTCAAACCTTAGTAACAGTGGGTGACAAGTTTCAGATTGTTCAGTGCAGTCAGTCGGTTGTAAGCTACAGTTGAGAGAAGGTGTTTTAAAGTGTGCTGTAAATCTTAGATCATGAATAACATGAAATTTTGTTTCAGACTGCAAAAATATGCTAAAGAAACATATGAAATGTTTGTGGTGATGCTGCAATGACCATGAAGATGATGTATCAAGTGGTTTAAGTGATTTCATATGGTTGTGAATTGGTTGACGATGAGGAGAGATAGAGACATCCTTCAACACCAAAAACCCAAGAGTATGTTGAAAGAATAAGCAAAATGATACTGGAGGACCTTACCAAACTAGCACAAAAACGATGTACAGTACCATAGCTCTTCAGTACATGACATTTTTAAAGCATATAATAAAATGTTAAACATAAATCCCCAATCAACTAGTCCCCTTATTATGCAATCTACTCTCCCACCCTTCTCCATTCATGGCTGCGCTTCTGACTGTTGATTCACTCCATTTTATGTTTACCTGGAGACAATCAATATACAGCACTTGAATGCAGAGTGTGGCACCAAAACGTTGTATGCGGTACAGAAATGCAGTGTGTGAAATCCAAGTCTGAGGACGGAGACATTTTTGTCCTTTTATCAAAACAGTTTTAACTGGTAATCTGAGTAAATGGGAATTGGAAGGTGCAAAGCAGCTAAACAAACTCATGAGCTTAAAGGTTTCACTTTTACACTGTGGACTTGATTCATTAAAAGTTTTCTCCAATTCATTGCCAACAGGAAAAAGCCTTTGATAAATCAGCCCAAGTGACTTTTATCACCAGAAGAGCACTTTAATGGCCAACATGAGCCAATTAATGATTAATGAGTTAGGCTGCAGAGTAACCTCTCTTTTTTGACCCTTGGTCATGTCTAGTTTGAACACCACCCTGATTGTCTCTTAATGGATACAACATGAGAGGGATGACCTTTCCCAGTCTCCTTGCATGTACTGCATCATTAAACATCTTCAGGGATTCATCTCCAAGAGCTGACAACATTTCCTGAGGTTGTTTATATTGTTAAGTCATGAGCTTAATATACCAGAAATTCCTGGCTCCGGCATTTCTCTCTTGAATTGTAATGGCCTGCTCTCCTCCCCCCGATCCATGCTTGTGTGCGGAGGATTTTTTTTTCTAGGATAAGTTCTTGTGGAAAGAGCTGCTTGGCATACACTCATAGGGGAATTCCCAGAAAGAAAGATATACAGGCAGATGTGAGAGCTGTTGGAGGCATCTTATGGGAAAGCAAATATGTGGTCTTGCTTTGGGGTTCTGTTTCCTGGTGACTGCTATGGGGGAGCAGTATCTGTTGATCTACAGTAGTATCCTGATGACCTAGTACCTTATATATGATTGATTTAGAATCACTGTGACAGTTCTTGGAATTCCTTACCATGTATCAAAGAATGCCTTCTGGTCTAGTATACTACATAAAACAGTGCTGTCTGGGGTTGGAGTAGCTTGCCTTATGATGGTCTCATTGTTTGGATACCTACTGTAGACTACTGCAACAGCCTCTACCTACCATGCCCAAACTACATGATAAAACAATTACAGACCGTTCGTTCAGAACACAGCCCTCAGACTCATCTACTCCCTTGGCAAATATGACCACATCACCAATGCCTACCTAGACTCCCACTGGCTACCGATAAAAGCAAGAACCCAATTCAAATTCTACTGTTTACTATTTAAAGTAACCCATGGTACTGCACCCAGTTACCTAAACAACCACCTATACCGTAACCTCTCACCCAGAATAAGGAGAACTCAGAGCCTATTCGCCTACCCTCCTCTCAATGGTACCCGACGCAAGAAACTATACGACAACCTTCTTGCGACACAGGCAGCTAAAATTGACCCTACCATCTCCAAGCTACTGATCAAAACAACAGACATTAAAGTATTCCGAAAAGAAATCAAAACTCATCTATTCAAAAAACACCTCCCATCATTCTAACCTCACTCCTATTGCACTAGCATATTCTCTAGTGAATACCACCACCACAGTAACACCTAGTCAATTCTTTAAACCATTTCCCCAATACATAGTCAGAAACCTAAACAAGAAATCACCGTCTGTAACCAGAAAACTGCTTCCTTCAACGTTGTGTAACTCTCTACTGTATCCCAAATGTATTGTTATTCATCATTGTAACCTGTTATATACTTGCTTCTTTGTTTTGTAATTCTCCTGGAAATGTCCAGACTACTAATTTGTAATCCGTTTAGAACCGCAAGGCACAGGCGGAATAGAAATCACTAATGTAATGTAACGTAATGTAAATTTCTGCCTTGGGAGGGACATGACGCTTTGTTAAAATATGACATAAGAACATTAGAATTGCCATCTCCGGATCAGACCCTGGGTCCATCAAGTCTGGTGATCCGCACACGCGGAGGCCCCGCCAGGTGTACCCTGGCATAGTTTTAGTCCCCATATCACTGTATGCTTCTCAAGGGAGATGTGCATCCAATTTACCCTTACCCGTATCACTCTATACCATTCTTAAGGAGATGTGCATCTAGTTTACCCTTAAAACCTAGAACGGTGGATTCTGCAATTACTTCCTCTGGGAGAGCATTCCAGATGTTCACCACTCGCTGCGTGAAACAGAACTTCCTGATATTCGTCCTGGACCTGTCCTCCCCCCCAGCTTCAGTCTATGTCCTCTTGTCCGTGTCACATTGGACATTGTAAATAACTGCTTTCCCTGCTCCATTTTGTCGAATCCTTTCAGTATTTTGAAAGTCTCGATCAGATCCCCTTGTAGTCTCCTCTTCTCAAGGGAGAACAACCCCAGTCTCCTAAGTCGTTCCTCGTAGTCCAGGTTCTCCATACCTTTCACTAGCTTTGTTGCTCGTCTCTGCACCCTCTCTAGCAGTTTTATATCATTCTTTAGGTATGGAGACCAATGCTGGACGCAGTATTCCAGGTGCGGTTTTATAACTTTCTCTGATGTACTCGTAATTCCCTTCTTTATCATGCCTAGCATTCTATTTGCTTTCTTCACCGCCGCCGCACATTGCGCCAACGGTTTCAGGGTCCTATCTATCAGTACACCCAGGTCCTTTTCCTGTTCAGTCTTTCCCAGAGTTACACCTGACATACTATACTTGTGATCTTTATTTTTTCTGCCTAAATGCATCACTTTGCATTTTTCCACATTAAAATTCATTTGCCATTTATCTGCCCACTTCTCTAATTGATTCAAGTCGCTCTGGAGTTCCTCGCTGTCCTTCTGTGATCTGATTGCCCGGCATAGCTTTGTGTCGTCTGCAAACTTGATGATTTCACTGGATGTTCCTTCTTCCAGGTCATTTAGGAAAATATTAAATAAGATGGGGCCACGTACCGAGCCCTGGGGTACCCCGCTAGTCACTTTTTCACATTCTGAGAACTTCTCATTTATGCCCACTCTCTGTTTTCTGTTCTCTAGCCATTTGCCTATCCATCTTAGTATATCTCCCTCTATTCCATGGCCTTGTAATTTCCTGAGAAGTCTTACATGTGGAACCTTGTCGAACACTTTTTGAAAGTCCAAGTATACAATATCCACCGGTTCTCCACTATCATTTTGTCTGTTCACTGTCTCAAAAAAATTGAAGTAGGTTCGTCAAACATGATTTCCCTTTCCTGAACCCATGTTGGCTGGCTCTCATCAGGTCGTGTGTGTCTTAGGTGCTGGACTATGCTATCTTTGATCAGCGTCTTAACCATCTTTCCAGGGACAGACGTGAGACTCACAGGTCTGTAGTTGCCTGGCACTCCTCTCAATCCTTTTTTTAAATATCGGCGTGATGTTCGCTATCTTCCAGTCGTCCAGTATCTGTCCTGTTTTGATTGACAGGTTGGCAAGTTTTTGCAATAGTTCTCTGATTTCAAATTTCAGTTCTTTTAGGACTCTCGGATGAATTCTGTCCAGTCCAGGAGATTTATCACTTTTAAGTTTGTCGATCTGTTGGTAAATCTGGTCCAAGTCCACTTCTACTGTGGTGAGGCTGTCCTGTACGACTCCCTTGAACACTTTCACTGTGTCAGGTATTGTTGCGGTATCTTCCTTTGTAAAGACAGAAGAAAAGATGGAATTCAGTCTGTCTGCAATTTGTTTGTCATCCTTGACGCACCCTTTTCCTCCCAGGTCGTCCAGCGGTCCCACTGCCTCCCGTGCCTCCTATGTTCTCTTTTTCTTATTAGTATTGTTTGTAAACTGCTTTGTTACTATTTGTAAAAGGTTGTATAGTAAGACTAATAAACCATAATTCAGACACACATGTCCAACCCTCCAGGGGAGTTACATTTAGGACTTTGGCTTGGATTGAGGGAACCAAGGAGCAGCCCTATTGCAGGAACTTCCATTCATATCTTTCTGAGTGCCAAGGAAGCAAGGTTAGTATTGGTGCCATCAGATGACATCATCCACTAGTCCAGGGGTAGGCAATTCCGGTCCTCGAGAGCTGGAGCCAGGTCAGGTTTTCAGGATATCCACAATAAATATGCATGAGATAGATTTGCATCTCAAGGAGGCAGTGCATGCAAATCCATCTTATACATATTCATTGTAGATATCCTGAAAACCTGACCTGGCTCTGGCTCTCGAGGACCGGAATTGCCTACCCCTGCACTAGTTTGTCTGATTTCCTTGAACTGTATTCAGTACAAATTTTCTGCTAGGCATTGAAAGGGGCAAGGGTGACCCAAGTGCCCTACCAAAGGTCTCTTACTCTGTTGGTTGAAATCGTTGCTCCCCAGAAATAGTGGTTTTGTTTGCAAAGAAAATATCAAGAGACATCAGTTTGGAGGAGTGAATGCAGGAAATGAAATCCATTTTTGTGTTGTGGCCCTAGAACAGCAATAGCTGCTTGTCTTGAAAAGATTTTATTCTCAATGAAGAGAGGCCCTTGCTCTGATTTTCCCAAGTTTGGGATTGCAGAAGGACAGGAGAGGGAAAAGAGTGCTTAATAAATCAGGAATATGAAACTTTTAATGACAAATTGATGAGGAGGAAATGCCATGGAGGGTTTTTTTTTTTAAATCACCTTTCACACTAATTAGCACCTGATTGGTCTTGAGCAAGTTACAGATGAACCAGCATTAAATGGGCTGCATCTGCCATTAGAGACGAACAGACATTCCCTACCTCCTGGACACAGAAAGAAAACTGACAAGGTTCCAGGAGACAGGAAACACAAACAGAATGAATTGAGGTCTCATTATAGAGAAGACCAGAAATTTTTGTCCGTCTCCTCTTTTGTGTCTTCCTTGCTTCTTTGGGTTTACTTTGCCGATCAGCACAAAGGTCCCTTAGAGGATGCCTGCACTGGAATAGGGTGGGGGGGGAACCTCATTAAGAAACTAATTAGGAAAGGAACTTCCTTCAGTCATTAGAAGCTTTGTTGGCACTATTGAATGGCAAGGGCTTCCAGGTCTGTTTCAAATAAGAGTACCATGCGCCAAGAGTTTGTATTTTTATAACATTTCAGACCTATGCACACACTAAAGAGAAAGAGAAATCCCCTAAGTTGTTAGGTTGAATGGCTTTGAGCTGATTTGGTTCTTATGATGTGACTCATTATGACAAGGCCCTCTTTAGCAAACTACATCTGCCTATTTGCACCTTATCTAGTGTTGCTACAAATTCACCCTACTCAAGCTCTGATCTTCTCCTTCCAGTTCATTTGTCACTGCTCTTTGTACTTGTCCCCACTGAATATGTTGTTGTAAGTAACTAATTGGTTGACCAGGTGAATGAATGAGAGGATTACTGGTTGTGTGAGAGACTGATTGAATGGAGGATAGGCTGAGTGGCTGAGTAAGCAGGTGATAAGTTGAGTGAGTAGTTGAAGAGTGACTGGGTGAGTGAGCAGGTGACAGAGGCCCGTATACTCAAAACTTACTGTGCCTTTAATGATCGATACTAAACCAGTTTTAACCTACATGTATTTGGCATTGAAGCTATCGATGCCCAAAAGTGGCTAATTGTGGTCTTTTCTTTGGTTTGTAGCATCCTTCGATAACCATATGCAAATAGATTACAACGAGATCATCAATATTAAAATGAGCACTCTGATCCATGTCCAGATGAAGCGCCAGTTTTGAATTCTCTGAAATTTCTGACAGGTCTGGAGGTGTCGGTAGTGTTAAAGTAAGCGCCCCAAACAGCAGTTTTTAAAAATTTTAATGGGCAAAAAAGTACACGCACAATATCTGTCCCCATTAAAAATAATAATTTTAAAATGTCATATGCCAGGACCCCCCCACGGTGGCCCATATCCTAAAACATTTAAAAAAAAAATCAGCAAGCATGAAGCCCACTCCCTCCTGCCTCAGCTACCCGGACCCTCCACACCTCTAAAATTGAATATCAACAGGAGGGATGCCCACTCTCTCCTGCTGCTGGGGCCCCGCCATGAATTCCTGAACCCTCTCACATACCTCTAAATTGAAGAATGGCAGAAAGAATGCATACTCCTTCCTGCAGCTGGGGCCCCGCCACCAACCCCCGAATCCCCCAAACTCCTCTGTACCTCTAAATTGAAGATCAGCAGTAGGGATGCCCACTCCTTCCTGCCGGCAGGTTCAGTTCAAAATGGTGGGCCTTCCCCTTCCTGGTGCATCCTGGAATGCACTGGGAGGGGTCTAACTCTGGCCTAGGTGCCTATGGCCCCTCCCATAGGAGGGATCTTAGGTATCTGAACCAGAGTCTTAGACACCTCCTAGTGCATCCCAGGATGCACCAGGAAGAGGGCCTAAGGCCCTGATTGGTGGAGGGGCCTTAGGCGCATGAACCAGTCAGAGTTTTAGGCCCCTTCCACTACATCCCAGGGTGCATTGGGAAGGGGCAGGCCTGCCATTTTGAAGAGGTGGGCCTGCCAGCAGGAGGGAGTGGGCATCCTTCCTGTTGATCTTCAATTTTGAGGTATGTAGGAGGGCTTTGGGGATTCATGACTAGGCACCAGCAGCTGAAGGGAATGGGCATCCCTCCTACCGATCTACAATTTAAAGGGGGAAGGATCTGTGTGACCACAGAAGGAGGGGAGTGGGCTCTTTAAACTTCTTATCCCACATGAACCTAAGATCCTCTTCCCAGCATCTTCTTCATACACCATCCTTGAAAATCATTAGTACACGACGGGCCACCTCATTCGCAATTACAGCACCTACGATACGGAATTCTTTACCTCTTTATATTCAGACAGAATTACCTTTTCCAAGATGCATTTGCCTGTTAAACAGACTTGGTTACATCCAAGTCTTATTCCCAAGTTTCCCTATTATGGTTTACCATTTATGTATTCTTTACTCTTAATTTGTAGTTCTCCCAACTTTCCTATTGTTTCATGTTGGTCAAGTATTGTTCAGTGGGTATTTATTTGTTTATTGTCTCCTCCATTTTTAATCCAAATTGTAAAACGCTTAGAAGTTTTGATTTGCATTTTATCAAAATTTTAATAAACTTGAAACTTGATGATTTTTTTTTTTAAGAGTGGTATCCTGGTACAACATTTTCTTCTATTCATTAATCTTTATTGAATTTTAGATAAATGGCAATGCATTACAGATATTATAACATTAAAATCTTGCATAAAATGCACGTTAATACATAAAATATAAATGAAACAACTATTTTCCCCCCTATCATTCAAATATAAAGACATGGCGATACTTGAGAAGGTCCAGAGAAGAGCTACGGAAATGATAAATGGTATGGAGAACTGTTCATACGCTGACAGGCTGGACAAGCTGGGGCTCTTCTCCCTTGAAAAGAGGAGGCTTAGGGGGGGACATGATAGAAACTTTCAAGATCATGAAGGGCATGGAGAAGGTAGACAAGGAAAACTACGGGGAACCACAGGCACAAGAGGGCACTCAGAGAAACTGGAAGGGGAGAAGTTTAGAACAAATGCCAGGAGGTTCTTCTTCACACAGAGGGTTGTGGACACATGGAACGCGCTCCCGGAGGAAGTGGTCGGGCAGAGTACGCTAAGGGGATTCAAAGAGGGATTGGATGGATTCCTGAAGGATAGGGGGATTGAGGAATACAGATAAGGGTAGATAAGAGTATGGAAAGAGTATAGATAAAAACAAGGGGGCTATAGGGCTAAATCAAGATAACATGACAGGTCATGGACCTGATGGGCCGCCGCGGGTGCGGACTGCTGGGCGCGATGGACCTCTGGTCTGACCCAGCGGAGGCAAATTCTTATGTTCTTATGACTGTAAAGTAGATTCTATTATAGGAACATCTGTTAATTTATCAATAAATTTAATTGTTTTCCATGTATCCAATAAAATTCTGTTATTCCTAGCATAACTAGGTAATCTGATACTTAATACATGGGATAGTCTGATAGGGGACAAAAAAACACCTACTCTTCTTGCCCCGACCAGCTGGAGCAGCAGGAAGTTGCTTCGAGGCTTCCCCTACCGCTCAGCTGTTCGAGCTTCCCCTGCCGGCTCTGTGCTATCTCCTATGAATGATCGGATGGGATTACAGTGGATTTCTGCGAAACTCATTTGTACGCAAAATTGATTCAACATCGATCACCGTTTTGAAATCGGACAATTGATCAGCACCACAACGAACCACAAGATTTTAATGGCGATTTTACAGCATCTGGCCACAAGAGGGTTTGGTTCTGTAGTTTGACTGTGCAGCTCTCCATCCACTTCATATTCCAGGTCTTAAAAAATGGGTATTAATCAGTCCAGATTTTTCAGTTTGGTGGCAATCCTGGGGAAAATCAAAAGAATTGCTGTCTGAGGGGAACTAAGATGAGAATCAGAATCATAGAAACAAATATAGTTTGTGCATACCTTATATACTCAAATATAAACCAAGGTAACCTTAATTCCCCCCAAAAAGAAGGAAAAAATGGTTGACTTGAATATTTACCCCCCTCCCCACACACACACACACACACACACACAGTTTATATTCAAGTACCCTGCCCTGCCAGGCTCTGCACCTAACACCCCTCCCTCATTCCTTGCCCTGCCAGGCTCTGCACCCAACCCCCTTCCTGCCCTGCCAGGCTATGCACCCTGGTCCTCCTCCTTCCCTGACCTGCTAGGCTCTCTATCTTGTTCCCCCCCCCTCCCAATACCTTGTAGGCCTGCCGTGAGACCTGGTTTGCCAGGACAGAAGGGACCCCTCCTGCCTCCTGACCTGACCGACTCTAAAAATTTTTACCTCCCTTTCACCTCCCCTGTGTACCTTTCAGATACCTGATGGTCCAGTGGTGAACCATGCAGGAGTGATCTTCCTGAGTTCCTGCTTCATAAAGAGTGACTAGCTGAATGGCTGTCACGAGTTCTATTCCACTAGTGGCTCTACACAGGGCAGTAGTGTAGGAGATCGCTTCTGCCCTGGTTCACTGCTGGACCACCAGGGATTTGAAAGGTATGCTGGGGAAGCAGTAGGGAAGTGAAAGTTTTTAGAGTCAGCCAGGACAGGTGGGAGGAATCTCTCCTGTCCCAGCCTACCATGAGACCATGGGAACTGGCGAGATTGCCATGAAAACTCATGGCAGCCATTTAGCCAGTGTCTCTGCACAGGGCAGGAGCGTATGATGATCGCTCCTGCCCCAATTCACTGCTGGACCACCAGGGATTTGAAAGGTAGACTGGGGAGGCGGGAGGGTGAAAGTTTTTAGAGTCGGGCAGGAGGTGGGAGGGATCGCTCCTGTCCCAGCCCACTGCGTCTTAGGCCTGCAATAAGTCTGGGAGTGGGGCAGGTGGGCACTAAGAACATAAGAATTGCCGCTGCTGAGACAGACCAGTGGTCCATTCTGCCCAATAGTCCGCTCACGCGGTGGCCCTCAGATCAAAGACCAGTGCCCTAAATGAATCCAGCCTCACCTGCGTACATTCCAGTTTAGCAGGAACTTGTCCAACTTTGTCTTGAAGCCCTGGAGGGTGTTTTCCCCTACGACAGACTCCGGAAGAGCGTTCCAATGTTTTGGCCCCAAAATCTCGGTTTATAATCGAGTGTATATGGTAATATTAGAAATGTTAATGGGAGACAACAGGATCAGGGCTGACTGTTGAAGCAGTACTCATGATTCTAGAGGAATGCTCTCTATCCTAAAGCTTAATGTACAATAGAAGAGGCACTTTGTTAAAGCTTTCATTTGGACAAAGAACATTTCTGCATAGTTACCTTACAACACTATGAAATGTTGGAACTGTGTTGGTTTCCTGTTTTAATTTTGTGATTATGAAGAAATACTGTCAAAAGGTGCTGGATTATGCTACTGCTTCACCTATTGGTTTTATACTTTGAAATTGCATTCTGATTTAAGCTTGCCCTGCTCTTAACTATGCAAAGAGAGACTACCCGCACCCTGCTGCCTCTAGGATCAGCTGAAGCACCTGCTTTTCTCCAGTTAAGGTTTGTTCTAGTTCAGCCTTTGAAGTGCTTTACACCTTCAGGGTGAGACTTTTGTGGTTATGGATAAAAGGGAAGATGAGCACTTCTTAACCTCCCCAACAATCTCTTATCCTTATCAGCAAAACTGGTTCAAAGGTTTTTGTTCCAAGGTCATCAGCCAAGAAGTAAGACCCTGGAGTGCAGAACTGGTCTGGAGATGGATCCTGGCAGAGGTCCTATATGAAAAGTAGAGAGGGATAAATAAAGATTTTTTTAAAAAAATGTCTGGGAGAGAGAAGCTGCCTTACCATTGATTTAAAAAGAAAATATATTGTATATTAATAATACTTTAAGAATATAAGAACATAAGAAATGCCTGCACCGGATCAGACCATGGGTCCATCTAGTCCGGCGATCCGAACACACGGAGGCCCAGCCAGGTCTACCCTGGCGAATACCTTAGTTGCTCAATGTGTCTTTCAAGAAGATATGCATCCAACTTGCCCTTAAATCCTGGAATGGTGGTTTCCTCCACAACCTCTTCCGGGAGAGCGTTCCAGGCATTCACCACTTGCTGTGTGAAGCAGAACTTTCTGACATTTGTCCTGGCCCTGTCTCCCCACAGCTTCAGTCCATGACCTCTTGTCCGAGTCACCTTCAACAATGTGAATAAAGGTGTTTCCTGTTCTATTTTGTCGAATCCTTTCAGTATTTTAAAAGTCTCGATCAGATCCCCTCACAGTCTCTTCTTCTCGAGGGTGAAAAGTCCCAGTTTTCTGAGGCGATCTTTGTAGCTCAAATTCTCCATACCTTTTACTAGCTTCGTCGTTCGCCTCTGCACCTTCTCCAGTAGTATTATATCCTTCTTTAGATAGGGAGGCCAATGTTGGACACAGTATTCCAAGTGTGGTCACACCATCGCTCTGTAAAAGAAGCAAACTTCTTTGCAGTGGAAAGGAAGTTCCAAACTAGGGCTAGATTCATCAATCTGCCCAATCGGGCCTGATCCGGGCAGGTCCGACAAATTCTTCAAAGTAGAATATGCAGATGGGGGTGATTGGAGGAACGCCCCCATCTGCCTGCCCGGATCGCTCTACAGCGATCCCAGCGCATGCACAGACCATCTGTAGATGGTCTGCGCATGCGCTAGACCTCCAGGCCCGGCAGAATGTTTTTTTTCTTTCTTTCTTTTTTTTTTAAACAAGCTGCTGAGCAGGGAGAGCAGCCAGCAATCTTCCACCTCCCAAATTTGTCACAACTGCAGGAAGGAAGAGCAGGCAGGACAAAAAAAAAAAAGAAGCTGAACTCCCGAAGATCCAGGGGTGCCGGGCTGCGAGTGTGGGGAGAGCCTCGCTGCAGCCTAGAAACAGTGTGTGTGTGGGAGGGGGGGAACTGCTAGACTATGGAACTAAAAACCTGCCTCGACTCTCCTGCTCTCTGCTTCCTTTCTCCGCAGTGCGAGCCCGTGGTTTTAAAGTGGGGCTGCACTGTGGGGAAGGGCGGCAGAGAGCAGGAGAGTTGGGGGCCCACAGTGGAGTTTCTCGTATCCATGGCTGCAAGCAGGGAGTTTCAGGACTGGTATTTCAGTGCCGGAAAGAGCAGAAAAGGAGTGAGTGACTGGTCCCTCACCAGTCGCTTGGTTTCTGATCGGCCAACCCAGTCGGTGTGCCTGAAAAATGTTGGTGAATCGCTGCCTTCCTAGATTTGCATGCCATTTCCCTAATTTGAATGTGTGGATCGGATCGGGTGCGGCCAGAAGGTTAGTGAATCAGGTCGGAGTCGCAAACCGATTGGTTTGCTTAGTGAATCTAGGCCTAAGGGGCTCCAACAGGATAGGATCAGCAATGAAGTTAAAATTATATTTACAGAAAGGCTGATGGATGCATGGAAAAAACCTCCTAAGGGAGGTGGTAGAGACAAAAAGAATAAAGAATTAAAAAAGCCTATGGTAAGCACACAGGGTCCCTAATTATGAAGAAGCCAGAGATCTACTTCAGTCCTGGATTGCATCAAGAATGAAACTGGATAGGTTAAACAGGTCTCATTCTTGTTATTTTCCATCAGATTTTATAGAGTTGACTTGCAATAGATTTAAATGGTTAAAATATGTAAATCTATTAAAAGTTTTCTCCACCCCTCGCTCCCCATATGGTTTAAATTTTTCTGCACAAAATCATGTTTACGTAGATTTAGCTGGACAATAAGAGAGTAGTTTTATACATGGCCTAGGCTTGGAGATGGAGAAGGTGACAATTTTACAAAGAAACAAAATTGCTTGTGTCTTTATAAAGCATTAGCACAAATCCTGCAGAAATTGTCCATTGATTGAAGGCATGAACATTACAATTGTCCAAGATCAGGTGTCACAGCAATGATACATATATTTTATAAAATAACTGCGTAAGTCATGTCGTCACCTATGTTCTGTATAACTCCTCCCTTGAGCACGCCTACTTTAAAAGTATACGCCATCTTGCACTGTACCTACTTTTAGGCAAGACTTAGTTTTAGATGTCTTTTTCACGTGGAAAAGGTTTATAAAATTGTCTCTAAAAGGGCCTGGGTGTGCCCAGGGTCGGATTTTTAAAACTGGCCATTTGGCACTATACGAGGGAGTGCTGAAAAGTTCTCAGCCCAACCAAGAAGGGAATGACGTGGATATGGCTCAATCAATGATCTGAAATAATGTCAAAACTTAGAATTTCATTTCTGCAAATTGGCACATAACGAAATAAGATAACACTCTTTTCAGACTACAGTGGCAAAATAACGCTCAGAATTTAGGAAGTTGCTTGGTTGAGCTGAGAACATTTCAGCACCCCCTCGTATTTAGCACCAGTTGAGTATGTGCAAAAAATCCCACTTTTGTTCACCCAAATAATTATCGTAAACCAAACCAGTAAAAGAGGGCCTAAATTATTAGTAAAAATGTTCTTCCAACCAAAATAATAAGCCAGGAAGTTCTTCACCCAGAGAGTGGTGGACACATGGAACGCACTCCCGGAAGCTGTGATTGAACAGAACACAATACAGGGATTCAAAGTGGGTTTAGATAAATTCCTGAAGGAGAAGGGGATTGAGGGGTACAGATAGAAGTAGAGATAGGTTATAGGATGAGCTCAGGGACCACTGACAGGTCATGGACCTGATGGGCCGCCGCGGGTGCGGACTGCTGGGCACGATGGACCTCTGGTCTGACCCAGCGGAGGCAACTTCTTATGTTTAATATTTAATACATGGTCAAGATTTCAGATATCTTCAAAAACCGAGGTAATTCTAATTTGAGTTTAACTCCTTAGGGAGCAACTTCAGTTCCTGGGAAATATAACAAGAAAAAAATCCTTATCTGAATAATTTGATCTTGTTACTACTAATAGTTTATCCTGCCTAGAATGTAGAAATCTTGTTGGGATAATATTACTGATATTTTTTCTTAAATGACTGGGAGAACCAGGGTCAGAATTAAGATCTTGCACCCATAGGCAAGAGTGGAAGTGGAGGAAGTTAGAATGTCATGGCAATACCCCTTTGGAGCACATGTCCCTAAAGCAAGGAGAATAGGCTCATCTTTAGGCTGGATATTTGGCACCCTTGGCAGTTGTCTATGTTCCTTATGTCTAATTCTTGGCTAGAACAGAGTCAGTTATTAAAGCTTTAAATGCTGAAGATAGAAGCTTAAATTGGATCCCAACATGAACAGACAGCTAATAAAAAGTATGCAAATATGATGAAAACATTGCAAATTTCATATAATCCAAGCTGCCATGTTCTGCATGAGCTGCAATCTAACCAACTACTACTTAGTCATTCCCGTTAATAAAGAATTAAAATAATCCAGTCTTCATAAACCACAGTTAGGAAATGCTCCCGATCTAGATATGGATATAAATTTTATATATTTTGTTAATTGCCCAAATCATCCCCACACTACACCAACTTGTATCTGCACATTCAAAGAAGAGTCCAAAACCACTTGCCGACATTTTTACACGAGTTTGTCGAGTAAGGGCCAGATTCTATTAATGGCGCTGTCGTTTGTCTAAAAAAAAAAAAAAACAAAACCAAAACCAGTCATCAATCGTGTGTCTGTCACGCAACAGCGCTTTTTCTAGGCTTGCAGCTTTGTGAAAGGTAGGCACCAGAAATGTAGACCATGGTTTTAAAGGCCTACGTTTCTGGTGCCTACCTTTCACATGGATTGCGGCTCCGAGGGCACTTTACAATGTCTACCTACAGTGGTGTTAAGTGTTGTGCCTCCATAACCACAATGAAGCTGGCAGTAAGTACCTATATTTTGGGTTTTAAAACTGTTTTATTCCTGCTTATATAGCTGTTTCCACTTAAGTTGTGCACCAGTAGGGTGCCCACTGGTGCCTAACTTGAGGCGCCATTTATAGAATATGGACCTAAATACCTAATCTAATCTAATCTATTCCTTAGGTTTCTATACCGCATCATCTCCACGTTCGTAGAGCTCGACGCGGTTTACAGTAGGAGAAATAGGAAGGAACTACAACAGAGGGTTAGAGGTAGAAGTGTGAAGAAAATTTAGAGGACTTGGGATGCCAAGATATAAGAGTTTCCTTGATTCCTAAGTTGGAGGGAGACTTACATTTTTTGAGAAAAGCCAGGTTTTCAAATGTTTGCGGAAAACTTGGAGAGAGCTCAAGTTCCGAAGAGGGGAGGTAAGGTTGTTCCAGAGCTCAGTGATTTTGAAGTGTAGGGAGGTCCCTAGCTTTGCTGTGTGGGAAATGCTTTTTAGCGAGGGGAAGGATAGTTTTAATTTTAATGGAACAGAGTGGTTTTCCTGCACATAAACCCATGAAACCTCCCCAAATATGGATGGCAATATTGTAAAAAACCTAGATTACAGTATTGCCATCCACATTGAGACCATGGGCTTCTTTTACTAAGCTGCGATAGCGTTTTTAGCGCACGCAGGATTTTAGTGCGTGCTAAACCCGTGCTATGTGGTTAAAACTAACGCCAGCTCAATGCTGGCGTTAAAGTTTAGCGCGCAGGGCAATTCAGCGCACGCTAAAACCGCCATCGCAGCTTAGTCAAGGGAGCCCTATGTTTTATCATTAAATTTCTTTGGGGTTCACCCAGATAATGTGGTTGGTTCCCACTTCTCTTTGTGTTATTAAGCATATCGGCAGGTTGAATTAACAGAAGTTTGAAACTCATGAGCAGCTGCTTCAATTATAAAGGCTTCAACCCTTGGCTACTTCCATTCACACATCTTTCATATAATGATTAAAATCATCATTTAAAAAAAATCCCTTCTAAAGTGGAGGGTATCTTATAGCTATTTACTTTCCTTGTGCTTGAATTGGAAATGGCTGAGCAACATTCAGGCTGCAAACTTCATAGGTGCTTCCTTGGAACATTTAAATAATAATAGGTAAACAGGTTTGTGGGTAGGAATGATTGTTCCGGGACTGGGTAATGTGAGAAGACCTATATCAATCATTAGGAAGTGTCAGGTGGCATGCATTGATCTCACAGTTATCCATCACCTCACCCCTTGGATATGGCCATCCTTCCCATTTTCACTGACAGAGGCATCTGATTGGTTGATGTTTCAGCAATTTTTAAACCTGCTTGGACTTGTCTGAAAGTCGATCTACTATTTCTGTGCTGGAATCAAACAAGTGCCTGCAGCATGAGAGGACCTCAGCAGTGTAGGTGGTGGGGTCTTAAAATGCAATACCTGAGCTTCTCACAGAGCTATGCTAGAAAGCGTTATTAATAAATTGGCATTTTAATCTTCTGGAACAGCACTTTAGGATCTTTTCACAGATCTCCCGAAAAGTGTGTCATGCGCCCTGAGTCCCAGAGAAGCCAGGCCCTTTCACCAAGACATCTTGAAACTTTTTGATAATTGTAGCAATTCAAGATCACTATAAATAATTAGGAAGTTCATGAATGGTTATTATATATACTCGAATATAAACTGAGCTTTTTGGGCCAAAAATGAGGGTCTCGGTTTCTATTCGGGTCAGTGCTGACCCGCCCCCTCCTTAACCTGTTGCAGGCCTCTGTCAGGCCTGCTGTGAGACCTGATGGTGCAACAGAGACCAGGACAGGAGGGATTCATCCCGCCTCCTGTCCCAGCCGATTCTAAGAATTTTTTACCTCCCTTCCCACCCGCGTACCTTTAGTATCCCTGGTGGTCCAGCAGTGAATCCCGTCAGGAACGACCTACCTTCGCTCCTACCTATGCAGAGCCACTAGATATTTGGATGCTGCGAGTTCTCACAGGACCATGAGAGCTCACGACAGCCAATCAGCAAGTGACTCTGCACGGGCAGGAGCGACCTTCCTTCCCACTAGCTGATTGGCTGCCATGAGTTCTCACAGCACCAATCAGCTTGTGGCTCTGCACAGGCAGGCGCAAAGAAAGGTCGCTCCTGCTGTGATTCACCGCTGGACCACCAGGGATACGAAAGGTACGCAGGGGAGGCGAGAGGGAAGTAAAAAATTCTTAGAATCGGCTGGGACAGAAGGCGGGAGGGATCCCTCCTGTCTCGGCCACTGCTGGACCACCAGATCTCACAGCAGACCCAGTGGAGGCCTGCAAGTCATTGGGAGGGAGGGGGATAGGGTACAGAGCCTAGCAGGAAGAGATTGGGGCTGGATGCAGAGACTGACAGGACAGAGGAGGGAGTGAGGGGGCTGGATGCAGAGCCTGGCAGAGCAGCTAGGGAGGGGGATCAGGTGCAAAGCCTAGCAGAGCAAGGCAAGGCACTACACTTGAATATTAAATCCCCCCTCCCCCCCCCGGTTTATATTCAAGTCAACCTTTTTTCCTCCTTTTTGGGGGGGGGAAAAGGTTACCTCAGTTTATATTTGGATTGGTTTATATTCAAATATATACGGTATTAGGAAGGCGTATGCAGCTACTGTTTGAGACGTGCATGAATCACTTGGCCTTTTTTATTTTTTCCAATCCAAAAGAATGCTGGAAAGAAATTATACATAAGGGGTTGAAAAAAATGTCCATGTATCTGCAGGCAAAATAACTCTTCAACAATTTGACAGTCCAAATTTGGCATGGAGAAAAAATTGGTGAAAAGAAACATCAAAATTGGAAATGGGCCAGTTGGACTGCGGATTCCAGAGAAATATGCTTCCCAAACAAGTGGAGGATCACAGTGCATGGCTATTGAATTCTTTCCAGTTCCTCTTAATGTAAATTCATATAAGGTATGCTTGTGCATATTAGTGTATATTAGTGCATGTGTTTGTATGTACTTTCTGTATGTCTATGATCATGAGAAGAGACTGGAAGTCAGCATGAAAGGTTCAATTTTAACCCTGCCATGGCAACCGATATTTTTAATTGGCAGTACACTGAACAACCAATAAGAAAACTGTGATTCTTGAAGTAAGCTTTCATCCTAGAATTAACAAAATGAAATAAAGGGATAGGGAATTATATCCCCTGTGTCTGTATCTGTGGGGTGTGCATGGTGTGTATAGCCCTGTTCTATGATTGCATGTGTGTGTGTGGTAGGCATGTATGTCTGTGGGGAAGGTAGTGGAGGGGCACTTGCAGAGTAGCATGTGAGGGTGTAGAGGCAGTTTGGAGCATGACATAATTGTGGGGGACTTTGGGGGTAGGGCAGTTGCAGGAAGGTAGTTTTTTTAGGGATGGAGCAGCTTAAGGTGTGTGGCATTTGGGGGATAGTGTGGCTGTGGAGGTAATATCAAAAGCAACCTCAGAGAATGCATATTCATGAAAAGAGTAGTGGATGCAGGGATATTTGATTATATGTAACTTCTTTTCTCTTTCTGTCTTAAATATTTTATATTTAATTGATTTTATGTAAACTGCTTAGTCTTCTAATAGGTGGTATATGAAATAAACGTAAAACCTGAAATTATGTGGGGTAGTGGGACAAACGGATAGTTCTTGGATTGTTGGAACAGCTTGAGAAGCAATAGAGGCAGTTTGGGGATTTGAAAAAGGGACTTCCACCTTTTAAGCTATCTTGTCCTACTCTCTACCTGCTATATTTAACTCTTGTTTGGTTTCTACATACAGTAAAGCCTTGGTTTGTGAGCATAATTCGTTCCAGAAGCATGCTTGTAATCCAAATCACTCATATATCAAAGCAAATTTCCCCATAAGAAGTAATGGAAACTCTGACAATTCGTTCCACAACCCAAAAACTTTAATACAAAATACTGTACATACTTGTATTGCAAGACCTCGCTCATTTAGAACAGTCACTACACTCCTGCAGCGTTGGAAAACAACCATCGGCTCAGTTGTGATGATGTGACGCGTGTATACTGTATGTACTCGTATTGCAAGACTTTGCTTGTTTAGAACAGTCACTACACTCCTGCAGTGTCAGAGAGAGAGAAAAATCATCGGCTCAATTGTGATGTATGTATACTGTAAGTACTTGCATTGCAAGAAATTGCTTGTATAATCAAGTTAAAATTTAATAAAATGTTTTGCTTGTCTTGCAAAACACTTGCAAACCAAGTTACTTGCAATACAAGGCTTTACTGTATTTTACATCAGCTGAAATTCATTTTCCCACAGAAATGCATTGTGCCATTTTTTGTGGAAACTTATTTCTTTGGAACCTTGGTTCGATTTGGCCCATTTTTTTTTTTTAAATTCAATGTGTTTTCCATTGAGTTGGAAAGAATAAATGGGAAAAGCATACAGAGTATGGTTCATTAAATTTTTTCCAGCTCTTCTGCATGTAAATGCTCATGTGTGTGTTTGTGGGGGGAACTTATCAAGCTGCATTAGGGCTTTAGGTTGCATTATTCGCCCCTTAACCAACGGAAAAGTCATATCATCAGAGGTCCATCTGCTGGTGCCAGTTCACAGGCTACAGTTCAAGGCCTAGGTAAGAAAAGAAGATTTTAAGCTAATTTTAAAGCTTCGGTATGAGATTACAGGTAGGCCACTATACAGAAAGTTATAATAGTCTAGCCTACTGAAAACAAGGGCATGGATCAGAGGAAACAAATCATTATGTTCTATAAATGTTTTATTGATCTAATTTGTCAGTGTGAAAAAGGAAGGATTGACTTGCGCTGAGATTTGCTGTCCTAATATTAATAGGGAGTGCACTAGAAACCTAAAGGTTTTTATACAGTTGAAGGGTAATATAGTGCCCAAGGTCTATAGGTGCCAAAGTTTGAGAGCGGCAGTTCCCTAGATAACAATACAGCCCCACTTTTACCTGGATTCAGATTTTGATTAACCGCCCAGAAACCTTGTTCAAATAAGTGGTAGCATTCGTGAGGATCTTATTCCTGTTTCTTCCCTTTAGTACAAGCATAAGGACCCACAATTTGTGCTGGCTTCCATGAAGAACATTGGTAAAAAGAAGAGTTTGGCAAGGTATGCCGAACAGAGAGTGACATGCTGGATTCCGTGTATATACATCAAGGCATATGTTGTTATCCGCTATAATAATACTCTTAGCGCGCATGTGCACTTCAATCTTCGTAGCTCTGTGCGTCCGTAGTGCCGTGTCCCCGCATGCGAAGTAGAGTAGAACTCTACCTGCGCCGGTTTCCCCATCTCCCTTCCTCAACACAGTTTCCAGGCTCTATATTTCACAAGTCATAATGCAAAGCAAGCAAGAAAAATCGACCAGAGCAGACACAGAAGTCATTCAGCATTCAAATGCATCTTTTAAATGGAAGAGATGCATTTGCAAGTTAATCTTTTATCTTATTGCTTTGTTTATTTTATTCCCCTCAAATGTCTTATTGTCCTTTTGTATTTTCCTTTGATGTCTCCTCTTTTCTTTACAAATTGTATTTCTTCCCTCCTTACCTTGTGTTTAACAATGTTAATTTTTAGCACAATAAGTTTATTTATGAATTGTATGGACTGTTTTGTTACCCAACATATGTAACTTTTTAAATGTACACCGCTTAGAAACTTGGTTTAAAGCGGTTAATCAAGCCATCTAATAAACTTGAAACTTGAAGTATTTAAGGCTTCCCTTAAATTTATCTAAATTTTGTTCAGCCCTAATATGTGGAGGTAAAGAATTCCAGATTGTTGGAGCTGTAGTTCCGTCTATTCCAACTTCTGATACAGATTTTTTTGTGCACAAGACGTAGTTGTCACTAATGCAGACCTGTGTATGCGTGCATCTGGTGTGCTCCTCCCCCATTAGCATATATTTTTGGTGCTAGGCCTATTTCTATACTATTTGCTTACAGCAATGGGGAGCACATTTTCTATGTTGTGCTTGTGTTAAGAAACCCTGTGCCGAGCTTTAGAACAGTACCTCTAATGCAAGGTAACTGCATCAGCCCCTCTGTCAGATTGGCAGCATCTGTTATCCTCTTATGCAGAAAATACGTTGTGGGTCCCTCTGTTACCTGCAGGCTGTAAACCTCTAGTATTAGTTCCCATAGCACTAAAGGGCCATTCGTCAGCAGTGTGTTCAAGGGCTTCTGGCTGCATGCACTAAGACCCTCTCCAGCACTTTGCCAGCATATTTGCATAGCCTCCGGCTATTGGCTGTCAGGGAGTGATGCAGTTTTGTCTAAAATCAGGGGAGAGGAGGTGGGTGTCCTTTTCTAGCCTGTGTGTTGGCAGGTATTTCTGAAAGGGATTCTCAAGAGTAAGTACTTTTTCTTCTTGCATGCCTTTATTTGAGGTCACAATTTACAAAAGTAACTTACAGTGTATATTTGTTATTGTACTAGCAAGGAGAGTGTGTAATCCAGTGAGCCTCTTCTGTGAGTTGTCTGAAGGAGCAGATCCAGAACAGTACTGGCATGTGCCATCTGAAAGAAGTCGTATTGAAATGGAAGCACAGATTTTTATAGAAGGGGGAGCCTGTGACTGCACAGCTCTCTGAAACAGTTTAAGCCGGGGGAGGTGATGGGGAAGGGTTTATCGCTGTCCTACCGTAGGGTTTGTGTCACATGAAAGAAACCCCAAGCTCGGTCATTACTGTTTAATGCAGAGGGGAGCTAAATATGCTTTAGAAAACCTGAACTACGTAGAACGAGAACAGCTAACCCTGCAATATTAGCCGAGAGATCCAAATGTTCAGTCCTAAGGACATGCATGGGCCAAGGCTTCCTAGCAAGAAAAGTAGACTGCATCCAATCTATAATAAATTAAAGCGTATTATAAACAACAACAAAAAAAAAAATGGTAGGAAGGTTGAAGACCCACAATCTAATAAACATCATTCGTTCTTACTGTGTAGGAGTCTAACAGTATTCGGATTCTTGAGAGAATGCTATCAAAGGTAAATTAAAATAATAAGATCTTTAACCGTTTTAGTATAGAAGGATGCCAGCAAAATGTTTACTGTTGTGAAGTGATAGGATAAGAATCATCATTGAGGCATCTGAATTGAAATCCCACAGTCACAGATTGGAAATAAAGAAAGCTACAGAAACCATCTTCCACATGGTTAACACAGAATCAGGCAAGAGAACCCCCCCCCCCCTCTTCATTTTCTGATAATTTGTCAATTGTTATTGGCTTTTGCTGAGAGATTGAGTATTTATTGTATTTGTAACTCTCATGAGCTAGGTTTAAGTTTTGAGCAAAAGAAAAGTGCAGAGCACCAGCAGGCCAGTTTACACCATTGTGGAAGAGCGGAAAGGAGAAAGAGATTTACACAAAAACCAAGGCAAGCTCGACTTCTGAGGGTCAGCCATGTGGTGCCTGGAAGTACGAAATTTGAGAAAGGCCAACAGTCCCAGGGCACTTTCGGTTTGCAGGATTGTTTTTCAGTGAAATATTTTTCCTTTAGAAAATGCTGAAAATCATGGATAAGAAGTGTTCTGCTTCCAGAATGAGCAAAGCAAACTGACCTGCTGAATTATTTTTTTTTTTTTTGTACTTTTGTGACTTAGTTTTATTGGCAGTGTGTACCTGGTTCTTAAATCATTTTTAATTGTGTTTGAAGAGTCTTAGATTTTTCTTGCTTGCTTGCATTATGACTTGTGAAATATAGAGGTTGAGTGGAGAACAAATCAAATTTGAAAATAAGTGTATATGATTTTGTCATTCCATAGCCATGAACATCGCTGGATGCCCTTTGTTGCTGCCTCTTTTGGATTAGCTAGCAGATGAAGAACATGCAAATACCCCCCTTCACCCCACATTTGGATTTTCCTACTGGAGCCTTACTTTGTGTTTTGCATTACTGCCTTACTGCACAGAGAGCAAACCAATAGCACGCTTGGCGATTCTGGATTTCCATGTTTGCCTCTGGCTGATTGGAAATTGAAAGCTGTGGAGAGATCCTGGACTGGAAGAGTAGTTGCTCTTGGCTTAGTGAACAGATTGGTGTGGGGGCGTGGGGGGGAAGAGAGAGAGAGGGCTGATATGGTCAATTCTTCATTTTTGGAATGTTTTGGGAGACGTCTTCCACCGCAACAGGAGCGGCAGCGCTCCAGATGGGGACCCAACCAAGTGAGACGGCCACATTGGAGGTGGTATCATAACCTGCTAAGGCCTCTGGGGCCAGTCCAATGCCATCCAGAAGCACCACCCCGTGTATATCATTGTAGGTATCAAATAGTGGAGAGCTCTGGTAGCCATGTTAGCCCTAGAGATATATAGAGTCTTTATAGAATGTGATGACCTTTTATTGGAGTGACAAAATATTGCCCAAAGATGGGGGTTTTAAGAGCGTTTTCTAGGCCTCAAAGATCCTTCCATGTCTGAAAAAAGCCTATTGTCATTCTGAGCACTCCTGTACAGAACTATGGGCTCCTTTTACTAAGGGCATTAACGCGCGGAATAGCGCGTGCTGGTCTGCGTGCGCTAAAAACGCTAGCGAACCTTAGTAAAAGGAGCCCTATATTTATTAAATAAATCTGATGTTCAAATAAAAGGATTCATAGTCTGGAAATGGCTTAGGTAACAAAACCAAAACTCAGATTTGTTTAATATCTGCTCCCAAAATGACTCACTTCATTGGTTAGAAAGGTGAAGATGTGCCATAGCAGTTTTGAAGTAGTATTTTTAATTGGTATAACACATTTTAAAAGCTATATGTGACTCACTGAGAGAAAAGGTACCAAATGTGGGGTTACAAATAACAGAGATAAAGGCTGTAAAAGTTTGGAGGGATACACTTGGACTATTTTTTTTTTTATTTTTGAACGTTTTGTGTACTATAGGGCTAGTAGAATGGGACTATGCAATTGTTTTCACAACTTTGATGTTTTTCATATTCTACAGTTTAAAAACCGCAGGTACCTAAAATGGGGTATGTGATTTCTGAGGTTAATTACCCTTTTAGTGATAAACATTTCTCATTGTTTAAAGATGTAATTAGTCCATACCTGAGGCTGAAATTTTGCAGGATTATGCAGTTGATATCTCTCTATCTTCTGGTATAAATAAGTTATATACCCCACTTTTGGCACCTTTTTGCTCAGGGAGTCACATATGTTAATCTGTGTAATTTAGAGGAATATTTGGAACAGTTATGATAGTTTGTAGAGTAATATAGGGCAGTGTTCTTCAACCACCGGTCCACAGAAATTTCCTGCCATTCCACAGGGCCAGCAAATGCATCAGGCCCAAAACAGTGTTCTTCAACGGTGCGATCGATGCGGCGTTATCTTCGAGCCAGCTCCCTCTGCCTAACTGATTCAGTGCACAAAGCCACGGGCAGTGGCTCCTATGGGCATCCTGCGCCTGAACCGGAAGCCTTCTCTCTGACATTGCAACGTCAGAAGGAAGGCTTCCAGATGAGGCAAGGGACGTGCAAGGTGCAATTAGTACTATTATAGGGGCGGGGTCTGGGGTGGAGATTGGGTAGAGATGGGCAGGGTCTGGCCCATGACTTAGCCCAGTGTTCTTCAACCGCTGGTCCACGGACTGATGCCGGTCCACAGAATAATTCTTTTATTTCTGTCGGTCCATAGGTGTAAAAAGGTTGAAAAACACTGATATAGGGGATGGGTTTAGATATACTGCCTTTCTGTGGTTACAATCAAAGCAGTTTTCATATTATACCCAGGCACTTTTTTAAGCCCTTTCTTTTGCTTAACCTTGGTTAAGAGTCATTGACTTTGCCTTGATCCTCCATCAGGGTGACAGGACCCCGTAAAGCAGGGGTGTCATGCGGCCCCTTGAAGTATTTTTTGTGGCCCTGGTCAGGAGCAATGCAGTGTTTTGCTCCACTGTCCCCAGGTGTTTACCATCTTGCCGGCTACCTCCTCTGTCTTGCTGCAGTGTTTGCGCGGCCCCAGAAAATTTTTTTTCAGCCAATGTGGCCCAGGGAAGCCAAAAGGTTGGACACCCCTGCCGTAAAGCCTTTCGTTTTAGTCTTTATTATTGATGTCCTACAGCTAGATGGAATTGGCCCTTTTCATGGAGCTTTCGTCAGACTGAGTGGCCTAAGAATGCTGATAGAACATTTATCTTGAATTTAATTTCAAAGTATTCTGCAGTTGAAGTTAGGCTCAGGCAGCACATGATTGGAAAGTGCAAGAACGTCCTCAGGACACAGGTCTGAACTAAAGTTACGTTTCAATATAGTCAGGAGAATTGGAGAATTCCAGAGCATCCTACCCAGCTCAGATTTTGTCTTGGAGGGGCAGACATGATATTCCTTTTTATTTACTTTTACTTGACTGTTTCTTCCTGCTGTTTGTTGAGCTGAATTGGAATGAGGTCTTACAGCTGGTATTGTGAACCTTCATTCACAACTGTCCAAGGATTTTTTTCCCTCCTTTATGTCTCCTTCCAACCTTAAGTCCAGTCATTGCAGCAGCCTTATACCAGGGCTCCTTCTGCAATCATGGCCCCTGAATCTAGCCATTGGGTGTCACAATTATGAAATGGTTAGGGCTCCTACCACAGTGGGGTTTGTGAATGCTGCCTGTGTAGCGTCCCAAAGCACCCTGGGAAGCAGAGTCTGGGGTTGGTTAGACTGTCATCATTTGCCTGTCTCTTGTCAACCTCCTTGTAGAGTAGCTTGATTTTCCAAGATAGGAAGGAAGACAGAAAAGTTGTATTTCTGTTGCTAGCTGTTCCATATGTTCTGCACTTGGTTAGTCTAATGAGAAGACTGTCAGACACCTGGGAAAATAAAGAAGCCACAAAAGTACTGTTTGCTCAGTTGTGCAGTATTTCCCGGGACTGATCTGGAAGGACCCTTGTTGCCAGCTAGGCAAAAGCCATGCCACATCATTCTGCTAACATCCAAATGTGGATTACACCAGACAGGCCTTTTCAGGCAAACTGTTTATTTTTGTGTGTGTAATACATGCCCTGAATGAAACTACTCCAGGCATTTATTTTACTGTTCAGTTTTACAGAAAATAAATATATTTTTTGCTGGTGAGGAATGTTCATTGACACATGAGAATTGGTTTGACAGACAGGCTATTGCTATTATAGGGCCCCTCATGAATGAGCTTTCAGTGTGGGTGCAGTGACTTGGAAATGTTTGCATCAAGACCTCCTCCAGTGCTGTCTTCTGCGGGAGAAACCTTGATAAACTTGTGCTTGAGCTGTCTGCTTTTTAGCTGGGGATAAAGGGAACACTTTCTCAATTTCTTTCTTTCCCCCATGTCAGCCACACAAGCTATGGTTATCTGTTTCTGACTTTTCATAGAATTTTTAGGATCTTTTGGTTTCCCTTTCTCCTCTTTTCTTACCCTTGACTACTTAGAGAGGGCTCTGGAGGAGCCATGATTCTACAGGCCTTTGATATCATAGGGGCCACTTTTATCAGTCTCCAGTGCATTGGTAGATGGTGTTTTTTGGGTTTTGTTTCATGGTAGAAATGTGGGCTAACAAATGCAGTTGTTTCAGGTGGATGCTATCTTTTTCTTAGTATTTATTTATTACAAGCCTTTGATATACTACAAGGGTCAAAGGAATGGCATCAATGTGGTTTACAAAATAAAAGCAAGCTAAGAAGAGAGTAGAAGCAGGCAAACAGAATGTTAGGTATTATTAAGAAGGTTATTACGACCAGAACGAAAGAAGTCTTCCTGCCGTTGTATTGGGCAATGGTGCGCCCGCACCTGGAATACTGTGTTCAGTATTGGTCACCGTACCTTAAGAAGGATATGGCAATACTTGAGAGGGTCCAGAGGAGAGCGACACGAATGATTAAGGGCATGGAAAACCTTTCATACACTGAAAGATTGGAGAGACTGGGGCTCTTCTCCCTGGAAAAGCGGAGACTCAGAGGAGACATGATAGAGACCTACAAGATCACGAAGGGCATAGAGAGAGTAGAGAGGGACAGATTCTTCAAACTTTCAAAACATAAAAGAACAAGAGGGCATTCGGAAAAGTTGGAAGGGGACAGAGTCAGAACAAATACTAGGAAGTTTTTCTTTACCCAACGTGTGGTGGACACCTGGAATGCACTTCCAGAGGACGTAATAGGACAGAGTACGGTACAGGGGTTCAAGAAAGGATTGGACAATTTCCTGCTGGAAAAAGGGATAGAGGGGTATAAATAGAGGGCTACTGCACAGGTCCTGGACCTGTTGGGCCGCCACGTGAGCGGACTGCTGGGCACGATGGACCTCGGGTCTGACCCAGTGGAGGCATTGCTTATGTTCTTAAGTGGAAACAAAGGGAGAGGCAGTTGCTTTGCAATGTAAGTATTGAAAGCCTCTTGGAAAGATGGGATCTTAATTTGCATTTAACTGGAATAAGAGGATTCAGAATGGATGTTATATGGGACAGTGCTCCAGAGCTTGGGACCTAAGATTCTCAAAACCTAACGTGCCTTTAACACGGTCACTAAACCTGCTCCAGCCGGTTTAGTGGGGCAGTATTTTACTGGATGAGTATCAGAACTGTGGTCTTTTCGAAGCTTCCTAGTTGTCTCCAACTCTGCCATGCAAACGTAGTACAACGAGGTCATTAATATTAAAATGAGCACTCCAGGTGATTCTCAATCATCGCCGGGTTATTCCCTAACCTCACTGTAGCACATTTGCAGGCAAATTTCTCCTGTCTTGAATTGTCGTAGCCTTACATTCTGAACAATGCTTGAGTGCTGATTGCTCAGGCACTGACAGAAAAGTAAGGTTTGACAGTTCAGATCCCCCCCCAACACACAAATTAACAAAAAAAGAAAAGACCCCCCCAAATCGAAAATCAGTAGATGCCCACTCCCTCCACCTGCCATCATGGCAGCAGGAAGGATGCCCACTTCCGCTGCTGCTGTCGCATAGCCCCCTGACCCCCCCCCCCCAGGCAGCAGGAGAGATGCCCACTCCTTATTGCCATTGCCCAAGCCCCCGACAACCCATTGTGTCCCTGACGCACCCCCCCCCACCTTCTTCACAAAGACCGGCTGGAGGGATGCATACTCCCTCTGGTCGGCAGGCGCGCTTCTTCAAAATGGCGGGCCTTCCCCTTCCCGGTGCATCCCGATGGTGGGTGGGAGTGGGCATCCCTCCTGCCGATCTTTGATTTGGAGGCTCTTTTTTTAAAATTTGC
Organism: Geotrypetes seraphini; assembly: GCF_902459505.1. Lineage (NCBI taxonomy): Eukaryota > Metazoa > Chordata > Amphibia > Gymnophiona > Dermophiidae > Geotrypetes > Geotrypetes seraphini. The sequence continues at coordinate 21,399,492 of NC_047098.1, forward strand.
AGGTGTATTTTGCGCATGTGCTAATCACAATCACCAGCGACTAATCCCATGCAAATTTAGCGACCCTTCGCAAACTTCATTTGCATGCATGGTTTTTAGAGAATGACTCGTGTTTTTTTAAATCATTACATTTACAGGCGTGACAGTGGCCCATCAGATTCTAGCGCGAGTGTTCGAAAATCTGCTCCTAAATCTGCTGGAGACTGTCTCACAAGTGATAGGTAGAAACATAGATAGAAACATAGAAGATGACGGCAGTAAAGGGCTACAGCCCATCAAGTCTGCCCACTCTGCTTACCCACCCCCTGTCTATGCCCTTATGACCCAATTTCCTTATCTTGACCCTCGTAGGGATCCCACATGGGTATCCCATTTATTCTTAAAGTCTGGCACGCTGTCTGCCTCGATCACCTGCACTGGAAGCTTGTTCCAATGATCAACCACTCTCTCTGTGAAGAAATACTTTCTGGTGTCGCCATGAAATTTTCCGCCCCTGAGTTTGAGCAGGTGCCCTCTTGTGGCCGAGGGTCCCTTGAGAAAGAAAATATCATCTTCCACTTCGACACGTCCCGTGAGGTACTTAAATGTTTCGATCATGTCTCCCCTCTCCCTACGTTCCTCGAGAGTGTAGAGCTGCAATTTGTTCAGTCTCTCTTCGTACGAGGCAGTATGCTACTGGTATTAGGGAATTTGGTGCTACCATTGACTGTACACTAGATACTACAAAAAGGCAGAATAGTCAAAGGTTCCAGAGAGGGGTCGCTCAGAGGAATTGTAATACCCAAACACACTAACAACAAAGTATTTTATATGTATATAGGGAGCCCTCAGTGTGAACGAGCAGCAACGGGAGACAAGCTCCAACGTTTCACAAAACAGGCAGAGGTTAACAACCCCCACCCGCACACCATCACTGGGCCCTCAATGTGTGCAATAATTAAATGAAGTGGAATCACTCTCAACTCAAATCAACTATAAATATAAATTAGGGTGAAAACAAAGCAAACCTCTAAGCGGCCCCTATCAGAACCAATCCAGCCAACTCCCCAGCAAAACTTAGCACCAAAAATGAAAACCAACTTAACTGAATGTGATATAACAAATCTGAAGCTCAAAATAAAATGCAACAGAACACCAGGTTCAACCAGCCTGGTTTTGGAGACAAACCCTTCTTCAGGAACCTAACTGGAAGCTGTAAAGATACGAGTCAGCTGGAAAGGGGCGGAGCATATTCACACTATAGATTCTTTATATGATAACAGGGACAAGGCCTGCATAGCAAGATGAAGCCAACTCTTCTCCCTGGTCTTGTCTGTGAGAGCTCTCCAGGTGTGCAGAACACATCTGGACAAAGCGGAGAAAAAAACATTAGTAAAACAGAATCACCATGCAAAAGCTTTTGTCTCGGAAGACGTGGATTAAGGAGCTTCGATAGCTTTTAATTCATGTGATCATTTGTCTCCTCGTACACAGAGAACAATAGTCATAGGGACCTCTCATATTGCCCAGTAATTATTGCACATTACCTGGAAACTGATGAGGGATGTGGGGAGAATTCATTCAGGGGTTTAGAGATATTGTCTTCAGCTCAAAGAAGCTTTGATTAATTCCTGCACCTGAAGAGAAGATTATATCACCTTTTTAATCACCATAAATCTTTTTGTACAAAAAATAATGATAAGATACAGGGTGGACAGCATTAAAAAAAAATTCTATTTGTGATTAGCACGCTGACAGTGCAGAAGCTTTGATGTATTTATTACATAAGGTGAAAGTTTAAGCCCTTAACGTAACCCTTTAATAGACAGCCTTAGAACTGGCAAACACCCATTCATTTTGTTAAGGGATGACGCATTTGTGCTTAGCTCTTTTGTCAGATAGTTTGAGCCCCTCTTTCTGCTCTCTGTACCTCTTCTGTTGCCTTCTCACAGCTTCTTATGTGACTCAAAAGCTTGTGGAATGGGAAAACGAAAATTTTAAAGCCTAGCAGTGTCTCAGGTAGAACATGAACCCGCTGGGACCATCATCACGACCCCCTCCAAACTACAAAGATCACACTTCAATCTCTCATGTTTCCTCTTTCCCTGAGAAGATATTTATTTATTTTAAAATTTCTTTCCCATGTAACGCCTAAGCGGGTTACAATAAAATATTCATTATTTATCAACAAACTACTTAAACTTAGCTTCTTTTATGAACATAAGAAGTTGCCTCCGCTGAGGCAGACCAGAGGTCCATCTTGCCCAGCGGTCCGCACCCGCGGCGGCCCTTCAGGCCTAATTGCCTGAACAGTGTCCCTGACTAATTATGTAACTGTCTCTAGTTCTCTAATCCTATCCCTATAACCTACCTCTACTCCTATCTGTACCCCTCAATCCCTTTGTCCTCCAGATACCTATCCAATCCTTCTTTGAAGCCCTGTAGCGTACTCCTGCTTATCACATCCTCCGGTAGCGCGTTCCATGTATCCACCACCCTCTGGGTGAAAAAGAACTTCCTGGCGTTTGTTCTAAACCTTCCCCCTTTCAATTTCTCTGAGTGCCCCCTAGTACTTGTGGTTCCCCATAATTTAAAAAATCTGTCCCTGTCTACTCTTTCTATGCCCTTCATGATCTTGAAGGTTTCTATCATGTCTCCTCTAAGTCTCCGCTTTTCCAGGGAGAAAAGCCCCAGCTTCTTCAGTCTGTCAGTATACGAGAGGTCCTCCATACCCTTTATTAGCTTAGTTGCTCTTCTCTGGACTCTCTCAAGTACCGCCATGTTCTTCTTGAGGTACGGCGACCAGTACTGGACACAGTACTCCAGGTGCGGGTGCACCATTGCACGGTATAGTGGCAGGATGACTTCCTTCGTCCTGGACGTGATACCCTTCTTAATGATGCCCAACATTCTGTTTGCCTTCCTTGAGGCTGTGGCGCACTGCGCCGACGCCTTCAATGATGTGTCTGCCATCACTCCCAGTGTCTACCATCACTCATCTGCTCTATGAATATTATTATTTGTTGAGAAAGGAATTTTAAGAGCATACGCTGGGATGGACTGAAGGTCCCTAAAGCCCAGTAGTATCCTGTTTCCAACAGTGGCTAACCCAGGTCACAAGCACCTTCCAAGATCCCGAAGAGTAAAACAGATTTTATGATGCTTCTCCTAGGAATAAGCAGTGAATTTTCCCCAAGTCCATCTAAATGGACTTTTCTTTTAGGAAGTTATCCAAACCCCTTTTAAAAACCTGCTAACTGCTTTCACCACATTCTCTGGCATTGAATTCCAGAGTTTAATTTCATGTTGAGTGAAGAACTATTTTCTCCAGTTTGTTTTAAATCTACTACTTATCACTCAACACAAACAAGATTTGTAGCAGCGTGATACCTCTCCTTGGCTTTACCTTGAATTGTTCAAATATATATGACACTTTATGTTTGTTGACATAACCCTGGTCTCTAAAGTTTTTAGGGATGGCATTTACAGGTAGTTTTACTTATTTTACAGAATGGAAAAAAAATCCATTACCAATGCACAAATATCTACCTCTGGTAATGGATACATGGGAATTAGCCAAAGAGCAGCTCTGATGCTTAGCTTTGCAGAAAAACCTCCAATGTAACTTTAGTTTGCTCTCATCCTTCACCTGTCTTTGAAAAGAATTACGTTGATCTTGGTACAGACCACTTTTCAGATCATGTTGGGTTTTGTTTTTTTCTCTTTTTGAGACCTTTATTAAGGTCTCGTTTGGGTGTCAGTATGATCTCTTCTCAACAAGGATTTCAGAGACATGGGTTTTAAGTTATGCTTCCAGGCTTTCAGGCACAGGATGAGCCAGTCCTCCTTTTAAGCACACTTGAAACTGTAAGTCCCCATATGTGGTAGAACAAAACAAAGGTTGGCTTGTTATTGTTAACCTTTTTTGTGATCCCATTGTCTACTTTTTCCCTACCTCTAACTGAAAGCTAATATTGTAGCTCCTTTTCAACCTAACCCTGTAAACCGTGCCGAGCTCTACGCTTGTGGAGATGGCGTGGTATACAAACCTAAGGTTTAGTTTAGTTTAATATTTATTTATTCAGTTTTCTATACCATTCTCCCAGGGGAGCTCTAGAATGGTTTAAATGAATTTATTCAGGTACTCAAGCGTTTTTCTCCATCTTTCCTGGTGTGCTCACAATCTATGTAATATACTTGGGGCAAGTCTGACAAAGAAGGCAAAACAAAGTATGCAAAGCATGATAAAAATATAATATGACAAAACATGTTAAGTTAAGGCATAGCATGGCGAGCACAGTTCAGCAAAACATAGCACAGTAAACATAGTATTATACAAAGCATGACTAGCAAAAATGGTTAGGCAAGCATGCATGATGAAACACAGCATGGAAGACATAGAACAGCAAGCATGGTATGAGAGAACATAGCAGGGCCAACATAGTATGGTAAATATGGTGTATAGTAAAATATAGTAGGACAATGATGGTGAATAGTGTGACAGAGTATGGTAGAACACAGGATGATAAAACACGGCATGGCCAAACATAAGATGAAGCACATCAGCATTTGAGAGTCGCGTTCTTTGTCAGAAGGTCCGGGGAATTTGGGTTGGCGCACTCTCATAGAGGGTCAGGGGAAGAGGTTATTAGTGGTATATAAGAGTTAAATTAAAAATTTTTATTGCCTTTCTGAAGTTCAGTAGACCTAATGATCGTATGTGGGTAGGTAGTTTGTTCCAGAGGCACGGTAGGTAGTGTGAGACTGTGAGTAAGATCTTTTTTGGGGTATTCTCAAGGTGGGGGGCGCATCCCGAGGGAGTGCGTAGTTGCTTTTCTTCTTGCGAGCAAAGCGATTGGTTTGGGGTGTAGGTTGGAAATTTGGAGGCCATATAGGCTGGTAGCATACCATGGAAGAGTTTGTGCCATTGCTCCATCTCTCTATTAGATACCTTTGGGTAGCGGGCTAGTCTGTGTAGCTGTGTACTCCAGAGGTGGTTGCATAAATGCTTCTAAAGCAACGGTTCTCAACCCATTCCTTGGGACACACCTTGCCAGTCAGGTTTTCAGAGTACCTACAATGAAAATTCATAAAGTGAATAAATTTTCAAGCAATGCAGGTAGTGCAGGCAAATTTATCTCCTGCAGCCTTGTTGAGGATATCCTGAGAATCTGACTGGCTAAATGTGTTCTAAAGTGCTGTGATTCCAAGGTGCACAGATGAGCATGCCTCTTTTTTGCTTTGAACTGCATTTGTACTGCTCTCTGTCATTTCAGTGGCTATGTTTAGAAGATGTAAGTAGAGTTGATACTTCAGTGTGAGCCACCTGTACCTGTTAAAGTACCTAGGGGACACTTAAAACTCTTTTACCCTTTGAAGTCTTTTCTAGTTGATTCCGTTCCGGATGTCTTATCAGTGCAGTGTTTTCCAACATGCTTGACAGGTTTAAGGGTCTCTTGAATGCTGATGAGAGCAAGCTACTTATGCTAAACAGAGAATAACATTTACCCTGTGACTAGAGGCTTTAAACCACTAAAAACATTTATAACGGGAAAGCAAAATTGTGTTTTAAGTTTAGAAGAACATTTAATACCTCTGTTCTATTATAAAATTTTTAGTGGCTCGGCCTAAAATGCATATATATATTTTAATTAAACATGTTGTGATGTCTCTTTTGGTTTATCGATAATAGTTTGAACACTGTTACATTTTTAATTTGGTGCAAATTTTAAAATGACAAGTGTAGAGAGTCTTTGTTGAGCAAGAGGTTATGGCTTCTGAAAGGATCTTATGATGGCCTCCTATTGCACTCTGTAGACTTGAATAAATGTTTAGTCTGCTGCTTGTCAACACTGGGAGTGCTAAATGTGTGGACTGAGAGAGTACTTTTGTAGATGAAGAATGGACGCCAGTAAACCAGCTTTCTTTTGTACCCAGTACCCATATGAGCCTCATAATGTGGCCATATCTCAGTGTTTTCCATCGTGTTGTATCATCTGCCTGGAACAGCCTGCTTGAGTTGAATGCACAGAGCCCGGTATGGAAAGTGAAAAGGTGTACTGTCACTTTAAACTTCTTCAAAAGTCTGCGTCATTTCTGCACACTGAGTCATTGAACTTCAAGCACTTGTCTTAGACCCGCCTTCTACAACATTCTGTCATGATAGAGTTATCCTATGCACTCATCCAAGATTGCTCCTTAAAGTCTCAGAATTTCATCTAAACCAGTCTATAGTTCTGCCTATCTTCTTCCCAAGACTGCATGTCCATCCAGGTGAAGCTGTGCTCCTTACCTTGGATTATAAATGCGTGTTGGCTTATTACTTAGATCACACTAAACTCAACAGAAATTCCACTTAACTTTTCTTGTCATTCAACCCTAACAGACTAGGAACTCCGGTAACCAAAAGAACAATTTCTACATGGTTAGCGGACTGCATCTCTTTCTGCTATGCTCAGGTTGGGTTGCCGCTGGAAGGTTGTATCACAGCACATAAAGTTAGAGCAATAGGTATTTCAGTAGCTCACCTACATTCCACTTCCATTGAGGACACGTAAAGCAGCAATCTGGTCCTCAAGTCATACTTTCACATCCCACTTCTGTCTGGAGAAGCATTCCAGACAGGATAGTCAGTTTGGCCAAACGTTCTACAACATTTATTCTCTATTTAGATGCCAATTTCCCTCCATCCCTTTTATATTAGCTGAGGAGTCCCACATGTGAGAATAATATACTGCCTGCTTGTCCTGGGATAAAGCACAGTTACTTACCTGTAACAGGTATTATCCAGGGACAGCAGGCAGATGTTCTCACAACCTTCCCACAGTTGACTTTATAGCTTGTTTTTCACTGAACTGATGGTCCTGTGAGCCGACAATGGGTGGGAAGGTGCCGGCACATGTGCAGCACGGACAGTCTTAAAACATCACCCGCGTGAGAATATCTGCCTGCTGTCCCTGGATAACACCTGTTACAAGTAAGTAACTGTGCTATTTCTCCCAAATAGAAACATAGAATATGATGGCAGAAAAGGGCCGACGGCCCAACAAGTCTGCCCACTCGAGAACCCTCCCTCCAACTAGTCTGCCTACTCAAGGACCCTTCTTCCCTGGAGTATCTATCGATTGAACATAACTCTGTAGTACTCCCACCTGTTTGTGGGAGTACTAAAAAAATCTTGGAGATAACAATATATCTGAAACACTATATAAAAATGAAAGTAAAAATAGGGTGATCAGAATTGTGAGTGATGAAACTTGTGATCTTATTATTGTACCAATCCTTACGATAACATCATTTGGGTGTCATTAAATCGTCAAAATCTTCTTTTTTTTATGTAATTGAAATATTTTAATTCAAAAATAAGAGAACAGCACCTCAGCAAATACAAGAAGAGGCACATTCTATAAATGGCGTCATGATTTAGGCAGCGATAGGCGTCCTACCATTGTCTAACCAGCCAATCGGAATGTACATTTTCTGGGAAAAAAAACTCAAGGCAGGCCACCTACACTATAGGTATCTGTTGCAGGTGCAGGGAGGTGCCTAGGGACGCTTAAGCTCAAACAAGACTGGGTGTGAGCATGGTTTTGTATGGAAGTGGCCTTGGATGAACTTAAGTGGCCCTAGGTGCCTGAAATATAGGCCATTAAAATGCTGGCCTACATTTCAAATAGACGCGGATGCTAAGCTGACCACGGCAATGAAATCTCCCTGCCGCGATCAGCTTAGCAGCCGTGGCAGAGAACCCCCGAACACCACCGCAAGTGAGCCAGCAGGAGGGATGCCCACTCATTCCCTCCGCCACACCCAACACTTTGGCAGGAGGCATACCCAATTCTTCATCCCCGAACCCCCACCCGCCACTGTGCAGCAGGAGAGATGCCCAATCCCTCCCCCCGCCACCTTTGAAACTCCCCTCAAAGTCCCCTGGCAGGAGGGTTGTCCCTTCTTCCAGAACACTCAAAATACCACCCCCTCCACACCTGCAATAGGCAGGAGGGATGCCCACTCCCTCCTGCCAGCAGGCCCCTCCCCAAACTTCAGTACCCCAAAACCCACCCCAGTTACCTTCTGTAGTTTAGCCGGCTGGAGGGATGCCTACTCCCGCTGCCGCCAGGCCTTCCCCTTCCCGGTGCATCCTGGAATCTTAGGCCTCCTTTCCAGTGCATTCTGGGATGCGCTGGGAGTGCCTAAGACTCCAATTGGCCAGATACCTAAGGCCACTTCCATGGGACTGTGCACCTGAATAACCAAGAAGATTTACAAGACTTGGAGTTGTTCTGATACACATTTTGCTATATTAATACACAATCACAACTCCTTGACCTTGTTCCAAGTATTTCACATATACCTGGTGAAAAGAGTACATTTCTGGTAGCTCATTATGGTACTTATTGACAGATAAGTATTAACTTGGGCCATACTGTCTGCTCTGTTAATCCTACTTATTCATTCACTACAGACTCTACTTGATCTCCATCTATTTCCTGTCCTTTCCCTTATCTCAGACTTTCTACCTGTCCAATGCTGACCATCATATTGATGTTTACTTTTGGCAATTCCAGTCATCAATCAGTAAAATATTTTATTTTTCATACTTCTTCTAGATTACCCTCCCTCCTTGTTCTTTAGGTTCTTCTTCTATTGAAAGTGCCAACATTTTGTGCTCTCTAAAAGCCTAATGGAATGTTTTTATTATATCCTTTCTAGAAAGTACATTTTGAGTTCCTTAAGCTTCTGTGCATTGGATTGAATTTAAGCTTATTGTATGAATATACCACAGAAAGGAAGGAAAACATTAACGTTTGTTTGCAGATTGGCCAGAATGCAGAAAGAAAGAATTGAAAAGCTTCCAGCAAAGAAAACAAGAAACTATTACCAAACAAAAATACTGTTTTCTTTTTCCAGGAGTTCCGACAAGTCAAGTCAAGACTTTGTCCCAGGCTTGCTGTCTGCTTCAGGGAAATAACTGGAAATCTGCATTCTGTCTAAATATGTCCATCAGCCTTAGGAACAATGGACGCTTTTGCTTTTCCTTTACTTGATTCAGCCCCAAGTGACGGCTTGGCATTTCCTTACAACATTTGAGCTGATCCTTTGCAAAGTGTGATGGTTTTCCTAGAGGTGCTAGAAACAAGCTTTGGGAGTGGCCTCTTCTTTTGGTCAGCATTGGCTCTGAAGAATGGATCTTTCTGGTCTCAAAACTCAGCTACCACAACATCTTTGGATAATTTTTATATTGTGCCAATAAAGGTGTATGCCTACAAGGGTTTTGATTTCTCAAAAAGCTCTCACAAAAGAGCTTTTTAGGTAAAGGATAGATCTAAAGCCAAAAGATAGTCTGAAGGTAGGTGTTTGCCTAGTAGTCAGTGCAGAGGATCCCTATAATGACAGTGAGAATCTTTTGGCATATGGTTCTAGACAGGCTGGTAAATGGCAGGTTTCATACTGGTATTTCAATTGCTCAAAAATGATGACACAGAGAATAAATGCTCATTACAGGGCATCACACTGGAGGTTTATTTATTTAAAACATTTTAATCCACCTTTATCCAAGGCGTCTTACAAGTTTCCATACATAATAAAATTGCAAAAAAAAAAAAAAAAGTTTCCATACAGAATAAAATCACAAAATAAAAAGATATACATTAAGTAGAGGAAAATACAGAGTTACAATAGTCTATCTGCATAGTCACAATATGAATGCATTCAAATTGTTCTTGAGTACCATCATTCTTCACTTTAATAAACCATTTACCTGTTCAAACCTAATTCAAACTACTGTTATGCATTCACTTTAAAAAAAAAAAAAAAAAGCTTGAACAAATAAGTACCGTAGGTTTTAAGCAACTTCCTGAGTTGCAGGAAGTTTCTACAAGAATGTAACGTTCCTGACCAGTAACTAAAAGTTGCATGAGGAATGCATGTACCTACCGCGATGGCAGAATCTCTTGCTTTTGGACTTTCAGACAGTAGACCATTACTGTCTTTCTGAGGAAGGTTGTTCCGTGATGATGTAAAAAAATCACGTTTAGTTGTACGTAAAACTCCATATTGGCAGAATACTTTACGGATGCAACATCTTTCTTTCAACTTTAGTGTTTTGTTGAGTAGACTGCTGTTAATGCCTAAAGTTAGAAGCCACCAGATTGCTGTGAGTTTATATATGGTATTAACATGTTATGAAAGGGCATTATAGTACTCTAGGATTCCTCTTGTGCGATGTTTCATAATCTAATAATCTATCTTATTTTGATTTTTGGAGAGAGAGGTAAATTGGCCAGGCCTTCATCTATTTTCTTTTGCCTGTGTTTTGTACAGGGTTTCCTGATAGCCCTGTTATAAGCTTAGTAACTATGATATGCTCTGGTTACTGGCTTTGGGCACTTGAGATATAGAGTCTTCGTCTCTACTTATGAGCAAGTTGGGATCTTTTTGCTCTACTGTTGGCCTTCTTTTAGGGTTTTGAGTAGTTGTACAGGGTTTCAACAGCTTGTGTTATATGCTGAAGCCAAGATGCTTAAAATATAAGAGATTTACAATAAAACATTCTGTGAACACACTACTCTAGTTGCATTGCTGGGGTATACCATTAGACAAGCAGCATTTTGCATTTAAAATTTTTATTTTCTGATAATAGATTTTCCATTTGGCTCTATGTCATCTGGACAGACTAAGCCAGTCCTTGTTTTCTCTGATTTCATGCATGGATTTGTAGTCCCAAAGTCTCTTAAGAAAAACTGTTCCATTGATATGGAGTCGGTGGATAATTCTGCTCATCACAAAGCTATATCATGCAGTACTTTTTTGTCCAAAATCAGAATTTCGTATTATATTTTTGATAGTTTAGTGTTTAATAAGTGCTCATCTCCAGTACTATACAGCCTTCTCTCAGGCATTCTCACCCATATCTCCTCCTTTTATCTCCTCAGTCCCTCGGATCAATGGACACCCCAAGCTGGACAGACAGCGGGACATGGTGGTTTATGACAGCTCTTCCACAGTGATGAGCAGTGAGCTGGAATCCAGCAGCTTCATTGACTCTGATGAGGATGATCAGACCAGCAGGTGAGGAAGTCAAAGAATTACATTCCAGGGTCACTAATCATATTGGGTAGAATATGTTGCGGTTGTAATGTAAGGCTCATTTAGCTCTAATGAGGAAGGCATCCGGCCTTTAGCACCTTCTCCAGTCAATTAGTATCTGATGTTCGTAATTATTCTTTTCCATTTGTTTTGTTGACATAAACATATATAAATTAATGATCAGGTCTTCAGTTTGCAACATTCACTCATCTCTCTATCATTCTAGATAGAGTTGGATATGAATGGTATTTCATATACCTATTACTTAAGCATCCCATAATCCAAGTCATAGCCCTGTCTCATTTATGCAGGATATCATTTAAGTCTAGTTTCTGCTCGTAAACCAGTCCAATATCTCGCCACTCTCAGTTACTTCAGACCCACTTGTCTGAGGAGAATCAGTTTATGCTCTGTCATCCTTTTTCATTGTAACCTCAAGGAAATATGTGACAATTAGAATCCTGTTTTCTTTTAACAATGAAATAAAAATCACACAATCGATGCTCCTTAACTAGGTTGATTCTGCAGTATCCATGAAGCTGCCAAAAAAGCATGAACATGTAAACATTTTTAGCCATTGACATGTTGAGGTTCTAAAAGGGAACCAAGCTACATGGCCCTAGCTCCAAATGGTTGCCACAGTGACCTAGTTGGCTATTTGTTCTTTCCTCCAACCTGGTTCCAACTGAGTTAGAGATAGAAAAAAAAGGATCTTTGAGGAGGAAATCCTGAAAACCCGACTGGAATACGGCTCTCGAAGACCGGAGTTCCCTACCCCTGGTTTAGATCTTTAGAGTTAGAAATTATTGTAGCGTTCAGTGAATTGTTTACTATTATCGCAACCCCGTTCTTTCTATCTGTAGCTTCTGAGAAATATATTTTTGTAGGCCAGTTAGTTTTTAGTTTAGAGCAGGGGTGTCCAACCTTTTGGCTTCCCTGGGCCGCATTGGCCGAAAAAAATGTTTCTGGGGCCGCACAAATGCGCAAACGCTGCAGCAAGACAGAGGAGGGAGCCGGCAAGACAGTAAACACCCGGAGGCAGCAGAGGAAAACACTGCATTGCCCTCGACCGAGGCCACACAAAATACTTCACGGGGCCGCATGCGGCCCTTGGGCCGCAGGTTGGACACCCCTGGTTTAGAGGATTCTTGGTAATTAAGATGAGTTTCCTGAATCATTATGATATCACATTTGAGATTTTTCAAGTATTGAAATATTTTGGCTTGTTTGACTTTGTTATTAAATCCCTTGACATTGAGTGAACTAATTGTAAGAGTCATTGTAAGTGTGAATAAAGGGTGATCTGAGTAAAATATTCTCTAAAGTTTTGTCGCACTATATACTGAGTATTTAGTTTTGATGTCAAAAATATGTTGTATAAATATACAGTGATGCTGTGATGACATGACACAGGACAGTTAGAAGGTGAATAACATCTAAAAACATTCCGGGTCTGAAGTGTGCGTTCAAAGAAGCAGCATAGTATCCACATCACCCCGAGTAGGACATAAGTTATACATATTCAGTGATAGACTGACACATTAACTGATTGATCCAACATCTAATAAATTTTCAAACTCAAATAAATTGGCATGCAGCTGATGTTTAGTGGCAGGTAGCTTTCAGTACAATTTTATGCTGAGAAAGGCATGTCATCATTTAGTAAGTGACCCTGGACTAAGTAATAATAATAATTTTATTCTTATATACCGCCATACCGAAAAAGTTCTAGGTGGTTCACAACAAGCTGAGCTAGTACATACAATGCAGATAAAATACAACAGATTGGAATGATAGAAGCTTATGACAGATAAAAGCAGAATGCATTTACAATACAATGCAGATAAAATACGTCGGATTAAAATAAGAGAAACTTATTGACAGTTAAAAAGAATGCATTTAAAATAACCAACCTAACAGGCCAAGCTGATGCAAATAAGAAAAATAAAATACATCAGGTTGAAATTTAAGAAACTAATAATATTAAGAACTAAAGCAGAAAGCATTAAGATACCAACCTATCAAAAAGTAGGGTTAGTGATATCCATTGATGTAAGAACATAAGAAGTTGCCCCCGCTGAGTCAGACCAGAGGTCCATCTTGCTCAGCGGTCCGCTCCCGCGGCGGCCCATCAGGCCTAGTGCCTGAACAGTGGTCCCTGATTAATTTTGTAACTTACCTCTAATCCCATCCCTATAATCTACCTCTACTCTTATCTGTACCCCTTTGTCTTCCAAGTACCTATCCAAAGCTTCTTTGAACCCCTGTAGCGTGCTCCTGTTTATCACATCCTCTGGTAGCGCGTTCCATGTATCCACCACCCTCTGTGTGAAGAAGAACTTCCTGGCCTTTGATCTAAACCTTCCCCCTTTCAATTTCTCTGAGTGCCCCCTTGTACTTATTGATCCCCTTAATTTGAAAAATCTGTCCCTGTCTATTTTTTCTATGCCCTTCATGATCTTGAAGGTTTCTATCATGTCTCCTCTAAGTCTCCGCTTTTCCAGGGAGAAAAGCCCCAGCTTTTTCAGTCTGTCAGTATATGAGAGGTCCTCCATGCCCTTTATTAGCTTAGTTGCTCTTCTCTGGACCCTCTCAAGTACCTCCATGTCCTTCTTGAGGTACGGCGACCAGAACTGAACACAGTACTCCAGGTGCGGGCGCACCATAGCACGATACAGTGGCAGGATGACTTCCTTTGTCCTGGTCGTGATACCCTTCTTAATGATACCCAACATTCCCAGCTGCGTGAGGCAAATAGTTCAATCTTATACATATATTTACAGAATCGCAGCTAGCAAGGGTTTTCCAGGCCTACATTTCTGGTGCCTAGGGTCCTTATAGAATTGCAGCCAGCGGTTGCTAATGATACAGAAGTCCATCGTTGCCCCTAAACATGCCCGCTTCCGGGCTTTGACACCTCATTTCAATTTTTAATCCATTTTTAATTGGTTTTTAATGGTGCAATCAATTATTATGCCACTTAAAATCAATTAAAAACATTTAAGATAGGGCCTTGCCAGTGCCTAACTTTCGGCAGAGTTTTTGAGAACCTGGCCCTTAGTGCAGATCTTCTCAGTGTTTAACTTTGGATGCCATTTATAGAACTCCCTCCTCTCTTTGTGTGTTATCATTTTAGCTGTTTAGATACCTGAGAGTTGTGTGTGATATACAAGTATATAAGCTCTATGTTTGCCAATGGCTGCATACCTATTTAGATTCATATATACAATACTCCCCCGATATTCACGGGGGTTCCATTTCAGGAACCCCCGCGAATCTTGAAAAACCGTGAATACGACTTTTAAGCAGGAGAGACAGGAGAGGGCAGCCGGAGCGGCAGGAGAGAGCAGCCAGAGCACCGGCGAGTAAAGGAAATCACTCGTGGTATGCTCCGACCGCCTCTTCCTGCACTAAGGTCGGGCCTCACGCAGCTCCTGATTGGTGAGGTCCGACTTTACTTCAGGAAGAGGCGGTTGGAGCATACCGCGAGTGATTTTCTTCACTCGCCGGTGCTCCGGCTGCTCTCTCCTGCCTGGTCATTCGTGGTCGGAAAATACTGCGAATGACTGGGACTGCGAATCGCCAACCGCAAATGACCGGGGGAGCACTGTATTTGATATTTTTAAAATTCATCTTGGGTGTCTGTGATATAATCTGAAATCAAACTTGGATAAATCAAGACCAGCAATTTAAGCACCAGTCCTTATCTGTTAATGGGATAAGGGAATTTGCCATGACATATCTGCAGGCTCTGACACCTTTTCTCAGTGTCTCAGTATTAATCCTCCCATGAAAAAGTTAGTATTTTTAGTCTGGGTCAAGATGTACACTAGTCCTCACCACTTCAAGCAATCATTTCACCTGGCACTGAAGGGTATAGAGAGTGTTTTTTCTTCGGAGAAGGGTTGAAGCTTTAAACCAGGGGTGTCCAACCTTTTGGCTTCCCTGGGCCGCATTGGCTGAAAAAAATGTTTCTGGGGCCGCACAAATGCTGCAGCAAGACAGAGGAGGAAGCCGGCAAGACAGTAAACACTCGGGGGCAGCAGAGGAAAACACTACATCGTCCTCGACTGGGGCCGCACAAAATTCTTCACGGGGCCGCAAGTTAAACCACTTTCACAAGATCCAAATAGCTGCTATAAGTTAGAGAGTTTCTCCCAGCACTGAGCTGAACTAGACCAGAACCAGTGCCCAGTAGGTCCTCATTTGTTGAGAAACCCAGTGTTACAGATGTCTGTGTATGGTTATCTATAGTGACCTCACACCTGCAAAGTTTGAATGTGTGTTTTTGTTAGTGTTTTAGCTAAAGATCTCTTTTTCTTTGATGTTAATGAAAGAAAGTCACAGTGGCACTGGTGACAAGACTTGTGATGAGATCTGCTGTCACAAGAAATAACCCAAAAATAAAAGAGCATGTGGTAAATTATTCACAGTTGATGTTTGCGCTGCAAGATATTTGGCTTTTAAGACTCTGTAAATGACAACTGAGGTGTCAAAAGACTGAAATAAGTATTTCTGTACCTGAGGCCCATTTCAGTTGTTTGTAGTAATCTGATCAGAATGTGCCTAGGAGAGGAGTGGGATGTGCCTGGAGTGGGCTGGGGTGGGACAGGGCAGAGACTTTTTAAGCTGCTCTGAAATGATGAATTATATTATTTTACCTCCTGGGCCCAGAGCCTTTTGCAACAAATCAGAGGTGGTAGGTCATAGCAAAATGTGAATCTCAGTCCTGGAATACCTAGGGCTGCTTCAGGGTTGGCAGGGCTGTGTGTGTGTGGAATCGGATGTTAGTGCTGGAAAACCAGGGGTTCCTTCGTGACAAGACTAAGATGCGGTAATAGTGCTGTGTGTGTGAATCTCAGTACTGGAATATCAGTGTTGCTGCAGCACAGGGGTAAAGTGCAATGACAAGGCTATGCATATGTGGGTCGGTACTGGAATGCCAGGAATTGCTACAGTTTGGGGGTAAGATGCAGTGGCAGAGCTATGTGTGTTTGTTTCTTAGCACTGGAATATAAATGTTGCTGCAGGACAGGAGTAAGGTGCTCTGGCAGGGCTGTGTGTGGGATCTCAGTAACCAGGATATCGGTGGTTCCTGCAGCCCAGTTTGTAAAGGTTTACAATGGGGCGCTGAAAAGTTCTCATCCCAATCCAACTTCCTAAATTCCGAGCATTTCGCCACTGTAGCTGAAAAGAGTGTTATTTTACTTTTGCAAAGTGCCAATTTGTAGAATCGTAATGCCGTGTTTCGACATTGTTTCAGATCATTTGATTGAACCGTGTTAACGAAAAGTATGGACTTTTCAAGTGTGGAACTTCGAACCGTCATGAAGTGTCTATTCCTGCAGAAGAAAACTCCAAAGGAAATCCATGAACGTACGATGCAAACATTGAGAGATAAATACCCATCATACTCCCCAGTGAAGAAGTGGTGGGCAAACGTTCGGCATGGAGATTTCGAGACCAAAGATGCAGCAACGTCTAGTTAACAATGTTAACTTCTGAAATTATTGACCATGTCCATGACCTGATTTTGGAAGATCGGCGATTATCAGCTAAAACAATTACTGAGACGATACAGATATCCAGGGAACATGTTGGGTGTGTAATCCATGACCAGCTGGGTATGCAGAAGCTGTCAGCCAAGTAGGTGGGAAAGAGGAAAGGGATTTGGACTTGTATACCACCTTTAGTTATACAACCACACTCATACAGGTACTTCAAGCATTTTCCCTATCTGTCCTGGTGGGCTCACAATCTATTTAATGTACTTGGGGCAGTGGAGTAGAGAGTTGCAAGGGAACAGAAATCCCCGCCCGTCCCCGCCAGGATCCTCTCCGTCCCCACCCGTTCCCATCAGGATCCTCTCCGCCCCCACAAATTCCCGCAAAGAATTACCTCCATCCCCGCCCGTCCCCATAAAAAGCAGCAATTACTTCTGACAGGATCATCAAACCCACAGTTTATTTTGTGTTTGCGCTGCCGTTTTCCTTGTGGGAATCTCTTTGGTGGAACCCTTTTTTTGTTTTCTGTTCAGGTAATTAACTTATAAACCCTCTCTTTCACTAAGGCTGACGTGTCCATTATATTATATCGACGAACCCTGCTTCCAAAGCCTTCCATCCCCGTGGGAGTCCCGTTGGCTAGAGGGAGGTCCCCGTGGGGGGTCCCCATGGGAGTCCCGTGGGTTAGGGGGGAATTCCCACGGGGGGAACCCTGCGGGACCCGCGGGATTCCCGCGATCCCTTTTCCTGTGCAGACCTCTACAATGGAGGATTAAGTGACTTGTCCAGGGTCACAGGAAGCAGTGCAGGGTTTGGACCCGCAATCTCAGGGTGCTGAGACTGTAGCTCTAACCACTACGCCACCCAAATGTTTGAATGCTGATGTGAAATGACATCGAGTTGATGCTTCCAAGATGATTTTGCAGCATTTTCAGTGTGCCGGTGCCAACCTTTTGGAACAACTAATTACTGTTGATGAAACATGGTTACACCACTATGATCCTGAGACAAAATAACAGTCCATGCAATGGTGGCACTCAGGAAATTCAAGACCTAAAAATCAGCAGGAAAGGTCATGGCCACAGTGTTTTGGGATCTGGAAGGTATTGTAATGACTGACTTTCTTCCAAGGGTCCAAACAGTTAATGCAGAACACTACTGCAACCTGCTGTGTCTATTAAAGGAGGCATTGAAAGAAAAAAGTAGAAAGAAGCTACGGAAAGGAATTCTCTTTTTGCAAGACAATTTACCTGCTCACAAAGCTGGCAAAACGAGGGCTGTTTTGACGCAGTTGGGTTTGAAGCAGTTAGACCATCCACCCTACTCATCAGATCTTGCTCCATCTGACTATTTTCTGTTTCCAAACCTTAAAAAGAGTTTGAAAGGATGAACAATTTTCTACTGATTCGGAGGTAATTGCAGCAGCGGAGCAGTATTTCAGTGGCCAGATATCAGAGTACTGTATTTTCACGCATATAACGCGTGCGTTATACACGATTTTTACAAATCGTGCATAACCTTGCGCGTTATACGCGTGAGCGCGTTGTACAATTTTTTTTTTTCATTCCGATCCAGCATCCTCCCCCCCGCTTGCGTCACCCCCCCTCCCCCGTGATCCTACATCCCCCCCAGCACCGCAAAACATCTCTTACCCGATTGGGCACCGGCACCAGTACCAATGCACAGGATGTGCCAGTGCCAGTGCCCGAAGATCCTCCCTCGTTGTTGCTGGGCTGGGCTGTGCTGGGCGGTGCAGGGAGATCCTCCTTCTTCCTCGTGCCGGGCTGGACTGGGCTTTGAGCATTTGCGCATGCTCAAAGCCTTCTGGTCTCGCTCTCTCCGAGATTCTCAATCTCGGAGTGAGATGGTGCTGGGGGGGATGTAGGATCGCGGGGGAGGGGGGTGACGCGAGCGGGGGGAAGGATGCCGGTTCGCAGGCCAGAAGAGTAAGCGGGAGTGGGAGGAGGTTATAGCAGCATGCGCAGTATACACGTGTGCATGCTATATAAAATTTTTTTTACTGAAATGCTTTGGACCCGCGCGCTATACGCGTATGCGTGTTATACACGTATGCGCGTTATATGGGTGAAAATACGGTATCTTTTGGAAGAATTACAGAAACTTCAGACATGATGTGCCAAGTGTGTTGAACTTAAGGATGAATTTGTGGAATAACTTGTAAGTTTCATGGTTCTATGTCATTCCCTTCTTGGTTGGGCTTAGGACTTTTCTGCACCCCCCTCATATGTTTGTTTGTTGAGGTTTTGAAAGCTGCTTTGACAGGGCCGTGGAATTTCAGGGGTTGCTGCAGGACAAGACAAAGGTACAGTGGCAGAACTGTGTGTGTATAGTTAGCGATTGCACTCAGAGCTGATACTCGTTCTGTTGTTCCAGGCTGAGCAGCTCTACTGAGCAAAGCACATCATCTCGGCTCATCAGAAAACATAAACGCCGGCGGAGAAAGCAAAGGATGCGACAGGTGGACAGGGTAAGCACAGAAGTGTAATGTAGCATTGCCCAGCCTCTGTTCTGTTTGTCCTCAGTAGCCTCCCTAGAGTAATTAATGATGTCACTAATTAGGTTGGTGTCTTATCTAGGAATTACTGTAAAAATGAGTCCTGCATTATTGTTTTAATCTTTTATCCAAATGAGCATTTTAAGTATATATGAAGGGGGTTCTAGTGTCTTCACAGGTGTTCTTGGCAATACCACATCTGGTCTCAGAGCTCAGGTTTTCTTTTATTAATGAAGCAGATGTCTTCTAACAGCATTGCTTGTCCTCTACTTTGCAGTCTTCATCATTCAGCAGTATCACTGACTCTACCATGTCCCTGAACATCATCACAGTGACCCTAAACATGGGTAAGAACAACACATTTAAATGCATTATACTGTCCCTATCCTTATTCTCTTCTCCGTACCCATTATTTCTCCTCTGTTTCTGATACCTCCTGGTGTCTCTCCCTCTCGCTGCTGTGTTCAGTATTTCATTCCCTATTCCTTCATTCGCTTAGTATGGCATCTCCTTTTCCCTTCTCTTCCCTCCAGCAGCTTCCCTTCCATAGGTGCAGCACCTCTCCCCCTTCCCTCCAGCTCCCACTCCTGCAGGTCCTGTAGCTCTCTCCCTTCCCTTCAGCTCCAGCCCTTCCCTCCATAGGTCAAGCATCTATCACTCTCTTACCTTCAGTTCAAGCCCTTCTCCTGTCCTCTTTCATCCAGCCCCAACCCCCCTCCTGGGCTAATTCCTCCATCTACTTTGCCTTACATTGCTCCCTCTCTTCATCGGGGCCAACAGCTCCAGTTCCCCCACTTGCTCGCGGGTCCAGCAGCTCCAGCTGGCTTCCCTCCCTCCCTACTGCTGGCACATACCTAGCAGAGGGAGCTAAACTCTACACAGGCTTGCTCGACGGTGCTTACGGCCTTCTCTCTGCCGGGCTCCTCCTTATGATGCAACTTCCTATCTTTCCGTAAAAAGGAAGTTGTATCATAAGGAGGAGCTTTTTTGCAAGCTTTTTTTAGTAAGGTGGAAGTGAAAAAAAATTGAGGAAGTGAAAAAAAATTAAAAAAAGGAAGGGTTTTAAGCGTCTTGGCCAGTCAGAGCCTTAAGCCCCTGCCCAGCATATCCCAGGATGCACTGGGAAGAGGAGGCCTGCCATTTTTAAGAGGCGGGCCTGCCGACTGGAGGAAGTAGGCATACCTCCGACAGGCTGTCGACTGGAAGGTACGTAGGTGTCGGGGGAGGGGAAGGGGGAAAATCAGCAGTAGCAGGCTGGTGTGGACATCCCTCCTGTCGGGGGGGGGGCATTCCAGCAGCAGGAGGGTGTGGGTGGGGGTGGAAACTTTTACCCACAAATATAGGACGGCGAAGTTAGAGAATCACCCAACAATGATAAGAGAATCGCCCGGAATATGCATTTAAATATTAATGACCTCATTGTAATACATTTGCATGGCAGAGTCAGAGTCTGCCAGGAAACTCAGAAAAGACCACAGTGAGCCCTTTTGATAATTGACCGGTAGAATACGTCCATGCTAAACTTGCTAGAACCAGTTAAGCGACTATCATTAAAGGCACGGTAGGTTTTGAGCAGGGGTGTCCAATGTCGGTCCTCGAGGGCCGCAATCCAGTCGGGTTTTCAGGATTTCCCCAATGAATATGCATAAGATCTATTAGCATACAATGAAAGCAGTGCATGCAAATAGACCTCATGTATATTCATTGGGGAAATCCTGAAAATCCGACTGAACTGCGGCCCTCGAGGACCGACATTGGACACCCCTGGTTTTGAGAAACTTCCCCTGAGTGAATGCAGCTGCCTGTGTTTAGGATACATTTCAGTAAGGGAGTTCTGATGATTTTCTCATCATTGATTTTTGCTGTCTGCATGAGCTACTGAGGATAATACTTAATTTGTTTTTTCTACACCAGTGGGAGGTACAGTCATGAATTTTAAGTTTCCACAGACATATATGTACATAACTTGTTCTATTGATCACTCTCTCCTCAAAAATGGATTTCCTGTCCTATTAACCCTCTTTCTTCCTCCCCTCTTAAAGTTAATCAATTTGTACCTTTGCTTAATCTTTGTAAACCGCACAGAACTTCACGGTATTGCGGTATATAAGCTGTTATTATTATTATATCTAATCTATGTCGTTGTTTTTTCTTTATTTCTTTTTCCAGAAAAATATAATTTTTTAGGCATCAGTATTGTAGGGCAGAGCAATGACCGGGGAGATGGGGGCATTTACATTGGATCCATCATGAAAGGAGGTGCAGTGGCAGCAGACGGTCGGATAGAGCCAGGAGATATGCTGCTACAGGTCTGTCTATACTGATGGAATGCTCATCCCTGTGAGATCTCTGCTGCTGTTCCCAGACTCTTCCTTAGTGTAGCAGCTGTGACTGAGGGGGTAGAAAGATGCAACAAATGAGAGGAGGGGAGGGTACAATGAAGAAAACTTTGGCAGTTAAGTGCATATGTTTTATTTATTTATTCAATTTTATATACCGTTCTCCCAGGGAAGGGTTTACATCAGTGGCCTCAAACTCACAGCCCGGGGGCCACATGCGGCCTGCCAGGTACTATTTTGAGGCCCTCGGTATGTTTATCATAATCACAGTTTCTTGATCGTATGTCTCTTTAGCTATAAACTACAATATTATTATTAAGACTCAGCCAAAAGGAAAGATTTATAAAGTATAAAGAGTTTTACCTCATGCAAAATTGTCATTTCTTTAATAAGACATTAACTATTTTTTCTGAGGCCTTCCAAGTACCTACAAATCCAAAATGTGGCCCTGCAAAGGGTTGGAGTTTGAGATCACTGGCTTAACTGTAACCATGACATCCTGTTTGTCTTTGGGAAGCAGAGCTGAGATTGTGATGTCATAATGCCTCATTCCACCAATAAGAGCCAGCCTCATCAGTGATGTCACAATGGCTTGATTGTCCTGTTCTCCCCTCTGCCCTCCAACCCAGCCAGCAGATTAACCAATCCCCTTAACTCAGTAGTCTCAAACTCGTGGCCCGCCAGGTACTATTTTGAGGCCCTCGGTATGTTTATCATAATCACAAAAGTAAAATAAAACAGTTTCTTGATCAAATGTCTCTTTAGCTATAAATGACAATATTATTATTAAGACTTAGCCAAAAGGAAAAATTTATAAACTATAAATAGTTTTACCTCATGCAAAATTGTCATTTCTTTAATAAGACATTAACTATTTTTTCTGCGACCCTCCAAGTACCTACAAATCCAAAATGTGGCCCTGCAAAGGGTTTGAGTTGGAGACCACTGGTTTACATGAATTTATTCAGGTACTCAAGGATTTTCCCCTGTCTATCTAATGTACCTGGAGCAATGGGGGGATTAAGTGATTTTCTTGGGGTCACAAGGAGCGGCGTGGGTTTGAATCCCCAACCTCAGGGTGCTTAGGTTGTATCTTTAACCACTGCGCCACACTCTCCCCCATATGTATGTATATATGCACATAAATGTCATATGTTATAGATTATCTCCGATGTGCAAACTTTAACCTGCATATAATGTGGGCAGGTTTCAAAAAGTCCAGCATCACTGTATTTCCTGACCCCACTTCCATGCCCAAAAGAAGCTGTGCTTCTCCTAGCACTAAGGGCAAGCACATTTCCTTTTTTTCTCACAGCACGCACTCTCACATCATTG
The DNA here is from genome assembly GCF_902459505.1 of Geotrypetes seraphini. NCBI lineage: Eukaryota > Metazoa > Chordata > Amphibia > Gymnophiona > Dermophiidae > Geotrypetes > Geotrypetes seraphini. Next base: position 21,422,252 of record NC_047098.1, read on the forward strand.
AGACTCTCAGGTCTCCTGCTGCTTCATAAACCTTTCCTGGCAGTTTCGCCAGAGAAATAAATCTATCTTATTTGTTGCATTTTTTTAAAAAAAAAACTTATGCAGAGATTTCATAGAAAATATGTAGAGAAAAAGTAGAGAGAGGAAGGGAAGGGACTGAATGCCCCTTGGCATTCTCTGAAGCAATGGCATAGCCAGAAGTTCATTTGGGGGAGGGGGGACCAGCTGTTCTCTGCCTTGCCCCCTTTCCCCTCCCCCCCCCCCACTGCTGCTGCAACTATACCATTGAGGCATACCTTTGCTAGCTGGGATGCCAAGCCTCACCAGTGGAAAATTTATTCTCTGTAAATCCCATCTTTGCTGGCAGATCAGCATTCCGCAGCGCACTTCGGGCTAGATTCACTAAGCAAACCGATCGGGTACCGATCGGTTTGCGAGCCCTTTATGACCAGATTTCCCTCCGACCTGATTCACTAACGCCTGTAGCGATCCGATCCCGATCGTCCCATGCAAATTAGTAAAACCCCATGCAAAATAGCCAAGCGATTGATTCACTAACAACTGCTTGGTTATTTTAAGTCGGGTTTTACTATTGGCAAACCCGACTGCTGCAGACCTGTCGGTAACTGAGTTAAAAAAGCTTGATGCCGGCTTCCTTTCCCCTCACTGAGCTGGAGAAAAGATGGCCTGGTGCTGGATCTGAGCCCTTTAAACGGCAGGAAGGCAAAATGGCTGCCTGAGGCAGCCGGTACTGTATGGATAGCCTGTTTACCATCTTTTGGAGATGTAGAATACTGAAGAGCATGTGTCTGTCTACACAGTGCCTTTTATGGTTCAGGGCTCATAGTCTTTGTTCTCTGTTTCCATCTCCTGGTAGAAGGACATAGCTGTACTGCCTGTGTGTTTGTACTTTTGTTGATTGGACTAAGGCAAGCTATAAATTTCTGAATGAATAAATAATTAAAGCCATCTATTTTGAGCTGGTCTGATGGATAAAGAAGCAATACAAATTCCCTATTTTAACTCTTGTATGATATAACTTGGTACATTGTTTATTAGCAAAAATAAATCTCTACAACCAGTCAGACTTTTTTCCAAGATTATTTTGTTCATATGTTCCCTTTTCCTCCCGCTTCCCTGCTCCTGAATCTCCATTAACCCTTTGCAATATACAGTTCTGCTATTCTATGCTGTGTTTGCTGCCTCTTTGGCAAAAACTGCAGTTAAGTGCGGATATATTCAGAAGGAAGGTTTCATAAGTTTTTTTTTCTGAATTTTAGGTTAATGATGTGAACTTTGAGAACATGAGCAATGACGATGCTGTTCGAGTGTTACGGGAAATTGTTTCCAAGCCTGGGTAAGGAATCTGGCAGTGCATGCATTCTCATTTGCCCCCTGGGCGAGTGAATCTTTGTCAAGTGCTTAAAAAGTTTGCAGCCAGTTAAATTTAATGCAGAATAAATGCCAAAACCTGTATATCTGTTTGTACCACTTTGGATAAAAGGATGTGCTGTTTCAAAGAGCTATTTCTTGGAATGTCTACGAGAAGAATAAACATTTGAAGTGAAAACTCATTCAGAGGTTGTGGGATCTTTACTCGATTATGAGGAAGGCGGTTTTCATAGCAATTACCGCAAATAAAAAGTTTTCCCCCTATTAAACAGCTGTCTGAAAACTGCCATCCCTAGGCTAGTCAAACACACAGACATATATTTTGCACCTGTTTTATAACCCTAATACCACCAGATCCTCCCACAAATTAAAACTATCCTTCCCCTCGCTAAAAGGCATTTCCCACACAGGAAAGCTAGGGACCTCCCTCCACTTCAAAATCACTGAGCTCTGGAACAACCTTACCTCCCCTCTTCAGAATTTGAGCTCTCTCCAAGTTTTCCGCAAACATCTGAAAACCTGGCTTTTCTCAAAAAATGTAAGTCTCTCTCCAACTTAGGAATCAAGGAAACTCTTATATCTTGGCATCCCAAGTCCTCTAAATTTTCTTCACACTTCTACCTCTAACCCTCTGTTGTAGTTCCTTCCTGTTTCTCCTACTGTAAACCGCGTCGAGCTCTACGAACGTGGAGATGATGCGGTATACAAACCTAAGGATTAGATTAGATTAAATTAGATTAGATATGTCTAAATGGTATTACAGTATAAAAATACTCCAGTGGAAATAAGCATACACATTTATACCTGCTCCAGGGCAAATATATTTATGTTCATGGATTTGCCAGAAGAAATAGATGTATATGCACATATTTTGTAAAATGCACACAAGTGCCAATCCCATCCCCGCACTACCTTTCTTTTGCTCTGAGGAAGGCCCATGTGTATATCACATAAAAGTAGATACTGTGTTTCTCTGGGTCTTACTTGTTATCCACAAACAATTTTATAAGAGTCTGTTTGATTGCATAAAATGTTCTCATACATTCTTAAGTCCTGTACAGAATTACCCTCTAGAAGAAAATGCACACTCACAGCCTGATATGCAAAAAGGTTTAACTGGGCAGGAACGGCTCCTGCCCAATTAAATCCCCACTGAGTGAGCCAGCAGCCAGTATTCAGCGGCACTTAACCAGTTAGCGCTGCTGAATATGTATGTTAACCGGTCATCCTCTAATTGGAGAGGTTAAGGGCAGAGCGGAGCAGCGGTTTTCAGTCTGTTAACTGTCTACGTAACCACATAAGGTTAAGACAGCAAAACTGCTGTCCTAACTTTATGCACCAATTTAACTAGCCGCTGATCTGAATATCAGCTGGTGCCCGGTTAATTTCCAGATAGGTAAGCATGCCCAGATATTGAATACCAGGAGTTGCACATGCCATGGCATTGAATATCTTGGGTTAGTTCAGTCCGCGGCTGGAAGTGGCTTACTACTACTGGTACACTGTCGACCACCGTTTGTATTTCAATTGTATGCATATTGTTTTGTTTGGAAAACTACCCATAGACAAAGCTGATGTGTTTAGACAGTTTCAAAGTGAAAGTGTGCTTACTGCTTTCCCTTTCAAAATTAATAATAATAACTTTATTTTTGTATACCGCCATACCCCGAAGAGTTCTAGGCGGTTCACATTAGTTAAACAGAGATTACAAGTGGTTACATATCAAATTGATCATAGAGTTGCAAACAGCAAGGAGAGAGTAGTTACAAGTGGTTGCATATTGAATTGATCATAGAGTTGCGAACAGCAAGGAGCGAAGTGGGGGGAGAGGAGGGAGAAGGGGGAGGGGAGTAGATCAGGACGGGGGGAGGAGGAGGGTAGAAAAGGGGCATTAAGGGTCTGCAAGTAAAAAGTACTGGTGCACTTTGCAACTATGGGAGCAGTATGAAAATTGTTCATCTCCAGGAGAGCCATTGTCTGCTGAAGTAAAAAGTACACATTAACTTATCACTCTTTAGAGTCTGCTGGATTTTTAGAGTAAAAGTATGCACTTAATTTCACTTTAAAATTACTCTAGAAATATTATGCATAAACATTTTACACCTGGTCTTTGATGTGCACAATTTTTAAGTGTTATAATGCAGACATAAAATTCTAAAGTATGCTTATAACTGCAAACCAAGTAGTTTTCCTTTGAAAAGTAACTGGCAAGCCTATGTGTAGGTCAGCACATATCTTGCTATTAAATGACTGCTCAAAATTGCACCATATAGTTTAATTCCTAGTAAGAAAAATTAAAAAGAAAGAAAAAAGTGGGGTTAATGGAGGGAAAGGTAGGCCTTTAGCAAGCAAAGGAAGTTTAGAGAGGTGAAGTGTGATTGATTTACAACCTTGTCAGTATTTCCTCAGGAAATATGTAGATTTGTTCAGATGGAGAAGGATAAGACCAACATGTTTACCTTAAAAATCAAGGAAACTCTTCTTAACCCCCCAGTTAGTCTCAGACATATCTGAGGGATCTTCTGTTAGGAACTTAGAACAAGTAAGATGCATTCTTAGCTAAGAGACAGTGGGATTTCTGGATGTGTGAAGAGCAGAACCAACAGGAATTATGATGGCCAAGTATCTTTTTTATTTCCACCATTGCTTTATGAGTCTGAGTGCCAGGTGAAATACTTCAATTAGATTTAGGAAGTGGGGTGGTTGTTGGTGGATCCGGCCTTCTCAGAGGCAGGTAAATGATAGGTCACTCCTGAGCTGTGGCGCGACGCTTTCATGCACTGGACAGATTTTCGGGTTCCCCAGGATCCCTGGAGTGTCACTCATAGAACTCTGCTTTCTCTTTCCCAGACCTATCAGCCTCACTGTGGCAAAATGCTGGGACCCCACCCCGAGGAGTTATTTCACCATTCCCCGGGGTAAGTGACATAGATGTTTTATGTGCTTGGAAGTCACCGAATTTGCATTGGGCGGAGCCTTTATTCCCAAAAGCAGAAAAAGCTAAATCCAGGAGAGATTAACAACTCCCTTTTGTTTAACATTGTCATTATTACAATATGTTTTGCATAGCTTCATTGACTATGTGTGTTGATGTGTATTTGAACGCACATTTTGTGGTGTTTCATTTCTGAAAGGTCTGGTTTTAAAGAATCTGGTTTAATGAAACCCTTGAGGTGGGGGTGCTTAGTTACAGTATCTAGAGAACAAAAGCAGCCATCAAATTGTAACTGGTTGGAAAAGCCAACACAGAAAGAGGGAATGTAGCAATCTGTATTCCACTTAGCTGTACATCATTGTTGTTTTATGTGCTCTGTTTATCGTTGCTTTCTTTGATTTACTGTCTATCTTTAAATGTCATTCCTTCTACACCTTTATACCCAGAAAAATTGATGGGATAGTAGGATGTTATTTACAGTAAATATAAAATGTAGGGCAGTCTCAGAATTTCTCAAAAAAACCTGATGGCGGAATCAGTGCTGTCTTTCATTGTAAAAATGTCTCCCTTTCAGGAGTCAGACATTGAATGGGTACTTTTCCCTATCTGCAGTATGAATAGCTGACGCTATTCTTTTAATTGTGCCCACATTTAACACCCCCAAATCTTCAGATTTAGCATTTTTTTTAGAAGGACTAGTTTGGTGGTTCAGTAGGAAGTGCAACATGCCTGCTTCTGTTGGAATCTGAGTTTTGTCCCTGACTAATGCATGGTCCCTAGTGGAGAGTCCAGGTATTACATGTTAATGGCCCCTGTGAAACCCATTGTTTGGTGTCAGAGGTTGCTGTGACCTGTAACAGTGTTGCCCAATAAACACCAGCTAGGGATTTGGATTTTAACTTTTTATTTTAATGAATTTCAAAATTTCCATCACATGGACTATAGGGCTTCTTTTACTAAAAACGGCGGTAGAGGTTTTTACCGCAGGCCGGTGAGGTAAATGCTCTAATGCTCATAGAATTCCTGTGAGCGTCAGAGCATTTATTTCACTGCCCCCCCCCCCCCATTAAAAAAACCTATAGTGCCGTTTAGTAAAACCCAGCAATATTGATTTAGGAAAATCCAAAGATATACACAGAAAATTCAACAAGAAATAAAGAAAAATATCAGATTATACTTTGTCCTCAAATACTGGAGATTTTTTTTTTTTTTTTTTTAATTTAGCTCACACCTTTCTCAGAAGTTTAACTTGGGTTACATTCAGGTGCAAAACTTTTCAGGCCCACCCCTGTCCTAAAACAGTATTAAATGTACCAAACTGTCAGAGAGAGAACCTACATGAACAGATTATCATGCCTTTTCTTGTCAGGATTTTCAGTTTCTCATTTTTCCTAGATATCCTGCTAAGGGAATTTCACTTTTTCTGGAAAACTTTCACCAGATTTTTAACTGTGTGATAGGTTTCCATTACATCCTAGCCAGGTGTTTTGTGAAAAGTGAACGGGTGCAAATTCGTACAAAATTATATAGAAAATAAGTTTCCTTTAACACATCCCTAATGAACAGCGCAATTTATTCACGCTTGGATCTGAACAAAGCAAGAGATATTCTGTGGGATGAGAGAATCAATGAGTAGTTGCCTAATTGGATGTTCTTGCTTTGGGACCAATGGCAAAAGTTCTCAATGGCCACTTTTTGCTCTATTTCTTAACTGGTTGAAAAAAATGCAGCATTGTGATTTGCTGAAAGGCATATATTGGATGCCTTCCGTACACAATATATACCCCAGGAGCCTCTAATTTATAGTAGGGCAGTTTTAGAAAGCCTTGATGATCTTACAACCTGCAAATCTACTGATTTTCGAACAGTTGAAAATATAGAAGTTAATTTTCTGTTTTAACAGCTGCTGTTTAACTTTAAATGGGTAAATTATCAGTTCTGCAGGTTTTTAGTGATGTTATCTGTCTGAGTGGCACCATTAAAAAAATTCAAATATAAATTTAAATGGATTATTTTTAAAGTTATAACTGCAGTTTGTTCAGTGCCACTTGGATGGATAAATTACCCATTCTGGACAAAATTCTATATATGGTGCTGGAAAAAAATGAGCGCCTTGTGCTGGTCTATTAATGAGGCTCTGAGTTGGGCGTTGTTAGCACCTAGCAGCAGAATCTGTGCCTAACTTTTAAGTGTCAGGATTTGCACCGTCTGAAACCTGGTGTAAATCCCTGTGCCTAAATTAGGCATGGATTGGGCATATTTTGTAATGATGCGTGCAAACTCTTGGAACAACCATAGTCCATCCATGCCCCGCCCATGGCCTTGCCCCTTTTCAGATGCGCACCTTAGAATTTACATGCACATCTTTATAGAAAAAGCCTAGCAAAATGTACACATAAATTCTCATCGTTGCCGATAATTGATTATTAGCACCTGATTATCGGTACTAATTGGTTTGTTATTCAGTTAAACTGTACGCAGAACTTTGGCATGCGCCCAAATTACCACACGCAATTTTGAGTGTCATATATAGAATTCGGGGGTAAGGAGCTAAATTGAACTGTTTGAACGGATAACATTTTGCCTAGCCCCTAGTTATGCAAAATTTCAGTGGCCTGGATTTTGAATGACAAAAAACACTGACCAGATAGAATGACGAGGAATTATTATTTAAAAGGATATGAAGGTAGTGGTTTAACAGTAAAGACATATGTCAAAATTCTTTATAAGCAATGTATAAGCTCTCACTGCACAGTTTTTCTATTGCAAATTAGTGTCTTCTGCTGTATTAGCATTTCCTTAATTCCTTATGTATTGGGATGGTTAAAAGAAATTAAGAATAGCATTTGGTCAGATGACCATGTCAGACTCCTTTTACCATGCAAGTAATGAGTAACAAGGCATCTTTACTGGTGATCATTGACATCGCTAAACAGGTTATGGAACATACAGTTGAGTTAGGGAGACGAGGAATCCAAGTGGTAGACTCCATACTAACCGCAGCAAATCTTCAGCTTCATTCAACCATTTACAGCTTTTGATAGGAAAGGCACTAGCTTTTAGGATGATGGAGAATCTCTGTCTCATAGTTTCCCAGGTTCCTGCAGATTCACTTTAACTGTGAGTTAAGCCCGCCAGTTCTCCTTTAATAGAGAAGTTAATCAGTGAAGCATCATCATAGACACTTTTCCCTCAAACGTACACACACTGTCAAATCCACAAAACTAAGGCTTTACACCCATAAATCTTATTTAAGAAAAATCTTTATTTTGTTGTTTTGTTTTTGCTGTTCTGTGTCTTTTGCTGTTCCAGCTGAACCTGTGAGGCCTATCGACCCCGCTGCCTGGATCTCTCATACCACAGCCCTGACGGGAACTTACCCCCGTTATGGTATGAGCCCCTCCATGAGCTCCGTCACATCCACCTGCTCCTCACTAACAAGCTCTATTCCCGATGCAGAAAGTAAGTCACACTGCGGCCCCTGGTGCCAGGCAGTTCCTCACCTGCTCAGGGCCAGCAGTGTAGCACTGTATGAGACATAGACCAAGAGCTGAAAGGGGGAGACCAAGACAGGGCGCTGAGGCTGGGTTGTTTCTGGTTTCTCTATGACTTTCATTCCAGTGCATTCTGGGGCTTATGTTAGTCCTGTGTTTCCAGCAGTGAACACGGGGCTACAGGCATGTTAGGGATGAGTTTATAATCATGTTTTTTTTTGCAAGATGGTATAAATAACCCTGGGTGAGTCATGTGATTGAATTGTGGAGAATTTGATATCTCTAGAACTTCAAGTTCTCCCAGTCTTTTCTGGTCAGTCTTCAGTTCTGTTGAGGCCAGTGCTCAGCCAAATGATATACATAGAAACATGATGGCAGTTACCTTTACCCGGATTTACAAAAAAAAAAAAAAATGGCATGGAGAAGTAACCTAATAGTGCAGCAGTCTGAAAACCAGGGGAAACTGGGTTTGATTCCCGCTGCAGCCCCTTGTGACTCTGGGCAAGTCACTTAGACCTCCATTGCCCCAGGTCCAAATATGTAAATCACTTTAATTGTAACCACAGAAAAGTGGTATATCAATTCCTAACCCTTATATGTGGATAAGATGATCACAGAAATAGCAGATAATGATATCAGGCTAGGCCTGATAGATCTGATTCCGACTTATCCAGACAGCTCTGACTTGAATAGCTGCTGGATATTGTCTCTATCCGATTAAAGTATAAACCTGTGCCTTCCATGCCTTTGATTATTACTAACTTTAAATGGTGCACTTTTGTCCAGGATAACCAAACGTTACCTGTCCAGTAATATAGTGGATGACAGCAGAAAAGACCTGCATGGTCCATTTAAAAAAAACAGGTATTTATCTTGTTAATTCCTGAAATTAACCAGGTAAAAGCCTCTGAATATCAACCTTGTTGTTTTATAACCAAATTCTCATTACATATCATTCCATGGCTTGTTACCTTTCTCCACTGACCAAGGAGGGCTGCAACTCTCAGCATTCAGGTCTTTATCTGTTATCATGTACTATGTAATACATTGGGATAGTAGCTGAAGAAACACCACACAGGACTGTGACAAACTTCCTGCGTGTCCTACAATGGTTATTGCTATAGGCACCTTAGTAGCTCTCAGTGCTACTCTTTATGGCCCTTAAAGAGGTTCGATTTTCAGGGGATCCACACCAAATTTGCATGAGAAAGATTTTGCATACACTAGGTCATGGAGCCTAGTTAATAGGTGTATTTTGGTGACCCTGGAAACCAGACCTGTTTCTGACTCCATGAAGACCAGATCTGGGAGCCCTTGGTGTAATGCAACTTTCCCCGAATGCACTGGGGTCAGAGTTTAAACAGTATTTAGTGGGCCTTGTTAAGTATCTGACAGCTCCACAACATAGCAAGTGCCAATACAGTTATCGTTTTTGATCATGTGGGGAGCATAAAACTTGCAGAGGTCAGTGAGTGGCAGTTTTTTTTTCAAATTTCATATCACATTCATTTCTTTCTTTTAGCCAAAGCAGAGATGTTTGTCCATGTGAACTTTATCATGTTTTGTCTTGGGGTTGGTTTGTTTTTTACTCTCTTCCCCCAACTTCCCTTAGTTTTCTGATGTCATTAACCTTAGAATGGGTCTTTGTTAATTGCATAATTATAGGGATATCCCAGTATCATGCAGTCTACCTTAAAAATTCCCTCCACACTGCCCTTGTGATCTAGTGTGCATTTCATCCAATGTCTGTTGAACAGAATTCTCTGTTAGCTGTCCCATCTCTTTGGAGGCATTTTCCTACTAGTGATCTTAACATATCAGCCCCCTCTTCTGTGGCCAGACCTTTGGCCCACTGACATGTCTTGGAGTGCTGCTGGCTTGTGGTGGTGAAGTTTGAAGGCTATATGGCAGTTATTTCAGTCATATCAAAGGGCTGTAATGCACTAGGAACTTTTTCCAGTTCTCTGATGTGCTTTCTCAGATCTACAGTATCTGGCAGTTGATGTTAGAAGGCAATCTACTAGCCTAACAGTACTGGAACTGCATATTTACCATCTCCTGCTCAGAGCATTTGTTGCTTTGGAATAATTTAAGGTGGCTTTAGATTATGAGCAGTACAGAAAGCTCTGTTTCACTTTTTGGATCCCAGCTAATGTTTAGGGAATGAATTACCAACCCTCTGATTTTAGCTCTTCAAAGCCTGTTCTAGGCTTCTAATTTTTATACTGCAGTTGCAGGCCTCGTCTTCCTCAGTTCAGACAATTTGGACTTAAATAGGATTCTGGCACATTTGAGTTCTTTTCTGTACCAAATTCCACGTGCCAAGGAAGGACTACCTGCTTTTTAAAAAGATAGAAAATCTTCTGGCTGATCATTTGGACCCAAGCAGGTAAAATCTATGTAATCGAAAACAATGTAGCTTAAGCAGTAGAATCCCATGAAAAATCACCATTAGGGGGAATGCAAGACTGAATTCCGTATTTCCATACATTTAGGGCCCTGCTGTGGTTTGGTAACTTCATTTTTCACCCTCTTCTTAGAATTTTCCCTCCTACATCCCTGCCAGCTGTTACATTTTCCTAAATATGACAGTTACTTGGTTTCTATGTGTTCATTTCCAGTAAGTCTGATGTGGGAGTGCCAAACTATTGTAGGAGGAAGACAATCCATAATCATCATCAGCACATGAATAGTATGACTCTGAAGGGCCCTAAGGATGTTTTCAAAGGTAAATGGGAGAAATGACTTCTAAGTTCCTGTACTCTGGTGGCAGTTTCCATTGGAACTGGTTTCCAGTCATCTGTGCCTGCCCTACTTTATCCCCAAGTGCACCAGATATGTTTCAGAACTGACCTCATTCTATTGCTTTACCCGTCACTTTAATATTAACCTCCCATAACTCTTCCTTTTGTTCAACCTCTTCTTTTTAAGTGGCTTTATAAATTGTTTTATGGATCTTTAAATTTTTTGTGAATGCAATATCATTCCTGTCTCAGTTAAAGCACTTTGATTATTAAGTGTTATTGAAGTGAATAAACAATTCTAGATGACACCACCCCTGTGGCTTCACTTTGAGCTCCACAAGCAGACAAGAAATAGAAAGAGGGTACTGGAGGACCGTCTCTTGCGTGCAGCGCTGCGTGTGTCCGGTAGCGCCATAGAAATAATAAGCTGTTGATGCTCTCCGTTTTCCCACAAAATGGCAACAGGCAGCTGAGGTATTTCTCCAAGCTTAGCTTTTTCTTCTAATGCAGGGTTTCAGACTTATTCTTGTTAGAAAATGATCAGAGCTCAGTATTCTTTCTGAACTCTCGTTGAATATCTAGCGGTTGTTTACATTTCTGTGGAGCTGCAGATGTACCAGGTGTGGCGCCGAGGAGGATCACGCTGAAGAGAAATGAGACAGAGAGGCCAGTGCTTGTAAGCCCTTTCAGGGGAAAGAAAAAATTGCCTGGAAGCTAAGGAGATTTTCTGGATTTAGTTTTTTTTATAACACCAGCCATGTAGAATGTGCCTTTTTGTAAGAAGGGTAAATATATACCATTAAGTAATAAAGTTGAGGCATAGCTGCGCCTTTATCAGGATATATTCCAGAGAATGAGAAAATCAAGACCACTCTCCTGGATTAAGTTGCAGCGAATGTCTTTCTTGGTTCTTTAGGTGAGGTTGGATTTTATAAACTTGACCTGCTTGATAGGAGTATGAGATCTCTGTACTTTTGCCCATTTCAGTCTAGTTGAAAGGCTTTGCTGTACAGTATTGCCATTTTGTGGTACTTGATAGATTTGCTCACTAGCTAACATTGTTACAGAGATAGGTGAAAACTTGACCCAGGCATCCACAGAAATACCTTTTAATGAAAACTTTCCAGCTACCCATTGTAAAATCCTGCCTATATACAATGGATCCCATCTGAAATTGCACATGATATGTTTGGAAGCACATCATTATGTATAGATTAAAAATAAGTACATGGATCACTGCACAGATTTAGATAGCTCTAAACTTGGCTATAAATGTCAGTGGTACAATGTTCAACCCAATGGTCTATAATCAAGTTTCTAGAATATCTAAATCTAAGTTTCCAAGCGCATTCACTACTTGCTGTCAAGGGAATGTCTGAGCAGCTTACATTTTAATAACTGGATATAGAGAGAAGAATAAGAATGATAGAGCAAGGGTGGGGAGGAAATTCAAACAACAATTTTTGATAGGGCAGGAGGGTCAGTATTGGGAGGGTAAAGAGTGCATCTGACATGGCTTCACAGACTTCCACATGGGAGGAAAAGTAAGTAAAGAGGAAAGGTATATGCACAAATATTAAAGACAGTTCTAAAGGAAGGCATCGTTCAGAAGAAAGGTTTTAAGGTCGGTTTAAAATCTTTGGAAGGAGGTCTGTAAGCATAAGTAGAAAGACAAAGAGTTCCATAAAGTGGGATGAACAACGGAAATGATTGAGTTTCGAATATAGTCATATGTAATCTGTCTGAATGTAGGAACTACGAAGAGGCGGGCAGAGCAGGGTGAATGGGAGGGGTTGATAAGGGGTCAGGTGTTCTAGGAAGAGAGGATAACCAGTGGCTTGTATTTTAAATACAAGTAGTATGATTTTATATGTTATTCTGTGGGTAATAGGTAGCCAGTGTAGATTCCTCAGTACTCCAGTGATAAACAGTAGAGAAGAACTCTAGCACTGTGGTTTGTGAGATTGCATGTGACTTCTAATTAGCATCCTTTAATGCACATAATAAAGTGGTAAGCACCAGCAGGACAGCTTCAGCCATGCCCAATAACGTCATAGTACGAGTATGTTAAATGAGTTTGAGCAGAAAGATTAAAAGCTAACATCTTTAGTTTTAAAACACTGACGGCAGTGAGCAATACAGAGCTCTTGGTGCTGGTGATGGGTGGAAATGCATGCAGTGTGTGATCCTTTCAGTGTACCAGAAGCCTTTGGCCTCGCATCCCTTCCAGATCTCTTCACACAATCTGTTGCAAATCCCAGTGTGTTCTGTGAGTTTTTAGGCAGATAATGAGGAGCTTTATGATACTATTCTTTAGGAACTCTCCAGACCAGCATTGGTTAATCTTACAAGCGGGTATATATCTCGTCATGACCAGCAGGTGGAGACTGAGACAAAACTTTGGGTACATATGTGACCCCTCTCTAATTACCTCAGTCTGCCGAATAGCCAAGCAAAACTAAGAACTATATACAGAAAACAAACAGGACTCCGAACAGGAGTATCAACAAATAAAAACAGGAACGCTGTTGGAAAATGCAAAGGAACAAATGCAAAAAGCAAAGGTCCCTACAGCTTGCCAGCTACACCAGCCAAGCCACAGCTGCTGTTCTTAATCTCCCCGGCCCTAGAAAAATACTAGAAACCAACCAAAAAATGAAAATCTGCACGCAAGAAACACGACAATAGACAGGGTGGGGTCCTATGCTGGTCTGGAGAGGCTAAAAGTAAATTAGCAGGTAAGAACCTAATTTCTCCTTATGCCCCAAAATGAATAAGGAATGCCATATCTGAACATAAGTGAATTCTGGAGCTATAATTGATGGTCTTAGTAGATGATGGGGGCTGATCTTGGTGAGGGAGAATGGAAACTGCACTAGGTATGTGGAAGCCTGTGTCAGGAGCTGATTTAATGCATCATTATACAATGTCTCTCCATATCTTAGTTTCATATAAGCAAACCCAGAGTAATGTAAACAGAGAGACTGAGTCCAGTCTTCCCTGGGATTTGATAAAGAGAGGTGTTCCCTGACATCAGAAGCATGGCTCAAACTAGAGCTGATTGATGACTCTCTCAAGGCATTCTGTCCAAAAAAGAACCAATGCCTATATTTTTCACACACAGGGTTTTGAATTCATGAGCAGGGGCCTCCAGGTTTGAAAGAAAACTGTTAAATCAGACTCTTTAAGACCAGATTGTATTAGCTGTGTGTTTCCATGGTTGTTGAACATGTTGTCTTCGTGTTATCCTCATCAAAGTTATTCAGCCCTGTCCATGCAAGGCACAGTTTTCTCCAGTCTCCTGTGTTTTGCAAGACCCAAGCCTCTCATATCTGTATATAGTAGATTTTGAGTTGATGCTTCTTTTGCTGTATCCTACATTACTTGTCTACTTGAGAGCTGTGTTCTGCTTAAGAATGAGGCACCCATGACTCACGCTGGTGCTAAGCAGGAAGTTTCTCAGTCCTCATGGGTTTCACCGTTTGATTTTAGTTTTTTGTCACTTGTCCAGTCACTGCCTCTTCTGCATTAATGATGCCCCACCCATGTTTCATGAACTGGGTAATTTTTTCCTCTCTGCCCTGGCCAGATTATCACATAAATAAGATCTTTGTTCCTTAGGATCCCAGGAATATAATTTTCAGCTTTTCTCGCCAACCGGATAACCAGATATTTTTGTCTATTAGGTACTTGATCCAGTCTGGAATTTTGCACATCCCTGGCTCTCAGACCTTGATATTATCCAGGTTCTTTTCTTCAGCTGAGGTTCTTTTGTCGTCATCTCTGACACTTTTCTAATTTCAAATATATCAGTACAGTGTCATCCAAATTAGAATAATTAATTATCTACCAGCCTCAAATGGATCTATTGTTTTACAAGATGGTATATGTGCCAGTATAGCCAAGCTAATTTCCCCTGTGTACAAATATTCAAATCTTACTATTTAAGTATACCAATGTGTATCTAGTATCCCCCGAGAATAATGAAACATTAGAACACTGCTTGTAGAGGTGGTGGGAGAGCAGATATGTTCAGTTCAGTAGTTTAACTTGATGCTTTCCCCCCCCCCCCCCACTAAGTGTACTTTTTTTAGAGTGCCAGAATCTTGCAAGAGCAACTTTGAAGTCATAAGGTACTGTATAGAAACTTGTATGAGCTGAACAGCAGCTGAGTTGTACTTTCGCAGTATTTAGACTGAAGATCTGATGGCAGCCGGCAGTGCTGCCCCTGCGTCTGGAGTCTTGTTGCTTTCCTGAGTGAATGCAATCTGGGTTTGTCCTTTGTCCCTTCTATAGCTTGTGATCCTTTAGCTACTGGAGCTTATTAGGTCTCCCTTCTTGTGATGTGTCATGACAGAAGCATCCCTCAGCTTCTCGCAGGACATCAAAAATATTAGGTCAGCAGACACCTTTGTAGTAGATTTGTGACGGCTTATAAGCATAGCCATCGTCACCTTGCCACATTATTTGGCGTACCCACATCAACATCTCTGTGCCACTACTGAGAATGCGGTACACCTGTTGTCACTCAGCTCGGATCATTGTTCATTGTTTTAGCCAAACATTTCAATCTGCCAGATTGTCAAGAAGTGGTTTTGAAAGTCACAAAGATGCATTGATAATATCACAGTCTATTTATATGTAATAATCCTTTCTTCTCACTTTAGATCTAGTTAAAAATACATACATAAACATATGAACTGGCCTTGTGACTTAATGGCAGGCTGGCAGGACCTGGGTTTAATTCTCAGCTCGATTCTTTCAATCCTGGGCCAAATAAACAGGATGAAATTTCTGAGCTTAAAAAGAAAGGAATTGGTAAAAATCTTTTAGCCAGGATTGGCTCAAAGGGTTGTGGCATCCTGGGCCAGGTTTTAATTTTGCACCCTTCCCCCCCCCCCACACTCTCCAATCATAGTGCCAGTCTTCCAGTATGAACTGTGCAGATGTTAGGGCTCGTACCATGAGAATGGCCCCAGGAAGGTATCTTTTTTGTCTGATTATTTTATTTTTCCCACTTCTTGTCAGTTCTGCTCTCTCTATTATTTCCTTTTCTAAATTTTTCCTAAGTCCTCTTCCAGGATCCTGTTTTCTTTTTTTCCTTTCCTAATATCTGTCTCTAATGTTGAGTCTTCTGTTTCATCTTTTTTTTCTCCATTTTTCTTATCTACCTTTTTAACTACCTGTTGTTAAATTTAATTCCACTTTCTTCCCCCCTTCACTTTCACTCTTTTTACCATTTACTAACTTTCTATCCATTTCCTACTCTTGTTTCCCTAGTCGTCTTATTCTCCCCTTCTGTCTCATTCCTTCAGTAGCCTCCTTATTCCCCTGTCTTTCACCCACTTTGTAATCCCTCATATCTATACTCCAGCCCAGCCTCATCTACCTTCATGTGCCTCTCACCAGCCCAAGCTCCTTCCCTGTGACCTATTCTCTCTTTGATCCCTTATCCTGACTGCCATTTCTCCTTTAATCTTATCGTCTTCTCTCTCTTTCAAAGGCCTATCCCATTTGCTTCTTACCTTCTCTATAGCTCTCTGATATTTTCAACTGCATCACAGCCTCTCTAAGTACTTTACACTGTCTCCCCTTCCCAGTAATCTTCACTCTGTTTCAGAGCCTTCCCCCAGTCACTCAGGGGAAGATTCTCAAATGGTGGTAAAATCCGATGGGCCGCTATTGTGGCCTCTACTGTAACGATTTCAAAAAGGTGAGCCATTCTTAAAAAACTGTGCATGCAAAAGAGGTTCATGGAAAGTCGTTAAATTTGCATGTACCGATCACTGGTACATGTCCAGAATAAACCCACAAATTAAAAAAAAAAAAAAAAAAATCAAAGATCGACAAGAGGTATGCCCACTCCTTCCCGCCGCCGATGTCAAGCAACTCCCTTCCCCCCAGTATCAGGAGGGATGCCCACTGCCTTCTGCCGCCAAGAAACAGAACCCCCTGACAGCGGGAGCGATGCCCACTCCTGCTGCCAAGCAGCAGCCCTCTGCCCCACTTTACCTTGTTTACGAAGGCCAACCGGAGGGATGTCTATTCCCTCCGGCCAGCAGGTCCGCCTCTTAAAAATGGTGGGCCTACCCCTTCCCAGTGCATCCTGGGATATGCCAGAGAGGGGCCTAAGACTCTGATTGGCCCAGGTTGCTTAAGACCCCTCCTATGGGAGGAGCCTTAGGTGTCTGGGCTAATCAGAGCCTTAGGCACCTCCCCGGATGCACCAGGGAGGGGCCTAAGGCTCTGATTGGCCCAGGTTGTTTAAGGAGTGGTGTTGCTTGGCCGCGGCAAGATTTTCTGGCATGTCTGAGCTGTCAAGCCTTACTTTCCTGTCAATTCCTGAGCCAATCAGCGCTCAGGCAATAACCAGAAAGTAAGGCTACGGCAGTTCAGACCTGCCAGAAAATTTTGCCCATAAATATAGGACAGTGAAGTTAGGGAATCACCTGGCAATAATAAAGAATCGCTTGGATTGCTCGTTTCACTATTAATGACCTCGTTGAAATACATTTGCATGGCAGAGTCAGAGACTGCTAGGAAGCTTGGAAAAGAACACAGTAAGCCGTTTTGATAATCTGCCACTAAAATACATGAACGCTAAACCAGCTGGAACCGGTTTTAACGACCAATTTAGATTTTGAGAATCTTCCTCTCAGTCCCTATTGACCTCCCTGACTCAGTTCAATTTCTTAGTCCCCGCCATCCCTCCACCCAGTCACTGACTCTTCTTTTCCATTTTTTGTAGTTTGAGTCCCCACTTATACTGCAGTATCTTGTCACTCATAGAGTCTGCCTTCTGATTTCCCACACAGTCCTAGAGTCTCTGCTTAAGTCTGAGTCCCTGCTCTCCTGCATCCCCTTGTCCTCAGTATCTGCTCTTCTGCATACCTATGTCCTTAGTAGCTGCCCTCCTGCCTCTTTCTCCCCTTTCCTAAGTATCCATTACCCCTGACCTTTCTTCCACATCTACTTGTATATATCTTCTTCCCTAGCATTTTCCTCTGCATATCCTTCTCCCCCATCATAGTACATTCTCTTCTTTCTCCCAGCATAAGCCTCAACCCCTTTCTCCCAACTTACAACTCTCCAGCTTCAGCACCAGTCCCCTCTAGCATAAGCCCCTACTCCCTTATCTCAGCCCTCCTGCATCAGTCCTTCCTTTCCAGTCCCAGCATCAGTTGCTGCCTCCTATCCCAAACCTCTGTATCCCCATTAACCCCTTGTGCTGGCCTCTTTTCAGTATCAGTTACAATTCCTTTCTACCTTCCTATTGTGGATTAAGAACTGGTTGAAAGATAAAAAACAAAACAAAAAATAGAGTAGGTTTAAATGGTCATATTCTCAATGAAGTGTGTGGCGCAGTAGTTGAAGCTACAGCCTCAGCACCCTAGGGCTGTGGGTTCAAACCCTACGCTGCTCCTTGTGACCCTGGGCAAGTCACTTAGTCCTCCATAGATAGATTGTGAGCCCACCGGGACAGCTAGGGAAAATGTTTGAGTACCTGATTGTAAAACCACTTAGATAACTTTGATGGCAGTATATAAAAACCTAATAAACTCGAAACTTGGTAAATAGTGGGGTTCTCCAGGGGTCGGTGCTGGGACCGCTGTTTTTTTTACATATTTATCAATGATCTAGAGATGAGAATAACTAGTGAGATAATTAAATTTGCTGATGTCACAAAGTATTGAAAAAGGATTATGAAAAATTGCAAGAGGACCTTGTGAGATTGGACAACAGAATGGCATATGATGTTTAATGTGAGAAAGTGCAAAAAGATGCTTGTGGGAAAGAGAAACCCAAACTATGGCTTCGTGGTGCAGGGTTCCATGTTAGGTGTCACTGCCCAGGAAAAGGATCTAGGTGTTATCATTGAGGATATATTGAAACTCTCAGCTCAATGTACGGCAGCAGCTAAAAAGCAAGGACTATGTTAGAAATTATCAGGAAAGGAATGGAAAACAAAGATGAAAATGTTATAATTCCCTTATATCGTTCTATTGTACAGCTGCATATCAAATACTGTATGCAATTCTGGTTGCTGTATTTCAAAAAAGGTATAGCGGAATTAGAAAAGGTACAGAGAAGGGGGACAAAAATGATAAAAGGGATAGGAAGGCGGGATCCAAGATGGCAGCAGCTCTGGGTCGGCATCTCTGAGAGAGATCATTAGAGGAGCTTGAAGTTACATTTAAACTGCGAATATGCCTCTTTCAAAGTGCAAGGTGACGGTCTGAACTGAATCTCCTGCGGTTGGGACATCAACCCCTGCACAACAGTCCATTTTAGAGTTTTCCGCCGTACCTAGGCGTTCCCAATTTGATTCCGGAGGAGAATCCGGCGTGTTTTCAGTGGGAAACAGACTGGGAGGTTTCACTCTCCCCTCCGGAGGCTGTTCCTGACCATCACATCTGGAGTTTGCTGCGACTTGGTTGGTGGAGCCATGCGATGTTTCTCTCACAAGGGAAACCCCCAACTGCAGGGGCAGAAGCAGCGAGAGTAATCGAGGAGCAACGGGATTTGGAAGTGAGCTTGGGAGCTTCTTCCCAATATAAAAATCAGTGGTGGCAACGTTAGAGAGCATTTGGAAAGCTCCCTTGAAGCTCAACTCTTCCGTTGACAAGTCTTCCCAGGAAATCATGACACTCTGAGTGCAGTGAATACCTTGGGTGAAAAACTCAAAGGTACTAAAGAACAATTTACTTTAGAGCTTGAAGAAGTCAAAGAGAAAGTGGAAGATCTTCAATCTTTATCCTCTGGAATAATTAAGGTCTAAGTTTTGCTTAAAAGAAAAATAGAACAGTTAGAGAGCTATAACCCTAGGCTCAATGTGCGTCTCCTAAATTTCCCAAAGTCCCCAGGAGTGACTCCTAGGATTGATGTACTGAAATATTTACCTGAAAATATTCCTCCTGTTAATTGTATATATTATATACCTCCTAAGAAGGAAATAGGAGCCACTCCAGAGGAAAGAGTTAGAGATTTAATTGCAGGAGAGCCTTTGAATCTTAAGGACTTGCTTCAAACTATGATATCTGATACTTCTGAGAGAGTAACTTTATTGGTTTCATTCATGTTTGAGCAAGATGTGAATGCATTCTTTGGACTGTATTTTCATAATTCGCAAGTTCTATTCTTTAGGAAAAAAGTTTGGATCTATCCGGGTATTACCAGGCAAATGCGGGAGCGAAGAAAATATTTTTGGCCATGAGAATTGAAACAGTAACTTTGGGTGTAACTTTTCTTTTGGCTTATCCATCTAAAAAGTGTATGGTCAAATACCTTGGAGTTAAATATGTATTTTTTCTATCCGAGCAGTTGCGAGCTTTCCTGAATTTGTAGAAATTGTCGGCGGGAAATGCTTAGCTATTAAAAAAAACAGCATTTTAAATAGCAGGAACTGTCTTTTAAGCCAATTCCTTTTCTTTTTGTTATAATATGTTTCTCTTCATTATTTCTGGATCTGCTCTCTGAGTTTGTTGTGGTCTAAGGAAGAGATATTGTTGCCTATTTTCTTTAAATCTAGGTT
Organism: Geotrypetes seraphini; assembly: GCF_902459505.1. NCBI lineage: Eukaryota > Metazoa > Chordata > Amphibia > Gymnophiona > Dermophiidae > Geotrypetes > Geotrypetes seraphini. The sequence continues at coordinate 21,442,349 of NC_047098.1, forward strand.
AAGCTATTTTCTTCTGTGTTTCTGAAGTAAGAGTTATCTTGTAAATCTTATAAAAATTTAATAAAAAATAAATTAAATAAAGGGCTAGGAAGACTTCCCTATGAAGAAAGGCTAAAACGGCTAAGGCTCTTTATTCCGGAGAAGAGATGGCTCAGGGGTGATATGATAGAGGTCTATACAATACTGAATGGAATGGAAAAGGTAGATGTGAATCGCTTGTTTACTCTTTCCAAAAATACTAGGACTAGGGGGCATGCGATGAATCTACTAAGTAGTAGATTTAAAACAAACTGGAGAAAATATTTCTTTACACAATGTGTCATTAAACTCTGGAATGTGGTGAAATCAGTTAGCTTAGCAGAGTTTTAAAATGATTTGGATAATTTCTAAAAGAATCCATAGGCCCATTATTGAGATGGCTTGAGGTGATCCACTTCTTATTCCTAGGATAAGCAGCATAAAATCTGTTTTACTATTTGGAATCTAGCTAGGTACTTGGGACCTGGGTTGGCCACTATTGGAAACAGAATACTGGGATTGATGGCAATCCTTAAGTTCCTTACCTTCCTTCACCATCTGGAGCCTCCTCTTTTTTACTCTCACTGTGCCTTCCTGCTGCGGCTGGCAGCACAGGAATGTTTAAAATGAATGATAACAAGTACTTCTCTGTTTTCGCAAGAAACAGAAGTGCCTGTTCTCACATGTTCTAAACTCTCCCGTGGTGCCAGCAGCAGCAGAAGGAAAGCACAGCAAGAATAAAGAAAGTACCACTCCTAAAAGACTTGGAACCATGAGATGGGCCTCCAAGGCCTTTCAGCTGGGACACCCCAAACCAATGCCTCTCTTGCTCATCCCTTAAGCCAACTCTGCTTATCATTCAGTATGACTCTCAAACCTGAATATAGAGGACTACTGTGACCTTTCATACCCCCTCCCCTCTACTTCTATGCAACCATGTCCCTGTAGAGTTAGGTCAATATCCTGAAATAGCTGGCATAGTTACAGGGCTTTTAGTTTTTACTAAAATATAGTTTTTCACTGCTTCTGTCTCTCCAGTAGGACAATTTACTGATATCCCAGGACAACTGCCTCTCACAATTTATTCTCTTGGATTCTAAGGGTATTTGTCAACTGTTTTCAGAGACAGCAGAAATGTGCCAAGAGGAGATCAGATATGGCAAGTTTATTGCTCCCCACATGTTTAAAATTGCTCACTTTCTAAGAATGGGTTGCTTTCTGCTACTAACAGAACTAACTGACAGTAAATTCAAATGATGCTCCATATGTAAATCTACCAGTGCATGCAAGGGGTACATTGTGTGGATGCCCAGCATACAGGATCATTGACTCTAAGCATCAGAATAGTGTCTAGATATGTCCAGCTGAGGTTTTCATGTCATGATAGTGAAATCCTCCTTTCTATTTAATTGTTTTCTCCACCTCTTTCTTTCTAGTCCAGTTCTGCCTTAGCAGAATATGTGCTGACTAGTAGAGGTGGCAAGTAGGAGAGAGAGAATTCCTACAAAGAGTTCTCCCCCTATTGAGAGCTGAGAACCTTTTCCTAAATCGTGCTTGCAACTCTAAAGAAACTGAGTGTAAGTTAGCTAGAGGGTGATTTAAGTCCTTCAGCTTAGTTCTCTCTCTCCATGACTGAGTGTTGCCTTTGCAAGAGGGCTTCCTGGCCTCTTTTGTCAAAAGCCGATGGCTGTTAGAGGAACAGGATCTGAAAATGAGAGCAGCAGCAGACATCTACCTTTCACAAACCAAAAGAGGGGCCATCAAAACACAAGAAAAGTACATTTAAAGCATCAGAATCTTATTCCTAAATATTGAATTTTATTAACTTTTCCCGAGCCGGTACTCTGTTCTTTCCAGTTGCAATTTAGCAATAACTGGTGCAGGCTGCTGCCAGTTTGCATCCAACAGATCATGAGTGATGAACTCTGGTCCTGGAGTGCTGGAAATGGCTCTGATTCTCAGGAAAACTAAATATTTAAATTAAATAGATGTTCAATATTAGGTGACCTGAAAGCCAGACTGGTTTGTAGCTGTGAGAACCTGGGTTTGCTGTGGTATCCTTAGGGGGTCCCTGAAGATTTTGTAATGTCGATCAGGCATATTGGTAGTTCACATTATTCAAACAATTTTCTTGAGCTTTAAATTTAGTAAGGTGAGATGAGAAAGAAGGTTGTAAGATTTCATTCCTTCATGTCCAAGATGCATGTTAACATGTCTTCATTTCAGAAATGGAAGAGTGCCACCTCACAGTGAAAAGTGACATGGCAACCATTGTCAAAGTGATGCAGTTAGCGGACTCTGGCCTGGAAATTCGTGACAGAATGTGGCTGAAAATTACCATCTCCAATGCAGTTATAGGTGAGCAGCTTTTTCAGACGTCAAGATTTATTTTGTCTGTGTTTCCCTCCAAGTGTCCCTGTTGAATGCAGGAGTATTTCAAATCATCATACAGTGCCCTCCTTTGCTTTTTCTGCTAAAACTGGAAGTAACAATTGCAAATATAAAACAATCTTATAGTCACATATACTGTAAGGTTCAATGCAGATTACATTAAGATCATTCATATATTCAACAGAGAATATACAAAACTACTAAAGTTTTAAAATTAGCCAAGATATTTTGTAAAAAGATATGCCTTTAGAATTTTTCAAATCAAAATTGTTAACATCAATGTGTATATTTTCCGCAATGGATGCTTGTCCACTGTGAAGGGAACAGAAACCTCCAACTCAATTTGTGCACTGTATTGAATTTCTGATGGTGAAGATCATAAGGGTAGCCGTGACTAATGCTATCACCCTAATATCAATGAGCATGGGATGGCCATATGGTTTTTATGATAGTCTCCCCACTCCTAGCCAAACTTCACTGGCTCCCAGTGATTTCCAGAATCCATTTCAAATGTTCCTGCCTGGCTTTTAAGATCATTCACGGCATACCTTCCTCCCTTAATCCCACTATCTTATAGCTCCTCGAGTCCTGACTCTACCAGACCCGCCCAAAGGTATAAACCAGTGGTTCCCAAACCTGTCCCCAGCCTGTCAGGTTTTCAAGATATCCCTAATGAATATGCATGAGAGAGATTTGCATATAATGGAAGTGACAGGTATGCAAATCTCTCTCATGCATATTCATTAGGGATATCTTGAAAACCTGACTGGCTGGGGGTTCCCCAGGACAGGTTTGAGAACCACTGGTATAAACTATCCTTCCCCTCTCTACACGGTATTCGCTATGCAGGCAAACTGGGAAAATCCCTTCTCTTCAGAATCACAGGTCTTTGGAACGACCTTACTACCCCGCTGCGGAACCTGGGCTCCCTCCAATTATTCCGTAAGCAACTGAAAACCTGGCTTTTCACTAAAATGTAATTCTATCCCCCCCTTACTCTTCTCTTCTATATATAAGTTCATGTAAACCTTTTTTTTCCCTTCTCTTCCTATATTTTAAGTTCTTGTAAACCGTGCCGAGCTCCACATCCGTGGAGATGATGCGGTATATAAACTTAAGGTTTGGTTTAGTTTAGAAGCTGCTTGGATTATTGCAAAGCTTGATAAGAAAGACATGGGAGGAAGCTTGGGTTTGACCAAAAATAAAAATGACTAGGCCTCCTGTGGTCCATTAGAGCTGGTGGTGGAGTCCAGCATCCTCTCTCATTCTCTCCTAATGCCCAACAGTCGTTTCTCTTTGTTTCTTTCCCCCTATCCAGCAGTGTCCCCTCTCTTCTCTTTCTCTCCTGTCTAATGGTCTTTCTACTCCCTCCTGAAGCACTCAGAGGATTAAAAAGGGCAGTACAGCTGCAGCAGTCGAGCTAAGTGAGCATCAGAAGGACAGAGACGAGGCCCTGCAATGAAGCAGAACACTCTTTTCTGTGCAACAGGTGCTTGGGACAAAAAAAGGAAAAGCAGGAGGTGCTGCTATACAGCCTCCAGAGCACCACATGGTTAGCCTGACTGACCCACCTTGATCTCCCCCCCCCCCCTTCATATATAGAGCAATCTGCCCCCTAGTTGGAAACAGAACTCAGTAAGAGAATTCTAGAAGGCCTGTGGTCTTAGGCAGCAGAATGGGGTAGGCCACAGTGTGACCAATATTTTGCCCAACACAAGATCAGCAAACAGAGAGATCTGGGGTGGAGCTAGAAATTGGTTTCTTTGGGCCCCTTCCATCCAAAAAGGTGTTCCACTGCCCCTTCCTGTGGTAAGCACAGAAGTACACTAGTTATGAAAAAGTGAGGGGTAAGTTTAAAAAAAAATCAGCTGAAGTATGTGGTGCACCAGAAATGAAACTGAGCGGATACTAGATGGGTGTTAATGTCCCTTATCTGTCATCAGATTCTTTATTTATGTGAATGAATACATGATCTGCATATACTGAGATCATTGGATGTCCTTTTATTTGGCGTCACAGATTCAATCCTTAAGGTGTAAGTATTGGTTTTATTTGATGCTGTCATTTTTTTTAAGCATTCCATGCTGTTATTATGTTTGTAGTTTGCAAACCAAGTTACTTGCAATCCAAGGTTTTACTGTATATCAAATCTATGCCCCTTTACATGTATAGAATATACAGTACTCCCCCCGATATTCGCGGGGGTTCCTGCGAATCTTGAAAAACCACAAATACGGTTTTTCATGGGGGAGACTGAAGAGGGCAGCGGGAGAGGCAGGAGAGAGCAGCCGGAGCACAGGCGAGTGCAGTTAAATCACTCGCTGTACGCTCCGACCGCCTCTTCCTGCACTAAGTCGGGCCTTACCAATCAGAAGCTGCGTGTCAAAGCAGCTACTGATTGGATAAGGCCCGACTTAGTGTAGGAAGAGGCGGTCGGAGCGTACAGCAAGTGATTTCCTGCACTCGCCGGCGCTCCGGCTGCTCTCTCCTGCCTCTCCCGCTGCCCTCTCCTTGTTGGCGGTTCGCAGTCGGAAAATACTGTGAATGACCGGGACCACGAACCGCCGACCGCGAACGACCGGGGAAACACTGTAGTGCACACCTACATTTACATCTTCTGACCATGTGTAAATTTGTGCACTATGTATTAGGGACAGTTCTGAAAGCCCATTTCATAAAAGCACATAAGTGCCTCCATTCCTTTTATTTCAAAAAGGTGCTTTTTTTGAATAGTTCATATAGGCACTCTTTTATAAAATTATAGTCATTACGTATTGGTGTTTTGTAGCAAATTGTTACTTACTGCCTCTGATGTCAGCTTCTTATGTAACTTGCATTGGGCAAGTGGCACGGTGAAACCTTTGGTTGTGAGTTCTGTGCTGAGGCTTATAATGGAGAGTTTTGCTTATGCCAATAAAGAATTGCAGGGTGAAAATAGTCTCTCCCTCGCCAGTTCTTTTTGGCTGGTCTTCTTGGCCTCAGCATGCTTAAAGTAAAGGTTCTCCTAGATCCCCATTAGTGGGTAATGCTGAGAGGAAGAAGCTGTCCAGTCTTGAACATTACACTGAAACATCTGGCAATTTTTGATCTCTCTTCACAGGTGCAGATGTTGTAGACTGGCTCTACACACATGTGGAAGGATTCCGTGACCGGCGAGAGGCACGAAAATATGCCAGCAGTATGTTAAAACATGGCTACCTGAGGCACACGGTCAACAAGATCACTTTCTCGGAACAGTGCTATTATGTGTTCGGGGACCTTTGCAGCAGTGAGTCTCTGCTTTCTGGGAAGCCTCGGCTGTTATTTTATTGGCAAGCATCACTGAAAGATACTTAGTTTAAAAACCCTCCCACGAAAAAAATAGGGGTAGGCAATTCCGGTCCTCGAGAACCGGAGCCAGGTCAGGTTTTCAGGATATCCACAATGAATATGTATGAGATGGATTTGCATGCACTGCCTCCTTGAGATGCAAATCTATCTCATGCATATTTATTGTGGATCTCCTGAAAACCTGACCTGGCTCCGGCTCTCAAGGACCGGAATTGCCTACCCCTGGTCTAGACATACAGTAAGAAAGCGGGGGGGGGGGGGGGAGGGGTGTTCCTGCTTATACAAAGGAATGATAATTTTCAAAGGGTTTTATGCAGATGTCCAGTTACAAAATGGCTCAACTTAAACTTAAACTTAATGTATGGGCATCAGAGGAATTTGCATATATTTGCATACTTTTGGAAATTCAGATGTGTAAATTAGCCCAAAGAACAGGTGAAAATGTAAGCACATAGTTTTCCTGGGAAAATTTTTAAAGTGACAGTAGTCACATATATCTGCTTTGAAAATCCATCAGACGCTAACTAGGAAAGTATGTGCATGCTTTATACTCATTATAAAATTACCTTATCTGTCAATTAGAAGAAATGGTCATTCCAAAGACTCACTAAGTGCTGACTTTCTCTTCAAAGTGACTGGGGATACCATTCACTATTTGGGCATCCATGTTTCACCTAAGTTGGGAGATTTATATACATTGAATGATGAGCGACTGATCATGTTATTAGTGGGAGACTTAGAAAAATGATTTAGGGAGAATCATCATTTCAAGTAATACAGCCCACCCCACCAAGTAAGACAGGTTGCATTACAAAATTATGATGCTCCCTAAATTACCATTTCTTTTTATGAACCTGCCAATTGCAATTCCTAGAAAACAGTTCAAATATTGGGATAGAATATTCGGGAAATTTTTCCGGAAGGGGAAAAGAGGAAGGATCCACTGTTTGTGACTGACTTTGGGTAAAAATAAAGGAGGGAAAATCGTAATGCTGACATTTTAAAATCATTTACATTCATTATTTTGCGAACCCGGAGTATGATTGAAAAGGGTGTATAAGGCTCCTTATTTACCTGCTGAATGGTTGCTAAAAATGGAGACCCAATGCTGTTTATTTGGAAAAAGGTGTTTGAGAAGCCACCTAACTGGGGCTTTCAACCAATGTCCACCCAGTACGTCAACAATTTGCAAGTTAGTTTGAAAAATGTAGGAATCAGATTGTGTAAGGAATTAATGCTGCAGGGAATGTGTATTGCTTGTCGCAAGAGTTAGCGGGCCAGAAAATTCCCTTCTACCAGCTGTGAGGCTTTTGAAGAGCAGGGAGTCAGCATATATCTTGTTTCCTGTTATGTACCCCTGAATTCCGTTCAGCTGAAAATGTGCCTAAATTTTGGCCTTCGGCTCATTTTCCTAAATATAGGAAACTAATTTACATGTTTAGTGTTGAAAATCAACACTAGGCACCTGACTTTTTCCTGTTCATTAATTTCCATTTTAGAACCCTGAAAAAATTGACTTCCTAAGTGACCTCATCTAAGGTTGGTGTTATCTCAGGCCCAGATGCACTAAAGTCAGCGATTGTCGCTAAACTTGTTTTGACAGCTTTAGTGACGAGCGCATTTGCCAACCCGATGCACAAAAGTTTTGTTTTTCTTTCATCTATCCTAAAGGAAGACAAAGATCCTGCTAATTAGAATATCATAAGTGAACTATAGCCATGGTTATGACTTGGCATTCTGATCCTTGCTCTGTTGATGTCTCATACAGATAGTCAAAGATTAGAAACTTCATTAGCTCCTTGATACCTAGGGATGTGCCCCTTTCTTTATTATGAATATGTGTGAGTCGGCATAGCTTAGCCACTATCTGCTCAGAATCCATTGAAATCCATTCTCATTCTCTTCACAGACTTGGCTGCATTGAACCTTAATGATGGTTCTAGTGGAACCTCCGATCAGGACACCCTTGCCCCTCTCCCACACCCAACCGCACCCTGGCCAGCTGGACAAAGCTACCCTTACCAATACCCATTACCTCCTCCGTGTTTCCCACCGGCATACCAGGAGCCTGGTTTCAGCTATGGAAGTGGCAGCGCAGGTAGCCAGCACAGTGAAGGTAAGGAGGTAATGCATGCAGGCATGTGGAAGCGACAGGCTAGCATTTGCATGTGGAATTGGTTGATGTATACATGCATGTCTGCAACTCCACAATCCTTTTGGCCATTTGCTTGACTTCCCAAGTTGCTTTGTTGCTCCTTTGTGTCTCTGAACTGTGTGCATGTCGTTCCTTTAAATCTATCTTAGCAAAGGTTCACTCAAAATATGACTGATGGCATTCTGTGTGTAGATTGGTTCCATCCACACAGGGCTATGGCATGGCAAAAACAGACTGCTGTTGATTTTTGCGGGGAAACATGTTTTCCCCAAGGTTAGCCATAACAAACCTCAGATAGTCTAACCCTCATTCCTTCATTCTTGTTTTGATTTGGGGACAATATCTTTCCATGATAAGATGAAATTGGCAGTTTGGATGCTCGCTACTGCTTTACACAGATTAGTTGCCTTCTTAGATAGTCAATTATGGAGCTTTTGGGTGCCAAGACTATCACTAGCTTTGCTCCTCTAGGTGAGACTCCCCCCCCCCCCTTTTTCCCCAGAAAAAAAATGAATAAGGGGCTGCTGGAAGTTCCATGAAGCATCACTGCCCTTAGAGAAAAACAATGATGATCTTTCCTGTCTAATGTGACCATGGATCAATCAGCATGAGACCCTGGATCAAACTTAGTTTTGATAAGAATGTCTTTTACCTGTTTTACCCTCTGCCCCATGCTGAGCTATAAGCCACTGTTTATAATACCACTATAGTGTAGAGTTACACTTCTGACATATAGTGCTGGTGGGGCAGGAAGGGGCAGAGCATAGAAAGTAGAAGAATCAACTTGCATTCCATGGTAAACACTATAGTCATGATTTTGCATGGGGTGGGGGTGTGCAGTTTTGGGCACAGCACAGATTCCTGTGGAAACTTAATTATATATTTCCTTGTAATGTTGAGGAGAAAATAACCAAAGCAAGAATATCTTTACAAGACAATAAATTATATAGGGACTCTTATGTGCTTTTTTGATAACAAGTGAAACAACACTCAAGTGTTGGTTCAGTCTCCCCAGAGGCACAATAACGTCTACTAAATTGGACTAATAGACTCAGCACTTTGGAGAGAAAATCCCATCATGATCTTGTAAGTAACCCTGTTGAAAATGACCCATACCTGAGTAAAGTCATTTTGAATAGGGTATTGTTGAAAAGCCCTATAAAAGTCCTGCATTGGCTGAGATTTTACCTCCTCCCTTATTTGCAGTGAAAACAGCAATAGAAAAGTCACTCAGCTGCTGAAAAGACCCAGAACCCCTTGTATTTTTAACATCAACTCTCACAAGTTCTTATGGTACTAATAAAGAAAGTCGAAGACAGTTGTAATCCATGTGAAGAGTAAAAAATACTCTTTCCTGGAACATTATAATCCTATAATACCTAGATAACTTTTACCATTTGCCTGTCAACTCCTTTAGCTTTACCCTCATGTAGAAGTGTGACCTTTCTCTTTCTTTTCAATTTTGACAAACAACTAAAGAGGAAGAGTGGAATTAGATCTTGGCTGTGAATTTAGGGACTCTTAGAAGAATGTCACTGGGCAAGCAAAATAAGCATGAGCCATTTCTGTAGAGTTTGAATAGCATGACCCTGAGCTTAGTGGAAAACTGCAACTTCATCAGAAACCTGCCCTGCCCAGTCACATCCGGATCCAGGTATTATGTACAGTAATACATGGGGAAATGGGAATTGCATTATGGGAACAGATGGCCGCATGAAGCACTCTTTTTGATTTTGGAGGCCTAATATGATATCACCAGAAGCCCCACTCTGTTTCTCTTTGTAATTACCTCAAGGCCATTCACAGTTCCCCCGGTTCTTTCCTTTCTCACTCTACTAAGTAAGACAGTGCAGGGTCACTAGAAAGGATTCATCTCCCAACCCCTGGAGATTGGGCTGCCTTGTTTCGTGCTTGTAACTGTGTTATCCCTTGTTTTGTTCTGAGCCAGCCTTAGACTGAAGGATGAATGAAGGGAGGTGGATGACACTAGGGCGCTGGTAAGCTGGAAATGTCTCCATGATAACATTATCATAGCATGAACATCTAGACTCCTTTCCTTGATTGTGGTGAACCCCCCTCTGTCTGTCTATTCAGATCACATTGTCTGACAACCAGTCAAATTACAGCTTACCCAAATGCTCCAGGGCAACCTCATCTCTAAAAATATTATGTTGGATTCAAAATTCCACAAAGCGCCACTGTGTGTAAATTATCAAGAGAACAGAAAGACTCAACAGTTTTCATCTTTTTTATACATTTAATTTTTTTTTTCTTTTCTTAAAATGAGAGATATTGCTAGTATACGTCAGGGCTTAATTTGTAGAGAAAAAGGAAGTGGAACTATGGAGCTAGGGGAGGAGGCAAACGGGCGAGAGCTGAATTAGAGCAGAGCCCTGCTCCAGTCTTGCTCCCTCCCTCCCTTCCTTCATCTTCTCCGCAGTCTGCCTGGAGCACAATACCCCTGCTGCTCTGGCAGAACTACATGGTTCATAGACAACGGCGCGAAAGACAAAGGCGCGCGCCGACAACTGAGCGCAAGACGGAGGCGCGTGCTGAAGAAAATTACAGTTTTTAGGGGCTCCGATGGCGGGTTTTGTTGGGGAACCCACCCACTTTACTTAATAGACATCGTGCCGGCGTTATGGGGGGTTTGGGGGGTTGTAACCCTCCACATTTTACTGTAAACTTAACTTTTTCCCTAAAAACAGGGAAAAAGTTAAGTTTTCAGTAAATTGTGGGGGGTTACAACCCCCCACAACGCGGCGCAATGTCTATTAAGTAAAGTGGGGGGGTTCCCCCCCACGCCCCCCCCCCCCCGTCGGAGCCCTAAAAACAGTAATTTTGAGCAGCGCGCGCCTCCGCGCTGCGCTCAATTGTCTGGGCGTGCCTTTGTCCTGGCGCATTTTTGACCTGACACCGAACTACATTCCAGGTCATTCCTCTAGAAACCGGGCCTTGGTGTTTGTTCAAGTGCAATCTCAATAGTTTGAGCCTGCCAGGGTATCTGAATTACTTATCTCAATTCAGTTGCTAAACTGCTTAGAAAGCACATTTTATAATGTTTATGCTTCTTAGGGTGAATTAATTTCTAGAGTTTGGGATATTTCATAGTGGGTGGGGGGGTGAGGTCAGGTAGCTCATTCTCTCCAAATAATAGAGTCTAGTGTAATCAGTACTAAAGCAGAGAGAAGTGATCAGCCAATCAAAATGTCTTTATGAAAACATCACAAAGCTGAGAGAGTAACCAATCAGAATGGAGAATCAATGTAATGTGACATCCCATCTGTTATCTGTAGTTTGAAATCCTGATCACACCTTCAGAGCTTATTTAGTAGAAGCAGTAATTAAAATGTTCCCTCCCTCCTCTCTCCTACATGCTCTCCTGTGCTCTGACCCCCAACCTTTAGTGCTTTCTGTTTTCATCCTTCTCTTTCTGTGCCAGCATGTATATGGCATCATCCACTTAAAATGCATGCATGCCTCCATGATTCATGCAAACACTATGACGTGACTGTGCTAATATTCATCTAATTGTTAAAGTACATTTCACATGGTACAGACTGTTGCAGAAAATGTCTCTCTGCCTGTGCCAGTCCAGGTCATGAGGGTGTCTACTTGTGCATGCCCAGGCTCTTGTGTGCTGTCTTCTTGTTACAGAGTAGTGTAACTGTTCATGACATGTTGAGTTAGATCAAGATTTTATTCTTCCTTGCCCCCAATTTATTGGATTAATAGAAAGGAGAAATTAGGTTTTACCTGCTAATTTGGGTTTTTTTCAGTCCCAGCAGAGCAATCCAGGACAATTGGGCTTCTGCCCATCAACCATCAGGTTGCGTTAGAGAATAGAGTTGTGTCCAACTCTGTAGTCCAGAGCTCAAAGGGGCATGTTGGGAGGTGTGTTATGGGTGAGCATTGGGTGGGCTTAGACCTGGACATCCTGAGGTAATAACCGAAGCTTTCCTAGGCAGAAAGACGCAGGGAGTTAGACTTGTTTTGGTTGCTTCTAAGGTGCCCAAACTGACAAGAAGACCACTGGAGGGTTTAAGGCATGACTCTCCCTTACTCCCCCAGTAGTCACAATCCTCTCTTACCACCCAAATAGGACATCCCCTGGCATCTCCCTACATTCCCCCGACATCTCCCCATATCCCTCGTACCTTCGGATGACAAATTGGCAGGAGGGAAGCCCACTCCCTCCTGCCTATAGGGGGCTATGTGCTCAGAATGATGGGTCTTCCCCTTCCCAATGTATCTGGGATGCAATGGGAGGGGCCCAAGGCCCCGATTGGCTCAATATCTGAGCCAGCAGGACTGCAGCAAAACCAGTTGAGCTGATGGGGATTCCCCTGCTGTGATAAGACAAGGTAGTTGGGTACATCTGCAAAACTTGCTTTTGTGTGTTTTTCATGTGGATGTTTTTATTTTTGAAAATGGCCAAAAAAGTAGATGTACTAAGGACCAAAATGTCTACATAGGTCATTTTTGAAAATAAAAGATAAGATGTCTGGCTGTTTTGAAAATGGATATTTTCTCTACTGAATTTCTAAATGGGTTTGTTTGTTTTTTTTCAAAGTGTCCAAATTAGACGTTGACGTCCTATCAAAAATGCCCCTCTGTGGCAGATTATTTGTGTGAACTCTTCTTCTTTGTCCTCTTTTCTTTCAACTTTTTTTTTTGTGAAATTCCACTCTTAATTGGTTAAGTTAAACCAGCTAAAGATAGGACTGCTATTTATATGGTCCTGTTTGGCCAATTAACCGGGAAAGGGCTGACAGTAAATGACAACTACATCTCTTACTTGCCCACACAGTAGCTAGTTTTGACTTTAGAGGTTAGAGAGGATATTAAGCAGAACTGTCCAGATAACTGCAACTGAATATTCCCTCAGGGCCCACTCAGCACCAGTTAACCAAGCAAGAAACTCTCTTATCTGGTTAACTAGCTTGAATATCAACCTTTGCTTGTACAAAAGGGACGGGTATCTGAACTAGTGTGTTTGAATTAAAAGAAAGAAAATTAGCAGATAAGAACTAATTTCTCCTTCCTTAGTGTCCTCAACAAAGCAGTCTAGGACTTTTGGAATGTATCAAAAGCAGCCCTCATTGTGGGAGGAGCAGCTACTCCTGCAGAAAGAATTAAGGCCCCAAAGGAAGATTCCTCCCTGGCCCAAACACTCAAGTCTGTAGTATTTTGCAAAAGTATGTAGTGAACATCGTGTTTCCCAATCTACAAATTTCCACTGAGGCGACAGTCCTTAACTTTGGCCAAGAAGTAACTACACCTGATGAGGGACAGAAAGTGACTACCGTATTTTCACGTAGATAACGCGCACCCGTGTAAAACGCGCACACGGGTATAGTGCGCGGAAAACACAAATCTATGTACAGAAATTTTTATATACCACGCACACCCGTATACAGGGCCCAACCCGACCATGTGCCCAAGGCCCCGCCCCCAAGAGGGACCTAAGGCTCCCGGGCCTATTCTGATTGGCTCAGGCGCCTTAGGCCCCACCAGTAGGCAGAGCTTTGGGACGGATGGGCCAATCTGGCCTCATTCCGTCGTTGGCTGCCTGCCGGACAGGCGGGTTTGGCTCCCGTCTGTCCGGCCAACTACATAAAGGTACGGGGAAGGGGGGTGGGGGTGTCGTGGGGGTCGGCCAGGGGGGGTCGCGGGTCGGCTGGGGGGGCGGTCAGAGGTTCTTGGGGGAGGGCGGTCGTTGGGGGGAGGGGGGTATGCATCGAGGGCAAGAGGGCCTGGGATCCCTCCTGCCCGTAATGTAGTGGGGGTAGGGGGTCGCCGTGGCCAGGAGGGTTTGGGCTCCCTCCTGGCCCGATATTGTCGGGGAGTTGGGGAGTCGGCAAGGCAAGAGGGCTTGGGCTCCCTTTTGCCCTGATCGTGTCGGGGGAGGCAAGAGGGCTTGAGCTCCCTCTTGCCCCGATCGTGTCGGGGGTGCCGCGGTTGGCTGGGGCAAGAGGGCTTGAGCTCCCTCTTGCCCCGATCGTGTCGGGGGTGCCACGGTTGGCTGGGGCAAGAGGACGGGAGTGCGTGCGAGCGGTCCTTCAGGGTGGGGGTGCGGGTGGGAGTGCGTGCGAGCGGTCCTTCAGGGTGGGGGTGCGGGTGCGGGTGGGAGTGCGTGCGAGCGGTCCTTCAGGGTGGGGATGCGGGTGTGGGTGGGAGTGCGTGCGAGCGGTCCTTCAGGGTGGGGATGCGGGTGCGGGTGGGAGCGCGTGCGAGCGGTCCTTCGGGGTGGGGGTGCGAGCGGTCCTGCGGGGGGGGGTGAATCGGACGTCGGGGGGGGGAACTATGTAAAAAAAATTTTGTACAACGCGCTCACGCGTATACCGCGCAAGGTTATGCACGGTTTGTAAAAACACGTATAACGCGTGCGTTATATGCGTGAAAATACGGTACTTGCCTGCCAAAATATATACACAATCATGCCTTTTAACCAGCAAGCTATTGTAGCCTTGAAAGCTGGTTCGCCTTGTCTGACCTATGAAAGTCATTGGTCGCCTCAATGGGCATCCAAACACTTTAAAGATTTAAAATTGTCTGTGCAATTTGTTTAAATGAATGATGAATCAAGGTCTGATTTAAATGAAATGGAGATATGATCTTTTGGAGAAAGGAGGGAAGAATACAAATAGATAACATAAAATGAAGAAAGGGATTCCTACTAGACAAGACTGTGATCTATGACACCCTTCTAGTGGAAGTGATAGCTAACAAAAACGTTGTTTTTAGAGTAAAACCTTTCAGGGTAGTCCTCCTGAGAAGCGCAAAAGGCATTTTCTGCAATGATCTAAGAACTAGATTGAAGTTCCATTCTGGGAAAACAGTTCTAAATTGGAGGCTACAGATGATTAACTCCATTCAAAAAGTAGTGCTAAGGATGTGTTTTGAAGGCAACCTCTGAAACAAGCAAAAGCCACTACCTGAACCTTTAGGGAATTCAGAGAGAGACACTTTTTAAAACCTTCCAAGGAAGGAGAAAGAGCTCTCCAAACTCACATATGTAAGAGACGTGAAGTGCTTTTAGCTTGAAGTAAGGTAATAAAAACTTCTTCAGCATATCCATATTGACCTTTCAAAAGCCAGACTGTATATAGTGCTGAAAGGCATAAACAGCGCAGTAGATTTTGACATTTAATAGACAATCCCTGCGCAGAAGAGCTTACAATCTAACTTGGACAGACAGACATGACATATAGGGTTAGGGATGCAGAACCCAAAGTGAGAGAAGTTCGTTGAAAGCAGTCTCAAAGCGGTGGGCTTTTAACTGGACCTTGAGCACTGCCAGAGATGGAGCCCGCCGTAGGGATTAGGTCAACTTGTTACAGGCATACAGCGCAGCAAGGTAGAAGGGATGGAGTCTGGAAGGACAGGGGAGATATGATTCAGACATTCAAATACTTGAAAGGTATTAACATAGAACAAAATCTTTTCCAGAGGAAGGAAAATGGTAAAACCAGAGGGCATCATTTGAGGTTGAGGGGTGGTAGACTCAAGAGCAATGTAAGGAAATCCTTCTTTACGGAGAGGGTGGTGGATGTCTGGAATGCACTCCTGAGAGAAGTGGTGTAAATGAAAACGGTGACGGAGTTCAAAAAAGCATGGGATGAACACAGAGGATCTAGAATCAGAAAATAATAGTAAATATTGAAGAACTAAGGCCAGGTGGTCTTACACGGTCTGTATCAGTATATGGCCATTTGGTGGAATTTGGGCTGAGGAGGGCTTCAATGGCTGGGAGGGTGTAGATGGACTGGAGTGAGCTTTGACAGAGGCTTCAGTAGTTGGAAGGGAACCTAAGAACAGTATGGGTAGAGTTTTGAATTCTTGCCCAGAAATAGCTAAAAAGAAGAAGAAAAAAACAAACAAATTTTTAGATTGGATCAGGTTGGGCAGACTAGATGGACAATTCGGGTCTTTATCTGCCGTCATCTACTATGTTACTATGGAGTTGGCAAAGGAAGAGAAGGGCACAGATAGGAGGGACTTCCCAGCTTACCATTAAATGCAGGCACATTTTGTTTGCCTCTAGTGGGCTCGCAATCTAAGCAATGGAGGGCTGAATGACTTGCCCAGGGTCACAAGGAACTGCAGTGACTATTAGGCTCCTCCTCTATCCCATTTCACTTGAACCATCTACAGAATGCAACAGTCATATTCCTAAGACATAGGAGATCATTGGGATGGGAGAGATGTTGAAGAGAGCTCATGTGGACCCTTACCCATAGAACGAGGCCGCCACCATAGAATCAAAGAATTGCATATAGTCCTATGCCCAAGCACTCTGGAGCCACAGAAGTGCTTGGATTCATGACTGTAGCTTTTATTATCTGTCATCCAGAGGAAAATTTCTCCCTGCCTGCATATCAAACTGTACTCCAAAGTACTTCAGAGATTGAGAAGGAGATAACTTTCTCTTGTCAAACCTAGGGGTTGCAAATGATCTACTTTGGAGGTGACTTGGAAACTTTCCTAAAGAGAAAAAGCTCTGGTCAACCAATTGTCCTGATAAGGATGAACTCTGATGCTGTCACATTAAAAAAAAAAAAAAAAAGGCTGCCACAACTACCATGACTTTGAAGAAGGTTTCTGGGGGCTGCAGCAAGACCAGAGCACATCACTTAGAACTAAGGTTTTCCTAGAATTGCAAAGTGCAGAAAATGCTGATGAGGAGGCCAAATTGGAAGTAAGTTTCCTTGAGGTCCACAGAAGTAAAAAAACAAAACAACAACTTGCTTTATTGGACCAAGGCCAAGCAAACAGTTTCCATTCTGAAATAAGTCACCAGAGAGTGCAATTAATTTTTTTTTAGGTCCAGGGTAGAGTGGATGAAGCCTTCTTTCTTGGGAACTACAAAATAAATGGAATAATTCCTAGACCCCTAGCTGCTCTTGGCACTAAAATCACAGCTGCTAGACTCGAGACCCTTCAAGGTAAATCTTACCACTTGCTGTTTCGCTGGAGCCTTATAAGGGGACTTAAAGAAAGAGTCTTCAGGAGGGTAGGAAAATAGTATATAGCTTTCCCTGATTACCTCCAAAACCCAGCCATCAATAGTTGCTCTAGTCCATTTGGCAAGAAACACAGACAGCCACCTATCAGAATTTCTGAAGAATGGATCTGGGTCCATCATTGCAAGGGCTGGGATATATTGAATAGAGAAAGTTTGGTCTTGAACCTTTTTTATCTCCCCCCTTCCCCCCCCCAAAAAAAAGAGGGCTGCCTCTTACTAAAATCAAGGTCATTGGAAAGACCCAGGACAGCCTGCTTCATGTCTCTTTACTGAGACAAAAGCAGAGCGAGATGTGGATTTAGGCCTGTCCTTAGGAAGGTGTTAAAGTCTGGACTTCTTCCAGATCCTTCACCAGTTTCTCAAAATTCTTACCAGACAACAACTTAACATTGAAAGGGAAGCTTAGTGAGCTGACATTTAGATGCTGAATCTACAAGTTCATGCACTAAAGTTAAAATTTAAAAAATTCTAAAAATTTCAAAAAATTATATGAAAGCCCGATGAAAGACAACTTGTGAACCTGTATCTGCCTGTTTCAATGTGATCATTGTTCAGCACAGGAATCTGAGGGCTTCATTAGTGAACCAAGTGCAAACAAGTCCGTCTTTGGGTTTATTTGTTATTGTTGGGACTTGACACCATTGTTTTTCAAGTAGTGACCCCCCTAGCCTAGCCAGGAAAACTATCCTTGAATATCTTTGTTCGCCAGCTCCACTGAGTTTCAGACAGAGTACTGATTCAGGAGCAAACCTCAACAGAGCAATCCAGGAGCTGCAAAGGGAATCATCTTCCACCTGCTGAAAATAGAGAAATACTAAGTCAGCTGAGCTGCACAGTGCCCTATAGGGTTGGACACAACTCTGTCCTCTAGTTCCTCCTGCTGCTCGATGGGCATAAACCTGCAAGTCCTGGATTAGTCTTTTGGGGATGCTAAGGAATTTCAACTTAGGGCTTTTCTGCCATTCTGCATCTATAGTAAAAAGCTTAGTGATGCAAGGCTTTTATATAGAGAAGTTCCTAATGGCAGGTTCCAGGACCCCAGTAGAATGCATTAATATTGGCCTTGTTCACCATCATATGGCCCATTTTTGCAAGTAGTGTCAGTTTTAGTGATGGTCTCTTGACCATATTTTTGATAACGAGAAAATTAGCTGATAATAGGTTTCAGCCACGACATCTCCTGGTTTCAGAAATAATTAGAAGTATGAAACATTTTATAAACTATTTTAATTACAGGGATAAAATGATTGTGAATGTCTTTTAAGCACTACACGTACATTTCTGACTCCATCAACAATACCACTGCTGACATCACACACAGACAGCATCCCTGCAAACGTGTGTCGTGTAATGCTTACCACTTTTGCCAACGTGGCCCTTTCTGGGAGTCTTGGGAAACGGCAGTGATAAGGAACTGGCTGGTGCCTGAAGAATTCAAGACAAAATTGCTTGAAAGGGAATCTAACTTTATAGCTGGCATAGTTTGGGCAATATCAAGACATGGACTACGGTTTTGAAAAGAACAGGAATCAGGGACTTCTAAGTCTGAGTCCTCTGTGTGAGTGAACATTGCTTCCCTGTGCAGAGCTCCCCCCCCCCCTTATTAGAAAAAAAAATAATGATATTCTCCTGTTTGTTTTTAGGAACTATTATGTTGTCTCTAAGCTCAAAACAAATTGTATTTATAGCATCCACCCTGCAGACGGTTGCTTGCTTTCTTGTGCAGTTCTTTGGCTGCCATAAAGCACAATGCTGTTCTGCTTGGAAGAGAGAGGTTCTTTTATTTGTAATTATTTGTATAATTATGATTAATTACATAAGTCATCAGGAAATCAACACATAAGCTCTTGGAAGGTGGGCTATCTCTTGCCTTTTGATTTTACACAACTTTTGCTCTTGTTCATCATATTCTTACGTTGATGTATTTTTTTTATTTTTTTTTCTTTATTCGTTTTAAAACATGCAAGTGTACAGAAAAACATCATAATAATTTCAATACAACACTTGAAAACCTTTACCAAATCATCTGGAACAATAATTTAAATCCCTTCCCTCCCACCCTTCTTAAAAAAAAAAAAAATTTAAATCAAAATCTCAACAGAAAATATACCAACCCCCACCCCCAGTGTGTAGAAATAATCTACCATAGAAAGTGATGTCTACTCATTACAATATTTTTCCATTGGCCCCTAGATCTTTATGAAATTATTGTATGTCCCTCTCTGCGTAGCAATAGCTTTTTCCATCTTATAAATATGGCATAACGAGTTCCACCAAAATGTATAATTGAGATTAGAGTAGTTTTTCCAATTATTGATAATATGCTGAATGGCGACCCCTGTCATGATTAACAGAAGTTTGTTATTATACGACGAAATTTGACTTTTTTTCCTCATAGATATACCAAACAGAACAGTGTCATAAGATAACGCAACATGGTTTTCTAGAAGACAGTTAACTTGAGTCCAAATTGAATTCCAAAATAACATAATATAGGAACAATAAAAAATTAAATGATCCAATGTCCCTACTTCAAGATTACAGTGCCATCATCTATTAGATTTAGAGCAATCCAACTTTTGTAAACGAACTGGGATCCAAAACGCTCTATGCAATAAAAAGAACCAAGTTTGCCTCATAGATGCTGACACTATACATCTCATTCTCCAAGACCAAATTCGTGGCCATTGAGATGCAGAAATTTGCTGCTTAATCTCAATGCTCCAAATGTCTCTTAGACCATTTTTAGGCTTTTTATTTATATATCCAGATATTAATTTATACCACAATGTGGCTTGATGACCCAAGAAGTCTGCTTGAAAACATAGGAACTCCAGTCTAAATTGATTATCAAGCTTTTTCCATTCAGGGAACTCCACCTGAATAGCCTGCTTCAGCTGCAACCATTTAAAACTTTGTGATTTATTGAGACCAAATCTATGTTATAGCTGTGAAAAATCAAGCAGCTTACCATCTGAAATAACATCATTTAGAGTTCGTAGGCCTGCAATAATCCAGTCCTTCCATAGAATTTTATTACCGCCAATTTCAATCTTGGAGTTTATCCATAAAGATTGATTTGTAGATTTATTAATTGGAATAGGTGTTAAATTACTAATGTATCTCAATGTTTTCCATGTATCATTTAAAATTCTGTTATCTTTATATCTTCTAGGTATGTTAATACTAGGAATATGAGCAAAATGTAAAGGAAACAAAAGACGCCATTCTAAATATAACCAATCAGGTGCATTATCAATAAGTTCTGGGAGGATCCAATACATACCCTGACGCATAATATAGGCCTGATGATATCTATAAAAATTTGGAAAATTTACCCCTCCCCCCCCCTCCACAATTGGCTTTTGAAGAGATACTAAAGCAATTCTGGAATGTATATTGTTGCACAGGGCAATATAGATACCTGTTTAATGTTGCATAGATAAATTGCAAAACCAATATACACAAACCTGTGTGTCATCTTTATCTATCTAGGAAGTAAAAGCAGTGGCTCTAACCGCAGCAACAGCGAAGGGCGGAGGGCACCTGGGAGGGAAAAGGACCGCAAATCACCCGGCAGTGGCAGTGGATCCGACCATGCCATCCGCGGCGGTGTTGTTGGACGATGTGAACGGCCCATCAGCCAGCTCAGCCACCGGAGCCAGGTCTCTGCCACTCACAGCGAGCGGAGCCACCACAGTTACCACTCTCATGGACCTCCAGGGGTCCCGCCCCTTTACAGCTTGCCAAAGATTGGCTCAAAACTCTATGGGACAAGTGGGCCCCCAGGAGGCCCCCCTGTCCGAGAACTTGGCTTGGTCCCTCCAGAGCTGACAGGGAGCCGGCAGTCCTTCCAAAAGGCCATGGGCAATCCCTGCGAGTTCTTCGTTGACATCATGTGACAGGAAGTGCCTTCATTCTCCCCTCTGTTTTGATAGTATTGAACAATAGGATAATGAAATATTTGTCTTGCATGGAACACTTTACTGACTTGCAATGGTGTTGCAAAGAGTCAAAACAAATCATGGGATACTTTGGATAGCCCCAGTTTCCCTTTTTATCAGTTGTGATTGTCTTCAGGTGTTTATTTCCACCTCTTGATAAGTTTCAGGAAGTGCAGCACTCAGGTTGGTGCAGCTATATTAACTGATTTTAGAAAAGTCGTGCCCCTTTTTTTTTTTTAACTTTCAACCATGGTTATGAAGCACCTTCTTACAAAAATGATAAACGCTGCTTAGATATCACAGTGGAGTGTTCAGTTAGGATTTACTGTTCTCATTATGTTCATAGCATAGAGGTAGCAAAACATTTTCACTCTCTGTTTCCTTTGTAGCTCTATAACAGTGGTCTCAAACTTGCGGCCCGGGGGCCACATGCAGCCCGCCAGGTACTATTTTGAGGCCCTCGGTATGTTTATCATAATCACAAAAGTAAAATAAAACAGTTTCTTGATCATCTGTCTCTTTAGCTATAAATGACAATATTATTATTAAGACTTAGCCAAAAGGAAAGATTTATAAACTATAAAGAGTTTTACCTCATGCAAAATTGTCATTTCTTTAATAAGACATTAACTATTTTTTCTGAGGCCCTCCAAGTACCTACAAATCCCAAATGTGGCCCTGCAAAGGGTTTGAGTTTGAGACCACTGGCTTAACTGTAACCATGACATCCTGTTTGTCTTTGGGAAGCAGAGCTGAGATTGTGATGTCATAATGCCTCATTCCACCAATAAGAGCCAGCCTCATCAGTGATGTCACAATGGCTTGATTGTTCTGTTCTCCCCTCTGCCCTCCAACACAGTCAGCAGATTAACTGTTCCCCTTAAATCAGTAGTCTCAAACTCTTTAATAAGACATTAACTATTTTTTCTGAGGCCCTCCAAGTACCGTCAAATCCAAAATGTGGCCCTGCAAAGGGTTTGAGTTTGAGACCACTGCTCTATAACATCTAATAACTGGGTTGTTCTACCACCCAGTACCCGCTGTTGAAAGGTGCTATTCTGATTTCAGTCCTGGAAAGGGGACCTGGGATTATGGTGAGAACATGAGGGTGAGAAGATAAAAGATCTCTTGATGCTTTAGAGGCACCTACCCTATGCCAGAAACTCTTGAGACACCTACCCTGTGCCGTTAGCCTTCTGCAACCTTGGCAAAATGCAATTGTTAGTTTGACTCCAGAGGCAGAGGACATTCAGAGTTCATAGCCCTCTTGTCTTCTTTCTTTCAAACTTTCAGGGTGATTGTTGTTTCTAAGAATTTTCCTAAAAACAGGATCCATTCTTCTTCCTCCTCTCACTTAATAAGAATCGGGCAGGCAGTGTATATAACCACCTGTCTTTTCTCCTAAGCCATAACACTGTAACTAACTGTAATCTTTAATTATTGGTTATTTGAAAAGAAGCAACATTTAAGCATTCAAAGAGAACTAAGGTATTTCAGTTATGTGCAACAGTGTGTGGGCAAATTGGAGTAAGGAAAGCACCTGGATGCGTTGAGACCAAAAAAAGCCACAGCCCCCCTCAAAGCAGAATTAGCCAATATTATTCCCTTGAGTCCATTCTTAGCCCACTCATTCCTCTTCCATCCTTAACTAAGAAAATGTAAAGATATTAATGTGGGCATATTTTTATTCAATGACATCAATTAGCAAACTCAATTACAGCAAACATAAGGTCCATCATAAAGATCAACTGATCATATTCCCAATTTGTTGCTTTTTATATAAGAGAAACATTCTCCCAAACTCGATTCATTACCTTGAGGTAACCCATACCACTAGCATGCAGTTGTTCCTTTTGCACACTGATTCTTTCATATAATAACTAATCCCAGCCCCCTCAACTGTGCCCCCCCCCTTCCAGTAACTGCGACATTCCCTCCTTACATACCTGAAGGAGCCATGTAACTTTGACAGCCTTTTCTAGATTTCTCTGTATTTGTCCCTTCTTTTCAACCAATCGTTGTTCATTTTTCAATATGACAGTCTTTCTTTCTACCTTTGTATGGTAGGTAGCTCCCTCTTCTAGAAGGCTGCTAGTTTTCATCTTGTGACCACAATTCCCATTTTAATGTGTCTACTGCTGAATCCTGAATTCCTACCCCCATACCCACCCAAAAAAAAAAAAAGAATCTGAGCTTGCTATGGAAGGGAAATCTAGACATCCCGTTTATCACTTGCTGTACCTCCCTCCCAAAACTCTGGACCTGAGTATATTCCCACCAGATGCAAAAGAATGCTCCCACGCCCCCTCCAGCAAGCTTCTGAAGCTTCCAGAAGCATCTTTTGTACTCTATGAGGAGTCAAATACCATCTGTGTAAAGTGCTTTGTAGCAATTCTCTTCTAATAATATTGATAGCATCCTGTTGGCTACCCCTTCAAAGATCTTCTCCCACTGTCTGACTGTAAATTCCCTCCCCAAATCACTTTCCCATGCTTCTATCAACTCAAGTTTAATTATATGAATCCCCTTTCTAGAAATCAATATAATAAAGAGTTATCACATTCGTTGTGCAGGTCACACACCCCTACCCACACTTTCTCTATCCCATGCAAAACTTGTTCTCCCTCTTCAATTAACCCAACGTGCCTTAGATCAGTGCTTTTCAACCCAGTCCTTGAGAGGTGCACCTAGTCTCATGAGGTTTTCAGAATATCCACAATGAACATGCATGAGATAGATTTGCATACACTACTTCCTCCTTGATATGTAAATTTATCTCACGTGTATTCATTGTGAATATCCTGAAAACCTGATGGGACTAGGTTTGTTGCGAGAACTGGGTTGAGACGCATTGCCGTAGGTGGTGATTCACCTGTTATACATAAAAAGAGTCCTCCCTATCATATCATACACTTTGTAAACTTGTCAAACCCCATTAATTTTTCATCTGCAAATAACTGCAAAAGTATGCAGCCTTCCCTCTGCACTTTTCTGGAAGACCTTACAACTTAAGACCTAGTGCAAAATTGTTACTATATCTTAAAGGGACCAAGCACAAGAATAGTCTTTTATTATCTTTCTTTTTTTTAAATCTTTATTGATTTTCAAATTTTGACAGTGCAATACAATTAATTGAACATAAAATACTGCATAAAACACACTACACAAATAATACATAAAACAATCATTTTCTCCCACCCTCCTCCCAATTATTAATATAATATGACATATGATGTGATTACAATATTATAATTAAGTAATTTTAATCCTCAAAATACATTTCCCCTCCCCCCCACCCTCCCACCCTGGATGTGTAAGGAAATCTAGGAGAGATATATTATCTTTCAATTATATTATCTACTAAATCTTGAGATGTTTAGTGAAAGGATTTTCAGTTTTCAAAGCTTACTGCCCCTCTCTAGTCAACCAAATGATCCACAGGAATGAACACTTCCCTGCCAACTCCTGTTCCAGATCAACATCCTCCTTCCACACCAAAACCTGATTCAGTTGAACAACCCAATATTACTGACAACTAGATAGGGCCATTCCCCCTAACCTCAGCCCCTTATTCCTAAATAGGATTTTTGCCCCCATATATGGGGGTTTGACTTCCCATGTGAGCCTATATACTATTTGCTGCTGTATTTTCTTCAGCTCCTCTCATGATATGTCAGAAGGCAGAAACCAAAGAGATCTGAAAATCTTTACATTTTCTCAAATCTTTCGCAAAGCCTTAACCAAAGGCGCATAAATCACCTGATATAGCCTGGTGAGATCCTTTGGTAAGTATACCCCTAAATACTTAATGCAGTCCTTTGCCCACATAAAGGGAAGGGTTGGATCTCCAACTCCATCCCAAAATTAGCATTAAGGACAAGTGATTTATCATAATTGACTTCAATTTCGGTGACTTTCCCTTACCTATACAGTTCTTGCATTATAATCGGAAGAGCTATCAACAGATTAGATTTAGACAATAGTATTCCAGCTTCAAATATCACAATTTTATGCCCGCTTCGGTCCACCCGTTCCCCCTTAATATTCAAGACTCCAACTAAAAGCCTCCACCAGTGGCTCCATCATGAATACAGACAGCAAAGAGGAAAAGAGGGAGTCTACCTGATTCCCCTTCCTTCTAATCTAAAAACTGCAGAGTACTCCCCCCCGCCCAATCATCTTTACATATCTTTTAAGCTCATGCCTGGTTAAATCCCGCTGTGCTGGCCTTCCTCAGATATTCAGTGGCACTTAACTGGATAGTGCCATTGAATATCATCTCTGACCACCAAAGCACTAACCAGCCAAGCTAACAGTGGTCTGGGGTAGCATGTGGGCAGAGCCAACACGTAATCAGTTAGTCTGAATACCAGCTAATATGCAGTTAGTTTGTGGGTTGCTCCACTAACCCAGATATTCAATGCTAGAAGTGGAAGGTGTTCTGGCACTGAGTATCCAGAATCAACTCTGCCCAAGGCTGTGAGAGACTTGCAAGCCACTTATTACCACAGACTGAATATTGACCACTATATGTTCAGTTCCTAAGTTTATTTGTGCTTGCACCAGTTGAGTCTCTATCTGCAACAGGTCTATCCTGGTCAACACCTCATGTGGATGGGGACAGAATGTAAAGGCCCATTCTATCATGTGCTGAGCCCTCCAAATATCTATCAAATCTACTTTTCCAGAAACTTCCATCCTCTACTTCTGGGTCATGTAGCCCTCCCCCCCCCCCCTTTTTTTGGATTTATATATGGAAGGGATTAAGCACCGCACTCAAAAAACTCATGTTGATCTCCTTGGGAACATAGACATTTACTGTGGTCCATTCCTTGCCATTTATACTGTCCTAAGCTGAAGATACCACCCCTCCACATCTCTCTGGATATAATACAGATGGAATGAGACATCTATCTGCATTAATGTCACCATCCCTGCTTTTTCTCCACCCAAACATTCTCACCCCACACCACACCTAATTGTGCATTCAATCCCTCATCCTCCTTCCTTAAGCAGGTTTCTTAGAGAAATGCAACTTTTTGATTGAGGTACTTAAGTTCCTTAAAATCATACTACTTTTTCAGCTTGTTCACTCTTCCATTCCATGACCCAATCTCACTTCATGGTCTGGACCCCTCTTCTACCTTCTACCTCCCCCTGCTGATCTCCTTACCCCATCCCTCTAGCCCCACAATCATCCATATCCTATCAACCATCTCTCAGAGATGCAACCCATCCCCTCCACATGTTATACAGCTTTAACCTCCTAGCTTTGTGTCCTATCCCACCATCCGCCCAGCCTTCAGCTTGCTTGCCACCCTCCCCCATAATCCCTCCAGTGGAGACTCTTTGTTATAGTCACTGATATTCCCTCCTACATGTAAGCTTGAAAGTACTCCAGGACTACTTGTCCATTCTCATCTGAGCACCTTTTATCTACTGCCTCCCCTCCATCCTCCAAGGACAGACTTCATCATGCTTTTCCCACATGGATCCATTGCCAAATAGTCCTACCTGCCAATCACTGTTCTCCTTGCAGATCATCAGCTTTCACATTCAACACATTTTTTTTTCCTGCTGCTATCTTTTCTGCAATAGTGACCTATACTGTTTTGCCATTCACCATGAAGAGTAAAGCTGGCTTCATGGCCAGTTCTTTGTCCCCTGAGGCTTTTGTCTTTCCTTGAACCCAAATTCTTATGCGCTTTGTCCACTCGCACTGGAGCCTGTGATGCTCCCTCTGTTGCAAGTACCTGCCTAGAAAGGCCACCACAACTATTTTACACCACCACTACCACGCAGTCGGCAGAGACCTCACTCTCGCAGGCTTCTCAAATGCCTATATTAGAGTACTTCAAGTGATTCTTAAGGCCCTATGTCATATCCGTCAAAACTTTGATAGCCTCTTGCATGTGCTCGATCTGGTCTCGTAAGCATAAGCAGTCTTAGCTATCCGATCTGCTATTCCAGCGCCTCAATTGGAACACTAAAACTCTCCCACCTCCTTCCAAATCTTTCACTGTCTCTTTGATGTTTGACTGCACATTAGCAATATCCCTTCAGACCTCTCCCAGTCATTTCTTCAAGTCACTACTGCTCACTAACAGACGACTTTGACTCAGATTCCAGTTCTGAGGCATGTGACGCACTTGGCCCTGCAATTTCCCAGCTACCCTTACCATTTGCCTTTAGCCCTTGTATCATAAGAAGACCAGAATGTCTCCAGTTTTTTTGGGTTGGTTTTTTTTTTTTGTTTTTTTGGGGGGGATGGGGGGTGTTGAGCTAACATCTCTGACCTCTGGAATCACTACATATTCTTATGCCAGGTGCCACCATAGGCTTGTGCTTACTTTTTTGGGGAAGATAGGGGCCTTATTCCTTCATCATACTCTAGGCTCACTTAGAAGGATGCCATCTTCTGGGGTGACATAAGTTCCTACATCTTTTTTTGGTACATAACATTTTCCTGAGATGCACTCGCAGGTTGGGTAGAGAGCCATTCAGATTGCTTCATTTATCTTTTGAACTGTTCCATGAGAATTAGTAATCTGTGACAATCTCCAATAATGATGTATATCTGAGTCCAAGTACCCAAGCGATGCCAGAATTGCCTGCTGGTACCAGTGGGGCAATTTGGTTGGAGGTCATGTACATTAGAATGCCAATAGATTGGGATTTATCAAATGCCAGATTAGCCAAGGGTACCAAGAGTTCACCACCCCTGGCTGATCTCATCTATTCTTCTCTTTTGGCAGTACGTATCTCTGTGTCAGAGATGCAATATTTTACTTTCTTACGATGTAAAGCTTCCTATACTGGAAGTGGCTGGTTTGGTAGGGTTAGACACAGAATTGAGTGAAATGCCTTAACATGGGGGACTTACAGTATTTGAGTAGAGAATGGAAGCAGAAACTGCCTTTATTTGGCTATTGAATCACATAGTAGCTGATATCTTTCCTTCAGTGGAAAGTACAATTCTGTATCAAGTACAGCTTCAGCTGTTCTCTTGTGTTGCTCACCTTGCAGAAACTACTACCTCTCTAGGCTTCAGGTGCTCCATTGTTCTCTCAGGAGCTGCCATATTGAAAAACAAATAGATGCTATCAAACCTATACCGTTTGCTTTGTGCTCTGTGTGTTGTCATATTTGACCTCTTTGCCTACAGAACTTTGCTAGGGCCTGCTTTAAGAATTGTCAGTATAGAAAGCAAACACCTGAGAAAATGTTCTTTGTTATGAGTGGTGAATAGTGATAAATGATACCATGGCAGGCTAGCATTTTCTTTTAGCATATCTTTATTGGACAGGTAATGTCTGGATATACCTGTACTGTACTTGTTGAGCCTTTCTCTAGTCTAAATCACAGCTCTCATTTCTCTGCAACAGGACATAACTACTGAATAAGTTGGGGGAAACTCCTCCTCCAAGAGGGGTCTCTGGAGAGCCACAGCAACTTAGGCCACACAGTTCATATAGCACCAAGCACCTCCAGAAGAAGTCAAATTTCTCTTAAATTAAAAGCTACTTTCTTTATGGTGTGGGAGATGCTTCTGACAGGGAACTCTTGTTCCCTACCTTGCAGTCTGACCCTCTCTCTTCCAAAGAGAGGCTCATGCTGACACAACATACAGTATTTGCTAATGGCATAGAGGTATGTAGGAGGGCATAAAGGTTACGAACAACTCCCAAATCAGAGAGAAAATAACTTCTATTCTAAAAGCTATTTCTCCTCTTGAGGACACAGCATTCTGTTAGAAAGAGAATGATTTTGTTTCTCTAGTTAAGTGATTGAGCCAATTTAAGTTGACATGTTTCTTTAAAAACACACACTTCAGAGGTACAGTATAAACACTCTGCGGCCATGCACAATACATGTTCACTAAATTAAGCATTTATAGAGAGAAATGTCCTGCGCTCTGAATCTGCATTTTGGATTCTAACTGGAGTATGATTTGAGGTAACATTTGGATATATATGACTTCTAATCAATGATTAGAAATACTGTAAAGAATTTATGTACAGAAAAAGGTAAATAGTTATGTTTAAAACGGAATAAAGCCCAGACTATCACTTGTTCTGGTCAGGTTCTGCTGAAGAGGTGGAACTCTCCGAACCGGGACTGCACTGTTCTTGTTAAATGTTTATTGCATACACTGAATATTTTATTTTGTAGATATTGTATTAATACCCAAGTGTTTGTATAGTTAATATATAGCTGCTTATGTGTAAATGCTATTTTAAACACTAAAGCAAAAGGCATTTAATTTTATGTGATAAATATTGCATCTCTTTTGTTTGGTTTCATTAAGTAATTTTAGTTTCAGGGTCTGCTTGAGAAATCAGGACATTTTGCTCTTTCCTGTTGTGTTTTATTTCATGCATTTCCCCTTACCTTTTCCCTAAATGTCTGTTTTAGGACTGGCATGATGGCCCAGTGGTAGCACTGCACACTTCTGGGTACAAAATCTAGCTTTGATTCTGCTCGTAACGGGGGAGTGGGAGAAGTCCCTGCATTGAACATCAATGATACCGGTGACAGACTCAGGTTGCATTCGTATTGGGTTCCAGAAGGAATTGCAGTCAGTGGTTCATTATGATTATTAGACTCTGGCAAGTCCAAGAAGAACCCATTGGACAAAACTGTACATACACAAACACATTCATATACACAAGTGCCTGATAAAACTGAAGTTTTAGGTGCTGATTCATGCTGTATAATGTGCTTAGTTTGAGCAGAAATTAAGAGTTGGGGTGAATTTTCATCCTGGTCAAAATGAAGCACAGTAATAGTAAATGATGGCAGATAAAGACCTGAATGGTCCATCCAGTCATTATAAATTCATGCTTAAACAGAATTGTCTTTTTTCTTTGATACTACTGGGTGTTATACCACAGAGGTCTGCCTGGAACTACTGGAGTTACAGTTGAAGCTTGATACCTTGGATTCCAATTACTAGAGTTGCTGTTGACGCTCACTCCAGCCTATCTGAACCATCCCATCATTTGCGGGATACGGATCGTAAAAGTTTACCCAGCACCTTCCTCATGTTCTAAATGACTGAAGTTCCCATCAAAGCCCTCCCCAGCCATATATGGGACATAGACCATGCAAGTCTGCTTAGTACCATCCCTTGTTTTTCAATTAATGCCATTCATTTTCTAATTAGAGATCCACTGTTTTCATCCCCCACTTTTTTGAATTCCGTCACTGTTTTCCTCCCTCAGGAAGGCATTTCAGACATCAACTACTCTCTCCATGAACAATAATTTCCTAAAATTACTCCTACGTCTACCTCGATTTATGCCCTCTAGTTTTACTATTTTCCCTTCTCTGAAAAATATTTGGTTCTATATTAATACCTTTCAAGCATTTACACGTCTGTATCATATCACCTCTATCCCACCTCTCCTCTAGAGTTTACATATTCAGATCTTCCAGTCTTTTCTTGTATGTCTTTTGGCTCAAACCTCCTACGATTTTAATCGCCTTCCTCTGGACCGCTTCAAGTCTTCTTATAACCATAACCAGATATGGCCTCCAAAAATGAACACCATACTTCAAGTGGGGCTTCACCAATGACTTGGTTTTCCCATGGCATTACCATAAATTCTGTATTCTTGTTTTAGTGAGCAGAGGAATTTGAGGCTGGCCTTTCCTTTGCCCGCTGTAAGCAGAGCTGGCTTAGGGGATGGCAACCAGGGCATTTGCCCTTGGCCCCCATGCTCCATGGAGTTAAATTCAGACCTGCCACACTCTGAAAGAGGAATAGTCTGAAGGCTTTGGAGCCCTCTTCCCAGTTTTCGTCTTGAGCCTCTCCATGTTTGACCCTGGCTGTAAGTGCACTGAAATCAGATTTACAAAGAGTACCACAGGAAAATAAGATACATGACTGAATGCCAAACTGGCACATTCATATAGCAGGCTTTATACTTATCTTACAGAAAACTTTATTCTTTTAGGCTTGTCTTACTTCATCTCACCAGTGAAAAAAAAATGTATTTTGTTATTTCTGAAGATATAAAAAATGTATTTTAACAGTAAACAATTGATACAGGAAAAGTAATCACATTTCTTATTTTCAAACAATGTTGTTTGAGTTACACAAGTGAATATATTTTCGATAACAGACACAGAAGGATTGCTAAGATCTACAAAGAGACATAAATATGCTCAAGGAATGGGCCGTGAAATGCAAATGAGGTTCAACGTGGATAAGTGCAAGGTGATGCATGTCGGTAACAAAAATATGCACGAATACAGGATGTCTGGTGCTATACTTGTAGAGAGCCCCCAGGAAAGAGACTTGGGAGTACTTGTAGACAAGTCACTGAAACAGTCTGCGCAATGTGCGGCGGTGGCGAAAAGGGCAAACAGAATGCTAGGAATGATTAAGAAGGGGATCATGAACAGATCTGAAAAGGTTATCATGCCGTTATACCGGGCCATGTTACGCCCTCACCTGGAATACTGCGTCCAACACTGGTTGCCTTAAATGAAAAAGGACATAGTACTACTCGAAAGAGTCCAGAGAAGAGCGACAAAAATGGTTAGGGGACTGTGAGAGTTGCCGTACAACGAGAGGCTAGAGAAACTGGGCCTCTTATCCCTTGAAAAGAGAAGACTGAGAAGGGACATGATCGAAACATTCAAGATATTGAAGGGAATTGACTTAGTAGAGAAAGAGAGATTGTTCACCCTCTCCAAGGTGAAGAAAACAAGAGGGCACTCACTAAAGTTATAAGGGAAAAGATTCCGTACAAACGTAAGGAAGTTCTTCACTCAGAGAGTGGTGGAAACCTGGAACGCTCTTCTGGAGGCTGTTATAGGGGAAAACACCTTTCAGGGATTCAAGACAAGGTTGGATAAGTTCCTGCTGGAACAGAACATACGCAAGTAAGGCTAGACTCAGATAGGGCACTGGTCTTTGACCTAAGGGCCACCGCATGAGCGGACTGCTGGGCACAATGGACCACTAGTCTGACCCAGCAGCTGCAAATCTTATGTTCTTAATTTTACAATCAAACGAATGTGCAATAATCAAAATTGCTACAATTTGGTTAACATATCTCCTCCCCCCTCCCCCAGATCTCACACAGTGAAGAAACTCTTCTGTCAAGAAAAAAGGCAGTAAGCAGAAATTCTAAGAGTGACAGAGGCATTAAGGATCTTGAGGCTACAACTGTTGGCTCAGCATCATCCACAGGTTCTGGTCCAATTTTGTTTTAACAGTGCAGAGCAGACCAGAAGCATCAAATGAGGAAAGCAGCAGAGTATTTATTCCAAACAGACAAATTAAAACTGTGCCTGACGTGGCTTTATTTTGCCTAAGGATAGGATGCATCAGGGGACATACCACTGTCTAACATAATTCAAAATGCAAATTGGATATAGAAAGAATATAAATTATATCACAAAAAATACAAATCAAAATTTAAAATGTTCAAATTATATTTGGATAAATACATGAATAGAACTTATAAAAAGAAACAAATGATAACCATCAATGACTTACTTCTAAATAGATTTTTTTTTAAGTGCAAACAAAAGGTGCTTTCTGTAATAATAATTAAAAAAAATCTATAACTCTGGATCTAAACTATGATGTGGTGAAGCAATGTCAATATGAAGTCTAAATCTGAGTTTAAGACATCTTGCAGAACATGCACAAAAATCCAGCACCAAACATGGCCATTTTCAAAACTGCAAAACGACTATCTTCCTGTATGTAAACTGCTCTGCCTCTGTTACAGAGGATTCTGCAAAGTGGCTTGGTCCTCAATATATACCAGGGGTGTCCAAACTTTTGGCTTCCCTGGGCCGCATTGGCCGAAAGAAGATTTTCTGGGGTTGCACAAACACGCAAACGCTACAGCAAGACAAAGAGGGAGGGAGTTGGCAAGAATACACATATATTCAAGGGACTAGACTTTTCACACAGTTCACTTAAGGTAAAAATACAATATAATCTTCATATCACAATACCCTAAGCAGGTTACTCACAGATCTCGGCGGTGCTACTGTGTGTATTTGACTTTCACACACAGTGTACTTGCACCAGAATTGTGATCTGTCACCGCCTAAGCTTGCCTAAGGACAGGTCCAGGGAAGCCAAAAGGTTGGACACCCCTTATCTAGAGCATGGTCTGATGTTTTACGCTTATATACTGATAGCTGTCTTCATTTGCTTAGCTCTGATCTGAAGGATTACCTTCCAAAGTTAATCTAACCATGCTCTAGTTAGTCCAATAAAAAAAAGTATCACTTGGATTCTTTCTGTTTTATTTCTACATATTATCTTTAAGAGTGGATTAACACAGCTGCCACACCATCTCTCTCATAACCTACATACTTTCTTGCAGTTTATAAGTAGAACCTTGAAACAAGCAAAGCGACAAGTGCTGAAACATAATTTTAAAGTTACAATGGACAACACAGCCTTTTTCTCATCCTTCTGTTCCCTAATCTTCAAAAAGTCTTCAGTCAGAGGCTGCTGGAAAACTTTGGGGAGACTGTGGGTTAATTTTGCCCATACCATGCCAATAATGAATCTCCTAAACCAGGGGTAGGCAGTTCCAGTCCTCGAGAGCCAGGTCAGGTTTTCAGGATATCCACAATAAATATGCATGAGATAGATTTGCATCTCAAGGAGGCAGTGCATGCAGATCCATCTCATATGTATTCATTGTGGATATCTTGAAAACCTGACCTGGCTCCGGCTCTCAAGGACTGGAATTGCCTACCCCTGTCCTAAACCAAGGTTATGCTGCATTTGACATCAATATCTCTAATTTACTGCTAGTACTCATGCTTATACTTACATCATGCTAAAGCAGGGGTCTCAAAGTCTCTCCTTGAGGGCCGCAATCCAGTCGGGTTTTCCCCAATGACTATGCATGAGATCTATGTGCATGCACTGCTTTCAATGCATATTCATTGGGGAAATCCTGAAAACCCGACTAGATTGTGGCCCTCAAGGAGGGACTTTGAGATCCCTGCACTAAAGCAAGCTTCCTGAACTTTGACAGTAAGAATTAAACCTGTAACTGTACTGCCTCTTAAGTACCTGTAAAAGGTTTTCAGAGGAAGAGATGAAGCCTTCTTTATCCCAGGACAAGCAGGCAGCATATTCTTGACTGATGGGTGACGGCACCGACGGAGCCCCGGTACGGACATTTTTAGAGTGATTGCACTCTAAGAACTTGGAAAGTTCTAGATGCCGCACCACGCATGCGCGAGTGCCTTCCCGCCCGACCCAGGCGCGCGGTCCCCAGTTTCTTAGTTTACGCGGAGCTAAGAAGTCGCAGTTTCAACGGCTGTTGAAAATTTTTTTCCTTACGCCTTCCCGCTCGCGAATCCTTTTTAGGGTCTTTTTGCCCTTTATTCTTTTTTTGTTTAAAAAAAAACAAAAAAAAAAACTTACTCTTCATCGAGTACATGAACAGTACAGTAACTTTTCTCCCAGCCAATCTGCACTACAGCTAAGAAAATTGTGTTTAGCATAGGAAGGCAGAAACTTTGAAAACCAAGAACTCGTGAGCTAACGCTGATGGAAACTGGCAGTGATGTTAATTTTAATAACAGAAATCCTGTAGAATTTGGAACAGCTAAATCAGTCTATCTTACTGGCTGCCTGACCTCTGCAGTTATAGAGGACAGTAAAAGGGTGCCCCAAAAATGAGGCAATGAATGCAATTCTAGAAATGGCACCCCAGGTTGGTTGCCATTTATAGAAGAGCACAGGATCCAGTTTTGGGCTGGAAGATTTACACCAACGAAAATATGGTATAAATCCTTGCACGTAAACTGGGTATAGATCCCCTGAATTCTATAATACTGCGCACATCTTTAGTTAACACCCCTCCCATGGCCCTGCCCCCTTTTCAGTTGCATTCTAAATATTTGCATACATGCTTCTAGAATAGCACTTAGCAACATATGCCTGCAAATCCAAATTATCGCTAATTAGCACCAATAATTGATTGTTAGTACCCGATTACTAGTACTATTATTTCTAGAGTGCTACCAGATGTACGCAGCACGGTACAGTCACGAAGAGACAGGCCCTGCTCGAATGAGTTCACAATCTAATCCAGAGGTCTCAAAGTCCCTCCTTAAGGGCCACAATCCAGTCAGGTTTTCAGGATTTCCCCAATGAATATGCATGAGATCTATGTGCATGCACTGCTTTCATTGCATATTCATTGGGGAAATCCTGAAAACCCAACTGGATTGTGGCCCTCAAGGAGGGACTTTTGAGATCCCTGATCTAATCAATCAAGACAGATAAACACGATGTAGGGTAGGGGTTAAAGTTAGCAGGGGATGATTAAATTGCTGGCTAGGTATTTTTACTCCTCTCCTTCTTCTATCCTGAAATGTTTATAGATTTTCTTTTGCAAGAGGTGATCAACAATTCGAATTATCTCTTCCTTCCAAAAAAGGGATTAAGGGAGTTAAGTTTCTCAGTCACTCTCTGATTTTTAAGCTATCTCAACTGTGGAATGACCTTCCACTTCTTTTAAGGAGTTCCAGCTCACTTCAACCTTTTCGCAAATCCTTAAATCTACTTTATTTGCTAAACACTTTGAAAATTAACTTTACCAAACTTAGTCTTATTCTTTTCTGTTTTTTAATTCAATAACTTAACTATTGTAAACCGAGTCGAGCTTTCCTTGAATGATGTCTCGGTATATAAAGTCAAGCATTAGATTAGATTAGCAGAGGGCAGTAGGGTTACGAGTTGAGAGCTCTCTCAAAACGGTAGGTTTTCAGCCTACTTTTGAACAATTGTACGTAAAGGTTTGAGCACCATATATAGAATCCGGAGTGTTATGTTCTTTCTTACAGCACAAGTTGGACTGGTTTAGTAAATAAAAGCACATAGATCGCTGGCTATTGGTGATATTCAGCTGCTCTCTAAAAGCAATGCAGTGTAAGTTAGGAAAGTCTTTTTTCCATTTTAAAGTGGTAATATTCAGCTCCAATCTGTATAGCTATGTAGTGTAGGATAGCATTTTGATGTCTTAATTTAATTGCACAGCTCACTGGATAGTAGTTGAATATCATTATCAGTAGAGTTAAATGGAATGCCTACAATTTGCCCTGATGGTTCTGAAGCAGTCTGTCCCTATGGCACCACTAAAAAGGGAAGATTAGGTACTTACCTTGATAATTTTCTTTCTAGTAAATAGGTACATCATTCTTGAACCTGTGGGTTGTCTCTCTCTGATCATGAGATCTGGTTTAGAAAGCTTCATTTACATTTTTCTGTTCCACCTCCCATAACTGAGAGAAGTACGGGGACTCTCTCCGGGAAATAAGTCTGTTCTGCTCATATAACAAACATGCTATCTACCTGGGTGGGATTCTGAAAAGTACATGCAAGAATTATTAGAGCAATGATGAACCCAAAGAGGTAAACCGCAAATCAATCACCACCACTATGATGACAAGAAACTATTCTAGAAGTGAGATTTTCTGGCAAGGCCACAAATGTTGGCAGCAGCCCCTCCTCCGACATGGAACATCGGCCTCAGCCACATCCTGGATCTTCCGACAATTAGATCTCCCAGTGGGCCATCTTCGAAGCAGGCTCCGCCTCAGTATGGAGGGCAGGGACCAATGCTGTGTCTTGTCAGTAGTAGCCCTTCACAGCAAGAGAATATACGTGTGCACACACCGTCCTGCATGCTGGACAGACAATAGCAATCAGATGGATGCGATCTTCCAGATGACCTCCGTACTGCAGATGGGTAGGTTGTCGGCATTCTACCGCTAACGGTCAAAACATGACAGACCAGTAGTAATGATCAAAAAATGATTAGAGCTTTCATCCACACAGACCCGGTTAAAAACCAGAAACGATACAGCTCAGAACTAAACAGAAATGACATAAAAAGTTCAAAAGAACAAAAATAAAACAAAAAGAGAAACAAGTGTGGCAGGAGGCACCACCTAGCCAGGTGCCATCTTGTAAAAAAAAAGCTTATTATTGGCATACTTATGAGTGTTTTGTTTTAATATGCATGTTTTACTTTACTCTGCCTCAGAGAGAGAGGGAATATACATATTTTAAACCATCAGCAATCCTTTAACTCATCCAATGTCCTCCTCCAGCTCATTTAGGCTTCCAGGTAACATCAGAACCAGCACTGGGAATCAATGCCCTGACTCACCCAGGATTTGTCCCTTATTTTATCCCCCTCCCAACTCGTCCTGTTATTCCACCCAATGTTTTCAGCCAGAGGTCGTGCAGAAGACTCACTCGGAACTCTACCATCAAGGGTCCTTAAGGGAATCGTGTGGAGGATGGTTCTATAAAAGGGGGCCTAGAGGGAGCCTATTCTATAAGAATATTAGAGTAACCAGCACATATGTAGTTGAGCATGAGCACTTACGCCAGCCATAAGGCCAATGTAAATGTTCATATGCACATAACTTAAAGGGGCCCTTTTACTAAAGCTTAACACATGCTAATTTTGTTAGCCGAGCTAAATGCTAAGATTTTATACCTAAGAGCGTCTTAATATTTTGTGGAGTTAGAGCACACTAAGCTTTAGTAAAAGGGTCTCAATAGTATTGTCCTGTATGTCTGTCATAATTAGATTGTAAGCTCTTCTGAGCAGGGATAGTCTCTTACATGTACAATGTACAGCGCTGCATGTGCCTGGTAGCGCTTTAGAAATAATAAATTGTTGTTACATGTGTCAAGTGTGAGTCCCACCCACACTGCTGATTTAAATGTTTGCAGCTAAATACTGGATATACAGCATAACTTATAGTATTCACAGTTACGTATAAGTCCCATCCACATTCTGCCCAGACTCTGCCCATATGTAAAATACAGACTATTTCCCCCCCCCCCCATTTGAGCATCATGCAGCATTGGAGCATTTAGCGCACCGGGCCACAGTAGAAACCTCTACCGCGGCTTAGTATAAGAGGCCCCATGTAAGGAATGAGCATAATTACAGTAAGACTCCGAATTATTTGGACTGTTTCCGTTCTTTATTTTTTAAATTTTTGTATCAATCGCTATCACAGTTATCACATTTTATGCCTGTTAAAACAGTAAAAAATGTTATAACCTCACAAATTGGCAGTTTTTCATATTTATTATTAAAATAATAATAATGCTCAACATGCAATGCTCAATGTGTGTGCTCTTTTCAAAAAGAAATGTCCAATCATCCAGATTTTCCATTATCCAGACTGCTTTCTGCCACGGTTAGTTCGGATAATTGGCACCCTATATATAAGCAGATTTTCTGCATTTACGTATGTATATACCAATATTCTAGACATTTACACACATATTCAGCAAGTAAATGATAACCCCTTATTTACAGAATTACCCCTTAGGTCAGTGCTTTTCAACCCAGTCCTCAGAGCACATCTAGTTCCATCAGGTTTTCAGGATATCCACCAGAGATTTACATACCAAAGAGGCAGTGCATGAAGATCTATTTCATGCATATTCACTATGGTTATCCTGAAAACCTGATGGGACTAGGTGTGTCTTAAGAACTAGATTTAGAAACAATGCCCTAGATGACACCATTGCACAATGGCTAAAACTTCCTGTCTCCTCCTCCCCATCTTGCTATGACAGCCACCCAGGAAGTACAAGAACTGACCTATTTCCCTATGTCCCACAAATGTTTAACTATTAAAATGTGAAAACAAACTGTGTGTGAGATAAACCTTAGTACTTCCAAGTCAACCTCTTTATCTTTGGTTTGTCTTAAGAGTTCCTGCAATAAAAATACGTTGCAAGACTCCAGCTGTAGTCTGGCAGTGATGAGATCATCAGTAAACAACTGGCCACTGTTTACTGACATCATGAGGGGAGAAAAGAAAGTCACAGGCACAAGCAGAAGTCAGAAAGGATCTTGAAGTAGGAGATGTAGCCCTGCACCTGGATCCCACACAACCCCACCAGCATTAGATAAGTGCTTCAAGGTAAATCAAGCAAATTGTGCTGGGCATACAACTGCTGTGTGATGTCATAGACCTGGCTGACATAAGGCATTGCTTCTCCAAGCATGGTCACGACATCTTCTATAGAGCCCACATTCATCACCTCAAAGAAAGTATTCCGAGCTGGAAGGGCATAAAAGGACACCATGGCTGTCTTGCGAATGATCCAAGGATGGTAATTGGCTAAGGAATCATTATATGCTTCGGTGCACAAGACCGAGGTCTTACTGTTCTCCGTACTGGTCCTCAGCTTTTCCAGGAAGAGCTGAAGCCAGCGCAAAGCACGGTGCAGTCTTAGAATGGTTCGGCAACCTGAATTTGAGTGCTCTGCCCTTTTATTAAGGTCCACCAGTTTGGCTTTCAGCTCATATGCCACCATGGACTGAAGGCTCCTGTACTGGTCCCCGCTGCTGCTCTTACGGAAAGCTTCCATGATCTGAATTTTGCTTACAGCATCCTTTGACACAAAGGAAAAGATTGCGCCCAGGCTGTTCATGAACCTGGAACAATAAAAGAAAATATTTTAAAATGTTATTGCAAGAAGAGAAAACATCAACCCCACTATGATGAGTAAAAAAAGGTTGGAATGAGGAACCTGCAAGAGGGGTGGGGGAAAGGGACTTGTATGTCACCTCTTTGCAATTACATACAGGTACTTCAAGCATTTTCCCTATCTGTCCTGGGGGGCTCACTCTTCTGAATCTGCCTGAGTGTTCCCACACACAACTCAACTAATGTAGCTCATATCTGCCCTGCAACGCTCCCTGATGTTCGGAAACTGAGAAACACAGACAGAAATAGAACAGGGTAACTTGACCACTGCTTGCTGCCCACTAGTAACATAGTAGATGACGGCAGATAAAGACCCAAATGATCCATCCAGTTTACCCAACCTGATTCAATCTAAAAAAAAAAAAATTTCTTCTTCTTCTTAGCTATTTCTGGGCAAGAATCCAAAGCTCTGCCCAGTACTGTGCTTAGGTTCCAACTACTGCAGTCTCCGTCAAATCTCACTCCAGCCCATCTACACCATCCCAGCCATTGACATCCTCCCTAGTCCATCCTCAATGAAACGGCCATATACAGACAAAGACTGTGCAAATTTGCCCAGTACTGGCCTTAGTTCTTCACTATTTACTATTATTTTCTGATTATAGATCCTCTGTGTTCATCCCACGCTTTTTTGAACTCTGTCAACGTTTTCCTCTCCACCACCTCTCTCGGGAGCGCATTCCAGGCATCCACCACCCTCTCCGTAAAGTAGAATTTCCTAACATTGCCCCTGAATCTACCACCCCTCAACCTCAAATTATGCCCTCTGGTTTTACCATTTTCCTTTCTCTGGAAAAAATTTTGTTCTACGTTAATACCCTTCAAGAATTTTGAACATCTGAATTGTATCTCCCCTGTCCCTCCTTTCCTCTAGGGCAGTGTTCTTCAACCGCCAATCCGCAGAAATTTTCTGCCGGTCCACAGGGCCGGCACGTGATTCAGGCCCAAGACAATGTTATCTTCGGGCTGGCTCCCTCTTCATTCTATATATGGTGCCCAAAACTGGGTACTGAGCCAAGATATGTGCCAATAATTGACACCAATTTGAATTTGCACAAATTGCTATACACTATTCTATAAGAATGTGTTCCCGAAATTCCCTAGAGCGCAACCCAGAAGGGGGCGTGTCCACGAGAGCTACATGGGCAGATCTGAGGCGTTTCTAAACATTTGAACACAATGTTACAGAATACCGAGGTTTGCGTGCCCGAACTGGGCACTGGGAATTATACCTGGTTTAAGCAGGTGTAAATCCTGGCAATTAGTGCTGTTCTATAATGGGCATTCATCTTTGAGTGATGATTTTTTTTTGGTGCCATTTACTGAATCTGGCCTTGAGTTTTTTTTTGCTCCTCTGATCAGATGACACTTGTGGTATAGACACCAATCAGTATTATTATTAACAACATTTGTATTGCACTACTGTTTGTTGAAGTTTACAAGCTAATAAGACAGATGTGAAAACCAAAATACTAGTGAGAGTCCCTCTGGGAAGATCTAATGAGGCACTACAGAGTGAATATATTTTTAGAACCCAAGAGCCGGTCTCAATGGACATCCTTACAAGGGGCTGGATGGCCCGTGTTGGTTACTCACTGAGACTCTGGCCAGAGGATTCATGGGAAGGGTTGAGGGTAGGGGAGCCATGAGGAGAAGTTAGCGGAGGGTGGGGGAGGCAGTAGTTCAAGATCAGTTCCCACCATAGAGATAGAAGGGGACTACCGGTAGTTAAAAGAGAGGGAACTGGATATTTAAGTCACCGCCTCTGAATCAGAGGGCTCTTCCTGTCCTTCGGAAGCAGTTTTTTCATGCCCACCCAACCCTATTGGGATGGAAACTGTGGCGTAGTAAGGAGAAACCTGCCAGCTACAGATTCCTTCACCGAGGGTCTGTGTCTCTCCTGCCACCAGAGCTGTCCTAGGTCCACTACTAGGATCCTCTGCAGCACCAAAAACATCGAGATCTGGGAACAAAACCCCCCAAATAATTAAAACAATCTGAGAAGATCAGAAAACAATCTTCTAAACCCACTTGCAGAAGGGAAAAACTAAAGGGCTACAGCACAGTCCACTGAGGAAAGAGCTAGAGCCCCACAAAAGGTTGATGCCTTCTGCAAACAAACTTGCGGTTTGAGGGCGACTACCCACTTCTCTAGAATGATGTGCCTCTTGCAGTAGAACAGATGTTCTGAGTCAGTGTATCCAGTGGCGTACCTAGTCAATCATTTTTTAAAAACCCTCTACTCTATATAAAAAGTTATTTTTAGTAATAATTCATAACATAACTTTATTCTTCTAAATTGGCATAGTCAGATGACTTCTAGGCAGTTCACACTGAAGAGAGCTGGACAATCGGCGAATTACAAAATGCAAATAGTGAAAGTACAACAGATTACTCAAGAAATAGACAGGATGAAAATATAAATTTAGTGTGACTTCTGATTAGGAGATAAATCTGTTGAACAATACAGTTTTAATTTCTTTCCGAAAGGCACCGTAAGTCAGCCTAGTTCCATTGATGTAGTTACCTAGCCAAGACTGCTGTTTGCTTGCTTGAAAGTCACACAACAAGGGTGCACCTAAGATTATTCAGATTATTCAGAATACAGCCATTAGACTTATCACAAAAGCTAAAAAATTTGACCATATAACTCCCCTTCTTAAGGAAGCTCACTGGCTTCCAGTAGCTCACAGAATAACTTACAAACTTTGTCTGCTCACATTTAAATCTCTTCTGTTTAAAACTCCGGCCTTCATTCATAAACTATTAATTCCTTATTCCTCCAATAGAACCCTAAGATCAGACCAACAGCACTTATTAATGATTCCATCGTTAAAAATAATAAATACGCGCCGTCAGTATATTTTCTCAGTAACAGCTCCCCAAACTTGGAATTCTCTTCCCATCTATTTACGTGAAGAACTTAATCTAGACAAATTTAAAATCAAACTGAAAACTTTTTTATTTAACGATGCATTTGTTATCTGATTTATAGTTATCTTCTCAATATCATCCAACTACATTTGTTTCTATTTCTCTTTTCTTCACATATTCAACTATTTTTATCCCATCCTTTCTGTGTTTTCCTTATTTGGTTCCCCACTTTACTCAATTACATTGTAACTTCTTCCCCTACCTTCCTTTTGTTTCCAGTTTGTTCAGTTATCGTCTAGTCTTGTGAGTTTTTAAATATTTTAAAATTATTTTATTTTGTAACTTTATTAATGTGTAAATCGCCTTGAATATTGAAAAG
Organism: Geotrypetes seraphini; assembly: GCF_902459505.1. Taxonomy (NCBI): domain Eukaryota; kingdom Metazoa; phylum Chordata; class Amphibia; order Gymnophiona; family Dermophiidae; genus Geotrypetes; species Geotrypetes seraphini. The sequence continues at coordinate 21,484,999 of NC_047098.1, forward strand.
GCGATTAAACAAATAAATAATAAACTTGAAACTTGAAACTTGAAAAGGCAGCATCTTAGACATGCAGTGAGTACTAGAACAGCAATACACCCATTGTAAAACTATATAAATCAGATTAATTCAGATTGATCCTGCACAGTCCATGCTAACAGAAAACCTTGTCCTTTTCATATACACAGAACACAGGTACATTCCTGCCCAGTAAGATATAAGTAATCACAAACTATAACCAGAACTATGTAGACAAAAGTTAAACTGGAATGCCAAGAAGCCAGACTCCGCATACAATGCAACATCACAGACACAGTGACATATGTCCCCCCCTAATACTGTGCAAAATATAAAGATAGCAGATGTAAATTTGAAAAAACTGACAAACACCACTCACCACTTTACAAATTAACAAATAGAAATAAAACAAAAACCGGAAAATAAGAAAATACCATTTTATTGGGCTAATCCATTTTTAATTAGCTTTCAGAGGCTAAAACCTCCTGCTTCAGGTCAGTACAGTATACTGCTGTTACAATATCCTGTCCTGATTTAAGGAAGGGGGTTTTGGTCTCAAAAAGTTAGCAAAAAAATATATTAAAAGTAATCCAATAAAGAGATTATTTTATTTCCATTTTCTATTTATAAACATTTATCAATACAGCTACAACAAAAAATCTTTTGTCTATCTATTGTCCTTTCTGCTTTAATCATCCTCTCTTCACGCTCTTCTTTCCATCCAGCCTCTGTTATCTCTCTCCCTTCCATGCAGCATCTGCTGTCTCTCTCTCTCTCTGCCCCTTCCAACTACTGTCTGCCCTTTCTTTCTCTGCCCCTTGTATCCACTGTCCTTCTCTCTCTGCCTCTTCTATCCACTGTCTGCCCCTTCCCTTCCATATGGCATCTTCCTTCTTTCTATGTCCCTTCTATAAACTATTTATCCTGTGCCTCTTCTTTCCTTTGTACACGATTCATTTCAACTTCTCTATTTTTCTCTCTCCATCTCCGCCTCCTCCCCCATGCTCTGGCATCTTTCTCCCCCTCCCCCTCCATGCTCTGACATCTCCTCTCCTTCCTTTTCCTTCCTCCCTCCTTTCCCCCGGTCTGGCATCTGTCTCCTTCCCTTCCTTCCCACCTTACCCTGGCATCTCTCTCCTCTCATCTCCTTCCATCTCTCCCTCCCCATCCAAGCTCTGCCATCACCTCTCCTAACTTTCCCTCCCTCCCTTCTTTTCCCTTGGTTTGGCTTCTCTGTCTCCTTCCCTTCCCTCCCCCCATGCCTTGGCATCTCTTCCTTCTCCTCCATGAAGGAAGATGCCATATGGAAGGGGAGTGGCGGACAGTGGATGGAAGAGGCAGAGAGAGAGGTCAGAGAGTGGATGGAAGGGGCAGAGAGAGAGGGCAGACAGTGAGTGGAAAGGGCAGAGAGAGGGCAGACAGTGGATGGAAGGGGCAGAGAGAGAGCAGATGCTGCATGGAAAGGAGAGAGATGAGAGAAGCTTTGCAGAAAGAAGAGAGTGATGAGAGGATTATCTGGCTTCTCCTTTCCTTCCTTCCCCTCCCTCCCTTCCCCATGGTCTGGCATCGCTCTTCCTTTCTTCATCTTCCTCTCCCTTCCCTGGTCTTCCTTCTCTCTCTCTCCCTCCCTCTCTGGGAACTTCTTCCCTGCAGTGGCAGCCTTCACAATTCGCTGCTCTTGCCAGCTTCGGGTCTTCCTCTCTGCTGGTCCTGCCTACTTCCTGTTTCTATGAAGGCAGATCCTGGTAGAGAGGAAGGCCCGAGCAGCGCAGCAAGTTGTGAAGGCTGCCATTTCAGGGAAGAAGTTCCCAGAGATCATAAGGCGGACTGTCCCCCCCCCCTCCTTTCTTGGTATGCCACTGAATGTATCATGCTCCCTCTCTGCTCTGGTCATACTGAAACTCAGCTTAAAGATTCACCTTTTTCAAACTGCTTTTCTATCTTGACCACTTCTGTATTATAAATTTTCTTAGGACCTTTTGTTTGCATTGTACATTTGTCTTGATTAGACTGTAAGCACTGTACAAGCGTCACTACAGCACTCAGTAGTAGTGCTTTAGAAACACTAGACATCCTGAGTGGTACAATCATGCTGCATCTCTGGCCCTATTTAATCTAGACTAAACCCACCTTTTTGAGGCTCTTTTAACTCTTAACCCTTTCTTCACTAATTCTATACCCGTGTTCTAATTCCCACAAAAGATGTAATTCCCAAATCCCTTATTTGTCCTGTTTGTCTATCTTGGTAGATTGCAAACACTGTTGAGCAGGGACTGTCTCCAGTGTGTTTGTGTACAGTGCTGCAAGTATCTAGTAGCAGTAGTAATAGTAAGCAAAATAATCCTCCTCACCTGACAAGCCCTTTCCAGCCACTGATGTAATAATCCATAAGCACATCCTGATTCTCTTTCTCCAGGCAGGCCTTGAAGCTGGACAGGACTTCTGTCAGAGAGAACTTTTCTTCTACAGCCGTCATACTGAACTGCAACCCAAGAACAAAACCTCTTGTTAAGTGTAAATTCAGAAGAAAATATCTTACAGCTGTGGCTCACTAGACAGGAGTGTGGATGCTGGTGAGTCACTGCTTTTGGAGGACTATGAGAAAAAGCACTTCCTCTGCATCATCATCATTTTTCACATTGACAACGCAGAGGGAAGTGCTCAACAAATAGACAGCTTGGTTGATTTCTATGCCCTGAAGAAATGGTGATAGTTACCACGAAATGATTGTCGCAACAAAAATTGAAACTGACTAGCATGTAGATTTTGTTTAATCCTTGCTATTTAAATATAAAATATTGGCAAAAGTTTTTTTAGCCAGAGATGTGGGGTTGGTAGAGGGTGGTTTCACCTCACCAAAATCTGAGGCTTTTTCTTTCGCCTTTATTTAATTTAAAGAGAACAGAGAGAGAAAAAAAAGAGGAGCCTGATTAGCGGTTTTTGATTTTTCATTAAATAGGGAGGGAGAGAATTTGGTAAGTTTTGATAATTGCCCCCATTCCTCTCAACTGGAGTTTTTGTCTAGTTAAAAATTCCTGTGTCATCCTTATACTTAGTGGTTCACTCCACTCTTTCTACATTACTCATAGAATCCTCTGGGGCTGCATCATGTAATTAGCCAGTCTGTCCACATATTGTGTCACACCTGTAAGAGGCATGAAGTTCAACAAGAATGGGCAATGACAGTCAGCACCTGAACATAAATAAGATTCATGGCTGTAGGTTTTACTTTAATAAAGCAAATAAATTAGATGGTATGTAAGCAAACTTTATGTTTACATCATTTTTAGTGAGCAAACTGCAGACCATCAAGGAGTCAGACACAAATCTCAAACAAATTAGACTATGGCATTACATATGCTCAAAAAATTTCAATACAGTTCAAACTCTGGATCCTCTCTCCCATCCCACCCACTCCCAAAGGTGGGGGAAGGAGGAGACAAAGTAGCCAGAACAAGAAAAATAAAAAGTAAGCAAACTTTATATGTTGTTCTAGTGAAAGTTACAGTGTGTTCTCTTCAAACCTCTAAGAAAATTCAAGTTACGATGTTTTGACTATAATTTATATATAAATTATATGATTTCAAGAGTGAGCCCTGAGCCACTTTCAGGAATATCTCAGGGGCCAAATGAAACCAAGGTGTGAGAAAGTACAGCGTTATTTAGCAGTACATAGAAATGAACAAGCAGCTGCTTAATTTTTGCTGCGGAAAACATTTCCCTCACTTTTGCTTCTGACAGCAACCGCCTGATGGAGAGAAAATCCTGGCAGCTGAAGTACAAAGTGTTACAGTGGTACAAAGCAGCACTGTCTAGTCTTCAATCACTAAAAGAGACACAGGCTTAAGACACCCTCAGCTCATAAGGCAGGCAAAACAACTATGGTCACAAATGATTTATAGGGTTACCAGACATCCAGATGCTCTATTTTTATAGTGTCTGGACATCTTTCTAAAATGTGGAGTTTGTCCAGGTTTTCCTCTCCCCTGTTTCCCACCTACCTCAGTTTTCTGGCTACTTCTTGCGTGTGTGATGTATTTTTGGGGAGGCATTCACTATTCAATTAATGATGTTCTGTCAGTCGCGCTGTGAAAATCAAGCCTCATTCTGGAGCTGCAACAGCTCATAGTAACTCAAGCCTCGTTTTGGGGCTCCAATAGTTTCTCTCATTGCAATCCAAGCCTCATTTTGGAGCTCCAATACCTTCTCTTAGGGTCTGACAAGTCTCACTCTGACCCTCACTTATTTTTTTTTGTGGTAGGTTGCAAATTGCTTCTTCCAGACAACATGACTTTTGCTAGTATGGTTTGGAAGCAAGAGAGCAAGGTACCAACAATTTTGCTAACTACTGTACTTTGATCTAAGCCCTACATCCCCAGTATCTATTTTAATGTTCTCTTCCCCACTTTATTCTCCTTTTCCTGCATCCATTGCCTCTGCCTTTCTTCCTCTATTCCTCCAGCCTATGCTTCTTTCTGTACTCCAAAATCAATAAATCTATGGTTACCAGAAGTCTGGAAAATCCAGGACATGTCCTCTTTTTAGAGGAATGCCCAGGTGCCTGGGGGGAGGGGGATTTCCATCCCCTCCCCTATGTTGATTTTTCAGCCCTCTCTCCTCTATGCTGTTGACTTCCCCTCATGACATCTCTCTCCAGCTCTCGACTCCCCTACCTATCTACTCCCTGGCTGCTGTAATTGAATCTTTGGGCAGCTAGAAGTGACAGTGAGGTGAGCCTGCTGCGGCCGGCCTACCCCAGAAGTTGACTCTCTGCAGCGACTTCCTGTTCCCACTTAAGTGAGACCTGTAGAGAGGTGGCTTCCGCAGGCCGGCAACAGCAGGCTCAACTTGTTGCTGTTGCCTGAAAATTAAATTATGGCGGCTGGGGAGGAGGTTGGTGGGGGAGTCGGGAGAGCCAGCTAAACTCAGACGGACTCCTCCATTTGAAAAAAAAAGTCTGTATACCTGGACAGTCTTCAAAAAAGAGGACATGTCCTGGTTTTCCTGGATGTATGGTAACCCTATGTGGAAACTAACAGGTTTCAGAATCCAGTGTAACAAATGCATCAGTTTTCAGATACAAATGCATTTCACATGGGTTCTCCCTTCACTATCCACAGGCACTTTCATTATTATTTTATGATTTTAAAAACCCTTGATATTAAAAATACAGTGTAAATATACCACCAATCTCAGGATCAGCTTGTATTATTGAAAATAAATGTAGTGGGCTTAACATCCAGAAGTGCTCTGTTCCAAATCTCACTTCTGCTCCTTATGATGTTGAGCAAATCACTTACAGTAACTCTCCATTGCCCAGAGTCACTGGGAGCTGCAGTAAAGGGGTGGATTTTAACTGAAATACAGTGCTAAAAAAATTAAAGAATAAAAAAATACAAAACACAAATTTTGAAAAATTACAAATTAAAGAATCTAAAACAGAATAGCTATAAATAGCATTACAGTTTCCACAGCCTACACTACTACTATTTATAATTTTTATAGTGCTGAAATGCATCATTTAACATGCAATAGAGACTGTCCCTGCTCAGAAGAGCTTACAATCTAAAGCCCCCCCCCCCTTTATCAAGCCGCGTTAGGGTTGTTTTTTTTTAAATCACCAGCCACTACAGAACCATGGTGAGAACTCATCTGGAGTACTGTGTGCAATTCTGGAGGCCACATTACCGTAAAGATGTACTTCGAGCTGAGTCGGTCCAGCGAATGGCCACTAGGATGGTCTCCGGACTCAGGAGTCTCTCATACGAGGAAAGACTGGGCAAGTTGCAGCTCTACTCTCTAGAGGAGTGCAGGGAGAGGGGTGACATGATTGAGACATTTAAGTACGTTACAGGTCGTGTCGAGGTGGAAAACGACATATTCTTTCCTAAGGGACCTTCAGTCACAAGGGGGCACCCGCTCAAACTCAGAGGAGGGAGATTTGGTGGTGACACCAGGAAGTATTTCTTTACAAAAAGGGTGGTGGATCACTGGAACAAACTACCGATGCAGGTGATCAAGGCCACTAGCGTACTCGACTTTAAGAATAAATGGGACATCCACGTGGGATCTCTACGTGGGTCGAGCAGCACTCTGACTTAATGGGGTGGGACAGTAGAGTGGGCAGACTTGATGGCCTATAGCCCTTTTCTGCCGTCATCTTTCTATGTTTCTATATATGGTAAAATCTCTGATGCTCATAGAATTCTTATGAGTACTGGAGCTTTTACCGCAGCAGACAGCAACAAAAAACCCTAACACAGCTTGACAAAAGGGGGCCTAATTTAGACAGACATATAGGAGTTAGGGAGCTTCTTGCAGAAAGAAGCAAGCAAGCCTAGATTTAAGAGATGATGACAACCTGGGCTCCTTCCAACTATTCCGTAGACACCTGAAAACTTGGCTATTTTCAAAAATGTTAATTTCCGCTTCCCCCTACCACCAAATCCCACTGTACTTCCCTTTTACCTTTTGTAAACCGTGTCGAGCTCTATATTTATAGAGAGGATGCGGTATATAAGCTTAAAGTTTAGTTTAGACGAAGGTTGTCAGCACATATTTTGTCAAATTTTGGATGTCAATAATGTGAGTATAAGAGCACTTTAAATTTGTGTGGCATATAAACAAGGACCTTGTGAAAAATAGCTCCAGTCAACTACCCTCAATGGGATCTGTTTATAAGAAAGTTCATTACTTTATGCGAGGATTCCTTTTATTTACATATTTTTTTCAACTGAATATTGGTTGGTAATTATATTGGTCTGTGTGATTATTCAGTTTTTGATTAATTGTCCAGTATTGGATGGATTTATTGATGTTGAAGTATAGTAACAGGAGGAAACAAATGTTGGGGAGATAGCGGAAGAAAGACAGGGGCAATAGACGCGGGAAAAGGACATGAATAAAGATACTGGGAATGTAGGATCCAGATCAGAGTTAGCAGAATTGTCCGTTTATTCTTGTACCTTGCTAAGCCGTGCTAACAACAGTCATCACATTGTCTATGCGGAGCAATTTCCAACCTACCACAAAGAAAGTGAGGGTCAGAGTGAGGCTTGGCAAACCCTGAGAAGAGCTATTGGAGCCTCAAAATGAGGCTTGGATTGCAATGAGACTATTGGAGCCCTAAAACGAGGCTTGGTTTACTATGCGAGAAGCTGTTTGCAGTTCCAGAATGAGGCTTGAATTTCACAGTGCTGGTTGAATAGTGAATGCCTCCCCTAAATTTCAAAACACACTGCCAGAAGTAGCCCAAAAAACAAACAAAAGAAAACCGAGGTAGGTGGTGAACAGGAGAGAGGAAAACAAAGACAAACTCCTCACATTTTAAAAAATGTCCGGACGTCCGAATACTCCTCTAAAAAGAGGACATGTCTGGGTAAATCCGGACGTCTGGTAACCTTGTGAATAAGTTGTGACCATAGTTGTTTTGCACGCCTGATGAGCTGTGATTCTGAACACCAGACACTGCTTATGTATATGATGGATTTGCATAAAGTGGAAAGCGTGCATCTCCCTTACATTTTCTTTTCTTGGCTTTCTTCATCTCCCTCCTCCCAATTGGGTGCAGCATTTCTCTCATTCTCCCACTTTGAGATCTGCCACTTCTCCCTCTCTCCTCCCTGCAGGCTGTGCAGCTTACAGTCTTCAGCCACAGACAGTATCAGTGAGCTAAACATGCTCAACATATCCTCACAGAGGATCCACCAAATCTGATTTTTACACTAGGCCCTGCAGCATGGGGAACCCTAGGTGCAAAACCAGAGCACCCCCCTTATGTTTGCACCCAGGGCTGACTGCCCTCACCACCCTGCCTTTGGTATGCCCCTGATGAGGCACCCCAGATACTTCACAGGCAAGGGATAGGAAGAAATCAGATACAGAAAGAGAGATACTGAAAAAGGGTTTGCAGAGATGGGATTTGGAGGGAAATATGAGATAAAAAGCTCAACAGCAAGAATTTTGTAGAATGGCTTACTTTTTCTGGCAATTTACTTTCTCTTATTTGGCAATTTATAGGTAAAAAAAACAACAACAAAAAACCACCCCTGTCTTAGTGGCGCATACTTGAGGAATATTAAAGAAGAAAAAATGGATTGCCAAATACTTTATGGAATCTGAATTCTTTCCGGGTATTCGTCAAGTCAGCAATGATTTAGCCAAGCATACAGCAGAGATCTAGATCCCTTTACAAGGAGATGCCTGAGATCAAAGTTACACCCTTAGGTGAGTTTTTATATTTTATTCTAAAGAATAAATAAATAAACACAAAATGTGTTACACTTCCTGTAATTCTGTATCTGAGATGTTCATTAAAGTTATTGTCCAAGTGCTGGCTAACCCTGATTTAAAAAAAGGCAGTAATCTGAGTGCTTCTATTGGCAACTAAAATAAAAGATTCTGGGTCCAATTATAGCCTCATTCACCTCATTTTTTAACTATTTTGGCTGTCATTTGACCTTCCTTTCACCTTTTTAATATCTGGGCTGGACTTGCAGGATGATATTTTTTAATAAAATCCATGTATGATATAAACTTTTAACTGTTACAGCTACTGTTAGTTTTTATGTCTTTTTTAAAATTTACCTCATTTTATCATACAGTAGTCTTCTTTTTGAAACTTAAATGCTAACAGTATATTTTCTGTTTGTAGTTTTTAAATCAAATTTGATCATATTATGATCACTGATGCTAAGTGGCTCTAATACCGTTAGTTCTTGCACCAAATCCTGTATTTCACTAAGGACTAATCTAGAATTGGTTCTCCTTCTTGACAGTTCTATAAATGAACCAGTGCTTTAAACTGCTTTTATATCAAACTTTAAACAGACTTCAAATGCTAAACTATATCTGAACTGCTTTGTTAAATAAGCAGTTATTTACAAAGTTGCTAAAATTACCTATTGAACCCTGTCTACTTTTTCCCAAATCTGAACATAATTTCCCAGCAGTAAATACTCACAACTGCTAATAGCACAGCTGCACTTTAACGCCACCTCAAAAGGGGATGGTAAGTACAGCCATACTACTGGTCAGGCAGCCGGTAATGCAACAACAGTCCTAACATAAAGGACCATTTCAGAGCAAAGGATGCAGGAGTCTTGACAAGTGGGTTGTGTCTCTCTAACTGTGAGTTTTGCAGAAAGCATCAATCACCTTTTTGGCTCTGCCTTCTTCCTCAGTGGGCTGTGCTGTAGCTCCTCAGTTTTTCCTTCTGCAAGCGAGTTGAGGTGTCTTTCTGCTCTGATTTTACTTTATTGTTTTGGGGTTTTTTAATCCAGATCTCGTGACTTTTTGGTGTTACAGAGGTTCCCAGTGTTGTGGGACAGCTCTGACTGCAACAAGACTCTCAGTGAAGAAGTCTGTAGCTAGCAAGTTCCGTCTTGTACAGGGCACCTGCCTAGCCATCCTGCACTGGCAGTTATGGACACTCGGGAACCGTTCCCTTCATAGCGAAGCTCGCTCCTGATTTTATCCATCGCTTGAGCATAGGCTGTGGGACTCATTGTCAATCCTGAGGACCGGAGTGGGTCCAGCTACATTTCCTTTCCCCCATCGATGAGTGTGTTGCTGAGGTCTTAGTCCACCTTTTTGGTCTGGCTGGCAGCCCAAAGAAACAAGCATGTGGACTTTTCCATGCTTGCCTGAGGCAGAAGTCCTCTATCCTTACTAGCTGCAGCTGAAGCAGTCTTAGCACCAGCAAGCACATGTGAGTACATGCTGTTGCAGCTTAAGGGAGACATTGGGGGGGGGGGTCTGAATTCTACTGTTTTAAGGGTTGCTGCAGCCAGATATAGGGTCCCCCCACCTCCAAAAACCCCTTCCCCAAATTTTTTGAGGGTTTTTTAAATGATTCTTTATTTATCATTTTAAACATGCATTAATAAAATTCACTCTTGAGACAGAAACACGGATGAAAATTAAATCAAGGAAATTTTCCATCAATGAATATAAGAAATAAAATATCTAATCCTCCTTAGACCACAAATTTAAAGTGGGGGACGTATAATAAAGTAAAAAAGGAGAAGACAAAGGAAATATGTTTAAAGGAAAAGGCAGTGAATGAGCAATTATTACATCATACTTTAGCTGACTTTACTCCCCCCGTGATCTTTTTCATATCTATGAAGGCCTTCAAATGTTGAGCTTCGAAAAATACATATAATCCAAGATATTTCACCACGCATTTGCAAGGATACACCAAAAGAAATGAGGTTCCCCAAGGATCTAACCTCCTCCTGCATATCTAGAAATAATTTTCTTTTATCCTTAGTTGTCTTTGTAACATCTGGATATATCCAGATCGTTTGTCCAAAAAATAATGACTGTGATTTTCGGAAAAAACACTTCATAACCAAATTTAAGTCATTTTCAAAAACAAAAGACACTAAAAGTGTAGATCTCTTTACAATCTCCGTCAATGAATCTTCAAGTATAGCTGACAAATCCTGAATTAAGTCTCAATTTCCTTTAATCTGGACATGATTCTCCATTTCGTGAGAGGAAGGAACTGGTGTCTCTTTTTTCAAGGAATAAGGTAGATAGTAAAACCTTATTTAAAGGAGGTATATTCATAGAAGAAACATCCAAAATTTCTACTAAATATTTTTAAGTAAATCTACCGGTGTCATCTCAGTCGTTCTAGGAAAATTAGGATTCTTAAATTTCGCCTTCAATTCTTTGATGTATAATATTATAAACTGAGAAGAGAGCTTAGAGATGTAAATGGGATGAAATTAAGTTTGGAGGGTAGAATGTCAACTATGCATGCTAGGATTGGAGCATCAATGATATCTGTGGCTGGCGTAGAATTGTGGAATGCCTTGTTTGGTATCTTGCGGTTCTGTATGGGGGAGGATGAATTTTAAGAAAATTCTGAAAACGCAATTATTTGCCAATGCCTTCCTATGCTAAGGTATATTCCAATTGATAATCTCCTTTTAGATTTTTTTGACAGCAATGTATGATTTAAAATTTGCTTGTATTTCTGAGTTGATTTAATTTGCGTTCCATCCGTGTTCATAACAGGGACAATTATGATGTTGTTTAGACATGTCTATGTTATATGTGGTAATCGCAGGAAAACAAGATTTTATGTATATGATATAGAAACAACAATAGCAAAACCTCCCCAACCCCAAGAAAAACAAACCGACAAGGGGGAGAGACAAGAGAACTCTGACCTCAACCTAAATTAACCTACAAAAGGTATAATGTGAGACAGGAGAACCCTCAGTAACACAGCCGCCCACTTGGGGAAAGGCTGTCACCGGCTAACACTCAGAAAGAGTGTAAACTGTGAAACATCCCCGGGTTCTTCCTGTTATGTTGTGAGAATAAATCAAGTGCACCCCCAAAAAGTGCTACGTGTGAAAAAAGATATAAATGAATCAAAAAAACACACAAATGTTATAGTCAAGAAAACTCTTGTCTCTACTCCTTGTCAGGGGGGCCAAACAAGGAAGGAAAGTGTCCAAATCTGTCCAAATCTGAACCAAGCCAATCAATATGATATAGAAACCGCATAGTTGTATGCGGTATATAAATTTTTAAATAAATTATTATCTTTCATTATGGCTGAGGTTGAATCCTTCAAGCCTCCAATATTTTTGTCTACTTGAACAAATTGGTTCAAAATTTCCTGTTTATTCAATTCCAGAGATTTAGATAAATTGTCCACCTTACTTACTCCTCTTTTCCCCATTCCCTTTCTCCTCTAATCCAGCACTACTGCAAAAGCTTTCATGGGTCAGACAAAGTGACAGCTTCCATTCCATTGGAACAGTGACTGCTAAAAGAATGATCAGTAAATAATGTATTTCATTTTTGTCCTGTCCTCCAGGAGCTGGTCAGGATGTCGGCCGCAGCTGCATCCTGGTTTCTATTGGTGGAAAAAATGTCATGTTGGATTGTGGTATGCACATGGGCTACAATGATGATGTAAGTTACTGCAACAGACCCCATTCCATTGTACTAGATTTTGCCACAAAGACCCCTTTCCCTCTGAAATCTATTTGAAATTGTGCTTAGATGGCTGTATCCCTGAAAGCAGAGCTTTAGATATTGAAATGACTTCTAAGGTGAAATGTTCCCTGCTTCCAAGTACTTGATTGTTACATCACCCTAATGAGCTATAGTCACGTTACACCTGACAGAAGTTTACAATTTACCTTTTTCTTTAGAGACGCTTCCCTGATTTTTCCTACATTACCCAGAATGGGAGACTGACAGAATTCTTGGATTGTGTCATCATCAGGTAAGGGAGAATCTCTCTGCAAAGAAATGATGAGCAGCAAAATCCCCTGAATGCTTGTTCCTTCTAATACTTTGGCCAGTCCAGCTGGGATACAAATATGTTTCACCCTGTGTTTCTTCAAGGCTTGAATCCCTATTACTTTCACATCAACTTTTTCGACCACATCATCCGATAATGATGATGTGGATATCGGATGATGTGGTCGAAAAAGTTGGTGTGAAAGTAATAGGGATTCAAGCCTTGAAGAAACACAGGGTGAAACATGTCGGTGAATATGTCTCTAGCCTAATGACCACAAAGCTAAGTTCCATTAATATATATATTATTAATAACCATAAAGTTTCAGATTTAAAGAATATAAACTTGATAAATAATAGATCCAGTGACAATTTGACACGTGAATCTCTAGGCAAATGAAAATCTTTTGAGCCTAGCATGGTGTCGCTGAAGATCTGGGTTTGAACTTCCTATGAAGAGGTCTTTAATGCTTGTATTCAAATTAGTTCTTTCATTTTTTTTTATTTTTTACAAGATTTACAAGAATTAACTCTTGTACAGAAAAAAAGGATAATAGTCTATAACAAATTAAAGCAAGGATACATACGTTTACTTAAGAAATGAAAAAGATCAATTATCCTTCTAAAGTCCACAAAAACAGAAGCAGGATCCAAGAATAAAATAAAGCAGACTATTCCTCTATCAGGTACTATTAAAGCAAACAAAGTTGACTAGAATGCTGGAAGAATGACCAAATTATAAACTGTGTTCTAGTTATTACTCCCCTCAAGACGTCTAGAAGATATAAAAGCTGTCAATTGTGCGGGTTCAAAAAACACATATTTAACAGAACCAAAATTAACTAAGCATTTACATGGGTACTTAAGAAAAAAAGTTCCACCAATCAAGTTCAAGTTTCAAGTTTTATTAATTTTGATATACCAACCATCAAATTAATATCTGGCTGGTTAACAATATGTTTAAAAGAAAGAGAAATTATACAAAACTAAAAAAAAAGAGGCATTGTGTATATACATATAACATCACAAGACGAACTAGATGGTGAGGATAAAAGGGAAGGGAGGGTGAAGTTACATATTTGAGAAGAAATTGGAGATAGTAGGGTAAGGATAAAACATAATGGAAGGGGGCGCTTTAAAGAAAGCGATTATTTTTGGTAATTAGAGAAGATGGCTCTAAGTGAATGAGAAGGCATCGCGAAATAAAAACGTTTTTAAATCTGTTTTAAATTTGTCGAGTCGTGATTCATCGCGGAGTTGCTGTGGCAGGGAATTCCAGAGGGTAGGGGCAGTTACTGCGAAATTTACTCTACGTGTATTGTAGAAGTCTTTGATAGTGGGGATAAATAGAAGTTTTTGATCAGTTGATCTTAGAGTGCGTGAAGAGCTGTAGGGAATGAGAAGTTTGTCAAGGAATAATGGCAAATGAAAGAGCTTTATTTTGAAAGATAGTAAGATAATTTTATAGGTGATGCGGTGAGAAATAGGGAGCCAATGTGCTTCTTGTTTTAGAAGTAAAAATTGCTTTCTACTTTTCTGGGTTTCACGAGAAACATCTGTAAATATTTGTATGCGGAGACGCAGGAAATCTTTCATTCTATTTTTGAAAAATAACTTCAAAATCCATATCTTATCTGACAGTAATGCTACTGACACCAATAAAGTAGAAGGTTGAACTAATTCACTGTCAGATTTCTCCAAAATGTCCGTAACATTTAATTTTTCTTCCTCTTGCTCTGGCTGTTGGAGTTTAGTTGGTAGGTAATATACTTGTGTACAGGGCGGTAGTAATTCTTCTGCTATCCCCAGTATTTCCAAGAAATATCTCTTTAATCAAATTAGTACTTTCATAACTGATATGTTCAAGTTTGGCCTCATTCTAAAGATTTAATTGTATTATCTAATAGCACTTAAATTAATCCATGTATTCAAGCACCATTAACCCTTTAGGTAGTGATGCTGAATCTATCAAAAATGGAATCGCCTTGCTGGCATTACCATTTAGCTTAGGCCTGCTGTTTGGCATGCCTAAACTAAGGGCCAAATTCTGTATATGGTGCCAAAAAAAATCGGTGCCGCCTACAATAGTGCGATTTCTTTTTTTAATTTTATTTTCAAACTTTATAATTAGAAATAAATGAAATACAAAATGAAGGTAATAAAGAAAACTAACACAAAATTATCTTAGTCCACATTATGGAGGTCATTGGCTTGGTAAAATGTCAATATCTAAAAGAAAATTTAACCTAGAGCAGAACAGGTTCAACAATTTGCTCCATGAACTCCTAATTTACTGCTTATTTTGATTCTATAAATTAAGGCATGCACCATATATAGAATCACGCTTAGCAGCTGTACTCATCACTAACATTTAAGCACACCCATGGAAGCCAAGAAAAACCAGCCCTAAATACTTGTGCCGAAGATGTGTGGGAATTGGTCCTACTTCTATAACGGTATGCTTAACTTTTAGGAATGGCTGAGATCCACCTATTCTCTTTCCCTGGCCAGGTCCCCTTGTGAGATTCACACGCTAGTAGTGATGTGCAGCACTTTATAGAATGTGCAGACCAAGTTGTGCACATAACTTCTAATTAGTGCCAACATGTGTCATTTATGAGGTGTTAACTACCAATTATTGACACTGGTTGGTCTTGATAAACAACTAAGATGCAGCCACAAATCAGCTGTTTGCACTGACTTGTGTGCACAACCTATGGCACTATATATAGAAATCGGTGTAGCCTGACTTTAGTTACAGGAAGAGGTGGTCGGAGCATACCACGAGTGATTTTGCTCCCGCCAGCACCCCAGCTGATCGGCCTCGGCGTCCCAGCTGCTCTCTCCTGCCTCGGCGCCCTGGCTGCTCTCTCCTGCCCTGGCGTCCCAGCTGCTCTCTCCTGCCTCGGCGCCTCGGCTGTCCTCTCCTGCCTCGGCACCCCAGGTGCTCTCTCCTGCCTCAACAACCCAGCTGCTCTCTCCTGCCTCGGCGCCCCGGCTGCTCTCTCCTGCCTCAACAACCCAGCTGCTCTCTCCTGCCTTGGCGCCCCAGCTGCTCTCTCCTGCCTCGGCGCCCCGGCTGCTCTCTCCTGCCTTGGTGCCCCAGCTGTCTTCTCCTGCCTCGGCACCCCAGCTGCTCTCTCCTGCCTCAACAACCCAGCTGCCCTCTCCTGCCTCGGTGCCCCAGCTGCCCTCTCCTGCCTATAAAAACCATATTCACAGTTTTTCAAAATTCGCAAATTCCGGGGGAGTACTGTAAATGTATAAGTTATCCGGATAATGGTTGAGTATTGCCACTATCTGGATATTTTTAAAGGCACTTTCATTCCTCCCCAAAACTAGCTCCATTTTTATAAAAATATTGTTGGGCTGTTTGACAAATTTTTTATCCTAATCTGTCTGTATAAAATTTGAAAATATTTGGATAGTAAAGTCATACATTTACTGGCATAGAAACATAGAAGATTTCGGCAGATAAGGGCCATAGCCCATCAGGTCTGATCCAAGTGACTGTATAAATTCTTTGGGCTATCAGCCTGATTATGACATTGGACTGCCATCAAACACTCTAATATAGAATTATTGCACAGGAAGAGAAAAAAAAATATGACTGTCTGATCTGAAATGTCAGAAGCATTTCTTTATTAAGTAACATGTTTGCCATGACTTTTCTATAAGCTTTTGTCATGCACATTCTACATCGGGACCCACTTAAGGACTTAAGGACATCGGGTTTTTAAAAAAAATTGCTTCCTTTTTAGTTTGTAAGTGAAAGTTTATTCTGTAAAGACCATTGCTTTTAAATATCCTTGCTAAATGGGAATCTGTCACTAGCCAGCGCAGTCCTGTTGTTCAATGACATAAGAACATAAGACTTGCCACTGCTAGGTCAGACCAGTGGTCCATCGTGCCCAGCAGTCCACTCACGTGACAGCCCTTAGGTCAAAGACCAGTGTCCTACTTGAATATAGCCTTACCTGCGTACGTTCTGGTTCAGCAGGAACTTATCTAACCCTTTCTTAAATCCCTGGAGGGTGTTTTACCCTATAACAGCCTCTGGAAGAGCATTCCAGATTTTTACCACTCTGGGTGAAGAAGAACTTCCTTACATTTGTATGGAATCTATCCCCTTTTAACTTTAGAGAGTGCTCTCTCGTTCTCTTCACCTTGGAGAGGGTGAACAATCTCTCTTTCTCTTCTTTTTATACTAGGTCAGTTCCCTGTTGTTATGTTGCAAGTCTTATGTTGTCATGCTTATGGCATTGCTCTGATAGTGAAGTGAGATGCATTTGATTAAATGCCTTTGAAAACCGATGTAGTACACCTTGACACACATCTCTTGTTTTCCGTAGCCATTTCCATTTGGACCACTGTGGCGCCTTGCCCTACTTCAGCGAGATGGTTGGCTATGATGGACCAATCTACATGACACACCCCACAAAGGCCATCTGTCCTATCTTGCTGGAGGATTACCGCAAAATCACCGTAGACAAAAAGGGAGAGACCAACTTTTTCACTTCGCAAATGATTAAGGATTGTATGAAGAAAGTTGTGGCTGTAAATCTCCATCAGACAGTGCAGGTAAAGGGGTCGCTGCCTTCCAACTCCATCCCTTGACAGTTCATATTAGAGGGTGTCTGAATCTCTCTCTCCATGCCTTGATAGCACAACAGAGGGGATGGCTGCGCCCCCCCAACTCCAAGCCTTGGCAGCGCAGCAGAGAGGGTGGCTGCATTTCCTCCATTATAAACACAAACCCAGAAGAAGGTCCAGTGTTCCACAGACAAAATCGGGATGCGAAAACACAGAGGAACACAAGTTTCTGGATGTCCAGGAGAAAAGCAAGATAAGAGCAACCTCTGGATGAATTAGGTACAGATGGTACTTGCTCGCAAAAGTCCGAGCCTCACTTTTGTGAGCATGTACCATCAGTGACGCAATCTGTACCCAATTCATCCAGAGGTTGCTTTTATCTTGCTTTTAAACTGATTTGTTTTGAATAAATCATTTCTCCTGGACATCCAGAAACTTGGGTTCCTCCATTATAAACAATAATAAGAGACTTTATTCAAAGTTTTATCATCTTAACATATTACTAATACAGAGCCAACAGAACTACAAAGACAAAGATTTGTCCCACTCTCAAACACTTAATCCTGTGGTGCTGGGACATGTGCAGTTCATGCAGAAAATGCAGGCTATTGAAGCCCAGAAGAAATGCTTGATCCGTGGTGTGGGAGCTGGGTTTTGAGTTCCTCCTGCTTCCTGAGCATTGGACCGATGATAATCTGTGTTGGTGTCGCCGTTTTGTTTTTCAGGTGGATGATGAGTTGGAAATTAAAGCGTACTATGCGGGTCACGTGCTGGGAGCTGCCATGTTCCTAATCCGAGTCGGGCCAGAATCTGTGCTTTATACTGTGCGTATCTTACAAAGGTTACCTCTTTCTATGTAGAAACATGATGACAGATAAAGGTCAAATGGCCCATCTAGTCTGCCCATCGCAGCAACCTTTAACTCTTCCTCTCTCTAAGAGATCCCACATGCCTATCCCAGGCCTTCTTGAATTCAGACACAGTCTCTGTTTCCACCACCTCTTCCAGGAGACTGTTCCACGCATCTACCACCCTTTCCGTAAAAAAGTATTTCCTCAGATTACTCCAGAGCCTATCACCTCTTAACTTCATCCTATTCCCTCTCATTGCAGTTTCCTTTCAAATGAGTGACTCAACTCATGCGCATTTACATTATGTAGGTATTTAAACGTCTTCATCATATCTCCTCTCTCCCGCCTTTCCTCCAAAGTATACAGATTGAGATTTTTTTTTTTTTTTTTTTGCAAAACAGTTTATTAAACTGATAATAGCCAAACAAACATAGCAGGTGAGACAACATTTTCAATCTACAGTATTCAGGAACAGAAGCAACAACAACAAACCACTCAAACGGGCGGAGACCGTTAGAGTCCGGGTTGGGTTCTTATACCCAGACTCGGCCCAGCCCCACTCAACAAGAGAAGCCTCCCCCACACCACCCCCACCCCTGTCCTCCTCCCTTTAACCCTCTGGCAACGAGATCTTTAAGTCTGTCCCCATACGCTTTATCACGAAGACCACACACCATTTTAGTAGCTTTCCTCTGGTAAAGGTAAAAGTTTGGTCTGTGTCAATAGTGAGGACTTCCCAGCCCATTCACTCCCTGCCAAAACACTGCAGACCAGTCTGGCTTGACTCCTGCTTCTGTTCTCTGATTGTCCCAGCCACCTCCTCTAGGGAGTGCCATTACACGCCCTTTTGTTAAATAATGAATGAAGGAAACTGTAAGTAAATGCTGTAATGGAGACTTGGTAGGTCAATTTCTGTCCCTGTCAGTATTCAAATCCAGGCTCAAAGCCTACTTCTTTTGAAGCTGTTTTCAATTCCTAACTCCAACCCACCCATATCTGTCTTATCATTCCCTCTCTAATTCCCCTCCTAAACACTGTGTATAGATGCACATTTTGACCATTTTGTCTATCATAACTAGATTGTAAGCTCTTTCGAGCAGGGACTGTCTCTTCCATGTTTTGGTGTACAGCGCTGCATATGCCTGGTAGCGCTATAGCAGGGGTAGACAATTCCGGTCCTCAAGATTCACAGGCAGGTCAGGTTTTCAGGATATACACAATAAATATGCACAAGATAGATTTGCATCTCAAGGAGGCAGTGCATGCAAATTCATCTCATGCATATTCATTCTGGATATCCTGAAAACCTGACCTGCCTGTGTGGCTCTCGAGGAGCGGAATTGCCTACCCCTGCGCTATAGAAATGATGATTAGTAGTATTAGAGACGGGATGCTGGGCTTGATGAACCATTGCTCTAGCATTTCTTAGATTCTTATGGAAATCATGATTTTTCATGCTTTCTGTGTTTTTAATTTTCCTTGCTTTGGAAGCAGTCGGACATGTGACATTCCAGCTTTCCCAAGCCCTGACTATGACCTATGCAGAATTATTTGGAAGAAAGGGGCTGCTGTGCTTAGAATCTTATACATTCTGACTGTCTAACAACAAATGCATTTTCTTTTCACCAGGGTGACTATAACATGACCCCGGACAGACATCTAGGGTGAGTGAATGAGAACACCACTGTAGACTATACGAAGTAAATCTTAGGATTATTGAAGAGAATCCAACTGCCTGTTTGTTTGTTTTTTATAAATCGGTCAGCATTTGTTTTTATCTTCATTAATCAGTGATGCCCCTATAATAAGAGTAATAAAGCTTTGGTGGCTTTTTGATCCAGAGAGGATCATTACTCAATAATAGCCGAATAAACTTTGGCATATGGAAATGAAGCAATTTGTGTAAGTTTACACTCACAGAGGGGTAAAGCTAAGATTTAGATTAAAGACATAGAGGGCCAAGAGAGAGGGGGAGAGAAAGAGAAGATTTGGTTGTTAAATAGGCTTGTTTTTGTTTGTTGGTTTGGTTTGTGGCACTGGATAATTTGAACTTGGATCTGCAGCTTATTAATACAAATTCAGATTAAAAATACCCAATCAATCAAAGCCGAGGGGGGTCCCAAACATTATAACCTACTATAGGGTGGTGCAACTGCAGACCTTTGAATGGGGGAGTGAAGGAAAAGTTAAGCAATGTGTTAACTCTAAACATTCTCAGGGGAGGGAGATCCCTCTGCAGTGGTAGCTGGGAACCCAGTGGAGGAGGAACTTGATGGTTAGAGCAATACAACACAATCTTTATTTGTATACCGCCAATACCTCCATGAAGTTCACAGCGGTTTACATGAGGAGGATGAATTTAAAAGAAGGTTTTAATAATGATACCGTTAGTTAATGTTTTATTATGTTTGTCTTGTTGAAATATGTTTAGCATTTTTAAATATGTATGCATGTAATTTTGTAAACCGCATAGTTTTTATGCGGTATATAAATTTTTAAATAAATAAATATAAGTATTACAATATTTAGGAATCATTTGTAACAAATTCTTGAAAAAGATAGGTCTTTAGGCCTTTTTTTGGAACAGGTGCATTAGATAGAGCGGGAGACCGGGACAGTTAGGGGAAAATGCTTGAGTGCCTGAATAATTTGTAATCCGCATCCAAACTAAAACATTTTTCTAATATACCCAGGGCAATTTGGGGAAGGGGGGAAATTAAGAGACCTGCCCAGGGTCACAAGAAGCAGCGTGGGTTTGAACCCACAACCTCGGGGTGCTGAGGCTGTAGTTTTAACCACTGCGCCACACTCTCCCCTATGATTATGCGCTGAGCTGGTATTGGGCATTAATGTAAGAGGGGTGTGTCCAGGGGAGGGAGCATCAGCAGGGCATAAGCAGGACTGGCATTTATGCAGGCAACGTATAGCATCCCGTAAGTTGTTCACATAAATATCGCATTAAGGAGCTGACATTTACGCAAGCCACAAATCTGTAGGAAATGTGTATGCTCACTTTGTGGTACGCTAATGCTGGTTTACACTAGTATTCTGTAAGGATGTTTAAGCACCCAGGTGTCCTTGCAGAATACGCTCACTACTCAGTTAATTAGGATGAAAAATGGAAGGGACTTTGTTATAGAAATACCTCTAGGGTATATAAGGTCTTGTGGAACATCTGCAGTATGAGCAAGATCACAGCCCTAAGGCATAAGAGGGTTAGGCCATCTTAGCAAGATTTGGAGGGCCTTTGAGCGGTGATGAAGAGCTGGGGGAGGGGATATGGGATAAATTCTTGGGAATTTTCCTTCTGATTGAATGTTTGTGCTGGAACTGGATGAAGGTCTGATGATTCATAATTGATATTTGTATGCTGGTTCCAATAAATAAAGAAAATATAAATTTTTTAAAAACTCCAGAGGCGCAAGGAGATACAATGACTTGCTTGTGGCCAGACACATGTGAGAACATCTGCAATCTTCTAGTGACACGACGGCCTTTACAAAGCTGTGAAACCGCTCCCTGTACTATGGACTGAATAAACTGTATCACTTCTTTATTACTGGCGCAGTTATTGTTACTTCTGCTTTTATACAGGGCTGCATGGGTTGATAAGTGTCGTCCAGATCTGCTGATCAGTGAGTCCACATACGCCACTACAATCCGAGATTCTAAGCGCTGCAGGGAGCGAGACTTCTTGAGGAAAGTCCATGAAACTGTGGAGAGGGGCGGAAAGGTGTGATACATACTACTGAGCAGGTCACATTGGTTACGGGATACAGGGCTAAAAGTCCTTTATGCAGAATGAAAGAGAAATAATCTGTAGGAAGACTGCCACCTCCTCCTACCCAGTTAATAAGTGATGAATATCATCCCGATAGTAGTTTATATTTGAATGCATGGATGACCTGTGTATTTTTGTTAGACTGAATTCTATGTATTATGCTTAAAGAATTGGTACTAAAAAATCTTCCTAAGCGCTATTCTATAAATGGTGTCTAAGGTTAGGTGAAGTTTATTGAATAATGTAACTTTATGTGCATACATTTGAATTAAAACCAGTTAATAATTTATTCGCATATACCGCCAGACCACGAATGGTTCTAGGCGGTTCACAGCAGATAAGGCTGAATATCCAGAGAATATACAGTTAAAAAGATACATCAGTTTCTAGAATGTACACAATACATGTTGTATTTAAAAAGCATTAGGAAGCTTGGGTTACAAATTTGTCAAATAGTTGTGTCTTTAATAGTTTTCTAAAGAAATAATAGGATGAGACTCCTGGCATGATTTTGCCAAACCAGGCATTCATTTGGGCTGCCTGTTCTCTCGAGAAATCTCTTCAAACGACACAATTTGACAGTAGGATATGTGAATAACTGGACTCTACGTGTGGGCTTATTGGAGTGATTTAAAGAGAAATGGGAAACGAGGTAACCTGGGGACATACCGAAGATTGATTTGAAGCAAATCCATGCGAATTTGAATAGAACTCTAGCCTCAATCGGTAGCCAGTAACAAGCTCCCATTTGGTAATAAGGAGTAACATGCTCCCATTTTTTTCAGACTGAAAATCAGTCGGACAGCAGTGTTTTGAACCGCTCTTAGTTTTTTGAAGATTTTCTTATAGGCGCCCAGGTAGATTATATTACAGTAATCAAGGATTCTCAGTATCGATGACTGAACTAACAAACGAAAGGAAGCTGTATCAAAATATTTCTTAATGGTTCGGAGTTTCCAAAGAACAGAGAAACATTTCCTGAGTAACAAATCTGTGTGTTGTTCTAAGGTAAGGTGTCGATCTAAAGTCACTCCCAATATTTTTATGAACTGTTCTATAGGATAGTCAAAACCATTCAGGTGTATCATTGATTCTTTAATCTTGTCACTAGGACTTGCAAGAAAAAATTTAGTTTTTTCAGGGTTAACACTAGTTATTGCAGTTAAGAAGCCAATTATCAGCTCTAATTGATTTGTTATTTAATTAAGTAAATAATAAGAAAATAGCTCCACTTATAAGGCTAACGGAAGAAAAAGCCTCAGTTTTGTTCTGGCAGAGCATAAATGTTCAAAGATTTGCTTTTACAAACTTCGGCTTATTCATTCTCTAACTTCTATTCTCGAAACCGAAGCAATTACAGTTCTTGTTCACTCATTAGTTATTTCTCATCTTGACTATTGTAATTCTCTCTACAACGGAATCCCCCAAAAAGAATTACGACGTTTACAGCTTATTCAAAACACGGCAATAAAACTCATACATAGGTTAGGGAAATATGATCATGTCACCCTCCTTCTGAAAGAAGCCCATTGGCTACCTATTACTCACCGCATTACCTACAAAACCCTCATCAAACTCATTAAAATCAAACTTTCCCGTCTACCACCCTTCCTTGGCAAACTCCTTATCCCTTTTTGTCCCTCTCAGTCTCTTAGACCAGCTGATCAAAATTTACTATCCGTTCCCTCTATTAAGGAATTCTATTATACCAGGAAATCTAATTTCTCCGTAGTCGCTCCAACTTTATGGAATGCTCTGTCTCCCCAACTCCGTCACGTAAAACTCATCGATAAATTCAAGACTAAATTAAAAATGTTCTTATTTCAAGATGCATTCTACAGCTCTTGAACCTTCACCATTAAGTTTGCCAACCGCTTTTAAGAAGCGATTCCATCCCTAATATTTTATCCTTCCCCCCACCCCCTTCTTCCTTCAACTCAGTGAACTTTTTTTTTTTTCTCTCCCTCTTCTTTCTTCTTTTCACCACTAATAATGTAACTTTACCTCCCCTCCCATCTTTTCTAGCCTCACTTTCTTGTTTGTTTCTTGTATAATGTCTTTAATGTTCACTCCCCCTCTTTTTTACAAGTATTACTCTTCTTATTATTTTATTATATTATGTAAATAGGCCAGATACTCATTGATGGTCGGTATATTAAAAATCAATAAACTTGAAACCTCCTCCGTCCATATCATTGGCTGGAAAAAGCTTCCGTATAGAATAAACGATTGCCACTAGGCTAAACAGCAAAACTAATCACTGTGTTATATGATTTAAGTGGCGTCCTTATTTATAGTCAACGTTTCATGGTGCTGAACCGTTTCTTCAGGGCTTTTAGACTCCAATTATCTTTGCACAGTTTGAATGTTTGCTCGCATGATCTCACCAGCATCTGTGAAACGTTGGCTATAAATAAGGACCCCACATAAATCATGCAACACAGTGATTAGTTTTACTGGGTTTTTTTGTTTTCTTTTTAAATTCTTTATTCCTTTTTAATCGTTCAACAAGTGTACAAGAAAGAAGAACCATACATAGTCTCAGAAACTTGAAAAATCCCATGCTAAGATTAGCCTAGTGGCAATCGTTTATTCTATACGGACGTTTTATTCCAGCTGATGATGTGGGTGGAGGAGGTTTGATGCCAGAACAAA
This sequence comes from Geotrypetes seraphini, assembly GCF_902459505.1. Taxonomy (NCBI): domain Eukaryota; kingdom Metazoa; phylum Chordata; class Amphibia; order Gymnophiona; family Dermophiidae; genus Geotrypetes; species Geotrypetes seraphini. Next base: position 21,509,161 of record NC_047098.1, read on the forward strand.
CCTGAGGCTTTTTCTTCCATTAGAACAGGGGTAGGGAACTCCGGTCCTCGAGAGTCGTATTCCAGTCGGATTTTCAGGATTTCCCCAATGAATATGCATTGAAAGAAGTGCATGCTAATAGATCTCATGCATATTCATTGGGGAAATCCTGAAAACCCGACTGGAATACGGCTCTCGAGGACCGGAATTCCCTACCCCTGCATTAGAATAATACTCTTAGTCTTATAAGTGGAGCTATTTTATTTTTATTTACCCACTTTCACCAATTTACAATTGATTATTCAATTAAGTTGCACACACCCAAATTTGTGCATGCAGCTCATTGATATTATATGGATAAATTTTAGACCCTCCCTCTGCTCCCAAATTATAGCAAGGGACCAGTCAGCAAATATTCAGCCCATACTATAACTACAGGATTTATGTGGATGCCGGCTGTAGTGACTGCTAAAATCATTTTGAAAATTGGCCTGAAAGTTAATAGAATAATAAAACCACTATAACTAGACTAGGCCCAGTTGAAGAAACTGACAGGGCAAAGCAGATGGCACTGGCAATTCAGAGCTTCTAGAAATGAATCCATTCAGTGCTTGTGACATTGCGTTACTGCCAGTGCATATTCTGACAAGCAGTCAGACGGAGAAGGATTTCAGGAGCAGATAACTGATTCAGAGATCCCCTTCCATGTGTCTTGATTTTGTGGTTTTATATACTACTAGTTTTTTAGCCCGTTACATTAACGGGTGCTAGAATAGATGTGTAGACTTCTTACTTTCTGTCTCTCTCCCTGCCCCCTTTCTTTCTTTCTGTTTGTCTTTCTTTCTGTCTCTTTCCCTGGCCCCCTGTCTGTCTTTCTTTCTGTCGCTCTCCCTTCCCCCTGTCTGTCTTTCTTTCTTTGCAGCGGGGAAGGGGGGTGGGCGGGGAAGGGGGGGTCTTGCCTGGCCGGGGTCGGCCGAATCCCGGGCCTGCTCTCCTTCCCCTAAGTCCCGGCCCCTCACTCCGTGCCATCTAGCGCATGCGCACTCTTGCCACCACATCCCGACAGATCAGGGATCAGGGAACACGCGGTGAGAGTGCGCATGCGCGCGTAGTTTTATTATTATAGATACTAGGCTGTAAAACTTCTTTTTCCTCAGATCGTCTCTAATCATACCTCTCTTGTTTGTGCTCTTTGGCAGGTTTTAATTCCAGTCTTTGCTCTAGGACGGGCTCAGGAGCTTTGCATTCTCCTAGAAACATTTTGGTAAAGAAACTTCATATTTTGTAGTGCTAGATCACACTTTTTACTTGACAGAATCTGATGGCAGATAAGGACTGTAAGGTCCATTTTGATTCTGTCCAGTTTGCTTCCAGTTGCAGTGCAGTAGACTCCAGTTGTGAAAAATAAATGGCAAGACAAAATTTGGCTGTAGAGTTGATAGAAATCACACAGTAACGTTTGCTTTTCGAGTAACGTACTCTCTCGCTGTGAATATACCCTTTGTACCAGATTTTCTATCATACATACTCTGATTCCTATATAAACATTTTCCACACTATCCAATAAATTTCTTACTTCATTATTAGGTAACTTCCAATCTGTAAACCGTATATACTGATAATCTCCACTATATTCTGTTATCAATTGATTCCCTTGATATGTAATTCTCATAATTGAATCCTCTACCACACCATTTAATGTACACGAATCACTGTTATGTAATTTATCTAGATAATCTTTATTACGCAATTCTTTTGGTAATTCCTATAATTTGTATTCCGCCTTGAACAATATATAATGTATAATGTACTCTAAATTAATTTTCCTATGAACTGTTTTCCTACCTTCTTCTACTCTATGTTTATAACCTAACTAATTTATTTTCTCAAGTACTTTAGCAAGAATGTGAGCCTTTGGGACAGTCAGGGAACTCTAAGTACTTTCTCTTCATCTTAATTAATCTTACTTATTGCATTTCTTCTGTTTCTACTGTAAACCGCTTAGAACCTCACGGTACAGCGGTATATAAGAAATAAAATTATTATTATTATTATTTTATAAATGGCGCTGCTAGGCACCTTAATCGCAGATGCCTATCAATTTCTAGCCTAAATCTGCACAGAACTTAATTTTTTTAATCGGTTAAATGGCATGGTAATTGACCACAAAAATAGAAAAAAACCCGATGGTTACCTATCACTTGAATATAATATATAGAACCACCAAAATAAACCAAAATTACACTGGAGATAATTTCTTTTTTTCTCTATTTATAGACAGGGACAAGCCTCAGAATATTGAGTATTAAATTTTCACCCATTCGGGGTTCTTTCAAAGAGAAAGACACTTCTTTTCTCTTACTCACATTCACATCACTGGCTTGAACTCATCCTTCTTACCATCTTTCAAACATTAAATATAATTTTATTTCTTCACTGCTTTTCATTAAGATTATTGCTTAATACTATTCACTACTAGAGAGACTGTATACTTCATTCATAATAAAAGCTAATTAAACCTCACAGTTCATTTCAGAGACTCTGGACCGACAAAGTGCACTAGTGCTAAAGTGTACTAGTGCTTAAAGTGCCATTTCATAAAGTAGTAATTGACCACTCCATTAAAAACCAATTTTAAAAAATGATTTTAATTGGTAATTAGAGTTGCACATGGATATCCGCGAGGCACCCTCTGACACCTACCTGAAAAGTAGGCGTAGTAAACTTAGGCTTTGCTAGGCATGCAAGATAGGTACCGGTAAATTAGACCTACCTCTGGGATGCCTAGTGACACCTAAGTCCACTTTGGTGCCACTAGGCGTTATTGTATAAAGGACACCATGTGGACCGGCACCTAAAAGGTGCAGTTAAACACCATTTATAGAATCCGGCCCTGTTGACCTAATATAGCATCAACATTGGGGTCTGAGATGTTGACCATGTTGTATGTGAATATGTATTTTATGGGATCTACGATATAAATATGTATTTAAAAATAGGGCAACCCTTGCCCATGTTGTAACTGATCCAGTGTTATATTGAGCCTTATTATATGGGCTTTAGAATGTGTAATATAAAGTGTTTGCAATAGTTCATGGAATGTGACTGACAGTTTTAACAGCTGCAGGGTAACAGAGTGCTGAATAGAGAGTTGCATGGGGGCAGAAATTTCACCCATCCCCACCCGTATCTGTTAAGATCTCTTACATCCCCACAATTAATCTTCTCCATATCAACCCATACCTGCAGATAATTACTTCAGTACCCTACCCAAAATTTCCTTCAGCTTCTAAAGTGTACAGACTTAAAAATCAATGGAAAAACAACATTTATTCAACTGAAAGTAGTTATTTCTTAAGTCTGTGCAGAAACAGTGAGGTTCTGAGCCTCCATCTGGTGTTCTGGTCTAGCAGCACTATAGAAATGATAAGTAGTAGTAATAGTACTCATTGGACTTTCCAAGCCTCACTCTGGCACTCCAGTAGCCTCTCTGTGTGCTCCAAGCCTCACTCTGACACAGCCACAGATTTTGACCACATACTTGCGGGATTCCCACAAACCTAGAAGCCATTCCCACAGAACTCTCATGCAGTTCTTTTAGAGCTGAACTTGGAGATCTAAAATAGAAATTGGTATCTTGTCTTGCTTTTACCCAAAGGGAAAGAATGAACCTAAAGGCTCCCATTTACTTTTCCATGGGACTGACTGAGAAAGCCAATCACTACTACAAGCTGTTCATCACATGGACCAATCAGAAGATCCGGAAGACATTTGTGCAGAGAAATATGTTTGAATTCAAGCACATCAAGGCATTTGACAGAGCTTTTGCTGATAGTCCTGGACCTATGGTATGGCGGTGTGTGTGCTGGATATCTAGGGCCCGGTATGGGAAATGTGCAAAAGGACAAAGGCTGTGGTCAGATGCCTGCCTAGTGCACTTGTATTTGTACCTTGGCTCCTAATGTTGAGTTGGAAGCTTTAGACTTGATGGACCTTGTGTCTTTTTTCAGTCTAACCAGTGATGTCATGGTGTAAAATCATCTTGTCTCTGTGTGAAACAAGGCACCGAAGTAGAGAGCAAGAGTTTGATTTGTTCTATGTGATGGTGGCTGGAGTATACGAAGAGGGAGGGAATCTTGTTTCCTTCAGAGACTGGATTTAATTAGGCTGATATTCAAGGGTCACTAAGCATCTGAATTAGGGTGTCTATTTTCAGGCTTCCTATTGATTTACCTAATTATAAGTGCCTAAGTTAGGTGCCTGGTCAGAATATAGAGTTGGATATGAACCACAGAAGACAGTAGTATAGAAATAGAGGGAGTATGACATAACTATATAAGTTATCTTCTCTGTCTTTGAAGGGTGATGCACTTCTCACAGTCAATTATGAAATGTGCATTTCTTTCTTTTTTTCCTGTGACTGTTGGACCTTCTGCACAGAAAAACTGAAAAGGGCATAAACATTTTATTTTAGTACAGCAACTGCATCCCATAGGATTATGTGGAGACCCGGTGAGACATTTGTAGTCACCTCTTGCTGAGGGTAGGTGTAGGAAGGGAGTATAGATCATGCCTTGCCTGCTCCCTCACAGTGAAGGAGGAGGATGCAGGGACCTCAGGATATTCAGGGAGGGGGAATGGTGGTTTACATCTGCATTCTTTCTCACAGGTTGTGTTTGCCACTCCTGGTATGCTGCACGCTGGGCAGTCCCTCCAGATCTTCAGGAAGTGGGCTGGGAATGAGAAAAACATGGTAAGGAATGCCAGAAGAGCTGAATGTCTTAACGGACGGTCACTGCCTCTTCACCAACATCATCCATATTCCACTTTTATCACCATGTACTGTGGGGGTAATTCTCTACAGTTTGCTTAAAGTTAGTTGCCGGGGTGGTTCACAATAAGTGTGAATTCTAGATCGGCAATTATGCACGTGCTTGCTATGCTAGTATTGTATAAGTCCACGGTTATGTAGCTAATTGCTAGTATTCTGTAACTTGTGTGCATAAGTACTGGGCCCGTTCCAGGTCTAAGCCCTTCTTTGCAGCTGCATTTTGTATGCTCAGTTTGTAGACTACTGACTAAGGGAAGTTATGGGCACAACTACGTTAGAACCAATTAATACCAGTTATAGCCAATTTATTGGCTGTTAGTGCAAATTTAACAATTATGCTATGCACCTAACTAGCACAAGTCTATAACCTGCACATGTACCATATATACTCGAATATAAGCTGAGATTTTGGGGGTAAAAAATGGGGGTATCAGCTTATATTCGGGTCAGCACTCGCCCGTCTCCCAATCCGGACCTGTTGCAGGCCTTCGCCGGGCCTGCCATAAGACCTGGTGGGCCAGGACAGGAAGGATCTCGTCGTCCTCCTGTCCCGGCTAACTGCAACAACTTTTAATTCACTCCTGCCTCCCCCGCTTACCTTTGAAATCTCTGGTGATTGAGCGGTGGGCAGGAGCAGGAACGGTCTTCCCGCACTCCTACCCCATGCTGAGTTGCTAGCTGAATGGCTGCTGCAAGTTCTGATGAGTCCCACAAAAACATGTGGCACCACAATGGATTTCAAAGGTACGCGAGGGAGGTGGGAAGGGGTTAAAATTCATTGCAGTCAGCTGGGACAGGAGGCGGGAGGGATCCCTCCTATCCCAGCCTACTGCTGGACCACCAGGGATTTCAAAGGTACGCGGGGGAGGCCTGCATGGCATCAGGAGGAAGGGAGAGTGGACAGGGCATAGGGCAGGGAGGAAGAAGGAACAGGGGGCAGAGCCTGGCAGGGAGGGAGGGAGGGGGACTTGGTGCATAGCTGGGCAGGGCACTTGAATATTGACACACATACACGGTTTATATTTGAGTCAATCTTTTTCTTCCTTTTTGGAGGGAAAAAGGTTACCTCAGTTTATATTTGGGTCAGCTTATATTCAAGTATATACGGTAAGTTTGCATGCTAAGTGTTATTTCATGTAGGCAACTTATTATAAGATAACCCTCTGTGTGTTCCTGGCAGGTCATTATGCCTGGCTACTGTGTGCAAGGAACTGTAGGCCATAAAATTTTGAGCGGCCAACGCAAACTGGAAATGGAAGGAAGACAAACGGTAAGAATGGCTCTGTGTGTCTCCTGAAATTCTGCTGCACGATTGTGTTCCTAGAACCCTAGAAGGGGAGGGTGAAATCAGGTAGTGCCAGGTATAATAGCGCTTTTAGTCATCTCTTCCTTCAGAAGTGGACTTAGACTGTCCAACTCACGTCGACAGCTTTTGGATGGTGCTGATTATTAGTGCCAGTCAGAAATAGCCTTCAAATTACAACCATATGCCCTGACTCCTGCCCAATTAACCTTGCAGCCCAGGACAAGGTAAAACAGGACAGGGTAAAATTAATTCCATAAGTAAATTACAATAATCACAGTGCAAATATAAAAACATGTATTTTTGTTTTCAGAAATCATGCCAACATGCAAGACGTGGAAAAGTTGTTTGGCATTAATGCTAGAAATGCCCATGGTGAAAATCTGGTTCATAAATGTGGATGGAGCAGAGTGCATGCCACCTCTCAACAGAGAATGTTAATGCATGTGCTATTTCTGTTCCTCTCCTCTCTCTCTGGCTCAGCTGGAGGTGAAGATGCAGGTGGAGTACATGTCCTTCAGCGCCCATGCTGACGCCAAGGGAATCATGCAGTTAATCCGCCAGGCAGAGCCACACAGCGTGCTGCTGGTGCATGGAGAAGCCAAGAAGATGGAGTTCCTGAAGCAAAAAATTGAGCAAGAATTCCGTATGTGCCCTGCGTCTTACTGTATTGGGAGAGGAGGGGAGGGGTTGGTGAAGTTTCCAGCATGTTGTCAGTTCTCTAATCCACAGACAGGCTTAACTGATTGCTGAAACATAGCATCATGCTAGATTTGCAAGCATCATACTTCCACTGCACCCTGTCTAGTACAAATCTTTAAATACATGAGAAAAACATGGAAACTATCATCACAGCCACAGAAGAGCAAGATTCTGGAGAGCTGGGATACTTACTACTACTACTACTACCACCACTATTTATCATTTCTATAGCACTGAAAGGCATACGCAGCTCTGTACATTCAACATATTATAGATGGTCCCTGCTCAGAAGAGCTTACAAGATAGACAAGACAGACAGAACAAATGGGACAGGTAGGGCTTGGGGAGTTCCTTGCAGAGAGAATGATAAAATGGACATACTGTATTTTTTGCGCCATAAGACGCACCTCACCATAAGACGCACCCCAGATTTAAAGAAGGAAAACAAGGGAAAAATCCATTCTGAATCAAATTGTATGCTAATATATATCTGACACCTTTAAATTCAATCGCAGCCCCCTAGCATCTTTAAATTTCAACCCAGCACCCTCCCAATCAATTATCATTTTTACATACCTCCCAGCATATTAAAATTCAATCCCAGCCCCCCAGAACCTTTTAATTTTGACCCAGCACAACCCAATCAATCATCATTTTTACATACCATTAAATTTCATCCCAGCCCCCCCCCCCCCTCCACCGGCAGTACCTTTAAATGTTGGAGGTCGGTGGGCGGCTGCCTGCTGCTTGTCAGGGCCCATGGCGTACAAGCGCACTAATGCCTGGGCCCGGACACTTCCCTAATTGGGCAGGTCGCTGGTGCTTCACAGGGCTGCTGCCTGCTGATTACTGGCACATCGGGGCCAGCAGCGCACAAGCGCACTGCTGCGTGGGCGGGCGCCACTTCTGAATGTTCAGTTCTACTGAGGCAGCTATTCAGAAGTGGTGCCCATCCATGCAGCAGTGCGCTTGTGCGCCATTGGCCCCGACGTGCTGGTAATCAGCAGGCAGCAGCCCTGCGAAGCACCAGCGACCGGCCCAATTAGGGAAGTGTCCGGGCCCTAGCATTAGCGCGCTTGTGCACCATGGGCCCCGACAAGCAGCAGGCAGCTGTCCACCGACCTCCAACATTTAAAGGTACCGCTGGGGGTTTTTTTTGGGGGGGTTGTATATTCGCTTCATAAGAAACACCCTTATTTCCACCCACTATTTTGGGGGAAAAAAGTGCGTCTTATGGAGCAAAAAATACAGTAGGTATGTTACAGTGAGTGAGAGGAGTTTGAAGGCAGCTCGAAAAAGAAGTGGGCTTTTAGCTTGGATTTGAATACTGCTAGAGACGGAGCTTGACACATTGACTCAGGTAGTCTGTTCCAGGCATACGGTGCAGCAAGATAGAAGGGATGGAGTCTGGCGTTGGCAGTGGAGGAGAAGGGTATGGATAAGAGGGACTTACCTGATGAATGGCGTTCACGGGGGAGAGCATAGGGGAGATAAGTGAGAAGAGAGATTGAGGGGCTGCAGAGTGAATGCACTTGTAAGTCAGAAAGAGGAGTTTGAACCTGATCTATGGACAGGAAATGACCTTCATACAGTGCTTTATTTGCTGCTTTTTGCATTTCCTGTTTCAATAGATGCATAAAACTAAAAAACATGTTTCCTGTTATTGTAACCAAAGCTTTGTGTCTGTACTTAACAGCTGCATCTAGGCTGGAGGGGGGAAGGGACTTGACTAGAAGCTTCTTACCATAACTTCAGTCACTAATTGAAACATGCTGTGAAGGAATTTTATTTTGGATCTAGCCGTTTCTTGTTGTTCCTCTTAGCTTCAATCATAATTGGGACTGGAATCGAGCACCATGACCCTTTATTCACATTGCGCTCCCATAATATATCTAGTTTAGTTAGTCATTTTAGTGACAAACCTTTGGCTGGGGGGTCCTACATCAGTCTCCCTCCACAACCCTGCAATCATGAACTAGATGCCACTCTTGAGCAATGAACATAGCTTTCACCCCCACCCCCCCAACAGGGGCAGTAAACACTGCCTCTGTAGTATCCAGCCTCAGTCAGCTCTAGGAATTGACGATCCAATTTGGAGTTTGAAGGAACACCGCCTGGCCAGTCCACTATGGAGAAATGAAGAAATTTTGATGGCATCATTATATGTCTGCATTGGTCTAGAAACTCTTTCAACTAATTGTATATGCAAAGCTATGTCTGTATTTTTTTTTATTGAAAGTTTACCACTAATGATGTCTAGTTTCATCTTTTGCAGATATTAGCTGTTCCATGCCTGCCAATGGAGAGACCATAACTTTGGTCACCACTCCCAATATCCCTGTGGACATTTCCCTTGGTCTGCTGAAAAGAGAGACTACCCAAGGTAAAGTCTGGGGAGGGGGCACGAAGGCTACAATGCTTTCTATCTGTAGACAGTATTACAGTGCATTGGAAGTCATATTTTGTTTTTGGGTGGTTGTTTTTTTTTCTGTAACTGTGCAACAGCATACTCACACTTGTCTTTGTGCCTTCCTGCCCTGACAGGGCTCCTGCCAGACAGCAAGAAGCCAAGACTGATGCATGGCACTCTTATCATGAAAGCCAATGTAAGTCCCAAGCCATGCTCCTCTGCCCCCGACAACCCTAGCACCTTCATTGCATGGGTCTAGTGCCAGTAAGATGTTAACTGTGTGCCACTGAAGAGTATTACTTTGACAGGCAGGACTCCTGTAACATAGATTTGCAGAGATGCCAAGTTACCCAGTTCCAGGCTGGAGGTTTTGGGAGAGTCCTGGATTTCTAGACATCCCATCCTGGTACATTATGGGACTTGCAGCACTGATTTCAATGGGCAGGATCAAGTACTACATATCCCACGCTGTTTTGGGATGCAAGTTCAAAACCAGGACTAGCCAAGATGTCTCCAGCTTGGAACTGGATAACTTGGTCTCTCTGGACTTGAGCAGTAGGCTGGATAACTAGATATGGAATTAAGATTTTCATTTTTTTTGTACCTTCTGTCTGAGACTTCCTAGATAATACATGCCATATTAACAGTGCTTGATTGCTCCCCAAAGTCTTAATAAGACAAGAAGGTGTCTTGTTAATGGTGTAGCTGGGACTCAGTGGGTCCTGGGTGGGAGGATCAAGATGGGGTCCTCTTCCCTCCCCAGCAGACCCCCCCTGGGTCTGTCGCCATGTTCCCACCCACCCCCACTCTCAACTACTTACCCGCTTGCCGGTTCTCCTCACATTACAATGGCAGACTGCCCTAAATGCTGTTTCACTGGCCGGCGGGAATTTCGTCTGCCGTGACTCGCCTACAGGAAGTTAGAGTGGTGGGATATGGCAGAGGAAAAGGCTCGCCAGCCAGAGAGGCAACCTTTGGTGATGCCTCTGCCACTGTAGCTGTGGAGGACCTGGTGGGTGGGTAAGTAGCTGAGCATGGAGGGAGAAGAGCTTTGTTGCAGGCAGCCCCTACCATTGAGCATTTTGCCAGGCTCGCTGAATGGTAGCTACACCCCAGATGTCTGCATACTTAGTTTTCTGCCTCTTGTTTCCTGGCAGAGTTTCCGGTTAGTCTCACCTGAGCAAGCATTGAAGGAGATGGGGCTTGGAGAGCACCAGCTACGATTCACCTGCCGTGTCCACATTCAGGATACCCACAAGGAGCAGGAGACTGTGCTGAGAATTTATAACCACCTCAAAAGGTATGCAAACAACCTCTTGCACCCAGAAGACTTGTGAAAGGAAGCCCAGGTTGCCAATGTTAAGCTTAAAATTCAAGATTATCCAGATCCTAAGAGCTACCCTACTCCAACACTTGCTCAAGTATTATGCATAGATGGGGGAAAAAAAATCAGACATCCCTTACCTCTTGAAGGGTTCTGTACCTTGTCAGGGCTAGCTTATTAATTTTTATTTACAATGTTCTCTTAGATTGTTACAAAGTATTTTTGTCTGTCTATTTTATTGTTCAAATTTTAATTTACCTGATAAAAGTAATTGTAATTGGGGTTTTTTTACATGTGTGTTGTCATAATGATAATTATGTATGTATTGGTTGTGACCCGCTTTGGGAAAGGTAGGATACAAATAAATAAACTATAAAACATTAAAAATACTTTATATGATCTTAATGTAAAGTCTCTGTTCATGAGAGTGCGATTAAGATCTCTAATCCTTTTTTTTTTCTCCAGTTTGCTTAAGGATCATTCTGTTCAGCACCTCCCTGATGGCTCTGTCATGGTAGAATCTATCTTGATCCAAGCCACAGCACATTCTGAGGATCCAGGAACCAAAGTTCTGCTGGTCTCCTGGACCTATCAGGTGAGCCGGGGTGTGGCTTTTTACAACCTATGTGCTTTCTCTTTCTGTGTATATTGAGTGCTGGTGCTCCGTCCTCATCGCATTCTCTCACAACACTTGTGCAGACCCTAATGAGATCTATATAAAACCACTTTCTGGCACACCACAGTGTTGGCAGTATTCCTTCACAAACCACTTATCTTTATTTTGTAATTTATTTTAGCATTTATATACCACTTATTACCTAAGTCAGGGATGTCAAAGTCCTCGAGGGCCGTAATTCAGTCGGGTTTTCAGGATTTCCCCAAAGAATATCCATGAGATCTATTTGCATGCACTGCTTTCATTGTATGCTAATAGATCTCATGCATATTCATTGGGGAAATCCTGAAAACCCGACTGGATTGACACCTCTGACCTAAGTGGTTTACATTCAGGTACTCAAACATTTTTCCTTATCTGTCCTGGTGGGCTCACACTCTCTCTAATGTACCTGGGGTAATGGGAGATTGAGTGACTTGCCCAGGGTCACAAGAAGCAGCATGGGATTTGAACCCACAACCTCAGGGTGCTGAGGCTGTAGCTCTAATCACTGTGCCACACACTCCCTAAAGGAGATGCACTGAATTCCTACTGCACCTGAATGTAACTCCCTGTGAGCTACCAAGGCAAAAATTCAAACTAAAAACCCAAGCAAATAATGTGCTGTGCAGGGCTTCCTGTGGAAGGCACCAAGAGCAGTGTTTTCTTCAGAAAGAAGCCATTTTAGCTGTATTTATGTCCTCTTTAACTGTCACATTAACATTGAAAAGCTTGAAAGATTATAATGAAATGCTTATTAAAACTTTGTTCTTGGAATGATGCATGTTCAGGATGAAGATTTGGGAAGCTATTTAACAGCACTGCTGAAAAAGGGATTGCCCCAGACTACCAGCTGAGCTCCACAGGCAGACAACGCCACTCATGATGTAAATACAGAGATTATGATGACCTTTTTTTAAATAACTGCCATTTTTATTAGGATTTCAGATGTATTTAGTCATCACCAGCGCATCTAGCCCTGGATTGACTTATAACAAAGAACCCCCATACGATTTCCTTCTTCCCCACCTCACTCCCAGCCCCCGTCACATCTTTCTTAATTGCTCAGCTATCCTCTCATCAGGTGCCAAATCTTGTCCAGCCTCTTCACTCAACCTCTCGGCGGTTGTCCTCTCCATTTGCATTAAAAACTCCCATTCCATCCATCCACTCTTCCGTTTTGCAAGCAGAGCTCCATGTTTTGCCAGAATCAGCTCGTTTTCTTTCCTAACCCCACTTGCTCCGGACTCCCTAGCCCCTCAGGTGTGTATACAAAGGTATAGAAGATCTTTGGGTCATCTCACAACTCCGTGCTAACTGTCTCCTGTGTATGCTTTTGGACCTGCTTTCAGAATTCCCTTGTCCTAGGCCACCAGTACACAACAAGTGATAAGTGCACTCACTCCCCACACTTTCTAAACTAAACTAAACCTTGGATTTATAGACAGGAGCTCGACTCGGTTAACAGTAATTAAAAAAATACATAGAAAAGGGATAAGAAGCAAAAGACTATACAAAATAGAAAATCCTCTGAAACTTGATAAGAATGATTTCCAAAATAATTTGCAAACAGGAATGTTTTCAAAGGTTTGCAAAATTGTTGGAAAGAGCCTGGACCCCTAATAGTAAACGGCATGCCATTCCAAATTTCAGTCACTTTAAAAGGAGAAAGATTGGCTCAGTTTACCGACAGCTTTAATTCCCTTCAAAGAGGGAAATGCGAGTTTCAATGTGTCTGGGTTTGAGCCTTCATAAAGTGCAGCCTCACCAGAGTCAAATACCCTGTAGTCAGTATCTTAAGCTTCTGCGCAGTAATATCCAAGAAGTACAGCCACCCCATTCCTTCCTCATTTACTGCCCTTGATCCTCGCGCCCCCACCCACCCTCTCCACTCACTATTGTATGATGAACTTTTAAATCGAAAACAATTTTATTTGAGTTTTCAAAACACAAACATACAAATAGAAGAGCCAGACAGTCGGTGATCATCATATAGACAATATGAAAGATAACAACCCTCACATCTACTCCCTTTCCCTGCCTTACTACCCCTCCATCACGATCTAAATCCCAAAACCCTCCTGTCGCCTAGAATATTTTTGTTCTTATAACCCTCTGAGCAACAAAGCATCCATCTCTCCCAGCTCCATCCTGGAAATGTGATTTCTATTTTTAATAATAAAAAAGAGCATTTTGTCTTAAGTGTTTCTGTGCACTCCAATTACATTCGAATTTATTTGCATTCTTCTTCATAGAGACTTCAGATAGGTGAGAAGTAGCACGCTTTCAATGTTGCATTGTTAAAGGCAAGTTTGGAGGGCCACAAGGAGGGATGTAGAAGATTGAGAGAAGGCGGAGCCCACAGAGGTAGAGATGTTGGTCACAGAGAGAAAGATGTAGAGCGGAGGGGCCATGAGGAGTGTGACGAAATGCCAGAAGAAGGGAGAATCAGAGATGTCAGATCAAGGGAATAGGAGGAAAGGGAGAAGCAGGGAGCCTGTGTTTATAAATTGAACGTGATTAACACAAGTTAAAATTTTAATGCTTTAAATGTGCAGCCCTAGTCATTTGTAACTACCATTAAAATTGTCTACGGTACCTGATGATTGGAAAGTAGACAAATGTAACGCTAGTTTTAAAAGTGTTCCGGAGTGATCCAGAAAACTATGCTTTAAAAGATCATTTAAGTTAGTATTAAGATGCAATAAGCTACACATAGTATAATATATACATGCAAATAATGTTCCTACTGAGCTTCAAGTTCAAGTTTCAAGTTTATTTAAATTTGATAAATCGCTTATTACATACTAAGCGAGTAACATTAAAATATAAAATAGATCTAGAGTTCGTTATTCAACTTTAAAAGGGGTTAAAAACAAACTGACAAAACAAACAGACTCAGATACATAAGGGAAAGGAAGAGAAGACAGTTACAATATTAATATTTTTCATAATTGGGAGGAAAAGAAAAACCAAATAAGGGAAAAACATATGGATTGGGATTAAGATTGTTAGAAATGAATTGTTTAAATGTTAAATGCATCTCTAAATAGAAAAGTTTTTAAATTATTTTAGAATCTGCTGAGATCTTTAACTTCTCTTATATATAAAGGCAGGGCGTTCCAGGTTAAAGGGGCCATTACAGAATATATATCGTGACGTCTGGTTCCAATAATTTTCAAAGAGGGAACCATTAGCAGTCCCTGAGATGTAGATCGGAGTGAACGTGTTGTGTTGTAAGGGATGAGTAACCGATCTATAAATTGAGGTTCGTTGGTGGATAGCATTTTAAATACTGAAAGCAAAATTTTATAGGTTATTCGTTGGTTAATGGGAAGCCAATGTGAGTCAATCAAAAAGGGGGTTACATGATCAAGATGATTCTGCAATGAATCAGAGTACTCCTAAAAAAAAAGGGATCACATGGGAAGCATAAGCATCAGCTTTTCAAAACAATAGGGGCGCTGAACACAAATCATCTCTCCCTGGGTAAAATGAAGGCACTGGATCGATATTAACTTACTCGTTACCCACAGAGCTAGCATCTATGATAGCAAAACCACATTTCAAATAATTTCATTTGCATATAAAGAAGTCAGACTTAATGAACTGCCAATCCGATTTAATTCCTGAAGGCAGACTGTTCATCTCTCAAACCCTTAAAATCTCATTCTTTATTTAAAAAGGTCAACCACCGATTTTTCACTGAAAGGAAACCCACATTCAAACTTGACCATTAACACGGGGGGGAGGGGGGGGGAAAGTTGTGCAAAACGGAAAGTTTGCTTTAATACCTTTTAATAGCCCTGCTGAAAGGGCACTGCCAGGGAGAGTAAAACCTCCTGGCGCGGTTTTTCCATTGTGTGACAGTTTTGGATAAGTATTGTTTCTTTTGGATATGATTTTCACTTTTTGGTATGGTTTTTGACTTTGTTTGTGATTTTGTGTGAGTTTTTTGAGGGGGTTTGGCTGGCAGGGTTTGTGTGGGGGTCGCTCAGGTTGTTTGTGTTGAGTTTCATTTATTCACTTTGATTGTTGATTGGTTTGATTTCTGCACACACAGGGCGCTCGATGATGGTGTGCGGGTGGAGGCTTATGGCCTTGACCCAGAAGTGAAGTGTCGGAGCTGAGCTCCTATCACTGAGGGTTCACACTGAGAGCGCCCTATAACATCATATAATGTGACATGTTCTTTGACATATTACATTATATTTGGTTTGTAAGTTGTGAGCCAAGTTAGACACTTTGAGCTTCCCCCTCACAGACCTTGATGTGACTTGGTTGCCTTCCTTGTTTTTTCTAGGGAGAGTAATGAGGCATGCAAAATGCTAATAGGGGCAAAGACACTGCTACAAGAAGTTACTCCTCAGCAATCATAGGTAATTTGTTTTAAACCGTGGGGAGAAGGGGGAGGGCATAGCCTTTATGTATTTATCAATCAGTCAATCACTTAAATTCCCAACAGTCTCCCCAGTGGGAATTTAAGTGATTGATAGATAAATACATAAAGACTATGCCCTCCTCCTTCTGAAAGCCCAGACAAGCCACTCCAGTGAAAGCAAATATAGAGATGCTGTGTAAAAAGAGAAATTGGACCCTCCACCAAACTTTGGAGCCCAGATTGGCTGATGCGCCCTCTCCAGCCAGACGCACAAAAAGCCCAAATTACACGGACAAATCCCACCCTTCGAGACACCTCAGGGGCAAAAGTGCAAAGCAGGAGAGGGGGAGCCAAATCACAGCAAAGGAGGTGTTGGGAATCTGGGACCTGTCGTCATGGTTGCAGTCCCAGAGGAAGGGCTGATGGATCTTCCTCTCTCTACTTTTGCCTTTTGGCATTGTCCCGGCTGAGTTTATTTGGACTTTGCTTGCAAGTGTGTGTGCACTATGGCACACTCCTTCCTTATGCAGATTCTCCTTCTCTGCTCCCCTTCCCCAAAGAACAGGAAAAACAGCAGTGAAATTTATAAAACCCAATAATAAACTAACCAATCTCTTAAGTACAATTTGACTCTGATTACAAGGGAAAAGTGTCGAATTGCTGACAGTCCTGAAGGATTTCGCTCCCAGCAAATGGACCCCCCCACCCCCCGTCAAACCCCTACTTCCTGTTGCAATAAATAATAATAATAAAAAAAGATATGTACTTGGTCAGCGGTAGGTTGCAGCACCAAACAGTCCTGAAGGAACAAGGAAGTCAGACACTTGAGAGGTGTGAGCGTTGTGCCGATAGAGGATTCAGTGCATCCCATTAGGCAGGGTTGTTTTTTGTTATTTTTTAAATTGATTGGGTATGCTCAGAAGTTCTGCCAGCCCAACCAATCAAATTAAAGCAAAGCAAAAACAAAGTGCCTAAGGGATTCATTCAAGGAAACTGAATCACCAACAGCACAATATGCTCTAATACAGCAGGACGCTACAGAGGAGGAGCCCACACTGTGCTGGCCTTGGATTGGTCAGCCTTTGGCAGGGCTGTAGCGAGTCCCTGACTGCATGATGCTGAGGACTGTCTAGGCAGGAGCACAGAGGAGGCAGGGCTGGCGGAACCAGACCACAGACCCGCGACAGAGGGAGCCAGGAGCCAGACTGCAGCTGTTAGAAGTAGGAAATGGGCGTGAGCAGTGCGCAGTGGTAAGGAAGAGCTGGGAGCGACCAGCCAGCGGTCAGGGCCTTCACTGAATACCCGGAAGGCCCTGACTGCACACCACTGCTGATTACTATCTGATGTAAACCACTTTGGGTGAATCTCTTCATGAAAAGATGGTCAATAAATCTATATAAATAGTAATAATAATAATTTGTTGCTTTAATATGGAGCGACAGGCTAGCTGTAAAGCCTTGTCACAAAGTGAGGAATAAAATTGATGCAATCTGTCTAAAGTCTCATATCCAATTCCTCTGTCACCCTTGCAACCTGCTGTATGGGCTGCTGTTTTCTGCCATATTGGACATCGGCAGTGAACAGCCAAACAATCTGTGAAAACTCCTACGCAGTGCTGTTCACTGCCGATTCCAGTTGTCATCCATCAGGTTTCCTGCATATGATACCCATCAGGACCCCTGAGGAAGGAGTGTTTCTTCGAAACACAGACCGTGTCAGGTCTGGGTTCATCAATCCTTTTGTATACAAACTGTTATATGATTATATTCATTATTTATTTGTTATGATTGCTTATTTAAGACTATTTTTATGATCGTTCCATTAAAGACTTGGCATCTTGTACATCACCACTGCAGTTTCTTCTGAAACTTGCCAAAATAACCTCTCTCCATTTTATATATATGGCATACGGAATTCCACCAAAAGTTATAGTTTAACCTATCATAATTTTTCCAGTTATATGTAATTTGTTGTACTGCTACCCCAGTCAATATAAATAAAAGTTTGTTATAAAAATTTGATTCTTTGCTGTCATTGCTGTGCCGAATAAGTCAAGGCTACTGGATTTTCCATCATCCTATTTATTTGAGGCCAAATTGAATTCCAGAATAATGATATGAATGGGCAATAGAATAATAGATGATCTAATGTCCCAGCCTCAAGATGACAGTGCCAACATCTATTAGACCTAGAGCTATCTAATTTTTGTAAGCGAACAGGGGTCCAAAAAGCTCTATGCAAAAGAAAAAAACATGTTTTTGTAATGAATGAAATCATTTTCCCATAATAAAACTCTTATTAAGCAGGGAGGGGGTGGGTTTCATCTTATTTAATTTATCTCATAAAATATTTGTCAATATTTTATTATAATCGTTATGTGTATTGGGAGGGGAGGGAAAAGAGGGGTTTTAATTTTAACAACAATTATTATACATATTAGGTAATACAGATATTTTAGGTACATGAAAGGATACAAGAAAGGAATTCAAGTGTATGTTTTATGAGATCTTTTTAAATTTCTCTGTTACACTTGTTGATATATGAAAATGAATAAAAAATTTAAAACCAAAACCACTGCAGTTTTTGCCTTTGTTCTTCTATGTGATATTTCACTGCAGTTCTGTTGGATTTTTTTGTTTGTTGTTGCCACATTGACCAGAACAGGAAAGGGAGAGGTGGGGAATATAACAAGAAAGCAAATTCCCAGACAGTTTTGTGCGTGAACGCTCATAGTGCTAGGATCTCAGACTGGTTTTATTTCAACCGGAAGGCCAAAGGAGCACTAAGTCTGCCAGGTCAACGATAATAAAATAATCGTAAAATATCCCCAAACCTTTTACACCCTCCTCCCCACATCCATGCTCCCAGTTCAACTGATACGAAAGGTAGAAGCAGAAGAAGCTTCAAGGACGGGAAGAGAAAATAACACAGGTGGTGGAATCATTACTTCTGAGGCACTCTACTGTTATTGTTTTGACCATTCATGGCTTATTTCTGTAAGTGCAGCTGAATCTAGTCACATCTCGATCGTAGATAGTATAAACCTTTTTGGCTCTGAGCCCTCGCAGCTTCAGGGTGATCCGGCCACTGTAGCTAGTGGAGGTAAAATAATACATGATGGGGTTCAGGCAGCAGTTGATGCTAACCAAGGCCAGGGTGATGCGGCGCAGTTTGTAGATAAAACTGGCAAAGGCGCAGTGGTCAAAGAGTTTGATCCGCATCATGAAGTGCAGAAGGTGCGTGATGTGGTAGGGAAGAAAGCACAGGATGGAGATGGCCAGGATCATGTAGATGGTTCTCAGCGCTTTCTTTTTGTGAATGCTAGTCTGGATCTTTGAGATGCGTTTAGCTATCAAAGGATAGCTTATCATGATGACGCTAAAAGGTATAACAAAGCCAAACGCCAAGGCGCAGGTATTATAAGGCACCATACGTGTTGTCCAGCTGCTCACAGAGAAGTTTTCAAAACAAGCTGTCTTGTTATTTTGCTCGACGAAGTTGTCCAGGCGTCCTCCTAAGATCAGGGGAACCACGATTGCTGCAGCGAGGGCCCAGAGTAGCACAGTTATCACTACGCTGTAGTGGCCGACCTTAATCCGTAGGTACGTCACAGGATGCACCACAGCAACATAACGATCAATGCATATACATGTGAAAAAACCAACGCTTAGGTAGATGTTGGTGAAATACAGGGTCCCAGTGATTCTGCAGGTGATGTCCCCAAAGATCCAGTCGTTCTCATTGACGTGGTAGTGGATTCTGAAAGGCAGCATGCAGACAAACATGGTATCCACTATTGCTAGGTTGATAAAATACACGTAGGACTGGGTCGTATTTTTCACCTTGCAAGTCAACACATAGAGAGCGAGGGCATTCTCCATCATACCTAGAATGAAGACAAGGCTGTAGACGGTAGCAAAGAGATGATACTGGAAATCTGCCTGCAAGCTGCAGTTTGAGCTGGAATTCATCTTTGTCCCATTAGAGGAAGCAGGGAAGTCGCGACTGCTGCTGCTGTAGAACAGACCCCTTATGGGCTTGATCACATGGGAAAATGTCACGTACCAAACTCTTCAGGAGGAAGCATGTACAGCCAGCAAAGCAAATTCAGAGTTACTGTGATAAGTGCTGCATGGCTTCGCTTTGGTAGCCTGCAGCTCTGTGGAACAAGAAAATGTAAAAGTAGATTTGCAAGTTTCTGTAAGAGAGAAAATTTCCCCTAAAAGTTTCAATTTGATGAATAGAAACCACAGGAAGTACAATAATTTTTTTAAGCCTACCTATTTACTAAGCACATAGCATGAGCCCTGAACAGCATCTCTTCCATACCCAACTTCCTTAAGTATAAAAATCTCAGTTCTACCACCTCGTTTGACCAGTGAAATGATCTAGATTTAGAGCAAAATATGTTTTTATTTTTTTAAAAGCAGTTCGAAGTGAAATGGGGAGTCTAATAATTGTCATTGGCATATACCGAGGGTCTGATGGCCCCCCTTCCACAAGGCCTGGGAGATTCATTTCTGCGGTACTTCCTTTTCATTCCTTTTGGGAATTATGGTCCACAAAAATCTAGCAGCCAGGGAGGAGCTGGAGTTTGTATGGTTAGTGGTTACTTCTGTGCAAGAAAGAGGAGCGGGACTTGGGAATAATTGTATCTGATGATCTTTAAAGTGGCCAAACAGGTAGAAAAGATGGTGGCAAAAGGAGGTAATAGTCCCTCTGCATAAGTGTCTTCTGAGGTCCCATTTAGAATACTGTGTGCAAGTCGGAAGATCACACCTTCAAAAAGATATTAAACAGGATGAAGTTGGTCCAGAAGGTAGCTCCTGAAACGGTTAGTGGTCTCATTGTCATAAAGCATATAGGGACAGATTTAAAGATTCCAATATGTATGCTTTGGAAAAGGAAGGAGAAATATGATAGAGACTAGCGGGTCTGTCTGCCCCCCCCCCACACACACACACACATACTTTGGGCTTAGGCCCCTTCCAGAACTTCAACACCCCTTTGCCGAGGCTTCACCAGCCAAATAGATACAGTGCTGCCGCTCCCCTGTTCCTTCTGCTGCTTTTTTAAGGCAGAAATTGGCCTGAGCCTTCAGCTGCCAAGGCCAGGACCTCTCCCAGAGGACACTACTACTATTTATCATTTCTTTAGCGCTGAAAGGTGTACACAGCGCTGCACTTTCCAACATGTAATAGTTCCTGCTCAGAAGAGCTTACAATCTACTGTACAGAGGGAGGTGGATGTGTAGTATGGCCTCCTGGTGGAGATGAAGACTGCATAGAAACATAGAAGATGACGACAGAAAAGGGCTACAGCCCATCAAGTCTGCCCACTCTGCTTACCCACCCCCTGTCTATGCCCTAATGACCCAATTTCCTTATCTTGACCCTCGTAGGGATCCCACATGGGTATCCCATTTATTCTTAAAGTCTGGCACGCTGTCTGCCTCGATCACCTGCACTGGAAGCTTGTTCCTACTTTCTGGTGTTGCCATGAAATTTTCCGCCCCTGAGTTTGAGCGGGTGCCCTCTTGTGGCCGAGGGTCCCTTGAGAAAGAAAATATCATCTTCCACTTCGACACGTCCCGTGAGGTACTTAAATGTTTCGATCATGTCTCCCCTCTCCCTACGTTCCTCGAGAGTGTAGAGATACAATTTGTTCAGGATTCAAGGAAGCATGGGACAAGTGCTTAGATTGCTAAGGAAGAGTTAGTGGATGATATGGTTGGGCAGACTGGATAGAGCATATGGTCTTTATCAGCTGTCATTTTCTCCGTTTCTGTTTCTATATTCAGATTGTTAACTGGATAACATATCTTTGTTGTCTGGGCATTGGTCTGAATATCAGCTGGCACCTGGATAACTTCCACCTGCCATGCAAACCCCAAATATTCAATGCTAGCACCCAGATTAGGCCTGGCATTGGATATCTGGGTCACATTTTGCCTCTGGCGGTCAGCGATATGAAAATCATTAAATGCTGCATTCTGAATATTGGCCTGCAAAATTACTGACCATATAAATGGACATGAAGTGGCGTACCTGGCAGGGTGGAAACCTGGGGCAGAGCCCCCCCCCCCTCCCTCCAGGCAGTGGGAGGGTGTGTGGATCGGTCACAGGGTTGCAGGCTGCCTGTGCACAGCCATTGGATCTGCTGGTCCCTTGCCCTGGAAAAGGAAGTTGACAGCAGAGGGGGCAGGGCTGGCGGAACCAGACCACAGACCTGTGACCAGCACCCTCATGCTCCCTGCACCCAGAGTGGACCATCCCCCATCCTGCCCTTGGTACACCACTGTGCACATAGTTTAGAAGGAATGAGTCATTATCGGTTTAGCCAAGTTAAATCTTGCCTTATCAATTTGTTAGATTTAAAAGTGTAAACAGAATGTGGATGAAAATGAGCCTGTTTGATATTGTGTATTTAGAGTTTTAAAAAGCATTTTCATAAAATTCCTCATGACAGAATCCTGAAGAAATTAAAAAATCATGAGCTAGGAGACAATGTCTTACTGTAGATAGGAAACTCGTTAAAAGACAGATAAAGAGCATAAAACTATATAGTCAGTTTGGATCTTTTCCAGATAAGCCCCGCCACTAATGGAAAAAGTGGACGCGCCGAAGGTTAAGCCCCGCCACCTTTTGCCAGCACATGCAACCTTAACCAGTGAAGTTCTCAGCACAACGGCCCCACAACGCGGCGCGATGTGTATAAAGTAAAGTGGGGGGGGGGTGTTCCCCCCCACATACCCCCCCGTCGGAGCACCCAAAAAAGATTATAAAAAAGAGGATATGAAACTTAACATTATAAAAAAATAGGATAAACTGTCGACCATTTTTTTAAGGGCTCCGACGGGGGGGGGGCGGGGGGGGAATCCCCCCCACTTTACTTTCTACAGATCGCGCCTCTTTTTTATAATTTTTTTGGGTGGCGGGGGTTAACTTTTTGGCGGGGCTTATCTGGAAAAGATCCGTCAGTTTTCCAGTTGGAAAAAAGTCAATAGTGGAGTCCCCACTGGGACCTATGTTTAGATTTGAAGAAATGATCTGGTGAAAGAAGCAACAGGTGAAGTAATAAAATCTGCAAATGACACAAAATTATTCAATGCCATTAAAACAGCAGAGAATTGTGAGGCATTGCAAAAGGATCTGGGCATCAAAATGGCAAATGAAATTTAATGTGGACCAGTATAAAACAAGTCCCATGGGGAAAAATAATTCCAACTCTAGATACAAAATTCTGGAATCCGTATTAGGAGTTAACCAGCCAAGAAAAAGATCTTTGTGCCATTGTGGAAAACATACTGACATTTTCAACCCACTGGACTGCAGCTAAGAACATAAGAGTTACCATACTAGGACAGATCGAAGGTCCATCAAGTCCAGTATTCTTTTTCCAACAGTGGCCAACCCAAGTCCCAGTACCTGGCAGAAACTGAGAGAGTAGCAACGTTCCAGAGCTGAGATTGTGATGTCATAATACCTCATTCCACCAACGCCTAAGAGCCAACCTTTACCAGTAATGTCACAATGGCGTCATTGCCCTGTACTCGGCTCAAATAAGAACATAAAAATTGCCATACTGGGACAGACCAAAGGTCCATGAAGCCCAGTATCCTGTTCCAACAGTGGCCAATCCAGGTCGCAAGTACCTGGCACGATCCCAAGGCTGTTTATCCTAGAAATAAGCAGTGGATCTTCCCATGTCCATCTTAATAATGGCTTATGGGCTTATCTTTTAGGAAATTATCAAAACCTTTTTTTGCCAGAAAAGCAAAGATTATTAGAGATTATTCAAAGAGAATGGAGCATAATGCGAATATCATTATGCCTCTGTGTAGGACACTGGTGTGACCGCACCTCAATATCATTAGCAGTTCTGGTCACTCCATCTTAAAAATTATATAGCAGAACCTGAGAAGTTGGGTTTAGTATCTATTTCCTTAATTAATTAGGATTGCTTTACTGCCAGGGTGTCCAACCTGTGGCCCGAGGGCCCCATGCGGCCCCATGAAGTATTTTGTGCAGCCCCGGTCGAGAGCGATGCAGTGTTTTCCTCTGCTGTCCCCGGGTGTTTACTGTCTTGCCGGCTCCCTCCTCTGTCTTGCTGCAGCGTTTGTGCGACCCCCAGAAACATTTTTTCGGCCAATGCGGCCCAGGGAAGCCAAAAGGTTGGACACCCCTGCTTTACTGCCTTTTTGAAGAAATCCCCAGCAAGATATTTGTATCCCATCAATCTAAAAATGATAAAGGGGATGGAATGCCACTCTTATGAAGAAAGGCTTAATCAATTAGGGCTCTTCAGCCCTACAACATGTCCTTGTGATTTGGGGAACTGCAAAAGAGGAGGAAGTTTCAAGTTTATTTGTTCTTAATGAATCGCCTATTTAAATTACTAAGCGATGTACAACATAATAAAATATACAGATAAAATATTAGTGTTAACATACAGAATGACTTTTGTTATGGGTTAAAAATTAACATACAAAATACATACATACAAAATAACTTTTATTATGGGTTAAAACTAACAAGAATTGTGTGGGTAAGTGGGGAGAAAGTTACAATGTTTGGATAGAAAAGAAGGAAAAACATAAAAGGAAAGAACAAAAAAGGGAAGGGTAATTTTAACTATTTAAGTGAAAATCGACAATTAATATGCTAGGAATCGTAAGCATCTTTAAAAAGAAATGTTTTTAAGGTTTTCTTAAATAAGGTTATATCTTTTAATTCTCTAATATATTGGGGTAAGAGATTCCATGATTGGGGGCCCAAAATTGTCGTGCTGTCTAATTCCTATAACTTTCATTGAGGGAACAGAAAGAAGATTGTGAGAAGTCGAACGGAGATCGTGTTGAGCTGTAAGGGATTAACCATCTGTTGATAAATTGTGGTTCATTGAAACTCAAAGCTTTAAAAACTAAGAACAGTAATTTAAAAGTAATACGGTAGCTTACCGGAAGCCAATGGGATTTAATCAACAGGTGGGTAACGTGATCATATTTTTTCGCATTGTAGATCAGTTTCACGGCGGTATTTTGGATTAATTGCAGTCTTCTTTTTTCTTTTTGAGTAATGTTAAGGAGAGAGTTGCAATAATCTATTTTGGATATTATTAAAGAGTGAATTAGAATATTAATAGATTTAGGCTCTAGGAATTTGGCAAGTGACCGAATTAAACGCAATTTATAAAAACATGTTAACCTCGTTTTGGTGATAACACTTAAAACACTGGTTATAAGGTCTGAGCACTTCACATTTAAATTTAAATTTATATATTATTTAGTATAAGAGCTGTGATTAATGAAATCGCTATAGACTTTCATCACAGAATATAATTTTATTCCTCCAGTGATTTGTCTAACAATATTGCTGACATGGTCATGGTAGGTAAGTTTATCATCGATTAGGACGCCTAAAATTTTTATAGTGGTAACCAGTTCTAGTTCGGTGTTATTGATGGAAATTGGAGATCTTAGTGCTATATCTCTTTTCCAAGAGAAAAGCATTGATTTTGTTTTTTTGAGGTTTAATGCCAATTTATTTGTGTTGAGACAGTTTTTTTATTATTACCAGTTTATTGTTAATAGCTGTAATGTCTTCTTTGTTTTCAGGATCTAATGGATGGATGAGTTGAATGTCGTCAGCATATGCAAATGTTGTGAAACCTAGTGATT
Organism: Geotrypetes seraphini; assembly: GCF_902459505.1. NCBI lineage: Eukaryota > Metazoa > Chordata > Amphibia > Gymnophiona > Dermophiidae > Geotrypetes > Geotrypetes seraphini. The sequence goes on from NC_047098.1 coordinate 21,534,425, forward strand.
GTGCTATATTTAAAAGTGGGGAAAGGAATATATTGAACAGAAGGGGAGACAATATTGAACCTTGCGGGATACCATAGGGATACCATAGTTTGAAAAGTAAATTTTGGACTTGCTATCATTGAAGCTGACGAAAGATGAACGATTTGATAAAAATGAAATGAACCATGATAGAACTTGGTCTTTAATCCCAATTGAATCTAAGCGATCGATTAAAAGGTCAGAATCAATTGTGTCGAAAGCAGCTGTTAGGTCCAGTGAGATTAAAATTACAGATTTGTGGTGATCAAGAAAATAATGAATATTATTAGTCAAACCTATCATGGCATATTCCGTACTATGGATATAAACTAAACTTTATCAGTTGTTGGGGAGGGGAGGGGGGTTTATGATGTATTTTGTTTACAATTGTTCTTGTTTTCTGATGTTTAATATACCTAATAAAAATGTATTGAAATAAAAAATGACTTGGAACTGATAGAACTTTATAAAATTATGAGTGGGTGGAATGGTTAAATAGGGAGTGATTGTTTAAGTTTACAAAGAACAATTTGGCACCCCATAAAACAACAGCAAGATGGAAAATAAATCATGGAAACTATTGTTTTGAACATAAGCTATGAAATCTGTTGCCAGAGGATATAACCAATGCAACTAACATAGCAGGATTCAAAAAGACTTGAACAAGTTCCTAGAAAAAGATCCAAACATAATTATAAGCTAGGTAGGCTTGGGAAAATCGTCACTCCTATAAATTCACTATGAAAACAAAACCTTTTCAGGGTCCGTCAGGTACCTGTGACCCAGGACTGGCCTCTCTCAAATAGGTTGTGGGCTTGATTGATTGTGGGCTGATAGAATGGCATTTCGTTTATTTACGTAACATCAGCCAGCTGTGTAAGGCTAATTCTAAGTTTAATTCCTTTTTCATAGTCGCAGCGTGGGCTACAATACATCCTGCTCCGTCTCTAGCAGTATGCAAATCCAAGCTAAAAGTCCACTTTTTTGAAGCTGCTTTCAACTCTTAACAAGTGTCAAGGGAGGTGTGCTATCTGCCTGGCGCAAAGATTCGAGATGTAGCAGAACATTTGCCGAGACTTATCAAGCCTAAAGACTGTTATCCGATGCTACTCATCCATGTTGGCACAAATGATACTGTGAAGAATTGCAAAGGGACTTGAACAAGCTAGGGGAATGGGTGACGAGGTGGCAGATGAAGTTCAATGTTGAGAAATGAAAAGTACTGCATATGGGAAGCAGAAATTTGAGGTACAACTATACAATGGGAGGGATATTATTGAATGAGAGTACACAGGAAAGGGACTTGGGGGTAATGGCGGACATGACAATGAAGCCGATGGCACAGTGCGCAGCGGCCGCTAAGAGAGTGAATAGAATGCTTGGTATAATCAAGAAGGGCATTGCGACCAGAACGAATTTATTCTGCCGTTGTATCGGACGATGGTGCGTCCGCATCTGGAGTACTGCGTCCAATTTTGGTCGCCGTACCTTAAGAAGGATATGGCGTTACTCGAAAGGGTCCAGAGGAGAACAACACGTCTGATAAAAGGTATGGAAAACCTTCCATACGCTGAGAGATTGGAGAAATTGGGTCTCTTTTCTCTGGAAAAGAGGAGACTTAGAGGGGATATGATAGAAACTTACAAGATCATGAAGGGCATAGAGAGAGTAGAGAGAGACAGATTCTTCAAACTTTCAAAAAATAAAAGAACAAGAGGGCATTTGGAAAAGTTGAAAGGGGACAGATTCAAAACAAATGCTAGGAAGTTCTTCTTTACCCAACGTGTGGAGGACACCTGGAATGCGCTTCCAGAGGACGTAATAGGGCAGAGTACGGTAATGGGGTTTAAGAAAAGATTGGATAATTACCTACTGGAAAAGGGGATAGAGGGGTCTAGATAGAGGATTACTGCACAGGTCCTGGACCTGTTGGGCCGCCGCGTGAGCGGACTGCTGGGCACGATGGACCTCAGGTCTGACCCAGCAGAGGCATTGCTTATGTTCTTATGGGAGAGGAGGAGATAGTGGATGCTGTGGATGGACCATTTGGCCTTTATCTGCCATCATGTTTCTAGGTTTCTATAACCATAAAGCTCTATGACATCATAATGCAGGTGCAAAGAGCCTTAGCCTATAGGAAGAGGAGATGCAAATGTTAAGAGCCTTAGCCAATGCGCTTCCAGAGAGCGTAATAGGGCAGAGTACGGTACTGGGGTTCAAGAAAGGATTGGACAATTTCCTGCTGGAAAAGGGGATAGAGGGGTCTAGATAGAAGATTACTGCACAGGTCCTGGACTTGTTGGGCCGCCACGAGAGCGGACTGCTGGGCGCGATGGACCTCAGGTCTGACCCAGCGGAGGCATTGCTTATGTTCTTATGTCCGCATTCCACTGAATGCATCAAAAGCAACTTCATTTATTCAATTTTCTATACCGTTCTCACAGGGAAGCTTCAGGACGGTTTACATTAATTTATTCAGGTACTCAAGTAGTGTTCCCTGTCTGTCCTGGCGGGCTCACAAGCTTTCTAATATACCTGGGGCACTGAGGGGATTAAGTGACTTGCCCAGGGTCACAAGTTAGCAGCATGGGTTTGAACCCACAACCTCAGGGTGCTGAGGCAGTAGCTTTAACCACTGTGCCAAACTCTCCCCTAAGATATAAATGTGTACATATACGTAGGATGATTATGGAACAAATGTGTCTGTATTGAAAACCATCTCAAAAAAACGCTCTGTATTGTAACACCTTTACAGAAGTTCATGTAAATTGCTCTGAATTGACTCCCCAGCTTTCAGTAAACAAACTCCCACTCACTGTCCGATACCTATACCTTTTGTTTCATTCCTTCTGCTAGAAACTCCCCAACCCTGAGATGTCCTGTCTGTCCAAATTAGATGGTAAGCTCTTCTGAGCAGGGACCGTCTATTGAATGTAAAATGTACAGCGCTGTGTATGCCTTTCAGCGCTATAGAAATGATAAATAGTAGTACAATTAAAACTTCTCAAGTTCTGCTTTTTACTTCTGCTTTTGGGATGCAAAATTCCCCTTGGATTTTTTTTATTATTTAAAAAAAAAAAAAAAAAAGAGGAAGCCGCCTTTTAAATGATGGTTTAAAAATTTACAGCAAAACCTTGGTTTGCGAGCATAATTCGTTCCAGAAGCATGCTTGTAATCCAAAGCACTCGTATATCAAAGCACATTTCCCCATAGGAAATAATGGAAACTCAGACGATTCGTTCCACCATCCCAAAACTTTAATACTATACGTCCTTGGATTGCAAGACCTCGCTCATTTAGAACAGTCACTACACTCCTGCAGCATCAGAGAGAGAAGAACCATCGGCTCAGGTGTGATGATGTGACGCGTGTATACTGTATGTACTCGTATTGCAAGACTTTGCTTGTTTAGAACAGTCATAGTAAATGACGGCAGATAAAGATCTGAACGGTCCATCCAGTCTGCCCATAAGTTACACTCATTAAAAAATACATGATTAGATTAACTTGTCTCTTCTTTGATATTTCTGGGCCGTAGACTTGTAATGTCAGAGAGAGAAGAACCATCAGCTCAGTTGTGATGTGTGTATACTGTAGGTACTTGTATTGTAAAACATTGCTTGTATATCAAATTAAAATTTAATCAAATGTTTTGCTTGTCTTGCAAAACACTTGCAAACCAAGTTACTTGCAATCTGAGGTTTTACTGTATTTCCAAATAGTGCTGTTGCTCTGATCATCCACTGGATACACGATACAGGGCTTCAAAGAAGGTTTGGATAGGTTCCTAGTGGACAAAGGGATTGAGGGGTACAGATAGGAGTAGAGGTAGGTTAGAAATAGACAGGGACCACTGCTCAGGCAATAGGCCTGATGGGCCGCCGCGGGAGCGGACCGCTGAGCGAGATGGATCTCTGGTCTGCCTCAGCAGAGGCAACTTCTTATGTTCTTCTTATGTACACAAGAATAACAATCAATAAGTAAAAAAGCAAAGATATAAGGTGGTATCTTTTTACTGGACTAACTTAATAGATGATTTGACCATCGTGTGGGGGCAACCAGCCCTCTCCTCGGCTCAACCCAGACACTAAGGCGGCCAGACAATAGAAGATTCATACCCAATAACTAGAGCAGTGTCTGTCAAACTTTTTTTAAAAAACTCCGGCACACTAAACGGAGCAAATCCAACAAAAAAATTAACTCCCTCCTATACAAAGCTGTGCTAGCGTTTTTAGTGCCGGCTGCAGTAGTAATGGCTCCGACGCTCATAGGAATTCTATGAGCGTTGGCGCTGTTATCGCCATTGCCGGCACTAAAAACCGCGGTATGGTTTTGTAAAAGGGGGAGAGATAAATTTAAGAGTTATTTATTTAAAGTTCTGTAAGCTATGCATGGGTAATTGTAACAATGGTGATGGTGAAACTAAAGTAGATAATTAGTGGATGTGCCTTGTTTTTGAGTGCAAATTAACTCAAAACGCAACTCGCTAGTCGACAAGCAGACATGCACTTCATCATCCACCATCTGCAGTCGTTCTCTTTTTTTTTTAATTTAATTTCTGTCAGAGCTGAAAATCCAAGTTCGCAAAGATAAGACGATCTAGATTCTAGACCAGGTTACTCAAAGTACCTCCTTGAGGGCCGCAATCCAGTCGGGTTTTTAGGATTTCCCCAATGAATATGCATGAGATCTATGTGCATGCGCTTCTTTCAATGCATATTCATTGGGGAAATCCTGAAAACCCGACTGGATTGTGGCCCTCAAGGAAGGACTTTGAGATCCCTGTTCTAGAAGGTAACAAAGCCTTGATTGCTTTGTTGCTCAATAAACCAAAAACTAAAATTACGTGTCGTTAATTTTCAAGGACCAATCACATCTGATGCTTGTCTGGGTGGTTGTATCCTTATGCTCATAGCATTGACAGACTCTTCTGGAATCGCTTGTGGTACACCACTGTGCCCTGGCATAGTTTGAGAGGCACTGGAGTATCGGTTTTTTGGGGTTTCTGATAATTAGCATTAATGTCAGGAACCGGTTTGGTATCATTCTGTACACTATTGAAAAAGACTTACCAGATCCCCTCCAGCACACTGCAGCCCTTGCCTCCGAACTGGGGCTCTGAAGACGGTGTTTCCCTGAGTGCCGGCTTTAGCTTGCTTTATTTCCTGTATGCTTGCAGTTCGATTTGTGTAAAACCAGCAACATCGCCCCTGCCACCCCCTTGCAGCTCTGCTCTTTGCAGCACTTGGAACCCCCACAGGAAGCTGTTGCCGTTTCTTCCATTCAGAGAAACATTTCAGCAGATAAAGGCCAAAAAGCCCCTTCGTTCTGCTCTTTTGCAGCGTCCGCTATCTCCACCTCTCTCTAAGAGATTCCACGTGCCTGTCCCACGCTTTCTTGAATTCAGAGTCTTTGTCTCCGCCACTTCTCCTAGGAGTTATTGATGTGACCTTAGCATAGGACACAGTTATTTGGGATTTGTGCACAGGTATAATTTGGGGAACGGGGGAGGGGGGGATTCCCTTGCAAAAGTTGCAGGTGCTAATTCTGAATTGGCCCCTTCTCCCCACTGAAAATCTGGTTTCCTTACCCTTTGCCCTCTCAGAGTAAGCAGACAAATTACATCTTTGGATTTCTGAGATGTCCAGATGGAAAGATGCATTCATTTTAATGGCTAGAATGGATTTGCTTAGCTTGCAGCAAGTTTGGGGCCCCTAGTGACATGGGAGCCCAGGGCAGTTGCCCTGTTTGCCCACCCATAGGGCTACCAGACATCCAGATTAGAGAATGACACAGTGACAAAATTCATCACCGTCCCCGTCCCCGCGGATAACCGTGGGAAATAATCCCATGTCATTTTCTAGTGTCTATTTCAATCTCAATCCTTCTACACTAGCATTCTTCAAAGCAAAGCTTGCGGGTCAGTGGTTGTGGCCATTCATACTCTGATTCTTCCCTCTCTCCTTAAAGAATGACATGAAGATGGTTTCCCGCAGATATCCGCGGGGACGGGAACGGTGATGAATTTTGTCACCGTGTTATTCTCTAATCCAGATTTCCCCAGACATGTCCTCCTTTTGAAAAGCTTCCAACAAATCACCATCAGGAATGAGGGCATCCGCAGCAGTGGGCGGATCTGGGGCACAATGGGGTGGGGATGGGTGGAACTGGACAGGCCTAGGGGCAGAAGCATTCTTCAGCAGTGACGTAATCATGGTCAGTGTTAGGGGTGGAGTACCAGATTTTCCAAATGGAAAATCCAGACCCCCTAGGCCCACCCATCCACACCGCATTATGCCCCAGCCCCACCCCCAATACCACTCTAGCCCTGTCAGCCGCTGCTTACTCTTGTCGGTGATTTCTTGGAAGCTTTTCAAAACCCGGACAAAATGCCGGGTTTTGAAAAGCCGTCTGGATCCCTGGACATGTCCTCAAATGGAGGACATGTCCGGTGAAATCCGGACATCTGATAACCCTAGGGATGGGCAGAGTCTGTCGTAGGGGAAAACACCCTCCAGGGATTCAAGACAAAGTTAGACAAGTTCCTGCTGAACCAGAATGTACGCAGGTACGGCGAGAATCGCCTCGGGTGTGGCGGTATATAAAAATAAATTATTATTATTATTAGTCTCAGTTAGGGCGCCGGTCTTTGACCAAGGGCCACCGCGTGAGCGGACTGCTGGCCACAATGGACTACTGGTCTGACCCAATAGCGTCAATTCTTATGTAGAGAACTGTGAGGATCCTTTGCTTCAGAGTTTTCGTTCCTGAAGCTGCTTATCTAATAAATCCAGTCTGTGGGCCTGACTTATGAGAAGAGATTGAACTGCTGGTGGCCGTAAGCTCTCTCTTTGTATGTGGTTAACCCAGAGATGACATTTAGACTAACATGATGCTATGGTGGTTGTTTTTTCTTTATTTCAGTGGACTATCTTTAGCTGCCAAAAACGTAGGTGATATAGAAAGTTCTGTGTATTTATAGCGTATTCCAGTGTGAACGCTTAGCTCCCCCGACTAACTCTGACCACAGAAATCATGCAGTTTGTGTTTCAGACTCTGCCTGCTTACTTGAGAGATGCAACGGTTTGAGCAGTCTTATTTGGCAGTTGGAGAAAGAAGATCATATTAACCATCTACCCAGAGCTAGAGAATGACACGGTGACAAAATTCATCACCGTTCCCGTCCCCGCGGATAACTGCGGGAAACCATCTTCATGTCATTCTTTAAGGAGAGAGGGAAGAATCAGAGTATGAATGGCCACAACCACTGACCCGCAAGCTTTGCTTTGAAGAATGTTGGTGTAGAAAGACTGAGGTTGAAACAGACACTACAGAATGACAGTCTCTGGTATCCAGAGCAGATATTGTGATGTCATAATGCCTCATTCCACCAGTGCCTAAGAGCCAATCACATCAGTGATGTCACAATGGCTTCATTATCCTTGGCTCCCATAAGAATCAGAGTATGAATGGCCACAACCACTGACCCGCAAGCTTTGCTTTGAAGACTGCTGGTGTAGAAGGACTGAGGTTGATATAGACACTACAGAATGACAGTCTCTGGTATCCAGAGCAGATATTGTGATGTCATAATGCCTCATTCCACCAGTGCCTAAGAGCCAATCACATCAGTGATGTCACAATGGCTTCATTATCCTTGGCTCACATAAGAATCAGAGTATGAATGGCCACAGCCACTGACCCGCAAGCTTTGCTTTGAAGAATGCTGGTGTAGAAGGACTGAGGCTGAAATAGACACTAGAAAATGACATGGGATTATTTCCCACGGTTATCCACGGGGACGGGGACGGTGATGAATTTTGTCACCGTGTCATTCTCTACCCAGAGCAATTGAAGACAGGAGGATATCTGGGTATTTTGCATTATACAGCTTTCTCTCTTGGTGCATGAATTCTATCTATATTTGAGTATTGTAATGTTTGTAAGATGATTGCCCAGGACATTAGTTTTCAAATAAGGCTTTTTTTTTTTTTAACTCTTTTTGGACCAGTACCTGAATTTTCCCTAAGCAGGCTTGACCTAGAGCCCCAATAAAAGGAACTCTGGCTGGGAGGGCATTGTTTTGCTGAAGGCAGGAGCCTTTTGGAGTGAAAAGTATCGTTCCTTTTATTTGTAAACAGCACAAAATTGTGCGAGTTTTATTATACAGAAATAATCACCAAAAGAGTGGGCACAGAGGCTTAGATGCAGTAAAAACGGGCAGTAAGAAGACGGTGTGGGTCATTGTGGGCCGATTTTTGGCCGATCTGAAATAGCGATCCATGCTCAAATGAAACACGCAAATGATTTGCGCAGCCGTTCGCCATAATCTCCGTTCGATCCCATCTGATCGATCGCTGTAAGAGCGACTCTCATACATGTGCAGTTCATACATCGACAACGTACGCATGTGCCAGATTTGCAACGTGAGTCATAGGCGAGGATTATTGCGCATACATAAGAACATAAGTAGTCGCCTCCGCGGGGGCAGACCAGAGGTCCATCCCGCCCAGCGGTCCGCTCACACGGCGGCCCCTCAGGCATATTGCCTGAGCAGCGGTCCCTGACTAATTTTATACCTACCTCTACACTTATCTCTAAACCTTCCACTGCTCTTATCTGTACCCCTCAATCCCTTTGTCCTCCAGGAACCTATCCAGGTCTTCCTTGAAACCCTGTACTGTGCTATTTCCTATCACGGCCTCCGGTAGGGTGTTCCATGTGTCCACCACCCTCTGTGTGAAAAAGAATTTCCTTGCGTTTGTTCTAAACCTGTCCCCCTTCAATTTCATCGAGTGTCCCCATCAGCAGACTACGCAAATGTGGGGCATAAATGCGGGCGGTGCTGTATAAAGTTCTGGCCCAGCTTCTACATATTTTAATCATGAGGAACGAAAAGTTTAGCCTTCTCATTGGCCTCATCTTTTCACTGCCCTCTCTTTTATATTTTACGTTGTTAATGGGCACACATAAGACGCACCTTCAACATACATATATGTCCCTGCTATTGTATAACCTGTATTTATGGTAGCAACGTTATAAATATTATATTAATTTCAGGGCTTAACTATTGGTAAGACACATAAGCTACTGGTCTTGACCAGTCAGTTTTTTCAGATTGCTAAAAATTGCTTTTTTTGTGCATGGCGAAGCGATGTTAAAGCATCAAGCAAGCATCAAGCAAGTTTACATGACATTTCAATATTAATGACCTTATTTGCAGGACCGGATCAGAGAATGAGCAATCATGCAGAAAACCACATGGGAAGATCACTCCTGTCCCGAAAGCCCGCTAGACCACCAGGTACGGTTCTGGGGAGTCTCAGAGCGCTTAAGGTAAAGTCAGGGATTCCGGGGGAAGGCGCCAGAACCAGCCCGAATATTATTTGTGGTTTTTTAATATTCGCGGGCCGGCTCTGCCCCTAACCCCCGCAAATATTGAGGGAGAAGTGTACTCAAAATGCCACTCATCTCTTAAATTTAGGAACATAAAAAAAGAGTGATGGTGGCAATGGGGTTGGATTTAGGACAGGAAAAAAATGTAAGAGCTTGGCACTGGGTTTCTGCCCAGCTCATACATCTAATGAATAGGTCTAAATTTATAGGCATAACATTTAAACCTCTCAATTAAGAGGAATTAGCAATCGAAAAACTTAAGACTAGAACAGAGCACAAAGGGGCTCATTTTCAAAAAGGAAAAACATCCAAAAAGTGGCATAAAGGGGCAGATGAACATTTTTCTTGCCAAACCCTTCGAGTTTGCTATTATGAAACCTATTTTCTAGATGGATATCTATATTGTTCATCCACAAGTTTGTCCAAGGGCTTGTCAAAGGGCTTTGTCCAAGGGCTTTGTCAAAGGTGCGCTAGGATTTTTAGCACACGCACAAAATTACCAAGCGAAAATCTACCGCCTTCTAAAAAGGAGGCGGTAGTGGCTAGCGCGCGCAGGAATTTTTAAGGCCCTAACGCACCTTTGTAAAAGGAGCCCTAAATCTCAAGGGGGCATGTTAGAAGCGTGGCGTAGGTGGGACTAGAGTGGGCTTATGACCCGGACATTTTTCTACCGTAAACAAACATTTTAGAACATGTTCAGGGCAATTAGTTTGGGGCAGGACCTGTTTTAACAACAAGTAAGTGTCGAAAAGGTGCCCAAACTGACCAGAGGGATGTACGCATGACCTCCCACACTCCCGAAGTGTTCAGTGACCCACTTTCACCCCTCAAAGATATAAATGAAACAGTACATACCTGCCTGTATGACAGTTGCAGATGTTATGGACAGTTTTACTAAAGCTGCCGTCGGGGCTTGCTCTGGTTCACATTTCTTGTATGATCGGCAAATGTATTACTTTGAACTGTGTTTACTTCGATGTTTCTTGAAGTGATACTCGGTTCCATTTTTCTTTCAATAAAAAGATATACGAAAAAAAAGCAGCAGCAAACAGGTCTCTGGTGTAGCCTAGTGGTTGGGGTAGTGGACTACAGAGAAGGGGATCCATGCCCATATCCCACTCTAACTAGTAAACTTGTGGAGGAACGTGTGAGACCTCCGAATATAGGTGCCACTTGCAGGCATAAGGGCTAGTGTTGTGGTGTACAGTGGGTTTTGGAGGGCTCATCATACACTATATGTGATGTTCACTGCAGTGCCACTTCAGAGTGGTCCACTGCTCTGCTGGGATGTCTGTGTGGCCTGTCTACTACAAATGCTGACCCCCTCCTACGTCCCCCATGGTTTGTTTTGTGCATTTTTCTTTTGGATGTTCTTTTTTCAAAAATGGTGTGAAAAGAAGACGCCCATCTGAAAAATGGCCATTTTCAAACAAAAAAACCCAAACAGACCCCAAGCTAAAGGTTTTGCAGTTTTGAAAATGGGCATGTTTGGCACTGGATTTTTTTGTTCGTCTTCTGCAAAACATCTAAACTCGGATTTAGTTGTCATACCAAAAATCCCTCTCCACATTAATTGCCTGCCTTAAGGGCATAAATTAAGGATTTTGAATATTAGGCCCTCACTGATTTACTGTTGGCTTCTACACAGAACGCCACAGTTAAACCAGTAGTGACGGCTTATAAATTTGATATACCGCCTTTAGTAAAAACACAACAGAAGGAAAAGAAATTAGAACGCCAATGCAATAAAGTACAGAAAACACAAGAATGAGGGATGGAAAACAGAGGAAAGATCTGTGACACTGGGTCTCGCATATCCATCAATGTGACAGAAAAACCAGGGAAAGCTAAATTTAAAAAAATATATATATATCTTCAATGCAAACCAAAATTTAAAATATGATTGTTCAATATGTAATTCCTGGGGTAAGGAATTCCAAAGTGAAGGGGCTAAAAAAACCCCAACCAGATGTTCTTGTTGATTCCTATTGAGCAGATTTTACAGAAGGAATAATCGGTTGACTGTCATGGAGAGCTCAGAACTTTCTTCCTGGACAATGGAAAACTAAGGATGAAGACAGGTAACAGGGAACACCTGTATAAAGTGCTTTATGTGTTAAAATCAATCCGTTTGAGAATATTTGCTCAAAACCTAGCTGTTACCCCACTCCTAATCTGTTATCCTCTTCCTACTGTGCAATTTTGAGCTTTGGTGAAGATTTTTTGCTTCTATATATTTATGCAGCCAGTCCATAAATGTTATATGATCCACTTTGAACAATCTACTTAAAAAAATATACTATAAATTAATCTAAATACTCCTTCTCCATAAAATCAGTATTCTACACAAAGTCTTCCTGACATGACAGGAAAATTTCTCTTGTCTTCCATTTGCAAATAAGCAGTATCTTTGATATCTGAATCTTCTACTTTTATAACGGAAGTCCTTTGATAAACCAAGAAAGTGAAAAGTGTACAGAGCATCAGCTGAAAGGTGGCTTCACCTCCCTCCCCTCCCCCAAAGTACCAAATTCAGCAATGTAGGTTTATAGCAGGGCCGCATTTTGGCTTTGTAGGTACTTGGAGGGCCTCAGAAAAAATAGTTAATGTCTTATTAAAGAGTTTGAGACCACTGAGTTAAGGGGAACGGTTAATCTGCTGGCTGGGTTGGAGGGCAGAGGGGAGAACAGGACAATCAAGCCATTGTGACATCACTGATGAGGTTGGCTCTTATTGGTGGAATGAGGCATTATGACATCACAATCTCAGCTCTGCTTCCCAAAGACAAACAGGATATCATGGTTACAGTTAAGCCAGTGGTCTCAAGCCTTTGCAGGGACACATTTGGGATTTGTAGGTACTTGGAGGGCCTCAGAAAAAATAGTTAATGTCTTATTAAAGAAATGACAATTTTGCATGAGGTAAAAAACTCTTTATAGTTTCTAAATCTTTCCTTTTGGCTAAGTCTTAATAATAATATTGTAATTTATAGCTAACGAGACATATGATCAAGAAACTGTTTTATTTTACTTTTGTGATTATGATAAACATACCTGGTTGGCCACATGTGGTCCCCGGGCTGTGAGTTTGAGACCACTGGTTTATATGGTATGCACCACTGTGTCACTGAAAGCAGATACTGCAGCATAAGGGTGATCAGAATTCTTTATGGATGTAAAGTTATACATATATTTACCCCCCCCCCCCCCCACACACACACACTTATTTTTACAAAACTATAGCATGAATTTTAGCGCCGGCCACGGCAATAACAGCTCCAATGCACTAAAAACCACGCTACGGTTTTGTAAAAGGGGGGTGGGGAGTTAAGTAATTACTATTTAAGACACGAGTAGGCTATACATGCCACACCTTGAAAAGGTAAATATATCATGTTTATTACAATGTACTCTACTATCAGAAGGTCAAATAAATTATTCTTACAAAACCATTTAAGTCTTCATTCCTAGCAGTGATATGATAGGTTTTTCAGCATTCAGAGGACATAATTAGCAACAGTCTATTTATCAAAAAAAATCAAATCCACAAATAGGCACCATTTAGCTAATTGTTAAGTTCTCATCAGTCTTCAAATCTGTAAAGAAAAACAAAAACAGGATAAATCCTTTTTATTTCCTGTTTGTTTGGGGGTTTTATCTAGTCAACGGTGTGAGCAGTGGCGCAGCGAGGGAACGAGGTGCCCAGCTCTTCCTTGCACCTCTTCAAATCTTCGCTGGCCTCAGCTTTCCCTCTGATGTCACTTCCTGATGCCACGACCAGGAAGCGACGTCACAAGGAGATCAGCAAAAATCAAAGGGGGAGGGGGAAGCCTCAGAATGCTATGGTGCACCCTGCACCTCTAGAGTGTAAAACAATCATAGGGAAATCCTCCTTCATAAGTGAATTCTAAGTTGACGTATGTGAAAACATTTTTTGAAAAACTTAACTAAAGGCTGTCAGCATTAGTATGTGTCTCACCACTCCACCGCTGTATTTATCTCACAACTGCGGGAAGAGATCTTTAGTGGAGTCAGATGACAGCAGCGACTTCGGGAGACCCTTGATAAAGCACTTTTTTGTGCGAAATATGTCGGGTCAGACTCCCAGGTTTTGGCTGGAATTGAGCTAAGTACTTTTGCACTTTATATTTATTCACTTTACAATATTCGTTTTATAATATTTAAATATTTATTGAATTAAGGAAAGACACTAATAAGCTCTCGAATGGACAGCCAATGATGAGGCACCACATAATTCTTCCCGCAGTTGTAAGATAAATACAGCGGTGGAGTGGTGGGGCTGAGGCGTCCTTTGAAAACAGTTAAAAACAATGATGAATGTGAAATATATCCAGGTCTTGTTCTACTCTAATTTTGACTCGTGAATATTGAGGCTGGATAAAAAACATTGAAGGAATATTAGCCATTGAGTGTTAAGCATTAGGGTTCATAGACAACAACGCGGAAGACAAAGGCGCGCGCCGACAACTGAGCGCAAGATGGAGGCGAGCGCCGAAGAAAATTACTGTTTTTAGGGGCTCCGACGGGGGTTTTGTTGGGGAGCACCCCCAGTTTACTTAATACAAATTGCGCCGGCGTTGTGGGGGGTTGTAACTCCCCACATTTTACTGTAAACTTAACTTTTTCCCTGGAAAAAGTGAAGTTTTCAGTAAAATGTGGGGGGTTACAACCCCTCAAATCCCCCACAACGCGGCGCGATCTGTATTAAGTAAAGTGGGGGTTTCACCCCACGCCCCCCCCCCCCCGTCGGAGTCCTAAAAACAGTAATTTTCTTCGGCGCGCGCCTCCGTGCTGCGCTCAATTGTCTGCTCGCGCCTTTGTCCCGGCGCGCTTTTGACCTGACACCAAGCATTAGTATGGTGTGCAGGTCCAGTGCTGGCCAGCATTTCACCAATCTGCTTCAGGGCCCAAGAAATTGTGTTTAACCCTTTCAGGACCATAAGGATCGTAGGCCAATTTTTGTGGTTTTGACGACATTTTTATGGTAAAAAGGGCTTGCAGATGCCAAAAAATTGATTTTTTTTGTGAAATATCATTATTTTTATTTAAAAAAATCACACTTCTGGCTTATGGACAGTGTGGCAAGTGAATCTTCTCGTCAATCTGGCAACGACGCTAATGAATGAATGTCGGAACCAGTTTGTTTACATAAAGGCAGTATCATATGGAATCCGTACATAACAAATTTAGAACTGTAGACTATCCCAATCAAAATTGATAGGATTTTAAAGTTAGGGGACAAATATGTCCCTTGGTCCTGAAAGGGTTAAAAGGTGTCTGTCAGCTACCTATTCCTGCTGGACTAACTCAATGCATTTTACGATGCGCTTTCTTACTTAAAACACTTTGAACTGGCTCACAAGAAACAAATTGAAGACATTTCCATAGGTGTGGCTTGGGTTTACAGTTGTGCACATGCTTTTGTATTTTTAAAATACAGCCCCCCCCCCCCATAGTCACAGATTTAGGACTCACAACTTGGTTGTTCACGAGTTTCTAAACCCTGTCCACACCCGCCTCCCAGACCTCTCCACACCTTTCCTGGTGGTCTAACCTTGAAGCGGGGCAGGAGCGATCTACAGCGGGAACTCTCACAGCAGCCATTTTTTGTTCACGGCTCTGCACAGGGCAGGAGCGTAGGAAGATTGCACCTGCCCCGTTTCACCACTAGGCCACCATGTAAGGCGTGGAGAGGTCCGGGGAGGTGGGGGGTGGGTCAGAGTCAGCCCTAAAGTTATTCATAAGCTGGCTTTGCCCCTAATCCCCTGTGAATATGCATAGGCTCAAAGGGTACCATCCCTAACTGGGCAGACTGGAAGGGTTTAGGTTTGTATTGGTCATTATTTACTGTGTTATGTGTGTAATCAGAGAAGAAAAACTGCCAAGGAAAATCCAGGGTGACAGGACTATACGAGTTAGAACCACACTTTTAACCCTTTCAGGACCATAAGGATCGTAGGCCAATTTTTGTGGTTTTGACGACATTTTTATGGTAAAAAGGGCTTGCAGATGCCAAAAAATTGATTTTTTTTGTGAAATATCATTATTTTTATTTAAAAAAAATCACACTTCTGGCTTATGGACAGTGTGGCAAGTGAATCTTCTCGTCAATCTAGCAACGACGCTAATGAATGAATGTCGGAACCAGTTTGTTTACATAAAGGCAGTATCATATGGAATCCGTACATATCAAATTTAGAACTGTAGACTATCCCAATCAAAATTTATAGGATTTTAAAGTTATGGGACAAATATGTCCCTTGGTCCTGAAAGGGTTAAGACTTCCTTTAATCAGATGCATCTTATTCCAACATTTCTTCCTAGTTCACTTCGAATAAAACGAAGTGGTTGAAATGCATAGCTCTGAAAGAGGTGAGCAGTGCTGAAGCCACATACGGACCACGGTTGCGCACTTACCAGTTTCATCATAGGCCACGTGTTTGAGGAAAAGCCCATCCGGCGGTGCAACTATAGCATACTTTGATAAAACCGTTGGATCCCTTGTCTCAAGAACTTCCTTGACATGACACGCTTCTATCCTTCCCTGGCCAACAGCCACCAGAGCACCAGTCATTCTGCGAACCTGCAGTGGTGAGCGAGACAAGCTGTTGTTATCTAAGCTCTCCCTCCCTATTTCCTCGCAACTCCCGCTCACTGTGTGGTCTCTGGCAAGGTTCAATACAGTACATCGCACCAAAACAGGAGACACCACCTTTCCAAGGTAGAAGGACAAGAAAAACAACCAAGGCGGCCTGTGGTGGCTCAATAACTTTATTGCATCGATCAAGAGGTGACGCGTACGTGTTTCGGCCACTGTGGCCTGCTTCAAGTGTTTGAATCTTGAGCTTATGATAAAAACTAATATCACCTATATTTATTGCCTTATTATTGTGGTGCTTGGAAATAGATGAAAGTCAAGATAGAAAATAAAAATAAAAATGTGTCCGCTGGACGGAGAAGAGTATCAGCCACTGGAATGACTAAAATCAAAAGCCTCCTCTTGCGCTCCATTGGTTTAACAATTACCAAATGAAATCCAGAATTGGGGGAGTTTCAATTCAATATTCTCAGTTTGTAACATCTAAAATTTGCAGATATGTTAAAAATGTAATTTCTTGCAGGGAGATTAATTACGTTTAAAAACAGATTCAGGCAATTTATTTATTTTATTTATTCAATTTTCTATACCGTTCTCTCAGGGAAGTTCAGAACGGTTTATATGAATTTATTCAGATACTGAAGCATTTGTCCATCTCTGTCCTGGTGAGCTCACAATCTCTCTAATGTACCTGGGGCAATGAGGGGATTAAGTGACTTGCCCAGAGTCAAAAGGAGCAGCGTGGGTTTGAACCCACACCTCAGGATGCTGAGGCTGTAGCTTTAACCACTGCGCCACACTCTCCCCTGTGCCACACTCAAATCCCTGGGTGCCACAAGCAGATTGGAATGCGCTTCCAGAGGACGTTATAGGGCAGCGTACGGTACTGGGGTTTAAGAAAGGATTGGACAATTTCCTGCTGGAAAAGGGGATAGAGGGGTCTAGATAGAGGATTACTGCACAGGTCCTGGACCTGTTGGGCCGCCCTGTGAGCGGACTGCTGGGCACGATGGACCTCAGGTCTGACCCAGCAGAGGCATTGCTTATGTTCTTATGGGAGAGGAGGAGATAGTGGATGCTGTGGATGGACCATTTGGCCTTTATTTGCCATCATGTTTCTAGGTTTCTATAACCATAAAGCTCTATGACATCATAATGCAGGTGCAAAGAGCCTTAGCCTATAGGAAGAGGAGATGCAAATGTTAAGAGCCTTAGCCAATGCGCTTCCAGAGAGCGTAATAGGGCAGAGTACGGTACTGGGGTTCAAGAAAGGATTGGACAATTTCCTGCTGGAAAAGGGGATAGAGGGGTCTAGATAGAGGATTACTGCACAGGTCCTGGACCTGATGGGCCGCTGCGCGAGCGGACTGCTGGGCGCGATGGACCTCAGGTCTGACCCAGCGGAGGCATTGCTTATCTTCTTATGTTCAACGATGAATATACACAATGTTCATCTGCGTACCATGGAGATAGTGAATGCAAATGCATCTCATATATATTTATTGTGAATATCCTGAAAACCTTGCAAAGTTCAAGGATTGGAGTTCTTTATTAGAGAATGACACGGGGACAAATTTTTCCCTGTTCCGACCCCGCGAGTTTTGTCGCTGTCCCTGTCCCATTCCTGTAAGCTCTGCCTTAACCGCACAAGCCTCAGATACTTACGATTTTGAAGTGTTTGAGGCTTGTGCAGATGAGGACGGAGCTTAGGCATTGGTGGAATGAGGCATTATGACATCACAATCTGAGCTCTAGAATGTTGCTACTTAGGATTTTAGAGTGTTTGAGGCTTGTGCAGATGAGGACGGAGCTTAGGCATTGGTGGAATGAGGCATTATGACATCACAATCTGAGCTCTAGAATGTTGCTACTTAGGATTTTAAAGTGTCTGAGGCTTGTGCAGATGAGGACGGAGCTTAGGCATTGGTGGAATGAGGCATTATGACATCACAATCTGAGCTCTAGAATGTTGCTACTTAGGATTTTAGAGTGTTTGAGGCTTGTGTTTGCAGGAATAGGAAAAGAACTTGCTGAGATGGGAGGGGAAAATGAGTTCCCGTGGGGATGGGGGAAAATTTGTCCCCATATCATTCTCTATCCCTGTTTCAGAATATGCCATGGGACAGAGTTTGAGCTGCTATACTGACCCTGGAAAGAGAAGGGGAACCAGCGAAACCTGGAAGCTTGGGTATTGCACCTTCTTTTTCTTGATCTCATAAAATGTATCAGAGCCTACAAAGTCTTAGCACATTGTGCTACAGGGTAGCAATGATTGGGGGGAGCTTCAACATGACCGACTGCTAAATCCACGGTGGAGGTTGGTCCAGTGGAGCCTCCACTGGATGACCCTTATCTCTGTGCGTTAAGTGGCCTAACAGAGCAACCACATGACCTTAGACTGTGGTGAGTGAATTCATATTGGGGTGAGGGAGATGAAGCGACACTTTTCAGCCGCACTGGGAATGATGATAGATTTTTTTAGGGAGTGACTCCTCCAGGTTTACTGTAATACTTAGCAACTGGGTTTAAGAACGCTGATTTTAATTGTTAACTTTTAAACATGTACAAGAGTCTCTAACTAAAGATAACATTAATCTCAGGAAAAAAGTGGAAATACTCAAACAGGAATAATAATTTGAGACTCATTAATTTTCCTAGAGTAACCACTGTCACTCCTAGGGAAATGTTAAGGAGATATTTGACTGAAATTTTGCAAGTTTCAGAGGAAATTTTTCCTCCATTTACTTTAGCTTATTATGTACCAAATAAAGAAGGGACTCAACCTCAGCCAAATATATCGGAATCAAGACCACTGAATGTTTCTGAAATTTTAGAAACATCATATAGGGAGACAGCAGTACCTTCCACAATGGTAGTGACTTTAGCTCTTGCAATGGATAAAGTATGGTTTTTGAGACTTTTCTTCAAAAACAAACAGAAAGAGTTTCTTGGATGTAGAGTACAAATGTTTCCTGATTTTTCAAAAGATACTCAAAAGCGTCGTAAAGAATTTCTACTTTTGAAATCTGGAGTCACTTCTTTGGGAGCGACGTTTTACTTGAAATATCCTTGCAAGTGTATCATTTGTTACCGTTCAGTCAAATATGTTGTTTTTTTTAACCCTACCAGTTAACTGCTTTTCTGGCCTCACATCGACTGGATAAAGAAGAATCATCTATAGCTCTATAATTTATTTAATCAGCTCCTTAATCTCAGTTTTGTTTGTAAGAGTTTAACCTTTATCATTTTCTTTTTTTTCTCGCTTATGTAATCTTGGATCCTTTTTTGTGGACTTGAGTTGGGATAGTTGAAAGAATTTTCTTAAGTTTAAGTGATTTATTTTACATACAAGTATATTTCACTAACCAACTTTCTGTACAAGTGAATACTTGAAATATATTTAAATAGATGCATAAAAAAAAAAAAAAAAGAACGCTGATTTTGAAGACACCTTAAAATAAAACTTCATAAGAATAGTTCAGCTCTAACAATCGCCTTAAACTTGTAAAAGAAAGATATTTGAGGGTTTTTTGATTTTTTTTAAAATCCCAGCATTTGTGTTCCTCTGGCAACTTATAATCAGTGTGACAACTTCCTCTGTTCCAGCGCTACAGTAACTCCTCCACAAAACTATTCAGGGCTCGGATGAAATCCAGTGTGAGCGTCACTTATCACTGCTGCCGTTCCCTCATGTAATGCGGCATCGACTTATGCAAGTTTCAAGTTTTCAAGTTTCAAGTTTTATTAAATTTTGATTTTACGCAATATCAAATATTTCAATGCGTATTACATAATTGAAATGTACAATAAAAAAAAACTGGGGTGACAAATACAAATACAAATAAGACAAAATTATACAAACTAATCATTATGTATTATTAATACAAACTGAAACAAGTGGGTAAAGAAAAAATGGAATTACAATTTAAAAAAAAAAAAAAAAATTTTTTTTAACAATTAAGGTTTATACATAAGGGTGAGAAAAATGATGAAGGAAAGAAAGAGAGAAAGAGAGAAAAGAAAAAAAAAAAAATGTTTTGCATGTTTGATTCCTAAAGGATAAATATTGTGTTTATTATCATTATCTATTTATGTATTGAATGCATCTCTATAAAGAATGCTTTTCAAACCATGTTTAAATTTGTCTAGTGATGTTTCGTTACGTAAATAAATAGGTAGATTATTCCACAGTTGAGGTGCTTGCACTGAAAATATAGTTGTTCTTCTTGTCCCAATTATTTTTAATGAAGGGATAGTTAGTAAATTTTGTTGTGTTGATCTTAGCGTCCTTAACGAAGAATAAGGGATTATTAGTCTATCTAGAAATAATGGCGCGTGTACTTGTTGGATTTTAAATGTTAGTAATGCAATTTTAAATGTAATTCTATGTATAATTGGTAACCAGTGTGCATCTTGTAAAAGCGGAGTAACATGGTCATATTTCTTTGAGTTTGTTATAATTTTAATGGCTGTATTTTGTATTATTTGTATGCTTGTTTTCCACCGAACTTTGGACTTTTAAGATGCAACTTCTACCATTCCCACCCACCCCCAGCTCAGCTTCAGGTCAGAACAAGCATCCCAACTGAGGTTACCATTGCATGAACATAAGAATTGCCATACTGGAAGGTCCATCCGGCCCACTATCCTGTTTCCATGAGAGGCCAACTGAAGCTGTCTGTTTTATCTTGCATGGTTTCTATCCCCCAGGACACCTTGGCTGGGCACAGCCTCTCCCTTATGCTAAGAGCTACCCCTATCTCCAGTTAGGTGAAGAAAGGATCGAGGGGCTCCTCAGGCCCTGATGTGGCAGATTTATTTAAGCTATATACCGCCTATTAATTGTCACCCTAAGTGGTTTACATTCAGGTATTTGAAACTATCCCAGTGGGCTCCCAATCTATCAAACATACCTGGGGCAATGGGGGACTGAGTGACTTGCCCAGGGTCACAAGGAGCAGTGCGGGATTTGAACCCACAACCTCAGGGTGCTGAGGCTGTAGTTCTAAGCACTAGACCACTCCTCAGGCCCGATGCTGCAGATGCCCCATGCATCCTTCTCATGGACCCCACCTACCCTGGGCTGCTCTCTCTTCACTCTAACTTTCTAAGTTTATTTGTCTCTTAATACACCATCTATTAGTGGATAACTAAACGGTTTACAATAGTCTAATATCAAATAAAACAATAAAAATGATAAATATTCAATAAAATAGCAGGGGATAAGAAAAGGACGTAAACATAGTGGATCCGAGAGGGGGGAAAGGGAGCTGAAAACGATTATATTGAGATTTAAAAAAAAAAAAAACAAGAAAGGGAAGGGAGGAGGAAAAGGGGGTAATACATAAAGGGGAGGGTGTCGATTCTTAGGAAGCGTTTGTCTCTCTTTGCTAGAGCGATGGAATGTCGTCTCAGTAGCTATAAGCATCTTTGAAAAGGAAGGTTTTGATTTTTGATTTGAATCTAATGAAGGTTCTAATCTAATTTCTAAATGGTAGAGCACTCCACAGGGAGGGGGCGCTGACCGAGAGGATGGCTTTGCGAGTTGTGTCATACAAGATCTTGTGGATGGATGGAATCGTTAGAAGGTTTTGATTATTAGATCTGAGCGTGCATTGGGGAGTGTAGGGGATTAGATATTTGTCAATAAAGGCTGGGGTATTTGTTTGGGTTTGAAAATAAGCAGGAGGATTTTATATGTTACTTGATGTGTAATGGGTAGCCAGTGTGCATTACGGAGGGGGGTGGGGGATGACATGGTCATATTTTTTTTGCTTTATAGATGAGTTTGACGGCGGTGTTTTGAAGAATCTGAAATTGGCATAGTTTTTTTTGGGTGCAATGCCCCGATACAGAGAATTACAATAGTCGATGTGAGAGATGACAAGAGAATGGATGATGGATCGAGCAGTAGTTATTGGGCGTATCAGTCGCCATTTGTAGAAGCATTTTTGATTACAGCGCCAATTTGATCATGAAACGCAAGTTTTTAAAAATCTAGGATGACACCCAGGAATTTGACCTTATTGTTGATTTGAATGGCGGAAGAGTCGATGCGGATTGGTTGACATGGTTCCTCCTTGTCTGAAGTTGAAAATGGTACGGCTTTGGTTTTTGGTACGTTCAGGGCCAGTTTGTTATGGTTAAGCCAGGAGCTAATCTGGTATAATTTGGTGTTGATTTCCAGGATTTCTTCCTTGGTTTTGGGGTTCAGGGGGTAAAGAAGTTGGATTTTATAAACTTGAATCATATCTCCCCCTCAGCCGTCTCTTTTCCAAGCTGAAGAGCCCTAACCTCTTTAGTCTTTCCTCATACGAGAGGAGTTCCCATCCCCTTTATCATCTTGGTCACTCTTCTTTGAACCTTTTCCAATTCCGCTCTTTTTTGAGCTAAGGCAACCAGAATTGAATACAATACTAAAGGTGATGTTGCAGCATGGAGCGATATAAAGGCATTATAACATTCTTAGTCTTATTTACCATCCCTTTTCTAATCATTTCTAGCATCTTGTTTGCTTTTTTGGCCACCACCACCACCACCACACATTCAGCGTCTATGATGACACCTAGATATTTTTCTTGGCCGCTAGCCCCTAAGATGGACCCTAGAATCTGGTAACTATGATTTGGGTTATTCTTGCCAATGTGCATCACTTTGCATTTGTCCATATTAAATTTCATCTGCCATTTGGATGCCCAGTCTTCCAATTTCTTAAGGTCTGTCTGCAATTTTTCACAGTGTGCATGTGTTTTAACAACTTTGAACAGTTTGGTGTCATCTGCAAACTGAATCACCTCACTCGTCCCAATTTCCAGATCGCTTATAAATATGTTAAATAGCACTGGTCCCAGTACAGATCCCTGCAGCACGCCACTATTTACCTTCCTCCATTAAGAAAAATGGCCATTTAACCCTTCCCTCAGTTTTCTGTCCAATAACTAATTCCCATGACTCTAATTTTCTCAGGAGTCTCTCATAAGTAACATTGTCAAAAACGTTCTGAAAAATTAGATATACTGTGTCAACCGGCTCACCTTTATCCACATGTTTATACACACCATGAAAGAAATGCATAGAAATTACCAAGACCTCCCTTGGCTGAACCCATGACTGTGTCCCATTAAACCATATTTGTCTATGTGCCATGATTTTATTTTTTTATAATGGTTTTGACTATTTTTCCCAGCATTGAAGTCAGGTTCACCAGTCTGTAATTTCCCGGATTACCCCTGGAACCCTTTTTAAAAATCTGTGTAACGTTAGACATCCACCAATATCTTCAGACCAATATCAACAAAACAGAGTAGACGGGCAATTCAAAAACCATCTATTAGCCACTAGAGGTCACTCTTGCCTATCTTTCTGGACAGCTTTGCAGAATGTCTGCAAGATGGCTGCAACGTGTAATGCAGCTGTATAATGTAGGACTAAAACAGTGTGTGACAGCACTAGGGATGAACCCTAGCATTCCGACTACATCTCCCCTCTCCCACTATTATTGCTTGGTTTATATGTAGCTGGAGATGTCAGCTTCTTCAGCGAATGAGCCAGATCTTCCAAGTACCCAGTTCCAGGAGGAAAATTTTTGGCCGTTCCTGGAGTTTTTAAAATCTCATCCTGATGCATTATGGGACCAGTAATGCCGATTTCTCTTTTTCTTTTACTTTTTCTTTTATAGAATTTTCAAATTACATCAAACATAAAAGGAGAAAATATATTTATTTTTATAATGTTAAAATTTCCCATCACACCAATATCAATGTAACCCATGTAGAAGAAAACTAAGCTGTAACGCTGGTTTCAATGAACAGAAGCAGCTTTGAGTTCTAAGTTTAAAACCAGTACTGGCCAAAAATTTTCTCTCCTGGACAGTGGTATAGCAAGGGTGGGAGGCGCCTGGACCAATCGCGCCCTTCCCTGCCCTCCCCACCTCATACACTCCTTCCCTCGCCACATGCACATGCCGCTTCCCTTTCCCTATACCTCTGTAATATTCTCGGTACAACAACCTGACGTGGCACCTGCGTGGGCTCAATCTCTGATGTCACGTCCTAGGCGCAGATCCAGGAAGTGGTGTCAGAAGAAGAGCTGATGCAGGCATGACAGCAGGTTGGGGGTTGCTGCTCGTGCCAGGAACATTACAGAGGTACGGGAGAAGCGGTGCGTGTGCGTGGCAGTGGGGAAGCGGAGGAGGGTGACAGCCGCCCCCCTTTACAATACCACTGCTTCTGGAACTGTACAGCTTGGCAGCTCTGCAGTTTTAAAGGCTTTTCAACCCTTGTATGAGCTTCGTTCTCCCACTAGAAAATGGTAGTGAAGTAATGAGAATAAATGCAAAATCATTAGTACCTGCCTGTAGAGAAAGGACTTGCTGCGGAATGTCAGCTCCCAGAACTGCAGATCACTTGGGGAAGCAAGGAGAAGAGAGTTGGTTATGGCATGCTACACACACTCAAGACAGGATTAACCCTTTAGCAGTCTCTAAGTAAACAAGTGCATTGAGCTCGCTATCATAATCCAAATACATATTTAAAACTTCCACAAAGTGCACTGCAGCAGGTAACAAGTGCTGCTCACCAAGTTCTCCTGCTGATTGGAACCCAATGCCAAAGGGATGGAAATAACTGGCATAGCGAGGCTAGGAGGCGCCCCCTCCCCCACACCACATTCATTCCCTCCCTTCCTCCGTATCTCTTTAAATCTTCACCAGCGCGAGCAGCTTCTCTGGCCTGCTGCTCGTGCCAGCATTGGCCTTCTCTCTGATGTCACTTCCTGGTCTCAGGACCCGGAAGTGATTTCAGAGGGGAGCCAGGCCAGAGAAGTTGTTTGTGCTGGTGAAGATTTAAAGAGGTATGGGGGGGGGGAAGGGAGGGTGCAAGCATGGCATGGGGGGGGGGGGGGGGAGGCGGAGAGGTGCTGGTACCCCCACCAGCTTCAAGCAGATGTAAGGATGTGCCTCAGCCTGTCCATGCTGTCAGGGCAGGCACTGGGTGCCTGTTTTTAATAGGTACCTTTTTCCTGCTTGGGCACAGGCATCCTCTTATACAGTTACCCCCAAAGGGGCAATTTTCAAAAGTCATTTACATAAGAAAATGGTTATTCGCACAGATACATGATCACAACTTGCCAACCCTGTATGCAAATTAAAGTGTACTCATTGTTCCGGAATGCAACACTAGTCCCCATATTCTTACAGGAGTGTTCTGGTGGCACAGGTAATTTTGGTATTTTCAAAACCTATATGTTATTTTTCATTAAAGAGATATTCGTACATTAAGCAGCTGCAAACCTCTGTGGGTACTTTATCCTGGGCAATTTTCAGAGAAAAGTACATGGCGAGAAATATATCAAAATGGGCAACTTTGAAAATTGCTCTCAAATTAGTTAAAAAGAAAATGAGAGAGAGAGAGAAAGGTACAGAATAGCTTTCAGTTCTTTCCTCTGTGCAGTGGGTTTCTTACAGTTCAAAAGTTTTTAAATCTACCCTGGGGACCTCACGAGTCAAATTTTCAGGATATTAACAAGAATATACATGAGATCAATTTGCATACATGAGAAAGACTGTATTTATTTACAAACTGATCACATTATTTGCACATCACCACCACACAGAGCTTCAAAGCAAACTTCTTTCAAGGCTAGCAGAAGGCAAATGCGGCAAACACCAAATTTACCTCCTGGAGCGTGGTCTTGCTACTTCCCAACTTTGTCTTTGTTGATTCTGGCCATGGAAGCAGCAGCCATGAAGCTGAGTCTCCTGATAATGAATGACACGGGGACAAAATTTCACCATCCCCGCGGGAACTCATTTTCTCGCCCCGGCGAGTTCTTTTTCTGTCCCTGCCCCATTCCTGCAAGCTCCGTCCTCATCTGCACAAGCCTCAAACACTTTAAAATCATAAGTGTTTGAGGCTTGTGCGGTTAAGGCAGAGCTTACAGGAATGGGGCTGGAACAGGGACAGCGACAAAACTCACAGGGATGGGGAAATTGAGTTCCTCCAGAGATGTGGAAAAATTTGTCCCCATGTCATGTCATTCTCTACACTACACCACTCTAGAAATCAAAATGTAGTAAAAGTGAGCCAAGTATAGGACAATCAAGCCATTGTGACATCACTGATGAGATTGGCTCTTATTGGTTAAATGAGGCAATATGATGTCCCAGCTCTGATTATCAGAGGCTGGAACTTTTCACACTATTTATTCAATTTTCTATACTGTTCTCTCAAGTAGAGAATGATAAGGGGACAAATTTTTCCCCATTTCAGCAGGAGCTCATTTTTCCATCCCGTCCCCGCAAGTTCTTTTCCTGTCCGTGCCCCATTCCTGCAAGCTCTGTCCTCATCTGCACAAACCTCAAACACTTTAAAATCATATTAAGTAGCAACATTCTAGAGCTCAGCTTGTGATGTCATAATGCCTCATTCCACCAATGCCTAAGCTCCGTCCTCATCTGCACAAGCCTCAAACACTTTCAAATCATAAGTAGCAACATTCTAGAGCTCAGATTGTGATGTCATAATGCCTCATTCTACCAATGCCTAAGCTCCGTCCTCATCTGCACAAGCCTCAAACACTTTCAAATCCTAAGTAGCAACATTCTAGAGCTCAGATTGTGATGTCATAATGCCTCATTCCACCAATGCCTAAGCTCCGTCCTCATCTGCACAAGCCTCAAACACTTTCAAATCATAAGTAGCAACATTCTAGAGCTCAGATTGTGATGTCATAATGCCTCATTCTACCAATGCCTAAGCTCCGTCCTCATCTGCACAAGCCTCAAACACTTTCAAATCCTAAGTAGCAACATTCTAGAGCTCAGATTGTGATGTCATAATGCCTCATTCCACCAATGTCTAAGCTCTGTCCTCATCTGCACAAGCCTCAAACACTTTAAAATCATAAGTGTTTGAGGATTGTGCGCTTAAGGCAGAGCTTACAGGAATGAGGCAGGGACAGGGCCAATGATAAAACTCATGGGGACGGGACGGGGACAGGGACAAATTTGTCCCCATGTCATTCTCTATGTCCTGACAAGAACTGTGAAATCACATGACGCTTTTCTTTAGACTTGTTAAGCGCTTCTTCTGCTGCTGGGCTGGATCAGGTAATTAAAAAGCAAAACACTGTCAGAAGAAAGTATGGCACCCACTCCCAAAAATGGATAGAAGAAATTCTTTATTGCAAACAATTAAAAGTACCCAACGTGGGCCACGTTTTGCCCAAAGATGGGTTGCATCAGGCATTTTATTCAATTGATAGAATGCTAAATACACACTATTACTCAGCACAAAATCAGTAGGTCTTTCTTCTATTAATGTGTAGCTAATCAGACTAACGCAAATTAAGAATTTCTTCTATCCATTTTTCTTACCCTCTGCTTCGCTGCTTATTTTGACACCTCTGTTTTGGACCTATACACCCAATGCCTCCACCCCAGCAACTCATGCGCAGGCCTGTACCGCTTTCTTGATTAGTTCTCTTGCCCTGTGGGGGCTGCTTGGGCAGTATTTACCCCCACTAACATTACTTCTCAATCTGCAATGACAGCACTGCCTCCTACTGGTCATGGCTATTACTGCTGAAGGGGAGAGTCAGGGTAGTAACTTGTATTTCGTACCTTCCAACCCCCACTTAAAGAACCCTGTCAAAACAAACAAAACCGGGGAAAACAAAGAGTGAAAAGGGAGATGGATAGGGAGAAAAGGGGAGGCATAGAGTTGTTGGACCGCTTTCTTCCAGTGTGATTAGTAACTGCCTCCTGACACATTCACAAGACACCATGATGAAGGAAGCTCATAAAACACTGGGAAAACAAACCATTCTGAACCTCTGCCACATGCCTCAGCAAAAGGGGCACCGCTTCCTGCATCAGCAGGCCCTGGGGGTTCTCAGCTTACACGTGGCTGGATTCACAGACTGCAAAGAACAGGCCAGACGCATAGCCGACGGGTGGCATGCAGCTGCTCCCTAACTCACGCTGTGAAAAAGTGCCCGAAATTGCCTTCAGGGCTCTTAGGAGTTAAAAATTATTCATTTAAAATGCAAGACCAGGAGCATCAATGCATTGTCTGCCCTACCACTATAATACACGTCTTGGGCAGACCTCAAATTCTGCCCTTCTAACTCTCAACACTGGCTACCCATGTACGAGGGTCATTTCATAAATAATGCACATTATTATTATTTTTTTAATTTACATGTTTTATTATTTTTTTCCAAGTATTTCTTTACAATCCTTCAATATAGTCTCCCTGTTTTGCAATGACCGAGTCTCAACATCCAGGAAGCTTCATTATTCCATCCAAGACATCATTTTAGTTCAATTGCCGAATGACTCGGGTACTGGCGGAAGAAAGCTCTTCCAGAGATGCAAAACGATGTCCACGCATAGGTTGTTTCAACTTTGGAAAAAGGTCAAAGTCTGGTGGTCTCATGTCTGGACTGTAGGGAGCATGAGGTAACACCTCCCAGCCATATTCGTGTAGTTTTCAATGACATTCCCTATGTGCGGGCGAGCGTTGTCGTGAAGAATGAGTGGCCCAGCCAAGAGCAACTGAGATCGGGTTTTGTGCATTTTTCTGCACATTTTTTGCAAAAAAAATCACGATAATACATCGCTGTGACACTTCTTCCACATGGAACTTTGTCTGTGATGATGATGCCTTCATGATCATAAGCAAAAAATCATCATTCGTTTGACTTTTGATTGAGCTCGTCAAAATTTTTTTGGTCATGGGGAAGATGGAACTCTCCACTCGTCATTGAAAAACTACGCAAATATGGCTGGGAGGTGTTACCTCATGGTGTTAAACCATTTTGAATATCAGCCTGTTGTTATATGTTATGCTGTCTGGTGTACTGTAACAGACTGGTCATGGGTTTTGCTGCAGAAAGACATGAATAAATAGAATCAGGGCTGTGGAGTCGGAGTCAGAGGAAATTTCGGGTACCTGGAGTTGGAGTCGGAGTCAGAAGTACAAAAAATTGAGGAGTCGGAGTCGGAACATTTATCTACCGACTCAATTTTTGAACTTGACATACCAATCACGAGCGATTCTTTCAGCTATAGCACCCACTATATACACAGCACAAATGTTGCGAGCAGCTTCTGCGGCCTTAGAACTTTGATTAAAAGCAAAAAGAAGGTGGTGTCGAAAATGCTCATT
The DNA here is from genome assembly GCF_902459505.1 of Geotrypetes seraphini. Classification (NCBI taxonomy): domain Eukaryota; kingdom Metazoa; phylum Chordata; class Amphibia; order Gymnophiona; family Dermophiidae; genus Geotrypetes; species Geotrypetes seraphini. The sequence continues at coordinate 21,563,626 of NC_047098.1, forward strand.
TCTCTCAACTTGACATTCCATTTTAACGATCTGAAAATTAACCAGTGCTGTGGAGTCTGAGGAAATTTCGCGTACCTGGATTCGGAGTCGGAGTCTGAAGTACAAAAAACTGAGGAGTCGGAGTCGGAACATTTATCTACCGACTCCACAGCCCTGAATAGAATACATTACTGCTGATACTGAACCATTATGGCATAGGTGCCAGCTCTTTGGGTGCTGTGGGGTACTTGGGCACCCCCAACATTGAGCAAACTCCTCGACTGTGTCCTGGGATAGGATAATTTCCACTGGGTTTAGCACCTCAGTCATGTTATAAAGTTGGTGCCTATACATTATGGTACTTTTAAGAAACTTGATACTACTTTTTGTAATTATACAAAAGCAACTCACGTTCTCAAGCTACGGAAAGTAAGGAACATGACCTCTAAGGGAGAGGGGGCCCTAAACCAAATACAACTTCTATCCCTCCCCTAGTATGCCCAGGCCCCACCCAATGTAATGATAGCTGGGTGACACCTTTCCCTTGGGCTATCATGATGGTCAGCTTTGGGTTTTGAACCCAACCCCAGTGCTTTGTGGTAGGTGTAGTCCTGCTTCTTCCACTTGAAATTGCCGTCATAAGTACCAAAATGTATTTATTTTAAAGTTTTCTTTTCCGCCTGTTGGGTATTATTAAGAAGGGTATCACAACCAGGACGAAGGAAGTCATCATGCCTCTGTATCGGGCGATGGTGCGCCCGCACCTGGAGTACTGTGTCCAGTATTGGTCGCCGTACCTCAAGAAGGACATGGCGATGCTTGAGAGGGTCCAGAGAAGAGCGACGAAAATGATAAAAGGTATGGAAAACCTTCCATACGAAGACAGGTTAGAAAGGCTGGGGCTCTTCTCCCTGGAAAAGCGGAGACTCAGAGGAGACATGATAGTGACTTTCAAGATCATGAAAGGCATCGAGAAGGTAGACAGGGACAGATTCTTCAGACTATTGGGGACCACAAGTACAAGGGGGCACTCGGAGAAGCTGAAAGGGGACAGGTTTAGAACCAATGCTAGGAAATTCTTTTTCACTCAGAGGGTGGTGGACACCTGGAACGCGCTGCCGGAGGTTGTGATAGGACAGAGTACACTACGGGGTTTTAAAGAAAGATTAGATAAATTCCTGAAAGATAGGGGGATTGAGGGATACAGATAGAGGTAGAGATGGGATATAGAGAGAGTATAGATAGAGACCAAGATCAGCGTACAGGTCATGGGCCTGATGGGTCGCCGCGGGTGCGGACTGCTGGGCGCGATGGACCTCTGGTCTGACCCCAGCAGAGGCAATTTCTTAGACGGATTACCAAAAAAACCCCACAGAATATTTCACATAATCTTCACAACAAAACAAATAACCCTACTGCATCATTCCCTCTTCTAAAATTTCAAATATAAAATCACAAAGCCATGTCAATCAAAAAGGACATATTTCACAACATTTCGCTCTAGAAAAAAGCTCGTACACTAAGCAAGTTTTCAATTCCTTTTTAAAAGATTTCAGCTCCCTACATAATCTCAAAAGACCTGGCAACCGGTTCCACAATTGTTGACCTGCCACTGAAATTGCTGTAGTCTGTGTCCTTTTATAATGAGTCTCCCCCAACTGACTCGATCGACAATCGAATGAGGTGTGCAATAATGTCTGCTGGCTCTCAGTTTTACAAGGTGGCGACTCAGGCGTTCAGCCATCCTTTGCTTGCCTTCAACGTCATCCAATAATTAAGATATACAATCCAGATGTTTTAACAGCCCCCCCTCCCAAAATACAGTCAGAGGAGATTCTACAGCTATAAATTACAGACATGTGGATTACATTAAAGAATGTGAAAAGCAAGAAAAGCTTCTAACTCAACAGCTGTGTGCATACTTCAGTATGTGCTCCAATCAAAGGAAGAACCCACTATTGGCAACTGAGAGAGGATGCGGATATATGGACATTACTGACTCCAAGTTAAACAAAGGATCGCACATAAAATTCTCTTGTTGACTTACAAAGCTTATCGATTCAGGTCCCTGGGTTATCTTGTATAGATGCACCGCTGTCCGCCTCATATTTGACCTGAAAAAATGGGACCAAATCACCCCTTTCTACCACAAACTCCACTGGCTCCCACTAGAATCCAGAATCATGTTCAAATTCGCCTGTTTTTGCTACAAAACAATATTTGGTTTATCCCCATGCTACATCACCCCTCACTTCACCCTTAACCACAACTATAAGAACTCCCAAAAAATTCAACTCTTCGCCTTCCCCTCCCTAAAACTATGCCACTCAAAAAAACTTCCTTGACAAAACCTACGCCTTCCAAGCCGCCAAACTAAACCCTTGGCTGGCCCAAATGGTCCTCAAGGCCTACAACTACCTCGACTTTAGAAAATTACTCAAAACTCACCTATTCCGAGACCAAGACCCTTAATGCCCCTTTTCAATCCTCCCCCCGTTCTGATCTACTCCCCTCCCCCTTCTCCCTCCTCTCCCCCCTACTTCTCTCCTTGCTGTTCGCAACTCTACGATCAATTCGATATGTAACCACTTGTAACTACTCTCGCCTTGCTGTTTGCAACTCTATGATCAATTTGATATGTAACCACTTGTAATCTCTGTTTAACTAATGTGAACCACCTAGAACTCTTCGGGGTAGGGCGGTATACAAAAATAAAGTTATTATTATTATTATTCATGTCCAGCTTGTCTGTTTTGACTAGATTGTAAGCTCTTTTGAGCAGGGACCGCCTGCTCTATGTTTTGAAGTACAGCGCTGTATATGTCTAGTAACGCTAGAGAAATGATAAGTGGTAGTAGCAGTTGTCTGATCGATCAGTGACATCACAATGCATTTGGGTCATACCCGGAATTCTTGATGACATCATAATGCAGCTGTATATGGTTCCCCCACCTGAGCACTGTGTATTAATTAGATTGGGTTTACTGCATTTAATATACCGCTTGAACCCAAGTATGCACCTTCTTGAGCAGTTTGTCTGTCTTGACTAGACTGTAAGCTCTTTTGAGCAGGGACTGTCTCTTTTGTATGTCTCGTAGCATTAAAGAAATGATTAGGAGTATGAGTAGTAGTACTGTACTCAGCCTGACCTGCATCTCTACAACTGTAAGCAGAATGATGAAATACACACCGGGAGGTGGGGGGAACGATGAGGCTCTTCTAGAGAACAAAGCCACCTTTATGCTCATTGCATTCCACACACTACATATGTCCATCTGCACAGACTGAAGCTGAGCAAAACAGACAGTGAGGTTTGCCTAGATGTGTTTTCATTGATAAAATGATCACGGTCGGGGCTGGATAAACAGGAATTGGAACATGGCTGGCGTTTTGGAATCAGATGTAAATCAAAGCAACAGGATTGGTTCACGCAGCTGAGCCAGTTCCTGATGAGCTGGGTATAGTCTCTGCTGCTTAATCCTGGTCATCAGCTACTGTGGCTATCACATGTTCACTGCACAAGTGAAGGGAAAGCAATGCAAAACTAAACCGATGGAACCAAATAGTTCTCCCAATAACTAAACGTATCTTTTAGACGTTTTCAAATCTCCATTTCTCCAGCCCTGAAAGTGTCGCTTTAGCACTGAAGAGTTCCAATCCAAAATGAGTAACATATCACTACTGACCACACAATAACAATGGATATAAGAATCGCCATACTGGGACAGACTGAAGGTCCCTCAAGTCCAGTATCCTGTTTCCAACAGTGGCCAACCCAGGTCCCAAGTACCAGGCAGAAACCCAAAGGGTAGCTGAGATTGTGATGTCATAATGCCTCATTCCACCAATGCCTAAGAGCCAACCTTTACCAGTGATGTCACAATGGCTTGATTGTCCTATACTCAGCTCACATAAGAACATAAGAATTGTCATAATGGGACAGACCAAAGGTCCATCAAGCTCAGTATCCTGTTCTAACAGTGGCCAACCCAGGTCCCAAGTACCTAGCTAGATCCCAAGTAGTAAAACGGATTTTATGCTGCTTATCCTAGGAATAAGTAGTGGATTTCCCCAAGCCATCTCAATAAAGGCCTATGGACTTCTCTTTTAGGAAATTATCCAAACCTTTTGTTAAACCCTGTTAAGCTAACTGATTTCACCACATTCTCTGGCAACGAATTCCAGAGTTTAACTACACACAGCTGGAAAACCATCATTACAGATTTATGCCTACTAAATCTGATTATTAAACGCTCTGAGAATGGTACAGTATGCTTCATATACACCCAATTGTCTTATAAGATGTTGATTTCTTTTCTTCTGATAGGACCAACCATGAAGTTGTTAAGTATTATGAAGGTGAGCCCTTCAGTTCTTTCAGAGTGAAATGAGTTGCAGCATCAGTGGAAGCAGCAAGGCATGCACCCTGGCTCTTACGTGCCTCTACCCTAACTAAACCACAAAACAATGTTACTCAGCTATTCACTGCCTTTCTCTAGATGTTACAATTAAACAAGCAGTGAAAGCATGCATAGTATAACTCAAGGAATGCATGATTATATATTGTCACAGGGAAGCCCCTGCGCCTGTTGATGTTAGCCCAAAACAACCTGTTCCTGGGTTTAGGCAGAAAAGAAAAATAATTTTCCGAACACTTTAAACCTGTACCACCACCCAGAACAGGGAGGAAAATAAATACACCTTTGGGCAGGAACAAAGGTAGCATCAGGGAGCAGCCAGTGACCCATTTATATTCCCCTAATCTTGTTATTAGGAAGGTTAACATAAAATCGGAAGGAACTAATGAGCCTAGTGACAGAGTTCCTGTGGGTGTTGTTGATCAGGGTACTCCCAATAGCAAGCGGGGGACCAATTTCAGGCAACACACAGCAGGAATATTAACCTGGAACAGCCTATACCTGTTCCTCGTTACCTCAGCACCAATAAAAACAGGCTCGAGGAGGTAACCAGAGAGCAGCAGAATAGCCACAACAGACATACAGAGTGGAGTAAGAAGGAGAAGCCCATTCCAAGGGAAAGAAGGAAGCCTTTACTGGTTAAAAGCCAGGTTAGACAATTTCCAAAGTGTATTGATGATTATTCAGAATGTGAAATGTCAGAGGAATGTTTGTCAGACTTTTCTGATAGTCAGGAACCTGTTGAGGCAGAAGAATTCATGGAACTGGGTGAACCTGATGTTGAAGAAACAGATTTTCAAATGGAATCCGACTGTGCATGAAGGCAGGGCTAAACCAAACTTTGAAAGTTTGCATTTGAATGCAGGTATGCTAAATAGTACCTAAGCTGCTGGTTGTAGAGAATTCCAGAACTGTGTGTGGTTAATTGATTGTTGCAAGCTGTCAGAAGGAAAGGAAGATATCACTATTGTGTGACCTTGAATATTTGTACTGATTGAAAAGATCTCAACTGTTGAAGCCAATTAAGTGAAGAAAGTTTTTTGTTTGTGCTATATCAGTTGGGAAAGGCACAGTGAGACATTGGAATTTAAAATATTACTGAGAGGGGCCATTGTGAGAGGTTGGAACCTCTTGTTCCCTGAGTTTGGCTGTGAAAATAAAACTCAGAGACAAATCAAATTAAGTTCTATGAAATATGAAAGCTCAAATTTAAAAGATTTGGAAGAAAGAGAAGTTACTGTTTTCCTGGACTGGGAATCTTATTTAAACCCAGCTGGAGGGTGTAAAGTCAAAAGACCTGCCTGAGAGTAGGCCAAGGCTTCATAAGTTGAATTTGAAGCTGCTTTATTTTGGAACTTTTGGAACCCAGTGCATATGAGGATTGCAAGCACTGGTGGGACATAAAATGATTTGGGTAGCAGTGGAATTATTTGTTGAAGCTTGATTTGGAAGTCTCATTTTGAAGCTTTTGAAATTGTTTGGGTTCTTCTTATTTTTGCAACTGCTTAAGAATGAGTGACCATTGCCGAAAATAAAATATATTGCAGATCAGAGACTTTGTGAGTGTCATTAAAATCTTTTGTACCACTACTTGATCCTCCATTCCAAGCTGAACTTCGCTCGGTCAGCGCTGTGGACACTGGGCATTTCAGGCCAGACCCGCGTGGGCGTGGCCACACCCAGTGACAATATGTGCGGGATCTGTGTGGTCTCTTTATCTTTTTGACCTGTGAGAGAGGTGATGGTGTGGTTTTAAAGAAGTGGCAGCCAAATGTTCTGTGGGTTTGGAAATAAAATTAACCCCAGTGTGAAAACTTATTAAACCATTAAACATCATTGGGGCCAACAGAATTTGAAGGCCAGGTTTGGCTTTTTTAAAATTACTCATTCTTTACTAAACATTTCTGGTACATCCCAGTGGTACATCCCAGTGGACAGTGGACCATTAATATTTCTTCTTCTAATGTGTAATTAAACTCTGGAATTCATTGCCATAGAATCTGATGAAAGCAGTTAGCTTAGCAGGGTTTAGAAAAGGTTAGGATAATTTTGTTAAAGTCCATAAGCCGTTATTAAGATGGGCTTGGCAAAATCTACTGCTTATTTCTAGGATAAGCAGCAAAAAAATCTGATTTACTCTTTTGGGATCTTGCAAGGTATTTGTGACCTCGATTGGTCAGTGTTGGAAAAAGGATGCTGGGTTTGACAGACCTTCTGTCTGGTAACTCTTATAAAGCTATATCATTCAGTCACTAAACTTCACAGTAGAATTTACAAAAAAGAAAATGAAAAACACAAATCATAAGGTTGTTGTAGCACTGGCAGGGGGAGCAAAGTGGGGAAAGCATGCAGAATATGGAGAAGCATGCAGGCCTCTCAGAATTATTTGCAGTCCCTCTGTGTCTCTGCCTGTGCTATGCATCTGTATCTGAGAGAGCAGAGAAGGGAAAGGCAGTTTGAAAGAAGCAAGTTCCAAACTGCTGTCTTTCAGTGTATCAAAGTTTTTATGCTGCAGAAGTCCCAGACAGAGAAAGTCATGTATAATTCCTTTCCAAAATCTGTTGAGCTGGAAATAATTTTTTAAAATCTGCCATAAAACAATACTTCATACAAGCCACCCAAGTCACTTACATAGAAACATGATATTAAATAAAGGCCAAATGGCCTATCCAGTCTGCCCATCCGCAGTAACCATTATCTCTTCCTCTCTCTAAGAGATCCCACATTCTCTTGAATTTAGACACAGTCTCCAAACGCAATATTCTGGGAGACTGTTCCACACATCTACCACCCTTACATTACTCCTGAGCCTATCACCTCTTAACTTCATCCTATGCACTCTCATTCCAGAGCTTCCTTTCAAATGAAAAAGACTCGCCTCATGTGCATTTACGCCATGTAAGTATTTACAGTGGTGCCTCACACAACGAACTTAATTGGTTCCAGGAGCAAGTTTGTTATGCGAAAAGTTCGTTATGTGAAACGCGTTTTCCCATAACAATACATGTTAAAAAAAATAATTCGTTCTGTAGCATAAAATATGCTAAGATGACATAAAAAAAGATAAATTTTTTGTTATTATTTTTATTTAGATACATCTAAAAACATAATTGTTTTTTAAAACAACACACATCTTTTAAATTTAAAGACAGACTAAGTAGAGTCTAATTTTACAGTGAGAGAGGGCAGAGTCTCAGCGGCAAAAACTGGGACTGTTTATTTTTTTTTTTTTCTAGCATCGGGGAAGCGGCGAGAGTAGCTCCGCCCCCCCCCAACGCATCAGCAGTAGGCGCCGGGCCCCTGCGAGCCGACGGTCCGCCACTGCACAGGGAGCCAGGCGGAGAGAGGGCAGTTAAGCGCAGTGCCTGCGCGGAAGGATGCAGCTCGGGCGACTTCGTTGTGTGAAACGAAGTTCGTTGTAGGAAGCAAGACATGAAGTTCGTTGTGCGCAGCGTTCGCTGTGCGAGGCGTTCGTTATGCGAGGCACCACTGTAAACGTCTCCATCATATCTCCCCTCTCCTGCCTTTCCTCCACAAGTAGACATATTGAGATCTTTAAGTTTGTCCCTAGTTTAGTAGCCTTCCTCTGGACCGACTCCATTCTTTTTGAAAGTGCAGTCTCCAGAATTGTACACAATATTCTAAATGAGGTCTCACCAGAGTCTTATACAGGGGCATCAACACCTCCTTTTTCCTACTGGTCATACCTCTCCCTATGCACCCTAGCATCCTTCTAGCTTTTGGCCACTTTTAAGATCATCACATACAATCACACCCAAGTCCCGCTCTTCTGTCATGCACATAAGTTCTTCACCCCCTAAACTGTATCATTCCCTTGAGTTTTTGCAGCCCAAATGTATGACTTTGCTTTTCTTAGCATTAAATCTTGGCTGCCAAATTTCAGACCATTCTTTAAGCTTTGCCAGGTCTTTCTTTATGTTATTCACACCATCCGGGGAGTCCACTCTATTGCAAATTTTGGTTATCATCCTCAAAGAGGCGAATCTTACCTGACAGCCCTTCAGCAATATTGTTCACAAAAATGTTAAAAAGAACAGGCCCAAGAACAGAACCTTGAGGTACACCAATGATAACATCCCTTTCCTCAGAGCAATCTCCATTGACCACTACCCTCTGTCGCCTTCCACTCAACCAGTTCGTGACCCAGCCCGTCACTTTGGGATCCATCCTGGGGGCACTCAGTTTATTAATTAGATGTCCATTGCTGCAGATAAGTACCTGTATATAATATGTAAACCGCTTTGATTGAAACCATGGAAAGGCGGTATATCAAATCCCACCCCTTTACCTTTCTTTTTCCAATTTTTGGTTACTACCAAATTGGGCTGATTTTAACCTAACCACACTCCAAAAGTGGAAAGCTCTGAATTTCTCCGTCTCCATAGTAATCCACTAATGCTAAGCCGCCAGCTCTCACACTGGCCTCCTTGCTGTGCCTGAATTCTGCTCTCTGTAGACTTCAAACAAATCCATTCCTTTGAGATAACCCAGTCCTGATTTTCTTCCAACCTACTCTGACCCTTATCTCTGGTCTTTAACAAGAGTCTTAGATCAACCTGTTAACTGCCCTCTTTTTACCCAAACACAAAGAAAGGGAAGCTGGATGGCAAAGGAAGCCTAACATGGCAGTGGCTTATTGTCTAACAAATTAATAACGCCGCGTCAAGGGACGCAGGTGAAGAAACATGAATAAATTATGGGGGGGGGGGGAGAGGATGCGGCCTTAGCCTGCTGGCTTAGCGTCCAGGAGTCCTGTGGACAGATTTGACTTTGATGGCACCTTCATTGTTGCTTAGCAACAGAAAGGCTGATGGAGGGCGCAGATGTGGTGCTACTCTTTTTAAAAGACAATGGTCGATTGAGACAGAAACCCAGCTCAGTTGATGGGGAATAATGGAAAGGGCATTGAGGGAAGGAAAAGCTGACTTGTTTCATGCACACTATGCAAGTAGGCTCCTCAAGACTTTTTTTTATTTTTTATAAAGCCAATTAAGGAGGAGATGAAATTTTTTTCATGTTATCACTATAGGCTACAGAAGGAAAGCAGAAAAGGGAGCGAGAAAAGTGTAGTCTATTGTACGCCTTTCTATTCTATACTGCCACATAGAGAATGACACGGGGACAATTTTTCCCCATCCCCCAGGGGAACTCTTTTTCCCATCTCATCCCCACACAAACTGGTTGACAGCATGCTTGTTTAAGGTGTTATACGTTTACTGTTCATCATGTCTAAGAAATGATTCTAACTGCCTTTGGATATGTAATCTACCTAACATTTTTGAATAAAAAGCCTTTTGAAAATTAAAGCAAAAAGGAAAGATTCTTCACTTCGTACAGTGACTGGCTTTTAGCATCTCTAGACTGTACTGTACTATGCTTCAGGCTGCCCTGGAAGCTGGATAAATCCTTGATAGGATACTGTCAAACAGCTGGATAAATCTCTACTGCAGGTGTTGCCTCTTTAGGTTGGGCAATTACTGGGCAAAACAGCACCCCCCAGGAAAGGTGGTCTTTGCTTCCTCCCCCTCTGGGTCTCCATGCTCACAGATTTAAAGGGTGAGCATGGCATTCCTGCCAGCGTGATGCCTTAGGACAGGGGTCGGCAACCTTTTTACAGCAAAGAGCCAATTTATCCAAAATGCTTGGCCCAAGATTTACAAAGAGCCACAAAGTATAGCTTCTCTCCCCTCCATCCCCTCACAGGTCTCTCCACCTCTCATCCCTCCCTCTCTCCAAACCCATAGCCAAGGTTCTCTTCCTTCTCCAGGCCCTGACCCTTTAATTTCCCTCCCCTACCGAGCTACCTGGTAGTCTAGAGGGAGTCTTTGTGGAAGGAGCGAGGCCCTCACTCTCCTGCCTCCTAAATAGCTGCTGCGACCTCTCGCGGTAGCTCGTGGTACTACAGGAAATGCCACGAGTAGCTGTGAGAGGTCAAGACAGCTGCAAGGAGGCAGAAGCGTGAGGGCCGTGCTCCTGCCACAAAGAACCCTGTGGGACCACCAGGTAAATCAGTAGGCCCAGCGGGGGGGGGGAATCATGGGGTTGGAAAGGAGATTAAAGGGTCGAGGCCTGGAGAGCCACAGTCACATGCAAGAAGATCCACAAGTGGTTCGCAAGCCGAAGGTTGCTGACCCCTGCCTTAGGAGGTCGTTCATCCTGTTCCCCCCCATTCCCTCAAAAAAGAGGGTTACTTTGTAACCCTCAAAAAGCAAAATAGTATCCGTTGTGGATTGTGATCGAGAAGCACAATTGTTGGAATCTCCTCCCATTCAGTGTGCACATTCGTTGTGCATGCAATTGTTGGGGCGCATTTGTCGGGTGCATTTGTCATGCGCGCATTTGACGGGTCACCCGCGGATGATGTTGCACGCATGCTCGGAGGCCCTCCAGATGCGGCCCAGAGGTCGAAGAAAGATGAGGCAGAATGGGGCAAGGCTGGAGGCGGAACAAGGTGGGGCCAGAGGCGGAACAAGGTGGGGCCAGAGGCGGAACAAGGTGGGACAGAACAGGGCAGGGCCACATGTTTGGGTTTCTACAGCAGAAACTCTAGTAACCCTATCTAAACATTACCTTGGCTTTGGAGGACTTGGCCCTTCAATCTTTGCTCACCGACCTGGAGAGTAAGGTTCATTCCTGCTGGCTCTTTTTAGGCATATTTTTCCCTGACTCGGCCCACTCCCCGGGGCAGAGGCCATTAATAACACTGATGGTGCTCCTGCAGACATAAAACAGCTTTGCCGAGTGAATGGCTGAGCACAGCTCTGCAAAATGCCCTCACTGAGAGCCAGCAAAAGAAAGATTATTCAGCAAAGCATTGAAGCGGCAAAGCCAAAGTTAAGACAAGTCAGATTTGCAGCAGAGACACACCAGAACTGTAAAGCCTGTGGTTTGTAAAAGCTAATTTATTACAGGGAACCTAAAAATTACCATAAAAGGTACCTAAACTGTAAAAAAAAAAAACAATCCACAACACTAGAAATATATATATTTTAATCCAAATGCCCTGCACATTGTATATGTATGTTTGTGCCCCAGAATCCGAACTCTGCTTTGGAATCCGAACACCCCGTACATTATTTGTGTGTGTTTCTGCCCCTAAAATCCAGTGTATTTACTGTTAAAAATTGAGTTCAAAGACAATTTTTCCCATTGAAAATAATAGAAACTGGATTAATCCGTTCCTGGGTCCCACAAACTCAAATTTTAACAGTAAATACACTGGATTTTAGGGGCAGAAACACACACATATAATGTACAGGGTGTTCGGATTCCAAAGGAGAGTTCGGATTCTGGGGCAAAATTTACTACAAAAAAAAGTTTGGATTCCAAAACGTTCAAGTTCTGGGGCATTCGGATTCCGAGGTACCACAAAAAAACTCTTAATAAAATTTAATATAATTTAGCTGGACCATCATACAGAGGAAATATAGTTCTCCATTATCAAGGGTATAGATGGACCTATTTCCATAGAATAAGTCCATATTTTCAATTGTCTCTAATTCTCCTCTAAATATTATTTCTCTTTTATAAATAGGTAAACACCATACTTATCCAAAGCAAAATAATTTTCAGTTTCTGCATTTCCCCCGATTTACCATTTTTGAAATGCATAGGAGCCCCTGCTCAAAAAGAATTCTAAAAGGGAAAACAGAGCCTCTACCAGGATTGTTCAGAGACATTGCATGGTAGATCTATCACCATCTGCTGAAGACAGAGAATACTGGTAAGCATAGGTTTGACGGTGCTTTTATAGAGGCAAGGTGCACAAGAAGTTGTTCTCTGTCACCATCTGCTAGCTGTTTCAGGACAATAAGGAAAATAGGTGCTCAGGACCAGCCACAAAAGTGTAAATCTATACCAACTCAATATATATATATATATATATATATATATATATATATAAAATCTGTGCATGCAGGCTATGTAAGAGTGCATGCATTTTATAAACCACTCCACCCCTGCTCTGTCTAAACTATGCCCATGAGAAGACCTGTGCACACAGGGCTATATTCTATATATAGCACGCAAAACATTATGCGTCAACTAGCACGGCACTTAGCGCAATTCCATTAAAGGTATATGCACCTTTTAGAATCGCGCTAAGCATCAGTGTATTTCATAACTTTTAAGTACACCCATTTAGGCCAAGGAAAACCAGGCTTAAATACCTCCGCTTAAGTACTGCGCAAATCGGGTGCAATTCTATAACCGTGCGCATAAATTTTATGAATCCCCTTGATCCGCTCATGCTCATCTGGTCATGCCCCCTTTTCAGTTCCAAGCACTACAACTGCCATGCAACACGTTATAGAATGCGCTTACCAAGTTATGTGCATAACTTCTAATTATTACCAATTAGAATCAATTATAATGTTTTAATTGCCAATTATCAGCCCCAATTAGGCTTGTTAAACAATTAAATTGTGTGCAGTGATTTGCACACACAACTTAAGGTGCCATATACAGAATTTGAGGGATAATGTGTATGTTTGATCTAGAAAAAACAAGGTGGGGTGGTTCGAACAGAGTGATACCCAGTGGCATAGTAAGGGGGAGAGCGGACTGCCCTGGGCACCAGCACATCACCACTCCTTTCCATTCCTTCCCACTGCACACCTTCAATCCCCCCCCACCACCACCACTGCACCTCTGGAGCTGCTGCTCGCGCTGGCCTCGGCGCTCCCCTCCGACGTTACTTCCGGGATCCATGATTAGGAAGCGACGTCGAAGAGAGAGCTGATGCCAGCAGAAAGTTTGGAGATACTGCTCACACTGGGGAAATTAAACAGGTATGGGGGAAGGGAGGGGCAGGGATGGACTGTGGGTACAGAGAAGAGGTAGAGGTGGGGCATCATCGCAAAGCCAGATATGATACCAATCATTCTGTAGGTTTAAAATGAATAATAAAACATAATAACATATCTGTTAGATGTCATTGCTAACAGATTTCAAAGGATTGATTTTACAACTTACCACATGGTGCCGATATCCTAAGGCAATGGATATCGCTATGCCTCTCCACCACTAGTAGGCGGCACACATAGCAATCAGTAGCATATTATATAGTCCAGATAACAAAGCTATAAGGTCACTAGGTTTCACAGTAAAATGTGCCATCAGAGAAAATAAAAAAAAAAACATTTAAAACACCCAGCAGGGATTTGGAATGTAACAGCAGTTGGGGGCGTGGAGTACTTGGTGGGAAAAGCACGTGGAGCATGCCTCATGAAATTATGTCTAATCCCTTTGCATGTTTGTGTGACCGGGAGAGGCAATTTCAAAGAAGCAATTTCCTAATCACTGCATTCCAGTGTATCAATGTTTCTGTGCTGCAGAAGCCAAAACTGCTGCTCCGTAGAAATGTATAGGGGCAGTTTTCTATGGACTTTATTTTTTGGGAAACTCTGATATGATCTGGCCCTGTTTTGAACTTGATGTGCGTTTTAACCGGTTATTCACTAATGTCAAATCTGTTCCCATTCCATTCAAGTTTTGGAAAGTTATCTTACCCCAAACAAACCAGACAGACCTTCTTAATCCCATATGTATAATTTTTTGCCCAACATTTTGCTGGGATAAAAAAAATGTACATACATGAATTGTTTGAAAGTTGCCTCCCAAATACTTATGGCAATTTTGATCTCTCCAAACCCCACTGCCATTTATGCAAATGTATCCATTTATGCAAATGTATCCATTTATGCAAATGTATCCGGTTAAAACGCACATCAAGTTCAAAGCAGGGCCTGATCATATCAGAGTTTCCCAAAAAATAAAGTCCATAGAAAACTGCCCCTATACATTTCTACGGAGCAGCAGTTTTGGCTTCTGCAGCACAGAAACATTGATACACTGGAATGCAGTGATTAGGAAATTGCTTCTTTGAAATTGCCTCTCCCGGTCACACAAACATGCAAAGGGATTAGACAAAGCCACACAATTCACAGAAACTGCTAAAAATTTTGCTGCTTTCTCCACCAGTGCTCAATCTTGAAGGTAGTAATGGGTGCAAGACCCTCTTACATCCCTAAATGGATCTTGTTCACAAGCTAATGAAAGCATCCGATTGGTTTATGCCTCTCTTAAAATTCATAGTTTGGCAACTGTCACCAAAAAAATCAAGAATTGATTTCACAACACAAGTACCGAACAGCTCAGAAACAATTTGACCTTGGACGAAGAAAGCCACAAATCAGAAATGATCCTACAATTAAAAAAATTAATTAGTTACCATAATAGGACAGTCATCGCTGCCTCACAAATATCTGAGGCTAAAACAAAAATCTGCCTTCTAACCTAAGTATCTATGCTAGAACAGAAAGGTGGTTAGCGTCCTACTTGTATGGCAGGTGATGGGACATGTGTCCAGAAGCAGGGGTTATATCGAGCTGGTCCAGTGTTTTGATTGGAGATTTAAAGATGGCGTCGGAGCTTAAAGATCGGTAAGCGCTGAAGTCGTGGGTCCCCAGCAAGTACTGCGCTGCCTCTTGCATGGCAGATATGTTCAGGGATCTGTGGCAGAGTAGTAAATGATGAATGTCAGGGACTCTGTAAGTTTCAAATCATGAATATAAAGTCCAAAAACTTAGCATACTCTGTGATACGGTGAGTGAAAGTTTCATTTGCTTTTCATCCAGCATTTGTCATCCAATCATATTCTAAATCACACTTATTTATCTATCTATCCATACTTGATATCATGCTCCCTATAAATATATCAATCAAAGCAGCCATTATCAAACAGTAAAAAATAATACATTAAATACAAGCCATAAATATTCCCCAAGCACTTTGCATTACATCTTCTCTGTAACCTCTTATTTTTTTCACTCTGCTCAGACTGCCACTCATCAATTAATTTCCTGAATCTTGTACAGCATAGCTCAATTTTTTTAAATTAAGGGGCACAGAATTCCATAAATGTGGCCCAAAGTACATAAAAGCTATACGACCTGTAGCCTACCAAGAAAGATATCACTAATTAACAGCAAAAAAAACCCTCCCAAAACCCCCTCAATGAGAAGGATAAGGTATAGACATGAAGAAATGAAGGCTTCTGGTGAAAGGGTTGCTTTGAGGTTCATGAAGGATTGAAGGTCAGTTGGGGAACAGGGAAGGAAGGAAGGGCGTTTAAATGTAAGATTTATAAAGAGTGAGAAAGAGGCCAACATTCTTATTCCCATAATGCACATTTGGATCCAGGCTCCATATGCCTCACTAAGAAGAGATGCTCTCAGCTTCTGAAAGGGATGCATTGCTGTTGGTGAATACTCTGGTGAGCTTAGAAGAAACTACCAGAGGTCTTGCGTGTAGACATTTATCAGCTAGGGAACAGCTAATGACCATCTTAACTCTCTGGTAAAAAAATGGTTTTTTTAGTCTCCACATGTTGAGAAAAGTGAGATCCCGTTTCCACCAACAACATTTTGCTGTCCTTACACAATCAATCATTCTTTCTAGGCTGGACTGTTGTAACTCCATCTATCTAAGTCTAACCAAGAAAAGTCATCAAAGACTGCATCAGATCCAGAATACTGTGGTTGGGTTGATTTTCGCAAAAAGCAGATTTGACCATGTCTCCCCGCTTCTGTCAAAAATTCACTGGCTTCCAGTAATTTCTAGGGTTCACTTTAAATGTGTCTGCCTAACATTCAAGATCTTGCATGGCACTCTTCCTCCTCTAATTCCACTATCTTGGAATTCTGCGAGATCCATCCAAAAACTTAAACTATCTTTCCCCTGGTTAAAAGGCGTTATCTATGCTGGTAAATTAGGGAAATCTCTTTTCTTCAAAATTACTGAGCTTTAGAATAACCCTCCTACCCAGCTGCGGAATCTGGGCTCCTTCCAATTATTCCGAAAACATCTGAAAACTTGGCTATTCTCAAAAATGTAAATTTTGCTGCTCTCTTTAGAATCCAAAAATGTAAATTTTGCTGCTCTTTTTATAATCACTAATTCTTATTATGTTTTTTTCCTTACTTTAAAGTACATGTAAACTGTGCCGAGCTCTATCTTTATAGAGAGGATGCAGTATATAAGCTTAAGGTTTAGTTTAGTTTAGTTTAGTTTGACAATAAGGAAAGAAAAGAGTATTTTTTTTTTTTTTTTAAATGGTGGGACTATCTCCAGAAGAGGCATAAGAACCAGTGAGGCTGAAGTATAAACCTTTTAAATGCTGTCGAAAAAGAGGGGAAGAAAGAAAAGGGGAATGATTGAGGGAGAGAGGTTCAGGTTGTCATGAATGTCCTTACCCTTCTCCCACTGCCCAGCATAGACTTCTATCAAACACGGGCAGCAGGGAGTAGTGACAGCCTGTCACCACACGATACACATAGGTCCTGGACTGGGCCCGATACTGGGCATGGAAATCATCCGCGACACGCAAGGCCTTCAGCACTCTGTTGATGAAGACGAAAAGAGGCTTGAAATTGCTCTTTTTTGAGATCTAATGAAAAGATCAAGCATAGGGAACCCCCCCCCCACCACCACCAGTCTGCTAACAAAATCAGGTGAGCAATATTTATTGTCTAATGATTAAAAGCATATTCTGACGCTGAAACCATGGATTGAAGACAAAGTTTTATTTTATTTTTCTTTCCAGCTTATGATTTATCTTTAATCTTATCTATTGTTTTGCCTTTTGTCTTTGTTTTGTTCTATTTCTATCATTTAAATTTCTCCAGAATTCTACTGTTCAACGGCTCCCCCTTCTGCTTCTATTCCTTTCTCTCCTCTCTTCTACCTTCCAAAGTATTTAGATCAATGCTGTCTTGCTAAAATGTTTATTTTATTTTTATTTTTCCTCTAACTCTACTTTTCACTTCTCTATTACCCTCCAGGTACTTTAGTTAGATTGTGAGCCTTCGGGACAGTAAGGGAATTTTTCAAGTACCTTTCTTATTTCTAATCTTAATGTATATTTTCTGTAAACCGCTTAGAACCTAACGGATGGAGCGGTATATAAGAAATAAATTACATTACATTACATTCTATGCTATTATTGTTAGATGTTATCCTCAACAGAACAGAGACAGATGTTGTGAACTAAAGTTATGGTTATGAAGGTGCAGAAATGCCGTGTCAGGCATTCCCTCAGTATGTTTTATGAACTTGTTATAACTAAGCAAAAAAAGGCAAAGATTTCTACAACCATCTGTTTATTTTCTGACCTTTACCAATGCTGGCACTACTTAGACCAGTCATGTAACTGGCAGGACAGGAGTAAGTCGGTTTTCATCAAATTACAGGCAGAAACGCCGGAGGTATTGTCCAATAGCTCCCTCCTACCTGTTTGGTCTCCTACCTTACTCAGAATCCGTCCCAACTTGGGGTTACAGCAGGGGTGTCCAACCTGCGGCCCAGTGAAGTATTTTGCGCGGCCCCGGTCGAGGGCGATGCAGTGTTTTCCTCTGCTGCCACCAGGCGTTTACCATCTTGCCGGCTCCCTCCTATGTCTTGCTGCAGCGTTTGCGCGGCCCCAGAAACATTTTTTTCAGCCAATGCAGCCCGGGGAAGCCAAAGGGTTGGACACCCCTGGGTTACAGCATCACACATCTTTGCTTACAAACACCTTCCATTCTAAATAATGCTCCTCTTAGTTATCAAAATGATAAGCCTCAGCCAAATTCTTCAGACCACAGCTTCTTTAGAAACCCTAAGTCATGTGAACAAGGCAATGGCGGCTAGGACTCCCTCACCCTGAGAGCTGTGAGCATTATCTATACAGCAGCCCCTCATCCCTAGCAAAGCCAATTAAGCTCATGACTCACACCCAGATCTCTCACCTGGAAGTTCATAAGTCACCATGTAACAAGCCACATGCCTTCCACTCTTGATCCAGTCAGTGCTATATTGGCTTGGAATGGTTGCCTCTCTCTCTCCATCCTCATTTCATTCCATCACAAGTATAAGGTTCTCTCACCTGGAAGTTCATAAGTCACCATGTAACAAGCCACATGCCTTCCACTCTTGATCCAGTCAGTGCTATATTGGCTTGGAATGGTTGCCTCTCTCTCTCCATCCTCATTTCATTCCATCATAAGTATAAGGTTCATAGACATAATCGCGGAAGACAAAGGCACGCGCCGACAACTGAGCGCAAGACGGAGGTGCGCGCCGAAGAAAATTACTGATTTTAGGGGCTCCGACGGGGGGTTCTGTTGGGGAGCCCCCCCACTTTACTTAATACAGATCGCGGCGGCATTGTGGGGGGTTTGGGGGCTTGTAACCCCCCACATTTTACTGTAAACTTAACTTTTTCCCTAAAAACAGGGAAAAAGTGAAGTTTTCAGTAATGTGGGGGGTTACAACCCCCCAAACCCCCCACAACGTGGCGCGATCTCTATTAAGTAAAGTGGGGGGGTCCCCCCCACGCCCCCCCGTCGGAGCACCTAAAAAGTCATTTTCTTCGGCGCGCGCCTCCGCGCTGCGCTCAATTGTCTGCTTGATGGCTTGAGGGCTGTGCAGGAACAATGCGCTGTGGCATAGACAGCAAGATCGGCAACTGCAAGCGGTGCTCAGCCCAAAGCTTCCCTCTGACGTGAACCGCCCAGGTGGAAACGGGAAGCTGCGTCAGAGGGGAAGCTTTGGGCTGAGCAACGCTTGGAGGTCCCGTACGTTCGGATTCCAAAGCAGTGTTCAGATTCCGGGGCAAAATTTAATTTAAAAAAATTGTTTGGATTCCAACTTGTTCGAGTTCTGGGGCGTTCGGGTTCCGAGGTACCACTGTATCATTTCAGGTGACTTGCCATCCAGTATTTCCTGGTATCTGAATTGTGCTATTAAGACTGTAGTGATGTTTCCATTTCACTATCTTCCCCCTCCCCCCTTCCCCTTTTACTAAGCCACAGTAGAGGTTTTTATCATGGCCCAGAGTGCTAAATGTTCTGATGCTCTGGGCCGCAGTAGAAACCTCTGCTTAATAAAAGGGGAAGGGGGTATGTTGTTTGGCTGCGAATGCTTCCACAGGGTCTCGAGGAGGTCATCTGGAGAATTGGTGCTCTCCTTTCTCAAGAAAGGGGTTCCAAGAACTGTTAGGAGTTCTCTGCTTCTAGATCTAAAACAAAGACACTACAGAAAAAGCTGTTTGCAGATAAAATGTCAAGAAAGAGGAATGTGCGGAAACCCATTCTTGCAATTCCCACAGCCTTCGTTCCCTGCACGCCCGGATCCCCTGGGGGTAAACTCCATGCCAGCTGTTTATGCGGAGCTGTTAATGAATTTCCAGCAGCAGGAAACAGACCAGGTTTTCTGAGATGGCCATTTTGTGTGTCATGACTTCATCAAGATCTTCTCCTGCAGATGCCCGAAATCAAATTGTGTGTGTGAAGTTCTGAATGACAAGGAAAAGAAAGGAAGGACACACAAAGCTACTTATATGTCATTGTCTAAAAAATTTCCTTAACTGTACACACAATTTGCTTTGTAATTATTTCATTTATGTTTTCAGCCCAGCCCATCTCCTCCTGTGTCTCCTTCCTTTATTTCAAGTAGGCTTTTTTTCCCCCAAAATTTTTCATGGTATTTGTCAGAGTCTCGTGACCTAATTTTTCTGTAACTGCTTTTGTGTGTTTGAAATAACCAGTATCGCTCAGTGGTTAACTGTATACTTTTGCTAAATGCAGAGTTAAAAAAAAAAAATAAAAAGATAATAATAATAATAATTTTATTCTTATATACTGCCAGACCGAAAAAGTTCTAGGCGGTTCACCACAAGGTGAGCTAATACATGGGATACAGGTAAAATAGAAATTAGAATAATGGACTTAAAAACAGATAAAGACAGAAAGCGTTTACAATATAATGCAGAAAATACCAGCATGGCAGGGAAAGAAGTAATACATAGAACAGATAAAATACATCAAGTTGAATAGAAGGAACTTGATTGAAAAAATGAAGCAGAATGATCCTGCCTAGAACGCAAGATGCATCTGATGACTTGCTGTTGAAATTCTGAAGAACGCTTTTGTAAAAATGGGATCTTCATACCATGTTTAATTGTAAACCGCCTTGAACTGAAGGTTTGGCGGTATATAAGAATAAAAATGATTATTATTATTATCTACATGAGGTTGTGCTCGCTCAGTTTACTTGCAAATCTTTTTCCCTTTACATGCAAAACTGCCGTTCTTGAAACTTAGGATGAGCCTGGCAGAAGTGAGATCCTAAGGCACTGCTTTCCCATGTCTTGCTAATGACAGAGTCAGCCTTTTCATTTTACCCTGGAATCTTGTCCTGCAATATCACGTGACGGGGGCAAAGTGACCAAGGAAAGGGTGGTAGTGTTTGTGTGTGTAAAGCACCAGGTTTAAACTCTAACAAAAGCATGTTCAAACATATTTATATTTAAATATGATGTTGAGTCAATGGAATACCAGTTGCTAAGGTAACGCTTCTTTCTTTGGAGAACTGACATATTAAGGAAATTTTTTCATTTTGTGTCTATGGGAAACCAGCTTACTACATCTGGTCTTTTGTATTAGTTACACGATAAGCAGCCTTTCAGTCTTCCCTCTATATTGAGCAGGTATAAAAGGTATATCCTGCGCAGGAAAACTTGGACCATCCCTCCCCTTTAGAACCACAGAACTCTGGAACAACCTCTCATCCCCGCTCAGAAATTCAAGCTCCTTCCAATCCTTCCGCAAACACTTGAAAACTTGGCTCTTTTCAAAAATCTAATCTCCTCCTGCTCTCTGGTACCCTTGTCCCTCTCTATCTTCTTAGCTCCTCTCCTATAACCCTTCATTGTAGTTCCTTTCCTCCTAACTCTGTAAACCATGCCGAGCTCTACGCTTGCGGAGATGGCGCGGTATACAAACCTAAGGTTTAGTTTAGGTGCATAACTGTGTCTATGAGACTAAAATTCTCCTGCAAGTAACCTGAGATTCTCAGCAAGTTGGGACTTGGCTGTAAGCAACCAGGAAGTAAATTTTCTGGGCCCTCCAACATGCGGTCCAGCTGAAAGGCGTGGAGAATACTATACATCACATCTACCACACTGTTTTCCATATTATGTCTACCATGCTACAATTTCTCATGCTATGTCTGCCACATGTTTGCTGTTCCATGTCTACCAATGCAAGGTTTTATCATGCTAGCTCACCTGTTTTTTGCCATGTCATGTCATACTAGGTTAACCATGCTTGTAGTACTATGTTTAACTTGTACTGCCTTTATTATAATTTTTCTTTTGCACCTAAAGTGCTTTAAATTGTGAATGGTTTAATTTGTTAACCCACTTATTTAAAAAAAAAAAAAAAAAGAAGGGTAGTTCATGGTCCCCCAACGTTGGCTCTGACTGGAAAGCTACTAAGATAAGTCTTATTGCTCTTGTATAAAGTATATATTCAGAATAACACACATATTGATGCAGTTTAATAATTAAAAAATTGCACTCCCCATTTAGTTGTATTTTTAACCATTCCATTAATAAATATTTTAATAAATTTATAAAGAAATAAATAAATTTATGGGTAGGAAGGAGGTTTTGAAGTAGACGATTACACCATATGCTTTCAGAATGAAGACTTGAAATAACATCTAGGTCAGGGGTGCCCAATAGGTCGATCGCGATCGACCGGTAGCTCGCCAAGGCAAAATGAGTCGATCACCCAGGACTCACTTTGCCTTGGCGATCTATCGGGCCGATCAGTCTTCCTCTCCCCGACGTCAATTCTGCCGTCGGAGAGGAAATCGGGCCAGCCAATCGCTGCCTGGCTGGGCGGAACTTCCTCTCCGACGGCAGAATTGACGTCGGGGAGAGGAATGCTGGTCGACCCGAAGCAGGGAGAGCTTGGGGGGCGGCGGCAGCTTTGGGTCCTGTTATCCATTGGTGGCGGTTTGGGTCTTGTTCCCCGATGGCAGCGGCAGTGGCAGTGGCTTGGGGAAGAGCAGGGAGAAAGAAAGAAAGGGGGCAGGCAGGGAGACAGAAGGAAAGAAGAGAGACAGAAAAAAAGAAAAGGGGTATGAAGAGAGAAAGAAAGAAAGGTCAGGGAGAGAGGAAGAAAAAGTTGGGGGAGGGAATGAGGTGTGGAGGAGAGGAAGCATACAGGCTGAAAGAAGGGAAGAAAGATTGGATGAATAGTCAGAAGAAGAAAGTGCAACCAGAGACTCATGAAATCACCAGACAAGGTAGGAAAAATGATTTTATTTTAAATTTAGTGATCAAAATGTGTCTGAATTTATATCTGCTGTCTATATTTTACAATATGGTCCCCTTTTACTAAACCTCAATAGTGGTTTTTAGCGCAGGGAGCCTATGAGCGTCGAGAGCAGCGCTGGGCATTCAGCGCAGTTCCCTGCGCTAAAAACTGCTATTGTGGTTGAGTAAAAAGGGAGGGGGGTAGGTATTTGTCTATTTTTGTATGGTTGTTACTGAGGTGAAAGTGCATAGAGTCATCTGCTTTGACCTCTTTGAAAAAACCCCGGAATAGGAATGATAATTAACATTTTCTATGCGTACAGTGTGCGTTGTGTTTTTTTAAAATTTTATTGTTGGTAGATCATTTTGACTTGGTCATTTTAAAAGTAGCTCGCGAGTCAAAAAAGTGTGGGCACCCCTGATCTAGGTTATAAGAGGTCTCTTTACTGAGAATTATGCATATTTATGATACTTCAACCTCATTATAGAGTCTGGGGATGAGTTCCATCTTTAAATTAGGTTACTGTTTACATGTTTAAAATAAGTGGATTGACAAATTATTATAATTTTTGTTTTGCACCTAAAGTGCTTTAAATTGTGAATGGTTTAAAAGCAGTATAAGTTATCCTAGACCCCCATTTGGCTAATTTGTACACAATGAAGTGTGGGTTGGATAATTTATAAATTGATCCGTGTTTGCAGTACTATGTTTGCCATACACCAGTTGTACTGTGCACCTGAGCCCAGCACCCGCCTTGTTCTTCACTTTGAACTCTTCGCGACTGCCATCAATTTCGTTTTACTGAAAAAGGTTCTGTCAGCTGAAACACGGCCAGTGTCGGGTCATGGCAGTTTTTTACATGTTTGATGTGGTCTAGTTTTACTATTGTCCGACGATATCTTGAAGAAATGGTGTCAGGTCAAAAGCGTGCCGGGACAAAGGCACGCGCAGACAATTGAGCGCAGCGCGGAGGCGCGCACCGCAGAAAATTACAGTTTTTACGGCTCCGACGGGGGGGGGGGTGTGGGGGGGAACCTCCCCACTTTACTTAATAGAGATCGCGCCACGTTGTGGGGGTGTTGTGGGGGGTGGGGGGGGGTTGTGTTCCCGCTAAGCTGCGCTGGCCTGCGCTCGCGCACAAAATATTACATCGCAGCGCAAAGTTTCTCTTCACAGCGCACACACGCGTCGCAAAGGTAAGGGGAGGTAAGGTAAGGGGACGCATTGGGGGGATTGCACTTCCCCACAATTGCCATGCTTCGGTTCCTCTTCTTCCTTCCTTCCTCCCCCCCCCCCCCCCCCCGCGGGACCCTGCGGCACCATCAACTCTTACTCCCTCTAATGTCGGCCCTGCAGCTCCAGACTTCCTCGCACCTTCTCCCCTCCCCCTTTGGATCGCTATTATTTTAAATGTTATAGCCGCGGAGCTGTATCCATCAGTGGAGATGTCTAACCTCGGCCTGCCCCGGAACTCTTACTGCAACAGTGACTTCCTGTTCCTGCCTAGACGGGCGGCTGCTGCAGTAAGAGTTCCGGGGCAGGCCGAGGTTAGACATCTCCACTGATGGATACAGCTCCGCGGCTATAACATTTAAAATAATAGCGATCCAAAGGGGGAGGGGAGAAGGTGCGAGGAAGTCTGGAGCTGCAGGGCCGACATTAGAGGGAGTAAGAGTTGATGGTGCCGCAGGGTCCCGCGGGGGGGGGGGGGGGGGGAAGGAAGGAAGAAGAGGAACCGAAGCATGGCAATTGTGGGGAAGTGCAGAGCTGCAGGGAAGAGTGTTGCGGTACCCAGCTGGAGGGAGAAGGAAGATGAGGGAGGGAATTAAAGGAGATGCCAGGGCTTGGAGCATAGGAGGAAGGTATGCCAGTCTAAGGGAAAAGGAAGGGGGAGATGTGAGAGCATGGAGGGGGAGCGAAAGATGGAAGAAAAGGAAAGGAGAGAGATGCCAGAGAATCAGGGAAGGGGAGATACCAGACTATGAGGAGAGGTGTGGGAGAGGGAAGGCGAGGAGAGAGATGCCAGACCAATGGGGTGAAAGGAGAGATGGAAGGGGGAGGCATACAGTTTCTGGAAGGGGCATAGAAGGAGAGAAGATGCCATATAGGGGAAGAGAGACGGCAGACAGTGAATGGAAGGAAGAGAGTTACAAGAAGATGAGGAAAGGAGAAACCACAGAAGACAAAGGTAGAAAAAAATTTCTATTTATTTATTGCTTTAGGAGACATGTGTCACTGTTTCTGTGAAGCATTGTATGCAGAGTCCAGCTTCTTGCTGGTTCAATTTAACCTTTGTCTATGTATTTTTATTTTATCCCCCCTTTTACAAAACTGTGAAGCGTTTTTAGCACCAGCCTTGGTGGTAGCAGCTCTGATGCTCAGAATTTTATGAGCATCAGAGCTGTTACCTCCGTAGCTAAAATCCACACTACAGTTTTGTAAAAGAGGGAGGGGTTAGTTTGTGATTACATATTCCTTACTAGGCGAAGGTGTTTTCTGTGTTCTGTGTGTTCGAAAGACATGGTTTTCTGTTAGGATTGACGGTGTAGGATTGATCTGTGCTGGTCTGGCTTGTTTAGTTTTACAATGGGTGTATTGATGTACTGCTCACTGCAATATGTAAGATGCTGCCTTTTCCTAGGTACTCATGTGTGACGTGTGGTTTGTTACTAAAAATCATGTTTTTCTTACAGATGGGGGGGGGTGCCAAAAAATGATGGGCCCCGGATGTTACATATGCTAGGTACGCCACTGTATGTAAAGATACCAGAAAGCTGGCGTAGCAAAAACTTCTAAGTTTTGAGTATTTAACCCTCCCACAATCTCACGGGCACTCGTTTCAAGTTTATTGAGATTTTGATTTAAACGCAATATCAAATATTTTCAATGCGTATAACAAAAATAAATTTGGGGAAATAAATAAAACCATTTGAACCAGTGTTCCCGCTAAGCTGCGCTGGCGTGCGCTGGCGCACAAAATATTACATCGCAGCGCACACGTTTCTCGTCACAGCGCACGATCGGAAGAGGCGTACGGCAGATGGCAGGGCGGCGAGAGGAGAATCGGGCGAGTTGGCTCATAACTTGCTGGCGCCCGATATTTTTGGCTCACGGTGAAAAAAGTTTGCTCACAACACCCGCCCGCTTAGAGGGAACACTGGTTGTAACCCCCCCACATTTTACTGAAAACTTCACTTTTTCCCAGTTTTTAGGGAAAAAATTAAGTTTACAGTAAAATGTGGAGGGTTACAACCCCCCAAACCCCCCCACAATGCCGGCGCGATCTCTATTAAGTAAACTGGGGGGCTCCCCAACAAAAACCCCCGTCGGAGCCCCTAAAAACTGTAATTTTCTTCGGCGCGCGCCTCCATCTTGCGCTCAGTTGTCGGCGCGCGCCTTTGTCTTTCGCGGGGTTGTTTATGAACCGAAGAAATAAATAAAGGAACGTCAAGAACACTGTGTTTCTCCACAGTGTTTTCTTTTGGATTGCTCCTTCTGTGGAACATTGGATCTTCTCGTTTTGCGCCATACTATGCTCTGTCATATTATGTTTTTACCATGCTTTGTTAACTATGGGGGTCTTTTACTAAGGCGCACTAGCCAAATTAGCACGTGCTAAATGATAACACGTCCATAGAATATAATGAGCGTGTTAGCATTTCGCTCATATTAAATCGGCTAGCGCACCTTAGTAAAAGACCCCCAAGGTTTGTTGTTTTTGTCAGACAATGTTCTGCCATGCTATGTTTGCCATCACTTTGTACAAATGTGCTTTATGTAATGTAATGTAATGTAATTTATTTCTTATATACCGCTACATCCGTTAGGTTCTAAGCGGTTTGAAGAAAATATACATTAAGATTATAAATGAGACGTAAGAAGGTACTTAAAAAATTCCCTTACTGTCCCGAAGGCTCACAATCTAACTAAAGTACCTGGAAATTAATAAAGAAGACTTTGATAAGAAGGCAGGACTTAAATGGGAAACCAAGGTGGCAGGGGAGCCCCTTCTGATGATTCAGACAGGTCTTGACCTGTTTTTGGGCCGCCGCGGGAGCGGACTGCTGGGCAGGATGGACCTGTGGTCTGACCCGACAGAGGCACTGCTTATGTTCTTATGTTCTTAAGAGAAAATAAAGATGGTTGAAAAAAGAAAAATTCTATGTGAACTTATAGGATGGAAATTAAACTGATTAAATTAGTGTCTGTTTCAACCTCGATCCTTCTACACCAGCATTCTTCAAAGCAAAGCTTGCGGGTCAGTGGTTGTGGCCATTCATACTCTGATTCTTATGTGAGCCAAGGATAATGAAGCCATTGTGACATCACTGATGTGATTGGCTCTTAGGCACTGGTGGAATGAGGCATTATGACATCACAATATCTGCTCTGGATACCAGAGACTGTCATTCTGTAGTGTAATGTAATGTAATTTATTTCTTATATACCGCTACATCCGTTAGGTTCTAAGCGGTTTGAAGAAAGTATACATTAAGATTATAAATGAGAAGTAAGAAGGTACTTAAAAAATTCCCTTACTGTCCCGAAGGCTCACAATCTAACTAAAGTACCTGGAAATTAATAAAGAAGAGAAAATAAAGATGGTTGAAAAAAGAAAAATTCTATGTGAACTTATAGGATGGAAATTAAACTGACAGTGAAGAACTGTATGAAAAATACATACGGAATGCAGTTAGAGAGGGTGGGTTACAATCTATTTATGGTATTTGTTTAATTGGAAGGTGTTAAGGTGGGTCATTTACATAAATTTGTGACCCGTCCTGAGCTCTTCTGGGACATAAAACCAACCAAATAAATAAATGCAGAGCAGAATCCGATCTTGGCCTAGGTGTACTAAAGCTAGCAATTGTCTAACGATTGTCACTAAACTGGTTTTGACTGGTTTAGCGATGATCGCATTTACCGACCCGAAGCTGAAAACGGCTCACCATGTGGTCTTCCGCACAATCACTCATTCTCCAATCCAGCCATGCAAATAAGGTCAATAATATTGAAATGCCAGAAAAACTAGCCGAGCGATTGATGCTTCACGATGCGCAAAAAAAAAAAAAAAGCGATCCAAAAAAAGCAACTGGCCAAGATCAGTCGCTTACGTATCTTAGCGATAGTTCAGCCCTGAAATTTTAATATAATATTATAACACTGATACTATAACTACAGTGTTTACAATAGCAGGGACATATACATGTATAATATGTGTGTGTTGTGAGCACATTAGACTCAAAGGCACCCAACTCAAATAACCTCTTAAAGAAAAAGGCAATAGTAATTCACAGCCTCAATATATAAGGGATTACAAATCTTATATACTTAAACCTTTTTCAATTGCAAAATCTCTCACATGATCCTCAGCGAGGCCACCTCCCCACTCAATAAATCTTCATAGTAGGTGGCTTTACACCTCCTCTCGTCATCGGATCCTTATATTTTCTTAATTTTCTTAAACTTTTTTTGTGCTTGTATTCTTTATAATTTTTTTAATATAATTTAATGTTTAAATACTTAAATAGTTCATAAATAGAGGAGAATGGTCTGTTCGGAATGGAGTGATATTTATTGGGAGAGATAACCTTGAAAAAACCGTATCAGAACAAATGGGTGAAAGATGTCGGTTATCCCCCGTTCTAATTGAGCTGATCTAAAGCTAAGTAAATTTATTTTAGCCACTATTTATGAACTATTTAAGTATTTAAACATTAAATTATATTAAAAAAAAATTATAAAGAATACAAGCACAAAAAAAGTTTAAGAAAATTAAGAAAATATAAGGATCCGATGACGAGAGGAGGTTTAAAGCCACCTACTATGAAGATTTATTGAGTGGGGAGGTGGCCTCGCTGAGGATCATGTGAGAGATTTTGCAATTGAAAAAGTATATAAGTATATAAGGTTTGTAATCCCTTATATATTGAGGCTGTGTGTTGTGAGCACGACATGTGTTGAAGGTGCGTCTCATGCGTGCCCATTAACAGCATAAAATATAAAACAGAGGGCAGCAAACAGATGGGCCCAATGAGAGAAGGCTAAAATTTTTGTTCCTCATGATTAATATATGTACAAGCTGGGCCAGAACTTTATACAGCACCACCCTCATTTATGGCCCACATTTGCATAGTCTGCTGATGTACGTATATGACGTGCTACAATAATCCACTCCTTCCACTCCTATGACTGACGTAGCAAATCTGGTGCATACGTACCTTGTCGTAGTAAGAACTGGACTATTCTGCACGTGTGAGAGTCGCTCTCACAGTGATTGATCGGACGGGATCAAACAGAGATTACGGTGAACCTCTGCGCAAATCATTTGCATGCAAACTTGTTTGAGCATCGTTCGCTGTTTTGGAATTGACCAGAAAAATCAGTCCACAGTGATCCACAAGGTCTTACCAACTGTGTTTAGTGCATCTAGCTCCTTGTTCCTTCCAGATCATTTCCTCTTTCTTACTGTTGCCTGCAAGTTCCTAATACTGTGGCCTGCCTCAGGAGGTGGTGGAGTATGGCATATGCTGGAATGTCATTTTGGCACAACACTTCAGAGAGGCAACCGTGATATGTTTTGGAGAAGAAGTGGTGTTGAAAGTGTGTACTACAAGAGTCGGTTTCCAGTTTTTGAGGATTTTGTGGTTTGGTAAGATGGTCACGGGAACTTGAGGTGGCAGCAGCTTGACCCCCCAAGAGAAGACCGTGGTAGAAGTGTGTTTAGCCTTGATCAGGACCCCAGGAGGTGATGGTGGTAGTGGTGAATTATTTTTGGCTCCAGTTGCAATCCAGAAGATGGAAGAAAAGTGAGTGCAACAGCAAGAGTGGAAAGAATAAAGAGAAGATGAGGACAAAGGTGACTAGAGGAGAACAGAGAAATCAATCCCTGGGAGGCAGGAAAGGTGGGAGGCCTAAACAGTGGCATGGAGGAGTAGCCTAGGTGTTGATGCAGTGACCTCTGAACCTGGGGATTCCCACTGCAACTTCTTGTGACTCTGGACAAGTCACTTAACATTCTATGGCCCCAGATACAAAGTAAGTACCTGTGTATAATATGTAAACTGTTTTGATTGTAACCACAGAAAGATGGCATATCAAGCCCCATCTCCTTCCCCTAAACAGGAGTGGGATAGGTCATTTACACTTGTTAGGGATAAAGAGCATTCACTAGCCACTCCTGTCTTTGCAAGTATCTATCACACCGCTGTACATCCCAGCTGTCTTGATTCCCCATCAGGACTGTCCCAAACCGGAAACACGCTCTGTGTGACCCTACCCCCCAAGAGCTCCTATACTGCCCACTGAATTGCAGTCAAGCAGGAAAGACAATGGACAGGACACTTTCCTTGCACCCTGTGTGGATGCACTGCCTACACATAGCTTGCTAGGGCCCTGTTCCCCACCACTCGGTTGCACTCACTACGGGGAAGAAACTAGCAACTACTAGTATTCCCCTACATTAATGAGCCACAATGGACTGAATAGACAGCCTTGAGGAACATCAACAACATCTGTGCTCAGTGCTTGCAAGAGGGACCCACTGCTGGTGACCTCTGATAATGCAAAACAAAAGGGAGGGGAAGGATAGCCAAGGATGATAATGTAGATGTTAACAGCATGAAGATATAAATATATATGGACACCAGACGGACTGCCTCAGATTCTGTGTTTTGCTTCCAAACCCTGTTGACTGCCATCCCTTCTTATAAAGCCTTGACCACATGAAAGTGCCTTTCTTCTCTGCCAAACATAAAAAGGAAATATTTTTCTTGGGGAGACTGTGGCTGCTCAGTTTGCTTATGCTTTAAGTGGTCTTCACTCTATTAACACAAAGCAGCTAAATTGGTGGGTTTATTGCTTTTATTTTTGCAGAAAAAGAAACTAAAAATAATTAGCCTAGCTTTTAGTTTCTCCATAGCCCAGGGGTTAGGACTGTCCATCTCTGGCTCCTGCATTTCAAGCTGGGCTCCAGAAGAAGGAGGACGGATTGAGACATCCGTGTTTTACTTCAATTGCTTTCAAAGGAAGTAAAGCCCAGATGTCTCTATCTGTCCTCCTTTTTCTGGAGCCATATGATGAAAACTAGACACTACGGAAACAAGACAAAAAGATAATTGACTCATTTGAGCTTTGGTGCTGGAGAAGGTTTTTAGGCGTGCCGTGAAATGCCAGAAGAATTAACAAATCAATTCTGGAAGAGATCAAACTGGCTATGTCACTCGAAGCCCAAATGATGAAGTTACGACTGTCTTATTTTGGTTACAACATCAGAAGAGAGAGATCCCTGGAGAAGGACACCATGTTTGGGAAGACTGAAGGAACCAGGCGAAGAGGGCGGCCTGCAATCTGATGGCTGGACACGTTGAAAACAACCATGGGGATGACGCTGGAGGACCTTTCTGGACTAGCACAAAACTGATTTCTTTTTAGATCCGCAATTCATCAAGTCGCTAGAACTCGAGCATGAATCGATAGCACATAACAAAAACAAAATGGGAAACCTAAACTGGGCAGCACTGGAGGAGAGGCTGGGGACAAGTAGTGACACCTGTGCAATGTCTGGAACCTCTGGCTGAAATGGTGTCAGGTCAAAAGCGCGCCGGGACAAAGGCGCGCCCAGACAATTGAGCGCAGCGCGGAGGCGCGCGCCGCAGAAAATTACTGTTTTTAGGGCTCCGACGGGGGGTGTGTGGGGGGAACCCCCCCCACTTTACTTAATAGAGATCGCGCCGCGTTGTGGGGGCGATGTGGGGGGTTTGGGGGGTTACCGTATAACCCCCCACATTTTACTGAAAACTTCACTTTTTCCCTGTTTTTAGGGAAAAAGTTAAGTTTACAGTAAAATGTGGGGGGTTACAACCCCCCAAACCCCCCACAACGCCGGCGCGATCTCTATTAAGTAAACTGGGGGGGCTCCCCAACAAAACCCCCCGTCGGAGCCCCTAAAAACAGTAATTTTCTTCGGCGCGCGCCTTTGTCTTTCGCGGTGTTGTCTATGAACCGGCTGAAATTCTTTCCAGAGGAGAGGATTCTCCAGCAGTCTGGCTGTAAAGGGCTCCCCTTATCTGCCCAACACCGAATGGTTGATGCATGTGGTAAAATTGGCAACCAGCTGATGACCGTGTGCCAAACCACACTTCCTGCTATTTAGGCAAAAAAAAAAATCCTCAGCTGTAATGCTGCCATGGAAGCTCCATCTCTGCTTTCCTGCATGGGGAAGGCCTCACACGCTGGCTCGGAACACTAACCACAGTTCCTGCTGCTTAGGTTTATTCTTGCAAAGCCAAGGGAATGCTAATAATTCATTTGATGTTGTTTGCAGCCCACATGACAGCTCTAAAGGGCTGTTTCGAACTTTATCTGATCTTTGCTTTTTGTTACAGATGTGCAGCTCATGATTGCAATGCAAGGCAATGTCTTTTTGCCATGCAAGATGAACCGAAAAATAAGAAGTTTCTCTGAATTTGAAACACGTCAGGGAGATGATTCCCCGAACGGAGCACATCCAGTGCAAACCAGTTAATGAGACATTCCTTGACCTCCCAACTCCCATCTGCGACACTTCGGTGATGCTCTCATGGCTGTTTTGCTAGATGAAAACTTATGCCCTGGAGACACTCATCTAATCTAATCTCTGGGATTTATGAGCTATGCTTTGCCTAAAAAGGTTCAAGGTGACTTACAGTACAATTTACAGAGACGCAGTTTAGTAGAGATACATTATAGAACCTCTGAGATTCTATTTCTTCAAGTGAGCACCGAGGGAGATACAAAATCCACTCACACAATTATATCACTATAAATAATAATTTAGTGATTTGGAAGTCCACAGTGTGAGTTGTATAAGTCAGAAAAATGCAGAACATTCAATACTTATCTTACGCAAGAGCAAAGGCTTAGTGCACCACACTATCACAGGATCTTCCTAGGTGGGGGAGGATTAAAGCGATTTGGGGAGTCAAGCCTGATGGCAGGAAGATTTTTTGGGGGGGAGAGGGAGGAAAAGAAGAAAGTGTTTCACATTGTCAAAGGTGACTCGGACAAGAGGTCATGGACTAAAGCTGTGGGGGGACAGGGACAGGACAAATGTCAGAAAGTTCTGCTTCACACAGGGAGTAGTGAACGCCTGGAACGCTCTCCCGGAAGAGGTTGTGGAGGAAACCATTCAAGGATTTAAAGGCAAGTTGGATGCACATCTTCTTGAAAGACACATTGAGGGACACGAGTAACTAAGGTATTCGCCAGGGTAGGCCTGGCTGGGCCTCTGCATGTGCGGATCACCGGACTAGATGGACCCAAGGTCTGATCCAGTGCAGGCATTTCTTATGTTCTTATGTTTCAAGCCTGGCCTTGGGGAGGCCAGGGAGGAATCAGGACTGACGATGCACTTTTATAGTACATCAGGAGGAATCCTGCACATACACAAAATCAAAAAATGCTGCATGACTAATACTTATTGCTTATGACCCATTTTTAAGCTAATATTCTGCTTCTTGAGTTAAGATTTTACTTTCTGAATATCATCTTTTTTGCATGTTATTAGATTTGTGCTTCTTGATTGAAGTAATGTAGTAAGTGAGCGGCTGAGATGTAATTTATAAGTTGAGATGGAATAATCTTATGATTTTTGATGTATGGGATCTTTATGTTGTGCAAATCCTGAAATATGTAAGTAACTCTGTGAGCCACCTTGGATAAAGGCAGATTAAAAATGTTTACAAAAAATAAATATTATAAATGAATAAATGATTCAGTGGCAGCAATGACATTTTGATCATGTCTGCAAAATTTTATTATCTTTTTATACTTTTCAGAGTTAAATCCGGTACAGTACACCCCTGCCCCCAGAGGGTCACAATCTAAGCTTGCACCTAAGGCAATGAAGGGTGACGTGACTTGCCCGAGGTCCCAAGGAGCCCCAGCTTCACTGATCCTCAGCCCACCACTCCAACCATTAATAATAATAATAACAGCTTATATACCGCAATACCGTGAAGTTCTATGCGGTTTACAAAGATTAAGCAAAGGTACAAATTGATTGACTTTAAGAGGGGAGGAAGAAAGAGGGTTAATAGGACAGGAAATCCATTTTTGAGTAGAGAGTGATCAATAGAATAAGTTAATCGCTATAGAGGGGAGAGAGAAGAGAGGATCAGTTGTCTAGATACTTTAGGAACAGGTGTGTTTTCAGACGTTTCCTAAATTCCTCATAAGTAGTGGGCGAAAGCAATTGTTCTAGGTCTTTACCCCATGATGCTGCTTGGTGCGAGAGAAGATGTTCATGGTATTTTTTCAGTTTACAACCTCTCACTGGGGGGGAAACGAAGTTGGAATGTGAGCTTCTCTTGTGTCTGTTGGCTGAGAAGACGAAAAGGTCAGTTATATATTTAGGGGCAAGTCCGTGTAGTGCTTTGAAGCAGAAGCAGGCAAATTTAAACTTTACGCACGCCTCCATTGGCAGCCAATGCAGCTGCCGGTAGTAGGGTGTCACATGGTCAAACTTCCTCAGCCCAAAGATCAGTTTGACCGCTGCATTTTGCATCAATTGTAAACGCTGCATGTTCTTTTGGGAAATTGCTAAATAGGCGATGTTACAGTAGTCAAGTAGACTCAGTACGAGGGATTGGACTAGGGTTCTGAATGCCGCTGTATCGAAATAAGCTTTAATGGATCTGAGTTTCCAGAGAGTGAAAAATCCCTTTCTGATCAAGGAGTCCACCTGGTCTCTCATGGTTAGGCACTGATCCAAAGTTACACCTAGTATCTTTATGGTAGGTTGGATAGGGTAATTAAGATTATTGATACATAGTGGTGATTTGGTGTCAAGCAGATGTGGCGAAGCAACGAAGAAAGTTGTCTTTTTTGAATTAAGTTTGAGCCTAAAGGTTGTCATCCAGTGCTCCATCACGTTTATTGCTTCTGAAGCTTTAGGAATAGTTTCAGAGATAGAATTAACGAATGGGATGATGATCGTAAAATCATCTGCATAACTAAATAGTTTTATCCCTAACTGGGTTAGCTGCATGCCTAGTGAGGACATGTCAACGTTGAAGAGCAATGGAGATAGCGGAGACCCTTGTGGCACACCGGATGGATTGCTCCAGGTATCTGAAAGTTCATAATTAAAACATACTTGATAAATGCGGGACGTAAGGAAGCCACGGAACCAATTCAGCACCTCGTCCCTAATACCAATGGCGTCTAGGCATTGCAGCAGTTTCCCGTTAGGCTGCTCCTTCACTCCTCTCCAATAAATTTCACTTTTTGTACAGCGTTCTTGTTTTGTGCAGAATTATCCCAGAAGTAACTAGACAGCTGCCCACTACCACCAAGATGCATTAATTATTATCAAACCAACCACCTGTTATCACCTACACGTACTAGACAGCATCCAAACTGTGTGATATCACCAGCACGTGCTGCCCCCACTCTAAGCTGCCCAATATCACAAACATGATTCATTCCCCTTGAATACAAATAAGAGACCAATAAAATTATGGAGGAAAAACAACCACAAAGCAATAAGAACAGAGTTATAGGTGCAAAAAGACCAAGACCTGCCCAGATACAGCTCCAGGGTACAGTATAGCCCACAAATGACAGAACCGTATGGATAGGAATCACATTTTCTTGCATTGTATTCCCATTCCTGCTAAACACAGTCTGGAAAAAGCACTGTGAACACTGGAAAACTTCATGTGGAAAAAACTGAAGGAAACATTATGAGGAATGTCAAAATCACAATCACAGCATCAAGCAAGTACAGTGGTACCTCGCAAACCGAACTTAATCCATTCGAGTTCCAAGGCAATTTTTCCCATTGAAAATAATAGAAACAGGATTAATCCGTTCCTGGGTCCCACAAACTCAAATTTTCAAATAAATTTAACAGTAAACACAGTGGATTTGCTTTGGGCTGTGCAGGAACAATGCACTGTGGTATAGACAGCAAGATCGGGCTCCCGCCGGCATAGACAGCAAGATCGGCAATGGCAACTGCAAGCAGTGCTCAGCCCAAAGCTTCCCTCTGACGTGAACCACCCAGGCAGTAACAGGAAGCTGCGTCAGAGGGGAAGCTTTGGGCTGAGCAACGCTTGCAGTTCCCATACGTTCGGATTCCGGGGCAAAATTTAATTTAAAAAATAGTTCGGATTCCAAGTTGTTCAAGTTCTGGGGTGTTCGGGTTCCAAGGTATCACTGTAGTTCCGTTACCTGTCCCCAGCAAGAACCTCTTTGGACACAACAATGGAGGGGACTTTAGGGTTGATTGCTCAATAGCTTAATTGTTAGGGTAATAGGCTTCAAATCCCACTGTCTCTCAATGCTTCATTGCCTTAGATACAGATAGGATATCATCCCTCCAGGGACAGCAAATACCTACTGTATCTTATGCTATAGTTTTTAAAAAATTGTGAGCTAAATCCAGCATCCCTTCCCTTGATTCCTCCTCCGCTGGTTGCTGTGAAACGCTAAGCAAGTAACTTATCTCCCCACGCTCATGAGTAGGTTCAGCATGACTCATCAACCTCCACCAAAGCACTGGTTCGGTTAACAGCAGGGATTTCTCTTCCCACTAAAAAATTTACCTGATGGGTTCTGGTTTCAAGTGATGGTTGAGAGCCGTGACTAGGATTTCTTCTGTGAATGGAGGCTTCCCCTCTGCCCTCTGGACATCGACGTGGGCAGAATTGCAGAGTGCGTGTACACCGCTGTCTGTTCGGCTGGAGATGAAGAACTTGATAGTATTGATGGGCCTCAGCTTCTGTGCCGCTTGCTGAAATCAGACAAAATAAGGACTCAGATGAGAACTATGTCAGAGCTGTGAGGGGCCACAGCATTCAAATACTCTCAATGGACAGTGAGCCTATCTGTTGCAAAAGCCTGGGCAGCTGAGCAGTCACAGTCCACATCTCCTGGCCTGCAGCTTAGAAATGGAGAAGTGGATGAACACCTGAGAGCTCCAGTGAGTGTTTATGGCCCCCGCCCAACCCTCAATGTGATACAGCCCAAGCAGGATAGGGCAGGTTCAGACTTGATTGAACCTTAAAGAGATCAATGGCCTCACTGAACTAATGAAAATGCAAATTGTCTTTGAACTCGAACGTTTTGGAACTCGAACTGGGTTCTGGAACGGATTAAGTTCGGATTCCAAGGCATCACTATATATACTTAATCCATTCCAGAACACAGTTCGAGTTCCAAAACGTTTGAGTTCCAAGACAATTTTTCCCATTGAAAATAATGGAAACTGGATTAATCCGTTCCTGGGTCCCACAAACTCAATTTTTAACAGTAAATACACTAATGAAAATGCAAAATGTTCCCCTGATATATTGTCCCAAGTTGCTCTCTGGTCTGAATGATCTCACATAGCACTGTAGGCCTCATTGGGAGCAAGACTCTGCCCGCTGCAGAGCACAGGAAATGGATCAGCTGGACAGAATGACTAAGCCAAGAGCCAGCTTGACCGCTGCAAACAATGAGGTCACTTGGCTCTGCCATCTCAGTCCAAGTCAATCCAGGCACTTTTAAATGAGTAATTCATTCAGTCCTTTGATTGCTTTGTACTAGTGTTGCCAAAGGCACTCCGTGTCCACACAAAATTCTGATCTGGGCCTGGATTTCTGACTCCCATTACAATAAACATTGATTCAGCATAGTATAAAAATTATTATATATATATATATATATACTGGTATTTATTTATTTATTTTTTTTAAACAGGGGTGCTTTCCTTTTAAAGCGATGTCCCACAAACTTTGCCAAGCTGTGGCACATTAAACAAAGTGGCCGCGGCTCAAGGCATCCGAAAATGCACAGATGTCAATGCGATGACATCACACACATGCATGTTGTCATGATGTCAACGTCCGCACATGCGAGAAGGCCCTCCAAACAGGCCCCGAGATGCCAGCCAAGGGGGAGGGGGGGAGCTGGCATGGAGAGGAGAGGCACCGGTGCATTGCCTAAAGGATGTGGCTCTTGCCGTGAGCAGCACATCCTGTAGGCAGTCAGCCAGCACCTCTCCTCCTCCCCAGCGTCTCGCGGCACACCTGAAATCTCAGGAGGCATATAGTTTGCAATACACCGCTTTAAAAGAATCCAGCAAGAATCTCTATTAAATTTTAGTTTGGCAACCAGTGTCAAACAAAGCTTGCAGCAGCTGCTGTGGAAATCACTCCGACTCCCGCTAGTCTCTCAGAGACACAATTCTAAGCTCTTACAAACACTGCGTTACAGGCAAGAAAAAAAAAAAGGCCCAGTATTGAAAGAAAACTGATCTGATGGGGAACGCCTGGGAATTGGGACAGAAACAACCAGACCCTTTTGCCTCCTCCTAATCCTTCTATTAAGGGCCTGATTCAAATTGCCAAGGAGCCCAATGGATGAAAATGCTCCCTTTCCCCTACCATACAAGTGACTAAATGAAAGCCACGTATTTAGTCAAAGGGATGGCAACAAGAACCCGTTCTGCAGGAACACAAGCTCATTTTCAACAAAGATTTCCCTTTGAAAATCTCACTGGCACTTATAACATAGGTACGAGTAAATTTTGCTTGTGTCAAAACAGATGAAAAGCGGAAGCTGACACTTATGTGCGATATGATTATATTATATTATATAACCTATGGATGAACTAACCTGTACGACACTGTACGATAACAAGCTTCAGATCATGAGACACAGTCAGCCAGATCTGATTTTATTACAGGTGCAATGGGGATTGGTTCAGTCTTTTAACATGATTTGAGAATGGCGACAAGCCTATAAGAAAACAGGACAGCATCAGTCGGCACTTGCTGTGGGGTGAGAGAGGCAGTAAAGTGACCACCTGATTTCAAGTCATAGGACCATATGAGCACATCCTGCTATTCAGCTGCCGTTGCAAAGTTCATCTTCCTATTGAAAATATCCCACACCATTTTGAGATGGGAGTTTAAAAACCAGGACTGGCTTAGCTGGTTCTATTAAAAAAAACAAAAAAAACAAAAACCAACTCTCCAGGACAGAGTGTAACCCTATAATTTATCTAAGGCTGACCAGTGAATCGCTGCTTTAATTTTTCCTAGGATCAAGTGAACCACTTTAACAGGTCAATAAGCCTGACTGGTGTCTGTGTTTCTGACCTGCCAGAGCACTAACCAGGTGGTCCATTAACTTTTACTGGATGTGAAAGACATGTCCAGCACTTCCACATCTGGCATACCTCTCCCCACCCAGGGAAGCTGTCAAAACCCAGAGCATGTGAAGAGCAAAAGCTTTTTCACCTCAGCCGGGCCTGGATGCTGTGAAAACGTCACCAGTTCTTCAGAAACAACTTCCATGTCTTTTGGAGTCCCCCTTGCACTGCTAATGCTTGGCAAGGTGCCTGAGCTTGGAACGCTCTCTGTTCCCACATTCACTCTTGGCCGCAAGGGGATGTTCAGCATACTGCGGGGCTGGCAAGGGCTAAGCTACAGATGTGGCTTGAATGTGGTGGGGGTGGGGGGAATGTGCAAACGTGACTAAAAGAATCATAGCTTTTCCTCTGTAAAAAAAAACCCATATTGTGGTATTGCTCGCAACGTGAGGTGTTTTTATTGCAACCACCAGCGAGAGACATTCTGTACTAGGGATACATATGAGATATGGAACGCAACTTCTTCCCTCACCTACACTGCCTAATCACTCCCTGTGAAAGACTTTCAGAGCTCAAGAAAGGCGCTTTCTTAAAATGTATTACAAGTATATCATACATCTCCAGGTCACCAGTGCAAATACAGTAAAACATTGGATTGCAAGTAACTTGGTATGCAAGTGTTTTGCAAGACAAGCAAAACATTTTATTAAATTTTAACTTGATATACAAGCAAGATCTTGCAATACAAGTACATACAGTATACACACATCACAACTGAGCCGATGGTTCTTCTCTCTCTCTGACACTGCAGGAGTGTAGTGACTGTTCTAAACAAGCAAAGTCTTGCAATACGAGTACATACAGTGTACACGCGTCACATCATCACACCTGAGCCGATGGTTCTTCTCTCTCTGATGCTGCAGGAGTGTAGTTACTATTCTAAACGAGTAAAGTCTTGCAATACGAGTACATACAGTATACACGAGTTACATCATCACAACTGAGCCGAGGGTCTTCTCTGATGCTGTGGGAGTGTAGTGACTGTTCTAAACAAGCAAAGTCTTGCAATACGAGTACATACAGTGTACACGCGTCACATCATCACAACTGAGCCGATGGTTCTTCTCTCTCTCTGACACTGCAGGAGTGTAGTGACTGTTCTAAACAAGCAAAGTCTTGCAATACGAGTATATACAGTGTACACGCGTCACATCATCACAACTGAGCCGATGGTTCTTCTCTCTCTCTGACACTGCAGGAGTGTAGTGACTGTTCTAAACAAGCAAAGTCTTGCAATACGAGTACATACAGTGTACACGCGTCACATCATCACACCTGAGCCGATGGTTCTTCTCTCTCTGATGCTGCAGGAGTGTAGTTACTATTCTAAACGAGTAAAGTCTTGCAATACGAGTACATACAGTATACACGAGTTACATCATCACAACTGAGCCGAGGGTCTTCTCTGATGCTGTGGGAGTGTAGTGACTGTTCTAAACAAGCAAAGTCTTGCAATACGAGTATATACAGTGTACACGCGTCACATCATCACAACTGAGCTGATGGTTCTTCTCTCTCTCTGACACTGAGGGAGTATAGTGACTGTTCTAAACAAGCAAGGTCTTGCAATGCGAGCACGTATAGTATTTTGTATTAAAGTTTTTGGGTTGTGGAGTTTCCATTATTTCTTATGGGGAAATTCGCTTTGATATACTTGTATTTTGGATTACAAGCATGTTTTTGGAACAAATTAGGCCACTGGGTGTGAAATCCAAACGAGGACCAGGTAAAAATGTAAATCAGTGCTGTACATATCAATTAAAAGATCAGGAATAAGTAGCATTTCCCACAACAGAGGCCTAATTTTATAAAGGACCGTAAAAATAATGAAAAAGAACCTCATGTCGGCAGCATTGGTGGTTGAAAGACAGTTCCAAAGATAAGTGTATCTTTGGAACTAGAATGATTGTGAAAAAGATGCACTGTTATGAATAAGTTATGAATATCCAGAGAGGACTAATGACAACTTTTGATGTGTATTCACCAAAACAAGTTTCTATTTTCTGGGGACCCACCATACCTTGAAAGAGAAATGCTTAAGTATTAGGATGTTGGGACATATTTAGTACATATTTTATAAAGACAATATAGACATTCATATGTCTTTATAAAATAGGTTCCCAAAAGTAGCTCCAATAATGTGCAAATGCTGATGCACACGTTTACACCCATTCTGAAGGTACAACTGTGTATGTGTATTACATGTGTGTATACCTGTGTATCTTATACAGTACAAGTGGGGAAAGCATGCCCAGCATGGCTCATGGAATTATGTGTAAGTTGGGGGGTACTGGCTCCGCATAAATAAACTTTCCCTCAACATCAATAAATATTGCGGTATACTCTTCCCAATCAGGAACAATGAAATGGACAAATCTCTGTTAAATTTTGCACGGTAAAAATGGAATCAAAAATAAAATTGCTCAGAGTTATTCTAGACAAAGATTTAACCTTCCATGACCAGATAAGCTCCGTCGTAAAAAGCTGATTCCACAAACTTCGGCTCATTCGTTCTTTAACCTCATTTCTTGAAACCGATGCTATCACAACCCTTATTCACTTACTGGTCATTTCTCATTTAGATTACTGCAACTCCCTGTATAATGGAATTACTCAAAAAGAATTACGTCATCTACAGCTCATTCAAAATACGGGAATCAAACTTATCTATAAGGTTGGAAAATATGATCATGTCACTCCTCTTCTGCGAGAAGCACATTGGCTACCCATAACCACCGTATCACTTATAAAACTTTACTGCTGGTCTTTAAAAATCAAACTTTCGCATCTCCCATCTTTTCTTGATAAACTCATCATCCCCTTTTGCTCTTCCCGGACCCTTAGATCGGTTGATCAGAACTTATTGACTATACCTTCCATCAAAGAATTCTACTACACAAGAAATACTAATTTTTCCGTTGTAGCTCCAACTTTATGGAACGCCATGCTACCTCAACTCCGCTTCGAAAACGCCCTCAACAAATTCAAAATTAAACTAAAAGCGTTCTTATTCCAAGACGCATACCATAGCGTGTAATATACTGCTATGCTGTTGGAAAGGAAATATTTAGACGCTATGGTATGGTAGACCTCTTTTAAGAAGTAATCCCCATTCCTGGTGTTTTATTCCCCCCCTCTTCCCTTTAATTAATTTGTTTTTAACTCTACCCTTTACCCTCAAACTCATGTTTGTATTTGTAATTTGTCTATTTAATGTTCACATTTCCCCTTCCTACCCCCCCTACAAAAATTAATTTTAACCTTTTTTAGCTTTGTAAACCGGCCAGATGCACGTCGATGGTTGGTATATTAAAATTTA
Organism: Geotrypetes seraphini; assembly: GCF_902459505.1. NCBI lineage: Eukaryota > Metazoa > Chordata > Amphibia > Gymnophiona > Dermophiidae > Geotrypetes > Geotrypetes seraphini. The sequence continues at coordinate 21,605,692 of NC_047098.1, forward strand.
ATTAAACTTGAAACATTTTGCATGGTTCTGTGGCAAGGGGGCTATTGTTGGTGGTGGGGAAAATAAAGTTTTGAGTGAGTTGAGAGAGTAGAGAACAGGGAGAGGCAGGTTGCAAAAGGAAATTCCCTAAATCAGTGGTTGCCAAACTGTGCGCTGCGACACCCTAGGGTGGTGTGGCATATTTTTGCCACCTAAACGGCTGCTAGTGGCAAAACAACCAGCAGTCACCGCAGGGCCGGCTTCTCCGTCTGCGCAGCTGATGGTCCTGCCCACCTCAGGTTCTACTTCCTGTTCCAGGGCACAGCTGGTAGCCATGTACTGTAGATGAAGTCTGACTCCACAGGTGGCTGCAGTTTGTTTTGCTGCTGGTCCAGAGAAGGGCAAGGAGGCTTATTTCTCTGTAATTCCCAGTTCACTATTTCCCTCATTGTGTTAAAAAAATGAGCCAGTCTATAAGTTATACTCAAAATCTAAACTAGGTAGAATAGAATGCCCCCTCCCCCCCCCAACCAGGGCATCCAGCATCTCACATTCCTTATCCCTCCCCAAAGAGTCCTGCATCCCCCTCTTTCTCTCCCCGTCTCTCACATCTCTAGTAACTCACGCCTCTTAGCGCTCTCTCATGGGAGCTGTAGTCCGTGGCTCTAAAGGGAAGTCAGCACAGTAGGTGTAGAGCAGGGATCTCAAAGTCCCTCCTTGAGGGCAATCCAATCGGGTTTTCAGGATTTCCCCAATGAATATGCATTGAAAGCAGTGCATGCACATAGATTTCATGCATATTCATTGGGGAAATCCTGAAAACCCAACTGATTGCAGCCCTCAAGGAGGGACTTTGAGATCCCTGGTGTAGAGCCTTACACATCTGCACATGCTCAAGGCCTGCCACATCAGACCTCTCCAAACTTTCTGTTTTGGAGATGATGGGATGCAGCAGGCCTTTGCCACACAGGCGCTCAATATCTCTTGCCAGCTGCCTTGACTCTTGTTGTAGCATACTCAGCTGCTGACTTCTACCATGCTATGCCATCCTAGGCAAACACCTACTGTGCCTAGCAATCAGGACAACCTTGACTGCATCATGCAACTTGATGATGTCACCCACACAAGCTCTTTACTTACATTTTACGTATCATTTGGCTGATCTGTAAATAAAAGGATTATAACTGCTCAAATAGCAAAGGGAAGGTGTCTACACAAACCAGAGCTCTCCTGTAACACCGACAGAAACCATATAATAGAGAATGACATGGGGACAATTCACCGTCCCTGCCCCATTCCTGCAAGCTCCATCCTCATCTGACCAAGCCTCAAACAATTTAAAATCATAAGTGTTCGAGGCTTGGGCGGTAAGGCAGAGCTTACAGGAATGGGACAGGGACAGCGGCAAAACTCACGGGGACTGGACAGAGGAAACCGAGTTCCTGCGGGGGACAAATCTGTCCCTGTTGTCATTCTCCACCCCTATAAACAATAATGCAACATACAAGCAAAGGAAATATATTTAGGGCCTAGGTAGCAGAGGTTTCTGCCTGGATAAATCACCCTGATCAGGGCAAATATGGATATTCTGTGGCACTCAGCTGGACAGTGCTGCTGGTTATCCAGTCTGACTGCCTCAACACCATCTGGGCAGCCCCAGAATTGATCTGGTTGACAGTGGTTTTCCGCCTGCTAATCAGATAAACTAATTAAAGTTAGGACAGCAATATCTGGGTACTAGGCAGGATGTTGCTAGCACCTGAATAAACATCAGCACCTGTATATACCTGGGTTTTCGGCAACTGTAGCCAGGTATGGTAGGGCACTAAAAACCCACGTATAATACAGTCCATGGTGGGCAGCTGAATAGTTATCTCTTAACTTCCTGTTGACCTGTTACATGCACAGGAGCGGCAGAAAGCTGACTAAGGATTAATCAGAGTATGTCTTCCCAGCTGGAGAACTGGGTCACAAGATGCTCAGGCAGGAGAGCTGTGAAACAGCAAGCCAAAAATATGACGAGTGCATAGTTCCCTCGACCCCAGTCACCCTGTAAACTAGCCCACCTCCTGAATCTCCAATTCACATTCTGCAGTAAAAAGCAGGCCAATGGCTGCCATGCAGTACGCAACCATCCTTGGCCAGGGTTAGCAAATGAGCTGCCCTGGCCAGTTTGTTGCCATCAGAAATACTGTACAGTATCATTTCCTCTTAGCAATTCTGGTTGTGATCTATTTCTTTGAGAATTAAAAAGAAAAATCTAAAATACTGCCCAGTTTCCTCAGCCACTGGAAGTCTATTGTATTCCAAATCAGACAGGACTACATGCCAGCCCCCTTCATCAATGCATCAGGAGTTCACTGCTTGGGAAATCATGTGCTCGGATGTTTCTGATACACTCGGTGTATGGGAAATGATTTCTGGAGTTAGCTAAAAATTGCTGACCAATGCATCCCTCCTATTAAGGGGCCCTCTTTCAATGAGTACACGGCGAGGATGGAGCGGGAGAGTAATCTTCCTTTTGGACAATGAGCCAGTAATGTTCTTAAAACAGCACTATTAAAACTTATTTGTACTGAATTTGGCAACTCAACAACATTAACACAGTTAAATATCCAATGTTCTCTATTTTTGTTTTATTCCTGCAAAGCATTTGAAAATTACACATTGCCATATGGAGGACTTGGGTTCAAGTCCCACTTCTAGTACTTCCCCTCCCTGGCTCAACCAGGACCAGAAATGCTGCAGATGCAGCACTCACAGCCCCTAGAGATAAGAGAGGAGAAGGCATCCCAGTCATCCAGGAACACTGACACCTAATGGCCAGATTCAGAGCCTGTGACTGCAGAGTTCTGCTCGGAACCCTGCTGTATATCCTCCAATTGAGAACTGTCAATGGGGTGATGATGCTAAGGTGGAGCAGGCTTATAAAACAGAGGGAAAGGGGAAAGCTCCACTTGTGAACAGGGCTGTGGAGTCGGTAGATAAATGTTCCGACTCCAACTCCTCAGTTTTTTGTACTTCTGACTCTGACTCCAGGTACCCGAAATTTCCTCCGACTCCTCGACTCTGATTCCACAGCACTGGTTAATTTTCAGATCGTTAAAATGGAATGTCAAGTTGAGAGAAATGAGCATTTTCGACACCACCTTCTTTTTGCTTTTAATCAAGGTTCTAAGGCCGCAGAAGCTGCTCGCAACATTTGTGCTGTGTATATAGTGGGTGCTATAGCTGAAAGAATCGCTCGTGATTGGTATGCCAAGTTCAAAAATGGAGTCGGTAGATAAATGTTCCGACTCCGACTCCTCAGTTTTTTGTACTTCTGACTCCGACTCTGACTCCAGGTACCCGAAATTTCCTCCGACTCCGACTCCTCGACTCCGACTCCACAGCCCTGCTTGTGAACAGAGGCTCAGTCAATGGAAAAAGAAAATGGAGCAGGAGGAAACTGCTAGGTCCAAAAACAATGCAAGTGAGGTGAGCTGCATCAATTATCCTGAGAATATCTTAGTTCCTCACCCATGCTGAAGTGACCTATGAAGAAACAATTTAATAAAAAAACAGGGTGCAGAAGCAGAACACAGTACTAAGCAGTGTTTCAACAAGAGTAAAGCATCGGCACAAAAATACAGAAAGCAGAGCTGAAATTAAGACCAGCAAAGGGAGGAATAAAATGTATGTACTGTATTTTGATTTTTAGTACTCAAGCATTTTTCCCTATCTGTCCTGGCGGGCTCACACTCTATCTAATGTAGATTGGGCAACGGGGGATTAAGTGACTTGCCCAGAGTGAGATTTGAACCCACCACCTCAGGCTGTGGCTCCAACCCCTGCGCCACACAAGCAGCTTGTGAGCAGAGTTACTGCAGATCCACCTGAAAGGCCGAAGTGAGGGTGCTGCCGTTAGAAAATCTCACTGCCCCCTTCAATTTCCTCACTGACCCTGCGGGAAGAGCCCTTCTGCCTGCTTCAGTTCCCCTCCCTTCCCCCACCCATGTGGGGCTATTACACTGCACAGAAAAATATATTCAATCCATCAAAAATTCTCGCTATACTATTTTTGTTTCCCCCACCCCCACGCCCCCCCTCAAATCAAGGTGACCATCTTCCATTAGTTGAATCAGTCATCGGTGAAAATCAGCAGAATTATCTGAAAGCACATTTCCAACTGCGCCACTGGGGCTCAGTGAGCCACACATTGCTGGTCTCCTTGGATGTAGCTGTCTCTTATCTCTTTCCCGGTTATTACACACACAAAAGGAATTCCAGCACAGAATTCTACTCCACACACAATAAATTAATGTGGATGTTGTGGAACGATTCCCAACTCTGCTTCTCACAGAAAGTCCCTTTCAGATTCATCACTTCAGTGCTGACTAACCACTGACAAAAGGGAGCTGGCTCTGGGTTCGGTGTGGGAGTTGGAAGGTCTTGTAATATCTCTTGGCATTTCGTCACATGCCACAGTCTTACTGTGCCTCCTACCATTATGTAACCAAGGGCCCAGGGTGCCACGTGCCTTATACCCAGGTGTCTGATAAAACAAAAAGGTGTAAGAAAGGAGCCCAGTTCTTCCAGGCTCCAAACGTTTTCCATTAGTGAGCCGCAGAATGTGGTTCTAATCAACAGTGTCCGGCTCAGGGCTGCCTCGCTTCAAATCCCACATGAAAGTGCTGCAGACTTTCAACTGTCATCCAGCCACACATCTGCGATAGATCAAAACTTGAACACCACAAAAAGGATGGCAACAAATAAGCTTATTTAACGGTTTTTAAAACATTCCCCATTAGCTTGTGAAAAGAATGTTGTGAGTTCGTACACCCCCCACTCCCACTCATCCCCAAACAAAGCCATGATAGTGCTAATGGCAGGGCAAGAAGCCTTGACCTGGGTTCCACTCGCTCTAGGAAACATAGACCTAGGAATATAGTCTAAGTCAGGGGTAGGCAATTCCGGTCCTCGAGAGCCGGAGCCAGGTCAGGTTTTCAGGATCTCCACCATGAATATGTATGAGATGGATTTGCATGCCCTGCCTCCTTGAGATGCAAATCTATCTCATGCATATTTATTGTGGATATCCTGAAATCCTGACCTGGTTCCGGCTCTCCAGAACTGGAATTGCCTACCCCTGGTCTACGTTGCCCTGCTCTTGAGGAGCAGTTAGGCTAGGCTTGAGGGCTTTAAGAATGAATTCTGGGCCTATCCCAGCAATATTTATAAGCATTCTCTTCCTTCTCATTCAAAACATACTGGTTGAGTATCCAATACAGCATAGAGGATTCTCCTATCACACACTACATCAGTGGTCTCAAACTCGCAGCCCGCCAGGTACTATTTTGAGGCCCTCGGTATCAGACAGCATTATGGGGTAAAGATCTGGAACAATTACTTATGCTCACTAATACTTATGGGGAATTTAGGAGACACCTAAAAACATATCTGTTCCTGAAGTATTTAGGTAACTGATCTGTACAATCTTATTCCACCATAACCAATTTCTAGAGATGTTAATCACTAGCTTTTAACTTTGTTAACTCTACTCAATTTGTAACACCTTTTAATCATTGTAATCCGCATAGAACTTCACAGTCCTGCGGTATATAAACTGTTTAAAGATTCTTTATGGGAAAATTAGTGCCTTAAGTGTCCGGCGGTCGCTGCAACCTCACGCAAGCACTATCCTGCGTCTGTAAGCGATTGTGAGGCGGAGTCCAATCGTGTGCAGAAGCAGGAAAGTGCTTGCGTGAGGTTACAGCAGTGACACGGTCAACGTTCTAGAATGTAAGGTAACCAATGGAGGCAGTGCAGCTTGTGCATGTGTCCGGTGCTGGAGGAGGTGAAAGCTGAAGGCAGTTTCGGACGCGACCACCGGACACTTGAGGCACAAGTCTTCCATAAAGAATCATTCTTTATAATAGCGAGGGCCTCAAAATAGTTGGCCCAAAATCTTGTCTCTTGCAGTTGATACTTTGATAGTCCATGTGATAAATTATATATTGGGCAGACTAAGGACTCCTTTTACTAAGCTGTGATAGAGGTTTTAGCGCGCAGAATTCCCACGTGCGCTAGACGCTAACGCCAGCATTGCGCTGGCATTAGCTTTTCCACGTAGCATGGGGGTTTGTAAGAACATAAGAACTGCCATCTCCGGATCAGACCCATGGTCCATCAAGTCCGGCGATCCGCACACGCGGAGGCCCAGTCAGGTATACACCTGATGTAGTTTTAGTCACCCATATCCCTCTATGCCTCTCATAAGGAGATGTGCATCTAATTTGCCTTTGAATCCCAGCACAGTGGATTCCTTGATAACCTCCTTTGGGAGAGCATTCCAGGCGTCTACCACTCGCTGCGTAAAACAGAACTTCCTGACATTTGTCCTGGACTTGTCCCCCCTTAGCTTCAAACCATGTCCTCTTGTCCGTGTCGCGTTGGACAATGTAAATAATTTATTTTCCTGCTCTATTTTATCGATGCCTTTCAGCATTTTGAACGTCTCGATCATGTCCCCTCGCAGCCTTCTCTTCTCAAGGGAGAACAGTCCTAGTTTCTTGAGTCGTTCCTCATATTCCAAGTTCTCCATACCTCTTATTAACTTCGTTGCTCGTCTCTGCACCCTCTCTAACAGTTTTATATCCTTCTTTAGGTTGTGCGCACTAATATTCTGCACACGCTAAAAATGCTAGCGCACTAGTAAAAGGAGCCCTAGACGTAGTGTTAAACTTAGAATAGCTGAACCCCAGCTGCAAATGAACTGGAAAAAAAGAAGCTTCACTAGTAGTTCACGGGCAACAAATGAACCATCAATTGAAGGATTAGCAATTTTTTGTTATTAAGCAATTTTGCCTGAATCAAGGGGCCGAGATTTCTCAACTTCTAACATATCATGAACGGCGCTTAATTCAGGCCTGGGAAACTGTGAACCCCCAAGGGACTGAATAAGGAAATCAAGTGGATCACATTATAATTTACTACGACGGGAACTCCCTACAGCCATTTCCTCGTGGCGATCTGCACGGGGCAGGAGCGTAGGAAGATCGCTCCTGCCCCGAAAGCCCGCTACACCACCAAGTAAGGCCGGGAAGGCGGCAGGGAGGTAAAAATTATGGGTTTTTTTATTTTCCCCCTCCCCAGAAACCGCGAATGGGGAGGGGGAAGTGTAGAAGCATCAGATGTCTCCAATATATTGGTGACGTCCAATGGGGTCTCACGTAGATTTTCATTTTCAAATTGTTGCAGGTCTGTTCTCTGCGGTAGATATAATATGCTCTTGCAAGAGGAGGTAGAGATTGATTCGGTATGTTCAAAATTTCCTTAAAATATCTTTTTATCATATCTGTTGGAGTAACCACAGGTATCTTAGGAAAATTTAATATGCACAAGTTTTTAGCCATGCTCATATTTAAATACAACGATACTTTGACAAAAGATGAACAGAAGCAATTTGTTCTTTGGCTAGTGGCCAGCCACCGAAAGACGTTTCCTTCTGCATCAATGGTAGCTCTTATGTCATAGACCGTTGATTATTTGTCATATACACAAGAATTACAATATACTGTTAAGCTAAGCGGTAGTTAAAAAAAAAAAAAAAAAAGTGGGGTGACCCCTAAACGTTTTTTTAAAGTAAAATTTTGTTTTTTTACATTTTATATAAAGGAATAAAATTAGCCTTGTGGACAAATGAAATGTGTTACTTTGGGGGGGGGGGGGACCACCCTACTGCTCAGTGTGACTTTAGAGGTTGAATTTCCTATCTACTGTCTGATCCGCCAGGCGGAGATAGCATAGGCAGACACCTTGCTCATGACTCTGATGTCGTCATAGAGAGCAGTGGTTCCCAACCCTGTCCTGGAGGACAACCAGGCCTATCGGGTTTTCAGGCTAGCCCTAATGAACATGCAAGAGAGAGATTTGCATATAATGGAAGTGACAGGCATGCAAATCTCCTTCATGCATATTCATTAGGGCTAGCCTGAAAACCCGATTGGCCTGGTGGTCCTCCAGGACAGAGTTGAGAACCACTGATCTAGAGCATCCACTATATAATACACCCCTGATAAGAGCCGTGGCCAATGCCTTAATCCCTAGGGCCAAAGCTTCAAATCATCTCTAGAGGACCACGTCCATTTTATGGTCCTGACTATTCCTTAACATCACACCTCCCTCACTGGGCAAGGAAGTTCATTTGGTGACCTGCACTACCAACGAATCCGCCTTCAGTGGAACAAACAGCTGCTGGAACTCTGGAGCCATAGAGTAAATCTTAATCATAGTCTCAGGTAACCCTCTGGCAACTCCCAGTGGTCTGTGACTAGCTTTGTGAAGTCAGGACATGAGAGCAAGAATGTGGTCAGAGTAACTGAGCCGCTCATAATTGAGCACTGTGATATGGGGACTGGTAGCATCTCCAGCTTCAATTCATACTGAACATCCTGGTCCAGCTCTGCACATTCTGAGGACTATTCTCCTTTGCCACCACCTCTGTCACACTTAACACAGACTTGTGAGGACCCCTGGCAGTTCAAATAGGCATTCCACATCAGGCTCACAAAATCTGGGGTGAAGCCTTGTAATGGGGGTCTTGAAGACCCCGGCAGGGATCCCCTGCATGTGTTCCTGGGCTCCAGTGACCACATGTCTGCACTTAAGTCAACATACCTTTGGAGGGCTCAGGAAAAGGTCTCTTCCCCTGGAGTTGAGCCTTCTGTCCCTAAGCCCTGGATGACTCAGAGGAGGCTGAACCCAAGGCTCCCATGGCATGCGGGACAGGAACACTCCTCAGCCATCCATCCAGCACAAACCTGGCATGATACGGGGTAGAAAGGCCTGAGGGGTCCATCCCTATTGATTTTAAACAAAATCCAGGAGTTTTGAGGCAGATGGAAGCTTTAGAAAAAAATATTGTTTAAAATTCAAGATGGTTACCGCCAGCACAATAGCAATAAAACAGCCCATTGAGGCTTCCCTGAGGTACAATAAAAGCAGGGAAAGAGGTCTTGGAGTTGGGGGGCCCTAGCTCTAGAAACTTTCTAATTTAATTTTTAGAGACCCCCCTCCAATTTTTCCCATAGGCTATAATAGCCTTACGCACTGTGCCATATGCTTGCCTGTTTCAGCGTAGGAATGCAGCTGGGATAAATGAAGAATTTTGCCTCACAGGTTTGCGTGATGAAGTTGATCTTTGGGCTGCCAGTCAGACCGATGTTGGACTGAGCCTCAACTCCTGGAAAACCTCACGCTGTGACAGGGGGAGGACCACACAGCTGGCCCACTATTAAGCCTGGCCAAGCTGGAACAGAGCCAAAGAGCCTATGCTCAAGCTCTTGATAAATCAGGGATGTAAGCAGTTAGGCAGGGGACTGTCCCTAAGCTCCAAAAATACAAAAGCAGGCTGGCTAGCTAGGTGTCCCCGAAAGCTGATCCTACGTCTTCTTCCAGGTTGAGAGGGTGTCAAGTCCCAGGATGTGCCAGGAAAGGATGTGTATGCGCCAATTACGTGTGGTGCAACATCCATTTTATAAGCATCAATGTCTTTAAAAAAAATAAAAAATCAACAGGTTCAATAGAGCTCAATCCCTCCAGCAGAGGAACTGCACAAAACGAGAAAACTTTCTCTAACATAGACATCCCCATGAGCAGGTATAAATACTGATGACTTCAGCAGATATAAATGTGCATTCCCTTTCTGAAATAAGAAATGCATGTGTAACTTTTTACCATACCTGGACCACGCCCCTCTGCCGTACACATGTATTTGAATTTTAGATGTATATATCCTGACTTTCTAAAATTGGGATTTAGATTTGTTAGCAAGAAATCCCTGAAAAAGTCCTTACACCACGAGTACCTTCCTTCCTCCCATCTTCTTCCTGAACCCCCCCCAATCAACCTGATCTACTCTTTACTCTCTCTGGAAATGACCAGAGATCTTCTTTTGTAACCCACCTTCTATAACTCTTTTGTAATCCGCCTTGAACTGCAAGGTAATGGCGGAATAGAAATCTCTAATGTAATATGTCTAAAAGTTGTTTTATGCATGTTCAAAGAGAGACTAGGGCTTCTAAAATAAGGATCTTATTTTGAGCTAAAACAGGAAAAACAAGCTGGCAACTCTGCAAAAGAGATGTAGTGGGCCCTGACGGTGGACTGATCCACGGCGGCTCTACTTTATGAGCTAATCAGACCATGCAGCTCCCATCTGCTTGAGGATACAAGGAGATTTACCCACTGCATTTTTCAGTCCAGAGAAAGAGCCCAAGAAAAATCGGCCGGAAATCAAACTGAAGAGAAATGCATAGAATTGTTATTGGAAGACTGCCTAAAAAAAAAAAATCCCCAGCACTGATCTGCCATGATATAAACAGCAGTCGCCAACCACATTCTGCTCAAGTTTATAAATCTGCTCGCTAGTCTTAACATCCTATTTATTGCATTTCTTTGTTTTATTTCTGGTTAAACAAATCACTCGGTTAATGTCTAAAATTCTTTGCAGCAGAGATGTTGCCAGAGTGGAAGAAGACACGAAGACAGAACAAGACGTCTCTCAATCATATACAACACATGAGTGTCATGGCGGGAATCTTTTGCTGCGGAGTAGGGGGTTCTCAACCTTGTCTGATTGCTCGGTTATCTACAATGAATAAAGCTCAAGAGAGATTTGCATGCAATGGGAGGGGGGGGGTCAACATGCAAACTTATCTCATGCATATTCATTGTGGATATCCTGAAAACCTGACTGGCTGGACAAGTCCCAAGGATTAGATTGAGAACCTCTGTTGTGGCCTGAAGAAAGACCACACCATTTTTAAATGTTCACTTTATTATGTATGGTGCCTTGTGAACTGCCCAGGTATTTAGGAAGTGTATAATTTTTTTTAATCAATCAATCAATTTAGAGATAAACTTTGTGCTGGATACACACTATTAAGCAGAGTCTATATATGGCACCCACATTTAGGTGCGCGCCCAAGACATGCACACAACTTAATTGGCTAATAAGCCATTAACAAACAATAATTGGATGGTAACCACCAATTAATGACATTAATTAGCACCAGTTGGGATTTGCACAAGCATCTATCTGTGTGCTATTTTACACTGCTGGGTGCCTAAATCTTAAGAAAACCAAAAAACTCTGTGGAGTGACGATGTTCCTAAGTGGACTTTATTTGAAAGAGTCAAAGTTCCAAAGTTACTCCAAAATCATCCACATAAAATAATTTCAGCAAACATAAAAATAGGTTATCCACAGAAAAGCCTTAAAGGACCTGGTCCACTAGGGATATAGGACCCAACACGGTCTGCGTTTCAACAAAAAGTCTTCTTCAGGGGTCCCTGGGGGTCCTATAAAGGTGAATACGTGGGAAACAATTGTGTGATGAGCCGGAAGTGAGACACTGCAAATGTCACTCCATAGAGCTTTTTTGGTTTTCTCTGGATTTTCTTCTCTGTAGATATCTTAGGGTCAATTCCTTTTGTTTTTTGCCTAAATCCTAAAGCATTCAACCCAAAGGGAGCCATGGAAGGAACAGGGGCGGGTCAGGAATGTTCCAGAAACTTCTGCCGTGGGCTTCTTGGGCCTGGGATTTACACCAGATTTCAGAAGGCATAAGGCTGGCAACTCAAGAGCTGGGCGCAGAAACCAGCACTGTTTCCTGAAGGGCACACGCCCTTTATAGAATAGCATTAGCGTCAATCTTTTCCGGTACCCATTTTTGAGCATATATACAGAATTCTCCCCTCTTCCCCACTGGCAAGAAGAGCCTTGCGGCCCATTTCTATCAGTCACTCCTTTACTTGTCTGGTGCTTCTGGCTTGTGCGAGGCACCACTTTCTATCAATGCCTCTGGTACGTTATTACATTACATTAGAGATTTCTATTCCGCCATTACCTTGCGGTTCAAGGCGGATTACAAAAGAGATTAAAAAACGGAGGGTTGCAATGGAAGAACATTTGTCCTTTCTAGAGAGGTAATGAGTAGGTTATGTAGTTTCTGTGTGGCGGGAAGAGGGAGGGGGGAAGGACGGTAAGTTTGAAGTTAGGGCTGTTTCAGGAATTTCTTGAAGAATGTAGTCTTTATTTCTTTTCTGAAGTTATGGCTGTTTCAGGAATTTATTGAAGAGTATAGTTTTTATTTCTTTTCTGAACGTTTTATAGTCTGGTGTCATTATCAGTAGATTGGAGATTTGGTTATCTAGTTTAGCTGCTTGAGTGGCCAGGAGGCCATCATATAGTTTTTTCCGTTTTACTTCTTTGATTGAGGGGTGTGTGAATGGGGTGTGTGTTTTTCTATGTTTGATTGAGGTGGTTTGGATGGGGTGGTTGTTCAGGTAGGTTGGGCTGTCTCCGTTTAAGGCTTTAAATAACATACAGTAGAATTTAAATAGTATTCTTTCTTGGATTGGTAGCCAATGTGAGTTGATGTATGCTTCTGTAATATGGTCGTGTTTTCTCAAAGAGAAGATGAGTCTCAGAGCTGTATTTTGGATTGTTTGTAGTTGTTTAGTCATTGTAGCAGGGCAGGGGAGGTAGAGGATGTTGCAGTAATCTAGTAGATTTAGGATTAGGGATTGTACTATAAGCTGGAATTGTGTTTTTTCGAAGAATTTCCTGACTTGGAAAACCTGATTTGGACTTAGAAAACCTAATTAACAAACTATTCCAGCTTTACCTGTACAGTTCAAGGTCAAATTACATTACAAGAGGTTGGGTCAGTTACCCAGGAAGTTACAATGGACAGTTTGAAATGGACATTCAATAGGGTTACTAGAACAGGTAGATCAGTACATAGTTACAAATAGAAGTAGGTTATCATTGGCTCTAAGTTTTGTCCCAGGAGTTGCATTAGACAGTTTAGAAACTTGCTTTTACAACTACCATTTCAGTTACTTCAGCGTTGGTTCCCTGTCTTGGTACAGAAATGCTTTTAAAAGGTTTTCTGAACCTGAGATATTGGTCACAAGATCATAGTGTAAGCGGTAGTTGGTTCCAGCATTTTGCTAATTGATATTGGATGGATAAGGTCATTTGCCTGGTAGACTTTATATTGGTGCATGCTGGGAATTTTATTTGCAAAGATTTCTGGCGGAATATCTGTTGGAGGCACCCTGGAGTAGGATGGCCAACTCTGTTAGGTAGTCAGGGCATTGACTGTCAGGATCATAAAGGCAGCGATCCCCAATTTAAATTTGATCCTTGCGGTTATGGGCAGTCAACGTAGTCTCATAAAGTAGGACTGTAGTTGTTCTGATTTCCATAGTCTGTTGCATTTTGAACTAGTTGTAGACATGATAGCATTGTTTTAGAGCAAAGAACCAGTGTTACACATTACGGTAGTCTAGTCAAGATAAGATTAGGGATGACACTAAAATTCAGAAAGCCTGTTTCAAAGTATTTTCTGATGGATCTTAGCTGTCTCATCACAAGGAAAGATTGTTTATAATTGAATGGGCAGACTGGATGGACCGTTCAGGACTATCTGCCGTCATTTACTATGATTGTATGTGGCTTTTCGTGGATAGGTGGTTATCAATTTTTACTCCTAAGATTCGGGATTGTAGTTCCAAATAGCATTTGAGTTATTCTGCAACATATCCCTCCATCATTCTGATGAACAGGGTATGGAAGCTACGGGCCGATAATTGGTCACATCAGAAGGGCTGAGTTTTGGGTTCTTGGGAATGGGTGTGAAGATAATTCCACCTCCTGAGTTGGTAAAAAGGCCAATTTTTAAGCGACAGTTGAGCCATTGGGTTATTTTTCCTATGGCTGTTGGGGTGGGTGCTAATCTCCCAAAACAAGAGGGAAGGATTCCAACCTTGGAAGAACAGAGGCATTCTGAATGGCCAAGTACATTTGGACAGGGTACATGCATGCAGCATACACAGCAGTACTGAATCAAAAAGTTTATATTAATAATAATTTTTATTCTTATATACCGCCAAATCTTCAGTTCAAGGTGGTTTACAATTAAACAACAACAACAAAAAAGCTAGACATACAGATATCAAATGTTTCTGAGAAAAATACAAATTACAATTGGATCAAAATATTTCTCAAAGGTGGTTCAAAGCGAGAAAAGATTGAGCATACAATAAATAGGAATCATAAGTATCAGATGTTTCATTAAAAAATAGAAAAATGCAATTAAGTCAAATATGTTTCAAACAAATAAGTTTTAAGAATTTTTCAAAATTGATAACAAGATTGAGTTTGGGAAATAAGAACATTCCAATATGAATTTATTGCACTGGCCTGAAATACCAAAGTTTTTCTTAAGAATATGTTATTATGAAATGCTTTTACTAATGGAAACATAAACCAGCAAGATCTTCATGTATTTTTATTTGAATTATAAAATTCAAAGTGGGAAGAGAGATAGGTTGGGATCAGTCCAAATAAGACTTTAAAACAAATACAACCAAATTTGAAGAGAATTCTGGCCTCAAATGGCTTTAATTCCAGTCTACATCTTCTGGCCATTTTTTACGAGAACTGGATGTTTGGAAGTTTTGTTTTTTCATTTGTTTCTAACATTTTATCATGACACCTGAAACCATGACAGTAGAAACGTACGACTATAAAACACATGTAAAGTGGGTTATAATTCTACCGAGCGGTTGCAGTAACATTAGACAAAGAACAGAGGCTTGGAATTCCAGTTATAGGTCCAATTTAAGATTAGCTTCCAGCTATTACAAACCAGAATCTTAGATAAATCCTCAGTCTAGGTAACCAATGAACTGTTGGAAGGGAAAATTAACAGAAAAATTGTAGAATCCTCATTCCATCAATTCAAATCTCTCTAGTTTTTGTAACTAGGATTTTCCAAGGTTTTTCCACAAATAAGAGGCCGACACATCACAGTCTATAGCAGAGCTGGTAGCCATTAATGAGATCCTCAACTATTCCAACAAGCATCAACATTACCGTCCTCTACTTTGTGTAGAGAGAAATCAGAAGACAATGAAGCCTCTCTGTGAGTTGTTAATGCTTACCTCTAAGTAATTCTGAACCCCGAGACATGACTCGTTAGGTCTTAGCCTTACAACACCCCTGGAAAAACAAGAGAGGAAAACACCGATATTTCAGATTGACTTTAGAAGGCACCATATCATTAAGGAGATGAAGCAGAAGGTTTAGGCCAGGGCTTCCTAGCTATGGCCTGGGGTACTCCATAGCCAGCTGGGTTTTTAGGATATCCACAATGAAAAATATAAACTCGTACCAGGGCACATTTCTGTGAAATTGAGGAGCTGCACTAAAGTATCACCAATAAGAGCTCTCCCCACTACTAATTTTTATTGAGGTAGCATTGCTCATAAGGTGTGTGTATCTATCAGGGGTGGGCAATCATGGTCCTTGAAAACCACAACCTAAAATCGGGTTTTCAAGATTTCCACAATTGTATGAAAATAGATCTCATGGTGGAAATCCTGAAAACCCAACTGGGCTATGGCCCTCGAAGATTGTGGTTGCCCACCCCTAGTACATAAATTGGACACCATAACACCAAAGCTTTAATTGCCCCTGATGCAGGCAGTTTGACATTAAAATATGTCAGGCTGAACGAAACACTGTTGAAAGAAGTTCGAACATACACATAGCCATTAAACCACCTTTTTGTACTTGCTTTCAATAAAGCTTTGTTTGAGCCAACTGGCTTCTCTGTCACTCTTCTTTGGCTTGTATCTATTATTGAAATTGGACATTGCCTCTCTTCCATTTCATTTATGCAGAAGCTCCAAGACACATTAGGAAACTACCACTTAGGCACTAAAAGTTAGCTGATAACACCAAAAGAGAAATGTTCTACAGACTTGAAAAGGCAGCCAATACTGTCCCTTGAGGACCACAAATTACTTCAGTTGTTGAGATAACCAACATATGCAAATTAGCACATTTTAACTTAAATTAGACCCACCCAACTCATGAATGCACAGGTGATTCTATGCTTCTCATTGATCAAAGTATCTTTTAGTCTACAGCAGGGGTAGGCAATTCCGGTCCTCGAGAGCCGAAGCCAGGCCAGGTTTTCAGGATACCCACAATGAATATGTATGAGATGGATTTGCATGCACTGCCTCCTTGAGATGCAAATCTATCTCATGCATATTTATTGTGGATATCCTGAAAACCTGACCTGGCTCTAGCTCTTGAAAACTGGAATTGCCTACCCTTGGTCTAGAGCAGGGGTGTCAAAGTCAGTCCTCGAGGGCTGCAACCCAGTCGGGTTTTCAGGATTTCCCCAATGACTATGCATTGAAAGCAGTGCATGCAAATAGATCTCATGCATAGTCATTGGGGAAATCCTGAAACCCCGACTGGATTGCGGCCCTCGAGGACTGACTATGACACCTGTGGTCTAGAGCAGTGGTTCCCAACCCTGTCCTGGAGGACCACCAGGCCAATCAGGTTTTCAGGGTAGCCCTAATGAATATACATGGAGCAGATGTGCATGCCTGTCAGTTCCATTATATGCAAATCTCTCTCTTGCATATTCATTAGGCCTAGCCTGAAAACCCAATTGGCCTGGTGGTCCTCCAGGACAGGGTTGGGAACCACTGGTCTATAGGGCACTCAAAGTAGACAAATCTAAAAATCACAAAACAAGGACAATCAAAATGCCGCAGCCAACATTTTCAGAGATACGAATATCAACATTTAGTCCTGAAAACCTGATTGGATTGTGACCCTTGTTGACCAGCGTTGGCTACCCCTACTATAAATAAAACATTTTAAATACAAAACCGCTGCCCCTTTCCATCAGCAGCGCTTGTCTTGAGCAGGATATCGACCACAGATCTCCTGCAAGTAAAGAAGCAGTGACTAAAGGAGTGACATGATTAACGGAAATGTTATCTGCATAATATTGGGTTTTATACTGTTTTGGGGGGTCTTTATGTTATACTTAAGTTTTGGGTTTTCTTTTGTAAACTGCTTAGGTATAAGCGGAATATAAGTTTTTAAAAATAAATAAAACTAACCCCCTTTCAAAACTGTAAGTGAGTTTTAGCACCGACCATAGTGGTAACAGCTCTCTGATGCTCATAAAATTTCTATGAGTATCGGAGCTGTTATCGCCATGGCTGGTGCTAAAAACTACACTAGTTTTATAAAAAGGGAGGGTGTTAAATTTTATAGGTGCTTGTTTATTATAGAACTTTTAATTTTGCACTAACATGAACACTACCACGTCACTAAACAGCTCTTAGTGTGCCCTTATATGGGGGTTTCCCACGTGCTAAGGCCATTTTTAGCAGGGCTGTAAAAACCCTGATTTTCTATTTATAGTCATGAGCTAATTTTATTTTTATTATTTATATAGCACTTATATCCTAAAGTGGTTTACATTCAGGTACTTTATCATATTTCCCTATCTGTCCTGGTGGGCTCAAACTCTGTCTAGGGTACCTAGGGCAATGAGGGGATTAAGGGCTAGATTCGCTAAGCAAACCGATCAGTTTGCGACCCGATTCACTAACCTGTGTCCCAATCATCCTCCGATCACGGCATTCAAATGATGGCAGGCAGCGATTCACTAACAAAAAACCTGCAAGACCAACTGGCCAATCATAAACAAGCGACTGCTGAGGACCAATCGCTCAGGTCCTTTCCGACTGCCCTGCCTTCTGCCGCCCTGCTCTCTGCCCTGTTTTTCTGCTCTCTGCCCCGATCTCCTGCCTGCCCCGCAGGGCAAGCCCGTGGTTTTAACCCGTGGGCTTTAAGCGGGTTAAAACCACGGGCTTGGGAAGAAAAAAAAAGAAAAAAAGAAATTTCCTGCTCTGCCGAGCACAGAGGGCTAGCGCATGCACAGACCATCTGCGCATGCTCAAGGATCGCTGTTCAGCGATCCAATTTCAGTCTGTTGGGGGGCGTGATTCCGATTGCCCTCATTTGCATGAGGGTGATCCGTGAATCAGCCCCCCTGGACACGGATCCGATCCGTGCCCTTAGTGAATCTAGCCCTAAGTGACTTGCCCAGGGTCACAAGGAGCAGTGAGGGATTTGAGCCCACAGCCTCAGGGTGTAGCTCTAACCCCTGCGCCACACTCCTTAAAGTTGCAGAACGCTTACTAGCAAAGGCTCCTATATTACCCCTATGCTAGCATACAATAATGCAGATTTGCTAACTGGCTAGCACAGGAATGCCCACTCTTCGTCTCCAACACACCCCCTCAAGAAAAATAAGAAACATTTTTTAGCGTGCACAGTTACCACCAGACACTTGAGCATGTCCTGCAGTAACCACATTAGGGCTTAGTCAAAGGGTCCCCAAGCCATTTATGTACAAACAATATACAGCAAGTGAAGGCATTCACCAAAATTTCACATAATCCGAACTGCAAATCAGCCAGAAATATCCGTTTCAGAGTTTTCTTTCTTTTGAGGGAAATATTTGAATGGACTGATCATGGAGATTTTCCGCTTGTAACTGCATTAATGCCACGATGCAGATGCCATCACAAGGAACACAAACAACAGATATGATTGTGTGTGCACAGCAGACAGCAATGAAACAAATATGATTTTAGAAAAAATATACCATAGTACAGTGATCTTCAATAAGGTTTAAGCTGGGGCCACTTTGAATTCTAATCAGCTGAAGGAGAGCCGCCAAATATCTTCCCATGTAGGGTCATGACACCGTTGACCAGTGTGTCAATGACCTCCATTCCCACCAACCCAAACTTCATTTTGGGGGGGAGGGGGTTATCCTCAAGGTAGTGAGCATTTCCAAATGCATTCTCTTTTGTCTATTTAAAAATGCCTTGTCTTTCAAGCATGTGACTCTTCCTCCCATCCACTTTGCCCTTTCTGTTCTGAGCCGAGAGGAGAGGCAGAGGAGCAGAAAAAAAAAAAAAAAGACAGAAAGACAATGGGGGGCACCTCACAGGTCTCCGAGGACTACCATTAGCCCCCAGGCCTTGCACGGAACACTGCCATAATCTATGCAGTCCCTCCATACCAATTGCTCAAGTCTACATGTACAATCCTTTACTCTCCTCTAGGTGATACAGTGTACTTGCCCCATGCTTTCTTGAATTCAGATACTGTTCTGTCTCCATCACCTCCACTGGGAAGCAGTTCCATGTATCCACTGCCCTTTCTGTAAAGAAATTTCCTTAGATTAGACCTACGGCTATCTTCTTTCACCCTCATCTTAAGAGACCAGCCCTAACTCAGAAGCTATCCACTGAAAGAAATCTATTTCCTGTGCATTTATACCTTGGAAGTGTTTAAATCTCTCTATCATATCTTCCCCATCTGCTTTCAGGCATTTCAATGAGCATTCTCCTAGCAGACAAGTATTACATGAATGCGAGGTCATTTCCTGACAAATCAGAGGGCAGACACCTCTGTGTAAGGATATTTCCCAAGCAAACCTAAAACTGTCCACAGGAAAAGCCTAAAAAGACAATGTCTCATTATTAATGACGAAACCCTTAAATTTAAAGTAGTCTGGATTACCGAATGTTTTCCACTATATCTTAACATTCAGATTCACTGCTTGCATTCTATTTCTGTCCCGGTTTATTTCAGTATAAACATGTATCTGAATTTTGTAAACAGTTTGTACTTCTCAAAACAGAAAATATCTGTTTTTAAGAAAGTAGAAGACAGGTAATGCCTCAGAGGATGATCCTTTGCACGTTAGTGGTTAGAACAAAACAAAGCACAAATTTAGTTACTTTTATACCAGAAATATCACACATCAAATGTTACTGTGAGATAGAGAATTGCATTCATGCCCATATTTATCTTTCTCACCGCCTGTTACTCAGAATGAAAGTCTCATTTCTGAATTATAGTCAGCCAGTCTTAATTATACTGAATACTCTTCAACTGTAAGAATGAATGCACAGTACTTTGGGATATTTATTTTTTGACACTTGTTAATCCAATGTAGCCCTGCTAATATAAGGCAGAATCTTAATACTCTTGATAATCCTGCCAATTTCACAGATCACTGCATGATTTCTAGCATATTACCTTTCAGGAAGTGATAATGTGATCATAGATTTTATTTTTAAAGCACTCTTAACACAGACAACCTATCCATTAATACTATTTGCCGAAAAGGCTTTAGTAGGCCAAAGACTTGCAATCTTTAAAAGTGTTTGCCCGATAAAGGTGGAAGCTCTATCCAACTATATTGCTAATTTATTTTAACCAATCATAACATCTAGATATGTATGTGCATTTATCAGAACCAAATAGCATCCCATAATTCCAAACAATATCAGCAAAAATACCCTTGCAGTTCTTTCTTGTATTTATTTGGCATTTTAAGGAGTCCTACACATTCCGTCTGTTTTCCCTGCCTTTACTTGTCCCACACTCACTCTTGATGTTCTGCGCACTTCAGGACTGGGAAGGGGTAAGTCGTGGATCTAAACCCGCACGTCCTTAAAAATCTGAGGTCTGTGCCCCTTTTAGTCTCAGCCTAGGTTATGGCTCTGACAGACCTCTATGACAATTTAGCTCTGACGGATCCTAATGCTTTTCCCTCCCTATGCTGAAACTAAAAGTGGCACGGACCTCAGGGCAAAAGTTTTGCCACTTTTAGTCTCAGCACAGGGAGGGAGAAGCATTAGGTTCCGTCAGCGCTAAAGTGTCATGGAGGTCTGTCAGGCCCATAACCTAGAGAATGACACGGGGAAAAAAAATCTGTCCTGGTCATTGCCCCGTCACCGGACCACCATCCCCTTCACCGCCCCCGCAGCACCCACTCTTCCCTCTCGCCACCTCACTGCCCTTCAGCGGCCCGAGAATCTCCCTCCCTCCCCCTTACCTTCGCAGCATAAAGAAACCTAAGGGAGGGAAGGCGCGCGGTCCCTTCCTTCCCTCCCTCCGGCCAAATATATCTCTCCCTCTTACCTTCACATCACTTTAGAAAAGAAACTGATGCCAGTGAAGCCTGCCTGTGCCGCCCTGATGTCGCGTGTGTGTAGGCGGAAGCTTCTCCTCTGACAATTGTCATTTTATAAACACAAATAGAGCAAGGTTCAACAAAACCCATCTCCCCTCCCTTTCACAAATACACTTCCCCCTCCCCATTCGCGGTTCCTGCACTCACGGTTTCATATAATCGCAATTTTTTATGGGGAGGGGGAAAATTTTAAATAAACAGTCTTAATATAAAAAAATCCATCTTTTTTTCCTCCCTGCCGCCTTCCCGGCCTTACCTGGTGGTCTAGAGAGCTTTCAGGGCAGAAGCAATCTTCCTACGCTCCTGCCCCGTGCAGATCGCCATGAGGAAATGGCTGCTGGGAGTTCCCGTAGTCTCTTGAGACTATGTCGGGAACTCCCTACAGCCATTTCCTGATGGCGATTTGCACAGGGCAAGAGCGTAGGAAGATCGCTCCTGCCCCGAAAACCCTCTAGACCACCAGGTAAGGCCGGGAAGGTGGCAGGGAGGTGGGGGTGGGTCAGAGCCGGATAATCGTGGTTTTTCGGCATTCGCGGTCCGGCTCTGCCCGTATCCCCCGCGAATGATGAGGGAGAAGTGTATCCCCTTCACTATTGTGAAAACTGAACAAAACAAATTACTACAGAAAAATCACATTACTACAGAAAAATTACATAGAAAAATCAAGCTAACAGAATACTTTAGTCACACATGGCAAGAATAATGTTAGGGGAGCACAACTATGGCAACTGCCCCCTGGTCAGAGAGAGCCCTAAGCCAACTGGAGGCTAAAGAAGCACAGCCTGGACTTTGCGGTCCCCAGTTATGTCTATTACCAGCTCTAGCAGGATACATATTTCAAATCTGAAATATTCTAATCACAAGATATAAAATACTTTTTTTTTTTCTTCTTTTTGTTGTCTGGTAATTTTATTCTTCAAATCACATTGGTCTCAGGCTTTGGTTTTAGGTTCCTTCTGTTTTCATTGTGGCATGGCTAGCTCCTTAAGGTAAAATAGGCACAAGATGAACTGGGGAGAAGCCGAGTCTGACACAGGCACAATTTTTTTTACCACTAGAGTAAGACTTTTCACCGCTCCAAAGGGTGGTAAAAGGTCTTGTCCCCATTCCTGCGGTAAACCAGTTGCAAATGTCTCTATTCCTGCGTATTTACTGCAGTGACCCGCGGTTTACCACAGTAAATGGTCCCCGTGTCATTCTCTAATTAACCTATGCCGAGACTAAAAAGTGGCGGGGTGCTGGGTTAGTCTATTTTGTATTCTGATTCTACTTTGTTGTTATTCCACGTTGCCTATAGTTTGTAGGTTGCTTTTCTGTTTGAAAATAAAAAAATGATTACACATAAAGAGGCCCGGACCTCAGATTTTTAAGGACGTGCGGATCTAGATCCGCGTTTTACCCCTTCCCGATTTTTAAGGACGTGCGGATCTAGATCCGCGTTTTACCCCTTCCCGATTTTTAAGGACGTGCGGGTCTAGATCCGCGTTTTACCCCTTCAGGGCTCGTTAAACACAAGGGTCAGATATATTGCTCTGATCATGGCAACGATCCATGCTGCCAAGAAGGCGATTTCAAGACCGCCCTGGATGTCTTACTACCCAGCCTCTTCATATAATTTGAGTATAGAATCTCTTCATTCAATTTTAAACATCAATATAAACATCAATGTAGTGGGTAACTAAGAAAGCATTCATACCAATACACCAAGAGAATTGTAGCAACGGGAATTCAGATTTTGACCTCAGAGTTTAAAGTACTCATCCGGTCTGTCATTCGTCATTAATCCCTGCTGATATTCTCATATTTTATATACTTTTTATAATCTTTTTGTTTTATATTCTATCACGTGTGTTGTCAATAAAATAGTATTATCAATAGTATAATGTTTAGATCACTTAGCTTCTTTTGCGAATATGCATTCTGTGATCTACTGGTTCACCAGTGCTGTCCCAGCATTAGATTAAATGTTGGTATGGGGGAACATTTAATCTAATGCTGGGACAGCACTGGTGAACCAGTAGATCACAGAATGCATATTCGCAAAAGAAGCTAAGTGATCTAAACATTATACTATTGATAATACTATTTTATTGACAACACAAGTGATAGAATATAAAACAAAAAGATTATAAAAAGTATCTAAAATATGAGAATATCAGCAGGGATTAATGACGAATGACAGACCGGATGAGTACTTTAAACTCTGAGGTCAAAATCTGAATTCCCGTTGCTACAATTCTCTTGGTGTATTGGTATGAATGCTTTCTTAGTTACCCACTACATTGATGTTACTACCCAGCCAACATTTTGGAAGCGGCAGCGTTGATGTCAGTGGGCAGACTCAGCAGCTACAAAGTGCCATCGTGTATCGGGACGTGCGTTGCATTATTTGCGTTATTGTCTGTCGCGACACAGTTCTATGGACACTACCCTTGGCCTAAGTGGCACAGGGGGGGGGGAAATCACGAAACACCTACCTATATTTCGTTCCAATATACTGAAAAAATATTAAGTAGCGAACTTGGGCAGGATTCATATTTCTTTATAAGGCAGACCCAAAACGCAGAACGCACCGGGTCAGCCGCTACACGTGTCTGCAGTAGTGTCCTAAGCTATACCCAAGAAAAGACCTCCGCCGGCATCCAAAGTCCCGTCACCCTGGCCTAAACCAACTCGGCACAGCTTTCCTAGTGTCCCCTTTCCCTCTCTTTCCATCCAGTTCCTGCGCTTAAAGGCCGCAACAGCTGAGGGAAAGGCGATCGCGTTTATGCAAACGTTTCAGGCATTACAAAAGCCATGAGATGGGCGGTTCCAGGGTCCTCAGTCGGTGGGCGTCGCGGTTTAAAGGTGTAGGGGGCGGAGCTTGCGAGGCCGCCTGAGGGAGTGGTGGAAATATTGTTTTCATCCAAAACGTTAAAAATTCGAGAACTAAGTGCGCGATCTGTCTGTCACCACTAGGGACTGTCTGTCCACTCTATCCGTGCGCACCATACAAAAATCGTAATGAATCCTGTTTCATTGTGGGCAGTGGCGTACCTAGCATATGTGACAACCAGGGCCCATCATTTTTTGACACCCCCCCCCCCATCTGTACGAAAATCATGATTTTTAGTAACAAGCCACACAGTCACAGAGTTCCTAGGAAAAGGCAGCGTCTTACATGCTGCAGTGAGCAGTACAACATCAATACACCAATTGTAAAACTAAACAAGCCAGACTAGTACAGATCAATCCTAACAAAAAACCATGTCTTTCGAACACACTCACAGAACATAGAAAATACCTTCGCCTAGTATGGAACATGTCATCAAAACTAACCCCTCCCTCTTTTACAAAACTGTAGTGTGGATTTTAGCCACAGTGGTAACAGCTCTGACGCTCATAGAATTCTGAGCATCAGAGCTGCTACCACCACGGCTGGCGCTAAAAAACGCTCCACAGTTTTGTAAAAGGGGGGATAAAATAGAAATACATAGACAAAGGTTAAATTGAACCAGTAAGAAGCTGGACTCTGCATACAGTGCACCACAGAAACAGTGACACATGTTTCCTAAAGCAATAAATAAATAGAAAATTTTTTTCTACCTTTGTCTTCTGTGGTTTCTGCTTTCCTCATCTTCTTGTAACTCTCTTCCTTCCATCCACTGTCTGACGTCTCTCTTCCCCTATATGGCATCTTCTCTCCTATGCCCCATTCAGAAACTGTATGCCTCCCCCTTCCATTTCTTCTTTCACCCCCATTGGTCTGGCATCTCTCTCCTCTCCTTCCCTCTCCCACACCTCTCTTCTGCAATCTCTTTCCCTTTTTCCCCTCATTTTCCTTTTCAATTTATTTTCTGCATCTGTCTAGATTACATTCTTACTACCCTCTCATCAATGTCCTTTTTTACTGTCTACCTAAAGCTTGCCACCTCTTTCCCTTATCCCTCCAGTGTTTCCCTAACTCAATCCTTTTCTCCCCATCATATGCCCTTCTTTTATTTATACCCTCCTTCCATCATGTAATCTCTTTTTCCAACCCTTCCATCTAGTACCTTCTCCTCTCTCTGTCCACTTCCATCCAGCGTCTGCTCCCCTCTTTCTCTCCTCCCATTTCCTTCCTGCATTTGCTCCCTTATCTCTCCCATCTGCACTTCCATCCAGCATAGGCTCCCCACTACCATCCAATGTCTGCCCTTTCTCTCGCCATCCACCCCTCTTCAATCAGCATCTACCCCCTTTCTTTCCCTCCAATATCCTTCCCCCTTATGTCTCTCCCCTTTCTCTATATATCAATTCCATCAGCCCCACCCTTCCATATCACCCTGCCCCCTTTCTTTCCCTCCACCACTCTTCCAATCCAGCAGTCCTGCTCATTTCTCTCCCTTCATGCAGCAAGGTCCCATGATGACTGTAGCTGCCGGCTGTCAGTCCACCCCACTCTGAT
Source organism: Geotrypetes seraphini (assembly GCF_902459505.1). Lineage (NCBI taxonomy): Eukaryota > Metazoa > Chordata > Amphibia > Gymnophiona > Dermophiidae > Geotrypetes > Geotrypetes seraphini. Next base: position 21,631,030 of record NC_047098.1, read on the forward strand.
GTACTTGCTCTGGAGCGGACTCAGCAGCCGCATGCTGGAAGGTCTCGCGATGACTCGTTTGCTGGCTCTGCTCCGGCAGACGCAAGGAGTTATGGCAAAGTCTCGCAATGACTGCGTCTGCTGGGTCCACCCCCTCCGACATAACTTACTTCTTTCAGAGCAGAGCCGGCAGACGAGTCATCGCGGGACCTTCCTGCACCTAAGTGCGGCTGCCGACTCTGCTGCAGAGAAAGTAAGTCAGAGGTAATGTGATCATTTATTTTTTTCATCAAAAGGGGACATCTATTAATTGACTGTGTATCCTTTCTTTCATTTCTTTCTTTCTGCACTCAGGCCCAACAATTGTCCTTTTCTATTCCCTCCCTCCTTCCTTCCCATGTCCTTAGTGCCCCCAGTGCGTCCTTCCCGTGTCCATGGTGCCCCAGTGCCTCCATCCCATGTCCATGGTGTCCCCAGTGCCTCCTTCCTGTGTCCTTGGTGCCCCCAGTGCCTCCTTCCTGTGTCCATGGTGCCCCCAGTCCCTCTGTCCCGTGTGCATGGTGCCCCCAGTGCCTCCTTCCTGTGTCCATGGTGCCCCCAGTGCCTCCTTCCTGTGTCCATGGTGCCCCCAGTGCCTCCGTCCCGTGTCCATGGTGCCCCCAGTGCCTCCTTCTTGTGTCCATAGTGCCCCCAGTGCCTCCTTCCCATGTCCTTAGTGCCCCCAGTGCCTCCTTCCCGTGTCCATGGTGCCCCCAGTGCCTCCTTCCCGTGTCCTTATTGCCCCCAGTGCCTCCTTATGTCCCTCCCCACTGCCTTCAAGATTTTGTCCACCCCCAAAGCCAGCCTGCCTGTTTGCCTACCTATATCCCTCCCTCCCTGCTGCGCTAAAGCCAGCCAGCTTACATAGAAACATAGAAACATAGAAGATGACGGCAGAAAAGGGCCACAGCCCATCAAGTCTGCCCACCTCAACAACCCTACCCCCTTGAATTTACCCCCCTAGAGATCCCACATGTGTATCCCATTTCCTTTTAAAATCCTTCACGCTGCTGGCCTGAATCACCTGAGGTGGAAGTTCATTCCAACGATCGACCACCCTTTCGGTGAAGAAGAACTTCCTGGTGTCGCCATGAAATTTCCCACCCCTGATTTTCAGCGGATGGCCTCTTGTAGCAGAGGGGCCTTTAAAAAAGAAGATATCATCTTCCACCTCAATACGGCCGGTGATATATTTAAACGTCTCTATCATGTCTCCTCTCTCTCTACGTTCTTCAAGTGAATATAGCTGCAATTTATTCAGCCTTTCTTCATACGGGAGGTCTTTGAGTCCCGAGACCATTTTGGTGGCCATTCTTTGAACTGACTCAACTCTCAGCACATCCTTTCGGTAATGTGGCCTCCAGAATTGTACACAATACTCCAGATGAGGCCTCACCATGGATCTGTACAATGGCATTATAACTTCGGGCTTCCGGCTGATAAAACTTCTTCGGATGCAACCCATCATTTGTCTTGCCTTTGATGAAGCCTTCTCCACTTGATTGGCAGTCTTCATGTCTTCGCTAATGATCACCCCCAAATCACGTTCCGCCTTGGTCCTAACTAAGGTTTCACCATTTAGTGTGTAAGTTTTGCATGGATTCCTGCTGCCGAGGTGCATGACCTTACATTTTCTAGCATTGAAGTTTAGCTGCCAAGTCGAGGACCAATGTTCCAATAGAAGTAGGTCCTGCGTCATACTGTCTGGTAAAGTGTTCTCGCTTACTATGTTGCATAGTTTGGCGTCATCGGCGAATAATGTGATTTTACCCTGAAGCCCCTGAGTCAGATCTCTCACAAATATGTTGAAGAGGATCGGGCCCAAGACCGAGCCCTGAGGTACTCCACTGATCACCTCCGACGTTTTTGAAGGGGCACCATTTACCACCACTCTCTGAAGTCTACTGTTTAGCCAATCACCGACCCATGTAGTTAACGTCTCTCCCAGTCCCATTGATTTCATCTTGTTCAATAGTCTGCGGTGTGGAACGCTATCAAAAGCTTTACTAAAGTCCAAGTAAACGACGTCCAGGGACTCACCCACATCCAGTTTCCTTGTTATCCAGTCAAAGAAATTAATCAGATTGGATTGGCAGGACCTGCCTCTGGTAAATCCATGTTGGCGGGGATCCCGTAGATTCTTCTCGTCTAGGATTGTATCTAATTTATGCTTAATTAGTGTTTCCATGAGTTTACTCACTATGGATGTGAGACTCACTGGTCTGTAATTCTCAGCCTCTGTCCTGCAGCCCTTTTTGTGGAGTGGGATTACATTGGCTGTTTTCCAGTCCAAGGGGACTCTTCCCGCCTTCAAGGAAAGATTGAAGAGCACAGACAATGGCTCTGCCAGGACATCACACAGCTCTCTAAGCACCCTGGGGTGTAGATTGTCCGGTCCCATGGCTTTGTTCACTTTGAGTCTTGATAGTATGTGTATAATGGTGCACGTCCGGGACCAGCGGACCTCGTCCGCTATAGGCGAGGTTCCGTTATAAGCGAATCCATTATAACGAGATTATACTGTATTGCTGCTGTCACCTACATTCTGGGCTGCTCTAAAGCTACTCAGTGGGAGGGGGGCTGGAAGGCAAGGGCCTAGAGCTGCTCCAGGGGGCAGGGGGGTGCAGGGTGAAGGTGCATCTAGGGCAGTGGTTCCCAACCCTGTCCTGGAGGACCACCAAGCCAATCAGGTTTTCAGGATAGCCCTAATGAAGATTTGCATGCCTCTCACTTCCATTATATGCAAATCTCTCTCATGCATATTCATTAGGGCTAGTCTGAAAACCCGATTGGCCTGGTGGTCCTTCAGGACAAGGTTGGGAACCAGTGATCTAGGGCAGTGGTTCCCAACCCTGTCCTGGAGGAACACCAGGTCAATTGGGTTTTCAGGCTAGCCCTAATGAATATGCATGAAGCAAATTTGCATGCCTATCACTTCCATCATATGCAAATCTCTCTCATGCATATTCATTAGGGCTAGCCTGAAAACCCGATTGGCCTGGTGTTCCTCCAGGACAGGGTTGGGAATCACTGATCTAGGGCACTCTTGGGCCAACCCTATTACTATTATTAGTGGAGGAGTAGCCTAATGGTTAATGCAGCAGTACACTGAGAACCTGGGGAATTGGGTTCAATTTCCACTGCAGCTCCTTGTAATGATGTCAAGATACCCAACCCTCCATTGCCCCAGGAACAAAATAAGTACGGGTTGATTGTAACTACAGAAAGGCGATATTTCAAGTCCCATCCTCTCTCCCTTCCCTTACTACTACTAGAAACATTGGATTACTAGTACTGGATTGCAGTAGAACTCAAAATATGCCAAGAATGTTTGGAATATCTATATTTGCTGAAGACTTGTGGCAGCTCTGCATTTCTTCCCTTGTAAAGAGTGGCTGTTAAATTTGTGGATGCTCCCTAAACCTGACAGACTGGATTCCTGCAGTTCCAGACGGGGGCTGGCAGTTTGGGGACGCTCCCTGAGCCTGACAGGCCGAGCTTCTTCGGTTCCAGACGGGGGCTGGCAGTTTGGGGATGCTCCCTGAGCCTGACAGGCTGGATTTCTGCCGTTCCAGACGGGGGCTGGCAGTTTGGGGACGCTCCCTGAGCCTGACAGGCCGAGCTTCTTCGGTTCCAGACGGGGGCTGGCAGTTTGGGGACGCTCCCTGAGCCTGACAGGCCGAGCTGCTTCGGTTCCAGACGGGGGCTGGCAGTTTGGGGACGCTCCCTGAGCCTGACAGGCTGGATTTCTGCCGTTCCAGACGGGGGCTGGCAGTTTGGGGACGCTCCCTGAGCCTGACAGGCCGAGCTTCTTCGGTTCCAGACGGGGGCTGGCAGTTTGGGGACGCTCCCTGAGCCTGACAGGCCGAGCTGCTTCGGTTCCAGACGGGGGCTGGCAGTTTGGGGACGCTCCCTGAGCCTGACAGGCTGGATTTCTGCCGTTCCAGACGGGGGTTGGCAGCTTGGCTTTTGCTGATCTCATTCCCTCTTCGCATCCCGAGGCAGCGAGTGAATCGTCGCCACTCTCCGCGCTCCTTGCACGGGTTCTGCACCCTCTGGCAACCCCGGGTGAGCCCGGGCGTAGGGGTGGCGCCGGGTGCCCTGGCTACTTCATCCTTGTGCAGGCGATGAGCTGCTGCAATTGACGCTGGCTAAGGACGGGGCAGATCTGCAATCATGACCGTGGATTTCGAAGAATGCATCAAAGATTCGCCCCGATTCCGGTAAGAAGACACGGGTGGCCTGATGGCTAGTGAAGGGAGTGGGTGGGTGACTGGGGGGTGCAAGCAAGGGCTTTCCTGGGGAAACCTTGCGCATCTTGGACAACTGACCCAATGCCATTTTCACACGCCCCTGATTTGGCTCTCTCGCATGTAGAAAATGCGGTTGCGACAAAAGGCAGACGAGTCCTGCCGAAGGTGAGGCTCCAGCGGGGAGATCGAACTCCTGGGGGACGGGAAAATAAAAGGGGCCCGCCCGTGGGTGGTCAAGGGGGGCCAGTTTCACGGCTAACGCTGCGGAATAATGGGAGGCGACTGGAGTCGCGGGGATGAGCCCCAGCCGAGAGCTGAATGAATGAGAGAACAGAGCGATAGCCGGGGGGGGGGGGTGCTCCGGGGACACCCCTCCCCCTTGGATGTGGTCGCTGAGCCTGTGGCGCGGATCGCCGCAAATCTGCTCTGCGTTGAAAGCGGACGTGCTGCTGAGCGATTAGCGCAGTCACAAAGAGGGGGTGTGAGACGGCTGCTCGGTGTTTACTGGTCTTTTCTATATTCCTCTGCCATTGTTAGCAAATGCAAAATTGTAGAGCAGAGCAACCAGATGGCAAATATAAAATCGTGCCATGCAGATTGCTTTTTATAGATATATATGTAGATAATATATGTACAATTTTTGGGGGGAAGGGTATTGCATCAGTGTTGCATGACGTAAGGCACAGGTGTCAAAGTCGGTCCTCGAGGGCCGGAATCCAGTCGGGTTTTCAGGATTTCCCCAATGAATATGCATGAGATCTATGTGCATGCACTGCTTTCAATGCATATTCATTGGGGAAATCCTGAAAACCCGACTGGATTACGGCCCTCGAGGAGGGACTTTGACACCCCTGACGTAAGGCAAGGGGTAGGGAACTCCGGTCCTTGAGAGCCATTCCAGTCGGGTTTTCAGGATTTCCCCCAATGAATATGCATTGCAAGCAGTGCATGCAAATAGATCTCATGCATATTCATTGAGGAAATCCTGAAAACCCGACTGGAATACAGCTCTCGAGGACCGGAGTTCCCTGCCCCTGACGTAAGGGGAGAATCATTTTTTGAAGGCGATCTTCTGCTATAAAAGCCGGGCTTTCTAAGGCAGGGGTAGGCAATTCCGGTCCTCGAGAGCCGGAGCCAGGTCAGGTTTTCAAGGATGTCCACAATAAATATGCATGAGATCGATTTGCATCTCAAGGAGGCAGTACATATTCATTGTGGAGATCCTGAAAATCTGACCTGGCTCCGGCTCTTGCGGACCGGAATTGCCTATCCCTGTTCGAAGGGCTCCTTTTACAAAGGTGCGCTAGGGCAGGGGTGTCCAATGTCGGTCCTCGAGGGCCGCAGTCCAGTCGGGTTTTCAAGATTTCCCCAATGAATATTCATGAGATCTATTTGCATGCACTGCTTTCATTGTATGCTAATAGATCTCATGCATATTCATTGGGGAAATCCTGAAAACCCGACTGGATTGCGGCCCTCGAGGACCGACATTGGACACCCCTGCGCTATGGCCTTAACGCGCTGAACAGTGTGCGCTAAATTGCCCCGCGCGCCAGCCGCCACCGCCTCCTTTTGAGCAGGCGGTAGATTTTCGGCTCGTGGGCACTAATCCGTTGCGTGCGATAAAAACGCTAGCGCACCTTCGTAAAAAGAGCCCTAAGTGATTGTCACTGATCAGAGCTTCGGATTTCGCACAATAGATTAGGAGCTGGCGCTGTGGTTTTTACCATGTTCCCTTTGTGGGTGGTAGGGAGGGAGGATGCAGTCTTGGACTGGACTGGCTTACAGAAGGGAAGAAACAGGCAGGATTTCAAAACTCTTAAATAAAACTCAGTCCAGGCTTCCAGCCAAAGCGAGACCATTTCTATAGTTCTCCAACGACTGCAAAACACTCACGTTTCGGAGACTGGCCGAGTCGAGGGATGGGAGTAGTAGCGAGACTGTAATTGAGACGCATTGGAGCGCCTATTCCGGGCATGTGGCTCGTTCATTCGTGCGGGAAGCGGACCCCCAGCCCTTCTGTCTTCTCGAGAGCCGGCTGAGGGTTGGGTTGGGTCCGATGGCAAGCTGATTGCAGAATTATTAGATTCTAGGCGTCTTCCATGTAAAGGAGCCAAAAAAGTGTGTGGGGGGGGGTGGGGTGGGGGGGGGGAGGGGTGTGTGTGCAGGCTAGGAAAGGCTGCTTTTTATGTGTTGTGTATAAGAATGCCTAGAGGGGACTATTTAGTTTTCTCCTTTTTATGAGTTAATTGACACTTATGATTTTCCCCAAAAAGAAAAGGAAATATAACTCAGACTAGCTTTAGTACTGAATATTATGGGGGAAACAGAATGCAAGGTCTCAAAGGGACACTTTGCTAGCCCAGCTATATTAATGGAGAGCAGGGCTGACTTTTAATTTAGCTGGTGAAGAAATGTATTTTGAGTTCATGGCAAGGTGCCTTAGCATCCCCGCTTTACTGCTGTGGTTGTAGGAAATACATTTTCTCGAAGGTCAGTGATAGAGATGGAACAATATGTCATCCTCTTTCAATGACTGAACGCTTTGCCCTCTGGTACCCTTGCCACACCCTCAGCTGTGGTTAGTCAGCTCTGCTCTTTGGATAACTTACCGGGAAAGAGATGAACAAATTGGTCCAGGGTCATGGAAAAAAAAAAAAAAAAAGGTTTTTCTTGGTATAGTCTGAGCTGAACCATTTTTACTGAGAGAGCCATGAGCTCTGATGTTTCTGAATTAGCCAAAGACTGGTAACAGTTTTTCTGCAGATACAGTAGGAAAACTTGTCCATTAAATGCTCAGTTAAAAGATGGAATGGCTCAAAATCATATTTCTATTATATGATTCTTTTACTGTGCCGTTAAATGCTTAAATCCCTGATACTGTATCATTTTTAGTCCTATAACTAGGATTCAATTTGCCATCTTTAAATATAGTTTATTGATTGCATTTATGCTTATTTTGCTGTTGTAATGCTGTTAACAAAACTGTAAGTTTTATGCCAAACTGTACCTGCTGTATGCTAATTTGACCGAACCTCTTCATAAAGATGGTTAATAAATCGAAAACCGTAGAGGAATCTTAAAAGTCAATGTAATCCTCTCCACCTCTCCAATCATCAACATAAGAACATAAGAATTGCCTCTGTCGGGTCAGACCGGAGGTCCATCGTGCCCGGCAGTCCGCTCACGCGGCGGCCCCTCAGGTCCAGGACCTGATAGTGCTCCTACCCTAAAACTCACATACGCTTTTCACTTCTGTCCTGTAGAGTAACCTTCTATCTATACCCTGCAATCCCCTTCGCTTCCAGGAAGTCATCCAGTCCCTTTTTGAACCCCAGTATTGTACTCTGTCCTATTACCTCACTTGGAAGCGTGTTCCAGGTGTCCACCACCCTCTGAGTGAAGAAAAACTTCCTGGCATTCGTTTTGAATCTGCCCCCTCTCAGTTTTTCTGAATGACTTCTTGTTTTTGTTGTCCCCGCTAGTCTGAAGAATCTGTCCCTCTCCACCTTCTCTATGCCTTTCATGATTTTATACGTCTGTATCATATCTCCTCTCAGTCTCCGCTTTTCCAGGGTAAAGAGCCCCAGTTTGTCTAACCTTTCAGCATATGAAAGGTTCTCAATTCCTTTTATCATCAAAAATGAACTTCTTTTTTTTTTTTTAGCTAGTCTGGCTCCAATTAGACCCTTTTTCATGTGAATTATTTTAAGTGTAAATATTTTTTATTTATTAAACAAAAGCTCAGAAGATACAGCTACAAAACTTCACAATGTAAGCCAACACAATAAATATTTCCTATGATTTTTCCCATCCCTTCCTAGTCTTTCCATAGTTTTACAGACTAGAATCCGATGCCATCTCCCCCAAAAGACGGTGTGGGTTTATTTTGAGGTGTGTAAAATAGTTCTGGAAATAGAAGTCTCTTGTGTACTAGGCTTTTGCTTTCATCATAAAGATGTGTTCTATCACTTTATGCTGCTGAGGTCTGGTCAGTCTTGCTGATGGTTTAAAATCTGACCTTTTCCCCTTAACAAATAAAACAAGTTCAAGCCAGGTGAGATTTTCTCCTGACCGATAAGGTCCAGGGCACAATTTATCTAAGACCAGAGCAATCTAAATCAAGACAGGCGACAGGCCTGCATGAAAGGAGCCATTTTCAGCATGTTGGAAGCGATCTGACATTGTTGAAACATTATTGGGAGAGGGAATTATGGTGCTTGAATATGAAAGCAGTAGCACTTTATTTCTTTTATAGACATTTTTAAAAAATCATGAGAAGAACTGGCATATGGAGAGAACTCCAATGAGAAAATTCCTGCAACGTGGTTATTAAACTCTCACCCCACTGATATCCTAGGGCAGTGTTTCTCAACTCAGTTCTGCAGTACCCCCTTGCCAGTCAGGTTTTCAGGATATCCACAATGAATATGCATGAAAGAAATTTGCATGTAATGGAGGCGGTGTAGGCAAATCAACCTGACTGGCAAAGGGGGTACTGGCAAAGGACCGAGCTAAGAAACATTGCCCTAGGGCAGGGGTAGGCAATTCCGGTCCTCGAGAGCCGGAGCCAGGTCAGGTTTTCAGGATATCAACAATAAATATGCATGAGATAGATTTGCATCTCAAGGAGGCAGTGCATGCAAATCCATCTCATACATATTCATTGTGGATATCCTGAAAACCTGACCTGTCTCCGGCTCTTGAGGGCTGGAATTGCCTACCCTTGTCTTAGAGCATATGATTATATCAGGGGTCTCAAAGTCCCTCCTTGAGGGCCGCAATCCAGTCGGGTTTTCAAAATTTCCCCAATGAATATGCATGAGATCTATGTGCATGCACTGCTTTCAATGCATATTCATAGGGGAAATCCTGAAAACCCGACTGGATTGCGGCCCTTAAGGAGGGACTTTGAGATCCCTGGATTATATGATCTAAAACAGTGGTTCCCAATCCTGTCCTGGAGGACCACCAGGCCAATCGGGTTATCAGGATAGCCCTAATGAATATACATAGAGCAGATTTGCATGCCTGTCAGTTCCATTATATGCAAATCTCTCTCCTGCATATTCATTTGGGCTAGCCTGAAAACCCAATTGGCCTTGTGGTCCTCCAGGACAGGGTTGGGAACCACTGATCTAAAATAGTCTCAGGGAAAATAAAGAGAGAGAGACTGGGACTGAAACCGTGCAGTAGGATGAACAGAAAGGGAGAAGCAGGAACAGGGGCCCTCTGGACAGTTTGCACAAATTCTTCACTACTGGAGTTTTCTTGTGAACCTTAAATGGGGCACTGATACCACCGGTGGAGCAGTGTTTTTAAATGGGTTAGGTTTTGTGCATACCATGATGGCAATAAACCTCACTCCTAAACCAGGGTGCTAGTGCTTGCTTTGTGCTCAATAGAACTTGATCCTGGATGCAACTTGTAGCAGGGGTGAAACTACGGAGCTGCGGCGATGCTAAAAAAAAGGCACTACGGTTTTGTAAAAGGGGTCGGGGGTAAACTGTTTTTGTATTTTTTGCACATTTTCATGTTGTCTAATTACACGGGCAGATCTGTATATGTTGCACTGGAATTGACCCTTGACCCTGACATTTATCGTAGCACAATTTCTGGTTTGCTTATACAAAACATTTTGTCAGCTATAATCGGAACATCCTAGGCATCCATAACTTATTCGTTTTCCAGATTTCTGATAGGGCTGCAATCCCCCATATTATTTTGGTCCTGAGTCCCAGGGTCTCCGCTGTATAGATTCTAGAAAAGCAAGCCCTTGGCTCCTGCTGTAAAAAAGAAGAGCAAGGACTTTAAGTCCTTGCTCTACAACAGGCACAAGACTTAATAACTCAGGACTGCCAAGTTATCCAGTTCCAGGAGGAAGACTTTTTGGCAATCCCCGGACATGTCCCCAGACTTTTGGCAATCCCCGGACATGTCCTCCTTTTTAAGGACATGTCTGGGGGTTCGAACGGCTTTTCAAAACCCGGAACTTTGTCCAGGCTATGAAAAGCTTTCCTCCACATCGCGTCGGGCAGGAGGACATCCACGCATGCGCAGACGTCCTGTCTGATGAGAGCAGGCAGGGGGGACTGGGCTGGGGTAGGACAAGGGCGGGACTGGCGTGTGATGGGGCGGGGATGGGTGGAACTGGGCGGGCCTCGGGGCGGGTCTAGGGGGTCCGGATTTTCCAAATGCAAAATCTGGTAACCCTAATCCTGGCTAGGGTTACCATATTTGTGAAGACAAAAAAAGAGGACACGTAGCCTTGCCCCTGGCTACTTCACTCCCCTAAGTGGTTGCCCGCTGTGTGCAGTCAAGGCCATAGCAAGCTATAATTACACCCCATGTGACTTGTGCTCCATGGCACCCCTCCCCCATCCTTTCTTGTGCTGCACCTATCACACAGTATTATACAATATTAATACATTTTATCTGTAGCAACTTGACACACAGGAAGCAATGATCATATATACCCTGTTTCCCCCCCAAAAATACCTATCCCGAAAATAAGTCCTGGCATGATTTTTAAAGATGCTCCTAATATAAGCCCTACCCCCAAAATAAGCCTTAGTTAAGATCAAGCCCCGAAGCCCAGCCAGGATGATTTATTTTCCAGGCTGTTGCTGCCACCGTCACACCCACCCTCAAATGGTGAAAACCAAACAAAAGATGGCAATTGAAAATGCCACCCAGACGTCCAACGGGAGCGCCGAACAGAGGACATGTCCGGGGTAACCCGGACATATGAGGCTCCTTTTACTAAGGTGTGCTACCGTTTTTAGCGTATGCTAACCCCGCGCTACGCGGCTAGAACTAACGCCAGCTCAATGCTGACGTTAGTGTCTAGCGCTTAGTAAAAGGATCCCATGGTTACCCTAGTCCTGGCTTTAAACGTAAATCACCAAACAATGTGATATTTGTAGTTCCTGATTCTAACCATTGAAATTACTGCTGTAGATACCATAATGCATCAGGATGAGGTTGTCAGAAATCCAGAACTGGCCTAAAATCTCCCTCCTGGAACTGGGTAAGAACATAAGAAATGCCTGCACCGGATCAGACCTGGGGTCCATCCAGTCCGGAGGCTCAGCCAGGCGTACCTGGGCGAATACCTTAATCATTTGTATCCCTCAATGTGTCCTGCAAGAAGATGTGCATCCAATTTTACCTTAAATCCTAAAATGGTGGTTTCCTCCACCACATCTTCTGGGAGAGAGTTCAAGGCGTTCACCACCCGCTGTGCGAAGCAGAACTTTCTGACTTGGAAGTTCTAGGAACTGTGAATTTTATTTACCCCTTGGGAGCAATGAGACGACAACCAAGAGGTGACTTTACAGACCCAATTAGATTATCCTAATTGAAATCACTGTCCCTCAGAGCAGCTAGGGTACACCTGAGCTTCCCGCTTTCACACTCTGTGTGCATTAGGCCAGGTTAATAGTGGAGGAATAATGTACAAACATTTTCATCTTCAAAGGTAGATATGTTAGTCTACCCTGATCCTGCCTGCAGGGAATCTTAAGTACACATGCCTCGTAGTGGGTTTTCTTTTTGGAGGGAAACTGCCTGGGTGTTTTCCCTTGGGAAACTCACTGCACGATTCACCTCCAGAACTTCCACCTAACTGTAACACTCCAAGTTGTCCCTATATGTGCAGTATTATGGGCAGACTGGTGCAGCTCATTAAGAAATACACAGAGACGTTGGGAGAATAGTTTGTTCTTTATGCATCAGGCAGAACATAATGTGCCAATGTCAGAAATATTTCACACTTCACAGGTGCCAGACAGAGTAATATAAACGCATCACTCTGCCTCTATCTAAAACATCTTTAACAGCTGAAGCAAGTAACCAAGGTCAACATCACTACAACATGAATACTGCTAATGGGCATTACCACAGTATCACCTCCTCTGTCAGCTGCTAACCCATGAGGTCTGATCAGAGGATCATGGCCACTGAGAGGGGGCAGTGATGTCTAAAATGGGGGGGGGCCCAGTGCCGGCAATAGCAGCGCACTACTTATTATGATGACTTTAAATCCCCTTGGCCCGACACACGCAGAACTCGCTAATTGATCTCCCGCTGTGCTGTTAGCGCGTTAACTCTGTTCTGCCGTTGGCCACGGGTCCTCTACCACTTATACAGAAACAGGAAGTACTTCACGCGGGAGGAGGAGATGCAGCAGGAAGAAGGAGGAGGACCCGTGGCCAATGGCAGAACAGAGTAAATGTGCTAAACTGGCAGGCTGGCACACAGAGTAGGAGGAAAGTGGAGACGGAGCAAGCTGCAGTCTGCGCGTGGGCATCTTCTTTAAGCAGGAAGGGTATGTGGCAGAGAATTGGCAGAGAAACCTTAAGACTGTTTGCCCAGGGCCCAGCTTGGTCTCTCAGCAACCATGAAGAAGAATATAAGCCTAAGTCACAAAATAGAAAAAAAATTTCCTGGGATTCAAGTGAAAATCCCAGCTTGCCAACAACTCCCCTGCCACATTGTTAGAGCCTTCCTTCCATAAGCATTATATACATTGACTTAAACATTACTCAAAAACCGCTGTTATTAAAGGTACTGGTGTGGTTCTTCATATGGATCAAACCATTCATAAAATATTTTGAAACTGTTCTTATCTTGTTGTAAAACTCCTGTCCAGCGTTTTGCTATCGTGTGTCATATACCGCATTGGATTAATCCGTGTTAAAGTGCTTTGCGTGATAAAGTGCAGTTAAATATCAGACTTGATTGCAAGCGTGGCTTTGTATTTATTTATTTATAATTTTTTTTAAAAAAAAAGCATCCAACATTTTGAACAGAAAGTTAGATTAAGATGACAATAGCTTTTAAATCAAAATTGATAACTAAATCAAAAATGATAATTAAGAATTACAAGAAAATTAAACATCACTTAATCTATCTCAAGTCCTCTATATTAAGATCCAAGATTAAGGGCTCCTTTTACAATGCTGCACTAGCGGGTTTAACGCACGCTAGATGCTAACGCCAGCATTGAGCTGGCGTTAGAGTTCTAGCCATGTAGCGTGGGTTTAGCACGCGCTAAAATTCTGCGTGCGCTAAAAACGCTATCGTAGCTTTGTAAAAAAAGCCCTAAAGTAAGAGTGAATTTAAAAAACAAACAAACATAAAAGTTAATAATTACGAGGAAACAGTAGGCTGTGCTGGGAGTAAGTCCATTTCTATTCTTTAGAGGTTGGTGGAATTTCTTCTCGACCAAGGTGTTTTAGTGAAACATAAGAACATAACATAAGAACATAAGCAGTGCCTCCGCCGGGTCAGACCATAGGTCCATCCTGCCCAGCAGTCCGCTCCCGCGGCGGCCCGAACAGATCACGGCCTGTCTGAGTCACCAGAAGGGGCCCCCTTGCCACCTTGGTTTCCCATTGAGTCCTATCTTCCCATCGAAATCCTAACACTCCGGTCTTGCACATGCACGACCTGGTTGGGTTTCTATACTTATTACCTAGTTAGCTTTCTATACCTGTGTTACATCCCAGCACCTCTCTCAGTATCCCACGATCCCCCTATCCCTCAGGAATCCGTCCAATCCCTGTTTGAATCCTTGTACCGTACTCTGCCTGATCACTTCCTCCGGTAGCGCATTCCAGGTGTCCATGACCCTTTGTGTGAAAAAAAACTTCCTTGCATTTGTTCTGAACCTATCTCCCTTCAGTTTCTCCGAATGCCCCCTCGTGCCTGTTGACCCCTTCAGCCTGAAGAATCTGTCCCTATCCACCCTCTCTATGCCCCTCATGATCTTGAAGGTCTCTATCATATCTCCCCTGAGCCTCCTTTTTTCCAGAGAGAAGAGCCCCAGCCTATCCAACCTCTTGGCGTATGGGCAGTGTTCCAGCCCTCTTACCAGTTTCGTTGCTCTCCTTTGGACTCTCTCAAGTACCGCCATGTCCTTCTTGAGGTACGGCGACCAATATTGAACGCAGTATTCCAGATGTGGACGCACCATCGCTCGATACAATGGCATGATGACTTCCCGCGTCCTGGTTGTTATGCCTCTCTTTATGATGCCCAGCATCCTGTTGGCTTTTTTCGAGGCTGCTGCGCACTGTGCAGATGGCTTCAGTGATGCATCCACCAGCACACCCAAGTCTCTCTCTAGACTGCTGTCTCCCAACAATGCCCCTCCCAATTTGTAGTTGAACAACGGGTTCTTTTTCCCTATATGCATGACCTTGCATTTTTCCACGTTAAACAAAGCTGGATAATTGAGATGGATCTAAGAAGACATATTTTATATAGACTGATATCTCACGATGCATTTGCATGGATATCTAAGGAAGAAAATTCCTCCAATTGAGGTTACAGGAGGTTTAAGGATCAAGAATTGACTTAATTTTGGTGGGCGAGCCTATGGGCTCCTTTTACGAAGCCGTGTTAGCGGTTTAACACGCGTAATAGCGTGCGCTAAACCACCGGACGCGCTAGCTGCTACCGCCTCCTCTTGAGCAGGCGGTAGTTTTTCGGCCAGCACGGGGGTTAGCTCGTGATGAAAAGTCACGTGCGTTAAACCCGCTAGTGCAGCTTTGTAAAAGGAGCCCTATGTTTAAGCTAAAGGTATGAGAAAATGAATGCCGAAATATTAGGGCATTCTAAGATATTTAACTTAGTTTGGGGTCCACTGACATTATTTGTACAATTGTTATAGTTCTTTTTTCCTTCTGTGTTGGTATAATTCAGATACATCCAAGGGGGGAGGGAGGGGACGGATATATCTTTAGTGTGATTCGTTGATGTAATTGTGGGGTGGGGGGGCTTAGATTGTTGCATTGCTACTGATTGAATTTAAGCGCTTATTTGTTATTGTTATGTTAGTAATGGAAAATCAATAAAGATTTAAAAAAGAAAAAAAAAAAAAGAGTTGACGCCTCCTTCTTTGTGTTTCTTTAGAAACATCAGGAAAAACCTGTATTTTTATGGCCCAGAAACTCTTTAGATTTATTTTTGAAATATAATTCCATAATCCACTCTTTATCTGGTAGCAGTGCTACCGTTAATAAGAGTGTCGCTGGGGTAGCAATATTCGTATCGGAGGCTTCTAACAGATTAGTGACGTCTACTGGTTGCTCTTGTTGCTCTTCCACTCCATTCGTTTCTCTTGTTTTTTAGGCAAATAGTATACCCGAACCACTATGGGCTCCTTTTAATAAGCTGCGGCAGCGGTTTTAGTGTGCACGCTAGACGCTAAAGCCACCATTGAGCTGGCGTTAGTTTTTACGTGTAACGCAGGGGGCAGTGCGTGCTAAAAACGCTAGCCCTATGTTGTTTTAACGTGGCACTGGAAAGCACTTTATCACGCAAAGCACTTTAACACGGATTAATCCAATGCGATATACGACACACAATAGAAAAACGCTGGACAGGAGTTTTACAACAAGATAAGTACAGTTTCAAATATGTTTTGAATGGTATGATCCATATGAAGAATCACACCAGTACCTTTAATAACAGCGGTTTTTGAGTAATGTTTAAGTCAATGTATATAATGCTTATGGAAGGAAGGGAACAGTGAAACGAAATGATGGTTCCAAAACTGTCGTGGTCTGAACTGCACTGAGCGCTTTATGATTATATATTTATTTTAGAAATGAATTATTTGGTCATGAATTTAAATTTAAACCCAATAAAATTAAATACAATTAAAATTGAATGAAAATGGCATTAGTAATATATGGAATTTCTAAATTAGAATGCCCATGATTATGGTTCCCATATGCTGTTTCATCAAATATCTAAGGCAGAGATATCTATCCAAGAAGGGTCACCTCTAACAAGCTCAGAAGCCAACCTAGGGTCTGCAAGGCCAGCAAGATGTCAATGGGGAGGGGGGGGGGGAGGGAGAAAACAGATGTAAAATAAACAGATTATATCTTCATAGTTGCAGTTCTGTCAAACATAAATAGAAAGCTAAAACTCAGAGTCCCTTGGCAATAGAGCTTGGCAAAAGGAGCACTGTGCCCAGGACGTGAATCTCATAAATTCCTTTGACAGACTAGTAGTGATAAGGGAGAGCTAGGCTGTAGCAGATAGGACTCTTCCAGGAGCTGAGCAAAGGAGAGTTCTGGATCTGGAGCCAGAGGGTTATGTGTCGCCTCCCAACCCAAAAGAAGTCAGTGCCACCTGGGGATGGCCACAGACTGACACATGCACATGAATTCTAGCGTCGGCCAAATGAATCCATTTTATGGGTTTTCTTGAATTTGAAAAGAGCAAGAGAGGTATAGGAAGAGGAAGACCATGTGAATTTCAGGAAGAGAACTGCAAGGCATTTCCTAGTTCGATGTTGTCACTAGCTGAGTCTTTGTTAAGAACCCTAGAGCTTCTTAGGCTGATCTGAGGAAGAGGTTTTAAACTCTCTGAATGCTAGTCAAAAAATGTATTAAGTAAGTTTGTCCAATTAAAAGGTATCACCTTAAATTCTTTCTGTTTGGTTATTTTTTTTATTTATTAACCTATAAAGCACAGTTACTTTTCAGTAACAGGTATTATTTGAGACAGCAGGCAATTATTCTCACGTGTGGGTGACACTATCTTGTGGAGCCCCGGAGCAGACGTTCCAAAGTGCACTGCCACTTTAAGAATCTTCAGCATGCTCGTGCCATGCGTGTGCCAGCTCCCCTGCTTCCTCCTGTGTCCATGAGCCTTGCAGTTCAAATAGCGAGCAAAGAAGCCAATGATAGGAGGCCAGAAGGGTTGTGAGGATAACTGCCTGCTGTCCTCAGATAACACCTGTTACAGAAAAGTAACTGTGCTTTATTCCAGGACAAGTAGGCAGGGTTATTCTCACGTGTGGGACTCCCTAGCTGCTAGAATCATGTCTCTGAGTAGAGGGAAGGACCAGCTACCATGAGCACGGGGAGACCAAGTGGGTTGGAGGCACATTGGCTTTTAGGAAGGAAATAAATTTTGTAAAACAGCTTGGCCAAAATGACTGTAGCGCCTGGAATGGGTCTCTAGGCAATAGTGGGTTGTGACAGTGTGAACGAAGGACCAGGTGACTGCCTTGTAGAAGTCCTGAATGGGAATAGAGTAGAGATGACCTACTGTAATTGCCTTGGCCCAAACTCTGAGATATGGCCCCCAAGTGACATTCCAGCCCCAGCATAGCAGAAGGAGATACAGTCTGTATGTAGAGATGATTCTCTTAGTGACAGCCCAGTTATTTGGGATTGAAGGACAGGAACAGCTGAGTGGAAGTCCTGTGAGGCTTAGTTCAACCCAAGTGGTAATCAAGAACTCTTTTGCAGTCCAAGATGTGCCGCTTCATCGGGATGGGAGTGCAACTTGGGAAAGAAGACTGGGAGCACAATGGCTAGGTTGAGATGAAAGTCTGAGACTACCTTTGGGAGGAATTTAGGTGGATGCAAAGGATGACCTTGTCACGGTAGAACACAGGAGGATCCAACACGAGTGCCTGGAGTTCACTGACTCAGCATGTGGATATGAGGAAGGTCACTTTCCAAGTAAGATGTTTGAGAGATGAA
This sequence comes from Geotrypetes seraphini, assembly GCF_902459505.1. Classification (NCBI taxonomy): domain Eukaryota; kingdom Metazoa; phylum Chordata; class Amphibia; order Gymnophiona; family Dermophiidae; genus Geotrypetes; species Geotrypetes seraphini. Next base: position 21,648,815 of record NC_047098.1, read on the forward strand.
GATGAGAGTGGTTCAAAAGGAGGTTTCATCAGAGTGGAGGGAACCACATTAAGGTCCCAAGGCACTGCAGGAGGCTTAATTGGTGGCTTGGTATTGAGCAAGCCTTTCATGAATTTGGATACCATAGAATGCCTGGAGAATTATTTTCCCTCCAGTAGCAGATGAAAAGCGCTGATAGCACTGAGATGGATCCTTATAGAGGTGGTCTGTAGACCAGAGTCAGACATATGCAGAAGATAGTTGAGCACTGCTGAGCAAGTTAGTAGCACATCACACTGTGAAGCAAGTTCATTTGAATTGATAGGAGCGTTGTGTAGAAGCTTTCTAGAGGCTTCAAGGATGGCTGACACCAGAGCCAAGAATGCCTTGGCACTTAGCAACTGGGAGACAGATACCATGCTGTGAGAGTTAAAGAGAATAGGTTGGAATGGTAGAGTGAGCCATTGTTCTGTGTCAGAAGTATTGGAAAGATGGGAAGGGTGATGGGTTCCCTTGTTGAGAGTCCTAGAAGGAGAGGGAACCATGGTTGGTGTGGCCATCAGGGCGCTATGAGGATCTTAAAGAAGCCTATCCTCGTATTCCTATTCTTCCCGCCCACAAGAAGTATCTCTGCTTCCGACTGGGAACTCATCACTTCCAGTACAAAGTGCTCCCATTTGGCCTTGTCTTGTCTTTGAGGGTGTTTCAAATGCCTGGCAGTGGTGGCTGTGATCCTTCGCACCCACAGATTTCAGCTCTTCCCCTACACAGATGACTGGCTAATCAAGGCTGTCACACCTCACCAAGCAATGCAAGCAACAGTTCATCTGTTGGAGCTTCTAGGGTTCAAAATCAGCTACTAGAAATCTCATTTGGAACCCACTCAAGTTCTGGAATTCATTGGAGCCTGCGTAGATACCACTTTAACTCAGACGTTCCTGCCCCAACAGAGGCTCGATACCTTGATCAGGCTTTGCTGTGAAACCTCTTTTCACCACCACATCACATCACGTCAGATGCTGCATATTTTTGACCACATGGCCTCCACGGTCTATGTGGTACCATTTGCCCACCTGCACCTCAGGGTGCCTCAGTGGGCACTTTCCACCCAATGTTCTCCAGCGACTGGAAAGCTCTCACAACAGCTCAGAGAGACCTCAGCCCTCCAGATGTCACTTCAATGGTGGTGGTCATCTATCAGCCTCTTCAGGGGCCTCTTGTTCCAACCAAAGCCACACCATAGGGTCTTGATGACTGATGCCTCCACAATTTCCTGGAGAGCTCACCTCGACAATCTCTACACCCAAGGTTTATGGAGCTTTTCCAAGAGGACCCTCAACAACCACTTCCTCGAGCTGCAAATGATTCATAGGCTCTTTCTGCTTTCCAGGACCACCTCCTCGTTCAGGTTGTACTTATCCCTATAGACCAGTGGTTCCCAACCCTGTCCTGGAGGAACACTAGGCCAATTGGGTTTTCAGGCTAGCCCTAATGAATATGCATGAAGCAAATTTGCATGCCTATCACTTCCATCATATGCAAATCTCTCTCATGCATATTCATTAGGGCTAGCCTGAAAACCCGATTGGCCTGGTGTTCCTCCAGGACAGGGTTGGGAATCACTGCTATAGACAACCAGGTAGCCATCTGCTTTGTGAACAAACAGGGCAGTACTGGATCCTGCCAGCTCTTCCGGGAAGCGATCCAAATCTGGTCCTGGGCAAACTTTGCCACATTTTTCTGAAGGCAGTCTACCTAGCGGAAATGCAGAATCTTCTTGCCAACAGATTTGAGCAGACTGCTGCAACCGCATGAATGGCCACTGAACCCCACCACTGTGCACCAGTTGTTTTTGAAATGGGGAAGCCCACTCCAATCATAAACTCCTGCTTTTCTGCTCCAGACTCTACACACCCAATCATCTGGAGTCTGATGCTTTTCTCCTCAATTGGAGCTGCCACTTCCTGAATGTCTTCCCTCCTTTCCCTATAATAGGGACAACTCTGCTCAAGCTTTTCCAGGACATCGAGGAGAGCATTGTGGATAGCACTGAGGTGATCGACAATAGGAAGAATGTCAAGAGGAGCGTCAAGAGCAAGAAGAAAAGCTGTGCTCCCTTGATGAAGCTCCATGCCATGACTGTGATGCTGGGCATGCAGGTCAACAGTGGACACCAGTGGTGATGGTCAGCTCCCATGTGCATCTATAGTGGACACCCATGAGATGCACTAGGAATGTGCACCAGGGTCAGGCAATATTCCTCGATATCTGAAGGTCCAAGATGGGCGTCTTACTGGAGATTCTATGCAGCCCTCAGACAAGGCTGAAGTGGAGGGCTTATGGGCAGGGGCTGACACTCCTTGCACCTGCAGAGGCCCAGGCAACTCTGTCTGCAACAGCTGAAGAGGCTGTTCACACAGAAATGGTGCTAGCACCGATCCTTGCATAGATGTCACGGGTGCAGGCTGCGTCTGGTGTTGAGGCACTGGTGATCTCGCAACAGAGGCATGCATCATGGAGGACGTTGAATGAAGAGAAGGCAATCCAGTTTCAGTGCATCAGCGCTTAAAGCATGTAGATAGCAAAGCTGAATAGAAAAGCAGCAATGCAGTCCTGGAAGGAGACATATATTTCCACTTTTCAGCTCTATTACATGGTGCACCCAAATGTGGTAAGGTTGATGGCAATGGTGGAACATGAGAATTTCCTGGCATGATGACTCCACAGCACTTAATTAAGCTCTAAGAGCTGCGCTGGTCTGGCATACAACGTTAGAATGTCAGGAGGCCTTCAATACCTCAGCTGTGCTCCAGATGAAAAAGGGGGCCATAAAGGGTACAGGACCCTGGCCTGCCCAGTATAAAGCCTGTGGTGGGAGGCAGTAAGCTATTCCTCTCTTTCTGGGGAGGCTCCACCACTGCTATGATCTGACACCAGAGGCTACTGTCAAAATCCAGCTACTCATCATCTCCCTCCATCGATAGGGGCTCAAGAGCCCGACAGATTTCTCAATATGAAGGTTTTGCATCCCCCCCCCCCAAAAAAAAAGCAATCAAAGAGAGGAAATGTTAAAATAGAATATGCACACGCTGTACAGCTTCTGCAGGGCTCATGGGACATGGGAGGAAATAGGGGAGCTGAAGCACATGCAATGTGAGTGCGCTGAAGATTCTTAAAGTGGCAGCGCACTTTGGAATGTCCGCACTGGGGTTTCTCAGGATGGTGTCACCCACACGCGAGAATAACCCCGCCTGCTTGTTTTGGGATAAAATAGACTAACATGGCATCCACACAACCTTTACAAATGTATTCTATAAGGTCATTCACTTCAAGCCTGCCACCCTAGAGAATAGATATGAAAAATTATATCTGGGTCTTTTGCAAGTGTGGGCTTTCCTTCTGTGAGCATTCAGCAGAAGAACTATTATACAGAATTAAAAAAAAAAAAAAAAAAAAAAACTACAAATGAGTCCTATACCCTTTCCTGCCTGGATTCTGTTTCCTGGAAGTTCCAGCTGCTCCCAACTCCGCTAGCTCAGTCCAAGACCTTTGGCTTCACTTCAGAGGAAGCTCTTCCTGGCACAGACTCTCAACTGATGCCATATGCTGAGACCTATCCATAGGACACTTTCAGACCTCCTAAAAATATTACCTGTCTTGCAACAGTTTTAACTAATGTAAAAATAACCAAGGCAAACAGGAAAAGAATTTTTTTTTTTAAAAAAAAGGACAATCAGGCATGAGCCTGAGCAGCACTAAAGTGCCTATAGAAAATGGGGAAAACTGGAATTTCCAGATCACGGTGATGCTTGCGCACTGCATGTCTCTACAAGGCGAGGAACTGAGAAATAGCAAGGGCAGACATATTTCACACACTGGCAGACATAATTCACACACACCAAACTATGGCTAAGTCAGTGATTCCCAAACCTGGTCCTGGAAGCACCCCAGCCAGACAGGTTTTCAGAATATCCACAATAAATATTCATGAGAGAGATTTGCATGCTCTGCCTCTACTCCCAAGTCTTTCATTGTGGATATCCTGAAAACCTGACTGGCTGGAGTGTCTCCAAAACCACCCTTTCCCCCCAAAAAAAATAAGTCCTAGCATGATTTTTAAAGATGTTCTTAATATAAGCCCTACCCCAAAAACAAGCCCTAGTTAAGATTGACCCCCAAAGCCCCCCCACCCCCTGAATGTCCCCAACACTCCCCGAGTCCATCCCTGACACTAGTGCTGCCCGATTTGAAGAAAAAAATCAGACTCGTCAATTCAGCGATCCCCACCCCGGTGAGACCTGACATACCTCCGCTCAGAGTCCTCCCATAACAGCTGCTGTCGCTGCTGTTTTTGGAGGCATGTCAGTCTCACGGTGGGAGGGTCAGTGGGGTTCTGCTGCACAAGGGGATGGGAGGAGGGATAGAAAGATGATGCACAGGGGGATAGGTGTCAGGAGAGGAAAGATGCTGCACATGGGGGAGGGGAAGAAAGTTAAGAGGAAGAATTGGGGTGGAAGAATGATTGTTGTACATGAAAAAAATAAGACATCCCCCCAAAATAAGCCCTAATGCATTTTTTTGAACCCAAAATTAATATAAGATACTGTCTTATTTCGGGGAAACATGGTAGATATGGGAATCACTGGGCTAAGTCTTTGTCTATCTAGAGAAAAATATTTTTCTAACCTAACACAATATGTGACCACAAGAGACAAACAGGGTCTGAAAGCATTTACATCAAAGGACCTCAAACACATCTGTAGGCTGGAGACCATTAACTCACTCAGGAACGCTCATGTTCATTTCCTTACCTTCGCCCTTGCCCCTGTAGCCCATTGGAGCTGAATGTGACCTTGGGCAAGTCACTTACTCCCCCCACCCCCTTTTATAAAACCGCACAAGAGTTTTTTAGCGCCGGCTGGCACGCTGAATGCTCTGCGCTTCTCTAATGCTCATAGGAACTCTATGACAGTCGGAGCAGCGCAGAGCATTCAGAGCACCGGCCAGCACTAAAAACCTTGTAAAAGGGGGGAGGGTTAACCCTCCACTCCCCCAGGTACATTAGATAAGAGTGTGACTCGTTGGGATAAATAGGGAAAATGCTTTATTTACCTGTATGTAAACCGCTTTGAATGTGTTTATAAAAACTACAAAAAGGTGGTTTACAAGCCTCAATCCCTTTCCCTTTCTCCTATCCCTTCGGTGACTCGCCACGCTGGAACTGTAAATGGGGCCCAAACTTGAAATGTAAAAAAAAGGAGAATGGAAAAAGCAACTCAGCCCCCCCCCCCCCCCCAGATGGCCAGGGCCTTCATTCAACAAACACTGTATTAGAGGAATACGCTTATCAAATTCAGCATCCGGTCTCCCCCAGTGGCCAATCCAAATCAGTCCTGGCAATTCTCAATAGGAAGATCTCTTCCCTGTTGTTCACTCTCATATACTTTGTTATAAAACCATTTATAAAAATAATGTACTTTTTTTAAAATCTTTATTAAATTTTCAAAACTAACAAAAGTGCAAAACAATATACATACATATATTAATAATCATAATAAGCACTTATAATCAATCAATAGTAATACAGAAAGAATAAAAACCCCTCCCCCATCCAACATATTCATCAGGAAATAAAAACAGATAAAAGAACCCCCCCTTCCTCCCCTGGATGTGTGTGTACTAAAACAACAGAAAAGAAAATAAAAATAAAAAAAACAACTATAACAAAGCTACAAAAGACGTCAATGGACTCCAAACTAATCTGAATAACTTATTATGCCCCAGCATGTCAGCATTCATCTTCTCATACTTGTCATACGTGGAACAATACTGCATATTAAGCCCCCCCTATAGACCGCTATAAATGCCGGCTTTTTCTAATTATGACCGGGATAGCCATGCAAATGGTGACTCTCAACTGGAAAAATTGGGATCGCCTTAGTTATACTTTTTGGTGGGAAAATGTACGCTTATGGTACTTATTGTTAATGGAAAGCATTTGAAATCACTTTGTATCATTATTGATAGAGCCGCGGTTCTCCAAGTCTCAGGGGACACAGTAGAAACAGAACAGCTCCAGCCATAACCTATATTAGTCTGAATATAACTGGGGACACAGGGACAGCTAAACGCTTTCTTACCTGTTCAAATGTGACAAAGTAACACTCCTTGTGAAATGTCTAGTGGCACAAATTGCTATGCAGCTGTGAACCTAAATATTTCCCTATGCTACACCTTTGTTTTCTCTTTACCATCCCATGGAATCAGGAGACACACCCTTCAGGCTTACGCCAACTTCTTTCCCAGATTTTCGCCATAGAATTACACCAGGTGAAAGCCTTTCCTGCCTCTTTCTTTTTTTTTTTTTTTTTTTTTTAAGTCAAACTTTTTTATTGAGAAAAATCAACAAAGCAAAATACAAAGAAACATAAAAAAATTAACAGAAATACACAACAGATCAGAGCATCCAGAATGTGGTTCAAATGAGCAGTAGCGATGCAATCAATATCATATATGATATAAGAACATTAAGAAGGAGCAATATTAAGTCTACATATAATCAAGAAATACAGTCACAATAATGATGTAGTGGAGCCCATATACGTTGGAAAGCCCCTGAGGAGCCTCTGCATTCAGCCAATCTGTGTTCATATTTATAGCACATAAGCACCAAGTTCCACCACTGAGACGTAGGTACAGGAGATTGCTTCTTCCAATGAAACAACACAGTTTTAAGAGCCAGGCCCATAAGTATGTCAAAGAGAATAGATTGATGTCGAGAGAGTGGTGGGTCCAGGCTAGCAGATCGCAGTATTACCTGGTAGTATGTCAGTGACGACGAAAATGGAACAACTTGGCAGACTATGTTTCTCACTTTGGTCCAGAAAGTAGAGACAAGGGAGCAATCAAAGAGCATATGTTGAAAAGTACCAAGATGTGTCTCACATCGCCAGCAACTATTAGAAGAGGTCTTAGAGACACGTTGTTGCTTAACTGGAGTCCAGAGCGATTTGTGGAGTATAAAAAATAATGATTGTCTGAGAGAAGCTGAGTGCAAGGGTCGATTGCCTCTTTCTTTTTTTAAAAAAAATTATTTATTTATCATTTTTCAATAACATATCGAGAATTCACTTGTACAGAAAGGTAAAGTTAGGCAGAAAAATAAAATGCAATGCAGATTACAAGACATATTATTATCTGCTATCTTAACAAAGATTATGTATATATAGCTTAACTTTAACTCAAGTCCTCAAAAATTAAGAAACCAAGATGTAGAATCAGCGAGAATGTATAATATAAAATTACAAAGTAAAAACTAAAGAGTATAGATTGTACAGGCTGAGAAAGGAGATCAAACAATCAAAAAGTGCTCATATTTCCCCTCCTTTTTCAGGGAAGCCATTGACAAGAAGGTTGTGAGTTGGGTAGGATCAAAGAATACATATTTTTGCATTTGATGCAACATCACACATTTACATGGGCGACGAAGAAAGAAGGTCGCACCAAGAGCAATAACTCCTGGATTTAACAACAAAAATTCACGTCAACGTTTTTGTGTATCTCGTGACAGATCAGGAAACGTTTATATCTTATACCCAAGAAATGATTTCAGTTTATTTTTAAAGAAAAGTCTCAATAGCCAATTCTTATCGGGTGCTAAGGCAACTGTAAGAAGAAGTGTTGCTGGCATTGCTACTTCCCGATCCGAAAGCTCCAAGGCCGTAGAAATATTAAGCAATTGTTGATCATCTTTTAATTTTTCTTCCCTTTTAATTGGTAAATAATACACTCGAGTGAAGGGCGGCAATAGTTCCTCAGTAATTTCTAAGACTTCCTTCAAGTAGCGTTTTAACATGTCTCTAGGGGTTACGGACGTAACCCTGGGAAAATTAATTAATCTAAGATTGTTATTACGGGAAAAGTTTTCTAGAGACTCTATTTTTCTCCTTAAATTAATATTATCTCTCACCAGTGTTTCAGTTATTTGTTTAGAAACTTTCATTTCCTGGGAAGAGTTCAATGTTGAATTTTTTTAAATCTTGGAGATCAACTTTAATATTCTTCATTTCATTTTCTTGGGTATGAATCTTTTGCTCCAGCTGAGACAGTTGGGGCTTAATTGATTTAGCTAGATCCGCTACAAGATCCCAAATTGCCTCAAGAGTTATCTCTTGGGGTTTCTTTAATGTAAAAGAAGGTTCTTTAAGAGCAAAACTCTCACCAACACCGCGGTATTCCCTCTTGACTAGCCTCTCCTGCTCACGAACAAGTCGCGGCGATGACAAATCCTCAGGTTCCAACGGAATTCCCTGTGTAAACCGGTGATCCAACTCCATGCTCCCCTCTTTGCTCCCAATGGCCTCCGGGGAGAGTCCCTCACCGCCTTCCGATGATTCCTCCACCCGCGGGGAGCTGGTGATCTGAGGAGGAGGAGGCACTCTGGCATCGGGGCTCAAGGTGGTTTCCGGGCCCATGGAGAACGCCACCGTCTCGCCGCGGTGCATCTCCTGCGGGCGTGCCGACGCCCCCGTGACATCCTGCATGCGGCGTAGAAGTTCATCTATACTGCCGAAACCAGCCGGGCCCGAACGCCATGAGGCTCCAACGGCACCACGGCCCCTCCACTTTGGCATTACTGCAGGTCAGTTGTTATAATAGGAAAAGACAATATCAGACGAGCACTCTACAGCGAAGCGCTCAGCCCTACCGTCCATCAACCATCTTGGTCTCCTGCCTCTTCCCAATCCCTTTCTTTTTCAGGCTCTCTGCAGCCCACTGACTGTGTCTAACCCTTTGAGAGAAAATAGTTCCAACATCAATGCTGACTGACTCAGGCTATATGCCTTCAAACCAAAACCCTACTCCCCACTGCCCACCAACCTAGCTAGCAGATTAACTGTTCCCCTTAGTGGTATCCATGACATCCTGTTCCTCTGTCTTGTCTTTTTAGATTATAAACTCTTTTGAGCAGGGACCATCTTCTTTGTGACTCTGCACAGCGGTTCGACTGAAATAGGAGGTGAAATATGAAGCACTCTTAAAATTGATTGTTTGTCTTCCTGTCTCAGCCAATATAATTCTTAATTTTTATTTTTACTTCTTTGTTATTTTCGCTGATTCTACATTTTGGACCCATTTTGAGGACTTGAGTTAAAGTTATGATAATTAGGGTTGTTAGATTACAATCTGATTTGTAAATTTATTTCTTGTTTAACTTTATCTTTCTGTACAAGTGGATACTTCATATATTATTGAAAAACGATAAATAAATAATTAAAAAAAAAAAGAAATAATTCATAGTAGTACCGTAGTAATAGTGTAACTGTCAGTGTTAAGATACTATGGGGCTCATAATCCAAACTTAAACACGTCTAAAAACCCGCACAAGTTGGCATTTGGACGACCTAAAAGACAGGTCGTTCAAGTGCCAAAAATCAAACCAACTTTCTGGACATGCCACGGGACTTTTTATGCCTCTGAATGCCGCTGTGCGCCCAGAGCCGAAAAGGGCGTATCTGGAGGAGTGGTTAGGGTGGGATGTGGGTGGGACGGGGGGCCGACTTAGGGCTCCTTTTATCAAGGCGCGGTAGGCGGTTAATGCGCGTTCAACCGCCTGCCGCGCTAGTCGCTAACGCCTCCACTGATGAGGTGTTAGGTTTTTGGCTTGCCGCAGGGGTTAGCGCGTGATGAAATGTCCAACGCGCTAACCCTCGTAGCGCGCCTTGATAAAAGGAGCCCTTAGACTTAGTCATCCTGCAGGGATAATCGGATATTTTACTAGGCATCCTGGACGAAACTTAAACATTATGAGTTAGACCATGTAAAAACGATGTAAGTACCAAAACATTACCCAAAGTGACCAGATAACTACTGCAGAGACAAAGTAAAGACCTCCCACACTCCCACAGTATTCATTGACCACCCCCCCTCAAACCCCCATAAAGATCTGAATGAAAGACTTCATACCTGTCTCCAGAACATTAGCACCTAGTAATGGAAAGCCTAGTAGAGCTGCCTGCACACAGCTGTCTTAAATATCCGGGGGGGGGGGGGGGGATAGGGGTGGGTTAGTGAACATTAGAGAAGAGGACCCAGACCTATAAACCACTCTAACCACTACATTTATGGTGGAACTTGTGTGCCCACCAAACCCCCCCAAGACCCTACTCTACTGCCATATAGGTGCCCCCTGCAGCCATAAGGACTATTGAGGTTGCAGTCAGGTGGGAGGCTCACCTTAACCTATAAGGAAGTTCCGGTGAGATGTTTATCTGGCATCCTTTTTGTGAAGTTCACAGCAGTGCCTTGTAAGGTGCCCCACTGCTCTGTTGCCATGTCTGGGTGGCCAGTCCATTACAAGATTGGCCCCTCCCACATCCAAATGGTCTTGTTCTGGATAAAATTTTGGTCTGGATGAACAATAGCCTGGATGTTCAGATAGACGATTAAAAAAAAAAAAAAAATATTCTAGATGTATTTTTCAAAAATAGGCATATTCCCACTGCTGACTTTGGGCATCTAGCACCATATGCCCAAATCGGACTTAGACGTATGCTTTGATTATGCCCCTCCACAGATTGAATTCTATAAATGGCGTCCATATTTGGGTGTCAATATAACTTTGTGCTAAGTGTTATTCTATAAACGGCATTCAGAATTGAGCACTATTTATAAAACAGCATTTGGCACTGAGATCCATACCCAATTTGGGTGTGAGGATTTATACCAAATAACCCCCACCACCATCACCACCTTCTACAAAATTATAAAGCCACATTACATTATGTACTTTGGGCAACCTATAGAAACAGAGCTTCCAAGTTACCTAGTTCCAGAGGAAGGAAGATTTTAGGCCAGTCCTGGATTTCTGTCAACCTCATCCTGATGCATTATGGGTCTTGCAGCACTGATCAGGGACTAGAAATCCAACACTGCTTTTGGGTTCAGATTTAAAACCAGGACTGGCCAAAAGGTCTCCCTCCTGAAACTGGGTAACTTGACAGCTCTAGAGGAAAGGTCATTCCTGTTACTGTGTCTTTAGTAGTTCATCTGATCTCAAAGTCATCAAGACTAAGGGCATATTTATAAAGAAGGGAGATAGGGGGGTCAATTTGATAGAGTTAGGGGTCCTTTTACTATGGCGCGCTAAAAATTAGCCCACGCTAAATGCTAATGCGTGCTAACACATCCATAGGGAGTTCAGGGGTTCCGGTGGGAAAGAATGGGCATCCCTTCTGCCGGCCAACTTTGTGAGGGGGTTTCCTGCTGCGGCCGCTCGGTTGCTTGCGACATGGAAATTTACTTGCAGCAGTCAGCTCAGCAGCCATGTCTATTTGAAATGTAGGCTAGCAGCTCCAGATCCTTTAGACCAGGGGTTCCCAACCCTGTCCTGGAGGAACACCAGGCCAATTGGGTTTTCAGGCTAGCCCTAATGAATATGCATGAAGCAAATTTGCATGCCTATCACTTCCATCATATGCAAATCTCTCTCATGCATATTCATTAGGGCTAGCCTGAAAACCCGATTGGCCTGGTGTTCCTCCAGGACAGGGTTGGGAATCACTGCTTTAGACCAGGGGTGTCCAATGTCGGTCCTCGAGGGCCGCAATCCAGTCAGGTTTTCAGGATTTCCCCAATGAATATGCATGAGATCTATGTGCATGCACTGCTTTCAATGCATATTCATTGGGGAAATCCTGAAAACCCGACTGGATTGCGGCCCTCGAGGACCGACATTGGACACCCCTGCTTTAGACCCTGGGCAAGTCACTTATTGTCCCAGCTGCAAAAATTAGAATCTGAGCCCACTAGGCATAGAAAAAAATACTTGTATATAATATGTAAACCACTTTGATTGCCCCATAGAAAAGTGATATATCAATTCCATTCCCCTCCCCCCCTTTTTTATGGTACTGGCAAAAAACTAATTTTACAAGAGTCTTTTTGAATGATAAAACTCCAGAGATCCAGAAAATAATATGAACAATAACATGGTAGATGATGGCAGACAAAGACCTGCATGGTCCACCCAGTCTGCCCAACAGTCATATTTATTATCAATTCATGATTAAGACGACAATCCAACAGTATTAACAACGTTTTACTCATTAAATTTAACTTTAAGATGTCTTCCCCTCCCCCACTGAGAACACACTCACACTCATGACATATGATATGAATGTGGTATAATCCAACCTATAAACTGTCTGTGTGTCAATTAGGATAAAACTTGTACTGTATGAATAACCAGGGTAAACTGTATTTTATGTATATTAGTATTAGACCCTAAATATGTATCTAGCTAGGAAAAAACTTGTATCGGAAAATTTACTGAAATTATTGCAGATGTAATGTAAATGGTAACCTGTTTACTATATACTTTGTACAGTATGTTTTACCTGTAACCCGTTCTGAGCTTTTTGGGGACAACGGGATAGAAATTGAAATAAACAAATAAATAAAACATGTATTCTCAATCCTGATCTGTCTTTTCTATTTTAGGGACATAGACATAGACCATAGTGGACACCAATGAAAAGTCAGTAGCATTCAGAGGATTAAACAGTAGAGCTGGTCGACATAATCGATAGCACAAAGAGTTAGGGATCAAAGACCCTGTCAAACACGTGCTTCTCACATCCATAACTCATTATGACACACACTCCCTTATCCAGAAAAAGCATGTGTGCCATGAACAAGTCATACGATCGCGAACAAAAATAAAACATCTAGGTTAAAGAACAAAATAGTAAAGATTCTCTTTCCTTTGCTAACCCATTCCTTGTAGAACAGGCCAATCTCACTGTGGGGTAAAGCTCATATAATGAAAATCACAATAGGACAGCGGAACTCATTCACTCTTAACAATGTAAACGCTATAACACATCAGAGGCTGGGAGTCCAGTCCCTGCCTTTATTATATTGTAGGAGCCTTCAGAAGCTGAGTTCCCACCTGTATACAATGCAAGAAGGACATGGTACTACTTGAAAGGGTCCAGAGAAGAGCAACTAAGATGGTTAGGGGGCTGGAGGAGTTACCGTACAGTAAAAGATTAGAGAAACTGGGCCTTTTCTCACTCGAACAGAGGAGATTGAGAGGGGACATGATCGAAACATACAAGGTACTAAAGGGAATAGACTTAGTAAATAAGGAAATGTTGTTCACCCTCTCCAAGGTAGGGAGAACAAGAGGGCACTCTCTAAAGTTGAAAGGGGATAGATTCCGTACAAACGTAATGAAGTTCTTCTTCACCCAGAGAGTGGTGGAAAACTGGAACGCTCTTCCGGAGTCTGTTATAGGGGAAAACACCCCCCAGGGATTCAAGACAAAGTTAGACAAGTTCCTGCTAAACTTGAACGTACGCAGGTGAGGCTGGACTCATTTAGAGCATTGGTCTTTGACTTGGGGGCAGCCGCGTGAGTGGACTGCTGGGCACGATGGACCACTGGTCTGACCCAGCAGTAGCTATTCTTATGTTCTTATGTTTAAGCTCAATCCCTGCACTTAATACACTGCAAGAATCCCCTTGTGCCTGGTTTCTGTCCTTAATACACAGCAGGAACCCCTCCCCCCAACCCTGGAAGTCCAGTTCCTGCCCTTATCATACAGCAGGAGGCCCCTGGTAGACCAGTTCATGTCCATGTTATACGGCAGAAGCACCTTTGAAGCTGTGCTCTTCTTCTTCTCTGACTTTTTCCCTTGCTTATTCTTCCTCTCTTCTTTTCCCATGCTCAGCTCTGCTCAGTAACATAACTCCTCTTTGTCTTAACCCCCCTTTTGGCAGGAAGCAGGGACAGATGAGTAAATAGCACTGCCGAGGCCAGAGGATGTATGAAAGGGGCCTTGGAGATGGTGGCAGTGTCCTCCCGACTCCCACTCTTTGTATCGGTGCCACACAATGTCCAGCCTCAGCAGAGTGCAGGGCTCTGAGGCTGGCATGTAAAAGGAGGAATTAGTGAAAAGGGCTGCTACTTCTGTGAGTTTGGAGCCCTTAAGTGTAGGGGTTACCAGGCATCCGGATTTCCCCAGACATGTCCAGGGGCCCGGATGGCATTTCAAAACCCGGCACTTTGTCCATTTTTGTAGGTACCTAAATTAAGTGGAAAAAACCCCGCTGTTTAAGCGTTGCTTTAAGATGATTTTCCAGGCGCCCAGAATCATGCCTCAGTAGGTGCTTTACGGTGCCCAGGCATGGCTAACCCCGGACGTGACGTTAGGTGCTGTAAAGCACCTGCGGAGGCACGATTGGCGTCAAAGACAGGCGCTGGAAATGTAGGCCTTGAAAACCCTGGCCTACATTTCCGGCGCCTTACGTTTGCTGGAGGCGCAGTTCTTTAAGCAGCATCGTTTAGAGAATCCGGGCCTTAACCTTCTTCTGATCGCACTTCCGAGTTTTATTTAAAAGTTCATAAATCGCCTAGACAACGTTTCAATGTGTATGGGTGAATAAATGGCCATTTTAAAAAAAAAAAATCTATGATGCTATAACATTTTGGTAGGGAAGGGTTAAAGCAGAAGTCACAATGGAGTCCATATGGGCTGAAGGGCATCCATAGGGCAAGGAATCTGTAAAGGCTCCAGCAGGAGACTGAGATATTAATATCACTTAACCCCTTGCAGGGTTGAGTCCTGTTGTGATGACCTTTGGTGTTCAGACTTAAAAGGTACAGATTCCCATTTTCAAGGCCCAGCCTGCACAATAGCAGCTCTGTCTCTTCTGCTGCTCTTGAGCCATCCTTCCCAAGTCCTCTCCCAGGATACAGACAGATTTCATTCATTGCCCAAGTTTGCATTTTGCTCCTCAGGCAGAAATTAATCCAGATTTCCTGTCCTATGACTTAACACTCAAATAGCCTTATTGTCCTCTTTCCTGGAGGGTGGGTTTGGGGCATTTTAGAAGCAGCCTGGTGTGTTCCATTCCCACCATCAAGAACCAGTACCAACAACAACACACACACACATGCAGTGTCATGCTTTCTTTAGCATGTAATTATTCTTGGTTAATAGTTAGTCACTTTAATGCTAGATGTACATCCTGGATTTCCAGCAGGAAGAGGAAGACCTAAGGTCGGGGGCATCCGCATTTTTTCAATCATGGGCTGTATGAATATCTCAGCCTGCAACAGCCTGATTTATACTCGTCAAAATATGTAGATCTCTTGTCAAATTGTGACTTCATTTCCTCTAAATCATTTTGCAGTGTTTCGAAATTATATGTGCTAAAACTCTCAAATGGGCCTCATCTCAGGTTCAGGCGGGCTTCATTTAGCCTTCAGACTACATGATGGACACACACATATCTGAGGTGACATTGGCTGTTCAGTGAAGGAGGGGATATTTGCATCTTCTTCCATAAGATATATTCTTATGGAATATATTCTTATGGAAGTTAGCTATGGGCTCAGGTACTGGCTTGCCATATAGACTGAATCATCATAATCACTACTTATGCGCTTCGTCTAATGTAGTGTATATTGCTCAGGGCAGAAAATATAAAGAAGGATGCTCTGTTAGAGAAATAGGCCACATTTTAAAAGGCAAGAATTAATTCACACAGATATCACATTAAATGCCACAGAGCGAGGCGACATTTCAGTAGAAATATGGTAGGACTATTGCAATTCACTGCACATGGGCTTATCTAAGTCTAGCCTTCAGAGACTCCAGCTAATACAGAATACTGCTGCCAGACTCATTTTTGGTAAGCGCAAGATTGACCATGTGTCCCCTCTCCTTAGAGAATGACATTGGCTTCCAGTCCATTTGAGAATCCAATTTAAATGCATTTGTATTGCATTCAAGATCTTATTTGGCCTCTGTACCACTCTTGTCCCTTTGGACTGGAATGTGTGCAGATCTCATCTGGCTAGGAGCTCTCGGAGATCAAATCTATCAGAAAACTTAGCCATTCTTTCTCCTACAAACTAACCGAGCTTTGGAATAACTTGCTACTCTCGCTAAGAAGCTTAGGCCCCTTTCTGTCTCTCAGGAAGGCTCTGAAGACAGTCTTGTTCGCCAAACATTTTTGGAAATTAATTATTCTACTTTTTCCAAATTAGATTTCTTCTGTTCTGTTCTTTTGTATTACTCTATTCTTAATGTTAACCGAGTCGAGCTCCAAATTGGTTGATGACCCGGTGTATAAAACTAACCCCCCCTCTTCTATTAAACTGCGCTAGCCCAGAGGGCCGCGCTGAATGGTCTGCGCTGCTCCCGACGCTTATAGGAACTCTATGAGCGTCGGGAGCAGTGCGGGCCATTCAGCGCGGCTCTCTGCACTACAAAGAGCTAGCGCAGTTTAATAGAAGAGGGGGTAAGTTTTAGTTTGAGGTTTTTTTTTATTTTTTATTTTATTTTTTTAATAAAGATACATACTGGCTACATATTGTCAGAATGAGAAGTGTCCACCTGTTTCTTCTGTACCAGGGCTAAAGATGGTGCAAGTCCTTCAGGCGGAGATAAAATCCCCGGTGCAGTAATAGGCCACGATGAACTTGCTCTTGGATCTATTGCAGCAGGAGATAAGCCACAGAAATGAATGAAAAAAAAAAAAAAAATTAAAGAGGGCTGAAAGCTATGAGATGGACTCTTGACGACAAAAAGGAGATAATGCACTGCTAGTGTCTTACCTCAAAAAAATGGAAGGAACAAAATATCAAATGAAAAACTACAAAAGGCAACAGATACAAGTATAAGATCTCTCTTAGGCAGTGGAATGGGGTGGGCCACTTGGACCAGGACCCAACTACCGTAATATTTTGCCCAATACAGCATCAGCAACTAGAGAACTTGGGTGCAGGGCCAGAGATGGGTTTGTCAGGCTCTTCCATCTGCTCCATTTTGTGCTTCTCTTAGTTTGTCTTTCCTATCATCAAGACCCAGCAAGGAATATGTCAGAGAGATTACCTGTCACTCTTCTTGTTTCATATGGCATCTAATTCACTGAATGTTTTTAATAGCTCCATGGGCTAAGGATTTAATCTTCATCCTTGAGATACTACAATCTACAGATAACATCACATCTACTGTTTGGAGAAGACTTGAAACTCTATAACTCCAGTGATTAACCCTGGAACATCTGTGTATATGTAAATCTTTTCAGATGGCACCATGATAATTTTTGTCCTTAACAAATGTGCCAAGGTGACTTTCCTTAGAAGAAAATTGACCAAACCTATAATAAAATCTCTCTGACCAATCAGTAGTTGTGACATACAGAAACCTGATCAGAAAGGTATGTAAGAAGCCTGATAACTGTAGTGTCAATGTCAAGTACTGTCAAGATTAAAATCTAAGATGGCCATGTCCAATTTTTGGGCAGCAGTGCAGAGTCGGGTGATTACAAAACTTGATTTCTGTAATGCATTGTTTTTAGGTATCATAAAATACAGAGTGAAAGCTCTACAGCAGTGGTCTCAAACTCCAACCCTTTTCAGGGCCACATTTTGGATTTGTTGGTACTTGGAGGGCCTCAGAAAAAAATAGTTAATGTCTTATTAAAGAAATGACAATTTTGCATGAGGTAAAACTCTTTATAGTTTATAAATCTTTCCTTTTGGCTGTCTTAATAATAATATTGTCATTTATAGCTAAAGAGACGTATGATCAAGAAACTGTTTTATTTTACTTTTGTGATTCTGATAAACATACTGCGGGCCTCAAAATAGTACCTGGAGGGCCGCATGTGGCCCCCAGGCCGCGAGTTTGAGACCACTGCTCTACAGGGTTGTGCAAAATACTGCAGAGCGATTGATTTCTGGGGTACCTAGATAAGAGCATATTTCGCCAGTGTTTAAAAAAAAAAAAAAACCTACACTGGTTACTGATGGAGTTTAGGATTGAATATAAAGTTTTGACAATTGTGCATCAATCTACAGCAGAGCACCTTGGTATTTAACACATGCCCTGCGGAAGTACCTGCCAACGCGCTCTTTCAGATCTGAAACAGCGATGCGATTGTCGATCGAGTCATTTGGGGAGACTCATTCTAAAAGAACCACAGCAATTTCAGTTGCAGGTCCACGATTGTGGAACCAGTTGCCATCTCGTTTGAGATTATGTAGGGAGCTAAAATCTTTTAAAAAGGAACTGAAAACTTGCTTATTTGTACGAGCTTTTTTTTCTTGAGTGAAATGTTTTGATTGAAATGTCTTTGTGAGATTTTATATTTGAAATGTTAGAAGAGGGAGTGATGACATGGGGTTACTTGTTGCAGTTTGTTCTGTTGTGAAAATTATGTGAAATATTCTGGTGTTTGTTTTATTGTAATCCGCCTAGGTTGTAGGCGGAAAATACATTTTTAAAATAAATAAATATCCTATGAACTGGGGGGGGGAGAGAAGATTCTCAAGTACCAAGAAATGCAGTTTCAAGTTTCTTTATTTTTGATATACCATTTAGATGGTGTCAGGTCAAAAGCGCGCCGGGATAAAGGCACGCCCAGACAACTGAGCGCAGTGCGCGCTGCCGCGCCGCTCTAAATTACTGTTTTTAGTGCTCCGACGGGGGGGCGTGGGGGGAACCCCCCCCACTTTACTTAATAGACATCATGCCGCGTTGTGGGGGCGTTGTGGGGGGTTGTAACCCCCCACATTTTACTGAAAACTTAACTTTTTCCCTGTTTTTAGGGAAAAAGTTCAGTTTACAGTAAAATGTGGAGGGTTACAACCCCCCAAACCCCCCATAACGCCGGCGCGATGTCTATTAAGTAAACTGGGGGGGTTCCTCAACAAAACCCCCCGTCGGAGCCCCTAAAAACTGTAATTTAGAGCGGCGCAGCGGCGTGCGCTGCGCTCAATTGTCGGCGCGCGCTTTTGTCTTTCGCGCAGTTGTCTATGAACCCGTTTAGATACAAGTATAGAATATAAAAATTAAAAAAATTGAAAATAAAAGCATGGCTAAGCTAAAAGGAGGGAAGCACTTACGCATATACATACCTGATAAAGGAAGGGAAACAAGGGGAAAGGAAAGTTATTAAATACATCGAAATGGAAAATAAAGGGAGGGAAGGACAATTGGTAGAGACCAAGAAAATGTGGCAGAGAGGTACAGAAGGATTTCCCATAATGCCGGGTGCCAAAAGTCTTGATCAAAAGCAAATTCTAAGCACAACATGATAGGTTGCCTCTATAGGTTGAAAGATGGTTGAAGCACTGATCAAGGATAGCATAGTCCGGCACCTAGATACACACGACTTGATGAAACCCAGTCAACATGGGTTCAGGAAAGGGAAATCATGTTTAACGAATTTACTTCAATTTTTTGAGACCGTGAACAAGCAAATTGATAGTGGAATGCCGGTGGACATAATATATTTGGACTTCCAGAAGGCGTTCGACAAAGTTCCACATGAACGACTTCTCAGGAAACTACAAAGCCATGGAATAGAGGGAGATATACACAGGTGGATAGGCAAATGGCTGGAAAACAGAAAGCAGAGAGTGGGCATAAATGGGAAGTTCTCAGACTGGGAGAAAGTGACTAGTGGTGTGCCCCAGGGCTCGGTTCTTGGGCCGATCCTATTTAATATTTACATCAATGACCTGGAAGAAGGAGTATCCAGTGAGATCATTAAATTTGCAGACGACACAAAGCTATGCCGGGCAATCAGATCGCAGGAGGATAGCGAGGAACTCCAGAGCGACTTGAATCAGTTAGAGAAATGGGCAGAGCAATGGCAGATGAAGTTCAACGTGGAGAAATGCAAAGTAATGCATTTAGGTAGTAAGAATAAGGAACACGAGTATAGGATGTCAGGCGCAACTCTGGGTAAGAGCGAACAAGAAAAGGACCTGGGTGTACTGATAGATAGGACCCTGAAGCCGTCGGCACAATGCGCGGCAGCGGCAAAGAAAGCAAACAGAATGTTAGGCATGATAAAGAAAGGAATCACGAGTAGATCGGAGAAAGTCATAATGCCGCTTTATAGAGCAATGGTCAGACCACACTTGGAATACTGTGTCCAACATTGGTCTCCCAACCTAAAGAAGGATATAAAACTGCTGGAGAGGGTGCAGAGACGAGCAACAAAGCTAATAAGAGGTATGGAGAACTTGGAATATGAGGAACGACTCAAGAAACTGGGACTGTTCTCCCTTGAGAAGAGGAGGCTGCGAGGGGACATGATCGAGACGTTCAAAATGCTGAAAGGCATCGATAAAATAGAGCAGGAAAATAAATTATTTACATTGTCCAACGCGACACGGACAAGAGGACATGGTTTGAAGCTAAGGGGGGACAAGTCCAGGACGAATGCCAGGAAGTTCTGCTTTACACAGCGAGTGGTAGACGCCTGGAATGCTCTCCCAAAGGAGGTTATTAAGGAATCCACTGTGCTAGGATTCAAAGGCAAATTAGATGCACATCTCCTTACGAGAGGCATAGAGGGATATGGGTGACTAAAACTACATCAGGTGTATACCTGACTGGGCCTCCGCGTGTGCGGATCGCCGGACTCGATGGACCATGGGTCTGATCCGGAGATGGCAGTTCTTATGTTCTTATGTATACTGTATATTTCATTCTATGAACTGTAGAATCGAGCTCTCTTTTGGCATGATGCATGTACTATGGTGAGCATAAGCTTAAAATGGCGAGAGTTTAAGAGCAAGACTATGACGCCCAACTATAAAACATAATAACATAAGAAGTTGCCTCCACTGGGTCAGACCAGAGGTCCATCTCGCCCAGCGGTCCGCTCCCGCGGCGGCCCATCAGGTCTATGACCTGTGAAGTGGTCTCTGACCCCTTCTATGAGCTACCTCTAGTTCTATCTGTACCCCTCAATCCCCTTATCCTCCAGGAACCTATTCAGGAAAGAACTGAAAACCATACTATTCAAGAAATTTGTCAAATGATCTAACCAAACCGTATCGACCCTTCCCAGATCCCGACATATACTTCAAGGTTTCAAGGTTTATTAAATATTTGATGAATCGCTATATCTTTATACAAAGCGATGTACATAATAATAAAATAAGTTAAGTTAAAAATACATACAGTATATATAAACATTAGAAGTCAGACAAGACCAACAACAATTGGAAGGGAAGGGGGGTTAAAGTTACATCTATTATATTGAGAAACACATTTAAGGGAAAAACATTGAGGAGCAAGGGGGTTCTTAAAAACAGAAATTCATAAAATAAAGTAAATTTTAGATATTAAAAGCCTGTTTAAAAAGAAATGTTTTCAGAGATTTCTTGAAGGAAGAAATGTCTTTTTCAATTTTTATATATTGGGGCAATGAGTTCCACCATTGGGGGCCCACTACAGAGAACATATCTAATCTACGAGTGCCTATTATTTTTAAAGAGGGAACAACTAATAGATTTTGGGAAGATGATCTAAGTGCGCGTGCGGAACTATGGGGAATTAACATTTTTGAAATGCACTGAGGTTCATTGAATATCAAATTTTTAAATATAAGTAGCAAGACCTTAAACTGTATGCGCTGGCAAATAGGGAGCCAATGTGCGTCAATGAAAAATGGAGTTACATGGTCGAATTTCCTGGCATCATAGATTAATTTAATAGCAGTGTTTTGAACAATTTGCAGTTGTCGTTTTTTCTTTTTGAGTGATATTGAGCAACAAAGAATTGCAATAGTCTATTTTTGCTATTACTAAGGAATGAATTAAAATATTGCGAGATTTGGATTCAAGGAATTTGGATATAGATCGAATTAGGCGTAGTTTATAGAAACAGACTTTAACTATATTGTATACTATAGCTATCAACCTTGTAATCTCCCTGGGAATGCCCAGGCTAATTTCTAGTGGTAAACCGCCTAGAACTGAAAGGTATTGGCGGGATAGAAGACACCAATGTTATGTAAATGACACGTAGACAAATTTGTCCCCATCCTCGCAGGTTCTGTGTCCATCCCTGCAAGCCCTGTACTCAGAACTGGCTTGTATTAGGCGATGGTACTGTGAGCATATTTTGATTTGATTTTATGATATATTTATGCTCAAAACAATCTTTAAACTGGGAAGATGATGTAGGAGATTTTGAATAAATCCTTCTAAAGTTCAGTACTTCTACACCCTCGGCTGAGCCAGCAGATATCACTGTTGAGTTCTGGTTACAGCAGCATCCTGTAAGGAAGTTCTTCTTCACCCAGAGAGTGGTAGAAACTGGAACGCTCTTCCAGAGTCTGTCATAGGGGGAAAACACCCTCCAGAGATTCAAGATAAAGTTAGACAAGTTCCTGTTGAACCAGAACATATGCAGGTAAGGATAGACTCAATTATTGAGCACTGGTCTTTGACCTAAGGGCCGCCGTGTGAGCAGACTGCTGGGCATGATGGACCACTGGTCTGACCCAGCAGTGCCAATTCTTATGTTCAGCCTCCACAACTTCCCTAACCTTGACGGGATTTGAACCCAGGCCTCCTGCATGGCAGCATACAGTGCTGTGACTGGGCCTTCTGGTCAGCCCTGGATATTTACACTTTTTGTATCCCAGTCTTTTTCATGTAATGTAATCACCTGATTTTTTTTTCCTTCGGGGTGGGGGTGGCGGGTCAGAAGAGGAATGATAAGCCTGTTATAGCAATCAGTGGCCAAGTTATATGGGTTGGTATGCCAAGATATTACAATTTCAAAACAACAGAACCTTTTGAGTCTGATGAGAGCAAGGGTAGAATTGCATTGAGTTGCACTGACGGTAGACTTCATAACCAACTGTACATTGTAAAGGGCAGGATGAGCTAATCCTGGGTTTATCCATGTACATCTCTATGTTTGAGTCATAACCTTTTTGGAGAAATTGGAACACATGCACTGAATTAGCTTGTCCCTTAAGAGCCTGTTGGAGCTATGAGTCAGAGAAAAGAGCCAGAAGTGTACAGCTGAGCATCCCTTCAGCTGTACCATTGTGGTCTTGGTCTCCTTACCCTGTAACCCTAACCCAAGAGACTTTAGAGGCTTCAAGCAGACAGGTTACTATCGGATTGCGAGTGCACCTTGGTAAAGGCGTTACCTTGGATGTCTGATAGAGAACAGTAGTTTGGGGAGTGTGGAGGGGATGGAGAGAGTTGGTAACATTTTGCGTGCCAGAATTCATGGACGTATTCCAGATTCCAGTAGGATGGAAAATAGACTAAACAGACTGAGGCAGCTGGGGTTGTGGAATGGAGAGACTTCTGTGCTACAGATGCTGGCTTCTGTGCCTGGCTCCCTTTCATTGCATTGTGGAAGGGGTGCATGCAGAGACAGAGGCCCTGTGGTCCAGAACAAATCCTTGGGAACACTTCATTCCAAGGCCTTGTTCTCTGACTGGTCTAATCCCTCCATTCTGGGGATACTCACAATTGAGGAATGCACTCCTTTTAACTGAATCTGCTGACATTTCCAGTTAGCAAACATGTCACCAGATGTACAGATGTGTGGCTTGCATGCCCAGGGTCCGATTCACTGGGGGGTTTTCTCCCATTCTGTAACTATAGGAAAAGCCCTGAACAGGAAAACCGTCACAGAAAATGGCAAGATTTACCTGTTCAACCACTGCAATATTTTGCTGGTTGATTGATTTAGCCAATGCAGTATCTCACAAATCTTTGCGAAGCCCGCAGCACGCTAAACCGGTGGCCCGCAGCTCGAGGGCATCCAGAAGTGCGCAGACATTGACGCGATGACATCGCGTGCATGCGCGATTTATCATATTAACGTCTGCGCATGCGCGGAGGCCCTCCAGATGGGACCCTGAGCCGCTAGGGGAGGGGGATGCTGGAAGGGAAGAGGCACGGAGAGGCGCTGGCACCAACTGACTGTCAAAGGGCGCCTCTCTCCTCCCTAGCGTCTCGCGGCACACCTGGAATCTTGGCCGCACACTAGTGTGCCGTGGTACACAGTTTGGAAGAGGTGAGTGGAATGGTTATAGACACAATCTACTTTTGTTTCTGGAGAAGCTATTCTTGATATTCTGCCTTTATCTGTTATGTCCTACTATGTTTAGAGGCTTAAACCTAATGCCCTATGGGGCTCATAATCAAAACTTAAACATGTCTAAAAACCCGCCCAAGTCAGCACTTGAACGACCTAAAAGACAGGTCGTCCAAGTGCCAACAATCAAGCCAACTTTCTGGACTTTTTATGCTTCTGAATGCCGCTGTGCACCCAGAGCTGAAAGGGGCATATCTGGAGGAGTGGTTTGGGCAGTATGTGGGTGGGATGGGGGCTGGCCTGGACTTGGTTGCGCTATGTGGGGGAACTCATCCCTCCTCTGGATACACTGTAAATGGAAGTCCTCAACAAATGTTAAAAAGATGATTCTACCAAAGTGCAAACAGCAAAAATAATTCATCATAGCCATCTTCATCATATTTGAATGTGGGCCCAAAAGGTATCAAAAATGACCAGATAAGCACCGCAGAGACAAAGTAAAGACCACACACACACTCCCCCAGTGTTCACTGATCCCCTCACAACCCAACAAAGATCAGAATAAAAAAGTGTATACCTTTTCTCCAGAACATCAGCACCTGGTATAGAAAAGCCTTGTAGAGCTACACACAGGTGTCTGAAATAGCCTGTGGGGTGGGCTAGTAAACCATAGAGAGGAGGACCCAGGCCCAAAAGCCACTCTAACCACTACATTTATGGTGGAACATGTGCGCCCATCAAAACCCCCCCAAAACCTTACTGTACTACCATATAGGTGCCACCTGCAGCCATAAGGGCTATTGTAGACAGGTGGGTACAGTGGGTTTTGGGGGACTCACCATAACCTTTAAGGGAGTTCTGGTGAGATGTTTATTCAGCACCTTTTTTGTGAAGTTCATAGCAGTGTCCCACTGTTCTGTTGCCATGTCTGGGTGGCCAGTACATTACAAGATTGGCCCCTCCCACTTCCAAATGGTCTTGTTCTGGGAGTTTGGGACTTGGACGAAATTTTGGTTGAAAATGTGGTATAAAGATAGACGTCCTGGCAGTCCTGGCAGCCTAGCTGTTTAGACAGACAATTTTTTAAGAAAAAAAAATTCTAGATGTAATTTTTTCCGAAAATGGGCATTTTCCCACTGCCGACTTTGGGCGTCTAGCACCGTATGGCCAAATTGGACTTAGACGTATGTTTTGATTATGCCCCTCCCTGTGTTGAATCTTTGTTATTCAGTGTTGGTGCATCAAGAGTGCAACGGCTAAAACACAAACCTTGCTCTGTGGTGAACACTTCCATATCTGAAAGCCCTTTTCTATCCTGGTTAAAGCAAATCCTCATTAAACCAATTACTGAGTAAACCTCATTGTGTTCTGAGCAGGTAGAAAATAATAGACCTGCATCAAATCTGTCATCTTTTGAGAAAGTGGCAGAAAAGATTACTTATGGTAATGACCGAAATTATTGGAACAGAGCTACAGTCGTGTGTATGTCATAACATTCGCAACAGGGGATTATTGTTCTCATTCTTGGGGGCAGAATTAAGAGGGTGTATCAAAGGTCAATCCTGTCACCATATTTAACAACTGTGATTTCTCTTTGTAGACCCCCCCTGCGGGTGGCAGAACTAAAATTCTGTGTCTTGGAAGATGACATGCAAGTTCTTATCCACTTTTCTAAGGAAGACATTTTGATTTTGTCTAAGATCACAAGTGTGTTGGAGTTAGTTCAACAATGGTATTTTGATTATAAATTGAACCTGAGGAGAACCTGTGTACTGAAGTGCACCAAAACATTAATGCAGGCTTGCACGAGTGCACGACTTATATTCCGGGAGAGCCGCTATACTCATGTTACACCTCTACTAAAGTCGCTTCATTGGCTTCCCATCCGTTTCAGACTACAATTCAAACTCCTCTTACTGACCTACAAAGGCACTCACTCAGCTGCCCCTCACTATCTCTCTTCACTTATCTCTCCTATAATTCTCTCCCCGCGAGCTCCGCTCAGCTGGTAAGTCCCTCCTATCTGTGCCCTTCTCTTCAACTGCCAACTCCAGACTCCCGCCCTCCCGAGCGACGAGATCACCCAAACAAGGGCGGGAGGGTGGGAGAAAAAACCGCCCTGGAGGACTCAAAAACTCCAGTCCTCCGAGCTCCTCGATTTATAAATTCTCCCGTGCCGTCACTCAACCCGCTGGCCCAATCCTTTTCACGCTTTTTGGCGCGAACCACTCCCTCCTTATCTCCCCTCCTGCAACTTAACCTCCACCCCCCAGCTTGCCTCGTGGGCGACACAGGGCCTCCCAGCCCCGTGTTACAATACGCCCTTCGAGACAAGCTCTCTGGCTACTCTTAACCCATTCTGGGCTCTTCTGGGAGGACGGGCTAGAAATCCGACTTTTCTTTAGTAGTGTTCTAATACCAAGTATGGTTTATTTATTTATTGGAGTTGTAACCTAGGAGTTTGGATTCTAAGCTGAGGTTGAAGGTCCATGTTCTGTGGTGCTGAAGTTTTGGTTGCCTCAGAATAATTGGACGGCTACAGGCTCATTTGATTAGGATGACATAGACATAGACATAGATTTTATTACTTCTAGATTAATTATGGGGCCCTTTTACTAAGGCGCTAACCGATTTAGTGTGCGCTAATCGATTTAGTACGCACTAAAGATTAGCATGCGCCAAATGCTAAGGCGAACACCAAAAACAGAGAAAAGACTGCAGAGTACAACGTACAAGGTGCAGTATTCACACGGTGGGTTAGCCCGGAAGGAGAAGTTCCTGCTTCGATTCACAAATTTTGATTTATTTTATGCTACAATGGTGTGCTCTGCATTACTCTCTATATATGATACATCGGATACCCCAGTCTCCTGAAGAAGGAGTGTTTCTCTGAAACACGGACTGTGTTGGGTTATAATTTTATATAGACTTTTAATAAAGATTCCTGCACCTTGTACGTTCTACTCTGCAGTCTTTTCTTTGTTTTTGGTGTTTGCCATTTAACGGACCCGTTGGCTAATCTGGTTAGTACGGTTTAGTAAAAGGACCCCTTTATTCGGTTCTGGCTGGAATATCACAAGGGGCTACGTGGTGGTCTGAATTCTCAAGACCATATATCTCTACTGTTGAAATACCTTCTCCAATATAAGGTACAGCATACGGTTTTGTCTGCGGTGTTTAAGATTAGATTTGGATAGGATCTAATTCATGTGCAGGAAAAGGTGATCATTCTCTTCCCTAATCTCTTTGCTCATCTCTCTCTCTGTTGATAGTCACCCCTTACCATTTAAGAACACTATTAAGATCTATGATTCCAATATCTCATTCAAAACTCTTGATGATGATATTCTGCACAGGTTGGTCTTGGCTGTTCAAAGAATCCATGACATTCACCACCTCCTACCCTGTGATCGCATCCATTTTCTGATTATTTCCTTGGTCATACCACATCTTGACTATTGCAACTCCCCTCTTTGTGAGCTTGCCTATTAAGCGCCTTCAGCTAGTACAGTCTTTCCTGCCAAAATTCAAATTTATGACCAACGAACCTTTCTGCCTCAGTCACCCAAAGCCCCGGCCAATCAGGTTTGAGGACGCATTATATATAAAGACAAACTGCAGACCTCACAGCATACCCTGAAGAAAGCCACAGCATGATGGCGGAAATGTCAGTTCTACCTACCCAGACGGGGCAAGACCCAGACAACTGCAACAATCATGACACCGGCTGCGAAAGCCCAAGAGAACATAAAGACTTTTCGCTGAATTAAGTTGTTCGCCTGGATGTTGTAGCATTATGCCTAATCTGTGAGGCAGTGAGGAATTGGGATTTTTGTGTGTGTGTGTGCTCGGAATGGGATGGGGGAGGTCCATGCTTTTTATTAGGCAGGTCTTGCATCAGTTTACTTAAGCTAAGATTTAAACGTGTTTTTAATGTTTGTTGTGCTATCGGACCTTTTTAAGTTGTACATGTGGTATACACTTCATTAGCAAGACAGCAAATAAATGATGTTTAAAAAGGCAATGAAAATAAAGGTTTGTGAGCATAGCAAAAAAGCAGTGAATTTTAATTTGTCATTGGGGTGGTCGCCTGCAGAAATCAAGAGGTAGAGAAGGGGACAACCATACGGAGAGCCAGGACAGAGAATGAAACATACACGGGAAGGTACACATGTCCAGGACATGCCTGCCACAGATGGCTGCGTGTAGGTTTCTGATGTCAGCAGGCTGGAGTTCTGTTTAGATGGGATATACTGGTACTTGTATGATTACCATTCCTAGTTATCTATAGTGGTGCTGAATCTACACAGTACAAAGCAGGCAGTGACTTGTCCACAGAAAGAGACAAGCTGACAAGTGCTCTGCGCATTACACAAAGGTGCATTTTGCTGAGTGAGTAGGGTGTGTGTTTGGTCATGTGAGAAGTGAAAAACTGGGTTCTTTATTTAGGTTTAGCTGCATCTTTTCAGTAGGGTTTAATTTTGTACCTAGGGCAAAAGAGAATTAGGTGACTTGCCCAAGGACAGAAGAAATGGCAGTGGGTTTTGAACCCTAGTTTCCAGCTCACACCTTAACCTCTAGACTACTTCGCCTCCCTCCTATCCTCTTCCCTCTCCTCCCACCCTGCAGGGCACCCTTTTTTGCTGACATGACGAGTATATGACATACAGAAACAATAATTATAGTATATGTATTTAGATGGAATAAATAGATAAGATACACTGGAGCTCATGTATTATAACACTTTTACTGAAGCTCATGCAAATCGCTCAGAATACAATTTAAATGCATTTGCAGAGTATTCAAACTTTTATATGTTATATTTGCATCCTTATTATATTTATCTCTGAATTCTTGTCGATCTCTTGAGTCAAGAGACAGCCAAAAATTTAAATTTTCCTTTCTGTCTTTTAAGGGAATAAGATCAACCGGTAAGATCTGCCGATCTTATATATATATATATATAGAGAGAGAGAGAGAGATTCACAGAGATCTGGAATGAAATTCCATTTGTTATTAGAACCCTTTCTTCTCTTAAGACCTTTCGAAAGTCTATGAAAACATATTTATTCCAGCAATATTTAGACAACAATCTTAGGGTATATAAATAACTTCTCCATATTGTCGATAGTGGACTTTATTTTATTAGATGGTAGAAATCCTTTGGATTAATAAATTATGTCTTTATATTCAAGTCAATTAGCATTAATTTTGTCAGCTGCTTATTTGTTAACCGAATCGAGTTCCTTTCAGGAGATGATTTGGTATACAGTGTTTCCCCGCAAATTCACGGTTCGCGAACTCAATCATTTGTGGTCTGCTCTGGCCGCCTCTTCCTGTAGTAAAGTCGGGTTACACCAATCAGGAGCTGTGTGTCAAAGCAGCTCCTGATTGGTGTAGCCCAACTTTACTACAGGAAGAGGCGGTCGGAGCAGACCGTGAGTGATTTTCTTCACCCGCCGGTGCTCCAGCTGCCCTCTCCTTCCTCTCCAGTTGCCCTCTCCTGCCTCCCCTGCCTTTTGACAGGCGAAAAACAGCATTTGTGATTTTTTAAAATGTGTGGGGGTTCCTGGAACGGAACCCTCGTGAATTTCAGGGGAGTACTGTACAAACTTAAGTTTAGATTAGAATTGACTTCCTAATCATTAGTAGCGGTATAGAAGCTTTTAATAAACAATAAAACAATAAACATGGCCTGCTTATTCTCCATCTCGCATATGTAGGTCCAGACCTCCTCCAAACCCTTAGGCTGAATTACATTGTGTATGAACAAGAGTGCCAATAAACAGAGAGACAGATAGGCACTGTTGTCAAGGTTATGCCAATCATTTTTGTATATGACCAAACCTCTGGGATTCCCATCTATCCAGCTATAATGTTATTTTTCCTAAAGATTGGGTGGGTTACCCGGGCAGGAGAATTTCCCTTTCGGTGTCTATGTTCTAGTGAACCCCATGGCCCACTGATACCCTAGCACAGAGGATCTAGAATCAGAAAATAATAGTAAATATTGAAGAACTAAGGCCAGTACTGGTCAGACTTGCATGGTCTGTGTCTGTGTATGGCCTTTTGGTTGAGGATGGGCTGGGGAGGGTGTCAATGGCAGGGATGGTGTAGATTGGCTGGAGTGAGTTTGACGGAGACTTCAGCAGTCAGAACCTAAGCACGGTACTGGGCAGAGCTTTGGATTCTTGCCCAGAAATAGCTAAGAAGAAAATTTTTTTTAAAAAAACAATTGAATCAGGTTGGGCAGACTGGATGGACCATTTGGGTCTTTATCTGCCGTCATCCACCATGTTACTATGTTACTATCACTTCACGTTAAGAGAAAGCAATGGATCAACAGTTGACTAATTTCAAGCCCTGAGTCAGATCCAGAAAATATTTGATTTAAAAAAAATAAACCTCTTGTAGGTACATAAACGGCCCCCTTTATCAAGCTGCGCTAGAGGTTTTAACGTGGGCTAGCGTGGTAAATGCTCTGACGCTCCTATGAGCATTGGAGCATTTATCTCGCTGGCCCGCGCTAAAACCTAGTGCAGCTTGATAAAAAAAAGAGAGGGGGGGGTTAAATAAATAAACAAACAAATAAATAATAATTATAATAATAAAAACTCATGATATTTAGAGGGACAAAAAAAAAAATCAGTCCTGACTCGGCATGCCACACACGACCTGGTGTTAGCTAACAGGCATATAATTTCCCCTTTTTTTATTAAAGCAAAATGGCAGCAGGTGCAACTTGGTAGGCGGAATTAAAAAAAACGTGTCCTTTCTTTAGACAAAGATCCCGTCTTCAGACATGCGCAGCTCACTGGGGAATAGCCCTGGAGGAGGGGAGGCTGTTGTGTTTATTCCAATGACATCATTCTGACAGGATGTAACCCCAAACCAGACTGTACAATGGGAGGTTATTACGCTGACATATTTTCCAGGGACTCTTCTGCCCTTTATGAACTGTCCAGGGAATTTATTCATGAGTAGAGGGCAAAAATATGCACACATTCAAAAACAGCGCTAACCGATTTGCCCAAGTTAGCAGCGCTGCTGTCACTGTTTAACAGGACAAGAAATTTGCTCTCTCGCACACATCTTTTTAAGGATTTAGCCTCGAGCTTTATTCAGCACAGAAGTAACCTGCTCACGTCCCCCGTCCACACCCCTCACATCTTGCTGGACGCCACTGACAGAGGCAGTTCATTCCTGGCCTGATCGTCTGTTCCACTCCAGCTGAACCCCACTCCTTGCCCAACCTTGCCCTGTAAATGTCGCTGACAAGGTCAGTGAAGCTCTGTTTTGTTCTAGAAGTATTTTCTGCAACAGAATTGGAGAATAGGGAGAACGAGAGGGCACTCTCTAAAATTGAGAGGGGATAGATTCCGTACGAACGTAAGGAAGTTCTTCTTCACTCAGAGAGTGGTAGAAAACTGGAATGCTCTTCCGGAGTCTGTCGTAGGGGAAAACACCCTCCAGGGATTCAAGACAAAGTTAGACAAGTTCCTGCTGAACAAGAACGTGCGCTGGTAAGGCTAGTCTCAGTTAGGGCGCTGGTCTTTGACCAGAGGGCCGCCGCGTGAGCGGACTGCTGGGCATGATGGACAAATACTTTTTAAATGTGGGACACTGCAGCCCTATTTCCTAGTACCCTGTCTGACTGATCCAGAGCCGTCACATTGTAGAATTTCAAGTCAAGAAAATGACCCATGCTGAAGAAGAAGGAACCAGTGAGTAACTATGAGTGTAATACTTGAGTCTAAACACAGCTATGGGCAGAATCAGACCATTGGGAGATATTCAAATGCACTGATGGATTTGCGTGCACTGCCTCCTTGAGATGCAAATCTATCTCGTGCATATTTATTGCGGATCTCCTGAAAACCTGACCCGGCTCCGGCTCTCGAGGACCGGAATTGCTTACTCCTGCTCTAGAGGGATGAAGTGTTCAGTTTGGACGCTGCAGTTGGCTCTTACAAACCCTTGGATTCTCACAGAGCAGAAAGGGAGTGTGAGAGAGCCCCAGATTCTGTGGCTGGCAGGGTATTATTTCATTCAGCTTTACTGCTTCCTGTGGGACTAAAAGGAATGCTGAGCAGCATTCCTAATGTGTCATTTGTTGAGCCAGAGAGGGAAAAAAAAACACTCCTGCCCCAGGCAGACCCTGGCTTTTAAGAGCACTTAATAATACATTATTGCATGCAAGTTTTCCAAAGGAGCTAAACCACATCATTAGAGCTCCCAGCCTCTGTATAACAGAACTTTAATGCATTGAAAGGTTCATGTGAAGAACCTAAGAAGGCTCACTGCAGCTCACTGTGGCTTGGGGTTTTCTTTTTTGCTCTGGAAGCAATGAGAAGTGCTTTAGGGCATGGATAGATATTCTAAGGTCCAGACACGATAAGAGGGTGGATAGGCAGTGGTTTAAACGTACTCAAAAAGCGGGGAAAGCTTATCTGGTTAACTTTTCCAGATTTTTGGTCCATAGCTGCATCGTCTGAATATTCCTGGATAAGTTTTTAACTATTTAAGAAGGCCTCCTATGGAGTTCCACAAGGTTCACCTCTGTCCCTGCTCTGTTCAACGTATACCTCAGTGCCCTAGGTAGGAAGCTCTCAAATCTTCATATTCGCATGTACTCATATGCAGACGATATCTTCCTTTTGCGCCCAGCTAAAGAAAACTTTGATGACACCACAGCACATATAAGACGATTAAACATAGAAACATAGAAATAGACGGCAGATAAGGGCCACGGCCCATCTAGTCTGCCCACCCCAATGACCCTCCCCTACCTTTCTCTGTGAATAGATCCCACGTGTCTATCCCGTTTGGCCTTAAAATCAGGCACGCTGCTGGCCTCAATCACCTGAAGTGGAAGACTATTCCAGTGATCAACCACCCTTTCAGTGAAAAAGAATTTCCTGGTGTCCCCGTGCAGTTTCCCGCCCCTGATTTTCCACGGAACTCCAGTGAACTCAGTGAATGGGCCACGACAAACTTTCTCAAACGTAACAAACTGAAAACTAAGACCTTATGGTTCGGAAACTACAACACAGTACCTTACACAGACTTATTTGCTGACGACAGGAGAAAAACTCAGAATAGAAAGGCATCCCACTCACATTGCGACTTCAGAGAGAAGGCTTCCGGTTCAGGTGCGGGACGCACGAGCCGCTGCACGTGGCTCCGTGCACACTAAGGCTGTGAGGAGGAGGGAGCCGGCCACAAGGTAACACTGGAGGCATCGGACCGCTGGCCGCATTAAATGACTAGGTGGGCTGGATTTGGCCAGCGGGCCTTGAGTTTGACACCTGCGCTGTAGGCAGTCAGCCAGGGCCTCTCCTCCTTCAGTCCACCCCCCACCGTCTGGAGGGCATTCGCACATTCGCGGATGTCAACATGAGGATGTCACGCATGCGCGGGACATCATCACGTCGACATCTGCACATTGCTAGATGCCCTCCAGCCATGGCCCAGAGTTTAGTGTGCCGCGGCTTTAAAGATTTTGTGGACACTGAGCTAGAGAGTCAAGATAGAAGAGTTTGCACTCGTTTATTATTTGAGGTTGCATTTGGCCTCACTTTAACCAGTGTGTCAGTCTCTTAAGTACTATTTATTTAATCCAAACCTTGCATTTCACCCAGTCTGTTAAAAATCACTCAGAGTACATGAAATTTGGATAACACAAATAGTTAATACAACAGCCTCCCCTTTTACAAAACTGCACTTGCGTTTTTAGCACTAGGAGTAAAGCAAAACCATTAAAACATAAATTTTCAAAAACATTTTAAATACAGGCAGTCCTCGAGTTAAGAACAAGTTGCGTTTTTAAAGCTGTTCTTAAGTCGGATTTGTATGCAACTCAGAACTTGTAGATTTTAAGACTCTTGATGCTTACCTCTCCTCCCAGATGCCAAAAGGGCCAACTGTCCCTACCAGTGTTCCCTCCAAGGTACAGCATGCACAACCACACACTGTTCTTAATGTGGCCATGCATCATTCCTGAATCTGCTGCAGGAGAAGTGTAGGAGTCTATGCCACTGGAAATACTGCTCACTGAAATCAAATGAAGCCGCAGCTGTGTTCTTAAGTATGAGTTGTACTTAAGTCAGGTGTCTGTAACTCAGGGATTGCCTGTACTTGACTCATATAAGAGCATAAAAGTTGCCATACTGGGACAGACCAAAGGTCCCTCAAGCCTAATATCCTGATTCCAACAGTGGCCAACCCAGGTCCCAAGAAACTGGCAGAAACCCAAAGAGTAGCAACATTCTAGAGCTGAGATTCTGATGTCATAATGCCTCATTCCACTAAGGCCTATGAGCCAACCTCATCAGTGATGTCACAGTGGCTTGATTATTTCTATACAAGCAGTCCCTAGTTAAGAACGAGTTACATTTTTAAAGCTGTTCTTAAGTCAGGCCGTATGTAACTTAGAACTTGTAGATTTTAAGATTCTTGCTGCTCCCAGCTGACAAAAGAGCTGACTGTCCCTACTAGTGTTCCCTCTAAGGTACAACACGCACAACCACACACTGTTCTTAATGTGGCTTTACATCATTCCTGAATCTGTGTAGGAATCTAAGCCACAGGAAATACTGCTCAGTGAAATCAAATGAAGCTGCAACCCCGTTCTTAAGTATGAGTCATATTTAAGTCGGGCGTCTGTAACTCGGGGACTGCCTGTATAATAAAAATAAGATCACCATCAATTAATAGTACTGCCTATCATTTCTGTAGCATCATTTGGCGTATGTAGCATCATACACATGTGTAAGACGGATCTTAAACCAAAAATGGATAAGAATAAGGGCTTTATTACAAGGATTAAATCAGACACGCGGCATGTCCCTGTTTTGTATACACTGCATCTGGGGTGTCAACAGAACTATTTCATTAGAAATTACGCATATGGTAGCCCAATTGTTTCCAGAACACAAATCTCAGTATCATAGCATAATGCACTTTTGTCGCTACAATTCTGTGATTTGTATTCTGGAAACAAATTTGTTGCCAAATGTAATTTCTAATGAAATACTTCTGTTGATACACCAGATGCAGTGTATACAAAATGTGGCTATGTTGGGTGTCTAATTTTATCCATGGTATCAAAAAAAGGCTTTTTAAAATCTTTATTTTTGGTTTAAGATCTTTTTTTGATTACGGATACATGATTGCCAATCTTGGTTCATAGACAACTCCACGAAAGGCGCGCGCCAACAACTGAGCGCAAGACAGAGGCGCGCGCTGAAGAAAATTACAGTTTTTAGGGGATCCGACAGGGGTTTTTGTTGGGGAGCCCCCCCCCCCAGTTTACTTAATAGAGATCGCGCCGGCGTTATGGGGGGTTTTGGGGGGTTGTAACCGTCCACATTTTACTGTAAACTTAACTTTTTCCCTAAAAACAGGGAAAAAGTAAAGTTTTCAGTAAAATGTGGGGGGTTACAACCCCCCAAACCCCCCCAACACAGCACGGTCTCTATTAAGTAAAGTGGGGGGGGGGGGTTTCCCCCCATGTCCCCCCTGTCGGAGCCCTAAAAACAGTAAATTTCTGCGGCGCGCACCCCCACAATTGTCTGGGCGCGCCTTTGTCCCGGCGCGCTTTTGACCTGACACCGCCAATCTTGCCTCTATGGTTCCTTCTTATACACATAAGAGATAGTCCCCACTCGATAAAGCTTAAAATCTATTCAAAATAGACAAATAGAACAAATAAGAGGGAAGGGCATTTCTTCCAGTCTCTTCTCATACTTCTTTTTGCTCAAACCCCTTACCATTTTCGTCACCTTCCTCTAAAATATGTAAACTGCTTTGATGGTGTAAACCACACAGAAAAAGCAGCATATGAAGTCCCATCCCCTTTGAATATCTGGGTATCAGGCCATCTTGGCACTACAGTTCCATGCTGGTACCTGGATAGTTTTCTGGGCAAATTAGAACAGCTGAGGTATGCTTAGAGGGCCAGGTCTCATCTTCATGGATACCCAAATGTGGGGTGCCACAAGTTTCTCCTTTGTCACGTTACAAGGCTTCAAAGAAGGTTTGGATAGTTTCCTAGAGGATAAAGGAATTGAGGGGTACAGATAGGGGTAGAGGTAGATTATAGGGATAGTCTGGGACCACTGCTCAGGCAATGGGCCTGATGGGCTGCCGTGGGAACGGACCGCTGGGCGAGATGGACCTCTGGTCTGCCTCAGCGGAGGCAACTTCTTATGTTCTTATGTCATCTATTTTATTTAATATCTATATGACATCTTAAAAACATTTCTGTCTTTCTATTTTTACCTATGCGGATGATATTTTTATTTTATTGGAAGTCAAACATGATTTCAGTGACTTGGTTACAGGCATAGATAGTCGTATCTCTAAGCTCCAGAGTTCGGCGAATTCCATTCAAATGAAACTGAATGTTTCAAAAACTAAGCCACTTTGGATCGGACCTAGATTAGTTAATCTCCCTACTAATATTGCATTGAAATCAAATATTATATTACAACTTGACTTCACTTCTAGAGTTTTGGGTATTATTCTGGATTCCTCTCTCGCTTTTAATGACCAGATAAATTCCTTAGCAAAGAAATGTTTCATTAGTTTCAAAGTCAGGCCACTATTTTATCAAGAACATTATTTATTACTGGTAAAATTCACTGTGTTGGCCCAGTTGGACTACTGTAATTCTATTTATTTGGGTATTAAACAGGGCAGATTAGATCGTCTCCAGTTAATACAGAATACAGCGGCCAAACTTATTTTTGGAAAGAGAAAGTACGACCATGTTTCCCCATTGCTGAGAAAACTCCATTGGCTTCCGGTCCATCATAGGATACAGTTCAAGTGTGCCACGTGTGGTTTTCAAACTCCTTTATGGGATATTTGACTCTTTGATCCCCTTAGTGGGAATTCCTTTAGATCCTCCTATTCAAGAATTACAACAATTCACTAATTAGCATTTCCTTCTCCGAAAGGTATTAAATGCACTGAGAAGCTTAGTGAATCTTTCACTTTTAAATTGGTGAGAATTTGGAATGGACTTCCAGATTCTCTAAGACTGGTAGATCAATTATTTCAATTTCAAAAAAGTTTAAGGACCTGGTTGTTTTCACAATAGTTAATTTGATTTTACCTGTCGAATAGTAATTTTAAGCAATTCAACATACTTTTTTTCTTAACTTTTTCCATCCATCTAATCTAACCAATTTCTGTTTTTATCCTACAGTTTTTACTTGTAATGCTTCATTTTTAACGAACTGTAAACCGAGTCGAGCTCCTTAGATTCAGCATATAAAATGAAGATTAGATTAGCTGTTTCTCTGACATAACCTCCCTGGACACTGAATAACTTCCAGCTCTGCCCCTGGACTGCCCTTGTAATACCTGGATAGTGCCAAGGTGATCGGACATGATAATTAGTAGCATTAAATCAGAGATAAATATCTACCCCAACAAGTTTTCACAAATTGTTCAATATATGCAGAGAAAGAGAGAATGAAGTCAAAGAACTGGCAGGATTACTTTGGATGACTCGCTGGTGCGCGGATTAACCGATCCAAATCGTTAAAGCTAGTGCCTGACCTTGATTCCGTTGCTGCATTTTTCATAATGACATGTGGCAGGAGGTGACGCAGTTCAGGGTCTGTTGTGGGTTTTCTTTGACTCCTTTTTGTGCCGCATCTCCTCGCTGCAGGGCGGTCGCATGCTAGGTGACTGCTCCAGGTGCAAACTGTGGGAGGCGCCATGCTGCCCTTCTGAGTTGGTCTGTGAATCCGCAAATATATACACCCCAAATGTTCCCAAGTCACTAAAAGTCATCCTTCCCCGGGAAATGTTTTTTTGTCTGGTGGTGGGGAAGATAGAGAGAAGTGACTCTGAATCTGAATATTTGCCTTCCAGTAGTAGTAGCATTTTCTCACTGAGCACAAGTTCTGCTGGTGTCCCTTGTGGCATGGTCCTTTGTGGCTGGTGTCCCTTGTGGTCCTTTGTGTTGACTAACCCCACCTCCCCCCCCTTATACAAAACCGTAGTGCGGTTTGTAGCACCAGCTATGGCGGTAACAGCTACCACTACAGCCGGTGCTAAAAACTGTGAGCATCAGAGCTGTTACTGCCGCAACGGGCGCTATAAGCCACGCTACGGTTTTTTTTTTTTAAAGTTAGACGGTTCTAAATCTAATAGATGCTGGCATTGTCATCGTGAAGCAGGGACGCAAGATCAGTTACTGTCCACCGATACTCAAATTTTGGAGGTCTATTTGGAATCAAATAAATAAATGATTGGATAACCCAGCAGATTTAACATATGATACGGTTTTATTTGATAGAATGATGAGAGGCAAAAGTCAAATTTCAGCTCACAATAATAAACTTCTATTTATAATGACAGGGGTTGCTATACAAATAATTTTGAGGAACCTTGGTTGGGAACCCTGTCCTGGAGGACCACCAGGCCAATCGGGTTTTCAGACTAGCCCTAATGAATATGCATGGAGCAGATTTGCATGCCTCTCACATCCATTATATGCAAATCTCTCTCATGCATATTCATTAGGGCTAGCCTGAAAACCCGATTGGCCTGGTGGTCCTCCAGGACAGGGTTGGGAACCACTGGGCTAAGCTATAATTTTGGGTGGGAGTCTTTATGCCATATTTATAAAATGGAACGGATGTTGGCTGTACAGCAGGGAAATGATAGGAAATGTTTAAAGGTTTGGGAACCATTGATGACTTATTGTAAAGATTGATCTTATTAATGTTCATTTTATTATACTCATCCAGGGTGGGAGGGTGGGGTGGGGATTTATAGGGTTATTTCTTAAAAGTCATAACACTATTGATAGTCTTTGAAGAATTAAGTTTATAGAGCATTAATTAAAGGGGTGGGAGGGTTAATGTTTATTTAGGTAGACTTGCTTTTATTGTATTATTTTATATATTTTTATTTGTTAATGCAGTATGATTGTTTTTAAAAATGAATAAAGTTTATTAAAAAAAAAAAAGGGAGGGAGAGGAGGGGTGTTAGTGAGGTTATTTTCCCTGATGTTTGTGTCTTATTGTCTTGTGGATTCTTCATTTTCCTCATAATTTGTGACGTTTGAACTTTTTGTATTAGTGTTTGTTTGTTTATACTCCATTCAGTAGTTTAGTGTTGATGATGTATTAATAAAATTGTGGAACACGTAGACAAACGTGATTTAATGAGACAGAGTCAGCATGGGTTCAGCCGAGGGAGATCTTGTCTCATCAGTTTGCTTGACTTCTTTGAAGGTGTGAATAACCATGTGGATAAAGACGAGCCAGTTGATGTAGTGTATCTAGATTTCCAGAAGGCTTTTGACAAAGTTCCTCATGAGAGGCTCCTGTGAAAATTAAAGAGAAATGGGATAGGAGGCAATGTTCAAATTAAGAACTGGTTATTGGACAGAAAACAGAAGGTAGGGTTGAATGGCCATTTTTTTCAGTGGAGGAGGGTAAATAGTGGTCTGCAGCAGGGATCTGGGCTGGGACCATTGCTATTTAACTCTTTATAAATAATCTAGAAATTGGAACTACGAGTGAGGTTATTAAATTTGCAGGTGACACTAAATTGTTCAAAGTTGTTAAAACATAAGCGGACTGTGGAAAAATTGCAGGAAGACCCTAAGAAATTGGAAGACTGTGGACACATGCAAAGTGATGCACATTGGGAAGAATAATCCAAATTATAGTTATCAGATGCTAGGGACCATCTTGGGGGTCAGTGCTCAAGAAAAGGATCTGGGTGTCATCATAAACAATACAATGAAGCCTTCCGCCCAATGTGCATCAGCGGCCAAGAAGGCAAACAGGATGCTAGGAATTATTAGAAAATGAATAGTTTACAAGACTAAATATGTTATAAAGCCTCTGTATCGCTCAATGGTGTACTACATTCAGGTCTGGCCTTCTTATCTCAAAAAAGATATAGCAGCACTAGAAAAAAATTCAAAGAAGAGCGACCAAGATGAAAAAGAGGATGAAACTCCTTTCAAATGAGGAAAGACTAGAAAGGTTAGGGCTCTTCAGCTTGGAAAAGAGACAGCTAAGGGGAGATACGATA
Organism: Geotrypetes seraphini; assembly: GCF_902459505.1. NCBI lineage: Eukaryota > Metazoa > Chordata > Amphibia > Gymnophiona > Dermophiidae > Geotrypetes > Geotrypetes seraphini. Next base: position 21,688,749 of record NC_047098.1, read on the forward strand.
GAAGTCTACAAAATCCTGTGTGGTGTAGAACGAGTACAAATGGGTTGGTTTTTTTACTGCATCAAGATTAACAAAGACTAGGGGACACTCGAAGTTACAGAGTAACACTTTTAAAACTAATAGGAGAAAATATTTTTTCACTCAGAGAATAGTTAAGCTCTGGAATGCGTCGCCAGAGGATATGGTAAGAGCAGTTAATGTATCTGGTTTTTAAAAAAAAGGTTTGGACAAATTCCTGGAGGAAAAGTCCATAGTCTGCTGTTGAGACAGACATGGGTCGGTAGCATGGAATGCTGCTATTATTTGGGTTTTTGCCAGGTACTTGTGACTTGTATTTGTAATGCACATTAATAACTACTCTCCCCCCTCCCCATAGGGTGTCATATTTTATAGTATAGGTGCTAAATAGTTGCTTTTTAAATTTTTATTTCTTTAAACCTCCTATGTCTAAAACAAGGGATCTCAAAGTCCCTCCTTGAGGGCCGCAATCCAGTTGGGTTTTCAGGATTTCCCCAATGAATATGCATTGAAAGCAGCGCATGCACCTAGATCTCATGCATATTCATTGGGAAAATCCTGAAAACCCAACTGGATTGCGGCCCTCAAGGAGGGACTTTGAGACCCCTGTCTAAAACAGTGCGCTGCAGACAATCCTGTGGACATGGAATGGGAGCTGTTTAGTATAGGGCAGGGGGGTCTCAAAGTCCCTGCTTGAGGGCCGCAATCCAGTCGGGTTTTCAGGATCTCCCCAATGAATATGCATGAGATCTATGTGCATGCGCTGCTTTCAATGCATATTCATTGGGGAAATCCTGAAAACCCGACTGGATTGCGGCCCTCAAGGAGGGACTTTGAGATCCCTGGTATAGGGGATAGAGGAAGTCATGTGTGACAGCACAGCCAAGATAGACCAATTGGGTTAATATGAGGCAGGTCAGCAACTGCTTACAGAAAGCTGTAAGAGATTACACAGCAAGCCAGTGATAGAAATGGGGCCGACCTGGATTTTTACATGGTCCTACTGAAAGCATGAAGCTTTTCCTTACACAGTAACATCTGAGAACTTATTTTTATGGACTATCTGGCTCCATTTCAAACTGCTTTTGGACAGCCAGCTGCTTCTTGTAGCGCATACAGCAATCATGTGGACACATATTTAGCATTCTTTGGGGTTTTTCCTCATCCTTCAAATTAAATCTTATTTCAATGGATGCAAATAACTCATGTAGGAACGGGCTTTGTGGCAAGAGGCACATTTTCCTCAGGGCCTGGGCCACAGACAGTAATAAGGTCATTGGGGCAATTTGTTCTGCTCAGTTTAGACCCAATTGAAGAGATACGAATCCTTTTACCTTAAGAATTTTATTGAGCGCCCCCCCCCCCCCCCCCCGGTGGTGGTGGTGAGGGACAGAGAGGGAGAAAAGGGAAGAGATGTGGGAAAGGGAATCCCAGCCAACCCGCAAGGGCATCATCTAGTGGTCAGACTCAAGGTTCCTAAGAAGCAGTCTGTGGCCCTTAGCCAAGGGTGGTCACTGCAATAGCAAGCTAGCTCAGAGGAGAACCAAATGGGACAAAGCCTAGTTACTGAAGAACTGTGGTAATCTGCATGCTCCCAGTCCAGTCTGGTTTTAAATGAGCTGGAAACCCATGGAAGGAGAGGGGAAAACTGCTGGGTGAGCCAAACAATATTAAAAAGAGGAGAAAGCGAGCTGGAGAAGGGAAGAAAGACAGAGAGAGGAAGAATCGTTCTAGCTGTACCTGGGTGACTTCCTGCACGTTTTATACCTCCTCTTTAAGAAAAAGGAGCATACCTTCCCTTTGAAAAATGCCCTGGGAAAATATACCCGCAGAGAGTCTCACTTTTATGCTGACCGTACTTTAATTAGCTGTGTGTAAATCCCAGAGGCTGCCTGCTTTTTGCCCAGGTAGCAGAAAACACTTTGATTACTGCATGCGCTTTTACACCAATAACTGGCAATTTGTCCAATTAAATGGCTTTTTAAAACTACCCTCTTAAAATTGTACTCTATTCAGATGATTTCGCTGTGAGTATGGGGTTCCTAGAATGAATGGCAAATTAGAAAAAACACTACATGTCCTTTAACAGTGGTTCCCAACTCTGTCCTGGAGAACCACCAGGCCAATCGTGTTTTCAGGCTAGCCCTAATGAATATGCATGGAGCAGATTTGCATGCCTGTCACTTCCGTTATATGCAAATCTCTCTCATGCATATTAATTAGAGCTAGCCTGAAAACCCGATTGGCCTGGTGGTCCTCCAGGACAGGGTTGGGAACCACTGTGCTAGAAGAAATACGGGTTTCATCATTTAAAAAAAAAAAAGGAGGGGGAGACATGTGGCCCCACCCCTTCTGCCTCCACATGAACCTCGTCTCTTTTTTCCTGAGCTTGGGGCTGCGTCTGGAGTAGGGTTGCCAGATTTTCCTTTTGCCCAATCCGGACCCCTAGCCCTACCTCCAGGCCCACTTAGTTCTGCCCATCCCTGCCCATATCCCACCCCTAAGCCCACCCTAGCCCCGCCCCCCACTGCCTGCTCTTGCCGGGCAGGGAAGAAGTCCGCGCATGTGCAGACCGCTACATGATGGCATCATCGCGTGATGGCCATGCATGCGTGGACTTCCTCCCTGCTCGACACAAGCTTTTCAAAACCCGGAGAAAGTGCTGGGTTTTGAAAAGCCGTCCGGACCCCCCCCCCCGGACATGTCCGTGGAAATCTGAACGTCTGGTGACCATAGTCTGGAGGGCCTCTGAGCATGTGCAGATACAACATGATGATGTAACACGCATGCGCACATGCATGCGACGCCATCACATCGCATCTGCACATGCTCGGAGGCCCTCCAGACACAGCACCAAGCTCGAGGCTTTCCAAACCCCAGGCAAACTGCTGAGTTTTGGAAATCCATCCAAGCACCCTGGCAGCCTCTGAGCATGGGCAAATATGACACGATGATGTCACACGCAGGCGCACATGCATGTGATGCCATCACATCGCATACGTACATGCTCAGAGGCCCTCCAGACACAGCACCAAGCTCGAGGCTTTCCAAACCCCAGGCAAACTGCTGAGTTTTGGAAATCCATCCAAGCACCCTGGCAGCCTCTGAGCATGTGCAGATATGACACGATGATGTCGCACGCATGCGTGCATGCATATGATGCCATCACATTGCAACTGCGCATGCTCGGAGGCCCTCCGGTTGTGGCACTGAGCCTGAGGCTTTCCAAAACCTGGACAAACTGCTGAGTTTTGGAAATCCATCCATGCACCCGGATATGTTGTCTAAAAAGAGGACATATATGGGTTTTCCCAGACATCCGGTAACCCTACATGCAGGCAACCACAGAGTTGGGTCTGTGTTAACACTGACGGTAGACCTAATGGCTAGATCTGTCTGGCAGGCTGCAAACACATTTTTAATCAGGGCAAGATTAAGGAATAGGCAAACTAGGTACATCCTGAAAGAAGTGCATTGGAGGGAGCGTGAACAGGAAAAGAGGGAGGAGAAAATAAGAGCCACCGCTGCCCAAAGAGGCCTGACTCTTCTTCTTCTCCCCCCCCCCCCCCACACACACATGAAATGTCCTCTTTTCAGTATGAGAAATTGGTGAATGGGAAATTTTACATTTCTTCCTCATTTTCAAGTGGTCTCATAACCTCAAGGGGGCCCCATTGAGGAATTTTAAAATGGGGAGGTAATGCACTTGTTTGCCTAGGGCAGGGGTAGGCAATTCCGGTCCTTGAGAGCTGGAGCCAGGTCAGGTTTCAGGATATCCACAATAAATATGCATGAGATAGATTTGCATCTCAAGGAGGCAGTGCATGCAAATCAATCTCGTGCATATTCATTGTGGATATCCTGAAAACCTGACCTGGCTCCGGCTCTCGAGGACCGGAATTGCCTACCCCTGGCCTAGGGCAATGTATCTCAAACTGTGTGCCTTCTGAGATTCCAAGTGTGTCGCAGCACACTGAGGAGGAAGAGAGGCACCTTCCAGCTGACTTCCCTACGCGGTACACCAGCCCTGCCCGATTCGTCGAAGGCCTGCATGTTTCCCCCCTTCTCTCCTCCGGCTTCCCCCCTGACCTCCCTGTCTCACCTTTAAAGCTAATTACAGCAGACTGCAGAGGATCACCAGTAGGTAAAATGATTTTATTTTCAATATAGTGATTGAAATGTGTCAGTTTTGAGAATTTATATCTGCTGTGTATGTTGTGTGTATATGAAAAATGAATGGAAAAATTGCATTACAATTAGTAAAGGGGATGGGATCTGGGGAAGAGCTTGGGTGGGTCTAGGGAGGTCTGTGGTTGGGGTACTCGGTTGATATTTGTTAGACTTTGGGGGTACTTAGCTTGAAGTAGTTGAGAAACACTGCTGTAGGCAACAGTGGCGTACCTAGGGTATGTGACACCCGGGGCCTATCATTTTTTGACACCCCCCATGTAAAAAAATATTTTTTGTAATAACCATGAAATGGAATAAATGGTCAGAATAGAAACAGGCAGTGAAAATTTTCTTTTATTGAACCTCATATATGTAACCATTATTCCAAACATAACATAACATAAATTATGTCTGAATTGTCATGATATCAGAAGTACATATGGAGTAGTTGCAGGTGATGCTTGGGAAATTTCTGATTGTGTTAGTTCGGTTTTATGTGTTTTTTGACTAGAAGGGTTTTTATTTATTTTTTGAAGGTATTGTAGTCTGTGGTTGAGGTCAATAGGTTGTAGAGTTGGGGGTCGAATGTTGCAGCTCGAATGGCTAGGAGGTTGTCGAACAGTTTTTTTTCTTTTGACGTTTTTGGTTGGAGGGTGTGTGAATGGTGCATGAGTTCTCCTACGTCTGATGAGGTGGATTGAATTATTTAGCTGAAGAAATTAGTTCCCCCCACCCCATTCCCCCCACATTAATTCTCTTCCATTTTTGTTCCCATTATAAAAAACACTAATAAGTTCCCAGAAAAAAAATACATTAAAATAAGAAGTGAAAACAAAGGCCCCTACAGATGAGAACATAACATAAGAATAGCCTAACTGGGTCAGAACAATGGTCCATCATGCCCAGTAGCCCATTAACATGGTAGCCAATCCAGGTCACTAGTACGTGGTCAAAACCCAAAGAGTAGCAATATTCCTTGCTACCGATCCAGGGCAAGCAGCCACTTTCCCCATGTCTTAACAGACTATGGATTTTCCTCCAGGATTTTGTCCAAATCTTTCTTAAAACCAGCTAAGCTATCTGCTTTTACCATAACTTCTGGTTACTTCATTTTTAAGCTTAGATCTTTCCTTCCAAACAGAGACCTTGCTAGATGTCAAATACAGCACAAGGTAACTTCACATGGACTTAGCTGTGCAGGAAATATGAATCTCCTCATACACCCACCATATAGTGCAAAAATGTGCAAAGGTCTGGGTTTTTTTTCGATCACTACAGAGCCTAATGCCACACAAGCAGCGCTGTTACAAACATATTCTGAAGGTCAATGCTAAGGTTAACAAAGTTTCCTTCCTTGAACCACAAGGAGATACTGACAAACCACTGGAAGAGATCCCAAAACAACTACCCAGGCACAACACCCAAAGACCCACTCAGTGTGTGAACCAGTTGAGTGGAGTGGACTAACTGGGGGGTGGGAATGGGCCCGGAGTTTGCTCAGCAGAATTTCCCAGAACACCTCTTCCTCTCAACACATTGACACGCTGCCACCACCACCACCACTAGGAACACCTCACCGGGTAGGCCAGCAATGCTTATAAACTTTATAAAACACATTATTATATTTTCTTATAAAGCACTTATTTTAACTGAACTCTCTGACATCCTCAGCCTTGCCATTCACAAAAATAGAAGGAAGAAAAGTTCCCGTTTCCTGCTGTCTCATGTCCCCAGCCTATACAATATTTTTCTTCTGCAGACCCTTCAAAAGTCTGACCAAATCCTTGTTTCACTTGCATTATAAAGTACTGAGGATGCCATCTCTCCCCAATCCCAGGTCCTAAAGTCTAAGACAGTAGCACAAACTAGTGCTGCCCGATTCAGGAAAAAAAATTTCGATTCGATTCAGCCTATTGAATTGGTTTTTCGATTCGATTTTCCTGCCCAATTGGGTGTTTTTTTCAAACATCCTGGTGGGTTTATTTTATAGCTTTTTCACCCCCCCCCTTTGGCTTCTCCTAACCACACTGGCGCTGTGGTGTAATGTAAAATAAAGAAACAAACAGGACTTTTCCTCTCTCTGTTAAATCCTAGCTCACATTTGCAGTCTAACACCAGCTCTGGCAGGATACACATTTCAAATCTGACATATTGTAATCACAAAACAGAAAATAAAATTAGTTTTTCTACCTTTTGCTGTCTGGTTATTTTTCAAATTTTGTTGGTCCAAGGCTCTGGTTGTCTTCTGATAACTTGCTTTCCAGAGTCTCCTTCTTTCTGCATGCTAACCATCCATCTGTCATCTCTGTCCTCCCCTTCCGTTTCCCTTCCCTCCCCAGGAGGGCTGGCATCTTTCCTTTTTTTCATCTCCCTCCACAGATCCACCTTTTCTTAACTACCCTTTCATCCAGCATCTCTCAGAGACGGCGGAGGAAACAGCGCCAAAGCAGCTCAAAAATCCTGGCATCGCGATCTTGCTGTAGGCTGCTTCTCTACTGTAAATGGTGTGGGGGGCCGGGGGAGGGGGGAATCCAGATGCCAGACACCAGGGGGGAGAACCGGACATCGGGGGGGAGGGGGGGAACACCGGACGCCAGTGGCTTCAAGGCTGGGAGCACCCCCTCAGGGCTTGCACCTGGGGCAGACCTCCCCCTCCTTGGTATGCCACTGGTAGGCAATCAGCCGGTGCCAGTGCCTCTCCTTCTCTCAGGCCCTCTTCTCTGCTGGCACTCCCTACTGGTGTCTCAGGACCACTACACATGCGGAGACGTCGATGTGATGATGTCACGCATATGTGTGATATCATCACAGCGACGTCCATGCACTTCTGGGTGCTTTAAGCTGTGGCCACTACCTTTAGTGTGCCCTGGCTCAATACATGCTCTTTCTAACAGGGTCTGTCTGGTAGGGTGTAATAATATAGTTACTAGCAGCTGGGATCTTGACACCCTTCCTGGTGTTCCCTTACTCTGCAAAGGCTCCAGTACCAGAAAGTGATGGGGCTTCATTGAAACAATATTGAAGGAGGGATGATTAATGTGGGTTGGGGAGAAGGTAGCTGGTTGTTTTTTTGGGGGGGTTACTCTTTCTTCCAGTCACTAGTGTCCAGCAAAGCCTTACAGAGAGATCTGGAACAAGTCTGAGACCCCACAGAAGTAGGAAATATATTGTATATTTGGAGCAGATTGGTGGAAGGAGGGGCTGGGGAGCTGGACGGTCTGTCTGGGTTCCTGAATAAGACAGCTTGGTCCTGGGAGAAGATCCAAGGAAGAAATCTAGGCCAGACAGGCAAAAAAAACTTCAGAGGAGAAGCTGGCTGTATGACAGCTCCTTCATGTCTCTGCTGCTGAGGCCTTCCCAGAGAAGGGCTGTCTCCTGTCTACCTCTAAACAGAGAGTTAAGCTCCAGTCACAGTTCTTAACCTTTTTCAAATACAGTGCTGGAGTCTGGTATAACTTTCCCCAGGCAAATTAATCTTGGTCTGCATTCTACAAAGGCCAGCACTACTTGTCCAGGAGATAGAGGGTGATGGCTTCCTTGTGCATTCATCCGGTGATAAATATTAATGTGAAAAACCAGAGCCCTGTGCTTAGCTGCTTTGTGATTTCCGATCAGCCCAATTTTCAAGGTTGGACATAGTTTTCCTTAACAGTTTGTTACTGCACAAGGAAAGCTGAGGGTAATGCTCAAGATATATTTTCTCTGTAGAAACTGAAGAAGATCACAAAGGAGCACAAAGCCTTGAGCCGATACCATGCGGACAAGTCCTTATCATACGATGCTAGTCAGTTACTGACATAAGGAAATGTCCAGATTCATCTTTATTGTAATCCGTCTAGAACCGCAAGGCACAGGCGGAATAGAAATCCCTAATGTAATGTAATGTAATAAGCTCAGGATGTGTTTTAACACCCTTTTTCTCCACCTGCCATATGATAGGAATTTCAGCCCCGTAAAAGCTGCAGAAACCAGAAGTTGCAGATAACCTAAAGTATAGATGTAAAGGCCATAGATGGAAGAGGGTGCAAATGGAAAAAGTTATGTGTTTCCAGTACCAGAAGTGATAACATTGAAAAGTATTTTCTCTTTTGGAACGAGGCATGAAAATGCTTTTCACAACCTGGTTTAAAAATCTTAGCATTACCTGCTTCTTAGTCTTTCAAAATGTTTGCTAATAATTATGTAGTGTGAAGAAGATGAAAGACAATCTAAAGTATTACCGTATTTTCACGTAGATAACGCGCACCCGTGTAAAAAGCGCACACGGGTATAGCGCGCGGGAAACACAAATTTATGTAAAGAAATTTTTATATACCGCGCTCACGGGTATACCGCGCATGCCGCCCCGACTCTCCTCTGGCTGCCCCGACTCTCCTATGGCTGCCCCAACTATCCTTTCACCCGCCCCAACTTTCCATTCACTGCCCCGACTCTCCTCTGGCCACCCCGACTCTACTTTCGGCCACCCTGACTCTCCTCTCCCCCTTGAAGTCCTGTCCCCCACCCTGAAAGCCTGATGCCCCCCCCCCGACGCCCGATTCATCATCCGGAAGGACCGCTCGCACCCCCACCGCTCGCACTCCCACCCCGATGGACCGCTCGCACTCCCACCCGAAGAACCGCTCGCACCCCCACAGCCTCCCCCCCTCCCCCATGGAGAAGCTGTCTACCTTGTTTCCAGATTCCAGTGAGCCCAGCTGCTTCCTCTGCCGGCGGTCCTGCCCCTTCTCTGAGCCCTGCTGCGCTGCTTCCTCTTCCGGCGGTCCCACCCTTTCTCTGACATCAGAGAAAGGGCTGGACCGCCGGAAGAGGAAGCAGTGTAGCGCAGGGCTCAGAGAAGGGGCAGGACCGCCGGCAGAGGAAGCAGCTGAGATCACTGGAATCCGGGAAACAAGGTAGACAGCTTCTCCATGGGGGAGGGGGGGGAGGCTGTGGGGGTGCGAGCGGTTCTCGGGGTGGGAGTGAGAGGCGGTCCATCGGGGGTGGTAGTGGCGAGCGGTGGGGGTGCGAGCGGTCCTTCCGGCATGATGATATCGTGCGTTGGACGGGATGGGAAATCTATGTAAAAAAATTGTTATATACACGTGCAATGTTATGCACAGTTTGTAATAACACGTATAACAGCTAGCGCGTTATATGCGTGAAAATATGGGAAAAGGGGGCATAGAATGATTACAATTTCAAACCTGGGCAAAGTGCTGTGAATTGTTGCCTGGTTAATCCAGCCAAGTATAGTAGAAATGAAGCAGCTTTGAAAGAAGGGATTCCAGGTTTCAAATCCTGCTGTTGTCTCCTTGTGATCTTGAGCAAGTTGGCTTTAACCCTCCGTAGCCCTGGGTCAGACTCAGTGATCCTCCAGAGACAGGACCACTGCAAAATGTGACTCTTGATGCTCCACAGAATCAGAGGTCTAATGACAACAAAAACACTGTGGAGAAGATGATGTCCAAGACGTAGGCTTTTATTGAAAGTACAATTTTTTTTTTCCCTTTGGTTCATATACGTCCAGTGTGGGGAGGGGAGGGATAGGAGTATTTTATGATTTACATATAACATAGTAGATGACGGCAGATAAAGACCCGAATGGTCCATCCAGTCCATCCAGTCTGAATAAATATAGGATACAAGGGAGAGGGATTATTCAATATAGTTTAGAATTTGATGTTATATTAAGTGTGAGTTAAGTATAAATGATTGTATTATATGTTACACTTACTGGGAGCTTTAAAAATGAATAAAGATTAGTTAATATAACAAGTTATGGGGAGGGGGGGGAATGATTGTTTTATGTATTAATTGTGTATTTAAAGTGTCTTCCTCAGGGGTCCCTGAAGGTCCTAATGCAGAAACACGTGGATCAAAGACTAAAACCAATCCTGGGCGAAAACTCTGCGCGGTTGAGATGTCCTATTGAGGACTGGTTTTAGTCTTTGATCCACGTGTTTTTCCATTAGGACCTTCAGGGACCCCTGAGGAAGACAGTTTTGTCGAAACACGTACCCTGTTGGGTCCATAGTCCCCCAACAACTTGGGTCCTAGGTATCTTGTCATGTGGATTATCTGATTGTTCCTCCAGGGACAGGGAAATTCCTAGTGTATCGGAATATAACTCACCTTGAAGCTGTCACTGAGAAGGTTTGTGCTAAAAACAACTGGCGTAGCAAGAGGGGTATGGGGGAGGGGCGGTCCGCATAAAGACACAGGCACCTGTCCTCTCTGCCCCGCTCCTTCCTGACTCCCCCCTGCCGTGCACAGGTGCCCCCTACCCTTCCCTAGTACCTCTTTAATTTTTCCTGCATGAGTAGCATTACGAACGTGCTGCCCGCATCAGTGTCGCCTCTCTCCGATGTCACTTCCAAGCCCCGTGCCTAGGAAGTGGTGTCAGAGGAAGAGCCGGCATGATGTGGGCGGCACGCTTGTGCTGTTGCTCTCACCTGGAAAATTAAAAAGGTACGAGGAAAGGACATCTTTCCATCCCTCCTTCCCATCCTGCACAGCAGAACCCCGCCGACCCTCTCACCGCGAGGCCGACATACCTCCGTTCCAAACAGCAGCAGCGGCAGCACTGAACAGGCTGCTTTGCGGCCTTCCCCATCGAGGCATTCCCTTTGCCGCCGCATCACTGCCACCCTTTCATTATGGTAGTTTCAGTGCGCCCAGTTCAGCGCAGCCATTTCATTACTGGCCTTTCTATCAGCCAAATATCATGGTGAAAGAGGGGAGGGCGTATCAAAGAAGGTTTGCTCCCTCATTAGTGCTTAAGTCCCTGTTGGACAGGTGAAAGAAGGCTTCTGGGACAGGCCTCATTGCCCCCTCCCACTGGTGCTTCATGCCTAATTAGACTATTGAAAAAGGGGGCATTGCCCTCCTTGTCTCTCACTGGTGCTTCAGGCCCAATTGCTTCAAGGTTTGAAAGAGAGGGTAATGCCCCCCTTGCCCCTCCCCCCCCCCCCCCCCGGCGCTTCAATAAAGTTATCTGAAGGCTCCCGCTGCGGCCAGAAGTGCTCCCCTTGTCTCCTACTGCTGCTTCAATAAAGTTATGTGAGACAGCATTTGTCAGACTCCTCATCTTGTCGGGTGAGCTGGGGAGGGGTGGAGAGTGACTCAGTGCGATGGGGCCAGCTTGGGACAGCATCTGTCGGACTCCTCGCGAGTCACCTATCCAGGTGAGCTGGGTGGGAGCCGACTCAGTGCAATGAAACTGACCGCTCTTAAAGGGCCATGATGAAACGTCCCACCAATGAAATGGCCATGCTGAAACATCCCATTCCTGAGTGTTCCTGGGTGGGGCATGGGGGTGCTGTGCTTTAGTCTCCTATGGCAAATACACTTCTAAAAGTACGAATAAATAGCCACCAACTCCAATTAAAAGTTTCTTATACGGATGAAGGGCTCTTGTGATTCTATTTTCTGCACTATCTTTAAAATAGTTTTTTTAACATTTTTATGTGGGCATTGATCGTGGCTGAAAGGAGTGATACGGTGAATGTAGCTGTGTGAGCCAGGGTTTGCTGCCACTGTGACAGCTGCTGTGCAAAATCCAAGGATGCCAACAACATCTGTGCAGTTGTTTCTGGCAGTGTGCACAGGGAGCCTATAACAATGAATTAGAGGAATGGAAGCGTGTCATTTCCCTCTTCTCTGCCAGACTGATATCTGATAATCCTGGGACTCTGAAATATTCGGAACAGTTCTGCTTCTTGCCTCATGTGGGTCCAGGGGGGGTGGGGGGAGGGGAGGGGGGAAGGGGGAAGGGGGGAGTGTGAAACTTGACTCCTTTGTCTGAACTGAACCAGGCCCAGATTGAAGGAATGGTGTCCATCAGAATAATTTCACACTAATACATTGTATATGGTTAAAGATGGTATATCGTATTACAGTAAATGAGGAAGCTCTGCCATCTGCAGCCCAAAGAAATATCCCTGACTTCCTTTCTTTGGTTTATTGGATTGGGAAGGAATTAAACTCTCTCCCCCCCCCCCTTTCCCCCAATATAGATCTGCCCAAGGAGGGAAGGTCATTGCAGTATACACTTTGGTTCAGCTACTTGTTGTGGAGCGCTCATCCTAGTGCATTCTGGGACTTCCAGTCCTATCAGCTTTTCTGGAGTGTCTTTCAGTTTTATCATTAGCAAGTCAGTGCAATGTGGGTTTTTTTAGCACGTCACACACCGGAACAGATTTCATGTGCCAGCGGAGTGCTATTCTAGGGTTATTTCAGAGCTTCTTAAATATGGAAATGATTGGGCTCACTCTGACTATATTGACTTGTAATGAACTGCCAAAAATGTATGTTAAAGCCAGTGCCTCCCCCTTTGCCCTCAGGAGAAACATCTGTGAATCTGACATGTATTGCAAGCTGGGAATCTGAAGAAGACCTGAGAATCCTCTTTCCTGATATTGTCTCTTCCCAGAATGACATTGCCTTCCCTTCCCCTCCCCCTCCCCCAGAAGTCTTAATTATGTGGATTGAGAGGTGGACCTGGGGAGGGTTATTTCGGCTCACACCTGTGCAGCTGCCAGCAGCATTACGATAATTACCCGTGTGGCGCTGTTTATTTATAGAGCTCTGCAGTAGTCATTATTTTGCTGGAGCTGAAAATAAACAGAGAGGCTGGGCAACATCTACGCCAGGCTGACCACGTGACACCGGCTCTGCCCTTCTCAGTTGCTCAGCCGCTGCCACAAAATTTGTTTTACTGGAAAATCTCACCGGCGTTTGAAGCAGGAGCTGAAACACCGGGACTGACTCGCATTCCTTTTGGCCTGGGGGTTGGGTGCTCACCTCACCAGCCTAGGTACTGGGGCTCAGGGCAGACCGGAAGAAATGGGTCCAGCCAGTGCCAAGCTCCCAGAAGCCCTGCTTCAATGGCATCACCGATTTGCCAAGAGGAGGCTGCTGGGTAAAAGATCTGCTTTCCATGGTCTTTACAAACCTATTATTCTGCTTTGTGCTGCACCCCTTGACCAGGGATGGCTCTAGGCAAATCAACACCCTATGCCAAAACTAAAATTGGTGCCTCCTCCTCTTTCAGGGGTGGCAGCTTCAGTACAGCTACTGGTACACCACAGCATCCTTTTCTCCCCTAACAAACATCCATTTTCTCCTCCCCATCCTTGGGCCAGCATCGTTACTCCCTCTGCCATCCTTGGGCCAGCATCATTATCCCCTCCTCCCCCTCCCCCCCCACCCCTTCCGCTGCAGCTACATGATATGGAACTGGTGGCTATATGGGGAGAACTGGCATAGCAATGCCTTCTTATGCAGGTCATACTATGCCATTAAAGCCAGCCTTGCCTCTAGAATTTTCAGCCCTCTAGACTAAAACCCACCTGATGTATCTGACTCTGTTCCAGGATCCCTGAGTAGATACAGAAGAAAAGCTAGGGAAGGAGTGTGTTTGTTGTGTTAGCAGTTCTCTTGCTGACCTTTAGAAATTCCTTTCCCGGAGAGGAGAGCATTGAAGGCTCTGACATGTCTGCTTCCTGCAGATCTCCCTTGGCAATGCTCCAGGGACGCCTCTGCCATTCTCCTATGTTTCCTGTCCAACGGAAGCCACGGACACCCTCCTTATGCTCCTTACAACTTCATTTGGCATTGACACCCACCCCCCCCCCCTTAATGTGCCAATTCTAGAGCAGTTCCCTCATAACAGATTCTGTGACAAAAATGCCCTTGCTCTGTCAGGAAAGAAGTATCCCATGATCTGCAAATCAGAATTTTATTAACGGATGGGGTTGTGTTATAGCTAGCAGGAGAAAACCATAAGAACATAAGCAATGCCTCCGCTGGGTCAGACCTGAGGTCCATCATGCCCAGCAGCCCGCTTGTGCGGCGGCCCAACAGGTCCAGGATCTGTGCAGTAATCCTCTATCTATACCCTTCTATCCCCTTTTCCAGCAGGAAATTGTCCAATCCTTTCTTAAACCCCAGTACCGTACTCTGCCCTATTACGTCCTCTGGAAGCACATTCCAGGTGTCCACCACATGTTGAGTAAAGAAGAACTTCCTAGCATTCATTTTGAATCTGTCCCCTTTCAACTTTTCCGAATGCCCTCTTGTTCTTTTATTTTTTGAAAGTTTGAAGAATCTGTCCCTCTCTACTCTCTCTATGCCCTTCATGATCTTGTAAGTCTCTATCATATTTCCTCTAAGTCTCCTCTTCTCCAGGGAAAAGAGACCCAGTTTCTACAATCTCTCAGCGTATGAAAGGTTTTCCATCCCTTTTATCAGACGTGTCACTCTCCTCTGAACCCTCTCAAGTATCTCCATATCCTTCTTAAGGTACGGTGAACAATATTGGACGCAGTACTCCAGATGCGGACGCACCATCGCCCAATACAACAGCAGGATAACTTCTTTCGTTCTGGTAGTAATACCCTTCTTGATTATACCTAGCATTCTATTTGCTCTCTTAGCGGCCGCTGTGCACTGTGCCATCGGCTTCATTGTCATGTCCACCATTACCCCCAAGTCCCTTTCTTGGGTACTCTCATTCAATAACATCCCTCCCATTGTATAGTTGTACCTCAGGTTTCTGCTTCCCACATGCAATACTTTACATGGCCTGATAAATGAATGTCTGACTTTCCTACTAATCTACTGTTTGAAATGTCTGTTTTGCGCATCACTTAATGGGGGTTATTTGTGTGGGTTTTGATCAGGCCATTTCTCCCTGCTTCTTTTGGAATTCCAGATTAATAATAATAATAATAATAATAATTTATTCGCATATACCGCCAGACCACGAATGGTTCTAGGCGGTTCACAGCAGATAAGGCCGAATATCCAGCAAATATACAGTTCAAAAAGATACATCGATTTCTAGAATGTACACAATACATGTTGTATTTAAAAAGCATTAGGAAGCTTGGGTTACAAATTTGTCAAATAGTTGTGTCTTTAATAGTTTTCTAAAGAAATAATAGGATGAGACTCCTGGCATGATTTTGCCAAACCAGGCATTCATTTGGGCTGCCTGTTCTCTCGAGAAATCTCTTCAAACGACACAATTTGACAGTAGGATATGTGAATAACTGGACTCTACGTGTGGGCTTATTGGAGTGATTTAAAGAGAAATGGGAAACGAGGTAACCTGGGGACATACCGAAGACTGATTTGAAGCAAATCCATGCGAATTTGAATAGAACTCTAGCCTCAATCGGTTGCCAGTGTAATTTTTGGTAATAAGGAGTAACATGCTCCCATTTTTTCAGACCGAAAATCAGTCGGACAGCAGTGTTTTGAACCGCTCTTAGTTTTTTGAAGATTTTCTTATAGGCGCCCAGGTAGATTATATTACAGTAATCAAGGATACTCAGTATCGATGACTGAACAAAGTTAGGATCTGAAGCTAGCAGAAGACTTCATTCACAGCTCCCTGAGAATTTTCCCCCTTATAACTCTCTCAACATATTTTACTCCAGTCATTGCAGTGACCATCCCAGGTTTCTTCAGGCACCTGTAGTCATTGGTCACTAGGTATCACAGTTCTGTAACGCCTTTGATATTCTTCCTGCCCCAGGGTTAGTTAATACTACCTTTACCCAGTTTAAAGCATTCTCGGCCCTGGCTGACCCACTGGAACATTACACCTGAGCCATGAATAAAATCCAGGTACTTCCAAAGGGGACTTCTCTTGAGATCTATGCGAAAGGTTTTTTTTTGAAGGATATACCACATCAATGGTACATACCTAACATTTACGAGCCTCTTAGCTGCACATGTTCATTGAGCTGCTCTGTTTGGGATAGGAAGATTGTCTGGAGAGATTAATGTTCTTATGTCAGTTTGTCATGTAATATGGTGTTGTTTTAATTTTTTGTAAAATGATTGTAATGTCATTTGTGTATATCTATGAATGTGTTGACGTACTTCACCTTGTAAAAGGCGGATTATAAATGAACCAAACCAAATATTAACTTTAGTTATGTCTCTTGCAACTAGCAAGCTGAATTTTGTGCAGTCTGTAACCTTCAAGTAGTTCAACAGAAGAGTTCTGCATTGATGAAGGCAAGGCATGAGCTACATTAGTGGAAAAGGTTCTTGTTTCTCTCTGTGGTGGAGCCTGAGAATTGAGTATCTAGATTGAACAGTTCCTATAAAAGCATCAATACTGGAGTTTTTCTTCTCCTAAAGACTTATGGAAGACCCATTCTGTGTTTTACATGTGATTATTGGTTGCTGTTATCTATTCAAACCATGTTGGACTCCTGATGCAGGCAGTATTTTGCCGAAACACAAAAATGTTGGGTCATTTGACCTGTTCAATTTGGTGTTCAGTGGAATTCCAGTCTCTCTTGAACTTTAGGTTCTCGTTCACTCCCGTTCCTCATGTATGACATGAGCAAGTTTGGTTCTTCTTCTTTTCTGTTGTGCAATTTTTGAAGGTCTGAGTGGTTATGTGGACCTGGTGGTCTGAATTTATTCTCTCAGTTTTATTTCATGATGTGGTGTCATTTCCTGTGTCGATCTGCCCGAGTTTTCTTGTCCAAAAACAGTGCAACACAAAAAAACCTGTATCTGGATGAATACAGACAGTTTTATTGAACAGTCCAGTAGTAGCTACGTGACTGTAATCCACTGTAGGCGATGTGAGATGATACGCTAGGACCCAGCGTGGTCCGTGTTTCGGCTGTTCTTGCCTTCGTCAGGAATCTTGGTATCCAAGAATCGCATTGACTACACGCGAGGCAATTGTTCGGCCAAACATCTCAGAAAATACTCAGGTGTCGTTTTCTGAGGTGTTTCGCAGAATTGTCTTGTGTAGTTGATGTGATTTTTGGATATCCAGATTTAGTCCACCTTTGGTCCAGCCCCCCTCCCCCCCCCCCCCCCCGAAAAAAAAAAATCACTTCTGGCTATTTATCTGGGATAAACTCAATAAAAAGGTAACACAGTCCCATTACTATACTATCCAGGGCTGGGGTTCAGTATGCTGGGGCCCAGAGCAGAAATGTAGGTGTCAATATTTAGTGATTTTAAATGGCCAGAAATTGCTCCTGGCCAGTTAAATCGCTTCATTGAGGGTAACGGCTCATTATAGCGCTGCTGAAAACATCCGGTTAGCGCCCAACTCAAAACCTGCTATTTTTTAAAGGCGTTCCGGGAGCGGATTCAGCACTTTGCCGATATTCAGCATTTAACTGGCCATGGTAACCACATAAATAGTACTGACTTACGTGGTCCTACTAGCTTCACGTGGCTCACTAAAGCCGGTTAAGGGCTCCTTTTACGAAGGCGCGTTAGGGCCTTAACCCGCGGAATAGGGCTCGCTAAAATGCTGCGTGCGCTAGCCGCTACCGCCTCCTCTTGAGCAGGCGGTAGTTTTTCGGCTAGCCCGTGCTAATCCGGTGCGTGCGCTAAAAACGCTAGCGCGCCTTCGTAGAAGGAGCCCTAAGTGCTAAATATTGCACTTAACTAGCTAGATTTTCGTTGGCTCTGCAAACCTGAAAATTCAGTGCCAGAGCCCGGACCTGGCCTGGCGTTGAATTTCCTGGAGATAATACCGGGGACAGTCAGCAAAATGCTGATCATTTGCCTAGTGAATATCGGGCTCCTTTTAGAGAATCACAAAGCTCACCATAGCAGGCTGTGTCTTGTTCATCTTGAAGTAGGTTTGGGGCCGCCTCTGTCACGGTTTGCATTCCTCTAACGCCAACCCTTGTACCATCGCTGCCTTGAGAAGCAGGAAAGGTAGAAGCTGTGATTAGCAGCCCTGTAACATTTCTCAAGCAGCTGGTGGCTTAAAGGAGACTGAAGGGCTGTTCTAAGAACAGGATAAGATGTACTTTGGAGAGGATTATTCCTGGAATACAAAACACCACCATCCATTGACTGGAATGCACTGAGACTCGGGAAAATTTGTTTAGTGTGTGCAGGGTATGGGCATGTGCCAATGCTTATTAAAAACATGGCAAAGAAACGATGAGGAGTGAATCTATTGTTTACTTCCAGAGACCGGGCTGTTGAATGCAGAGCAAACAGGATACTGAATAGCTGATGTCAGAAGAGGCTTTAGAGAAATCCTGCTAGGCACACGCTCACTACCTCTGCCCTTCCTCCCTGTTCCTCTCGGAGCATCTGGCTCTTGAGATGAACATGAAATTAAAATTATACAGATCCCTAGCTAAGCAGGCTGGGATTTCTAGTCCTGCTCTCCCTTATGAGGAAACTTCTACGGTTACCCTATGGCTCCAGAAAAAGGAGGACGGATTGAGACATCCATTGCTTTTAATGGCAATAAAACCTAAATGCCTCAATCCGTTCTTCTTTTTCTGGAGCTGTATGGTAACCCTACTTCAGAACATATTTATTTATATATCACAGTATGTTAGGAGTTCTATGTGGTTAACAAAAGAAAATTGAAACCGTGCCAATAAAAACAAATGACTTATTTTTGGAGGGGGAAGCTTAGCTTGTTTCGATGCCCTGGGGGTCATCAGAGTCCAGACCCTGGGGGGGAACTTGGTTTGCGCCTTTCTGTTTTCTGCCTGGCATTCCGCTCCATGGGGGGGAAGGGGGGGAGATGGTGGGGAGGGCTTGTGGGTGGAGGGAATTTGGGGTGGTTGGGAGTTTTTTGGGTTGGTATACTTGACATTTTTGTGTTATGTTGTCCTTGCTTATGTAGACATTGCCTCTGTTTCTTCTGTGCTGGCCTTTGTTGTTGTATTCACTTCTGCGTGTTTTTTTTTCATGTCAATAAAAATTGTTTACAATCTAAAAACAAATGACTTAGAAATTACAAAAATTTCTTAAATAAGTAGGTTTTCAATAATTTCCTGAATTGTTGGTAAGAGATAGAGCTAACTAACATATACATAGTAGCATAGTAAATGACGGCAGATAAAGACCTGAATGGTCCATCCAGTCTGCCCATTAGTTATATCCATTAAAAATACATGATTAAATTAACTTGTCTCTTCTTTGATATTTCTGGGCCATAGACTATACCCTCTGGTATTGTCCTAGGTTCCAAATGCTGAAGTTGCCATTTAATCAAGCCATTGTGACATCACTGCTGAGGTTGGCTCTTAGGCATTGGTGGAATGAGGCATTATGACATCACAATCTCAGCTCTGGAATGTTGCTACTCTTTGGGTTTCTGCCAAGTAACATTGTAACATAGTAAATGACGGCAGATAAAGACCTGAACGGTCCATCCAGTCTGCCCATTAGTTATACCCATTAAAAAAATACATGATTAGATTAACTGGTCTCTTCTTTGATATTTCTGGGCCATAGACTGTAAAGTCTGGTATTGTCCTAGGTTCCAAATGCTGAAGTTGCCATCTAATCAAGCCATTGTGACATCACTGCTGATGATTGTGACAATCTCAGCTCTGGAATGTTGCTACTCTTTGGGTTTCTGCCAAGTAAATTAGTAACATAGTAAATGATGGCAGATAAAGACCTGAACAGTCCATCCAGTCTGCCCATTAGTCATATCCACTAAACATACATGATTAAATTAACTTGTATGTTCTTTGATATTTCTGGGTCATAGACTGTAACAGATTTCCAAACTCGTTATCACAAGACTTCTTTATGTTGAGAACTAATAGAAGCAGGTCAGTAGCAGGAGGGTGTCCCTTGTCATCTGAAGCTCTAGTCGTATGTTTTATATTGAATTTGACACTGAAATTATATGGGACAACTGAAATCGATAGTTTGTTTGTTTACACCAGGGGTCCCCAAAGTCCCTCCTTGAGGGCCGAATCCAGTTGGGTTTTCAGGATTTCCCCAATGAATATGCATGAGATCTATGTGCATGCACTGCTTTCAATGCATATTCATTGGGGAAATCCTGAAAACCCGACTGGATTCGGCCCTCAAGGAGGGACTTTGGGGACCCCTGGTTTACACTATAGAATAGGAGACCTTTACTTGGACTCTTCAGTCGCATTCTGGGTTTTCTGTATCGTTTTAAGAGGAAGGTGAGAATCTGCAGCAGTTTAAGGGAAAGGGTCTGTAGATCTCACCCTGGACATGCTGTCTTTTACTCTACTCCAGGGGCGTCAAAGTCCCTCCTCGAGGGCTGCAATCCAGTCGGGTTTTCAGGATATCCCCAATGAATATTTATGAGATCTATTAGCATACAATGAAAGCAGTGCATGCAAATAGATCTCATGCATATTCATTAGGGAAATCCTGAAAACCCGACTGGATTGCAGCCCTCGAGGAGGGACTTTGACACCCCTGCTCTACCCTCTGGCATCTGGAACAATAATATTATTGGTGTGTTCCTCTCTACTGACTGAAAGAAGGATGCACAATAGCCCAACAACACGGTAGTAAATGCTGTGTTGGGAGTGATTTTAATTTACAGGGTGATGCTCAGTTCAATAGAAATCAAGTTATATGCATGCTATTTGTGCAGAACAGCCCCGGGAAAAGAGGGAAGAACTGTGCCTGCCTTTTCAGAAGAGCACAGATAGGCACTGCTCTCCCCCTTTCTCTGTCCTTGCCCACTATATTAAAACAAGAGAACACCGCATGAGACCGATAGATTGAAAACACATCATAACAGGCCCAATATTCAAAACCATTTTAGGAGAGGCTCTGAGCCAGCTAAGCCATTTAACGGTGACAGGACAAAAGCGTGCCGGACAAAGCCGCGCCGACATTTCAGCCCAGACAATTGTGTGCAAGATTCCAGCACGCCGCTGTAAACGTTACTTTTAAAGAGCTCGGATGGGGGTGTGTGGGGGTGGGAACACCCCCACTTTACTTAATACTGTTTGCGCTGCCGTTGGCTGCTGTTGGGGGGGTGTGGGGGGATGCAGCCCCCCATTATACAGAAAACTTAACTTTTTCCTAAAAAATTAGGAAAAAGTTAAGTTTCCTCTATAATGGGGGGTTCCAAACCCCCCCTAATGGTGGCATAAACACTATTAAGTAAACTTGGGGGGTTCCCCCCTCACACCCCCCATCGGAGCTCTTTAAAATTAACTTTTCTGGCGGCGCACTGGAGTCTTGCGCCCAATAGTCTGGGCTCAAATGTCGGCGTGGCTTTGTCCCGCGCGTGAATGACTGTGAACCCATTTACCTGGGTATCTGGGAATATTCAGGGGCATTTAGCGGAATAGTGCCACTGTATATCCTCTCTAACCAGTCAAAGAAAAACGAGATATCTTGTAGGTCAGGGGTAGGGAACTCCGGTCCTCGAGAGCCGTATTCCAGTCGGGTTTTCAGGATTTCCCCAATGAATATGCATGAGATCTATTTGCATGCACTTCTTGCAATGCATATTCATTGGGGGAAATCCTGAAAACCCGACTGGAATACGGCTCTCGAGGACCGGAGTTCCCTACCCCTGTTGTAGGTGATCTGGGGACTGAGTCGGCGCTTAACCTGATTAAGGGGGGTCTTTTACTAAGGTGCGCTAACTGATTTAGTGTGCGCTAAATGCTAACGTGCCCATTATATTCTATGGACGTGTTAGCATTTAGGGCTCCTTTTACTAAGTCGCGTTAGGGCTTTAACGCACGGAATAGCGCACGCTACATTGCCGCGCGCACTAGACCTTAATGCCAGCATTGAGCTGGCGTTAGTTCTAGAAGCATAGCGCGCGGTGTAGCACGCAGTAATTTCCTGCGTACGCTAAAAACGCTAGCGTACCTTAGTAAAGGGAGCCCTTAGTGCGTGCTAAATCGGCTAGCGCGCCTTAGTAAAAGACCCCCCCTAAGTGCGAAATAGGCCATGTTCCCGCCAGGTCCTGCAGCCTGCTCTACACAGAGAGCCTGTCACGGTCTCAGAATGTCCTCTTCCTACCCTGGTTCACCCTCTATTTCAAACTGAAAATCAGGGAATGCAGAGAGAATGTTCTCTTGTGTACTTTTCCTTGGCAGTGTCCCTCAGAGAAGTTCTAGCAAAGTATCCATTAATCCTTATTTCTTCTCACAGGGCAGCCATCGACGAGGTGGAAACGGATGTGGTGGAAATCGAAGCAAAGCTTGATAAGGTAGGAGCAACGTGGCTTGTGGGGCTGAGATGAGCATTTTTTTGGTGGGGTGGAGAGTGAACCAGTTGAAGCAGTGAACCCTCGTCCCCTCTGGTGAAAGCTGTGTTCAGCAGCTTCCTGCTTCCCTATTATTATGAAACTTTTTTTATTGGCAAATGGAATAACAACTCACAAGCATAGAATACAGAGAAGGATTATAAACATGTCCAAGAACGAACAGAAGAGGGACCCCCCCCCCCCAAAGAGGACTGGACTCTGATGTCCTCTCAGGGAGCAAAGAGGCCCAAACACCCCCCAACCAGCCCACACCCCCCTATTCCCCCCCAACTCCCTCCTCCCCCCTCCCCAACAGAAAATGTCCCAGGTCAGACAGGTGGCGCAGAGTACATTTGCAATCTATTCACAATTTGACTACGACTGTGTGGTGGCAGACTGTCCAAGTAAGGAGACCAAGTGCGAATAAAATCACTGCTCTTACGACAAGAGGAACAAGCCAGCCGGGCCTCCCAACACACCAACTCATGTAATTTATTTCTCCAATACCAAAAGGAGGGAGGAACATCGGCCAGCCAATGGTTCAAGATACACTTTTTCCCCACTATATAACATTTGCTCAAAAATAATTTTTCAGCAGAAGAAAACCCAGAAAAGGCAGGGAAGTGAGCAAACAACATGTGATAGACAGAAAGAGGGACAGGGACCTGAAGAAGGCCCTGCAGAAAGGAGGCCAAAGCCCCCCAAAAACCCTGTATACTCTCACAACTCCAAAAGCCCTATTGTTCACTGCCACACAGAAAGGTGGATGAAGCTGACTTATATATAGCCCTTTCACCTATGTCACCTCGTGTATGGAATTTGCTTCTGAAAATGTAAACTTGCACTTCAGTCTGCTGTGGTTTGGAAATACTGTACTCTGCTTTTTTTTCCACGGCTTTTAAGCTATCAGTTCTTACATGTGAAGTCTCCATTTTGCATAAGACCATGGTGTAGGTATTGGGACATGAAGACACTGAAGAGAAAGCCCCAAAAGGCCTCAATGACAACAGGGCACGGCACAATGGAGGAGTCGTGAGGATAAAATGTCAATAATTCAGCCAGGGGTGTACAGTTCAAAGAACACTTTATTGCAGTGGTCTCAAACTCAAAACCTTTGCAGGGCCACATTTTGGATTTGTAGGTACTTGGAGGGCCGCAGAAAAAATAGTTAATGTCTTATTAAAGAAATGACAATTTTCCATGAGGTAAAACTCTTATAGTTTATAAATCTTCCTCCCCTGAAGGCCTGCATGTTCCCCCCCTTCTTTGCAGCATCCTCCAGCTTCCCCCTCCCCGGCTCCCGATCTTAGTTTCAGCTAATTACCGCAGCCTGCAGAGAGGATTGCCAGTGCTGTAGCATTCTTTGCAGGCTGCCATCGGCCTCTTCAGCACGTTCCTGCTGCCGCGGTCCCGTCCCTCCTCTGACATCAGAGGCAGGATCACGGCAGATGGAACATGCTGCTGGAGACGAAGGCAGCCTGCATGAATCGCTACAGCATCAGCAATCCTTTCTGCAAGCAGTGGTAATTATCTGAAGGTAAGAGCGAGAGGCCGGGGGAAGCCGGAGGATGCTGCAAAGAGTGGGCAGCACTAGTACAGACAACGGGCCGCAATATAGTACCTAGCGGGCCGCATGTGGCCCCCGGGCCGCAAGTTTGAGACCACTGCTTTATTGGTAGTAGCACTGCGAAGATTCAAAGACTCGACACTGACAGTGTTTCGGAATCAGTACCTTTGTCAAGAGTCTCGAAGGACGATTTCTCTATCGCATGAATAGTGCATTAAGCGCAGCGGATGAATTATTAACATCTTATCGTCACAACTCTTCCGTTGTGCCTTAGGAATTTGGACATCCACGTTGGGGTGTTCAGGGTTCCACCAGGATTTTACTCACGTCTCTGCTGTACATGGAGCTTTCTATAAAATACGTATGAAGACATTGCAAAAATGTGTATAGTATTTGCAGGCATGTATATACAGTGGGAGCTCAATTTCAAGAATCCACATATTAAGATAAGCATCAGTGTCCTTTAGCAGTTTTCATGTATAATTGCTAGAAATTATATGTAGAAGTACCAATTTCTATGTATAAGACATGTCAATTTCACACATTGTATATGAGCCATTTTCCAATTAAGCAGCAAAGCTCCGTAACATAAATCATTACAATTTAAAGGGTAAAATAAAACTGGAGAGCAAATACAATTATCCTCTCTGTCACTTGTGTCATGCCCTAGCTCAGGGGTAGGCAATTCCGGTCCTCGAGAGCCGGAGCCAGGTCAGGTTTTCAGGATATCCACAATGAATATGTTTGAGATGGATTTGCATGCACTGCCTCCTTGAGATACAAATCTATCTCATGCATATTTATTGTGGATATCCTGAAAACCTGACCCGGCTCTGGCTCTCGAGGACTGGAATTGCCTACCCTTGCCCTAGCTGATGCAAATGCTTTGCAGAGTTGTATGTGAGCCTCACAGGAGATTCAAATTCCAATGGAGAAATTCACGGAACTGATGGTTCGTTCCCATTGTAAAAGTGAGGCGCACACATAATTTTTTACCCGCCCACACCATACCCGAAACACACCTTCTCTAATCTACATTCTGTGCCGTCTCCCTGAGTAAATGTCATGAGAAACAAGGTAGTATCAAACTTTAAGCCTTCAACTAAGGCCCTAGGCCAGTGGTTCCCAACCATATCCTGGAGGACCAGCAGGCCAGTCAGATTTTCAGGATAGCCTTAATGAATATTCATGAGAGAGATATGCATATATTAGAGGTGCCAGGCATGCAGATCTGCTCCATGCATATTCATTAGGGCTAACCTGAAAACCCGACTGGCCTGGTGGTCTTCCAGGACAGGGTTGGAAACCACTGCCCAAGGCCACTCCAATGCCCGTTCAGTAATATATGAATATACTTTGCAATAAACTCCTCCCAACATATTTGCGGTGGTTAGGGTGTGGGACCTAAATGCGAATACGGAAAAACCGCGAATAACTTTTTATATGTTATTTGCGGTTTTTTGTAACAGCCACCGTTATTACTATTGAAATCGCGAATAACAAACAATAGTGGGAGACCTGACCTGTTCCTGAAGGAGAGGTAATATCGGTGAAGAAAGCAGCGATTTTCCTGTGCATGCTGGGAAGCAACGTTTTTCTCTGTGCACGCTGGGAAGATGGGAAGTAGCGATTTTGTGGGTCAAAGCTATTAAGCGCCAAACTTTTTTTTATCGGTACAGGTACTTTACTCATGATGTAATTTTTTTGGGGGGAGGAGTCAGTATGCGAAAAATCGCAAATAAACTAAACCGTGAGTGCTGAAACCGCGAATACGGAGGGAGAAGTGTACTCTTTTTTTATTCCATTTTTTTGGAAAAACATTTTTAATACTTTTTCTTTAATCCCATAATTATATCAAAAATTCCCATCCTGCACATTTTAAACAAGGGAGAGAAACATCAATCATGACTGGAAAGGGATCATGGGTAGGGCTGCCCCCTAGACCCGCCCCCCCCGGGCCCGCCCAGTTCCACCCATCCCCGCCCTGTAATGCCCTAATACTGCCCCCAGTCCCGCCCTAGCCCCAACCCCTACTACCTGCTCAGGCAGGGAGGAAGTCCGCGCATGCGCGGATGCTTTGCGATGACTTCACGTGCGGCATCTGCGCCTGTGCGGAATTCCTCCCTTCCCGACTTGATTTGAGGAGGCTTTCCAAAACCCGGACAAAGTGCATGTCCGAGGAAATCCGGATGTCTGGTAACCCTAATCATGGAGCCTCTTGTGGCATACCCACTTCACCAATCTTGATCTTCTTTAATCATTTGTTTCTCTCCCCTCCCTCCCTAGTCTTTAATACATCTTTTTCTATTATCTTCTTCTGAAAAGATTTTTTGGACAAATTTTTTTTTCTAAAATGTCATATCGGCGAATTATCAATAACCGTAGAACCACTTAATAAACGTTCACAACGGTGTCAGGTCAAAAGCGCGCCGGGACAAAGGCGCGTGCAGACAACTGAGCGCAATGTGGAGGCGCGCGCCGAAGAAAATGACTGTTTTAAAGGGCTCCGACGGGGTGTGGGGGGGGAACCCCCCACTTTACTTTATACAGATCACGCCGCGTTGTGGGGGATTTGGGGGGTTGTAATCCCCCACATTTTACTGAAAACTTCACTTTTTCCCTAAAAAACAGGGAAACAGTTAAGTTTGCAGTATAATGAGGGCGGTTACAACCCCCCAACGCCCCCTCCCACAACGCCGCCGCGATCTGTATTAAGTAAAGTGTGGGGGGGGGGGGTTCCCCAACAAAACCCCCTGTCGGAGCCCCTAAAAACACTCTTTTTCTTTGGCGCGCGCTTCCGTCTTGCGCTCAGTTGTCGGCGCGCGCCTTTGCTTCGGCGGTTTTGTCTATGAACCGTTCACAACGTATGAGGCACCACTTATCTGCCCATTAGAACTCCAGTACCATTTAGTTTTCACTCCCGATGCTTAGGGTACAGCTTTCACACTGACCCTCTTAGCGTTTCGGTCAACGGACCTGCCTCAGGGGGATTCACCACCAGACACGTCTAAAATACACAAACCAAATACAGTACCTCAAAAAAATCTTTTAAATATCCAATATGCTAAAACAAATATATCCAAACATAAAAACCCCCAGGCTCACTTACCTATCACAAATTCTTCAGCTTCCAAAATTAACTGCCACTAAGGCCTGTTGTTACAACCACCCCACGCTTATGCCTCTGAATAACAATTCCACGAACTACGTCATTTCCCATTGTTAGAAACCCACTTTCCCTAACAAACACTTCCAAAGGCATCCCTTACCCTGCCCCATACTGTCCGCCAGGCACCACCCTTCTGTTCTCCTGTTGGTTCCACGATAACCCCGCAAAATCCAAAGAGATTACTAAAATTAACTCCCTGCAAAACGCACGTTACTCCCCCCCCAGCACCAAAAAACCCACAAGTAAAACCCACCCACTCCACAACTGCATAACACATCACGTTTTCCACTCACTCTCACCACATCACCACCACCACCCACACAAACCCACAATCACTCCTTCCCTTGCCCCAGCATGATAACAAACATTGCAACTCCTTTACTACTGATGGAGCTACATTGACAAACGGTTTCTCTTCAACAACTGATTGACTCCCAGACGAAGCTCCATTTCCTCAAGCCTCTCACCACAGAACTCCCCCTCCCGGTCATAACCCACTCAGACACCCCCATTACCCCAACAGCCACTACCACTGACTAAACATTACTGTCCTCTAGGTCCTTAGCCATCTCCTTCATGATTCAGCCCATAGGGTGAAATAATGCGCAACCAAAAAATCCATCATCTTTTTTTTTTTTTTTTTTAATCTTTATTGATTTTCAAAACTTCAATAGTGCAATACAACAAATAATAATACAATAAAAGCACATTCAACTTATACATGTTCTTAATCAATCATTTCCCCCCAGCCACCCAATGATTATTCAATAAAACACAAAATCATAATTACCGCAAAACATCTTTCTTGATTTATTAACACTTTCTCAATGTCACCTCCCCCACTACTTACATGGAATTCAGGAAGCGCCTAAAGACATACCTGTTCCTGCTGTATCTAGACAACTGACCCGTACTTCTCCCTCTCCTCAATATGGATTTTCTAGACCTTTTACCCTCTCTCGCTCACCTCTCCCATGTTCAATCATTTTGTACCTTCTCTTAATCTTTTGTAAACTGCATAGAACTTCACGGTATTGCGGTATATAAACTGTTATTATTATTATTATAGTGTGATCTTTTCTACCACTGCAAATCGTAAATCATTAAATGAATGTCCAAAATCAAGGCAATGCACTACCAAAGGGGCATTCCTATCGTGTGGTTGTATATGGCTACAATGTTCTATCATTCTCAATTTAAGCAGACGTACAGATTTTCCTACATACACCATGGCACACCCGGGCACCAAATGGCATAACTCACCTGAGGGGTCTCCCTGAGTAAATAGCAGCATTCTGAAATCTCCATTTACACCTGTGTGCAATCTACATAGTACCACAGCTATCTGTGTGTGGATATGCTGTGGCAGGCTTCTGAAACGACCTCCGGAGACATTGTAGACTGGTTTATTGTGCATTATTAAGAAGTTATATTTAAGTTTCATTAACAAAAGGAGACGAGGTATAATCTCCAAAAGTGACCAAGGTGAATTTGGCAGAGGGAAGTAGAGGCCAAGTGAATTTCAGTTTCGGCACCAAAACTGCCCCAAAATTCAGATTTGGCCACGTTTCGCCTGAAATTAATCTATGGCCAAGCAGGGATATTCAGCAGAGTCTAATGTATAGCTATGCGTAGCGGCAGCTTCTGCGCAAAACCCTTTCCTGCGTTTTGCTCCCAAAGATTGTGTGCTGAAGCCGTGCAAAGCCTGTGCACGTTTTAAAAAACATTTAATTTTAATATTTTATATACCACTTGCAAGCTAGAATGCTATTGAAGTGGTGTGAATTCAGGTGCAGTAGATATTTTTCTGGGCCTGGTAGGTTCTGAGCATTGGCCCTCTAGACTAGGGGTGTCCAACCTTTTGGCTTCCCTGGGCCGCATTGGTCGAAAAAAATGTTTCTGGGGCTGCACAAACGTGCAAACGCTGCAGCAAGACAGAGGAGGGAGCCGGCAAGACGGTAAACACCCGGGGGCAGCAGAGGAATACACTGTATTGCCCTTGACCGGGGCTGCACAAAATACTTCACTGGGCCGCAGGTTGGACACCCCTGCTTTAAACTGTGAGTTCAATGCCAGTTATAGAGCAGACTAGTGTCAGCATTAACTGCACAGAAGGTTCGGAGGGCTCCAGCACAGGAAACAATGTGTGCCCAAAAGTAGCGCGAATAGTATTTAAATGTAGTCACAGATGTTAATTAGGTGAGTTCCTATTCCCTTCCCAATGCTCAGAGAACAGTGCATAAAACAAAGCCACCCTTATACGCTTCCCCAAGAACGCCGTTCCTCAGCTAAGTTGCTGTTATCTGTACCCTTTTCCTCCACTGCCAATTCCTTCACCCTGCAGGTCTAGCATCCATATTCCTTATTCCCCCTCAACACACACTTTTGGTCCCCCCCCCCCGATCTGACCTCCAACGGACCCCTCTCACTCTGTAGAGCCAGTATTTCTTACCTGCAGTTCTCTCGAAGCAGCAGTGACAGCTGGTCAGCAAAGTCAGCAGTGAAACGGCAGAGGAAAGGCCCTGTCGGGGCTGGCTGCAAGCAGCCTGTTTACAGCAATGCCTCTGCTGTCTGGCTGCCGCTGCTGCTTTGGATGCGGGAGGAAGGGGGTGTTTGGTCAGGACCGACTGCCGCTGCTGCTTCGGGGGCTGGAGGGAGGATGATTTTTTTTGTTCCTGGTTGGCTGAGTACTGGTTAACTGGGCTTCCAGTACATACAGTTAAAACAAACAACACAAATCATTGAAACAAACTTTATGCCTTTTTTTATAAATAGGAACTCCCAGGAATGACTTATGTCCCTATATATATATATATATACATATATATATATATATATATATATATATATATATATGTATATGTATATATATATATATATATATATATATATATATATATATATATATATATATATATATATATATATTGGCATTGTTCATTGGTTTAAAATTGATGTGCTGTTCACCTTTCCTGCCATATATGTAATTCTTGCTCTACATTTTTGCGTTTTGTACCCTGTTCATTGTTATATGGTAAATTGCTTTGATATCTTTAATTGAAAGCAGTATAACAAATCTTGGGGGATGGGGAAACTACTGAAAAAGGTGTAA
Organism: Geotrypetes seraphini; assembly: GCF_902459505.1. NCBI lineage: Eukaryota > Metazoa > Chordata > Amphibia > Gymnophiona > Dermophiidae > Geotrypetes > Geotrypetes seraphini. Next base: position 21,718,783 of record NC_047098.1, read on the forward strand.
TGTAAATCTAAATAAATAAAATGCAAAGAATAGAAACATGTGTTTAGCTGTCTTATTCTGGATATTGGCCACTTTTTCTCTCTTATGAGCTCGCTTCCTTCTTTCCTACTTCCATCCTTTCTCCTTTGCTTTGTTTTCCTCCTGACTTTCTCTTCCTTCTTTCCTACTTCCATCCTTTCTTCCTTTGCTTTATTTCTGTCTTTCTCTTCCTTCTTTCCTTGCTTTGTTTCCCTCCTGTCTTTCTCTTCCTTCTTTCCTACTTCCATCCTTTCTCTTTTGCTTTGTTTTCCTCCTGTCTTTCCCTTCCTTCTTTCCTACTTCCATCCTTTCTCCTTTGCTTTGTTTCCCTCCTGACTTTCTCTTCCTTCTTTCCTACTTCCATCGTTTCTCCTTTGCTTTGTTTCCCTCCTGTCTTTCTCTTCCTTCTTTCCTACTTCCATCCTTTCTCCTTTGCTTTGTTTTCCTCCTGTCTTTCTCTTCCTTCTTTCCTTGCTTTGTTTTCCTCCTGACTTTCTCTTCCTTCTTTCCTACTTCCATCCTTTCTCCTTTGTTTTGTTTCCCTCCTGTCTTTTTTTTCCTTCTTTCCTACTTCCATCCTTTCTCCTTTGCTTTATTTCCCTCCTGTCTTTCTCTTAGTCTGTGTCTGGTTTTCCCTCTGCCTGCCTTACTCTGAGTTCTGAGCTGCTAAAAATAAATACATATGTATAAAGTGTAGGAACTGACATTGGTGCAGCCCTGGGCCTCACACCTGCCCATACCCCTGAGGCATGTACATCAAGGAGGGAAATATACAACTTATCATACCTGACTTCTGTGGTAAACAAGTGCAGCTGCTGTGAAGTGTTCCTGAGGGTCAGGGCACAGTTTTTAGGGAAATCACCTGTACCAGGGGTGGTGAGGGAAGCAGCCCCTGCTGGCTGGCTTAGATACTTCTATCTTCCCAAAAATGATATCCTTCTCCAGTGATCTCTCTCATCTGATGGTGAGACAAAATAAGACAGTCATAACTTCATTATTTGGGCTTTGAGTCACATAGCCGGTTTGATCTCTTCCGGAATCAATTTGTTAGTTCTTGTGACATTCCAGAAGAACTAACAAATCTAAAATCCTTCTTCACCACCAAAGCTCAAATGAGTCAATCTTCTTTATGTCTTCTATCCGTATTTTAAAAGAAGAGGTCATAGCAGCAATTAAAGCTTTATCAAAAAACAAGTTACCTGGTATCGATGGTTTTCCAACTGAATTAATAAAAGGCTCAGAGGGTGCTATCATGGTCCTCACTTGACTATGTCGACAGATTTGGAAGGAGAAAACATGGCCAACCGATTGTAGATCACTGGCCTGACGCTCCTCTGCAGCAAGGTATTTATGGTCGTGGCCTCTGGTGATTGGTTGGGAGGGAAGGATGGAGAGTCAGCGGGGGTTTGGGGTTTGGCTGTGCGGTGGCGGGTGCTCAAGGGTTCTGCTGCACGAGGATTGGAAGGGAGGGAAAGATGGAAGTTGGGCAAAGATTCTGCTTCACAGGGGGATGGAGGGATAGAAAGATGCTGCAGAGGGAAGGCACAAGGGGATGGGTGAGAGGGGAGGAAAGATGTTGCACATGTGTGGGAAAGCAAAGAGGAAGAATTGGGGTGAAGGAGAGGAAAGGAGAGATGATCATGTACATGAAAAAAATAAGCCCTACCTGAAAATAAGACCTTTTTGGGGCCCCAAATGAATATAAGACACTGTCTTATTTTTGGGGAAACATGGTAGTAGTAACATTCCATGCTACAATCCATGGCAAGTAGTGGCTTCCCCCATGTCCGTCTCAATAGCAGACTATAGACTTTTCCTCCAGGAACTTGTCCAAACCTTTTTAAAAACCAGCTACATTAACCGCTCTTACCACATCCTCTGGCAAAGAGTTCCAGAGCTTAACTGTTTGATTCAAGCAGATAGTTTTGTACCTCTGCTGAGCTAATACATAAAAGTTTTTTTTTTAAAAAGAAAGTAGTTTTCAATCCTTTTATCAAGACTGCTTTTTTTTTTTTTTTTGACAGGCTTGTTTCGAGCAGATTAAAATCAGTGTTATTCCCTCATGATTTTTGTTTGCAGTTCAAAGTGTAGCTTTGCAGAGACTGGACTAGTGCCATGCCCTGTATTTAGAAACCGATAGATAATAAGTTCTAGAGTGTATCCATTAAGCGAGCTGTGATGCGCATACACTGACAAATGATACTAATAAATTTAGTGAGAAGAAGGTTTCTTGTTATTCCGTTTGTGTTACATCATGGATCTTATTGTGGACTTGAGTGGTTAAGTAATATTTTGTTCTTCAAAAATGGATTAAGTGTTAATTTTTTCTTTTGCTGTAATCACTTTCTGTACAAGTGTATCTTGATTTGTTATTTGAAATTATAAATAAATAAATTAAAAAAAAAAAATTTAGTGAGAAGACCTCGGTGCGGATTGATTAGTCAGACCAACGTAGGAACGTTTAATGCTTCAACCCGTTAATTAGACTCAGCTCAGTACACCGCACCATCATAGAGCCTTCTGATGTGCAATTAAAGTGAACAGTGCAAACACACTTAGGGCTCCTTTTACTAAGCTGCGGTAGCGGTTTTAGCAGGCGCTAGACGCTAACGCCTCCATTGAGCTGGCGTTAGTTTTTCCGTGTAGCACGGGGGTGAGCGCGCGCTAATCTGCAGCATGCGCTAAAAACGCTATCGCAGCATAGTAAAAGGAGCCCTTAATAATTATTAGAAAGTATATATATCTCAGTGATGCGCAAACACAGTTTGAAAAACACCAGACTACACAGCCCTAACCCCAAAATATAATAATAATTTGAAAAGGGGCTTATCTTAATATGGAGACCCGAATACTGGACGAGGTACTCCCCAAACCATTTTCAAGCAGGTTAATTCGATTCAAATGACTGCTCATTGGCAAAACAATCCGAGTGGTTCCACTGAGCTTCAGTTTCGGAAACCAAATCCTTCTTCAGGAACCATCTCTTGATAGAACATCATATTTCGATAGCCAGAACAAAACTGCTGAAAGGTGCATGAAACGCCGTCGCTGGGCTGGGCATTTCATGCGCCTTTTAGCAGTTTTGTTCTATCAAGAGGAGGTTCCTGAAGAAGGATTTGGTTTCCCAAACTGAAGCTCAGTACAACCACTCGGATTGTTTTGCAGATGAACAGTCATTTGAATCGAATTAACCTGCTTGAAAATGGTTTGGGGAGTACCTCGTCCAGTATTCGGGTGTCCATATTGAGCCAAGTCCCTTTTCAAATTATTATTATACTAGTCTTTAAGCCCGTTACATTAACGGGTGCTAGAATAGATGTGTCTGTCTGTCTTTCTTTCTTTCTCTCTCTCTCTTTGGCCGCTTTCTGTCTGTCTGTCTTTCTTTCTGTCTCTCTCTCTCTCCTGGGCTGCTGTCTGTCTGTCTTTCTTTTTTTCTGTCTGTCTCTCTCCTCAGCCATCCACCACCACCCCTTGCCTGCTCCTCCTGTCCAGCAGTAGCCCTTCTCCCTTCCTTTTACCTCCTCCATGTCCAGCAGCACCCCTCCCCTGCTCCCCCTGTACTGCAGCAGCCCCTCTCCCTTCCTTTTACCTTCCCCCTGTCCAGCAGCACCCCTTTCCTGCTCCCCCTGTCCAGCAGCAGCCTATCTTCCTTCCTTTTACCTCCCCCCTGTCCAGCAGCAACCTTCCTGCTCTCCCTGTGCAGCAGTAGCCTTGTAGTAAATTTTTTTTCCTTACCTGCTCCCCCTGTCCAGCGTCTGCTAGACTGTGCAGCCTCGGGCCTTTTGCTAGGCCGGCCTGACTCACAATATCGAAGTAGGCCAGCCTAGTAAATGTTAGGCTGCTGCTTGAGGAGACCATGGCTTCTGCCGCTACTTCATCGGGAGTGAGAAGAAGAGGTGTCCCGGCAGCAGCAGGGAGTCAGCCGGCGTCGGAGATGGCAGCCTGGAGGAAGTTGAGGAAAGCACTGCATGTGCTGCAAACCGCTGCAGGCCGCACGCATGCACGCAGTGCACACGCTGCACGCTGTAGTACCATGTCTCTGCCACGAAGCTAAGGATCACGGAGGCAGGGATCACGGCGTGTCAACTGCTCATGTGCAGTAAGGATTTTATTATTATTGGGTTTTTGAGTTAGGGCTGTGCAGTCTGGTGTTTTTCAAACTGTGTTTGCGCATCACTGTTTTATATATATATATATATATATATATACTGTATATATTTTCTAATAATTATTAAGTGTGTTTGCACTGTTCACTTTAATTGCACATCAGAAGGCTCTATGATGGTGTGGTATACTGAGCTGAGTCTTGTACATGGGTTGAAGTATTAAACGTTCCTACGTTTGTCTGACTATTCAATCTGCACTGAGGTCTTCTCACTCAGGGCTCCTTTTACTAAGGTGCGCTATGCTTTTTAGCAAACGCTAACCACGCGCTATACGCTAACGATTGCATGTAAGTCTATGGACGTGTTAGCTAATAGCGCGCTAAAACTCTTAGCACACCTTAGTGAAACAGGGGGTAAATTTATTAATATAATTTGTCAGTGTATGCACTTCACAGCTTATTTAATGGTCACACTCTAGAACTTGTTATCTATCGGTTATTCAGCTGTCCTATGTTCTGGGGTTCTTTCTAATTGACTGTATTTAGAAACTGCTGCTTGCAAGTTTAATCTGTGTGGAGCAGTAGTTTTGTTGTGGAAAGTGCCCTGGTTGCCTGTTAAAGCACGTATAGCATTTAAGGTGCTGGTATTGATTTTTCAGGCCATTCATCAAAAGACTCCATGCTATTTGGCACAACTTCTGGCTATATATTGACCTTGCTGATCATTCACTGAGAAAGGTGCAATACCATTTCCAATGGGTTGATGGATTACAGCAAGTGAAATATGGAAGCACTAGGGCTGCTGCTTTTTCTGTTGCTGGATTGCAATTATGGAATAATGTAGCTGGGGAATTGAAATGGATTAATGATGCACAGCAATTTAAGGAACCCTTTTTGTTTGACGTCCTTTTGGTTTTTTTTTTAGGATGGTTAGGAAATAGGAGGAATGTTGAATGTACTTTGAGAAGAAAATTATAATATGTATTATGTCTTGATTTTATCTTGTGATGTTAAGATTTTGTATGGTTTTTGTAACCCGCTTAAGATTAAGCGGGCTATAACCTTATTAAATATATAAATAGTCTCACCTAGACAGTATGGGTTGACTTTTTCCCCTGATTTTGTGTACATTCATAAATTGCGTAACATTTTTTTTCTTCTCTCTCTCTATTTCGGTCTCTCCCTCCCCCAACCCTTGCAGCTTGTAAAGCTGTGCAGTGGGATGCTGGAAGCTGGGAAGGCGTACCTCACAACCAACAAGCACTTTGTCAGCGGCGTCCGAGACCTCTCCCAGCAGTGTAAGAAAGATGAAATGATTTCGGTAAGTGACCTCTCCAGGGGTTGAGAGATTCAGGATTCTATTGTTGGGTGAGACAGATCTCACTAAAAGTAGCTGGAAGCCATGTCATGGTTTTCTAGTTTAAAATCCTTGAAAAAGGGAAACGTCTTCTCGGTGTGACAGGGGGAGTGGTCTGCAGGTAAGTTAATGCCTCCCTCATCCCACCCCAGGTTGGGCTCTGTCAAAGTCCAGACCAGAAGAGACGCAGACTAGATATAACGTGGAAAGAAATAAGAAAGTAAAAACAAAAAGAAATCCAACAGGTCTGCAGTGAAGGCGAACACAATAAACAAAAAAAAGACTGCAGGTTCAGGAATGTTTATTAAAAATATATATAAAATTGCAATCTAAAAGTGGAGACTCTCATATACATGGGGTATGGATCCAACATGGTCCGTGTTTCGGAGAAACACTCCTTCCTCAGAGGTCCGAAATGTCCAATGTATCACAAGTAGAGAGTCATATGGTGGACAACATATTTGTTTAAAATAACTAAAAATGTGTGAATCGAAGGCAAAACTTCTTCTGGGCAAACACACAGAGTGAGTACCGAAAGTGAATGAAGGTCCGTACCCCATGTATATGAGAGTCTCTACTTTTGGATTGCAATTTTAAGAACTAAGAATGTACCAGTGGATATTGGATGGAGAAGCTTCCTGTCCTGTTACTCTGAGGCACATACTGCTATAATCTCTCTCTCTCCATCAGTCCTGATCATCCAGAAACTCTCCCAAATGTAGAGCCCTTCCTAGGACCTAAAGACAGTTTTTGACCTAATTTGCATGATGGAGACAGACCAGTTCTTTTCACATTCTAAAAGAGGTTCCTTCAGCCCCTTTGTAAAGAACTAATGCAGTGCTATCTCAGAACCACTTTCTCAAAAGCTTTCCTTGCCAGCTTTCCTTGCCAGTAGTCGGTCATGCTGTTCTTAGGTGCCATCGACCCGCATTCGAGTCCTAACGACTTGGCGAATTGCGGTCTAAGAAGAAATCGGTTTTGTGCTAGTCCGGAAAGGCCCTCCAATGTCATCCCTATGGTTCTTTTCAATGTGTTCAGCCATCTGATTGCAGGTCGCCCTTTTTGCTGCCTATCTGTCTTTTACACATTCCTCTTCCCTTGGTAATGACACTCTCTCCTGACTCTGTCCTCTCCAGCTCAGTCTGTAGCATTAGCACAGACGTACTGTGGTTTGTTGGCGATCCTTGGCAGAGGCAACGCTGGGGCTGTATAGAGAGTGCTAGTTGAGAAATTTGATACCCACTCATGTGCTCCATCCACAGCCCCTCACTTTTGGAGGAAGTGAGGTGTCTTAGGATGAAGTGATCTAGTGTGACAGGAGCCGATAGGACTGTCCAAAAGGAAACTGGTCTCTGGCATCCCTTATTTCAGGAGTCACAACAAATCTTTATCCAGCTAAGAGCTAGATTTACCAACCCACATATTTGCATTAACATACATTAATGAGATTAACAGGAGTTATCAGTAAATAGGCCCCACTGACAAGAATGGATAGGGTTACCCTATGGCTCCAGAAAAAGGAGGATGGATTGAGACATCTGGGTTTTACTTCCATTTCTTTCAATGGAAGTAAAACCTGGATTTCTCAATGGATCCTCCTTTTGAAAGGTCACTTGGACACACAAAGTCAGAGGCGTGAAGAAAGTACAAGAGTTTTATTCACAGCATGCATGCTGGACCCCTGAGCTCCAAGCTGGCTCAGAAGTGCCGAAACCAGGAAGTTACAGAGATATTTATTCATTTTTCTGGCTATACAACTGAATTCTAGAAAAAGCTTTTCACGTGTTACTTTTCTTAACACTCATTGGTTCTAAGCTCACACTAGCAGGTCACTAGCAGGACACTTATCTAACTCTTACAGTTAAATGTACAGAAGGGCAGGGTACATCATGGCTCAAACTCTTATCTATTCAGCTTACAATGTGGTAAGGCAGGGACATACATTTTAGGCAGATGAAGTCAATAGATTATACACTGTTTTCAGCTATGTAGGCCAGAGCAATATTTTAAACAACAGTTAACTATTTCATGACCCTACACTTTTTCTGGAGCCATATGGTAACCTTATGGGGCTTTTGTAAAATTGCACTGACATAGCTTTATTAATGTCCATTAATATGTTAATACTGTATAATTTGCAAACGGTGCTGTAAGAATGATAATTAGTAGCGATAGTATGTCACCTTCCTGCTCCATTAAAGTCTAGTTGGTGTCCAGGAACCTTCAGTTTCCCTCCTCTCGTTTGCAGGAATGCCTGGACAAGTTTGGGGACAGTCTCCAAGAAATGATCAACTACCACATGGTAAGGCACAATACAAGCCGTTGCATGTTGATGACATCAGTGGTAGACAAATAAAAGCTAATGAAGAAAACCCAATAGTGAGGTCATTAGCTGAGGGGCAGCTCTTCCTGATAATTTGGAATGGTGGTTCCCATAATGCACTGCTTTTGCTTGTTAAAAAGCAGCTGTAGAAGCTTTAACCTATTCTTTGGGAAGGGAAAGATGGATGCTATGTGTTGGCCATTCATTAATATCTCATTACCTAGAGCGAAGAATTCATTACCCAGGTCAACCTTAATACAAAAGGAGCCACTGGGGACAGGCTGTGCTAGTTTTGGTTTTATTCATATTGCATGGATGCTGACCTAGTCTCCAATGACTTGGAGCTATAATACAGAGATAAGGCTGTCTGTTCAAAGTAGGAAATCCAGGTTCATGAGTTATCTTAGATCTGGCTCTCCTAGGGAAGTCTTCCGGAGGTGACAGACCCTGGGAGAAACAGGCTACATCGCTGTGCAACATAAAATGGGCCTCGGAGAACTGGGTTTGCAGTCGCAAAGCAAGACTTTTGGGGTTTGGACTGAAGGTACATTCAGGGAGATCAATGCGAAGGCTGCATGGGGTGGAGATGCCAGGATGAAGCTGAGATAAAAAGAAACAAAAAAGCTTTTATTTTCTAATTCTGAATTCAGTGCAGCTCCGTGGACTTTTAGACTCACAAGGAAAGAATCTCTGTAGAATTAAATGGGAGAAACGATTGATTTCCCAAAGCCCTTCTTCTAAACCAGTAGATCACAAACTCTGTGCCGCGGCGAGATTCCAGGTGTGCTGCCGGAGAATGACGTGTAGCGAGTCTATCGCGGCAGATGCTTCTCCTCCTTTCCGCCCCCTGGTGTACCTCCGTAAATGTTCTGCCAGCACGAGAGCTCAGGGCCACCCCCCATGCGGGCTTTCGAGCATGTGCAGATGTCGATGTGGCGATGTCGCACTCAGTTTGGGAACCGCTATTCTAACTAAGTAGTGTGTCTGGCTTCCCAAGGGATCACCTGTAGAGCTGATGGATCCATCATCCTGGTCTGAATCGGAATAGAATGGATGGAGATTGACCAGCTCTGCTTTTTTTGGAATATTAAGATTGGGATGGGGGGGGGGGAGAGAATTTGGAGAAATGGAGAATAGGAAGAGAAAGGATATCAAGGGAGCTGGTTTTCTGGCTGAAATGTAGGGTGACATGGGTTTTGGGGAAGAGGAGGTTGCAAGAGTCTCATTTGTTGTGTACTTCAAATCTGGCTGAAATCGGAGAAATGGGGTTTGGGGGAGGGGAGGTTGGGAGAGCTAAGCTTTATTCCCTGCAATAGGTTAAGCAGTGCTTTGTCTCATTGCTTTTCAGATCCTCTTTGACCAGGCTCAGAGGTCCGTCCGTCAGCAGCTGCATATTTTTGTTAAAGAGTGAGTATTACTGGCTTAGATTTGGCAGCGGGAGTGTAAAGGGCAGAGCAGAACGGGTGTGGGAAGCAGCTGTGGTTGCTGCAAAGGATGCTGAGCATTGCCAAAAAATCCTTACCATAACCATCTCTCTTCTCATGGGGGGATGCAGGGATGTGCGGAAGTTTAAGGAGACCAAGAAACAGTTTGATAAGGTGCGAGAAGACATGGAGATCTCCCTGGTGAAGAATGCACAGGCCCCACGACACAAACCCCATGAAGTAGAGGAAGCATCGGGAGCCCTCACCATCACCAGAAAATATTTCCGGCACTTGGCTTTGGATTATGTATTACAGGTAAGCAACAACTTCCGTTAAGATTTTCCAAAAATAAGCATGCAGCCACCTTGAGGATGTGGAGAGCTGACGCAGGGAATGCTGAACACTTGAATTAATTAATATGTCATTTCATGTGGCAAGTCAATTGTTTGGCTGAATTGATTCAAATCGATTAAAAAAAAATGGACTCACTGATTCAGGCCTGTTCTTGAGCTTTCCCTCTGCGGGAATCCTGTAGCTGGCAGAATCCCCCCATAATAGCAAGATTCCATACGACTGACCCCCAAGGACAAGTAGTGGCTTTCCCCATGGCTTTCTTAACAGCAGATTATATATTTCTTAACAACAGATTATGGATTTTTCCTCCAGAAACTCGTTCATATCTTTATTTAAACCCAGCTATGCAAAATGCTTTTACCATATTCTCTGGCAATGAGTTCCAGAGCTTAACTAACTGTCCCAGCTCCTGGATGGACTTTCCAAAACCCGGCAGTTTGTCTGGGTTTTGGAAAGTTCTGACGAGTTCTGGCTGCATCTGGAGCATGTATGGATGACGTCACACACATCCACGCATGCTCCAGGCCCTCCAGACGCGATTGGAGCTCGTCGGGGAAGAGAGGAGGCTGGAGGGGGGGCTGGAGGCTGAATGGGGCAGGGATGGAGGCAGAACAGGATGGCGTTAGAGTGGAATGGGGTGGGGTCTGAGGTGGAATGGGGTGGAGTCATGTGTCTGGTTGTTTTGCAGAAGAATATATGGTAACCCTAGGTATTACCATGCAACTTCATGGCATATTCCCTCATCTTTCTATCTTTTGATAGCGATCAATCAATTGATGTTTGACTCTACTCCAGAATTTTGTAGACTTCTATCATATCTCTCTCAATCATCTCTTCTTCAAACAAAGTGCTCTAACCCAGTGGTTCCCAACCCTGTCCTGGAGGACCCCCAGGCCAGTCGGGTTTTCAGGATAGCCCTAATGAATATGCATGAGAAAGATCTGCATATAATGGAGGTGCCAGGCATGCAAATCTGTTCCATGCATATTCATTAGGGCTGTCCTGAAAACCTGACAGGCCTGGGGGTCCTCCAGGACAGGGTTGGGAACCACTGCTCTAACCTCTATAGCCTTTCCTCATATGAGAGATGTTCTATCTCTTAAATCATTTTGGTCGCTTTTTTTGTACCTTTTCTAATTCCGCTCTTTTTTTGAGCTGCAGTGACCAGAATTGCATACAAAAGTAGGTTGCACTAATAACTTATTAGTTTCATATCATTTTAGTGATAATATTGTAACAGGCCACCTTTGTGCATTGGCTTTGTGTTTGTTGGGCATTTTCCCCCTCTCTTTAGAGTTATGTTATGGAGCTCATTTTTCAAAAAGAAAAATGTACCAAAAGTGGCAGAAAGGGGCAGATGAACATTTTTCTCGCCAATTCGCTGTTTTCAACACCTATCTTCTAGACAGATCGCTATGCCGTTCATCTGCAATTCGTCTAAACTCAAGGGGGCGTGGTGTGGGCAGGACTAGAGTGGACTTATGACCTGGACGTTTTTCTGCCATAATCGAACATTTAAGAACACGTCCGGGGCATGTCTGGCACTGGATTTTTGTGAGTCTTCCACTAAACGTCCAAGCTTGGATTTGGACATCATATTGAAAATGGCCTTCATTGTAAACCACTGTGATATATTTTTGATTAGTGGTATGTCAAATAAAGATATCCGATATTTTGCTATGCTACTTGCCCATTTTTCTAGGGCTCAGAAGTGAATGCTAGCTGAAGGCAGAGCCCAGTGCATCCTGCGGTTGCAACGCTGGGGAGGTGGGGGGTCAGAAGGAGGTGGCAGTGATATCAGGCGGCGCACTCAGAAAATCAAATTATTCTCTTTTGCCTTCCCCAAAGGGCCTGTGCACGATTTGGTTCCTGGTAGAAGTCTCTTGTTCTTTCTTATGAGCCTTTGTGATTCTCTTTCAGGAAAGCGTACTAGAAACTTGTTGGTAGCTATTTTTTGTAATTGCAGCTCAGCAGAAAGTTTATAGAAAGACACTCTAGAAATCACAGATCTGAGGCCGGCTGTTAGGAAGCCAAGAGACCAAAACCCCATGTCGCGTTCCTTGCACTTACTCCTAATTAAAATTGCCACACTTACATACCCACAGACCACAAGATGAACCACCCAATGTCTGCTTCCCTAATGCTCCTTCCCAGGCTGGCAGAGAGAGGATTATGCTATAGACTGATGGATGTGGAGGAGTCGGTAATGGTTAGTGCAGTAGCCTGAGAACTGGGTTCAATTCCCACTACAGCCCCTTGTGACCCTGCGTTTGTCGCAAAGCTCTCCATTGTCCCAGGAACATAAAAAGATTAGATTGTGAGCAGTGGCATAGCAAGGGTGAGAGGCTCCCGGGAATGTGGTCTCCCCCTCCCCGCCCTCTTCTCTGCTCTGCTCCCCCTTCCGCTTCATCCTTGCCTTCTCCTGCTGCCCCTTTCCTTTCTCCTACTTCTTCAACATGAGCAGCAATCTCAATCTGATGGCTCTTTCTCTGATGTCACTTCCTGGACCTGCACCTAGGAAGTGATGTCAGAGGAAGAGCCCACACTGGTGTGAGCAGCAGGCTGGGTTTGCTGCTCACGCCAGGAATATTAAGGAGTTCCAAGTTTCCAATTTTCTTTCTTTATTCTTTGATATACCGTTTATCAAACAGGTATCTAAATGGTTTACAATGGAATGAGTCTAAAAAAAATAATTTAAAATTAAAAATAAAACATGTTTTATTTCCCCCGTGAATTCACGGTTTGCGGACTCGCTCATTCGCGGTCTGCTCCGACCGCCTCTTTCTGTAGTAAAGTCAGGCTACACCAATCAGGAGCTGCATATCAAAGCAGCTCCTGATTGGTGTAGCCGAACTTAACTGCAGGAAGAGGCGTTGGAGCAGACCACGAGTGATTTTCTTCACCCGCCAGTGCTCCAGTTGCCCTCTCCTGCCTCTCCAGCTGCTCTCTCCTGCCTCCCCTGCCTTTTGACAGGGCAACGAGGATGATAAAGGGTATGGAGAACCTTTCATATGCCGAACGGTTAGACAGGCTGGGGCTCTTTACCCTGGAGAAGCGGAGACTGAGAGGGGACATGATAGAGACTTATAAAATAATGAAAGGCATAGAGAAGGTGGAGAGGGACAGATTCTTTAGACTAGCAGGGACAACTAAAACAAGAGGTCATTCAGAAAAACTGAGAGGAGACAGATTCATAACGAATGCAAGGAAGTTCTTCTTCACTCAGAGGGTGGTGGACACCTGGAACGTGCTTCCCGGAGAGGTGATAAGACAGAGTACAATTCTGGGGTTCAAAAAGGGACTGGATGACTTCCTGGAAGCGAAGGGGATTACAGGGTACAGATAGAGTTACCTTACAGGACATTGAGCATATAGGGTATGGATATTTTAGGTTAGGTAGGGAACACTTCCAGGTCATGGACCTGGGGGGCCGCCGCGGGAGCGGACTGCCGGGCACGATGGACCCCTGGTCTGACCCAGCAGAGGCAATGCTTATGTTCTTATGAAAACCGCATTCACGATTTTTTGAATGATTCGCATTCGCGATTTTCCTGGAACGGAAACCCCGTGAATTTTGGGGAGTACTGTATCTAAAATTAGAAATAAAGGGAAGAAAATAATAAAAAAAGGGGGCATAAGTAGGCTGACATACTGGAAATGAGACGGGAGGAGAAAGAGGTCCTGGGAAGGGAATGGGTGCGTACGTGCGGTAGGGGGGAGGTGAAGAGGAGGACAGGTGCCGGCACCCCCACCAAGACGGTGCTTGGGGCAGACCACTCCCCTACCTCTCCTTACTACATCACTGATTGTGAGCTCACTAGACAGAAAAATTACCTGTGTATAATAAGTAAAACCACTTGATTGTACCACAGAAAGGAGGTATACCATACCATACCATATAGTTTCTTATAATCCCACAGTTTTCAGCAAGGAATCATTATCCATATAACGCGATTTTACAAACCGTGCATAACCATGCGCGTTATACGCGTGAGCGCGTTTTACAACTTTTTTTTTACATAGTTCCCCCCCGACGTACGATTCACCCCGCAGGACCGCTCGCACCCCCACCCCGAAGGACCGCTCGCACTCGCACCCCCACCCCGAAGGACCGCTCGCACCCCCACAGCCTCCCCACCCCCCCATCATGGAGAAGCTCCTACCGTTGTCCTGCTGCTTCCTCTGCCGGCGGTCCCGGCCCTTCTGTGAGCCCTGCGTCTGCTGCTTCCTCTTCCGGCGGTCCCGGCCCTTCTGTAAGCCCTGCGTCTGCGCTGCTTCCTCTTCCGGCGGTCCCGCCCTTTCTCTGATGATGGGGGGGGTAGGGAGGCTGTGGGGGTGCAATCGGTCCTTCGGGGTGGGGGTGCAAGCAGTCCTGCGGGGGGGGGGGTGAATCGGACGTCGGGGGGGGGACATCAGGCTTTCAGGGTGGGGACAGGACTTCAAGGGGAGAGGAGAGTCGGGGCGGGCGAAAGAGAATCGGGGCGGCTAGAGGAGAATCGGGGCAGGCGAAAGGAGAGTCGGGGTGGCCAGAGGAGAGTCGGGGCGGGCGAAAGGAGAGTCGGGCGGCGACGGGAGAGTCGGGGCGGCATGCGCGGTATACGGGTGTGCGCGGTATATAAAAATTTCTTTACATACATTACAGTTCCCCGCATGCTATACCCGTGTGCGCATTTTACACGGGTGCGCGGTATATGAGTGAAAATATGGTAGTTAATAATTAAGACCCTGTTTGTAATTGTAAATCGCTTTGAATTAATGATATTGCGATACATCAAAATTTTAATAAAACTTGAAACTTGAAAATTATGTGCTGCTTTACCCCTGCTTAACTGCCCGCAGGTGCAAAGTGCTCAGACATATTTAAAATGTGTAGATTTACACAGTGTAATTTCTCTCTCAGATCTGTGACACTATATACAAGTATTGAAAATTGCTCCTTTTAAACACATTAGAAATGTGACCATAGTTTGACTAGCCTGGTCTGATCAATCTGGTTGCTATCAACATTATCTGTAGTTATAATAATTTTGATTTAATAACATCTTTTATCACAATGGAAGCAGAGTACCAGGCTACAGATGGGTTCATAGTCAGTGGCGTGCAAGACACCAGCGCACTGACAATCCAGCGCTGACAATTCAGCACAAGACAGAAGTGCGCCGCTGAGAACCGCCAAAAAACTTATTTTGTAAGAGCTCCGATGGGGGATGTGGGGGCTTTAATGCATAGTGTTTGCGCTGCTATTGGGGGGGCCTGAGGGGTGCAACCCCCCACATTATAGAGAAAACGGAACAGTTTCTGATTTTTTTCAGGAAAAGTTCCGTTTTCTCTATAATGTGGGGGGTTGCATCCCACACACCCCCTCCAACGACAGCGCGAACACTATGCATTAAAGTGGGGGGGATCCCCCCCCACCCCCGTCGGAACTCTTAAAAAATAAGTTTTTCAGCGGCTTTCGGCGGCGCGCTTCTGTCTTGCGCTAAATTGTCAGCACTGGATTGCCGGCATGCTGGTGTCTCGCACATGATTATCCCGTCACCCTACAGATGTGCCATCTTTTGCTTTTCCTGGACCCTTTGGAGGTGTCTTTCTGGTGAAACTGAATAACTAATTGTTACCTGATTCTCTTCCAGATCAATGTGCTACAAGCTAAGAAGAAATTTGAAATCTTGGATGCGGTAAGCACTTTGCTGGGGTGATGGGGTAGTGTTGGTCCCTTATGTTGTTCCACCAGTCTCTTGTGCTGAGCTCAGTGGTGTTCAGTGAGGGCTTTCAGGGGATTCAGTTAGAGAATGACACAGGGACAAATTTTTCCTGGCCCTGCGAGAACTCTTTTTCACGTCCCATCCCCGCGAGTTCTTTTCTTGCCCCATTCCTGCAAGCTCTGTCCTCATCTGCACAAGCCTCAAACACTTTAAGTGTTTGAGGCTTGTGTGGTTAAGGCAGAGCTTACAGGAATGGGACAGGGACAGGGACAGGGACAAAACTCATGGGGATGGAATGCGGAAACTGAATTCCTGCAGGGATGGGAAAAAATTTGTCCCCGTGTCATTCTCTAGATTCAGTGAATCCCCCAGCTCTACAGCCCTGCTTTTTTATTTTTATTTTTTTATTTACTTTGTGCTTGACGCATTTTGATTTGTTGTGTAGGCAGCCTGTTTAACCAGTCAAACTGCATCAAACAAAAATAACACCCTCCCCCCCCCCAAGAGTAGGGCTCTTGGGCTGGGGATTCTCCAAACCCCCTGAAGGCCCTAACAGTACTGATCTGAATTTGATATGGGTGAGCAGCATCTGCCTGTTGCCTGCTCGACCAATCAAATTCAGAGCAGTGCCCTCAGGGCCTTTAGGGGGGTGGGGTAAATCCCCTGAAGACCCTGACCGCCACTGGCCACTGGCTGTGCTGGAGTGATGGGTGCTGCCAGTCCCTTGTTCAATGCTGAGGTCACAAACTCAAGCTCACTGTCATGACTGCAGTCTTACATACATTTCTGATATGACCTATAGCACCACGAGGGGGCAGACAGGAGACCACAAAGGGAGGATGAGGTTGGGAAATGGCTCCCTCAGATTACACAATGAAGGATCGATTCTATAATGAGGTGCTCACATTTACATACACAAAAATGTTTAGAACACTATCACAAATACATGTATGTGCCCAACATGTTATTAACTGCTATTGTATAAATATCTGCTTAACTTATATAGTGGATATTTGCAAAAAGGTATACACAAGGAAGGGGCACGGGCAGGACTCCCACTTCCCTGCATAACTTACATGCCAGAATAAGTGCTCATGCCTAGATGTTAAAGTATGTATACTGTAAACCCAATTACACCAGTATTCTAGAATGGAAAGGAGACTTATAGATTAGGCTCCTACTTCATGCCCTTCCTGTTATACAGCTGACCTTTAGTGGCAGAGATGGAAATGGATATGTCATAAACACTTCTCACCTCATGCACTGTCCAAGTGAGTGAGGTCTGGATCTCCTGCCCTGATCCTGAGTTTTCTCTCCACAGATGCTGTCTTTCATGCATGCTCAATACACCTTCTTCCAGCAGGGCTACAGCCTGTTACACGAGCTAGACCCATATATGAAGAAATTAGCAGCTGAGGTAAGGCAGAGATCCTTTCATTGTGTGTCTGTACCAGTTGGGGAAGGACTCCCAAGAGTTGCCACCTTGCTCCCATAGCTAAGGGGTAGGGGGGGGCTTCAGGATCTGGGACCCTTCCACTTCCATAACTGGAGTACCCTTTGACTGGCTGGTAGGGAAGCCTAATGAAATCCATGGCCGGAACAGACCCAGCATTGTCTCTACAGGGAAGAAGTCAATGGCTTTCAGCCTTTCTGCCACTGACATTGTCATTCCTCACACATGCTCAGTTCACGAACTGCTCAGAACCACCACTCCTCCGTCCCACCGAAGTGTAATCACGGGGAGATGCAAGTGTGCACTCCTCACTGAACTATCAGTTCGCCACTACTAAGATAAGTAAATTTAAGCA
This sequence comes from Geotrypetes seraphini, assembly GCF_902459505.1. Classification (NCBI taxonomy): domain Eukaryota; kingdom Metazoa; phylum Chordata; class Amphibia; order Gymnophiona; family Dermophiidae; genus Geotrypetes; species Geotrypetes seraphini. Next base: position 21,735,877 of record NC_047098.1, read on the forward strand.
TAAGAATTGGAGGAATGATATAAAATTTAAATTAAATAGACCGGTGAGGAGTGAACCACTTGCATCTCCCCGTGATTACACTTCGGTGGGACGGAGGAGTGGTGGTTCTGACATCTATTAAATAGACTAGAAAATTATTGAAAACATTTATTAAGGTGACATAAGACGTTTACTGAGCACCTTAGAAACCATTTATTTACATATTGTGCATTGATTGGTCTAAGGCAGTGGTTCCCAAACCTGTCCTGGAGGACCCCCAGGCCAGTCGGGTTTTCAAGATAGCCTTAATGAATATGCATGACAGAGATTTGCATATAATGGAGATGCCAGGAATGCAGATCTGCTCCATGCATATTCATTAGGGCTATCTTGAAAACCCGACTGGCCTGGGGGTCCTCCAGGACAGGTTTGGGAACCACTGGTCTAAGGTAATATTCAAGCCAGTTTCAGTTGGAACAGTTCATGAACTGAGCATGCATGATGAGTACTGATGGTGGTGGCAGGAAGGGAGACTGTTGACTTCTTCCCTGTAGAAGCAACTCTGGGACAGTTCTGGTCATGGATCTTATCAGCTCGGGGGGGGATTGGGCATTCCTACCAGCAAGGGTAGGACTGCTTTGCCTTCCCCCCCCAAGTCCACCCATGCCCCTCCCCCCAAAATCCAAGGCTGGCTAGGTTCCAAAAAGAGGCACTGAGCTCTGCTTACATCTTACTCTGTTCCTTTTTCTTGTTTTTATATGAAAGTTGGATCAGCTGGTGATTGACTCAGCAGTGGAGAAGCGAGAGATGGAACATAAACACGCAATGATACAGCAGCGGGTGAGCCCTGGGTTTTCTAAGATTTTCTCATGCTTGGGGGACGGGCAGGGAAAGAATAACATCCATTCTGTTTATCTCAGTGGCAGACCAATCTGGCCAGTGCTTCATCAGAAGAGAGGGTGCTTGTGGCCCTTGAACTGGTAGTTCTATCCCTCTTTACCTTGTGAATTAATTAGTCTGTAAGTCTGTTGGTCTAACGCCCATTGTTTTTAAATTTTAAATGGTATGTCTATATATATGTTTATATTTTTTATCAATGTTGTAACTCGCTTAGTAAATCTAAATAAGCGATTCATCAAATTAAAATAAAACTTGAAACTTGATAAGAACATTAGAATAGCCATACTGAGTCAGACCAATGGTCCACCTAGCACAGAGGTCTCAAAGTCCCTCCTTGAGGGCCGCAATTCAGTCGGGTTTTCAGGATTTCCCCAATGAATATGCATGAGATCTTTGTGCATGCACTGCTTTCAATGCATTTTCATTGGGGAAATCCTGAAAACCCGACTGGATTGCGGCCCTCAAGGAGGGACTTTGAGATCCCTGATGTAGCACAATATCCTAATTCTAACAGTGACCAATCCAGGTCACAAGTACCTGGCAAAAACCCAACTAGTAGCATTATTCCAGAATCCCAAAGACTAACAACATTCTGTGCTACCAATCCCAGGTCAAGCTTCCCCCCATTTCTGTCTCAATAGCAGACTGGACTTTTCCAAACCATTTTCAAACCAATTTATGGTCTATAAAAGTGATTTGTTTGTTTTTCAGTCGATGGTGATCAGGGCCTGATTCTTTAAGATAACGCCCTAGTTAGATGCTGTAATTGAGGCTGTCTAGTGATACCTACCTAAAATCAATGCCTAGCCTAAATTAAATCATTTAACTTAAATGGTGTGGCAATTGACCGCCATTGAACAATTTTAAAAAAAAATTTAATTTAAAAAATAAGCGTGGAATATTGCACATGCCTAAGTCGAGGCACCATCTGACGCCTGATGCCTACCTGAAAAGTAGGCATGGTTAGGTGCAGAGAAGGGGCATGGTTGACTTAGGCTTTGCTAGGTGTCTGAGTTAGGCCTAGGTGCCGCTAGGCAGATTCTATACACAGCGCCTAGTGGTTGATTGATGCCTACAACAGCGTCTAGTGGTTGATCGATGCCTACAATATAGGCGACGCTAGGCGCCATTTTTAAAATCTATCCTTTAAAGTGTATATGCCAAGTACAAATTCTTTATCGGAAATTAAAGGGGTTAACAAGCAAAGTGATTTTACCAGCCAGAAGCTGCTCCTGGCTAGTTAAATCTCCTGTTCCTGTGTTTAGTGCTGCTGAAAATAACCAGTTAGTGGCAAACTCAAAACCAGCTATTGTGAGGGCATTCCAGGGGCGAATCGGCACTTGGCCAGTTAACTGCATAAATAGGACTGCACAAAACGCAGTCCTACCTTTATGGGGCAGCCCATAGCCGTTCAGGTGCTGAATGTCACACTTAACTGGCTATGCATTAGCCAGCTCTGAAAACCCAGAAATTCAACGCTAGTGGCCAGACATAGCCCGGCATTAGATTTCCGGATTTGATGCTGGCAGTGATCAGCAAAACATTGAGGGGGAAATTCTGTAAATAGCGTCTAAAAAAAGATAGGCGCTTATCGCTTGTCGATCACACTTGGGCGCCTATTGCAAAATGGCACCTAACTGAAAACTTAGGTGCCTGTAATGTAGGCCAAGGTTTTAAAGGCCGACATTATAAGCGCCTGAGTCCTTTAGAGAAACATGCCTGGCGGTGCCTAAGACCTTCTCTGCCCCTAAACGTGCCTACTGTGGAGTTAGGCATCACTAGGTGCCTTTTTTTTATAGAATTGTGCCTAAGAAGATGGACGCCTATCACTCAGTGTTTATTTTTTTTTCAATTATGAGCTTGTTAAAGCTCATAATTGAAGCCATTTTATTAATTAAGTTAGGCATCTGACTTTATGTGCCTGTTTATTGAGGCGCCTCTTATAGAATTTTATTTATTCATTCATTCAATTTTCTATACCGTGCTCAGAACGGTTTACATTAATTTATTCAGGTACTCAAACATTTTTCCCTGTCTGTCCTGGTGTGCTCACAATGTACCTGGGGCAATGGGGGGATTAAGTGACTTGCCCAGGGTCACAAGGAGCAGCGTGGGTTTGAACCCACAACCTCAGGGTGCTGAGGCTGTAGCTTTAACCACTGCGCCACTCTAGAAATCATAATATAGCAAAAGTGAGCCATTGTGACATCACTGATGAGGTTGACTCTTAGGCATTGGTGGAATGAGGCATTATGATGTCACAATACCAGCTCTGGTTATCAGAGGCTGAATCTTTTCACACTATTTATGTATTCAGTTTTCTATATTGTTCTCCCAGGGGAACTCAGAACGGTTTACATGAATTTATTCAGGTACTCAAGCATTTTCCCTGTTTGTCCCACAATCTATCTAATGTACCTGGGGCAATGGGGGGATTAAGTGACTTGCTCAGGGTCACAAGGTGCAGTGTGGGTTTAAACCCACAACCTCAGGGTGCTGAGGCTGTAGCTTTAACCACTGCACCACTCTCTCCCTTTCTTCCTAAGCGCCTATAAGTGACTGTTTAGTTAAAGGACAGGAAGGCATTAACAGAGAATAGCAATAGCACAGGAAGGCATTGACCAATAATTGCGTTTTTCAACATTTTCTTAAAGTTCAGTCTCCCATCACGGAATCGCAGAATACCAGGCAGCGCATTCCAGAGCTTGGCGCCAGCCACAGACAGCATTGTTGCCCCGAGAGACTAACCTCTGACCCTCCAAACTCAATTTCATACTATTTTCAGATCTCAAACATTTTCTGGGTTGATAGATTTAAAAAAACAAAAACAAAAAACTTTTAGTACCATTGGAGAAATGTGATATAAAATTTGCTGTATGATTGAAAGAATCTTAAACTGTACTGATAGCCGCTGAGGAACAGTGATTCAATATCAAGCGTGGATTGTAAACAAGAGTGTAATTTGACTGACCAGGGCAGTTTTCTTTATATCTGACATAGGACTCTGTTAATTCTCTCTTTCTCTCCCTCCTCCCTTGCCTTTTTGTCTTCTTCACGCCATTGTTAACGGCTGGGCCAGACTTTACTTCAGGTAGGTCTCATTCTATATCTCATAAACAGTGCTTAGAAAAAGTTTGTGGACCTCAAATGTAATAATATGAATTAAGTTCTTGACATGATGTGATGGCATATTAAGGGGGGGCGGGGAGGGGGGCAGTCCGCCCCCAAGTGCCATATTGGTGGGGGCAGCGGCACTACTCCTCCTCCTCTCTGCCCCTCACCAAGTGCATTTCCCCCTTCCCTTCCCCCATCCCTCTAGTTGTTCACTGCCACGAGCAACAACTTTAACGTGCTCCTTGCGACCACATCGTCTCCCCTGCTGACCTCACTTTCGGGTGCCACGCATAGGAAGTGACATCAGTGGGAGAGACGACGGGGTCATGAGGAGCACATTAAAGTTCTTGTTGCTCGCGGTGGTGAACAACTAGAGGTTTAGGGGAAGGGAGGGAGGCGCGTGGGGCAGGAGGGAGCGAGGGTGGGGGTGGGGCAGAGATGAGGGTAGGGAAGGGGCGCCTGTCACACTTGCTACGCCACTGACATAATGCTCTTGTTTAATTGAAACTAACCATTTGTTGTGCAATTAAAATGTTGTAAATGAAACAATTCTGTAATTGACTTACAGAGACATAGAAAGTATGAACAATAGAACTCATTCAGAGGCTGACAGGCTTATAATCAAAAAAGCCTAGACATCCAAAAAAGCATCCTAAATCGGCACATGGACATCCTAATTGGACGTTCAGCGAGGTGTTTCGGCCTCTGTAATGGGCATGGTGGAAGTGTGGTGAAGCGTGTTAAGGGCGGGCTTTGGACAGTCTGAAGAGTGGGATAGACATGGATGTCTCACTGCAATAATCAAACATTTTGCAAGACATCCACCTGGACAAAACGTATATGTTTACAAACTAGACATGCTTTAGAAGGGTCTAAGGGCCACAAAGGTGCCCAAACTGACCAGATAACCATCAAGGTAAGACACCCCACACTCCCCCAGTGCTGACCCCCTTCCACCACACAAAAATGAAAACGAAAAGATATACAGTGTTCCCACGGTCATTTGCGGTCAGCGGTTCGCGGTCCCGGTCATTCGTGGTATTTTCCGACTGTGAACCGCCGACAAGGAGAGGGCAACAGGAGAGGGCAACAGGAGAGGGCAACAAGGAGAGGGCAACAGGAGCCGGAGCACCGTGAGTGCAGAAAATCACTCGCGGTACGCTCGGACCGCCTCTTCCTGCACTAAGTCGGGCCTTATCCAATCAGGAGGTGCTTTGACACGCAGCTCCTGATTGGATAAGGCCCGACTTAGTGCAGGAAGAGGCGGTCGGAGCATACCGCAAGTGATTTCCTGCATTTGTGGCGCTCCGGCTGCTCTCCTGCTGCCCTGCCCTCTTCAGGCTCCCCCATGAAAAACCGTATTTGTGATTTTCAGGAACTCCCATGAATATCGGGGGAGTACTGTATACATGTGTCTAAAACATCAGCATCTGGTATGGGGAAGCCTAGTAGCGCATCATACAGGTGTATTAAGTAGCCTGGTGGGTAAGTTAGTGAACCATAGAGAGGAGTAGCAAGTCCCATAAGCCACTCTGTCCACTACATTTATGGTAGAACATGTGAACCCACCCCAAACCTACCATACAACCATATAGGTGCCACCTGTAGCCATAAGTGCTATTGGGGTGCTACACATGAGGGTACATAAGAACATAAGAAACGCCTTCGCCGGATCAGACCGAGGTCCATCCAGTCCAGCGATCCGCACCCGCGGCGGCCCATTTAAGTACTCCTTTTTGGAGACCCAGAATTACCGTATCCCTCAATATGATATGCAAGAAGGTGTGTATCCAACTTGCGCTTGAATCCCAGTACAGTAGTCTCCTCCACAACCTCCCCGGGGAGTGCATTCTTTTTTTTTGGGGGGGGGCTGGGGGGCTCACCCTAAATTATAAGGGGGTTGTGGTGAGATATACAGCTGCCAACCTTTATGTGAAGCTCAGAGCAGTGCCCTCTAAGGTGTCCAGTTGCTTTGTTGCGATGTCTATGTGGCCAGTCCATTACTATGCTGGCTCCACCCACATCCAAATGGTCAGGATTAAGGCGTTTCCAACCTGGATGTTTTTCTGATTGAAAACAGGGTATAAAGTTAGACATCCCAAGACATCTCAGTAGACGCTTTTCAAAAATAATATATATATTTGGACTTCTGCAGTTTGCCATTTGAAAATTGACATTTTTGTTCCTCCAACTTTGGACGTTCAGCTGGAAACGTCCAAGTTGGACTTAGACGTTCTTTTCGAAAATGCCCCTCTGAGTGTGAAATAATGAGTGAATTCTTGTGTTTTTTTCAGCACAAGGAATTGGCTACTTAGAATCAGCTGCTTGAATAAATCTACGCAACTGAATTTGGCCTGTGCTACAGTATATAAAAGACAGTGGGAACCCATTACAGTCCGTTCTCATTATTCATGGTAGTATGGTTCACAAAAATGTTCGTAAACCAAGAACTGGAATAACGAAACACTGCGTCTATGGAAAAATAGAGGTTAGGTTTCAGCCCTTTCCCCTCCTCTCCTACGTTGATTCTTCAGTCCTCGCTCCTCTGACCTCGAAGCTGCTTTTTCAGCCCTCTCTCCTCCCACCTCCGATGCTGCTAACTTCTTCTCGCAACCTCTCTTTTCAGCTCCCGACTCCCCCACCTACCTCCTCCCCAGACTCTGTAACTGAACCTTCGGGTAACTGGCAGTGACTGCCGGCCTGTCCTGGAAGCCACCTCTTTGCATCAACTTCTTATTCCTGCATAAGTGGGACCTGCAGAGAGGTGACTTCTGGGGCAGACTCACCTTATTGCCGCTACGAGCTGCCCAAAGATTCAATTTAGAGAATGACACGGTGACAAAATTCATCACCGTTCCCGTCCCCCCGGATAACCGCGGGAAATAAACCCATGTCATTTTCTAATGTCTATTTCATCCTCTGTCCTTCTACACCAGCATTCTTCAAAGCAAAGCTTGCGGGTCAGCGATTGTGGCCATTCATACTCTGATTCTTATGGGAGCCAAGGATAATGAAGCCATTGTGACATCACTGATGTGATTGGTTCTTAGGCACTGGTGGAATGAGGCATTATGACATCACAATATCTGCTCTGGATACCAGAGACTGTCATTCTGTAGTGCCTGTTTCAACCTCGGTCCTTCTACACCAGCATTCTTCAAAGCAAAGCTTGCGGGTCAGTGGTTGTGGCCATTCATACTCTGATTCTTCCCTCTTTCCTTAAAGAATGACATGAAGATGGTTTCTCGAGGTTATCCGCGTGGACGGGAATGGTGATGAATTTTGTCACCGTGTCATTCTCTAATTCAATTGCAATGGCCGTTGAGGAATTAGGTAGGGGTATCGGGAGAGCTGGCCCTGCCAACCTAGGTGGGCTTGCGGGCTGTCTAAATCTGGACAGACTCCCCATAAAAAAAAATATCCGGACACCCAGACAATCCTAAAGACGACATGTCCGTGTTTTCCTGAATGTATGGTAACCCTAATCCAGGCAGAATTGGAAAAGCTGAAGATTTACAGTAACTTTGTCTAGGAGTATTGGCTTGCCAAGATAACTCTTAGAGCAAACTAGAAAATAATCCACAAAGCTGCAAAAAGGTCTCTCATGCTGTAGCTGATGTGAGGGTTCATGTGTCAACCATTAGGTAAAAATTGAACAGGAGAGGAATTCGTGGGAGGACTCGGAAAAGAACATTGCTGCCTTCCTCAGGTTTGGCAGAGAGCATCTGTATATCCCACAAGACTTATGGAATAATGTGTCTGCAAAATTACATTTTTGACTCATCAGTCCACAGAACAATAACAAATGTTCTGTTTGGCAAAAAGCAAACTTTACCTTCTGGAGAAAGAGCCTCATTTTGACTATCAAACATGGTGTGCAGCTGGTTTGCTGCATTGGGACCTGGATGGCTTGCCATTGTTGATGGAACCATGAATTCTGCTGAATCAGAAAATTCCAAAGGAGAACGTAAGTGAAGTTAGGCTGAAAGTGGATCATGTGGCAAGACAATGACTCTATACATTCAAGTAAATCTGAGACAGATTAGCTGAAGGAGAAATCTTATGTTTTGGATTGGCTGAGACAAAGTCCTGACCGAAACTCTGTTGAAGTGAACATACAAGGAAGCCCTCAAATGTCATGGAGTCGAAACTGTTGCGTTTGGAAGACTGGGCCAAAATTTCTGAAAGACAATGGGAGAGACTGAGCAACAATTAACAGAAAACGTTTCGTTGATGTTTACTGCTAGTCAAGGAGTTGCCACCAGCTATTGAATAAAGCTTTTCCACGAAAGAATACATTTTGTTGAATAAATCAAAATATATTCCCTTTGTTTATTCAGTGAGGTTATCTTTTTCACCATTCAATTAGGATCTGTTCCAGAGATACCAAATCTCACTCATTTGAAAGCTTTCTCACTCTCACACACTTTGAGCTCTATTTCTCACTCATCAGAGCTTCACTACCAGTCAGTGACATAGCGAAGGAGGCGCCTTCCTCTCTGCCCCCCCCCCCCCGCTCGTTCTGCACCCTCTACGCCACTCTCACACCGGCGGTGGCTTCCTAGCCCTATGACCCAGAAGTGATTTCAGAGGGAGCCATGCTGGCATGAGCAGCAGGTCAGAATAGTTACTTGCACTGGCAAAGACTTAAAGAGGTACCGGGGGGGGGGGGGGGGTCTGGGAAGGGAAGGAGCGAGCATGGTATGGGGGGCAGAGAGGTGCCACCAAGATGGTGCCTGAAGTGGTCTGCCCCTCCCCCCATCTCCCCTTACATACCAGTGCACCAATCTTGATCACCTTTTTTTTCAAGAGCGGGAAGCCTTCGAGCAGTAAACCAAGTGGTCCAACAGTAGGACGAAATCTGAGCCCACGTTCCTACCTACCGCCTTCCACGCCTGTAGTTTCCTACTTCTTCCTCACTTCCACAAAACTAAATTACTGTAGCGTCTCCTTCTATAAGCTCCCCATGTTTGTAGGGGGCTCTTGGATTTACCGTACTTGTAAATCACCTCAGATTAGATGTTTTGTGATATTTTCATTCTGCCTATGCTTGCAAGGGTTAATTTTATAAAACATTTTCTACATGTAAAGTCTGTTGACACTTGGAAACAGGATCTTATAAAACTGTCCAACTGTAATCGCGTATAAATACTCATGCCAACGGAAGAGGGCATGTAGGTATTCCCAGAGGTGTAATTTGGACAGAACAAGGGCAGAGTTGTGATATACATTGTATCAATAATAATAAAACCCTAAGCGCACATGCATACGCCTACCTCCATGATCTCTGCCTCCGTGATCCTTAGCTCCATGGCAGAGTAGGCAGAGACATGGTAGTAGCGGCGCGTGCGCGAGGGATGTTTTTCAGCACGTGCACAGGTGGCGGTTTTCAGTGCTTTCCTACTACACTTCCTACAGCGATTTCTGTGTGCCGGTTGCCCTGTGCACTCTAAAAAAAAAAAAAAAAAAGGTACATAGGAGAAGGGCTATGATAAAAAGACAGGCAGGTGGCATGGAGATAGAGAGACAGACAGAAATAAAGACACACACACAGAAAGACAGGTAGGTGAGAGAAGGGGCACAAGAAACAGACAGACAGTGGCCAAGGAGAGAGAGAGACAGAAAAAAAGACAGACAGACAGATAGCGTTCAAGGAGAGAGACAGGCAGAAAAAAAGACAAACAGACAGATAGCGTCCAAGGAGAGAGACAGAAATAAAGAAAGACAGACAGCGGCCAAGGAGAGAGAGAGACAGAAAAAAAGACAGGCAGACAGATAGTGGCCATGGAGAGAGACAGAAATAAAGAAAGACAGACAGACAGTGGCCAAGAAGAGAGAGAGACAGAAAAGAAGACAGACAGACAGATAGCGGCCAAGTAGAGAGACAGACAGACACATCTATTCTAGCACCCGTTAATGTAACGGGCTTAAATACTAGTATTTTATAAATATATAAGTATATGCACAAAGTATACTTTGCTGGGATCAAATATAAATTTGGACACCATTGGGGATCGTTCTGGATGACTGTTTATAATGCCATATGGCTACTTATGTTGCCTTTATAAAATAAATCAGATTCCACAAAATACTTACCTTAAATACAACTTCTTCTAAGGGATAGACAATCATATCAAAGGCAACAGATCACAGTTATAACAGTTGGTTTTTGGTCCTAAAATTTCACAAAATAATCAACTGGATTCTGTATAGGTCACCCACATTTGGGCATGGATCCACACGTATATTAGTCAATTTGGCGCTAACAATCAACTTAGAGTTAACAAGCATTTAATTGGCACATTTTCCCTGTAAATGCTTCATTCTGTATGAATCAAATAGGTATCTTTTCTTTGATCCCAAACAATTAAAGGCTTTTCTTGAAAATAAGCGCAAGATACAGGTCCAAGTTAGGGAATCACGGGAAGAAATAGGAGATTAGCGCTAGCCGTTTTTGCACGTGCTAAATGCTAATGCGTTAGCCTTTAGTGCGTGCTAAAATAGCTAGCGGGCTTTTGTAAAAGGACCCCATAATTTGGCAAGTTGTGCTTTTGCTATCAATTTTTTGCAACGCCAAGATTAGTTGTAAACAATGGCATAGTAAGGGGGGGTAGTTTGCCCCGGGCGCCATCTTGCTCGGGGCGCCGGCACCCCTCCCCCTGTCCACCCACCCCTCCCCCTGCCGTGCGTGCACCCGCCCCTTCCCCATTACCTTTTTAACTTCGGTGCAAGCAGCCACCAACTTGCTGCCTGCGTCGGCTTCGGCACCCTCTCTGACGTCGGCTCCGGGACCCGCGCCTAAGAAGCAATAAGTTGGTGGCTGCTCGCGCCAATGTTAAAAAGGCACATGCGCGGTGGGGGAGGGGCACCACCGCCCCGGGCGCCTCTCACTCTCGCTACGCCACCGCTTGCAAATGGAAGAGCAGTATTTTTGCATTTTTCGACAGTTTGAAAAAAGAACAAGAGAAGAAGAATGATTGGAGACCAATGATCAAAAAACAAAAGGAATTGACCCCTTTCCATTGCAAATGCAAGCAGTGTCTCACTTCCGGCTCACCACACAATTGTTTCCCACATACTCACCTTTATAGGACCCCCCAGGGACCCCTGAAGAAGATTTTTTTGTCGAAACGCAGACCGTGTTGGGTCTTGTATCCCTAGCGGACTAGGTCCTTTAAGGCTCTTATGTGGATGATTTATTTTTATGTGGATGGAATAATTTTATGTGGATGATTTCAGTGTACCTTTGGAACTTTGACACTTTTTAATAAAGTCCATTTGGGAACATCGTCACTCCACAGAGTTTTTTTGGTTTTCTCTGGAGACCAATGATGACATTTGTGGCTATGAGTGTAAAATTAGGGTTACGCTCCTTCTACTTCACTGCAGGGGTCCTCCATAAATTGCTATAGTGCTGGAGTTTCCAGTTGCCAAATATTGGCAGTGCCCAGATACCTTCTGGTGGCTTTGTGATTCCCAGATAGTATTTGAGTTTGGCCCAGTACTGAATATCTGGCTATAAATTTAGGGCTCCTTTTACTAAGCTGCTATAGCGGTTTTAGCACGCGCTTAGCATGCGCTAAATTGCCGTGCGCGCTAGATGCTAACAGCAGCATTGAGTTGGCATTAGTTCTAGCCACGTAGCGTGGGTATAGCGTGCAAGGTAATTCTGCACACGCTAAAAGGAGTCCCTAATCGTGCAGTGGGCACTGGCTGTGGTATTGACATATTGTGGAGATGGTGTTTCCTGCTCATTTGCTTGTGGAAAGTCTTTCATTTTCTCTCTCAGCTCTGCGAAGCGTGCATCTTTTCTTTCTTTGTATTTTGCAGAAGACGGCAGGGAATGCGTTTTTTTTTTGTTTCTAGCATTCAAAGGCTAGCTGTGTGGTGTTTCCGTTTTTGTCTACAGGTTTCTCTTTCTAATTAGTGCTCCTTTATTCTGGCTGTGCCGACGGTCAATCTGTGCTCGGACCGTATGACAAATTTTTCTAGTGTAGGAATCTGTAGCATGAAAGCATTTCCCGTTTTCCCAATAGGAGATGTGTTGGCATTTTAGGTGTCATTTTTAGTGTTCTCCCTTTGGGAGTAAGTGTTGTCCGTCTTTGGCTCACTGCCTCTGCTTCCATCCTTGGATTTGGAAGACTTCTCCCAGCTGTATGCTAATCAGCCCTTTCTTTAGACTACTTGTTAGCCAGTGGAAGACCAAAGCTGGGGGATAAGGGTGGTGGAGGGGGATGCTGGGCAGGTGGCTTCTGTGTCGCAATGTACTGCACTTCTGTCTATATAGAACCTGAGGGGGGAGAGGAGGCATCGGTCCCTCGCAGACACAGAGCACAGCAGACAGTGTCAAAGCAGCTCGCACCCACCTACTCCGGAAGAAAGAGAGGTGACACTTGCTCCCCTCAGATATCGGTCTCTCTAGGCACACAGAGTGCAAGGAGCAGCTCTTATCTTCCTACCTTACTGGGCTGCAGCCCTTGGGCATCTCTAAGGATGAAGATCTTTGGCGGGTTAGAGTACTTGATGGTGAGTTGGTCTCACTTGGGAACCATTAGCTCCTTTGCACTGTATCCTATAGCTTATATAGTGAGAGGTGCTTTATTACAGGCTTTGTGAGGTGTCTAGCACTATATTTTAGGGCTGGCACTTGAGATAGGACTGTGTCATGTGCTTGGCATTGGGAGACGGCGCAGTTAGTGGAGAATATAGTACTGTACCCTGTGATTGCTGTAAAGCTGTATCATAAGGTTGGCACAAGAGGTAGATTGAGTGGGGGATTGGGGGGATTGTGTGGGGAACAGTGCTGTATTATAGGGCTGTATGGAGGATAATAGTGCCATGACTTTGGGGCACAGTACACTCTTAATAAATGGCGGTGTAGGATGCAGAACTGACCCTTGCCGTACTGGCATCTACCCCCATGTTTACTCCTAACCATCATTTATTCAGGTTATTTGCCAGAGAGATATGGGGATCTCCCTCTCCCACTTTCTGGCAGTGAGCAGGAAAAGGATCTTCCAGGTATTTCAAGGAGGCTGTTTTGAACAGCATTGGAGACGTTATCTGGGCTCATGGACCACTAGTCTGACCAAGTAAGCTACGTACAGCCCTGGATTATAAGGTTGCAATTGGGACCAGCGTTGTATCATGGGAGTAATGTTGGGAGTAGCAATGTATTGTAGGATTGGCACTGAGAATAGCACTGCATGATGGGTTTCAGGAGTCTGCTAGCATAGGATATGAGGACTAATGAGGTGGGGTAGCTCTGGGCTGTAGTGTGGGACAGTGCTGTATTATATGAGCATAACATTGCCATACTGGGACAGACTGAAGGTCCATCAAGCCCGGTATCCTGTCACCAATAGTGGCCAACCCAGGTCATAGGTACCTGGCAAGATCCCAAGGAGTAAAACAGATTTTATGCTGCTTATCCTAGGATTTCCTTAAGCCATCTCAATAATGGCCTATGAATTTCCCTTTTAGGAATGTAGCTCAAAGCTTTTTTAAACTCTGCTAAGCTAACTGATTTCACCACATTCCCCTGTGGTGAGTAATTCTTCATGAAGTCTTGCTAAACTTTTGTTTTTCACAGTGCAAAGAGGCACCTCAGAAATTTGTTCATAAAATGAGCTGAGGAAGAATCCTTAAAGAAGCAGAGCAGCCGTAAGCCTGCTTTAAAGGACCCCCTTGTTCAGCCAGGCACCCATCTGTTCAGAAGTCTTAGGTTTTTCTTTTTCCACATTTTAATAGATTTCCTTTTCTGGCAACATGAATTAGCTCTGTTCCCATGGATGTGCCCAAAGCAATCCGTTACCTCATTGTTGCTGCTTCAGTGGCATTAAATGTGTTGCCATGGAAACTCTTGGTGACATCACAGATAAGACATTGAAACCACTGAGAGTAAGGAAGGGGTAGGGTATTGGAACAGGGGTCCTGCTACCAGCCCTTACCAAAAATGCCTCCTCTGTTTATAGTATGACACCTCAAGCAGATTCTGCGCAAATAATAATTTGCTTTATCGTTTTATATTGCTTTATCATTTTATACTGTGGTTCATCTTTGTCTCCCAGAACAACCACGTTAACAAGAGTATTGCAGTTGGTACTGTCACACTTGCAAGATTTCATTGGTCCATATTAGAAACATAGAAACATGATGTCAGATAAAGGCCAAATGGCCCATCTAGTCAGCCCATCCGCAGTAACCATTATCTCTCTCTCTCTATTGGCTAAGGCTCTTAACATTTGCATCTCCTCTTTTTATAGGCTAAGGCTCTTTACACCTGCATTGTGATATCATAGAACTTTATGGTTATAGAAACGTTGTAACATGATGGCAGATAAAGGCCAAATGCTGCCCATTCGCAGTAACCATTATCTCTTTCTCTCTCCGAGAGATCCCCATGTGCCTATCCCAGGCCCTTTTCAATTCAAGATGCAGGACTGCCAACTCTGGAAACATGGAAACAGAGAAAAATGAAAGCAGATAACAATCATATGGCCTATGCTTAACCATCTCACATCTCTTATCACTTGTTATGATTTAATTAGATACTAATTTTCAATATAAAATTTATGTTATGGGAAAAGCTCAGACCCAACAACCCACCTCAAGTGAAAAACACAGAGGCAGTTGTGAATGAGACCATCATAGCTCTTCACTGTCTCATACATCATAACAAGTGAAATATATAAGAAGATCACTTGAGTTCATTATAATAATTTTCAATTGGGACTAAGCTATGCTTAACCATGCCATCTACTATCCCTTCCTCTCCCTTAGAGATCCATTGTACGTGTCCCAAGCATTCTTGAATTCAGATAAACTTTTTTTTCTCCACTACTTCTTTCAGTAGGTCTTTCCATGCATTCACTACTCTTTTTGTGAAAAGTGTTTTCTGAGGTTACTTCTATCCCCTTTTGCCCTCACCTATGTCCCCTTATTCCAGAGTTTCCTTTCAACTGAAAGAGTCTCGTTTCATGTGTATTTATGCCATGTAGGTATTTAAATGCCTCTATCATATCTCCCCTCTTCTGCCTTTCCTCCAAAGTATACATATTGAGATCTTTAAATATACCCAGTATAAATGGTAGCCTCAGATCAAAACAGTGAAATCACTCCAAAACCCAAATTCTGAGCTGCTGTCCCCATATGCTTTATGAGAGACCACTGACCATTTTAGTGGCCAGCCTCTGGACAATTTTCCTAGAAAGGTACCAAATACCATATACTCCCATAAGAACCTTAAGATCAGAGGACAAAAACCTTCTTTCGATTCCGTAAGAACATAAGAATTTGCCTCCGCTGGGTCAGACCAGAGGTTCATCGCGCCCAGGAGTCTGCACCCGCGGCGACCCATCAGGTCCATGACCTGTCAGGTTATCTTGATTTAGCCCTATAGCCCCCTTGTTTTTATCTATACTCTTTCCATACTCTTATCTACCCCTATCTGTATCCCTCAATCCCCCTATCCTTCAGGAATCCATCCAATCCCTCTTTGAAACCCCATAGCGTACTCTGCCCAACCACTTCCTCCGGGAGCGCGTTCCATGTGTCCACAACCCTCTGTGTGAAGAAGAACCTCCTGGCATTGGTTCTAAACTTGTCTCCTTCCAGTTTCTCCGAGTGCCCTCTTGTGCTTGTGGTTCCCCGTAGTTTGAAGAATCTATCCTTGTCTACCTTCTCCATGCCGTCTTTAAGAGAATCATTTATACATGTCAGGATACTATTTTTTCGGTCACAGCTCCACAAATATGGAACTCTTTACCAGGTTATATTAGGGAAGAAAGGATCCTTACCAAATTCAAGGGAGCACTAAAGTGTTGGCTCTACAAAGATGCGTTCCAACTTGAATTCTCTACAAGGCCATCTTAATCTTAATTTTAATGGATAAAGTTACCCCTTCTTCCCTTCTTGTTTTGACCTTTCTTGTCTCTCTTTTCTTTAAATTAATTTGTCATTCCATCCTCTTTCCCTTTTCGTACTTGTATGTTTGGTCCATATCTTATTGTAATAAATGCAGTCCGTTTTCCCTATTTGGTATACTGTACATCGCTTTGAAATATGAAACTGCGGTTTAATCAGCCTTTTAATTAAGCTTGAAACTTTAAAGGTGCAGTCTCCAGAATTGTTCAAAATATTCTAATTGGGGTTTCACCAAACCTTTATACAGGATTGTCTATTCTATTGCAGATTTTGGTGCCATCTGCAAAGAGGCCTGCATTGATCTTATAAAAAAAGAAATCTTAAAGGTGGTAAATAAATCAATCAAAATGGAAGAGTTCCATAATTTAGGACCAATACTATGAAAGATTGAAGACTGATACTCTTCTAACCTCACTGTGTCGGTTCTCGTTTTCAGTAATCTGTTATTTCCTATCTCTGTGTATACGAGTATATATATCAGTTACAGTGAGGTGGTTCTTGAGGTCATGCTGGCCAAAAATAAGGGTAGAGAACCCATCATCAGAGCAGTGCCATGTTGCCTATCAGAGGGTTGAGACTGTCTCATGACACTTATCTCTGCTACCTTGCTGTACTGACATCGACCCCCATCCCTATATGCACACCTAACCATCATTTCTACCAAGAAGACAGGTTGCCTATCAACACTGCATCCTTCTTTGCTTTCAGCTCCAGGCACTTAGGATGATGATCTCAATTTTGTAGATAGCATAGTGATCGCTCATGGTCATGCTTTGGTTTGCGTTGGCCAGGCAGTATAATGAAGAAGAGGTTGATGGAGAGAGGAGATATGTGCTCCACTTGTGCTGATATTGGGCTATTTGCTTCTCTAATTCTCATTCTGTTTTTATTTATGTGTCTTCACAAATGAGTTTTGAAACCAGCGTGAAACCAGCTTTTTCAGAGTGAACAGTGAATCATCTTTGATCATCCTGAAATGCCTGTCAAACTGGGCTGCAATTGGTTTCAGACATGTTAATGGGGAAAGTTAAATGGAGAATGTGTTGCTACAACCCCATACCAGGAAGCAAGAAGAGAGGAGGGGGAAGGAGGGAGTGGGGGGGGGGGGGCCTTTGGAAGTCTAGTGGCTGGTGACTTGTGCTTCAGAGAGAGAGAGTGAGGACTCTTTGCCAGATGTGGTCACTGCAAACGTCTGAATTCATGACGGTGCCTATGTTTTTTGTCCAATGTACTCTGAATTATGTGAAGCTCTGTGATATTCAGAAAACTACAAAGTCCCTTCTCAATGATACCACTACTGAGGGTCTCCTTCACTCTTGTTTAAGTGCAACAGGGAACGTTGACTTCTCTACGCTCTAGTCAGTCTCCCACCTACTGATGTTAATGTGCTCTGACCACATGTAATGCTACATATTCCCTGCAAAACAATTGCTCTGAGCTTTTTCTTTCATACTTTATCCTCTGTTTTTTCTCCCTTAGGATTTTTCCTACGATGAATCCAAGGTGGAGTTCGATGTTGACGCTCCTAATGGTGTGGTGATGGAAGGATATCTCTTTAAGAGATCTAGCAATGCCTTTAAAACTTGGAACCGGTATGTGAGAGATCTGGGTTGGGTTGCTATTTTCAGGCTCTCTTTTTAAATGTTTTTGACCCCCCCCCCTTTCTGTCTCTTAGTCTAATTCCTGTCCATAAGTAGAGAGGGTTTCTTGCAACTCTGCCTTTCTGTGTAATCCAGAGGTTTCCAACCCAGTCCATGAGATACACCCAGCTAGTCAGATTTTCAGGATATCCGCATTGATAAAATATAAATAGGATAAAGTTGGTCCAAAGGATGGCTATTTCAAGATCTCAATATGTATACTTTGGAGGAAAGGCGGGAGAGGGATGATATGATAAGAGTCTCTTGCAGTTGAAGAAAGGAAACTCTGGAATGAAGGGGATTGAAAGGGGACAGACTCGGAAGTAACCTCCAGAAAAGGGTGTTGGTAGAGGTGATGGAGACAAATTGTATTTGAATTCAAGAAAACTTGGGACAAGTACATTGGATCTCTAAGGGAAAGGAGGGGATTGTAGATAGCATAGATTGGCAGACTAGCTAAGCCATATGATCTTTATCTGCTCTCATTTTTTTCTGTTTCTGTGAATACACACGAGATAGATTTACATTCAAATCTACCTCATGCCTGTTTAAGAACATAAGAATAGCCTTATTGGATCAGACCAATGATCTATCTTGGCCAATATCCCATCTTCACGGAGGCCAATCCAAGTCACAAGTACCTGGCAAAAACCCAAATAGTAGCAGCATTCTATGCCACCGATCCAGAGCAAGCAGTGGCTTCTCCCATGTCTGTCTCAACAGCAGTTTATGGACTTTTCCTCCAGGAACTTGTCCAAACCTTTTTTTTTAATCAGCTACATTAACCGCTCTTACCACATCCTCTGGCAACGCATTCCAGAGCTTAACTATTTTCTGAGTGAACAAATATTTCCTCCTATTGGTTTTAAAAAAGTATTACGGTACTCTGCAACTTTATCAAGTGTCTCCTAGTCTTTGTAAATCTTGATGCAGTAAAAAAAATTGATCCACTTGTACTCCTGAAAATCAAACAGGCTGGATGTGTCCTGGGGACAGGATTTAGAACAAATAAATACTTATGTGCCTGGAATTTCAGGGAAGATATATTTTTCGCTGTTGTTTGCAAAACGTATGGCCTCTTTTACAAAGCCGCACTAGCGGCTACTCTGCGCTAATGGCCCCGAAGCCCATAGAGATTTAAAGGACTTCGGGGCCTTTGCTGCGCGGCAGCCACTAGTGCGGCTTTGTAAAAGAGGCAGTTAATAGTTTCACCTTTCTCTTCTTCATCCTCTGTTCCTTTATTTCCTCTTTTATTAAATAGAGATGTGCACAAAGATTCAGATATTTGACCCGTTTTATTCTGATTTCTGAATGGTTTTTGCTTCATTTCAGACAAGTTCTTTTTTTTTAATGCATCCAAATTGACTTTGTAGGCGCTAATTGTTGGGCTAATGCACGTCATTAACGTTGTATGCACTAAATTTAGACTGCACTGACACTTATTCTTGTGCTATTTCTCGTTCTTTCTTTGTCAGTTTTCCCCAGATTTGGTGCTCAAGGGCTGCAGTGCAGTTGAGTTTTCAGGATTTCTATAATAAACATGCATAAGATCTATTTGCACATGGTGCCTCCATTGTTTGACTATATATGAGATCTTTTTGCAATGTGAAAATCTGGTACATAGATGAAAGTGCACATGACAATCACATGCGGACATAGGAGCTCAGACAAATGCATACAGGATGTCAGCGCGCCGGATTAAAAGTTAAATTTAAAGCTCTCCGAGGGGTTTGCACTGCCATTACAGAGGAAAGTGTAATTTTTCCCTGTTTTAGGGAAAAATTACAGTTTCCTCTCTAAGTGTGTGTGTGTGTGTGTGAGGGGGGGGGTGTACCCCCACATGGCAGTGCCAACAATGCTAAGTAAAGTGGGGGGGGGGGGGTTTCCCCCCTCAGAGCACTTTAAATTTAACTTTTAATCCTGTGCGCTGATGTCCTGCGTGCATTTGTCTGCGCGTGATTGCGCTTTAGTCCCGCCACCGAAAATCCAGAAAATCCACCTAGGTTGTGCTCTTTGAGGGCTGAGTTTTGGAGTTCTTGTCCTATATATTCAGCTGTCAGTGTGTTTTTAAAACGTTGCTTTTGTTTTTATTTAGTTTTATAGGTTTTCTGTTATGTTTTCTTTTGTTTTTATTGTAAACCTCCTTGATTTTGGTACTGGAAAGGTGGTATAACAAATATATCCAAATAAACTGAATATGTGCTAACAAATTCCTATCCCCATTAAATGTTCTATCTTGTTATATGCATCATGATTCTTGAAGCTGTTACCATAAATACTCTAATATACACTTCTCCCTCTGTATTCGCAGTGATGGGGGATTAACAGTACCCGAGAATACATAAAAACCGCAAATAACTTTTTCATATGTTATTCGCTGTTTTCTATTAAAAACCATCGTGAATATGGTGAAACTGCGAATAACACGGCCTGTTCCTGAAGTAGAGGCACAACACGATGAAGAAAGTGCTGGGAATCGGCGATTTTCTCTGTAAACGCTTGGAATCAGCGATTTCTCTATGCAAGCTGGCGTAATTTTGTGGGGGAGGAGCCAGCAAGCTAAAAACCGTGAATAATCAAAACCGCAAATACAGAGGGAGAAGTGTAAACCCATCCAAATATAAAACAAGATAAAATTTCCCCTCCCCCCCTTTTTTTAGAGGAAAAATGTTAACTCGAATATAATCTGAGGGTTTGTATTTCAGCATTCCCAGCAGGCACCAATCCCAAAATAGTTGCTGCGATCTCCAGCGGACATCTCATGAGACTGCCATAGGAAGTCGCAGCAACCATTTTTTTACTATAAAGATGCCATGGGCGAGATTGAGTGGGGATTGCGCCAACCCCAACATGCCACTGGACCACCAGGGTGATATGGTAGGCTTGGGAAGGGGGAAAGGCTGTTGGTGGGTCTGGGAGAGGGGTTTCTGTATTTGGGGGAAAGGGGAAAAAGTAATTGGGAGCTCTTCCTGTTCAGGGGGGGAAGTAGGAAGTAAGTGGGGTTCTGCTGGGTCAGGAGGATGGGCAGGCAGTGGAGAATGAGAAGGAGGAGGGACACCATGGTGAGGAAGGAAATAACATCATGGGGGTGGGCACTATGGGGGAGGGAGGGAGGTAAGACTAATTTTTGATGCCCTTTTTTAATCAAAAAAATCTTGATTTATATTCAAGTAATCACATTACCTGTCATGTTCCATATAATCTATAGCAGTGTGTATCCTGCTATATAGACCAATTTGTCATGGCTTTGTTTCTAAATCCAACTTCTAGCATCATATAAGGTTTGGTTGAATCTTAATACAGCTTCTGGTGTGGTTCAGTTCTGTTGAAAGCTCCTAGGGCACACTGGGAGATCAGAACATAAATTCCCCAACTGAGCTGACCTGTTTCACATTTGAAAATGGCTGCTGATTTTCCTGGAGAGACTCTCGGCTCCCATCCCACAAGCATTCAGCAAAAACTCTACTGGGAATCTTGAATACCTAACTCCACAGAGTCAGTTTACATGGAGAATCTATTTTGTCAGGCTGACTTGAATGCTTTTTGTTATCTTTAGGAGGTGGTTCTCCATACAGAACAGCCAGCTGGTGTACCAGAAGAAACTGAAGGTTAGTGAACATCAGGGAGACTCTGCTTTAGACAGAAGGATGCTGTGTGCATGGAACAAGCTCTGCTGGATAGATGACAGGTGGGACTGGAGCTGATAGAAATGAGGTCTGGTAGGATGCAGTAGTTGAGAGCTTTCCTTGCAGCTTTTCAGCTCAGAGCAAAAGGTAGTTTGCAGCTCTTGAATGCAAGGTCTGGGAGCAAATGACAGTCGCTGGACAGTCTCTGGGGTGGCCCTCATCATTCTGGCTTTTTCTCTGCTACTCATAAGAACATAAGAGTTTCCATATTGGGACAGACCAAAGGTCCATCAAGCCCAGGGTCCTGTTTCCAACAGTGGCCAATCCAGGTCACAAGTACCTGCCAAGTTCACAAAAGAGTAAAACATCCCAGGTCACAAGTACCTGGCAAGATCCCAAAGAGTAAAACAGATTTTGTGCTGCTTATCCTAAAAATAAGCTGTGGATTTTCCCAAGTCCATCTTAATGATGGCTTATTGACTTTTCTTTTAATAAATTATTTAAACCTTTTTTTAAGCCCTGCTAAACTAACTGCTTTTAAAACATTCTCTGGCAACAAATTCCAGAGTTTAATTTCATGTTGAGTGAAGAAATATTTTTTCTAGTTTGTTTGTTTTAAATTTAGTTTTTAGTAGCCTCAATCATAGGCGTCAGAATGGGGGGAGCCATGGGTGCCATGGCACCCCCCAAAATTGGCAGTAGGAATTTTACTCCTGGAGGAATTCTGCACCACTGTGCAGCGTTTCTACAGAATTGCACAGTCACATAGAATTCCCCTTTGCCCATGTAGAATCTCGTTCAGCAATGGTGTTGCTTTATTGGGTCGTGGCATTGGTAGTGATTCCCACATGCTAACTGCTGCTAACTTGGAAGCCTCTCTGTGGCAGAGAAGAGGCTTCTGGGTTGGCAGCAGGCAGCATGTGGGAATCGCTGATGATGCCGCGATCCATTGAAGCAAGCCTTACTTAGGGAGACAGAGTACTGAGAAGAAGGGGAGGGAGGGAGGGGAGGAAGAAAAGATGCTGGTGCGGGGGGGAGGGGTGAAAGGAAGGAAAGATGCTGGTGCATAAGGAGGAGAGAGATGAGAGGAAGGAAAGATGCTGGCACAGGGGGAGGGAGAAATGTTGCACATGATAATGGAGGGGAGGAAGAGAGAGATGGTGCATGGAGAGGTTTGACCAAGGGCACAAGAGAAAGATAGTGAATAGAATGGAATGGAGGACTGAGGAAGGGATGAGATAGGGAATGGGAGAGAAGATAGAAATTTGATAGGTAGCTGAAGTGAAAAAGAGGACAAGAGGCAGAAAAGAGCTAAAAATGAATGAACAATATGTTAGAGGCATATAGTATGGGAACAGATAGGAAAGAAAATGGAAAGCAGATGCTTGAAAGAGAATTAGCAGGTGTCAGGAAAGCAGAAAAGAGAAACTGCAACCAACATGATGGGAAAATAAAATGTCCAGACAAGAAAGGTAGAAGAACCCCCCCCCCCATTTAATTTTAAATCTTTTAAAAGGAATATGGATAATAATTAGCAAAAATGTTGTTTTATTATGACAAAATAGCCTTTCAGAATTTGTTAATTTTGTGTACAGAAATTTGAAATTTTTGTGCAGAATTTTGAATTTTTTGTGCAGAATTCTGCCAGGAGTAGAAGTTATGACATACAGTATAACTTCCTACTGCTATGTTTATTCATCTCCTGGCTCCTGTTTCTCCATGGCCAGACTGCCCAGACTTTTGTGCTTTCTCAGGGCCCCCATTGCTGCTACCGCCACCGTGGGACCACTGGGATTTCTGGCATTACAATTAGTACTATTATGGGAGTGGGATCTGGGGCAGAGCTTGGGCACCTCCAAACTAAAAGACATTCCACTGCCCCTGGCTTCAATGTGTGCCCCTCTCTAGCCAAGTTCACAACAGAAAGGGGGAAGTGGATTAAGGGAAAAACTGGATGCTTGAAGGACAAAACATTTCTCAATAGATGAAGAGAATGCATTTGAAAATGCCCACATCCTTGAGGATATGCCCAATAAAAAGTTTGTAGGCAGGCTAGTGGGATGGAAGTCATTGACATACGAGTTGGTCAACATGTTGTGGCCTCATATGGTAAGATATTTGATGGCTCTCCTTCAGCTTATATGCATCCAATGTGTCCCCAACTTAAAAATTAGAGAAAACCACTGCTCTAAGGTGTACCTGAGGTAATGGAGGGAGAAGTGATTTTGTCTGAGCAGTGGTTCCCAACCCTGTTCTGGAGGACCACCAGCCAGTCGGGTTTTCGGGATAGCCCTAATGAATATGCATGAGAGAGATTTGCATATAATGGAGGTGACAGGCATGCAAATCTGCTCCATGCATATTCATTAGGGCTATTTTGAAAACCTGACTGGATAGTGGTCCTCCAGGACAGGGTTGGGAACCACTGGTCTAAAGTCACAAAGGGCATCAATGGGAGAAGTAGGGTTTGAACTGTGGAATCTTGGTTCCCAGCATACTGCTCTAACCATTAGACTACTCCTCTCCAAGTGATATACTATCAATTGCTGGCACTGGATTGCAGGATAGGGATTGTGCTTGAGTTGGGAGTGGGGTGAGGGTGTAGGCTCTTGGAGCTGATACTGAGGTTCCGAATGTCTTATAATATGGCTCTCTTAATTCCTTATACAGGATGCTCTAACTGTGGTGGTCGAAGATCTGAGACTGTGCACAGTGAAGCCTTGTGAAGATATTGAGCGACGGTTTTGCTTTGAGGTGGTCTCACCCACTAAGTAAGTCATACAGACGCTGTACCAAGCAGACAGACCCCTGCAGCTTGCCTCTCTTCCTAAAAGGGATTCCGAAGAATAGGTCCAAAGTCCCAGTGAACTTTGAAATTTGTTGAGATGCTCCAAGATCCTGAGATCTTTAGCAATGAAGAAGTGAATGGGGGGGAGGGGGTTCCCTTCTACCGTCCTCTTACCAAGAAAGAAAAAACTGACACAGGCTAATAACATTACCTGCTTGCTGCAGACAAAACTAACATTATTGTGTGCCCGTTATTCCTTTGTGAGCCTGATAATATGCTTTCTGGGCCCTGGCATTTCTCCAGGGATTCTCCATGTAAGAGAGCATGTTTCCAAGAGACATTGAACTCCTGCTTGAGGAAGGATGACAATGCTCATGGGTGTGCAGCAAGTCATATGATCTGTATCATGTTTACCAGCATGAGGCCTCCTTCAGAAGCAGCAGAATTTAGTAAAAGCATTTACTATAATCATTGAGGCAAGGATGCAAGAGGGAGGGGTGGAAAGGGTCCCTGTTTTCCACTGAAGCTGTGAAAGTTCCCTGCTTGCATTCCTTACTCTCATGTCCCCTGTGCATTCCTCTCACAGGAGCTGTATGCTGCAGGCAGACTCGGAGAAGCAGCGGCAGGCCTGGATCCAGGCTGTACAGGCAAGCATTGCTTCAGCCTACCGAGAGACTCCAGACAATTATTACATAGAGGTATGTCTGAAGCTCTCAATCTGTGGCAGCTTTCCAGTGCATCTGAGTCCAAACACAGGCTGTCTGCTGGAATGCCTTTGAGATAATCTCTGTATTTATCACACCGTATTTCAAAACCAAATTTTCCAATAACATGATGCTGAATTAAAATATTTATTTTTTCAATTATTTAGCCCGTCCTCCCAAAAGAGCTCTGAACGGGTTACAAAGTACATTCATAATATAATCGAGACAGGACAGAGATGACATAATTTACAATATAGTCATGACAGTAAAATATATACAGTACACCAAGCAGCATCTGGTGAGGGCAGGTGGCGTAGGTGCGTTGACTCTGATGGCATTTCTGGGGGCATGTCCTTAAGGTGCTGGGTTTGTGCATTTCATATCACATGGCCTCGTCTACTAAACCGCACTAGTGGTTTTAGCACGGGGAGCCGCGCTGCTCCCGATGCTCATAAGAACTCTGAGTGTCGGGAGCCGCCCAGGCCATTCAGCGCAGCTCCCCATGTTAAAACCGCTAACTTGATTTAGTAGAAGAGTGGGGACCGTGTGCATTTCATAACACACTGATATCTTATTGTCTACCAAAGAATTGTGAGTGATGCTCCAGAATTAGCACCTCTCAAGCCTGATATAATACTGACTGCTTTTTATAAAATGTTACAAAACCACCATTAAATAGTGTTTAGTAGCTGTACTAAATTAAAGTCATTTATCCAGTTAGCAGGCATGAACTGGATTACAATTGATCCAAAACACAGCAGCAAGGTTAATATTTGAAATAGAACATTTGATCATGTATCTCCTTTCTTGAGACAACTTCACTGGCTTCCAGCTTATCTTAGAATGCATTTCAAATGTACCTTTGTCATTAAATGTACAACGTTCTCGAGATTCAAGAAATATCCCAAAATATAAACTCTCCTTTCCATCCTTTAAGGCAGTGGTTCCCAAACCCTGTCCTGGGGGACCCCCAGCCAGTCGGGTTTTCAAGATATCCCTAATGAATATGCATGAGAGAGATTAGCATACCTGTCGCTTCCATTATATGCAAATCTCTCTCATTCTTATTCATTAGGGATATCTTGAAAACCCGACTGGCTGGGGGGTCCCCCAGGACAGGGATTGGGAACCACTGCTTTAAGGGAATAAAATCTCTCAATCTTTTATATATATAGATTTACAGCAATTTGGAATGAAGTTCAATCATGTATTAGAACTCTATTTTCCCTTCAGACTTTTCGTAAGTCTCTGAGAACATTGCTTTTCCCACAGTACTTAGACAACTGTTCCAGAAATGATAATTATTTTTGGTTATTAGTTTGGTCTTTAACATGATTTTATTTATTATGTGATCTTCACTTATTATTTACTATCTAATCTAAATAACATCTACCTTGTCTGAAACTTTTTTGTTAACCGAGTCGAGCTCCTTTTAAGAGAAGATAAAGTATATAAATCTAAGTCATGGATTAGATTAGATGGCGGAATATTTTTCAAGGAGACAAAATTAGAATGTTTATACATGGTTTTTTTTAATTGCATTTTTAAAATTTACATTTCCCATAATCATAGAAAGTAATAATAGAAGTACAGTTTTGCCACCAGAACAGAAGAAATTAACATATAGATTAGACCCACATCTAGGGAAAAGAAGGATGTCTTACAAATAAAGCAATTATTCAGAATCCTAATCTTTATACATCTTTTTAAAGAAGGCTTGTTGTAGTTTTGTAAAGACAGGAGATATTGCAGACTGCCTTCTAACTGTGACAGCTCCACCAGCTGAAGATAGGGTAGTAATACTGGAATGGAGCTGTTCTGCCCTCTAGTGACTGAACTTGTAATGCAGTTAGATTTGGGGGAGGGTTTAATTGTAAGACAAAGCTCTCTGTCCCTGAGCAAGTGCCTGCTTCTTTTGCATAGGATGAACGGTGGTATTCTATTGCATTTTGGGAGTTGCTGATGGATTCTGGTAGTGAGAGGATAAATGGATTAACTTTTGCTCTTCTGTCTCTTTGCAGAAGCTGGACAGGACTGCCTCTCCTTCCACCAGCAGTATTGATTCGGCCACAGACTCCAAGGAGCGCAGTGTGAAAGGGGAGAGCATTCTACAGCGCATTCAGAATATTGCTGGCAATGACCAGTGCTGTGATTGTGGCCAGGCAGATCCCCGCTGGGCTAGCATCAATCTAGGAATCACCCTTTGCATCGAGTGCTCAGGGATTCACAGGTAACCCCTATACAGAGACACATGTGTGTAAAATACATACACATGCACCCCCCCCCACACACACACACACACTCTTTTATGCTTATATTTTATATACACACTTTGGGTTCATGCCCCCTCCAAACCTGCAACGCATCCATTTAATGGCTGGCAAGGATGCCAAGGCCCCCAGTCAAATTCTCTACCAAGCCGCTTCCCTCCTCTTGCTGCTGCAAGAAATAAGAAGTCAGCGTTGTACCTCCAGCCTCAGATACTGGGACTCCTCATTCATGCTCTGTTCATGCAGGCATGAGGGAAAAGGGAGCAGCTCAGCAGGGAATTTTTTGGGTTGATGGGGCTTCGGGGGGGGGGGCAGGGAATATGTTGTTCCTCACTGTCTACCTCTGAGCCCCCAAAATTGGAGGACACACACACAGTCGCCCACCTGTACACATGCACACACACACAGTTGTCCACCTATATACATGCACACAGACACACACATACATGCACGCACATGCACACAGTTGCTCAGTTGCACGCACACATACATACACACACACCTGTCTATATGCACGCACACATACACACACAGAGCTATATAAATCCACACTCACATACACACACAGTCGCTCACCTGTATACATGCGCACACACACACACACAGTCACCCACCTGTATGCACACACACACACAGTCGCCCACCTATATACATGCGCACACACACAGTCGCCCACCTGTATGCATGCACGCAGACACACACAGTTGGCCACCTGTATACATTCACGCACATTCACACAGATGCCCAGTTGCATGCACACATACATACACACCTGTCTACATGCACACACAGAGCTATATAAATCCACGCGCACATACACACACAGTCGCTCACCTGTATACATGCGCACACACACACACACAGAGTCACCCACCTGTATGCACACACACACACAATCGCCCACCTGTATACATGCATGCACATGCACACATTTGCCCAGTTGTGTGCACACATACATACACACATCTGTCTACATGTGCGCACACATACACACACAGAGCTATATAAATCCACGCACACATACACACACAGTCGCTCACTTGTATACATGCACACACACACATACAGTTACCTACCTATATGCATGCACACACACATACAACTTAATCTGACACATGAAATCTTTCTAAATAAGAATCTACATTACAAACACAAAACATGAGAAAATCCCAAATGGGAAAGAGCAGACCGTGCACACAACTTTGCAGAAGCTGTCCAGTTTTCAGTTTTGCTGTTTTTGTCTGCTGTCATTGAGCATTCTGGTTCTTCATTGTCTTTATTCAGGAGTTTAGGGGTCCAGTGCTCCAAAGTGCGATCACTCACGCTGGATTCCTGGGAGCCGGAATTGCTAAAGGTATATGAATAATCATGAATTAGGTAGGAAAGTAGATGAGAACCTCAGAAGGAAGGAAATCAGTAGGTTTGAGGGACTGGTAGAAATGAGGGGAAAGGCATGGCATGTGTGGCTGTTTGAGAGAGAAGAGGTCAAGAGCTTGGAGGTGACAGATATGAAGGGAGTTGGGATGTGCGTGAGTTTGCCCAAGCAAGAAGGAGTCTGGAGGCACAGGGGGATGGGAATTCTTCCCAGGCTCTGTTGTTCCCCCAATGCCTCCTCTTAGTCTCAATCCTGTCCATGAGAAAGGAGGACTACTACTGCTTATCATTTCTATAGTGTTACCAGACCCACACAGCGCAAGAGACTGTCCCTGCTCGAAAGAACTTACAACCTAATTAGGACAGACAAACAGGACAAAAAGTGTGAATCAATACAGGATGCTTGGGTAGAGAATTACAAAGGGCGTGATAAGGCAGATAGGGTAGGGGCTAAAGAGAGAATGAGAAACAGATATGGGTGCTTTGCAAGTGGGTTGGAGTTAGGATTTGAAAGCAACTTCAAAAGTGTGGGCTTTTAGCATGGATTTCACTTCTGCCAGAGACAGAGCTTGGCATACCAAGTCAGACAGTTTGTTCCGAGCACACGGTGCAGCAAAGTAGAAGGAACGGGGTTGGCAGTTTGCAGGAGAGGAGAAGGGTACAGATAAGAGAGACTTAGCTGATGAACGGAGTTCCTGGGGCGGAGTATAGGGAGAGATCAGAGAGGAGGGATATTGAGGAACTGCAGAGTGAATACACTTGTAGATCAATAAGAGAAGTTTGAACTGTAATCGGAAATGGATAGGGAGCCAATCAAGTGATTGGAGGAAAGGGGTTATGTGAGCATTACGACCCTGGCAGAATATGAGATGTGCAGCCGAATTCTGAATAGATTGAAGGGGAGAGAGATGGTTTAGTTGCAGTAGTCTAGGCGAGAAGTGATGAGAGTGTGGATGAGGGACTTAGTTGGGTGCTTTGAAAGGAAAAGCATATTTTAGTGATGATGTAGAGAAAGAAATGATAGGTTTTGGCGGTCTGTTGGATATATGAAGGAAAGGAGAGAGATGAGTCAAAGATGACCCCACTAAAACAACAACAAAGACAATTTATGATTATTCCTGTAATTTTTTATTTTTTTCATTAGCCAGTCAAAATACATACACTTTTAACAGTGTTGTCACTGTACCAGCACCCCCGGATCAGTCGCTGTTTTTTTGTCTCCAAAAGCCGACGCCGCTCTTGGAGAATGACTCTGTGATTTTTAAGAAATCACCGGAATGCTCGTTTCAATACTGAAGAGCCCATTTGCATGGCAGTGTCGGAGACCACTAGAAAGCCTGCTAGAAACCACGATAAACCTTTTTGATAATCCGCCGCTAAAATGCATGCAGACTAAACCATCTGCAACCAGTTTAACGACAGCGTTAAAGTTTTCAGAATCTGGCCCTGAGTTCAGAACAAACGAATACGTGTGTCTCTTTCCTTTTCAGGAAGAGAGGTTTATTTTGGTTTTCAAATCAGTATTCGAGGCACGCTCAGCCGGTTGGGGCTTTCAGGATTTGAATTCAGTGGGAATATTCTGAAAACCCTGACTGACTGAGTGAGTGTGGTCTGAGGTCTGAGTTAAAACCCTAACACCTCTACAAAGGGCTTTTAAAAAAAGTGCAACAGAGATAAGGGAAGTGCGAGGGGTTAATTGTCATACTGTAGGAGGACTTTCTCTTTCTTAGCCCTAATGGAAATGAATATTTTGCCTCTTACAGCTAATGTGTGAGCTTGGGAACAGTACCATGAACCAGATTTATGAGGCAAGATATGAAGAGCTTGGTGTGAAGAGGCCAACCTCTAACAGCCCCAGGTAGACTGCTGCTCTTGTCTGTGTCTCCAAGATATGGAGGTGGACTCCAGTTATGGCGACCTAGCAATGGTGACCTTTTTTCTGCTTTCTGCCAGGCAAGACAAGGAGTCTTGGATCAAAGCCAAGTATGTGGAGAAGAAATTCCTCCGGAAACTTCCTGGTACTGAAGTGCTGGCTGAGGCTGAGAGGAAACCTCGGAGATGGAGTGTCAAGAAGTGTCAACGACATAACAGTGCCAGCAAAGTGCTGACAGCTCACAGGAAGTACAGGCATGAAACAGGAAGTGCATCACCCGTCACACTCTCTTCAGGTAAGGGCCAAGTGACTGTCCGCCGCTCTACAACACCTGGGGGGGGTCACACAGCTGCAGTCACACTGCACTTAACACCTGAACACTGTCTTTTCTGCCACTCGTGATTTCACTTCTCTGTCTCACCCACAGCTGCCACACTGGAACGTAAGTTCCGCAGGGACTCTCTCTTCTGTCCGGATGAGCTGGACTCGCTCTTCTCATACTTTGACACTGGCTCAGGACCACGTAGTAAGTAACAGCAGCTCAGCCCCCACTGCCTGCTCTTTGCTTTCCAGGAATGTTGGTCCCCTGCCTGCTGAACTTCTAGGGGGTAGCCGTGCTTAAGAGCAGTCATTTGGGGTGGGGGGTGGGGGGAGGCATTGTTTGCATCAATCCCAATCCCTGATTCTTCGCGGTGTTTTTATGCCTGACTCTGTCCCTTTCCTACTTCCACAGCCTGTAGCTTTCCATATTTCTTTGTCTTTTTGCTGTTCTGTGTGTCACAGGAAGACCTTGTAAGTGTCCAGCTGTGCTGTGGGCTCAGCTGCTGTGACAGACAGCTGACACTTGTTCTTGTTTTCCTGCCAAATTTTCGCCCCTCACATGCCATCCACCTTCCTCTTAGGTGCCAGCCAGAGCCCGGCGCAGCGCCCCCCGCCGGTGGGGCCGTGGACTGGCAGTGGCAACGGCCTTGGAGGGAGCGAGTTCCTGTCCCTCCCGGCCGGAGGTAAGGTCGGCCTCCAGCAGCAGAAATTCAAGAAAAAGAGAGGGGGAAATGAGGGCAACAGCAAAGGTGGGGGGAGGGGAGGTAGGAGGGTGGCAAATAGCCATATAATGGATCCTAGATCCTGTATTAACCCTGGGCAAATGGCACCGACCCACAAACTGTGTAGACGCAGTGTTATCATGAGCCCTTTTTCAGATGGGAGGGGACCTGTGTGGCCTGGAGAGCTGAGGTCTGAGACTGTATCTGGAGAAATTGTTACTGTATTCTAATGAAAGGTCTTAGTATGCAAGAATCTGGAAATTGCTTCCGCTTTCCTCTTGATAAATGTGTATCTGTAATGTGTATGCATTATCTTATCTCACTGCCTAGAATTATGGTATGAATCTGTAACCAAGATTAAAGAACTGTACAGTTTTATATAAAGGCCAGAATCGCTTCTCGGCCTTTTGGCTAAGATCAAGTGTAGTATCTGTTCTTATCAGTTTAATATAAAGGCCAGAATAAGACACTTGTGTCCTTGCTCTAGAGATGTCATTAGCATGGAGGTGTTTCTCTTCCACTGCAGAACCAATGCTAGGACCTGAAGCCACGCCCATAATGTGGAGATGCCCTTAATCCATGGGACATTGGCTAAATAAATCGTGGCTGGGGTTTCAAGTTACCCAGTTCCATTAGAGATATTTTAGGCAAATCATGAATTTCTGACAACCTCCATCCTTCTGTATTATGGAACCTCTCAAAGGATAGAATTAGGGATTTGCAAATACCACACTGCTTTGGGATGTAAGTTCAAAACCAAAAAAAGCCAAGGCGTCTCCCTCCTGGAACTGGTTGCGTTGGCATCTCTGTCTGATATTTTTTTTAATAATGGAAAGGCTGCAGAAGCCATCCACCATACAACAGGCTGCCTTTTTAAACTCACCAGCTTACAGAGTGCTATCTCAGAATTCCTTGTTCCAACTGGCTGTGGCCCCGTGGAACTTCTGGGACACCATTCTCCTGCTCCTCTGCCACAGTCCAGTCTCCAGGGTAGTGGTTATTTGCAACGATCCCTTCTGTTCTGCGGCACGATTTCTATTCAGCCAATAAAAGGAAACATGGGAGCATATATGTGCCATTTGCATGCTCAGATTATAGAATACTAGAACTTACACATGTGAATGCTACATATTTGCACGTAAGTTGAACATTAAGTGGCATTCTATAATCTTAGCACACTTCTCGCTTAGGGGTCCTTTTACCAAGCTGCAGAAAAAATAACACGTGCATACTGCGGGGCATGCCCTACCCACACACTAAAAAATAAAATTCAGTGTTTTGGCTGAGGGGGCATGTTTGGGGCTGGAGAGTGGATGTGTCCGTGGGAATCAGTTAGTGCAGCCACGTTAGGAAAGTCTATAACTTAGGCGCTGGTAAATGTCCTACTGGCATCTAAGTTAACACGGAAATGCCGTTTTGAAATGCACCAGAATTGCGCCTCCAGAGGCGCCTAACGCCAGAAGCGGTATAGGCGCTGTAAAGCCCCCTACGTAGTCGCGATTCGTGTCAAAGATAAGCGCCGGAAATGTAGGCCTCGAAAGCCCTGCCCGACATTTCCGGCGCCTATCTTTCCTGGAGGCGCTGTTCTCTAAATAGCGCCGTCGCGTGATTGACACGTGATTGGCGGCGGCCGACATCGACGCTGTTTAGAGATTCTGGCAGGATAACGAGTTGACTGAAACTTATGAGATTTTACGGATTTTGGTGTTCAAATCGTAGCAGTAGTTTATCTTATCCTTGAGGATAAACCTGATAGCAGCCGAAAATGATCTGCCATATATGAAGGTAATTTTCCTTATAAAAACGCATAAGCAAGGCCAAAAGCTAGCTTCAACCGGGAGCCAATACACCACCAAAAATCCCTCCAAATGCCCCGACACTATCCAGATACTGCTAGGGTGGAGTGAGGGTGTTCTGCCTAAATGTATGGATATTAGCGACACTTAGCCACTATCCATTAAGCTAAACAGTTTAAGTTTAGACCAGCAAAAATGGCAGTCCTAACTTAAACTGCATAATTATCAGCACCATGTGTCGAGCTGCAGGTGATGGCTGCTTCCTCTGTGTGTTTGTCACCACTGCCTGGCACTGGGTCAGACCAATGGTTCATTTAGCCCAGTATCCTGTTTCTAGTGGTCAATCCGGGTCACAAGTACCTGGCAGAATCCCAAAGAGTAGCAAGATTCCGGAATCCCAGAGTAGCAAGATTCCGGAATCCCAGAGTAGCTACTGAAACCAGGGCAAGCAGTGGCTTCCCCCATATATGTATCAGTAGCAGACTATAGGTGTGTCCAAACCTTTTTTAAACCCATAAACCTTTAGAGGTCAATATTCAAAGTGATTTAACCAGCTAAGCGAGAGGCTTCTGGCTGGTTCAATCGCTTTTGCGGTGCTACTTAACCAGTTAGTACCATTCACTATCAGCACTAACCGCTAAAGCCATAGCCAGCGATTATGTGGACTGTCTGGGGGTGGAGTTGGCACCTATGGAGTTAAATGCTGATATTCAGCACCTAACCACCTAAGTTAACTGGAGAAATTGGACTAAATAAACTCAGGGCGAGATTCTCAAAACTTTAAAGCGGTCACTAAACTGTTTTCCGGCACGCATTTTAGCGGCGGATTATCAAAACAAATGATCTCTGTCTTTAGCAAGGTTTCTAGCAGTTTCCGTCAATGGCATGCAAATGTGCTCTTTAACATTGAAATGAGCCCTCCGGTGGATTCCTAAAAATCGCCAAGGCATTTTTGAAGAGTGGCATCGGCTTTTGACGACAAAAAGCAGCGACTGGTCCGGGGGTGCCGTTACAGTGCCAGCACTTGTATTTTGACTGTGGCTAATGAAAAGAAAAAGTGTATCTATATATTTTATAAGTGGTGGGTAGTAAAATCATGCTTCTTTGAGTTTTTAGGAGAGACGGGCATGTTTTATGCAAGCTTGTTAAAAGCCAACGTTTCTTCTTGAGCGCGGGTATGATACCCTTGCCTTGTGTGTTTCTGGCTGTGGGTCTTCATTAAATTTTATATTAAAAACAAATTACAAGATGTACCTGAATTTTATAGTAGTTTTTGGAGAGAAAGGCATGTTTTATGCGCGAATGAAAAAAGTCGATATTGCTTCTCCCCGCCTCTCCCTTCCATTTGTCCAATAGTGCAGCAGGAAAGTGTGTTTTGGGTTTTTTTTTACAGCGTTTTTCTGCACATTAGCTCATGAGCGATAAGCACATGCAAATGTAGGAAATCTTCGCTGCTGTCCGCCGATCTTAATTGCATGTGCGATTTTGTAAAGAATGTCTCGGGTTTTAAATTTGGTATCAAAACGGTTGCGTTAGCAGACTGTCACTTTTTAACGCGGGTTTTTGAAAATCCTGTCCTCAGTCCTATCTTTGTCCGGTTTCACTTAGGTAGTTACATGCTGAATATCCCATTTAACCGCATAAAGGCTAGCTGACCGCACGTAATCAGATATTCGGTGCTGGTACCTAGATATTGTCTGGGATTGACTACCTAGGCATAATGTCGATGGTGGCCAAAAATAAAAAGGCAAAACAAAACAGCTGAATATGTACCCCATATATTTTTAGTGCAATAGCAGGTGTTTTAAAAGCAATGCTCACCCCTGTGTCTGAATATTGACCTGTACAAACGAGTATCTGGCATTTGGGGGCTCACCTTTCTTCACATCCCACTTTATCCAACTATTTTGCTGCAGGTCTCACTCTGCTAGCCACCAGCCATCCATCCTACACATGATGCTCTCTAGGTAGCTGAATACTCTGTGCAGTGAATGGCATCCAGCTCCATCCTCTGTATTAAAATTCTCCTCGTTTGTCCGCTTTTGGTCCCGCAGGTTTGAGCAGTGACAGCGGGCTGGGCGGGAGTACAGATGGCAGCACAGACATCCTAGTGTTTGGATCTGTGGTGGACAGCGTCACGGAAGAAGGTGAGTGTAAAAATGTGTGTGAGACTGCCTGACCCCTGAGTGTTCCAGCCGTGGCTTATGGGGTACGTAGACTCTAGAGATCATGGTGTTTCTGGGGCTCAGGGAAAGAGTTTTCAAGTTTCAAATTTTTATTAAAATTTGATTCAATCGCTTATCTATAATACTAAGCGAGGTACCATACAAATTAAAATACTATAACAAAATTTAAAAATAAAAAAATACAGACTAACTGGTACAAAAGGAGAGGGGGGAAGAAATACAATCTTAAGAGAAAAGGGAACATAGAAGGTAAGAACAATTAGGAGGGGATTGAATGAAGAGAAATGAACTCAGAGGTGTGGGAGATGGGAGATGAGAATGACATGGTGACAAAATTCATCACCGTTCCCGTCCCCGTGGATAACCGTGGGAAATAATCCCATGTCATTTTACCGTTGACTTCACAGATGGCTAGATTCTGAATTACTGTTCTTTACAGTTGATTTATAAATACTTATTATGGATGTTGATGGCCGCCCTGCTTTCCATCTTGTTGATCTTCTTCTTCTTTTCCAATCATCTGGATTAACTGCTTCATATAACCTGATCTCTACCTCTTTCTTCTTTCCTCCTCCTCTCCAGGATTAGGATACATTTGGCATTGAGATATCATGGTACCTTATTATTGTTAAGACACTCTACCCCACTTCTCTATGTTATGGCTCTAGTGTGTACTAAAGCAGTATTTTTGTCAGTGCATATTTATATTTCTCAATGTATTCCTTACCGAATACCTTTGTGTTTTTTATTGTATATTTGAAAATCAATAAACATATTTGAACTCATTTTCTAGTGTCTATTTCAACCTCGGTCCTTCTACACCAGCATTCTTCAAAGCAAAGCTTGCGGGTCAGTGGTTGTGGCCATTCATACTCTGATTCTTATGTGAGCCAAGGATAATGAAGCCATTGTGACATCACTGATGTGATTGGCTCTTAGGCATTGGTGGAATGAGGCATTATGACATCACAATATCTGCTCTGGATACCAGAGACTGTCATTCTGTAGTGTCTGTTTCAACCTCAGTCCTTCTACACCAGCATTCTTCAAAGCAAAGCTTGCGGGTCAGTGGTTGTGGCCATTCATACTCTGATTCTTCCCTCTCTCCGTAAAGAATGACATGAAGATTGTTTACCGCGGTTATCCGCGGGGATGGGAACGGTGATGAATTTTGTCACCGTGTCATTCTCTAATTGGGAGTCACCCTCTTGTGCCACAGAGAGAGAGGAGACAGTCCTACATAAGTTGCTTTTAGTGACACAATTACCCGTGCTGAAAACTCTCACAGCACAGACGTTCTCCAGTACATTTACATTGATAATCGCTTTTTAGAATTTTTTTTTTACAGCAATGTATGATTTAAAGCTTGCTTGTATTTCTGAATTGATTGAATTTGTGCTCTATCCCTGTTTATAACAGAAACGATTAATGATGTTGTTTAGACATGTCTATGTGATATGTGGTAATTGCAGGGAGACAAGATTTTATGGATGCGATATGGAAACCGCATAGCTGTATGCGGTATATAAATTTTTAAATAAATAGACTGCAAATACCTTTCAGTTCATTGCGGTGTACAAAGCAATGAAGAGACTGTAAAGCAACAGTGACTTACAAAGTTTGAAGAAAACAATTTTTAGTTAAAATAGTAAGAATTTTGAGTTATAAAAGTAAGAATTACCGGATTTTCAGTTACCAATAAATTTAGTGAACAATGATGATTTCAATAATTTTCCAAATTGCAAATGTGAAGAAGGCAGCAATAACAACTTACGAAATTCGACGTCCCAACTAGCGGCCTGGAAAGGGATCAATCGACGCAAAAACTTCTTATAAATACATCCACTTGCCGATGGGAAAGTAAATATAGAAGTAATCCATAAAGGGCGATTTGTATTTTAAAAAAAACCTCAGGGGTCCTTTTACTAAGGCGTGCTTGCCGTTTCAGCGCACGCTAAACGTTAATGCGGCCGTAGACTATAATGGACGTGTTAGCACGTTTTTACGTAGGGCTCCTTTTACTAAGCTGCGCTAGCTAACCCCCGCGCTATGCAGAAAATACCAACGCCAGCTCTATGGAAGCGTTAGCGTCTAACGCTGTCTAGCGCGTGCTAAAACCGTTAGCACAGCTTAGGAAGAGGAGTCCTGTTATCCCTGTAAATGTTTAATTAGATATACTGGGATTAAATATGTTTGTTTTTTTTTGGTTCCTGAGCATTTCGTAGTTTTCTGGACACTACCGCCTGCTCAAGAGGAGGCGGTAGCGGTTAACATTGGGGGCATTTTAGCGCACGCTATTCCACGCGTTAAGTTTCAAGTTTCAAGTTTATTAAATTGTTTGATTAAACGCTTTTCCAATTTCAAAGCGTTTTACATAAAATAAAACGGAATTTAAAATACACATCTTATACATGACATTCTACTAAACGAACAAGGGATACATCTTTGGACAAAAAAAATAAAATAAATAAAAACAAAAACTGGAAACAACGGGAAAGCGGGGAAGAAATACAATATTTGTTAAAAGAGTACATTAAAGGGAAACAAAATAGGGAAATAAGGGGAAAGATTGAGAGATCAAAATAAAAAAAAAGGTCATAAGAATGAGTAATAATAGTCTATATTTAAGAGAAAAGAAATTTGCAGATATTATTATAAAAGTGAACTATCAGTTAAAGGCTTCTTTAAAAAGAAGACATTTTAAGTTCTTTTTAAATATTTGCAAATCTTGTTCTAATCTTAAGTACAAAGGGAGAGAGTTCCATAACAATGGTGCAGTAACAGAGAAAATTGAAGCACGGCGGGT
The DNA here is from genome assembly GCF_902459505.1 of Geotrypetes seraphini. Classification (NCBI taxonomy): domain Eukaryota; kingdom Metazoa; phylum Chordata; class Amphibia; order Gymnophiona; family Dermophiidae; genus Geotrypetes; species Geotrypetes seraphini. The sequence continues at coordinate 21,773,901 of NC_047098.1, forward strand.
TCCGATAATTTTTAAAGAGGGAACATTTAAAGTAGATTGTGAAGCTGATCCGAGAACTCTAGAGGAACTATATGGAATCAGGAGCCCTAACGCACCTTCGTAAAAGGAGCCCTAAGAAAATGCTGTAGGGCAGTCTAAAAAGAACAAATTCTGGTCGTTTATTAACACGTTAAGCCATTTCTTTATTACATTACATTAGTGATTTCTATTCCGCCATTACCTTGCGGTTCAAGGCGGATTACATCCAAACTAAAACAAAAATTACATTCAAAATTTGAAGGAATAGAATAAGCGATGACATAGAATTTTTAAGGTAATATATGTTGGGTAAAGAGTTACCAAAGGGAAGTGGAGGTCTTTATGTATTAATGCCTAGAAACATAAGATCTCCTTGTCTTTTTTCGTATTGTTTTCTCTAATTTATAACATTTTTATTGAAGAAATCAGTAAATATACAATAATATAATACAGATAGGAGTAGAGGTAGGTTATAGGAATAGTCAGGGACCACTGCACAAGTGATAGGCCTGATGGGCCGCTGCGGGAGTGGACCGCTGGGCGGGATGGACCTCTGGTCTGACCCAGCGGAGGCAACTTCTTATGTTCTTTTGTTCTTAATAAAATAGTCATTACATTAAAATTCATCATATTAATTTCCATCAAATATCTTTCATTTCTTCAAAATATATTTCCAAAATACCCATTATATCTCTCAATACCCTCCCCCTAATTCCTACCCCCCTTCCTTTTTCCCTATTGACCTCTCCCCCCTATCCTCCCCCCCAATTTAGTTTATAACTTTTTATTGAAAGAATCATACTAGGTATTGAGAACTTCTTAAGAGTTTAAAAATATGCTATAACTATCCCCCTCTTTTTACTAAGGTGCACTATGCTTTTTAGCATGTGATAAATATTAGCTCACGTTAAACGCTAACACATGGATGCGTTAGCAGTTAGCGCACGCTAAAACGCTTAGCGCACCTTAGTAAAAGAGGGCCTATATACTACCTTAAATTTATGGGCTACCTATTTTAGGGTATTCCTATTTTGTTTTCTTTTATTTGATATGATAACCATATTTGCTTTATATACTCTGTTTTCTGTAACAAGTGGATTCCTGTAGATATTTTTGAAAATGTATAAATAAAGAATTTTTTTTAAAAAGAAGATAGTTGGTCAGTTGCCACCAGGTTTGAAAATTGAACCAAGTGCCTTTGTGTCTGGCACATCTCTTGCTAATGTCCCTTTTCCCACCGGCTTGTTGTTGCTCTCTCAGAATGTGAAGTCTCGGAGGAGTCCAGTGGAGAAGCAGAGATTGAGCAGGAGGCCTCCGACTCGGAAGACATGCGGGAGCTGCACCCAGGGCTGCTGGTTTACAAGGCTTCACGCGCACGGAACCTGCCTGTGATGGCGCAGGCCTTGGCACATGGTGCCGACGTCAACTGGATGAATGAAGAAGACGAGAACAAGACCCCTCTAATCCAGGCTGTGATTGGGGTGAGTGCCTTCAATACGCAGCTGTGGTAGGAGTGGGAGGGATTGCACGGTCTGACCCTGGATCGAATAAATATTCTTTTTCATATAGAGATAGGGCTCCTTTTATCAAGCCGCACTAGCGGGGTTAGCGCGTGTGACTTTTAATCAAGCGCTGGCCAAAAAACTACCACCTGCTCAAGGCAGGCGGTAGCGGCTAGTGGTTTAACGTGCGCTATTAGTGGTCTAGCGCGGCTTGATAAAAGGAGCCTATAATTTGATTTACATATGGCTCCATATTTCTTCAGGCCCGTATGCCTTATATTGGCTGCCTGTATTTTAGCATATTGGGGATAATTCTATAAGGGGCACCTCCTTTAGCCTGTTCTTAATGGCAACTGGGTCACTAGATTCCATTATGGAATACATACGTAACCTGGTGTAGGTACACAGTTACACCAATTATAGATTCAGCATAAATAGGTTTACCATATGGCTCCAGAAAAAGGAGGATGGATTGAGACATCCGGGTTTTACTTCCATTGCTTTCAATGGAAATAAAACCCAGATGTCTCTATCTGTCCTCCTTACTTCCATTGCTTGCAGTGGAAGTAAAACCCGGATGTCTCAATCCGTCCTCCTTTTTCTGGAGTCATATGGTAACCCTAGGCATAAAGGTGTGCATGTAACTGCCAGTATTTTAGCTCTGTTTCTCTTACATGCTCCCTTACAGAATAGCATATAGTCATCCCTCTGCTACTTCTGCATCTAAGTGTACACTTCACTGTGAAAGATCTAGTTTGGACAAGTTCCTGGAGGAAAAGTCCATAGTCTGTTATTGAGAAAGGCACAGGGGGAAGCCACTGCTTGCCCTGAATCGGTAGCATGGAATGTTGCTACTCTTTGGGGTTCCGGAATCTTGCTGTTCTTTAGGATTCTGAATGGAATGTTGCTACTCCTTGGGTTTTGGCCAGGTACTAGTGACCTGGATTGGCCACCGTGAGAACGGGCTACTGGGCTTGATGGACCGTTGGTCTGACCCAGTAAGGCTGTTCTTCTGTTCTGTACATTTACATGCTCAAGTGGTGTGCTAATGTGGGCCTCCAGGTACAGAATTACCCTTCTCTAATGGTCCGTGCAGTAGTCTGAGAACCAGGGGCACTGAGTTCGATTTTCCACTGCAACTTCTTGTGACTCTGGACAAGTCACTTGACCCTCCATTGCTCCAGGTACTAGAATAAGTCCCTGTATATAATTTTGTAAACTGCTTTGATTCTACCCACGGAAAGAAGGTACATCATGATCCCATCTCCTTTCCTTTTTCTCTGAAGTCTGTGATTTTTCACTGTGCACCCAATCTTTTTTCATGTAAAAGATCACACTGTGGATATGTAAAAGTTTTGAGGGCCACCAAAAGATCTCAAGCTACTAATTTTGTAAACTGCCTTGATCTGCTTATTCAGTCTGGCTATGGAACATTAAAAATTAATTCTTTTTTTTTTTTTTTTAATTATATAGTTTATTTGTTCTAGAAAGACTGTGTACATAGAAATATAATGCATCAACTAGAATGCAACAGAGCTAGCTCTCGGCTGTATGGCCTCCTATAATGTGAAGATATTTATATTTCACAGGTAAACATAAAAATATATAATACAAAGATTACTGGCCAATAACAGGATGCTCATTCAAATAATAAAAATACATAACGTACAGTTTATTACATGAAACAGTAAATAATTTTTCTTCTAATTTAAGACACCATTTCTTCTGGCACAAATTAAATTAAATTAAATTAAAAATTAATTCTAATATTGATTCTGCAACACTTCAAGGATTTACTTTAGAAACACACACTTTGAGTTGTCAGCAGTAGCAGATTCCATAAACGAAACGCTTGAGTAACACAGGTACATCTCTTGGAGAGTACCTGTTTCACTCTCCGTGCCCCAGCCCCCATCAGGGACACATCAAATCTTCTCACCCTAGCCCTCATTTCTTTTGCCAGGTACAGGATACCCCTTAGCTTCTTGGGTCTTGGTGGGGGGGTCTAGGCCAGCGGTAGGCAATTCCGGTCCTCGAGAGCCAGAGCCAGGTCAGGTTTTCAGGATATCCACAATAAATATGCATGGGATAGATTTGCATCTCAAGGAGGCAGTGCATGCAGATCCGTCTCGTACATATTCAAGGTAGAGATCCTGAAAACCTGACCTGGCTCCGGCTCTCGAGGACCGGAATTGCCTACCCCTGGTCGAGGCTAACAAAGACTCTGCACAGGTCTTAACCAGCCTTTTTATAATTCAGATTCTAACCCCCACCTTAACCCCCCCCCCCCTTTTACAAAACTTTAGCGCAGTTTTTAGCACCGGCCGCGGCGGTAACTGCCCCGACACTCATAGAATTCCTATGAGCGTTGGAGCTGTTCTGCTGCAGCCAGTGCTAAAACCTGCACTGCTGTTTTGTAAAAGCGGGGGGTGGGGGTGGGGGGGGTTTTAATAACACAATCAATAATATTTTTATAACATTCCCAAATTCCCCCCACACAATAGGGGAGACCTAAGAACATAACAGCCATACTGGGTCTGATCAGTGGTCCACCTACACCAGTTTCCTGTTTCTACAGTGGCCATTCCAGATCACAAGTACCTGGAAGAAACCCAAATATTTATTTTTATTTATTTAAAAATGTATATACCGCGTACAACTATGCGGTTTCCATATCACATACATGCTACTGATCCCTGGGCAAGCATCGGCTTCCCCCATGTCTGTCTCAATAGCAGACTATGGATTTTTCCTCCAGGAACTTGTCCAAAAACATTTTAAAACCCATCTACGTTAACCACTGTTATACCACATCCTCTGGCAATGCATTCCAGAGCTTAACTATTGTCTGAGTAAAAAATATTTCCTTCTATTGGTTTTAAAAAATATTTCACTGCAACTTCAAGGGCTCCTTTTCTCAAGCCGCGCTAGTGGTTTAACGAGCAAATACCGCGCGCGAAACTGCCGGCCGCGCTAGCCGCCTCCCTTGAGCAGGCGGTAGTTTTTAGGCCAACGCGGGGGTTAACGCGTGATGAAACATCACGCGCGTTAACCCCGCTAGCGCAGCTTGATAAAAGGAGCCCCAAGTCTGTATAATTTTTGATGAAGTAAAAAAAATCGATTCTCTTGTACCCATTTCAAACCACTGAGGATTTTGTAGATTTCAGTCCTATCTTCTCTCAGCCCTCTCTTTTCCAAGCTGGAGAGCTCTAACCCCTTTAGTCTTTCCTCATATGAGAGACGATCCATTCCCTTTATCATCTTTGTCACTGTTGGTGTCTGTTGTAGAGAGTTGCACGGGGACAGAAATCCCACCCATCCCCGCCCGTCCCCGTCAGGATCCTCTCCGTCCCCACCGTCCCCATCGGGATCCTCTCCGTCCCCACCCATCCCCGTCAGGATCCTCTCCGTCCCCACCCGTCCCCGTCAGGATCTTCTCCGTCCCCACCGTCCCCGTCAGGATCCTCTCCGTCCCCACCCATCCCCGTCAGGATCCTCTCTGTCCCCACCCGTCCCCGTCAGGATCCTCTCCGTCCCCACCCGTCCCCGTCAGGATCCTCTCTGTCCCCACCCGTCCCCATTAAAAGTAGCAATTACTTCTGACAGGATCATCAATTCCACAGTTTCTTTTCTGTTTGTGCTGCTGTTTTCCTTGTGGAATCTCTTTGGTGGAACTCTTTTTTGGTTTTTTGTTCAGGAAATTAACTTATAAACCCCCTCTTTTACTAAGGCTGACGTGTCCATTATATTATATGGACGAACCCTGCTTCCAAAGCCTTCCATCCCCGTGGGAGTTCCGTGGGCCAGAGGGGGGGATTCCCGTGGGATCCCCACAGGACCCGCGGGATTCCCGCGATCCCCGTTCCCGTGCAAACCTCTAGTCTGTTGGGTCCCCTCCCCCACCAGCAGCCTAGCATTCCCTCAGACTAGGGTTACCAGATGCCCGGATATGTCCTCTTTTTAGAGGGCATGTCCGGGTGTCCGGATGGCTTTTCAAAACCTGGCACTGTGTCTGGGGTTTGAAAAGCAGATCGCGTGGGGAGAGGCATCTGTGCCCTCCCTCTCAACGAGCAGGCTAGGGTTATTTGGCTGTGCAATATTTTTAGAACCACTTCCCCACATAAAACATGCTTTTCCTATGAAAAATGCTTTATCAAAATACTCCAAGAAGCTCATTATTTTGCAGAGGCTGTGGACATTTACCCCGAAAGGAAAGTCGGAGAATTCTTTGTCCTTAGTCAGTTTTCAAAATCAAAGTACCTGCAGTAATTTGCACTTGCTTTGTTGCAATTTTTTTAAATCAAAACCACATAAACCGTTTTAAAAATGCAAAATGATGCCCAAAGTTACATCTCTCAGTCTAATCTTGCGCTGGGAATACCTCCACAAAACAGGGTGGGCGATTTTCAAAAATCCCTTTAACCCAAGAAAAACGGCCTTTAAGTTCAAACAATTTTTTATTGATGCAAACAACAACAAATACAACATTAGAAACATAGAAAAATGACGGCAGAAAAGGGCTATAGCCCACCAAGTCTCACCATACCCAAAAACCCGCCTCCCTGACTTTACTCCCCTAGAGTAACAATGATGATACATCAAATATAATAATATGATGAACATATTGATGTGGTCAATATTACATACAACACCAAGGTGCTTAGTATAATAATGACTCCAACCGTGGCCACTTATTATATTAATTTATATCCAGCCAAATAAATGTCAATAAATCCCCAATCTTTATAGGTGGTCTGGATGTTTTATCAAATATAGTATTTGAAAGGACGCCTCAGCCCCACCACTCCACCGCAAAAAGTACTTTTTTAAATCGCGGGAAGCATAGTGTGGTGCTTCATCATTGGCTGTCTTTTCCAATTGTATACGAATACGTTAGTTTTTGTGAGCATTTAATAGATTATACTACAGTACTTTATCCTTCAATTGTGTGTATAAATACTAATCCAAAGATTTGGATGATACTTATCTCAGCCAAACCAGGGGAGTCAGACCCGACATGTTTCGCACATAAATAGTGCTTTCTCAAGGGTCTCCCTGTAAAATATAGAAACGGAGCTGTAACATACAATTGTGACCAGCCCCCTCTCTATATAAAATTTACACAGTTAAGAACCGGTGTAATATCACATAACTTACCGAGGTCGCCGCCGTCATCCGACTCCAAAAGTATAATAATAGTTTAATAGCTCAAATAGTATAATAATAGTATAATAATAGTATAATAGCTCAAATAGTATAATAATGAGGCATCGAGTAAAATACATCCCATATAAACCTAGAAAATACCTTCATCCCCCATCAAACCCCACTCAATCTTTGTATGACTACATGTTTTAAATCATTTAATATCCTCTACCTTCCCTCTCCAAACCCTCCCTTCCCTTCCCCTTCCAATGGTACTCTCTACCCCTCCTCAATCTCAGTTAGGACACCCATCTTAAAACCGCACTACGACCTTTAGGAAATAAGGCTTGCAAATATGGATCCCATATTTGCATAAAAAACATCTTTCGCTTCCTCATCCTTCCAGCATCTCTAGCTTCCCAGATGGCCAACTGATGCAACTGGTTTCGCCAATGCCATAACTTTGGAGTGTCAGGGATCGTCCAATATTGAAGAATACATTTTTTGGCCAGTAGACTCATTTTCCTACACAGCGCCCTACGCCCCTTAGAATGTGTCCTCCATAAATGCAAAGCTCTTAGAAGAATGTCTTATACTGTCCTAGAATATCAAGCTCCCGCATGGCCCTTCCTTTGGAAATAAATGCTGTTAGTCACGGATGGTAAAGGTGATGAACGCCTGCCTCAAGAAGGAGAGATGATGACCTCTGTCTGACAATGACTTGTGCTCAGGGTGAATCTCAGAGGAGGCATCCTTTTAGCACTGAGGCCAAGGAGGGTCCTCTCAGCCAACCAGTATGTCATCTGGGCAGAGTGGGAGCAAAAAATGTGGGGTTTACAGGAGATCATTTAAAATTCAATTGAATATTCATGGCCACGGCATCTTCCTTTCCCGTCTCCCTGCTTTTTGGTTTTCAGATCTCTAGAATTCATGCCGGGACTTCCTCAGTGGTCCTAGTGCTAGGGGTGGCCCTGTGAGGTCAGCCAGTGTTCCCTGGATGATAGGCGTTTAAGAGCCTCCAGTTCAGCCCTTTCATTGTGGGACTGTTCAGCATGGTCCAGGGTTCCAACATCAGCCCCCCCACCCGATGCAGCAGATGATATGCAATGCCCCTTTCAGCATCTCCAAAGCAGCATGTGGTGCACGTGATAGTGGGACGAAGCTCACCAATCCCTCATCAACACTCGTCCATGGAGCATATGGTGGGGGGCGATGCCCCCCCCCGCCCTCTGATCCAGCATTTCTCACGGCGCATGTGATGGGGCAGACGATGCCCCTTCACACCCCTCCGATACAGCACTCCACCTCGATCCAGCAATGCCCCCCTACACATCAACATGCCGCCTCGATCCACGAACAACACTTCACCTCAGTGCAGCATGAAGGGCAGCACTGAACAGTCCTGCGATGAAAGGGCCATGCTGAATGGTCCCGTTCCGCTCCCTGGGATGGAACATTAACAAAGTTAGGTTTTCATAGAATGGACTTGACAAGCGAGGTTAGACCAGACTCCAAATGATGGACGATATCTGTTTTATTTTTAGGGCTCCTTGATAGCTTGTGAATTTTTACTCCAGAATGGTGCAGACGTGAATCAAATTGATGGCCGAGGTCGTGCTCCACTTCACCATGCTACATATCTCGGGCATACAGGGTAAGAATACTCCTCTTTGGTTGCTTTATGCACTTCATCCATATTCAGTATGTGTGCATTGCATGGGTTGGGCTCACTTACATAGCTACTGGTTGACAAGAAGTGGAAGGGCGGCCATTTTGTCTACAAGGGAAGTGGAAATATAAAGCCTGGCGTAATGGGAGTCGTTCCCTTATCAAATGAAATCCATGGAGGACAGCAATGTGACGTCAAGGCTCAATCTCCAAACCAACATCTTAGGCTGGTGATGAGGGAAGTTGGAAGGTGTCTGCATGGATAGAGACCAGGGATCTCAGCCTGGCTAGAGGCTAGGAAGGGGACTGAGAAGTGTTTTCATGGTTACAGTCAGGGATCTTAGCCTAGCAAGCTGATCTTGGATTTATATACTAGGTCATCTCCGAATGGAGCTCGACTCGGTTTACAAAAGTCAAAGACCAGATTTTACAAAGAGATTAAAAAAAAAAAAAAGGAGAATAAGTAATTGAAATTTTTACCTAGCCCATGGTACAGATCAGGGATCTTGGCCTGGCTATGAGGGGGCTGGGAAGGGAGCTCTGCATGTCATTCAGTGGCATAGTAAGAGGGTAAGTAGGGGACAGATCGCCCCGGATGCTATCTTGGTGGGGCTACCAGCACCTTTCCTCCTCGCTGCCCCCCCCCCGCTCCTTCCCACTCCTTCCCCGTCCTCTAGCTTTTCGCTGGCACGAGCACCAGCTCCAACCCGCTGCTCACGCTGGCCTCGGTGCTCCCCTCTGATGTTACTTCCGGGTACCGCAACTAGAAAGTGACGTCAGTGGGAGAGCCGACGCTGGCACAGGCAGCAAGTTAGAGATCGGGTCAGTCTTTTGTAAGAGAGCAGGACAGCTCCCTCTTTCTACTCCTGAACGCATGTGTCTGTCCCTTTGCAGCCAGGTGTGCTTGTTCCTGAAACGAGGAGCCAATCAGCATGCAAGTGACGAGGATGGGCAGGACCCCCTCAGCATTGCGGTTCAGGCTGCCAACGCAGACATTGTGACTTTGTAAGTAGTCACTTTTACCACTGTTATTTTTAAAAATGTTTTCATTTAAATAATATACAGTATCTACAAAAGTGCTCCTTTTGCAGGGGGAAGGGGGTTGTTCTCCATGAATTTTGATGCAGAATGGTTTGACCCACTGAAGCAGGCACACTTTTGCCTAAAACCCAGACTAAAAGCTCACCTTTTTGAGGCTACGTTTAACTCCTAACCTCAACTTGCTTATATTTTACCCAAGCCTGAGAAACTCCCTAACCCCCCTACTTGTCCTGTTTGTCTGTAGAACATAAGATTTGCCGCTGCTGGGTCAGACCAGTGGTCCATCGTGCCCAGCAGTCCGCTCATGTGGCGGCTCTTAGGTCAAAGACCAGGGCCCTATTTGAGTCTAGCCTTACCTCCGTACGTTCTGGTTCAGCAGGAATTTGTCTAACCTTGTCTTGAATCCCTGGAGGGTGCTTTCCCCTGCAACAGCCTCTGGAAGAGCGTTCCAGATTTCTACCACTCTCTGGGTGAAGAAGAACTTCCTTACATTTGTACGGAATCTATCCCCTTTCAACTTTAGAGAGTGCCCTCTTGTTCTCTTCACCTTGGAGAGGGTGAACAATCTCTCTTTCTCTACTAAGTCAATTCCCTTATAAGCTCTACTGAGCAGGGACTGTCTCTTGAATGTTTTAAAGTACGGTGCTGTGTACATCTAGGGGTGCTATAGAAATGATAATTATTATTAGTAAAATACAGTGCCATGTCGGGTCCCCTGAATATGCTTGGTTTTTTGGGTTTTTTTGAGGATTTATACAATAAATTATTTTTTTTTTACCCTGTGCATGCTCCTTATTTTGGAAGTCCCTTATTCAGCCCTACTTTATTTCATTGTTTACAGTGAGCATCTTTCACTGACATTTTATTTTATTGATTTGAGTAGAATTTTTTGAAAGATTTGTCCTCTTAAGTTTTTTTGATAAGGCACTATAACCACATGATGCTTTAGAGGTGAAAGACCCAATTCATCAGCATTAGACATATAATTGGTCTTCCAGTGACTGGGGTTTTTTTTTTCCATACCACTTAATTTTTTTATGAACGTATTTTTGTTAAATTTGGAGTCAATTACATGGTCTGTTAGTGAGAAAGACACGGGGGAAGCCACTGCTTGCCCTGTATCAGTAGCATGGAATGCTGCTACACTTTGGGGTTCTGGAATCTCTAATAGCAGGATATGTATTGGCCCGCATACCCTCTGTCACCCCCACCCCCACACCAGCCCCTCACCAATAACCAAACCACACTCTGCTTGTGGATAAATAACCGCAGCTCTTTAATTAACAAACAATTAATTTAACACACTCACATAACAAAACAGTTTCCCGAGCTACACCTTAAACCATTACCAATAATATTCGGCCCCCGACCCTGCCATGCCAGCAAGTGTCTGGGGGATTGCATGTCCCAAGCCCCTTTAACTGGAGACACTAGAACCCGGGCAGGGCTCCCTGCCGGCTCCCCACTCATCTCCTGATGAGCCCCACCATACAGTAGCTCGGGATAACCGCAAACCCAAACCCAACCTCAGCAACCTACCGAATCATAAAAAAGGGGTGGGCAGGAAAAGCCACTTCGGAGGACCCAGGAAGACGCTGGGTCCTCCAAGCTCACGGCTTTATAGGCTCCGCCCGACTGTTGCCCCATGCTTCACCTATCAGGAGGCTGCCCCACGGCGGGAAAAACTTACCCACCGCTATGCTGCCTACTGTCCCTCCTACACCCGCCCACTCGCGCAGCATTTTCATCTTCATGGGAGGCGACGCAGGCTCTCCATCCCCGCGTTACAGCTGCCCATCGAGACGAGGGCTCTCCTTTGTTACACTTTGGGGTTCTGGAATCTTGCTATTCTTTGAGATGCTGGAATGTTGCTACTCCTTGGGTTTTGGCCAGGTACTAGTGACCTGGATTGGCCACCGTGAGAATGGGCCATTGGTCTGACCCAATAAGGCTATTCTTATGTTCTTAAAAGTATACTGTATTTGGTAGAATTCGTTGTTTAATAAAGCAGCAGAATGTTCAGGGTTGTCTGTGCTTATTCTAAACTAGAGCAAAGTAATTCTGGTTATCTCTACCTGAACTTAAAGGTCTGATGCCCTGCCCATGCCTCACATTACCTGCTTTGAGAGAACGAAGGTCATTCCTCCGTGATGGAATCTGAATTTCTCGTTGCAGGCTGCGACTGGCTCGAATGAACGAAGAGATGAGGGAAGCAGAAGGCCCCTTGGGACAACCAGGTCACTATCCCAGCACCAGCCCCACCGAGCAGCAGTACAGGAAGTGCATTCAGGAGTTCATCAGCTTGAACATAGACGAATGCTAGAACTCCTCTCCCTCCTGTCTGGAGAATGTTTGGCTGAGCCCAGCCCTTGTGTCCTGGTGCAAATGCTGGCATATGTGTTGTCTGTATGAGTTGGGGGACAGTGCTTAGTCTCTTCCTGTAATTTCTCCCAGCCACTTTCAGATGAAATTGGGAGAGGGACCAAGCAGTTTGGTTTGTGTGCAGAGTTAATAATGTGTGTGAGCAGGTTTGGGAGAAGTGTGGGGGGGAGGGGGGGAGAAACCTTCCACAGAGAATAGATTTCGAGGGACTCTTACCCACATTCCTATCCTCTTTCTGTGAGGTTGGGCATGCCCTTAAAGATAGAAAGTGACTACATTTTTTTTCCACAATAGCCTGAATCTGTCCTAAATATTTGCCCTTTTATTTGCAGGGAGATGTAGTTCCAGCTTTTCTTAGGAATAATAGAACAAGTTTATGAATGTAGTTCATTAAAACCAGGACTGTGTCAGCCATTATGGAAAAAATGGAGTCAGTAATCAATGCCATTTGGGACCAGGCTTTCTCAGTGTACCATATTTAAAGGGCATCGCTTGTGCAGCAAAGCAATTGGCATGGGCAGTTTCAGGGACTCATTTTCTGGGACTCCATCTTATCCAGAATGCTCTAGGAAGAGCCTGGTGAGCCTCTGAGATGGTCACTGGCTACTATATCCTTGGCTCCATGGCAGGCGGGTGTGAGGAGCTTGATGAGGTGGCAGAGCTTTCTGGTTTAGTCCACTGGCAGTCCACTAGAGAATTCCTATCCAAGTTATAAAACTGCTGCCCCCCTCCCCAACCCAGTCAGCTCCCAGCTGCTTTTTCGTATTTACAGCCAGGCCTTCAGTGTCTAGGCTAGGCCAGACTCTCTCTCCAGGCTACAGCCAAATTCTGAGTCTTGGCTCACTGCCCTGGTTTATTTTCACTGTTGGTGCTGGCATAGTACTCACTCAGAGCATTTTCCAGGGCTCTCCTCAACTTGGTTGCCTGTCTGGTGTCCTCTGAGACAGATGTGTTGAGTGTTCTAGAATGATCATGTGAATTTAAAACACTTTTGAGTCATTGTTCAAAGGGAAATATCAGAATAACTGTGGCAGTCACCTGGATATTTGATAGCAGTATCCAGATAATCCTGCCGAATATCATTACAGGCCACCTTGGTACTATCTGAATAATGCTGGGGAGGTGTGTAGGCGGAGCCAGGAAAGTCCTGACGTTTTATTTTAATGTATCTTTAATCTATCTTCATTGTAAACCGCTTTGAACCTCACGGTATAGCGGTATATAAGAAATAAAATAAAAATTATCTGGTTAACAGCAATACTCAGACCGTGAACTGGATAACTGTCTAGATAAAGTTAGGACAGAAAAAATTACTATCCTAATTTTTATCTGGTTAATTATCCAGAAAGCGGTTCAAGTATCTCTGCGATCTAGATAACATGGCTGCTCACCTCTGTCCAGATGTTTGACCCTGGCCACAGTTTGAATACTAGAGCTGAATTTCTAGAGTTTATTTAACTGCTGTGGCCAGTGTTTAGAAACCCCCACCGACTGCACTGGCAAGGGTGTCTGTGAAACGGAGAAATCTCCCACCTATTTGAACCCACATGGAAATATCCGCTTCTCAGGGCCACCCATTGTAATGTGTCACAGCACTTTTCAGTCGGTCACCTCTGAATACTCAATCCCTAGCTTCCAGCAAAGGATAGTAACCCAGTCCTCGCTCCATTTTTCATCCTGGTGGTCTATGGCACTTATTTTATTTGCCTTAAAAGATATAAAGCAGAGTGCCCTCCCCGTTCCCTCACCCTCATAGGCAGCAGAATGGGTTGGGACAAGGCCCAATATGCTTTTATGCCTCATACAGCATTAGTACTTAGGGAGCTGGAGAGGACATTGGTTGGTTTAGATGGGAAATATCCCACTGCCCTGCCCCAATCCCATAATGCTTTGGGGAAGGCCTCTGCAAAGCAAGACAGGATAAAGCAAGTAGAGGAACAGCTCCCAGGATAACCTATGGTGCTAGGAGACTTTCCCGTATAGTAATAACAATCTGGCATGTAAGTTTTCTTCTTTCTATGTGTTAGAATGAGCATGGATACATTCATGTACATATCTGGCATGGTTTGATCCCCAGTTCATGTCTGTAATGAGGAATTTTCTCCTTGGTATTTCCTATTGATAGCTGGGCATGGACATTTCTGCAGGGTCCAAACATTTCATTCCTAGCTCTTTTGGTGTTTGTAAGACTTCAATCTGTGACTCTCGGGGAGCTTCCATTTTGACTGGGGGCTGTTGATCCACTGCCTTGTTGCGCTCCCGCATCTGTGGGCCTATCAGAGGCTTTGACTGGACTTTCACATGAACCTTTCTTTAAGGTCATCAGATGGCTGCAGGGCACCAGGGAGAGCGTTTGCGGATGGCGGTGCGTCTATGGACCTTTAATTCCAGTTGTATGGAAAGACAGGAACTAGGAGTCAATGGATACAGCGGGGCTAAGCAAAGCTTGGCCCTGAGGACTTGTCATCTCCTATTAATTGTATCACTTTGTCTCACGCAAGTGGAAGGCAGCATCTTAGAAGATGGGCAACTTATGGGACGAATGGTCTGGTGTGTAGTACTGGTACTCTCGTTACGTAACTTTGGCACTTTTCCCGTGTAATGTTTTGGGGAATATTTAACTGTTCTTTTGTTTTTAAACAATGAACCTGTTTTTAAGTATTTAATTTATTATTGCTCTGCTACATGGGAAAGTGCAATGAGTTGTTTTTTTTTGTCCCGCAATGTATCTGTACATAGCAGCACATTGAGGGTTTTTTTTTAATATATTATTGTGGGGGTGGGGAGGAGGTTTTTAACTATGTCTGTTTCTCTTCTCAGGCCTCCCTTTGCTTTCCTACCTAGGATGCGCATCCAATGCCTTGAACCTTATTTAAAATAGCATGGTGGGGGTGGGGAACATAGCACTAAGGATTCTCTAGGATCAAAAGATTATTGTTAAAAAACAAATCTTTTCAGTGTGTTGTACAGAACTCTGACATTTGAATGGCGAATGTATATCAATTTTTTTTTGTCCTTGGAAACCAAAACAATCTTAACATTTTTGTCCAGGGACGTTTTAGGCATAAAATTGGTGTCATTTTTCCTTCCAAATTTGGATGTGTTTCTGTATTGTACAATCCTACTTAAAACATTCACTATCAAAACTTCTCTCTCTCCTGGTCTTTCTTTCCGTGCTTTCTTTTCCTTTTCGTTTGAATAATTGGGGGGGGGGGGGGAGTTATAGATGTTGCATGGGATGGTAACATAGGGTCACACGAGCGTAAACTGTTTCCCTGTGTCTGGGAAGCATCAGTGGATGCCCTTCGGCCTGGCCACATTCTCCTCATATCTTGTGCTCCGCATTGTACGAGGCTTGATTTATATGTCACCATGTGCCTGGAGTTCTGATGGGGGGGGGGGGGGGAAAGAGGAGACTGTGGGAGGACGCAGAGCTGAGAACTGACACGCAAATATATCGCCATTAGACTGTAGCATTTTATGAGCCATTCCAGGAGCAAGCCAGCAATTGCAGTGGGGAACTCCTTATCCGGTGTTAATTCAGTGTCTCTTCATTTGCTGCTTACAACATGCTCTATGACGGTGCTCCAGAAAAGCACTGCATTAACACCGTAGCAATGAAAAGCCATTGATTTTGCTACTGCTACTGATTTTCTACTCTTTTGTTTGTTATTCTGTCTGAGCCACCAGGAAGAGATTGATGCAGGTTCAATAAAAGACATATGTACAGCAGATTCACTTGATACGGTGTGCATGTATGGTGTGGGCTGCCGAAACATAGACGCTTTGAGTACCAGCGGTCTTACCTCAGTGACGCTGGGGTAAGAAGATTACAGCCACCACAAGATGTGAGATTCAGCGTAACCAAAATATGCAAAATTTAATTAGATATATGCAAATGTTTCTGCTGAGTGTTCAGACTTGAACTGTTGCTGGTCCACCCTGATCTGGCTAAGCTTCCTGTTCTGCTAATAGCTCTCCCTGCCTTAATGCACCCAAAATGTTAGCTGAGAGGGACCCATAAATAAAGCAGGGTAGGGACTTTTAAGCTGCGAGGGGAGTCTTTTTATTATGTGGAAATAAAACAGCCTAGTATTAGTTATCGTAGGCTTCCGCAGCTGGCGCCATGATTGTAGCAGTTTTCCGGGTCTTGCCGTGTCTGAGTAGAAAGAACCGATGTGCCAGCTGAAATGTCGGATCTTTCTGCTCAAACGCGGCAAGACCCGGAAAACTGCTACAATCGTAACCTAGTATTAGATTGTTCAAAAGAAATGGCCAACATCTCCCACAAGACCCAAGTGGAAGCAGTGACCTCTCCATCTTTATGCTCTATAATAATTAACCGCTTGATTAAGTTCACACCTTACTCTTTGTTGTCTGCTGGGGTATTCTAGCCTGGCTCGCCTCTGTCTCCCACAATCTCCTTGCTGGTTTCAGCCAAATAGAAAATGAAAATGGCGGGAAGGGGATGTCACCCTATGGTTAAGATATCCTCAAACCATGGCTGCAGTAAAACTAGAATGGTGTGGCATGGGATGGACCACACTACACATGTCCTGTTTCTTCCACGGCCTGCCACTTTCAGATAGAGGATGCTGGGCTGGAGGTACCATTGGTTTGGCCCAGTTTGGAAATGTTTATGTACCTATAACTACAATTATATTCAACCATGCCAAACATGTTTTAGAGGTGGTGGGGAAAACAGTGGAGAGAATTTTGGAGACTGGAATTCTGATTTCATAGGAAGCACTTAGCATGGATGTGGGAGTCAGTGAGGAGGTAATGTCCAAATTATTATAGATGTTCATTTTTAGTATGCATATTCGAGATAATTTTCAGAAAGAAAATACCAGGCAGCTAGCAAAAAAGAAGTGTCCAGCTACCCCTAGGTGATTGTGCAGGTGGCTGAGGGATAAAAAGCACATATACATTTGAAAAATCCTGTTTTCCTTCCCTAATCTAAAAACACTCTCACAGATTCCTTTTTTGAAAAATTAATTCAAGTTTTTTTAATTGGTTGAATATAAAAGTCAAAACATTTGTAATTGATGCCCCTCCCACCCTCTCCCTTCACCCCATTCCTCCTCCTTACCATGCGTTGCCAAATATCTTATATTCCATTGCATGCAACGAGTTATTTTTCCAACTCCCCAAATGATTGCATGCTTTCCATTTCTATAGCACTTGGCACCTCTCATGCACCCTATCTCACCCACCTTCCTCTCAGACAGTAAGGGCCTGATTCTACTATATATATATATATGTGTTACCTAAAAAATCAGTGCCAACTAGTGCATCAATAAATGTGAGAAAAAAGTTAGGTACCTATGAGGGTCATTTCATAAATAATGCACAATATTTTTTTTTAATTTACATGTTTTATTATTTTTTTTCAAGTATTTCTTTACAATCCTTCAATATAGTGTCCCTGTTTTGCAATGAGTCCCAAAGTCCAGGAAGCTTCATTATTCCATCCGAGACACTGTTTTGTTCAGCTGCAGAATGGCTTGGGTACCGGCGGAAGAAAGCTCTTCCAGAGATGCGAAACGATGTCCACGCATAGGTTGTTTCAACTTTGGAAAAAGGTCAAAGTCTGGTGGACTCATGTCTGGACTGTAAGGAGCATGAGGTAACACCTTCCAGCCGTATTTGCATAGTTTTTCAATGACGAGTGGAGAGCTCCATCTTCCCCACAACCATAAAAAGTTCAATGAGCTCAATCAAAAGTCAAACAAATGATGATTTTTGCTTATGATCATGAAGGCATCATCATCACAGACAAAGTTCCATGTGGAAGAAGTGTCATAGCAGTGTATTATCGTGATTTTTTTGCAAAAAAAAGTGCGCAGAAAAATGCACAAAACCTGACCTCAGTTGCTCTTGGCTGGGCCACTTCATGACAACGCTCGCCCGCACATAGGGAATGTCGTCATTACAAAAACTGCATGAATACGGCTGGGAGGTGTTACCTCATGCTCCCTACAGTCCAGACATGAGTCCACCAGACTTCGACCTTTTTCCAAAGTTGAAACAACCTATGCGTGGACATCGTTTCGCATCTCTGGAAGAGCTTTCTTCCGCCGGTACCCGAGTCATTCGGCAAATGAACAAAACAGTGTCTTGGATGGAATAATGAAGCTTCCTGGATGTTGAGACTCGGTCATTGCAAAACAGGGAGACTATATCGAAGGATTGTAAAGAAATACTTGGAAAAAAAAAAAAAAATGTAAATTTTTTTAAAATAGTGTACATTATTTATGAAATGACCCTCGTATTATAGAATCCCGCTAAACCCGGCCTAAGCATTCGTAGGCGGTACTAAGCATTCTGACATTTAGGCGCACTCTATGCCAGGGTTTCTTGGCCTAAACGTCTGCTTAACTCAAAACACTCACAATCTGACCCTAATCATGCGCGTTGCACTAAGGCCCGGATTCTCTAAACTGCGCTGTTGTCAGAGGCCACCTTTAAAAGCGGCCACCGATCACAGGGGTTCATAGACAACCCCGCGAAAGACAAAGGCGTGCGCCGACAACTGAGTGCAAGACGGAGGCGCGCGCCGTAGAAAATTACAGTTTTTAGGGGCTCCGCCGGGGTTTTTGTTGGGGAGCCCCCCCAGTTTACTTAATAGAGATCGCGCCGGCGTTATGGGGGGTTTGGGGGGTTGTAACCATCCACAATTTACTGTAAATTTAACTTTTTCTCTAAAAACAGGGAAAAAGTGACGTTTTCCGTAAAATATGGGGGGGTTACAACCCCTCAAACCCCCCACAACGCGGCGCGATCTCTATTAAGTAAAGTGGAGGGGTTCCCCCCCCACGCCCCCCCCCCCCGTCGGAGCCCTAAAAACAGTAATTTTCTGCGGTGCGCGCCTCTGCGCTGCGCTCAGTTGTCTGCGCGTGCCTTTGTCCCGGCACGCTTTTGACCTGACACCATCACGGGTCAGTCACATGACTGCGCCGTCCGGCAAAGGTAGGCGCCAGAAATGTAGGCCAAGGTTTTCAAGGCCTAAATTTCCGGCGCCTACCTTTGACGTGAATTGCGCCAACATAGGTGCTTTATGGCACCTAATGCCACTTCCAGCATTAGCCATGCCTACAGTGGCATTAGGCACCATAAAGCGCCTCCGAAGGTGTAATTCCAGCGCTGTTTTTTTCAGGGCCAGTAGGGTGCCTTGAATTTTCTTTTAAGTTCACTTTTAAATGGCGTTTTGGACTTAACTTAGGCACCTAAGTTAAAAGGCGTCGTTTACAGAATACGGGCCTAGGTGCCTAACTTGAATCTCGCCTACCCACTTAGGTGTCTAA
Organism: Geotrypetes seraphini; assembly: GCF_902459505.1. Lineage (NCBI taxonomy): Eukaryota > Metazoa > Chordata > Amphibia > Gymnophiona > Dermophiidae > Geotrypetes > Geotrypetes seraphini. Next base: position 21,792,964 of record NC_047098.1, read on the forward strand.
CTTTTGGATAACTCTAACCAGTGCCAATTAAGAGCTGCTGAGTGGCACTGATTTAGCCTATTACTAAGTTAGGGTCCTACATTGGCCAGGTTTTCCAATGTAGGTGCCTAACTTTAGGCATACTTTATAGAATTTGGGGGTAAATACATAAACATCACCATACTGGGACAGACCAAAGGTCCATCAAGCCTAATATTCTGTTTCAAACAGTGGCCAAGCCAGGTTACAAGTGACCTGGCAAGATCCCAAAAGAGTAAAACAGGTTTTATGCTGCTTATCCCAGGAATAAACCGTGCACTTTCCCAAGTCTACCTTAATAAGTTTGTGATCTTTTCATGTCCAAACTTTTTATTAAACCCCGCTGAGCTGACTGCTTTTACCATATTCTCTGTCAGCAAATTCCAGAGTTTACTTGCAAGTTGAGTGAAGCGAGATTTTCTCCACATTTAGTATCTGAGGAGATGTTCATAGCTCCTCTGATGTTCAGACGCCATCCAGTGTTGATCATTTGCTCCATCTACAAGCAGCTTTCGTACACTGCAAAATAAGCTGTGCTGTGGAAGTCCATGCATACTTTTAAGCAGGCAGAGGAAGGTAGTTTTCCAACAGGCTAGTCTTCCTGGCTTAATTGTTGTGTATCAAGAAGACTGGCTTAGACAATTTTAAAAATTCTGCGTAGTTGAAATCCCAATGACCTCTGGTAGCCACATGATAGTTGCTGTTGACAGTGTCTCCCAAGAGGAAGGCCATTTTGGGCCAGATGAACTTCCAGTAGACTAAATGGTGCTCTTAAGGAGGCACTGTTCTGATGCCCTTCCGAGCTGCTACTTTGGGTAGGAATTTCTCACTTCCTAAAAGCCATGGCAGGGAGAGGGCCACTTGCTAAGCACCTAAATTGCTGTAAATATGCCAGAAAATATTAACTCTTTGACCGCTTGCTTTGCCAGTACACCTCTGTTCAATATGTTGTGTCCTCTCTTCTTGTCTGTACACTCTGTATGCAGTATTGACTGAAATGGGATTTTCAGTATGTCTAGATTTCTGTACGATCTGTTGCTGTTTATATCTGCCCCTTGTTTTCTTCTGTCTTCCTCTCAATGTCTCTGTCTTTTACAATACTGTAATAAAGTCTGTCAAAACCTACTAATCTCTTCAGTTTGGCTGTTATTGTGGATTGTTTCTGTTTCTTGAGAGGTTGGATAGGCTGGGGCTCTTCTCTCTGGAAAAAAGGAGGCTCAGGGGAGATATGATAGAGACCTTCAAGATCATGAGGGGCATAGAGAGGGTGGATAGGGACAGATTCTTCAGACTGAAGGGGACAACAAGTATGAGGGGGCATTCGGAGAAACTGAAGGGAGATAGGTTCAAAACAAATGCAAGGAAGTTTTTTTTCACCCAAAGGGTCGTGGACACTTGGAATGCGCTACCGGAGGAAGTGATCAGGCAGAGTACGGTACAAGGATTCAAACAGGGATTGGACGGATTCCTGAGGGATAAAGGGATCGTGGGATACTGAGGGAGGAGCTGGGATGTAACACAAGTATAGAAAGCTAACCAGGTAATAAGTATAGAAACCCAACCAGGTCGTGCATGGGCAAGACCGGAGGGTTAGGACTTCGATGGGAAGATAGGACTTCAATGAGAAACCAAGGTGGCAAGGGAGCCCCTTCTGGTGATTCAGACAGGTCGTGACCTGTTTGGGGCCGCCGCGGGAGCGGACTGCCGGGCAGGATGGACCTATGGTCTGACCCGGCGGAGGCACTGCTTATGTTCTTATGTCCTTAACAATTGTGTGCCAGGGATGGAGTGGGAGTATTACTCTTACTTTGTTACTTTACGGAGCCTTCACATAGTCCAGTACCAGCACCCCCATAAAAATTAACATGCAAGCACAGGCAAAATTTGGCTCTTTGTTTCCTGTAGTTATATGACTAACACTCCCCCCTCCCCTCTTATAAAGCTGTAGCGTGGTTTATAGCGCCGGCCGTGGCAGTAACAGCTCCGACCCTCATAGGAATTCTATGAGCGTCGGAGCTGTTACCTCTGCGTCCGGCGCTAAAAACCCTGCTACGGTTTTGTAAAAGAGGGGATAGTTTACTACAATCTAGCTAAGAAGTATTTCTCATGGGGGGGGGGGGGCGATTTTATGCTCTGATTAACCAGTTTGACAGATTGAATAGAGGATGATGAGGGCCCTATCTCAAAAATTTAAGCTGGGTTAGAGCTCTCAGGACCATTCAGTATTACGGAAAGTTTATTTCTTGTATTTATAAAATCTTTTCTTCTGCTCATCTACAAATCTGAATGACTAACAAATCCACCCCTTTTACAAAACTTTAGCGTGGTTTTAGCACCGGCCGCAGTGGTAACAGTTCCAATGCTCGTAGAATTCCTATGAGCGTTTGAGCTGTTACTGCCACGGCCGGTACTAAAAAAAAAAAAAAAAAGCGCTATGGTTTTGTAAAAGAGGTTGGGGGAGTAGCTTATATAATCCAAGAACTCATTGCTCTAATTTCATAAATATGTCTGAAAGCTCAGTTATGTGTTTGTTGTTTTTAGTATGTAATGTTTGATTTTATTTAATGTGTTGCTTATATTATGTGTTTGTTAATCTACGCCGCTTAGAAAGGAAGAATAGAGCGGGTTATAAGTATGTAAAAAAAACATAAAAACAAAACAGGCAGTAGAAAAACCATACACCATATTCAGAACAGCTGTAATAAAACAGCATAAAAAATACCAGCTGCAAAGTCACATCTAAATATTTAAAACATTAGCTGTCATAAAAAGTCTTGCTGAAAAAAAAAAATTGCTTTTAACTGTTTCTGGAAAGAAAGTAAGGACTGCGCTGAGGCCTTCTGCCTTGAAAAGAGCTACCTGGTACTCATCATGTCTTATATTGAAAACAGAAAACATCCTTGGAAATACAGAAACAGAGAAAATGAAGGGAGATAAAGACCATGTGGTAGAGAGCTGCACGGGAACGGGGACGATGGGAATCCCGCGGGACCCGCGGGCATCCCGCGGGTTCCCCCTTCGGGTCACGGGGATCCCGTGGGGACGCCCCCTAGGGTCACTGGAATCCCATGGGGACGCCCCCTAGGGTCGCGGGGATCCCGTGGGGACGCCTCCGAGGGTCGCGGGCTTCCTGCGGGGCTGGATGTACTAAGTCACGCGGCTTTTCTCCCTACCCGCTCTGCTTGCAGCACAGAGCCGAACGGAAGTCTTCCCGACGTCAGCGCTGATGTCGGAGGGGAGGGAGGGCTTAAACAAAGCCTCACCGGGACGGGTGGGGACGGGTAAGACTTTGGCGGGGACGGGTGGGATTTCTGTCCCCGCGCAACTCTCTACCATGTGGCCTACCCAGTCTGCCCATATATGCCATCCATTATCCCTTCCCCTCCCTTAGAATTCTATATGCTTAATTCCAAACTTTCTTGAATCCAGATACAGTTTTTTTTATCAGCCACCACCACTTGGAGGCTGTTCCACAAATTAAATACCCCTTCCATGAAGAAATATTTCCTCAAGTTACTTTTAAATCTCTCTCCTTTCACCTTTAAGAACATAACAATTGCCATTGCTGGGTCAGACCAGTGGTCCAGTCTGCTCTCGCTGCGGCCCTTAGGTCAAAGGCCAGTGACCAGTGCCCTAACTGAGTCTAGCCTTACCTGCGTACGTTCTGGTTCAGCAGGAACTTGTCTAACTTTGTCTTGAATCCCTGGAGGGTGCTTTCTCCTATAACAGCCTCCGGAAGAGCGTTCTAGTTTTCTACTACTCTCTGGGTGAAGAACTTCCTTATGTTTGTACGTAATCTATCCCCTTTTAACTTTAGAGAGTGCCCTCTCGTTCTCTCCACCTTTATCCTATAATGCTTCATTCCAGAACTTCCTTTCAATTGAGAGCGACTCATCTCCTCTGCATTTATGCAACGGATGTATTTGAACATCACTATCATATGTAATGTAATTTGTAATGTAATTTATTTCTTATATACCGCTAAATCCTTTAGGTTCGAAGCGGTTTACAGAGAAATATATATTAAAGAATACAATAAAATAAGATAAAATAAAGAATAGGTACTTGGAATTCCCTTACTGTCCCGAAGGCTCACAATCTAACTAAAGTACCTAGAAGACAGTTATTGAGCAGTAGGAATAAAATAAAGATAGAGATCTTGAACAAAAAATTAAACATTCTAACAAGAGTACACTGATCTCTCTAAGGCCATAGTACTTTTTAAAGTAAAATATACATCTCAGTAATAATTAAATAGATAAACTAAATAAATTATATTTATTTGAGTTAAAACTAAATATGGAAAATTTTAAAAAGAACATATATGGACATAATAAATATGAAAAAGAATGAATAACAAAGGAATGTGAGTGGGGGAAAAAAACAAAAACCCAAAAAACCAAACAAACCGTTGAGCAATGGAATTCTGAGGAATAATTTAAAAATAAAGACATAAAACAAATTAACCCCCCCCCCAGTAAAATTAGGATATAATAAACATGATGATATAAGAGTCAAAAGGGACAAGCATCACTTCAGTCAGACCAACAAATCTCTGTCCCAAGCACTTCAGCCGTTAATCCGATCAGCCGCTGTTATTATCCGACGTACACCAACCACAGGATATCTCCTCCGATGAAAAGAAACATCTTTCAGTTTCCAGGTCGACACCCAGTGTCATATCTCCCCTCTCCTGCCTTTCTTCCAAAAGGCTTCGGTCCACAGAGCGTAAAGATCTGAATAGACAATACAAATTTAAAAGAATTAGCAAGACCACCATGTAACGCTTTGTAAATCGACACTAAAAGTTGCATTAGTGGGCCAATAGGGGTCCCCCTGCCAGTATGGAAATGCTACAGCATGGAGCTAGGGGCCCTATGTGCTGTTGAGAGTGCCATCTAAACTTTTTTTCTTCACGGTGGACACTGAAAGCCTCCACAATCCCAGAGTGGGAATGACCATCTCTCTTTTCCAGAAATGGGACCCAGCTGGCTGTGGAAGTATTTATTTCATTTATTAAAAATCTCTCTCACTATCTCCCGTTGAATATCTGGTTCGCCAGATTGGCTGGTGACTGGCTATGCCATGCGACTTTGCCGGTCACTGCCAATATTCATTGGCTAGCCGGCTTGGCCAGATGACGTAGAGCCACCTAAAAGGCAGGTCTGGTTTTGGATGCTAGTCCTTAGCTGGCCAGCTAAGACCTGGATATTTAATGCCAGTAGCCAGATATGGCCCCAGCATTGAATATTTGGGATCACCATGGACGGCCTCCCATGGGCTCAATATTGGGCCCATGTGCTTCAGAGTGACACAGTAAATGACAGCAAATACAGACCTGAATGGCCCATCGAGTCAGCACATTTATCCCCTCTTTTACTAAGGGCTCCTTTTATCAAGGTGCGGTAGCAGTTTAACACGTGGAATACCGCGCATTAAACCGCCTGCCGCACTAGTACCTAACGCCTCTATTGACGAGGCGTTAGGATTTTAGGCTGCCGTGGGGGTTAGCGCGTGATGAAATGTCCTATGCGCTAACCCCCGTAGCGCGCTTGATAAAAGGAGCCCTAAGGTACGCTAACCGATTAGCGCACGCTAAACGCTAACACGCCCATAGACTAACATGCATGTGTTAGCGTTTAGCGCGCGCTAGTCGGTTAGCGCACCTCAGGGCTCCTTTAACCAAGCCGCGCTAGCGGTTTAACTCGCATAATAGCGCACGTTAAACTGCCGGCCGCGCTAGCCGCTACTGCCTCCTCTTGAGCAGGCGGTAGTTGTTAGGCCAGCGCGGGGGCTAGCGCGTGATGAAAAGTTTCGCGCGTTAACCCCGCTAGCGCGCCTTGATAAAAGGAGCTCTAAGGTGCGCTAACCGATTAGCGCGCGCTAAACGCCAACACGCCCATAGACTAACATGCACGTGTTAGCGTTTAGCGCGCGCTAGTCGGTTAGCGCACCTCAGGGCTCCTTTTATCAAGCCGCGCTAGCGGTTTAACTCGCATAATAGCGCACGTTAAACTGCCGGCCGCGCTAGCCGCTACCGCCTCCTCTTGAGCAGGCGGTAGTTGTTAGGCCAGCGCTGGGGCTAGCGCGTGATGAAAAGTTGCGCGCGCTAACCCCCGTAGCGCGCCTTGATAAAAGGAGCCCTAAGGTGCGCTAACCGATTAGCGCGCGCTAAACGCCAACACGCCCATAGACTAACATGCATGTGTCAATGTTTAGCGCGCGCTAGTCGGTTAGCGCACCTTAGGGCTCCTTTAATCAAGCCGCGCTAGGGGCTAGCGCGTGATGAAAAGTTTCGCGCGTTAACCCCGCTAGCGCGGCTTGATAAAAGGAGCTCTAAGGTGCGCTAACCGATTAGCGCGCGCTAAACGCCAACACGCCCATAGACTAACATGCACGTGTTAGCGTTTAGCGCGCGCTAGTCGGTTAGCGCACCTCAGGGCTCCTTTTATCAAGCCGCGCTAGCGGTTTAACTCGCATAATAGCGCACGTTAAACTGCCGGCCGCGCTAGCCGCTACCGCCTCCTCTTGAGCAGGCGGTAGTTGTTAGGCCAGCGCTGGGGCTAGCGCGTGATGAAAAGTTGCGCGCGCTAACCCCCGTAGCGCGCCTTGATAAAAGGAGCCCTAAGGTGCGCTAACCGATTAGCGCGCGCTAAACGCCAACACGCCCATAGACTAACATGCATGTGTCAATGTTTAGCGCGCGCTAGTCGGTTAGCGCACCTTAGGGCTCCTTTAATCAAGCCGCGCTAGGGGCTAGCGCGTGATGAAAAGTTTCGCGCGTTAACCCCGCTAGCGCGGCTTGATAAAAGGAGCCCTAAGTGTGTGCTGAGCTTTAGTAAAAGGGCCCCTTGTTAAAGGAGTGTTGGCTTGAGCACATGGAAATAAAAGAGTAGCAAAACCCAACCAAGCATCCCCACGATGCTCAGGAAATGTTTCTGCAAGTGCTTTACCGCCAAAAAGAAACCGTAGTATATATATATACCAATAATCATGAGAGTCCAAACTTAGAAAAATTGGTATCAATAGTGATGAACTGTCCTTAACCCTTTCAGGACCATAAGGATCGTAGGCCAATTTTTGTGGTTTTGACGACATTTTTAGGGTAAAAAGGGCTTGCAGATGCCAAAAAATTGATTTTTTTTTTGGTGAAATATCATTATTTTTATTTAAAAAAAATCACACTTCTGGCTTATGGACAGTGTGGCAAGTGAATCTTCTCGTCAATCTGGCAACGACGCTAATGAATGAATGTCGGAACCAGTTTGTTTACATAAAGGCAGTATCCTATGGAATCCGTACATATCAAATTTAGAACTGTAGACTATCCCAATCAAAATTGATAGGATTTTAAAGTTAGGGGACAAATAGGTCCCTTGGTCCTGAAAGGGTTAAACCACACTGAGGACGGTATAAAAGACTGTGCTTCCAAGGAATGATTAAATGAAATAAATAATCAATGAATAAATAAGTTTCAAGTTTCAAGTTTCAAGTTTATTAAGTCTTGATGAATCGCCTATATAACTTGCTAGGCGATGTACAATAAAAATAACATGTATTAATAAATGAAACAAGTACAATGTTAAAAATGACATAAAAACAAATTTGTTGTATAGACAAGAAACATACTTTACAAACTACTCAAAAACCTAAATTCACAATAATGTGAGGGTAAAATATACACGACATGTGAGGCTAAATAGGGAAATAGTTACAATTTTGATAGAAGAGAGGAAAAAACATAAAAGGGAAAAACAAAAGGTGGGTAAGAGGTGGCTGTTTTTTTTTTTTTTTTTTAAAAAGAAAAAAAACCGAAAATGTATATAAGATTGTCAATTTTTACTACTCATAATAACCATACGCATCTTTGAAAAGAAAAGTTTTTAGCATTTTTTTAAACTGAGTTAGGTCTTTTAGTTCTCTGATGTGTTGGGGTAGAAGATTCCATGATTGAGGGGCATTAACTGAAAACATATCCTGTCAATCAGTACGGGCCCCAGCGTGATTGTGCCGCTGCTGCTGGTTATTCCGTCCCTGATATTGGGGGCTGGGCTTGTGAATTTTCAGTCATTTTACTAATATAGCTGATTATTTGCTCCCTCCTGATGAGGACATTGAAACAGGACCTGTCGAGTGAGCGGAAGAGTGAGCGGATTTGAGCGAGTGTAATTGAACAGTGAGCAGAGTTGAATAGTGACACTGAGTGAACGGGATTGAGCGAGTGGATTTAACAGTGAACGGATTGGAAACAGTGACATTTGAGCGAGTTGGATTATTCGAGCGGAACTGAACAGCGAGCGGAATCGAACAGTGAAGATTGGTGAACTTCGGATTCTGTCCCGCTTTGGATTAATTGCAGCCGCTCGAGCTAAGTACTATTCACTGCTTGTTCACACACCTGTGAGCCTTTGTGGCTCATGTTTGGTTGAAAGTTGCGGTGTGTTACTATTTATCACATATATATTTTTAGTTTTTTTTTTGCTTTGACTTAATTCCTGTGTTATTTTTCACGAATATTTTGTGCCAAGTGTTTAGGGTTCACTATTATTTGGACTTGTGGATGAGACTGAGGATCTTATTTTCATTTTTCTTTTGATGTTTTTTGGCTATTTTTGCACTTAGGTTTTCATGTTGGTTTTTTTTTTTGGAAAGCCTTGGGGAGAACTCTTTTCAGTGATTTTCTCTCCTTTCCACTTAAGTCTGGGGGTGGTTGTGCTTCTTAGTATTTATTATTTTATACAGATATATGAGGACAAGATGATGTACGGGACAGGGTTTATTTAGATTTATTTCTAAGTGACTTGTCACTCCATAAGCACCTGCCCGGGGCCAATGGTTATTACGAGGGTACTGGGCCCGTACTGATTGGTCCTCTTATTTATTCATTGATTATTTATTTCATTTAATCATTCCTTGGAAGCACAGTCTTTTATATCGTCCTCAATGTAGTTTAAGGACAGTTCATCACTATTGATACCAATTTTTCTAAGTTTGGCTTCTTTTTCCATGCCATACACACAGTTACCACGTGAGAGCTGAGTTTGCATGGGGCATCTAGGTAGAAAAAGTACAATCAAATCAGGATGCTTAAAATTAGCAAGATATTTTCCAGAAGGGTCACTGAACGTGAAGCTTTTTCTAAACTATCTAGAAGGCCACAAGAGATACTCGTATATGTGGCAGCACACACAACTCGAGTAGCTATTTACAGTGAAACACCTTCAACACGGGAAAAATGCCCGAGTACCTGAATAAATTCGTGTAAACTGTTCTGAGATCCTCTGGGAGAACGATATAGAAAATTGAATAAATAAATAGTGTGAAAAGTTACAGCTTCCAATAATAAGAACTGGTATTGTGACATCATAACGCCTCATTCCACCAATAAGAGTCAACCTCATCAGTGATGTCACAATGGCTTGATTGTCCTATACTTGGCTCACTTTGGCTACATTTTGATTTCTAGAGTGGCGCAGTGGTTAAAGCTACAGCCTCAGCACCCTGAGGTTGTGGGTTCAAACCCACGCTGCTCCTTGTGACCCTGGGCAAGTCACTTAATCCCCCCCATTGCCCCAGGTACATTAGATAGATTGTGAGCTCACCAGGACAGAAAGGGAAAAATGCTTGAGTACCTGAATAAATTCATGTAAACCGGTCTGAGCTCCTCTGGGAGAGCAGTATAAGAACATAAGAATTTCCGCTGCTGGGTCAGAACCCGCGGTCCATCTTGCCAGCAGTCCGCTCACGCTGAATGAATAAATAAATATTGCACAGGGGTTCTGCATATCATACCACCACTTACATTGTGTAGGTGACAGGTTTTATAAAAAGGGACATCCAGGACATACCAATGAAAGAACCAAATTAAAAGAACTGTATTTTAATGTATAGCGCTGCATGCATCTGGTAGCGCTATAGAAATAACAAATAGTAGTAGTAGCATTTTATGAAATTCTAAGGTAGTTTTAGCACCAGAAAGATAATCCGTGTGGCAAATCTCTGACCCATACTTCTGTCTCAGAATTAGATCTAGATGCTGAGGTTCAGGAGCATTTTTTTTTTTAAAGCATTTGTGCATTGGTGTCATTCAAATTGGAAATATGGTTTGGTAGCCGCCCAAACCATGCCTGAAATACTTCACTTTCCAAACTGTGCATGCTGAGGGTCTGAACATGTAAACTGTGGCTTTCTAAAATCAATATTTACATGGGTAGGGCATTTATTTATGGAGATGCCATACGTGTCTTCTAGAATGGCTGTCATAGCATGCTACTCAGGGTAAGTTAACTACTGAAGCTAGTTCCAAAGAAAATACTGAAGCATATTCTTTGTCGTTCCTCCAGACTGGCACAGATGGATGGGTTTATGCTTTTCTGCCAGCAGGTGGCGATTGAGAACACACTGAATTCTTACAGTACAAGCAGGCTGTGTAGTCCCTCATAGAATCAGTCTGTTCTCAGTCTCCAGCAGGTGGATGTGGTAAACCTGTGCTGTCTTCTTTTAGGCCTTGGCAGGATCTGTTGCAGAGTGGCCTTTTTTTTTTTTTTTTTAATCTACCCCTATTTTCTGGTTGGACTGAGCTGGGGTCTCATGAGACCATGACCACCTTGGGGGTGTCACATTCGGGTGGTCGAGTACCTCCCCCCATTTCCCCCACCTCCCACTGGAGCCTCAACTGTACTCCTTGCCATGGTCAGGCAAAGACTACAGTTTTGAGTGCCTCTGGGGTTTGCTCCTTTTAATTTAAAGCTGCTTTGAAAAAAACCAAAACACCAGAACAGGCCCGAGGCGGTGCTTTTCTGTCTGCGCCAGGACTGTATTCATTCATATTTTTTTTTTCCTCCCATTCAGCTGCTGGTTTCATTTAGAACATAAGAACAGCCGCTGCTGGGTCAGCCGCTGTTGGGTCCATCGCGCACAGCAGTCTGCTCATGCGGCAGCCCCCCCAGGTCAAAGACCAGTGCCCTAACCGAGACCAGCCCTACCTGCGTTCGTTCTGGTTCACATTATCTTTCTGGTTCACATGAACACTTCTTGCAAGCCAAAGAAGTGCTAACCTCCAAGGTGGTCCCTAGCATCTGGTAACTGTGATTTGGGTTATTCTTCCCAAATTGCATCACTTTGCATTTGTCTACATTAAATTTCATCTGCCACTTGGACATCCAGTCTTCCAATTTCCTAAGGTCTACCTGCAATTTTTCACTCCTGCTTCTTCCAAGAGGCTTGACAAGGGGAATAGAGGAAAAGACTCCCTTCTTCTGTCCTTCTCAAGTGATCTGCTGTTTCAGAGTCCTATTCCCATGTTCGATCCTGGTCCCTTTTGTCATATGGCTTGGCTCTTGAAAGGGAACACCTAAGCAAGAAAGGTTATTCAGATAAGGTGGTTTCTACACTTTTGGGATCTTGCCACTTTTAATGTCTCGGGCTTATGTGCGCATTTGGCACCTGGTGTTCTGATCGGGCGGTCCTTCCCTTGCATGTGTCCCTGCTGCACATCTTGGAGTTTTTGCAGAACGGCCTGGAGCATGGCCTTGCCTGGTCCTCCCTGAGGGTTCAGGTGGCAGCCTTGTCCTCCTTTAGGAGTCTTTTGTGTGGTCAACGGTTGTCATCTCTTTCTGATGTGATTCAACCTCCAGTTTGCCCTTCGGTTTCAGCTTGGGATCTCAATCTGGTGCTTTCCTTGTTGAATTGTCTTCTGTTTGAGCCCCTTGGTTCCTGCACTGTAAAGGACCTTACTTTGAAGATGGGTTTTCTTGTAACCATTTCCTTAGCTCAGCGCATGTTGGAGTTACAAGCCTTTTCTTGGAGTTTTCAAAGGAGCTTGTGGTACTATGGTCTGTTACATCCTTTCTTCCTAAGGTCGTTTCTCCTTTTCATGTGAAAGAGACAGTTGCCTTTCTGGTTTTGGGTAATCGGGAGGGTGTTTTAGAGCAGAGCAGTTGCACAAGTTGGATGTCTGCAGAGTCCTCCGTACTTATTTAAGATGGACTCAGGAGTTCAGGCGGTCAGATCGTCTTTTTATTCTCCTGGTGGGCAGTAGTAAGGGAGAAGGTGCCTCTAAAACTTTTATAGTGCGCTGGATCAAAAAGACTATCGCTTCAGCATACCTTCTTCAAAAAAAGCCAGTTCCAGAATCTCTCAAAGCTCATTCCAGTAGGGGTCAGTCAACTTCCTGGGCTGAATCCTCTCTTGTGTCCCCGGTGGATACCTGTAAGGCTGCAGTTTGGTCTTCTTTGCATTATTTTGTGCATCATTACCAGGTGGACGTTCAGGTGCGTTGGGATGCTGTTTTTCGGGAGCGCGTTCTTGTGGCGGCCCTTTGGGGATCCTACCCCATGATAGGTACTGCTTTGGTCCATTCCATTCATCTGTGCTGATCTGGAGGGACGATAAAGAAGGAGAAATTAGGTTCTTATCTTCTAGTTTTCTTTCTCCAAACCTCACAGAACCCACCCTGTGTTTTTGTGCATGCTTCTGTGAAGAGTTGTCTTTTGGGGGGATTTCATGGGGAGTATAAATAGTGATTGTGGAGCAGCGACATCTGGTTTGTCTGGTGTAACTGGCAAACTGTGGGGTTATTTCTGGTTATATGCTCTGATTCTTCGCCAACAGTTGTGCTTGGTTTCGCACTGTTCTTTGTTCAAAAAGTCATTTTCATACATTTCTTGAATTTTGGTGAAAGTTTATGGTTTTGAGTTTCTGCTTGTCTATTTGTCAGACTGATTCTAGGAGGGGCTATACTGTAAGAATTCAGTGTGTGCTCAGTCTTCACCTACTGGCAGAGGAGCGTAAACCCATCCTCTGTGCCGGTCTGGAGAGACTAAAAGAGAGAAAATTATCAGGTAACAACCACATTTCTCCTTTTTGAACTAGGTTATCACACAAGCCTTAGTTACCTTCCCATTTCTTGTAAATATTTGGAATTCATTATTTTCAAAGAAAAACCAATAAAAAAGTTTTGGGTTTTTTTTTCTTTTCTCTCAAAAGTAAATGACCTTCACTTCTCTCATGTGAGGTATGAAGTCTTGAGGATTGGCACTTTTGTGCATTAATTTCATTGACATCTGAGGTAATCTGTCCAGCAGACTATTATTACGATTTGTATGTCGTATTAGCTCTTCCACTTACTGAGGTCTGCACTAGAGTGGAGAATTCACTATGTCTGTCAGGTTGTCAGCATAGGTTTGGTACCGTATCTTGGTTCATTTAGAAGATCAAATTTACTTATTAATAAAACAGACCTATAATAATTGAGATTTGTTTCTTCTCTTTTTTTTTTTTTTTTTTTCATAAAATTTTATTGGCTTTGGTAATTATACAACAAAGAAAAACAACAATGAAAATGCTGCCGAGAAAGCAACAGGTAGCAAGTATAACACTAGCCGAGTCTATCAAATTGCAGAAACATAATTATATATAAAAAAGAAAAAGTGATGCAGTTGGGATAAGCCAGTAATGCAGCAAATCTAAATATAAACTATGTCAGAAGGATACAATGAAAAAAATCATCATAAAAGGATCAAATACATTGATTGGAAGAGTAATGGAACGAGATATGTATACCATAATAGGAAAAGAAATAATAACGGTTAACATTAAAATGTATAGTGGGTTTCATGAAAAGATAAACAAACATCAAAAGTCCAATTTACAATATTCAAGTACCAGAGACCATGTTTTGTTATAGGAGAGGAGATTTGTTTCTTCTTGGTAGACTGACAATTTCTACAAAATATTTGTTTTGACTTGGCAAGCTGACCCTAAAAAAGACTGGTTAGGTTGCCAACTGTTGAGTATGAATTATAAAGAACTGGATGGTGTTAACAATCACTGAGGAGAATCAGATTAACCAAGAGAGTTCAGTCTGATTTCTTCGTGACATTTGAACCTAGAACTCTTTAAACTCTGGGGTGGAAGAAAAGCAGGTGCGATGATAGAGCACGTCTACTTTGAGTGTATGATTCCCCTGTCTAGCTCTGAGCTCAGAGGCCACGTTCAGGATGATGCAAACTCAGATTCTTCATGCCCTTGGAGTGAAGTGAGCTCATGGCTCTCTTTTGTCCCCTGTCTCGCAGGTGATGCCACCTATTTGGATATCTTCCGTGAATTTTCCCACATGGCGTCCAACAATCCAGAGAAGCTGAACAGACGGAGCCTGCATTTCAACCACCCCTGCAGGTAGCAACCGCCTCTGGTGCTGCTTTCGGGACATTCAGTATCTCCTCCCTGGTGTTCAGCTTTTAAGTCCTGTGTGACTGGAAGGCACAAGCTCTTGGGGAGGGGGAAAAAAGGGGGAGCTAGCTGAACATTAATACTAATTAATCCTAAAACTTTCTGAGAGGATTACAGTGCTGGAGTTTCGCTCCTGGTAGATGCTCCATCAGAAATGTGAGTGTGGTTTTTTTTGCCCTTCCCATCCCCCAACGATGAAGATTGTCTCAGAAATACCTTCACTATGGGACTAGATGGCTGTGTGTCCTGAAAAGTAGAGACAATTTTCAGCATGTCTAACTGACTCCTCATGGCCAGTCCAGGTCCCCTGTGTCTCTTTATCTAGGCTGGATTTCCTGCGATGGCCTAGTGGTTAGAGCAGCTGCCTCAGCACCGTGAGGTTGTGAGTTTAATTCTCACTGTAGCTCCTTGTGCCTCCGGGCAAGTCACGTAACACTTCATTGCCCAAAGTACTAAATAAGGACCTGCCTAAAAATATGTAAACTATTTCGATTGTAACCACACTGAAAAAGTGGTATATTTAGTCCCATCCACTTTATGTATCTAAGAAGGACAAGTTCTTTGAATGCTGGAGAGAACTGAACCGTTCCCTCTGGATCTGCTGCACCTTTATATATTGTTGAAAGTCAGGGTTGCCAAATCATGTTTGTTTGTTTTTAAACTAATAAATGCCCTCCCAAGGGAAGTGGTGAAGAGGAAAACGGTGATGGAATAAAAAAAAAAAAGCAAGGGGTAAAAATAGAGGATCTCTAATTAGAAAACAAAGGATGTAAATTAAAGAACTAAGGCCAGTATTGGACAGACAAGCATGGTCTGTGTCCTATATATGGTGATTCGGTGTAGGATGGGCTGGGGTGGGCATCAATGGGAACTCCACTAACATGGAACATGAGGATGTTACTGGCCAGACATTACGAGATGGTTGGATAAGCTGGAGTGAGCTTGGATGGCAACTTCAGCATTTGGAACCTAGGACAATACCAGACTTTACAGTCTATGGCCCAGAAATATCAAAGAAGAGACAAGTTAATTTAATCATGTATTTTTTTAAAGGGTATAACTAATGGGCAGGCTGGATGGACCGTTCAGGTCTTTATCTGCCGTCATTTACTATGTTACTATGTTACCTGGCAGAAACCCGAAGAGTAGTGATGTCATAATGCCTCATTCCACCAATGCCTAAGAGCCAACCTCGTTTCCAATACAGCAGGGAAATGTATCAAAAGAGTCAGAAAAGAAACTAAGCTGTAATTAAGAGACTGACTCAAGTCAATTAAACCACCAGAAGAGAAGGAACCACTATACAGTAACTCAGCTCAGAGACATAAAACTCTGAAGAGGGGGAGGTTACCCCCTCTTGGGGCAAGAGTTTATCATCCAATCATAGCATAATTATTGATAAAAGCGGATCCAACTCAAAGGTGTTCAAGTAATTAATTTCTGTATATATATATATATATTTATGGCTCTAAGAGCCAACCTCAGCAGTGATGTCACAATGGCTTGATTAGATGGCAACTTCAGCATTTGGAACCTAGGACAATACCAGACTTTACAGTCTATGGCCCAGAAATGTCAAAGACGAGACAAGTTAATCATATTTGTTAATGGGTATAACTTATGGGCAAACTGGATGGACCATTCAGGTCTTTATCTGCCATCATTTACTACACACATACACACATTTTACCTAATGTTGAATAGCTGGAAAATGCCAAAACATGTACAAGTCTCTTTAGCTGTACTCTCCGACTGATCTTATATCTCCTAGTCACACCGTTTCCTGCCCAGTGTGCTTGTTACAGATCAATACATGGTTTATGGTTATGGTTTATTTATTTATTTATATCCCACCCGTAGCCAAGGCGGGTTACAAAATAACATACGGTACATATGCTGTACATCAACTCCAAAAGAACAATATAACATAAATCACAAACAATAAAAATTTAATAGGCGACCAGCACCTCACTTTCATCCTATGTTCAAAAATCTGACTCCCTATTTCATTTGACAGAAAAGATGACGTTTATGTAATCACTTAAAGTTTTGCAAATTCCATTGTCGACGTATATATAAAGGGAGCCTATTCCATTCTCTTGGGCCAATACAACAGAATATACTATCTCTAGACAACTTTCGGATCTAAGATCTTTAACAGATGGAATTTGCAATTCTACAAGCCCGAAGTTGACAAAACGGAACATATGGCGGAATGCTCTCGATCGAACATTTTGGGGCCAAATTATGTATCCAAGTGGTCTTCTAAAGAGCTTGGAAAACACTTAGGAATAAATTCGGTAAATAGCATCCAAATTTGGGGCACTGAAAAAAAAAAAAATTCACATGGCGCACTGTTCTATAAACAATCCACAAATGGTGGAGGAAGAGATGTCAATGATACAGTCGTGGATCAATCAGAGTACACTTTATTGATGGAAGTAGTTGCACGCTATTTATAGAATAGAGCTGATTTCTGGGCCAAACTTTAGGCACGACGATATATACCAACTGAAACCTGGCATAAATCCTGGTGCGTAAGTTAGGCACGGATCCCAGGTATTCAGTAACGCAGCACACACCTTCCCCCACTCCTTCCCACTCCTCCACCTCCCCCCCCCCCGCTCCTTCTCACTTCTCCATTGCTACGCGCCTTCAATTCTCCTCCCCACCTCTAGCTATTAGGTTCGTGGGGAGCAGCTCTAAACTGCTCCTCGCGCCAGCTTCGGTGCTCCCCTCTGACTTCACTTCCAGGTCCCGTAACTAGGAAGTGACATCAGAAGGAGAGCTAAGGCAGGCAGCACATTGGAGACGCTGCTTGCGCCATGGAAGCTAAACAGGTACGGGGGAAGGGTAGGGGAGCGTATGCGGCAGGGTTATGCGAGGAAGGAGTAGAGGGAGAGCAGAGAAGAGGGCGAAGGAGGGTGCCTCTCACCCTCACTATGCCACTGCCTGATCTACTCAGGTCATGCCTACTTTTAAGTTGTACACTAAAAAAAATTGCACGTGGATCTTTATAGAACATAAGAACATAAGCATTGCCATACTAGGACAGATGAAAGGCCCATCAAGCCCAGTGACCAACCCAATTCACAAGTACTTGGCAAGATCCCAAGGAGTAAAATAGTTTTTATGCTGCTTATCCTAGGAATAAGCAGTGGATTTCCCCAGGTCATCTTTTATTTTATTTTTTTTCAAAAATACTGCATAAAACACACTATTAACTACACAAGTGGTACATAAAACAATCATTTTCTCCCATCCTCCTCCCAATTATTAATACAATAAGACATATGATGTGATTCCAATATTATAATTAAGTAATTTAAATCCTCGAAATACATTTCCCTCCCCCCCCCATCCAGGTCATCTTAATAATGGCTTATGGACTTTTAGGAAATTAATCATACCTTTTTTTTAAACCCTGCTAAGTTAACTGCTGGAGTGGCCTAGTGGCTAGAGCTGCTGCCACATCACCCTGAGGTTGTGAGCTCGATTCCCATTGCAGCTCCTTGTGACTCTGGGCAAGTTACTTAACACTTCATTGTGACAGGTACAAAATAAGTACCTGCCCAAAAATATATAAACCGCTTTGATTGTGTAAACCACACAGAAAAAGCAGAATACAAGCCCCATCCCCATTACTCTATCACCACATTCTCTGGCAATGAATTCCAAAATTTAATTACAGGTTGACGGAAGAAAATTTTTTTCTACTACCTAGTAGCTTTATTCCATATTCCCTAGTCCTAGTATTTTTGGAAAAAGTAAACAAGCAATTCATGTTTACCTGCTCCACTCCACTCAGTATTTTGTAGACCTCTATCATATCTCCTTCTGAGCTGTTTCTTCTCCAGTCTGAAGAGCCCTAGCTCCTTTAGCCTTTTCTCATAGGGAAGTCTTACCCCTTTTATCATTTACGTTGCCCTTCTCTGTACCTTTTCTGATTCCGCTAAATCTTTTTTGAGATGCAGTGAATAGAATTGCACATAGTATTTGAGGTGCAGTCACACTATGGACTGTAGAATAGCACTTAAATTTGGATTTGTGAGCACATCTTCCTCATGCCAATAATTCTTAGCACTTAATAATTGGCGCTAATTGGCTCACTAGCCAATTTAATTGCATTTACACCTCAGAATAGTATGCAAAATTGCTTACGTAAATTTGCGGAATGACGATGTTCCTAAATGGACTTTATTTGAAAGTGTCAAAGTTCCAAAGGTACATTGAAATCATCCACATAAAATAATTTCATCCACATAAAAATAGGTTATCCACAGAAAAGCCTTAAAGGGCCTGGTCCGCTAGGGATACAGGACCCAACATGGCCCGCGTTTCGACAAAAAGTCTTCTTCAGGGGTCCTATAAAGGTGAATACGTGGGAAACAATAGTGTGTTGAACCGGAAGTGAGACACTGCTTGCATTTGCAATAGAAAGGGGTCACTTCCGGTTCAACACACAATTGTTTCCCACGTATTCACCTTTATAGGACCCCCAGGGACCCTTGAAGAAGACTTTTTGTCGAAACGCAGACCGTGTTGGGTCCTGTATCCCTAGCGGACCAGGTCCTTTAAGGCTTTTCTGTGGATAACCTATTTTTATGTGGATGAAATTATTTTATGTGGATGATTTTGGAGTAACTTTGGAACTTTGACTCTTTCCCAGATCATGTGCTGCCTTTAAGGCAGTTTGTCCCCTCCTCCTCCACCCATCGCTTTCTGTTTTGATGGCTGTTGTTTCAGTATTTCTCTGCATCGGTACAGCTGAAGAAAGACAGGCTGTGTTTGTCTTTGTGTTTAAATATTTTGTATTAAAATTTCTTCCACAGATATAAAATATATAAAGGTTTTAATTTGTGGCCTATACAGGTATAGTCACCACAGTGTAAGAGAGTGTATTGTTCAGTGATATTATATGTATCTTATTCACATGCTGAGTAATATATCAGAGGCAGAAAATATTGTATTTTTTAATTAAACTGAATGGCCAGACCTCTTCCAGGAGGCATGCTATGGAAAAAGTAAATAAAAGATTTGTAAACTTAGCGGCCACTTTCTCTACTCGTTATAAAGGCACAATTTTTGCTGTGGAATTGAGAGAGAGTAGAGGTGTCAGATAATACTGGTTTATAACTCTGGCAGCAGCAGGAGATGCCTTTGAGGATTCATTCAAGAACCCACAAGACCGTGACTCACCCTGTCCTAGAGCTGATGGTATCACAAAATGGCTTTCAGAATATGGATGAGCTGCATACTGGATCATAAAAGAAGCTTTGCTGTGGATCCAGCAAACTTAAGTTGTCTTGAAGGAATGAGAGCCCATTACCCTGTGCAGTGGCGTAGTAAGGGGGTGGGGGGGACGGCACCGTTTTGCTGAGGGCAGGGCACCCCTCCTCCACTCCGTCCCCCCGCTCTTTTCCCTGCTGCGTGTGCAGCGCTTGCCTTCCTCATACCTTTAATACCTCCCCGGCGCCAGGTTGCTAACCGTGTCAGCGTCGGCGCTCTCTCTGATGTCACTTCTGGGACCCGCGCCTAGGGGGTGATGTCAAAAGGCGAGCTGATACCGACATGGGCATGCTGCTCGCACTGGAGAAATTAAAAAGGGAAAGGGGGTGGCATGCGCGTGGCGGGGAAGGGGCAGGGATAAGGTTAACAGATGTCTGGATTTCCCCGGACATGCGCGGATGTCCTGTTTGATGAGAGAAGGCAGTGGGGGGTAATGCGGCTGGGGCAGGATTGGAGGCGGGGCTTGGGCAGACTTGGGGGCGTGTCAGGGTGGAACCGGGGCATGGGGATAGGTGGGACTGGGCGGGCTTGGAGATTACCAGATGGAAAATCTGGTAAACCCTAGGCAGGGAAGAAGGAAGGTGAGGGGCGCCACCGCCCTGGGTGCCTTTCACCCTTACTATACCACTGGCTCTGTGTCTGTAAGAGGAACTGGAGAAGACCACCACTCGTGACAGAGGAGGTGCAACCTAACCGAGCAGCAGTCTGAGAAATAGGGAAGCCTGGCTTGGATCTCACTGTGGTTGAACAGAAGTCCTGCAGCTGCGTTGCTGCCAGTAGCAAGGGTAAGTGGCACCCCTCCCCCGCCCTCTTCTCCAACCCCCCAGCTCCTTCCCAGCCCCCGCTGCTGCGCGCGTGACCCTCCCCCTCCCCAGTACCTTTTTCGTTTTCCAGGCGTGAACAACCTCACAAACTTACTGCCCACTTTGTGTCGGCTCTTCTTCTGACGTCACTTTTTAGGCGCGGGGCCTGGAAGTGGCAGAGAGCAAGGTGACTCCGGCGCGGGCAGCGAGTTCGTAATACTGCTTGTGCAGGGAAAATGAAAGAGATATAAAGGAAAGGAATGGGCACACATGTGCGGCACAGGGTTGAGAAGTGGAGGAGGGGTGGGTGGGTGGAGAGGAGGATGGATGCCAGTGCCTGGGGCGGACTGCCCTCCCTTACTACGCTGCTGCCAGTAGGTGGTAGTGCTTCAATATTGTATTTTTCTATCGCTAAGCTTGACTGTCCCTCACTATTGAAAATGTGACAGTGAGACAGCACCCCCTACTGGCAGAACTGTAGGTGGAGGTCTCCCACTCAACTTAGAGCAATGGTCTCAAACTCAAACCCTTTGCAGGGCCACATTTTGGATTTGGAGGTACTTGGAGGGCCTCAGAAAAAATAGTTAATGTCTTATTAAAGAAATGACAATTTTACATGAGGTAAAACTCATTATAGTTTATAAATATTTCCTTTTGGCTAAGTCTTAATAATAATATTGTAATTTATAGCTGAAGAGACATATGATCAAGAAACTGTTTTATTTTACTTTTGTGATTATGATAAATATACCGAGGGCCTCAAAATAGTACCTGGCGGGCCGCATGTGGCCCCTGGTCGCGAGTTTGAGATCACTGGCTTAGAGGGAAGAGTGCAAGTATGGCGGCTCCTTCTGATTTTGAGCAGGTCACTCAACCCTACATTGCCTCAGGGACAACCTTAAAGGGCTATTCTAGAAAGAGTGGCTACATGGGTGCAAACTGCATGCACTAATCTATAGAAGAGTTGGGCTTACTTACATGAATGACATCACAAAGTGGCCTTATGGAAGTTCATTCTATCTGTTGTTCTGTGAAGTTGGCACATTAGTAGCATGGTGGGAACAGCAAATAGGCTGTGCCAGTGGGCGGAGCATAGGTGTGTCATGGGAATTCCATCTAGCAATGTGCGTACCGGGTCCCCCAACATTTTTCCAGATAACCCAAAAATGTCCTACTGCAGCAGAAGCTTCAGCCTGAAATTGGACACATTTCTAAGTACAGTGGTACCTCTGAATCCGAACTTAATCCGTTCCAGAACCCCATTCGAGCTCCAAAATGTTCAAGTTCCAAGACAATTTTTTCCCATTGAAAATAATAGAAACTGGATTAATCCGTTCCTTGGTCCCACAAACTCAGATTTTCAAATAAATTTAACAGTAAACACACTGGATCGGGCACCCCAACTGGCAGAGACAGCAAGACTGGGCCCCCACCGGCATAGACAGCAAGATCGGCAATGGCAACCGCAAGCGGTGCTCAGCCCAAAACTTCCCTCCCAGGCGGAAACAGGAAGCTGCGTCAGAGGGGAAGCTTTGGGCTGAGCAACGCTTGCAGTTCCCGTACGTTCGGATTCCAAAGCAGCGTTCGGATTCCGGGGCATAATTTAATTTAAAAAAAGTAGTTCGGATTCCAAGTTGTTCGAGTTTTGGGGCATTCGGATTCCGAGATACCATTGTACTATATTTTTCAATAGGGTGGAGCTCCAGTGCATCAAGCTCGTAAAATAGTTGAGCTCTTAATTAATGAAACGCCAGAACTCATTGAGCCAACAGTGTCAAGGCTGAAGGAGGACACTTTTGAACACAGATTATGAATTAGCTAACCTCTGCCTCCTCCCAGCCATTAAACGTGTATTTTCAAAGGTTGTACTAAATGTTTAAAGAAGTGCAAAGGGGTCTCTTTTTTCCCGGACACTGTGTAACAGAGGTGCACATTGCAAGGTACACTTAGCTGCCCCAGCTCATGCCTGCTATTGGCCAAGCATAAGCTGTTCCGTCTAAGTTGGCATGCCAACGCTGCAAGGTACACTTAGCTGCCCCAGCTCATGCCTGCTATTGGCCAAGCATAAGCTGTTCCGTCTAAGTCTGGCATGCCAACGCGGCTTTGTGCTACAATTCTATAATGGTTTAAGCATACTTTAGTGCTGTTACAGAATGCGTAGTAAGCACGCTTCTTTGCCATGCCTCATTTAGGCATCATTTTATTGAATTGCCCCCTTAGATTGTAAGATGAAACACGAATGCAACTGACCTTGAGCTAAATTGAAAATCCCTTCCCTTCTCCCCTACGTGTCCATTTGTTCTGACAGTGATGACCATTGATTCTCACCAGAAGGTCTTTTTTGTGTGTTTCTGCGGATGGGCAGACTGGATGGGCCATTTGGCCTTTATCTACCATTAAGTTTCTATAACCATAAAGCTCTATGACCTCACAATGCAAGTGTTAAGAGTCTTAGCTTATAACAATAATGATCTATGATATCACAATGAAACAGAGAAACATGATGTCAGATAAAGGCCAAATGGCCCATCTAGTCGGCCCATCCGCAGTAACCATTCTCTCTCTCTATATATATATTGGCTAAGGCTTTTAACATTTGCATCTCCTCTTTTTATAGGCTAAGGCTCTTTACACCTGCATTGTGATATCATAGAACTTTATGGTTATAGAAACATTGTAACATGATGGCAGATAAAGGCCAAATTCTGCCCATCCGTAGTAACCATGATCTCTTTCTCTCTCCGAGAGATGCCACGTGCCTATCCCAGGCCCTTATGGATTCAGACACAGTCTCTGTCTCCACCATCTCTTCTGGGAGACTGTAAAGAGCTTTAGCTTATAGGGTGAGGAGGAGATAATGGATTCTGTGGATGGGCAGACTGGATGGGCCATTTGGCCTTCATCTACCATCATGTTTCTATATTTCTGCTGGATCTAACTAGTCCCTGTGTGTAGTTCTTACCACCAGCCAAGTTGTCTTCTGCTGTTGATGTGTCAAGATGGGGTATTGCTTGACAGTTTCTGTCATTGATCCGACATGGGGCTCAGATACACATTTCCTGCTTTGTACTTCCCTGTTCTTGGGTGATTCTATGCTCCACCTTCGGTACAGGAACTGCATCCCTTCCCATCAGTTTGTCATTTGAACTACCTATTTATTAATAGTTGAGCCTAGTGGCATAATAAGGGGGAGGTGGTCCACACCAGGCGCCATGTCGGTGGGGGCACGGCATCCCTTCTCCTCTCCGCCCCTGCCTCTCCTGCTGACATCACTTCCGGGTGCCGCGCATAGGAAGTGACGTCAGAGGGAGAGCCGACGGGGTCGCGAGGAGCACGTTGAAGGTCTTGTTGCTCATGGCAGTGAACAACTAGAGGTACGGGGGAAGGGAAGGGGGGGAGCGCGCATGGCAGGGGGGATCGGGGAAGGAGCAGGGGGCACGGAGATGAGGGAGGGGGAGGGGCGCCACCGCCCCAGGCACCTCTCACCCTCGATACGCCACTGGTTGAGCCAGAAAAAAATCCAGAAGAGGCATAAAGTGGCTGACAGGTTGGTTTATTTAGGCACTTTTCAACATGGAAGCCCTTCTCTCCTAACCCCCCTTCCCCCCCGAATGGGGATGTTTCACTTATGCACCAAGCCACAAGATCTCAGGGGGAACTGGGGAGAGGATCTTATTTCAGCATTCTCTAGGGGTGCTAGAGGAATATTAGATAATTACAGGTCAGTGGGATGAGCTGCCGCTTTGGCGTAGATAGGGGCTTAGATAGAGCAGGCACGGCAGCCTAATAGCTGATGTGGCCCCTCAGCAGAAGGGCCTGGGTCCCCTACAGGCTGGTGTGGCCGTGAAGTTGAGAAAATGCAGATTGTAGTTCTCAATGCGCTTCCGGAAGCAGTCGGCGGTCTCCTCGTCACACTCACATACCAGCTTCTCACACCTGTTCCTCGATTTAACTGTTCGGACAAAAACAGGATAGAAGGTGTCAGTGAGCCACTAAAGAGGCTGAAAAAGACAGAGCCGTGCCCCGGATCATCTGTAAGAAAGGCAGAGACAAGACTTTTGGGGCTCAGCTGGTGATCACTAACACTGCTAGTGACAAACTAGAAGGGAATGAGAGGAGGTGCCAGTCTGCGTTGGGGGGGGGGGGGGAAAGAAGGAAAGAAGCAACTGGAAAGGGAAACAGAGACCTGACCATGGGAGTGGCAGGGAGATAGAGAAATTCTGGACTGGGGGGGGGGTGCTTGAGCCAAGGAGGAAAGGGGAGAGAGCAAAAGATAGATGTTAGGGTGCAGAGAAAAAAGAGAGAGATTGGTTGGAGGAGAAGGAGGAAATAGGGGGAGAGATGGACATAGAGAGCTGCTAAACTGTGAGAAGAGGAGCAAGAATGAAAGAGGGAGAGATGCTGGCCGTGGGGGGGGGGGGGGGGCGTAGGAGAAAGGGTAGGATTTGAGGAGTGACAGGGACACTGAGTGGTGGTGCTGAAACAGAGAGAGGGATGGGGAGAAAGAGGTTCTGAACATAGGGGAGAGATAGAAATGGGGGATATTAGACGGGACAGATAGGGACATAGAGGGAATAGTAATGGAATTGGAACGAGCAGAAATGTCAAATGGACCAATGACCCTGGAAAGAGCAGAAAGTGGACAGGATGGAGGGGTGAGGGTAGGGGAACAGAAAAGATAACTGGGACTTGATGATTTTAGTAGGAGTATGTTGGGGGAAGAGCAGGGAATTATGGATGGGAGAGATGGAGACAGAATTTTGATGGGATAGTGAAGACCTGTCAATTGGTAAGGATGAGTTTGGGTGTGGTAATGGTGGGAAGAAAGAGGTGGATAAGAGAAAGGGGATGAACTGCGAGAAAAAGCTGAATGTGAATGATTTGGAAGACTGGAGAGAGAATGAAAGACATTGAAAAGGGACAGGGGTACTTGGGAGGGGCATGAGAGGAAGGGGAGTCCCTGAAGGGGTAGAGTGAGGTAGAAATGGGGTTAAAAAGATGGAGAGCAGTAGGAGATGGGGGTAGTGGGTCATGGATAGAAGAATTGCCTGGAAGCAAGGGAAGGAAGAAGAGACAGGGATGAAGCTGAGGCTGATGAGGGGAAGAGGTAGTAGAGGGTAGGTGACGACTGAGGCCCACTTATCTGTACCCTTCTCCTCTAATGCCAACTCCAAACCACGTTCCTTCTTCCTTGCTGCACCATATGCCTGGAACAAACTGCTCAAGGCATTATGTCAAGCTCTGTCCCTGGCAGTTTTCAAATTCAGCCTAAAAGCCCAATTCTTCAAGGTTGCTATCAACTCAAAAGCACACATGCTTGACTAAGAAACCCCCTACTTGTCTTGTTTGTCCATTGATTAGATTGTAAGCTCTACTGAGAAGGGAATGCCTCTTGCATGTTTTCATGTACAGCGCTGTGTATGCCTAGCAGCGCTATAGGAATGATAAGTAGCAGGAGTAACAGAAGCCTGAGAGGATCTAGTTCAGTATCATTCCCTCTGTGTCCGTATCTATCCTGGGGAAGGAGCAATAGGAGCCTGAGAAAGAAGTGAGACAGAGGGAGCTTTGGGAGTACTGGAGAGGGGATAAGAGGGAGATGGGAAAAGCTGGTAGGTAGATGAGAGATGAAAAGAAGAAGACTAAGAAGAGGGAGAGAGAAAAGGAGAACGAGAGGTAAAATTAAATGGCAGATATAAAGGTAGAAAAAAGTACATAAAAGAAAGATCAGTGCTCAGGTTGGGGATTAGAGAGGGAATGATAAGACAGAGATAGGTGCTTAGCAGGTGGGTTGGAGTTAGGAATTGAAAACAGCTTCAAAGAAGTAGGCTTTGAGCCTGGATTTGAATACTGCCAGAGATGGAGCTTGACCTATCGAGTCATAAGAACTTAAGAATAGCCTTACTGGGTCAGACCAAAGGTCCATCAAGCCCAGTAGCCCGTTCTCACGGTGGCCAATCCAGGTCATTAGTACCTGGCCAAAACCCAAGGAGTAGCAACATTTCATTCAGAATCCTAAAGAATAGCAAGATTCCGGAATCCCAAAGAGTAACTAAAGATTCCGGAACCCCAAAGAATAACAACATTCCATGTTACCGATCCAGGGCAAGCAGTGGCTTCCCCTGTGTCTTTCTCAATAACAGACTATTGATTTTTCCTCCAGAAACTTGTCCAAACCTTTCTTAAAACCAGCTATGCTATCCACTCTTACCAGTCAGGCAGTTTGTTCCATGTATACAGTGCAGCAAGGTAGAAGAGATGGCATCTGGAATTGGCCGTATTGGTCTCCAAGTCCTGTAGAGTTGCCATACAAACAAAAACCCATCTGATTTAATCAAAGTGTCCAGGAGTTGAAGGAGTGTGTGCTGCTCCTGAGTAGAGAATGGCACGGTGACAGAATTCATCACTGTTCCTGCTCCCGCGGATAACCGCGGGAAACCATCCCATATCGTTCTTTAGTGTCTATCTCAACCTCAGTCCTTCTACACCAGCATTTTTCAATGCAAGGCTTGAGAGTTAGTGGCTGGGCCCAGTCATACTCTGATTCTTATTTAAGCCAAGTATAGGATAATGAAGCCATTGTGACATCACTGGTGTGATTGGCTCTTAGGCACTGGTGGAATGAGGCATTATGACATCATAATATCTGCTCTGGATTCCAGAGACTGTCATTCTTTAGTGTCTGTCTCAACCTCAGTCCTTCTACGCCAGCATTCTTCAATGCAAGGCTTGAGGGTTAGTTGCTGGGCCTATTCATACTCTAATTCTTTCCTCTCTTAGAGAATGACATGGAGGTGGTTTCCCGCGGTTATTTGCAGGGACGGGAACGGTGATGAATTCTGTCACCGTGTGATTCTCTACTCCTGAGATGCTAATCACAGTTTGAATATTTTTTATATGGAGTGCTGTCAGGGGGATAACACCATTGTTGGGGATTATGGAGTTTGTAATACAGAACGGGAGATTCTGTCCAATCCTTTAGAGCAGTGTCTCGCAAACTTTTCCAAGCTGCGACACACTAAACTCAGGGCTGCGGCAGTCGTCAATGCGGTGATGTCGCAAGCCTGTGTGATGTCATCATGTGTACATCATCTGTGCATTTTCTGTCTGGAAAATCCGGACCCCTAGGCCCACCCGGTCCCACCCAACCCTGCCCCATCATGCCCCGGTTCCCCATCACGTCCCCGATCCTGCCCCAGCTCCGCCTCCAATCCTGCCCCCGCTACCTGCTCTTGTCAGGCAGGACTTCTGCACATGCGCGGATGTGACACAATGGGTGATGTCATCGCGTCATATCCACGAATGCGCAGATGCCCTCCTGGCTGAAGGAAAGCTTTTCAAAACCTGGACAAAGTGCCGGGTTTTGAAAAGCCGTCTACTACTCAAAAGGAGGACATGTCCAGTGAAATCCAGATGTTTGGCGACCCTATGTGGAGGCCCTGCAGACAGAGCCCTAAGCTTAACCTTGAAATGTCTACGCTGGTGGGAAAATGCGGAGAGCAGGAGAGGCACTGGTGCTGATTGACTCACCTACATGATGTGCCTCTCACTGCATACCTGGAATCTCGCCGCAGCGCACAGAATTCAAACTTCCTGCCACACTACAGTATTTATTGAATGGTGCTATCATTTGTAACGGCATTGTTATTGCATAGCTGAAACTAGCTGGAGGAGAGGGTTTCTTTAAGCACAGAAGTTCATGCTGGCTTATAGTCTTAATTTAAAAAAAATGGGATTGGGAGTTGGGGTGGTAAACAGATGTGCAGAACTATCACGTTGGCTTTTCCCCCTGTTGCCACCCAAAATATTTCTGTCCAGAGGCACCACTGAAGTGAGAATGGAAATGAGACTGGGGAAAAATAGGAATGGACAGGGCCTGGATGCTGTGGGTTGGGAGGGGGTGAGTCCCAGGGAAGGAAAATGAGAGATGGGGAGGAATGTTTAGGAAGTGGACTCAGATTTGGCAAATGGGAATCAAAGGTTGACAAGGAATGTCAAAGCTACAGAGGGACAGTTTAAGACTGTGATACTTACTACACTTGATCTTCTCCTCAGTTGCATAGAATCGGTAGGTCTGGGTGATGGGGTTACAGCCCCTCATTATTGCCTCATTATAGCAGCAGTCATGCTCATGGCAGCACCTGACCAATCAGAAGAGAGCACAAACTGGAGTGAAGACAAGATAACCCTCGGGGGTCTGTGAGCTCTCCCTACAGCAGTGGTCTCAAACTTGCGGCCCGCCAGGTGGCATTTTGAGGCCCTCGGTATGTTTATCATAATCACAAAAGTAAAATAAAACCGTTTCTTGATCAAATGTCTCTTTAGCTATAAATGACAATATTATTATTAAGACTTAGCCAAAAGGAAAGATTTATAAACTATAAAGTGTTTTACCTCATGCAAAATGGTAATTTCTTTAATAAGACATTAATTATTTTTTCCTGAGGCCCTACAAATCCAAAATGTGGCCCTGCAAAGGGCTTGAGTTTGAGACCACTGCCCTAAAGGAACTGTAAAATAATGGCCCGGAAATCCTGCAGCCTTGATACTTTAGGTTAGAAATTACAGTCATTTTCCAAGTTTATTGTTCATTGCTGTTGCTTTTCCACTCCTTTCCCCTCTCTGTGGAAGCCTTAGCTAGTGAGTGAAATGAAGGCTCTGGATTGCTAACTATTGGTAGTGAATGCCATGGTGCATGCTACCTGAGCCCTGGGTGCCTCGTTCCAACTCATCCATAGCCCCCCAGCACTGTCAAAAACTGCCCATTAGTCGCACCTGTCTATGGGATCCAGCACCATGCCCTGTGTGTTGGGTCCACAGTGGCAGCCATAATTGGTGAAGTTAGCCAGGCTGTAAGAGAAAGTGGTCAGCCGGATCATCTCGTCAAACTGTGCAGTTGTGCCGGCCACAATGGCTACCACTGAAACAGAGAAAAAAGGACCATTAAGTACCCTAATTGGGTTACCTCCAGACCTTGGAGGTTGGCCTGCTACTCAGCTTCGATTTCAGAAGAAGGAGATTCCCATGCAATATGAAAAAGGGTCGAGAGAACAATTATGACAGACACGTTATTAAAACTAAATAAATAAATAAATAAAAGGGAAAACACAGCAACTTTTATCTCCTTCCTTCCTTAAGAAAATAAGGATCAGGCTTTTCTTCTACATTTAGCGCAAGACACAGCGATTACTGTGATTTGGCTCCAGGGAGAAAGCTGACCTGCTGCCGGCTCCTTTTCTCATTCAGGCTGCTGGAATCTAACAGTCCTAGTACTTGGGATTTCTTGGTTTTCTTATAAGCCTGGGCTGGGACATGATTGTTACATTATGTTAATCAAGTTTTCTATTCTGCTTTTACCTACTGTATTCAGTTCAAGGTCGGATTTCATTACATGAGGTTGGGGTCAGTTATAGAGAGATCGGAGAGAGCGAGACCAGAAGGCTTTGAGCATGCGCAAATGCTCAAAGTCTAGTCCAGCCCGGCAGAGGAAGAAGGAGGATCTCTCTCGCACCGCCTGGCCCAGCCCAACCCAGCTCAGCCCAAGCCAACAAGGGAGGATCTTTGGGCACTGGCACTGGCACATGCTGTGCATTGGTGCTGGTGCCGGTGCCGGTGCCCAATCGGGTAAGAGTTGTATTTGCGGTGCTGGGGGGGATGTAGGATCGCAGGAGAGGGGGGGGTGACGCGAGCGGGGGGGGGGGGGACGATGCCGGTCCGCAGGGGAATGCTGGATCAGAATGTAAAAAAAAAATTGTAAAACGCGCTCACACGTATAACGCGCATGGTTATGCACGGTTTGTAAAATCGCGTATAACACGCGCGTTATATGCGTGAAAATACGGTAGATCAATCTGAGTGCATCCACAGTGCAAATCTTCCCAATCTATTATAAAATTTCATCAAAATTGTTTCTGAAGTGGCGAGACATGAGCCATCAGAAGCGGCACCCCAAATACATCAAGTATTCATTCAAGGGGTTAACACGCCGTTAGTGCTTCCTCATGGGCTCATATACCGCTATACTTTTTATGAAATTTTTATACTTTAGTCATTTTAAACTTTTATGCTTTTTTTTCTTTTTCTCTTTTTCAAATAAATAGTAATAAATAATTCAATTTAGAAAACTTATCTTTTAGAAGTCTTTTAGATTTAGATAAATTGAAGCTAATTTTAGAAATTTAAGATTTTACTTAAAACATTTTTCATTAAACAAACGTTTACTACTGAGGTAAATGGAGGTGAGAGGATATGTTAGTGTTTCTATTGAACAAAATTAATATATGTGCTGGGCTTTACTAAATGGTGCTAGAGGTTTATAGGGTGACGCATCAAAACTGCGGAGGACAACGGCGTGCCGACAATCCTGTGCTGACAATTGCGCGCAGGACACATGCTTGCCACTGCTTTGAGGCCTTCCCTTTGCGCTTTAAGGGGCGGTGTGGGGGAAGACCCCCCACTACATTTATAAGTCCTCATGCTCCTGTTGGGGGGTGGGGGGAGCCCCCCACTACATTTATAAGTCCTCATGCTCCTGTTGGGGGGTGGGGGGAGCCCCCCACTACATTGAAAACTCCCAAAGAGCGAAAACAGGAAGGAGAGAGGGAGTTTTCAGTGTACTAGAGGGGGTTCCCCCAAGCCCTCCCCCCCCCCAACGGGAGCGCGAGGAGTTCTAAGTGTATTTGGGGGGGGGGGGGTTCCCCCCACACACACTCCCCCTCATAGCATAAAACAGAAGGCCTGAACACGGCGGAAGCGGCGGCGCTTATGTCCTCCACGCTTTTGTTAGTGTACCGGTTTATAGTGCAGGTCGGCAAGGTAAATGCTCCAATGCTCATAGGAATTCTATAAGCGCTGGGGAATATATCTTGCTGGTCTGTGCTAAAAACCTCTAGAGCTGTTTAGTAAAAGGAGCCTATGGTGTGTGAAAGTTTTTTGGGTGTTTTTTTTTTTTTTTTTTAGAGAGATTGATTTCTTGAATGAGTGTTTTTTTAGGCTTTCCTGTCAAATTTAATAGAGTTCTTTTAAATTGTACTGATGTTTTAAAATACTAAACTGCTTATATGTGTGCACGTTGAGTGGTGTATCAAGTTTTAATAAAACGTAAATATTAAAATGAGAGCCACTTACCACCTGCTAGAAGTAACCCAAAGAAGAGGCGATTCGTCATGCTTGTCTCAGAGTGGGAGAAATCAGCTCGTTTGCTTGCTTTTCTGTATGTCCCTGGTCCCTCTTCCTCGCTTTATATACAATTTTGCAGGAACTTTACTGCCTCATCTGTGATAATTACACACTGAGGCCACATACTATAATTACAGGATTTACGGTAAAAATGAGAAACAACAAAAAAAAAGCAGTTATTTAATCTTATATTGTGTAAGATACAGGTAGTAGTCCGGCACGCCCACAAGAATAATTGTTTGTGTTGGGGGCAGAGTGGCTCGGTAATGTTATGTACCTCCATATGAAGGGGTGTGAGCCCAAGTCCTAACACAGCTTCCCTGCAGCCTGTGTCATGTTCCCTCACAATAGTGACACCTAGGGGTAGATTCATCAAATGGCACCGGGATGATGCGCATTTATACATGCAAATTCCATAAAGGCAGTTCCACGTGGAACTGTCTTTATAGAATACTAGCTTTAGTCATTTTCATGCCTAACTACTAGCCATTAGATAATAATAATAATAATAATTTTATTTCTTATATACCGCTGTACCGTGAGGTTCTAAGCGGTTTACAGTATAAACAGAAGAAATGCAATAAGTAAGATTAATTAAGATGAAGAGAAAATACTTAGAGTTCCCTGACTGTCCCAAAGGCTCACATTCTTGCTAAAGTACTTGAGAAAAATAAATTAGTTAGGTTATAAACAGAGTAGAAGAAGGTAGGAAAACAGTTCATAGGAAAATTAATTTTGAATACATTATACATTATATATTGTTCAAGGCGGAATACAAATTATAGGAATTACCAAAAGAATTGCGTAATATAGATTATCTAGATAAATTACATAACAGTGATTCGTGTACATTACAAGGTGTGGTAGAGGATTCAATTTTGAGAATTACATATCAAGGGAATCAAGTGATAACAGAATATAGTGGAGATTATCAGTATATACGGTTTACAGATTGGAAGTTACCTAATAATGAAGTAAGAAATTTATTGGATAGTGTGGAAAATGTTTATATAGGAATCAGAGTATGTATGATAGGAAAGGTTCTAAGAATTGAATTAATGTGTTATTCTATCGAGGGAGAGCTTGTGCATAAAGGGAGGATATTAGTTGGTAATGACGTGTTTTCTGAATAGAAATGTTTTGATTTCTTTTCGAAACACTTTGATGTCTGTTGTATTGATCATTAGTTTGGTGATTGTGGGGTCAATTTTTGCTGCCTGTGTCGCTAGAAGGCTGTCGTATAGTTTCTTAAGACGGGTTCCATTATTAGGTGGGAAGGTGAATAGGTTTTGAGTTCTTCTTGATCTGGATGAGCGGTAATGGTTTAGGCGGTTGTTTAGGTAACAGGGGGCAGTTCCATGGGTTATCTTAAACAGCAGACAATAGAACTTGAATTGAGTTCTTGCTTTTATCGGAAGCCAGTGAGAGTCTATAGATGTGGAAATGGAAGTATTCTATAACTCTGTGCTTAAATCCTGGGAATGCCTGTAGATGTCTGTGCATGCCCATGACCCCCCCCCCCCCCCCCACACTCCCCGCTCCTCCCTTGGTCACACCCATTTTGGAGTTGCACATGAGATGAATTAGGCACACAGGTTATAGAATGAGCCCAGAGAGCAGATAAACATGTTACCAGTAATTTGTGCCAATTAGCATTTGTTAACAGCCATATAATGATTGTTATCACTAATAAAGCTAATTAGTTTACACACATATCTATGACAAATTGGGTGCCTAAATTTGTGGTGGCATCATGTATAGAATTTTAGGACTAGTGACTAGATTCAGAACTGGATCAACCATGTCCTGTGAATCTGGATTCAGCTGGCAGATTTAATTTAGAGCTATTGCACCAGGTGAGCAGATCCCTTCTTACGAGACAGATCTCTTCTATGCCCTGCAGTGAGGTCACATCAAGAGCAGCAGAGTAGTATGTTTTGATTTCTTTTTACATGCACAAATACATTCGGCGATGTCAAGTTATCTAGTTCTAGGCTGGAGATTTTTTTGACCAGTTCTGGTTTTGAACTTAATCCCAAACCGCTTGGACCAATAAAATGAGCGGTATAACAAGATTAATAAAGCATAATAATAAACTCTAAAGCAGTGTGGAATTTCTAGTGCTTGACTGCACCCCTTGAAATTGGTATTGCAAGTCCCATAATGCCCCCAGGATGGGTGATCAGAAATTCAGGACTGTTCTAAAATCTCCACAACTTGGCATCTGACATGAGTATCTGGCTTTACTATAGACAAGGACAATAGCATCATGTCATGCTTAGAGCACTGTACATTCTAGGACTTGTGGTTCTGCAGCCTATGTTTTCACACCTGCAATGATTTAGCATCAGGAATAGTCACACTTAACAATGGGACTCATGTTTTATTAAAAGAACTACAGTACTATATTTTATTTCCATGAAGGTGTTTCAAGTTTATTAAAAAATTGATATACCATCTTATCATGGATTTCAAGGTGGTTGTACAATTAAAAAATAGGGTAAAACAGATAGTCTATCAAAACAATTAACACCAAACTAAACATCTGGACAATATGGAAAAAGATTTACCAAACAGGTACAAAAGGGAAAAAGGAGAAGTACAATGTAATTTTAGGAAAGAGAAGAGGTTAGGGAAAAAAACAAGGGGGCAGGGTAACAATGTGTAGGTCCAAAAGAAAAGGACCAAAAAAAGTTTAAAAATCCTTATAAGTACAGTCAAACTTGAAAAGCATCCTTAAAAAGGAATGTCTTAAGAGAAGACTTGAATTTCTCGAGTGTTGTCTCTCTTAATGAGTTTGGGGCTAAATTCCAAAGGGTGAGAGCAACCACGGAGAAAACTGTATTTCTCCTAGTGTTGATATGGCTCAGTGATGGAATGACTAGTAGATTTTGGTCAGATTTTGGTGCGTGACGAAGTGTATGGAATCAAAACTCTGTTGATAAATTCAGGTTGGGCTGATTTTCTAGTTTTAAAAGTCAGCAGTAGTGTTTTATATGTAACTCGATGGTTGACAGGTAGCCAATGAGCTTTGATTAGAAGAGGAGTTACATAGTCAAATTTCTTAGCCTTATAAATGATTTTTACGGCAGTAATCTAAACTATCTGTAGGCATCTTAGTTCTTTCTTGGTGATTCCATGGTATAAAGCGTTACCTTAGTCCAAACAGGAAATGACCAGACAATGAATATGAGTGTTTAATGCAGAGTGGTCGAGAAGTTTAGCTAAGGAGCGAATCATTCTTAGATGGTAGAAACATTTTTGGACAACTGTGCATATGTGTTCATGAAAGATGAGGTTGTCATCAAAAGTGATTCCTAAGAGCTTAATAGTGTGAACTGTCTGTATTGAAATAGATTTGAGTTTAATGGGAAAGATTAACGAACGGCCTTACTTAATTGGGAAAATCATTGTTTTTGTTTTATTGATATTAAGTGACAACATGTTAGAATTCAATCAGTCATGTATTTTATCAAGCTTTTGATTAATGATAGAGATGTCTGCTGAATTATTCAGGTTAATAGGGTGGGTTAGCTGGATATAATCAGCATAAACAGTAAAGCCAATTGATTGCCCGAGAGTGATCAGAGGAGCCAAAAATATATTAAAGAGAAGAGGGGAGAGTATTGAGCCCTGTGGTATACCAAAGTCATTTGAAAATGAGTTTGAGAAGGAGTTGTTAAATGAGATCTTAGAGGTTCGACCCTGAAAATAAGAGATAAACCAATTGAGAATTTGGCTGGATATTCCTATCTCCTCTAGTCAATGAATGAGTAAATGGTGATCAATTGTGTCAAATGCTGAGGACAGGTCAAGGGATATGAGTATAACTGAGTTATGATGATCCAAGTGGTAATTAATGTTAGTAAGAAGGCCAATTAGTGAAAGTTCAGTGAAGTGGTGTTTTCTGAAACCTGTTTGGTTTGGGTGGAGGGCATTGGTGCTTTCCACGAAGTCAGATATTTGATTAAAGACTACTTTTTGATAAGAAAGAGATATTTGAAATGGGTCGATAGTTTGAACATTTTGCAGAACTTACTTTGAAATCTTTAATGGTTGGGTAGATAATAGCTTCCTTCCGAAGTTTTGGGACTGAACATGAGGTCAGGCTAGTAGAAACAAAGTCAAGAATGTAGGGTCCGAAAGTTGAAAAATATCTTGTAAGAATAAAAGGAGGGATGGTGTCATTGTTAGTACCTTTAATGTTCATGGAATTAATTTACTGAATCTCAAGGAGTGAGGGAATTCTGAAGTGAGCACATTTGGAGAGGGATACACAAGGGGTTTGGGAATCAAGAACAGAGTAAGCAGGAGGAGTTGATTGAACAGGGGAGTAAAATGACAATCTGATTTTTGTTTGTAAAGTGATCTGCAAGAGATTGAGCAGAAGGGAGTAATAAGGAATCAGGACAATTAGAATGATCAGTAGTCAATGAACGTACAATCCTATATAATGCTGAGGTATTTTTTGCATTAGAAATCTCTTTAGAATAATAAAGGGATTTAGCTTTGACTATTTTAGATCTGTAGTATGATGCATGTTCCTTGTAATTAAGTAAGTCCAGAATGGATTTTGTATGCCTCCACTTTCTCTCTAAAGAACGGAGTTGTTTTTTAAATTAAGAGTAGTTCAGAAGAGAACCAAGGATTTTTATGACGTCGACAAGAGATTAGTTGGGTTTGAAGAGGGGTGAATTTATCTAAGAAAGTAAGAACCGAATCATTCCATGCTGATAGAAGATCATCAATGTTAGGGGTAATGGTGGTATCATAACAAAAATTGAAATTAGAGGAAATAGTAGAGGCATCTGACTTTGAGTAGTCACGAAATCTTATTTGTGTGGGACTCTGGAAAGAAGTATTGAGAGACCAGTGATGTGAGAAGATGAGGAAATGATCAGACCAAGGTACAGGAGTAATAGAGGTCAATGTGAAATTAGACACTGT
The DNA here is from genome assembly GCF_902459505.1 of Geotrypetes seraphini. NCBI lineage: Eukaryota > Metazoa > Chordata > Amphibia > Gymnophiona > Dermophiidae > Geotrypetes > Geotrypetes seraphini. Next base: position 21,829,428 of record NC_047098.1, read on the forward strand.
AGTGTTGGAAACCACCATCATATCTAGAGTGTGACCTGCTCTATGTGTAGCTGATGATATCAAGGGAGATAAGTTAAGGTCACCAAAGAAAGTCATCATGTCAGAGGTGCATGTATTAATAGAGTCTTCAGAATGAATGCTGAAATCTCCTAAGATTATTGGGTTATTAGAGGAGGTACTGAAATCAAAGATTGTAGATTGAAGCAAAGTGATCTTGTCTTGGGAGAGAGGTGGAGGAAGATAAAGAAGCAAACAGTCATGCACTACATCAGTTTTGAATTTGAATTGAATGAATTCAAGGTCGAAAGCAAAGTTAAAGCGATGAATAATAGCAACTCCTCCACCTCTTCTACCAACACGATGGTTATAGTGGAATGTAAATCCCAGAGGGCAGGCGAAAGCTAGGTATATTTCTTCACCGTCTAGGAGCCATGTTTCGGTGATACATAGGAGGTCAAGTTTAAACTGAATAATGGCGTCTTTAGTAGATGAAATTTAGTCTTAAGGGATCTTGAATTAATAAGGCCAAAGTTAAGGGGTTTTTTTGTGGACAAGGAGCTGATTCCTGTTTTAACTGAGTAAGATTTGAAGTTGTTGATGGGAGGTGAAAGGGTTTGTACTGGGGAGAGATGCGTCTGCCCCTTATGACTAGTATCTTAGACGAGTCACTGGCCATTGAATGGGTAGGTTGAGGGACCAAATGGTCCGACTGGATCACAAATTGAATAGATGTAATGAGTAATATAGAAAAACAGTAAAGAGTAGGTAGAAAAAACTTTAGGACCGCACCCACAGGACGCACACAAAGGAGCGCAATAAGGCGCATTACCTGCTCCTTAAGTGTGCTTGCCTTTGCGGCATGCGCCACAACTAGGGTGATTTTATACGGCATGTTCCAGCTGATGGGAGGCGGTGGATTCAAATGGCGCACAGCCGCTTTGTGGCGGCAGAGGGAGCAAAAAAGTAAGGAAAGACCTGGAAATAAAATATAAAAAGTTAACACAGTGCAAAGTTCTAATAAAAAATCAATACGGGAGACAGACAACTACTTACAATACACTGCACAGAACAGGTAGAATAAATAATCAAAGATTTTTTTCGGCAATTATTTGTGAGAATGCCTTAGGCAGCAGATTATGTTATCATCAATGACCTGAAATGATGTCATCAAAAGGTAGACCAGGACTTTGTGCTCCTAAGCCATCATCCTTTTGAACCCGTGTGTACATTACACGGAGTGCAGAGGAGGGCGACTAAATTGATAAAAGGTATGGAAAATTTTTCATACGATGACAGGTTAAAAATGCTGGGGCTGTTCTCCCTGGAGAAGAGGAGACTTAGAGGGGACATGATAGAAACCTTCAAAATCCTTAAGGGCATAGAGAAAGTGAATAAGGACAGATTCTTCAAACCGTGGGGAGCCACAAGCACTAGGGGTCACTCGGAGAAATTGAAAGGGGACAGGTTTAGAACAAATGCTAGGAGGTTCTTTTTTACCCAGAGGGTGGTGGACACATGGAACGCGCTTCCGGAGAATGTGATAAGCCAGAACTCTGTACAGGGGTTCAAGGAGGGTTTGGATAGGTTCCTGAAGGATAAGGGGATAGAGGGGTACAGATATAACTTGAGGTAGGTTATAGAAGTAGGCAGAAAACACTCCACAGGTCGCAGACCTGATGGGCCGCCGCGGGAGCGGATCGCTGGGCGAGATGGACCTTGGTCTGACCCAGTGGAGGCACCTTCTTATGTTCTTGTGTTCTTATTTTCCACCCAGTGAAATTTCAGAACATCTTTGTCAAAAGTAATATTCGGGGAAGGGCAATTGCAGGATAATGGTAAGTTGCTGTTCTATAAAGGCTTTGGCAGAGTTCATAGCAAAACTGAACTTGTACTTTCATCAGTAAATAAAAGCAAGGGCTGACTAAGATTTAATTAAATATAATATTCAGCATATAATACAAGTCTATATTACTGCACGTCTAATGTATGAGAGGTCCTATAATTACATTCCAGCTCTGAAACAATGCTGGTACAGTAGATGTCTTTGCTTGACTTCTTTTCCTAAATTAAAAAACTCATTTAGACATGGAAGTCTGGGCCCTAGGAGCTTTCAGTACCTCCCTCCATATTAGAGCCATCATGAGCTGGAGAGTGAATCTCTTTAATCTGTCTTCAGGTCTCCTTTATTATTACAGTTCAACCAAAACAGTAAAGACAGAGGAGTACAGCTGCAGGCAGGGAACCAGTAAGACCCAGGTTCAGTTCCCACAGTGGCCCTAGGCAAGCCACCCAACCCTCCATTCCCTCCATTGCGCAGGGACAGCACCAGCTGACTGCCACCCGTCCCATCCAAGGCCCACCATGGAAACCATCACACCCGAGGAAGCCTCCATAGGTCATTCACAGCCTGGCACTTGTGTCCAGGGGACTGCTTAGGAAAATAACCAGAGCAGTGAATGCTATAATTTCTGGAGCTTGTCTCCCCACTCAGTTTAAGATTAATCAGGCTCATGCAAGTGCAGTTCCTATATTACTAAGCGTTTGTGCTGTCTATGCAATACAGAAAGGGTGTCTTGTAATAAAGGGTATTAAGCCCCAATGCAGGCAGAAGGATCCTGGTTCTATAAACGATGTCTAACTCCTAGGCACGGTTGTCAGTCATTTATGGAATCATGCCTACTGATGCTGAAGTTAAAAGGGAAATGCCGTTAGATTTGCAGGGCTACCAAGTGCCCTCCATTCAGTGCCATCCCTCTAGTCCCTGATTCTTCCCATCCTCCTTCGCTCTGAATGGTGAAACCTTGTCCAGGACTACAGCAGAGCGGGATTTGGGGGTGATCATTAGTGGAGACATGAAATCAGCCAATCAAGTGGAGAAGGCTTCATCCAAGGCTAGACAAATGCTGTGATGTATCCATAGAAGCTTTGTTAGCCGGAAGCCAGAGGTCATTATGCCATTGTACAAAAGCATATGAGACCTCATCTGGAGTACTGTGTGCAATTCTGAAGGCCGCACTACCGTAAAGATGTGCTGAGAGTTGAGTCGGTTCAGCGAATGGCCACCAGGATGATCCTGGGGCTCAAGGATTTCTCGTATGAAGAGAGGCTGCACAAATTGCGGCTATACTCTCTCGAAGAACGTAGGGAGAGGGGAGATATGATAGAAACATTTAAGTACATCACTGGTCGCATAGAGGTGGAGGACGATGTTTTCCTTCTAAAAGGACCCTCGTCCACAAGGGGGCATCCGCTGAAAATCGGGGGGGGGGGGGGAAATTTCATGGGGATACCAGGAAGTACTTCTTCACTGAAAGAGTGGTGGACCATTGGAACGAGCTCCCGGAGCAGGTGATCGTAGCCAGCAGCATACAAGATTTTTAGAATAAATGGGATGCCCACGTCGGATCCCTACGAGGGTAGCATAGAGGAGGGCAGCTTGGGGACGAGTGATAGAGTGTAGATTGGGGGAGGGTTGTTGGAGTGGGCAGACTTGATGGGCTATGGCCCTTTTCTGCCGTCATATTCTATGTTTCTGCCCCCTCCTGTTTGAGATTCTTAACCCTCCTCCTCTAAGATTCTTTCCCCCTTAAAAAGGATCAAATTACCCTGTTTCCCCGAAAATAAGCCCTACCCCAAAAATAAGCCCTAGTTATGATCGATACAGAGGGAAGGCCCCAGTGGAGAAGGCCGCAAAACAGCCCGTTCAAAGAGCTGCTGCCGCTGCTCTTTTTTTGAGGCCTTGGAGTGGAGGCATTTCAGTCTCATGGTGGGAGGGTCGGTGGGGTTCTGCTGCACAGGGGGGATGGGAGGGAGGCATAGAAAGATGCTGCACACGGGGGGGGGGGGAGAAAGGGAAGAGGAAGAATTGGGGTGGAGGAGAGGAAGGGAGAGATGATTGTTGTACATGATAAAAAAAAGACATCTCCCCAAAATAAGCCTTAATAAGGTTTTTGGACCCAAGATTAATATAAGACACTGTCTTATTTTCGGGGGAACACGGTAGCTGTACACACAAGAAATGTCAGGAAATACCTTTAATAAAGTAAAATAAAAATTTACATATTAATATGCAAATATGACTCTCCCACACTTCTTCCAAGGTCGTTGCACCACCAATCCTGGACACGAGAGCGAAATAAGGAGACACAGAATGTTCATCCAGTGGAGAAATCTGATTGGCTGCAGGCCCTGTGCTGGGACTGGTTTATCTGATTTTAGACTATCTGCTGCCAGAGAACTGTAAATAAAATAAAAACACAACTATAAAAGACTAAACCATTTTCCAGCACAAATATTTATTTTCTGGGTGGGTGATGGGGTTCCAAAGAATTAAGTGCAATGTTGCAGAATTATGAGGCTGCTTGCCAAAGTTACAGGATTTACAGCAGGTTTCTGTTTCTCTCCCTGCCTCCCCCCATTCCACCACTGCCGCAACAATTTTTCCCTGCTTCCCTGCTGCTGATGCCAACGCAGCAACAGGGCCAGGCGAGGCGAGTGTAGTGACTATACAACAGCTGGCCCAGAAGCCTTCCCCCGATGTCAATTCTGATGTCGGAGAGGAAGTTCCGGGCCAGCCAATCGCTGCCTGATGGCCCGGAACTTCCTCTACGACATTGGCTACTGGGCCAGCCATTGTGCAGTCACTGCACTCGCTTGGCCCTGTTGCTGCATCGGCGGCGGGGAAGCAGAGAGAGAGCCCAGGCTCAGCAATCGCCTGTCCCGTTGTCCCCATGTATAGCTTCGGGGCGCTCTCTCTGAAAATGGGACAATTTGGCGTCCTGAAGCTGTGCATGGAGACAACAGGACAGGGGATCTAAAAAAGGGTTGGTCACGTTCAAAACGGGACGTAAGGTCACATTAATCATGCTATTTATTATGAAAGAAGGCCGAAGGGAGCATCCTCACTGATCATGGTAACAGCATGAGACAGCAGCTTGTTTCCAATATTATTCAGTTGACAACTTGGAGAGGTTCCACCTCAGCCTACTTCCCTCATGAATTTGGTTCTACCTCATCTGTCCAAAAGTCTTCTGGGTCTCTCAGCCTGTCCTTGAGACAATCTGACAAAGTGCAATCCCAGGACATTCAGCAGAAGCTGTACTAGCTATCAATCTCTTTCTCTCTCTCACTGTGAAATGATGTTCCCTCAAGACAACACATGGGGAGGGGCTCCAGCACAATCCTGTTAGATGCAGGGCTTGGAGTTACAGTACTCCTGGGCAGGCCATTTACATAGATGGTCTCACTGTAAGTCTGGACTGTTCTCAGTCTGCCAGCAGTACAGTCCTCTAGATCTCCACTTCTTGAACCAAGGGTGAATGGCTGCTCTATGTCCACTTTTGCAGCCTGAAAATGTCTGTACAGGAAGATAAGCAGCAAGACAACGCTGTCCAAGAAGAGCTCCATAAGTTCAACCACAGAAAGCACTGAGGAGCCAAACCACAAACTCCAGCTGCTTCCCATATTGGACAACATTGTGGTGACCTGTAATGGAGGCAGATGAGTAACTGGTCAACATAATGCAAGTTTGTGTAGCACAATACCTTACACATCATCTAAAAGCCTTCTGAACTCTGTAGGCACGATCTGGCTGACTAGTGGAGACCAGCAGCATCCAGTGAAGGCTCACAATGTGCCACCCTAAGCACTTACATTACTCTCTGTCAAAACAAACAGGACAAATAGCTGCATTCTTATAACCCATGTACTACCAAATTTTATTGTGGTCCCAGATGTCTGGTGTTACATAGGTACTTTATATTACATGTGTTATTGTGTATGTGGGTCTGATATTTTAAAAACCTGATATTGAAGGGAATTGACTTAGTAGAGACAGAGAGATTGTTCACCTTCTCCAAGGTGAAGAGAACGAGAAGGTACTTGCTAAAGTTAGAAGGGAAAAGATTCCGTGAAAACGTAAGGAAGTTCTTCTTGGTAGAAACCTGGAACGCTCTCCTGGAGGCTGTTATAGGGGAAAACACCCTTCAGGGATTCAAGACAAGGTTGGATACGTTCCTACTGGAACAGAACGTACACAGGTAAGGCTAATCTCAGTTAGGGCACTGGTCTTTGACCTAAGGGCCACCGCATGGCACGATGGACCACTGGTCTGACCCAGCAGCAGCAAATCTTATGTTCTTATGTTCCCCAATTTGTGTCCTATTTCAGCCAAACCTGGGAGAATAATTTTTCAACTGAAAATCCATCTTAATTTAGGGACTTAAAGGTTATGCAGAAAAATGTAAGTGTTTAGTGATATTGTGAGTAAATAGTTATGCTCTCAGCTTTAATAAATTTTTAAAGAGGTCAATTTAGAAGCATAAATCTCATAGGGGCCCTTTTACTAAAGTTTAGCACACACTAACTCCCCCTCCCCTTTTTACGAAGCTGAGTTAGGCTCAGTGACATGGTAAGGAGGGGGTCGTTCCACCCTGGGTGCCGTCTTGGTGGAGGCGTCCGCTCCCGTCCTCCTCTCTGCACCTCCGTTCCTTCCTGACCCCCCCTGTCACATGCATGCACCCCTTTCCTCGTGCCTTTTTTACATTTCCTGGTGCGAGCAGCCTCACGAACATCGGTCTGATGTCACTTCCGGGTCCCGCGCCTAGGAAGCGACGTCAGAAGGAAAGCCGATACAACGCAAGCAGCAAGTTCATGATGCTGCTTGTGCCTGAAAAATTAAAGAGGAAGGGGGAAGGGACAGGGGGCACGAGCACAGCATAGGGGCAGAGAAGAGGGGGGAGGGGCACCACTCACCCTCGCTATGCCACTGGTTAGGCTTTTTTATCACCGGCCACGGTGGTATTAGCTCCGACACTCATAGAATTCTTATGAGCTAATACGGCAGCGGCCGACGATAAAAAAGCCTAATGCAGCTTTGTAAAATTCTAAGAAGTCCATTTTTTGCCTATGGGATTCTTGGCATTTAGCATGTGTTACTTCTGTTAGCATATGCTAAGCTTTAGTAAAAGGATCCCAAAGTCAGAAGCATAAATCCTTTGAATATATCAGGACCTGTAATAATTACTCTGCATTAGAGAATGACAAGGGGAGAAATTTTTCCCCATCCCCGCGGGAACTCATTTTTCCGTCCTGTCCCCACGAGTTCTTTTCCTGTCCCTGCCCCATTCCAGTAAGCTCTGCGCTCATCTGCATAAGCCTCAAACACTTTAAAATCATAAGTAGCAACATTCTAGAGCTCAGATTGTGATGTCATAATGCCTCATTCCACCAATGCCGAAGCTCCGTCCTCATCTGCACAAGCCTCAAACACTTTAAAATCATAAGTAGCAACATTCTAGAGCTCAGATTGTGATGTCATAATGCCTCATTCCGCCAATGCCTAAGCTCCGTCCTCATCTGCACAAGCCTCAAACCCTTTAAAATCATTCCCATCATTCCTTGATAAATATCTCATTCCTTATGCCTCTCTTCGGGCACTGAGAACTGCTGATCAAAATCTACTGACTGTTCCGTCTCTCGAAACTCTATCTTCTCCGTCACAGCCCCTTCCCTCTGGAATACAATGCCATCTTACCTTCGATCGGAAAACTTACTCAACAAATTGAAAACCAAATTAATAACCTTTTTATTTCAAGATGCATACCAAAATTCTGGATAAGATTATTTTTCTTCCATCTTTAATTGTTAAAAACAACCACTTTTAAGAAGCGAACCACCTCCCCTCCCCTAATCGTTCTCTCCCTTCTACTTCCTACCTCCCTTTTATTTTTATTTTGACTTCGATGTAATTCTGAATCTTCCTCTTCCCCAGTGCTTATTGTATCATCTTTGTCTGGTTTTTATGTTGCCCTATTTTACTTTTACTTTTTTTAAACTCAAACTTTAACAATTGCAAACCGTCTGGATATTTGTTTGATGGTCAGTATATCAAACTATAAATAAACTTGGAAACTTGGATAAGTGTTCGAGGCAGAGCTTACAGGAATGAGGCAGAGACAAGGAATGTGACAAAACTTATGGGGACAGTACGGAGAAATTGAGTTCCTGCAGGGACGGGGGAAAAATTTGTCCCCGCGTCATTCTCTACGCTGCATTACAAAGTACAAGGACTTACTGAAATTGCAGGGGTTTCGTCAATGGACTGGTAGCTAAGTTCCTGATAGTACACTCTGATCTTGGAGACATCTTTCCTAAGAAGGGAAAAATGGCAGAGCATTGGCAAGAGTTTGTTCTATGAATGTTCTTCAAGGCTGTGTATTATGGTGTATCATTTGTATTTTGCTGACATATATCATATTTCCAAAAAATGAATGTTCTACTGTACGGTTTTAATATATATATTTCTGTATCATAGCAGTAAAACAACAGTGGGGAAAACGTAAAATCAGTGCACTCTGATGCTGTCCAAACAAATGCCTTTTATTGGTCAAATAAAGAGACTCAACATGAATCGCGTTTCGACCACAAAGACCTGCCTCAGGAGTCTAGATCTGAAATAACAGTTAATATAGCAGTGCTTGGATCATGAGCAATTGTAAACAGAAGCATCAGCCTGCAGATATCCATTTTGTGACTGATAACCGTTTACGATTGCTTCTATCCTTTCTGGATGGTATTGCTCGTGATACAAGCATCGCTAGAGATATTACTAACTGGTACTTCGGATCTAGACTCTTGAAGCAGGCATTTGTGACTGAAACACGATCCGTGTTTAGCCGCTTTATCTGAAACAATAAAAGGCACTTGGTTGGACACCATCAGAGTGTGCTGATTTTGGGGCAAATTATATAAATGGCGTCCCAATTGTAGGCGGCAGTAGACGTCCTACCACTGTCCAACCAGTCAATCGAGATGCATGTTATTTTTAAAAACCATCCCGAGGCAGGCTGTCTACATTGTAGGCATTTTCACGAGCCTAGGGAGGCAATCTAGGGCCGTTTAATCTTGCACAAGGCTAGGCATGGGCGTGGCTTTGGGCGAGCTTAGGCAGCCCTAGGCGTCTCCCTAGGGTCACATTAGATGCCTGAAATGTAGGCCAGCAAAATTCTGGTCTACATTTCAAATAGATATGGCCACTGAGCTAATCGTGGCAAGGGAATCTCCCTGCCACAAACAGTTTAGTGGCTGCAGCATGGAACCCATCTGTCCCGCGAAGTCAACCAGCAGAAGGCATGCCCTCTCCCTCCTGCTGGAACCCCCGAAGCCCCCCACCCGCAAATGTTTGCGGCAGGAAGAGTGCCCAATTCCTCCTGCTGCCACCCCGAGACATCCCCCGGCAGGAGGGATGCCCCCTTCCTCATGCCGCCACTCCCCCGAGACATCCCTCAGTAAGAGGGATGCCCACTCCCTCCTGTTGGAACCCCCGAAGCCCCCCATATGTCCGTGGCAGGAGGAGTGCCCATGTATTCCTGCCACCACCCCCCAAGGATCATTGGCAGGAGGGATGCCCAATCCCTCCAGCTGGAATCCCCCTGTAAATATGCCCCCACCTCGACACCCCCAAGCCCACCTGGACTCCCTGTGCCTATTTCTTGCAGGCTGGCTGGAGGGATGCTTATTCCCTCCGGCTGGCAGCGTGTCACCACAGAATGGCAGACCTTCCCCTTCCCAGTACATCCTGGGATGCATGAGCCTGCCTCATCCTAGCCTCCAGCTCCACCCAGTTCTGCCTCCAGCCCCGCCCCCATGAAGCCTCCTCTCTTCTTCCGGACGAGCTCCAGCCGCATCTAGAGGACCTGGAGCAAGCGCGGATGTAGTCAGAGCTTGCCGGAGCTTTCCAAAACCTGAACAAATGCCGGGTTTTGGAAAATCCATCCAGAAACCTGGACATCCCTCTAAAAGAGGACATGTCTGGATTTTCCCAGACATCTGGTAACCTTATCTAAGACAAGTCTAAGCTCTTGAGGTACTTAGGTCTCTGCCCCTCTTTCCACCTCACCTGGTTTTGTTCCTAGCATTATATCTGTGAGTCGTATCCAGTGGCAGGCGAGTCCACCACTGCAACAGAAAAAATAAAATTTCTGTCAAAAGCCTTCCCAGGACTATAAAGTAGGATTACCATATTTGTGGAGAGAAAAAAATAAAAGAGGACACACACAAAAAAAGTAGTTGCTACCTTTGCTAAAGAAATATTTAGTTGTAGCAAATGTGTAAATTGCTTTTAGTACAACACCAGACAATCTACTTTTCAAAAACTTCCAGATCTGAGTTTGATTGAGCTTGACTAAATCTGAGCACAAATGCACTTATCAGGAGAGTCCCGTATTTCTGCATATATAGGCCACGGCCTATACATGGGTTTTGAAAGCCGGCCCAGTGGGTGCAGCTTGCAAAACTGGGGTGGCCTAGAAGTCTGGTCTTAAATTCCTTTTAGCTGCCGATACGGTATGTCCTTGGCAGTTTCCCCCGGGGTTGGCTGGTGTCCTGTTTGGATGAGTGTGGTTGGTGGGTGTGGATGATTTGGTGTGAGTGGTTGGTTGGTTGGGTAGGGGAGGGGTACGCTTCTGGGAGGGGAAGTGGTTGGGGTGCGGGTGACCGGTTTGGTACTGGCTGGGCGGCATCAGAATACAGCCTGTTCAGCAGTCTCTTTGTTCTCTCTGCTACTTTGGGGGGTTTGGGTAGTGATTAGGGGGCTCTTTTGGGGGGTAGAGTGTGGTGACATTTGGGAGTGGGCAGGGGTTGATCCTTGGGTTTCTTTGAAAATTTGCTCTTGATGTACTTTTGGTGTTCTTGCCTTTTTTGTATTCCTGTTTGATGTTGTGTATTTGCTGATGGTACGTCAATAAAATATGATTTACATTAAAAATCATCCCCCTCCCCACCTTAATTCCCTCTTTGGATGGCCTGAATTGCTGCCGCCTCGAATTGCGGTCAGCGGTGCAGGGCAGGAGAGATCTTTTCTATCTCCATTCCGGCCCCGCGCTGCTTCCTGCGTGCCGATGCCGTCAGTTCTCGCGGGACTTGCGGGTCTCGCGGGTCTCATGAGAACTGAACTGAATATTGGTTCCATTATATCTAGAATCCAAATCTGCTTACTGCATAATGCCAAAAACAATTGTGGATTTATTTTAGGTCTTTGGCAAAAGTGACCCCTTCAATTTAAGACATTTGTTCCCCTACCATATAATTTCTCTTCTAAAACATTAAGGGTATCAATATCATATTATGGTAATTATTAAAATTGAGGAATATCAATTGTCTGCAATCTTTCCCTATATGTCTAGGGAAATTTGGACATCTGGTAGCCCTACCCATAACCAAACAGAGAACATTATGGTAATAATCTTATTTGTTGGTTCCCAGCCTGCTTCTCTAGAGACCTGTTGTGATTTCCCTTAAGGAATGCCCCTGCTGCAACTTCTCTTGTATTCATCAGTCTCTGAAGTCTTACCTCTGATATGGAGGACGGCCATTTTGTAGTCCCTACAGACAGCTTGCACTGGTATTCACTGCAAGACACACAGAGGATTGTTGCAATCAGTGCAACCATTCAGGTGAAACAATTCACTCTCTTTATGCCATTATGTTGTAATATGCATTAGCAGTAGAGCTGCAAAGTCAATCCTGTCTGTGGTCTGTGTCCCCTGCCATGCAGAAAACATATTCTGAAAAACAGCGCTACTTTGAGATGGCTTGTTCCTCGTATTGCGCTAATTACTCTCCAAAAGTAATTAAGTTACTAGTTACTTCTCAGCTTACAGTAATTAGTTACAGTGCTCCGATTACTTAAGAAAGTAATTGATTACTGATTTCAGTTACCTGCTTAGAGGGCTGGATTCTTTTAACCGTCGCCGATGCAGGTGGGCGCCAATTGCGTGTCAATCACGCTTCGGTGTCGGTTTCAGAATCGGCACTGTAAATGTAGGCCAGGGATTTCCGGGCCTACATTTCCGGCGCCTATATTTGCGTGAATCACACCTACGTAGTTGCTTTAGGCCGCCTAATTCCACATCCGGCGTTGGTCACGCCCATTTGACATTTGGCAGCCTAAAGCACCTACGTAGGCATGATTCCGGTGCCTTTCATTTAGATGCTGGTAGGCACTTCAGCCTTGTCATTTTTTGCCATTTCTAATGGCGTTCTTCAATTAACATAGGTGCCAGTAGGGCGCCTACCAGTGCCTACGTTTAGGCGCTGGTCTTAGAATTTCCCCCAGAGTAACTAATTCTTTTCCTTAGGGTATGTGAAGAGGTAAAATTTATTAATTTATTATAAAATTTTATACATCGCCTAAGCAACATACATAATAAAATAAACATATCAAAACAAATAATCAGACAAACCAAACACAACAATCAACTCCAAGTGTCACTACAATACACTCAAGTCCTGCCCCAGATCTTATAACATACACGCCGGCAAAATAAATGCCCTTGCAAAGAGCTGAGTTTTCAACATTCTCTTAAACTTCCCAATGAGAATATCGTGTAACTTCATCTCTTCATGCTTATTTCAAGGAGGTTTGATCAACTCAAGCCAACCACATTCTCCGTCATGTCATGTTATGCCAGCTACTATTCAAAAGTACTTAAATACAGTTACTGGATAGTGAATAAGTAGTCGACTGCTTTATTGATTTTTGCAAGAAACTTAACTACAGTAACTAATTATTAATAACATTATCGCACAGTGGCGTAACATGAGTGTGATGCGCCAGGGTGGTGGTGCCCCTCCCCTGCCCTCATCTCTGCCCCCCCACCCTGTGTGTGTACCCCCTTCCCTTCCCCCTCACCTCTAGTTGTTCACCGCCATGAGCAACAAGAGCTTCAACGTGCTCCTCGCAACCCCGTCAGCTCTCCATCTGACGCCACTTCCTATGTGTGGCGCCCAGAAGTGGCATCAGCGGGAGACTCGACATGGTTGCAAAGAGGAAGTTGAAGTTCTTGAGACGGCATGTGGAAATCTGCTGCCTGTTCCTGGGATAAGCAGCATAAAATCGGGCTTTCGCCTTTGGGATCTTGCTAGGCACTTGGGACCTGGGTTGGCCACGGTTGGAAATAGGATACTGGGATTCATGGACCTTTTGGTCTGTCCCAGTATAGCGATACTTATACAGGCAGTCCCCGGGTTAAGAGCGAGTTACGTTTTTAAAGTCAGATTGGTATGTAACTCAGAACTTGTAGATTTTAAGATTCATGCTGTTTACCCTTGCTTCCAGGTGCCAAAAGGGCCAAATGTCACAGTGTTCCCTGTAAGGTACAGCATGCACAACCACACACGGTTCTTAATGTGGCCATGCATCATTCCTGAATCTGCTACAGGAGAAGTGTAGGAGTCTAGGCCACTGGAAATACTGCTCAGTAAAATCAAATGAAGCCGCAACAGCGTTCTTAAGTACGAGTCGTACTTAAGTCAGGCGTCTGTAACTCAGGAACTGCCTGTCCTTGACTCACATAAGAACATAAGAGTTGCCATACTGGGACAGACAGAAGATCCCTCAAGTCCAGTATCCTGTTTCCAACAGTGGCCAACCCAGGTCACAAATGCCTAAGAAGATCCTAAGGAGTAGCAACATTCTAGAGCTGAGATTGTGATGTCATAATGCCTCATTCCACCACTGCCTAAAAGCCAACCTCATCAGTGATGTCACAATGACTTGATTATTCCTATACAGGCAGCCCCCGGGTTAAGAATGAGTTATGTTTTTCAAGCTGTTCTTAAGTCGGATTTGTATGTACCTCATAACTTGTAGATTTTAGATTCTTGCTGCTTACCTCTGCTCCCAGGTGACAAAAGGGCCATACACAACCACACACTGTTCTTAATGTGGCCATGCATCATTCCTGAATCTGCTACAGGAAAAGTATAGGAGTCTTTGCCACTGGAAATACTGCTCAGTGAAATCAAATGAAGCTGTGACTGCGTTCTTAAGTACGAGTTGTACTTAAGTCGGTCATCTGTAACTCGGGGACTGCCTGGATTAGGGCATTTCACAACACACCTAGTAATACCCCAGGTGTAGGGATGTACTTACTGACATGGCCTTTGACACGTGTGGAAACAGCTGAATTTTTGATCCATCGTGTCCTGTTGCAGCCTGTAATAGCAATGACCTAAAGAAAGAGTAATCAGGATATAATACAATTGCTTTTGTATGTAATCTGCCAAGGACCCAGCATTAACTGAATGCTGATCTCAGGGTAAGGATAGTAGGTGTTCTAGGCAAACTTTACCTTTGGTCCCCCACCCCCATCAGCCTCCAGATTCTATACAGGTTGCCCAAAGATGTGCGGGCAAATCTGGGCATTAATCACAGATCTGCATACAAATCAAATACCTAATGAGGAGTTAATAGCGATTAATTTGTTCTATTGATCACTCTCTCCTCAAAAATGGATTTCCTGTCCTATTAACCCTCTTTCTTCCTCCCCTCTTAAAGTCAATCAATTTGTACCTTTGCTTAATCTTTGTAAACCGCACAGAACTTCACGGTATTGCGGTATATAAGCTGTTATTATCTATATAATAAAACCGTAGGCGGCGCATGCGCAGTCTTATCAGCGTGCTTCCATGATCCGTATGTCCGTGGCCGCCAAGACTGCAGCATGCCCCGCGCAGCTCAGTTCGGCACGGCGGTTTCCCCAGATAGGGGAAGTCGAAAAACTCACTCCCGACGCGCAGCTGAGTTCGGCACGGCGATTTCCCCGGTTTCCCCAGATAGGGGAAGCCGAACTGCTCACTCCCGTCTCAGCGGCCTGCACATCGACGATTCAACCCCCTCCCCCCCCCCCGGGGCTGCCTAAAGAAACAAAGTTTCACGGTGCTTGGCCCGCCAAACAATTCCTGCTGTTGCCGAAATTTGCCCCACCGTTCCTTCCCTTCCTCCATCAGGTCAGTTCAACTCCGCCTATGTTAAAAGGAGCTGCTTTGAAATTGGAGCCCTGCCGCCACCGTAACACGTTCCTCTCTGCCAAGGCAGAGGGGAAAGTGCTACGGCAGTGGCAGGCCTCCGATTTCGACGTGGCTCCTTTTAACATTGGTGGATTCACTGCACCTGATGGAGGGAGGGAAAGAAAGGTGGTTGTGCGGCGCGGGAAGGGGGCGGCAAGGGACTAAGTTGGCCGGTAGTGCTGTTTTTCCATGAAGGAGGAACACGTGAAAAGAAAACAAAATAAAGAAAACGTTGGCCCCCGCCGAAGAAGTGGAATGTGGAGGAGGGGCGCGAGGAGCCGGAGAGCTGTATGTAAGTGTGTGCGCGCGCGTGTGTATAGCCAAGGAGGAAGTGCAGCAGGAGCAAGGAGGTGGGGAGAGTGGATTTCCCCTACTTGGATGTCAGTAAAAGCTTTGGTCCTGTGATCCTCACTCTTTTCCTGGGGCTACTGCTGGACAGAGGGGGAGCAGGACATAAAGGAGAAGAGCTACTGCTGGACAGGGGGAGGAGGGAATGGGAGGGGTGCTGCTGGACAGGGGGAGATAAAAGGAGAAGGGCTACTGCTATATGGGGGGAGCAGGGAAAGGGGGAGAGGTGTTGCTGGACAGGGAGGAGGTAAAAATAAGGGAGAAGGGCTGCTAGCACCCGTTAATGTAACGGGCTAAACAACTAGTTATTAATAATCATTCATTGATGTTGATTGGCCACAATTCTGAATCAGGAGCACATTTGACCTAGGCACTGTTCTATAAAATCTGCATCTAAATTCCATAGCACACAACTCCAAAGGGGCGTGGTCATGGGAGGGGCATAAGCAGATCAGGGGGGCGTACCCTTGTTAGGCTCAATGCCATAAAATAAAAATAAAAAATAAAAAAGCTGATGTAAAACAGGGGGACAAAACATTTTTTTTTTTTAGATATATTAGTGATAGGAAGAAGTGCAAAAGTGGCATTGTGAGACTCCAAAGGTGAAGGGGAGAAATATGTAGAAGCTGATAAAGATAAGGCCAAATTGCTTAACAAATACTTCAGTTCTGTGTTCCTAGATGAAGTGCTGGGAGCGAGACCACAGAAAACAAACGCAAATAGGGATGGAGGTGTGATAGACCCTGATCAATTTTCAGAGGATTGTGATCATGAGGAGCTAGCATCTTACAAATACAGTAGATCTCATGCCCTGTTTATTTTTCCATCGTTTCAAGGTTGTAAAAGTAAGAAATACTTGGATCATACATTAGCATTTCAGGCAGCTTCCTACGACAAAGTATTTTGACCGCTGTTACGTAGAGCCTGTTCTTACAAACACTTAGAACCCTGTGGAAAACCTATCTTTTCTCAAAGTATTTGGCCAAATAGTTCTAGGTTTTTTTAATGTTATTTTATTATTACTTTTTTGTTGACCGCATTGAACTTCTGGTTATGCGGTCTATACGCACGATGTTATATTATCTTGGGGAAAAAAGAGAGGTCTAAGGACATAAACTGCATTTAATGTTTCTAAAGCAATGTAATGTAATGTAATGTAATGTAATTTATTTCTTATATACCGCTACATCCGTTAGGTTCTACAATGTCAGTTCTAATGAATTCCTGCACCTCATAACAGAATAATGAGTATGTGGGTGGGTGTTTTTCATGAAGCTGCTTGTTAAAGGATTGTACTAATAGATTAACCTCCATCTTTTCAGACATTCAACACATTTCATAATGTTTAAAAAAAAAAAGATGACCCTGGCAGCTATTTTGAGTCTTTATTTGAGTTATCCAAACTCCAGGGCTTAAAATCATTTGATTGCAAGGTTCTGAGATTTTGCAGGAGTTAAATTTTAGATTTGTTGCATTAGAAATGGCCTATTTAAACTAAATCAAAACTGACGGCATAGAGATCTTTGCAATTCAATGCTTTAATGAGTGAAACAGAGCTCAAAGTAATCAGAAACAAGGTTTAAATGTGGGTTGGTTTGTTTTTGTGGCATTATCCCCCTCTTTTACGAAACTGCAATAGCAGTTTCTAGCGCAGAGAGCTGTGCTGAATGGCCCATGCTGTTTCCGATGCTCATAGGAACTCTATGAGTGTGGGGAGCAGCGCGGGCCATTCAGTGCGGCTCCCCGCTTTGGAAACTGCTATCACAGTTTTGTAAAAGGAGGCCTATGTGAAAGTTCTATTCACTTGCCTTTGTCATAAATCTTCAGGAGCCTTATCTCGCTTTTCACTAAAGCAGGGGTAGGGAACTCCGGTCCTCGAGAGCTGTATTCCGGTCGGGTTTTCAGGATTTCCCCAATGAATATGCATTGAAAGCAGTGCATGCAGATAGATCTCATGCATATTCATTAGGGAAATCCTGAAAACCCGACTGGAATACGGCTCTCGAGGACCGGAATTCCCTACCCCTGCACTAAAGTATACGAGATGCGAGGTAGGGGGGATTCCACCCATTCCTTAGTACAGGGGTAGGGAACTCCGGTCCTCAAGAGCCGTATTCCAGTTGGGTTTTCAGGATTTCCCCAATGAATATGCATGAGATCTATTTGCATGCACTGCTCTTAATGCATATTCATTGGGGAAATCCTGAAAACCCGACTGGAATACGGCTCTCGAGGACCGGAGTTCCCAACCCCTGCCCTATAGGCTTCGGGGCAGTTATCGCAGTGCCAGCCACTAGTGCAGCTTTGTAAAAGAGGGGGTTAGTTACAAAGATCCTTTTCTAATAAACATTTAAGGACAGTTTAATAAAGAAATCTATAATGTTAAACAGAACTGTTGTTTGTTATATGGAAATAGTTATCCTAATTAGATAACACAGGTAGATTTTGAGATTTTGCGGTCCTTTTACTAAGGCGCGCGTTAAAATCGGTTAGCGCGCCTTAGTTAAAGGACCCCTTTGTTTCAGCTTTATAAGCTTCTGGAAAAGGAGTTGTCATTACTATTTCTAATTTGTTTCTGATTTTTGCATTTCTTTCAGCAACACTTGCATTATTTTTCCAACAACCGAAGTGAGGCTCACCGGCCTGTAGTTTCCCACTTCATCCCTGTGACCACATTTGTGAAAAGGGACCACATCTTCTCTCCTCCAATGCCCGGGAACCACTCCCGTCTCCAGAGATTTATTTATGGAGCAGAGATATTTAAGCTCCCTGTTTCAAATCGGCTTGGAGCAATTTTTAGAAGTTCTTTGGATTTTCTCACATCATAAAATCAAATAGGTTGTATTGAATATTTTGGAATAGTTGATTATAGCTATGACAGAATATTATAGAATTTAATATAAATATTGTTATAACCTTTCCTCGAATTTCTTTTTCCCTGACTGCAGAAGTGAGAAAGGAAGTGGGGATTCTATCTTCTGTCTTAGGGCCTGTTTTACAAAGCGGCAACAGCCCCTAAGCTCTTTAAATCTCTATGGGCTTCGGGGCTGTTACCACACGGCTTTGTAAAATGGTTCATAGACAACGGCGCGAAAGACAAAAGCGCGCACCGACAATTGAGCGCAGTGCACGCCGCTGCGCTGCTCTAAATTACAGTTTTTAGGGGCTCCGACGGGGGGTTTTGTTGGGGAACCCCCCCCCCCAGTTTACTTAATAGACATCGCTCCGTCGTTATGGGGGGTTTGGGGGGTTGTAACCCTCCACATTTCACTGTAAACTGAACTTTTTACCTAAAAACAGGGAAAAAGTTAAGTTTTCAGTAAAATGTGGGGGGTTACAACCCCCCACACCCCCCACAACGCGGCGCGATGTCTATTAAGTAAAGTGGGGGGTTCCCCCCCACGCCCCCCCTTCGGAGCGCTAAAAACAGTAATTTAGAGTGGTGCGGCGGCACACGCTGCGCTCAATTGTCTGGGCGCGCCTTTGTCCCGGCGCGCTTTTGACCTGACACCTTGTAAAACAGGCCCTTAAAAAATGTTATACCTCAATCTTAATGCATAGTAAAATTGCATAAAAGTTAGTTTCAATGTTGCAGTTCTATAAATGAAATGGCATTTTAATTCATGTTCTTTATAGATTTAATGTTACAGTGTGAATCAGTGCCTTTATCTTGGTTTTGGTGAGAGAAGAAAATTAACAGAAAAAATTGCTGTATTAACAAATGTTAGAGGGCATTTGGTAAAAAGAATTAAATATTTAAGTGTTATATCATATAGTTATATACCTCATGTTTAGGGATTTGTTTTATGTCTAGTAGAGACCTCCCAGGAAAGGGACTTGGGAGTTTTGATCGACAAGTCGATGAAGCCATCCACGCAATGTGCGGTGACAGCAAAAAGGGTAAACAGAATACTGGGAATGATAAAGAAGGGGATCATGAACAGATCAGAGAAGGTTATCATGCCGCTGTACCGGGCCATGGTGCACCCTCACCTGGAGTACTGCGTCCAACACTGGTCGCCGTACATGAAGAAGGACACGGTACTACTCGAAAGGGTCCAGAGAAGAGCGACTAAGATGGTTAAGGGGTTGGAGGAGCTGCCGTACAGCGAAAAATTAGAGAAACTGAGCCTCTTCTCCCTTGAACAGAGGAGATTGAGAGGGGACATGATCGAAAAATTCAAGGTACTGAAGGGGATAGACTTAGTAGATAAGGACAGGTTCCTGCTGAACAAGAACGTATGCTGATAGGGCTAGTCTCAGTTAGGGCGCTGGTCTTTGACCAGAGGGCCGCCGCGTGAGCGGACTGCTGGGCATGATG
This sequence comes from Geotrypetes seraphini, assembly GCF_902459505.1. Lineage (NCBI taxonomy): Eukaryota > Metazoa > Chordata > Amphibia > Gymnophiona > Dermophiidae > Geotrypetes > Geotrypetes seraphini. The sequence continues at coordinate 21,848,947 of NC_047098.1, forward strand.
GACCACTGGTCTGACCCAGCAGCGGTAATTCTTATGTTCTTAAATTCTAAATTATATTGTGATCCTTCTAGATTAAGGCCTGGATTCTATATAGGACGCCCAGTCTCAGATGTCACCTAAGCAGCTTTTGAGAATTGCAAACGGGCGTACTATAAAGAATTGTGTCTAAGCCCACGTAAGAACCTGATCCTCTAACTCAGTGGTTCCCAACCCTGTCCTGGAGGAACACCAGGCCAATTGGGTTTTCAGGCTAGCCCTAATGAATATGCATGAAGCAAATTTGCATGCCTATCACTTCCATCATATGCAAATCTCTCTCATGCATATTCATTAGGGCTAGCCTGAAAACCCGATTGGCCTGGTGTTCCTCCAGGACAGGGTTGGGAATCACTGCTCTAACTGACGTCCATGTTACAGGCGCCGGTTAGAGAATTGGGTTACCGCTGAGCTATTTGCGGCAATGGATCTCCCTGCCGTGATAAGTTTAGTGGCAACCCGTCCCCACCCCCTGCGAAGACTACCGGCAGGAGGGATTGCTCAATCCCTCCTGCTGGAACCCCTCCCCACACACACTCCCCGTCCCCCACTCTCCCCATATAAGGGGGGTAGCAACATTCCATTCAGAATCCTAAAGAATAGCAAGATACCGGAGTCCCAAAATGTAACAAAAGATTCTGGAACCCCAAAGAGTAGCAACATTTCATGCTACCGATCCAGGGCAAGCAGTGGCTTTCTCAATATCAGACTATGGATTTTTCCTCCAGAAAATTGTCCAACAATTGTTTAAGCTAGTGTTTATTTCCACACTTCTCTGCCCTTCTTTATCCCAAGAGATTCTACTCCTCCTACTCATGAGAATTTCTCATCCTGTTGTAGACATGCTATCAAATAATCCAGCACTAATTTTATGGCTCTCATCCCTGCACAATTTCTCGATTACTGAGCCTGTGTCTTCCAAGTAGCAGAAGCAGCACAGAATGTGACGTGACAGGATAGAAAGAGGGGTTGCACATCTTTGGTGCTGTGGGATGAGGTAGTACTGAAAATAATACCTTTGACGCCAAGTGTGATGATTGGACTATAAGTCTGCTCTCAACATCTTATTTTTGGAATTTACCCTGAGCCACACATGGAGAAAATCATGGATAAAAGAAATGTCTGGTTTCTGGCTAATTGGGGATAGAAAGCAGGAACATAAATTACAGCACGGCATGGTCTGTTACTGACTAGGCATAAATTCACCCCTATGGAAAAGGGATTATATAGTGTTGATCATCCTGCATTGCCCTCTGGTGGGGGGAAATAAGAATTCCTTCTCTGACTACTAAGGCCTTTAGGAACACATTGATTTACAAGTATTTAAATCTGGCTCAAGTCTTTTTCAGTTGTAGCTCAAGGTAAGTTATATTCAGGCATAGTACATACTGTATTTCCTTGTCCCTGGAGGGCTCACAATCTAAGTTTGTACTTGAGGAAATGGAGGATTAGGTGACTTTCCCAAGCTTATAACCACAGTGGGATTTACTGGACTTCCCTAGTTCTCAGGTCTAACTATTAGGCCAAGGCTACTCAGTTCTAGTCCTCAAGAATCACAGGCAGGCCAGGTTTTCAGGATCTCTACAATGAATATGCATGAGATAGATTTGCATACTAAGGAGGTAGTGCATTTAAATCTCATGCATATTTATTGTGGAGATCCTGAAAACCCAGCCTGCCTGTGGACCTCACTGGAATTGAGTAGCCTTGCATTAGGCTATTCCTCCACTCATTGCAGAGATGCAAGTTATCTAGTTCCAGGCTGGAGACTGTGGACAGGCTTGGATTTCTGACCACCCCCATCCTGGTCCATTTTGGGATTTGCAGCACTGATTGCACTGGGCAAAATGAAGCACTACAAATCCCACACTGCTTTGGGATGTGAGTTCAAAACCAGTACTAGCCAAAAGGTTTCCAGCCTGGAACTGGGTAATTTGGCATCTCTGTTGCAATAAGCCTATCCCTGCTGTTTGGGAGGGAGGTGGCGGCCATCTTGAACCATGTTTCTCTTTACAGTGGCTGCTCTCTAGGAAAATTCTTTAGGGTCAATATTCAAAAGCACTTTGAAGCAGCTACCATTCATATAAATGTTGCTGATCAGCATACTCAAAGGCACTATCCACTGCCTCTTGTCTACAGACTTCTTCAGAGCTTCCTAATTACCTAGCTCTAGGAGGGAGATTGTAGGCTAGTGCTGGATTTCTGACTACCTTATCCTGATGAATTATGGAACTTGCAGCACTGATTTCAGTGGGGAGAATCAGGGACTTCAAATCCCACACTGTTTTGAGATGTAGGTTCAAAACCAGGACCGGTCAACAAGTCTCCGGCTTGGAATTGGGCGACTTGGCAGCTCTGCTGCTTTGGCACCATCTGGATAGTGCAGGGAAAGTGTAGCCACGGCAGCCCCAGAATTTATCCAGAGAGTGGCAGAGATGCCAAATCACTCGGTCCCAGGCTAGGATTTCTGACCACCTCTTGCGGGTGCATTATGGGACTTGCAGCACTGATTTCAATGGGTAAAATGAGGCACTACAAATCCCACATTGCTTTGGGATGCAAGCTTAAAATCAGGAATGGCCAAAAATTCTCCATCTTAGAAATGGGTAACTTGGCATCTCTGTAGTGCAGATATGCAGTCTGTTCTCCAGATAAGTTAGGACAGAAAAAAAAGATTGTCTTGAGTTATCCAGAAAGCAGAAGAATATTTCTATAGCGCTGATCATGTTATCTGGATATTCAGCAGCTGACCACTATCTGGATTTTTTTTTTTTGACTGTCATAGACAGCTGACTGCGGTAGCTGACCTGTTTTTATTTATTTTTATTTTTTTTGGGGGGGGTTAGCTCATGCTTTTTATGGAGCTCAGGGTAAGTTACAGAGAGGTTCTCCTCTGGCCCCAGAGGATTTACAATCTAAGATGCTGCAGCTGAGGCAGCAGAACATAAGAACATAAGCATGGCCTCTGCCGAGTCAGACCATAGGTCCATCACGCCCAGCAGTCCGCTCCCGCGGCGGCCCCCCAGGTCAAGGACCTGTAGTGATCTATTACCGAAGGGCATTTTGTATTGTATAGTAACCCTCTAATTATACCCCTGGATCCCCTTTCCCTTCAGGAACTCGTCCAATCCCTTTTTGAAACCCAAAATCGTACTCTGCTCAACCACCTCCTCTGGAAGCGCATTCCATGTGTCCACCACCCTCTGGGTGAAGAAGAACTTCCTAGCATTTGTTCTAAATCTATCTCCCCTCAATTTTTTTGAGTGCCCTCTAGTTTTTGCTGTCCCCGGCAGTCTGAAGAATCTGTCTCTCTCTACCTTCACCATACCCTTCATGATCTTATAAGTTTCTATCATATCCCCTCTAAGTCTCCACTTTTCCAGGGAAAAGAGCCCCAGCTTCTCCAGCCTCTCAGCATATGAGAGGTTTTCCATGCCCTTTATCATTTTTGTTCCTCTTCTCTGGACCCTCTCGAGTATCGCCATATCTTTCTTTAGGTATGGCGACCAGTACTGGACGCAGTATTCCAGATGCAGTCGCACCATTGCCCTGTACAGCGGGAGGATAACTTCCTTGGTTCTGGTAGTGATACCTTTTTTGATAATGCCCAACATTCTGTTCGCCTTTTTCGAGGCCGCTGCGCACTGTGCTGCCGGTTTCATTGTTCTATCCACCAAAATCCCCAAGTCCTTTTCTAGGTTGCCTTTTCCCAATGTCACCCCCCCCCCCCCCCCCCATTGTGTAATTATACATCGGGTAAAGTGATTTGCCTAAGGTCTCAAGGAGCAGCAATCGGATCTGAATTCTGGCTTTCCTAGTTCTCAGCTAGCTGCTCTAGCCCTCCTTCCTAGGGCCTTCCCTGCCCCCTCAACCTGCTGAACAAAATCTTTTTGGGAGATGTTCCACTGAGCTCAACTATTGCCCGGCCCTGTGCTCGACTTTTGCAAAGCAGCACCAGAACGCAGGCTGCAAATAAAGGAATGATGTGTTGGTTGTGATTTCTCTCCTGTGCACTCTATTTATGTGGTTTCTCTTCTCCCTTACCCCAGCCAGGATGCCTGTTGTAATTGCAGTATTCTGCACCTGGAGGCAGAGGGTAGAAATAGTAGGCGCATCCACACTGCTGGACCATTTTATCTTGGAAGCAGGAATGGAAGCAGACCTGAAACAGAGAATAAGAGAAAGGTCACATTTTCAGCTAGTATTCTCCTGACCTTTGTGTGACTGTGCAGTAGAGAATGACATGGTGACAAAATTCATCACCGTTCCTGTCCCCGCGGATAACCGCAGGAAATAATCCCATGTCATTTTCTAGTGTCTTTTTCAACCTCAGTCCTTCTACACCAACATTCTTCAAAGCAAAGCTTGCGGGTCATTGGTTGTGGCCATTCATACTCTGATTCTTATGTGAGCCAAGGATAATGAAGCCATTGTGACATCATTGATGTGATTGGTTCTTAGGCACTGGTGGAATGAGGCATTATGACATCACAATATCTGCTCTGGATACCAGAGACTGTCATTCTCAATCTCAGTCCTTCTACACCAGCATTCTTCAAAGCAAAGTTTGCGGGTCAGTGGTTGTGGCCATTCATACTCTGATTCTTCCCTCTCTCCTTAAAGAATGACATGAAGATTGTTTACCGCAGTTATCCACGAGGACGGGAACGGTGATGAATTTTATCACCGTGTCATTCTCTACTGTGCAGCACTAGAAATTAGTCAGTCAGTCAGCCAGCCAGGATATTCAGTAAGGCTATTCTTATGTTCTTATTAGGATTACCAGATGTCTGGATTTACCCTCTTTATAGAGGACATTTCCAGGCGTCCAGATGGCTTTTCAAAACCCGACACTTTGTCCGGGTTTTGAAAAGCTTCCTCCCGACCAATGAGAACAGGCTGAGGGGGCGGGCCTGGGGGGGGGGTTTGTGGGTCTGGATTTTAAGCAAGTAAAATCTGGTAACACTAGTTCTTATGTACGACACTTAGCCACAATACTGCTGCCATGCCAAAACAGCTTAGCATAGCTCTGCCGTACACACACAGATCTCCCAGCCCGGCTGACCCTCCATATACTCAGGGCTTTTCCTGGCAAAATAAAGGTTTTGGAGCTTGTTGTACACAATGCTCAGTTCTCTCACCTGTCGGGAGTAGGATGTGTTGTAGAGCAGTTTAACCTCTACATCATTCCCGTTGGGGATACACTTCCCATAGCCTTCTCCCAGTCGATGGATTTCATCCTAAAAAAACAGGAAAAATTGTAGTTGAATGCCAGCAAGATGACTATGTTAGAAAAAGGAAAGACAGTGTCTGGTATTATGGGCTGAAAATGTATTAATTTTTTTAGTATTTTTATACCACTTATAGCCTAAGTGGTTTATATTCAGGTACTCAAGGATTTTCCTTATCTGTCCTGGTGGGCTCACACTATAACTAATGTACCGGGGGAAGTGGGGGATTAAGTGACTTGTTCAAGGTCACAAGGAGCACCATGGGAGTTGAACCCACAACCTCAGTGTGCTGAGGCTATAGCTCTAACCCAGGGGTAGGGAACTCTGGTCCTCGAGAGCCGTATTCCAGTCGGGTTTCAGGATTTCCCCAATGAATATGCATTGAAAGCAGTGCATGCAAATAGATCTCATGCATATTCATTGGGGAAATCCAGAAAACCTGACTGGAATACGGTTCTCTACCCCTGCAGTCTAACCACTGCACCACACACTCCCCTACTGTTTCTAGTTCTATGCAGCTGTCTCAATGGTTCCATACTTAAAACAGATTGGACAGACATTGACCAATCTGGATAGAGGATCGCTACATAAAACCGGTGTCAGGTCAAAAGCGCGCCGGGACAAAGGCACGCGCAGACAATTGAGCGCAGCGTGGAGGCACACGCCGAAGAAAATTACTGTTTTTAGGGACTCCGACGGGAGGGGGGTGTGGGGGGGGAACCCCCCCACTTTACTTAATACAGATTGCGCTGCGTTGTGGGGATGTTATGGGGGGTTTGGGGGGTTGTAACCCCCCACATTTTACTGAAAACTTCACTTTTTCCCTGTTTTTAGGGAAAAAGCTAAGTTTCCAGTAAAATGTGGGGGGTTACAACCCCCCACAACGCCGCCGCGATCTGTATTAAGTAAAGTGGGGGGGCTCCCCAACAAAACCCCCCATCGGAGCCCCTAAAAACAGTAATTTTCTTCGGCGCGCACCTCCGTCTTGCACTCAGTTGTCGGCGCGCGCCTTTGTCTTCCGCGATTATGTCTATGAACCCATAAAACAAAGCACACGAATCTACCACACAGCATCATCCTGAAGAAAGCCAAAGTAGGATGGCTGAGACGTCAGTTAAACAATCTCGGATGTGGCTCCACCAGGACAGCTGTAAGAACCATGAAACCAGCCAAGGAAGACTAAGAGAACATATTTCTAGTTGTTCACATACATGTATTTCAGCTAATGAAGGTATAGATTTTAAAGAAAGTGTCTCTACTTTGCCCCCTTTTTGATGATCCCTTTCTTGGTCTTTTGGTTAATACAGGCAGTTCCCGGGTTAAGAACAAGTTATGTTATTAAAGCTGTTCTTGTCGGATTTGTATGTAACTCAGAACTTGTAGATTTTAAGATTCTTGCTGCTTAACTCTGCTCCCAGCTGACAAAAGGGCCAACTGTCCCTAACCAGTGTTCCCTCTAAGGTACAGCATGCACAACCACACACTGTTCTTAATGTGGCAATGCATCATTCCTTAATCTGCTACAGGAGACGTGTAGGAGTCTATAGCACTGGAAATACAGCTCAGTGAAATCAAATGAAGCCACAACCTATTCTTAAGTAGCAACATTCCAGAACTCATATTGTGATGTCATAATGCCTCATTCCACCAATGCCTAAGAGCCAACTTCATCAATGATGTCACAATGGCTTGATTATTCCTTTACAGGCAGTCCCTGGGTTAAGAACGAGTTACTTCTTAAGTGAGATTTGTATGTAACTCAGAACTTGTAGATTTTAGGATTCTGCTCCCAGCATACAAAAGGGCCAAGTGTCCCTGTTCCCTCTATGGTACAGCATGCACAACCACACACTGTTCTTAATGTGGCCATGCATCATTCCCGAATCTGCTACAGGAGAAGTATAGGAGTCTAGGCCACTGGAAATACTGCTCAATGAAATCAAATGCAGCCGCAACCATGTTCTTAAGTATGAGTTGTACTTAAGTCAGGCATTTGTGACTTGGGGACTGAGTGTACTGAAAAGCTGCATAAAGGGGGTTTCCACTCTCACACCTGAACCCCCACTGAGGAAACAATGATATAAAAAAAAATACATTGCCAAGGCAGGAAGAATAAACTTTCTGTAAAAAAAAAAGAAAAAAAGAAATTAATTTAACCAGTCAAGAGAGGCTTCTGCCCAGTTAAGTAGCACTGAACTAGTCAATCATAGGATTACCGTATGGCTCCAGAAAAAGGAGGATAGATTGAGACATCCGGGTTTTACTTTCATTGCTGTCAATGGAAGTAAAACCCACTGTCCACTTTACATCCATTGGTTTCAATGGAAGTAAAACCCGGATGTCTCAATCTGTCCTCCTTTTTCTGGAGCCATACGGTAACCCCAATCGCCAATATTTAGGGGTACATAACTGGAGAGTACCACTGACAATGAGCTCTAACCGGCTAGTCTTGGGGTGGAGCCACTACTTAGCCGATTAGCAACGCTATTCAGTCTGCTAACCAGCTAAATAAAAGGATAAAGTTAGGACAAGAAAAAGGCTGTCCTAACTTTATCTGCCAAGTTAACTGGGCAGTGGTCTTCCAAATTGCTGCACTAACCTGGATATTCAATGCCGGAGGGCACTTAATATCCTGGGTTAATTCAGCCTGCGGCAGTGCATGGCTTACAAGCTGCTTACCTCTGTGGACTGAATGTTGAGCCCTTAAAATTAGACAGTGTGCCTATGCATCCACTTAGTGGTAGCAGGAGTGCAAATCAGCGAGATATGTAGAGAACATAAGAACATGAGTTGCCATACTGGGACAGAACAAAGGTCCATCAAGTCCAGTACAATTTCCCCTCCAAATTTGCAGGTTTAGAACTTGCGACTTCGGTTATTTGCGAGTTTCTAAACCCTGACCCACCCCCGCCTCCTGAACCTCTCCACATTGCACCTGGTGGCCTAGCGGTGAAGCGGGGCACAAGTGATCTGCCTACACTCCTGCCCCATGCAGAGCCCTCAACAAAAATGGCTGCCATGAGTTCCCGCTGTAGTCTCTTGAGACCAAGGGAACTAACAGCAGCCATTTTTTTGTTGACGGCACTGCAAGGGGCAGGAGCGTAGGAAGGTCGCTCCTGCCACGCTTCACCACTAGACCACCAGATAAAGTGTGGAGAGGTCCGGGAGGCAGGGGTGGGTCAGAGTCAGCCCTAAAAGTTATTCGCAATTTTTCCATATTTGCGGGCCAGCTCCGCCCCTAACCCCCGCAAATATGGAAGGAGAAGTGTATCCTGTTTCCAACAGTGGCCAACCCTGGTCACAAGTGCCTGGCAAAATTCCAAAAAGTAAAAGATTTTATACTGAGTATCTTAGGAATAAGCAGTGAATTTCACCATATCCATTTTAATAATGGTTTATGAACTTCTCTTTTAGGAAGTTAGCCAAACCCTTTTTAAACCCTGCTAAGCTAACTGCTTTCACCACATTCTCCAGCAATGAATCCCAGAGTTTAATTACATATTGAGTGAAGAAATGTATGTTTTAAATCGACTACTTAGTCCTACTATTTTTAGAAAGAATAAACAAGTGATTCATATCTACTCATTCCACTCCAATTAGTATTTTATCAAGACCTCTATCATATCTCCCTGAGCAGCCTCTTCTCCAGGCTGAAGAGCCCTAGCTGCTTTAGCCTTTCCTCATAGAAAAGTCATCTCATCACCTTTCTCTGTACCTTTTCTAATTCTGCTATATCTTTTTTTAGATGCAGTGACCAGAGCTGTTCTTTTTGCATATACACACCTGTCTGATACCAATGGACATCTGTGTCCCTGGCCTGACCTCCAGCCCCTCCTTTTCCATAGAAAGTGGTTCATTATGATTGTGAATCATCACTCGGACACCTGCTGTGCTTAGGAGCAGAGGCTTGTGGTTCTTCTCCTCTGTCTTCACAATCAGGGAGAGGCCTGCAAAAAAGAAACAATTCAGACCTGCAGCAGCCCTGCTCTCTAGGGGAGGCAGGAGCAAAGCAAGAAAACACCAACTCTTCGAAAACGGCTTCCTAGTAGAGGTGCTGAAGATAAAAATAGCACTGGAATTCAAGAAAGTCTAAAATAAGCAAAGAAAATGAGGATCCTATTCCTAGGTAGAGGAGATACATGGGTAAAGCCAGAGAACAGATAGGATCTATGGCAGGGGTTCTATTCTTGGGACTTACTAAGCCGGTCTGATTATCAAGATATCCTCAATGAAAATGCAAGAGATAGATCAGCATACACCATAGGCCAGGGGTGTCAAAGTCTCTCCTCGAGGGCCGCAATCCAGTCGGGTTTTCAGGATTTCCCCAATGAATATGCATGAGATCTGTTTGCATACACTGCTTTCATTGCATGCTAATAGATCTCATGCACATTCATTGGGGAAATCCTGAAAACCCAACTGGATTGCGGCCCTTGAGGAGGGACTTTGACACCCCTGCCATAGGCAGTGCATGCAAATTTATCTCATGCATATTCATTGTGGATATCCTGTAAATCTGACTGGCTGGGCGCGTCCCAAGGACTAGGTTGAGACCCCCTGGTCTATGGTAATGCAACAGGAAAGGAAAATGGACAAGTAAGAAGGACCTGGTGGTCATTAGTCTATATCAGAGCTGCCCGTATCTAACCTAGGGACCCCACAGCCAATAACATTTTGAGGCTATCCGTAATAAATATGCGTGTGACCAGTTTGCAAATATTGAATCTCTAGTGCATATAAAGAGATCTTAAGCATAGTCATTGTGCATATCCTGAAACCTTTACTGGCGGTGGATTTCACAGGACAACCCTGACCTAAATTCTACTCCACTCTCCGGAACTCACCAAACTCCATCCCGGGTGCTGTTACTGTCCAAAAGGTACTTTTCCCCTCATTGTTAAAAGTGTAGCATCTTCCGTAGACCGAGTGATAAAACTGAACATATTCACTAGAAGCACAAAGAAGACAGAGAACATGTCCTTTGTTAAAATTCAGGAAGTGCAAAGCTCTTCTTCAAAGACACTGAACATCCGTCTGCATTTCAGATCCCCTCAGTCAGACTGCCAGGCTGCTTTCCCTAGGTTTGCTTTACTGAAGTAGGCTGTGAAAACTCTAAGGTTGTTTATAACTATTCTGCGTGATGTTTTAGATTCTTTATCATTTTTCAGTCTGCGTTTTGTATTCCTGTTCGTGGTGCTATGATGCAAGTTGGCAGAGCCACTTTTCAGAATTCTATACGGCACGATTTAAGAAATATTCCTGTTATTTTACAATTCAGAAAACAACTCAAAGGTTTTCTGTTTGATTTAATTTTTAACCCCCCCCCCTCCTCCCCCTTTTATCGGTTTTTAGCGCAGGCTGGTAAGGTAAGTGCTCTGACGTTCATAGGAGTTCTATGGGCGTCAGAGCACTTACCTCACTGGTCTGCGTTAAAATCCTCTAGTGCAGCTTGATGAAAGGGGCCGTGAGTTATTAATTTTCAGATGCTTATTCTAAGTTATAAGATTTTTGAGTTATTAGCATTAGTATTTTTGAATAATTTAATGTAATCTTAAATGAGTTTTAAAAGTTAATGTTCTGTTTTATCTTAGTTTCATTCACCTGCTATTATTATGTCATCGTTATGTGTTTTTTGCTTGTTTGTTTTATTGGACCATTCGGGTCTTTATCTGCCGTCATCTACTATGTTACTATGAAGATTATGTACATATCCCTTTGTTATACACCCAGAACTGTGGATGGTGCAGGTCATAAAATGTACACCGTAATTGTAATTAATCGCATGATTAAAGGTATAAAGGGGCATAATCAAAAAAATATGTCTAAGTCCATTTTGGGCCTAAGTCGCTAGTCGCCCAAAGTTGGATACGTTCAAAGTCCATTCTTGAAAAATATGTCCCCCAATTTTTTATTTTTTTTTATCGTCTCCAATTACATCCAGCTGTTTGATCGTCTAGACCGCTAAGTCATCTATCTTTATACCCCATTCTTGTCCAAATATTTGCCCAAGTTAAAAACGTCTAGAACAAGACCTTTTGGACGTGGGAGGGGCCAGCAAAGTGATGGACTGGCCACCCAGACATTGCAACAGAGTAGTGGGGCACCTTGCAGGGCACTGCTGTGAATTTCATGAAAAGGGTGCCACATAAACATCTCACCACAACTCCCTTGCAAGTCATGGTGAGCTCCTCAAAACCTACTAGACCTACCTGTCTACCACCCCAATAGCCCTTATGGCTGCAGGTGCCACCTATATGACAGTACAATAGGGTTTGGGGGGGCTTTGGTTGGGTGCACATGTTTCACCATGAATGCAGTGGTTAGAGTGGCTTATGAGCCAGGGTCCTCCTCTCTATGGTTCACAAGTCCACCCTCCAGACTACTTAAGCCACCTCTGTGCAGCTCTACTAGGCTTTCCTTTGCCATGCGCTGATGTTCTGGATGCAGGTGTGTACATTTTTATTCTAATTTTTATGGCAGGGGGTTTCAGTGATCATGGGGGGAAGTGTGTGGGGGTCTGTACTTTGTGTCTGCAGTGATTATCTGGTTACTTTGGATACCTTCTGGGCACTTAGACCTGTTTTTAGATTGCCTAAGTCACAATGTATAAGTTCCATCTAGACAGTCTTGTTAAACTTTTGGTTATACTTGCAGTATATTTGCAAATCCCACCCTCATCACTCCTCCTAAAATGCCCCTTTCAGCTCTGGGCGTACAGCGGCATTGAAAAGGCCTAAGCTGTTTTTAGATACGTCTAAAACCTGTATCGATTATCGGCACTGTCTTTAAGGCCGTCCAAGTGTCAATTTGGGCGGGAGTTTAAACGTATTTCTGTTTCGATTATGAGCCCCTTATTATTTTTTTCTACTGCAGTTCCTTGTGACTCTGGGCAATGGAGGGTTAACCCCTCATTTTACAAAAGCATAGTGTGGTTTTTAGCACTGACCGCGGCGGTAAAAGCTCCGACGCTCATAGAATTCCTGTGAGCGTTTGAGCTGTTACTGCTGCGGCCGGCGCTATAAACCGCGCTACGCTTTTGTGAGAGAGGGGTAAGTGACTTTCCAAAGTCACACGAAGCCACAGTAGGAAAAAAATATACATACTGAATATAAGCTGCTTTAATTGTGCAATTAAAAATTTTAATTGAATTGCAGCCCTACTTTTTCTAAATGAGGGGCATTTTGACAAAGGAGGAAAGAGGAGAGCTAACACACCTCTCTTCCAATGAGACCAGACATATGGGCTTCACTTATAGGAACTGATTGACATGAATCATTTTGTAGGGTCATGAAATGGTTAACTGTTGTTTAAAATATTGCTCTGGCCTACATAGCTGAAGAAAGTTTACAATCTATTGACTTCATCTGCCTAAAATGTATGTCCCTGCCTTACCACATTGTAAGCTAAATAGATAAGAGTTTGAGCCATGATGTACCCTACCCTTCTGTACATTTAACATTTAGATCTGTAAGAGTTAGATAAGTGACCTGCTAGTGTGAGCTTAGGACCAATAATAATTGTAGAAAAGTTATAGAAGTAACAAATGAAAATTGTAGCTTTTGCATATATTAGTTTGCGAAAAGGGCATAAAAGTCCGTGTATTTCCTGTTTCTGACACTCTAGTAGGCAGGCTATTAACTGCACTAGAGTCCGGTATACCGTAATAAATTTCTTGTACTTTCTTCACGCCTCTGACTTTGTGTGTCCAAGTGACCTTTCAATTTTAATAAGACATTATAGGCATTGCCTTGAAGATACTGGTGTAGTAGGATGTCATAATATGCCTTTTTATGTAGTAACAGGAGGAACATTCTGGATCTCTGCTCTAGAGAGGCACCAGTCAGTCTAATGAGGGATGGGCTAGGCTGGGAAAATCCTGCAGTAGGTGGGCCTGCCTCAGAAGATATGGGATCAGCTATTAATGACCTATAAGTTATGAGATCAGCTGCTCCCCTTGCACCCCACCTAGCTATATCTCTGGTCCCCTCCTTCCCTGGCAAAACTCTTGTGTCACTACCAGCAGAAAGTTACGTTGTGGAATCTTTTTTTCTCTTCTAGAAGTTGCAGAAAATAAAATCCTCTGGCTGGAAGATGCATCACTTCCAAACGGGAAAGACTGAACTCAGTTGGGGATAATATTGTTTAAAAATCCAGTATCATTTCCTCCACGCCCTATATCTAAATTTATTCCAGTTCTCCTGCATTCTGCGTGGCTTGAGTATCCACGGTGCACTTTTAGCTTGCTATCTGCCCACAACCTGCCTGGAATTTCTGCATGGGGTTAGAGGTGTATTACATCTGTTATGAACACAGCCTAAATACCTGGCCAGGAATCTTCTGATTTGATAGGTCTAGCAACGTCAATCCACATTCTTTTTAGAAGCCTGAGGAAAAAGGTTTTGTACAAAGTACGATAGGTCCCAAGGGTGAGATAAGGAGAGCCTCCTTGTTATAATCAGCTAATAAGCATGCTTGTGCTTACCTCATTTGGCAATCTTTCCCATTGTACTTGCAAGAGTAGATAAAGCTCTCCATGTGTTCATTGCTGGCAATGTTCATGATAAATGGTATCTGAGACATGATGTTCATAAGCTGATACAAGTACCAATTATTCAGAGCATCCACCCCAGACCAGTATGACTTGTAGAAGCAATCTGCACCTGTGGCATTGCACTATAAGGAAATGGGGGAAATTAGAGCAGAAGAAATCAATGAGCCGTCTTCTCATTACCGTGTCATTGGGGTGAAGCCACAGGAGAAAGGGTTGTATTACATCCATGAGGAAACATAGAAACATAGAAAACATAGAAGATGACGGCAGATAAGGGCCATAGCCCGTCAGGTCTGCCCACTCTACTGACCCAGCCCCCAAGTCTACTATCCAAGGGATCCCACTCCTGGTGACAGGTTCCCTTGGCTTAACCCTTTAAGGGATCCCACATGGGCATCCCATTTGCTCTTAAATTCTTGCGCGCTGTTTGCCTCGATCACCTGCACCGGGAGCTCGTTCCAAGGATCAACCACTCTCTTGGTGAAGAAATATTTCCTGGTGTCACCATGAAATTTCCCGCCCCTGAGTTTGAGCGGATGCCCTCTTGTGGCCGAGGGTCCTTTGAGAAAGAGAATCTCTTCTTCCATCTCGATATGGCCGGTAATATACTTAAACGTCTCGACCCCGGTCTTGCCTATGAGTGGGCTTGGTTTTCTAACCAAAACCTGGACTGAAAACTGCAGAATAAATGAGATTGAAGGCAGAATAGTCTATGATAGAGTAATGTTGTCATGTTAGGCCATTTGAACGCACAAAAATAAAGGTTAACAAAAAATATAAGGTGATACCCAGTGCCGTAGTAAAGGGGGGAAGGGGGCAGTGGTCCGCCCAAGTCACCATGTTGGTGGGTGTGTCGGCACCCCTCCTCCTCTCTGCTGCTCTGGAGTTAGGTATGTAGGACTCGCGGTCGGCAAGGTTCGGATGGGAGGGAAGGATGGAGGGTCAGCGGGGGTTCAGCTGTGTGGCGGGGGCGGGTGCTCAAGGATTCTGCTGCACGAGGGATGGGAGGGGTAGAAAGATGCTTTTGGTCCGGCCCCTCTGTCAAATTTAAGAACCCATTGTGGCCCACCCCTGTCCTATGCCCTCTCACCCTGGAGTTTCCTTTCAGTTGAAAGAGACTTGCCTCATGCGCATTTATGCCACGTAGGAAAGATGTGTTTGTTAGCTCAGGAAATGTTTGACACTAGTCCAATGATAAGGAGATCCCATTCTATTGTATTAATGCACTTTATGTACTGCCCTGTACAAGTAGTTTGAAAGTGATTTACAATCAATTAAAACCCAGCTTAGTTTTACATAGAACAATCTCGGAATAATATGTAAAAGGGACAAATCTATTAGTCTTCCTCACTCTTATGCGGTGAAGCAGAATTCAGAAACAATACAATGACCCAGCACAGACTTCTTTTTCTGGAATGAAGCAGAAATTCTAAAACAGAGGACCTACATAACACATAACACCAAACTGAGCACCAGTGGGATCTAAATGTCGTCCCCTGTCATACTGTAAGCTCTTTGGAGCAGTGACCATCTTTCTTGTGTATTTAATGCCCAGTGCTAAATAGTAGTAGTAGCAGCCACTTCCCTCAGGCTTATAATTTCCTCAGTGCTACATTGTGTGAACCCCTTTCACCTCAAAAGCTAGGCAGCCAGCGTCAGAAGGCAAGGGGCCGGGCTTGATTTCACCTGCTTGCGTCTTGTCACCCTGCTGCAGCTGGACTGGCTATAACAATTGGAGAAATCTTTAAGAGATACACTCTGCCCTTGAAATATTGGCTCTGGTCTAGGTTTGCACAAGCTGCTTTGATCAAGCTCTGGGAGCGGCGCTTTCGGTTAAGAAGGAGGGTAGAAAAGCTTTCTGCAGAAAGGTGGAACCTGTTGTATCTGATTGAGGGAGAACCTCTTGATAGGAATGTAAGAAAGAAGGGCTTATCCCATTATTAAGAAATCCTAATCTTTAAAACACTGTTTCAATATAGCCATGTTGAAATTCTCGGGCATGGGGGATTACAGTCACTGGTAAAGATAACCTTTTGTTACCAGCCTTCATTGAAAAACTTTTAATTCCTTATGCATCTTACAGAACTCTCCAATCTAGTACTGTATTTTCACCCATATACCGCGCACCCGTGTCAAACGTGCACACGGGTATAGCGCGCAGGGAACAGAAATTTATGTAAAAAAATTTTACTATAGCGCGCACACGCGTATACTGCGCATGGTTATGCATGGTTTGTAAAATCGTGTATAACACGCGCGTTATATGTGTGAAAATACGGTAATCAAAACCTGCTGACTATTCCTCCAGTAAGAGAACTCTTTTACGACACTACATGCGAATCCATCTTCTTTGTCACAGCTCCCACACTGTGGAATGCTCTTCCCACTGATCTTCGTCTAGAAAATTCTTTAGATAAATTCAAATCCAAACTTAAAATGTTCCTCTTTAAAGACGCCTCTTACCTTGTACAAGCTATTCCCTTTGAAATTCGATTATCCTTTTCAGAAATTTTAAGACAACCAAAACACTTGTTTTAGAAGCAATCGCCCTAGCCTAATTGTACCTCCCTCTCCCATTTCCCTCGTTTATTTTTTATCTTGATGTATTTATTAATCTTTCCTTCCCATCCTTTCCTAATGTATCATGTATGTTTATGTGTAAATGTCTCCCCTTTTTTTTTAGTTTAGATAAGATTTTATTCATCTTTTAATTTTTACTACATATTATTGTAAACCATTTAGATACCTGTATGATAAACGGCATATCAAAGATAAAGAAACTTGAAACTTGTAAATATTCTTCCATAAATGCAGTTTGGGTTCCAGATCATTCCTGCTGGCTGTCAATCTTAGGGCAGAATTAAGGACTAGGCAAGCTAGGCACATGCCCAGGACCCAAATGTTTAGGAGGGTTCCTGGCAGATGTAGCAATTCCGTGGATCTCATGAGTGGGGGAAGGGAGAAACAGAGCTATCGTTTCCCCCAGAGGTCATCTATTTCCCCATCCCCTGTGCATTGTCTTCAGTTTGAAGGAGTCAGTGAGCAGCACCTCTCGTTTCTTTCTCTGTAGTCAGAATCATGCAGGGTGCTGTTTGAGGGATTTTCTCTTTTTAAAAAAAACTAACCTTTTATTAAGTTTCAGGCACCATTCAGCAACATAAAAACATAACAATTGCAACCGCTGGGTCAGACCAGTGGTCCTCACGCGGTGGCTCCAAGGTCAAAGACCAGTGCTCTAAAATGAGCCCAGCCTCACCTGCATACGTCCCAGTTTAGCAAGAACTTGTCCAGCTTAGTCTTGAAACCCTGGAGAGTGTTTTCCCCTACAGCAGACTCCGGAAGAGCGTTCCATTTCTCCACCACTCCCTGGGTGAAGAAGAACTTCCTTACACTTGTACGGAATCTATCCCCTTTCAACTTTAGAGAGTGCCCTCTCATTCTTCCTACCTTGGAGAGTGTGAACAGTCCGTCTTTATCTACTAAGTCTATTCCCTTCAGTATTTTGAATGTTTCAATCATGTCTCCTCTTTTCAAGGGAGAAGAGGCCCAGTTTCTCCAATCTCTCACTGTACGGCAATTCCTCTAGCCCCTTAACCATTTTAGTCGCTCTTCTCTGGACCTTTTCGAGTAGTACCATGTCCTTCTTCATGTACAGCGACCAGTGGATACTGAGTGGATTGTAACAGGTAGACATGAATCGCTTGTTTACTCTTTCCAAAAATGCAAGGACCAAGGTACATGCAAAGAAACTAAGTAGGAAATATAAAACAAATCAGAGAAAATATTTCACCACTCAACATGTAATTAAACTCTGGAATTCATTTGGATAATTTCATAAAGGCCCATAAACCATTATTAAGACAAACTTGGAAAACTCCACTGCTTATTTCTAAGATAAGCAGCATAAAATCTGTTTTACTCTTTTGGGATCTTGTCAGTGACCTGGATTGACCACTGTTGGAAACAGGATACTGGGCTTGATGGACTTTTGATTCATCTCAGTATGGCAATACTTATGTTCTTGTATTTTTTTTTTTTTTTTTTTTTTGAGAGAATTCCAACAATCCATGATGGCCGCTGTGTGAACTGCACTACTCGAATGCTATTCTCGAGGTCTTCTGCCTTTTTATTTTACCGACTCTCTAACCTTTGTGGGCTTCTATAGATGACTCTTGATACTTTGTGTTTCACCAGCTTCCACACTGTTGCCTGCTTCAGTCTTTATGAAAGAACTTTTCTGAAGCAGGAATGGAGACGTGGTCTTGTTGAGCCCTGTCCAATGGACAATGTCTCCAAAGCCTACAGGAATGTTTGCCACCATTGCTCTAAGTACAGGTTGCCAGAAGTGAGCTATTTTCTGATTCGTTGGAGGGGACTACAGTGACAAGTACCAGCTTCAGCCCTGTTTGTGTGGAAAGGGATGGCACCCAGAAGAGTCAACAAACTGTATGTTTTCAGACCCCAAATCAGAAGTTGCTGTGTTCTGAACTCCAGCTATTGGGGTTTCAGAGACCTAAAGTTGTCACTAATGAGTCCATTTGGGATGTTCTGAAGACTCTCAACAAGTCTCTTTCTCAGGTAATGGCTACGTTGGTTAAATAATTTAATTTGACTTCAGACTCTATAGAAAATCTTGGGAAAATATTGGAGCAACATATCAGAGGTCTGGGACGATTCATCGCGGCCGTTTCATTGTGGCCATTTCAGTGCGATGAACTGGCCGCGATGAATCCGATTCAGTGTTTAGGGAGATGTGCTTTAATCATTAGTCCTTAAATTGTGGACTAATGATTGAAGCTCAATTTTGTGGGTTTTGTTTCTGTTTTTGTTATTGCTGTTGTTTTCTGTATGTGATTATCACAGAGACTCTGCAAATATGTAACAGTTGAAAATTTTGGAAAAATACGAGTAAATTAAAAAAGAAAAGAAAAAAAAATTCCTATTAGCTCCCCAAATGGGGGACCCAATACATTTTTTTTTTTTTGCCTAGAGCCTGCCATTGGGTTAATCCCACCCACCTTGAACTCTAAACAGTGGAAATTGTAAGTGATCCAGAAATAAGCAGTTCCTGGTATCTCCTCCCCTCTGACAACATATAGAGAGCAGGGGCCATAAAGTGATGCATACTGACATGCACTAAGAATAAAGTTAACTTAGGGTAGATCAGTGGTTCCCAACCCTGTCCTGGAGGAACACCAGGCCAATTGGGTTTTCAGGCTAGCCCTAATGAATATGCATGAAGCAAATTTGCATGCCTATCACTTCCATCATATGCAAATCTCTCTCATGCATATTCATTAGGGCTAGCCTGAAAACCCGATTGGCCTGGTGTTCCTCCAGGACAGGGTTGGGAATCACTGCCCTAATGAATATGCATGAAGCAAATTTGCATGCCTATCACTTCCATCATATGCAAATCTCTCTCATGCATATTCATTAGGGCTAGCCTGAAAACCCGATTGGCCTGGTGTTCCTCCAGGACAGGGTTGGGAATCACTGCCCTAATGAATATGCATGAAGCAAATTTGCATGCCTATCACTTCCATCATATGCAAATCTCTCTCATGCATATTCATTAGGGCTAGCCTGAAAACCCGATTGGCCTGGTGTTCCTCCAGGACAGGGTTGGGAACCACTGGGGTAGATGATAAGGTTCTGGGGGAATCCTCAATCCAAATGCTTGAACACATTCAACACAGGCTCAGAAGACCTAATATGATATGAAAATACCTTTCTCTAGTCTTTATTACTTGGCATCCTGCAGGGTGCATTTCAGGTGAAGCCCTTTTTTACATATAGGGGCCCTTTAACTAAGGCGTGCTAACCAATTTAGCGCATGCTAATAAATGCTACGGTGTCCATAGAATATAATAGGTGCATTAACATTTAGCCCAGCTAATCTTTAGCACATGTTAAATCGATCAGCGTGCGCTAAATCGGTTAGCACGCCATAGTTATATGGTCCAACTTCTACTTACCAGCTGAAACCCCACTTTGGAGCTGTTCATCCCAGGGAGTGCCGGACCTGAGTCATCATCTTTCAGCTTCACTAACTTGGTCGTTGGGTCCAGATGGAAGCTGGCATTGAGATCCATGTGGTCACTATCTAGAAGGTCTTCCAGCTGGGTGATTTGACTACTGTTCCAAAGATATTTAGAGAAATTGTATCCATAGAGTGAGGACAGAGTTTCCTGTGTAAGCTGGTCCAGTTGGTTTAGGTTTTCCTTCACTAGATTGAACCTAATAAATGGGAGAGCAGGAAGAGACGGAAATGTCATTCTTTTATGACCTCACAAAAGGATAAGGTTTCTCAGAGAGCAATTACCGCTTGCCTATATTTATGTGTGGTTCATGGATACAGTCATACTCATAGTAGTCCTTTTGCTAAGGTGTGGTAGCCGATTGAGCGCGCTAAATGCTAACGTGTGAACGCATCCATAGGATATGATGGACGCGTTCACGTGCGATAACGTTTAGCGCACGCTAAAATGGCTAGAGTGCCTTAGTAAAAGGACCCATAGATTCACAGAATTACCCATATCCTGTGGTAAAGCACACTTAGCAAAAAGTGCACATAGATCTGAAACAAAGAAACACGATGGCCAATAAAGGCCAAATGG
Source organism: Geotrypetes seraphini (assembly GCF_902459505.1). NCBI lineage: Eukaryota > Metazoa > Chordata > Amphibia > Gymnophiona > Dermophiidae > Geotrypetes > Geotrypetes seraphini. Next base: position 21,869,385 of record NC_047098.1, read on the forward strand.
CCCATCCGCAGCATCCACTATCTCCTCTTCCTTCTCCTCCTAAGAGATCCCACGTGCCTGTCCCATGGTTTCTTGAATTCAAACACAGTCTTTGACTCCATCACCTCTACTGGGAGACTATTCCACGCATCTACCACCCTTTCTGCAAAAAAGTATTTCCTTTGATTACTCCTGAGCCTATCACCTCTTAACTTCATCCTATGCCCTCTCATTCCAGAGATTCCTTTATGCCACATAGGTGTGTAATTGCCTTTAGCATATCTCCCCTCGCTCGCCGTTCCTCCAAAGTATACAGATTGAAAATGACATCTGTGTCAACACTTTCCTTTCTCTTGTACAGTCAGTGTGATGCCATTGTGCCTGCACGGCTAATGAGGACTGCTGGAGCACAAGCCATACTCTGATACTTATAGCATCATGGGTGCATTTTGCTTTTTCAGGAAATGGTGCTAGATCAGTGGTCTCAAACTCAAAGCCTTTACAGGGCCACATTTTGGATCTGTAGGTACTTGGAGGGCCGCAGAAAAAATAGTTAATGTCTTATTAAAGAGTTTGAGACCACTGAATTAAGAGGAATGGTTAATCTGCTGGCTGGGTTGGAGGCCAGAGGGGAGAACAGGACAATCAAGCCATTGTGACATCACTGATGAGGTTGGCTCTTATTGGTGGAATGAGGCATTATGACATCACAATCTCAGCTCTGCTTCCCAAAGACAAACAGGATGTCATGGTTACAGTTAAGCCAGTGGTCTCAAACTCAAAGCCTTTGCAGGGCCACATTTTGGATCTGTAGGTACTTGGAGGGCCGCAGAAAAAATAGTTAATGTCTTATTAAAGAAATGACAATTTTGCATGAGGTAAAAAACTCTTTATAGTTTCTAAATCTTTCCTTTTGGCTAAGTCTTAATAATAATATTGTCATTTATAGCTAAAGAGACATATGATCAAGAAACTGTTTTATTTTACTTTTGGGATTATGACAAACATTCCGAGGGCCACAAGTTTGAGACCACTGTGCTAGATTATTAAATAGCTTTTATTTATTCTAAATCTTTCTATTGTTATTCACATTCCCTACCACCACCCAAACAAGATACACTAGGATATCGCATACTATGGCACCCCCCCTGATCCCACCACGCAGTGTGCCCTCCTACTTCCTTTCTGTCTTACCCAAACACACAATGCAGCATCTCCATTCATCTTCCCTCCCCCTGGAATTCACTCCTCTCCAAACCCCTCATCTGCAGGCATAAGACCATGGGGCATCCCACTCAAGCATATCCAGGCATTGCCGGGTCATTCCTGACTACACAGCAACAGGAACAGGAAGTGCATATCAAAGGGGTGAGACTTGTCAATGCCTGGAATGCACCACAGCAGGAAGATCCATGGAGCACCGCCGCATCCGCAGAACAGGGTCCCTCAACCACAAATGGAAGTCTTGAAGAAAGGAGGACCCCGGGAGGGAGGGGGCAGGAAAGAGATAGGCAGAGACTTTTCACTGTGTTCTAGGGAGAAGGGACTGAAGGGAGGCAGTGAGACACTCTGCTGCAGCCTGTGCTCAGTTTTAGTGCCCATACATCTCTTGCACCCTGAGCAACAGCACTGCCCGCACACAGTGGCGTAGTATGGGGGGGGGGGTGGAACGCCATGGGCGCAATCTTGGTGGGGACGCTGGCAGCTTTCTGCCCCCCCATGCCATGCTCGCACCCTCCCTTCCCTACCCCACCCCCTTTACGTCTTCGCCAGCGCGAGCAACTTTTCCAGCCTGCTGCTCGTGCTGGCTTGGCTCCCCTCTGAAATCACTTCCGGGTCACGAGGCCAAGAAGTGACATCAGAGAGAAAGCCAATGCCATCATGAGCAGCAGGCCGGAGAAGCTGCTCACGCTGGAGGTTTAAAAAGGTAGGGAGAGGGAAGGGAGGGCGTGAGTGTAGTGTAGGGGACGGGGAAGGAGGGGGGCAGAAAGGAGGGTTTGAGGTGGGACACCACCACCCTGGGCACCTCCTATCCTCACTATGCCACTGCCCACACATACTTTGCTACAGCTCTGAATTTATTTTCTACTGAGGAACGATGAAGTGGTGCAATTCAATCAGGCTGATTTTTCTGAAAAAATGATTTGGGCCTAAACAGAGCAGAACCCATGTTGTTAAAGCGAGCTTTGTAAACATCCTATTACCTGTAGGGATCCATATTGCAGATAGTAACTGCTGGGAACGTTTTGGGGCTGGATTGCACCCTGATATTTACAGTGACTGGATAGCTCCAGTACTGGTCCGTCAAAAGTCCAAGCTGCCAATACAGCATGCCCAGGCTGACAAGAAAGAGCACAGTCCAGGAGGCTGTTTTCATATTGTTCCTGCTGGAGCAAACTAGGCGGATTGTCCCATGGATGGTAGTGTTGTTACAAAAGAACTGGAACATGTCCTGGAAGGAGTCATACCACTCGATAAGACGTCCCTCCTTCTCACCAGGCTCCTTTTGGGTTGTCATTTCAAACTGCGCCTGTCATATAGAAGAAATAAATATCCCCTTTATGATGTGAAGTTAGGCAGGTCTGGTACACCATCTCAGTCTGGGCATAGCCTTCCTCTGTGCTCTACCCATGTCCCCAGAATGTAATGACTTTTAATGTCATTGCCCCAGACCCCAGACTGTTCTCTGCTTCTCTCTCACTTTTGCCCTCTGGTCCCAGATGAATGAATTCGCCACTGGACCCTGCATGTGTACAAGACCAACATGAACAGCTCTGCTGTAATGGTTTGACTGTTTTGAAAATCTAATGAAACTGTCTATCAAAAATGAATAAAAATAAGAACATAAGAATAGCCTTACTGGGTCAGACCAATGGTCCATCAAGCCCAGTAGCCCGTTCTCCTGGTGGCCAATCCAGGTCACTAGTACCTGGCAAAAAACCCAAAGAGTAGAAACATTCCATGCCTCTCCTTAACACCCTCTCTCCCAAGCCTCAACCCCAGCAGGCTCCCTACTTCCCTCACTAGCCCAGTTCTCCCTCACTCAAACCCAGCCTAACCTCGGCAGTTTCCCTTTTAAAAGTTTTTCTTCTGAGACCTTATTCCAATCAACACACACTATTTCAGCTACCAAGAGGGTATATTTCTATAAATTAGTGCCAAGATGCAGGCACCACAAGGGAGCAGGCTTAGTGCCAATCCTATAGCAGCACTTAGGCATGCCTAAACTGTTATAAAACACTAGTGCACAGCCACATTGGCAAGCCATAATTTAGGCACACACACACTTACAACAGGCCAATGGTTGGTGTATATTGGAGCATCTAAGCGTGTCATGTGATGTGTGCAACTGATAGTATTCTATAAGTTCCATATGACCCATGGACTGGCCATGCCCCAATTCTATAACTAGTGCTTTGGTGCTGGAGAAAGATTTTATGCATGCTGTGAAGAACTAACAAATCAATTCTGGAAGAGATCAAACCGGCTATGTCACTCAAAGCCCAAATGATGAAGTTACGACTGTCTTATTTTGGTCACACTGTCAGAAGAGACATGAGAAGGACATCATGTTTGGGAACATCAAAGGAACCATGTGAAGAGGGTGACCTGCAACCACATGGCTGGACACGTTGAAATTAACCATGGGGATGATGCTGGAGGTCCTTACTAGAGAATGACATGGGGACAGATTTTTCCCTGTCCCTGCGGGAACTCATTTTCCTGTCCTGTTTCCGCGAGTTCTTTTCCTGCCCCATTCCTGCAAGCTCCGTCCTCATCTGAAGAAGCCTCAAACACTTTAAAATCATAAGTGTTTGAGGCTTGTGCGGTTAAAGTAGAGATTCCAGGAATGGAACAGGGACAGCAGCAAAACTCATGAGGATGGGATGGGGAACTTGAGTTCATAGAAACATAGAAAAAAGCGGCAGAAAAGGGCTATAGCCCACCAAGTCTGCCCATTCCAAGTATCCCCCCCCCCTGAATTTACTCCCTTAAAGATCCCACGTGAGTATCCCATTTTTTCTTAAAATCCTTCACGCTGCTGGCCTTTATCACCTGGAGTGGGAGTCTGTTCCAATGATTCACCACTCTTTCGGTGAAGAAGTACTTCCTGGAGTTGCCATGAAACTTCCCTCCCCTGATTTTCAGCGGATGCCCTCTGGTGGTCGAGGGTCCCATGAGCCAGAAGATATCATCTTCTGACTCGATGCGTCCCGTGATGTACTTATACGTTTCAATCATATCTCCCCGTTCTCTTCTTTCCTCAAGTGAGCACAGCCGCAATTTCTTTAGTCTTTCTTCATACGGGAACGGGGACAAATTTGTCACCGTGTCATTCTCTAGTCCTTACTGAACTAGCACAAAACCAATTTCCACAAAACCAATTTCTTTATAGATATGTAATTCATCAAGTCACCAGGATGCAAATGGTCAATGGCACCTAACAACAGGGCACGTCGAGTACCGATTATTTTCCATCTTTGAAAATAATCGGTACTCGACGTACCCTTATCTTCTCAGTAACAGCCCCAATGACTTGGAACTCTCTCCCTTTATATCTAAGAACTGAACGAAATCTGGAGAAATTTAAAAGCAGTTTAAAGTGCTTTCTTTTTAAAGATGCCTTTAACTGAAAATACAATCCATTTTAACTTTAACAGTCTCCGTTATGGACACTTATCTTCCCCAGCAATTCTTTCCCTCCTAATCCCTTATGTATTTACCTTTGTTTACTTTTTTCTTAAAAAATTGTAGTTCTCCCCTTTCTTCCCATTGTTTCTCGTGGGTTAAACAAGTTAGTCTACCTAAGTATGTCTCACAATTTAATTTTGCATGTATAATTTGTTAAAATATTACTCTCCTTGTCAACTTTTTAAAAATTTTTGTTATGTACAACACTTTGTACCTTTGGATAAGCGTTTAATCAAAAACCTGAATAAACTTGAAACTTGAACAGTGCTTTAAAAAGGAGCTGAAAAATTTTCCTATAAGCTGTATTCTATAAAGGATACATGCCCATGTAGCATCGATTTCCACACCTAACTTTGGACGCCAGAGTTATACTGAAATCTGGTGTAAATACTGGCAACCAAGTTAGATACACTTACCCAATATTCTACAAGCGTAACTTTTCAGAACATCCCTGACAGAACCAGGTCCCTCCTGTGCCAACTCCCCCTTTCGAGATACGCGTCATTGAAGCTGGATGCCCTACTTATAGAATAGTGTGCATCCAATTATTCATGGTTAAGAGTTTGTTAACCAATTAAATTGTGAGTATATATTATGCTATGTAATAAGTGGTCTTACAGCTTGCATAATCCTCCAAAGTGAAGTTCAAGGCAGGTTACAACTGTAATGCAATGCAATAACCGTAATCAATGTAACAACAACAGCCATCGATGTGACAGCAACAATGATCAATTCAACATGAGCATCTCGGCAGTGTACACAAATTTGAGTGTCATATATAGAAACTGAGGATAAGCAACATGCTTTGCAGAATAGCATAAATGTGCCAGCTCTAACCTGCATAAGTGCTAGCATTCTATAAACTAATCTAATCTAATCTAATCTAAACCTTAAGTTTATATACTGCATCATCTCCACGAATATGAAGCTCGACACGGTTTACAAGAACTTAAATAATAGGTAGAGAAGAAGAAGGTTTACATGAACTTATATGTAGAAGGGAGGAAAAAGGGGGGGGAGGATAGAAACTACATATGGCAATTAATAGGTATAAAAAAAAAAAAAGAGAGAACATAAAACCCTATGGAGGTCCATAAATAAGTCAGAATAGGGTAAAAAGGAAGACTCCTTACCTGGTTATGTATCTTTAAAAGCATACGTTCTCTCCCTTGCCTCATTTAAGTCCCTCGCATGCACGCACATTTCTCTATTCCAGCTGCGCTTTTTGTGAAGACGCTGCTGCAGTATTAAGGGGTGTCACTTGATGATTTTATTATTATCCATGGTTCCTAAGATATGTAACAGAGTAGACACTGAGGAGGGGGATGGAAAACATGAAAAAGGATCTACAAAAGTTAGAGGAATGGTCTAATATCTGACAACTAAAATTCAATGCAAAGAAATGCAGAGTAATGCGTTTGGGGATTAATAATCGCAAAGAACCGTATATGCTGGGAGGTGAGAGGCTGATATGCACGGATGGGGAGAGGGACCTTGGGGTGATAGTGCCCGAAGATCTAAAGGCGAAAAAACAGTGTGACAAGGCGGTGGCTGCTGCCAGAAGGATGCTGGGCTGTATAAAGAGAGGCGTAACCAGTAGAAGAAAGAAGGTGTTGATACCCCTGTACAGATCGTTGGTGAAGCCCCACTTGGAGCATTGTACTCAGCTTTGGAGACCGTATCTGGTGAAGGACATAAGAAGACTTCAAGCGGCTCAGAGAAGGGCGACGAAAATGATAGGAGGTTTGCGCCATAAGATGTATGAGGAGAGACTGGAAGCCCTGAATATGTATACCCTAGACTAGAGGAAAGGAGGGACAGGGGAGATATGATTCAGACGTGCAAATACTTGAAAGGTATTAAAGTAGAACAAAATATTTTCCAGAGAAAGAAAAATGGTAAAACCAGAGGACATAATTTGAGGTTGAGGGGTGGTAGACTCAAGAGAGGGTGGTGGAAGCCTGTAATGCGCTCCCGGGAGAGGTGGTGGAGAGGAAAATGGTGACAGAGTTCAAAAAAGCTTGGGATGAACACAGAGGATCTAGAATCAAAAAATACTGTAAATATTGAAGAACTAAGGCCAGTACTGTGCAGACTTGCACGGCCTATGTCTGTATATAGCCGTTTGGTTGAGGATGGGCTGGGGAGGGCTTCAATGGCTAGGATGGTGTAGATGGGCTGGAGTGAGCTTTGACAGAGACTTCAGTAGTTGGAACCTAAGCACAGTACCGGGCAGAGCTTTGGACTCTTGCCCAGAAACAGCTAAGAAAGAAAAAAAAATTACGGTAAATTGAATCAGGTTGAGCAGACTTGATGAATCATTCGGGCCTTTATCTGAGGTCATTTACTATGTTATTATGTTACTATGATTATTGTGGAATTACACACCACACATGATTTTATATCTTATCTTAGAGCCACTTTCGATATTGTTGGGCAAAATTTTACAACCAAATATACTGTTTATAAAATCTTACTTACAAGATACAATTGTTGGTAGATATGAAAGTTACAGAGCCTAACATAATTTTGGCAACCATGGACGTTACAACCCTTTATACTAACATTCCACCAAGTGAAACATTGGCAGTCATGAAAGAAAATTTGAAGCACGATCACCTGCTCCTAGACTATCTACAGATTTTTTGATGAAATTGGCAGAGTTAGTAGTGACTCATAATTACTTTGTGTTTGAAGAGTACTATTATCAACAAGTTCATGAAGTAGCCAAGAGGTCTACTTTTGCTCCAACTGTGGCCAATCTTTATATGGTGAAGTTTAAGGAGACATATATCTATAAGGATCCTCAATTTCAAAAGGCAAAACTGTGGAGAAGATTTTTGGATGATATTTTTCTGATATGGAATGGTTCAGAGGAGGAATTGATCGAATTCAGTGAATGGATCAATACATTGGATCCTCATTTACAATTCGATATGCCTTCAACACTACAAGGATTACCTTTTTCGACATTCAAAATATAGAGATTCGAGACCATTTCGAAACAACCTTATATCGGAAAGCAGTGGAGTGTAACATCTATTTACGATTTCAAAGCTTTCATCTGTGTAATATGAGAAAGAGTTTACCCATCAGCCAATTTTTAAGAATAAGGAGGTTATGCTCCACTGATCAAGAATTTCTATAAAGTAAAACAGAAAGCTTTTTTAAGAGCACATTATGCACAAAGATCTTTATTGTTACAATATAGGAGATCTATAGAGGATGACAGAATGGTGTGTACTCTTCCATATTCTGCCATTACTATTCAACTCAGTAGAAGTATTTTCCATTGGCATGTTTTGCAATTATATCATTATTTACATGAGAGGCAGGAATATTGGAGAATTAATTAAAAATCATGGTACACTTCTCCCTCCGTATTCACGGTTTCGATTATTTGCGGTTTTTAGCTTGCTGGCTCCTCCCCCCAAATTACATCAGCTTGCATAGAGAAATCACTGATTCCAAGCATTTACAGAGAAAATCGTTGATTCCCAGCACTTTCTTCTCTGTGTTTTGCCTCTCCTTCAGGAATAGGCCAGGTCTCCCACCATGTTATTTGCGCTTTCACCATATTCACGATGATTTTTAATAGAAAACAGCGAATAACATATGAAAAAGTTATTTGTGGTTTTTCTTATGTTTGCGGGTCTGTTAATCCCCTATCACAGCGAATACGGAGGGAGAAGTGTATACAATCGCAAGCTGAAATGGAAGCAACACAGAGTGTATGTGAATCCTGCTAATGGTGTACTGCAGCCACCCATGACGGGTCCATTATGGAGAGATCCTCAAACTGGACGTGAGATACAAATTAAAGAATCAGCATGTTGTAATTTATGGTATACAATGTCCCTGTGATCTAGTATATATTGGTAGAAGTAGTAGATCCATCAAAATGAGAGTTGCAGAGCATAAATCTAAGATCAATACAGGGAGTGAAGAAGCCCCATTAGTACAACATTGGAAAATGAGATCACATGATGGAAAATGAGGTGTCTACCACCACCTCTATAATATGCCATTAAATGATATTAAATGGCATATTATAGAGGTGGTGGTAGATAGTGGGCGGTTGGATAGTAATATGTCCAAAAGACTTACTGTAATTTTCGAGAGCAGTTCTGGATCTTTACACTCAACACAATAGAACCTTGGGGTCTCAATAGAGAAATCGAGTGGATGACGCTAGTCTGAGCCAGTAATTTTCGATTGGTTATAGAAGTCACATGACCGTGGCACCAGAAATTTAGAAAAGATGCCACGGCCATATTTCAAACAAAGCTGGAATACCCGTGGAGAGCTGGAAAAAAGTGGGCAATGTAAGAAATATATAACATGTAGATAAATGGAAATATATTTCACATTTTTACTAGAGGGAATAGCCTTGAGACAGCCCCATCGGGGTGAAACATGAATTCGTGTTGGCGTTGATTTCATCTCCCGATACAATTCAGATAAGTTCTTAGCTCTCATTAAGATATAGAATATTAAGAGTGATTATATAATCAAGTTAAAACATTTGGTAAAAATTTAAAAAATAAATTAAAGTATGATTTGAAGACTTGAATGGATGATCAATTCTCAAGACTTATGAAGATGTTTCAGTGACATAGCTACAATCATTGCTATTCACTGTGGAAGATTTTCCTCTATAGGTCTTTGAGATGAATGAAAGTTGTTGTGGGATGAGTATGAGTGAGCTGAATATTACCAAAAGAGCTACATTATTGGTGACTTTAAGTTCAGAGGAGCAGAAGTTGATGATTTTAAAAGCTTACTTTCTAAAGAAAACTTGTTTGTGGTTAAACTATTCAGTTGTTTCCAGATGAAGAGCAACTCAGGTAAGAAGGAAAGAATAAATCTAAGGTTTTAAATATTGGGGCATCATTTTTTCTTAAGTTTCCTTGCAAAAGCTTGATTGATTATGAGAATAATGAATATATATTCCTAGATGCTTTGCAGGGAAACCAACAAGAGAGAATTTGAGTATTAAAAAGAGCATTTTCTCATGAGCTTTTCCACTAAGGTTTTCCATATATTTTTTTATACAGATACATAGTCCTTTATGTTTTAATTTTACTCATAACAGTATTTTTATTTATTTTTAAAAATAAAAGCTTTGGGTAGTCATCCAAGCAGGCATCTGGAACAACACCCTTAGCAACCTCCTCTTGAACTCCCCCAACATACCAAGATGTCAGAGGAGCACTGAAAACCCATTTATTCGACACATTTGTCTGATCCTCCAAGTCCCTGACCCTTTCTAAAAGCCCCTCCATCCCTCCCTGCCCACTTCACTTCACCTTTCCCCCTCTACTTCCTCCTCCTCCTCTCTTACCTCCTCCCCCTACCCCCTAACTTATATTGACAACTGTTCCCTTTTGTAACTATTAATTTCTGTTTCCACTACTGTATACGGTCTAGAACCGAAAAGGTTCATTATCCACTTTGTACTTTTCTGCTACTGTATACCATCTAGAACTGAAAAGGTATGACGGGATATAAATAAAACTTATTATTATTATTCATCATTGTTGACAACCTATGAGTATGCCTATGAGTATATTGGTTTTACAGTCTTGATGGGTCAGTTCCTCCTTTTTAATATTTTAATACGAGCGGCTGCTAAAAAGTTCTCAGTTCAACCAACAAAGCTGGGGCTGTGTCAATCGAGGGTTATATATTTAGTCCAATGATTTTCCACTTTTTTAAATTCTGTTAGAAAAATACAGAACAAAAAATGGAAGATTGCTGGACTAACTTCCTTTTACGAATACATAGGGCTCCTTTTACAAAGCCGCGTTAGCGGCTTTAGCACACACAACTTTTAATCACGCGCTAACCCCCGTGCTAGCCGAAAAACTACTGCCTGCTCAAGAGGAGGTGTTAGCGGCTAGCACGTCTGGCGGTTTAGCGTGCGCTATTACATGCGTTAAACCGCTACTCCGGCTTCGTAAAAGGAGCCCATAGTGCGGGTTTTAGCACCGGCAGTGATGGTAACTGCTCCAATGCTCATAGAGCATCGGAGCAGTTACCGCCGCTAAAACCCGCATTATGAGTTCGTAAAAAAGGGGGTAAGTGTATAGCCCTCGATGGAGACTGCCCCAACTTTGTTGGTTGGGCTGAGAATTTTTCAGCGGCCCTTTCTATGTGTTACATTTTGATACTGAGAATATGAACAAATAGTCAGATTGATTGGAATGTTTCAAAGATTATTCTTTAATACTAGTATTTTAGCCCGTTACATTAACGGGTGCTAGAATATATGTCTGTCTGTCTGTCCATCTTTATTTCTGTCTCTCTTTCCCTTCCGCTTTCTTTCTTTCTGTCTGTCTCTGTCCCTGGCCCCCTTTGTCTGTCTGTGTTTCTGTGTATCTCCCTGCCCCTGTGTCTTTCTTCTTTTCTTTCTGTCTCCCTTCCTCCCGCTGTCTGTCTGTCTGTCTTTCTTTCTATCTATCTGTCTCTCTCCCTGCCTCCTGTGCAGCAGCATTTCTCTCCCACCACTTCCCTGTGCAGCAGCCAAAGCAGCATTCCCTCCCCCTCCATTTCCCTCCCCCCACACCACTTCCCTGTGCAGCAGCAGTAGCGTTTCTTCTACCTCCTTTCCCTTCCCGCGGCCTGTCCGGCTTCCTTAGTCCCTTACGGCCCCCCCCTCCCTTCCCTTCCCTTCCCGCGGTCCCGACTACAAACCTGGCGATTCCAGCAGCGTGTGCAGCAGTCTTCACATGCTGCTTCGGGTCCTTCTACTGCCCTGATTTACTCTGGCACGTCCCTGATGACATCATCAGAGACGCGGCAGAGCAAATCAGGGCAGTAGAAGGGCCCAAAGCAGCATTTGAAGACTGCTGCACATGCTGCTGGAATCACCAGGTTCGTAGTTGGGACCGCGGGAAGGGAAGGGGAGGGGGGGGGGCGGCAAAGGACTAAGTGAGCCGTCAGTCGTCGGGAAGGGATGGGAGGGTCAGACCAGCGAAAAAACCTTATCGAGTGGGGAGCCGGCAAAGGAGTGTTTTCTGCTGCCGTGAGCGTGGGGGTCTGTTAAGCACGCATGCGCACTCCTGCAGCCACAGACCTACTGATCATGGAACATGCAGATAGGAGTGCGCATGCGCGGCTAACGTTTTATTATATAGGATAATAATCTATAATCCTCTCATTGATGATCTCATAGCATCTAAGGCCCCTTTTATCAAGCCACATTATTGTTTTTTATCACCGGCCACTGCAGTAAAAGCTTCGACGCTCATAGAATTCCTTTGAGCGTTGGAGCTTTTACTGCAGTGGCTTGATAAAAGGGGGCCTAGATTTGTGTTCTAGTTTAGCATATTAATGTATTGTCTCAAGATCTATTGAGTATTTTAAGATTGTATTTTTGTATTTATTCACATTGACATATTTATTTATTAGCTATTGTGGAATGTAATAATTTTATTTTATGTTATTCTAATATATTATATGATTTTTTGCATTATTAATTTTTTATAGATTGTTATTTTAGACCCTGAGGCAGGTGTTTTATCACTGAAACATGACCTATGTCAAGTCCCAGAATAAACTTCAACTTAAGCCCCAATCTGGATGGTCCTTAGTGCTTTTTTTGTTTTCGTATGTACTGTACTTTGACCCTACTCTTACACTACTACATACACGCATGCACACACAAATACATATATAGGTGAAGCACTCCCATAAAGAACATACACCCACATACATACAAACATTTTCCCATATATGCTGGCAAAAACTCAACAGGATATAAGAAAAAAAATCACTGTAAATTATATGTAAAATAAATATTTTAAATTAAAATTTAAAAAAAAAATCAGAATATGGGTGAGATAGGGAAGTAAATCCTCCCCTGAAGGCTCTTTCTACTCCAGTGGGATCCAGTTGGTAGAAGCTAGACAGGACACTAACATGCAAAGCTTCCTTCTTTGTCTAAAAGGACATTAGGAGCTGATTCATAGACACAATGACCACTCATTGATCACTTTGTGTCAGAGTTTCATCAGTGACTCTGTAGATCTATATATGTGACATTTTGAGACACAGAGGTGCAAATTCTATAAAAGGCATCCCGATTGTAGGCGGCAGTAGGCGTCCTACCGTTGTCTAACTAGCCAATCGGGATGCACACTTTTTTTAAAAAAAAACTCCCGAGGCAGGCTGTCTACATTGAAGGACGGAGTCTTAGGAGCCTGGGCCAATCAAGCCTTAGGCCCCTCCCCAGTGCATCCCACAATGCACTGGGAAGGGGCAGGCCTGTCATTCAGATGAAGATGGGCCTGCCGGCCGGCCAGATATCCCATCCGTCCATCAAACAAATATTAGAGGGGGGTCCGGGTGGGGTTAGGGGGGGTCCTGGGAGGTGGGCTGGGGGGGTCCAGGTAGGGGTGGAGAGGGGTCCGGGGGTGGGGACGGGTTGCCACTATACTTATCACGGCAGGGAGATCCCTTGCCACGATAAGCTCAGTGGCAACCCGATTCTCTAACCGGCGTCTGTAATACGGACGTTGGTTAGAGAATCGGGTTGGTTTTTTTAGGCGGGCTTAGGTGCGATTCTGTATAGGAAGCCCGTGTGCTCTGAGACCAGGCGTCCTATACAGAATCTGTGTCAGAATGACCTAAACTATATAAATCCTAAAAAATAATAATAGGGAAAAAAAAGCCAAAAGGAGATTGTGCTCTTGTGACTTTGCAGGCTGCCAGGGACATGAGCTCATTAGTGACTGATCTTTCAGTACACAGCCTTGCATTTCTCGGATTCTAAAGGCTTTGTTCCCACTCGGTACATAGGTGATCCCAGGCAAACTTCATCTATATTGAGTCCAGTTACAAAGTTTCATTATCACAACTCTGCAAGAAGATTATATGACCTAGGGATGCATTAGTTAAATCAATTATTTGATTTGTCAAATGTAATTGAGTGCATTGTAGTTTCATGACTTTTTTTGCTCTTAAAGGTTTCAACTCTGTTCAACTCTTATTTTGCTCTAAGCCCACCCTACAAATGCAGCAAAAGACATAGTTCAGGGTCTTCTTAAGGACATTTAAACAGAGAGCACACTCTTACCTGGATAGAAGCTTCAATTCCTTTGTAATATTTGGATTCTCCGAAATTCCAAGGCTCTTTTCCTTCTTGTTGTTCACTCCTGGCCTCTTAAAAAGCCTCCCTTATGATCTGCTTCCTCTATTCAAAAATCCAAACCTTTGCTTTTTTCTTTTGAACACTTGTTCGGTCTGGCATTTCTCTTACTCAGCATTTCTCACTCTCCGATCCGTGTGTGGGGCTTTTGATCTCTGGCAGGATGTTGCAGACTGCCTTGCATATGTAATAGAACTGCTTTGGTTAACAGCACCAGAAAAGTCAGTAAAACTCCTAAGCATCCAGTTGCCAGTACTAAGTCCTCATCCGCATCTTTGCAACTGATTGCAGAAGTGATAGAACTGAACAGTAAACCAGTTTCCTTTATATTCAAACAGAAGTTGGAAACAGTTCAAAAGATAACTGTGATGGCGATGATATAATATAAAGGGCAGAAAGCTGTCAGTCACATTTACATACAGTGGTGACAATCAGAAAATTCTGAAAAGGTTCCAAAGGAAATGGAAACTATCCAAACTAGAATGGCAGCTTTCCAGAGAATGTGTGTGAATGCGCAGGCCTAGAGAGAGAAGAGCAATTGGAGACCTGCTAGAACTGGTTATCTAGGTCAGTGGTTTCCAACCTTGTCCTGGAGGACCACCAGGCAGTCGAGTTTTTAGGATAGCCCTAATGAATATGCATGAGAGAGATTTGCATATAATGGCGGTGACAGGCATGCAAATCTGCCCCATGCATATTCATTAGGGCTATTCCAAAAACCTGATTGGCCTGGTGGTCCTCCAGGACAGGGTTGGGAACCACTGATCTAGGTAGGAAATGAACCATTTTAGAATAGTCTCACAAATTTCAAAGTCATATAGGTACTGGAGAAGGAGGAAGTGGACTACTAGATTGAAGCCACAAGAAAAATCCAGAGAAGCCAGAACAATGGAACTACACAGTCAAGGATGGTCCTAATTTCATTGACCATAGCTCTCTATCTCAGGTTTCTGCATTCCCCTTTCCCTCTTTATATAGATATTGTAAACCTCTGTTTTATACCTTTAGCCATTAATGGCAGTGTAAAAAGTGTTTCTTTTTCTAATAATAATCATAATAATGTGTATATATACAACATATTAGAGTTGTAATGTTTTATTTTCTGACCTTGTTGGGGAGAATAGGTTAGAAAATGAATTAAATAAATATTTGGTATTCTTCTTAGGGTTACCAGACATCTGGGAAAATCAGGACATGCCCTCTTTTTAGAGGACTGTCCAGGATCCCGGACAGACATTCAAAAACCTGGCAGTTTGTCCGGGTTCTAGAAAGCCTTGACGAGCTCCAGCCACATCTGAAGGGTATCTGAGCATGGGCGGATGATGTCACACACATCCCCGCATGCTCCAGGCCCTCCAGACGTGGCCAGAGCTTGTCGGGGATGAAGAGAGGAGGTTTGAGGGAGCGGGGCTGGAGGCTGAACTGGGAGGGGCCGGGCTGGAATGGGGGCGGGACCAGGGTGGAATGGGGCAGAGCTGAACAGAGCAAGGCCATGTGTCCAGATTTTTAGGGCCCGAAAAATGATAACCCTAATTCTTCTAATATATGAGACTTAAATGACCTTCTTATAACTAATACTTTAAATCACAGGTGTCAAAGTCAGTCCTTGAGGGCCGCAATCCAGTCGGGTTTACAGGATTTCCCCAATGACTATGCATGAGATCTATTAGCATACAATGAAAGCAGTGCATGCAAATAGATCTCATGCATATTCATTAGGGAAATCCTGAAAACCTGACTGGATTGCGGCCCTCGAGAACCGACTTTGACACCCCTGCTTTAAATAATACTAGTCCTTCATGGGAATCATTTGCTGATTTTCAATCTATTTTAACCTCCCTAATACTCATTTCTATATATGGATTCAATTACTACATTCTCTAAAGAAAATAACCACAGAAATTAAGGACTTAAGTGCTTTTCCTTCATTGATTTTTTGCAATTTATGGCCATAGGTCATATAGCATCTCAATTTTACAAGTTAATGAAGTCTTTAATTTCTGAACATTTAACAGGACTACAACATAAGTGGGAGGAAGATTTGCAATACAATTTCTCTAATAGTGACTGGAAGAATTTTTGAATGTAACCTTTGCATCAACAAGATCAGCAGCTATAACACAATGTTAAACAGTATTAAACAGTGTTTTATATAGCTCATAAACTGTGCTGGACACCAGTTAAGTCACACTATATTAACCCTTTATTTGGCATTGTTGCTCAGAAGTAACATATGCTTCAATGGCTCTTATGGGAGATCTGCACCTCCAAATCCTGTTACTTGGCACTGTTGCTCTCGTTCAACATCAAGTTACATAAAGCAGCCATTTTCACTATCTGCCAATTAAAGGGTTAATTCATTCCTGTTGGTCTTGTAAAACTGTTTTAAGCACAGTAAAACATATGTTGTTTGAATGAAAATTTGTTCAACCATATTGGAAAGAAATTTGGAATACTATTTGCTCAGCAGTTAATTTGACAAGTGAATTAACATACAGACATATTATTTTGTGATCTATATGTTTGCAACGTATCCTAAACCAGCAACAATGCCTATTGTTAGATTCTTTGCTATCCACTGCTTTAAAAATCAAAAGTCTTGGAAAGACAAGGGTTACCTGACTTTCAGATTTACCCAGACATGGCCTCTTTTTAGAGGACTGTCCAGGCATCTGGACAGCTTTCAAAACCTGGCACTTTGTCCGGTTTTGAAAAGCTTCCAGCTTAGGACTGCGTCAGGAAGTCATCTGCGCATGCATGGATGCAACACGGTGATGTAACATGCATGTGACATCATCGCATCACATTTGCGCATGTGCAGATGCCCTCTCGATGTGGCTCCAAGTATGAGAAAAGTTGTAGGCGGGGCTGGTGCAGAACAGGGTGGGGCTGGGTGGGCCTAGGGAGCGGGGTCATGGGTCCAGATTTTAGAGTTGTAAAATCTGGTAACCATAGGAAATACCTATTTAAAATTCATTACATGCAGTGGTGGAATTTAGTTTGCTTAACATATTGATATGAAACTTAACCAAAAAGTCCTTATTACATTCCAAAAAACACTGACAAATGGTCTATTTTATCTGCCCCCTATATTGATATTGATGACATATCTACCACATTGTCTTAAGTTTAACTTTGTTCATGTTAGCATTTTTGCTTTTTCTTCATAATTGTTATGATAATAAAACTTGTTATATCAATTTTGATGCTTATATTGTTTTTGTAAACATTTATTTTCTCAATAAAAATACAAAGGCTAAAAAAAAAAAAAAAAGGAATGGGAACAGGACCTGCTGCGCATGCTCGGAAGTCTGGTTTAAAGGTCTGAGCATTGTGACAAAGGCTGATCGGTGCTGTCAACTGTGACGTCATCCATATTAGTCCCTGGAGAAGCAGGGCTTGCTTTTTCGCCAGGAAAAGGATCACGTGACATCTCCGCTTTCGGCTCCTGCTAGCTTTTTGGATTTCCTCGCGCTCCCGCCCTCTGTCTCCGCTGCGCCGGAAGTAGATGGAACACCGGATGTAGACGCCGTCTCTGTCTTCTTTTCCCCGCCCCTCCCCTGGTCGCCATATTGAATACGGAGGTTCTTGTGAGGAGGGAAGTTCGGAGGAGTTAGCTGCTGGCCCTGCGTTATCCTTCGGCCCAGAGCCCGAAAGAGGCGCAGGACCTGCTGTGTCCGCCGGGCCGGTGCGAGTTGCTACTTCTCTAGGCTTTGCCGACCCAAGGTGGGAGGACGCGGGTGCCGAGCAGGGGAAGACGTGACCCTGCGGTGATCTGGAGACCGGCTCTGAGAGAGGTAAAAGGCGAAAGTCGGCAGTCTCCATTTGTGCCCCTGAAATCCGTCTCTTTGTTCTACTTCTGTCTCTTTTCCGGCCTTGGGTCGTTGCTGCTGCTTCTCTCCTTGTTTTCTTATCCCCTTCGTTCCCCTCTGAATCAGCCTCATGCTTCCTCCTGTGAATGGCCTTCCCTGCAATAGGAACTGCTGAGGCTCAGCTGCATGCCATCATCGAATCCCCGATTGAAGAGATACCCGGCAGGTCGAGAATCGGCTGTCTGCGCTCCCGGGCACTGCTGAAACGGGACACATTTGCCTTCTTTGCATGGCCACTAAATAAATGATTTGGAGAGCCCGATTAGTTTGAGAAGCTGATTGGTGAATAACTGTAGACGTCTCAGTAGTTCTTGAAAGCCAGGAAACTCTGTAGTTGAGAAGTGCAATAGATGAATCATGGCAGAAGAGTATTAGTAGCTCCTTTAGATGCTTAATGTGAGGAAATCAAAATTTCTGTTTTGGGCATTGGTATTCTTGTTAGTTACCTAGCTCTTTGTATGTCTGAGGCATAAACCTCCCGGTTTCTATCTTGTGTTAATATACCCTTATGCCTTTAGTTGAGAGTTAGTTACGTACTATTGTCAGGATAATGTTAGTTGTCTGGGCTTTTGTCACCAGTGGGGATAAAATTCTTAAGACTTGATTTATGGAGTACATTTCTTATTGATGTAGGAAGGCAGACATAATAATCGAAGGAGAGGAGCACATACTGGATGCCACATTGTAGGTGGGGTGAGTAAATAGCCTAACCCAATGCAGCCTGTGTTTGATTACTAGCATAACAAGTTAAATAAATAGCTAATGATATATTTATAAGGAAATTTGAGAGAAAACTATCTCCTCATGCATTAAAAGAAATTGCTGTCTCCTGACTGTATTAAAAATATCAGGAACCATCTTAATTTTGAAAAAAAGAGTCTGTTTGAAAAATGGATATAGCATCTAATCACCATCTGTCTATAATGTAAAAAAATAAGTTTGTAGGACAAAATTGTCTGTGGGTCAGATTTTCCCAAATCAACAGTCAAATTAAAGCCTGCTTTATGATTATCTCAATGAGATTCTTCCATAAATTCTTCAGTTTTTAAACATAGAAGCAGATATTAATAGAGAAAACTCTTAGGTTAGCTCTCCTAACCACATTTTGTAGAGCATCAGTCTTATAATGAAACAATGTATTGTCCTTCATTAAAGATAAACCAAGGTCTTGAGCTGCAGACACCATCGACTTGCAGCAATGTATTTTAACTCGTTTACTTTGTACTGCCTTTATGCTGTAAAACATTATATTCCAATTTTTACTTTACTCATGAAGCCTTGAATTTGAATCTACAAATATTTTCCTAAGTCTGTTTGTTGCTAGTCTCCAAAGCAAACATACAAACTTCTGATTGATGTAAGAAATCTTGTAATAAGGCAACTCGGAGGTTTTTTAGAGTCCCCATCAGCCTCCCAGGCTGATACTGGTGGCAATGTTGCCCCATACTGGATCAAGGTCTCCACAGCTGTTTTCTGACCTACATGTCCAGCCTTCATTAGGGCTGCTGAAACCACCATCTGACTCTCCATATAACTTAAGTATGGTGCCAGTTTTCCAGGCAGTCTACAACTGCAGACAATACTGGAAGCATCTGCCACAATCTCTTGCTGTATTTGTGGAAGAGGTGCCTGTCACCTAAGTTCAAGGTGACATTGCATTCAGAGTTCGAGTCTGCCCACCTGTCCTTGGCTCCCACTCAAGTGATGCTACAGCTCCAGATACTGAGGGAGTAAGATGCTTAACAAACTCGTCTGTAGGGGGAGGGAGACATTAGCTCAATGGGGTACATTTTATAACTTTCCTTTTGTTTCTCCTTAGCTAGCTAAACTTTTTTTGTAGGAAAATCCATATGCTCAAGCATCTGCAGAAATTTTTAATAACATTTATTTTAATATTTCTGTCTTACATATTTCTAGGCAGTTTACAATAAAACAAACATAAAATAATACACTTTTTTTGTTTCCATTTCAAATATCATCACATTGCTATGATAAGTTAGAACCCATAGTGTGTATACATGAGCACTAAATTTATCTATGGCAGTAGTTCTTAAACTTGTCCTTGGGGACCCCCAGCCAGTCAGGTTTTCAAGATATTCCTAATGAATATGGATGAGGCAGATTTGCATGCCTATTATTTATTAGGGATATCTTGAAAACCTAACTGGCTGGGGGTCCCCCAGGACAGGTTTAATAACCACTGATCTACATTTTAGTAAAGTAGTTTATATATGCAGTTTAACTCAAGTTTACTATATATATAAAAAGAGCTCCTTGTGTATACATAAACACCATTGCCATTTAAAATATTTATCAAATGAGGCAAATAGTCTTACACTTACCAGACAGTATTATAGTTACTATTTTACTAATATATGTGTCTGAAATAGGTTTAAAATATAGAAATGAAAGAGGAAATAACATTTTGTCTTAAATAGAAAAAATAAAAATCTTAATAGCTGATGAATATTCAGTATGGCTATATGGAGTTAACCATATCCTGAAAATTTCTGTCCTTAGTCATAAGTGTCATCTGCAGGACCAGGGCCTGGAATGTTTGTTTCCAGGTAGAGCCTGCAATGTTTGTTTCCAGATAAAGGAAATAATCAGTTTTGCTAATATTAAAAAGTTCTGTCTGTTTGGCCCAAAATACTCCTCCACCAGCCTGAGAAAACAGCTATAATGGAGCCTGTTGTCCTTCCATAATCCTCTGTTAAAAGATTTCTGATTTTCTTCTTCATATTTTTTCTCCTGTTAATTTAGATATCTTTTTTTCAGAATCAAATGTCTTGTTTAGTAGATGACTGTGACTTTAAAAAAAATAAAAAAAAATTCATATGTATATTATTAGGAGACCCTTTTATTAAGCTGCATTAAGCAGTTAGTATGGGTTTTACTGCTTGTTAAAACATTAGAGTGGGCCTGTATTAATAATTTTGGTGTATTAAAATGGTGCATAACAAAAGCAAAACTAAGCCAGTTACTTAATATGGGAATGGGTGGAGTAGAAATGTGGTTGGCATTAACATTGTGATTCCCCCTCCCACTCCCCAGGCATTCTGAAGGATGCCCAGTAGCAGTTGTATTGTATGATTACTTCTAGAGGTCAAGGTAACTTATTTTTGGAAGATGGAATTAGAAAATGGGGAAGAAGATCAGATGGGGAGTGGAGTAAGAACATAAGAATAGCCTTACTGGATCCATTAAGCCCAGGAGCCTGTTCTCACGGTGGCCAATCCAGGTTACCAGTACCTGGCCAAAACCTAAAGAGTAGCAACATTCCATGCTACCGATGATACTTTGGGGGTTTATAAGGGGATAGCTAGCTGTGTATGGGCTGATGGGAGTGATGTGCCTGGGGTAGTACACAAGTGTGGCAGGAATTAATTTAATTTCCTTTTGGATTGAGCTGGCATCATGATATGAGGTGTTTAATGGTGCATGATAATTGGTGGTGCATGTAACCTTGTGCCTGTGTGATAAGTATCTGCCCTGTGCACTAAATGCAGAGTGGACACACCATCTGTATTTATTGCTCAGGCTTTATACTTGGTGTGTGCTAAATTAGTGCTGCTTAGTAAAAAGGCCTCTTCTAGACACATCATTCCTGAACTCTTGGGTAGTCAATCATTTCCCGCAAGATTTTATATAGAGATCCTTATTAGCATTTTCTTCACTCCACCTCTGGGTTGTCCTGTAACTCCTTAGTTTGTCTCTTTACATGTGAGATAGTAGAAGCCTATCTGTACTGCTCGGGTTTATTTTTCATTTAATTTGGGTATTTTTCATCCGATTGCGAGGCTTTTTGTTCGTGCTGCAGAGGCTCCCAGTTTGGGACATCTCTGGCTATAGCCATGGGACAGACTGCTTTGAGTACACCCACTTGGCTGGCCTGCATGAAGAGTTCAGAAGCTCAGGGACTGGTCCCTTGAGAGCAAGATTTACCCCAGTTTCTGTCCACAATGGGTTTGAGCGCGGGCTGAGTGGCAACAGCATTTGCTCCTCCTGGGGGTTGAAGTCTCAGGCCAGTCTGAGGGGCAGTCAGAAGAAACAAGCTTTCCAGTTTCCAGACTTCTTTGAGGCAGTTCTCCCATCTCTCTGGCTGGCTGCAATTTCAGCCTAGGCAGCTCCCAGCACAAGCTTGGCACAATGAGTGAGTATAAGGCTGACAGCTTCGGGGATGGGTTCATGGAAGGTGACTTTGTTGTTCTGGAGTTAGAGCTAGGGTCCATTACATCTAAAATCCCAAAATTGCAATTTTTTTTATCCCTAGTATAGCCCCTTCACAGGCTGTTTTTGGCGTTAAAATTGCACCCACAGTGGTCATTTTGGATTTCCCAATTTGAAAATAAAAGCCTCTTTATCTGCCTCAAAACACCTCAATTTTGCTTAAAATCAGATGGGATATACTCATCAGGCCAGGATCTATTGGATTCATGCCGGATTTGTTCTAGATGGTAGGCTGAGGACGCTGTGTTCCACGCACCTCACAGCACATGGGGGGGAACCATTGGTTTTGCCCCCTCTAGTTCCCTGGGGGATGTGGGATCCCAGATGACTCAAGTTCCAGGCCAAAAGTCCTGGTTAGAACCAGGAAAGAGTGAAAGTATGCTCCTGAAGAAGCGCAAAACCCCAGAAAGGGGCACAGGAGCTACTGCAAAGGACTTTGGTGTGTCCTGGGTAAAGTTTTGCTCTAGAACTCATCAATATGTTATATGAAGCATAATTGTTTAACAGTGTCTGCATGGAACCCTCGGGCTTTGTGGCGATGCTGGCACCAGG
Source organism: Geotrypetes seraphini (assembly GCF_902459505.1). Lineage (NCBI taxonomy): Eukaryota > Metazoa > Chordata > Amphibia > Gymnophiona > Dermophiidae > Geotrypetes > Geotrypetes seraphini. The sequence continues at coordinate 21,891,861 of NC_047098.1, forward strand.
AGCCTTTCCCTCCAAGGCTGCACTTCCCCCATCAGTGGAACCATGTGCAAGATATAGGGGTTAAGTCAGATGAGGACTGGGATGATATGGTTCAGTTTCCATGCCTTTGCTTTCCCAGTCTGGGTCTTCAATAGCAGGAGATTCTGCTTCCTGTGATCCTGAACAGGTGGAGGCTCTAGAATGGATCTTGGAGAGTACTTGATTGTGTGCAGGCTATTTAAGCCCTCGGAGCTTTCAAAGATAATTACGGAGTCTCTCCAAGAATTAAAAATAAACTCTTCAATCTTCAGCTACACAGAGCTTGCTTATGAGCAGCACTAAGTCTCAGACCACATGCTTTCCCTCATATCAGGACATTACTAAGATGTTAACAGACCATGGCGAAGCTTTATCCAATGGATGCTGATTTTAACCAGCTATTTTAACCAGCTATTTGTCCCACATCTCACTACACCTTACACAACATGGCAATTTTTAACAAACACCAATTACTACTAGGGATACTGTACTTAATATTCTCTAGATGCTGGGACAATGAAGACAAATCCCCTCAACCTCTTGGCACAGACCAGCCAAACTAACCAAATAAACAAACTCCCATCAACTCCTAAAAAACTATCCAGAACAATGCTCACTTCAAATCCAAGTGATAAACACCACCCATAAACCCCACAAACCATACAGGAACAAGACCAATAACAGAAATCTAAAAAAGCTAACATATTCTGAAACTCCAACCCCAACCTGCTACAAAGACATTAAGGGATACTATCTAAATACCCACTCCGTGAGAAACAAAGCACACATAATAAACGACTGGATATTGCAAACAAAGCCGGATTTCCTGTTTCTGACAGAAACATGGATGGTCTCTGACACAGACACTATCATGAAAGAAATCCAAAATACTCCCACTATCAAGAAGCTGGAAAAAAGGAGGCAGCCTAGCGATTATACTAAAAGAACCCTTCGACTACATCAAGACAGATTCCAAAACTTCAGAAAACCTAGAAATACTAAATACTCCCACTATCAAGAAGCTGGAAAAAAGGAGGCAGCCTAGCGATTATACTAAAAGAACCCTTCGACTACATCAAGACAGATTCCAAAACTTCAGAAAACCTAGAAATACTAACTTGCAAAATCACTAATGCCCAATTAGAAGAATCACTGACTACAACTATTTTATATCCCACCCAAAAAATGGTCAAACGCCAGAGAAAAATTCTTCAAATTCCTAACCGTAAATACCCTAAAAGGATCATACAATCTACTTCTGGGGGACATAAACATACACCTAGAACAAAAGGGAAAGCCAGAAGTAACTGAAATCACCAACTTCCTAATGTCACTCGATTTTTCAACTCCAGACACAGAGATAACCCATGAAAAAGGACACAAACTAGACATAGTTACCTTCTCTCATATAGAAACCCTAGACTCCAAAATACAATACTATACAGGGACATGGGGAAAAATGCATCTGGTCAGATCCCTTAATAAAGCTTAATACCATGATAAAGCTTAACCCCCCTCTTACCATCCCCTCCCTAACCCCAGATCCTACTTTTCCCTCTCTTGGAAACCTCTGATCTAACGTTGTAACCCTTCTTCCATAACTCTTTTTGTAATCCGCTTTGAACCGAAAGGTAATGGCGGAATAGAAATCTGTAATGTAATATTGGCAACTTCGACCTACGCTGGCAAAAACAGAGTTCACAACCGAAATACAAAAGCAAAAATACGAAAACAATAACCAGTTGTGGTATTATAAACCCAACTGAATTCTGGGCTCACTATGAGCTACGTCCCACAACCAACGAAATACAGGAATTCCCAACAAGATGGGAAAAATTCAGTAAAGAACTTTTAGACCAAATAGCTTCATACCAAAGATACAAAAAGAAAGACAGACCACCAAATGAATGGTTTGACTCAGAACTACTAACTAACAAACAGGAACAAAGAAAATTGGAGAGAATCTGGAAAAAAACAAACAAAGAAACAGACAAGACAAACTGGAAACAAAAATTGAAAATATACAAAAATCTGATCAAAGAAAAACGCACAAAGCACATTGCGCAAAAAATAGGTACAGAAAAAATAAACAGTAAAGAATTGTTCAGACTAGTAAAAATGTTAACAGATGCAACACAAATCCTGAAAAAGGACAATGAGAGCACCCCATCTGCTCAAACCCTAGCCAACTTTTAAAAAAATAAAATCACAGACCTAAGAGCAACTCTACCCACACCCACAACCAATACACTTCACTACCTTGAACCCCACAATAAAGATTCCAGAGCAGACATGATCTGGGACCACTTCGAGTTCCCAAACTGGCATCAGTTCCTAAGTTTATTCAATAAATACACCAAATCAAATGCCTCCTCAACGAATGTCCCCCTAAAATCATGACAGTTGCCCCACCAGATTTCAAAAAGGAACTATTCTCTTGGCTAACAACTGCCCTTACAAACGGAACATTAAATAAGGACATGGGACACATACTGATTTACACCTATCCCCAAAGATCAGAAAACCTCAACAGCACTGAAATCCAGTTACAGACCCATAGCAAGCATTCCCCTTTTCGCAAAGCTACAGGAAGGATTGGTCAACCTAGACAAATTTAACATCCTCAGTGAACACCAATCAGATTTCAGGAAAGGATATAGCACAGAAACTGTCATAGCTTCCATACTAAACCACCTCTATGATCTTTTCAGCAAAAGCGCACTGATTCTGCAGCTAGACCTCGGCAGTGCGTTAGACCTAGTAGACCACAAAATCATGCTACTGTGCCTTGATGCAATGGGAATCTCGGGAAAGGTAAAGAAATGGTTCCAAGAATTCCTAACAAACATCCTACCGAGTAACCAGCAAAGGAAATTACTCCAACCCATGGAAAAACCCGTCGGGGGTGCCCCAAGGCTCCCCACTATCACCCACATTGTTCAACATCTACATTGCATCCTTGGGTCACCTACTACAAAAATTAAACTTAAAACACTATATATATATATGCAGATGATATATCCATCCTAATCCCCTTAAATGACATCACAAATGAAATTATAAATAACCTCTCACACACAATGATAGAAATAAAAAAATGGACCACCAACTTCAAACTGAAACTAAACACAGAGAAAACAAAAGTCTTTTTGGCAAGCCCCAATGACAAAATAACGAGAACATTGTTAAAAATAAACGACCACAAATATCCAATATCCAAAATCATAAAAATACTGAGTATCACACTAGATACACACTTAATCATGGCTGATCACACAAACTTACTGGTGAAAAAATGCTTTTACACGCTGTGGAAGCTAAGGACTATTAAAAAATACTTTGACACAGCATCCTTTAAGTTACTGGTACAGTCACTGATCCTGTCCATCCTGGACTACTGCAACATCGTCTATCTCGGCATCCCACAAAAAATAGTAAAAAATTAAGATTAGTGCAGAACACTACAGTTTGCTTAATCTACGGACTAAGAAAGAAAGACCACATTAGCCCCTACTACAAAACATTGTACTGGCTACCAATGGAAGCGCGAATACTGTTCAAATTTGCATGTATCTGTTTCAAACAAGTCTGGGGTCTAACACCTTCCTTACCTGCAAACATACTTCATTCTAAACAACCCCACACAAACAACCAGAAACAAAAACATCTTTGTATACCCAAAGATCACAGGCTGCAAATACAAATTCTTCCTGGACAGAACCTTCATGTTACAAGCAAACAGACAGCAATCCTGGCTGGGAAACTGCATAAATGAAGCCAAACAGACCTACAACGCTTCTGAAAATCAATTAAAACCACTCTATTCAACAAATTCATTGCCTAAACAGATGATCTTCTCTCACTATGTCAATTCCCCGCTGCAAACCCTGATGTAATCTCTCCGGTAATTCCAATATCTCATGTATTCCCTCCCCATGTAACTTCAATTTCATAGGTACCATTTCTCTTCATGCATTCTGTAATTCGCTGATTGTCCATCCTTCTTTCAATGTGAACTGCCTAGAAGTCATTTGACTATGGCGGTATAGAAAAATAAAGTTGTTATTATTATTCTCTGGTGCAGGTAACCAAGCGTACCTCTGTACCCAGCAAAGGCATGAAAGATACCCAGGACTGCAGACTGGATTTTATACTAAAGAAACAATTTGAGATCATGGCTGTGGGATTGAAGGCAGCGGTATTTTATGTAGCGTGTGCCTGCCACTCCAAGTTGCGCCGTGATAGGTGGATGCCAAGAAGGATCAGTGGTTTCTCATATCAGGAGTGGATTATGTAGCAGATGCTCTATATGATATTTTCAGGGTATTGAGAAGTTTCTGCCATTTCCACCTGAAGAGTGCTGCGGATCAGACAGTGGGTGGGGGACTCATCCTCCAAGACGACACTGAGCAAGTTACCTTTTAAAGGACAATGGCTCTTTGGGAAAGGCCTGAATGACCTCGTGGCTAGTGTGCAGGATGGCAAACCAAAGTCTTTACCTGACAGCAGACTGAGAACCCCTAGGGGGTTAGGTCAAGAGAATTTTTGCAGCTGTAGTTCTCAGGAAGTTCTTCGGTCCAGAGATCATCTCGAGGCATGAGGCAGAGATTTGGGGGTGCCTGGCACCCCCAATCTTCAGGAACACGCCCCACTTCCACTCTCAAGAAGCAGTTATGACGCTAGGGCAACAGCTGGACCTCCAAGGATCAGTGGGAAGTTAACGGCCTATTAGGAGGCATGGGTATGGATTATTTAGGAGGGGTACAAGCTTAAGTTCTTCTGTCCCCTTCTGACCTGTTTGTGGACTCCAGCAGAGAGACCAGAAAAAGCGGACAGAGGTCGAGCGACAGTGCAGAGGCTGCTGGATCTAGCGGCCATAGAACCTAAGAATTGGGCTTAGTCCAAGGGTGTCCAATGTCGGTCCTTGAGGGCCGCAATCCAGTCGGGTTTTCAGGATTTCCCCAATGAATATGCATTGAAAGCAGTGCATGCACATAGATCTCATGCATATTCATTGGGGAAATCCTGAAAACCCGACTGGATTGCGGCCCTCGAGGACCGACATTGGACACCCCTGGCTTAGGCAGATACTCCATATACTTTTTAATGCCCAAAAGAGACTGGAGGTTGATTCTGGTTCTCAAGTTGGTCAATATACCCCAAGTTGGTCAAGATACCCCATTTCTGTATGGGATGGTGAGGTTGGTTTTTTGCTTCAGTGGTGCCCGGGGAAATTTCTCACCTCAAGTTTAATTAATTTTAATATACCGACCATTGACGTGCACCTGGCTGGTTTACAATGCTCTCTGGATTTGTCAGAGGCCTATCTGCACATTCCCATTTTTCTGGAGCACAGGAGGATCAGCTCGGTGGGTGTCTGAACTGCAGGCCCTACTGTGCACTGTATCATCTTTCTTGCCGAAAGTGGTTTCCTATTTTCATGTCAACCAGGAAGTTTGGCTGCCTGTCTTCACACCCTTGGGATTCAAGGAGGGGGGAAACCTGTATGTCAGATGTTAATTAGTCTGCTTACTACCTCAGACAAGCTGGGCAGTCTTGTTTTTCTTATTTCTTTCCTTTTTCCAGTAAGGACAAGGATAGAAGGTGATGCGGTTCTTTCAGGGCATTCATGGGATATCCTTCAGAATCCTAAGACTATTAGTGCAGGTTGCACTTGGGTAGGTGGCTAGATTGTTCCACCTTGTTAAATGCTTAAATGTTTTTTTATATATTTCAATAGTTCATGTTATAAATATTATGTGTTATATGACATGAGCAGAACAGACTTGTTTTTCAGGGAGTATTCCCCATACCCCTCCCTCTTATGTTTCCTCTGTAGGACTGACCATCTGCTTTGATACCAACTGAAGAGTTACAGGACAGCCCAGAGTGATGGGAGGTGGAACAAAGAAAATTCTAATGAGGCTCTCTACACAGAGTCTTGTGGGAAGGGATTGACTACTCAAGAGATCAGGAATGATATGTCTATTTGCTAAAAAGAAGATTACCAAATCTTGCTTAGTCTGGATTTGCAGACTAAAGGCAATTTGTCAACTGGCAGTTTTTCTATGTGTTATATATTTTAAAGCACTGCAATGCATTTTGCTATTGGTACTTTGCTTTTGAACATTTGTAGAAGTGCCTCAAGAGTGGTGGCTGTATTAGTCTGAGGGAAGGGTATATTATGTTTTTATAGTTTTTCTTTTGGCTTTAAAGTACTTCAGATTTTTCTGATAGAATCAATTAAGTGGAAATAAATAAGGGATAAGACAAAATGGCATAGCAACATATGAGCAAACACAAAGTCTAAAAAGAAGGACCAGTGCTCCACAACAAAAGAATCTGAAAGCACAAAAAGTGGAATACTAGTTTCTAGAGAATCGGGAACTTATATAAAAAAGTTTTTCACAAAATTCCATTTAAAGCATGTCGGGTACAAAATGTCTATGTTAAAAGAATTACAATAATTGTATCATATGCACGGGGAGTGAGATCGAGACCCTACACGGGCCGTGTTTCGGCAATGTTTTGCCATCTTCAGGGGTCCTGATGAAAGGCCTTGAGTGAAGTTTGAATCAGAAAAAGCTGTAAATAAAGATACAATTTGCACCGTATCCAAATTTTTTGATGAAATTGTAGTAGCTTCCACCTTTAACTGCAAACATGAGGGAGTACTTGCCCAATCACTTCCTGCAGCTCCCAAGTTTCTGTGAACTGAGTGAGCTGGGTAAGAACTGGCAAGCAATGAGACCGTCAGTTATGAAATGGCTGTAAATCTGTGTTCTTATTTTCATTAGATGAGCAGCAACAGTAACAAGAGAGCACCAACAACAGCAACACAACGATTAAAACAGGACTACTTGCGAATTAAGAAGGATCCCGTACCATATATATGTGCTGAACCTCTTCCATCAAATATCCTTGAATGGTAAGCACTCGAGGCGGAGCATACTATTCATTAGCTTCACTGACCTCCTGCATTTATCAGTTTCAAACAGAGGTATTGTTCAGAGCCTGTGATAATCGGTTTGTTTGTTTGTTTATTTTTTTTTAATCCAGTAGTATAACAAGATGGATTATTTTACAGCATATTTAGAATTGTTTTGCCACTAGCTATACGCGGCATTGCAGATCATTTTCTTTTGCTGTGAATTAAGTAGTAGTCTTTCTGCTGGATGCTGGTACAGGGGTTATTGGCTGTAATCATTTTGAATGTTCTCACTAGGTTACATTAGAGCGTTTTTCTAATATCAACAAAGGTGAGAGATTAGTTTTTGAAATACTTTTGGGAGTATCTAGCAGACTTTGTTTTTGATATATGGGTGAACATTTCTGGGGAAATGGTCTGGAGTGTAGTTCCACCACTTTATTTCAGACTCCAAAACCAGGGCTTTAGAGACGAGGAGGAGTTGAGTTGAGATGAACCTGGAGTAGATATAAAAAATCCCCTGTGCTCCATAATTCAGCCTGTTTTCTATTGTTGCTCTTGTCCTTGATCACACACACCCTTTTCAAGTTCCACTCTTTTGTCTACAAATTAAACCCTGGTGATAAATGGGCAGGTTAAGGGCTAGATTCACTAAGCCCACCGATCAAGTTCCGACCACTTAGCGACCCTTTTACGACCCGATTTCCCTCCGACCCGATCATCCTCTGTCCCGATCATCTTACAATCCACGCTTGCAAATGAGGGGGAATGGCCTTCAAATGTAGGCAGGAAGTGATTCACTAAAAAAAAATTAGGGACACCGACTGGGCTGACCGATCCAAAAATAAGCGACTGCTGAGGACCAGTCGTTCAGGTCCTTTCTGACTGCCCTGCTTCCTTCCGCCCTGCTGTCCGCCCTGCTTCTCTGCTCTCGGCCCACTCTCTGCCCCATCTGCTCTCTGCATCCTGCTCTCCGCAGTGCAAGCCCGGTTTTAACCTGTGGGTTTAAAGCGTGTTAACTACGGGCTCGCGAAAAAAAAGTTAAAAGCTCTGCCAGGCACGAAGGGCCAGTGCATGTGCAGACCATCTACAGATGGTCTGCGCATGCGTCGAGAAAGCTATTCAGCGATCCCTGCAGTCGTTTGGGGGCGTGATTCCGATCAGGGCGATTCCTGAATCAGCCCCCCCGGACACGGATTGGATCGGATCTGATCCGTGCCCTTATTGAATCTAGCCCTAAGTTCTCTGACAGTAATGCATCAAATTCTGTCTATTTTTAAAATTTATTTGTTTTAAAATTTATATGCCGTTTATTAATTATACAGTTTGCAAAAATTACAGTCATTACACGTTAAACACCACATACAGACACATTTGCAGAACAGCCCTCTTAAAAAAAACAAAAACCCAAACTAACACAGGAAAGTGCTAACAAACAATTGATTTTTCAGCATTTTATACATACCCTACTTACTCCTAAGTGGTTTACAGAAAAATCAAGTAGATGTCAGAAAGTTACTTGCTCTGTTTTGGTTTTTTTTAAAATTTAATTTATAAATTTCAAAATTACAATACAAGAATCCTCTTGTTACAGAAAATCAGAGAAAATATAAGAACACATGTTAAATAAATCCATGTAAACAGATTAAATCTGTAGAAAGATAATTTTGTAACAAGTAAAAATAAATTATGCAAATATAAAGAATTAAATAACCCTTCTTTCTAGACCTCAATAATATCCGAAAGGACAAGAATGTAACGAGATAAGGAGCTCTCTAACTATATATCTATTTCAATAAGGAAAAAGGCTTAACGTGATTCCATCCGGTTCAAATTTCTAATAATAGCCTTCTAATCCATATTACTTTTTTGCGTCCAAAAAACTTCGAAGTTGCTCCGGCACAAAATACACATATTTCATTCCAGTATATTTAATCATACATTTGCATGGATAACTAAGCAAAAAGGTAGCACCAATTTTTATAGTCTCCTCCCTCATACTCAGGAATATTTTCCTTCTCTCTTGAGTGAACTATGGGGTCCTTTTATCAAGGCACGGTAGAGGTTTAACGCGCGGAATACCACACGTTAAACCGCCTGCTGTGCTAGTCGCTAATGCCTCCATTGACCAGGCATTAGTTTTTTGCTTACCGCGGGGGTTAGCGTGTGATGAAATGTCCGCGCTCACCCCGCCAGCGTGGCTTGATAAAAGGACCCCTTAGTAATATCAGGAAAACCCATATCTTTTCTCTCATAAACAAACTTTGGGAGAAACTAAAGAAAATTTTCATTATCATGTTTAAGTCCTGCTCAAACACAAAAGAAACTATCAAAGTACCACGGTATTGAACTTCTTCCTGAGATGTTTCAAGTATACCAGTTAATTTCTTTAAATCTATTTCGTGTGGAGGAGAATTATCTAACTTTCTTGGCAAGTGGGTATCAGCTCTGCTTCAATTTTTAAAGTCTCCATTAAGTATTTCTTAAAAGTATCAATAGGTGAAACTAAATTTAATTTAGGAAAATTCAAAACACGCAAGTTTAATCTCCTATTGAAATTTTCCAACTGTTCAGTTTTATGTTGTAAGGAATTCCTATCTTTCACCATAGTTACTGATAGATTCTGTAATGAAGATAACTCTTTATCAACTCGCTCAAATTTCTTGTTTGTTTCTATTTGAATATGTTGTACTGAGGTAGACAAATCTTCTAATTTACTCACGACCTTGGAGATATCTTCCACCAATTTTGTTGCCGCAGTTTCAAGTCTCTGTACTATCTTGAATATATTTGCCAACGTCACCACCGAGGAGTCAGCTCCCTCTGCTACTCTGGGGGATATCGACTCAGCATCTCGGTCAGCGATTTGAACCCCCTCCGTGTGAAGATGCCGTGCTCAGCTGGCTCGGCGCTCTCTCGCGTTGCACGCTGACCTGCGCTGGATTTGGCGGTGATTGGGCTGTTGGGGGGGGGGAGAGAGATATTTCCAGGCCTAAGGCTCTGGTGGCTCTTTCCCTCGGGGCAACAGCAGGCATTTCTCCCCCAACGGTAACTGGAGATCTTGTTAAAAAACGCTCCATCAACAATTGGCCGGGTGTGGAGGGGTCCCCCTGGACAACGCTCTTTCGTTTTGTGTGAGGCATAGCTGCAAGGGCCACACCAACAGGTAATTTACAAAGGGTAAAGCGAGAAAAGACGGAGCTCTGTCTCTAAAAGCTCACGCCGCCGCCGTCTTGTCCCCCCTACTTGCTCTGTAATGCAGTAAAAAACAAGTTACTATAATTTGATTAGCATGTTTTTTTTTTCTAACTGGATTTTTTGCAGGTTCTGATCCTTTGATTGCATAAACACTTGAATTATCAAAGTAATAAGCATGAGCATGGGGTGGGGCCTAAGGTCCTGATTGGCTCAAGCGTATCAAGCTCCTCCCTTGGGAGGGGCCTGAGGTGCTTGAGCCAATCAGGGCCTTAGGCCCCACCCCATGCATCACAACATGGGGCTGGGCCTAAGGCCTCAGACTCATTGTGGGAGGCATTGGAGCAGGAGGAATTGAACACCCCTTCTGCTCCGTTAAAGGTATGGGGAGGGTGGGTGGCAGGAGGGAGTTTGCATCCCTCCTGCCATTTGTTTTTTGGTTGGTGGATGGGGATTCAAGAGGCATTGGAGCAGGAAGAATTGAGTACCCTTCCTGCTCCGTTAAAGGTATGGGGGGCAGGGGGTAACCGGGGGCACGGCATTCCTTGGGTGGCAGAAGGGAGTTGGCATCCCCCCTGTCATAGGCGGCGACGGCAGCGGGCATCGTCACGCGGGGGGGTGTGTGGCCATCGCCACGCAGGTTAAAGGTTTTTGCTGAATATATAAAAAGGGAAGAATTCCTCTTCTATATATTCTGCAAAAGTGCATTGCCAGCTCATGGTTTTAAAGGGCAGGTTTAAACCACGGGCTTGCATTGAGGGGAAGGGCAGGAGATCGGGGCTTAGAGCAGAGTTTTTGCAGAAGCCACTGGTCCTCACCAGTCATTTGTTTTTTAATCGGCCAGCCAGTCGGTGTGTGTAGTGAATTGTGTCCTTCCTGCTTTGCATGCAAGGATCAGAATCGGGTCGGAGGAAAATTGGGTCACAAAGGGGTCACAAACCGATTGGTATACGATCGGTTTGCTTTGTAAATCTAGCCCTAAGATAAGACAAGAATTGTGATCGTGCAAGCCATTTACAGCTTTTCTGTGACGGAAAAGATGAAGTCACTAGCGTGAATTCTAAAATGGCAACTATACGTGTAATTGCTGTTATAGAATACTAGCATATATGTCTGTTTACACACATAACTTCAGGTGCATGTGCTTTTTCCAGCTCAATGACTGGTGTAAGTGCACACACCTAAGTGATATCAGCCCCTGACCTGCCCATGCTGCTCCTATGCCCACACCCCTTAGAATTGACTCGCAACAGATTTTATGCATCTAGAATACTGACTATGGGCAGTTGTGTGTAACTGCTAATTAGTGCCAATTAAGGCCATTTATACCTTATTCCTCATTAACACCAATTAATTCTTCAGTATTTAATTTATGCACAAACTGACTTTTTCTATGATTTGCACACTGTAAGTGTAAATTTGGGTACTCAATTTTATAGAGTTTGGGGGTAAATGCTGTGTTTAGGGAGATTTCTTTAATGTTGTATCTCTTCAATAGGACTGTTAATATATTTTGCTTTCTTTGCTTAGGCATTATGTTGTACGAGGCCCTGAAACAACTCCTTATGAAGGTAAAGATTCGTTTTATTTCTTCATGAAGTCAAATTTTCTGTGTTCAGTCAAAGAGCTTTTAGGTTTCTCTTTGAGCTGCTACTGAAAAGACATGAGCTAAAAGCAAACTCCTTCCTTCCTTTTTCTATAGCAATTCGTCGGGACAGAGAGGGCAAATTAGGAGGGGGGGTAGCACTATACACTAAGGATAATATCAAAACTACCAGGATCACAGAGGTTAAATACACAGGGGAATCACTTTGGGTAAACCTTGCCAGAGGGAACGAAAAATGCCTTTACCTCGGTGTGGTGTACAGGCCTCCGAGACAAAAAGAAGACAAAGACAAAGAATTGATTGAGGACATAGAGAACATCACTTTGCGTGGTGACACAGTACTGTTAGGCGACTTCAACATGCCAGATGCTGACTGGAACACCCTCTCAGCAACTACGAGCGGTAGCAAAAGAATAGTAACCTCCATTATAGGTGCACAACTAAAACAAATGGTATTAGAGCCCACCAGAGAAAAAGCAATACTGGACCTGGTACTCACAAATGGAGACAGTGTCTCGGAAGTATCAGTGGGAGACACGCTGGCCTCCAGTGATCACAACATGGTATGGCTCAACCTCAGAAAAGGCTTCTCTAAATCAAACACAGCAACGAGGGTCCTCAACTTTAGGGAGGCAGATTTCGACCACATGAGAGACTTTGTCCATCATGAGCTGCAAAACCATGCAGAAACTGACAATCCGGAAACTATGTGGTCAAATCTAAAATCCATCCTGAATGAAGCAACTGGCCGCTACGTAAAAACAGTAAGCAAACGCCGGAAAAACAAAAAACCACAATGGTTCAACAAGGAAATTTCGGACCTCATTAAAATGAAAAAAGAAACATTTATCAACTACAAACATCTTGGGAAAAGGGAGGCAAAAGAAGACTATCTGGCCAGATCTAAGGCTGTCAAAAAGGCAGTCAGGGAAGCCAAACTTCAAACAGAGGAAGATCTAGCACGGAACATTAAAAAAGGGGACAAATCCTTCTTTAGGTACATTAGCGACAGGAAGAGAAACAAAAATGGAATAGAACGCCTTAGGAAATCAGATGGAAACTACGCAGAATCTGATACTACCAAGGCAGAACTGCTAAACGAATACTTCTGCTCAGTATTCACCTGTGAAGCACCGGGAGATGGTCCACAACTACAAATAAGAGACAGCCAAAATGACCTGTTTCGCGATTACGAGTTTACACCTAGTAGCGTCTACCACGAACTTTCAAGACTCAAAGTGGACAAAGCCATGGGACCAGATAATCTACACCCCAGGGTACTCAGAGAGCTGAGTGAAGTTCTGGCTGAACCACTATCCGTACTCTTCAATCTTTCCATGCGCACGGGAAAAGTACCCCTAGACTGGAAAACGGCTAACGTAATTCCACTCCACAAAAAAGGATGCAGAACAGAGACAGGAAATTACAGACCGGTGAGTCTTACATCCATAGTGTGCAAACTCATGGAAACACTGATCAAACAAGAACTTGACAAAATTCTAGACGAAGAAAGTTTACGTGATCCACATCAACATGGATTTACCAGGGGAAGGTCCTGCCAATCTAATCTGATTGACTTCTTTGACTGGGTGACCAGTCATCTGGATGCCGGTGAGTCCCTTGACGTGATATATTTGGACTTCAGCAAAGCTTTTGATAGCGTCCCACACCGAAGGCTGTTGAACAAACTAAAATCGATGGGATTAGGGGATACATTCACTACATGGATAAAGGATTGGCTAGATGGTAGGCTTCAAAGGGTGATGGTAAACGGTACCCCCTCCAAAACGTCAGCAGTGATGAGTGGAGTACCTCAGGGCTCCGTCTTAGGGCCGATTCTATTCAATTTATTCATAGGAGATTTGACCCAAGGACTTAGAGGAAAAGTATCACTGTTTGCCGACGATGCCAAACTATGCAACATAGTTGGCAACAGCAGTGTGCCTGACTTTATGACGCAGGACCTAAGAAAGCTCGAGCAGTGGTCATCAACTTGGCAGCTAGGCTTCAATGCTAAAAAATGTAAAATAATGCATCTAGGCAAAAAAAATCCACACAGAACTTACACACTAAATGGTGAAACCTTGTCCAGGACCACGATGGAACGTGATTTAGGAGTGATCATTAGTGACGATATGAAGGCTGCCAATCAAGTAGAGAAGGCATCGTCCAAGGCAAGACAAATGATGGGCTGTATCCGTAGGGGTTTTGTCAGCAGAAAACCTGAAGTAATAATGCCACTGTACAGATCCATGGTGAGACCTCATCTCGAGTATTGTGTTCAATTCTGGAGACCACACTACCGAAAAGATGTGTTGAGAATTGAGTCGGTTCAGTGAATGGCTACTAGGATGGTTTTGGGGCTCGGGGATCTCACATATGAAGAAAGGTTAAAAAAACTGCGGATGTACTCATTGGAGGAGCGAAGACAGAGAGGAGACATGATTGAAACCTTTAAGTATATTACTGGGCGTATAGTGGTGAAAGATGATATCTTCAGTCTTACGGGGCCCTCGGTAACCAGAGGACACTCGCTGAAAATCAGGGGAGGGAAATTTCAGGGTGATGCTAGGAAGTACTTCTTCACCGAAAGGGTGGTCGATCATTGGAACGAGCTGCCTCAGCGGGTGATTGAGGCCAGCAGCGTGATAGATTTCAAGAGGAAATGGGATATTCATGTGGGATCTATAGGAGAGTAAGAATCAGGGGGTGGGTCACTGGTGTGGGCAGACTCGATGGGCTGTGGCCCTTTTCTGCCGTCAATTTCTATGTTTCTATGTCTTACTAGAATGGATATAGCTTGCTTCCCTTTTTCTATTTTGTGCATTGACATTGATTATCCAAAACCAAGGTTTAACATGGTCTTCAATAGTATGATTACAGTGGTCCCTAAACATTTTAATTCAGGGCTGTTTTTGAAAAGTAGCAACTTGCCTGATATACCACTAAACTGAATGATTACCTTGATGTGGTATCCCATGGCTTATTGGGATTTGTTTTTGTACCTGAGCCAAAAATTAAGCCTCCAGAAAGCATGTGCAAGTGAAAAGTAAAATTGGACCCTAAGGTTTTGATGGATTGTTATAACCTCTCTTAGCTGTCTAATAGCTAGAGTTGACTACTAAAATGGTCAGTAGTCTTTAGAAACATAGAAAATGACGGCAGAAAAGGGCCTCGGCCCATCAAGTCTGCCCACTCTAATTACCCACCCCCCAACTTCACCCCCCAAGAGATCTCACATGCCTATCCCATTTTTTCTTAAAATCTGGCACGCTGCTGGCCTCAATCACCTGCAGTGGAAGTTCATAAACATTTGAGGGCAGATTTTAAATATATATTTGGGGAGATGATGGAAGTATTTAAATATTTCAAAGATATAATACACTGGATTTTTATTTTTTTTTAAATAGAAAAAGTGATACATGTATGGAACAGCTTCCTAGTGGAGGAAATGGAAAGATATCTAAATTCAAGAAAACATGGGATGAAGCACAGAGATTTCTGAGGGAGAAAAAGGAATTAGAGACTGAAGCCCAGATTCTCAAAACTTTAATGCTGTCGCTAAACTGTTTACCAACGGTTTAGCCTGTACGCATTTTAGCGATGGATTATCAAAACAGATTATTTCTGTCAATAGCGAGCTTTCTAAATGTCTACGGCAATGCCATATAAATGGGCACTTCAATATTGAAATGAGCCCTCTGGTGGATTCTTAAAAAATGCTGAGCCATTTTCTAAAAATGGTGTCTGCTTTTGGCAACAAAAATAAACAACTGGTCCAGGAGTGCTGGTCAACGTCAGAGACTGCTAGAAAGCCTGTGTTGTAATGCAGCAAGAGAGATGCCCATTCTCTCCCGCTGCATCACAACACCCCTTTCCTGCAGTGGCATTGAACACCCTCCTCCCCAGAACGGTGGTGACACCCCCCCCCTGCAGCGGGAGAGATGCTGATTTTCTGCCGCTGCCAACCAACACTTCCCCCCCAACAGCAGGAGAGATGCCCACCCTCCCGCTGCCAAGAAATCCCGACCACGCCCCCCTGCAGTGGGAGAAATGCCCACTCTCATAAGAACATAAGCAGTGCCTCCACTGGGTCAGACCCGAGGTCCATCATGCCCAGCAGTCCACTCATGCGGCGGCCCATCAGGTCCAGGACCTGCATAGTATCCTCTATCTGTATCCTTCAATCCCCTTTTCCTTCAGGAAATCATCCCATCCTCTATCTGTACCCTTCAGTCTCCTTTTCCTTCAGGAAATAATCCAATCCCTTCTTAAAACCCAGTAGCGTACTCTGTCGTATCACACTTTCTGGAAGTGCATTCCAGGTGTCCACCACTCTTTGGGTGAAAAAGAACTTCCTAGCATTGGTTCTGAATCTGTCCCCCCTCAATTTTTCTTAGTGCCTTCTCGTTCTTGTAGTTTTTGAGAGTTTGAAAAATCTGTCCCTCTCCACTTTCTCCATGCCCTTCATGATCTTATAAGTCCCTATCATGTCCCCTCTAAGCCACCGCTTCTCCAGGGAAAAGAGGCCCAGTTTCTCTTAATCTTTCGGCATATGATAGGCTTTCCATACCATTTATCAGTCGCGTCGCTCTCCTCTGAACCCTCTTGAGTATCGCCATATCCTTAAGATATGGTGACCAATATTGGACACAGTACTCCAGATATAACGGCAGGATAACGTCTTCTGTTCTGGTTGTAATACCTTTCTTGATTATACCTAGCATTCTATTCGCCTTCTTAGAGGCCGCTGCGCACTGTGCCGACAGCTTCATTGTTTTGTCCACCAGTACCCCTAAGTACTCCCCCGCTGGCAAGTGACCCCCCCCGGCCTTCGCCCCCTCCCCTGCCTCAGGCGCTCCATCCCCCTTACCTCCAAATAGATGCACGGAAGGACACGGACTTCCTCCTCCCAGCTGGCCTGCATCATTGAAAATGGGCCTTCCCCTCCCTGGTGCATCTTAGGATGCACCGGGGAGGGACCTGAGGCTCTGATTGGCCCAAGTTGGGAGGGGCCAGCCCATTTTCGGCCATTCAGGAAAGCAGGGAGGAGGGAGTCCGCGTCCCTCCTTGCATCTGTTTGAAGGTAAGGGGGAGGGGGCATCGGAGGCTGGGAGGGATGTTCTGTGGCAGGGGAGAGTGGGGGGAGGGTGTCCAGGATTTCTTGGCAGCGGGAGAGTGAAGGCATCTCTCCTGCGGGGGGGGGGGGGGGGAGGATGCACGGTGCGACTGTTGTGTGTTTGCATGATTTTTTTGCAAACATCTCGCTTTTTTCAATTAGCTATCAAAACGGCTGCGTTAGCAGACCGTTGCTTTTTAACACGGGTTTTTCAGAATCCTGGCCTGAGTTGTTAATTTGGATGTGAAAACTGAATAGGCTGATCTTTTTCTGCCATCGTGTTTTGTTTCTTTTTTTTAAATTTTATTTTTATTATCGAAAATATCAAAATAAACAATGCAAAATACTCAACTCAGCAGATGCAAGGGTTTCTTCAATACAGCTGCCTTTCACAGTTGAACAAGAACAAAAGAGTAAGGATTACATCCCCCACCCACAGCCTTCCCTGCCCCCATTTTAACATCAAGAAAATGAGAACATATCAGCATAACCACTCCTGAAAGCGCTGCCAGGTACTAATAAAGAATCCTATACAATAACATTGCCTGTTAGTTATCCTATACATTTCATACCAAGCATCCAATTGATCAATTACCAAGTTCATGTCAGGCGCACATTGCTGCTTCCTGTGGATGCTAAGATTAATTTAGCAGCAGTAAAGCTTAACCTACACCATCAATCCCCTCCTTCATCCAAGTCCGCAAGGGGCCTGTTCAATAACTCCACCCCTATTGTGGGCTCCACCCATTTCCCCAGAATAGCTGACATAACATTAAATATGCACTTCTAAAGTCACTCTACTACCCTACAGCTCCCTCAACAATCAGCATTCTCCTCTCTGCATACGCTGTAATCTCACAGGAAAAAAAATCCAGAGTGGATTCCTTCTGCAAGGCTCGAGAGCACTGGGATATAACCTGTTTGTCAGAATGACGCACCTATCTACTAGAAAAGTTATTAGCAATCTCTTTTTGCTCTAATCAAATGCGTGACCCCATGCGCAGTTTCCACTTGAAGCTCACCATCTAGTTGAGGCAGATAAGATACATGATGAAGTGTACCAACTAGTCTGAGAACAGCTTTGACAGGCTTTAAGGAATTAAATTATGAATACAAAAGGAAAGATAAAATTGAGCTATGAAGCCTACTAAAACCAATTGCAGCCTTAAGCAGGCAACATAAGCATAATTGGGGATTATAATATTTTCTGCTGTACTTTATTAAAAGGAGAAAAATAATCATAACCTTAACAATTTAAATAGTTTTATTTAACCAAAACAGCATTATAGCATATGTTCTATTCTTGTATTTGCTTAAACATCCATGTAAACTGCTTATCAGATGCTGCGTCTCCCTTTTATTATGTATTATATCTCTTTCATTTGAAATTCAGTGCTGTTAATAAGTATACTTTTTTAAGCAGTTTCATGGTAGTCCTATTAAGTTTCAATTTACCTAATTTTAACTTCATTCATTGTATTTATGTATATATTTGGTCTTTTTACTACTGTTATGCTGTTAACAAAATTGTAAGTTTTATTTTGAATTATACCTGCCTGTACACTTCCTTCCTTCCTTCCTTCTGTTTTATATCCCGTTCTCCTTGACGAACTCAGAACGGGTTATAGGTTAACATACATAATATATAGACAGAACAGGTTACAATTTGCCTTACTTATAGTACAGTGTGTTCATCCTAATTTAACATACACAGAGGATCTCATTCAACATACATTTAATATACATAAAGGCGGTTAATAAATCCCAATAAATATTAGCAGCCAGTAATTAGCAGTTCTGTAGCACTAGCACATCTCTGTTTTGCTCCATCATGCAATTGAGCAGAAGTGTGATAGTCAAGTAACAATCTTTTATGTATGTATGTAGCATTGCCTATATCCAGGATAGGCTGTACAAAACATGATGTAGCTAATGGAGAGTCTTATGGAGAGTCAGCCTCTCTAATTTCATGTTCATGCTGTATCACTCTCACCTTTATCTTTTACCCTCTTGTCATCCTTGAGGGGTTCATTCTGTTGCTGTACATTGATTAAAGCTGCCTATGTATGCACTTTTTTTGCAATATGTTTTAAATTAGCCATCTTGCCCAACAGCTCAGAATTAAAGCCCGTTCAGTAACCTTGGGCTGATCTGGCTGCAACTGCATTAGCTTTCCCTTCTGCTAAATTTGGCTCAGCTGAGGGTCAATTGGATGCCTACCAGTTGACCAGCAAGAAGGAAACCAATATGTCTCCCAAGCTTTAGGGAAGAGTTTTGAATTAATTTCCTATTGAAGCTTTCAGACTAAAGCAGTTTATACGCACACTTCATAAAGAAAAGAGGTTGCCTCTGAAAAGGTCACTTTTTAAAAGGAAGTATTCATTTTCGTTTTTACTGGCCAGAAGCTGAAGGAATTTGTGAGTTTATTGTGGATCACATTTCTGAAGAACTTCTTTAGTTTGGATCTGCTGCTTCTCCAAGCCACATTTTCATTGTCCCTTATTATATTTGTGTTACAGGTGGCTATTATCATGGAAAGCTCAATTTTCCCCGAGAGTTCCCTTTTAAACCGCCTAGCATTTATATGATAACCCCAAATGGAAGATTTAAATGTAACACTAGGTAAGGATCCTTTTATATTTTTCAAAACCTAATAGCTATTACGAATGAATTTTTCAACCTAGTCAGAATTATTAAGACTATCCTTTATAGTATTACTTATTGTTTCTGTAATTAATGGCATGGAATCATGTTATATTCCAAAACCAAGATGAGAAATTGTGTCATTCCTTGTATGTTGTGTGGTGTGTAGTCAGACTAAATTGCTACTTGGGTTGCAGAGGTTTTTAAATGAAAAAAACATTTGCCTTTACTGTAGATTGTATCAAAGTGTCTCAAGGTATACTTATAGTGCCCTTTAAAGCGATAGTATGAAATCAGCTGACTATCCGCTGCCTATCCAAACTTAACTGTATTGTTTAATTTCTTCTATCTTTTTCTCAGATTATGCCTTTCCATCACCGATTTTCATCCTGATACGTGGAATCCGGCTTGGTCTGTCTCAACAATTCTGACAGGTCTTCTCAGTTTTATGGTGGAGAAGGGGCCCACTCTGGGCAGCATAGAAACATCAGATTTTACGGTAGGTCTTTGGGCCGGATTCTCAAAAACGTTGCTGAAATTTAGGCACTGGCATGCACCTAGATCATGCTTGCCAGTACCTAACTTTAAGTGTTATAAATGATTTTTTTTTTGTGCATATTCCTGAACGCTAGGGTCTTGTATCTGAACCAGCAAGTTGCTTGCAGAAAACTGTCAATCATGTTTTCCAACTCCTTCCCAGGCTACCATCTCGAGATGAATACGTGTGGCCATTTCTGCAGCCTATGTGTCGGCGGGGAAGAAGCCTCCACTTGGGATGAAGGCTCACTCTACCAGAGGCATGGCTTCCTCATGGGCAGAATCTCATGCGGTCTCACCTGAGGAGATTTGTAGGGCGACCACTTGGTCCTCTCTTCATACCTTTACCAAGTTTTACCGACTTGATGTGGCAACTAAGTGTGATACAGTTTTTGGCGCTTCTGTTCTGGTGGTGGGCTCATCGGGTCCTCCCTGAGAGTTGGGACTGCTTTGATATGTCTCTAGTGTTCATCCTCCAGAGGGATTGTGCGAGAATAAAAAATTAGGTTTCTTACCTCTACTAATCTTCCTTCTTGTAAATCTCCTCTGGAGGCTGAACACCCGCCTGTCTATTTTGTCTGATTCACAGGTCGCCTCTTCAGTAACTGGTAGCTGGATTGCTATCTTTGACCTGCTTCACTAAGAATCACAAGAGTGTCCTTTTATTTAAAATTAAAGGGTTGGAGAGTTCCCTGGGTGGTGCCCCATCTGATCTTCAGGCTGTGTCTCCTTTAGCATAAAGTTATTCAGTTTTACAGTTTATAAATGTTCTAATTTATTGTTCGGTAAGTTTTGGCCTTATTGGCATTCGTTGATTGACTTTGCTACCTACTGAGAATCATGGGAAGTATCCAGGGAGGTGTACTCAGAGGGAGGAGCAAAATTTGTTTGAGAGTCCTGCAGCAAGAACCTTAGTGTTCAGCCTCCAGAGGAGATTTACAAGAAAGAAGATAGCAGAGGTAAGAAACATAATCTTTCATTCTAGTGCAATGTGTCTAGTGGTCCTGAGCACTAGGGTCTTGTATCTGAACTAGCAAGTTGCTTGCAAAAAAACTGTCAATCATGTTTCACTCCACCTCCTCAGGGAGCTGCTCCTGCCCCTCAGTTTGTAGAAAAATAATCAAGTAGAACTGTAATAAAAGACATCAACAGGAAGGGGGAACATGGGGAAAATACCTGACATCACAAGCAAATTACTCAGAAAGAAGTGTTTTTGATCTGTTCTCCGGTTTTATTATTTTCGGGTATTTTTTTCTCAATGTTCTTTGAAGGCTCGGTGTCTAGAGGTTCCCAATTCTTGGGACCTCTGCATTGGAGAAGATGCAGACTCGCACAGTGGAATACTGCTGCTAGCAGGCTCAGCTTTTGGGGACACCTAGCTAGCCAGCCTGCTTTAATATTTTTTGAGCTTAAGGATCATCCCCTAGAGCCCATCTCTAAAACCCCTTTCTCTGTGATTTTTTTTTTTCCCCTTCAGGAAGGTCTCGAGCCGTTTTTGGTGCAATTTTTCTGGTGGTGGCCATCTTGGATTTTAAATTATCCTTTTATTTTCTTTTGCCTCCACCTGCCTCAAAACCCCTTTCTTTTGTTCAAAATCAACTGGGATGGACTCCTCAGGCCTTTTTACCCCTATATCGTGCCAGGTTTGCACTGGATGGCAGGCTGAGGAGTGTCCCACATACGACGGAGTGCACGGGGTAGAGGCGGGAACCTTGTGCTCGGCCTCCTGTTTACCAGAGCCTGAGAGCTCTAAGGACAGCAGGAGCTGCCCACCACAACTTCAGGACTCAAGTGGTATCTATCCAGAAGGTGAAAAGCAGAGTGATGGCTGTCCTCCTCTGTCACCACCAGAGAAGTATAAGCATCAGGGAGAAGGAGACAGAAAGGACATTGTTTCCTCTACCCTGCCCAGGCCTGGTAGAGAGGAGCCTGTGGACACCGGGCTGGGGATCCACAGGTGGTGTGTCCCTAGGAGAAGAGATCCTTCCAAGGACCTTCCAAATCTATATTGGCCAAGTACAGTTGCACGGGGCTACAGAGCTCAGGAGGACCAGTAGGAGTTTCCTAAAGGGGTCGGTGGGACTCCCAGTACAAAGCTTCACCCCAGATTTTGTGAGCCTTATGTGGAATGCTTATTTGAACTGTCAAGGGTCCTCGGCGACTGCTACAAGTGCATCAAAGGCAGCAGCACAGGTTCTCCCCATGACAGGCACCCCCAACCAGATGAGGTTGCAGACTTGTATTAGGAGGTTCAATCTGTCATGGACTGGGAGGATGGCAAGTGGAATCCTTGCCACTTTTATCCTAGAATGCAGTCTCCCTAGTAGAATCTGCTTCTGTGCAGGACAGCGGTCAAGAGGTTGTGGCAACTCTGGATCAGGGAGAAGACCCCACAGTATGCCAGCTGTTCAGGGCCTCTATGCTTTCGAGCGTTATTTACACCTTGCTGCAAGAATTAAAGCTGCAAGTTCCACCAGCTTCCTCTTCTCAGTGCTCAATTATGAGCAGTTCTATGGCTTCGAATGTGTGTTTTCTCTCACATCCAGACATTACTAAGCTGGTTACTGGCCACTGAGAGTCACCAGAAGGACCCCATCAAGTGGCTAAAACTACGTCCAAACTATATCCAGTGGTACCAGATTTCCAGTAGCCATTTGTTCTGCCAAAAGTGGATTTGCTGGTGGCAAAGGTCACTAAATGAACCTTCCTGTTTAATGAATGAGGGGTGGTGATAAAAGATCCTCGGGACCGCAAAGTGGGCTTGCTCCTCAAACATCAATTTGAAGCTTTGGTCCTAGAGATTAAGGTGGCAGTTGCGACTTCCTTTGTGGCACATGCTTGTCAGACTTCAGACTCGATGGATGAGGAAGTTCCCCAAATTTTCCTCTCTGTGGTGATTATATATTGCGGATGCTTTGTATGATCTTATCAGAGTTATGAGCAAGGTCTCTGTCTATGCTATCTCCACCTGACTGATGCTCTGGATCAGACAATAGGCAAGAGATGCTACCTCTAAAGCTACGCTAAGCAGGCTTCTCTTTCTGTGGCAGATGCTCTTTGGCAAGGGCCTAGATGACCTGATGGACTGATGTAACTGTTTGGCCTCCCTCCTCAAAAAATGAAGGGCCATAGACACCAAGATCTGCAACTGCACACTAAACTTGAGACGACTGTATAGAGGTTTTTCATGAAGCTGCTAAGGATTGTTTTCCGCCCAGTAATGAAAATTCTGCTTGTTAACATAACCAGAAAAGTGAACGTGAGCTTCATCAGTTGTAAGCAGAACAGTATTTATTTGCAAGAAGATTTTGAAGGATATTCTCACAGCATGCCATACGATCTTCCAAGTTGCGTTCATTAAGTGCCTAAATAACCATAATTTTGTATGGATGGAACTTAAAGATTGATGTGTAAAATTCTCCTGACAGTTTGCACAGACAATCCCAAAGCAAGAGCATAGTTATGGGATATCTCACGATTTGGATATTTTCTGGCATATGAACACTCTGAGGTTTTCGAGGTGGCCCTGAAATTTTCAACCTGTAGCAATATGGTTTTTCAGTTCAGAACAGCAGCTTTTCGACCAAATGTGAAATGGATATGGAAAGCTCTCGGCGTCACAATCAGATTTGTTGTTTTTTATAAACACTTCAATGATGAACGCATGGTGCATACCCATCCAAGCCATGGTGGCGACTCAGAATGGTAAGGTGCATGCTACTGAAAGACCCCATTATGATCCATCCCATTTCACTAGCACTGGACCAATAGCTAAGTGAAATCTAGGAGGGTTTTTTGCTGCATCCTGTATATCTGATAATCAGAATCAGTGGTTTGTGGTCGGGGCTAAGTTGCTGATGATCTTTCTTTGTCATACCTTGCTTCTTTTGCTGCTATGTGGGCTGTCATGTTCCCAAACCTGTTCTGGGGGCTTTCCAGCCAATTAAGCTTTCAGATTATCCACAATGAATATTAATGCGAGATTTGTTTGCAGTGGAGGCAGTGGCATGCAGTCTGTATCATGATGATCATTGTGGCTATCTGAAAACCTGACAAGCCTGGAGAGGCCCCCAGGACAGTTTTGGGAACCACTGATGGAAGTCATATTGGGTCCTAATATACTGACTTTGCAACATTACAGACTTGAGTGACATTAGTCTTCTGTGCATGGCACTAGGGTTTATGCTTTTGAACTGCAACCCAATTACTACGTTTTGTATTGTAGCTGGAGGAGGCAAAATCTTATCCTCTTCTGTACATGATGACATTGTATGGGATAGTGAATCTCATCTATGAACTCCAGCTTATTGGTTTTCAACCCAGTCCTCAGGCACCACTTAGCCAATCATGAATTCTGGGTATCCTGAAAACCTATTAGTCCGCAATTCCTCCATGGCATATCCTGAAAACCCCATTGGCCAGGTGGTCCCTGAGGACTGGGTTGAAAACCACTGTTTGATGCAGACTGTTTTGTCAAAACATCAATAAATTGAGTTTGATTGCCTGGAGCTTGAAAGCCCTTTGTACTTTTTGTTTTGCTTCTTTGATAAAAAAAAATGTAGTGCTTTTAGTAAAGTGTGTAAAAATCTTTGATTTTTATTTTCTCATTTTGATGATTTACTTTTGTTGGTTTGATATCCCTCTCATTTTTTTCTCAACAGAAGAGGCAGCTAGCAGCACAAAGCTTAGCCTTCAATTTAAAAGACAAAATTTTCTGTGAGCTCTTTCCAGAAGTTGTGGAGGTAAGTTGTCCCTTTATATGAATGTCTTTGTATTACTCTAGATGACAGAAGATAGACAATCACTATCAGACTTGAAAAATCAGTTGCCAAATTGATTCCATTTATCAGTATCGAAGCTTTAACCAAGTTGAAGGATTGTATCGCCTTTTATTCATCTTTTGGTGTTCTTCCTAGGACTGATTTCATTCCCTCTGCTTTAGTGTGATCTTTCCCAACTACAGATTGTTTGTTTTGATGGCAGAAAGACCCATCTGCCCAACTATTCTGCCCCTATTATCTTATCCACACTTCCAAAAGATCTCAGCTACGAACCATTACTACTGTTTTTTTAACTGTTTTAGTTGGCAAGTATTCCACCTATTCATTTCCTCTGCAGAAGAATTAAGTAGCCTCAGCCTATAGTACATGAGGACTTTTATATTCTGAAGATGACTTCTGTTATCAGATTATTTCTAATAATATGGACTTTTGAACTGCATCCCAATTACTGCATTTTGTATTGTAGCTGGAGGAGGCAAAATCTAGTTAACTTTTCCATTGACCCTTCAATAAAGATGTTGTTATTTTTTCCCTACCTACAACAGGAGATCAGACAAAAGCAAAGAGCACAAGAAGAACTCAACAACAGACCTCAGACGCTTCCCCTCCCAGATGTGGTGCCTGATACAGAGGCCCACCATGTCCAGAATGGTGTGGCACTGCTCAATGGGCATGTACCACTAGTAGCAGCCAATCATGCTGGTCTCCAGCAGGCCAATCGCAACCATGGACTCTTAGGAGGTGCTCTAGCGA
Source organism: Geotrypetes seraphini (assembly GCF_902459505.1). Lineage (NCBI taxonomy): Eukaryota > Metazoa > Chordata > Amphibia > Gymnophiona > Dermophiidae > Geotrypetes > Geotrypetes seraphini. The sequence continues at coordinate 21,917,441 of NC_047098.1, forward strand.
ACTTGTTTGTCATAGTAGGATTTGCAGCCTTTGCTTACACTGTCAAGTATGTGCTGAGAAGCATAGCACAAGAATGAGGATCATCCCTAGGCAAAAGTCCCAGCAAAACCAAGAGACCAAAATTAGCATTAGTTGCAAGAAACAGAAACCGGAGCAGCAACCTGGACTATTTGCTACAGCATTTTGAACAGTTAGTGCTGCTGTGGTGCAGCATTTAACTACTGTCTGGTTCATGGATTTATTTTTAAGGGGAAATATTAAGTGTGAGAGAAAAGGCAAATGGTTTAAGTTTTGATAAAAGAGAAAATAAATAGCCTTTCCTAGTACCAGCAACTGTCTGCAATAGCTGGGAAAATTACATGCAGAATGTAATGTGAAATCCCCTATTCAAGGCAATTAAGCTTTCCTTCTGAAAGGGGAGGAGGAGAGGAGTACTTAATGTTTTAAGTAAATAAACTTTTACAAAACAGATCAGGAAGTTTTTTAAAATATGAAACTTGAAAAATCATTCTCCAAATGTTTTGCATAAATTTTATTTAGGAAGTTATTGATGTGTAGTGACTGCCAGCTACAGGAACTGAGCAAATGTGGGATCCATTTTGAGCAGGGCATCTTATGAGCAGCCACTTCTCTTGCAAATGCGTGGACCTGGTTGTGCCTGCTCATATCCATACTTGCTATTCCTTATTAAGAAGCCAGCATTGTGCTTTCTGGGGTTCTTTAGTTCCGACTAATGTGAAATCTCTGCCCAAAGTGCTGTCCAGTTCTGTGGTTCCTTGATTCTTTAACTGAGAGGTAGTGTCCTTCACACAAGCCTTCATCAGCAAGAAGGTAAGCCGGAGCCAAGCCGAGTGTCCACTGTCTCCTCGTCTCCAGAACCTCAGAGCACAGTAAAAGACGGTAATAAAGTGGGGGCCAAACTTACATGTCTCTGCTTATGTGCCACTGGGTTCAGCTGATAATACTGCATGCTCAAGGGCAGCCTGTTGTGAAGGACCAGTGTGCTGACCTCTTAATCGAAAAGGTGGCATGGTCACACCATTTGTGCTTGTTGAGAAGTCGCCTATTGTTTCAGTGGATTATTAGGAGTACTGCCAACCTTGAATGTTCTGGTGGTAGTTGATGCCAGTACACAATGGCTCTGAATTTTTGTTTTTGTTTTGTTTATTTTAAATAAAGTTCATAGTCCACACTAGAGTAATATATTTTTTCCTTGTCTGGAAAAGGTTATGAAGAGTTCTTGAAAGGTGATGGGTGCACAGTTGCTATTCTGTTATCTGACCACGGTGTGTCACTGTTGTACAGCTTATTGCAGTAATAAAAAAAACAAAAAAGCAAAAACAACTCAAAACTGTTCCAGTGTAAATAGAAGGGTAAGAATAATGGTCTGTTTTTTTCCAATCTGAAGCCTCTAGAGTTTGTCAGAATCTTTTGATTTTCTTTCCACATGTGCATAATGTGACTTTTTGGGACAAGGGAGACCCAAACAAATGAAAAGTGGTAAATCTCCTCTGTTTCCTTCGGTAGCTAAGCAATCCATGTCTGGGACTCCAGATTTGGCTGTAGTATTTGCAGTAAATGTTATACCCTCTGACATCACATGGATGATTCTTGTCTTTTGTACAGTAATATTTGAGAAGAGTAATCATAAGGGGAAGAGTTCTGTTTTCAAACCAGCGAAGCTGATGTGGGATCCAATGAATGGGTAATCTGTTTCCATCAGATTCTTAAGAAGTCACAAGTGCATGTACAGGTCTTATAATAATAATAATAATAATAACAGCTTATATACCGCAATACTGTGAAGTTCTATGCGGTTTACAAAGATTAAGCAAAGGTACAAATTGATTGACTTTAAGAGGGGAGGAAAAAAGTGTAGTTACTTACCTGTAATGTAGGTTCTCCGTGGACAGCAGGATAGTCAGCCACATATGGGTGTTGTCCCAACACCTCCCAATTTGCGGACAAGCTCTCCAATAGCTCAGAGAGATTTTTTTTTTTTTTTCTCTGAGCACGTGCAGTGCCCGGGCCCCACTGGGCATGCCCGAGCCCTACCCATTTCCCCCTGTTTCCCCCTAATCCCCAGGATGTTCCTAGCTATGGCCAGGTCGGCCGTATGGGGAGGCGGGTGGGTTGTGTGGTGTGGCTGGTGTGTAGCTTGTTCCTCCGTTGCTTGGGTGCATGGCATGCCGCTGAACCGCGCCATGTTGTTGTGCGTGGCTCCCTCTAAAGGGGGACATAGTGGGGAATGTAGCCCGCTGAGAGAGGAGTGGGTCAGCAGGAGGATTAACTGGCTGCTGGTCCCACCCCTGGTGGTTCGCAGGTTCATGTGCTGCTCCACTTGACTGGTTGGGTGGTTCCATGTACCCCACCGCCCTTCTCTGTCCTTCTTGAGAGGGGGGGGGGAGAGCCTGCAGAGAAGGGGCAGGATGCACCCCTTCATCTGTGCCAGTGCTCCTGGCTGCGTTTCCCACTGTGCCTGGAGGCAGAGAAAGAGGAGTGATAATGCCTCTTGAGTGGGCTTCTGCTGCTGTACTGCCTATTGTATATTAAACTGTACAGCGCTGCATATGCCTTTCAGTGCTGTAGAAATCATGAATAGTACAGAGTCCCTCATGCTAGCTGGAAAAGCACTCTGCCTAGGTTTTATGAAGAGCAAACAGCTTTTTAGACTGAGGAGTTTCAAACCCCCACCCTTGGAGAGGCATGGTCTGGCATGCCGAATCTCTGAAGATATCAGCACCCTGCTGAGAAAGGCAGACTCCTCCTTCCCAACATGAGAGGGGGAGGGGGGCAGGGTGGGAAAGTTGTGAATTGTAGACTCTGCAGGACCCCAAGAGGGAAAGAAACATCGAGTTGGGGTTTTTTTTTTTTTTTTTTCAGCATGTCCTTTATAAGCTGAACTCTGGGGCAGCATGTCTCCTACTGGGGGGAGAGGTCTGCAGGTCCCCTCCAAGGGAAAGAAGCATGGGAGATTCTTTCTCCTTAAATTCAGATTGGGAGGAGGGTGGGGCAGAGCCCTCGGGGCTGCAACAGATTATCAGAGGTTTTCCCAAAAACAAGCAGATAGGACTTACCTTTGAACCCCAATCGGCTCCCTGCAGAGGCTGGCTGTAAGAGGCAGCATGCCGTCTGGAGGGTGAAAGTCCCGATCTGTTGCTTGCAGAAGCTGTGGATTTACGCAGCAGCATGCAAGACTCCTATCGGCTGCCCTGCAGAGGATGGCTGTAGGTGGCAACATGCAGGGATTCCTGGAGAGATCTCTCGGTCTGGCGAGACTCCTATCGGCTGCCCTGCAGAGGCTGGTTCTAAGCGGCAACATGCAGGGACTCCGGGAGATATTTCTCTACCGGGCCAAGTGCAGGCGGGGGGATTAGCTGAGCCAGGGCATCCTGGAGGCTCCTTGCCACTGGAGGCTCCTTGTGGATCCCCCGCTGCTGCATTCTGATGAGGATGGCTGCTGGAGGAAGATTCTCGGGCCTCACTTCTCTTCATGCCTGGCTGTAAGCAGCAACATGCAGGAACTCCTGGAGAGATCTCTCGGTCTGGTGAGACTCCTATCGGCTTCCTGCAGGGGCTGGCGGCTAGCGACAGCATGCAGGACCTCCGGGAGAGATTTCTCGACTGGGCAAGTTGCAGTCGGGGGGGGGGGTTGACTGAGCCAGGATGTCCTGGAGGCTCCTCACCGGATTCGTCTGTGGATCCCCCGCTGCTATGCTCCGATGAGGATGGCTGCTGGAGGAAGATTCTCGGGCCTCACTTCTCTTCATGAAGTCTCTCAGTGCCCTCTTCCTTAGCTTGCGTGCACGTGGTGACATGTGCGCACAATGCAAGCCACACGGAAACCTCGAGCGCCGGATCCAATCAGTGGGCGCACAATTCATGAAGATCCAGTGTGTTCATCCTCCTGCATCCCAGTTGTTTCTTTAGATGATTCAGGCATCTTCAAGTTGATGAGTAGAAAAGTTGTAATGGAGAGCTGTAGAAAAATCCGACCGATGGGAACGGGCGGAAACTAAAGACTGGGGATTAGGGGGAAGCAGGGGGAAATGGGTAGGGCTCGGGCATGCCCAGTGGGGCCCGGGCACTGCACGTGCTCAGAGAAAAAAAAAAATCTCTCTGAGCTATTAGAGAGCTTATCCGCAAATTGGGAGGTGTTGGGACAACACCCATATGTGGCTGACTCATCCTGCTTGTCCTAGGAGAAATCCATTTTTGAGGAGAGAGTGATCAATACGTTTATAAGAAAAGTGAGTTAGATTGAATGGCTCTGCCTAACATAAGGAGCAGATTCTGCAGTGAGACTACATTGTGGGAGTTCTTGCTTGTGCCTGGCAATGGATTACATAGATATTGTTATGTTGTTATCAGAACACAGTCTTTAATTCTGATATCCTAGCTAGAGAATGACACGGGGACAAATTTTTCCCCGTCCCCGCGGGAATTCATTTTCTCATCCTGTCCCCATGACTTCTTTTCCTACCCCTGCCCCATTCCTGCAAGCTTCATCCTCATAGGCACAAGCCTCATACATTTTAAAATCATAAACGCTCGAGGCTTGCAGAAATGGGGTAGAGACAGCGACAAAACTTGCATTGATGTGACAGGAAAATTGAGTTCCTGCTGGGACGGAGACAAATTTGCCCCCGTCATTCTCTAATCCTAGCCCCCAAGAAATAGAAATAAGAAAAACTTCTTTTCTCATGCTTTCACTGTGATTATCCTCATGGAATTGGCAGTACTTAAAATATAAGAGCTTAAAACCTATAGAAACAAAATGTAGAACCATTATTCTTTTTAAGCACAGTTCTAAATGCCAATGATGATGATCTCTAAACATATAATGATGTTATTCTTACAACTGAAGTATATTCTGGGTGTGTCAACATTTCTCAGAGTGTGATCATCTGTGATAGGCAGATCCTTTCTATTGCACTGTGCTAAAATATATTTCAAGCATTTAAAAAATCCTTATGCAGGGAAGGGATTGTAGTGAACCAGGTTATTGAAAACGTACCACCCCACCTGCCTTTCACAAATATGCTAAGCTAGTCCTAGTTTTATTATTCTCAGGTATTGACTTTTAATTTGGAGTTTCCAAAGAGAAGCAGGGCTAAGGGACTATGTAGGGTACATAGTAGGGTAAAACATAGAACATCAATAATAAAAGGTGGTCTATCAGAGTCCACATTTTATGATTGATATTGATGATTTATTGAGCTTTGTCTGGTTTTTGTAATAAAACATGTAGCTAGCAGTTGCTGATGTGACTCATCCTTGATTCATGAAGCTTGAACATCAGAAGCTAAAAATATATAAAACAAGTACAGTGGTACCTTGGATTACGAGCATAATCCGTTCCAGGAGCATGCTCGTAATCCAAAATGCTCGTTTATCAAAGCGAGTTTCCTCATAGGAAATAATGGAAACTCGCTTTGATGCTTCCCCCCCCCCGAGAACCGGCATTGCTCCCCTTGAAGGCACCTCCCTGCGATCCGGCACCTCCCCTGCCTCGAACCGGCACCCCCCCCCCGCCACGATCCGACCCCCCAGACACGATTGGGCACCCCCCGCCACGGTCCGACCCCCCCTGACACGATTGGGCACCCCCCCAACACAATTGGGCACCCCCCCCCGCCGCTTCTTACCCTCATCTGGGCACTCTTGAAGATCGGCCTACTCGTCTGCTGGGCCTTGAGCATCTGAGCATGCTCAAGGCCTGCGAGTTCACGTGAAATCGCAGGCCTTGAGCATGCTCAGATGCTCAAGGCCCAGCAGACGAGTAGGCCGATCTTCAAGAGTGCCCAAATGAGGGTAAGTAGCGGCGGGGGCGGGGTGCCCAATTGTGTCGGGGGTGGGGTCGGATCGTGGCGGGGGGGGGGGTGCCGGATCGCAGGGGGGTGCCGGATTGCGGGGGAGGGGGGTGCTCGTAAATCGAGCCATGCTCGGTTTCCGAGGCACCGATTTTTCAAATGTTTTGCTCGTCTTGCAAAACACTCGCAAACTGGTGCACTCGTAAACCGAGGTACCACTGTATCTCCATAATGGTACCTGTGAAATACTAGATAGACCATTGGTCTGACCTAATGCAGCTATTCTTATGTACATATAGTAGAGAGTCAGGTATTTGTAAGGATCTGTTGTCTCCATGCTGCTTTTTCACTTCGCTCTGTTTTTAATTTTCTCTAACTTCTGCTTTTTCTCATAGTTCAGTTGAAATCTGCCAAATGTCATGTTGACCTATTTGGTAAATGGTAAACTTGTGGTGAGTTGGCTTCCGAAGAGCTATCAATCTCTTGTGTTGGGATTAATCCTTATTTTGGAAAACTCTTTCAGAGTGTATTTCTATATTGCAGTTTTGAAATCAAATTTAGATAAAATCTATTATGCAGAAATATAAAATAAATTGCAAAATTTTCTGTCATAGGTCATTTTCTTACCTACTTAAGCCTACTAGCTTTATTCCTCACTGAGTGCCAGTATTCATATGACATTTAAATAAACAGACCTAGCCTATAACAGTGCTGAGGAGCTCTGCTTTGACTTCATGCGTGTATGCGTATAGTCTTGAAGGCGAGCATATGCCTAGTTTTTTTTTTCTTCTTTGTGACTGTAGAGTGTTGCATACGTCTGGTAGCACTATAGAAGTAATTAATAGTAGTAGTAGTAATAGTATTTTATCTGGGGTAGACTCCGTTCCATGACACCTGTGCTAACTAAATTAGTACGTACCCTCCCTTTATTGTGTATGTGTTTGGCTATTCTTTAAGTCTTTATTTTATTTCTAGTACCACATGATCTGTGCTGTATTTTCATTTTCCTTTTTAGAGAGCAATCAAAATCTTCAGCTTGCAATGTGGGATTTTTGGCCATAAACATTTGCATTCAAATTAGGCCTGAATTGTTCAAAAACCATAAGTCATGAACCATGGCCATGTAGGTTGCAAAAAGCAGCTCCCTGCTTCTTTTATCAAATCTTAAGAAAAATAAATTCTAATACATGGAACGGAGTGGTCCTGAATGCTAGGGTTTTACATCTGAACCCACAAGTAGGTTGTTGAATGCTGTCAGTCACCTTTTGAGCTCCACCTCCTTCCCAGGGAGCTGCTCCTGCCCCCTCAGTTTTTTTTTCTGCAAGCAAGTTACTCAGAAGTGTTTTTGCTCTGCTCTGGAGGTTTTCAAAGTGTTCGGTTGGAGGCCCGGTGCCCAGAGGTTCCCACTTGTTGGGATCACTGGGCTGCATCACTGATGACATCGGTGATGCAAAAGAGCTAAGGCCCCAGTGGGGAAAGCCACGAAGCAGCCTATTCAGAGTGCTGCAGCCACTGCTGTTCGGAATGAAGGTATGTCAGCCTTGCAGTGGGAGGGTTGGCAGGTTAGCAAACTCTGTGCTGGGGTGATGGCGCGCATGCCCACAGAGAGGGCTCTGAGTGCCCCCTCTATCACGCATGCCATAGGTTCGCCACCACTGGCCTAGGGGGAAAGTCAGGGGGCTCTCCAAATGTGAATTTTGAAGGTTTCTGCAGCCAGAGCCATGGTCCCCCACCTCTAAAAACCCCTTTCCTTGCATTTTTTTGTACATCAGGGAAGTTCCCATAGGCTGTTTTTCTTTTGTGTGTGTGTGATTTTATTGGCAGCAGCCATCTTAGATATTAAACAATCTCTTTTTTCTAAAGCCTTCATCTTCCTCAAAAACCCTCAATTTTACTTAAAATCGACAGAGATGGACCCCTCAAGCCTTCCTACCCCTATATCATGCCAGGTTTGTGCTGGACAGCTGGCCATAGAGGTTGTCCCTTGGGCAAGTGTGCACATGGGGCCTCTCCAAAACTTTTCTCTCTTGATGGTCTCCTCAGACAGACTCGCTTCAGCAACCGCTTCTCTGGGTACTGGAAGCAAAGAGCAGACTGCAGTATTGGCTGCAGTCGGCTGCCCTCTCAAGGGGCATGCCTTTCTGAATTTCCTTCTGGGAGATTCTAACGACCAATGCTAGCCTTTATGGTTGAGGGGGGTCATTGCAGCGGACACCCAGTTCAGGGCTGTTGGACACTGACTCAGCAAAAGTGGTCCATAAATCGACTTCTGCCTTTCTTTGTTCTTGTCTGCTATGGTGGACTCTTAAGACTTTGTATGTGTTTAAAAGTTGTGTATGTTGCCTGTGAGCCGCTTTAGTTAAATGCAGAATACAAATGTTTTAAATAAATAGAATAAATAAAGACTAGAACATGGAACCATTTGACTATTGCTTCAGGCATTGGGGAAGTCTCTGGAAAGCAAGACAGTCTTTTTGAACAATGCGATACCGGTGGCCTATGTCAACAGGCAAGGAGGCACAAGAAGTGTCCCGTTATGCCTAGAAGCTCAACTCTTTCAGTGGGCAGAAGTCCATCTGCAGGCCCTCAGCTGTGCACGTACGTAGCGGGAGTGAAAAATGTGCAGGCCGACTTTCTCGGTTGGTAGACTTTCAACCCGGTGGAATGGTCACTGTCCCTTCCAGGCATTCAACTCCATATTTCGGTGGGAGCATCCATAGATGAATCTGATGGCCTCTGCTGTAAAGAGAAAGGTGGATCACTTTTACAGCTGAAGATACAAGTCCGATAGTGCGGGGTTGGATATGTTAGTCCAATTGTGGCCGGAAAAAGGGCTCTTGTATGTGTTTCCCCCACGACCCATGCTAGAGCGAATCATCTGGGGTTGCTAGTCCTAGTGGCACTCAGTTGACCCTACAGACTATGGTATGCAGACCTAGTTTGCCTCCAGAGGGACGAATGCCTCAGACAGTCAGTCCAAGTGGATTTTCTCACTCGGACCCATTCCTATTAAGAATTCAGAACATTTTGTGTTTAAGGCAGGACTGTTGAGCCAGGTGGCCCTGATGAGTAAGGGTTACTCAGACATGGTTATTTCAACCCTACTTATTGCTAAAAAGCCGTCGAAGGTAGCAGCCTATGCCAAGGTCTGGAAATCCTTTCAGCACTGGTGTGATGGGAATGATGTAGAACAGTGCTTCTCAACCTCTTCAAGCCAAGTACTCCCTAGGCCTAACAAATACCAACCGAGTACCCTCCGTCCCTGACCCCACCCCCATAATAATAGTACTAATTGTAATGCAATTTCTTCCATCCATTTTTCATATAGAAACAATATAATCTTATTAATACATAATGGTAACTACAAAATTTTAAAAAAAAAACACAAAGCACACTGTATGCACAGAAAATGTTAATTATCATTTTTATATTTGGGTTTTTTTTTCAAAGAGGTCAAGGCAGATGACTTTAAAATATGCAATCAGTAACTAACAACTATAGAAGAATAGACAAATATAGAGCAAAATATATACAGCAGATATAAATTCACAAAAGTGACACATTTTGATCACTAAATTGAAAACAAAATTATTTTTTCTACCTTTGTTGTCTGGTGATTTCATGAGTGTCTAGTTGCATTTCCAATATTTCTGCCTCCTGCACACTTCCTCTTCTCTGGATCCCATTCCCTTTTCCAAACAACATCTCTCTCTGTCCCTCCATGAATCCAACTTTTCTTCCCCCACCCAGCAGCAACTCCGCACAGGAACGGGCCACAATGGAGCGTGCAATGACTGACACACTGCACGTGTCCGGCTCACAAACCCCCAGACAACAATTCTGATGGAGAGAAGGTTCCGGGCCAGCCAGGCAGTAATCAAGGGGTAGTGCAGTGTGCAGCAGACAGGAAGGCATCCCCGAGGGCGGAGGCTTCAGAGGGGAGCAGATAGGTATCCCCGGTGGAAGGTAGGGAGGGATACTTGAAGGCGGAAGCTTCTCCTCTGACGCAACCAGAAGTTGCGTCAGAAGAGAAGTTTCTGCCCACACACGCGATTGCAGGTACGCTCCGGTGGCTTTCAACAAGTCTCAAACCTTAAACACGGGGACTCTTTGGTATATCCCTAGCGTTCAGGACCACTAGATACATTGCACTAGAAAGAAAGATTAGGATCTTACCTCAATATTATTCTTTCTTTTTGATGTGTCCAGTGGTCCTGAAATCCTGCCCTATCAGTGGGCTTTGCCTGCCTTCTGCCTTAACATCACTCTGAATTTGAAGAATTCTCTGAACTGAAGGGTTATATATATATATACATACATACAGTGGAACCTTGGTTTGCGAGTAACCTGGTTTGTGAGTGTTTTGCAAGACAAGCAAAACACTCAGCAAACTTTTGACTCGCAAACCAAGCACTGCTCCAATAAACGAGCACTTACAGTCCAAGAAGCGCCGCTTCGGGGGATTCCTCTTCCGGCCAGCCTTCCACGTCTGATGCCTTGCGCAGATTGGGGGACCTCTGTCTGGGCCTGCATGGCCAGGTGCCGTTCCACTTGTGCGTTCTGTGTGACGCACAGCGTCAATCATCGGCGTGCGGGTGGGGCGTCGCTCGGCTGCGTGGGCTCGGGTGGGGGCTTTCCAGCATGCAGGGGGCATCCGAAGTGGAGGGCTGGTCGGCGGATGGAGGAGGCATCCGTTTAAAGCGGCACTGGGGTTCTACAGATAACGGATGGAGGAGACGGCGCTGCAGCACCCAGCACCCGACAGGTACAGACCCCGGGTTCTGGAACGAATCTTCGGTGTTGCCACTATTTTCTATGGGGAACTTTGCTTTGATAAACGAGCATTTTGGATTACAAGCTTGCTCCTGGAATGGATTATGCTTGTAATCCAAGGTACCACTGTGTAAGTCTCTATTTGATATCAGGACATGCGAGTAGCTACAAGCTCTATATAAGATTAGTGCGGGTTGCACACAGTTTTTGTACCTGTTTTGATCAGTTATTTGAATGTTACAATGTTAATGGATGTGTTTGTTACAGATCAGAGCAGAATTGTAGAGTCGGGGATCCCCCCCCCCCATTTCCTGTTCCCCCCCCATTTCCCTCCTTCCAGTCATGTCTCTCATTACAGTAGTACTTGATTGCTTTTGTACAAACTGAGGAGGCAGAAGCAGCTCCTTGGGGAAGGAAGCAGAGTTCAAAAGATGATTGACAGCATTCTGCAAGCAACTTGCGTGTTCAGGTGTAAAACCCTAGCGTTCAGGACCACAAGACACATCTACAAAAAAGATTATTGCGGTAAGAACCTAATCTTTCTTTAGATTGCCTTCTATTACCTAGGAGATATCGCATCTAAAAAATGCATAAAATATCAGAGAAATATTTTTAAGCTCTGTTTTGACATGTATATTGCGTAATTAGCGATAGTAGTATTTCCTTTGCTGATTATGAAGATGCACTGCTATTATATATCTGCTTTGCCAGGCAATGGCTACTTGTTCTGTCTTAAAGAAAAGTAATATCTATAGCCAAGATACTGTGAATTACACCTAGGTGCTATAAATTTGAATTTAAACCATACACCTTTACTTTCTGAATAAATTTTAAAAAGTAGAAGGAGTTATAAAAATATCACACTGCTACATGCCTGTGAATCTGCTATGCTGCAATCATACACTAACTGAAATATTTCTATGATAATGTGCTCTTGCTTGGTGGGTAACAAGAAATTGGTCACCTGTTATGTGGTCTGTTTTTTGTAACTCAATATACTGAAATACATTACTTCAACAACCAAACAACTTCAGTGATGTCAGACACTGAATGTCCACCATCAGTTCATATTTTGCTAAATAAGTAAACATGGCATTTGTTGGGTGGGAGCAGGAGAAGGAAGGTTCACGGTAAACCAGAACTTGTTTGCATTTTAACTCCAAGAAAACTCTTTGCCGGAGTGCCAGAGCCTCCCTACTAGATAAGTTTCTCTTTGGAAGTCTCTTTCTCTGGTTTCTTCCAGTGTTCTAGCAGTCACAGGCCCTTTGTGCTGGGACTCCACTGAATGTGAACGGTAATTTTCTCTGTTCGTCATCACTCTCCCTTTGTTAAATCAAAGCATTAAACAACTATGGAATGGCAAATTGAGAAGAAAGAGTAGAAATATTGAAAGTGACCTTGTAAACTGTATCCTGTGATGCTGCTGTGAGCCTTTAAAAAGGAGTTAGTTACAAAGTGGATGCTTATAGGGCACAGCAAGTTCTCACGAAATACCTCACGTTCTCTCTTTGGTCCTAAAATGATGGCTGTTCAGCCAGCTGGCAATATTCAAAAAGCACAGAGTTTTCTGTTCTACTTTCAAACTTTTTTCTTGTTTGACTTGGATGTTGGATTTAATTGGTCACTTCCTTTTATGTAATTAAGTAACTTTACAAATCTGAATAGTTTGACTGCTGTCCCTGAGACAGTGGAAGGCTAAGTTGCTTAACCAAGGTCATAAGGAATTATAGTGGGAGAAGTAGAATCTGAACCCTGGCTTTCCTGGTTCTTTGTCTGCCATTCCAGTGTGTACTCATGTTTTGTTAGGTTAACCTACTGTAATTGTTTTACTTACCTGGAAGTTTTATGAAAATAAGCTATATGTGCCTGCAACAAAAACAGGGCGAGGGGTCAGAAGTGGTTGGTGGTGATAGAAATGATCTTGTCCATGCAAACAAAGTTTTCAGGAATCGTTTATCTACTTTGAAATAGCATAATTCATGAGACCTAATTTATGCTATATTAGATAACAGGGACATTTTTTTTATAGCAATTAGTATCAAAGATGCTTATTTGTGACCTTTCTCCTTCTCCCTTTAATTTTTTTTAACTGAACCCTCAGCAGGGTTCTTCAATTTTCTCTCGCTTGATCTATCTCTCTATCTCCTGTCTTGTAATTAGTAGGGTGACAGCAGGATCACTAAGGGCTTCAATCACCATGTGGAATATTAACAACATAAGAATAACCTTACTGGGTCAGACAAGTGGTTCATCTAGCTCAGTGCCTGTCTTCACTGTGGCCAATCCAGGTCACTAGTACCTATCAAAAACCCAAACAGCAGCAACATTCCATGATATCGATCCAGGGCAAACAATGGCTTCCCCCATGTCAGCCTCAGTAAGATTATAGATGTTTTCTCCAGGAAATTGTCCAAACCTTTCTAAAAACCAGCTACGTTAACTACTCTTACCACAACCACTGACAATGTGTTCCAGAGCTTAACTACTCCGACTGAAAAAATATTTCCTGTTGGATTTTAAAGTATTTCCCTGTAACTTCATTGGATGTCCCCTAGTCTTTGTAATTTTTGATGGCGTAAAAAAATTGATCCACTTGTAATCATTATACACCACTCAGGATTTTGAGATTTCAATCATACCTACCTTTTTAGTCTTTCCTCATATGAGAGTTCCATCCCCTTTATCATCTTGGTCACTCTTCTTTGAACCTTTTCTAGTTCTGCTATATTTTTCTTGAGATAAGGCAACTAGAATGGAATGCAATACTCGGTGAGTTCTTACCAGATGCATTATAACTTTTAGTCTTGTTAACCATCCCTTTTTAATAATTCCTTGCATCTGGTTTACTTTTTTGGCTGCCACCGCATATTGGGTGGAAAGTTTCAGAATATTGTCTACAATGATACTCAGATCTTTTTCTTGGGCACTGACCCCCAAGGTGGACCCTAGCATCTGGTAACTATGATTTGGGTCAGCAGCCTTTTTACAGCAAAAAGCCAATTTATTCAAAATATTTGACCTAAGATTTACAAAGAGCCACAAGGTGTAGCTTCTCTCCTTTCTAACCTCTTGCAGGTCTATACATCTCTCATCCCTCCCTCCCTCCCCTGGTCCTTCCCCCAACCCTTCTCCAGGCCCCAAACCTTTAATCTCCTTCCCAACCCCACAATTCCCTCCCCCTCCCTGGGCCTACTGAGGTACCTGGTGGTCCAGTGGGAGTCTTTGAAGCAGGAGCAAGGCCCTCTTGCTCCTGCCTCATGGCTGCCTTCTAAAATGGCTGCCGCGACCTCTTGCAGCAGCTCATGGTACTACAGGAAATGCAAGCAGCTGCAAAAGGTCACAACAGCTATTTTAGAAGGCAACCGTGAGGAGGCAGGAGTGGGACGGCCACGCTCCTGCTGCAAAGACCCCCATTGGACATTTGGGTACCTGATAGGTAGGCCCTGAGGGGTATTGGGTTAGGAGGGAGATTAAAGGGTCAGGGCCTGAAGAGCCACAGCAATATGCAAGAAGAGCTGCAGGTTTCCAACCCATGATTTGGGTTATTTCCAATGTGCATCACTGCATTTGCCACATTAAATTTCATATATCATTTGGACTCTGTCTTCTATTTTCCTAAGGTCTGCATACAATTTTTCACAATCTACATGCGTTTTAACAACTTTGAACAGTTTAGCATCATCATCGTTCCATAGTTAAATAGCACCAGTCCCAGTACAGATCTCTGAAGCATTCCACTATTTACCCTCCTCCATTGAGAAAAATGACCATTTAACTACCATTCTCTTAGACTTCCGTAGCTGGCATCATGATTGTTGCTGTTTTCCGAGTCTCGCCGCATCTCCGTAAGTAGAACTGACGTTTCAGCCATCATGTTGTGACTTTCTTCAGGGTATGCTGTGAGGCCTGCAGTTTGTCCTTTATATATAGTGTGTTCACTGACCTTATTGGGAACAGGGAGGACTGTTGGCCATGAATTTGAATTTTGGCGGGAAAGTTTATTGGTCACAAATTTGAAATGTGGCAGGAAAGTCTGTTGGTCTCTAATTTGAATTTTGGCGGGAAAGTTACTTGATAACATAAATTTGAATTTTGGCGAGAACATCTGTTGGGACACAATTTTAAATTCTGGTGGAGAACTCTGTGGTTACATTTACTTTAAAATTCTGTCAGAAAAAAAGTAGGGTGGAAACTTTTAGCTAGAGGGGAGAAGACATTTGTCCTATGCCCCAATCCTTTTTACGCTGAATTTCTTTTGGATGAGCGGTTGCCATGCTTTGTTTATGGAGAGCCCTTTATCTCCATTGCAGTTATTGGGATGCCTTACTATCTCTATTGCTTCTTTGATGCTTCTGGACCACCAGTGGTCTTCTTTTCCCAGGACTTTTGTGTTCTCAAATCTAATCGTATGACAGATTTCCCTGCCATGGAGGGCTACAGTTGCATAGCTTGTGCTGTCTCTTGTGCTCTTTCAGCCTTTCCTCTATAGTGTGTCCAGTTTCACTAATGTAGGATTGGCCGCAACTGCGTGGGATTTCGTACACCCCAGGCATTTAGAGCAGGGGTAACTGGTCTTTCGCATGTGTGAGTGTAGATGCAAGTTTTTGTGGTTCACTGTAGGCTGTTTGGATGTTTATTTTTTCTTTACATTGTCAGAAGAGTTTCAGAATTGTAGGCACTATTGTGCAGAGAGCCATTCCTCAGGATCACTGAAGTGGGAGTGACTTTGCATACAGTTTCCTCCTCCTTACTGAAGGTCGTTTTGGTATTTCATGTCAGCCAAGAGATTAGGTTTCCATCATTTCATCCCACAGCGTCCAAAAAGAAAGACAAGGCCTTAAAGGTTTTGGATGTCTGGAGAGTCCTATTGCGTTACCTGGAGGTGACTAATGAATTTTGTATTTTAAATCATCTTTTCGTGTTAACCAGGCAAGATCAGGCTGACCTGTTTCCAAGGCCACCATCTCTAGATGGATTCATATATTGGCTGTGGCAAACAACTTCCTGTTTGTTGAAGGTGCATTCGACAAGAGGAGTAGCCTCCTCTTGGGCAGTTCCACCTAGCATATTTGTAGATCAGCAACCTGATCCTCCCTTCAAACCTTCATGGACATTGCAGCAAAGAAGAATGCTGTTTTTGAGTTCTCAGTACTATAAGCAGGCTCATCTATCCCACCCCAAAGTTTGGGGACTACTTAGGTACTTCCCTATAGTTTAGCAAACCATTCTTATTGCACTGGAAAAGGAGATTAGGTTCTTACCTTGATAATATCTTTTCTAGTAGATAAGGATGGTATGCTGAACCACTCGCCCAGCAATTTATCTAATGCGCCTGCTTTCTGACTCAAGTTTAATGGTCAGCTCTATAGCTAAGTTTTCACTTTCAGTTGGACTATTGGATTACAAAGGAGACATGGTTGAGCTCTGTAAATGTTTGTTTATTGCTTAACATGTATTTTATTGAATTATTTGTTCCTTTCAGAGGCTTGTTAATGTGTTAACTACATAATTGTTTCTTCAGTGGTTGGTTTACCTTTATTTGGGTAAATCACACACTTGGTTTCAGGAAATTCCCCATACCCCTCCTGTCGTCATCTTCTGTAGGGCTTTCACCAGCTTTGGTATGAACTGAAGGCGGCAACAGAGACACTAGAGAAGGAGGAGGAGTTGAACAGCTGTGATTTACATCTTTTGCAGTATGCTTGCGAGCACAAATGGATAACCCTAAGGTTCAGTATATCATCCCTATCTACTAGAAAAGATATTCTCAAGGTAAGAGCCTAATCTCTTTATGAGCTGCTGTGGTTCAGAAATGCAAAGTTCCCAGCCAGGCAATCCAGAATTCAGTTGTATTGATAGCATGAGCTAGTAACTTCTTTGCACAAACTAGCTATTTTTCCAATATGTGTGCTTCAACCTAAGTGTGACTAAAACACACACATAGGCCTCCTTTTAGAAAGCTATGGTAGCAAGTCCCGGCGCAGCAAATGCAATCCAGCCCATAGGAATTGAATGGGCTGTGTTGTGTTTGCCGTGTGGAAATTGTTACTGAGGCTTTGTAAAAGGGGCCTATAATACATTAATTAAATTTTTAAAAATCCTAAAGTAGCGATTGCCAAGCTCAAAAATTTGCATGAGGTATGAACATTTATTTAAAAGGTAGTAAAAGTCAAAAGGATGTCAGTAGACACAGAAGAGCACAAGCAGTGGCAAGTTAGAGGTAATAACTATTGTAAATAAATAAAATAAGACTGTCTCAGCCTGTCTCTGAAAATAAATTTGCCTTAGAGGTAAGAACTATTGCTAATAAAAATTTTTTTATTTACAGTATTTATTTATTTGTTTATAAAATTTATACATTATCAAGCATATCATCTTGTACAGAAAGTGAGATCAAGAAAACATATTATTATTATTTACTTTCAAACCTGAAAATAAATCTAAATATAAGAAGAAAAATAAACATCTTAACTTAATCACACACTAGTCCTCAAATTAGGATCTAAGATTAACGATAAGAGTAGAAATTAAAGACTATTTTAACAAAGAAAATCACTTAAACTGCTACTGAAAAGAGAGCTAATTATTACATGGGTACAGATGGTTCTACACACTCAAGACGTTTCGAAGAAAGGAAAGCAATCAAGTGAGCTGGTTCTACAAATACATATTTCAAGGAACGGTATCTAATGACACATTTACAAGGATACCTGAGAAAGAAAAAACCTCCTATCTGAGTCACTCCTGGCTTTAACATTAAAAATTCCCTTCTCTTCTGAGTCTCTCTCAAGACATCAGGAAATATCTGAATATGGAAGCCCAGGAAGTCCTTGGATCTATTTTTAAAGAAAAGTTTATGAATCCAATCCTTGTCTGGGGCCAAAGCCACAGTCAATAAGAGAGTGGCTGGGATAGCCAGATCTCTATCTGATTGCTCTAAAAAAGTGGAAAGGATTCTTCCTGTGGTTTTCCCTCATTTTCTTTCTTTTGGAGGATCCTGATTTCTTGTAGGTAAATAGTAAACCTTTGTAAGAGGTGGTAAAGAATTCTCAGGTATTTCAAGGATTTCCAGAAAGTACTGCTTTATCATATCTCGTGGAGAGATTGATAATAATTAAGCGCAAATTATTAACCCGAATATTATTCTCTAAAGCTTCCAATTTTTTCTTCATAATTATATTATCTTTAACAAATAAATCTTGATTACTCTTAATTGTTTTTAAATTTTTCTTTTCTTCTTGGATATCTAATTTCAACGATACTGTCTCTTGCTTTATAATTTTAATTTCTTCTTTTTGGATTTGTATTTCTTTATCCACATTTTTTACTTGAAGGTTAAGGGAATTTCCAAGATTAGACACTAAGTCCCAAAGAGAGTCTAGAGTTACTTCAGAGGGTTTAACAGGGGAAGCAAAAGTTACTTGTGCCATTGATAAATGTTCACTCGGCTGATTTACCTCTCTGAAATCTTGATTCCTTTTAGCTGAAGTTGTCCCTGTCACTGGTTCTTCTGAGAGGAGAAAATCACTCTTAGCTATCTTCAGTAGCAAGCCCTCCGATGCACTGGCCTCTCGAGAGGAGAACACTTCCTCCTCTGGCGTGCTCTCCTCTCGCGGTGAGCTTGCTCCCAGCGGCAACGGCTGTATGGGTGGCGTCCTTACATCGGGGCTCAGTGTAACATCTAGGCCAAGAGAGTTTGCCGTGGCACTACTCTCTGCCGGCGCTCCACAGCAGGCGATTCCCTGACGAAACCTGCTCACTTAGGAGACGCTTAAAGATGTCATCTACAGCAGGCAATGGAGCTTCTGAGCGTCGGGAGGCTCCATCAACGCTTCTACCCCTTCTCTTAGGCATTCCAAAAGGTAAGTAAGACACTCCTAAGCGCCCTCTCAGCAGCAGCAAGCGGCAGCCATCTTGGATCCGCAAAAGACCTTTTTTGTGCTAATAAGATTTTTTACACTTTCTGCATTTTCATATTTTTGTGGGAAATGGTTTGGATGGGAGAAGTGGTAAGAAGGTGTGTGTCGTACAATGTCATGTGACTAGTCAGGCAAAATAGTATATTTGAAAGAAAAGATATATGGGAAATTTGGTTAAATGGCTAGAAGACTAGTGGTATAAAGTGTGTTCAGCCATCATAAAGAAATAGTAGACAGAGTTATGAAAAAGTTCAAAAGTGAAATTGCTTATGAGTTACTAGTAATCTCTAATTATTTAAAATAGCCATAAAACCCGAGATTGGGAAAGTGGCCAATATAAAGCCAAAATTTTTGGAAGGGCTCCAGTGGTAGTCTGAGAAACTGTTGACCCGTGAGCTTGATGTTGGTGTTGTATAAAATGGTAGAAGTTTGTAAAATACAAAATTATTGCTCACATATACTAGTAGTCAAAATTGTGGAAACACTTCATTTTTTTGAGATGACAGAACTTTGTTCAGCTGTTACTCCAGTTACTTAATCCTGCAATGTATGATATTTGTAAACATTCTTTGCTTATAAGCATCTATCATAATAAAACTCTTAGCACGCATGCACACTTTAATCTCCGTGCCTCCATCTGTCGTGCTGCGCATGCGCAGTATAATAATTTGCCTTCCGCTGATCACCTGTGCCTGCACAATGCGCTGCGGCGGCAAAAAGGGCAAACAGAATGCTAGGAATGATAAAGAAGGGGATCACAAACAGATCAGAGAAGGTTATCATGCCGCTGAACCGGGCCATGGTGCGCCCTCACCTGGAGTACTGTGTCCAGCACTGATTGCCGTAGATGAAGAAGGACATGGTACTACTCGAAAGGGTCCAGAGAAGAGCGATTAAAATGGTTAAGGGACTGGAGGAGTTGCCGTACAGTGAGAGAATGGAGAAACTGGACCTCTTCTCCCTTGAAAAGAGAAGAGGAGACATGTTCGAAACATTCAACATACTGAAGGGAATAGACTTGGTAGATAAAGACGGACTGTTCACACTCTGCAAGGTAGGAAGAATGAGAGGGCACTAAAGTTGAAAGGGGATAGATTCCGTACAAACGTAAGGAAGTTCTTCACCCAGAGAGTGGTGGAGAGCTGGAACGCTCTTCCAGAGTCTGTTGAAAGGGAAAACACCCTCCAGGGTTTCAAGACTAAGCTGGACAAGTTCCTGCTAAACTGGGATGTACGCAAGTGAGGCTGGACTCATTTAGAGCACTGGTCTTTGACCTGGGGGCTGCCGTGTGAGTGGACTGCTGGGCAGGATGGACCACTGATCTGACCCAGCAGCAGCAATTTTTATGTTATTTCCTGCCTTCTGCCCAATCTCCGACACCGGCTGACTTCCTGCCTTCTGCCTACGCTGTCGGGACGCCTCCTCACCCCCGGAGCAGCAGTGACAGCCGCGGTTTTATCAAGCAGCCGCGGGGCCTTTGCTAGGCTGGCCCACTTGGATAATGCAAGGTGAGCAGGCCTAGCAAAAGCCCCGAGGTTGCCCGGGCTAGCATATGCTGGATATTGGGAGCAGGGAAGAGAGAAGGGGTACTACTGGACAGGGGGGAGGTAAAAGGAAGGGAGAAAGGCTACTGCTGGACAGGGGGAGCAAGGAAAGGGTGCTGCTGGACAGGGGGGAGGTAAAAGGAAGGGAGAAGGGCTACTGCTGGATAGGGGGAGCAGGACGCAAAGAAAGAAAGGGAAAAATAAGAAAGGCCTCAGCGCCTCATTGTGCTAAAAGTTTACAAATCTATTCTAGCACCCGTTAATGTAACGGGCTTAAACTCTAGTTACTGGTAATATTTCTGTAGTAATTTTGTTTATTTTATGGTTAGGAATGACTTTTACCCCCTTTTTTATGAACACATAGCGTGGGTTTTAGCGCCAGCAGTGGTGTTAACTGCTCCGATGCTCATAGGAAATCTAAGCGTGTCTGAGCAGTTACCACTGCTGCCGGCGCTAAAACCCATGCTATGCATTTGTAAAAGAGGGGGGTAGCGATTTGACATCAAAATGGTAAGCAATCAGTTGTTTCTTTTGATATGTATTGCTTAGATTATTCCGAACTCAACTGTAAGATGTTATCTCACAGCTTTGCTAAACTTCATTCAACTGTAGTTTATTTAAAACTTTATATTCACTGGTCCTCAGCGGGCCACCACACACTCAAACTCTCTCATTGTGCTGGGCTTTACGCTCCCACTCGTCATTGGACCCAGTATGCACTATTTCAATCTTTTAAATAAATAACTTAGTGTAAATACTAAAAGTACTTAGCTTTTAGTAAGACGCTGTTCAGGGGGGGGGGGGTTTCACCATGCACCAACATGTTTCGCCCATTCAATTCGATGGGCTTTATCAAGGTTCCCACTCCCTCTTTGTATTGCTTAACCAACCATTGCGTCAAAACGATTTCGTTTTGACGCAATGGTTGGTTGAGCAATACAAAGAGGGAGTGGGAATCTTGATAAAGCCCATCGAATTGCACAGGCGAAACATGTTGGTGCATGGTGAAACCCCCCCCCCCACCCCCCGAACAGCGTCTTACTAAAAGCTAAGTACTTTTAGTATTTACACTAAGTTATTTATTTAAAAGATTGAAATAGTGCATACTGGGTCCAATGACGAGTGGGAGCGTAAAGCCCAGCACAATGAGAGAGTTTGAGTGCGTGGTGGCCCGCTGAGGACCAGTGAATATAAAGTTTTAAATAAACTACAGTTGAATGAAGTTTAGCAAAGCTGTGAGATAACATCTTACAGTTGAGTTCGGTGTATTTGATATCTTCTTCATTCTAATATATCTCACCATATTAGTGCCTCAGTCTACATTGCTTAGATTATCAGCACATAAAGTAGGTTGTTTGTGTTTCATTTTGATGCTCTGATGTGATCAACTTGTAGATGTGGTCTAAAGGACCATTGTGTAATATTACAAAATTTGAATTGTTTTTTTTCATTAATTGAGATTTAATTGAATTAAATGAATATTAATTGTATAACTACACTAAAATTATAGCTGTATGCTAAATTTTGCAGAAGAGACTTGATTGGTCACCTGAAAAGAGAGCATCAGCCCTAATAACAAACAATAATAAAACTACCTTTCCTTGCGATGAGAAAGCTAAGATCCATTAAATACTTCAAAAATAGAGGCTTTCTGAATTTTAGCGCAATCCCTAATCCTAGCTTGACTACTGTAATATAACACTAGCTCTTTGTTCTAAAATGTTGGTATTGCATCTACAACTAGCTCAAAATGCAGCAATAAGACTCATATGGAAATCGGAAAACCTACAGCCCTATTGTATGAAACTACATTGACTGCCCATAACTGCACAGATCAAGTTTAAATTAGGCATCGCTGCCTTTAAGTTCCTGACAGAGTTGGCCATCCTACTCCAGAGTGTCTCTAACAGATATTCCACTAGAAATCTTAACTTAAAATTCCCAGCATGCAACAATACAAAATCTACCAGACAAATTACTTTATCCATCCAATATCAATTAGAAAAATGCTGAAACCAACTACCATTTACACTATGATCTTGTGACCACTATCTCAGGTTCAGAAAACTCCTAAAAGCATTTCTCTACTAAGACGAGAGCCACCCCTGAAGAAATTGAAATGGTAATTGTAAAAGCCTGTTTGTAAACTCCTGGAACTGAATTAATAGTTGTACTGACCTACCTGTACTAGCAACCCTACTGAATGTCCAATTCAATCTGTCCATTGTAACATCCTGGGTAACTGACCCAACCTCTTGTAATGTAATCTGACCTTGAACTGAAAAGGCGGAATAGAAAACCTGATTAGCATAATATGACCTTAAGAAAAGAAGACTACAGTTACCAAGAGATTGAAGCCACAATTGGTCAAGGTGTGTTAACTATTGGTCAAGATGTGTTAAGGCCGGAGTACTGAAACTTCATGCTCTTTGAAGAGACTAGAAGCATCAAAAACAAGGCTGGAAGGAGCCAGAAAAAGGTTACAACTCAGAACTGATAGAAGGATAGTGAGAATGGCTCTACAGAATTCAAAATTAGATGCCATTGACATCAATAAGTTGGCCGAAACAGGGGGTTTGGTGTCAGGCCAGATAGTTTGCTGAAGACTGGTGAAAGCAGGCCTACGAGTAAGAATTCTCAGGAAAATGTCTTTCTCAATGCAGTTCATCATCGTGAATGTTTAAGCTGGGCTAAAGAGCATGCTGGAGGACCACAGAGGTGTTATGGAGTGATGAGACCTGAATCTCCATATTTGGTAGTGACTGCCTACTGTGTTCATCAGAAACCAGGTGGGGACTACTTCCCAGAAAGTACTACTGCCACTATGATGCATCTTCTAAGTGTGATGGTTTGGAGCTGTATGTCCAGAGATTGCAGGAGCTTGATGGAGTGATAAATGCTGACAAATACATAAAGGAGGTCCTTCAGTCCTTGTGAACAGCATGCCAAGAAGATGTGAGTCAGTAATCAAGGCTAAGGGATATCAAATGTGCTACTAGTGAGACTGATGAAGTCATCGGATAACTGGACAAATTCATTATTAGCTCGAGTAGCTTAAGAACAGCATTATTTTTGTGAAATGTGCTAAATATTATGCTGATCTTGTTAAGTGAGGACAGAGTTTCTGTTATTGAAAATGTATACATTAAATACAATTATGATGTTATAGCCATGTGTTTTTTAAAAGTGTAATGCCTAAAATGCTAGGTATTTCCACAATTGTGGCCACTTGTGTAGATACCTTGGGTCAGGGCTTCGTACGTAGCAGAGCAGCTACCTCGCTGCGATCTATTGAAAGTCATCCCTTGAGCCAAGCTGGGGAACCCGGTGCTAAATCATTCGTAGACATTTTTACAAACAAGCACTGCCTAAGATAAGTAGCTTTTTTGTCAATTTTTTCAACGTGTTGGATAAGTGCATGCTAACAAATGATTGAAATTACAAACAGGGTGGACACTGGTGTAAAGACTGAGTGGAGAAAATATTGTTGAACAAAATATATATATATATATATATACATACAAAAAATTTTTCATTAAAATACCTTAATAATTTATATAAAGAAAAGTGAAAAAAAGAAAAAAATGAGTAACAACATCAGGTCCTTCGGTCAATGATTGGAGCAAGGAGGAACAACACTATGCGGATCATTTCAGTTTGTGATAGTACAACTGTGCGTAGGCTCCATCTCTGAGGCCTTTAGAAGTATATCTGCAAAACTGGCTGTAAGTTGCTAGATGTACTTCTCTGAATGAGTGGTGTGTTATATGTTCTGCAATTCTGGTTATTTATACCACTCGGGTTAATTTATTTAGGTTGTACACTTGTGTAGATAGACACAGTATAATAGGAATGAGGTAGCATAGGCTTAGCAAAAAGAAGTCTTGCCTTCCCAATTTATTAGATGTGTAAGCAAATCTGGATGAAGGTGAGCTAGGGTTTTTGAATTTTAAGACGCTCAAAATATTAAAAAGTCAGGGCAAAAGGGCCATGTATTAATATTTTGCCCAATATGACATCAGCAATGAGAGAGGATCCAGAAATTGATCTATTTGGTCCCTCCAATCGAAAGTGTTCTGCTGTCTATAATTCATGGCATAGAAGGCAGGGCCTTACTAAGATTGGAAACTGGCTAAACGACAGGAAACAGATGGTAACACACTAAAGGGTATATTCCATATAGATGGCTAAAGATTGATGAGGCAAGGTGAGCTTATCAGGTATGACAATCAGAATGTACATGCAGAAGATGGATACCTTGGGAACTGGGTAGGTGGTAAGCAAGGGCAAGACACAAAACAAAGGAAACAGATGGTAACACTAAAGGGTAAATTTGTATAGGTCGCTAAAAGATACCCCAAAACTGGGTGCTAAGCTAGTATTCTGTAATGGCAGAGCATAAGTCCACAGTTATGTGCCAAGGTTTAGTTGTGACCACTTACGTCATCTCTATGCTGGCATAAATGGTGGTGCTTAAATGCAGTGGTTGGGTGTACAACTAGTCTATAGTAACATAGTAGATGACGGCAGATAAAGACCCGAATGGTCCATCCAGTCTGCCCAACCTGATTTAATTTAAATTTTTTAAATTTTTTCTTCTTAGCTATTTCTGGGCAAGAATCCAAAGCTCTACCCGGTACTGTGCTTGGGTTCCAACTGCCAAAATCTCCATCAAAACCTACTCCAGCCCATCTACACCCTCCCAGCCATTGAAGCCCCTCCCCAGCCCATCCCCCACCAAACGGCCATATACAGACACAGACCGTGCAAGTCTGCCCAGTACTGGCCTTAGTTCAATATTTACTATTATTTTCTAGATCCTCTGTGTTCATCCCACGCTTCTTTGAACTCTGTCACCGTTTTTCTCTCCACCACCTCTCTCGGGAGCGCATTCCAGGCATCCACCACCCTCTCCGTAAAGTAGAATTTCCTAACATTGCCCCTGAATCTACCACCCCTCAACCTCAAATTATGCCCTCTGGTTTTACCATTTTCCTTTCTCTGGAAAAGATTTTGTTCTACGTTAATACCCTTCAAGTATTTGAACGTCTGAATCATAGAATACCCCTGATTTGCCCAAGCCCTGCCCACATTAATGTTCCCTTTGCATTTGTATGGGAGAGAAGTTAGGTGTGCTTTTGATGGAAGAGAGATATGTGCAATGCCAAACTAGTGCCCAGTAGTGCTTTTAACAACAATTAATGGTATTTATTACCAATTTTGTGCCAAATTAGTTATGCACATAACTGGCCCTATTCTATAACTGTGCACCAAACTGCACACCTAATTTGGGTGTCATACAATTTGGGGGTAAATGATCTGCTTTCCAAATAGAGTCGGCAATGGAGTGCCCCAAAGTAGAATCGGTGGGGTTCAGTTTATTCATAAATGATCTGGGGGAAAGGGAACAGTGAGGCGATTAGATTTGCAGATGACTCAAAAGCAAAGTAGAAGAAGCGAGTAAGGAAGTGCAAAAGGTCTCAAAGCGAGGAGCTTGGGCAGCTCAGTGCCAGATGAAATTTAATGTGGGGGAAATGTAAAGTTATGCCCAGAGAGAAAATAAGCCCAGTCTACAGGTCAAAAAAATGCTGGGTTCTGCGTTAGGAGTTAGCACCCATGAAAAGGAGCTTGAAGGAATTGTGCACAATATGTTGAAATTTTCAGCCCAGTGTGCTATGGCAGCCAAAAAAAGAAAAAGAACAAAACAATATTATTCAGCTCTGTATAGGTAGGCCCATGGTGCAATCAAACCTTAAGTATTATGTGCAGTTCTCTGTTTGCACCATCTTAAAAAGGATATAGTGTAACTAAAGAAGGTTCAGAGAAGGCAACAATTATAAGCAGATGAAACACCTCCCTAATAAGGAAATATTACATAGGTTGGGACTTCAGCTTGGAAAAGAGACAACTAAGGGGATAAGATAGAACTTATAAAAGCATGAATGGGGGGCAGAACAGCTAAAAAGAGAAAAGTTTGGCCTTAACACTAAAACAAGAGGACATACCATGAAACTAACAACCAGAAGACTGGAAACAAATTTAAATTGTGGGATCTGTGGCTGGAGGGCATGTTCAAGGCAACTAGCCTAGCGGAGTTCAAAAGAGGTTTAGACAAATTCCTGGGGCAAAAAAAAACCCTATAAAGTTATTAGCCAAGTACACTTGAGAAAAACATTGCTTAATCTCTTGAAATGAGCAATGAGAAACTACTTTTTAGGTTCTGCTGGAATAGAATTATGGTTCATCTCTAGAAACATGTTGCTCTTTCACCACCCTGCACTATAGACCTATCCAGTGACATAGGAAGGGGGAGGGGTGGTCCCCGGGTACTGTCACCCCTCCTCTCTGCTCACCCATCTCTTCAAAACATCACCGTCGGGAGCAGCATCTCCTATCTGCTACTTGTGCTGGCCTCAGCTCTGCTGCTACCATCACTTCCTGTTCATGGGACCAGGAAGTGACATCAGAGGGAGAGCTGAGACTGATGCTGCTCGGCAACCAGTGAAGATGTCAAGAGGTATATGGGAGGAGGGGGCGGGTGCTATCATGTTGCTAGGTTTGCTTCTTGCCGGTCCTGACTTACAAAGCATTGACAGTTTTCTTCCTGCTGGACCACTCTTGTATACAAAGTTGGTTCAAATGTGATGGGCACCCTAGGCAAATCTTACCCCTTCTCCATTAACTTCAGGGTCCCTTATCTTGCATGCATCCCCCCCCCCACCCACCCCGCCAAGATTTTGATAATTCAACTCAACAGTCATGATCATCACCTAGGCAAAAGTATGCGCTGATGATTCCTTGAGTTTGTGTGGCTATCAGAATTCTGGACTTTAGCCTGCTGCAGCCAGAAGTAATTTCCAATGTGGGCACACATTCCCACTATTCTATACAATGTGTGCAAATTTTAGGAATGCCTCGGACCTGCCCATGCACCTCCCATGGCTGCGTTTCCTTTTGACTGGTGTGTTATATGATTTGGGTGCACATTGTTATACTGTAAGATAATGTATAGCAAAATTATGTGCCCAATTCCAAATTGGTGCTAATTACTGCCAATTAAAGCAATAATTGTACCCATGCAAAGATTGTAAGCTCTTTCAAGCAGGGACTGTTTTCTTACTCTTTGTGACTGTACAGCGCTGCGTATGTCTGGTAGCACTATAGAAATAATTAGTAGCAGTAGTAATAATTAGGTATTTCTTAGCTAGTTTAATTGAGGGCACATCTTGGATTAGTGCCTGGTTATAGAATCTGGGGGATAGTGTCAGCCTGTGGCTACAGTTGCTCTTTTCTGCGCCAAAGAAGCTGCTGCCCTTGGTGACTCTCTAGTTTTACCTAATTGTTTTGCTGTCCCTACTTGTGTAAAAATGAGAATGTCTCTGTATAAAAAGATTCAGCACCTCATATGTGAACCAGAAGAGGATCCTCCCCATCCGTGTACAGCGTTGAAGCACAATGCTATCCATTCTTGAAATGAGCAAACTTATCATACTTCTGCTTTGGTTCTACATGCTCTACTCCCTCTCTCTTTCAAGCCTGGCAAGTCAGCAGAACTGAGGAGGATAGAGAAGCATCAGCTGGGCTCCATCCTTGGAATAAAAAGTAATTCTTTTCTCTTGAAGTTGTGTAGTGATGCTTAGCTGAGCTGGCTTGCCTAAAGTGCTTGCTTGACCAGTCAGAAATAAATTATTCTGACCATTTACTATGGTGGTGGTGCTATTTTACTATAAACTGCTTTAATATAAACCAACAATGAAGAAATAGAA
This sequence comes from Geotrypetes seraphini, assembly GCF_902459505.1. Taxonomy (NCBI): domain Eukaryota; kingdom Metazoa; phylum Chordata; class Amphibia; order Gymnophiona; family Dermophiidae; genus Geotrypetes; species Geotrypetes seraphini. Next base: position 21,945,256 of record NC_047098.1, read on the forward strand.
GTGGTTGACAGCTTTGTTTTCCTTGGGTCCCTCAGTGTTCACAGTGATCGAGTGTTGATTAGCACTGGGGTGTGCAGCTATGGTGAGCATGGTCCAAATATGGAAGTGCAAGGATGTCTGTCCCCATCAAACAAAGATTGATCATTGCCAATGTGTTCCCAATCATGACATATGGCCACGAGACGTGGACACTCATGAAAGCAGATAGAAGAAAATTCGATGTCTTCGAGCTGTAGTGCTGGAGAAGGCTTCTACGACTCCCAAGGACAGCTAGGATCACCAACAAAGATGTTCTTGATCATATAAACCCAGGGTTCATAGACAAAACTGCCGAAGACAAAGGCGCGCGCCGACAACTGAGCGCAAGACGGAAGCGTGCACTGAAGAAAAAGTGTTTTTAGAAGCTCTGATGGGTTTTGTTGGGGAACCCCCCCACTTAATACAAATCGTGGCGGCGTTGGGGGTTGTAACCGCCCTCATTATACTGGAAACTTAACTGTTTCCCTGTTTTTTAGGGAAAAAGTGAAGTTTTCAGTAAAATGTGGGGGGTTACAACTCCCCAAACGCCCCCACAACATGGCGCAATCTGTATAAAGTAAAGTGGGGGGTTCCCCCCACATCCCCCGTCAGAGCCCTTTAAACAGTCATTTTCTTCGGCGCGCACCTCCGCATTGCACTCAGTTGTCTGCACGCGCCTTTGTCCCGGCGCGCCTTTGTCCCGGCGCACTTTTGACCTGACACCTAAACCCAGAGTTGTCCCTGGAAGGCAAGATTACCAGACAGAAATTGGTCTATTTTGGATGGGTGATGAGGGTGAATTCACTAAAAAAGGAGGGGCTACTTGGAATAGTCGGTAGTAAAAGGAAGCAGGGCGACCAAAGACCTGTTAGCTGGATACACGGGACTGAACATTAAGCAATTGAAAGAAGTCATGGAAAACGGAAGCATGGCAAGGACTGGGCTACAGCGTATCCAAGCTTTAATACAGACCTATGCAAATTGCTAAATAAACTAAACTATTTCTGACCCAGACTGACTAGTATGGACCTTGGTCTGATTCAGCAAGGCATATCTTATATTCTTATATTGTGTCAGGTCAAAAGCGCGCCGGGACAAAGGCGCGCGCAGACAACTGACCGCAACGCGGAGGTGCGCACCAAAGAAAATGACTGTTTTAAAGGGCTCCGATGGGGTGTGTGGGGGGAACCCCCCCCACTATACTTTATACAGATCGCACCGCGTTGTGGGGGGTTTGGGGGGTTGTAACCGCCCTCATTATACTGGAAACTTAACTGTTTCCCTGTTTTGTAGGGAAAAAGTGAAGTTTTCAGTAAAATGTGGGGGCAACATGCAGGAACATGCAGGAACTCCTAGAGAGATCTCTCAGTCTGGTGAGACTCCTATCGGCTTCCTGCAGGGGCTGGCGGCTAGCGACAGCATGCAGGACTTCCAGGAGAGATTTCTCGACCGGGCAAGTTGCAGTCGGGGGGGTTGACTGAGCCAGGATGTCCTGGAGGCTCCTCACCGGATTCGTCTGTGGATCCCCCGCTGCTACGCTCCGATGAGGATGGCTGCTGGAGGAAGATTCTCGGGCCTCACTTCTCTTCATGAAGTCTCTCAGTGCCCTCTTCCTTAGCTTGCGTGCACGTGGTGACATGTGCGCACAATGCAAGCCACACGGAAACCTCGAGCGCCGGATCCAATCAGTGGGCGCACAATTCATGAAGATCCAGTGTGTTCATCCTCCTCCTGCATCCCAGTTGTTTCTTTAGATGATTCAGGCATCTTCAAGTTGATGAGTAGAAAAGTTGTAATGGAGAGCTGTAGAAAAATCCGACCGATGGGAACGGGTGGAAATTAAAGACTGGGGATTAGGGGGAAGCAGGGGGAAATGGGTAGGGCTCGGGCATGCCCAGTGGGGCCCGGGCACTGCACATGCTCAGAAAAAAAAAAAAAAATCTCTCTGAGCTATTGGAGAGCTTATCCGCAAATTGGGAGGTGTTGGGACAACACCCATATGTGGCTGACTCATCCTGCTTGTCCTAGGAGAATTGCAGTTTTCCTTCCGGCTATCTTTGCACTCATCTCATTTACTGTATCTCTGGGACTTATGCTAGGAATTCACTCTACCACTAGATGTGTGTGCTATATAGGATGATTTTTTAAAACATTCTATATGGCTTTGCTAATATGTTTAATCTTAAACTTGGCAGTAGTATAGAGTTTTATATATGGTTTTAACTTCTGAAATTTTAAATTCAATATTATTTTAGTTTCCCACGTACTCACCTTTATAGGACCCCCAGGGTATGTATTCCTCATTCATTTTTTGTCCTATATAGTTCCCTTTCTGTCTTTCTAGCTTGTTTAAACACAAGTATTCACTGATCATTCACACGTCCACCATTTTTATAATACAATTAAGTTTTTCACTTCACTCTGCATTTTGCATAGATCCAAACATCTTCTGTTTTCACATTTTTATGACATTTATCACCAACTCATTTTTATTAGTGCCATTTACATCACTGTGTCCTTCATCACATATCTTTCATACTCTTTGCATGCCAGATATCATTCACAGTTTCACATTTTATCACCACTACTATTCATAACTTACATGCATTCTTAATGTACCCCTCATTACTTATAGGACCCCTGAAGAAGACTTTTTGTCGAAACGCGGACCGTGTTGGGTCCTGTATCCCTAGCAGACTAGGTCCTTTAAGGCTCTTATGTGGATGATTTACTTTTATATGGATGGAATTATTTTATGTGGATGATTTTAGTGTACCTTTGGAACTTTGATACTTTCAAATAAAGTCCATTTAGGAACATCGTCACTCCACAGAGTTTTTTTGGTTTTCTCTATATAGGATGCAAAATGTTTTCTACCTAATTATCAATTGAAATTAAAATGATCATGATTTCCATAGTGCATACTATGGGTGTCAGCTCTGTGGGTGCTAAACATGGCTGATATTGAGCAATGTCTTTCACAATATGTGTGAGGGGTAATTAGTGTTAAGTTTAGCTCTCTCGGTCATTTTGAAAAGTTGCCTTCTATGGTGCATGCCAGAGGGAGCACTATGCAGAGACACCGAAAGGAAAGTTCCTGCACACTGAAGCTTACAGTCTGATCAAGACAGAAAGAAACAAAAGATTAAATCTTTTGTTTCTTACGGGTCCCCTTGCATTTCTACAGCTCTTCTTTATATTTTCCTGTATCAGAGCATTCTGGTAAAGATCACATTAGTGTCTTACATGACTTAGATTTTAATAGCTTGATCAAGAGGAACAATTTCAAGTTTCAAGTTTAATATATCTCTTGATTGTCAAATTTCAAAGCGATGAACAATTTAAAATACATTCATTAAAAATTACAAAATAAACAATACAATACAAACTTTGAATAGTAACATTGGGTTAAAAACTAAGACATCATTTAAGGAACATAGGGAAGGAATTTCTCTTAAAGAATCAAGTTGCCCCTTCCTCAAATAATTCCACCTATTACCTACTTGGTTTAATTGCTCCCAATCAGGGCCTCATTGTTTTAAGACCCAACCTCTTATTTCTTTCTTGTCTCTGTGTCCCCCCTAATCTGTCTTGATCAGACTGTAAGCTTCAGATTAAAAGTTGCATCTTAATTGTAAAAAAAAAAAAAAAGTATAAAAGAAGCAGAGACAATAAACCATGAAGCTCCTATTCCAAGAAAATGACCTAGTGTTTCACATTTTAAAAGCATTGATGATAATTTTTTTTTTTTTTTTAATCTGTCTCAGGGGTTCTCCACCCAGACCTCAGGACACACCTACTCAATTGGATTTCCAGGATACCTATCATAACCCTCCCTCCCCCCCCCCTTTTAATAAGCTGTGGTAATATATTGGGAAGAATGAGATTTGGACTTTTATACCGCCTTTTTGTAGTTATATAACCACACTCTTAAGTGGTTTACGTACAGGTACTAAAGCATTTTCGCTATCCTGGTGGGCTCACACTCTAATGTAACGGGGGCAGTGGAAGATTAGGTGACTTGCCCAGGGTCTCCAGGAATAGCGTGGGGTTTCAACCCACAACATCTATATGCTGAGGCTGTAGCTCTAACCCCCAACTCACACTAACAGACCCTTCCCACACACACTTTGAACAAACCCTTTAAACTCAGTGAAAATAGCCTTGGCAAAATTTTGAATGCAAATTGATTTTTGAGTTCTTGGCATTTATGAGGGGGGTGCTGAAAAGTTCTCAGCCCAGCCAACTAGTCTCCTAAATTCTGAGCATCCTGCCACCGTAGCTGTGGCATTATCTTATTTCACTATGTGCCAATTTGCATAAACAATATTCTCTGTTTTAACATATCATTGATTGAACCATATCCATCTCATTCTTGGTTGGGCTGAGAACTTTTCAGCACCTCCTCATATCATCTTCATTTGTTCACATAAACTTTTCAAAGTGCCTTTATTATGTGAAGTTTGCAAAGAATATTTATCGTGCTACATGTTTATTGCATGATCATTTTCTGGATGAAGGCCTGCCCTTAGTAAGAGCTACAGTAAACCATCTTTGTTGCACTTAACCAGGGACTGGTCTTGGTTGTGTTACTGCTGGAGGATTAGTAAGAAATAGAATAGTGAATAGTAGATCTGACCTGGCCACAGGGTCGAGCTGCAGAGCTGCCCAAGACTGGATGGCATAGGGCTGGGGGAGCCAGGAACAGTACATTTCTATAGTACTGCTAGAGCTATGCGGCACTGTACATTAAAGCATCCAAGAGATAGTCCCTGCTCAGTAGAGCTTACAATCTAGCCAACAGACAAACAGGACAAATAGGGGGTTAGGATGTTTCTCAGGCATGGATGCTTTACAAGCTAGTGGAGGTAGTGAGAGTGGTGAATGACATAAGCAGGGCTATGGAGTCGGTAGATAAATGTTCCGACTCCTCAGTTTTTTGTACTTCTGACTCTGACTCCGACTCCCCGACTCCGACTCCTAGATAAATTTCTGTTAATTTTCAGATCGTTAAAATGGAATGTCACGTTGAGAGAAATGAGCATTTTCGACACCACCTTCTTTTTGCTTTTAATCAAGGTTCTACGGCCGCAGAAGCTGCTCGCAACATTTGTGCTGTGTATATAGTGGGTGCTATTGCTGAAAGAATCGCTTGTGATTGGTATGCCAAGTTCAAAAATGGAAATTTTGACCTCAATGACGCACCTCGTTCTGGCCGCCCAGTTGAGTTCGATGAAGAGCGATTAAACCAACTTTTGCACGAAAATCCATGTCAAACGACAAGGGAACTGGCAGAGAAAATGGAATGCTCTCACACTGCTATAGAGAAGAATCTTCACTTGATGGGAAAGGTTCAGAAGTGTGGAGCATGAGTTCCGCATGCTTTAAGTGACGACAACAAAAATCAACGAGCCACAATCTCCGCTGGTTTGCTTGCTCGTCACCGTTCAACTCATGGACACAAGGAACGATTTCTTTACCGAATCGTTACTGGCGACGAAAAATGGTGCCTGTACATCAATATGAAGCAGCGTAAGGAATGGCTTAGCCCCGGTAAACAAACGACCCCGCGCGTGAAACAAGATCTTCATCTGCGTAAAAAGATGTTGTGCGTATGGTGGGAGAGCTTGGTTGGATGAATGTTTCGAGTCTACACCAGGTGGTTTCTATCAACGAGGTATTGAAAACCTTGTTGAACGTTGGAAATAAGTTGTAAACAACAACAAGGGAGAATACATTTATAAGTATTGGTGCTCCGAATTGTGCGTTGCGTGCCATTTAGTGAAGCACGTGTTCGTTTTGCGGTTACGTGAGGCACTGCATGCATTGGTCTTTATTCTTACAGTAGAGAAGTCATTAATTATAACTTTTTGTGAATTGGGACATTTAAACTTGCTTTTTTTAAATTCCAATCTAAATTTAGTCGGAGTCGGAGTCGGTGCATTGTTTGGCGACTCCGACTCCAGGTACCTGAAATTTCCTCCGACTCCGACTCCTCGACTCCAAGTCCACTCCACAGCACTGGACATAAGAATATTAGAAGCAAGAAGTACATAAAAAGTTCCACCAGCCTTTCCTCTTTAGTTCTGCTTGTTTTTGTTATAGGTGCCAAGAAAGCTTGGGCTAGCTATAGAAGTACCTGTGAATGACCGAGCAGGGAAGGTCTTTCCTCCTCCCTTGGACAAAAAATATATAGTCAGAGGAATGGAGAATTTGAGCTACGAGGAACGTCTCGGTAAACTGGGACTGTTCGCCCTAGAGAAGAGAAGACTGCGAGGGGATTTGATAGAGACTTTTAAAATATTAAAAGGATTTGATAAAATAGACCAAGAAGCAGCATTGTTAACATTTTCGGAAGTCACACGGACACAGGGTCACAGCCTGAAACTGAGTGGCAGCAGATTCAGGACAAACGTCAGGAAGTTCTGTTTCTCACAGAGAGTGGTTGGCGCTTGGAATGCTCTCCCGGAGGAGGTTGTGGCGGAGACTACTTTTCTGGGTTTCAAGCGCAAGTTGGATGCACATCTTCTTGAAAACCATATCGAGGGATACGGGAAATCCGGGTCTCCCAAAAGATGTACTTAAAAGGGCCACCGCGTGTGCGGATCGACGAACAGGATGGACCTAGGTCTGATCCGGTGAAGGCATTTCTTATGTTCTTATGTTCTAGTGCCGATAAACGTATTATAGTAGTAATATCCATGTTCCCTTTACCATGGGATATCATGCGAAAGATGTACAGGTTTACAATATTGGTTTTATTCTAAGTAGCATGTATTTCCCTGTTACAGGACATTCCCCTAAAACGGGCTTTGGTGGAGACAGGAGTTCAGGGAAATTCACACTTAACATGAGCCTAACATGTAAGGAGTGAGTGAAAAGCTCACGAGGTGGGGTGTCAGATATGACCAGTCCAAGCAATAGTGCTTTCAAAGGTCTAGCAGTTCTTCATTCATCCCCCTCTGTCTTCTTATATATAATAATTTTTGAATTTTTTGAATTTTTTATATATTCATGTTTCTATTCAAAAGGCTTATCTTATAAGAACTTATCTTCAATTCATTATAGGCATTGATAGAACATGTCTTATGTTCCGACATTCACTTAGTACTCCCCTCTGCCGACGCGTTTCGCGGAGCTTTGTCAAGGCAGGGGCACTACAAAAAAACATAAGACAAAACAGCCCATTAGATAGGAAGACCATTCTTATACAAAAACGTAAAACTACAGATAGTACTGACCTGCATAATTGAAAATATCCTAAATGTCTTGAAGAGCGGCTTCTGAAAAATGGCCGCGGCGTCTGATTTCACTCACTAATAAAGGTTACCCCCCTGACGTCATGCCTAAAGGTTAGAAACTGAGGTCAACCTGCGCTAACCAATCAGACGTTTCATTTAACCCCTCCGGGGCCATGGAATTCAACATAAACAATGAAGAACTGCTAGACCTTTGAAAGCACTATTGCTTGGACTGGTCATATCTGACACCCCACCTCGTGAGCTTTTCACTCACTCTTTATATTTAAGTTTAGTTGTTCACTTTTTGCTTATTCACGAAACGTATTTAAAGGATAACATGTAAGGAGGCATCACTGCTTAAAAGGCAAAAATCACTTTTGGGGAGCGAGACTGAATGATGGTCCTTTTTGTCTCTGGCAGGACTCACACCAATTCCTGTGGTGTTAATGCTTAAAAGGGGTTTCTGGTAAAACTTTCTAGATGCCTGGTGCCTTGAGTCCATTATTTCACTTTCCCTGCAGTGCAACTTTTCTATGCACAAGTGAAATGACGTCCAGCTTCAGCTTGCCTGTCTACATTACAGGACGTCGATAGTGTTTTCTGTTTATGTTAATCAGCAACTTTGCAGTAAAATTGAAAGCCTTGCACCCAGCCTGAAACATCAAATTTTGTCCCCTCCCCCCCCTTTCCTACACGTCACCCACTACATTGGAGTTTCCCCGTTCCTCCAACACCGACCTTAGACATGGCAGAGACTCATCCTTCTTGCCACTTATCTCACATACTGCAGTGAAATGTCAATGGTCCCTCCCATCAATCTCACACCCTATTATGAAGTCTCCCTCATTCCTTCCATCACTGACATCATATGCTGCAGGTGAGCAGGACAGTAGCTGAAAACAAAAACAAAAAACTGTGGATACAGATGTTCTGGAGATAATTTATTATACACTGACATATAAAAACATGAAAATTCATTGAAAAAAGTACAATGATAAAAAATGCAATGATAAAAATCCAACCGGACCCTACACGGTCCGTGTTTCGGCGAACATGCCTTCCTCAGGGGCCAATGGTTTGCAAACTCATATAAAGAATTGGACTGAAAACTGTCTATTGTCTTTAAACATGTGAGCAATGAACACTGCAGACAAGCTGAAGTAGCAAAAAAAATGCTTATTCCTTCCATCACTGACATCATATACACAGGTGAGCAGGGCAGTAGCTGGCCATAATGGCGCTCCTCTTTGAGACTCCATGCTCACAGACTGACTCAAAAGGTGCTCCAGTCCCCTTCCTCAGCTTGGCACCCTCTGCAGATCTCCTTCTTACCCACCCCTTGCAATGGCACCAAGTGGAGCCGTTCTCATTTCTCGCAGCACTTGATCTTAAGCAAGAGCAGTGGATTCTCATTCATTTCTGCCATCAAATAATCCGCAACACTTTAACATTTATAAACCAGGACCCTGGGACTAAACCACTACCAAGCCAGGGAAGTCTCTCTGTTCCTCCTCTCAGTGATTTCACGCACTAGAGTGGAGTTTCGCTCATTCTTTCTATTGATGACCTCACAATGCAGGAGAGTCTCCCTCATTTCTCCCACTGCTGTCCTCCTGCATGTCACACCACAGGTCAGCAAAAATCTAAGCATTTGAAGTAGAGAATGACACGGTGACAAAATTCATCACCGTTCCCGTGGATAACTGTGGGAAACCATCTTCATGTCATTCTTTAAGGAGAGAGGGAAGAATCAGAGTGTAATTGGGCACAACCACTGACCCGCAAGCTTTGCTTTGAAGAATGCTGGTGTAGAAGGACTGAGGTTGAAACAGACACTACAGAATGACAGTCTCTGATATCCAGAGCAGATATTGTGATGTCATAATGCCTCATTCCACCAGTGCCTAAGAGCCAATCACATCAGTGATGTCACAATGGCTTCATTATCCTTGGCTCCAATAAGAATCAGAGTATGAATGGCCACAACCACTGACCCGCAAGCTTTGCTTTGAAGACTGCTGGTGTAGAAGGACTGAGGTTGATATAGACACTACAGAATGACAGTCTGGTATCCAGAGCAGATATTGTGATGTCATAATGCCTCATTCCACCAGTGCCTAAGAGCCAATCACATCAGTGATGTCACAATGGCTTCATTATCCTTGGCTCCCATAAGAATCAGAGTATGAATGGCCACAACCACTGACCCGCAAGCTTTGCTTTGAGGAATGCTGGTGTAGAAGGACCGAGGTTGAAATAGACACTAGAAAATGACATGGGATTATTTCCCACGGTTATCCGTAGGGACGGGAACGGTGATGAATTTTGTCACCGTGTCATTCTCTAATTTGAAGTCATGGGGAACACGGTTTAATTTAAAAAAGGGAAAATAAACATTGCTAGCCTATTTTTTTTTTTTTTTTTTTAAACCAAACTCTAAGCTCTATTTCTCCATATTTTGGATCTGAAGCTCTCTGTGGTTTATAAATGCATCGGGAGTCCTGTAAAACCGCCCGAGTCTGGGTATCGAGGATGCACCAACCCTGGCAAGGCTTGCAGCAGCAGGAGACGTCAAGAAAAAATATATATCTATATCTATATGTAAAGAAATTGCAGGCTCAGAGAAGGTAAATGTTTGCCACGGTCTGTGGATCTGTCAGTGCTGTTTAGCTGCTGTATGACAGATCATCCTATTAATGTGTCATCGAGTGTACTTTTAGCAAATTCATAGCTTGTCTACAGCTAACCTGAAAAGGAGGCTTAAGTAGTGTAAGGCGCCAAAGAAGGTTAAATGTTATTAAGAAATAAAGACTGGCACGTAGTTTGGCTGGAATGTGAGTTACTTGGGGGACGGGACGACGTGCTGTTAACTCTTCCCTTGCCCAGAAAAGCTTTTGTCGTCGTCGTTCGGAAATTAATAGACTGTGTATGAATATATGAGGAGGGGGGGGGGGTAGTTGAAAAATGCAGTCTCTCGGCTGCAAAATATAAATGTACAAGAAAAAACGTTGAAAACTCGTAGAATGTTTAGGGGCTGACTGAACAGTTGGACGTACTAGGTTAAATAAAGTCTCCACTGAAAACTCCTCTTTGTGTACTCGTAGAGATCGCTGAACTTGTCAGTCAGTTCTCTGAGAGACAGTCAGGGAGCTCTTTTGGTTGGAGTCTCTGAAGAGAGCGGGGCTAGTCACGTGTCAGCCGTTCTGTAATAGGCAGGGGACTGGCATTTTGTTTGGCCCCGATGAACCTGTTGGTCAGTTCTCTGAGAGACAGTCAGGGAGCTCTTTTGGTTGGAGTCTCTGAAGAGAGCGGGGCTAGTCACGTGTCAGCCGTTCTGTAATAGGCAGGGGACTGGCATTTTGTTTGGCCCCGATGAACCTGTTGGTCAGTTCTCTGAGAGACAGTCAGGGAGCTCTTTTGGTTGGAGTCTCTGAAGAGAGCGGGGCTAGTCACGTGTCAGCTGTTTTGTAATAGGCAGGGGACTGGAATTTTGTTTGGCCCCGCTGAACCTGTCGGTCAGTTCTCTGAGAGACAGTCAGGGAGCTCTTTTGGTTGGAGTCTCTGAAGAGAGTGGGGCTAGTCACGTCTCAGCCGTTCTGTAATAGGCAGGGGACTGGCATTTTGTTTGACCCCGCTGAACCTGTCGGTCAGTTCTCTGAGAGACAGTCAGGGAGCTCTTTTGGTTGGAGTCTCTGAAGAGAGCGGGGCTAGTCACGTGTCAGCCGTTCTGTGATAGGCAGGGGACTGGCATTTTGTTTGGACCCGCTGAACCTGTTGGTCAGTTCTCTGAGAGACAGTCAGGGATCTCTTTTGGTTGGAGTCTCTGAAGAGAGCGGGGCTAGTCACGTGTCAGCTGTTCTGTAATAGGCAGGGGACTGGCATTTCGTTTGGACCCGCTGAACCTGTTGGTCAGTTCTCTGAGAGACAGTCAGGGAGCTCTTTTGGTTGGAGTCTCTGAAGAGAGCGGGGCTAGTCACGTGTCAGCTGTTCTGTAATAGGCAGGGGACTGGCATTTTGTTTGGACCCGCTGAACCTGTTGGTCAGTTCTCTGAGAGACAGTCAGGGATCTCTTTTGGTTGGAGTCTCTGAAGAGAGCGGGGCTAGTCACGTGTCAGCTGTTCTGTAATAGGCAGGGGACTGGCATTTTTTTGGACCTGCTGAACCTGTTGGTCAGTTCTCTGAGAGACAGTCGGGGAGCTCTTTTGGTTGGAGTCTCTGAAGAGAGTGGGGCTAGTCACGTGTCAGCCGTTCTGTAATAGGCAGGGGACTGGCATTTCGTTTGGACCTGCTGAACCTGTCGATCAGTTCTCTGAGAGACAGCCAGGGATCTCTTTTGGTTAGAGTCTCTGAAGAGAGCGGGGCTAGTCACGTGTCAGCTGTTCTGTAATAGGCAGGGGACTGGCATTTTGTTTGGACCCGCTGAACCTGTTGGTCAGTTCTCTGAGAGACAGTCAGGGATCTCTTTTGGTTGGAGTCTCTGAAGTGAGCGGGGCTAGTCATGTGTCAGTCGTTCTGTAATAGGCAGGGGACTGGCATTTCGTTTGGACCTGCTGAACCTGTTGGTCAGTTCTCTGAGAGACAGTCAGGGAGCTCTTTTGGTTGGAGTCTCTGAAGAGAGCGGGGCTAGTCACGTGTCAGCCGTTCTGCAATAGGCAGGGGACTGGCATTTTGTGTGGCTCCGCTGAAGCTGTCGATCAGTTCTCTGAGAGACAGTCAGGGATCTCTTTTGGTTAGAGTCTCTGAAGAGAGCGGGGCTAGTCACGTCTCAGCCGTTCTGTAATAGGCAGGGGACTGGCATTTTGTGTGGCCCCGCTGAAGCTGTCGATCAGTTCTCTGAGAGACAGTCAGGGATCTCTTTTGGTTGGAGTCTCTGAAGAGAGTGGGGCTAGTCACGTCTCAGCCATTCTGTAATAGGCAGGGGACTGGCATTTGTTTGGCCCCGCTGAACCTGTTGGTCAGTTCTCTGAGAGACAGTCAGGGAGTCATGTCTCAGCCATTCTGTAATAGGCAGGGGACTGGCATTTTGTTTGGACCCGCTGAACCTGTCGGTCAGTTCTCTGTGAGACAGTCAGGGAGCTCTTTTGGTTGGAGTCTCTGAAGAGAGCAGGGCTAGTCACGTCTCAGCCATTCTTGTAATAGGGGACTGGCAGTTTATTTGGACCAGCCCCTTTTCTTTCAGTTTGATGGAAAGAGATCATTTATTTGTGGAGGGGTAAGCCTGGCTGAGCTCTGATTGCCAACGTGCGAGATAGGGGGGGGAGAGAGAGACGCAGAGAAATAGTTCAAGAAATGAAATAAACTATTAAAAAAAAAATCCTTCAGGCGTACTGCTGCAAAAAAAAAATAAAAAAAAGCCCCAGAAAAAAAAAAAAACCCAACTTCAGAGAAAACCTTAATTCTAAGCAGAACAAAGAGGCAGAGAGACTGAAGACCCGGGACGATGACAAGTATTTAGAAAAGTTGGATTGATTGCGTGTTCAAGCGCTAACGTCAAGGAGACCTGAAGCCAAGAGCGAAGCAGAAAGTGCCCCTGGGACAGCCTCGTCTGCTCCCACGGGATTTAAGAACCTTTCACTCATTGCTACTTTCATATGGAAGCAAACATCTAGCGCCGAGCGTGATGCCCTGCTCGGAAGAAGCAGCTCTAGAGTGCTAGATATTACTTGTAAATTCATTTAATCCGACTTTCAGTCGAGCAGAGAAGTTCTGGCTTTACTGTACTTCTGGCTTGACCTTCTTGATCTTCCATCACTGGTTATGGCAAAACAAGGTCCTCACCCAGCACGTGCAGAGATGAGCTCTCTTTGATGGACTTGCCACATCGCCTTCCTGACCTTGGGTGACCTTATTGACAGAAGGTGAAGTGGGATTATTTTAGGAGGAAAGAGATTGACCCAGAGAGCATTGATTGAGGGCTGTGCGATCCATTCTAGGGCTACTATTCTGAGCCATTTTTTTGTATGTAGCTTCCATAGCTGAGTGCTTTAAATACCTTTCTGGGGGGGGGGGGGTGGCTTTGGTGGGGGTGGCGGGTGCCTTTGGATTGCCTGGGAATGGGATCGCCATCTCTTTTGCCTACACTGAGCATCTGCCCTTTTTTTTTTGTCTTGTTTCCAGCTGTCATCCCTGCAAAGGGAGCTGTCACTGCAGCAGCCTCAGGGGCCAGTCCGAGGGGACGGTTGCTCTTTGGAAGTTCTTTGCTCTCACTTGCACACCCTTATCAAGCGATATGAGAGGCTGGATTCTGGCAATTGTGGCCACGATTCTATGCCAGCAGCTTGCCCTGTTCAGGGTGACGGCTGCCAAGAAAGAGCGAAAAAAGGGGAAAGAGCCCAGCCAGTACACAGAGCCGTTAAACATGACCCTCTCCAACAGTGAGGAAATCTACCCAGAGGTATGTAAAAAAAATAAAATAAAAAATCAAGCCTGCGTTCACATGCAGTCCGATATGTAGGCTAGAATAGATTATCTATGAATACACATAAATCTGTGACTACACATCCCTGTGTGCCTATATGTCACGTAAGTTTTCATATATCCTTTCTTTCTCTTAAGCATAAACTTGCACAGAACATGTGAGCTGCATACAGGATACATTTTTAATAGTAAATAGTTATTCCCCACTCCGATGGCTTGAACCTTTTCCTAAACCCATTGACATATTAGATCTATGTATCTTCCAAGTAGATGGCATGGATATGCAAACTAGATAAGCCATATGGTCTTCATCTGCTTTCATTTGTCTCTGTTTCTCAGTCACCTGTTTGTCATATGTGTGTGTGTGTATGTGCTTACTCAAATGCATAAGGACTGGGCAGAATTAACTACTTCAAACACTTTTTTTTTTACTACCTTATGATTGAAATCAGTGTGCATTAATAATAATAATAATAATAATAATAATAATATAATAACTTTATTCTTATATACCGCCAACAATCTTGCGACTTCTAGGCGATTTACAATGAAGATAAATTGCACAGACATCAAATTACAGAGTGTAGCAGTGAATATCTGATAGTAGCAACAATAAAAATAGTAACAACAGTTTATATATTGCGGGACCGTGAAGTTCCATGCGGTTTGCAATGAATTAGAAAAATTCCATAAATTGTGAGGAATAGTTAGAGATTAGAGGTTAACAGTTTACAGGATCTAAATTGGGGGGGGGGGGGGGATTGCGATGGGGGCTATTGTTCTGATTCGTTACCTAGGTATTTCGAGAACAGGTATGTTTTTAGGTGTTTCCTAAATTCACCATAATTGTTTGAGTGTGTAATTAGTTTTTCCAAGTCTTTGATCCATAAGGCTGCTTGGTATGATAGAAGTTGTTGATGGTGCCTCTTATATTTGCATCCTCTGGCTGGTGGGGAAACGAATTTCTGGTGTGCTCTTCTCTCATGTCTGTTGGTTGGGAATGAGAAGAGATCTGTAAGGCATTTCTCTTTCTGTTGCATTAATGTCATTTTTAAAGACAAAACTGCAGGTGAATCCTTTAGTGATGTTGCCAGTCACATGTGAGAGACGCGGGCACAGTGGTTGCCCTGCATCAGCCCATCCAGGGTAAATGGGCTAATCTATTAATTCCTTGTAGATGGCCTAGTAATCTTTTATTCTTATCCATACTATATACATTGCAAAGTGCTCTGTGCACGCCCAGCACTTTGAAAATGATAATCATTCCCACCCCCCCCAGTGGCACGCGCATAGTAAATATGTTTTATGAAGAACGGGCTGAATGTTTGATCGTGACAGGTCAGAACTTGCCAGTTATGCTGCACTTTTCACGATTGTATAGGTTCAGTATTAACACCTAGACACAAGCCCCGAAGCATTTCCCATCTGAGAAAATTTCCAGCCAAGTGGAAGGAATGCTTCTAGATTCTAACCTGAAGGTTGGATTTATAGTGGGGTTTTTTTTTTTTTAAGTCTTGTAAAATGTATATAGCAAATAAACTCCTAAAGTCTGGATAATGAAATCATAACAACGAATGGTGATTTCAACATACAAATTTGATTTAAGATGTAAGATACATTGAGTAGGTTTGAAGCCCTGGGGCCAGTAAGTTTGAGAGTTTATGGGTAGGCTAAAGGAGCTGTGGTGGAGGAGGAATTGAAGGGTGGGGGGGGAGGAGGGAGGGGGTGAAAAGTGCCTTTACTGCAGTAGGCCATGAGATTACAGAGAGGCTTTAGGATTTGGGATACACTTTTGGAATGGTATGTGATGCAAGACTAGGACAGAGCTTTCCCTGTACTTAACACAGTGCAGTTAAAACTTGCTTTAGTTGTGGAAAGAAGTGATAGGGCATAGGAAAAAGTGTAGGACACGGGTCCCACCTTAGGCTCCCAGAGGAGGCGCCAATGGTAAAACTCAGCAAACTGTAGAGAATGATACAGGGACAAATTTGTCCCCATCCTTGCAGGAACTCAATTTCCCCATTAGTTAGATTGTGAGCCTTCGGGACAGAAAGGGAATTTTTTAAAGTACCTTTATTATTTTCATATTTTTAATTTTAATGTATATTTTCTGTAAACCGCTTAGAACTTAACGGATGTAGCGGTATATAAGAAATAAATTACATTACATTACATTACATTACATCCTGTCTCCATGAGTTTTGTCACTCTGTCTTAACCACACAAGCCTCGAACACTTATGATTTTAAAGTGTTTGAGGTTTGTGCAGATGAGGACGGAGCTTAGGCATTGGTGGAATGAGGAATTATGACATCACAATCTGAGCCCTAGAATGTTGCTACTTATGATTTTAAAGTGTTTGAGACTTGTGCAGATGAGGCTAGAGCTTGCAAGAATGGAGCAGGGACAGGAAAAGAACTTGTGAGGATGGGACGGGAAAATGAGTTGCTGCGGGGACAAGAAAAAAATTTGTCCCCGTGTCATTCTCTACTGTAGAGCTACCTTTGGAGTAGGGTGCAGAAACTAAGGCCTCTGACCACAAGGAGCAATGAGCGTGCAAGAATCACCCTCCTCTTGCTGCATGCCTTCATCTCTGCAGGGTGAAACTCAATCTCTGGAAACAAAAAAGGGGGAAGAATTCCTGTAACCCCCTCCCAGTTCACAATGAAGACAATGCAGGTGGTTACACAGATGAATGACCACTCCCCAGGGAATAACAAGGCAGTCTTCCACAATAGCCCTCTTTGTTTTTTAAACAGTTTAAAACAAAAAAAAAAAAGTTGTTAGGTCTGAGGCAAGGGAAAACAGTGAGGACATGAATAGGAGTCATACTGGCATTTACCATTAATTGTTCTCTTAGGCTTCAGCGGCTGGCGTCATGATTGTTGCAATTGTCTGGGTCTTGCCAGGTCTGGGTAGGTAGAACCAATGTTTCAGCGATCGTGCTGTGGCTTTCTTCAGGGTGTGCAATGAGGTTTGCAGCTTGTCTTTATATATAGTGGGTCCTCAAACCTGATTGGCTGGGATTTGAGATGCTTGAGGTGGGAAAGTCCATTGGTCATGAATTTGAATTTTGGCAGGAAGGTCCTTTAGTCACAAATTTGAATGTATGGTGGGACCAAATGGTGACCAATGGACTTTCCCATCAAAATTTCTGACCAACGGACTTTCCCGCCAAAATTCAAATTTGTGACTAATGGACTTTCCTAAGAACATAAGAACATAAGAAGTTGCCTCCACTGGGTCAGACCAGAGGTCCATCCTGCCCAGCGGTCCGCTCCCGCGGCGGCCCATCAGGTCCGCGACCTGTGAAGTGGTTACTGATCATTTCTATAACCTACCTCAAGTTCTATCTGTACCCCTCTATCCCCTTATCCTCTAGGAACCTATCCAAACCCTTCTTGAAACCCTGTATAGAGTTCTGGCTTATCACCTCCTCCGGAAGCTTGTTCCATGTGTCCACCACCCTCTGGGTAAAAAAGAACTTCCTAGCATTTGTTCTAAACCTGTCCCCTTTCAATTTCTCCGAGTGACCCCTAGTGCTTGTGGCTCCCCACAGTTTGAAGAATCTGTTTTTATTCACTTTCTCTATGCCCTTTAGGATTTTGAAGGTTTCTATCATGTCCCCTCTAAGTCTCCTCTTCTCCAGAGAGAACAGCCCCAGCGTTTTTAACCTGTCAGCGTATGAGAAATTTTCCGTACCTTTTATAAGTTTAGTCGCCCTCCTCTGCACTCCTTCGAGTACTGCCATATCCTTTTTGAGGTACGGCGACCAGTATTGAACACAGTACTCCAGGTGCGGGCGCACCATTGCGCGATACAGCGGCATGATGACTTCCTTTGTCCTGGTTGTGATACCCTTTTTGATGATGCCCAGCATTCTGTTTGCTTTTTTTGAGGCTGTCGCACACTGCGCCGATGGTTTCAGTGATGTGTCAACCATCACCCCCAGATCCCTTTCAAGGTTACTCACCCCTAGCCGTGTTCCCCCCATTTTGTAGCTGAACATCGGGTTCTTTTTCCCTACATGCATGACTTTGCATTTCTCTACGTTAAAACTCATTTGCCACTTATTTGCCCAGTCTACCAGTCTCGTTAGGTCCCTTTGCAGGTTTTCACAGTCTTCCGTGTTCCTAACCCTGCTGCAGAGTTTGGTGTCATCAGCAAATTTGATAACCTCACATTTTGTCCCGGTCTCCAGATCGTCAATAAATATATTAAACAATAGAGGTCCCAGCACTGACCCTTGTGGAACTCCGCTCGTGACCCATTGCCAGTCTGAATATTGGCCCTTTACACCAACCCTCTGTTTCCTGCCTGCCAACCAGTGTTTGATCCATCGGTAGATATCCCCTTGCACCCCGTGGTTCCACAGCTTTTTTAATAGCCGTTCGTGAGGTACCTTGTCGAAGGCTTTTTGGAAGTCAAGGTAAATGATGTCTATGGATTTCCCCTTATCTATCTGGTTGTTTATTCCCTCGAAGAAGTACAGCAAGTTTGTGAGGCACGACCTTCCCTTGCAGAAGCCATGCTGGCTCGCCTTCAGTTGTCCATTCAAGTCATTTCAAGTCATTTCAAGTCCCAGCCAGTCAGGTATGAGAACCCACTATATATAAAGAGAAACTGCAGACCTCATAGCACACCCTGAAGAAAGCCACAGCATGATGGCTAAAAAGTTGGTTCTACCTATCCAGTTGAAGCGAAACCTGCACAACTGCAACAATTATTTACTGTTAAAGTTCAGGGCACATTTCTGCGGTATTTGGCCAGTTATACGTATTAATCACTCTTTGGGGGAAATTCTGTATAAACTAGGTGGTGGAATGATCCACACTAAGCCAGTGGCACAGCGAGGGTAAGAGGCGTCTGGGGGCAGTGGTGCCCCTCCCCTGCCCTCTTCTCTGCCTTCCTACCCCCATCTGCTCCTTCGCTGCCCCCTTCTGCTGTGCGTGCGTGCCCCTTCCCTTCTTCCGTACCTCTTTAACATTCCCAGCGTGAGCAGCAACCCCGACTTGCTGCTCATGCTAGTGTCAGCTCTTCATCTGATGTCACTTCCTGGACCCGCGCCAAGGAAGTGACATCAGAGGAAGAGCTGACGCTGGCGCGAGCAGCAGGTTGGGGTTGTTGCTCGCGCCTGGAATATTAAAGAGGTACGGGGGAAGGGAAGGGGCACACGCATGCGATAGTAGGGGGGTGGGTGGAGAGGAGGACCGGTGCTGGTGCCCCCAACAAGACGGTGCCTGGGGCAGACTGCCCCACCCCCTTATTACGCCACTGTGCTATGCAAATATTCTATAAAGTTTGTTCTGTGCAGTATGGCCTTTACAGAATACAGTGTTCCCTTGCGAATTCGCAGTTCTTGGACTCACTAATTTGCGATATTCTCCAACTGCCTTTTCCTGTACTAAAGTTGAGTTACACCAATCAGGAGCTGCGTGTCAGAGCAGTTCCTGATTGGTGTAGCCTTACTTTAGTAACAGGAAGAGGTGGTCGGAGCATACCGTAAGTGATTTTCTTCACTCGCCGGCGCTCCAGCTGCCCTCTCCTGCCTTATGACAGGCGAAAAACCATATTCGCGGTTTTTCAAAATTTGCGGGGGTTTCTGGAACGGAACTCCCACGAATATTGTGGGAGTACTGTATTAGCTTAGCATGCATTTTTATGCCTAACTTCAAGTTCTCTTATCCCTAACAGAGCTTCTCTAATCTTGTTGCTAAGGGAACTATCATCAACTGATGTCATCACCCTTGCTCTATGACATCACAATTGTCTTAGTAATGAAGCAGCAAATGGCGAACTGTGACAGCAGCAAAGGGCCAGCCATTCTATGAGAGGGTAACACGTGCCCTCTGAATATAATTTGTAAGCAGAATGAATTAAAACACTGAGAAGCTTTAGCTGCATGGTAGGGGGGGTCTCCTCTTTAGAACTCTGTCTGAGGTATCTATCTTTCAAGAAGTGTCAGGTGATCGTGTCTAATAACTCCATCCTAAAACTGCATTCACTTGCATGTCAGCTGTTTTGAGTTCCTTGATAGCCTTAAGTTAGTCCTTTGGGAATTCCCAGCGAATGACAAGTTGGAGGATGCTAGGATAAGGCAAGGAGGGGAACAAATACCTTAGTCTCCACTCAAACCATGAACTCCTTTCTTTGATGTAGACCAGTGGTCTCAAACTTGCGACCCAGGGGCCACATACGGTCCGCCAGGTACTATTTTGAGAACCTTGGTATGTTTATCATAAATCTTTCCTTTTGGCTAAGTCTTAATAATGATATTGTAATTTATAGCTAAAGAGACATATGATCAAGAAACTGTTTTACTTTTGTGATTATGATAAACATACTGAGGGCCTCAAAACAGTACCTGGCGGGCCACATGTGGCCCCCGGGCCGCAAGTTTGAGACCATTGCTCTGGAGAGAAGGTAGAAATCCAGCCCGTTCAAAGTGCTTGAGGGCAAAACGACTAAAACCAGCAACACTGAACTGCAGAGATAAACCAGTAAAATTAAAAGTTTCTAGAATGATTTATTATCCATTTTTGGTACCTCGGTGACTTGCAACGTTTAAATGACTTGGTTCTTTTCCTTTCCAGCATTTCTTTGCTGTTTCTGCATACACTCTAAGGGACCCTTTCATTAAAGTGTGGTAAAACTTTGCAGTTACCATGTGATAGGTCCAAAAATTAACATGCAATAACTGCAAGGTCTCTGTGGTAAGTTCTGCGGGTGGACTTAGCATTTTCCCATACAGTTAACATAGAGAAAAATATTTACCATTCGTTAACTGCTTTGCAGATAATGTAGATGCACTTAAGACTTGCCACTGAGGTGGCATTAAGAACATAAGAACGTAAGAAATGCCTGCACTGGATCAGACCCGGGGTCCTGTGCCTTCAAGGATGAGCTTTGTCCATCTCTACCCCTAACGAGCAGCTCTCCTAGCTCCCATTCACCTTGGTGACCCCCAGGAGATCCACCTATTTTTGCCCTGCAGCAGAGAGATCTCCATATGGGTTACATGCAACATAGCCAACAAAACAAAGGCATTGCCCCAGGGCCCAGCCATATGAAAAGAGGAAAAGGAAGGTATAGGAGAGGGTGAGCAGACCAGACACAAGGACAAGTAATAAAGGTAGCTGAGTTTAGTGAAAGCCGGAGAAATCTCAGACCTCGGGGAGCAAATATAAAGTCATCGAAAAGGCTAGAAAATGCTTTGCAATCCTTATAACTTCCGAAAGTATATTGGCACATTCCCCTCTCCTTAATCTGGTACCTATCACAGATATGTGCCATGCTGGATCATGTGTGTCTCCAGGACAGATGCTCGCTATGTGACTCATTCAGTGCTGATATGATGTAGATCCCATACAATGGAAAGAAGAACATGACGGGACAGGCTGCCTCTGAATGCGCCTGCAATTCCACACCTAGCACGGGGAAGAAGGTTCTGAAATATTGTTCTTACATTTATTGCACAATAGATGCAGGGATGATGGAATAAATAATGGCATAGTTTGTAATCCATTTGGGGGAGGAGAAGGCAGGAAGGAACTATATTTGTTTTGCTGTTCAAAATCCATTTTAAAATCCCTACAAATAGCTGCCGGTCCATAGTCATTCATCACCTTTCCTTAAGACAGTCTTCTTTTGAAACCCATATGGTATGCCTTAGTAATACATGTTCCTTCTCTTGCTGAAGACTACAAGGAAGTCTTCACAGAGACTGGCCTTCTGTGCCACTCTTGCCAAGAGGGGTGGTCCTTGGGGGACCCTTCCTCTGAGACACTCTTATGTATATAATGGAACTCCATCAAATAGGGAGGCGAATAAGGTAGGAGAACATAGGCTTTCTGTAGCTGAGGTGAATTTTAAACTAATCACCAAGAAAATGTACAGTTCAGTTTAAGTAAATTTTGGCTTTTAAGGAACTAATCAAATGGCGTCTAGTTATTGTAAATAAGGGAACACGGGAGCCCAGGGGAGGGCTGAGAGTGCTGGGCCAATCAGGGGCCAAGGCGGGCCTGCCAGAAGAGGAAGCCAATAGGAGAGGAGACAACAGACAGCCAATCACTCAGACTGGCGCCAAATTTGAACAAATTGAAGAAAGATGGAGAGTCACTGCCTAGCAACAATAACCTGCACCAATCGGACACCAAGGAGAAGAACCCCAAGGGAGACTGGGGCGGGACCAGAAAGCAGGTCAGTGAGGAGCCATGCGGCTGGAGAGAGAGGGAGCAGGCAGGCCCTGAGAGAGCAGCAAACAGTGTGGAATGAGAAGGACCAGCCCAAGCAAGTGGGAGAGAAGCAGTCAAGCTGGAAACAGAAGAAGAGCCACTGGCTGGAATGAAGAGAAGCTTGCAGACTAAAAAAAAAAAGGAGCTGCTACTGGAAGAGGTGAGCCTTTGGAGAAGCTGATGGGGCAGATGGGCTGAAGTGAGAGGGCCTGTTGGAGAGAGAGAGAGAGAGAGTGCCTAGCTACTGAGACACTGCTCTACATGGGAGAGAGAGAGAGCCCAGCTAGAAGCAGGGAGGAGAGCTGGGTGTGGGAGAAAGGAGAAGAAGCCCAGGTGAGCCCCAAGCAGCCACATCCCACTCCTTTGAGAACTTTGCTTTGAGCCTGCCCCCCACCACAAGAACTCTGCTTAAAGCCTGTTTTAGAGTCTGCCTCAGGGGGTTAGTGCTAGTTAGCCAGTGGTTGTAGTCAGCACGAAGGGTGAGAACAGCCAACCGAAAGGGACATAGCAGATACTGCTGTTGGGTGGGCTAGTTAGGAACCCCTTCTTTCTCAATTTTTTTTTTTGCATTTAGTCAACCCTCCCTTTCTCTGCCAAGTCCCCTGTTTTAGATCAGGGTTTTCCTTTATTGATTTGTTTATAGTCAGCCTAGTAGGTGCTCCAGAGTTCCTGAGTAGATGAGCTGACTTCAGTGGCCAATAGAGACGCAGACACTGAGGATCATGGTACTAGAGAATGACAGGGTGACAAAATTCATCACCGTTCCCGTCCCCACGGATAACTGCGGGAAACCATCTTCATGTCATTCTTTAAGGAGAGAGGGAAGAATCAGACTATGAATGGCCTCAACCACTGACCCACAAGCATTGCTTTGAAGAATGCTGGTGTAGAAGGACCGAGGTTGAGATAGACACTAGAAAATGACATGAGTTTATTTCCCGCGGTTATCCGCAGGGACGGGAACGGTGATGAATTTTGTCACCGTGTCATTCTCTACATGGTACCTAATGCAAGACAGCTGGGCAGAGGTGACAGACATGTAGATCTGTCTCATTAGAGATAGTTTGAAAACCTGATTGGCTGGTGGTTCCCAGTACAGGTTTGAGAAACATGACTGATTTATGAGATTGTCTAGCAGTGTCTCTCAAACTTTCTCAAGCCGGGGCACACTAAAGGTAGTGGCCACGGCTTAAGGCACCCAGAAGTACACTGACGTCGCTGTGATGATATCACGAGTATGCATGACATCATCACGACGACATCCATGCATGTGCAGAGGCCCTCCAGATGGGCCCTGAGATGCCAGTAGGGGGTGCCAGCAGGGAAGTGTTTCTCAACTACTTCAAGCTAAGTACCCCCTAAGTCTAACAAATATCAGTTGAGTACCCCAACCACAGACCTGCCTAGGCCCACCCAAGCTCTGTCCCAGATCCCATCTCCTTTACTAATGGTAATGCAACTTTTTCCATTCATTTTTCATATGCACGGCAGATATAAATTCTCAGAACTGACACATTTTAATCACTATATTGAAAATAAAATAATTTTACCTACCAGCAATCCTCTGCAGGCTGCTGTAATTATCTTTAAAGGTGAGACCAGGGGGGAACATGTAGGCCTTCGGCGAATCGGGCAGCACTGGCGCCGTACTGCGTAGGGAAGTCAGCTGGCAGGCGCCTCTCTTCCTCCTCAGTGTACCCCGTCACACAGTTTGAAATACACTGGTCTAGAACTACATTTGTATATACCCAAGATCCATTGTATGCAAATCTATCTCATGATGGGCCATTTGGCCTTTATCTGCCATCATGTTTCGATATTCATTGTGGTGATCCTGAAAACCTTCTCACAAATTGAGAAGCACTGGTCTTGAGAACCTAGGTTTCAAGTTCATTTCAAATTTCATATACCGCCCAATCAGCCTTCTAGGCGGTGCACACTGTCTTTAAAAGGTATATAAGATACCAATTAGAGATTGACACGGGACATAGCAGATACTGCTGTTGGGTGGGCTAGTTAGGAACCCCTTCTTTCTCAATTTATTTATTTATTTTTTTTTTGCATTTAGTCAGCCCTCCCTTTCTCTGCCAAGTCCCCTGTTTTAGATCAGGGTTTTCCTTTATTGATTTGTTTATAGTCAGCCTAGTAGGTGCTCCAGAGTTCCTGAGTAGATGAGCTGACTTCAGTGGCCAATAGAGACGCAGACACTGAGGATCATGGTACTAGAGAATGACACGGTGACAAAAATCATCACCGTTCCCGTCCCCACGGATAACCGTGGGAAACCATCTTCATGTCATTCTTTAAGGAGAGAGGGAAGAATCAGAGTCTGAATGGCCACAACCACTGACCCGCAAGCTTTGCTTTGAAGAATGCTGGTGTAGAAGGACTGAGGTTGAAATAGACACTACAGAATGACAGTCTCTGGTATCCAGAGCAGATACTGTGATGTCATAATGCCTCATTCCAGCAGTGCCTAAGAGCCAATCACATCAGTGATATCACAATGGCTTCATTATCCTTGGCTCCCATAAAAATCAGAGTATGAATGGCCACAACCACTGACCCGCAAGGTTTGCTTTGAAAAATGCTGGTGTAGAAGGACTGAGATTGAAATAGACACTAGAAAATGACATGGGATTATTTCCCGCGGTTATCTGCGGGGACGGGAACGGTGATGAATTTTGTCACCGTGTCATTCTCTAATACCAATACATAATTTAAAACAATAATAGTTATTAAGAACAATTTAAACATGAACAGAAACAAAAAAGGAAACCTACATATGCCTTTTCCTGCATTATTCTAGGTTCTAGTGGACTTTAAAAACTGTAGTGGAGAATTAGTAAGGTTTAGTGTTACTTTACTTGTTGAATCAGCTGACCCTGTGGTGGATGGGGATTCCAATGCTGGAATTAATGATGTAATAGTTTGGAGGATTGTAAGTAGTTCTGTGGAGGGATTTGATTCAATGAGAGTTGGCTCAGTTAGTGGTAGTCACTGCTTCAGAGTGGTAGGAATGTGCAATTTATCACTGCACACAAGTTTGCGGGGACGAGGGGGCCAGTGATCATACTAGGGATAATGGAGTAGAAAGATCATCTTTTTTGCCTAGCCACACATTTGAGTTAGGGAAATTACCATCTGCAGTGCATTTTACAACTTGTGTACTGAGTCCTGATTTTTCCAGGATTGTGAAGATACTATGAAATAGTATTTTATGAGCCCCTTCAACATAGGGTGGCCAGATTTCTTCTTTGAAAAAAAAGAGGACGCCTGGCCCTGCCCCGTTTTGCCCCCAGTCCCGCCCCCCAAATGAACCTCCCCGAGCTCGAAGGCCGCATTTGAAAGCTTTTGCACATGCGCGGATGTCGATGCAATGACGTCACACACATGCGTGCGTGGGTATAATGTCATCACGGTGACGGCTGCACATGTGTAAAGGTTTCCAGATGTGGCCTCCGAGCTCAGGATTTCCAAAACCTGGACAAACCGCCAGGTTTTGGAAATCCCTCGGGGCACCCAGGATCCTCTAAAAAGAGTCTAGGTCCGGTTCACCACACAATTGTTTCCCACGTACTCACCTTTATAGAACCCCCAGGGACCCCTGAAGAAGACTTTTTGTCGAAACGCGGACCGTGTTGGGTCCTGTATCCCTAGCGGACTAGGTCCTTTAAGGCTCTTATGTGGATGATTTACTTTTAAGTGGATGGAATTATTTTATGTGGATGATTTTAGTGTACCTTTGGAACTTTGATACTTTCAAATAAAGTCCATTTGGGAACATCGTCACTCCACAGAGTTTTTTTGGTTTTCTCTGGATTTTCTTCTTTGTGGATATTTTGGGGTCAATTCCTTTTGTTTTTTGCTACTCAGGATTTTAAAGTGTTTGAGGCTTGTGCAGATGAGGATGGAGCTTAGGCATTGGTGGAATGAGGCATTATGACATCACAATCTCAGCTCTAGAATGTTGCTACTTATGATTTGAAAGTGTTTGAGGCTTGTGCAGATGAGGACGGAGCTTAGACATTGGTGGAATGAGGCATTATGACATCACAGTCTGAGCTCTAGAATGTTGCAAACACAAGCAGTGTCTCACTTCCGGCTCACCACACAATTGTTTCCCATGTACTCACCTTTATAGGACTCCCAGGGACCCCTGAAGAAGACTTTTTGTCGAAACGCGGACCGTGTTGGGTCCTGTATCCCTAGCGGACTAGGTCCTTTAAGGCTCTTATGTGGATGATTTACTTTTATGTGGATGGAATTATTTTATGTGGATGATTTTAGTGAACCTTTGGAACTTTGATACTTTCAAATAAAGTCCATTTGTGAACATCGTCACTCCACAGAGTTTTTTTGGTTTTCTCTGGTAACCCTACTTCAACAGATTATCAGCCTTTCTTTGCAGACAGCTTCTATTCTTTCTTGGAAAAAAAGCAGTAATTAAATCAGTTCTGAAGTGTTGCCTTTTTATTAAACTATCTTATTACCAATATCAAATCTTGATTTTGTGGCCAAAACAGTAGAAAAAGCATGGCATTCAATTTGTGGCATGTATTGAACAGCGCTGGATTCTTCACATTAATCAGTCTGGGATAGGATTGGTCATGGCACATACACTTTTCTGCTCATCCTATAGATATGTGGAGACATATTGATTAGAGAATTGTATGATTGATTTTTTATTAGAAGTGCAGCAGCCTTTGATACTTTAAATCACAATTTGTTTTTGACAAAGCCTTTTGTTTTTTTACCATAATTGTCTCCTTTTCTATCAATCAAATTGCATTTCTTTTCCCATCCTTTCCTCGTGTTTTATTATGGTTGTAAAGTTAGTCTTTGATATGGTTTGTAAGGTTTGGTTCTTTGTTTTGCTACCCCCCTCAATTTTGTAATTCTACTGATATGTTCATTGCTTAGAATTTTGAATACGCGATTAATCAAATTTATAATAAACTTGAAACTTGTATGGATGGGTCACTTTTGGCTTGATTTGCCAACAGGATTTGCTGTGTGCAGTGGAATAGGGAACTTTCAGAGGAGGTGAATCATTATTGGGGTGTTTCTCAGTGTTCAGTTCTCTCCTCTTTTGTCTCTACTTGTTTAGATTATCAAACACTATGGACTAAGTCACATATATTCAGATGACATTCAGGTGGCAGATAACATTGGATTTTCAGTTGGGAATGATATTGCTAAATTAGGGGCTCTTGTACTAAATTGTGCTAAGAAATGGGTATAATGAGCCCAATATTCGAGGAGCACAGAGAAAGGGGGGACATGATAGAAACATTCAAATACATCACGGGTCGAATTGAGGTGGAGGAAGAAATCTTTTTTCTTACAGGTCCCACGGCGACAAGAGGGCATCCGCTAAAACTTAAGGGGGGAAGATTTCATAGTGACACCAGGAAATACTTCTTCACCGAACGGGTGATTGATCGATGGAATAAACTTCCACGCCAGGTGGTCAAGGCCAGTAGTGTACCTGACTTCAAAAGTTGATGGGACAAACTGGTGGGAGGGCTACAAAGATGTGCATGAAAGAGGGGCACCAGGGAGGGAGGGTTCTTAAGTGGGCATTGTTGGGCCGCTGGCCCTCTTCTGCCGTCATACTCTATGTTTCTATGTTATTCAGCCCATGGGAGGCGCACACTTAGCCTATCAAATCAATTTTCATTGGCTGGCTGGCTAATTTATTTGTTTACTTATAACATTAATATCTCATGTATCCAGAAATCTATGCAGGTTACAAAAAAAAAAAAACAAAACCCCACATATAAGCTAAAACACACAAACATAAAACACCAGAATGTTACATTCAAATTAAAACATCCTACCTAAAATATCATAAAAGTTAAATAAACTAAGGGTTCCTTTTACGAAGGTGCGCTAGCGTTTTTAGCGCAAGCACTGGATTAGTGTGCACTAGCCGAAAAACTACCGCTTGCTCAAGAAGAGGTGGTAGTGGCTAGCGTGTGCGGCATTTTAGCGTGCACTATTCCAAGCGTTAAGGCCCTAACGCACCTTCGTGAAAGGAGCCCTATATCTAATACTTTTCATAATTAAACAGACAATCCAAAACTAATAATACTAACACATCACAAATCGTGAAAAGCTTCCTAAAAATCAAAGGCCTTCACACACCGACGAAAAGCTAAGAATGATGTAATTGATGAAAAGTATCTGAAAGAGCATTCCACAAATGAGGGCCTACCCCACAAAAATTTCTGGAGGCCACATCTTGCTGAGAGTTGAGTCGGTTCAGCGAATGGCCACCAGGTTGGTCTCGGGGCTCAAGGACCTTACGTACGAAGAAAGGCTGAACAAATTGCAGCTATACTCTCTCGAAGAACGTAGAGAGAGGGGAGACATGATTGAGACGTTTAAGTATATCACTGGTCGCATCGAGGTAGAAGATGATATTTTCTTTCTTAGAGGACCCTCGGCCACAAGGGGGCATCCGCTGAAAATAAAGGGCGGGAAGTTTCATGGCGACACCAGGAAGTACTTCTTCACCGAAAGAGTGGTTGACAATTGGAATGAGCTTCCGGTACAGGTGATCGAGACCGGCAGTGTGCCAGATTTTAAGAACAGATGGGATGCTCATGTCGGATCTCTATGAGGGAATGGGTCATCAGAGTGCGATCTCTCAAAGGGTAGCTAGGGGGATGGGTCAATAGAGTGGGCAGACTTGATGGGCCTTGGCCCTTTTCTGCCATCACTTTCTATGTTTCTATGTAAAAATACAAGAGCCGATAGTTCCCCTAGCTATAAAAACATAGTGAAGTGAACGCAAAGGACGAGAATGTAAAACTAAAGAAGCCACTACATTTGGCAAAATTTGATGCAAAGCCTTGTACACCAACACCTAGGGTTACCAGATTTTCAGAAATGAAAATCCAGACCCATGGCCCTGCTCCCAGGCCTACCCTGTTCCGTCCCCCCATGTCCATCCCCCTTAACCTGTTCGCTTGTCACGAGGGCATCTGCGCATGTGCTGGTGTGACGTGATGACATCACACGCACGCCTGTAACGTCGCCGGGTTGCATCCGCACATGCGTAGATGCTGTCCCGACGTCGCTGCTAGCTGGAAGCTTTTCAAAACCCAAAGTGCCAGGTTTTGAAAAGCCACCCAGACCCCAGGATATGTCCTCGAAAAGGAGGGCATGTTCGGGGAAATCTGGCGTCTGGTAACCCTACTAACACTACTATTTTAATCTGAATTCTCTAAGCTGCTGGAAGCCAGTGCAAATCGGCCAACAAAGAAGACACAAGTTCCCTACGAGAAATATCACCAATTATTTATTTATTTAATTCATTTTTCTATCCTATTCTCCCCAACGAGCTTAGATCGGGTTACAGGTTAAAATACATAATACAATTTGCTAAACTTACTATACAATATTATACAATGTGTATTCTAATAGAACAGGCACCTAGAACCAACCCTAGAAGCATGCAAATGCTTGTGCACAAATTTATACCAGCTCCAAAGATATACAGTGTATATATATAAATATATATATCTCAGTGGACTCAAACTCACGGCCCGCCAGATACTATTTTGAGGCCCTCGGTATGTTTATCATAATCACAAAAGTAAAACAGTTTCTTGATCATATGTGTCTTTAGCTATAAATTGCAATATTATTATTAAGATTTAGCCAAAAGGAAAGATTTAGAAACTATAAAGAGTTTTTTACCTCATGCAAAATTGTCATTTCTGTAATAAGACATTAACTATTTTTTCTGAGGCCCTCCAAGTACCTACAAATCCAAAATGTGGCCCTGCAAAGGGTTTGAGTTTGAGACCACTGGCTTAACTGTAACCATCCTGACACTGGTAAAGGAACCAATTAAGCTACTTTAAATGCTTTTAACCTAGAGTAGTGCTCAGACTCCAAAGATGGATTGTAAGAACTCAATATGGGGACAAACCCCTGTAGAGATTCTTATGGTATCTATCATTGCACCATTTTGTGGTTAAAGGTAGTTTAAAGTACTGTTAAAGCCATGTTCATGATTGAATTAGTCCATAAAGAAGCGTATTGTCCAATTATAAATAAACTTCAAATTGATAATCTCAAAAATAGACTTAGCTTGAAAAATATCAACAGCAAGTGTTCAGCTGGGTCCTAGAATATTTATATACCTAGAATAGGACCCAGCTGAACACTTGCTGTTGATATTTTTCAAGCTAAGTCTATTTTTGAGATTATCAATTTGAAGTTTATTTATAATTGGACAATACGCTTCTTTATGGACTAATTCAATCATGAACATGGCTTTAACAGTACTTTAAACTACCTTTAACCACAAAATGGTGCAATGATAGATACCATAAGAATCTCTACAGGGGTTTGTCCCCATATTGAGTTCTTACAATCCATCTTTGGAGTCTGAGCACTACTCTAGGTTAAAAGCATTTAAAGTAGCTTAATTGGTTCCTTTACCAGTGTCAGGATATCATTGACCTTTAGGAACTTCCTTCTTGTATCTCCCCAGTCATTTATATTGTTAACTGTAACCATGACATCCTGTTTGTCTTTGGGAAGCAGAGCTGAGATTGTGATGTCATAATGCCTCATTCCACCAATAAGAGCCAACCCCATCAGTGATGTCACAATGGCTTGATTGTCCTGTTCTCCCCTCTGCCTTCCAACCCAGCCAGCAGATTAATTGTTCCCCTTAACTCAGTGGTCTCAAACTCTTTAATAAGACATTAACTATTGTTTCTGAGGCTCTTTAAGTACCTACAGATCCAAAATGCGGCTCTGCAAAGGGTTTGAATTTGAGACCACTGATATATATATATATATGTGTGTGTGTGTGTATACTAGAGCTATACTGAGTAACATATTTTACTAATTTGGCCGAATACGAAGAATGAAAAATTTTATTCAGACGAATATGAATAATGGGCATTAAGTTTTAACATAACAAATAATAAAAGAAGCAATATGAAATCAGAGATCAAGTGTTTATTTCAGTAGAGCCCTGGATTATTCCTATTTGAATTTAACCCCCTCCGTTACATTTTCCCACTGCTGACTTTGGGCGTCTAGCGCCATACAGCCAAATCGGACCTAGACTTATGTTTTGATTATGTGCCTCTACCTTAATAGACAAACAAAATACCATCTAATAACAAATATATATATATATATATATATATATATATATATATATATATATATATATATATATAAAATAATAATGTGCCCCTAGGGCCTGATTATATATTTAACACCTAAAAAATTGGGGCAGATCATAATAGCGCTTAGCGCAAAAGAATGGGCCACCTATAGAATCACTAACATTTAGGCGCACCCATCTAGGCCAAGAAAAACCAGGCCTAAATACCTACGCCTAAGTTGTGCGTGGATCAGGCATATTCTATACCTGCGCGCTTAGGCTTATATTTTATAAATGGTACTGGTTTTTTAGGTACTGGTAGGTGCCCAAGCTAAGTGATGCGATTCACGTCAAAAGTAGACACTAGAAATGCAGGCCTTGAAAACCCTGGCCTACATTTCCAGGGCCCACCTTTGCCCAAGACGCATTTCTCTAAATGGTGCCATCGTGTGATTGAAACGTGATCGGTGGCCACTTTTAAGGCAGCCACCAACAATGGCACCATTGAGAGAATCTAGGCCTTAACTTTTAGGAGGGCCCATCAGTAGTGTAGCGAGGGTGAGAAGCACTCGGGGTGGTGGCATCCCTCCCCCAACCTCTTCTCCACCCCCACCCCCACTCCTTCCCTGCCCCCCCCCCATGCTGTGCACACGCACCCCTTTCCTACCCCAGACCTCTTTCAACTTCCACAGTGTGAGCAGCATCACCAACTCGCTGCCCGCATCGGCATCAGCTCTCCCTCTGACATCACCCGGGACACGGAAGTGACGGCAGAGGAAGAGCCAACGCTGGTGCACGCAGCAGGTTGGAGTCGCTGCTTACTCTGGCGAAAAGGTAGAGGTGTGGTGGGGGGAAGTGAAGGCATGCGTGCGGTGGGGGGAGGAGTGAGAAAGAGCATGGCGGTGCCAAGATGGCGCCCAGAGTGGACCGCCCTGCCCCCATACTATGCCACTGGTGCCTAGGTTCACCTGTATGCCCCCTTTTTGAGATTTACACACTAGAACTAACATGCACCACTTTATAGAATTTGCCAACCAAGGTGCGCATGTAACTTCTTTTTCTTTTTTTAATTCTTTATTCATTTTGAAAACTTACAGCAAGCGTACAGGAATATATCATTAGTAACAACAATAACACTTGTAATTCTCATATAATTCTAAAAACATAAAAATTATATCCCGTCCCACCCACCTTCTTTCAAATATTATAATCAATTATATCATAAATATAATATAAACATATAATTTAGTGAAATTTTCAGAAAAACTCCCCCCCGCCCCCCATGTGTACATATATTCATCCAAGGAAAATGATGTTTACTCATTACAATATCGTTCCAATGGTCCCCAGATCTTTATAAAATTATTATAGTTCCCTTTCTGTTTTGCAATTGCTCTTTCCATCTTAAAAATATGGCATACCAAATTCCACCAAAATGTATAATTAAGATTAGTATAATTTTCCCAGTTATTGGTGATATGCTGAATAGCAACCCCAGTCAAGATTAATAATAGTTTGTTATTATGTGCTGATATTTGTCTTTTTTTCCTTATAGACATGTCAAACAGAATAGTATCATAGGATAATGCGACATGGTTTTCTAATAGACAATTTACTTGAGTCCAAATTGAATTCCAAAATAATCTTATACAGGGACATTGGTAAATTAAATGATCAAGTGTCCCCGCTTCCAGATTACAATGCCAGCATTTATTAGACTTAGAGCTATCTAACTTTTATAAACGAACAGGGGTCCAAAACGCTCTATGCAACAAAAAGAACCAAGTTTGCGCATGTAACTTCTAATTAGTGCCAATTAGACTCCATTACGAGGTGTTCATTGTCAATTAATCAATGCCGATTGGTCTTATTAAACAACTAAGTTGCGTATGCAAATCGGCTGTGCACAGCGATTTGAACGCCCAACTTATGGCACCAGAATTTGGGCCTTAGCATGCCAACAGGCAAAATATCATAAAACTCTTTAACACGTTTTGCAATAGACTTATTTTTCGCACACTAAGAGCATATTAGGGCTTAACACCCTGTAGTAAAATTGGTTCCTTTAATAAATATTTGGAAAAACAAATACAAAATTCACGATCTTTGTGGAGAAGTGATTTAAGTCTGGCTACTATTTCGGCTTATTCTTCTTGTCCTTTGCTACTGTTCAGTTGTAATAAAGATTGTTGTTGTAGCTAATAGAAAGCAATTTTTCAAAAAATAATGTTTGGAGTAGTAACTTTATGGTTTCATTATAATTGCTTGAAGTTTAAATCCAGCTAAGATGTTGAGTCTTTGGATAAGCCATGAATGATGGGGAG
This sequence comes from Geotrypetes seraphini, assembly GCF_902459505.1. Lineage (NCBI taxonomy): Eukaryota > Metazoa > Chordata > Amphibia > Gymnophiona > Dermophiidae > Geotrypetes > Geotrypetes seraphini. The sequence continues at coordinate 21,978,632 of NC_047098.1, forward strand.
CTGGAATGTTACAACTATTGATTCTATTGTCATTCATTTGAAAGAAACGATAAAGAGTCTGGGTGCAATTTTAAATTAAAGCCTATGACGTCTCAGATTTCATCCATGGTTCAAGCCTTTTTTATTGCTCGAGACAGATTAAGCAGCTTTGAGACAGCACTGATGATTGCATAATTGGACTATTGCGATGCGCTTTATCAAGGGATTAAAGCTATTAGTCTCCATCGGTTTCAGATGGTGCCGATCGCTGCAGCTAAATTAATTGTGGATGCAAGGAAATTTGACTCAGTTAGTTCTAGTTTTAATGTTGCTTTTAAAGACTTTATTTTAAGGTATCCATGTTATTTATCTAAAGTAATGGTTCACAAACAGTGTATCAGGTCACCTAAATGGGGTCATATTGTCCATGGATGGGGTCACAGATAGAGGACTCTGCTTCCCCCTCCCTCTAGACCTCCATGGTGACCTATGCCCAGTATGGCAGACAGCATGGTGCCAGTAAGTCAATGAATGCTTCTAGGCCCTGCCCCCTTCTCCCATATGGGCCTCCTGTCAGACTGGAAACCTGCGCAGAGTACTGGCATCTGTGAGTACACACTGACACTGTTGCCAGCACTGGTGCTGTTGCTGCTGCCTTCATACTTTGGATAAGTGGGGGTTAGGGAAGGGGGAAAAGGACGGGAGAGTGGTAAGGAGGAAAGCTGAGGTCTGATACTTTGTTTTAATCATCATTTGGGACTACAGTGGTGCCTCACACAACGAACTTAATTGGTTCCAGGAGCAAGTTTGTTATGCGAAAAGTTCGTTATGTGAAACGCGTTTTCCCATAACAATACATGTTAAAAAAAATAATTCGTTCTGCAGCATAAAATATGCTAAGATGACATAAAAAAGATAAATTTGTCAAAATGGTGAAAATGGTGGTCTTGCTGAGGCCAAACTCTTTGACGAGGTCACACTGTTTTACCCCACATTCACTCCTTCTAATTATTTCCCGTTTCATTTCAACAGAAATCACCTTCCTGCTTTTTTTAGAAGCCATGATATATAAAAAATATTGAGTTTATCTTAAAAGGACGACTGTATACAGTGAGAGAGGGCAGTTAAGCGCAGTGACTAACGACTGCCTGCAGTGCCTGCGCGGAAGGATGCAATACATCGGCAGCTCGGGCGACTTCGTTGTGCGAAACGAAGTTCGTTGTGTGAAACGAAGTTCGTTGTGTGAAACGAAGTTCGTTGTGTGAAGTTCGTTGTGTGAAACGAAGTTCGTTTGTGAATCAAGACATGAAGTTCGTTGTGTGCAGCGTTCGTTGTGTGAGGCGTTCGTTATGCGAGGCACCACTGTACTTGGATTTTTATGCATTAAATTGGGGTCAAAGGTTGGGAAGCACCGATCTAAAATGTTAATTAGCTATATAGTTATAGGACCTCTGTGGTCCACGAATCACATTCTTTTAACTGTCCTATCTGAAGCCCAGCTTTACTGAATAGCATATTATACTATTTGGCTGAATACAAATAATGGAAAATATTATTCGGCCAAATAAGAATACTGAAAACAAATAATAAGCTTTAACATATCAGAGACTAAGGGCTCCTTTTACGAAGGCGCGCTAGGACCATGACGCGTGCAATAGCGCGTGCTAAAATGCCGCACGCGCTAGCCGCTACCGCCTCCTCTTGAGTAGGCGGTAGTTTATCGGCTAGCGTGCGCAAGGTGCGTGCGCTAAAAACGCTATCGCGCCTTCGTAAAAGGACCCCCAAGTATTTTTTCAGTAGTATTTAGCACAGTAGAACCCTGAATAATTCGTATTTGGATACATTATTCATATTTGGCCGAATACGAATAATGTTGTCCGAGGCACTATTCAAGGCCAAATTGAATCGAATTTGAGATGGTATTTAGCTTTATATGAGATGGTATTTAGCTTTTTAGGTCCTCATTGGTGGGGGAATACATTTTTTCTGTTTTAATTAGAGGTGTTTATTTAATATATGAATATAACAGTGCCATACTGGGACAAATTGAAGGTCCATCAAATCCAGTAATCTGTTTCCCAACAGTGGCCAACCCAGGTCACAAGTACTTGACAAGATCCCAAAAGAGTAAAACAGATTTCATGTTTTCCTAGACATAAGCAGTGGATTTCCTAGAAATAAGCAGTGGATTTTCCCAAGTTTTTTCTTAATGACTTATGGACTTTTTTTTAGGAGAGTATCCAAACATTTTTAAACCCTGCTGAGCTAACTGCTTACACCAAATTTACCACAAATTCCAGAGTTTAATTACACACTGAGTGAAGAAACATTTTCTCCAATTTGTTTGTACAGCGCTGTATATGCCTTTCAGTGCCATAGAAATGATAAATAGTAATAGTAGTAGTAGTAGTTATGCCCCCTAGTCCTAGTATTTTTGGAAAAAGTAAATAAGCTATTCACGTCTACCCATTTCACTCCACTCAGGGCTCGATTCACTAAGCAAACCAATCGGTTCGCGCCCCGATTTCCCTCCAACCTGATTCACTAAACTCGTGGCCGATCACCTCCGATCCGATCCGCGCATGCAAATGAGGGAAACGGCATCCAAAGTAGGAAGGGCTCCGATTCAATAACAAAAAGCAGGCACACTGACTGAGCTGGCCGATCCAAAATCAAGCAACTGCTCAGGACCAATCGCTTGTGTAAAAACTCTGCTCTCTGCCCAGATTCTCCTGCTCTGACCGCCCTGCTCTCTGCCCCGTTCTTCTGCTCCTGTCTGCCCCGATCTCCTGCTCTGGCCACTCTGCTCTTGCCCCGAATCTCTCCTGCCTGCCGTCCTGACTTGCCACCCTGCTCTCGTCCCGAATATCTCCTGCCGCCCTGACTCTCCTGCCCTTCCCCGCATTGCGAGCCTGTGGTTTTAACCCGCGGGTTTAAAGCGGGTTAAAACCAGGGGCTCTCAAAAAAGTTAAAAAAAAAAAAAAAAAGATTTTGTGCTGCTCTGCCGGGCACGGAGCGCCAGCGCATGTGCAGACCATCTTCAGATGGTCTGCTCATGCGTCAGGGTTGCTAGAGAGCGATCTGGGCGTTCTGTTGGGGGCGTGATTCCGATCAGCCTCATTTACATGAGGGCAATTCGTGAATAAGCCCCCTGGACACGGATCGGATCCCTCATGGATCGGATCCCATCCGTGCCCTTAGTGAGTCTAGCCCTCAGTATTTTATAGACCTCTATCTTATCTCCTCATACTTCCACTTCTGGAAAACACTTAAGACAGGGGAGCCCCTTCAGATGATTCAGACAGGTTGTGATCTGTTTGGGCCGCCGCGGGAGCGGACTGCTGGGCAGGATGGACCTATGGTCTGACCCGGCAGAGGCACTGCTTATGTTCTTATATCTCTTTTCCTTATAAGATAAGATGACTTGCCAGTATAGATGCCTTTACTGATTTCTCATGCCTCATACATTGATCCTACTGTAAACGCTGTATAAATTCTTTGGTTAACCACACTGAATCCTCGTTGAACAATTGCGAGATATAAGACCTGTGTAGTCTCATATAATATAGTATTATGCTTTTATAGATAACTTTCATTTTTGTAATTACATGTGATGCCGATATATATAGGTACTGTATTGTATTGTTTGAATTAAGGACCTTCAATCCTAGTCTGTGCATGCTGTCCTATCGATTTTGGAGTTCTGTATTTATTTTAATCAATTTATTTTATTTATTGTAAACCACTTGAATTGCCTTGATAGTAGAGTGGTATTACAAATTTAAATTAAAACTGTAAAACTATAAAAACTATAATAATTGGGTGGTAATAACCAATTGTTGGCGTAAATTAGCAAAAATTCAGATTTACATGATGCATTTTATATTTCATGCATTTTGCACTGTACTTTTTGCGCAGCAGAATGTGAAAAATGTACCAGCGTGTGAAGACTTTTACAAAGCAGTGTATATTTAACCTGTAGGTAGATGCCGGTCTGGATAAGGCAGACATTCTGGCTACGGAAGCATTATATCTTTCAGCGGGGTCAGCTGTGCAGAGAACAGAGGGGAAAGCCTTTGTTTTGAAAGCAGAGGCTTATAAAGTCGAAAAGCCACTCTGAAAGGCCAGTCCCACAAACGCAGCTTTGTGAAAATGGGCTCCATAATTATAAAGTGATTATTTTCAGAGGGAGAATTATTCTTAAAATCTCTGGTTGCTGCTGCTCAGCATGGTCGTTTTACAGGTTATTACGGAATCCACCGTTCTAGGATTTAAGGGTAAACTACACTTCCCCCTCCCCATTCGCGGTTTCGGTAATCGCGATTTCACATATTCGCGATTTTGTGGGGAGGGGGAAAAAAGAAAAAAAAAACCCATCCTTAAGTCTTCCCCCCGGCATCCAGGCCTTACCTGGTGGTCTAGTGGGCTTTCGGGGCAAGAGCGATCTTCCTACGCTCCTGCCCCGTGCAGATCGCCATTAGGAGTTCCCGTCGTAGTCTCGAGAGACTACGGGAACTCACAGCAGCCATTTTCTAATGGCGATCTGCACGGGGCAGGAGCGTAGAAAGATCGCTCCTGCCCCGAAAGCCTGCTAGACCACCAGGTAAGGCCGGGAAGGAGGGAGGGATGCGGGGGTGGGTCAGAGCCGGATATTCGCGGTTTTTCACCATTCGCGGTCCGCCTCTGCCCCTATCCCCCGCGAATCCAGAGGGAGAAGAGTAGATGCACATCTCCTTATGAGAGGAGGCATAGAGTAATACGGGTGACTAAAATTATGCCAGGGTACACCTGGCGGGGCCTCCGCGTGTGCAGATCGCTGGACTTGATGGACCTAAGGTCTGATCCGGAGATGGCAGCTCTTATATTCTTATGTTCAATGCAAAAATTCACTGCCCCTATGTTCTCTGGCCCAGGAGATGGAAGGGCAGAAAACCCCCAAAACCTGAGGATGAGCCCAGTCAAAGTAAACACAAGAGCCTCTCCCATACACATACAGCCTTTGCATGTTACACAGTACCTGAGCTGGTAGGAGCTGATTACCGCTGGAACTGCCAAGACAAATAAAAGACTGAAGGAGCTGCTCGTTCTGCATTGCTGACGCATGACATAGTAATGAAATAATCGCACCACTCAGACAGAGCCTTTCTTTCAGTTGTCTATCAAGGGAGGCAGGAGGATGTGCTGGCTTGTCTGGTCTGTCTGTCTTCCAGCCCATGGGTACCACCATTGTCTGCCTGCCTTCCAAGACAGCTGTCAGTGCTTGTTTTGGCTACCATTACTGCTCTCACTGGCTGCTGTAGCTACCATTACTGCTAGCCTTCCTGCAATGCTTAGGGCCTATACCTACCTGCTTTCCCTGCTCATCTGCTGCTTTTACCCACCTGCCGTCAGTGCTTCTTGCTTTCACAACCTGGCATGGCCACCGCTAGAACCCGATTGCCATAGGTGGGTAGCATCCATTATCTCTGCAAACAAAAGTAGCAGCGCAAACCAACCCGTGGCCATAGACTCCTGCAACCTTATCAGGAGAGCAACCTCTAATAGCCGTGCATGTGAATATTGTCTTTCCATTATAGATGTTACAGTCGACGCCCAGTATGTTTCAGCAATCAAATCATCAGGGGCACTGTTAAACACCGCTGCTAGGATGCACATTACACCTTAAAACATTACTCTAGTTCAAAGGGTGCCTTTACTAACCCTCTCCTTTACTAACGTGTAGCGAAGGTTTTAGCGCCGGCAGCGGCGGTAACTGCTCCGACGCTCATAGATGAGCGTCTAAAACCCGTGCTACGCGTTAGTAAAAAAATTCGCAAAGCCTAATAGGAACCGCTCCAAAACTGAATCAATGAGAATAACCACTGATGCAGGCACACGATTGACGGAACATGCAGGGCATCGATTGTAACTTCTAAATGGCAGGACAACACACTGCCATCAGAGATTGCTCTCCTAATAGATTTGTGCGCATCTACAATCACTGGTCAGTTTAACATAGAAACATATAGAAACTTAGAAGATGACGGCAGATAAGGGCCATAGCCCATCAGGTCTGCCCACTCTACTGACCCACCCCCAAGTCTACTATCCTAGGGATCACACTCCTGGTGACAGGTTCCCTTGGCTTAATCCTCTAAGGCAGGGGTGTCCAATGTCGGTCCTCGAGGGCCGCAGTCCAGTCGGATTTTCAGGATTTCCCCAATGAATATACATGAGGTCTATTTGCATGCACTGCTTTCATTGTATGCTAATAGATCTCATGCATATTCATTGGGGAAATCCTGAAAACCCGACTGGATTGCGGCCCTCGAGGACCGACATTGGACACCCCTGCTCTAAGGGATCCCACCTGGGCATCCCATTTGCTCTTAAATTCTTGCACGCTGTTTGCCTCGATCACCTGCACCGGGAGCTCGTTCCAAGGATCAACCACTCTCTCGCTGAAGAAATATTTCCTGGTGTCGCCATGAAATTTCCCACCCCCGAGTTTGAGCGGATGCCCTCTTGTGGCTGAGGGTCCTTTGAGAAAGAGAATCTCTTCTTCCATCTCGATACGGCCGGTAATATACTTAAACGTCTCGGTCATATCTCCTCTCTCCCTACGTTCCTCGAGTGAGTACAGCCGCAAATTTTTCAGCCTTTCCTCGTACGATACTTCTGTTTTCAGACCTGTGACTTGCTGTGGCTGTTTCATCTCTCTTCTTGCTGGTGCTACTCCATCGGCAGCACTGTCTCCTCACTGCCTGAGACCAGCTTGGTTCTAATCCCACTTTGGCTCTTAGTGACCTTGGGCAAGTCACTTACCCCTCCATTGCCTCGGGCGCAAACACAGATTGTGAGCCCTCTAGAGACAGAGACAATACCCACTATGCCCGAAAGTAACTTGCCTTAGAAAAAGATGTGGGCTAAATGATTATGCAAAAATATCAAAGAGGCAAAAAAACTTAAAACATTTGCTCCAGGAATTTATTTATTTATTTTAAAAATTTCTATACCGTTTTTATCCAAAATGGTTCACAAGAGGTTACATACATAAAATGTTAAAAGTCTCTACAAAATAAGAAAATAAAAAGACATATTCAATATAGCATAAATCAATTGCTCAGAAAAATGTATTAACAAATAGTTGAGTCTTCAACATTTTCTTCAAAGAATTCCTCTCTCCACATTTTCGAATCTGGCCAACAAGACCATTCCATAGCTTAACTCCTGCACGTGTAAAAGTCACAGCGTTTGAATCTACATGTGTAGGGTTGGCCTTTGCTTTCAACAATGCAGAACCTGCAGAACGCAGGGACCTTTGTGGTTGATAATGAGACATCATCTTCTTAAAAATTTCACATTTAATCACACGTCGGGTGAGCCCGAGGATGATTCACAGTTTATGCTCATATGGGCACATTGTTGTGACAGCTGGCGCATCAGGGGCCGTGTATACCCCGCTGCGAGCTGTGTGACTGAGGGCTCCCCGTTTATCACACAAATAATTTTCGTTTTGAGCTTTTTTTGTGGTGTGTAACTGTCTCTTCCCCTCACCCCTGTTGTAGGGTTAGGGAAGATTAGTTTTCTGCTTAAAAATTTCAGGCATTGTACCAGGCATAGTTTGGGGTGGACTTTGGGCAATGACTACCCCCCCCCCGCCCCAGTATCGTGGGTACTAATGCTGAATTTGCCCCTCCCCCACTGCCAATATGACTTGCCTGACAGAAAAAAAAAAACCAATCTGCATCGATATGTGGAGGGGAATTTTCAATAGAACGGCTAAGCCCGACGTTGGACATTTCCTGCAAGGTGCCCAAAGTTGCAGACAAATGGACATTTTTGAAACCAGCAAAACTGCTAGACATTCAAATTATTATTGTTTTTTGGGGGGGTTGTTTTTGTTTGTTTTTTTTAATTGCCTACTTAGATGTTTTGGCCGCCAGGCCGTCCAACCTTAGTAAGCCCAACTTTATTCGCCATTTTCGACCACAGAAACATCCAAGTGCAAAATGTCCAAACCCAGGCCATTTGGATATGGAAAGGGCCAGCATTACATTACATTACATTACATTACGGATTTCTATTCCGCCTATACCTTGCAGTTCAAGGCGGATTACAAAAGAATTGACTGGACATTTCCAGAGATGTAAACATTTCAGAGGAGATTACTGGACATTTTCCAGTGAGGATGCAATTTTTTTTTTTTTTTTTTTGGGGTAACTGGAATTTTCTGGATGAAGGTGAGAGTTGGTGAAGTGAGCTGGTGGTAGGTAAGGGGGTTAGGATTTTTGGATGAATTTTTTGAAGAGCAGGGTTTTGATTTGTTTGCGGAACGTTTTGAAGTCGTCCGATGTTGTCAGCAGGTTGTCAGCATTGTAATGGACTGGCCACACAGACATACCAACAGAGAGCAGTGGGCCACCTTAGAGGGCACTGCTGTGAACTTCACAAAAAGGGTGCCAGATGTATATCTCACCAGATACCCCTTATAATATATGCTCCAAAACCTCCCCTAAACCTACTATACCCACCTGTCTATCACCCTAAAAGCCCTTATGGCTGCAGGTCGCACTTATATGGATTTTGGTGGGCTCACACTTTCCACCATAAATGTAGTGGTTAGAGTGGCTTATGGGCCTGGATCCTCTTCTCTATGGCTCACTAGCCCATTCACCAGGCTATTAAGACACCTGAGTGATGCTGTACTTGGATTTCCCATATTAAGTGCTGCTGTCCTAGAGAGAGGCATGTACTGTTTCTTTAAGATTTTTATTTTTTTTTTGAGGGGGGAGGTCAGAGGGGGTCAGTGACCACTGGGTGATTCTTCTGGTCTGTTACCTTTTTGGCACTTAGACGCTTTTAAAACAGGTCTAACTTATAACGTCTAAGTTCCATCCATGACATCTTGGGAAATGTTCAATTATCGCTGCAAGACATCCAAGTCTAAGCCAGCCCGGTACACACTTCCAACATACCCCCTTTTGTCTTGGAAGCACAGAAACTGGGATACCTCGCAAGACGTCAATACTTGGACGTTATGGCAAGAAAGATGTCAAAGTGCCAATATATGCCTTTTTTTTTTTTTTTTTTTTTTAGATGTCTTAGAGTTCTGAAAATGTCCCTAATTGAATATTACAGGTTCAAAATCCTAGTCCATGAAGGAAGGACTGGCGCTTGCCTTAAGCAAATTAGGTGGTTTTCTAGAACAGAGGTTCTCAATCCAATCCTCAGGACACACCCAGCCGATCGGATTTCCAGGATGTCATGAATATAGATGAGATAGATTTGCATGCAGTGCTTTTGTTCTATTCAGGTCTATCTCATGTGTATTCATTGTGAATATCCTGAAAACCAGACTGGCTAGGTGTGCTCCAAGGACTGGGTTGTGAAGCAGTGGCCTCGAGCCCCAAGATTCTGGTAGCAGCAAAAGGCAGTAGGCAGGAATTTTAAACACTCTCCCTCCTCTGGAGGTCCTGCTCCGGCACTTACCCCAGTGCAAGGGTCCTTAAATGCAGTCTTCGTGGTCCACAACCCATCTTGGTTTTCAGGCTTTCCACAATGAATACGGACGAGATCTATTTGCATGCAATGGAAGCAGTGAATGCAAATAGATCTCATATATATATACATTGTGGAAATCCTGAAAACCAGGCTGGGTTGTGGACCTCAAGGACTGGATCTGAGGACCCCTGCCCCAGTGGCTCAGCCCACATGGCTGACAGGAAGGAAGGAACTTAATAATGCAATCTCCTCACTGGCACAGGACCAATCTCATGGCATAAGCCATGAAAACCTATGACCTTGTGGTTCATATCATCAGACTGGCTTCATATAGCCCTTTTTTTCCCTGCCAGCCATAAGGGCCGAGCTGCTGGGGTAGGGACTTTTTGGGCATAATAGAGAATGATATGGGAACAAGTACCTGTGGGGTGGGGACAGGGTCAGAGCACGCGGGGATGGGGACAGGGACGAACTTTGTCCCCATGTCATTCTCTAAAAACTTGAGACTAGTATCAATATGTAAAAATTTAACATATCTTAGACAATTGGCAACTGAATTCAGCCATGAAAAACTGCAGAAGCTACTTTTGGATATCAATGAACTACTGTTAAATGACTTCATTTGTGTCTTTTCTGCCATCTGCAACGTCCTTCCATCATGTGCCCAGCTGCTCAAGTATCTTACTGTTACTGCAACACATTCATCCATCGTTGCTGGCATCAAGGAACATTTCTAATTTTAACATTTTAATAGACACTTATTTTCCTGATCATCCACTACACAGTTTAGTTTCTCTTCTGCACCCATATCTGAAAGACAATTTAATTACTGCTACTACTATTAATTATTTCTATAGCGCTACCAGACATACGCAGCGCTTTACAGAGTCACAAAGAGTAAGAAAACAGTCCCTGCTCGAAAGAGCTTACAATCTAAACAGGCAAGGCAGACAAACAGGATGTCATGGATACAGTTAAGTGGAACGGTTACTCTATTGGCTTGGTTGATGGGCAGTGGGGAATGCAGGTCGGACAATCAAGCCATTGTGACATCACTGATGAGGTTGGCTCTTATTGGTGGAATGAGGCATTATGACATCACAGTCTCAGCTCTGCTTCCCAAAGACAAACAGGATGTCATGGATAGTTATGGGGAACGGTTAATCAGCTGGCTGGGTTGGAGGGCAGAGGAGAAAGGTTAAGGATTGAGATGATGTAAATACATAGGCAACTGAAACTTTGCGAAGGTTGTACCAAAACCAGATCAAAATGGAAAGCTCTGTTTGTGATTTATAAACAATTGTACAGAATATTGTCTCTTTTTATACTTTAATAAAAAGATATAAATACAAAATCATATGTGTTCGAAGCTTGTGCAAATGGGGGCAGAATCTGTGGGGACAGAGATGGAGCCTGCAGAGACAGGGACAATGCCCTTGGGGATGGGGACAGAGCTTGTGGGGATGAGGACAAACTTGGTCCCTGAGTCATTCTCTATGGCATGAGTGTCCTACTCGTATTTCCGGTGTTGGGTAGAGGAGACAAGAGAAATTGAGGAATGTCCTGACTGCCTGTTATGCTCCTCTTCAGAAGGTCCTGTCACACCCACATCAGAAAATGCTTCTTCATGCAATAGGTGTTAGGTGTCTGGAATACTCTCACCTTGGAAATGGTGGGGACAATAGCCGTGACAGAACTCAAAAAGACTTGGGATAAACACAGAGGATGGAATCAAAGCAAATCTTAAATGACTTTCACATTTCAAAAAAGGCAGAGAGGGGTGTAACCTTCAAGGACCAGCAGGCACAACTCTAGCCACCTTACTTGGCATAGTAAGAGGGAGGGGTTTCCACCCCAGGCACCATGTTGGTGGGGGCTCTCACACCCCTCCTCTCCACATCCGCCTCTTCCCACTCCTCCCTTTGCCATGCATGCACCCCACTTCCTTTCCCCCGTTCCCTTAGTCGTTCACCGCCACAAGCAAGAAGAAATTCAACGTGCTCCTTGGGACTGCATCGTCTCTCCCACTGACATCACTTCTGGGTGCCGCACATAGGAAGTGATGTCAAGAGGAGAGACAACGGGGTTGCGAGGAGCACGTTGAAGTTCTTGCTCGTGGCAGTGAACGACTAGGGGTACGGGGGGAAGGGAAGGGGGCGCATGAGGCAGGGGGGATCGGGGAAGGAGTGGGGGGCAGAGACCTCTCACCCTTGCTATGCCACTATCAGTAGCTGTACTAAATATTTGTATGCGATTCAATTTGGCCCAAATAGTGCCCTGAATACAATATTCATATTTGGCCACGTAGTGATTTACATTCAAATGTGAATAATCTGAGGCTCTAGTTTAATATAACATAACACAAGACTTTATTTATATACCCCTAAATGCCTTTCAGGGTGACGGGACAAAAGCGCGTAAGACACCAGCGTGCTGACAATCGAGCGCAGACAATTTGACGCAAGACACCAGCGCGCTGCGGGAAAACTTACTTTTAAAAAGCTTCGACGGGGGGGGGGGGGGAACCTCCCCACATTATAGAGAAAACTGAACTTTTTTCTGAAAAAATTGGAAAAAGTTCTGTTTTCTCTATAATGGAGGGTTCCAACTCCCCAACCCCCAACAACCCAACCCCCTTCCCCCAACAGTATGAAGTAAAGTGTGTGTGTGTGGGGGGGGGTTCCCCACTCACACCCCGCTTTGGAGCTCTTTAAAAGTAAGTTTTCCCATGGCGCGCTGGTGTCTTGCGCCAAATTGTCTGCATTCGATTGTCGGCGTGCTGATGTCTCGTGCGCGAATGACTATGAACCGCCTTTCGGTTCAATGCGGTTACAGAAAAATAGGTTCAACAAGGAAGAAGAAAAATTTTAACACTGAAAATTAACAGAACCACTTATATGTACAGTATAATCTCGTTATAACGGACTCGCTTACAACGGAATATCGTCTTTAGCGGATGAGGTCCGCTGGTCCTGGCTGTGCACCTTTACGAACATGCAGAAAAGCACCGCATATAGCGGACTCACATATAACGGAATTTCGCATATAACGGACAAACAATTTGGTCCCCAGAGCCACTTTTAGCTGTAGTTTTGTTCGGCTATAACGGACATGCAAGCTCCGCCTACAAGGCGCGTGGCGTGCCAGTGGTATAGTATCAAAATGCAGCTCAGAAGAAAATGACAGTTTTTTCTTTCCAGTACAGTGCGACATAATGCTTTAGAACATCTTTTATTCTGGTTTTGCAATCATTTCGTGCCAGGCCAGTGTTTTGTTGAGTTTTGTTCTTGATGTTGCTGATATGCTTGTGTTTTCACAGTCATAAGCGAACGAGACAAATGCGCGCTGACATTTGAGAGCGGACAATTGAGCGCAAGACTTCAGCGCGCCGCTCTAAAAGCTTATTTTAAAGGACTCTGACGGGGGTGGGTGGGGGAACCCCCCCACACACTTTACTTAATAGTGTTGGCTCTGCCGTTGGGGGTGGTTTTGGGGGGTTGCAACCCCCTATTATACAGAAAACTTAACTTTTCCCTGAAAAAATAGGTAAAAAGTCGAAGCCCTTTAAGCTTTTAGAGCGGCGCGCTGAAGTCTTGGGCTCAATTGTCCACTCTCAAATGTCGGCGCTTTTGTCCCGTCACCCTTGTGCAGTGACTGTTGTTCATTGATTGTACGTTGTTTCAAACTGACCAAAATAGAGTAAAAAAAAAAAATAAATAAAGTGCAACTCTGGATATAACGGACTGTTTTGCCAGGTCCCTTGAAGTCCATTATAATGAGATTATACTGTAGTATTAAGGCATATGAAGTTTCCTTGTCTGTCCCAATTGGGATCACAGTTTAAGTTTCCAAGTTTCCAAGTTTATTAAATGTCTTGATTTATCGCCTATTCACATTTCTAGGCGATGTACAAATTGTTCAAAAAATTAATTAATATATCATTTACAATAAAAACAAACCCAATAAAGGAAAATTAAACCTTAAATGGGATTTAACTGACAATACTAAAACATAAGGAAAGTTATTTAATTCGAAGGTTACATACAGTTATTATGTTTAAAAATTCAAGGGAAATACATTAGGAGGGGTAAACAATAAATTCAGAGAATTAAATTGACAAAGCAGAGAGATTTAGTCATTAATATACTTAATCATTAAATGCATCTGTAAATAAGAAACTTTTAAGATGAGCTTTAAATTTCCCTAAATTTTTTTCTAGTCTTAGGTAAAGTGGGAGGTTATTCCAGGACTGAGGGGCTGTTATAGAGAAGATTGTAGTACGTCTTGTGTTAATGACTTTCAATGAGGGGATAGCTAAGAGATGTTGATCCTGTGATCTGAGAGATCTAGAGGAAGTATATGGTATTAATACTCTGTAGATAAAGGCCGGAGTTTTAGATTCTAAAGTTTTATGTGTAAGTAGGCATTGTTTGTAAATGATACGGTGTGCGACCGGAAGCCAATGTGCTTTCTTGAGTAAAGGTGACACATGGTCAAATTTTTTGGCATTATATATAATTTTAATGGAGGCGTTCTGTATTATCTGTATTATCTGTATTAGCTGAGTGCCAAAGAAGTAAATGGTATGAATTATGTATAAAAGAAAAGAAAAATAAATAAACGGGGAAGAAAGCTATGTTAAGTCCTACTGAAAGAAACATGTATGGGAGATTACATTAGATTAGTGATTTATATTCTGCCTTAGCCTTGCAGTTCTAGGTGGATTACAAAAGAGGTAAACCGGACGTTACCAGAATAGATACAGGGTAAAGTATTAGTTACAGGAATAGAGAAAAATGTGGTGCTGAGTTAATCTGTGCTATTAACAGGTATAGAGATGAGTTACGGTCCTGCGTTACTTTGTCCTGACAAATTTTCTTTAGCAGGGTTTTTATTTCCCTTCGGAAGGTTTTTGTAATTGGTTTTGCTGCCTGAGACTACTGCAATGACATCGACTTAAGCCTACCAAAAAAAAGTCTTCCAAGACTCCAGCTAATCCAGAATACATAGAAACATAGAAACATAGAAATAGACGGCAGATAAGGGCCACGGCCCATCAAGTCTGCCTACTCCAATGACCCTCCCTATCTATCTTTGCGGATAGATCCCACATGTTTGTCCCATTTGGCCTTAAAATCTTGCACGCTTCTGGCCTCAATAACCTGAAGTGGAAGACTATTCCAGCGATCAACCACCCTTTCTGTGAAGAAGAACTTCCTAGTGTCACCGTGCAGTTTCCCGCCCCTGATTTTCCACTGATGTCCCCTTGTTGCCGCGGGACCCTTGAAAAAGAAGATATCCTCTTCTACTTCGATGCGACCCGTGAGGTACTTGAATGTCTCGATCATATCTCCCCTCTCTCTACGTTCCTCGAGTGAGTAGAGCTGCAACTTCCCTAACCGCTCCTCGTACGGGAGCTCCTTGAGTCCCGAGACCATCCTGGTGGCCATTCTCTGGACCGATTCCAGTCTCAGTACATCCTTGCGGTAATGTGGCTTCCAAAATTGTACACAGTACTCCAGGTGCGGTCTCACCATGGATC
Organism: Geotrypetes seraphini; assembly: GCF_902459505.1. Classification (NCBI taxonomy): domain Eukaryota; kingdom Metazoa; phylum Chordata; class Amphibia; order Gymnophiona; family Dermophiidae; genus Geotrypetes; species Geotrypetes seraphini. The sequence goes on from NC_047098.1 coordinate 21,993,636, forward strand.
TATACAGTGGCATAATGACTTCCGGTTTACGGCTGACGAAACTCCTGCGTATGCAACCTATGATTTGCCTTGCTTTGGATGAAGCTTGCTCAACTTGATTTGCAGACTTCATGTCTTCCCTGACAATCACTCCTAAGTCTCTTTCTGCTTCAGTTTTTGTCAAGATCTCGCCATTTAGGGTGTAAAGTTTGCGTGGATTTCGGCTTCCCAGGTGCATGACTTTGCATTTTTTGGCATTGAAACTGAGTTGCCAGGACCTAGACCAGTGCTCCAGTAGAAGTAGGTCATGCATCATGTCATCTGCCATTGAATTATTGTCTGTTGTGCTCTTGTTCACTACATTGCTTAGCTTGGCATCATCGGCGAATAAAGTTATTCTTCCTCGGAGCCCTTCTGTCAAGTCTCCTATGTAGATGTTGAACAAGATCGGGCCCAGGACGGAGCCCTGTGGCACTCCACTTATCACCTCTGACATTTCTGCAGCCAATACTGCAGCCAAGTTGATCTTTGCAAAACGCAAGTCTGACCACGTCTCCCCACTCCTAGCCAAACTTCACTGGCTCCCAGTGATTTCCAGAATCCATTTCAAATGCTCTTGCCTGGCTTTTAAGATCATTCATGGCATACCTTCCTCCCTTAATTCCACTCTCTTATAACTCCTCAAGTCCTGACTCTACCAGACCCGCCCATAGCGATTACCGTGCCTGCATAGCGATTACCGTGTAGAGAGGGGAAGGATAGTTTATACCAGTGGTTTCCAAACCTGTCCTGGGGGACCCCCAGCCAGTCAGGTTTTCAAGATATCCCTAATGAATATGCATGAGAGAGATTTGCATATAATGGAAGTGACAGGTATGCAAATCTCTCTCATGCATATTCATTAGGGATATCTTGAAAACCTGACTGGCTGGGGGTCCCCCAGGACAGGTTTGGGAACCACTGGTATAAACTATCCTTCCCCTCTCTACACGGTATTCGCTATGCAGGCAAACTGGGAAAATCCCTTCTCTTCAGAATCACAGGTCTTTGGAACGACCTTACTCCCCCGCTGCGGAACCTGGGCTCCCTCCAATTATTCCGCAAGCAACCGAAAACCTGGCTTTTCCCTAAAATGTAATTCTATCCCCCCTTTACTCTTCTCTTCTATATATAAGTTCATGTAAACCTTTTTTTTCCCTTCTCTTCCTATATTTTAAGTTCTTGTAAACCGGGCCGAGCTCCACATCCGTGGAGATGATGCGGTATATAAACTTAAGGTTTAGTTTAGTTTAGTAGGCTAGCGTACATTTTTTTTGTGCCATGTGCCTTTGATTGGGGGGGGGGGGAGCGTGAGTAAATGGAGTCTGATGATGGTGAGATCTTCTTAGGGCAGATATGGCGATGTCTGTGAACATTAGTTACGGCTGAAGTCAAATGATTTTGGGCAATATTTGAGCTCAGGATTTTGGCTTTTTATATGTGCTTTTGTGTCAGTTCGTATATTTGATTATGTATGCTTTCTTGTGCTTCGCTTTGTACAAAGCGAACAGGAAATAAATAAACAAACTTGGGGCTCCTTTTACGAAGGCGCTTTAGGGCCTTAACGCGTGGAATAGCGCGCGCTAGCCGCTACCGCCTCCTTTGGAGCAGGCGGAAGTTTTTTGGCTAGCACGCACTATAGTGTACGCTAAAGACGCTAGCGCGCCTTCGTAAAAGGAGCCCATGGTCTTTGATTTCACGTTGCTTCTTTTATTATTTGTTATGTGAAACCTCAATACCCGTTATTCATATTTAGCCGAATAGTAAAATGTGGTGTTTGGTACAGTTCTATTTACTAGGCAGACTAGATGGACTACAGGCAGTCCCCGGCTTAAGAACGAGTTATATTTTTAAAGCTGTTCTTGTCGGATTTTTATGTAAGTCAGAACTTGTAGATTTTAAGATGCTCGCTGCTTACCCTTGCTCCCAGCTGACAAAAGGGCCAAATGTCCCTACCAGTGTTCCCTGTACGTTACAGCATGCACAACCACACACTGTTCTTAATGTGGCCATGCATCATTCCTGAATCTGCTACAGGAGAAGTGTAGGAGTCTAGGCCACTGGAAATACTGCTCAGTGAAATCAAATGAAGCTGTGACCACGTTCTTAAGTACGAGTCGTACTTAAGTCAGGCGTCTGTAACTCAGGAACTGCCTGTCCTTGACTCACATAAGAACATAAGAGTTGCCATACTGGGACAGACAGAAGATCCCTCAAGTCCAGTATCCTGTTTCCAACAGTGGCCAACCCAGGTCACAAATGCCTAAGAAGATCCTAAGGAGTAGCAACATTCTAGAGCTGAGATTGTGATGTCATAATGCCTCATTCCACCACTGCCTAAAAGCCAACCTCATCAGTGATGTCACAACGACTTGATTATTCCTATACAGGCAGTCCCCGGGTTAAGAACGAGTTACGTTTTTAAGGCTGTTCATAAGTCGGATTTGTTTGTAACTCAGAGCTTGCAGATTTTAAGGTTCTTGCTGCTTAACTCTGCTCCCAGCTGACAAAATGGCCAACTGTCCCTACCAGTGTTCCCTGTAAGGTACAGCATGCACAACCACACACGGTTCTTAATGTGGCCATGCATCGTTCCTGAATCTGCTACAGGAGAAGTGTAGGAGTCTAGGCCACTGGAAATACTGCTCAGTGAAATCAAATGAAGCTGTGACCACGTTCTTAAGTACGAGTCGTACTTAAGTCAGGCGTCTGTAACTCAGGAACTGCCTGTCCTTGACTCACATAAGAACATAAGAGTTGCCATACTGGGACAGACAGAAGATCCCTCAAGTCCAGTATCCTGTTTCCAACAGTGGCCAACCCAGGTCACAAATGCCTAAGAAGATCCTAAGGAGTAGCAACATTCTAGAGCTGAGATTGTGATGTCATAATGCCTCATTCCACCACTGCCTAAAAGCCAACCTCATCAGTGATGTCACAACGACTTGATTATTCCTATACAGGCAGTCCCCGGGTTAAGAACGAGTTACGTTTTTAAGGCTGTTCATAAGTCGGATTTGTTTGTAACTCAGAGCTTGCAGATTTTAAGGTTCTTGCTGCTTAACTCTGCTCCCAGCTGACAAAATGGCCAACTGTCCCTACCAGTGTTCCCTGTAAGGTACAGCATGCACAACCACACACGGTTCTTAATGTGGCCATGCATCGTTCCTGAATCTGCTACAGGAGAAGTGTAGGAGTCTTTGCCACTAGAAATACTGCTCAGTGAAATCAAATGAAGCCGCAACCGCGTACTTAAGTATGAGTCGTACTCAAGCTGGGTGTCTGTAACTCTGCGACTGCCTGTATACTGGTCTTTATCTGCCGTGTTACTACGTCACCCTTCCTTCTCATCTACTATTACCCTGTTGGCAGCTCCTTTGGTGAGTGATTGACCCAGCTTTGTCAGGAGGGATGCGAGTGTGACAGCTCTGTCTTTGACACCAATTACTTAATTACAGTGGAATGCGAGTAAAATGGCTAAGATTATGTACATTTTGGTTTCAGACAGGACTAGGTCCTGGAAGGAGGACAGCAAGTACAGGCAGGAAGGACCAGGGATAGAAAGAAACTCTTATCATGAAACAGATTATCTCTGGATACAGACGTTCAGATAAATGAGGCAGCCATGAGCTCCCTCCTTTCCCCCGCCACATTAAAAACCACACAGACACTTTGTTGCTAGGCAAAACAAGGTTTCAGCCTTATTGATCTAAACAGTGACGGCATAATCCGAACCAGTCTCTCCTAGTTAGGGTTACCAAACGTTCGGATTTCCCTGGAGGTCGTCTCCTTTTGAGGACGTGTCCGGGGGTCCGAACAGCTTTTCAAGACCCAGCACTTTGTCCGGATTTTGAAAAGCCTCCTCCCAAGCGCATGCGCTGATTGCCTCCTGCCCGACCAAAGCAGGCAGTGGGGCTTTCTTGACGACTCAATACCTTACTCCTAGACACATGCAACACTCAACACAGAGCAGGATCAATATTTAAGATTTGATTCATTCTTTCCAGCATACTCTTTTATTTTATTCACAGGCCTGGATTCCAGGCCACAACTCGTTATTCTCACTTTATTTCAGTGAAGGCCATGAGCCACAGACTACCAGTGACAATTAGGGGGGTAATTCCACATTTAGGTGCCAGACACACAAGAATACCAGCATATGGCTGAGGTGGTGATCTGGGGGTAGGAGGGAGATTATCAGTCCAGATATTCCTGAACGCCTGGTATCCCTACAATTCTTTCTCTCTCTCCTCCAACTGGTTAGGAAGACATCTCCAGATAACTAATTCAGATACCCAGTTTCAGGAGGGAGACCTTTTGACCGGTTCTGATTTTGAACTTACATCTTAAAACAGCGGGGCAAGTCCAGCATTGAATTTCTGGCCATAATGCCGATGGCCCTTTTGTTGGGTCGATGGCCCTTTTCTGCCGTCATATTCTATGTTTCTATATATGCACATATTCAATACACATGTGCTTATCTTTGACTTTGATAGCATGTAATTTGAGGGTGGGTGCAATGCTGGCCCACCCATTAGGCAGGTAGGTGGCTGCCTAAAGTGGCACAATTAGGGAAGCATCAGCATTTCATCTCTCCTTCCCTTTCCCCTCCCCCCTTCCCCAAGGAGTTTAGGCCTTATTTCTCTTTCTCCAGGGCAGCGACACAGCAGTTAGCAGCTTTAGAAAATACGTGGTGGCCAGTGTGGGGAATTTACCATGCTTAAGCCTTGCTCGTTCCCACCCCCTTTGAAAGAGAAAGTTCAGAGGGGGCAGAAGCCAGCAAGGCTTTAGCAGGTGTCAATGTTCAAGGCCCTGTGCTAGCCATGATACATCTTTTATAGCTTCTGCTGATGTTTTGCTGCACCTTATATGACCAGAGGAAGGGAGGGAAGGAAAGAGAGAGATATGCTGGAGACTACGGTAGTAGGGGAAGAGAAAGATGCTAGATAATATTTGGGGGGGGGGATTGTTGGGTTAGAGGAAAAAGATGGTGGTGACCATGGGGAAGGCAGGGGAGTGGAAAAAGAGATTTATTGGAGACCACATTGTAGGTGGGAATGTGGGTAGGATGGGGATGGAAGAGAGAGATGCTGGAGATCAAGGGGGGAGCATAGTAGGGAAAGAGAGAAATCCTGGACACCGGGAGGCACATCTGAAGGTTCACTTAGGGCATCCAATACTCTTGAGCCGACCCTGGGTGAATGTACACATAGGTGGAGGCTGAGCGGGGCATGAAGTTACACACATAAATTATAGAATACTATAAGTAATGAGGGGCATTATCGATAGGATGTCTAACTCTGAGTCTGGTAGAACCCAAAAAATAGCTAATAGGTATGGGTGGAATCGTATAACTTGGTGTTCAACTATACATTTAGAATTTTTTACCTAGGGGAAAAAAGATGTCAAGTGCCCGCGGTAGCAGCTATCATTAGTGAAAATCCCTTATTTTAGGTATATCCATTCATAAATTATTTAAATATATGATGCTTGAAACAGGTAAGCATAAATTAATAGTGATTGTACTTAGCTTAGTATCTAAATGTCCAAGCTTGATGTTGGTGATCAAGGGTACTGTTATAACTTAAATCTCTCAACAGAGCGTCCCCATTTCACTCTTCTTAGAGCTTCGTCAGGAGTGTAATTACCCTGTTATTGGCCTACTACGCTGTTGGAAAAGAAACCACACATTTAAAGAAGGTCCCCAGTTACTGCTCAGAATGTTTATCCCACATTTCCTCAATGTATCTATAAAACTGACCTCCCTTCCAAGAAAACCTTTAAATACGTTTTCGTTTTCCAATACTGTATATCCAAATTATTTAAAATTCTATTTAGAGCATTTGGTCTAAAAGTTTAGTACTAACCTTAGGAAAGAATCTGGATATCTTGGCAAAGATGTCCACAAATCCAGGAGAGGAAGGGGAAGTCCCGCCATTCTGAAGAGGTGGCCCTATTGGCAGGAGGGAATGGGCTTCCCTTCTGCCAATTTTTCATCAGAAGGTACGGGGGTGTTAGTTTCCCCCAGTTTCTAGTTTCAAAGCTGCTGTATCTCCTTTTTAAATGTTGATGCCAGCAGCCTGGTTCCACCCTGGTTATTGTGGAACAGGGTTTCCCCTTCCCCAGTATGTCGCCCAGTTCCTAACAAATCTAAAACCCTCCTCCCTGCACCATTGCCTCATCCATGCACTGAGTCTCCGGAGCTCTGCTGTACAATTACCTTTCACGTTTTTGCTTCCCAGAGGAACTGGCACACTGGAGGTGTTGTGCAGAATGGGCAGCTAAAGCGGCCTCTCTGAATGGAACTCGGCCTTGCAGAGCAACAAATATTAATGTCACTTTCAGGCTTGGCCAAGAGGAGAACTGCAACATCCCTTACTGAAAACAATTGTCCTTAGCACAAATGTTTCCTGACCTACTGTGTCAAGCGATGGTAGGAAATGTGTTTTTTGTTTATGCAGGAGGTTTAATTTTTCTGCTTTGGCAATAATCCTTACATCGGCATGTCCTCAATGGGATGAGGTGGCTGGGTATTAACTGCCCGTACAGATTATCAGTCTCAGCCAAAAGCCAAGAAAGGAAGGTCCTCTGCTCATGGCTCTGATCCCTTGGATCTGGCCCAGAATGTTCAGATGCGATCTTGCACGCTACTACTTTTAAAATGTATTTTTCTTGGGTCAGTATCTCCAAACAGGTTTATTTTGAGTGTGCATGTTTGATAATTCCAGCTACTATATAACCATGTTAGATGCTTAAAATCTGAACCTAAGTATCTGTCCTTACATTTAAATTTGTATAATACACAATTGACTTATAGAGATATTTATAATTTTGATTTGATGTTACTTTGAACATGGTTTTACTTGTGGAGATTTAACTGACTTATTATGGTGATTCCTCCTATGGTCATTTATGTGAAATCTTTTTTTTAATTATTGTTTCTAAAAATCAAATTCAGAACTTACCAAACAACAGTCCAATATATAAAACATAACAAACATTCACTTAAATCAGTGGTCCCCAACCCTGTCCTGGAGGACCACCAGACCAATTGGGTTTTCAGGCAAGCCCTAATGAATATGCATGAGAGAGATTTGCATATAATGGAAGTGACAGGCATGCAGATCTGCTCCATGCATATTCATTAGGGCTGGCCTGAAAACCTGATTGGCCTGGTGGTCTTCCAGGACAGGGCTGGAGACCACTGACTTAAATCATCTCTTTGCCAGACACAAATCTCCGCATTATCTATCAAAATTCCCAAACCCCTTAAGACTCAAGACAAGCAACCTTAGCCCAAATTCACTAAGGGCATGGATCCGATCCGTGAGCTATTCGATCCATGCCCGGGGGGGGGGGGGGGGGGGGTGGCTGATTCACAAATCGCCCTCAACTGAGTGCCCAGATCGCTCTATAGCGATCCCAACACATGCGCAGACCATCTGTAGATGGTCTGCGCATGTTTAAAGAGCAGAGACCTTTTTTATTTTTTCTAACTTTTAACTTTTGCGAACCCAGTGAGCCCGTGATTTAAACCTGCGGGTTAAAACCACGGACTCGCACTGCGGGGGAAGGCCGGGGCAGAAGCAGGGCAGCGCTTGGGGCAGAGAGGGCAGGAGAGTCGCAGCAGAAGCAGGGCAGCGCTCGGGGCAGAGAGCAGGAGCGACTCTCCTGCTCTCTCTCTCTCCGTCCTGACTTTGCAGCAGAAGCAGGGTGGTGCTCTGGGCAGAAAGAGTAGGAGAAGAGAGCAGGAAAGTCAGAGCAGAGAGCAGGAGGAGATGCAGTCAGAAAATAGTGAACGACTGGTCCCCGGCAGTCACGTAGGGAGATGGGAGACATGATCGAAACATTTAAGTACCTCACGGGACGTGTCGAAGTGGAAGATGATATTTTCTTTCTCAAGGGACTCTCGGCCACAAGAGGGCACCCGCTCAAACTCAGGGGCGGAAAATTTCATGGCGACACCAGAAAGTATTTCTTCACAGAGAGAGTGGTTGATCATTGGAACAAGCTTCCAGTGCAGGTGATCGAGGCAGACAGCGTGCCAGACTTTAAGAATAAATGGGATACCCATGTGGGATCCCTACGAGGGTAAAGATAAGGAAATTGGGTCATTAGGGCATAGACAGGGGGTGGGTAAGCAGAGTGGGCAGACTTGATGGGCTGTAGCCCTTTTCTGCCATCATCTTCTATGTTTCTATGTTTGTTGATCGGTCAGTCCAGTCAGTGTTGCAGTTTTTGGTTAATGAATCGCTGCCTGCCTACATTCGAATGCTGTTCCCTCTCATTTACATGCGCGGATCGAAGGATGACAGAGGTTAGTGAATCGGGTCGGAGGGAAATCAGGTCACAAAGGGGTCACAAACCGATCGGTACACAATTGGTTTGCTTAGTGAATCTAGCCCTTGTTTCTTATAGCCTTTCATCAACTCAACAATTGTCCCCTCAATCCCCACAGAATCCCCTAATCCCCTCATTAGCTCTGTCAATCATCAGCTTCAGAAGGGATGTCCATAAATGACACAGATAAAGTAACTAAGTTTGGCAATATAATCTCTGATTGCAATCAAGATCTAAACCGAATATCATACAAGTATGCAATCATATTAAATGTAAACACTTTTAATGGTCATTTCATCCTTTTTAGGATCCTCAGAACTGAGCGCAATAGTCCTTCATAATTTCTTAGAAAAACTGCTCAAATCGTCATCGATCCTTTTTTGTGTGTTTTTGTTTGTCTTTAATCATAATATCAGTATAAATACTTTCCCCTTTTATTATTTAAATAATGCTTAAAACGCACCCAAAATCAGGCACTTATCTTTTTGTATTACAGTTCGGTCGGTTCAGGACCTGCCGACATGTTTCGCTTCCTCAACTGTATCAATGCTGTCCTCTAAGCGTAAAAAAATATACAAAATTACTACACTCTGCCCCTGTTTGTTATTATAATTATGTTGTATAATCAGATTTTAATTCATATAGTCATTGGTCCTGAGAATATTGAGTCTTAATTTTAAATAAGCCCCAAATGTAACTGACAACATGCATTTGATAATGGATGAGTTTTACTTTATCTTTGTCCAGAGTAAATAGCGGGCTTGATGGTGAAGTATAATACCGCAAGGTAAGAGAACAAATAAAATTACTGTAATGCAGGGGTAGGGAACTCCGGTCCTCGAGAGCCATATTTCAGTCGGGTTTTCAGGATTTCCCCAATGAATCTGCATGAGATCTATTTGCATGCACTGCTTTCAATGCATATTCATTGGGGAAATCCTGAAAACCCGACTGGAATACGGCTCTTGAGGACCGGAGTTCCCTACCCCTGGACTATACATACAGGGTGAAGAAATACAAAAGTAACCCCCTACGGTTTTTTGCCTTTTTCTCAGCAACCGCTTTGAATTTCAACAGGAAATTCTGCATACGTATTTACTCATCATACTTACATATTACTATTAAACTACATTTAATTATCTTAAGCTATGTTGATGAGATTAACATTTTAGCGTTGCTACCTAGTGATTTTCGGTTCATAGACAACGGCGCAAAAGACAAAAGCGTGCGCCGACAATTGAGCGCAGTGCGCGCCGCCGCGCCGCTCTAAATTACAGTTTTTAGGGGCTCCGACGGGGGGTTTTGTTGGGGAACCCCCCCAGTTTACTTAATAGACATCACGCCGGCGTTATGGGGGGTTTGGGGGGGTTGTAACCCTCCACATTTTACTGTAAACTGAACTTTTTCCCTAAAAACAGGGAAAAAGTGAAGTTTTCAGTAAAATGTGGGGGGTTACAACCAGTGCTCCCTCTAAGCGGGCGGGTGTTGTGAGCAAAATTTTTTTCGCTGTGCGCTACAAATATCGGGCGCCAGCAAGTTATGAGCCAACTCGCCCGATTCTCCTCTCGCCGCCCTGCCCGCCATGCGCTGTGACGTGAAACTTGTGCGCTGGATGTAAATATTTTGTGCGCCAGCGCACGCCAGCGCAGCTTAGAGGGAACACTGGTTACAACCCCCCCCACCCCCACAACGTCCCCAAAACGCGGCGCGATGTCTATTAAGTAAAGTGGGGGGGTTCCCCCCCACGCCCCCTATCATAGCACTAAAAACAGTAATTTAGAGCGGCGTGGCGGCGCGCGCTGCTCTCAATTGTCTGGGCGCGCCTTTGTCCCGGCGCGCTTTTGACCTGACACCGTGATTTTGACCTGACACCGTGATTTTCACATGTTAAAAATGTTTGAGCTAAAACACAGGAAGATAACATCATTCCCTTTGGGTTTAATTGGATCTAACTGCAGTAGTGTAATAAGGGAGGGTGGCAGGCAGCAGATCATTCTGGGTGCCATCTTGGTGGGAGTGCTGGCACCTCTCTGCTCGCCGTGACCACTCTCGCGGCCTCCCTTCCCCTCGTAACTCTTTAAATCTTTGCCAGCACGAGCAACTTCTCCGGCCTGCTGCTCACGCCAGCCTAGCTCCCCCTCTGATAACCCTTTCTGGTTGTGGGGCCAGGAAGTGACATGGGTATAAAATCCACAGTTCTCAAATGGTTTGAGTCCTATTCCTCAAGACATTCGTGCTCAGCACATTTGAAAAGCATTCTGTCTCCTAAAGGTCCCCATGTTTCAGGCTCCCCACAAGGATGTTTACAATCTCCAGCTCTCTTTAATTTGTACTTGGAACCTTTTGCGAGACTCCTGAGGAAAAGACTTTAATTTCTTTGTGTATCACATCCAGATCCTTGTGTTTTTGGATGACAACCAGGAGGTAGCCATGTCTGACTTTAATATCTGACTTGGTTAAATAACTGACTGGCTGTCGGCAAATAATCTTGTTTTAAATGTTAGTAAATCTTCAGCACCGTGGATTTCTTGGGGGAAAAATGGGGTTTGAAAGTTCTGCCTGTTTTTTTTTTTATTTTTAGGATTTTTTTTTAAATGTATAACAATTTTTATTGAAAGAATCAAATAATCAGTACAATAGGATAATACAAAAATACATTCAATACAATAAGAATTACAATAATATTTCATACAAATTTAAATCATTCTTTCAAATTTAATTTCCTAGGAACTAATTCAATCTTATCTACACCCCCCTTAATTCCATCCCCTACCCACTATCTTCCCCTAAATGAAATCCCTCACCCTGGATGAAAGTTGACAAAAATAAAGAATTAAAATAAATAACTGGAATGTAATTATTAAACCTAATTTTCATAATAAATCATTGATAACCAAACTTCGTATTTTTGGTGAAAGATTCTGAATATAAGGATCCCAAACCTCCATAAAAAGACGAGTTTTTTTTAGGCGAACCTCGAACCTCCCAACTCTCAAATAAAAATAAGCGATGTAATTGATTCCTCCAATGCCAAAAACTTGGAGATTCTTTCTGCAACCAAAATTGCATAATACATTTATGCCCAATCATACAGGCTTTCTGAAATAAAAGACATTTTAGTTGGCCAAAAACCCCACAAGCTGATGCTTTACCAAAAATTATTCCCCTACGACAACCCACTATCGAATTACCCCATAAAGAACCCAAAAATAATAGGATGGCAGACCAAAATGAGTTGATCAAAGGACACAACCAAAAAGCATGAGATAATGTGCCAGGATCTTTATTACATTTAATACAAATTGTGGTATCTATTAAATTTGCATGAAAAGCTTGAATTTGGGAAAAATAAGCCCTATGTAAAGTTCTATAAGTACATTCTCTCCAAACATACCCTTTTATAATCTTTGGTAGTCTATTAATAGATTGAGTAAAATCAAGAAGAGAAATCTGAATTCTGCCTTTCTTGTTCTTCTCAGTTACTTGGGGAGTGCGGTGTGATGACCAGTTGAGCTTCAAGCCCCAAATTAGCCATGTAGTAAGGGCTTATTGTTATCACTTACGCTTGTTACGTCAATTAAGATCCCTTCTGACCAAATTAATTCATGCCTTCTTGACTAGTGTTATAGTCTTTTATTTGGTCTTAGTAAAAACAATCTGCAACGTTTGCAGGTTGTCCAGAACACTGCAGCTAAATTGCTTCTGGGGGAGGGGGGTGGGTTAAAAGATAAGAGCATATTTCCCCAGTTCTGTATGACCTGTACTGACTGCATATTTGTAAACGTATGAAATTCAAATTGCTCTACCTGATGTTCAAAGCGTGTAACATTGACCCAGTGGTGTAGTTTGAGAGGTGGGCGCCTGGGGCAGTAGCGCCTGGCATCGCCGGTGACAGATCAAATGCGCGCAAGACAATAGCGTGCAGACAAAAACGCGATGACAACTCAGCGCAAAGACAATAGCGCGCAAAGACAATAACGCGTGAGACAATTGAGCGCAAGCATAACTCAGCGCAAGACAATTGAGCGCAACGATAACTCAGCGCCCTGCCGGCGCTCAGTTGTCTCTTGCTCAATTGTCTTGCGCTCACCTGCCGTCGCTCAGTTGTCTCACGCTCAGTTGTCTTGCGCTCAATTGTCTTACGCTCACCTGCCGGCACTCACATGACTCTCGCTCAGTTGTCTCGTGCTCAGTTGTCCCACTCGTGCATATTACAGAAAATAATTTGCGCTGAATTGTCTTGCGCTCAAATGTCTTGCGCTAGGTTGTCTTTGCACTCAGTTGTCTTCGCGCTCAGTTGTCTTTGTGCTCATTTGACTAGCGCTCACTTGTCTTGCGCTAAGTTGTCCGCGCGCTATTGTCTTGCACGCAATTGTCTATGAACCGGCATCGCCGCACTGTGCGCCCTCTACTCTTCCCCACTGCCTCTTGTGCCCTCCACCCCTCTCCCCTCGCCACATGAGCGCCTCCCCAGCCCCCATCTATCTGTTGAAGTGTTCACCAGGGTGAGCAGCATCTTCCACCTGTTGCTCACGTCAGCCTTAGCTCCCTTTTGATGTCGCGATCAGGAAGTGACATCAGAAGGGAGCCGAGACCGGCACCGGCAGCAAGTGGAAGATGCTGCTCGTGCTAGTGAACATTTCTAGAGGTATGCGGGAGGGGGCAGAGAGGAGGATAAGCGCCGGCGCCGGGGCCCCCAGAGAGACAGCACTCAGGTTGTCCGCCTCCCCGCATTGGTCAGCCTGAATATTTGTCAAATAAATTGTCAAGATATCCACCAGCTAGACACTTGCGTTCTTCGCAAAGGGGTCTATTCGAACTGCCAGGTATGAAATTAATTAAATTGTCATCTACAAGACGTAGGGCTTTCCCTTATGCTCCAGCTCTTTGAAATTCATTATTAATGAGCTTTCATGGCGATTGCTCTTATTTAACTTTTCATAAGATGATTACATCTATCTTATTTTGGCAGTATTTGACGTAATTGCTGTTTTGATGGCTGCTTGATTATGATCTAAGCTGTAGACTGATTTTATTTGTTTGTTAGACTAAGGCCCTCTTCTATCAAACTGCGCTAGCGGTTTATAACGTGGGGAGCCGCGCTGAATGGCCTGCACTGAATGAGCTTCGGGAGCAGCGTGGGCCATTCAGCACGGCTCTCTGCGCTTAAAACTGCTCGCGCAGTTTGATAGAAAAGGCCCTAAGATTTTTTTGGGTTTGTATTTGTCTTTTACTAATGTAATATTTTTTTTATCGTAACTTGATTATATTGTAAACTGCTTAATACCTGGTTGTCAATAATGGTATATCAAATTGATAAATCCAATCCAATCTATTCAAACAATGCAATTAACAATGTCAGAATTTCACAGTCACTGTGAATGCTCAAAGTATTCACCTTGAGTTTTTAACCCAGGCCTTCACTCGTTTTGGGAAGTTCTTAAGAGATTTGTTGATCAGTCCCTGCGACAGGCATCTGAAGTGGCTTCCTTGAGTTTGGAGATTGTTTGTGGCTTTAGGTGAAGCCCGTGATAGGCTTCCGCCATTGCTCCATAGACTAATCTAATCTAATCTAATCCTTAGGTTTGTATACCGCATCATCTCCACGTTCGTAGAGCTCGACGCGGTTTACAGTAGGAGAAATAGGAAGGAACTACAACAGAGGGTTAGAGGTAGAAGTGGGAAGAAAATTTAGAGGACTTGGGATGCCAAGATATAAGAGTTTCCTTGATTCCTAAATTGGAGGGAGACTTACATTTTTTGAGAAAAGCCAGGTTTTCGGATGTTTGCGGAAAACTTGGAGAGAGCTCAAGTTCCGAAGAGGGGAGGTAAGGTTGTTCCAGAGCTCAGTGATTTTGAAGTGGAGGGAGGTCCCTAGCTTTCCTGTGTGGGAAATGCCTTTTAGCGAGGGGAAGGATAGTTTTAATTTGTGGGAGGATCTGGTGGTATTAGGGTTTGAGGAATTCCAAGAAAGAGGGATAAAGGGAGGGAGGATACCATATAGGATTTTGAAAGTTAAACAGGCGCATTTATAGTGGACCCTGGCGATTATCGGAAGCCAGTGGAGCGAAGATGAGCTTGGCCGTGGCATTCTGAATCTGTTGGAGTCTGTGGAGGTTTTTTCTTAGTTAGGCTTAAGTAGATAGAGTTGCAATAGTCCAATCTGGAGAGGATGATGGACTAAAGTTCATATCAATGTGATGTCATTAACACAAGCTGGCATCCCCTTTTATTTTTTCCAGTAATGGTAGTTTTACAGTGCAAACATTTTTGAAAGCATTAAAATCAGGTGGTCATGTTAAACAGTCTGTAACGTTGCCACTTGGCACAACAAACAAAAGCTGTAAAGTTTCACGTTGGAATTCCAAGTAGTTGCTAAGAAAATGCAAAAAAACTGTAGGGGGTTACTTTTTTTAGCCTCACCTTTCAGGTTTGCCAAATTAAAAGAAAGCATTTTTTTGTGGTTTGTTTTTTTTTTTAAAAAGGTTGCCTCTCTGGCTTCCCACATCATACGCAGGGTGCAACTGATTCATAAATTGCCAAAACAACAGAGTATCTCTTTGCACCCAAAGCTGGACAATACATTTCTTTTCCACCAAAGTGACTCTCTGAACAAAACTATGGTGACCTTTCCCCTTCACCCCCAAGTCACTGACTTTATCCAACCAGGGCCAGTGTTAGGGGGTAGGCAAACAGAGCAGTTACCCTGGGTTAGGGTTACCATATGGCTCCAGAAAAAGGAGGACGGATTAAGACATCCGGGTTTTAGTTCCATTACTTTCAAAGGAATTAAAATCCGGATGTCTCAATCCGTCCTCCTTTTTCTGGAGCTAAATGGTAACCCTACGCCTAGTTCCCCATGTAACAGGGGGCCCCCAAACCATCAGGAAGTCAAAGGAGCCACAGCCTGCATGCGAGCTTTGGGACCCCTTTCCTACATCTGCCCTGGGCCCCATCGTATTTAACATTGGCCCTGTATCCACTGAAAAGTATCTTCCTTACTATGCCTGGAATAAATTACCCAAGTTTGTCCATCAATCCCCTTCCCTTCCCGTGTTTAAAAGTAGACTGAAAACCCACCTTTTTTATATAGCCTTTAATCCTTAACCCTACTCTTGTGCCCTCCATCCCAGCCAGCTGATTAACCGTTCCCCTGAACTATTTCCATGCCATCCTGTTTGTCTGTCTTAGCTGTTTAGATTGCAAGCTCTTTCGAGCAGGGACTGTTTTCTTCTTTGTGACTCTGTACAGCGCTGCGTGTGTCTGGTAGCTCTATAGAAATAATTAATAGTAGTAGTAGTAGTAGTGGTAGTGTGAAGAGTTTCAGTCTTTGGGAAGCAGAGCTGAGATTGTGACATCATAATGCCTCATTCCACCAATGCTTAAGAGCGAAGCTCATCAGTGATGTCACAATGGCTTGATTGTCCTGTACTCCCCACTGCCCACCAACCCAGCCAGCAGATTAACCGTTCCCCTTTACTGTATCCATGCCATCCTGTTTGTCTGTTTAGATTGTAAGCTCTTTCAAGCAGGGACTGTTTTCTTCTTCTTTGTGACTTCTTTGTGACTCTGTGCAGCTCTTCGTGCGTCTGGTAGCGCTACAGAAATAATTAATACAGTGGTGCCTCGCATAACGAACGCCTCGCACAACGAACGCTGCACACAACGAACTTCATGTCTTGATTCACACAACGAACTTCGTTTCACACAACGAACTTCACACAACGAACTTCGTTTCACACAACGAAGTCGCCCGAGCTGCCGATGTATTGCATCCTTCCGCGCAGGCACTGCAGGCAGTCGTTAGTCACTGCGCTTAACTGCCCTCTCTCACTGTATACAGTCGTCCTTTTAAGATAAACTCAATATTTTTTATATATCATGGCTTCTAAAAAAAGCAGGAAGGTGATTTCTGTTGAAATGAAACGGGAAATAATTAGAAGGAGTGAATGTGGGGTAAAACAGTGTGACCTCGTCAAAGAGTTTGGCCTCAGCAAGACCACCATTTTCACCATTTTGACAAATTTATCTTTTTTTATGTCATCTTAGCATATTTTATGCTGCAGAACGAATAATTTTTTTTAACATGTATTGTTATGGGAAAACGCGTTTCACATAACGAACTTTTCGCATAACAAACTTGCTCCTGGAACCAATTAAGTTTGTTGTGTGAGGCACCACTGTAGTAGTAGGTGATTATTACATTCACTGAAGTCTTTTTCTCCTCTTATATTTTTCAGTTTATATTGCATCTGACTGGTTTGTATTAATAGTTTGCACATAGATTTTGGGGGGGTCCTGATTTTTCTTCATTTTCCACATCTCATGAAAATAATGAACCTCACTCCTAAGCCAGGTTATGCAGCTGTTTTCAGTCTCTCGAACTTTCTAACATTCACTGCATTGTGCCAAAGGGAGCTTGCTGTGAAGATCAGGAGATGTAACATACATGGGCAACTTATCACGGTGTACTTGAAAATTCCTTTTAATCAAACCTTATGGCTCCCGAAATGATGGGAAATATTATGTATCTGTCTGCCACATTTTCATGGTTTCCGATTGCATTTCTTCATACTTCTCAGTCTCCACATGATTCACAGTTAGCACTGAGATTCCTAGGCTGGTTTCGTTCTCTGATTTCAGCCGTGTGCTATTTCATTTCTGGAATAGTTAGATCCGTTTAATGTTACCACATTTCTGTTCACAGCTTTCAGAAGACCCAGATCCAGAAATAACCGACCCTCGGAAAACATGGATTAGTTTTGTCCATCGACCTGATGATGGCAACAATTCCAAAAAGAAATGCAAAGGAAAAGACAAGAAATTAGTAAGTTTGTTTAGGCAATGTCAGCAAACAAACAGGATTGAGACATGTGTACCATTTGGATTTTTTCACTAGAGTTAAACGTGTAAGTGTCCACACATGTAAGGTGGGCATGATTTCTGCAACTTACCCTTGTATTTTATAATATAGGGGCTCATTTTATCTGCCATCATGTTTCTATGTTTCCATTAGAGAGAGGAAGAGATAATGGTTACTGCGGGTGGGCAGACTGGATGGGCCATTTGGCCTTTATCTGCCATCATATTTCTATGTTTCTATTTTGAAATAAGAAAATATCCAAAACAATACTTTGTTAATGGCTCCCAAATATCTTGAAATTTCCTGAAACAACCCTGTTGTATTGCAATAAGTCTCTCCATTTTATAAATATGACATAAGGAGTTCCACCAAAAATTATAATTTAATCTATTCCAATTTTTCCAATTATATGTAATTTGTTGAATGGCAACCCCAGTCATTATAAGTAATAATTTGTTATTATTTGTAGATATCTGACTTTTTCTCTCATTGCCATACCAAACAGCACAGTATCATATGATAATGCCACAGGGTTATCTAATAAACAATTAATTTGGTCCCAAATTGATTTCCAAAAATTCATAATGAATGGACAATAGAATAATAAATGATCTAAAGTCCCTGCTTCGAGATGTATTGTAATGATTAGAAAAATCTTGTTTCCCTTAAATTTACAAGTTCAATTATGGGGTGGGAGGGAGGGAATTTTTATTGTTACATGTTGTATAAGTATTGATTATATGATAGATAAGGGTGGGGAGGGGGGAGATAAGAGAATATTATATGTATCATTGTTGATTATTAAGTGATATATTTATGGTTATTTGTATGGATATGTTATCACACTTATTATAAGTTTAAAAATGAATAAAGATTTTAAAAAAAGAAAAGAAAATATCCACAACGTGGCACAACAGGGCAGATGGACGTTTTTCTTGCCAAACACTTCCAAGTTGCTATTTTTCAAAACCTATTTTTTTGATGGATTTCAATGGTGTTCATCAGTAGTTTGTCTAAATCTCAAAGGGGTGTGTGTTAGAGGTGTGGTAAGGGCAGGCTTATGACTTGAATGCTTTTCTGCCATAATCAAACATTTAAGGATATGTCTGGGGCACAATTTGGATGTTTGGGGACAGACTTGTTCTAACAATGAATAAGTGCCAAAAAGGTGCCCAAACTGAGCAGATGACTACTGGAAGGATATAAGAATGATCCCCCCCCCCCCCCAAAGATGTGAATGAAACAGTACATACCTGCCTGTATGACAGCTTCAAATGTTATCACCAGTCGTATTAGAGCAGCAAGCAGGTCTCTGGAGTAGCCTGGCGGTCAGTGCAATGGACGACAGAGAAGGGGACCCAGGCCTATGTCCCACTCTAATTACTACACTTGTGGTGGAAAGCGTGAGCCCATCAAAACTCACCTAGAGCGTACATCATATAGGTGACATCTGTAGGCATAAGAGCTATTGTTGTGGTGTACAGTTGGGTACAGTGGATTATGGGTGGGTTTAGGAGAGTTCAATATACAATATAAGGGGGTTATGGTAGGGTGTGATCCTGGGACCTAGGGTTACCAGACATCCTGATTTCCCCGGTCAAGTCCTCCTTTTGAGATCCGGGGGTCCAGATGGCTTTTCAAAACCTAGTACTTTGTCCAGGTTTTGAAAAGAAATCACATCAGGAGAGGGCCACCCTACCAGGTTATACGGCAGGCCCAACGGAGGCTTACAAGTCTGGGAGGGGGGTGGGTGGGTGGACGCTGACCCAAATATAAGCCGAGACCCCCATTTTTGAGCCATTTTTTTGGCTCGGCTTATATTTGAGTATATACGGTATATGAGCCCCCTTACACAGAAACACCTACTGTACCTGAATTTATAAGACACCTGAAAGTGTGATTGCTCTTGTACTGGTGTACTTTTAGGTACAAGTAGGTTTTTATCTGTTCTTGGAGAGCTAACAATAACATATAAAGGAATTAAGGTGGGATTAGTACTTGGGTCCCAATGTTTAAAGTCCATTGCACTGACCACTAGGTTGCCCATCTGCTCTGCAGGGACATCTGTGTGGACACTTTTGTATAAATGATGCCAGATGAATGTTTTTGGGCCTGCTTTTTCTGGCATTCATATTTTGGATATTTCATTTTGGAAAATGACTGTTTATTTTGGATGTTTTCAGTGCAAGAACGTCTTTCTCATGTATTTTCGAACAGGAAATCCTGACCTTTTTTCCTGTTCAAAACTGGCTGTGAGATGGATATGTAGAGAATGACACGGGGACAAATTTTTCCCCCATCCCCGCGGGAACTCATTTTCCCGTCCCGTCCCCACGAGTTCTTTTCCTGTCCCTAACCCCATTTTTACAACTCTGTCCTCATCTGCACAAGCCTCAGACACTTTAAAATCATAAGCATTTGAGGCTTGTGCGGTTAAGGCAGAGCTTACAGGAACGGGGCAGGGGCCGGGACAAAACTCACAGGGCCGGGCCGGTGAAATTGAGTTCCTTTGGGGACGGGGACAAGTTTGTCCCCGTGTAATTATGTAATGGATAGCTTCTTTTAGACTTTATGAGCAAGATGTCCCAATTCTGACTTGCTTCTTTTAAACCCGAATGGTGCTCAGAATCCACGGGATGGATAGGAAAAAGCTTAACGTGGGGAACAAACCCCTAAAGCATTTTTCACGGAATCTATCATTGCACCATTGATTTTGGTAGAAAGGTGATTAAAAGTGTTTCTTAAAAACCGGTGTAATATTATTATATGTCCATAAAGTGAATAAATATCCAATGCATAAAAGCTTCAAAAATGGTGAACTTAATCAGACTTAACTTAAATAGAACCCTGCCGGACCATCGCTGTATGGACATTTAAGTTAAGTCTGATTAAGTTCACCATTTTTGAAGCTTTTATGCAATGGATATTTATTCACTTTATGGACATATAATAATATTACACCGGTTTTTTAGAAACACTTTTAATCACCTTTCTACCAAAATCGGTGGTGCAATGATAGATTCCGTGAAAAATGCTTTAGGGGTTTGTTCCCCACGTTAAGCTTTTTCCTATCCATCCGTGGATTCTGAGCACCATTCGGGTTTAAAAGGTGTTAAAAATTTCTGTGCATTGTTCCCTTTTTGTTTTTTGTGATTATCAAACTTTGGAACAATACTTTGTTTATTCTACACCCAGTTGTTGTGCTTTATTTATTTGTTTATTTGACTTGGACATTCTTTTGAAAATGCCCCTCATATGTCTTTAGCAAATAACACCTACTTAACCTTTTTAAACTAGGCATCCCCTTATAAAGTTACCCTTCACGTGTCTATTGATTGTGAATATTATTGTTGGCAGGATGTTCTTGTTCACGAGTAGTACAAACCCTGATACCTGACTTAGTAAGCATGGTCTTATTTTCCAGATGTAATAATTATTTGGTTAGGCTGAAAAAAGAATAGTGGTTCTGCCAGTCCAATTTTCTAATTAAACATCAGTGAAATCCATAAAACTCCCGCCTGCTTGCCACAGGGGATATAATTATGTAGTTTAATTGAATCTAATTTAATATAGCAGTTTATACGTTGCCAAATCAGGCCCAAAAGTCCTTCCTAGCAGTTTTTAAGCGTATGCACTGGACAATTTTTCATATTGTTTAGTTTTTCGCTCCAAGAAGTATTTCATTTTTGGCATTCTCTTTGTTATTAGGGGTTGCCATTCTTAAATACTGCACATTGTGTAAGAATGCATGTTATTAATGACACAAGGAAAAAAAAACCAAAATATCTAGGGTTTTTTTCTTTCTTTCTATTGTTCTATTTTGAAAAAGACAAGAAGCAACACATCTCTAGTGGTTTGCAATTTACACAATGTAGAGACAAAAGAGGAAAAAAAAACAAACCAGCCGACAAGCCTTACTTCCACCCTTCTAATATGACTGCAGATCAAATATGCCGCCAGGATTAAGCACAGGGAAATAGGTTTTCATTTTCTTTTGAAATCATAAGTAATTCAGCTATGACTGAACATCTACAGATAGATGGTTCCATACTAAAGGTTCCACATCAGAAAGGCCCTGATTCTATAAAGTCTGCCTAAATTTAGGCACTGATATTGGTGCGTAACTTACCCCTCCTCCCCTTTTTACAAAGCCACGTTAGGCTTTTTTTTATCACCGGCTGCAGCGGTATTACTTCCGACGCTCATAGGCATTCTATGAGCGTCGGAGCCAATAACTAGGGTTAGAGAATGACACGGTGACAAAATTCATCACCGTTCCCGTCCCCGTGGATAACCGCATTACTCTGATACCTCCGTTGAAACCTGTCCGCCTTGGGAGGCCCTGCTGGTAGTGAAACTACCAAGGACATAACGTTCAGCTTCTCAGATGCACGGAAGCCCCAGTGGCACAACAAGCCCATGTACCATGATTGGGGTTTCTTCGGTTTATATTCAGGGCAGTTTATGTTCAAGAATATACTGTACAGTAGGCAATGTTAAGTGTGATTCTATAATGGCCGTATACATGTTATAGAATTGCTGCCTATATCAGCACTTAGTTTTAGCTGGACTTTACAGAATCAGGGCCAAAAAGCCCTTGCCTATGTCCTGGTCATCTTCTAGAGCAGTGATTCCCAACCCTGTCCTGGAGGAACACCAGGCCAATCGGGTTTTCAGGCTAGCCCTAATGAATATGCATGAGAGAGATTTGCATATGATGGAAGTGATAGGCATGCAAATTTGCTTCATGCATATTCATTAGGGCTAGCCTGAAAACCCAATTGGCCTGGTGTTCCTCCAGGACAGGGTTGGGAACCACTACTCTAGAGAGTAGACTTCAAATTCCTTAAAGGGATATTCCATTCCATTCAATTTGACCCTTTTAATGATGTAATATCAAGGTTATCAACATGAATTGTGCATGGAGTTTCACAGGCAGCCAGTGTAAATGCTTGAGCAAGGGCATTACTGTATCTCATCTATTTTTCTCATGAACCATCTAGCTTTTAAGTTCAGCTGCAATCTTTTTGTCAGCCTGTCTGGTAACCTGAGAAAATATTTCAGTAATCCAGTATCGGTGAAGAAATTGCTGCCTTTAGGGTCTTCAGTTAAGGCAGTTAACTCTTTAATGGGCATAGGTCCTGGTGAAAACTGAGTTCTTTGCATTTTGTGATATTTTACATTTGGCCAACTATATGAGCTTTTGCGACCTCCTAAGTCCCTTTTTGTCAGATGCTAAGAGTTTCTGGAGCTCATGCTGCAATGCTATGAATCTGGAAAAGACTGATTCGTTTCTTAAGATGTTTTCTTCATTCATGGGTTTTGCGTTGCGAGTCTGATCTGGAGAAGTCAGGGACTAGTTCCAGGTCCTCCCCTGAAGTGGAGAATAATGATGCTAGAAAGTCTTAGCTACATTTAGTAGACGAAGAACAGAGGGAAAAAGTGACTTTCTTAGAATATCTATTACGTTACAGAGATTTGGAATTATAGGGGCTGCATGGTCCGGATGAGTTATAATAGGTAGGTTCCACCCCAAGGGGCCTTACAGCTAAGTCAGTACTTGGGGTAATGTGAATTGTCCAAAGTCATAAGCAGTGGCATATCTAGCATATGTGACACCCGGGGCCCATCATTTTTTGACACCCCCATCTATATCAAAAATATGATTTTTAGTAACAATCCACATATTGCACAAGAGTGTACCTAGGAAAAGGCAGCATCTTAAACACTGCAGTGAGCACTAGAACACCAATACATACATTGTAAAACTAAACAAACCAGATCCTGCACAGTCAATTGATCCTGTACAGTCGATGCTATCAGAAAGCCATGTCCCTTTCATACACACAGACAGATACACCCTTGCCCAATATGGAATAATCACAAACTAAAAATAAAAATATGTAGACAAAAGTTAAACTGAACTGCCTAGAAACCAGACTCTGCATACAATGCAACACCACAAAAACAGTAATACATGTCCTCTAATACTGTGCAAAATATAAAGACAGTAGATGTAAATTTGAAAAAACTGATACATAACAATCACCACTTTACAAATTAACAAATAAAAATAAAACAAATAATGAGAAATAAGAAAATACCATTTTATTGGACTAATCCATTTTTCAGTTAGCTTTCAGAGGCCAAATCTTTCTTCAGAACAGTACAGTATACTGCTGTTATGGTATCCTGTCCTGAGGAAAGGGGTTTAGTCCAAAAAATTGCCTTATTTCCATTTCCTATTTATAAACTTTTATCAATACAGTTACAATACTACTTGATCCTAAGTAAAGCAACAAAAAAAATCTTTCTACCTTTTGTCGTTTCTGCTTTAATCATCTTCTCTTTGCTCTCTTCTTTCTATACAGCGTTTGTTTTCTATCCCTTCCATGCAACATCTGCCCTCTCTTTACCCTTTCCACCCAGCTTCTGCCCTCTCTCTCTACCCCTTCCATCTACTGCCCACCCTCTCTCTCTTCCATATGGCATCTTCCCTCTTTCTATTTCCCTTCAATAAACTGTATATCTGGGGTCCCTTCTCTCCTTTGCACATGATTCATTTCAGCTTTATCCCCTCTCCATTTTTCTGTCTCCACCCCCTCCCCTATGCTTTGGCATCTCTCTCTTTCTCTTCTCCTTTCCTTCCTTTCTTCCCACTCCACACCATGGTGTGGTATCTCTATCTCCTTCCCTTCCCTCATGCTATGGCATCTCTTCCTTCCCCTCCATGGTCTGGTATCTCCTTTCCTTTTTTCCTTTCCCTCCCTCCCATGGTCTTGGCATCTCTTGTTCCTCTCCCTTGTCTTCCTTTTCCCTCCTTCCCTCTCGCTCCCCAATTGGGTGCTGCTGCAGCATTTCTATCCCCCTTCCCTGTGCAGCAGCAGCATTTCTTCCCCCCTTGCCTTTCCAGCATTTCTACCCTCCCCCTTCCCTGTGCAGTATTTCTACCCTCCCCCTTCCCTGTGCAGCAGCATGTCTCTCCCCTTGCCTTTGCAGCATTTTCCCCCCCCCCTTGCCTGTGCAGTATTTCTACCCTCCCCCCTTCCCTGTGCAGCATTTCTACCCTTCCCCCTTCCCTGTGCAGTATTTCTACCCTCTCTCTCTTCCCCGCCCAGCATTTCTACCCTCCCCCCTTCCCTGTCCAGCATGTCTGGCCGGTTCCCCTGCTGAAAGCCACGGGCATCTACACCTCACCAATCCGCGGCTGCATTGGAAGCCTTCTCTCTGACATTGTGACATCAGAGAGAACACTTCCGATGCAGCCGCTGATCGCGTGAGGATTGGACGACTGCGGCTTTCAGCAGGGAAGCCAGCCAGAAGCTGAGCAACGTCGGTGAGCACCCGCGGACACCCCTGTTTACTGCCGCTGCTGCTGGTTAAGGAAAGGCAGCAGCAGCAGAATAGGGAGAGTGGCCAGCTGTGCACTCCCTTGGGGCGTGCACCCGGGGCGGACCGCTCCCCTCCCCTCGCCCATCCTTGGTACGCCACTGGTCATAAGGAGTATCAGTGAGTGAAATGAGATTTAGACAACTGTTTCCTGGCTCTCAGCCTCCTGCTCTGACCTCTAGGCCATTCCTCGCTAATTTTCAATGTTGAGATCTTCATCTAGGACAGTGGGTCTGAACCCAGTCCTTGGGACATACCTAGCTATTCTGGTTTTCAGATATCCACAATGAGTAGATAGATTTGCGCATGCTGCCTCCATTATATGCAGATCTAGGTCATAGATATTTATTGTGAATATCATGAAAACCTAGTAAGATGAGTTGAGAACCACTGGTTCAGTAGGGTTGGTATGTTCTGTGCTTCTTGTACTTGCATACTGCTGTCCTTACACCTTTAGTGTCACTGGTGACCTTCAAAAGGCTACAAGCCAACCTAGTATGGAATCTAAGGCCCTGATTCCATAAAGTCTGCCTAAAGTTAGGCACCAATATCAACACCAATTCTGTAAAACATAGGTGCCCATTATAGAATCACGCTCAGCGTAGGCGGTGCTCAGCATCCTAACATGTAGGCATCTTCAATTTATGCCAGTGTTTTCTATGGCTAAAGTTAGGTGCCAATATCAGAGCCTAACGGCACCTGATTCACAAAGAGACGCCTAACTTAAAAACACACCCATGATCTGCCCTTAACTTGGCCCACTTTTATTAATAATAATAATAATCATAATAATAATAACTTTATTTTTCTATACTGCCATAATCAGATGACTTCTAGGCGGTTCACATCGAAAGAAGGCTGGACATTCAGCAAATTACAAATGCATGAGAGGAATGTTACAGAAGAAAAGGGTTGTAGGGGAGGGAATGTAAGAGGGATTGAAAGGGGGAGGGAATTGCCTGAAGATTGCTTCGGGTTTGTAGGGGGAAAAAGCATATTGTAGGCACTTTGGCTAGGCGCCTACTTTTTATAGAATCACGTGTTTTTGAGTTAGGTGCCTTTCAATTAAGTCCAATTAAGGCTGATTGTGAGGTGTTGAGTGTCGATATCAGCACCAATTAAGCCCATCACTCAATTAAAGCAGGCATTGATATCAACGCCTAAATGTAGACAGACTTTATAGAATCAGGACCTAAATGTCTAACTATTGAAATAAATGATATATCAATGGAATGAGGGATCAGAGGTTATAATGTAATGTAGACTGCTGACTGGATTTGACTCTTATGGTTTCTTTTGGCTGCTTTCTAAGCGTGGCCTTACAGGACCACCAGGGCCCCCAGGTCCCCAGGGACCTCCAGGACCAGCTGGAGCTGAAGTCACTCATGACGTCTTACTGCAGGAGTTCAAAGAGATGTTAAAAGGTGAAGTATGAACCATTAAAGTTTTTCTTTGCCTTTAAAAAAAAGATTATTGAAGGTCCTACATTTAACCCACTGTGGTCAGCGATCTTTAAGGCACTGATCCTGTGGGCAGAATTTGATTTGGATATTCTATTCTATTCTTTCATCTTCTATACTACAAAATTCCCTATAACAAGACAGGATCAACGAGGTTTACAGAAAAGCATATAAAAGGATAATACAGTAGCTCTCCTTTAAGATTGAGCTTATGAGGTTTGAAATAACAACCCCCCTCCGTTTTATGAAGCCGTGTCAGGTTTTTGTATCACCTGCTGTGACGGTAAAAACTCTGAACCCCATAGAATTCCTATGAGCATTGGAGCTAATACCGCCACGGCCGTCAATAAAAAAAGCCTAACGCAATTTCATAAGGGGGGAGAATTAAAAATTTTTTTTAAAAAAAAACAAAATAGGAATTACAGCCTCTTAGACAAGGAGGAAGATTTTTCCAGTGAAATATAAAATATAAAAATATTCAGTGGTGGGCCTAATCTGGATACTGGCACTGAATATCTGAGACATGCCTGGCAGCTGGAAATGCCAGTCAATATTCAGCACTGATATTCGGATAGCTACCTGGAAAAAGTTAGGACAACCTTTTGCTGTCCTAACTTCAGCGGACTGAAAAACTGGGTAGATCTTGGCTCTGCTCCCTAACCTCTCTGGCACTAACTGGATAGTGAAATCCAGGGAGCACCCAGTCATTGAGAGATAATCAGCTAACAGTCTCTCCTACCTGAATATCAGCACCAGACTGTTTAAAACGAGGTAGGGAGAACGAGAGGGCACTCTCTAAAGTTGAAAGGGGATAGATTCCGTACAAGCGTAAGGAAGTTCTTCACCCAGAGAGTGGTAGAAAGCTGGAACGCCCTTCCAGAGGCTGTTATAGGGGAAAACACCCTCCAGGGATTCAAGACAAAGTTAGACAAATTCCTGCTGAATAAGAATGGGCGCTGATAGGGCTAGTCTCAATTAGGGTGCTGGTCTTAGACCAGAGGGCCGCCGCGTGAGCGGACTGCTGGGCATGATGGACCACTGGTCTGACTCAGCAGTGTCAATTCTTATGTTCTTATTCAAAGAAGATAGAGCCATTTTTGGTAGAGCTAACGCATATTTTCCAGCTCAAGGTAGAATCACTCACAGTCTTTAGGAACCAATTAAAAACATATTTGTTCAGGAAAGCCATGGTATGATACGAGGGGGTGCTGAAAAGTTCACAGCACAACCAATCAACTTCCTAAATTCTGAGCGTTACGGTGCCACCGTAGCTGAAAAGAGCGTTATCTTATTTCGGGAAGTGCCAATTTGCAGAAACGAAATTCTCCGTTTTGACATTGTTTGAGATCATTGATTGAACCCTATCCACGTCATTCTCTTCTTGGTTGGGCTGAGAACTTTTCAGCACCCCCTCGTATGTAATAAAAGCCAAGTATAGGACAATCAAGCCATTGTGACATCACGGATGAGGTTGGCTGTTATTGGTGGAATGAGTCATTGTGACATCACAATCTCAGCTCTGGTTACTAGAGGCTGAAACTCTTCACACTATGAGGCGGGTGCTGAAAAGGTCTCAGCCCAACCAACCAACTTCCTAAATTCTGAGCGTTATTGTGTTTCGTTAAGGGCCAATTTGCAGAAACAAAATTCTATATTTTGACATTGTTTCAGATCATTCATTGAACCGTATCCACATCATTTTCCTCTCGGTTAGGCTGAGAACTTTCCAGTACCTCCTCGTACACTTTGTATCAGATGTGTTCTGATATTTTGATGATGGAATTGGATGTTGTTAGTCATGTTTGTTTATTTTTCTTATGCCTATCGAATAATGTATAAAATATGTTTGCTCACTTTCAAATCTATAATTTTCAAAACCCCAGCATTTATTTATAAAGTTTTAATTCCCTATAATACTTCTAGAATATTACGGTCAACAGAACAACATCTATTGGTTGTTCCTTCATTAAAAGTTATTAGTACACGATGTCATTCTATTTTTTCAGTTACGGCTCCCCTAGCTTGGAATGCCCTGCCAATTTATCTAAGAGAAGAACGAATTCTTGACAAATTTAAGAGCAAACTTAAGGGCTTCCTTTTTAAAGACGCTTCTAGTGATTAGCTGAATTCTTTTCATTTTTAATATTTTATATTAAATTTCTTCCCCTTTTCCCAATGTTATTTTACCTTAATTGTTTCTTTTATATTGAATTGTATTTCTTCCTTCAACTTTCCCTTTATTTGATCATGTATGTTAAACAGTCTTGTTAGTTATGTTTAGTCAAGTTATTTTATGTTATGTATTTTTATGATATTTTAATATGTTTATTATTAATTTTGTTAGTTATGTATGTTTCCCCAAATTTGTAATTTTTAGCTGTACATCGCTTAGAATCTGGAAAAGGCGATTAATCAAATCATATAATAAGCTTGGAAACTTGGATAGTTGGAATCCAACTAGAACTGTGAGATTGCGCAGAATAGAATTAAAAAAAAAAAAAAAAATCAATAAAAATCAGCTGAACTCTGGCTCAGAAAATGCGACGACCTCATGAATGATATTATGCATTATGGGAAATACAATGAAATCTCATATGTATTAGCTTGATTGACCTGTATAGGGATCAGAGATAACAATACTGTAGTTAAGTCCAGCACCTTTACTCTGAAAATTCCTGTGAGGGGTTATGAAGTATACTGTATGTTGGCAAAGATTAAAGTTACAGTCACACAGCACAGTCTCAGTGATAAGAAATATGGTCAGTTGATGGCAATATCATTAGACAAGACAAAGCGATCGAGTCATCCCTTTGAGCAAAATATGACGATCCCTGCATTTTTTTAAAAAAAGTGTATGAACTGGTTAACCCTTTCAGGACCAAGGGACCTATTTGTCCCATAACTTTAAAATCCTATAAATTTTGATTGGGATAGTCTACAGTTCTAAATTTGATATGTACGGATTCCATATGATACTGCCTTTATGTAAACAAACTGGTTCCGACATTCATTCATTAGCGTCGTTGCCAGATTGACGAGAAGATTCACTTGCCACACTGTCCATAAGCCAGAAGTGTGATTTTTTTTTTAAATAAAAATAATGATATTTCACAAAAAAAATCAATTTTTTGGCATCTGCAAGCCTTTTTACCATAAAAATGTCGTCAAAACCACAAAAATTGGCCTACGATCCTTATGGTCCTGAAAGGGTTAAGCAGCGTTAGTTAGTATCACTATTCAAATGACCGTTTGGGAATTTATGTAAGATTTTTTTTTTCATGAAAATGAAAGCCTTTACTTCTTGCAATCGGCGGAAGAGTTGGTCATGATTCTGCGTGATCCAAGGAGAACATCTTTCCTCCTTCCTCCTTTCTGATTAGTTTCCATATGGACAGAATTGCATCTGTTAAATTTCATCGCTTATGCCATGTCATCTTGTTGTAATTCAGGCAAGAAAGACAGTGAAGGCACCTTTGGGTGCTCAGTTTCTTTATTACCGTATATCTATTTTGGATTCAACACATATGTATTTCGTCCCTATGGCCTGCTTCAGGAGTCTGAATGATATTTTTGTGAAAGAAATTGAAAAGTGTCAACTGCTTATTGCCTTTCATCAATGTCCTTAATATTGAAATACTAAATGTAATGTAATTTATTTCTTATATACCGCTAAACTCCGTTAGGATTCTAAGCGGTTTACAGAAAAATAGACAATAGGGTGCATTAAAATTATAAGTAAAATAGGTACTTAGAAATTCCCTTACTGTCCCGAAGGCTCACAATTTAACTAAAGTACCTGGAAAAATGACAATTAGTAGAGTAATGAAGAAATAAAATAGAGAATAGATGAGAAAAATAAGAAAATAAACATTCTAATAAGACTACATTGATCTAAAGGACTTTGAAAGGTTGAAAAAAGAGGGGAGATAAGAATAGATGCAGAGGGAGAACCGTTGAAGCAATAGAATTCTGGGGAAATTTAAATGAAATTTGAATGATAAAATAAAACAAAATAAGTGGTAAAACAATAAGTGAGATTAAAAAATATATCATAAACTAAAAGGAATTGAAAATAAAATCAAAACAGTCAAAACTGAAGTCCAGCTTGAACGGGCCCCCGAGCCAACCGTTGGTCCGATGGCCGGACTGCAGCCCTCCTCCGTCGGCTCTACCCTGCTGGAATGGGGGAGGAGCGAAGACAGTGTCGGGTGCCCCGCTGGAACGGACCCCCAAGCCGACCGTTTCTAAAGAGAAAAAGAGTGTATGCTCTTGCAAACCAAATTTGTCTGCTGCTGAACACTCCAAAATGGCGGGCCTTCTACTTCCTGGTGCATTCTGGGATGCACCAGGGAGAGGCCTAAGGCTCTGATTGGCTCAGATGCCTAAGGTTCCTCCCATAAGAGGGGCCTTAGGCACCTGGGCCAACCGGAGTCTTAGGCCTAAGTAGGAGTGGCCTAAGTCTCCGGTTGGCACAGACTCCTATGGGAGAATCCTTACGCATCTGAGTCAATCAGAGCCTTAGTTCCCTCCCTGGTGCATCCCAGAATGCACCAGGAAGGGGAAGGCCCGCCATTTTGGAAAGATGAGCGTATTTGGTGGAGGGTGTGAGCATTCCTCCTGCTGTACATTCAACTGAAAGGTATGGGTGGGCTTGGGGGTAGAGTTAGGGGTGCAGGGCCTGAGCCTTGGGGGGTGTCAGGGGGGATTCAGGTTTAGGGGGTTTGAGTTCAGGGGGAAGTGTGGCAGCAGGAGGGAGTTAGTATCCCTCCTGCCCAGCTTGCCTCAGAGGGTTCCGGGGTAGGAGGGAGTGGGCATCACTCCTGCCAGCTTATTTCATGGGTGGGGTATTCAGGGGTTTCAGCAGGAGGGAGTGGGCATCACTCCTGCCAGCTTATTTCATGGGTGGGGTATTCAGGGGTTTCAGCAGGAGGGAGTGGGCATCCCTCCTGCGGGCTGACTTCGTGGTGGTGGTGGTGGTGGTGGGGGGTTATCCTGCCACAGTTACTCAGCTGATCGTGTCAGGGAGATTTCCTTGTTGCGATCAGTTCAGTAACCACGTCTGTTTGAAATGTAGGCCTACATTTCAGACATCTGTTGCGGCTCTGGGGAGACACCTAGGGCTGCCCAAGGCATCTCCCTAGACCCGCGAAAATGCCTACAGTGTAGGCCATCTGCCTACCGCTACCTACAATCAGGATGTCTGTTTATAGAATCAGCCCTTTGCTGTTTAACAATGTGAAAAAATGCAACTAAAAACTTTGTTTCCTTTCAACACGGAAATGAAACAAGAAACTCTCAAGAATTCGGTTTTATTTTTCCTTTCCTTTTTTTTTTTTCTTTTGGTCAACATGAAATAAGCCCCAGACATTTAGAACTGAAACCCCCCTCCTGGACCGTCTCCTATCCCCACCCCATTGGACCCCATCTGTGGAGTTTCTGTAGTCATAATAGGGCAGAAGTGACTGGAATCCTGCTTTGCCAGTTCCCATTTTCAAAGTAACTCTGGTTAAGAACATAAGAATAGCCTTACTGGGTCAGACCAATGGTCCATCAAGCCCAGTAGCCCGTTCTCACGGTGGCCAATACAGGTCACTAGTACCTGGCCAAAACCCTAAAGAATGGCGCCATTATACGAGCATTTCTGTAAGATGATATGGGCCATGTGAACCTTTTGAGATTTAGCTCCGTTGTTGCAAGTACGTATGTGTGGTCTGATTCTCTGAAGAAGATACTGCGAAACGGGCTTGTCCGAATTAGAATGAGTTTCTAGAACAAGTTGCCTGATACCACTAAGATAAGTGGATTTTTACATTTTGATATTATTTATACATTAAAAGTGTAATTTTGCACAGCATGATATTTGCACATTAATTGGGGGTGATGGAGGAAGGCCGGTGATTGAAACTGTTGTCCGTATTGGCTGAACAGCCATTGGGCTGGTATGTGAAAACGGACATATGGTCTGAGGCCTTTCTTCTTTGCCACCGACGATCTAACCTTTAAGGAAATATGCCAGATAATTGATGTATTTATTCAGTCTTACATTTGAAGAATATTTTTGTTTTGATTTTTGTAACTGTTGTTGGTTGTGAATTTTTGAATTTTGTTTTTGGGCATACGCTAATGCTGCCATTGGCACATGGGCATTATTAAAAATTGGCATATGAGCCCTTACCAACACCTATTTTGTAGGCAGTAAGGCCCCACGTTCTAATCCCGCACTAGTCAGCTAGCACAAAGCAATGTAGCTATGCTGATTAGGGCAGAAACACCCACTCTCTGACCCAGGCCTGCCCCCTCTGCACAAAAGTAAAATTTAATTTTTCATATGTCGTTTGTGTAAACTCAGTGTACGCAGAATGCCTTGCATAGAGTATCCTTGTACTTGCCCTGTCTAGATAAGGTAAAGGGAACTGATAGATGATTTTTTTTGTGTGTGTGTGTGTTCAGAAGCCACAGAGCGACGTTCAGCCGAGCACCCCAGTGAGCTCCCTCCGCTGCTACTGTCCTTGGAAGATATTGCGCCATACAGACCCGTGCAGGAGGCCTTCCACTGCAAGCTGAAGGGGCAGGTCAATGTGGACAAGAAGACTTTGGTAGAGCTCCACAACTTCCAGACGGTGAGAGAGCAGAGGGCAGGGGAAAACAGGGGTGAGCAGCCTATACCCAGAGGGCATTTTCTCACTAGGAGCCAAAGTCAGGAGCACAGGGATCTGAAAGGATATCTCAGATGACTCCAAAGTGGAATCATAGAAAAGTATTCTGCTCCTGCACTCCTGATGTGATGGCGCTACTAAGTAGCAGATGTAAAGCAAACCGGATAAAATATTTCTTCACACAGTGTGTAATTAAACTCTGGAATTCGTTGCTGGAGAATGTGGTGAAATCAGTTAGCTTAGCGGGGTTTAAAAAAAGGTTTGGATAATTTCCTAAAAGAGAAGTTCATAGGCCATTATTGAGATGGCCCGGGGAAATCCACTGCTTATTCCTAGGATAAGCAGCATAAAAGCTGTTTTACTACTTGGGATCTAGCTAGGTACTTGGGACCTGGGTTGGCCACTGTTAGAAACAGGATACTGGGCTTAATGGACCTTTGGTCTGTCCCAGTATGGCAAGTCTTATGTTCTTATGAAAGTCTCTTGAATGGTGGCGGTTTAAATTTTCTCCTGTTCTCCTTACGGGCAATAAGTTGTGACCATGTCAGCTTGAATGTGGCAGGGGGTTAAAACCGGTGTGAGACTGGAGGAGCACTCACTGTGATTCTCCCTCCTACCTGCTTCTACCATTCCACCCTCTCCCATTGTTTCTTGTCGTTGCAGAAGCCACAGGAGACATGAAGAGGCAAGCTCCTTTTATCGGAGATAATTTACTGCTGCCTTCAGTGTTCTTCTTCAATCAGTGGTTTTGGAATTAAGTTGCATCTTTTCTTAATTTTAATTACTTTAATTGAGAAAAGAATTTCAGGAACTTCCCTGCATACTTAATTATATTTTTGGAGCGGTGTTTTTACATTGGAATTGGAAAAGGTTCGTTTTAACCAGGGTTTAATTTGTAGTTAAGAAGGAAGTGGAACTGTGGGGTGGGGGAAGGGGGGGACTGGAGCAGGGTCAGATCACGCACACACATGCACGCACACACACACTCTCTCTCTTTCTTCTCTGTATCCCTCATGGAGCACTAGTGGGAGAAGGATGGCTGGAGACAGCGGTGAAGTAAGGGTAGGCGGCGCCTGGGGCGGTGATGCCCCCGCGCCCTCCTCTCCGAGCCCCATCGCTCCTCCTGGCCCCCCACTCTACACTCGTGCTCTCCCTTACCTCTAAATCTCCAGCATGCTCCTCGCACCAGCTTTGGATTTCCCTTTGATGTCACTTCCTGGCCCCTTGACCCAGAAGTGATTCAGAGGGGAACCAAGCTGGTGTGAGCAATAGGCTGGAGAAGTTGCTCGTGCTGGCGAAGATCTAGAGAGGTAGGGGGGAGTGGAGAGGGGGGAGGGATGGCACCCCTGCCCCTCCCCCCTTACTATGCCACTGGCTGGGAATTGATTACTAGTGGAGCAAGAGATGACGGATCACTGGAAATAAGGAAGAGGAGGAGAGTAGAAAGAATAGAGCTCTTTTTCGCTCCTCTCCTCTTTCTTATGATCCCAACTATTCATCCTGAGCTCCCGAGTCTCAAGTTCCAGTTCTTGGTGGTCTTTAGGCCTCCCTCCTGCAAGATGATCATAAGAACATAAAAACCATACTGAGTGAGACCAGACTCTATCCAGCTCAGCATGGTCGTCAATTCAGGTCACAAGTACCTGGCGGATCCCAAAAAGTAGATCTGTTTCTTGTAGCTTATTTCAAAGGAAAACAAATGACTTTCCCAAATTTACCTGAGGAATTATTTTTTATAGACTTTTCTTCCAGAAACTCATCCAAACCTCTTTTGTACCCTTAATTGTGATAAAAATGCTTTCTGCAATTAGTTTTTCAGTTTGCTCATTGTTTGCTGGAGAGTCCTCCCGTTGTAATGCTGTTTGAAGGGTTACATAATTATTCCCTGTTTAATCTTTCCACCTCACTTGTGATTTTATAAACTTTTATCATATCCCATCTCTGTAGTCTCTTTTCCAAGTTGAAGAGCCCTAATCTTTAGCTTTCTTTCATACAGAACTGTTCTAGTTCTTCAGGGTGAGGGGGAAAAAAACCCCAATAACCCCCTAGAGGTTTTTTTTTTTTCTGTTTTCTCAGCAAATGTTTGGAATTATAATGTGAAATTATAGAGCTGTATTTATTGTTACTATCTACATTTATGTGCAGAATGGAATGAGATTAACCTTAAACATGGTGAAATTACAGACTTTTTATGTGATCATCCAGTGATTTTCACATGTTCAAAAATGTTTGCACAAAACTACCATTATTTGAAAATAAAAAAATGGGGTACACAGTAACTTAGGCCTAGATTCACTAACCTTCCCGATCCTATCCAATCCGTGAGTGATCCGTGGCAGACCGACTGATTCACCATGCGTCCTCATGCAAATTGGAACGATCGGAGGCATGCCCCCCCCATCAACTGCACGGATCGCTGGAGAGCAATCCTGACGCATGCGCAGACCGTCTTCTTTGCCTGTAGATGGTCTGCGCATGCTCTCCGCGCAAGGAAGAGCTGGAAACTTTACTTTTTCATGAGCCTGTGGTTTTAACCAGTGGGTTCAAAGCGAGGCTGCACTGCGGCGTGTTCTGGAACTTAATCTTGAAACCCGCGGATTAAAACCACGGAGTTGGGGCTGCAGAGAGCAGGAGAGTTGGGCTTTTGGTCCTCAGCAGTCGCTTGTTTTTGGATCGGCCAGCCCAGTCGGTGCGCCTGCATTTGTTTAGCGAATCGAGGCCCTTCCTACTTTGCATGCCGTTTCCCCTAATTTGCATGCGGAGATCGGATCAGATCGGAAGATGATCGGCCTTGAGGTTAGTGAACGGGTCGAAGGAAAATCAGGTCGGTACACGATCACAAACACGATCGGTGGGCTTAGTGAATTTAGCCCAAAGACTTTTGTCTGAGGAGCAATGTTGAAGGCCTATCACAAGCTCCACACAAAGCCGTAAACACTCGCCAAACTCAAGGAAGTGCTGTAGGTGATCTGGGACAGCTTGCCATAAGGAAAGATCAACAAGGCTGTTAAAATACTTCCCAAAGTGACTGAAGGTCTGTGTTAAAACTGGAGGTAAATACGTTCCCCTTTTTATGAAGCCACATTAGGCTTTTTTTTAAATAATTGGTTGTGGTGGTAAAAGCTCCAACACTCATAGAATTCCTATGAACATCGGAGCTAATACCCCTGTGGCTGGTGATAAAAAAGCCTAACGCGGCTTCATAAAAGGGGGGCCTTTGAGCATTCACAGTGACTGTGAAATTCTGACCAGTGGCGTAGTAAGGGGGAGCAGCGAGGGAGGCGGTCTGCCCCGTCACCCCTTCTCCTCCCGGCCCCCCCTTCCCCTGACACATACGTGCCCCTTCCCTTCCCCCGCACCTTTTTAACTTTGGCACGAGCTGCCCACGTCGGCTTCGGCATCCGAGACCCGTACGTGACGTCAGAGAGAGTGCCAAAGTCCACACGGGCAGTAAGTTGGTGGAATCTCACGCCAACGGTAAAAAGGTACGGGGAAGGGGCAGGGGACGAGGCTGGGGAGGGGCGCCATCGCCTCAGGGGCCACTCACCCTTGGTACACCACTGATTCTGACATATTTGTTTGTTTGAATGATGATATTTTACTGGGTTTTAGCTCAAACCTTTTTTATATCCATTTATTTATGAAAACCATTTGTACAATACTACTTCCACTGCAAAAGGCATAATTCTTCCCCAAATTCCTATCCCCTCCCTCCCCCCCCCCCCCCCCGTCATGCTCAGAACAGATTGGGTGAGGTCCACAAACACTGAATAAAGAGAGTTAGGCCTAGGTGCACTAAACAGACTGCATTGGGTCCGCTGTGCTTCGATTTGTGGCCGATTCCAAAAAAGTGACTGATGTTCAAACAAGTTTGCATGCACATGATTTGAGCGGAGGTTTGTCATAATTCCCATCCGATTCTGCTTATGAATCGCTGTGAGAGCAACTTTCACACATGCGCAGAACCAGCAGGGGAAGCCTGAACAGCTGAGAGGCAGAGGAAAACCCCGAAGCAGCCTCCTGTCATTCAGCTGTTTGGGGCAGGAAACCTTAAGGGGTTTTAAAAAAAATTTATTAATGGACACAGATGTTGTGCATCTTACTCACGCACAATATCTGTTCCCATTAAAAAAAAAAAAAAGTTATGCTGGCCCCCCTCCTGAACACAGAATTCGCACCCCCTCCCGATGATAACCGCGGGTTCCCGAATCCCCTGATGATGACGGCCACCCCCGCGACAGTGATGCACCCAGAGAGACAGGAAAGATGCCCACTCTCTCCTACCTCAGAAACCTGGTTGTGTATCTGGGCCATCCCCCCCCCCCTACATGTAGATCCCCCCTCCCACCACCCCACCAACAAGACCCTATGACAGTGACGCACCCAGAGAGACAGGAGGGATGCCCACTTCATCCTGTCTTAGCAACTAGGTTGTGCCTCCAGGCCACCTGGACACCCCCAACACTCCACCCCCTACTCTCCCCTCGGCACTCCCCCACACTCCCCCCAATCCTACACAAACATCACCCCACCCACCACCCCACCAACAAGACCCCAAAAGCAACCCTGGTGGTTAGGAGGGGGGGGAGTGCCGGGGGGAGAGTCAGGGGTAGAGTGTCAGGGGTGGGGTCCAGGTGGCCCAGATGCACAACCAGGTTGCTAAGGCAGGAGGGAGTGGGTATCCCTCCTGTCTCTCTGGGTGTGTTGCTGTCATGGCTGTTATCGTTGGGGGGGGGGGGGGGCGGTTGGAGACCTGCGTTTGTCATCAGGGTGGTGCAGCAGCTTGTCATCAGTGTGGGCGGCTCGGCCTGCGGTTTGTTTGTTTTTAAATGGGACAGATATTGTGCATGTGCCCATTAAAAAAAAAAAAAAAAAGTATGGTAAATGTTGTAAATATATTAATTTCAGGGCTGAACTATCGGTAGGACAGGTAAGTGACTGGTCTTGGGTGGTCCCTTTTTTTTCGGATTGCTAAAAGCAATCACTTTTTTTGTGCATTGTGAAGCGATGGTAGAGCGTCAGTCGCTCGGCTAGTTTACATGGCATTTCAATATTAATGACCTTATTTGCATGGCCGGATCAGATTGTGCAGAAAACCACACGGTGAGCCATTTTGTGTGTCAGGTTGGCAAATCCGATTGTCGCTAAACCAGTCAAAATCGGTTTAGCGACGATCATTAGACAATCGCTGATTTAGTGTATCTGGGCCTTAATTGTCACCTTTTCCTTCCAGTCCAGGTCATGCCTCCCCCATCCATGTTTGGCAGCAACAACATAATGGTGTCTCATACTCTATAGAAGAAAAAGTCAAACTGCTTCTATATTATGCCAAGAAGATCGATATAATAATAATAATAATAATTTATTTTCATGTATACCGCCCCACCAGTAGTTCTAGGCGGTTCACAACAGCAAAGAAACCAAAACATTTCAGTTAGAAATACAATCTTGAACACACTACATTCTAACACATCAATTAATATAACATAATAAAAATGGGATTTTAAAAATACACAGCTATTAATACATCAGCAACAAAAAACTGCTATAATAAAAAGTTCGGAGATAAAAACTGTTAAAAACCTGATAAAAAAAAAAGGCACCATAGTAACATATACTTTAAAGGAATCAGCATTCTTGTTTATCAAATAAATGAGTTTTTAATAGTTTTCTAAATATAGGGTATGAATAAGCTTGGACAATCAACGGACTCATCCAAGAATTCATCTTACCCGCCTGATATTCCAGTGTCCTATCCAAAAAAGTCCTATAACGACAAACCCTTGGAGTAGGGAAGATAAACATACCTGAATTTCTGGTATGTTTTTTTTTTAATATAACAATTTCAAATAAGAATCCAGGTAAGAGGGTAATAATCCATAAAGAGCCTTGTAACAAAAACACCCAAACTTAAAGAACACTCTGGCCCCAAAAGGCAGCCAATGTAATCTAGCATAAAAAGGACTAACATGATCATATTTTTTAAGACCATAGATCAAACAAACTGCAGCATTCTGAACCAATTGGAGTCTTAATAAAATATTGTGGTAGAGACAGTATAGTTACCAGCTTTTTAGGTGTGCTAAACCCTTGATAAATTACCTCTTCTTGGACATAATGAAGTCATTTGCTCAATACTTGGGGGTTCTGAAGCACCCAGGGCTGCTACACTGCTGGCACCTATGGTGGACAGCAAATACCCCTGAAACACTCCACAATGGAGATGCAGTGGTACAGAATATTTTTTTTATTGAGGCTTCATCTCTGTAATCTAATATGAAGGAATGAACCAAAACAACTTAAGATATTGCTAAACCTTGGATATTGGCCAGGTACTAGTGACCTGGATTGGCCACCGTGAGAACGGACTACTGGGCTTGATGGACCATTGGTCTGACCCAGTATGTCTATTCTTATGTTCTTATTGTCCTAAATTTCAAGGACTTTCAAGTTATAAATAATAATAATAAAAAAATGATGGTTCATGGTACTAGAAGACAGAAGTCTAGAAGGATAATTACAGAATTTTGCCATCTGTCCTGTCTATCAAGGTTCTCTTCTCATTCTGTGTCCATGTGAAAAATATCTTCCTGGATCAATCTACTGGCTCCAGGGAGACTTTCTTGAAACATCATATGGGTAGAATCTTTTATTCTGACCAGATCGTCACTTACTCATTCCTTACTCCAATATTAGAAGTAGAAAACATTGTAGGCCTTACTCTCATACTGTTTTATTGGAATAATATGCCCCATCTGTGAATAAATTTCTTATAGGGCAAAAGTCTATTAATTATTAGATTGTGGACAAAATCAGATTCTTGGCAACTTATGTTTACTTTTCATTAGGGTTACCATATGGCTCCAGAAAAAGGATGGATTGAGCCATCTGGGTTTTACTTCCATTGAAAGCAACGGAAGTAAAACCTGGATGGCTCAATCCGTCCTCTTTTTTCTGGAGTCATATGGTAACCCTATCTTTCATTGAAGCAACACATGGTTTCTCTAAAGGTGTTACGTGCATAAATTCTTCTTGGGTTCTGAAGTATGAAGGCATCTGCAGGGTCAGAATCTTGACATCCTGCAACGATCTTTGAGCTATTGTAATGAGCAGAGTCAGTGCTGAATCTGGGTTCTTTAGCAGGCAGCCTGTGCCGGTGGCATGTGTATTCCCCTACTCATAAGCTACTTGCTGGCTTTCTTTGTTGCAGCAGCTCAAAGACTGATGTGGGACACTGAAGCTGTTTGGAGCAGGAGTAGGTGAGGGAAAGTCAGAGAGGCATGAGATAGGTGGGAGGAGGATACCAGTTCCTGGGTGCTATGCAAAAGAGCACCCTTGGATCTTACATGCAGATGTGGGGGGTCCTCTGTGAAATGTTGACATGGGAGCCAGAAGTTGAATGCACACCTCTACCTTTTCTGGGTTCAAAAATTCCTGCACAGCATCTTTGGATAATTTTGATGTTAGTCTAATAAAAGTTATCACAGCCCTCAGTTAATTCTGAAAAGCCTTTACATGATTTTCATAGCTCATGCAAGGTGTTATTTAGAATATTATCTCTAAGTTGTGATAAATGGTTTCTCCTCAGTCATTTGACAGGAGAAATTCTATAGTGAATCAGGCACTAGTTATTATATGAAGTTACACTATCAGCGACTGTAGGCCACACTCGAGTAGCCTCATTGCTTTGAAGGACTTGAAGTCCTGTATCTGTAAAGAAAGTAGAATTACCAGTTCATACAGGTTAAACCAGGACTAGCCTATCCGCTCTTTGATTCTAACTGGAGTCATCCAAGACTGGCTTTGGGGCACATGGAATCATGAGTTGATGGTCCCTCCACCTCTCTCCCTCGAGAGAGATGGGGAATGATTATGGCACTTCTCTCAGGAGGCAAGTGTTGGGAGGTGATATTGAGGGACCATGATATAACATGCCTGTTTTGGTTTGTGTGACGTTGGGGAAAGTTAGATTGGTGGGAGACCATGGGATGCTCCTGATTTGCGCATGTACTTAGAGCCCCTTATCATGTGATGCTTACACTGACCTAAAGCTAACCCAGGGATCACCTGCTAATCCTAACAATGCCCTTTGATGTAAAGAGGATACCAACAGGTTTTGAGTAGAGAGAAACATTTGCATGTCTATTTCCATTGAGTTCTCCATGTTCTATTGTGTTTGTTTTTAAAGATATTTCTCCTTTCCCTCCACAGCCCCTGGCAAAAGGTGCTTTCCTCAGAGGATCTGGTATGAACCTTGCAACTGGACGTTTCACTGCTCCAGTATCTGGGATCTACCAGTTCTCAGCAAACATCCATATCGGTGAGTGTCCCATGGGAGCCTAAAGCTTTTATTCCTGAGAATTGGCCATAGGGCTCCTGGGATTTCAATATTTTTTTTATTTTGCCTGTAGTTGGTGGATGAAAGCTGCCATGTTTTCACCAAACTGAAGTATAAATCTCTGATATCAAAACCAAATGCAATTAAGAAAAAACAATCATAAGTAATGTTATATTAAGGTATTGTATTCCAAGTCATGCTGTAGTTGGTGGTTAACAGTACTTCATGTATTTCTACACTAAAAGGGACATTTTCAATAGGACATCTAAGTCCGACTTTGGGCATTTCCCAGCAAGACCACTAGATATAAAAAATCTTTTTTTTGAAAATACACTACATAGACGTCTTAGTCATCAGGACGTCCAACCTTAGGGATGTTTAACTTTTGAAATGTGCAAACTCAAGCCATTTGGACGTGGGAGGAGCCAGCATTATAATGGATTAATAATAGAGCAGTGGGGCACCTTAGAGGGCACTGCTGTGAACTTCATATAAAGGGTGTCAGGTACACTTTTCGCCACAACCTCTTATAATGTTTGGTGAGCTCTTCAAAACTTCCCCAAAGCTTACTATAGCTACCTGTCTCCCACCCCAATAGCTCTTATAGCTGCAAGTGGCAACTATATGGCAATACAGTAGAATTTTGATGGACTCACAATTTCCATCATAAATGTAGAGGGTAGAGTGGGATATGGGCCTAGATCCCCCTCTCTATCGTTCACTACATTGCCCACCAGGTAACTCCACCCACCTGGCTTCCCCATACCACATGCTGCTATTCTAGAGACAGGAATGTATTGACTGTTTTATTCAGATCTTTAGGAGGTGGAAGGGGTTCAGTGACCACTGGGGGGAGTGGGGGAGGGGGTCATACCTTCATGCATGCAGTGGTCTTTTGGTCAGTTTAGGTTCCTTTTTGGCACTTAGATGGTTTCATAACAGGTCTAACTCCGGATGTCTAAGTTCTGTCCTGGACATCTTGCGCGATACCTCCCCCCCCCTCCCCAACTATGCCTCTGTATATGGAGTCACTTCAGAGGAAGGCTACTAAAATGGTATGTAGTCTTCATCATAAAGCATATGGGGACAGACTTAAAGATCTCAATCTGTATACTTTGAGGAAAGGCGTGAGAGGGGAGCTATGATAGAGACGTTTAAATAGCTACATAATATAAATGTACATGAGTCGAGTCTCTTTCATTTGAAAGGAAGCTCTGCAATGAGAGGGCATAGGACGAAGTTAAGAGATGGTAGGCTCCAGAGTAATCTAAGGAAATACTTTTGTACAGAAAGGGTGGTGGAGACAGAGACTGTGTTTGAATTCAAGAGGGCCTGGGATAGGCACATGGGATCTCTTGGAGAGAGAAAGAGATAATGGTTACTATGGATGGGAAGACCGGATGGGCCATTTGGCCTTTATCTGCTGTCATGTTACAATGTTTCTATAACCATAAAGTTCTATGACATCACAATGCAAGTATAAAGAGGCTTAGCCAATAGGGAGAGGAGGAGATAGTGTATGCTGGGGATGGACAGCTGGATGGGCCATTTGGCCTTTATCTGCCATCATGTTACAATGTTTCTATAACCATAAAGTTCTATGACATCAGAATGCAGGTATAAAGAGGCTTAGCCAATAGGGAGAGGATGAGATAGTGTATGCTGTGAATGGACAGACTGGATGGGCCATTTGGCCTTTGTCTGCCATCATGTTTCTATGTTTCTTGCCCAGTTAGAATTGAGTTTATAGCTTTAACAGATTTTCATCTTTCTAAGACCACAGTGAGCTGAAGAGTAAAGGGCAGCTGCGTCTACGAGACAATGTGCGGGTGCTGATTTGCATTGAGTCCCTCTGTCACCGATACACGTAAGTATCTTGCTATCCTCGTGTATTTTGGTTTCTCTTCCGTCCGAATAAGTGTCTTGGCTTTTACTGATCGAGTGCCAAATAGAGGGTCTGGGTTCTGACTTAAGGGTAGTCCCTTGATTCTTTGGCTGAGATTGAGAACTTGTACAATAGTGGGTCAGATTTTTTTGACTCAAAGAAGACGGTATTGCCTTTGAAAGCTAGTAAAAAAAAAAGAAAAGAATTACCGTATTTTCACGCATATAACGCGCACACGTGTACAACGCGCACACGGGTATAGCGTGCGGGAACAAGGAATTTATGTAAGAAAATTTTGGTATAGCGCGTCCACGCGTATGCCGCGCATGCTCCTGTAACGCCTATTCTATTGTGGTACGGTGTTTTCTGTCTTGCTGGCGCCCTCCTCCATCTTCCTGCAGCGTTCGCTGAAAGCCGCGGGCAGCGGATCCTATGTGCCTCTTGCGGCTGACCCAGAAGTGTTCCTCTGACGTCACGACGTCAGAGGGAACGCTTCCCAGCCGCAGGAGGCGCATGGAAGCCGCTGCTGCGGCTTTCAGCGAACGCTGCAGGAAGATGGAGGAGGGCGCAAGCAAGACAGAAAACAATTGTATAATGCGCTCACGCATATAACGCGCATGGTTATGCTCAATTTGTAAAATCGTGTATAGCACGTGCGTTATATGCGTGAAAATACGGTACATTAGTCCAATAAAAAGGTGTCCTCTTATCTTATTATCTCTTAATACCTTATTATTACCTTATTACCTCTCCCCTTTACTATCATCTTATTAGTAATATGTAGAAATAAAACAAAAACATAAAGGAAAAAAATATATATATTTTTTATTGGACTAACATAGGAGTCCTTTTATCAAGCTGCGGTAGAGGTTTAACGCGCGTAATACCGCACCTTAAACCGCCTGCCACACTGGCCGCTAACACCTGCCTTGAGCAGGTGTTAGTTTTTTTTAGCCGGCCATGGGGGTTAGCGCGCGATGAAATATCCGATGCACTAACTCCGCTAGCGCGGCTGGATAAAAGGAGCCCATAATGTAGTTTATGATTCGCTTTTGAAGGTAACTCCTTCTTCCTCAGATCAGAAATAAGCAAATGCTGGGAAAACCAGTATAATAACATAATAATAGCCTTACTGGGTCAGACCAGTGGTCCATGAAGCCCAGTAGCCCGTTCTCACGGTATATATAAGGGAAACATGAAAGCATTTTAGTGGTAGTTGGTATTGTATTTCCTCCCATCTTCCCTTTCTTTCCTTCCCTAGTCTTGTCTCACCCTCTTCCTCCCTTGATCAATTTACTTTTGTAAACAGCTGGAACAATATTTGATAGGCGGTATATAATAAGCTACTAATTATCCACACTGCTCCTTGTGACCCTGGGCAAGTCACTTAATCCCCCCATTGCCCCAGGTACGTTAGATAGACTGTAAGCCCACCGGGATAGATAAGAAAAAAATGTTTGGTACCGGAATTCTGTGAGCATTGGAGTTCTTACCGCCGTGGCCAGCGCTAAAAACGCTAGCGGGTTAAACTTGAAACTATTTTTGTTTTGTTTTATTTCTATTTCTCTATATATATGATCGGATGTATGTGTGTGTGTGTATGTATGTTCTAGCATAACTCTGAAACGCATGGAGAGATTTCAACCAAACCTGGTATACATATGACTTACTATCTGTGAAGAAATACTGTGGGGGTGGGAAGTAAGGTCTGCACGGGCACGGGGATTGCGGGAATCCCGCAGGAATCCCCCCTAATTCATGGGGACACCCCTCTGGCCCACGGGACTCCCACGGGGACCCCCCTCTAGTCAATGAGACTCCCACGGGGATGGAAGGCTTTGGAAGCAGGGTTCGTCCATATAATATAATGGACACGTCAGCCTTAGTAAAAGAGGGGGTTTATAAGTTAATTACCTGAACAGAAAA
This sequence comes from Geotrypetes seraphini, assembly GCF_902459505.1. Lineage (NCBI taxonomy): Eukaryota > Metazoa > Chordata > Amphibia > Gymnophiona > Dermophiidae > Geotrypetes > Geotrypetes seraphini. Next base: position 22,038,511 of record NC_047098.1, read on the forward strand.
CAAAAAAAGGGTTCCACCAAAGAGATTCCACAAGGAAAACAGCAGCGCAAACACAAAAGAAACTGTGGAATTGATGATCCTGTCAGAAGTAATTGCTTTTTTTTTTATGGGGACGGGCAGGGATGGAGGTAATTCCTTGCGGGGATAGGTGGGGACGGAGAGGATCCTGGCGGGGACGGGTGGGGACGGAGAGGATCCTGGTGGGGACGGGCGGGGATGGGTGGGATTTCTCTCCCCGCGCAACTCTCTAGTGGGAAGGGGGTGACATGTAAAAATTATCAAACACGACAGATGATTGGGTTAACTAAATATCCACCTTTAAAAGTGGACTAGCTTGGTTACCACACTATTTCATGCACAAATAAATTCTCCTCAAAATGTTGATCATTCTGAATACAATTGCTGATATTCAGCGGAAGATAGGCAGCTTTCTCCTGCTGAATATCTGGCAAGTGACTGGCTATTGCGACCTTAGAATTACATGGTTCTAACTGTACCGAAAGTCATTCTCACAGTTAGGACCCTGTAATCCCATGCATAGACTAATTTCTGTACATAGAACCATGTAATTTCTTATGAAATGAAGGAACGGTTAAGTTGCAATAAATCCTCGTGAGTGTTGTAACATCTACATGTCAGATAGAACCCAGAAATCATCGGAGTTAAAAATACTGAAAATTGTCACTTAGAACCCTGTTATTTTAAGGTTGTGCTATGTCGTGCAACATAGCCAGTCACTGCCGATTTTCATTGGCTGGATGGCCAAGACGCGACCAGATAGACCTACCTAAAAAGTTCAGTTCAGATCAGTTTATTTGATATACCACTAATATAAAACAAAGTAAAATCTAAGTGGTTTGTAGATTTAAAAGCCACGGCCCATGAGAGGTAGCCAGGCTGCCTCCCATGGGCTGACTATCAGGCCCATATTGAAATTCTGCAAAATTCTTAATACTTTTTTATTTGTTAAAATAGCACAAAATAATCACTATGCAATACAAGTTTTAGAAAAATACCCATTTTGGCCAGGGCTTTGTTTGAGGGACTGAAAGGGTTAATGCTCTTAACCCTCATGTATTATTGGAACCCTTCCAGGAAAAACCTTTGCAGCTTGCTTTGCTAATTGCTGTTATATGCAGAGAGAGTCAATATTCTGCCGGCGGCACTTGGTGTTTTGCTGACCACTGCCGGTGCTATTCCTGGATATTCAGTGTTCCGCCCTGTTGAATTTCTGGGTTTTTGTAGCCAGCTAATGCTTTGTCGCTTAAGATATTCAACACTTAACTGGAAAGATAGGACTGACTTTTATGCAGTCCTATATATGCACTTAACCAGCCCGTACTGACTGTGCTCCCGGAATGTCCCCAAAATAGCCGGTTCCCAGTTCGGCACGAATCAGTTATTTTCAGCAGTACTAACCGGTTAAGTGGCACTGACAAGTGCCAACTAGAACCCTATGCTATTCCCACACCAGTCTTTTATATATGTTTCATCCCTTCGCCAGATCTGCCATGATTCTATTCGAACAAAGACTTTTAGCACCTTAGGCCCTATTCTTTGGAACTCCCCCCCATCACGAAATTAGATCCCTCTCCTCTTACTCAGATTTTCACAGCTCCCTTAAAACCTTTTTATTCAGAGACGTATTCCCAGATTGATGCTTCCTTTGCTCCTACTATTCCGGCAATGGTGGTGGAAATGTACTTCAGGGCACTTTCACCTTCTGCCTCCCTTCCTCCTATCTCAATTCTTTCTAATCCTGTCCTATCATTAATGGGGTTCTGTTTCCATTTATTTCCATATTCATCTTGCTCTCTTCTTTTAATAAATTTAACAAATTATAAACTGCTCTGACGGTCCTGACCCTGAGTGATATAGAAAGTCTTTTAATAAATTTGAAAATTAGCAGTTAGCTCTGAACAGGCAATTTAGCCAGCCAGGAGCTGTTTCTGGATGGTTAAATTGCTTTGAATACCCACCGTACATGTTTTTTAAATCAGGCATCTATATGTATAGGTGCTGGCACTTATACTTAGAAGTTGCTGAGTGGGGCTGTTCTTTTTTTATGCAAACTTATGCAAAATTACTCCTCTCACTGTACATATATTTGCCAGTGTCCTATGTATTTTACGAAAGGCTCTGAATTCAGCAGAGCCTTTTGTAAAATACTAAGGAAATTGTGAACATTCTGACCTGGAAGTTCCAATTCCTGACTCAACATTCTATGCAAAATAGAGTTTCACATGTAGAATCGCTTGCAACTGATCAGTCATACTATTGCTGCGCTCCCCATCTACCTGCTTGAATGCAGTGGGGATCTGATCTGGCTTGGTGATTACACCTAAGCAAATCATAAACTTACTGTTCAGATGTACTGTGGGTGACTCTCACTCATGTCTCACTGCCGGCTCTTTGTCTCTCACACACAATTACTGGTCTTTTTGCCCACCTGTCTGAGTTCTAAATGGTCTGATTTGGCTTGGAGACCTTTGCAGTCTTTTATTTATTTATTGGGATTTAATAACCGCCTTTTCAAGAAGAGATTCACCCAAAGCAGTTGATATATATCAAAATAATAATCAGGTACTCTTAAGAATTTTCCCTATCTGTTCTGGCAGACTCACAGTGGTCCTGAGGCAATTGAGGGTTAAGTGACTTGCCCACAGTCACAAGGTGACAGGTCAAAAGCGCGTCGGGACAAAGGCGCGCCCAGACAATTGAGCGTAGCGCGCGCCGCCGCGCCGCTCTAAATTACTGTTTTTAGCGCTCCGACGGGGGGACGTAGGGGGGAACCCCCCCACTTTACTTAATAGACATCGTGCCGCGTTGTGGGGGATGTGGGGGGTTGTAACCCCCCACATTTTACTGAAAACTTCACTTTTTCCCTGTTTTTAGGGAAAAAGTTCAGTTTACAGTAAAATGTGGAGGGTTACAACCCCCCAAACCCCCCATAACGCCGGCGCGATGTCTATTAAGTAAACTGGGGGGGTTCCCCAACAAAAACCCCCCGTCGGAGCCCCTAAAAACTGTAATTTAGAGCGGCGCGGCGGCGTGCGCGGCGCTCAATTGTCAGCGCGCGCTTTTGTCTTTCGCGCCGTTGTCTACGAACCCAGTCACAAGGAGTAGGTTGGGATTGAACTCACAACCTCCGGGGGGCCGAGGCAGCAGCTCGAACCACCAGGCCACTCCAGAGCTAAAGTCATTGCTTTGAGAAATAAAGGTGATAGTTTTTGCGAGATTAGAACATAGAAACATAGAAAGATGACGGCAGAAAAGGGCTACAGCCCATCAAGTCTGCCCACTCTACTGACCCACCTCATTAAGTCTGAGTGCTAATGACCTCGTTCCTTAACTCGACCCTCGTAGGGATCCCACGTGAATGTCCCATTTATACCAGCGTGCTCGACTTTAAGAATAAATGGGACATTCACGTGGGATCCCTACGAGGGTCGAGTTAAGGAACGAGGTCATTAGCACCCAGACTTAATGAGGTGGGTCAGTAGAGTGGGCAGACTTGATGGGCTGTAGCCCTTTTCTGCCATCTTTCTAAGGGCCATGGAGTCACAGGTTGGGGGGGGTTCGGAAGTTATACACACATGTTCGGGTGACTTGAAGCATTACAGTCCAGCAAGGTAGAGGAAGAATGGCTGGAGAATAGCGAGACTCTCTTTGCAGAGCTGCAACTCCCAGAGTATTCAAAAACAAGGCTACCTAGTCTGCCAATACCCCTTTTCTCTGCCCCTCCCTAATGCCACCTGCTGCCACCTACACCGTCCAGTGCTTGCTTTTGCATTTGTAATCTGTCACATTCTTTCCTCTCAAAATTATGGAGCTCTCCTGCCAGCTTCAATGTACTGGTTCAAATTTCCATCCAATGCCTCCTTTCTGTCAGTCTGCCTGCATTTCTCATATGTGCACCACAGCTATTGCCGTCACTTGCTGCCACCTGCCTGAGTTTTTATAATAGCTGCTAGAGACTTTGCTTCCAGCGTTAGCTCCCTAATTCTGCTTAGTTTTACATTAGGCAAACATCCTGGAGAAAAGCCTGTTTGATCAGTGGTGACAGAGAATGTCACAAAACGTTTGAAGTCAGACAAGCCACACTGTTGTATCCTTCATCCTTTGTGGTTTCCAATTAAGAATGTTCCTCTTAGATATCTTTTTTATGGCCCAAACCAACTGAACAAGCAAACAAGAGGGGGGTAAGACGATATTTGCCTCAGAAATAGCACAGAAGTACAATGGAAAGAGGCAAACGAGATGTCGAATATTCAATGAACAAGGTCTATATCCTAATGTCCATCTTGGATATAAAGTCTTATGAAGAGATCCAACTCCTGTGGTATAAAAGTAGGATAAGTCTAGGAATACCTAGACTGTTCCAACTAGGATCCCAGTTTCGGCATCCGTAGGTGCCTTTATCAGGGAATGAATGGACACTGCCGTAGGTGGAACAAAGCACAAACTGGCAAGCAATGTAGGTAACTGTGTTAATTGCGAAGTAGCGTCTTTGGAAACCTAGACGCTACTTTGCGATTACAATTACCTACATTGCCTTCCAGTTTGTGCTTTGTTCCATCTACGGCACTGTCCATTCATCCCCTGATGAAGGCAACTATTGATGCCAAAACTGGGATCCTAGTTGGGACATTCTAGGTATTCCTAGACTTATCCTACTTTTATACCACAGGAGTTGGATCTCTTCATGAGACTTTATATCCAAGATGGGCATTAGGATATAGACCTTGTTCATAGTTTTAGACCATTTTATTATTTATACAATAAAGTAGCTGTTTGGTTGAATATTCAACATCTCGTTTGCCTCTTTCCATTGTACTTCCAAACCAATTGAAGGCATTTCTTGAGAATAAACAACAAATACAGGTTCCGAGTGAGGGAAGTAAATGGGAATTAGTTTTTCTCTTTTTTTTCAATTAGAAGTGAGATGTTAAGCTGATTGGAAGCCTTTTTTAAATTGTAGGATTATGTTTTTCTTCTTAAGTGGAGCCTCTTTTCCTAAGGTTTTTTCCTTCTTTCATCCCTTATAGTGGACTTTTTAGTTTGCTTTAACAGAATCGATCTGTGAATTGTGTTACTTTTAGTATTATTGGTATTGCTATATGATTTCCATTTCCTAATGCATGGAATGTGCAACTGTTAATTAAAATTGAATAAATGATAATAATAAAAAAGAATGTTCCTCTGAGATATTAACCTAATGGGATTCTAGCTCTGTAGGAGAACCCAAAGTGTTTTTTTTTTTTGCATGTAATCCTTAACTAGAAAGCGTGGATGCATCTGCCTTCGTGGGAAGGCTAGCAAGATGGATGTAGCTGTTTTGGACAGCATCTCCATTTATGAATTTGTGACTAAACCACTGATCATAACTCCAACAAAGATCAGCTGTTCTGTGTCTCAAGGCTGACTCTTTACAAAGAACCTTCGTCCCTCACAATGAAAGATAGAATCACAGAAAGCATAGAAATTGACAGCGGATAAAAGACTGTTTCAGTGGTTCCCAACCCTGTCCTGGAGGATCACCAGCCAGCCAGGTTTTCAGGATAGCCCTAATGAATATGCATGGAGCAGATTTGCATGCCTGTCACCTCCATTATATGCAAATCTCTCTCATGCATATTCATTAGGGCTATCCTGAAAACCTGACTGGCTGGTGGTCCTCCAGAAAGAAAACAAAAGAGAAACTGCAGACAATAGTACAAGATGCAGGCTATGTTTCTTGTTGCGCATAGACAAACCACCTTATTCCAAATCAAAGGACCCAACATGGTCCGTGTTTCGAACAACACGCCTTCTTCAGGGGTCCCTAAGTAGTGATGGTTTTGAGCAGGGCCGTAACAAATAAACATAAACCTGGTTCTAAAAAAATATGAGAGGTCTGTACTAAGTGACAAACTGGACATGGTTGGTAAACACTGGACTATATGGCCTATTTAGTTTGCCCATCCAATACCATCTGCTGTTCTTTACTCTCCTTTAGAGATCCTAAGGCGTATTCCATGACTTCTTGAATTCAGATATAGTCTTCGTCTCCACCGCTTGCATCAGGAGGCTGTTCCTTGCATCCACCGCCCTTTCCATAAAGAAGTATTCCCTTAGATTACTTCTGAGCACGTATTGCAGAAAGGCTCAAATCGGCCGTCATTAAAATTCAGTTCCAGAATGCATTCTCGGAACTGTAGCCTGGTATGGTGACAAGCAAAGTCCCAGTGTGCTGTGCCGTGATGTCTAATTAAACGAGGCTTTGGTTAGGTGAGAAGGCTGTAAGTTGCAGATCTTCCCTGGCATGGAAATGTCTTTCTTTGTGATTATACACGCTATAAAGCTTAATCCATGAAAGAAATCACACAAAACATTCTAAAGCCCCTTGCTAACTTGAGGTACAGTATATCCTCTGCTTCTGCCTCACAGGGAAAACTTTAGATGACTGGTTTCTCTGTAAAACCTGTAAAACAAGGGAGTGGGGCTCTGATTTTTATATTTATTTATCCATGAGTGTATCAAAGATCAAATTATATCCTAGTATTAAGAGACTTGAACCAGTTCCCGCTATACCTGGACCAGGACAGCGTAAAGGGGTTTTCACGGGAGGCCTCCAAGCAGAGAATTTAAAGGCACTGTACGGCCTTAGCTTTTCCCTCGCTCAGGTCATCCTCCAGGTTCCACACTGATCTCATACTGTTAAAATGTTCCATTCATTAGGGCTCCCTCTCCACCCTCCTTTGGGCTGCAGGATATATCAAGGGGGGGCGGGCCTCATTTTGCAACATAGTCAGCAGCCTTTTGTTCAATTTTAACAAGAATTTGAAAAGAGATTTTTTTTTGTTGTTTTTTTTTTTTGCTGCATGACCTGCACAGTGATCTGTCAGGCTCCACCCATGCCACATTGCTGACGGTGAAACCTGACATGCCAGTACACCCTCAGGTGCCAGTCAGAAAGCAGAAAAATGTATTTATTTTAAGATGCTGTATTTAACAATTAGCGCAAAGAATTGTATTTCCAGCTTCGTGCCAACTGTGTGTCAGATCTATGATGCTATCTTTGGGCCTTGCCGGCGTTTTCCCGATGCCAGCCTTTGCTATCATGTTCCTTAAAATCTCTCAGCTCAGAGCAGGTGTCCTCTAGCATCCAGTCAGCCAGACCAAGGAACTTATACCCTGGAATTCTTTTTTACCTTTGGGGTATCGTTTTTATTTGCTATTAAGATTGTTACTTTTTATGTATATGGTCACGTTGGCGTTCAAAACAATAGGTGAGATGTCTAAGGTACACAGAAGAACAGAGAAAAAAAAAACAAAAGAGACAACCTGTGGTGCTCAGTCTTTCATTCATGTACAAGACCCGACATGTACGTGTTTCAGCCCTAACTTTTTTGTTTTACCGAATCTCTGCAAGTGTTTTCACACCACGTTTTGGGCATCAGAGCCCACCTTTTAGAATCATTGTCTGTGACTTTGAACTGAATTATTTCAATGTAAGACTCCTGAGGCAGGCCTTAGGACCGAAACACGTACGTGTCTGATACGTGAATAAAAGAGTGAACACCACAGGTCACCTCTTTTGTTTTTTCTACCTTGAGGAGGTAGAATCTCCTGTTTGGGTGTAAGGTACACAGATGACCATTCATGTTGAATCAGTTTTCAATACCAACTTTAGGTACTGGTCTGCCACCCATACAGTTAGGGAGGCCAGGAGCTGCAGCCACAGCTGCACAGGTGATAAGCTCCTAAACATAGAAACATGATGGCAGATAAAGGCCAAATGGCCCATCCAGTCTGCCCACCACAGTAACCATTATCTCTTTCTCCGAGAGATCCCACGTGCCTATCCCAGGCCCTTTTGAATTCAGACACAGTCTCTGTCTCCACCAACTCTTCTAGGAGACTGTTCCATGCATCTACCACCCTTTCTGTAAAAAAGTACAGTGGTGCCTCACACAACGAACTTAATTCGTTCCAGGAGCAAGTTTGTTATGCGAAAAGTTCGTTATGTGAAACGCGTTTTCCCATAACAATACATGTTAAAAAAAATAATTCGTTCTGCAGCATAAAATATGCTAAGATGACATAAAAAAAGATAAATTTGTCAAAATGGTGAAAATGGTGGTCTTGCTGAGGCCAAACTCTTTGACGAGGTCACACTGTTTTACCCCACATTCACTCCTTCTAATTATTTCCCGTTTCATTTCAACAGAAATCACCTTCCTGCTTTTTTTAGAAGCCATGATATATAAAAAATATTGAGTTTATCTTAAAAGGACGACTGTATACAGTGAGAGAGGGCAGTTAAGCGCAGTGACTAACGACTGCCTGCAGTGCCTGCGCGGAAGGATGCAATACATCGGCAGCTCGGGCGACTTCGTTGTGTGAAACGAAGTTCGTTGTGTGAAACGAAGTTCGTTGTGTGAAACGAAGTTCGTTGTGTGAAGTTCGTTGTGTGAAACGAAGTTCGTTGTGTGAATCAAGACATGAAGTTCGTTGTGTGCAGCGTTCGTTGTGCGAGGCGTTCGTTATGCGAGGCACCACTGTATTTCCTTAGATTACTCCTCTTAACTTCATCCTATGCACTCTCATTGCAGAATTTCCTTTCATATGAAAGAGACTCGACTCGTGCGCATTTACAATATGTAGGTATTTAAACGTCTCTATCATATCTCCCCTCTCCCACCTTTCCTCCAAAGTATACAGATTGAGATCTTTAAGTCTGTCCCCATACACCTTATGATGAAGACCACATACCGTTGCAACTCCATCCTTTTTATATCTTTTTGAAGGTGTGGCCTCCAGAATTGTACACAATATTCTAAATGAGGTCTCAGCAAAGTCTTATACAGGGGTATCAATACCTCCTTTTTCTTACTGACCATACCTTAGAGATGTTTCAAAGATAAAAGAAACATTGATGCACTACTAGACAATGACCTAGCTAGAGAATGATACAGGACAGATTTATCCTTGTCCCCACAGTTAAGCCTAAGCCCCCTAGGTTAGTTAAGATGAGGGCCTCTCTCAGGGCAATTGTCACATATCTTTCTCGTAGGAGGAGAACCCCCATTTCCAAGATGAGGTTCCTCTTCTCCCTTACCAATCCCCCCCCCCCTCCTGGTAAGGTCCGTTTTCCGTTCAAAATAGTAAGTTTGCTCTAGGCAAACTAATATGCAAATCACTCTCAGTTAGCCCCACCTTGAAGCCTACAGTCGGACCTAAACTCAGGCTGTTTTTTTTATATTGGTTCCCCGAAGAGACTTCCTCTCAAATTCCTTTATTCCTGGTGATAGAATGTATACCCCGTCACACAGTTAAATGGTGTATTCAGTTTAAAATCTTAACCCTTATTTTTAAAGCCATAAATAATAATGTACCATTTCAAATAGCTACTAATCTACATATTTAATGCCCACCAAGACCCCTACGCTCAGCAGATAAACTGTTATTAGATGTTCTTCCTTTCCGACATATTTGGTTAAAAAAATATTGGTCAGTAATGTTTTATGTGGAAAGAACAAAAGCTATAGAACTCTTTTCCATGTGAACTGTGTGGTATGAGTTATTTGCAATTTAGAAAACTTCTTAAGGATGTTTTGTTTACTGATAATAATTTAGGTTTGTCTTTTTATGGCATTTTTTTGTTAATTTTATTCTTATGAATGTTCAGTTGTAAACCACCTAATTATAATACATGGGACTGTGCAGTCTAGAAAGTTTTTTAAATTATGTGGCAATAACAGCCACTGTGATTCCTCAGAAAAATTCTCTCTCTCTATCTATATACATGAGGTCTCATCAAAAAGTTCCAGGACTGATTTTATAAAAATGTATTAAATAATCTTACAACTTATTCCATTGGGTCTCCTTCAAAGTACTCCCCTTCCCTACGTATACACTTTTCCCAGTGTTATTTCCAATTCTAGAAACAGTCCTTCAACACATCTTCAGGAATCGCTAAAAGTTGCTGCATCGAATTTTACTTTATGTCTTCAATGGTGTTGAACTGCTTTCCTTTCATAGAAACATGACGGCTGATAAAGGCCAAATGGCCCATCCAGTCTACCCATCCGCAGTAACCATTATCTCTTCCTCTCTCTAAGAGATCCCACGTGCCTATCCCAGGTTTTCTTGAATTCAGACGCAATCTGTGTCTCCACCACCTCTTCCGGGAGACTGTTCCACGCATCTACCACTCTTTCTGTAAAAAAAAGTATTTCCTTAGATTACTCCTGAGCCTATCCTGAGCATGGATTTAAGTGTAAGAAACAAGAAGTCAGCAGGGTAAAGTCAGGAGAGTAAGGTGACTGTGGAAGAACTGTCATCGTGTTTTTGCGTAAAATTTGCATTTATAACACCTACTACGACTCATGATATGTTCTCCATAAGCCACTTTCAACATTTCATAAGTTTCTGTAGCGGTCTTACCCAACTTAAAACAGAATTTCACTCTGTAGTACTGTTCATTGATGTTGCACGTGATGAAAAATAGCCAATCATTAAAACACACTTGCACAAAAACCGCTGGAGATGAAAACAGATATCAACAAACGGAAAAAAGGAGGTTACTCGTGAGGTGGCAAACGCTAGGAAGTTCTTTTTCACCCAGAGGGTGGTGGACACATGGAACGCGCTTCCGGAGGCTGTGATAGGCCAGAGCACGTTACAGAGCTTCAAAAAGGGTTTGGATAGGTTCATAGAGGATAAGGGGATTGAGGGGTACAGATAGGAGTTGAGGTAGGTTATAGGAATAGTGAGGTTTCAAGCTACTCAACGCCACCTAGTGTGTCTAAAAAGAACTTCCCATTGGCGTGCAGTTGAAACTGTCCTGGAAACTTTTGAACAGACCTCATATATATAAATATGCACGAGGGGGCTGCTGAAAAGTTCTCAGTCCAACAAAGTTGGCGCAGTCTCCATCGAGGGCTATACACTTAGTCCAGTGATTTTCCACTTTTTTTCATTCTGTCAGAAAAATATGGAATGAAGAAAGTGGAAAATTGCTGGTTGGGCTGAGAACTTTTCAACGGCCCCCCCCTCGTATATATAAATTTTTTTTTTACTAGTCAGACTGTTGATTTACTTTGAGATATTTTTGATTTATTAGACTCTTGAGGAGAGGGCACAGTTAGGCTGCCCCAGGCCCGAGTCTTCAAAGAGATGTTATTTTTAGACATGCTGGCGCTGGGGCCAGTGTCATTTAATACTTTTAAAGTGGGAGAGATGGGCAGCTGGTGCCACAAGTTTCACAAGAAGAATCTGAAAAAATAAACAGAGAGACCTTTGCTCTTATGTCAAAGACTCTGAAATCTCAACAACTTCTCTACTGAGGTGCTGAAAGTTTAAATCATAAAAGGACTTGTAGTACTTATCAGGGATGTTTATCATTCTTTATTTCACAGTTTTCTTATGTTCTTTCTCCATCAATTTCTCTTCGTCTTGCCCTTCTCCATCTTTCTCTCTCGTATGTCTTTTTCTTCCGCCTGCTCCTATGGTTTTCATTTTTTCCTCTAACAGGGCAGAAGTAAACGGGAAGTGCATGTGTTTTAGGCCTAAATTCACTAAATCTTCTGATCCTGTCCTGACGATCGCAAAACCAGTTTTACTGGTTTTGCGATTGTTCCCCAATCTCCACCTGATTCACTAAACAGCTTCCCGATCAATCTCCGATCCGACCCACCCATGCAAATGAGGGGAAATGGCATGCAAAAGTAGGAAGCCATCGATTCACTAAGCAGAAGAAGAAACACCGATTGGGTTTGCCGATCTGAAAAGAAGCGACTGCCGAGGGCCAGTCGCTTGCTATCCTTGCCGACTCTCCTGCCCTCTTCCGCCCTGAAATATCAGTATCGAGGTTACAACCCCATATAAAACAACCGTCAAAATTAAAAATAAAACTGTAAAATATCTTTACATATTCATAAGAATTCCTTTTTTATATATTCTGTAACAAGCACATTGTGAGCCTGTGGTTTTAACCCGCAGGTTCGATAATCTGGCTACACAAAATAATTCACTGCTTCGGTCAGAAATCATTCCTTTTAAAAAAGGTCCAGCTCATAGGGCCAGCAAAAATAAACTGCAGCCACGCCTTCCTCTTTCTTTTGAGCTCGCTTGTGCTTTGCTGCCAATGACGTGCGGGAATAAACCCCGCCCACTAACTATACAGTAAGGGTGAAGTAGTTAGCGCATGCGTAAATTGCGTCAGTAAACAACAAGGATACTCTGCGCTTGTGTTTCAATCACTCGTACGGCGGTCATTGGGATCACTATAGGGCGTGCGTCCGATCAGATCATTTGCATGTAGAATCTGTAGGGAATTGGTCGCTCAGCAAAGCTCGTCCAAGAATCACCCAACACCGATCCAGATCGGTAAGTTTAGTGAATCTAGGCCTTAGTCTCTTTCATAGGCAAGAACAAGCACTGGTTCATTGTATGATTCAGTTTGACCCCCATTAGAATGGAAACCTGTGTCAGGATAAATGTAATTGCAGTGTAGACCCGTATAAGAAGATTGGAAATGGCCATATTGGCAATTCTTGTTTATATATCAATCAATCAATAAATGTACCTTGGAATCCGAACTTAAACCATTCCAGAGCCCCATTTGAGTTCCAAGACAATTTTTCCCGTTGAAAATAATAGAAACTGGATTAATCCATTCCTTGGGCCCACAAACTCAGATTTTCAAATAAATTTAACAGCAAGATAAGGCCCAAATGGCAGAAACAGCAAGATTGGGTTCCCCTGGCAGAGGCAACAAGATCGGGTCCCCCTGGCAGAGGCAGCAAGATCGAGTCCCCCTGACAGAGGCAGCAAGATGAAGCCCAAATGGCAGTAACAGCAAGATTGGGCCCCCACCGGCACAGGCAGCAAGATCGGCAATGGCAACTACAAGCGGTGCTCAGCCCAAAGCTTCCCTCCCAGGTGGAAACAGGAAGCTGCGTCAGAGGGGAAGCTTTGGGCTGAGCAACGCTTGCAGTTCCCATACGTTCGGATTCCAAAGCAGCGTTCAGATTCCGGGGCAAAATTTAATTTAAAAAAAAGTTCGGATTCCAAGTTGTTCAAGTTCTGGAGTGTTCGGATTCAAGGTACTACTGTATATACATTTATCTTAGGATAAATGTAATTGCAGTGTAGACCCATATAACAAGATTGGAAATGGTCATATCAGTAAGTCTCCGGATCCGTGGAGTGGGTCCATGCCTTGGACTCCTCCTCCCGGTTGTCCGATGGAGGCAGAGTGCTGTATTCTTCGGGAGCTGCCCATGAGCATCCCGCCGCCCACCGAGAGCAGTGCGGCCCGGCGCTGGATTGTTCTCTCTCTGTGCATCTTCTGCCTGGAAGCGATGAGTCAGGGCTGCAGCAGCTGGAAAGCCCGAGCTGATATCTGCCTCGTCTGGACTTTTGCCGTTGAGATTATTTAAAATATGCTGAGGCAACAGAGCCGCTTCAGGAAATTGGACTTCTGCCAGACTTATTTGATTTTGGTTTTCAATTTTTTTCTTAGTTTATGAATTATTTTAAATTTTATTCCATTGTTTTTACCCCAATTCTTTTTATTTTATTAACTGAATTCTATTGTTTAACGGTTCCTCCCTTCTATTCCTTTTTACATATTCCTTTAATTCATTTGCATAGATGGTGCTCCTATCTATGAAATATTCTACCTGCTTCTCTCCTCTCCACTCCTTCCTGCCCTCCATAGCCCTCCCTACCCTCTTCTAGCCCCTTCCTCTGTAATGTCGTCAGACAGAGATTGTATCAGGGACTGGAGAAACATGTATATTACTGCTTGTTAAAGGTCTCATGTAAATTTCTGCATCTAGCCCATTATTTCTCAGACTTGGCACCTTCCCTTTAATCCTGCATTCAGCATGCGATCACCTGAGCTCCTCATCCTGCTGCCCATTTTTAAAGAACTGACTCATCCCCTTCAATGAAAGAAAAAAAAAAAATCCACCCTATTGGTACTTCATGTTCGCAGAAAAGAGAAGAGAAAGGCATGGAGCCCTCACTAACGCTAGCCATAAAATGAGCTAACCTATTATTCCTTCTCAGACTATGCACTAAAGCCCCAGAATTAGAAAACTATGTGCTCAGCCTTCAGGGCTTTTGTACACTTTTTAAAATCTGGATTTAATAACTAATACCTTCGTTACCACTGGATTTAACCAAGCAGAGCAGTGATAACTATGAGAGAGTTTGCACACAGCTTTGCTTTTTTTTTTTTTGGGCACTACTCTTTTTTTTCTGCACTGGGTAGGCCTTATTGGTTCAGAAAATTATGTGCAAAATCCACGCTTGAATTTGCACTAACCCCCCCCCCTTTTACAAAACCATAAGGCGTTTTTTAGCGCCGGCCACGGCGGTAACAGCGCCGACGCTCATAGGAATTCTGTGAACATCAGAGCTGTTATCGCCACGGCCGGCGCTAAAAACCATGCTACAGTTTTGTAAAAGAGAGGGGGGGGTTAAGTTTCCTATACTTTATTACATCAGCTCCCATGTGTAAATTTCAGTACTGGAACAAAAAAAGGATTCTTCAGGCCAGTGTTAGGTTTCATGGCTACCTGTGTTTGAAAATTTAGGGTCTTTGTACTAATGCTTAGCATGCGCTAATGGGTCTTAGCGACAATGGCAGAAAATAACGTTCTAATGCCATTTAAATAGCAACGTACCCCCCCTTTTACAAAACCGTTGAAGCGGTTTTTAGTGCAGAATGCTCTACGCTGCTCCCGACGCTCATAGAACTCTATGAGCATCGGGAGCAGCGCAGAACATTCAGCACGCTGGCCTGCACTAAAAACCATTTTTGCAGTTTTGTAACCGGGGGAGGGGGGGATAGTAAATGATGGCAGATAAAGACCAATATGGTCCATCTAGTCTGCCTGGTAAGGTGGCTAGAGTTTCTCCATGCAGGTTATATGTCCTTGTTTAGGGTTCTTCCTGCTAAGCATTAGTAAAAGTGGCCCTTAGTCTTGTCATCTTTCCTGCAAAAAATAGGGTTGTTAGATATATGAATTTTTCTGTGTTATGTTTCAGGTCATTGGAAGTGATTACAGGCTTGGAAAGCAACAGCAAAATCTTCACAGTCTGTGTCAATGGATTGCTGCAATTACAGGTAAAGGTGTTGTAAAAACAGGTCCAAAACAGAAATACAAAATAGAGTCATAAAGCAACAGATACATTTCTGCATACTTCACTATACATAATCTGTTCTATGTGTAGCCTCTTTTACGTCTAAATGAAAGGCCTGTGTTTGCATTTCTAGGCTGGCCAATACACGTCCATATTCGTGGACAACAGTGCAGGAGCAGCAATCACGATTCAGAATGGCTCTGATTTCATGGGCATGTTCCTAGGGGTATAACCCAGACATAGTGCGCAAGCGAGAACAAGAAACCTGAACTGAGGCTCCAGGCAACTAGGACTGCTTCAGTTTGAACGTTGGGTGCTTCGTCAAGTCAACTGCATTCTCAACCGATTGAAGAAAAACAAGTCCTTTGGAAACCTCTAAGCTGCTTCCATAGTATATTTTAGTTCAGCATCATTTACTTTAAATGTAATAAGAAAAAGAAAATCTCCTGCAGATTATTTAAAGTGCCAGAGTTTCACAAAACTTTACAGCCCATGCACAACACTTTGGCATGGGATCTGATTTTTAAAAAAAATATATATCTGTATAATGAACAGAATTTGCTTATCAGACAAGGATATCTCAGAACTAATGGTTATTGAAAGCAAACTTGAGATATTTTTAAACAAATCTTGCAGGGAAATGTGAATTTTGGACTCGGATGCTGGAGTTGGAGATTCTTTTGAGTGTCTCGCTATGGAGAACATGGATTTGAAGCTGATATGTGGCTTGTGACTGACCACTAGATGTTGGAAGAACTTCCTAATTTGGTGTTGTCTTGGAAATCATCCAGAAAAAAACCATCAGCAGTTCAGAACTGGACATTATCTGTCATATTTTATGACATGATAGACTTAAAGGGGACAGTACGCTGCTTTTATTTGGTCTACATGGGGCCCTGATGTCTTCATCAGAATTCCGACAGCGATATGAGAACATCTCAATTTGATTGCTGCATCGAGCATCACATGATCTGGCTTGAATGCCGTGGGCCAATGAAAATGGCATCAAAGACCCAAACTTGTGGTGGTGAACAAAAAAATTGTCACATTTGGGAAAAGGAGCAGAATGCTGGCCAACCAGTCAACTTCCTGATGGGATTGGGAAAATGAAGTGAGAAATACTAGGAAGAAGGGATAGAGGATGGATTCTGACCTGACAAATAAAATGAAAGCCTTTCTCCGGTGCCTCACCGGTTATCGCATCCTGCAACTTGATGGCTCAACATACCCTTTGCCCCGTGGTGATATTTTTTTTTTCCAGGTCATTCAAGTCACTGACTTGTAACCTTTTCTCACTGACCCAAAACCTTTCTGAACTTGCTTCCTTCTATCCACTGCACCTGAATTGAAAGGTGGAACCCCTCCTTATCCTGTGCAGTTGGTTTTTTTGTTGTTGTTTTTAAGAGAATTACCACTGCCTTTGGCTTCTGTATGCGTCATTTGCAGTTCAATAAGAAATAATGTATCCACCTTATAATGAAATTCAAGAAACAAGCAATAAACAGCAGGATAAGAACTGTCTGCAGGGGAGAAATTACTACCCTAAGTCCTAGACTTTCTGAGCTCCTATCCCATTATGCAACTTTCTGGAAATCTTAGTCCTTTTCCCAGCAAGAATTTCCATAAGGTCCTGAGAAAGGAGCTTTGTGAACCCTACACACTGACCAAATAAAGAGGGCGACCTGAGTTTGATTTACAGGGGGGTAAGACAAGATAAGAGATGATGACCATAAAACACAGAATGTCTGTAATATAAAACATTTAAAGCATATTATATAACAAAGCACTTGCTACCCATAAGATAAAAGAAACGGGTTCACACGGACCTGCTGTGTGAGCTGCAGCGGCCTTTAGCAATTTAACCCTGCATTCCCCAGCTCAGTTTCTAAAGCACTGCAATCATTGAGTAGCTTAGTTAAGGTAGAGTAACAGTGATGAGGCATTCTGGACTTTGTAGTTCATTTCCTTCACTTAAGGCACTTGAACTACAAACTCCACAAGGCTGAGACTGAGAGCATCAGGTCAGTCCTTCCATTTCCCTCTTTTGGGGGGAAAGTTCAAGTTGGGAACTCAAGGATTCTTCTGTTCTCTGAAACTAGGACATTAGCAGATGACAGAACACCTGGGAGGGAAGTATTTAAGCCACTGGTACTTACCAAAGCCCTCTTGCTCACTCTTATGAGGAGGAGAAAGTATACACAGGGGCCTTTGTGAACCTCTCTTTACAACTAGAATTATTGAGAGCCTAGAATGATACCTTTAAGATCTCCCTATGCCTTAAATTGTGGGTTTAGGAAGGATTGGTTCTTATTAGAGCTGGATTATGACGAACAGAGGACCATGCACTGTATTTGCCTTGCATGTAAATAGTAGCCCCGCTCACTGAATAGCAGCAAAGCTTATTTGAAGTAAAAGTATCTGGTGTCTGCAGTGTTGGACAAGTAATATATTACTAAGTAATATTGTATGGCATGTTGTGTATTATAATTTAATATACTTTCCTGAGGAGATAACAAAGCAGTGAACAATAGACAATAAAATCTGAGAGGAAAGAGTCAAAGGAAAGGAAATAAATTGAAGGAAAGGGTAAGAAAAGTAATCATACCAGTAATATATTACTGGCATCACAACACTGGTAATATATTACTTTTAAAAGTAACACGTAACCAATGTTGGGTAAATTACTTTCCAAAAGCAATATTAAAGTCTTTAGTTTCATTAAGAAACTGGAATATATTACAGTTACTGTGAAAAATAATGTATTACTTGTAAAAGTAATATATTACTTAGTGACATATTACGCCCAACTCTGGGTGTCTGTCTTTGCAACTGCTGCAGCAGCTCTCTGCTGTGTGTGTCTTTGTAAGCAACATGTGCAGCCCTTAGCTCCTGAATAAAAATATGTGTTATCATAGCCTCTGCCTCTTCTCACTGGTACTGTGTGACAACACAACAAGAGCAAAAATCATTACAGCTAGAGCAGTCAAATTATCTAGTTCCAGCAGACAGAATTCTGTCCGGTTCTAGATTTTTGACAACTCCATTATGAGACTTACGGCACTGATTTCAATGGGTAAAACCAGGGACTACAAATACCATCATATGTTGGGATACAAGTTCAAAACCAGGACTGGCCAAGAAGTCTCCCTCCTGGAACTGAGTACTTTACCAGCTCTGTAACTCAGTGGTTCCCAACCCTGTCCTGGAGGACCACCAGGCCAATCAGGTTTTCAGGATAGCCCTAATGAATATGCATGGAGCAGATTTGCATGCCTTTCACTTCCATTATATGCAAATCTCTCTCCAGGACAAGGTTGGAAACCAGTGCTGTAACTAATGTAATACTGCCCTTCCAATCCACTTCTAGTTTTAAAAGTCATAACCCTATTCCTGGAGCTGTTTTGCTCCAGATGAACAATAAAGCCTGAAAAGCATTTTTATAGCAAAGGTGCTGAGGTCAGCCTGGACCAAGATGAGTTAGAACAGTGGTTCCCAACCCTTTTCTGGAGGACCACCAAGCCAATCGGGTTTTCAGGTTAGCCCTAATGAATATGCATGAGACAGATTTGCATATAATGGAAGTGACAGGCATGCAAATCTGCTCCATGCATATTCATTAGGCTAGCCTGAAAACCCGATTGACCTGGAGGTCCTCCAGGACAGGGTTGGGAACCACTGAGTTAGAAAAGAAGACTTGAGCTTTTACATGACCCACAGAGATACTTTATACTAGTGGTTCTGAACCGTGTCCTAGGGGACCCCCAGCCAGTCGGGTTTTCAAGATATCCCTAATGAATATGCATAAGACATATTTGCAGGCCTGTCTCCTCCATTATATGCAAATCTCTCTCATGCATATTCATTAGGGATATCTTGAAAACCCGACTGGCTGGGGGTCCCCTAGGACACGGTTCAGAACCACTGCTTTATACCATTCCTGTATATCACACTGCCCTCTTG
This sequence comes from Geotrypetes seraphini, assembly GCF_902459505.1. Taxonomy (NCBI): domain Eukaryota; kingdom Metazoa; phylum Chordata; class Amphibia; order Gymnophiona; family Dermophiidae; genus Geotrypetes; species Geotrypetes seraphini. The sequence continues at coordinate 22,057,615 of NC_047098.1, forward strand.
ATGCATCTAATACAGGGCTGCCCAAGTCCGGTCCTCGAGATCTACTGGCAGGCCAGGTTTTCAGGATATCCACAATGAATATGCATGAGAGAGATTTGCATACCAAGAAGGCAGTGCAGGCAAATCTTTCTCATGCATATTCATTGTGGATATCCTGAAAACCTGGCCTGCCAGTAGATCTCGAGGACCGGACTTGGGCAGCCCTGATCTAATATATGTAGTATTAATTTCAAATGGAAGAAGTGGAACAAGTCCCATGATGTGCTGGAATGCAATTCAGTCTCACTGCAGAAACTAGGTGACATGACGGTAATGAATAAGATAGGGTTTGCAAATTTGATCATGTTTCCCCCACTTCTGTCCAAACTCCACTGGCTCCCAGTAATTCCCAGGGTTCATTTTAAATACGCCTGCCTAGCTTTTAAGATCCTGCACGGCATCCTCCCTCCCCTAATTCCACTATCTTGGAACTCCTTGAGTCCCGATACCACCAGGTCCACCCAAAAATTTAAAAGTATCTTCCCCTCGGTAAAAGGTATCCTCTATGCGGGAAGATTAGGGAAATCTCTTTTCTTCAGAATCACAGGGCTTTGGAATAACCTTTCTGCCCCACTACGGAATCTGGGCTCCTTCCAACTATTCCGAAAGCATCTAAAAACTAGGCTATTCACAAAAATGTAAGGCTCTCTTCCCACCTAAATTCAACCTCCAACCCCATTATGCTGTTCCTTCCTTATATTAAGCTTTTAGAAACCGTGCCGAGCTCTATAATTATGGAGAGAATGCGGTATATAAACTTAAGGTTTAGTTTAGAATAAAAATAAGACTAGGTAAAAGATGCATTTGCATGCACTGGAGACCCATTATACACAAATCTGTCTCTAATGCATGCATATTCCTCCCTTCCAGATTTTCTGACCGTCACAGTAGTCTGATCTTGCCGCGTCTGAGTAAGTGAAATAAATGTTTCAGCCATCATGTTGCGGCTTTCTTCAGGATGGCTGGGATGTCAGTTCCACTTACTCAGATGTGGCTAGACCCGGACAACTGCCAACAATCAATCCAGCTAGCTGTTTGGTAGAAGCAGGATAGATCTAGCAAACTCAGGTTTATTGAGTTGTTCTTGGACTACAAGGAATATATTTCATGAAGACAAGAGGACCTGTGACAGGTATACTCATAGCCAGTTTGGATGCAACTGGAATATCTGAATAGTGAGCCCTGATGGATGAGCGCTGCAAAATATTTTTTTAAATTCCAAAAACAATTGCAAAGCGCGAGGCAATAAATTTCATATTACAAAACAGAAAGGTGACTAAGGAACAAGGCTACACCCGTATACAATCAGAATATTTTGAAGGAAATTATCAGTGCTGTAGATGAAGGGGATTATGCATCTTTTCATTTCCTGTGCTGCCCTTCATGAGCAGATATCAAGGTGGTTTACAATCAAATCAAACTGCATTAAATGAATAGGAAAGCAGACAAGGGACATGAAACGATGCATCAGCACAATATGGTCCAGAGGGACCTCTATGCCCCATCCAGCTGCACTTACTAAACAGGGAAAGTGGAAGGAAAAAAAGAAGGGTTTTTAGACCTGCTCTAAAATATCTGTAAATTTCTCAGCCTCAAAGTCTCATAATGCAGGTGATTTCCATGTACTTGGTAAATGGGTTGTCTGAAAATTGCCCACTCTCCCTATAGATAAAGGATTGTATATTAGAGAATGACACGGGGCCAAAATTTTCCCCATCCCCGCAAATTCTTTTCCTGCTTCTTTCCCATTCCTGCAAGCTTTATCCTCATCTGGTCAAGCCTCAAACACTTTAAAATCAAAAGTAGCAACATTCTAGAGCTCAAATTGTGATGTCATAATGCCTCATTCCACCAATGCTTAAGCTCCGTCCTCATCTGGCCAAGCCTCAAACACTTCAAAATCATAAGTAGCAACATTCTAGAGCTCAGATTGTGATGTCATAATGCCTCATTCCACCAATGCCTAAGCTCCGTCCTCATCTGCACAAACCTCAAACACTTTAAAATCATAAGTAGCAACATTCTAGAGCTCAGATTGTGATGTCATAATGCCTCATTCCACCAATGCCTAAGCTCCGTCCTCATCTGGCCAAGCCTCAAACACTTCAAAATCATAAGTAGCAACATTCTAGAGCTCAGATTGTGATGTCATAATGCCTCATTCCACCAATGCCTAAGCTCCATCCTCATCTGCACAAGCCTCAAACACTTTCCAATCATAAGTGTTTGGGGCTTGTGTGCTTAAGGCAGAGCTTACAGGAATGGGGCAGGAGCAGGGACAGCGACAAAACTCATGGGGACAAATTTGTTCCCGTGCCATTCTCTACTGTATATACTGATGGTTCTTTGAGTTTGTTTGACTGTCAGGACCTATTTTGACAGCATCTGCTCTTTGCTGCCATCCTCAGAAACTGCTGCCATGGGCGACTGCATAATCTGCCTGCATACCAGCCCTCTATTTCCCTATGACTGTCTCATAAGCTCAAATAATCGACTGCAACTTATCTGTTGAGTTTGTATTTACTGTTCAAATATTTCTAAATCATTGAATGAACAGAGAGTTTAATCACATGGCTTAGCCTCTATTTCAGTCACAATACGTAGCTTTCAAAGTAACACGTTTCATGCCAATTTTGGATCATTTAATGAACACCTAGAGGCCGGTAGAACATTTTTAGCTCCGGGCTCAGGTTACTGAACATGATGCATTTTACATACCAGAAGAGACTCGGGAGGGAGGGAGCTGAGCTACAACTGTGACCAGAAATGTGATGAAACTTTGGGAGCCTGACCTTTTTGTACACCAGTACACCTTCGTTTACTAACTCCCTCTATTGTGAATGAAAAGGTTGGAGTGCCTTCTCTAAAGAAGACCATAGCTAGGGTTACCAGACATCCGGGAAAACTTGGACAGGCCCTCTCTTTAGAGGACTGGGCGCCTAGAGGGATTTCCAAAACCCGGCAGTTTGTCTGGGTTTTGGAAGCCCTGAGCTTGGAGTCTGCGTCTGAAAGCCGTTGCGCATGCACAGCCATCACCGCGATGATGTCATAGGCATGCATGTATGTGACATTGTGTCAACGTCCACGAAGGCTTCCAAATGCGGCCTTCGAGCTTGGGGGAGCAACGGAGTAGAGCCGGCGGTGGAATGAGGTGGGACTGGGGACAGAACGGGGGCGGGGCCAGGCGTCCTCCTTTTTCAAAGAGGAAATCTGGCAGCCCTAACCCTAGCCAAAGCGGTTGCCTGAGTATTTCGCTCACATTGGAGAAAAGATGCTGCAAAGTGGGATGGCAATGGAGGGAAAATGCTGCACTTCGGGGAGCGAGGAATAATTGTTGGACATGGGGTGGAAGAGAGGAAGGGACACTTGTCACAAAGGGGTGGGAGGGATAAATCCTGCATATGGCGAAGAAGACATGCATGGAGAAGGAAGATGAAGAAATGTTGGACATAGGGTGGAAGGGAGGGAGAGATGGTGCGTAGGGAGAGAGAAAGAAATGTTGCACATGATAATGGAGGGGAGGAATGGAGAGATGCTGCATGGAGGGGAATAGAGAAGTTTGACCCAGGACACAAGGCAGGGAAAGAAAGAGAGAGAGAGATGGTCGACAGTGGAAAAGAAACAGAAATATTGGATATGACAGTGGAATAGAGGGAGAGAATGCTGCATGGGGGAGGGACACAAAGGAGGGAGAGAGATGTTGGATATGGAGTGGATGAGAGGGAGGGAGAGAGGCACAGGAGATGGAGGGAGAGAAGGAGGGAGATGTTGGATCCAGGAGCAGAAGGAAGTGATGGTGAGATACCTGGCAATGGGTGTGAGGGAAGAGATTAGGAGAAATGCTGGACCATGGGAGAGAGTGTAGCAGGGAAGAGAGAAGGGTCAGGCAGATGTCAGGTTATGAGGGTGGAGAGGTAAGTAAGAGGGAAGCAGATGCTGGACTATAAGGGTGGAGAGAGAAAGAACCTGTGAATGGTGGAACCATGAGGGAGAGGCCAGGAGGGGGAAGAAAGGATGTAAAGGAAATGGATGAGAGGACAGTTATTACAGAGGGTAGAAATATGGACATGGGGAGTACATTGAAACTGAAAGAGAATGGAAGGTTAAGGAAGGACTAAGATGGAGAATAGGAGAAAAGATGGAAATTTGATAGGGAGCTGAAAAGTGTAAAAGAGAAGAAAGGTAAGAAAGAGGCAGAAAAGAGCTAAAAATGAATGATCAATATATCAGAGGTAGTGAGGAAATAGAAAAGTGGAGAAAAGACAAATGGATAGCAACATGAAGAAGAATAAGCAAACAGACAGGAAAGCAGAAAAGAGAAACTGGAAGCAACATGATAGAAAAATAAAAGGTCCAGACAACGAAGGTAGGGAAAAACCCCCATTTTATTTTGAATGTTTTAACTGGAATATGGATAATAATTAGCAAAAATATTGTTTAAACTTTGACAAATAAATTTGCAAAAATTTGCAGCATTTGCTAATTTTGTGCATAGAATTTTGAATTTTCTAGCGCAGAATTTTGAATTTTTTGTACTGAATTCCACTAGGAGTGGAATATGTAAATTATCCTCCGAATTGACTTAGAATGTTGGGAATATTCCTAGCTATGAGTTAGAACAGGGGTAGGGAACTCCGGTCCTTGAGAGCCGTATTCCAGTCGGGTGTTCAGGATTTCCCCAATGAATATGCATTGAAAGCAGTGCATGCAAATAGATCTCATGCATATTCATTGGAGAAATCCTGAACAACCGACTGGAATACGGCTCTCGAGGACCGGAGTTCCCTACCCCTGAGTTAGAATATGGAACTTGCCCTTCGTATTGGAGCTGGGATATTTAGCATGCTCCTAATCATGGGTTTGAATAGAGCAGGGGTAGGCAATTCCAGTCCTTGAGAGCTGGAGCCAGGTCAGGTTTTCAGGATATCCACAATAAATATGCATGAGATAGATTTGCATCTCAAGGAGGCAGTGCATGCAAATCCCTCTCATACATATTCATTGTGGATATCCTGAAAACCTGACCTGGCTCCGGCTCTCGAGGACCGGAATTGCCTACCCTTGGAATTGGGGAATGATGTTGCTTAAAATGTTTAGAAAGTTTCCAGGAATGGGTTAATAGAGAAAGTGCTCCCAGTAATGAGTTAGTTTGAAATGTTCCCAGTAATGGGGTAAAATGTGGGAAATGTTTCCATGAAAGGCTGTAATGAGGTGATGTTCTATATAAAAAAAAAAGTTCCTAATTTAATAGAAGTTTCAGTGGATGTAGGAAGGGAATGGTTTAAAGCAGGGATCTCAAAGTCCCTCCATGAGGGCTGCAATCCAGTCGGGTTTTCAGGATTTCCCCAATGAATATGCATTGAAAGCAGTGCATGTAAATAGATCTCATGCATATTCATTGAGGAAATCCTGAAAACCCGAATGGATTGCGGCCCTCAAGGAGGGACTTTGAGACCCCTGGTTTAAAGCATAGCGACTCCACCCACCCACCCCCGCCCTTCCCCCAGCCTCTTTTTTAGAAGTATGTCTGATGGTATGAGGAGCTGGCAGCATCTAGCTTAGCTTGTTTAACAAACTCCCCTCACTTGATGTCTTTTCCATCTTTTAATAACTAGTGATTCTTTAGGGGGGTCATTAGAACAGTTTGGCCACGCAAATGGAAACTGGGTTACACAGACTTCAGGGCAGAGCATAAAAGTAGTGAGATATCTCCAGTTGACAGCTGATGTGCTGCATTGTTTCATTACTGGTATTTTAAAAGGACTCTTCAGATTTCAGGTTGTGTAAATGGTTTTGCTGTCACACTCCAGACTGACTCCTCGCATATTTATATTGGATTAGTAGCTAATTGCCTTTCTTCGCTTGATACAAGCACACAAGATGTAAACTCCCTTTTCCCCCCGTAGTGCTCTAAACTTTCAACAAGTTACTCATTTGTCTTATAAAAACTCTGTTATGGAGAGAAAGCAAGGCTATAAATCACCCAGCTGGGGTGCTGAGATCATGCCCAAAATCAATGCATTTGCAAACATTTTTATGGGAAGCTGCCACTGAACTGCAGCAGAAAGTTTGGGGGGAAATGATCCTGTTTCCCCCCCCCAATTCCACCTACCCCATTATACACGCAATTCTTTGCACTCTCAAGGCCTTATGAACATTTGAAGAGGAGATGTGTGTGGTCTGCAAAGCTCACACGTCAACACCTTTGGCTAAGATTTATGCATAGTCTGCAAATAATACACCTACCACCCTCACCAAAAGGATTGGTTCACATGAGCACCAGTTTAGCCAATCATCAGACAGATTTGTCACATGGGTGCATGTTTGTGTATTATGGGTTAATTGCATTGGCTGAAATGCCACTACATGGGCAGACTATGCTGCTTTTCAGGAGCCAGCTATTAGTGATCTAGAGCCATTACACTAAGGTCATCTATGAATCTAGGGCCCGATATTTAAAATGATTTAAATGGCTTGGAGAGACATCTGGCCATTTATTTTGCATCTCTGGACTAGCCGGATGGTGTTATTGAAAATATCCAGCCAAGCCAAAACTGACTATGTTGGGGACATTTGGGGGTGGAGCCAGCACTTGTCCAGTTAAGTGCCAATATTCAACACTTAACCGGCCAAGGTAAGCGCATAAAAGTCAGTCCTATTTTAATGCAGTTCACTATATTCAGTGGAATGCTGAATATTGCACGTATTTCTCTGAAAATCATTCGTAGAATTAGAATTCTCGGTGTAATTTTAGATGATAAACTGACGTATCATGATCATATCAGTCAAGTCGTGAAATCTACCTTCTACAGTCTCCGCCAAATACGTTCAATGAAAAAATTTCTTTGTCCAAAATCTCTGAATATTTTGATACATTCTTTAGTAATTTCAAAGTTAGACTATTGTAATGCCCTATTTAACGGAATAGCACAAAAAGAAATCAAGCGGCTGCAGATCGTTCAAAATACCTCGATTAAACTGATTGAAAACGCTAAGAAATATGATCATGTTACACCATTACTCCGGAAAGCTCATTGGTTGCCAGTTGCACATCGAATTATATATAAATTAAACCTGCTCACCTTTAAATCAATAACATCAAAGACTCCAGCTTTTATTTATAAATTCTTAATTCCCTATAAAACTTCAAGAATATTACGATCAACTGATCAACATTTATTAGTTGTCCCATCATTAAAAATTATAGGCACACGACGACAGACCATTTTTTCTGTTACAGCCCCTCTAGCCTGGAACTCTTTGCCGATTTATCTGAGAGAAGAAAGAATTTTAGATAAATTTAAGAGTAATCTTAAAGGATTTCTTTTTAAAGATGCTTTTAGCGATTAATTAATTTTATATTTTAACTTTTTTAATCATTTTAAATTCACCTACCTTCCCCATTGTTCTTATCCTTAAATGTCTCTATTATATTAAAATGTATTTCTATACCTCATTTTACCCATTGTTTTCAAGTTTGTATCGTTATGTCATGTATTCTTCGGATACTTTAATGTATGTTAAATTACTATAAATTTATCTAATTTTGTAAATACTGATGTACATCGCCTAGAACTTTGAATAGGCGATTAATCAAATTTTATAATAAACTTGAAACTTGAAACTTGTAACCAGCTATGGGGCCCTTATATAAACCTATGGCAAACTGCCTTTACAAGGAACTTTCCCATGCGCTAATGGCCACGTACTAATATTGCCATTACCACATAAGCCCTTACTGCCACCCATTTTGTACATGGTAAGAGCTCACATACCATGTACATGCTAATCAGTTAACATGTGGCAATGTGCCTGCGCTAACTCATTAACAGAGACACACATGCTCTCTACCCTCCCAGATACCCTCCTTGTGGGGGAAAAATAGATGTTATTATTAGCATGCCAGTAGTGCATAACCACCACAAGTATTACGTAATGCCTCAGCATGCCCCATGGTACATCATTTCAAGTAGAGAATAACACGGGGACAAATTTTTCCCCATTCCTGCAGGAACTCATTTTCCCATCCCGTACCCATGAGTTCTTTTCCTGCCCCTGCCACATTCCTGCAAGTTCTGTCCTCATCTGCACAAGCCTTAAACACTTTCAAATCCTAAGTAGCAACATTCTAGAGCTCAGATTGTGATGTCATAATGCCTCATTCCACCAATGCCTAAGCTCCGTCCTCATCTGCACAAGCCTCAAACACTTTAAAATCCTAAGTAGCAACATTCTAGAGCTCAGATTGTGATGTCATAATGCCTCATTCCACCAATGCCTAAGCTCCGTCCTCATCTGCACAAGCCTCAAACACTTTAAACTCATAAGCAGCAATATTCTAGAGCTCAGATTGTGATGTCATAATGCTTCATTCCACCAATGCCTAAGCTCCGTCCTCATCTGCACAAGCCTCAAACACTTTAAAATCATAAGCAGCAATATTCTAGAGCTCAGATTGTGATGTCATAATTCCTCATTCCACCAATGCCTAAGCTCCGTCCTCATCTGCACAAGCCTCAAACACTTTAAAATCATAAGTAGCAACATCCTAGAGCTCAGGTTGTGATGTCATAATGCCTCATTCCACCAATGCCTAAGCTCCGTCCTCATCTGCACAAGCCTCAAACACTTTAAAATCCTAAGTAGCAACATTCTAGAGCTCAGATTGTGATGTCATAGTGCCTCATTCTGCCAATGCCTAAGCTCTGCCCTCATCTGCACAAGCCTCAAACACTTTCAAAGCATAAGTGTTTGAGACGTGCAGTTAAGGCAGTGCTTACAGGAATGGGGCAGGGACAGAGACAAAATTCATGGGGATGGAACGGGAAAATTGAGTTCCTGCGGGATTGGGGAAAAATTTATCCTCTAATTTCAAACTGCAGGCTTGTGGATTAAGCAATAAAAAATCACTCACTTTCACTTTTGAGTACATCTCATCAGCACACAGTTTGTATTACTTAATCCACAAGCCTACTTATAGGACCTATAGGGACCCCTGAGGAAGACAATAGTGACGAAACACGGACTGTGTTGGGTCCATATGTTTGCAGTGGTTCAGGCTCTAGACATTTTTAAGTGGATTACTTACTTGTTCTAATAAAGCCTTCATCTTGGACATCAACTCTCCACAAGCTCTAACCCCTGTGCCACACATTGCCATACCAAGAAACAGTAATGTATGTCATGGCCCTGTAGGAGCAGATCACTGGAGAACCTTACTGTGCTTTACATTTAAAGAATGCTTTTCTGTTTATTTTCTTCCCCCTACCTGTGAATGGAACAGGACCCCAATCTCATACTAATAATAAACAGTATTTCCTTTTACTTGCAACCACTGTGTCTTTCCTGGTGGGTCCAGGCCCTACACATTACCATATGCCCCTTATAAATATTTGGACCCTAGGTAGGGTTACCGGACGTCCATGAAAATCTGGACATGTCCTCTTTTTAGAGGACATTTGTCCGGGTTTTGAAAAGCCCTGACGAGCTCCGGCCGCGTTTGGAGGGCTTCTGAGCATGATGTCACCCACATCCGTTCATGCTCCAGACCCTCCCGACAAGGTTGGAGCTTGTCCGGAAGGAGGTTTGGGGGTGGGGGGTGGGTAAGGCTGGGACCAGAACAGGGTGGAACGGTGTGTGTGTGTGTGTGTGGGGGGGGGGGGTCATGTGTCCAGGGGTTCCTGAAGAAAAATATAGTAACCCTAGTCCTAGGCACATGCCTACTTTGCCTGTGCTTTAATCCTTTACTCGTATCTTCTAAAAACAGGGGTCTCAAAGTCCCTCCTTGAGGGCCGCAATCCAGCCGGGTTTTCAGGATTTCCCCAATGAATATGCATGAGATCTATGTGCAGGCACTGCTTTCAATGCATATTCATTGGGGAAATCCTGAAAACCCGACTGGATTGCGGCCCTCAAGGAGGGACTTTGAGACCCCTGTCCTAAAACAATAATTATAACAAGTTTGTTTGTCAGTCCCAATTTTCTCAGTTTCTAACAATGCACATTATTAGACTAGTCTTTAATAGAGACACAGAGCACAACTAGTAACATCAACTATACTTATTTGTATACCTGTGGGTGCTGGACAACCCCAAAGCCTTTCACATTGCTTGACAGCATCACAAGAATATCATAGCTGCCCTAATTGTCTAGTGTATTTAGCATCGGTAAAAGGGCCTCATTGCTCGAAGCAATAATGCTCAGATTTTGCAACAAAAGCATCCAAGTTCCACAGCCAGGGACTAAGCTAAGAAATGCCAGAGCAGAAGGCTTCTTATCAGGGATTCTTACAAGGAGACAAACTCCAGCAATAACTAAAATATTTTCTTTGTTTTAATAAGCCCTGCCATTTATATCAACGGGGCGCATAAGGAGACAGTAACTAAAAATACCCTTCAGATTTGTCAGACAAGAAGTCTCTGTGTGTCACTGAAAACTAAACAAAGCCTGTCTGATATGCTTTCTCTTCTAGTGCCAAGGGTAGGTGAGAGGGAGGATGTGGGGCTGAGAGGAGAGGTAGTGAGGATGTTGGGTGGGAAAGATCAGATGAGGAGAAGGATGTGGAGCCGAGGGTGAGGGGAAGGCAGGGTAGGGAAGTACCTATGGGCACATACTCCAGTGGGGCAGTCATCATTCTGTATTACCATATGTACTTGAATATAAACCGACCCGAATATAAACCAATCCGAATATAAACCGAGGTAACCTTTTCCCCCCAAAAAGGAGGAAAAAAGGTTGATTCAAATATAAACCGGGTGGGGGGGGGGTGTTAATATTCAAGTGCAGTGCTTTGCCTTGCCCTACCCTGCCAGTCTCGGCAGCCTGTTCCCCCCTCCCTCTCTGCTCTACCAGGCTCTGCATTCAGCCCCTTCACTCACTTCCTCCCCTGCCCTGCCAGGTTCTGTCCCCTGCCCCCTCTCCCTCTCGGTGCCTTTCAGACCTCCACCGGGCCTGCCATAAGTCCTGTGCTCCAGTGGTGGGCCGGGACAGCAGGGATCCCTCCCACCTCCTGTTCCAGCTGATTCTAAGAATTTTTACCTCCCTCCCGCCTCCTCCATGTACCTTTAGAATCCCTGGTGGTCCAGCAATGAACTGCAGCATGAGCGACCTTCCTTCACTACTGCCTGTGCAGAGCTGCTAGCTGATTGGCTGCCACTTTAGCATCACTTTGCTCCATTCTGCTGTGTTCAACGGCCATTAATCCATTACAAATCTGTGAGGTCCCTTGTAGGGATGTTCAAGTCATCTCTTCTCTACATACTGCTGCCTGCAAGAAGGTCACCATGGCCCTATCCAGGAGGACTCAAGCTATTGCACCATCTGGCAAGAGAAAGACTATCAAAAGAAAAAAAATTGTTTACGCAAAGACACAAATCTTTCTACCACCGAGGTTCCAAAATACAGAGCTTTTTCCTTATTGTAGTATAACAACCAGTGACTCAGTCAAGTTTCCTTATCAATCTTATTTGATCTCCAGCCTTCTCCTTATTTGTTTATAACTCTCCTAGGTTTGCTTTATTCATTAACTGTCTTTATGAAGATGTGGCATGACAGATCTTCCTGAATTCCGGTGCTAGCCTGGCACCTACCTATCTTTATTGGAGAATATTTAGCTGTAAAGTAGAGCTTATCTTTCTTGAATGGGCCCTTTCGGACACATTCAAATCACATTTGTCTCAGTTAATGATAACCCATAAACATGTTGGTCTCATGGCTACTTCCTTCAATTTCAATAAGGTTGTGTGGAAGAAGCAAGAAGAACTACCCTAGGGCAAGTCTTATGCCAGTCCTCAGGACACACCAAGCCAGTCAGGTTTTCAGGAGACCCTCAATGAATGTGCATGAAATAGATTTGCATATGATGGAAGCAGGCATGAAAATGTACCCATGTTTCATGCATCTTCATTGTAGGACTCCTGAAAACCAGACTGGTTAGGAGTGTCCCAAGGATTGGGTTAACAACCCTGATTGTTCCCAATTGTGTAGATCTGGGGTGCTGAACGGGTAGAAATTAGGGTTGTTTCAGGGAACTATCACTCTATTCCGTTGACCCATGGGTTCATGTTGGACAACCATTGGGACACTCATCTTACTCAGTGGCATAGTGAGGGTGAGAGGTACCCTCCCCTGCCCTCATCTCTGTCCCTCCTCCGCTCCTGCTTGCCACACCCCCCTCTTTCCTTTCCCTCATACCTCTAGTTGAAGCGCCCCCCCTCCCTTCCCCCATACCTCTCGTTGAAGTTGTTTGAAATGGTCAACAACATGCTCCTTGCAACCCCGTCGGCATTCCCTCTGACATCATTTCCTGTGTGCAGCACCTGGAAGTGACATCAATGGGAAAGCTGACGGGGTCGCGAGGAGTATGTTGTTGACCTTTCAAACAACTTCAATGAGAGGTATGGGGGAAGGGGGGGCGCATGTGTGGCGAGGGTAATAATGAGAAGAGGCAGGGGGTGGGGGGATGATGAGGAGGAGGGGTGCTGGCACCACTGATCTCACTTCTTTCAAATCAGCAGGAAGCACACTCAGGCTTCAAAAATGCAGTTGTCCAGTTTGAATGTCTGTTTAAATTAAAGGGAGTTTTTACTGAATGTTTGGGGGGGGGTTCCAACAAAGATATAAAAGCAAAAATAGACCTTGGTCCAGACCAGGGGTCTCCAAAGGTCCTCCTTGAGGGGCTGAATCCAGTCAGGTTTTCAGGATTTCCCCAATGAATATGCATGAGATCTATCTGCATGCACTGCTTTCAATGCATATTCATTGGGGAAATCCTGAAAACCTGACTGGATTCGGCCCTCATGGAGGGATTTTGGGGACCCCTGGTCCAGACAGATGAAAACACGAGAAAGCAAAGCTGATCCTTTGTGTTCTAAATTTTCTCCTACTCTTCTCTGGGTGTGCGTAGGCATAAAAAAATTTGTTTCGTCTTTCATATCATTTGTGAATTTTGTGTTATTGCTTTCATTTTAATTTCAGGGCTATTTTGTTAATAGTGCACACTACTAGTGACATGGGAACAAAACCCCTAGGTTTATGGTTAAGAACAATATGAAATGACATAGAAAAATATCACTGAGATTTGCTATGGAATTTCAAATGACTGACATCTCTTCTCTCCTCTGCGATGCCAACTCTTCAAACTTCAGAACCGTAAATCGCACCTTCTTAGGTCCCTGCAGTTTTCCGCCAAATGTCAAGACCTCTGCTGCCAGCCTTCTCCTCTTCTTTTTGGGAGGCTAAAAGGTCACTCCTTTCGCCTCTGGCTCCTGGGACCAATTAGGAGACACTTGCTCTCCCATCCCTAGACCTCTTTGCCCCCAACCCATGCATGTCCAAGGGAAACTGGATAGGGAAGAACCAAATCAACTCCCTCAGCACAAATTTTTATAAACCCATATTACATCATCAATCATGCCCCTATAGTTGGACATACACACCCACCACTCCCTTACTGCTAACAGAGCCAGTGATAATTCTGATGCCAAAGTAGAATTTTGGATGCTATATCACAACTGAAATGCTGAACTAGATGACAGGAAACATGGAAGATATATTTGTACAACTGAAAGAAAGGCCTGTATGGTATCAGAAATCCATGAATTACATCTATTAAGAACCTTGTTTTTTCTGTGGAAATACTGTTTTATTGTCATCTGGAATTCTGTATTACAGAAGAATCTATATCATTCTAATGTTGGTCCAGTAAAAAAGAATTGAGAGACCAGAATTATATCAAAAATGACTGCTCCATATAGTAACATAGTAAATGATGGCAGATAAAGACCTGAACGGTCCATCGAGTCCAGGAGTAGGCAAATCCGGTCCTCGAGAGCCGGAGCCAGGTCAGGTTTTAAGGATATCCACAATAAATATGCATGAGATAGATTTGTATCTCAAGGAGGCAGTGCATTCAAATCCATGGTGGAGATCCTGAAAACCTGACCTGGCTCCAGCTTTTAAGGATTAAGAATTGCCTACCTCTGATCTAGTCTGCTCATTTGTTATACCCAATAAAAATACAGGTACAGATACTTGTGAACATTTGGATATTTAGAGTAACTGGGTGCAACTATTAATCTAATTTTGGTGACTAGGCTTAGAAGCTTCTATCTAATGGCTCTACTGAAGCCATCTGTACAAAAGCCAGGGGATGCCTAAGAACAAGATAAAAAGATGGGTCTTTCCACTCACTGCTAATTTAGGAATTGGTTTACAAAATAATTTTCTACTCTTGTTTCAGACTGAAGATAAACCCATGGATTCTATAAAGGTTGTCCCGATCAATGCCTAAAATAATTAGTTAATTGACACCGATGATTTAATTATTGAGCTAACGAGCACTTAATTTGCACTATTATGGTTTGGGTGCCAATCCGGTGCCAATCTGGCTTTGAGGCTCATAATCAAGAAAACTAAAACATTAAAAAAAAAAAAACCCCCACCTAAGTCAGTACAAGTTCGTCCTAATCACTAGGACCTCCAAGTGCCGATAATCAAAACTGGTTTCTTGGATGTCTAGCAAGATGTTTCATCCGCTGTGTATCCAGAGTTCCGGGGGGGGGGGGTGTTAAGAGGCATGTTATGGACTTGTCTAGGGTGGGCTTGGGCATGCTTATCTTGGATGTCTTGCAGCGATAATTGAACCTTTCACAAAATATCCTGGGTGGAACATAGATGTTCAGAGCTAGACCTGTTTTAGATGTGTATAAGTGCCACAAAGGTACCTAAACTGACCAGATAACCACTGGACATATTAAAGTATGACCCCCCAACACTTCCCCACTGCTCACTAACTCCCTCCCGCCCCCCCTCCCAAATTCTGAATGAAAGAGTACATACCTGTCTCTAAAACAGCAGGGAAAGCCTAGTAGAGCATTACACAGGTATCTTAAGTAACCTGGTGGATGGGCTAATGAAAGCCAAGCAACCACAGTGGAGCTATGCAGTAACGTTGGTGTGCAATTTATTCAGCAATTATGAAAATCTGTGAGATAATGAACCATAGAGAGGAGGACCCAAGTCTGTTAAGCCACTCTAACCTGTAAATTTATGGTGGAACGTGTGAGCCCACCAAAACTCTACTCTACTGTCATATATGTGCCACCTGCAGCCATGAGGGCTACTGGGGTGGTAAACAGGTGGGTCTAGTAGGTTTTGGGGGAGTTTTGGAGGGCTCACCATAAATTATAAGGGGTATATGGTGAGATGTATTTCTGGCACTCTCAGCAGTGCCCTCTCTAAGGTGTCCCACTGCTCTCTTGGCATGTCTATGTGGCCAGTCCATCACAAAGATGGCCACTCCCACGCCCAAATGGTCTGCATTTGGACATTTTCAACTTTAGACATTTCTTTGGTCAAAAATGGGGTATAAAGTCAGGCGTCCTAAGGATTTGGATGTCCTGTTGGCTTAGACATCCAAGCAGGCAATTTTCAAAAATAAATTAAAAAAATTTGGCTGTCTCGTGGTTCAGCTCTCAAAATGGAAATTTCTGTGTTTCTGACTTTGGACATTTAATGGGAAACATCCAAGTCAGACTAGACATTCTTTTTGAAAATGGTCCTCCATGCGTTATTCTCTAGCAAGGAGTGATTATTTTGGATCATGTGCAACTCAGAAGGGGTGTAGCCATGAGAGAGGCATGGGCGGGTCAGGAATGTGCACAGGGAGTGCAGAGGATTAAATGCTGTCCTTCCCAAAAAGGGTAACAAGGCCTGAAATGACATTCAAGTGGAAATGGTGGAATTACTACCTTCATAAATTCTGGTCATGCTCGAGACTGCTATGGAGGGCAACGTTGTTTGCCAAGTTACCCAGTTCTAAGAGGAAGACTTAGGACCGTCTTGGCTTTCTGACAAGCCTATCACGATACATTATAAAGGACCTGCAGCATGACTCTCAATGGGTAGAATCAGGAACTGTAAATCCCATGCTGCTTTGGGGTGTAAGTTCAAAACCAAGATTAGCCAAAAAAAAAAAAAAAAAAATCTTCAAGAACTGGATAACTTCCTTAGCTGCCCTGAGGCACTGGTAGGAAAAGTGTTGACGGTTCATAAAGGCAAAAGGTAGGGGTGGAGGTAAGGGGAAATGGGTTTTTAGATTGCATGCATATCTATCTATTTATTTTTATTTATTCAGTTTTGCCAGGGGAGCTCAGAACGGTTCACATTAATTTATTCTGGTACTTTAGCATTTTTCCCTGTCTGTCCTGGTGGGCTCACAATCTATCTAATGTACCTGGGGCAATGGGAGGGATTAAGTGACTTGGCAAGGTCACAAGGAGCAGCGTGGGTTTGAGCTCACAACCACAGGGTGCTGAGGCTGTAGCTTTAACCATCGCACCACACTCTAAAATGCAGAAATATCAACTAGGTAGACTGGAGAGGCCAATAAGTTTCTTTCTGCGATTATTTACTATGTTACTATCCGGAATTAATCCAGCTACCTCTCCTCCCTTGTAACCAAAAAACAAACAAACAAAAAACCCAAAACTGTTGTAACTTCACTGGAAATGTCCAGTTAGCTCTTTTGTAATCCGCCTTGAACTGCAAGGTATAGGCAGAATAGAAGTCCCTAGTGTAATATAATGTAATGTAATATACTATGTATATCATGTGTTTATAATAAGTATCCACGTGTCTATGCACTTATGTATTTGTCTCTCTAGGAATGCTTCTTTAATAATATATATCTTTCTTTGTGTGTCTATTTGTGTTACTCCTACCTCCCTGTAATGCAAAATCTTGGTTGATATGTTAGCACTTGATTTGTTTGAGTAACCATCCAATCTAATTAAGAAAATAAGCTCACTGTGTGTGAGCATTTATCCTGTGGGGCACGTCTGAGAGAAGCAGGGAAGCCACACATACCCTGGGTGCCAGGGAAGAGGCCCTGTGATCTGCCCCCGCAGGGAAATGGAATCCTTTGAAATAAAATGAGGCGCTCAGATATAGTAACAGTATGTGTGTGTGTATGGGGGAGGGGGGAGGTTTAAGGGAAGGAGAGGGGCTTTCCACACACTAATGAGGAATAAACTGATCTCCTGTTTTATGCTTTGAAAACAAAGCAGTTACAACCCATGTAGAGAACAGACCGAGGAGAAAACAGATCATTGTAGCCTACTCCGTGCCATCTTACCCCACACATCATCCCATTTCACTCCAGTACATGCCATCCCAGTCTGGTGCACCGGGCATTCATAATTCCTTTCCACAGGTGCAGACTGATTCTTCGGGCCCTTGAGCCAGGAACCATGCACTCTTTAAAAATTAAAGTGAAACAAAATACACAAAGTACTTTTTCTGATGCCAATTACTGGCAGAGGCAGCCCTGTCTCTCCTTCCTGCTTAACAGCCAACCCAGCCTTTGCTAAACATTTCATGCAGACATTCTCTTTTGTAATAACAAGTGTTAGGAGCCAAGTAATTCTCTGCCACAGGAATGATCTCTGGTGCTGGAATTTTAAGGTGAATTGTTGGAGGTGATGATCAGTGAGTGCTTTCAGTAGTTGGTACAGGTATAAAAGCCCTTGAACACAGCCCCAGGGGGGTTAGTTCCTTCCAAAGTTCTAGTTGTCTGTAAGTAAAGTCCCCTTCAATGGCACAGCTACACATTAGACTAAAGCCGACCTAAAGATTTCAAGGAGCTTCTAAGGTTGTTATAGCAGCCGCAGTGGTATGAAATGCTGCCACCCCCATCCCTCTGACAAGGTGCCTCAGGCATTTGCTCAGCTCAGCCATACTTCTGACGGTCCTGCTTGAACATATATAAAGCAAACTCTGGACTGGATAGTCGTACCTTTAATAGTTTTTTTAAACACTTGTACCCCACTATAGCCCAGTATGACAGGATGAAGTTCCTGTCATAGGCCAGTGGAGGGAGCCTGAACAGTGGAAAAGGAGCTCATTTGCATATAAAAGCTGCAAAGGCACCTGGGAGCTGTCCACTCAGCCTGAGTGGAAAAGGGTACTGAAAAGAACAGCTCCAGGCCAGCAAGCTAAGAAGAACAGAAGTGCCTTTGGGAGATGACTCTCAAGGGGAGGAATGCTGACTTCAGCCTAACAGTGGCAAGTCTGATAGACCAGTCTGTTCAGTGCTAGCAGGAAAGAGTGGGTATTTTTCCTCCTGAGAATTTTTTTTTTTTTTTTTTTTGGGGGTGGTAGGAGGAAGTGGGCATTCTTTCTGTTGGCTGACTTGTGGTGGGATTTAGAGGTTCCTAGCTGTTTGGCTGATTATGGCAGGGAGATTTCCTTGCAGCGATCAGTTTAGTGGCTGCAGACTATTTGAAATGTAGACAAGCATTTCAGGTGCCTATTGTGGCTGTAGATGTTTCCCTAGGGCCACTTAAGCTTGCCTAAGGCCACTTCTGGGTGAACTTAAGCATTCCTAGGTGCCTCCCTGCACCCACAACAGACACCTATAGTAGATGGCCTGCCTTGGGTGGTTTTTTTTTTAAAATAGAAAATGTGTGTCCTAATTGGCTGGTTAGATAGCAGTAGGACACCTACTGCTGTCTACAGTTGGGATGCTGTTTATAGAATTTGCCCCACAATGTGTAATTAAACTCTGGAATTCATTGCCAGAGAATATGGTGAAATCGGTTCGCTTAGCAGGGTTGGATAATTTCCTAATCTCCCCTTTTACAAAACTGTAGTATGGTTTTTAGCATCGGCTGTGATGGTTACAGCTCCGACGCTTATAGAATTCCTATGAGTGTCAGAGCTGTTACCGTCAAGGCCAGTGCTAAAAAACACACTATGTTTTTTTATAAAAGTGGGGGTAAATGAGAAGTCCATAAGCCATTATTGAGATGGCTTGGGGAAATCCACTGCTTAATCCTAAAATAAGCAGCATAAAATCTGTTTTTACTGCTTGGGATTTGGTTCATAGACAACGGCACGAAAGACAAAAGCGCGCGCCGACAATTGAGCGCAGCGCGCGCCGCCATGCCGCTCTAAATTACAGTTTTTAGGGGCTCCGAAGGGGTTTTTTGTTGGGGAACCCCCCCAGTTTACTTAATAGACATCGCGCTGGCGTTATGGGGGGTTTGGGGGGTTGTAACCCTCCACATTTTACTGTAAACTGAACTTTTTCCCTAAAAACAAGGAAAAAGTTCAGTTTTCAGTAAAATGTGGGGGGTTACAACCCCCCACACCCCCCACAACGCCCCCACAACGCGGCGCGATGTCTATTAAGTAAAGTGGGGGGTTCCCCCCCACACCCCCCCATCGGAGCCCTAAAAACAGTAATTTAGAGTGGCGCGGCGGCGCGCACTGTGCTCAATTGTCTGGGCGCGCCTTTGTCCCGGCGCGCTTTTGACCTGACACCTGGGATTTAGCTAGGGACTTGGGTTGGCCACTGTTGGACACAGAATGCTGGGCTTGATGGACCTTCAGTCTGTCCCAGGATGACAATTCTTAGGTCCTTATGTCTTTTAAATTACCTCTTTTGTTTCACAGCTTTGTCATATTTTTTTTTCTGATTTTTTGGGATTTTCTGGGTTTTTTTCATCTGCTCAGACGTTCATAGCAATTCTACGAGCATTGGAGCTTTTACCACAGTGGCCGGCGATAATGCCACTAGTGGGGCATGTCATCTTCCCCCCTGAATGCAGGGGGAGGGGAATGGTCTAAAAGATAATAAAATATCCTTTAGCAGCTCTCATTTTCAGTTAATTGGGTGCTCTGAGAAGGCCTCCTTTCCAGCAAGGCAGGATGTGCCTGCTTTCCTAATACAATTCTTTTCAAGTGTTTCTCAGTCACATTCTTGGGCGCATTCCTGGGTGACAAGGTGAGAAGAGATGATAGTTCTGAAAATCCCAGGGTTTTTGTTTTGTTTTGAGTTAAAGATGCTGTTGACAAGTTGCGGCAAGCAAGGGAGATGCACACTATTCATTCCCTGGTCAGATGCAATGAAATAATAAAAACAAATCCAGCTGGAAACGTGACCCGATATCCAGCTACCATGCAGTGACAAAGTTGCGAGGTCAGCCATGACTGGAACTTGATGCTTTTGGTTTGGCTGAATGGATTCCCTCCCCCTCCCCCCCTCCGAGATCTCAGTTCTATTTTGCTTACGGTAGACGTCCAGACACAGCAAACATTAGGAGACTGAAAAGCTCCTCGCATGGAAGGTCATGATGGGAGAAACACCATCTTTCTCCAGAAGAAATCGTGAAACATCAGAATGACCTTCCTTCTATCCACTTTTCGTAAAGTACTGAAGACATATTTATTTTAGAAATTTACTAATGATCCTTCTTTTCCAAATAATCAATTATAAAAAGATAAAATTCTGGCCTAAAAGATTTAAGGCTCCTTTTACGAAGGTGCACTAGCGGTTTTAGCGTACACTTAGCACGCACTATAATGCCCCGCGCACTAAATGCTAACACCTCCATAGAGCTTGCATTAGTATTTTTCGTTTGCGTGCGCTAAAAACACTAGCGCACCTTAGTAAAAGGAGCCCATAATTTCTATTCTAATCTCCTGTATAATTTTATTAATATTTTGTTAACCGTTATAGCACTTAACTTTAAAATATATCTATTTATATTAAAATATGCTTTCTTCATTCATCCCCAAAATCAAACATACCATTCTACCATTCATGCATTTCCCCCTTTTATCATATCCTATTAACTTTAAGAAGCCTGGGGGAGTGGGCTAGTGAACTATAGAAAGGAGGTCCCAGGCCCATAAGCCACTCTGACCATTACATTCATGGTGGAAAATGTGAGCCCACCTAAAAAAATCCAAACCCTACTGTACTGCCATATAGGTGGCACATATAACCATAAGGGCTATTGGGGTTGAAGACAGGTGGGTATAATGGGTTTGGGGGGCTCACCATAACCTCTAAGGGAGTTCTGGTGAGATGTTTATGTGGCACCCTTTTTGTGAAGTTCACAGCAGTGCCCTGTAAGGCACCCCACTGCTCTATTGCCATGTCTGGGTGGCCAGGCTATCAAAATGATGGCCCCTGTCCATATGGTCTTGTTCTGGGCATTTGGAACTTAGACAAATTTTTGGTAAAAAATGTGGTATATAGATAGACATACTGGTGGCCTGGACGATCAATAGACTGGATGTCCAGAGAGATGCTTTTCTGAAAAAAAAAAAAAAAAATTCTAGATGTATTTTTTTGAGCATGGACATTTTTTCCACTGCTGACTTTGGGCATCTAGCGCCATACGTCCAAATCAGACTTGGACATTTCTTTTGATTATGTCCCTCCACACATCTACAAATTTCTTAAACAAGTAGGTTTTAAGCAGTTTTCTAAACTGCAGATAAGATGTAGAATTTAATTTTTTAAAAAAGAATGAATATCTGATTCCCAGCTTGCTTTCTAGTAAGAAAGCAATCTACCTTGAAATTTCTTAAACATGCACCCTCACCCAGAATGGAATAAGATATCACAAACTAAAATTAGAAATATGTGAACAAAAGTTAAACTGAACTGCCAAGAAGCCAGACTCTGCATACAGTGCAACACAACAGAAACAGTGATGCATATTCCTTTATACCGCCCAAAATATAAATATAAAAATAGCAGATATAAATTTGAAAACAATGACCAATAACCCCCCTTTTACAAAACCATAGCGTGGTTTGTAGCGCCGGCCGTAGCGGTAACAGCTCCGATGTTCATGAGCGTCGGGGCTGTTACCGCCATGGCTGGCACTAAAAAACATGCTACAGTTTTGGAAAAATAGGGGGGGGGGGGAACAAATAGAAATAAAATATAAAATGGAAAATAAGAAAATACCATTTTATTGGCCTAACATATTAGCTTACAGAGGCCAAAACCTCCTTCTTCAGGTCAATACAGTATACTGCTGTTACGGAATTCTGTCCTGAGCTGAAAAAGGGGGTTTTGGTCTCTGAAAGTTAATAAAAAATGTATTAAAATTAGTTCAATAAAAAGATTGCCTTATTTCCATTTTCTGTTTACAAACTTTTATCAATACAGCTACAATACTACTTTATCCTAAAGCAAAAAGAAAAGAAAAGAAAATTTCCTTTTTTACCTTTGTTTGAGATTTCTGCTTTTCTCATCTTCTCTTCATTCTCTTCTTTCCATCCTTTATATTTCCTCTCTCTCCCTTCCATGCAGCATCTGCCCACTTTCTCTGCCCCTTCCTTCCACTATCAGCCCTCTCTCTCTCTGCCACTTCCATCTACTGTCTGCCCTCTCTTTTTCTCTCTTCCATCCACTGTCCATCTTCTCTCTCTTCCATATGGCATCTTCCCTCTTTCTATACCCCTTCCATAAACTGTCTTCCTGTGTCTCTTCTCTCCTTTATACAATATTCATTTCAGCTTCACCCCTTCTCCATTTTTCTCTCTCTGTCTCCACCCCTCCATGCTCTGGCATATCTCTCTTCTCCTTTCCTTCCTTCCTTCCCACACCACTTCACTCTCTGGCATCTCTGTCTCCTTTCCTTCTCTCCCCCATGCCCTGGCATCTCTTCCTCCCCCCTCCTTATTCTTGCATCTCTTTTCCTTCCTTCTCCCTCCCTCCTTCCCCATGGTCTGACATCTCTCTCTCCTCTTACTACCCTAGTCTTCCTTCTCCCTCTCTCTCCCCCCCATCAGGTACAGCATTTCTCCCTTCCCCCCTCCTCCCCTCCCCCTGATAGGTACCTACCTAACTCTCTCTCTTTTTCTCTTTCTATGTCACCTCCCCTCCCCCTGTCAGTAGCACAGCCTTAACAACTTGCTGTACTTGCCGGCATCGGGTTTTCATCTCTGCAGGTCCCGCCTCTTCCTGCTTCTGCATAGGCAGGACCTAGCAAAGAGGAAGGCCCAATGCTGGCAGAGCAGCCAGGTGTGAAGTCTTCCATTGTGGGGAACATGTTCCTGGACCATGATGCTGGCTCTTGGAGCACCCCCCCTTATGGGCTGCACCCAGGGCAGACCATTCCACTTGATAAGCCACTGAGACTATGGACTTTTCCTCGAGGAACTCGTGCAAACCTTTTTTTTTTTTTTTTTAAACTCAGATATACTATTACTACATCCTCTGGCAATGAGTTCCAGAACTTATCTGTTGAGTGAAAAAATATTTCCTTCTATTTGTTTTAAAAGTATTTCCATGTAACTTCATTGAGTGTCTTTGCACTTTTTTGAAAGAGTAAAAAATGGATTCATTTTTACCCATTCTACACCACTCAGGATTTTGAAGACCTCAATCATAACCCCTTTCAGCTTTACCCAGTTATTCTCGCCTTAAATAATGCTCCAGCCTTGATGCAGATGAGAAGCTGGGTTCACTGCTAGTCACGCAGTCACTGTGGTTCTCATTAAAGGCCACTTCTCCAACACCATATTGTTCACCAGCCTTCACCTAAAGTTCAAGACTCTGGGCAGTGAAAGCAGGAGCTCTGGAACCAGATCTGGATCCTGCCTTTACTGTACTATTTCTCTTGGCTACAGCAAGACATAGCCCGGAATGTAAATTGACTTCAGAGAAGAATGTGCTTTCCAGTGCCAGCTGTTCCCTGATACCATCTGTCTGGCACCTTAAAAGCAAGGGAACTCATCCCTGGCACCCTTCAAGATATCTGACACTGGATGATTTTTGCAAATATTGGTAGAGTATCCTTAAGCATCACCATAACTGAACCTTGTGCATCCTTAGAAGAAAGTCACAGGCAAATCATGGGAATACGTTGCAACATTTGCACAGTTTTTAATACTCACTCTGTATTAATTAGAAATGTTACAGTCAGTTCAGTTTATTTGATATTCTGCACGTAGCTCTTCCTTCTAAGAACAAAACGGAGAGGTTTGCAACAATATCACAAATCACTTCACATGCTCTGGAATTAATTGCTCCACGTCGGTTGTGATGTCAGAAATGACGGCAAGAAATGAATATTGTGTAAAGGAGAGAAGGGACACAGGAAGACAGTTTATGGAAGGGGTATAAAAAGAGGGAAGATGCCATATGGAAGGGAGAGAGAAAGTTGGATCTCCTTCTAAAAATAGCATTGGATGTGTTAAAGAGCCCTGACATAAGAACATAAGAATAGCCATACTGGGTCAGGCCACTGGTCCATCTAGCCGATCCAGGTCACAAGTACCTGCCAGAAACTCAAATAGTAGCAACATTCAATGCTGCAAATCCCAAGGCAAGCAGTGACTTCCCCCATATAAGGATTCCCCAGACATGCCCTTCTTTTGAGGGCTCTGTCGGGCCTCCAAGCAGCTTTTAAAAATTTTTTATTCTGTTGTTGGGTTTTCGGTGTTACCTTGGCCTCTGTTCCCTCCTCTTGCTGCCCATTGATGCGGGATTGCTCTGTTGTGATTGTGACTGTTAGCTACACCGGTCCTCTGTCCTGGAGCAGGAATTGATGCTAGAGGGGGGAAAGGACCAGCACAGCTAACAGCATGTGCCTCAGCAGAGCGGTTTCACATCAGAAGCAGCAGCAGGAGGGAACAGAGTTCAAGGTAACACAGGAAGGGGAAAGAGGGGTGGGAATAGCTGGATGGAAGAGTAGGGAAAAGGGGAAGACACTGGATGGAAGGCTGGGGTAGAGAGACGGGGTCATGCTGAATGGAAGGATGAGAGAGAAAAAGAGGTCCCTGGATGGAAAAGGGGGAGATGCTGGATAGTAGGATAGGGGGGAGAGAGGGAGTCATTCTAAATGGAAGGATGGGAGAGAAAAGGGGACCCTACCACCACTACTTCTACTATTTAACACTTCTATAAGCGCTGAAGGGAGTACGTAGTGTACATTTTGACATTTGACTGTTCCTGCTCGAGAGAGCTTACATTCTAACTTGGAGAGACATGATATAGAGGGTTGGGAACACAGAACCCAAGGAGGAGACTTAGAACTTGAAAGCAGTCTCAAAGAGGTGAGCTTTTAACTTGAACTTGAACACTGCCAGAGAGACAGAGCCCGCTGTAGGGATTAAGGGAGTTTGTTCCAGGCATACAGCACAGCAAGACAGAAAGGACGGAGTCTGGAGTTGGCAGAGGAAGAGAAGGGCATAAATAGGAGAAACTTACCAGTTGAGCAGAGCTTGCGGTGGAGAACATAGGGGGAGAGAAGTGAAGAGAGATAATGAGGGACAGTTGAGTGAATGCATTTGTAGGACAGTAAGAGGAGTTTGAATTGAATTTGGAAATGGATGGGAAGCCAATGAAGTGATTTTAGGAGAGGGTTAACGCAAGTATAGCGGCTCTCACAGAATATGAGTCTGCAGCCAATTTCTGGATGGATCGAAGGGGAGAAAGATGGCAGAGCGGAAGATATGAGTGCAGCGAGTTAGTATTTCAAGATAGTTGTTTATGGTGTGTATGTTTTCAAAGAAGAACGTTTTTAATTTTTTTCAGAACCCTGAATAGAAAAGGGATGGAGAGGGAAGGGGGATGTGCTAAATGGAAAAGTGAGGAGAGATAAAAATGACATACTTGATAGAAAAGGGGCAGAGAGAAGACGCTGGATGGAAGAATGGGGAGAGAGGGGAGATGCTTGATGGAAGGATAGGGGAGGGGCATGTTAAATGGAAGGAAAAGGAAGAAAAAGGGGATGCTGGATGGAAGGGTGGGAAGAGATAGAGGGGAAATGCTGGATGGAAGTGAGGAAAGACCTGCGAGAGAGAAGGCAACACACTGGATGAAAAAGGGTAGAGGACAGAGTTAGTGAGAGATGGGAATAAGAGAAGGGAATGAGAGATGTGTGAGAGGAACAAAAAACAGGGAACAAAAATGTCAACAGCATGGAACAGAATACAAGCATAAAAAGTAGCAACACACTCCCACATCAACGCTGCCCAGTGAGCAACGACACATCTACTCAAGTGGAAAGACAGTGGTACAGGCAGCTGGGCAAGCGTTGTACAGAAAGATATAGCAGTCCCCATGCAGGAGATAGCCCACTCTCCCAGACCCGACTTTTCATATACCCCACAAGTCTCCTCAGCACACCACCGCCACAGAGAACCACACACACTCAAGCCAACACTCTCCCGGCAACCACGCACTAAGCAGGCATACCCCCACCCATCCCACCCCTATGCGAGAAACTAGAGGAAGATGGCAATACGCTTTTCACAGAGCTGTGCGAGCCATGGTGGGGCGGTGGGGGAATCCCATCATGAATTCTAATACAGCCTTTCATGAAATCCCTTTTTTTTTTTTCCAGGATAATTTTATGGCTGTTTGAACCAGGCTTACAGGTGGCCAGCACAGCAGAGTTAGAGTAAGGTTACTAGATTTTTAGTGGGCAAACGTGGAACATTTCTTTCCTGTATAGTAAGCCAGCAGTTCATTTGATGGGCATGGGAAAAGGAGGGCAGGAGGAAAAAAATCTGTTGTTTGGTGATGTACTGTCCCCATGGAAACTGTAATAATCTGCTCTCAAAATATAGCTCAAACGTATTATTCATGATTTGTTAGCATAAAACTATTTCACACCCAGTAGGAAAGCCTCAGTGCCAATGGGTATGTCCTGGATACAAGAGAATTAAATAGGCGCCAGAAAAAGTCAAATCCGTCAACAGACTCCAACTGTTCCTGATATGTACATTTTTGCTGCGATGCACATCCAGGTCAGAGACTCTGAATAGGCTCTCAGGATATTTTGCATGGATGAGCCGGTAATATTCTCTATAAAGCAATATCATTTATCTCTCTAACTTGATTTGCTGGAATAACGTGTCTTTTATTTTTCACTTGTTCTCTGGTTGTGAAAGTGTTCCTGTTTTATTTTCTCTCATTCTGCTTCTTTTTCTTTCCTGCTTCAGTTTTTTTGTTGTTTTTGCTTCTTTCTGTGTCTCTTTCCTTCAGACAGAACCAGTGACTGTGGCACTCTGAGCCAACTTTTGCATGGCTCCCCCTCCCCCCCCTCCACTTGGGATCTAGTATCTAACCCCCCCCCCCCCCCCATGCCAGGCAGCAACTGGGAAAGAGCCCTAAAGCTTGCTTGCAGGTTGTACCTCCTTCGACTTCAGGCAGGCTTACATTTATTTTATTATTTATATACCACTTATATCCTAAAGTGGTTTACATTCAGGTACTTTACCATATTTCCCTATCTGTCCCAGTGGGCTCAAACTCTGTCTAGTGTACCTGGGGCAATAAGGGGATTAAGTGACTTGCCCAGGGCCTTCTGTGACATGGGAGCTCAGCATAGGCATTAGGGCAATAGCCATGGTTGCCCACCCCCGGTGGATACCTGGAATAGCAATTTGAAGGAGGTGTTGGAGACGTAAATGGTAATAGAATTAAAAAAAGAAATGCGCATTGGGAAGAATAATCCAAATCGTAGTTATCAGATGTTGGGGTTCACTTTAGGGGTCAGCACTGAAGGAAAAGATCTAAGGGCTCCTTTTACGAAGCCACGGTAGCGGCTTTAATGCGTGTGACTTTTAATCACGTGCTACCCCCGCGCTAGCCGGAAAACTACCGCCTGCTCAAGAGGAGGCGGTAGCGGCTAGCGCGGCTTGCAGTTTAGCGCACGCTATTACGCACGTAAACCACTACCGCGCCTTCATAAAAGGAGCCAAAGGTGTCATTGTACCCAATTCACTGAAATCCTCTGCCCAGTATATGGCCAAAATAATGCAGCAGCCACAAAAGCAAACAGGATGCTGGGAATTATTAGGAAAGGGATAATAAATAACACCAAGAATGTTGTAATGCCTCTGTATTGCTCCATGGTGAGACCTCATCTTGAGTATTGCTTTCAATTCTGGTCGCTATATCTAAAAAAAAAAAAAAAAAGATATGGTGGAACTAGAGAAGGTTCAAAGAAGATCTACCAAAACGATAACGGAGGTGGAACTCCTCTCAAATGAAGAAAACTAAAGCGGTTAGGACTCGTCAGCTTGGAAAACAGACAGCCGAGGAAGAATATGATTGAGTGATGTAGAATGATTGAGTGATGTAGTGATTGAGTGATGTAGAATGGGTAAAAGTCAATCAATATTTTACTCTTTCAAAAATTACAGTACAAAGACTAGAGGATGCTCGATGAAGTTACACGGAAATACCTTTAAAACAAATAGGAGGAGATATTCACTCAACAAATAGTCAAGCTCGGAAACTCGCTGTCAGAGGATGTGATAACGGTGGTTAGTGTAGCTGGGTTTGGACAAGTTCCTGGATGAAAGTCCCGTAATCTGTTATCGAAATAGACTTGGGGGAAGTCACTGCTTGCCCTGGGATTGATAGCATTGAATGTTGCTACTATCTGGGTTTCTGCCAGGTGCTTGTGACTTGGATTGGCCGCTGTTGAAACAGGATAGTGGGCTTGACGGACCATTGGTCTGACCTAGTATGGCTCTTCTTATGCTCTTATGGGATAAACATGGAAGATCCCTTAATAGTAAGAAGATGGAAGCAAGTATTGATCACCTCAGCTCCAAATAGCAGTCAGATTATTTGTATGTGCTTCTGAAAAATGGGAAGGGGGAGAGTAGGAAGGTGATCTGCATGGAGCAGCAGTTACATGAACCACCTTACTCAGACTGAATGGTCATTTTGTGCATTTTATCTGCTATCACTTGCATTATGTCACTTTCTGAAATTTTTATGTTAGGTGCCGTTGACTTGTGTTCGAGTCCTAGTGTCTTGATGAATTACAGGTCTAAAAAGAAATCGATTTTGTGCTAGGCCATTGAAGTTTTCCAGCATCATCCCCATGGTTGTTTTCAATGTGTCCAGCCATCTGATTGCAGGCCATCCTCTTCACCTGGTTCCTTTGATTCTCCCAAACACGATGTCCTTCTCCAATGATCTTTCTCTTCTGACGGTGTGACCAAAATAAGACAGTTGTAACTTCATCATTTTGGCTTTGAGTGACATAGCCGGTTTGATCGATTCCAGAATCAATTGTTAGTTCTTCAGGCAGTTCATAGCATGCATGAAATCCTTCTCCAGCACCATAGCTCAAATGAGTCAATCTTCTTTCTGTCTTGTTTCTGTAGAATCCAGCTTTCGCATCTGTAATTAAACACTGAGAAAATGAGTGTGTGGACAAGTCTGATCTTCGTTTGGAATGTTATTTCAACAATGTTATCTTCACTGTCTTTTTTGTATAAATTTTCTGTATATTCTTTCCATCTCTTTTCAATGCTTTCTGTATCATTCAATATCATTCCATTGGCGTCTATAAACATCCCCAGTCAAGGTTGGAATTTCTGCTGCAATCTCTTAACATTCTGATATGCTAATCTGTTTTTTTTAATTACATGTTCCAATTCAATTTTCTGACAAATATCCTTTAGATCAGTGGTTCCCAACCCTGTCCTGGAGGACCACCAGGCCAATCGGGTTTTCAGGCTAGCCCTAATGAATATGCATGGAGCAGATTTGCATGCCTGTCACTTCCATTATATGCAAATCTCTTCCATGCATATTTATTAGGGCTAGCCTGAAAACCCGATTGGCCTGGTGGTCCTCCAGGACAGGGTTGGGAACCACTGCTTTAGATATTGTTCTTTGTCTTGCCAAACTTGATATTGAAAACACTTGGTTATTTCTGCTACTTTTTCTCTATCACTGGAAAGTTTTCCTTGTCTTCTTTGTTCTTCTACTTTTCTGGTTTCTTCTGAGATCCAAGGTGATTTCTTGGCTTTTTTTCTCTTCACCACTAATTACAATTTTGATGTCATTCCATAACTCTTTGGGTTCTCTATCTCCTATATCAAGACAGGCAAATCTGTTGTCTAGTTTTATCCAATAGTCCGAAGAAATATTTTCCATTGTCATATTTTGGGAGGTCTTTAATTATCTTCTTGTGAAGCTTTACTTTGATCTTGCATGTCAAAAGCTTGTGGTTGCTTCCACAATCAGCTTCCACAATCAGTCAAAACTTCAGATTTCCATATATGTTCCATGCAGATGCAGCCAATTTGACTTCGATACATGCTATTTGGAGAGATCCATGTGTACTGGTGATGTTTGTGGTGGTTGGAAATGCATATTCATGATTGGCAGTTGGTTCATTTTGCAAAACTGTACTAAGTTATCACCAGCTTCATTTATTTCTCCTATGCCATTCTTTCCAACCACTGCATCTTCAGGTGTACTTCCTACTTTTGCATTGAAGTCCCCCATAATGATCAGTAGCTCTTGTTTCAATGTTTGATCTTGTCCATAGAACAATTCTAAATCATCATCTTCCGCGTCTGTTGTTGGAGCATATACTTGGATCAAGGTGTCATAGATCAGCTTTCCCTGTAGACGGATTGATATGACTCTATCACTGATAACACTGTACTTTAGTACCATCTTTGAAAGCTTATTGTTGAGGATGAATGTCGCACCATTTTTCCTGTTTGTTTCATGACCAGAATGGCAGATCCAATACTCGTTTGATTGAAAATGGCCCTGGCCTGTCCATTTGAGGTCACTGATTCCTATCAAATCAATTTTGGTGGGTTTTTTTTTCCATTTGATCTTTAACAATTTCCAATTTTCCTTGATTCATGCTTTGTACATTCCATGTTCCTATGATGAGAATATATCTACAGCTTCTGATCTCCCTTTTCTGCCCTGCAACATCAGCATCAGGACGTCCTGGCAACTTTGATCCATCAGCTTCACAAACACTGGGCATACTCTGGGTTATGATCAGTTTTTCTCTAGTAGTATGGTGAGTGGCTTCCGACCTAGGGGGACCATCTTCCAGCACTATACGTTGATTCTTTATGTCTCACCATCATCATCAAGTTTTCTTGGCAGAATACAAAAGTGGATTGCTGGGTCTTTCTTCTGCACAGTATAAATTTGATGTTGTCGCATCAAATGTAATCCTCCACCTCCAACACTGCCCATCTGCTGCTGCCACTTTTATCATCATTAATATACTTATTTGTTAATTTATACTAATATGTGAATTAATACTGTATATTTTATTTTTATACCATTCCTTTCCCTTCTGTATCAAAATTTTCAATAAAAATTTTATGAACTGAAAAAAAATGTGAACTATACATATAAATGAAAGTAAAATATAATAAATACATTTCTGACACAGTTCTAAAATAGCTGATTCTAGACTGCATTATTCCCTCTAAGATGAGCGGTAGTCCTCCAGCTGCATTGCTACCAGAGGGGTGTGGTGCTTCAATATTGTTTTTTCAATTGCTAGGGACAGGCAGATTCCCTGTCTTCCTGCAGAGCTTGCTTGTCGCTCACTATTGAAAATGTGACAGTGAAACAGCGCCCGCCACTGGCAGGACTGTAGGTGGAGGACTCCTGCTCAGCTTAGAGGTAACAGTGTTCCAGAAGTTCATGGGAATTGAAAGAAAGCAGCATAACATGGTATTAATAAAGCTTTAGTTTAATCTCATAAGCATCCAGAAGGTTTGTTAAAGACAAGTACCATCTCCATTTAAAGTCCTACCCATCTGAAGCTAAATTCCACTGTAGGGTTGTCAACTGCTTCCATTTTTTAAGTCAGGTTGATCCAGTCCTGATTTTATCCCTATGCACACATAAACTTGTAATTCTACTTTTCATATCATCCACCAGACCAGTCCAAATGAATGGGTTATACCCCCTCCCAGCACATGAAAGACCTTATGCTGTATAAAGCACTATGCATCCAACTTCTCTTCATTTTTTTTCTGTCTTCAGCAGATGGTAGGCTGCTATCACTAGTGCAGTATAGGATTGGTACTGGTGTTTTCTCCCAGGACCAATTCGGCACCTTTTTGAGCTTAGGCAATCAAGGGATCCAAGCTCTTGACGCTACCTCAAAAATCCAGGTCTCTCCCTCTCTTCTAGGCTCTTCCAGTTCTGAAGAGAGATTTATGGTTGTCTCTTTCATCCCCCCTCAATTTACTGGTACTCCTAAATAAGAAAAAAATAAATAAATATGGGTAAGAGCAATGACAGGAAGCAATATGTCTGGGAGTAAGCATTCTGTGAAGACCCATAAGGAGTGAGACTGGGCTAGTCACAGAAGCAGCCATAGGTCTATTGCAGCCAGTTAAGAAGCAGAAAAGAACTAGCAGCAGTTCAGTCAAGGATGCATCTGGATGGTAAGTGCTTTGGGTGGGGGATGGGGATGGGCACCTGTGCTGAAGATCACTGAGCTAAGCATTGTAGGCAGTAGCCCCTGGCAACAAAAGATAGGGAGAAGGGCACAACAACAACACGGAAGTGCTGACGTTTGTACTGGAGTCAGGCTAGGTTAGCGCCAGGAGCAGTTTTGGAAGTAGCCCACAGCAGCAAAGGTTGGAGGGGAGAAGGAATTGCTCATACTGTGCTTGCTAGGTGTACTGGAGATAGGGGATATTAGCACTGGGAGAAGTGTTGGAGGGAACTTTATGGAAGCAGTGGCCATTTTGTGATATTTTTGTTATGAGACTGAAATTACTTCATCAGTTTGACATGTTTTGTTCGTGATGAAGTACTAATCAAACACGGCCATGTTGGATACCTGGTTTAGAGAAATCAAGTAAAGGGTAAAGTGGATGGGACTTGTATAATTTTAAAAACAAAACAAAACAACAATACCTCAACATTAGAAATATACTTATTAATGTGGTATTAGTATTGTGCTAGGATTCATATGAGGAACGACTGGGTAAGTTGCAGCTGTACTCAATCGAGGAACGCAGAGAGAGGGGAGACATGATCGAGACGTTCAAATATATCACAGGCCGTATCGAGGTGGAAGAGGTTCTCTTTTTCCTTAAAGGACCCACGGCAATAAGAGGGCATCCTTTGAAAATCGGGGGTGGGAAATTTCATGGCGACACCAGAAAATATTTCTTCACCGAAAGGGTGGTTGACCGCTGGAATAATCTTCCACAACAGGTAATTGAGGCCAGCAGCGTGCCAGATTTTAAGAAAAGATGGGATTGGCATGTGGGATCTTTTCATGGAGGTAGTTAGGGGGTGGGCCATTAGTATGGGCAGACTAGATGGGCCCTGGCCCTTTTCTGCCGTCATGTTCTATGTTTCATCTGTGAGTGTCATAATTTTTAGGTGTACCCATTTTAAGCCAAGGAAAATTTGGCCTAAATGCTTGCACCTAAGTAGTGTGTACATTGGTGCATGAGCGAAAAACTTGCACATAACTCAAAAGCACACCCATGATCCACCCCTAACCATGCCCTCCTTTAGATATGCACACTGGAAATAACATATAACAATTTGTGCTATGTGCCTACCAAGTTGTGCATGCAACTTTCAATTAACTCCAATAAGCATCAATTATGAGGTGTTAATTGCCAGTTATTGTTGCTAATTAGGCCTATTAATTAAATTATACACATATATCAGCTATGCGCACTGATGTATGAGGGGCCACTGAAAAGTTCTCAGCCCAACCAAGAAGAGAATGATGTGGGCATGAAGCTTACACTGTCATTCCACACTTCTCTTGGCACTTTTCGTTTCAATGAGGCAAATGCATCTAATAAATGGGCATAAGTATAGAGAAACCAGGCCATTGTGACATCACCAATAAGGCTGGCTCTTAGGCATTGGTGGAATGAGGCATTGTGACATCACAATAGGAGGAACTGCTGAAAAGTTCTTAGCCCAACCAAGAATCTAGTAAATGGGCACAAGTATAGGGAAACCAAGCCGTTGTGACATCACCCATAAGGTTGGCTCTTAGGCATTGGTGGAATGAGGCATTATGACATCACAATAGGAGGGGCCGCTGAAAAGTTCTCAGCCCAACCAAGAAAAGAATGATGTGGAGCCATGAAATGTAACAAGTTATTCCACACTTTTCTTGACACTTTCCGTTTCATGTCATGTCATTGAAATGAAAAGTGTCAAGAAAAGTGTAGAATACCTTGTAAGTTTCATGTCTCCACATCATTCTCTTCTTGGTTGGGCTGAGAACTTTTCAGCGGCCCCTCATACATGTGCAACTTTAGGCACAATATACAGAGTTTGGCCATCTATGATTTGGGTCTTTCTTTTCAATTGGGGTAATTTTTGGCTGGAAGTGCTATTTGCTTACAGTTGAAGCAGATGGTCATGCTTGAGGCATGTTGAAGTAGCCTATAAGTGGTCAAGGAGTGCTGGAGGTCTGATAGCCTGCTTGTCTTGCTTGAAGAAGTGAAGCAAGGTGATTTGATGTAGAGACTAGAGAATGACACGGTGACAAAATTCATCACCGTTCCCGTCCCCGCGGATAACCACGAGAAATAATCCTATGTCATTTTCTAGTGTCTATTTCAACCTCGATCCTTCTACACCAGCATTCTTCAGAGCAAAGCTTGCAGGTCAGTGGCTGTGGCCATTCATACTCTGATTCTTATGTGAGCCAAGGATAATGAAGCCATTGTGACATCACTGATGTGATTGGCTCTTAGGCACTGGTGGAATGAGGCATTATGACATCACAATATCTGCTCTGAATACCAGAGACTGTCATTCTGTAGTGCCTGTTTCAACCTCAGTCCTTCTACACCAGCATTCTTCAAAGCAAAGCTTGAGGGTCAGTGGTTGTGGCCATTCATACTCTGATTCTTATGGGAACCAAGGATAATGAAGCCAGTGTGACTTCACTGATGTGATTGGCTCTTAGGCACTGGTGGAATGAGGCATTATGACATCACAATATCTGCTCTGAATACCAGAGACTGTCATTCTGTAGTGCCTGTTTCAACCTCAGTCCTTCTACACCAGCATTCTTCAAAGCAAAGCTTGAGGGTCAGTGGTTGTGGCCATTCATACTCTGATTCTTATGGGAGCCAAGGATAATGAAGCCATTGTGACATCACTGATGTAATTGGCTCTTACGCACTGGTGGAATGAGGCATTATGACATCACAATATCTGCTCTGGATACCAGAGACTGCCATTCTGTAGTGTCTGTTTCAACCTCAGTCCTTCTACACCAGCATTCTTCAAAGCAAAGCTTGCGGGTCAGTGGTTGTGGCCATTCATACTCTGATTCTTCCCTCTCTCCTTAAAGAATGACATGAAGATGGTTTCCCGCGGTTATTCGCGGGGACAGGAACGGTGATGAATTTTGTCACCGTGTCATTCTCTAGTAGAGACTATTCTTAGCTTGCTGGAGGAGGAAATTATTCAGCCTAGATGTCCAGTGACAGGTGGTGTACTTGTATCTGAGGGCTTCTCTGCCACAGGCTAAGTAACTGTGGCCTAGATGCACTAAAGTCAGCGATCCTCTAACGATTGTTGCTAAACCGGTTTTGGACAGGTTTAAGGACAATTGGATTTGCCGACTCAATGCACAAAACGGCCTACCGCATGGTTTTCTGCACGATCGCTTATTCTCCGATCCAGCCATGCAAATAAGGTCATTAATATTGAAATGCCACCAATGGTCTAACAAGCCCAGTAGCCTGTTCTCACGGTGGCTAATCCAGGTCACTAATACCTGGTCAAAACCCAGAGTAGCAATATTCCATGCTACTGATCCAAGGCATAAGCAGTAGCTTCCCCCAGGAAGACCAGGGCAGGATTAAGGCATAAGCAAATTAGGCACATACCTAGGGTCCAAATGTTTAGGATGGGGCCTTCTCAGATTTGCTAATGCAATGGCAGTTTTTTGTTACGGGAAGTTAGCTTCTGGCAGAAAGAAGTGCGGGTATTGTGCACGGGGGTGGGAGGGTGGACAATCAGAGCCTGTGTTGTCCACAGAGGTCTTTTTCTTCGTCCCACCCCACATGTAAAGTCCTCTTTTCAGCAAGAGAAATTGGCAAACAGTATTCCCCATTTGCGAATGTAAAAAAATATTTATTTTATAGTGGGGGCTCAATGCATTTGTTTGTCCGTGGCCCACTAAAAAGGTTAATCCAGCCCTGCCCCTAGGTCACTATGGAATATGGAGGTAGGCCTAGAGGGAACCTTCTGAAGGTCTGCCCTTCGTAGGGGGACTGAGAGGGGCACTTTTCTTGGAGAGGGGGGCAGAAAGGGGTCGTTTCTTGCTCAGGAGTGGAAAAGGGGTGTAAAAAACAAGATTTTTTATTTATACTGCAGTTTAAATACCACTCTATCCCATGCCATATTAAGCGGTTCACGACTAATACACAACCTTGAATCTATGTGGGTATCAGCTATTATTCATTATTGGTACCCAAATAGATAAGTGGCCAAAGTTAGGAGTGCTTTCTGGATGGTCTTATCTGCCTTCTTAGCTATGTGGGCATCAGCAATGAATATCACTGGCGTTAGCATTTAGTGCATGCTAAATTGGCTCGCACGCCTTAGTAAAAGGACCCCAATGTTTGTTTCAACCTATGTGATCCGTTTAGCTTTTAAGCAGTATAGATGAAATTTTAAATAAATAAATAAATATTCCAAAGTCGTTAAAACAGTAGATGATTGTGCGGCTTTGCAGAAAAATCTTGCGAAACTAAGAGACTGCGCATCTAAACGGTAGATGAGCAACAATGTGGGCAAGTGCATAGTGATGCACATAGGGAAAAATAATCTCAAGTACGGGTACAAAATGTTTTTCTGAGTCGGGAGGAAGGAGTGGCCTAGTAGTTAGAGCTACAGCCTCGGGGGGCGCTGCTGAGCCCAGTGAAGATGAAAGCATAATGCTGTAGCTCAGGGGTGTCCAAGTCGACTGGATTGCGGCCCTCGAGGAGGGACTTTGACACCCCTGCTGTAGCTCCTCATCACTTCTATAAAAGAAGCCATTTAAGAATATAAATAGCTAGATTTTCATTGCGATATTAATCGATATCGACAGAAGAATATTATGGCTTCCAGTAAAACTGGAAAGAGACATAAACCGGAATCACCATCAAGCGCTTCATCGAGTGAAGCGGATGATCGCAACATTGGTGAAATTCTGGACGAAATAAGAACACTGAAGGATTTGATGACAGAATCCAAAGAGGAAATTAAAGAGCTACAGCCTCAGCGCACTGAGGTTGTGGGTTCAAGTCCAGCCCTGCTCCTTGTGACGCTGGGAAAATCATTCAAATCCGTAGATTGTGAGCCTGCCAGGACAGATAGAGAAAAATGCTTGAGTACCTGAGTGTAAAACCACTTAGACAACCTTCATTGATAGGCAGTATATAAATAATTAACAAACTTGGAAACTCAAAATAAAAAAGATATCTTGGAGTCACAGTGGAAGAGACACTGGAATTGTCAGTCCAGCATGCTGAGGCTGCTAAAAAAAAACCCAAAAACACCAAACAGAATGTTAGGAATTATTCAAAAATGAATGGAGAGCAACACTGAAAATATTATTAAGCTTCTGTATAGGTCCATGGTGAGACTGTATCTTGAGTATTGTGTCTAGTAGTTCCATCCCCCCAAAAGATATACAATAAGTAGAAAAGGTTCAAAGAAGAGCGACAGGTTGTCAGATAGCCTTGGGCTGGCCCTGACAGGAGACCTGAGTACCCAGGGTGAGTGTACAAAAGAAGCTTCTGGGAACCACATCAAACTTTGTAGAAAAGGAGTTCCTGAAAGCTAAGTTCTTGCACTTGTTAAAAATAAAAATAGGCATTGCAAGATTGTCACTGGTTGGTCTTGGGAACTTTCTCAGATGAAGTACAGAATTGTTATGTTGGCTGTTCACTCTTGTGGGAAATCTCCAAGTAGCTCTGTAATCATATAAATAAATTCATTTGCTCTTCTTCCAGGGTCATCGCTGGCATGTATGTAGCACTTATGTATGTAGATATGCTCAATTTGCAGATAACAAGGACTTCTCTTGGACTTTGGATGGGAGCAGCAAGTTTTCGAGACGCAGTATCTCAAACCCAGGCATTCAGGCTTGATACAAAAGAAGATGAAGTAATATCGAAAGAATGTTTTAATTAAGCCTCATGCATAGCTTTCTCCTTTATTATTCACAGCCCTGTAGGACGGCTAATTAATCTGAAACAGCAGCCAGAAATATAAACAGCTTTGTGCACCATATACATCAGCCAGTTGGAACTTGGGAAAGGGCAGGGATCGTCTCCAGAAATGTTTATGTACATAAAATGGGCACTTTTACTACCGCACTAAAAGATCCCCAGGTAGAAGCTTTCCTAATAAGGGTTAGGTTTATCATCTTATAACTGAAAGCAATAATAGTGTGCAGTGAATTTAGGGGTGAGGATAAGTGAAACTGAATTACCTTAGAAAGCAAAATGTGAAGGTTGTATGGTATACTAAAATATTAAAGTGTAAATGCTAAGGGTGTAAACTGTGATAACACCAGTAATAGGCTAAACGTTTAAACTTGGGGATGAAACATCAACTGTCTCTCTTCCATCAACATCCCAAGAATCCTCCTTCGTGTATGTTACTTATCCACCTTTCATTTCAGATAGGAGTAATCATTACTAATGGACCTCAGAACCACCCACCTCCAACCGTTAAATATACTTTCTTAAAACGGGGAGAATTGAGTGTATATCTCCTCACTGGTCCAATTTTCTATAACTTTTATCTAAAATTATTAGTCTTTTCTATCTTTACTTGTTGGATATGTACTTATCTCTTAAGAATTGCAGCAGTAGGACCCGACATGTTTCGCTTCCGCTTCGTCAGGGATCCATGCATAAGCCGCTTCACATCCAACCTTAAGAGATAAGTACATATCCAACAAGTAAAGATAGAAAAGACTAATAATTTGAGATAAAAGTTATAGAAAATTGGACCAGTGAGGAGATATACTCCTATCTGAAATGAAAGGTGGATAAGTAACATACACGAAGGAGGATTCTTGGGATGTTGATGGAAGAGAGACAAGGGTGTGAACTGTAACATAGACCAGGGCCAAGGGAACACTTCTTTGCTTGGGGGGGGGACCTAACTTCTCCCCTTCCATACCTTCCCATAGTCCCCCTCCAAGGTGTCCAGCATCTTTCCCCTATCTCTGAATCCTCCCATAGTGTTCAGCATTTCTCTCCTCCTCTACCTCTCAACCACCCCTATGATTTCCCTACCTTTCAACCCCTTGCCATGGTTTCAGCAATTTCCTCCTTCCCTACATCTTAACTCCCACTGCTTCCTCCCCATGGTGTCCAGTATTTCTCTCTTTTCCTACCTCTTGACCCCCCCCCCTCAACCCCCATACACACAGAGGGCTAGATTCAGTAAGTGGCACTCATAAATCTGCCAAACAAATTTGGTGCTTAATGCTGTTCTACAACACTGGACAACACATTTTTCCGAAAGTTTTGTTTCCTTAAAACAAACTGGTGATTATGATAGAACCCCTTTAAAATAAACACAAATATAATTTCCCACTGACTGGATCACATAGGAATTTTGAGAAACACGATGGTATCATTAATTGACTATACACTTCTCCCTCGTCATTCGCGGGGAATACGGGCAGAGCCGGACCGCGAATGCCAAAAAACCGCGATTATCCGGCTCTGACCCACCCTCACCTCCCTGCCACCTTCCCGGCCTTACCTGGTGGTCTAGAGGGCTTTCGGGGCAGGAGCAATTTTCCTACACTCCTACCCCATGCAGATCGCCATCAGGAAATGGCTGTAGGGAGTTCCCGACGTAGTCTCGAGAGACTACGGGAACTCCCAGCAGCCATTTCCTCATGGCGATCTGCACGGGGCAGGAGCGTAGGAAGATCGCTCCTGCTCCGAAAGCCCTCTAGACCACCAGGTAAGGCCGGGAAGGCGGCAGGGAGGAAAAAAAGATGGATTTTTTTTACATGAAGACTGTTTTTTTAATTTCCCCCCTCCCCAGAAAAAAAATCGCGATTATATGAAACCGCGAGTGCAGGAACCGCGAATGGGGAGGGGGAAGTGTAATATGTTTTAATGCACCAAGTTTCTGATATGCTGTGATAGTTGGCTTTGGCTAAAAGTGTTTTCCTGCTGATTTTCATTTGTACTCAGTGTCCGGTGCATCTCGTTGCAGTGTCTAACAGCATTGTTGGATTCCAGTTGCCCTGATATCTTTTTTCCCATAGCTTCTAAGTCCTGGTGAAACCTTTTGCCATGTTCGTCATGGACTGCACCAAGATGTGCAGGGAAGTACTCCAAGTGTGAATGTAAAAAGTGCATCTTCAGTGTCATAGAAACATGATGGCAGATAAATGCCAAATGGCCCATCTAGTCTGTCCATCCACAGTAACCATTATCTCTTCCTCTCTCTTAGAGATCCCACATGCCTATCCTATGCCTTCTTGAATTCAGTCTTTGCCTCTACCATCTTTACTTGGAGACTATTCCATGCATCTACCACCCTTTCTTTAAAACAGTATTTCCTTAGATTACTCCTGAGTCTGTCACCTCTTAACTTCATCCTATGCCCTCTCATTCCAGAGCTTCCTTTCAAATGAAAGAGACTTGACTCATGCGCATTTACGCCACATAGATACTTATAACATCTCTATCATATCTCCCCTCTCCCGCCTTTCTTAGTCTAAAGTATACAGATTGAGATCTTTAAGTCTGTCCCCATACGCCTTATGACGAAGACCACGCACCATTTTAGTAGCCTCCTCCATCCTTTTTATATCTTTTTGAAGGTGTGGTCTCCAGAATTGTACACAATATTCTAAATGAGGTCTCACCAGAGTCTTATACAGGTGTATCAATACCTCCTTTTTCCTATACATGATAGCATCCTTCTAGCTTTCGCCATCACCTTTTCAACCTATTTGGCCACCTTAAGATCATCACATACAATCACACCCAAGTCCCGCTCTTCCGTCGTGCACATAAGCTCTTCACTCCCTAAGCTGTAAGCAGTCAAGCAGCTCCGGTGCCTCTCCTCACCGGCATCTTGCGGCACACTTGGAATCTTAGAGCTACAGCCTCAGCACCCTGAGGTTGTGGGTTCAAATCCTGCACTGCTCCTTGTGACCCTGGGCAAGTCACTCTAGTCTCCAGTGCCCCAGGTACATTAGATAGATTGTGAGCCCACTGGGACAGAGAGGGAAAATACTTGAAGTACCTGTATGTAAATTGCTATGATTGTGGTTATCAAACCTTCAAAAAGGTGGTACACAAGCCCCAATTCCTTTCCCCTCTCCATGCATAAAGATGCACTTGAAAGCACAGTGATGAAGGTGAAGTGATACATGTTTACTGGGCTAACTTTAAAAGCTAGTCAAGAAATGGCATTACGCAATACAATAAAAAGTTATCAACAAAATATATATATATATATATATATATATATATATTTATTTATATACATATGGTGACGTATTTCCAGCCATGCTTACTGGCAGCAGGCCTAACTCATCATTCAGTACCAGACAGTCTTGCTGTCAGTGTCATGTCAGCTCCTGGCGCCTGGGCAAGGGCGAAAGCTCGCCACTGGAGCCCAGGCTGTCTGCACATGCCTGCAGATGTACGCTGTGGAAGTACTGAGCCTTTTATTTCAGCCAGTTATAAGGTGATTCAACACAGTCTGCTCCTGAAAATGAGTTAAACCGGCACAAAGTTCTGGGGTGCCACGATCAGGACTGAGGCAGGAATAATGCAACCACAGCAGGAGGGTTAAGGAACGAGAATTATTTACAGTGAAAGAGGAAGAGTCTGATAAAGGTTCTGCTGTAATTTGTGTGCCTTGAAAGCAAAGGCAATTCAGGACAAGAGGACATTTTTCAGAAGTAAGAGACACATCTTGCCTTAGAACAGGGGTCTCAAAGTCCCTCCTTGAGGGCCACAATCCAGTCGGGGTTTCAGGATTTCTCCATTGAATATGCATGAGATCTATGTGCATGCACTGCTTTCAATGCATAGTCATTGGGGAAATCCTGAAAACCTGACTGGATTGCGGCCCTCAAGGAGGGACTTTGAGATCCCTGCCTTAGAATGTGCATCTCATTGGACAATTACATTTTTTTATATCTTCTATATATATAAAACCCCTAGCCGCGCATGCGCACTCATGTGCTTCCATGATCTCTGATCTGTGAGCTGTAGGTCCGTGGCCGCAGGAGTGCGCATGCGTGAGTCCCCAGCCTCACTGCTTCCCAGCTACCAGCGTTGGACTCCCTGCTCGCCAGATCGCGGTGTCAGCTCCTCTCATGAGCCGCACCAGCGTCGGAGAAGGCTTCCGACGCTGGCGGGGATCGAGAGGAGCCCTGCGACACTCGCCCAGAGCAGGCCAGTCCGCGGACTGGGCAGGGAAGCGCCAAAAGAGACTCCAGCTGCGAGCCACT
Source organism: Geotrypetes seraphini (assembly GCF_902459505.1). Classification (NCBI taxonomy): domain Eukaryota; kingdom Metazoa; phylum Chordata; class Amphibia; order Gymnophiona; family Dermophiidae; genus Geotrypetes; species Geotrypetes seraphini. The sequence continues at coordinate 22,099,713 of NC_047098.1, forward strand.
CAGTGGGACCAGGTAGGCAGCCACGTGAGGGAGGGAAACAGAAAAAAAACAAAAACGGTACATGCAGGGAGAAGCTGGGCCTGCCTGCGGGAAACACGATAAGGGAAGGGGGGGAGCCTTGGAGCAGGCAACACTGCGGGAGGAAAGGGGGAGGGGCCAAAAGGAGCAGGCCACATCGTGCTAAGAGTAGGGAAGGGGGGTAGGGGAAAATGCTGATACTGCTGCACAGGGACTTGGAGAGGAAGGGAAATACTTGGAGGAAAGACACAGGGAAAGGGACAGAAAGACAGAGAAAGGGGGCCAGGGAGAGAGACAGTGGGAGGGAGAGAGACAGAAAGACAAATATACATATATTCTAGCACCCGTTTATGTAACGGGTTTAATGACTAGTTTATTTATAAGTTTTCAAATATATTCACAAGAATACTTCTTGTTACATGAAATACAGGGAAAGGAAAATAAATTTTACAAATAAGAGCAATAGGAAATCAAAAGCTTTCCTAAATACATTTTTTCCCCCTTCTTAGACCACAATAAAAGGGGGAGGCCATACAAGATTATTGAAGATAATTAAAGAAACATTCTCATTAAAAAAAAGAAGGCTTAGTATGCAAACAGTTAAATCTCTCTTTCTACTTTTTCATTCCTTAATGATCTTTTTAACACCTATAAACTCCTTCAAATGAATTGGCGAAAAAAAGGTATATTTGACTCCCAGGCATTTACAAGGATATGCAAGCAGGAATGATGCACCCAATTTAATCGTTTCCTGACGCAAGGAAAGAAAATCTTTTCTCCGCTCCTGAGTAGTTTTAGACCCATCTGGATTTAGCCACACTTTATGGTCCCCAAATAGTTTCTGAGCATTCCTGAAATACAACCTTAAGATCATATTTAAATCCTGCTCGAAAACAAAAGAAACCAAGAGAGTAGTTCTTTCGGTGTCTGCTGTTAAAGTTTGTTCTAATAGAGCTGATACATTTTCAAAATCAATTTGGTTGTCTTACACTTTGTTTCTTTCCCCCAATTCATTAAAAAGAGTTGTTTTGGGGTTTGTTTGTTTTTAGGTAAATAGGAAATCCTATTAATAGGAGGAATATTATTGGAGGAAATTTTTAAGATCTCTGTCAAATATTTCTTGAAGAAATCAATAGGCATAACCCCTGGGGCAACAGGAAATTTAGGAGACGAAGATTTAATCGACAATTAAAGTTCTCAGATTGTTCCCATTTCCTATGAATCAATGTATTGTCCTTAATTGTTGCTAGCTTGAATTGCTGTAATTGTGGACAATTACATTTTTATATGAGGGTGAGAACAATGGGCGAACAAAGGTGTCATAATAACTCTGAGTCCAGGTATGCTAACTTTTCTTATTGACCAGCCCCAGCTATACAATCAAATTGAAATGATTTTTTGTCGTCAGATGATTGAAGTATGACTCCTAGAGATCTGCTGACGTACTTGGTGTGGTTGGTTATACTTTGAACAGGAATGGCATAGCTCAACATGGTGCTATCAGCAGAAGTCACTGTTATACGGCTGATGCAGCATGATAAAAGGGAGACCAGATCAGCCAGAGTTTGCAGTGTCCTGAGATTATTTATTTATTTATTTATTCCATTTGTGCGTTGCACATACCTATACAAGCTCTTGGCGACATTACAGAGGAAGGAGTTAGAAGAGGGTATGGAGGACAATGGAGGGCAGGAAGATACAGGAGGAGAAGAGGATACAAGTGATTAGGTGTCAAATAGATGAGTTTTCAGTTTCTTCTGGAATTTGGCGTGGTTAAGTTCCATCCTGGTCATTTCAGTAAGGTCATTCCAAGTTTTTACGCCTAGAAAGGTGAGATTACTACCTTAGATGACTTTACGTCTAGCTTAAAAACTCTGCTTTTCAAAGATGCTTTTGCAGTATAACCGTCCTTTTAAGGATGTTTTCAAACTCTTCAGTATCCAGTACAGTGTTCCCCCGGTGGTTCGCGGTTGGCGGTCCTGGTCATTTGCGGTATTTTCTGACCGCCAACCGCCGACAAGGAGAGGGCAGCGGGAGAGGCAGGAGAGAGCAGCCGGAGCACCGCGAGTACAGGAAATCACTCGCGGTACGCTCCGACTGCCTCTTCCTGCACTAAGTCGGGCCTTATCCAATCAGGAGCTGCTTTGATAGGGATATGATAGAGACTTACAAGATCATGAAGGGCATAGAGAGAGTAGAGAGGGAAAGATTCTTCAAACTTTCAAAAAATAAAAGAACAAGAGGTCATTCGGAAAAGTTGAAAGGGGACAGATTCAAAACAAATGCTAGGAAATTCTTCTTTACCCAACGTGTGGTGGACACCTGGAATGCGCTTCCAGAGGACGTAATAGGGCAGGGTACGGTACTGGGGTTTAAGAAATGATTGGACAATTTCCTGCTGGAAAAGGGGATAGAGGGATATAGATAGAGGATTACTGCACAGGTCCTGGACCTGTTGGGCCGCCGCGTGAGCGGGCTGCTGGGTGCGATGGACCTCAGGTCTGACCCAGCGGAGGCATTGCTTATGTTCTTATGTTTGTCTTGAATCCCTGGAGGGTGTTTTCCCCTATGACAAACTCCAGAAGAGCATTCCAGTTTTCTGGGTGAAGAAGAACTTCCTTACGTTCGTACAGAATCTATCCCCTTTCAACTTTAGAGAGTGCCCTCTTGTTCTCCCTATCTTGGAGAGGGTGAACAACCTGTCCTTTCCCTTCAGTACTTTGAATGCTTTGATCATGTCCCCTCTCAATCTCCTCTGTTCGAGGGAGAAGAGGCTCAGTTTCTCTAATCTTTCGCTGTACGACAACTCCTCCAGCCCCTTAACCATCTTAGTCGCTCTTCTCTGGACCTTTTCGAGTAGTACCGTGTCCTTATTCATGTACGACGACCAGTGCTGGACCTAGTATAGTTCTCTCAGTCTAACATCATTTGTACACCCCTGGCTCGGATCCTGGCTACCAGTGGCATAGTAAGGGGGTTGTGGGGGGGGGGGGGCGGTCCACCAAGGGCGCCTTCGGCACCTGTCCTCCTCTCTGCCCCCCTGCTGTGTGTGTGCACCCCTTCCCTCGCCCCCCTTTAATTTTCCCAGTGTGAGCAGTATCACGAACTCGCTGCCCGCGTCGGTGTCAGCTCTCTCTGACATCACTTCCAGGTCCCATGTCTAGGAAGTGATGTCAGAGGGAGAGCCGACACGACGCAGGCAGCAAGGCTGGGAAAATTAAAGAGGCGGGGGGGGGGGCAGGAAGGAGTTAGGGGGAGGAGAAGAGGGTGGGGGAGGAGCACTACTTACCCTCGCTAAGCCACTGCTGGCGATGCCCATGTGTGCCTTTCTAGACTATCAGTTTTGCTCTGTTTTCTTTTACACTACACTGGGTTTTCTACCGAGTTGCCCTCACCATTTCTTGTCGTGCCTCCTGTTCTTTAGCATTCTCCCATCTGAAGGACATAATCTCACCCACAAGTAATAAAATGTAGTGTGAGTAATAGAACTGCTGTTTTTGCTTCTGTTTAAAATCTGCTGCCACTGTTATTAATGCACAGATTAGAAGCGCCCTTCTCTCTCTGTTACTCAGAAAAGGATGGGGAGGCAAAATGGCTACAGAGAGGACATTGGAGAGGCCATATGTAACATTACCTGCTGCCCTCACCTCACACTAGATATGGGGCTGGATCAGTTTCCTGCAGAATCTAGGTAGCATTAATCAAGCTTTAGAGGCAAAGACTGGAAGCCAAAGGACGTAATAAATCAATCAAGCATGATGTAAGGCACTGGAGAGGAATCCAGCAGATTATCAACCTGCCGTTCTCTTTGGTGTATGTATGGGAAGGGAGAGCTGAAGCCCTGGACCATGACAGCAGCCTGGACGCCGGCTATCTGTGCCCGCCTCTCTGATTTACGAGGACTCAGCCCCAAAGCCTAGAACTGTGGGAGTCACAGAGGCAGCGGGTCAAGCAGTCACGTGCCTCTTCTGCTCATTCATCACAAGCATGGGAGGCGGACGAGGAGTCCAAGGCAACAATTCCAGAAGGGTGTTGGAAGAGGGAATCTCTAATGAGCTGCTGCAGGGAAGGATCAAATTCTGTGGGTGCCGAGAGGCGGAAGAAGATTAATAATGGATGTGGCAAAATCATAGGTCCAACCTGTTAAGGAAAAAGTACTATAAAATTAGAATCGCGGGTGGCTAATGACAGCGTTACGAAAGTTTTTTTAAAAAGTTGATTCAAATATGACTGAGGAATTCTTTTTTTTTTTTTTTCAACATTTTTATTATTTATTATAGTGTAATACATCATAGTGTAAAACATTATTTATTATAGTGTAATACATTTAATTCATAATAACAAAATATTACAAATACACTATCTCAAACAATAATATTCTAGAATCATAGCTATACCCAACCCCCTTCCATCAATTATTAATATTGACAATATTAAATATCTTTAATATGAAGAATTAATATCCATATTTTCAATACCTTTCCCTACCCTACCCCCATCTCATCCCAGATGTGTATTGAAAAAACTTCAGAAGACATTATATTATCTTGTAATGTGAACATAAGAACATAAGAACATAAGAAGTTGCCTCCGCTGAGGCAGACCATAGGTCCATCCTGCTCAGCGGTCCGCTCCCACGGCGGCCCATCAGGCCCATTGCCTGAGCAATGGTCTATACCTATCTATACCCCCCAATCCCTTTTTCTTCTAGGAATCTATCCAAACCTTCTTTGAAACCATTTAGTGTTTTCTTGTCTACAACAGCCTCTGGAAGCGCGTTCCATGTATCTACCACCCTCTGAGTGAAAAAGTGAAGCAGCAAATAAAGCCAATGGACTCCATATTTTGTTAAATAAAACATTAAACCCTAAACATTCTGCATTCATTCTTTTGACTATGAACTGAAATAAACATATAAGCTGCATTGGATAAAGGAGGCAAGGATAAGAGCCAAGCCAAACATCTACATTTGGTTTTGTTATTGATGTGAAAGGCTTTGTGAGCCTCTTTGCCATCCTACATTGGATTCCGTTGAGTGAGGATTGCTGTACTTTGGTTGTGTCAAAGTCCCTCCTCAATCCAGTCAGGTTTTCAGGGTTTCCTCAATGAATATGCATGAGATCTATTTGCATGCACTGCTTTCATTGTATGGTAATAGATCACATGCATATTCATTGCGAAAATCCTGAAAACCCGACTGGATTGCGGCCCTCAAGGAGGGACTTTGACACCCCTGCACTAGGGATCCAGGGAGGGAAGGGAGAAAGACTCAAAATGATGTAAGGAGAGCAAGAAAAGGTCATGGTAACAAGGTAAATGATGGGCACATGAAGACCCACACGGTCCATCCATTCTACCCAACATTTTACTTGCTGTGAAGGGGAAGAGACCTTGACTTACAGTCCTACTATATGACATGAATGTGATTTTTGTTCTTAATATTGTTTTTATAATGCTGTTATGTATTATCTTTGAAGTCTAAATGTTTCGCTATCGTGAATGTTTTGTGGTAAACCACTCAGAATAGTAGATGAATCGGGTTATACATTAAAAAAAAAAACCAAAACAAAAATGAATAACTTGGTCCTTGCTAATTTTTGGGTCACAGACCACAGAAGTCTGCCTGGCACTGGCCTTACTTTCTAATTGCTGGAGTTGCCATCGAAGCCCCCGCCGGCCCTCCAGATCGGTCTTCCTATAATCAGGACACAGACCGTAGGAGTCTGCCCTGTTTTGCCATAATTGGGACACAAACCCTAGGAGTCTGCCCAACACACAGAAAATACAGGCTGAACACACAAAAGGTTTCAACTCATTTCAGCATCCTTTTTCTGCCAGTGCTACCCGAGTCTGCTCAGCTGAGTTACACATAGCCCCCAACTTTCAGGATAGGAACATCGGACAAAAAGATCACATGCAGACCGCAAAGAGCCGGTCCTGTTCCTCTTCCATGTAGGCACAGTGGGAGACATGCTTTCCTCCTCTCTCTGTTTATCATTTACAAACAGCCAAGACACCCCGAAGGCGCCAAACCATTTGACCCAGGTTGGGCCCTGAGCCGAGTGCTTTCTGCTCGGATGCTTAGGACGGAGCCAAGAGCTTCCCTCCCATTCTCTGGCTGTCAATCCAGGTAATAGTCAAAAGGCCTTATCTATAATACGTGAAGACACTGTGGGTAGTCTGAGCTCCAGGCATTTCCTGCTAAACCCACTCATGTGTGTAATGTGGCTGGAGAGTCCAGCAGCCAGACTAGGTTTTTTTTTTAACACCCACCCGCCTCCTGCTCTCCCAACCTGCCTGCAAAGAATATTCATACCCTCTTGAAGCAGGCACACTCCACTTAAATACAGAGATCTCTACTACTATTATGATTAATCATTTCTGTAGTGCTGAAAGGCATACACAGCACTGTAAATTTAACATATAATAGACGGTCCCTGCTCAGAAGAGCTTATAATCCAATTTGGACAGACAGACCGCCTCTCACAGCGCTAACAGAAAGGCTTAAAAGTGGAAGAAGCAGCAGCGCGCATATGTCCTGCGTGCAAATGTTGCCGTGGGATTGTCAGCATGCCAAAGTGTGCCAAATGTGATGCTTTTTCCCTGGAAGGATAATCTAAAACTAAATTTTCCAATTACTATCAAGGGTTTTCCCTTACAACCAGTATGTAATATTAAGATTCTAGGGATTATTTTTGATCACAAACTATCCTTTCATGACCACATCAGTAGCATTGTTAAATCCTCTTTTTTTTAGGCTTCGTCAAATTCACTCTGTTTCTCAATTTCTCTGCGCTAATTCTCTCAATATTCTTATCCCCACTCTCTCGTGATTTCCAAAATAGACCATTGTAATGCCCTGTTCAATGGAATAGCTCAAAATGAAATCAAACATCTACAAATCATTCAAAATGCATCCATTAAGCTCATTTTCAAAGCTAAGAAGTTCGATCACGTAACACCCCTTCTTAAGAAAGCGCATTGGCTTCCAGTTGCCCATCGGGTAACATATAAACTATGTCTGCTCACATTTAAATCCCTTCTTTTTAAAACTCCGGCTTTCATCTACAAGTTACTAATTCCTTACACTTCCAATAGAACATTAAGATCCGCTGAACAGCACTTGCTGACGATTCCTTCCCTTAGAATTATTAATACTAGACGACAATTGATCTTTTCAGTCACGGCCCCCCAAACTTGGAATTCTCTCCCTAGCCACTTAAGGGAAGAACCCAATATAGAAAAATTCAAGGGTAAACTAAAGAGCTTTCTCTTTAAAGATGCCTTTGTAAATTAGTCATTTAGTCTTCTAACTAATTTTATTTTTTTTCTATAATTTTATTGAAGTAATTTTTATCTTCCCTCTCCTTATGTATCTCCCTTATTTGTTTCTTTAACTTTTAAACAAATTGTAACTCTTATCCATCTCCTACCTTATGTTCCTAGTTTCGTTAAATTTGTCAATAGTCTCGTTAGTCTTAGTTTTGTTATTTACTGTATTATTCCCCTTATTTTGTAATTTTATTATTATGTGCATCGCTTAGAATTTAGATTAAGCGATTAATCAAATTATTATTAAACTTGAAACTTGAAAGTCCGGCGCGCTTTTGACAGTCTACCCTCTGGGACAGCTCTGCTTAAATTGCAGTTAATTGGATGGCAGGTGCCTAACTTGGTAAGCGCCTAGTCCAAGACGCCTAGCGGAAAGCACGAAAGGTATAGTTAGGGACAGATCATGGGCATATTTGGTACATAGGCGTCTGATCAAGAAAACCCTGGCATAAATAAGGTGTGCCTATGGTTAGGATGCCTACTGGCATCTAAGCCCATTTTAGGCGCCACTAGGCATGGATCTATAAACAACGCTTAACTTATGATTGACGCACGCTTTGCCCCGTGCTCCTCAGTGCCTATGTTTTAAGGCACCATTTATTGAATCAGGGCCTGTGTAGAAGGGCACACCTAAATGTTGGCACATCAAGGCCAACTTGTGCTAGCATTCTAAAATGGTATATGGGAACTCATGCTCAACGCCAAGCCTTTTGGCGCCTTATTTTCGGCACACTTTCTAGAATCCCTCTTACGTTCACATACTCCCTAGACATAGTGCATAGAATTGGGCGCCCCCGTGATGTGCGCACAAAGTAAGAACATAATAATTGCCATACTGGCACAGACCGAAGGTCCATCAGTGGCCAACACAGGTCCCAAGTACCTAGCTAGATCCCAAGTAGTAAAACAGTTTTATGTTGCTTATCCTAGGAATAAGCAGTGGATTTCCCCGGGCCATCTCAATAATGGCCTATGAACTTCTCTTTTAGGAAATTATCCAAACCTTTTTTAAACCCCGCTAAGCTAACTGATTTCACCACATTCCCCAGCAACGAATTCCAGAGTTTAGTTACATGTTGTGGGAAGAAATATTTTCTCCAGTTTGTTTTAAATCTACTACTTAGTAGCTTCATTGCATGTCCCCCTAGTTCTAGTATTTCTGGAAAGAGTGAATTTCAATTATAATGCGCTGTGAAAAACATTTGCTCCTTTTAGTGTGCCAGAACTAAAAAAGAGATACTGCCATAGGGATTTAAAGTGCTTCAGGGCTTCTGCCATATGGCTTTGTAAAAAAAAAAAAAAAAAGAGGGAGGGGTTAAGTTTTGCACCTAAACAGCAGTAAATGCAAACACTTCGGGGTCCTTTTATCAAGCCGCGCTCGCGGGGTTAGCGCTTTGGACATTTCATCATGCGCTAACCCCCGCGGCCGGCTAAAAAAACTAATGCCTGCTCAATGCAGGCGTTAGCGGCTAGCGCGGCAGGTGGTTTAGCACATGGTATTACTTTTTTTACTTTTTTTTTTTTTATACCGCATCATCTCTACATTCGTAAAGCTCGACACGGTTAACAAGAGTTAGGGTAGAAAGGAACTCCAGTGGAGGGAAGAGGCAAAATGAAGAGAAAATTTAGAGGACTAGAATAACCAGAGAGGGAGAAGGAGTTACATTTTTGAGAATAACCAGGTTTTCAGATGTTTACGGAAGAGTTGGAGGGAGCTCAGATTCCTAAGAGGGGAGGTAAGGTTGTTCCAGAGCTGAGTGATTCTGAAAGGGAGGGAAGAACCTAGTTTTCCTACAAGTGAAACGCCTTTTAGAGAGGGAAAGGAAAGTTTCAGTTTTTGGGTGGATCTGGCGGAATTGGGGTTAGAAGAGTTCCAAGAAAGAGGAATGAAGGGAGGGAGGATACCGTGTAGGATCTTGAAAGTGAGGCAGGCACATTTGAAGTGGACTCTGGAGATAATCGTAAGCCAGTGGCGCTTGGATAAAAGCGGTGAGACGTGGTCGAATTTGCTTTTTTTGCGAAGATAAGCTTAGCAGCGGCATTCTGAATCCACTGGAGTCTTTGAAGGTCTTTGTTAGGCTAAGGTAGATAGAGTTGCAGTAGTCCAGTCTGGAAAGGATGGTGGATTGGACAAGGATGGCAAAGTGTTTATGATGGAAACAGGATCTCACTTTTCTCAGCATGTGAAGGCTGAAGAAATATTTTTTTACTAGGGAGTTGAGGTGGTCGTTGAAGGAAAGTGTAGAGTCAATGATGATTCCCAGAACTTTACTAGAATATTCAAGATGCAGCGTGAGGCCAGAGGACAGTGGGATGGAGGTGGGCAGTCGGTCCAATTTTGGGCCGAGCCAGAGAAGTTTTGTTTTAGATTCGTTCAGTTTCATCTGCACAGTGTGGGCCCAGGATTGAAGGTTCGATACGCGTGAGGATATGTTTGCCGAGAGGTTGGTGAGGTTCCGGTTAAACCCCTAGCGCAGCTTGATAAAAGGACCCCTTACTGTGCTTTAGTAAACATGCCCCTGAACTATGCATCTAGTGCAATTCAACTGCAATTAAGAGATCTTAGTGTGAGCTTACAGTACTCTAGTAAGGATCCATGCAATTCATAATAACAGATCAGAACTATTCTGGAGGGATTGTGGTGGGAAAGGGCTTCTATCTCATTCTCTATGCCTGTTCTATAATTTCAGGTTTCTGGAAGGAAATAAAAAGGAATCACTGAATTCATCTTGGAAGTGCCTCTACTAGAGGATGCAAGAATAGTCATTTTTTCTGTTTTTCCCACACACAGTTCAGTGGGGGAGAAAGGGATTATGCAGAGTTCACTGGTTACCCTTGGAACAAAGGATTGTGTTTAAAATACTGTGTATCATTTTTAAAGCTCTTAAAGGCTTGACATCTCCTGCGATAGCTTCAATGTTAAAATTATATTATCCATAAAGAAATGTACTGTACATTCCAAGGACAACCAGTTACTAGAAACTCCTTTTTTCCCGGCTCTTCCATTTGGAGATTTATAGAAAATCTTTATTTAGAATTGTTGGTCCTAAATTTTAGAACCTCTTACCAGTTGAGGTCCATCCACACTTTGCCCAGTTTTGATTTATTTCAGAAAGAGTTTAAAACTAGAAATACCAGATGTCCAGGAAAAATGACAGGTCCTCTTTGTAGAGGGCCATCTGGGTGCCTGGACGGATTTCCAAAACCTGGCAGTTTATCTGAGTTTTGGAAGCCTGAGCTCAGGGCCTTGTCTTCGGGGGCCCTCTGAGCGTGGGGGGATGTGAAGTGACATTTGCATATCGTAGTATTGCATCTGCGTATGCTCAAGACTCTCCAGACACAGCCGACAAAGGTTTGTGTGGGGGCGTGACTGGGGCGGAACAGGGCCAGGCTGAGGGTGGGATGGGGCGGGGCTGTGGGTGGAACAGGGTGTGACTGGGGGGGACGGAACAGGACTGGGCCTGTTTTTTAATGTTCAAAATCTTGTAACCCTACTTAAAACAATTATGTCTACACGTGCTTATGGTGCTTCTTTATGATCTGTGATTACATTTGTAAAAGTGAAGGTAAGACAAATGATTTTATGCTTTTGTCATTTTAACTTAGATCATTCATCCAGTCCCACACGCAGAGTTCACCTGTTTAACCACCCAACACTAAAGGCCTGCCGTGACAAAAGATACCTGAATAGGACACTTGCTTTCCAAGCAGGTCAACTGAACGATTGGCTGGGTAGCATCATGCACTCCTCATCCAGAAAACTAGTAAAAACAAACTTGTTTAACCGATTTGTAACCTAAGTCCTCTTAAGCCTTCTCTCTTCAACGCTAACCAAATTGTTTCCCAAGATCTAAGAACATAAGAAGTTGCCTCCACTGGGTCAGACCAGAGGTCCATCGCGCCCAGCGGTCCGCTCCCACGGCAGCCTATCAGGCCTATGCAGGGCCGCCATCAGAAATTTCTGGGCCCCTTACTGAGCAATCCTATTGGGCCCCCCCACGCACCCATTCCTCCCCCCCCCGACGCCCCCCCCCCTTCTTCCATGGGCTGAATACACACATACTTTTCTGCTAATGCTCCACCTAAGCCAGTCCCTTAAAATCTTCTCACGTCCATTGGGTGATTTGGCATAGAGGAGATATTCATAAAAAGAACGTCCGTCAAGATCTTTACTCATAGACTGTGCCATTTGCTTTAAATCATAACGTCCGTCAAGATCTTTACTCATAGACTGTGCCATTTGCTTTAAATCATCTTCCATCATTAATCCAAATTGCACAATTCTTTCTCTGTCTTTGTCCTGAATGACATCTGGCCACATTGCTGGATCCTTCCAGTCAAAAAATTTATGAGCAGGCGCGGAGAACGCATTTTTAAACAAATGTAGTTTATCCTTGTACTCCTTATGTAATTTTAATCATCTATGGATATGTTTGTATGTTTATTGTTCAAATGGTTTTATTTATTTCCCTAAATTTATTTTTGTTATACGCATTGAAAATATTTGATATTGCGTTTAAATAAAAATCTCAATAAACTTGAAACGAGTGCCTGCCCCCTTTCTTTCTTTCTCCCTGCCGTTCCCCAAGCCACTGCCACTGCCGCTGCCACTGCCATCGGGGAACAGGACCCACCAATAGATAACAGGCCCCAAAGCCGACGCCGACGCCGACTCCGACGCATGCTCTCCCTGCTTCGGGCCGATCAGTCTTCCTCTCCCCGACGTCAATTCTGCCGTCGGAGAGGAAATTCCGCCCAGCCAGGCAGCGATCGGCTGGCCCGAACTACCTCTCCGACTGTAGAATTGACGTCGGGGAGAGGAAGACTGATCGGCCCGATAGATTAGATCGCCAAGACAAAGTGAGTCCTGGGTGATCGACTCACTTTGCCTTGGCGAGCTACTGGCGCCCCTGCCTTAGAACACTGCCTAGGACCCTGGGGGAGCCCAGGCCCCCTGTCAGCTCCGGGCCCCTGAATGTAGGACCGGTAGTACTGCCCTGATGGCGGCCCTGGGCCTATGACCTGTGAAGTGGTCCCTGACTATTCCTATAACCTACCTCTACTTCTATCTGTACCCCTCAATCCCCTTATCCTTTAGGAACCTATCTAAACCTTCCTTGAACCCCGGTAGTGTGCTCTCTTATGCCTTACCTCAGTATCATGCTCACCTGCATTTTGATGATCTTATGTTGTACCTTTATTCGCTGATTGTCCAGCTCTTCTTTGTTGTAAACCACCTTGAACTACCACGGCTTTGGCAGTATATAAGAATAAAATTATTATTATTATTAAGTTTGTTTATGTATATTATTTTAATTATAAATGTACTTTTGTAACTTGCTAAGAATTTTGGATTATGCAGGATATAAATTTGATAAATAAATCAATCAATTACTTTGAAAGAGTGGATAGTTGTCTTTGCAGGCCAGTTCTCAGAACTCCCAAGGTAAAGCCAACAGCACAGATCCCAAACTACTGGAACAGAGTAGAAAAGTAGCTCTTCGATGCTCGAAGAAAATGATATTTAAATGATATGCATGCTGTAGAAGTGAAAATAAGGGGAAGGAACGTGCTTTGCACATATGCATAACAGTTTCACAGTAAGTGCAGCTCTTGCACACATATGCCTCTCTGAAATGGGCACAAGTATAGGGAAGCCATTGTGACATCACTATTAAGGCTGGCTCTTAGGCACTGGTGGAATGAGGCATTATGACATCACAATAGGAAGGGCCGCTGAAAAGTTCTCAGCCCAACCTAGAAGAGAATGATGTGGAGCCACGAAACCTACAAGTTGTTCCACATTTTTCTTGACACTTTTTGTTTCATTCTTTTCATGGTTGGGCTGAGAACTTTTCAGCGCCCCCCTTGTAAATATAAGTTTTTCAAATTTTTTTTTTTTTTTTTTAACTTGGAAGGCTTATACTGGAGCACAGAACACAGGTGCTAATGTTTGCTTTCAATTTCGGGTTTGCTCGGGCTCATACACATTTGTTTCTCAGTACTGGTCCTTAGAGGCTTGCGGGGCTTTTCTTCCACTTTCAAAAGAAATCAAAACCAGCAGATTTTAAGCTTTAAATCAAAAGAAATCCTCTCTTCAAACTTTCCACTGCCAGTTCTGAGCTGGTGTTATTTTTCCAGTGGTAAGATCAGGGTTTGGTTATACGCTGCTCTCTGAGCTTTGGGAAGGCATAGCAAATGACATTATTTACATACATTTGACTACATTTAAATATAATTTGCAGCTATCTCTGCAATGCATATTGTTTCCTATGCTAAAGCCTTCTGAGCATTCAGTGTAGATTTATATGTCTGCTATTCCCACACTAATTGGCAGTAGGTTTTGAGAATCAGCTTTTTGGAGAGATAGTAAAGATGGAAGTCCTGTCATTATTCAAGCTGGGGAGGGCTTCAATGGCTGGGAGGGTGTAGATGTGTAGAGTCATGAAATGGTTAACTGTTGTTTAAAATATTGCTCTGGCCTTCATAGCTGAAAACAGTGTACAATCTATTGACCTCATCTGCCTGAAATGTATGTCCCTGCCTTACCACATTGTAAGCTAAATAGATAAGAGTTTGAGCTATGATGTACCCTACCCTCCTGTACATGTAACATTTAGAACTGTAAGATTTAGATAAGCAGAGAAATGAGCTAGTTTCCTATAGAACTATAAGTTCCTATAGAACTATAAGTTGTATCCCTGAATAAGTGCTGGCTTAGGACCAATAATAATTGTAGAAAGTTATAGAAGTAACAAATGAAAATTGTAGTTTTTGCATATATTAGTTTGCATATGCTTAGTGAAAAGGGCATAAAAGTCCATGCATTTCCTGTTTCTAATACTCTAGTAGGCAGGTTGTTCACTGCACTAGAGTCCAGCATGCTGTACTAAACCTCTTGTATTTTCTTCACGCCTCTGACTTTGTGTGTCCAAGTGACCTTTCAGATGGACTGGAGTTAGCTTTGACGAAGACTTCAGTAGTTGGAACCTAAGAACAGTACTGGGCAGAGCTTTGAATTCTTGCCCAGAAATAGCTAAGAAGAAGAAGAAGAAGAAGAAAAAAAAAAAAATCCTCAACAAATTTTTAGATTGAATAGGTTGGGCAGACTAGATGGACCATTCGGGTCTTTATCTGCCATCATCTACTATGTTACTTTTTAGAAGATTGCCGGGCTTTCGGATGGACTTTCCAAAACCCGGCATTTGTCCTGGTTTTGGAAAGCCCCCTACAAGCTCCAGCCACATCTGGAGGTCCTCTGAGCATGCACGGATGATGTCACACACGTCCGCGCATGCTCCAGGTCCTCCAGGCGTGGCTGGAGCTTGTCAGGGAACAAAGGAGGCTGTGTGGGGGCGGGGCTGGAGGTGGAATTGGGTAGGGCTGGGCCAGAACAGGTGGAGTCATGTGTCTGGGGTTTTGCGGAAGAAAATATGGTAAACCTACATTAGGGGGCATTCCTGGGCTAATCAGTTAGAGCAGCTGCATTACCTTGAACTAACTGATTAGCACAGGATTACCAGCATGGTTGTCAATCAACTACTAAGCGCCGTTTACAGAATCATACCTAGCAGGGCCTAAGTGTTCTTACATACCAGTAGGCATTGAATCCTTAGGTGCACTGCCATTGCGTCAATCCATATCCTATTAGGCACTCTATAATATCAATCCACTCAAAGGTTTTTCAAAATATTGTTTAAATTGATATCATAACTCTCCAAATTCTTGTGAGACACACTAAAATCTTTAAGACTTGATTAAAACACAAGTCTACACCAACCCGAAACGGGTAGTATAGAGGGGTAATAGGGGTCTCAAGTGCTCACAGCTATAAGCCCGATATTTTTTTCAAGGCTAATAACTACAAAGTGAGCTATCATCGGTCCCATACATTCTCTTTTAAATGATTTTTGTAAATTTTTTTTATACTTGTTGAATAGTTTAGTGATTTCTTATGCAGACTCTTTACTAAATTTGTATAATATGCAGACTCTTTACTAAATTTGTAAATGTGACTTTGCAGCGCTGGTAGTGTGAACAGTGCTGCCTTGGGCGCTTGTCCTGAAGAAGCTCTTGTAAAAGTGATAGGAGCGAAACGGAGATCTTCCGTCGTTAAGAATATACATTCTATATTAGACACTAGAACGAGAGAGCATTGCATAAGAAATCACTAAACCATTCAACAAGAATAAAAAAATTTACAAAATTCATTTAAAAGAGAGTGTACGGGACCGACTTTGTAGTTATTAGTCTTGAAAAAAATATCGGGCTTATAGCTGTGAGCGCTTGAGACCCCTATTACCCCTCTATACTACCCGTTTCGGGTTGGTGTAGACTTGTGTTTTAATCAAGTCTTCAAGATTTTAGTAAATTGATATCATGCCTTATGAAGCAGCTTATAATACTTTTAAAAGACGCAAGGGGAATCTCAGAATGCCACTTGTCCGCTGTTAATTCCTGGCAGCACTCGTCACTGGCTCACCCAAATGTGTCCTTTATTCTAATCTAATCTCTTTTTTTTCTCTTCTTTTGTATTCTTCACACTGTTTCTACTTCCAATTTTTCATACTGTTTCTGTGCTCTTTAATAAATAAATAAATATACTAATAACATCTTCAAAGTCATTTCCAGGATCTCAGTTCATTGGATTTTTTTTTTTATCTCTTCCATATGTTTTCTTAGTCATTTCATTCATTTCAATACATTGTCATTCTTTCTAATTCATTTTCAAGTAGTATACTGAAAATTCCTTATCCCCTAGATAACTTAGCTTTGTTAGTGCAAAGTCGCTGTTACACTACGCCCCACCAACGCGTTTCGTGTCTTCCTCAGGATGGGGGAAGTGCCTTAACAACTACAAGTCATTCGCTTTCTCGCACTGCTTATTTGATGACCTATTGTCAGCAGCGCGAGAAAGCGAATGAATGAAACGTATACTGCTTGAAAATGAATTAGAAAGAATGATAATGACTAAAAATGAATGAATTAGAATGAATGAAATGACTAAAAAAACATATGGAAGAGATTAAAAAAAAAAAAAAAAAATCCAATGAATTGAGATCCTGGAAATGACTTTGAAGATGTTATTAGTATATTTATTTATTTATTAAAGAGCACAGAAACAATATGAAAAATTAGAAGTAGAAACAGTGTGAATACATAAAAAGAGACTAGAATAGAGGACACATTTCGATGGCTGGGATGATTAAAATGGGCTGGAGTGAGCTTTGGGGGAGACTCCAGTAGATGGGACCTAAGCACACTACTGGGCAGGGCTCTGGGTTTCTGGCCCAGAAATATTGAAGAAAAAGGACCATTGAAACTAAATTAATTTATGGAGCATGTATGGTTGGGCAGACTGGATGGACCACTTGGGTCTTTATCGGCCATCATTTACTATGTTACTATGTTAATATTGCCAGCCATGGCGGTACAAGTTCCAATGCTCATAGAATTCCTATGAGCATCGGAACTTTTACTACTTTGGCCGGCGCTAAAAATGCTAATGCAGCTTCATAAAAAGGGGGGTGGGGGGAGTGGAAGGGTAAGTTAGGCACCTAGATTGGCTAAGGCACTGATTTAGGTGCATAACTGTAGGTGTCTTTTATAAATCAGGGCCTTACCACCTACAAAAGGGGTAGCATAAGTGCTCATGAAGTTGTGTTGTTTTGGGGTTTTTTTGGTTAATGGCCACGTGCTAGCGGCAACATTAATGAATGGCTAGTAATACAAAAAAATGGAAAATCATCCATTTTATGGCTGCAGCAAAAAAAATGCTTTAGTGCACAGGAAAAACCTGTGCAAGGGTGCGCTATGGCCACTTTTTTTCCCCCTTAAGAAACCTACACAGTTATGGAAGTCACATGTCAACTCTTTAAAAAGTTGGCAGTAAAACCCACCTCATTTAGGTATGACTATAAAAAAGCATATTAATTCAGGTCAACTGTTTAATTTATGCTGGTGCAAAGAATCACTGTTCTGTATAGGGATCTTCAGATAGCCGTGGGTATAGTGTAACACCTAACAGCTGCAATCTTCATTAGTATCCAACATCACAGTGTTTTAAACTATGGGCTCCTTTTATCAAGCTGTGGTTGGGGTTTAACGCGTGGAATACTATAGAAACATAGAAAAATGACGGCAGAAAAGGGCCACAGCCCATCAAGTCTGCCCACTCTAATGATCCACCCACCTCGACTTTACCCCCCTAGAGATCCCACATGCGTGTCCCATTTACTTTTAAAATCTGGCACGCTGCTGGCCTCAATCACCTGCAGTGGAAGTTCATTCCAATGATCAACCACCCTTTAAGAAAGAAGATATCATCTTCCACCTTGATACGGCCCGTGATATATTTAAACGTCTCAATCATGTCTCCTCTTTCTCTACGTTCCTCGAGTGAGTACAGTTGCAATTTATTCAGCCTTCCCTCATACGGGAGATCCCTGAGCCCCGAGACCATCCTGGTGGCCATTCGTTGAACCGACTCATCTCTGAGCACATCTTTTTGGTAATGTGACCTCCAGAATTGTACACAATATTCCAGATGAGGTCTCATCATGGATCTGTACAACGGCATGATGACTTTGGCGTTAAATTGCCTGCCGCACTAGTCGCTAACGCCTCCATTGACGAGGTGTTAGTTTTTTGGCTTGCCGCAGGGGTTAGCGCGTGATGAAATGTCCCCGCTAGCGCACCTTGATAAAAGGAGCCCTATGTCTCAATCTTTACTTCTTGTTTTAGCCCTGGCGATGTTGAATTATGGTCAGCACTGACGCTAAGAGCTCCATCAGTAGATTGTCTTCCCTTATCTCAAAAATGTAATCGAAACACGTCGGAGAGAAAGAGGGGGGACCAGTCAATGCTGGAGCAGTATAATTACGTTAAGTTTACACTTTAAACAAATTTTTTTTATTTTTTTTTTATAAAAGTTAAAAAAAAAAGACCAGAAAAGAAGTAAAGATCGAGACATAGTGTAAAACAATGTTCTTCAACCACCGGTCCATGGAGCGGTGCCGGTCCACATAAATTTCCTGCTGGTCCACAGGGCTGGCATGTGCATCAGGCCCAAAACTGTGTTCTTTAACTGCCGGTCCGCGGTGCAATCGATACATTGTTAATAAGATTATATTGTGTGTATATATGAATGGAAAAAAATAGTGTTACAATTAGGACTATGTGGGCAGGGTCTGGGGTGGAGATTGGGTAGAGATGGGCAGAGTCTGGCCCACGACTTAGCCCAGTGTTCTTCAACCGCTGATCTGCGGACCGATGCCGGTCCACAAAATAATTCTTTCATTTCTGCCGGTCCATAGGTGTAAAAAGGTTGAAGAACACTGGTGTAAAACACTGTGATGTTGGATACTATTGAGGATTGCGGCCGTTAGGTGTTACGTTACACTCATGGCAATCTGAAGATCCCTATACAGAATAATAACTTTATTTTCTATACCGCCATAATCTTACAACTTCTAGGTGGTTCACAATAAAGAGAGCTGTACAATCAGCGAATTACAATCTTAAAGACCAATGAATAGCAGTGATTCTTTGCACCAGCATAAATCAAACAGCTGACATGAATTAATATGCTATAGTTGTGTTGCATATAAGAACTGGTAAAATTGATAACACTTGTGGGAGTTGTTATACAATAATCAATCCTTTTTTATCATGTAACACACTAATACCACTAAAGATAGGCTAGTGCTGGATTGAGTTTATCTCTAGTGAACTTCCTTCGGAGACTATGAATGTCAAGTGCCTGCAGCTATTTGCTGCTAGAACCAATCTTGGCTTATAGCCTATATGTGGACTGTCATCAGTCCAACCGTCTCTTTTCTGTTTTTTAATTTTTATTTTTTAATTTTTTTGTATGTTTGTTTTGTTTGTCTCTATGGACTTTTTTTTAAAGCTATATTCATATAAATAGTACTTCTTTAAATATATAAATATTCTATACTCTTTCGCCTCTTTTATTTTATATAAGACTTTTACTTATGAATTAATACTTAGCTGGGTTGTAGTTCTCTACCCGGCCTTCCAGAAGTGGTACGATGGAAGATCTCCGTTTCGCTCTACCCTTATGACCAGAGCTTCTTCAGGAAATTGTTTTATTCATTTATTGCGATTGCATATTCTCTTTTCTTTATACAATGGCACAAACGAGTATGAAAAAGCATGGCATTCCAGCTCAAAGATTGACAAGGATGAGCCTGGGGCTTGTGGGAAAGGGTTTCGTGCATCCATTTCTTGAGGTTTTGCCTATATGTTTATTGTTGTACAAGAAGCTGTGTTGTTAATTGATGCCGGATGCTTCTTTCTTTGTTTAAAATCCTAATAAACCATGCTCGAAGTAGATTTTTGAATATGTGAAGATGATCGCATGCTTCCTGAGATGTTACTGGACTCTATTTCTATATAGGTGGGGGGGGGGGGGGGGAGGGGGATTAGGGGGGGATTGGTTTGTGCACATGTGGAAGATTTTGATGAACCTTTCTGTATATTTTTCTAGCTCTTTGTTGGAAATTTAATAAAAATATTTGAACATAAAATCCTAACAAAAAAGTTAATTGAAAAAGAGCTTCTCCTTTTGTGCATTTTTCATGAGGATAAAAGTAACGATGGCTATAAATTGCACTTCAGAGAAGCGTCCTGCCTCCCTTTGGATAAAAGTGTACGTGCTGTGTAACTGTGTGCACTTTCACCAGCTACAAAAAGTACACATGTTCTGTAATTAGCACGTACACTTTTCAAAACAAGACATTTGAAATGAAAATGATCATATGCTTTGGAATCAATTAAAAAGCTTTCAAATATTTTAACTCACTAACAACTAAAGGTTCTTAAAAAGTCCCAATAAATGAAGAGATAGTTCTAACAGATCAAACCCCTCCTTTCCTCCTCCTCTTCCTCCCCCCCCCCTCGACTTTGCCCTTCACATTATCATTAGAATCAATTTTATGATTCACCTTAATTTCTGGCAATTACCTTTTGCTCATTTCATTTTCAGAGCAGAGGAAGGAAGCACTGTTTGCCAAAAACAAGTTGAGATATGTATGAAGTTAGTCCGATAAAAAGGTATCATCTTATATTGGTTTGTTTGTTAATCTTTATTTCTGTTAAAAAAAAAAACATCCATCCATTCATACATACATGGGTACATATTATCAGCAATAACCACTGACTAAGGAATATTAGTGACATCTACTGGTCCAAAGGTATACTGCAGTCCTTGGCCAAGTGATAGAAAACATTTAACTCCAGCCAAGAGCACTGCCAAGGCCTTACCTCAGGCAAAATCCTCATTCCCAGGATCTTTCATCTTTAAACACTCATTAACCATCCTTACCCAACTGTCTTGTGGTGTTTAAAGTACAGTGACACATGACACATCAAAGTTGTCTGCGCTGCTTCGTGGTAACATAGTAAATGACGGCAGATAAAGAATGATTCTTGCCGTTTTCAGAACTCAGAGCCAAGTCCATTAAGTAGACTTGGTAAGACCGCATGGGTCCACTCCGATCCGATTTTTGGCCAATTCTAAAAGAGCTTTTGATGCACAAAAAATTTTCCACGCAAATGATTCGTACGGAGGTTCATTGTAATCCGCGTCCGATTGATCACTGTGAGAGCGACTCTCACACATGCGCAAAGCCGGCAGGGGAAGCATGAACAGCTGAAAGGCAGAGGAAGTCCCAAAGCAGCCTTCAGCCACTCAGCTTTTTGGGGTAGGAAACCTTTTCTAAGTTTTTTTTCTTTTTATAATGGGCACAGATGCTGTGTGTGTATTACATATGTACAATATCAGCACCATTGAAAAAAAAAGGGAAAAAAAGCCCCCCCCCCCGTGATTTGGGTTGTTCTTCCCAATGTGCATCACTTTGCACTTGTCCACATTAAATTTCATCTGCCGTTTGGACGCCCAGTCTTCCAATTTCCAAAGGTCTGCCTGCAATTTTTCACAATCCGCATGCGTTTTAACAACTTTGAACATTTTAGTGTCATCTGCAAATTTAATCACCCCACTCATTGTTCCAATTTCCAGATCATTTATAAATTATCTGTTTGTCTATGCTTTATGTATGTCAACCTTGTAACCCGTTCTGAGCTCGTTGGGGAGGACGGGATATAAAACGAACCAAATTAATAAATGCATCTAGGTGCCTACTGGTGCCTAGCCCAAAAGTAGGGGTGGTTTGAGGCAGAGTTTGGGCATGGATTGAGTTGGGCGCCGGTATTTTAGGCTAGAAATATACCGGCACCCATGTTGTAGATGCCTGCCAGGGTCTAATTCGATTTAGGTGCCGCTTGGTGCGATTCCGTAAACGGGGCCTAACTTTGAATGAGCAGGTGACGTTTTCCTAGGCACCTACTGATTTAGGTGCTGTTTATAAAATCAGGCCCACAGTGGGCTTCTTAGCATTTGTTGTTGTTAGGTGCCATCGACTCGTGTTCGAATCCTAGCGACTTGATGATGATATCAAGTGTTCGTGGCAGAATACAGAAGTAGATTGCCGTGCCTTTCTTCTGCGCAGTATAGATTCAATGTTGTCGCCATTTTTGCGTCAAATGTGATCCTCCGCCTCTGACACTGCCCATCTGCTGCTGCCCAGACGGGTGGTACATCATTAGTCTTGCATCTCCGCTGAAACCTGTCTGCCTTGGGAGGCCCTAGGCCCTAGACGACATAGCATTCAGCTTTACAGATTGATTGATTTATTCTATTTGTTATCCATTTATAGTGTTATTTTATATGATGTGCATTATGCTTATGTATTTGTTGGATTGCACCATGAGGTTTGTTATGTTTTGATTTTGGTAAAACTCAATAAAAATCTTATTGAACTGAAAAAAAAAAAAAAAGCCTAAGTGGCTTACAGTACAAACATACATAAAATCCCAGCCCTAACAAAGTGTCCTATTATAATTCTTCAGACAACATATCTTTGAACAATATTAACTACAACTCATAAAGGCTGGTACAAAAAAAGGAGTTTTCAACA
The DNA here is from genome assembly GCF_902459505.1 of Geotrypetes seraphini. Lineage (NCBI taxonomy): Eukaryota > Metazoa > Chordata > Amphibia > Gymnophiona > Dermophiidae > Geotrypetes > Geotrypetes seraphini. The sequence continues at coordinate 22,122,065 of NC_047098.1, forward strand.
ATTTTCTAAAGTGTTCTGCATCACAGTCATCAGATGATGTCGTCTGAATGTAGTGAAATCTTTTGCCTTCAAAAGAACATACAAGCCTGGGAACCGACTGCTGTTAATATTCATAAAAGCATACAAACCACATTTAGGTATAAGAGGAAATAAATTATTTTGCCTCACATTAGTTGAAAGGGAAGGAACTCAATGTTCCTCTAAACACAGCACCCGGTACAGAAATGCCAAGGAGTTTAAAATGTCTATTTGTCATTGCTTTATAAACAAAGTCACACAGGAAGTACAGATAATACCTTGGCGGTACCATCTTTGGAAATAAACCACAGTGCCCTGGGATCCCCATGTCACAACACTGGTAGTTCAGAGCAGCAGGAATCTGCTGTATTTCAAATCATGTCTCAAAGCAATAAACAAATGTTCAGGATGGGGTAATTTCCATTTGGTTTAACCAACGGCATAGTGAGAGTAGGGGCACCTGAGACGGAGGTGCACTTCTACACCCCCCTTCCCCCTGCCGTATGCACACTCCCTTCTTCCCAGACCCCCAGAAACCTCTGCAAATAGATTGCTAGGAACTCATTAGTATTTAAATGAGCTCTCCTAGCGATGCTTAAAAGGGAATTCCCCTCGTTTCCAGTGGCTAATTACTGGCAGCTCTGGAACTGACAGTAAGTGCTGTGCATGGCAAAGCAGCATTTAAAAAAAACAAAACACAGCTCTGCTGTCAGTGGGGCCCAAAACTGGGACCCCCCTGACACCCTCGACCTTAAGCCCCCCCTTCTGATTTCCTCAACCATTCCCACCACCCCTGAGTAGGGGGCATAGGTGCCTGAGCCAATAGGGGACTTAGGTTCCTCTCAGTGCATCACCAGCATGCACTGGGAGGGGCCTAAGGCCTACCTTGAAAGCAGTGCATGCAAATAGATGTCATGCATATTCATTGGGGAAATCCTGAAAACCCGACTGGATTGCGGCCCTCGAGGAGGGACTTTGACACCCCTGCATTAAAGCAACAAAAGTAAAACCTGGATGTCTCAATCCGTCCTCCTTTTACTGGAGTCATATGGTAACCCTACCCCACGTAATCTCACTTTTGTTTTTTTTCTGTCTCCCAGGCTTTATTGTCGGCACACTGACTGCCCGTAGCCAAACACTGTGTCTTCAAGGGCCTGATGCTAGCGTTCAAATCCTTGCATGACATGACGCCAGCCTACATGACGGCCAAGCTTCCTCATGCCGAACAGGTCCCTCCACTCCCAAGATGAAATATGCCTCAGAACGCCCCCCTGGTCGTGCTCTTCAACTGCAAACTGCCAAATGACGTTCTTACTCCCACTTCATACTGAGCCATTGGAACCGACTGCCCCCGCAGATCAGATCCCTTGAAGGACTCCTCAACTTTTAGAAAGCAATAAAAACATCTCTCGTCACCTAACTCTCTCGCCATGACCGATGAATCAAAAGATATGTATATTCGTACTAGATCCTCGGTATATGTCACATTAGGATAAAACTTGCGCCAGAAGACGTATGAGGAGAGACTGGAAGCCCTGAATATGTATACCCTAGAGGAAAAGAGAGACAGGGGAGATATGATTCAGACGTTCAAATACTTAAAGGGTATTAACGTAGAACAAAATCTTTTCCAGAGAAAGGAAAATGGTAAAACCAGAGGACATAATTTGAGGTTGAGGGGTGGTAGATTCAGGGGCAATGTTAGGAAATTCTACTTTACGGAGAGGGTGGTGGATGCCTGGAATGCGCTCCCGAGAGAGGTGGTGGAGAGTAAAACTGTGACTGAGTTCAAAGAAGCGTGGGATGAACACAGAAGATTTAGAATCAGAAAATAATATTAAAGATTGAACTAGGCCAGTTACTGGGCAGACTTGTACGGTCTGTGTCTGTGTATGGCCGTTTGGTGGAGGATGGGCAGGGGAGGGCTTCAATGGCTGGGAGGGTGTAGATGGGCTGGAGTAAGTCTTAACAGAGATTTCGGCAGTTGGAACCCAAGCACAGTACCGGGTAAAGCTTTGGATTCTCGCCCAGAAATAGCTAAGAAGAAAAAAAAAAAAAATTTTAAATTGAATCAGGTTGGGCAGACTGGATGGACCATTCGGGTCTTTATCTGCCGTCATCTACTATGTTACTATGTTACTTGTATTGAAACATCTTGAACTGTAACTATAGCAAATTGAACCTGTAACTTGTATGTTAGGGGCTCATAATCAAAAGAGAAAAAACGTCCAAAAACCGACCTAAGTCGGCATTTGGACGAACATTTCTCAAAAATGTCCAAGCGCCGATAATAAAACTGGGTTTTGGACGTATTTAAAAATGACCTAGGCCTTCATAGTGCCGCTCAATGTCCAAAGCTAAATGGGGTGTTTCAGGAGGCGTGTTGAGGGCGGGAGTTGGGCGGGACGTGGGCCAGCTTAGACTTAGTCGTACAGCATTTAAAACCGAAAGTTTAACAACAGAGCCTAGATTGAACCCACCTAAACTCACCAGATAAGCACTGAAAACACATAACACAGACCCCCACACACTACTCCAGTGATCACCAACCCCCCCCCTACCCCCATAAAAATTTCATTCACAACTTTAAATTTCGGCCTCCAGACCATCATCACCTGGCCGCCTGGCATAGGAAAGCCTAGTCGTCCAGCCCAGAGGCAGCTTAAGTCATCTTGGGGGTGGGTTAGGGACCCATAGAGAGGAGGACCCATGCCCATAAGCCCCTGTAATCACTGCATTGATACTTAAACACGTGCACTCCCCTATACACCCCCAAAACCCTTTTGTACTGGCATATAAGTGGCTCCTGCAGCCATAAGGGCTATTGGGGTGGTAGATAAGTGGGTCTAGGGGATTCTGGAGGTGGTTTGGGGGGGCTCACTGTCACCTATAAGGGAACTGTAGTGAGGAGAAGGCATGGCACCCTTTTTGTGAAGTTCACAGCAGTGCCCTGTAAGGTACCCCACTATTTAGGTGCCATGTCTGGGTGTGCAGTCCATCACTTTGCAGACCCCTCCCACATCCAACAGGGCTTGTTCTAGGCATTTTGGACTTGGACGGAAATGTGGTATAAAGATAGACGATTTAGCGGCTTGGACGATCAGATTGGCAGGACGTATAATTAGACGATTTTCGAAAGTACAAAAAAGTTGGACGTCTCTTTCAAAAATGTGTCTTAGGCTCTTTTTAACTTTGGACGACTTGCGAGATGGATGTAAACGGACTTAGACGTCCCTTTCGGTTATGCCCCTCTATGTATATTGGTACTAGATCCCTAGTATGTATCGAGTTAGGATAAAAACATGTGTCAAAAAACTTGTCCTGTAAGTATGGTAAATTGTTACCTGTTAATTGTATATTATGTATGCTAACCTGTAACCCATTCTGAGCTCTTTGGGGAAAATGGGATAGAAAACATTTGGGGGTTTCTTAATTTGGGGGTATTGTAAAAATGTGTGTACTCTAAACATAACCTCTTAGTAGACCTACTTCCAAGGTGATTTTTTTTTTAAATTTGCACACAACACTTGGGAGTAATCTATTTTAAATCAATAAATAAGTTTCAAGTTTAATAAAAATTCAATTAATCGCCTATCATGGATTCTAGGCGATATAAATAAGGTGATTGATCATTTTCTGGGGAATCACCTATGAATCAAACCCTCTCTTCTACTATATCGCGCTAGTGGTTTTAGCATGGGGAGCCGCGCTGAATGGCCCGTGCTGCTCCCGACGCTCATAGGAGCTCAATGAGCATCGGGAGCAGCGCGGGCCATTCTGCGCAGCTCCCCACGCTAAAACTGCTGGTGCGGTTTAGTAGAAGAGGCCCAAAGGCTGACACCTGGGCATATCCCATAGACAACGTGCATCACGAAGCATACTGTGGGTCTTACCCCAAAACATCATTTAAATCACCATTAATTTTGATACCAAAGTGTCCTGTGCAATAAAACTTTTAAAACATTTAATACAAATGTCACTGTGATTCTTTAAAAGTGTGAATCAAAAACATTGCTTTAACTTATCTTGGAGAGGATAGCAGCCGTTCAATCCATCTAGGGCAGTGGTTCTCAACCCTGTCCTGAAGGTCCACCAGCCAGTCAGGTTTTGAGGATAACCCTAATGAATATGCATGTGGCAGATTTGCATGCCTGTCACATTCATTATATGCAAATCTATCTCATGCATATTCATTAGGGCTATCCCAAAAACCCAACTGGCTAGTGGTCCTCCAGGACAGGGTTGGGAACCACTAATCTAGGGGGCCTTAGCGGATTGACCTACAGAGACCCCCCGTTTCGTGTCCTTCCTCAGGGGCAAGCTCAGAAGTTCAAACCGCTATCTCCAGATTTCTGTGTAAGCCTTTGATTCATAGGTAATTCCCCAGAAACTGATCAATCACCTTATTTATTGATTTAAAATAGATTACTCCCAAGTGTTGTGTGCAAATTAAAAAAAAAAAACCCAGCAACAACTTGGAAGCAGGTCTACTTAGAGGTTGTATTTAGTTTTGGGACCCCTTCTTACATTTAAAAGGTTTTTCGATTAATCTGAACTCTACACATTACAGATTGCCTTGGACTCTGCACAGGGCAGGATTTTAACCCCACGCTTTCTAGGAGTGCAAAATTTAAACGTGCCTGGGCCACAGACTTCTCTCGCTGATGAAGAAAAGGAACACACTGCTACAGATGAATATTGAACCTTACGGCGCAGTCGGGATAATCTACCGTTTCTAAAAACAGAGAAACAGTAAACATTTACCTCCCCCCTTCATCTCACTTAAAATCCGCCCAGAAAGTGCAATGAGTGTCCGACGTGCCATTTTCAAGGTACCAAGTGATCAGTGCTAGAGAACAGAATTGTTCATTTATGAACGTACTTGTTTACTAAATATTTGAGAAATCCTGAAAACCCGACTGGAATACGGCTCTCGAGGACCGGAGTTCCCTACCCCTGCTCTATACGGTTTACAAAAGAAAAAATGATTACAATTGAATTCCATAATTCATATAAATAATAGGATACCCCTGTCATCAATCTATCATTCTGTGTTCCTCGAACCCAGATGTCTCATTACCATCATCACCCAAGAAAATCTTCGACTTTATGATTACGTTAGCCATTCACCACATCATCTGTAGTTGGAAGGATAACTTTAAACTTAACTTTCATGAATGGTGGAATTACCTATGTGTCATTAGGAAATATAAGGAAATTACAGCTCTCAAGCATAATAACATCGCCATTGGGCTCCTCTTGACAAGTTTTGCAAGGATTTAAAATGTTAATATCACATGGCTCTATTATATATGACTTGATGTATGCCGCTAATTGTATCATTGCTTTGTTCATTTTCGTATGTTTGTATTTGTTTAATTTTTCAAAAAAATTTCAATAAAAAAATTAAATTAAAAAAACAATTGAATGGAATAGTTTAGTTGCTCAAATATTTAGTAAACAAGTACGTTCATAAATGGTTCATAGACAGTAACGCGGAAGACAAAGGTGCGCGCCGACAACTGAGCGCAAGATGGAGGTGCGCGCCGAAGAAAAAGACTGTTTTTAGGGGCTGCGATGGGGGGTTTTGTTGGGGAGCCCCCCCCCCACTTTACTTAATACAGATCGCGGTGGCGTTGGGGGGGGGTTTGGGGGGTTGTAACCCCCACATTTTAGTGAAAACATAACTTTTTCCCTAAAACAGGGAAAAAGTTAAGTTTTCAGTAAAATGTGGGGGATTACAACCCTCCAAACCCCCCAAATGCCCCCACAATGCGGCGCGATCTGTATAAAGTAAAGTGGGGGGGTTCCCCCCACACACCCCCATCATAGCCCCTAAAAACAGTCTTTTTCTTCGGCGCGCACCTCCGCTCTGCGCTCAGTTGTCTGCTCGCACCTTTGTCCCGGCGCGCTTTTGACCTGACTCCATTGAAAGCAGTGCATGCAAATAGATCTCATGCATATTCATTGGGGAAATCCTGAAAACCTGACTGGAATACGGCTCTCGAGGACCAGAGTTCCCTACCCCTGTTATAGAGCTTTACGGTCCTGCGGTATAAAAGCCAATTGCTATGTTCTAGTTACTACAGAGTTATGACTAGAGGTGTCACTGTCAAATGCTTTATTTCTGTTTATTTTTCCACACCTTCTCGCAACATGTGCTGATTGCAATCAGGCATTTATTAAGCAATTTCTTTTTAATCCCGGAGGAATGTCTGTGTCTCCGCAGGGTTTAGGCCCTAGCAGGCTTCCTGATCTCAATCTGCTGAGTTGGAGCATTTCCTATCTGTCTTGAGCTGAAGGCAGTGCTGGGCTGTTTTCAAAGGGGGGCTCACAGGTTTTCCTGTGGTTACAGCGATTCATAGAAGATTCAAGAGAATCAAGCCAATTGGATGCCTGAGTTATTTTCAGCAGAAGAGATGATAACAGACATATCCACAACCAAAAACACTCAAACCAAAAGTATCTAGAGGGTCCACATTTCAGGGAAGAAGGTCTAAACCACAAAGCGCTGATGCCGAGTGAAATTTTAGAACCTGCAATATATGCAATTGTTCAACTAAAAAGTTTTCCAGATTTGTATCGGCATGTAATTCATATGCATGTTATATCCATTGAAATCTATTTTGCAAGGAACAGATTAAAGACTAGTTTAAGGCAACAGTGTATTTAACCATTAGGGAAACTAGGTGGCTGCCTAGGGCAGCAGCGTCTGGGAGGCAGCAAATAGCTGCAATTAAAGCAGAACAATAAGGTCCTCACAGTCACATTAAAGAATCTGGTAGGAAATGTTCAAGGAGTGGAAAGGAAAGTGGAGAGGGACAGATTCTTCAAACTTTTGAAAACTACAAGAACGAGAGGGCAAACGGTACAATTAAGAGGGGACAGATTCAGAACCAATGCTAGGAAGTTCTTCTTCACCCAAAGGGTGGTGGACACCTGGAATGCGCTTCCAGAGGGCGAGATAGGACAGAGTACGGTATCGGGGTTCAAGAAGGGGTTGGATGATTTCCTGAAGGAAAAGGGGATAGAAGGGTATAGATAGAGGATTATACAGGTCCTGGACCTGCTGGGCCGCCGCGTGAGCGGACTGCTGGCCGTGATGGACCTCTGGTCTGACCCAGCAGAGGCACTGCTTATGTTCTTATGAGTCATTTACTGGGATAAAAGATTTTTGGGAATTGAGCTCAGTTTCTGATATCTATAAAAGTAGATATGTAGACACAGGTGCCAACATTTCTGAATGATCAGGGTGCCAAAACACAATGCAATCCACTCTTCCTTAGACATAATAAAGGAGTGTGCTCCATATTGGGGTACTGGGGGCATTCAGAAAGTTGGATCCTATGGATTTAGATCAATCTCGATAGATAGATAGATATCAGGGGGTGAGCAACATCTGTCCTTGAGAGCCACAACTCATTTGGGTTTTCAGGATTTCCCCAATGAATATGCATGAGGCAGTGTATACAAATCGCAGGTACCAGATGTTAGGGTCCACCTTCAGGGTTAGCGCCCAAGAAAGGGATCTGGGTGTCATTGTAGACAATACGATGAAACCTGCCGCCCAATGTGCGGTGGCGGCCAAAAAAGCAAAGAAGCTAGAAATTATCAAAAATGGATGATTAACAAGACTAAAGATATTATAATGGCTCTGTATCGCTCCATGGTGTGACCTCATCTGGAGTGCTGTGTTCAATTCGGGTCTCCTTATCTCAAGAAAGATCTAGTGGCATTAGAAAAGGTTCAAAGGGAAGAGCGAGGGGATGGAACTCCTCTCATATGTGGAAAGACTGAAAAGGTTAGGGCTCTTCAGCTTGGAAAAGAGACGGCTAAGGGGAGATATGATTGAAGTCTATAAAATCCTGAGTGGAGTAGAACGAGTACAAGTGGATTGATTTTTCACTTCGTCAAAAATTACAAAGACTAGGGGGACACTTGATGAAGTTACAGGAGGAAAAATATTTTCACTCAGAGAATAGTTAAGCTCTGGAATGCGTTGCCAGAGGTTGTGGTAAAAGCAGATAGCGTAGCTGATTTTAAGAAAAGTTTGGACAAATTCCTGGAGGAAAAATCCATAGTGTGTTATTAAGACACTAGTCTTATAGCCCGTTACATTAACGGGTGCTAGAATATATGTGTGTATGTCTGTCTTTATTTCTTTCTCTCTCTCCTTAGCTGCTTTTTGTATTTCTGTCTTTCTTTTTCCTCGGCTGTCCACCCATTCTCCCTTCCTTTTACCTTCCTTGTGTCCACCACCACTCCTTCACTGCTCCCTTATCCAGCAGCAGCCCTTCTCCCTTTTTATATCTCCCCCCTATCCAGCAGCACCTCTTTCCTGTCCCCCTGTCCAGCAGTAAGCCTCCCTTCCTTTTTCTCCCCCCCACCATCTCTTCCCCTGTCCATCAGCACCTCTTTCCTGCTCCCAAGTCCAGCAGTAGGCCTCCCTTCCTTTTTCTTCCCCCCTAGCACCTCTTTCCTGCTCCCCCGTCCAGCAGTAGGTCTCCCTTCCAAAAAAAAAGCCTCCCCCGACAAAACCCTCCCTCCCTTCCCCCCTCCCTGAACCCCAAAAAATTACAGAAGGAATGCCGACTCCCTCCTACCATCAGCGCTCCCCCCCATAGCGCTCTAAAATATGGCAGGAGGGATGCCGACTTCCTCCTGCCATCGGGCCAACTCCTTTCCTCCCCCCCCAAAAAAAAACAAACAACACAGGAGGGATGCCCACTCCCTCCTGCCACTGGACACGGACCCCCGCTTCCCCTTCCCTCCCCCTTACCTCTAAAAGTTGGGAGCAGGAGGGATGCTCAGTCCCTCTTGCTCCTCTGACGAATTGCGGGCCTTAGGCCCCGCCCCAGTTCATCATGTGCTTTCTGCCCTCCGCCGACAGCCGCCGCGGCCGACAGCCTCAGCGCCACCTGAAGCCAATAAAACCCTAAGCCGCGCATGCGCACTCCTACATTGCATGCGGGGACCTACATTGCACGGAAAATGGGAGCACGCAGTTAAGAGTGCGCATGCACGGCTTAGGCTTTTATTATATTAGATGGGGGAAGCACTGCTTGCCCTGCATCGGTAGCATGCAATATTGCTACTCTTTGGGTTTTGGCCAGGTACTAGTGACGTGGATTGGCCACCGTGAGAACGGGCTACTGGGCTTGATGGACCATTGGGCTGACCCAGTATTCTTATGTTCTTATTATGCATATTCATAGAGAGCCAAATGAGTTGTGGCTCTCAAGGACCGATGTTGCCCACCCTCTGATATATATATCTGATATATATATGGTTAAATGAAGATATTGTAATGAATAAAAAAAAATAATAATAATGCTTGATACTTGCTCTTTTATTACATGTATTAACTTTTCTACTAAGTCACCACCATGCACCACATATTTCTGCCAACAATGGACAAGTTTTTGAAACCTATCGCAAAAGAACGGTTCATAGACAATGGCGCGAAAGACAAAAGCGTGCGCCGACAATTGAGCGCAGCGCGCGCCGCCACACCGCTCTAAATTACAGTTTTTAGGGGCTATGACGGGGGGTTTTGTTGGGGAACTCCCCCAGTTTACTTAATAGACATCGCGCCGGCATTATGGGGGGTTTGGGGGGTTGTAACCCTCCACATTTTACCGTAAACTGAACTTTTTCCCTAAAAACAGGGAAAAAGTGAAGTTTTCAGTAAAATGTGGGGGGTTACAACCCCCCACCCCCCCCACAATGCCCCCACAATGCCCCCACAATGCGGCGCGATCTCTATTAAGTAAAGTGGGGGGGTTCCCCCCCATGCCCCCCGTCGGAGCGCTAAAAACAGTAATTTAGAGTGGCGCGGCGGTGCGCGCTGCGCTCAATTGTCTGGGCGCGCCTTTCTCCCGGCGCGCTTTTGACCTGACACCCAAAAGAACTGCCGATCTTGTCTCTTCAATCAGTTGATCACAGTCTTTCCCGCCTCTTCATTTAAACTGAGCAGATGTCCCTGGAGGTATTCCTTCAGTTTTGCAAAAAGTTTCAAGTTGTATTAAAATTTGTTATTCCGCTTATCCAACTTCTAAGCGGTGTACATTTTAAATGGTACCATAACTAAAGTGCACCGGACAAACCCGCGGTGACATTTGCGTGCAGGACTAATGTGCACCGCCGCTCCTGCCGGTTTCAGGCCTTCAGGTTTGCGCTCCCATTGAGGGGGGAAAACCCCCCCCCACTACACTGAAAACTCCCTTAAAACTCCCGAAGAAAGGAGAACAGGAGTCTTCAGTGTAGTGGGGGTTCCCCCCCTTACACACACACCCAATGGGAGCACCAGGACTTCTAAGTGTAGTGGGAGGGGGGGATTCTCCCCCACCCCCCCTCAGAGTGCAAAGGTGAAGGCCTGAAATCGTCAGAAGCGGCAGTGCGCGTTAGTTCTGTGCGCATATGTCGCTGCGGGATTGTCAGCGCTAATGTCTGGCGCGCTTTTGACGGGTCACTATTTTAAATATATAAAATTAGGTTACATAAACTATGACACACAGACTAATGAAGGGATGAAGGGGGAGAACTACATTGCAAAATGGGACAGAGAGCCATTGAATGGTAGTACAAAAGGGGGAGGTGCATCTGTAGGATAAGGTATTGAAAGAGATTAGATCAGTGGTTCTTAACCTTGTTGGAGGTACTGAACCCCACCAGTTTCATATGCGTGTTCACCGAACCCTTCTTTATTCCCTTAGTTTTTCCGGAGCTAGACTAGAATTACTCAACTTGGCATTGCAAATCATGCAATTAGGACGCTGACTCCCATCACGTTCCGTTATACATGTGAATCCATATTGTACATATTCGTCCGACCACTTTCGTATTTTGCTCGACATAGTTAGTAAGGGATTAAAATATTAAGATAAGTATCACACGACGTACCATCACAACAGTTACAATTCGACTACTGTGCGCATCAAATCCCCTGCAGCACAGATAGGCCAAGCGATGTTGCGTGATCACCTGCAGCCAATTATGGACAAGCGGGGCGTATCATCACGAATCATAAGCGCTTCGGTCACGTTCAATCATCTATCAGTTAAATCACAAATTTTGATCAGGAATTGATTGATGTATATAAGGCGTTAGTTATAGATTGATAGATCAAGAAACCGAGTACACGATCAGTCTTGATCAAAATCACTGAATAATTGATAGATGATTGAACGTGACCGAAGCGCTATATGAGTCGGAGGTGTGTTTTGACCTCCGCCGAACCCGCGAGACTGACTCACCGAACCCCTGGGGTTCGGTCGAACCCAGGTTAAGAACCACTGGATTAGATTAAATGAAATCCATCTTCACAATTGCCTCTGTGGTGGTTTGTTTTTGTCATGTAATGTTGCAACAAAATTTCCATATTGTGCTTCCGAGCGCTTCTCAATCGTTCTTTCAGAGTTTTCAGGGTTGTAATGCAATGCTTTAAAGTACAATCTCCAATTGTTCTTTACGAGGTCATCAACTTTTCTCATTTGAGATGAATCCGTTGCTGTCAAAGGTCATCTACTTCATTTTTGATCATATAAATCCTCCCTTCCTGGTCCAAAACAGGGGAGGACTGTCCATTGGGACAATAGGGCAGTGCCTGAGAGCCCACAGCAGTAGGGAGACCCACTCTCCTCTAGCTCCCATCTAATTTAATCATTTTTGATAGCTGGTTAGTTGCCCATGACCCTTAGTGCCTGGGGAACCACATCACTGTCAGTGTTCCCCAGCCCACAGTCTTTACATCTTTTGGCCCAGGGACACAAGTAGTCACATCAGCACAACTGTCACCATAAACAACTTGCATGAGGCAATGAATTTCAATTAAATTCTCTCAGCGAATGTTGCTTAAATTGCACAGACACTGAGGTAAAGGAAGAGATTCCAAGGAACAAGTGAACACACATGGCGCGTCAGTGCTGCCATCTGTTGATGAATTATGGAAGTGGAGGCATTACTTATTTAACCCTCATATGTGTGTGTGTATATAAGTTTAATAATGGAAAATATGATTATTCTGGGATGAGCAATGTTGGGATGATCATGATTGTTGAATTTAATTATTAAAATCTCATGAAAAGTCACCCTTGTAAACCACTTTGACTTAATCTTTTGTGTTAATAATTGCAGTATATTATATAAAGTAACTGCAACTGTAACCAAGGTGCTGAATGATAATGGGGGAGGGGGAAATACAAGACCAAAGGCTTGCTTAGGGCACATAAGATCTTTACACTGTCCCTGAGTATGGAGCAGTGTTGAAGAATCCAAGTTTGTCTAAAGTGGACCTATAGCCTGGTTTTGGAGTATGAAGCGTCAGTATCTCAAACAAAAGCAACACTTTTTTTATTTTTTTCTTCACTTTATAATGAAAGGAAAATGCTGAAAAGAAGAAACCCTGCATCAGAAAATTCTAGGGAACTAACAGCCCCAAGCTCCAAAGAAATGTGTCTTTGATCTGAGCTCAGGACAAAGGCAATGGCCTCATGCATATTTTAATTGTCATTTGATCTATGCTCTGCAATTTCTTTGGCTTCATCAATAAATAGAGAGACAAATTTAGAACATAAGGACATAAGAGTTGCCATACTGGGACAGACCAAAGGTCCATCACATCCAGTATCCTGTTTCCAACAGTGGCTAGCCCAAGTACCTGGCAAGTACCTGGCAAGATCCCAAGGAATAAAAGAGATATCACGCTGCTTATCCTAGGAATATGCAATGGATTTCCTGAAGTCCATCATAATAATAGCTTATGGACTTCTGTTTCAGGGAATTATCCAAACCTTTATAATGGTTACTGTGGATGGGCAATTTGGCTTTTATCTGCCATCATGATTTCTTTTTCTTTTTTTTAAACCCTGCTATGCTAACTGCTTTCATCACATTCACTGTCAATGAATTCCAGAGTTTATTACACATTGAATGAAGAGTTACACATTAATAAACAAATGTGGCTAGAACCTGGCATTGGGAGTTAGAACTTATAGCCTTCCCAGCTCTACCATTAAAAAAAATCAGTATATTCAAGCATAATATAGCAAAGATAGAAGATAGCATGTTGGAATATACTGCTTAATTTTGAACTTACGCAGATTATTGCTTTACTATTATGAAAAAAGGCCTAGTACCTGAATTTAACTCACTTTGAAATACTGCAGAAAAGGTGTTAGTTAAAGCCAAATCAATTAAATTAATTAATCTTATGTGCACATTTCATGATCTCTCTCATAGGAGTTTTACACATTGTATTCATTCTTCTGCTAAAGAATGTGCTAATGTACAATTCTGTAACCAATGATGAACATTAATCCAAGAAGACCCCACTCCTCTTTTCCTGACAGCTACATTTATTTGAATTTAATTTTAAAAGCACTTCTGTTCTGGTTTTTTTTACCAAAACTAGTCTGACTGCAGGGGGATTGCGAAGATCTGCAACATGACATAATCAGGCTCGAGGAATGGGCATCGACATGGCAGATGAGGTTCAACGTGGATAAGTGTAAAGTGATGCATGTAGGTAACAAAAATCTCATGCACGAATACAGGATGTCTGGGCCGGTACTTGGAGAGACCTCCCAGGAACGAGACTTGGGAGTTCTGATCGACAAGTTGATGAAGCCGTCCGCGCAATGTGTGGCGGTGGCAAAAAGGGCGAACAGAATGCTAAGAATGATTAAGAAGGGGATCACGAACAGATCGGAGAAGGTTATCATGCCGTTGTACCGGGCTATGATGCGCCCTCACCTGGAGTACTGCGTCCAGCACTGGTCGCCGTACATGAAGAAGGGCACGGTACTACTTGAAAAGGTCCAGAGAAGAGCGACTAAGATGGTTAAGGGACTGGAGGAGTTGCCATACAGCGAAAGATTAGAGAAACTGAGCCTCTTCTCTCTCGAAAAGAGGAGATTGAGAGGGGACATGATCGATACATTCAAGGTACTGAAGGGAATAGACTTAGGAGATAAGGACAGGTTGTTCACCCTCTCCAAGGTAGGGAGAATGAGAGGGCACTCTCTAAAATTGAAAGGGGATAGATTCCGTACGAACATAAGGAAGTTCTTCTTCACCCAGAGAATGGTGGAAAACTGGAACGCTCTTCCAGAGTCTGTCATAGGGGAAAACACCCTCCAGGGATTCAAGACAAAGTTAGACAAGTTCCTGCTGAACCAGAATGTACGCAGGTAGGGCTAGTCTCAGGGCACTGGTTTTTGACCAGAGGGCCGCCGCGTGAACGGACTGCTGGGCACGATGGACCACCGGTCTGACCCAGCAGCGGCAATTCTTATGGTCTTATGCATTATAATCAAGACAGTGTACAAGAAAAAAAAAAAAAAAAAAAAGCAGCATATCCAACTATAAAAATGTAGGCACTTTCCCACCCACCCAAAACCACAGCATCTCTCATTTGTATATCCCAAAGCCTTTTCCTTCCACATCAGCCATCATCCCATGACATCTGACATCTATCTATTTGTCTAAAATGAGAGGGCAAAACTGCCTCAGATTTGTACTGTTTCTTTTTATGAAACTGCAAATCTATAATATTCTAGCGGCAGAAAAATAAGAACGCCAATCTGTCTTATTCCCATCAACAACGGTCACCAGTTTTCTATAAATATACCAATTTTAGGCTGATCCTAAGAGGTTTTTATTCACCTGATTCACGATGTTTTGGCAGAAAATCATTTCATGATCCTTTTACAAATAAAATAATAAGATTCAGATGGCTTGCATATCAGAAAAACTATTACAATCCAATTTGCCCAAGCTTTTAAAACAGCCCTAATTATGCTGTTTCTTATTGGCTTCACTACATCATGTACAAACTTCCCTAGTCCTTTCCTCAGTGTGTGACATCGGTCTCCTAATATCAACAACTATACCTGAGCTACTATGTTATGTTAATCAGGTTTTCTATTCAGCCTTTACCTATTCAGTTCAAGGTCAGATTACATTACAAGAGGTTGGGTCAGTTACCCAGGAAGTTACAATGGACAATTTGACACAGAGTTGCTAGTACAAGTAGTAGCTAGTACAGGTAGATCAGTACAGTTATTAATACAGTTAGGTCATAGTTACAAATGCATAGTTATAAATTTAAGTAGGTCATCTTTGGCTCCTCATTATGTCCCCAAGTTGCATTGGACAGTTTAGAAATGGGCTTTTACAATTACAATTTCACTTACTTCTGGGTTGCCTTCCAATCTTGGCACAGAAATGTTTTAAAAAGTTTTCTGAACCCGAGATATTGGTCACAAGATCGTAGTGTAAGTGGTATTTGGTTCCAGCATTTTGCCAATTGATATTGAATGGATAAGGTAATTTGCCTTTAAACTTTATATTGTCACATATTACCTTAAGTGGAAAAGATTTCTGGTGGAATATCTGTTGGAGGCACCCTGGAGTAATAAAGTAGTTGGGGGCATTCTCTGTTTGGATGTTAATGGCAGCGATTTCTAATGTAAACTTGATCCTTGAGATTATGGGCAGCCAATGTAGTTTCATATAGTAGGTCTGTAGATGTTCCGAGTTCCATAGTTCGTATATGAGTCTTACTGCTGCATTTTGAACTAGTTGTAGACATGATAGCAATGTTTTAGAGCAAAGAACTAGTATTGCATTGCAGTAGTCTAGTCGAAATAGGATTAGGGATTGTACTAAAATTGAAAAAGCCACTGTTTCGAAGTATTACCTGATGCATTTTAACTTTCTCATCACAAGGAAAGATTGTTTTATTATTGATTTACGTGGCTCTTCATGGATAGGTGGTTATCAATTTCTACTCCTAAGATTCGGGATTGTAGTTCTAATGGAAAGTCTGTGTTGTCTACTGTAATCCTTAGAGTATAGCATGGGTCAGGTGAGTGTCCTAGGCAAAGGAATTTGGTTTTATTTTATTTTGAGATGGTGAGTTAAGATCCAGTTTTCTATGATGTGGACACATTTTTTGACAGTGACAGTGACATTTTTTGAGGGTGTTGGCCAATGCAGCCATTACAGGTAGTATGATCGTTATGTCATTTGCATAGGTGAAATGTTTTATTTGTGCGAAATCTAGGTTGGCTCCAAAGGATTACATTAGAAGGTTGAACATTGATGATGAAAGTGGGGATCCTTGGGGGACCCCGCTGAGAGGGTACCAGTCATCAGAAAGTACACCATCCTTACATATAGCATAGTGCCGAGTGGTTAGGAAGTCTTGGAACCAGGAGAGGACTGGGCCGCTAAATCCAAAATCACTGAAGATCTAGGACATTTGATCGAAGTCTACTAGATCGAATGCACCGCTTAGTCAAATCAGATTATGATTGCACCATGACCCTTGCTTAATAGTTCTTTGCCATATGTTACTAGTGCTGTGACTTTTCCTGAATCCTGATTGTGAAGGGTGTAGGATATTGAAGTGTTGTAAGTAGTATTCGAGTTGTTCTGTGACATATCCTTCCATCATTTTGATAAATAGGGTGATGGAAGCTATTGGCTGATAATCGGTCATGTATGAGGGGCCGAGTTTTGGGTTCTTGGGAATAGGCATTACGATAATTCCTTCCCTTGATTTGGGGAAAAGACCAGTTTTTAGGTGATAGTTCAGCCATTGGGTTATTTTTCCTATGGTTGTTGGGGTGGCTGCTTTGGTCAGGTAAGGTGGTCAGGTGTTGAGGCTGCAGTAGGCTTGGGAGTATTTTAGGAGAAGCCGTTTTGTTTCTTTGAATTTAATCTCATCAAAATCATTCCAAGCTCTGTCTGCTGGTATTTCCATAGGTGGTTTTATTGCAGTGAGTCTAGCTGGACTGGTGGGGGGGGGGGGGGGTAACTGGTCTCGTGTGGATTGAATCTTTGTTTTAAAATAGCTGAAAAAGGTTTGAACTTAAATCCAAATGAATAGCAATAATAATTATTATTTGGAGGAAGCAAAATTATGAGCTGCTATGACTGAAATGTTACAATGAAGAGCCACTGCTTATTCTGTTTTCTTATCCCCAGCTCTAATGCTCAGCATCAAAAACATCTGTAGAGCATAACCAGAGGGAGGCGGAGGAGGAGAATGTTGGCCCATCACCTGATAGAACTTTGTGCAGCTGACAGGGTGTCAGCATAGCAATGGCGTGAAACCAAGGCGGAGGATCCAAGGCCAATGGGGAGGGGGAGGAAGAAGGAGAAACAGAAGCCTTACATATTATCACTTTCCCAGGGTTTATTTTTCCTGTGAATTAAAGCCAGCTACGCTATCCACTCTTATCACATCCTCATTGGCTACCCATTTCTCACCATATAGCATTCAAAATCTTACTTCTCACTTTTAAATCAAGACTAGAACACTCTCCTGCTTTCATTGACACAATACTTATCATAAGAACATAAGAATAGCCTTACTGGTCCATCAAGCCCAGTAGCCTGTTCTCACGGTGGCCAATCCAGATCACTACTACCTGGCCAAAACCCAAGGAGTAGCAACATTCCATTCAGAATCCTAAAGATCAGCAAGATTCTGGAACCCCAAAGAGTAACCAAAGATTCCGGAACGCCAAAGAGTAGCAACATTCCATGCTGCCAATCCAGGGCAAGCAGTGGCTTCCCCCGTGTGTTTCTCAATAACAGACTATGGACTTTTCCTCCAGGAAATTGTTCAAACCTTTCTTAAAATCACCTATGCTATCCGCTCTTACCACAACCTCTGGTAGCTCGTTCCAGAGCTTAACTATTCTCTGAATAAAAAAATATTTCCTCCTATTGGTTTTAAAAGTATTTCCCTGTAACTTCATCGAGTGTCCCCCATATAATACACCAAGAATACTTTGTTCCAATCATCCAAATCTCTTGTCCATCCCCTCAATGCATCAAATAGTTTATGATACAACGTGTAAATCCATTTGTTTCTGTTACTGCCCCTCCTTATGGAACACTATGCCTTAACATTTTAGACAGGAAAACGCTATTCAAAGTTCAAATCAAACCTCAAATCATTCTTGTTTAAAGATCATTTAAAGTATGAGAAAATACCTCAAGAGAGGAATAATTGACACTCTCCCCTCCCTTTTGTGTTTTCCTCCTTCCTCCTTAGAGTCTGATTTTCAAAGCTTGGTCACCCAGAGATATCCTACAGTAGCATGGACAAAATTTGATCCCCTGTCAAGGAATGTTTAATTTGGAAGTTGCAAGGGAGGGAAGAAGGGACATGACCTCGCTAGCCAATATTTGGTTGTGTTGTACTGCGATACGGTTTGATTGGTTGTTTTTTTAGCCAAAGTATGTGTTTCTTCAAATGAGGTCTAGTTACCCTAATGCCAGGAAGACACAACTTCTGGGAGTCTATTTTAAACCCTCTTTTTAGTATGTGCAGAGCTGGAGAGGTTTTGAAATAAGATGATTACCAGTTTAACCCCATGGGAATATCTTAACTGTGTAATCTTCCACCAAAAGAAACAGCCTTCTGTACACTTAGGGAGTGGTGGAAACATTCAAGGTCATTCACTTCCTGACTCAGAATGAAAACACCTCATCCCACTTCCATCAAAAGATCCTTTTATGTGGTATGGAAGATTTGCAGCAAAACTACTGGGTTTTAGGGTGGGGGAGGGGGGTTTACTACTAAAATTCTTCAGGGATGGAAGAGTGACTGAACTATGTCCATGACTGGCTGGTAGCGCAGGTATCTGTTACCAGAGAAGCCCTGGTGACCAGTTGGTTCTGATTTGACTCCACGTTGAGATTTTATTACAGTACACAAAATGAGTGCCATCACCTATTAAAACTAAATAGCCCAAATACCTGTGTATACAGAGAGGCCAGGGCAGGATTAATTCGTTAAGGGCCCCTAGGCACACAAGTACACTGGGCCCCATGCCCCGCCCCACCCCACCATGCGCCCAGGCGGAAACAGGAAACTGCGTCAGAGGGAAGCTTTGGGCAAACAGCACTGCTTGCAAAATTACAGTTTCCGTTGCCTTTCTTACCCGCGTTGCTTGCTTGTCTTACTTTCCGATCGATGCTGGTGGGGCCCATCGCTGTTTGGAAAAAACAGTGTTGATGCCCTCCTTCATTAGGCCCCCCTGACCATTTCGGGCCCTAGGCATGTGCCTAATCCTGTCCTGAGAGAGGCTCAAGTAACATGTGCCATGTCAAACAATGAGAGGGAGTCGCTCAGTCTATACTACAGTAGTATCACAAAGAGAGACATGAATTCCTGCAATTTATGAGAGTCAGGTGGAAAACAGACAAAATATGAACACGATTCATGAAAATTTTCTCTCCTTCTGTCTGGAAAGAATAACTATTCATGATTTCTGGAGCTGTACACAGCACTGTACAGACACATAGAAGATAAAGCCCAGGAACAGAGTTAAGGGGTGGCAAACAGGGCTGCCCTGGGCCCCCAAGGGGCCCCAGCCTGCCTCAAGTTGAAGAAAGCATCCCATGCAGGCGGGCACTGGGGGGGGACCCTGTCTAACACTGATCCTGATGAAGCCCCTGCTCCTTGATGCTTACGTACAATCCCGCGAAGAGACACAGCCAACTAACGAGCTTCAAGAATTTTAGTATAGGCAAATGGTTAAAATCAGTTTTGCCAGGATAAGGGAGAACAAAAGATTTTAAAGCATTTTCAAAATGTTTGGACTTGAACACAGCTAGAAAAGGAGCGTGATCATTGAAATGACAGGACCTTTGGTATTTGGTGCAGCAGGGCAGGAAGCGTGGAACCAGAAAGTGGTCAGAGAGGAGAACAGCACAGAAAAAGGGGTTAGGTGTAGCGATAAGAAACATACTCAGTTGCAGAATGAAGGCTCTTGAAGGCAAATACAAGAAGCTTTAAGTATATGTGAAAGCAGACAAGGAGTCATATAGGGACTCGGCGAGATGGATTATGTGGTTACAGAGCCAGCATAGGGGAAAAGGGATGCATACAAGGCAACCCTAAATATAAGGGGGGTTATGGCAAGATGTGTACCAGGGTCTTTCTATGTGAAGTTTATTGCAGTGCCCACTAGGGGGTCTCACTGCTCTGCTGGGATGTCTAAGTGGCCAGTTTACTAAAAATGCTGGCCCCTTCCTATATCCCAATGGCTTATTTTGCGTGTTTTTCTTTTGGACATTTTTTCCCCAAAAAAAATGGTTCAGAAAGATAGACACATTGAGGACAAGCACGCTGACAAATGACCATTTTCAAAACAAAAAGATAGACTTTTTTTCTGTTTCGAAAATGGTCTCCAGTTTTTCTGTGGACACTTGTTTCTTGCTTTTACTATACTTTTCAATTCTTTGACCCAAGCGTGTGTGCTCATGGTGCCTACATTCGAGACAGCCTCTTGATAAAGGCATGTAAACTGAAACATTGCCAGTGTCGAGTCTCTGAGCTATTGTGACATATTCTCCAATAAAGTGATTTTTTTTTAACTATCCACCCTTGGCTGAACTTCTGACATCTTGTCCGCACGACTCCTCGCTGTGTGCAAATCCGAGTTTGGGACATTTTTGCAGAAGACATACAAAATTCCAGTAGCAAACATGACCATTTTCAAAACAGAAAAAAGTCTAGTACAGGGAGACTAGTACATGCACATATACTAAGCACAAAGTAACACATGTGGATGGCCATTTTCGATATAATGACCATCCACATGTGCTACTTTGTGTTTAGTATATGTGCGTGTACTAGTCTCCCTCTGAAATGCATCAGATTACTTTCTGCAGAGAACATTCATAAAAAGCATGAAGTCCCAGACAATTGACTTCCTAAAAAGAAAGAGTGGCCAACTCTGATGGTGGCTAACACTCAAACACTATTTGGAGTCATATCTTGGATCAAGGTACGAGAAAATCTCTTAAAAGTCATTTTCTTTTAAGGAAAAAAAAAAAACCCAAACATTGGCCATTTTTGTAAAACATAAGCAAGTAGAGCTGCTGCTCCAAAAGTTGGATTGTTGTCATCGCCAATCCTCTTCTCGGTTTGGAAACTGTTTCAAGATGATGCCTTTGGTCTCTAACTTTTTTCTGTCCTCACCAACCTGAATATGTCCCTAATTAATCTAAAAACAGCACAAGGACCCCAATCTTGAACTTCACCCCCCCCCCCCCATCTCTTACAAGATACATACTTTCAGCCCTGTGTAAGGAAGTGTCCTGCCCGCTCAGAATTCGAGCTCTATCCAACACTGCTCGTGTTGACTTAAGCAGAACATTAATATTGATGTAAGATTATGTTGCGTTTTTCCTGACCGTAAGGAGGATTAGGAGGTATGTTTATTAGATTTAAGAGATGAATAGAATGTCCCCACCGATTGCCATAAAGACCCCCCAGCCCAGTCTGCTTTCCATTAAATATTCAAATAGGAATGGAAAGAAGGATTTGGATGGAAAAAGGCAAGAATCTCTAAAAATCTGTCTGCTGAAATTATATAAAAGAGTTATTTAAAAAAATGGAAATTGGTTGGATACTTGAGCAGTATCTCTGTTTGCGGAAAGCCCTTCAGCTACTGTTATCTTGTCTTCATCTTCTGGGGTGGGGAAACATTTCTGGGAAGATATCAATTCACCATCCTGTGGGTGTATCTTTATCACATTGCTGATCTTCAGGGAAGCTTCTCTCCAAGTTAGCGGCGTACCAGATGTGTTCTGACAGATGTTATACTGCCATTGAGCAAGAACTGAGGATTTGTTAAGATATTTTAAATATTTGCATATTTCTTTTCTCTCTTGCTGAATTCAGCTATTAGATTGTTCTAATGTTTTCCATTGGTAAGCCAGCTAGATTTCATAAGGAAAAGGTGGATGGCCCAGAAGCACTCATTCCTTTCATCTCGCCGCCCTGTATGCCTGGAATAAACTATTTGAATAGAGAGAGGACTAAGGGGGTCCTTTTACTAAGCTTTGTTAGGCGCTAACACATGCCTAATATCAGGGGGGGGGGGGAGGGAGGGAGGGGGAAGCGCCAGACACAGGACATGCTAAAACATTTTGTGTCAGTTGTGAGATGTGCACATGCTAAATATTTTTTCTATTTTCTAAGGAGATATGTCAGGGGCAGGATAGGGCCTGATTCTCGAAACGCGCATCCCACTACCATCTGGAAGCCAATTGGGACACATGCTTTTTAAAAAAAGAGTGTCTGAGGCAGGACGCCTACATGGTAGGCCTATGTAGCACATCTATGGAGACATGAAGGACGCTTAAGCACACCCAAGGCGTGGCGTGCGCATGGCTTTGCCTGAAGTGGCCTTAAGCATCAGTACACGTCTCTGTAGACACGAGACAGATGCCTTAAAGGTAGGCCTGCAAAATGCTGGCCTACATATAAAGCATCTGTCCAGGAGTGTAGACACGATTCTGAATAGATCGCCAATGCGTGATTGGTGGCTGCTTCTTAGGTGGCGGCCAATATCAGCGTTACATACAGAATCAGGCCCATAGTAGGTAATTCTGCTCTATGCAGTTAGCACATCTATATTACTGCATGCTAACTGGTTAACACACAAATAACGACCCGTATAAGACCTGTGTAAGGCCATTTGTTACTGCAGCTTAGTAAAAGGGCCTCTTAGTTATCGAACGCTGACTTTCAGCCCCAGATGGCTACATAATTAGATTGCATGTGAGCCCACCAGAACAGATAGGGAAAAAATGCTTGAGTACCTGAATATAAACCACGTGGGCTATAAGTGGTATATAAATGCTAAAAATAAATTGCAGAATCCACCGTTCCTTAAGAGTGGCATAGAGTGATACGGGTAAGGGTAAATTAGATGTACATCTCCCTTGAGAAGCATACAGTGATATGGGGACTAAAACTATGCCAGGGTACACCTGGCGGGGCCTCCGCGTGTGCGGATCACCGGACTTGATGGACCCAGGGTCTGATCCGGAGATGGCAATTCTTATGTTCTTAATATTTGCATGTCCTCTCCCTATAGGCTAAGGCTCTTTACACCTGCATTGTGATGTCATAGAGCCTTATGGTTATTTAAACATAGAAAAGGAGAGGCTTTTTTTTCTTTTTTCGCGCAGACCGACAGATATTCAACCAGCGATTGAGGAACAGTGCTCTTCAATTCAAAGATGCTTGAATGCTTCTACCTTTGGCCCTGAAGCAGTGGACCAATTGCTCTATCCACGAAACGTTGGCAGGCAGTGGCAGTAGTCTGGCAGCAGTGAAGCGTATGACAGCACATAAAATAATGCTGAGATAAGTGCTTAGTTGCTAGTTTTTTCAAACTAAGGAAGTGATGCATCCAGTGTTATAAGAATATTTAAAACTATTTAAAAAAATTATTTAAACTATTTAAAACATTTATTATAAAAACTATCTGGAATTATTAAAGTCTACTCTCAGGTTTTTCTGGCCAATGACTGGAGCTAAGGAGGAAACAAAACTACGCTGATGGTTCAGTCTGTGATAGGACTGTGCGTAGGCTCCAATTCTGAGGCCTTTTCCTCCATTACAGGACTGGCCCCTCCCATGTCCAAATGGTCTTGTTCTGGGTGTTCGGGACTTAGACAGAATTTTGGTCAAAAATGTGGTATAAAAATAAACATCCTGGATGCCCAGATAGAGGTTTAAAAAAAAAAAAATAAATTATTTCTAGCCATATGGTGGTATGCCTTTCAAAAATAAACATTTTCTTACTGCCGACTTTGGACGTCCAGCGACAAACATCCAAATCAGACTTCGACTTATGTTTTGAAAATGCTCATGTCCAGCGATTTTCCACTTTTTTTATTCTGTATTTTTCTGACGGAATGGAAAAAAAATAGAAAATCACTGGACTAAGGCCCAGATTCTCTAAGTTTATTTAGGTGCCAGTGGGTGCCCAAGCTCAGTGGAAAAGCACCTTTTAAATGATGTTTTTCACCAATTTTCAAGGCGTCTAAAAAAATCGGCGCTGGAATCACGCCTCTGTAGGTGCTTTATGGCATCAAACACCACTGTAGGCATGGCAAACGCTGGAAGTGGTGTGAACTGCCATAAAGTGCATATGGAAGTGTGATTCACATCAAAAGTAGATGATGGAATTGGAGACCTGGAAAACCCTGGCCTACATTTCCAGTGCCTACCTTTGTTGGAGGCATGATTCTCTAACCATCGCCGTCACGGGAGATATTTTGGCCAATCTTGGTTTTGAAATTACCTCCTAAAGCAGCACAGTAATTATAGCCGCGCTGGTGGCTTTCTCCCTCTGGAGGCTTCTGTTCCTGTCGTTGTTGATGCGGGTGTTTTGTCGCTCCTCTGCTGTTGGGGATAGTGGTGTTGCTGGCTGGGCTCGTGGTACCGCTGCCTCCTTCAGCTCTTCGGCGGCGCAGTTTGGTCTGTCGGGCCTGCTTGGATGGTGTGCGGCCGAGTGGAGCCAGTGTCGGGGGAGGTTCCGCAGCTTGCCTGTCTCTTCGGATCCTGCCTTTTTCTGCTTCGTTTTCAGTGAGGGTCATATCCTTTAGCCGCTTTGGGGCATTGCTGTTGGTTGGAGACAGACTTTTCCAGAGACCTTAAAATTCGATTTTGTTTAATTTTTTTTCCCCTCCACTTCTTTATTTTCATTTTACTATTGATTTGATCTCAATTATGCACTTCTTTTGTGTTGTTTTTATTTTTACTCTTTTGAAATGTACCTTATACTTATATAGTTTTATACAGGTGCTTTAGCTAGATTGTGAGACTGTTGAACAGATAGGGAAGTTTCCAAGCACCTAATATTAGACATTTTATTGTTTGTTAACTGCATTGATTTGACTATAATTGTTAAGAAATGCGGTAGATCCAGATTTTTCCCACTGAGATCAGTACTGTGGGTCATATAATGCATCGGAATAAGGTTATCAGCAATCCAAGACTGGTCTACAATTTCCCTCCTGGAACTGCATAATTTGGCAGCTCTGAAGCGCTACTTCAAGTTACAACTTTAACAGGGCAAAACCAGGCCTGGCTCCACTTGTCTTTATGATTTGCAGATATCTGGCCTTTTAATAATAGTTTAGAAATGCACTGGGTGGAGCTGCAGCTTTTCTTCCCTTTCCTACATTATAACCCCCCCCCCCTCCAATATGTGTCTGTGAAAGAATCAAGGATTCTCCCTCAATAATTATGATATTATACCACCAGGCAGCAGGGGAGTGCTTATCAGAGAGAGAAGGAACTACAATCCCCAGGATGCCCTGGGCTCAGCAGCTTAGGGTTGAACTACCTGAGAAGAGGTGGAAGAGCTGCTGAGTCATGGGAGTGGGACTCAGGCACACATGAGTAGTGTAGTTACTCCATGGACAGCAGTTTTCCGGTATAAGATTCATCCAGGGAGGTCCCAGAGAGGAGGCTTCCAAATCTAGAGGCTGGTACAAACCTCAACAAACACTCTCCAGCAGAGTTCCCTAGCTGTGGGTTAAGGGGAACCATGGTACGTTAAGTCTGGATAGGACTGTTTGAAAGAGCTGACATTGTGAGACTTGGCTGGCTGAGGTAAGCCCAATTTATTATTCTGTGAACTATGGAATGTGTTCATGGGTCTGGCTGGGGCTGTTTCTTCTCCATAGTCTGTGAGGGAACAGGCTCAAAAGAGTTTGTAAATACAAGCTTTTCCTTATACCTTCCACGAGTGTCTATGGTGTTTTGAATACATGTGTGCAGGGCTCCAGGAAGGTCTGGACTGGAAACTGCTACAGTGCCATGCAGGGTCAGACCAAAGGGCCACCAAGCCAAACAGTCCAGATCACAAGTATCTGGCAGAATCCATTTCCATCCTCTCGAATTATGAGGGTATTTCTAATGAATATATATATACATGGAAGATCCGTACCGAATTGTGTCTCCACAGGACATCTGATTATAATTAGTAGTGATTCATTTATTTGACAGGAAGCAAGAGAAGAGATGTTGGTGGTCCCCATTCGGAGAGACTATCCATATAGCTCCATGTCAGGAGGGAGACGCTGAGTCAGTCCTGATCTGCGTGCATGGACTTGTAAGTCCTATTTTTTTGTAAGAATTGGAATTATAGATAAATAATAATAATAATTCTGTACAATTTGTTTATAAACCAAAAAAAAAAATGTTCTAGGTTATATAAATAAACAATAAATGTGATGGACCATCATACTGAAAGCAATAGCTATGTCCAAAACTTCAGTGTTTCTGTTCATGCTTACTAAAATTTGATATACAGTACTCCCCCGAAATTCGCAGGCGTTCCATTCCAGGAACCCCCCCAAATTTTAAAAAAACCACCAATGCAGTTTTTTGCCTGTCAAAAGGCAGGGGAGAGGGCAGCTGGAGTGCTGGCGGGTGAAGAAAATCACTTGCGGTCAGCTCCAACCGCCTCTTCCGGTAGTAAAGTCGGGCTGCACCAATCAGGAGCTGCTTTGAACGCAGCTCTTGATTGGTGTAGCCCGGCTTTACCACCGGAAGAGGCGGTCGGAGCAGACCGCGAATGAGTGAGTCCGTGATTCGCAAGCTGCGACTTTGCGACGGAACTGCAAGGATTGTAGCAGAACGGGACTTAGGGGTGATCATCAGTGAAGACATGAAGACTGCCAATCAAGTGGAGCAGGCTTCATCTAAGGCTAGACAAATCATAGGGTGTATACGTAGGGGTTTCGTCAGCCGTAAGCCTGAAGTCATTATGCCATTGTATAGATCCATGGTGAGACCCCATCTGGAATACTGTGTACAATTCTGGAGGCCTCATTACCGCAAAGATGTGCTGAGACTGGAGTCGGTCCAGCGAATGGCCACCAGGATGGTCTCGGGACTCAAGGACCTCCCGTACGAGGAACGGCTGGATAAGTTGCGGCTATACTCACTCGAGGAACACAGAGAAAGGGGAGACATGATCGAGACGTTCAAATATCTCACGGGCCGTATCGAGGTGGAAGAAGATATCTTCTTTTTCAAAGGTCCCACGGCTACAAGAGGGCATCCGTGGAAAATCAGGGGAGGGAAGCTGCACGGTGACACCAGGAAGTACTTTTTCACCGAGAGAGTGGTTAATCGCTGGAATAGTCTTCCACTTCAGGTGATCGAGGCCAGCAGCGTGCCTGATTTTAAGACAAAATGGGATCGTCATGTGGGATCTCTTCACAGAGAAAGGTAGGGGAGGGTCATTAGGGTGGGCAGACTAGATGGGCCGTGGCCCTTATCTGCCGTCTATTTCTATGTTTCTACCGCTTAACTTCTATGGAACACAAGCCCTCTTTTACTAAGCTGCGATAGAGCTTTCTACCAGGGCCTGGAGTGCTAAATGCTCTGATACTGCTCCGACGTTCATAGGCCTGTTGCTCACGCTGGAGAAGTTAAAAAGGGAAGGGAGCATGCGCACAGCGGGGGAGGGGTGCCAACCGCTCACCCTTACTACACCGCTGATAGATTCCCTACTAAACTACAAAGAACAGTGTTGGATTATTATTTTTATAAAATTCTTTCAGTCCTTTGGGCTTAATAATAATATAATAATAAATTTATTCTTTTATACTGCCACTACCAAAAGTTCTAGGCGGTTTACACCATAAGAAACTGGCCAGTCAGCGAAATACATTCATACCATGGAAATAAAATCATAAGATAAAAGTTAAAAACACGATTACAATCTTTAAAATACCCTACTTCTGTGCAAACAGCTTGGCACTTCCTGGCCTTGCAACACACAAACTGTTGCTAACATTATTAATATTATCAGATGTATACTGCTATACTCTTTAATTCATTGTACGTAAAGTTTCTCTTTATTGTATTTACATTTCCTCCATTGTATTCACAGTTTCTTTTATTGTAAACCGCCTAGAAGTCGCAAGATAGCTGGCGGTATATAAAAATAAAGTTATTATTATTATTATTATAACTATGTGATAAATTTATCAAACAGAGAAGACTTGACTAATTTTCAAAAAGAACAATAGGACATGGCTTGATCAATACATTCACCAAGCCAGAATTGCAGTTTACCTGCCTGAAACACCATGGTCCTATCAAAGAAGGTCTTATATCGGACACCATTTGGCTTAGGATAGGCAAATAAGTGAGAACTTCTTGCATTCCTTGATGGTCTAGATCAGTGTATTTCAACTACTGGTCCATGGACAAGTGCCGGTCGACAGAAATTTCCTGCCGGTCCACAGTGCCAGCACGTGCATCAGGCCCAAAACAGTGTTCTTCAACCGCCGGTCCACAGTGCGATCGATGCGGCGTTATCTTCGAGCCAGCTCCCTCTTCCTCACTGATTCAGTGCACAAAGCCACAGGTAGTGGCTTCTACAGGCATCCTGCACCTGAACTGGAAGCCTTCTCTCTGACATTGCAACGTCAGAGGGAAGGTTTCCAGATGAGGCACGGGATGTGCAAGGTGCAATTAGTGCTATTTGTGGGGGCAGGGTTTGGGGTGGAGATTGGGTAGAGATGGGCGGGGTCTGGCCCACAACAGCCCAGTGTTCTTCAACCGCCGGTCCACAGAATAATTATTTTATTTCTGCCGGTCCATAGGTGTAAAAAGGTTGAAAAACACTGGTCTATATAACTCAAAGTGAGGAGAGAGATAAACTGGAGACGCTCCTGATATCAAACATAAGAACATAAGCAATGCCTCTGCTGGGTCAGACCTGAGGTCCATCGTGCCCAGCAGTCCGCTCACGCGGCGGCCCAACAGGTCCAGGACCTGTGCAGTAATCCTCTATCTATACCACTCTATCCTCTTTTCCAGCAGGAAATTGTCCAATCCTTTCTTGAACCCCAGTACCGTACTCTGCTCTATTACGCTCTCTGGAAGCACATTCCAGGTGTCCACCACACGTTGGGTAAAGAAGAACTTCCTAGCATTCGTTTTGAATCTGTCCCCTTTCAACTTTTCCGAATGCCCTCTTGTTCTTTTATTATTCAAAAGTTTGAAGCATCTGTCCCTTTCTACTCTCTCTGTTCCCTTCATGATCTTGTAAGTCTTTATCATATCTCCTCTAAGTCTCCTCTTCTCCAGGGAAAAGAGACCCAGTTTCTCCAATCTCTCAGCGTATGAAAGGTTTTCCATCCCCTTTATCAGACACGTCGCTCTCCTCTGAACCCTCTCGAGTAACGCCATGTCCTTCTTAAGGTACGGCGACCAATACTGGACGCAGTACTCCAGATGCGGACGCACCATCGCCCGATACAACATTCTTTCGTTCTGGTTGTAATACCCTTCTTGTTTATGCCTAATATTCTGTTTGCCTTCTTAGCGGCCGCTGCGCACTTTGCCGTCAGCTTCATTGTCGTGTCCACCATTACCCCCAAGTCCCTTTCTTGGGTACTCTCATTTAATAACATCCCTCCCATCGTATAGTTGTACCTCGGGTTTCTGCTTCCCACATGTAATACTTTACATTTCTCAATGTTGAACTTCATCTGCCATCAACTTAAAACAAATGCAAGAAAATTTAAATAGTACTCTTGCTTCTAACGCTAACCAATGCAATAATACTGAATTAGACTGGCCTTCCTTAATCTGAGAACTCAATCGGTCTTCCTTAAGTTGAGAAACTGTTTTCTGTCTCTTTTGGCGCTTTCTACAGCCACGTTAAACATTTCCAGTTAGGAGCCTGCAGCATACAGATGAGAGGTTTAGGTAGGGTTACCAGATTTCCATTTGGAAAATCTGGACCCCCCTAGACCCTCCCCAGGCCCACCCAGTTCTACCCTTACCCACTGCCTGCTCTTGTCAGGCAGGAGGGCATCCGCGCATGCACGGATACCCTCCTGTTCGATGGCGATTTTATAGAAGCTTTTCAAAACCCGGACAAAGTGCAGATGAGGACGGAGCTTGCAGTGACAGGAAAATGAGTTCCCGCAGGGATGGGTAAAAATTTGTCCCCGTGTCATTCTCTAGTAGGGTTACCATATGGTCCAGAAAAATTAGGATGGATTGAGACATCCAGGTTTCACTTTCAGAAAAAGCAATGGAAATAAGGAGGACAGATTGAGACATCTGGGTTCTAATTCCATTGCAAGCAATGGAAGTAAAATCTGGATGTCTCAATCCATCCTCCTTTTTCTGGAGCCATATGGTAACCCTACTCAGTGGTGACAATTTCTATTTTTACATGGCTTGTAAATCCTAGAGGTTGGAAGAACCACTATTTGGGTCTTGGGTATAACTCTCCTTCTGAAGTCTAGATTAAGATATATAAAAAATATTTAACTTCTCAAGCAAGAACAGCTCTGGTTGGTACCATGAAACTTTATACTACCAGCCTCCTGTTTTTTTTTTTTGGAACTATGCCTTCAAGGATTTTAAATTAAGCAACATATGTAGAATAAAAGTTATCCAGATTTCTTACTGCATGCATTCTTACTAATGAAGCTATTTATTTCTAAGAGGGCAGAGATATATAGGGTGTATTTACATAACATACTGACTGCACCAGAATTACGGAGAGGCATGATGTGTATTCTGGCTCCATGTGATCTTGTTTATCAAAGAGCTTTAGCTCATTAAATTAGTTCATGGTTAATCCAAATTAATCCAGCAAAACAATGTGGAACCAATCCCCGGACTCCCAGAAGTTAAAACGATGATGTTTATTAATACAAAATAGAATGCAAATATTTGTTTACATCAAGTGACTTTATTATTTGAAGCCATTAGTTGGCTTTTTTTACATTCTGTATTGCATTCTATTTTGTATTAATAAACATCATCGTTTTAACTTCTGGGAGTCCGGGGATTGGTTCCACATTGTTTTGCTGGAACAATTTCATTGTTCTGGTACTAAGGTCCATTGCTGTGGGAGTGCGGAGCGTCCGTGTGGCGTTGACCACCCCACAGTGTTGTTCTGTACTTAGAATAATCCAAATTAATTTCACTCTGTCCATCCCAGAAATGGGGATTTCCTTATGCTTCCAACTTTTCCAGTATCCAGCAGGGTCCACCTAGCAACTGTTAAGCACAAACCAAAGACTTTTTTTTTTTTTTCCGTTCTTCATCTTCATCCATCAACTTCCATCCCTGCCCCGCTTGGCGTCTATCATTGATTTTTATGAGTTTCACTGCCAAAGTTAAGACAAAGCCAAAAAATAAACACATAAGCGACAGAATGTGTGAGGGAAGCACACTGATCAATTTTAAAGTTAGCTTCAGCTTTAGTGTCTGCTGGGGAGGGGGGTGGTATGTGGGGACTTTCAGAATATGCTGATGGCCTTAAGTCACGAAATCCAGTGTAACATCTGGAGCACCCAGTAAATTTGCTACAGAAGCAGAACAATGTGCACTGTCTTGTTTTCTCTAGTTTATATTGAGGCTGTGGAGGGGGATAACGGAGTGGGTGAAAGACATGAGTCCACTCATGAACTCCAGTGAGAAAAAGCCTTATAGACATAGGTACAAAAGCAAATTCGTTAGACCAGTGTATCGCAAACTGTGCACCGTGGCATACTAGTGTGTCTCCTGAGATTTCAGATGTGTCGCAGTGCACTGGGGAGGTGGCGAGGCGCCGGCTGACTGCCTTCCAGGACGCGCCTCTCATGGCGAGAGGCACAGTCTGTAGGCAATCGGCCGGCACCAGCACCTCTCCTTCTCTCCGGCCCTCTTCCCTGCTGGCATCTCGGGGCACGGACGTTGACGCGATGACATCACAGGCGCAGTGATGTCATCACGGTGACGCCCGCTCACTTCCGGGCGCCTCGAGCTGCGGCCACTGCCTTTAGTGTGCCGCAGCTCGAGAAAGATTGCGGGACACCTGCATTAGACAGTTTGATGGACTGTTTGCAAATGAAGAGCGAGGACTTTTCGGGTCATTTTTCAATGTACAGCACTCACAATGCAATTGAAAAGAAAAAAAAAATGTATCTTTAAATGTGGCTTGGAGATTGAGAGGGGACATGATCGAAACATTCAAGGTACTGAAGGGAATAGACTTAAGAAATAAGGACAGGTTGTTCACCCTCTCCAAGGTAGGGAGAACAAGAGGGCACTCTCTAAAGTTGAAAGGGGATCGATTCCGTACGAACGTAAGGAAGTTCTTCTTCACCCAGAGAGTGGTAGAAAACTGGAACACTCTTCCGGAGGCTGTTATAGGGGAAAACACCCTCCAGGGATTCAAGACAAAGTTGGACAAGTTCCTGCTGAACCAGAACGTGGTTAAGGGGCTGGAGAAGTTGCCTTACAGTGAGAGATTAGAAAACTGGGCCTCTTCTCCCTTGAAACGAGGAGACTGAGAGGGGACATGATCGAAACATTCAAGATAATGAAGGGAATAGACTTAGTAGATAAAGACAGGTTGTTCACCCTCTCCAAGGTAGGGAGAACTAGAGGGCACGCTCTAAAGTTAAAAGGGGATCGATTCCGTACAAACATAAGGAAGTTCTTCTTCACCCAGAGAGTGGTAGAAAACTGGAATGCTCTTCCAGAGGCTGTTATAGGGGAAAACACCCTCCAGGGATTCAAGACAAAGTTGGACAAGTTCCTGCTGAACAAGAACATGGTTAAGGGGCTGGAGAAGTTGCCTTACAGTGAAAGATTAGAGAAACTGGGCCTCTTCTCCCTTGAAACGAGGAGACTGAGAGGGGACATGATCAAAACATTCAAGATAATGAAGGGAATAGACTTAGTAGATAAAGACAGGTTCCACCCTCCAGGGATTCAAGACAAAGTTGGACAAGTTCCTGCTGAACCAGAACGTACGCTGATAGGGCTAGTCTCAGTTAGGGTGCTGGTCTTTGACCAGAGGGCCACCGCGTGAGCGAACTGCTGGGCATGATGGACCACTGGTCTGACCCAGCAGCGCCAATTCTTATGTTCTTATGCTTGCATACTAGAACTGGCTTTATAACCTTGTATCAACTGTCTCCCAGAACAGCTCCTTCTTTTTATCAAGTAAAAGGAAGAGAACAAGGTAAGGAGGACACCCCAATATCACAACTAGAGAATGACATGGGGACAAATTTGTCCCCGTCCCCGCAGGAACTCAATTTTCCCATCCTGTCCCCGTGGGTTTGTCATTGTCCTTCTCCCTGCCTCATTCCTGTAAGCTCTGCGTTAACCACACAGACCTCGAACACTTATGATTTTAAATTGTTTGAGGCTTGTGCAGATGTAGACAGAGCTTGCAAGAATGAGGCAGGGTCAGGAAAATAACTCACGGGGACCGGACGGGAAAATGAGTTTCTGCGGGAACGGGGAAAAATTGTCCCCGTGTCATTCTCTAATCACAATACACTCTTGTTGCAAACCTTGCACTGTGCCTCCTGTTCATGTAGTTGTTAAATTTAACCAGTTTGAAGGCCATTTTTAAACTGATAAGATCAGATACAATACTTGATCTTAACCAAAAGGCTGAGAAGTGATAGAGGGCCATTTTTAACCAATAAGGTTTAATTAGCTGACTTATTTAGTTGAAAGGTCCATTGCAGTAGAATGTCCTACTTTTGGAGACATATCGTTTTCTATGACCTTGGAAGGGTCAATTGAAAATATATAGTTAATTGGCTTACTAGTATTTAAACCCGTTACATTAATGGGTGCTAGATTTCTCCCCGACCCAACGTCTCCCTTCTCCTCACCCGCCATCCCACCTTTCAAACTGTTATTTAAAGTCGGCGACAGCAACAGCAGCCAAATCCCTCTGGTCGGGAGCGTTTACTCTACCCCTCCTGACACGACTTCCTTTTTCATGCCTGACAATTTCAAGGTAGGAAGAGAGGGCACAGCCGGAAACGGAAAAACGGCACTACCGGTTGAAGTTTATTTTTTAAGTTTATAGGTGCCGCGGCGGCTCCTCTCTCAATCGCTGCCTGCGTCGGAAGCCTTCTCCGACGCAGATGCAGCTCATGAGAGGAGCCGTGTCCCCGTGTCATTCTCTAATCACAATACACTCTTGTTGCAAACCTTGCACTATGAACCCTTATGGAAAACGAACATCCCTTCCTGCTTCCTGGTAAACTGCTGAACTAGTGCCTCTAGCTAATTGGACAAAGGTTTCCTCAGTCCTAGGGACTGTTGCCCATTCTTTTCTCTAAGTTGAAATTTAGGGTTACTAGATGTCTGAGAAAACCCAGACATATCCTCTTTTTAGAGGACTGTCCAGGGCCAGGACAGTTTTTTTTTTTTAAATGGGGGTTTAGCAGGCTCTTCCAACTCCCCTACCTACCTAATCCCCGGGCCCGGCCATATGTAATTGAATCTTTGGGCAGCTGGCAGCAGCAACAAAATAAGCCCCTGGAAGCCACCTCTCTGCAGGTCCCGCCTACATGAGAACAGGAAGTCGCTGCAGAGAGATGGTTTCCGGGACAGGCCAGTGATAGCAGGCTCACTTTGTTGCTGCTGCCAGCTGTCCGAGATTAAATTACACTTCTCCCTCCATATTCGCGGTTTTAGCATTCACAGTTTCGATTATTCACAGTTTTTTGACTTGCTGGCTCCTCCCCCCAAATTACATCAGCTTGCATAGAGAAATCGCTGATTCCAAGCATTTACAGAGAAAATCGCTGATTCCCAGCACTTTCTTCACCGTGTTTTGCCTCTCCTTCAGGAACAGGCCAGGTCTTCCACCATGTTATTCGCAGTTACACTATATTCACGATGGTTTTTCACAGAAAACAGCGAATAACATATGAAAAAGATATCTGCGTTTTTTCTGGTATTTGCGGTTCTGTTAATCCCCTGTGATACGGAGGGAAAAGTGTATAGTGGCCGGGCCTTGGGAGGAGGTAAGCGGGGCAGTCAGGAGCTAGAGAGGTCATAAAGGGAAGCAGCATCTTTGGAAGAGGGAGGGAGGGGGCTGGAAGAAACAGCATGGAGCTTTGAGTAGTGTGGGTGGGGTTATGTGTCCTTTTTCTGGAACCATAAAGTAACCTTACAAAGCAAAGGTCTATTACAGGGATGCAGGAAGTTCAGGTCTTGAGTACTGCAAAGAGGCCAGATTTTCAGGATGCCTTTAATGAATATGCATATGATAGAATCTGCATGGATACTACTTCCATTTGATGCAAAGCTATCTCATGTATATTCATTTGTGATATCCTGAAAACGCCTGCATCACTGGCCTATGATAACCTACTTTCATTAAAGTTTTGCCTTCCCCACCTCATTCTAAGAAGCAAGTGAGCGGCCACACCTTTGGACTGCGGAAAATTTGTCACATTTTTTTGCTGAACAAGCACAGGCAACCTGTGGTTCTTGGGGACATTTGCAGTTTATTTTGGCCTTTGAAAACAAAAGTCGCTGCCTGAACTCGCCACAGCCTAGTTTAGCCCTTTCCATGGCTTAAATCTGTGACCTCTCGAAATGAGACATCAAGGACATCCGTTGCGAAGATGGAACAGAATCTGAAAGCTGTATGGTGACGGTTACTGCTGTGTATACCTGGCACTAGATACAAGAACGGGAAGACAGTTTATCAAGAGAGAAAAAATGAGCAGAGCTGGAATTAGAATGGGGCAACTGAAGCCATACTTTAAACAATGCTTCCATTGCTGCTGTATATGTGATATCTGTCTGTCCAAGTTAGGCTGTAAGCTCTTCCGAGCAGGGACTGTCTATTTAATATCAAAATGTACAGTGCTGCATAGGCCCTTCAGCACTATAGAAGTGTTAAATAGTAACAGTAGGAGGGTTCTGATGGTGTGGAGGGAGAAAGGCGCAGTAGTCGGAGACAGGGCCCGCCCTGAGTCAAGCCCCTTTCAGTTTAATGGCTGGGCAGGGGAGGCCCAAGCCCTGCCAGCTGAACAGATCTCCCCCGAGTCTCAGCAGCACTTAAGTTGGCCGGCTCACATCAGCTACCGATGCCGGCACTCTCACTAATGCCCAGTTCTCCAACTGACACTGAACTGAGCATTAAGTGGCAACGCGGGCATCGGCGGTTGGAGCATGCGGCCAACTTAAGGGCTGGTCTGGCGGCTTGTGCAGGAACTTGCACAGGAGAGCACGTCAGCTGGTGGGGCTTGGGCATCCCTGCAGTGAGGATATGGTTTAATGCGGGAAGGGGTAGAATACGTGGCCCCCTCAGTCTTCCTCTGGGTCTCTTAACCCCCTCCCCCCCTCCGCCCTCAATGGACTTTTGGCTATGCCATTGGAGGCTTGCTGTTTTGTCCTATGCTCCTGGCATCAAAATAGCTCTTTCTAGAGCTTAAAAAGAGCAGAAGGAATCTGGATATTGAGGGTATTTACTATGGGGGTGTGTGTGTGTGGGGGGGGGGGTTCCTGGGGTAAATTGACTTAAGCTCTTAAGAATGACTTTTCTTCCCCTGTATGAAGCTCAAGAATTTTGCAAAGGAAACTTTTAAGCCTAGTCCTTCTAACTTTTCCTAGGTAAAAATAATAATGATTGGATTCTTTTCCCATAAACAGCAAACTTTCCAGGAGATTTAATTTATGATTTCACTGCGTGGCAACCGAAAACTAATGGGGTTGTTTTTTTTCCACAACTTGTAAAAGCTAATGAACTCCTTGCTGTGTCACTTTGGAAATGCAGTCTGGGTACGGCAAAAAAATAAAGAGATGAAAAATGCACTTGTTGGTCTATGCGTCATTTGGCAAGCTGCTTCATGTTGTCTTTGAAATGTTAGTTTATTTACTGAATAAGAGATGTCACTGGGGAGACTCCGGCATGGGATATTTCTTCATGCGAACCCTATGTCCCACTCCCAAGCGCAACACAGAAAGAAAAAGCAGCAAAAATGTTCACAGAGTCAAAGAAGTGTCTTTAAGCCAGTGCTTCCCAAATTTTTTGTGCCTGTGACCTCAGGACTGTGGCAAAATAAAATTATGTGACCCCCCCCCCCCCCCTTGGAGGTGCAGAATAATGACAAACATAGGTACAGCCCACCTATGACATGACACCCAAAACAGGTTTTCTGACCCCGTTTGGGATCCCAACCCACAGTTTTGGAAGCTCAGATTTAAGCATTTGCCCATCCAAACATCTCCAAGAGTGTTGCCTGAAACAAAAAGCAACTGTTACAGAGCTAAACATTAAACTATGTTAGATATATGGGAATTGAGGGAGGACCTTCGGCAATCCAGAATCTTCCATCTTAAATTTATTTATTTAATTTGTTTTCTAGCCCGTTGTACCCAAAAATCGTAATTTGTTATCCTAATTTTAAAAAAAAATCTTTTACAAAACTGCGCAAGAGGTTTTTGGCCCGCTGCTCTGACGGTCATAGGCACTTTAGGCCACCTAAAAAAAAAAAAAAAAATTTATGGATTTAGTTACATCCTAAGATTCTGAACTGTTCTGTAACATCCATCCCCGACCCTGAGGAAGATAATTGAAACGCGTCGGTGGGGATTAAGACAGAATTGTTCTAAGCTAAGTGGCAATTTAATAAGATTACTATGAAGTTATGACGATTTATTTATTATTAAGCACTGGCACTTTATCATGAATTAACACTACCAATATAAGAAGGTCCAAGTGAATAACTTCACCGTATATTGGTTCCTATGAGGATGGCTACCACACTAAAAAACGTATAGATTCAGTGTGGCTTTCTGAGGAACATGGTGTTGGTAACCACTGGACATATTTAAGGTGGAAACTAGAGTACCATTAAGTTGTTGATTAGAAACTTTGTGCTTATTTGAGTATTGTGAGACTTCTGGCATTAGCCACGCCTACAGTGGTGTTAGGCGGCCTAAAGGTTCTACGTAGGATTACCATGTGGCTCCAGAAAAAGGAGGATGAATTGAGACAGCTGGGTTTTCTTCCATTGAAAGCGATGGAAATAAAACCTGGATGGCTCAATCCGTCCTCCTTTTTCTGGAGCCACATGGTAACTCTAGTTCTATGGAGGTGCGATTCCGATGCCAGTAGGTGCCTTGAAACTTAGGGCCTCTTCTATTACACTGCACTAGCAGTTTCTAGCGCAGGGAGCCCCGCTGAATGGCCTGCGCTGCTCCCGACGCTCATAGAGTTCATAGCAGCTCTCTATGCTAAAAACTGCTAGCACAGTTTAATAGAAGAGGGGGTTAGTTAAAAATGTCATTTAAATGGCGTTTTTTTTTACTGAGCATGGATGCCTACCAGTGCCTATAAAAATGGCACGTTTAGAGAATCTGGGTTCCTGTGTCAAATCTTAAATAATAAGCCCTTTTATCAAGCTGCGGTAAATGCTCCGACGCTCATAGAATCCCTATTATATTAGCAGTGCAGGATTTCACAGTCAGCATGAACCTTTTCTTGAGTTCAATCTTTTTATTAAAATCCCTCCTCTCCCCACCTTTTACAAAACCATAGCGCGGATTTTAGCGCTGGCTGTGGCAGTAACAGCATGAGCGTTGGAGCTGTTACTGCCATGGCCGGCGCTAAAAAAACACACTATGGTTTTGTAAAAGGGAGGGTAAGTTTATAAAGAGTAGCAACGCATTTGTAATAACCAATGCATTAACAGGAAATAAGTAACATTGCAGAATCAAGAAAAAAACGAAAGAAAAGAAAAAGGAAAATGCTATATAAATAAACGATAAGAAAAAGAACCTATGATCTACAGACAGGAGGAAATTACCAACCAGAATTATTGTGCTAATCATTCGTATGTCAATGTGATAACAAATCCCTTTTTTTTTTTTTTTTTTTAAATAGTCTTCTAAAAGTTTCCAAATCCAAAAGGTAGCGAGAACATTTTCATAATAATAATAACTTTATTTTTATATACCGCTACACCACAAACAGTTCAGAGCGGTTTACAGAGGAAGAGACTGTATACAGACAGCGATATTACAGAAAACCTTTGAAATTACATGAGCATGTTAAGGTTGATCAAGTTTGTCTGGGAGTGTTTTATATTTAAATCATTTTTATTGAACACCACAAGTAGCAATACAGAACACAATAGAGAACAGATTTTTAAGCATAATTCAACTCCAATCCCCTGCCCCCCCAACCACCCACCCCACCCGGGCAGCAGCAGCGGCAATCAACTCAAAAAGTAATGGCAAAAGAATAAAACAAGGAGTAAACAAACTAAGTATTCCAAATTTGACTTTGAACATAAGGAGTAAAGGTTAGACTAAAGGGCTGCCAACATTGACAGAACAACCGGGCCCGCTTTAGCAGACATGTCCACAATATCTTTGCGTTCCAGTAACATTTGCTGTAACATTAATGCTCTCCACTGGGGGATAGAAGGAGGTTGTGGCGAAAGCCACTGTAACAAAATACATTTCCGTCCCAGCAACACAGTTTTCCGAAGAAAGGCCGCACAGCCTGGTCTAGGCGGGTGAAAACGAATCTGTAAGGTGAAGAGAAAGCTTGGATGCAGCCTCCAGGAACAACTCCAAAGCTGAGCCACAGAGGACACCAATTGTATCCAAAAGGAAGACACCAAGGGACAAGTCCAAAACATGTGTCCAAAGGATGCCATAGGGTGTGCACATTTACCACAGCAATGTCCCAAATTGATCCCCATCACATGCGCTCTCTTGGGTGGATAGAAAGCACGTAACAAAAACTTGTAATTTCGCTCCCATCTGGGAGTGTTTTAAAGATGCATCAGGCAGGAGGGGGTCAGAGAAATTTATCAGATAAGTTTGGATTGACTTCCTAAAAGTTTGATAGGAAAGTGCGTTTGAAATGAAGTTGGTTTAGCATTTGCTCCATTTGCCTGCTTGGAATGACAATGTTCTATCAAGGATGGAAAAGTGAACACGTTTCGGAAAAATGTAAATCCTTTTACATTTTTAAGTCCTGCTGTCTCGTTCTGTGATTAACATTAAGCTCACAGAGCTTGTCTACACGGATTTACTTCTGATTAGAAGCATTTACAAAGTTTGCAAAGGGAAGGAGCAAAGTGAGATGCTATGAAATTCTTTCTTCTCCCAGGCACCATCACTGACACAGGGGTTGGGTTTTCAAGATTTCCACATTGAATGTGCATGATATCTATTTATTCGCAATAGAAGCAGTACATAAGAACATAAGCAATGCCTCTGCTGGGTCAGACCTGAGGTCCATCGTGCCCAGCAGTCCGCTCATGTGGCGGCCCAACAGGCCCAGGACCTGTGAAGTAATCCTCTATCTATACCCCTCTATCCCCTTTTCCAGCAGGAAATTGTCCAATCCTTTCTTAAACCCCAGTACCGTACTCTGCCCTATTACGTCCTCTGGAAGCGCATTCCAGGTGTCCACCACACGCTGGGTAAAGAAAAACTTCCTAGCATTCGTTTTGAATCTGTCCCCTTCCAACTTTTCCGAATGCCCTCTTGTTCTTTTATTTTTTGAAAGTTTGAAGAATCTGTCCCTCTCTACTCTCTCTATGCCCTTCATGATCTTGTAAGTCTCTATCATATCCCTTCTAAGTCTCCTCTTCTCCAGGGAAAAGAGTCCCAGTTTTCCCAATCTCTCAGCGTATGAAAGGTTTTCCATACCTTTTATCATACGTGTCGCTCTCCTCTGGACCCTTTCGAGTAACTCCATATCCTTCTTAAGATACGGCGACCAAAATTGGACGCAGTACTCCAGATGCGGACGCACCATCGCCCGATACAACGGCAGAATAACTTCTTTCGTTCTGGTCGCAATGCCCTTCTTGATTATACCAAGCATTCTATTCGCTCTCTTAGCGGCCGCTGCGCACTGTGCCATCGGCTTCATTGTCATGTCCACCATTACCCCCAAGTCCCTTTCCTGTGTACTCTCATTCAATAATATCCCTCCCATCGTATAGTTGTACCTCAAGTTTCTGCTTCCCATATGTAATACTTTGCATTTCTCAACGTTGAACTTCATCTGCCACCTCGTCGCCCATTCCCCTAGCTTGTTCAAGTCCCTTTGCAATTCTTTGCAGTCCTCTGTAGATGCACACATGTATACGCCTTATTGAACTTTGGGACTGAGAAACACTCTCTGGCTTTAAAAGAGTCACCATGTCAAATATTTATCTGTAGTTTTGGATATCCTTGAACAAATTTGGTTTTAAGCTGAAAGGCATGGCATGTTTGTTTGAAGTTTGAATATTATAACTAAGAGCTCCATAGAGCTGGCGTTAAAGGTTTTCTGTGTAGCGCGGGGGTTAGCACGCGCTAAGAACGCTACCGCAGCTTAGTAAAAGGAGCCCTAAGTGTAGATTGTAAGCCCGCCAGGACAGACAAGGAAAAATGCTCGAGTACCTGAATAAATTCATGTAAACCGGTCTGAGCTCCCCTGGTCTTGCTTTAGGGCTGGCAAAAAGGACCACAGCCCAGCAAGGCACCTGGACTTCAGTAGTCCCAAACAAAGTCATCTTCACCAGGCCCTTGCATTCAATTCTTAACCCAGCAAACTGCTCAACAAAGGAAACAGTCCAGGTTCTCCAAGCCTGCCTATTACCAGCTTTTGGCAGATGGTTTTGCTCCTCAGAGCTGGTTGTTGGGGTTAAGGTTGCTGTGTAGCTTAATCACTTTTTCTTTAAATGATATAAGAGAAAAAGAGTCCCTCAAAAAATATCTCTCCCGGATGTCACAGCATACACATCCCCGATAACCTTATCCACTCCCCAACAACTCCAAAGCACTGCAGGGCTTTTAGGATGAGAAAAAAAAACATGGCACAAATGGCTACTTGCCCTCAGTGCACAGTTAATCTCCATGACCTCTGCCTGGTTAGGAACTGGCTCTGATTCAGCAAAGTCCATGCTTTCCACTCCTGGGTCAGGCTCTGGTGTCTGGGAATCCTCAGGACCCTGCCAGTCCATGGGGACTTCTGCCTGGACCCACTGCCTTGGCTGGAGATGTTTTCTCAGCCACTGCCCTGGCTAGCTTCTGCAAGCTAGGCTTAAAACTGTTGGAACCACGTCCAGGCCTAGCTGAGGTGGCAGCTGACTTCAGCTCTCTCTGGCTCCCCCGGTGGTCATGGAGGAGATTTTCCTCCTCCTTACTAAAAGGGTGCTGCCTCGGCTGAAATGGGGGATAGACAGCTCTAGGTGGTTTATACTGTGTTTTATTATAACCCTGCTTCTCTCGGTGGCCTGGAAGCACAGTTTCTTGTCTCCCCTGTGTGTCAGGGCAGACTAACGGGTCGGAACTGTCACAATATACACTAGAATAGATGACATGTACATCGCGTAGGCAAGAGTCTGTCAATGTGATGAGCATCTGTGTGCATAAGGATACAACTGCCCAGACAAGCATCATTCTTTGGCGTGATTGGTCCTTGAAAACTAATGGCAAGTAATTTTATTTTTTATGCAGCAGTTATCCTAACTTGGGCAACAAAGCAATGAAGGCTTTGTTACCGTTTGGATCTTCTTAT
The DNA here is from genome assembly GCF_902459505.1 of Geotrypetes seraphini. NCBI lineage: Eukaryota > Metazoa > Chordata > Amphibia > Gymnophiona > Dermophiidae > Geotrypetes > Geotrypetes seraphini. Next base: position 22,164,247 of record NC_047098.1, read on the forward strand.
CTTTGCAAACTTGGATTTTCAGCTTTGACAAATTAAATTAAAAAAAAAAAGAAAACAACTGCAGATGATGAATGATGAAATGCAGGTTTTGCTTGTCGACTATCAAGCCACATTTTGAGTTAATTTGCACTCAAAAACAAGCACATCCATCGCATTGATTAGCAATTCTATTCTACCTACTTTACCCCCCTCTTTTATGAACGCATAGAATGGGTTTCAGCGCCGGCAGCGGCGGTAACTGCTCCGACACTCATTAAATACCTATGAGCTTCGGAGCAGTTGCCGCCACTGCCGGCACTAAAACCCGTGCTACGCGTTCGTGAAAGGAGGGGTTAGTCTCATCATCGTTACAATTTCCCAAACACAGCTTTAAAGAACTTTAAATAACTCTAGTTTTTTGTTGGTTTTGCAATTTTATAATTTCAGTTATGTGCCGTGAAAAACATTTTCTCCTTTGACAAAGCCGCGCTAGGGCCTTAGCGCACGGAACAGCGCACGCTAAATTGCCGTGCGCGCTAGCTGCTACCGCCTCCTTTTGAGCAGGCGGTAGCTTTTCAGCTAGCGCGCGCTATAGCACATGCTAATCCGGTGCACGCGTTAAAAACGCTAGCGCAACTTTGTACAAGAGTTTTTTTTAAAAAAGTTTGAGAAACACTCCTATAAGGTGTTGCCTGCCTTTGTCAATTTTTATTGCTAAAATAGGTGCTCTCATTGTATGTGCCTGCACTTACAAGCGGTTTTCCCTTCATCCTTATGCGCGTTTTATAGAAAGCTCTGTTTTGTGAGCCTTTTGCAAAATACCTGAGGAAAGGGTGCACATTTTTACCTGATGTCTCATTCCTACCTAGATGGCCTATGCAAAACTGGGTTTGCCTCTGTTGCCTGATCTTTTCCTATTCCTGCCAATGCTAACCTGACTCACTGAAAGAACTGAAGTCTTGATTCCGTCCGAGGGGTGGCTACACAATGGGAAGATGCAGAAATAACAACTTGGTTTCTAAAAGAACTACAATTTCTTTCTTTCTCTTCCTTCCTTTGCTATGAAGATGAATCATACGGAGGAAAATGAGAGTCTTAACTCAATACTGGTGGTTACAGCCAGGCACTTGTCACACCCACTGATTATCTGATTTATGGGTTCATATTTTCATCCACATCAAATGCATTGACAGGATTAACAACTTGGCTGTGTCCTATTGTAGTGATTACAATTCCTTCCATCCGGTTTGTGTGTAATGTTTGTGTGTACATGCGAAACTCTACCGAGGCTCACAGATGTTACCAATATGTAACGTCCATGCCCTGCAGCTGGAAAAAATGCAGCAACTTTCAACCAGTTACTTCTGAAGAGCGTTGTAGAATCCTTGGCAACAGTCACAATAAGTGAAATGAGTCATTTCCAAATATCGCTTTATAGTAAAGTCTCTATTTAGGCTAAAGAAAATAGAATGGGGAAAGATATTCAGGGAAGGGTAAATGTATACCTCTTTCAGCCCTGAAGGTACTCTGCTTACAATTGGAAATGAGATGTTCTGACACTAGAGAGTAAGTTTTGTTTTATTTATGGATTAGAGGTAAAATGAATTGCTGTCAAATAGATCCAGCTGAGACTCAGGCATGGTTCATGCAGCCCACCATGTTCCCATCTAGACTCGATTTCTTTCAAAAGGTACAAATATGTATATCATCCTAGAACCTACCAAGTACCACATTCGGGGCATATATTAAATAAAATGTACAGAATGAAATAGAATCAAAATGCCTACCTTGAAAAGTTTTTGTTTCTGCTTCCAGCTAAGCCCACAGATCAGTTCTCTAGTCAGAAAGCTGTATGAACCAGGCTGCCTTTCATTTGGACAGATGAAAAGACTAGAAAATATAAGATTTATGATGTTTTCCACTGTGTAATTACTAGATTTCTCATTTGTTTAATCTAATCTAATCTTTAGGTTTGTATACCTCATCATCTCCACGTTCATAGAGCTCAACGCGGTTTACAGTAGGAGAAATAGGAAGCAACTACAGCAGAGGGTTAGAGGTAGAAGTGTGAAGAAAATTTAGAGGACTTGGGATGCCAAGATATAAGAGTTTCCTTGATTCCTAAGTTGGAGGGAGACTTACATTTTTAACCTGTTTAGCACTGCAGTGAAATCTCAATTCTGTGTGTGTGTGGGGAGGGGGGACGGAGGTGCGGGACTTTGCATAGGTCTTCTAGGCCAGGAAATAGTCTTTTGGGTTCATTTTTTTCAAAATTACACTTGTACAGTGGATCTCAACACAGAAGACACACCTAGCCATTCAGACAAAGAATTCGCTGGGAATGTAGGTGTGATTACTTATATCTGCTTGAGAAAAATTAGTGTTGCGATGCTGCCTGGCACAGACTGGAAGGTCGATCAAGCTCAAATCCTCATTCTCAAAATTTACCGTGCCCTTAAGAACATAAGCATTGCCTCCGCTGGGTCAGACCCGAGGTCCATCGTGCCCAGCAGTCCGCTCACGCGGCGGCCCAACAGGTCCAGGACCTGCACAGTACTCTTCTATTTATACCCTTCTATCCCCTTTTCTAGTAGGAAAATGTCCAATCCTTTCTTGAACCCCAATACCGTACTCTGCCCTATTACGTCCTCTGGAAGCGCATTCCAGGTGGGTAAAGAACTTCCTAGCATTCGTTTTGAATCTGTCCCCTTTCAACTTCTCCGAATGCCCTCTTGTTCTTTTATTTTTCGAAAGTTTGAAGAATCTGTCCCTCTCTACTCTCTCTATGCCCTTCATGATCTTGTAAGTCTCTATCATATCCCCTCTAAGTCTCCTCTTCTCCAAGGAAAAGAGTCCCAATTTCTCCAATCTTTCTCTATCTCTCTCTCTATTTCTGTCTCTCTCCCTTTCTCTCTCTCTCTCTTTCTTTCTCTCTCTCTCTCTATTTCTCTCTCCCTTTCTCTCTCTCTCTCTCTTTCTATCCCTCTCTACTCTCTCTATGCCCTTCATGATCTTGTAAGTCTCTATCATATCCCCTCTAAGTCTCCTCTTCTCCAAGGAAAAGAGTCCCAATTTCTCCAATCTTTCTCTATCTCTCTCTTTATTTCTGTCTCTCTCCCTTTCTCTCTCTCTCTCTTTCTTTCTCTCTCTCTCTCTCTCTATTTCTCTCTCCCTTTCTCTCTCTCTCTCTCTTTCTATCCCTCTCTACTCTCTCTATGCCCTTCATGATCTTGTAAGTCTCTATCATATCCCCTCTAAGTCTCCTCTTCTCCAGGGAAAAGAGTCCCAGTTTCTCCAATCTCTCAGCGTATGGTTGTTAAACCTGTCCCAGCCGGTTTAGCATGCATGTATTTTAGCGGTCGATTATCAAAACGGTTCGCTGTGGTCTTTTCTGAGCTTTCTAGCAGCCTCTGACTCTGCCATGCAAATGTAATACAATGAGGTCACTAATATTAAAATGGTAGTAAAATGGGCTCATCCATATTCAAAGAGCACTCCGGGCGATTCTCTATCATCGCTGTGTGATTCCCCCAAGTGTGGTGCTGGCATTTGGCGACCAAAAATCACTGACTGCTCTGGAGGTGCCGGAACTATGAAAATCACGTCTCGGGCATGTGTTTCTGGCTCTGGCTCATGATGAAATTTGACATTAAAAACAAAAATTACAAGATTCACATGAATTATAGTAGGTTGGGGGGGAGGGGTGAACAAAAGCACGCTTCTTGAGCATTTGTATTATAGGTGTGTTTCATGTGTTTCTGGCTGTGGCACATGATATAATTTAACATTAAAAAAAATTACAAAAGCCTGAGAATTATAGGCGTTTGTGAGTCGCACGTGTTTTGTACTACGATAGCAGACAGCATTATGGGTGGTGGTTTTTATACTCGCGCTTTCCATGTTGTCCTGATGAGAAGATATGTTGCTATGAGACCCAAAGATGATGATGACGGTGTTCTTTTCCCAATCAAGTAATAAGCACTATGTATAATATAATTTTTATGTTCTTTTCCCAGCAAATGCACACATTTATGCCTCTTTTCATGGTGTATTCTGCGCATGTGCAGATTGCTATCACCAGCGACTCATCACATGTAAATATATCAGCCCTTCGTGAAACTCTGCAAACCTCATTTGCATGTACGTTTTTGGGGTTTTTTTTAGAATGACTCGTCCTTTTGAAATCGTTACAATAATGGCTGCAACAGCGACCCGTCAGATTTTACTGAGAAAATTAGAGAATCTTCCCCTCAGTATCCTGTTTCCAACCATGGACAATCCAGGTCCCAAGTACCTGGCAAGATCCTAAAAGAATAAAAATGATTTTATGCTGCTTATGGCGTATGGGCTTTTCTTTTATGAAATTATCAAAAAAATTTTAAAACCCTGCTAAGCTAAAGGCTTTCACCACATTCTCTGGAAACAAATTCTAAAATGTAAATACATGTTGAGTGAAAAAATATTTTTTCTCCAGTTTTATATTTACTACTTCGTAGCTTCATTGCATCCCCGGAACTTTTACCACAGTAATCAGTGATTTTAAAAACCCCTAACGCAGCTTGATAAAAGGGGAGCCTAATTTTGTAGTTCCTTGCTTATATTTAAGCAGTAAATTGTGTACCATCTTGCTCTGCTATTGTAGTTAAAGGCGGTATAGTAAGTTCCAAATTTACCTGTTCCTTTACAAAGCTGCACTAGCGTTTTTAGCGCTGGCTATGGCGGTAACAGCTCCGACACTCATATGAGCTAGCGCGGCTTTGTAATGGAGGGGGTTAATTAATTCATTAATTGTGGTGCTGATTCTTGAATCTACTCATAGTATATTTGGTGGCACAATTTTATAAGAAAACCAATCAAACCCGAAATGAGGGAGAGAAAACAAATACTCTCTGAGAAAAAAAAATCTCCCTACACCCCAAGAAAAATAAAGGATGAGGGGGAGAGACAGCCCAAACCAACACCCTATCACTACCACAAGAGAAAATAGTTAATAATAATAATAAAGGGAGCCCTCAGTCACACAGCCTGCAAAGGGGAAACCCCTAAAGCTTCCGGCTGTCACTGTCTTACACCCAAAAGGGTGTTAACTGTGAAACATCCCCACCCTTTGTGTGAATTTTAGTGATAAACCAATACACAAATGTGTTAAAGGTGAAAACAATAAATGAAACACACTCAAAAAGTCATTAGGACTGTCTCTCTCTCCCTCATCCAGGGGGCCAAAAAACAACGTCCACATTCAGTAATGCTTAAAAGATGAAAAAACTACCAACTGGAAGTACTCTCTGTAGAAAAACCAGCCAGCGGGAAACAAAGTTCGTCCAACAGGACTCCGTTTCGGGAGTGAAAAACCTCCTTCCTCAGGAACCGGCTATGTTACACCACATGCCCAAGTCCGTTGTCATGCTCCATCCCTAGCCGTTTTCAAATCCAGACTAAAAGCCCACTTTTTCGAGCTTGCTTTTTAACTCCTAACCCTCATTCGCTTGTAAAGTGCCCATGCCTGGGAAACTCCCTAACCCCCTATTTGTCCTGTTTGATTCGATTGTAAGTTCCACTAAGCAGGGAAAGTCTTTTGAATGCTTTAATGTACAGTGCTGCATACATCTAGCATCAGAAATAAGTAGTAAAAGTGCTAAAATGAGCACTCTTTGTAATACACAGCAGGGAACGCCCACTTCCTACTGTACAAAATTTTCCAGCAAGTCTAGAACCACTGGTAACATAGTAGACGACGGCAGATAAAGACCGGAATGGTCCATCCAGTCTGCCCAACTTTACCCTCTCTAAATTACTGATTGTAATTTAAATTTTCCTTCTTCTTAGCTATTTCTGGGCCAGAACACCAAGCTCTGCCCAGTACTGTGCTTGGGTTCCATCTACTGAAGTCTCCGTCAAAGCTCACTCCAGCCCATCTAAACCATCCCAGCCATCGAAGCCCTCCCTGTTTGGGCATGTTCTGACCACGCCTATGGTCAGAAAGCAGCAGTTAGACAAGGGACACACACACTCACACAAAACACGCATAACAGCTGCATCCATATCGCGTGTGAAATAAATAAAAATAAAAATAAACTCGCTCGAGAGCTCCGGCAATCAGGAATTGTACTGGGCCGGCACACAAGAGCTGTGCCTATCACTTAGCTCTTATGCACAGGCGCCAGGCACAGTTCCTCCCCCTTTCACTAGGATACTCAACACAAATAGCGTGCATATCATTTATGCATATGCTATTTGTGCTGAGCATAGCCTAGAAAATCAAAATCATTCCCAACCTGGTGTTTACTACTGGGTTGCCGGAGCTTTCTTCTAGGAATGATTAAAAAAGGGATGGTTAACAAGATTAAGAATGTTATAATGCCCCTGTATCGCTCCATGGTGCAACCTCATCTGGAGTATTGCGTTCAGTTTTGGTCTCCTTATCTCAAGAAAGCTATAGCGGCACTAGAAAAGGTTCAAAGAAGAGCGACCAAGATGATAAAGGGGATGGAACTCCTCTCGTATGAGGGCTCTTCAGCTTAGAAAAGAGACGGCTGAGGGGAGATACGGTTGAAGTCTACAAAATCATGACTGGAGTAGAACGGGTACAAGTGGATCGATTTTTCACTCCGTCAAAAATTAGAAAGACTATGGGACACTCGATGAAGTTAATTATATCCAGTCAATACAGAGTTGAGACTGAAATTGTTGGCAAAGGACCTGATGATGTAACTTGTGGTCACATGTTTTCTGATACACAGAAAAAAAAAGTTGACAACTAAAAACAAACAAGCAAATGAAAATAAGCTGATACCAGAATGATAAAAGGACTAAAAAGGTTAGGGCTCTTCAGCTTGGAAAAGAGAAGGCTGAGGGGAGATATGATTGAAGTCTATAAAATCCTCCGTGGGGTAGAACAAGTACAAGTGGATCAATGTTTCACTCCGTCAAAAATTACAAAAACTAGGGGACACTCAATGAAGTTACAGGGAAATACTTTTAAAACCAGTAGGAGGAAAAATTTTTTTTCACTCAGAGAATAGTTAAGCACTGGAACACGTTGCCAAAGAATGTGGTAAGAGTGGATAGCGTAGCTGGTTTTTAACAAAGGTTTGGACAAATTACTGGAGGAAAAGTCCATAGTCTGTTATTGAGAAAGACATGAGGGAAGCCGCTGCTTGCCCTGTATCGGTAGCATGGTATATTGCTACACCTTGGGTTTTGGCCAGGTACTAGTGACCTGGATTGGCCACTGTGAGAACGGGCTACTGGGCTTGATGAACCATTGGTCTGACCCAGTAAGGCTATTCTTATGTTCTTATGTTCTGCCTTTAATCGGCTCTGATGACCCACATAAAGATAGGACTGACTTTTATAAGGTCCTATTTATGTGGTTTCCTTGGCTAGTTAAGTGCTAACTTAGTTCACATAACACTCCTCAAATAGATGATGTCAGTCATTTTCAGCAACATTACCTGATCAAGGGCCACCAAATATGCCCAGTTAGCCCTAAACAGGTGTTTTACTACTTAGGATCTAGCTAGGTACTTGGGTTTGCCACATTGGAAACAGGATACTAGGCTTGATGGATCTTCGGTCTGTCCCAGTATTGCAATTCTTATGTTCTTATGTGAGTTGAGTAGAGGACAATCAAGTCATTGTGACATCACTGGTAAAGGTTGATTCTTACGCATTGGTGGAATGAGGTATTATGACATCATAATCTCAGCTCTGGAATGTTGCTGCTCTTTGGGTTTCTGGCAGGTACTTGGGACCTGGGTTGGCCACTGTTGGAAACAGGACACTGGGATTGATGGACCTTTGGTCTGTCCCAGTATTGCAATTCTTATGTTCTTATGTGAGTTGAGTAGAGGACAATCAAGTCATTGTGACATCACTGGTAAAGGTTGATTCTTACGCATTGGTGGAATGAGGTATTATGACATCATAATCTCAGCTCTGGAATGTTGCTGCTCTTTGGGTTTCTGGCAGGTACTTGGGACCTGGGTTGGCCACTGTTGGAAACAGGACACTGGGATTGATGGCCCTTTGGTCTGTCCCAGTATTGCAATTCTTATGTTCTTATGATTTAAATATTGGGTCCAGAGTTTTCATAATTGTACGTAATTGTGGAATCACTTTTCAGCCCTGACATAGAAGAGCACGCTCTGTTCTACCTCTGCTTAATAAAGCTTCACTATGGTCACAAAGTGACTAGACCATAGAAGAAATTCCAAAGTGTGTTCCTAAATACGTTTTTAAAAGGGTTTTGTCTCAGTCTGAGGAAGACAGAGTTGTTCTCCAGATCACACAACACTTTGTTCAACGCAGTGATCATCTTGTAACGTTTACTTTATAACTGGTGTGTTGTGCTTCTGTAATCTCAATAAACTGTAAAATGTAATTTGCTTCAACTTAATCTATTACCAGCAACAGTATTCTGATTGCCTTAAATGTGGGTTGTTTTGTTTAAACAGAAAAGCAGTGCCCTCTTGCGTCCAAAATAGTGCATTACTTCAGATTAGAAAAGGTTAATGTAAATTGCATTAAAGCCTTCCTAGCAACAGAAATCCAAAATGGCTGGGGTGCTCAGGTCAGCACACATTCTATAAGGAACCATCTAGTTTTAGTTGGCAAGAACCTGAGTAAATCACCTCTAACGTGGTAGAATACCAACTAGCAGAAAAATATGTACCATGTCCGTTTGCATGTACGATTCCAGTAGGCATTCGCATGGGTGGAGCAAGCAAATAGGCCCATAAATTGCAGTATTCTATAATTTATGTGTGTTCTGACTAACATTTAGGCAAGTGCCTTATTAGCCATAGGGCTGGTGTAAGTGTAGCCTTAAATGTGGACATATTTTGTGCCACTTATGCTAGTATTCTCTAAGGAAAAGTAGGTGCCTCCTTTTCTTTAGGCTTGAAATAGGCTCCTGCTTACTCTCTTATGTTAGGCTAACCTATTTTGGGACCTTCATTTCCATACTCAGTTTATGAGACAAGTAAACCCGCATTGGAATATCAATAAAGGAACTGTTGGTTGATTTAGACATCTCACTTGCCTTTCTTTCTCTGTGTGCTACAATTTGAGGCAAGAACTCTCTTTCTGTTGTCTTCTTGCAGTCACCCTATTATACAAGAGCCTTCATGATTTAGAAGGATATGGAGGTGGGGCACCATCATTCATGGTGTCCTGCATAGCCACATAGATCACATATTCCAAAAACTATCCCTGAGCCAAGTCAGGCATTGATCGACTTTCCATGCCAACAAGACTCATTAAAGAAGTCTTACTGGCACGGAAGCTCTCCTCACGATATTCAAAGGGGTTCTCTGTGGCTGCTACTGATCCTCGTAGTAGCCACCGAGAACCCTAGGCAAAGGCATTATAAGGAGCTCATTAGTATTCCAATGAGCTCTCCTTGTGATGTACTAAAGGGAATGCTCTCCCTTTTATGGGGGAATTTTTCTGGCAGCTCTGGAGCTGCCGGTAGCTGTTGTAAATGTGTTGAGCACTCATACAACATATGCACAATAGCTGCACCTGCCCCAAAATAACCCCCAAAACAGACTGCAGCCACCGTTCTCTTTCTCTGATGGCGGCTACAGAGCCATGAAAAGCTGAGAGCTGACAGAGGGGAGAGCAATGGCTGCTGGCTTTCCCTGTCGGCTCCAGTGCCCCAGTTGATCAGGGCTTCCCCTGCTGGATGCTGCGATCAACTGATCAGGGCTTCTCTTGACAGCTCTGGAGCCATGATCAGCTGATCGGGACTTCCCCTGCCGGCTCCTGCACCCACTAATGTTCCTTCTCTGCTGCTACCGCTGCTACCATCACCCTCCCTGAACCAGGAGACTTTCACCAGCTGTCAGCACGCCCCTTGTTTCTCTGGGGCAGGAGAGATTCACACTTGCTCTTGCCCATGCTCTTTTAGTGATGAAAATGGTTGTTGAGACTCCAGCGGCAGTCTCACAAGTTGCAAAGTTAAGGTGTGATTCTTCATACAAGTCATTAGGTATTAGCACATGTGAAAGGCCTGATATCCACAAGGGGTTTAACTGGGGAGGCTCCTGCCTGGTTTAACCCTGTAGATATTTAGCAACATTTAACAGGACAGTGCTACTGAATATCAGCTCTGACCACCATGCCACTATCTGACTAGTATTGGCTGGTATGCAGTTAACTTCTGTGACCACTGTATCCTGAATATTCAATGCAAGTACCAGACATGGCTCAGCATTCAATATCAAGGTTCAATCCAGAGCTTAATAGCAGCTGACTGCCAATTGGCGAATATTGACCCCAAAGAAAACATCTAACTCAGTGGTTCTCAAACCTGTCCTGGGGGCTCCCCAGCCAATTGGGTTTTCAAGATATCCACAAAGAATATTCATGAGATAGATTTGTATATTTTGGAGGCTGTGCATGCAGATCTCTCTCATGAATATTCATTGTGGATATCCTGAAAACCTGACTGGCTGAGGAGCCACCAGGACAGGCTTAGGAACCACTGATCCAACTGCATTTTTAAGTTGTGTTTCTTACAGTGCCTTCTCTCATTTCTTGAACCAGACAATCTCTATGCAGTTCTGCAGACATGATTTCTTCCTTCTCTTGATTACTGTTGTTCTTCCTTGCTACAGTTGCCTGCATTTTTGCAAAGGAATTTACAATTGATTTTTCCATTTGGGTACTAACTGAATATTTGTATATGAAACATATCTAATGGATAATTAAGTTTAAAACAGTTTCTTTGCTATTGAGCTCCGTCTGTTGTGGCCCCATTGTAGCTTAGCAGCCCCGTTTTAGACAGAATATAGAAAAACATAAGTGAGATAGAGCCTTTACTAAGTGTTATCCGAGGACAGCAAATAGATAGTCTCCTATATCGGATGTTGTCACCCACAGAGCCCCAGTGGGTATAGTGAAAGAGTGCACTGTCACTTTAAAATTATTGAGACTGCCCGCAGTATGCATATGTCAATGCCTTCATAGCTGCCCTTGGCCTGCAAGACCTTCAGTTTAGTAACACAGCTAAGAAGCTCAGCAGGGAAGGTGGGCAGGTTTGTTAGAATATCTGCCTGCTGTCCTCAGAGGTGGTGGAGAGGAAAACGGTGACTGAGTTCAAAAATGCGTGGGATGAACACAGAGGATCTAGAATCAGAAAATAATATTAAATATTGAATTAAGGCCAGTACTGGGCAGACTTGCACGGTCTGTGTCTATATATGGCCGTTTGGGGGAGGATGGGCTAGAGAGGGCTTCAATGGCTGGGAGGGTTTAGATGGGATGGAGTAGGTTTTAATGGAGATTTCGGCAGATGGAACCCAAGCACAGTACCGGGTAGAGCTTTGGATTCTTGCCCAGAAATAGCTAAGAAGAAAAAATTTAAAAATTTTTAATTGAATCAGGTTGGGCAGACTGGATGGACCATTCGGGTCTTTATCTGCCGTCATCTACTATGTGCTTTATCACAGGACAAGCAAGCAGTATATTCTCACATATAGGATTCCCTAGTTGCCAGGATCATGTCTCCGAGAAGAGGATTATTGCCAACTACCATGAACCTGGTGAGCCTATTGCTGTTGGCCAGCCCCAGAAGCCTTCTCTCTGCAGCAACTTCCTGTTCCTGCGTAGGTGGGATGCTGCAAAGAGGTGGTTTCTGGGGCAGGCCGACAACAGCAGGCTCACCTTGTTGACGCTGCCAGCCCGCCCGAAGATTAAATTTCAGTGGAGGAGGCATGTGGGGGACAGGGGGAGCCATACCCCAGATAATTTAGAACGTTGTACCAGAAACCCTGACAGTCCTCTAAAAAGACGACATGTCCAGGTAAATCCGTATGTCTGGTAACCCTAATTAAAATGATGTTCTTTCGTCTCTTTTTTTTTCATCCCTTCTGCTTTGCATGATTTTCTTTTTCCTGCTTTTCTCCCTCAATCCATTTTTATTCTTTTACAATTCTCCCTCACTTCCAGTTGGGTGACTAACTGCAGGCCATGAATTTAAGGAAGATTTAGTCATGTCACTCCAGAAATGTTCATGGAATGGATAATATTAAACAAAGATCACAATATAGAATAAAAATTTACAAATTTGCATGTTTGTTAGTTCAAAACTATTGTATATATATTTGTCCACTGATGCTGCAGAGCTAAGCCCTCTAATAAGGGAGTTCCTGGGAAATAAGGGAGAGCTGGTCACCCTAGTTCCCATATTCACTCTCAGCTTCTCACTTTATTCCAAGCCTCATTCTGGTGCTCCTATGACCTCTTTCACTGTATTCTAAGCCTCATTCTGGTGCTCCTTATGGCTTCTCTCATTGTATTCCAAGCCTCATTCTGGTGCTCCTATGGCCTCATTCAGTGTGTTCCAAGTCTCACTCTGATGTTGAGTAAGTCCTTTTTGTCAGCTGCAGGGCAAACAGACAGGCCCCACCTCTTCTTTTCTCCTCTCCTGGCTGTCTGCTGTGTGCATGTGTGTCTCTGTGATGATTCACAGCAGGCATTTATTTCTCAGGCTGCTGCCCCGGGACAAAACAACATTTAAAAAGCTGCCCGGATCCTCGACAGAGCCCTAGAAAAGAGGACATATCCGGATCCAGACATACGGTAACCCTAATTTGGATCCCTCCCTCCATTATTTATCTTCAGTGCAGGTGTGCGCTCTGTTCCATTCCTTTTTTAATTTAATTGATAATCTTGCCAGTTTGCGCGCACCCAGCATGAACCTGTTGCGTCTGGTCTGCCGCCACAAAACGGCATTGGGCCTGGGCGGCCTGTCCATCTTCGTTGTGGCACTGCTCTACCTGGCCAAGTGCACATCGGAGAACCTGCGGCCGTCGGGTCTGGGTCTACCTCAGCAGCGAGAGCAGCGGGAAGCTGCAGAGGCACGGCGAGACAAGGCGGAAATCACCTTCCTGGCTGTCCTGGTGGTGAGTGGTCCTAAGTACGCCGAGCGCCGCAGCATCATCCGCAGCACCTGGCTGTCTGCCGCCCGCACACCAGGCCTCTGGTGCCGCTTTGTCGTGGGTACATATGGCCTGTCTGTGGAGGATGCGCAGAGTTTAGACCTGGAGCAGAGCCGTCACTGGGACCTGTTGCTATTGCCTGAGCTGCGCGATTCGTACGAGAACCTGACGGCCAAGCTGCTGCATGCGTATGCCTGGCTCGACCGACACCTGGATTTCAAATTTGTCTTTAAGGCCGACGATGATACTTTTGCTCGCTTGGATGTGCTGTTGGACGAGCTGCGGACCAGGGAACCTCGCCGACTCTACTGGGGCTTCTTCTCCGGCCGAGGCCTGGTGAAGGCAGCTGGCAAGTGGAAAGAGAGTGCCTGGGTGCTGTGTGATTACTACCTGCCCTACGCCCTAGGCGGTGGCTACGTTCTTTCCTGGGACTTGGTGCACTACTTGCGGCTCAGCCGCGATTACCTGGCCCTCTGGCAAAGTGAAGATGTGTCCGTGGGGGCATGGCTAGCGCCTCTGGAGCTCCAGAGAGTGCATGACCCACGCTTCGACACGGAGTACAAGTCCCGTGGCTGCAGCAATAAATACATAGTCACCCACAAGCAGAGCATTGAAGACATGCTGGAGAAGCATCAGACCTTGGCCAAGGACGGCAAACTGTGCAAGGAGGAGATCAAACTGCGGCTCTCATATGTGTATGACTGGAATGTGCCCCCCTCTCAGTGCTGCCAGAGGAAAGATGGCATTCCCTGACCCTTCTGAGCCTCCATTCTGCACCTTGCTAGGGGGAAGGGAATCTGACAATTTTATCAAACAAAAGCACCCTCCTGTACCTGAGTGACTTGTATAATCCTAGAGAATCTTGAACAGATTTCTGAAAGCTCTGGGAGAGGTGGGGTCATTGCGCTATCTGCTGTTAGCACTCCATATTATCTTGCAAAGAATGTAAACAATTTTGTCCATGCACTTTTTCCAAAATATTAACTTCAGTTTATAAAATTACTTTCCCTACCCTTCTTAGTTCTTGTGAATTTACACTAGTGCCCCAAACAAAAACTTTTTTTGCTACATTATGTGGCTTCTTTTACAAAGTTGTGCTAGGGCCTTAACGCGCGCTAACCACTACGAGGCGGTAGATTTTCGGCCACCGCACGGTAATTTTGTGCGTGCGCTAAAAACCCTAGCGCACCTTCGTAAAAGGAGTCCTTTAAGTCGGAAAATAAACTACCTAGTGTCGGCTTGCCACATTTAAGGCTACTATATCTAGTTGCAAATCCTCCTTTCCAGTGCAGAACCGTAGGAAACCCGTTTTCAGAATGAGTGGGGGTGTAAGCTCGTTACCCCTCCTTGGACAAAGTGAAGGCATTTGCCTCAGTACTGGAGGTGCTCAAGTATCCACAGAACCTACAAAACTGGCATTTATGTCCAGACCAACTTTGATGAGGGTTTTTGTACTGATTTTACAAGGCGGTTCTATTGTGAGGGGTTGGTGTGTGTGAATTTAGAGGGGCATAGGTAGTGGCATAAAATTCTTCAAAGGGTCATGCTTATAATGGGGTACTCGGGCAGAACTGTCCTTGATCTTTTGCCTTTATAATTAAAATTGAGACATATGGATTGCTTTTATGCATCTGAGAAGTTTTCAAGAATGCTGTTTTCACTAGTGTAAAATCATTTTTTATGTACTTTGTTGCTGCTTAGAATACCTGGCTGATAATTGTCAATAGTCATACAAACGTTAATATTATTATTTATTTAAAAATTTATATACAGCATACAACTATGCGGTTTCCATATCACATACTTAAAATCTTGTTTCCCTCTAGTTATCACATATAACATAGACATGTCAAGACAATATCGTTAATCGTCCTTGTTATAATAGGGATAGAGCACAAATTCAATCAATTCAGAAGTACAAACAAGCTTTAAATCATACATTGATGTCAGAAAAACTTGAAGGCAACTATCAACTGAAATATATCTTAGCATAAGACGGCATTGGCAAATAATTGAGTTTTTAGCATTTTCTTAAAATCCATCCTCCCCATACAGCTTAACTCTGCAATGCTCTTCCTATCTATGGCCATCATGAAACTTATTTAATTAGCTTCAAATCAGGACTCAAAACTTTTCTTTTTAAAGATGTTTATAATGTGGTAGTATAAGACAACTCTGATCAAAAGACCTCTGCACTCAAAAAGACAAAAATACGTGGAGAAAAGAGACCTCGGAGAAACCTTTCGCTCCTTATTTTCAGTACATATATGTCCTGTAAGGGAGCTAGTGCAGCTATTAGTCTCTCAAAAAAGCTCCACCAAAAAGTCACAATATTCTCAATTCTGCAATATCGGTACAGTCAAACCTTGGTTTGTGAGCATAATCCAAAGCCCTCGTATATATCAAAGCCAATTTCCCCATAGGAATTAATGGAAACTCAAATGATTCGTTCCATAACCCCAAAACTTTAATACAAAATACTATACTACACTTATATTACAAGACCTCGCTCATTTAGAACAGTCACTACACTCCTGCAGCGTCAGAGAGAGAACCATCGGCTCAGTTGTGATGTGTGTATACTGTATGTACTTGAATTGCAAGACATTGCTTGTATATCAAGTTAAAATTTAATAAAATATTTTGCTTGTCTTGCAAAAACACTTGCAAACCAAGTTGCTTGCAATCCAAGGTTTTACTGTATATCATATCCAATTTTTCATTATTATGCAGCAAAGTACTTATCCTCATAGTTGCCTGGGACGGTACTGGCGAGTCTGTATTGGGACAAGTTCTATTTCAGTAGCTGATTGTCGCTTTATTTATGAGAGGAGGTGGCCATAGCCCTTGATATAGCTCTATGCGCTAAAGGGCCACTGTCGGGTCTGGCTGAAGCATATTTCTGCTCAAACTGTCTCTTGTTTAAAAGTTTTTGCGATGTGATTACCAAGACTAGGGGACACTCGATGAAGTTACAGGGAAATACTTAAAACCAATAGGAGAAAATATTTTTTTCACTCGGAGAATAGTTAAGTTCTGGAATGCATTGCAAGAGGTTGTGGTAAGAGCGGATAGCGTAGAGCTGGTTTTAACAAAAGTTTGGACAAGTTCCTGGAGAAAAAGTCCATAGTCTGTTATTGAGAAAGACATGGGAGAAGCCTCTACTTGTCCTGGATTGGTAGCATGGAATGTTGCTACTCTTTGGGGTTCCAAAATCTTTTGTTACTCTTTGGGATTCTGGAATATTGCTACTCCTTGGGTTTTGGCTAGGTACTAGTGACCTGGATTGGTCACCATGAGGATGGGATTCTGGACTTGATGGACCATTGGTTTGACCCAGTAAGGCTATTCTTATGTTCTTATGTAATGTTCATGCACACCAGTGATTAACCGTCCCCGGCAATTATGAGGATAACTATACCATACCATACATTTTTCTTCTATACCACAATTTTCAGCTAGGATTCAATGCGATTTACAACAAGATTAAGAACAAGACATGAACATTGAATGAGGATAGGAGGTAGACTCCTGAGGATAAGTACCTTGCTGCATAATAATGAATATTTATTTTGATTTCTATCCTGTCCTCCCGTGAGCTCAGAATGGGTTACAAAAGAACATTCACAGTAGATACATTTAGTCAGAATAGATTAGACATGATATACTGATATTGGATATGATATACTGATATTGAAGAATCGAGACTATTGTAATTTTTGGGTGGAGTTTTTTTTGAGAGATCAATGACTGTGCTAGTTCCATTACAGGACAAATATGCACTGAAAATAAGGAGCGAAAGGTTTCTCCGAGGTCTCTTTTTTTTTCTCCACATATTTTTGTCTTTTTGAGTGCAGACTGAGAATGACACGGGGGACAATTTTGTCCCCCATCTCCGCAGGAACTCAATTTCTCTGTCCCATTCCCGTAAGCTCTGCCTTAACCACACAAGCCTCGAGCACTTATGATTTTAAAGTGTTTGAGGTTTGGACAGAGCTTAGGCATTGGTGGATTGAGGTATTATGACATCACAGTCTAAGCTCTAGAATGTTGCTACTTATGATTTTAAAGGGTTTGAGTCTTGTGCAGATGAGAACGGAGCTTAGGCATTGGTGGAATGAGGCATTATGACATCACAGTCTAAGCTCTAGAATGTTGCTACTTAGGATTTGAAAGTGGTTGAGGCTTGTGCAGATGAGGACAGAGCTTGCAGGAACGGGACAGGAAAAGAACTCACGGGGAACAATTTGTCCCCGTGTCATTCTCAAGTGCAGAGGTCTTTTGATCATAGTTGTCTTGTACTATATTAACTTTTGTATAACCATTGTAATTATAGTAGAAGTTTTTTTCACTTTGTTTGTTTAGTAATTTGTCAAAATATTAGTCGTTGCTATCTTGACCTGTCATTAGCGGAAATTGCACAATTTTGTGCCAGTTTATTTAAAGTCAATTGGGAAGGTGTTTATTGAAAGACTAGGGAGACGCTTGCTTAAAGTAGTTTAACTTCTACAACCTAATTTAAACCCCCCCCCCTCTACAAAAGCATGGAAGAGGTTTTTAGCGCCGGACGGCGTGCTGAATGCTCTTCCCAACCCTGTCCTGGAGGACCACCAGGCCAATCGGGTTTTCAGGCTAGCCCTAATGAATATGCATGAGAGAGATTTGCCTATAATGAAAGTGATGGGCATGCAAATCTGCTCCATGCATATTCATTAGAGCTATCCTGAAAACTCGATTGGCCAGGTGGTCCTCCAGGACAGGGTTGGGAACCACTTCTCTAAGCTGCTCTGACGGTCATAGAGTTCCTATGAGTGTCAGAGCAGCGCAGAGTATTCAGGGTGCTGGCCAGCACTAAAAACCTCTTCCATGCTTTTGTAGAAGGTGGTGGGGGGGGGGGGGGGTTATTGACTTGATGGAATACAAATGTCATACCTCTTACTCCCACTGATATTCAGAGCAGATCACAAAAAATGAATGAAGCATAATGAAAAGAAATATATCATATTTTTTTAAACACGTATGTCTTTAAACTTTTCTGAAAAGAACAATAAGAAGATATAGTTGTCAGATCATTTGGCAAAGAATGCCAATTTAGAACAGCCTGATAAGACAATGTACATTTGAATATCTTTTGACGGACACCTGAGAAACAGGGGAAGTCAAATAAACAAGCATGTCCAGGTCTGGATATCTATAATCAGAGAGAAATAAGAACAAAACAAAGCAGATATTCAGGACTGGAGCCATCAGATATTTTGAAAATTAACGTGCCGTTTTAAAGGCCGTGCGGGAACAGACCGGCAACCAGTATGGTTTTATCAAAGGAGTAACTCTATAAAATTTCTTAAGCAGATAGTCTTAAGAAACAGAATATCCTTAATAGGAAGTTATATTTATAATTGCATTTATTTCGTTCTGAAGCAAGTGTAATCAATTTACATTAAGGCCCCCCTTTTACTAAGCAGCGTTAGCGAGTGCTGCTCGACAACCACGCCAAAGCCCGTAGGGCTTTAAAGGGCTTTGGCGTGATTACCACGCCGACCCGCGTCACTCGCCTTAGTAAAAGAGGACTTAAGGGAGCAAACTGGTTTTATTTTCAGAGGAAGCAAATTACATTTTATTTCAGAAACAGCAGTTCTGCTGTTTTTACATCTGGTACTGCAGGGCTTTAATCAAAGGTAATATGGACCAGTTCAAAAGCATATGAATTAGGGAAAGTCTATAATATGAAATTGTAGTGAAATGTTTACCTTTGGTTACTTTCTGAGCTATCTGCTATTGATGATGCTTTTTGATTTGAGAATTTTTTTTTCACTCTGGCTCTAGCTAGGTTTTGGGGACAGAAACAAAACAAGGGTTAAATCTACAGAAGGAACTAACAAAGTTACGCCACAATAACAGGCTTCTCATATTGCAGGTCTTGTTTTATGCAGTAGGATCTCTTTATTAGGTGTTACCAGATTTTACGTTAGTAAAATCCGGACCTGCCCCCCGGCCCATCCAGTTCCACCCGTCCCTGCCCCATTATGCCCTAGTTCCGCCCTCAGCCTCGTCCCTGCTGCCAGTTTGTCGAGCAGGAAGGCATCCGCGTTTGCAAGGATGCGACATGATGACATCATTCGCATGCGAGGATGCCCCCCTTCCTGATGCGATTTCTTTTCAAAAACCAGACAAAATGCCGGGTTTTGAAAAGCCATTCGGGGAAATCCAGACATCTGGTAACCCTACTCTTTACTATTGTGTATTAAAGTGGTAGATTTTAGTTGATCTAGTCCAGGGGTCTCAAAGTCCCTCCTTGAGGGCCGCAATCCAGTCGGGTTTTCAGGATTTCCCCAATGAATATGCATGAGATCTATGTGCAGGCACTGCTTTCAATGCATATTCATTGGGGAAATCCTGAAAACCCGACTGGATTGCGACCCTCAAGGAGGGACTTTGAGATCCCTGATTTCTAGTCCCAAGTATGAAAGCTGCTGTTTACAAAGGGTCAGATTCTGAAAACGGCGCCATAATCGGCGGCTGCCTACATAAACACCACCGATCGCGTGCCAATCACGCTATGACACTGTTTGTAGAATTGTGGCTCTCATTAAAAGTAGGCACCGGTAACGTAGGTGAGGGTATTAAAGGCCTACATTGCCAGTGCCTGTCTTTGACGAGAATTGCGTCTACAGAGGCGCCTTAGGTCATTTCTGGCGTAAACCATGCCGGCTTTGACATTATGTGCCATTGGATGCCTCTGTAGACACTCCAGTGGCGTCCTTTTTTGTAGGTGCTTGCAGACCCCTACATTTTTTTTTTTTTTTAATGATTTTTAAATTGGTCTTAAATGACGCGGTCAGTTACCGCACCGATGGATACCAATTCCAACAATTAAGTTAAGCGGCAATAGGGCACCTACCGCTGCTTGACTTACGGTGCCGTTTAGAGACTTTGGGTCAAGTTTTCCGAAAGATCCTGCGGTTTTGCTAGCGCTTTTGTATGCTAAAGGCGTGTGAGCTTTTTTCTGAGAGGAGGGTAATCTAGGCACAAAACCTTTCATCATTTTGAAACAGTTCTGGAAGTGAGAGAAACCAGATTCTGTAATTCTTCCTTTAGGAAGAGAATTTTGAATATTTTTCAGGGTGTATGAGCGAGTTTGGCAACAAACATTTAACTTATTAGCTATTAAATGTTTTTACATCTCCATCTGGTAAATCAGTATAACATTTTCTGAAGGAACAGTGTTATTTCTATTGTAGGCAACTGTTTACTTTTCATGTGTGAAATCTGTGAAGTTTGGCAAGTAAGGTTTTGAACACGTGTGTGTTTGTATACTGTAAGTCACTGAGTTATACTATTCTTAAATATTGTAAATATACTGTATTAGGTAGGTTAAAATAGATACACGTCAAGATTGAATTTTTCAATTAAGGCAGCTATCAGTATTATACAGTAATTCAGCAACATTTATTATGTACAGTTTAAACCTTCAACATTCTCATGGTCTTTAACCCTTTCAGGACCATAAGGATCGTAGGCCAATTTTTGTGGTTTTGACGACATTTTTATGGTAAAAAGGGCTTGCAGATGCCAAAAAATTGATTTTTTTTTGTGAAATATCATTATTTTTATTTTAAAAAATCACACTTCTGGCTTATGGACAGTGTGGCAAGTGAATCTTCTCGTCAATCTGGCAACGACGCTAATGAATGAATGTCGGAACCAGTTTGTTTACATAAAGGCAGTATCATATGGAATCCGTACATATCAAATTTAGAACTGTAGACTATCCCAATCAAAATTGATAGGATTTTAAAGTTAGGGGACAAATAGGTCCCTTGGTCCTGAAAGGGTTAAGGGCCTCTTTTATAAAGCCGCCTGGCAACAGCCCCGAAGCCCATAGAGATTTAAAGGGCTTCGGGGCTGTTGCCACATGGCAGCCGCTAGCACGGCTTTGTAAAAGAGGCCCTAAGGGCTCCTTTTACAAAGCTGCGCTAGCGGTTTTAGCGCGTGCTAAATTGCCGTGCGTGCTAGACAAATACCGGCATTGAGCTGGCGTTCTAGCCGCGTAGCACAGGTTTAGCGTGCGCTAAAAACGCTATGGCAGCTTAGTAAAAGGAGCCCTAAGTGTACCCGTTATCTGCATGTACATTCCGATGAAGGTGGAATATGCATTCACTGATACTTATTAAATGGATGGCTAATAGCTCTTTTCTTGCATTGAAATATTTGTTGGCATACCTCATACCCTCAAGTAAGCAGAATTTCTTGGCATTGTGCATCCAGGCACTGTCACTGTATATTTTACTTTCCTTGGGTTAACGCAGGAAGATGATGTGTAATTCTACCATCAGGCTTTCTCAGTTTTGATGATTCTTCAGATTGTCTTACAAGAATGTACTTTTCAATGTACTATTCATATGCCATCCTCTACCTTTTCTTTTCTCCTCACTTCAAATGCTTAGTTTCTTCCTATATTTCTATATTTGATTAATTCTTAAAATTATTTTCTATTTAAATTAGTTTCTTTCTATTACTTTATTACTTTGATATGTACGCTTTGTTTTTAACAGTATGATATTGAGAGTTTTTATGTATTCTTGTTAGAAGCTCTACATCTCATTTCCGCTATCTTTATTTTCCTATCTACTACTTGCTAATTTATTTGTCCTTGGTACTTTAGTTAGATTGTGAGCCTTCGGGACAGTAAGGGGATTTCAAAGTACCCATTCTTTATTTATTTATCTTATTTTATTGTATCCTTTATTGTATATTTAATGTATATTTCTCTGTAAACCGCTTAGAACTTAACGGATTTAACGGTATATAAGAAATAAATAAATAACATAACATAACAAAAGCTGACGCTGAAAAGTGATACGTAGAATGTGTACCTAGTGAATCATTTTTTTTTTTCTGCAGGGTAATTCTGTAAGATTCTCTGGTTAAATCTGAAGAGAAGCTTATTTTCTGCCTAGCCAGTGTTAAGAGTGTTGCAGCATTCAGCTTTTAACTGTTGCATGTGGCTAGTTTTTAATTCTTACTGTAGAGCACTGGATATTTTACTTTTATCGAGAGAGAGATGTGCACTCTGATCATATTTATATTATGTATATAGGTAAGTCTCTAACTTTGTTTTATAAATATTTTCTGTTAATTTATTTTAAATTAAGCTTTTTAAACAATTTTGCATCCTGTTTGTGGTATCGTTTGAAAAATTGTCTTGTTGCAAGCTGGATTTGATTTACCACAAATCATAATTTCAAGTAATAGATAAAATAATGTGACTGTTGTCTTAAACTACTTGCATATATGGAAATAAAGATTAATAAAAACAAAATTGTAAGTTGATACCTTTTTCTGGACTAACTTAAGATATTGCTTAAGTAGCTTTTACAAGTTAACGTTCCCTTCTAATGAGCAAAAGCTAATCGTGCTAGAAAACAGTGAATTGGGGGGTAGCAGGTGTCACATGGCCTGTGGATTCTTTCCAACCCCTTTGGGGCCCATAATCAAAAAACATAGACGTCCAAAAGGCATCCTAAATCGGCACCTGGATGTCTTAATCGCCAGGACATCCAAGTGCGGATAATCAAAACCATCTTTCTGTACGGTGTCAGGTCAAAAGCGCGCCGGGACAAAGGCGCGAGCAGACATTTGAGCGCAGCGCGGAGGCGCGCGCCGAAGAAAATTACTGTTTTTAGGGGCTCCGACGGGGGGGCGTGGGGGGGAAACCGCCCCCACTTTACTTAATACAGATCACGCCGCGTTGTGGAGGCGTTGTGCGGGGTTTGGGGGTTGTAACCCCCCACATTTTACTGAAAACTTCACTTTTTTCCTGTTTTTCGGGAAAAAGTTAAGTTTCCAGTAAATGTGGGGGGTTACAACCCCCCAAACCCCCACAACGCCGCCGCGATCTGTATTAAGTAAAGTGGGGGGGCTCCCCAACAAAACCCCCCGTCGGAGCCCCTAAAAACAGTAATTTTCTTCGGCGCGCGTCTCCGTCTTGCGCTCAGTTGTCGGCGCGCGCCTTTGTCTTCCGCAATTATGTCTATGAACCTTCTGTACCTCTAGCGAGGTGTTCCAGTCTCTCTACGGTCAGAGCCCAAGATGGGCGTGGTGGAGGCATGTTATGAGCGGGCTTTGGGCAGTCTCAAGGGCAGGTTAGACATAGACGTCTTGCTGCAATAATCAAACATTTTGCAAGACATCCAGGACAGAACTTATACGTTTGGAACTAGATCTGTTTTAGAAGGATCTTAGTGCCACAAAGGTGCCCAAACTGACCATATGACCACTGCATGCATCAAGGTAAGACAGCCCCACACTCCCCCAGTGCTCACAGACCCCCCTCACACCCACAAAGATCAGAATACAAACGTACATCAGCACCTGGTATAGGAAAGCCTAGTAGAGCTGCACACAGATGTCTTAAGTAGCCTGGTGAATGGGCTAGTGAACCATAGAGAGGAGTAGCAAGTCCCATAAGCCACTCTAACCACTGCTTTCATGGTAGAAAATGTGAGCCCACCAAAAAAAAACCAAAACCATACTCTACTGCCATATAGGTGCCACCTGCAGCTATAAGGGTTATTGGGGTTGTAGACAGGTAAGCATAGTGGGTTTTGTGGGCTCACCATAACCTATAAGGGAGTTCTGGTGAGATGTTTATCTGACACTCTTTATGTGAAGTTCACAGCAGTGCCCCACTGCTCTGTTGCCATGTCTGGGTGGCCAGTTCATTACAGGACTGGCCCCTTCCACGTCCAAATGGTCTTGTTCTGGGCGTTTGGGATTGGGCGTTTGGTTGAAAATGTGGTATAGACGTCCTGGTGGTCTGTGCATCCTAATGGCCTGGACGTCCAGATAGAGGATTTCTTCCCCCCCCCCCCCCACCAAAAAAAAAAAAATTTCTAGATATATGGTGGTTTGCCTTTTGAAAATAGGCATTTTCTTACTGCCGACTTTGGACGTCTAGCGCCAGACGTCCAAATCAGACTTGGACGTATGTTTTGAAAATGCCCCTCTTTCTGTGTGTTTGTGCACTGGAAGTGGCAGCAGAAGGCAATTCCACATTGTGAGAGCAACAGAAAAGAATGCATAATTACATGCTGATTCCTAATGGGCAAGTGATGGTCTTGGTAAAACACAACAGTCGTGCAAAGCGTGGGGAAAGCGAGGAAAGCAATGGCCCGTAATGAGGTTATCAAGATACTGAGGAGAACCTACAAGCAGAACCTGAAATGCAAGAACGAGAACGTCATACTTTTACCCTAAATTCCAATGAAATTTGCTTGCATGTTCAAACTAAACAAATGGCTATAGTCTGCACACTGAGGGTGCAGGGCCACAATGGTGGAACTCCCTTCCCCATTACATCAGAATTGAAAGTGATATCCTAACATTTAAAAAGCTTTTAAAATCTTATTTATTTAAGGACGCCTTTGATTTATAATTTAACTAAAGGACGCCTTTAATCATTTTTTTATGCAAGAAAAACTTTGAAAATTTTACCCTACCTTTCGTTCTTTCCTGGTCTTTTGTTTTTGTCTTTTCTTCTCCCCCATTGTAACTTTACCCTCCTACCCTATCTTTCATGTGAGTCTTAATTGATTTTATTGTAATTAGGTTTAAGTCTCTATATTATATTATTATGTACATCGCCTAGAATTTCGAAATAGGCGATTCATCAAATGTGAAATAAAACTTGAAACTTGAAACTTGCATTCAAATTTTACACAATGCAATTGCTATCAATGCTCATTTTTTTCCATTTTAATACCATTTTATCTTTCCCTTTACACAATAGAAATGATGGAACCTCTTTTGCATATTCCAGGTATATGGGGGTTGCTATCTAGGCCCACGCAATTATTCGCATCATGATGCCTACAATCGATTAACCTATCTAAAGCTACTTTACAAGACCCTTCATTTCTTACTCCTTCCAATGACTTGTCATATTGGCTTATAAATATTAGATCTCTCAAAAACAAGCATTATTCAACAATATAATAAGTCCTCTGCCTTACTGAAACCTGGTTAACAGAAGGTAAGGAAGCTTACTTATCACAATCACGCCCTCAAGGTTTCTCTTTTCACTTCCACGATCGCCAAGGTAGAAAAGGAGGGGGTTTAGTGGTTATTTTGGACAAACTTCGAGTTTATATCGCCCACTACTTATGAGGAATTCAGAAAACGTCTAAAAACTCAACTGTTCCTAAACATAAGAACATAAGAGTTGCCTCCGCCGGGTCAGACCAGAGGTCCATTGCGCCCAGCAGCCCGCACCCGCAGCGGCCCATCAGGTCCATGACCTGCTAAGTGTCCCTGCCTTTCCTATACCTATCTCTATGTCTATCTGTACCCCTCAATCCCCTTATCCTGTAGGTATTTATCCAAACCTTCTTTGAACCCCTGTAGCGTGCCCTGCCCTATCTAGACAACTGACCCACTCATCTTCTTTCTCCTCCATAGTGATTCCTCTGTCCTATTATCACTTTCTCCTCAACAACGCATTTCTGGTCCTATTAACTCTCCTCTTCCCCCCTCTTAAATTCAATCAATTTGTACCTCGCTTAATCTATTGTAAACCGCATAGAACTTAACGGTATTGCGGTATATAAACTGTTATTATTATTATTATTATTTAGAATATCTCTTGACTTTTTACTTATGTACCTTCCTCCTCCTTTTACCAAAGACCGTTGATATCCATAGAAACTACTATCTTTGAATATTGTATTACAGTCACCAACCCAGTCATTTTAGGAGATTTCAACATACACTTTGACGAGGTAGCTCACACACATAACTCAGTTGTGCTTACGTTAACAACTGATCTTAATTTGATTCCCCTTATCCCTAGTCCAATGCACTTAGCAGGTCATACTCTCGATATGATCTTTATTCTTTTATCAGTAAATTCAATATTCTCTCTACAATCTAATATATTCTTACCATGGACAGATCATTCTTTGATAATATTTTCCCCACCAACAGATTAAAAATATTTCAAAACCTATTTCAAAAATCCACAGCTTTAGAAAATGAAATAAAATTGACTCATCTAATATCTCTTCTAACTTTAACCTTCACACTTTTAATGGAAGATCAGATTGACTTATGGGAAACTTCAATGAAAATCTTAAATAAGATTGCACCTATAGAATACTCTACTATTTCTACATCGCATTAAAAAGAATCCTTGGTATACCCCAGAGTTATCACTGACTAAAGAGTAACTACGTTCCATCGAAAGATCTACTTTAAAATCATATAAAGAAAGAGCTACCGGTACTTTCTATAAATTTTCTATAGAACAGGCAAGGTTCCTGCAAAAAAAAAATTACCGCAGGATGCAGTAAGTAATGAGCATGAAAATTACTGCTTTAGGGGCCATTTTTATAAATTTTTGGGAGGTGTGAAGGTAGTGGGGTAAGGGTGCCAATGCAAAGAGCAATTGGGGGTTTAGCTTCACTGGCTCCCAGTTATCCTCAGGGTTCACTACAAATGCGCCTGTCTAGCCTTCAAATCTCTACACGGTATCCTTCCTCCCATTTTTCCACTATCTTGGCTCTCCCTGAATCCTAACTCCACCAGATCCACTCAAAAATTCAAACTATCCTTCCCCTCTTTAAAAGGCATATCCCATACAGGAAAACTTGGGACATCCCTCCTCTTCAGGATCGCCGAGCTGTGGAACAGCTTTACTGCCCCTCTTCGGAGTTCAACCTCCCTCCAACGCTTCCGAAAACATTTGAAAACTTGGCTTTTCTCTAAAATGTAACTACTCCCTCCCTCTCCATTATACTAAGTCCCCTCTTTCTTTCTTTTTTACTAAGCCCTTCTTTCCATTGGAGTTCCTTTCTATATTAATTCCTGTAAACTGTGTCGAGCTCCACTTCTGTGGAGATGATGCGGTATACAAACTTAAGGTTTAGTTCAGTTTAGTTTAGGTTGGCCTATGCTGCCTGATAAAAAAAAAAAAATCCTCAAGGTAACTGAGTGTCAAAAGTCACTGCTTCTTTCTTCGCATTACCATTAAATACATAATGGCCTTATATGCATTCATTATAATGAATACTCCATGTGAGTTAACACCTGTGCTCAATCCCTTTCTACATTGTTCAGCACATATAACCCAAGTACAACTGGCGGTAACTGCACAACCACACTTGCGGTAGTTTTCTGCATCAGCTCCATGGCAAATAATGAGGCATACACCACGTGCATGGTAGGGAGATAAGGGTAAGGAAAGCAGTTCCCTTGCTGCCTCCATCACTGTTTATGATTATTGGTATTTATAAACCGCTGTTCGATACATCATCGTAGCTAGCCTTTATCCCTGCTAGGCTGACTCTGGCTGATTCAGATCCCTATTTTATTTTCTTTGTTGCAAATGACACCTTGCGGCTGAACTGTTTATTATATATAGCCCGCCTTTGTCCATGGCAGGGGATACAGCAACATACACAATTAAAAACATTCACATCAAAATCTACTGACAACAGTGGGCACTTTATGATAAGCCATAAGCTTGTTCAAGCAGGTAATGCTTCAGCATCAGTTTGAAAGCAGACCAGGGCTGGATTTTCCTATAAGCTAACTAGGCTTCAGCCTAAGGCCTCAAGATCAAGAGGGGCCTACATTCAAATTGTTAGCAAAATTTAAATTACACTATTCTAAAAACAGTGAACCCTAAAACACTAAACCGAAAATAAGGAGAAATTCTACGCTTCGGGATCGGAACCGGCTCCGGCCGCAACCGGGCACCGACTCGGCTTCTCCCTTTCTTTTTCTCGCCCTGGGAGGAGGATCGGGGAGGGAAAGACGTTAGTCCGGAAACAGCTGGGCAAAGCCCAGCCCTGTGGGGAGAGAGGCAAAACGTGGATCCGTCAGGACAGGGCGGCCCAGACTGGCATCAGGGAGGGGCGGGGGGGGGGGTTCAGTGGAAGGGGGATGGGAGGCAGGCAGGCTGGCATCGGAAGGGGGGTGGGGGGGTTAATGGAAGATAGGCAGGCAGGATGGCATGGGGGAGTGTTCAATGGAAGGGGGATGGGAGGCAGGCGGGCATCGGAGGGGGGGGGTGAGGTGAGGAAGGACGCACTGGGGGCACTATGGACATAGGAAGGGGTTATGTTTGATTAGTTATTGTTATAAGTACTATATATGGTGCTGAGAATAAATGTCCAAATAAGTGTTCTCAACTTTTTTTTATTTATTTTTTTATAAAGGTTAGTACCAATAACAACATGTTTCATTTAACATATTGATATATATCACAGTAATGATGTATTTTATTATCTCTCATGTAATTTACAAACTTAAAAATGGGAGGTAAAAGGGCCTCATAAGTGGAATAGCCTAGGGCCTCTTTTCATCTAAATCCGGCCCTGAAGCAGACACATTATTTTATTTCCTCAAATCTAAAGGCAATTAGTTGCATTCATTAGGGATTGTGACTGGTTTCTATGTCTATGGCTTCCTAATAGTGGAGAATCATGGTACTCATACCATCTGTTGCTTTGGGACAGTAGCATCATGCAGTTAAATTGTAAAATCTATCCTTTGAAATCTGATGACAATGGCATCTATTCATACTTGGTTTTATAGAAACACAGAAACATGATGACAGATAAAGGCCAAATGGTCCATCCAGTCTGCCCATCTGCAGCATCCGCCTCCCCTAAGAGATCCCATGTGCCTCGTCCACACTTTCTTGAATTCAAACAGTCTGTCTCCACCATCTCTACCGGGAGACTATTCCATGCACCCTTTTTGTAAAAAAGTATTTCCTCAGATTACTCGAGCCTATCGCCTCTTAACTTCATCCTATGCCCTCTCATTCTGGAGTTTCCTTTCAAATGAATGAAATTTGCCTCATGCACATTTATGCCATGTTGGTACTTAAACATCTCTGCGGGGTTTTTATGCTGATGAGAGGAGTAACAGCAGCTTGAAAGCTCTTGTTAATTGCTGCGTGAAAGGTTAATTTGAGTCTTTTTCTCCTCCCCTTTTTTATGTAAAATGTAGATCTTTGGGGGTTTTCCCACCTCTGCTGAGTGATATTTTGGAATTTAAACATCTCTATTATATCCCCCCTCCCGCTTTACCTCCAATGTATACATATTGAAATCTTTACATCTGACCCCATATGACTTATGACAAAGACCACTAACCATTTTAGTAACCTTCCTCTGGACCAACTCCATCCTGTTTATATCTTTTTGAAGGTGCGGTCTACAGAATTGTACACAATATTCTAAATGAGGTCTCACCAGTCTTATAAGGGTCATCAATACCTCCTTTTTTCTACTGGCTATACCTCTTCCTATGCACCCTAGCATCCTTCTGGCTTTTGCTGTCACCTTTTCTACCTTAAAATTATCACATACTGTCACACTGCTCCTCTTTCATTCAAAAAAAGTTATTTACTCCCTATTGCATTGTTCCCTCGGGTTTTTGCAGCCCAAATGCATGACCTTGCATTTCTTAGCATTAAATCTTAGCTGCCAAATTTCAGACCATTCTTCAAGTTTTGTTAGGTCCTTCCTCATGTTATTCACACCATCAGAAGTGTCTACTGCAGATTTTGGTATCATCCGCAAAAAGGTAAATCTTACCTGACAGCCCTTCAGCAATATTGCTTACAAAAATGTTAAAATGAACAGGCCCAAAACCAAACATTGAGGAACACCACTGGCAACATCCCTTTTTCCTCAGAGCGATCTTCACTATTCTCTGTTTTAAAACTGTTTCCATTAATTTACTTACCATAAAAGTCATTCTTACTGGCCTGTTGTTCCCTACTTCTTCCTTACTTCCACTTTGTGAAGAGGGATCACATCCGCCCTTCTTCAGTCCTCCATCATCTAGCATTAACTTTAAAGCAAATCGAATCATGGATGACTGAGTTCAAACTGAAACTCAACGCCGAAAAAACCAAATTCTTCCTGGCAAGCCCGAAAGACAAAATCAAAGACACTTCAATTTCCCTGAATGGACAGAACTTCCCTTTTGTCGACACCATAAAAATCCTGGGAGTGACACTGGACCGTCACCTCACTCTAGATACTCACACAGAGCTACTGATCAAAAAAGGCTTCTCGACACTATGGAAATTAAGAACCATCAGAAAGTTCTTCGACACAGCATCCTTCCGATTACTGGTGCAATCCTCAATTTTAAACCTGCTCGACTATTGCAACATCATCTAGCTGAGTTCTCTCAAGAAAACCATTCAAAGACTCCGAATAATACAAAATTCAGCAGTGCGACTGATCTTCGGTATAAAAGGGACCAAAAACTCCATTGGCTGCCCCAAGAAGCAAGAGTGCTGTTCAAATTTGCCTGCCTCTGTTTCAAATCCATTCTTGGTTTGGCCCCCCTATACCTGGTCACCCATTTTAAATTGGACTGTCCCACCAGGCCCACACGCAGAGTACATATGTTTAGCTACCCAATAATAAAAAAACTGCCGATACAAAAGATTCCTTGACAGAACTCTTGCTTTCCAAGCAAGTCAACAGAACGGCTGGCTAGGCAATCTCATCAAGCACTCCTCATCCTACCTTAACTTCAGAAAACTAGTTAAAACCAACCTGTTCAACCGATTTGTAACCAAGAACTCTTAAAAAGCCTCACCCCTATACTCTACTTACTTGCACTTGACGCCCCTACAATGTGACTCTCACTCTCTCTCTTCCTCCCTACAAATATTCAAAGACATCATTGTTATTCTAAGACTTCATTGTATTCAAGGACTTCATTGTTATTTCTTCGCTGACTGTTCAGCTCTTCTTGTTGTAAACCGCCTCGAACTACTTTGGCTTTGGCGGTATATAAAAAATAAAATTATTATTATTATTACCACTTCTGACTCTAGAGAAGCATTGAAAAGGTCATCTAGCGGAGCCGCCAGAACTTCCCTACATTCCTTCAGTAATCTTGGATGTACATCATAAGAACATAAGCAATGCCTCCGCTGGGTCAGACCTGAGGTCCATCGTGCCCAGCAGTCCGCTCACACGGCGGCCCAACAGGTCCAGGACCTGTGAAGTAATCCTCTATCTATACCCCTCTATCCCCTTTTCCAGCAGGAAATTGTCCAATCCTTTCTTGAACCCCAGTACCATGCTCTGCCCTATTACTCTCCTCTGGAAGCGCATTCCAGGTGTCCACCACACGTTGGGTAAAGAAGAACTTCCTAGCATTCGTTTTGAATCTGTCCCCTTTCAACTTTTCCGAATGCCCTCTTGTTCTTTTATTATTTGAAAGTTTGAATAATCTGTCCCTCTCTACTCTCTCTATGCCCTTCATGATCTTGTAAGTCTCTATCATATCCCCCCTAAGTCTCCTCTTCTCCAGGGAAAAGAGTCCCAGTTTCTCC
The DNA here is from genome assembly GCF_902459505.1 of Geotrypetes seraphini. Taxonomy (NCBI): domain Eukaryota; kingdom Metazoa; phylum Chordata; class Amphibia; order Gymnophiona; family Dermophiidae; genus Geotrypetes; species Geotrypetes seraphini. The sequence continues at coordinate 22,195,546 of NC_047098.1, forward strand.
AATCTCTCAGCGTATGAAAAGTTTTCCATCCCTTTTATCAGACGTGTCGCTCTCCTCTGAACCCTCTCAAGTAACGCCATATCCTTCTTAAGGTACGGCGACCAATATTGGACGCAGTACTCCAGATGCGGATGCACCATCGCCCGATACAACGGCAGGATAACTTCTTTCGTTCTGGTAGTAATACCCTTCTTGATTATACCTAGCATTCTATTCGCTCTCTTAGCGGCCGCTGCACACTGTGCAGTCGGCTTCATTGACCTGTCCACCATTACTACCATCACCCAGCCCCATCGCTTTATCCACCTTTAGTTTAACTTATCATTACTGTTATCATTATTTCCAAACATACTTTATTTTTAATATTTGAAGGGTAGAAGCTGGAATGCTGAAGGTAGCTGCATTGGTTAGTCTTTTTTGAATACAGATTCCCTGCTCCTTCAACTCAAAGCTGGCAATTACCTAACCTGAAACAAAAAAATCGTAAGGAATAAACAAACAGAATCCCAAATAGAAGAAAATGGCACAAACCCTGAAAGACACAAATCATAGGGTTCCAGGGCTATGTACACGGGAAAACATTTAAAATAAAAGGCTCACATTCATACTTCTGTATAATGGGGCCTTTTACAAAGCATACATTTAATGCTGAACTGCCCATTCTTATGAGTGGCATGGCAGCTCAGCTTTGTATAATGTAGTTTAAATGATCCAGTGAGGGGGGGGGGGGGGGAAACAAAAACCATGAAGAGGTGCTACGTCAAAGAAACAAGACAAAAATGAAAGGCACGTATCAATTTTCACAGACACACCATAAACTATTACAGGAACAAAGAAAGCAAGCTGTGGAGCATAGCTCATGGAATTCTTTCTAACGCCTTGGCATGCCTATGTGTTTGAATGCAGCAGTATCCAAGCACATGATCTCACCTTCAGTATTATGGCAATTCTGGTCACCATATTTCAAAAAAGATATCGCAGAATTAGATTAGGTACAATGAGGAGTGACCAAAATGATTACGAGAATGAAACTCCTCTATATGAGGAAAGGTTTAAGAGGTTTCTGGTCGTCAGCTTGGAGAAAATGGCTGAGGGGGATATGATTGAGGTCTACAAAATCTTGAATGGAGGGGAAGGGCTAAACACAAATCCAAAGTTTACTCTTTCAAAAAGTAAAAAGACTAAGGGCCACATCTTGAAGTTATATGGTAATACTTTTAAAATGAATAGGAGAATTTTTTTTCACTCAATGCATAATTAAGCTCTAACAGAGGTTGTAGTAAAAGCAGGTAACTTCCTGGAGGTAAATCCAGAAATCACTAGAAAGACAGACCTGCTGAAAGCCACGATGTAGTTAACATGGAATCTTGCTACTTAGCATTTGGGGATTCTGCCATGCAGGTGTGGCCCTCTTTAGGAGGCTGAAAAGTAGTGTATAAGGTGCCCTCAGTGTGAAGGAGCAGCGATGGGAGGCAAAGCTCCAATGCTTCACAGAATCAGGTAAAGGTAATAAGCCTCCACCCGCACACCATCACTGGGCACCCAATGTGTGCAATAAATCCACGGCACAATGCATTCTCTATTACGCTGCGTTGTGTGTGCAGGTAATTGACCTCGAGCGGCTACTCCCTGAACCCTTTGACTATTTCTGCCTTTTTGTGGTTTTCTAGTTTAGGTTAGTGGCAGTTTTTTCCGGAGTTGTATTTCGTGCCTCTTTAGGAGGCGGCAAACTTTTACTTCCCTCCTCTGAGTCTCTCCCTCTTTAATCGGGAGCTTTATCCTCCGCTGCACCCCTACCCAAGCATCTGTCCTTCCCTCCCGTCCAGCATCTCTCCTTCTCCTCCCCCCTCTCCCCCCGCTGCAGAATCTACCTTATTTGCATTTCAGAAGTTACCGGCAGCAGTGATTCACAAAGGCCACCAACCCCAGTCTTTTTCTACTATTGTCATCCGCCCTCTCTGACATAACTTCCTGTTTCCTCAGGGGCAGGTGCAGTAGTAGGAGACACTGGGGTCAGCAGCCTATGTGAATCGCTGCTGCCGGTAACTTCTGAAATGCAAATAAGGTAGATTCTGCGGCACAGACAGTAGAGAAGGGTCACAAAAATGATAAAATGGATGGCATGACTTCTCTATGAGGAAAGGGTAAAGTGGCTAGAACTCTTCAGTCTGGAGAAGAGATGGCTCAGGGGAGATATAATAAAGGCCTATAAATTACTGAGTGGAGTGGTAGATGTGCATCATTTGTTTACTCTTTCCAAAAATATTAGGACTTGGGGCGTGCAATGAAGCTAAGCAGTAGATTTTAAAACAAACCAAAGAAAATATTTCTTTACTCAATGTGTAATTAAACTCTGGAATTCATTGCCAAAGAATGTGGTGAAAGCAGTTAGCTTAGCAGGGTTTTAAAAAGTTTTAGACAATTTCCTGAAAGAAAAGTCCATATGCCATTAAGAGGGACTTGGGAAAATCCACTGCTTATTCCTAGGATAAGCAGCATAAAATCTGTTTTACTCTTTGGGATCTTGCCAGGTACTTGTGACTTGGGTTGGCTAGTGTTGGGAACACGATACTGGGCTTGATGGACCTTCAGTGTATCCTATTATGACAACTCATGTTCTTATGAGTATTGGTACAGACATTAATGATAGCCCATGTGGACTATTGTAATTTATGTACGATATGAGTAGAGCAGTAGCTTAATGGTTAGTGCAATGGGCTATGAACCTGGGGAACTGGGTTCAATTCCCACTGCATTGTGATGATTAGCGCAATAGGCTGAGAACCTGAGGGACTGGGATTGATTCCCACAGTTCCTTGTGACCCTGGACAAGTCACTTAAACCTGTTGCTCCATGTACGTAACTTAGATTGTTGTGAGTCCACTCGGAACAGAAAAAGTACCTGAATATGTACTGTGTATATGTAAACTGCTTTGATTGCATAGGAGCCAGTGTCCAGAGAGAGGTAATTTCCTTTGGGTTTAGCACCCCCAATAATTTTGAAAAGATGGCTCCTGTGTTTGATTGTACCATTAAAAAGGCAGATATATCAAATTCATGACCCTTTACCCTATAGTTCAAAAGAAGCCTCAAATGGCGTTATATTAAGTCACTAAGGGCTCCTTTTACAAAGGCGCGCTAGAGGGGTTAACGCATGCGACTTTTCATCACACGCTAATCCCCGCGCTGGCCAAAAACTACCGCCTGCTAAAGAGAAGGCGGTAGTGGCTAGCGCTTCCGGCAGTTTAGCGTGCGCTATTACGTGTGTTAAACCGCTAGCACGCCTTTGTAAAAGGAGTCCTAAATTTGAAAGGATCACTCCACTATTGGCAAAATTGTATTTTGCCATGTGAATCTTGCTGCATTTTTTAACTTAAGTTCATTTATCCGATCTTATAAGGCTTAGCCCACAGCTATACTGATGCTATTGTTGCATCTTTCATCTAGAAAAAGTACTACTTCAAGACATTACTTGATTTTCAATTATTATCCACCGGTGATCATTCGTGTGATATATAGTCACATAAAACTTTTTTCAGAACGCTTGCTGGTGGAACCAGTTAGGACGAATAGGTGTGCTTCAAGCTATAAATTGTTTAAGAAACTGTTGAGGACTTATTTATATAAAAATAATTTCAAAGCAAATCATTGATAAATGCTAAAAAAAAAAAATAAAAGTACAAATTTGAATTCACCATGCTCTGAACTGATAGAGCTAGCAATATTTAGTTTAAATCTTTTTATTAAAGGAATCAAAAATCCAAAGACCTAGGAGGCCCAACCTACTCAAATACAGTGCAAAAAGGGCAAGGCAACATTGAACCCCATTTTATATCCCTAGAGAATGACACGGGGACAAATTTTCCCCCGTCCCCACGGGAACTCATTTTCCGTCCCTGCCAGCTCCATCCTTATTTGTAGAAGCCTCAAACACTTTTAAAATCATAAGGGGCTCATAATCGAAAGAGAAAAACGTCCAAAAACCGGCCTAAGTCGGTACTTGGACAGACATTTCTCAAAAACGTCCAAGTGCTGATAATAAAAACGGGTTTTGGATGTGTTTCTAAACGACTTAGGCCTTCATAGTGCCACTGAACGACCAAAGCTAAACGGGGCGTTTCGGGAGGCGTGTCAAGGGCCGGCTTAGACTTAGTTGTACAGCAAGTATAACCGACAGTTTTACAACAGAGCCTAGACGGAACTTGGACGTTGTGACTTAGACCAGTGTTTTTCAACCTTTTTACACCTATGGACCGGCAGAAATAAAAAAATTATTCTGTGAACCGGCAGTTGAAGAACACTGGACTAAGTTGTTGGCCAGACCCCGCCTATCTCTACCCAATGTCCCCCCCCAGACTTCGTCCCCATAATAGTACTAATTGCACCTTGCACGTCCCTTGCCTCATCTGGCTTCCGGTTCAGGCGCAGGATGCCCGTAGGAGCCACTGCCCGTGGCTTTGTGCACTGAATCAGTTAGGAAGAGGGAGCTGGCTCGAAGGTAACACCACATCGATCGCACCGTGGACCGGCGGTTGAAGAACACTGTTTTGGGCCTGATGCATCTGCTGGTCCTGTGGACCGGCAGGAAATTTCTGTGGACCGGCACTGGTCCATGGACCGGTGGTTGAAGAACACTGACTTAGACCATGTAAAAACATGACCCCCACACACTACCCTAGTGATCACCTACCCCCTTCACCCCCATAAAAATTTTAATCATAACTTTAAAATTCATCCTGGCCGCCTGACATAGGAAAGCCTAGTCGTCCAGCCCAGAGGCAGCTTAAGTCGTCTTGGGGTTGGGTTAGGGACTCATGGCGAGGAGGACCCATGCCCATAAGCTCCTGTAATCACTGCATTGATCCTTAAACATGTGCACTCCCCTATACACCCCCCAAACCTTTTTGTACTGGCATATAAGTGGCTCCTGCAGCCATAAAGGCTATTGGGGTGGTAGATAAGTGGGTCTAGGGGAGTCTGGAGGTGGTGTGGGGGGCTCACTATGACCTATAAGGGGGCTGTAGTGAGAAGACATGGCACCCTTTTTGTGAAGTTCACAGCAGTGCCCTGTAAGGTACCCCACTGTTTAGGTGGCATGTCTGGGTGTGCAGTCCATCACTTTGCAGATCCCTCCCACGTCCAACAGGGCTTGTTCTAGGCGTTTTGGACTTGGATGGAACATTGGATGAAAATGTGGTATAAAGATAGACGATTTAGTGGCTTGGACGATCAGATCGGCAGGACATATAATTAGACGATTTTCGAATGTAAAAAGAAGTTGGACGTTTCTTTTGAAAATGTGTCTTAAGCTGGCTTTTACCTTGGACGACTTAGACGGACTTAGACGTCCCTTTCGATTATGCCCCTACTACAGAACCAACCCCTAAACCCCCATCATTTGACCAGAGGTGTCTTTGCTCTTACCGCACCCCAGCAAATGAATAAAACCCCCAATCGAGATCCCTCTTGAAAACTACCTCCCCCCCCCCCCCCCCAAGATATAGTCTACCAATTAGGAATGGTGCGCAGCTAGCAACATTTGCACCCGGCTCAGCCTGTCGCACGGTGCAATTTTCCCGAATAACGGACGCATTAGGCGTCATTGTACACGTGTGCGTTTCCTTAAAAGCCAAAAGAGGAGGAGGGCGCTAAGGCTGTCCCGGGCGGGCTTGCCTGTGAACATTAACCTATTGCGGGCCCCGGCGCTCCTGTCAGGCAATGCTGAAGACAGCCCCGGCAGCTAGGGGCAGGTCCTGGCTGGGCTTCTGGAGTCCGGGTGACGACGGAAGGAAACGGCGTGGAAAGCGGCGGCGAAGGCGTCACTGCGTTTGCCGGGTGGTAGGTTGTGTGTTCCCGAGTGGGCGCGGAAGTGGCAGGGACAGGGGGACACCCCCCCACACACACACATACACAGTCCCCCCCCCCACACACACACACTTAGAGAGGAGGGAGGGTTCCCGTGAAACCGCCGGTACTGGGAGAGCTGGCAATGTAGGCCAGGCAATAGGTTTAAGGTTTGCACCTTAAAACATAACCTGTGAAACTCGGAGCGTGAGATCCGAGATCTTTTTTTTTTCTCTCCACTATTAAAATGTTACTAATGCAGACTCTAATTGGTTATAATTACTAATGTGCTTAGCCTGTTAACATAAGAATTGCCCTACTGGGACAGATCGAAGATCCAGCAAGCCCAGTATCCTGTTTCCAATAGTGGCCAACCCAGGTCCCAAGTAGTAAAACAGATTTTATGCTGCTTATCCTAGGAACAAGCACTGGACTTCCCCCAAGCCATCTCAATAATGGCCTAAGAACTTCTCTTTTAGGATATTATCCAAACCTTTTAAACCCTGCTAAGCTAACTGGTTTTACCGCATTCTCTGGCAACAAATTCCAAGTTTCAAGTTTATTAGGATTTTATATACCGCCTATCAAGGTTATCTAAGCGGTTTTTTTTTACAATCAGGTACTCAAGTATTTTCCCTCTCTGTCCTGGGGGCTCATTATCTATCTAACGTACCTGGGGCTATGGAGGATTAAGTGACTTGCCCAGGGTCACAAGGAGCAGCGTGGGGTTTGAACCCACAACCCCAGGGTGCTGAGGCTGTAGATCCAACCACTGCGCCACACACTCCCCAGAGTTTAATTACATGCTGCATGGAGAAAGGTTTTTGCAGGTTTGTTTTAAACTTAGTAGCTTCGTCGCATGCCCCCTAGGCCTAGTATTTTTGGAAAACGTAAACAAGCGATTCACATCTACCACTCCACTCAGTATTTTATAGACCTCTCGTATCACTCCTGAGCTGTCTCTTCTCCAAGTTGAAGAGCACTAGCTATTTTAGCCTTTCCTAATAGGGGCGTCATCCCGTCCCTTTTATAATTTTCATTGCCTGTCTCTGAACCTTTTCTAATTTCGCTTTATCTTTTTTGAGATATGGTGACCAGACTTGTACACAGTATTTGAGGTGCGGCTGCACCATAGAGCAGTGGTTCCCAACCCTGTCCTGGAGGACCACCAGGCCAATCGGGTTTTCAGGCTAGCCCTAATGAATATGCATGGAGCAGATTTGCATGCCTCTCACTTCCATTATATGCAAATCTCTCTCGTGCATATTCATTAGGGCTAGCCTGAAAACCCGATTGGCCTGGTGGTCCTCCAGGACAGGGTTTGGAACTACTATCATAGAGTGATACTACTCTGTTTTCTGTCTTTCAGCCAGTTCTTAATCCATGATAGTACATTATCTTATATCCAATGACTTTCTAATTTCCTCAGAAGTTGTTCATGAGGTACATTGTCATATATGCCTTTTGAAAATCCAAATATAGTATACAATATCAACCACCTCATCTTTATCCATATGTTTATTCACCCCTTAAAGAAATGCAGTAGATTGGTGAGGCAAGATTTCCCTTGACTATATCTTTGTTGATTTTCTCTTGTTAATCAATGCTTTTGTATATATTCTGTCGGAGTTTTTTTTTTTTTTTTTTTTAATTTGATTATTGCTGCCTCTCAGTAAATTTACTAATTAGCAACTGCTTATTAACAGGTGACAATTTTGAGCTGTTACTAATGGTGGTTATTTGTCTGCGGATAAGGTCCATCCAGTCTGCCCATTAGTTATACCCATTAAAAATACATGATTAAATTAACTTGTCTCTTCTTTGATATGTAAAGTCCACCTGGTATTATCCTAGGTTCCAAATACTGCTGAAGTTGCCATCCAAGCTCACTCCAGCCTATCCAACCATCCTGTTTGCAGGATAAGAACATAAGAGTTGCCGCTTTTGGATCAGACCAGTGGTCCATCGTGCCCAGCAGTCTGCTCACGCGGCGGCACTTGGTCAAAGACCAGCACCCTAACTGAGACTATCCCTACCTGCGTACGTTCTGGTTCAGCAGGAACTTGTCTAACTTTGTCTTGAATCCCTGGAGGGTGTTTTCCCCTACGATAGACTCCGGAACAGCATTCCAGTTTTCTACCACTCTCTGAGTGAAGAAGAACTTTCTTACATTCGTACGGAATATATCCGCTTTCAATTTTAGAAAGTGCCCGCTCGTTCTCCCTACCTTGGAGAGGGTGAACAACCTGTCCTTATCTACTAAGTCTAATTCCTTCAGTACCTTGAATGTTTCAATCATGTCTCCTTTCAATCTCCTCTGTTCGATGGAGAAAAGGCCCAGTTTTTCTAATCTTTCACTATATGGCAACTCCTCCAGTCCCTTAACCATCTTAGTCGCCCTTCTCTGGACCCTTTCAAGTAGCATCATGTCCTTCTTCATGTACGGCGACCAGTGCTGGACGCAGTACTCGAGGTGAGGGCGCACCATGGATATCTACCATAAAGTCTGGCCAGTAACATCCTCATGTTCCTAGTTATTGGAGTTCCCATTGATTCCCTCCCCAGCCCATCCTACACCAAATCACCACATATGGAACACAGACCGTGCAAGTCTGTCCAGTACTGGCCTTAGTTCTTTAATTTACATTTTTCAATTTCTAATTAGAGATCCTCTGTTTATCCCAGTGTCTTTTGAGTTCCATTACAGTTTTCCTCTCCACCACTTGCCTCAGGAGGGCATTCCAGTCTCCACCCTCTCCATGAAAAAGAATTGCCTAACATTGCTCCTGAGTCTTCCTCCCTGCAACCTCAAATTATGCTTTACCATTTTCTTTTCTCTGGAAAAGATTTGGACCACTAATACCTTTCAAATATATAAATGTCTGTATCATAACTCCCCTGTCCCTACACTCCTCCAGAATTTATAAATTTAAGTCCTCCTGTCTCTCATAATTCTTTTGGTTCAAACCCCTTACCATTTTCGTTGCCTTCCTCTGGACCACTTCAAGACTTCTTATATCATTCCCTAGATACGGCCTCCAAAACTGAACACAATATTCCAAGTGTGGCCTCACCAATGACCTATAAAGGGGTACCAATACCTCCCTTCTGCTGGTTATTCCTCTTTTTATACAGTGGGTGGCGCAGTGGTTGGAGCTACAGCCTTGGCACCCTGGGGTTGTGGGTTCAAACCCCGCGCTGCTCCTTGTGACCCTGGGCAAGTCACTCAGTCCTCCATAGCCTCAGGCACGTTAGATAGATTGTGAGCCCACCGGGACAGGTAGGGAAACATACTTGAGTACCTGATTGTAAAACAGCTTAGATAATCTTGATAGGCGGTATATAAAAACCTAAGAAACTTGAAACTTCTGGCTACAGCCACCGCCTTATGACACGCTGTTTAGCTGCCTTTAGATCTTCAGACACAGTCGCTACAAGGTCCCTCTCTCCATCATTGCTTATCGGCCTCTCACCTCCCAGCACCCTCCCTTCAGATTTCTACCCCACAAATGCATCACTCTGCACTTCTTCGCATTGAATTTTAGTTGCCAGACCATTCTTCTAACTATTGCAGATCTTTTTTCATGTTTTTCACTCCCTCTGGGGTGTCCAATCAGTTACAAATCTTGGTATTATCCGCATCACTAACGCGGCAGAGTGAATTCCCCAACAGACAAGGCCAAAGCAGCCTGTTTAGAGTGCTGCTGGCCCGACGCTGCTTTGGTTGAAGGTAGGTAGGGCTCGCTCGTGGTTGGGGAGGGAAGGATGGAGGGTCACCAGGGTTTTGGCTGTACGACGGTGGGGGGGTGGGGGGGGCGGGTTGAAGAGTTGCTGGCGACGAATCCCGGGACTAGGGCTTATTTTTGGGGTAGGGCTTATATTAAGACCTACCGCGAAAATCATGCTAGGGCTTATTTTTGGGATAAGTCTTATTTTTGGGGAAACACGGTATTTAGGAGCGCCCATTTAGGCCAATGAAAACCAGACCCAAGTTGTGCGTGGATTAGATGTAGTCTAAAACAGTGCACCTAACTTTTAGGAATGTGTACGATCCACTAGATGCTCTTCCCCCTTGAAACACTCCCTTTTGAGATTTGTGCACTAGAATTTTACATGCACAACTTAATTAGTGTCAATTAGATGTTAATTGTCAATTATCAGCGCTGATTAACTTGTTAAACAATTAAGTTGCTCGCACAGCTAGGGTCACAGTGTACAGAATCTGGACCTAGTATCTGATATTTCATAAAGGAATTCTTAAGAATTTTGGCAGCACCATTGTTTCTCTCATATCAGTTGGCAAAATTTGCAAGTTAGCAAATGATAGAACTTTTTGCTTTAGTTTTTAACTCGGATGATTTCAGAATATTTTTCAAGGTTTTGAACTGTATATGTTTGTATTTTCTTCCAGGTCATTTGATACAAGTTTGCAAATAACTGCTTGTATTTGGGACTGAGGTGGACAATAATGGTTCCTAAGCAGGTGTTCCTGTGTAGTCTGGGCTCCTATCTCTCCCTGCTTCTTGTATTCCTGCTCATGGATGTCTATGCTAGACCTGCCAACAATTCTGCCTTGAAATATAAGGCAGTTGATAATAAAGATGAGAATGAGGTCCTTCCCCCAGATCACCTCAACGGGGTAAAAATGGAGATGGATGGCCATCTGAATAAGGACTTCCACCAAGAGGTTTTTCTAGGAAAGGAGATGGAGGAATTTGAAGAAGACTCAGAGCCTCAAAAGAACAAAAGGAAGCTTATGATCATCTTTTCAAGGTAAGGCTTCAAGGAACAATGTGCTTTATTATGTGTTGGGAATGGTAAGGAGATGCATTCTGTCTTTCTTTCTGGTACCACCAGGCTGTTTCTGTTTTGACTCTTTCCTGTCGTAATTCAAAAGCAGAGATCAGGATGGAATGTTGCCTGAAATATGTCACCTGGTCTTGGGTGGGGAAAGCTTTGTGTGGTGTCTGAGAAGGAAGCTGGGTCTTAGTTGAGCAGTAGTGCAGCTGCCATGGGCTGGCCAACAAAAAGGAGACAAAATTTTGGTGGGAAAGTCCGTTGGTCACAATTTTAAATTCTGGCGGGAATGAGGCTGAAAACTTTGAAGAGGGCGGGAGAAGGCATTTGTCCTAGGCCCCAGTCCATTTTGCTATGGGATCAGACAAACTACATCCCAGAGTGCTCAGGGAGTTGAGTGACGTCCTGGCGGAACCGTTATCCGTGCTCTTCAATCTTTCCCTAAGTACAGGAAGAGTCCCATTGGACTGGACAACGGCTAACGTCATTCCACTCCACAAAAAGGGATGCAGGACGGAGACTGCGAATTAAAGACCAGTGAGTCTCATATTGATAGTAAGTAAACTTATGGAAACACTAATCAAACACCAATTAGATACGATTCTGAACGAGGAGAATATACGAGACCCCCATCAACATGGATTTACAAAGGGAAGGTCCTGACAATCCAATCTGATCAGCTTCTTTGACTGGGTAACAAGAAAGCTGGATAAAGGGAAGTCCCTGGACATCGTTTGATACCGTCCCACACTGCAGGTTATTGAGCAAGATGAGTTTGATGGGATTAGGTGAAACATTAACTGCATGGGTTAAGGACTGGCTTAGAGGTAGACTTCAGAGGGTAGTGGTAAACGGTACCCTCTCTGACACGACGGAGATGATCAGCGGAGTGCCGCAGGGCTCGGTTTTAGGCCCGATCCTATTTAACATCTTCATAAGAGACTTGGCTAAGGGGCTTCAAGGTAAAATTACATTATTCGCCGATGACTCCAAACTATGCAACATAGTAGGCAAAAGCACAATAGACAAAAGCACAGTGCCCGACAAAAGCTCAATGCCCGACAGTATGACGCAAGACGTACTCTTACTGGAGCATTGGTCAAAGACTTGGCAGCTAAGTTTCAATGCCAAAAAATGCAAGGTCATGTACCTAGGCAGCAAAAATCCATGCAGGACTTACACCCTAAATGGTGAGATCCTAGTAAGGACTGTAGCAGAACGAGACTTGGGAGTGATCATTAGCGAAGACATGAAGACTGCCATTCAAGTGGAGAAAGCTTCATCCAAGGCTAGACAAATCATGGGTTGTATCCGTAGAAGTTTCGTCAGCCGTAAGCCCGAGGTCATAATGCCGTTGTACAGATCCATGGTGAGACCCCATCTGGAATACTGTGTACAATTCTGGAGACCACATTACCAAAAGGATATGCAGAGAATTGAGTCGGTTCAGCGAATGGCCACCAGGATAGGCTCAGGACTCAAGGATCTCCCGTATGAGGAACGGTTGGGTAAGTTGCAGCTTTACTCACTCGAAGAACATAGAGAGAGGGGAGACATGATCGAGACGTTCAAATATATCACGAGCCGTATCGAGGTAGAAGAAGATATCAAAGGACCCACGGCTGAAAATTAGGGGTGGGAAATTTCATGGCGACACCAGAAAATGTTTCTTCACTGAAAGGGTGGTTGACCGCTGGAATAATCTTCCACTACAGGTAATCGAGGCCAGCAATGTGCCAGATTTTAAGAAAAGATGGGATTGGCATGTGGGTTCTCTTCATGGAGGAAGTTAGGGGGTGGGTCACTAGTGTGGGCAAACTAGATGGGCCTGGTCCTTTTCTGCCGTCATTTTCTATGTTTCTATATGTCCTAGAGCAGGGGTGTCCAACTTGCGGCCCCGTGAAGTATTTTGTGCGGCCCCGGTCAAAGGTAATGCAGTGTTTTCCTCTGCTGCCCCAGGGTGTTTACTGTCTTGCTAGCTCCCTCCTCTGTCTTGCTGCAGCGTTTGTGCAGCCCCAGAAAAATTTTGTGCGGCCCAGGGAAGTCAAAAGGTTGGACACCCTTGTCCTAGAGAGTCCTGCCATATGAACTTATTTCCTGCCAGTTAAGGATTCCCAAGAACTACATTTCCCAGAATTACCATGAACTCTTCCTTTTCAGAGCTTTCATGTGTTTCTTGATTGCCCTTTGGCCATAAATCACTGCAATAACCAGTGGCAAATCATTCCTCAATGATTTTCATTTAGCACCATCTTTTCTCTATCAATGAACCAGGTTTTCTTCCCCACCCTCATTATTCCTCTATGTATTTTGCTCATTTGGAATAAGTGCTAGAGAGAAAATGGTTACTGCGGATGGACAGACTAAATGGGCCATTTGGCCTTTATGTGTCATCATGTTTCTGGGCTACATTTGCAACTACCTAGGGATTTTTGCTCTATTTTAATAGATACTCCATTTTCCATTCCTAGTCTAAACTTTGTAGCAATGGTCCTGAAGCTGGGGAGCCTTGCACTGGGCTTCTTCAAGAGCCCTGTGTTATGGGCCATTAGTTCTGCCTACCAGGTGTCTCCCTTACAACACCCTTTTCCATGAACTGCCTTCATAGCATCCCCAGGCAAAGCTGATCTAGTATTATATAAACCAATTTAGAAACAGAAATCCTGTGCATGGCAACATGCTATAGTGCCACTTAGTCAACCGGCCAACCCTCTCAATCCATCTTTAATCTGGTTGTCTGTTTTGGGGCCCAGCTACTTGTTTCTCTGTTTATGTATGAGCTCATATGTGAAATACACTTCCCCCTTCCCCATTCGCGGTTTTGGCACTCGCGATTTCACATATTCGTGATTTTGGGAGAGGGGGGAAACCCCCCCAATGATTTTGCACATTTCCCGCCTCTCTCCAGCCTTCCCCCCCACCCCACCCCGGCATCCTGGCCTTACCTGGTGATCTAGCAGGTTTTTGGGGCAGTTGCTAGTCACTCAATTTAAAGAAGTTGATCAGATTTGTTTGACGTAAGCTCCATCTGGCAAGATCATACTACCATCTTGCTCTTCAAGGAACACATTTATTTATTTAAAAACTTTTCTGTACTGTTTAAAGAAAAGCCTAAATGATTTACATCAATAAAAACATATCCTATATAATAAAAGGTTAGTGGCGCATGCGCTTTTAAAAAAGCGTGTTTATTGCGGCAGTGGTGTGCGATCCGTGGCCGTGTTCCATTTTAGAACCCGGCCAATGATCACTCTGGCCACTCCCCTCCTCCCGCCCTCACCAAGCCGAAGGAAGCTCAGCAGACCTCCCGCCCTCACTTCACCAAGCTGGACCATACCTCCCGCCCTCGCTCACCGCTGCTGTTGCTGCCGCTGATCCTCCTCTTCGGGGCAGCCTGCGATCGTGGCCGGCTTTGGCAGGCCTCGCAGGCCGCTTTCAGGCCTCAGTGGCACGTTCCCTCTGACGCACGGGATCGCGTCGGGGGGAGCGTGCTTCCAGGTTGGGGAGCAGCCTGTGAAGTTCGCTGGGGCCGGCCACCACGATCGCGGCCTGCTTTGAAGAGGAGCAGGCCAGGTAAGCAGGGGATTAATTCAGGGGGCCAGAGGGGGGCTGCTTTGGGGGGGACAGACAGTTTTGCTCGGGGGGCAGACAGAAGGGGCCATGGAGAGACAGGGAGAGGGAAAGGGGGCTGCTTTGGGGGTGTGGTGTGCTGGGGGGATACAGAAGGGGCCATGGAGAGAGAGGGAAAGGGGGCTGCTTTGGGTGGGAGGTGTGTGCTGCGGGCAGACAGCTTTGCTCGGGGGGAGGGGGGGGGAGACAGAAGGACACAGACAGCAGCCAAGGAGAGAGAGATAAAGAAACACAGACAGACAGACACTCTATTCTAGCACCCGTTAATGTAACGGGCTTAAAGACTAGTATAAAATAACAGACAAACTAAAATATTAAAATCTCCATAATTAAATAGTTTCTTCTGTTCAAGTGACAGCTAATAAATCACAAAAATGCAGTAACAAACAACTGAGTTTTTAATTGTTTCTTAAATTGGAGCCGATTTACACAGTCTTAATTCCCCCTATCAGCAATACAGAATGCCATCGCTCTAGTGTCTGCATAATTTCCCTGCACTATTGGGTTTAATATAACACATTGGGTATTTCACAGTCAGAGATCATGTTCCACACAGCCTTACTTTTTTTTTTTTTTCCCAATATTTTTAAAACAACAATCTTGTATAATCAAGCTTTTAACAATACATTAATTCATTTTATATCTTACTTCTTAATACATACTAAAAATATCAATTTAACTAAGAGGCTTCTATAACCCACCCTCCCTTCCTCCCCTACCTCCCACCTTTCCACCCCAGTGAGAGGATGTGTGCAGGAGATTCATAAACTATAAAGCCATAATTTAGAGATCAATGAGACTACTCCTTTGGGAGCTGATCCAAATTTCATATGTACTGTACCCCAAATGGTTTTATATCTATGTATGTGGTTTCTCCGGAGAGCAGTTAATTTTGACATTTGTTGTATAAATTGGACTTTAGACAGCAACACATGAAGCGCCGGAAGATCTGGTTGTTTCCAAGCCGATGCCAAAACCAGTCGCCCTGCTGTCACACACCCTTATTTACTGTTATGGTATGTGCAAAACTAACCATTTTGGAGATAGTGGCCTCAGGCTGATTTAAGGCTCTGGCATTATTTTAAAAAGCTATTGGGTAATTATGGGTGATATATTTAAATCTACCCATTTCTCAGAAAGGAGTGTTTTTAAATATACAAATATCTACCAACTCTTCAGCTTGGAGAGGAGACGGCTCAGGGGTGATATGATAAGAGGTCTATAAAATATTGAGTGGAGTGGAAAGGGTAGATGTGAATCGTTTGTTCACTCTTTTTCCAAAAATATGAGAACAAGGGGGCATGTGATGAAACTGCTAAGTAGTAGATTTAAAACAAACTAGAGAAAATATTTCTTCACACAATGTGTTATTAAACTCTGGAATTTGTTGCCGGAGAATATGGTGAAATCAGCTTAGCGGAATTTTTAAAAGGCTTGCATAATTTCCTAAAAGAGAAGTCCATAGGGCTATTATTGAGATTGCTTGGGGAAATTCACTGCTTATTCCTAGATAAGCAGCATAAAATCTGTTTTACTACTTGGGATCTAGCTAGACACATGGGACCTGGGTTGGTCACTGTTGGAAACTGGACTTGATGGACCTTCGGTCTGTCCCACTATGGCAGCTCTTATGTGAGCCAAGTATAGGACAATCAAGCCACTGTGATATCACTGATGAGGTTGGCTCTCTAGCATTGGTGGAATGAGGCATTACGACATCACAGTCTCAGCTCTGGAATGTTGCTGCTCTTTGGGTTTCTGCCTGGTACTTGTGACCTGGGTTGGCCACTGTTGGAAACAGGATACCGGGCTTGATAGACCTTCATTCTGTCCCAGTACGACAATCCTTATGTTCTTAACTCGCTCCCATATGCACACTGGCAGTGACATGAGCCCACCATTCAAAGGTGTCAGCTACATATACTTAAAAAACAAAAATTGAAAAGTAGAGGAAAAGACCTCAGCTAAGCTTCATGAGTCATAAACTCCACTTTAAAAAAAAAATATTACTTAAGTTTGGCTGACTTTAAGGAGAAGGCTCAAACTCGGTGATCACTACAACTTAACTATGCTCCAGATGTATCCCACCATTGAACATTGAACTGCCTTCTTCGTCATAAATCCTAAGGAGTTATACTGGAAGCACAATATCAACCTGAGAGGGATTTCCAGTTACCTCTCAGAGCTGTGTCAGGGGTATTATATATATCAGTTTACAATTCACTTGCTGCTTCAAAATGTTTGTTAAAGTATATGTGGCTGGTACTTTGGATGGTGGGCTCCTGTGAAATTGCTTTTGTTCATCTGGGAGTGAGTTGGTAGATGTTTTGATATAATTTAAATCCCCTATTCTCTAAAGTTAAGAGGTCTGGAAAGAATACAAAACACATGTTAAGATCCCCAGTACAGAGCTGAAAATGTCCTGCCAGTTTCCATATCTCTCTGCCACATGAAGGGTAAAGGGGAATGGATTTGATATACCTCCTTTCTGTAATACATCCAAAGCAGGTACTTTCGCTGTCCCAGTAAGCTCACAATCTAAATTTTTATACTTGGCACAATGGAAGGTTAAGTGACTTGCCCAAAATTACAAGGAGCTGTAGTGGGAATCGAACCCAGTCCCTCAGATTCACAGCCCCCTGCACTAATTATTAGGCTACTCATCTGCATGAGAAAAAAAAAATGCTATAGGTCATATTTCCAAAAACTTAGCTCCATATATAGATGGAGAAAGAGGAAATGGGAAGACGTTTTCTAAGAAAGGAGATGTTAGCAAAGGAGAACTGATTGACCTACTCTCTTTATCTGATTATTCCCACTTATATTTGCCCAACCAGTTATACACTGGTCTAGACACGGATATCTTCCATCTGTCAGCACTATAAACCTTACTGCCTAAAACATACCTCTCCTTATCCAACTTTGTGTTGTTGACTTGTTGGGATCTCTACCATTCTGTGTAGCATCCAAGTTTTTTTTATTTGAGTCAACATTTGGAGTCACCCTTTCCAATGTGTGATACCCAGCCTCTCAATTCTGCTCCAGCACCTGCACTCTTATGTGTGCCAGGTGTATTTAAATGTTGTCTTGGTATTGGTAAAGGAAAAAAGTGAGGGAAAGGACTTTATACATCAACCTGAGATAAGTGAGTTTATTAAATACAATCGTATATTGAGACATAGAACATATATAATAAGATTTTCCTTGCTAACCTTCCAGAGACATCACATTTTCCGAACAAACTAATGCCAGGTTTCTCAAACCTGTCCAGGGGGACCATCACCAGTCAGGTTTTCAGGATATCCATATTAAAAATGCATCAGATTTACATATGCTTCTCCATTGCGTGCAGATATCTAATGAATATTCATGATAGATAACTGCCTGTTTAAAAATCCAACTGGCTGATGCAGGTTTCAGAATCTCTAGTGTTTGAAAGAGAAATATTAAACTGGGAGTGAAAACCCAGGGTCTAGACCAGTGGTTCCCAAACCTGTCCTGGGGAACCCCCAGCCAGTCAGGTTTTCAAGATAGCCCTAATGAATATGCATGAGAGAGATTTGCATACCTGTCACTTCCATTATATGCAAATCTCTCTCATGCATATTCATTAGGGATATCTTGAAAACCTGACTGGCTGGGGGTCCCCCAGGACAGGTTTGGGAACCACTGGTCTAGAGCATGGTTCCCAACCCTGTCCTGGAGGACCACCAGCCAGTCAGGTTTTCAGGATAGCCCTAATGAATATGCATGAGAGAGATTTGAATACCTGTCACTTCCATTATATGCAAATCTCTCTCATGCATATTCATTAGGGATATCTTGAAAACCTGACTGGCTGGGGGTCCCCCAGGACAGGTTTGGGAACCACTGGTCTAGAGCATGGTTCCCAACCCTGTCCTGGAGGACCACCAGCCAGTCAGGTTTTCAGGATAGCCCTAGTGATTTGCATGTAATGAAGATGATAGGAGTGCAGATATGCCCCCATGCATATTCATTAGGGCTATCCCAAAAATCTGATTGGCTAGTGGTCCTCCAGGACAGGTCTAGATCAAGCATGTCAAACTCGCGGGCTGCATGCGGCCCACAACAAAAAAACTTTGCAGCCCAGCCAATATAATCCAATAAGTCATAACTAGAGTTGCAAAATTTCTCCCACAATCTATTGGCGCCGAGCATCTGCCTATCTAAGCCAGTCGAAAACAATGATACAACGTACGAGTATAACCAGTTGCTTATTCTTAAGTACTACGATGCAGATGCCTTTGGTACCTGAGACAAGTTCACGTCTCTAGTCATAACGCACCATTTCTCCTCATTAATGCTAGCAGTGAACCAGATGATACCTATCACACCATTAGTCTTGTATTGACTTGCTTGGTAAGCCTAATGGGAAATATTTCGCCTTCGGAGTACAATAAAAATAAGAGTATAGGTTTATTTACATTACACTTATTAATTTGTGCAATTATTCTGTGTCTGGTAAGTTAATATTTTAGAAAAGATATTGATTTTTATTGAAATGTTTTATTTTTTGTGTTAAATGATTACTCATTTATTTTGGCTCTTTGTATTCAGAATGTCTTTATCGAAACCAAGTGGTAGTAAAACGAACGGCCTCTTTTACAAAGCCATGCTAGCGGCTGCCGCACGGCAACAGCCCCGGGGCCATTAGTGCAGCGCAGCCGCTAGTGCAGCTTTGTAAAAGAGGCCAGAAGTGAAAAATTGCTGATGAAAATAAAAATTTCCAAGAAAAGTGGGAATTGGGATTGTTTTTGCTGTGAAGTAAAAGATAAAATTTGCTTGATATGTAATAATGCTATTAGTGTGCCAAAGTGTTATAATATTAAACAGCATTATGAACGGCATAAATCAAAATATGACAATTACGAAGGATTAATGAGACAAGAAAATTTGAAAGAGCTCAAGTTAGGACTGAAAAAGCAGTTCATGTTTACTAAAGTATCACAAGACAGTGAAGCAGCGGTGCATGTAAGCTGCGCCTTGTCAGAGTTCATAGCTAAACACGAAACCTTTTACCGAAGGTGATTTCATCAAGGAATGTTTCATTTAAAGCTGCAGAAATTGTTTGCCCTGGAATTGTGAAGATTTTTCAAACAATCTTTTTGTCTCGAAAATCAGTTGCAGAAAGAATTATTGATTTGGCCGGCAATTTAAGTGATCAGATCAAAGCAAAATTATCTAGTTTCAAAGCTTTTTCCACTGCCTGTGACGAGAGTACAGACATTGGGGGCGTAGCTCAATTAGCTGTGTTTCTTCATGCTTATGACACAAATTTCAACAGTTTTGAGGAATTATTGGAACCAGGAGTCGGAGTCGAGGAGTCGGAGGAAATTTCGGGTACATGGAGTCGGAGTCAGAAGTACAAAAAACTGAGGAGTTGGAGTCGGAACATTTATCTACCGACTCCATTTTTGAACTTGGCATACCAATCGCGAGCGATTCTTTCAGCTATAGCACCCACTATATACACAGCACAAATGTTGCGAGCAGCTTCTGCGGCCTTAGAACCTTGATTAAAAGCAAAAAGAAGGTGGTGTCGAAAATGCTTATTTCTCTCAACGTGACATTCCATTTTAACAATCTGAAAATTAACCAGTGCTGTGGAGTCGGAGGAAATTTCGGGTACTGGAGTTGGAGTCGGAACATTTATCTACCGACTCCACAGCCCTGATTGGAACTAGTATCGATGCATGGCAGTACAATGGGACATGATATATTTAATTGTGTTTATGAACTTATGCAAAAATACAATTTACCTCTATCAAAACTTAACTTCTGTAGCTACAGATGGAGCTCCTTAAATGGCCAGAAAACCCAATGATTTTGTGGCATTACTGTGAAAAAAACAAAGTGAAACTTGTGATGGATCCAAGATTCATCATATGCATTGCATTATACATCAAGAAGTATTATGCACAAAGTAATAAACATGGAAAATGTGTTGACATTTATCAAAAAAATTATCAATTTCATAAGATCAAAAGTCTTAAATCAGTGACAATTCTCTGCTTTCTTAAGTGAATTAGAAAGCAAATATTCCAGTTTGTCCTACTTTACCGAAGTATGTTGGCTATCCTGCTCCAAGGTCCTTAAACAATTCTGGGACTGGAAAGAAGAAATATGTCAGTTTCTAATAACTAAAAATCAAGACACAAGGTTGTTTTCTTATCCAGTATGGTTACAAGATTTATCTTTCATGGTTGATATAACAAAACGCTTAAAACGATATAAATTTAAAACTGCAAGGAAAAGATCAGATCATTATGAACCTGTGTGATCAAGTTTAAGCATTCCAATGTAAGCTAGTTCTTTGGGAAAAGCAGTTGAAAAATGAAGATTTAACACACTTTCCAACATGAAACATAAATCAAGTTTAGGTGAAAATGCATCGTATCAAAAATATGCAGAAAAAAATGTTAAGACTTAGAACTGAATTTGAAATAAGATATGCAGATTTTAAATCTTTGGAAGACAAGTTTTCTTTGATTTTCTCAATAAATATAGAATCAGTACCTAATCGTATGCAAATGGAAGTAATTGAGATCCAGTGCAATTCAGTTTGAAGACAAAATACAGTGAAATTAGCTTGCTTGAATTTTACAAATATTTGCCAGCCAAGTTTGAAAATATTTGAAAATTCGCATATGAAAGTACTTATCGGTGCAAGCAGTTATTTACGCTTATGAAAGGAAATAAGTCTCCTATCCGCTCCAGAATTAGCGACATTCACCTTGAGTCAGTTTCAAAAGTAATTACTGCAGACAAGATTTCCTCCGAAATAGGAAAAATAGTAGCAGAGAAGAGATGCCAATTGTCAGGAAGAAAA
Source organism: Geotrypetes seraphini (assembly GCF_902459505.1). Taxonomy (NCBI): domain Eukaryota; kingdom Metazoa; phylum Chordata; class Amphibia; order Gymnophiona; family Dermophiidae; genus Geotrypetes; species Geotrypetes seraphini. The sequence goes on from NC_047098.1 coordinate 22,216,667, forward strand.
CATTAATTTTATCATTGCTCTTATTCTTTTTTTTATACTGTACTTTTTGAAATAAACCTAAGTTTCTATGAAAAATGACATTTTTGCCTTTTTGCGGCCCACATAAACTTAAACTTTGTTTATTTGGCCCATGTCAGCCTTTTGAGTTTGACATGCTTGGTCTAAAGCAAGGGTGCCGAAGTCCCTCCTCAAGGGCCGTAATCCAGTTGGGTTTTCAGGATTTCCCCAATAAATATGCATGAGATCTATTTGCATGCACTGCTTTCATGGTATGCTAATCTCATGCATATTCATTGGGAAATCCTGAAAACCCAACTGGATTGCGGCCCTCGAGGAGGGACTTTGACACCCCTGGTCTAGAGCAGTGGTTCCCAGCCCTGTCCTGGAGGACCACCAGGCCAGTCGGGTTTTCAGGATAGCCCTAATGAATATGCATGGAGCAGATTTGCATGCCTAGCACCTCCATTATATGCAGATCTCTCTCATGCATATTCATTAAGGCTATCCTGAAAACCTGACTGGCCTGGTGGTCCTCCAGGACAGGATTGGGAACCACTGGTCTAGAGCTTACTTTTCCCAAAATCAAATATGTTGAGGTTAAAGGAGGTTTTGTGTAGTTAATGCTTTTATCCATGTGCTTGTAAGTCAATAGAATAACCTTTAACACTACAGTGCACTTGCATTATTGTTGATTTGTACATAGTAAAGGTGTGAATCGGGGTAGTTTGAAGATCTTTTGATGGTCTCTTAAGTGCATAGGTGCTAGCTTTGGTGTTTCCGTTTCTTCTGTTAATCAGAGGGGAATGTCCTTATTTCTTACCAAAAAGTCAGAAGTGTTTAAAAAGAAATACATATCTGTCTTTATATCTCATGTCATTATTGTGGAATTATTGCATTTTGGATAGTAATGAGCAGCTGGATAAAATACCTCCATATTTGGTTTCCATCAGGTTATTTTGATGTATTCATGTATTGGATTATTGGAAGAAGTATGACTTGGCCAGGTGGATGTTGTAGTCTTTAGGCTTTGCATTCGGATATTGTCTCTGCAGTGAACAGGTGGAGTATTAATGTTCTTAATCTGTCGTGTTCTAGCTGTGAGTTGACCTTTTGTCCTCTCTTAACCTATAACCTTCTAGACAGCTTGAGGCCAAGGTGAGTTTTTAATCATGTCAAAAGAGGTCTAGGAGTCCAGCTGAGAGTCTGAGTTTAGAGGAGGGGTAAGGGAATGAATGAAGTGGGCGGAGGTTGACCATGAGGACGTGTGAAGCTCCTACTACTAGCTGGAACTCAAATGGTGTTTTGTCAGCCTTTTTTGTACCATGTCATGGTTTCAGACTCTCTATAGGCAGCATGGCCCATCTTACCTTCTTTGTTATCTGAGCACTGTGATATTATTGAATGTGGTTTTGACTTCCTGCCAGAACTGGTGGAGGTATCGATTATACCAAAGTCACAGTGACATTTGCTTTCTTGTTATCTTGTCTTCTGGTACAATTTACTAGCATTATGTTAAAAAAAATTTTTTCTATTTATTAATTTTATACCCAGAAAATCTGCCTCATGCACATGGTTTCCGTAAGATTTTGTTGAAATTATAGTATATGTTATACAATTTGAAATTAATGGAACCAAAGTGACATGCAAATGTTTTACTCTTTTGGATACTGAGAAGCTCCCTCCTCAGTTTTTCCTTCTCCAAGTGACCTTGATTTAGAAGGGTTATTCAGAGGTTGTGGTTACAACTTTTCTTAGGGCTAAGAAGCCTGCAACGATTGCAGCTTACGCTAAGGCCTACAAGACCTTTAAGTTGTGGTGCACAAAGGAGCAGGTAGAGCTAGAGAGAGTTCCCGTTCTGGTCTCAATAAGGACCTTGCAGTTTCATCTCTCAAAGTTCAGACAGTTGGTATCTCTGCTTTTGAGCTAGAGTGGCCTACAGTTCAGGCTTCTCACCTGGATGTCACTCGGTTTTTGAGGGGAGCTCTCAGTGTGGTCTTGAAGGACCTGGCATGCTAGACATTACGGTCGAGACAATGTTTTTGGTTGCCATAGTCTTGGCAAGAAAGATCTCAGAATTGCAGGCCCTCTCCTGCAGGGAGCCATTTCACAGAGTCAGATGGTTCTCTGCACCCGGTTCCTTCCTTTCTTTCAAAGGTGATTTCCACCTTCCATGTCGATCAGGAGCTTCATTTGCCTGCCTTTTAGCCTATGGGTTCTGCCAAACAGGACAAACCTTTGCGCAAGATGGATGTGCGCAGGCCCTGCTTATCTGTCTGGAGAGGACTAATGATCATCGTTTTGTCTGCTTATCTGTCTGGAGAGGCTTTTTGATCATCGTTTTGTGCTGACCAGTCACCTCGAGATGGGGCAGGCCAGTTTCCAAAGCTTCCATTGCCAGATGGATCCACATGGTAATTTCTTTTCCTACATTCCCTGCAGGAAATAGCCTCCTATTTTTCTTGCAGCACATTCCACAAGAAGTGTATTGACTTCCTGGGCAGAGTCCCAGTCTGTTTCACCTGATGAAATCTGTAGAACAGCTGCTTGGGCTGCTGTCCACACCTTTACAAGGTTCTGCAAAGTGGATGTGGTGGCTCGAAAGGATGCTGCCTTTGGGTCCTTAGTTCTGTGGGCAGGCTCATTGCCAGTGTCTGTCTCGGGACCTCTTCTACTGTATCTAAGATTAAGGAAAGACGTTTCTCTTTTTCTTTGGGAAGGTTCTCTAGTCCCTCCTTGATGTACTTAGCATCTTGACTCTTAGTTACTCATTTGAGTGATTTATTGTTTGTTTGTTTGTTAATTGTTTATTGATCGTTGTTCTATTTCCTAAGTTTCAGAGCAGAATAAGTCTGTTGCTAGGGAAGTTCCCTGTGCCTCTTCTTCTCCTTTCTTATGTTTCAGTGGAGTTTGATTGCTTTGGTACCAGCTGAGGAGTTCTGCACTGCAGAAGGGGAGGAGTTCAAGATCTTAAAGTGATACCCTTCTGCAATTTCATAGGAAATGAGAATCAACAGCTAAAATATGGACCCAGATTATCTACTACTACTACTACTACTATTACTATTTAAATTAGTTCTATAGCACTACCAGATGCATTTAACACTGCACAGAGTCACAAAGAAGAAGAAAACAGTCCCTGCTCAAAGAGCTTACAATCTAAACAGCCAAGACAGACAAACAAGATGTCATGGATACAGTTAAGGGGAATAATTAATCAGCTGGCTGGGTTGGAGGGTAGAGGAGTAGGATTAAGGATTGAAGGCTATATCAAAAAGTTGGATTTTCAGTCTGCTTTTAAACAAGGAAAGGGGCTTGACGGACAAACTCGAGTAATTTATTCCAGGCATAGGGGGCAGCTAGATGAAAGGAACAAGTCTGGAATTGGCAGTGGAGGAGAAGAGTAACGTTAAGAGTGACTTATCTGAAGAACAGAGTTCTCTGGGAGGTGTATAAGGAGAGAGAAGTGAGGAGAGATGTTGAAGAGCAGCAGAATGAACACGCTTGTAGGTCAGCAATAAGATCTTGAACTGTATGCAATGGCATATAGGGAGCCAGTGAAGTGACTTAAAAGAGAGGGGTGACATGAGATTATCGAGGTTGGTAGAAGATGAGTTGTGCAGCAGAGTTTTGCACAGATTGCAAGGGGGGAGAGGCGACACTGTGGGATACCAGTTAGAAATAGATTGCAGTAATATAAGCATGAAGTTACGAGAGCATGGACAAGGGTTCGGGTAGTGTGCTCAGAGAGGCAGGGGCGAATTTTGGTGATATTGAAGAGATAGAAGCGACAGGTCTTAGCGGCTTGTTGGATATACGTAGAAAATGAGAGGTAGGAATCGAAGATGACTCCAAGGTTGCGAGCAGAGGAGACTGGACAGTATTATTTACTGAGATGGAGAAAGTAGGAGGAAGAGCAGAGGGTTTAGGAGGAAAGAAGAGCAGCTCAGTCTTGGACATACACTCCCTCCGTATTCATGGGGGTTAGGAACAGAGCCTGCCCGCGAATATTGAAAATTCGCAAATAACTTTTGTGCCAATTCTGACCTACCTCCGCCTCCCTCCTGGGTCCCAGTGAGCATCAAACTCTGTGTACTGAAGCAGGTGCGCTAACCACCAGACCACTCCTCCACTTGGAAGCCCTAAGCTTTCTTCAAAAGAAGTTGCACTAGCCAAATCCTTGTTTTTCTCTTTTATCCTCCTTTCACTACCATGGCCATATAATGAAGTAACATTAAGCAACCTTCAATCCAACAACTTATCAATAGCTACGTTGACGTCTTAGGCAACGCTAAGTAGAATGCAGGGGCGTTCCTTCAACTTTTCTGACCCTGCATGATGACTCGCAACATTCCCTTCCACACTGTCAGATCTGTGCGCGCCTGCTTGCGGACAGACAGAAAATGGCGAGTTTGTGTAAAACCATCCAAAAACAAGAATCAAAAAATTAACAACCAAAGGTTACAAAAATCAAAACAAAATCGCAAAACTGTAGATGTAAAACTGGAAAAATGTCAATTATCTCTTGTGGAAGGAGGAAAGCCTCAGATCTTGTGTCCATTTTCACATGCCAGCCCACTAGCCATTCAGCTAATGTGGACATCAATTTCAGTCGCTTGCCATCCTCCACCACCCTTAATTACTGTGCAAAAATCATGCTGTGCAAACTTGCATTGATAATTATATAAATAATATCAAAAGTGTAAAATCCACTTATCTTAATAATGTCAGGCAACTTGTTTTAGACTCATTCTGATTCTGACGAGCTCATTTCGCAATATCTTAATCAGAGAAATCAAAGTGTTTGTAATAACAAAGCTGTATCCCAACAGCTCACACATATCCTTAACAATAGCATCTGCTATTGTGTAAAAGTCAGCAACGTTCCATCGAGAGTTCCATCGAGAAGCGCGGCTTTCGGCAGGAACTCATTCACTGTGTAGGTAAGCTCCTCTGTATTTATACCCGTTAGCGTCGACAACTATAGGCCAGATTGTAATGTTTGTTGGTCACGCAAAGCAGGAAGGGGTGGGGAGGCTGATTCCGGTTTTAGGAAATTGCGAATAACCGAAATCGCGAGTCCTAAAACCGTGAATCGGGAGGGGTAAGTGTATTTAGTTTCAGATGATGGCAGGACATCCAGGCAGCAATGTCAGCCAAACAAGCAGAGACTTTTTCTTGGACTTTAGGTGAAATTTCAGGCGTAGGCTGATCAGGGTAACCTTTTTTTTGTGTGTGTGTGTGTGTGTTTCGCTTCCATTTTTCACCTTGGCCATTCAGTACAGGTCTAAGATAACATTGAGCCACCAATGAATATTTTAGGTACGAGAATTGCATGACTGCTTCTGCAAAGCAAAATCCTGCCTGTTCCATTTTTGGTAGTGGGGAAGGGAAAACACTTTTAATCTCCCATGGTTGTCGGGAATGGAAGCTATGATGCTCACTGAGGCAGTTTGAATTGCGACCCTCCAAAAGCTGACTTAGATTGCCTGACTTGATTGGTTTCAGTCAGTTTTAGGACTAACCACTATTACTACTTGCTGTCTTTCTGATGAAGTGTTTAGTGTTTGCAGGTAGCTGCGAAGCATTCTAGCAGACGCACAGCTGTTCGTGTAGTTTCCTGGCAGTACTTAGCTGATTCTGCTGAGTACAGTATAGAAATTGTCTTATCTCTTGTGCTTTTCTCAGATTGTGACGTCCATTTTATTATAATGGCTGTAGAAACTTAAAGCAAGTAGGATTTTCTTTTCTATTTTTTTCCTGAAACTGATGTTTGGGTTTTTTCCTATTATAATATTGCTTTGGCCAGTCATGAACGACCCTTGAAATGAGTAGGTCATTGTGGCTTCTGGTGAGATTTCTATTTTTCAATTTGAGCTTCAACTACTCTTTGCTTGCCTATTATTTATTTTTTGTGCCCTAAATTAACTAGTCAGAAGCTACAACTCTGTGAGCATAGGGACCAACAAATTTGTGACCTAATGGACTATGCAGATAGGATTTCATAGGACTCTACGTATGTTTTATCTGAAATGGTTATATATTTCTATGTGCTTTTGAAAATGAGCACCTATGTCCGCCAACTCACCTTTATCCACATGTTTATTTACACCGTCAAAGAAACGAAGCAAACTTTTGAGGCAGAACTTCTTGGCTGAACCCATGCTAACTCTGACCCATTAAGTTGTCAAATGTTTGATGACTAGTGATAAATCCTGACTGACTGTCCTTGATCAGTTTAGGCATTATCACCTGCGGGCCCGCTGCCAGGATTTTCAAGAATATTTTATAATCTGCATTTAACAGTGAAATATGTCTATATGGCCAACACTGCTTCAGACTTTTGCCAAGCTTGTGCAGGAGTGTGATAACTTTTGCAAAGCTATGAAAAACGTTTGTTAAAGGTTTGGCCAAATATTGTCTAAACTGAGTATATAATCTATTAGTAAAGCCATCGAGGCCCAAGGCCATGTGGGAGAGACTTGATGGCCTTTAAAGTCTCTTCTTCAGTAATTGGGGCAGATGATAATTCTGACTCATTTCACCTTTTCATGTTGATGAGAAAATGGTGCACTCTCCATTTTGCCCCAAACTTCTTGAGAATCCATGTAAGAAATCCTTGCTGGCCTGCAAACAGTCTCTTGAGTACTTCCTCCAAAGAACTGAAATAATCAGTCTGCACAATCAGTTTGTCATCTCCAACCCTAGCAGAGTTGGTATTTCAGTTACTAGGCATGCTCTGGCAAATCTATCTACTTTATTGCATCCATTTCTGTAGAGTGACACAGGGACAAACTTTTCCCCGTACCCGCAGGAACTCATTTTCCCGTCTCGTCCCCGCGAGTTCTTTTCCTGTCTTTTCTCCCATTCCTGCAAGCTCTGTCCTTATCTGCACCAGCCCCAAACACTTTAAAATCATAAATGTTCGAGGTTTGTGTGGTTAAGGCAGAGCTTGCAGGGATAGGGCAGGGACAGTGACAAAAACTTTCAGGGACGGAGAAATTGCATTCCCATGGGGACAGGGAAAAATTTGTCCCCTTGTCATTCTCTAGTTATGAGCAAACTGGTACTCCTCTAGCTAGTATCATAAAATTTAAAACTGCTGCAACTAACGTAGTTCTCTCGAAATCTGCTTCCCTAGATGATATATGCAAAGCAGCACCTTGATTCTCACCTCATCTCTTCATCCTACTACTTGGACAAGTTCACAATCAGTTGAGCGGTAGTGGCCAACCGGCCCTTGAAATATTAAGAATCAAGTTGCTCTTGGACAAACAACAACAACAACAAAAAGCTAAATTGAGCAGCCCTGAGCTTGAGAATCACCTACTTGTGTATCTGATCCCATTCTGTTTGTCAATAGAAGAACATTACCCCCTATTCCCCCACTTAGCTTTGAGCTGCATGCCTACTGGTGTGAAGGGACTGAGGAGGCGACTGCACAAAAGTAGGGCCGTATGGGACCAGAACTTTACATTACTTCTGAGCTGTAGGATAGCTTCTCTATCTTTGTCATTGGATAGTGGTATCCACATGTGTGCCTGATCATGTCTTCTGTTACCTGGTACAGGTGAGAAACAGTACTGTTAATGGATCATGAATTGGCAAAGAAAAAAATCTGCAGTATCATATGTATTTGAGAATGAATTCCTGTGAGGTAATGGTTGAAATACACTTTATTTTTATTTATTTTCAAAATTTCTATACCGTTTTTTCCAAAATGGTTTACAAGGAGTTACCGTATTTTCACGCGTATAACGCGCACCCGTGTAAAATGTGCACACGGGTATAGCGCGCGGGAAAAATAAATTTATGTAAATAAATTAATATATAGCGCGCATACGCGTATACTGCGCATGCTGCTCATTGAATTAAAACCTTCTGCCCCCCTTGAAGTCCTGTCCCCCTTTAACCCACAGAGACCCAAATATAGAAAAAAACGTAAAAAAATGTTTTCGAACGTTCACATGTTGTTATAGGAGGCTTGTGATCCCTAAATCAGTGTTTTGTTTTTTTTATTTTGACATTTTAGTAACTTTTGGGGAGGATGTTGTAAAATTGCAACGCTGGGCCTGTAAGGTAGCAGAATTTCAATAGTGTCACTCTCTCTCTGAACACATGTAAGGAATAATTAAAAGTTTATTTGTACTTTACAGCTTATAAAGACCCACCTAAGTTTATGTATATACACAACAACAATAGTATAATAAAGAAAAAAGTAATTTTTATTATCAATTTAATACAAAAAATGAGTATCATATAAAAACGCAAATTTTTCCCTGTGAAGCGCCCATTGACTTCTATCAGCGGTAATCAAGAAATTTCGTGTTTTTGCACAAAAAATTTCATGTTAGCGCAAATACGGGTAAAAACGGCCACGCTATGAAATAGCACTTGTGCTATCTTCATAGCACGGTTTTGTGAATCGAGCCCTATATGTGCATGTTTTATTTGTTCATTTATTCAGTTATGGTAGTTCCAAAAACAGTTATTTTGCTCTGAAAAGCACAGGCGAACATTGCACTTCCTGCAAAGTGTGTTGGTATAGCCTTTTGCACAGTGTCGGCACCGTCCTCTATCGGCTTTGATGGGAAAATGTCCAATCATGTCCTTGCAAACTTCCTTTGGAGGGTGTGCATTTGACTTTTTGGCTGTCATGGCAGCTGAAGAACCTCCATCATCTGTAAACTGCCTCTTTTGGGAAGTCAAGGTGCCCCCTCTTGATGAAACTGGGCTTGCAGATGGTCGCCCTCGCTTTGACACTGACCCAGCCGTTCCGATCAGGATAAGAGAAGATGCCAACTGGGCCTGAAACATTCTCCTGTTTAGCATCTGTTTCTTTGGGATATCCAAAGCTTTGCAGTCCCTTTTGTACAGGAGCCAAGCATTGATCACAGCTAGGTTAATGGTGTGCCAGAAGATGTAAAGGTACCAGCGGTAGGACTTCAGTGGAAACTTGTATTTTGCTGCAAATGAGTCTAACAAATCCACTCCGCCCATGAATTTGTTATAGGCAGCCACGATATAAGGCCTCTCAACTTCAACAAATCTTTTGGCAGTTTTGTCCCAGCGTTGAATCTTCTCCAATGGTTGTGGGCCAGCAAAGGAAGACACAAGTGTAACCTGTCTGTTGTCAAACCATTTCACAGCACAAATGTTGTGATTTGACTCCACTCTGACATCAAAGCTTCCTCTTCCCTTTTTCTTCAAGCTTTTCTCATCCTCAAGATTACAGTTTGGAAGGCGCACTTGTCTGGCTGTTCCTGTGTAATGAATTCCACAATCCAGCAGCCTAACTATCAATGGGATGCTGGTGAAAAAGTTGTCTGCATAGATCTTGTAGTTGTGACTATGTGGAAGTGTGGAAGCAAGTTTCATCACAACATCCCCTGATAGTCCAAGTTCAGATCTTGCCCGTATTCCATTCACACTGCCTTGGTACACATCAAAATCACAAAGTATACCAGAGATTCCAGTCCTTGCCCACAGCTTGAACCCCCATGGGTTTGGCTTGCCACGCATGTACTGTTTGATGCTGCTGAATTTCCCCCTGAAAGGGATCATCATTTCATCAACAGAGTTATATTCTTCAGGGACCACTTTTAGGCATTTCTCTCTGAAAGCATCAAGCCATGGTCTGAGTTTCCAGAGTTTGTCACTTTTTTGTTCCATCTCAGACACGGTTAGATTGTTCACAAAATGTAATGATGTCAACAGAGACTGGAATCTGTTTCGTGACATTACATCAGCGACAGGACTGTATCTTGTGTCTGCTTCCCAGTACATACGGACTCCAGGCATTTGGACAAGACCCATCTTCAGATACATGCCAATCATTTGCTCTATTTCCTTTGTGTTTGTGTTTATAGATGATCCTTTCTTCTGAAAACTGTACTGATTTGTGTTATCTGCCAGAGCGTTGATCATATCTTCTGTCACAAACTTCTGAAAGTACTCCAGTGGTGTGCAGAGGGAATGGACATCATTACTCCAAAGCAGGCAACAGGGTTGTATGACTTCATGGCCAGATAAACAGACCTATTTACACATTCAACCATCCAATGGTGTTGCAGAACTGAACAATAGGTTCTATTAGTAATGTACATGAAGTTTTAAAAAGAAAAAAAATGGGGGAGGGTTTATTTTGTAGCCTTAAATGTGATGTTGTAATATTACAACACTGGGTCTCAGGGGAGTGCAGACAAAACCTTGCTATCACTTTGACCCACTGTTGTAAAATTACAACATAGAAATAACCAGCTCTAAATCTCTTAAAATCAGTATATTCAATGATGTCATAAAATCTGCATGATCTACACATATTAATGATCACATAAAAAAATATTTCAAGCTTTTTACTTACTTTAGTCCTGATGTATCCCGTCCAAAACAACAAGATGATATACTCCAAAGCAGGCAACAGGGTTGTATGACTTCATGGCCAGATAAACAGACCTATTTACACATTCAACCATCCAATGGTGTTGCAGAACTGAACAATAGGTTCTATTAGTAATGTACATGAAGTTTTAAAAAGAAAAAAAATGGGGGAGGGTTTATTTTGTAGCCTTAAATGTGATGTTGTAATATTACAACACTGGGTCTCTGGGTGTTAAAGGTCTGCCTGTCCCCCCTTGAAGTCCTGTCCCCACCCTGAAAGCCTGATGCCCCACCCCGAAGGACCGCTGCCCCCCCCTGCACCGTTTGCGGTGAAGAAGCAGCCTACTGTGGGTTCGCGATGCCAGTGAGCCCTGCTGCTTCCTCTGCCGGCGGTCCCGCCCCTTCTCTGAGCCCTGCGCTGCTTCCTCTGCCGCGGTCCCGCCCTTTCTCTGATGTCAGAGAAGGGGCGTGACCGCCGGCAGAGGAAGCAGCAGGGCTCACTGGCATTGCGAACCAACGGTAGGCTGCTTCTCCACTGCAAACCGTGCGGGGGGGTGCGAGCGGTCCTTTAGGGTGGGGGGGCCAGCGGTCCTTTGGGGTGGAGCATCAGGCTTTCAGGGCTGAATCGGACATCGGGGGGGGAACCAGCAATGTAAAAAAAAAAATTGTAAAACGCGCTCACGCATATAACACGCATGGTTATGCTCGGTTTGTAAAATCGTGTATAATGCGCGCGTTATATGCGTGAAAATACGGTACATACACAAATATTAAGGGCTCCTTTTACAAAGCTAAGCTAAGGCCTTAACACGCAGAATAGCGTGTGCTAGATTGCCGCATGCACTAGCCGCTACCACCTCCTTTTGAGCAGGCGGTAGATTTCCGGCTAGCGCGCGCGCTAATCCAGTGCACTAGCGCGGCTTTGTAAAAGGACCCCTAAGAGTCTCTACAAGATAAAAATAAAAACAGACAAATTCAGGCTTACATAAAATCAATTGCTCAAAGAAATGCTTCTACAAATAGTTGAGTCTTTAACAGTTTCTTAAATGAATTCCTCTCTCCACATTTTTGAATCTTTAACAGTAGTTTTCAATAGCAAGTGACATTTGTGTCTTCAGAGCCTGTTATCTTTGTTTCCCTGTGCAGGGTGGATTTGAACAAAAACCGAAGAATAAGCGCTAAAGAACTGCAGAGGTGGATCATGGAGAAAACAGAGGAGCACTTGCAGGAGGCCATAGAAGAAAACAAGGTCCACTTTCGAGCCGTAGATCCAGATGGTGACGGTATGAAGGATGCTGTTTCTCCTGCTTTTTCCTTGTGGCAATCCTAAAGTTCCATTTAATTTGGCTTTAACACCCTCACTAGATTTGCATGTTTTCTGTAGTGGACCGTGTCCACCTGCGTCCCCTTGTTAGGAAAGGAAAATATCCTTTGCATTCTTAGGTATGTGACCCCAAATAATGTGAACCCTCTCAAATTCATCCACACCCGTTCCTTGTGTTGTTGCTCCAAATGTCTGCCCCCCTCATTTTTTCCTGTTTACCTCCCTCTGTCTTCCCTGGTTGTCGCAGTGCATAACACATTAGCATTTCAAGCTACAATGCATGCCCTACCCTCTACTGTTGCAGTAAATTATTTAATAGCACTTGCTCCCTAGCTCAGGGCCCTCTGCTGAGCTCTAGGAGCTGGGATTTTACATATTGTGCTGTTCATCTTGCATATAGATGCTTTGTCCTTTACTTTGAAGGTCAGTCGTGAAGTTGTTAGTCTGTTGGTATATTAAATCAGAGTTTCTTTGAGTTGAGGTTAAAATGAGGTGTCTCGTACCAATAACTGAGGCCTCTTGTCTCGGTTTAGTAGCTGTGGTGATCTTTGTCTTCACCTGGGATAGGAAGCCTGCTATATACTCAATTCGGTTTCTTTTTGTGTTTTTTTTTTTTTTTTGGGGGGGGGGTTTACTGTACAGTAACATCAAATATAATAAAATTTGAAGTTATGAAATTTTGTTTACAGACATTTTGGTTAGTTACATGTGTCTCTATGGCAGTGGTTCTCTGCCCAGTTCTCAGGTTTTCAATTGCCAGCCAAATAGCAGACTAGATGGGCCATTTGGCCTTTATCTGCCATTATGTTTCTATGAATATGCATGAGAGACGGTGTATATTCAGGTCTTCAGCCCTGATAACCTAGATCCAGTGATACTGGCAGTTTACCAGAAAGAACCCACCCAGGAAAAATGACCGACTATCTTGGGAAATGGAAATGCCTTCCAGATAGTAAAAAATGTATAGAAATATAATCTAAATTAAAGTGAATTGGTGAAAATATAAACTTCTTTGTACATTTTCTCCCTTTCTCCCTCTTTCTTGGAATTCCTCAAACCCTGATACCACCAGATCCTCCCACAAATTAAAACTATCCTTCCCCTCGCTAAAAGGCATTTCCCACACAGGAAAGCTAGGGACCTCCCTCCACTTCAAAATCACTGAGCTCTGGAACAACCTTACCTCCCCTCTTCGGAACTTGAGCTCTCTCCAAGTTTTCCGCAAACATCTGAAAACCTGGCTTTTCTCAAAAAATGTAAGTCTCCCTCCAACTTAGGAATCAAGGAAACTCTTATATCTTGGCATCCCAAGTCCTCTAAATTTTCTTCACACTTCTACCTCTAACCCTCTGTTGTAGTTCCTTCCTATTTCTCCTACTGTAAACCGTGTCGAGCTCTACGAACGTGGAGATGATGCGGTATACAAACCTAAGGATTAGATTAGATTTTCTCTCGTACAGTCGCAAAGATTGCCTTTTTTTAAAGGCAGTGTATGCTATTAAAGTGATGGGATCACAAAAAAAAATGTAAGCATAAAATTTGACTTGTTACAAAGTGCATTTAGCATGATGAAAAAATGAATGTAGAAGGCAGGGTATAATGGTGAGAAGTGGCCCTTTAATGGTCAAATTTTGCTCTCTCATTCTTTGCAGGCCATGTGTCCTGGGATGAGTATAAAATCAAGTTTCTAGCCAGCAAAGGTTTCAACGAAAAAGAGGTTGCAGAGAAGATGAAAACCAATAAAGAGCTGAAAATTGATGATGAGAGTAAGTAATGAGGTGGGGGGAAAATGGGGCAGGTGGATGTTTTGAGATTCTCTATTGACTCGAGGAGTGATGGAGGCATTTTTCTTGTTTTGAAAGCAGAGCACTTTTGAGGATTTACAATGAAGATAAATAAGTCTTGTGTTTTCTTTGCCTCTAAAAATGTCCATATGCCAAACACTCCCTAGGTCCTTCGGGTGGGGAAGAGAGATTATGCAAAGGACAACTGAAATAACCAGAAGGGTTTGAGGATGGTTTTGAATTTTTTAAAAGAAGGTTCAGTATGGATGGTATTTTGAAGAGTATTTTCTATAAGTGCAGACCTAGGTAGCCAAAAGTAGTAGAGTGCATATGGCCTAATGACAATGGCAGAACACACGAATATAGTGGTAAAAAAATGTTTCCTGATATTATGGAAACTAAAGACCATCAAAAAATACTTTGACCCATTATCATTCAGATTACTAGTGCAATCACTAGTGCTCTCTACACTGGACTATTGCAATATCGTTTATATGGGTAGACCCAAAAAAACAGTGAGGAAACTTAGAATTGTTCAAAACACAGCGGTCCACTTGATATTTGGATTGAATAAAGCGACCATGTTAGCCCCTACTACAGACTGCTGCACTGGCTGCCAGTCGAGGCATGAATAATATTCAAGTTCTCTTGCATATGCTTCAAGCTAGTTTGGGGACTAGCTCCTACATACTTGCTATCTCACTTCATATTATACAGTCCCATAAGACAAACCAGAAACTGCAAGCTATTTGCATACCCAAGCATCACCGGCTGTAAATACAAAACATTTCTGGATAGAACTTTTATGTACCAAGCAAACAAACAACAACACTGGCTAGACAACTACATTAATGGAGCTAGGCTGACCTATGACGCTTTTAGAAAAGTCATAAAAACTGCCTTATTCGACAGATATATCACCTAAACAGTAATTACACCAAACACTTTTTCCATTGCTATTTTTCATATGTGGAATTCTGGAATTCTTAACAAACTGTATTTTGTAAATCACTACTTTTTTTTACTAACATGTCCCCTCTGAAATTCTTAACAAACTGTACATTGTAATTTGCTGCATTTTTTTTTTTTAAAATTCTACATACTATAATTTCACTGACTATCTGCATATTGTAATTCGCTGATTGTCCATCTCTCTTCAATGTGAACCACCTAGAAGTCGCAAGATTATGGCGGTATAGAAGAATAAATAAAGTTATTATTATTAATTCTATGTATGGCACTAAAATTTTGGGTGCACGCCTAATTTCCGTGCACAGTTTAATTGAATAATAAGCCAAGTAGCACCAATAATTTGGCACTAATAATTATTTACACTAATTAGCTTTAATTAAAATTTAAACACAGTCTGGAGGGGCATGGGCGGCAGATTGGGGGCATTCTTGGAATTTATGTGTGGCTTTCACATAATTTAGATGTGAGACTTTGCACCAGGTTTTACTTGATGTAAATCCTTGTGCCTAAAAGTGGGTATGGATCGTAGTGCCAAAAGCTGTTCTGTAAATGACACCCAGAATTGAGTCCATAGTGCCTAGCCAGATTTGAGGAAGAGGTGGAAGGGTTAGTAGAGAAGAGTTTAGGGAGCACAAGAGGCTGTAAAGGACAATAAGAGAAAACAAAGGGAAAGTGGCAGAGGGAAAGTGATTCTTGAAGACAGTGATCAAAAGTTTGAACTAAACTTGTGCAGAGACTGAGTACACGATCTGATCTACTGGTGTTACAGAGGAGCTTTATAGCAGTAGATGGAATAGGTCAAAAATTTTTCAAGCTACTGTATGTACTCTAATATAAACCGAGATTTTGGGGCCAAAAAATGGCTGTCCTCCCTTTAACTCTTGGTGACCACCAGTGCTGTAGTTATATTCCGCTTCCCCAATAAACACCGGCACCGCTATCCTCCCAATCCCAAGATGATCTGTGCTGTTGTCCTCCATGTGTGCCCCCACCTTGCCGGCATTGCACTTACCCATTCGGCGTTGAAGAAAAGCTGCTTCTGCTGCCAATGCTGTATGCTGATCCGGCATAGGGCCTTGAGCTTCTGCTGGCTCCTGCCCCTCCTAGATTCTCAGAGAAGGCAGGAGCTGGCAGGCCTTGAGCATACTCAGATACTCGAGGTTTCATGCTAGATCAGCATACAAAATTAGCGGCAGCAGCTTCTACACCAAACAGGTAAGCGTGATGCCAGCAAGGTGAGGGGTGGGGGGGGCACACATGGATGACATGCATGGGTCATCTTGGGCAGACGCGGAGGCTGCTGGAGTGGAGGCGTTGAAAAGGAGTGCTGCTGGACCTGGGGAGAGAGTAAGGGCTGTTGCTGGACTTGAGGGGTGCTGTTGTACCTGGGAGTGTGAGTGAAGGGTGCTGCTGGACTTGGGGGGGGGCGGGGTGAGTATTGGGTGCTCATGGACTGGGGAAGGGGGTGTGAGTGAGGGGTGCTGGTGGACTATTTCTTTTGGCATCTTGTGCACTGTGGTATTAAGCTAAGGTTAAATGTTCCTTTTCTCTTTCACTTCCTATCTGTTTTATTCTTTCTACTCTTCCTTTTATCCTTTCATTCCTGCAATATATGGAGGAGTGATGGGGTAGGATGCATCTGAAGGTCGCACCAGCTCTCTAAAATTTAAAACAGATCAGCTGATGTAACTTACAACACACAGGCAGACTATATAACTTCACTGCAGTAGTGGTAAAAGGTTCAGACACAAAGTAGCTTCTCTTCCAATCTGGTGTTCCGATCTTTCATGTTCTTGTCACAAAAATTCTCCAAAACATTATATTCAAAAAATTATTTTATTGTTTTCAGTGAAAGGAGTGAACACCTTTCATCAGCTATCAATTCCAGAATAAGAAGACTAAAATAAACTGTAGATCCATTGAAATTGACTAATCACAGAGCAGTTAAATTCCAAAACTCTTGATTTTTTTTTTTTCTTTGACTCACTCTGCAGTTCCTCTAAATAGTGCTAATGAAGGTCTGTTTCTCCCTTTTCCTGTTTGGTGCATGTGCACTTGTGGTTGCCAGATCTAAATCTCTTGTTGTACTCAGTCTGTTCAGTCTGACACTTCTGCAGAAATTAGTCATGGAGAGAGAAATTGTAACATTTCCTCCTTTTTCCACTCATCAAAAAGCAAGTAAAAATACAAGTTTTGTGCTACATATTTTACAGATATAGGTGTTTTCCCAGTTGCTGATGAATGACGGCATGATCAGATACTGTAGGTAAAATGTGCTGATTAGTTGGTTTCTACTTAATGAGTTGTGCCAAATAAAGGATTGATACAGCCCCTTTTAAGTTCCAGAGCTCTGCCTGATACAGCCCCCCCCCCTCATGATAGTCAAACTGTACTCAGCACAGGACCTGCAATTCCCAAAGTTACAGCCCAGCCCAACTTAAATCAGAAAGACCCAAACTCTAGAAAGAGCCCAGAAAAAAGAGCCACTTGGTAAAGATGCTTATTATCCCTTTTTTCTTGTGATAGTGGTTAGTGAAATTATTACTGTCTGCAGGAGGTTGGTGGGATGTGACAGTTGACCAGGACAGGAGGCAGGAGAGATCATCCTGCTGGACCACCAGGGCTTATGGCAGGCCCGGGGGAGGCCTGCAACAGGTCCGAGAGAGGGCATAGGTGGGTGCTGACCCAAATATAAACAGAATCCCCTATTTTTGGACCATTTTTTGGTCCAAATCTTGGTTTATATTAGAGTATGCTGTATACAGTAAGTTGGCTTTTGGCACAAGCTGGTAACCAATGCACTGTATCCAAAAGAAGAGGAGTTGGGCTCTCCCATCTGGGACCCTCCCCTCCCCCCCAAGTCCAACTTTGCCACAATAAGCTTTACATTACTTGTAGGTGAAAAATCAGCTTACCAGTAAACTAAGGTACATATTACAACACTCCATCTTGATAATGGTTTATGGACTTTTGTTAAAGGAAATTATCCAAACCTTTTTTAAACCTTGCGGTCCTTTTAATAGGATCTCCTGAATGGTGGCTATATCCCTGAGAACACCGCAGGAAGGGTTTGTACAGTCTTCTGGAGAACTTGGAGTACGAGGAACAACTTAAGAACAATTTAAGAGACTGGGATTGTTCTCCCTTGAGAAAAGGAGACTACGAGGGGATATGATCAAGACTTTCAAAATACTGAAAGGAATCGACAAAATAGAGCAGGAAAAAATATTATTTACAATGTCCAATGTGACACGGACAAGAGAACATGGACTGAAGCTAAGGGGGGGACAAGTCCAGGACAAATATCAGGAAGTTCTGCTTCACGCAACGAGTGGTGGACACCTGGAATGCTCTCCCAGAGGAGGTTAATGCGGAATCCACCGTTCTAGGATTTAAAAGCAAACTAGATGCGCATCTCCTTACGAGAGGCATAGAGGGATATGGGTGACTAAAATTACGCCAGGTGTACACCTGGCTGGGCCTCCGCATGTGTGGATCACCAGACTTCATGGATCGAAGGTCTGATCCGGAGATGGCAGTTCTTATGTTCTGCACTAACTTACCTACACAGTCTTACAAGTGGGATTCTGCCTATTGGCTGAGGCCCTGAGATGAGCACAGGAAAAGGTCGGGTTAGATCTTAAGCTATATTGACAAGATTAAATCTTAAAAGTTATATATATTGACAAGATTTTCCATATATAGTCGTGAGAATGTGTGTGTTTTGATAAGCATGTAGTGGGTGGGGGAGTCTGAAGTCAGGCAGAGACATAGAGGAAAGAAGTATTTAAATATTTGGTAGTCTCGTTAATGTTCAACAAGTAAGGAAATTCTGCATTCTGAAAAGTTAGACTTGACCAACTTTAAGGTTGTTTTTTCTGAAACTCTTTCTCGGAGAATGTTCAGTGGAAACTATTGATCGTGCCAAAAACTTTTCTCTTTAACTATCTAAAAAAATTTCCCCATTTTTAAAAAAACCTGCTAAACCCTCTGTTCTGGTTCTAGAAGATAAAAGGAACAAACCAGTAAGATACAAGTTTCACTTCCAAGATTTTTTTTTTTAATTCGTTTTGGTCTTTATTATACAACTTCTGGTTTTTACAGATCAGCGGCAGGTAGTGACACTGAGTTTCCATTCGTAAAATTTCAGAGCACTTTGGAAAGTTTCAGCTCTGTAATGAAACCAGAAAGTGGTAGATTGGTCTTTGTGTGAAAAAATGTTGGATTTCATTCATCTGCTTAATTCCACATTATGAGTTAAGAGATTTTTTCCCCATACATTAAAATGCCATTAAAATATAAATTTTAATTTTGCAGGGTTTTTGATGCGTACTTATAAGGGGGAGGTGGTGAGGAGTATCAATTTCTATGAACTGCAGACAGGTTGTAGTGTAAACTAGAAAATGATGCGGGGAAAAATTTGTCCCTGCTCCATCCCCACAAGCCATCTGATCCCATCTGCACAAGCCTTGAATAGTTATGATTTTATACTGAACTTATTTTATTAAAGTATAAAAAGAAACAATATTCTGTACAATTTCATTTTATAAACACAAATAATTTAGAGCAAGGATCAACAAAACCCCCGTCTCCCCTCCCCTTCACAAATTTCCCCTCCACTATCGAGAAAACTGAATAAGCCAAATTATTACAGAATGCTACACAGAAAAATCATGCTAACAGAATACTGCAATTGCACATGACAGGAATGGTGTTAGGGGAGTGCAGCTAGGGCAACTGGCCCCTGGTCAGAGAGAGACCTAAGCCAGCTGGAAGTTAAAGAAGCATGGCCTAGGCTTTGTGGTTCCCAGTTATGTCTAACACCAGCTCTTACAGGATACGTATTTCAAACCTGATATATTCGCATTACAAAATAGAAAATAAAATTATTTTTTTTTCTACCTTTTGTTGTCTTGTCATTTTTATTCTTCAAATCATATTAGTCTCAGGTCGCTAGTGTCTGTTTTCTTTTGTCTTCTCTTAACTCACTTGTCAGGGTCTCCTGACCATTTGACATTTCTTCTTTCTCCATGCTCACCATCCATCTTCTATCTCTGTGTATCTATTGTTCCCCATGTTCAGCATATCTAGTTTTTCCCTTGTGCCCCTCTCCCTGCCTTCATCTCACCATTCTATGATCTTCTGTGTACAGTATCATTTCTCTATATCTCTATGCTGCCTCCTCCTGTCCAGCATCTTCCTTCTGCATTCTTATTCTCCCCCATGTCTAGCCATCTTCTCTCTGTGTACATGTACCCCTATGTCCATATACCACCCCCAAGCAGATACGGCATTTCCCTTTTTTGTTCCTGTTCCTATGCTCCCATCCATGCCCATCATCTCCCCTCTTTTTGTATATCTCCCTGTGTCCATTTTCTCCCCTCTCTTATTCCCTTACACCAATGTGTCTCTCACACTCTCTTTCCTCCCTCCCTCTGCTTTGTTCAATATTTCACTCTCTCTTCCTTCATCCCCTTGGTTCAGCTTTTCCCTTTCCTTCTCTCTCTTCCTCCCTGCAGATCCTGCACTTCTCTCCCTTCCCTCTAACCCCCTTCCCATGGGTCCAGCACCTCTGTCCCCTCCCTTCAATGCCCAGGTGTGGGTCCCTCCAGTTCCACTCCACCCACCACAGGCCAAGCACCTGTTTCCCTTCTCCCCCTAATCCCCAGACCAGATCCAGCAACTGTCTCCCTTCTCTTCAGCTCCAGCCGGTCCAGCAACTCCTCCCTACCCCCCTTTGTGGGTCCAGCAGAATCCTCATGAGTCCAGCAGCCCCCCTCCCTCCCTTTACCGGAAGTTGTATCGGAAGGAGGGACTCAGCGGGAGAATGGTTTAGTGAACTTCAGCGCTGCGTTCAACGATGTTGCCTCTTCATAATGCTTCTAAGAAGTTGGTAGGCCCGCCCCAGGAAGCACAAAGGGGCAATGGAGGAGTCACAGGTTTGAGGTTTTTTTTGTTTTGTTTTTTGCTGGTAGCTGCAAGCAAGGGAGAGAAGGGGGCTGCTGACTGGGAGGGGTGGGAAGGGAGGTGACTGGTGGCAGATCCTTTACTGCGGGGACAAGGCCATTCAGTGCTCCACAGGGCAGTGAAAAGCCTTGTCCCCATACCCGCAGCAACCAGTCAATTTTTCCCCCCGTTACTGTGGGTTACCCGCAGCTAGCCAGGGGAAACAATCACCATGTCATTCTCTAGTGTAAACTTCATTTACACCTTATTCTGCCAGTGGACCTCACCCCTGCCCTGCAGTGAACTCTGCCATTCCAGTACTGAGACTCCCTAGGTACAGCTTTGCCAGTTCATCTCTATTAACCCACTCTGCCACCTTCTCCTCTCTTCTTGTGTTTTACAGAATATGGTGTGTCAGCATTTACAGAGAGCTGATGTGAATATTAATATTTGCACTTTGCTTTTTAAAGCTTCACAAGGTATTACTGTTGTAGCTTAAGTGTGTCCCCGCTAGGCAGCATATGTGAGTGTAATGTCTTCAACCTTTGTGTATTTTTTACCACATGAGTCAGAGTGAAGCTGCCTAAGGTGCAGTATGAGTAGAGATGGTCTGTGGCCCACTCTCAAAAATGATTTGTGGTAACTGCATGATACCAAGATGGGGGCAAGGGATGGCCTTTCCAAAGTTAGGGAAATTTTCACACATAGAGACTTTGAGACAGAAACATTCAGAGACAAAACACTGTGGACCTCAGAGGCTATATTGGTTTCTAGCTTCTAGTTGACAAGATTGTACATTGTTTTCCTTTCTCTGAAAGCACAGAACGTCCTTAGAAAACAAAATTAAAATAAAATCTGCTTCTCTTCAAAATTGTATTATATATTTCTTCTTTATATACTGTATCATAAACACTTTTCTAAGCATTCCTTCTATTAAATTCAATATTTCCATTCCTATATTCTGAAGGACTTCAAATCTTTTAAAACAGAGTTTGTTCTGTTCGGAATCATTACCATTTCCCCTTTTAAATCCTCCCAACCTTTTAAAATCATATTTTTGGTATGTAAGACCTCTACTTTTCTCTACAGCCAAAATCTTAGATGTTGTGTAATTTTATTTTATTTTATTTTTTCTCCTCACAGTGACTTGAAGTGTCATCAAGGTGCTTGTACAATTTTTATATTCTGGTGCCTAAAAATGCCGCTCAAAATACTTTAATCAAGAAGTTTTCAGTGATCTAAGGAACATAACTCTACAATTTCAACATGAAAGAAAAGTTTCAGAAATATTCCAAAAGCAATTAAGAAACAAAGACTTGGTTTCATATATATTCACATCTGTGCCATAGCAAACCCATATTGGCTCCCTTTACTAAAATGACCTTAAGTTCCTTTATCCAGTCACAGTTGTTGAGCTGATTCAAATACAGTACTACTGGTTGGAGAATAAACCTCTTTCTGTTGTATAAATTGAAGCTGAAGCGAAGCTCTAAACTTGCTGAACACAGCATATCAAATGAACTCGGGGCTTCAGATACTTGGAAATTCAGATTGGGAGAAGGTTATAAGAATTTCAGTGGGTTTGAATCTCCCGTGGAGCACTGTCAGGTCCATCCTTTAAGTGGAAATAGTCTGCTTTGATAAGACATCCCTCCATAGTCAGTAGACTTAAGTAAGGAGAACTTTTAGGGAAGATCACTGTAGGAGTACATTAAGACAGAGATCCCTGACTGGGACTGAGGATAACATTGACTGTTCACAAATGTGAGAGGTTGCTGCTGAAAAAAAGGAAACTCACAATAGTGGGATGCTGTTAAATAATTAAAGATTATAAACTGGTAAAACCTTTCATATATAAAAGATTGATTAGGAGAAAATGACCTCAGTGGGGCTGGCGTACCAATACTTATTACGGTACATTCAGTATAACCACATATTCAATCATCAGTCAAAACACTCCCCAAAACAGTACTTATTTCTACTTCCAAATTACACTTCATATGCAAATACTGGAAAGTTCACATAGAAAAACTCTTCTTAATTTCCTCAGTTTCAAATTTTACAAAATACAGCACTTAGCTTTGAGAAAATATCCCAACGGGAACCTCCGATTCATGAACACTTCTTCAGGGGATTGCTGTCCTAAGTAACTATGTGTTCCGAATATATTATCCTCAGTCTTTATCGTTTGGGATTTTTTTCTCAAAGCTGAGCTAACGGAGACTCTGCCTGTATTTGCATGCTCTGTTCTTCCTGGGTATAATTACACCACAGGCTTTTTCCCTGAGGAAAGTGAAAGTGTTTGCTGCTTCATCTTCCATTTTACTGGGACTAGAAGACTGCTTTCCCATCTGGTTTTTTTTTTTAGTTCAGAGAATAGGCAGATACTGGAAGAAACGTAGAAACATAGAAATAGACGGCAGATAAGGGCCACGGCCCATCTAGTCTGCCCACCCTAATGTCCCTCCCCTACCTTTGCCCTGTGAATAGATCCCATGTGCCGATCCCATTTGGCCTTAAAATCAGGCATGCTGCTGGCCTCAATCACCTGTAGTGGAAGACTATTCCAGCGATCAACCACCCTTTCAGTGAAAAAGAATTTCCTGGTGTCACCTCGTAGTTTCCCGCCCCTGATTTTCCACGGATGCCCTCTTGTTGTCGTGGGACCCTTGAAAAAGAAGATATCTTCCTCCGCCTCGATGCGGCCCGTAAGATACTTGAACGTCTCGATCATGTCCCACCTCTCTCTGCGCTCCTCGAGCGAGTATAGCTGTAATTTGTCAAGCCGTTCTTCATATGGAAGATCCTTGAGTCCCGAGACCATCGGGGTGGCCATTCTCTGCACCGACTCCAGTCTCAGCACATCCTTGCGATAATGCGGCCTCCAGAACTGCACACAGTATTCCAGGTGGGGCCTCACCATGGATCTATACAATGGCATAATGACTTCCGCCTTACGGCTGACGAAACCCCTTCGTATGCAACCCATGATTTGTCTTGCCTTGGACGAAGCCTGCTCCACTTGATTGGCAGACTTCATGTCCTCACTGACGATTACCCCCAAGTCTCGTTCTGCTACCGTTTTTGCTAGGATCTCGCCATTAAGGGTATAAGACTTGCATGGATTTTGGCTGCCCAGGTGCATAACTTTGCATTTTTTGGCATTGAAGTTGAGTTGCCAGGACCTAGACCAGCGCTCCAGTAGGAGTAGGTCGTGCATCATGTCGGGCATTGAATCTTCGTCCGTTGTGCATTTGCCTACTACATTACTTAGTTTGGCGTTATCAGCGAATAATGTTATTTTACCTCGAAGCCCTTCTGCCAAGTCCCTTATAAAGATGTTGAATAGGATTGGGCCCAAGACTGAGCCCTGTGGCACTCCACTGATCACCTCCGTCATTTTGGAGGGGGTGCCGTTCACCACTACCCTCTGAAGCCTACCTCCAAGCCAGTTCCCAACATCATTTCGGAACTAGAGGGGAAAAAATTCACCTTTCAGCAAGACAATGATCTTAAAGACAAAGCAAAGACAGCAAGTGATTCATCAATAAAGAAGTCAATGTTGAATATCTTAGTTAAAGCCAAGACCTGAATCCAATAGGAAGTACAGATGATCCCCAGCCACTATTTTACCAAGAATGGGCAAAACCTTTTTATCATTCCACTGTGCAAAATGCTTACCCTAAACACTTATGACTAATGCTTTTCATTAAGTTAAGGGGTGTATGAAGGCTTTTGCAGTTACAACCTTTTGGTTTCTTAATTACTTTTTTCATATTTCATCCCTAGCTATTCTTGACCCATTTCAATCAGGCTTTTGCGCCCCATACTGTATAGAAACTGGCCTTTTTAAAGTTTCTAATGACCTGCTAAATCCAAAGGCCTCTATTCTATTATCATTCTTCTCAATTTATCTGCTGCTTTTGACTCTCTAGACCAGTGGTTCCCAAACCTGTCCTGGGGGACCCCCAGCCAGTCAGGTTTTCAAGATGTCCCTAATGGAATATGCATGAGAGAGATTTTCATATAATGGAAGTGACAGGTATGCAAATCTCTCTCATGCATATTCATTAGGGATATCTTGAAAACCTGACTGGTTGGGGGTCCCCCAGGACAGGTTTGGGAACCACTGCTCTAGACCAGTGTTTCTCAACCTTTTCAAGCAAAGTACCCCCTAAGTCTAACAAATGCCAAATGAGTGCCCAAATTCCACCCCAAACCCGCCCAAACTCCGCCTCTGACTCCACCCCATAGTAATACTAATTATAATGCAATTTCTTACATCCATTTTTCATATACACACAATATAATCTTATTAATGTATAATGGTAACCACAAAATTAAAAAAAAATATACTTTACAAAGTACACTGTACACAGAGAAAATGTTAATAATTTATATTTGGAGGTTTTCCAAAGATGTCAAGGTAGATGACTTTAAAATATCCAATGTCGCCTCAGTAACAACTATAGAAAAATAGACAAATATAGTGCAAATATAGACATATAAATTCTCAAAACTGACACATTTTGAACACTAAATTGAAAATAAAATCATTTTTCCTACCTTTGTTGTCTGGTGAGTTCATGAGTCTGGTTGCACTTCCTTCTGACTGTGCATCCAATCTTTCTTTCTTTCTGTCTCCTGCATGCTTCCTTTCCTCAATACTTCATTCCATTCCCCAACCAACATCTCTCTCTGTCCCTCCATGAGTCGAACTTTTCTTCCTCTCTCATCCCCTAGATCATTTTTCACCACTGCCCTCCAGCCCCATGCCCATTTCTTCTATCACCCCTCTCCAACACCATGCCACATCTCTCCCACCATCACTATGCCCAACATTAACCACCCCCTTGCATCCCCTTCAATCTGTCCCTCTCCATCACCATATCCAACATTTCTCCCTCTCATCCAATTCCCCATGCATCTCTACCTCACTCCTCTCTAAACCCAATTTTCCTCTTCCTTTTTTCCCATGTGCACCATCTTTCACTCTCACTCACACACTGAGGCCCAAGTTAGTGCCCCCTCCCCCTCACTGCCTTCCAACCTTTGTCTCCTGCCTCCCCTCCCCCCCCCCGCTCACCGCAACTCCAGGAAGGGAAGAGAAGGGCCAGTCGCCTGCAACAATTGCACGCCATGGACCACAAGCCTTCCCCCAACGTCAATCTGACGTTGGAGAGAAGGTCCAGGCCAGCCAAGCATTGGCTCCTATTATCTTTTATGGTGAAGATCAAACTTAAAACCTTGCATACCTTCTTAGGATTTACAAAGTCTCTCTAAATACTGTACTGCCATGATGCAGTATATTCAATAGTTTGGTTTTATTTCCATAGTCCACATTATCATTTTCTGCCTCTCTTTGAGTCCCTATGCAAATGCTTACAGCATCTATTGTTAGACCTTTTTTGGCCAACAATGAAATCCTGTGCAGTACTGGGGAGAAGATTAATGTTCTGCTACCCCATCACATTTGGTATACAGTTATGTAATTGCTTTTTCCACTGCAGGAGGAGTAAACCTCTAGAAAAACTGTTAGAAACTGAAAGAATTGCTGGTTCCTAGGGCTGGAATGTTCTTACTCTTTGTAACGTGTTCATTTTCCTTCTCTGCTTGTTGCAGCTCAGGAAGTGCTGGATAACCTCAAAGACCGCTGGTTCCAGGCAGACAACCCCCCTCCAGACCAGCTATTAAATGAAGATGAATTCCTCTCTTTCCTTCATCCTGAGCACAGCAGGGGCATGCTGCAGTTCATGGTTAAAGAGATTTTTCGAGATCTAGGTACAAAGGCTTAACTAGCTGAATACAATCGCCATCATCACAGCCAAATAATCCTCTTATTCTTCCCTGCCCTCCCTAACAAAATACACACACTTCCTCTTTATTTTGCAGGATGGAGAGGTTACAGGAATAGCCTCTTCCATTTATAGCAGCATAACTTTATACCATGCTGGATCATACCAGAGATCCATTGAGACAGTGGTCAGTCTAGGTCACTCAGCAGGTCCCAAAAAGTGAATCATTCCTTATTGTTTGCTCCCATTGTACCCAATGAATAAGACAAATGTCACTTAAGCAGCACCAATGCAAGTTTCCCTTGCCTGCTTGGACCACTTCCAAATAGATACTGCACGAGCAGCAGAGTAAGCTTATGTCACAGCTGGTCTATGGCAAGAAGTGTGAGGGGTAGCTAAAGACAGTTGGATGTAATTAACTGTCTATAGTTTATTTAGCTGTAATCCTGTAGCCAAGCATTTCAGCATAATTTGTTTCATTTAAGTATTTCTGACTGCCATGTGGGGAAAGCTGACTCAGAATGAGTAATGTAATCACTACAGCAATAATTCTCCGGACCTGCGAGCTGCTTAGAAAACCTGCAGAAATTATTTTTGTGGTTTTCTATTATGGTAATTCTGAAAAATGTAAAGCGTGCAAGCCATGAGATTTCTGTAGACACCTGGCGGTACCGTAGAGAGCACAGTTCCTGTAAAACCATCTACCCATACGAGTCAAATGCATGAGAAAGAGGAGGTAATAGGGAGGAAGGAAATATTTCTAGAAGCGATATTTATTTTAAAAATTTATATACTGCCTAATATCTAAGCGGTTTCCAATTTCAAACATTCATAAAAACGACACTATCTTCCTCAGCCTGCTCCCCACCCTCCAAAGCCACATACTTGTGTACATGTAGACCTGGTATTACGAAACCCCTTTGAATAGCTGGACTCCTGAGACCTCTAGGGGTCTCATGGTTCAGCTGCATGGTTAGAAAACAGTGCAGCATTAATTTCAAACTAGTTTACCTGTTCAGTTAGTGCGTGCAGATCTGAATTTCCTTATCTAACGGATTATACAGTAATTAACTATTTCCCCCTTGCACTCTCCTTCCTGAGTAAGGAAAAAATGCATAAAAACAAGAATAACCATACTGGATCATAGCAATGGTCCATCTAGCCCAGTATCCGATTTCAGCAATAGCCAGTCCAGGTCACAAGTACCTGGCAAAAGCGCATATAGTAGCAACATTCCATGCTAACGATCCCAGGGCAAGCAGTGACTTCCCCCATGTCTGTCTCGGTAGCAGACTATGAACTTTTCCTCCAGGAACTTGTCCATACCTTTTTTAAAATCAGCTACGTTAACCACAGTTACCACATCCTCTGGCAACGCGTTCCAGAGTTTAACTATTCTCTGAGTGAAAAAAATATTTCTTCCTATTGGTCTTAAAAGTATTTCCCTGTAACTTCGAGTGTCCCCTAGCCCTCGTAATTTTTGATGGAGTAAAAAATTGATTCATTTGTACCTGTTCTACACCACTCCAGGATTTTGTAGACTTCAATCATATCTTCCCTTATGAGATATGATTGAGGCTCCTGAGAAAATTAAAGAGTCATGAGATAGGTGGCAAAATTCAATTGTGGATTAGGAATTGGTTATCGGATAGAAACAGAGGGTAGGGTTAAATAGTCATTTTTCTCAATGGAGGAGAGAAAACAGTGAAGTGCCACAGGGATCTGTACTGGGAATGGTGCTGTTTAACTTATTTATAAATGATCTGGAAATTGGAACGACAAGTGAGGTGATTAAATTTGCTGGTGACACTAAACTGTTCAAAGTTGTTAAAACTCATGTGGATTGTGAAAAATTGCAGGCAGGCCTTAGGAAATTGGAAGACTGGGCGTCCAAATGGCAGATGAAATTTAATGTGGACAGATGCAGTGATGCAGTGAAAGAATAACCCAAATTACAGTTACCGGATGCTAGGGTTCACCTTGGGAGTTAGCACCCAAGAAAAGGATCTGGGTGTCATCATAGACACCTTCCGCCCAATGTGTGATGGTGGCCAAAAAAGCAAACAGAATGCTAGGAATTATTAAAAAAGGGATGGTTAACAAGACTCTTAAAATGCCCCTGTATCGCTCCATGGTGCGACCTCATCTGGAGTGCTGCGTTCAATTCGGGTCTCCTTATCTCAAGAAAGATCTAGTGGCATTAGAAAAGGTTCAAAGGGAAGAGCGAGGGGATGGAACTCCTCTCATATGTGGAAAGACTGAAAAGGTTAGGGCTCTTCAGCTTGGAAAAGAGACGGCTAAGGGGAGATATGATTGAAGTCTATAAAATCCTGAGTGGAGTAGAACGAGTACAAGTGGATTGATTTTTCACTCCGTCAAAAAT
The DNA here is from genome assembly GCF_902459505.1 of Geotrypetes seraphini. Classification (NCBI taxonomy): domain Eukaryota; kingdom Metazoa; phylum Chordata; class Amphibia; order Gymnophiona; family Dermophiidae; genus Geotrypetes; species Geotrypetes seraphini. The sequence goes on from NC_047098.1 coordinate 22,245,248, forward strand.
TACAAAGACTAGGGGGACACTTGATGAAGTTACAGGAGGAAAATTTTTTTCACTCAGAGAATAGTTAAGCTCTGGAATGCATTGCCAGAGATTGTGGTAAGAGCGGATAGCGTAGCTGGTTTTAAAAAAAAGTTTGGACAATTTCCTTGAGGAAAAGTCCATAGTCTGTTATTGAGAAAGATATGGTGGGAAGCCACTGCTTGCTCTGGATCGGTAGCATGGAATGTTGCTACTCTTTGGGTTTTTGCCTGAGTGTGTAGTGCATTATTTTGCCAGAATTCCTAGATGGTTTATGCGCTTTGTTCTTGCATGAAGGTTGTGGTGTAATAAGGTCTGAAAAGCAAGAACCAATTGGTGATCTTAATAAGCAGGTTTCTCTGGTTGCCCATGCAGAATGTACTTCAGAGAAAATGAATAAATTTGCAGATCGTATTATGTTAAACAACCCTTTATTCACCAAAGTTACATAACTATTCACCAGTATACTTGAGACCATTTGTTCTTAGTCCATTACCTGCTGCTTATGCTAGCAACGACATTGGGAGTGACGGAAGATCATCTGAATAAGACTTGGTGCATGAAGCCTTTGACTTTACCATTTTATGTTCATGGGAAAAAAATCCATATTCCTTCTCCCCCCACCATGAAAGCCTTTAAGCACGTCTTTCCTCCCTTTCACTCTGGGTGAAGTCTCCAACAATGAAAAACACATTCATATTCTTTTCTCCCTCTGTTGGGATTGCAGATCAGGATGGGGACAAGAAGCTGTCACTCTCGGAGTTTATTTCTCTGCCTGTTGGCACAGTGGAGAACCAGAAGGCCCAAGAACTAGAGGATGACTGGGTGAGAGAACGGAGGAAAGAGTTTGAAGAAGTGATTGATGCCAATCATGATGGGACTGTAACAATGGAAGAGCTGGAGGTGGGTCTTGCCAGCACTGTGTGTTTAAATTTATGGTTTTTACATATATCCTCTTAATAGAGATTCAGTGGAGATCTATATTTTTTTCCTCTTTGTGATGTCAACATGTTTGACTAATTACTATGGTTTAACAAAGTGTGGAAGAAACACTGTCTTCTTAGGAAGCTTTGGTATTCCATAGATCAGTGGTCTCAAACCCTTTGCAGGGCCACATTTTGGACTTGTAGGTACTTGGAGGACCTCAGAAAAAAATAGTTAACGTCTTATTAAAGAAATGACAATTTTGCATGAGGTAAAATTCTATATTTATAAATCTTTCCTTTTGGCTAAGTCGTAATAATAATATTATAATTATAGCTAAAGAGACATGATCAAGAAACGGTTTTATTTTACTTTTGTGATCATGATAAACATACCGAGGGCCTCAAAATAGTACCTGGAGGGCCGCATGTGGCCCCCGGGCTGCAAGTTTGAGACCACTGCCATAGATGATGTATTTTCCTTATTCTGAGAAATTAGGATCTGGTCAAGATTTGGACACAATAATGTTGCTCTTCTAGCTCAGATTGGCAAGTACTTTTAAAGTAGGACTACATCTCATACGCCCTTTACCCATTGCAGCTCTTTGTAAATCTTGGGTCAGATTTTTAGAATAAATTGTCGCTTTGCTTTTAAACAGGTTGCTGACCCCTGTCCTAGGAATAAGAAGTGGATTTCCCCAAGTCCATCTTAATAATGGCTTATGGATCTTTGTTTTAGGAAATTAGCCAAACCTTTTTTAAAACCTGCTAAACTGACTGCCTTCACCACATTCTTTGCCAGTGAATTCCAGAGTTTAGTTACATGTTGAGTGAATAAATATTTTCTCTGTTTTGTTTTAAATCTACTACTTAGTAGCTTTATTGAATGCCCCCTAGTCCTATTATTGTTGGAAAGAGTAAAATGATTCACATCTACCTGATCCACTCCACTCAGTATCATATCTTCCCTAAGCCATATTTTTTTTTTCTCCAAGCTGAAAAGCCCTAGCTGCTTTAACCTTTCCTCATAGGGAAGTCTTCCCATCCCTTTTATCATTTTCACCTCCCTTTGACTTTGAAGAATGATTGCATACTAAAAGACCTGTTCTCCCGTGTATGTTCTGCTGCAGGAGTACATGGACCCCATGAATGAACACAATGCCCTTAATGAAGCAAAGCAGATGATTGCAGTGGCAGATGAGAACCAGAACCATGACCTAGAGATGGATGAGGTCCTCAAATACAGCGAATACTTTACAGGCAGCAAGCTCATGGACTATGTCCGCAGTGTGCATGAGGAATTCTAAGCCCACTGGCAGGAGGCTGGGCTACTTTTTTTTTTTTTTTTTTTGCTGCTACTCATCACGTCTTTTAAAAAAGGAAAAATAAAAAAAAACACTCAGAACTGTAAATCATATACCTTTAGCTTAAGCAGGGATGGGAGAGAAATGATCATAATACATAAACTTCAATTCTCATTACTCTGCCTTATGGCAACTATGTTCTGTAAATATCCTTGAGAAAGTAGGTATGTCGGTGGGGGGAGGGCAACGAGAAGCTGCTGTGTTCTTTGATAATGATGGGTCAGCATCAGCTGATTACAGTTTAATTTTTATATATATTTGTATAATTACATAATATATACATAGGGAGAGAAAAAGTAATATAGATTTACAACATTATTAAATGAATGGAGAAAAGGGAATAATTCACAAGGAGAACCACTTTCCTACCAGCTGTGGGATCAGCTTTTAGATTTGGGCCATTCCTCAAACTTGATATTTTTGTCAAACAGTATTATAGGGGTGTCTTGATTTACTCAGTTGCCTCTGAAGCCAAAATGACTTATACAGACCCCAGGAAGTAGAAATATCAAGGATTCCCAAAATGCATATTCTGTTACTCCTCAAGTTATCTAATCTAAGAATGATGCATCTTTATAATTTCAAAGAATAAAACTTGAGGAAGGGAAAAGACAAGAAAAATGTTTGAGAAATGGGTTTGGGAGAGAAATACATGTTTTCATTGAACTTTTCGGCAAAATCGTGGTTTGTATTAACTTCACAGCAAAGGTATGCATTTTATTCCATGTTCAGGGCAAGGTGTACTAACCACAAAACCAAGTTGTTAATTTTCTGGTTACTGTATTGTAAATACACGCATATTGATTTTTTTTAAATATGGTTGTCATCTTTCTTTATTTTTTTTTTAATCTTGTGCTTCAGGGTCCTTTTCAAATACATTGTTTGAATTTGATGTGTGTTCTGGGGACATCTGTAGCTTTTTACTCCCTCATATTAAACAAACAAGACCCAGAGGGAGAGGCAAAGTTGTAGGAAACATGAGTATTTAAAATGCAAATGATATTGAGGGTGAGGGTTCAATATATGCATTTACTTGAGATACATAAGCCAAATCCAAATAAATATGTAGGCCAGGAGACCATTTTTCTATTACCTTGACAATAATGGCCTCAGTAAAATCAGTAACAGGATGGAATGCAAGTTGCATAGCTTTGATTTCCATTGACTCCATTAAATTCACTGAATCAGTATGTTCTAAGTCACATTTCCCTGTCTTCTTTCTACTTCCCTTTTCACATAATTTAAGCCTCTGCTTACTACATATTGCTTTACTTTTCCTGTATCTGGAATCTATAGGGCAGTGGTTCTTAAACCTGTCTTGGGAGACCCTCAGCCAGTCAGGTTTTCAAGATATCCTTAATGAATAAGCATGAGACAGATTTGCATATAATAGAGGTGACAGGCTTGCATATTTATTTATTTATTCAGTTTTCTATATTGTTCTCCCAGAGGAGCTCTGAACGGTTTAAATGAATTTATTCAGGTACTCAAGCATTTTTTCCCTGTCTGTCCTGGTGGGCTCACAATCTATCTAATGTACCTGGGGCAATGGGTGGATTAAGTGACTTGCACAGGGTCACAAGGAGCAGTGTGGGTTTGAACCCACAACTGCAGGGTGCTGAGGCTGTAGCTTTAGCCACTGCGCCACTCTCTCCCCTTCTGCCTCATGCATATTCATTATCAATAAATAAAATTAGGGCTATTCATTGTTGAATTGTTCACTTCCAATGTTGCAAACTTAACAAAACCAATGGAGCTACTTATCATTTTGCTTTTTACTCAATATATATTTTTTAAATTCCCAAAATCTTAATTATACTCTCTTGAATACAATTACATTTGTTAATCACAAAATATATATACTCCATTTTCCATTCCATAAAACCCCCTATAATGTTAAAAACTCCTTATCCCTTAGTTCAATTCCTCTCTAATGAAGTTCTTGACTGTTTGCTTTTAGTCCATTTCATATAAGGAGCAAAATTTTTTTTGTAATGTTCTTAAATTAAGTTTTATATCAATTTCTTTAAAAATATATTGCAATCTGTTTCCATCAAAAGTCCTTGTCTGATCGTATTACTTTATTATAATCCTGCTCAACACCAGTCTGTGTTTCGCCTGGCAACAGCGTCTTCAGAAACCAAAACTAAATTAGGAGTCCCTCAGGATGAGTTCTATGCCTTCCTTTTTATCTTGTTATATTTTTAATCAACAGACGACAAGATGGTTGTCATTCTCCGTGAAATGAATATGAAAGGGAGAGGAGGTGGCGAGGCTGAGAAGCATACACAAGAATGATAGGTACATTGATGCCTCATGAAACATTTCATCAAAGATCTCCAGCAATGGGGGAAGAAGCGCCCTTGCTGATGGAGAACAGCTGGACTCAGTTACCGTGCAGGATCAATACTGTGACTCCACCTCCCCTTGAACTGAAAATCCGTTATGCAGCCCTGGAAGTGGAGGAGGTTAGAGCATCTCGGGGAGAGGAAGGACCAAAGCTTGAAATCCCCCAAATTGGCAGATCCATGACCATTGGAAGGTGAAAGGTAACATAGCAAATGACAGCAGATAAAGAACAGTCTGTCCATTAGTTATTCTAATTAAAAATATGATATTAACTTGTCTTTTCGATATTTCTTGGTCATAGACTAAATTTCACCCGGGATTGTCCTAGTTCCAATTGCTGAAATTGCCATCTAAGCTCTCTAGGTAGTAATGGTTGGTGATTCCCTTCTGAGGAGTGCAGAAGCGTCCATCTGCAGACCAGAAATAACGCCCTGGGAGATATGCTGTCTGCCTGTTGCCAAAATTCAAAATGTTACTGAGAAGTTGCCGAGACTCAACAAGCCTAATGACTATTATCTGATATTACTCATCCATGTTGGCATTAATGATACTACAAGGTACCCCTTCGAACATATCAGAAGTGATTTTATGGTTCTGGAAGAGAAGATGAAGAAGTCAGGTGTGCAGATGATCTCATTGATCCTCCCTGTTGAGGGTAAAGGCCAGGACAAAGAATCTCGCATCCTGGAGATAAGTGTGCATGTGTAGATGGTGGTGTCATGAGTGATTTGGCTTCCTGGGCCCTGGGATGATTTTCCAAGGACTGCTGAGCAGGGATGGTGTGCCATCTATCAAAGAAAGTAAGAAATGCCTTCAACAGCAGACTGGCTAACCTACTGAAGAGGGCTTTAAACTAGAATCGTCGAGGATGGGTAATCAAAGACCCCAGGTAAGTATAAGCCAGGGGTAGGGAACTCCGGTCCTCGAGAGCCGTATTGTAGTCAGGTTTTCAGGATTTCTCGAGGACCGGAGTTCCCTACCCCTGGTATAAGCCCTCTACTATTTTGCCAGCACCGGCGAGTTTGACGTCAGTGCTGGGCAGAACGGTAGAGATTATTATAAAGAACAAAATGACAGAATATATACATAAGCATGGATTAGTGAGAGAAAGCCAACATGGTTTTAGTCGAGGGAAATCTTGCCTCGCCTATCTACTGCATTTCTTTGAAGGGACGAATGAACACTTTGGAGAATCATTCCAGAGGGAATAGTCGGTTCGGCCAAGCAATTCTACAAAATTTATTCTCCCAAATAAATGCCAACTTCCTCCAACCTGTTTGGTTTTGCCAGGCTCAGGATAGTTGACAATAACCCTCTTCTCGGAGGCCTGATCCTGGCAGCTAGAGTCCCACGTATGAGAATATGCTTCCTTCTTGTCCTCAGATAAAGCAGTTATTTCCTGTAGCAAATGTTATCTGAAAGCAACAGGCAGATATTCTCACAGCCCTTCCACCTCCCCTAGTTGGCTTCTTAGCTTTGTTAGTGAACTGAAGGTCCCCTGAGCCAATATTGGGCAGGAAGGCACCAATGCAGGCTTGGAACGGGCAGTCGTGAGACTTTTAAAGTGACAGTATACTTTTGTACTGTCTGTGCCAGGCTCCTTGGATCACCTACATGTTTCAAGTTTTATTAAAATTTGATAAAATGCTAATCATACATTCTAAGCGTTTGATAATTAAAAAATTAAAATGGGGAACGATTGACATTACTTGCATGAAAACAGGATGATAGGAAGAAATACAAATTAAAAAGAAAAAAGTACAAATAAGATAAAAAAAACAAGAGGGAAAGGGAGAAATATCAGTGTTGAATATGAGTAAAACAGAATTTGGCAAGGAAGGACCCAGAGATCATTTAGCAATCGTAAGCATCTTTAAATAAGAAGCTTTTAAGGTTGCCCTTAAATTTATCTAAATTTTTCTCAGACCTTAAATATATTAGTAATGAATTCCATATTGTAGGAGCTATAGTTGCGAATGAAGTAGCCAAGGCCGGATTTTCCTATAGGCTAACTAGGCTTTAGCCTAGGGCCTTAAGATCAAGAGGGGCCTACATTCAAATTGTTAGCAAAATTAAAATTACACTATTCTAAAAACAGTGAACACTAAAACACTGAACCGAAATTAAGGAGAAATTCTACGCTTCGGGATCAGAACCGGCTCCGGCCGCAACGGGGCACCGACCCGGCTTCTCCCTTTCTTTTTCTCGCCCTGGGAGGAGGATCGGGGAGGGAAAGACGTCAGTCCGGAAACAGATGGGCAAAGCCCAGCCCCATGAAGAGAGAGGCAAAACGTTGATCTGTTGGGACAGGGCGGCCCAGACTGGCATCGGGGGGGAGGGGGGGGGGGGGTTTCAGTGGAAGGGGGATGGGAGGCAGGCAGGCTGGCATTGGAGGGGGAGTGGGGGGGTTTAATGGAAGGCAGGCAGGCAGGATGGCATGAGGGGGTGTTTAATGGAAGGGGGATGGGAGGCAGGCGGGCATCGGAGGGGGGGTGAGGTGAGGAAGGATGCACTGGGGGCACTATGGACATAGGAAGGGGCAATGTTGTGTGTTATGTTTGATTAGTTATTGTTACAAGTACTATATATGGTGCTGAGAATAAATGTCCAAATAAGTGTTCTCGACCTTTTTTTAATTTATTATCCGTGTCACATTTTTTATAAAGGTTAGTACCAATAACAACATGTTTCATTTAACATATTGATATATATCACAGTAATGATGTATAATTTACAAACTTAAAAATGGGAGGTGAAAGGGCCTCATAAGTGGAATAGCCTAGGGCCTCTTTTCATCTAAATCTGGCCCTGGAAGTAGCCCTACGTGGGAATATCAGCCTGCTGCCCTCGGATAACACCTGCTACGGGTAACTGTGCATTCCATTCGGTCAAGAAGAAGCTAAGGGAAAATATGAAGGCTCTTGGAATCTTTGTCATGGGAACAGAACAGGAATTGGCAGGTGCGAGCATGGACGGTTTTGATCCTATCTGCTGCAAAGTAGAATCTTCACCACAAGCAGTACAAAACTTGGGACTGTGGTAGGTGAAACACTAATTTGCTAGTGTTAAAATGTACAGAACATATCGAGCATTCTATCCTTGTGCTAACGTTTACATTATTCAATCTTCATCTTGCTCTGACATCTCCAGGTTATGTCCTTGAGCCGCTTGTGGCTTTTGGTCTCCACCTTACAGGTGCTATTCTTAAGAGCCTGATATGAAAATAAAGGTATCCTGCTAGCACACCCCTATTACAAAGAGTGAAACTTATGGGTTAATATTCTTAGTATGTGACTTGTTCACTTTCTGTAAATCAGCACTGCCAGGAACATATTCTGATAAAGTATAGTAAATTTAACAGTCACTGCAAGTTCACATCTTCTGATTTTGTAATTTCCAGGAACTGTGGTTGGTTGTTATTGAATGGTCTCTCTCTGAGCAATATTTAGTTTAGTGTACTAAACATATTACAGATGCCATAGCTTGAAGTTTCCCCACCAGATAACTGTCTACAAATAAGTTAGCTATGCATATACCATGACTGGAAAGAACCTCACCCTAATGCCAGGGTAACTAGGAGCTGATCGTAGACTTTCAGCACTTGCATTGTTCCAAAGAGAGTTGCCTCCTGTTCATAAGATGTAACTTGTGAGTGGGAGAAGTTTATGATGAGCTACACTCTACCAAAAATTACATTAGGACTTTTACTACACTAGGCATGCAGCTAACCCAGTTAGGGATAAAACTATTTAGTTATGCAGATGATTTTACGATCATCATCCCATTCATTAATTCTATCTCTGAAACTATTCCTAAAGCTTCAGAAGCCATAAATGTGATGGAGCACTGGATGACAACCTTTAAGCTCAAACTTAATTCAGAAAAGACAACTTTCTTCATTGCTTCGCCACATCTGCTTGACACCAAATCACCACTATATATCAATAATCTTAATTACCCTATCCAACCTACCATAAAGATACTAGGTGTAACTTTGGATCAGTGCCTAACCATGAGAGACCAGGTGGACTCCTTGATCAGAAAGGGATTTTTCACTCTCTGGAAACTCAGATCCATTAAAGCTTATTTCGATACAGCGGCATTCAGAACCCTAGTCCAATCCCTCGTACTGAGTCTACATTGCCTATTTAGCAATTTCCCAAAAGAACATGCAGCGTTTACAATTGATGCAAAATGCAGCGGTCAAACTGATCTTTGGGCTGAGGAAGTTTGACCACGTGACACCCTACTACCGGCAGCTGCATTGGCTGCCAATGGAGGCGCGCGTAAAGTTTAAATTTGCCTGCTTCTGCTTCAAAGCACTACACGGACTTGCCCCTAAATATATAACTGACCTTTTCGTCTTCTCAGCCAACAGACACACGAGAAGCTCACATTCCAACTTCGTTTCCCCCCCAGTGAGAGGTTGTAAACTGAAAAAATACCATGAACATCTCTCGCACCAAGCAGCATCATGGGGTAAAGACCTAGAACAATTGCTTTCGCCCACTACTTATGAGGAATTTAGGAAACGTCTGAAAACACACCTGTTCCTAAAGTATCTAGACAATTGATCCTCTCTTCTCTCTCCCCTCTATAGCGATTAACTTGTTCTATTGATCACTTTCTCCTCAAAAATGGATTTCCTGTCCTATTAACCCTCTTTCATCCTCCCCTCTTAAAGTCAATCAATTTGTACCTTTGCTTAATCTTTGTAAACCGCATAGAACTTCACGGTATTGCGGTATATAAGCTGTTGTTATTATTATTATTATTATTATAAAATGCAGATTTACCTAAAAGATAACTGTAGTCCCTGGCAATTTGGAATGGATTAATTTGGCATGGGAGCAAGAGAGTGAGTTTCTAGAATTATAGAGTGGGGGCTCTTTAAAAAAAAAAAAAAAAGGGTTAAACTGACCTAAAAAAATCACTTAATTTGAGGAATCGAGAGGCAGGAAAAAATAATAAATTTTGCTACTCTTCATAAGGTCATGGGGCCTAGTTTTATGACAAGTTGTAAGAAAGTTCAGGAATAGAAATGAAGGCAAATAAGGGAGAAGTTGGAGAAGAAGGGAGGGACACATAGCCAGTGTCTCAGAGCCAGAGGAGAGACATTAGAGCAAGGGTGTCAAAGTCCCTCCATGGCCGCAAACCAGTCGGGTTTTCAGGATTTCCCCAATGAATATGCATGGAATCTATTTGCATGCATTGCTTTCATTGTATGCTAATAGATCTCATGCATATTCATTGAGGAAATCCTGAAAACCCGACTGCGGCCCTCGAGGAGGGACTTTGACACCCCTGTATTAGAGAATGAGGTTTATAGGGTGGCATGCTAGAAATGAACTATTGGAACAGATGAGCTGAAGAAAGGAATATGTAGGTTAACCTTTCCAAAATTGCAAACCCGTGGCTCCAATCTGTCCTGAGGTTACACCAAGCCAAGTTTTCAAGATATCCATGAATATTGTACTGACATTTATCGTAGTTATGTTATAGGATTGTTTTATCCCAGGACAAGCAGGCAGCATATTCTTGACTGATGGGTGACGGCACCGACGGAGCCCCGGTACGGACAATTTTAGAGTGATTGCACTCTAAGAACTTAGAAAGTTCTAGTTAGGCCGCACCGCGCGTGTGCCTTCCCGCCCGACGAAGGCGCGCAGTCCCCAGTTTCTTAGTTTCCGCGGAGCTAAGAAGTCGCGTGTTTCCAAAGGCTGTTGGACAAGTTTTCCTTTTTCGTCGCCTTCCCGCTCGCGCGTTATTTTTCTTCGTGAAATTCTTCACGTTATTGTTTTCTTTTCTTTACCTTAAAAAAAAAAAGTCCATTTTTTTTTTTACTTTTTTCGGTCGGCCCCGGCGGGGCCTGTTGGTACCATTGAAGCCTCGGGCTTCGATTTTGCTACGGCCGTTTTTCCCTTCATGCCCCCTTCACCGGGTTTTAAGAAGTGTCAGCGGTGTGCATGCCCTATTTCTTTATCTGACCCACACAAGTGGTGCCTTCAGTGTTTGGGTCCAGACCATAGGGCAGAAACGTGCACCCACTGTAGTTCTCTTCAAAAGAGAACTTTGAAGAATCGCCAAATTCAGCAGCGGATTCTTTTCGGTGCCGCCATGGAAGTTCCCCCGGCATCGACTCCAGCAACTTCCTCCAAGTCGACACCGGTGGTTTCGACACCACAAGATCCATCGTCGGTGTCGCACCCTGTAGGTAAGCCGTCATGTGAGTCCTATTACTAGGTTTCAGTTTGCATGTCCAAATCATTGTATTTTGTGTTTTATATTTGATCATTTGGTATTGGTCTGCTTTTAACAATATTGTTACGTTACATTACATTAGTGATTTCTATTCCGCCTGTACCTTGCGGTTCTAAGCGGATTACGTTAGAAGATGGCTGGACATATCCAGGAGAATTACATAACAATGAAGAAAGCAGGTTTCAGGTTACAATAGTGAATAACATAACACTCAGGTTACAAAAGGGAATTACATAGCGTTGAAGGAAGCAGGTTTTCAGGTTACAAATGGAGGTTACATATTGAGGTTTCGGACGTTTTGAGACATTGAGGATTCCTAACAAGCAGGTTGCAGTACTTTAAAAGAAAGCCGGAATCCGGTTATATATTGGGGATTTAGTTTGGAGAATTGACTAGAAGTTTGGAGAACTGACTGGAAGTTTCCAGAGGGGTGGTGAATTCGTGAGGCATATGCAGTTGGAAAAGGAAAGGGGGAGATTAGGTTGATGTGATGTGTTTTGTGAATAGTAGTGTTTTGATTTCTTTTCGGAACGCTTTAAAGTCAGTTGTTTTGGTCAGCAGCTTGGAGATGGCGGGATTTAGTTTCGCTGCCTGTGTCGCTAGGAGGTTGTCGTACAGTTTCTTGCGTTGAGTGGCCACCAGGATGGTCTCGGGACTCAAGGAGCTCCCATACGAGGAGCGGTTAGGGAAGTTGCAGCTCTACTCACTCGAGGAACGTAGAGAGAGGGGAGATATGATCGAGACATTCAAGTATCTCATGGGCCGCATCGAGGTGGAGGAAGATATCTTCTTTTTCAAGGGTCCCGCGGCAACAAGGGGGCATCTGTGGAAAATCAGGGGCGGGAAACTGCACGGTGACACTAGGAAGTTCTTCTTCACTGAAAGGGTGGTTGATCGCTGGAATAGTCTTCCACTCCAGGTTATTGAGGCCAGCAGCGTGCCAGATTTTAAGGCCAGATGGGATAGACAAGTGGGATCTATCCACAAAGATAGATAGGGAGGGTCATTAGAGTGGGAAGACTTGATGGGCCGTAGCTTTTATCTGCTGTCTATTTCTATGTTTCTATGAGTGCCATTGAGTGGAGGGTAGGTGAATGGGATCTGGGCTCTCCTTATTCTGGGAGAAAGGTTTCGGTATAGGCGGTTGTTTAGGTAGATGGGTGCAGTTCATAAAAGGTGGTTAATCCCAATAAATAAATAAAACTAGTTATACAGGAGGTAATTTTTGCATGGACTGGGGGTAGGAGCTGGCTCATGCACATTTATTGGAAACCTGACCCATTGGTGCTCCCCTAGGTCTGAGAACCAACAGATTTAGTGCAACGCATAGTTACTTAGGCTTCATAAACTCATTTGTGTTAGTATAGTCATCTTAGACTTCCACTTCTGTAAGCACATCCTCCCTCCCCAAGTATGCTAGCACTAGTACTACTCAAAAAGCTGAATAAGCTTTGCAACTGTGGAGCTAAGGTAAGAATTTTTGTCATAGCTCCTCAATATCTTGCCACTCTCATCTCTCTGTGTTGGGTCCGCTGAGAAACTGATCATAATGTGATTAAATTTGAGCTGATACCAGGAATGATATCACACAAGAAATCTACTGTAGAGGCATTTAATTTTTGAAATAAGGAAATTGGTTAAAAAGAAGCTAAAAGGATCAGTTGCAAAGGCTAGAACTGTAAACCAGGCATGGGTGTTATTTAAAATACTATTGTGATATTCTTACAGGAAACACACCTAGATCTGGTTAATTCTAGTAAGGTAACATTACCATGGGCGCTACTGCCCCTTTTCTCTCCTGCCATAGTCAAAAAGAATGGGGTCATTATGTTCATTAGAAAACATACTAATATAAAATGCTTTCACATGTACCTGACACTCAAGGAAGGTGGGTGTCTACAAATCTGAGTATTAATAAGCCAGAAGTTTTCTTCTTGAATTTGTATGGTCCAAATGTAAACGACTGACCAGATCAATGGTAACCACGCTGTGCCATCAGTGGTGACTTTAACTTAATTCAAGACCCACTTAAAGTTAAGAAGTCCATCTATCAACTCCGGAACACCAAAGCTTGGTATAAATTGCATGACAAAGCTCAGTTTAAACTAATTGATCCCTGGCGTGTCTCACCCATCTAGAAGATCGCGATTACACGTTCTTTTCTGCCCCGCATTCCTCGTACTCGAGAATTGACTATTTTCCAATTAGCCATCCCCTGGTTAAATCAATTGTGCATGCTGACATTAAAGAGATTAGTTATTCTTCAGTCCTTTATAGCTGAATGGTCATTTATTATTGTTTCTTTGTTGAATATTTTTGGATATTTCTTTTTACATTTGTTATACATATTGTATTTTGTATGCTTTCTCTTTATTTTACATGCTTCATAATTTATATTACTACCACACACGATATGTACAACTTTACAGATTGCTATATGTATATTGGCATTATTCTTTCTCTCCTTGAACTTGGATAACTTGTTTTTGGTTGTTAACCCTAAACTCAATGAAGTGTTTGAACAAAAAAAAAAAATTAAAAATACTATCGTGGAAGCACAGACCAGATGTATTCCACGTATCGGCAAAGGTGGAAAGAAGAGGAAACGAGAGCCGACATGGGTAAAAGGTGAAGTGAAAGAGACTATTAGAGCCAAAAAACATCCTTTAAAGAATGAAAAAAGGATCTGAATGAAGAAGAAAATAAGAAGAGACACAAGCAATGGCAAGTTAGATGCAAGGCATTGATAAAGAAAGCTAAGAGAGAATATGAAGAGAATCTTGCAAAAGAGGCAAAAACTCACATCAGAAGCAGAAAGCCTGTTAGGGAATCTGTGGAACCGTTGAATGACCAAGTAGCAAAAGGGGCGCTCAGGGAGGATAAGGCCATAGCGGCGAGACAATGAATTCTTTGCTTCTGTCTTTATGAAAGAAGGTGTAAGAGACTGAACCGGAAATGATGGGTGATGGTGATTGACATTAACACCTTTTAGCTAGTCATGATTCAATCAGGGCTACTTGAAACAGTTTCCCTGCCCTCAGGGTCTATCTGCATTCCCATGCCAGAGTCAGATTGATATAATTTCCCATAGGCCTTCGCTGACATAAGTAATGCCAACTGAAAATGCTGAATGGTAGCGATAGCTAGGCTGACAGTGATGATGTGGAGGAATGAAAAAAAAATCTCAGTGAATCTGGAAGATGTACCAAGCCAAATCGACAAGTTAAAAAGTGATAAACCGCCTGGACCAGATGGTATACATCCCAGAGTACTAAAAGAACTCAAACATGAAATTGCTGACCTGCTGTTAGTGATCTGTAACTTGTCGCTAAAATTGTCTATAGTACCGGAAGATTGGAGAGTGGCCAATGTTACAGCGATTTTTAAAAAGGATTCCAGGGGAGATCCGGGAAATTACAAACCAATAAGCCTGACTTCAGTGCTAGGCAAAATGGTGGAAACAATTATGAACATGTAGACAAGCATGATTTAAGGAGACAGCGTCAGCATGGGTTCAGCCGAGGGAGATCTTGCCTCACCAATTTGCTTGACTTTTTTGAAGGTGTAAAAAAACATGGATAAAGGTGATCCGGTTGAGATAAGGAGACCAGAACTGAATGCAATACTCCAGGTGAGATCACACCATGGAGCGATACAAAGGCATTCTAACACTTTTAGAATTGTTAACCGTCCTTTTAAAAATAATTCCTTGTATCTTGTTTGTTCTTTTGGCCGCCGCCACACCTTATCATTCACTTTGTAATTCCCCCACCTGAACACTGTGTATAGATGCACCTTCTTGTTCAGTTTCTGTCTTGACTAGATTGTAAGCTCTTTATTTATTGTACTTGATTTAAGATATGAAATGAATAAAGTATTAAAAAAAAAAAAAAAAAAAGATTGTAAGCTCTTTTGATCAGAGACTGTCTTTTCTATGTTAGTAGTAAGCCTGTGCTCAGGACTGAACTTGTATGAATCACACTACAGTTGAATCAATCTGTTCTGATTTATAGAAAAAGCCTCAGGGACTGTGGCTTTGCTGAGGTTTAGTTACTCAGCCCTAGAATTTACACATGCAGTTAACTTTTCCAGGCAAATTTGAGGTTACGGGATTAAGAACATAAGATTTGCCGCTGCTGGATCAGACCATGGTCCATCGTGCCCAGCAGTCTGCTCCCGCGGCGGCCCTTAGGTCAAAGACCAGTGCCCTATTTGAGTATAGCCTTACCTGCGTACGTTCTGGTTCAGCAGAAACTTGTCTAACCTTGTCTTGAATTGCTGGAGGGTGTTTACCCCTATAACAGCCTCTGGAAGAGCGTTCCAGATTTCTACCACTCTCTGGGTGAAGAAGAACTTCCTTATGTTTGTACGGAATCTATTCTCTTTTAACTTTGGCGAGGGGCCTGTCGTTTTCTTCATCTTGGAGAGGGTGAACAATCTCTCTTTCTCTAAGTCTATTTCCTTCATTATCTTAAATGTTTCGATCATGTCCCCTCTGTCTCCTCTTCAAGGGAGAAGATGCCCAGTTTCTCTAGCCTCTCATTGTACGGTAACTCCTCTAGCCCCTTAACCATTTTTGTCGCTCTTCTCTGGACCCTTTCGAGTAGTACTATGTCCTTTTCCATGTAAGGCGACCAGCATTGGATGCAGTATTCCAGGTGGGGGTGTACCATGATAACCTTTTCAGATCTGTTTGTGATCCCCTTCTTAATCATTCCTAACATTCTGTTTGCCCTTTTCACCTCTGCCGTGCATTGCGTGGACGGTTTCATTGACTTGACTACAAGTACTCCCAAGTCTCTTTCCTGGGGGCTCTCTCCAAGTATAGCACCGGACATCCTGTATTCATGCATATGATTTTTGTTACCGACATGCATCACCTTGCACTTATCCACGTTGAACCTCATCTATTTTCTGGCTAAAAGGGGATTGCTTTTTTTAAAAAAAATTTAATCCATGAGCTATCACCCTCTCTTCAACACACACACACACACACACACCCCTCCTTTTGGATCAGAGTTGCAACCAAGATAGTAATCATCCCTGAAGTCTCAGATTGATGAATCAGTCATCGTCTATCCTTCCCAGAAATGTTTTATCATAATAAGTCACTTAGTAGTTATCATTATTCAGCACAGTAATAATGAATCCTTTGTCTTCGTGCTAGATGGAGGCTGTCTCTGCTTTTATAAGAGAGTTTATAAGTAGAGCTCTTGGTTTATGCCACCCCTCCACTAATGAGTGGGTTACTGCTGAAGTGACATTTACATGGCAGAAGCAGGCTTTCTTTGGGCTGACTTGGCTTCTGTCTCTTGACCCTATGGCATGTGAGCCTCTCTCCATCTTCAGTTACCCTTATCTTCCCTAAAAGCATTTTAGTGTAATGTGAGCAGTATGGGTAATCAATCACTCAATTTTTTTTTAAGAAAGGTGAGAATAGTTTTTGTAAACTGCTGTGAAATGGTGTGGTAGCGGTGTTAGTCCACTTTTTAAAATAATATACAGTAGACTGTCTATTAACCAGAACTCTCAAACAACCAGAAAAATATTAAAGCAATACTATAATACTCTAAAATTAAAATAAAATCAATTTCTGGCAGAAATTTAAGTGTAAATTTGGCATACCACACCTGAGTACGCCCACGCTTTGCCTACCACATGTCCGGTAGTTTGTCTGGAATAGTAGGGTGTAGTATTAGTTAGGCCTATTTTTAATAGTAACTCTCAAGTAACCAGAAACTACATTTATACCATACTGAATCTTGTATCCCGCAAATGTCGACTAGGAATCATGGCGGTTTACATAATAGTAGAAATGATTCAGAGGTGTGTACCACATGTACTTGAATACGTTGTAACCGAACAGCGTAGTGAAGAGAATAGATGTGTTTTCAGTGCCTTCTTGAATTGAAAGTGTGGGGTAAGTCGTCGTAGGTGTCGGTTAACTGAGAATCTACTGTAGAAAGAGAGAAAACAAAAGGAATAAAGGTGATAACTTTTTTTTTATTCAGCTAACTTAGGGCTGTTGCCGCGTGGCAGCCGCTTGCGTGGCTTTGTAAAACAGGCCCTTAGTGCATTGTTTGATTAGATTTCCAAACTACTTATTTTTGTCTGTGAAACTAGTTTGACAGCAACAAGGGAGGCTTTTAGGCCTGTTGAATCTGTGGCCAAGAGACTTGGGGCTGGATTCACAAAGCAAACCAATCGTGTACTGATCGGTTTGCGACCCCCGACCCGATTCACTAACCACTCCTCTGATCCAATTCCAATCCGTGCATGCAAATGAGGGGAAATGGCATGCAAAGTAGGCAGAGACACCATTCACAAAACTTTTACGGGAAGACTGACTGGGCTGGCTGATCCAAAAAGAAGCGATTGCTGAGGACCAGTTGTTCAGGTCCTTTCCGACTGCCCTGCCTTCTGCCGCCTTGCTTCTCTGCCCCATCTCAGCATGATCTCCTGCCCTCACAGCACTGCGAGCCCGTGGTTTTAACCCGTGGGTTTAAAGTGGGCTAAAACCGTGGGCTCGCTGGGCCAATTTTTTTTTTTTTTTTAAGTCACCGCTCTAGATGCATGCACAGACCGTCTACAGATGGTCTGTGCCTGCATCGGGATAGCTCTCTAGCGCTCCATGTAGTGGGTGGGGGGGTGCGTATCAATGATCGTCCCCATTTGCATGCAGGCCTTTTGTGAATTCGTCAGCCTGCATGCAATCGGGCACGGGTTGGACATGAAATCGGGGGTTAATGAATCTAGCCCTTAATCCTTTATTAGCTCAGCCATAAGTGTACTTGCATGTAACTCACCTTGAGCTACTTCTGAAAAGGTGTCAGCTGAGTTCAAATTCCCTTCCCTTGTACAGAAAGTAACTTGCTCAAGATCACAAGGGTTAGAGCTAGGATTTGAACCCTTGGCTGCCCTACTAGGCTACCTCTTTCTAGGAGTGGATGAGTAGCCTGCCGTTGATGGGGTTTCTAAATCGTGTTGCTGGTCTGCACTGTTGAGAGGTGGGTAAAATAGGAGAAGAGACGGTGGGCGTGGGGACAGAAGGAGACTTTGTTGTACAAGCCAGAACTGATTGGTAAAGAGGTAGCTCGCGCCTATTTCACTAGTAGGTCATGGTGCATTGCATTCTGGTACACTAACTAGTGCTTTTACTAAGGTGTGGTAGCCATTTTAGCATGTGCTAAAAGTTAATCTAATCTAATCTAATCTAAAACTTAAGTTTATATACCGCATCATCTCCATGAGAAAGGAGCTCGACACGGTTTACAAGAACTTAAAATAGTGGGTAGAGAAGAAGAAAAAAGGATTATATGAACTTATGTGTAGAAGGGGGGAGAGAAAGGGGGGAAGGATAGAGCTACAATTTGCTGAAAAGCCAGGTTTTCAGTTGTTTGCGGAATAACTGAAGAGAGCTCAGGTTCCGCAGCGGGGTGGTGAGGTCGTTCCAAAGACCTGTGATTTTGAAGAAAAGGGATTTTCCCAGTTTGCCTGAATAGTGGATGCCGCGTGGAGAGGGGAAGGCTAGTTTATGCCCTTGGGCAGTTCTGGAGGAGTCGGGACTGGAGGAGTTGAAAGACAGTGGGATAAGAGGAGGCAGGATTCCGTGAATGATCTTGAAAGCCAGGCAGGAACATTTGAAATGGATTCTGGAGATTATTGGGAGCCAATGAAGTTTGGCAAGGAGTGTCATGAAGGAGATGTCACAATGGCTTCATTATCCTTGGCTCACATAAGAATCAGAGTATGAATGGCCACAACCACTGACCCGCAAGCTTTGCTTTGAAGAATGCTGGTGTAGAAGGACCGAGGTTGAAATAGACACTAGAAAATGACATGGGATTATTTCCCGCGGTTATCCACGGGGACGGTGATGAATTTTGTCACCGTATCATTCTCTAATTATACCCACTCAAGCTACAAACTTATAGATTCCCTCTGCACCCTAATCCGCTCAGATATATCACATTGTCATGTAGCACCTATCCAGTCAGACAGACAGGGACCCCAGCTACACATTTAAACAGCCTGCCCCTTTTCCATTCACCAAGCTAACAACCACATCCAAAATACCTTGGGTCAGGGGTGTCCAATGTCGGTCCTCGAGGGCCGCAATTGTCGGGTTTTCAGGATTTCCCCAATGAATAGTCATTGAAAGCAGTGCATGCAAATAGATCTCATGCATATTCATTGGGGAAATCCTGAAAACCTGACTGGATTGCGGCCCTCGAGGACAGACATTGGACACCCCTGAATTCTTAGACTATAATGGGCACTGGTGCGTTTGCTATCACCTCAGTGTTGTCAAGTTAATTTGTAAATATAATATACTCCAGTTACTAGCTGCTTGTTTAATAAAAGTAATAAATTGCATTCACTAGTTGTTTAATAAAATTAATGCTAATGTAGTGAGACATTATACTCGGTGCAAAAAGTAATGATTAGAGTTATTTTATTACATTAGTATGAAAGTTCGTTACAATTACTTTTTAAAAGTCATATATTACTATTGTTTATTAAAATATCACTGTTCCCAGCAGCGCTGCTGCCTTGAGCGCTCAGTGGAGAAGTGGACGCTTATTTCGTCACCATGGCAATCAAACGCCCATTTCTACACATCGACGTTCGATTTGCTCGTCACTGATTGGCGGAGGCTGGCCGGGGATTCCCCACCTGCGACCTAAACCCAGGCGGCCTCCCACGGCCCCCTAGTGTCAGCCCCGCCGCCGGCCCGAGCGCTCGTGCACGGCTCGAAATGTGGCTGCAGACCCTCGCCATGGCGCTCTCGCTCACCCTCACCCACGGGGCTCTCACCTGTTCCCCCGAGCAATACGAGTTCACTGACGGGGGCAAAGAGAGATGCTGCAAGCGCTGCCCGCCAGGTAGGTGCATCGAGGAGGCTGGGTGGGACGGGAAGCCCCCGGATGTGCCACCCATGGGATGTCCCGGGACGAGCGGTGAAGTTCTACCTAGTTGCAGGCTTTCAATTTGATTCCGGAGCTCCAGGAGCGGTTGTGTCTATCAAGAACGAGGGGGTTCTTTATCGGCATGTAAGCTGCAGCAGGGAAGGGGTAGAGATCCGCGAGGTCCGTGTTTTACCCCTTCCCGCTGCCATACAGACAAATAGAACAGAAAAAGGGGTGGGTTTTTTTTCACCATCCCTTTTCGATTTTCCTGTTTTCTCTGTGTGTCTCAGTGCCTCGATTCCGCTTCCCTGTTTATTCTTTTCTTTTTCTTTTTTCTTTCTTTTTTTATCCTTTTCTTTCTTTTACGGTCTTTTTTTTTGCATTGCGATTCTCAAGCCCCCTCCCCCGGAAGTTTCCTGGGTCCTGAGTTTTCCCTGAAAAGTCCTTGATCGCTTACGGCAGTGGTTCCCAAACCTGTCCTGGGGGACCCCCAGCCAGTCAGGTTTTCAAGATATCCCTAATGAATATGCATGAGAGAGATTTGCATACCTGTCACTTCCATTATATGCAAATCTCTCTCATGCATATTCATTAGGGATATCTTGAAAACCTGACTGGCTGGGGGGTCCCCCAGGACAGGTTTGGGAACCACTGGCTTACGGATTTACAAGTACGTTGCCTACGCAATAAATTCAGCTGCTTTCTAGTATCAGTGTAAGGAACCCTCAGGGTCTTTGCAAAAAAAAAAAAAAAGACTCCTTAGTCTTTACCCTCTAATATGCAAATTCAATGCATACGCCTTCCATGAACAAACAGAGCTAGTCTGAAAATCAGAACCATGGTTTGGGGGGAGAGAAAATCTTGCTGGCTATAACTGTCGTCCATGGGTTAAATCATTTAAGTTCCTACAGAAATAATAATTGTAGAAATCAGTGCATGATGTAAAGTGACAGGCAGCAGTGTTAACTGTATACTATGTATGTTTAGCCTCTAACCCGTTCTGAGCTCTTTGGGGACAACGGGATAGAAAACGGATTAAATAAATAAATATCACCACTGCAATAGTTGATTTATACTATTACTAGTATTTTAGCCCGTTACATTAACGGGTGCTAGAATATATATCTGTCTGTCTTTATTTCTGTCTCTCTCTCCCTCCCGCTGTCTTTCTTTCTGTCTGTCTCTGTCCCTGGCCCTCTTTGTCTGTCTGTCTTTCTGTGTATCTCCCTGCCCCTGTGTCTTTCTTCTTTTCTTTATATCTCCGCTGTCTGTCTTTCTATCTATCTGTCTCTCTCCCTGCCTCCTATGCAGCAGCATTTCTCTCCCACCACTTTCCCGTACAGCAGCCAAAGCAGCATTCCCTCCCCCCACACCACTTCCCTGTGCAGCAGCAGTAGAGTTTCCTCTACCCTCCTTTCCCTTCCCATGGTCTGTCTGGCTCCCTTAGTCCCTTACCGCCCCCCCCCCACACCTCCCCTTCCCTTCCCGCGGTCCCGACTACGAACCTGGCAATTCCAGCAGCGTGTGCAGCAGTCTTCACACACTGCTTCGGGTCCTTCTACTGCCCTGATTTACTCTGGCATGTCCCTGATGACATCATCAGAGACGCGGCAGAGCAAATCGGGGCAGTAGAAGGGCCCGAAGCAGCGTGTGAAGACTGCTGCTAATACGGCTGGTGTTCTATGAGCGTGGGAGATAATATTGCTGCAGCTGGTGATAAAAAAAGCCTATTGCAACTTTGTAAAAGGGAGGTGGGGTTGGAATTAGTGAAAGAAAAGGAGAGGACCCCCTGCCACAGAGGGCTCTAATGCAGTGGTTCCCAACCCTGTCATGGAGGACCACAAGACCAGTCGGGTTTTTGGGATAGCCCTAATGAATATGCATGGGGCAGATTTGCATGCCTGTCACCTCCATTATATGCAAATCTCTCTCATACATATTTATTAGGGCTATCCTGAAAACCCGACTAGCCAGGACAAGGTTTTTAGAGCTTTACACATGAAGGATTTACCCATAAACACAAAACAGCAGATATTTATTGTACGCAGACCTGTTTGTGCTTTTCCACAAGTATCCTCAAAAGATTCATGACATGTCCTAGTGCCTGACTGGAACTTATTTAATTTTTATACATTTATTTGTTTTTTCAATCCTAATTTAATTTATTCACTAATTTCATATTGGGATGTTGATTCTTGTCTTTATCTCTGCTTTATTTTTATCTTTACCATTTTAATTATTGTTATGAAATCTTTATGATCATTTTCATTAGATCATATTGGCTGATTGGAATTTATTTATCTTATATACATTTTTTATTTTATATCTGTATCATTTTTATTTCTATCTTTACTATTTAATTCCTAATTTAATATACTTACTGAATTCTTGTTAGAATATTTATATTCTTGTCTCTATCTCTATTTCTATCTTTTACATTATATTTGTTTACTATTCATTAATTATTCCTCAGGTACTTTAGCTAGATTGTGAGCCTTCGGGACAGTTAGGGAATTTCCAAGTATCTATCTTTTAATAATTTTTATTTTATTCTATCTTCAATGTATTCTGTATTGTAAACCGCTTAGAAACCTCACGGTTATTAGCGGTACATAAGAATTAAGTTAAATTAGCATTAGTTTTAAGACCTTACTGCCCAAGCTGAACCGGTAGGGTTTTATGCTTCTGCTGGTATCTCTTGTTCTATTGAAATATTCTGCCAGTGGCAAAGACATGCAAATGAAAGTAACGAGCTGAGCCCTCCTGCCAAGCCAGATGTGATGCAGCTATCGACTCCAGTCAGACATTTCCACTTAACCGACCCCAAGAGTGGCTTGGTCTGAAAAAGAAATATACAGTATTTTAAAAGTTTTCCTGTCTTCATTTCTGGTTGTTCTTGTCTTACAGGCCAGGAACTGGTGAAGCGGTGCCAGGGGAATCAAGAAACACAGTGTCAACCCTGTAAAAGCAACTATTTTAGTGAAAAATATAATTATGACTGGTGTTCAAAATGTTCCACCTGTAACGAAAGTAAGTCGATTTCCCATATGGCAAAATTGGTGGTGAGGAGCAGGCGTCCTGCTTGCACAGGGGACATGCCTTCGTGTTGGCTACAAATAACTAGGTTAGGACAGTCGGAGAATTTACTTTTTGTACCATTTTCCCCTGTTGGTTGTGAGAATTTTCATGTGGCCATTTTGTCAGCTGACGCTAATAGTGGCACTCTTTGGGCACGATTCTGTCATTGTCGACTAAAGTTATGTGTCTGTTGCATGTCAGTTACATGTAGGCATCCATTACAGAATCACCCTTAGCGGCACCTAAGCCTTTAATGTAGGTCACAGTTTTAAAGGCCTCCATTATAGGCGCCTAAGTCCTTTAGAGAATTGGAAAAATAATGGAAGTGTTGCTGAAGGAGAGGATTGTGAAATTCCTAGAATCTACTAATGAGTTACAAGATCCAAGACGACATGGCTTTACGAAAGGTAAATCCAAACGAATCTGACTGATTTCTTCGACGAATATTAATTCATTCTCTGATCATAGTCCAAATTGATTATTGCAATTCTATTCTATATAAGATTACACAAAAAGAAAAAAGAAGGCTCCAAATAATACAAAATACGGCTGTTAAACTTATCTATAATGCCAAAAAATTCGATCATGTCTCGCCCTTAATGATAGACTCCCATCGGCTCCCTATCAGCCACCGCATCACCTTCAAAATATTATTTTTAGCTTATAAATCCTTAATCTTTAATGAACCTCAATTTATCACCAGAATGTTAATCCCTTATAACACCTCTCGGTCTCTTCGTTCGACATCTCAAAACCTCCTAAAAATTATAGGCACCAGAAGACAAGATATGTTCTCAGTTATGGCCCCTCAACTGTGGAACTCACTACCATTGTACATTAGAGAAGAAAAAGATCTTACCTCATTTAAAAGACTTCTAAAAACTTATCTTTTTAACGACACTTTTAATCTTTCCACTTTCGACCTATAATTAGTTGCTTTAGGTTCCGAAAATTTTTTTACCCTCCATTTCATTTTTCCCCTTTTGTTTTTTCTCCTTAACAAAGAATTGTAACTTTTCCCTTCTCCCTGCAGCCGCCGACAGCCACCGCGGTCTATAGCTGCAGTGGCCGACAGCCGCCAGGGCTATTAGGCTTCCACCTTTCACTTTTGCCGGTCTGGTCTGGCCTGCTCGCCTTGCCGTATTTTTTTTTTTTAACTTGAAACACGCGGCGGTGGCTCCTCTCATGATCCCCACCTGCGTCGGAAGTCTGACGCAGGCGGGGATCATGAGAGTAGCCACTGCTGCATCTTTCAACTAAAAAATGCAATATGGCAGGGAGCATGCCAGACCGTAAGCCGCACATGCGCACTTCCTATGGGTCACTACAGCTCACGGAAAACCATCGCATGCATAGGAAGTGCGCATGCGCGGCTTACCGTTTTATTATATTAGATTTCCAGATGTGGCTAGATCAACTCAGCTCAGAAGGAAGGCTTTTTTTAGTCTTGAAATCTTGGGGTTTTTTTTTTTTTTTTTAAATTTCCGTGCAAATGTTTGACAACTTTTCAGAACAAAGGTTTTGGGGTCCTTTTATTAAGGGTAGTAGCCAATTTAGCGCACGCTAAAAATTGGCATGCTCTAAACGCTAACGTATGCTAATGCGTTCATTGTATTCTATGGACACGTTAGCACGTGCTAAATCGGCTACCGTACCTCAGTAAAAGGACTACTATATCTTTTGGAATCCAATTCAGTTAGTACAATTTCTTGATGGAAAATGATTTTTTCAATGTTGTTTTTTTTACCTGAAAGATAATTGATTTCTTATTTTGAGGAGCAATTATAGAAAATATGCCTGTAAATGTAAGGAAAGAAATATTCTTTCCTTGTTTCTTTTATACTTTCTCTATATTGATGCACTCCTCTTTTAATGAGGGCTTGATGGAATTTCTTTATATTTTAATAAGATTATGAATCTAATTTCTTGGATTTCCATATCTTGTCTATGTTTTTGGAAAATGTATTAAAATTCTAATAACAAAAAAAACCCCAACCCACCCTTCCTCCCTCCCACATAAACCAAGAGCACATAAAGCCAGTGTGGTATTATTTCTGACGTTTGCTAAGACGGCTGATTCCAGGAATGTTAGAGAAACAGGGTAGTGAAATTAAACAGTAGCATGTTGGCTGCACGGAACAGAAGGGGTGCAGTATTCTGGAAGGGGAATATTGCCTCTTGTCCTGGCTCAGCGCTCTTTATTTTTATACCCATCAGACTTTGGGAGCCGTACGATGAAAAAATGTACACCGACCTCCAATGCTGTCTGCCGCTGTGCAGATGGCACCACAGCTGACAACCCTGAGAACACGGCGTGCAGGTGTCCCAAGGGAAATCAGCTGGTCAACAAAAGTAAGTACTTTTGTCAGGTAAATGTTACTATTGGCTAAATAGGCATCTGTGTTGTAATGTCATAACCCAGTGTTCTTCAACCACCGGTCCATGGACCAGTGCCGGTCCACAGAAATTTCCTGCCGGTTCACAGGGCCAGCACGTGCATCAGGCCCAAAACAGTGTTCTTCAACCGCCAGTCCATGGTGCGATCGATGCAGCATTATCTTCGAGCCAGCTCCCTCTGCCTAACTGATTCAGTGCACAAAGCCACGGGCAGTGGCTCCTACGGGCATCCTGCGCCTGAACCGGAAGCCTTCTCTCTGACGTTGCAACATCAGAGGGAAGGCTTCCAGATGAGGCACGGGATGTGCAAGGTGCAATTAGTACTATTATGAGGGCAGGGTCTGGGGTGGAGATTGGGTAGAGATGGGCGGGGTCTGGCCCACGACTTAGCCCCGTGTTCTTCAACCGCCGGTCCACGGACCAATGCCGGTCCACAGAATAATTATTTTATTTCTGCCAGTCCATAGATGTAAAAAGGTTGAAAAACACTGTCATAACCCATGTCATCAGGACCAAGCAGTGTGATGTCTAAAATCATGAAACAATTTAAAAAAGCAGAGCTGATCCAGGGATTGGGCATCCTAGGTGAACCTTCAGCCCTGCATTCTCCCTTCACTAACATTTGGGCCACTAGCCTTCAGTCCCCTCAAGATTTTGACAATTAAGCTCAATAATCATGATTGTCACACAAAAGTTCTAAATCAGTGTCCCACAACCATTTTTGTCACTGGCACAGTAACGGAACAAATTATTTTCTGTAGCACAACCCCGCCCCGCCCCGCCCGAATTTCATCTCGTTTTCCCTGAGCTCAGAAACATCCCCACCTCTAAACAAATTGTATCCAATGCTGTTCTGATTATTACTATTACATAGTAGAGGGAAATGGCTATGTCTGGATGGGACTCTAAATCTGGACTATAGAATATCATCTTTATTATCAAGTGCCCATTTGTTTAAGGGAGGACATCATGAGAAAATTGTGGATTGGGTAGAGATGCAAAGAATTCATAAGGCTTTAATTAGATTAGAGTTACATTGTGCTAGACTGGTTGAATATTGTCAGGTGTAAAGCATACCCCAGGGATTACAATTAAATAAAGAATCAAAATTTTCAAGTAATAATAATAATAACTATTTATATACCGCCCTACCGCAAAGTTCTAGGCGGTTTACATACGTTAATAACTTTATAAAAACTATGATTAAAAATATAGTACTAAAATTATTCAATAAAAATTCTAAAATTATACAGTAAAATAAGATACAATTTGTTAAAATACAATGAAAAACCTCAAGAACCTTCTGGCTTTAAGATCAATATACTATTTGCCTGTCAGTATTCTGGAACATCAGTTTATAAATGTATCGAATAGATCCGTTTTTAGTAATTTCCTAAAGGACATATAAGAGTAGGCCTGGGAAATAGTAGTACTTAGCCATTGGTCCATTTTACCTGCCTGAAAACCGAGCATTTTATAAAAAAAAAAGTCTCTTATATCGACAAGGTTTGATGGTTGGAATAACAAATAAATATTGCCCTTGAGTAATGTGGAATATGTTGACAAATGGAATTGACTCAAAGAAAAAGGAGAGACCTCCTTCCCAGAACTTGGAAAGCAAGAAAACGACAACGAAGATGACTAATTGGTACTCGGTCGCTTTTATTGAAAAATGGAATTGAGTCATCACCCAGTGTTCAGAAAACTATGAGTCTTCTTGCCAGTAGGGGATTCTTGACTATTGTCATGCCCTTTATTTAGGCTTATCAAAATACGTAGTTTAGTAAACTCCTCGTTTCCCAAACCGCCTTAAATATGTTCTGCTCTTTTTCTCCTGCTTCTCTCTGTAAGTCACCTTGAGCCTGATTAGATTACATTTTCCTGTCCCTGCCTCATTCCCGCAAGCTCCATCCTCATCTGCACAAGCCTCAAACACTTTAAACTCATAAGTAGCAACATTCTAGAGCTCAGATTGTGATGTTATAATGCCTCATTCCACCAATGCCTAAGCTCCGTCCTCATCTGCACAAGCCTCAAACACTTTAACATCCTAAGCAGCAACATTCTAGAGCTCAGACTGTGATGTCATAATGCCTCATTCCACCAATGCCTAAGCTCCGTCCTCATCTGCACAAGTCTCAAACACTTTAAAATCATAAGCAGCAATATTCTAGAGCTCAGATTGTGATGTCATAATGCCTCATTCCACCAATGCCTGAGCTCCGTCCTCATCTGCACAAGCCTCAAACACTTTAAACTCATAAGTAGCAACATTCTAGAGCTCAGACTGTGATGTCATAATGCCTCATTCCACCAATGCCTAAGCTCCGTCCTCATCTGCACAAGCCTCAAACACTTTAAACTCATAAGTGTTCGAGGCTTGTGCGGTTAAGGCAGAGCTTACAGGAATGGAACAGGGACAGCGATAAAACTCTCGGGAACGGGATGGGGAAACTGAGTTCCTGCAGGGGCAGGGAAAAATTTGTCCCTGTGTCATTCTCTAGTATGGCCTGCTATGGTAACATTTATACAGTGTATCAAACAAATCGGTTCTGTGATGTCACACTCAGTCCCTAAAGCAAGGGCAATGCACTAGTATGACATCACACAGTTGCCTGTGCCATATTGGCTGATGGAGCTTCAGTGATAATGCCATACTTCGCTTTCTCAAAGTTGAGGTGGTACGCTGCTAATCACACATCTCCACCTTTTGAAGAAGGCCATTTTAGTGTTTGTTGATTTCTCTTTTCAGCATCATGCATCCCCTGTGCTGAAGGATATTTTTCCCAGAAAGATGATGGAAAATGCATGCCCTGGACTAAGTATGCACTAGTGGCTGTCAGCTTTCACTTCATGTAATGTGTCTGTATGCACACAGTTTCTTCTGATCTTGTGTTGTTCTCATGAGTCACTTTAGAGCAGTGGTCTCAAACTC
This sequence comes from Geotrypetes seraphini, assembly GCF_902459505.1. Classification (NCBI taxonomy): domain Eukaryota; kingdom Metazoa; phylum Chordata; class Amphibia; order Gymnophiona; family Dermophiidae; genus Geotrypetes; species Geotrypetes seraphini. Next base: position 22,273,482 of record NC_047098.1, read on the forward strand.
AAACCCTTTGCCGGGCCACAGAAAAAAAATAGTTCATGTCTTATTAAAGAAATGACAATTTTGCATGAGGTAAAACTCTTTATAGTTTATAAGTCTTTCCTTTTGGCTAAGTCTTAATAATAATATTGTCATTTATAGCTAAAGAGACATATGATCAGGAAACTGTTTTATTTTACTTTTGTGATTCTGATAAACATACGGAGGGCCTCAAAATAGTACCTGGCGGGCCACGAGTTTGAGACTACTGAGTTAAGGGGAACAGTTAATCTGCTGGCTGTGTTGGAGGGCAGAGGGGAGAACAGGACAATCAAGACATTGTGACATCACTGATGGGGTTGGCTCTTATTGGTGGAATGAGCCATTATGACATCAAAATCTCAGCTCTGCTTCCCAAAGACAAACAGGATGTCATGGTTACAGTTAAGCCAGTGGTCTCAAACTCAAACCCTTTGCCGGGCCACATTTTGGATTTGTAGGTACTTGGAGGGCCGCAGAAAAAAATAGTTCATGTCTTATTAAAGAAATGACAATTTTGCATGAGGTAAAACTCTTTATAGTTTATAAATCTTTCCTTTTGGCTAAGTCTTAATAATAATATTGTCATTTATAGCTAAAGAGACAGATGATCAAGAAACGGTTTTATTTTACTTTTGCGATTATGATAAACAAAGTGAGGGCCTCAAAATAATACCCGGCGGGCCGCATATGGCTCCCGGGCCGCGAGTTTGAGACCACCGCTTTAGAGCTTTCCTGATATATTGTTTAAGCAATCTCTTCTGGGAGAAAGCGTGAATGAATGTCCTGGTGGAATGTGCCCTTTAACCCTTATTCTCAGTCTTTGGTTTGACCCAGTATGGCTTATCCTTTCATGCTCTTAGCTTTGATTGGAGGAATAGCACCAGTTGCCAGTGGGCCTGTTAGTAAAATGGTCGGCACTGAAGGCAAAGAGTATTTTATGAGCTCAGGTCAGCGCCAGAGCCAAGGCTAACGTAGAACTACTGTCCACTCTCTGCAATTCCCACTTTCATGGTCCCCGCACCCCACACCAGTGAATTAATACAAATTAATCAAGACCTCTCTGTCTTCTTTCTCCCCACTGTGTGTTTATTCTCTTTCCCTATGTTCACTGTTTTCTTCCCCCCCCCCTTCTGTCTTCCCCCTTTTCTCTCTTCCCCCTCCTTTGTGTTTCTTTCCTTTCTATGTCTGCTTTTCTTTTAAATATTGTATTTCACCAAACTTACCTTTTGTTTACTTGTACGTTCACATTGTGTCCTGTCTATAAGTCCTTGTATTTTTAATACCGTAAAACGCTTAGAAGTTCCGATAGTCGTTTAAACAAATTTTAATAGAACTTGGAAAACTTTCTTTTTCTAACTGGCAGCTGCACAGCTCAAGGGAGAGAGACGCTGAAAAATGGGACCAGAGTGATGGATGCCGTATGCGGGAAGAACAGCATCATAACTTCCACTTTCTCTGTAGAACCCCCTAGAGCCGAAACCACAGTATTTACCAGTGCCAGAAGTGCAACGCATGGAGTGCATAACATTTCACACTCGACAAACGGAAGTCTGACCCCAACAGTCCCAACTCACTGGAGTGAGATAGAGAGAATTGGGTGTAAGTATCGGGGACCCGTCAAAAGCACGACGACATTTCTGCGCAGGACTAATGCGCACCGCCGCTTCTGCCAGTTTTAGGCCTTCAGGTTTGCTCTCTGAGGGTGTGTGTGTGAGGGGAACCCCCCCCCCCCTCTACACTTAGAAATCCTGGTGCTCTTTTTTCTCCTGTGTCTCTGCTTTTTCCTTCCATCTGTCTTTCTCTTTCCCTTTATCATATTTTAATAACACCCTCATTCCTCCTCTCTTTTTTCTCTCTCACTCTTTAGGCTCCTTCTTTCTGTTCATTATGGGGCTGATCCTGCTTGGAATTGCAGGAGTAATTATTCTGCTTATGATCCTCCAAAACTGTAAGAAGAAGCACACACCCATCTTACAGGGCCTACAAGGTAAGGCTCAGTCTTGTTAGGAAAAGGTGCTTCTGCCGAGAATCAAAGCAGCATCTCACACAATCAATCAAGAAAAGAGAGTGTCCTGGGGTCAGTCTTCCGCTGCACTTCTTATCAGGGCTGCTCTTAGACCTTCAGGTACCAGGGCAGAAACTGGAGAGGAAGCCCCAAAACACGGCTGCAGGCTGTGTCTCGTTCAGCTTGAGGCAGGCTTCGTCCTCCTCCCCCCCCCCCCCCCCCGGGCAATTGCTACCCCCTAACACCAGCCTTGCTTCTTATTTCTCACAATCCCATATCTAAACCTCCAGAATTTGGAAATTCACTTGCAGACTTCCCCTCAAATTTCTTTCTGAAAAATATTGGTCCCCTATGGTCCTACAAAACAGAGTTTAAGACTTCACATCTGCAGGTCTCTCTTAACATAAGCTGTCCTTGTGGTCCAGCAGGAAGGAAGAGCTGCCGTATACCAGTTCAGGAGGAACATACCAGCCTCAACAAGGTCTGATAATGGAGCTGTTGTCTACCACAGAGCAGAGAGGCACAGAAGGGATGCAGTCTGCACCGAGAGTAGCCAAATCTCTGCTACTGGTGAGGAGAAGCCCAGGAAGACGGGAACATTTCTTACACACTGCCATCGGGCGCTTTAAATCACAGACAACCCCACCAGATTCCTGAAGGATTTTGCTCTTTGGCATATCTGGAATTATTTTTCACATTTGCTTATTTCTTTTAATTCATCATTTTGTGATATATCTCAAGCCATATAATATTTGGAGAGGAAAATCAGATAACCATGCATTACCTAAATATATGCAGTTATTTTTCTTGTAAATCATTCCATCTCTCTCATCACAGCATGAAATAGGAGAGACCCGACAGAAATTACGCAATTTAACAAGAAATACAACGAAAGCCCACATTGTAACAGCACCGGGGGCCAGACAAAAATTATCAATCTCGTAGCACAACCAAATTGTCCATCAGATCAGGACACTGTAGCATCTTGTTCAGAAACCTTGTCATCTAGTTTTTAAATATTGACCATCAACAAAAGATACCTGTCATTAGAAAATTTAATCAAAATCTTTGAGGGATAATTCAAGAAAAATCTGACAGAGCTGCAAGAACATATTCCCCCGAATTCTATGGCGTGTGCAATTCAATTGATTCACGAGCTAATTAGTGTCGGTAATTGGGTGTCAACAATCAATTAGTGTTAATTGGCAGCATCTTGCTAGGCGCTTTTCTATAATGATGCGCGTGGAAATTTCTGAACATGCAACTGAAAAGAGGGATGTCCACGGGAGGGTCAGGCGATCAGTAAAGATGTGTGCAGGATTATAGAATTTGGGAGCTCTGGGCCTAATTTAGTGCCTATGAGCCTGGGCCAGTCACACCTTAGGGTTAGTGGGGATGGGCAGATCCGCTATGCCTAAGGCCTGATTGGTCCAGGCTTCTAGAGCCTGGGCCAATCAGGCCTTAGACTTAGCGGGGATGGGCCGGGAAGGAGCGGGCCCATCTCATTTCGATGAGGCGGGCCTGTCAGCTGGACGGCAGCAAGACCTGTCCAGCCGACCAACATTTAAAGGTTAGTTGGGGGGAGGTTAGGGGAGTCATGGGGGGGTGAGGTCGTTAGCATGGGGGGTCCAGAGGGGGTCCAGCTTTCCGGCAGGAGGGGTTGGGCATCCTGCCGGTGATTGTGAGTTGGGGGGGGGGGGCGGCATTCCGGCAGGAGGGGTTGGGCACCCTCCTGCCGGTGATTGTGAGTTTGGGGGGAGGAGGCGGTGCTCCGGCAGGAAGAGTTGGACACCCTCCTGCTGGCGATTGTGAGTTTGGGGGGTCGGTGTTCTGGCAGGGGGGTTCGGCACCCTCCTGCCGGTGATCGGACAGGCGGCTGCGGCCGCTATACTTATTGCGGCAGGGAGATCTCTTGCCGCGATAAGTATAGCAGCCGCATCTACTTACAATGTAGGCCAGCATTTTGCTGGCCTACATTTTAAGCGTCTCTTCCTCTACTAGGGAGACGTGTAGGGCCGCCTAGGTTCACCTAAGACCCTTAGGCGAGCTTAAGCATCTTGCGGGCCTCCCTAGGCTCCTGGAGGCGCCTTCAATATAGGTGGCCTGCCTGGGGAGCATTTTTTTAAAAAACGTGCATCCCGATTGGTTGATTAGACAGCTGTAGGATGCCTACAGCTGCCTAAAATCAGGACGGCACTTTTCAGAATCAGGGCCTATGTGTACAAGTTGTGCCTGGAAAGTCGAAATGATGAGATAGATAGATTGGGGATGAACCTGTTACGGTTTTGAAGCAAAGGCAAGCAAACTTAAAAATAACTCTTGCTTCCATGGGCAGCCAGTGTAGTTTTTTGTAATATGGGCTTACATGATCTGATTTCAAAGCCCTCTGTCTCTTAAACATTATTCCCTAAGCATCGATTGCATACATAAGTCACAGAATACTAGTACGTAAGGCCTGAATTCTCTATAAGGCACCGATATCAATGGCTGCCAATCGTGTGTCAATCACGCAATGGTGCCGTGTAGAGAACTGCGCCTCCGGAAAAGATAGGTTCCAGAAATGTAGGCCAGGGTTTTCCAGGCCTACATTGCCAATGCCTGTCTGTGTCATGAATCACACCTATGTAGACACTTTAGGCTGCCTCACGTCACGTCCAGCATTAGCCATACCCACATTGGTGCTAGGTGGCCTGAAGTACGTATGAAGGCGTGATTCTGGCCCTGATTTTTTAGGTGCCAGTCAGTGGCGTAGCGAGGGTGGGACGCGCCCGCGGCGGTGGCGCCTCCCTGCACCTTCCTCTCCACTCCCCGCTCCTTCCACGTCCCCCATGCCACACTCGCACCCTCCATTCCCACCCTGTATCTCTTTAAATCTTCATGTGAGCAGCTTCTCCGGCCTGCTGCTGCTTGAGCTGGCATTGGCTTTCTCTCTGACATCACTTCCTGGCCCCATGACCCAGAAGTGATTTCAGAGAGAGCAAGGCCTGTGCGAGCAGCAGGCTAGAGTAGTTGCTCGCAATGGTGAAGATTTTAGAGGTATGGGAGGGTGTGAGCGAGGCATTTTTGTCAAAAGTACGATGCTCAGTTATGAGTTTTTACAAGATCATTCTGAAAGGGATGGGGGGTGGGATGGGGATTAGGAGCATGAAAGATAATAAGGGGTAAACAAAGCTGAAGGTTTGCCTAGGGTGCCTAAGGCTTGTGCCAGACATGCACTGAAACTCAGTTCTGCCAAGCTGGGACCTCCTATGTCAGTGGTCTCAAATTCAAACCCTTTGCGGGGCCACATTTTGGATTTGTAGGTACTTGGAGGGCCTCAGAAAAAAATAGTTAATGTCTTATTAAAGAAATGACAATTTTGCATGAGGTAAAACTCTTTATAGTTTATAAATCTTTCCATTTGGCTAAGTCTTAATAATAATATTGTAATTTATAGCTAAAGAGACATATGATCAAGAAACTGTTTTGTTTTACTTTTGTGATTATGATAAACATACCGAGGGCCTCAAAATAGTACCTGTTGGGCCACGAGTTTGAGACCACTGTCCTATGAGCTATATCACATTTTCTCCTTTTGGCAAGTCTGAAAGTCTATTGCTGTACAGTTCTTTACCAGCTGTGATGGCTGGAGTTTTGAATTAATATTCTATGCTGTAATATAGCAAATATACAGAATGGAAAAAAAGTACCCACACTTTCAGAAGTGTGAGTCAGTCTTACAGGGTTAATCAACATGTTACAGACTGGGTACCAAAGAAACCGGGATACACAATGTACCCTGGAAATGTTTAATGTTTAAAAACAATACAAAATCCTCTATGTTATACATATATGTAACATGTTTCATTTCTGAAATTAATATTTTTGTTGTGTAATTTGTTGCTCTTGGAAGTGTTGTCCATTCTGTGCATTACATTAAAGCAGGCTCCAGTTGCTCAGATCTGATTCTCCAGTTCCTTAAATGGGATGAGATGAGTTGCAGCTTCTCTGAATATCTACTGAGCTTTTTCACTTGTAGATTTCAGCCTTGTGCTGCAAAATGAAGTAGGCTGGCAGAAGAGGCAGTGGGCCCTGTCCTGTGGAGAAATTCTCGAATGCAGAAATGAAATGCCCTGTAAGTCCCAGGCCACTTCTCATTTATTTGCAGGGTAAAAATATCTTTCTTGCACTGTAACAACAGATTTTCTGCATCAGCATTTGGGAGCTGACAGTGGTGGACACTGCTTTTAAGAGACTCAGCCAGACCTGATGATTTTGCTGTACACTAGCTGGTTTCCTTAGCTCCTGCCTGCAAGAATGAGACTTTGGATCTCATTGCAGCTGTGGATTGATTGGGGGGGGAGGGGGGTCTGGACCCCCTCGCTGTGGGCTCAAGCCCCTTCCATAAATGTGTCACCCCTTGACTGGCAGATATGCTGAAGCAGTCCAAAGCCTGAGCCCCCTCCTGTGACACCTGAGCAGTGAAGTCACTGCAGATGCTGGCTGAACTGAGTGGGAGTGAAGTCATCAGTGGCTGAAGCACACTGCCAACTTCCTTGCTGCTCAGGCAGTACAGGAGGGGGCTTGGGCATCCCTGCTAGCATAGGTAGGCTTTAATGCTACTGGGTGAGGGGGAGGGAGAAGTAGAGCTGTAAGGAACTGCCTGGTCCCCTCAGTCTTGCCCCAGGACGCCCTCTAAATGAATTTCTGTCTATGCTGTAGAGTAGAGAATGACACGGTGACAAAATTCATCACCATCCCCCGTCCCCGCGGATAACCGCGGGAAATAATCCCATGTCATTTTTTAGTGTCTCTTTCAACCTCAGGTTGTTCTACTCCAGCATTCTTCAAAACAAAGCTTGAGGGTCAGTGGTTGTGGCCATTCATACTCTGATTCTTATAGGAGCCAAGGATAATGAAGCCATTGTGACATCACTGATGTGATTGGCTCTTAGGCACTGGTGGAATCAGGCATTATGACATCACAATATCTGCTCTGGAATGTTGCTGCTCAATCTCAGCATTCTTCAAAGCAATGCTTGCGGGTCATTGGTTGTGGCCATTCATACTCTGATTCTTCCCTCTCTCCTTAAAGAATAGCATGAAGATGGTTTCCCGCGGTATCTGCAGGGACGGGAGCGGTGATGAATTTTGTCACCGTGTCATTCTCTACTGTAGAGTCCCAGGGAATAGAAATAGTGGAAAACTTTTCCTGTTATGGCAGTATGTTTTATATATATTATTACACATATTGGTTTTCAAACTAAAATACGTATACTTGCGTACAATCATCATAAAGAATTAAGTTGATCAGCTCAATGTGTAATTATGAACAGCACAGCTACAGAATTCATGCAGAAGCCTCAGTGATGGCTCATTTTACCCGAGCCATAGACGTCAAATATTGTTTAGTTAAACACTCATGAATCACACATTTTTGAAACAAATTCATATCCAAAAAAGGACTTAGTTTGAGAAAGTGTGTCTCTTATTTGAAACTGGGACCAGATAACCTGACATGGGCCATGTTTCGCTCAGGCTATGCCAAAGGCTGGACCCAACATTCTGAAAGTTGCCCTAAACCTCACATCTGTATGCTGTTGGCATCTTTCAGTATGTTGGAACCAGCTTTTGATTAAAAGCGATGGTGTAGTAAGGGTAGGGTGGGGGGGGGGGGGGCAGACTGTCTTGGGCACCATTTATTTATTTATTTTTATGAACCCCTTCCTTTTACATTTTTTACTCGCTTAGAAACTTGATAAATGACTGTATCAATTTTTAATAAAACCTTGAAACTTGGGGCACCGGCAACTTTCCTCTCCGTCCCCCTTCCCCCGCTCCTTCCCACCCCTCCCCTGCCGCACGTGCCTTTACTTCACCCCGCCTTACCTCTATCTCCTCGCTGGCATGGGCAGCAGTTCTAACCTACTGCTTGGGCCAGCCTCGGCGCTCCCCTGACGTTACGTTCGGGTCCCGTGTCTAGGAAGTGATGTCGGAGGGAGATCCAGCTCCGGCGCAGGCAGCAAAATAGAAATGCTGCTCACACCAGGGACACTAAACAAGTACGAGGGAAGGAGCACGCGCACGGCAGAGGGAGGGGGAATGCGCCACCCCCCCCCCGAGCGCCTCTAGGCCAGTGATTAAAAGGACTAAATTACTTGAGCATACTCAGCCTTCTTGTCATTGAAGGAAGGTGTCCTAGGCATTGGTGCAAAATGGCCCAGCTGATATGACCAAGCAGACAGAAGAGTTACCCCCTATCCCCCCCAATTCAATAAAAAGCACTAAATGCAATTTTAGTCACACACCCAAAGTGTACATGCAAGTTAATTGAATAATAAGCCAATTAGCACCAATAACTGACTTCTTATCAAGCAATTATTGGTGCTACTTAAAACTGATTACAAGTTACTTGCATAAATTTAGGCGTGAGATCTACGCCTAAATTTTACACGCCGGTCGAAAAAATGCTGCTGCTGGAAATAACTGCAAGAAAATAACCAGATAAAAGACCATGTGAAGACATAAAACATATACAACCAAACTTAACAATAGAAACATAGAACATAGAAACATAGAAGATGACGGTAGAAAAGGGCCACAGCCCATCAAGTCTGCCCACTCCAACAACCCTACCCCCTTGAATTTACCCCCCTAGAGATCCCACATGTGTATCCCATTTCCTTTTAAAATCCTTCACGCTGCTGGCCTGAATCACCTGAAGTGGAAGTTCATTCCAACGATCGACCACCCTTTCGGTGAAGAAGAACTTCCTGGTGTCGCCATGAAATTTCCCACCCCTGATTTTCGGCGGATGTCCTCTTGTGGCAGAGGGACCTTTAAAAAAGAAGATATCATCCTCCACCTCAATACGGCCGGTGATATATTTAAACGTCTCTATCATGTCTCCTCTCTCTCTACGTTCTTCGAGTGAATATAGCTGCAATTTATTCAGCCTTTCTTCATACGGGAGGTCTTTGAGTCCCGAGACCATTCTGGTGGCCATTCTTTGAACCGACTCAACTCTCAGCACATCTTTTTGGTAATGTGGCCTCCAGAATTGTACACAATATTCCAGATGAGGCCTCACCATGGATCTGTACAATGGCATTATAACTTCGGGCTTCCGGCTGATAAAACTTCTTCGGATACAACCCATCATTTGTCTTGCCTTTGATGAAGCCTTCTCCACTTGATTGGCAGTCTTCATGTCTTCGCTAATGATCACCCCCAAATCACGTTCCGCCTTGGTCCTAACTAAGGTTTCACCATTTAGTGTGTAAGTTTTGCATGGATTCCTGCTGCCGAGGTGCATGACCTTACATTTTCTAGCATTGAAGTTTAGCTGCCAAGTCGAGGACCAGTGTTCCAATAGAAGTAGGTCCTGCGTCATACTGTCTGGTAAAGTGTTCTCACTTACTATGTTGCATAGTTTGGCGTCATCGGCGAATAATGTGATTTTACCCTGAAGCCCCTGAGTCAGATCTCCCACAAATATGTTGAAGAGGATCGGGCCCAAGACCGAGCCCTGAGGCACTCCACTGATCACCTCCGACGTTTTTGAAGGGGCACCATTTACCACCACTCTCTGAAGTCTACTGTTTAGCCAATCACCGACCCATGTAGTTAACGTCTCTCCCAGTCCCATTGATTTCATCTTGTTCAATAGTCTGCGGTGCGGAACGCTATCAAAAGCTTTACTAAAGTCCAAGTAAACAACGTCTAGGGACTCACCCACATCCAGTTTCCTTGTTATCCAGTCAAAGAAACTAATTAGATTGGATTGGCAAGACCTGCCCTTGGTAAATCCATGTTGGCGGGGATCCCGTAGATTCTTCTCGTCTAGGATCGTATCTAATTTATGCTTAATTAGTGTTTCCATGAGTTTACTCACTATGGATGTGAGACTCACCGGTCTGTAATTCTCAGCCTCTGTCCTGCAGCCCTTTTTGTGGAGTGGGATTACATTGGCTGTTTTCCAGTCCAAGGGGACTCTTCCCGCCTTCAAGGAAAGATTGAAGAGCACAGACAATGGCTCTGCCAGGACATCACACAGCTCTCTAAGCACCCTGGGGTGTAGATTGTCCGGTCCCATGGCTTTGTTCACTTTGAGTCTTGATAGTTCGCAGTAGACGCTGCTGGGTGTAAACTCGAAATTCCAGAACGGGTCATCTGAGCTATGCCTTGCTTGCAACTGTGGACCGGACCCTGGCGCCTCGCAGGTAAAGACTGAGCAGAAGTATTCGTTTAGTAGTTCGGCTTTATCGGAATCTGATTCTGCATAAGTCCCGTCTGCTTTCCTAAGGCGTACTATCCCATTTGTGTTTCTTTTCCTATCACTGATGTACCTGAAGAAGGATTTATCCCTTTTCTTAATGTCCTTTGCTAGATTCTCTTCTATCCGAAGCTTGGCCTCTCTGACTGCCGTTTTGACAGCTTTGGACTTGGCCAGATAGTCTTCTTTTACTGCTCCTCTTCCTGAGTGTTTGTAGGAAACAAATGCTTTTTTCTTTTTCTTAACGAGGTCCGAGATTTCTGTAGTGAACCACTGGGGTCTGTTATTCCTCCGTCGTTTGCTTGTTGTTTTTATATAGCGATTTATTGCTTCATGTAGGGTAGATTTCAGGTTTGCCCACATAGCCTCTACATTATTGGTTTCGGCATGGTCTTGCAGTGCCCGATGGATGAAGTCTCCCATGCGTTTGAAGTCAGTGCCACGAAAATTTAGGACCTTTGTTGTTGTGGTCGATCTGGAGAAACCCTTCCGAAGGTTGAACCAAACCATGTTATGGTTGCTGGAGGCCAGCGTATCACCTACCGAAACTTCCGATACGCTGTCTCCGTTGGTGAGTACCAGGTCTAGTAATGCCTGGTCCCTAGTGGGCTCCAATACCAATTGTTTGAGCCGTGCACCCTTTATGGAGGTTAACAACCTTCTGCTGCCGCTAGTTTGTGCGGTAAGTGCATTCCAATCTGTATTGGGCATATTAAAATCCCCTAACAGTACCGTGTCCCCACGCAAGGTGATGTTTTCAATGTCTTCGATTAATTCCATATCCTTGTCTACCTGTTGTCTTGGAGGTCTGTAAATCACACCAAGATACAGGCATTTTTCATTTCCTCTAGCCAGGTTCACCCAGAGGGATTCCCCGGTATACTTGACATCTGTGATTATGGAAGTTTTGATGTCTTCTCTAGTGTATAGAGCTACCCCTCCTCCTAACTTGCCCTCCCTGTCTCGACGGAGTAAGTTGTAACCCGGTATAACCATATCCCACCCATGTGAGTCCGTGAACCGAGTTTCGGATATCGCCACTACGTCTAGGTCAGCGTTCATTATTTCCGTCTCTAAATCTAGAATTTTATTGCCCAAACTGTGTGCATTGACATACATAGCTCTCCATACCTTATGTTTGCTAAGTCCCTGTACAGAGTTTCCCGCCTGAGTTAGTGTGACCCCTGATGTATTGTTTACAGTGTGTGCACTTACCTCAGACTCAGAGTGGCGACTCACCTCCTCAGGATAGTTACTTACTGCTCTAGAGAATGAATGGATACCCTCCACCAACTTACCTAGTTTAAAGCCCTTCGAAGTAGGCGGGCTAGTCGACGTCCGAAGACGTTCTTACCTCTTCTGGTCAGGTGGAGTCCGTCTGGTCCCTGAAGTCCCTGCAGTGCCTCTCCATGGTCCAGAAATCCAAAGTTCATCTCCCTGCACCATCCATGTAGCCACTCGTTAGTCCTCTGGATACGCTCCTCCTGGGCTCTACCCTTATCTCTTACCGGGAGGATTGATGAGAAGACCACCTGCGCTCCCAACTGCCTCAGCTTCTCACCTAGGGCTCCAAAGTCTTTGGGTATGGTCTCCGGGGTGTTCCTGGCAGTGTCATTCGTCCCAACGTGGATGAGAAGCATGGGGAAGTGGTCCTGTGGTTTGAGAAGTCTATCTAGACAGGTGGTGACATCTTGGATTCTGGCCCCAGGCAGACAGCAAACCTCCCTTGATTGTATATCCAGTCTGCAAATTGGTCCCTCAGTGCCCCTTAACATGGAATCCCCAATGACCACCACCCTACGTTTCTTTGAGGGGAGCTGTTCAGTCGTCCCTGGGACTGGGGTCATGTGTCGGACGTCTTCCTGTTCCTCAATTGCAGTCCCTTCCTGTAAGATCTGGAATCTGTTTCTCAGGGCGATTTGTGGGGTCGATGTAAAACTGCCCTGTTTGAGAGAAAAGGAAGAAGATGAAGAAGAAACTGAGAAAAGGGGGGGTCTCCTGTGCTTGCCTGTGGAGGAGGTTACCAGCTGCCAGGAGTCGGCGTCCCCAGCCATTTCCTGTACCCCAGTCATTGGTCTCAAAGCTGAGGGTTTGTGTGTCACGAGGATGGATTTGTCCAGTTCCTGCTCGGAGATTTGGGACAGCTCCTGGACTACGCCGTCGATAAAGGCCTCATCCTCTCTGATGCTCCTCAATCGTCTCACCTCCTCCCTTAGGCTCAACAGTTCCTGTAATATGTCTCTTTCCAGCTGTCCCATCTCCTCTGTCTGTGTAGAGACAGAGGTGTATTGCTGGGGGGGGATGGCCTCGGTCTGTCCACCGTCCAGGGTCATCCTCCGTCTGTACATAGGCCATAGCCATCCCCTGGATCCCTCCGGTGACTGGAATGCTGGTCTTGATTGCAGTCCTGGTGCTTTTTGTTCTCCCTGCCATTTCAAATTGTTATTTAGGTATGCCTGCCTGTTAGTCAGTTGAGAAAGCCTGCCTGTTAATTAGTTTGTGAATTTGAGAGAAAAGTTTAAGAGCTTGAAAGAAAGGAAAAAAGTCTGCCTGAGAGTTTGAAAGAGAAGTCTGCTTGCTAGTTCGTTGGTTTGAGAGTTTGAGGGATTGGGGTGTCTGGGAAGGTCTGCCTGCTATGTAATTAGAGAGGATGTATAATTAGAGATATGTAGTTAGAGAGCATTGCCTGCTTTGTTAGCGAGTTAGAAAGGTCTGCCTGATAGGATTAAAGATAGATGGAAAGTTTTAGATGTGTTTGAGAAAGACTGTTTCTATTGGTTGTCTGTGGTTTTGCTTACTGTTTGTTGTCCCCTGAGAGTTGTGATTTTGCTGGTGCTACTGTGCGTGCGGTTGAGTGTTTGTCTGGGGAGTGTGGTGCTCCCTGAAGCTTGTCTAGATAACTGACTGATGTATTGCGAATTGGAACCCTCTGTGGGCAGCTTAGCTCCCTGGCTCCTTCTTAAGGCTCCTTCGCAAAGGCGCCCTCGCCGTTGGCTCCCCTCCTTTTAAAGGGGAGTCCGGGCGCTCTGATTCGCTGGGGGGTGGGCGGAGCCTCCTCTCGCCGCTACCCCGTTCTGCCTGCCTTCGCCTGCTCTTTCCCTCGCGACCACGCTCTTACCAGCGCTTCTCCTCTCCCTCTCCTGCTGGTGCCTGCTTGAGCTGCTGCCTCCCCGACTCGGCCCGAGTTCTACTACTACTATTATTTCTAAAGTGCTGAAAGACGTAGGCAACGCTGTACATTTTAACAAACAATAGACAGTTCCTGCTCAGAAGAGCTTACAATCTAATTAAGACAGGACATTTCGGGGTTGAGGAGATTATGGTAGTGGAAATGATACAGTGGGTCTAGGTATCTGACTTTTTAACATACAATAGACGGTCCCTGCTCAGAAGAGCTTACAATCTAATTAAGACAGGACATTTCGGGGTTGGGGAGATTATGGTAGAGGAAATGATACAGTGGTTCGAGGTATCTGACAGCAGGGAGTGGGAGTTCGGAGTTGAAAACAGATTCAAAAAAGTGCTCACCTCAATTGGCAGCCAGTGCAATTTTTGGCAGGAGTGAGGTAAAGCATCACTTCAGACCTGGTACTAGTCTGCTGTATGAACGTTTTACTCTTCCCATTACGTTCTGTAACCTTCCACCTCCTCCGAGATGTTTCCTTTTTACTTACCATGGAACAATCCTGCAGTTTTGCAACATTAAAATGTTTCCCTTTTAAGAAAGCGCAAATGCAGTCATGACAAATTTCAGTGGGAAAAGACAGAGTGTAGGAGGAGGAGCCTAAAGCCACCATTCAAATTCCATTAATGCTCCTTGAGAGCTTGGGCCGCTGATGTTTCTTCTTCAGGAGCTCACCAACTGAATGCGTTCTGTATATCTCTGTGCATATTTCTATGGGCACTTGAAGCCTCTTTCTCCGTATATAAAAAATTTACAACCAGGTTGGGAATAGCCATCGATTAGGTCTGTTGTGGTATTTTGTTTTGTAAGATATTAGTATTGGACACTCTTGTAGACTTTCAAATTCAAGCAAAGTCCTCCAACTAGAAGTCACCCTCATGCTACGGACAACTCAAGACCTGCTGGAAAAAAGCTTGCATGCTAAGAAGTGGGCTCTCCTTGCTGAGCACTATCGGAGTGCTCATTTTAATGCATTTGCATAGGATTCTCAGTGGCTGCTAGTGCTGCCCGATTCACGATTTGAATCGATTCACCGATTCACTTCAGGCAAATTGATTTGTTAAAAGAAAAAAAACGATTCGTTGGCCCCCTTAGAGACTCGTTCGGCCTTTCCCTCTGCCGCCGGAGTCCTTCATCTAATGTAACTTCCAGTTATACTATATTTTTTTAATATTCTGCTTGTATACAGTTATTTTTTTGTCATTGTTTTATTTCTATACATTACCTTTAAAAGTGGACTAGCATGGCTACCACACCATTTTACTCAAGACACTAAGGAAACTTGGTTCAAGTGTACTGCAGTCTTCTCCATGATCAGCAGAGGGCAGGCATATATCATAATAAAACAGGCTCCTTGTTGACCACTGTAACATAACATAGTAAATGACGGCAGATAAAGACCTGAATGGTCCATCCAGTCTGCCCAACCATACATGCTCTATAAATTAGGGAATAAAAATTTCAGTATTCACAGTTGAAGTTTGAAATGATAAATATTAAAGTTAAATTTAGTTTTGTTATTCACCTGTCTGTAATCTGACTCCTTCACCACCTTATAAAGAACATTCAAATCAGCTAAAGTAGTATGCTTGATATTTTGGTCAAATAGAATGTACAAAAATAATGGTTAACCAATAAATTCAATTTCAGAAAATGATATTTGCATAATTACTACTACTACTACTATTTATCATTTCTATAGCGCTGAAAGATGGTCCCTTCTCAGAAGAGCTTACAATCTAATTTGGATAGACAGGGCATATAGGGAAGTTTCTAGCAGAGAGAATGATAGGATTGACATAGGTATCTTACGGTGAGTGGGAGTTAGGAGTTGAAAGCAGACTCGAAAAAGTGAGCTTTTAGCCTGGATTTGAATACTCCTGGAAACGGAGCCTGGCATAATGACTCAGGCAGTTTATTCCAGGCATAAAGCTTAACAAGACAGAAGGGACAGAATCTGGATTTGGTAGTGGAGGAGAAGAGTACGGATAGGAGGGACTTACCGGATGAATGGAGTTCCGGGGGGGGGGGGGCATGGGGGGAAGCCTAGGGGGAGAAAAGTGAGGAGAGAGATTGAGGGGCTGCGAAAGATCTGAGAGAAGCAAGTTGCAGTAATTTAAGCAAGAGGTGAGTATGGATAATTGTTTTGGTAGTGTACTAGGAAAGGAGAAGGGTTTTGGTAATGTTACAGAGGAAGAAGTGACAGGTTTTAGCAGTATGTTGGATCTAAGCAGAGAAGACCCCAAGGTTGCGAGCTGACAAGACAGAGAGGAGGAGAGTGTTAGCCACAGAAAGAGAGTGGATGAGGGGAGAGGAGCGAGGAAATATAGAGCAGGGGAGAGAGCAATATTATAGGAGAAGACAGCTTTGTTGACAGACTTATGAGACATAATAGTTGAGGGGAGGGATGAGACAGTGGTGGAGAGAACACCACTGAAGGTTCCTAAACATATTGGCAGTGATTGGCTAGGTCTGGGGCAGAGGGTGGTAAATTGTGAAAGTTAACAAATGATGGCCAGAGAGGGAAAGAGTTGAGGTGCTGAAATTGGTGGTAGGGCAGTTGGAGGAGAAGACAAGGTCAAGGCATAGGGGTGGTGAAGCACAGCTGGAGATTGAATGACGATGTTAGAGCGAGGAACCTGGAAGTATAGGAGTCAGAGGGGTCATCAGCATGGATGTTGAAGTTACCAGGAGGAGGGTTCAAGACAGAAAGAGAGCCAGGAGTCAAAGTTAGTGAGGAAGGAGGAGAGGGACTTATCAGGGGGATCAGTAAATGATTGCTACTCGGAGAGCTAGAGGAGCGAATAGACAGATGAAGTGGCCTTCAAAGGAGGGAGAGCAGTGAGATTACAAGATGGCGAAATGAGATGTCTGTGAGAAAAGGTAGCCTCCATGACACAGGGTGGCAGCTGAAGCAGGTAGAGAGTTCAAGAGATAAAGAGGTCACGGGTGAAGGTAAGCTTGGAGACAGAGCGGGCATTCCACAGGGTGCATGAAACAGGCAGAGGAGGAGGGAAGTGAGTAACAGAAATAAGATTGGTTACATTGCAGGTTACCCACATAAGCAGTGCCTCCGCTGGGTCAGACCAGAGTCCATCATGCCCAGCAGTCCGCACACGCGGAGGCCCATCAGGTCCAGGACCTGTGTAGTAGTCCTCTATCCGTACTCTTCTATCCCCTTTTCTTCAGAAAATTGCCCACATGAATAGGGTGAGGTTTGATTGGTAGGACCGGGATTAGGATTGCAGTGTTGTGGGATATGACATTGACATTTTTTATGTCGTTACAAATCACAGCTCATTCCTAAGAGTCAAGCACGTATTCCATCTAGACATTGAATACCACTATTTCCATGTCTAGATTCAGAGCAACTAGTCTAAAATGACTTTTTATATGGATTTCCTTGAAAAAAAAACCCCACTTTGTAGCCATTTTTGGTATAAATGTTTTAAATAAATAAATATCTATGATGTTTTTAGCGTGAGCCAGTGATATAAATGATCAGACGCTCGTAGAATTCCTATGAACGTCGGAGCATTTACCTTGCCGGCCCAGAGTAGAAACCTCTACTGCTATTTTCAAAAGGAACATTCACTCTGCTGTTACCTGTGGTTACCCTGCCTGGAAATACTCATATTTTCCTGTCAGCTGCCCACTGTATCCTGTCCTTGGAAGACAGCTGTTCAGCTTCTCAGCATACAGACTCTGAATCTCAGCAGAAAAGCCCTGTTGCCAGGGTGATTTTACACTATCTTATCTGTCAGGGAAAAAAACCCCACTCCCTTTCCTGCCTTGCTCCTGCTAATAAAGTGTTTCTGGGAACCCATCGCCATAGGTGCGTAATAGGTTGGCCAACTAACTTCATATTTTTTAGTCAAGTTGATGCAGTCCTGATTTTATCCTACTGCATGCAGGGACTTGTATTTCTGGATTGTTCATCACATGGCCTAAGCAAAGCAAGAGGTTCCCCCCTACCCATCCCTTATATGGATTCTACTTGCAGAGCTGCTCTGTGCCCTCCCAACCTTATGGAACTCTCCATGGGAATCGGAATATCTTTGTGGTTGGAAGTGTCAAATAAACCAATCTCTATCCCCAAACTTTCTAGTTGCTGATACTGTGTTGGGCTTGGGCAAAATATTGACGGAGCCTGGTGGCCCCTGTGGCCTACCCTAACGTAACTGTTCATATGTGAAATTCTAACTTAAATCTTCGATTAATACCTGATTCACTCGAGTTAACTCCCCATATGAGAGAAGGAAAAGACTTCAGTGACTAAATTGTCTTTTAGCTAAATTTTCCAAACAGCCTCATAACTAACACATCCTCAGTATAAAAAAATACCTCCTCTTGTGTTATTTAAATAGTGTGTGTGTATGCATGAGTGTCTTTGTGTGTTTTATGTGTATGCATGAGTGTGTATGTATGAGTGTGTATGCATGAGTGTCTTTGTGTGTCTTTGTATGCATGTATGCATCAGTGGCACAGCCACAGGGGTAGGGCCTCGGAGACCTGGGCCCCCTCAGTTTGGGCTTGCATCCCCTCCCAAATCATGGCATCCGTGGAACGGCTGGTGGGGATACCCAAAGCCCCGCTGAAACAGACAAGCGACCGATCCGCCTCCTAGGTTGCCTGAGCAGCAAAGAAGTTGATGGCATGCTTCAGCCGCCAGTGCCAGCACTCCTGCACATGCTCAGTTCAGCAGCACAAACCGAGCATGTTCAGGAGTGCTGGAGCATTAGCAGCTGAAGCATGCCTCTGATTTCTTTGCGGTTCGGCAACATGGAAGGAGGCTTGGGCAGTGGACCAGTTCAGGTGTTAGGGCTTGGGCATCCCCACCTCAAAAAGTAGGATTTAATTCCTGGTGAGGGGGAATAAAAGGAATGTGTGCTCACCTCCCCCCCTCTTTCACCCCTGGGCCTTCCAAAATGCACTTCTGCCTATACCCCTGGTATGTGTGTCTTTGTGACTATGAGTACAGACAAAGCAGATGGAACCTCCCCAGTAAGCACTATTGCTTAGGCAAAATCCACCTCAAAAAAAAAAAAAGAAAGAAAGGGATTCCAGGGTCCAACAAAGACCACATTAGGCTTCTATTCTGCCCCCAGATAATGTTTCAGCTCAGAATACTTGGACTACCATGGCTCCAACTGAAGCATCTCTAGCTGGACTTACTGGGTAGCTATATGCTTTTATTGCAGCTACTGTTGTCGAGAGAACGAGGGGTAGCAGTAATAAACAGTCCTAACCTAGATTTCCAGGAAATGAAAACCACCCAGCCAGCAGGAGCAGAATGCTTACTTCTGAGAATAGGGAGCACAAACCCATTGGGCATAATGGTGCTATATGTTACCCCTGACCTAGACACAGAAGGATGGCAAAACATTTTGAACCTTATCACAGAAACCAACCTAAAATGCTCCACATTCTGGGTCTGCGGCAACTTTAATCTACACAAAGATGACCCAACATGTGATAAAGCCCAATGGATAGTCCAACAACTGGAAGGACTGGGTCTGCACCAAACAGTAAGGGAAAAACCCCACTTTAAAGGACATACCTTAGATGTACTGTGTGGCAAAGAGGAGGATATAGGCAACCGTAAGCCCTCCACCTTGAAATTGCTGTGGACTGACCACTATTTAGTGCGCTTCAGCATAAAACAACCAAAAAGGCAAAATCAATCAGAAGCCTCTGCAATGAAACAAAAAATGGGAAGAGGCTTCATAGACTGTACCCAGTTCAAAGCCAGACTGAAGACGCACCTCAAAAAAATCAAAACCGATAGCACAGACCTAACAGAACGGATACGACTCTGGAATGAAGCACTAGACAGCAATCTTGAGGAAGTGGCACAGTTAAAAATTAAGCAAACCTAACAAAAGAAAAGATGGATTCACCCCCTCAGACGAAATCATGCAACTTAAGACAGAGTAAAGAAAACTCAAAAGAAAATGAAGGAAATCAGACAAAGATGAAGAGTCTAGAAAAGCCTGGTTCAAAATCAACAGAACCTATATTAAGACGATAAGAAAAGAGTGAATATCACCTGAGGAAGTTTACTTTTAGTAGATTGGAGATTTCGTGTTGCAAAAGAACCACCTGTTCCTTTAGTATTTTGTGAAGGACTAGATTGCGAAACCTCGGGGTTGATGTAAGGCGAATTCTGTAACCTTTTTGAATTATGTACAGCACCCATGCATCTGTTGTTATACTCGCCCTTTGGTTGTAAAAATGTTTTAGACAACCTCCGACGGGTGCTTAGACTCGGGCATAGTCAAAAACTTGGCCATGGTTTTTGCTGAGATGATTGAGGTTGTTTTGCTGGCTGGCTTCCTTTCCTTTTGACTCTGTCTATTATATTGTTAGATAGGTTGTTTGTTAAATTTATATTTGGTGTAATTATATCTTGGTTGGTTAAATCTACAATATGGGGCAAAGAAAGGTTTGTTTGGACAGTTAGTATAACGCTTTTGGGTAGTGTGCTCTAAGTTATCTTGAGCTACGGATTGCAATGTTGAATCGTTTTCCTTAAGTTTTGCAAATATAGCTTCAACTTTTTCTCCAAACAAATCATCATTTGTGCATGGGGCGTTAGCTAGCTTGTCATGAGAGTCTTCCCTAATTCCAGAAGCTCAAAGCCATGCCATGCCATATGTCTGGCTGCAATAGAGGTAGCAGTGGCCCTAGATGTAGTGTCGTAAGCATCAGATGAAGAGCGTATAAGGTATTTTGTGCATTTGTGAAGATCTGGGAAAACTGGAGATTGATCTAAGTTATCAAGAAGTTCAAACAAATATTGTGAAACATCAAGTTTTGGAAAAAATTTTTTTTGAGACTACGTCTAATAGTTTATGTTCTTTCCCAGGTCGGTTATTCGAGAAAGAATGTGTACTCCTGAAATGCTTAGAGCGGACTCTACTACAATGGAATGTTGATGGGATAGTTGCAACTTATTATGGCCTAGGGCAGATTGGACTCTATATTTAGCTTCAGTCCCTCTCCTAGTGGGGTAAGATGTAAGAGGCTCTTGCCATATTAAATTTTGTTGCTCCAACAGATGCTCGTGAACTGGCAAAGCAATCTGTGCTTTTGGAACCTCTAAATATTTCAATGCCTTGAAATATTTACTGTGAGGCTCTGGTTTGTCAGATGTTGGAAGATCGAGTTTTTTTTAGCTAACTTCTGAAGTAAACTAGGGCACAATATGTCTCATGATTTTCTGGAATAGGTGGAGACGGATCAGAAGAGACACCAGGTGAAGGATCAGACAAATCTTGCTCACCAGATGGTAGAACTGGAGATAGCTGAGGTGAAGTAGAAGGAGACTGAACTCCATAGTTAGATTGTAGAAATTTGCACCATAACTCCGTGGTTCCCAAGAACAGAGTAGTAAAGGAAAATATTTCTCATTGGATCTCAGAAGAAGGTAAAGACTGACAAAGAAAACAATTTGAAGGTGACTAATATTTGTAAACCGAGTTGAGCCCTCTTTGAGGGATGAATTGGTATATAAAGGAAAAGGATTGGATTGGATTGACTGTTGCTCCAAGAACTTTGAAACTTGTACCGACTACTGATATTGATAGAGACTGTAAAGGTTGTTCTGCAACCAAGTTTAATAAATGTTCCAGTTGTTTTTCACTTACACCAGGGGTGTCAAAGTCCCTCCTCGAGGGCCGCAATCCAGTCGGGTTTTCAGGATTTCTCCAATGAATATGCATGAAATCTATTTGCATGCACTGCTTTCATTGTATGCTAATAGATCTCATACATATTCATTGAGGAAATCCTGAAAATACGACTGGATTGCGGCCCTCGAGGAGGGACTTTGACACCCCTGGCTTACACTTTGGACTGAGCTGTCCTTCATTGAAAGGGAGAGTGAGGAGTTTGAGTGGGGCGGATGAAATCCTGGAGTTGCCCATCCTCTGACCGACTGGATTTATCCAGTCCTGGCCTGTGCCCAAGCTCGTGTAAGATCTGTGAGCAGAGAGACTGTGTGTGAGTAAAGTCGAGAACTGTGTCTTATCTTTTTGTGAGCCCTGGTGTCGAGTGGGTGTCTCCTGACCCGAAGAGCTGGCCAGGGTCCACTGTGTGGTATGGGTGGGCAGAAGCCATGGCTACATATAATTCTGTGTACAATAATCACAGCTCCAATTATATATAACTTATAATAAATAATTTTGTGAAAAACTCAGACCCTGAACCCGTGAACTGGTGATAACACCAACTGAGGTTCAATGGGGGACCATCATCGTTTCCACTGTCCCCTATTACCATCCACACTGAACATATAAATAAAGAAAAAAACTTATCTGATTCGGATAGTAAAATGCTGGCATAGGACCCCAGTGGTGTGACAGTGACTCGTGCTGATTAAAACAATTTCTGTATTGATAGTTGTTTATTCCATTCTAATAACCCTGTCCCCCCGACTCGAGTTTCAAGTCTTCTTCAGGGAAGGACACTAATAATCCAAAAAATCAAAAATATCAGTTAGAATAACTATAAATCAAGTTAATAATGCTATATAAATACTAAAACCTGTTGTATGGGACCCAGAGATATATTCCATCTAATTAATCCCTAGTATTCTTAAACCACTGGGGTCCTATGCCAGCATTTTACCATCCGAATCAGATAAGTTTTTTTTCTTTATTTATATGTTCAGTGTGGATGGTAATAGGGGACAGTGGAAACGATGATGGTCCCCCATTGAACCTCAGTTCAGGGGTTCAGGGTCTGAGTTTTTCACAAAATTATTTATTATAAGTTATATATAATTGGAGCTGTGATTATTGTTAACAAGTGTTACATCATTATCACAGAAGATCATTGGTTTTCTCTTCAAAGTTTGTGAATACATATAATTCTGGACATTCAAAGATCAAAGTCAGGACCAGTGGTTCCTTCTCATTTGTCCCTAGTGAGCAATCTAATTTATTTTTGTACCTTGGGCAATGGAGGATTATGTAGAGGCGCAGTAAAGAGGGGGAGGTGATCCACCCTGGACGCCATTTTAAAGAGGGCACAGTCCTCCTCTTCACCCCCTGCTCCTTTCCTGCCCCTCCCCCTACTCCCACGCGTGCGTACCGCTTCCCTTCCCATGTACCTCTGTAACGTTCTTGATGCGAGCAGTAACCCCCAACCTTCTGTCGCGCGACTGTCAGCTCTTCCTTTGACATCACTTTCTGGACCCGCACCTAGGAAATGACGCGACAGCAGGTTGGAGGGGGGGTCGCTGCTCACACCAGGAATGTTACGGAGGAAGGAAAGCGGCATGCGCATGTGGGGGGGGGGGGGCAGAGAAGGAGCATGTGGAGGTACGTGGGGGGTGCATGCTGTCTTACGGCGCCTTCCGAAAAGAAATCAAGACAGTACTTTTTGATAAATTTATCTCTTAATTCGAGATTTTATTCTCAACTTAATAATTTTACTGTATTAACTAAAATTTTTACTGTCCTTTTAATTAATATGCTGTATTCTTATTATTACCATTTTGTATTTCGCTGATTGTCCAGTTTTTCTCTTTTGTGTAAATCGCCTAGAATTCTTTTGATTGAGTCGGTATAGAAAAATAAAGTTATGTTATAAGAGGGCGGGGAGGGGCTCCATGTTTAAGAAGCACATCTCCCCATGGTAAGAATGTGGGTTGGAGACTCCCACACAGCTGAGGTCACATTACGTACAAGATGAGGTTGTCATAAAGCAAACGTGAGGTGGGTACTCATCTTACCCTCTGACCTTTGCATACAGCATCGTGTTTGTGACTCATGGTTCACGCTTGTGACGCTCACTGAGGATGTGCTCATCATACGTGGGAGGGTCTCAACCTTCTGTAGCACAGTCGGACCGTACGGAGCAGGTTTCATTCTCAGTCACTGAGGGAAGTGAATCTCTCCTTCACTCCCTAAGCGAAATGCCTGCTCCAAAGGCAGAAGGTTTTCAGCCACAGGCTCTGCAGCAGTGTCTTTTGCATTTTGCTCTCACCTTTTCGTCAATAAATCAAGGCACGTTACATTCACATAGACAAGGTATTTCCTGACCCCAGAAGAATTACAATGTAAGGGCTAGATTTAATGAGGTCCACTACTGCATTATTTTGAATACAGTATATCTGATGAAAACTGTTTATAAACAGCTTTCTATGAAGAAATATTACTCTCATGCGCCTACCTTAAGGCTATCAGATGTTAAGACGTGTGACTTGTGTTTAATAGATGCTTCATAAATACGAGGGACAGCTGAAATGTTTTCAACCCAATCCAGAAGAAAAAGATGTGGAGCCATGGAACCTTCAAGTTATTCCACACTTTTCTTGACACTTTTCGTTTCAATGATACGAAATGAAAAGAAAAATGTCAAGAAAAATGTGGAATAACTTGTAGGTTTCATGGCTCCACATCATTCTCTTCTTGGATGGGCTGAGAACTTTTCAGCAGTTCCTCCTATTGTGATGTCACAATGCCTCATTCCACCAATGCCTAAGAGCCAACCTTATGGGTGATGTCACAATGGTTTGGTTTCCCTATACTCGTGCCCATTTACTAGATTCTTGGTTGGGCTGAGAACTTTTCAGCAGTTCCTCCTATTGTGCTGTCACAATGCCTCATTCCACCAATGCCTAAGAGCCAACCTTATGGGTGATGTCACAATGGCTTGGTTTCCCTATACTCGTGCCCATTTACTAGATTCTTGTTTGGGCTGAGAACTTTTCAGCAGATCCTCCTATTGTGATGTCACAATGCCTCATTCCACCAATGCCTAAGAGCCAACCTTACGGGTGATGTCACAATGGCTTGGTTTCCCTATACTCGTGCCCATTTACTAGATTCTTGGTTGGGCTGAGAACTTTTCAGCAGTTCCTCCTATTGTGATGTCACAATGCCTCATTCCACCAATGCCTAAGAGCCAGCCTTATGGGTGATGTCACAATGGCTTGGTTTCCCTGTACTTGTGCCCATTTACTAGATACATTTGCCTCCTTGAAACGAAAAGTGCCAAGAGAAGTGTGGAATAACGTGCAAATTTCATGGGTACACATCATTCTCTTCTTGGGCTGAGAACATTTCAGCGGCCCCTTGTATGCCTCCCTTTTTGTTTATATTATATCCCTCTTATTTCAATTTCACTGCTGTTAATAAGTATATTTTTGAACTGTTTTGTAGTAGTCCTATTATTAAATTTCAGTTTACTGATCTTAAAATTTACCTCATTCATTGTATTTATGTTTATACTTGATCTTTTTACTGTTAACAAAATTGTAATTTTATGTTGAATTATACGTGTGTACACTTTTGCATGAATCTCTTCATAAAAGCAGTTAATAAATCCCAATAAATAAATATCTCACCTGCACACTATTCTACTCATCACACCACTACTATGCCCCAACATACACAACTCCTGCTCCCAGTGGCATAGCGAGGGTAGGAGGCACCTTCCATCCTCACCTTCCTTTCTGCCCTCCACTCCTTCCGTGTCAAGCCCCTCCCCCATGCCCTCCTCTCTGTCCCCTGCTCCTTCCACGCCCCCACTCCACACTCAGGCCCTCCCTTCCCTCTTTAAAGCTTCGCCAGTGTGAGCAGATTCTCTGGCTTGCTGCTCACGCTGGTGTTGGATTTTCCTCTGACATCACTTCCAGGCCCCACAACCCAGAAGTGATTTCAGAGGGAGCCATGCCAGCGCAGTTTGTGCTGGTGAAGATTTTAAAGAACTATGGGGGCGGTGGGGAAGGGAGGGCGCTAGCATGCATGGGGGATGGAGAGATGCCAGCTAGAGCAGTGGTTCCCAACCCTATCCTGGAGGACAACCAGGCCAGTCGAGTTTTCAGGATAGCCCTAATGAATATGCATGAGAGAGATCTGCATATAATGGAGGTGTCAGGCATGCAAATCTGCTCCATGCATATTCATTAGGGCTATCCTGAAAACCCAACTGGCCTAGTGGTCCTCCAGGACAGGGTTGGGAACCACTGAGCTAGAGAATGACACAGGGACAAAGTTTTCCCATCCCCCACAGGAACTCAATTTCCCTGTCCCGTCCCTGTGAGTTTTGTCAATGTCCCTGTCCCTGCCTCATTTCTGTAAGCTCTGCCTTAACTGCACAAGCCTCGAACACTTATGATTTTAAAGTGTTTGAGGCTTGTGCAGATGAGGACGGAGCTTAGTTATTGGTGGAATAAGACATTAGGACATCACAATCTGAGCTCTAGAATGTTGCTACATATGATTTTAAAGAGTTTGAGGCTTGTGCAGATGAGGACGGAGCTTCGGCATTGGTGGAATGAGGAATTATGACATCACAATCTGAGCTCTAGAATGTTGCTACTTATGATTTTAAAGTGTTTGAGGCTTGTACAGCTGAGGCCAGAGCTTGCATGAATGGGGCAGGGGCAGGGGCAGGAAAAGTACTCACCGGGATGGGAAAATAAATTCCCATGGGGGACAGGGAAAAATTTTTCCCCGTGTCATTCTCTAGTGCCAGTGCCTCCACCAAAATGGCGCCTGGGGCAGTCTGCCCCCCCTTACTATGCCACTGATAAGGGCACACTAAGGCCCCTAAGTTTTTACCTGAGGCGATGTTGGGATAATTGACTTGCCCAAGATCAAAAGGAGCAGCAACAACATTTGAATTAGGTGTCATAAGAACATAAAAATAGTCTTACTGGGTCAGATCAATGGTCCATCAAGCCCAGTAGCCCGTTCTCATGGTAGCCAATCCAGGTCACTAGTACCTGGCCAACACCCAAGGAGTTGCAACATTCCATTCAGAATCCTAAAGATAGCAAGATTCCAGAATCCCAAAACGTAACAAAAGATTCCAGAACCCCAAAGAGTAGCAACATTCCATGCTACCGATCCAGGGCAAGCAGTGGCTTCCCACATGTCTCTCTCAATAACAGACTATGGACTTTTCCTCCAGGAACTTGTCCAAACATTACATTATTTGTGTCTTGGGATCCTTCTCCTATTTGCTTTATGTAGTATGTCTTTCTTTTTTCTTTCAGCTTTTGTTTGTAATTTTGGTGAAGTATTTTCCATGCTGCTTTTGTGGAATCTTGGCTACTTTTTCTCCATTTTCTTTCTAGTTGTCTGCATTTTCTTTTGAGTTGGAGTAGTTCAATGTCGAACCATTTGTCGGATTTTCTATGTATTCTTGTTTTGGATTGTTCCAGGGCTAGTTCATCTAGGGTTGCTGTACTTAGGATGTTCCATTGTGGAATGAAGTCTTTGGAGTTGTAGTCTTGGTTATGGTCTTTGTCCAGAATTTGGTGGGGTCGACGTATGGGCGTGAATTGTAGGCTGTTTCTTTGTGTAATTGGTTTGCTTTTGTTTTCGGTCCAGTTGATTTTGAAGGAGTACGTATAATGGTCAGACCATATGGATCGGTACCAGTATCCGTTTGATATGTATATTTCTGGTAGTGGGCTGTTGGGACATGTAGCCTGCAATGACGAGTTGGTGTCCTTTTTCATGAGTGGTTTGCGGGTCTAGTATCTTGTAAGTTAGTGCCTCGAGGTATGCTAGTAAGTTTTCAACTTGTTTGTGGGATTGGTTATCGAGGTGTAGGTTAAGGTCTCCTAGTATTAAGTTGTAAGTTGTCGTTAGTGAGTTTTGGTAAATGAAATCTTCTTTCTTAAAACCAGCTACTTTAATTTCTAGGCTGCTCCTCTGTTCCACTCTGTAGTTATTGTTCATGTGACCTGCCGGTATCCTGTGGGCACTTCCTGACCACTGGTCTTACGTTCTAGGAAGCCACACAAACTGTGCTTTGCAATTTTTCTCAGTAGCCTGTGAGTGGGTGGAAGGAAGAGCTCAAAATGAGCAGACTGCAAAGCAGAACTCAGAGGGACAACAGCAGCAGCAAAGACCAGATTCAAAGGCTCTAGGGAGGGGAAGGACCCAAAGAGACGGTGGCAGAAGAGGGAGGAAGATACTCCACTTGGAGCCAGGGCGAGAAGCACAGCGCTGGGCACCATGGCGATGTTTCTGCATGGGAGAGTTGTGTTTAGCTGTCTGTGGGACATCTGGTTTGCACTCTTTCTGCTGGTTCCGTGGTTTTGGGCGCAACCAGCTCTGGCTCGCTCATGCACGTCCGAGACTGGCCATTTCCAAACATTCACCGTGCAAGGTTACAAGTGCTGTACGAAGTGCCCCTCAAGTAAGGAAACCTTACGTTCTTGCTTCTTCATAATGGAAATAACTGGGGGAAAATCTAGACTAGAGGTCTGCACGGGAACGGGGATCGTGGGAATCCCGCGGGTCCCGCGGGAATCCCCCCGTAACCCACGGGACTCCCACGGGGACCCCCCTCTGGCCCACGGGACTCTCACGGGGACCCCCCTCTAGCCAACGGGACTCCCACGGGGATGGAAGGCTTTGGAAGCAGGGTTCATCCATATAATATAATGGACACGTCAGCCTTAGTAAAAGAAGGGGCTTATAAGTTAATTACCTGAACAGAAAACAATAAAAGGGTTCTACCAAAGAGATTCCACAAGGAAAACAGCAGCGCAAACACAAAAGAAACTGTGGAATTGATGATCTTGTCAGAAGTAATTGCCGCTTTTTATGGGGTCGGGCGGGGATGGAGGTAATTCCTTGCGGGGATGGGTGGGGACGGAGAGGATCCTGATGGGGACGGGTGGGGATGGAGAGGATCCTAGCGGGGACGGGTGGGGACGGAGAGGATCCTAATGGGGACGGGCGGGGATGGGTGGGATTTCTGTTCCCATGCAACTCTCTAATCTAGACCCCCAAATAATTACATTCCTGCTTCTATTTCATAACCTGCTGACATCAAGGTAAGATTACACACAGTGCTGGTGTTAAACTTTTAGGGGCTCGGATTTGCAGCCTGGGAGGGAGCCCCGCTTGCAGTTTAAGTCTCCTTCAGCTTGAGGCAGGCTTGGCACCCCCTACAGTTTGAGGGCCTAGGTCAGTTGCTCTATTTGGCGCCCCTTAATGCCAGCCCTGATTACACGGGACCTCCGGTATACTCCTTGGGGCAAGTGACAAGGGCAAACAGATAAGGAGAGAGGTTTGGAAGATATTTATTCTAATTTTAATTTTTAATATTATATCTGGAATGGTTGGAATGTTTTAGAAGTGAGTAGGATTGGAGAGTTAGAATGAAAGATCGTATGTGGAAGGAGGGCAGGTCAATTACAACAGATTTCACGAGAGTGGGTATGACTGGTGAAAGAAGTATGGTTGAGTATAGGAGGCAGGAATATTATGGGGTGATCCAATTCACATCCAAACATCTAGAGTTAGAGAAAATTTAAATCAGGAAGCAAAAGGTTTTCAAGGAAGTTGTTTGCTCTGAAATTGACTAAGATCGAAGCTTTAGATCTTATTTTAAAAGCGGTAAAGCCTGATTTGATTTGTCTGACTGAAACATGGCTAAAGGAGGAAGAAGAGGATTATTTTCAGCAGGGTTTGTCTCAGAAATATTTTTATACATTTTCTAGGTTAGGAAGGAGAGGCGGTGGGTTATTACATAATGGCCAATGATTCAACTGTCCCTTCTAAAGAGGTGTTATTATTAAGATGCAAGGGTAAACCAGCTACGTGTATATCTTGGTTTTATTGCTTCCCGGGTATATCAACTTTAGAGTGGGCAAAATTTTCGCAAACTACTATGAAAATAGTATTTGATCGTGGAAGGAGAGCACAACTGTGTAGTGACATCAGAACGTCTAAGTACAATGAACATTTAAATGAGCATTTATACAATGATTTTAGATAACATTTTGAGATAGAAGGGGGTTTCTAATGTTATTCATGCAAATAGATGTCTAAGACATATACTTTAGTCACAATAAATAATTTAAATAAATAGTATGTTATACATTTATTAGAAAAAGATATATTTACATAAAAAACCAAAAAGCTCCATTTGTTTTGTAATATAGTAATACACAATAGAGCTTGTCTTAAATTGATTTTCTCACTATAGTGATTATTGGTACTGTATACTAGGAAAAAGCTCATAAATAGACCTGGTTCACAACAGGTTTTCCATCAGTAGGTCCTTCTTTACAGATACCATTGCACTCAGGGTGAAATGGCCAAACAACTTTGTGGAGGCTTACAGTCACATCTGTAACTTTCTGAGCTCTCTAGCTCGAGAGCTCTCTAGCTCTTTGTCTCCCAGAAAGAAAACTGGAATACGCGCTAGTCTTATTAGAGAATTAACATATGCAAATTACTCTCTTGGCTTTTCCTAAGGCCTCATTACCATGGTTCTAACAAGAAAAGGGGTATTTTCTTTTAACAGACTCCACACCCTGGAAAGGACACCACTAAACATGCCCGTTTGGTCTTGTCTTCCCCTGCTGGCTGATAATTAAAAGAAAACATCAAACAAAACCTTAGGCTGATATTTCCCTCAGCATCTAACATTTTTCTATACCTTACTTAAGAGTCCTGCCTTACCACAGCATACTTCCCACTAGCAAGGCACTACCCTCCAGAGGTCCTCTAAAAGCACATCCACAGAGGTTCCTTCTTGCAGGTAGCAGTCTTCTCCGAGGTTACCCATTTGCTTGCTAACTTCTTCTTGCCCTTTTAGGTTGTTTCCTTCTGCTCTCTTCTAGTAAGAGCAAGAACTTTCCCAAAGTTAGAAGGCCTATAAACCCTGCCATTTCCTTCAATTAACATACCATCAGGGCTCCAGAGCTCCCCACTGTGGTTTCTTCCTGCTATGATAATCTGTCACACACATATCATCAGGCTCTAGAGCTCCCTGCTAAAAGGTTTCTTCATGCTAAAATAGCCCTTCTTCCAGCTTGACAGGCCCTTTACCTGCCACAGTATCCTGAAACCTGACTGGCTGGGTGTGTGTGTCTCCAGGACTGCATTGAGTACCCTTGTTATAGCATAAGGCCACTTGCATCTCAGTTTATTTTCATTTCGTTGTCTGTTCCCACAGAGAAGGCAGAAGATAAGCCGTGCCCAGGTGCCAAGGACCAGGACTGTAAGTGTGAAGCTGGGTTCCAATGCCACAACCCATCCTGTGATTACTGTCTGCGCCTTCCCACCTGTGCCGAGGGACTGACAATCCGGAGAAATGGTAAGCAGCACCGGTAAATGATCCAGCAGGTCTCCACTGCAGTGATAAACAGCAGCTCTGGGGTTCTACACAGCACTGTGTGTGCTGTATAAAAACAGCACCCCAGACACCTCCAAGCCCCGCATCTGGGTAATCTGAGAAGTACACAGAATATCAGATAACTCGGGCTGTGTTACAAGTTGGAAGAGGGAAAATAATGGACGCCAAGTCCCTTCCGTCTGTTTTACTGTTACAAGTTGGGGGGGAGGGGCACATAAGAATAGCCTTACTGGGTCAGACCATTGGTCCATCAAGCCCAGTAGCTCGTTCTCACGGTGGCTAATCCAGCGGCCAAAACCCAAGCAGTAGCAACATTCCAGCATCTCAAAGAATAGCAAGATTCTGGAACTCCAATGAGAGCAACATTCCAGAATCTCAGAGTAGCCAAAATTCCATGCTACCAATCCAGGGCAAGCAGTGGCTTCCCCCATGTCTTTCTCAATAACAGACTATGGACTTTTCCTCCAGAACGTGTCCAAACCTTTCTCAAAACCAGCTACGCCATCCATTCTCACCACAACCTCTGACAATGCATTCCAGAGCTCACCTATTCTCCAAGTGAGTAAAGATTTCCTCCAATTGATTTCCATGTAACTTCGAGTGTCCCCTAGTCTTTGTAATTTTTGACGGAGTGAACAATCGATCCACATGTACCCGTTCTACTCCACTCCTTAAGCCCTATCTGCTACAAAGAGAAAGCTAGAGACATGTAACCAGCGCCTAAAGTTCAAGCTCAATTAAGCTTTTTAATCAGCACTGATTGAAACCTAGGCGCCTATCAAGAAAGCGCGATTCTGTAACAAGACGCCTCTAAAAATTTAGGCGTCCTTCAAAAAAAATAGGCGCTATGCATGGTAGCGTGGGCGTGGCTATGTGTTAGGTGCCTTCTCACAGAATCACTGCTCTTAAGCGTGCTTAAGCGCTCGCATGGGCGCCTAACTTTTAGTTGTGCCTAGAGCTGGCCTATTTATTGGGCGAAAACCAAAAAATCTCTGTGGAGTGACGATGTTCCCAAATGGACTTTATTTGAAAGTATCAAAGTTCCAAAAGTACACTAAAATCATCCACATAAAAGTAAATCATCCACATAAGAGCCTTAAAGGACCTAGTCCGCTAGGGATACAGGATCCAACACGGTCCGCGTTTCGACAGAAAGTCTTCTTCAGGGGTCCCTGGGGGGTCCTATAAAGGGGAATACGTGGGAAACAATTGTGTGGTGAGCTGGAAGTGAGACACTGCTTGTGTTTGCAACATTCTAGAGCTCAGACTGTGATGTCATAATGCCTCATTCCACCAATGCCTAAGCTCCTTCCTCATCTGCGCAAGCCTCAAACACTTTAAAATCCTGAGTAGCAAAAAACAAAAGGAATTGACCCCAAAATATCCACAAAGAAGAAAATCCAGAGAAAACCAAAAAAACTCTGTGGAGTGACGATGTTCCCAAATGGACTTTATTTGAAAGTATCAAAGTTCCAAAGGTACACTAAAATCATCCACATAAAATAATTCCATCCACATAAAAGTAAATCATCCACATAAGAGCCTTAAAGGACCTAGTCCGCTAGGGATACAGGACCCAACACGGTCCGCGTTTCGACAAAAAGTCTTCTTCAGGGGTCCCTGGAGGTCCTATAAAGGTGAATACGTGGGAAACAATAGTGTGTTGAACCGGAAGTGAGGCATCTCCAAAATAGGTTCCGCTCAGTGTGATTCACTAAACAGCACCCAATTTTACTTGAATCGTGCTGAACAGTGCCTATATAGGCGCCTAACGTTTGGACCCTTCTTATAGAATTTGCCCTTAAGTTACCTTCTGTCTCAATTACCACAGAGAGGGACTAACAAATACTGACTCTCCTTCTAGCTTAGACTGTTCAGACCTGGAGCCAGAGGTCTTGTATGATGAAACCCTTCCTGTCTTCTCCTTGCAGGTAATCGGCAATATACATATAAATGTACATATTGCGAAAATGGTACTTATTTTGTTCCTGAGACCGGCCTCTGCAAGAACTGGACAAAGTAAGACAGAGTTTAAGGCGTACTAAGAGGTAGGGTTAACAGATCAGATTTACCCGGACATGTCCTCTTTTTAACAGAACTGTCCGGGTGTCTGGACAGGTTTTAAAAGCCCAGCAGTTTGCTCAGGTTTTGGAAGGCCCCCAGCTCTGACAAGAACACCTAGAGGGCCTCCGAGCATGCGCAGGTGTGATATGATGATATCATGCACACATGCACACAAGCAGTTGATGTCATTGCATTGCATCAGCGCATGCTCAGAGGCCCTCAAGATGCAGCCCCCAAGCTCAAGGAAGAAGAGATGAAGTTTATATGGGGGGCGTGGCTGGGGACTAACAGCATCTACACCCTGGATGATACCAACATTTATTTAGATTTCTCCAGGACCATCTTCCACCCCTAGTCAGCAATTAAAAGAAAACACCCAAACATTAAGCTGATTTTTCTCTCTCTCAGTATCTAGTTTTCTTCTGTAAACGGTACCTTCCTCAAATATCCTGCCTTGCCAAGGTAGGCCTACACACACCACTTGCAAAGCATTCCTTTTCCAGAGGTCCTCATACAGCATTTCCAAGCAAGCTTTACTTCCTTTAGTCATACACTTCCCCCTATATTCAGCCAGCAGCGGTCAGCATTTCTCTAAACCAGTGTCTCTCAAACTTTCTCGAGCCAGGGCACACTAAAGGTAGTGGCCATGGCTTGAGGCACCCAGAAGTGCGCGGATGCCACCATGATGACATCACGCATATACATGACATCATCATGTCGACGTCCGCGCATGTGCAGAGGCGCTCCAGATGGGCCCTGAGATGCCAGTAGGGGGTGCCAGCAAGGTAGAGGGCCGGAGAGAAGGAGAGGCACTGGCGCCAACTGATTGCCTACAGCAGTGTTTCTCAACTACGTCAAGCTAAGTACCCCCTAAGTCTAGCAAATATCAACTGAGTACCTCAACCACAGATCTCCCTAGATCTACCCAAGCTCAGCCCCAGATCCCATCCCCCTTTACGAATTGTAATGCAATTTTTTCCATTCATTTTTCATATACACACAATAGACACAGCAGATATAAATTCTCAAAACTGACACATTTCAGTCACTATATTGAAAATAAAATCATTTTACCTACCGGCAATCCTCTGCAGGCTGCTGTAATTAGCTTTAAAGGTGAGACTGGGAGGCCAGGGGGGAAGCCGGAGGACGCTAGAGAGAATGTACTGCGTAGGGAAGTCAGCTGGCAGGCGCCTCTCTTCCTTCTCAGTTTGCCGCGGCACACTTGGAATTTCAGGAGGCCCACAGTTTGAGATACACTGCTCTAAACACTTACCGTCACCAGCTAGATTATGTCCTAATATCCAGTGCCAGGCCAATATTCAACCAGGACCCTTATAAGAGTTTTTTATTGGGCTGCTTGAAGTACCGTGATCGGCTGTACGAGGTCATGGCAGACATTTTGCAAAGGTGCCACAAGGAGGGAGGAGAAAGAGGGCTACAATCCTGTCCCCAAAGACCCCCCCACTGTACTATCAAGTATGTATGTAGGTCCAGGAGGCCTAGATAGACAAGGGAAGAGGTGGGCAGAAAGAGGAGACATTGTTGGGGCAATGGGACAGGGTGTGTGTGGGGGTTTCTCTTTAAAAAAAAAAAAAAAGAAAGAAGGTGACAATACTTATTCGGGTCCCAGCTGAATACTGCTATCCTAAACTAGGCACTTCCTTATAAAATTACTTTCAAATATGCATTATCAAGACAGGAAGAAAACAAAATCTGAAAAATTAAACCCAAGATTTTCCATCCATTCCCTTTCCTGTATCTGGGATCAGTAGCCAGAATTTATGATTGGATCATTAAGGATTAGACCAGTGGTTCCCAACCCTGTCCTGGAGGAACACCAGGCCAATTGGGTTTTCAGGCTAGCCCTAATGAATATGCATGAAGCAAATTTGCATGCCTATCACTTCCATCATATGCAAATCTCTCTCATGCATATTCATTAGGGCTAGCCTGAAAACCCGATTGGCCTGGTGTTCCTCCAGGA
Organism: Geotrypetes seraphini; assembly: GCF_902459505.1. Taxonomy (NCBI): domain Eukaryota; kingdom Metazoa; phylum Chordata; class Amphibia; order Gymnophiona; family Dermophiidae; genus Geotrypetes; species Geotrypetes seraphini. The sequence goes on from NC_047098.1 coordinate 22,308,115, forward strand.
CAGGGTTGGGAATCACTGGACTAGACTAACCAGAATCCTTGGGGACAGGAGAGCAAAAATATTCAAGGTTGGACTTAAATGACCTTAAGTTGATGCAACCATTTGGTCATTTGTAAGACCAAGAAGGTCATACCCCCAAAGGTAGAATAAAAGAGCCAGTATTAAAGGTTAGACTACCTTCCAGTCTAACCTTTAGCACAGGCTCCTCCCCAGCACCACCCCCTGGACTGCCCCTAACCAACTTTTTTGGGGGGACTGATCAGAGATGATATTCAGCAGCACTGCACAGCTTAATGCCACTGAATATTGGCATTTAGCTGCCGTTAGGCAATTTAAGTGGGCCTGGACCACTTAAATCACTCTGAATATTGGCCCCACTATGTCCCAGGCAATTCCATCTACAGGACTCCTCCCTTCTTTCCATCCTATTGCAGTGGCATCCTTTATATGTTGGTTGGGAAGGTTTTGGAACGTACCTGCCCTGTGACACCGCCCTTGTGCACTCCGATTTCTCTGCTCTACGCTTTCTTATTCCCTGAGGGCGAGATTCCTTTCTCTCGCCCATCCCTATGGAATTCCAGCCCAGGATTTCCCCTCTTCTTGGCATCTTGGAGGAAATCACCTTGACCCTAGGACTTATGGGAGATGTATTCCCTTTCTGAACTCTAACCCATAATCATGGAGCCACAGCTCTTCCCTCCCCCTGGACCTCTGCCCATCATGACACCCCCTGTGCCTGTCATGTATGTGTGTGTAGCCTGTGTGCATAGTTACATATGTGAGTTGTATATGTGAAATCCTGTGCAACAGGTGGTGGACATCAATCAGAGAAAGATTGCTTTTATTCTTCCACATTCTCCATTTCAGCTGTTCCAGCAAACAACTTGACACCATCACACCAGGAAACCGAATCCACGATGCACAATGTGGAAGCAAACCTTCCCCCATCTCACTGATACCAGGTATGACTAGGGTTACCCGATATCCAGATTTCCCCAGTCATGTCCTCCTTTTGAGGACATGTCCAGGGGTCCAGACGGCTTTTCAAAACCCGGAACTATGTCCGGGTTTTGAAAAGCTGTGTCTGGCTGGGAGGACGTGCGGACGTCACGCGCACGTGTGCATGATGTCACCACGTAGCGTCTGCGCACCCACGGGACGTCCTCCCTGCTCAACAAGAACAGGCAGAGGGGGGTGGGACTAGGGCAGGATGGGTGGAACTAGGCGGGGCTGGGGGGGGTCCAGATTTTCCAAAAGGAAAATCTGGCAACCCTAGATATGACAAAAAACAAAAGGAATTGACCCCGAAATATCCACAAAGAAGAAAATCCAGAGAAAACAAAAAAAACCTCTGTGGAGTGACGATGTTCCTAAATGGACTTTATTTGAATGGAAAAGGGCAATTCAAGGTTGGAGTGTGTCTCACTTCCAGCTCACTACACAATTGTTTCCCACATACTCACCTTTATAGGACCTCCAGGGACCCCTGAAGAAGACTTTTTGTCGAAACGTGGACTGTGTTGGGTCCTGTATCCCTAGCGGACTAGGTCCTTTAAGGATGATTTATTTTTATGTGGATGGAATTATTTTATGTGGATGATTTCAGTGTACCTTTGGAACTTTGATACTCTCAAATAAAGTCCATTTAGGAACATCGTCACTCCACAGAGTTTTTTTTGGTTAACCCTAGATATGACCACATCAAGCCTCCAAACTATACACTGTCAGGGTTGAACAGAGGGCTTCAGTGTGAGATCTAGGAGTGTTCTGACCCACAGTGGTAGGGTTACCATATGGCACCAGAAAAAGGAGGACGGATTGAGACATCCAGGTTTTACTTCTACTGAAAGCAATGGAAATAAAACCCGGATGTCTCAATCCGTCCTCCTTTTTCTGGAGCCATATTACCACACAGTGGTATAATTAGATGGCTGGCTGATGTAGACCTGTGCTCAAAATTTTGTTTCTGCCCCTGCCCTCCTTTCCCCTCCCAGCATACTCCAAAACTAGTTAGGTACTTGGGACCTAGGTTGGCCACTGTTGGAAACAGGATACTGGGCTTGATGGACCTTCAGTCTGTCCCATTGTGGCAATTCTTATGTTCTTATGTGAGCTAAGTATAGGACAATCAAGCCTTTGTGATGTCATAAAGCCTCAATGCCTGAGAGCCAATCTCAGCTCTGGAATGTTGCTACTCTTTGGGTTTCTGCCTGGTACTTGGGACCTAGGTTGGCCACTGTTGGAAACAGGATACTGGACTTGATGGACCTTTGGTCTGTCCCAGTATGGCAACGCTTATATTCTTATGATATCAGCTGGCAGTGATTAGCGTTTTGCTGAGTACCGGGGACATTAATCCCAGAAATTCAATGCCTGGCTAATTCCAGGCAGCATTGGCTAACACATAGAAACATGATAGCAGGTAAAGGCCAAATAGCCCATCCAGTCTGCCAATCCACAGCATCCTGGTTAACACATAGCTGGTTAAATCCAAGATTCAGCACTAAACCAACTATGGCGCATCGCATAGAGATAGAAATGACTTTTATGCAGTTACCCTAGCCAATTAAGTGCTAAATATCGGCACTTAAGTGGTCAAGTGTAGGATTACCATGTGAGTTCAGGAAAAGGAGAATGGATAGAGACATCTGGATTTTACTTTCTACAATATAGGCATCGTTCGCCGCATCCATCATAAAAAACAAACAAACGTATGTCCCGATTGGCTGGTGAGATGGCGGTAGGCGTCCTACCGCCACTTATAATCGGTATGCCCACTGATGAATTCCCCCCTTACGTTATGCCTCTCTTGTTGTCACAAACAGTCCCAGTGCTGAGTACTATTACTCTATAACTGAAGTCATGTCCTTTCTTCCCTCCCATGCTAGAATCTCCACATACTGCCCATCTGGCAGTTCTAGTGGTAATGGCCATTTTCATACTGATTCTGATGACCGTCTTCCTGCACCTCTACATCTGGAGGATGAAGAGAAAGAAAAGGAACCCTACTGAAGGTTAGTAAGTGTCCCTCAGTGTCACCATATCAACTCATTCATTGATGAACAATGAGAGACCCCATATTGGCACGAGGCCAGGTAAAAGGACTCCAACTTGTGCTAATGCTAGCTGTAGCTTGTGTTAATCTAACTCTACCACCTGGATTGGCCACTATTGGAACAGCATACTTGGATTAATGAACCTTTAGTCTGTCCCAGTATGGCGATGCTTATGTACTTAGTGGAAATGGCAGAAAGGTTTGAGCTGAAAACTTTTTAACTTCCTCAACTACATTCTACAAAGGTCTGGAAGTCACTTTTCACATGGGAGCATGGCCTGCAGTAGTCACCTACCTAGTACCTCTGTATCTTCTGGAACAACAAGGACACTGTAGCCACACAGTGAGAAGAGACAGTGCTGTAGTGGGGGGGAGGGGGGGCAAACGGCGGACCACCTTAGGTGCCATCTTGGTAGAGGCACTGGTACCTCTTCGCCCCCCCCCCATGCCATGCTTTTGCTCTCCCTTCCCTGACTTTCTTACCTATTTAAAATCTTCATCAATGCGTGCAACTACTTCTAGCCTGCTGCTCGCGTTGGCCTGGCTTCCTCTGAAATGATTTCTGGGTCGTGGGGCCAGGAAGTGACATCATAGGGAAAGCCTGCGTAAGCAGCTTCTGCTCGTGCTCACGCTGGTGAAGATTTTAAGAGGTACGGGAGTGGGAAGGGAGGGTACAAATGTGGTGCAGAAGGAGCGGGGAGAGGAAGGTGCAAGGAGGTGGGGTTTTGGCATGGAAGGTGCAGTGGTGGGAGATGGAGAGGAGAGCATGTGGTGGCACCACCGCCTTGGGCACCTCCTATCCTCACTACGCCACTGGGAAGAGGCAATGCCACAGTACACAGGGATGGAAGAACAGGGGTTTAGCTCAGGCCTTTTCACTGGTAGTTCAAGGTGAATTACACTTTGGTAATTCCCAAGGGCTTACCTCCATGAGGCAATTGAGCATTGCAAGCCAGTAACATTTGAACTCTGGCTTCCCTAGTTCTCAGCTAGCTGCTCTGACCATCAGGGTACTCCAGCTCCTCCACAAACACTTTGACTTGCTTCAGTGCAGATTTGTTGAGGTAGAATATTAATTAAAAGACTGTACGTTTCCACAGTTAAATGCAGCTGCTTATGTGCATAGGCAGCACTGAAGCCTTCTTTCGTAATTCTGTCTGTCATTCACATTATCATTGCGTATTTCACTCATTCACCGATTCTCACTCATTTCATTCACTTATTACCATTAATAGCCTTTATATTCATACCTACATTCATGTTTATAGAACCCCTGAAGAAGACTTTTCTGTCGAAACACAGACCATGTAGGGTCCCTTTTTGCCCTATGCATTTGTGGACTTCAACTGTCAATTGACCGAATAAACACCTGCATCAAAGAACATCTTTCCCACGGTTTCTTTTGGTTTTTGGTCTTTCCATTCACTGTGGAATTATTGGGTTTTTGTCGAATGAAAGAAAGCCAATTTCTGAGCAGTGTCTTCCCTTCCTTACCGTCCTCTGTGTATTGTCTTTTGTATAGGACAGGAGCCTTTCCTCTTCACCTCCCGCCGTCAACCCCTGGAGGACACCTGTAGCTGCCAGTTCCCAGAAGAGGAAAAAGGAGGTGAGAGCGGGGAGGAAGAGATCCTGAAAAGCTTTCCATGAGAATGAAGCCCTGTCTCACTCAGACCAGAACTTTGGAATCAGTTCGGTTCTAGAACCCAAAAGGGTTAGAGAAGGAAAAAGATGGCTGAAGACATGCACAAGAAGGGCTCAATTTCCCATTCTCTTCTGCCAGTGAGGGTCGAGTTTGAATTCTAATCCTCATGAATGTATGGGGTAAAGGGATCCAGCAGTCTCCCTGTTTTCAGGCACTTTTCATGGTATTAACCTGCATTTTATGAGCAGCTGACAGTACAAAAATGCCCTGACTGGAAGGTAGTCTAACCTTTAACACTGGCTCTTTTATTCTACCTTTGGGGGTATGACCTTCTTGGTCTTACAAATGACCAAATGGGTGCATCAACTTAAGGTCTTGTTTAATTATTTATACACCACTTATATCCTAAGTAGTTTAAATTCAGGTACTTTATCATATTTCCCTATCTGTCCCAATGGGCTCAAACGCTATCTAGTGTACCTGGGGCAATGAGAGGATTAAGTGACTTGCCCAGGGTCACACAGAGCAGCGAGGGATTTGAACCCACAACCTCAGGGTGCTAAGGCTGTAGTTCTAACCACTGCGCCGCACATTCCAACCTTGAATATTTTTTCTCTCCTGTCCCCAAGGATTCTGGGCCATCCAGGCCTTAATGATCCAATCATAAATTCTGGCTACGGATCCCAGATACAGGTAGGGGAATGGATGGAAAAATCTTGGGTTTAATTTTTCAATTTTTCAACTTTTTCAGATTTCATTTTGTTCCTGTCTTGATAATGCATACGTGGAAAGTAATTTTATAAGGAAGTGCCTAGTTTAAGACTGCAAGTAGGCACCCATGTAAGCATTATTTTGTAATGTCACGTCTTTATTAAAAAAATAGTGTTAACAGCAGATGTTATGTCTGTGTTACAGGTGCAAACAGTTAAATTTGCTCTCAAGCAGGTGTAACTGTCCCAGTCTAGACTATAAATATGTGCATAGGTGCCAGCTCTGTGGGTGCTGTGGGCGTCCAAGCACCCCCAATATTTTTGGGATCTCATGTGAAGAGGGCCGGTGTGCGGATGGACATCTCTTCCCCTTCTGTCCCTCTCCCTCCCTTCCCCTCACCTTCCTTGTCTCCTTTCAGTTCTTATCAGAGGGCCCCCAGCGTGGCAGCCAGTCTCACAAGCTGCCGGCACTTCCCTAAAGCTTTCCCTCTGCTGTGATTCCTCCCCCCACTACACACACACACACACAATGCAACTTCCTTTTTCTACCCGGGCGGATTGCAGCAAAGGGAAAGCTTCAGGGCAGCACTGGCAGCTTGTGAGAATGGCTTCTGCATGGGGTCCCCTCCAAAAAAGAAGATTGCAGGAGACTGGGAAAAAAGGTGAAAAGGATGGAGAGAGACAGAAGGGGAAGAAATGCCTGGACCTTGGGGCCCCCTGGAGCTGTTTTAAGTTATCCCAGGGGTGGGGGTGGGGAGGGATGGGAATACAGGGAAAAGCATATGGGAGGGGGAAGGAAAGAGAGATGCCAGACCATGGGAAAGGAGAGAGATGACAGGCTGTGGGAAGGAGGGGAGAAAGATGTCAGACCATGGGAGGGAAGAGAGAGGAGATGGTGTACAGGGATGGAGGAGAAGGGGAGAGCGAGGAGGAAATGGTGCACAGGGATTAAAGGGAAAGGGAAAGTGAGGAGGGAGATGGTGCACAAGGATGCAGGGGAAGGGGAGAGAGATAAAAGAAAAGCTTCTTATGGATAGATGGGGATAGGGAAGAAGAAAGAGGGAAAAGATGATACCCATGGATAGATGGGAAAGGAAGATATAGAAAAGTAGATAGATTTTGAGAAGAAAGCAGAAAAATGGAGGAAAGTTGAATGTTAAAAGTTAATACCAAAGATGGATGTAGGGCTGAAAGTGAAAAAGGAGAGTAAAACAGCAAATGTATAAGAAGGTCCTGGAAATACAATTAAGAGCTCAGACAGAAGGAAGCTCAGACAGAGACTGGGAAAAGATGATTAGAAAAATAAAATCACCAGATAAATGTAGAGAATTTTATTTTCAGTTTAGTGAGTGAAATGTGTCAGTTTTGAGAATTTATATCTGCTGTCTATATTTTGCACTATTCAGGAAGAATTCATTTTTTTCAAATTTTCTGGTGTTGTACTGCATTTAGAGTCTGGCATCTTAGGGTTTCATTTGTTTATATTAGCACTTTAAAGTTTGTGGTCCTGTATTTGCATAGGGGTTATCTGTATTCTGCATGTGTGACCAAGGCCAGGTGTTCTGGTAGGAATGAATGTTGAGAAGCATACAGTGTAGTTTAATTTTGTGGTTAACCATTATATATTGTTAATAAAATTATATTGTGTATATATATGAAAAATGAATGGAAAAAATGGATTGATTGATTTATTTTTTAAAATTCTATACCGTTTTTTTCCAAAACGGTTTACAAAAAGTTACATACATAAAATATTATAAAAACCAGAACAAGAACAAAAACAGACAGATTCAATCTTTACATAAGGTCAATTGTTCAAAGAAATGCATCTACAAATAGTTGTGTTTTTAACATTTTCCTAAATGAGTTCCTGTCTCTACATTTTTGAATTTGACCAATCAGGCTATTCCACAACTTAACTCTTGCACACATAAAAGTCATGGCATTCGTTTCCACATGTGTAGGATTAGCCTTCGTTTTCAGCAATGCTGAACTTTCAGAGCGCAATGATCTTAATGGTTGATGCCCAGACATCAAACTCTTAAGGAATTCAGGGATCGTACCATATAAAAATTGGTGACATACCATAATTTACAGTTTGTACCATTATTATTGGGGTGGGGCAAGGGGGTGGAGCATGGGCAGTGTCTGGGGTGGGGCTTTTGAGCACCCCCAATCAATTAAAAAAGTTGGCTCATATGAGTATGTGTAACTTGTCTATTATAGTCCAATTGACACTGAATAAGTGAAAGTCCAATAAGTCACTTGTCTATTATAGATCATTTAAGAATGTACAGTATATATTGTGGTAAGGTCTGGACTTACTCCTCCAAAATTGGAAGGGAACACTGCAGAACCTCACCTGGTTCGGTCACCAATCTTAGTTGGTTGAAGTTTTCCAAGAACTTCTTAGGTAGCTTCCAGGTATTTTACCTGTAGTCTTTGCCTCTATTTAAAAAAACCAAAAAAAACCCCACCTCAGACAGACCTTGTCAGCATTGTCATTCCTGTTGGAGGTCTCCATATTCCCATTCTATTGAATTCAAGGTGAAATCATATGCATCTGCTTATTCTTTGCTGAAACTCAATATGGCTTCTTGGAGGCTTCCCTGTAACTTTATTGGATCACTCACTCCCTTGCTCTCCCTTCTCCAACTAAAGAACAAGGCTGTAGAGGACAGTCCACTTTGCCGTGTTTCCATAAGCAAGGTTTATTAAAAATTTGTTATACCGCTTAATCTGAAATTAAAAGCGGTGTACAATAAAGTTCATTGTCAGCATATAATGACATAAAACAATAAAATTCATTATCAGCATACAATGACATAAAAACAACTGATTAAAAGCAGAACATATCATTAAGGGGGAAATATCAGTAAAAACATATGTCACTAAAAACAAATGTCTCACACACTAATCACCTTATTAAACATATAAATAAACTTTTAATGCATTTAGTTTGGCATACCGGGACGCAAACACTCCTCCACCCGGCTAATAGACAACTCTGGCGACACGCCATCAGAAAACAGGCCCAGCCTTTAAAACTCCTGCCTCCATGCGTCAGCTCAAAAAATGACAGGAAATATGTCCCAATACTTACTACAGCAGGAACATCGGTTCATAATTAATTGGCAAACTTTGGCCCCTGTGGATTAAACAATGAAATTGATTGGTTCCAGATTTAGGTCATGACGGGTCCCGGGATTCTCAGTAAGCTCCGCCCCCAGCATCAAACGTCACAGCGCTGACCCTTGGAGGCAGGAGTTTTTTAAGGCTGGGCTTGCTTTCTGACGGCGTGTCGCCAGAGTTGTCTGTTAGCCGGGTGGAGGAGTGTTTGCGTCCCGGTAAGCCAAACTAAATGCATTAAAAGTTTATTTATATGTTTAATAAGGTGATTAGTGTGTGAGAGATATATTTATCGCCTTAGAAGAAAGAAGTTCCCTTATATTTTGAGAGTAAAAACAAATGTACATACACCAAACAAAAGTAACAAGAGGAAGAAGGGGAGAACTACAATCAGTAAAGAAAAGAATAAGGGAAGAATAAGGAAAGGGTAGACCTGAGAAATAACAAAGAAATTGTTGCCCTAATAAGGGCAGTTATGTCTCAAAAGCGTCTATGAATAGGAAAGTCTTCAACTTAATCTTAAAAGGGCCTATAATATTCCTTCTGAGCAGACTAGGGGCTTTTTTCCCTTTTAATTATTTGCCTCCACACCCTGGATGACATCAACACTTCTCATAACTCTGCTTTTCAGTGTCATCTTCCACCCCCTGCTGATAAAAGGAAATGCTAACAAATCTAGCCTGGGGCTTCTACTCTCCCCAGCACTACTGTCAAGGCTGGTTCATAGACAACGGCGTGAAAGACAAAAGCGCGCTCTGACAATTGAGCGCTGCGCGCGGCGCGGCACCGCTCTAAATTACAGTTTTTAGGGGCTCCGACAGGGGAGGTTTGTTGGGGAACCCCCCCAGTTTACTTAATAGACATCGCACCGGCGTTATGGGGGGTTTGGGGGGTTGTAACCCTCCACATTTGACTGTAAACTGAACTTTTTCCCTAAAAACAGGGAAAAAGTGAAGTTTTCAGTAAAATGTGGGGGGTTACAACCCCCCACAACGCCCCCACAACGCGGCGCGATGTCTATTAAGTAAAGTGGGGGGGGGTTCCCCCCCACGCCCCCCCGTCGGAGCACTAAAAACAGTAATTTAGAGCGGTGCGGCGGCGCGCGCTGCGCTCAATTGTCTGGGCGCGCCTTTGTCCCGGCGCGCTTTTGACCTGACACCGTCAAGGCTTACAGATTGCTTGCAGGTCACTCTCTTACATCCGACTGATTTACCCTTTCTCGGCTTGGAGAAGAGATATGATAGAGGTCTATAAAATACTGAGTAGAATGGAAAGGGTAGATGTGAATCACTTGTTCACTCTTTCCCCAAATACTAGAACTAGGGGGCATGCGATGGAGCTACTAAGTATTACATAAGAACATAAGAATTGCCACTGCTGGGTCAGACCAGTGGTCCATCCTGCCCAGCAGTCCGCTCAGGCGGCGGCCCCCAGGTCAAAGACCAGTGCTCTTAATGAGTCCAACCTCACCTGCATACGTTCCAGTTCAGCAGGAACTTGTCTAGCTTAGTCTTGAAACCCTGGAGGGTGTTTTCCCCTACATCAGACTCCGGAAGAGCGTTCCAGCTCTCCACCACTCTGGGTGAAGAAGAACTTCCTTACGTTTGTACGAAATCTATCCCCTTTCAACTTTAGTAGATTTAAAACAAACCAGAGACAATATTTCTTCACAGAACGTGTAATTAAACTCTGGAATTTGATGCCGGAAAATGTAATGAAATCAGTTAGCTTAGTGGAATTTAAAAAAAAAGCTTGGATAATTTCCTAAAATAATAATAATAATAATAATTTTATTTCTTATATACCGCCAAAGCCATAGTAGTTCTAGGCGGTTTACAACGAAGAAGGGCTGGACAATCAGCGAAAATGGTACAATGTTACAATCAGATAAAATTAGGTGGTAGAGAAAAAATGGTACAACAGAGAGAAAAAAATGGTACAAACAGAAAGAAAGATGGGTACAATTATGGCAATGAAATGGTACAGTGAAGAAGGTCAAGACAATCTGCGTAAAGGACATATAGAGATAGAGGGCCAGGGTGGGCATAGGGTAGATCATTATTGTGATGGTTTGGGGAAATCCACTGCTTATTCCTAAGATAAGCAGCATAAAATCTGTTTTACTACTTGGGATCTAACTGGGTACTTGGGACCTGAGTTGGCCACTCTTGGAAACAGGTACTGGGCTTGATGGACCTTTAGTCTGTCCCAATATGGCAAGTCTTATGTTCTTATGTTTAATTCAGCATTCCCTTTCTTTCCATATTTACTTCCCATATGTAAACAGTTATTTGGTAACTTTGTCCATAGTCCCGTCCTGCCAGGGATTAATCACTACTTGCCGTTCATTTCTCCCAAGAACTTGCCTGTCCCGCCCCTGGCTAATACAGGATTCCTCTTCTTGGAGTCCAGAGAAGAGCGACTAAACTGATAAAGGGTATGGAAAACCTCTCATATACTGACAAACTGAAAAAGCTGGGGCTGTTCTCCCTGGAAAAGCGGAGACTTAGAGGAGACATGATAGAAACCTTCAAAATCCTGAAGGGCCTAGAAAAGGTAGACAGGGACAGTTTCTTCACACTGTGGAGAACCACAAGTACAAGGGGTCACTCGGAGAAATTAAAAGGGGGCAGGTTTAGAACAAACGCTAGGAAGTTCTTTTTCACCCAGAGGGTGGTGGACACATGGAACGCGCTTCCGGAGGCCGTGATAGGACAGAGCACGTTACAGGGCTTCAAAGAAGGTTTGGATAGGTTCCTAGAGGATAAGGGGATTGAGGGGTACAGAGAGGAGCTGAGGAATTCTATGAGCGTCAGAGCTGTCACCACCGGGGCTGGCGCTAAAAACCACGCTATGCTTTTGTAAAAAAAAAGAAAAAAAAAAGCGGGGGGTTAGTACTGGGGGGGGGGGGGGGAGGAACAAGGCTGGTTCATCCGTTTCTGTTAAAAGTAACCTGAAAAGCTTTCTGTTTAAAGATGCCTTCAAGTTATATATAATTCCTCCCAAAACAATAATTCTGTTTTCTTCTTCACATTCTCCCCCCTTCCTTATTATGCTTTCCATAAATGTTATCTCTCTCTTTTCTAATACAAATTGTAGTTCTACCTCCCCCCCCCACACACACACACATACACATAAGAACATAAGAGTTGCCTCCGCTGGGCCAGACCAGAGGTCCATCGCGCCCAGCAGTCCGCACCCGTGGCGGCCCATCAGGTCCATGACCTGTTAAGTGGTTCCTACCTTTTCCTATAACCTATCTCTAAATCTATCTGTACCCCTCAATCCCCTTATCCTTCAGGAATTTATCTAAACCTTCCTTGAACCCCCGTAGCGTGCCCTGCCCTATCACAATCTCCGGGAGCGCATTCCATGTGTCCACCACCCTCTGGGTAAAGAAGAACTTCCTAGCATTTGTTCTAAACCTGTCCCCTTTCAATTTCTCTAAGTACCCCCTTGTACTTGCGGTTCCCCACACTATCCTTATGTACCAGATTATGGCACAACATCCCCCCCACCCATTAGATCAGTGGTTCGCAACCCTGTCCTGGAGGACCACCAGGCCAATCAGGTTTTCAGGCTAGCTCTAATGAATATGCATGAGAGACATTTGCATATAATGGACGTGACAGGCATGAAAATCTGCTCCATTCATATTCATTAGGGCTAGCCTGAAAACCCGATTGGCCTGGTGGTCCTCCAGGACAGGGTTGGGAACCACTGCATTAGATCACTGGAAAGTCTTTGGAACTTCAGGAAAGCCGTGAAAACCTCTCTCTTTACAAACCCAGCTCCTTAACAACCTGCGTCTACACCCCGGACGGACGGATTTCAAAGGCACCACCTAATACACCAAACGACATCTCTAAACTCGCAGGACACTGCAAATATAACCTGAGTTACCACCACATTCTCCGACAACAATGATACACCCACCTGCTAGGAAAGCTATGTTACCTCATGTTATATCTACACTGTAAATGCTGCAATTTAATCCACCCTATGCCTACTAAGTCTGTATTTTTGGTTCATAGACAACCGCGCAAAAGACAAAGGCGCGCGCCGACAACTGAGCGCAAGATGGAGGCCCGTGCCGAAGAAAATTACAGTTTTCAGGGGCTCCAACGGGGGGTTTTGTTGGGGAGCCCCCCCCCCAGTTTACTTAATAGAGATCATGCCGGCGTTATGGGGGGTTGTAACCCTCCACATTTTACTGTAAACTTAACTTTTTCCCTAAAAACAGGGAAAAAGTGAAGTTTTCAGTAAAATGTGGGGGGTTACAACCCCCCACACCTCCCACAACGCCCCCACAACGCCCCACCCCCCGTCATTTTTTACGAGTATTGGATAATATTCATTTACACTCTTCATGCATCATGGTTACATTGGACGTTGTTTCCTTATATACTTCTATTCCCCAGAGTGCTGCAATCCAAATTGTGAAAGATACATTGGAAAATTTGCCCAGACCTCAGTTGATCCCTTTTGAATTTCTCACCAATATCACAAGATTAGCCGTTACCGAAAACTTTTTCATGTTCAATAATGAGCTTTATTTACAAACATCTGGTGTAGCGATGGGGGCAGCGTTTGCACCTTCCATCGCTAACCTTTACATGAGCAATTTTGAAAAAGAATGGGTACAACATTCACCTTTCTCAGAAAAGATTCTGTGCTGGTATCGCTTTATTGACGATATTTTCATGCTATGGGGAGGAACCCTATCTGAATTAAATGAGTTTTATTTTTGGTTGGGCACTTGTGATACACACATTCAATTCACTTTAAAATCTTCTACAGATAATATTCAATTTTTAGATGTAGATATTTTTTTAGATTTACAATATAATTTTTCCACGAAAGTTTATTTCAAACCTACGGACCGGAACACTTTCTTGCAATTTGATAGCAGTCATTCAAGAAAACTAAAAGAAAGCCTCCCTTTCTCTCAAATGGTGAGGATCAGAAGGAATTGTTCTTCTCTGAGTGATTTTAATATTCAATCAAAAGATTTAACATCAAAACTTGAAGCAAGAGGATACCCCAAAAAAACACTCCATCAAGCTCGAAAACGTGCCAAGTATTTGAACCGTGATCATCTGCTGCAACAACTAAAAGGCGTTCCTGCTCAAGATGAAGATCAACTTACATTTATCATGAGATACTGCTCAAAAAGTAATATAGCTGCGGATATTATTAGAAACAATTGGGAGATTGTTAATCTTCATCCGTGTTTTGGAAATAGTAAATTGCGTATTGCCTTTTCAAGAAATCAAAATCTAAAAGAAATTCTTAGTTCTTCGTCGTCTCCATTCAAGATTACATCAAAAGACATTGTGGTAGGACATTACAAATGCGGTAGCTGTAATATTTGTCAGGTTACTAAAGAATGCAAGGATTTCATGAACCCCCAGGATCAAAAAAGATATACTTTAAGACATTTTACCAACTGTAAAACCAACTTCATTATTTACTTAATTATTTGTCCTTGTGACAAAATTTATGTTGGCATGACGTCACGCGATTTAAGAACTCGTATGCGTGAACATAAATCCAATCTAAAGCTGGGAAAGAGTTCTGAAGTGATTGTTGAGCACTGTCAATCAAATAGACATTCTTTTAATGATTTACGTTGCTTTGCAATTGATGTAGAACCCAAGTTCTCTAGGGGAGGAGATCGCATTGGACGTCTCAAACAACGTGAATCGAGATGGATTTTCAGATTGAATAGTGTGCACCCATATGGTTTGAACTCTAAAGTCGAATGGTCAAGTTTTATTTAACATCACATCATGGATGGCCTGATCTAATATCTAACTGTGATTTTCTTTTTCTTTTTCTTCTTTTTTCTACATACCAGTCATTAACTTTCAACTACATTGAATATCACTTTAAATTTTGTCACGCTTTGAGTGATTCTAATGCGCATGTGTAGGCGTTCCTCTAGATAAAAGCGCCATTTTATTTAGGGTTTGATGTGTACTGAATTGATTCTTTGCAGACACTAAGTAAGTACGCTTGACTCTATATGATATTCATTGTTTATAATGACTTTTAACTTTTGAATCTTTCTCTAACAATTCTTATTTCATTTATGTTTTAAGTATGCTTCCTGATGAAGCCCTTTTGGGGCGAAACGGGGCCCGTAGTATGAACTAAATGAACATATAGTGGAAAGTTGCTTTACGAGTGCTTTTTCCAGTATGTCCGGCGCTTCAGTTTTCTTAGCGTCTGAGTGACTTCCTGAACACGCTGCATTTCCATAGCGTGATAGCTTCTTGAGATAAGTGCTGTTTTTTAGCCAGCTTATTGTGATATATTGTGGCAGCTTAAAGCATTTGCACTTTATCTAATGTGCAATATTTTTTTCATTCAGGCATAAAGCACTTTATTCGAAGCACCTTTATTGAAGCACTTTCATCTATGCACTCAGCACTTTCCCTAGAAATTTCTACATTCATAAAAGAAGCAGATAAGTAATATTTTTTGCACTTTATAGTCTATTTTAGTTATGAAGTTAGTTTCACTTTAATATTTGAAAAAGATAAAAAATCAAGATTATATTAAAAATATTTATGATAAAAATTAAAAAAACTTAAAGGTTTTTGATCAATGAAAGACACCCACTTGCCACAGCAATATAGGGAGAAAACATATATGTTCCCTATGTGGTAAATATCTGAGATCTTTTCCTCCTGATAGGTAAAACTCCTTATATCAACTTGGTGCAGTACTTGTTATATTTTTGTTGATATATATTTTTCACTATCCTGTTTTGAGGGTTGTAACCAGTGTTCCCTCTAAGCGGGCGGGTGTTGTGAGCAAACTTTTTTCACCGTGAGCCAAAAATATCGGGCGCCAGCAAGTTATGAGCCAACTCGCCCGATTCTCCTCTCGCCGCCCTGCCATCTGCCGTACGCCTCTTCCGATCGTGCGCTGTGACGAGAAACGTGTGCGCTGCGATGTAATATTTTGTGCGCCAGCGCACGCCAGCGCAGCTTAGCGGGAACACTGGTTCAAATGGTTTTATTTATTTCCCCAAATTTATTTTTGTTATACGCATTGAAAATATTTGATATTGCGTTTAAATCAAAATCTCAATAAACTTGAAACGAGTGCCCGTGAGATTGTGGGAGGGTTAAATACTCAAAACTTAGAAGTTTTTGCTACGCCAGCTTTCTGGTATCTTTACATACAGTGGCGTACCTAGCATATGTAACATCCGGGGCCCATCATTTTTTGGCACCCCCCCCCCCATCTGTAAGAAAAACATGATTTTTAGTAACAAACCACACGTCACACATGAGTACCTAGGAAAAGGCAGCATCTTACATATTGCAGTGAGCAGTACATCAATACACCCATTGTAAAACTAAACAAGCCAGACCAGCACAGATCAATCCTACACCGTCAATCCTAACAGAAAACCATGTCTTTCGAACACACAGAACACAGAAAACACCTTCGCCTAGTAAGGAATATGTAATCACAAACTAACCCCTCCCTCTTTTACAAAACTGTAGTGTGGATTTTAGCTACGGAGGTAACAGCTCTGATGCTCATAAAATTCTGAGCATCAGAGCTGCTACCACCAAGGCTGGTGCTAAAAACGCTTCACAGTTTTGTAAAAGGGGGGATAAAATAAAAATACATAGACAAAGGTTAAATTGAACCAGCAAGAATCTGGACTCTGCATACAATGCTTCACAGAAACAGTGACACATGTCTCCTAAAGCAATAAATAAATAGAAATTTTTTTCTACCTTTGTCTTCTGTGGTTTCTCCTTTCCTCATCTTCTTGTAACTCTCTTCCTTCCATCCACTGTCTGCCGTCTCTCTTCCCCTATATGGCATCTTCTCTCCTTCTATGCCCCTTCCAGAAACTGTATGCCTCCCCCTTCCATCTCTCCTTTCACCCCATTGGTCTGGCATCTCTCTCCTCGCCTTCCCTCTCCCACACCTCTCCTCATAGTCTGGTATCTCCCCTTCCCTGATTCTCTGGCATCTCTCTCCTTTCCTTTTCTTCCATCTTTCGCTCCCCCTCCATGCTCTCACATCTCCCCCTTCCTTTTCCCTTAGACTGGCATACCTTCCTCCTATGCTCCAAGCCCTGGCATCTCCTTTAATTCCCTCCCTCATCTTCCTTCTCCCTCCAGCTGGGTACCGCAACACTCTTCCCTGCAGCTCTGCACTTCCCCACAATTGCCATGCTTCGGTTCCTCTTCTTCCTTCCTTCCTCCCCCCCCCCCGCGGGACCCTGCGGCACCATCAACTCTTACTCCCTCAAATGTCGGCCCTGCAGCTCCAGACTTCCTCGCACCTTCTCCCCTCCCCCTTTGGATCGCTATTATTTTAAATGTTATAGCCGCGGAGCTGTATCCATCAGTGGAGATGTCTAACCTCGGCCTGCCCCGGAACTCTTACTGCAACAGTGACTTCCTGTTCCTGCCTAGACGGGCGGCTGCTGCAGTAAGAGTTCCGGGGCAGGCCGAGGTTAGACATCTCCACTGATGGATACAGCGCCGCGGCTATAACATTTAAAATAATAGCGATCCAAAGGGGGAGGGGAGAAGGTGCGAGGAAGTCTGGAGCTGCAGGGCCGACATTAGAGGGAGTAAGAGTTGATGGTGCCGCAGGGTCCCGCGGGGGGGGGGGGGGGGGGAGGAAGGAAGGAAGAAGAGGAACCGAAGCATGGCAATTGTGGGGAAGTGCAATCCCCCCAATGCGTCCCCTTACCTTACCGACGCGTGTGTGCGCTGTGAAGAGAAACTTTGCGCTGCGATGTAATATTTTGTGCGTGAGCGCAGGCCAACGCAGCTTAGCGGGAACACTGGTTGTAACCCTCCACATTTTACTGTAAACTTAACTTTTTCCCTAAAAACAGGGAAAAAGTGAAGTTTTCAGTAAAATGTGGGGGGTTACAACCCCCCACACCTCCCACAACGCCCCCACAACGCGGCGCGATCTCTATTAAGTAAAGTGGGGGGTTCCCCCCCACGCCCCACCCCCCGTCGGAGCCATAAAAACTGTAATTTTCTGCGGTGCGCGCCTCCGCACTGCGCTCAATTGTCTGCGCACGCCTTTGTCCCGGCACGCTTTTGACCTGACACCGTATTTTTAAGTCTGTATGTTATATCTTTACTGTAAATGCTATAACCAAAATCCCCTTGTCTATACTGTAAATGCTATAAAGTCTGTATTTCTCACTAAAGTTTGTCCTGCCCATACTAGGAATGCACTTCTGTCACCCCGTTCTGGGCTCCTTTGGGAGGACGGGCTAAATAAATGTTGTTGAAATTATTTTTGCTTTGTGAATAATTTATAAGTTGTATGACTTTTTAAGTTCTTAAAATTTTTTTTTTTATTCTTGTATTTTGCTTAGAAACACTTGATAAGCGATCAAATGACATTTTAATAAAATGTGAAACTTGAAACACAAGTTCGCAGTGCAACCTGACAGCACTGGAGGAATCAGGCAGCAAGAGATTACCGTGATGTTTAATGTGGACGACTGTACAGGAGATTTTTGGCTATGTACAGCCACTCGTACACTTACACAGTACGCTGTGACGGAGGGATCAGGAAGGGGAAGATGGCTGTGACTGCATAGGAGTGGCTGCGGTGTGCTTACACCAGACTGTACAGGGAGAGAGGTTTCAGTCCCACACACGCTCTGTGGATATTGGCTTGCAGAGGAGAGGAAACCGTACCGCCTCTAGATGTTTGGAAACTACCTGAATTGTATCTCTTGTAGAGAGAAAACTGAACAATGTTTTAGGACCAGAGAGATCAAGCGGGGGGGGGGGGGGGGGGGGGGGGGGGGGGGGCGATGGCTGGAAATGTACAGAGCGTACAAACTGTGCTTTGGCAAAAAAAAAAACCAACAACCCAGTTTCTGTTCCGACATCTGTAGCTCACTCGCACTCACGCGAAGGGAGCAGACTTTTCAGAGCTCTCCAAAGCACATCATAAATGCATGAAGTCAGTCCAGTAATAGAAAAGTCTTCCTTTCCTGAAACTTGTTAGATGAGTTATTTACTAATTCCTAAAAATAGGCTAATGCTAGATTGCGTTTCAAAAAGCTTACTTTAATGGACTAAACACGCCAAGGCAGCATAAAAAACATATGCAATCGCAAAATATCAATTCCCTGAAGAAGCTCTTTTTATAAGGTTAGAGCAAAATGGAGATCTTCTGTCTTCCGTCGTATCACTTCTGGATGGCCGGGTAGAGAACTACACCCGAGCTAAGTACTAAACCTTATAAGTAAAAGTCCTATATAAAAAAAGGGGAAAAAGTATATATATTTAAGCACACAGAATTTATACAAATGTTATTTTAAGATGAGCCCATAGAGGCAAAATAAAAATTAAAAATTAAAAAGAGACACTTGGACCGATGATAGCCTGCATATAGACTATTAGCCAAGCCTGGTTCTAATGGCGATCCATAGTCTCCAATAAAATCTTTTGTAGAGATAGACTCAATCTAGCATTAGCCTATTTTTAGGAGTTTGATTATTTACCACTACTGCATTTAATATTTCGATAGCGCTGACAGGTGTACGCAGCACTGTACATTTTAACATAGAATAGACGGTCCCTGCTCAGAAGAGCTTACAATCTAATTTAGATGGGACATTTCAGGGTTGGGGAGATAATGGTAGAGGAAATGATACAGTGGGTCTAAGTATCTGACATTTTAACATACAATAGACGGTCCCTGCTCAGAAGAGCTTACAATCTAATTTAGATGGGACATTTCAGGGTTGGGGAGATAATGGTAGAGGAAATGATACAGTGGGTCTAAGTATCTGACATTTTAACATACAATAGACGGTCCCTGCTCAGAAGAGCTTACAATCTAATTTAGATGGGACATTTCAGGGTTGGGGAGATAATGGTAGAGGAAATGATACAGTGGGTCTAAGTATCTGACATTTTAACATACAATAGACGGTCCCTGCTCAGAAGAGCTTACAATCTAATTTAGACGGGACATTTCAGGGTTGGGGAGATAATGGTAGAGGAAATGATACAGTGGGTCTAGGTATCTGACATTTTAACATACAACAGATGGTCCCTGCTTACAATCTAATTTTGACGGGACATTTCAGGGTTGGGGAGATAATGGTAGAGGAAATGATACAGTGGGTCTAAGTATCTGACATTTTAACATACAATAGACGGTCCCTTCTCAGAAGAGCTTACAATCTAATTTAGACGGGACATTTCAGGGTTGGGGAGATAATGGTAGAGGAAATGATACAGTGGGTCTAAATATCTGACATTTTAACATACAATAGACGGTCCCTGCTCAGAAGAGCTTACTATCTAATTTAGACGGGACATTTCAGGGTTGGGGAGATAATGGTAGAGGAAATGATACAGTGGGTCTAAGTATCTGACATTTTAACATACAATAGAAGGTCCCTGCTCAGAAGAGCTTACAATCTAATTTAGACGGGACATTTCAGGGTTGGGGAGATAATGGTAGAGGAAATGATACAGTGGGTCTAGGTATTTGACAGCAGGGATTGGGAGCTAAGCGTTGAAAGCAGTTTCAAAAAAGTGGGCTTTTAGCTTGGATTTGAAGACTGCTATGGATGGAGCATGACTTATTTCCGTGTGTCACACACAGGAATGTATCTACATGACCAATTTTTGGGTGATTGCCAGTTCTAAAACTAGAAATGCTGAGACACTACCCAGCTAAACGTTTCAGTTTTGGTTAAAGAGAGATTTTACCATTTCCATGCTTAGTTTGACAAGCGTTATATGAATAACCTGCTCATACTGTAAAATTAGCGTAGTACATAGTACCGCAGAATTCCAGTCAACACATCCCAAAGTTTAGCCCCTGCCACAGACAGCATCGCTGCACCCATCCTAACATGATAGATTTACATCTTACCCTCTGAGCTGAGTTTCATACTATTTTCTGATCTCAGACACCTTCTAGGCTGATAAATTAAAAAAAAAAAAAATCCTTGTAAAACAGCCAGGGAGACATGATACATAATCTGATGTATAGTTGAAAGACTCTTAAAGCGAACTCTGTGCTGATGATTCCTAGATCAACCTCTCCGCAGCTGAGATTTTTCACCAAAAATCCAAGAAAAACTCTCCGTCTTTTTGTCTGACATTGCTGCCTGGATGTCTAGCTGCCACCTGAAACGAAGCATGTCCAAGACTGAGCTGCTCCTCGTTCCTTCTAAACCAGTGGTTCTTAACCTTGTTGGAGGTACTGAACCCCACCAGTTTCATATGCGTGTTCACCGAACCCTTCTTTATTGGAAAAATAAAATATGATTTTTACAAATTCAAAACATAGGTATACAGTGAGGGAAAAAATAATATCAATTTTGAAAACAAAAAAGTTCTCCTATATTTCGAATAATAATGCAATTAGGACGCTGACTCCCATCACGTTCCGACCACTTTTGTATTTTGCTCGACATAGTTAGTAAGGGATTAAAATATTATGATAAGTATCACACGACGTACCATTACAACAGTTACAATTCGACTACTGTGCGCATCAAATCCCCTGCAGCACAGATAGGCCAAGCGATGTTGCGTGATCACCTGCAGCCAATTATGGACAAGCGGGGCGTATCATCACGAATCATAAGCGCTTCGGTCACGTTCAATCATCTATCAGTTAAATCACAAATTTTGATCAGGAATTGATTGATGTATATAAGGCGTTAGTTACAGATTGATAGATCAAGAAACCGAGTACACGATCAGTCTTGATCAAAATCACTGAATAACCGATAGATGATTGAACGTGACCGAAGCGCTATATGAGTCGGAGGTGTGTTTTGACCTCCGCCGAACCCGCGAGATTGACTCACCGAACCCCTGGGGTTCGGTCGAACCCAGGTTAAGAACCACTGTTCTAAACCCTCCACTCTGCCCCCTCCATTTTCCGTCTCTGTAAATAATACTGTTATCATTCCTGTCTCCTCTGCTCAAAAACCTTGGAGTTGTTTTCAACTCCGACCTCTCATTTTCTATGTACATCCAACAGACTGCTAAAGCCTGTTGCTTCTGTCTGTACATCACCAAAATTCACCCCTTCCTTTCTAAGCACATTACCCGGACCCTTGTCCACACCCTCAAACCTCATGCTTAGACTACTTCTAACAGGTCTGCCGCTGAACCGCTTTTCCCCCCTTCAATCTGTGCAAACCTCTGCTGCGCGGCTCCTCTTCTACCAACCTCGCTGCGCTCATGTCACCCCTCTCCTCGAGTCACTTAACTGGCTCCCTATCTGCCTTCACATACAATTCAAACTCCTATTACTAACGTACAAGTGTGTTCATTCTGCAGCCCCTCAATATTTCTCCTTATACAGTGTTCCCCCGTGAATTTGCGGTTTCACTCATTTACGGTTTTCTCCGACTGCCTCTTCCTATACTAAAGTCAGGAGCTGCGACGAGTGAGGTGATTAAATTTGCGGATGATCCGTAGTTGTTCAGAGTAGCGAAGACGCAGGGGGATTGTGAAGATCTGCAACGTGCCATAATCAGGCTCAAAGAATGGGCATCGACATGGCAGATGAGGTTCAACATGGATAAATGCAAAGTGATGCATGCTGGTAACAAAAATCTCATGCACGAATACAAGATGTCCTGGGCGGTACTTGGAGAGATCTCCCAGGAAAGAGACTTGGGAGTTCTGATCGACAAGTCATTGAAGCTGTCCGTGCAATGTGCGGCAGCGGCGAAAAGGGCGAACAGAATGCTAGGAATGATAAAGAAGGGGATCATGAACAGAACGGAGAAGGTTATCATGCTGCTTTTGCGGGCCATGGTGCACCCTCACCTGGAGTACTGCGTCCAGCACTGGTCGCCGTACATGAAGAAGGACATGGTACTACTCGAAAGGGTCCAGATAAGAGCAACTAAGATGGTTAAGGGGCTGGAGGAGTTGCTGTACAGTGAAAGATTAGAGAAACTCGGCCTCTTCTCCCTCGATCAGAGATTGAGAGGGGACATGATCGAAACATTTAAGGTACTGAAGGGAATAAACTTGGTGGAAAAGGACAAGTTATTCACCCTCTCCAAGGTAGGGAGAACGAGAGGACACTCTCTAAATTTGAAAGGGGATAGATTCCGTATGAACGTAAGGAAGTTCTTCTTCACCCAGAGAGTGGTAGAAAACTGGAACGCTCTTCCAGAGTCTGTCGTAGGGGAAAACACCCTCCAGGGATTCAAGACCAAGTTCGACAAGTTCCTGCTGAACCGGAATGTACGCAGGTAGGGCTAGTCTCAGGGCACTGGTCTTTGACCAGAGGGCCGCCGTGTGAGCTAGGCACGATGGACCAATGGTCTGACCCAGCAGCGGCAATTCTTATGTTGTCATGTTCTTATAACAGGGGAGTACTGTACACGTCCCCAAGAAATCCATTCCTCAGAGAAGTTACTTTTATCTGAACCCTCCTCCTCTACTGCCAATTCCAGACTTTGTTCCTTTCCCCTCACTGCCCCATGTGTCTGGAATAGACTCCTTGAGTCCATACATCACGCCCCCTTCCCCTGTTCATAAATAGACTGAAAGTCCAACTTTTCGAGATTTGCTTCAATGCATAACCCTCTTTCTGCTCATCACCCTAGCCAGTAGTTTAACCGTCCCCTACTAACTCCAAACCCTACCCTGGCATCCAGGGCCGGATTTAGATGAAAAGAGGCCCTAGGCTATTCCACTTATGAGGCCCTTTCACTTCCCATTTTTAAGTTTGTAAATTACATGAGAGATAATAAAATACATCATTACTGTGATATATATCAATATGTTAAATGAAACATGTTGTTATTGGTACTAACCTTTATAAAAAAAAGTGACACGGATAACAAATAAAAAAAAGTCGAGAACACTTATTTGGACATTTATTCTCAGCACCATATATAGTACTTGTAACAATAACTAATCAAACATAACACACAACATTGCCCCTTCCTATGTCCATAGTGCCTCCAGTGCGTCCTTCCTCACCTCACCCCCCCTCTGATTCCCGCCTGCCTCCCAACTCCCTTCTATTGAACACCCCCCATGCCATCCTGCCTGCCAGCCTTCCATTAAACCCACCCCCCCCCCTCTGATGCCAGCCTGCCTGCCCCCCATCCCCCTTCCACTGAAACCCCCCCACCCCCTCCCACCCCCCGATGCCAGTCTGGGCCGCCCTGTCCTGATGGATCCACGTTTTGCCTCTCTCCCCGTGAGGCTGGGCTTTGCCCAGCTGTTTCCGGACTGACGTCTTTCCCTCCCCGATCCTCCTCCCAGGGCGAGAAAAAGAAAGGGAGAAGCCGAGTCGGCGCCCCGTTGCGGCCGGAGCCGGTTCCGATCCCGAAGCGTAGAATTTCTCCTTATTTTCGGTTCAGTGTTTTAGTGTTCACTGTTTTTAGAATAGTGTAATTTTAATTTTGCTAACAATTTGAATGTAGGCCCCTCTTGATCTTGAGGCCCTAGGCTGAAGCCTAGTTAGCCTATAGGCAAATCCGGCCCTGCTGGCATCCTATTTGTCTGTCTTGATTGATTATTGCAGATTGTGTGAGCTCATTTGAACAGGGACTGTCTTCTTTGCGACTATGTACAGTGCTGTGTAGTGCTCTAGAAATAATTAATTGTAGGAGTAGAGCTGATTCCTATTAAAAGACAGCCAAAATGCCCGAGTTGCTGCAAATGAAGGACCCACGATGCCAAATCACAATCCCAGTCCCAGCTGGGCCGGAAGCCCAAAGCAAACGGCCGGATTTAACAGCAGTCGGATCTTGGCTTGTCTTTGCTTTTGGAGGCTTGTTGCTTAGCAGAAACAGGCCAATCCAGTGAAAGCGCATTGTCGCCTTAGCAAAGACCCAGCAGCACATTCATTCTTGCCAGGTTGGCCAAGGTTTAAGGACAATGGTCCCTTTGTACAGGAAGTGAACGGAAAGTAGGTAAATGGCAAAGACCTTGTGACTAGCGCATCTCCGATTTCAGCTCATTGTTTCCAGCACTATTGACGAGCAGCTCCTCTCTATATAAGCCTTAAATAGAAGGGGAGCCGGAGCTCCAGTATCATGCCATTGTGCCAGTTCCTGTGCGGTTCATTAAAAGAGCTAGATCTCTCTCTGCAAATAGTGCTCACTGGGGGTGTCATAAGATATCTGCATGATTTCTTCACAAATCTGATGAATAACTCCACAAAGCTTGTCATAGCTGTATTTAGTCCAATTAGATGGTTTCACCTAGAGCTACAGCTAGCTTTTTCCATCTGGAATAAGCTTCCTTTGAAATTACCCCTCTCCCCCATCTAAAATATTAAAACGCTAGGCCGCGCATGCGCACTTCCTATGCGTGCGCTGGTTTTCAGTGAGCTGTAGCAACACATAGGAAGTGCGCATGCGCGGTGACCTCTCCCTAGGAGCCGCATGCCCCTACAGTACTCTCTCCCTCTCTTCCTTCGCCGCCACCGTTCCCTGTTTGTGCTTCTTTAATAAAAACCTGCTTCCTACCTCCCCTTAAAGTAACTTTGCTGTCGCCGCAGACTGGATGGACCGTTCAGGTCTTTATCTGCCATCATTTACTATGTTACTTGGCAGAAACCCAAAGAGTAGCAATATTCCAGAGCTGAGATTGTGATGTCATAATGCCTCATTCCACCAATGCCTAAGAGCCAACCTCATAGGTGATGTCACAATGGCTTGATTAGATGGCAACTTCAGCAATACCAGACGTTATAGTCTATGGCCCAGAAATATCAAAGAAGAGAAGTTAATTTAATCATGTATTTTTAGTGGGTATAACTAATGGGCAGACTAGATGGTCTTTATCTGCCATCAACTACTATGTTATTATCAATGATCCTCATTTTTCCTCTCTCACATTAAACAGTAGTACTGAGGCATATATGGAATTGGCAGTCATATATTAAAAAGGACTCACTGCCTCTTTCTTGAAGATTTAGAAGAAACTTTACCTTGGATTCAAGTTTCTTCTACAGCTCTTCTAAGAGAGCACCTCCCAGTGAATCTTTTTACCCTATCCTATACTAAAAACTTTCTGTAATCTCTGAAGTTCAGACGCCCTCTAGTGGAATTCAGCAATACCTCCTTTGCATTGAAATCAGGCCAATTGAAGAGGTGAGTTCCAAAACCTGTGAAGCACAATTTTATAAAAAAATGAGTTCAGGCTGGAAACAGACTGTTTCATAGATAGCAATAGAATTAAGTTTAAGTTTAAGTTTATTAGGATTTTATATACCGCCTATCAAGGTTATCTAAGCGGTTTACAATCAGGTACTCAAGCATTTTCCCTATCTGTCCCGGTGGGCTCACAATCTATCTAACGTACCTGGGGCTATGGAGGATTAAGTGACTTGCCTAGGGTCACAAGGAGCAGCGCGGGATTTGAACCCACAACCCCAGGGTGCTGAGGCTGTAGCTTCAACCACTGCGCCACACACTAAAATGCATTTATTCATAAGATATTCCAGTGAAAAAGTTATTTACATTGGAGAGAACTCTTGAAAATAAAAACTTGCATTTATCCAGAGAACAGCTTTTTGTACTTAACGGGTTTTGGAACTCACTTCTTTAATTCCAAAGTTAATTGTAAATATTTGAGGCCCACATTTGCTAGTAAAGTCATCATGTGGCTATTTAAATAAAGGGAAAGCCTTGTGTTACTTACCGGATTTCGTCCAGGTGTATATATCTGTGGGTGTTATGGTCATCTTGAAGTCCAAATGATGAAGTTACAACTGACACACAGTTAGAAAGATCATTGGAGAAGGACAGAAGATCAAAGGAGCCAGGCAAAGAGGGCGATCTGCAATCAGATGGCTGAACATGTTGAAAACAACCATGGGGATGACGCTGGAAGTCTTTACTTCCAGTGATCAATGATTCGTTGACAAAACCTTCTCCTTCCAGGCGGCCAAAATAAACTCATGGCTTGCCCAAATTATACTTGACGCCCCCACTTACCTGGACTTCAGAAAAAAACTCAAAACTCACTTATTCCACAGACAGAATCCCTAACACTCCCTCTCGCGACTTCTACTCCCTTCAATACACTTGAACCCCCACCTTCCCCCCCCTAGGTCCCCTCCAAACCTATTAACTTCCCGGTCACTCATGTATATTCCATGTACTATATTCCTAGTATATTCCTTGCATATTCCTTGTATTCTCCTTGTATATTACTTGTATATTCCTACTGATGGTATTTTATATCGACTTCATCTCGTTAAATTCCTGTTAACTTCAACGACATGTACATTCCAAAAAATTGTAAATTCCAACGTTATTTTCATGTGTAATCTTATTAACTAATGTGAACCGCCTAGAACTCTCTGGGTATGGCGGTATACAAAATAAAGTTATTATTATTATTATTATTTACCAGACTATCACAAAACTGATCTCTTTTTAGATCTGTAGCTCATCAAGTCGCTAGGATTCGAGCACGAGTTGATTGTCCTTAACAACATGGTTATCTCAAACTAAACTAGAAGATTAGTCCAAAAGTGAAGGAGGGGTATACGTTTACCAGTATGGAATCCTTAATAGCTCAAAATAGCCCAGTACAAACTAGCTCAGCATAATCCAGCACAATGACATGAAACATGTTTTTAACAAGATGAATTAATTTTTTTTGGGGGGGGGGTCAGCAAACTGTTCATTTTTGAGGCATGAAACATTGTTTTTCATAAAACCATTCATAGGTACAATAGAGCTGGTTTTACAGATACCCTATTTCTTGTTCAGTGGAGGAAGCCAGAGAGTGAAGGAATCATCTTCTGATCTTCCAATGGAATGAGTTGTGTGTCTTTGTGGGGTTTTTTTTTTTGGGGGGGGGTGTTCTCCCCTCACAATAAATTTCTGGAAGAGTGGGAACAAACTTTTGAGAGAGCTGAGGAGGGCGGAATGCTCACTAAAAATTTAGATCTCCACTTTCACTCTTCTTGTGAATGCCCCTGGACACATGCTTGCTTCGCCTACTTATTAGAAATCCAGGCCTGTTAATGGTTTCTTTTTTTTTTTGTAATGAATTAGATGTGCTACCCTCCCTTTTTCTGCTAGATAACCTTTGTACTTTTCTCATCCCCCTTCCGTAGCTTGGCAAAGTTTTCCAAAGCTAACTTGAGATACAGAAAAGTAAGATCAGACCTGAGAATCCTTCATATCAGACACTTGTGATCAACAAGTCCCAGCAGCTCCCCCACTGAAACTAGAAAAACCAGTATCCATCGCATTCATCAATACCTCAGGCTAAAGAAAGTTCAGTTATGCATCAAGTTTAATCTGCTAAAATGTGCCAAAAAAAAAAAAAATGAATGTAGAAGGAGAGATCTGAAACAACAATACTGCCCTGTAGCTCCTCCAAGACTGTTGGAAAGACAGAAAAGTATACTGTTTACAGCTTAATGGGTGTCCTGAGATAGCCAGATGGGTTCTGCATTTGCACATAATGGGACAGGATAGGATAAACTGGTTTCTCTCCCTGAGCCTGATGGGCAAGGGGAGACATAGTCTCAAAACCTTACTTTATTTATTTAATTCGATTTCTATCCTGTCCTCCCAGTAGCTTAGAACGGGTTACAAGCCGACATTCACAGTGAAATACATTTGGACAGTACAATGACTATACAGCAACTTAAGCACAAGTTTAGAAGAACAGAGAATAGAGGACAGATTGGAGGGGGTTAGAAAAGTTGACCATATAGTCTCTTGGACCCAAGCTTAGAAGGGCAGAGATTTCCGGTCCGCTTGCTGGTTGTCTAGAGTACACAAAAAAACTAAACCAAAACTGCAGGAAAATGTACAAGGTGCAGGAATTTATTCAATAAAAGTCATTAAAAAACATATATAAACAGCATACATAAAATAAATGTATCCAAAAACTAGTTCTTGTTTTCATGTATTCTGGACCCAACACGGTCCGTGTTTCGAAAAAAAACACTTCCTCAGGGGTCCAAGATGATCAATACATAGAGTATCAAGAAACCAGATTGAACAGAGCAAACAAAATATTGGACAAGACTGGCGCGAGCCTCTCCTGTCATGGGCGCGGCACTGAGTAACACTGCCCCAGGTGCCTCCCTCCCTCGCTAAGCCACTGACCACACCCACTTTTAACTTTGCTTCGGACTAGGGTAGGATTTAGCACGGCAGAGCCCCAGATTGGAGGGTCTTTTACTAAGGCGTGATAACCGATTTAGCACGCGCTAAATGCTAACCCATCCATCGAATGTAATGGACGTGTTAGCATTTGGTGCGTGCTAAATCAGCTAATGAATGCGCCCTAGTAAAAGACCCCCCCATGATTTGACTTTGAATTTAAATCGCTATTCAACTGAATATGAATAATGTGTTCAGGGCTAAATCAAATTAAATATGATTACGTACAGACCTAGTCACAATAACCCCTGTACTTCTTTACAAGTAAAAGTATCAATACCTTTACTTAAATACAGTAATTAGTTACATTTACTTACTGGTCCTTTTACAAAGGTGGTTAACCGTTTTAGCGCATGCTAAAAATTAGCGCGCTCTAAAAGCTACCACGTTTTGTGTCCATTATAGCCTGTGGATGTATTTGCACGCATTAGCATTTAGCGTGCGTTAATTTTGAGCGCGTGCTAAAACGGCTAACGCACCTTAGTAAAAGAGGGGGTTAGTTACTATACAACACTGCTCTTAGGCAACTGAAAAACACCTTGGTGGAGCTAAGCTTAGGGGGATGCATGTGCGGAAGCTGTGTTCCGAGTGCTGAGCTGAATATGCAGAGGGAAGAACAGAGCTGGACCTGCAGAATCCTGCCTCGTCCTCCCCTGCTCTTAACTTCCAGGAGCAAGCACTCTCATAAGAGTTCCCCAAGGGCTGAGCAGCCTCTGCTCCACAAACGAATGCATAACGGATTCATTCTCTTCCTCTTGTATCTTGCTTTCCTCTGCTGGTTCCATGACCAAGATTACCAATCATTGTACTGAGAAATGCAAAGAAAGTCAAATAGGTCCAAAGACTTCCTGGGACATCATATTCAGATTTTCCCCGATGTCTCTAGAGAGACTCAAAAGAGAAGGAAATAATTTCTACTTCTAAAACCTGGAGTGACTCAAATAGGGGGTATTTTCTTTCTGAGATATCCATGTAAATGTGTGGTTAGATATTTATCATTGAAGTATATTTTTACAGAGCTGTCTCAACTGATTAGTTTTCTCTCAGCGAAACGTCTTGAGAAAGGAATAACAGCGCCCATGGAAGGTTAGCTCCCCGCACTGTAGTAAGACATGGATTTTCTTGTAATTAATTTGATTTAAATTTGTCCTACTCTTTAAATCTTGGATCCAATATATGGAGGACTAGTGTGTGATCAACTAGATCATTATTACTTTATTTATTTATTTTTATTTTCAAACTGAATTGTGATTGTGGTATATCTTAATTTTGGAAATTTAGTTCAGTGTGTTGTTTGATCTCACTTTACTGTACAAGATGTATATGCTTGGTAATATTATAAAATTCTATAAATAAATAATTAAAAAAAAAAAAAGAAAGTCATGCTTTGTTCAACACAGGTATTTTCCATGGTCAAAGAGTGGGGGGAAAAGAATCCTTCTGGAATAAGACTGTAAGTTGGTGCAACATGATTAATAATAATAATAATAATAACTTTATTCTTTTATATCGCCAAAACCAAATGTTCTAGGCGGTTTACACTAAAAAGAGCTGGACAATCAGCGAAATACAATAATACAGTAAAAAATACAAATATTTGTAAAATAGAATTTCAATAATAAAACTCACTAAGTAATAAACTTATCGAACAAAGTGGTCTTAATTAATTTCCGAAAACTGCAATAGGATAACATAGCTTGCTGAATACATTTACCTAACCAAGATTGTTGTCTACCAGCTTGAAATGCTAGGGTCCTATCTAAGAAGGTCTTATATCTATTCTACACCCATTAATTTTTGGATAAGCAAATAAGTAGAAGTTTCTAGTTTCTCTTGATGGTCTAAGCAACATAAAATGAGGAAAAACGTAAGCTGGAGACAATCCCGATATCAGCTTAAAGCAGATACAGGAAAATTTGAATAATACTCTTGCCTCCAGAGGCAGCCGATGAAGTAAACGATAATATGGACTAATATGGTCATTCTTTTTTAAACCAAAAATCAATCGAACAGCTGTATTCTGAATTATCCTTAATTTCCTTAGAATTTTTTGGGGTGCTCCTAAATAGATGATGTTACAATAGTCTAAAATAGATAAAACTAATGCCTGCACCAATAGTCTGAATGATAAAGGATCAAAATATTTTTTTTACGGTTCTTAATTTCCACAATATAAAAAAGCATTTTTGTACCACTAAGTTCATTTGTTCTGCTACTGTTAAATGTTGGTGGCATAGCCTGTGTTCTGGTGCATAAACATTCAAACGGTAAATAAAATTCAGGAGCTATGCAAATAGAAGAAATAACTTTATTATAATTAGACGGATTGTACAGTAGGCACACATTGACTACACAGCAACTGGTTGTGGATAACAAAAATAAAATCAATCAAATATTTTCTCCAAAGAATGTAACATGTGGCATGTGAACTTCAGAAAGGCTGAACTGAGGTGTGAGAACACTGAAGGGCCCTGCTGAGATCTACGTGTAATGCAGGATTTTTGCAGCGCCCTCTTCAAAGCACGAGCCAGGCTAACTTTTCAGTAAAGTTTTGAAGAGAACGTGCAAAAAGCCTGTACGCTTGAAGCAGCCTGCAACTTCTGGAAACTAATCTATGGAAAAAAAAAATTCTGTACACAATCTAAGGATTGGTTGGATTTTTTCTTACAGTTATTTTTATGAAAATTATTTTCCTTTCCATAAGCTGCAGGAAGTTAAATCCTTGTGATAAAGAAGAGGAAGCAAAACTGATAAGCCCTATGGGTATTGCAGCTCTCCCCCCAGAAAACATCCAGAAAAGTGGGGATGGAGCAGTGCACATCAACCGAGGATTACTTCACAGAATTAAGCTCAATGCCGAAGGAATTCTTCCAAATATACTTTAGTGATGTAAATAGACCCAACATTGTCTGGGTTTCGGCTCACAAAGCCTGCCTCAGGGGTATTGCAGCTCTCCCCCCAGGGGTACATATATTGTCGAGTAGGTAATCACCGTGAAGCTTTTTGGAATAAATCATTTGATTAGTGCATCAAAAAAATGAGTTGTGACATGGTCCATATTTCGGCTCAAAAAGCCTGCCTTGGGTACATATATTACAGATGACCCACCAAGTTTAAACATAAGTGTTGCCTTTCAATAATAATAATTGATAAATTGATTGCTACATAATTTATAGGGTTTTTAGGAATCATGTTTATGGGTAATATTATTAATTGATAAATGGCACACATAACAATATAAATTAAAAACATAAATTAAAAATATCAATTGGTAGGTGGTGGTGGGCATAAATGATTATAAAGACACACAAGATGGGAACTTGATATATATATTATAAGAGGTTCCAAAGATTGACGTCTGTAAAGTTAAGATATGCCCACCACAAGTTTAAATCACTCAAAGAGGAAATAAGAACAATATGTATTAAAACACAGGTGAAAATAGATATTAGAGATTGATAACACAAGTTTATTTGTTATCATAACGCTTGGAAGTCAATTAAAAATTGTTTACATGCATAAACATTTTTTATGCTTATCATTTGTATACCCCGTCTCTCACTATTAACGTGGGTGCATACAGTATATTGTCAAGTAGGTAATCACCTTGAAGCTTTTTGGAAGGCATCACTTCATTATTGCATCAAAAAATGAGTTTATGCAATAATCAGGGCCCTCTTTTACTAAGCCATGGTAGAGGTTTCAACCGCAGCCCGGGGTGCTAAATGGTCCGACCTCATAGGAATCCTATGAGCGTCGGAACAGCATCAGAGAATTTAGCGTTCTAGGCCATGGTAGAAACCTCTATAGTAAAGGGAGGGTAGGGGGTGGGGCAAGCGATTTCTTCCAAAAAAGCTTCAAGACGATTACCTACTCGACAATACATGTACCCCTGAGGCAGACTTTTTTTATTTACATCAATAAAGTATATTGGAAGAATTCCTTCGGCATTGAGACTTAATTCTGTGAAGTAGTCCCCGG
Organism: Geotrypetes seraphini; assembly: GCF_902459505.1. Taxonomy (NCBI): domain Eukaryota; kingdom Metazoa; phylum Chordata; class Amphibia; order Gymnophiona; family Dermophiidae; genus Geotrypetes; species Geotrypetes seraphini. The sequence goes on from NC_047098.1 coordinate 22,340,802, forward strand.
TTGATGTGCAATGCTCCGTCCCCACTTTTCTGGATCTTGTTTGTTTCCTTGTTTTGGTTTTTGGTTTGGTTTTTTTTTTTTAATTCATGTGGAGCTCTTCCCCAGAAACGTTGGACTTATGAAAGCAAAGCAAGGACATTGGATTCTTGAACTAGAGAGAAAAAGAAATATTCTTCTTTTTAGTGTAACATATAAAAAGCTATTTTTATATTGAATATGTCATATATGTGATTATTATTTTTTTTTTTTAAATTGTATATGGCCATAGTTTAGATTAATAAAGCACCCCAACCTAAAATATAAAAGAATACATGATTATATCTGTAAAGTATATCTGGAATAATGATGGCAGAGGACTGGTCTTGCTGAGGGGTCTTTACTCGTGTGCTGAAATACATCACCACGGTGTCTTCGTGAACAGACGCCTCACCGACAGCAGCATGGGTTCATTTACAATGTACAGTGTAGCACGTACAATGATTATCTGGAAAAATTATCCTCTTCTCCTTTCTGCATCTGGGAGGTGTCCTTCATCCAGGCTGCCGCAACCTACATGTGCAATCAGAAGAATGTGGCTAAGTAATTCTTTTGTGCATAACAGGTGCATATAGGTGCTACTGGTGGTGCTGTGTGATCCCATGAAACCACTACAACATTTGACTGATGTGGTCGGGGACTCTATTTTGGCCCTCATAGAACATTGATTTAAGAAAAGCTTTCAGGATGACTGTGGCCTACACAGTGCAACACAGGCTCTGTCTCCTCAGCTGTTACAGCGTTTGCACTAATGCAATCGGCTGCACATGCTTCCTCGTGGGTCGCCACCGTTCCCGCAGCATGGCACTGGGTCTTGGTTATGCTGTGCTGACTGGCACTGGGCTCAGAGGATGACCGGCCACCTGAGAGTTTGGACTGGAGCGGTAGGGGTTAAGTCTTGATTGGTGAGAATGGATGGGGCATGGTAGCTTTTTCTGGTCAACTGTGATTTGCTTCCCTGCATTCTTAGATGCTGAGGGATAGGGATGACTTGCTCAATTAACAGAGGCACAGTGATAGCATGACAACCCTTGGCCTTGCAGAGTTCTGTCACACTCGGCTGTTCAGCAAGTGCCTTCTGTTTAGGAACACCTGGGCTGCGGACTGGTTGCTCATTCCTGCCTTTCAATTTTGCAGAACCAGCTCTGAGCTCAGCACCGCTTCTGAGCTCGTAAAATTGGGCATAGGGAAGTGATAGGATGCGTTTCTGGAGAAACTTGCTTAGGGTGGGCATAGTAACACTACTGTTCTTTGTGGAGGTGACAGTTGTCTTCTGTAGCTTGTCCAACCCCTTGGAAGCCTTCTGCACCTGTTCTGCGTCACCCTCAGGCTTTGAAGATCTTTGAATCTTGGGAGCAGTCGCAGATGGTTTAACTCGTGTTAATTTGAAGCCTTGATCTGGAAAATCCCCATTATAAAGCAGTACGAAACTTCTTTGTGTACCTAGTGGCAAGACCCGCTGGCCCTTCAGGCTTTTGTAGAAGATCTCCAGGGACAAATCTGGAATATAAAAACAGTATAAAGTGATCCAGACTATTTTGTCATAATTTGGGGAGATAGCCTAATGTGTAGTAAGGGGATAACATATGCTATTTGCCTCTTAATTCATCCTAAATGGTGCATCATTTTACTGTAATGTACATTAGTTTATCATAACACAAGTATAAAAATGCTTGCAAAGAATATTATTATTATTATTATGCAAATTGAATAATGCAGCTTGCATTGAACTTTGCAAGCGTTGGGGCTAATGCAGAAAGCTTTGCAGTACATGCAGCTCAGCACACAGCTTTACCATGAAATTAGCCATCCATAAAGCACAGTTATTTACCGTAACAGGTGTTATCCAGGGACAGCAGGCAGATATTCTCACTGATGGGTGAACATAAGAAATGCCGCTGCTGGGTCAGACCAGCAGCGGCCCTTTGGTCAAAGACCAGCACCCTGAGACTAGCCCTACCAGCGTACGTCCTTGTTCAGCAGGAACTTGTCTAACTTTGTCTTGAATCCCTGAAGGGTGTTTTCCCCTATGACAGACTCCGGAAGAGCGTTCCAGTTTTCTACCACCCTCTGGTGAAGAAGAACTTCTTTACGTTTGTACGGAATCTATCCTTTCAACTTTAGAGAGTGCCCTCTCGTTCTCCCAACCTTGGAGAGGGTGAACAACCTGTCCTTATCTACTAAGTCTATCCCCTTCAGTACTTTGAATGTTTCGATCATGTCCCCTCTCAATCTCCTCTGTTCGAGGGAGAAGAGGCCGAGTTTCTCTAATCTTTCACTGTACGGCAGCTCCTCCAACCCCTTAACCATCTAGTTGTTCTTCTTTGGACCCTTTCGAGTAGTACCGTGTCCTTCTTCATGTACAGCAACCAGTACTGTACGCAGTACTCCAGGTGAGGGCGCACCATGGCCCGGTACAGCAGAATGATAATCTTCTCCGATCTGTTCGTGATCCCCTTCTTTATCATTCCTAGCATTCTGTTCGCCCTTTTCGCCACTGCCACACATTGCGTGGACGGCTTCATCGACTTGTCGATCAGAACTCCCAGGTCCCTTTCCTGGGAGGTCTCTCCATGTACTGCCCTGGACATCCTGTATTCGTGCATGAGATTTTTGTTACTGACATTCACTGACGGAGCCCCGGTACGGACACTTTAGAGTGAATTGCACTCTAAGAACTTAGAAAGTACTGGCTAGCCCGCACCGCACATGCGCGAGTGCCTTCCCGCCCGACATAGGCGCGCGGTCCCTCAGTTAAGATAAGCCAGCTAAGAAGCCAACCTGGGGGGGGGGGGGGGATTTAGATGTTCATGTAAAATGGCTGTCCCACAACGTGAATAGAGCTTTTAAAATAAGGTCCTATATTACAACATAACTTTGTTTCTTTATACATTACTAAAATTAAGTGGTCAAAATTGCACCTACATTACAGGCACAGACATTTTCCCCTGCTTGAGAGGAAGTGTAAATGTCTTTGCTTTGACTATTTACACATATAAATTACTATCACCCACCCCCCTTCCCGGTAAGAACAGTTAATGTAGCTGGTTTAAAAAAAAGGTTTGGACAAGTTCCTGGAGGAAAAGTGCATAAACTGCTGTTGAAACAGACATGGGAGAAGCCACTGCTTGCCCTGAATGGATGGCATGGAATGCTGCTACTATTTAGGTTTTTGCCAGGTAGTTGTGACTTGGATTGGCCTCCGTGAAGACGGGATATTGGGCTAGATCAGGGGTCTCAAAGCCCCTCCTTGAGGGCCGCAATCCAGTCGGGTTTTAAGGATTTCCCCAATGAATATGCATGAGATCTATGCGCATGCACTGCTTTCAATGCATATTCATTGGAGAAATCGTAAAAACCCGACTGGATTGCGGCCCTCAAGGAGGGACTTTGAGATCCTTGGGCTAGATGGACCATTGATCTGATCCCGTAAAGCTATTCTTATGTTCTTATGATATATAGCAGCTGTCCACTGCTGATCTCATTTTCAGATAGTCAATGCCTGTTCAAGCTTTGGCATTGAATATCCAGGGGGGGAGGGGAGATGAGCCAGTCAATATTCAGCACTTCACTGTATAAGTTAAACTGCTTAAAGAAAGGGCTGTTATTAAGCAATTTACTTGTGTAATGAGGGGCTGAATAGTGACTATTAACCTGACTTTGTCCTCAGAATGCCCATGAGTTAGCCATTTTTAAACTCGCTGCTAACTGGTCATTTTCAGCGGCAATAACTGATTAAGTGGTGTTGAAAATGACCAGGTAGCCACAGATCTGTGACTTAACCGGCTGGCAGACGTTTCCACCCAGTTAAATTGCTCTGAATATCACTTGGTATATTTTACGAGCACTTACAACCACTGCCCAAACTCCACTCAAGTCAGAATTCTATAAGATGTGCCTGAAATGACTTTAGATAATTAAGTTTGGAGGGTAGAATGTCGACTAGGCATGCTAGGATCGGAGCATCAATGATATCTGTGGCTGGCGTAGAACTGTGGAATGCCTTGCCTGGTATCCTGCGGTTTTGTGTGGGGAGGACGAATTTTAAGAAAATACTGAAAACTCAATTATTTGCCAACGCCTTCTTATGCTAAGGTATATTTCGGTTGATAATCGCCTTTTAGAATTTTTTTGACAGCAATGTATGATTTAATGCTTGCTTGCATTTCTGAACTGATTGAATTTACATAGAAACATAGAAGATGACGGCAGAAAAGGGCTACAGCCCATCAAGTCTGCCCACTCTGCTTGCCCACCCCCTGTCTATGCCCTAATGACCCAATTTCCTTATCTTGACCCTCGTAGGGATCCCACATGGGTATCCCATTTATTCTTAAAGTCTGGCACGCTGTCTGCCTCGATCACCTGCACTGGAAGCTTGTTCCAATGATCAACCACTCTCTCTGTGAAGAAATACTTTCTGGTGTCGCCATGAAATTTTCCGCCCCTGAGTTTGAGCGGGTGCCCTCTTGTGGCCGAGGGTCCCTTGAGAAAGAAAATATCATCTTCCACTTCGACACGTCCCGTGAGGTACTTAAATGTTTCGATCATGTCTCCCCTCTCCCTACGTTCCTCGAGAGTGTAGAGCTGCAATTTGCTCAGTCTCTCTTCGTACCAGAGACCCTTGAGCCCCGAGATCATCCTGGTGGCCGTCCGCTGAACCGATTCAATTCTGCGCACATCTTTACTGTAATGTGGCCTCCAGAATTGCACACAGTACTCCAGATGAGGTCTCACCATGGGGCCTGTACAACGGCATTATGACTTCAGGCTTTCGGCTGACGAAACTTCTATTGATACAACCCAATATCTGCCTTGCCTTAGATGAAGCCTTCTCCACTTGATTGGCAGTTTTCATGTCTGCGCTCTATCCCTAAGACAATTAATGATATTATTTGGACATGCCTATGTTATAAGTGATAATTGTAGGGAAACAAGATTTTATGTATGTGATATGGAAACCACATAGTTGTATGCGGTATATAAATTTTTAAATAAATAAATGTCCCCAAAATGACTGCTCTGCGAGCTGGATCTGGATTAGTCCATACTTCAATTAACCGGCGTGCACTATTTCTGCAAGCCATGCTGTTAAGCTGGTAAAAGGTTCTCACCCAAGGTTTCATTGACCACAGAAGGGATAATATTCTTCAGCACCTGGCAGTTTGTATGCAATGCTGGATTACTGTTCATTTCCAGAACCCACACCTGCAAAACACAATTGTTTACAAAAAGCTAGCAAGCAGCTGAGAACAGGGCACAGAAAACATCGGAGGCTTTTAAGAGACAGATTTGGACCTCCTCTGCAGAATATAATCAACACTGTAAGTCTGCTGGAATGAGGTCTCTGTAATTGAATGTTCCTCTTGGAGGGGGTCATCGGATGAGTCTATGAAATCAAGCATACGAGTGACCTTACTAGACCTGGGCCTGTTTTACAAAGCCGCACAGTAATGGCCCCGAAGCCCATAGAGATTTAAAGGGCTTCGGGGCTGTTGCCGCACGGCAGCCACTAGTGCGGCTTTGTAAAAAAAGGCCCTAAACTAAATTAAACCTTAAGTTTATATACCGCATCCTCTCCATAGAGATGGAGCTTGGCACAGTTTACAGGAGCTTTAATATAAGGAAGGAAAAACATAATAAGAGTTAGTGATTTATAAAGAGGGTGGCAAGATTTACATTTTTGAGAATAGCCAAGTTTTCAGATGTTTTCGGAATAATTGGAAGGAGCCCAGATTCCGCAGCTGGGTAGGAAGGTTATTCCAAAGCTCGGTGATTTTGAAGAAAAGAGATTTCCCTAATTTTCCAGCATAGATAACGCCTTTTAGCGAGGGGAAAGATAGTTTAAGTTTTTGGATGGATCTGGTAGCGTCAGGTCTCGCAGAATTCCAAGATAGTGGAATTAGAGGAGGAAGAATGCCATGCAAGATCTTGTCCACTGCATGCATGAAGATATAGTTTTGATATGCCTAAGAAAGACAGGCATTACATTGGCAATTCTATAAACTGCTGCCATGCGCTTCATGCCCCAATGCCATGGGTTTCATGCACTGGCATAGCGAGGGACGGAGGCAAACCCCCCCCCCCCTGCTTCTTCCCCATCCCCTCTGCTGCACACGTGGCCCTTCCCTTCCCCTGTCTCTGTTTAGCTTCCCTGGCGTGAGCAGCATCTCCAATTTGCTGCCCGTGCCGGCATTTCCTAGTCGCAGGATCTGGATATAACGTCAGAGGGGAGCGCCGAGGACAGCATGAGCAGCAGGCTGGAGGGGCTGCTTGCGCCGGCGAAAGAGCGAGAGGTACAGTGGGGGGAAGGGAAGGTGCGCGCACAGTGGGGGAGGAGCGGGAAAGAGCGGGGAGGGGCTGGAGAGGTGCCGGTGCCCCGTACAAGATGGCGCCTGGGGCGGTCCCCCCTCCCCCCCTGCTTTAATACACCACTGGTTTCATGCCAATTATATATTGGTTTTTTGGCACCAATGGTCTGTTATAGAATACTAGAAGTAGGTATTGATGTACTTAAAGTTAAGCAGCCATAGTCATGCAATGTGAATGGCGCTTAATTGCGCCTGATGGTCCCAATTCTATATATGGTGCCTACAAAAGTAGGCATCAACTACTGCGGTGCTAGGTGCCCCCTAAGCGGCCTTAGGTGTCGCTAGGCATCCTAACTTTTAGGCGCATCATATTTATGCCAGGGATTTCTTAGCCTAATACCCATGTCTAAGTTCGGCGCCTACTGGTGCCCAAGTCCAAAACATGCCCACAATCTGGCCCCTCACCATGCCTACTTTGTGGTAGGCGCCTCAGACTAGGTGCCTACGTGAAAGTGGTATGCGCCTACCAAGTTAGGTGCCTAACATCCAGTTAAGTGTAATTTACATCAATTACGAGGTGCTAATTGTCAGTTATCAGTGCCAATTAAGTCTATTAAACAATTAAGTTAGGCGCCTGACTTTATAGATTTTTTTTTTTTTTTAAATTAATTTATATTCCGCATATCCTACAATTCTGAGCGGATTACAAATTATTCAGGTACTCAAGCATTTTTCCCTATCTGTCCCAATGGACTCGCGCTCTATCTAACATACCTGGGGCAATGGGGGATTAAGCGACTTGCCCAGAGTCACAAGGAGCAGGGCGGGATTTGAACCCACAACCACTGCACCACGCACTCCCCAGGAAGTGAATATAGCACAGTATTCTATAAGCTATGCAAGTATTTCGGAGATATGCCCATATGCTGCCCATGTTTACATCATTCTCACACTTATGTGCTATATGGTATTGGCACATATGTTATAGAATATAACCCGTATCATTCAACAATAGTCATTCCCTCTTTTATACCATCTCATGAATATTTTTTTTAATTAATAATGGATCCTCAGTAGGCTATCTTGAGTCCTCTATATGCTCAGCCATATAGCCAGCCTCTACTGCAATTCATTATTAAATGGACTACCCCAAAAAGAAATCCGCCGTTTGCAGATTATACAAAATACCGCAATCAAACTCATTTACCAAACAGGCAAATTCGAACACGTTACCCCGCTCCTTAAGGAGGCTCATTGGCTCCCTGTTACACACCGTATAACTTATAAAATTTTACTGCTCTCTTTTAAAATCAAACTTTCACATCTGCCCTTATTTCTGGACAAATTACTAATACCCCAAAGTTCTCCCCGTACCTTACGATCTACTGACCAAAAACTCCTTTTCATTCCCTCCCTAAAGAATCTTACTATACAAGGAAAACAAATTTTGCTATAACAGCCCCTACATTATGGAATTCGCTCCCTCAATTTCTTCGGGATGAAATTCATTTACCTAAATTTAAAACTAATCTTAAAACTTTCCTATTCAAGGATGCCTTTAACAAATCCTAATCTTTTATATCCACTTACTTACTCATCCTTTTCCCAAAAGATCTCCTTCATTTCTGCGCATATCATTTATACCTTGCACCCTTGTCCTTCATGTCCTATCCCTTCCCTCTATCTCATTTCCTCTAATATTATGTAACTTTTTCCTTCCTTCCCATTTTCCCTCACGGTCATGTTTGTCAGTATATGTCTAATATGTTTTCGTTAATTTTTCTAACACACCAATAACTAGTTCTTACTCTCCTATTTAAAATTTTTTTTAATTGATAACCGGTCAGATATTTGTTTTATGATCGGGATATCAAAAATCAATAAACTTGAAACTTGAAACTTGATCGAATTATAAGATTTTCATACAAGCCGTGTTTTCTTTTTTCTTTATTTTTTTTTTTCTTTACTACTTCATAATGGTTACTCATAAAATATAGTGCAAATCACTTATCCGTATATAAGGGCCTGATTTACAAAGCCGCGTGGCAACAGCCCCGAAGCCCTTTAAATCTCTATGGGCTTTTGGGGCCGTTACCGAGCTGCAGCCGCTAGCGCGGCTTTGTAAAACAGGCCGTCAGTCATTCGCGTCGGGAGCGGACTGCTGGGCACGACGGACCAGTGGTCTGACCCAGCAGTGGCAATTCTTATGTTCTTATGCGCACCCATAGGCAGTGGTCTAGGCATCACAGTGTGCCTCTCCCTCTGCTAGCCTGTGGGGACTCTGCAGCAGACAGCTGATTTTATTTGCGTATAGGAGTGAACATCTGATGCCCCTCCTGGCATCGAATCACCAATGGCTCTGAGCAGCAATACTTCCTCTGAGGGTAGCCCCTTCCCAGCTTTGAACACGACCTCTCATCTTCTCATGTCCAGGGAATCTGCACCAGACAGGTGATTTTTTATCTGCAGTAGAGGGGGCTCTTCTGATGTCCCTTTCGGCGATGGAGCTCCAATATCTCCGAGCAGCACTACCTCCTCTTACAGCTCCATGCATGTCATCTCCTCTGTTCACCTTCTGCCTTTAGTTTAGGCCTTTTTGAAAACCCAAACATCTGGTGCAGCACACATATCTTGGGTAGCACATTCCATAGGTTGGGAACATGAAGTGAGGACACTAGATCAGGTGGCATGACCAACACCTACAGGCAGGGCCGGATTTAGATGAAATGAGGCCCTAGGCTATTCCACTTATGAGGCCCTTTCACCTCCCATTTTTAAGTTTGTAAATTACATGAGAGATAATAAAATACATCATTACTGTGATATATATCAATATGTTAAATGAAACATGTTGTTATTGGTATTAACCTTTATAAAAAATGAGACACGGATAATAAAAAAAAAAAAAGTCGAGAACACTTATTTGGACATTGATTCTCAGCACCATATATAGTACTTGTAACAATAACTAATCAAACATAACACACAACATTGCCCCTTCCTATGTCCATAGTGCCCACAGTGCGTCCTTCCTCACTTCACCCCCCCTCCGATGCCCGCCTGCCTCCCATCCCCCTTCAACTGAAACCCCCCCCCCCCCCGATGCCAGTCTGGGCCCCCCTGTCCTGACGGATCCACGTTTTGCCTCTCTCCCCGCGGGGCTGGGCTTTGCCCAGCTGTTTCCGGACTGACGTCTTTCCCTCCCTGATCCTCCTCCCAGGGTGAGAAAAAGAAATGTAGAAGCCGAGTCGGCGCCCCGTTGCGGCCGGAGCCGGTTCCGATCCCGAAGCGTAGAATTTCTCCTTATTTTCAGTTCAGTGTATTAATGTTCACTGTTTTTAGAATAGTGTAATTTTAATTTTGCTAACAGTTTGAATGTAGGCCCCTCTTGATCTTGAGGCCCTGGGCTGAAGCCTAGTTAGCCTATAGGAAAATCTGGCCCTGCCTACAGGTAGTAAAACAAACCTGACCTTATCAGCTGACTGACGTGAGCATGCAAAAGTATAGACAGATAAATAGGAGTCAAATTGGGCATTACTTTAAATATCCCAAGTAGGACCTTGTCTCTAATGCTAACCTCCACGGGAAGCCAATGGAATATTGGAATTGCACCAGCATTGGAAGTCGCATGTGCAAATCAAGATTGCTTCAACAGAAATCTTGTGGCTGCATTTTGTGCAAACTGAAACATAGAACATAGAAACATGATGGCAGATAAAGGCCAACTGGCCCATCTAGTCTGCCCATCTGCAGCATCCACTATCGCCTCCTCTCTCTATTGGCTAAGGCTCTTTACACCTGCATTGTGAGGTCATAGAGCTTTATGGTTATAGAAACGTTGTACCATGATGGCAGATAAAGGCCAAACTGCCCATCATCAGCATCCACTATCTCCTCCTCTCCCTATTGGCTAAGGCTCTTAACATTTCCATCTCCTCTTCCTATAGGCTAAGGCTCGTTACACCTGCATTGTGAGGTCATAGAGCCTTATGGTTATAGAAACAGGAGCTACTTTAAAGAAAGCATGAACACTTTATAACACTGCACTGCCTGTCACGTGACCATCCTATGTGACATTACCACCAAAAAAGATAAGTTCTTAAAGATATTAGTCACAAGACTGCTTTTTATAATATATGGTGGTATAAGACATAAATGGTGCTATGATGGTCTGATGGCAGCCTGAGTTTTGTTTATACACTCAAACACTGATGGTTGTGGGTCTGAGCACTATTTAAAAGAACATTTTAATGAATATTATAAAATTCACAATATTGTGACATATACGTAGTGATATAAAAACATTGTAACATGATGGCAGATAAAGGCCAAATGGCCCATCTAGTCTGCCCATTCGCAGTAACCATTATCTCTTTCTAATCTAATCTTCTATTTCTGTGTCGCACATACCTAGACAAGGTCAAGGCGACTTATAAAGAGAAGAGAGAGGAAAGGAAAAAGGGGAGGAGAAAAAGGGGGAATATTTGGGCAGGGGGAGATCTGAGAAGTTCAAGTATCAAAGAAATTTGTTTTCAGTTTTTTTCTGGAATGTGGTGTAGTTGGGTTCTGTTCTGGTCGTTTCAGTGAGGTCATTCCAGGTTTTCACTCCTAGGAAGGTAAGCATGGAGTGAAAGATTCGCTTGTGTTGGAGATTCTTTGTTGAAGGGAAGGTTTAGTAGTATCCTGTTAAGGGTTCTGTGGGAGGTAGACCATACCTTTGAGAAGAGTTGGATGAGTGGAACCACTGAGTTTCCGTGAATTATTTGGTATAAGATGCATGAAATTTTAAATTTTATTTGTGATGGGATGGGTAACCAGTGTAGTTCTTAAAGATATTAGTCACAAGACTGCTTTTTATAATATATGGTGGTATAAGACATAAATGGTGCTATGATGGTCTGATGAAGGCTGATATCAAGTCGTATTTTTTCAGTTTGAAAATTAGTTTTACAGCTGTGTTTTGTATGAGTTGCATTTTATGGATCAGTGTGCTATTGATTCCGAAGTAGGCAGAGTTACAGTAGTCCAGATGTGGTAGGATCATCAATTGCACAACCAGAGCAAAGTGATGTTGATGAAAGTAAGATTGATGAGTCTTAGTTGCTTCATGGTGAAGAGGGACTTTTTCTGAATATTAGAGATTTGAGCTTCCATGGTTAGTGTGGAATCAAGAATGCAGCCTAGGATTTTGGAGGTTTTATCAACAGCTAGGGAGTGGCCCGAACGGAGAATGATGCTTGTCGGTGCTGTCTGTTGGGCTGTGTGGAAGTATAAGATTTTGGTTTGGGTTTGGTTTCTCTCTCCAAGAGATCCTACGTGCCTAACCCAGGCCCTCTTGAAAGGCTTTTGTGATAGAAACAGCAGACAAACCCTGATAGATATTACCAGGTAAAGCCCCGGCTCAGGGTGCCGGTGATAAAGGGTGTCAAAAATCCAGTCTGGTCTACTTTCAAATTTCTAGAGGGATAGGCTACTGGACTGGAATTTTGGCGCCCTTTGGCAGGAGAGAGAGAGGGGAGATACTGGATCACAGGGATGTGGGTGGAGGTGGGGGGGAGGAGTGAGATATCTCAACGCAGTGGTGGCTCAATGCAAAAGTTGGCTCAGTCCCTTGAGCCATCCCTGGATAGCACAGCAATCTAAACAAGGCTGCACTATGAAACCCTTTGCCTGTTGACGGTGGCTTCAGATGGTACACTACCTTTCTTATGGAACACTGTCCTTGTCACTGCATTAATATATGCATACAAGCTCATCTTTGTAACCAAGGTCACCCCGAGGAATTGAATTTCTGGTTTGACTATCAGTTTTCACTTTGCCCATTATTTAGAAATACTGTTGCAATAAAGGACGGATCTCAAGAGTCAAACAATATATATATTTTTTTATTTCTGAGCACTTGCTATACCACAATTTTTAAAGTCAAAGCGGTTTTCAATCTAGGTCAAAAGAGCTGTGAAAAAACTCCAAAATATCAGACAACAAAAAATACTTCCATCTTACTGTAATTCACAGACAGACCATGTTTTGTGAGCCATTATATTGTGGCCTAGAAGCAATCAACCACCATATATGATTAGACTCTCACTATCAGTAGCAAAAGACAGATAACTTTAAGTCTGCATAGACCTGATAATACACATTATCTGACCATATGACATCACACAGAGACCATAAGTATACATTAAATAATAATGCACACAGCACTAAGTCCTGAGGCAAAATGGGCCAATTCATTGCAGCTGTTTCATCGCAGGACATTTCAACACAGCCATGATGAATCGTCCTCTCTGTGATGAACCGTGATGAATCACCCTGGTGCCTCTCCTCTTCTCTGTCTACCCCTCCCCCAATGCCTCTCCTCCTCTCCACCCCACCTCCCCTCCTACTGATGCCTCCTCACCTCTCTGACACCCCCCCACCACACCCCCGCCAGTGTCCCTCCTCCTCTCTGTTCCCCTGCATACTTCTTGTAAGGTTCACTGGCACATCTTCTACCCTCTGCTCGGCCAACCTTGGCTCCCATCTGATGTCACTTCCTAATCGCTGAACCAGGACATGATGTCAGAGGGAAGATGAGGCCCGTGCAAGCAGGGGGTCGAAGATTCTGCTTGTGCCGGTGAATTTTTCTATAGGTATGGAGACACTCCTACCTTGGAGGGGGATGTTGGGGGGTGCTCCTACTTGGGGGGACATGAGGGGCATAACCCCCCACAAGATATCAGCTATGCAGGGGATGTGGGGGTGCTCCTTCTTGTAGATGTGTGAGGGGGCATAGCCCCCCAAGACGTCAGGTACATAGGGGATGTGTGTTTGTAGGGGGGTGCTCCTACTATTGGTGTATAGCTTGGTTACATGGAGTACACAAGAGGTCAGACGATTCATCGCGGCTGATTCAGCGATGAAACAGCTGCAATGAATCGGCCATTATGAATCGCCCTAGACCTTAGGCTAAAAACATCCTTCCACCTAGTATGTGCACAGGTACCAAGAAGAGCGACCAAGATGATAAAGGGGATGGAACTCCTCTCGTAAGAGGAAAGACTAAAAAGGTTAGAGCTCTTCAGCTTGGAAAAGAGGCGGCTGAGGGGAGATATGATTGACGTCTACAAAATCCTGAGTGGAGTAGAATGGGTACATGTGGATCAATTTTTCAAGCTGTCACAAATTACAAACACTAGGGGACACTTGATGATGTTACAGGGAAAGACTTTTAAACCAATAGGAGGAAATATTTTTTTACTCAGAGAATAGTAGATGACGGCAGATAAAGACCCGAATGGTCCATCCAGTCTACCCAACCTGATTTAATTTAAATTTTTTAATTTTTTCTTCTTAGCTATTTCTGGACAAGAATCCAAAGCTTTACCCGGTACTGTGCTTGGGTTCCAACTGCCGAAATCTCCGTCAAAACCTACTCCAGTCCATCTACACCCTCCCAGCCATTGAAGCCCTCTCCAGCCCATCCTCCCCCAAACGGCCACATACAGACCGTGCAAGTCTGCCCAATACTGGCCTTAGTTCAATATTTAATATTATTTTCTGATTCTAGATCCTCTGTGTTCATCCCACATTTCTTTGAACTCAGTCACTGTTTTCCTCTCCACACCTCTCTGAGGAGTGCATTCCAGGCATCCACCACCCTCTCTGTAAAGTAGAAGTAGTTACGTTCTAGAACGCATTACCAGAGGTTGTGGTAAGTGCAGATAGCGTAGCTGGTTTTAAGAAAGATTTGGACAATTTCCTGGAGGAAAAGTTCATAGTCTTTTATTGAGAAAGACATGGGGGAAGCCACAGCTTACCCTGGATCGGTAGCATGGAATGTTGCTACTCCTTGGGTTTTGGGCAGGTACTAGTGACCTGGATTGGCCACTGTGAAAACGGGTTACTGGGCTTGATGGATCATTGGTCTGACCCAGTATGGCTATTCTCAAGCTCTTACGTGTGCCAAGTATAGGACAATCAAGCCATTGTAACATCACTGATGAGGTAAGATTGGCTCTGAGGCACTGTGGAATGAGGCATTATGACATCACAATCTCTGCTCTGGAATATTGCTCTCATTGGGGTTCCCGAATCTTTCTATTCTTTGAGATGCTGGAATGTTGCTACTCTTTGGGTTTTTGGCTAGGTACTAGGGACCTGGATTGGCCACCGTGAGAACGGGCTACTGGGCTTGATGGACCATTGGTTTGACCCAGTAAGGCTATTCTTCTGTTTTTATGAGATTATCCTCTGCGGAGACACAGAAAAGTGCATGCACTCTCTTTTCTAGTGCTGTCCTTTGCTCATTGTTGTGCTCCTTCAGGCAGCGCGCCCTGCCCCAGTCTTATCACCATCCTGTAAATTCTGGCATTTGCTGTCAGCAAACCCTTTACATTTCCCCCCCTCCCCCCCATTCTTCAGCTGTAATCCTTTTCAACAACCCCCATCCCCAGAACACTCACTATTTCTAGGGACACCAGATTTCTTCTTTAAAAAAAAGGATACCTGACCCCACCCTGTTATGCCCCCAACTCCACCCCCCCACAGCAAGTCCCATGACTTGGGAAGCTCTTGTCTCCTTGCTCGGGGTCACATCCGGACAATGTGTGCGAGCCTTGCAGTTCTCAACTTTAGCCACTTTCCAAAACCGAGCTTATGACTGCATTTGAAGTCACAAAAATGTAAGGTACCTGCAGGAAAGATGATCTTTTATTCAAAGTAAATGTGAAATGATAAGAAATAAAACCTGTGGAGGGAAAAAAAAAAAAAGAGGTAAATTAATAATAACGGCATTAGAATGGAGGCAAGGACATTTAAGCAGCTCCACTTGGCTCCTGCTAGTAGAGTTAGCAAGGTCTCATGGAGGCGCCATTGCTTCTAATCCCAGCAAGGGGGTGTAAAAAGCTCAGTGCTGACCTTGTGCCAGAACACAGCATCCTTGGCCGCTCAACCCTGAATCTAGCCATGATTTGTGCGTCATACGCTACAGCGGAACAAAGTTGGGAGGGGAGCAGGGCAGGATAAAAAGGGAGAAAACAGGTGAGTTTGCTCGTTGCAGGACTTCTGTGAACACCAGCCATGCACATCTCCCAGGTAAGCCTTGTTTCAGTGAGCAGGAATCCACCGATATGAAAAAAAAAAAAAAAAAAAAAAGCAAGTGTGTTGATAGGCAAAGGACTTTGACCAGCGTAGAACTCACAATGTCCTCTGTTTCCACTCGCAGAACTTCAAACACGGTGCCGCGGCTGGAGTCTGCACTCAGTTGCTCTTCCTCGCTGCAGTCTTGTCTGCCGTGCAAGGTAGCCCGACATGTTACCTAACCAACACCACCATCTCCGCCGAGAAGGATGGCTGCCCCTACTGCGTGACTACAGTTGCCACCATCTGTTCGGGCTCCTGCCTGACCAAGGTAGGATAAATTACTGCCAACATCGATGCTAGCTAGCCATGTGGAACAGTTGTGCATTCCAGTGTGCCCTAGCAGGGCTCTCGCCTAACAGCCATGCATTCCAGTACATAATATAGTCCAGTAGCGCTCTCGCCTAATAGACGTATGTTCCAATACATAACATAGTCCAGCTGGGCTCTCGCCTAATAGTCATGTGTTCCAGTACATAGTATAGTCCAGTAGCGCTCTCACCTAATAGACGTATGTTCCAATACATAACATAGTCCAGCTGGGCTCTCGCCTAATAGCCATGTGTTCCAGTACATAGTATAGGCCAGTAGCGCTCTCGCCTAATAGACGTATGTTCCAATACATAACATAGTCCAGCTGGGCTCTCGCCTAATAGTCATGTGTTCCAGTACATAATATAGTCCAGTAGCGCTCTCGCCTAATAGACGTATGTTCCAATACATAACATAGTCCAGCTGGGCTCTCGCCTAATAGCCATGTGTTCCAGTACATAGTATAGTCCAGTAGCGCTCTCGCCTAATAGACGTATGTTCCAATACATAATATAGTCCAGCTGGGCTCTCGCCTAATAGTCATGTGTTCCAGTACATAATATAGTCCAGTAGCGCTCTCGCCTAATAGACGTATGTTCCAATACATAACATAGTCCAGCTGGGCTCTCGCCTAATAGCCATGTGTTCCAGTACATAGTATAGTCCATTAGCGCTCTCGCCTAATAGACGTATGTTCCAATACATAACATAGTCCAGCTGGGCTCTCGCCTAATAGCCATGTGTTCCAGTACATAGTATAGTCCAGTAGCGCTCTCGCCTAATAGACGTATGTTCCAATACATAACATAGTCCAGCTGGGCTCTCGCCTAATAGCCATGTGTTCCAGTACATAGTATAGTCCATTAGCGCTCTCGCCTAATAGACGTATGTTCCAATACATAACATAGTCCAGCTGGGCTCTCGCCTAACAGCCATGCATTCCAGTACATAATATAGTCCAGTAGTGCTCTCGCCTAATAGACGTATGTTCCAATACATAACATAGTCCAGCTGGGCTCTCGCCTAACAGCCATGCATTCCAGTACATAATATAGTCCAGTAGCACTCTCACCTAATAGACGTATGTTCCAATACATAACATAGTCCAGCTGGGCTCTCGCCTAATAGCCATGTGTTCCAGTACATAGTATAGTCCAGTAGCGCTCTCGCCTAATAGACGTATGTTCCAATACATAACATAGTCCAGCTGGGCTCTCGCCTAATAGCCATGTGTTCCAGTACATAGTATAGTCCAGTAGCGCTCTCGCCTAATAGACGTATGTTTCAATACATAACATAGTCCAGCTGGGCTCTCGCCTAATAGCCATGTGATCCAGTATGTGGACTACCCCAGCAGGAATCTCGCATAATAGCTATGCGTTGCATGCAGTATGTCCCAGCAGGGGTCCCATATAGCAGTCTTCCATTTCTGTAAGTAACAGGGGTATTTGGAGGAGAGTGTGGTGTAGTGGCGATAGCAAAAAGGTTGTGGAACAGAAGATCGGATGAACCAGTTTGTAGTTTAATAAGCGTCCAAATAACTTAAAAACAATCATCTTAAAAACAATCCACAAAGGGTGGATTCAATCACAAGTGACCCACAGGATAGAAACTAGAGGTCTGCACGGGAACGGGAATCCCCCCATAATCCACGGGACTCCCACGGGGACCCCCCTCTGGCCCACGGGACTCCCACGGGGACCCCCCTCTAGCCAACGGGACTTCCACGGGGATGGAAGGCTTTGGAAGAAGGGTTCGTCTATATAATATAATGGACACATCAGCCTTAGTAAAAGAGGGGGGTTTATAAGTTAATTACCTGAACAGAAAACAAAAAAAGGGTTCCACCAAAGAGATTCCACAAGGAAAACAGCAAAAGAAACTGTGGAATTGATGACCCTATCAGAAGTAATTGCTGCTTTTTATTGGGACGGGCGGGGATGGAGGTAATTCCTTGCGGGGACGGTTGGGGATGAGGATCCTGGTGGGGACGGAGAGGATCCTGACGGGGACGGGTGGGGACGGAGAGGATCCTGATGGGGACGGGCGGGGATGGGTGGGATTTCTGTCCCTGTGCATCTCTCTAATAGAAACCAAATAATGTATACAATAAAAATGACCTGGCAAAATAAAAATGCCTTCCTCAGGGGTCTTATGGGGTCCTTGGCGGTCTTAAATATAAAAACATAAAAAATCACATAAAATCCAAGTACAGCTTTGCTGCTTGTTTGTAGCCTCTTAACTATTTGGATTTTATGTGGCTTTTATGTTTTTATATTTAAGACTGCCAAGCAGTCTATTTTTTGCTGCTCTGGTGGCTAGTAGTTTGTCATAGAGTTTTTTGCTTTGTATGCCTTTTGCTGGGGGATGGGTAAAGAGAGCCTGTGTTCTCCTTGGTCTTGATGTGTTATTTCTGATCAGGTGTTTGTTTAGGGCTCTGAAGAGGGTACAAAATAATTTATATTGTATGCGTGCTTGTATTGGGAGCCAGTGTGAGTCTTGGTAAGCAGTGGTAATGTGATCGTATTTTTTCAATGAGTATATCAATCTGAGAGCTGTGTTTTACGCCGTTTGCAATTGTTTTAAGGTATAGGCGGGGCATGACAGGTATAGACTGTTACAGTAGTCCAGGAGACCCAGGATTAGCGCTTGGAAAATGAGTCTGAATTGTTCTTTGTCGAAGTATTTTCTGATTTTTCTTAGGTTGCTCATGGTTGCGAATGCTTTCTGGATCGTTTTGCTGATTTGAAGTTGCATGGTGCAGCCTTTGTCTATTATTATTCCCAGCAGTTTTAGGTTGAGTTGTAGGGGGTATAGGATGGAGTTTAATTCTAGGTTTGTTATGGAGGGTGTTTTGGGTTTTTTTTTATGTGAAGGTAGAGAATGACATGGGAACTCAATTTCCCCCATTCCGTCCCCGTGAATTTTGCTCCCGTCCCTGCCCCATTCCTGCACGCTCTGCTTTAACTGCACAAGCCTCGAAAACTTACGCTTTTGGAAGAGTTCATGGATTGTGCAGATGAGGACAGAGTTTGCAGGAATGATTTGATGTTTCTGGCATCTTCAAGATGGTAAGTAGAAAAAGTCTTGATGGTAGAAAAGTTGTAATGGAGAGCTGTAGAAAATCTGACCGATGGGAACGGGTGGAGACTAAAGACTGGGGATTAGGGGGAAGCAGGGGGAAATGGGTAGGGCTCAGGCATGCCTAGTGGGGCACGGGCATTGCACATGCTCAGAGAGAAAAAAAAAATATCTCTGAGCTATTGGAGAGCTTATCCGCAAATTGGGAGCTGTTGGGACAACACCCATATGTGGCTGACTATCCTGCTGTCCACGGAGAACCTACGTTACAGGTAAGTAACTACACTTTTGTTATGGAGGGTGGTTTTTATTTTTTTTTTAGACATGTTATATGTGAAGGTAGAGAATGACATGGGAACTCAATTTCCCCCCATTCCGTCCCCGTGAGTTTTGCCCCGTCCCTGCCCCATTCCTGCACGCTCTGCTTTAACTGCACAAGCCTCAAAAACTTACGCTTTTGGAAGAGTTCATGGATTGTGCAGATGAGGACAGAGTTTGCAGGAATGATGCAGGGACAGGGCTAGAACTCGTGGGGACGGGACGGGAAATTGAGTTCCCGCGGTGACAAATTTGTCCCCGTGTCATTCTCTAATGTGAGGTAATATGTGCCGAGATGAAGTTCCCACGTCTGACTCCTCTCTTGTCTTTCTCTCTCTCCGGCAGGATAAGGTGTTCAAGAGCGTGCTGTCCCCTATGAATCAGCGTATCTGCACCTATCAGGAAATTCGCTACGAAAGCATTAGGCTACCGAGCTGCCCTCCAGATGTTGATCCCTTCTATACGTATCCTGTGGCGGTGAGCTGTGAATGCAGCATGTGCAAGACGGAATATACCGACTGTAGCTTTCGAAGCCTCGGGCCCGACTTCTGCTCCACCAAAACCCTCTTCCGCTAGCTGGCGTGGACAAGTGTCAAGTGCGAGGTGCCTGTTTGAAAAACGCGTTGTAACGATAAGCTGGAAAAAGCGTGCAGTGTGACCTTGAATGTGCCTTATTAAAGCAATTCTTGACTAGTCAGTGCCATCATGTCACATACACTATGAGAGGCCGGGAAAGGGGAAAGCTACACCCACTTTTTTTGTCCTTTACTTACTCCCTGCTCTGTCATTATTTATTACTGTCTTTGTCTGTAAATTATGAATTTTAATAAAACATCTTTCCTTTCTGTACGGGCACCATAAGCATCTACAAGAAGCAGCCGGCCATTTTGTACTAAGTATGGAATCGGAGCATGCCGGCATTCATATAAAACCAACAAATCTCACCCTCCCACGTCAATGCAACACAACAGACCTTACGCAGACCCCCTACCCCCACCCCAAACCCACTGTAGTAGAGGCATACCCTAGAACCCTAAACAGAGTCCCAAATCTCAGTGAAACCATGATAGAGGAACATGCAGGCCCTCGTAAACGCTGTACTCTCAGTCCTCCTGCTCTTGGAAGAAAACAGATCTGCCCCTTGTAAGAGCTCCTCACTCTGGCCCGGTCATAAAAAGGGACTATGACAATGTCTCAGGGCTCTCCCCTAGCTTTTTCGCATGGTATGCCCCCTCCCTGTAATAAAAGAAGCTCTAGTCATGATGGAAATAAGTTTGATGGCGCAGAAATCTTGAGGCCCTCTTGGCACAACAAGGAAGTCTTATATCTCAGTTCGTCTCTGGCTTGCCTGTGCCACACCCAAAGGGAGTCCAAAATTTTGCCTTCTGATTCTGCTCATGAGAATCATGGCTAGTTAAAATCAAGTACCAAAACCCCTCCCTCTCTGTTACTGCTTTTTGTTTGTCACAGACTCTTTTTCCAAGATTACTCCCTGCACCACCCCCTGCACTTCTGCTCCTTATGTATTTTGAACACCTTTTTTGCCTTCTCTGTTTTGTGGTGTTTTTTTTTTTGGTATGGCTGTAACCCAGTCATGGGACTTGCTGAAACACAATATCCACCATATAAACCCTTAATACAATGCAGATAAGGACAGCAAGGCCCCTCTGGTCTGTAGGAGCCACGAGGGGTAGCCATCCTGTTGACTTTGAACAGCTAATTTATACCTTTTTAGAATCCTGGAAAAATCTAGACTGTCAGCAATCCTAACCGGAATCCTGAACACATCGTACAGGATCCTGCTATGCATCTAGGCCCAAGGCACATGCCTACTGTTCCTATACCTTACTGCAATAAACCATTAGTCTACAGCAGTGGTCTCAAACTCGCGGCCCAGGAGCCACAAGCGGCCCGTCAGGTACTATTTTGCGGCCACGGTCCGTACTAGTGCTGTATATACTAGTGCTGCCCGCTCTTTGCAGCATCCTCTGGCTTCACCCCTGGCCTCCAGCTCTTACCTTCAGATAATCACCGCAGCCTGCAGAGAAGATTGCTGGTGCTGTAGCGATCCTTGCAGGCTGCCGTCGTCCTCAGCATCACGTTCCCTCTGCTGCGATCCTGCCCCTGACGTTAGAGGAAGGGTGGGACTGCAGCAGAGGGAACGTGCTGCAGAGGCCAACGGCAGCCTGCAAGGAATGCTACAGCACCGGCAATCCTCTCTGCAGGCTGCGGTAATTAGCTGAAACTAAGACCGGGAGGCCAGGAGGGAAGCTGGAGGATGCTGCAAAGAAGGGGGGAACATGCAGGCCTTCAAGGGGAGGGGGGGGGGTTTGAAGATTTATAAACTATAAAGAGTTTCACCTCATGCAAAATTGTCATTTCTTTAATAAGACATTAACTAATTTTTCTGCGGCCCTCCAAGTACCTACAAATCCAAAATGTGGCCCTGCAAAGGGTTTGCGTTTGAAACCACTGGTCTACAGCACATTCTTGCTCACTCTCTGGCCCATAAGCGCTAAGCTCACCATGCATTTAGCAATCGTTGCTAAACCAGTTTTAATTGGTTTAGGAACAAAGTATTGCATCTGTCGATGCCCAAAACAGCAAATCGCGGTCTTTTCCATGGTGACCAATAAAATGAAATTACAAATATAAGAGAGCTATAATAATCACAGAGAAAAGAGAGTGAAGACCCAATATTGCAGTGCCTGATCGTGAAGGCTTAAGCTGTTGCAAAATACTGAATGCCTTTCGAAATAAATATGTTTTCAGGAATACGGGTACAGTGGTGCCTCGCATAAAGAACGCCTCGCACAGCGAACGCTGCACACAACGAACTTCATGTCATGATTCATACAACGAACTTCGTTTCACACAACGAAGTCGCCCGAGCTTCCACGATCGCTGCCGATGTATTGCATCCTTCCGCGCAGGCACTGCAGGCAGTCGTTAGTCACTGCGCTTAACGCGTTTCACATAACGAACTTTTCGCATAACAAACTTGCTCCTGGAACGAATTAAGTTCGTTGTGTGAGGCACCACTGTACTTAAAAATTTATGTAATGAGGATTCCAAACGCAAAGATAAAGGAAGACAATTCCACAAAGTCCTACAATACTACGTAGAAAATCATTTTTTTTTAACAACTTAGATAAACCTGACAACAGAAGGAACAATTCACAATTTGTTCAAACAAATTGTAGTCTGTGAGGGGACATAAGGTATGATTTAGCTAGATAAAAACTGAAGTAAACCTGTAAGACAAATTTTATAAACTAAAGTCAGAATTTTGTACACTACACGGTAGTCAATTGATAGCCAGTGTTTAACTCTTAAAAGTAGAGTCACGTGACCATATTTTTTTTAGCCCCAGAAATCAGTTGTTTAAAGGTCTTTGTCAAAGGCAAATTAACCCTTTCAGGAGCAAGGGACATATTTGTCCCATAACTTTAAAATCCTATAAATTTTGATTGGGATAGTCTACAGTTCTAAATTTGATATGTACGGATTCCATATGATACTGCCTTTATGTAAACAAACTGGTTCCGACATTCATTCATTAGCGTCGTTGCTAGATTGACGAGAAGATTCACTTGCCACACTGTCCATAAGCCAGAAGTGTGATTTTTTAAAATAAAAATAATGATATTTCACAAAAAAAATCAATTTTTTGGCATCTGCAAGCCCTTTTTACCATAAAAATGTCGTCAAAACCACAAAAATTGGCCTACGATCCTTATGGTCCTGAAAGGGTTAAGAGACTTCAATTAATACAGAATGTAGCAGTTAACTTCCTTTTGACAAAGACCTTTAAACAACACCTACCAACAATGGCACCTTTTTGGGATTTCTCAAAGTGCTCAGTTATAAAATTGCTCCATATGAAAACACACGTCATATCCTAATATCTAAAACTCCATGTCATAAGCTGGTCAGTATAATAAAAACACTGAACAGATTTGTACCTTTGGTGAGCACTATTTGCAGAGAGAGATCTAGCTCTTTTAATGAACCGCACAGGAACTGGCACAATGGCATGATACCGGAGCTCCGGCTCCCCTTCTATTTAAGGCTTATATAGAGAGGAGCTGCTCGTCAACAGTGCTGGAAACAATGAGCTGAAATCGGAGATGGGCTAGTCACAAGGTCTTTGCCATTTACCTGCTTTCCGTTCACTTCCTGTACAAAGGGACCATTGTCCTTAAACCTTGGCCAACCTGGCAAGAACGAATGCGCTGCTGCGTCTTTGCTAAGGCGACAATGCGCTTTCACTGGATTGGCCTGTTTCTGCTAAGCAACAAGCCTCCAAAAGCAAAGACGAGCCAAGATCCGACTGCTGTTAAATCCGGCCGTTTGTTTTGGGCTTCCCGGCCCAGCTAAATCTGGGGTTGGAATTCAATCTCACCGGGCCCTTCATTCACAACCAGT
Source organism: Geotrypetes seraphini (assembly GCF_902459505.1). Classification (NCBI taxonomy): domain Eukaryota; kingdom Metazoa; phylum Chordata; class Amphibia; order Gymnophiona; family Dermophiidae; genus Geotrypetes; species Geotrypetes seraphini. The sequence continues at coordinate 22,364,411 of NC_047098.1, forward strand.
GGGGCATTTTTTTTTGTGGCATTTTGTGTTCGCTCCTTGTTTACATCAGTCCAGTCATTGCGGTATCAGCCCTTGGACGTGGGACCAGCAATGGATAGAGCTTTTGTTTTATTTCATTTTCATTTCCTATCATTTTACTGTAGTGCACACTACAATATCAGAAATCAAATGGCATTTTGTTGGGGGGGGGGGAGTGGTCAATTTGGATAGGAAATTAAATAATAAAAAAAAAAACAATACCAATAATTTTAATTCCTTGATATATAAAAAAAAGCAGCAAATCTCTACCGCACTCGCACACTTATAGTCGTAGATAGGGCTACCATATTTGAAGTAGGAACCCGGATGCATGGCCCCGCCTCTATCCACGCCCTGTTCTGCCACTAGACCTGCCTCCAAAAGCCGCCTCTCTTTTTTTCTGACCTCCGGCTGCATCTGGAGGGCCGTCAGCATGCACAAATGTGTATGATATCATCCACACATGTTATTGAAGGCTCTCCAGACACGGCTGGAGCTCGTGGCTTTCCAAAACCCGGACAAACTGCCGGGTTTTGAAAAGTCTGCCTGGGAATCTGGATAGTCCTCTAAAAAGAGGACGTGTCCGGATTTTCCTGGACATCTGGTAACCCTAGTCATGGACCCAAAATCCAGCCCCCAGATATGACTACTGAACAATGACTATGACATTCCCCCACCATCAGGCTCTGAATCTTGCCTCCACAGAATCACCAGCCCTCACATTCCTTCACCACTGGCATTGCTGGGACTAATTTTTTGTGGGCCCCAAGGTTAACGTGGATGGCCACTGGGCAGTGCGGATGTTGACACCACCTCCAGTTCTCCTTTTATTGGTCTCTGCCTCTGAAGTTGACTGGGTGGCCTGACTTAAAGTGGAAGGGCTACAGCCTACCCATGGCTACGGGTTCTTAATCGAAACTTAAACACATGTGCGAGTCAGCACATGGACAATCTAAAAGACAGGTCGTCCCAGTGCCAATAATCAAAACGACTTTTTGGAAGTATGCAGGGACTTTTTAGGCCTCTGAATCCCACTGTGCGCCCAGAGCTGAAAGGGGCATTTCTGGAGAAGTGGTTAGTGCGGTATATGGGCCGACCTGGACTTAGTTGTCCTGCAGGGATAATCAAATGTTTTACGAGACTTCCCAGATGAAACTTATACGTTTTGAGTTACATGATATAAAATCAGGTCTAAGTACCCAGAATTTATTCAAAAATGACCACTGCAGACACAAAATATGCCCCCCTCAACACATTCCCCTAGTAATCACTGACCCCTCACACTGCCACAAATATCAGAATACAAATGTACATACCTGTCTCCAGAACATCAGCACCTGCTATAGGAACTGCATACAGGTGCCTTAAATAGCATGGGGGGGTGGACTATTGAACCATAGAGAGAAAGATCCAGGCCCATAAACCACTCTAACCACTTCATTCATGGTGGAAAATGTGAGGCCATCAAACCCTCCCCCCAAACCTTACTGTACTGCCATATAAGTGCCACCTGCCATAAGAGCTATTGGGGTTGTAGACAGGTGGGTATAGTGGGTTTTGGGGGGTGTTTTTCGGGGGGGCTCACTATAACCTAAAAGGGAATTCTGGTGAGATGTTTATGTGATACCCTTTTTGTGAAGTTCACAGCAGTGCCTTGTAAGGTGCCCTACTGTTCCGTTGCCATGTCTGGGTGGCCAGTCCATCACAATGCTGGCCCATCCCATGTCCATAAGGTCTTGTTCTTGGCATTTGGTACGTGGACAAATTTTTGGTCGAGAATGTGGTATAAAGATAGACGTAGTGGCGGTCTGGACGATCAAACGCCTGGATGTCCAGATGGATGATTTTCGCCCCCCCCCCAAAAAAAAATTTTAGACGTACTTTTCAAGAAAGGACATTTCCCCGCTGCCAACTTTGGGCAACTAGCGCCCTATGTCCAAATCGGACTTAGATGTATGTTTTGATTATGCCCCTCTTTATCTCTGCCCTCCACAACTACTCAGTCTCTGGGCTGGCTCTGTTGTTCATGCTTTAACAAGAGATTTTGGATTTGATTACAAGTCACTTAATCCCCCCATTTGCCTCAGGTACATTAGATAGATTGTGAGCCCACCAGGACAGACAGGAAAAAAATGCTTCAGTACCTGAATAAATTCATGTAAACCTTTCTGAGCTCCCCTGGGAGAACTTTACAGAAAATCGATTAAATAAATATATAAATAAATACACAGGGCAGATAAATTCATAGATACAGTGGTGCCTCACACAACGAACTTAATTCGTTCCAGGAGCAAGTTTGTTATGCGAAAAGTTCGTTATGTGAAACGCGTTTTCCCATAACAATACATGTTAAAAAAAATAATTCGTTCTGCAGCATAAAATATGCTAAGATGACATAAAAAAAGATAAATTTGTCAAAATGGTGAAAATGGTGGTCTTGCTGAGGCCAAACTCTTTGACGAGGTCACACTGTTTTACCCCACATTCACTCCTTCTAATTATTTCCCGTTTCATTTCAACAGAAATCACCTTCCTGCTTTTTTTAGAAGCCATGATATATAAAAAATATTGAGTTTATCTTAAAAGGACGACTGTATACAGTGAGAGAGGGCAGTTAAGCGCAGTGACTAACGACTGCCTGCAGTGCCTGCGCGGAAGGATGCAATACATCGGCAGCTCGGGCGACTTTGTTGTGTGAAACGAAGTTCGTTGTGTGAAACGAAGTTCGTTGTGTGAAGTTCGTTGTGTGAAACGAAGTTCGTTGTGTGAATCAAGACATGAAGTTCGTTGTGTGCAGCGTTCGTTGTGCGAGGCGTTCGTTATGCGAGGCACCACTGTATCTGTAACTGAAACCCAAAGCTGGGCCTTCATCATAGCCTTTGTCCAAGCACAATCCAAGAGGGGCAAGCGCAATATATAAAACCAGTGTGGCTTTCTACCTTAAATTGTTCATCGATGAGGAAATCACAGCCAATGAGGTCGAAGTAACCTAGTTTGCATTCTAGCTTGGATTTCACAGCCAGGAAACACTGCATCATGATTTGCTGCATTCTCTTCTGCCAGAGAAAGGAAGACAGGATTAGGCCAAGTACTAGAACTATGGGGAGAGTGCGGCGCAGTGGCTAGAGCTACAGCCTCAGCACCCTGAGGTTGTGAGTAGAGAATGACACGGGGAAAAAATCTGTCCCCGTCACCGGCCCACCATCCTCTGCACCGCCCCGTCACCGCCGATCCCTTCACCGCCCCGTCACCGTCACCGCCATCCCTTTCACCGCCCCGTCACCGCCACTGCCATCCCATTCACCGCCCCGTCACCGTCCCCGCTGCATCCATATAAGCCTTTTTCCTTTCACTCCCTCCTTCCAATTTGAGCCGGGAACACTAGCGATCGCACGGTCCCCGCGGCCACTACCTGCCTGCCCGGTCGATCCTGGTGTTTGGCCGGCTCTCTCCCTTCTCCTCACCTTGGTTTGTGGGTTTTCTTTTTCGGCAACCTGCGCGCTTTCCCAGGGAGCCGCACACGTGCGGCTGCTCAGTGTTCGATCTTCTGCTCTGCTGCAACTTCCTGTTTCCGGTTGCGTCAGAGCAGAAGATCGAGGCTGAGCAGCGGCGGGTGTGCGCGGCTCTCTGGTAGCGTGCGGGTCGCCGAGGAGGAGGATCTGCGGACTAGGGTGAGGAGAGGGGAGAGCTGGCTGGACACTGGAATCGATTGGGCGGGCGGGTGTGAGCTGCGGGGACTGCGCGATCCTTCATGCCTAACTGCGGGGGACAAGACCATTCACCGCCCCGCGGGCGGTGAATGGCCTTGTCCCCGTCGCCGCAGCGACTGCTAGTTTTCTTCCCCGTTTTCGGCGGGTGACCCGCAGCTAAAATGCGTTGGCCGCGGGTAAACCGCCACCGTGTCATTCTCTAGTTGTGAGTTCAAATCCCCATTGCGCCTTGTGACCCTGGGCAAGTCACTGTGACCCTGGGCAAGCTGCAGTGAGCCCACTGGGACAGAAAGGGACAAATGTCTGAGCACCTGAAGAAATTCATTTTTTCTGGATTATTAATGGGACAGTTCTATAAACTAGGTGCTAGGATTAACATATCATTGTTTGCATAAGTGTATAGAATACTAATACATATGTGTATATATACATACATACATACATAAGTGCATACATGTCAGTATGTCATTTAATTGTTAATTGCATAGTGCACATTTGCAAAGGGCGTAACAAGGGCAGAGCATGGGCAGGACATAGGCAGGGCTCCCACTTATATACGTAACTTACAGAATACTGCAAGTGATGTACATCCCTGCCCCATTTAGGTGCCTGTGCTTATGCCACTTTGATGGCTGCTGTAAATCTAGCATAGCCAAACTGGGTTATGCTACTGCTCTATAATGAAGCCTGGGAGCCTAGGTTCCATGGCCTTAGGGCATTAAAATGAAGGTTCCCAGTTATAGAATGACCCCCACAGCGGGGACAAACCAAGACTGGATCAGCTTGTTTTTATCAACCTAAGGGATCTTGTTTGTACCTATCACCTTCTAGAGCTGCCAAGGGGGTCAACCCACTCAGTGAGAGATTCAAGGTTGGCCCCCCCAGCCTAACCTCACCCACCCATCACTCTGCTCTGATCCACCCATTGCTCATCTCAACCCACCCTCACTCTGCCCCGGCATAGTCAATTGGCAGCCAAAAGCAAAAGGCCTCCCTATGCCATGGCAGCAGGATTAGTGGCAGTAGGAAATGACCTTCTATGAAGGCCTTTTCTGCTGCCGCGGCACAGAGAGGCAACTCAGAAGGAGATCCCGACTCATCAGCGGGAGGGCAGAAGAAGACCCTCAGTGTGAGAAGGGTATGTACGTGTGCTTAGGAAAGAGTGCTACTCCACTTAGGGTTACCAGATTTGTTTCTAAAAAATAAAAAATAGGCCACATGGTCCCCGCCCCATTCCACCCACAGCCCTGAACAAATTCATGTAAACCGTTCTGAGCTCCCCTGGGAGAACGGTATAGAAAATTGAATAAATAAAAAAAGCAGGAGACTTTGGAGAACTGAGGTGCATTGATTTCTGTTTGAGATTTGCTGATATTTATACTATACTAGTCTTTAAGCCCATTATATTAACGGGTGCTAGAATATATGTCTACCTTTCTTTCTGTCTCTCTCCCTACCCCTGTCTTTTTTTTTTTTCTGTCTCTCTCCCTCCGGCTGTCTTTCTTTCTTTCTGTCTCACTCCCTGGCCCCCTTTGGCTGTCTGTCTCTCTCCCTGCCCCTGTGTCTTTCTTCCTTTCTTTTTGTCTCCCTCCCTACTTCCCTATGCAGCAGCTGCAGTATTGCCTCTCCCTGTGCAATAGCATTTTTTTCCCTTCCCCCCCCCACTTCCCTGTGCAGAAGCCGAAGCAGCATTTCCTCCCCCTCCATTTCCCTGTGTAGCAGCATTTTTCCCTCCCTCCTACTTCCCTGTGCAAAAGCCGAAGCAATACAATATGGCAAGGCGAGCAGGGAGCAGGCCAGACCGAACAACAGGACGAAAACCAACCCTAAACAGAACCCATTCCATGCCATTCCAAGCAATTCCTTTAGATTCAGCATCACTCTAGCCCCTACCAGCAGCCAATATGTAATATAATAAAACAGTAGCCGCGCATGCGCACTCCTACCTGCGGGGCCCTACAGCGCACGGAAAACGGAGCAGGAGGGAGTGCGCATGCGCGGCTAGCATTTTATTATATTAGATTACGTTCTAGCAGGGCTGGTTACATGGGGTAAATGATGATCAGGGTTTGGGGTTTTGTTGGTTTGAATTTGTTTTCTTCTTATGTTACTTTAGAACAGGGATCTCAAAGTCCCTCCTTGAGGGCCCCAATCCAGTCGGGTTTTCAGGATTTCCCTAATGAATATGCATTGAAAGCAGTGCACGCACATAGATTTCATGCATATTCATTGGGGAAATCCTGAAAACCCGACTGGATTGCGGCCCTCAAAGAGGGACTTTGAGACCCCTGCTTTAGAAGCATCACATGTTTCTATTTATCTGCTGATATGCTGCTTTTGCTTGTTATTTCCTCCTGCCTTTGTAAAGGGGAACATGTTAATTCTTTGTAATGTATAGTGTGTATCTTTGTCTATGCAAACTGATTAAATAAAACTAAAAAAAAAAAGCAGGAGACTTGGTAGGTCTGATCTATCTCACCAAAGCATTCAGCACCAAACTAGCTAGAGATACCTGCCTGGCCTTGTGCATTTCTCTTTTAAATATCTAAGTCAGCTTCCATGTTGTGTTCACTTGCAGAAAGCCATTGAGATTATTAGTCCAACAAGACACAGCTGTAAAAAAAAACTGCCAAAGGAAGAACTCCCTGGGAATCACACTGGGAATGTTTACAAAACCAAAATACCTTGGTTGGAAAGTAAAAACTCATGGGATGCCGTTACCATGGCCGTGCTAATGGCATAGCGTTGTTGTACTGCTCGGAAGAGAGTTGGGCTTCACTGCTCCTCTCTGGAGAGGAGGTAAAATCTGCCGAGATCCTCCTCCACTTCCCAATTAGAACTGCGCGCACACACGGACTCATATACACGCTTGCATGTACTCACTGTGAATACAGTCAAGACCCAGTCCTCAGGGAGACCCATCGTCGCCACAAATTTCTCATTCAGATAAGTGTTGAAGCGCTCCATGCTCCATACTGTGTCTTCTTTCAGCTCTTTGTACTGTGGATGCTTCTTCTGCATGTACTAGAAAGGTTGGAGGGGGGAAAAAAAAGGCAATTAGTTCATTGGCAGCGATTCTCTACTGGGGAAACTGGTTGAGAAAGGTAATTAATTGAGAAACAAGTGGGACTAAAGTTTCAAGTTTCATTAAAATTTCTCATACCGCCTAATCAGACTTCTAGGCGGTTTACAAAGGTAAATCTACCACCAGATCTGCCCACAGACATAAACTATCCTTCCCCTCTCTACACGGCATCCTCCACGCAGGTAAACTGGGTAGATCCCTCCTCTCCAAAATCACCGGCCTCTGGAACGACCTCACTGTCCAGCTGCGGAACCTGGACTCCCTCCAACTATTCCGAAAACAACTGAAAACCTGGCTTTTCTCTAACATACAATAATCTCTTCTCCTGATTACATCCCCTCTTTTTATGCTTTGTAAACTCTTTCTCTTCTCTCTTCCCATATTTTTTTAAACTCTGTAAACCGTGTCGAGCTCCACTTCAGTGGAGAAGATGCGGTATATAAACCTAAGGCTTAGTTTAGTTTAGTGGAACTTTTATTTTATGTCATTGAGTGTGATTTTCATTGATTTTATTCATGCATGCAATTTAAGTCTGGGTTTGGGTCAATTTTTTTTGTAGGGATGTTTCCATCCTTTCCCAAAACATTTGGGGATCAATTTTTCCTCTGGATTTAATTAGTGTTTCTTTATAACCTGTATTTGTCTGTGTTGGTCTATATTTTAGTGTGAATTTGCATAGATAGTGGTCTGGTCAGATTAGAGGTGACTTTTCATTAATGGAGAGTAGGTTTTGTACGTTCGCTGTAACTATGTCCAGAGAGTAGCCTTTTTCGTGGGTGGGGTTGTCTGTGGTGTCTAAAAAATTGAGCATCAAGATGGCGTCGGGAGCAGACGCCTGAGCGAGCTCTCTCTGCTCGTTTGTACCTGAATCTGCGTTGGTGTCTCTTCTCCGGTGGCGACATGGGGAAGAGGAAGGGAGTCTCCCGCGTTGTTCCTCCGGCGGCTGAACCCCTTCAACGGCTGATTCAGTCTACCATAACGAGCGCTTTTGCTCGCATGGGTGAGGTGACCCCAGTTACTTCGGGAGGGAATCCGGATCTTTCGGCGAACCTCAGCGCAGAGAGTCGGACTACTTTGAGTCCGGACCAGAGGCTGGTTCCTCCCCAGCCCGGAAGTGCACAAGTGCAGGGACTGCTTGGAACCCGACAGTCCCGAGAGGGAGAGAGTGATTCCAGCATTGGAGGGACATCCCTATCAAGCCTTTCAATGGAAGGAGGAGAAGGGAGCCATCAAGAAATCCCCTGCACTTTGGAAGAAGAGGTGAGAGGTGCCTCGGGAGGAATACTATCAGTTTTGGGGAGATGAAGAAACCAGATAAGATAGACATGGAGGCGCTATGGCAGGCCATATCAGTCATGGATTCCAATCTCAAATTGACTTTATCTACAATTAAAACAGATTATGGAACTGTTTTCTCCAAGGTGGAGCAACAAGGGGTGCTTCTTACTAATGTTAATGAAAGGTTGGAGAAACAGGAAAATAATTTGAATGAAGTAAAGAAGGTTCAAGTGGAATTGGTTAAGGAGAGATCTTATGTTTCCCGTAAGATGGAAAATTTCGAAAACCAACTGAGGAAAAATAATTTAAGATTTTTGAATTTTCCTAAGTGTCCTATTATTTCACCAGTTGAGATGGCTAGGAAATATTTCCGAGAGACTTTAGCTATTCCATCAGAAAACTTACCTCCAATTGTTAGAGCTTACTACTTGAATTTAAAGACAACACAAGGGGAATCCACACCTATAGAAACCCCAGTGGATAAAGTAGTGGATTTGAATTTGTCTTCATTTCTGGAAAATTCCCTTGAGGTTGTCACTCAAAGAACTACCATGTTGTTGACTTTAGCCTTGGAGAGTGACAGGGAATTTATTCTTCGTATGTATTTTCGACATATAAATGATAAGTTTTTGGGTTCTAATGTCCGAGTTTTTCCAGATTTAGCTCAGATGACCCAGAGACGTAGGAAGGAGTTCTTGTCCTTGAGGTCAAGGACCCTGGCTCTGGGGGCTACTTTTCTTGTTAAATTTCCTGCAAAGTGTTATGTATCTTTTCAAGATAAGAATTTTCTTTTCTTTGAGCCCAAACAACTTTTGGAATTTATTGGATCAAAAGAGAAAATGGTAACCATGCCTAGTAATGTATGACTTGCCAGCTGGCTGTAATTTGGGAATCTAATGCCGTGACCTTGATTAGTTGATTGTGTTACTACTACTGTTTTGGAAGTTTATTTCCTTTCTGGATCTTTTGCATTGTATAATGTAATGTTTGTATTAAAATGGAAAATCTTATAAATAAATAATTAAAAAAAAAAAAAAAAAAGTTGAGGTTGTCAAGGTTTTTTAAGTTGTCCAACATCAAAACAAACTGTGGACGAAACACAACGTTCTTGACCTTCCTTTATTTCTTCATTCAATGTTAAGAAAAATATCCACATCAACCGTGTTAAAACCTAATGGACCCTACATCAACTGTATTATCATTTGCTTTATTTTCTAGAGGTAAATTAAGGCCTCCAATTAATAGTACATAAGAATTGCCGCTGCTGGGTCAGACCAGTGGTCCATGGTGACCAGCAGTCCGATCACATGGTGGCCCTCTAGTCAAAGACCAGAGCCCTAACTGAGACTAGCCCTACCTGCGTATGTTCTGGTTCAGCAGGAACTTGTCTAACTTTGTCTTGAATCCCTGGAGGGTGTTTTCCCCTTTGACAGACTATGGAAGAGCGTTCCAGTTCTCTACCACTCTCTGAGTGAAGAATTTCCTTATATTCGTATGCAGCACTCGATATGAAATCATGTATCTTTTGAAGCACATTTTGACCAGGGGCCTGGGGGTCTATAGCATAGTAAGAGGCCAGTAGGTTATTTTGCAAGCTCTTTTTTTAAAAATCTGCAGAACAGAAGCGCTATATCTTGTTCACACAGGAAACAAACTTTTTCAATTTCCATAATGTATTTATAAATGATCGCTACACTTCCTCCTCCTTTCTTTGACCTATTCAATTGTATTATTTTATATCCCGTAGGGCAGATTTCAAGGGTCAGTGGATCAGAATTGCCTTTTAGCCATGTCTCTACATTAAACATTATACGTATCTAGTATCGGAACACATGGGAAAGCGGTAAAAGCTGTCGCAACTCTATATTATGCCAGTGTCTGTAGTCTGTTTAAATCTGTTTTGGTAGGGTTCATTTTTCTCGTTTTTCTGTTTGTGACAGCTTAGGGGCCACAATGCACATAAATCCAGCGCTGTGTAGCCAATTGATAAAGGCACAGATCTGGAGAAAGCCACAGATCATCTTATTACAGAGGCTTGATAAATTCCATATCTACGGTAATTTGTTCTAACCATAGACCCATCCATCTATTGTATTTCTCTTTCTCAATCTTTATATCTATCTGTAATCAGTAAGCAGCATTAAATTTATTAAAGGTGCATGGGTGTGGCGGGGGGGGGGGGGGTCCCTTTCTCTCGTGTCTTTTCATTTTCACCGTTTCCCAGTCTCCCAGCTGCCACCTGGTCTGGTGTAAACGTGTTATCATCTATGTCTGAGCACTTCAGAATACCACAAGGAATTAATTCTTTGCAGGGAGACTGTAATAACACTTGCTTCTGGCAAACAACCATTCTCAGCACTGAGAGGGAGGGTTTGGAAGAGTTCATTTTACCACTTAATTAGTCCCAGAGTCGGCTCAAAATCACCTGCCAGGTGATATTACAAATCCAAAGCAGGGACAGCATGTTTCCCCAGGTGAGAGTCTTCCCCTCCTGCAGCCTTATGCAAGAGCCCAGCTACATTGCAAAGATCTGTAACCCAGCTGTGAGAAAAACAAGGCAGCAGTATATTGTATTGTTGTCAGAGCCCCCTGCTTTTCTCTGCACCAATCTGGATAGACTCTAACATTTTGCTGTATAAAGCACAGAAATAAGCCCTTTGAAGACTGAGCATCCTTTATGCATGTATAGCCTGGGGCCAGGTTTATACATACATGACTCCCAATGAAAACATGCCTCGGATATATGCAAAAACCCAGAAAAAGATATGCATGCATGCCAATAAGCACACAAAACATTTTTAAAGAGAAGTGTGCACACACTTTCCTATGGAAAATTCTATGGTACTCTCACAGGGGAACGTAGGCTTGTACTATTTACAGCCCTAAAGGGGTAAGTTTATCAAACATTTTCCAAGTGTAAAGTGGCTGTGATTTGCAGAAAATAACTCTTACAAACCTGCAGAACCAAAGACATTCACATATGTATATATGGTGACGAGATGCCTATGTTACCTTTATAAAAAGAAAAAAAACAAAAGGAATTGACCCCAAAATATCCACAAAGAAGAAAATCCAGAGAAAAAAAACCAACAACTCTGTGGAGTGACGATGTTCCCAAATGGACTTTATTTGAAAGTATCAAAGTTCCAAAGGTACACTAAAATCATCCACTTCCGGTTCACCACACAATTGGACCCCTGAAGAAGACTTTTTGTCGAAACGTGGACCGTGTTGGGCCCTGTATCCCTAGCGGACTAGGTCCTTTAAGGCTCTTATGTGGATGATTCATTTTTATGTGGATGGAATTATTTTATGTGGATGATTTTAGTGTACCTTTGGAACTTTGATACTTTCAAATAAAGTCCATTTGGGAACATCGTCACTCCACAGAGTTTTTTTTGGTTTTACCTTTATAAAAAGAAGCACCTTTATGGACTTTCTACATAGACATCCTCTTACAAAGCTACTCCCTAGGAAGGTAAATTTATAATAGGGTGCCTGATTTAAGAAGGCTAGTAAGGCCTGGATACCCTACAGCGTGCTGATATCGGTGGCCACCTAAAAAGCGGCCACCAATCCTGTGTCAATCACGTAATGGCGCCCGAAAAAGAATGCGCCTCTGTGAAAGATAGGCACTGGAAATGTAGGCCCAGGTTTTTAGGGCCTACATTTCCGGCACCTAGCACTGTTGTGAATCAAGCCTACGTAGGCGCTTTAGGCTGCCTAACACCCAGGGTTACCGTATGGCTCCAGAAAAAAAGAGGACGGATTAAGACATCCGGGTTTTGCTTCCATTGAAAGCGATGGAAGTAAGGAGGGCAGACTGAGACATCTGGGTTTTACTTCCATTGAAAGCGATGGAAGAACAACCCGGATGTCTCAATCCGTCCTCCTTTTTCTAGAGCCATATGGTAACTCTACTAATGCCACTTCTGGCATTAGCCACGCCCATAGTAACATTTGGGGATCTAAAGTGCCTTCGCCTGCCTGGGCGTTCCTCTACCGCATTACTGATGATGTCATCAGCAACACGGCACACACGCCCGGGTAGGAGAAGGCCGCAAAGCAGCCTGTCTAGATTGCTGCGACGTTGCTGTTTGTTACAAGGTACAGCATTTTGGTCGGCGGGAGAGATGGAAGGGTTGGCAGGGGGGGGCGGGGCGGAGGGAGGGATAGAAGCTGCAAAGGTTCTGTTGCACAAAGGATGGGAGGGAGGGCTAGAAAGATACTGCACAAGGGGATGGGTGAGAGGGGAGGAAAGATGCTGCACATGCGGGGGAGAGAAAGAAATAGGAAGAATTGGGGTGGAGGAGAGGAAGGGAGAGATGATCATTGTACATGAAAAAAAGAAGACCTACCCCGAAAGTAAGACCTAGGGCCTTTTTTGGGCCCAAAATTAATATAAGACAGTGTTTTATTTTCGGGGAAACATGGTAGTTGTTATATTGATCTATGTTGGTTTGGATATACTATAAAACAATAATAGCCATCGCTGTGCTATGATGTTTCCTAAATCCTATTTGATGTAAATGAAAACCATTTTTTCTCAATAAATTTTTCTAATTATGATATAATAATTTTCACCACAAACTGTGATATAAAGAGAAGGTTAGATAATCAATGATAGTTCATAAGCAACATAATATTCCAAGTAGCAGTTTTTTTTTAACTTCTGGCATTATCGTACATGCAGCTTTCTAAGCACTGGGTACAGAACCCATGTCTAAGCTCAGAGATATCATCCTATGAGGAAAAAGAATCAACTTAGAATGAAACCTCCTAATTAAATAAGTAGGGACAGGATCCTTTTGCAATGTGGTGGATGACCCTCATTGATTTTAGAAGTTTCTCAAGAGTTAGAATAGAAGGAGAGGTAAATTGAAGAAGAGTGGGATACTCCTGATAAAATCATCAAATTTTGAGATGCTATGATACTACAATTAACTAAACTTGTAGACAATTGGTTTTGCAAAATTGTGATTTTGTCCAATAAGTAAGTCTTCAAATCATAAGTGCATAAATTAAAATAATTAGTTAACAGAAATTAATGAGCCTGTAAGAGATTTACGCAACTTAGAGTCTGGAGGAATCAGATGGTCGATCAATAAGCTTAGAGTAATATTCAGGATGTGTGGAAACCATTAACAAAATATTGTAAGGATTAAGTAAAATTATTTCCCTTTTAATTATCAGTTCAGGATATAGGGAGGGGGTATTTTTCTTATTACATATATTATATAATAATGGAAGATATGGATGGGAGGGATGGGAAAGGGGAAGGGATAAAAATTTATATAATGTACCAATGATTGTTTATAAGTGATATATTTATTGTTACTGTGAATGAATATATTTTACACTTAATGTAATTTTGAAAATGAATAAAGAATATTTAAAAAAAAAGAAGTAATATTCCCTCTTAGCATTGTTAATAGCTGATTTGTATGAATTTGCAAATTCAAAATGACAAGTTTCCGGGTTTCGCTGCCTCATTCACCTCAAGCCCCAACCAATCGGGCTGAGGACCTACTAAATAAAGACAAAATGCAGACTTCACAGCATAACCTGAAGAAAGCCACAGCATGATGTCTGAAAAGTCGGTTCTACCTGACGAGAGGCAGCGAGACTCAGAAACCTGCAACAAGCATGGTGCCAGCTGTGGAAATCCTGAAAGAACATATGACCCAGCTTCATGGCATAAAACATCTTCAAACTCACCAGAGACTTTTCCATTCTATGGGGAAAAAGAGACCGACTGATTTTCCCACCAAAATACAAATTTGTGACCAACTGACTTTCCCGCCAAAATTCAAATTGTTGACTAATGGACTTTCCTGTCTCATTCACCTCAAACCCCCAACCAATTGGGTTTGAGGACCTACTATATAAAGACAAACTGCAGACTGCATAGCATACCCTGAAAAGTCTGTTCTACCTGACGAGAGGCAGCGAGACTCAGAAACCTGCAACAAGCATGGTGCCAGCTGTGGAAATCCTGAAAGAACATATGACCCAGCTTCATGGCATAAAACATCTTCAAACTCACCAGAGACTTTTCCATTCTATGGGGAAAAAGAGACCGACTGATTTTCCCACCAAAATACAAATTTGTGACCAACTGACTTTCCCGCCAAAATTCAAATTGTTGACTAATGGACTTTCCTGTCTCATTCACCTCAAACCCCCAACCAATTGGGTTTGAGGACCTACTATATAAAGACAAACTGCAGACTGCATAGCATACCCTGAAAAGTCTGTTCTACCTGACGAGAGGCAGCGAGACTCAGAAACCTGCAACAAGCATGGTGCCAGCTGTGGAAATCCTGAAAGAACATATGACCCAGCTTCATGGCATAAAACATCTTCAAACTCACCAGAGACTTTTCCATTCTATGGGGAAAAAGAGATCGACTGATTTTCCCAACAAAATACAAATTTGTGACCAACTGACTTTCCCGCCAAAATTCAAATTGTTGACTAATGGACTTTCCTGTCTCATTCACCTCAAACCCCCAACCAATTGGGTTTGAGGACCTACTATATAAAGACAAACTGCAGACTGCACAGCATACCCTGAAAAGTCTGTTCTACCTGACAAGAGGCAGCGAGACCCGGACATCTGCAACCAGCTTGATACCAGCTGTGGAAACCCTGAGCGAACAGTCATCAGAACTGTCTTATCTTTTTCCAATGAAACCCTTGCCAGCCCAAAATGGTACCTCTTTTTCTATTTTGAAAACAATATTGATGGCCCAAACTGTAATGAGAAGGTTATTTGACCTTGGACCTATCTTGCATCTTTCTTCCTTAGTCACTGCAAATAATTACACAAGGAAAGAAAGAAAGAAGGAATCAGTGTGGGCAGAAGAGGGTTGGATTCTGGCACCTGCTCAGGTACATCCCCCATTCCCCTGGGTTTCACAGTAATTAATGTTAGTAATAAGCAGCTGTCATTTGTTTGCTTTTAGGTTATATGGAGGAGCTTTTGTACCTGGATCTCCTTAGTTGCTGCTCAGCCTAACACATGTGTAATATTCAGAATATGTGGACTGCATGCACAAGTTAAAATTTGATATCCTACCTTAACAATATTCAAGGCAGTTTTACAAAGTTTAAAAATACAGAGAAAAACAAAAAAGGGGAATATGAGAAAACCTGCAACAGATAAACATGAAGCAATTAATAAAAACGATGACTGACTGGTATTCGAGGAGAAGGGGAAGAACTACAAAATTTGGATAGAAAAGAACAAAAACGGGAAAAACGAAAGGCAGGGAAAGACGGAGAGACTGGCCAGAAGGCAAGTCTAGCATAAACGTAAAACATCCTTAAAAGGACGATCAAGATTCAAAAGCATCTTTGAACAGGAATGTTTTTTAGGCTGGTTTTGAAATTGTCTAAGAATGGAATCTCTCTTAAGTGATTTGGGGATGAGTTCCAAAGCGAGGGGGCAGTGACAGAAAAGATATTAGTTCTCATGGTATTAATGTGCCTTAGTGAGGGAATTGAAAGCAGGTTTTGGTTAGAAGATCGGCGAGAACGTTGGGAAGAATGTGGAAAAGTGTGAGTCTATTAATAAATTCTGGCTGGCCAGCGACTCTAGTTTTGAAGGTCAATAACATAATCTTGTATATTATTCAATGTTCAATGGGTAACCAATGAGCTTTAATCGGTAGAGGGGTGACATGGTCAAATTTTCACGGATTTTTATGGAAGTATTCTGGACAATTTGTAAGTGCCTGATTTCTTTAGGGCATTACTATATAGTCCAGACAAGAGATTACTAACGAATGGATATGGGTGTTTAACGAAGAAGGGTCAAGCAGCTTGGTGAGTGAACGTATCATACGTAAACGGTAGAAACATTTCTGAACCACGGAGCTGATTTGTTATAATTAGACTTTTCTCAGGCTCCAGCAATGACACTCCAACAAAGCTTAGGGGTCTTTTCCTTTAACATTTAAAAGAGGCTGGCCTCCTTTTGAACTATCAAAGCTAAAGGTGAACAAAGCCATGGGCCCGGAAAAATCGACACCCCAGAGTACTTCGTGAATTGAGAGATGTTCTGGCAGAACCGTTGGTTGAGCTTTTTAATCTTTCCCTAACAAAGGGAAAAGTTCCCTTGGACTGGAAAACTGCCAACATTATCCCGCTCCACAAAAAGGAAAGCAGATCAGAGGCTGAAAATTACAGACCAGTGAGTCTCACATCAATAGTATGTAAATTTATTGAAACGTTAATCAAAAACAGATTGGACACGATTCTGGATGACGAAGGACTAAGGGATCCCCACCAGCATGGCTTTACGAAGGGAAGGTCTTGTCAATCCAATCTGATAAATTTCTTTGACTGGGTAACAAAGAAACTGGATAAGGGAGAGTCCCTGGACATCGTGTATTTAGACTTCAGTAAGGCTTTTGATAGTGTCCCACACCCTAGGTTACTGAACAAGATGAACGCGATGGGCCTAGGAGAAACACTGACTGCATGGGTAGAAGACTGGCTTAGCGGCAGACTTCAAAGGGTAATGGTAAACGGTATTCCCTCAAAAACATCGGAAGTGTCCAGTGGAGTGCCACAGGGCTCGGTCTTGGGCCCAATACTATTCAATATCTTTGAAAGGGATCTGCCTCAGGGACTTCAAGGTAAAATTACATTATTCGCCGATGACGCTAAACTATGCAACATTGTAGGCAGCGCAGCAGAACCTGATAGCGCAATCCATGCCCGGCTCTATGGAGCAGGACCTACTTTTACTAGAACAATGGTCCAGTACTTGGCAACTGAATTTTAATGCCAAAAAATGTAAGGTTATGCACCTTGGTAGCAGAAATCCATGCAGAACATACACCCTGAATAGTGAAAACCTAACCAGAACTGTAGCAGAACTGGGAGTAATCATCCGGGAAGATATGAAAGCTGCGAATCAGGTGGAGAAAGCAATAGCAACAGCTAGACAAATGCTGGGCTGCATCAGAGGGAGCTTTATCAGTCGTAAGTCTGAAGTTCTACTGCCGCTGTACAGATCAATGGTGAGACCTCACCTGGAGTACTGTGTTCAGTTTTGGAGGCCACATTATCAAAAGGATGTGAAGAGAATGGAGTCGATTCAGCGAATGGCCACTAGGATGGTCTCAGGACTAAAAAATCTCCCATATGAAGAACGTTTGAGCAGGCTGCGCTTATATTCTCTCGAAGAGCGCAGGGAAAGGGGGGACATGATAGAAACATTCAAATACATCACGGGCCGTATTGATGTGGAGGAAGAAATCTTTTGTCTTACGGGTCCCACGGCGACAAGAGGGCATCCGCTAAAACTCAGGGGGGGGGAGGGAGATTTCATGGGGACACTGTAAGGTTTGTTATTGGCCCCCCGAATATATGGTTGGTGGGGTCACTTGAGAGGCGCCCTTACACACGCCAGGTCCCAGGTTCAGTTCCCTCACTGAAGATTCACCAGGAAGTAGAATCAAAAACACCAGGAAGTATTTCTTCACCGAAAGGGTAATTGATCGATGGAATGGTCTTCCACGTCAGGTAGTCGAGGCCAGTACCACGCTCGACTTCAAGGGACGATGGGACAGACAGGTGGGGGTCGCTCCAGAGGAATGCTTAAAAGATGGATTCTCGAAGGAGGGAGGGTTCTTGAGTGGGCAGACTTGTTGGGCCATCGGCCCTTTTCTGCCATCATACTCTATGTTTCTATGTTTCTATGAGCTCTCGGCCTAACAGCTTCCACATCCTGGAAGGTACCAACACTACTTGGCTTCCTCAGTTACCATCCTTCACCCCAGCTGTTAATTTAGAAAAACATAAAGCACCATAAGAAACTGGTAAGCTGATTTTCTCTTCTTTAGCATCTAAGCTTATTTAGTAACTCCCTTAAAAGAGACATTTCCCACTTGGTCCTCACATAGCCTGCCTCTGTTTTAAAGTTTTCTACGGTCTAACCCCTAAATACATCACTGACCTATTCTCCTTCTCAGCCAACAAACACAAGAGAAGCTCCCACTCGCACTTCGTTTCTCCCCCGGTTAGAGGATGCAAACTAAAAAAACACCATGAGCATCTTCTCTCACATCAGGCTGCTCTATGGGGTAAAGACCTAGAACAACTCCTATTGCCCACCACTTATGAGGTATTCAGGAAACGCCTCAAAACTCACCTATTCCTGAAATACCTAGACAGCTGACCCACTTCCCTCCTTCCCCTCTCTTGCCCTTTCTCCCCATTGTTCCCACATCCCTTAAGTTAACTTAACTTGTACGTCAACTCAACTTGTACCCCACTAATCTTCTGTAAACCGTATAGAACTTAAAGGTATTGCGGTATATAAACTGTTATTATTATTATTATTATTATAGCCTTTCCAAGCATGCTTTTCTTTCACCGTTAACCTCATATGATAGCTATTTCATCTCAGTTCAAAACACAACTTCAAAACAACAGGGGTAAATACCATGTCTCAATTTCCTCTGCAGCCTGTCCTGCCACAGACCTTCCAAACAGTTACTTCTCCATTCCAGCAGCCCCTTTACTTGATAGGAATTATTTCTTTTTTTTTTTTTTTTTGGGGGGGGGGGGGGGAATTGCATCCAAGGATTTTTCAGTCTGAACCAGTCCTTTTCTCTGAGTTGAGGAGAGTAGAGAATGACACGAGGAGGGGTACCCACGGTTAACCGCGAGGCGGGGATGGGAACAGAGCCCACAGGGCAGGGACAGAGACAGAGCCTGTGGGACCAGGACCAATCTTTGTCCCCGTGTCACTCTCTAAAAATCTGAGACTAGTATCAATATGTAAAAACGTAACACACCTTAGACAATTGGCAACTGAATTCAGTAATTAAAAAAAAAAACTGTAGGAGTTGCTTTTGGATTTAAATGCACTACTTCTAAATGACATCATTTGTGTCTTGTCTGCAATTGATGTAGCAACAAGAGTCTCTTCTGCTGATCAGGCTCCTTCCGTTTGCAACGTCCTTCCATCACCTGCACAGCTGCTCATTCATCTTACTGTTAATTTTCCGAAGCTGCATTTAAGCCCTAATCCTACCAACTTGTAAAGCGCCAAACTCGATTGTCATCCCCCCTCTACTTCTTCGTACCTTTGAATTTCCCTAAATAAGCATTTTTGTACAGTGTGTCTGTCGTAATTAGATTGTAAGCTCTTTCGAGCAGGGACTGTCTCTTGCATGTTTCGTGTACAGCACTGGGTGCATATGGTACCAGTACGGAAATAATAAATAGTGGTTGCTGGCATCCAGGGACATTTCCAGCATGTAATAAGACACTTATTTTCCTGTTCATCAACCACACAGTTTAGGTTCTCTTGTACACTAATGTCTGAAAGACAATTGAGTTGTCTTATCAGATGATGCTACTCCTTGTGACCCACGGGCAAGTCACTTAATCCCCACTTTGCCCTAGGTCCATTAGATAGATTGTGAGTCCGTCAGGACAGACAGGGAATAAACTCATGTAAACCGTTCTGAGCTCTCCTGCGAGAACGGTATAGAAAATTGAATAATAATAATAAAAACATCTAGGTAGCTGAATCTTTGGGAAGGTTGTTGCACCAAAGGCTCTATTTGTGATTTATAAACAGTTGACAGTTTACAGAATATTGTCCCTTTTTATACTTTAATTTTTTTTAAAAAAAGAAAGCCAAATATAAAATCATAAGTGTTTGAAGCTTGTGCACATGAGGACAGAGTGCGGGGACAGGGCAGCGATGGGGACAGAGCTCACGGGGAGGGGAAGGGGACAGGGACAAACTTTGTCCCCCATGTCTTTCTCTAGCAGACAGCACCCTTCTGCAAGCTCTCGCCGTCCTCTTTCCTAAGGGGCCTGCAGCCTTAGGTTCTCAGCCAAATTAGCACTTTCCTTTCAGCTGCAGATGTCACCCTTCTCCAGGCTCTCTTATCATCTGTCACTCTACCTTTGCTTTCAGGAAGAAGGGTTTTTATGGGGCTTCTGCGACCAAACCCTCACCCTTTCCAGAACACTCCCCTTACTTCTAGATGGGCAGAACCTCCTTAGCTGGGCCCACTTTCTTAAAAAGAAAATGCTCTCTTCCACCTGACCAGGGGCCCTCTACCTGTCAGCCTTAACAGTAGGGTTACTATACATCTGGATTTCCACGGACATGTCCTCTTTTTAAAAGACTGTTAGGGCCGTCCGGATAGTTTCCTGGACTGGGGGGGGGGGGGGGGAGGGGGTTGTCCGGGTTACTGCTACGGTGATTCATCAAGCTTTTTTACACAGGCCTAAGTTTATTTTAGTTGCGGCTTTACTCGATACCTTTCAAATTAGGGACCCCTGATGAAGGCGTGTTAACTGAACCACGGATCGTGTCGGATCCCCTGGTTTGTAAAAAGGTGATGACTAACCGCAGCATGAATAAATAAGCTTAGCCTGCATCTTGTGCTCTTGTCTGCAGTTTTTCTTGGTTCTGATTGCTTTTTGTTTTTGTTCCTTTTGGACTCACTCACGCCAGCCCCTCACCCCAGAGTCTTTTTGCGTGGTAACTCCCCACACAGTCCTCTACAAAGAGGACATCTGATAACCCTGCACCACAGGCTAAATATAGATCTACAAGATTTTAGGCTAAGGTGAAATAGTTTATGCTGTCACAGTTTCAATTCTAATGGCAGTGCACTTCAGAGTGTAGGAACCACATCTGCAACAGACCCAGCCTGTGATTATACCTAGCAAAATGTATTACTACCACGACTATTTATAATTTCTATAGCGCAGCACTGTGCAGGGCGGCTGCCTGATGAATACCGGCACGTCGGGGCCAGTGGCGCACAAGTGCGCTGCTGCGTGGGCGTGCGCCACTTCTGAATGGCTGCCTCAGTTCTCACCTCACGAGAACTGAGGCAGCCATTCAGAAGCGGCACGGGCCTATGCCCCGACGTGCCAATAATCAGCCAGCAGCCGCCCTGCAAAGCACCAGTGACAGGCACAACTAGGAAGTGTCGCGGGCCCAGGCATTAGCGCGCTTGTGAGCCGCGGGCCTCGACAAGCAGCAGGCAGCCGTCCACCGACCCCCAAAATTTAAAGGTACCGCCAGGGGTGTGTGTGTGATATATTCGCTTCATAAGACGCACCCTTATTTCCACACACTTTTTTGGGGGGAAAAAGTGCGTCTTATGGAGCATGACGCATTGATTCTGGTAGCCTGTTCCAGGTATACGGCGCAGCAAGAAAGGACGGAGTGGTGGAGGAGAAGGGTACAGATAGGCAGTGGCGTTTAGAGGGTGAGAGGCGCCCCACCCTGCCCCTGTTCCTTTCCCGCTTCCCCTCCTGCCACATGCACCCCTTCCCCTATACCGCTAGTTCTTCACAGCCAAGAACTTTGCGACCCCATCGTCTCCTGCTGATGTCACATCCTATGCACTGCACCCGGAAGTGATGTCATCGGGAGGGACGACATGGTCATGAGGAGCATGTTAAAGTTGTTGCTCATGCCAGTGAACAACTAGAGGTATGGGGGAAGGGAAGGGGGTGCACATGTGGCGAGGGGAGGAGTGGGAAGAGGCGGGGGCAGAGAGGAGGAGGGGTGCCGGCATCCACACCAACATAGCGCCTGGGGCAGACCGCCCCTCCCCCCCGCTCCCCTTACTTTACCACTGTAGATAGGAGGGACTTACCCAACAAATGGAGTTTACAGGTGGGGGGAGATAAGTAAGGATAGATGTATTAGCTGCAGGAAGGCAAAGGTTCGAAGTCTGACTTAAGTGCTTTTGACGCTTAACTCCTCTCGCCTTGGGTTCTGCATCCCCCTACCCTCTAAGCCATGTTTTTGCCTGCCCAAGTTTGAATGTAAGCTCTTCTGAGCAGCGACCCTCTATAAATATCAAAATGTACAGCCCCGTGTACGCCTTTCAGCTCTATATAAGTGATAAGTAGCAGCAATAAAGCATGGCAGTGTAGAATATTCTTATGGTCCATATGGAGGGGTATAAGATTTAGCTGTGCTTAATGCATGGCACTCCCTGAGCATTGCGTTAAAAAGCCAGCTGTGTTAGTTTGGCGAAACAAAAATGACAGAAGCAGGTGGCACCTTACAGACTAATCAATTTTCTGAGGCCTGAGTTTTCGAGGACAGGAGTATACGTCATCAGACGCATGACGTTTGGGATATGGGTAAATATAGATGAAGATGCTTGGGGGAGGGGGAGGATACAGAGTAGAGCGAAAACGTTCATATTTTGATTTTACTCGATCTACCGCAAATAGATGCAAACATATCTCAGTGGTTTACAACAACAATAGAAAAGGGGGGGGGGGGGGGAGTAAGTGAACTATGTTAATAAAATCACTCTAAGACACAACCAAGGAGGTAGGGCGAGGCGTGGAAAGGGTGCGTGGGTAGTCTGCAAGGTGCCACGTGCCCAAATTAATGTCACTAAAGCCTCATGTGGCCTGTACCTGATTGGTCAGATGGCCAGTGAGATCGTTGGAGTTGGGGTCATAGATGTTGCAGGTCAATCGGACGTAGCCATGGCGGAAGAAGACAACGTACGGCACTGTGCAGGCAATGAGGAGATAGGAGCGGACATCAAACTTCCGGCCTTCTAAAAGCAGAGGGCTCTGGATGTACCTACAAAAAAAAAAAACCCAACAATGAACTTGTAGGGGCTGCAACTATGGATACAGAGTATATGAAAATAAGTACACACACTGAATGTGCACAGTAACCGGAGCTGGAGGATCTAGAAC
The DNA here is from genome assembly GCF_902459505.1 of Geotrypetes seraphini. Lineage (NCBI taxonomy): Eukaryota > Metazoa > Chordata > Amphibia > Gymnophiona > Dermophiidae > Geotrypetes > Geotrypetes seraphini. Next base: position 22,387,229 of record NC_047098.1, read on the forward strand.
AAGAAACTGTTCATTAAAAAGCAAGAGCAAGATATTGAAAAGGGAAATAGCCAGTGAGCCCGATATTTGGCTATTTCCCGTTGTATAGGGTAGCTGGATTTGGTCCTCATAAAAAGAGAATGCGTGGCCCTGCCCCCATTCCACCCTTGGCACCGCCCCATTCTGCCCTTAGCCCCGCCCCGTTCTGCTCCCCAACCCCAGCCCCCCACAAACCCCTCAGGGCCGCATCTGGAGGGCATCTGCGCGTGGGCAGATGCCATCTCAGCACAGACGCGGCCCTAAGCTCAATGGTTTTCAAAACCCAAAATGCCGGGTTTTGGAAACGCAGTCCGGATGCCTGGACATTCCTCTAAAAAGAGGACAGGTCCGGGTATGTCCGGATGTCTGGTAACCCTATTGATGGATAGTTGGCCAAATGGGACTTAGCAAGCTGGAAGCCAAGTCCTGCTGAATATTGGAGGTAGGTGTTCAAATCCCATAGCGTGCAACCCAAAAGGGAGTGTGTTCGGGGGAGGGGCACAGTGTTGCAGAACATTGGGAATACACACCACAATTTACACCCGATTGTAAGTTGCGCACATTGTTAAGTAGAAGGTCCAGGACATAAGAACATAAGAAGTTGCCTCCGCTGAGGCAGACCAGAGGTCCATCTCGCCCAGCGGTCCGCTCCCACGGCGGCCCATCAGGCCCATTGCCTGAGCAGTGGTCCCAGACTATCCCTATGACCTACCTCTACTCCTATCTGTACCCCTCAATTCCTTTATCCTCTAGGAACCTATCCAAACCTTCTTTGAAGCCTTGTAACGTGCTCCGGCCTATCACAGCCTCCGGAAGCGCGTTCCATGTATCCACCACCCTCTGGGTGAAAAAGAACTTCCTGGCGTTTGTTCTAAACCTGTCCCCTTTTAATTTCTCCGAGTGCCCCCCTGAACTTGTGGTTCCCCATAATCTGAAAAATCTGTCCCTGTTTACCTTTTCTATACCCTTCAGGATCTTGAAGGTTTCTATCATGTCTCCTCTAAGTCTCCGCTTTTCCAGGGAGAACAGCCCCAGCTTTTTCAGTCTGTCAGCATATGAGAGGTTTTCCATACCCTTTATCAGTTTAGTTGCTCTTCTCTGGACTCCCTCAAGTACCGCCATGTCCTCCTTGAGGTACGGCGACCAGTACTGGACACAGTACTCCAGATGTGGGCGCACCATTGCACGATGCAGTGGCAGGATGACTTCCTTCGTCCTGGTCGTGATACCCTTCTTAATGATATGCCCATGCTCTTCCCACTGGTACAGCCCATTTGCTGTTACGTGGCGTGCAACTAGTGTGCCAGTTTTATAGAATAATGTCTTAGCATCTATGCGGGTAGATGCCAATTTGGAATATCATTCATGAGGTTAAATGACCTATTCGGCAAATTAGAGCATGTAATTATTTGGGTGCCCTTTATAGAATTGTCCTTCGTGCTTGTTGCTGCTGCCTCTCTGAGTTCCTTCATCGTTTGGAAGTAAAGTACAGTTGCTGGAACAACACATGTTATTATGCCTACATAAAGGACGGATAAAACCAAAAAAAGTCCTCCAAATGTGTTCCACTATGTTATAACTTAGTACCATTTTGCACCCCCTTCAAATAGAGGTGTTATCAAAATCATCAGTTCCACTGTTTTTTTTGTCACCTACATAAAGGATGGGTCATTTCCAGAAAGTCCATTTCTGTGGGTAAAAGTGCTCCTGTGGATGCCTCCGTTTCCATGCTCCGATGTCGTGCGGTGAGGGCTAGATTCTCATAATTTCGTGGTAACAACCGTTGGGCCGCTGTCGCAGCCATTATTGCCCTTGTTGCATTTATGCAGTCATAGTTCTGCCGGTGTATGGCTGGTGAAACTCTGGACACCCGTGTGGTCTGGGTATTGCTAGTATTCTATAATGCAGGGGTGTCCAATGTCGGTCCTCGAGGGCCGCAATCCAGTCGGGTTTTCAGGATTTCCCCAATGAATATGCATGAGATCTATGTGCATGCACTGCTTTCAATGCATATTCATTGGGGAAATCCTGAAAACCCGACTGGATTGCGGCCCTCGAGGACCGACATTGGACACCCCTGCTATAATGGATTCCAGGTGCCTATAACAACATCTATAACGACAGGTTATAGTCAGGTTCTGGTCCAAAATCACTCTTTAAAACTTAATAGTGGATTGAACAGGATAAGTTCTAGCATTTAAAGTCAAGGAGGTCTCAGTACAATTTTGATGTGGAGATGCATAAAAGAATTTCGACTTTTCTAGGTTAAGTTTTAATTTGAATTCAACCATCCACTGTTCAATGAACAAAAATACCTCAGCAACTATATGACTAATATGAGGGACTGAAATTGGAGTAGGTATCAAGATGGTTGTGTCAACAGCATAACTGAACAACTTAATCCCTAAATGGGATAATCTAGGACCCAGTGAAGATAAGTTAATGCTTACTTAATGCATACATCTTTAAAGGAGAATCCTAGGGCATTTTTCACATAGGGTATTTCTGGTTCCTTTCCCCCCTCTCAGGATTCTATAATCAAAATTAATTTTAAAATAATACGGAAATGTCTCCTGCCCAATTCTTGCTTAAATTATGACATCACTGAGTGTACATAGAATGTCACAACTGTGAGAGCTTTCTTCCACTTTAATCGTCACTGGAATGGAGGAAAAGGCACACTGCTCTAACTTAACATTCAAAGCTGAGAAAACTAGCTTACTCTGGGGTCCTTTTTTATTTATGCTGTTCTTTATGCATTTTTATGATTTAATATTGTGTTTATTAGTCTGTTATCATGATGTAATGTTTAAAATTTTAATACAAATATTTATGACAAAGAAAAGTTGAGTAGTGGACTTCTGCATATCTTGAATGTGACATTAGGGGGCAGCATTGCAACCTTAAAACTTTTCTTTCTGTACTGTAATTATACATCAATAAATTCTTATCTTTATTGTTGTGGCTTAAACAGATCTCCCACAATTCTCTTGAGCATCTGGGAGCTGCCATATCCAAAGAGAACAGTGTCATGGATTACGCCACCTGAGGCCAGCTACACCAAACATTTTCAAGTACACAGAAAACTAGAGCAAGCCAATATTATGTCTGACCTATGGCTCAGGATAACTGAATTATTTCTGACGCCATAACCAATACTAACGGGGCAATCTGTGTTAAGACACGCTGGCCTCCCAAGGGTTTAGGAGCAATTGATAAAGGGTTTAGGAGGAATTGATAAAGTAAAATAACCTATGACTTTATTTGATTATACTCCTCAATATTAATTTTGAGGCGAGTTACATAATTATATTTAAATAACAAACTATACATAATTAACATCTAATTCTGATTAAAAAGAAACCTTCTAATACATTGCCATGCTATCCTGATTCAACTTACAGTTCTCCTGACACAAAATATGTTTTTTATAAACCAGGCCTTCCAATGATTTCTGAAGGACTACATTGAATATATCCTAAGATAAGAGGACTATCATTCTATAACATAAGGCCCATATAACCAAAAATGTGGGCATTAATAAATACCAGTTCAATCTTGCATGGCATTTGTAACAAATTTGACTAGGACGAGTATGTATATAGGAAAGAGAGATTAAACATATTAATTAAAAAGAAAAGAGAAAGAAGAGAACTAAACAACTTCCATTACAGTATCAATCATCTCTCAAACAAAAGTCCACATTATAATACAAGGTCATTAATATTAAAATGAGCATTCCGAGCGATTCTCTATAAATTACTGAGTGATTCTCTAACCTCGTTTGCAGCCAAAATTTGCCGACAGGTCTGAGCCTTAAACAACCTGGGCCAATCAGAGCCTTACACCCCTCCCGGACGCATCCCAGGATGCGTCGGGAAGGGGAAGGAATGCCATTTTGAAGAAGCGGGCCTGCTGGCCAGAGGAAGTAAGGGGGAGGGTATGGGGAGTTGTTTAAGGCACAGGGAGTGTTGGGGGGGGAGGGGCTTGGAAGCAGGAGAGAATGGGCATCTCTCCTGCTGCCATATGGTGGTGGTGGGGATTGCTTGACCGATGGTGGGAGTGGGCATCTCTCCCGCTGCTGTCTATGTGAGGGGTGAGAGGAGGGTTGCTTGACCTCAGCAGCCGGAGTGGGCATCCCTCCTGCTGATCTTCAATACGTTTTAAAAAATGTTGCATTTATTCTATGCAGGTGCCCATCACTATCACTAGTGATGGCCACATGCACATTTTGCGAATCTTCGCTACTCTCCGCCAGCCTCATTTGCATGTGAGGTTTTTGGAGAATGACTCGCCTTTTTGAAATCGCTGCACCAGCAGCCCATCGGATTTTACCACAAAGTTTTAAGAATCTAGCCCTTAGTTTCCCACCAGAGGGTAGGGTTAGGCTTGCGGGTGCTGACTGTGGCACTGTGGAACCAAAGAAGCTTGGTTTTGGTGGAGCAGATTTTTTTGAACGCCTTTGAAAACTTTGTTGGAGGCCTCACTAGTGTCAGTATAAAGTGGGATTAAGAGGAATATAATAATAATAATAACTTTATTCTTCTATACTGCCACAATCTTGCGACTTCTAGGTGGTTTACAATCAAGAGTGCGAAATACAATAAGTAGATATTCAGAGGAAATACAGAGATCAGAGACCTCAGGAGGCAATAGTATAGAAATACAATTTGCTGAGCGAAAATGTAATATGTACATTTTAGTAGGTAATGTCCGACAGGACCTGTTGGGGATCAATAGCAACGTAAAGTTACGATAAGATGAAGATAACAGATTATATTTATAACAGTGCTGTAAGTTCAGGTGGAATAGGGAGGGGGGGAGGGAGAGGGAGAGCGGGTCAATTGTTTAGGTATAACATCTGCATAGGGTAGTAAAGTGTGGCACAGTGGTTAAAGCTACTGCCTGGGGTTGTGGGTTCACACCCACACTATTCCTAGTGACCCTGGTCAAGTCACTTAATCCCCCCATTGCCCCAGGTCCATTAGAAAGATTGTGAGCCCGCCGGGACAGACGGGAGAAATGCTCGAGTACCTAATTAAATTCATGTAAACTGTTCTGATCTCCCTTGGGAGAACGGTCTAGAAAATTGAATAAATCAATCAATCAAGGTCAGAGTGTCCTCATTATTTAAAGAGAGTCATTGTTGCTCTGGGGCTAACATAGGTATCACCAAAGACAGACTGTATCAAAATACCGACCCATAGTATCTTTTTCATACTAGCCCGTCCCCGTTACCATCAGTCAGATTAAAAAAAAAAAAAAAAAAACCCACAGCCTGGTCTGCACTGCAGCAATGAGCAAAAAATTAAAAAAAAGCATGGGACCTCTAAGGTGCTGCTGGACTCAAGCCTCTGTTGCCTTCCCACCTCCCCTTTTGGCACAAACTTTCTGTTATCAAAAACTTAAGCCTCAATCTGGCAGCTTTTTTAAACCCTATTTAAATTTCTCATTCTACCCCTACTTCTCCGAGCTTCATGTAGCTTCTGTCTTTATATCAGTGTCTCGCAAACTTTCCGGCCGGTGGCACACTAAATCCAGTGCCCCGGCTGAAAAGCCCCCGGAAGTGCGCCGAGGTCCATCGGGGCCGCAGCCCGCTTCGGTGGAGGGATCCGGGAGGTGCGGGGAGGGGAGAGACGCTGGCAAGGAGGGGAGTGGTCCACGCTGGCCGACTGCCTACAGGATGTGCCTCTCGCCGGCGTGGACGACTCTCCTCCTCACCAGTGTGCTGCAGTACACCACGGTGCCACACAGTTTGCGATACACGGCTTTATATGTTCCTTTCCCCATAATTTTTAAAATGATGTCATCATTTAGAAATTTTTAATAAGCGTTGCATCAAATTTTTAATAAAACCTGGAAACTTAGAGGTCTGTGGTGAAGGAGGGTCCCTTGAGCCTTGCAGCAGATTAGAGATCATGTGCATATTTTTCTTCCTGTTTGTTTCTTTGGTGGCAATGCAGCCTTCACACAAATGCTACAGATACTCATCGGTCTTGAATTCTGGAACACTCGGCCATCCCCAGAGTAAAAGGGTGCTCTTCGTGATAAGGGATATGGGGACAGATTTACAGAGCTCAATCTGTATACTTTGGAGGAAAGGTGGGAGAGGGGAGATATGATAGACACATTTAAATGCCTATGTAATGTAAATGCGCATGAGTCGAGTCTCTTTCAATTGAAAGGAAACTCTGCAATGAGAGGGCATAGGATGAAGTTAAGAGGTGATAGGCTCCGGAGTAATCTAAGGAAATACTTTTTTACAGAAAGGGTGGTAGATGCGTGGGACAGTCTCCCGGAAGAGATGGTGGAGACAGAGACTGTGTCTGAATTCAAGAGGGCCTGGGGCAGGCATGTGGGATCTCTGAGAGAGAGAAAGAGATAATGGTTACTGTGGATGGGCAGTTCTATGACCTCACAATACAGGTGCATAGAGCCTTAGCCTATAGGAAGAGGAGATGCAAATGTTAAGAGCCTTAGCCAATAGGGAGAGGAGGAGATAGTGGATGCTGCAGAAGGGCCATTTGGCCTTTATCTGCCATCATGTTTCTCTAACCATAAAGCTCTATGACATCACAATGCAGGTGCAAAGAGCCTTAGCCTATAGGAAGAGGAGATGCAAATGTTAAGAGGTTAAGAGCCTTAGCCAATAGGGAGAGTAGGAGATAGTGGATGCTGCAGATGGGAGACTGGATGGGCCCATTTGGCCTTTATCTGCCGTCATGTTTCTAAGTCCGGGGATCCGGACGGCTTTTCAAAACCTGGCACTTTGTCTGGGTTTTGAAAAGCATCCTCTCAATCATGTCAGGCAGGAGGCAATCCGCGCATGTGCGGATGCCATGCGATGATGTCACATGCATGTGCCATCATCATGTGGCATCTGCGCATGCCTGACCAAAGCAGGCAGCCGTGGGGGGTGGGGGGGGGGGGGGGAGGGGGTAGAACAAGGGCAGGACTGGGGCGGAGATGGGTGGGCTTGGGGTCGGGTCTAGGGTGTCCGGATTTTACAATTAAAAGAAGAGGAAACAAGAGTTGGCAGTGTTAAAAGGTGAAGTGAAAGAGGCAAAAAAACATACTTTAAAGAATGGAAAAAGGGCATTCAGATAAACTGAAAGGAGACAGATTCAAGACGAACGCTAGGAAGTTCTTCTTCACTCAGAGAGTGGTGGACACCTGGAATGCGCTTCCAAGAGAGGTGATAGGACAGAGTACAATGATGGGTTTCAAAAAGGGCTTGGATGACTTCTTGAAGGAGAAAGGGATTACAGGGTATAGATAGAGGGTTACTATACAGGGTACTTCAGGATTAGGGCACAAACAAGGCAGGTGGTGGGAACTTAAAGGTCAAGGACCTGGGGGGGCCGCCACGGGAGCGGACTGCTGGGCACAATGGATCCCTGGTCTGACCCAGTAGAGGCAATGCTTATATTCTTATGTTCTTATAAGAAGAGACACAAGCACTGGCAACTTAGTTGCAAAGCATTGATAAAGAAAGCTAAGAAAGAATATGAAGAGACACTTGCAAAAGAGGCAAATCTCTGAACATTTTTTTTAGGTACATCAGAAGCAGAAAACCTGTGAGGGAATCCATGGGACCATTGGATGATCAAGGAGCAAAAGGGGCGCTCAGGGAGGATAAGACCATAGCGGAGAGACTGAATGAATTCTTTGCTTCAGTCTTTACGGAAGATGTAAGAGATCTACTTCAGCTGGAAATGGTTTTCAAGGGTGATGATGCAGAGGAACTGAAAGAAGTTTAGACGTGATCTAGCCGTTCTACACTGGACTGATTTCCCATCTGAGGGAGATCTGGGGAGAGAGGAGAGGTATGAAGAGAATATAGAGAGTGAGAAAATATGATTTTTGTTTCTAAAAAATTCTGGGAGCGAGAAGCTTTTTTTTTAATGTGCCTTTTTTATTTTTTATTTATACTTTTGAATACATTTACAATATTCAATAATTCAAGGAAAAAAAGAAAAAGAATTATCAAAACAATTCATAATCATTCATTCATACAAAATTATTTTTAAGCCCACATTATGGGGAAACATGTTACAATTTCTAAACAAAACAAGTTTAATGGAAAAGATTAAGGACAATGATTCTCAGTTCGTCCTAGCGAACCTTGAATCATTCCTTACTAATAGGGATTCTAATTTCTCCTCTTATTCTCTACAGATGAAACAAAATCATTTCTGTTCTCTCGCTACTAAAAATTGCTGTAGTTGTATGGGGTCCCAAAAACACATACTCAATATCTTGCAGCTTAACCAAACATTTACAAGGAAATTTCAGGTAAAAAGATGCCTTTAGAGCCAAAACTCTAGCTTTTAACTTCAAAAATTATTTTCTTCTCAATTGAGTTGTTCTAGAGACATCCAGAAAAATCTTAACCAAATCTCCACAAAATTTCATTAACCTATTTTTAAAGTAAAGTTTCATTAATAACATCTTAATGTGCCTTTTGACTAGTCTTCTTTACCTCTGTACTATTCTGGCCTGGGGCAGCTTAAAGGTCAACTTTCTGTTTAGCAGGTCTTCCTCCGTGTTGTCCAACTGAACACGTAGGCTGTCCATGTCCTCTTGTGTTTTCAGTAGGAAGATTCCTCGCCCTTGGTTCAGGCTGGTGGGTTTACAGATCCAAGTCTGACCTTCTGTATCCAAAACACAGTGGACATGCAAATATTATATATAATGCAAAGAAACAACTCAAAACTATAATGGGGGGGAAAAAGGTTTATGTTACAGCAAGTGAATACAGACCTTTTGGGTTTGCTACTTTCTCTTACCAATAGTAGCATTTGTTTACTGCACTCCTCCCTCCGTATTTGCGGTGGTTAGGGGCAGAGCCCGCCCGCGAATATGGAAAAATCCCGAATAACTTTTTCTAGGTACTTGCCCAGACTCAGAACTCACTTATGTCCAATCACTTTTCTGGAATGCAGTGGCCAGTGAAGGGGGTGCACTGTTTACAAACAAGGCGGAGTGCCTGGGGTGTATGGCAACACAAGCCTGTGCACCCAGTGCACATGCCCGAGACTAGGTCGTGGGTTGCAGAAGGCTCCCGACCGCAGTCTGTGCATGACAAGGACGATCCCCCACACGGCACCGACAAGCAGCTCTCCCTCTCTGGTGAATCTCATAGCCGCCTCAGGCGCTCTGCTCCTCCCTGTCCCGTACGTTTCCTCCCTGATCCCCAGGTGTGCGTGTGTACATTCCACACTTTCCCACTCTCAGATCTCAACCCGGGCGACTGTTTTTTATGCTTTTTTTTTTTATCTGCCCGCTGAAGGATGACGTCATTTGGGGGAGGAGCCGGCAAGCCGAATAAAACCACGAATCTTCGAAACCGTGAATACGGAGGGAGAACTGTATTTCAGTAGCATGTCAAAAGAACACGTGTCTTTTAAATGAGTATGTGATATAAAGGATTCTGGATGGGAAATTAAGCTAGAGATTTGCCCTGGCCCCCACTCATTGTATCACAAACTGTGTGCCTCCTAAGATTTCAGGTGTGCCACCAGACACTGGGGAGGAGGAGAGGCGCCGGCTGCCTACAGAACTTGCCTCGCATGGCGAGAGGCACTCCTTTAGGCAATCAGCTGGCATCAGTGCTTCTCCGGCCCTCTTCCCTACTGGCCCCTCCCCCCCCCCAGCAGCTCAGGGACCATCTGGAGGGGCTTCGTGCCTACGCGGACGTCACGCTCATCATAGCAACAGCCGCGCAACTTCCGGATACCTCGAGCCGCGGCCACCACGTTTAGTGTGCTGCGGCTCGACAAGGTTTGCGGGACACTGCCCTATTGCGTATGTATACAGTTAAGAGGTGTGATCCGAAAGGACATCAGGGGACCTTTCACGTCATCCTCATCTGAAGGGTGATGCCCTCTGTAGCCTTCTCCACTTCATTTGCCCCCATCTCAAATTCCAACGTCACCATCCTGAGATATATCAAAGTGATGCTGTTAAAATACTGCAATCATAAAGAGTCTCAAGAATTGATCCCGACCCGGGCTACTTTGTTAATTACTTGTGTGAATGAAATAGATAAAACTTTAATTCTGAAGTTATATTTCCAAAATAGAGAGGCAAAATTCTGTGGAGATAAGGTCCTAATGTTTCCTGATGTGGCAAAGGCTACCCAATATAGGAGGAAAGCCTAAAGTTCTTGAAATTGGTGCAACGTTTTTTTCTTAAATTTCCCTGTAAATGTTTGTTGCATATTCAAGACAAAGATTATGTTTTTTGGGACCCATCTCAATTAGAAATATTTCTCAAGGGAAAGAAGTAGGACTAGTTATTAGCATTTCTCAGTGGGGTTTTTATAAGTATAGGGCCTTAGAAGATATATAGATTGTCGAAGGGGGGAAAGTTTACTCTTCTCCTTCTATGCCTATTTTGATTTCCTTTTTTGATGTGTATTTAAATTACAAGAGCTGTCTTCTTTCAAAATTCAAAAGTAATCTAAAAACATTTCTTTTTAAAGATGCCTTTGGTACTTAATTTAATAATCCTTAGGCCATTGATTTTATTGTATTATATTATGTTTTCAATTGTTTCCCTATTGTACCTTTCCTTTGTATTGCTTTTCTATATTGAATTGTATTTCACAATCCCTTTTTACCTTGTGTTATGAAAATGATATGTTAGTCTTTAACCCGATGTTATTATTTAAAGTTTGTACTGTATTGTTTTCCATTGAATGTATTTTAAATTGTTCATCGCTTTGAAGTATGATTAAGCGATTAATCAAGAGAACTATTAAACTTGAAACTTGAATTGTGGGCTAGATGGATATTTACCTTATGGTTAAAATTATTTTTGGATGGTGTCTAATTTTCTGTGAAATCCATATCTTATTATGTTTAAATGGATGGAATATATTGAAAATACTTAATAAAAAATTTTTTTTTAAAAATTTTTCTTCATATTTTCTGAAGCTGAGACAGTGGAATTTCCAAACTTGATCCGACTGAACACTACATTCAGCAAATGGTACCGATGAAAGATTCTAATATCGTTTCATTAATTCTAGCTATTTCTTGTGCTGTGGGTTGTATAGAGCTCTCCTGTTGTCTATATTGTCATATGCATTCCTTTGTTTCTGTGCTGTGTTATAAGCGCTCTCTTATTTCTGTAGTAAATGCTGTATACATCAGCCCTTCTGTTTCAGTGCTAGAGCATTCACCTTTAAACAGCGAAAAGAAAGCTTCTCTCTCATCCTTCATATCCAGGCGGAAAGTCTCAGGGAAGAATTCATCCAGTCTCAGTAACCTATCAGAGAGCAAAGAGTTGCGTCACAAACACATCCACACACCTCTGGGACAGCAGAAGGTAGAGGTCCCAAACCAGTTGGGTTTTCGGGATATCAATAATGAATATGTGAAAAATAGATTTACATGCTCATTGCTTTAACTGCATTCAAATTTCCCTCTTGTATATTCACTAGATATAGAAGAAATCCACAGAGGCCTGGCAATACAGAATTCTAAAAGCCAAAGAACAGTGTTACCACAGATAAACAGTGCTCTTAAAAGATGTAATTCTTTATTAAAAGCCCAATGTGGCCATGTTTTATCCTCAGGCTGTGTCAGGGTATAAAGATACAGCAAACCCCAGTGTCAAATACAAGGTTATTTCAATAACAGAATAAACCAACAGTATCAAATCGCTATCAAGGTGTCTCTCACACAGCCTTATGCCTGGAACAGACTCCCTGAATCACTACGTCAAGCTCCATCCCTGGCTGTATTACAAATACAACCTCTTTGAGGTTGCTTTTAACTCCTATCCCCCAATCGCTGTTAGACATTCATGCCTGATGGACTCCCCAACCCCCTACCTGTCATGTTTGTCTGTTCATTAGATTGTATGCTCTTCTGAGCAGGGACCGTGCCTTAAATGTTCTAATGCACAGCGCTACGTATGTCTAGTGGTGCTATAGATATGATAAGTAAAACCCCCAATTTCCGATGGGTCTGGGACCAATTTGGGTGGGCAGAACCCCATCCTATGGGCAATCTGGTCTCTCTACCCCCTCCCCCCCACCACCACCATGGCATACCTTTTAAAGTTCATATCTTCGCCAGCAGCAAGCAGCGTGACCAATACACTGCTCGCGCCGGGCCCACAGCCAATCCTTCTAACGTACTTCACCTTTGTGGAAACAGGAAGTTGCATTAGAAGAAAAGATGTAGGGTCGGGATCAAGTGGATGTATCATTCATGCTGCTTGCTGCCAGGAAAGATCTGAAGTTTAAAAGAGAGATCAGAGGAAGAAGTGTTGGGAGTTTTTATCTGGTGGAGCCTGGAGATCCTCATTAGCTACATCAGAGGTTTGCTGCTACTCGGTGGGTAGGCCTGGGTTCACCTGTGGCTGTGCCACTGGCATGAGTCCTGAAAACTAGAGAATGGCATGGGGACAAATATTTCACCATCCCTGCAGGAACTCAATTTCCTTGCTCTGCTTTAACTGCACAAGCCTCGAACACTTATGATTTTAAAGTGTTTGACGCTTGTGCAGATGAGGACAGAGCTTAGGCATTAGTGGAATGAAGCATTATGACATCACAATCTGAGCTCTAGAATGTTGCTACTTAGGATTTTAAAGTGTTTGAGGCTTTTGCAGATGAGGACGGAGCTTAGGCATTGGTGGAATGAGGCATTATGACATCACAATCTGAGCTCTAGAATTTTAAAGTGTTGAAGGCTTGTGCAGATGAGGACAGAGCTTAGGCATTGGTGGAATGAGGCATGATGACATCACAATCTGAGCTCTAGAATGTTGCTGCTTATGATTTTAAAGTGTTTGACGCTTGTGCAGTTGAGGACAGAGCTTGAAGGAACGGGGCAGAGACAGGAAAAGAACTCTCTGGGACGGGAAAATGATTTCCCGCGGGGACGGGGAAAAATTTGTCATTTTCTATTGAAAACCCAACATTTTTCGGCCTATGAGGACTGGAGTTGAGATCCGTGCCTGAAGGAAACCAGAAAAAGGCAATTTTATCATCTACTGAGCAAAACCAAGACACAAAGGGGATAATTTTAAGTCAGGAGAGCAGTTATAAATACTTGTTATCAATACTCCCCATTGGCATCTCCTCTTCCTATAGGCTAAGGCTCTTTGCACCTGCATTGTGAGGTCATAGAACTGCCCATCCACAGTAACCATTATCTCTTTCTCTCTCCACCAGCTATGGACCTAAACAAGGCGAGATAGATGCTGCGCATTCATGCTTACATTTTGCTTATCGAAACAAGAAGTGAGAATGAGCAAGAGTATACCTGTGGTGATGATGGAGCTTGCTGAGTTTATTCATGACTCTCTCATACTCTCTCAGGCTGTTTAAGAGACCGATTTTGGTGGTGAGAACTTTATTGTTGGGGATCTGGTATAGAAGTTGTTCTCCTGCATTAGATACATTTTGTTATCATTTCCAAATGCTTTTGGAACGAAGGGAGAATGAAAGGCAATCATATAACCTCCGAATGCACATGCCGCTGCTTTCAAGGAGCAGCAGCACAGAACTGTGGTGTAGACAAGTGTTTTTCAACCTTTTTACACCTATGGACCGGCAGAAATAAAAGAATTATTCTGTGGACCGGCATCGGTCCGTGGACTAGCGGTTCATGAACACTGGGCTAAGTTGTGGGCCAGACCCCCACCCATCTCTACCCAATCTCCACCCCAGGCCCCGCCCCCATAATAGTACTAATTGCACCTTGCACGTCCCTTGCCTCATCTGGAAGCCTTCCCTCTGACGTTGTGACATCAGAGAGAAGGCTTCCGGTTCAGGCGCGGGATGCCCGTAGGTGCCACTGCCCGTGGCTTTGTGCACTGAATCAGTGAGGAAGAGGGAGCTGGCTCGAAGATAACGCCGCATCGATCGCACCGTGGACCGGCGGTTGAAGAACACTGTTTTGGGCTTGATGCACGTGCTGGCCCTGTGGACCGGCAGGAAATTTCTGTGGACCGGCACTGCTCTATGGACCGGTGGTTGAAGGACACCGGTGTAGACTATGACACGGGGACAAATTTTTCCCCGTCCCCCCACGGGAACTCATTTTCCCGTCCTGGCGAGTTCTTTTCTTGCCCCTGCCCCATTCCTGCAAGCGCCGTCTTCATCTGCGCGAGTCTCAAACAATTTCATATCATAAGTGTTTGAGGCTTGTCTAGAGTTTACAGGAATGGGGCAGGGGCAGCGACAAAACCCACGGGGACGGGACGGGGAAATTGAGTTCCTGCGGGAAAATTGAGTTCCCGTGTCATTCTCTACTATGGAGTAGTGGCCCATACTGGAAAAGCAGCGGGTGCTACATATCAAGATAGAGGTCAATTGACAAGAGGTATTAAGCAAAAGGCTTAAGCAAAAGGTATAGCAAAAGCTACTTCAAGGTGTGATGGCAGAGCTGTGTTGGGGGGGGAAGGAGGGGGGGTCCCAGCATTGGTCTGACAACCAGTGATACAGATCAGGAATGAGGTGCACTGGCAAAGCTGTATGAATAAGGTCTTTCCACTGGCCTGACAGACGGTGATACAAATTGGCAGAATTATGAGGGGGAGGGGGAGGGTCTCAGTACCAGAAAAGAAAGGGTATTACAGGTCAGAATTTACAGAACTGGAACAGCAGGGGCTATCGCAAGAGCCTTAGGTGCTTTGACAGAGTGGTATGGTATTGTGTGGTATCTCTGTAGTGAAAAAGTAAGCAGAAGTAAAAGAAACTATTCCTTATTATGGCTCTCCCCTTCCCCCACACCTAGGGTTACCCTATGGCTCCAGAAAAAGGAGGCTGGATTGAGACGTCCTAGTTTTTCTTCCATTGAAAGCAATGAAAGTAAAGAGGACAGATTGAGCCATCTGGGTTTTACTTCCATTACTTTCAATGGAAGTAAAACCTGGATGTGTCAATCCGCCCTCCTTTTTATGGAGCCCTAGGGCAGTGATTCCCAACCCTGTCCTGGAGGAACACCAGGCCAATCGGGTTTTCAGGCTAGCCCTAATGAATATGCATGAGAGAGATTTGCATATGATGGAAGTGATAGGCATGCAAATTTGCTTCATGCATATTCATTAGGGCTAGCCTGAAAACCCGATTGGCCTGGTGTTCCTCCAGGACAGGGTTGGGAACCACTGCCCTAGGGTAACCCTGCCCACACCCCATCAATGCTTCTTTTGATTTGGATTTTTACCTGCCTTGAAGCAGCAATAAGTTGCTGCACACTTGCTTTCACACCATTTCAGAATATAATCCTCTCGTTTCCGGTCCTGGAGCTGCTGCCAGCCTTTGCTTGTGCAGTAGTCATTCACCCTGCACGGAAAAAAAACACATACACACATATGCGTAAAAGCCACTGAGCTAATGAGGCCTTAATGAGAGCAGCCAGGCTCCCCCAAGAATTTCCTCAAGGAACTGCCATAGCAACGTCCAACAAATTAAAGGACGGTTTGGAATACAGATGTCCTCTCTGTGTTCCTTTTTGTTATTATTCAGAATAAGATCTTATAGGGCATTTAATAATGTAGGGCAGAGCTGTCCAACCTCGGTCCTCGCCAGGTCGGGTTTTCAGGATTTCCCAAATGAATCTGCATGAGATCTAATTTACATACAATGGAAGCAGTGCGTGCATATAGTGGGGGCCAGTTTGTTTAAAAAAAAAAAAGTAAAGTTCAGCATGAGACCCAAGACTGCAACTGGAAAAAAAAGCAGATGCCCTATTAATCTCCACCATTTTGCCTTTAGCCCATACCCTTAATGCTGGTTCATCAGCATGTCCGGTTTTAATCACCCCCCCCCCCCCACCATACTTTAAGAACATAAGAATTGCCGCTGCTGGGTCAGACCAGTGGTCCATCGTACCCAGCAGTCTGCTCACGTGGTGGCCCTCCGGTCAAAGACCAGCGCCCTGAGACTAGCCCTACCTGCATGCGTTCCGGTTCAGCAGGAACTTGTCTAACTTTGTCTTGAATCCCTGGAGGGTGTTTTCTCCTATGACAAACTCTGGAAGAGCGTTCCCAATTTTCTATCACTCTCTGGGTAAAGAAGAACTCCCTTACGTTCGTACCGAATCTATCCCCTTTCAATTTTAAAGAGTTACCTCTCGTTCTCCCTACCTTGGAGAGGGTGAATAACCTGTCTTTATCTACTAAGTCTTTTCCCTTCAGTACCTTGAATGTTTCGATCATGTCTCCTCTCAATCTCCTCTGATCGAGGGAGAAAAGGCCGAGTTTCTTTAATCTTTCACTGTACGGCAACTCCTCCAGCCCCTTAACCATTTTAGTCGCTCTTCTCTGGACCCTTTCGAGTAGTACCGTGTCTTTCTTCATGTATGGCGACCAGTGCTGGACGCAGTACTCCAGGTGAGGGCGCACCATGGCCTGGTACAGCGGCATGATAACCTTCTCCGACCTGTTCGTGATCCTCTTCTTTATCATTCCTAGCATTCTGTTCACCGTTTTTGCCGCCGCCGCACATCGCGCAGACGGCTTCATCGACTTGTCGATCAGAACTCCCTCTCTGGAATACTATTCTGTTTTCTTCCTGCACCACATACCTCACACCGAGTATGAACTGCATGATGCTCTCGCAGTCTTGTAAGAACAGAGTGAGATTTTGGGCAGTATATATGGTAACTAATCCTGAGAACTTTGTGGTACATATATTAAACAGAATAACTATTATGGAGGTTGGCCAGCAGCAAGTCTGAGGAAAAGGAATGGGGAGATTGTGTAATGGGGAAGGAGTCAGGGGGCTACCATTGACCCCCCTGGGCCTTAGAATGAAGAGTACTAGTCTAAAATATCAACTGGTCCAAACAAGCACATATACATTTATGTGCCAGAACATAACATTTATGAAAGATAAATGTTTGTTTTTCTCAAAGCTGTCGCCTGGTATCTCTTTGCCAGTTTTGTTTTCAGGGAGGACATCAACCTATTATGGGGGTGTCTAGAACTCGACCAAAACTGAATGTGGGGGCCAAAATTCACTGCTCTGTTTTGGCTGAAACTGAATCCCCAAACAAAAATGGCCTGGCCTTGGCCTTGGTCCTAATCCTGGTCCCACTACTCCAACCAAAAAAAGGCCCCCCCTCTTAGACACCCCTGCTGGTTGCAAGCCCTGTCCAGGTTACTCCCTCCCCTAGCTACAGGCCCCCTCCTGGGTCTTTCATTTCATTTGGTGGGCTAGTGGGCGCAGGAGCGATCCACTCACTCCTGCGCAAGGCCAGTTGAAAGCCCCAACAGTTTTTTTCAAGGAGGATCCAGCCCTGCGCTGAAGTCAGTGGATTGCTCCTGCATCCATTACACCACCAAGAAAAGGTAGGCCCAGGAGGGGACCCACCTTCAGAAGTATTTGTCCAGGAGAGGGTCCACTGTTGGCAGAGGCATGTTCAGGAGAGGGGCTGCCACCAGTGGGTGTATTGACATGGGAGCTGCACAGCATTTTTGGTTCCAGCTAAAAAAGGACAGCCATTTTCAGCCAAAACCCAAACAATGCCGCGCATGGATTTCAGGCTGGTTTGAAGCCATAACCAAATCTGAAATTCAATAAACTTTTATTTGTTAGACCCGCTGAAAAAGATAAACGGCCTCTTTTACAAATCTGCGCTAGCCAGCTGCACTGTGCTAACGGCCCTGAAGCCCATAGAGCAGTGTATTGATCATATAATGGAAGTGACGGGTATGCAAATCTCTCTCATGCATATTCATTAGGGATATCTTGAAAACCCAAGTGGCTGGGGGGTTGAGAACCACTGTCATAGAGATTTAAAGGGCTTCGGGGCTGTTTCTGCGCGGCTTTGTTAAAGAGGGCTAGATGCACATTTTCTAGGTTTAAAAATGTATTCCCAGTTTTATAAAATCAAGATTTAGGGGTGTGCTACTCACATGCTCTACTGTTAATATCTATTTTATCACTAATTTGTGCTATTTTACCACCAGGTTCCATCTTACACATTCTAATAGTAGCCGACGTTAGTAACTAAGCCCCTTAGGGGGAACATTATCAATGTTGATTACCATTAAGACATGCTATTTTACTATTAACTAATATCTTAAAATTGACAGAGGAGAATTATCTTTTCTTTTGCAAAGAACTGTTCAATCCTAAGAATGTGGTGACAACCAATTGGGTTTTTAGCTGTTTTTTGAATTGAAACCGATCAATCCATTGTCACAGCTGATCCACCAAAGCATTCCACATATTAACACCAGCTATGCAGAAAAAGTACAGAGAAGGGAGACAAAAATAATACAGGGGATGGAATGGCTTCCATAAGAGGAAAGATTAAAGAGACTAGGGCTCTTCTGCTTCAAGAAGAGACAGCTCAGGAGAGATATAATACATTTAATGTACACGAATCACTGTTATGTAATTTATCTAGATAATCTATATTACGCAATTCTTTTGGTAATTCCTATAATTTGTATTCCGCCTTGAACAATATATAATGTATAATGTATTCGAAATTAATTTTCCTATGAACTGTTTTCCTACCTTCTTCTACTCTATGTTTATAACCTAACTAATTTATTTTTCTCAAGTACTTTAGCAAGAATGTGAGCCTTTGGGACAGTCAGGGAACTCTAAGTACTTTCTCTTCATCTTAATTAATCTTACTTATTGCATTTCTTCTGTTTCTACTGTAAACCGCTTAGAACCTCACGGTACAGCGGTATATAAGAAATAAAATTATTATTAATTATTATTATTATTATATAATAGAGTCTATAAAATACTGAGTGTTGTGGGTGGACATAAATCGCTTGTTTACTCTTTCCAAAAATACAAAGACTAAGGGAGATGCAAGTAGTAAATTTAGAACAAATTGGAGAAAATAAGTTATTAGTTAAGTTATTAGTAACTAGGTCTCACTGTATAAAATTGAACCTTTACTAAAATAGCGTGAGTTAACTGTAGAAATAACCTATTATTGATAACTTCCCCCTAGAAGTCAGTTCATGCATGTCTAAAATCTGAACAGTGCTTCTAAAATAAGAACCATAATTTTTTTTTTTCTTCTGACCTGGCTGGATTGAGAATCAATACCAAATACATACATTTTCTGTGAATAGTGAAGGGAAATGGTCCAGTCCCAGAAATGAGGGAAGGAGAGATGCTAGTTTACCTGTGGGGCTTAAAAACTCCCTGGGGGTTAGGGCAAGAAAGGGGTGAGGGGGAGGCTTGAAAGGAAGCCTCCCACACACATTTCTTCTTTCAGATTGTAAGCCACCCAGATATTAAATTAATGGACAAGATAACAATTCTAAATAAACTTACAAACTGTTACTTATGTCCAATTACACAACTGGGAGAAGAAGTAACATAAGAACATAAGCAATGCCACATCCGTGCACTTCCGGATGCCTTGAGCTGCAGCCACTACGTTTATTGGGCCATAGCTTGAGCAAGTTTGCGGGACACTGGTCTAGCAGATCCCCAGTCGGCATTTTGTTCCCAATTAAAGCCTTAGCTAAAGTTCTGCCTCAGGCCTATAAAGAGAGACCTGAGGTCCATCGTGCCTAGCAGTCCACTCACGCGGCGGTCCAACAGGTCCAGGACCTGTGCAGTAATCCTCTATCTATACTCTTCTATCCCCTTTTCCAGCAGGAAATTGTCCAATCCTTTCTTGAACCCCAGTACCGTACTCTACCCTATTACGCTCTCTGGAAGCGCATTCCAGGTGTCCACCACATGTTGGGTAAAGAAGAACTTCCTAGCATTCGTTTTGAATCTGTCCCCTTTCAACTTTTCCGAATGCCCTCTTGTTCTTTTATTATTCGAAAGTTTGAAGAATCTGTCCCTCTCTACTCTCTCTATGCCCTTCATGATCTTGTAAGTCTCTATCATATCCCCTCTAAGTCTCCTCTTCTCCAGGGAAAAGAGACCCAGTTTCTCCAATCTCTCAGCGAATGAAAGGTTTTCCATCCCCTTTATCAGACGCGTCGCTCTGATAAAGGGGATGATGTTGCATTTATCAAAATCTCGTGGTGGATGCAAGTATAATTGAGGAGAAACAAGGCTGAAGGTTTACTTTGCACTGGCCCAGGGCTTCCAGATACATAAGCCGGCCTGCCGTCCATCTGACTTGGGCATTCACCTTTGGTTTAGCGTTTCCTGGTCTTAACCAAGAGAAATGTTCCATCAGATACTTACAGATGAGCCCCATTTTTGCCCCCAATGTAGAAGAAAGGGCCAGACGCCTGAGAATCCTCCTGTTTCTTCTCTTCCATATGTGCAGGATATAAGGCCAGCTTCTGGCTTCCTTTTACCTCGGTTGTCTTGGCATCCTTCGAAGGCTCAGAATCAGAATTGTCAAAGCCAGCTGTGCAGAACAAATTAAGCCTTGTTAACATCATGGCACAGCAAGGAATAAGAAGCATTGTCCCAACTCTTTATACAGTAGTATAGAGCACAACTGCTTAGAGCAGTGTCTCTCAAACTGTGTGCCAGCCCCGAAGAGGTTCCGGGTGTGCCACGAGAGATTTCAGAATTTTACTTTATTTTTTAAAATTCCCTTCATAAGTATACACTAGAAGAGATGACATGTATGTAGCATACGCAAGAGTTTGTCAATATTATGAATATCTGTGTGCGTAAGGATACAACTGCAGACAAGCATCATTCTTTGACATGATTGCTCCAAGAAAACTAACGGCAAGTAATTTTAGCTTGATTTTTAATTTTTATGCAGTAGTTATCCTAACTTGAGCAACAAAGCAATCAAGGCTTTGTTACCGTTTGGATCTTCTTATCTTTGCGAACTTGGATTTTCAGCTTTGATAGAAATTAAATTTAAAAAAAAAGAGAATTACTGCAGATGGTGGATGATGAAATGTGTGTTTGCTTGTCAACTATTGAGCCGCATTTTGAGTTAATTTGCACTCAAAAACAAGCACATCCATCACATTGATTAGCAATTCTATACTATCTACTTTAGTTTCACTGTTGTTACAATTACCCGTACATAGCTTAAAGAACTTTAAATAAATTTCAAATTAAATTTTTAGTTGGTTTTGCAATTTTATAATTTCAATTATAATGTGCCATTAAAAAAACATTTGATCATTTTGAGTGCCAGAGTTAAAAAAGTTTGAGAGACACAGGACGTCTACGTGCCGATAATCAAAACCGTCTTTCTGAACCTCTAGCGAGGTGTTCCAGCCTCTGTATGTTCAGAGAATGAGATGGGCTTGGTGGAGGCATGTTATGGGCGAGCTTTCTGTAGGGTGGGTTAGACATGGACATCTTGCAGCAATAATCAAACATTTTACAAAACACCCTAGACGTAACTTAAATGTTTAGAATTAGACATGTTTTATAAGGGTCTAAAGGGCCACAAAGGACCCAAACTGACCAGATGACCACTGCATGCATTAAGGTAAGACAACCCCAAACTCCCCCGGTGCGCACTGAACCCCCTTCCACCACACAAAAATGAGAATAAAAAGGTACATACCTGTTTCTAAAACAGCAGCATCTGGTATGTGGAAGCCTAGTAGAGCATCATCCAGGTGTCTTAAGTAGCCTGATGGGTAGGCTAATGAACCACAGAGAGGAGGACCCAGGCCCATAAGCCACTCTAACTACTACATTTATGGCAGAATGTGTAAGCATACCCAAACCCTACTATATTTCCATATAGGTGCCACCTGCAACCATAAGTGCTCTTAGGGTAGTACATAGAAGGATAAATAGTAGGTTTGGAGGGCTCACCCAAAATTGTAAGAAAGTTATGGTGAGATATACAGCTGGCACCCTTTATTTGAAGTTCACAGCAGTGCCCTCTAAGGTAGACCATTGCTTTGTTGGGATGTGGGTAGTCTATTAATAAGTTGGTCCCACCCAAATCCAAATGGTTAGGATTAGGATGTATTTCTGATAGAAAATAGGGTATAAAGTTAGCCATTCTGGTGGGCTGGACATTCCAGTGGCCAAAGTGCAAAAGTTAGAAGAATGGTCTAATATCTGGCAACTAAAATCCAATCCAAAGAGGTGCAGAGTAATGCATTTGGAGATTAGAAATCGGAAGGAGCCTTATGTGCTGGGAGGTGAGAGGCTGATATGCACGGATGAGGATAGGGACCTTGGGGTGATCGTGTCTCAAGATTTAAAGGTGAAGAAACAGTGTGACAAGGCGGTGGCTGTTGCCAGAAGGATGCAAGGCTGTATACAGAGAGGTGTGACCACGCAGTGTTCCCGCTAAGCTGCGTTGACGTGCGCACGCGCACAAAATATTACCTCGCAGCGCACAAGTTTCTCGTCGCAGCGCACACAGTGTAGAGCACAGTTCTTCAACCGCCGGTCCGCAAACAAAATCTTGCCGGTCCACGAAGGATTCGGTCCCCGCCGCAACGAAAGGCCGGCGTCAGCTGACTTGCAACTTCCTGTTGCAGTCGCTGTGCCGGGACTCCTGCCTTCGCCGGGACTCCTGCCTTCCACCGCGTTTGCCTCCTGCCTTGTCTCCGCACCTCCAGACCAGCAGCGGCAGCTCTGTATGCTTTTAATTTTGGCACAGAGCTGCCCCTAATCAATAGTTTAGCGCGGATTCATAAGGCAGCCTCGGGGCCTTTGCTAGGCCGGCCCACATCGCATCATCGAAGCGGGCCGGCTATCAAAGGCCCCGAGGCTGCCTCATGAAACCGCGCTAAACTATTGATTAGGGGCAGCTCTGTGCCGAAGTTAAAAGCATACAGAGCTGCCGCTGCTGGTCTGAACTCTTGGGCCGCTGAAGGAGGGCAAAAAGCAGCTGTCCTGGAGGTTTCCCTTCCTCTCGCCTTTACAGGTTCCTTTTTTCCACCTTTTTTTTTTTCCTTCAAACGGCAACGGGCCCCAGCATCGACATCAATCAAGTAAGTTCCACTGTCAATCAAGCGGTTCTGCTCGGCCAAAGCTTCCCCTGGGACATGAGCCACCCTCAGGGGAAAGAAAGTGACCCACAAAGGTGAGGGGAAGGGGGGCAGATGATGGAAGTTGGGGGGGGGGGGAGAGAGAGAGAGAAGGGGCAGATGATGGAATGGAGGAGATGAGAGAGAGAGAGAAGGGGACAGATGATGGAAGTGAGAAGAAGGGAGAGAGAGCAGAAGGCAGATGGATGTCAGTTGAGAAGGGAGAGCAGATGCTGAATGGAAGTGGGGAAAGAACACATACTGGATGGAAGGAGGAGATAAATAAAGGGGGAAGAAAATAGTAAGATAATGGAGGGGTGAGGGAAAGGGGTGACAAGCTGTGTGTAGACACAGTGAAAAGAGGGAAACGGGACTAAATAGTAAGAAAGAATTTAATTTAGATGGAGGCAGAAAATAGAGAAGGAAGACCAGAGAAGAAAAGGGAAGAGAGAGCAGAGAATGATCAGATCTGAGTGGAGGAAATGAGAAGAGAGATATGCTAAAAACCACAGGGGGGAGGGAAGGATAGAGATGCCAGACCATGAGGGGAACAGAAGGAAGATGATGGATGCTAGACCAAATTGGGGGGTGGGGGGGGGGCAGGAGGAGAGATGGCAGGGAAAGACAGACAGTGAATGGAAGGGGCAGATGCTGGACTGAAGAGACAGAGAAGGTTATCATGCTGCTGTACCGGGCCATGGTACGCCCTCACCTGGAGTACTGCGTCCAGCACTGGTACTTTAAGAAGGACACGGTACTACTCGAAAGGATCCAGAGAAGAGCAACTAAAATGGTTAAGGGGCTGGAGGAGTTGCCGTACAGCGAAAGATTAGAGAAACTGGGCCTCTTCTCCCTTGAGCAGAGGAGATTGAGAGGGGACATGATAGAAACATTCAAGGTACTGAAGGGAATAGACTTAGTAGCTAAGGCAGGGAGAACGAGAGGGCACTCTCTAAAGTTGAAAGGGGATAGATTCCATACAAACGTAAGGAAGTTCTGTGGTAGAAAGCAACATATTTATTTGGCTCATAACTTGCTGGCGCCCGATATTTTTAGCTCACAGTGAAAAAAGTTTGCTCACAACACCCGCCCGCTTAGAGGGAACACTGGTGACCAGTAGAAGAAAGGTGTTAAAGCCCCTGTACAGGTTGATGGTGAGAACTCACTTGCAGTATTGTATTCAATTTTAGAAACTGTTTCTGGCGAAGGACATAAAAAGACTTGAAGAGGTCCAGAGGAAGGCGACAAAAATGGTGGGAGGTTTGTGCCAGAAGAAGTGAGGAGAGACTATAAGCCCTAAATATGTAAACCCTAGAGCTGGGGTGTCAAAATCCCTCCTCGAGGGCCGCAATCCAGTTGAGTTTTCAGGATTTCACCAATGAATATGCATGAGATCTATTTGCATGCACTGCTTTCATTGTATGGTAATAGATCTCATACATATTCATTGGGAAAATCCTGAAAACCCAACTGGATTGCGGCCCTCGAGGAGGGACTTTGACACCCCTGCCCTAGAGTAAAGGAGGGACAGGGGAGATATGATTCAGATGTTCAAATACCTCAAAGGAATTAATGTAGAAAAAAATCTATTCCAGAGAAAGGAAAATGGTAAAACCAGAGGGCATAATTTGAGATTGAGGGGTGATAGATTCAAGAGTAATGTTAGGAAATTCTTCTTTACGGAGAGGGTGGTTGATCCGTGGAATGCGCTCCCAAGGGAGGTGGTGAAGCAGAAAACAGTGACAGAGTTCAACAAGCGTGGGATGAACACAGAGGATCTCTAATCAGAAAATAATGGGTATATGTTGAAGGAACTAAGGCCAGTACTGTTGCACGGCCGTGTCCCTTATATGGACATTCAGGGAGGGTTTCGATGCACTGGGATGGTTAAGATGGACTGGAGTGAGCTTTGATGGAAATTCCGGTAGATGGAACCCAGGGCTCTGGATTTCTGGCCCAGAAATATATAGGAAAAAGGACCATTTAAACTGAATTAATTTGTGGAGCATGTATGGTTGGGCAGACTGGATGGACCACTCGGGTCTTTATCTGCCGTCATCTACTATGTTATGATACTATGTTAA
The DNA here is from genome assembly GCF_902459505.1 of Geotrypetes seraphini. Taxonomy (NCBI): domain Eukaryota; kingdom Metazoa; phylum Chordata; class Amphibia; order Gymnophiona; family Dermophiidae; genus Geotrypetes; species Geotrypetes seraphini. The sequence continues at coordinate 22,412,215 of NC_047098.1, forward strand.
GATGTCTAATTATATGATTTAAAATAAAAAATTATATTTGAACGTCCAGCAGTCTCTCATTTGAAAATGGCCATTTATGTACCTCCAAATTTGGACGTTCATCTGGAAACGTCCAAGTTGGACTTAAAGACGTTGTTTTTTTCAAAAATGCCTCCATATGCTTAAATGTTTAGAATAGTAACATAAACAGTCTTCTTTCTTAGTGTGCCACCTAAGCACTATTCTGTATCTAGCACACGTATATAATTTGCATAATACTTAAGGGGATGTACACAGGGTTAGAGCACAAACCACGCACCCGCCAGCCTTAGGCATCCGTAGGCATTTCTATGCACCTCCATAGGTGTGAGACCGGGGTGCCCTAGAATGGCGCCTTCAATGATTTTTAGAAATGTGCCCCCTGATTGGTCAGTTAGGTGGCGGTAGGGCACCTCCTGCCACCTAACTGCAGCGCGTCCTGTACAGAATTTTGGCCTAAATGTGTTCACTCTAGTATTCTATACTCGCACAAAGGAGTGCCTAAATGTGGACGTCTAGACTAGGATTGCCCAAGTCCGGTCCTCGAGATCTACTGGCAGGCCAGGTTTTCAGGAGATCCACAATGAACATGCATGAGAGAGATTTGCATACCAAGAAGGCAGTGCAGGCAAATCTCCCTCATGCATATTCATTGTGAATATCCTGAAAACCTGGCCTGCCAGTAGATCTCGAGGACCGGACTTTGGCAGCCCTGATCTGGATTATAGAATTGCCAATCACATAGCCCAGCAGATGAAGAAGGCAGGCACAGTATCCACTGATGTATTAAAAAGATGTCTTGCTAGGGGTACACCGTCAATAGCATGCATAACAATTGCACCCTGACAATTCCGCTCCATCAAATGGGCGCACCGACAACTGTGCGCTTGAAGGAAGCGGGGTTTTCAAGGTGCAATTGTAAGTGTAGTGGGGGGGGGGGTTAGCGGCAATCTTCAACATTGGCATCCCCCCCCCCACCTCTCCCTCAGAGCAAAAGAGCGGAAACGGGAAGGCTTTGGGAGGAGAGCAGGAGTTTTAAGTGCAGTGGGGTGTTCCCCCCCCCCCCATCCCTGAGTGCTAACGGGAAGGCATAGAGTGGGGAGAGCGGGCGGCATGCATTTGTTCTGCTGCGCAAATGTCGGGGCAGAAGTGTCAACGTGCCGATGTCCTGCGTGCATTTGACGGGTCAACCCGGTACACCATCAGTATCGTGCCGACAATTCCGCTCCGTCAAATGCGCGCCCCGACAACTGCGTGCATGAAGGGAGCTGGGTTTTCGGGGCGCAATTGTAAGTGTAGCAGTTAACGGTTTCATATTACCAGTTAGTCCAATAAAACAAAAAGGGGAAATCATGTTTTTCCTACCTGAAACACAGAGGACCTCTTAGCTGTTGCGATGAATGGGTCATTTCAAAGATCACACAGTTGATTTTTTGTTGACCATTTTTATTGAGCACACAAAAGGTTCATCTTGCCTTGAAGCAGTGACACTTTTCTTTCAGGATTAGTCATAATATAACAAATGATGTCACCTGTGACTTGCACTTACTAATTTTTTGTAACCTGGAGACACAGGGAAGAGGCTATTGGACCAGGTTTGACTTCGGAGAATGTCCATTGGCTCTTCCAAATGCCGGTAGAACTCCATGGTCCAGTTTAAAGATATGGCACCTATATGAAGCTCCAAGACACAGTACTGCTATTTGACCTCAAAAGAAGCATCCAGTACATAAGGCAAAGTTCCATACCAACACACAGCCTCAAACCACAACTCCGGGGCTTAAGAAATACAGCTTCAGACCAGAATACAAAGTCAAAGTATGTCTGTATAATACAACTGCAAGAGAGTTTCATCTGTACAATTCTAATTTCTCACTGATAATAATTCAAAGTCCACTATCTGATGCAACTCCGTTTCTTTATTAAGGGACTTCTGCATGGTGTTCACTGGTATCTGAACAGGCAAAGTTCACAAGGTAGCCCCCAAAGTAACAGCAGCAAAAGTTAGCTCCTTTTCTGAAGAATGCACCCTATAAATGACTCACTACAATGTATTAAAATGTGGAAACTGGAAATCAACTGTGTTCAGCTCAATAAAGCTAATCGGTGTCAGGTCAAAAGCACGCGCAGACAATTGAGCGCAGCGCGGAGGTGCGCGCCACACAAAATTACTGTTTTTACGGCTCTGGCGGGGGGGGGGTGTGTGTGTGGGGGGGAGAACCCCCCACTTTACTTAATAGAGATTGCGCCGCGTTGTTGGGGGTGTGGGGGGTTGTAACCCCCCACATTTTACTGAAAACTTCACTTTTTCCCTGTTTTTAGGGAAAAAGGTAAGTTTACAGTAAAATGTGGAGGGTTACAACCCCCCAAACCCCCCACAACGCCGGCGCGATTTCTATTAAGTAAACTGGGGGGGGGGGCTCCCCAACAAAATCCCCCGTCGGAGCCCATAAAAACTGTAATTTTCTTTGGCGCGCCCCTCGGTCTTGCGCTCAGTTGTCGGCTCGCGCCTTTGTCTTTCGCCGAGTTGTCTATGAACCAAGCTAATCAGAAGAACTTCCTGATGTGTCCTGGTTTTACAGAATAAGAACAGAAGTTCCCTTTTTCTAAGACTATATTCTGCTTATTGACCAAATGTCTCTGCTTTAGTATTAATATAGTCCAGCAATCCTGCTGAAATGACCTTATATATCAATTGCAGGAATCGTTTTTACTGGTACATTAGGGAAATCCTATTCTTTCAAACCAACAGAAATATGGAATGATATTCCTTTAAGGTTAAGAGAATTCGGTTCATTTCAATTTTTTCGCAAAAACTAAAATTCTCTAAATTGTAAACTTATGTTCTTTTCTATATTGTTTTTTAATTGATGTAAACCGAGTCGAGCTTTATTATATGAAGATGACCCGGCCTATAAATCTAAGGGCTTTTATCAAGGTGTGCTACGGGGGGGGGGGGGGGGGGGGTTAGCACGTTGGACATTTCATCACGCGCTAACCCCTGCGGCAAGCCAAAAAACTAACGCCTCGTCAATGGAGGTGTTAGCGACTAGCGTGGCAGGCGGTTTAACGCGGTTTAAGGCGGTTTAACCTTGATAAAAGGAGCCCTATGTTTTAGTTTAGTTTATGAAAAGGAGCAGGTTATCATTTACAATGACATAGGACAGTGTATCGCAAACTGCGTGCCGCGTCAGATTCCAGGTATGCCCCGAGAAGCCGGCGAGGAGGAGGGGCACCGGTGCCGGCTGACTGCTGACTTGCGTCGACATCTGCGCTTTTACGGGTGCCCTCTAGCCGCAGCCCAGAGATTAGTGTGCCACAGTTCAAAAAGTTTGCGACACGCTGACATAGGAAATATCAATAACATATCATGTGTGATTGCATGTCGTTAACAAATTTAAACGAGCCTAAGTTTCTTCTGCATTATTAATCTTTTTCTTGGTCTCTCAAATTGTGGACTAAATAATCCAAATTTATTCCTGTGGTGAACTCTTTTTCACCGTAAGGAATTCTTGTTGTTTTATTGTGAATCTGTATTCACGAACTGTATACTTGTCTTTAAGTTCAACCTTAATAAATTGATTACAGTACCCTTAGCACCAGATAAAAACTGGTTTCTTAGGCTTTTCTTTAAAAATAGACAAAAAAAATAATTTATGGGACTTAAAATATTGATTTTTCCGGATCTGGTTCGAGATACGCAAAAAAGGAGACGTGAACTTCTTCTTTTAAAACCAGGGGTTATAGCTTTGGGGGGCGACCTTTTTTCTTCAACATCCTTGTAAATGTGTGATACAATATCGTATGAAAAAATATGTTTTCTTTGATCCAAGCCAGCTGACAACATTCTTGTCTACAGCGCCTCAGGCTTAAGGGAAATTATGAGGGCGAAATTGATTATTGTTATCCTGTCTAAGTCTAAAGGGCCTGTTTTTTTCTTTAAATAGCAACTCAGTTTGCTAATGTTCTTTTAATCTTCTGCAATGTATACCTTGGCTCCCATTTGTGGACTTGAGCTGAAGTTAAGCTATAATGATTTTCTTTTTATTGATGTCTGAGATGTTAGAATGAATATCTTATTGCCTTATTGGCTTATCTTTATCTTTCTGTACATGTGATCCTTGATTTGTAATTTGAAAATGATAAATTTTAAAAAATAAATAAATAAATAAAAGGAAAAAAAACCCCAAACATTAAAATGAGCCAATAAAGAGTGCAATATTTGCAAGCAGTGCACACTTTTACAGAAAGTGGGTGCACGCTCTCAATAGTGAGCACTAGTGGCATAGTGAGGGTAAGGGGGCGCCAGAGGCGGTAGTGCCCCCCCCCCCCTCTCCTCCACCCCCCGCTCCTTCTCGACTCTCCCTGCTGCAATGTGCCCCCTTCCCTTCCCCCATACCTTTTTAATTTTCCAGACGAGAGCAACAGCATGAACTTGCTGCCCGCATCGTGTTGGCTATACCTCTGATGTCATTTCCTAGGCATGGGTTCTGGAAGTGACGTCAGAGAAAGGTGATACCCATGTAAATGTGTAGTTAGATATTTATCATTGAAATATATATTTACAGAGCCATCTCAACTGATTAGTTTTCTCTCAATGAAACGTCTAGAAAAAGGAATAACAACATAATAACGTCCATGGAAAGTTAGTTCCCTGCACTTTAGCCAGATAAGGATTTTTTTCTTAATTAATTAATTTGAATTATATATATTCTACTCTTAGTTATGGATCCAATAATATCGAGGACTAGTGTGAGATCAGCTAGTTTAATATTTCCTTGTAGTAAATGTTAATTTTGGAATTTTAGTTTAACATGTTGTTTGATCTCACTTTACTGTACAAGATGTATATGCTTGGAAATATTGTAAAACTCTATAAATAAATAATAAAAAAAAAAAAAAGAGAAAGGTGACACCAGTGCAGGCAGCAAGTTTATAATGCTGCTCGCATATGAAAAAACTAAAGAGGTATGAGGAAAAGGAAGGAGTGAACATGTGTGGCCGGGGGGGGGGGGGGGGTTCAGGAAGAAAGGGGGTGGAGAGGAGGACGGGTACCTGTGCCCTTTACAAAGACTGCACCTGGGGCAGACTGTCCCCCCCCCCATACTACACCAGTGGTGAGCATATGCACAAACCATTGGCAATGTAGAAATTATTGTGTATATGCATGCACAATTTATAAAGAGAATTCTCAATCCAACATCTCAGTCTCACATCTTTTAATTTAGCTCAATTCGTATTCATAGAATTTAATAAAATTCTGTAAATGTGTGAATATATACTTGTGTGTGTATATCATTGGATCCTTAAGAAACACAACACTGAGGAGTTGAGATGGCGGGTCATAGACCAATTAGAGGAGGGGAGGGCGGGAAGTAATCCAGAACGAATCTTGAATTTTAGAGATGGATATATCGTTTAGATACGGTAGCCCCAAAAGGGTTATACGCTGAGATAGAATGGCCATGCCCACGAGGCCGGCAGGAGGATCAGTTGACATATGAGTGGTGCTAAACATTCAGGAACTCAGGATACCAACTGGAGAAGGGGGTCCCAAAGCCTACCTACAGAATATGCCTCCTACAGATTGAAGCAACTTGGGCTTCTGTGGTACAGGGACCCAGGTCAATTGCTTTGTTTGGCACTTCCTAACACTGGCCCTGACTAGTCTCAAACACTACAGTGGAGTTATTCTTTTTCCTCCGATTACACTGTGCAATAAAGTTTTTGGAGCATGAATGTAGTGGGTGTTCTATAATGATTTGGGGGTCACTGAATTCAAAACTGACCTTAATTTTTCAGTATAACACTCTGATTTTTGGCAAAAGAGCATTATTTAATGCAAAAATTAACATTTTCGCTCTATTTTCTAATTCTTGTGAAATATTAAAACAGTTTGCCTCAAATTAGATTCCCCCCCCCCCCCTCTCCCCGATAATCTTGGTAGTGTTAGTGATGAGCACGGGGAAAGGTTTCACTTTCACCAGGACATTGCTACAATGGAGAAACGATACCAGGGCAGATGGAATTCATCAATGCTGGCTGACTATTGTTAGACATTAATTAGAGATGCTCCTAATCTCGTTTATAAACGCACTTCAACAGCAAAACGATTCTAGAAAATAATATTTATAGGAACTCTTAAATCGGCGCAATGCGTTACATTATGACGTCTCATGCTGTAAATATTTGCGATTTGCTCAAAAACTATAAGTGTTAGGAGAACACTGAGGCTATTTTCATAAGTAGAGAATGACATGGGTTCAATTTTTTCCCTTTCCCGTCCCTGTGAGTTTTGTTGCTGTCCCTGCCCCATCCCTGTAAGCCTCGAGCACTTATGATTTTAACAGCGTTTGAGGCTTGTGCAGATGAGGACAGAGCTTGCAGGAATGGGGCAGAGACAGGAAAAGAACTCGCGGGGACCGGATTTGAAAAATGAGTTCCCGCGGGGACAGGAAAAAATTTGTCTCTGTGTCATTCTCTACATAGGAGGTCAAATTCTATAAAGTAAACCTCATTTTCTTCTTGCCCCAGAAAAAAAAGTTAAAATTTGTTATGCAGAGTTATTGGACTTATATAATACAGTGCGTCTCAATTCCTGGAGGAGTGTGTGGCACAGTGGTTGGATCTACAGCCTCAGCACCCTGGGGTTGTGGGTTCAAACCCCGCGCTGCTCCTTGTGACCCTGGGCAAGTCACTTAATCCTCCATAGCCCCAGGTACGTTAGATAGATTGTGAGCCCACCGGGACAAATAGGGAAAATGCTTGAGTACCTGATTGTAAAAACCGCTTAGATAACCTTGATAGGCAGGATATAAAATCCTAAGAAACTTGAAACTTGCTTTATACATTACAGTAGAGATGCCCTCATTCCTCCCATTCCTGGCCTCACATGCTAAAATGGAGATTCGCTCTTTCTATCATTTATCTTACTCACATTGCAACGGAGATCCACTGACTCCTCCCATAACCAGCCTTACAAATTAGAGGAATCTCCTTATTTCTCCCGTCACTCACTGCACAGAAGACTCACTCGATATCACTGATCTTACACATGGGGGCAGGGAGAATGAAGACACAAGGAAGGTTAATATCAGTAATCTACAATAATAAAATGCTACGCGCGCATGCGCACTCTCACCGCGTGTTTCCTGAGATCTGATCTGTCGGGATGTGCCGGCAAGAGTGCGCATGCACGCTTACTATGCCACCACAGGCGGTGGAGGGAGCAAATGCGGAGTTCTGCCGTCGCCTTCCCGAGCCTGCTACTTACCGTTATGATGCGTCCCGGGCCCGTAGCACAGCGGAAACAAGAGCGGAGTGAAACTGGAGGCGGAAAAGACAGCGGACTTCCCCCCTCCCCTCAGAGCAGGCTGCACTGTGCCGTCTCTTCACTACGCCAGCCACAAGGGTGATGTCCATTGGCTGGCTCGGCGGCGGGTTGGCGTGACAGCAGCATTGGCTGTGCCCGCCTAGCACCGCGGAGCTGCCGAGACCAAGGCGGCCGCCGATTGGCTGGGGCAACGGCGTTCAGAAGCCATGGCTGGGAGCGCGAGACTGGCAGGTGGGCGGGCGCTGTGGCTGTCCGGGGGTGGGAGGCAAGGCCGTTAGAGTGATGAAGACCCGGCGGGGTGCCGTGACAGCCCTGGGAGAGGTGGTAGTGTGCAGGGAGGAGGAGCTGACCGAGTCATTCGTTTGCCTGCAGCGCTGGCACCAGTTTTGAGTCACAGCGAACGCAAGGTCCATGCCCGAACCCGGCTCTGCCTAGCTCCGCCCAACCTCAGACTCCCCGCCATCCCGCGCGCCCCGGCCTCCTCCTCCTCCCGCAGATGTGAAAAAAAATACTGAAACAGGCTAAGCACAGAGAGAGAAAGAAATAACTACAGACACACATACACATATTCTAGCACTTGTTAGAGACAGAAAGAAAGACAGTCAGGCAGAGAGACAGAAAGAAATACAGAAAGAAAGAAAGGGGGCAGGGAGAGAGAAAGAAAGAAAGACAAACAGACAGATAGTGGGCAGGGAGAGAGACAGAAAGAAAGACAGACAGACAGGGGGCCAGGGAGAGACACAGAAAGAAAGACAGACAGGGGGAGAGATACAGAAAGAAAGAAAGAAAGACAGACAGGGGGAAGGGAGAGCGACAGAAAGAATGACAGACAGGGGGCCAGGGAAAGAGACAGAAAGAAAGAAAGGGGGCAGGGAGAGAGACAGAAAGAAAGAAATGCCTAAGTCTACACATCTATTCTAGCACCCGTTAATGTAACGGGCTAAAAAACTAGTATTGAAATAAAATGGCAATTGAGCTGAACAAACATGCATGAGAAAGGTGAGCTCTCGTACAAGTATAATAATAAAATGACTTGAGAATTTTATGTAAGTATAAAACGATTGGAAATGGTATTCTTGTGTTAGTAACTGTGTGTGTATGTGTGCTTTTTAAAAAAAAAAAAAATTTGTTTTAATTTGTCTGAGAACTTCTTTTTAAAGAATGCACAGGATGCAGCTGGCTCTACACTAGAACTGGGCAGACCAATGCCTTCGGTCAGCAGGTTGGTTGCCACTGCCCATCCACTGTCTAGGGCAGTGAGTCTCAAACTGTGTGCCGTGACACACTAGTATGCCTCTTGAGATTTCAGGTGCGCCGCGGCACATGGGAGAGGAGGAGAGGCGCTGGCGCAGGCTGACTGCCTACAGCACGCGCCTCTCACGGCAAGAGACGCATCCTGTAGACAATCCGCTGGCACCAGCATCTCTCCTTCTCTCCGGCCCTCTTCGCTGCTGGCGCCCCTTCTGACATCTCAGGGAACCTTCTGGAAGGCCTTCGCGCGTGCCTGGACGTCGATGTGATCATGTTACACACACACGTGATGTCATCGCGGTGACATCCGTGCACTTCCGGATGCCTCGAGCTGCAGCCACTAGGTTTACTGGGCCATAGCTTGAGAAAGTTTGCGGGACACTGGTCTAGCAGATCCCCAGTCGGCACACCTGCTCTTGCATTTTGTTCCCAATTAAAGCATTAGCTAAAGATCTGCCTCAGGCCTATAAAGAGAGAAATAGTTACTGAATAGGCTTCTGAATGCTTACCGTTTTGAAAGAGAATGAGGTGCAGTGAGAGAAGAGCTTTGTAAGCAGAATCACGTGATAGAGAAAGGTCACTGTAGCTAGAGAATGACATGGGGACAATTTCCGCCCCCCCCCTCCCTCGCCATGGGAACTCATTTTCCCATCCCGTCCCCGTGAGTTCTTCTCCTATCCCTGCCCCGTTCCTGCAAGCTCCATCCTCATCTGCACAAACCTCGAACACTTTCAAATCATAAGTGTTGAAGGCTTATGCGGTTAAGGCAGAGCTTACAGGAATGGGACAGGGACAGCAAAAAAAACTCGAGGGACAAATTTGTCCCTGTGTCATTCTCTAATGCTAGCTAATATAGGCCAGTCCCAACTCAAATTGGAAAGCTGTTAAGAATAGTGAACAGCCTTGTTTATTACCCGTTTTCCTCTGAAATCTATCCCCCGGCTCCCAGTCATCCAAGAGGACACCCAATCTTATTTTGTAATGCTGCACTAGAAAATGACACGGGGACAAATTTTTCTCCATCCCCGCGGGAACTCATTTTCTCGTCCCGTCCTCGCAAATTCTTTTCCTGTCCCATTCCTGCAAGCTCCGTCCTCATCTGCACAAAACCTCAAACACTTTAAAATCAAAAGTAGCAACATTCTAGAGCTCAGACTGTGATGTCATAATGCCTCATTCCACCAATGCCTAAGCTCCGCCCTCATCTGCACAAGCCTCAAACCCTTTAAAATTATAAGTAGCAACATTCTAGAGCTCAGGTTGTGATGTCATAATGCCTCATTCCACCAATGCCTAAGCTCTGTCTTCATCTGCACAAGCCTCAAACACTTTGAAATCATAAGTAGCAACATTCTAGAGCTCAGATTGTGACATCATAATGCCTCATTCTACCAATGCCTAAGCTCTGTCCTCATCTGTACAAGCCTCAAACACTTTAAAATCATAAGTGTTTGAGGTTTGTGCGGTTAAGGCAGAGCTTACAGGAATGGGACAGGGACAGGGACAAAATTTTCAGGGACAGGCCGGGGGCAAATTTGTCCCTGTGTCATTCTCTAACTGTAGCCTGTTGGCCTCCTGCTGTATCACCTGACTGTTGTTCTCCTTTTGGTGGCCTGGGTAGATTTTTCCTTCTTTTATTATTAACAATTGCCTTAGAGTTCATTCTGGCTCTGGAGAAGGTACTGGAAGACTTGAAATACAGATTTTTCTCTTTGAAGCCAGTGGTTCTATTTGACATGGGTGCAACTCTTGCGAATCTCCTTGGCTCTATGATGCTTCTGGACCTATTCGGAATTGAATCTCTCTGCAATTGTGCACTGCTGGAGATTTCCTTCCTGAGGTTCTTTGCTGCTAATTCTATTTCTGATAGAAATGCGCATGCACTGTTGATGAGCTCCATAGCTTTCTTTTGTAGGTTATCTTTAAAGACTTCTGGGTTTATTGTAGAAATCGGCTGAGAATTGTCAGCCGTTTCCTTTTTCTGGCCTTCCAAAAGTGGCTTAGGTCTAACATCCTGTTTGGCATCTTGGGAACTTGTCATCCCCTGAGTTTTCATTTATATGCAGGGGTAATTGGGACTGAGTTTGGCTTGGTCCTCAAGGTCTTCTGCAGCTTGCTGATCATCCTCTGAATAGAAGATGGACTTTTTACCTGGAAATGCCAGAGATGAACCCCATTTATGTTCTGGACAATGGCTGTAAAAAAACCCAAAAACAAACTGTAAAGATAACATGTCAGCTTTCCAAATTCTTCTTTGTGAACGATATATTTCAACAGCTAGGTGTATGACAACCTGTTTCTTGTGATAAAGATATATTATAAAACCAATTAAACAACAACACATATATAAAATAGAATTTCTTTGCATAAAACTTGCCGGTCAATATTTAGCTGGAAAATGCTGAACACCACTGGCTAAAGGTTCATAGATAACGGCGCGAAAGACAAAAGCGCGCGCCGCCGCGCCGCTCTAAATTACAGTTTTTAGGGGTTCCGACGGGGTTTTTTGTTGGGGAACCCCCCCAGTTTACTTAATAGACATCGCGCCGGCGTTATGGGGGGTTTGGGGGGGTTGTAACCCTCCACATTTTACTGTAAACTGAACTTTTTCCCTAAAAACAGGGAAAAAGTGAAGTTTTCAGTAAAATGTGGGGGGTTACAACCCCCCACACCCCCCACAACGCCCCCACAATGCGGCGCGATGTGTATTAAGTAAAGTGGGGGGGTTCCCCCCCGCCCCCCCCTTCGGAGCACTAAAAACAGTAATTTAGAGCGGCGCAGCGGCGTGCGCTGCGCTCAATTGTCTGGGCGCACCTTTGTCCCAGCGCGCTTTTGACCTGACACCCTGGCTAAATGAGACTCAGAAATTCAGGGCTGGGTCTTTGACAGCATCCAGAAGCTATCAGGCATGGCTATTCAGTGCCTTTCCTAATATCTAATTATTCATAGATAGTTGTGCTTTTTATGCTGTTCGACATGCAGTGGCATAGCGAGGGTGGGAGGTTCCCAAGGCGGTGGCACTCCCCACTCCTTCCCTGCCCCCCCCCGGCCATATGCGCTCCCCTTCCGTTCCCCCGCACCTGTTTAGTTTTCCCAGCACAAGCAGCATCTCTAACTCGCTGACTGTGCCAGCGCCAGCTCTCCCTCTGGCATCACATCCTAGTCACGGACATGGAAGCTAACATCAGAGGGTAGCGCCAAGGCCGCTGCTCGCGCCAACAAGAGCTAGAGGTGGAGAACTGAAGGCACACATGATGGCACCGGCACCACCACCAAGATGCTACCGCCTACATGCTTGGTTAGCATTTAGGGCTCCTTTTACGAAGCCGCGCTAGTGGTTTAACGCGTGTAATAGCGTGATCTAATTTGCCAGCCGCGGTAGCCGCTACCGCCTCCTCTTGAGCAGGCGGTAGTTTTTCGGCTAGCGGGCGCTAAAAGGTTGCGTGCGATAAAGCCGTTAACCCGGCTTCGTAAAAGGAGCCCTTAGTGTGTGCTAATTCTGTTAGCGCATGTTGGTAAAAGGGCCCCTTAGTTTGCTATCGGCTTATATTCTGACAAATACAGAGCTCTGGGGCTTGCACTGCACTAAGGACACGCGTTCAAATACAGGTTTCACCCTATTGTTTCCTGAATTTATGCTGTGACTTGTTTACGGAAGATTGAGGGATTGAGGGGTACAGATAAGAGCAGTGGAAGGTTTAGAGATAACTGTAGAGGTAGGCAATAAAATTAGTCAGGGACCGCTGACCAGGCAATATGCCTGATGGGCCGCCGCGTGAGCGGACCGCTGGGCTGGATGGACCTCTGGTCTGCCCCGGCGGAGGCGACTACTTATGTACTTATGTACTTATGTACTTATGACACTGGGCTGCCCAAGCAGAGTGAAGAGGCTTCCTGGCGTCGGTATAACCAGAGCAAATCAAAACACGAGCGTGTGGCACATTGGCAGCAAGTTTGGCACTGCATAGACTTTTCAGCAATAATTTGGGAAGACGGGCCATTTTTACCCCTTGGTTTTCTTCCTCACCTCAAGTTATCTCTGCCTAATAAGAGATACATTAATATTTGAATATTTCATATTGAATGAGGTGAGTATCAGTTACTACCGATTCCCATCTGAGTATGACAGATTACACCAGACTTTCTTTGTATTCTGGAAAACTGAGCACAGCAGCCTTGCTCTTCATTTAAGTACCCCTGAGGAGATAGGAGTACAGGGTTTCATCTTCCCGATAATAGAAGCAAGAGACAAAATGACGCTCAGAAACAAGAAGTGCTGAGGCTAGGGGGTGGTTAAAGGAAAAGAGCTAAGAAACTAAACTAAACTAAACCTTAAGCTTAAAAACCGCATCCTCTCTATAAAGATAGAGCTCGGCACAGTTTACATTAAAATAAGGAAAAATACATAATAAGAATTAGTGAATATGAAGAGAGCAGTGAAATTTACATTTTTGAGAATAGCCAAGTTTTCAGATGTTTTCGGAATACAGTGGTACCTCGGTTTACGAGTGCACCGGTTTGCGAGTGTTTTACAAGACGAGCAAAACATTTGCAAAATCGGTGCCTCGGAAACCGAGCATGGCTCGATTTACGAGCACCCCCTCCCCCGCAATCCGGCACCCCCCCTGCGATCCGGCACCCCCCCTGCCTCGAACCGGCACCCCCCCGCCACAATCCGACCCCCCCGACACGATTGGACACCCCCCCGCCACGATCAGACCCCCCCCCCCGACATGATCCGGCACCCCCCGACATGATCCGGCACCCCCCCGCTGCTTCTTACCCTCATCTGGGCACTCTTGAAGATCGGCCATACTCTGCTGGGCCTTGAGCATCTGAGCATGCTCAAGGCCTGCAAGTGAACGTGAACGTGAACTCGCAGGCCTTGAGCATGCTCAGATGCTCAAGGCCCAGCAGACGAGGAGTCCGATCTTCTAGAGTGCCCAGATGAGGGTAAGAAGCGGCGGGGGGGTGCCCAATTGTGTCGGGGGGGATGTCGGATCATGTCGGGGGGTGCCCAATCGTGTCGGGGGGGAGGTCGGATCGTGTCGGGGGGATGCCGGTTCGAGGCAGGGGGGGTGCCGGATCGCAGGGGGGGCCTTCGAGGGGAGCAATGCCGGTTCTCGGGGGGGGGGGGGGGGGACGCATCAAAGCGAGTTTCCATTATTTCCTATGGGGGAAATTCGCTTTGATAAACGAGCATTTTGGATTACGAGCATGCTCCTGGAACGGATTACACTCGTAATCCAAGGTACTATTGTAATTGAAAGGAGCCCAGATTCCGCAGCTGGGTAGGAAGGTTATTCCAAAGCTCAGTGATTTTGAAGAAAAGAGATTTCCCTAATTTACCAGCATAGATAACGCCTTTTAACCAGGGGAAAGATAGTTTAAGTTTTTGGATGGATCTCGCAGAATTCCAAGATAGTGGAATTAGAGGAGGAAGAGTGCCATGCAAGATCTTGAATGTTAGGCAGACACATTTAAAGTGAACCCTAGAAATTACTGGAAGCCAGTGAAGTTTTGACAGAAGCGGGGAGACATGGTCAAATCTGCTTTTTGCGAAAATCAACCCAACCACAGTATTCTGGATCTGATGCAGTCTTTGATGACTTTTCTTGGTTAGACTTAGATAGATGGAGTTACAACAGTCCAGCCTAGAAAGAATGATTGATTGTGTAAGGACAGCAAAATGTTGTTGGTGGAAACGGGATCTCACTTTTCTCAACATGTGGAGACTAAAAAAAAACATTTTTTTACCAGAGAGTTAAGATGGTCATTAAATGAAAGCGTAGAGTCTATGACACCCAAGATTTTGCTTGAGAATTCAATCTGCAGTGTGGATCCAGAAGGTAAGGAAATGAACGAGGGTAGCAGATCTCATTTTAGGCCAAGCCAAAGTAGATTTGTTTTGGACTCATTCAGCTTCATTTGAAAAAAGGGAAGGACTGGTGTTATAGGATTAGAACAGTTAATTTTCCATTATTCATGTAAAAACGAGGTCACATTTTAAGCAGCAGATATACAATATGATGATAAAGACAAGAGTGTGCAAGAAAGACTTTTGACACCTGGGGGTCAGTGAATATTTTGTACTTTATCACCACAGACTGAAAACGTTTAGCTGAACAGTGAGGGCATCTATTTTGGGCCGGGTTTGAAAAAATGATAGGGGCAGGTGGCACCTTATAGACTGACCAATTTATTGAAGCATAAACCTTTAAGGACCAGAGTTCATTTTATCAGATGCATGAAAAGCATATAGCTTAGGAGGTGGATAAACATTAAGGTTGTACAGAAAATCCCAAAATTGGAAAAACTGTGTGGATTGAAGTTTTTCCCATAAATTGGATTGTGTTTGATCAGAAAATAATTTTAAAAATGTTTTTTAAAGCTCATCCTGGGGTCCCTCAAAGGCACTGATTACGTAAAGCTCCATTTTTCTTAACATTTGCTATTATTTTTGCTTAATGGGGCAAATTTCTCAGTATTATAGCTATAACTTATGTTTTTACACTCAGCAATGATATATTGATAGAAAGACATTTTATGTCAAATTTGTTTTTATTGAAAAAGAACAATAAATGAGTACAGAAATAATACTAGAGTCTCCAATATGCTTATTATAACAAGTGGGGGTCAACCACAAAAGAATAGGAAAACATTCATTTGTCATTAACCCCACCTTTTATAAAACCATAGCACGGTTTTTAGCCATGGCGGTAACAGCTCCGATGCTCATAGAATTCCTATGAGCATCGGAGCTGTTATCACTGCGGCCAGCGCTAAAAATCACACTACGGTTTTGTAAAAGGGGTGGGGGTGGGGGTTAAATAATGATAGAAAGACATTTTATGCAAAAGGTGTAGTTGTATTTTATTAAAAGAACCTTCAATACCTGCACTTTATTGTGGAAAATAACAGAAATTTAGGGCCTCCGCTATTAAACTGCGCTAACAGTTTCTAACGCGGGGAGCTGCGCTGAATGGCCTGCGCTGTTCCCGACGCTCATAGTGTTCCTATGAGCGTGGGAGCAGCACGGGCCCATTCAGTGCGGTTCTCTGCGCTAAAAACTGCTAGCACGGTTTAATAGAAGAGGGGGTTAGCATGCTTTGCTAATAGCTAAACACTTTGGTGTAGTCATCTACCAATGGCGTTCCAAGCATTCAATGTCTTCTTGACAAAGTCAGGATAAAGCCTGCGATGCTGTTCGACTCCTTGGGTGAGGACTTGTTGCAGGAGTTGAACAGAATCGCAGGCTTTATCCTGACTATTTCAAGAAGACATTGAATGCTTGGAACGCCATTGGTAGATGACTATACCAAAGTGTACGTGCTTAGCTAGTTGCGAAATACTGTATGTTAAATTTCTGTTATTTCCTACAATATAGTACAGATATTGAAGGTTCGTTTAATACAATACTGCTAAATTTATTTTTTTTTTTTTTGTGTTCAAAAAAATTTTTATTAAATTTTTAAACAAAAAGATATAGATTTATTTTAACAATATTCGATGACAGGAGAAAGTTTTCCTATTCTTTTGTGGTTGTAACAATGTATTAATGGGGTTCTAAGGAATCCAATCCCAATTGTTATAATAAGTATGTTGGAGAAACTAGAAACATAGAAACATAGAAACATAGAAAGATGACGGCAGAAAAGGGCTACAGCCCATCAAGTCTGCCCACTCTACTGACCCACCCCATTAAGTCTGAGTGCATATGACTTAGTTCCTTAGCTCGACCTTCGTAGGGATCCCACGTGGATGTCCCATTTATTCTTAAAGTCGAGCACGCTGGTGGCCTTGATCACCTGCACCGGAAGTCTGTTCCATTGATCCACCACCCTTTCTGTGAAGAAGTACTTCCTGGTGTCACTACTAAATTTCCCTCCTCTAAGTTTAAGCGGGTGCCCCCTTGTGACCGAGGGTCCCTTGGGAACGAATATGTCGTCTTCCAGCTCTACACGACCTGTGACGTATTTAAATGTCTCAATCATGTCACCCCTTTCCCTGCGTTCCTCTAGAGTATAGAGCTGTAATTTGCCCAGTCTTTCTTCGTATGAGAGACCCTTGAGTCCGGAGACCATTCTAGTGGCCATCCGCTGGACCGACTCGGCTCGAAGCACATCTTTACGGTAATGTGGCCTCCAGAATTGCACACAGTACTCCAGATGAGGTCTCACCATGGCTCTATACAGTGGCATCATGACTTCAGGTTTGCGGCTGACGAAGCTTCTCTTGATACATCCCATCATTTGCCTTGCCTTGGACGAGGCCTTCTCTACTTGTTTGGCAGCTTTCATGTCTGCACTGATGATTACTCCCAAGTCCCGTTCTTCTGAAGTCCTAGCTAGTGCCTCTCCATTTATTGTTCTTTTTCAATAAAACAGACTTGACCTAAAATGTATGTATGTAGAGAGCTAAAATCTTTAAAAAAGAAATAGAAAACTTACTTATTTGTACAGGCTTTTTTTCTAGAGCGAAATGTTGTGAAATATTCCTTTTTGATTGAAATGTCTTTGTGAGATTTGATATTTGATATTTTAGAAGAGGGAATGATGTAGTAGGCTTAGTTGCTGCAGTTTGTTTTGTTCTGAAGATTATGTGAAATATTCTGTGTTTGTTTTATTATAATCTGCCTAGACTGTAGGCGGAAAATAAATTTTTTAAATAAATAAATGTATCATTGTTGAGTGTGAAAACATAAAAATTATAGCTTTAATACCAAGAAACTTGTTCCATTAAGCAAAAATAATAGCAAACGTTAAGAAAAGTGGAGGTTTATGTAATCAGTGGCTTTGAAAGATCCCAAGATGGGTTAAAAAAATTTGTAAAAAATTATTTTCTGATCATGCACAATCAAATTCATGGGAAAAACTTCAATTTGTACAGTTTTTCTGGGATAGGCAAGTGGGATCTCTCGGAGAGAGAAAATGGTTACTGCGGATGGGCAGACTAGATGGGCCATTTGGCCTTTATCTGCCATCATATTACAACGTTTCTATAACCATAAAGTTCTATGATATCACAATGCAGGTACAAAGAACTTTAACCTATAAAAAGAGGAGATGTAAATTTAAGAGCCTTAGCCAATAGAGAGAGAGATAATGGTTACTGCGGATGGGCAGACTAGATGGGCCATTTGGCCTTTATCTGACATCATGTTTCTATGGGCTCCTTTTACTAAGCTGCGATAGCGGTTTTAGCGCGCGCTGAATTGCCGTGAGCGCTAGACCTTAACGCCAGCATTTTGCTAAAAATGCTATCGCAGCTTAGTAAAAGGAGCCCTATGTTTCTATACATGAAGGTACATGGGCAGGGATACAGACTATGGAGAAGGCATTGAAAATGCAAAGTAAGGTGTATTACCTCTACCCCACCCACATCTTAAGTATATTTACCCATCTCCTGAATCACATGCATCTGATAGTGTAGACTCTGATCTAAAGCTCATCCATGATACCATTTTAAATTTTAGTGCCAACCCAAACAGCAGTGCTGGAGGATTACTGCTGCCCGAGACCACTTCCCCACCAATTTGGACCCATGGGGCTAGGGGAAGGTAGGCTCTGTGAGTGGCAGGTTTTTCTGTAGGGCTGGAGCTTCTTGATGAACAGGGTTGTTCAATCAAGGGATGCGTTTGTCATCAGGTCGGGGTAGGGGAATGCTACCCGCAGTTGGGACAGCCAAGGTGTGGTACTGACCCATACATATTAGCTTTCATGTCTGGCCACAGTTTTGCTTGCCCACGTCACAATCATTTTCCCGTCCATTCCCATGAATGCAGCTAACATGGGATTTTTACCATGAAGGCTAATGTCTACTGCTCAATAAAACCCACATTAGCTCTTAAAGCACATAGAAACCAGCGCAACAACCTTTTGCTGTGCAGGGGTAAAACTGTGGCACTCTCTTGTAGGGCAGACACCAGAAATGTGTTAATAGAGTTGCGTTCAGGAAACTACTTAAAACACAATTGTTTGCAAAAGCCTTTTTTTTAGGCATTGATTTTTTCCTGTTTGCTGATTTTCTGTGGATCTGATTATTTATGATTATTTGTTTTTATATTGTCTTAAAACTCATGTATGTAAGATTTTGTAAACCGTTTAGGCTATAAACCAGGGGTACCCACACTTTTTGGGCTTTACGAGCTACTTTTAAAATGACCAATCGCTGCCTGGCTGGCCCAGAACTTCCTCTCCGACGTCAGAATTGACATCGGGTGGGGAAGGCTGCTCTGCCCGGCGCTTCTGTGTACTCTTTACGGTGTAGAAGCAGGAAGAACGCGTTGGCAACGTGAGTCTATCACGGAGCTCGGGATGGGCTCCGCAATCGACTCGTGGTGCCTTCGCAATCTACTGGTCGATCGCGATTGACCTTTTGGGCAGCCCTGCTATAAACTTTAAAATAAATAAAAATAATAAAATTAAAACGGATTAGTAAAGGGGCCCCGTGTGCTGTCAAAGATCGTTTTAACATTTCATGTTCTTATTTCATATGCAATCAATTGTAAACCACCTAAAATTTATAAAATAGAAACCAGAATAACTATGTAAATTATACTACTTGGGTGACACAGTAGTTAAAGCCAATCTTCTTACTTTTCCTGTTATTTACATGTGATTTGAGATTACCAGGTCATCAGGGAACAGACTGATTTTGTTTATGTTTCCGTTCCAGTGTGTCCTGGGATTTGTTCTCTTCGTTGTTTCTAAGAAAATCGGGAAATCTCTGCATGCAGTGAAATATGAGATTTAAAAAAAAAAAAAAGTCGAGCTTAGCTTGATCTGTATGTACCTAATGAGCTGGAGCTATTTTATAACATTCTTATTGCACAAATGGAAAATATTATTTCCCATCACCCCCCTCTGCAGGGCCTCCACTCCCAAGGGGATACTAGCATAATAATTCTGATCATTACCCTTCCATTACAGCACCAGCCTGTTCATTCACTTGTTGCAAGCTTTGGAACTTTAGCAAACGTTCACACTGGCCTTACAGAACACGAAATGTACTGATGATATTGAGAATGTGTAAGGTGAGGGTGAGCAACCACACATTCATTAAAAATGAATAATGAAAGCATTCAGGTTCATTGGGGAGAGACAAACTAGGCACAAATCTTTGTCTTGAATTACATCCTGAAACTGAGCCCAGGGAACATGATGTGAGCATGACATTGGCAATCAAGATTTCAGGATTTTAATATCAGACCTTTTGATGATGTACACCAGTGGTCTCAAACTCAAACCCTTTGCGGGGCCACATTTTGGATTTGTTGGTACTTGGAGGGCCGCAGAAAAAAATAGTTAATGTCTTATTAAAGAAATGACAATTTTGCATGAGGTAAAACTCTTTTTAGTTTATAAATCTTTCCTTTTGGCTAAGTCTTAATAATAATATTGTCATTTATAGCTAAAGAGACATATGATCAAGAAACTGTTTTGTTTTACTTTTGTGATTATGATAAACATACCGAGGGCCTCAAAATAGTACCTGGCGGGCCGCGTGTTTGAGACCACTGGTGTACACTGTTCCCCTGGTCATTCGTGGTTCGCTGTTCGCGGTCATTCATGGATTTTCTGACCACGAATGACCGGACAGGAGAGGGCAGCCGAAGCGGCAGGAGAGAGCTGCGTGTCAAAGCAGCTCCTGATTGGTGAGGCCCGACTTTAGTACAGGAAGAGGCAGTCGGAACATACCACGAGTGATTTCCTTCACTCGCCGGTGCTCTGGCTGCCCTCTCCTATCTACCCCGCTAAAAACTGTATTCGTGGTTTTTCAACATTCGCGGTGGTTTCTGGAATGGAACCCTCGCGAATATCGGGGGAGTACTGTATTCCACGTATCAGCAAAGGTGGCAAGAAGAGGAAATGAGAGCCGGCGTGGTTAAAAGGTGAAGTGAAAGAGGCTATTAGAGCCAAAAATACATACTTTAATGAATGGAAAAAGGATCCGAATGAAGAAAATAAGAGGAAACACAAGCACTGGCAAGTTAGATGCAAAGCATTGATAAAGACAGCTAAGAAAGAATATGAAGAGAAACTTGCAAAAGAGGCAAAAACTTCGAACAATTTTTTTAGGTACATCAGAAGCAGAAAACCTGTGAGGGAATCTGTGGGACCGTTGGATGATCAAGGAGCAAAAGGGGCGCTAATGGAGGCTAAGGCCATAGCGGAAAGACTAAATGAATTCTTTGCTTCGTCTTTACGAAAGAAGATGCAAGAGATCTACCTGAATCGGAAATGGTTTTCAAGGGTGAGGATGCGGAGGAACTGAAAGAAATCTCGGTGAATCTGGAAGATGTACTCAGCCAAACTGACAAGTTAAAAAGTGATAAATCGTCAGGACCGGATGGTATACATCCCAGGGTACTAAAAGAAGTCAAACATGAAATTGCTGACCTGCTGTTAGTGATCTGTAACCTGTCGCTAAAATCGTCTGTAGTACCTGAAGATTGGAGGGTGGCCAATGTTATGCCAATTTTTAAAAAGGGCTCAGAAAACTGCCTGCCTCAGGAGTCAAATGCATCAAATATATATATTACTAGCCAAGCACAAAATACTGTGTCATGACTTCATGTAAATATAGTCTGTAACAGGGCTGCCCAAGTCCGGTCCTTGAGATCTACTGGCAGGCCAGGTTTTCTGGATATCCGCAATGAATATGCATGAGAGAGATTTGCCTGCACTGCCTTCTTGGTATGCAAATTTCTCTCATGCATGTTCATTGTGGATATCCAGAAAACCTGGCCTGCCAGCAGATCTCGAGGACTGGACTTGGGCAGCTCTGGTAAAACCTGTACAGGGAACCTTGTCTCGTCACAGCGTATCACCACCAGTGCAAAGTCATTTTTGTGTGCTCTGCTAAATAAATTTGATGTTGCTCTGAATGTCCATTGCCTTAACCCCGCTTCTGTTTTAGACTTTATTTATTTCCGTGAGGTCTTCCCCATCCCTTGTGGGTTTATTGCTGGAAAAATACACACATGATGTTTCCAATCTATTTACTTGTATAGAATGAAACGGCCCCTCCAGTCTGCTCAACGAGATGGTTGTAACTGTTGCTCTGTGCAGACTACTACCTTCTAACTCCCATCCACCCCCTCATCCCCTCTGCAGATTGAAAGAGTTTGAAAATTTCCCCCTCTATAGGATATAACCTTTTACAAATCAGGTGCTTTATTTCCATGGATAAACACCACCATGTTTGTATGTTTCCAGGCCGCGATCTTCAACAGAGGGTCCTGAGTGGAACTGGACTGGCACTAGATCCTTCCCACAGGCAGTGGGTACTCAAAAGCCTGGGCAAGGCAGTGTGCACTATGAATAAAGGAAGACCCTTCAGTTCTAGCTGCTTTCCACAAGCGCAAATATTTACCACCACAATGACAACAAAAAACTACAATTAAAAGAAAAGAGCTGCACCTTTTGCATACTTTTTGGAAAGCAGTCTGCATCTGGTTGACAAATACGAGCAAGTGAGCTGGAATATAGGATTGGATCATTTTCTATTTCTCATTACAGCTCTCCTGGGGTTTTCTGTTCATATCCCAGAATAGACAACCTAATTTCCACCTTCCTCGAAGATCTCTAGAAATTCCGAGTATGACATTCATTACAACTCACAGCATAACCACGAAAGTGCTGGATGACAGACAAATGCTATAACATAGAGCAGAGGTTGGATGCCAATAATACAACAGGCTTGTAATGCACTTTGCCACGAGCCTTCCTAGAATCGGAGTGCTCTTTTGCAGTACTCCTCCCGGAGGAGAGCAGCGTGAGGAGTGAAAGAAGCGTAAGGTAAATGCTAACCTTCTCACAGCAGACGCTATAGAATCTGCAAGGCTGTGGAGCGTGCAATGTTTTCCTTCTGCTTGAAGGAGTGGGCCCTGGTGGAAGGCCCAGGGCTTCAGGCTGCCTCTCTGCTCCCTTTACGCAGCGGCTGGAAGGAGCTTATGGAGTGCGGAAGGAGGGGTGGAACACAAGCTGGCCCCACTTTTACATACATTAAGTTCATTGTCACTTGTTTGACAGGGTTGGGAAAGCCCCCCCCTTGCTCTATATACGTATCCTAGCAACAGCTGCCTGGCTACTGTTGCTAATTCTGGATGGATTTGTGTGCTAACATGCTAAGCCACTTCTTCACACACAATAGGTGGATGTGGGTGTGTGTGTACTCTGTGTCCGTCAAAATCTCAGAGTAGGTATGTAATTATGAGTCTGGGTTTGGCCACTGTACCGTAAGCAGAGATTGACTTACTAATATAGAGACTGAATAGGCAAGTGCCTAGAAGTGATTGCCTAGGGTAGGGGTGGGGGGGTGAGGCTACTCTACCTGTGTAATGAGATTGGGTGGGCTGCAAGGAGTAATGGTAAGCAGATAGGACCAGCCAGGACTTCACAGGGGCTGGACAGCAAGCTGCACAAATTCACCACTGACTGTAATCTTTCCTTGGGCCTTGTATT
Source organism: Geotrypetes seraphini (assembly GCF_902459505.1). Classification (NCBI taxonomy): domain Eukaryota; kingdom Metazoa; phylum Chordata; class Amphibia; order Gymnophiona; family Dermophiidae; genus Geotrypetes; species Geotrypetes seraphini. Next base: position 22,435,285 of record NC_047098.1, read on the forward strand.
CTATTTCACCTTTCATCCCATGCCTCAGTCCGCCATTCAGAAATCCCACATCTAATATAATAAAACGCTAAGCGCGCATGCGCACTCTTACCGCGTGTTCCCTGATCCGTATGTCCGTGGCCAGCAAGAGTGCCTATGCGTGCTTAAAACGACCCCACGCTCGCGGCAGCAGAACCCAAATAGCGGCCCGGGAAGAGAAGCGCTGACCAAAAAGACTCCTTTGCCGGCTCCCCACTCACTCCGTAAGTTTTTTTCGCGGTCTGACCCTCCCATCCCTTCCCGACGTCTGACTGGCTCACTTAGTCCTTTGCTGCCCACCCCCCCTTCTCTTCCCGAGGTCCCGACTACAAACCTGCCGACTCCAGTAGCGTCTGCAGCACTCTACACACGCTGCTTCGGGGCCTTCTACTGCCCTGATTTGCTTTGCCGCGTCTCTGATGATGTCATCAGGGACGTGCCAGAGTAAATTAGGGCAGTAGAAGGCCCTGAAGCAGCATGTGTAGAATGCTGCAGACGCAGCTGGAATCGGGTGGTTTGTCGGGACCGCAGGAAGGGAAGGGGGGGAGCGGTAAGGGACTAAGGGAGCTGGCCAGACTGCGGGAAGGGAAAGGGGGGTAGGGGAAATGCTGCTGCTGCACAGGGAAGTGGTGTGGGGGGAGGGGAATGGAGGGGAAAGGAATGCTGCTGCTGTGGAGAGACAGATAGAAAGAAAGACAGACAGCGGGAGGAAGGGAGACAGAAAGAAGAAAGACACAGAGGCAGAGAGAGACACAGAAAGACAGACAGACAAAGGGGGCCAGTGAGAGAGACAGACAGAAAGAAAGACAGCGGGACAGAGAGAGAGACAGAAATAAAGACAGACAGAGACATATATTCTAGCACCCGTTAATGTAACGGGCTAAAATACTAGTAAACATATAAAAGGCCTTTTGTAAAATACAGACTAGCTTCAATGTACACACCTTGACAAGAAAGTGCATGAGAGACAAGCGCTGCCCACAAGATGAGTAAAACTCAGAGATACTTTGAGTAAAGTAATGCAATTAAAATTCATTTTACTGTGTGGCCCATAAAGGGTGCCCTCTGCACAAAAATTGGCAAGATAGACACACCTAGAACTGAATATATAGTAAGTACAATCTCCTGCCTCCTGCCTGTCTGCTCACTGGCTAAAGCTGTACAGTTCACAACCTCTCAAATACTTTCACACCTACTTCCTGTCTTTCCACCCGATTTACTTTTTCCCATTCCAATTATTCTCCAGACCCCTGACCGTATTTATAGTTGCCTATATTTAGGCACCGTTCCCTCCTTTCACATGCTCGCCCCTCACGTGACATGCTTAGATCATCTTTTTTAAACAATAGTCCTTATGGTTAGTTCTGCTGACACCTCTAATACAACGTTCACTTGACTAAGGGCATTGTATTCAACGTCTCAGGAATGCCCCCCCCCCTCGCTTCTCCTTTTGAGTCAGCAATACTTCTTACTCTCAAGTGCACACAGTGTTAGACAAATTCCTTCTGGAATTCTATCAGTATCCTTATTTGTATAATGTTACCTCTTCAGGATATTTATTATATGAGCTGGCCACTACCACTAAATGTACTCGTAGATCTCACTTTTTTTGCTTTTCCCACATTGAAATCTTGCCTCTAATAAGAGATTCTTAGACGGGACACTCTCATTTCAAGCTTGGCTAAGCGAAACTATTTCAAAAGCTTCTTTCTATCAGTCTTTTAGGAAATCAGTTAAGACCTGTCTCTTTGACAAATTTGTTACCTCATAATCTTCTCTCGTATTTTTTGCTGCTTGTACCGCACTGGTTTTCAGTTGTCTCTTTATTGTGAACCGCTTAGAACTGTTATGGTATTGCGGCATACAAAAATAAAGTTATTATTATTATTATGCCCTATATGTATTAGTAATATATTTTAGTTTGTGGTTTCTCTGTAGTTAAATATATTATATGTAAGTTTATGTATCACACCTTTGCATTATTCTGCAATAATTAACACCATTAGAAAATATATTAATATTTTCATTCCTCACAAGCATACTGGTACTCTCAGGGGCACGGTCTGGGTAAAGCATGAGCAGAATTTGCAAGTACAGTATAATCAACGCTAGTGTTTTATAAAGACACTTACATGAGTTTATAAAATAGCACCCAAGTAGGCATCTACTTTGCTTACCTGACCTCAACCTAGGCACCATGTTCTTAAATTATCCTCCTTGTGTCACATCCATCCAGCTGCAACTATTACACAGTATATATTATTATATAATTAAATTATTTTATTGCTTTTCAGACAGCTATATTAATAATGTCCTTCTACTAATTCCTGGTGGGTACATAAGAAGAACATAGGAACATAAGAAGTTGCCCCCGCTGAGTCAGACCAGAGGTCCATCTTGCTCAGCGGTCTGCTCCCGCGGCGGCCCATCAGGCCTAGTGCCTGAACAGTGGTCCCTGATTAATTTTGTAACTTACCTCTAATCCCATCCCTATAATCTACCTTTACTCTTATCTGTACCCCTCAATCCCTTTGTCTTCTAAGTACCTATCCAAAGCTTCTTTGAACCCCTGTAGCGTGCTCCTGTTTATCACATCCTCTGGTAGCGTGTTCCATGTATCCACCACCCTCTGTGTGAAGAAGAACTTCCTGGCCTTTGATCTAAACCTTCCCCCTTTCAATTTCTCTGAGTGCCCCCTTGTACTTATTGATCTCCTTAATTTGAAAAATCTGTCCCTGTCTATTTTTTCTATGCCCTTCATGATCTTGAAGGTTTCTATCATGTCTCCTCTAAGTCTCCGCTTTTCCAGGGAGAAAAGCCCTAGCTTTTTCAGTCTGTCAGTATATGAGAGGTCCTCCATGCCCTTTATTAGCTTAGTTCAGGGGTGTCCAATGTCGGTCCTCGAGGGCCGCAGTCCAGTCGGGTTTTCAGGATTTCCCCAATGAATATGCATTGAAAGCAGTGCATGCAAACAGATCTCATGCATATTCATTGGGGAAATCCTGAAAACCCGACTGGACTGCTGCCCTCGAGGACCAACATTGGACACCCCTGGCTTAGTTGCTCTTCTCTGGACCCTCTCAAGTACCTCCATGTCCTTCTTGAGGTACGGCGACCAGAACTGAACACAGTACTCCAGGTGCGGGCGCACCATAGCACGATACAGTGGCAGGATGGCTTCCTTTGTCCTGGTCGTGATACCCTTCTTAATGATAAAGTCTTTTTGTATAGAGAGCCATAGATAACTGCAAGTATATGGAAACTCCTTTAACTTTGGAAAACACAGGTGGTGGATAACATTTTGAAAACTGTACCTAATCGGCACCGACTACAAAATGCCCTAAGTCCTATTGTATAAACAGCATTCAAAGATAGGTAACATTTAGAAAATAGTGCTTGGCATCCAGAACTGCACCTACCTTTAGGTGCAATGATTTACACCAGGGCTGCCCAAGTCCGGTCCTCGAGATCTACAGGCAGGCCAGGTTTTCAGGATATCCACAATGAATATGCATGAGAGAGATTTGCCTGCACTGCCTTCTTGGAATGCAAATCTCTCTCATGCATATATAACACACTTTCATCACGAAAGATTGCTTCTTAAAGTAAATTCTTGATTTATCAGCCTAACTAGTTGGTTCCTCTGGCTACGCCTTTTCGACATTTAGACCTTTGCTGTGTTTTGTCCAAACAACAATTTAATTACGTACTAGTATTTTAGCCCGTTACTTTAATGGGTGCTAGAATATATGTCTGTCTGTCTTTATTTCTGTCTCTCTCTCTGTCCCGCTGTCTTTCTTTCTGCCTCTCTCTCTCCCTGGCCCCCTTTGTCTGTCTGTCTTTCTGTGTCTCTCCCTGTCCCTGTGTCTTTCTTCTTTTCTTTCTGTCTCCCTTCCTCCCGCTGGTGGTAGAATATATGTCTGTCTTTCTTTCTGTTTCTCTCCCTACCCCTGTCTTTTCCTTTCTGTCTCTCTTCCTCCCACTGTCTTTCTTTCTGTCTTTCTCCCTCTCTGGCCCCCTTTGTCTGTCTTTCTGTCTCTCTCCTTGCGTCTTTCTTCCTATCTCCTTCCCTACTTCCCTGTGCAGCAGCCGCAGCATTCCCTCTCTCTCCATTTACCGCGAGAGGAGCCTGCACAAACCGAACAGCCCGAGCCCCGAACAGTGTAACTTTCCGGCGGCTCCTCTCACGAACGCCGCCTTCTCCGATGCAGGAGCGGCTCGTGAGAGGAGCCGCTGCAGCATCTTTTAAGTTAAAACAGAAACTTCGGCCCGGCCTGTAGGTCAGGGGTTTCTCGGGCTGACCGCCACCCGCTGCTGGTGGCTCCGTGCTCGCCCGCTGCGGCCTGCAGTCGCCGGCAGCCGACAGCCACCATGGCCTGCAGCCGCTGACAGCCACAGCGGCCTATAGCTGCCGCGGCCTGCAGCCGCCGACAGCGGCTGCGGCCAACATCCGCCTCGGGGGAAGAGAGAAAGAGAGAGAGATTGGCGCGCATGCGGTGCCCTACAGTGCACGGAAAACGGGAGCACGCAGGTGGGAGTGCGCATGCGCGGTTTAGGGTTTTATTAGATTAGATTAGAAGAGCTTTCAATGTCCATCACAAAGCTACAACTCGTTTGGACCTCTTTGGGCCTTTTCTTTTATTTGGAAGACCATTTATCTGGCCCTCCACCCTCTGTGAGAGAGGAAATTGAAGGCGGTCTACATTTGGTTCCTTATAGAAGAAGACTGACGACAGAGTGGCTGCACTGTGCGCTATATAGGGTAGAACACCTACTCCCCTCTGCCCACTACCCTAGCCAGTAGATTATCCACCCCCACCCCCCTAACTATCCCCACACTGGCATCCTGTTTGTCTGTCTTGTCTGTTTAGATTGTAAGCTCTTTCGAGGATGGAATGTCTCTTTTGTGACAGCGCTGCATACATCTGGTAGCACTCTAGAAATAATTAATAGTAGTAGGCTTCAGGTTTATTTAAAATTTTGATATACCGCCTTATCAAAATTCAAATATATAATATATAAAATATAATATAATATATATATAATATAATATATAATATATAAAAACAAAGAGTAGAAAGGCATACATTAAAAACAAATTATAATTATTAAAACAGACAGTCAAACACATAGACGAACATTAACTTATCGAAACAAAATGAAAAAGGGTAGAAATACATTTGTATAATGAAAAAGAGAGGGAGAAGGATCAAAACAAAAGGGAGGGAACAAAAAATAAAAATCTAGCACTTTGTAGAATTCATTTACTCACCTGACACAGGTCCCCTGAAGCCAAGTTTCTATAGACTTGAAATGATATTTCATGTCTCCATAGGAGGTGGAAACAAACTTGTAGGAATCAAAGATTTGCACTTTGCCCTTTTGCCAGCGAGCGCCCAGGCTATGGACCCCATCTCCCAGCCAAATTTCCACATGTACCATGTCATGTAACTGTCTCTTCCCTGCAAGAAATGGAGAATGAATGTGCATTGCTCTAAGGGCCTTCTAATGATTTTATGAATGGATTCATGAACTGAAGATATCATGGGAGGTTTCAAGCTTTTTCTGTATTTGAAAAATAGATAAATGCAGGAAGGCTGAATTCAGAATTAACTCTCACTGTACATCTATGTGGAAGCATGATAATAGGCACACCTCTGTATAATTTAAAGTAGCTCTATACCTATAGATTTCCTAGAATATTCACAGCTGTGTTATCATATCTTTAATGAAACTGATCATATTTTCATTCCTTACAATAATTTTACTATACAATGCAGACATTGTAACCCTGTTCTTAACAGTAGTTCTGTCTTGGAATTTCTTCTCTCGCTTGTTCCTTTTGTGCTTTGATCTCCTCTTATGTTTTTCAGTATCATCTTTATACTGATGACTCACAAATCTACCTCTCTACACCAGAAATTTCATCAGGAATCCAGCCTGTGGGCCTGATATTGCTGTCTGAATTAGAGAGTAACATGGGAACCACTACCCTGTTAATGGGGACAGTGACCAAAAATCCCCTGGGAATGTCACGGGAATGGTGGGCCATTCCATGGTAGTACCTCGGGAATAGGAACTGTTCTTGCCCCCAAACCCCCCGCCTCTACTCCACTCCAAACCCTGATCCGAATGGATTAAATTGGGCAAAACCCGACCCAGGCGAGCCGCCATGATAGCAGAAAACAACTTGATATCTTGATTGAGCAGAGAAATAGGTCTATAAGGATCCCAGCTGATTTTCCGCTCGACCCGGTTTCGGTAGAACCACAATATTGGCGTGAGTCAATCTATGTGGAGGCATATCACCTCTGCCAAGAGCCCCACATAGGGCTTGAAATGGGCCCACCACTCGTACCCCCAACAACTTATAATATTCAGAACCCAATCCGTCAGGCCCAGGGGCTTTAGCCAATTTTAAGGCCCGAATAGCTTGTTGAATTTCCAAGTTTCCAAGTTTATTAAGTATTTTGATTTATCGCCTATTCAAAATTCAAGGCGATGTACAAATAAATAAAAAATTTTGGTAACATACTTACAATTATTAAATTAAACAAATGATAATCTTATATATACATATTACAGTACATTTAGAGGGTATTTCTACAAATTATAATGAAACAAAAGGAAAATTATTTAATGGTTACATTCAGTATTAAAATCATTAATTCAGGGGAAAAACAATAGGAAGGGAGACGAAGACAATTGACCTATTAAATTAAGAATGCGAAAAAAATTAATCATTAAAGGCATCTATAAATAGAAAACTTTTAAGTTCAGACTTAAATTTTGCCAGGTTTTTTTCCTGTCTTAGGTACAGTGGAAGGTTGTTCCCAGATTGAGGGGCTGTTATGGAAAAGATTGTGTTACGCCTTGTGTTAATAACTTTTAGTGAAGGAATTACTAATAGGTGTTGGTCTTGAGATCTATCCATTTAACACCTCTCGCTGCTCATTTCCCAGGGACGGAAGCTGTAGGTCTTGAAAGAAAGTCATCCTCTGTCCTGTGTCACAGGTCCCCCTGTCATATAGCGCCCAATAGTAGTTAACAAAACTTTGCTGTATTCCAGCTTGGGCAGTTACCTCACCACCATCAGGCGCCTGAATCCTTGAAATAATGCGCTTCGGAGCCCGTGAGGTAACCAAAGATGCAAGCAGTTTCCCCGCTTTGTTACCCCAGCGATGGGGGCGATATTTATACAATCTGATATCTCTAAGGGCTCTTTCTGCCAGTAAATCATTAATTTGCCTACGTAGGTCAGAATATTGAGATCGAGCTTGCGTAGCACCCGGAGCATGTAGACTCCCACGCAGCGCGGCCAGACCGCTGTGTTAAGTCCAACAGTGTCTTATCTTGGGCTCTGCGCTTGCGGGTAGTGTACTCAATAATTTTACCACGCAAGACCGCCTTGCTCGCCTCCCAAGACACCACCTCTGATACATCAGAAGCAGGGTTTTCGTTCACAAAGAAATCCCATTGTTGTTCCAGGAAGTCCTTGAACTCATCATCTTCGTACAACGTGGGATTCATACGCCAGCTAGTAGTCGACCCCTGGGATCCCGGCCTATCAATGAGCTCCAGCCAAACCAAGTGGTGATCTGACAAAACACCATCTTCAATCACCACTCGTGGAATACCCGCCAGCAGAGAAGGAGCCACCAGCAGGTAGTCCAAGCGACTATGAACATCATGCACGTGAGAGTGAAAAGTGAAGTCAGATTCAGTAGGATGCAGCGTGCGCCAGACATCAATCAGACCCAGTTGGTGCATCACAAAGTTCACCCCCTTGTGATCGCCTCCTTTCAATCGAGGCTTAGGCGGCTTGCAATCAACAAGTGGGTCTGCGGTGATGTTAAAGTCCCCACCTAGTACCAATTGGTATTCAGAAAAGGGCGTCAAAGCCGCTACTAATATAGAAAAGAATCTATGAGAATATACATTAGGTGCATAAAGAGAACAAAACACATATTTCTTCCCCAAGAAAACTCCGGCCCAGATCACATATCGCCCCTCAGGGTCCCGTATCACCTTGTGCATAGTACAAGGATGCTTTTTATGAAAGAGGAGAGCAACACCTCGCTGTCTGGAGTTATATGAAGCAAAAACTACTTCTCCTACCCAATCCCTCTTCAGTTTAACATGCTCTGTCACGCTGAGGTGAGTCTCCTGAAGCATTAAAACATCTACTTTTAATTTCTTACAGTATTGAAATAATTTGCTGTGCTTCACAGGGGAGTGCAAGCCATCAATGTTGAAGCTGGCAATCTTAACAGAACTCACAGTAGCAGCTGATAAGAAGTAAGTCCCCCCAAAGACAACAGATCTGTGGGGGCAGCAGCGCCGGCCTCCCAGCCAAACCAGCACGCCACCCACTGAATTATCAGTACATTCCTGATCAGAGACCCCAGGTGCATCCCACCCCCCATCCCGCCCCACCAAAACCCCCCTCCCACCCCAATCTCGTCATCTCTCATCCCCTCAGCCCTACCCCCAGGTCCCCAATGCATCTCAACCATGCTCACACCAAACAATCCCCACACACACAACCAGAACCCCAACACTACCTCCATTCCCCTTTCCCTTCTCACACGAACACTCTCGTCCTCCCACCCACCACCCAGCTCCCCGGCTGAAAACTAAAGTGAGAACCCCCACACCAACTCTAGAGGGCTAAAACATCCAAGTATATAGAAAACACATTAAAGCAGTGCTAAGAGAACTGCATAAACAACAAACTGGCAAATCTCTCAAACAGGCACTCAACAGAATCTCAAACCAAGAGTCCAGCAGCCAGAAGTCCTTGCAGTGCAGGTCCCTTGCTCCCAATGGGTGTCGAGACGGTATGGCTGCCACTATCTCAAGGAGACTGTAGAAACTGGAGTCATGCCACGCAAGCAGGTCACACAGGCGGCAGCAAAACATAGGCCCCCAGCAGCAGTGAGCAGGACAGAGTCAGCACCACACTGTCAGATGACCAAGACGACAGGATAGAAGAAACACCACCAGAAACCACACGACAGACGCCCATCAGCGCTCCTGATGTGCCGGCAGCTTCTCGAGGAACTTTTTCAGCTCATCCGCCGTGCTCATGGTGAAAGTCCGATTTTCATGAGTTAGTCTCACCTTAGCGGGGTATAGAAATGCAAATCTTATTCCCCTCGTGACCAACTGCGAGCAATACGGCGTAAGGGCCCTGCACTGCTCCGCGACTTTGGTGGAGAAATCTTGAAATATCATAATCTTAGCCCCTTCATAGGACAGAGATCTATTTTTCTTGAACAGGTCCAACAGGCGCGCTTTGATTGCATAATTGTGGAATCTGGCCAGCACCGGCCTCGGACGGCCCGGTCCGTCTCCATCGCGACGTTGACCAACACGATGGACTCGCTCTACCACCACCGGACCAGCCTGCTCCGCCAGGCCCAGCTCCTTCGGCAGCCATCTTTCCACCACGTGGAGAAGTTCAGAGTCTTTAACTGACTCCGGGAGCCCTATCAGACGGAGGTTCTTTCTACGGGCCCTGTTCTCCTGGTCCTCCACTTTCTCGAGCAGTTGGCACACTCGGGTCTCCAAGGAGTCAAGCCTGCGATCTGCGACCCCCGCTCTATCTTCTTGTGCCGAGACCCGTTCCTCCATCTGGTGGATCTGCGTCGCATGGCCCGCCAGCACATCTTTGATTTCGTCCATTGAAGCATGCAACTTGGCCAATTTATCATCTAATAATTGAGAGAGGTTCCGCATGGATACCTGGAGCACCTCGTCCGAGGTGCAGTCCACTGGCGCCTCCGTTTGCGTCCCCGCCATTTTAAGAGCCGGTGCCACGCTGTTTCTAGGGGCCTTCAGGGCTCGAGTCGGCATCCCCCGCGCCGCCACCGTGAGTCGCGCACCAGACGCTCCCGACGCTCCCCAGCTCAGCGGGAGCAATCCCGGAAGTGCAGGAGCCGAAAAAAGCACAAGTTTACCGGCGGCGGCAGGCGTTAGGGGAGCCGAATGGTGCAGGGAGGACGGAGCTCCGCGTTCAGGCGTCCGCTCAGGTGCTGGCCATCATGTGACCTAGCTTATTATTTGTATTCGTATTTTTATTTTGCCTTCCATTTTGGGGTTGTTGTTTTTTTGGCCCTTTCTTTTTACTATGGTCGAATGCACAATATTGGCGTCAGAGCCTGATTTTCTTTTCAATACACATTAATATTCCCGTGGTGTATTTTAGACTGCGCATTGGCGTGTGATGCACTCCACACTGTCAGCTCTCCACGTTTTCAGTAAGTAGTATTTTAAATTCATGCTTCACTTGTGGCGTTTATCATTTTTGAACACCTAAGGTGTTTTGTTTATTCTGGCACGACGTTCTCCGCCCTTTATTTACACTGGTCTTGTTTGTTATATTCACTTAATTTTGCTTGATAGTTTTTAGTGATCTGTTAACCAACACTGGTTTAATCATTTGTGGGCACTAGCTTTTCTAGCCCACTGTGACCAGTTTTTATACACTGGCTTTATTTTCATAAATTGGTTCTGTTTTTTTAAAAAAACAAAAGGAATTGACCCCAAAATATCCACAAAGAAGAAAATCCAGAGAAAACAAAAAAAAACTCTGTGGAGTGACGATGAAAGTGTCAAAGTTCCAAAGGTATACTGAAATCATCCACATAAAATAATTCCATCCACATAAAAGTAAATCATCCACATAAGAGCCTTAAAGGACCTAGTCCGCTAGGGATACAGGACCCAACACGATCCGCGTTTCGACAAAAAGTCTTCTTCAGGGGTCCCTGGGGGTCCTATAAAGGTGAGTACGTGGGAAATAAAGTCCATTTAGGAACATCGTCACTACACATAGTTATTTTTGGTTTTCTCTGTTTTTTTTTAACCCATCAAGGTATATTAGTTCTGTCGCAGCACTGTGATTTTCTATATACTGGTACTGTATATTCTAACCCCGCTGTTGCCCCTCTGGTTTGGGTAATTCCCATAGTTGATCCTTTTTTGGGGTTTTGTGATTTTTATAATTAAGCCCACATTTTTCATATAATTATCATTTAAATCATATGAAAACAAGAGAATTGTCCCAATGATCTCCACAGACAAATCCAAGAAGAAACAAAAAAAAAAATGTGGAGAAATGATGTTCCTGAGATGGACTTTATTAATATTAAAATAATATTAAAACTTGGCAAAACACATAAAAAACTCTAGGGCGCTGTCCGCTGAAAAGCTTTGGACCCTGGACCCAACACGGTCCGTGTTTCGACAGAATGTCTTCTTCAGGGGTCCCTATGAAGTCCTATGGTAAAGATATGTGGATAAAAATGCCATCTAATATAATAAAATGATAGGCCGCGCATGCGCACTAAAAAAACGTGTTCCCTGATCCGTCGCGAAAACACGAGTGCGCATGCGTGGGTTTTACGTCACCACCTGCTTGCTTAATACGTCACAGCCTCCCTGCTCTACACAAGTCTGGCCGCAGCCAGACGACGATCTCCGTTCCTCCTACCGCCGCCGATCTCTGTTCCTCCTTTGCCATCCACCCCCTTCTCTTCCCCACAGCCTCACTGCTCTCCACAAGCCGGACCGCAGCCAGACGACGATCTCCGTTCCTCCTGCCGCCGCCGATCTCTGTTCCTCCTTTGACACCCACCCCCTTCTCTTCCCGCGGGCCCGAATGGCGATTCCAGCAGCGTGTGCATCAGTCTTCACACGCTGCTTCGGGCCCTTCTACTGCTCTGATTTGCTCTGCCGCGTCTCTGATGATGTCATCAGGGACGTGCTAGAGTAAATCAGGGCAATAGAAGGACCCGAAGCAGCGTGTGGAGACTGATGCAAGCACTGCTGTAATCACCATGTTTGTAGTCCGGACTGCGGGAAGGGAAAGGGGGGGTAGAGGAAACGCTAATGCTGCTGCACAGGGAACTGGTGGGGGGGGAGGGAATGCTGCTTTGGACAGAGAGACAGAGAGAGGAAGGGAAACACAAAGAAAATAAGAAAGACACAAGGGCAGGTGCACAGGGAACTGGTGTGGGGGGAGGGAAATGGAGGGGGATGGAATGCTGCTTTGGACAGACAGACAGAGGGAGAAAGAAGAAAGACACAGGGGCAGGGAGATACACAGAAAGGCAGACAGGCAAAGGGGGCCAGGGACACAGACAGACAGAAAGGACAGCGGGAGCCGCGTCAGGAGGGGTGCGGGATGCGGCAGTGGGAACTTTTCCAATGGGTGCAACTGGGCAGCTGTCGGGAACCTCTGATCAGGGGCAGAGCAAGGTAAGAGTATCATAGGGATAAGAAGGAGGAGGGGTGATAAAAAAGGAAGGGATGACTACTACTGGACAGGGGGAGAAGGAAAGAGATGCTGATGGACAGGGGGGGTGAAGAAAAAGGAACAGAGGACAGCCAAGGAAAAATAAAGGCAGAAAGAAAGAAAGCGGCTAAGGAGAGAGAGAGAAACAAATAAAGACACACACACATATGTTCTAGCACCCGTTAATGTAACAGGCTTAAAGACTAGTTTGGAAATAAACTGATCCGTAAAAGCTGTGTGCAGGACAAGGGCTCAAAAGAAACAAGTGAATAGCCCTTGCCCTTATGTATCTCATTGTGTCCAGTTTCAGAACACAACATCGACTTATCGATTTTTATCTCTTATTTATTATTATGCTTTTCTCTATTTCAACTCACACATTTTTGGATGCTTTTATGCATATCTAAATTTTGTGGTACAATCTGATCGGTACGTTTACCTGTCTTCTAGTATATCTTCACTTTACCATGTGTTATTCATAATCACGGTTAGCAGTACTTGTTCACTTGACCATGTCTCATTCACATTGCACCATTATTTCACATTACTCTCTCTGGAACACATTCCGACGCTCTCCGTTCAGTCACATCTTTTCTCATTCACAAAAGGAATGATAAAGTCTGCTGAAAGTCGGCTATGATAAAGTCTGCTGAATGTACTAGCTCTACAGGGACCCCTGTCATGGCTCAACAGTCAGAGCACTCGCCCTGTAGTTCCCAGGGTCCCAGGCTGGACCTGGTTCAAACCCCACATCCGCAAGGGAAATTCAAGCTGGTTGAAAAAAAAAACATACACCTCCAAGCCTCAGCACTGATAAAGTCTGCTGAATGTACTAGCTCTACCGGGACCCCTGTCATGGCTCAACAGACAGAGCACTTGCCCTGTAGTCCCCAGGGTCCATTATCATTTAATCACATTTTCTATAGATTACCTTATATGATCACCATCACTGCTTATACACATTCTAATCATTATGATTTAACTTGTACATTCACACATCAACATATCTTTATAGGACCCCAAAAGAAGGTTATTTACAACCGAAACACAGGCCATGTTGGGTCCACACCACAATTCTTTGCTGTGTGCTATAGGGATTAACTTTATTTTGTAAAGAATAATTGTCATTAAAACCTTTACATCAAGACCATCGTTGCCACATTTTCGTTTGTGTTTTGTTTTCCTTTTCTGGAATAATTTGGTGATTTCTTTGTTTTGAACTTTTTTCTAAGTAGTACCATGTTTATATCATAGTAAAGATACAGAACTTACTTTGTGAACTGAAGTATGTCCCTGAGATGAAAATGAGGTCTCCTGGCTGCATTTCCTCCTCACTAGCCACAGTCTCAGGCAGTGTGTCAAATTGATATGCTTGGTTTCCAGGACCAATCAGAAACCCAAACTCTGATTTCAAGTCTTTCATCACCCTACGGATCAGACCACAGCAATCCAGAAAGAGAGTAGATTCATGTTCTGGAGCTAAGAACGAGAGGGAAGAGAAAGAACAAGATGGAGAGAGAGCTGCTGTTTGTGTCCAGGCTGAAAACAAAAAAGCTGCCACGTATCCCAATCTTGTCCTGGAGGACCACCAGCCAGTCAGGTTTTTGGGATAATCCTAATGAATATGCATGAGAGAAATTTGCATATAATGGAGGTGGCAGGCATGCTGATCTGCTCCATGCATATTCATTAGGGCTATCCTGAAAACCTGACTGGCTGGTGGTCCTCCAGGACAGGTTTGGGAACCACTGCTCTAAAACAGTCACATCAAAGTGCAGCTAAAACAAGGACTCAACACGGACCGTGTTTCGGCTATAGTGCCTGCATCAGCAGTCCCAAATTATAACCGCTGAATGAGTTAACAGTTGATATTCTGCTTCACCAGTGTCTGGACTTCATTAATGGTTTGTGTTTACCATTTTGCTTTATCAGCAATTGGATTTCATCATTCACTGTTGGTTTGTGGTTATCATTTGAGACTCCTGATGCAGGCACCATAGCCAAAACATGGTCTACGTCAAGTCCATGTTTTAGCTGCACTTTGATGTACACTTTTAGACTGTTTTAGAGCCCTTGCATATATTTTATTTGCTATTAATAAAGAGGGTTTAAAGACCAGGAATGCTCTGCTCCTTCTCTTGGAAATAGACAAAAAGAAACCCAAGAAAGAATAGAGTTCTGAAATCCAAGTGAGAATCAATAATGTCAAAAGCAGCAGATCAAGGTTGAGGATCTGTCCTGGAACAGATCATTGGAGACTTTTGCAAGAGCTGTTTCAGTTGAATGCAGAGGGCATAAGCCTGATTGAAATGGGTCAAGAATAGCTTGAGATGAAAGAAAGTCAAGACAATGGCAATGAACAGCATATTCAAGTAGCTTGGATAATAAAGAGAGGCAGGAGATGGGTTGCACGCTATGGGAGTTAGGTGCCCTGCATTACAGACTATAGCATGCAGTCAGATGCACACACAAATTCTAATTGCGGCCAATTAACATCAGTAATTTAGTTGTTGGCATCCAATTAATTATTTATTGCTCGTTAAGCTATTAAGTTGAGTGCACCCAACTATCGGCACCCAACTTCAGGCACAATATATAGAATCCAGGGGATAATGTCACATGACCAGAAGAGAGAATTACTGAGATGAAAGGTGAATATGGCACTTACTCCCAGGTTCATGGTACTTCTTGGCATAGGGAACCCCAATGTAACTCTGGGCCTGCTGTAGAAATTTCCTTCTCAATTGCAACCTTTGGTCTGGGTCCTGAAGTCTCTTCTGCAAAGATTGCTTTCTTCTGTGGAACAGCTGTAGCTGCTCCTGTAACAAGAAAAAGCCAGACTTCCTTCACTTACGATTTAGACAATGTGGTACACTGAGGCTGTCAATCCCAATCATAAGTATGTATGAAGGCTGATTGAAAAGTAAAGAGACTTTCTGTTTCTCTTTCCAAGAAGTAGACGGGGCAATGCTGTGTGATTCTTGTGAAGCTCATACATCGATGTTTCTGAACCTACAGTTGGACTGCTGTAGTATTCATTGTTGAGTCACAGCGAGAGAAAGAACTTTGTATGTTTCATCATGGCAGATGAGGAAGATGCGTCTGTGAGAGTACGCAGCATGGATAATTGTTTCATCACCAAATGTTTGCCGTAACATTTCAAGAGTTTCATTACCGTTCTGTCCAAGTTTAACACAAAATTCAATTACACATCTCTAGCATACTCTCACAGACGTGTCTTCCTCATCTGCCATGACAAAACGTACAAAGTTCTTCTTCTCACTGTGACCCAACAATGAAGACTACGGCAGTCCAGCTGCAGATTCAGAAACATCAATGCATGAGCTTCACAAGAACTAGCACATCGTTGTCATGTCTACTTCTTGGAAAGAAAGATGGAGGTAGTCTCATTACTTTTCAATCTGGTATCCGTCTCCTTCCTCCTTTCCTCCCCTCAAATCTGGTATCTGTGTCCTCCCCTTCTCCCTATGCTCTGGCATCCCTGTCTCCTCTCCCTTCCCCTTCCTTTTCTTCTCTGGTCTTCCCTCTCAATTTATTTTCTGCCTCTGTCTAGATTAAATGCTTTCTTACTATCCAGTCCTCAATTTATCTCTTTTCATTGTGTCTACCTACAGCTTCCCACCTCTGTCCCTCACCTCTTCCAATATCTAACTCTATCCTCTTCCCCCAATCCAGCATGTGCCCTTTTTTCTCTCTCCTCACCACTTCCATTCAGCATCTGCTCCCCTCTTTCTCCTCCCCCACTTCCTTCCAGCATTTGCTCCCCTCTCTCACCTCCCCTCCACTTCCATTCAGAGTCTGTTCTCCTCTTTCTCCACACAATAAACCTAAAGCACCACTCAACCTCTTCCCCTTGTCGGGCCATTTCCCTTCCTTCCCCTCACCTTCACGGACGCTTTTCCAAACCAGTTTTCTCTCTCAGAGGGGCCCTGATGCGCAGTCATTCTCACCAGTTGCACATGGCTGATCTGAAGCTTCTCTTCTAATGCAACTTCCTGTTTCTGCTGGATCGCAAGTCAGAGAAGCTTTGAGGCAACTAGTGAGAATGGCTACTGCATCAGGGCCCCTCTGAGAGAGAAAACTTTGGTTTAGAAAATTGCCACAAAGGTAAGGGGAAGGGAGGGAGATGGCTCGGCAAAGGGAAGTGATGCCTGGACCATGAGGTCCCCTGGAGCTCTGGGGCCCAGGGCAGCTGCCCTGTTTGCCCTCCCCTAACACCGGCCCTATTTGGAGAACACCACTGGAAGAACGGTAGCACTGATCAGACGTTTTCTGCATTTTTACAAGTAACAGAATGTATGTTGAGAGGAGAGGCATCAAGAGGCTATTTCCTTAGTCATATCACAAGAGAAATATCTGGAGAATTATACACACATATACACAAACACTGTCATTTCAATATGCTTATTCAGAGTATAGCATCCCATTATGTACAATCACTATTCTGAATGGAACAATTCAGACTTCGACGGTTTGTTTAGCTGCGTGAATAAACTTTAAACATACAGACTTATCACACCCTTCTCGTCATTGGTCTCAGTATTCTTTCAATTAGTCACTCAGTTTAGATATCCTACTTTATTAAATTCTTGTAATAATTTCTTTTACATCTTTTTCAATACTCATCTGTAAAGGAGAAATGGTTAGGGGAGTCTCATTCTGACATAGAACTACGTTTCGCCTTAGCTTTCTGAAGAATATTCCCCTTAGTTTACGGTATCTATCGTTCCCGCATTCAGACTTTTAAGTTCAGAAAAGATTTAATGAAAATTATTATAAGAATTTAAAGATAAAGCAAGAGTGACTAATTGAAAGATTACTGAGACCGATGATGAGAAGGGTGTGATAAGTCTGTAAGTTTAAATTTAATGCATGCAGCTAAACCGTCGAGGTCTGAATTGTTCCATTCAGAGTAGTGATGGAGAATTATACAGGCACTAGTACAAAAAACCTGTTATAGCTGCTGCAATGAATAGCAGAGTTTGTAGAAAATAAATGCTGTGTGAAAGGGAGAGAGAAAAACCCTGAGGAAGGATTAACTGCTTCTCGTTCCTCTTCTTTTCAATTTGCAGCTGCAGAAATCTTGAATATTCTCAACCTTTAACTCATAGAAAGGAGAGAAAGGGCAGGAGGAGAAAGCCCTTTGAGTGGTGATACTGTCATAAGAACATAAGAAATGCCTTCACCGGATCAGACCTTAGGTCCATCTAGTCCAGTGATCCGCGCACGCGGAGGTCAAGCTAGGTTTTCCCTGATGAAGACCTTGTTAACCCATATCCCTCAATGTGAGTTGCAAGAAGGTGTGCATCCAACTTGCCCTTGAATCCCAGAATGGTGGTCTCCATCACAATCTCCTCCAGAACTTCCTGACATCTGTCCTGGGCCTGTTGCCCCTCAGTTTCAGTTCATGACCTCTCGTCCAGGTCACATTGGACAATGTGAATAACGATGTTTCTTGCTCTATTTTGTCGAATCCTTTTAGTATTTTAAAAGTCTCTATCATGTCCCCTCGCAGTCTTCTCTTCTCGAGGGTGAACAATCCCAGTTTTCCGAGACGTTCTTTGTAGCTCAGATTCTCCATACCCTTTACTAGCTTCGTGGCTCGCCTCTGCACCCTCTCCAGCAGGGTTATATCCTTCCTTAGGTAGGGAGACCAGTGTTGGATTCAGTACTCCAAGTGTGGTCTGACCATTGCTCTGTATAGCGGCATTATGGCATCCGCCGATCTACTCGTGATTCCCTTCTTTATCATGCCCAACATCCTGTTTGCTTTCTTTGCCGCCGCTGCGCATTGAGCCGACGGCTTCAGGGTCCTGTCTATCAGTACCCCCAGGTCCCTTTCTTGTTCGCTCTTGCCCAATGTGGCACCTAACATTTTATATTCATGTTCCTTGTTTTTCCTGCCCAGGTGCATCACTTTGCATTTTTCTATATTAAACTTCATCTGCCACTTTTCTAGTGCAATGTGTCTAGTGATCCTGGATGCTAGGGTTTTGCCCCTGAACCTGCAAGTTGCTTGCAGAATGTTGTCAATTATCTTTTAAACTCCGCCTCCTTTCCAGGGAGCTGCTCCTACCCCCTCAAGTTAATTGAATATAAATTGAATAAAAATTATTTTGATTAAATTATATGTCTGTGTATGGGTTACTAGCATGAAATACCCTGTATATTGAAGCGCACCCCGCTTCCTTAGGGGTCCTGTAAAAATATTTATGTTAAAACCTGAAAATAATGAACTATAATGTTGATGAGTGAGATTGAATGTGTGTGTGTGTGGGGGGGGGGGGGGGGGAATTAATGTGAAGGGTGAAAAACCAAAAGGGGATTGGACGAATTCCTGAAGGAAAAGGGGATCCAGGGGTACAACTAGAAGGTTACTATTCAGTACAAAAGGCTGTAAAGTAATAGAGTAGTAGAGTAATAGATCACTACAGGTCATTGACCTGGGGGACGCCGCGGGAGCGGACTGCTGGGCATGATGAACCTATGGTCTGACTCGGCAGAGCCAAAGCTTATGTGCTTATGTGCAAGCTAAATGGATAAAGATGAAAAGTGCCAAGCTCAACTAATAAGGGATAACAAACTGGTTGGAGAAAATGAAATTAAAATTAATATGCATAGAGTGGCATTTAGAAAGGAAAAGTGATTGATCGATAATGATGATGAGCGAGAAGGGAAGAGCCAGAATTTATAAAATGAAATACCCTTATTGAAATCACTTAGCTGGTCTAAAAACGTATTCATAAAACTGTAACAAAGGACATGGAGTAAGAATTTCTTGAAAAAAATATATGGAAAGTAGATAGAATAGAAATGATCCAACCAGACCAAGTGGAGGGACAGCCATGATGACCAAACCTGAACTTAAATAATAACAAAGGGATTGAATGAAACGTGATGTATAACAAGGATGAAGGCTATACAAGAGCCATGTTACATGTCAAAAAATATATTCAAAGAACATTAAAAAATAAAAAGGGAAAGGGAAAATTTAAACCTCTTCTATTAAAAATCTGAGCATGGTGAGACAAAACCAACCATACTCATCCCCAAAATATAATAGATAAGAAAATTAAAAGCATCATAAATGACCATCGTGGACAAAATGATAATATAGAATAAAACCAATGCAAAAGAAGAAGCCAAAGAGCTAAGTATGAAAATAACAGTGAATAATAAAACAACTGGCTGATGGATGCAAAAAATATGAGAAATATATGTCTAGAGACCTTGCCTTTGTGCTCCGACATAGGAACTAAAAGCGCTAAATCGTGAGAGCAATAATAATAACAGTTTATATACCGCAAGGCCGTAAAGTTCTATGCGGTTTACAATAGTTAAAAATACAACAAACTGAATAAAACTAAAAAGGTAAAAGCCAATAACTGAAAAACCCTAAAAAGATCTGATTATTGCATGATAAAATTCTACAAATCAGCTACCTACATAGAAACATAGAAGATGACGGCAGAAAAGGGCTACAGCCCATCAAGTCTGCCCACTCTGCTTACCCACCCCCTGTCTATGCCCTAATGACCCAATTTTCTTATCTTGACCCTCGTAGGGATCCCACATGGGTATCCCATTTATTCTTAAAGTCTGGCACGCTGTCTGCCTCGATCACCTGCACTGGAAGCTTGTTCCAATGATCAACCACTCTCTCTGTGAAGAAATACTTTCTGGTGTCGCCATGAAATTTTCCGCCCCTGAGTTTGAGCGGGTGCCCTCTTGTGGCCGAGGGTCCCTTGAGAAAGAAAATATCATCTTCCACTTCGACACGTCCCGTGAGGTACTTAAATGTTTCGATCATGTCTCCCCTCTCCCTACGTTCCTCGAGAGTGTAGAGCTGCAATTTGTTCAGTCTCTCTTCGTACGAGAGACCCTTGAGCCCCGAGATCATCCTGGTGGCCGTCCGCTGAACCGATTCAATTCTGCGCACATCTTTACTGTAATGTGGCCTCCAGAATTGCACACAGTACTCCAGATGAGGTCTCACCATGGCCCTGTACAACGGCATTATGACTTCAGGCTTTCGGCTGACGAAACTTCTATTGATACAACCCAATATCTGCCTTGCCTTAGATGAAGCCTTCTCCACTTGATTGGCAGTTTTCATGTCTGCACTGATGATTACTCCTACGTACTTCAAAAACAGTTATGTTTTTAAATGTCTCCTAAATTCCCCATAAATATTAGTAAGCAGAAGCAATTGTTCTAGATCTTTGCCCCATAATGCTGCCTGATATGAAAAAAGATATTGATGATGTTTTTTAAGTTTACATCCTCTGACCGGTGGAAAAACTAAATTCAGGTGTGAGCTTCTCTTATGTCTGTTGGTTGCAAAAGAGAAAAAGCTCAGTTATGTATTTAGGAGCTAAACCAAATAAATCCTTAAAACAAAAACAACCAAACTTAAACTTCACATGCGCCTCCATCTGCAACCAGTGCAGCACTCGATAGGAAGGTATTACATGATCGTATTTCATTAACCTGACCGCTGCATTTTGTACCATTCGCAATTGTTGCATATTCTTCTGAGAAAGTGCTAAGTAGGCAATATTGCAGTAATCAAGTTGGCTTAATATAAAAGATTGCACCAAAATTCTAAATGATGAAACATCAAAAAACGCTCTATTGGACCGAAGCTTCCAAAGAGTAAAGAAACCCTTTCTAACCAATGAGTCCACCTGGTCCTTCATAGTCAAGCCCTGGTCCAGTATTATACCCAGAACCTTCATAGTAGATTGAATAGGATAGCTAAGTTTATTGATACACACTGATGAGGTGAGGTGGGTTCATAGACAATGGCGCGAAAGACAAAAGCGCGCGCCAACAATTGAGCGCAGCGCGCGCCACCGCACCACTCTAAATTACAGTTTTTAGGTGCTCCGACGGGTGGTTTTGTTGGGGAACCCCCCCAGTTTACTTAATAGACATCGCGCCGGCGTTATGGGGGGTTTGGGGGGCAGTGTTCCCGCTAAGCTGCGCTGGGGTGCGCTGGCGCACAAAATATTACCTCGCAGCGCACAAGTTTCTCGTCACAGCGCACACAGTGTAGAGCACAGTTCTTCAACCGCCGGTCCGCAAACAAAATCTTGCCGGTCCGCGAAGGATTCGGTCCCCGCCGCAACGAAAGGCCGGCGTCAGCTGACTTGCAACTTCCTGTTGTAGTCGCTGTGCCGGGACTCCTGCCTGCGCCGGGACTCCTGCCTTCCACCGCGTTTGCCTCCTGCCTTGTCTCCGCACCTCCAGACCAGCAGCGGCAGCTGTGTATGCTTTTAACTTCGGCACAGAGCTGCCCCTAATCAATAGTTTAGCGCGGTTTCATAAGGCAGCCTCGGGGCCTTTGCTAGGCCGGCCCACATCGCATCATCGAAGCGGGCCGGCTATCAAAGGCCCCGAGGCTGCCTCATGAAACCGCGCTAAACTATTGATTAGGGGCAGCTCTGTGCCGAAGTTAAAAGCATACAGAGCTGCCGCTGCTGGTCTGAACTCTTGGGCCGCTGAAGGAGGGCAAAAAGCAGCTGTCCTGGAGGTTTCCCTTCCTCTCGCCTTTACAGGTTCCTTTTTTCCTTCAAACGGCAACGGGCCCCAGCATCGACATCAATCAAGTAAGTTCCACTGTCAATCAAGCGGTTCTGCTCGGCCAAAGCTTCCCCTGTGACATGAGCCACCCTCAGGGGAAAGAAAGTGACCCACAAAGGTGAGGGGAAGGGGGGCAGATGATGGAAGTTGGGGGGGGGGGAGAGAGAGAGAGAGAGAAGGGGCAGATGATGGAATGGAGGAGATGAGAGAGAGAGAGAAGGGGACAGATGATGGAAGTGAGAAGAAGGGAGAGAGAGCAGAAGGCAGATGGATGTCAGTTGAGAAGGGAGAGCAGATGCTGAATGGAAGTGGGGAAAGAACACATACTGGATGGAAGGAGGAGATAAATAAAGGGGGAAGAAAATAGTAAGATAATGGAGGGGTGAGGGAAAGGGGTGACTGACAAGCTGTGTGTAGACACAGTGAAAAGAGGGAAACGGGACTAAATAGTAAGAAAGAATTTAATTTAGATGGAGGCAGAAAATAGAGAAGGAAGACCAGAGAAGAAAAGGGAAGAGAGAGCAGAGAATGATCAGATCTGAGTGGAGGAAATGAGAAGAGAGATATGCTAAAAACCACAGGGGGGAGGGAAGGATAGAGATGCAGTTATTTTGAAGCTACACTGTTAAGTTAATATGCTGTTGGTAGAGTTGCAGTGGCATCCTAAACATATTTCTGGCAAGCCAACTGTATATGGTGACATTATTAGAAGATGACTGTGTGAAACTTTAGGGAACTTGGATGCCAATCAGTTTTTGGAAGCCAAAGGAAAACATACATTTTTTGTATGCTATACTGTATGTTTGGCTCGTTTCTACTTCAGTTTTGTTCTTGCCTTTTCGTTTTGTCTTCCTTCCACCATCTCTTATCTGCCTTCCTTATCATCCTTTTCAATGTGATTTGGCAGCTCCTGTCAATCATAGGCTGGCTGTGCAAGATTGCTAATTCTAGATGCCTGGGTGACCTAATGCCTGTGCATGTGATTTTCTGTTTTTGTGTTTAAAACATTTTGCTGAAAGCACAACAGTGCAAAAGAGTAAAACAGATTTTATGCTGTTTATTCTAGGAATAAGCAGTGGGCTTTCCTAAGTCCATCTTAATAATGTCATGCAGATTTTTTAAGGAAATTATCCAAATCTTTTTTTAATTACATGTTGAATGAAAAATATTTTCCCAGGTTTGTTTTAAATCTACTACTTAAAAGCTTTATTGCATGCCCCTTTACTCCTAGTATATATTTATTTTTATTTTTTATTTTTTAGTATATATATATTTATCTTTTGGCATGGCCCATCAGTTATAGCATTTGCTACATGATGGGCCATGCCAAAAGATAAATGTAGCATTTGCTACATGAATTGATTTTTTGTCACGTATGGTTAAGGGGCTGGAGGAGTTGCCGTACAGCGAAAGATTAGAGAAACTGGGCCTCTTCTCCCTTGAGCAGAGGAGATTGAGAGGGGACATGATAGAAACATTCAAGGTACTGAAGGGAATAGACTTAGTAGCTAAGGCAGGGAGAACGAGAGGGCACTCTCTAAAGTTGAAAGGGGATAGATTCCATACAAACGTAAGGAAGTTCTGTGGTAGAAAGCAACATATTTATTTGGCTCATAACTTGCTGGCGCCCGATATTTTTAGCTCACAGTGAAAAAAGTTTGCTCACAACACCCGCCCGCTTAGAGGGAACACTGGTTGTAACCCTCCACATTTTACTGTAAACTGAACTTTTTCCCTAAAAACAGGGAAAAAGTGAAGTTTTCAGTAAAATGTGGGGGGTTACAAACCCCCACACTTCCCACAATGCCCCCACAATGCAGCGCGATGTCTATTATGTAAAGTGGGGGGGTTCCCCACCCATGCCCCCCCAGTTGGAGCACTAAAAACAGAATTTAGAGCGGCGCGCATTGCGCTCAATTGTCTGGGCGCGCCTTTGTCCCGGCGCGCTTTTGACCTGACACCGGTGAGGTGAAGCTATAAAAAATATTGTTTTTTCTTAATTAAGCAATGTCCTTGCTGAAGCAAATAAAACCAGATAATGACTCAAAAAAAGGAAGCCATACCATAAACAAACTATAGAAACAATTGCTATGCCAAATATATAAATATATCTACATATCTCGAACCCTGCCATGGTGCTTCATCATTGAAAGTGAAAGCACAGCCTTTAGAGACGGATAAAGCCTCTGATGAAGGCATTGCTATATGCAAAAACATGAACCTTGTAGGGTCCTCTCCATCTCAATGGTACTTTACTTGTGTCACCATCTGCCAGCTGGGTCTCACCCTACTGCTTTGCCAGCTGATTTGCAACAGCGGAATTTTGGAAAATTGCTTTTCTATCTGCTAAAGTAGAATAATTGAATGCTTTACATAAACATGTTTTTCAAAAGCACTTTGTTATTGGAATAGAAGTCAGTCAACAATTCAACTATAACAATTGTCTAATCAGAGGGTTATGCTCAGAGATATGGAGGAAAAAGGGGAACTTGTTCCCCAAAAAACCTCACCACCCAATCATTGCTTTACCCTCAGAATTTACTGAAATACTATTGTGCAAAGCATCAAAATATCTAAACTGAAATTTATCTGTTGAGCAATGTTCTTTGGCCTCGACGTGCCACGTTTCAATATTTCATCAGGAAGCCAAATAGTAAGTTCAAAAAGACAACGTCTTTCATAAGGGTGTCAGTGTCTCCTCCTGTTCCTCTTTCCCTCCACCTTGGCCATACTTCTGAATCCGACCTTTTTCTTAATAGGGAAGACAAGACTCATACCATGCACCAACATCGCACTGCCGGTGCCGGTGGAATAATTGGCAAAAACCTGGAATTATTTGTTAGCATTGCTAGCAGTGACTCTTTTTATTGTTTTGGAATTATTTGTTAGTATTGCTAGCAGTGACTCTCTTTATTGTTTTACATATCGTTTCATGTTATTAATAAACCTGTGTGTTTCCAGTTCATCAAACTCCACCTTTGCTGTTTTTTTCTGGCTCTACAGGTTTTTGCTTTCTTGCTTTCTTCTTTATTCAGTGGAATATTGAGGTCTTTTGCTTTGTTGTGACCATATGCAGATAAACCAAGAGCAAACTTGAATTCAGCTTGATATAAAAGGCAGACTTCTTAATTTCCCCATCTTGCTCCAATAGACCAGTGTTTTTCAACCGCTGTTCCGCGGCACACTAGTGTGCCGCGAGATGTTGCCTGGTGTGCCGTACGGTGCAGACACTGATTAGGCCTCAGGCCGGGTCCCGCACGTGCTCCCATGAGACTCCCCCGGTCCCCGCTGCTGTTCAGTTTCGATCTTCTGCTCTGACGCAACCGGAAACAGGAAGTTGCAGCAGAGCAGAAGATTGAACACTGAGCAGCCGCGCGCGTGCGCGGCTCTTTGGGAAAGTGTGCATGTCGCCGAAAAACAAAACCTACAAACTAAGGTGAGGCGAAGGGAGAGAGCTGGCTAAACAGTAGGATCGATTGGGCAGGCGAGTGGTGGCTGCGGGGACCGTGCGATCGCTCGTGTTCCCGGCTCAAATTGGAAGGAGGGAGTGAAAGGGAAAAGGATTCTGGGCCAAGGGGATGAAGACGGAAAGAAAAACCCACAGCAGGAAAGAAAGGGAAGGACAGGCAGGTGAGCCAGATGCTAGAAGCAGGGGGGGGGGGGGAAGAAAGAGGGAAAAAAGCTAGATGGGGTTGAAAAGAAGAGACACAATGTTATGGAAGAGGAAGATAGGGGAAATCTGGACACAGGAAGGTAACAGAAAGAGGGGAAATTATGTGCATGGGGCATAGGGACAGAGACATAAAGGGGACATGCCATGGGGATGGTATATGGACACAGGGGGGGAGGCAATGACAGATACATAGGGGAGATATTAGAAATGGAGAAAATAGGAGCACAGAAGCGAGATGGTTTGTGGGGATGGGACAGGGACCGAGCTCGCAGGCTCCAGTGGCTTGCACAAATTACATTGTAACGTGCCATGAAAATAAGAGGGAGGAAGGTAGATAGATAAGCCACGTGAGAGGAGCTGAAGGGTAGTAGAAAGGAACAGATGGTAAAGGAGGGAGGGAAGGGTGGTGGTGGAAAGGAATAGGACAGACATTGAAGGAGGGTGGAGAGGAACAGACCCCGAAGGGAAATGTGGAAGACAGAGTGGGAAGAAGACAGATGCCAGACTATGGGGGAGCGGAGGGAAGAAGATGGGTGCTAGACCAATTGGGGGGGGGGGTGAAGGGAGAGGCACAGTAACAGCAAATGGAAGACGTAGAGAGAAGACACACAGTGGATGGAAGGAATTGAATGAGAAGATGTGGAAAGCAGAAACCAGACAACGAAGGTAGAAAAAAAAAATTATATTTATTTATTTATTTTTTGCTTTAGGATAAAATAGTATATTAGTTGTGTTGATAAAAATTTATAAACAAAGCCCTGCCAGCTGAACATCTCTTTCTCTAGTTCAGCAGCAGGAACTTTGATTTATAAGAAAGGAATAAGCTAAATATTACAGTACTAAGGCTTATATGGATGCAGCGGGGACGGTGACGGGGCAGTGAATGGGATGGCGGTGACGGTGACGGGGCGGTGAAGGGAACGGCTGTTGACGAAGAGCTACGTGTGTGTCTTTCTTCGATTCCAGCCAGAATATCAGCTTTGTGTTCAGCCAAACAGGCCCAGGTTTCGCACTGAATAAAGTATTTTATAATTTTTCACTATTCTGTTTACTTAATATTTCATAATAAAGTAATTATAAAATACTTTCTTTGTGTTTATTTGATTCCTATTCAAGAGAATTACTTTATATATAGTCAATATAGGCACAGAGTTAAATTTTTTAACATTTTCTAATGGTGGTGGGCCTCGTGATTTTTTTTCATGAAACAAGTGTGCCTTTGCCCAAAAAAGGTTGAAAAACACTGCAATAGACTATAAAACTGTTGATGCCATTTTCAAATCAATAAGGTCAGCAGATGGCAGCATAGCACACACAGTGTAAGCAGAGTCTAAGCATGCAAAATAGCAACATAACACAAAGGGGTCCTTTTATTAAGGTGCCCTAACCGATTTAGCTCGCGTTAAAGATTAGCGTGCGCTAAATGCTAAGATGCCCATAGGAATATAATGGATGTCTTAGCGTTTAGCGTGTGTTAAATCGGTTAGTGCATCTTAATAAAAGGACCCCATAATTAGTATTATGACATGGCATCTGGGACACATTCTGGAAGGTTAGGGTGAGGCGCTGTGACGGTTTGATGGTTAGAGCTGGAACTCCAGAAGATCCAAGATCTTCTGAAGAGCTCTAGGTTAGGGAAGAAAAGCTCGGGCAGGCTGAGAGTTAGAGCACTCACTAGAGCAGTGCCTCAAACTGTGTGCCCCAGCACAGTGGTGTGCCCCAAAGAGATTCTGGATGTGCCACGAGAGATTCCATAAGTATACACTAGAATAGATGACATGTACGTCATGCTCGCAAGAGTCTGTCAATGTCATGAGCGTCTGTGTGCGTAAGGATACAACTGCCCAGACAAGCATCATTCTTTGGCATGATTGGTCCTTGAAAACTAATGGCAAGCAATTTTATTTTTTTAAGCAGTAGTTATCCTAACCAGCAAAAAAGCAATCAAGGCTTTATTACTGTTTGGATCTTCTTATCTTTGTGAATTTGGATTTTCAGCTCTGACAGAATTAAATTGAAAAAAGAGAATGACTGCAGGAGGTGGATGATGAAATGCGTGTTTGCTTGTTGACTATTGAGCCGCATTTTGAGTTAATTTGCGCTAAAAAACAAGCACATCCCATTGCATTGATTAGCAATTCTATTCTATCTACTTTAGTTTCACAGTTGTTACAATTACCCATACATAGCTTAAAGAACTTTAAATAAATAACTCTCAAATTAAATTTTTTGTTGGTTTTGCAATTTTATAATTTCAACTAGTATTTAAGCCTGTTACATTAACGGGTGCTAGAATAGATGTGTGTGTCTGTCTTTCTTTCTTTCTCTTTCTCTCTGCTTGGCCACTTTCTGTCTGTCTGTCTTTCTTTCTTTCTGTCTCTCTGCTCTGCTGTCCACACCACCCCTTGCCTGCTCCCTCTGTTCAGCAGTAGCCCTTCTCCCTTCCTTTTACCTCCCCCGTGTCCAGCAGCACCCCTTTCTTGCTCCCCCTGTCCAGCAGCAGCCCTTCTCTCTTCCTTTTACCTCCCCCCCTGTCTAGCAGCACCTCTTCCCTGCTCCCCCTGTCCAGCAGTAGGCCTCCCTTACTGTTATCTCCCCCCCTGTCCAGCAGCACCCCTTACCTGCTCCCCCTGTCCAGCATTTGGCTTCCTGGTCATTCGTGTCTGCCCTCCTCTTCAAAAAAGCACGCTATCCAGTGCGTCAGAGGGAACGTGCTACTGAGGTACAAAGTGGCCTGCGAGGTTCGCTACTGCCGGCCGCTATCCTCAGTAGGCTTTTTTGAAGAGGAGGGCAGACAGAAGAGCCACTTCGGTGGACAGGATGGAGGAGCTGGAGAGCAGGGAGGTCCGTGCTTTACAATTTCTCTGCCAGTAGAGCGCATGCGCACTCCTGCCTGCCACGGACATACGGATCACGCGGGTAGAAATGCTCATGCGCGCTTAGCGTTTTATTATTATATAGATAGATTATAATGTGTCGCGAAAAACATTTGCACCGTTTAGTGTGCCAGAGCTAAAAAACATTTGAGAGACACTGCACTAGAGGATTATGAGTAGCATGCCAATTTTAATAAATGGAGACATACTGAATTCCAGATATAAGCCTGAAATTTAACTGCAAGATTAGTATCACAATACAAATAAAACCTGCTTAGTTCCTGTTTGGCAGAAATGTTAAGAAATGAGTGCAACAGGCTCAAATCCATTACACACTACAAGTAGAAACTGCTAACCAAAATGAGGGCTGAATCTCAGGCGAGTAGGCAGAGACCCTGCTTTGTGTAGTTTAGCCCCTCACTATTTTTCCAGCTGTGAGGTCAGGCAGGTATACGTTAAATCTGCAGCTGGCTTTCTTTGTGTGGGAGATACTTTGCTGGAACCTCCTCTGGCACGTACATATGTAGTGCTGCGTATCCTCATAGCAACTGAGTTTGCGTCACCAGGACTTCCTGCTGTAGGTGCAGAGCCAAAACCAACAGGAAGTGTGACAGGCTCAGTTATTTCATCTGAACCTGAACTGCAATCAGCTTAATACCTACCGTATTGTCGTCTGATTTGCAGCTACCAGGAGACCTGCAGTGCTGTTTGAAAACTGAATCCCACAGTGGTGTATTGGATTTCGAAAATCTCAAGTTCTATTGTCTAGAGCTAACCTCTGTTGGCTGCTTGCTAGGGCTGCCATTTTCTACTGCAGTGATCCTTTTTACTTTTTAAAGGGGGAAGCTTTGTTTAAAAAGGAAATTTCAGTGCAAGAGCCAAGATCAGTGCGCCTGTGGCAGACAGAGAAGCTGGTGTCCTGGACAAGGGAAAAGTCTCCCCCCTCCCACAATACAAATGGCTGGCACAGTTGTTCAGGTGCTGTCAGAGCAAACCAGGTAACTAAACAAAAGTCTGTTCCCACTGAACACACCCTCTGACTGTTTAGATGTACCCTCCCAAACTCATTCTCTCCTGTACCTAACTGTAATGCCCTTTGAGATCACATTTGGAAAAAGCAAGAAATCTAAACAGCCTGAGGATTAGAGCACAAGGCAGAGAGCCAGGTTCAAATCCCACTGTGGCTCCAAGTCACTTAACCCTGCACTGCCTCAGGTACAAGCTTAGGGTTACCAGACGTCCGGATTTTGACTGTCTGGGCGTCCGGACGGGTTTTCGAATCCCAGCACTTTGTCCGGGTTTTGAAAACCGATGGGAGCTCGGGGCTGCGACTGGAGGGCATCTTCGCTTGCGTGACGCAGGCACACAGCCCCGAAGAGAGGTGGTTTGGGTGGGGCCATGGGCAGAAGAAGGACACGGTACTACTCGAAAGGGTCCAGAGAAGAGCGACTAAGATGGTTAAGGGGTTGGAGGAGCTGCCGTACAGCGAAAGATTAGAGAAACTGGGCCTCTTCTCCCTCGAACAGAGGAGATTGAGAGGGGACATGATCGAAACATTCAAGGTACTAAAGGGGATAGACTTAGTAGATAAGGACAGGTTGTTCACCCTCTCTGAGGTAGGGAGAACGAGAGGGCACTCTCTAAAGTTGAAAGGGGATAGATTCTGTACGAACGTAAGGAAGTTCTTCTTCACCCATGTCATTCTCTAACTTGAGACTAGCTTTAAACAGGTTGTCCCAACTAGATGGAATAGCATCTATTACATGCTAGTATCATTATGTAAAAATGTAAAATATCTTAGACAACTGGCAACTAAATACAATGATTAAGAAAACTGCAGACGCTGCTTTTGGATTTAAATAAATTACTGTTAAATGACATCATTTGTGTCTTGTCTGCCTTTGATGTGGCAACAAGTCTTGTCTGCTGATCAGACTCCACCTACCATCTGCAATGTCCTTCCATCATGTGCCCAGCTGTTCAAGCATTTTACTGTTACTGCAACAGATTCACTCATCAATGCTGGCGTCAAGAAGCATTTCCAACATTTAATAGACACTTATTTTCCTGTTCATCCACTACATTGTGTTGGTTCTCTTCTACACCCATGTCTGAATGACAATTCAACTATCTTCCTAGACGATGCAAAAACATAGGTAACGGAACCTTTGGGAAGGCTGTACCAAAACCAGATTGAAATGGAAGACTCTATTTGTGATTCACAAACAACTGTACAGAACATTTCCCCTTTTTATATTTTAATAAAAAGATTTAAATATAAAATCATAAGTGTTTGAGGCTTGTGCAGATGATGACGAAGCTTGTGGGGATGGGGCAGGGATAGAGCTTACAGGGGCAGGGTGCAGACAGAGACAGAACCCGCAGGGACGGGGCGGGGATGGGCAAAGACCCCATGGGGAAGGGGCAGGGCCTGCAAACTTATCCGAGCATCAGTCGCTCTTTTGGATTCAGTCAAAAATTGGACAGCAGCGGACCCACGAAGTCTTACCGACCCTGTTTAGTGCATCTAGGCCCCAGGGCCAGGGTTGTCTTGGCTCATTTTCAAAGCACTTAGACTTACAAAGTACCATAGGTTGCTGTGTGCCTTGGCTGTTTGTGTTATCAGCTACTCTTGACAGGCCTGTAATTTTAAAATTTCATCAAGTCAGTACTCTAAACATACTGCTCACACCTTTGCCTTAAATATTCTAATTTCTTCCCAGCCCTACTTCTGCTCTCTTAGTAAACAGTTACTTATTACCTATAATTAGCAGAAAGTGGTAGCAGATATAAAAGGCAATTTGGGGAGTCCAGGCCTGGTAAATTCCCACACACAAATCTTGTAAACCTGAACTACGTACATTTGATTCATTCAAGGTTAAGGCGGAAGAACCTGTGCTTTGGCATTTTGAGGATTTTTTTTTCTCTCTTCAGAAAATAAAAAAAAAGGAGTCAGCAGGTGTCATAAAATAACTGACAGTTTTTAGAGGGATGGCCTTGAAAAGCTTGCAGGACCAATGCGGACTGTGGCAGGCGAATCATTAACTCCACATTATTCCCTCATAAAAGGTGTGGCAGGCAGTCATTGTCTTCTTCCTTATAGGTTTCTGAAGAAAAAAAAATTTCTGCTCTCATAATAAAAAGCAAGAAACCTTGAGCTGCAGTGCCTTTATGCTATCCAGTCTGAACTGGTTGGGTGCCTTCCCCAGGAAACCTAAGGCCACACCTTGCCTCAGCACATAAAGACAAACAAAGGTAGGGGAGGATACAGTATGGCAGGGCTAAACTAACCCACAAGACTGGGAAACTGGAACAAACCACAGACTTAGGCAACACTGAAAGTACTCATTTAGAAACTTGGGGGCAGCCTGCTGAATTTTCAGTCACCAAGGAAGTGAACAGCTAATATGCTACGATTGATGTGGTCCGGGGGTCTCAAAGTCCCTCCTTGAGGGCCGCAATCCAGTCGGGTTTTCAGGATTTCCCCAATGAATATGCATGAGATCTATGTGCATGCACTGGTTTCAATGCATATTCATTGGGGAAATCCTGAAAACCCGACTGGATTGCGGCCCTCAAGGAGGGACTTTGAGATCCCTGCTCTAAAACATCTCTGATGCTCTAGACCAGGGGTAGGGAACTCCGGTCCTCGAGAGCCGTAATCCAATCGGGTTTTCAGGATTTCCCCAATGAATATGCATGAGATCTATTTGCATGCACTGCTTTCAATGCATATTCATTGGGGAAATCCTGAAAACCCGACTGGAATATGGCTCTCGAGGACCGGAGTTCCCTACCCCTGCTCTAGACCCTAGAACCAGCATGAGAAATCCCTGACATATCACCCCCAAGCACTATAGAAGCAAGTCTTTAACACATACTGTAGAACAGGGGGTCTCAAAGTCCCTCCTTGAGGGCCGCAATCCAGTCGGGTTTTCAGGATTTCCCCAATGAATATGCATGAGATCTATGTGCTTGCACTGCTTTCAATGCATATTCATTGGGGAAATCCTGAAAACCCGACTGGATTGCGGCCCTCAAGGAGGGACTTTGAGACCCCTGATTAGTCTGTCTGCTTACTATGATAGGCCAAATGGTAAGGAAGTCATATTGACAATCGTCATTCTCAGTTGCAACATTTGAAGGGAGGAAGTGCTCTCTCAAATAGGGTTACCTGACATCCGGATTTCCCCAGACATGTCCGGGGGTCCGCACGGCTTTTCAAAACCCGGCAGTTTGTTCAAGTTTTGAAAACCTTTCCTTCGTGCAGGAGCGCATCCACGCATGCGCGGATACGACGCGAAGACCCGTGAGTGCACATGACATCATTGCGTCGTGCGAATGTGCAGTCCGATGAGAACTATCTACACCCTTTCTGTAAAAAAGTATTTCCTTACATTACTCCTGAGCCTATCACCTCTTAACTTCATCCTATGCCCTCTCATTCCAGAGCTTTCTTTCAAATGAAAGAGATCTGCTTCATGCACATTTCATATCATACTGAAGTCTACAAAATCCTGAGTGGAGTAGAACAGGTACAAGTGGATCGATTTTTCACTCTGTCAAAAATTACAAAGACTAGGGGACACTGGATGAAGTTACAGGGAAATACTTTTAAAACCAATAGGAGGAAATATTTTTTTCACTCAGAAGCTCTGGAACGCATTGCCAGAGGTTGTAGTAAGAGCGGATAGTGTAGCTGGTTTTAAGAAGGGTTTGGACAATTTCCTGGAGGAAAAGTCCATAGTCTCTTATTGAGAAAGACATAGGGGAAACCTTCTTGCCCTGGATCGGGAGCTTGGAATGTTGCTACTCTTTGGGGTTCCGGAATCTTTTGTTACACTTTGGTATTCCAGAATCTTGCTATTCTTTAGGATTCTGAATAGAATGTTGCTACTCTGGGTTTTTGCCAGGTACTGGTGACCTGGATTGGCCTCTGTGAGGATGGGCTACTAGGCTAGATGGACCATTTGTCCGACCCAGTAAGGCTATTCTTATGTTCTTATCTCTCCTCTTCTGCTTTTCCTCCAAAGTATATGTATTGAGATCTTTACATCTCTCTCCATATGTTTTATAATGACCACCAGCTATTTTAGTAGCCTTCCTCTGGACCGACTCCAACCAGTTTGTATTTGTTTGAAGGTTCGATTTCCAGAATTGTACGCTGTCTGTATTTTGCATTGTTCAGGAAGAAATGCATTTGTTTCTTGTTCTCTGGGGTTGTACAGCATGCAGAGTCTTGAATCTTAGGGTTTCGTAGAGAATGACACGGTGACAAAATTCATCACCGTTCCCGTCCCCGCGGATAACCACGGGAAACCATCTTCATGTCATTCTTTAAGGAGAGAGGGAAGAATCAGAGTATGAATGGCCACAACCACTGACCCGCAAGCTTTGCTTTGAAGAATGCTGGTGTAGAAGGACCGAGGTTGAAATAGACACTACAGAATGACAGTCTCTGGTATCCAGAGCAGATATTGTGATGCCATAATGCCTCATTCCACCAGTGCCTAAGAGCCAATCACAATGGCTTCATTATCCTTGGCTCAGATAAGAATCAGAGTATGAATGGCCACAACCACTGACCCAAAAGCTTTGCTTTGAAGAATGCTGGTGTAGAAGGACTGAGGTTGAAATAAACACTAGAAAATGACATGGGATTATTTCCCACGGTTATCCGCGGGGACGGGAACGGTGATGAATTTTGTCACCGTGTCATTCTCTAGGGTTTCGTTTGTATATATTAGTACTTTTAGTTTTTGGCCCCATATATGCATAGGGGTTATCTGTGTGGTAGGAATGAATGTTGAGAAGCCTACAGTGTGCTTTGTGCAGTTTAATTTTTGAGCAATTGTGACATACATATTCATCAATAAAGTGATTTTTTTGAACTATACACCGCTGGCGGATCTCCTGACATCTTGTCCTCACGACTTCCCATTGTGTGTTCTCATCTCGTCATTGGGGCCCGTCTTTGGCTTCTGATTCAGTGTCTAATACAGATCTGCCAGGACACCCCACTTCTTGATAAAGCCCTACAGTGTTAATTCAACAATGAATTTATATGTAAACTAAATACATCTGTATAATGTCGCATGCAAAAAGCAACTGTCAAACAACTAATGCTGTGCATTTAATGTTCAATAAGTGCAGTTTCATTGAAGCCCTTTTTTCAGTAGGCCTCGCTGCACGGATCCGCATGGCCTGCCATGGGCCAAGATTCCCTCTGTTTTGCATCCATTTATTCCACAGCTGCTTTTGCTCTCTCTCTCTCTGCTTCTCTGGCAGTGATATTGACCCTGTTTTACTAAGGTGCACTAATCGATTAGCATGTGTTAATTCGATTAGCGTGCACTAATCGGTTAGCGCACCTTAGTAAAACAGTGGGATTGTGTATTAGAAAAATAAAAATTTGTGTGTTTGATTCTGAGCTGAAAATGTTTTTTTTTTCTCTCCTGCTGTCCCGC
This sequence comes from Geotrypetes seraphini, assembly GCF_902459505.1. Lineage (NCBI taxonomy): Eukaryota > Metazoa > Chordata > Amphibia > Gymnophiona > Dermophiidae > Geotrypetes > Geotrypetes seraphini. The sequence continues at coordinate 22,470,226 of NC_047098.1, forward strand.
AGCAAATGGAGAAAAGGATGAAAAAATTTTTTTTTAAGTGCTAATGAGGAAGGTAGTAAAATCCCTTTCCCAGCCTCTTAAACACTCCTTTCTTTGGACTGTTTATCTACCATTTAAAGCAAAGTCCATCAGGTGCCGGGTAATGAACTGGCATTTCCAAAAGAAATGGGTAGCTAAAAGGTGGTTGTTTGGTGTGTAAATAAAATTAACAATCCCGCTGCAACTCTCCTATTCTAGCCCAAATGTTTATGTTTGGATAGTCTGTCTCTGCTCCCTCCCTCTATATAGGGTCAGTGGTTATGATTTTAGTTTCTGTTTCACAGGGGGAAGGACAGAAACAATAGAAATAGACTGAAAGGGATAGAAAATGAGAGGCCAAGATCATTGTGTAGTGTTGACTTTGATAGGAAGGTTCTGCACCAGTTCTCTCTGTGCTCAGCTTTTCTCTTTGCTCATCCATGCTTTCAGATCTTGAGCATTTTCAGTGCTTTCCTGGATCATGCCCTCCTGTACCACATAAACCAATTTGCCTGGCTACCAAAGTCCAAGAAATATCATTTCCTATTAGTCAGGTTTGTTTTTTTTTTTTTTTAGCAAGACCTACCCGCGTCTTTTGAAATCTTATCCTTACAGCTACTCTTTGGCATTCTTCCATAGCACCAAACTTCAAAATCTTGTACTTTCTACCGCATGCAGAGTTTCCAAGTTGCCCAGTTTCAGGAGGAAAGATTTTAGACCAGTCCTTGATTTCTGGCAACCTTATCCTGATGTATTATGGGACCATCAGTGCTGATTTCAATAGGTAGCAACAAAATTCCACACTGCTTCAGGGGAAGGAGTGGATGGGGGTGGGGGGAGCGGAGAAGAGGACGGGGGAGCGGCACCACCGCTCCAGGCGCCTCTCACTCTCGCTACGCCAATGACAAGCCTCAAGCACATATGATTTTAAAGTTTTCGAGGCTTGTGCAGCCGATTACAGAGCTTGAAGCGATGAGGTAGGGACAGGGACAGGGCGGGGATGGGGACCAATTTGTCCCTGCGTCATTCTCTAGCTTGGGAGTTCAAACCCAGCCTGCTCCTTGTGACTCTGGGCAAGTCACTTGCCAGTCCATTGCCCCAAGTACCACAGTTAGATGGTGAGTCTGCCAGGACAGATAGGGGAAACACTTGAGTAACTGATGACTATTTAGTGCACAGGTGTCAAAGTCGGTCCTCGAGGGCCGGAATCCAGTCGGGTTTTCAGGATTTCCCCAATGAATCTGCATGAGATCTATTTGCATGCACTGCTTTCAATGCATATTCATTGGGGAAATCCTGAAAACCCGACTGGAATACGGCTCTCGAGGACCGGAGTTCCCTATCCCTGCTCTAACGTGTCCATAGACCAGGGGTAGAGAACTCCGGTCCGCAAGAGCCATATTCCAGTCGGGTTTTCAGGATTTCCCCAATGAATCTGCATGAGATCTATTTGCATGCACTGCTTTCAATGCATATTCATTGGGGAAATCCTGAAAACCCGACTGGAATACGGCTCTCGAGGACCGGAGTTCCCTATCCCTGCTCTAACGTGTCCATAGACCAGGGGTAGAGAACTCCGGTCCTCGAGAGCCGTATTCCAGTCGGGTTTTCAGGATTTCCCCAATGAATATGCATGAGATCTATGTGCATGCACTGCTTTCAATGCCTATTCATTGGGGAAATCCTGAAAACCCGACTGGATTACAGCCCTCGAGGAGGGACTTTGACACCCCTGATAGTGAATTGTAAACCCCTTTGGGTGAATCTCTTCATGAAAAGGTGGTTAATAATCAAATAAATATAGCTTTCTGCTGTCTCAAAGGTTTTGCACTTATCTCAAAAGTGTTCTCGTGTTCCCCCGTTGTCTTACTCCGCACTAAGGTTTCATAGACTCACTGCTTCGGGAGCTTGGGTTACAAAACCACATTTTGTCTTCGAAAAATGACTCAAACCGATGAGGATAAACACAGAGTATCAAATTGCTGCTGAGTGCGCATGAAAACGGAAGGTTCCTCACACAGAAACTTAGTGAATGGCGACTGAACTATGGCTTGAGGGATTTTCTGATGATTGCTGCGTTATAATTTTTTTGTGAATATAGCCGTAGTGCTTTGTCGCAGAATGTATACAGGGAATATAGAGGCTCTTTACTAAAGAACATTAAGCCCTTAATGCAGGATTAACACATGTAAATAGGACGCCGTGTGACCACGTTAAAGAGCTTTGTGGTAATTTGCCCATTTCTGCACGCTAAACCACGCATGACTGAATTTGTCATCGTTTTTTCATTCAGGGGCGTGGAAGCGTTAATCAGTCAGCGCATTATACTTGCCTCACACTAATTGGCTAATGCACTGCTTAAAGAGCACTTAGTGTCCCCTAAAACGAAAGAAGGAGCCCTAGAGCTTGTCTCGACGGGCGTATGGTAACACGGGGCTGGGAGGCCTCGTGTTGCCAGAGAGGCAAGGTGGGGGGGGGGAGAGAGGACCGTTAGTTAGGGAAACTTACTAGAAGGAATAGGGAAGGGGTTACCGCCAAAAGACAGGGCTAGGATAGGGTGAAGTCGAGGTAGAGGGGCGGGCAGAGGGAATGGATAAATCGGGACCCTGGAGGACTCAGTTGTTTCAGGTCCTCCAGGGCGGTTTTTCTCCCTCCCACCCTCCCTCGGTGGTGGCCTTGGTGGCTCGGGGAGGCGGGTCTCCCGAGCTACTGGGTGCTGGGGCTCATCCGGCGATGAGCGGGGGGCCGGCTGGGAGCCGTGCCTTGGGGTCAGGTGACCCGGGTTAAAGGGGCATGAGGTCATGCCACCCCTCGGACGCTTGCTGTTTGTGGCGGGGTCGGGGGCAAAGGTTAATGGTTACATGGGGTAGCTCGGGAGGAGCTTGCTGATGTTGTTTGTCAATAGAGGATCAATATGTTTATGAGGTTAAGTTATTCATGTTAATTTATTGTTATGGTGGATTTAATAAAGAGCTGCGGCTATATACCATAATGAAGTGTGTTGGTTTTTATTTAGGGGTGGGTTATGGGAAAAGGGGTGTTGATGGGTAGCAACAGAGACTATCCAGATCCCGCTGTTAGCAATAAATGCTCCAGCATCACAACACTTCTTGATGGAGCATTAGTTCTGGGCTTGCCACGCATTAAAATTAGTATTATAGTGCATTAAGCCCATCTTAGTAAAAGACCCTCTTAGTTAGCTGGCAGTGTGCATCATATGTGGATGAGAATTGTGTTGGGATCCATTCTGTCAACCCCTGAAGAGAACTTCAATTTTAAACTGTGAAAAATCAACCCCCTTCCATGAATAATTTTTGTCCCAGGTTACTGATCTTCAATCGCCTGCTAGCCATATAGCCAGCCCTTGTCCTCTCCTGCTATCTGAAATGATAGATGTTTGGCTTGAACCTTGTAGGTAGATGCCCCATCAGTGAAATACTACATTTGATCTGGTATTCTCTTATGCAGGGTTCAAGTAGCTGAGACTTTGTTCTTACAGGAACTGTTTATTTCTAGGACCAATTTAACATCGAGGGATTGGCCGGTTAGAGGTTGCAAACTAAAAAAAACACCATGAAACACCTTCTCTCACATCAAGCAGCTTTATGGGGTAAAGATCTAGAACAACTGCTCTCGCCCACCACTTACGAGGTATTCAGGAAGTGCCTCAAAACTCACCTGAAGTATCTAGACAACTGACCCGTTCTTCTCTTTCCCCTCTATAACGGTTCTCTCGCCCTATCCCCCTCTTGTTTTCCCATCCCTTAAGTTCTCTCAACTTGTACTTCATTATTCTTTTGTAAACTGCATAGAACTTAACAGTACTGCGGTATATAAACTGTTATTATTATTATTTTATTATTATTAAGAAAAGAGACTATTTTTGCAACATTGGTAAATTCACATTACAACTAATACTCCTAAGGGAATTCTGCACACAATTTTTGAAAACTCTGTGGACTATATTTTTTAAATTCTGTACAACATATTTGTAATTTTCTTGTTCAGAACTTCCCCATTCTAAGGGCTGTTCTCCCCCAGGCATGAAATCCTCCTCCACAGCTGTTTCCCTCTTTACATTTCACTTTCTCTAGCTCTCTCAGCTTGTATCCATTTACCTCCCAGCTTTCTTCTTTAGGGTGACTACCTCCCATTTTTAACTCCTGCCCCACCCCCATTTCAATTTACCTGTTCTCTATCCCAGTGGTTCCCAACCCTGTCCTGGAAGACCACCAGGCCAGTCAGGTTTTCAGGATAGCCCTAATGCAGGGGTGTCCAATGTCGGTCCTCGAGGGCTGCAATCCAGTCGGGTTTTCAGGATTTCCCCAATAAATATGCATGAGATCTATTTGCATGCACTGCTTTCAATGCATATTCATTGGGGAAATCCTGAAAACCCGACTGGATTGCGGCCCTCGAGGACCGACATTGGACACCCCTGCCCTAATGAATATGCATGGAGCAGGTTTGAATGCCTGGCACCTCCATTATATGCAGATCTCTCTCATGCATATTCATTAGGGCTATCCTGAAAACCCTAAATTAAAAATGTCCACAACAAGCCAGCATTTTTAATGGACTGGCCACAATCTAATTAAGACAGACACTGCTGTGAACTTCACATTACGGGTGCCAGGTACACATCTCACTATAATCCTTGTACTTTATATGGTGAGTCCTCAAAAATTCCTCTCAAACCTACTGTACCTGTCTTATCACCCCAATAGCCTAATGCCTGCAGGTGTCACTTATATGGCTGTACAGTGGGTTTTGGTGGGCTCACACTTTCTACCAGAATTGTACATTAGGTTACTCCAAAGACCTGCTTGCAGCTCAACTAGGACTGCCCATATTTTCTGCAGCTTTCATAAAGACAGATGTACTGTTTCATGCAGATATTTGGGGGGAGGGGGGTCAGTGACCACTGGGGGAGGGCGTGGGGGTCCTATTTTCATCCCTCCAGTGATCATCTGGTCAGTTTGGGTACCTTTTTGCCCCTTATTCATTTTAAAAACAAGTCTAGCCCAAAACATTCCTCTAATACACCCCCCTTAAGATTTAGACACACTGGAACCAAAACGACCAGAAAGACATCTAAAATGGTCAGTGGTCCTATAAACTGGTAAAACTGAAAGCAATGTATGGCAGGGGTACAGATTACTGATGGAGACTTTGTGGGGCCCAGGGTTCCTTTATTCAAATTTGGTGGCTTTGCCCCAAGGAACAGGCCTATTGGGCTTCATTTTGGATGTTTTAGGTACTCCTGTGTATACCTGTTGTTTGCTAAATGTAGCTCTGTTTGCCTTGAAGTTGCGACAGCGCCGATGGATTGCTTTGGTGATGACAGCGGGCACGTATGCTGTTAGCGGCGGCTCGAAAGAAGCCCAACCTTCCTGCGCTCAGTGCGGTGCAACAGAAGGTGACCTTTGTTTATACCATGTCCAAACTGACTGCGTTAAGTAGAAATCGTTTGGACTCCTTTCAAAAAAAACTTGGTCTGCTTACATCTCCTGGAAAGAAGCTACTTCTGTTGTGGCTACCTAAAGCACCTCCTTTTGGGGGGGAAAATCTTTTGTCCTTTCAGTTTCTATGTGTTGTGTAATGGTTGGCATCTCTCACTCTCAGGCCTAAGGGGAGGAGGGGTTCTGCTGTTATAGGGGGGGGGAGGGGGTTTATTGGGGTAAGGGGGGATTGATTGGAGTCTTTTTGTCATATACTGAAGAGTTAGTGTACATTTTACCTGGTTGATTATCCCGGATATTTTTTCTATTTTATTGCAGTTTGCTATTTGTTTGCTTTGTATTTTTGCTGTATTTCTATTAAAATTTAATAAATAGATTTAAAAAAAAAAAAGAGACATCTTAAATGTCTGTTTTGAAAATGCCCACTTTGACTAGTCAGATATTCAAGTGCCAGTTTATGCTGTCTTTTGGATGTCTTTGTTTTTTTTTAATGAGCCCCATAGTTACCAAATCTTACCTTTCTGTCAAGAGACTCCCACTTCAGAATTTCATCCTCAGAGACGATTAGAAATTTGGATGTTGCACAACCAATGAAGGTGCCCCATTTTGCAGCAGGAATATGTAATTTTGCATTGTTGAGTTTTGCAATAGTGCTGTTTCTAGTCACAGCATTAAATTTGTGCTGTAGATTAAAGCATGATTCAGCCCAAGTCCCTGTGAGCAAAAAGCTGCTATATTCTCACTTTCAAAGAATCCCAGACACTTCCAAGATCCAACACCCAAATTATGCTAAGAGTATGTTAATTCTTCTGGTAGAAAATGACATTCAGCAACATTCGGAAGCAAGCAAAGAACATGCAAAACTCAAGCCTTAAGTTTTATTATTTTTTTTTTTATTGAATAGATATTTAAATGAGCAATATCGAGACAATCAGAAAGCAAGAATAAAGCCAGTTGTGGAAGAGGAGCCATGTTTCTACAGCCATACATCAGAATTTTTACAGTCACATTGGTTTCCAGGTGTTGTGGTAGTTTGTAAGCACTGGGGTACAAAACTAAAAATTGTTATTTTCTAAAACCTCTCATGCTGGTTTATGAAGAATGTTTTGGTAATTTGTCTGTCTCGTTACAAATGTCCAAGCAGCTGCCACAGCATTACTAGCTAGGCAAAATATCAGTGTGCCTATTTCTTGCGTCGATAAATTCCTTTCGGGTATTCTTAGGTTTTCTTTTTCTCTAGAATAAACTGTCTGTAGCTTTACTATGGCTATAACTTTACTTTATAAAATTTAATTCACCAACCTTTTCATGTAACAGGTTTTCTAGGCCCTTTATTACATAAATAAATTCTAGAAGAGGTGTGGATATGAAGCGGCAAGGAATAACTGATTTCTCCACGGAAAGGGTGGTCTAATAAAGGTCAGGTTTTCAGTGGAGGTGGTCAAAGGGGAAAATGTCTCAAAAACAGATTAAAAACTGCTTTGCCATCACACTATATGGAGCCCTTTTAGAAAAATGTGGCCTTGTCAATCCCATGCGCTAAGGCCATTTTTACCGTCGTGTATGAGCCCCTACTGCCACCCATTTTGTAAGTAATAAGGGCTCCCGCACTAATAGATTATCACAGAACATGTCCACTCTCCACCCCCAGACCTGCCCCAGCACTTTAAATATGTCTCTTGAACTCTGACTCACCTATGATCTATATACCCATATACTAATTTTCCTGTACAATTAGTCATACCTATACCTGTTGTATAACTTTTACCATTGTTTTCTTCTGTAAAACTAATAAAAATATTGAACACACACACAAAAAATACATTTTGTTAGCATGTTGGTAGCAAGCGCACATGCTGCAAAAATTACCACAGGATGTCTGAGCATGCCCCACTGTAAGTCCCCCTTTTTTTTCTTTTTTTAAATCACAGCTTAATAAAAGGACCTCTGTGTTTTAGAGGTCAATATTCAAAGGCACTTACCCAGGTAGCAGCGGCTCCTACCCAGATAAATGCTGGTGAGAGGGATTTTCAGTGGCACTAACCAGGTAATGCTGCTCAATAATCTCCCCTGGTCACCATAGCACTATCTGAGCAGTGGCAGGCAAGTCCATAGATGGAGCTGGAGGTTAAATAGTCAGTGATATTAAAAGAGCTGATCAAACAACTGTATGGATAAAAGGACAGTTCAAAAGGCTGTCGTTATTTAGGTTGGATAGCTATCTGGTTAGGAGTCTGAAAGAGGACATCACTAAAAGAGGACATGTCTGGGTAAATCCGGAGAGTGGCTTAGTGAGGGTGAGAGGCGCCGAGGGTGGTGGCACCACTCCCCATCCACTCCTTCCCTGCCCCCTCCTGTTCCACGCATGTACACCCCTTCCCTTCCTTCATACCTCTTTAACATTCCCAGCATGAGCATCAACTCCAACCTGCTGCTCACGCTAGCATCGGCTCTTCTTCCGACATCACTTCCTAGGTGCGGGTCCAGGAAGTGACATCAGAGGAAGAGCCAACACTGGACGAGCAGCGCCTGGGGCAGAACCCCCCTTACTACACCACTGAATCCAGACATCTGGTAACTCTTAAGCATAACAAAACCCATTAATCTATACTGGGAATCATGATGTCAGAAAGAGAAGCTGGAGCTTTCAAAAACTTTAAACACAAACTGAATATAGAGCAGGAAGAGACAGAAAATGTTATGTGAATAGTTACTAAGGTGTGGAAAAAACTGGTCTTATTCAGCCCCTTAGTTACCTGCAGTATCGCAATACCACAGATTAGTGGCTCTTGCAGTGCAGGACTAAAGCCAATTGGGATCAACCTTACAAGCTGCATTATTGTGTTCCCAAGGAACATATCCTAGGGATCGTGGCTGCCATCTTGAGCCTAGTGTTGGCATGGGTGGAAGCCAATGAAGATCACTCCTGCCTATTCTACCCTAGGCCTACATGGGGTGGGGACACAAGTCTTTGGTGGCAGAACTGGGGCTTGTCTGGGAATATCAATGTTACCTTTGGGGGTTGGAGGTGTGTGGAGATGCTGTTGAGAAGGCACCTGGAAGGAACTAGCATCAAGCCACATGTTTTTCCTGGGCAAGACCAGCTTTGGCTTGGCCTTATTTTTCCAGGAATAAATACAGCTTGTGGTGTTCATTTGAAGAACTTACGTAATGAGGCATTTTGCATCTCAATCTAAAGTAATGTGCATTAAGGCAATTAGCACATGTTATTTGTCATGTAACGTGTGAAGGGGCAAATTCTGTGTGTTACTCAACCTTAATGCACCTTAGTAACTACTTCACCCCCCCAAGCTTTTGTTTCTGTACCTGACACAAAATTATCTACAAATAAAGGTTGGTGCTACCTGTCCTACAGTTATTTGATAAGTGCTCCTTTCTTTCACCCTCAGTCTGCCTTAAAAACATCAGACAGCCTATCTACAAATTCTCGGCAGCTGCCCATGCTGGCATGCACTCCCTGCTTACACCCTCAGGTTCGCCAAGGTAATTGCTAGAAAAATTCAGTAATAGCTGCACCAGGATGCAGTAGTATAAGTTAAGGGGAGTGAGGAAGGATTATTTGTAATTACAAGAAATTAGAGTCCACTAATGGGCAGACTTGATAAGCCTGCTTAGAAACATGATGGCAGATAAGTCAAATGGCCCATCCAGTCTGCCCATCCACAGTAACCATGATCTCTTCATCTCTCAAAGAGATCCACGTACCTATCCTACACTTTCTTGAATTCAAACATTGTGTCTCCACCACCTCTTCCAGGAGACTGTTCCACGCATCTACCCCCTTTCTGTAAAAAAAAGTTATTTCCTTAGATTCCTAAGCCTGTCACCTCTTCATCCTATGCCCTCTCATTCCAGAGCTTACTTTCAAATGAGACTCATGTGCATTTACGTCACGTAGATATTTAAACGTTTCTATCATATCTCCCCTCTCCCATCTTTCCTTCAAAGTACGTACAGTGGTGCCTCGCATAACGGACGCCTCGCACAGCGAACGCTGCGCATAACGAACTTTTTGTCTTGCTCCCTATAACGAACTTCGTTTCACACAACGAAGTCGCCCGAGGGGCCCGGGGGGGGGGGCGGAACTACTCTCGCCGCTTCCTAATGTGAGCCGGGAACAGCAGCACCCTCCTGTCTGAATGCAGTGTTCCATCATCTCCCTCCACCTTACCTTAGATGCCGAGTTTTCCGGCTTTCTTTTTCGGCCAGCCACACACTTTCAAAGAGCAGCACATGCGCGCATGCTCTGTTGTTCAATCTTCTCCTCTGACGCAACCGGAAACCGGAAGTTGCAGGAGAGGAGAACATTGATCAACTTCAGCAGCTGCGCGTGCACAGCTTTTTGAAAGCGTGCGGCTGGGTGAAAAAGAAAGCTGGCAAACTCTGCATATAAGGTGAGGTGGAGGGAGGGAAATGTAGGGCTGCAGAACGAATTATTTTGTTTTACATGTATTCTTATGGGAAAACAGGGCTGCAGAACGAATTATTTTGTTTTACATGTATTCTTATGGGAAAACGCGTTTCACACAACGAACGTTTCACATAACAAACTTGCTCCTGGAACGGATTAAGTTCGTTGTGTGAGGCACCACTGTATATAGATTGAAATCTTTAAGTCTGTCCCCATATGTCTTATGACAAAGCTTTTGTTTTACTCTAAGTTGAAGAAAAAGAAAAAAAAAAACCCCTACATTTCCTCTTTGTAGAATTCAACTGCAGTGGTAGAATTTTGTGTTGAATGTCTTAGCAGATGGTGAGATGCAGCAAGCCACCAAACCTCATTGACTAAGGGACAAAAGAGGGTACAGATTTTAGCTCAGGCCTTTTCAGTAGTAGCTCATGGTCAATTATATTCAGATACAGTAGGCAGTTCCCTAGAGTGTTCACAGTCTAAGTCTGCACCTAAAGTGATGAAGAGTTAAGTGATTTGCCCAAGATCACAAGGAGCTCCACTGAAATTTGATGCCTGGCTTCCATGGATTTTAGCCCACTGCTATAACTATTAAGCTAGACCCACTCCCTAAATTTTCAAATGAAAAGAAGGAACAAGGGAGAGGAAAATGGTACTGGAGAGGGAGATATAAGTAGTGGAGAGACTCGGGAGTACAGGATTATGTTCTCCCTCTCAAGAACATAAATGAAAGGAGAAACATATATAAATTTCTACAGATTACAATATTTGGGAGAGGGGAGAACAAAATATCCTACTGACCAAAAGGGCCAAAACTGTTTTATGGTTAAAAGGTCATCACTGTAGTCCCACTGTGTGAACAGTAAGATTGGGGTCAGGTACATCTCAAAGTACTATAGAAATGGTAAGAAATTATAGCAGCAGCTCCCCCCCCCCCCCTTTTGTGTCTTTGGACGGAAATACTTATCTGGTCCACGGTAATTTGAAAAAGGCAATATAAAAATGCTCAGAAGGCTCAGGCATCACACACTTCCTGGTTTGGAGGAGCCAGATGCATAAGAGACTTAGTACATGATTCCCCCCCCCCCCCCCCGCCCTGCAAGATTTATGTTGGAACTTTTATTTCACTTGTCTAGGGTGATCTCTTAATACTGCATTTAATTCAAGTTATCACTCAAAACTCCCTGTGGGAGGGGCAGCAAGTAAGAGAATTTCCGTAAAGGGTGGGAAGAAATAAGTGTCAATGCTGAAAATAAATATATAACTTTATATGAATATCTTACCCATAAACAGCATCTATATCAGGAGCTCTCAGATACAGTTCTTGAGGTCCATAAGCCAGCCTGGTTTTTAGGATTTCCACAATGAATTTATACTTCTCCGTCCGTGATTAACTTTTTCATGTTATTCGCTGTTTTCTATTAAAAACCATTGTGAATATGATGAAACCGTGAATAACATGGTGGGAGACCTGGCCTGTTCCTGAAGGAGAGGCAAAACACGGTGAAGAAAGTGCTGGGAATCAGTGATTTCTCTAAGCAAACTGATGTAATTGGGGGGGGGGGGGGGGGGGGGAGGAGCCAGCAAGCTAAAAACCATGAATAATTGAAACCACAATTGCTGAAACCGCGAATACAGAGGGAGAAGTGTATAAGATATATGAGATCTATTTGCATTTACTGCTTTCACTGCATGCAAACAGATTAGAGAATGACACGGTAAAGGATTCCCATGGCAATCTGTGGTTAGCCTGCAAAAATGGGAAACAATGTAGCTAATTTACAGCACGAATGGGAATAAGATCTTCCACCGCCACACTAGAGCGGTAGACAACCTTGTGCCTGCAACAAAAATTGCACCAGGGTCAGCACAGCAAAATCCCCTCAGCTCAGCATCTACTCCCCAGTTCCTCTTGTGCCTATCTTACCCGATCGAGTCAGCCACGCCACACTGAAAAGTCTTAAGAAGCCTGCGCCGAGACCTTCCTTGACGTAACTTCCGGTTACGTCCTGTTTCATGAAACTGGAAGTTACATCAAGGAAGGACTCTTTGGCTAAAGGAAGGCCTCAGAGCAGGCTTCTCAAGATTTTCTGCTATAGCTTGGCTGGCTCATTTGGATAGTAGATGCGAGGGAAGCTGGGGAGGAGATGCTGATCCGTGGTGGGGGAGGGGGTGCTGGCTGTCTTCAGAGCTGAAGCTGAAGGAGGTGCTGGATTTGTGCTGGGGGGAAGAGAGGTGGTAAAACAATGGGGGGGGGGGCCACTGGAGGGAAGGGAGAGAGGTACTGATGTGGAGGGGGGACTGGAGATGAAGGGAAAAGAGAGGGGCTAGACCTAAAGCTGAGAGTTGGAGGGAAAGGAGAGTTACTGGATTTGTGGCTCAGAGCTAGAGGGAAGGGAGAGAGATATTGGACCCATGGGAAGAGGGGCTAGAGGGAAGGCAGAGAGGTGCTGGATCCTTGGAGAGTGTTGAGAGAAGGGAGACAGGTACTTGATCTGCAGGGAGGAGGAGATGGAAGAGAAAAAGATGATGAATCAAGGGGATGAAGGGAGTGAAATATTTAACAGTGGAGGGGTGGAAGGAGGTAAGAAAGAGGATGAGAAACACTTTGGTGTAAAGGAGTAAGAGGGGAGAAGCTGGACACAGGGAGATATATGAAAAGAGAGGAGATGTGGGCATGGATGAGTGCACAGGAACAGGAACACAAAGGGGAATGTTTTATGGAGGTGGTATATGAATACAGTCAGTGGGGCAATGCCAGACACAGGAGGGTATATGAACACAAAAGATGGCTAGACAGAAAAGATATGTTGGACTTGGGAGGAGGGGCAAAGGGACCCAGAGGATTGACACTGGGCAAGGAGGGATAGGGACACAGAATAGTATTGATGATGAAGGCAGGGAGTTGGGCACAGGGGAAATGTTAGAAAGGGAAATATAGGAGACAGAAGGGAGATGCTTGCTGAATATAGGGAAAAACATCCACAGAGATAGAAGATGAATGGTGAGCATGGAGAAAGAAGACATGTCAAATGGCCAGGAGACCCTGGCAATTGAGTTAAGAGTAGACAGACGGAAATAGAAACAAGAGCCTGAGACCAATGTGATGTGAAGAATAAAATGACCAGACAACAAAAGTAGAAAAAAAAACAATTATATCCTATTTTGTGATTAGAATATATCAGATTTGAAATATGTATCTTGCTAGAGCTGGTGTTAGAAATAACTGGAGACAGCAAAGACCAGGCTGTGCTTCATTAGCTTCCAGCTGCCTTAGGGCTCTCTCTGTGACCAGGAGGTAGTTGCCCTAGTTGCACTCCCCTAACACTATTCCTGCCATGTGTGACTGAAGCATTCTGGTAGCTTGATTTTTCTATGTAGTATTCTGTAGTATCAATTTGATTTCAGTTTTCTCAATAGTGGAGGGGATATTTGTGAGGAGGAGGAGGAGAGGGGAGACAGGGATTTTATTGATCCTTGCTCTGTATTATTTGTGAGTTATAAAATGACACTTGTACAGAATATTGTTTCTTTTTATACTTTAATAAAATAAGTTCAGTATAAAATCATAACTATTCGAGGCTTGTGCAGATGGGATGATGGTTTGCGGGAATGGGGCAGGGATGTGGACTGAGCTCGTGGGGACGGGGACAGGGTGGGAAAAAGCTGGTGGGGACGGGGACAATTTTTTTCCGTGTCATTCTCTAAAACAGATTTCATAGGTATTCATTGTGGAAATCCTGAAAACCAGGCTGAGTTTGAGGACTGGATTTGAAGACCTCTGACTTACACGGATAGTGGCAGAATACTGCACCATCTGTGTAAGCTTTTAGCCCACAGGTGTCAAAGTCGGTCCTCGAGGGCCGGAATCCAGTCGGGTTTTCAGGATTTCCCCAATGAATCTGCATGAGATCTATTTGCATGCACTGCTTTCAATGCATATTCATTGGGGAAATCCTGAAAACCCGACTGGATTCCGGCCCTCGAGGAGGGACTTTGACACCCCTGCGTTAGAGCATGGATAGGGAACTCTGGTCCTCGAGAGCCGTATTCCAGTCGGGTTTTCAGGATTTCCCCAATGAATATGCATTGAAAGCAGTGCATGCAAATAGATCTCATGCAGATTCATTGGGGAAATCCTGAAAACCCGACTGGAATACGGCTCTCGCGGACCGGAGTTCTCTACCCCTGGTCTATGGACACGTTAGAGCAGGGATAGGGAACTCCGGTCCTCGAGAGCCGTATTCCAGTCGGGTTTTCAGGATTTCCCCAATGAATATGCATTGAAAGCAGTGCATGCACATAGATCTCATGCAGATTCATTGGGGAAATCCTGAAAACCCGACTGGAATACGGCTCTCGCGGACCGGGGTTCTCTACCCCTGGTCTATGGACACGTTAGAGCAGGGATAGGGAACTCCGGTCCTCGAGAGCCGTATTCCAGTCGGGTTTTCAGGATTTCCCCAATGAATATGCATTGAAAGCAGTGCATGCACATAGATCTCATGCAGATTCATTGGGGAAATCCTGAAAACCCGACTGGAATACGGCTCTCGCGGACCGGGGTTCTCTACCCCTGGTCTATGGACACGTTAGAGCAGGGATAGGGAACTCCGGTCCTCGAGAGCCGTATTCCAGTCGGGTTTTCAGGATTTCCCCAATGAATATGCATTGAAAGCAGTGCATGCACATAGATCTCATGCAGATTCATTGGGGAAATCCTGAAAACCCGACTGGAATACGGCGCTCGCGGACCGGGGTTCTCTACCCCTGGTCTATGGACACGTTAGAGCAGGGATAGGGAACTCCGGTCCTCGAGAGCCGTATTCCAGTCGGGTTTTCAGGATTTCCCCAATGAATATGCATTGAAAGCAGTGCATGCACATAGATCTCATGCAGATTCATTGGGGAAATCCTGAAAACCCGACTGGATTCCGGCCCTCGAGGAGGGACTTTGACACCCCTGTTAATTTAGCCCAATCTTCCCACCAGTACAAACATTTTTAGTTGGTTCAATGTTAGACATTTCAGAGGAGGAATTTGAAATAAAAAAAAAACATAGCAGCCAGCACCCACTGCCGACTACATAAGTCCTTTGGACTATCAGGCCGTGTTTATTTTCCATTTGTAACTGTTGCTATATTTATATGTTCATAATACTGTGATACATATGTAAATGTTCACGGTTAGTCAGAGGTCAGGTTCAGAGTATAGCATGAAAATATGAGAGTGAGACAAAGAGAGAAAAACAGATGCAGGTAATGTCATAATAATACTTTAGTGGATCTGACTTGTCTTTAAGATGTACAGTGGTGCCTCACATAAAGAACGCCTCGCACAGCGAACGCTGCACACAACGAACTTCATGTCATGATTCCTACAACGAACTTCGTTTCACACAACGAAGTCGCCCGAGCTTCCACGATCGCTGCCGATGTATTGCATCCTTCCGCGCAGGCACTGCAGGCAGTCGTTAGTCACTGCGCTTAACTTAAGTACGTATCGCGGCAATCGTTCTTCATTACGAATTAAATCACGCACGCACGCACGCACGCACGTATCACGGCAGTCGTCCTTTTAAGATAAACTCAATATTTTTTATATATCATGGCTTCTAAAAAAAGCAGGAAGGTGATTTCTGTTGAAATGAAGCGGGAAATAATTAGAAGGAGTGAATGTGGGGTCAAACAGTGTGACCTCGTCAAAGAGTTTGGCCTCAGCAAGACCACCATTTTCACCATTTTGACAAATTTATCTTTTTTTATGTCATCTTAGCATATTTTATGCTGCAGAACGAATTATTTTTTTTAACATGTATTGTTATGGGAAAACGCGTTTCACATAACGAACTTTTCGCATAACAAACTTGCTCCTGGAACGAATTAAGTTCGTTGTGTGAGGCACCACTGTATTTAAGCAGCAGAAACAAAATTTATTTAAACTTTGATTCTTCAGTTACTTGTAATGAAATCAGTGCTTGATCTATGCACAGTTCTTTTTGACTCTAGTGTGTGACAGCCATAAGTTTTACAGATTTGTCTTATCAGGCCTTTATATCTCTGTAGGCTCACAGACCAGTATAATAAAGATGAACTTTGAGCCAGAGCACCGGAATGGTCTTTTAGTATATACCCAAACTCCAAGGCCAGGCCCAAAGCTCCATCTGAGCTGGCTCCCTCCTACTCTCTTCCAGGAATAACCACCAAGTATGCAACAAGCTCTCCCAGTTTACGATCAAGTCGAGGATTTTGCCAGTGTGATCAACGGCATTACCAGACAGTATTAGACGAAATAGCCAGATCTAACCATGCCTGGTAAGACATCAGTCAACAGGCAGTCGAAACCAATCACTGGAAGACATATTTATGCAAAAGAAGTGATTTCATTTATGAAAAAAAAGTACATAGTTGCTTCAATTCAACAAATAAAAAGTCTTATTAGTTTCTCTAGATTGAAGCCCTATAAATGAATCTTGCCCAATGCATTTTGTAGAAGATGTAAGATGTGTTGTTAAAGATACAGGACTAAAATTTGCCCAGAACTACATAACTCAATCATTTATTAAAGCTCATTCTATTTATCTCATTTACTTTTCTGATCTCCTGTTGACTCAGGTCTGAAGCTCAGTGTTAATGCTTAGCCTTGCGGAAACTACTCACTTTTAGGCATGAACGTTAAGAAGAATTTTGCCAAAGACAAAAAAGCCTGCGTTTAACTCTGACATCAGCTTTTCTTAAATATCCCTTGGCAGGGGACATTTTCAAAGCCACTTTCATAGGTGCACTGGCCTAACTGAAAACTCTTCAAAATCTGACTAAATTTACACGTGGTCTTTCAACGTCCTGGTTCTTTTAGCTGAATTACAAGGAGAAGGGCCATTTTAGCTATTAAACAAGCTCGGCAGTCACCTAGAGGAGCAGCTTCTTGAGGCAGGGGAGGAACAGGGCCAGCAGCAGCAGTTACAGTAAAACAACAGTCCCCAATAGCTAGACGGTTCAAAGCACCATCCCCACATACTTTAACCCACAAGAAGGGTGGGCAATTTATAAATGACCCATTTATTCAGGTAAAAGGTTTGGAACTTGTCCTCATTACATATGTACATATGTACTTTGTTTCAAATGTTTGTTCCAGGATGGGTGATTTTGGGCTAATCATGATAATTATGATTAGTTATGAAAATTTCAAGTGAGGCTTAGAGACAGAAAAGATTATGGGTGGAGAAGGGGGTTGCAAGTCTGAAAGTTTGGCTAGGGCATTTGATACCTTCCTACTAGCTGTAACAAGGAAGTATTCCAGGGTCCTGTTTAGATTGGCGAAGGAAATGGCGTGGTGGCCGTGTTAGTCCACTTTCCAAGGTAGTATAAAGAAACAAAACAAAAAAGCAAAGGAAATAAGGTGATACCTTTTTTATTGGACTAACTCAATGCATTTTATGATGAATTTTCGAAGGTAACCCTTCTTCTTCAGATCAGAAATAAGCACATGTTGATAAATATCAGATCCCGAGGCTGTTATAGGGGAAAGCACCCTCCAGGGATTCAAGAAAGGGTTAGCTAAGTTCCTGCTGAACCAGAACATGCGTAGGTAAGGCTATACTCAAATAGGACACTGGTCTTTGACCTAAGGGCCACCGCGTGAGCAGACTGCTGGGCCCGATGGACCACTGGCCTGACCCAGCAGCGGCAATCCTTATGTTCTTAAGCCACCTTTCTGTCTCCTGCCCATCCACCTACCCCTCCCTCTACCTATCCCTGAGATTGGAGAAGGAAAACAATTCTTGTAGATCAGGGGGAACTGTGCATTGGTTTTAAAAAATGTTTTCCGTCTGCATACAAGTACAAATTGCATAGTTTCCCTTTGAAAACTGGATACAAGATCTGTACTTGCAGCTATGTATGCTTTCTGAAAAGAGTCTCCATAATGGTTATATTCACTCTTGGCTTCCCAGATGCTACAGGAGTCAGAAGGTGCTATATGGGCCCTAGGCTTACAGTCAATCATGCTCAAATCCATAGTCTCATTAAAAGCCACTTTGCAGATTACTCTCCTTTCACTACAGTACATTTCCTGAGATCTTCTATATGGAGTTCATCTGTAACAGCAAAACTAATCTGAAAAGTTGTCCCCCCCATCCCCTTTGATTATAGTACAACTGTAAAATGAAGTTCCTTCCCCATCTGTATCCAGAATACGTTATCAACAATAGAAACCCAAAGATAATTCAGGCTTCCAAAAACCTTCAATTTTCTAGTCATGAAGTTGCACAATTAACTATCCTTTCACAGCATACATAAATCTTACAAAAGAAAATAATTCCTTTAATTGACAAAGTCAAAATGCCTTCTACAGACCACCGGTAATGCAGTAAAAATGTTTCTAATCATTATGGTCATACAAATTAGGGGGAAATATACCACCTTGTATTTTCAAGGCCATGGCTATCCCAGTTCAAAATGCTCTATGAATTGTTCTATTTCTCCTACTGAATCAACAAGGCAAAAAAAAAAAAAAAAATCCTAATCTGTTTTGGGAAGGGAGTTACAAAGAGTAAAGGCTGGCTTGGCACAACATTGTGAAGCCACCATAGCAGGAACTGAGGTCGGTTCCTTTTCTTTTTGATTGCATATTAAACAAAAAATATCTGGTTGCCTTTCCCTGCAACAGGCTCACTCCCTCTTAGCAAACAGAAGCTACAGTAATGTGCTGAAGGGCATGAAGGCTGGGCTGGGCTGGGCTAGAGAAAAACCAGCTACCGGTAAGTCTTTTCTAGGCCTTGATTTCATTGTGTACAATTTTTAGAGTAGTCAACTGATCCCCATTAACTTGTCAGAAATAAAGCCATGATATAAGTGAACAGAGAAGATGCAAACTTTCAAAAGTACTTAAATAGCTATTATTTTTTTAATATCTACGGATTATTTTTCGCACTGAGTATCAGGGTTAACATTAACACATGTGGGGCTATTTTGTGAAAACTTACATACATTTAAAGGCAATTACCCTCACACTTTAAATAAACTTTCAAAGGTCATTCTGCTACCAAACTACCTGCAGGTTTACCTCTTCTAATGTGTGGGGTAATAGTTTTAGGAAAATTGATATGCATAGTTTTGAAACAGCAAAAAGTATGTGCATGGAAACCTTTTCCTGCCTCTGCCCTGTGTTTACTGTATTTGAGGCACCACTTTGACTATTGCAGATAAACTTGTGTCGATACAGGCCACTCACGCGCATCTTTATCCATATAGACTGGGAATTTTGTAAAAGGCCTTTTGTAATGGCTTTGAAAATCACCCATAATTCCTATGAACAGTATTAGCGTCAGAAGGAACAAGAGTTCCCATGCTATTAGTATTACCACTGCTTTAGAAGTATCAGTTACCGTACCCTGTGAGTCCAGCTGACCTGGGTTGTTATGGTTCCTACAAGACATGCTTACAATTTGAAGAAGTCTTTCTTTGACTTGGAAGTTCCTAAACAAAACCAATCATACCTCAGGGTAAGTAAGAAATATGAGTTTACTAGAATATTATAGAGATGAGTGAAGCAAATAGTTTTCAACAGTACTTTTCACTTGACTTGAATATGTGGATTATAAACCTCAACCTCAACACAGTGGTTCCTAAATTGTGGGTTGATCCCATCATCAGTAGATGAGGTTCAAACAATCATGGCTGCTCCCTTTCCCTATGGACCTCCATTATGATCAACATTTGGCAAGGGCCTAAGAAGCAGTGAACAATTACAGTGCCTCTTCCTCCTGTATGGGCTTCTTGTTAGGCCAGAACCCATGCAGTTTACTGGAGTGTGAGTGCACACTGATGCACAAGGCTCTGTGTTGAATGCCGTTGTTGCTGTCACCGCTGCTGCCATGATACTTTTAGGGGAAGCAAAAGAGGAGACAATGGGAGGGACAAGGAGCTCTGTTATTTTATTTTCATCGGCCTCTGAGGTCACATGAACCTTTATGTGTAAAAATGTAGCCATACTAATTACAAATTTGGAAAGCAATGCCTTACTATCTGATTCTCTAATACTTTGTCAGTTCTCATATGGCCCAAGATTTCTGGTGTGAACTGCTCGTAGTGTAAGATACAAGCTATATTCTCACCCCTATATCCCCATGAAAATCCTATAGTCCTATAATTTTACTGATAATTTGCTTACTGTACTCCATCACATAGTATTCCTATGGCAGTAGTGCTCAATCCATTCTACAGTCACACACTGTCAGTCAGGTTTTCAGGATACCCACCATTAGTATGGATGGAATAGATTTGCATATCCATTGTGGATATCCTGAAAACCTGACCTCAACCCAAGGACTGGGTTGAGAACACCTGTCCTATGGTAAGTGACATATTATATAGCCTGGGATTCCCATCTAGGTTTTTAATGGATTTGGTATACCAGGCTGATGTTCAAGGTATGGAGCAGTATAATGTATTTCTTATGTTAATAGTATAGTGGTGCATTAAAAGTCTGATTTGGTTTATACCATTGTTTGTGAGCCTCTCATTTCAGCATGTAAATCCTGTGCAAGTGTTTCAATCTTCACATTTCAATGTGGGCCCAGGGCCTTGCATTGGTTCCTCTGATGCACGGTGTGGTTTGGTTCACTCTTTGAACATCGTTACCAGACAGTGTTAGAGTACTTTTTAAAAATCCAGCACTGTCTAGTAAGATGCCCACAGAGGACCATGCTCTGTCCAGCGAGTAGCAGAATGGCCATAACACCTCTCAGGCCATGGTCACTTCACCACAATTGCCCCAAGTCTTTACCAAAACTACTTCATGACTGCTCTGACATCTTACACATGTCGGGTCCCAAGAAAGCGATCTCACCACTATATGGAAGCAGAAGGAACCCTGAAATTCAGGAAAAAAGAGTGTGTTAGCAAAAGTGCAGATTTAACCAGGCAGAAGTCAACAAAGGAAAAGAAAGTGTGAATAGTTAAAGACATCTTGTTTTGTGGGGAAGAATCTATTTCACTATCACTTGTTCCTGCTGTCTGTCATCTGTTAATGACCTGCACCAAATCACTCTGGTTTAAATATGTTGCACTATGACTTGAACAAGAAGGAGAAAGAAGAAATTTGCCTCAAAATATAACAAAGCAACCAAATATTGTCAAAAAATCAATGATGTCAAAAAAATCAACCAAACAGTTACTTTATTAATGCAAATGATAAAAAAAAATCACATAAGGTCTAAAAAGTCTATGACATAATGTCCATCTTGGTAAAAGGATCTCTTATCCCAAGTCTATAAGAAAAGGTCAATCTTGGTAAAAAGATCTCCTACATTGTCTCAACTAGGATTCCAGTTTCGGCATCTGTAGATGCCTTCTTCAGGGGATGAGAAACACATCTGGCGTACTTTTGACTCTGAAGACGCTGTCCCGCACTCAGACAGTTTATACATCTACCGCTTGACTATTTGTGCTTTAATCATCTATGGCAGTGTTTCTCATCCCCTGAAGGCATCTACTGATGCCAAAACTGGGATCCTAGATGGGACAATCTAGGAGATCTTTTTTACTAAGATTGAGCTTTTGTTATAGACTTGGGATACTCTAAGAGATCCTTTTATCAAGATGGACATTATGTCATAGACTTTATAGACCTGTTTGGTTGATTTTTTTGACATCTCATTTGCCTCCTTTCGTTTGGTTGCTACACTATGACTTGAAACATTCAGGAATCCAAAAAGCCTATGAAGGAAGAAATGCTAACTAATTTTACTTTTCCATTTTCATCCAGAAAGGAATAAAAGCAGTTGATCAGCATCACATGAAAGAGTCCCTTTTGGTTTATGGTACATTATTATAGACTAACAATTGGTTAAGATTTATCAAGACATTATTATAGAGAGCATTAACCAAGAGTTCTAGTTTTTGAAAGAAGACAGACCCTAATCATTTGAAATCTTGCGCTACAATGATGGAAACTAGATAAGTTCATGTATTTCCTAAGTATAACCCCACTGTTTATCTAATTAACGGGTATAGAATTCAAGACCAAGTATATGTGTGTTTTGTATGTCTTAACACCTGCCAGGTGTACAGTAATACATGTCTGGAAGTCCATGGGTGTCAGGTAGATGTATTTTTTCCTTTTTAGTAATAATGGCAACTCAGTGATATCCTTTCAAATTATTATTTACACTATATCTGTTACATCCTACAGCTTCAAACATAGCTACAAACCTTCCTGTACTATGTGAAGAAAGGAAGAGACAAGGTCCAAAGCTTCTTTCCATGTCCGATTCAGTCTCCCCCCTACCCAAAAAAAAAAAAAGCCCAAACAAATCCAAACCTCCCACAACTTTTCCTGTCCATGTGATGCAGCCAGGAAAAATCAACTCTCTTTTGTTCAGCAAAAATTATTTCATTCAGAGCTCAAACATATTTTGAGGGGGATGACGGATGATGCAGGACAAAAGCTCTGACAAATAATGCAAAAAATGCTTTTGTTTGGTTGAAATAACTATGTGGACAGGCTACGTACATGCCCCCCCCCCCCCCACACACACACACACACACAATTCTTCTATATATTCCTCAGTTCTTAAGTCTATCTCAGAGGAGATCAAAGAAAGAAATCTGACACAAAAGTGTGGTTAAATAGTCAAAGCTTTGAGGAGACTTACTCCTCAAAGCTTTGACTATTTAACCACACTTTTGTGTCAGATTTCTTTCTTTGATCTCCTCTGAGACAGACTTAAGAACTGAGGAATATATGGAAGAATTGGGGGGCATGTACGTAGCCTGTCCACACAGTTATTTCAACCAAACATTTTCAAACTGAAATTTAGAAGGCCAGTTTAAATGATGTTTGGTACTTAGTTGATCCTTGCATCTGCACAATCAGGATTTAGTGATCAGAAGGAAGTTGTTTCAGAGTTAGCTATTTGGCTTAGTTTGGGGCAAATATCAGTTATTGCCAAGCATTTAGGACTGTTAAAAGGGATGTTCAGTTGCTATTTAGGAGGGCTTTTAATAACGTGCCTGAAGCAGTTAGTATGGGAATAAGCATGTGCTAAGCATCAAGTTAACCAGAACAAAGCACCAACTGGGGAATTTTATAAACAGTGCCTATATTAGGTGCCGCTAGGCGCCCTATTGCAGTTGCCTAGTGATGCCTAAGTTTGGGATCCACACCCAATTTTTATTTGGTATAACTGATGTATTATTTGACCACGCTGGTTTTCAGCCAATCAAACCCCTCCATTAATTAATCAATTTAAGAGTTTGACGCCGAACTCTTAGGACACCTGGCGACGCCCAAGTGGAGGCATCCTCTCACACCTAAGGACACCTAACGAGTCTATGTTTAAAAGTAGGTGTGGTTATGGGTGGAGAATTAGCGTAGTTGACTTAGGTGTCCAACATAGGCACTGCCAAATTAGACGAGTGAAAAGCTGGCCTAATGAAGCGGCGCCTATGTCTAGGACACCTAGCGACAAGTCTATGATGCCTAGTGACACCTAAGTCTTAGGTGCCGCTAGGCATGATTCTATAAAAGGCATCATTTTTTTGATTGACAACCACGCTCAGCAGCACCTAGAATGTAGGCGCCACTCAGCGCCATTTATAGAATCTGGCCCCAAGAGCCTCCAAGACTTGAGTAACCATCAAACCTTTAATGAAGGATCCAACATAGCTATGTTTCAGTAAAATGCCTGTGTCAGGGGTCAACCTTCGTGATACACCTTGAGTGAAGCACATTAGAAAACAGATTAAAACCCTTCTTTGCAACAGACCAAACCCTTAACGCTCCCCTTCCCCCCTCCTCAACGCTCCTCACCTCTTCCTTTACTTTTCCGCCCGCCCCCTTCTAAGATTGTTGCTCCCCCCCTTTCCATCTAATATGCTTTGTTCCCCCCTTCTCTTAAACTCAATTGTATTATATTACAGCACACACTGTATGTACTCCGTATTTAGCCCTTCCCTCACCTAAATTGTTAATGTAAACGAGTTTGACCCTACAATTGCCTTGTTATGTTCTTTTTTTTTCAATCGCACTGTATGTAATTCATCTATCTGTTGTGAACCACCTTGAACTCCCTGGGTATGGCGGTATACAAAATAAATTATTATTATTATTAATATGCCCCAAATAGGGCAAGCACCACGTGAACTGGTAGTTGCTTCTGTCAAATGATGACGTTTTGCATTATCTGCTGAATTAACAGTTAATACCACCTCAGCATGAGACACAAGCAATTCTATAACAGAATGTTTGATATGAGTCTATTCTCTAACGGAACAAAGGTGCCTACCTTCCTAACCTGGTATATGCATTCTTAACATCTAGGTGTGAACACTTATGCCAACCACAGAGCTGGTATAAGAGTTAGCAACTAAATACTGCAGAGACACATGCAAATTATAGCATTCTTAGGATTACCAGATGTCCAGGAAAACCCGGACATGTCCTCTTTTCAGAGGACTGTGCAGGTGCTTGGAGTGATTTCCAAAACCCAGCAATTTGTCTGGGTTTTGGAAGTCCCTGACCTCAGGGCCGCGTCTGGAAGGTGTCTGTGCATGCACAGATGTCAACGCAATGCACGTGCGTATGCACATGGCATCATCGCATCAATATCTGTGCATGTGCATGGTCCCGAGCTCAGGGAGGTTCTTGGGGTAAGGGGGCAGGTTTAGGCAGGGCTAGAGGCAGAATGGGGCGGGATCAGGAGTCCTCTTTTTTTTCTAGAGAAACATTGGCAACCCTAAGCATTCTGCATGTGCAAGCATGAGCCCCAGGGCCGACTAAGTCTATGGATCATGTGAGGCCCAGGTCCAGGGCGCCAGTGATATAGGACACCAAAATCCCAGTCTGATTTACTGGTATTCTGTCAGTCTTTATTATCAGTGCCCTGTTCCAGTGCCTCACCTGGTCCAGCAGGAGGGGGAAACTTGGGAGAGACCAGATCATAGGTGGGGGAGGGGAGGGAGAGAACATAACAATAACCTTACTGGGTCAGACCAGTTGTCCATCAAGCCCAGTAGCTCATTCTCATGGTGGCCAATCCAGGTCACTAGTACCTGGCCAAAACCCAAGGAGTAGCAATATTCCATGCTACCAAACCAGGGGAAGCAGTGGCTTACTCCATGTCTTTTTCAATAATAGACTATGGACTTTTCCTCCAGGAATTTGTCCAAACCTTTCTTAAAACTAGCTACGCTATCCGCTCTTACCACAACCTCTGGCAATGCGTTCCAGAGCTTAATTAACTATTCTCTGTGTGGCAAAAAATTTCCTCCTATTGGTTTTAAAAGTATTTCCCTGAAACTTCAAGTGTCCCCTAGTTTTTGTAATTTTTGACAGTGAAAAATCGACCCACTTGTACCCATTCAAACATATCTCCCCTCAGCCGTCTCTTTTCTAAGCTGAACAGACCAGTTAATAAGAGTAGGGGCACCAATGCAAAAGTTGGCTCAGGATGCCACAGTCCTGGTGAGCCCCAACAGGGCAGGATTAATTCGTCAAGGGCCTCTAGGCACACAAGTACACTGGGCCCCCCTGCCCCGCCCCACCCCACCATGTGCCCAGGCGGAAACAGGAAGCTGCGTCAGAGGGAAGCTTTGGGCAAACAGCACTGCTTGCAAAATTACAGTTCCCGTTGCCTTTCGTATCTGCTTTAATTGCTTGTCTTACTTTCCGTCGATGGGGGGGGGGGGGGCGAATTGCTGATCGGGGGGACCAGTGTTGCCGATCGGGGGGGAGGGGGTCCACGTTGCCAATCAATACTGGAGGGGCCCATCACTGTTTGGAAAAAACAGTGTTGATGCCCTCCTTCATCGGGCCCCCCTGACCATTTTGGGCCCTAGGCACGTGCTTACTGGGCCTATTGGTTAATTCTGCCCTGCCCACCAATGTGTATGCCCCCCTCCTCCAAATATGTACAATTACAGCATGGTAACTGCAAAACTTTACTGCAGTATATTTGGAAGGGCAAAAACAGCCCACCTATCCTTGCCCCTATTGGGTTTTGTTTCGCTTCTGACCCTCCCACAACTAGCAGTACAGTCAGTAGTGTAGCAAGGGTGAGAGGCACTCCTTGCTGCCCTCTTCTTCACTCCCCCCCATCCACATGCTCCTTCCCCACCCCCTCCTGCTGCGCGTGCACTGCCTCCCTTCCCCCGTTCCTCTGTAACGTTCCTGGCTACGAGCAGCAACCCCCAAGCTGCTGTTGTGCCAGTACTGGCTCTTCCCCTGATGTCACTTCTTAGCAGAGGTCCAGGAAGTGACATCAAAGGAAGAGCAGATGCTGGCACAACAGCAGCTTAAGGGTTGCTACTCATAGCCAGGAACGTTACAGAGGAACGGGGGAAGGGAAGCAACACGCAGGTGGGGAAGGAGCGGGAGGGGGGGGCAGAGAGGATGGGTGCCTGCGCCCTCCTCAAAATGTTGCCCAGGGTGGACCACCCCCTGCCCCTCCCCCCTTTACTATGCCACTGGATATACTATTTCCTCTTAGATACATACAAAAGATGCAGGAAGAGTCTGGGAGAAGTTAATGAGAAAAAAAATATATAAGCAAATTTACCCCTCATTACCATTCCTAAAAAAGAAAACACAAATAGTGCAAAATAAGCAAAAGCATTAAGAAAACAGAGGAAATGAGAAAAGACACCACAATTATATATGTCTTTTGGCTGATACTTAATTTTCTACGCTATGCTCAGCAGGTTCAGAAATCAGCGGACACACGACTGCTCTATTTC
This sequence comes from Geotrypetes seraphini, assembly GCF_902459505.1. Taxonomy (NCBI): domain Eukaryota; kingdom Metazoa; phylum Chordata; class Amphibia; order Gymnophiona; family Dermophiidae; genus Geotrypetes; species Geotrypetes seraphini. Next base: position 22,496,874 of record NC_047098.1, read on the forward strand.
TATATTGTTACTAGATGGCTGCCATAGGGTAGAACAGCTGTGTCAGTCTTGGCTTCCATGATGTATGTGAGGTGCCATAATCATCATTACCAGGCAGTATTAGAAACAGAGGTAACATCCAATGCTGCCCAGTAAGATGGCAGTAACACCTCAGAATCTCCGGCATCTGCAAGAAGCTCAGGGGCAGGAGGGGCACAGCCATGGATGAGAGGAAAGATGAAGAAAGCAAAAGTCTATTTCCTCAATAGCAAGCGTGAGTCTGAAATCTCAATTAAGATGCATTTTCAGCATGGACAGAAAACACCAACATGGAAACTCTCAAAAAATAAGACTTGGCCACTCTTTCACTGTCTTTTTTTTTTTTCCCTTAAAGTAGAACAATGTCAGAATTTTATTGTGATTAAGGCATATGCATGATATCAGTTTCACATCTTCAACCATTTTTTTTAAGGCTTACTTATTCTGCTTTGGCAATGATCATTATGTCATCATGACCACAGTGAGGTCAAGGGTGAGATATTACCTGCTCCCCCCCTCCCCCAACATTCAATCTCAGATCATAGCACAAGACCCCAGTGTTTAACACTACATTTGGCCTTGGCCAAAAGATTGAGGTGGATCCATTCCTTTGACCAGTGCTCCATTTTATTCATACCTTATTGGCTATGGCTGCAAAAGGCAACGGTCATAGAACATTACATTAGTGATTTCTATTCCGCCATTACCTTGCGGTTCAAGGCGGATTACATCCAAACTAAAACAAGAATTACATTCAAAATTTGAAGGAATAGAATAAGCGATGACATAAAATTTTTAAGGTAATAAAAATGTTGGGTAAAAAAAGTTATCAACGGTCAAACCTTTTATACACAATAACCTGTCAACAAATGTTTATTTTAAACCAAGACAAGGCGGATTTTGCATTACCTTGCCTTTTTGGTAAGATATAAGTTAAATATGACTGCTTTCTTCTCGTGACATCACAAGTACCTGAAATACCACAAATTCATTAATCTAATGTAGCACTGATGTTTCGGTGAGTGGATATAGTGAGAGGGATTTCTTTTACTACTGTCAAATATACAAGAGAAAGTGGTGGGGTAAAAAGATATATTTTATTGTCTTTTTGCCAATAGAGTCCTTTCTGAAAGATGGTTTAGCAAGTATGATGTGTTGAATAAGAAAAATTGGACACTTTGGGCAGACTAGAGGAACCTTGCTGTCCTCATCATTTTAATGTTAACACTAAAAAATAATGCCCAGTGTTCTAAAACTGACAAAAAAATAAAGATTCCATAGCAGACAATCAAGTCACTGGATATATATCTATAAATATATAAAATATTCTCCTATTCATATAGCAAAAAGAAGGCATGTGTCCTGAATCCGAATCAAAAAGAAAGTGTCAAGTAAATTCAGGAACTGCAGCTCCCGACAGTACAGGCCTGTGTAAATCCTCTTTGCTCTCACATTTTGGCTGGTAATGCTGACAGAGATGGTGATCAGGGGCTTTCCCTTCTCCTGACTCACTGAGGCCTTTAACCAGCCCTCACCATTTTGTTCCCTGACAAGGTATAAAAGCGACAAAATGGCCACCAGGGTTTTGTTTTGTTAAGGACAGGGATAGACGGGGGAGGGAAAAAGGTGGAAGTGGAATAAAAAAAAAGAGAAAATTGACTGCAAATGTTATTTTACTCTTTTTTTTAACAATATAAATCTGAAGGCATTCAGGGACTGTATTTCTGTAGCCGTGAAAACAGCTGTTTACATCTAATTAAAACATTCGTCTAAAAGACTCCTAGCTGCTGGCTGCTCCTGCCTCGGAAGAACAAGTTTTTCCAATGCCTTTGGCATGGTCTAATGAATACTGGCACTAACTCTAAAATAGACCAAAGCAGATTCAGGTGCTAACCCCACCTCTCTGAGATCAGCCCCGTGAAAACTTCTGGGACTCTTTAGCTCTCTATTCACTGAGTCACCCGTTAATGTTTCACCTTTTGGAACAGGGCTCCTAAAGACCTTCTGAAGCGATAGGGTAAAAATAATAGTTCCACTCAATAGTGCTTTTGTTAATTCTACACCGAACTGCTGCTTCAGTACAGCTCACAAAGCCCTCTCTGCATAGTGCTTAGCCATGGCACGTCATGCGGTCTGACAGAAAACCGCCTCCCTTTTCTCAGCTTCCCGCCTTTCCCCCATTTTGTCCTTGTACTGTGCAGACGGTTAGTGTTGACGCGTCTGTTTTATGCACTAGGGCGTGAAGACTGAGGTCTTTTTCCTGGCTGTGTGTACCTGTCAAAAAGACAGCAAGCATGCAAACGTACCTGAAAGCTTGGTACATTTGGTCTGGCCACAACAATGGAGGTTTTTTATTTCACTAATGCAGATTTTAAAATAACATACTCAGGGAAGCTAACATGTTTCTGACACAGCCTAATTATCAGATGTACACTTGAGGCTGCCATGATTTTGCTTTTTAATAAACCAATAACCTGTTTAATATATAGTCAAGTTTATAAACGCTGCCTATGACACAATGACTGTACTCGTCATATTACCACTTCTGCATCACGAATTTAAAAAGTGCCCTTGATGCCGCAAAGTCTGGAATAAAGAGCTCTGGGTAGTCTTTTGGCAGCCTCCTGGCATTCCAGTTTACTATAATTAATGGAAACCACTAACTATTTAAAATGACAATTTGAAGTTTATATACATACAGGAAGTAATTTTATTAGGATTTTTTTTCCACGAGTACAACATGCTTTACATGCAAAAAAGGGCTCTTATAAACCTGCACACAGGTACATGTGCATAAAAAGTACGCAAACAGAAAGATAGGATATATTTTTAAGCAGACTGCATGTCAGCATTCCCTAGAGGCATACTTTCTAAGGGGTTTGGGTGAAGCTGTGATGTATTTGCTTCCCACTGAGTTTGTGCCAGAGCATTTGCAAAATTGAGGCTGGTTCTGGGTGCCACACAGGACATGTAGGCCTACAGGTGGATATTTTTACAAGGGATTTGAGGGTATAGGACAGCATTTAATAGCCTAAGTTAGTGCAGTGGCCTAAGACCCTGGAGAGCCAAGTTCAAGTCCCACTGCAGCTCCATATGACTCTGGGCAAATCTCTTAACCTTCCATTGTCCACTAGGGACAGAAAGAATACCTGCATATATGTTCAGTGCTCCATATGTCTAGTAGGATTATAGAAATTAGTAGTACCGGTAGTATTTTACATGCTCAAGTAGGCTGTTCTTAAACTGCCCAGGGAAAAGTGCATAAAGGTGGTGCCTACTTTTACGATATTTGTGGGCATAAATGCAGAGAAAATGCCACTCACGCATGTATCTAATCTAATCTAATCTAAACCTTAAGTTTATATACCGCATCATCTCCATGAGAATGGAACTCGACACGGTTTACAAGAACTTAAAATAGTGGGTAGAGAAGAAGAAAAAGGATTACATGAACTTATGTGTAGAAGGGGGGAGAGAAAGGGGGGAAGGATAGAGCTACAATTTGCTGAAAAGCCAGGTTTTCAGTTGTTTGCGGAATAACTGAAGGGAGCTCAGGTTCCGCAGCGGGGTGGTGAGGTCGTTCCAAAGACCTGTGATTTTGAAGAGAAGGGATTTTCCCAGTTTGCCTGAATAGTGGATGCCGCGTGGAGAGGGGAAGGCTAGTTTAAGCCTTTGGGCAGTTCTGGAGGAGTCAGGACTGGAGGAGTTGAAAGACAGTGGGATAAGAGGAGGCAGGATTCCGTGAATGATCTTGAAAGCCAGGCAGGAACATTTGAAATGGATTCTGGAGATTATTGGGAGCCAATGAAGTTTGACAAGGAGTGGGGAGGCATGGTCAGACTTGCGTTTTGAGAAGATCAGTTTGGCTGCAGTATTTTGGATTAGCTGGAGTCTTAGAATACTTTTTTTGATAGATTTAAGTAGATGGCGTTGCAGTAATGTATGAGTTTAAATGCTGTTCTATGTGGGTGTGCAGAAGTGGAAGAGCATGTAAGTGCATGTGGGAGGGGCAGGACATGGGCGTGTCTCCAATGTACACATGTGACTTATAGAACATGGTAAGTTACACACGCCTTTGCCGTATTTACACCAACTCCATGGCTGGGGTACATGAAAATTTTAGGCACCCCAATGCCAACTTGCATCCAGATGCTATTATAGACTGGGCATTCCCAGCTCTGCATCGACATGCCACCTGTATGTATGGGCTGCATAGGGCAGAATCAGCACATCTATTTTTAAGAAAAAATATCAAACATACATATAGACATTTGCATCTACCTCAGAAGAGGTGAAAGTCTGTCCTGGAGCTTTCAAGAAGGCATTTTATACCATAGGCACAACATATGGGCCTATCTCCTTTTCCTGTCTAGGTGTCTGGTTATAAAATTATCCCCCTAGTTTATATGTGTATTTCAATGTAAATAATTCCAATTTCTAATTCCTTAGACTGAGGAAGCCAATTACTTGCAGGTCATCATGGGCTACTTCTGCCTCACCTCCTCTACAAATTGTCATCACTTCAATGCCAATCATACACCTACAGTTATTACCTTTTACAGCAAAGGGTTTTATTATTTATGTTTCAAAGTGATATCAGGAGTAAAAAATTATAGAACTTTTACAAAGCCACGTTAGCGATGCTGCCACAATAAATGCACAAAGCCCATATGAACTGATGCAGCAGCATTGCTACCACGGTTTTGTAACAAGGGGCCCTAAGTGTTAAAACATTCTGTGTTAGCACATGGCTAGAACATGCATATGATAAAGCTATTTCCTTCTTTGGGGGGGGGGGAAGGGGGTGTTGTGGCACTTTGGAGGAAAGTCGGGAGAGGGGAGATATGATGGAGAAGTTTAAATACCTATGTGATGTGAATGCACATGAGTTGAGTCTCTTTCATTTGAAAGGAAGCTCTGGAATGAGAGGGCATAGGATGAAGTTAAGAGGTGATAGGCTCAGGAGTAATCTAAGGGTGGTAGATGAATGGAACAGTTTCCCGGCAGAGGTGGTGGAGAGGGAGACTGTGTCTGAATTCAAGAATGCATGGGATAGGCAAGTGGGATCTGTTAGAGAGAGGAAGAGATAATGGTTACTGTGGAGGGGCAGACTGGATGGGCAATTTGGCCTTTATCTGCCATCATGTTTCTATATATATATGTGTGTTTCATACCACAGGAGGAACATGTATGTATTAAACCTCTCTGCTTCTAAGATTTGTAATTAATCACCTCAGCAAGTATAATTTCCAGATAGAACAAGCATATGATAAGCTACTAAGTACCACAGTATGTGTGGTTCCAAAAATGGGGCCAGTTGCCACTTGTTTCCATTGGACTGAATGGTTTCAAAACTTCCACTTTGATAAGCAGCTAGGAATCCCAACTAGATGGATCTTGGCCTAGTTTATGCATTATAAGCACCATAAAGCATGTTTATTTCCTGAGAGGAAAATGATGTAGATAAATATCCAGGAGGCAAGGGGCTCTCCAAATTAGCTAAACTAAGTATTGTTTCCCTCGACATTTAACATCTACTAAGCGCTTCAAATGGACAAAGTCACCAGACAGTAAGTAGTATCTCACCTTTCTGATCTAGAGCTAACTCCCTATGTAAGATCAGTATAAGAACCAGCCCCAAAGCAACCTGTCCTTTGTGATCAGTAGTTAGGCTAGAGCCTCCCAGTTCGAAGTTAGAAAGAAAGAGGCAGGAGGTTTAGGTAATAATCCTTTCCCCTCATATGACTTCCAATTCACCATTTCCTCAAAGCTACTATCTATGCTTATAGGTTTGCCATTCTGATTAACATTATAAGACAGTGCTACAAGTCCCAGAAGGTTTTACAGAGTGTGCCAAACAGGCACTAAACTCCTAGTATGGTCAAGGAACCGATCAGTTGGAAAGATCTTTCCCTTCTCACAATTTAGGAGGCTGATGTGACAAGTAAATTACTGCTTGTCACCAGCAGCAGACTCTGGTTCCTGTTCGAATGGCTCCAATCTCAAGTCTTTCTGCTCTTTTTATTCTCCTTTATCTGGACTCATATTTGAGAATTCAGCAGCCTGTGTTTTACTGAAGTAGAATTAACAAGACAACTTTAAAAGCCATCCCCGGTGCATAAAGCACGCATGAAAATAGGCATTTAAAACTTCTGTCTCTGATATGTGCATAGCGTGACTTGTGCACAGCTTGTATAAGTACTTAACCCAGAGTGAGCAGAAGCATTCCCGGGACTGGACTGGGAAGAGGTTTACAATTTGTGCTCACTCTTTCTAAACTACACATATACACTCATAAATGTAATCTGGAAAATTTGTGCTTGGATGAGAGCAGGTGTCAGGATAAGCTAATTAATTCCCTGGGGTAATATATAAAACACAAGTATGTGCTTATTTCCATTTTGAAAATGTGCCAGTCCCCGCACAGGGAAAAGTATGTACATACTATTTATGCATGTGCTCAGTTAGAAAATTACTCCCTAGGGGGTCATTTTATAAGAGGGCACCTATTTCAAAATAACATTGGGTTCTTAATGACGATGTCTATTTTATGCTTATTTTATAACAGGAGGTTGCCTGAACACACCTGATGTAAATGGAGATAAGTTATTTTGAATATTTGAACTATGAAATTATCTGAAGATTTTGAAACATTAAAAAAACTCTCCAAAGTTATACTTTAAAAATCTACTGTACTGGATCTATGAGGAAGCATGGTGACAGCTATCTGATGCCTTTCAGTTAAGCCCACCTTCTGATGATCCGACTGGAATTAAAAATTAAGGGGTCCTTTTACTAAGGTGAACTAATGGATTTAGCACACATACCGTGCAACCCATTTTATACCTATAGGCTGCATAGCACTTAATGCAGGCTAATCTTTTAGCACACTAATATAAGAATCCCTAAATGAATAATGGTTTTGATTTATTTTTCTTTGAGTGTATTAGCCCTGTTAAAAAGACTGTTTTGTAGTCATTCAGTTTATTGGTATTATTTCATAATGGCAACAGAGGTGCCTATGTGACCCAGCTCAAACACACACAAATTCTCTTACAGAAATTTACCCCTGCAAGAGGAAGGCTGTAAAAGTGTGTGTGTCCTCTATGGGCATAATTTTATAAAGCTTTTGATAAACTCTGCTTTACCTGTAGGAAAAAAGGTTTTAATTAAACTGCTCTGGGTTTACACATGTGTAAGGCAGACTTGCAGAATATTCAGGTCTATTTTACCCAACCTAAAGGTAGATGTGTTTGGAGGAGGAGTTTGGGTGGAGTTGTGAAGTAGGCATGTAAGTTTATAAAATACATGCATAATTTTACTGCAACTCATGGGCAGGTATAAATGTATGAAGATGATCTATCTATGACTGCTGCAGATTTCCTAAAGATTCATTGGGGTTTATGTTACCTTTACAAAATAACCCTAACAAAGACACCTATTGGGAAGTGCAACCTAGGTGACCTGTGTTCTGCACCCCAAGGAATGCCTATACACTGTTTGCATGCAAATCTTTTCAATGCACATACTTATACTTGTGCATATGGCTATGCAATATTTCTGTCTGTAAAGCAGGAATTGCATATTTAAGAACTTTTCCAAAATTACCCACCAAACAATTATCTTAGGAAGATCAGCTCATCATGAGTCTTCCAGTACTGATGAGATAACCAATATGAAGACTAGGATCTGGCCTAGTATTAATGCCTTCTAATGCTCAAGAACCTCTTCCCATGCTATTGCATTCTGACAGTAGAATCCAAGAACAATAAGAGCATTTCAAAAACCTGTTCACACGAAAGATTTCAAGGATTAACATACACAGAAAACAAAACTTCCATTGACAAACTCATGATCCACTTAGGAAATATCATGTAGAAACAAAAACCAAGTCAATAATGATCAGTTACAGAAAAAAAATTATTAATGAGAGCTGATCATCACATCTCCACCCACAAAAACTTTGCATGGGTAGGTGGACAGTGGTTTAAATTCTGCCCAAGTGATTCCTACAGTCAGTATAGTGAAGAAGGGGTCCACTTGCAGCTAATGCCAGATCTGAGGTTGGCTCCTCCCACTTTACAGGCCCTTTCAAAATGACTGCTTAGGATGTCACAATTGGAACTTACTATATGGACTCCACATGTATGGGAAATGCATGAAAGCAAAGTTAATAGGTGGCCTTGGTAACTATTTGCCCAGAGGGTCATAAGCAGGCATTTCAACAAATCCTGGATTTTATATCACCAACATCAGTGATAGATGGGGCAATTACTTTCCAGAACACATTCAATGTGCAGGTGAAGTCTACAGGGAATCCTCATTATCTTGAAATTGCACTGTGTACATAATCAATTTTTTGTGAGGTATTATGCAAAAAAAAAAAAAAAAAGTTAGATCCTTACTAGCACAACCACCATTTGGTTAACAAAAAGCTTTTCTTATTTTTAAGCAGCATCTTGTATGATGTTTTCCTAGAGCTGGACACACTATATCCATCATAAAACCTGTAAAAATCAATCCTTCTGGCTTTTAACAATTACCTGGAATTGTTTTCAATATTAACTTCATTTTGGTATTCCATTACCAACAAGAGGCCACCATGTTTTCAAACCGTAAAATCTACTTCATTTCAGATTACAGCACTCTCTGGTTTTAATATCAGTTTTTGTTTTAAAGTTAAGCTTACCATCAGGAGTTTGACACATTTAAGAAATAAACCCTGTTTCCTGCTCTCCGAGAAAGTCACTCAATGATACCGTATTACGTGAGTAACTCAGCAACATATCCATCTGTTATTTGCTACTTGGAGCTGTGCACTAAAATAGAAGGCAGCTCAGGGAAAGAAAGAAAGAAAAAAAAAAAAAAATCCTCCACATTACTGTTTCATGCTCAAATCTTCCGAGTGCCTCCTTTTTTCAGATTTAAACTTGGAACCACAGACTCGCTTTCCTGCTCTGCTTATACAACCTGATTTATGTGGGCACTGAATCCTGGCACTGAAGCTGAATCTATGCTTTACTTATATATAAATTCATAATTACCAGCACAATGCATGATGGTCCACAGGCTGTCTTTTACAACACTTTCAGAGCGCAAAGTATGAGGAAATCCCACTATCAATTTTTCTCATTATTCTTAGCTGCCCTGTTTAGCTGAAAATTGTATTTGTTGTTCATTTTCTCCAAATCTTCCTGGCCTGCCTCCTCACCACAATATGTGAGTGTGTATACACGCACACACAAGAAAACTTCAGGCTCACTTTTGTTTTCCAATCCAACTCAGTAAAGGACAAGCAAAAACAAACAGTATGTCTACAATAATGCACCGAGTTCATTTCTACATTTGTGAAATTCTAGTCCGAGGCTAAACATTCCAATTAAGTGCTTCCACAACTACAGAACGAAAAGGCTTCAAATCAAAAAGAAAAAGAACCAACAAAGCAAGAAAGCAGTAATATTTAAAAAGAACAAATATAGTAAAATTTCCAAGATGGTACCTGTGGTCGACAGGCCTACAATGCTGAGAAAGCGCAAAAGAAGTTTTTGCGGCTTCAGTAAAAGCAGCATACCACGAAGGACGGCAAAGAAGGAGAGAGAGAGAGGGAGGAGCATTGAGAAAGCACAGAGAAAGTACATGTAACCTTACCTTTGCAAAAAAAAAAAAAAAAAAAAAACAACAAGGAAAGAATGAAAAGAAATATATATTAATATATCTCAGCTTTCCAAATCTTCTATACAATGCTTTCTCTAGACACAGGGTACCCATGAAATCTAAAACCTGCCTAATGGTAACCCAGGTTACAATTCTCATTTAGTTAATCATCACCATTATTGCCAATGCCCAGGCCTTGAGAAAAGGAGAGACTACATAAAGAGGAAGAATTTGAGAAACTTACCAAAAGCCCTCCTCCTTTTAAAGAACACTAATTACTGGCACTATTGGTATTACCTGCAAATCTTCACCTGCTCCCCTTTCTTTTCTCAGTCTCTCATGTTCTGTTCCTTTCAAAATGATCAGGTATCTATCAGAGGCCTGACACTGAGAATGTGGCCGTGTCCCGTCTAGAGCAAGGTAGCTGCGGCACTGGAGAGGAATGTGACTCCAGCCTGAAAACCTAACCTGCTAGTTAACCTGCAGGGCTGAATCTTAATCAATAGTCAGAGGCTATGTACAGAACAAAGGATTTGAAACTTTAGCCTTTATCTTAAGGCCTCATTGATAAGCCTTTCTGTGTCTGGGAGACTATGTACACTCCTTTGTAAGTTTAAAGCTTGCCTTGCAACCGAGGGTCTATTGCTTTGGAAATATTGCAACTTTGGACAATTTCAGATTTCTTTAAGGTGTGTGTCTGCAGTGCACACCTGCAATACCACACTTGCAGACACAGTAAATAAGATTCCGATTTTGTCATGTTTGTGTGAAAAATGAGCTATAGTTTTGCATATATTTCGGTGTTATGGTCTGCCTGCCAGTAAGCATCATAAGCTAACAGAATGTTATTTTCGACTGTATCTGTTTGCTTTTTATGCTAAACACCCACATTATACATTGAAAATCTCAAATACAAAAACTTCTGCAATTCCAAAAACTGCTATGTAAATACAAAAAGGACTAAAGTTTCTGTCACACGAGTTGAATTTAAAGATGAAACAGCTTGTTACACTAATATAATATTGCTATGTATTTTAACGTTGTATCCTTGATGGGAAAGTTGGTATACAAGCTTCAGAAATAAAAACATTAATACTGACCAATAAACAACTCAGTAAAAATGATTAACGCATACATATGTCTTTAAATATCTGAGATACTATCAATTGTTTTATATTGATCACCAAGCACTCCGGTTGTAAAGAATAATGAGTACATATAGAGTAAGATCTTTTAAATCTGATTTTTTTTTGCCATTTACAAAAATTGTATCAATAGATGCTCAAACAATAGCAAAATTTGATATGTTAGTGGCTCAGCTTAATTTCAGCTACTGTTATTTAAAGCTTAATTCTACAATTTTGCACTTTTCGGTTTAGGCCTGTCTAAAATTCTTTTTCTGTCCTAGGTTTAGTACAGATCCAGGAGAATGTCTTTATTTTATTAAACTAAACAGGACACTTGTGGATTTTAACAAACACTTTTCTCCAGTTAAACAATAAGTAAAATCTAAATCCATGGAATCTAAATCTGTACTGAACAAAGAAAAACTGATCCAGTTTCAGTTATGCTGAGCATAAGAACCTTCCAGAAGAGAGATTTACCAAAGGGTGGCGGAAGTAAATCAGCCAACTTTTTGTTTCCAGCTTCCTCCCTTAGTCCACAACCCTAATCTATTGTTCTTCCTCAGCTTTGAAATAAACAGCCTGGACAATGGTATATTCACTAAAAGACAGCACAGGCTATCCTCTGCATGGAACCCATAGAAGGTCTCTCTCCTTGACTTCTGGACCCACCATTTATGTCATATTTAAGCACATTTTAGATGTTGCAATAGACAATGTAAGAAAACCTTAGTCTTCCCAACTCACCGTTGTCCTACACCAAGACTAGCGAAACGGTCAAGGAAATCTTTATTCAGCTCCATTTTGCTCCCATTGCAGACAGTCTTCCACTACAAATCAGGGCAATTATGTTTTGCCTGATGTCTCTATACTATTCAGCTAGACTGCACAAGTAAAGACAAGTCTAGGTTGGCATATGAGCTAGACTGCAACCAAAGTGTGCTACTTAGGGCAAGATCAAAAGGAAATGGAGAAACAATAAAGCCTGTCTTGCTATACCAAGAATCCAGAGAAACCATAAGGCAAGGCTTAGCAAATTCAGATATGCACCACTCCCATAAAATCAAAGTTGACCGATCTTACAGTTTTTTGTTTTTTTTTTTTGAAGCTTGAGAGATTTCATTTTCTCTATACTGTTACTGTAATGATTTGCCTACCAGAATATGATTTCTAATACCTCCTGCCTTGTAGAATATACTGCTGGTCCTGCATTGACCTCTGTTATAAATTATTTAGGAGCACGCGGATAACTAGAAAGATATTATACAATGCCAACACATAAGAGTGGAAGATGTGAATACCAGCTCTCTTTCATTCATTCCTATATTTATTTGTATATCGCAGTTTTAATAGTAAAATCTAACCTCTTTTCTGATACATGTCCATTTTCAAAACTCAGACTCCCTTGCATAACAGGGGTTGTTTTTGGGGTTTTTTTTTTTTTTTCCTTTTGTTCCTCCTATTGAAATTTGGATGGCTGCATGTGCTTGCCCTAACTGGTTTGACTGGTTATAAACTGAAGGTTTTCATTCATCTGCTCTCTTCTCTCATCACCTACACCACTTCTCCACCTCCTCCCCCCACCCCCACCCCATTTGAACCAGACAGAAACCCGATACAATTTACCTTTACTTCCTTAACAATTGAAAACATGTTTTTCTTGCCAAAAGAAAACTGAAAATAAGGCAAATCTTAACTAAATTTGTACAGATCAATACCAATCATTGTTCTATTTGCATTTTCCACCAAGGCCAGAGGAACACGACAATACCTGGAAACTATGTTTTGCAGATTCATGAAACAACCTGTATTTATGGAACCTCAGTGCTGGATGCCGGTAAACTCGGTCCCAAACGGAAACCATAACCCTTCAGTGGAAGGGAAGAAATAGGCAGATGCATCACTGGAATGCAATGACTTTTTCCCTCCTTATCCTCAGATCTTCCTCACTTCTGGACAAAAGAGGAATGTTTTAAGCATGGCCTCTCAAGGAAGTAGTTGGAGAGAACAAAAAATAAACAAAAAATGGGATTCTTTTAATGAAAATGGATTGAAAGAAAGAGGATGGGGTGAAAACACAAAGTCATCGACCGCTGAAGGAGTTCTTCTTCTTCTTGAGAGCCCCAGGGTGATGCCGCCTGTTTAAGCTGGAAAACGAAAAGAGACAGAGTGTGTCTATGGGCTCGGCTTACATGTAGCTCTCTACCCCTCCCTGCGCAGGTGTATTCTTTACTGTAGACCAATCTCCTTCCCTCTAGCCATGAACAGGTGTGTCTTCCTGAACTGGGATAGGCCAACAGCGAAACAAGACTTACATGATGCAGGCATGCTTTTCATGAGAAAGGCCCTTATTCAAGATATTCCAGTTGACCCGCCTCTACTACTAGTGAAGAACGACTCCGACGAAAATAGGCAAGCGGGTGGAAAAAAAGTGCAGAATTAGGTTCAACAAGTATTATAAAATTCAACAGTTCTTTAAATTGTATGCATGTCCTTTAAGTAAACCATATAAGACTTAAGAATGCAGGCAAACTAGTGCTGGAGGCTTAATCTCTGTACAAACAGTTCTAATGGAAAACAGCTTCCTACTTTGTCCTTACTTGGAACAGGTATCATTGATCAGATAACTGTATTAGAGCACTGCATAGCAAACATTCTTCCAGCAAGGAGACATATATGAATGAAATAATCCTTTACTAAGGGAAGGCTAAACGTTTGCCTCTTATATTTGTAAGACAGAAGAATTCTTCACCAACTAAGCTAATTAAGGGAATGGAAAACCTCTCGTATGCTGACAGACTGAAGGAGCTGGGGCTGTTCTCCCTGGAGAAGCGGAGACTTAGAGGTGACATGATAGAAACCTTCAAGATCCTGAAGGGCATAGAAAAAGTGGACAGGGACAGATTTTTCAAATTATGGGGAACCACAAGTACAAGGGGGCACTCGGAGAAATTGAAAGGGGACAGGTTTAGGACAAACGCCAGGAAGTTATTTTTCACCCAGAGGGTGGTGGATACATGGAACACACTTCCGGAGGCTGTGATAGGCAGAAACACGTTACAGGGCTTCAAAGAAGGTTTGGATAGGTTCCTAGAGGACAAAGGGATTGAGGGGTACAGATAGGAGTAGAGGCAGGTTATAGGGATAGGAGTAAGAGGTAAGTTATAGAAATAGTCAGGGATCACTGCTCAGGCAATAGGCCTGATGGACCGCCGCGGGAGCGGACCGCTGGGTGAGATGGACCTCTGGTCTGCCTCAGCGGAGGCAACTTCTTATGTTCTTAACTCACAGAGCCACATAAATAGAAACAAAATGTTAACACACAAACATCACACACACAGACATACAATACCTTCAAACATGTTACTTACAAGATCAAAAGCAAAGACTATCTATATAACATTTGTCTATAAAGTACTCTATCTGTCTATTAGTGCTGTACAAATAATAATTCTTCCCAGGATTACACAATCATTTTCATAAGCTTGATTCTCTTTTCAACTCTCTGGTTTCAAATTCTGTAGTGACTAATGCATGAATAAACCGAGGAAGGTAAGAGTTATTCACACTTTGAAACACCAATACATACAATATACTAGAAATGATTTCCTTGTCTTATGATCATGACGATCTTTCTTCTTAATGGAAATGATCAAGAACAGATTGCCTACTGCTTCAAACCGTATTTAATAACTAAGAACAAGGACTCTTCTCACCAGCAGCTCACTCAATGTATCACTAGGTCAGCTGATGTTTGAGCAACTTAAAAAGAAGAGAAAATCACCCCATTTTCTGAATTCATGAGCTGTGCGTTTATGTATCTATTTTAAAAACTTATATCCCACTTTAACCTAAGCGGGTTAAAAAAAATACATACAGAGATCATGAAATAGACATGTAACATTCTTCATTAAACAATAAAAACAAATAAAATCACACATTCTGTATCCAGCATGTCATAGTAATCAATAGCTTCATCAATTTACAGAAAGGTTTCTACAAAGGAGGAGGATTTCTTTAAATTGCTGTATATTATTCATCATCCTTAACTGTCCAGCTAAGGTGGTCCATAATTTTACTCCAGCAACAGAAATAGCTCTAGTTCTAGTATTTGCATATTTGGTCTTTTGCAATATAGTTAGACTAGAGAAATTGTGTGTATGTGTGGTGTGTGTCATATTATTCAGTTTACAAACTTGTTAAAATTTGCTGGGTGCTTGCTTAAGAGAGAGAACATCTAGAGCAGTGGTCTCAAATTCGCGGCCCGGGGGCCACATGCGGCCCGCCAGGTACTATTTTGAGGCCCTCTTGATCACATGTCTCTTTAGCTATAAATTACAATATTATTATTATTATTATGACTTAGCCAAAAGGAAAGATTTATAAACTATAAAGAGTTTTACCTCATGCAAAATTGTAATTTCTTTAATAAGACATTAACTATTTTTTCTGCAGCCCTCCAAATACCTACAAATCGAAAATGTGGCCCCGCAAAGGGTTTGAGTTTGAGACTAGAGAATGACACGGTGACAAAATTCATCACCGTTCCCGTCCCCGCGGATAACCGCAGGAAATAATCCCATGTCATTTTCTAGTGTCTATTTCAACCTCGGTCCTTCTACACCAGCAGTCTTCAAAGCAAAGCTTGCGGGTCAGTGGTTGTGGCCATTCATACTCTGATTCTTATGGGAGCCAAGGATAATGAAGCCATTGTGACATCACTGATGTGATTGGCTCTTAGGCACTGGTGGAATGAGGCATTATGACATCACAATATCTGCTCTGGATACCAGAGACTGTCATTCTGTAGTGTCTGTTTCAACCTCGGTCCTTCTACACTAGCATTCTTCAAAGCAAAGCTTGCGGGTCAGTGGTTGTGGCCATTCATTCTCTGATTCTTCCCTCTCTCCTTAAAGAATGACATGAAGATGGTTTACCGCGGTTATCCGCGGGGACGGGAACGATGATGAATTTTGTCACCGTATCATTCTCTATTTGAGACCACTGATCTAGAGCTTTTTACAGCACAAAGGGTAAGTTTCTTTACCATATCAAAAAAGATTGTCAATATTCAAAGTATCTAATTTATTCCCCCTTTTATAAAACTGCGATAGCATTTTTTCAGCGCAGGCCGGTGCACTGAATGCTCTGCGCTGCTCCCGACACTCAGAGTTCCTATGAGCGTCGGGAGCAGCGCAGAGCATTCAGCATGCCGGCCTGCACTAAAAGTTCTGGTTTTGTAAAAAGGGGGGTGGGGGGTTAATTAAAAAACATGTGTATTGTGCCCTTTTGTTCAAATGCAGCTGAAGGTGGCGGCACCATCAACCACAAAAAGAGTATATGTGTGTCTGTGTGTGCTTTTTATTTTGGCCATTTGAACCGATAATTTTGGACAAATAAATTATTATTTTACAAGGAGCCTAGAAGAGAGTAAGAAGACACCTACTTAGTTGCTATTTTATAAAGAAAATCAGGTGCCTACTTTTCTTTATAAAGTGATAGCATAAGTAGCAGACCTAGACATTTACAGCAGCTCTAGGACAAGTGTAAATTTTGTACCAGCACTTGTGATGTGCGAGCATAAAGGATAGTATTTTATAATCCATGTGTGTACCTGTGTGCTCTGCTTACACTCAGTTCATGTGCATGTCCACTAGTAAAGTACATGCCTGCATGTTATGGCACATCCTTTTCAACAAACAGACATTGTACAAGGAGTCATGTATGTGCATGTACATTGCCACATCTGGGCATAAATGATTAAAATACCTCAAAATGGGCACAAACTTTATCATTTAAAGCTTGCATGCCCTTATATTTACCTCCTACATGGCCAACATTATCCATCTAAAAGGAGAGCAAGCTTTGGGGGATTTCTGGAGCAGAACCACTTAGATGTCTAATTTATACATCTACATGCCACGTAAGGGTTCACTAAAGCTACTTTTGGCCACCGCTTAGTAAAAAGATCCTTAAGGTAGCTATTTCAAATTATACGTTGATCGTGCGACTGAATATTCACCATGCTCTATTTTGCCGTAACAAAATTTAGCATGAAATAACACACTAGGGTGGCTGTAATAACTCCTACAATCATCCCAGCTTGAATTCCGTTTCAGATTAAGGTTCAGTACCTCAGACATTAAATTAAAGAATATAAAATAAAATCACATAAAATAAATAAAAATGTTGTTCTATGTAGTTAGGAAAACAGATTGCTGTTCCCCTGGAAGAGACACGTAATGAAAAGAGAAGACAGCAAGATAATTAGAGCAACTTGCATGAAACCCCTCCGGGACAGAGCTTATTCTCAGCAAGCAGCTGCTGAGAAACAACAGGCGCCTGAAATAATTCCGCACTGCCTCTTTCAAACCCGCTCATAGCTTTGGACACGAGTTTATTGTTGTTAGTTTTCTGGATAAGCTGTTTAGGTGATAATGAAAGGGAGGGAACTGCTAGCACCAGGTAGGCCAGAGCAACTCAGATTGTGGCTTGCCTTAGAAGGCCCATGTGGCCCATGAAGTTTTCAGAGAAGCTCTATCCTGTGAGCAATTTCTAATTGCTCACAAGATAGAAAAGAAGCCAATACCTACATTTTAAGGCTGAGCAGTAGGTAACACTGAATGCAAATAAATCCTCTAAGGGTAATTCTATAACTAGGTGACTGCGGTTAGTGCTGTGGTGTGCTAGTGTAAGGGAGGCATAGGTGGAGAATGGGTATGATAAGGCTTGGCTCCCAGTTATGTGTACAACTTACATAAAAACATAAGGATAGCCATACTAATTGAGAGCTCGATTCCACAGTAGCCAATCCAGGTCACAAGCACCTGGCAGAACCCCAAAGATTAGCAAGACTCCAGAATCCCATGCTACTGATACCAGCGCAAGCAGTGGCTTCCCCCATGTCTGTCTCAATAGCAGACTATGGACTTTTCCTCCAGGAGCTTGTCCAAACCTTTTTTAAAACCAGACATGCTAACTGCTGTCACCATTATAAGATACTATAAGGTACATGCCCTTGCCAAACTTATGTGCCACTCGCAGGCCTAACTGATGGCATAAATGTTAAATATGCCAATGGTGGGTTGTGCTAGTGTTCTATAAAAGAATCTTGGAGCCCAGATGCCATTCAAGAATTGGCACACAGCAAGCACTATCAGGGTACTACTTATAGGATTGCCACCTTTGGGGTCCTTTTACTAAGCTAGCACATGCTTATCACAACTTAAAATGGATTACGGTACTACAGGATGCACTCATATGTCTTGTGGTAAATTTGAAATTGGCATGCAAAAACCCACCTGCAAAAAAATATTTTTTTATTTTTGTGCAGAGGGGTGTGTGTCTGTACTGATCAGGATTACCACATAAACCCATATCACCTACAAAACAGGTGTCAGTAAGTACTAACACAATAATATTTTTAATGGCTGTGCTCTAATGAGGACATTAGTGCATGGCTTTTAATGCAGAAAATGGAAAATCGGCTTAGTGCATGGGGAAACCCACACATAAGGGCACGCTAAGTTCATTTTGTACTGCAACTAAGGACCCCTTTGTGATTTAGCTCAGTGTTCTTAACCACCGGTCCATGGACCGGTGCCGGTCCACAGAAATGTCCTGCCGGTCCACAGGGCCGGCATGTGCATCAGGCCTAAAACTGTTCTTCAACTGCTAGTCTGTGGTGTGATCGATGCGTTGTTAATAAGATTATATTGTGTGTATATATGAAAAATGAATGGAAACAATAGTGTTACAATTAGGACTATGGGGGCAGGGTCTGGGGTGGAGATTGGGTAGAGATGGGCAGGGTCTGGCCCACGACTTAGCCCAATGTTCTTCAACCTCCGGTCTGTGGACCAATAAAATAATTCTTTTATTTCTGCTGGTCCATAGGTGTAAAAAGCTCACTGCTGAAATGAAAGACGGTGACAAATGTGAATCCAGATGCTAGCTCTAACGCAATCACAAATTCTGATTGGGCTGCACCAGAAAGTGTGAATAGCCTATAACAACCGTTTATATATAGCATCTTCTTGAAATCCTATCCTAAGGGAGGGAGTTTTGTTATTATGGTTCTACTGAAATATTCCATGTGGTTTCCACCAGATAGCAGTCTAGATTTCTATGAAGAGTTTAACTTGTGTTTCCATCCCTTTTAAGGGGAATTTTATAAATAACTTTTCCTGCATAAAGGCCCTGATTCTATAAATGGCGGTGTTTGGCATAGTTGTCAATCAACCACTAGGCGCCTCTTCAAGTTCTGTGTGGGACCTAATCGTTTTTATAATTCGCTTTTAATGGTGTTTTCAATCACCCTACCAATTAATTCTGAGTTCCGCTAGGAACCTAATATAGGCACCATTTATAGAATCAGGGCCTAAATGCTTCTAATAAAAATAACTCACCACCTTAAATATATGGGCGATGACAAGAACCCAGCTCTGATATAGACGTGTTCAGGGCAGATTTTGAATGGAGCACAGGTGGAGCATTTGCAGCTGCTTCTAAGCAGGTGCAAAGTACATAGGCTCGTTTTATCCACAACTTCTGCCAAATTTGTGCTAAGGTTTTATAGAGGCAAGAATGGGGGCCACAATGGCGCTGAGAGCAGATGCTTGATTGGAGCATTCTCCCTTAACAGTGACCAAATTTTGTTAAGCCTAGATCAGAGGCAGGCTCTCCCCCCCCAAAAAAAAACCTGGAAGCAATACCCAAGCAGGAGTGGCTGATGGTCTCTCTTCCAGAGAGGAGTTTTCAATATTCAGCCATGGAGAACCTGCCATTCAGAAGCCTAATGGAGGGCAAATGGCTGAAGTTGGAAAATCTTTGACTAGCTCGGAAGGGAATAGAAGAGAGGCTTCTTGAGATTACAAATTAGACTTTGGGGAGATAGTTAAGCCTGCAATTGTCAATATTGAAGCCCTGTGGCAAGTTATTAAGGTTATTGACGCTAACCTTAAAAAGACAACCTCTGTTGGTGTGATTGTGGAACGATTTCCTCCAGTGTTGAAAGGCAAGGAGAGATTTTGTGGGTAACATGGTGAGAGTTTGAAGAAACATGAAGAACAGCTGGTACAAGTGAAACAACTAGAATTAGATATTGCGAAAGAAAGATCTTTTATCTCTAAGAAGTTGGAATATATGGAGAACCATCAGAAAAAGAATAATTTGAGATTCTTAAATTTTCCTAGGTCTCCAGTATTATCAGCAGTGGAAATGGTGCAAAAGTACCTCCAGGAGATATTATTAATTTAATCTGAAACTATGCCACCTATTTTGAGAGCACAATATCTCACTATTAAGAGAGGCCTAGGAAGTTCAATGCTAGTAGAAGTTGCTGGAGTTGTTCCTGCAGAATTGAATCTCACCAATGTTTTGGAGAATTCATTGGAAATTATTACCAAGCGTATGACTCTCGTCATCACATTTGCTCTGGAGTATAATAGGGATTTTATACTTCATACTTATTTCAGGCATATAAATGAGCAGTTCTTTGGTTCTTCATGTATTTCCTGACAGGTTTCCCAGAGAAGGAGAAAGGACTTTTTGGCACTTCAGCTGTGTTTCAATTAGTGGAGATTTTTTTGTCTTTGAACCTAAGCCACTGTTGGGAGTTTATAGAGACTAAGAAAGGTGATGGGTGTCTTAGTTAGAACTGAGATCTCTTCCACAGGATAATGCAAACCGGCTGTCAGTAATAGTCTCCTGTGCTGCTACTCTTAATTTTCTAATGTTTCCTTAATACATTTCTGTTTCTTTGGCCCCATTTAGTATTGTGGACTAAATAATGTTTAGTTTTCTTGCAGGAGATTCATTATGAACATTACCATGTATTCATTGATGTGGATTCAAGTTTAATTGATTATACTTGTTTTGTATTTTAAAATGCACAAATTAAAAAAAAATTTAAGATTTTATAAAAGACACAGGTGCTTACTTGTTTTTATAAAATAACCACAAAATAGGTGCTTACTTACCTTACTCACCAAAAAATCTTATAAAATTACTCTCTAGGTAGGAGTCCCAGATCAAAAAAACAGAATACACATTTGATGAGTTTTTCTCCATAAGTTCAAAAACATTGTTTAATGTAGACATTTTTGCCAAGCCACGTTGTTTAAAGACCCGTCCAAAAGTCCATAGTAGGGGGTTGTCAAGGCAACCAGTAGAGGGTTATTCAAGGGAAAACATGTTGACTAAGAAAATTACAGAACATGCTACATGCACCTTAATTATGAGACTAGTAAAACAAAGGTGTGTCCCTTCTAGTTAGGGAAAATCTCATCTTAAATAGCTCTGTTTGGAAAGGGATTTCATTGGTTATTTAAAACATGAATACCTTAAAGTTGGACAAAATTCACGATCAAAAGGAAGACAAAGAGCTAAAAACCTAGCTCAACATGCTTTAATTCTGGAGCTTTTCTGGTATAGCTTAAAAAATTGTGACTGTCTCTGGGAATTTAATGAATTCTATTAGAGCAAACAATTGGTAATACAATTGTCTAAACCCAGGGCTGACTCAGCCTACAGATTTAGTGAGGCACTGGATAAGGGTGCCGGTGATAAAGGGCACCAAAATTCCAATTCAGTCTACATTTAAGCTACTCTTAAAGGGATAGATGCCAGACTGGATTTTGGCACTCTATACCAATGCTTCACCTGGTCCAGCAGGAGGGAAGACTTCAGAGAGAGGGGAGAGATACTGGATCACAGTTGGGGAGGGGGCACCAATGAAAAAGTTGGCTCAGGACACCTTAAACCCCATCCATTTATATGAAAAAAGTTACAGAAGTTCAAACGTGAAAATCAGCCACTCGCTACATTTTGGAGTTGCAATTTTATTCAGGTTTTCCAAGAGATCACATAATTAGAATGTAAGCTCTTTCGAGCAGGGACCATCTCTTGTGTGTATAAACAATAAACTGGACTCCATAAACGATTGGCTTCATTCTAATAAACTTTCTCTCAACATAGATAAATCTCGTGGTCTTCTATTTTCAACCAAAAATTCTGAATTTCTTCCAGAAAAAATTTCTATTAAATCAATCCCAATTCAAATAGAGACAAAAATAAAAATCTTAGGAGTTATCATTGATAAAGATCTATCATTCCATGACCATATTAGTTCGGTAGTTAAAACATGTTTCTTTAAACTACGCATAATTCGTTCATTGACCTCAATTTTAGAAACCGAATCTATCAAAATTCTTGTCCACTCTTTAATTATCTCTCACCTGGATTACTGTAATTCCCTACTCAATGGCCTCCCACAAAAAGAAATTTGACATCTTCAACTTATACAAAACACCGCAATAAAACTCATCTATAACCTAGGTAAATATGATCATGTTACGCCAGCTCTGAAAGAAGCTCACTGGCTACCCGTGACGCATCGAATCACCTACAAAATTATCCTTTTGTCATTTAAAATAAAATCTTCTCACCTGCCGCTATATCTTCACAAACTTCTCATTCCTCAGCGCTCTACTCGAACTTTGAGATCTTCAAATCAAAATCTCTTATTGATTCCGTCTATAAAAGAGTTTTATTACACACGAAAAATAAATTTTGCGGTAACAGCCCCGACATTGTGGAACTCTCTTCCACAACCACTTCGAGACGAGCAACATCTTGACAAATTTAAGAAAAACTTAAAAACATTTTTATTTCGTGATGCCTTCTCTATTATTTAATTTCTCTCTTTTTAATTTCTCTTCTATTTAATTTCTCTTTTTTATAAACATTTCATATATTTTATCCCCATCCAACTTGTTTTTCTCCCAACCCCTCTTTCTCCTTTTTCTATCTACAATGTAACTTTACCCATCTATTCCCTCTATCCTCACTGTTAAGTCTGTCTTTTAATGTCTTTAATGTTCACTATATATTATTTAAATTACTAAATAATTCTTCAATTGTTCTTATTCTTATCTGTCTTTTTTAAATTTAATGTAAACCATCCAGATATTTGCTTGATGGTCGGTATATTAAAATCTAATAAACTTGAAACTTGTTTAATGTACTGCATGCATCTGGTGGTGCTTTAGAAATAATAAATAGTAGTATTAGTAGTAATATATGTTAACGCATCACATGCAATTCTTTGTCATTTCAAAGTACAACATAATTATTTTATGAATACTCTTTAATCCCAACAGGTATTCTTTCAAAGGTTCTGACAGATGTTTGGAAGTCTTAGAAGAGTTTTAGATTCACAGAGTTGCTGCACCTGTTCTTTTTCTATTGAAAAGTATTTATTTAACAGACCAATTCATGTGGTGGCGTAGTAAGGAGGGTGCGGGGTTGGGGCAATCCACCTCGGGTGCTGTGTAGGTGGGGGTGCAAGCACCCGACCCCTCCTCTCTGCTCCTTCCTACTCCTCCCCCCCCCCCACTGTGCGCCTTCATGTCCCCTCCCCCATGGTGTCTCTATTTTTTTCACTGGCGCGAGCAGCAACTTCAACCTGCTGCTCACGCTAGCGTTGGCTCTTCCCCTGATGTCACTTCTGGGTCCTCTGCCTAGGAAGTGATGGAGGGAGAGTCGATGCCGAAAGCAAGTTGGTGATGCTGCTCACTCCAGAAAAGTTAAAGAGGTACGGGAGAAGGGAAGGGGCATGTATGTGTGGCGGGGGAGGGGAAGGAGCGGTGGGGGGGGGGGCACCACTGCCCTGGTTGCCTCTCTCTCTTGCTGCGCCACTGAATTCATGTTATCATGGGTTTTAAACATTTTGGTCCAGATTCTTGAACCAGTGCCAATATCGTTGGACGCATTAAAGCATCTGATGCTCACTTATCAATTATGTATCGGTTTTAGAATCACACCGATGCAAAGAGATAGGAAATATAGGCCAGGGTTCTTTGGACGTACATTTATGGCACCTATTTTCACATGAATCACACCTATGTAGGTGCTTTAGGCCACCTACCATCAATTCCGGCGTTGGCCACACCTACTTTGGTATTTGGCAGTCAATAGAACCTACGTAGGTGCGATTCTGGCGCTGATTTTTTAGGCACCGGTATGTGCCTCAAATCTCAGTTAAAAGTGTTGTATGGATGGCGTTTTTAATGGCGATATGGGTATCTATTGGCACCTAGAAAATCGGCACTGGTTCAAGAATCCGGGCCTTAGGGCTGGATCTGCAAACGGTGCCTACATTGGTGGGCAGCTTAAAAAAAAAACATACTGCCGATCGTGCATCAATCACGCTACAGCACCATTTGCAGAATCGTGACTACCATTAAACATAGGTGCTAGTAACATAGGTCAGGATTTTGAAGACAAACCATTCCTGGTACCAACATTTGACGAGATGTCTACAGAGGTGCCTAATGGAGCCTAAGGTCATTTCTGGCATAAACCATGCCTGGAACCATAAGGGCACCTCTATAGATATGATTATGGCGTCCTTTTTGGGAGGTGCCTAAGGGCATCTACATTTTTTTTTAAATGATGTTTTGATCAGTTTTAAACAACATGGTCAATTAACATTCTGATTAACATCAATTAAAACGATTAAGTTAGGCAGGGGCAGGGCACCTACAGTCGCCTAACATACGGTACTTGTTTAGAAAATTTGGGCCTTACTTTCTACATAGGGTCTAATTTAAGGTGACACTGTCAGCTTCTGAATGAAACATAACCAAGGTCTTTTTTTTTTCAGGGAAAAGAGGCGGAGAAGGCCCTTTTGGGATGCCCTGAGAAAATAACATGTTGTATGCCACACACAAAGCTGGGTGCCAGGTACCACTGTTCTTTACATAATAAAAAATGGAAGGCAAACAAGATTACAGTATGGTACAGCATAGTACTGCTTGCTGGCTTTTTTACATTCATAATTCAAACAGCTTTCTTCTGGGTAGGATGATTTTCCCTTAACCTGTCAGTTTCTAAGGGTTAAAGGGGCATTTCCCAGCCCATGACTCAGCTCCTATCTATCTGACTGATAGTTTTCCCATAGCCACACATAAATACAGCAGAAAAACTCATGCTTTGTTCAATTTCCCTTCTGTAAAGGGCTGTAAAAGTAAGACATTTCTTAATCATGCTTTAGCATCCTAGGCAGCTTCTCATGGAAAAGAATTTCGTTCATTGTTGCTCTCAGCTGATTCCTATAAACATTTCAGGAAAAAGTTGAAAACTTATCTTTTCTCTAAATACTTCACTACTTAATCCATCCTATTCCATGGATCATGTTCATAACTAATAATCTTTTGTAAACCGTGTAGAGCTTTTTGGTAACGCGGTTAATAAGCACAATGTAAGGTAATGTTCAAAGTTCCCCTTTTACTAACCTAGGGTATGAGTTTATCCTTTGAGGGAGCTGCTATCCGGGAAACAGGAATTCATGCCTTTTACTGCAGTGCTAGGAACTCAGAATACCAGGCAAATATGTTACAGAATATTATATAAAAATAAAGGAAAAAATCCTTCTCTGTTTAGGAGTCTCTTGACTTTGGTTGGTTTCCAGAAAGGGTGCTTCTAAATACAGGCAGTAAGAAAAGGCAGTAAACAAACCCTTTTGTTTCCTTGGGTGAGGTGAGGCATATCCCCAGGGCTCTATGACCTCTCAGATCAAGTTGCTGCAAGGTTTTCAGGCCCTGGAATAACAAACTACCTGGTACTTGGTTTCTGCTTACTGTGTCCTAGATAAGAATGTAGGACCACAAAAGAGGAACGGTTTTTACTTTGTGGCTCCTCCACTGCTGGTGTCTCTTTGGGGGGAGAGGGGGGTTAAATCACAGCAGTGGACATAGGTCTGAACTAATATTTGATATTGAGGTAACATGTTCCTTCAACAATTCAAAAACAACATAGCGGCATAAAGCGACCTTTCCACCTCCTCTACAAATTCACCGAAATAAACTATTCAAGTCCACCTATGAATTCCAAGGACCCGTGGTCTAGAACAGCCCGACGCAATGCGTGTGTCAGATCACCTCATACTCAGTTCAGGAAAGCACTAAAAACATATCTCTTCATCCAGTGGCATCCAAAGCAATCTTACTTCAATTCATAACCAAAAATATAACGTAACTTCAGATATCTTATTGTAAGCCATATAGAATCCCAGCTGAAATCTGTGGAGTATAAGACATTGTATGGTATAGTATTTAAAGAGAAGAAGAATTTATATTTTCAGTTGACATCTTCAAATCATTGGCTCATCTTTCATTTTTATGTTGCTTGTTATTAAAGAAGATGAGCATTTTTTTTTTTTTTTAATAGCAGAAATAAAAATGACGGGTTTAAGAAAGAAAAGGTTAAAACGTCACATTCTATACAGCCTTGGTTTCACTTCCCATGCATCAGGAAGGGCGCCAATTTTGCCCTCATCCTGAGCTCCCTGAATCACTTAGAAAACTGGAAATGTCTGATGTCCTTCTGGCAAGTTACTGCCACATAAATTCAACTTAGATGCCCTAATCTTGGGCCCCTTTTTCATCCACCTTGGATGGTCACAACAGGCTTTTTATTTATTTATTCATTCCCTAGAGGGAGGGCTGGGGGTTCACTCTTGGAAGCCAACCTCTGCTCTCCCTGCTTGCTCATCTGATCACAGCAAGGGAATTCCTGGTCAGCTGAGCCGGCTCAGCCGCTTGGGGCTTCCCCTGTTGGCTTAGTTGATAGTGGCAAAGGGAAGTCCTGAAGCCACCAATTGGGGGGGGGGGAATCCTGCTGGACACCTTTCTGTATAACGTTGACACCTTTTATCAGAAATAAAATTTGGTACTGATATTTGTTTGCTTTGTATAAACTATAAGCGCTGCATACTCAGCTTGCCTTTATTGTTACTGCTATTCCCGAGGTGGGTGGGGGTTCAACTACTCTTCACTGAAAGAGTAGTTGAACATTGTAACAAGCTTCCGATACAGGTGATCGAGGCCAACAGCGTGCCAGATTTTAAGGGTAAATGGGATGCCCAGTGGGATCCCTGAGAGGGTGAATGGAGCGGAGGCTCTAGAGCAGACTTAGGGGGTGGGTCTGTGGAGTGGGCAGACTTGATGGGCTATAGCCCTTATCTGCCGTCATTTTTATATGTTTCTATGAGCTGGGTGGGCGTTCAAGGTGACTAGATGGGTTAGTTGTTGCTTTCTTAGTTGAATTTGCTTGAGTTGTGTATGTACGCTTAACTTGTGTTTATTCGAAATTCTAATAAAAATGATTTAAATATGAATGAATCTGGGGTTTCTGCCACTTTAGATAGGGGTTAGAAACTAGCTGAATGAGTACCCCATTGAACTCCATCCCTATCTGGTCGAGTACTTGATGTTTGTTTTATTCCTATTATTTGGTTCTTCATTATTGTTTTGCATTATTATTTCTCATCCATTGTTTTTTATTTATTTATTTATCTAGATTTTTATCCCGTCCTCCCAGTAGCTCAGAACGGTCTACAAGCAAACATTCAAAGTGGAGTACATTTGGACAATACAAAGACTATACAGTAGTTTAAATACAAGGACTATACAGTAATTTAAGTACAGGTTAAAAGTGGACTATACAGCAATTTAAGTAGAAATTTAGAATGGAGAAGAGAGGATAGAGGGGAAGGGGATTTAAGGGGGTGAGGCGTAGATTGTGGTTGAATTTTAGTTGAAGAGGAGGGTCTTTACCGCTTTCCGGAAGGTCATCAATGAGTTCTGTAGTCTGACTTGTGGGGGGAGTTGATTCCAGAGTTGGGGGATGAAGTGGCTATAGGAGCGTTTGCGGGCGGTTTCTGACAAGGAGGGACCTTCCTGGGGGGATGGCACAGGGGTTTCTCCATTTCTGAGCGGAGGGGGCAGGTGGGGATGTACAGGGTTAGCTTGGATTTTATGTAGGTAGGGGTGGTGGCGTCAATTCTTTTATGCGCTGTTACCAGGGCCTTGAATGCGCAGCGTTAGTTAATTGGAAGCCAGTGTTCAGCGCGGAGGGCTGGGGAGATGGGATCGTGGTAGTTGAGGTTTTATAGAAGGCGGATTGCTGCATTTTTGTGTGTTTTTTTTGCATTTTTTAAAATGAATCCTTACTGTCATGTTGTACAGTTTCCTGTTATTGTTATGAGGTTGCCTCCTTGACATGCTGTGTATAGAAATAGCACAATGTTAAGCAATCCATTTTTTGACATTATATCAAGTTTCAAGTTTAATGGCTATTTGATATATCGCCTATTGTAATACTAAGTGATTATAGAACATATTTAAAATCAGGGGGTGCACAAGAAAAATACATATTATGAGATACAAAGGCAGAATGGACCAACGTGGCACAAAAGGACTAAGGGTGAACTACAATAAGGTAGAGTAAAGGAGAGAAAACAAAAAAAAGAAGGATAGAACATATTAAAGTGGTTTGTGCTGCTTGGAAAGGCAGATAAATTAAATACTCAAGCATTTACATTTAAATACTCAGTTCTTTTGGTAGCAAGGAAAATCTTTGTAAATGATACAAAATATTTTAAATTAATTTGTATACTTTTTACTAGCTGAGATGCTCAAACATCTGATATACCACTTTATAATGTGCTATATTATTGCTGAATACGACTTGCAGAGTGACATCTCGCCGGATGAGCTTTCCCATGGTTTTGGCAGCATTGCGGCTGTTTCTTGGAGTATGATTCATCGGGAGCAGGAATATAAGTTGTTGCATAGAGCTTTCATTTCACCAGTCCGAGCCTTTCGAGCGGGTTTCGCTGACAGGGATACTTGCCCTAAGTGTGCCTCTCCTGGAGCCACGTTGGGGCATATTGTTTTGGACCTGCTCCTGTATACAGAGGTTTTGGTCTCGGGTTTGGTCTTATCTTCGTTCGTTCCTGCCGAATTTGCCAGCTTGTTCTCCTTTGATTGCTCTTTTTTATGTACTGGATGGGATCTCTGCCCGGAGGGCACCGTTTGTTTGTCCAGAAAGCTTTCTTACTGGCCAAACGGACGATTTTAGTGTGCTGGCGGGAGCAGGCTATCCCAACGGTGGTACAATGGCAACGTTCACTCTTTGAATTGGCCTTGCTGGAGCGCCGGGCTGTGTCCGGTAGGGTTCCCCGTAGTTGGGATCGTTTTCAGGAGATTTGGGAGGCTTATTGGACGGCTTTGCCGCACCGTTCTAGGAGTTTACTGCTTAACTCATAGGATATGGGGGACTGCACCTCTTTCTTTCTATTCTATTCTGCTCTCTGGCGCTTGTTGCTTGTTTCCTCACTCACTCATACATACCTGTGTTTTTTCTGACATCTTTCTTCTTGTTGTGCCATCCACATGGGAGGTGGGGGCTGGGTGGGTAGGTTGGGTATCTTTGGGGTGATATTTGTAAAATCTTTTCTGAGCACTTGATTCTTTATGGCACTGTGTGACTGTTGTATTTTTAGTTGATGCCTTGTACTTAGGGTTTGCCGTGGTGTATTATTGCTCTTTTGGCACGGCTGCCTTTTGTTGTGTTCTGTGTTTTTTTTCTTGATTTGCTCAATAAAATGTATTAAAAAAACAAAAACAAAAAACATAAGGTACCTTAGAATCACGTTCAAAAAATTAACTAACCCATAATCTGGTATGTTACGCACATTGTAAAGAGAATAATACATAAAACCACACATTGCATCTGTGAGATCAAGGTTCAGCTCCAGGTATTGCCTGTTGAGTCAGGAAAGTAACCATGGCAGCAGTGTGCTTCCAGGGCTTAACAAGTCACACAGGCAGGATGTGTAGGGGATGGCAGGCAGGAACTATGGAAGGTGCAACAGGGCGGAGCTCGGCTGTAGACGATCTTAACCCAGAGGGAAGGGTTACAAGTAGGCAGGCAAGAATAGTGGAAGGTGTGAGTGGGGTGGAAATATTAACCTGGAGGGAAGAGTTACAAGTAATAAAACATGTTTAGGGTTCGTTACTGACGTATAAGGTCAGATATTATGCATCAGGTTGGTTTCTTATCAGAAGGAGAAGGCATGATGAAGAACTAATAGTGATATATGAATAGTGAATGTTGAAATACATAGAAGAAGGGTTAAAAGAAGTACCAACCAGAAAAAGATATAAGGGTCAATATTCAAAGGTACTTATCTGGTTATCATGGCAGACGCTCCTAATCAGATAAGTGCCCGCGGCACTAAGCAAACAGTACTGTAGACTATACCCCCTCACTGCCGTGGTATTATCCAGACAGTGCTGTCTGGATAATGGCAGTCCATGGCCACAGCTTGGCATCAGCTTGGGTGGAGGTGGAGGTTATTCAGACTGCTAACTGGACAGATAAAGTCAGGACAGCAAAAGCCTTCTAAATTACATCAAGGGGAATCAAAGGACACTTCACCCATCTGCCTGATGATTGTAAAGTTCTCATAACTTGCCTTGCCAAATAGAACTCAGCAGCTAGAACATGAACACACATTTACTATTATCATTCCCTGCCCTTTAAAAGCCCCTAGAGAAAAGAAGCCTCAGGTGTTATTCTATATGTAAGAAACCCTGCCAGCCATCTCAAGGGCCGTCTTCCATTAAACTCAGAATAGAATTATAGCCCATGTTTCCTGGCCAGTGGAATACCAGCATAACTCCCAAGTGAGACACAAGTGACAGTGATGAATCAGAGAGAGCAAATCACTAAGTAAAAATGATCAAGAACTACGACATTTCACAAATGGACCTTCCCAAACATATAGACAGGTGCAATGGGGCAGTTTCTATATTCAATATAATTAAATGTTCATTAACAAAAATATGGGTAAGATGATATGATATAGCTTTTTATTGGATTAACTTAATATACTTTGCTTAACTAACTTTCAGGAGATAACACTCCCTTCCTCAGGTCAATATAGGATGATACTGAAATACCAAAATAACATAGTCAACGATACGAGCTGGAGTTGCTGGGATGTTGACAGTAGAGATTTTGGATTAAGTTCTGCAACTGAAGTCCTCAATACTACACACCCAACCTTGCTTTTCCCATTGTTTCAATGAGATTACATTGGTGGAAGCAGAAGTTTGGGTTGTCTGATGTTGCCATACACTCTTTCATTCACCGGGGTCCCCACCACTGGCTTGGTTTTACTTAAAATAGATGAAGGGAGTCTGTACAAGATAGTAACACTAAGTAAATGATTCTATGGCAAAGCAGAACTGAACACAGGAAATGTCAACTTAATATCTGTCTGCCTACTCTTTACAGTGCTAGTGCAGAAAGGTCCTCCAGCATCATCCCCTTGGTTGTTTTCAACGTGTCCAGTCATCTGATTGCAGGTCACCCTCTTTGCCACTAGGTGAGATTCTATAAATGGCATCTAGTAGATTGAAAACTGCGTGGAGCAACACCTACAGCTATGTGCCATATATAGACTACAGCCCTGAATGCCTACTTTGCACTAACAATGTCAATAACAGCAAAAACTTTGTATTAGTAACTTACTTTGTGGAAATACATTTGCCTTGTTTAAGTAAAAGCAGATTTAGTGTTGAAGTGCTCAAGTGTTTTTCGATGGGTCTCCTTTGTGACCTTCTCCTTTCTGTCATTCTCTCCCTCTCTCTATGTTTCTCCATGTCCCAGAGTTACCCTGAGAAAGTCTGTAGTTTTAGATTGAAGGGGAAAGATTGAAAGGGATCCATTCCACTGTCTATTCACATGACCTTGGGGAAGCCTCCATGGAAAGAGAACCTTGCTTTTGTGACTATCTAGAGAATAGAGCTAGCTCCCCTTACAAAATACACTCTTAATAGTCAAGTCTCTAAACACCTGTAGTGTTTCCTGACCAGAACAATCACATCAGTGATAACAATGATGTTGACAATCATGTCAATACCTAGGAGATTCCATTTAGAAACAATTAAAACCTGTAAACTTGGAGTAAAATTATTCAGTTATGCTGATGATATTACAATCATAGTCCCTTGCAAGTCAATGTTGAGTAGTATAACTCATATCATTGAGGTCATTTTCAACACCATTGAGGCTTGGATGTCGGAATTCAAGCTAAAGTTGAATTCTGACAAGACAAAAATTTTTTTTGCCTCTCATCGACAGTCATTTGCTGATTCATCCATAACTATAAATTCCACGGAATACACGATTCACTCCACTAAAATTTAACAATGAAAGATGAAGTCAATGCTGTGGTCCACAATGGTTTCTCCATGTTGTGGAAATTGTGTATGCTTAGAGCTTACTTTGATGCTCAGGCATTTAGATCTCTGGTTCAATCCTTGGTCTTGAGCCAGCTCGATTATTGTAACATTGTATATCTCGCGAGCCATTAAGAAAAATATCTCAAGATTGCGTATTATCCAGAATACTGCAATTAATCTTATTCACAATCAGAAGAAATATGATCTTGTTACCCCCCTCTGTACTGAAATTTGCACTGGCTCCCTGTAGACGCGCATATTATTTTCAAATTGGGTTGCTTCTGCTACAAAGTAGCTACTGGTCAAGCACTACAGTACTTGACCAGACTCATTTGGTTTTTTTCGCTTCAGAGGAACCCCAGAAAAACTCATGGTTTTTAAATCTTTCCTCCAGCAAATACAAAAAAATTCCATGAGCGCCTGCTCTCTTTTCAAGCTGCTATGTAATATGATAGTGATCTTAGGTACTTGTTTGATATGTCCCACCCTTATTTCCATTTTAGAAGGCAACTAAAACTCATCTTTTTAATAAGTTTATAGGTAATTAATCCTTTCTTATTCATTCCCTTCTATGTATTTATATTACTCTTTTGTGAACCGCATCAAACTACTTGGTTATGCGGTTATGTGTATTGTATTGTACCTTGAACAGTATAAGGAGTAGGATAATGCCTGAACAAACTAATATGAAACCGCTTTGCTTGTAGGGTGTATAATTTTAAGAATTCCAGGAAAAAGTGTGTGTTGACTGTATTTTACTTTGCAAAGAGAAACAAAAGTTGAACATATTCTTCCTTAAGGGCTTATCGTAAAGTTCTAAACTGTCATCTGAGTAATTGCTCAGTAAACTGTGGAAAGGCTGGTAGTACCACTCTGTTTGGTGAATAGCTGTTAACAATGCACATGGCAAACCCTCATCTGCATAGTAAACAGCCTGAATTATATTCATGGACTCATTTTAACATACTAATCTTTATGGACCACTTTTAACATTCACTATTAGTGCCATGTAGAATAGGATCTGAATGAACACATTGTAATTCATTACATAGGACCCGCAAAGGCGGCAAAACATCTTTTTCCTTGGAAAGGCCAAATGAACCAAGCTCTCTCTTTGTCTCTGCCCTCTTCTCCTATCTTTTCAGCTTGCTGGTTTAGTATAACAAGACTCAGGTACATGCTTATTTGGACTGTTTGCCGCCATGCCTTCTGATCCATACGCCTCTTTTTTTACAGTTACATCAGTTTTTGTTTTATCTGCTATTTATTTTCTAATCACTTGGTCTAATTCATTTATATTTATAATAAATATTGCCCGATGGCCACTTATTTGATACCTCTTTCATGTTTTTAACATATATTACATATAATACAAATTTATTTGACACCACACGCCACAATCAATCCATGCACGATACGAAACTACCATCAGCAAACGATCTAGCACAGCATTTTGATTCAAAAATTATAAACCTAAGAAACAACTGTTTGACAAACAACATATGCGCACATCCAATAGCCAACATACACGGAAATGAAACACCAATGGACATGATTTGGAACTCCTTTCAGGATCTAGAATGGAATAATTTCATCAAACTCTATAACAAGTATACTAAATCACACTGCATTCTAGATCCCTGTCCCCCTGACATTATGAAAGCAGCCCCATTAGACTTTAAACTAACACTGTGGAGCTATCTGACCAATAATTTTAAAAATGGAAAATTCCTAACTAATAATGGTCACATTATAATAACCCCAATTCCAAAAATCGTAAACAATCCTTAACATCAGTATCCAACTATAGACCGGTAGCATCCATTCCATTCTTCGTAAAAATAATGGAAGGTCTAGTACATACCCAGTTGATGGACTACCTCGATCAGTTCTCTCTACTACATGAAACCCAATCTGGCTTCAGACCTCTGTTTAGCACCGAGACAGTAATTGTGGCGACCCTAGATTACTTACGCTCCTTATTTAGCAAGGGCCATAACGCCCTAATCATGCAATTTGACATGAGCTCTGCCTTTGACTTGGAGGATCATGAGAAATTGTTACAATGCTTAGACACAATCGGCATCAGAGGAGAGGTACTTGACTGGTTCCGAGGATTCCTTTTGTCCCACACCTATCAAGTACGTTTCAATCACAACCTCTCTATAACCTGGAGAAACCCATCTGGCATTCCACAAGGTTTCACCATTATCCCCACTGCTCTTCAACATTTACATGTCATCACTAGGTGTGCAGATAGCCCAGGGGGGTATAAAATTATTCAGTTACGCAGATGACTTTACAATCATTATCCCGTTCACTACTTCTCCCTCTGAAACTACCCACATGGCAACAGAAGCACTAAACTTGATGGAACAATGGACAACAGAATTCAGACTGAAGCTTAATTCAGACAAAGCTAAATTCTTCGTAGCCTCGCCACACCCAACTGTCGCTACAACATCACTATGCATCAATAAACTTAGCTAACCTATTCAACCTACAATGAAGGTTCTGGGGGTAATACTGGACTAAGGCCTAACCATGAAAGACCAAGTGGACTCCCTAGTCAGAAAGGGTTTTTATACTTTCTGGAAACTTAGGTCCATTAAAGCATACTTTCAACGTTTCATCATTCAGAATTCTGGTACAATCCCTAATACTAAGCCATCTTAATTATTGTAACATTGCCCATCTGGCAATCTCCCAGAAGAACATGCAGAGACTGCAACTGGTACAAAATGCGGCAGTTAGGTTGATCTTTGGGTTGAAGAAGTCCGATCACATAACCCCTTCCTACCAACTCCTACACTGGTTGCCAATGGAAGCAAGTGCAAAGTTCAAGTTGGGATGTTTCTGCTTTAAGGTACTATCCGGTCTAGCCCCTAAATATATAACTGACCTCTTCTCCTTCTCAACCAACAGACATGAGAGAAGTACATACCTGAAGTTCATCTCCCCATCGGCTAGAGGATGTAAATTTAAAAGACACCACTAACATCTTCTATCATATCAAGCAGCCTTATGGGGCAAAGACCTGGAAAAACTGATTATACACGCAAATAACTATGGTGAATTCAGGAAACACCTAAAAACATACCTGTTCTTGAAGTACCTAGGTAACGAATCTGTACAATCTCTCCCATCTCAATCTCTCCCTTAAACTATTAGCCACCAATCTCTAACTATGTATGTTCCACTCAATTTGTCCAAATATAAGTACTCCAAAAATCTGCCCAAGAAACTTAGAAAGAAACCTACCAAGAGGCAGTGTATCCAGCGGTCCCCCACTGCGGGTAGCTGCTGTTGTAACAACTGCCTATGAACATCTTCAGTTAAGTCGGTTTTTTGATATGTTATGGGAGTTGCTTGGGGGAGGTTCTCAGAGTGGCTCCTTTATTGACCTCACTCGTGTTCACTGGTTTGGTGATTTATTTTTCACTATTTTTTGATTTATCACACACAAGGAGGTACCCTATGATGGTGTGGGGGCAGGGACTTGTGGGTCTCTGTCTCATTATGTGAAGCGCTGGAGTTATTCTCCCTTCGCTGCCTCTTTCACACTGAGGGTACTCCATTACTAAATTATATTAGATTCTAGAGTATTCACGCTATTTAGCGTGTGTTCACTGTTGGTCTGGTCACTAAGTCACCACTCTGAACCGTGTGATCTGCACTGCCTCTTGGTAGGTTTCGTTCTACTCAATTTGTAGCATCTTTCTAATCATTGTAAACCGCATAGAACTTCACGGCCCTGCGGTATATAAACTGTTATTATTATTATTATATGGATGGTTTGTCTGGTTTCTTTTACACCCATACTCATTGTTTGCCTGGTTTTTACACATTTCTTGTTAATATGCATCCATATTATAATCCAGATTGTATGTTTTTATCTTTGTTTATTTGTATATGCATCAAAATCATGTTTTGGATTTGTTCTGGCGGATCTCCAGCTTATTTCCGTTGTATTCTGTTCCCTGAAGTTTTGTTCTTGTTCCGCTTTGTTCAAGTCAATAAAAATTAAAAATTGTTTAACCATAAAATCATGTTTTGGATTTTATGTTTCATTTCTATACTTTTATTTATTGCCCATATGTATATGTATCCATATTATGTTTTGATGTTTATGTTTCATTTTTCACTCATTCTTCTTCTTTTATATAATGCATTACCTATCTCTTAGATGCTTATGTTTTCTGACATTTTTAGGTAGTATTGCAATTTTATTTGACTCTACTATTTCAAGTTTGATTTAGTGTTTAATATGTTATTTTTTGACATGCTTATGTTTTTAGTGTCCCCTGATGAAGGCATTGGTTACCGATCACTCAAAATCCCTTATAAAATCTTACTGCTTGCATTTAAAACAAAAACCTCACACCTCCCAGGTTTCATTGATAGACTACTCATCCCTTGCTGCTCTCCGAGAACACTACCATCCAGGAATCAATTTCTCTTAAATGTTATTTGAGTACGGCATTTCTTCTATGACACTACCCGGAAGCAAATCTTTTCAGTTACTGCCCCTACCTTTTGGAACTCACTTCAAGAAACATCTCGATAAATTTAAAACAAATTTTAAAACATTCTTATTTAGGGAGGCCCCACTTGGAGTATTGTGTTCAATTTTGGAGATCGTATCTGGTGAAGGACGTAAGAAGACTTGAGGCGGTCCAGAGGAGGGCGACGAAAATGATAGGAGGCTTGCGCCAGAAGACGTAAGAGGAAAGACTGGAAGCCTTGAATATGTATACCCTAGAGGAAAGGAGAGACAGGGGAGATATGATTCAGACGTTCAAATACTTGAAGGGTATTAATGTAGAACAAAATCTTTTTCAGAGAAAGGAAAATGGTAAAACCAGAGGACATAATTTGAGGTTGAGGGGTGGTAGATTCAGGGGCAATGTTAGGAAATTCTACTTTACGGAGAGGGTGGTGGATGCCTGGAATGCGCTCCCGAGAGAGGTGGTGGAGAGGAAAACTGTGACTGAGTTCAAAGAAGCGTGGGATGAACACAGAAGATCTAGAATCAGAAAATAATATTAAATATTGAACTAGGCCAGTTACTGGGTAGACTTGCATGGTTTGTGTCTGTATATGGCCGTTTGGTGGAGGATGGGCTGGGGAGGGCTTCAATGGCTGGGAGGGTGTAGATGGGCTGGAGTAAGTCTTAACAGAGATTTCGGCAGCTGGAACCCAAGCACAGTACCAGGTAGAGCTTTGGATTCTTGCCCAGAAATAGCTAAGAAGAAAAAATTAAAAAATTTAAATTGAATCAGGTTGGGCAGACTGGATGGACCATTCGGGTCTTTATCTGCCGTCATCTACTATGTATGTTACTATGTATGTTACTAATCCCCTGAGACTCCAATAAAAGAAGAGCATAACTTCTCTCCCCTCCCCCCTCTCATCGTTCTTTTTTCCTATTACAACTGTAGTTCAGCCCTCCTTTCCATTTGTTTCTGTACATTTTGTAATGTTTATGTCTTTGTCATACTCCCCTAAAGTTTTAAAATATTTTTACTCTCTAGTTTTGTACACCGCTTAGACAGTTATTTTAAGTGGTATATCAAATTTTAATAACACTTGGAAAACTTGGATCCTTGTTGAGATGTTACGTTTTTAAATAATAATCAGACTTTATTTGGACATCTCTCTTGCCTTTTTTTGTTGTTTGCTTGGCAAAATTGGTAGAGCCATGGTCCCTGTGCCCACCCTATTCTGCTGCCTATGAAATCCTATAATGTTATATCTACTATACATTTGTATAACCTGTCTACAGCACATAGAAACATAGTATGCCTATCCATGCCATCTTTCTTTCTCTTAGAGATCCCAAGGTACTTGTCCCAAGCTTTCTTAAATTCAAATACAGTATTCATCTCTACTACCTTCACCAGGAGGCTATTCCATTCAATCACCACCCTTTCTATAAAAATGTATTTTCTGAGTCTACGTCTGAATATATCCCCTTTCACTTTCATCCTAGACCCGTTCATTCCAGAGTTTCCTTCAACCGAAAAAGACTTCTCTCATGTGCATTTAAGCCACATAGTTATTTAAATGTCTCTATTATCTCACCTCTCCCACATTGCATTCAAAATATACTAATAATAATAATAATAACTTTATTCTTATATACCGCCACAATCTTGCGACTTCTAGGCGG
Source organism: Geotrypetes seraphini (assembly GCF_902459505.1). Lineage (NCBI taxonomy): Eukaryota > Metazoa > Chordata > Amphibia > Gymnophiona > Dermophiidae > Geotrypetes > Geotrypetes seraphini. The sequence goes on from NC_047098.1 coordinate 22,534,940, forward strand.
TTTACAATGAAGAGAAACTGTACAGACAGCGAATTACAGAGTATAGCATTGAACATCTAGTGATAGTAACAGGAGAGTTACAGGGCTGTGTATTACACGGTTTCACAATGAGTAGCATTATACAGTCGACGATATTCAGAGCATAAGTAGGAGAAGAGAAAGGAGATTGCGCTTTGAGTTACAAGACTGCGAAGGTGAAAAAGATAACATAAGATGTTGATGAGAAGTAAGTTGTTAACTTGGTACATTTGAACGAAGGACGGGCACCAGTGGGAAAAACTGGTATCTGGTAAAGATAGAAATTTTGGCAGAAGAGGGTAGACGGACTCCTTGGGATGGGAGGAGGCTCCGATTTTAGGGGAGAAGTCTGGCTAGGTTATAAATTTCTTAAACAAGGTGGTTTTTAGTTCTTTCCTAAAGATACTATATGATTCTCTGGCGGCATAAGTGAAGTAGCCTGTCCAAGTTTGCAGTCTACCTGCTTGGAATTTGAATGTTCTATCAAAGAAGGTACGATATCTACAGCCTATGATATTTGTGTAGGTAAAGAGGTTACGGTTTCTGGTAGGCCTAATCGATACTGATATCTTTAAGTCTGACCCTGTATGCTTTATGATGTAGTAGACCACTGATGATTTTGGTAGCCTTCCTCTGGACTGACTCCATCCTGTTTATCTTCCTGATGGTGCAGTCTCCAGAATTGTACACAATATTCTAAATGAGGTCTCACCAATGTCTTATACAGGGGGCATCGATACCTTGCTTTTCCTACTGGCCATTCCTCTTTTGCTGTTGCCTTTTCTACCTGTTTGGCCACCTTAAAATGATCACATACAATCACAACCAAGTCCCACTCCTCTTTTGTGCACAAAAATTCTTCATCCCCTAAACCAGTGGTTCCCAACCATCTCCTGGGGGACCACCAGGCCAGTCGGGTTTTCAGGACAGCCCTAATGAATATGCATGAGAAAGATTTGCATATAATGGAGGTGCCAGGCATGCAAATCTGCTCCATGCATATTCATTAGGGATATCTTGAAAACCCGACTGGCCTAATGGTCCTCCAGGACAGGGTTGGGAACCACTGCCCTATACTATACCTTTCCATTGGGTTTTTGCAGTCCAAATTCATGACCCTGCATTTCTGAGCATTAAATCTTAGCTGCCAAATTCCGGATCATTCTTCAAGCTTCTAACCAGTGCTGAAGTTGGCAACTACCTTAAAAGTGGCTTCCGATCATGTGCTAAATTACGCGATGGTGCCTGTTAGAGAATCACATCAAGGCCCGCTATCAGCTGATCACAGCATGAGAATCCCTGATCAGCTGAGCCAGCAGGACTCCTCGAAACCGCGGCTTTGGGGAGTCCTGCCGGCTCAGTTGATCAGGGATTTCCATGCTGAAATCAGCTGAATCAGCAAGGAGAGCCCCATTTCTTCTCTCACTCACTCCCACCCCATCAATCCCCCCAGCCCCCCTCCTCACCCCCCCAGATGTGTGGGGATGTCAGGAGGGGGGTTGGGTGGATGTCAGGGGGTGTTTGAGGTGTTGAGAGTGGTGGGAGGGGGTTGAGGGGATCAATGGGTAGAAGGGAGGAAGAGAGGAAATGGAGATCTCCTTGCTGGTTCACAGCAGCAGAATCCCTGATCAGCTGACCTGTCAGGACTCCCCAAAGCTGCAGTTTCTGGAAGTTCTGCAGCCTTAGCTTATCGGCAATTCCCTGCCATGATCAGCTGATGGCAAGCTGTATACTATTTTCAAGATCCCCCAGCAAAGACAGGTGCCGGAAATGTAGGCCAAGGTTTTCCTGGCCTACATTTCCAGCACTTATCTTTGCATGAATTGTGCCAACGAAGGCGCTTTAAGCTGCCTAACACCACATCTGGCGTTAGCCATGCCTACTTTGGTGTTTGGCGGCCTAGAGTGCCCATGTAGGTGCGATCCTGGCGCCTTTTATTTAGGCACCACTAGGCACGTTATTTTTACTGTTCTTTGATGTTTTAAATGGTGTTTCTCAATTAACTGAGGCGCTGGTAGGGCTACCGATGCTATTTATAGACTATATCCCTTAGTTACTACTGAATTATGATTGATGATCAATATAATATTATTTAGGAAGCAGCTTAAAGCATTCTTGTTCCAACAGCCATTTGTTGCTGACTGGTTATGATGTTTTTGTATGTGTATTATTATGCAGGTTATTTGTTATCCACTTTGAACTTTGGAATTAGTAGGTTATAAATCTTTTAATTAACATAATTAAGTTAATCATGTGACTAATAAAAGCGGTGTTTAGCATTGGGTGCTACATCTTTATCAGCTCCATCACATTAGAAAAGAGAACACTTTTTATCTGAAATTCTTCGGCATAAGCCTGCTTTTTTAACAAAAGACTTAGGGAAAATGGGAGTGTCTCCAGATAACAAACTACACCCAGCTAACTAGTTTCTAGAAAACAATAAGGGATTACAGCCATATGATTTTTATTTCCATTTCATGCACGTTTTTGGATTAAGAGGCTTCTGATACAAGACGATTTGCTATATTAATTATGATGATAAAAATTGCACTTTGTTGTAGCAAAGTAGATAAAAAGTTTTCATTTTAGATGAGAATTCTTGTTTGGTTATGCCGTCTCCATTTCACAGTTCTGGCAACTCTTTCTTACTAGCAGACCACTAAATAGAGTGGCAGAAATTTACCGAAAGCCTCCAAGCCACAAAATCTTCTCCTTATGAAAAAGGGTGAGCAGAGCAGCTTATTAATGGCTACTGGATTTTTGCCAACTTGACCTTAGCTGACTCTAAAATCAGCCTAGGCATCTCAGCTTGTATTCTGTTTTCTTGCCGACTAAATTGTCCAACCTGAGAGTCTATTACAGTAATTCCCAATTTTCAGCAATTAAAAATAAAACAAATTGTAGGACGGATCATAAGCCCTCAGACACCATCACCTTCAGGTTGCACCAAGTTGCATCATGATACGCTGGGAGCTTTCACCTCTACAATCTCTCGTCAGTTTTCCTGTGCTGCACCTGCGCTGCATCGTGCAACGCCTTGTCTCTAGAGGTAGAGTGGGGAGGGGAAGGCATGTCTCTTCTGAGAGCCTAACACAAATAAAATAAATGTCTCTCTGAAAACCTAGAGGATAAGAATGTGACTACCGTTATCAAAACACATCCCATTAGACAGAACAACATAAAATTACCAAATCTCTCAATAGACTGCAAATGTGGATGAGGTTGGTCATCATTTTGTGTCCAGCGTACATTCATCTCTTGGTGCACCTCTACAAATGTTACGCACTTAGACTTTTTTTCCCAGATATTTTGTGTAGGCGAATATCTAAGTGAAACACAGCATAAAAAGGCAAATGTGAGAGGTGCAAGGATGAAGAAAGCAAAGGATTTTCATCATAAATAAAAGCAGAGAGAGGGATGGACGAGCAGATTATTCACAAATGGCAGTCATTCACATTGGCTGGTCCTTTGGTGGACTACAAAAGCAACACATAAAAATCCAGATTAGATTAGATTAGAGAGTCCAGAGAAGAGCAACTAAGCTAATAAAGGGTATGGAGGAACTCTCATATACTGACAGACTGAAAAAGCTGGGACTTTTCTCCCTGGAAAAGCGGAGACTTAGAGGAGACATGATAGAAACCTTCAAGATCATGAAGGGCATAGAAAGAGTAGACAGGGACAGATTTTTCAAATTATGGGGAACCACAAGTACAAGGGGGCACTCAGAGAAATTGAAAGGGGGAAGGTTTAGAACAAACGCCAGGAAGTTCTTTTTCACCCAGAGGGTGGTGGATACATGGAATGCGCTACTGGAGGATATGATAAGCAGGAGCACGCTACAGGGCTTCAAAGAAGGTTTGGATAGGTACCTGGAAGACAAAGGGATTGAGGGGTACAGATAGGAGTAGAGGTAGGTTATAGGGATAAGATTAGAGGATTAGAGGCAGTTACAAAATTAGTCAGGGACACTGTTCAGGCAATTAGGCCTGATGGGCTGCCGCGGGAGCGGACCGCTGGGCAAGATGGACCTCTGGTCTGCCTCAGCAGAGGCAACTTCTTATGTTCTTAGACCTGTGTTTGGCACGTCATGACACCTGAGTTTAAGAAATATCATTGATTTAGGTCCCAGGAACCATCTTCCTTTCACATGATTTTTTTTTTTTTTTTAATTTATAAATTCACATGATTATGTATCAGCTGCATTGGACCTTTTCAGCATGTTGGAAAATCTTAAACCCTAATCATTTTGAGCATATGAGTGATGTACACTTGCAGAAAGGTAAGAATGAAGACATTATCAGGGCTTCCTCCTGAGGTGTGTACAGTGGTGTAGTGAGGGTGGGAGGTGCCCAAGGTAGAAGGTGTCCCCCTGCGCCCTCCTATCCTTCTCTGCCCTTATGCCACCCTCGTGCCCTCCCTCCTCCCCCAGTAGCTCTTTAAATCTCTGCCAGCACAAGAAGCTTCTCCGGCTCCAAAGGGGAGCCAGGCCGGTGTGAGCAGCAGGCTGGAGAAGTTGCTCATGCTGGCAAAGATTTAAAGAGGTACACAGGGAAGGAAGAGTGTGAGCAGAGAGGTGCCGGTGCCCCCACCAGAGGTGCCCAGGGTGGTCTGCCCCCACTTACCCCCCTCCCAGTACTATGCCACTCGATGCTTATAACCTCTTAGAGGGCTCCACACACTCTAAATATCACAGAACAGTACGAGTAATGCTGCCACAAAACACTCTTGTCCTGTGCCCACATAGAATCTCTCAATTGTGTGATGATCTTAAGGTGGCCAAACAGGTTGAAAAGGTGACGGTGAAAGCTAGAAGGATGCTGGAGTATATAGAGCAGGGGTGTCAAAGTCCCTCCTCGAGGGCCACAATCCAGTCAGCTTTTCAGGATTTCTCCAATGAATATGCATGAGATCTATTAGCATACAACGAAAGCAGTGCATGCAAATAGATATCATGCATATTCATTGGAGAAATCCTGAAAACCCGACTGGATTGCGGCCCTCGAGGAGTGACTTTGACACCCCTAGTATAGAGAGAGGTATGGCCAGTAGGATAAAGGAGGTACCGATACCCCTATATAAGACTCTGGAGAAACCTCATTTAGAATATTGTGCATAATTTTGGAGGCCGCACCTTCAAAAAGATATAAAACAGGATGGAGTCGGTCCAGAGGAAGGCTACTAAACTAGTCGGTGTTTTTCATCATAAGGCATATAGAGACAGACACTTAAAAGATCTCAATATGTATACTTTGTAGAAAAGATACGATAGAGACATTTAAATACTTACATGGCATAAATATAAGAACATAAGAAGCGCCATCTCCGGATCAGACCTTCGGTCCATCTAGTCCGGCGATCCGCACACGCGGAGGCCCTACCAGGTGTACACCTGGCGTAGTTTTTTTAGTCACCTATATCCTTCTATGCCTCATAAGAACATAAGACATAAGAAGTTGCCTCCGCTGGGTCAGACCAGAGGTCCATCGCACCCAGCAGTCCGCACCCGTGGCGGCCCAGCAGGTCTATGACCTGTCCGGTGTTCCTTGACATAGCCCTATGATCCCCCTTTTTCTTCTTCCTAACCTATCACTACTTTTATCTGTACCCCTCTACTTTTATCTGTACCCCTCTTCCTAGCCTATCTCTACTTTTATCTGTACCCCTCAATCCCCCTATCATTCAGGAATTTATCCATTCCTTCTTTGAATCCCTGTAGCGTGCTCTGCCCTATCACAACCTGTCTCTTTCCATTTAAAGGAAATGCCAGAGTGAGAGGGCATGTGATGAAGTTAAAAGGTCATAGACTCAGGCGTAATCTAAGGAAATATTTTTGTACAGAAAGGGTAGTAGATGCGTGGAACAGTCTCCAGGAAAAGATGGTGGAGGCAGAGACCATGTCTGAATTCAAGAAAGCATGGGACAGGCATGTGGGATCTCAGAGAGAGGAGGAAATAGTGGATGCTGTGGATGGGCAGACTGAATGGGCCATTTGATCTTTATCTGCCATCATGTTTCTATGTTTCTAGTGTTACTTGTAGTACTATCAAACATTTAATACAGGGTTATACACAGTGGATGTTGGCAGAAAAAACCTAATTCACCCAGTAAAGCGATGCTATAGATAGCAGGGATTCTATTTATGTTGCCTTTTTCTGGATCCTCCTTTCTCTAATAGTCTTATAGACTAAGGGGCTCATAATCGAAAGAGAAATATGTCCAAAAACCGGCCTGTCGGCACTTGGACGAACATTTCGCAAATATGTTCAAGTGCTGATACTAAAAACGGGTTTTGGACGTATTTCTAAACGACCTAGGCCTTCATAGTGCTGCTGAATGACCAAACCTAAATGGGGCGTTTCAGGAGGAGTGTCAAGGGCGGGAGTTGGGCGGGACATGGGCCGGCTTAGACTTAGTTGTACAGCATTTATAACCGAAAGTTATACAGCCCAGGATCGACGGAACTTGGACATTGTGACTTAGACCATGTACAACATGGTCTAAGTCACAAAAACCTACCTAAAGTCACCAGATAAGCACTTCAAACACATAAAACAGACCCCCACACACTACCCCAGTGATCACCAACCCCCACCCCATAAAAATATTAATCACACCTTTAAAATTCAGCCTCCAGACCATCATCACCTGGCAGCCTGGCATAGGAAAACCTAGTCGTCCAGCACAAAGGCAGCTTAAGCTGTCTTGAGGGTGGGTTAGGGACTCATAGAGAGGAGGACTCATGCCCATAAGCCCCTGTAATCACTGCATTAATACTTAAACATGTGCACTGCCCTATATACCCCCAAAACCCTTTTTTACTGGCATATAAGTGGCTCCTGCAGCCATAAGGGTTATTGGGGTGGTAGATAAGTGGGTCTAGGGGAGTCTGGAGGTGGTGTGGGGGGCTCACTATGGCCTATAAGGGAGCTGTAGTGAGAAGACATGGCACCCTTTTTGTGAAGTTCACAGCAGTGCCCTGTAAGGTACCCCACTGTTTAGGTGGCATGTCTGGGTGTGAAGTCCATCACTTTGCAGATCCCTCCCACGTCCAACAGGGCTTGTTCTAGGCATTTTGGACTTGGACAGAAAGTTGGACGAAAATGTGATATAAAGATGGACGATTTAGCAACTTGGATGATCAGATCGGCAGGACGTATAATTAGATGATTTTCGAAACGAAAAAAAAGTTGGACGTATTTTTTGAAAATGTGTCTTAAGCTGTTTTTTTTACTTTGGACGACTTGCGAGATGGACATAAACGGACTTAGACGTCCCTTTCGATTATGCCCCTCCACAGGTCTGTGTTCCTTCTTAAAACAATAAAAGGTCCATTCAACCTCCAGCACCAGAAATATGGTGCTTTTTTTTTTTTTTTAAGCAGGGAAGCCTCTAAACTGCCATAGAATAAGTTTCTTGCAAACTGATGCTGCTTTGTCAGCTGTCATTACTTGCTGCACCACTGACTCACACCTAACTGGGCAAGCCATTGCTGGAAAGGCCTCCCTCCCCACCTTGTACTTTGACATGTCAGGATCTGACATTCTGACTTGATCTTGCCAAATCCCAGAAAATATGCTGGGAGAGCCCCTTTAAACATTAGCAGCAAGGGTAATCTAGTACTGCTTGAGAGATTATATAGCCCATAGAACAAAGACAGCCCTTGGGGATCTCTGGGGTAGTCATGCACTTGTTATTTATTTATTTTTTACTACTGGATGCAGGCTGTGGGCAAAAGAACACACTGCCATGCTCCTTCTCTTTCTCTCTCCTTCCAATCTGCAGTTCAACATGATCACTGCACCTCCCTCCCCAAGTCCAATATCTCTCCTCTTCTAGCCTGTCCCAAAGCTCCACTCTGAATCCTTTTGAATATAACTTAATTCAGTCATCAGTGGAAATGCAGCTGCCAGTTGTATTGGATCAAGGAAAGGAAGCTTTAAAATCATCTCAATGTAATAATTCTACCAAAAGCAAATCAAGGCAAAGTAAATTGAGGTCAGTGACTATTTGTTCATGGTCAGATGCCTTTTAACAGTGGCGTACCGGGGGGGGGGGGGGTCCACCCCGGGTGCAGCCTTAGGGGGTGCACAGCCGGACAGGTCCGGAAAATTCCTGGGCTGCGACGGCACTCAGCGGCATCAGCGCACCCCCACCCCCCTCCGTGATGGCACTCAGCGGCATCGGTGCACCCCCTGCCCCGCGACAGCACTCAAGTTCGGCCTCCTTCTCCCGGCATCAGCAGAACTTCAGATCAGCAACAGGTGCTCAGTCAAAAGCTTCCCCTGACTGAACTGCCTGGGCGGAAACAGGAAGCTGAGTTAGGGGAAGCTTTTGACTGAGCACCTGTTGCCGATCTGAAGTTCTGCTGATGCCGGGAGAAGGAGGCCGAACTTGAGTGCTGTCGCGGGGCAGGGGGGGCACCGATGCCACTGAGTGCTGTCGCAGCCCAGGAATTTTCTGGACCTGTCCGGCTGTGCACCCCCCTAAGGCTGAACCCGGGGCTGAAATTCCCCCCCCTTGGTACGCCACTGCCTTTTAATTACCTCTTCCAAAGAGCTAGACATAACTCTCTTCTTACAAAACCATCTCTGTGACTTCTGCTGTTAATGCTTACTTAAAACTGCACAGGTCATTGAATTAAAATGTACAGGAGAACCCCCCTATCCGCAGATTTGGTTTCTGGGTTTCAGTTATCCACGGTTTATTGTGGCTCAAAATTATCATTGCAGCAACAACAACAAAAAATGGAGAAGCTGGTGAGTATCCAAAATAGTCTAAGATATTTTTATAGAAATAAATGTAAAAATGTAACATTGCTATCGTGGTCTGCAACTAATTCAAAATGCAGCAGTAAAACTTGTATATGAATTGTGGAAATCAAAGCACCAACAACCGTACTATATGAAACTACATTGGGGATGAAGAGGTCAAGGAAGCTGTAACGTCCTGGTTTGAAGGTCAAACAGAAGAATTATTTTCAAAGGGGCTAAAATCATTGCAGGAAAAATGGATGAAGTGTATGGAGCTATCAGAGGATTATATTGAAAAATAGAACAAAATGTTTTGGAAACCCTTTTCTTTCCTACTGAGATAGATAAATTATTGAACACACCCGTATCTCAGATTCAGAAAACATTTAAAAGCATTTCTGTACCAGACAGGGAGCCAACCCTGAAATAACTGAAATGGTAATTGTAAAAGCCACTTCCAGGTGAAACCACGCCCATGCCCAGCCTTGGGCAAGCATAAGCATCCCTATGTGCCTCCCTCTACCACGACAGATGCCTACATTGTAGGTGGCTTGCCTAAGGGTAGGTTTTTAATTTTTTAAACATGCATCCCAATTGGCCGGTTAGACCGCGGTAGGTCGCCTATCACTGCCTACAATTGAATTTGGCCCTAAATGCTAGTATTCTAAATATTTGTGTGTGTAAAGGGAGGATGAATGCAGGTGCATGGATTATTCTTTATAACATTTTTTGTTTTTTTCATTAGTATAATCTTTTGTTAACCGCATTGAATTCATAGCTATGCAGTCTAGAAATCTGCTGTTATGTTATGTTATTAGAGAATTACCCTTATATTTTCTGCTTGTGAGTGGGAGTAAAACAATACATGTATTTTTGGAAATGGAATAGATAAGTGTTAGTTTACTACTCCCAAGCTGAAACATAGCAACTGAAAATACCTCTTTTTTTTCTGTAGCTAAATGTACATATACCATGGAGCCCACCTGTATGGCTGGCTACATTTGAAGAGGGAAATGCACAGCCCGCCAACTTACCTGGCTAAATTTCTTGGAAAACTGCCGTCCCCAACATCATTAATCATAGCACAAGATATTATGTGTCCTATATTCTATATACAAATTGTCTCCAAAGCAGAAATCAGTTGCTAGGCCATTAACAATGGTGCTAGTGATCATCTATAGACTGTTATCCATAGATGCCTTTATTTGAAAAACAAATTACAATGCAAAGCTTTAATGCTTTTGATCTATTATGAATTTGGGCAAAAACAAACTAAAAACAAAGCATGCCAACTATTAGCTCAGAAACCTAACCACAATACTGAACAAACACACCTGAGTGCAAGCCACTGCCCTCCACACACCCCACCAACAGAGACCCTCCCAAAACAGCTTTAACTGTACATAAGAACATAAGCAGTACCTCTGCCGGGTCAGACCAGAGGTCCATCCCGCCCAGCAGTCCGCCCCCGCGGCGGCCCAACAGGTCATGACCTGCCTTAATCACCAGAAGGGGCCCCCTTGCCCCCTAGGTTTCTCATCGAAGTCCTATCTTCCCATCAATGTCCTAACCCTCCGGCCTTGCACCTGCACGACCTGGTGAGCTGTCTATACTTATGCAACACCCCAGCACCTCCCTCAGTACCCCACGATCCCCTTTTCCCTCAGGAATCTGTCCAATCCCTGTTTGAATCCCTGTACTGTACTCTGCCGGATCACTTCCTCCGGGAGCGCATTCCATTTGTAATTTCCAAAAGGTATGATCCGTAAAGGTAGAAATTTCCCTGGAGGCTCTAAAAACTGCTGTGTGATGGAATAAAGAAATATTGCACTGTCAAAGGCTTTGCTAAAATCTAAATACACCACCTCTAGTGCACTCCCTCTATCCTATTCTCTGGTCACTCAGTCAGAGAAATTGATCAGATTTGTCTGACAAGCTTTGTCTCTAGTGAATCCATTTTGCCTCTGGTACTGTAATCCACTGGATTCCCAAAACTTCTTTTATTCTGTTTTAAAAGAGTTTCCATTAATTTACGGAAGAGGAAGAGAGCGTATGAGTGTGCATGTCTCTGCCTGTGACGAGGACGCTGCTTCCTTCTGAAATTTCAGGCTGGAGTAAAGATGTCGACTGGTACAAATATACTTGTGCACATCCATAAGAACATAAGAAGTTGCCTCTGCTGAGTCAGACCAGAGGTCCATCTCGCCCAGCGGTCCGCTCCCGCGGCGGCCCATCAGGCCTATTGCCTGAGCAGTGGTCCCTGACTATTTCTTTAACCTACCTCTACTCCTATCCCTATAACCTACCTCTACTTCTATCTGTACCCCTCAATCCCTTTGTCCTCTAGGAACCTATCCAAACCTTCTTTGAAGCCCTGTAACGTGCTCCGGCCTATCACAGCCTCCGGAAGCGCGTTCCATGTATCCACCACCCTCTGGGTGAAAAAGAACTTCCTAGCGTTTGTCCTAAACCTGTCCCCTTTCAATTTCTCCGAGTGCCCCCTTGTACTTGTGGTTCCCCATAATTTGAAAAATCTGTCCCTGTCTACTTTTTCTATGCCCTTCAGGATCTTGAAGGTTTCTATCATGTCTCCTCTAAGTCTCCGCTTCTCCAGGGAGGAATTTACCCAGCTAATTACTGAGTTATCTGGGCAAGCTGCTCTGTAAACTGTCCTAATACTGCCTCTTTTCTGTCTACATCCTTTTAGAAGCACCAAAAAAGCTAAATATTTTATTTTCCTTTGTACATGAGTGAAGCTCTTTTCATATTTAAGACTTTGTAAAATTATACCTCAGATACATCAACCATAAATCTCACTTTTGGGGTCAATCCACCCTTAGCATCTCTGATCCATACCAAAGACAACAGAAGATGCAAATGACCTGCTCCGCTCCCCTGGTTCTCATGCACTGCTCTAGTTCCAGGAGGGAGACATTGATAAATCTGGTTTTTGAATTTAGCACACTGAATTGGGATGTATTTGTACTCCCTCATTCCACCCACTGAAATCAGTGCTGCAGGTCTCACAATGCACCAGGATAGAATTGTCAGAAATCCAGGAATGGCCTAAAATCTCCCTCCTGGGACTGGGCAACTTGGCACGTCTCCAGCTCTAACCATTAATTCATTCCATTTGAAGTATGTGCCTGCCTGGTCCCCACTCCCCATGTTACTGCTGTAATACCAACATTTAACCATTGCATTTATTCCTTCTACTTCTAGAAAGGTGAAATGGGGGGGGGGGGGGAGGACAGGCAATGAATGATGATAAAAGGGGAAGGGAAAAGAAAGGAAAGTGAGGGTGACTTTGGAGGGTGAGAAAAAAAAGTAAATGGGGATCCACAAATGTGTTTGCCTGGGGTCCAATATAATGCTAATCTGGCCCTTTTCATGGGAGAAGCAGGACAGATTTTAAGGGGATTTTCACTAGTTGCCATTCATTCTCAGTGTCTTTTACTTTTGAGATACAGGATTGTTATTTTGGGTTAGCTCATCCTATGCATTCACAAATTATTTGAAGCAAGGAGTTCACAAGTGGAGGTACTGAAAAGTTTCAGTTCTGAGAAGCCCTGACATCTCTTGTGCTAGATGTTCACCTTTGTTCTCTTTAACCCTTTAATTGGCAGATGGTGAAATGGCTGCTTTACGTAACTTGATGTTGAACGAGAGCAACAGTGCCAAGTAACAGGTATTTGGAGATGCAGATTAGAGAATGACACGGTGACAAAATTCATCACCGTTCCCGTCCCCGCGGATAACCGCAGTAAACAATCTTCATGTCATTCTTTAAGGAGAGAGAGAAGAATCAGAGTATGAATGGCCACAACCACTGACCCGCAAGCTTTGCTTTGAAGAATGCTGGGGTAGAAGGACTGAGGTTGAAACAGACACTACAGAATGACAGTCTCTGGTATCCAGAGCAGATATTGTGATGTCATAATGCCTCATTCCACCAGTGCCTAAGAGCCAATCACATCAGTGATGTCACAATGGCTTCATTATCCTTGGCTCACATAAGAATCAGAGTATGAATGGCCACAACCACTGACCCGCAAGCTTTGCTTTGAAGAATGCTGGTGTAGAAGGACAGAGGATGAAATGGACACTAGAAAATGACATGGGATTATTTCCTGTGGTTATCCGCGGGGACGGGGACGGTGATGAATTTTGCCACCGTGTCATTCTCTAATGCAGATCTCCCATAAGAGCCATGGAAGACACATGTTGCTTCTGAGCAACAATGCCAAATAAAGGGCTACAGAGGTAGATGCCACTTGTGCTGACGAACCAGCAAAGCTCCTACTGTGGGCAAAGTTTTCTCTGGAAATACTCATTCTAGCCACTTTGATGAATGTCTATTTTAGTAAACTGGTTGCAGATATCTACTACTACTCTGTATCATTTCTATAGCGCTGCTAGATGTACATAGCGCTGTACATTAAGACATACAAGACAGTCTCTGTTCAGTAGAGCTTACAATCTAATTAAAAGCCACATAGAATGAGTAGGGGGCTTTAAAAATATATTTCAAATATCCAAGCATAATTGCTGTGTTTAGCTAATTTTGCAAAGAACTGAGGCCCAGATTCTGAAAACTTTAAAGCCGTCGCTAAACTGTTTTCCACGGTTTAGCCTGCAGGCATTTTAGCGGCAGATTATCAAAATGGCTTATCTCTGTCTTTAGCGAGGTTTCTAGCAGTCTCTGACACTGACATGCAAATGGGCTCTTCAACATTGAAATGAGCATTCCAGTAGATTCTTAACAATTGCCGAGCCATTTTCTAAGAGTGGTGTCTGCTTTTGGCAACAAAAATCAGCGACTGGTCCAATGGTGCTTGTACAGTAACAGAACTGTTTAAAACCCCAGCATGACAATGTCGGAGACTGGTAGAAAGCTACCCCCCCCCCCCCCAGCAGCGGGAGAGAGGCCCACTCTGTCCCGCCACGAATACTCCCCTGAAGTCGCAACCCCTCCCCCCCAGCAGTGGGAGAGATGCCCACTCTCTCTTTCCACAAACAAACCCCCCCTGCAGTGGCGACCCCTCCCCAAGCATCTGGAGAGATGCCCATTCTCTTCTGCCACAAACAATACCCCCATGCCTCTGACCCCTCTCCCCCTTACCTTGAATTAGTTGGCTGACTGGAGGGATGCCTACTCCCTGCGGCCAGCTGGACCATCTCTTCAAAATGGGCCTTCCCCTCTCTGGTACATAGGAAAGGCCTTAAATAACCTGGGCCAATCAAGAGCCTTAGGCTCCTTCCCAGTTCATCCAGGGAAGTGCCTGAGGCTCTAATTGGCCCACGTTGTATAAAGCCAATCAGAGCCCCAGGCTCCTCCCAGGATGCACTGGGGAGGGGAAGGCCCATTTTGAAGAGGCTAGCTGGCCACAAGGAGTAGGCATCCCTCTGGTCAGCCAACTAATTCAAGGTAAGGGGGAGAGGAGTCGGTATTTGGGGGAGGGTCACCGCTGCAGTGTGTGGGGGGGGAGTGGGCATCTCTCCTGATGCTGGGGGAGGGGGGTTGCCGTTATGGAGGGGAATGTTGTTTGTGGTGGTTGAGAGTGGGCATCTCTCCCACTGCAGGAGGGTTTTGTTTGCAGTGGGAGAGAATGGGCATCTCACCCGTTGATGGTGGGGGAGGGTCGCTTGGGGGTGGAAGAGAGTGGGCATCTCTCCTACTGCAGGGGGGCGGGCATTGTTTGGCAGCAGGAGAGATTGGACATCTCTCCCACTGTTTATGTTTTTTTTTGGGGGGGGGATTCTTTTTGCATTTATTCTGCGCATGTGCCTATCACTAGTGATAGGCACATGCAAATTTAGCGAGTCTTCACTACTCTCCGCCAACCTCATTTGCATGAGCGTTTTTTGGGAGAATGACTTGCTTTTTTTAAATTCGCTACCAGAAGGGCTGCAACAGCAGCTCGTCATTTCTTTAGCATGGATTTTTTAAGAATCTAGGCCTGAAAAAGAGATCACAACTCTCAACAGGTATCGCAAATTGCTTTTGTTCAGCAAGAAGATACCACTTACAATGAGCTATTATTCCTATGTACAGGTTAATCAGAATGAAAAGCAGGCTTGGGATAATAAAATCATACTCCAAATGGAATCAGGATCAGACTTCACCATTTATGTCAAACACCACCTGCAGGGTGCCGACAGTATCACTTTAATGTACCAACTGACATTTGTATAGGAAGAATTATGTAGGTGTTTTAATGCCTGCCTGTGGAATTTTTATGGGGGTGTCAAGGTGTGTAAGATGCAGCTGCTAAGAAATAATTCGTTTAGCAGCATGCTGGGTGCGGTACTGACAGTACAGTGGAAAGTCATATCAGGGAAATACTTCATTGAAGCACTGTGGAAAAATAAGCATCAAAGTTAGGCTTTAGGAATAAGTTTCCTGCTATGCTCACTGAGCCAGGTGAATAGAAAGCTTTGCGATTCTCCTATTGCTAAAATAACTGAAAGAATAGAAAAGCATTAGATTACTTATGTGTATGTCAAGGCATTCAGAGGATGTTCTATGTCACTCCAGTATTCACAGGGCTCGGTACTTGGGCCGTTGCTATTTAATATATTCATAAATGATCTAGAAAAAGGGATGAAGTGTGAGATAATAAAATTTGCAGACTAAAGAGGACTGCGAAGAATTGCAAAGGGACTTGAACAAACTAGGGGAATGGGCGACGAGATGGCAGATGAAGTTCAACATTGAGAAATGTAAAGTATTACATGTGGGAAGCAGAAACCCGAGGTACAACTATACAATGGGAGGGATGTTATTGAATGAGAGTACCCAAGAAAGGGACTTGGGGGTAATGGTGGACATGACAATGAAGTCGACGGCACAGTGTGCAGTGGCCGCTAAGAGAGCGAATAGAATGCTAGGTATAATCAAGAAGGGTATTACAACCAGAATGAAAGAAGTTATCCTGCCGTTGTATCGGGCGATGGTGCGTCCGCATCTGGAGTACTGCGTCCAATATTGGTCGCCATACCTTAAGAAGGATATGGCGCTACTCGAGAGGGTTCAGAGGAGAGCGACACGTCTGATAAAAGGTATGGAAAACCTTTCATACGCTGAGAGATTGGAGAAACTGGGACTCTTTTCCCTGGAGAAGAGGAGACTTAGAAGGGATATGATAGAGACTTACAAGATCATGAAGGGCATAGAGAGAGTAGAGAGGGATAGATTCTTCAAACTTTCAAAAAATAAAAGAACAAGAGGGCATTCGGAAAAGTTGAAAGGGGACAGATTCAAAACGAATGCTAGGAAGTTCTTCTTTACCCAACGAGTAGTGGACACCTGGAATGCGCTTCCAGAGGGCGTAATAGGGCAGAGTGCAGTACAGGGGTTTAAGAAAGGATTGGACAATTTCCTGCTGGAAAAGGGGTTAGAGGAGTATAGATAGAGGATTACTGCACAGGTACTGGACCTGTTGGACCGCCGTGTGAGCGGACTGTTAGGCATGATGGACCTCAGGTCTGACCCAGCGAAGGCATTGTTTATGTTCTTATGGGATATAATGACAAAAGACCATAAAGCCATTTAGTCGGTCCAGCTTTTTTTTTTTGGTACAGTGGCATGGACCCCCTTAATCTCTGTTATTTCCCTCATTGTCTCACATCCACAGATCCTTGGGGGCTTATCCCAGGTTTTCTTGAATTCTGTTACTAGACCAGAAAACTAAATCAAAATTCTAGATTTCTTCTTACTTAGGATGACACCATCACCTGAAAATTGTTTAAAAAAAATCACATCTTGTGGTTTACAGTCTATTTTGCTGTGCAGAAACTTGACAAATGAAAAGTAAATTCAGCAGGTTTGGAGAGTTAGCCAAGTAGTTAAAAGCATCAGGCTAGACCAGAACCAAGGAAACCAGGGTTCAAATCCTTCTGGCCTTCCATTGGCTGAGGTACAAACTTAGGTCCTCATTTACTAATTTGAGATATGTACATAGTTAATAAATGAGCTCCATGGGGGAATAATGGGGCTTGAGTTATTTAACACAAGTTAGTAGTTAAGGCTCTTGGACTATAAATCCTCAGGGGACAGGGATTAATACCTGAATACAACTCATCGTGAGTGGCAATGAAAAGGCATGAGGTAAATCTAAAAGACCGGATCAGAAGGAGAAGGGGCCTGCCCATTTCATTTTCACAAAATGGCTTTGATCATCAGATGCGCATTTAAAAGTCAATGCTCCTATTGTTGTTCTGAAGCTAGATATACTGTGCGAGAATACAAAGTAAGCCGAGAAGTCTAATGAAAAGCAGGGCTACCAGACTCCACAGTATCAAACAGAGGAGGAATCAGTTTTGGCAAGCTCCATATTACTTGTCAATTTGTACTTGCTTTTCTTAGAGCTGGAAGGAGGGCCCTAGGCAAACCCCTGCCCCTAAAGTCAAGCACTGTTTATCAACCATCGCAGGTGGCCAGCATCTCCCCTTCCATTCTACTTCATTCATCCTCCTCCACTTGATCAGTTTTTGATTTCGCTTCTCCATCCCCGTCCTGTATCCAGCATCGACCCCCTTCCGTTCTCATTGCCAGGCCTGCCATTACCACATCATCTACCTCCTTCCTGGCCAGCACAAAGATGAAAGAAACATCAGCACTGCATGGACCCTGTTGCAGGGCACCAATCTCTGCCGAAGCATCACTATGTTCTGCTCCCCTCCAACTGGGAGTCTGCCTTGAGGGGGGGCAGGACAATGTGCAATGCTAATGCTTCTTTAATCTTTGGGCCAGTCCAGGAAGAGGTGAGGGCAGGGCAGGATTAATTCATCGAGGGCCCCTAGGCACCCAAGTACACTGGGGCCCCCTGCCCCGCCCCACCCCACCATGCGCCCAGATGGAAACAGGAAGCTGCGTCAGAGGGAAGCTTTGGGCAAGCAGCACCGCTTGCACAATTACAGTTCCCGTTGCCTTTCTTACCCACGTTGCTTGCTTGTCTTACTTTCTGTCGATAGGGGCAGTGGCATACCAAGGGGGGGGGGGGCGGGGTGATGTCCGCCCCGGGTGCACACCCCAATGGGGTGCACAGCTGGCCACCCACCGGAGAATAGGCTGCCACCGGGGAAAGGCTGCCACTGCCACCATCGGGAAAAGGCCAGCGCCAAATTCTCCCTCCCTGCTTTTCTTCTCCACGGGGCCAACCAACTCTGCCTGCTGCCTGGCTGGCCCGGAACGTCCTCCCCGATGTTAGAAATGACGTCGGGCGGTGAGAGTTGGTCGGCCCCGCGGGGAAGAAAAGCAGGGAGGGAGAACTCGGAGCCGGCCTGTTCCCGATGACGGCAGTGGCAGCCTTTCCCCGGTGGCGGTGGCAGCAGCATGTTTCCCAATGGCAGCGGCATGGGGGAGGGCAGGGATAAAGAAAGAAAGAAAGGGAGGGGACAGGGAGCCAGAAAGAAAGAAAGAAAGGGGGCAGGGTGAAACAAAGAAAGAAAGAAAAAAAAATGGGGCACGGAGAGAGAGAGAAAGACAGACATACAGAAAGAAAGGGGGCATGGAGAGAGAAAGAAAGAAGGGGGCATGAAGAGAGAGAAAGATAGATATAGAGAAAGAAAGGGGGCATGGAAAGAGAAAGAAAGAAGTGGGCAGGGTGAAAGAAAGAAAGAAATGGGACACGGAGAGAGAGAGAGGAAAAAACCCAGATATACAGAAAGAAAGGGGGCATGGAGACAGAAAGAAAGAAGGGGGCAGGGTGAAAGAAAGAAATGGGGCATGGAGAGAGAGAGAGGGAAAAAAAACAGATATACAGAAAGAAAGGGGGCATGGAGACAGAAAGAAAGAAGGGGGCAGGGTGAAAGAAAGAAATGGGGCATGGAGAGAGAGAGACAGACATAGAGAAAGAAAGGGGGCATGGAGAGAGAAAGAAAGGGGGCAGGGTGAAACAAAGAAAGAAATGGGGCACAGAGAGAGAGAGAGACAGACATACAGAAAGAAAGGGGGCATGGAGAGAGAAAGAATGATAATTAACATTTTCTCTATGTACAGTGTGCTTTGTGTTTTTAAAATTTTATTGTTGGTAGATAATTTTGACTTGGCCACGAAGGTAAGGGGGAGGGAGGGAGGGGAGCTGCTGAAAGACATCTAGTAATCCTTACAGGCTTGACTGTGCAGGGAATTATTTTTGTAAAATCATGTTTTGTTATGTGATTGGCATTATTTAGACTTTAATTTCTATGAATGAATAGAATGAAAATGATATAAAATTACTTGCTTGTTTTTATGTGCGTGCGCTGAAGGAAAGTGGAGAGAGAGTGGGCCGAGGATGCCGAAGGGAAATGGGGAAGAGAGAGTGGGGAGAAGATGCTGATTTATAAATTGACAATTGTACAGAATATTGTTTCTTTTTATACTTTAATATAATAAATTCAATATAAAACAATTCAAGGCTTGTGTGGATGAAATCAGGTGGTTTGCGGGAATGGGGACCGAGCTTACGGGGATTAGTCCAATAAGATGGTATTTTCTTATTTCTCATTATTTGTTTTATTTTTATTTGTAAAGTGGTGATTGTTATGTATCAGTTTTTTCAAATTTACATCTACTGTCTTTATATTTTGCACAGTATTAGAGGACATGTATTACTGTTTTTGTGGTATTGTGGTGTTGCATTGTATGTAGAGTCTGGTTTCTTGGCAGTTCAGTTTAACTTTTGTCTACATATTTCTATTTTTAGTTTGTGATTATTCCATATTGGGTGAGGGTGTATCTCTGTTCTGTGTGTATGAAAAGAACATAGTTTTCAGTTGGCATTGACTGTGCAGGATCAATTGACTGTGCGGGATCTGGCTTGTTTAGTTTTACAATGTATGTGTTGGTGTTCTAGTTCTCACTGCAGTGTTTAAGATGCTGCCTTTTCCTAGGTACACTCTTGTTGTGCGATATGTGGATTGTTACTAAAAATCATATTTTTCATATAGATGGGGGGTGTCAAAAAATGATGGGCCCCAGGTGTCACATATGCTAGGTACGTCACTGGATAGGGGGGCTGCGTTGCCAATCGGGGGGGGGCCTGCATTGCCGATCGATGCTGGAAGGTCCCATCACCATTTGGAAAAAACAATGTTGATGCCCTCCTTCATTGGGCCCCCCTGATCATGTCGGGCCCTAGGCACGTGCCTACTTGGCCTATTGGTTAATCCTGCCCTGGGTGAGGGAGTAGGGGGCAGGTTCAGCGGCAAGAAAAGACATGGGGGAAGGCTCTCACACGCACACCGGAGTCACACTGTCAATCCCAAATGCTGCCACCCTAGGTAGACGCAAAGTTCATCTACTGGCTATGCTGGCCCTCACAAGAACTATAAATTCATAAAAGAAGAGGGATAAACGCCAGGAAGGGCTTAGCCCAGCACTAATAACCTGGAGTCACCTGGTAATCTAAAAGGGACCAGGTCAAGTGTAATTCTGTTTTTCTGTTCTTATGGGAACCAGAAATGAGTTGAACTCTTCTCTCAGCACCCAGTGTAATTGTTCTGTCATTTCCCAACTCTACGATGAAAGTTACTCAGCAGCTCGAGAATCTGCATATTCAGAGAGAGAAAGAGATAATAGTTACTGTGGATGGGCAGACTAGATGGGCCATTTGGCTTTTATCTGCCCCTCAGAACAATTTTTTCCTGTCAGCTCAAGTTTTCTGGGTAAATTAAATCTTATGTTCTTTTCAACTGCAAGCTGGAGCATTGGAAAATCACCTGACCCGGTGCATTGATTTGAATGATCTATTCTAATGTTACATAGGGGAAATCCAAGGAAGCAGACAGTTCTAGGGCATGGCTTTGTTTTATTTTCATTTTATTTTACTTTTTTTTTTTTTTTTTGCAGGTGTATTGGAAACAATGTCAAAGCAGATTCCCTTGTTTATCTACCCAGCCATCTGCATTTACAGTACAAATAGACGCTGCTTTCAGGGTATGAGCTCAAACCTACAAGAAATTAAATAGAAAGATAAAGTCACTGGCTTAACCTTGTGTACTTAACTCTTTCATGTCAGGCACGTCAGGATTTTCAGGATTTTTTTCTTGGGCATTTGATTTTTTAAATAGTGAATTAAGAGGATCATTTGAAAACTGGCCAGATAACAGTATTTGTAAAGCCCACAAATACTTTTTACCTATGGACTTTGCACTATTTTTCAAAGTGAAAGTATGTGCATACTTTCTCACTGAAAATTGTTCAAGGAACAGTATCTGCAATTGCATTTTCAAACATAAATAAATGCACACTTAAAAATTTAAAAGTAGAAGCCTAGTGTGTGTGCAAGCTGTATAAAGTCCTATTGTACTGAACACTGCAGTGTGAATTTGATCTTCCTAGCCAGTTAAATAAGATCATAATAGCCTTACTGGGTTAGACCAATGGTCCATCAAGTCCAGTAGCCTGTTCTCACAGTGGCCAATCCAGGTCACAAGTACCTGGCCAAAACCCAAAGAGTAGCAACATTCCATGCTACCGATCCAGGGCAAGCACTGGCTTCCCCTATGTCTTTCTCAATAACAGACTATGGACTTTTCCTTCAGGAAATTGTCCAAATATCCAGATTAAGAACATAAGAATTGCCAGATTGCGTCAGAACAAAGGTTCATCAAGCCCTGTATCCTGTTTCCAACAGTGGTCAATCCAGGTCACAAGTACCTGGCAGAAACCCAAAGAGTAGCAGCATTCCAGAGTTGAGATTGTGATGTCATAATGCATCATTCCACCAATGCCTAAGAGCAAAATTCATCAGTGATGTCACAATCAAGTTTCAAGTTTCTTTATTTTTGATATACCATCTATAATAATCCATGTCTAGACGGTGTACATTATAAAAAATTATAGAAAACAATTAGAATAAGTAAACAAAAACAATAATTTATCAAATATTATTAAAAAAAATATTGGACAAATTAAAATGAACATACATGAAATGGAAGGAAAGTAAGGGAGGGAGAGGTTATTTAAAATACTTGGCTCACATAAGAATAACCAAACTAGGTCAGACTAACGGTCCAACCAGCCCATTATCAGGTTTCCATAGTGGCCAATCCAGGTCACAAGTACCTGGCAGAAACCCAGGCAATTGCAAAATTCCATGCCCCCAATCCCAGGGCGAGCAGTGGCTCTCCATGTCTGTCTCAGTAGCAGACCATAGGCTTTTCCTCCAGGAACTTGTCCAAACTTTTAAAAACCATCTATACTAAGCGCTGTTTCCACATCCTCTGGCAACGAGCTC
Organism: Geotrypetes seraphini; assembly: GCF_902459505.1. Taxonomy (NCBI): domain Eukaryota; kingdom Metazoa; phylum Chordata; class Amphibia; order Gymnophiona; family Dermophiidae; genus Geotrypetes; species Geotrypetes seraphini. The sequence goes on from NC_047098.1 coordinate 22,556,937, forward strand.
CAAAGCCCAACAACTCCCCGAGTGAAAACATGTTTCCTCTCATTTGTTTCAAAGGTATTTCTAAGTAATTTCTTTGAGTAATTTCATAATTAGTCTTCATAATTTTTCAAAGAGTGAAAAATCAATTCACTTCTATCCATTCTACATCACTCAGAACCCTGTAGACCTCAATCATATCCCCCTCAGGCATCTCCCTTCCAGTCTGAAGAGTCCCAACCTCTCCAGCCTTTCCTTATTTATCTTGCTGCATGCTGCCATGTATGAATTTCTTCACAAAGGTGGTAAATAAATCCTAATAAATAAGGGGCCCTTTTACTAAGGTACATTAGGTGCTCTTTACTAAGCTACGTTAGATGCCAATGCATGAACATAAGAATTGCCGCTGCTGGGTCAGACTAGTGGTCCATCGTGCCTAGAAGTCCGCTCACGCGGTGGCCCTTAGGTCAAAGACCAGCACCCTAACTGAGACTAACCTTACCTGTGTAAGTTCTGTTTCAGCAGTAACTTGTCTAACATTGTCTTGATTCCCTGGAGGGTGTTTTCCCCTTTAACAGCCTCCGGAAGAGCGTTCCAGTTTTCTACCACTCTCTGGGTGAAGAAGAACTTCCTTACGTTTGTACAGAATCTATCCCCTTTTAACTTTAGAGAGCGCCCTCTCATTCTCTACACTTTGCCTAATACAGTTTAAAGGGGTGGACCCCAGGATGTACTCAGGATGCATGATAGCATCAAGTCGCAAAGCAATGGCCTGATGGTCCTGGGCAGCACCTGTAAAAAGCTTTGTATGGCCAGGATCCTACACCTCCCATCTCAAACAGATCCTCCCCACTGAATGCTTCCCTAGTCAAAGACCCTCTTTCAAAGAGCTTTCCTCCCTGAACAGGACCCCACTTTATAGGGTAACATAAACCTTAGTGGTAATACTGTGAGTCTTTCACTAGGGGTCACAGGTGCTATTTTGAACCTGGTACTGATAAAGGAAAGGAGTGACTGTGGATCACTCCTTCCCAGACCCACTAGACACCAGGAAACTATAAAGTAGGCCCAGGGAGCCTACAGAGGGGTGGAATTCTTAACACTGAAGCCAGTTCTGTAGGTGCTGTGCATGCTTGAGCACCCCCAATATTGAGCTAATTCTTAGACTGTGTCCAGGGGAGTGTACTTGAAGGGGGAAGCTCTTCAGATGGATACCCATTCAGGGTGAGTGAAGCTCTTCAGGAAAGGGACTTATTTTGGAGAGAAACTCTTCATGGGGTGGGCTATGATGGGGAAACCACTTTTGTCATATTTTTCTTGGAGGAGAACTTGCCACACCAGCTCAATCTACAGGGATCCAGAGGTGGGGTTAAGGGCAGAAGTAATCCCTATTCACTTCTGCCTTGCCAGCTATTCCAATAAAAATGGACTGGACTGATCTCTAGTGATATTCGCAGAGCAGGAGTCCTCCACCTACAGTACTGCCAGTGAGAGGTGCTGTTTCACTATCACATTATCAAGCTGTGCAGGAGTCCGGGGAACCTTACTATCCCTAGCAATTGAACACAATGTTGAGGCATCACCACCTACTGGCAGCAATGCAGCTGGAGGACTCATGTACAGTTTAACGGGAATAGCGATGCTCCATATGCTTTCTGTTTCGCTGCCATTGATGCAGATAATAAGTGGCACCTCTTACTTTTTCTGGTTTATTTATTTCTGGTATTTATATACTACTACTACTAATTCTTTCTATAGCGCTACCAGACGTACGCAGCGCTGCACAGAGTCACAAAGAGTAAGAAAACAGTCCCTGCTCGAAAGAGCTTACAATCTAAAACAGGCAAGACAGACAAACAGGATGTCATGGGAATGGTTAATCAGCTGGCTGGGTTGGAGGGCAGAGGAGTAGGGTTAAGGACTGAAAGCTATATCAAAAAGGTGGGTTTTCAGTCTGCTTTTAAACAAGGGAAGGGAAGGGGCTTGACAGACAAACTCGGCTAATTTATTCCAAGCATAGGGGGCATCTAGATGAAAGGAACGAAGTCTGGAATTGGCAGTGGAGAAGAAGGGTAACGTTAAGAGTGACTTATCTGAGGAACAGAGTTCTCTGGGAAGTGTATAAGGAGAGAGAAGCGAGGGGAGATATTGAGGGGCAGCAGAATGAACACAATAAGATCTTGAAGTGTATGCGATGGCAGTGACTTAAGGAGAGTGGTGACATGAGCATAGCATGACATGAGCATGATTTGAGTCATTTTAAAAGTACCGTATTTTCACTCATATACCGCGCACCCGTGTAAAACGCGCACACGGGTATAGCACGCGGGGAACACAAATTTATGTAAAGAAATTTTTATATACCGCGCACACCCGTATACCGCGCATGCCACCCCGACTCTCCCGTCGCCGCCCAACTCTCCTTTTGCCCACCCCGACTCTCCTCTGGCCACCCCGACTCTCCTTTCACTGCTTCCTCTTCCGGCGGTCCCGCTCTTTCTCTGATGTCAGAGAAAGGGCGGGACCGCTGGAAGAGGAAGCAGCGCAGACGCAGGGCTCACAGAAGGGCCGGGACCGCCGGAAGAGGAAGCAGCAGACGCAGGGCTCACAGAAGGGCTGGGACCGCCGGTAGAGGAAGCAGCAGGACAACGGTAGGAGCTTCTCCATGATGGGGGGGGTGGGGAGGCTTTGGGGGTGCAAGCGGTCCTTTGGGGTGCGAGTGCGAGTGGTCCTTCGGGGTGGGGGTGCGAGCGGTCCTGCGGGATGAATCGGACGTCGGGGGAGGGGGGGAACTATGTAAAAAAAAAGTTGTAAAATGCGCTCACGCCTATAACGCGCACGGTTTGTAAAATCGTGTATAACGCGCGCGTTATATGCGTGAAAATACGGTAACTTAAAGAGTTTCATTTTTAAAGATGCTTTTAATCTTTAAATTTGATATTAGTTTTCTTCCCGGTTTCCACTGTTCCCTCCCTAATGTTCTTTCCATTTATGGTTATCCTCTGTACTTTAAAGCATTGAATTGTAGTTCTGTCCCTTTTTAACTTGTGTATTGATTAGTCTGTAAGTCTATTTGTCTAACCCATTATTTTAAATTTTAAATGGTATGTCTAAATATATGCTTATATTTTTTTTATTAATGTTGTATCTCGCTTAGTAAAACTAAATAAGCGATTCATCAAACTAAAATAAAACTTGAAACTTGTTGGTAGAAGATGAGTCGTGCGGCAAAGTTTTGCACAGATTGCAAGGGGGAGAGGCGACACCGAGGGGTACCAGTTAGGAGTAGACTGCAGTAATCTAAGCGTGAGGTTATGAGAGCTTGGACAAGGGCCCTGGCAGGTTATCTAAGCGGTTCTTCTGTATTAGTGCATTAGGGCAAATTTTTCATGATCATTACACACAGTCAAATATGTCTCTCAACCTTCTGCACTCTTTCAATACACAAGGGACCTAGTCTCATCTGTCACTACCTTTTCATAAAGCCTATCACCTTAGTTTCCAAAACTGTCTTGGGGAGGCCCACAAACTGAAGATTGTTTCTCCTAGATCAGTTTAAGAGAGGGTTACCAGATGTCCTGGAAAACCCAGACATGTTCTCTTTTTAGAGGGAGCCCGGAGGGATTTCCAAAACCCAGCAATTTGTCCGAGTTTTGGAAGGCCACAAACTTGGGGCTGTATCTGGAGGGCCTCTGCGCATGCATGTATGCATGTGGCCTCATTGTGTCGATGTCCGTGCATGCGCAGAGGCCCTCTAGATGCGGCCCTGAGCTTGGGGAAGGAGACATGAGGTTCATGTGGGGGTGGGGCTGGGACAGAAGGGGATAGAGCAATGTATCCTCTTTTTTTAAAGGGGAAATACGATAACCCTAGTTTAAGATTATCCAGCTTCTCCTCACAACACATGAGTGCCTTATGCATCATCACCATCTTTGTGCAGGCCTCTCTCAACATGGTCTCTGCACCAGGCACCCACCATGCCACCTCAGAGACAACTGGGAATATTATTCAGAGTTAGGCATCACTGTAGCTGTTCCAATAACTTGTCAAACCTGCTATCCAGTGTCTGCACTGCCGCCATGGTAAGTTGCTGTACCAGATCCTCACTCACCATCAGGGTCATACCAGCTTGTTATGCAAGCTTAGGGCTGGTAGAACTTTATTCTTTTTGCCTTGCTTTGCATCCATAATGGGAATTCCTTCACTATAAACTGGTCCATACACCTCAGCACTGTATAGAACTGTGCTGGCCAATACTGCTGGATTCATGGGATAGGGAGGGTTACCAAGCAAGCTCCCAGAGCTGGAGAGGAAGATTGCCACCCTGCTCAGCTCATCACATGAGCACCTCATGAATGCCTACATTTAAGTCTAGCCTTACCAACATCACCCCCAGAAATGTCTTCTTTTACTGTAGGTAGAAGTGCATGTGTAGTGAACCTAAGTGCATTCATTTTCCTGCACGATTTTCAAAAATCTCATTTCTGTGACTAAAATGGGATTTTCAGTTGGTAGTACAGACTGTCATTATTCAGAAACTAGATTATTGTAACGCGCTTTACTTGGGAATATCATCTTCTTTGTGTAAAGTGTTGCAAGTGATCCAGAATGGGGCGGTGGGTACGATATGTGGGAGGGGTAAATTTGAGCATGTAACACCATGGTTGAAGGAACTTCAGTGGTTGCCTGTGAAATCTCGTATTATCTACAGAGTTTGTGTGTTGATTTTCAAGGTTACCCGTTATAGGATTCCTTGGTATTTGACACAAGTGTTGTTGCCTTACCAATCCCCCAGAGCACTAAGGTCTGAAGGGAAGATGTGTCTGTCAATGGATAGCTTTGTACATATGCACTATGAAAATTTGAGAGCAACTGTGATGTTTATTGCAGTTTGTTGTTTTATGGAACAAATTGACAGGATATTCAGAAATTTAAAAGGGTTTTGAAAACTACTTTGTTTACGGAAGCTTTTATTTAATGACTAATGTTATAAGGAGTTTAAAGGACTTGTATGTTGCTTGACAACTATGTATGTATTTTTTTGTAAACCGTTTAGGTTTAAGCGGGTTAAAAATGTAATAAATAAATAATTGTTATGCCCATGAAAATTACTATGAACATTTCTGGAGTTGCCTAATGGTTAGTGCAGTGGGCTAAAAACCAGGCGAACCGGGTTCAGTTCCCACTGAAGCTCCTTGTGACCCCGAGGAAGTCGACCCAGGTACAAAAAAAACTTAGATTGCGAGCCCACAGAGAAAGTACTTTCATATAATAAATATAAACTGCTTTGATTATACCACAGAAAGATGGTATATCAAATCCCATTACCCTTTACCATGAAAATTACCTTCCTATACAGTGGTGCCTCGCATAAAGAACGCCTCGCACAGCGAACGCTGCACACAACGAACTTCATGTCATGATCATACAACGAACTTCATTTCACACAACGAAGTCGCCCGAGCTTCCACGATCGCTGCCGATGTATTGCATCCTTCCGCGCAGGCACTGCAGGCAGTCGTTAGTCACTGCGCTTAACTTAAGCACGTATCGCGGCAATCGTTCTTCATTACGAATTAAATCACGCACGCACGCACGTATCACGGCAGTCGTCCTTTTAAGATAAACTCAATATTTTTTATATATCATGGCTTCTAAAAAAAGCAGGAAGGTGATTTCTGTTGAAATGAAACGGGAAATAATTAGAAGGAGTGAATGTGGGGTAAAACAGTGTGACCTCGTCAAAGAGTTTGGCCTCAGCAAGACCACCATTTTCACCATTTTGACAAATTTATCTTTTTTTATGTCATCAGCATATTTTATGCTGCAGAACGAATAATTTTTTTTAACATGTATTGTTATGGGAAAACGCGTTTCACATAACGAACTTTTCGCATAACAAACTTGCTCCTGGAACGAATTAAGTTCGTTGTGTGAGGCACCACTGTATATATGAAAGGAATAAAGCTGATAGGGATATACACTGAGGACTCCTTTTACTAAGCTGCGATAGCGGTTATAGAGCGCTAGACGCTAACGCCAGCATTGAGCTGGCATTCGTTCTAGCTGCGTAGCGCGAGTTTAGAGCGCGCTAAAAAACGCTATCGCAGCTTAATAAAAGGAGCCCTGAAACTTGCCATTTATCCAGAAAACAGAAAGGGTAGTAATGCAAGCGTCCCTATTCCGGGATGACTAGTGCTGAATTAGTAAAAGGTTTTGCAGGTGAAAACTGAGCTATTACGATTACTTCTACTATTTATTATTTGTATAGCGATACCAGATGGACGCAGCGCTGTACATTAAACATGCAAGAGATGGTCCCTGCTTGAAAGAGCTCACAATCTAATTATGACAGACACACTGGACAAAAATAGTGAATCAATATATGTGCTCATGGAGGGAAATAGAAAAGGATGAAGAGGTAGAGAGGATAGAGGACTACATAGAAAATGACTCACAGATATGGTGCTTTACAAGTTGGAAGGATTAAGGACTTAAACACAGCTTCGAAAAAGTATTCTAATATAAATGTGTTTGGAATCCTGAAGGTCAGGATACTGGTGTGTATTGCTCTTACTGCTGGATTAGCAGTATTAATGGAAATATCCTCATTTAACCATAGAATCTTCAAGCTCCTGCTTGTGGCCTTTAGCTAGATAATTGATTAAGCTGAAAGAAGACCATCAACCAAATCTCTGACTTCATAGCAATCTTTAGTTATCCAGAGGAAGGTGAAAAATGCTGAGCATCTATAGCCAGTCACTCTCTTTTTTTATTCCAAATCTGGTGATCCATTCAGAATTGCCAGGATAGCCTTATAGAGAGTTATCTGTCCCTCATCCCCTCAGTCTTATTTGTTGCTTTTCTCTTGCAGTGAAGTTCAGGCCAACCAAGTTGCGCACCTTTTACATATCCTGTGGAAAAGAAAAGCCCACATGGTGCCTGTTTTCACTTGGACTTACAGACCTACTGTATTGCTCAAAAATTCCCACGTCACCCGTGCCAAAAAGTAATGTGTCACACCATAGTGTCGGTATGGCATAATAAGAACTTTCAGTGCTAATGGACTTTAGCCAAGGAGGAACTGACTGAAGAAGAAAAGACGACAAAAAAACGAAATATGTAAAACAAACACTGTATTGTTGAGTTACTTGTCAACCTGCTAGAACATGGCGAATACGCTATATAGCAAGTCACAGAACCTTGAGTGAAGCCATACTCAAAATGATTCATTGATTGAAGCAGGTTTTAGCATTTAACCATTTATTCCCTGGAGGGTCACATGATGTCGAGGTGCTGAGACGTTGGTGAGGTGAACTCCGGAGCCCTACACTGAAATTTGACCCCAAAATTTCATCTTTTTGAAGTCTGTAAGCTCCAAAATCTTTGTACCGACTGTCTTATATACCAACCCTCAAACTTTGGTGTATTTGGCAGTCACAGGATATCTAAATTACCTCAGAGACAGCAAGATCGCCCCAAGATTGGTGATCAGAAAATGGCAGAGGATGATTTGGCTGGGCCACAAACAGTAAGATCAGCATGAGTTATGGAGATAGAGACTGAAGTAAAATTTGCTCCGAGTACCACGTTAGACGTTAAATTACAGAGTATTGCCGACATATTAGATACGATGGACGACTGTCTAGAAATATTACATGCTAATCTTACTACACGTCAGCAGTGGCTAACGTGGAAGACCTCATGCAACAACATGAAGACAGAAATCAACAGCTGCAGGCAAAAATTGCAATCTTGGAGGAGAAAATAGATGATCGTGAAAATCGCTTCAGGCACTGTAATCTCCAACTAGTAGGATTTCCGGAATCTATTAAAGACGCTGATTTGCAGAGTTTCTTGGAGACCTGGATTACTACTTTGGTAAAATTGCAGTCATCAGCGGAGTCCTTACGTATCAAGCAGACCCATAGGATCGGCCGAGCCAGACCCACCGGGGTGAGACCACAAACGGTTATTCTTAAAGTCCTGAATTATGTACATAAGCAGGAGATCTTGTGGACCTGGAAGGCCGGAGACCCGGTGGCCTACGAGAATCGCCCGATCCTTTGCTTTCAGGATTATTCCTTGGCAGTTGTGACCAAATGCAAGAAATTTACGCAAGCTGCTCATTGTTACATCAGAACATTCCATTTGCACTCCTCTATCCAGCACAGTTGAGAGTTCGCTATGAAGGCAAAGTGACTTTCTTCCAGCAGGCGAGAGATGCACACCATTTTGCTCAGCAGGCTGCAGGCGAGACCTCCTAGTCCTTGGGGCTAGAAGAGTGGGACTTCATGGCCCTACAACCTTTGCCACTGGCTGGGAACTTTTTCTAGGTGGCCATTTGTTGAGTCCGCCATTTCTAGCTGCTTGCTTGGAACTTAGTGGACAGGAGGGGAGCATCTAGATCCTGACTTAGAAAGTGGCCGGACTTTGCAGCTGCAGGCCCTTGAATTCTGCCTCAATACAAGAATGCAAACAGACAGGAGGGGAGACCCTGCGCCTTTCTTGGAGAATATTTTTCCTGGACAGAGTTGTTGAATTCTGGACTATATTTTCTGGTAGGGCGCAACCTTCATTCTGGATGACTGTGTTCTTTGATCACCATTTGCTGGGGGGGGGGGGAGGATAGTTTAACTTGGATGGTAACTAGCTTAGTGGAGATGTGTGGATGACATGCGTTTGTGGGTAGACTGTGATCAGTAGGAGGTTTTCTTATTATGGTGAGTCAGGAAGAATGCATGTGTGGGTTAATTTTTCTGTTCAACTGGATGGAGGGGGTTGAGATTCTATAATACTTCTTCAGTATCAGAGTAGTTTTTGCTCCTGTACCAAGAGCTGAGAGGCATTAATGCCAGTCGGGTATACTACTTTGTTGAGACTGAAGATACATGGGAGCCTTATTCATGAGGGGGGGGATGCTTACAAGAGTGGGACGTTATATAAGGGCACTAAGGTTTGGGTTTCCCAGGAATGGGGCTTTTTTTCCTTTTTATATATAGGGGATAATGGGATGCTGGAGCTCACTCTTTCTTATGCAAATGATAGTACCTAAATGTAAATCTATAGTTCTGAAAATGGCCTTTTCCACAGTACAGACTTTCCAAACAGTCTGATTGCACAATGTTGTCTTTAAACGCCAAGAAGCAGCTTTTGCTTTGGAAAAACTTTGATATCCAGGCACAGGCATTGAATATCCTGGTCTATGATGTGACAGCACCCAGAGGTTATGTGGATGTAGCTGATATTCTGCGTCATATCCACATATATATAACCAAGCAAAGTTAGGACTGCCTTTAATGCCTAAATCAGTTCCTTATACCTTGTTTAATTGTATAAACAACTTGCTTTGAGTTCAGCCTCCCATCTGTTTATCCCAATGCACACTGTACCCATCTAATATCTGCACTTGACCCCCCCCCCCCCTCGGCTATAAGATAAGCTGGAAATGGGGATAGAGGGGTATAGATAGAAGATTACTGCACAGGTCCTGGACCTGTTGGGCCGCCGCGTGAGCGGACTGCTGGGCACGATGGACCTCGGGTCTGACCCAGCAGAGGCATTTCTTATGTTCTTATGTTCTTATGTTCTGTATTATAGAAAATAATTAACATCATATCTATGTTATTTGAATGTTATGAGGCGAGAGGCACATCGTGTAGGCGATCAGCCGGCGCCAGTGCCTCTCCTTCTCTCCGTGTGTCTTCCCTGACGGCACCCCCACTGGCAGCTGATGGCCTTCATGCATGCGTGATGTCAACGTGCTGACATCACACATATGCGTGACATCATCATGTTGACATCATGCACTTCCGGGATGCCTCGAGTTGCAGCCACTACATTTATTGTGCTGCGGCTCGACAAAGTTTGCCGGACACTGGTTTAAATTATACTGAATATTATTAGGATTTTTTTTTTATATACCGCCTATCAAGGTTATCTAAGCGGTTTTTACAATCAGGTACTCAAGCATTTTCTTAGTTCTTAGTTCTCTATTTTGTTTTTGTTTATTGCAGTCTTCTATTCCACTTAAAGTGATCCACAGACCAAAGCAGTTTGCAATCATAAGAACAAATAAGATTGAAAAGTCTGCCAATAACAAAGAAAGATAAGAACACACAATACAAAAGTAAACATAAAGAGACTAAAAACGTAATGTTCAGACATAGTAATATTCGAAAGGGTCCAGAGAAGAGCGATTAAAATGGTTAAGGCGCTGGAGGAGTTGCTGTACAGTGAGAGGTTAGTGAAACTGGGCCTCTTCTCCATTGAAAAGAGGAGACTGAGAGGGGACATGATCAGAACATTCAAGACACTGAAGGGAATAGACTTAGTAGATAAAGACAGGTTGTTCACCCTCTCCAAGTTGAAAGGGGATAGATTCCGAACAAACGTAAGGGAGTTCTTCTTCTCCCAGAGAGTGGTAGAAAACTGGAATGCTCTTCCGGAGGCTGTTATAGGGGAAAACACCCTCCAGGGATTCAAGACAAAGTTAGACAAGTTCCTGCTGAACCAGAACGTACGCAGGTAGGGCTAGACTTAATTAGGGTACTGGTCTTTGACCTAAGGGCCGCCGTGGGAGCGGACTGCTGGGCATGATGGACCACTGGTCTGACCCAGCAGTGGCAATTCTTATGTTCTTATCTTTTGTTCAAGCATGTATACCTCTTATGTAAATAGTCATTTCTGAGGTATTCTAAGCTCACATGCTACTTATCAAAGGCAAGACCGAAATAATGTGTCTTGAAGAGTGATTTGCCTTCAAATATCAATAAACCAATAAACATAACAAGATACAGTAACATGAAATTCAAAGAAACACTGGAAGAAATAATTGCAGCTTACTCAAATAACATTTGCATGAAGGGATTCAAATTGGGAGGGTGGCTAAAGTTGCATCCCCTGCTTTGTGCATTTGCATCCCAAATAATGAACAAATTCAGAGCTCACTAAGGAAATTCAGGGAAGTATTACCACCTGATTTGAGTGGGATTCAGCCTCAAGGGTGTTTGTCTCTCTGTGCTGAGAATCCAGTCACGCTATATTAGATCTAGGATCTAAGAATTCACCATACAGGGTAATTTTATAATGTATTTCCTTGTGCAAAGCATGTATTATGCACAGAAAATGAACATAAGAATAGCCAATGGTCCATCAAGCCCAGTAGCCCGTTCTCACGGTGGCCAATCCAGGTCACTAGTACCTGACCAAAACCCAAGGAGTAGCAACATTCCAGCATCTCAAAGAATAGCAAGATTCCAGAACCCCAATGAGAGCAACATTCTAGAGCTGAGATTGTGATGTCATAATGCCTCATTCCACAGTGCCTTAGAGCCAACCTCATCAGTGATGTTACAATGGCTTAATTGTCCTATGCTTGGCACACATAAGAGCATAAGAACAGCCATACTGGGTCAGACCAATGGTCCATCAAGCCCAGTAGCCTGTTCTCACGGTGGCCAATCCAGGTCATTAGTACCTGGCCAAAACCCAAGGAGTAGCAACATTCCATTCAGAGTCCTAAAGAAGAGCAAGATTTCGGAATCCCAAAGTGTAACAAAAGATTCTGGAACCCCAAGGAGTAGCAATATTCCATGCTACCGATCCAGGGCAAGCAGTGGCTTCCCCCATGTATTTCTCAATACAGACTATGGACTTTTCCTCTAGGAAATTGTCCAAGCCTTTTTTAAAACCAGCTAAGCTATCCACTCTTACCACAACCTCTGGCAATGTGTTTTTTTTATTTTAGTATTTATATACCACTTAAAGCCTAAGTGGTTTCCATTCAGGTATTTAAGCATTTTTCCCTATCTGTCTCAGTGGGTTCACTCTCTACCCAATGTGCCTGGGGCAATAGGGGGATTAAGTGACTTGCCAAGGGTCAGAAGGAGCAGCATGGAATTTGAACCCACAACCTCAGGGTGATGAGGCTATAACTCTAACCACTGTGCCACCCCCCCCCCTTTCACTCTGAGTGAAAAAAAATATTTCCTCATATTGCTTTTAAAAGTCTTTCCCTGTAATTTCATCAAGTGTCCCCTAGTCTTTGTAATTTTTAATGGAGTGAAAAATTGAGGCACTTGTACCCGTTCTACTCCACTCAGGAATTTGTAGACTCCCCTCAGCTGTCTCTTTTCCAAGCTCAAGAGCCCTAACCATTTTAGTTTTTCCTCATACGAAAGGAGTTCCATCCTCTCTATCATCTTGGTCACTCTTCTTTGAACCTTTTCTAGTGAAGTTGCACCATGGAGTGATATAGGTGCATTATAACATTCTTAGGCTTGTTAGTCATCCCCTTTTAATAATTCCTAGCATCCTGTTTGCTTTTTTGGCCGCCCCAACCCATTACAGAAACACACATACATGTGTATGTGCCAATAAGAGCTTGAATAATTTTAAATTAATTATCATTCTGGCATTTTGGTAGAGTTGGGGCAATACCATAATCCTGTGGCAGGCACAGGGCAATTGTCCTGGTTGCACCTTGTTAATACTAGCAATGATATCCTCAATGAATTCATCAAATCCAATGTGGTAACACAAAAGGATGATGAATAATCTGGTATGATATACCTAGATATGAAACACTGCTATCCAAGCTTAGAGCAGAAAGGGGGAAGTGGATAGGAGGGAGAACTGCATGCTTGAAGGACAAGGCATTTCTCCTTGATGATACCACAAATGAAAAGTTTGAAGGGGGGCTGAAAGTGATAGAAGTCATTGCCACAAACTGGTCACCTTTATGGCCCTTTATAGGAAGATATTTGACAGTTCTCCTTCAGCTCATCTGAATCCCAAGAAGCTCTAACTCAAGTAGCTCTAACTTAAAAAGTAGTGAAGACCATAGATCCATTGGTGTTGCCTCATTTGGGTTTCATGAGCTAACACAATCTTTGCTAAGCTTGATTATTGTCTCCTGTTTATTTCAGTATCTTGAAACAATCTTACGTTAAACATTTTCTGAAAAATCTATCCTTTCATAAATCTCCTTCATCTGGCAAAAATAGAGTAAAGTGGCAATTTTTTGGTGCCAAGCAGAATACTACAAAAATATGTACTTTCAACATTTGAACAGACAATTTTATTTCTTTACTGGCTCATACTATGACAAGGTGTTGGCAATGCACTGGCCAGTGCCATTTCTATCCTTGGGATCTTGCCAGGTACTTGTGACCTGGACTGGGCACTGTTGGAAACAGGAGACTGGACTTGATGGACCTTTCGGTCTGTCCCAGTATGGCAATTCTTATGTTCTTATGTCCCTGCTGCAAGATACTGACTAGTGATTTATGGCATAGTTACATACCAACAAGGTACCAAAACACTTACAGTGCTGTGACACAAACTAGCATAGTACTACCAGCAACGACTTTAGTTGTCATACTTTGTAAACATTTCACAAAAGTGAGGGAGATTATTCTGACGAAGCTGATAATGCCATTATTAATCCCCCCAAAAGGACACTGCCTTCTGACTGATGCCATCTCTCTAAACCAGGGGTGTCAAAGTCAGTCCTCAAGGGCCGCAGTCCAGTCAGGTTTTCAAGATTTCCCCAATGAATATGCATGAGATCCATTTGCATGCACTGCTTTCAATGCATATTCATTGGGGAAATCCTGAAAACCAGACTGGATTGCGGCCCTCGAGGACTGACTTTGACACCTGTGCTCTAAACACTAGAGACAACTGTCCAGTGGGATCAGAATATTATCATCTTTCCTAATTGCTAAATAAAAAGACTGTTTGACATGTTCATATGGGCTGTAGAGTAAATAAAAACTCAAATCCATTAGGTTCAGTCATTTTTTGGTTATCTTTTCTCTTCCTAGTGAAACATGGAATCTTATTTACAGAAAGCGTAATCAGATGTGTGGTTCACAAAGAGTTAATGATAGATGGCTGCACCTGTTTCAAGGATGCATAAAAGCTTGAGTCCCTGTTTCCTGCTCCTAGCAACCCTTGTCTTTGCGTTTCACTTTGCCTGAGGTAATTGGTCTCCAAAGAAAGGGAAAATGTCAGGAAAGACCTGGGGACTGCCTGAAGGCCACATTGCTTACAGAAAATTATTAGCATGGTTTTCTCCATTCTGGTTCGGGGGTTTAATTATAAGGAATCTGAACATTTTGTTGACCACAATGTGGCATTTTATTCTTTCTAAGAGACAGAGAGTTTATTTACAGCCATTACAAAGCTCACTCCCCAAATCTTCCAACTCTCTTTGACTAGGAAGTGAGGTTTTAGAACTGCTCTCCCAAAGCTACATAGTAACATAGTAGATGACGGCAGATAAAGACCCGAATGGTCCATCCAGTCTGCCCAACCTGATTCAATTTAATTTTTTTTTTTTTTCTTCTTAGCTATTTCTGGGCAAGAATCCAAAGCTTTACCCTGTACTGTGCTTGGGTTCCAACTGCCAAAATCTCTGTTAAGACTTACTCCAGCCCATCTACACCCTCCCAGCCATTGAAGCCTTCCCCTGCCCATCCTCCACCAAACGGCCATACACAGACACAGACCATGCAAGACTGCCCAGTAACTGGCCTAGTTCAATATTTAATATTATTTTCTGATTCTAAATCTTCTGTGTTCATCCCACGCTTCTTTGAACTCAGTCACAGTTTTACTCTCCACCACCTCTCTCGGGAGCGCTTTCCAGCTCAGTTCTGATCGTATGTAGCCAATCCCACATGCAATAATTTCCTCAGTCAAATGAATGTGAATCATAGCTGTCCTGTATTTTTTCTAGCAATAAAGGTACCGAATTTCAAAAATCAGGCCATTCTTCAGAAGAGGGGTGATCACTGAGGGACCCACCCACACAGTAGCTAGGTCTCCTGCAACCAGCCACAGAATCCATGAAAAGACAGCACTCAAGGGCAAATTCTATCAGAAGCGCCCAAAAGTTAAGCGCCTACATAGGCACTGTTCAGCGTGATTCAAGTAAAATTGGGCGCTGTTTGATGAATCACGCTGGCACCTATTTGGGCACCTATTTTGGAGGCGCCCATTAAATAGGCCAGCTCTAGGCACACTTAAAAGTTAGGCGCCTAGATGAGCGCTTAAGAGCAGTGACTCTGTAAGAAGGCGCCTAACACATAGCCACGGCCAACATGCATAGCGCCTATTTTTTTTAAAGGCCGCCTACATTTTTAGAGGCGCCTTGTTACAGAATTGCGTTTTTCTTGATAGGCGCCTATGTTTCAATCAGTGCTGATTAAAAAGCTTAATTGGGCTTGTTATTCATAAGAACATAAGAAGCACCGTCTCCGGAACAGACCCTAGGTCCATCAAGTCCGGCGATCCGCACACGCGGAGGCCCCGCCAGGTGTACCCTGGCATAGTTTTGGTACCCATATCGCTCCAAGCTTCTCGTAAAGAGAAGTGCATCTAGCCTACCCCTACCCATGTCACTTCATGCCACTCATAAGGAGATGTACATCTAACTTACCCTTAAATCCTAGAATGGTGGATTCCGCAATTACCTCTTCTGGGAGAGCATTCCAGGTGTCCACCACTCGTTGCGTGAAGCAGAACTTCCTGATATTTGTCTTGAACTTGTCCCCCCTTAGCTTCAGCCCATGTCCTCTTGTCCGTGCCACATTGGACATTGTAAATAACGTTTTTTCCTGCTCTATTTTGTCGATTCCTTTCAGTATTTTGAATGTCTCGATCATATCCCCTCGTAGTCTCCTTTTCTCAAGGGAGAACAACCCCAATCTCTTAAGTCTTTCCTCGTATTCCAGGTTCTCCATACCTTTCACCAGCTTTGTTGCTCGTCTCTGCACCCTCTCTAGCAGTATGATATCCTTCTTTAGGTATGGAGACCAATGCTGGACGCAGTATTCCAAGTGTGATCTGACCATCGCTCTATAAAGCGGCATTATGACTTTCTCCGATCTACTCGTGATTCCCTTCTTTATCATGCCTAGCATTCTATTTGCATTCAATTTAGATGGGCACCTATCTAGATGGACACCTCCGAAGTAGGTGCCTAACTTTAGGCACTGGTTACAGAATTTGGGCCTCAGTGTGCAGAACCTGAGCTCTTTTATTAATACTTGGTCATTTTTATCAAGCAATGGAAAAGGTGCTAATTATTAGTACCCCTGAGAACCCCCTCAAAAAAAGCCCTGATCTTAACTCATCTTCCTGGCCAAATGATTTTTAATGAATGTAAACTGTTCAGAATGGGAATTAAAACATGTTGGAATTCCTTGTAAAAAGGGATAAGGAAGTAGCACCAGAAATATTATTTTTAATGAATATGTCAGGATTTGTGTCTTCCGATTGTACCAATTGGGCAATGTTTTTGTATCCCTTTTAGACACTGAGGTCTTTTCTCCATTTATTGTGCATGAATGTCAATAGTGTCTTGGATGTAGTATATGAGTTCCGACTGTACCATACATTGAAATAAAAGTTAATGTCAAAACCATATAAAATAATACCATTTTATTGGACAAACTTCATAAGTTTCTTGTCTAGCTTTGAAGAGCTAACAACTCCTTCTTCTAGCCAAAACAGAATGAGCAAAAGATATTATCAGAAAATAAAACTTAATCATAAAGACATTCCAATGATATGGTAAAGCCTGAAGGGTAAAGGAGGTTGGATGGGGGAGGGAGGGTTGATGATCAAGAATAGTATTAAAGTTAGCTCAATATAAAGTTAGCACTTATTTTTTTTGTTTGGTTCATTATCCTGTTATTTTCATGGATCTGAGCAACTCTGTTCTCCTTACATTTTGGGGCTGACGTAATAAAGCACAAGAGGCGTTAGCGCGCAGCTTAGTGCGAGTTCTGCGCTGTTCTTCTGCATTGAGATAGCCACAATATGCACAAAAGAGTTTAGCACATATGAAAACTGTGTGCAAATCAATAAGCAGACGTTTGCATCTTTTTACTTAAATCCAATGGTACTGTAGGCATTAGCCAATAAACCTGGAAGCAAAGCAGTGCGCCGAAGATTTAAAGGCTCGGTGCATAAGAGTTTATTTAGCTCATGATTTTAGGAGGAGTTAAAAGTTAGATCATGTCTCTGTGGCATTAGTGAAGATTTTGTGCTAGTTTTTTTTCTTTCTTCCACCAGCGTGTACTACTAAACATTTTTTTTTTCTTGTATTACTATCTTATTTGGAAGAGCTAGGGAAAAAGACCCCAAAAACGAGATAAAAGAGGAGAGAGGAGGAATGGACAGCCCTGGCTTCAGCGATCACAAGCAACGCATCCAGTAGCCAAAGCAGTGGGCATAATGGCAGGAGAAGTTGGGGCAGCCTCCATCGAGGGCTATACATGTAGTCCAGTGATTGTCTATTTTTATTTGTCCTCCATTTTTCCGATGGAACAAAAAAAGTGGAAAATCACTGGACTACATGTATAGCCCTCGATGGAGACAGCCCCAACTTTGTTGGTTGGGCTGAGAACTTTTCAGTGGTCCCTCGTATTTGAATATTGCTGGTATACCAAATGTGATGGGTGTGACAGATTTATGAGTCACTCTATGCCTCAAGGCAGCATAGAATTCAAGGAGATATACAATATGTATAGATGAATACGGCAGTTAAGATGACAACATACTAGGAGGAGATAGAGGACAATACAAAAGAATTGAGTCTGTTACAAGGAAAATGCACCCAAAAAATTTATATGTGGAAAATAAGTTTGGCATTACAGATAAGCACATAATCTAATAAGCATTATCTGATAATGACATGTTGAGGTTTATGTGCATACAAGGCTCCTCCAGGTCCCAGTTACAGTGCATAAAATATTGATTTTTCTACAGCTAACACCCAGTGCAATAAACTGTGCATATTTCCATGGCAATCAGCATGCTCTTCTGTGTTTGCGAGCAACTTATTTGCATACGTGTATTAGGAAACTGTGCCGAAGCTCAGTGCATAGCTCTAAGACATCTGCCCCTTGGTCTTATTTGACCATGAAAATGTTTAATAATTAAATCCAGGAAGTAAGCTTCTATTGCCTCAGAGCTTTGTCCCTAATAAGGTTGCACTAACTGATACAAGAAGCTTGTTTGTTGTAATTAGGCAATAAGCCCCTCTGGAGGAGGTATTTCCTTGTACATCCTGCTTTAAGCTTTAAATGCTTGTCCAGAAGGAGTTTCTGCTACTGAACGGTAAAAGCTACATATTTTACTTATTTACGAGGTACTTCCATAATAAACCTATAGTAAGCGCAGATAATGCAAAATTTCCAGTTAAAGGGGAAAGCAGAGCTTTTCTGAGAAATTAGTAGCCTGTTCCAACTAATTAAATTGCTTAAAATCTATTGAATGTTCTGTACAGGAAGAAAGTGTGGTTTCATGATTAGTACCATAACGCATGAGTCAGGACATCTCCTGGGATTTAGAGAATGAAAACCTATTCTGTATGTGATAGTGAACAAGTCACTTTATCTCTGTGTCTCAATTTACCCAAATGGAACTGAGTAATGGTTCCATTGTTCCCTTTGGAAGCTCATGCAAAGCAGGCACAAAATCCAGTGGCCAAACTTTTCATGCAATGTGGTTGCATGCTTCTGAAGCACTGTTACTGTACAATGCAAAGAACCTTGTTTAAATAAGTCATCCTACTACAGTGCTTTGTTAAAGTCTTAACATCTGTGCACGTTTTTCATATTCTGCTGTTTAAATGCATTAAAGGCTGGGTTTGTTTCACCGATTCAGAAAGTCTTGATTACACTCACTACATGGGTTAGGGATTGGCTAAGCGGTAGGCTTCAAAGGGTGATGGTAAACGGTACCCCCTCCAAAACGTCAGCGGTGACGAGTGGAGTACCACAGGGCTCCGTCTTAGGCCGATTCTATTCAATTTATTCATAGGAGATATGACCCAAGGGCTTAGAGGAAAAGTATCACTGTTTGCCGATGACGCCAAACTATGCAACATAGTAGGTAAAAGCAGTGTGCCTGACATTATGACGCAGGACCTACGGCAGCTGGAACAGTGGTCGTCAACTTGGCAGCTAAGCTTCAATGCTAAAAAATGTAAAGTGATGCACCTGATCAGACCTAGTATCCTGTTTCCAACAATGACCAACACAGGTCATAAGTACATGGCAAGATTCCAAGGAGTAAAACAGATTTTATTCTGCTTATCCTAGGTATACGCAATAGATTTCCCAAAGCCATCTCAATAATGGCTTATAGACTTTTATTTTAGGAAATTATCTAAACCTTTTTTAAATCTTGCTAAGCTAACTGCTTTCACCACATTTTCTGGTGTTTGAAAATCCCTAGGGGAGCTGTCAGATCTATAACTGTACAGTGGGAACAGTTTGCCACTGTGTTGAACAGGCCTTCACTCCAAAGTCAGTAGTCATGACTTAAAAAAACTGCTAAGTAAGGTCACTGCAAGGTCTAAAATTACTTTACTTATGTAGCTTTGGGGATATGGATTTAATTATTTGTCTTTCTAAACCCATACTCAAGACATTTACAGTTCAGATAGATCAGTTATATAGGGTTTATAGTCTAATTTAGCACTGTGATGGAGCTTATAGGAAATTATCATTCCCCCTAACAGCACTCCTTCACAGTCACAGAGCCAAGTTAAAAGATGGTTCACAAAGCAAGGAAGAGGTAACTCACCAGGAACAGACCAGGGAGGGCATGGTCAAGGCAGGATAAAAACCCTGCATAGATCAGTCAGGGAGGTCCAGGGGATAGAGAAGCTTTCCACCTTATGCGTCCACTGCAGAAGTGTAAGCTGCAGAAGCTCAACTTAGGTAGGCCATGTTTATCTTGGACCCCTACTGAAAAACTTTATCTTTGAACTAAGGGCCAAGGCTGGCCCCAAATATACTGAATACTGAAAGACAGTTCTTTAACTCTGAAACTCTAGTCCAGAATCAAGTTATCTGTAGTTCCTTTTGAGGGTCAGACTGTGTGTTCATTTTCTCCTACCCTGTGAAGGGAACAAGTCACCCCCTTCCTTCCATATAAATAAATTGATTTTTGCTTCACCTTTAAAACCTCTTTGTGGCTGTTTTCAAGATGCCAGGCCTCACCTTTGCTCTTGCTACTACAGGTCTTGGCGGGCAAAATAACACTCCCATTGATGGGAGAAGTGAAGCTTGAACGTGACCTGATTCCCAAAAACTAATCACTAGGCCACTTCTCTACTTTTCGTGTGTACCCTGAACTATTTTGATAGTCTTTCCCTGGACCACCTTCAAGCTATTTTTATCATTTTGGAGGTACAGCCTTCAGAATCTGAGAATATTCTAGATGAAATTTTATCCACAGTCTGCATAGGACACTGTCATCCCCTTAATCCTGTTGATTAAGCCTCTTCCCATCAGGGCTGGTGCAAGCCATTAAGCACACAAGACAAACATTCTGCTTTGTACGTTCTGCCAATTGGTCCCCAACTTGCCCATCCCTCTGTGGGTAACATTATGCAGTGATGGTTCTTTAAAGCTTTTGTGGCTGTCAGAACCTATTGTTTGGCCTTGACTGTAGTTGCTCTCTACCATCCCCCAGAAGCTGATACCCCAGGCAGCTCCCTAATCTGTCTAATGTTTAAGCAAACCCTAGCCACCACCTTATCAGACTGTTCTGTTACTTTGAGATCTCTCTGCTTGTTGGTGCACATTAGTTTTTCACCCTCTACCTTGAATTTGTGTATATCAAATTTATGTTTTTATATTTTATTTGGCACTCAGAATTAGCAGCCACTCCTTATCTTAGATCCTGTAGGAATAGTGTCCTTTCTCTTGTTGGTGTTTATAGATGGCTGAAATCCAAGTAATTCAAATCGTCCAAATGGAAACCCACTGTTGTTCAACCGACCACAAAGTGAGAAAGAGACCTCAAACACCCCAGTGTCAAACTGCTCAAGACACGTATAAATGAAGCTGAAGGTCAGAAAACCTTATTGTGAAATCAACTTTACTTACCGGCAGTTACTTTTTTTTTTGCATTACTTTCCACCATTCACCCAAAAAATGCTTCTTTGCTTGTTCAGTTGATGTAACTTTGCTTCTTTAAACACAATTTTATTTTTAAAAATGTATGCAACCTAGCCCTTCACTTGATCCCAACGATGGCCAATCTGCGGCTTCCTCAGGGGATGTGCTTCAACATATGCTGCTTACACACTTCATTTTCCCTTTAGGAGACTTTACCTTCAAGCAAAAGAAGAAACACCACTGTGAAATTCAACCCTGGCTGTACTGGTTACTGATCCAGATATCACTCACATTCAGTCCCAACTTATGATTCTAATTGAGAACAACAGGCTGTTTATAAATATGATGCTGTCGTCCACTATGAGGGCACCTGGTTGGTGTAGTGGATGACAGTGTCATAGTTATAAACAACCGCCATTTTTGGCCTGTTGTTCTCAATTAGAATCATAAGTTGGGATTGAATGTGAGTAATGTTCCACAGAGTTTACAAAAAAAACATCTGAATCAGTAACCGCCAGAGCCAGAGCTGAATGTCACAGTGGTGTTTCTTCTTTTGCTTGAAGGTAAAGTTTCCTATAGGGAAAATGAAGTGTGAAAGCAGCATATTTTGAAGCACATCCCCTGAGGAAGCTGCTGGAGTGAAACGTTTGACCACCGTTGGGAGCAAGTTAAGTGCTAGGCTGAATACATTTTTTTATAAATCAGTATTTAAAGAAGCAAAGATACATCAGCAGAACAAGCAAAGAAGCATTTTTTTTTTTGGGGGGGGGGGGGGGTGAATGGTAAATAATAAAACAAAAAACTAAGTAAAGTTGATTTCACAATGAGGTTTTCTGACTAATGATAGTACCTTCAGCTCATTTATAAGTGTCTTGAGCAGTTTGACACTGGGATGTTTGAAGTCTTTTCATTGTATTTAATTATCATCACTGTCACATAGTACTATGTTCTTAATATTGAAGTCGTACTTTGAAATCCAAGTAAACCATATCCAGCACATGACCTTAATCTAATTCACTAATCATCCAATTCAAAGAAATTGATCAGATTTGGCTGATACAATCCTATCTCTCTCTAGTAAATCCACACTGCCTTGGATTCTGCAACATCATTTCTTTTTTCCCAAGCCAAGACTACTTGCCCTATAATATCCATTAGCCCTTCCCACCTCCAAACATCCAATGAAAAGATCCTTCATTGGAGCCAACAGAACCTTTTTGAGCTCCCTTAATATTCCATTCGGTCTCCTAGGTTGTCCCGTTTTAGTTCTGCTGGTTTCATGCAAACTCTCAGATCCATAAAGATTGCAGTTCTTTATACATTACTTAACAGAAGTATTTATTTAGCATTCCACCTTTTCCTCACCTTACACACAGACTTTCTATCCTGTTTTATAACCCCATCTTTGTGCTTCTTCTTTTCACCAACATATCCTAGTGGTCACACATGATGCTTGGGCAGGCCGAGGCAGGAGACAGTGTTCACAGCTCTCAGTAGTAGGAAGTTTCAGTGACACTTATTGACTGATTTACCCAGGCTTGGAACCGAGGTCTATAACTTTTTGAAATATTATTTTGTTGCTGTGACTGTGTAAGAGAAAAGGGAGTTTCATAATGGGGGGTGGAGAATTCACAGGCAGTTGTGCTTGAGATTTCATGATGCTCTGGCCCCAACAGGGGCAATTTCTGCTTAAGCTTAAAACCCAAAGCAGCAGAAGAAAGCTGTCAGACCAAAATAAAACCAGTTTGTACTGAGACACTCCCTAGACTGCAGTGTATGACGATGTTGGATCTGCCTTTATCTCTACATTAGCCAGCCTGGATGGGTGCTGGCAGGTTTGGAAAGCTTCTCGGATGAGTCACTACAAATGCTACACAAGGATAACCTTGACATGCCCTTGTTTAGCCAAGTTCATTAACACCCTGTAACCAAATGCATTCTTCATGTACTTCCTCATCCCATAATGCTCCTGGAAAGTTTTCTTACAATTTGCTAGGAGGAGGTATATCAGTAAGCCAGATGAACTAATTAGGTTTCCTATAGACCGAATAAGGGTCATTTTATAAGAGGTCACCTAGGGTGGTGAGTCAAAAAAATACCTATTTATAAAGATTTATAACAGCAGACAAAACATGGCTAAATTGGAGTCTGGTGTGTTTATCCAGTGTTACTTAAAGTATGTAAGTAACAATAAATGTATATTTTAAAACTTAAGTAAAAAGTATAGTGAAGAATGCATTAAAAATGTACTTAAGTGTTGCCTAATATCGGGGTCCTTTTATTAAGGTGCGCTAACCAATTTAGCGTACGCTAAATGCTAAGGCGCCCATAGAATATAACAGATGCCTTAGCATTTAGCGCGCGCTACAGGTCTTTAGCGTGCGCTAAATCAGTTAGCGTGCCGTAGAAAAGGACCCCATAATACTTTTTTGAGTAAAAAGTAAACGTATCAAAATTACAGCGAATGCAGTATTAACATTTGTATCCCAATTAACTTTATTGCTCTTCAATTCAATCCACTTTGCTTTAATAACATTAAATATTTATTTATTTTATCAGGGTGTGTTCCAGACCTTCTGTGGACAGGATTATAGTTGTTGTACAGTAGTCTTTAATCACATTCACTATTTGACTATTTCACTAGAGAGGGCAGAAGGGGTCCTTTGCAAAGCAGGAGGAAAGAGTTAGCCTAAAGCAGGGGTGTCCAATGTCGGTCCTCGAGGGCCGCAGTCCAGTCGGGTTTTCAGGATTTCCCCAATGAATCTGCATGAGATCTATTTGCATGCACTGCTTTCAATGCATATTCATTGGGGAAATCCTGAAAACCCGACTGGACTGCGGCCCTCGAGGACCGACATTGGACACCCCTGGCCTAAAGCCTAGAGTAAGCTGTGCATGCTCAGGAAAGCCTTTTAGGCTATTCCAGGCTCATCACTGTTTAATATTTTTATAAATGACCTAGAAGAAGGAACATCCAGTGGGATCATCAAGTTTGCCGACGACACAAAGCTATGCCTGGCAATCAGATCGCAGAAAGACAGCGAGGTACTCCAGAGTGACTTGTGTCAGTTAGAGAAATGGGCGGAGAAATGGCAGATGAAGTTTAATGTGGAAAAGTGCAAAGTAATGCATTTAGGCAGTAAGAACAAGGAATACGAGTACAGAATGTCAGGTGCAACTCTGGGTAAGAGCGAACAAGAAAGGGACCTGGGTGTAATGATAGATAGGACTCTGAAACCGTTGGCATAATGCGCGGCAGCGACAAAGAAAGCAAATAGAATGTTAGGTATGGTAAAGAAAGGAATCATGAGTAGATCGGAGAAAGTTATAATGCCGCTTTATAGGGCAATGGTCAGACCACACTTGGAATACTGCGTCCAACATTGGTCTCCCAACCTAAAGAAGGATATAAAAATGCTGGAAAGGGTGCAGAGACGAGCAACGAAGCTAATAATTGGTATGGAGAACTTGGAATACAAGGAATGACTCAAGAAACTGGGACTGTTCTCCCTTGAGAAGAGGAGACTGCGAGGGGACATGATTGTGACTCAAAATACTGAAAGGCATCGACAAAATAGAGCAGGAAAATAAATTATTTACCTTGTCAAGTGTGACATGGACAAGAGGACATGGACTGAAGCTGAGGGGGGAGAAGACCAGGACAAATGTCAGGAAGTTCTGCTTCACGCAGCGAGTGGTGGACACCTGGAATGCTCTCCCAGAGGAGGTTATTATCGAATCCACCGTTCTATGATTCAAAAGCAAATTAGATGCACATCTCCTTACGAGAGGCATAGAGGTTATATGGGTGACTAAAACTACATCAGGTGTGCACCTGACTGGGCCTCCACGTGTGTGGATCGCCGGACTCGATGGACCTTGGGTCTGATCCGGTGATGGAAGTTCTTATGTTCTTAGATGACAATGTGTGGCTGAATATTGCTGCTTGTCCATGGAGAAAGCATCAAGTGTAGTTCACTTATATGCTATATATCCTCTCAAACTTTTTCTGATGTCTACATAGTGTTTTACCAGGGGAAAAACAAAAATTTGAAAATGACTTTTACTCATGTGAGTGTGCTTGTGCGTCATTAAACCAGCTGAACTCAAAACATGTCCAACAACTGATTTGGCAGGAAGTGGAATGTTCAGTCTGATAATAAGTTCTTTCAACTCAGACCAGGTTGAAACTACTACTACTAATAATTTCTATAGCCCTACTAGACATACGCAACGCTGGACTTCAAAAAACTACTGATATCTTCTGACAGGGTCCGCAGGTATTGATCAAGGGAATCTCTGAAACATCTGGCTTCCATATAGCAAAGTCTGCTTTCTCATCATCATCATTATCATTTGCATTAAAAGTAGTGCTTTATTGTTAATACTTAATGATGATTCTGGCTATCCAGCTCCTGTGGCAAGTAGACTGAGAGGTCTGCTGTTAAGTTGCTATTCCTTTCCTACCTCAGCTCAGTTTATGTTTGCTATGCAAAGTACGTTTTTCACTTTTCTATACAATAAATGAAGCTTTCTTGTGTCTTTCTTAAATGTCATATGTATCGATGTAAATGTAAACCGTGAGGCTGTTTGTTCTGTGCTATTGAATTAAAAAGGGTAAGGATGGTGGCAGTGAGTTATGGAGCAGGGTTATTTGGGTAGGGAGTCTTCTCAGATCCCAACGTCATCTAACCCTCCATTATATCCCAGGTACACAAAAATATTTACAATGTAGCCCACCAGAGACAGAGAAAGGACCTGTACATTGAGTAGCACTATAGAAATGATGTTTCTCAACTCAGTCCTCAAGAATCACACCTAGCATGAGATAGATTTGTATTCAATGGAGCTGGCGCATGCAAATTTATCTCGAGCATATTCATTGTGGGTTTACTGAAAACCTGACTGGCTAGATGTACCCAAGGACTGGGTTGAGAATAGACATCTAACTACTTAGCCACAGAGAGACTAAATGGAGGAACCCAGATATAGAACTGCCCCCCAAATGACAAAAATTACCTGACCAGAAAGGGGAAGGACTGAGAGATTTCCAGGGTCGCACCATTTAGACATATACAGGGGAATTCTGTATAGGTCAACAAAAGTTAGGTAATGGGATGATCCGTGCTAAGATATTTTTCTATTGTATAAAGGCTGTTCCACACGGAATGGCCTTTATAGAATACTAAGTTACCAAACCATTGGCCAACGAGGCTGTGAGCTGGACAAACATGGATGAATGCTCATGAGCCATTTTCTTTTCTTTCACATTTTTCATTTTAAGAGTTCTACCGAGAAAACCCTTGCTCTATAGAACAAGTTAATAATGACAGACCATATCATTTTATGAGATATGTTAAACATTGTGCTGTAAATCTAAAACCTTAAAAAACAATGTTGTACATTAACAATTTAAATTCTACTGTATACTATTTAAAACTATAAATGGAGACAGCCCAACCTACCTAAACGACCGCCTCATCCAAACCACTCTCTACCAGGCATAGAAACACCCCCCCCCCCCATTCACTTACCCCCCAATCAAAGAAGTAAAAAGGAAAAAACTATACAACGGACTACTGGCCATTCAGGCAGCGAAGATAGACAACCAAGTCTCCAACCTATTGACAACAACCCCAGACTACAAGATGTTCAGAAAGGAAATAAAAACTATACTCTTCAAGAAATCCCTTAATAAAGCTTAATACCATGATAAAGCTTAACCCCCCTCTTACCATCCCCTCCCTAACCCCAGATCCTACTTTTCCCTCTCTTGGAAACCTTCTCTGATCTAACGTTGTAACCCTTCTTCCATAACTCTTTTTGTAATCCGCTTTGAACCGAAAGGTAATGGCGGAATAGAAATCTGTAATGTAATGTACATTAGTATTTATGGATCGCTAATATACCCCATATGGAGTTCAACACAAATTACTATACAGAAGAGCCAGGCCATACCCAGAGATTACATGATTTCATTAGGGTTCATGACACAGATAATTTGGTTTGTGTTTGTGTAGGCGTATGATTATGGCATATGTGGATCCCTCATAGCATCATCTCTTTAAATATGACATTATCTACTGAAGTTAAACATGTGCCACTCATTAGACTCAGAAAGGTAAATTCAGAGAGAGAGTCGAGACTATCAATAGCTGTCAATCACCTAAAAATGTAATGAAACAGTAAAGAGATGCAGTACTTGTCATATCAATAGAGCAGAGTTATAAATTTACTGTAGTAAGATACTGAAAACCACAAAAAGGCTGGCTCAATAGTTCAGCGGCAGTATTACACTCAATGTGGAGGACTTGAATTGGATTCCCTTCCATCTTAGGACCCTCCTTCCCTGGTCGATGGGGATGGGGTTGGAGCTGGGGGCTGGAGTTGGGCTTACCATAGAGGCAAGTGTTCAGAGGCCTTGAGAGGAAGGAGTTCAAGTCACCAAAACCTAGTGGCCAGTTCTGAGTGTCTAACCTTGCAAACACTAAAACAAAAGGACACTCCATAAAACTATCAACCAGCAGACTGAAAACCAATCATAGTGGGGTTTTGTTCATATAGCACATAATTAATCTGTGCAATCTATTGCTAGAAGACACAGTCAGGGCCACATAATGAAGCTCAAGTGAAAGTTTGGACAACCTGAAGGAAAAGCCCATAAAATTATTAGCCAGTAGAGTTAGGAGAGCTATTGTTGACCCCTGGAAATAGCTATAAGAAACAGATCTTTTTGAGATCTGGCCACTGTCAGAGTTAGGATGCTGGGCTTGATGAATCTTGGTTTGATTCAGGATGGCTTTCTTATGTTTCTAAGTTCTAAGAAACAACACTGATTTACAAACAATGTTGTCCTCCTACTGCAGTTGCATCCTTTCAATTATGATTAGTTAAAAATGTGTGTTTTCAATAGGTTTACGAGGGGGTACTGAAAGGTTCTCAGCCCAACCAACTTCTTAAATTTTGAGCATTATTTTGCCACTGTAGCTGAAAAGAATTATCTTATTTTGTTAAGTGCCAATTTGCAGAAACAAAATTCTGTGTTTTGACATTGCTTCAGATCGTTGATTGAACCATATCCACTTCATGCTCTTCTTGGTTGGGCACCTCCTCGTACATTTAAGACATAAATTCATGTCATTAATGAGATCACCATCCATCATTTTCCTTTTCCAACATAGTAGAACTTCAACTTATAGGCACAGTCTGCTTTCCTGCATATTCTGTCTTACTGTTTCATCATTTCTATTTCCTGAATTCTACTTCTAATTTGTTTTGTCTCCTGTTGTCCTTTGGGGTTTATGTCCCTTTGGAGCCTCTTTTGATTTGTTTCATAAGCACTCTTCTCAAGCTTTCTTTTCCTTGGCGTAATCATGTAGTGGTTAGAGCTACAACCTCAGCACATTGAGATTGTGGTTTCAAACCCTATGCTGCTCCCTGTGACCCTGGGCAAGTCACTTAATTCTCCTCTGCCCCAGATAGATTGTGAGCCCACCAGGACAGATAGGGAAACTGCCTGGAGTACCTGTATGTAAACCACTTTGAGTGTGGTTGTACAACTACAAAAAGGTGGTATACAAGACCTTTCCCCTTTAGCTAATTTAACATTTTTATATTTACACGTGTTGATCAGGGCAACATAAATTCCGAAATACTCCTTATTATCCACAGTGGGTTTCTAAGTGTTGCCAGCAAAACTCCATTTCATTCTGCTTCATTTCTGGGTTTCTAATTCCCATCCTAATGCATTTTGATCTTTGTTGTTCTGCATTCCTCTGCCCAAAGAAAAGAGCTCATGAACATTCATCCATGTTCTTCCAGCTCACAGCCTTATTAGCCAATGGTTTGGTAGACGTTTGATGATCGATGTTAAGGTCTGACTCCAAAATATTTAAAGAGACCCTAAAAAGAAGGTGGCATCTAATTTTACAGTGCAATAAATAGGTAGAAGCGAGCAGCCTGATATTCAGTCATGGCAGACAGCATTTCTTTTAAACACCAGCTTCAGCAATTAAGTTGTAGTTGGATATTCAGGGCCAATATTCGGTTTCAGGTGCCGCTGAATATCCAGATACAGGAGATTGGCTAAAGTTAGGCACTAGGATGAGGCATGCTAAGTATGAATTCTATTTTGGCAATTTTGTACATAATTGTCATTAGAGAACACTATTATAAGTCAGCATTTATGCATTTAACTTTAGGTATGCCCATGCATAAGAACATAAGAGTTGCCATACTGGGACAGTCAAAAAGTTCATCAAGCTCAGTATCCTGTTTCCAACAGTGGCCAACCCACAAAAAAAAAAGTCACCTGGCAAGATCCCAAAAGTAAAACATTTTATATTGCTTATCCTAGGAATAAGCAGTGGATTTCCCCACATCCATCTTATGGACTTATCTTTTAGGAAGCTGTCCAAACCTTTTTTAAACCCTGCTAAGCTAACTGTTTTCACCATATTCTCCGGCAATGAATTCAAGAGTTTAATCACACATTGGGTGAAAAAATATTTTCTCTGGCTTGTTTTAAATCTACTACTTAGTAGTTTCATCGCATGCCTCTCATCCTAGTATTTTTGGAAAGAGTAAACAAGTGATTCACATCTACTCTTTCCACTCCACTCAGTACGTTATAGAGTATGAAATGTTAAAGACAGGTGCAAATGCTTGCGTCTAAATGCTGTCAATTACATGTGTAAAAGAGCATTTTATAAACTTAGCACATAAGTTCTTAGCACTCCCTGTCCTGCCCATTCCCCTCCCACAACCATGTCCCTCCCCTAGTTACAATCTATAGAATGCAGGTGTTAATATTATAGAACAGCGCCAAAGAACCGTAACTGAATACAAGTGCAATATACAGTAACTAGCACTGAATTTCTGGAGGTTTTTGTTTTGTTTTTGTTTTTTTTTGGGGGGGGGGGCTGTCCAAGACATAACCAGCTAAGCTGATATTTATTGGTTGGCCAGCTAAATCCTAGCAGTCAAAGATAGAGATCTGCTTTTTAGGTGGGTCTATCTGGCCACTGAACTTAACCAGCAAGCTGGTTAGTAGCAACTGGTTATGTCACGCAACATAGCCAGTCACCAGCCAATCCGCTGAACAGGATATTCAGAAGGAGATATCCGGCCATCTCCTGCTGAATATTGGCAGATAGTAGGTATGTGTCATTCCTGGCTGGCCAAATAGTGCTGAATACCGGGTGGATAATGTACAGTAACTTGAAAAGGCAACAAGCAGAAACTAAGCACAATGAAGTAGTGGTGTAGCGAGGGTAGGAGGTGCCCGGGAAGGTGGCACTCCCGTGCGCCCTCCTCTCTGCCCTCCCCCCACCCCACACTCACACACTCTCTTTCCCCCTGTACTTCTTTAAATCTTCTCCAGCACGAGTAGCTTCTCCAGCTTGCTGCTCATGCCAGCATTGGCTTTCCCTCTGATGTCACTTCCTGGCCCCGTGAACCAGAAGTGATTTCAAAGGGGAGGCCAGACCAGAGCGAGCCACATGCGGTGAGAAGTTGCTCGTGCTGGCGAAAATTTCAAGAGGTGTGGGGGGGGGGATGAGTGTAGTGGGTGGGGGAGCCTCCACCAAGACGGCACCCAGGGTGGTCTGACCCCCCTCCCCTCTCCGCTCTCCCCTTACTATGCCACTGTTCTAGGAATCATAAACTCAGAGGGCAAACATTGAACATGCAAGGGAACAAACACACTTTTGCGTAGAAAATCCATTAGTTCATAGTATGTGCTTACATTTATGTGCCCTGAGCCTATTCTATAATAGAACCAAGATGATGCCTAGTGTCCATTATAGAATTCTAGCTTGGTATAGCATATCTAACACATAGGCACCTGCACTTAAGCTAACTGTAGAGCTTACAGTATTCCTTAAGTTATACGCCAGCAGGAAGCTCATGAACTTGCAGAAGGGAGTTTATGCAGAATATTGGATATGTGTGCACATATGTGCACACATTTGCATATTTGGCATTATTCTAAATATTAGCCCCCAGATTCTATTAAGGTCACTGAAATTTGTGCACCAGTTATTGGGTACAATCCCTTTTCCCCTCCCAGCTGGTCCCCCCCACGCCCCATCCCACTTCCTAAGCTACACGCCCTCCCCGCACCGGAAAACCCCCAGTTTGCATAATCCCCACAACTCGTTCAATCCCACGCCAATCCCGAAGCGTATCCTCTGCTTGCTCTTTCCCTCTCTAATCCAAGGACGCATTCAAAGGACCTCTCTTCATCCAATGTCGTTTCTCTTTTATTGCTATAAGGTTTACTTGTTTGGTCCCCCTTTAATCTAATGCTGTAATTTCTATGCCTAACTATTCGCACAGCAAGCTCAATGTACCCTGTTATTATTCTACACCGTGTTGAACTGAAAAGGTATGACGGGATATAAATAAAGCTATTATTATTTATTTATTTATTTATACCCCGCCTTTCTCAATAGGGTCACGATAGAGTACATACACACACAGAATCACATCCAATGCAACAAATCGAACATCAATAAAACCATAATAGTGATAATGTAAAGCCTCCTAAAATTACAAAGAGGCTACCAGCGCCTCGCATGAAAAAAACTATAAATCAAGTCCCATATTTCATCTTACAGAAGAGTTGCTTCTTCCACATTTTCTTAAAATGACTCGAACACGTTTGCTGTCGTAAATATCCCGGAAGTTTATTCCACTCCCGAGGACCCACGCACGAAAATATGCTAACTTTAGACACAGCTAGCCTCAGATGTTTCACTGTCGAAACATGTAGGTCATCGTGAGTCACCAAGTGCAACATATGGTAGAATGCTACCCATCAAATGTTTCGGTGCCTTATTGTGTATACAAAGATGCACCATTAACAGTAATTTATAAAGGATTCGATGTTCTAATTTTAACCATATAGCGTTCTGTCATGTGATCACTCTTTCTTAATCGAAACAGAGTTCGAATAATCACGTTCTGGACTACCTGCAGCGCACTCAGTGCTGATGAGCACAAAGTAATTACTTAACAAGCCAATTAGAGTACCAAGTAGAGAATGACACGGTGACAAAATTCATCACCGTTCCCGTCCCCGTGGATAACCGTGGGAAATAATCCCATGTCATTTTCTAGTGTCTATTTCAACCTCAGTCCTTCAACACCAGCATTCTTCAAAGCAAAGCTTGCGGGTCAGTGGTTGTGGCCATTCATACTCTGATTCTTATGTGAGCCAAGGATAATGAAGCCATTGTGACATCACTGATGTGATTGGCTCTTAGGCACTGGTGGAATGAGGCATTATGACATCACAATATCTGCTCTGGATACCAGAGACTGTCATTCTGTAGTGTCTGTTTCAACCTCAGTCCTTCTACACCAGCATTCTTCAAAGCAAAGCTTGCGGGTCAGTGGTTGTGGCCATTCATACTCTGATTCTTCCCTCTCTCCTTAAAGAATGACATGAAGATGGTTTCCCGCGGTTATCCGCGGGGACGGGAACAGTGATGAATTTTGTCACAGTGTCATTCTCTAGTACCAAGCCAATTGTTAATTGGCAATTAGTTGGGTTTGAGTGCACTTCTATCTGCGTGCAACTGACTTGTGCACAACCCAAAAGGGGGCATGGCCATGGGAGAGGTATGAGCAGATCAGGGGCAGTCCCATAATTTAGTCTAGATGTTCCAGAATTCCAGGGTTGCATGCTCAACTTGTGCACCAGGCTTTAAACCAAGTTTCACTTGGTATAAGTCCATATGCCAAGGATGGCTGCAGGAATCGGTGATAAGTGCTATTCTGTAAAGGGCACTTGGCGCTGAGTGCCCTTTACAGAATGTGATTTCAGCTGAATTTTTCCAGTGCTTAACTTTCAGCACCAGACCTTTACTGAATCTGGCCTTAGGTGCATAAATGTTAGCATCTGTTTTATAGAATTGCTCTTTCAGTGTCCCTTGAAATTATTTGAACAACTTTAGTCTTTGTCTCCTTGAAACTATGAGTTTTTCCTCTTTTGGGCTCCTCACCTTGCTTTCATGACACCTTGTACCACACTTCTGGTCACAAAGTTTGTAGTTTTAAGGAACTGAGGACAGCAGAAATGGTAAATCCTAGAGGAACCAGTCATAGAGCAGTAGAGACTGTAAAAAAAAAAAAAATGCATGTGACGTCCTGAGATATACAAAACCAAAAGAAGGGAGGTCCAACCTTGTCTGCAGTGAAAAAACCAACCAGGAACAAACAAACCAAAATTGCAGATATGTACAGCGATGTAGGCAAATTTTATTGTGACAAGCAAACTATATATTAAAACCTTTTTACCAAACAGGGGACCCAACACGGTCCGTGTTTCGGACAACCTTCATCAGGGGTCCATGGTAGAAAAAGGCAAAAACATATGTCACAACAAATGTTGAAAAAGATAATATAAAACCAAACAGATGATGTGTCACGCCGAGAATCACTGCAAATAGTAAAAACCGTGTTGGGTCCCCTGTTTGGTAAAAAGGTTTTAATATATAGTTTTCTTGTCACAATAAAATTT
Source organism: Geotrypetes seraphini (assembly GCF_902459505.1). Lineage (NCBI taxonomy): Eukaryota > Metazoa > Chordata > Amphibia > Gymnophiona > Dermophiidae > Geotrypetes > Geotrypetes seraphini. Next base: position 22,590,369 of record NC_047098.1, read on the forward strand.
GCCTACATCGCTGTACATATCTGCAGTTTTGGTACATCCTGAGATATATTCATACAGTTAAGTGTTATAAATAAAAGGAAGTTGAAATAAATACAATTGTCTCGTAACAAATTCTTACACTGAAAGCAAATACTAACAGGTGTTGTATTGATCAAGTCTCTGTTCTATTGCTTGTCAGTCTAGAACTCGTGAACCTGTAGTATAGACTTTGGTGATGCAAGAGAAGCAGCAGTCTCTCTTTTTCAACTAAAGCGTAGGAAGCAAACTCTTAGAAAACCCAGTAAACTCTTTCTCAGCTGAACAGCCCGCTCAAAGTTAATTATGCACAAGTCACATTTTTCACATGCTGGTGATTAATTAACCGGTATTTCAGCTTAGAAAATCCACGAACTATGGGTATGATATGAAGCCTGTGAGCCACTTACAGCCCTGGGGTGAATTAACCCCAGATAGTCAATGCTGGGGCATATCTGGCCTCTAGCAGTGAATATCTGGATTAGTGCGACAATCCAGATGCTAACTGGGCCTTTTTGATGTCCTAACTTTATCTGCTTACTTAGCTGGTTAGCGGACAGAATATCAATAGTACTGGCGAAGTAGAGGCACTGCCCAAACTCTAACCCCAGTCAGTCCCTAACCTAGCCAGTTCGGAAACAGCTGGTTAGAGCCAATATTCATTGGCACTACCTGGTTAAGTGCTGCTGAATACTGGAGGCCAGCCAGTTCATTGGGGTTTAATTGAGCAGGAGCCCCTTCACACCCATCCCACTCACCTGTAGCCTTTGGAGCTACCAAACACAGAGCCCATAAAGTTCTGCATACCTCAGTCAGTCTGAGGAATCCTTAGAAACGATGCCTAGGGTAAGACAGCTTGGATTATACCTGCATTGTATAAACACTCTACAATTATGTGCCACTGAAAATCCGGGTATGATCCAGTCAGTGGAACTTATCCAGGTAGGAGTCCCATTGAATACTGGCCCTTTCAAGTCTTCTTACTATTGACAAACAATGGTAAAATTGTTTGCCTTGTACAGGTGGAGTCTCTCTTTAAATGAAAGTGACTATATACATTTTGTAAAACTGGGCACAAACATCTGTAGCTGCACCTGTCTCTTTCATTTAAAAATATAAAACAAAAGCCTTTGAGGTTATTTTACAGAATGAACTAATATGCAAACGACAACCTCCCACATCTTTGTTTTTATTTGCAAATAAAATCAAAGCAACAAGAGAGAGGAGCAAATGATGCTGTGATTCAAGGGCCCATTATTCAAATTAAAGCCAGGAAATACTCAACAACAGATGTGCACAGAGGTGGGAGAAAGATCTGACAAGCCCCTTCTAGAGGAAATGGACTGAGAAGAAAAGTAAAGTCATGGGGCCTGTCTGTCAGAAAAAGTGTAGTTACTTATCTGTAACGTAGGTTCTCCGTGGATAGCAGGATAGTCAGCCACATATGGGTGTTGTCCCAACAGCTCCCAATTTGCGGATAAGCTCTCCAATAGCTCAGAGAGATTTTTTTTTTTTTTTCTCCGAGCACGTGCAGTGCCCGGGCCCCACTGGGCATGCCCGAGCCCTACCCATTTCCCCCTGCTTCCCTCTAATCCCCAGTATTTAGTTTCCGCCCGTTCCCATCGGTCGGATTTTCTACAGCTCTCCATTACAACTTTTCTACTCATCACCTTGAAGATGCCTGAATCATCTAAAGAAATGACTGGGATGCAGAAGGATGAATGCACTGGATCCTCATGAACTGTGCGCCCACTGATTGGATCCGGCGCACGAGGTTTCCGTGTTGCTTGCATTGTGCGCATGTCTCCACGTGCACGCAAGCTAAGGAAGAGGGCACTGAGAGACTTCATGAAGAGAAGTGAGGCCCGAGAATCTTCCTCCAGCAGCCATCCTCATCGGAATGCAGCAGCGGGGGATCCACAAGCTACAGCGGCAAGGAGCCTTCTGGATGCCCTGGCTCAGCTAATCCCCCCGCCTGCACTCGGCCCGGCAGAGAAATCTCTCCCAGAGTCCCTGCATGCTGCCGCGTACAACCAGCCCCTGCAGGGCAGCCGATAGGGGTCTCGCCAGACCAAGAGATCTCTCCCGGACTGTCCTGCTGCTCATCAGAAGTTGAGAACTGGAGTTTAACACAAGGCCACCAGTCTAGCTATTTTCTTAGTTCTTAAATTGAACTCCTATGTCCGATTAATTAAGTTTCTATGAGGAGATAGATGATGCTGCAGATGGGCCATTTGGCCTTTATCTGTCATCATGTTTCTATGCACTAATGTTTATCACTATTAAATTCCTTTAGGTTTTTGTGATGTACACATTAATACCAGGGATACTCAACAGAACATTTTTGTTTGCAAAAACATCCAATGTGGCAACTGCCTGCCAGTAAAGAAATAAATTATCCAGTTGTTCGGATATTATAGCATCGTTGTTCCAAACGTTAGTGAATAAGGTTGTGAGCTGGAAGGACATGGATGAATGTTCATGAGCTATTTTCTTTGGGCACAGAAATGCAGAACAACAAAGATTAAAATGCATTAGGATGGGAATTAGAAACCCAGAAATGAAGCAGAATGAAATGGAGTTTGCTGGCAACACTTAGAAACCAACTGTGGATAATCAGTATTTCAGAATTTATCATAAGAATATAAGAATAGCCTTACTGGGTCAGACCAATGGTTCATCAAGCCCAGTAGCCTGTTCTCATGGTGGCCAATCCAGGTCACTAGTACCTAGCCAAAACCCAAACAGTAGTAACATTTCATGCTACCGATCCAGGGCAAGCAGTGGCTTCCCCATGTCTTAATAACAGACTATGGACTTTTCCTCCAAGAATTTGTCCAAACCTTTCATAAAACCAGCTACTATGCTATCCGCTTTTACCACAACCTCTGGCAACGCGTTCCAGATCTTAACTATTCTCTGAATGAAAAAATATTCCCTCCTATTGGTTTTAAACGTATTTCCCTGCAGTTTTATCGAGTGTCCCCTAGTCTTTGTAATTTTTTGACATATGAATGTACTGGGCATATGATAATACATATATAAAAATGTTGAATTAGCTAGCGGGTAAAAGGGAAACGAAGGAGAGGGACTCAAAGCGGTTTACATATAGTTACTTCAGGCATTTTCCCCCATCTGTTCCGGTGGGCTCATAGTCTATCTAATGTACCTGGAGCAGTGGAGGATTAAGTGACTTGCCCAGGGTCACAAGGAGCAGCACAGGATTTGAACCCACAGGGTGCTGATGAGGCTGTAGCTCTAACCAATACTAGACTGGGACATGTATACCACCTTTTTTTTAGGTATATGTGGCAGGAGATGAAGGAGCAATGACTTTGCCCAACAACATACTAGCAACCCCACCACCATGGCACTTCTGGAAACATCAAAGGCTAATAGCACCAGTCTGCAGCTTCTCCACCACTGTGGCCTGTGAGGTCATACATCCTCCCTGTTATTGTAACGGCTGAAACCTTCAGAAGCTCAACACATGCATTACATTACATGCCCACTTAGGTCACACAGATAAAGGACCTCATGATTTTTATGAGCTGTATAGCATGCACAAATGCTGGATGAGGCACTTGCTCCTTCTCAGACCACTGGCATCTCCCAACTTTAGGAGCTGGGTTATGGGGGGAAGGAGAAGCAAAAGAGGAAGAAGGAACAGGGAAGGGAAAATAGATTTAATTATGTAAAGGGACAAAGGTTTATATTCACACTCCTTAAATATATGTGCACTGGATTTCTGAAAATGAATGTGAATGAGATAATTTCATGCTACCAGACCCTGCTGGTGGGGATGGGTTGCAGGTAGAGAATGATATGGTGACCCGTTCCTATAATAAACCATGGCGAACTACAGTAAAACTGCAGGAACAGGTAAACTTTTGTACTGTTTACCACAAGTGCACGAACAAAGCTTTTATACTGGTCTGCAGGAGCGTTAAAAACCTTTGATCCCATGGGGAACCCCACCCACAATCACAGCCCCCCTCACGGCTCCAGCCATCCCTCCCCCCCTTCCTAAGGAAGTCTCTTGGGAGGGGCCTGAGGCATCTGAGCCAATCAGGGCCTAAGGTCCCTCCACATGCATCACATGATGCATCGGGGAGGGGCCTAATACCCAGTGTCACTGTAGTTGAGAGAGGAGGAGCAGGAAGTGTTTTCAGTACCTCCTGCTCCCAACTTTTAAGATACAGCCTGGAGGGGGAGTGGACGCCTTCAAGGCAGAAGAGTTGGCATCCCTCCTGCCTTTTTTTCAGGCAGGGAAAGTGGGCACCTTCGTGGCAGGAGGGAGTGGGAATCGCTCCTGCCTTTTTTGGGGGGCAGGGAGCTCCTTCAATGGCAGGAGAGAGCGGACATCCCTCCTGCCATTTTGCCACAGGTTGGAGGGGTGGGGGGTGGGTGGACGGTGGTTCAGAGTGCTAGTGCAGGGTGGAAGGGAATGGCACGGTGGGGGCTTTTTTTTTTTTTTAATGGGACAGGTTGTACTCGCGCACATCTGTTCCATTTTAAAAAAAAAATACAGAAGCCCTAATACAAATGACAGGAGGCTGCTTCCCCTGTCACTACTGTTAGGGCTCTGCGCATGTGTCAATTGCTCACTGAGAGATTGAATCGGTGGGCTTGCATGCAAACTTGATAGTGCATCGGATCGCTGTTGGAGAATCAGCCAGAGAATCGGACAACAGCGATCGAATCGCTATCCTTTGTGCATCTAGACCTTAGTGGTTTGATCTTGAATTCTTCTTCTTACCAGGCGTTTAGAGGATCATTAAAAACTTATCTGTTTGATAAATATGTATAATCTAGATAAATTAATTTCTTAATGCTATATTTTATATATAATTTACTGTATTTTGTGGCATAAATTTGCTGTGTTTATACATTTCGTACCTCTTATTGTAAACTGCACTAAACCGTGAGGTATTACGGTATATAAATACGTTTATTATTATTATTATTGCCCACACCTTGAGCTATGTAATTTTCACACACTGTGCGGCTCAGACCACAAACTGTGATTCATGTACAGTATTTGAATTGAGCATGCTTGGAAGTGCTGAAGACTGGAACAGTCTGCCTGCTTTCCCGCTTATCAGAGAGCACATGCAAGGCTCCAGCAGTGAAATTTCGGCTTGCAGGGCTTGAGCATCCCTGCCTGCAAAGGTATGATCAGGGTAATAGGGCATGAGAGTAAATGCTTGGCCCCTCCCCACAAAAAAATCAACTTCTGGCTACGCCCCTGGTATACACACTATTTTTGTTGCAGCCCTCATGCAACAATTGCTATTAGCACATGGAAATCTGTCTGCCCAATATTTAACTGCTGGATATCCAAATAAACAGGGGATTTAAATATAAACACTTTTGCTCGGGGGAGGGGAGAAGATCAATATTGATCAAATACAAAATCCCTTTCCCATCAATGTGAGGGAAGGGGTAAAACGAGGACCTCACGAACCTCAAGGATCTAAACCTGCACGGCTTTAAAAATCTGAGGTCCGTGTCCGTGCCACTTGTAGTTTCTGTCTCTGACAGACCTCGATGAGATTTTAGCGCTGACGGATCCATCTCAGCATAGGGAGGGAACAGTATTAGGATCCGTCAGCGCTAAAATCTCATCGAGGTCTGTCAGAGCCAGAGACTAGTGCTGGAGTTTGGAGACTTCTTTTCCATAATGCAAGTCCGAAACCTATGTCCCCGCTCTCTTGGCTTCTGCTCTGCCGCTCCAGCGCTTGTCTCTGGCTCTGACAGACCTCGATGAGATTTTAGCGCTGACGGATCCTAATACTTTTCCCTCCCTATGCTGAGACGGATCCGTCAGCGCTAAAATCTCATCGAGGTCTGTCAGAGACAGAAACTACAAGTGGCATGGACACGGACCTCAGATTTTTATGGCCGTGCGGGTTTAGATCCACGAGGTCCGTCAGGTCCATGAGGTCTGCGTTTTACCCCTTCCCTCAATGTGATGCACCTTTTGAGAATTGCTGCATTACTAACTTAGCAATTAATGTTAGAATTTAAACGTGCTCATAAAGTCTTCAGCAGGGCGCCAAACAGCGATACGGAGTCGCTGACACTGCATAAGATTTTAATCACACCACGTTTAATTAAGCGCTATAGCTTCCATTACATTTTATATTTGTCCATATAGCTCTACAAAGTTTAGAAATAGACCACTGATCTGAAGAAGTGTCTCTCGGCTTCCGAAAAAGCTGTGGTGCTCAATTAAACGTGGTGTGATTAAAAACTTCTGCACTGTGTCAGCGACTCCGTATCGCTGTTTGGCGCCCTGCTGAAGGATTTACGAGCACATTTAAATGCTAACATTAATTGCTAAGTCAGTAATGCAGCAATTCTCAAAAGGTGCATCACATTGATGGGAAAGGGATTTTGTATTTGTTCAATATTTAACTGCAGCAGTCAGCGGTTTAGGCAAAACACTAGCCACCATGGTTAAAGTGAACCTGGATATTCACTGCCGATTCCCAGATATTTGGCCTGTGCTGAACATCCAGTTTCAGACTGAGGCCACCTGTAAGTGCTATCCAATTATTAGTCATATTCAGATTGCTAACCAGAACAGTTTTGCCAAGATGTTCTACTCTAAACAACCTTTTTGTTCTCCTGACTTTATCAGATAGGCTATCAGGTTACTGGTCTGAATACAGCCACTAACCAGATACCCTCTGGCTCCATCTACAGACCATCCTGGAAACTATCTGGGTAGTGCCCAGGCAGTCAGAGGGCATGTTCGGCAGCAGTCTCTGATTAGTACACCACTGAATATCCCTCTCACTTACACTTTCTGGTTACAGCCCCTTTGAATATCTACCCCTACCACTTTATGGTTTTAGCCCGCACACTAATAATGTTCAGATTTTAGTCTGGGTAATCGTGTATACAGATTTTTGTACATCACACTTGTGTGCTTTTTGGCACACATGCATCTATGAGATTGACAACTTATAATTTCCTCTTGAGATAATCTTAAGGGGGGGGTAGCATTAGTATGTGATTGTACTGTAATTGAAAGTGTTGTTCATGTATCCCGTCTTGAACTACTGTATTGTGAATGTTTTACTGTAAACCGCTTAGGTATAGGCGGTTTAGAAATTTTAGAAATAAATAAATAAAAATATCCTTCTCCTAAAAATTAATATTCAATAATGAGGACTCTACCAGCAGTCCTAGCAATACAGACTTTACTGGAAACAGGTACGAGGAGTATTCAATAGTTTTTCTAACTCAGTAAGAAAGAAAAGAGTTTTCCCAAAATTTTTGTTTTATCTTTCCTACTGAGGCACTGTGACTGCAATGACTAACTCCTTAGAAAAAAAAATTCTTTTTGTTTGACCTCAAACCAGGATGTCTGTCCATGGAGAGATTTCTGCAAGACTCGGAACAGGAAATAATCAGGTCAGGACTAAAGGATGGATGGTTCGGCTGCTGAAACACACACTCTCAGATGGCAGAATGTGATTATCGTGACATGTACATCGGCGCATTGTCATGAAGAAGTAGCATGCCTGATGTGAGTTTTCCTCATCTTTTCTCCTCGATTTGACTCCCATAAAGCGATCATTGCATTGGTGTAATTCTCTCCGGTTACGGTTGTCTTGTGTGGCTTGAACTCCAGAAGGAAAAGTCCTTCATTATCCCAGAAGTCAGTTGCTATGACTTTGCCTGCAGATTTTTCAGTCTTGAACTTTTTTTGGGGTGTTGGATGACTTGTGCTTCTACTGCATTGACTCCATTTTGGACTCAGGATCTCTGTGATAGACTCAAGTCTCATCTCCGGTCACCAAAAGATGAAAAAAATTCACTTGTCTTCATGGAGCATCTCCAAGTTCTCCTGACACTATTGGAACTTTGTGGCCTTCTGACACAGTGTCAGCATTCTTGGAACAATTAATTATTTTTCAAACTGTACCTGTCAAGATGCCCATTTCTTCAGCTATTCAGGAAGTCTTAATTTGTCTGTCTGACAAAATTAAATCCTTAACTTTCTTGCATATTTCTGTGGGAGTTGCTTCCATAAGTCATCCAGCGCGAGGGTCATATTCAGTGGACTCTCTAACCCCACTTAAACTGCTTGCTCCAAAATATTATTTTGTAGGATGATGAGGTAGACTCATTATAAACTAGTGATGGGTTCATGGATCTCTTTTGGCTTTTTTCCTTCTTTTGTGAGAAATGTTATCACTGAACAGTGCTCTAAACCTAGCAGTTTCTTACTTGATTTGCATAAGGATTCTCCTGACATCCTGTCTCTTGGAATATTAGACTCACACTGTGCTGCAACTATGCATGAGTAACCTTGAGACATGTCACAATATGCATAGACTTATTTCAACATGCTTGCTACTTTCTTTCATAATCAGGTAGATAAATTATTGAACACCCCTCCTACCTTTCCTAAAAGTGGAAACAGCCCTTAATTGTTCTGGTATTCCTTTTAATAGGAACAATTGTTTAGCATTAACATGACAAGTCTTATCTCATTTTGTTGGAATTTCATTGCAATTTTGTTATTGATTTATATCGAAGTCCTGGAGAAATAGAGAGAAGCCATAGCTTGTTTCTTCCCATACAATTACACACTGGATTTGCCATGGGTGCTATTTTTTAAATGCTTTCTTTATTCTGGTTCCACCTGTGGACATTATGCAATCTGGTGTGCCCAAGCTTTGCAGAGCTCTGGGTGAAAGGTGGTACAGCATAGCTAGAGGCATAGCTACCAATGAGAAAGTCTGGCAAAATATCCAGGGCCGCCTACAGTTGAACAGTTGAACCTTCCCTTCCACACACTGAAGTCTGGCATCTCCTTCCCCCCCCCCCCCCCCTATAGCTACAGTGTCAAAGACAGTGCTAAAGTCTGCCTCTCTGGTTGACCAGACACTTCCTCTACCACATCCTGCTGTGCTGATGCAACTTCCTGTGGGCGGAACGTGGCAGAAAAATGATTCTGCTGGCTGAGTGCAGGGAGCAGGACCCATCTCAGTCCTCCCCTCCCCAGCGCCCACCAAATCCCAGCTACGCTACGAGCACAGCATTAAACTGGAAGGAAGAGGCAGCAAAAATACCTTCAGCTTGGTTCAAAGACAGATCTGAATTTTTTTTTTTTATAAGTGTATCCTTACATTTTACCTTCAATGGTTCAAAGACAGATCTGAATTTTTGTTTTTTATAAGTGTATCCTTAAATTTTCCAAGACATTGCCATCCATCATTCAGTGACTTTGGCTTTGCCTAAATCCTTATGTGTGATCTACTCAGAAATATTGGTCATTCCAGTTATAGAGCAACGAGTCAAAACAAACATTCAGGGCCTGAAAACTATGGGTTTTCTCCTGTTCTAAGCACATTGAAAAGATTTTGACAAATCAGACCCTTAAAATCTCAATAGTTAGAGCGCAAGATTCAATGCCATTTTGAAAGAACTTTGTGAACCATATTTGTGCACATCATGAACTAGGATGAGAAAAATAGGAGGGGGGGGGGGGGCAATAAATTAAAAACACTTGCTTGCTTATTGCCTTTTTACAGGGACATTCCTATTCATTTATTAAATTCAATATGTCATATAAAGGGTAGCAAAACTGAATTAGAGCCCATCTGTAGTCCATGCTCTCCTTTCAGTTTCAAGAGAACGGGGCAAACAAATTGCTCTCTGGCTCGTGACTTCACCTTCTCTGCTGTTCATAGCCAGGTACAGCCTGCTTGCAGTATAAAACTGTGCAAACAAGAGACTCAATAGGTTCAGGGTAGACGTGCATAGCAATTTGGAATTTAGCCATGTTCTGCCCAAATCTTTTTCACTCTGCACTTCATACCTGGGGTTAGGGAGGCGGTTCGGTCAAAATCTAGGACTATACAATTGGGAAGTAAAGAAGTATCTAACTGGCATTTGTACTTCCTTCACTCAGTGGGATAGCCAGGTGAGGTCACAGTGTTCAAGCCACCACCAACCTAAGCTGAATAATAATTTAAGAATTTCCAGGATGAGGTAAATGGAAAATTCTCCAAAGAATGTAGAGCAAATGGAACAAGAAGAATATTGATGGAAAGTATCAGAACCAGCAGAAATAGGACCAAAGTGGTTCAGCAGCCCAGTCTCTAAAGGGAAGCGTTAGCAAGCCCTAGCCCTGAGGAATGAACTGAGCACCATTTCCTTGTATGCACACAAAGACAGCAGAGGTGCAGAGTAAAATGACTCCTATGTACCTAGAAGGGAATAATGAAGGGCTTGCACAGTCTTGCTCTTGCAATTCGGTAAGGCTCTTCTCCTAACTAGCATGTCAGACCAGTGGAACCGGTTCCAAATTACCTGGCAAGACACACAGCAACTATTTTGGTATTGCTGCATGTTAAGTTAACCCTTGCTGTAATTCATGGTTTGTGAGCAAGAGGCTGTTTGTGAGCAAGACGTTGTAGTCATCTCAAGTCAGGGCAGGAATAAGAAGGTGAGCAAAGTCCTGAAGGAGAGCTAGAGATTAACACAATGAGTCAGCAAGAAACAGAAACAGCCCATGAAGAAAGAAATAATGTTGCTGAAACATGAACAGGAATCAGGAGTTTGATTCACCAGAAATTTCCAAGAAACCAAGTTGGGTCCTAGTAGAGATGGGTTGAATTCAAAGCTAAAAAAATTATGTCTGGAGCTTAAAGAGTAATTTAGTACCTAGTGAGGGAAACTGTATATTGAGGCATTTATTTTGCAGGTGTGATTTGAGGAATGCTGTTTTTGTCTTCTTCCTTTTAATATGTGCTAGATCGGTGTTCTTCAACCTTTTTACACCTATGGACCGGCAGAAATAAAAGAATTATTTGTGGACTGGCATCGGTCCGCGGACCGGCGGTTGAAGAACACTGGGCTACGTTGTGGGCCAGACCCCCACCCATCTCTACCCAGTTTCCGCCCCAGACCCCGCCCCCATAATAGTACTAAGTGTAACACTATTTTTTCCATTCATTTTTCATAGATACTCACAATATAATCTTATTAACAATACATAATGGTTAACCACAAAATTAAACTACACAAAGCACACCAACAGCAGATGTAAATTCTTAAAATTGACATAATTCAATCACTAATTTCAAAAATAAAATCATTCTCTTCTATCTTTGTTGTCTCTCTCCCTCCATGCTATGCCTTACCTTCTGGCCTACTCCCACCTGGCCATTTTATGCCGCCCCCGGCGTTATCTTCAGGCTGGCTCCCTCTTCCTCACTGAGTCAGTGGGAGCCGGCTCGAAGATAACGCCGCATCGATCACCCTGTGGACCGGCAGGAAATTTCTGTGGACCGGCACCGGTCCATGGACCGGTGGTTGAAGAACACTGTGCTAGATTACTGGAAAGTACCGTAAAGTGTTTTGAGTTTCAGGTGTTACATTGATTTCATTTTCTTATAAATTGTTCATTGTGTATAACTGCAAAATAAAAAATAAAAAAAATTGACTCCAAGAGCAAAACTGCTCGTTAGCTTAATTTAAGTACTCGGCCTATCCTTTTCTATGGCATGATATAAATATGAATTTCACTGAAGTGCTGATCTGATAGCCCAGCCAAAATCCAGGTTTGATTCTTGGATCTTAGAGCTGGCAAGGGATGAGGACGCTGCAAAGGCAGTATGTAGCCCCTAGAGTGGAAGGGAGTCATAACCATTGCTCAACAGTGACATCTACTGGCTATTTTAAGCTTTACTCAACTCTGAAGGAAGCTGTGATTTGTGCCCTTAGGCTATGATAGCTGGCTTCTAGAGAGAGGAATAGGAGGAACAGATATAAAGATAACCTAATTAACCCAGAAAAAACAACCCCAAAAACATTTTCTGGCAGCAGTATCTATGGAGCTTGAAATGACACAATGATACAAATCATTCACGTCTAAGTCACATGTTCTAACCAGGTTAGTAGCAGTAACTGAAATTCATTAATTAAGAAATTAAATAAATAGGTGATTTCAGTTCACTTGCTCTTGGACCAGTGTCCACATACATCTAAAACCATCTTCAATACTGGCAGGAAGGTCAGAGGCTGGGTTGATCTCTCCAGAAGAGAAATAAGATGCACAGATAAAAGTAAGGATTCCATTTCAGATCAGATCATCAGATGGATGAGCTTTTGCTCTGCACCTGAGCTCTGTATAATGTTTTTCCTCGCAAAATGTGTTTATTTTTGGCAGTCATCACAACTGAAATGATCAGCTGGACACACCTGGGTAAACTTGCATCACTGTGCAGCTTAATCCAATATTAATTAAAGCCTTGGAGTCCCTGTGCTGAACTGAACCCCTGAGGAGCAAGTGTAAAGTTCTCTGGAAAGTTTCCTTTCACTCAGGTGCTAATTATTTGCTGATCTTGCTACAATCGGCACCAGAACCAGAAGTTCTCCACTACAGAATAAATGTGGAACCCTTTCTTTCCTGTACACAATGAAAGGGAATGTATGCTAAGAATGGAAACTGATGAATCTCAAGAGACTGTCATAAGGAAAATAATGATCAAATTAACAGGTTTGAACATTCAAGCTGCCACCACTAGGGTGGACCATCCTTCAAATGATGCACATTAATTTCTTCAGGACAAGGGAGAGAAGCAACAATGTGATTACTGTGATTATCCATTATAACACTGGGAGACCCAATATCACAAACAAGTCTGGAGCCCAGGATTCCACTGGTGGATCAACTGTAACTGCACAATGGCAGTTACAACCCTAAAGCCATTCAATCCTTGTGAAATCATCAGAATAATCTGCACAATGTGGCAGTTACAACCCTGAAAGGCAATAGATAGGGGGGTGGGGGGCACATTGGGTTCCAGATCAGACTTTGTGTATTTTTGAGATTATTGAGTGGTTGTTTTTTGGGTTTTTTTAATCCATCGTCATAAGAATAGCCTTGCTGGGTCAAAGCCTAGTAGCCCATTCTCACGATGGCCAATCCAGGTCACTAGTACCTGGCAAAAACCCAAAGAGTAGTAATATTCCATGCTACCAATCCAGGGCAAGCAGTGGCTTCCCCCGTGGGTTTCTCAATAACAGACTATGGACTTTTCCTCCAGGAAATTGTCCAAACCTTTCTTAAAACCAGCTACGCTATCCGCTCTTACCACAACCTCTGGCAACGCGTTCCAGAGCTTAACTATTCTCTAAGTGAAAAAATATTTCCTCCTATTGCTTTTAAAAGTATTTCCCTATAACTTCATCGAGTGTCCCCTAGCCTTTTCGACGGAGTGAAAAATAGATTCGCTTGTACCCATTCTACTCCACTCAGAATTTTGTAGACTTCAATCATATCTCCTCTCAGCCATCTCTTTTCCTAGCTGAAGAGCCCTAACCGTTTTAGTCTTTCCTCATACGAGAGGAGCTCTATCCGCTTTATCATCTAGGTCGCTCTTCTTTGAGCCTTTTCTAGTGTTGCTATATCTTTCTTGAAAGACAAGAACTGAATGCAGTACTCAAGGTGAGATTGCCCCATGGAGTAATACAGAGGCATTATAACATTCTTAGTCTTGTTAACCATCCCTTTTTTAATAATTCCTAGCATCTTGTTTGCTTTTTTGGCCACCGCCGCACATTGGGCTGAAGGTTTCATCATATTGCCTACAATGACACCCATATCTTTTCTTGGGCGCTAACCCCCAAGGTGGACCCTAGCATCCAGTAACACTGATTTGGATTATTCTTCCCAATGTGCATCACTTTGCATTTGTCCACATTAAATTTCATCTGCTACTTGGATACCCAATCTTCCAATTTCCTAATTCTACCTGCAATGTTTCACAATCCGCATGCGTTTTAACAACTTTGAACAGTTTAGTGTCATCTGCCAATTTAATCACCTCACTCGTCGTTCCAATTTCCATATCATTTATAAATAAGTTGAATAGCACCGGTCCCAGTACAGAACCTTAGTTTCCCCCTTTTATTAAAGTTCGCTAGCAGTTTTTAGCGCCAGGAGCAGTGCGCAGCTCCTGGTGCTAAAAAACACTATCGCGTTTTAATAAACGGGGACACTGTGAAGAGAGAAAATGATATTGGACAGCAAAAAGGTTTTCATGAATGGTGACTTTAATTTCAAGGACAAGACAACTGTTGTTTCAAAATACTGTGGTAAGGATTTTAAATACCATTGAAACCTCATTATAGTGGTTGGGGGATTGGGGGTGCTAGTATTTGAGGGGACTAGGGAGGAGAGGTGGAGGTAAAAGGAAGTTTTCTTTGTAGAGAAGGCAGTGGGAGTGATCTGGATGGAGGAGAATTGAATGAGGGAGGGAGAAGAAGAAAGGAGAGGACAAATGATTGAGCTCTTTGGAGATTGATGAGTTGGAGAGAGTCAGGAATAGGGGGACAGATGAGTAAACAGAGTTTTACAGTTGTTGCAGTTACTATGTCTAGGTATGGTGAGCTGGAGCAAGAACAGGAGCAAGAGCAGGATGTGACATCACTAAGTGTAACAAAAGGAAGACAGCATGAAAGAAAGAGGGAGGGAAGGGAAACATGATTTGAATAATGACCAGGTTGTAACCCTATACTTCTACTACTAAGACTAAGGGGTCCTTTTATTAAGGTGCGCATTTAGCGCACGCTAAATTGGTTAGCATACCTTAATAAAAGGACCCCTAAGTATCTTAATTAAAAATTTGGCCCACGACTTAGCCTATGTTTTAGATTTCGGCCCCTTTTGAAATTGAGCTTGACACCCCTGGTCTACAGCATCACCCTTGAAAAACATTTCCGGTTCAGGTAGATCTCTTACATCATCTTCCCGTAAAGACTGAAGCAAAGAATTCATTCAGTCTCTCCGCTATGGCTTTATCCTCCTTTTTGCTCCTTGATCATCCAACGGTCCCACAGATTCCTTCACAGGTTTTCTGCTTCTGATGTACCTAAAAAAATTTGTTTGCTTTCTTTGTACCCTCTCTTAGTCATCTTATAATGTAAACCAGTGGTTCCCAACCCTGTCCTGGAGGACCACCAGGCCAATCGGGTTTTCAGGCTAACCCTAATGAATATGCATGAGAGAGATTTGCATAGAATGGAAGTGGCAGTCATGCAAATCTGCTTCATGCATTTTCATTAGGGCTAGCCTGAAAACCCGATTGGCCTGGTGGTCCTCCAGGACAGGGTTGGGAACCACTGATGTAAACCACTTACACATGTTGCTTTGATTTGCAGTATAGCAAATAAAACTGAACGTGAACAAAAGAAGTGGCCTGTTACACATCTTCTCTATCGTGCAGAATCTTAACCCGCTGAAGCTGCTGTGATCCAAGCTCTGTTTCAAATGAGCTGTCTACACATAGGGCTCCTTTTACGAAGGTGCGCTAGCGGATGGAACTCCTCTCGTATGAGGAAAGACTACCGAAAAACTACCGCCTGCTTAAAAGGAGGCGGTAGCGGCTAGCATGCGTGCTAAAACCGCTAGCACACCTTTGTAAAAGGAGCCCATAGAGTCAGCAACCAAGAGACCTTTATTTCTTTTATACCAAACATTCAAAGTGAGATGGAAAACAACATAAAATGCATGTTGACATTCAAATACAAAGTAAAGTCTTTTCCAATTATAAATATAGAAACATAGAACTAGACGGCAGATAAGGGCCACGGCCCATCCAGTCTGCCCACCCCAAAGACCCTCCCCTACCTTTCTCTGTGGATAGATTCCATGTGTCTGTCCCATTTGGCCTTAAAATCTGGCACACTGCTGGCCTCAATAACCTGTATCACATCAGTTAAATTATTTCCAATAATATACAAAGAATAAAATACAAATCCTAATGAAAAATATGTGAGAAACGCACAGCACATAATTACCCAATGAAAATCAATTAAGATTAGGAACAATTTAGTTTACTATCATTGCTACACCTTGTTATAATTCTGACTGCTCTCTGGAGGATCTGCCATTTATTACTGTAATGCCTTTCTTGTCTCTAGTCTGAGTCAGGGTAGTTGAAAAATGATTGAGATGGATTATTTGTAATGCTGTTCTTAGTGCCGTATCGGAAAAACCCATGCTGAGATTAGCTTACTACAAGGATAATCTCTATAAGGAGGAGTCAAGGACTGAATACATTTGAAAAATGAATTCCCCTCTTAACCCAAGCGTGAGCTGTCTAGATCACTGTGGAAGAAAGCTTGCATAAATAATACTTGTACCATGTGTGTGCTTTATTAATAAAGGATTTCAGTATAAAAAAAAAAAAAAAGAGAGTCATCAAAATGGCAGGGATGACTTTAAGCATAGGCAACAAAGGTATCTGCCTAGGGTGCCAAGTTCCGAAGCCTCAGAAAAATGGAGCTCAGGACCCCTCCCCCAAATTTCTGGGGGATTCCCCTTCTCACCAGTTATCTTCTAACAGGTGCTGTCCTCTTAAATCCAACCCTAATAAAAAGGATTTTACCCTTTTGTCTATGGCAAATATCTTTCTTGGATATTACTTTCTGAGAAAAACACTTCCAAATACTACCTGTTTCTCTTTCATTTGCCCCTAACTCAGTGCCCCTTGAACGTCAAGAAGAGCTCTTAATCAAAAACTTGAAGGTGGCTCTGAAAATGAAAAACACTTTCACTAAGGCATTTACATCGGCTGACTGATGATTCTCCAGATCTCCCTGCCTACTTCATAAATCCCTAGTACCCCTGGGTGATGCTTCACTAAAGTTATGTCTTCCTGTTCACCCACTCCCTCCATTATGTCTCTTAGGCCCCAATGCTCAAAAACTTTCTGTGCACAAAAGACTGGTTAAAACCTGTCTTACTTCCAAGGAGCTCATTAATATTAAAATGAGCACTCCCTGTAATGCTTAAAAGGGAACACCCACTTTTTATAGGCAAAACTTTTAGGAGGTCTGGAGCTGATGGTAGCTGTTGTGTGTGTGTTTTGTGAGTGTATGTCTCATGCTATGCATAGGTCACACACAACACTTGCGCCCATTTTTTAATCTTTTTT
Organism: Geotrypetes seraphini; assembly: GCF_902459505.1. Taxonomy (NCBI): domain Eukaryota; kingdom Metazoa; phylum Chordata; class Amphibia; order Gymnophiona; family Dermophiidae; genus Geotrypetes; species Geotrypetes seraphini. The sequence continues at coordinate 22,607,354 of NC_047098.1, forward strand.
TTTTTTTTTAAGTCCCAAACCTCTTCTCCCCTGCCCCTGCCCACGATCAGCTGAGCCAATAGGGGAGAAGAACCACAATCAACTGAGCTGACAGAGCCGCAATCAGTTCATGGCTCTGTGCCAGTGTAGCTGATCATAGGCAGGGGAGAAGAGAAAAATTTGGGACTTTGCAGCGAGCAAGAAACAGGGGGAAGAGCTGTGCCTACAGATTTGCTCTTCTGAGCAGGTGCCAAGCACAGTTCCTCCACACTTTTACTGGGCTATTCCACACAAATAGATTTGCATGCTATTTGTGCTAAGCATCACCCGATTTTAAAAAACAAAACAAACACCAAAAAAAACACTCCCAACCCAGTATTTATTACCGTGTTGTCAGAGTTTTGAGAATGGGGCCTTGGATTTTAATGATTTTTCTCCTGCTCCACTTCCCCATGCCTCGTTAAATATGACCCTTGCAACCTAGACCCCTGAGTGGTCTTGCCCCTTTCCTTATTCTCTGTAAACCACTTAGATTTTTTTTTTTTCAGATTAGCAGTATTTTAAATACAGTTGAACCTTGAACTTTATTCAGTCAGCGTGTGAAGGCATTTGGAGCTGTTGTTCCAAATATCCGAATGTCAAACACTATAAACCAATGAAGAAAAAGTCAAATATCAACTGGGGTGTACCGAGCTGCACCAGAAAGCAAATGGAACTAAGGCTGGCTGGGCCATTAGATTCTGTTTCCATTTCATATTTGCTTGCTACAGCACAGGATTCAGATTTTCCTTTCAGGGAAAAATATAATATAAAAGTGCTGTATATATATATGTTAGCCACACCACCAAAGATAACTGGCAGAAAACTTAAATCAGGTGTCAAGTTTCCAGGCTCCCAAAATCGCTGACTCAAACTAGCCTTGTACTCTTTTCCTACTGGTTGAGCATTGGTAAGACGCTGCACCATGTCATAGAATTATCAGCCCAAGCAGAGGAATTCCTGGCAGGCAGCACAGAGTGAGGACTGACTGACATCTAAGCTTCCGAAAGCCCTGTTCCATTAACCCTCACAGAACCAAAATCAGCCCCTATGGAAGCTGTGTTTTGGCTCAAAACTGATACAATGATACTTACATTGATTTCTAGGCAGAGATCAGGAGAGACATGCCACCCACCTTTTTACTGTGTGGTATTTAATATTCTAGATTTTACTTAAAAATATGAAGATAACACCGTATCTGAGTGGTGCATGCAAATATTTATGACATAAAAAGCATCGAAAGTTTTGATCCCTTTTACTAAGCAACGTTAAAAGTATCTTGCTCTATTCCGTGTGCTAAGACCACTGCTAGCACTACCATGGTAATGGCTGATTTTTCTTTTTCTACAATAATTACATTACATTAGTATTTATGGATTGTTAATATGCCCCAGAAGCAGTGGCGTACCAAGAAGAAAGGGCGGGGGTGCAGTCCACCCTGGTTGCAGCCCATAATAGGGTGCTCCGAGCGAGGGCCATTGTCATGGTCCAACTCCAGGAACTTCTTCCGTCAGCGGAAACATTCAGAATTCTATGCTATGCCAGTATTGGGCCTTCCTCTCTGTTGGGTCCTGCCTTCATAGAAACAGGAAGTAGGTGGGACCCAGAAGAGAGGAAGATCCGACAACGGCAAGAACAGCAACTTCTAAATGCTGCACTGCTAACTGGGGGATGACAAAGAAAGGGAGGGAGGGAGGGACGGAGAGAGACATACTGTGCTCAACTGGGGAGAGGGAGGGAGAAAAGAAGACCAAGGAAGGGAGAAAATAGGAAAGAGATGCCAGACAATGGGGAAGGGAGGGAAGGAGATGCCAGACCAGGGAGAAAGAAAAGAGAGAAAGGAAAGAGAGGAGATACCAGATCATGGAGGGGGAGATGGAAATAGAGGAGAGAGATGCCAGAGCATGGGGGCAGGGAAGGGAAGGAGACAGAAATGCCAGACCATTGGGAAGGGAGGGAAAGGAAGGAGAGCAAATGCCAGAATATAGAGGGGGAGGGGGAGATGGAAAGGAAGGAGAGATGCCAGAAAGACATGGGCGAAGCCACTGCTTGCCCTTGATTGGTAGCATGGAATGTTGCTACTCCATGGGTTTTTGCCAGGAACTAGGGACCTGGATTGACCACCGTAAGAACAGGCTACTGGGCTTGATGGACCACTGGTCTGACCCAGTAAGGCTATTCTTATGTTCTTAGTAGTGCTAGTGGGAGAGAAAGAAAGGTAACAGTTGGGACTGGAGGCTTCTGTGGACTTGCCTCCAATGGCACTGACACCCTCGTGGTCAACTCAGGAGGGATCCAGGGTCTGGACCGTGGACCATGAACTGCAATTTAAGTAGCCTGGACTATAGAATGAAACATGAAGATTCCTCTAAATGAGAAATGCCAACTTGATAAGTTACTCTAATGTTCTAGAAAAGAATCCCTAGTTGTGACCCACATATATCATAGAAACATGACGGCCGATAAAAACCAAATGGCCCATTCAGTCTGCCCACTTACAGCATCCACCATCTCTTCCTCTCCCTAAGAAATCCCACGTGCCTGTCTCATGCTTTTTTGATTTCAGACATAGTCTGTCTCACCACCTCTACTGGGAGACCATTCCATGCATCTATCACCCTTTCTGTAAAAGTATTTTCTTAGATTACTTCAGAGCCTATCACCTCTTCATTTTCATAAAAAAAATTTTTTTTTTTTAATTGAAGTTTAACATATCCTATATAATAAAACGCTAGCCGCCTATGCGCACTCAGACCTGCGTGATCTGTGATCCGTAGGTCCGGCGGCCAGATTGGGAAAGCACAGCTGGCGACTACCCCCCTCCCGCCCTCACTCAATGCCAAAACCACCACCTCCTCCTTCTCGCCGGCTCACCCGCATTTAAATGGAGAGAAAAGCGCTGCACCGCTGTTTTCCTTCTGATTTGCTTTCCTTGCTGACTCAGACTGCTGCTTCCTCACGTCATCACCGGTGTTGCTGTCACTATCACTGTCCTGCCCTTTTTCCATCTGTTCTCCGGAACTGCCACACGTGCCATAAACTGCCACAGGCTCCACCACTGTACGCATCGCAGAAGCAGCATTGAGAGAAAAGCGCTGCACCGCGCTAACGCTGGCTTTGCCGTCTTCTGTCCACTGCGGCCCGCCCTCTCTGACTACTTCCTGTTTCCGCTAGGGTTGGCCGCAGTGGATAGAAGACGCCGAAGCCAGCGGTAGCGCGGTGCAGCGCTTTTCTCTCAATGCTGCTTCTGCGATGCGTACAGTGGTGGAGCCTGTGGCAGTTTATGGCACGTGTGGCAGTTCCGGAGAACAGATGGAAAAAGGGCAGGACAGTGATAGTGACAGCAACACTGGTGATGACGTGAAGAAGCAGCAGTCCGAGTCAGCAAGGAAAGCAAATCAGAAGGAAAACAAAGCCCGTGCTGAGGGGGCCACTTCAGAAAACAAACAAAAACAGCATGACTGAGAAGGACAAAGCTGAGAAGAACGTTGAGAAGCTAACAGGAGAGGAAGCTACGAATGAGACAGAGAGGAAGGAGCCCTGTGCAGATGTTTCTGCCCCAGTGAATGCCGAATTTGCAGCCCAGCAGAATGAGAATGGTGAAGACAAGAACCGGGAAGAAGACCACAGTTTGGGTAGTGTAAAGCAAGAGGTGCCGACTGAATATACACAGAATGACACACACATTGATGCTAAGATGGAAAAGTTAGGCAGTGACAGAGAGAGAGACAGATAGAAAGAAAGACAGAAAGCTGCCAAGGAGAGAGAGAAAGAAAGAAAGACAGACAGACAGACAGTGGCCAAGGAGAGTGAGAGAGAGAGACAGAAAGAAAGAAAGAAAGAAAGAAAGAAAGAAAGAAAGAAAGAAAGAAAGAAAAACAGACAGACAGTGGCCAAGGAGAGATAGAGAAAGAAAGACAGAAGGCGATCAAGAATAGAGACAGAAAGAAAGAAAGAAAGACAGTGGCCAAGGAGAGAGACAGAACGAAAAAAAGACAGACAGACAGGCAGTGGCCAAGGAGAGAGAGAGAGAAAGAAAGAAAGACAGACAGCAGCCAAGGAGAGAGACAGAGACAGATACATCTATTCTAGCACCCGTTAATGTAACGGGCTTAAAAACTAGTAACAAGTATAATTAAATAAAATATAATGAGATTTTACAAATGATTTATAAATGTAAAACATAGACGCAGAGAAGTTTAAAAGCATCTATGTAGACAGTTTTAAATATATATATATATATATATATATGCCCTCTCACACTGGGGTCCCCTTTCAATTGAAAGAGACATGCCTCATGTGTATGCCATATAGGTATTTAAATACCACTATCATATTACCCCCCTCTCACCTTTCCTCCAAAGTATACATATTGAAATCTTTAAGTCTGCCCTTATACACCTTATGACGTAGACCACCAACCATTTTAGTTGCTTTCCTCTGGACCAACTCCATCCTGTTTAGATCTTTTTGAAAGTATGGCCTCCAGAATTGTACACAATATTTTAAATGAGGTCTCACCAGAGTCTTATACAGGGCCATTAATACCTCTTTTTTCCTACTGGCCATTCCTCTCCCTATATACCCAAGCATCCTTCTAGCTTTCATTATTGCCTTTTCAACCTGTTTGGCCACCTTTAGATCATCATACCCAAGCCCTACAAAAGTTCTTTACCCCCTAAGCTGTACCATTTCCTCGGGTTTTTGCAGTCCAAATGCATGACTTTGCATTTCTTGGCATTAAATTTTAGTTGCCAAATTTCAGACCATTCTTCAAGCTTTTCTAGATCCTTCCTCACGTTATCCACACCATCAGGAGTGTCTACTTTATTGCAGATTTTGGTATCATCTGCAAAGTGGCAAATCTTATCATTGAGCCCTTCAGCCATATCACTTATTTATTTCTTTAAAAAAATTTATTACTTGCTAACATCCAACAATTTTGTGTGAGTTACAATGTAAAACATACTTAATTAAAAATCAACAAACTAAGACACACATAATACATTACAAAAATGTTAAAAAGAACAGGCCCAAAAACTGAACTTTGAGACACACCATTAGTAACATCCCTTTCCTCAGAGTGATCTCCATTGACCACTACCCTCTTTTGCCTTTCACTCAACCAGTTCCTGACCCAGTCCTTCAACTTTGGAGCCAATACTGTGGACACTCAATTTATTTATTAGACGCCCATGTGGAACACTGTCAAAGGTTTTCTAAAGTCTAAATACACATCTAGTGCTCTCCCTCTTTTGAATTCTCTGATCACACTGTCCAAAAATTCATCAGATTTGTCTAACAAGACCTGCCTCTAGTGAATCCATGTTCCCTCAGGTCCTGTAATCCACTGGATTCCAGAAACGTCACTATACTGTGTTTTAAAGGTATTTCTATTAATTTACTTACCACCGAAGTCAAACTTACTGGCCTATAGCTCCCTCTATATTTCTGTCTGGATGGGGTCCTAATGATTGTCTATAATAAGTAATACAGTCCTTTGTTAGGCCTGCCAGATCTTCCCTTACAAGAGACAGATGGAGACCAGGGAGAGAGAACAAGATACAGCACAAGATAGCCCTAGTATTATGTGAATGATCCCTAGTGACAAAGTGTTCTGTGTTGTCATATGAATTACATTACCCAAAAGCACCAAAGACTCTGTTCAATTAAACTACAATCATATTGATTTTACCTAAACAGAGAAACATTTCCTTACCAAGAACAACTACTCAGTGTATCCAGTGGTGTGGTGGACCACCCTGGACACCGTCTTCACAGGGAGCGTGTACCTCTTTAAATGTTTGCCGGCGCAAGCAGCACCTTCCACATGCTGCTCACGCCAGACTCAGCTCCCTTCTGTAGTCACTTCCTGGTCACAGGCCCAGGACGTGACATCAGAAGGGAGCTGAGGCTGGTGCAAGCAGCAGATGGAAAATGCTGCTCATGCCTGTCAACATTTCAAGAGGTACATGGGGGGTGGAGAGGTGGATGTCATGGCGGGGAAGAGTGGGGAGCACATGCCCAGCAATGCTGGCCGCCATCATGCCAGGCGTCAACCTCTCTCGCTATACCACTGAGTGTACCCCATATTCTGACCTGAAGGTGGTGGTTCTGGCCTTCATAAGCTAGTCAAAAATGTATCATGTCCTTTAGCCATATCACTTATTTATTTATTTAAAAAAATGTATTACTTGCTAATATCCAACAATTTTGTTTGAGTTACAATCACAGTATTCACGCTTCTCCAATGAGAATACTGACCTTATAACCCTACTCTCTGTTTTCTATGTTTTAACCAGTTTTTAATCCACAATAGAACACTCCTTCCTATCCCTCGACTCTCTAATTTCCTCAGAAGTTTGTCAAATGCCTTTTGAAAATCTAGATACACAAAATCGATCAGCTTACCTCTATCCACGTTTATTCATCCCTTCAAAGAAATGTAAAAAAATGTATCATTTTATTTTTCTTCTTTTGTTTTATTCCTGTATATTAATCTTGAAAGCAGACTAAAATGGCAATCACGCCACTTAACCCATAAAATTCAGAAATCCTGGAGAGTCTCTCTTAATTTTACAAGTTGCTGCACCCCCTTTTAACCTTCCTTTGAGAACCGAAAAAGCCGCTCTGCCAATGAGAATGTCTTACTATCGAGCAATGTCTACGATTCCTCCCCTCTCCACCATGCAGACGACTGGGACTGTTGGCCTTCTCATTGATCTTTTTGCTTTTCCACTTCAAGCGTCTAAAGGTTTTTGCTTTTATTGATTCTGAATAAGAATCCCTAAACCCATCGCCTCATTAGATAGATTGTGAGCTCGCCGGGACAGACAGGGAAAAATGCTCAAATACCTGAATAAATTCATGTAAACCGTTCTGAGCTCTCCTGGGAGAACGGTATAGAGAAATGAACAAATTAAAAAAAAAAAAAGAAAAGAATGGTTCGGCATGATCCTATACTAAAGATGCATGGTGTCAGATCAAAAGCGCGCCGGGACAAAGGCGTGCGCAGACAATTGAGCGCAGCGCGGAGGCGCACACCGAAGAAAATTACTGTTTTTAGGGGCTCTGACGGGGGGGGGCATGGTGGGGGACCCCCCCCCCACTTTACTTAATACAGATCGCGCCACGTTGTGGGGGCGTTGTGGGAGTGTAACCCCCCACATTTTACTGAAAACTTCACTTTTTCCCTGTTTTTAGGGAAAAAGTTAAGTTTACAGTAAAATGTGGAGGGTTACAACCCACAAAACAATTACTAGAGAAGTGTCAAAACCGAATGGATACACAAATTCACTTCTTCAAACACATATATAGAATAAGATTTGTATACCACGCCTCAGAGACCAAGTATGAAAGCACAAATTTGCTGAATACTTAGTTTGGTCTTAGTGTCTATCATTGGCAAGTGGTAGTTTTGAGTATTTTTATATACTTTCAATATTCTTAAATTCTTAATAAATATTTCAATTATTTGCTTTAAATTATTATCAAAATTTTTTAAACAGATGTGTTGACCTCTTTACCACCAAATACTATGAGAAATATCGAGGATAGTGCATAAATTCAAAACGAAAGCACTTATCTCAAAAGCAGTTCACACTGTTTAGATCCCAACGGGGCCACCGTTTCACCTGAAGTGGCTTCATCAGGGGAACGTCGTGGACAGTGTCTGTAATAAGCAACAAAAGTTACATTTTATCAATGATATAGCGTTGGTTCTTACCGACGCCATTTTTTGAGAAATACGTGTTGAAGTCAACGCCGGTTCCGTAAGTTTGCTAACAAATTGAACACATTAAATTTAAAGTCTTAGTACTGGTACTTGACTGCACTCAAATACTATATCATTGATAAAATGTAACTTTTGTTGCTTATTACAGACACTGTCCACGACGTTCCCCTGATGAAGCCACTTCAGGTGAAACGGTGGCCCCGTTGGGATCTAAACAGTGTGAACTGCTTTTGAGATAAGTGCTTTCGTTTTGAATTTATGCACTATCCTCGATATTTCTCATAGTATTTGGTGGTAAAGAGGTCAACACATCTGTTTTAAAAATTTTGATAATAATTTAAAGCAAATAATTGAAATATTTATTAAGAATTTAAGAATATTGAAAGTATATAAAAATACTCAAAACTACCACTTGCCAATGATAGACACTAAGACCAAACTAAGTATTCAGCAAATTTGTGCTTTCATACTTGGTCTCTGAGGCGTGGTATTCAAATCTTATTCTATATATGTGTTTGAAGAAGAGGGTTACAACCCCCCAAACCCCCCATAATGCCGGCGCAATGTCTATTAAGTAAAGTGGGGGGGTTCCCCAACAAAAACCCCCGTCGGAGCCCCTAAAAACAGTAATTTTGAGCGGTGCGCGCCTCCGCGCTGCGCTCAATTGTCCGGGCGCGCCTTTGTCTTTCGCGCCGTTGTCTATGAACCAAGATGCACAGCTGCTTTTCTGGAATCATAGTCATCTCCTGTGCAATGGACTTATGTCCTAAATGCCAGATTATGTCTTGACTCCAGAATCAAACAGTGGGATTCAAGACAGAAAAATGTAGTCATATGAGAGAGAGAATGCAATCCAGCAAATTGGGTCAGATAAATTTATTTTCCCATCTTAGTCCAGATGTGAAAGCCCTTAAGTCCCTTTCATGATTCATTACTTAGGGACTGATTTGCTAAGATTTTTCTCCAGTTCTGAGGCTGTAAGATCATTTGTCTCCCCAAATCTCAGAATATTTGGATGGTTTAGTTCAGTGGTTCTTAACCTTATTGGAGGTACTGAACCCCACCAGTTTCATATGCGTGTTCACCAAACCCTTCTTTATTCCCTTAGTTTTGCCGGAGCTAGACTAGAATTACTCAACTTGGCATTGCAAATCATGCAATTAGGACGCTGACTCCCATCACGTTCCGTTATACATGTGAATCCATATTGTACATATTCGTCCGACCACTTTCGTATTTTGCTCGACATAGTTAGTAAGGGATTAAAATATTAAGATAGGTATCACACGACGTACCATCACAACAGTTACAATTCGACTACTGTGCGCATCAAATCCCCTGCAGCACAGATAGGCCAAGCGATGTTGCGTGATCACCTGCAGCCAATTATGGACAAGCGGGGCGTATCATCACAAATCATAAGCGCTTCGGTCACGTTCAATCATCTATCAGTTAAATCACAAATTTTGATCAGGAATTGATTGATGTATATAAGGTGTTAGTTACAGATTGATAGATCGGTCTTGATCAAAATCACTGAATAACTGATAGATGATTGAACGTGACCGAAGCGCTATATGAGTCGGAGGTGTGTTTTGACCTCCGCCGAACCCGCGAGACTGACTCGCCAAACCCCTGGGGTTCGGTCGAACCCAGGTTAAGAACCACTGGTTTAGTTTGTTATTTCCATTCAGGGCAAGTAGTCTCTCTTATCCGAATGTTTTTATATACCATATTTCGTATTCCTTTGCTCTTTTCATGTCTTCTTTGGGAAGTGGGAAGGTGTGGCTCACGGGTAGAGCTGCTGCCTCTGCACCCAGAGGTTGAGAGATCGGTGTCAGGTCAAAAGCGCGCCGGGACAAAGGCGTGCGCAGACAATTGAGCGCAGCGTGGAGGCGCGCGCCGAAGAAAATTACTGTTTTTAGGGGCTCCGACGGGGGGGCGTGGGGGGAACCCCCCCACTTTACTTAATACAGATCGCGCCGCGTTGTGGGGGCGTTGGGGGGGTTTGGGGGGTTGTAACCCCCCACATTTTACTGAAAACTTCACTTTTTCCCTGTTTTTAGGGAAAAAGTTAAGTTTCCAGTAAAATGTGGGGGGTTACAACCCCCCAAACCCCCCCACAACGCCGCCGCGATCTGTATTAAGTAAAGTGGGGGGTCTCCCCAACAAAACTCCCCGTCAGAGCCCCTAAAAACAGTAATTTTCTTCGGCACGTGCCTCCGTCTTTAGCTCAGTTGTCGTCGCGCACCTTTGTCTTCCGCGATTATGTCTATGAACCGAGAGTTGAAATCGCAGTGCTGCTCCTTGTAACTCTGAGCACTTACCTCCTCTTTTACAAAGCCGCGTTAGCGGCTACCGCCCCAAAGCCCTTTAAATCTCTATGGGCTTCGGGGCCGTTACCACAGCAGCCCGCCCTATACAGCTTCGTAAAAGAGGCCCTTAATCAAGTGCCCCCCGCTTTGAATGTCACCTTTGAAATGCCAAAGCCACAAAAAGGCAGTATACATGTCCCCCCACCCCCATTCCCTTTAAGGAATTTCTTTTACTATTATCTGTCAGTTGCACTTCCAGAAATAGCTGTTTCTCAAAGTCCAACCTTATAGTTTAAGATGTTAAATAATAGCAACTTATTTTACTACTGGTAGATATTTAAATTTCCATGGCCTCCTTCTCCCTTAACAAGTGCTCATTCTAATAAACTGGGGCCTAACATGTCTTATGTGATTTTTGTCTAGAATTTCCTAAAGCAAATTTGTTTTTATATATTCATTGGCACATATTATAGATACAGTATATAAGAAGGTTGGAAAATCACTAGCTTTGTCTCATTGCCTTTATACACAGAAACGGTCCTTAAGCACAAGGCTGGATTCAATACTATTCTGAACATTCATCACTCCAAGAGCTTGAAGTAACCCCTCATTCCACTTAATTATCAACCAGCTTATTCAGTCTTACTAAGGTTATTATTTTTTCATTCCAAATATCAAATGCACATTGTATATTGGATCCAGAGGTAGGCTTTTGCTAATCTTCACCAATCTATGGAAAAATAAGGCTACAAGAATCTTTAAATGCCAAGGGCCCAGCATCATACTGAGTCAGAAATGTGCTTCTGATACTGACTCCTGTAGTACTAAGCATTAGCTTAAGGAAACACGTCACTAAAGAGTAAATAGCAAAGGTTTTATTACAATCAACACCTGCTTCACATCAGGTCTGGTTGATCAACAAGCAAAGAGAGAAACCCAGCCTCTCCCATAGCAGGCAGCTTCTTTCCATCTCTCCCCTACCTCTACAGTGTCTCTTTTTACATTAAGACAGGAGCTTTGATAGCTGAGCTGTTCATAAATGATCCACAGGATCTATAACAGGGGTGTCCAACCTTTTGGCTTCCCTGGGCCGCATTGGCCGAAAAAAATGTTTCTGGGGGCCGTACAAATGCGCAAACGCTGCAACAAGAGAGAGGAGGGAGCCGGCAAGATGGTAAACACCCGGGGGCAGCAGAGGAAAACACTGCATCGCCCTCGACCAGAGCCGCACAAAATACTTCACTGGGCCGCATGTGGCCCTCGGGCCGCAGGTTGGACACCCCTGATCTATAACTTACACAAGAACTAAAAGTCCAGTGTCCTAGACTTCCTCGAAAATAGCAGTAAAGCCATGTGTGTCTCAAGCTGAAGACAAATCATTTCTTCTTTGGCACTGGTTTCCAACACTCAAGGAACCTACCTGGGCTACCTACAGAGCACTATTTGCTTGACTGAATAGGAAAGAAGGTGGCAGAGTAGCCGATATCACTTAGGAAGCCTGAATCATGAAAAGAATGCACAGTAGAAGGGCAGATGGAGAAAAATCAAGGAGGGCAAAACACCCAAATGCCAATTGATTTAAGAAGTCTTAAGCCCATCAGAACCCACATAAAGGATCTACAAAAGGAGAGCATTTACAATTCAAACGTTTTTGTCTATCCATTATAAAACAATTTTAACAAACACATTGCACTGTGGGCTTAAAAGAGTGAAACAGCCAACTCCCTGTTTTCAGGGAAGGTAAACTCATTCAAATTAATCAGTAACTTACTTGTTCTGTTGGAGTTGTTCCGGCCTGTTAAATTATAATAATACAAAATGTATATATATGTTCCTGGCTCCTGAGATTCACCAGTGTTATAGTTCAGATATAAAAGCATGGCTTTTCAGCAAGATTTCACCAAGAAAAGGCACAAGCGCACGGACAGATTCACTGTTAGGAGGTTGCAGTGTCTGTTATCTCAGCCTTGGCTGAGGGGAAGCTGGTGAAAATCTTTGCCTGGTACAATACAGTGCATTTGCTTCACAGGCCAGGAATTTTACAGTGAATAATTTTTAACTTCTGCTATGGGAGGAAAACCAGGTTCTGTAGTCATACATAAACTGATTAAAGAAAAACACAGAAGGAAAAAAAAAGGATTTTTTTTTTTCAGACATAACAGATTTCAAACAGAAATCTACCTAAAGAAAGATAATTCTCAAACTTTAATTAATTAGGGGAAAAAGGCATAACTGTGGTGTTATAAGATGTTTAGATGATAGGAAATATGCTTTCACTAATATTTACAAATCTGGGAGCCTATCCAGTCTGCTAATCTTCCTATCTACAGATATTGTGGCCTGCAAAAGCTGAACCTTCCCGCTCCCAAAGGAAAAACTCAAGAGATTACGGAGATGATATGATCAGACAATTGGTAGGATGATGTCCTCTCAGGACGGTACTACTCTGAGCTTCCAAATCCACTTCTGCTCTGCAGTAAAGGAAAGCCCCATTTTGCATACATAAAAAAAAAATGGGCATCCAAGTTGCAGCTTATTTTGCTAAAAGGTTCAATGAACTCAAAACCTTTTGTAAAATATATTTAAGGGCAGAGGCGTAACCATGGGACAGACCTGAATGAGCCTGGCCTGCCCTGTTTTAGGCTCAGGATAAACCACAGGCTGCCAGCAATGATTCCTACACACTGCCAGCAGCTGACCTGAAAGCCTTTCTTCTGACAGGTTTGCGTCAGAGGGAAGGCTTTCGGGTCAGCCGCCGGCAGCGTGTAGGAACTGCTGCCAGCGACCTGAAAAGAAACAGAAATGCTGCATGGGCTGGGGAGGGAAGAAGGAGGGAAAAAGAGAGAGAGATGCCTGCCCACTTTGGGCTCAGACCTGCCCAAAATTGGCTGTTTGGCTACACCACTCTGTAAAGGTGCGTTAAAAAAAATGCATGTATTTGCAGCATGTACAGCAGGAAGAGCCATTAATAAAATGTTCATAAAGAATAGCATCATGGGGTTTTATAGTATAAGTAGCAGATTTTGCTACCTAAAGTGATGTATAGCAGGCAGAAGCGAGCTTTCCGCGCTCCTGCCCACTGCTAAATTGGTCGGTCACTGCTTACCATGAGTTCTGGCCTCCAACCGCTGAGCCCTACTGAGCAGGAGCGCACTTCAGCACTGCTGGTCAGCGCTATGCGGCTTCCTGAATGGTTCCTGCAGAAAGCTTGCTCCTGCCCACTACACCTCTGGACCACCAGGGATTCCAGCAGCAGAGGAGGTACAATAGACAGGGCAGGGAGGAGGGACAGGGTGGAGAGCCTGGGAGGGAGGGAGGGAGGGAAGGGGGCTGGGTGCAGAGCCTGACAGAGGAGGGAAGGAGGTAAGGGGGCTGTGTACAGAGCCTGACAGAGGAGGGAGGGAAGGGGGCTATGTGCAGAGCCTGACAGAGGAGGGAGGGGGCACTGGATGCAGAGCCTGACAGAGGAGGGAGGGAAGGGGGCTGTGTGCAGTGCCTGGCAGGTAGGGGGCTGGGTGCAGAGCCTGAAAGGGGAGGGAGGGAGCGCTGGGTGAGATCCTGGAAGGGCAGGGTACTTGAATATTATGCTGCCTGACATATTCAAGTCAACCATTTTTCCTCCATTTGGGGGGGGGGGAATAGAGGTCTCCACTTATATTCAGATCGACTTATATTCAGGTATATACAGTACATCAAGGAATTGTTGTCTGGATGGGAACATCTGGAAGGAGTAGAAATGCAAAGGGCAAAACTGAAAGGAGTTATTGTAAGAGCGACAGACCTTTTTGTGAGGCAAGTAAGTAAAAGTAAGAGGAAAAGAAGGCCACTTTGGTTCACAAAAGTAGTAGCTGAGAAGGCAAGGAATAAGAGGTTAGCTTTCATAAACTACAAAAGATTGCAGAAAGAGGAAAACAGGCAAAAATATCTGGAAAAGTTAAGAGAAGCTGGTTGGGTAGTCAGGAAAACAAAGATACAAATAGAAGAAAAAAATAGCTGATACAGTAAAATGGCGAGATTACATTTTTTAGATGTTTCAGTGATAGGAAGAAGCACAAAAGCGTCATTGTGAGACCCAAAAGTGAAGGAGAGAAATATGCAGAAGATGATATAAAGAAAAAGCTGAATTGCTTAACAAATATTTTTGGTCTGTGTTCATGGCTGAAGTGCCAGGAGCGGGACCGCAGAAGATAAAAGCGAATAGGGATGGAGTAATGGTAGATCTTGATCGATTTTCGGAGGATTGTGTTCATGAGGACCAAGCTATAAAGGTAGACAAAGCAATGGGGCCAGATGGTGTACATCCAAGGGTGCTGAAGGAACTTGGGGAAGTTCTGGTGGCTCTGTGGACTGACCTTTTCAATGCTTTTCTAGAGTCAGGAGTATTTACTAAAATGGAGGTAAAATTTTGCATTTACTGCATGAAAATTGCCAATATTAATCTGCAGTCATTACAAAACTTCTGTGTTAATTGTTGGGGACTTTCCCAGAATCTAGTCACACAGTTAACAGAAAAAAAAAAGTTCTTTACTGAGCATTGAAAGCATTACAGTTAAAGCAATGTAATTAAATACAGCTGCCGATGTGGTGCTGTGCCTGGTTAATAATCAATCCCATTGACTTATGAAGTCATAATATGTGGAACACTATTACATGTTAAACCCCCTATGGATTGTTATAAATGCCGGCTTTTCTTAATTATGACGGGAATAGCCATGCAGATGATAACACATAATTGGAAGAACTATGATCGCCTTCACTTCCCTTTTTGGTGGGCAAACTTATGCTCCAGCTACAAATATGAAAAAATGAATGCTGAGATATTGGGGCATAGTAATGTATTTAACTTGGTGTGGGGCCCATTGGCATCTTTTATTGCTTCTATATAGTTGTCATTTCTCTTTAATTTTTGTCTGATTTCCTTACACATCCAGGGTGGGAGAGAGGGGGATGGGAATGTATTACTACTTTAAATAAGAGTGGGTTATTGGAAGGATAATTGCATTTATATTATTGATTAATCTAATCTAATCCTTAGGTTTGTATACCGCATCATCTCCATGTTCGTAGAGCTCGACGCGGTTTACAGTAGGAGAAATAGGAAGGAACTACAACAGAGGGTTAGAGGTAGAAGTGTGAAGAAAATTTAGAGGACTTGGGATGCCAAGATATAAGAGTTTCCTTGATTCCTAAGTTGGAGGGAGACTTACATTTTTTGAGAAATAATTTTTTGATTAAATAAAGGGAGTGGGGGGAAAAGATTACTTTTGAATATTTGTAAGTTCAAAGTGCTTTTCTTGATTTGTTATATGTTCAGATTCATATGTATTGCACTGTTACTACTTGAAAATCAATAAAGATTTAAAAAAAAAAAATTATCCCATTTTACAAAACCGTAGCGTGGTTTTTAGCACTGGCCATAGCAGTAACAAATTAGACACTCACAGAAAACCATGCTACAGTTTTGTAAAATGAGATTATGTCTGTTAATTATCTTTTTATTAACTGTAAGCAGTAGCGTAGCAAAGGTAGGAGGCACAAGGGGCGGTGGCACCCCCCACCCTCCATGACCCAGAAGTGACTTCAGAGGAAGAGCTGAGGCCGGCGCAAGCAACAGGTTGGAGATGCTGCTCGCACCAGCAAAGAGAGAAGTACGGGGGGAAAAGAGGACGAGAAATACTGGCGCCCCCACCAAGACAGTGCCTAGAGCGGTCCAACCCCCTCCCCCCCCCATCCCTTACTACACTGACTGTAAGGCTCAGTCACTGTCCATTCTCCACTCATTTTCCACCCTGTTCACCACACAGTAATTGATAAGATGCCAGTCAAATATCACAGCTAACAGCTAACGTAGCTTAGCAAATAGACCTTTCTGTGCTTTAACATCGACTCCACTCACTCTTCTTTATGCAGGAAAAGAAAGACTGGTTGTTCTGTCTAGGAGCAGAAACAAAAGCAAGTTCTAGGTCTGAACTGGTCTTCTCCCCTCTTTTCTTTCTTCCTTTTGCCCTTGTGTGAAAACAAAGCATTACTTTTTCCTTTCTCCATCAACAAAGTAAGAAACAAAAAAGAACAACAATAAATTTACTTTAAACCACAAAATCATCACTTTATTTATTTGTAATACAAGTGATAAGAATCTGATAGAAATGGTTTGGTGACATTTCATCGCTGACCTGATTCATTACCTGACACTGCACCACCAAGCCTATTCATTATGTGACATTTCATCCTACAACACTTCATTGTGTATTCAGGCTAAATATATTCAAATAATATGCATGGAAAACTTGCGGCAAATGGGGTTGGCCTGTCAGGACACATCCATGCCCGCTCTTTTGCGCCTAAGCCATCTTACACAAAATTTTCACAACGCTCATATTTAATTGCTGAAGAGCAGTATTGTCATCATCCAATGCTTTATCACATGCCGAAAGCTAAATGTACTCAAATTATATGGGCAGCAAATTGAGCAAATATATTTACATTTAAAATAGCACACATCACAAAATGCATGACGAATACGCATAGAAAACGTGTGCACAATTACATAGCACATACCGTGTTTTCCCTAAAATAAGCCTTAGCATGATTTTTAAAGATGCTCCTAATAGAAGCCCTACCCCAAAATTAAGCCCCAGTTAATATTGACCCCCAAAGCCACCCTGACACTCCCCAACACCATCCCTGACACTAGTGCTGCCTGATTTGCCAATCATCTCTCCCTTCCTCTCCTCCACCCCAATTCTTCCTCTTTCCTTTCTCTCCCCCCATGTGCAGCATCTTTCCTTGTGCCTAACAGCACACAAAACATTCTGTTTCTACTGCTTTTCCCTTTCTTCTATTTCCATGGCTCCAGAACACGTTCTCCTCTTAATGCTGACTTTTCCTAATCTCTTTCTCTATCTCAAACTACTACATTCCTCAAGACCACATTGCTCACCTTCCCAATTCATCACATCCTCTTTCCTTTTGTCTTCTACCTTCTTCTGAGCTCTGAAGTAGAGAATGACACGGTGACAAAATTCATCACCGTTCCTGTCCCCACGGATAACCGCGGGAAATAATTCCATGTCATTTTTTAGTGTCTATTTCAGCCTCAGTCCTTCTACACCAGCATTCTTCAAAGCAAAGCTTGAGGGTCAGTGGTTGTGGCCATTCATACTCTGATTCTTCCCTCTCTCCTTAAAGAATGACATGAAGATTGTTTACTGCGGTTATCCACGGGGACGGGAACGGTGATGAATTTTGTCACCGTGCCATTCTCTACTCTGAAGCTTCAACATTTTCTTCCTCTCACTCAACCATCCCTATTCTGTCTGAGTGCACCTTGTCTGCAGTGCTGTCATCATGCCTCTGCTGGGGATATCAATCCAAATCCTGGTCCTCCTAATCAGTTCTCACTCTACTCATGCAAGTCACACCTCAATGTCTCCCAACTTATTTCTGTTCTCCCACATCCTTCTTTGCCTTTCTCATGTGCCCTGTGGAATGTCCGCTTTGTCTCCAACAAGCTTGCTTAAATCCACAACATCTTTATCTCTCGAACTCTCCACTTGCATGCACTGAGATTTGGCTCTGCCCTGAAGACTGCTTCATGGAGGTTGCCTTTTCTCCCATACACCTCACCCAGTTGGTCGTGGAGATGAAGATGATTTCAACCTCTTCTTCCTCCTTAGTCTCACTGCTTTTCTTCCTTTGAAGTCCATTCCATCCGTCTATTTGCTCTTCTATCTATTGACCCACTGATAAAGTTCCTTTTTTACTTTCTCACTGACTGACTCTGGCTTTCCTTCTTTCTGAAACCTTCATTTCCTTCCCTCATTTTTGGTGACTTTAACATTTATGCTAATGACCCTTCTGACTCTTTATGCTTCTAGGTTTCTTGCTTTAATATCCTCCTTCAGACTTCAACTGTGCTTCACTACCCCTATGCACCGGAATGGCCACTGCCTTGATTGTGTCTTCTTCTCCAACTGTTCTATCACTAATTTCTGCACCGCAGTTCTTCACCTCTCTGACCATTATCTGATAACTTACACAATTCATCACTATCCCCCCAAGACCCGGCCACTCTCCAACAATACATTCAGGAATCTTCAGATTATTGACTCTTGCACTCTCTCCACCACTGCTTCATGTTTCCAAGTTTATTCTATACTTGATATACCGTCTATCAATTTGTACCTAGACGGTTTACTGTCCTAGATGGTTTACAATGCTAAAAAAATTTAAAAGATGGTAAAAAAAAATAAAATAAATGTTCAATAGATAAGACATAAATGTACAGAAACAAGAGGATCAAGGGTTAGGCAAGAGTAAAATACATTGAGATTAAAAAATAAAAAAGGTAGTAAAAGGGTAAGGAGAAAATGGGAGGGGGGGAGAATGACATTTCTTGAAAGCGGTTGGTATTCATTACTTTGAGTGGAGAGTGTAGGTTAGATGAATTGCCCATTCTCATGTTAAGAATTGTGTCCCTAAATAAGAAAGTTTTTAGTTTGGTCTTAAATTTGTGCAATGATTCTTCCAAGCACTACACAGAGCACAGCAATGGCCATCATCCCTCCTCTTAAGCACTATGTAATACAAGTTTGTCAATGAGGCTGTTTCTTTCTATAATACCATTCTTTCCTCTGCTCTAGATAGCCTTGCTCCTCCCATTCCACATTCTGTAAGGCGTGCCAAACCCCAGCCCTGGCTGATCTCCAAAATCCGCAACTTATGTTCTTGTGCCCGGTCTGTTGAACGTCTTTGGCTCAAATCCCATATTCATACTGACTTCATACATTTCTGATTCCTGCTGACCTCCTTCCAGACTGCTCTTTCACTTGACAAATAAGACTACTACATCCATTTCACTAGCTCTCTTGGCTCCAACCTTTGCCGTCTCTTTGCCACACTGAACTCTCTATTCAACATTAGTGGCATAGCGAGTGTGACCGATGCCTGGGGCAGTGGTGCCCCTCTCCTGCCCTCTTCCCCGTCCCTGTATCTTTTTAACTTCAGTGCGAGCAGCAACGCTGCCCGCATCGGCTTCGGAGCTCTCTCTGACATCATTTCCTCCCAGAAGTGACATCAGAGAAAGTGCCGAAGCTGATGCGAGCAGCAAGTTCATCTCTGCTCACGTCGAAGTTAAAAAGGTAAGGGGAAGGGGCATGGGTGCATGGCAGAGGGAGGAATAATAATAATAATTTATTTTTTTGTATACCGCTATACCAAAAGTTCAAAGCGGTTCACAACAAAGGAAAAATACATACAGTCGATAAATATAAAATACATAATAGAAACAAATCAATAAAAAGAATACATCAGGTAAAAGGGAGGCGGAGAAGAGGAGGGATGCTGGTGCCCCAAGGAAGATTGCCCCCTCGCACCCCTTTACTACGCCACTTCTCAACATGCCTTCACCTCTAATCCCACCTTCACTTTCTCCCCAGACTGTAGCCGAGTACTTCTACGACAGGGTTCATAAGATTAACCTCGCGTTCTCAACCAGATCTCTAGCCCATTCTGTCAACCTTCTTTCAATCCCCACCACCTTTTCTTCCTTTTCTGATATAACTGAAGAAACTGTGCATTTTCTTTCCTCCTCCAAACTCACTACCTGTTCCTCTGATCCGATTCCCACCTACTTACTCAGCATTATCTTTCCTACTGTCATCCCTTCTATCTGTCATATCCTCAATCTTTCACTTTCCATTGCAACTATTCCTAATCTCTTCAAGCATGCCGTAGTTACACCACTCCTCAAAAAAAAAACAACCCTCATTTGACCCTACCTGCCCTTTCAACTATTGCCTCATCTCTCTTCTGCCTTTCTTCTCCAAGCTACTTGAACATGCTAGTCACTGCTGTTTTAACTTTCTTTCATCTCAAACTGTTCTTGACCCAAGTTAATCGGGCTTTCACCCTCTGCATTCTACAGAAACTGTTCTTGTTAAGGTCTCCAATGACCTGTTCCTGGCCAGATTCAAAGGCCTCTATTCTATCCTTATCCTTCTTGATCTATCTGCTGCTTTTGACACTGTTGACCACCATAGGCTGTCCTCACTAGGATTTCAGGGTTCTGTATTTTCTTGGGGGGGGGGGGTTATTTCTTATCTCTCCCATCACACTTTTAGTGTATGCTGTGGTGGATCCTCCTCCACTGCCATCCCACTATCACTTGGTGTATGTCAAAGCTCTGTCTTGGGACTTCATCTTTTTTCATCTATACTCATTCCCTCGGTGCTCTGAACTTTTCCCGTATCATCAGTATCATCTCTATGATGACAACTCCCAGATCTACTTCTCTACACCAGAAATTTCTACAGAAATCCAGACCCAAGTCTCAGTCTGCCTGTTGACATTGCTGCCTGGATGTCTCACTGCCCTTTAAAACTAAATGTGGCTAAGACTGAGCTTCTTATCTTTCCACCTAAACCCACCTCTCCTCTTCCCCAATCTATTTCTCCCTGTCTCATCAGTCCGCAACCTCAGAGGCCCAGATGCACTAAAGTCAGCGACTGTCTAATGATCATCGCTAAGTCCGTTTTGATTGGTTTAGCAAAAATCGGATTTGCCGACTCAATGCACAAAACAGCTCATCGTGTGGTTTTTTGCACGATCACTCATTCTCTGATCTGGCCATGCAAATAAAGTCATTAATATTGAAATGCCATGGAAACTAGCAGGGCGACTGATGCTATAACATGAGTTACTGATGCACAAAAAAGTGATCGCTTTTAGTGATCTGAAAAAAGCAACTTGCCAAGATCAGTTGCTTACCTGTTCTACCCATAGTTCAGCCCTGAAATTAATATATTTATAACATACCATACCCCAATATCTGCTCCATTACAAAAAAAAACCCAAAAAACACAAGCCACCCCCCCACGGCAACTGCTGGTCCCCCGATCCCCCTGATGATGGCCGCACCCACGACAGCGATGCCTACTCCCTCCTGCCTCAGCAACCCAGTTGTACATCCGGGCTACCTGGACCCCCCCGCCCCCGACACTCCCCTGACTCTGCCCCCCAGCACTCCCTCATGCTCCCTCTGACACCTCCGACACCCTACATGAAGATCCCCCTTCCACCACCCCTCCAAGACCCCAAAAGACAGCCCTGGTGGGCTGGGGGGGTCATTTCAGAACCCCCCCGCTCAAGCAACCCCCTCAGCCCCTCCCCCATACCTCATGGTAGAAGCCCGCAAGAGGGATGCCCACTTCTTTTTGCCAGCAGGCCTGCCTCTTCGAAAAGGCAAGCCTTCCCCTTCCCGATGCATCCTGACCTGGATACCTTAAGCCCCTCCTATGGAAGAGGCCTTAGGTATCCAGGCCAATCAGACTTTTAGGCCCCTCCCCAGTGCATCCCAGGTTATTTAACATATCTGTGGTCCAACTCTTCAGGCCGGGGAATGTGACCTTGCACAGAACTGTGTGCAATGATTTCTTGCTAGTATTAATCTAAAAATAAATATTAACAATACATGTACTAAGAATTTAGCACAAGAAGACTCTTCACAGCAAAGCTGGGGCCCAGCTAGTAAACCAGACCCCTCTTTTTTCCACTGTACCATTCATACAGGTTCTTGAGGATGCTGAGATGCCAGCGTTATTATTAGAGGGATGCTTCAATATGCTCATACTCTCCTCTTATTTTGCTGATATAACTTCATTGAAGTGTGTGCAACTGTTTTCAGTGAAAGCTTCCTGAATTGGAAAGCTCAGCTCGGCTGTGCATGCTACAGTATGAAGCCCAACATTTCCCTCTACTGGACATTTAGTATGGTTGCCATAAGACCACTTGAATGCAAGGAAAAAAAATCAAATGTTCAGACTTCAAACATTGAATAACTAGAATTTGTTATGGTTGTGGAAATTCTAGCTTCCTTTCTAGGTTGCTCAATGCTACAGCTAGCTCCTAGAAGATGGCTAGTTTACCAAAGGTTTTCCTGTTGCTATACATAGTAATCTGCAAAGAAGTTGTAGGTTGAGGGTTTTTTTTAATTGGACCAACACTAGCTCTACATATTCTTGTCAATTTTCAGCTGCTGATGGTCATTGGTTTTTTTTTTCATGCTGACCATCGCAGCCTGAATTAGGCACCAATATTCAGTGCCAGCACCTATCAAAATCAAGGTTCTGGCCATGCTGGGAATGCAACTGCATAGTAGGCGCAATATTCAGCTCACTACACAGCCAACTGAGCCCCCTCCCTGAAGAGCATTTTCCCCTAAACCCCCACAAGGGCATACCCTCTCCTGACACCATTCTTTAAAAAGTTTACTTACTCCTAAACACCCCATCCCCAAGTCAGCTTCCTTCCTGAACCCCCTACAAGCTTCCCAGTAGGCTCCTCTTATGTCTTTTCTAGGGTTCCTGGTGTCTGGACGGGTAGACTGAATAGGAGTGAACTTCAGTTTAGGGTTACCAGATGTCTGGGAAAACCCGGAAATGTCCTCTTTTTAGATGACCATCTGGTTTCCCAGACGGACTTTCCAAAACCCAGCAGCCACGAGAATTTACTTCTGAGTCAGTGGCATCAACTGAAGGTGGGAAGAGAGTTGATAGTGACCTAACTACACAAAAAGAGGCAATGTGCCTGAATAGAATCTTCCTGGGAAGTAATAGATGTGCTCCAAGAAAAGTTGTTACAAGTAGCAGAAAACATAAGAGTAAATGGGCAACCAGCAGGAGAAAACCTCAGTATTCCACAGAGAAGCACACAGTGGAGATTGACGGATGCATTCACCACTGAAGAGATTTTTGAAGTGGTGAAGAGACCTTGATCTTCTCGGATAAGGGGTCGAAAGCTTGATATCACTGAAGCACTGAGGCGAATAGGGTAATCATGGACTGTGGACGCCATATGGCCTATGCATAAGTATAACACAAGAGGGCCAGCCATAAAACAACAGACTCAGAAAAAGGTTTTGTGTGTGAATTTAAGAAATAGAAACCAGAGAAAAGGTGCGAGAAAATTTCCTGCACCCAACCCCATTGAAGAAACTACAAGTATGACGAAATGCACACTACGATATTTTCTACAAAAATATAGAAGCACTAGTCTTTAAGCCCGTTACATTAATGGGTGCTAGAGTAGATGTCTGTCTGTCTGGGTATATTTTTTCTTTGTCTCTCTCTCCTTGCACACTGCCTGTCTGTCATTTTTACTTTCTGTGAATCTCCCTGTGTCCTTAGTGCCCTCAGTGCCTCCTTCCTATGTCCTTAGTGCCCCTTCCTATGTCTATAGTGCCCCCAGTGCCCCTTTCTATGTCCTTAGTGCCCCCAGTGCCTCCTTCCTCCCCTCACCCCCCTCTGATGCCAGCCTGCCTGCCTCCCTTCCTCTTCCCCCTTCCATTGAACCCCCCCTGATGCCAGCCTGCCTGCCTCCCATCCCCGTCAGCAGCATGTTTCCATGGAAACCACCCCCCCGATGCCAGCCTGCCTGTCTGCCATTGAAAACCCCCCACCCCCTTCCCGATGCCAGCCTGCCTGCCTCCCATTCCCCTTCCATTGAGCCCCTCCCGATGCCAGCCTGCCTGCCTGCCTCCCATCCCCCTGAGCAGCATGTTTCCATGGAAACCACCCCCCCGATGCCAGCCTGCCTTACATTGAACCCCCCCACCCCCTCTGTTGCCTGCATCCCCCTTCCAATGAAACCCCCCGATGCCAGTCTGCCTGCCTGCCCGCAGCATGTTTCCATGAAACCCCCCACCCCCCTCCGATGCCAGCCTCCATGCCTCCCATCCCCCTGAGCAGCATGTTTCCATGGAAACCACCCCCCCAATGCCATCCTGCCTGCCCGCCTTCCATTGAACCCCCACCCCCCTCCGATGCCTCCCATCCCCCTGAGCAGCATGTTTTTAATCCCCCCCTGCACCGACCCTAGGCACACCACTAACACGCCACGACTCCCCCCTCTCCCCGACCTTAGACACACCACTAACACGCCACGACTCCTACCACCACAACAGAAACCCCCATTGACCCTCCCAGCCGACCCTCCCACCGCTAGACGGCTGACAAACCTGGCAGCTCCAGCAGCATCCCAGGCACACTAAACACCTGCTTCGGGTCTTCTACTGGCCTAATTTCCTCTGCCGCGTCCCTGATGGTGTGCCTAAGGTGGGGGGGGGGGGAGGGGGGATTCGCGGCGTGTTAGTGGTGTGCCTAGGGTCGGCGGTGGGGGGGAGGAGGAGTCACAGCTGTTACCTGGCCGATCCTTACACGCACGCATGCGCACTCTTGTGGCCACATCCCGACAGATCAGGACTCAGGGAACATGGGATAAGAGTGTGCATGCGCGCTTAGCATTTTATTATTATAGATAATGGTAAAAAAAGAAGTCAACAGAACAACCACTCTGCACCTGTGCAGCAGCCCCAAACTCTTCTTTTCCAGGTAAAAGCAAGAAGAAAATTAATCCTGCTAGGTAGCAAGAGATCTCACAAGGTCATCAATTAAGAGAATTTTTTTTTTTTTTAAATAATCTGCAGGTCATTTAGAATGATTCCGATGGTGGATCAAGATTACAGGCTTTCATTGCCACCATGGATGGGTTCCGAGTCTTCTCACGAGGAATAAAGAAAATTGAAAACAGGAATGAGTCCTACAAAGAGACATGACTGTAGTACGTTAGTAGGAACAAAAATACTATCAGTAAGAGAGGTAAAAAGAAGGTGACCTAAACGCAGTCCAGAGGACACAACCATGTTAGATAAGAACCCAGCATACTGCAGAGTAGAGCAAAACCACACTGAATGAAGATCGATATAAAACCCAAGACCTGTGACAAAGGTACAGCTTGGTTTCAGTACCGGAACGATACCCAATGGTATTATGCAATGATATCAAAACTCGCATACGCAATTGCGCCCGATCATTCTGACAGATCTCAAAAAGTAGACTAATTTTTTACAACTCATTACTAGACATAGGGGGGCAGTTGACCGTTTAATGCAGCTGATGCACCGAGATGATAGTGGCGGTTGTCTGGCTGTTGCAGAAGTCATCTGATCCACAGAACATGCCTGCATTTTAGCATTGCATTGACTCTGATCCAAATGACTAGCCTGCATTTTGGCACTCATTACTACTTCCTGGGAAACCGCATGGCTGAAATATTGTGTTGGCTAGGCTGCATACGTCAGGGCTTAAGGAGCATACCAGCTTCCGCTCCTTGGCATATCGTCTTTATGAACTTCTAACATCGGATCCTATTGTCTGACTGGAATTTACTTTATTTCATTTATTTTATTTTTATTTATTGTTTTCTCAGGTACTTTAGCTAGATTGTGAGCCTTCGGGACAGCTAGGGAAATCCAAAGTACCATCTTTATTTATTTTATTTTAATGTATCTTTAATCTATCTTACATTACATTACATTACATTAGTGATTTATATTCCGCTTGTGCCTTGCGGTTCTAAGCGGATTACAATTTATAAGACTGGACATTTCCAGTAGCGGTGCAGTACATAAATTCAAGAATGTGTCAAGATACAATTGTTAATCTGGGTTTTTTCGGAAGAACTTGAAAGCTAATAGTAGATTATGATAAGTAGTTGTGATGAGTAGATATAGTAAAGTCAGGATTCTGGTAGGTTGTTGTGATGAATAGAATTAATAAGAGTCAGGGTTCTGATGTATTGCTATGGTGGTGATGGTGGTGGTCATGGGAGTATTTTCTATTGTTGTTGAGGGGTTATGATGATGGAAAGTGTTTTTTGAAGAGATGAGTTTTGATTTCTTTTCGGAATATTTTGATGTCTGTTGAATTTATCAGTAGGTTGTTGATGGTGGGATCAATCTTTGCTGCTTGTGTCGCTAAAAGGCTGTCGTATATTTTCTTTCGTCTTGTTCCGTTGAGAGGGGGGTGAATGAATAGGCTCCGAGTTCTCCTTAATCTATGAGATAGGTTACGGTGTAGTCTGTTATTTAGGTATATGGGTGCTGTTCCGTGTGTTACTTTGTATAGTAGACAGTAGAATTTGAACTGGGATCTTGCTTTTATTGGTAGCCAGTGTGAGTCTAGGTATGCGTTGGTGATGTGGTCATATTTGCCAAGGGAGTAGATGAGTCTGAGGGCCGTGTTGAACCTCATGGTATAGCGGTATATAAGAAATCAAATCAAATCAAAATCAAACATATGCAAATCTGCCTGACATGTATTTCTTTTAATATCATTTTTCCTTCAGGAACTCATCAAAAGCTCATTTGAATCCTACTTTGTGAGCTGCATTGACCATTATCTTCCAGGCGTTCCACAGCTTAATTGTGTGCTGCATGAAAAAACAGTCATCACAATTTGCTTTGTCTGTTGCGTGTTAGATTCATGGTGTGTCCTCTTGTTTTAGGGCTCCTTTTACTGAGGTGTGCTAGCGTTTTTAGCGCATGCAAGATTTTAGCGCGCGCTAATCCCGCGCTATGCTTCTAGAACTAACACTAGCTCAATGCTGGCATTAAGGTCCAGCGCGCGCAGCAATTTAGCACACGCTATTCCGTGCGTTAAGACCCTAACGCACCTTTGTAAAAGGAGCCCTTAGTGTTTGAGAGGTTAAATAATTGTCCCCTATTTAACTGTTCCATCTGACTCATGATTTTATTACTGTATATCATATCCCTTTCTCAATCACAAGGATTCTTAATTTGTTTATCTTGTCTTCATAAGTTAGATGTTCCATCTTGTTGTCGTTTTTGTTTGCCTTTCTCTAAATCTTTTCTAATCCTGCAATATCCTTATCAAGACAGTGCAACCAGAACTGTGCACAATGCTCAAATTGTGATGGTCATACCATGGACTTACAGAGCCACACTGATATCATCTGCAACGGGATGGAGGACAAAACTCAGAATCTTTCTGTATTTGCTTCTTTTTTTTTTTTGGGGGGGGGCAGCTTCAGCAATGAAATTGTCACCATTATTTCAAATCTCTCTTATTGGTCAAACAGAAAGCACAAAACAAGCAATTTGAATAAAATACCAGATAAAGAATCTGTCTGAACAAGGTCAATTTCAACCTACTACCCCCCAAAAAAAAGGGGGGGGACCTTCACAGAACAAGGAGGAGAGAGGTAAAACAATACAAGAAACTGAAATATAACACTTCAATTAAAGATTCGGAATATTGCTACAAGCATACATTGTCAAAGAAGACCAATATGGCTCCCATATAGATTGAAGTTGACAACCCTTAGCAGAATCTATATCCGTCACTTCCATTCTTTCCATCTTTAATTGTTGTGGCATCAAAATTTGCCAATGAGAGACAGAGGGAGCAGCAAAGGCCAACCAGTGCAATAATATCATTTTCTTGGCAAGCAACAAAGCATGCTGCAGAAAACTCCATAAACCTACAGGAATAGGATGAGTCAAAATGGATATAGAAAATAGGATTTTATGATGAGGTGAAGTCTTGGACCTCCACAAATTGAAGATATAAGCATGTAAAAGTTTCCAAAAGTGCAATATCTTAGGGTAAAAACAAAACATGTGGGCCAATGTTGCATTCATCTGGTGGCATTTAGGACAACATGAATCTAGGCTCAGGGAAGCTCAATGAGCTCTGGATGGTGAGATATAGAGGCACATCATCAACCTGTATTGTAGCTCAAACATAGGAATCAAATTCCAGCACTGGGAGGCCACCTTGAGGGCACTTTGCAACAAGATGGATGAAATAGAAACACCCAGATCCGCTGACCAGCACTCTCCCAAAGAATCAAAATTGAAGCTTTGTGATTCCTCCAATAAAAATTTATGATGAAAACAAAGTGGAAACATGGATTGAGCTTCCAAACAACAGACCAAGTTTCCAAGTTTTCCAAGTTTATTAAAATATTTGATAAACCGCCTAGGCACAGTTCAAGGCGGTGTACATTTAATATAAAAACATAAAAAGTAACATAAATACATACATAATTCATGAAGATAGAATATATCACTTCCTTAAAACAATCCCATACTGTCGAGGTCAAGGTTGCAACAGGTAAAGATCGGATATGCTGTCTCAATTGCAAATAAGGCAAAATGTCATTAGCTGTGAATCCATATTTCTGCACCAGCTGTTGATACGTTCGCATCTATCCAGTATGAGTGAGAACCTGGTGCAAGTATACAATCTCACGCGATATCCAAGAGGTAAACAAGGACGTTTCCAAACCAGGCTTGAAAAGAGGATTGCCTCTGATAGTTAATAAAGGTGAACTAGTTTCAAATAGGTACAAGTCCGCTTCCAGGCAGTACGTGCAGGTTGAAATGCTGGATAATGCGCCAGAGCAAATTTGAGAAAAGTCTCAGGAGCATGTAAGAGAGATCCAACAGAATAAGGCGAGAGCATCCCCCAATTCCACCTCTGTAAAGGTAAAATAGGAAGTCCCCCTGAACCAGCCATTGAGATGTCGTAACTGGCATGCTATAGATAACTGTCACCATCATTATACACGATCAAATCAAAAATGGACTTGTAAAATCTTAGATTTAAGAAAATTTAATCAAACTGTACTCTCAGACACCTGTTTGGTAAATCATCAAGGATTTCAAACACCAAATTCACAGGTATGGGTATCAATCATTGAGTACAGAATGAAACTTGAAAAGTGCTCTAAGTGCTCTAAATAAATTTTTATAAATTTTTATAAATCAATGCTTGAATAAATAACAACAAATTTATTTAGAGCACTTAGAGCACTTTTCAAGTTTCATTCTGTACTCAATGATTGATACCCATACCTGTGAATTTGGTGTTTGAAATCCTTGATGATTTACCAAACAGGTGTCAGAGTACAGTTTGATTAAATTTTCTTAAATCTAAGATTTTACAAGTCCATTTTTGATTTGATCGTGTGATATTTTGGACTTGTTTCATTGTATTTGGAATTTACCATTATTATACACAAAGGCCAAATTCTCGGAAGTGCACCTTGAGTCAGGCGGCAGTCGGTGCCCTATCACTACCTAACTTAATTGGTTTGTTTTTAATCAGCACAGTAATTAACTGTTATTTAAAAACAATAAAAAGTAAATATTTTTTAAATTTAGGCGTTCGCCGGTGCCTCCAAAAACGGTGCTGTGATCATGTCCATGGAGGCGCCTAAGGGTGCCTAAGTTTGAAGGAGGTGTGCTTAACGCCAGAAATGACCTTAGGTGCTTCCGTAGATGTGATTCATGTCAAGCATAGGCACTAAAAACGTAGGCCTTCAAAAGCCTGGCCTACATTTCTGGTGCCTATGTTTGACAGTGGCCACGATTCTACAAATGGTGCCGTTGCTTGACTGACCAGCACAATTTTTGAAGGCGATGGCCAATAACGGAGACGTTTGTAGAATCCATCCCAAATTGCACTTGCCCACATTAACTGTCATCTGTCTTTTGTATGCCAAGTCTCATAGGAGGTAATTAAAAAAGTCTTCACAGACTCCAGCTCATCCAGAATACTGCGGCCAAATTGATTTTTGCTAAACGCAAATTTGATCACGTCTCCCCCTTACTTACCAATCTTCACTGGCTCCCTGTACTTTCCAGAATTCACTTCAAATGCTCCTGTCTAGCTTTCAAGATAATTCATGGCATCCTTCCGCCACTAATCCCTCTATCCTTCCTCGCCCAAACGCCTGCTACCACCAGATCCGCCCACAGACATAAACTATCCTTCCCCTCTCTACATGGCATCCTCCACGCAGGCAAACTGGGAAGATCCCTCCTCTCCAAAATCACGGGCCTTTGGAACGATCTCACTATCCCGCTGCGGAACCTGGGCTCCCTCCAACTGTTCCGGAAACAACTGAAAACCTGGCTTTTCTCTAATATATAACATCTCCTGCTTACTTCCCCTCTTTCTCTTATGCTTTTGTAAACTCTCTCTCCCCTCTCTTCTTGTATTTTTAAGCTTTGTAAACCGTGTCGAGCTCCGCTTCCGTAGAGATGATGCGGTATATAAACTTAAGGCTTAGTTTAGTTTAGTTTAGTTTAGGTCAATATGTGAAGTCCAAGATTCTATTTTTGTAAAGACACCAATGTTGGGGCCAATATTCAGACTGTGGGAGATAGCCCGGTTACGAACGTGGAAATTCAATACCTGGGCCTTATCTGGTGACTGGCATTTAATTGCTGCTCTATTTTGAGCTGCGTTTGACGTAGCCAGTCACACGGATATTTATCGGGTATCTGGCTAACCTTCTAGCGCAGGGAGCCGCGTTGAATGGCCTGCGCTGCTCCCGACGCTCATAGAGTTCCTTTGAGCGTCGGGAGCAGCATGGGCCATTCAGCACGGCTCTCTGCACTAAAAAACACTATTGCGGTTTCGTAGAAGAGGGGGGGGTAAGTCATAGTGGCCAAATATAGGCATGCTGTTCAGGAAGATCTATCCAGTCAGCCAATGAATACTGACATGACATAGCCAGTAATCAGGATATTGAACAGGAGAGAACTAAATATTAGCATCTTCTGGGCGTTAGGAATCCTCAGCTTTACTCCACCTTATCTCCATACACCAATAAACTAACCTTCTCGTGTAAAACCAGGATAAGGTGTGTATATAGTATTAGGGCATACATGCTCCCTCGGTGCCTAAAATGGCAGGAGATGATGCCTACCTTGTTGGTGTGGGGGGGGGGGGGGGGTTCTATATTATTACCAGTACTATTAAATTTGCATCAAGAAAGGGACTTAATAAAAAGAACTTTAACACTAACTGTAAAGTTTTTTTTTAGAAAGACTACCAGTTTCTCTTAATAAACAGGCTGCTAACGTGTAAACAGAGTAATTAAAGCAAATACTTGCTAATGATAGCTGGTTTAATTGTATATAGTAACTGGAGTACCCCCTCCCCCATGCCATACGGTATACAGTAGGACTGGCCCTGGCAGATTTGGGTTCAAGTAACGAGTCCTTACCTGCTCATTAGGAAAGTCTTGCAGAGACCCCCATCTGTTTCTCTGTAGGCTATTTTATTGTTACTAGAGCTGTGCCTGACAGATGGCAAAGTGCAGGAGAGGGGGGTTAAAACATCAAAAATAAAGGATCCGCTAAGCAAGGTTCCCATTGCAGGCACACAGCATTTGAAAAACAGGTACTCCGTAGAGTCTTCTGAAATTCGACAGGGCTACAACATGAGGGCACCAGCATGGAGATATGATATCCTCATCAAACCTGGGACAGAAAAAACTTAAACAGTCTGCAGGGACAGAAATGTCCTCCTGGATTTTCACAGATTTTTACCCTGCTATTAAATGCAACAACCGTTTAAAGTTTTAATAATAAAGGAAAACAGATGTAAAATTGTGCAGGTAATAATACATACATGCACATGTGTGCGCTGAAAAGAGCATGTATACTTTTATGTGGTCTGTGCATAGGCAACCCCTGAAAATGTCAAGGACAAATCAAGATCAGGTATGCATATGAGGAGACCGCTACAATATTATGTGCATTCTTTATAAAATAAAATTTCAAAACTGAGGCATAGAGGTAAAACGCAAATCAACACTCCACTCAAACAAAATCACCGAGCACCAAGCACCAAGTAAAGACTAAAGAAAAAGCCTCAGGTCTCTGGCAAGCCAGAAGCATGGAATTGTGAGTACTTATCCTATATAATAAAAGCCTACCTCGCGCATGCGCACTCCTATCTGCGTGCTTCCATGATCCGTAAGTCTGTGGCCGCAGGAGTGCGCATGCGCGAGTCCCCAGCCTTACTTCCCAGCACCTACCACTCGCTGGCAGGACTGGACGCCAGCGCTGGACTCCCTGTTCTCCATGTCGGCTCCTCTCACCAGCCACACCAGCGTCGGAGAAGGCTTCCGATGCTGGCGGGATCAAGAGGAGCCGCGGCGACACTCGCGGGGCAGGAAGGGAAGCCCAAAACACTCCAGCCGCACAGGGATGCCGCGGTCCTGACTCCAAACCAGCTGATTCCAGCAGCATGTGCAGCTCTCTACAAATGCTGCTTTGGGGCCTTTTACTGCCCTGATTTGCTCTGCCGCGTCTCTGATGATGTTTGGAGGATGAGTATAGGGGGGGAGGAGAGCATTATATTTTTGTGAAAAACCTAGTTTTCAGGTGCTTATGGAATAGTTGGAAGGAGCCCTGATTCCGTAGTGGGGCAGTAAGATTGTTCCAAAGCCCTGTGATTCTGAACAAGAGAGATTTACCCAATTTTCCCGCATAGAGGATACCTTATAGTGAGGGAAAGGATAGTTTGAGTTTTTGGGTGGGCCTGGTGGTGTCAGGACTCGAGGAAAAGACTAGAGACATGCATGCGTGTCTGCCCTTCCCATACCTCCTCCCCACAACATTTTATTTATTTATTTAATTCATGTTCTATCCCATCCTCCCCAAAAAGCCCAGGATGGGTTACAAGTCAATATACACAATATACGGTTAACAGGTTACAATTTGCCATAGTTATAGTACAAGTTTTTTGGGGTAGAAGTTTTTATCCTAACTCTTCACATACTAGGGATCTTTAGCCCACATATCTGCAATCAGGCCATTTACTTTTATAATTCAATACCAAACTGCCGGCCTGATGGAGCAAGAAATCCCAGAAGTTTTTCCAGACCATTTGAAAAGTTACCCATTGGCCTAGATTCCCTCTTTTCCATTAGCATTAAATTGAAGAAGTTTCTCCACTGGCATATATTCAGAGGGTCCACACTTCATCATGCAATCTATATACTCTTATGCACAAGCATCAGTGCTTTCTTGTTTTTGAAGTTTCTCATCTTTATTTACTGAACATACAAAGGAAAAAAAGTGTAAAGATGCACTCAACCAAATTCTCACATTTAACACCTGAGACAGGTGTTAGGTGCCCTGTTTCCAATCCTCTCAGATAATTATGTGTTTTTAAAATAAATTACCCTGGCATTTCTAACACCTCCCATCTGCCAATATACCAGACTGGACAGCCCACTTTGATTCACAACACAAATATATATTACTGCTCTTGTGGAGTCATATTTCCCGTCAAGGTAGAAGTACTTTTTAAGCAGATCTGCTGTTAGTTGTAAACAACTCTGCATTCCACCTATCATCTACTCTTACGAGAGATCCATCTTTGCCATCCTGATTTCTAAAAATCTGGACATATATCAAGATTTTGCTCATACACTCTACTTCTGACATCAAGCTGTCTGCCAACAAGTCCTCAACCTCTGCATGCAAGTTCTTTTCAGCAAATCAGCTGGACCAGATAATGAAATTGCAGATCTACTTGCCTAAGGTAGTATCAAAATAGGGAAACATCAGGGCAGCTGCACCCAACTTGGGTGCACCAACACCCTAAAAGAAACTTGAAACATTATTCCTGGCCTTTGGGGAAAAACACAGAAAAGGTTTGACACTTGTAATATCAAAAATGGATTATTGTAACTCTTTATTAAAAGGGATCTATCATAAAGACTTAAAACGTTTGCAGTTGATCCAAAATACAGCCATTAAGATAATCTCGGGCGCAAAAAAATTTGACCACATTACCCCACTGCTTCAAAAAGCCCACTGGTTGCCTGTCTTACACAGGATAACTTATAAAATCGCCCTTATGACATTTAAAACTTTACAGACCAATACACCAGCATTTATAGACAGACTTTTGATCCCATATGACCCTCCGAGAGCTTTAAGATCTATTTCTCAATATAATCCTAATATTCCATCTTTAAAAATAATTGGTACACGTCGTACCTCAATCTTTTCTGTGACAGCCCCTATGATTTGGAATACTCTTCCTTTACACTTAAAAATGGAAAATAACTTACAAAAATTTAAAAGCAATTTAAAGTGCTTTCTTTTTAAAGATGCTTTTAATTGATCAACTGTGTTTTAGTAATTAACTTAATCTTGTTTCTTACATTTATTTTCCCAATCCCCTTTTGTGTTTACCTTAAACGTTTCTCACATTTTCTATACCGATTGTATTTCTCCCCCTCTTCCTATTCGTGTCCAGGGGCTTCGCGGCCCTTTTTACCTAGTACGTATTTGTTGTCAGTCATGTAGGTTTTTTTTATTATTTAATTAATAATAGATGTTTTATTACAGTAATGTAAGTTTTATGTGTTCAATTTTTGTTTAAATGTTAATTTTAAATTTTGTTCAACGCTTTGTAGTTTCGAAAAAGCGTTCAATCAAAAACCTGAATAAACAATAAACCCTGGTGGACACTAGTGCTACAGTTAAAATTTAAAATGTCTTTTCTAAGTAATTCCCATTCAATATGGCAAGCAAAAAAAAAAAACAAACCAAACCTGTTTTTTTGGAACTGAAAATAATTGTGTCTTTGGTGTAATTAACTATATGATTTCCTTATGTTTGTAGCTTGGAGCAAAATCTTCAGTCTGTGCCCTGCCTAGCATTCCATTTGATAAGTATGCGTGGAGTCAAAGCTGCCTGTGAATGAAAGAGTGTCTTAAAAGTCAAATAGGCAAAATAATTAACTTTATGTGACATTTTAAATTAGTCAAATGGGTTAACCTGAGCTATGTGATGAATTCTGAAAGTGAAAGAAAACAAGACTAACCCCCTCTTTTACTAAGGTGCGCTAACCGATTACCGCGCGCTAATTGCTAACGCGTGCATGTTAGTCTATGGATGTGTTAGCGTTTAGCACGCGCTAATCCAATAGACCAACATGCACACGTTAGCAATTAGCGCGCGGTAATCGGTTAGCGCACCTTCGTAAAAGAGGGCCTAAGTAGTTAAGAGGCTTATTTTCAAAGCACTTAGACACACAAAGTACTTTGTGTGTCTAAGCGCTTTGAAAATGAGCCCCTAAATATAGCAGTCATATGAAGACAGCTTAATCTATACATGGCTATCCTAGATATCTTTTGTGGTTGTAATACCAAATACTATTGTTACAACCCAACCACATTCTGCCTCTCTCTCAAATTCCTTAAGCCTCTCCCCCTTCCAACTTTAGGCCTTATTCTCTGCTGGGAAATGTAGCCTAGATTTCTTAAGGAACCTTACGCTTCAAGCTTATCCACCTTAAGGTGAGGTACTTAACACTAACTTTTGCCTTAGTTTTTTTTTTAATGACAAGTGCTTCCTAGATGTTCGTCACACCATGAATAGTTGGGACTATAGGGTCAAACTTTTCATAAGAACATAAGAAGTTGCCTCCACTGGGTCAGACCAGAGGTCCATCGCGCCCAGCGGTCCGCTCCCGCGGCGGCCCATCAGGTCTATGACCTGTGAAGTTGTTCCTGACCATTTCTATAACCTACCTCTGCTTCTATCTGTATCCCTCAATCCCCTTATCCTTTAGGAACCTATCTAAACCTTCCTTGAACCCCTGTACTGTGCTCTGGCCTATCACAACCTCTGGAAGTGTGTTCCATGTGTCCACCACCCTCTGATTATTTAATTATATTTACAATTGTGTGTGTTTATTCTTGCTTCTTTAGGTAATGAAAATCTGTGTTTCTGTATGTACAGAATCAGTAGAAGGGTTTCAAAGTCTGATTGATAAAGCTCTGTGAATCAGGGTGGAATGTAGGAATAAAAGACAGTTAAGGATTTGCAAAAAAGGATCAGGATCACAGAGCTACCTTTATTTAAGACCTTCCTGAGTGGTATGTGAAAGAAAGTATCTCACCTACACCAATCAGATAGGGACACAAGCTCCTATTTGTGTAAAACTAATGTATAAATTAAAACCCCATACCCAGGAGCACAGTTTTACTTTGGACTCGTCAAGGAGTGTCAGAGCCAAAGTGATCATCACTTCAGGGACCAAGAGACAACTCCTTGCTGTGGGGTGGTCAAATTCCATAGAGGAGATGTCTGCATTTGTGCCTTTACACAAAGCATAGCAAATATTTTTTATTCTCCCCATAATTCATTAACCCTTTCAGGACCATAAGGATCGTAGGCCAATTTTTGTGGTTTTGACGACATTTTTATGGTAAAAAGGGCTTGCAGATGCCAAAAAATTGATTTTTTTTGTGAAATATCATTATTTTTATTTAAAAAAATCACACTTCTGGCTTATGGACAGTGTGGCAAGTGAATCTTCTCGTCAATCTAGCAACGACGCTAATGAATGAATGTCGGAACCAGTTTGTTTACATAAAGGCAGTATCCTATGGAATCCGTACATATCAAATTTAGAACTGTAGACTATCCCAATCAAAATTGATAGGATTTTAAAGTTATGGGACAAATATGTCCCTTGGTCCTGAAAGGGTTAAGCACCTCCTCTCTCTCTCTCTCAGGTGTGGCTAACTGGGAAGCTTATCATGGTACCTACTGAGTTTCAGTTGGACTATTGCTGGAGACATTGCATGATTCCTTTCTTCCACTTTTGCACTTCTAGCAAGAAATTTTAAGAAAGTTTCACTGAAAATGGGTGCAAAGCCCACTGATAAGAAAATTGCTTAACTCACTGAGCTTAATGGAAATGAATGAAACAAAGGTGACAAATGATTTGGCATCCAAAGATGGACCAAATGGTAATTTGATCCAAATATGAAACAAGCCAAATTTTTTCCCCATGCACATTCAGGGATAATTAGACCCTGCCCAATGGAACTTAGGATCCCAAGGGTGCCTGCGGTATCTTGCTTAAGGTCACAATTCCTAACCACCTCCTCTGATCCGGAAGTGTAGCTTTGGGCAGGCCTGGGCAGGCCCTGCCCACCCAATCTCAGCTCAGACTAGCCCAGTCTCTCCCACAGCGAGCATGTGGGGATAACGGCCCAGTACTTGCCCATACAGCACAGGCCAAGCGCTTGCCACAGCAGCTGTAGCGGTGCCACATCTCCATGCAGCCCAGGACTTCACCTCCATGGAAGGGCGACCTGGCGCCCGCTGCAGTCCCAGCTCTAGAAGTACAGAGCAGGCAGGACTCGATGGCATGCTTGATGGCAGGAAGGAAAGATAGAAGCTTCGGGGGGGGGGGGGGGGGTTGGAAAGGGAGGGAAAGAGAAAGAGATGCCCACTTTTGGTTCAGCCTGCTTGATCACAGTCTCACTTGTAGCACCAGATCACCCTAGTTATCAGATCTCAGCAGATGGTTTTAAGTCTGCTTTTTCTTACCACTTTTTCTTAGGTTTTTTTGATCCTGTTGTAAAATGAAGGCCTTTGTCAGGATAAGAGTGTGTATAGCAAGCTTTGATGCTGCAGTGAAGAACATATTACCATTTCTATTTTTTTCCTTCCTGAAACTCACTCAAAAGAAAATGCATTTTAAAAGAGAAAAACATCTGAAAGGGAATCACACTGTATTTCCGGAGTATGCTAGGGATTATTCACAAATGATCTAATTTACATTTAAGCAGCCTTCTTTGGTATTTAGCACAAAATCTCGGTTTACCTGTTTCCTTGATCTGTCATAATGAAATAGTGATGCATGAAAATTATAAATAAAATGATACTGAAACACCTGCTCAGGCCTACAATAGGCAAAGGGTGCAAATCAGAAAGAGTTTGTTCCCATTTAGTAGCTAAATGAAAAGCCTTTTATAAGCCAGATTCAAACTTTATGATGCCTGGAAACCAAAAGGCCCAGTAGTCAAAGGGAATTATCCGAATAACAGCAGCCAGTATCGAGATAATGGGTGAAAACGAGAAGGAAATAATAGGCTGGGGAAGGAGTGAGAAGGGAAAACAGGAGAACTAGAGAAGATGACTGCTGCAATGAGACCCCCCAGCCAAACAAGCTGGCATTCATTGTTAGGGTGACCCAGGCTGCTGCTGTCCAGGGGAGCAGAACTTGCTGTCCCTTGCCCAGGGCACTAGCTCTGTTCATAGCTGTCATGGACCCCAGGACTTACAGGTAATGCCATGCAATAGGCTCTGGATTGGTTAACAAAGGCTGCAATCTGAGCACGAAGCTTCTGTTTGCATGCTTCTGGAAGACAGACTTGTCCTTCTGCCATGTTGAACAAGATTCCCTGATATTTCAGGGACTGTGACGGCATCAGGCATCTCTTCCAAAAGTTTACAGTCCATCCCAGAATGTACAGCATCTCGACAACTGCTGCAATCACCTTTTCCCCTTTGGGGGTGGGTTGGTGCTCTGATAAGCCAATCGGCCAAGTATGGGTGCACCTGCCAACCCGTTCTGCGAAGATGAGCTGCCACCACCACCATAACTTTGATGAACATTCAAGGTACTATTGCTAGCCCAAAGGAAACTGCTAAGAATTGATAGTGATTTTCCAGCACATGGAATCTGAGGAATTTCCTGTGCTCCAGGAAGATGGGAAAGTGAAAGTAAGCTTCCATCAAATCTAAGGCAGCTAGAAATTCTCCTGGCTGCACCGCTGCAATAACTGAGTGAACAGTTTTCATGCAAAACCAAGGAACTCTCAGAGCCACATTGACATGCTTGAGATCCAAAATGGGTCTCCACTCCTCTGAGCCTTTCTTTGGCATGGATATTATGTATATTATGGAGTATCTGCCAGAGCCCAAGTCATCTGAAGGAACTGGTTCTATAGTAATCTGTGTAGCATTGCTCTGATCCTGTTTGCTTTCTCTGGCCAGCCTGCTGGCGAATCCACAAACCAGTCAGAAAGAGGGTTTGTAAACTCTCTTGTAACCCTCTTGGATAACATACAGGACCCAGCGGTCAGATGTTAACTATTCCCAAGCCTCCAGAAGATCTGAGATCCGACCGCCAATCTTCAGATGAGTGGCATGAAAATTGGCATCATTGTGACTTTTTGGCTGGCACTGCGGAGCGGGAACTTGAACCCGGTTCCTCCTGACTCTGCAAAAATCTCTGTCTGGAGCCCTGAAAGGCTGAGTGGAGGCTCCCATGGAATTTTGATGAGAGCACCACAGGCCATGAAAGGACCCTCGGCTCTGGCCTCTAAGCACTCGGGGTCTGCAGTCTGATAAAGATTTGGGCCAGTGATCTTGGACACCGACCATGAGATCATCCGGCCATTGCTGAACAACATCTCTCCTCTAAAGGAGAGCCTGCTCATGTTGCTTTAGAGGTCAAATTACACACCCGTTGTCTGATCCAAAGCATGACAGACAGTAATGGAAAAGGCTGAGACTTTCCCCATGACTCTGTTGCAGCTTTGACCCCTAAGGTCCATATCCATGAGGACCATGTTGAGGACCATATCCATGCTGCTGTCCTGTGGATCTTTTGAAAAAACACTCCTGCTCCTTCCCGACTCCCCTGGTATGCGCACCCCTTTCCCTATATCTCTTTAATTTTCCCGGCGCGAGCAGCATCACAAACTTGCTGCCTGTGTCCTGTCAACTCTCTCTCTGATGTCACTTATTAGGAGTGGGACCCAGAAGTGACATCAGAGAGCCAATAGCAAGTTCATGATGCTGTTCGCACCAGGAAAATTAAAGAGGTATGAGGGAAGGGTGCACATGCGTGGCAAAGGGGCGGAGAGGCAGACGAGTGCTGATGCCCCCACCAAAATGGCACCCGGGGTGGACCGACACCCAGAGCTCCCTTTCAAATGAAAGAGGCGCGACTCATGTGCATTTATGCCATATAGGTATTTAAACGTCTCTATCATATCTCCCCCCTCCTGCCTTTCCTCCAAAGTATACAGATTGAGATCTTTAATTCTGCCCCATACTCCTTATGACGAAGACCACGCAGCATTTTAGTAGCTTTCCTCTGGACCAACTGCATCCTTTTTATATCTTTTTGAAGGTGCAGCCTCCAGAATTGTACACAATATTCTAAATGAGGTCTCACCAGAGTCTTATACAGGGGCATCAATACCACCTTTTTCCTACTGGCCATACTTCTCCCTATGCACTCTAGCATCCTTCTAGCTTTTGCCATCACCTTTTCAACCTGTTTGGCCACTTCAAGATCATCACATACAATCACACCCAAGTCTTGCTCTTCTGTCGTGCACAAGTTCTTCACCCCCTAAACTGTACTGTTCCCTCGGGATTTTGTAGCCCAAATGCATGACCTTGCATGTCTTAGCATTAAATTTTAACTACCAAATTTCAGACCGTTCTTTAAGCTTCACTAGGTCTTTCTTCATGTTATCCACACCATCCAGGGTGTCTACTCTATTGTATATTTTGGTATCATATACAAAGAAGCTGACAGCCCTTCAGCAATATCGTTTATAAAAATGTTAAAAAGAACAGGCCCAAGAGCAGAACCTCAAGGCACACCACTGGTAACATCCCTTTCCTCAGAGTGATCTCCATTGACCTCTACCCTCTGTCGTCTTCCACTGAACCAGTTTGTGACCCAGTCCATCACTTTGGGGCCCCATCCTGAGGGCACTCAGTTTATTTATTAGACATCTGTGTGGAACACTGTCAAAGGCTTTGCTAAAATCTAAATACACCACATCTAGCACACTGCCTCTATCCAATTCTCTGGTCACCCAGTCAAAGAAATTGATCAGAGTTGTCTGACAAGACCTACCTTTAGTGAATCCACGTTGCCTCCGGTCCTGTAATCTATCGGATTCCAGAAGCTTCACCATTCTCTGTTTTAAAAGCATTTCCATTAACTTGCTTACCACAGAAGTCAGACTTACCAGCTTGTAATTCCCTACTTTTTCTTAACTTCCTCTTTTGTGGAGAGAAACCACAATCGCTCTTCTCCATTCAGTCAGCGCAGCCACCAAAACTTCCCTAAGTTCCTTCAGCACCCTCAGATGTACACCATCTTGCTGCTGTTCTGCTGTTCATTTAGCTATTTCCTCATGAACACAATCCTCTGAAAATCGATCAGAGTCTACCACTCCTCCATCCCTATTTGCGTTTTGTCTTCTGCAGTCCCACTTCCAGTGCTTCAACCATGAACACAGAACAGAAATATTCGTTAAGCAATTCAGCCTTTTCTTTATCAACTTCTACATATTTTTCCCCTTCACCTTTGAATCTCACTTGATAATAATAACTTTATTCTATTATACCGCCATAACTAAAAGTTCTAGGCGGTTTACACTAAAAGAGCTGGATAATCAGTTAAATACAATAATACAGTAAAAAATACAAATATTTGTAAAATAGAATTTCAATAATAAAACTCACCAAGTAATAAACTTATTGAACAAAGTGATCTTAATTAATTTCCAAAAACTGCAATAGGATAACATAGCTTGCTGAATACATTTACCTAACCAAGATTGTTGCCTACCAGCTTGAAATGCTAGGGTCCTATCTAAGAAGGTCTTATATCTACACCCATTAATTTTTGGATAAGCAAATAAGTAGAAGTTTCTAGTTTCTCTTGATGGTCTATGCAACACAAAATGAGGAAAAAGGTAAGTTGGAGATAATCCCGATATCAGCTTAAAACAGATGCAGGAAAATTTGAATAATACTCTTGCCTGCAAAGAGAGAGTAGCTGGAACTAGAGAGATTTTCTGCCTCAAGCCACTGGTCAGCTGTCATGCAGAAATCTTTGGGCTACCACTCGGATCTCAGTCAGACTGCAGTGACCGCCAAAAAAAGAAGGGTGGGGTTCAAAACCGCAGCCAGCACCATGAACGCCCTGAAGGACGCTATAAATGCCTAACAGCTGGTGCTTAAGCTCCTGACTGAGTCAAGGAAGCAAGCAGATGCTGAGGGACCAGAACCCTGAGCTCCACAAATATTCAGCAGGATGGCCGAACAGATCCCCCGAAGGATGCACCTGCCAGCTGCAGACAGAGTCCGCTCCTTTAAAGCGGGCACAGTTGGTCCTGCAGCCGCAAAAAGTCCACGAACTGAAAAAGACTGCAAAAATAAAGGGAGTATATCAGAACGACACCTTCATGCTTGCCTGCAAAAGGAAGAACTGAACAGGGCAGCAGAGACCAGGGAGAAGACGAGGAGCTGGAAAGG
The DNA here is from genome assembly GCF_902459505.1 of Geotrypetes seraphini. Lineage (NCBI taxonomy): Eukaryota > Metazoa > Chordata > Amphibia > Gymnophiona > Dermophiidae > Geotrypetes > Geotrypetes seraphini. Next base: position 22,649,190 of record NC_047098.1, read on the forward strand.
TGTGATTGACATCTTCGGCAGAATGCTCATGAGCAGGCATGGATAACCCTACGATTCAGCATACCATTCCTAATGCACTGGAAAGTGTTGTTATGATATAGCAGATTTGCTAGTGTGGGTTTTTTTTACATGGTTTTGCAGTACTTTCTAAAATACTTGGCAGTTGGCACTGGAGGGAAGTCATATGGAAATCTAGGGCCCAATATTCAGCTGGCGGCAATCGGCATTTTCTCACCGCTACTGGTGCCAAACCTGAAAATTTAATGTCGGGCCTTATCTAGGCAGCAAGATTGAATTTCTGGGTTTGTGAAGTTGACTAACACATATCCGGATAAGTGTGATATTCAGCACTTAACCAGCTATGGGTTGCCGCATAAAAATAGGACTGACATGTAGCCCTATTTATGTGGTTAACCTGGTCGATTAAGTTCTAAATATCAGCATTTAATCGGCCAAGTTCCGACTCCACCCCTGGAACACCCTCCCCAAATAGCTAGTTTTGAGTTTGGTGCTAACTGGTTATTTTCAGCAGAAATAACTGTTTAAATGTCTCTGAAAATTACCACTTAGCCCTAAACAGGCAATTTAACCAGCCAGGAGCTATTTCTGGCCAGTTAAACCATGTTGAATCTTGACCATCTGATAGTCTTACTCTAACTCCACTGCACATGCGTATGATTTTCAGACACTCATACGCATATTAAGTTATTATCGAGACTCAATAGGCACCCACAAGGTTGGGAGAAGGCAACACAGTAATCACTTGGATAAGGCAGCAAGAAAGGTAGCAGTGTGTGAACAGAACGCCACGTTATCTGGATAGCAGCAATATTCAGACTGCTATCTGGATAAATGTAGACAGCAGAAAAGGATTTAGACAAGTTACTGGAGGAAAAGTCCGTAAAGCTACCCCAACTTTATTCAGATAGCGGTCTGAATATCCCCACTACCTGGATAGCTCCGGGGCTGACTGCTATACAGATATTCAACACCACCTGAAAATTGGATAGCAGCACAAATATTCATATCTTATTTAATAATAATAATAACAACTTTATTCTTGTATACTGCATTACCATGGAAGTTCTATGCGGTTAACAGATGAAGAGACTGTACATTTACAGTGAAGTTATTTTTACAGCTAGGTTACATTTGCAGTGAAGTTACATTTGCTGTAAGTTACATACAGCGGTGTTATATACGGCGGTATGTAACCATCACAGCCAGCAAAAAAAAAAACCCACTATAGCAACTGAATATTGACCCATTTACTTAAAGGTGCAAAGAAAATTGGATTGAAGAGGGAATGATATACAACGAAGCAATGATATACAAGAAGGCATTCGGAAAAGTTGAAAGGGGACAGATTCAAAACGAATGCTAGGAAGTTCTTCTTTACCCAACGTGTGGTGGACACCTGGAATGCGCTTCCAGAGGACGTTATAGGGCAGCGAACGGTACTGGGGTTTAAGAAAGGATTGGACAATTTCCTGCTGGAAAAGGGGATAGAGGGGTATAGATAAAAGATTACTGCACAGGTCCTGGACCTGATGGGCCGCCGCGTGAGCGGACTGCTGGGCGCGATGGACCTCAGGTCTGACCCAGCGGAGGCATTTCTTATGTTCTTATGAAGCTCATTTTCAAAGCACCGTAGGTTTCTGAGTGCTTTGAAAATAAGCCTCAGTATCTTCATTACAAGGCTGAATGTTTGAAAAAGCCCAATATCATTTGCCAGTGTCGGGGAGGGTGACAAAGATCTCAGGGGGATAAAGGGGGCTGCTTCTAATCTTTCCAGCAGAGCACTGCACACAACAAGCACGTCAGAGAACACAGATCTCCCAGGGAGTAGATGTAAGTTTCAACAGTGATCACTGGGGTCATACAGTAAATGGGAATGCATGTTGATATTTTGGCCTCTTCCTAGTCCCACCCAAAACATATCCAGACCATATCTTCTTGCAGGACACATTGAGGGATACGAGTGACTAATGTATTCGCTAGGGTACGCCTGGCTGAGCCTCCGCGTGTGCGGATCACCGGACTGGATGGACCCCAGGTCTGATCCGGTGCAGGCATTTCTTATGTTCTTATTTGAGTTTTGCATATGCGTATCCTGGCTTTCTAAAAATTGGGATGAAGATGTGTAAGCAAAGCACAAATTAAATAGTGGTTTAATCACGTACCACACGTGAATAGAGCTTCTTAAATAACCACCTTTATTACCCAAAGTGACGCACATTCCGCTAAGGGAATATTTACTGGTAACCTGTATAATCGGACTTTGCTTTTACAAGGTTTGGAAGCTGTTTTCTACATGTTGCCATTGCTCATTACCTACTTCTGCCATTAAAGAATTCAACGTTTGTTGATTCATAGAAAGGAAAAACTGGGAGGAATATTGTTTGTGTATGATTGCAAAAGCAGCTGCTTTCCTGCAAACATGTCGCCTATAAATCTCTATCTGCCCACCATAATGTGCCAAGGACTGCCGTTGAACAGCTGCTCAGAGTTTAGGCAGCAGGCATGGCATTTGAACGAGAGACTGTGGGAAGATGAATGGTCAAGAGGGAAGGGGGTGGGGGCTGCAATCCAGTGCTCATAGATAGATTTTGAGAGTGCATTCCCTTAATTCCTAGTTCCTTTCTATGTACACTGCAAATATTTAGGGAGGAATTATTTTAAAGCTAAACACCACTGTTGGATACAAAATCTCTATAGACAGTGCCCTCACTTCCTGCCCTCAGATTCCATCGGTTACCAGATGTCCTCTTTTTAAAGGACTGTCTGGGTGTCCAGAAGGATTTTGAAAACCCGGCAGTTTATCCAGGTTTTGGAAGGTCCTGGCTCTGGAGGGCCTCTGAGCATGTCTGGATGCAATGCGATGATGTCATGTGCACGTGTGTCACATCCATGCATGCTTGGAAGCTCTACAGACGTGGCCCCGAGCTCAGGGAATGAGAAGAGATGATGTTTGTGTGGAAGCGGGGCTAAGAGAAGAACATGGTGGGGCTGGGGGTTGGGCCACATGTCCTCTTTTTTACTTATACAAATATGGCAATCCTACCAAATCTTGTTTCTATTCCCTCCATCTCATTCGGTCCATCTGTTCCTGCATCTTGTGCAACACTCTTGTATTCATTAATCACTTCCAAGTTAGATTACTGCAATGTTATCTCTGCCAGTTTACCTTCAAGTAGCCTTTAAGAAACTTCAAGCAATACAAAGCACTTCTATAAATTTTTTAACTTTTGCCCGCCTTGTCAATCATGTAACACTTATCCTGAAAAATCATTAGCTTCCAATTCCCTCATATATTAATTATAAATTTCTCACATTGACTTTTAAGGTAATGCATACTGGCCTCCCCTTTTATTTGGCATATCTTCTTATTCCTTAATAACCAATTATCTGTCCCATCAGTTCGTAGGATTAGACTCACCTCCACACAACATTCTGCTTTCTTTCTGTGTCCAGTACTGGTCGCCGTACCTCAAGAAGGACATGGCGGTACTCGAGGGAGTCCAGAGAAGAGCGACTAAACTGATAAGAGGTATGGAAAATTTTGCATACGCTGACAGGTTAAAAATGCTGGGGCTGTTCTCCCTGGAAAAGAGGAGACTTAGAGGGGACATGATAGAAACCTTCAAAATCCTAAAGGGCATAGAGAGAGTAGATAAGGACAGATTCTTCAAACTGTGGGGACCCACAACCACTAGGGGTCACTCGGAGAAATTGAAAGGGGACAGGTTTAGAACAAATGCTAGAAAGTTATTTTTTACCCAAAGGGTGGTGGACACATGGAACATGCTTCCGGAGGAGGTGATAGGCCAGAGCACTTTACAGGGGTTCAAGGAAGGTTTGGATAGGTTCCTAGAGGATAGGGGGATTGAAGGGTACAGATAGAACTAGAGGTAGGTTATAAAAGTGGGCAAAAACCACTTCACAGGTCACGGACCTGGTGGGCCACCGCGGGAGCGGACCGCTGGGCGAGATGGACCTCTGGTCTGACTCAGTGGAGGCAACTTCTTATGTTCTTATGTTCCTTGCAATCGTTTATTCATTATGGGACTCTTCCACTTGATGTGCCAGTAACATAAAGTAGGAGGATTGATTATGCCATAATTATGCAGGTCTTAATAACTCTGTATTGTATCACTGCTACAGAACCCTGTAACTCTGCATAGAGCCCATGTATTGTAACACCTCTACAGAAGCTCATGTATTGTAACACCTCTACAGAAGCTCATGTATTGTAACACCTCTACAGAAGCTCATGTATTGTAACACCTCTACAGAAGTTCATGTATTGTAACACCTCTACAGAAGCTCATGCCAACCGCTCTGAATTGACATCCCAGTCATTAGTGGCAGTATAGAAGCAAACAATAAACAAAATCCGCTCTGAGCTCTCTTATCTAAAATGCTGCATCCTTCTTAAAAATTATTTTTGTAACTTTAGCATTCAGACCGAAGGGGTGGGGGGTTAGGCGTAATGGTTGGATTTTCTGGTTTTTGCGTGGTCTCCTTTTCCTCTCTTCCCTCCCTTCTGTTTCCTTTATTCTTTCTCCTTTTCTCTATCCTTTAAGGATTTCTAGTTCCTTTGGGTGAATCTCTTCATGAGAAAGGTGGTTAATAAAGCCCAATAAATAAATAAAGCATAATTTATTATTTACATTTTCAATGTACTAATCATTCACACATTAAACTTATCCCTTTTCAGAAGCTAATGCTCAAAGCTCTGGCGTTAAAGCCAACAGCTTAAACCCAATAGAGTGATAAAAGTGCAGAAACTTTGCTAACCAATGCTCAAGAGCAAATTACATTCAAATTCTATTCACTCTATTAAGAGAGAGGAACATGCCTGGCGCATGTGCACAAAGGTTTTGTGGTAAGCGGAGCTCGCATGTGCATGCCCAGACAAAACCAGAAAGTGCAAGGGCCCGTCACTGCTATTCTTCTGTGCCTTTAAATATAAGCTTTGCTAAATTTGGCTGGACTTAAAATTTTTGAAAGGCTCATGTTATAAGCGCAGGAAACCTGGTGCCAATGTGTGCTTTCACTCCAACTCACTTAGAGTAGGGGTTCTTAACCTGGGGTCCATGGATGGGTTTCAGGGGGTCCGCGAGGGTCAGATAAAAAATAACATTTATATTCACTATACAGCCCGGTACTGTTCATTTTGCTCGCAGATAACAAGAGAGTAGATGTAAGAACATAAGAATTTGCCTCCGCTGGGTCAGACCAGAGGTCCATCGCGCCCAGCGGCCCATCAGGTCCATGACCTGTAAAGTGATCTTTTGTCTAGAACCTGTTCTTCCCTAATCCTTTATATCCTTCAAACCCCTTTTCTTTTTTATCTATACCCTTTCTTTCTCCTTTATCTGTAACCTTCAATCCCCTTATCCTTCAGGAATTTATCTAGTCCCTCTTTGAAACCCCATAATGTAGTCTGACCTATTACACCTTCCGGAAGCGCATTCCAGGTATCCACCACCCTCTGTGTGAAGAATAATTTCCTAGCATTGGTTCTAAACCTGTCCCCTTTCAATTTCTCCAGATGTCCTCTTGTTCTTGTAGTTCCCAGTACGCTGAAGAACCTGTCCCTCACCACCCTCTCTATGCCTTTCATAATCTTGTACGTCTCTATCATGTCTCCTCCGAGTCTCCGCTTCTAAAGGGAGAAGAGCCCAAGTTTCTCTAACCTCTCAGCGTATGAAAGATTTTCCATACCCTTTATCATTCGTGTGGCTCTTCTCTGGACCCTCTCAAGTATCGCCATGTCCTTCTTAAGGTACGGTGACCAATATTGGACGCAGTACTCCAGATGCGGGCACACCATCGCCCGATACAGCAGCAGGATAACTTCCTTCGTTCTGGATGTAATACCCTTCTTGATAATACCCAACATTCTGTTTGCTTTCTTAGAGGCCGCTGCGCATTGCGCCGTCGGTTTCATTGTTGTATCTACCAACACTCCCAAGTCCTTTTCAAGGTTGCTTTCCCCCAGTACCAACTGTAGTAGTAGAAAACGTAGTAGTAGCAGATCTGTTTTAATTTGCACAAGAGGATTGTATTTCATAATTACGTATAATGAGTGGCCATTATTTTTTGCATTAAAAAGTAAGGTTTTTTTAAGACTGTTAAGTTTAATAATACTTTGGGCTCCTTTTACAAAGGCGGTTAGGGCCTTTACGTGCAGAATAGCACACGCTAAAATGCCGCATGCGCTAGCCGCTATCGCCTCCTCTTGAGCAGGCGGTAGTTTTTCAGCTAGCGTGTGTTATAGCGCGCACTAAAAATGCTAGTGCACCTTCGTAAAAGGAGCCCTTTGTGTATGACATATATGTATGAGACAATCATAAATATATGACATAGAACTTTGTATGACTTACAGCCGTCATATCTTTCTAATTTGGTATTGTTTTATTCGCCTAGGCGTTTATTAAGGTCTTTGAATGACAATAGAGTAGCTGTGCCCCATATTTCAAAGGCTCATCTTGCCTCAACTAGAAATTGTACATTTTTTAAATTTAGTCCCAATATTGTGGAATAGTTTATCTGGGGAACTGAAGACAATTAAAGACTTATTTTTTCCAATTGGCTTTTTCAAATGGATGAGATGGAACTGGGACTGCAGTCTGCAGTATACAGGCAACCATGCAGGCATTTATATAATTTTAAAGTAAATGTTTTAAACTGGTTTTAATTTTATTATGTATTAGAAACTGTGGTGGTGGTGCAGGGGGGGAGGGTTGTTTGTCTTTTCTTTCCTATTGAAAATGGAGTTCTTTTATATATTTGGAAAATTACATTGTAAACCACTTTGATCCTTCTTGGCCATATAGCGGTATAGAAAGATTTTTAATAAACATAAACAATCAAATCTCAATAAATGTGCATTATAGGTTCCTCTTCTTCATACATGCATTTCAGGCAAAGTTTAAAAAGCATACTTGTTCAACAAATTCCTAGTAGATCACTAAACCCTGCGCCCTCTTCGCAAGTCTCTCATGCTCCTCTAGACGAAGGAACAGTCCTAGGTACGGACTCTTTCTTCTCTTACCACCTGAGCCTGTTCATTTCTTGAGTTCACTTTGTATTAATTGCTTCTATTGTATTTGACTCAGACCTTACTATGATTTTTGTCATTTGTACTTCTGCGTTACTTGTACTTGTATTCGCAACTCTTATGTACAATTTTTCAGTTAACGTCTGTTAACTGCATCGATCTTCATGGTGTATTGCAGTATACAAATAAAATTTTATATTATGTTTCTGTGGGTGTAATTTGGGCAGAGCAGGAGCTGTAAATCTGGTGGAGAGTATTTGTGAGCTCTTGGGAATTATAGTTGGAGCCTATTTTATTGTTTCTTCTTAAATTCGGACATTAACTGTGTCGTTTTGGATGCGCATGCAGCCTCTAAGTCAGTGATTCTTAACCTTTTTGGAGTCATGGACTCATTTAAGAACCTGATGAAAGCTATGGACCTGCTTCCCCAGAAATATTCACATAAACACAACTTTGCATGCAATGAATATAATGTACTTTATTTTCAGGGCATCCCGATGAGGATTTTGGAGTCCACATGTGTGCACAGACATCCACACATTCCACCTGTGCACAGACATCCACACATTAGAACATATCGTTTCATTTCAAATCTTCCCTGTAGTAATTCAAGCGGGGAAGATGAATTCCTGGATGTGCCCTCCGATTGCCCAATCCCACTCTTAGCTTAAATTTAGGAAATTATTGAAAAAAACTTACCTATTTGATAAGCATAAATGTTTGCTTTTTTAATAGCATATTAACGATGGTCTAGTTTATCTAGGAATTTGTATTTTAATTGAATTGTTTTTTTACTCATGTTGTATTTAAAGTAGCAATACGTTTTCTGTATTGTATTTTTTCACTGAAATGTCTCCGTTTCTTTTGCTGTGAACCACCCAGAACTACTAGCAGGGCGGTATACAAGAAAATAAATTATTATTATTATTATTATTATTAAATTATTATTAGACAAATGCAACAGTTCATGACTGAGATGTTGTTTATAGAATCACCCAGGACTGACATCCTTTCTAGCTCACTAAACTTCTTTTCACGAATGCCAGTTTATCAGATCTGCTCTTGAACCTTCCAGAAATTCTGCAGTATATTGCTGTGGCGTGTGCAGCATGGCTTTCTGCAACATGAGAACCCTTCTGCATCTGAGCATGGCATGTCTTCCTATGAAGTGTTCTAGACCTGTCTATACTATTGTGGTTTTATCCTAAAAAGTTTTCATTATGTTTTTTGGAGCTGCATTGCTTTCATTAGTTCTAATCGCAGGAGGAAATTCTGATAGCACTGAAATAATATGAAAGAGACTGGGCACAGAAAGATACTGTAAGTTCATCACATCTGTATATTATTTAAGTTACCACTAGATGTCACTAAATCATTGCCAAATCCTGACTGTAGTCACTAATAGCACATATTGTATTATATACCTTACTAGTCTTATAGCCCGTTAAATTAACGGGTGCTAGAATATGTGTGTGCGTGTCTGTCTTTATTTTTTTTTTCTCTGTCCTTAGCCGCTTTCTGTATTTCTATCTTTCTTTCTTTTTTTTCCTTGGCTGTCCACCACCATCCCTTGTCTGCTCCCCCTGTTCATTCTCCCTTCCTTTTACCTCCCCTGTGTCCTCCCCCACCCCATCACTGCTCACCTTATCCAACAGCAGCCCTTCTCCCTTTATTTTACCTCACCCCTCTTCCTGCTCCCTCATCCATCAGCACCTCTTCCTGCTCCCCCTGTCCAGCAGTAGGCCTCCCTTCATCCCCCCCCTGTCCATCAGCACCTCTTCCTGCTCCCCCTGTCCAGCAATATGCAGTTCAACACCAGAGAAAGAGAAAAAACACTATACACTTTGGAATATAAAAAGAAAGCAGTGCAAATTTACAGTAAAACTGCATTTTCTGTTAATGAAATTAAAAATAAAATTCTTTTTTTCTACTTTTATTGTCTGGCCATTTTATTCATATTTATCCCAGTTTCTGCTCTCTTCTCTCAATTTTCTTACCAGGGTTTGCAGTCTATCTGGCTCTTCTCTCATTCCTGTCTTCACTTCCTCTCCTACATCCATCTCAGACTTTAACCTTATCTTTCAGTTTTCCTCCATTTATTTTTCTGCATCTCTATCTGCTTCTATTTCTCCAGTTGTTTGTTTTTTGGGGAGGTTTGTTTTTGGTTTGTTTGTTTTTTTGCTAACTCCTCCCTTCCAGCATCTTCTCTTTCTCTCTCTGCCCCCTTTATTTTCAGTCTTCTAACCAGTATCTGTCTTGCTCCCTCCATCCAGCATATCCTCTCCCCTTTGAGTCGCGGGTCAGGCCTGAGATACGAGGCTGGAAGCCGATTCCTCCCGGAAGCAGTCCTCCATGTTGTTTGCCGGCCGCTGAAAGGAGGGGGGAGTGCCGCCGCTGCCACTCCTGTTCCTGTTCAAAGCGGCCTGCTTAGGTTCATGGGCGGCTGTTTTGAACCTCGCAGGCCGCTCTCCATATGGTAGCATGTTCCTTCTGACGCGATCGCGTCAGAGGGAACGTGCTTCATGTGGAGAGCGGCCTGCGAGGTTCGCTACAGCTGGTCGCAAACCTCATCAGGCCGCTTCAAACAGGAGCGGCAGCAGTTGGTGCGGGAGGGGGGGAGTCGTCGACTTGTTCCGCGCTGTGGAGGCGATCGTTGGCTGGCTGCGGTCCCGGCTTGGAGAGGGCAGGGTGTGCTAGCAGGCGGCAGCCGCCGCTCTGCAGGTGGAGAGCAGAGAAAGGCGCACAGTTGTCTTGCCTCGCGTGAGGCCAGACCGTAAGCCGCGCATGCGCACTTCCTATGGGTCGCTACAGCTCACAGAAAACGGACGCACGCTTAGGAAGTGCGCATGCGCGGCTTACCGTTTTATTATATTAGATGAGCTCTAGGAGAAGCTCTCATTGGCACAAAATCTGAGAAGCACACTAGGAGTAAATTTGAGATATCAAGGTCATGTCCAATATAGCCTAGCTTATAAACAATTCCTTCTTTTTTTCTATGCACAAAACTGACTTATTTGGAGAAATCACTTTATCCTAATTCTACCTGAAAGGGCTTCATCTGTATTAAGAAACAATGTTAGCCATGCATGCAATATTCAAATCTTTGTGCTCTGAGTGGCCCAGGTTTACACACAGCATTGTTCAAATAAGTAGCGTGACCACATAAGAGTTGCCATACTGGGACAAACCGAAGATCCATCAAGCCCGGTATCCTGTTTCCAAGACTGGCCAACCCAGGTCACAAGTACCTGGCAAGATCCCAAAGGAGTAAAACATATTTTATGCTGCTTAACCTTGGAATAGGCAGTGGATTTTCCCAAAGTCCATCTTAATAATGGCTTATGAACTTTTCTTTGAGGAAATTATCCAAACCTTTTTTAAGCCACTATAATTTCTTTGCCACCAAATAAAATAAGTCAAAAACAAGCAGTGACAAATAATGTACCTTAATTAGGTTCACTTTCCAAAATGACAGAACTACTCAAGTCTTTTCTAGTTGTCTCAGCGTTACGAATAACTGACAGGCACCGCTTTCAGAATCGCGGCTCCCAAGGACCCTGAGCACCAGAAATGTAGGCCAGGGTTTTACAAGCCTACATTTCTGGTGTCTAGGTGGCTACTTTTATTTTTAACATGGGCTTAATTGGGTTTTAATGGCACAACTAATTATTGTGCCACTTAAACCCATTAAGTTAGGCGGCAATAGGGCAGTTATTGCCACCTAACTTTCAGCAGCTTCTGTAGAATCTGGCCATTATTGCACGTATAACATCTGCAACAGATAGCAGTCTACAAAGAGGAGTATTCAAGTTGGAACGCTCAGAAGGCTGACAGACATCGCCATGCACAGCAGACAGGAAGCAGCTTATCCAAAGGACTTTTGGAAAAGGATTTGATGACTTGAGCTGTGACTTTTAAAGAAAATATAAATAAAGCAGAATAGTTGTCATATTAATCCATTCAATGTGTGAAAATACAGGTCAATAAACAAGTTATATAATGTGATACCTTTTTATCACATTTATTCACTACATATTTTTCTAATATATTTCCTATTACATTTCCTGACCAGCAAAAATGCTTATATAATCAACTGTGCTAAATCTGAATCACCCAGAAATGACTTCTGTGCCCATCTGATTCATTTCCAAGATCCCTAACCAATTAGTATTGTATGAGTAGGTGCTTATTTAATCCTTCGTAAATATGGTTTTACATGCATCCATTCCAATTCCTCAGTCATACCTCATGAGATTATACACACCGATTATGGTCTTGATTATCACAACTTAAAAGAATGGCATAGGAATTTTATAATCTGAATTAATGAGCCATTTGCACTAGTCAATCACCTTTCCTTCCAGCTTTCTAGACTTTTTATTTACTTTATCGTGACTGTGGTCTGAGGCGCAGTACCAGGCAAGTGATAACATTGATGAAATATATAACATAGACTATCCCTATGACTGCTGTGTCTTGCCTCTCCTAGTCACTTCCTGCGTGCCAACTTCCAGTCTTGAATTACATCACCATCCCAAAGTTGAAAGGTTACCATGAGTTTGTGCAACCATTGGACAGACTAGGCGACTGCCTAGAGAGGCAGCTTCTGGGAAGTAGTAAAGAGCAGCTGCAGTCAAAACAATATATCATGACAGCCACACAAACTCAAAGAACCTGCAATGCAAATTAATCTGTAGGGAAAATGGGCAGTTTTCAAACAACCTATTTACCTGAATATGTAAATACCTTCTAGAAATTGCTTTTAGAGTCTGCGTGTATAGGACATGTGTGAATATTTCCCTGCTTTTCATTTGAAGGTTGCCTCTAGGCCCTAAACTGTCCCAGCTCCTTGGCTGCCTGGGAACTGTTCAGCTTGTAAATTCCAGGAGAACCATAACCCAGGCTTTCGCTCAGGAACCTGCACTTAGAAGCCTTGCACATTTTTAAAACTAATAAATATCTCTACAATTAACAAGGCATTAGAACAAATTTTGGGGATTTTTTCTTTATTAATCTGGTTTCCTAAAACTCAGGAACAATTCCAAATTTGACTACATTGAATTTTTCATTTTACAGACCTTAAACGTTGAACTGAATCATAATTTTGGTACCATACATCCCTCATACAGTATATTGTTGTTCTACTCAGGCATGGCAGTGACCACCAACATATAAAATACCCACCTAATTTATCTGCTCCTCTTTCTTTGGAAAGTTTGGGGATCTCATTTTGTGGGTCTTTATCCCTGGCCAGCAGGAAATGTAGGAGCCCTAAGAATAATGAAATATCTGGTAGTATATTATGCCTACTATGATATTATCCCTACTTGTCTATGCAAATGCTGGTGTCTGACAGTTTTAAACATGAGTGGAGAAGGCTGATGTAAGAGATTCTTGTCAAATCAGCGCTAGCATCGACATGAGTTACATGAGATATGTTGCTATGAGCATGGGCACTTTTTCACCTTGTAATAAATGGGTATGTAGTTGCCGGTATGGATTCGAGCTACAAATTTGAGAAGATCAATGATACTGTTCATCCAATGAATGACAGTGCTGACTGATGACATCATATTGAAGAGCCTCAAAAGGTTTAGCATTTGAATTGAAAGGGCAGCCATTTTGAAAAAAGTCCCGTTGCTGTGTGGCGTCGTGAGCAGATGGTAAATTGCTAAGTTTCCCCTGAGGTAGCTCAATTAAGCAGCGAAACAGGAGGACCCCTGTTGGGAGAAAGTTTGGGAAAAGTGTACCAGCTTATGAGATGAACATTAGAAGAAACAATTAAAATAAGTAAATCTTGTCAGTACACATTAAAAAGTTTTTGTGAGAGTTTTTGGAGAATACTGCCATTGAGGTAGTTTTATTTTTCACTTTAGTTGACATCATGTTTAAAAGTTTATTATTGTGGACTTCTATTGGAGACTTAAAAAAACATACACTGAAGAAAAATACATATTATTGAATAAGATGAATGTTGATTTCTATGCCATGAGGCGTTTTTTTTTTTTTTTTTTTTGCAGACATATCTATGATGATACGGGTTCTAAAGGATGCCGAGTCCAGAAGCCAAGCTATTGAGGTCTGGTTTTCTCCACTTTTTGCTTTATTATTTCTGTATCTCAGTTGTGTATGTATTAATGGTGGTCCCAATAATACTTATTCAGCAGTACATTCATACCAAACAGAGTTGGTATATTATGTGCCACACAGCCCCACTGCTAGGACCCATAGCCACGCCCCCAGGCCCGCACCATTCTACCCGGCCACACCCCATTCCCACCCCTCAACCTGTTTGCTTATTGGGACGGCATCTGCGCAAGCGCTGGTAAGACGCGATGATGCATGCGCCTGATGTTACCATGTTGCATCTGGGCATGCGCAGAGGCCATCCCAACATTGCTCATTGCTAGAAGCATTTCAAAACACGGACAAAGTGCCAGGTTTTGAAAAGACGTCCGGACGCCCGTACATGTCCTCGAAAAGAAGGACATAAGAACATAAGAAGTTGCCTCTGCTGGGGCAGACCAGAGGTCCATCCTCCCTATAACCTTACCTCTACTCCTATCTGTACCCTTCAATCCCTTTGTCCTCTAGGTACCTGTCCAGACCTTCTTTGAAGCCCTGTAGCGTACTTCTGCCTATCACATCCTCCGGCAGCGCGTTCCATGTATCCACCACCCTCTGGGTGAAAAAGAACTTCCTGGCGTTTGTTCTAAACCTTTCCCCTTTCAATTTCTCCGAGTGCCCCCTTGTACTTGTGGTTCCCCTTAGTTTGAAAAATCTGTCCCTGTCCACTTTTTCTATGCCCTTCATGATCTTGAAGGTTTCTATCATGTCTCCCCTGAGTCGTCACTTTTCCAGGGAGAAAAGCCCCAGCTTTTTCAGTCTATCAGTATATGAGAGGTCCCCCATACCCTTTATTAGCTTAGTTGCTCTTCTCTGGACTCTCTCAAGTACCGTCATGTCCTTCTTGAGGTACGGCGACCAGTACTGGACACAGTACTCCAGGTGTGGGCGCACCAATGCACGATAACAGTGGCAGGATGACTTCCTTCGTCCTGGTCGTGATACCTTTCTTAATGATACCCAACATTTTGTTCGCTTTCCTAGCGGTGATCCCCCCATCTTGTAAGTGAACATCGGGTTCTTTTTTCCCAATATGCATGACCTTGCATTTCCCTATGTTGAAGCTCATTTGCCACTTTTTGGCCCACTCTTCCAGCGTTGTCAGATCTTTTTGGAGGTCTTCGCAGTCCTCCATGGTTATGACCCTGCTGTATAGTTTAGTGTCATCCGCAAATTTAATAACCTCACATTTTGTTCCCTCCTCCAGGTCGTTAATAAATATATTGAACAGGAGCGGTCCCAGCACCGACCCCTGTGGTAACCCTACCCTCAATGCCTATTCTAATCAGATAAAGAGGATGTGGACATGTCCAATTGTGTTTACACAATGCAAGAGAACACAAATCCATTACCTTTACAATGCACATTACACCCTATATAAGGGAAAACATAAATCAAACTACAGTATGTGGGTGAGTCACGAAGTTATGGTTTTACTATCTGTGCAGAGCACAAAATATGTACTGAGTGTGATCTGGCGAGTACTAAATTCCAGCACATCAAGAAATAGTGCCCGAGGATAAGGATTATCTAGCACATTACAATGCCTGAAAATAACAGCAGGATGATTGTGCTTTTCAGCACGTTAACAAGGTTGGCTAAATGCTGCAGACCACTTGTTGTAAACAGGTGAAACACTCACATAGAAGGGATGGGGAAAACCGCCTCCGACTCGATTCAAATCCAGTTTGGGGTTGTGAATATTTGACTCGGATTGTAAAAAGCAGCTTTCATCTGACTCAGATTTGTTTATCAATCTGGAGATACTGTAATTACTCTAGATTTAAATGATCATTTTCTTTTTGGAAATATTTGACAACAAACAGTGCGATGCTTTCCCAAGCAAGCCAATAGTCTCCGATTCAAAGCAGGGGTGTGTGTGTGTGTGTGGAGGGGAGGTTGTAAATGATCACGCAAAAATAAATGCGTTGCCAGTGTCCTAGTCATTATCAGAAATACACTGTGGTGAGAAGATGTGTTTAAAAATCATTTATTGTTTTAAGATACAGACATAGTAGAGTCAATCCAGAGCAGTGACAATACATGGCTCACAGCCTGTTCACAAAAGCCCCATTAGATTTATCAACGTAAATTTGGACAAGTGGGGAAAGCATGTGTGTGTCCAACATGCATTTCAGTTGGCAAGAATAACCACTTTAAGGGAGAAGCTACAGAGAGAAATAAATAAGAACATAAGAATAGTCTTACTGGGTCAGACCAATGGTCCATCTAGCCAGTATCCCGTCTTCATGGAAGTCAATCCAAGTCACAAGTACCTGGCAAAAAAACACAAATAGTAGCAGCATCCTAGGCCACCAATCCAGGGCAAGCAGTTGGTTTTCCCATGTCTGTCTCAACTGCAGACTATGGACTTTTCATCCAGGAACTTGTCCATACCTTTTTTTTTAACCAACTACATTAACAGCTCTTACAATATCCTCTGGCAACGCATTCCAGAGCTTATTCTCCGAGTGAAAAAATATTTCTTCCTATTATTTTTAAAAGTATTTTCCTGTAACTTCATCAAGTGTCCCCTAGTCTTTGTAATTTTTGACGGAGTGAAAAATCGATCCACTTGTACCCGTTCTACTCCACTCAGAATTTCGTAGACTTCAATCATATCTCCCCTCATTTGTCTCTTTTCCAAGCTGAAGAACCCTAATCTCTTTAGTCTTCCCTCTTTCCTTAGAAAATTAAACAAAAACCTTGCCAAAATTCAGGGCTTCTTGTTTCTTATCATTATGGGAACACCCCCCCCCCAGCAATGTCAACATTAGAAACTGATACCATACCACCACATCCACTACCCAGGATGCCTCTTATCTCAAACCCATCCACCCATCCACCAGGTCTCTAAGGTTGAAAAGGGGGAGGATAGTTTCCCAGCTCTGCTTGGTCTCAATATAAGATTGGTATTGGCTGATACCATTTTGAAAATTGGGCCTGACAGGGCAGAGGCAACTGGAGATAGTATCTGCCACATTTCAACTTTGGACGTTTCATAGAAGGGGAAGGCCCAAGGGCCTCTCAGTTTTTAAGGGTAGGGTGCTGGAGTTCTCAGCAGATGGAAAGCCCTTCCTTCCCTTTTGGTGTTCTTTTTTACTTTGGTATTTAGTTTCTAATAAATGACAGAAACAAAAAAAAAATTTTACAGTAGAAAAATGAAATAAAAAGAAACCTTTTCTGTGCTTATTCCTAATGACCTAGTTAACAAGGGATAGTTTTCTACCCCTCTCAATAGGACTAGAGGACACTCCATGAAACTAACTGGCAGCAGATTTAAAACTGAATTTAAGCAAGTATTTTTTTTAAGTCAGTGAATAATGGAACTTTGGAATTTGATGTACCAAAGTTAACAATATAGCTGGGTTTAAAAAGGTCTGGACAAGTTTCTGGACAGCAGATCCATTAATAGTTATCTGAGACAGACTTGAAGTTTGCCACTTCTAACATCTAGAAGTAAACAACATGAAACGAACTTCCCCGGTGACCCAGACTCACTACTGTCAGACAAAAAGACAACTAGGGATCCAGTTGCCAGTCCCAAGCCTGACCCTTAGCATTAGTACCACAAGACTACCGCTATGGGCCATGGGTGCCATTTTGAACCTGGTATCAACAGGGGCAGGAATGACTAGAAATTGCTCTTGACCTGCCACCCTTGAACCTCCAATGATTACTTGGTGTGTCTTTGGGAACCTGGGGGCATCTTCAGGAGGGTTCTTGTTGGGGATACCTCTGGACTACCCACTTTTTCTTTTCCAGCACCGGCTCCTTTAAGATGGTATCTGGGATCAATTAGGCTGTGTGAGCGGATACTATTTTACCTGGAGTAACATAGGACTACTTTTACAAAGGTGTGCTAGCGTTTTTAGCGCATGCACCGGATTAACGCGTGCTACCTGAAAAACTACGGCCTGTTCAAGAGGAGGCGGTAGTGGCTAGCGCGTGCGGCATTTTAGCACGCACTATTCTGCGCGTTAAGGCCCTAACGCACCTTCGTGAAAGGAGCCCCTAGTTTATGAAGTTCAATACAAGATATGACATTCGATTCAGTTAATAATGATAATGTATTTTGCACACATTTCCATGGCTTGCTTCTTATTATGTTTCGTAGACAAAATCGCGCCGACAACTGAGCGCAAGGTTGATGGCGCGCCGAAGAAAAGCACTATTTTAAAGTGTTCCGACGGGGGGGTGTTGGTGGGGAACCCCCCTACTTTACTTAACAGACATCGCACTGCCGTTGTGGGGGGTTTGGGGGGGTTGTAACCCCCCTCATTATACTTGAAACCAAACTTTTTGCCTATTTTTTAAATAGTGCTTTTCTTCGGCGCGCCATCCACCTTGCGCTCAGTTGTCGGCGCGCCGTTGTCTCACGCGATTTAGTCCCGTCACCCTTATTATGTAGCATTTGGTACCTTAAACTAATATGCATGCACTGCCACAAAACTCATGCATTATTCCCTTAACAAATATTAGCAGTTACACCCCTTATTCTTTGCAGGTCTCAGTGAGCTTCTAAGGTCTTGAGTAATCCACGCTGCTTTATCCTCCAATTTACCTGGATTCATAATGGGATAAAGAGATAAATATTTCCAAATGCTGCTATCTGAAGCATGAAATGAACAGCTGAATTAAATATTTCTGTGATACTTGAAATATAAATGCTAATGTTTAAATCTGTACCATTGTGAATTACCTCAGGTTGTCAAACAGAGCTGGTTGATAAATGTATATATAAATAAATCAATGTGGGTAACGCAGATGTGGGTTTCTCAGAGCTGAACTGGTGAATAAAGAAGCTGAAGTTGAGCTGCAAATGTTCCAGATTTACTTATTTATTTTATACATTTCTAGCCTGCCTATTACCTAGGCAATAAAACATACATAATTAAAATACCACAGTACAATACAGCACAGTACAATTTGCTCCATGTTCCACATAAAAAAAACATCCTCATAACCATATTCTAAGACTGAAATGTCTGAAGAAACAAACGTGTTTTTCTCTGTTTCTTCAATGCCGATAGCTCTGTAAACATATGGAATTTCTCCAGTCATCTACAGTATTATCATCTTTCATGACAGTGTAACGGGTTCCAATATGGTTGTCCATAAAAATCTAAATTTGGAAAAACCGCGAATTGAAGTTTTTCCATGAATTTGATTGTGCTTGGTTAGAAAATAATTTTTACAAATCTTTTAAGGCCCATTCTGAGGTTCCTCAAAGCCACTGGATTACACAAAGCTCCATGTTTCTTAAAATTTGCTATTATTTTTGCTTAATGGAGCAAATTTCTTGGTATTATAGCTATAAATTTTATGTTTTCCCATACAGCAATGAAAACTTTGATAAAAATGCATTTTATGTAAAAACTCTAGCAGTATTTTATTAAATGAACCTTCAATATCTGCACTTTATTGTGGAAAACAACAGAAATTTAACATACTTCGCTTTGGTGTAGTCATACAACTAGAAAAATCACAATAGATATCTGAAGCTTCATCGTAGAAATTGTGCTCAAACTGCCAGAGGTGATGTCATGAGAACTACTGAAAAATATCTTAATATCAGTGCAAAAACCATAATGTCTTATTAAACAGTTTGAGACGACTGAGTTAAGAGGAACGGTTAATCTGCTGGCTGGGTTGAGGCCAGAGCGGAGAACAGGACAATCAAGCCATTGTGACATCACTGATGAGGTTGGCTCTTATTGGTGGAATGAGGCATTATGACATCACAAACTCAGCTCTGCTTCCCAAAGACAAACAGGTTGTCATGATTACAGTTAAGCCAGTGTGGTCTGAAACTCAAACCCTTTGCAGGGCCACATTTGGGATTTGTTGGTACTTGGAGGGCCTCAGAAAAAATAGTTAATGTCTTATTAAAGAAATGACAATTTTGCATGAGGTAAAACTCTTTATAGTATATAAATCTTTCCTTTTGGCTAAGTCTTAATAATAATATTGTAATTTATAGCTAAAGAGACATATGATCATGAAACTGTTTTATTTTACTTTTTTGATTATGATAAACATACCGAGGGCCTCAAAATAATACCTGGATGGCCGCATGTGGCCCCCGGGCCGCGAGTTTGAGACCACTGCTGTAGAGTCTCATTTGGCTGAGCAAAATGAAGACCATGTTATGTGTCAGAGACTCTGCATCTTTCCAGACATTGCTGAAGTTAACTCAAGAGCAGAGAAAGTAGTTTCTTTCAATGAGAGAGGAGGCCCAGGATATCAGTGAATTTTTTTTCTTCTTTGTTATTCTTGTAAATGCCTTGCACTATACAGTGGCTAAATTATGTTTCATTTACCTCTGAATAGCTGAGATATTTCATCAATGCGAGAATGTTTATTTCCAGTATTTCAACTAGCACAGTGTCTGAAGAAGGGTCAACAGTCATGGCTGAATACAGTTTTCTGGTTATATTGTGCAAAGTCTTGCCTTTTCATTCTATTTTGTCCTGTATTATCCTGTAACTAGTATTTAAGCCTATTACATTAACGGGTGCTAGAGCAGATGTCTGTCTGCCTTTCTTTTTTCCTCTCTCTCCCTGCCCCATCTATCTTTCTCTTTTTCTTTCTCTCCCGCTGTCTATCTTTCTTTCTCTCTCTCTCCCTGCCCAGACCCTCACTGAAGCCGCCTTCCAGCTGTGCCAGCTAAGGGATCCCTTGCCCTTTCCTCAATCCAGCTGTGGCTTCCACTTTCCAGTGGCTATCCCATGTCTCTCTTCTCACCAACCAAGGCCCCAACTCCCAATCAGGCATCTTTTTCCTTCCCCACCCAAATATCAGTAGCAGTGGCAGCAATCCCGACTCGCCAACCCCCCATTCCTTACCCAAAGCAGCTGGGGCAGCGCTGTAAACAGGCTGTTCATGGCCAGCCCCGACAGGGCCTTTCTTCTACCGCATCTGAACAGCCTGTTTACAGCGCTGCCACTGCTGCTTTGGGTAAGGAATGGGGGTTGGCGGGTCAGGACTTCTGCCACTGCGCTGACACTTCCCTAGTCGGTTGTTTCTCCCTGCTCGGTGGCTTCCTCTACGGAGTTGCCACTGTGGTGTTTGCCACTTCAAACTCCGTGCCTCCGCATGCACAGTAGAAGGAGCCAGAAAACCGCCACACACAAAACGCCACAGGCTCCTTCTACTGCGCATGCGGATTACGGAGGTAGGCATGCACATGCGCGCTTAGGGTTTTATTATTATTGATATAATGCTCTATTATGGAAACAACCAATTACGTACAGTAATTATTTTTGCTATGCTATCCTAAGGAAGCGCGTGGCCTAGTGGTTAGAGCTGCTGCTTTAGCACCCTGAGGTTGTAAATTCAATCCCAGCCTGCTCCTTGCGACTCCAGGCCGGTCCCTTAATCCCTACATTGCCCCATGTACTTCAGTTAGATTATGAGCCTGCTGGGACATTTAGGGAAAATACAGTACTTAAAGAGTACATGATTACTATTCAATGTATTTTAAACCGCTTTGGGTGAATCTCTTCATGAAAAAGGCGGTTAGTAAATATATAAATAATTTGACTTGGAATAAGGATTGAAAAGCAGGATGTTATTGTATTGTGTTTTCATTAACACTTATAAATATCCATGTGCCATAATTAATAATGGGTTTGAGGGAGGGTGGGGTGAGGGATTCTTCTATGTTTATAAGTACAGTATAATGATAAGATTTTCAAGTGATTTATTCAATGTTGTTATTAAGATATTTGTACACTTGATGAAAGGCTAAAAATGAATAAAGAATTTAAAAAAAAAACAAAAAAAAAACACAACACACTTATAAATAAAGGTCCAAGAACCACCAAAGAAATTCCACAGAAAAGCAGGAGAAACCAACACAAAAGATGAAAGCTGTGGAACCGATGATCTTGATACACTAATTTATTAAAAGACAAGAAAACAATACACAGTAAAGATGTGTTTTGGTTACAAAAGAGCTTCTTCTAGGGCAGTGGTTCCCAACCCTGTCCTGGAGGACCACCAGGCCAATCGGGTTTTCAGGCTAGCCCTAATGAATATGCATGAGAGAGATTTGCATAGAATGAAAGTGAGAGGCATGCAAATCTGCTCCATGCATATTCATTAGGGCTAGCCTGAAAACCTGATTGGCCTGGTGGTCCTCCAGGACAGGGTTGGGAACCGCTGTTCTAGGGTCCTAACCGATTAAACCACAGAATTTGGTATGGTGTGAAGAAATCAGAATACTGTGCATGTAAGAGCGTGAAACTTCCAATGCACTTATCAGCGATAAAAAAGCCTAACGTGGCCTTATAAAAGACCTCCAAAGAACCAGAATTCATCCACAGATTGCTAATCCCATATACACCAGGGATCTCAAAGTCCCTCCTTGAGGGCCGCAATCCAGTCGGGTTTTCAGGATTTCCCCAATGAAAATGCATTGAAAGCAGTGCATGCACAAAGTGCATATTCATTGGGGAAATCCTGAAAACCCGACTGGATTGCGGCCCTCAAGGAGGGACCTTGAGACCCCTGATATACACCCTCAAGAACGTTAATTAAGATCGCAAAATCGGAACCTTTTTGTAATACCCGCACTACAACAAATAATTTATGACACCACACGCTCCTCCATATTCTCAGTCACAGCACTTCAGTTATGGAACTCCATCGCCTCTTATCTCTGCGAAGAAACCTCTCTGGATAAATTTAAATCGAACTTGAAGACCTTTTTATTCAAGGATGCATTTGATTTATGAATTTCTTTCATTCTCTTTATCTCCTGCACAAATGAAATTCTCCCCTTCCCTAGTGTTTTAACCTTAAATGTCTTTCTTTCTTATTTAAAATTGTAATTCTTCCACCTAACCCCTTGTAATCAAAAGTAATTAACATAAATAATGTTATGTCCAACCTGTAAGCGTTAATAATTGTTTTACCCGTCTGTCTGACTTGTAAATGTTAATATTTGTCTTCTATATTTTATAATTTTGCTATTGTACATTGCCTAGAAGTTACTATAGGCGATAACAAATTTTTATAAACTTGAAACTTAAAAGGGGGTTTAAAAAAGTTTGCTGTTAGTTCCATCTTTACAGCATATTTAAAGTACTCAGCAGAGCCCACTACATACGGGGAATTCAGGAAACACCTAAAAGCATACCTGTTCCAGAAATACCTAAACAATTGACCCGCTCTCCCTCTCCCTCCCCCTTCCCTATTCCACCTGAACTTACGGTGTCAGGTCAAAAGTGCGCCGGGACAAAGGTGCATGCAGACAATTGAGCGCAGTGTGGAGGCGCGCGCCGCAGAAAATTACTGTTTTTATGGCTCCGACGGGAGGGCGTGGGGGTTGAACCCCCCCACTTTACTTAATAGAGATCGCACCGCGTTGTGGGGGCGTTGTGGGGGGTGTGGGGGTTACAACCCCCAAACCCCCCACAACGCCGGCGCGATCTCTATTAAGTAAACTTGGGGGGCTCCCCAACAAACCCCCCCCCCGTCGGAGCCCCTAAAAACTGTGATTTTCTTCAGCGTGCGCCTCCGTCTTGCGCTCAGTTGGCGCGCGCCTTTGTCTTTCACGGGGTTGTCTATGAACCGAACTTACAGCACTGTTATAAATATAATCTGTTATCTTCATCTTATCGTAACTTTACGTTGCTATTGATCCCCAACAGGTCCTGTCGGACATTACCTACTAAAATGTACATATTACATTTTCGCTCAGCAAATTGTATTTCTATACTATTGCCTCCTGAGGTCTCTGATCTCTGTATTTCCTCTGAATATCTACTTATTGTATTTCGCTGAATGTCCAACACTCTTGATTGTAAACCGCCTAGAAGTCGCAAGATTGTGGCGGTATAGAAGAATAAAGTTATTATTATTATTATTATTATTATAGCTGCCCTGTGTTGTGGCATAAATTGCCCCCTGAGCTTCACAAATAGATCGTTAAACAGGTTTTAGGAAAGCTTTAAGAACCTGGTTACTTCCATGTGAACTATTAGAGGGACCACTAAACGCCTTCAAATCTAACTTAAAAACATTCCTGTTCAAAGATGCCTTTGACATATGACCGTCCTTTTAAGGATGTTTTACATGCATTTTAGACCTGCACTAATGCCGGTTTCTATGTTTTCCCTACCTTATGTTCTTTTCTATCCAAATATTGTAGCTCTTCTCCATTTTTCCTTTCATTCTAGTTTCAGTCTCTGTTTTATTTTGTGGTTCATGTTTATCTGTGGTTGTATACATTTTTATGTTTCCCCTTTTGTTTTAACTATGTAAACCGCCTTGAAGCCTGATTAAGCGGTATATCACATTTTTAATAAACTTGTATATGTCTACTTCCCACTTGGAACCAGCTTGAGATGGAGGGTTATTTAAAGAGAAGGGTCAGATTGATTTTATTGTTAGTATTAAGGTATATACTAGTACTTTGGACTCTGTTTGCTGCTTTGTAAAGGTAGGAAGGTGGGCTGGGAGATAAATGGTCTTTAATAATTTTGGGAAGGGTTTGGAGATGGGGTAGAGAAAGGGATTATAACTCTACACCGCTTTGAGACTTTGTTTAACTTATAAGCGATATAAATAAATACATACATAAGCTGTTGACCTTGGCACGCTTCATGAGTAACCCCCTAAGCCACAGGTGTCAAACTCAAGGCCCACGGGCCAAATCCGGCCCGCCTGGTTGTTTTATGCGGCCCACGGTCCAATGCCCCAGTGTTATCTTGTGGCCGGCTCCCTCCTCCTCACAGCCGTAGTGTGCACAGAGCCGCAAGCAGCGGCTCCTCGCGCGTCCCATACCTCATCCAGAAGCATTCCCTCTGACGTTGCGACATCAGACAGAAGGCTTCCGGCTATCTTCAAGTTAGTGTTTGAATTGTGTCAATTTTGAGCATTTTAATCGGCTGTCTATCTTTTGCACTGCTCAGGAAGAAATACATTTGTTTCTTTTTCTCTGGGGGATGTACTACAAGCAGAATCTTGAATCTTAGGGTGTTTTTTTAATATATTAGTACTTTTAGTTTTTGGTCCCGTATAACATTTCATTACAATTAATATTCTATAATATTTTGAATATTATGTAATAAATCTAATATTTAAACTATTCTTATTAAATAGAAAATCCTCCCCTCCCATCCCTCCCATCCCAATATTAAATACAAGTACCATTACAATGAAACTATTGATATAATCATATATTATGAAATAATAAAAATAACCCCCCCCCCCCATATTTTCCCTCTAATCAAATATCTTATCTTGGGAAAAGTTTATCATTCATTACAAAACTCTGTTAATGGTCCCCATATCTTCTGAAATTTACCAAAATATCCTTTTTGTGTTGCTATTGTACGTTCCATTTTGTATATATGACATACAGAATTCCGCCAAAACTTATAATTTAACCTGTCATACTTTTTCCAATTGTATGTTATTTGCTGTATTGCTACTCCAGTCAAAATAAATAAAAGTTTGTTATTATTTGACAAGATTTGACTCCTTGCTCTCATTGTTGTTCCAAATAAGATAGTATCATATGTTAAGGCTACCGGATTTTCCAACATCCTATTTATTTGAGGCCAAATTGATTTCCAAAATAATAAAATAAATGGACAATAGAATAAAAGATGATCTAATGTCCCAGCTTCAAGATGACAATGCCAACATCTATTATCTTAAATAATAAAATGCCAGCTGCGCATGCGTACTAGCGCTGCGTGTTCCCTGATCCCTTTTCTGTCGCACTGTGCTGGCGAGAGTGCGCATGCGCGATTAGTACGTCAGCATAGGCACATTACCACAGGTGCAGCGAAACAGGATCAGACTTCCCCCCTCCCCTCAGAGCACACCACACCACACCGCCCCTTCACAACGGCTGCTGCAAGCATCGCCGCCGAGCGCACCCGAGGGCAGAGGCAGTCCGCGCGCATGGTGGATGGAGCGCGAGGACGGCCGCCCGCCCGCCCGCAAACTGTCAATTCAAGCTCCTGCCGCAACTCCGACCCCGAGGACAGCAGCCCTTCATTGACTGCCGGTGACCCCCGACTCCAGCAGCACTGTACACACGCTGCTTCGGGGCCTTCTACTGCCCTGATTTACTCTAGCACAGCGGCAGAGCAAATCAGGGCAGTAGAAGGCCCCGAAGCAGCGTGTGTACAGTGCTGCAGACGCTGCTGGTGTAGCAGGTTTGTCGGGACCGCAGGAAGAGGGGAAGGGAAGGGAAGGGGGGGCGGAAAGGGACTAAGGGAGCCAACCAGACCGCGGGAAGGGAAAAGGGGGGTAGGGGAAATGCTGCTGCTGCACAGGGAAGTAGTGTGGGGGGAGGGAAATGGAGAGGGAGGGAATGCTGGTAATATACAGAAAAAAAAATTAAAACAACTTACTCTGTGAAACTTCAGTTATTACAAAAAAAAAAAAAAAAATAGGTGACATATGACACCTCCATATACAAACAGAGAGAGACACACACAGGGAAAAAAAAACCCTTAAAGACAAAGAGGAATAGAGAAAGATTGAAAGAAAGAAAAAAATAAAAGGAGAGAGAGACACAGAAAAAAAAAAATCCACATACATCAGCCAAAGAGACAAACACCAAAACAAACACAGACAGAGAGAGGTGACAGTAAAAAAAACCACACAGAACAACAGGAGTTTAAAGAGACAGATTTAAAGAAAAAAAAAAAAACACCTTTCAACAAGGAGAGAGAGACAAACAGAAAAAAAAAAAAACAGGGGCTACAGAAACAGATTAAAAGAGACAGACACCAAAACAAAGACGCCAAGGAGACAGACAGCAAAAAAAGACAGACAGAAAGACATACAGTGGCCAAGGAGAGAGACAGAAAGACAGACACACAAATCTATTCTAGCACCCGTTAATATAACGGGCTTAAAGACTAGTATTATAATATTATAGAATATTAATTTGTAATGAAATGTTATACTTAAAGTGTTATATGAGAATTAATCAAGTGTGTATTTATAAGTTCATATGAGTTTATCTGCTACACTTGTTGTAATGTGCAAAAATGAATAAAGAATTTAAAACAATAGTTTTTGGTCCTGTATTTGCATAGGGGTTATCTGTGTTCTGGAGGAATTTATGTTGAGAAGTTAATTTTGTGGTTATCTATTACCATTATGTGTTAATAAGATTATATTGTGTGTGTATATATGAAAAATGAATGGAAAAAATGTGGTATAATTAGTATTATTGGGGGGGCGGGGTCTGGCCCACGACTTAGCCTGTGTTTTGGATTTCGGCCCCTTAATGTGATTCAGTTTGACACCCCTGCCCTAAGCAAACATGCTTGTCCTTCAACCATTGTGCAGCTGCAGAAAAAGCTTCTTACAATGTGTACCCTGGGGTACTACAACATGTGCATATATCTGAAGCACGCTTAGCCGGTGTAGATTTTTACCTAATTAAATTACTGCACCATGTGATTCATTCACTCTCTCACCTTAGAACTGCAGTTTCTATTGAGCAGGGCCTAGCTTCTGCTGTGTGTGGAAATACAAAGACTTGAGAGCAATTATAGCAATGGCTGCATGAGAAGCACAGCTCGTAACAATAAACAACAATAATAATGATAATGAGGAGAATAACAGCTTCTTCAGAAGGTGCCCTTTCTATGCACAGCATGTTCCACAGCTTATGTAATAAACATAACTGAAACTATTACAACTTAATGCTGTTTACAAAGTCACCAGAGGGGACTCTGTAATGCGTGGAAAGGAATGAGGGGAGATGTTTCATTACTAGTGATCCGTAGGGAGGCATGTGGACAAATAAAAAGGCTTATTTCATCTGCCCTTTTCTATTGCTTCATTGAATTGGTTTCCAAGTTATTTGTTTTCCATCAAACTCAATGAGAGAAGCAATTTATTCTGGGGAGAATTCTGGGCAACTGCGCAATACAGAATTTCTGCAGAATTCTACACTTACTCTGCAGTATACCGCACAGAAATGGGTATTGGCACCTTCCCCCGTTCTTTCTCCTTCCTCCCCTGCAGATATTATGTGTCAAGAGGTGGCAGTAATAAAAGGCTGAACTCTGGTCTGCAACCTCCTCCTCCTACGGCCTAGGTCCGAGTATTCATTTGAATCATGCAGCTGTACAGAGGCCCACGTGGTTCAAATGAAAAGTTGGGTTTATAACCAGATGTACAAGCAACCATTCACCTCCTCCTCTTGCCTTGCAGTCAGGGGAGGGAGGGAAGACAGACTAAACTCAGTAGGATGAGTGTTATGCAGGGGTGGGGTAGGATGCCAGGGCAACCTGAATGCGCCATGGGAACTGGGGGCAGAGAAAGCTGAGAGTGTGCCATTGTTGTATGGGGATGAACAATGTAAGTTGTGGATATGTGCATGAGGGGAGAAAGAATGAGAGGAGCAGGTACATGGGAGGGGAGAAGTAGGGTATGTGCCTGAGAAGGAAGGAAGGAGGAGGTGGAAAGCTTGTGTGGCAAGGGTGAGTATGTGCCAGGAGGGGGTACATGCATGGACAGAAAGAATTAGTCATCTTTCTGGGATTTAGAGAGAAAGAGAACTCTGATTTAAGTAAGAGAGGGAACTGGTGATGCTGGAGAATGAGGAGGGAAAAGGCATGGGGGATTTTCAGGCCTAATGATGGAAGAATTTTGCCAATAAAAACCTCTACAAATAAACTAAGCAGAATCATAACACATTGTGTACAAAATTCACCCAATTACCAATTGTTCCTAATTTTGATTCCAACATTGACGTTTTCTTCCCAAGCTTTATGAAACTTGCAGGTAGTTACAGCAGCAGGTGCCTCAACAACCTAACGCAGCAAGCGTGGGGCAAACTGGCACAAAGAGTAGCATGAACGCCCTATGGTGCAATGACAGCAGCAAAGTGGGGAAACAGTGGCAAACACAACCCACAGCATAGCAGCAAGGATGCTCAATGACACATCAAAGGGGAAAAGTGCCTAAACAGTGACAAAGACACCTCATGACACAGCGAGAGGGACAAAGCAGCGCCAACAGCTGAGGTGGTCGCCAAAGGAAGGAAAAATAGCACAAAGTGTGGTATGAACAGTTCAGGAATGGTGAGAGAAGTATGGTGAGAGAAGCATCAGCATTGTTCAGTTGTTTAAAATGGTATTACAGCCTTCAGAGACTCTGTTTCATTGAGGAAAACCAGAGCTCCCAAATCTCTTCTTAATGCACTAAGTAATGTTCTCAATCTTTTCAAGCTCAAGGCACACCTACATTTTTGGGTTGAGCGCCAAGCTAGTCTCCACTAAGAAGACAGTGTAGACAGGAAAGAGGACTCATAGGAAGGCACTAAAAGTCACACGAGAAACTGTTGGGACTCAATGGAGAAGGCTCAAGAAGAGGAAGATGACAAGGGCTGGAGACTTCTAGTATTACAATGTATACACAATAGGGTCAG
Source organism: Geotrypetes seraphini (assembly GCF_902459505.1). Taxonomy (NCBI): domain Eukaryota; kingdom Metazoa; phylum Chordata; class Amphibia; order Gymnophiona; family Dermophiidae; genus Geotrypetes; species Geotrypetes seraphini. The sequence goes on from NC_047098.1 coordinate 22,677,803, forward strand.
TGAACACAAACAAAAACACTGTAATTCACTGTTATCCATTAACTACAAAGTCAAGAGCCAATGCAAAAAGCCTTGTGGCCTTGTAGCTGTACCACAAAATTAGTGATCATAAAATAACATGGCATGCTGTAAAACAGGGGTGCCCAATAGGTCAATCACGATCGACCGGTAGATCGCCAAGGCAAAGTGAGTTGATCGCGGAGCTGATCCCGGGCTCCGTGATAGACTCAGTTTGCCTTGGTAATCTACCGGGCCGATCAGCCTTCCTCTCCCCGACATCAATTCTGCCGTCGGAGAGGAAGTTCGGGCCAGTCAATCGCTGCCTGGCTGGGCCGGAACTTCCTCTCCAATGGCAGAATTGACGTTGGGGAGAGGAATGCTGGTCAGCCCGATGCAGGGAAGCAGGGAGAGCTTGGGGTGGCAGCGGCTTTGGGGCCTGTTACCCGATGGCAGCGGCGGCCTGTTCCCCGATGGCTGCGGCAGTGGCTTGGGGAAGGGCAAGGAGAAAGAAAGAAAGGGGGCAGGCAGGGAGACAGAAGGAAAGAAGGGAAACAGAAAAAAAAGAAAGGGGGCATGAAGAGAGAAAAAAAGAAAGGGAAGCAGGGAGAAAGAAAGGGCAGGGAGAGAGGAAGAAAAAGTTGGGGGAGGGAATGAGGTCTGGACGAGAGAAAGCATACAGGCTGAAAGAAGGGAAGAAATATTGGATGCACAGTCAGAAGAAGAAAGTGCAACCAGAGACTCATGAAATCACCAGACAACAAAGGTAGGAAAAATGATTTTATTTTTAATTTAGTGATCATAATGTGTCCATTTTGAGAATTTATATCTGCTGTCTATATTTTACACTATGGCCCCCTTTTACTAAACCGCAATAGCGGTTTTTAGCGCAGGGAGCCTATGAGCATCGAGAGCAGTGTGGAGCATTCAGCACAGCTTCCTGCGCTAAAAACTGCTATCGTGGTTTAGTAAAAAGGGAGGGGGGGTATATTTGTCTATTTTTGTATGGTTGTTACTAAGGTGACATTGCATAGAGTCATCTGCCTTGACCTCTTTGAAAAAACCTCGGAATATAAATGATAATTAACATTTTCTCTGCGTACAGTGTGCTTTGTGTTTTTTAAAAAATTTTATTGTTGGTAGATCATTTTGACTTGGTCATTTTAAAAGTAGCTCGCAAGCCCAAAAAGTGTGGGCACCCCTGCTGTAAAAAAATAAATATACATGCAAATACTGCTATGTTAAAATCACAGTAGTAATCAGCAGCTCATTACTATATGTCATCTTTCCTGTGGCCCAATCCCCCCTTACTCACAGTTCAAAACATTTCCAGGACAATTTAGTGGCCCCTCTCCTGCCCCCAATCCAACCTCCCTTTTCCCCGAGTTAAAAAAAAAAAAAAAATCACCACCATCTTGAAAAATGGTTGCACCCTGCCCCGTGTGGTGCATCTTGGGGATGAACCAGGTGGGCTCTGACTGCCATATAAGGGACTTTTTCCCTTACAGGCAGGCAGACCACCACACAGGACAGGGCACTGCCATTTTTCAAGATGGCGATGCCGGAGGCAGGAGCAAATGAGCAACACTCCTGCCTCCTATGTTAAGGTATGGGCGCGCCTGGGAGAGCTTCTTGGGGGGTAGAGTGCCACTAAACACCAGGAATTTCTTTTTTAAACTCAGGGAATGGGGGCTACTAGACTACCAGAGAAAATTATTTAAAGAATGGATATGGGATAAGGTCAAGGAGGGAAGGGAAGAGAAGAGAAGGGATAGGGTTACCGGATGTTTGAGAAGACCCAGACATATCCTCTTTTTAGAGGACTGTCTGGGTGCTTGTGTGTGGGGGGGGGATTTCCAAAACCCAGCAGTTTATCCAGGTTTTGGAAGGCCCTGAGCTCGGGGCTGCGTCTGGAGGGCCTCAAAGCATGCATGGATGTGATGAGACATCATCATGTTGCATTTGTGCATGCTCGGAGGCCCTCCAGACATGGCCACAAACACGGGGAAGAAGAGCTGAAGTTCGTGTGGGGGCAGGGCTGGGAGGCACAGTGGTGTGGGGCCAGGCAGAACAGGGCGGGGCCAAGTGTTCTCTTTTTTTACCGACAAAATCTAGTAATCCTAGAAAGGGAGGACTAGACTACCAGGGAAATGAGGGGGATTGGGTCACTAGATAAGGTCATCGAGGAGGGAAGGGAGAGGGGCTAAAGCCAGGTATTTGGAGCAGGGTGGTTTGGTTAAGGAGATGGGATACTAGTAGGCACCCACTCCTCTAAACCAACCTTTCTTTGATCCCCAGACCTGGTGAGAATTTTCTTTAGTTAGCCACATGAAAAATCCAGTGGCATTATCCTATGACACTGTATTGTTTGGCATGTCAATGAGGGCTAAAAGCCAAATATCCTCCAATAATAACAGGCTTCTGCTCATTATGACAGGGGTTGCCATACAACAGATCACAAATAACTGGAAAAATTGGAAGAGGCTGAACCACAGCTTTTGGAGGAACTCATTATGCCACATATTCAAAATGGAAAGGATAATAGCTATACAACAGGGAAATTTAAAAAAATTTCTGGTTATTTGGGAGCCATTAACAAAATTTTGCAAAGATTGGAAGTATTATATAGAATAAACGTTAATTTTTTTTTCCTTTGATTCATATACATCCAGGAGGGGGGGATGGGATTATTTTTTTCTTTGGTTTCTTTTAATTATGGATAAATATAGGATACAGGGGAGAGGGATTATTCGATATAGTTTAGAATTTGATGTTATATTAAGTGTGATTTAAGTATAAAGTATTTAAGTATTATATGTTACACTTACTGAAAGCTTTAAAAATGAATTAAGATTAATTAATATAACAAGTTATAGGGGGGGGAATGATTGTTTTCTGTATTAATTGTGTAGTTAAATGTTCCTTTTCTGTAATGTTTACATATAAATTAATTGTACGGCACTGTCAAAGTTTGAAACCAATAAAAATTAATAGTTAGCCACATGTGCAAAACTATTTTTGTTTTGTTTTGGCTTTTCACATTGACTACCGTAATCACTACGTTCGCCTTCATTTTAATGTAATGTACAGCCAGTGTTTCCATGCAAGTTAACATCTGCGCTGAAACCATTTCTGCATTGCAAACCCACAATAAAAGGTGTGCATTAACCCTGCGGTAACCATTCAGGAAGTTTTCTGCATCAATCTCTCGGAATGCCTTCGAGTGTCTACTGCTGCACCATTCTGTGTATCACATTATCATCTTTATTCATGGAGGGGCTGATGTAATAAACCATTCGTTAGAACTGTGCACTATACCTCAGCACATCGTTTCCTACTTCAAGCATTAAAAAATAAGTTGAACCCAATGCTGTAACCAAATTATAGGTACATAACTTGTGCACAAAAATGTGTATATTAGAGCTCACTAGTTGCCAAGGAAGCATGCACAAACAGATATTCATTAGCAACAGAATCAAGATTTTTGCACACCAGGCACATAGTAAATGTCGGGACTTGAGCACAAAGTAGGGAGTCACCAAAAGCTTCTCCCCTCCTGCTGCCCCTCTTTGTCCCCCCTGTGACCTCCATCCCTGAGTTCATAGACAAAACCGCCGAAGACAAAGGCGCGCGCCGACAACTGAGCGCAAGACGGAAGCACGCGCCGAAGAAAAAGAGTGTTTTTAGGGGCTCTGACGGGGTTTTTTTGTTGGGGAACCTCCCACTTTACTTAATACAGATCGCGGCGGCGTTGTGGGGGGTTTGGGGGGTTGCAACCGTCCTCATTATACTGGCAACTTAACTGTTTCCCTATTTTTTAGGGAAAAAGTGAAGTTTTCAGTAAAATGTGGGGGGTTACAACCCCCAAACCCCCCACAATGCCCCCATAATGCGGCGCGATCTGTATAAAGTAAAGTGGGGGAGGGGGTTCCCCCCCACACCCACCGTCAGAGCCCTTTAAAACAGTCATTTTCTTCGGCGCGTGCCTCCGCGTTGCACTCAGTTGTCTGCACGCGCCTTTGTCCCGGCGCCCTTTTGACCTGACACCCCATCCCTGCGCTGATGGAGATCCCCAAGTTCACTAGCAGTAAGTGCTATTCCACCTGCAGTCCGCAGGTTCCCTGGGCCTCCCCCTCCCCTCAGCGCATGCTCAGTTTCTGTGAAACTGAGCATATGTGTGGGAGGGGTTGCAGGCCTCTTCTGTACCCACTCAGTTTCATAGAGCATGGGGGGGTGGGGGGGGGAGCACAGCAAGGCAGCAGCCGCTGCCACCACCAGCTCCTCTCAGAGAACATGCAGGCTGCAGAATGAACAAAATGATTTTGACCTTCCCAAAAAATGTAATTTAAAGCATGCAGATGGCTGTGGTTTCCAATAAAAACTCTACTCTCTTTCTCTTAACCTCCTTCTCAGGTAATAACGCTTCGACACAGAGGTTTCTCTACTAAAGCTGTGATACATAATAACGCTGAGTGTATATGTGGTTTACAAAACTAAGCAGATCTTGCGGTCACAGATCCCAAATAATCAAAAATGACCAGGCATTTTACCATTTGAGCATCTCACCAGCAACTTTAAAATTTATATTCCTTACAATTTCTGGGGACGTTCAATGTCCAGTATACAATACACTTACCTGTCGTTGCCTTCTAAATCTAGAAAATGCTTCTTGTATGTTTTCAGGCTCTGCTCCTTCCTCATCTGCTTCACACTCACTTGTCTCCAGGTACACAGTAAAAGAAAGGCTCTCCGTCATTTTTGTTGCCTTCATACCTCATTAAAAAGCTGTTTAAAATAAAGTCCTTTAGTTAGGAAGAAAAACATTCATTTATATAGATGGTTTTTCGATCAAATATATCTTGTATACTTTTGCATGATCCTCCCCTTTTTGTACAGTGCTGTGTGCATTGCTTGTGCATGTCTATTATAATAAACCCAAGAAAGACAAGCTTCCTACGTAGTGGGAGATACGGATACTATTCAGCCTTTCCCTTTTCTACTTTACCATTATTGTTTTCTATTTAACTTGGATTAATTAAAGATTTTCCTGCCTGCATTCTTGGTTTAGGTATCCCACTTTTGCTCTGCCAGCACTCTCATAATGAAGTTAAAACCTAGTCATGAGAAAAAGTGATAAGAGATCCTGGATTCTCTACAAGGAGGACTGTTCCAACAGTTGGAACTGGAACTCACCCGGGATGGGGGTCATACTGGACTTAGTGCTTACAAACAGGGAAAGTGTTTCTGATGTTACAGTGGGTGAGCAACTGGCATCCAGTGATCACTGCATGGTACGGTTTAATATTAAGATGGGTATAGACAGGGCTCATTCAAAAACAAAGGTTCTAGACTTTTTAAAAAAACAAATTTGTTCCGATGGGGGATTACGTCAAGGAATTGTTGTCTGGATGGGAACATCTGGAAGGAGTGGAAATGCAGTGGGCAAAACTGAAAGGAGTTATTGCAAGGGTGACAAACCTTTTTTGTGAGGCAAGTAAGTAAAATAAGAGGAAAAGAAGACTGCTTTGGTTCTCAAACGTAGGAGCTGAGAAGGTAAAGAATAAGAGCTTAGCTTTCATAAACTACAAAAGATCACAGAAAGAGGAAGACAGGCAAAAATTCATAAGGCATATGGGGACAGACTTAAAGATCTCAATCTGTATACTTTGGAGGAAAGGCGGGAGAGGGGAGATATGATTTAGACATTTAAATATCTACATGATGTAAATGTGTATGAATCGAGTCTCTTTCATTTGAAAGGAATTTCTGGAATGAGAGGGCATATGATGAAGTTAAGAGGTGATAGGCTCAGGAGTAATCTAAGGAAATACTTTTTTACAGAAAGGGTGGTAGATGCATGGAACAGTTTTCCGGAAGAGGTAATGGAGTCAGAGACTGACTGAATTCAAGAAAGTCTGGGATAGGCTTTTGGGATCTCAGCCAGAGCAAGAGATAATGGTTACTGCAGATGGGCAGACTAGATGGGTCATTTGTGCTTGGTTGAAGAGAAAAGTTTTGAGTGCCTTCCTTTTTTTTAAAATCTTTATTCATTTTCAATTCTTCAACAAGTATACAATGTTATAATGAATAATATACAGAATCACTTGTACATCCTAACCAATATTCTTTAAGTATTATAAAAATCCCTCCCCCTCCCATCCCCCCCACATCAACAATGAAATCACGCAAAACATCTACTATACCCCTTATTTATTATAATGTTTCAAATACATAAAGGTGTCTAATCATTTGAATATACAATCAATGGCCCCCAAATCTTTTTAAAATTAGCATAATTTCCATTTTGTAAAGCAATGACTCTTTCCATCTTGTATATATGATATGCAGAATTCCACCAAAAGGTATAATTGAGTCTTGTATAATCTTTCCAGTTCCTAGTAATATGCTGAATGGCAACTCCTGTCAAAATTAGTAATAATTTATTATTGGACATTGAAATTTGACTTTTAAACCTCATTGAAGTTCCAAATAAAATTGTATCAAACGACAAGGCAACAAAATTTTCTAATAGCGAATTAATTTGGGGCCAAATTGATTTCCAAAAGGAATTAATGCAAGGACAGAAAAATATTAAATGATCTAAAGTCCCTGCATCCTTATTACAATGCCAACATCTATTAGACTTAGAACTATCTAATTTTTGTAAACGAACTCTGGTCCAAAAAGCTCTATGTAACAAAAAAAACAAAACATGTTTGTCTCATAGATGCCGACATTGTAGATTTTATTCTCCAAGACCAAATTCGTGGCCACTGAGATGCAGAAATTTGATGCTTGATCTCAATGCTCCAAATATCCCTCAAACCAGTTTTCTGTTTTTTATTCAAATATTCATTTTGAGTGCCCTCTTAAAATTTAAGAATGAATGTTGCATGCAAAGGTTGGCTTTCAACTGAGTGACGACTTTGAGGAAATTCTTGCATACAATTGCAACTAAGCTTTATAAGCCATAAAGTTTGTTTTGCTTCTCTTGGAACTAAGAGCTTCGCCTAGTTTGTTGATCATTCTCATTGTTTTGTTAAGAGTTTACTCTCTCTAGTGCTTATTAAAGTATTGCCTTGCATGTATTGCTAGAATTACTATTAAGCCTATGATGCTGAAATGGAGTGACAAGACAGCTGCAAGAAATGTGTTAATGAATCTAATCTAATCTAGTATTTCTGAGTTGCGCAATGCCTAAACAGGTTCAAGGTGACTTACAATATAGGAATTATGGAATGCATATGATACATTATAGCATTCTGAGGAGGGTAGAGTTATGAAAGGAAAAATAGCGAGGAGCGATGGAGGTTCTATGACTATAATGGTATAGCACTTGAGTCAAGCATGGGATTTAGTGACATTAGGTATTTCGAGTTAAGTTGTCTATGGTTGGTATGCTTTTGGAATTCGATCTGGGATCAAATAAATTCTTTATTAGAAAATCCTGTAGCATTCACTTATGATACTGTGATATTTGGCATTTCTATGAGAAAAAAGAGTCAGATATCGGCAAGTAATAACAAACTTTTATTGATTATGACAGGAGTTGCCATGCAACATATTACTAACAATTGGAAAGATCATAGCAGACTTAAATTTAATTTCTGGTGGAATTCACTATGTCATTTATATAAAATGGAACGTTCAATAGCAATACAAAATGGAAATTATAAAAGGTTTAATAAAATATGGGAGCCATTAACATTGTTTTGTAATGAATAAACACCATTTTTAACATAAATTATTAACGGAGGGGGAAGGGGGGATTGTATAATTGAAGAAAATGGTAAAAGGAAAAAAAGAAGGTTAAATGAATTAAGAAGAATAGTATTGAAAAGGAGGGTGGGTGAGGGGTTTATATATATATATACAATTGTTATTATCTTGATGGAGTTATCAAGTGTTGTTTTTGAGCCTATGTATTACTTTTTATTGTACACTTATTGAATGATTAAAAAGGAATAAAGAATTTTTTTTTTTTTAAAAAAGAGTTTTTCATTTTTTTTCGGAATCTGTTGTAGAATGTTTCCGTCTTGATGTCGGTTGGGAGGTTGTTCCAAGTTTTGGTGCCAAGATATGTGAAGAGCGAGTTTACTATGCGTTTGTATTTAACCCCTTTGGAAGATGGGAAGAGCAGTTGAAGCGATTTCAGTTTTCTGGTTGACGCACAACAGGAATGAACGAATAAGTGTATGAGCGATTCAGTGGTTTTTCATATAGGATTTGGAACATTATGCATGATAGTTTGAAGGTGACAATGAACCTAGAGATATGTTATATCCATCATATCTTGAACCTTGTCTGTTCTTTATTTTTACTCACTTCAAAACTATGACCCTGATGCTCTAAATTTACCATGCTTTTAACGTTCATCGCTAAACTCGTTCTAACCAGTTTATCAAATAAGCATTTTAGGTTCCATGCACAAATTGGCTCCGTATGGTCTTTTCTGTGCCCCGTAGCAACCTCCAAGAATAGTATAAAAATTAAATATAATGAGCTCATTAATATTAAAATGAGCAATCTGGGAGATTCCCAGACATTGCTAGGTGATGCACAATGTGAAGTGTCGACCTTTGACCTTTCAAAATTACTAGCAGGTCTGGAGGTGCCAGCAGCGTTGAACTACATGTGTTAGAAGCATATACTGGCAGGTCTGAAGCTGCCGATTATATGAGATGTGGAAGTTAAAAAAAAAAAAAAGTACAGTATATATGCATCGTACTTTTATAGGGTTGGGGGGCACCAGAAAAAGCAAATATACATTGCTATACACGTGTGTTAAAAGCGCATCTCAGTCAAAGGTGTTTCTCAGACGCGTTCATTAAAACTGTATACCAGCAGGACTGGTTCCAAAAAGCAGCTTAACAATGATTCAGGACTGACCAAAAAGAACAAAAAATAGGATTTTAGAGGGGAGGGGACAAAGTTCTAGCTGCAGAAATAGTCAAAACAGTTTTTCAGACCCCCCCCCCCCTCCATGGTTTTACAAGTTTCCAAGTTTATTTCGGTTTTGATATACTGCTCATTTTATAACTGAGCGGTGTACAATTTTTAAAAAATGGGGTCAAATAACTTATATAGACTAACAAAATTATGTAATACATATAAAGCAATAATAAATATGACACATTCAGGCAAGTAATAGAAGGAGCTGGGGATGAACTACATTGTCTTAAAAGGAAAGAAAGGGAAGTTACATGAGGATAAAAGGGGAGAGGTAGGGAAAAGGTCTTTTGATCAAAGATCTACAATCAAGCTACAGAGCCAATTAGATCCTAGAAAGGACTGCAGTATCTATACGCATCACTAAATAACAAAGTTTTAAGACTGGACTTAAATTTTGTGAGGGATGTTTCATATCACAGGTAGGGTGAAAGAGCATTCCAATGAGTTATAGAAAAAATGGTCTTGCATGTAGTATCATATATTATTTGTCTTGAAGAAGGAACAATTAATGTAAGAGATTTTGTTGACTAGAACATAGAGATCTGGCAGTAATGTAAGGAATAAGTAAACGATCTATGTAGCCCGGAGAATTGTTTTATTTAACTTTAAAGGTAAGGAGCAAAACTTTAAAGATTATTCTGTGTTTGATTGGCAACCAATGAGCCTTGAAAAATAGAAGGGTGACATGATCGTAGTTTTTGGCTTTTACGAGAAGTTTGACTGCTGTATTTTGAATATATAATCTTAATTCTTTTGGGGTAATTCCTTGATATAGCACATTGCAATAATCTAAATACGAAGTGATAAAAGAATGGATTAGAATGTTGAGGGATGATGGTTCATATAAGGATGATATAGATCAAATCATTTTTAACATTTTTGCACATCAGAACTTATTTGATGATGAAAGGTTGACTTCCAGTCAAGAATGTCACAGCTTGTACTCCCAGACTTTATACTGGGGAAATGGCGCTGCAGCCTGCTTCAGATCCTTGAAAAAGTAGCTGGATCTGGAGTCATTCTCTGCTTAAGCTGCCGAGATCTTCGGGCTGCTAGCTGGATCTTAGTCAGAATGAGCCTCTATCCCTCCAGGCCACGAACGCTGAAAGGAGAAGGGGGAGGCGAAACTGCAGCCAGCACCATGAGCGCCCCGAAAGATGCTATTGATGTCTAACAGCCTATGCTCAAGTTCCTGACCAAGTCAAGAAAACGAGCAAATGCCGAGGGCCCAGAACCCTGAATTCCACAAATATTCAGCAGGCTGGCTGCACAAGGCCCTAAAGGATTCACCTGCTAGCTGCAGACTAAAGTCTGCTCCTCTCCAAGCAGGCGCAGCAGTTCTCTGAGCAGCGTAAAAACCGCAAACAACTGAAAAAAATAACCACCACAAAATAATAAAGAAATAAAGGGAGTAGATCAGAATGACACCTTCATGCTCGCCTTCAGAAGGAAGAACTGAAGGGGGCAGCAGAGACTGAGGAGGAGGAGCTGAAAAGCTGTGATTGACATCTTCTGAAGTATGCGTGCAAGCATGCATGGAGAACCATCCCTATTGCACTATAATACTGAATTATGTTTCATAACTAATTTCTGTTTTCCTAGAAATGGCTAGCAGAATCTTTTTGTAATCCTCATTAAAGTAATGTTTTTGGTCATCTGCAGGACATAAGTACATTTGAACATGCAGATAAAGAAGGTACATGCAACTGATCTCAGCTAGAATATTTATTTATTTATTTATTTATTCGATTTTTTTAGCCCGTCCTCCCAAAAGAGCCCAGAACGGGTTACAATGAATATATTGGTGCATTAAAATTATAAGTAAGATAGGTACTTAGAAATTCCCTTACTGTCCCGAAGACTCACAATCTAACTAAAGTACCAGGAAAAATGACAATTAGAAGAGTAATAAAGAAAGAAAAATAGAGATAAAGGAGAAAAATAAGAAAATAAACATTCTAATAAATCCTGCTGCAATACATGTCCTTGTATTACTATTTATTTATTTATTCATTCAATTCTCTATACTGTTCTCATAGGGGAGGTCAGAACAGATTACATGAATTTATTCAGGTACATATTTCCCTACCTGTCCCAGTAGGCTCACAATCTATCTAATGTACCTGGGGCAAAGGGGGATTAAGTGGCTTGCCCAGGGTCACAAGGAGCAGTGTGGGTTTGAACCCACAACCTCAGGGTGCTGAGGCTATAGCTTTAACCACTGCGCTACACTCTCCCCCTACTACCTACAATAGTTAGTTATGCACCAGAATTAGATACATCAATGCAGTTCTGTTAAGTATTTTAAATCAGTGGTTTCCAAATCTGCCCCTGGGTGACCCTCAGCCAATTAGGTTTTTAAGATATCCACAATGAGATAAAGGTGCATACAATAGAGGCAATTCATAAAGATGAAACGCATGAATATTCATCATGAGATAGCCTGAAAACTCAACTAGCTTTGAAAACCACAATCTAGAGCGGGGATTCTTAATTTTTTTGTGCCATGGATCCTTGGTGAAACCTATGGACCCCTTCTCAGAAAAATGTATCTGAATAGATAAAATAAACTTCATGGACCAAGATTGTATTACCAAGGATGGCAATTATGCTTAAAAAAACCAGTTTACAGCAACAAATATGTATTGACTATTATCAATTAAATGCTTTTGGAGAAAAAGGTATTCTGGATTTGCTTTTTTAGAGGATAATAATTTTAGATAGTGAGATTTATTGAAGTCAACAAGATTTTTGAAGTCTAGAGGCCATAAATTACTTTGTTGCCTGCATTCATTATTGAATGAAAAGCCAAATTAGAGGTTAGTGAAAATAATAGTTTTCTCATCCAAATTCACGGATTCCCTAATGAAATCAAGTAGTTTGTGGACCCCAGGTTAATTTATTCAAACTCTTGTTCTTATATTGTATTTTAAAATGGTTGTAACAGAAATAAACACGACTAAAGGAGTGTGGTCTTAGTATTTCAGTATCTTTTTTGTTTGTTTTTTTTTGTTGTTATCCCATTTAAAAGATTATTCCATGGCCAGTATAGCTACACCAAATCCTACACGTGTGAAATTGTTAAAATGCATACATAGTGCCCTTAATTTACTAAAAATGATTGTTACCAAAATCAACCTTAGCAGATCCACAAATAATGCTCCTTTTACTTTGAAATGTGCAGGTTTTGATGGTTTTCTCTTCCCTGTTCCATATCAGTCCCAACTTCATGAAATGTTGGCATGAGAACTTTATAGTCTGTTGCCAAAAGAATATACTGCATAACCCGCCCTTTATTACATACCAGGGACGTGCCCAAATCTGCGTTACTTAGGATTTTCGCCAAAGGTGCCAAGTTTGACCCACCTTCTGAAGGGAGTTTCCACCTCGGTCCTGTTTGTCTTAAAGGTCCATCCTGATGCATTGTGGGATTTGAAGTCCGATACCAAACTACATCAAGAAGCGAAGAGGCAGGGGTAAGGACAGAAGAAAAATCCTACTCAAATTTCTGAACAACCGCAGCCCGTCCCGTTAGGAAAGCCCTCTCTTTGCTGAACGCAGCGAACCCTCTTTCCCCAGAGCCGGAGGATCCTGGGCGTCGCCGTTTCCTAGCAACAACAGAAGCGGCGCTGCACCCTCCCAACCACTTCACGGCTTCGCGCGGTGGGCCGGGAAATGAAGTTTTTTCTGCTCGCTCATTTCCATTATTCTTGGCAACTCTCCATCTTGGTGAAACCACACGTCCCATAACGCCTTGGAAGACCTTTTTTTTTTTTTTTTTTTTTTTTCTTCCACAGTGGAGAATCCGCATTATGTGAACTCGGAGACGGGGAAAACGACAATTTCTTTTCAAACAAAACAAACCTGCCGCCTGACACTGGTTACCTGAAACGGTACAAATATAGGGGCCGCAGAGCTTCCTGGGAGTTGTATTTTACAGAGAGCAATGAGCAGTATTTGCCTGCTCAAGAAGGACTACAAGTCCCAGAAAGGAGAGGGCGAAGAGGTGTGAAAGCAGCAACGCGGGACTCCCCGCCCGGCGGGCTCCAACTTGAGGTAAGCTGGGCTGAGGTGGGAAACTGGACTTTTTGAAAGATTCGGCACGGGGCTTTTAAATAGGGCACCCACATTTCCCGCCTAACCTTTGTTAGGCGAAGCATACAGCTGGTAGTTGAGCCTGGCTCTGCGTGCGTCTGGTAGCGCTATAGAAATAACAGATTGTTGTTGGCTCACTTCCTGGATGGCTTTGTGTGCAGAAATGTTGCTGTGGGTTTACACTTGTTTCCATTCAGCAGATGGGGTTCGTCCCCGTTTTTATCTGGTCACGGTGGATAGTTTATTTGAATATTGCTCTCTTCTCAGTGGCTAACTGGATTCTTGTGGAAATTAGTTTCTACTGAAAAGTACTAGACACGTAGGACTGCCACCTGCCCCAGGTTGATCCAGTCCTGGGTTTCCCCAGCCTTTGTCTCCCCCCCCCCTCCCCTCCCCTTTGTCTGTTGATTGGGCAAAACCAGGACTGTATCAGCTTGACCTTTGTGTCAAAACTGCTGCATTAGCATTGTAGACATAATTGTGGGGTCTACTGTTTTAAATTATTATCCACAAATTACAATTACACTCAAGAAATATTAATAAAAGCCAGTTAATAACCTTTGGTGGAAATGAACAAAAAGATGCATTGGTTTCCAAATGAGCTACAGAGCTGTGGTTATATTGGTAAGCGCTGCATACTTACCAATTGTATTATTTGTAATTGCTGCATATAAGAAGATAGATCTTTGAAAAAAAAAAGTACTATCTGTTTTTGTTTTTTTAAAATCCATCAGATTGGAGTGGTAGTACATGTGTACAGTACATTGGAAATACAGAGGGTAATTTTAAAAAGTAGGTGCTAATAGTTACATGCAAAAATGTTCAGAATGCTAACATATACATACATATGTGCAGATAAATGCTATGGGCCAGATTCTATAATCGGTTCAATTGTTGATCAAAAATATGGCACCATTTTATAGAATCACACCTAACAGCACCTAAGCAAACATAGGATGTTGCTAGACATCCTAGACATAGGCGCCGCTCCATTAGACCAGCTTTTTGCTTGCCTAATTTGGTGGCGCCTATGTCGGATGCCTAATAACACCTATTCACCCATAACCACACTTACACTTTAACATAGGTGTTGTTAGGCATCCATAGGCTTGGGAGGGTAACTCCACTTTGGCGTTGCTAGGTGTCCTAAGAGTTTGGCATCAAACTCTTTAATGTTTGTGGTGGGGGTTTTTTTTATTGGCTGAAAACCAGCTTGGTTAAGCCAATTAAAAAATAAAATTTAGCCTTGGATCCCGAACTTAGGTGTTGCTAGGCGGCTGCAATTAGGGTGCCTAATGTAGGCACCATTTATAGAATATAGTCATATGTGAATCTTACATAGCATGTATTTTACAGGTGGGTATACACATGGACAAATTGGACAGCACATAGATGGGGTGGACATATACACATGTAACTTATAGAATATTATAAGTTATGCACATATCACTAACAATTAGGTGGACTCGTGCCAGCTCTATGATTGGAGTTAGTGCTCATGCTTAAATGCATACATGGTTATATACCTGGTCACACTAGTATTCTATAAGGAAGTAGGCATCTACTTTTCTTTCTAGAACAGTGTCTCAAATGTTTTTGACTGGCACACTAAATGAAGCAAATGTTTTTTGTGGCACATTATAATTGAAATTATAAAATTTCAAAACCAACAAAAAATTAAATTTTAAGAGGTATTTATTTAAAGTTCTTTAAGCTATATATGGGTAATTGTAACAACAATGATACTAAAGTACACAAGGATAGAATAGAATTGTTAATCAATACGATGTATGTGTTTCTTTTTGAGTGCAAATTAACTCAAAACGTGGCTTGGTAGTCAACAAGCTGGCACACATTTCATCATCCACCATCTGCAGTCGTTCTCTTTTTTTCAATTTCTGTCAGAGCTGAAAATCCAAGTTTGCCAAGTTGAGAAGATCCAAAGGGTAACAAAGCCTTGATTTCTTTGTTGCTCAAGTTAAGATAACTACTGCATTGATAAATAAAATTACTCGACGTTAATTTTCAAGGGCCAATCGCATCAAAGAATGATGCTTGTCTGGGCAGTTGTATCCTTATGCACACAGACACTCATAACATTGACAGACTCTTCCTTGCGTGACATACATATCATCTGTTCTAGTGTATACTTATGAAGGGAATTTTTAAAAATTAAAGTAAAATTCTGGAATCTCTCATGGCATACCTAGAATCTCTTTGGGGCACACCACTCTGCCGTGGCACACAGTTTGAGAGACACTGTTCTAGAAGGTACACAAATTTCTGCACACAAACTTGAGATGCAGTTGCAACTAAATTGGCTAACAAGCTAACTAGCGCCAATAGTTGAAAGATAACAATCAATTATTAAGCTTAATTGACAACATTTTGGGTTTGCTTGCGCATGTTGCTATGTACTATTCCATAAAGATTTGTACACAGATTTTATAGTATACAGCTCAAAAGGGGCATGGCCATAGGAGGGCCATGGGCAGGTCAGGGGCATTCACTAAAGATTTGCATAGTAGTTCTGGATACTAGGGATCCATACCTAAATTTTGTGCCAGGATTTACACCAGGTTTCAGTTGGTGTAAATCCTTATGCTCCAAGTTTGGCATGGCAATTGTCTCTGAGCGTTATTCTATGAAAGGTGTATAGCGTGGAACTCTATTTATAGAATAATGATCCATGTGGGTTTTTTGAATACAATTTACTGAATCTAGTCCTTTCAGCACCCTGAAGTTGTGGGTTCAAACCTTGTGCTGCTCCTTGTGACCCTGGGCAAGTCTTTAATCCTCCAATGCCCCAGATACATTAGATAGATTGGGAGCCCAATGGGACAATTAGGGAAAATGCTTGAAGTACCTGAATGTAAACCACTTTGTGTGGTTTTAAAAATCCCCCAATATGTGTGTCTTTGCACCCCCATTCCCTCTTGTGTGAGAAAACTATGCGGTGACCAAAAGACCTCAGTATTTTGTTGTACGACATCCTGTAGCACAGCAGACAGTTACACAAACACATCTGATGTTGACAGAAGCCAGGCTGCTAGAATGTGGTGCAGTTTTGCTGGCTACAAGTTTCTGTCAGATGGAATTGGCCCTATCAGAGCTTTTCTATGGATGCTTAATAGTTATTTCTGAATCTAAAATTACTAATTAGTATGTAAATTGAATTGATGTTTTTGAGCAGTAAGCACATTCTTTACATCATTACTAAGGTGCACCTCAAAACATCTCCCCATTTTACTAAACTGTGCAGGGAGCCACACTGAATGCTCTGCTCATAGGAGATCAATGTCACAATTTATAACTGCTCCCAGGGTTGTCTAGATCAGTGTTCTTCAACCGCCGGTCCATGGACCGGTGCCAGTCCGCAAAAGATCATCTATAATTGCTAACTCTCCTGGCGCCTTGCAAAAGTCACACTTCTTGACGGGTGTGGAGCTGGAAAAGTCGGGAACAGCTATGCTGTTATTGGCTGGTGTCAAGAATGATAAATAGGGCAGAGCTTTGCGTTTGAAGTTGTCTGCTATTGCCGAGTGTGAGAGCCAGGGGCAGAGCGCGGGCGGTTGAGAACCTGCACTGTTATTGGCTGATGCCAGGAGCTGAGGACGGACCTGGAGTAGAGGAGCTGAGTTCTTATTGGCTTGAGTTTGAGCCGTAGGCGGAGCTGAGGGCAGAAAATTGTCCGTTATTGGTGGGGTCAAGGTCTGACAGATAACCTTGAGAGTACTTGCCATTGGGAGATTTATTCCCAGGACCTAAAATGAGCTGCAGATATGGCAGATAAGAATTAGGGTCAGGATTCAAGCCAAAGACAGAGGTAATAAAGCAGGTGAAGTTGGAGTAAGAGAACCTTGTAGTCAAGTTGACCTGCAGCGGATCATAGTAAAAGATAGGAGGAGACGGGCTTTTAGTGTTAGGGTAGACAAAGTAGTAAGAAAGGAGAAGGGCTGGAAGATAAATAAAGAGATAAGGAACTTCTCTTTAGGAGACAGGGCACTTCTCTCTGAGTGGGGGTCGGGGAGGGACGTTCCTTCCAGAGAGAACAGTAAAAGGCATGAAGCTTCTCTTAGTAATCAGGAGCCTGGAGCTTCCCTGTAATGCATTTCTGTGATCTGAATACTAGAGATTAGGTAATGAGTAAAAAGTTGTTAGGATAGAAATTGGATCTTGTCATTCCTTTTAAGGTTGAAATCATGAGGTGTTTACAATGAGGAATGGGAAATCCCCCTCCTGTCAGACCTTGATGAGAAGGATGATAGAAGGTGAAATGTTGGGCATGGGGCTGGTGGGCAATAGTGAAAAATGCTGCACATGATCTGGGGGATGAGAGAGGGAAAAATGTTGGATATGGCAGTAGAGGGAGTGGAAGAGATGCACCATGGATTTCGATCTTTCTCTCTCTTTCCCCACTCCTTGTACACGGTCCATAGGTGTAAAAAGGTTGAAGAACACTGGTCTAGATTATGTGAAGGTGATCTTATTTTGCAATTCAACTTTAATATACTGCAAATAATTTAAAAAAATCGAAGTGGTTTCCAACAGAGCAATAATATTGGGTAAAAAAGAAGGATCGCAGAAGGAGGCCTAAGTTACAGTCATAGAATAAAGTAGGAGGGGAAAAGAAAAAAAAGGTGTATAGGGGGCCATTCTATGTCAAGTGGTCTAGTCCTCGCCACTTGACCATCTCAGAAGTTGATGAAATTTTTACTGGAAGTGCAATAGGACATGCAGTGAATATATGCAAAGTCTTCGAGTAGGATCTCAACTTCTTCCAAAGTTAGGGACCTCATTATTGGGGTTACTTTTTTTGTTCCATGAAAGAGAGTGGAAAAAATGTCAGCTTTTGGTTCAGGATATGGAAAGGATAGTTGCTTGGCCAAGCTAAGAGACATATTTCTAGTACAACTGTTTGTGCTGAATCCAAATATAATACTCAAATCATTGATGCATGCTTTGGTGTATCACTGGGGGACCACAAAGTTGATGAAAAAGTTTGTCGTGGATAAATAACGTGTGCATTTGAGACTTAACCTCTGGCCAAAGCAAGGCTGGGTCAAATATAAAACAGAATGGCTTTTGTAGCAAAAAGGACATACTTGATATAAAAAATTGGGCAAAGTACAGTTGAGATATTTGCACTAAAAAAAACCAGCCAAAATTTGTATAAAGCACCAATACCATTTCTTTGTGTAATTATATCTTTGTTTCCAGTTGGCTGCAAAGCCTCTTAATGCAAATCCTATGTGCATGTCATGTGCCATGACTGCTGGTACAGTTATGACTTGAATTGACATACAGGTCAGAAGCAATGAGGAGTCAAAGTAGGCATTAAGGCCCGGATTCTCTATAGGGCACCGATATAGGTAGCCACCTAAAACACGACTGCTTATTGTGTGTCAATCACGTGACGTACCCTATAAAGAATTGCATTTCTGTAAAAGATAGGCGCTGGAAATGTAGGCCTGGATTTTCCAGGCCTACATTTCTGGTGCCTATCTTTGTTGTGACTTGTGCCTACGTAGGCACTTTATGGCACTTAATGCCACTTCCGGCATTAGCCATGCCTATAGTGGCATTAGGTCCTGTAAAGCACCTACTTAGATGCAATTCTGGTGCCTTTTATTTAGGAGCCTGTAGGTACTTTAATTTTACCATTTTTCGCCATTTTAAAGAGTTTCTCATTTAGCTCAGGCACTGGTAGAGCATCTAAGTTTTGGCACTGTTTATAGAAAATCCCCCTAAACAGTGGCGTAGTAAGGGAGAGGGGCACCCAGGGCAGTGGCGCCTATCCCCGCCCTCTTCCCTGCCCCCCCCCCCCCAACCACACGGTTTCTTGGCAAAATGAAAACTGTTTCAGCAGTTCCTTTTTTTATTTGCTACACAAGCAGGAATAGAAAAACTTACAAAGAATATATGTGCCCCTTCACCTATTGCCATCCTCTTCCCTGCCCCCCCCCACCACACACACAGCCCCTTCCCTCTCCCCATGCCCACATCGGTGTTGGCTTGCTCTTTGACACCACTTCCTAGTGACATTAGAGAGAGCGCACCAATGCCGACACAGGCAGCAACCTCATACCGGGGAAGTAAAAAAGGTATGCGGGAAGGCAAGAGGCGTGTGCGGCAAGGAGAGGAGGAGGGATGCTGCGCCCTCAGGAAGATCGCACCCAGAGCGGACCGCCCTCCTCGCACTCCCCTTACTGCACCACTGCCCCTAAATTTCTTTTATTGTATAACATTTTTGCCTACTTTGCTGGTTCATAAAAGGGGAGTTAAACTAATGTTACATTCCAAACTTTGCACATGAATAATCCAGTCATTATTAGGTCTTTTAATTTACTTGTTTGTAGACAGAGAAACTCGGATGAAAAGATAACATAACATAAAATTTTATTTGTATACCGCAATATACCATGAGTCATCAAGATAACTTTAAATTTCTTAAAAGATTATTTTGTGCAGCACTCTATTGGAGGGATCAGGAGAAGTTGCCCTCTTATTCCCCCAGTGTTTGTGCCCCCCTCCCCCAACAAAAAAAGCAGTACCCAGAAATTATATTGGGCTTTGTAATAGCTTAGGAAGCATAGTGGAGGAGTGTGGCCTAGTGGCTAGAGCAGCTGCCTCATCACCCTGAGGCTGAGAGTTCAATTCCCACTGCAGCTCCTTATGATTCTGGGCAAGTCACTTAACAACACTTCATTTCTCTATGTAAACTGCTTTGATTGTGTAAACCGCACATAAATAGCAGTATATTAAGTGTGGGTTTTTTAAATGAAAGTTGTAGACATGAGGGTGTACCGTATGTTGCCATGTTGGCCCCATTGCTATTTTACATGTTGACGCTTGCAAAATGAATGTTCCTGTCGCATGTAGCCAACACATAAAAATCGCATATTTTAGAAAAGGTCTACTTCGGCAGATCATTTCCTAAAATAGTAGTAGAAATGGTATGTCCTAAGCTGAATATCTTAGTCTCTGTTTCTATGTTTTATCTAAAACAAGGCTTTTCATCTCTGGTTATCTCTGGTATTTGGGTGTATATAGATATATATAGATATAGATAGATAGATAGATATAGTAATTGAGAAATGCTGTGCCTTTTAGTGGCTGAAAAAAAGAAGTGACCTTTTCATTCTCTAAGCTCATGTACAGCAGCATCTCTGGAAAATGATCATGCTAGTCCAATATAAAAGGTTTCGCAACATGTAAAGACCAAGAACAATTCAGCTACTTGGATATTCTTTTTACTTGTTATCAGATTTTAGGTTTAGGAAATATTGTTTCACAACAGAGAATATGAAACAAGGGAAGGTCATGCCTCACAAACTTGCTATACTTCTTTGAGGGAATAAACAGACAGATGGATAAAGGGGAATCCATAGACATCATTTACCTTGACTTCTAAAAAGCCTTCGACAAGATACCCCACGAACGGCTGCTTTAGAAGCTGTGGAACCATGGGGTGCAAAGGGATGTCCACCGATGGATCAAAAACTGGCTGGCAGGCAGGAAACAGAGGGTTGGAGTAAAGGGCCACTACTCGGACTGGCTATGGGTCACAAGCGGAGTTCCGCAGGGGTCAGTGCTGGGACCGCTCCTGTTCAATATATTTATTAACGACCTGGAGGCAGGAACAAAATGTGAGGTTATAAAATTTGCAGATGACACCAAACTCTGCAGCAGGGTTAGAACCACGGAAGGCTGCGAGGACCTGCAAAGGGACCTAACGATACTGGAAGAGTGGGCAAAAAAGTGGCAAATGAGCTTTAACATAGAGAAATGCAAGGTCATGCATGTAGGGAAAAAGAACCCGATGTTCAGCTACAAAATGGGGGGATCACTGCTAGGGGTAAGTAACCTTGAAAGAGATCTAGGAGTGATGGTAGACACAACATTGAAGGCATCGGTCCAATGCACGACGGCCTCAAGGAAAGCAAACCAAATGTTGGGTATCATTAAGAAAGGTATCACAGCCAGGACGAAGGAAGTCATCATGCCACTGTATCGTGCAATGGTGCGCCCGCATCTGGAGTACTGTGTCCAGTACTGGTCGCCATACCTCAAGAAGGACATGGTAGTATTTGAGGGAGTCCAGAGAAGAGCGACTAAACTGATAAAGGGTTTGGAAAACTTCTCATGCAGACAGGTTGAAAAAGCTGGGGCTATTCTCCCTGGAAAAGTGGAGACTTTGAGGAGACATGATAGAAACCTTCAAAATCCTGAAGGGCATAGAAAAGGTAGACAGGGACAGATTCTTCACACTGTGGGGAACCACAAGTACAAGGGGACACTCGGAGAAATTAAGAGGGGGCAGGTTTAGAACAAATGCTAGGAAGTTCTGTTTTACCCAGAGGGTGGTGGACACGTGGAACGCGCTTCCGGAGGCCGTGATAGGACAGAGCACGTTACAGGGCTTCAAAGAAGGTTTGGATAGGTTCCTAGATGATAAGGGGATTGAGGGGTACAGACAGGAGTTGAGGTAGGTTAAAGGAATAGTCAGGGACCACAGCACAGGTGATAGATCTGAAGGGCCGCCGCGGGAGCGGACTGCTGGGCAGGATGGACCTCTGATCTGACCCGGCGGAGGCAAATTCTTATGTTTTTATGTTAATAATAATAATAAAAGTACTGTTTTCTTCTTATTGTAAATATTCTACAGTAGATGAAAAGACTGAGGAGTTACATTAAAACACATTTTTTCACCAAAGATAGTGCAGGCCAAAACAATAATACAATTCAAGAAAGCCCATGATAAGCACTGAAGAACCCTTGTTGAGAAGAGCTAAGGAGACAGACAGAAATTAAACGGGGACTATGACAGTCTGCACCAGGAATAAACTGGATAGTCTAGATAGGCCTAATGGTTCTTGTCTGCTATCAAGCTCTGTGCTTCCATGTCACTGTGGTGATAGCAGGGTAAATTGTGCCATAAACTTCATTTGTTGATGCAGTGAAGTGTTCTGAGAAGACTCGGAAAGAAGTATGATGGAGGAAAAGGGTAATGCTGTTATCCCGTCTCACTACCATTGCCGGTTATTGCAGACACATCCTTCACTCGCAAGAGGGGTTGCTATCAGGATGGTGCTGGGCACTAGCTGTTTCTCTCGGAGCTGTATTGATTTTTAGTGCCTGGGTGTGGAATAGGTTCTAGGGCCCAGCTTGTAGCAGACTGATAAGACTTCAGGTTGCTTAGCAACCACACAGCCTGCTAGTGCCAGAAAACTGCCCCTGTGCAAGCTGCATTGATATTTTTTGATGCCTCAAATTTGTACATCAGATAAGGTGAGCCTGTTTCATTCTTAATCTGCCTCTGTTTTAATTCATCCTATGACGGCTTTCAAGGGAGCAACTTCTGCTCTGATGAATGTTGGTTATCTGGACTAACAGATGAGCTGCACTTTATGACTGATCCATCTGCGACAATGCATTTCTGCTCTCTCTTTCTCTCTATAGACGACTCCTTGTGTTCCTGGGCATGGCAATGCCATACATCCTCCTCTTGACCAGATTTATTGTGCAGGCCGCTGCTGATTCTGCAAACGCTGTGGTATGTATAGTAGGCATGTTCTATGGCACAAGTGGCAGGACATCTTCCAGCATCTATGACAATTCCACATTCAATATAGCTGACTCACAGGGATAGGGGAATATCCTACAAGGGAGAGTTTGAGTTAAACTCAGCAGGTTAGATCTTAGAAATCCATAAATTGCTGCCTACAGTTTAACCTATGAACATCTTTCTCAGTTCCACGTATTTACTTCACCCTACTTGCTTTTCTCTTCATTTAGTTTATATATGAAGGTAGTTTTTGGAGCCTGTCCAGTGGCTTAGATAGTAAGTGCCATGTGCTTCCATACATAAGAGTTCTCAGTTTAAATTATAAGTTGTTACTTTCATTCCCCAGGTCACCCAAGTGCAGGGATGCTGCAAATGAGGTGTTCATAGCTCAGAGAATGACTTGTAGCCATTGTGTGGAGAAATACCAAATGGCTAATTAGAGGCTTATAGTTATTAGGTTCGGAAGGGAGCCAGACTGC
The DNA here is from genome assembly GCF_902459505.1 of Geotrypetes seraphini. NCBI lineage: Eukaryota > Metazoa > Chordata > Amphibia > Gymnophiona > Dermophiidae > Geotrypetes > Geotrypetes seraphini. The sequence goes on from NC_047098.1 coordinate 22,700,894, forward strand.
ATGGGCTGTGATCAAGGATTGTTACCACAATGGGCCTAATAAAGTACATGTACGAAAAATAGTTTTCTAAGGTCCAGATTCTCAAAACTTTAATGTGGTCACTAAACTGGTTTCTGACGGTTTAGCCTGCACGCATTTTAGCTACGGATTATCAAAACAGCTTATCTCTGTCTTTAGCGAGCTTTCTAGCAGTCTCCGACACTGCCAAACAAATAGGCTCTTCAACATTAAACTGAGCATTCCAGTGGATTCTTTAAAATCGCGGAGCCATTTTCTAAGAGCAGCATCTGCTTTTGGTGACAAAAATCAGCGACTGGTCCAGGGTGCTGGTACAGTGATAGCACTGTTTAAAACCCTAGGAGAGAAGCCCACTCTCTCTTGCTGCCACATAACACCCCCCCCCCCCTGCAGCGGGAGAGGTGCTCATTCAGTGTGACTGCGATGGGCACATGCAAATTTAGCGGGTTTTCACTACTCTCCACCAATCTCATTTACACTAGCATTTTTTGGAGAATGACTCGCTTTTTTAAATTTGCTACCAGATTGGCTGTGATAGCAGCCCGTCATTTTTTTACACATTTTTTTGAGAATCTAGGCCTAAGTGAAGTTCAGTGGTGGGGGGGCAGCACAGAAAGCCACACAGAGCATTAGCCATATAACTTCTAATGTGAGCTTTACTGCATCTTGGCAGTAAATCTTTGCAGAATCAGTGACCATTCAGATTACCGTATATATTCAAATATACAGTGTTCCCCCGGTCATTCGCAGTTGGCGGTTCGCGGTCTCAGTCATTTGCGGTATTTTCCAACCACGACCGCCGACCAGAAGAGGACAGCTGAAGAGGCAGGAGAGAGCAGCCGGAGCACCGGCGAGTGAAGGAAATCACTCGCTGTATGCTCTGACCACCTCTTCCTGCACTAAAGCTGCGTGTCAAAGCAGCTCCTGATTGGTAAAGCCTGACTTTAGTGCAAGAAGAGGCAGTTGGAGCATACAGTGAGTGATTTCCTTCACTCACCGGTGCTCCGGCTGCTCTTTCCTGCTGCCCTTTCCAATCTCCCCCACAAAAATCCGCAGCTTTTCAAGATTTGCGGGGGTTCCTTGAACGGAACCCCCACAAATTTCAAGGGAGTACTGTACTCTTTTAAGAAATTTAAAGTTATCTTGAAGACTCCTGGTGTATTGCGATATACAAATAAAATTTTATGTTATGTTATCTTTTCATCCGAGCTTCTCTGTCTACAAACAAGTAAATTAAAAGACCTAATAATGACTGGATTATTCATATGCAAAGTTTGGAATGTAACATTAGTTTATCTCCCCTATACACTGCAGGACAGACTGTAAAAATCCAAACAACACCCCCGGCAGTTCGTGTTCATGGGCAGTTTGAAAAAAATGACACTTTTTTTTTCACCTTTTTTTTTTTTTTTCAATCTGCCTTGGAAAATCTGCCTAGGACTGCGGGGGTGGGGTGGGGGGGGTGTTGTTTGGACTTTTACAGTTTGTCCTGCAATGTATAGTTTCTGAGGAGCCCCGTTGGACTGTTTACTTTCTACACGCAGCTCATTGAATTTCAGTTTGGGATTTGCTTTTCAGCGTTTTCTCCCGCTGCACCCAGCAAATAAGTACTGTGTATTTTTGCCATTCCAGCAAAGGCGTCATCGCAGATTTTGGTTGCTGATTCCCTGCTCTTTAAAGGAATGGGGCAGTAGACTGTTTTGTAGCACTTATTATGAAGCACTGTTATACCCAAAATTAAGGCAAGGTCCTGGGATGTTTCACAGTGGATACCCTTTTGGGTTATTATTGTGGCAGTTTGCCTAGGGGCTTGTGTCCCCAGGCTGTTGTGTTGACTGAGGACCTGCCCTTTTCACTAATTAATTTTGGTTAGTTCTTATATTATTTGGTCATTTATTGCAGTCTGTTGCCCCTGTTTCCTCCTTTACAGTGCTAGGGAGGGAAGATCTTCTATTTTAATTAAATTTTGTGTGCAGTTAAGCCCCTTCCTACATGTTTATAATTATTGGCTCTATTAACCCCCTCTTTTACAAAGCTGTGCGGCAAGAGCCACGAAGCCCTTTAAATCTCTTTGGGCTTCGGGGCCGTTACTGCAGCGGCCCATGCTAAACGGCTTCGTTAAAGAGCCTAAATTATGTAGCTCGGGTGCTTATTCTAATTTCTTTGTTAATATAGGCCTATTATATTGCCGTTTCCTATGGAATTTCTAATCTTGGTGCTATTTCTCTCACAGGACTGTAATATGTATTTTGTTTCTTATGAAAATTATTTCTGTTTTGTATGGGAATAATATTTCTGAATTTCTGTTTCAAACCACCCCTTTCACTAAACCGCGATAGCGGTTTTTAGCGCAGGCTGGTGCGCTGAATGCTCTGTGCTGCTCCCAACACTCATTGATTTCCTTTGAGCTTTGGGAGCAGCGCAGAGCATGCGGCACACCAGCCTGTGCTAAACACCGGTACTGCGGTTTTGTAAAAAGGGGGGAGGGAGTTCTTTAATTGAGTGTAAAATATTAAATTAAAATTTTAAAAATTATGTGCAGTAAAACAGTTTAAAGCATGTAAATCTCTAAAGGTCAAACAGAGGTCAGTGAATGTTGTTGCAGTATTCACTGGTTAGTTGTGTTCTAGGGAGAGTATTGCGATCTGGTCGGTCGCATGTGCTAAATGTTCCTTCTTTGTGTTCCTTTAGAATGCAACCTATTTGTTTACATTGCATTTTCTTATCTTGCTCCTAAAATAGGGAATTTGCCTCCACATTCCTTAAATACAAGAAATGGGTTATCTTTTATTTTGCAAAAAGTCTCTTTTGTTCGGAAAAGCGTATTAATGAATACATAGTTTTTATTTTAAAATCCGCCCCCCCCTTTTATGAAGCCACATTAGCAATTTTTATCTAATAATAATAAACTTTTATTAATAATGACAGGAGTTGCCATTCAACATATCACCAGAAATTGGAAAGATTACATCAGACTCAATTACCGTATTTTCTCGCATATAACGTGCGCGTTATACGTGGTTTTTACATACAGCGCACACCCTTGCGCGTTATATGCGTGAGCGCGTTGTACAAAAATTTTTTTTACATAGTTTTCCCCCCCTGACGTCCGATTCCCCCCCCCCCCCCCGCAGGACCGCTCACACCCCCACCCCGAAGGACCGCTCGCACGCACCCCCACCCCGAAGGACCGCTCGCACGCACTCCCACCCACACCCCCATCCTGAAGGACCGCTCGCACCCCCACAGCCTCCCAACCCCCCCCCCATCATGTAGAAGCCCCTACTGGTGTCCTGCTGCTTCCTCTTGGCGGTCCCGACACCCCAGCCACCCGCGGCACCCCCGACATGATCAGGGCAAGAGGGAGCTCAAGCCCTCTTGCCCCCCTGACTCCCCGACACGATCGGGGCAAAAGGGAGCACAAGCCCTCTTGCCCCGCCGACTCCCCAACTCCCCGACAATATCGGGCCAGGAGGGAGCCCAAACCCTCCTGGCCACGGCGACCCCCTACCCCCACCCCGCACTACATTACGGGCAGGAGGGATCCCAGGCCCTCCTGCCCTCGACGCAAACCCCCCTCCCCCCAACGACCGCCCCCCCAAGAACCTCTGACCGCCCCCCCAGCCGGCCCGCAACCCCCGTTCCCCGTACCTTTGTGTAGTTGGCTGGACAGAAGGGAGTCAAACTCGCCTGTCCGGCAGGCAGTCAACAACGGAATGAGGCCGGATTGGCTTATCCGTCCCAAAGCTCCGCCTACTGGTGGGGCCTAAGGCGCCTGGGCCAATCAGAATAGGCCCGGGAGCCTTAGGTCCCACCTGCGGGCGGGGCCTGAGGCACAAGGACCCAACCCGACCATGTGCCCAAGGCCCCGCCCCCAGGAGGGACCTAAGGCTCCCGGGCCTATTCTGATTGGCCCAGGCGCCTTAGGCCCCACCAGTAGGCGGAGCTTTGGGACGGATGGGTCAATCCGGCCTCATTCCGTCGTTGGCTGCCTGCCGGACAGGCGGGTTTGGCTCCCGTCTGTCCGGCCAACTGCACAAAGGTACGGGGAAGGGGGGTAGGGGTGTCGTGGGGGTCGGCCAGGGGGGTCGCGGGTCGGCTGGGGGGCCGGTCGGAGGTTCTGGGGGGGGCAGTCGTTGGGGGGAGGGGGGTTTGCGTCGAGGGCAGGAGGGCCTGGGATCCCTCCTGCCCGTAATGTAGTGCGGGGTGGGGGTAGGGGGTCGCCGTGGCCAGGAGGGTTTGGGCTCCCTCCTGGCCCGAACAACTAGCGGGGGGGGGGGGGCGCCAGGGCCCGGAGGACTTGGGCTCCCTCCTGGCCCGATATTGTCGGGGAGTTGGGGAGTGGGCGGGGCAAGAGGGCTTGGGCTCCCTTTTGCCCCGATTGTGTCGGGGGGGCAAGAGGGCTTGAGCTCCCTCTTGCCCAGATCATGTCGGGGGTGCCGCAGTTGGCTGGGGCAAGAGGGCTTTAGCTCCCTCTTGCCCCGATCATGTCAAGGAGTCAGGATTGCCAAGAGGAAGCAGCAGGACACCGGTAGGAGCTTCTACATGATGGGGGGGGGGTCGGGAGGTTGTGGGGGTGCGAGCGGTCCTTCAGGGTGGGGGTGCGGGTGGGAGAGCGTGCGAGCGGTCCTTCGGGGTGGGGGTGCGGGTGCATGCGAGCGGTCCTTCGGGGTAGGGGTGCGAGCGGTCCTGCGGGGGGGGGAATCGGATGTCGGGGGGGGGCATCAGGCTTTCAGGGTGGGGCCAGGACTTCAAGGGGGAGAGGAGAGTCGGGGCGGGCGAAAGGAGAATCGGGGCGGGCGAAAGGAGAGTCGGGCGGCGACGGGAGAGTCGGGCAGCACGCGCGGTATATGGGTGTGCGCGGTATATAAAAATTTCTGTACATAAATTTGTGTTTTTCGCACGCTATACCCGTGTGCGCGTTTTACACGGGTGCACATTATCTATGTGAAAATACGGTACACTTTCTGGTGGAATTCGTTATGTCATATATACAAAATGGAAAGAATTATTACCATACAAAAAGGGAATTATAATAATTTTAAAAAGATTTGGGGGCCATTGATAACCTATTGTAATGAGTAGACACCTTTTTACACTAAAAGTATAATTATAATTATGGGAAAGGGAGGATATAAAGCTATATTATTGGTTTAATAAATATTTTTGAATAAAAATATGAATATAAGTATGATATATTGTACTTAAAGTGTTCATGAAGAAAATCATGTGTATTTATAAGATTATATGAATTTTTCTGATACACTTGTTGTAATATGCAAAACTGAATAAAGAAATTATATATAAGATATGTTTGATTTATAATATTTGTGGAAAGGGAGGGTGGGGAAGGGGCTTAATTTATGTATTGAAGATGATATTAGTAAAGAAATTCAAGTGATATATATGATTCAATTGATGTAATATTGTACACTTGTTATAAGATGGGAAAATGAATAAAGAATTTGAAAAAAAAAAAATCCTCCCCCCCCCCTTTTATGAAGCCACATTAGCAATTTTTATCATTGGCCGCAGCGGTAAAAGCTCAGACACTCATAGAATTCCTATGAGCATTGGAACTTTTACCGCTGTGGCCAGCGATAATAAACGCTAATGCAGCTTCATAAAAGGGGGGTTTTGTTTTGTATGATGATTTTGGAATTAATTTGTTGTGTGACCTATTTTGTAAATGTTCCATTTGTAAGCTGCTTAGATTTGTCTGGATAAGCAGAGTAGAGATTAATAAATGGAATGAATGGTTTGGGTGGTCTGAGAAGTACAATGGAAACATTCGTACATACTTGCAAAAATCTTGATGCCAGCATTTACACTTGCTCTGAGGAGCTCGTATAAGCTAAATACTTGTGTGGATCTGGAGTTCGGTGGAGCAATGGCTTCTTATTTGTTTCCTCTTGAATGTCCGTTTTGTAAAATCCAGCATTTGAGCATGTAAGCGGAAGCAATTACACAAATAGGTTCCAGAACTGCTATTTACATATTCAGCTCACAAAAGAATGGCAATAGATCTTAGTGCTAATATTTATAGCCCTAGTCACTCCAACATAAATACAGTCCAGTAATCTAGACCCAGGCTAAAGTCACATTCACCATTTCTTTAAACTTGTTATAAGGAAGCCTCAGCCCCACCACTCCACCGCTGAATTAATGTTTCATTGCGGGAAGAATTATGTGAGAACTCATCATTGGCTGCCTGTAACGTTTTTTATCAAAAGAATTTTCCATCCAAAATGTATTTATAATAAATATATAGTATTTTGAAGAAACTTATTAAGCATGTGCCTCAGGCCCCGCCCCCAGGAGGGACCTAAGGCTCCCGGGCCTATTCTGATTGGCCCACGCGCCTTAGGCCCCACCAGTAGGCGGAGCTTTGGGACGGATGGGCCAATCCGGCCTCATTCCGTTGTTGGCTGCCTGCCGGACAGGCGGGTTTGGCTCCCGTCTGTCCGGCCAACTACAGAAAGGTACGGGGAAGGGGGTTGGGGGTGTCGTGGGGGTCGGCCAGGGGGGTCGCGGGTCGGCTGGGGGGGCGGTCGGAGGTTCTTGGGGGGGGCTGTCGTTGGGGGGAGGGGGGGTTTGCGTCGAGGGCAGGAGGGCCTGGGATCCCTCCTGCCCGTAATGTAGTGCAGGGTGGGGTTAGGGGGTCGCCGTGGCCAGGAGGACTTGGGCTCCCTCCTGGCCCGATATTGTCGGGGAGTTGGGGAATCGGCGGGGCAAGAGGGCTTGGGCTCCTTTTTGCCCCGATCGTGTCGGGGAGTCGGGGGGGCAAGAGGGAGCCAGGCGGAGAGAGGGCAGTTAAGCGCAGTGCCTGCGCGGAAGGATGCAGCTCGGGCGACTTCGTTGTGTGAAACAAGACATAAAGTTCGTTGTGCGCAGCGTGCGCTGTGCGAGGCGTCCGTTGTGTGAGGCACCACTGTAATTCCAATATAGCACCATAATATCTAACATATAAGATCTAATAGTGTAAAAAACAAAAAAAAAACCACCCACTCACCCACCCACCCATCCTTCATCACATTTTCAACTAAAATAGAGTGTACTATATTATATAACATATGATAACCTATTTTATTAACTTACACTCCATATCCACCCTCCCCCTTGAGTGTTCTAAATATATCTAAAAAAGAAAAGGAAAAGAAAAGAATTGATGTCTATTCATCACAATACTTTACCAATGGCCCCCATATCTTTAAAAAGTTATTATATGTCCCTTTTTGTATCGCTATTGCTCTTTCCATCTTAAAAATATGGCATAACGAATTCCACCAGAATGTGTAATTAAGATTCTTGTAATTCTTACAATTGTTGGTAATATGTTGAATGGCAACCCCTGTCATGACTAATAAAAGTTTATTATTATATGACGATATTTGACTCTTTTTTCTCATAGCCATTCCAAATAAAACAGTATCATACGAAAGTGCAACATGGTTTTCCAATAAAGAGTTTACTTGAGGCCAGATTGAATTCCGAAATAACTTAATATAGGGACAATAATAAAGTAGATCTTTTTTTTTTTTTTAAAATTACCGTGCCAATTAAAAATAATTAAACCAATTAAGTTAGGCAGTTGTAGAGCGCCTACCGCTGCCTAACCTACAGTACACTTTCGAGAATTTGGGCCTCAGACTCAGAATAATGCTGCTGTTTATTTTGATGTACTTCTTTATAAAATGACTGTTCCCCTTGGATGTGCGTTTTTCTTACAGCCTTTGAAGTATTTTACAAAAGGTTTCACATTCAGCAAAACATTTGCAAAATACTCTAGAGATTGTGAATATCCAGATTAGGGTGTCCCTCTTTCTAACTAGATGGCATATGCAAAATCAGGTTTTAAAACTAGTAGTTTATTATTAGAAATGTCCTAAACTTTTTTTCTAATACATTTCTAGGTTTCTCCACCTGAGTGCTGTATGAATATGTTGGATGCTAATGGTACCTGCTCAATAACCAATGAATGTAGTCCAGGTAGTGTATTACCTGTTTCATACCATACTAAAAATGGAATGAAACAATCTGCCTTCATTATTCTAGGCAGAGCATGGGGGTCAGTGTGCTTATGCATTTTATTTTCTTTTGGCTCAGGAAAGTTGCTTCAGCATTATAGAGACTTTCACCTCTAGGTTACTATATCTACGAGGTCAGCTGGGACTTGAAAAGATGGCTGTATGAAATGACTTAATAGTCTGAGCCCCTTTCCAAGGGACATAATGGAAGCAAACATCTCAACCCCTCTCAGATGCCTAGGAAACTACGAATTCTGCTATTTGTCTTGTGACAGGGATATGGTGAGAAAGAGTTTGTCATTATTGTCCCTTGGTCTTCAAAATAACTTTGAGAGATCAAGTATTTCTTTAGAAAAAAATGTAGTTACGGTAGTAATAAACTGAGGGTTACCCATGGCCTCAGAAAACTTTCAGTTTGGTTATGTTCTAGCTAGGGTCCAAAGTCTCCTATCATTCCATGACCATGGGAAAGGTTACAAAATTATGCTCTTCCCATAGAATTGCTGCAGCAGATGGAGAGCCAGAGTATCAGTGATTATGGCGGCAGCAGCAGTCTCTGTGGTGCTCAGCTTTCCTATGTGCTTCAATGTGTAGACTTGTCACAATTTAAACTACATGGTTCAAAGCATTGCTGCTTGGGCCTAGAGACAAAGAGATGAGGCCAAATTTAAAGCAGCTTGCTGATAAACCAAGATGAGAGGATGAGTGAGAAGACACAGTGCAGCAACATGAAAAAATGAGTCAAGAGTTGCGGGACAAGGGAGAGTAAATGAATGAGCAAGCAAGTGGGTAGGGTACTGGAGGGAGTATGAGTGAATAAGAGGATGGAGACAAAGGGAGAATGAGTGAATGAATGGGGAGCAAGATTAAGTGAGATGATTGGGGATGATGTGGGGATCAGAGAAAATGTGGGAAGAGCGTGAGAATATCAGAGTGGATTGAAGGGTGTATGGGAGGGAGGGAGAGGCAGAATCTGTGTAGGAAAGAGGAGCGTGAGTAAACTGTCCCTCCTATCCTGATTTTGGATCCCCTGTTCATTCCTGTCCCTTCCCTTCTTTACTACCTATCCCCATGTCCCTTTATACCTCCTACTTGAGATCCCTTCTCTATTTTCCTCTTCTGAGATTTCTCTTTGTTTCCCCATCTCGCATCCTTTCTCTTTTCTTTATTCTTGAACTCCCTCCTACCTTCCTAACAACGGTTTGTAAGATACCGTTTCTACAAAAAGGGACAAACAAAGTAACAAGATACACACAATTGCTAGAAATTTGTATTTATTTTATATAAATTTAAAAAATTAGTTTAATATACAGTATAAATATATGCAAATTTATAAAAATGGGCCGCATAACTTCTTCAGGGAATTATGGGCTTCGCCTGTAGCCACTATGTTTCCAGGCAGTTCAAGACAATTCAGAATGTTAATGTCGGGTGGGAATTAGAGAATGACACGGGGACAAATTTTTCCCCACCCCCGCAGGAACTCAATTGTCCTGTCCTCGCGAGTTTTGTCGCTCTGCCTTAACTGAGCAAGCCTCAAACACTTATGATTTTGAAGTGTTTGAGACTTGTGCAGATGAGGATAGAGTTTTCAGGAACCGGGCTGGGGCAGGAAAAGACCTTGCGGGGACGGCACAGGAAAATGAGTTTTCGCAGGGACAGGGAAAAATTTATCCCCATGTCATTCTCTAGTGGGAATCTGAAAGTGTGTCCCAGTGAATTCCCCCTTAACACACTAAAAAAAAAAAAACCCTTTGGAGTTGTCCTTGCTTTTTTTTGTTGATTTCCTCCTTGAATTACCTTCTTTTAGACTCCACTGAGAAAACAGTCCTACAAAAAAAGAGAAATCTTTTTCAGTACCCACATATAAAGAAGATGCAGTCTTGAAAGCTCAGGAATTACCTGCATATGATTTTTGTTTCATCCAGTTAACATTTTTAGAGCCAAAGAGAGATTCAAGTTTAATCACAAGGTAACACAATATTGGTTAAAAAATACCCCAAAAACCCCTGCACCCCAGTCTGCTCAATTTCTAAACTCACTGTGTGTGAAGGACCTTATTAGAGCTCTAAACTTGAATTATAAAACATTTTTGAGGCTCAGAATAGGGGCCTCTTTTCCTGTCTACTTGTTCAGATTGCTTGTAAGAAAGTTTTGGATTACACTCCCCCCCCCTTCCGATTCGCAGTTTTAGGACTCGTGATTTCAATTATTCACGATTTCCTAAAACCGGAATCATCCCCACCTCCCTCCCGCCTCTCAGACCTCTACAGACCTTACCTGGTGGTCTAGCGGTCTTTCAGGGCAGGCACGATCTTTCTACGCGCCTGCCTTGTGCAGATCACTCATCCAGAATGGCTGCCATGAGTTCCCATCGTAGGCTCGAGAGACTATGGGAACTCACGGCATCCATTTTGGATGAGTGATCTGCACGAAACAGGCACTTAGGAAGATCGCGCCTGCCCTAGAAGACCACTAGACCACCAGGTAAGGTCCAGGATGCCAGGGGGGAAGGTGGGAGGGAGTCGGGCCAAAAGTTATTTACAAATTTTCAATATTTGCGGGCCGGCTCTGCCCCTAACCCCCACGAATATTGAGGGAGGAATGTATAGCAGTTTCCCTTTGATCGTCCTCTGTTAGACAGAAAGTTTGATAGATTTGACTTGCATTTGTGTCCTTTGCCTGACTTCAGTCAGCATGAGATTGGTTAACAAGTTTTGTTCCTATTTAGGTTGTTACAGACACTGGACTGAGGATGGTGGTAGTACCTGTTTGAAGTGCAGGAAGGAAAATAGCCTAGAGCCCAATGGGTTTCACAATCTGACAGACTGCAGGAACAGTAAGTTGCTAACCATTACCCCAGAGGAATCCCCACCTTCCCCTCTACTAGCACCATTGCATTTACACTGGAAATAAAGAGCCAGTACAGAGCTGGTTCAGCTCTAACAATGTTTACTTGTTCATTTATAGACTAGGATTTATTCACTGCCTTTACATCAATATATGTTGTCTGCTGTAGGGGACATTTCAAAGTGATGGTGCATGACAAGATACGTCATAAAGGATTGTATTATGTGCAGATGGTCTTGTATCTTCTGCAGCCACACTGCATATTGAAAATTGTTTAGCAGACTTTCAGCAATGTGTTACTGCATATCTGGGATCCGTAACATGATGCAAATTATTACCCACTATATAGCTATGTACATCATATGTTCAGTGTTTATTTTTATTTCATTATGTGTTGTATTTGGGAGGGGGATTTCAGTTTACAGTTGGGTGTGTGCTCAAAACCAAAATACAGACAATATTAGCTTTGTGTAGTTGATGCTATAAAAGGAAGCAATTGTATAGTTAATTGTTATGTATTCTTAATTAAGGCTACTACAGTTAAACAGATTTTGTGCGCATAAATTAAAGAGCATGCCAAGTAAACCCCATGAAAGGAATATTGTCTATGTAATAAACCAGAGAGTAGGATCTTCGGCAGCCTCATTTCAGACAAGTTGTAGAAGTAGGAATTGAGATGTGCAGTCAATATGAGTTTGACTCGAGTTTCACCAGTATTTTAGAACATAATCTGCCAGTGAACTGCCTATTCTAAAATACAGGAGAAATGGACATTTATGTACAAGGTGCATGCAGAAATAACATCCATTTTAGAAAAATAAATTCTGCACATAATTGTTTATATTTGTGACCTTGGAAGCATAACTGGTTACTATTATGACACTGTTACCATTTGTTTATTTATTTATTGCCAGGTTGCATTTACGGCCTCTTTTACAAAGCTGCGCTAGTGGCTGCTCTGCGCTAACGGCCCCGAAGCCCATAGAGAATTAAAGGGCTTCAGGGCTGTTTCTGCCCGGCAGCTGCTAGCGCAGCTTTGTAAAAGAGGCCATTAGTGGGACCAAAAGCACTGGGAATTATGGGTGGAAACCTCCCCCAAGTCCTCCAGTGGAGTGCTGCTCAGTAAAAACTGTTTCCAAAATCCTAACTATGCGTGGTAGCAACTGTATCTCCCAATGTCGGGACATAGGTGTTTAGTCACGCCTCCTCCTTGGGTTTGATACATGCATTTCCTGGCTTTGTAAAATGGGACTTCAATGTTTATGCAACAAAAACGTTTAAATGCCTGTTTATGCACATCTCAAACACTAATAGGGCTTGTAAAATTAGGGCCATAGTGTACAATTTACATAATGGCAAACAAATCCAGCTGTTATAAGCACATCTTATTTTGTAGAAAGAAAGGAAGTGAAACTTGTAGAGCCAAGGGAAGGGTAGGGCAGGTCAGGAACACAAAGATTAGGCAGTACAAGTGACTGTTCCCTACTCTGCTCCAGGTTCACACACCCCTTTCTTTTTCCTGCCAGCTGCCTAGAAGCAGACACTCATTATTCTGGAGTCTGAAAAGAAGTGACGGAACTGCATTCTAAGCAGTTCCCCCAGAAATTAAACTCTAGTTCTAACAATAAATTTACACTAAAAAGCATATAATACAGTATGTAAGGATGTGCGTTAATTGCAATTAGCACATTATTTATTAGTCTTGATTAAGACTAATAAAAATTCATTGGGCTGCAGAGTCTCCCCCAGCATCTCCCCATCTTTCCCTCCTTTCTCTTCAAATCAGGTCTTCTTTGTTTCGGAGGTGGCAACAATACTCTCTTACTGCCTACAGCCTGCTCTGAAAATTTCCCTCTATCCTACCCACCCCTTTTGATGGAGCATCCTGATTCTCCAGGGGTAGGCAGTGCAGAAGGAAAGCTACAGAGCAGGCCACAGGCAGTGAGAGACTTACCACTGTGGCTGCAGTTCAGCTCCTCAGGGGTTGCCCTGATCTGGTGCAAGCTGGCTATGCCATTGGCACTCAGGCACTGCACGCTTGGCTCAAACTACTCTTTGATGAAGTGCTCTGGGGTGCACCTACCGGCCAGCATACCCTCCATCAGCAGCTTCAGTTGGCAGGAAATGCTCCTTGAGAGCTTGAGCAGCACAGGCAGGCTCTGCTCAACCAGGGGTACTGTCCTCAGAGCAGTGCAGCTGTGCTCCTCATGTAGTGGTCTATAGCAGTGGTTCTCAATCTTGTCCTGGAGGACCACCAGCCAGTCAGGTTTTCAGGATAGCCCTAATGAATAAGCATGGGGCAGATTTGCATGCCTGTCACCTTCATTATATGCAAATCTGCATCACACATATTCATTAGGGTTATCCCCAAAACCAGTGGCGTACCAAGGGGGGGCGGGAGGGGGGGGGCGGTGCGCCCTGGGTGCCAGCCCTGAGGGGGTGCTCCCGGCCTTGCCGTTCAGTCCCCTCCACCCCCGAAGGACTGCTCGCCCCACTGACCTTCCAGCATCACCTGTGAAGCAGGATCGCAACGTCAGCGATCCCTGAGCTGCTTGGGCGCTGCTTCCTGCGCCGCGGTCCTGCCCCTCCTCTGACGTCAGAGGAGGGATGGGACCGCGGCGCAGGAAGCAGCGCCTAAGCAGCGCAGAGATCGCTGACGTCGCGATTCTGCTGCGGCTGCTTCATAGGTGGTGCGGGGAGGCCAGGGGGGCGAGCGGTCCTTCGGGGTGGGTCGGGACATCAGGCCTTCAGGGTGGGGCGGGCGGGCAGGCAGGCTTTCAAGGGTGAGGGGGGGGGGACAGGCAGGCAGGCAGACCTTCAAGGGAGGGACAGGTCTTCGGGGGGGGGTGCAGGCCTTCAGGGGGGTGCAGACCTTCAAGGGGGGGACAGGCCTTCAAGGGGGGGACAGGCAGGCAGGCCTTCAAGGGGGGACAGGCCTACAAGGGGGGACAAGCTACAAGGGGGTGGGAAAGGCCTTCAAGGGGGGTGCAGGCCTTCGGGGAGGGTGCAGGCCTTCAAGGGGGTGCAGGCCTTCAAGGGGGGGACAGGCCTTCAAGGGGGGGACAGGCCTACAAGGGGGTGGGACAGGCCTTCAAGGGGGGTGCAGGCCTTCAAGGGGGGACAGGCCTTTGGGGGGGACTCTGGTTTAGAAGTACACGGAGGGAAGGGGGTGTTCAAAGAGACGTGCATATGCCAAACTTTGGGGGGGGGGGAAGAAATAATGGGTCTGAAAATAGAGGAGAGGGAGAGAGATGATGGACCATGGGATTTAGGGAGGGAAAGAACAGAAAGGGAGAGAAATTGGACACAAGGGATGGTGTGGAGGAGGGATAGAGATACTGGATAGGAGGGTAATTAGGAAAAGAAAGGGAGAGATGGTGGACTCTGGGGTGGTGGGGAAGGAGGGAGAGATGCCGGATGAAAGGGTAGTTAAGAAAAGGTGGATCTGTGGAGGGAGATGAAAAAAAGATACCAGACTTCCTGGGGAGGGAAGGGAAATGGAAAGGGAGGACAGAGTTGGCAGATGGATGGTTAGCATGCAGAAAGAAGAAAGAAGGAGACTCTGGCAAGCAAGTTATCAGAAGAAAACCAGAGCAACAAGATTTGAAATATAACCAGACAATAAAAGGTAGAAAAATTAATTTTATTTTCTGTTTTGTGATTATAATATGTCAGATTTGAAATGTGTATCCTGCCAGAGCTGGTGTTGGACTGCAAACGTGAGCTAGGATTTAACAGAGAGAGGAAAAGTCCTTTTTGTTTCTTTATTTTATTTACACCACAGCGCCAGTGTGGTTAGGAGAAGCCAAAGGGGGTGAAAAAGCTATAAAACCCACCAGGAGTTTTGAAAAAAATCACCCAACTGGGCAGGAAAATCGAATTGAAAAACCAATTCAATAGGCTGAATCGAATCGAAATTTTTTTTCCTGAATCTGGCAGCATTAGTTTGCGCTACTGTCTTAGACTTTAGGACCTGGGATTGGGGAGAGCTGGCATCCTCAGTACTTTATAATGCAAGTGAAACGAGGATTTGGTCAGACTTTTGAAGGGTCTGCAGAAAAAAAATATTGTATAGGCCGGGGACATGAGACAGCAGGAAATGGGAACTTTTCTTCCTTCCTTCTATTTTTGTGAATGGAAAGGCTGAGGATGTCAGAGAGTTCAGTTAAAATATGTGCTTTATAAGAAAATATAATAATGTGTTTTATAAAGTTTATAGCATAGCTGGCCTACCCAGTGAGGTGTTCCTAGTGGTGGTGGTGGCAGCGTGTCAATGTGTTGAGAGGAAGAGGTGGTCTGGGAAATTCTGCTGAGCAAACTCCGGGCCCATTTCCACCCCCCAGTTAGTCCACTCCACTCAACTGATTCACACACTGAGTGGGTCTTGTAACGGAGCCGGTACCTGTGCCTTCAGTGATGCCGGTCTCCGCTCACCTGTACGCCACCTCGATGTGCTTCCTTTAGGTAGGAAGTCCTGCTGGAACACTCTTCATGACTCAAGAAATATAAATGATATGAAAAATGAGTTCATGATGCACAGTCAAATGCTTTATTGTCAATTGAAAGGAGGGAGTCAGATTTCACACCCCGTCCTGACTCCCAAACATAGCAAAAATCCATAAACAAAATTATAGCTGAATCCAAAACCCAAGGCTCAGCTATCCCCTTAATGCAGGCAAGTAACGTTATCATAAAGTCCAAAAAAACATCCAAAATGCAGGTTCATTCAACTTCAATAGTCTTTCAACCATATAGCAAGCACTACTGGTAGTGCTGTAATCAAGCCCTGAAGGTCAGCTGGCTTCTTCCCACTTAGTTTAACAGAACTGAAGCGGGGGAGGGGAGTAAGTGAATCCACTAAAACTTTTCTGAATAACAGAATGCCACGAATGGCCCCTCTAACCCTCCTAGATGGATAGTGGACTCTCCCCAATTATCCCCTCACTTCCCTCAGGTAATTACCACAGCCAGAAAGAACATTAATTAAACTTCTGGACTTCAGGTATTCAAAGTTTAGCACAAAAAGAAAAACGTTTTTTTTTTCCTTTCTTTTTTCTCCTGCTTCCCACAAGCAGGGCCGTCACAGCCAGCACAAGTCCCTTAAAGGAATGCAAGAATCAAACATCCATTCTCACACAGTGTAAACCCCAAACCCAGGAGGATTATAACTCTTACAGCTCTCAGCCCTGCCACTTAGCTCATTTCCATTGGTACCTCTTCAGGCAGGCTGACAGTTTCTCCAAACTCCATGGGTTCCTCCCTGAGTAACTGGCTGGCCAAAGGGCTTGTGTCAGGCTCCTGCATTTCCCAGTCCTGAGATTCTGGAAAACCTTCAGCAGGAGAGATCCTTTCCAGGTCTGGCCCTGAGCAGACTGCCCTTCTCCTTCTCAGAGCTGCCTCTAAAGTACCTAGGGGAATCTGACCTGCCCTGGAAGGGGGAGGAGCTTTCTGACGATTTCCCCTAGCTATCTTTGGGAGCTTAATCATTCCCTTCAGCTGGGGGAAGTCAAGGGAAGGGAGCTCTCTCTGGGATTCTTGTGGGCTGTCCCAACTTTCCTCTTCACCTTCTTGGAGCTCAGCCCTGACTGAATTAAAGGGCCAGCTAGATTTTTCCTTAGGCTTGGTCACAATCCCATCCCCGTGATTTGCCCTCTGAATCACAGGACCAGGCTTGATAATAGCCTGCCCTGGCGAAAGCTGCATTTTAGGGATAGGATTGTGACATACCCTCACCTTTAAGGGCTGCCCATCCTGGGATCCTAAATCCCTCTCAAAACCGTTTCCGGGGTTTATTACCCCTCCTTTCCTGACTTAGGGGAGGTGGGTCGGGGTCTTCAAAATCTTCCGGCCATCGTAATAGGGCAACCTCTCGCTGCCCTCCTGCCGCTCCCCTACCCTGATCTCTGGGACCCTCTAGCCCATCCACCCTCTGGGCTAATGCTGCAACCACCTGTGTTATTCCCCCCAAGTCCTCTTGTCCTAGTTGGGCAATTTGTTCCCTCAATTCGTTAATATCCTGGTCCATGCCCTTAAATGTAGCTAAGACTTTCTCAAAATGCTGCGCATGCTGTTCTAGCTGCTCCCCCTGTTCTTTTTGAGCTACCACCCAGCTTTCTGTCTTCCCCGTCTTTGCCGTTAGCTGACCACAAGTGTTTTTTATTTCCTTTACACTCTGCTGAACAACCTGTTGTTGGTCTTGACTTTCTTTTAATTGTCCCTGAACCAACTTAAGCTGGGCGGTGACTTGCTCCATGAGGCGGGACAATTTCTCCGATTCGAGATGGCACTGGGTAAGAACCTGTTCCCTAGACCTTGTATGTTCAGGATCTATGGGGTCTTTCCAAGTTTGGTAACTGGCTTCAGTACATGCCTTAACCCCTGCTTCCCAATCCTGCCGAGCAGAGGCTAATTCCTTTTTTATCTGATGTACCTCATTCTCCAGTTTAGCAAGGTCCCCTGCCCCCACGTTCCCTAGGGGAATATCTAGGGGTTCCCCTGGGACACTACTTTCAGGCCCATCCCTATCCGTGGAGCCAAAGCCCCGCTGTGCTCTACTTGTCTCCGGTAGGCCACTACACTGTATAACGTCGGGGTGCCAAATTTTTTCACAGATCAGCTGAGCTACCCGGTCTCCCAACTGTACCTTGTATTCTGAATCTCCATTATTCACAAGGAGTACAGCTACGTTTCCCCTAAAGTCCGGGTCTATAACCCCAGCAGCTACATCGATTGAGTGGTGGAGAGCTAACCCTGACCTCGGGGCCACCCGCAGATAAGCCCCTGGGGGAGGTGATACCTGTATATCAGTTTTTATTAAAGCTCGCCCCCTAACAGGTATGACCTGATCTTGTGCTGCATACAAGTCATATCCTGCGGCCTTGAAGTAAGCCCGAGTGGGTGCCTTCGCCTTATCAGAAAGTGGGGCCCACCGGATAGTCGGCCTCCAACTCTTGGGTCTGGTTGCCCAGGCTCCTCGTCTCCCCTCCGGTAAGGCGAGCGACTTTCTCCCTACATGACTCCCAAACACCCACTTCCCTGGATCCGGCTTCCCATTAGGCCTCTCTGCCTGAGCTAAAGCAAGCCAGTCCCTTCCTAAAATCAAGGGATATGGGGTGGACTTCAGCACGGCCACCTTCATGTGGATTTTCTTCCTACCGTGTTCTATGACCAGAGGACACACTGGGTATTCTTGGGCCTCCCCGTGAATGCAGGTGATGGGCACTTTGCTCAATCCAGCCTTCTGGTCATCACCCACCTTCTCCCACAACTGTCTTGACACTACAGACATCTCAGCTCCTGTATCTACTAGGGCTGTGATCTTTTTTTCCTCTCACCGATACCCTTATCTGATATTCTTTCGGAACTCTGGCCCCGGGGTCCTGGGCTATTACCAGGTCCCTGGTCACCCTACAATAACGCTGGGTATGTCCGGTTTTGCCGCAGCGGTAACACCTAAGGGTTTCCTTTTGAGTGGGCTCTTTAACTTTGGGGTATCCTGAGAACTTACTAGGCGAGTCCGGGCTTTTGCTAGTCTTCGCCTTTCCCTGACCTGGAGAGTTTGCTCTATACTCTTCCTCATAGGCGCCCTGGGCGTCTATATAGGCCTCTGCCACCTCAAGTGTCTGGCCTAAATTTTTACAACCCTGCCTCTGTACCCAACCCCGTAAGTTTTTCGGGGCGGACCGCAGAAACTGCTCCCTTATGATTTCCATCATTAGGGCCCTAGGATTTCCTAGACACTGATTAAGCCATCGCTCGGCTAATTTAGTTAGTCTCTGAGCTAAAGCCTTGGGCCTTTCCTTCTCCTGCATCACCGCCGCCCTAAAACGCTGACGGTAATGTTCAGGCGAATACCCTAAGTATTCTAGAATGTGATTTTTCACCGCCTGGTAGTCATTGGCCGCCTCTGGGGCCAATGTCTGGAAAGCTGACAGGGTCTCGCCTGCCAGACAGGGAAGAAGCCTGACTGCCCACTGACCCTGAGGCCAACCAGCAGCAGTAGCCACCCTTTCAAATGCCGACAGGAACTCATCTGGCGCATCGGCCGGCGTTATTTTACAAAGATTCATCATGGCAAGGGGGTGAGCTACCCCTACGGAAGTTTGGGCCCCGACAACTCCTTGTTCACTAATTCCTGATGGTAAGGGTCTCTGTAAAATTTGCGAAAGTACCTTCGTCTGTTCTCCCATAGCCATTACCATCTCATCGTGTTGCCTGCGGGCCAATTCCTGAGATCTATACCAAAGTTCCTGATTAGTCTTCAGCACAGCTTGTAAGTCCTCGGACTGTTTTTGCCTTTCGGCCGTCAGAAAAGACATCAATTGCTGGTGGTCCATCTTGGCCCGACACCTGGGGAAAACAAACAGAGAGACCAACCCAAGTGCGGTACCAAAATAACTGGGTAGCCTATCCCCTTACCCACCCCTGGTCGGGTACCTTACCAGAGGGCTAGGCGAGTCGGCGCCTTTGGTTTGTAGGCCTCCTTGGCCCCCAGTCGCTCACTGCGTCTCTGTCCTCCAATATAGACGTCCGGAACTCCTGAAGTTTCTTCCCCGACTCCGGTTCTCTGCCGGAATAGCTGGACTCCTCCGGACACTTGCTTCCACTGCACCGCCGATTGGAAGACGTCTGGAACCCAGCTCCTCGCAAACAGGAACCAACACAAGAAACTAAAAAAACAAGCTAAAGAAATAAATCATTCAGAACTCCAAACGTTTTTTTTTTCTTCCAAAAAAAATTTTTCCCAAAGTTCACTGAATGTCCAGCAGGAGGCGCCCTATCCCACTTCTGACACCATTTGTAGCGGAGCCGGTACCTGTGCCTTCAGTGATGCCGGTCTCCGCTCACCTGTACGCCACCTCGACGTGCTTCCTTTAGGTAGGAAGTCCTGCTGGAACACTCTTCATGACTCAAGAAATATAAATGATATGAAAAATGAGTTCATGATGCACAGTCAAATGCTTTATTGTCAATTGAAAGGAGGGAGTCAGATTTCACACCCCGTCCTGACTCCCAAACATAGCAAAAATCCATAAACAAAATTATAGCTGAATCCAAAACCCAAGGCTCAGCTATCCCCTTAATGCAGGCAAGTAACGTTATCATAAAGTCCAAAAAAACATCCAAAATGCAGGTTCATTCAACTTCAATAGTCTTTCAACCATATAGCAAGCACTACTGGTAGTGCTGTAATCAAGCCCTGAAGGTCAGCTGGCTTCTTCCCACTTAGTTTAACAGAACTGAAGCGGGGGAGGGGAGTAAGTGAATCCACTAAAACTTTTCTGAATAACAGAATGCCACGAATGGCCCCTCTAACCCTCCTAGATGGATAGTGGACTCTCCCCAATTATCCCCTCACTTCCCTCAGGTAATTACCACAGCCAGAAAGAACATTAATTAAACTTCTGGACTTCAGGTATTCAAAGTTTAGCACAAAAAGAAAAACGTTTTTTTTTTTTTTTTTTTTCCTTTCTTTTTTCTCCTGCTTCCCACAAGCAGGGCCGTCACAGCCAGCACAAGTCCCTTAAAGGAATGCAAGAATCAAACATCCATTCTCACACAGTGTAAACCCCAAACCCAGGAGGATTATAACTCTTACAGCTCTCAGCCCTGCCACTTAGCTCATTTCCATTGGTACCTCTTCAGGCAGGCTGACAGTTTCTCCAAACTCCATGGGTTCCTCCCTGAGTAACTGGCTGGCCTAAGGGCTTGTGTCAGGCTCCTGCATTTCCCAGTCCTGAGATTCTGGAAAACCTTCAGCAGGAGAGATCCTTTCCAGGTCTGGCCCTGAGCAGACTGCCCTTCTCCTTCTCAGAGCTGCCTCTAAAGTACCTAGGGGAATCTGACCTGCCCTGGAAGGGGGAGGAGCTTTCTGACGATTTCCCCTAGCTATCTTTGGGAGCTTAATCATTCCCTTCAGCTGGGGGAAGTCAAGGGAAGGGAGCTCTCTCTGGGATTCTTGTGGGCTGTCCCAACTTTCCTCTTCACCTTCTTGGAGCTCAGCCCTGACTGAATTAAAGGGCCAGCTAGATTTTTCCTTAGGCTTGGTCACAATCCCATCCCCGTGATTTGCCCTCTGAATCACAGGACCAGGCTTGATAATAGCCTGCCCTGGCGAAAGCTGCATTTTAGGGATAGGATTGTGACAGTCTTTGGGTGTTGTTTTGGGATCTCTTCCAGTGGTTTATCAGTATCTCCTTCTGGTCCAAGGAAGGAAACTTTGTTATCCTTAGCATTGACCTACAGAATATGTTTGTAACAGCGCTGCTTGTGTGGCATTAGGCTATGTAGTGATCGAAAGAAAAAAACAGACCTTTGCACATTTTTGCACTATATGGTGGGTGTATGAGGAGATTCGCATTTCCTGCACAGCTAAGTCCATGTGAAGTTACCTTGTGCTGTATTTGACATCTAGCAAGGTCTCTGTTTGAAAGGAAAGATCTAAACTTAAAAATGAAGTGGCCAGAAGTTATGGTAAAATCAGGTTTTAAGAAAAATTTGGACAAATTCCTGGAGGAAAAGTCCATAATCTGTTATTAAGACATGGGGGAAGTGTCTGCTTGCCCTGGATCGGTAGCATGGAATGTTGCTACTCTTTGGGTTTTGACTAGGTATTAGTGTCCTGGATTGGCTACCATGAGAATGGGCTACTGGGCATGATGGACCATTGGTCTGACCCAGTTAGGCTATTCTTATGTTATGTTCTCATCTGTAGGGGCCTTTGTTTTCACTTCTTATTTTAATGTATTTTTTTTCTGGGAACTTATCAGTGTTTTTTATAATGGGAACAAAAATGAAAGAGAATTAATGTGTGTGGGATGAGGGGGTAACTAATTTTTCAGCTAAATAATTCAATCCACTTCAAACAGACATAGGAGAACTCATGCACCATTCACACACCCTCCAACCAAAAACGTCAAAAGAAAAAAACTGTTCGACAACCTCCTAGCCATTCGAGCTGCAACACTCGACCCCCAACTCTACAACCAATTGACATCGACCACAGACTGCAAAACCTTCAAAAAGAAATAAAAACCCTTCTATTCAAAAAACACATAAAACCGAACTAACACAATCGGAACTGTCCCAAGCATCACCTGCAACTACTCCATATGTACTTCTGATGTCATGACAATTCAGACATAATTTATGTTATGTTATGTTTGGAATATAAGAAAATTTTCACTGCCTGTTTCTATTCTGACCATTTATTCCGATTCATGGTCATTACAAAAAATATTTTTTTACAGGGGGGGGTGTCAAAAAATGATGGGCCCCGGGTGCCACATACCCTAGGTACGCCATTGCCCAAAACCCGACTGGCTGGTGGTCCTCCAGGACAGGGTTGGGAACCACTGGTCTACAGGGTTTGGCAGTGTAGCCTGAGCTCCCAGCATCTCCATGATGTCCAGGTACGTAGTGTGAGAGACTGGAGGGAAGAGAGAGAGAGATTGGACCCTGGGGGGGAGTGGATGGAAGGGAAGGGAGAGAGAGAGAGAGAAGTAAGGGATCTGGGGATGGATGGGAGGAAGGAATGGAGAGATTCTGGACAATGAGAAGGTGGCAGAGGAGAGATGTTAGATCTGAGGGCAGGAGGGATTGTGATTAAAGATTTTAATAAAAATTCAGCCCTGATAATAAGTTCTTCCAGAATAATTCAGATGTGTACATTCATAACACTTAAAATGCACAGTGGCATGGATGGACACAAACACACCCAAACATTGAAATCAGAAGGGACATTATTAAGTAGTGAGTTGCCAAGTTATTATTTAATTTGTTGCTTTTGTTTGGCAAGTAAAGTTCAGGTTTATCTGCTTTATTTTTCACAGTAAGTTTTCATGGCCTGGATCTGAAAATGAATGTAAGCACTGTACATCCATACCTCCGCAACATGGGTAAGAACATGGGTAACATGGGTAGAGGTTTATTGCCTTGCAGACCTTGAGTGTATTTTAGACAACGCCTTGTGTTCTCAGGGGCCAATGTAATAAGATGAATTAAGCTGTGTGCACTTTTTTAAGCTGAACTTAATTCATGATTTAAGAAGGCTTTTAGTGCACAGAAAATGTATTCTAAATTGAAAATTCCATTAAATGAATGAATTGGAGGGAAGTTTGGAAAAGTCTCCAGTGCTTAACACTGGTTTGTTTGTTTTTTTATTAACACTAAAATTTGTGTCTCAAGTCATGGATGGAATAACATTTCTGGAGTTAGTGTTAATCAATGTGGCTGTGCTAGTGTGATCCTAGATTTGGGTGCAGAAATGTGAGTTAATTTTACTTCTGGATTAGAGAGGAAATAACATTTTTTGGGTTAAAAAAACCCATAAACCTCAAATCCAGAATCCATGCACCAAGCGCCAATATTCATTGACTAACGACTGAATAAGTTGAGCGGCCAGCTAGACCCACCTAAATAGTAGGTCTATCTTTGGCTGCAATGACTTAGCCATTTAGCCGGTAAGTATTGGCTTGGCTGGCTAAAGAGAGACTGGGGATTGAATTTCTGGCTGCTAGATATAGCCCCGTTGTGTTCAAATACATTTTCACAAAAAAAGTCTAGAAGGTGTCATCTTAAAACATGGGCAGAGCTGCTTCAGTTTCTTGTGAAAGTGTATTTGAACATATCAGTGTTTTTCACAAAACCGTGTTTTTCAATGCTAGATATAGCCCCAACATTGAATTTCCAGGTTCACTGCCAGCTGCAGGATGTAGCTGTCCGAAAATTGGCCCCATTGGCTTTTTTTTATAATCTTTATTTATTTTAAATTCACCATCAAGTGTACAGAAAATGCTTACAATAAAACATCACATCACTTGAAATAGCACATACATTTCTTAAAATTGGCCCCATTGGCTTTAAGAACCAGATTTTTGTACAGTGTGACTAACCTGAAAAATCAGATATGTTTACCTGTTTGGGAACCTCACAGCCAGTCCAGGTTTTTAGAAAATCCACGGACTGGCTGTGAGGTTCCCAAACAGGTAAACATATCTGATTTTTCAGGTTAGTCACACTGTACAAAAATCTGGTTCTTAAAGCCAATGGGGCCAATTTTAAGAAATGTATGTGCTATTTCAAGTGATGTGATGTTTTATTGTAAGCATTTTCTGTACACTTGATGGTGAATTTAAAATAAATAAAGATTATAAAAAAAAGCCAATGGGGCCAATTTTCGGACAGCTACATCCTGCAGCTGGCAGTGAACCTGGAAATTCAATGTTGGGGCTATATCTAGCATTGAAAAACACGGTTTTGTGAAAAACACTGATATGTTCAAATACACTTTCACAAGAAACTGAAGCAGCTCTGCCCATGTTTTAAGATGACACCTTCTAGACTTTTTTTGTGAAAATGTATTTGAACACAACGGGGCTATATCTAGCAGCCAGAAATTCAATCCCCAGTCTCTCTTTAGCCAGCCAAGCCAATACTTACCGGCTAAATGTCTTGATCCATGGATCCATGTATGAAATATATCTGTATGTACTGAAGACCCAGTACATTTATCTTGTGCATAATATTCAACATGAATATCCTGAAAACCTGACTGACTATGGAATCTCCGGGACAGGTTTGGATGATCAGCAGAGGGTTAGCCCAAACTATAAATCATTTATCCCCAGGGTAGGAAAGTTATGAAACCACTTTCAAATTCCAGGTTTGGGATGAGAGGTGTATGCAGGACTGCATTAGCATGTCTTGCTATCTTCAGCCATTGTATGACCAGCTCTTTTTTTTCCTTGGACAGGAGGGCCAGAGATAGCAGCCTCTCTTCTGCTGGGGACCTTCTTCATAAGTCTGTTGTTAATTTTCTCCGTGGCATTTTTTTTCTACCTCAAGCGATCTAACATACTTCCAGATCTTTTCTACAGAAGGAACAAAGGTATGTTTGGAATGCTGCACTAAGATGGTAAAGTGCACAAAAAAATCAATTATTTTCTTATTTCTGTAAATTTCTTAGAAGAGGCTCTCTAGAACAGACTAACCCCTTCTTTTACAACACTGCGATAGCAGTTTCTAGCGCGGGGAGCTGCGCTGAACGGTCCGCGCTGCCCCCGACGCTCATAGGAACTCAATGAGCATCAGGAGCAGCGCGGGCCATTCATCGCGGCTCCCCATGCTAGAAACTGCTATCGCAGCTTCGTAAAAGGAGGCCTAAGTTTATGGCATCTGCTGGAACATCAAGTTCAGCCTTCCCACCACCATCAAAAAAGAATTGCTATCCTAGCCTCATCTTTATCGGACTTAACTTCCTCTATTCAAGATACTTGGAACAGTGCTTCTCAACCTTCACCTGGAGGAGGATTATCAGGTGAATAAGTATAAGAAATTTGCATGTGTTGAAAATCCATTATCAGTCTAACTCTATATATGGCACTCAAAATTGCGCACAGAAATTTGGGGGGTGCCCAATTTTCATGTGCAATTTAATTGAATAACAAGCCAATTAGCACCAGTAATTGGCCACTAATAATTGGTGCTGATCTGGCATTATTTAAAATGTGTGCACATATTTTTAGGTGCTGGGGTTTGCGCATAAATTTTGTGTGGCTATGGGAGGGACATGGGTGGATCAAGACATTCCTGGAATTAACATACGGGTTTATAAAGTAAGTGTGATCTGCATGTAATCTGGGACACAAGAATTTGTACTGGGTTTCACATGGTGTAAATTCTCGCACATAAAACTGGGTATGGATTTTCGTGCCAAATGCTATTCTATAAACAGCACAAAACCTTTGGGCACCGTTTATAGAATTTTGGCCTACATGTAGATTCTGTTATGCATTTTCATTGTGTTAATCCCAAAAACCTAACTGGCAAGGCATGCCTCAAGGAGAGGGTTAAGAAACATCATTACTTTACGTGCCAGACCTAGTCTCGGATATTATATGATAATGTTCATTTCTTAACTGTGTACTTGGAATTTGTTTACTGCAAAAGCCCAACTCAACTAATCTAACGCCTTGATCTGGGCTCACCATAGGGAAGACTGTCCTCAAAAACCACTTACCAGGTTATTGGGTTATCTGAAAATTACCTACCCACCTTTTTCCTGGAGAAAAATATGTGCTTGCTTTTACCCACAGGATTTAAATAACAAGCTCAGGGTTGGGTTCAATCAAGGTAAGCAATAACACACATAGTTTATCATTTTCATAGAATCTGGAAATCTCTGTGGTACTTTTGCCAAGGCAGTTTTTCAAAGGGAAAATGTGTATGCTTTTTCTGTTTGAGAATAAGTATGAAATCTGTGGGTAAAATTTCCTGGACACTTGGCACCAGCCTATAGAGCTCTGAAAAATACCCTCTAAGGGGGGAGTGGGGTGGAATTTTTCAAACAGCGTTAGGGCTTAATGTACCTTTAACACATCTTTAGGAAATTAGCATGCACTAAATTCTAGAGCCCATTTATAGGGCTTTGAGGACCCGATTCTAAAAATGATACCCAAAGCTAGGTGGTGATAGATACCCTGCTATCACCTAAATTAATTGGTTTAATAAGTACACTAATTGGCTATGCCAATTAAAAACCAATTTAAACTCAATTTAACCTTTTCCTATCGTGTGTCCCGGATGACGGGACATTCCAAAAATGACATAGACAATGGATAAACAGTCTGTAGGGACTAATAAAGAGCCAGGAACACAAAATATTTGAATTAACAGACTTATGACTTATTTACATTATGTTTACAATAGCCGTAAATGATAACGGTGAACAATACAAAACTTTGCTAAAATAATTACGATTGGAACCAGCGTAACGTAAAATTTATTACGATAGGAAAAGGTTAAAAAAGAAAAAAAAACAAGTGCCTTAGGGTACCTCCAAAAAGGCCACCATTATCCTGCCTATAGAGGTGCCTTACGACACCTAACACCAAGTTTCAAGTTTTATTTCAGATTTGTTAAATCGCCTATATAGGGTTTCTAGGTGATGTACAATTAAAAAATAATAATAGGTATTTACAAAACAATACATTAGACCAACTCACAGATACAAGAGACAAAAGGGTAAAAACTACAATATCAATAAGGTTAATGCTGGAGTGGCACGATTCTCTTGAAAGGTAGGCGCCAGAAATGTAGACCTTTAAAACCCTGGCCTACATTTCAGGTATCTACTTTTCTCATAGCTATAATTTTGCAAATACCACCGTTGCATGATTGACACACCGTTGCATGATTGTTTTTTTTTTAGGCATCCTCCGATAATGGCACCATTTACAGAATCCGGGCCTTAGTGGTTAACACACACTAATTCCCTTAATGCACGTTAAGGTATTTTAACCCCGGCCCAGTGTAATTTTATGAATTTTATTTTCAAATTGTTGCTAACTGCTTAATGTGATTGGGATTGATAAGATGGGATATACAGTACTGTAACTATAAGAGAACGAATAATTTCATTTTGCAGTTCCATAATATGTTTGAATTTGGACCCATGTGTTCTGCTCTACTTCCCATATTAGTAGGTTGATTTTTTTTTTAATCTATTTCTCTTTATTGGTCTTTCTCTTCCTTTCTTTCTGTTGAGTTTTTTCCCTTCTGTATCTATCGTTCTTTTGATGCTAGTAATGTGGATTTATGTTATCTTTCTCTCTTGAATGTGTCCCTGAATCTCTTCAGTACAAATCCTATAAAAAGTAAATTGAAAGGTTACTGTATACATTTTAGGAAGATCAGTAGAGCGTGAGCCCAGAATATAAATTGTTCATCTCCAGAGCAGGAAAGCTATAAAACTACTTTCAAATTCCAGACTAAAAATCTTTGGATGGTGGGGCTGTTTAATGCAGAGGAGCGTGCCATGGAGGCTCACCGCACGCAGGAAGGATGATGAGGATGACACAGTGCAGGAAACTGCAGGGCAGGGCTCCTATGTGCCAAGCAGCACAAAACACATCATTGTTCTGCTTGTGTTAACGTTTGCACTTGGGAAAGAGACATCACAACATTTATATTAATTTGCGAGTGTTTTCTGTGTCTCATGCCCTCCATTATAGAAGGTTACCAGTTGATTCCGCTTTTTCTAGGACAGGATGAAATCCACTCCATTTTATCCAATTACATGCATGGGTTTGTGACTCTGTGAAAGGCAAGCCCATGTGCTCAATGAGGTAAAACCAGGAGCTGTTTTGAAACAATGGAACCAACTGCGATTGGCCTGACACCTCTTATGTAAAGGAATCAGAGTGTTAGCAGATGAAGTGCAGCTCAACACTGGTATCACATGCTCTGTCACACAAGCAGTATGCCAGCCTTTTCAGTGTTTAATGCCACTTGGAAACAACAAAACTTTAACTCATGTTAAATCATTTTCGAGCAATATTTTTATATGTAATTCATGTGCTTATCTGGGTAATATCGACCCATGATAAATACAACAATTTTCATACTAACACAATGAAGATGACCAAAAGGTGTTGCAATACTTTATTGTTCAAACTCAAATGACACGAACGTTTTTCGACCCTATGGCCTGCATCAGGAGTCTTGCTCTTTCTCTGTCAAGTTGTTTCACCAGTGTAGCTACTAACGGTCTAAATGCAGTGTAGAATGTCTTGAAACAAGCAAGATTCCCAAAGGGCCGAAACACGTTCGTGTCGCATCATTTGAGTTTGAACAATAAAGTATTGCAACATATTTTGGTCAGTTTCACTGTGTTAGTGTGGATCTTCATTCTGTGGAGGTGTTTCTTCCATGTAGTTGAAATACAACAATTTCACCACAAATCTTTGCATACAATATTTAAAAAAAGACAATTGATACTGTGATGTGATACTATAATGTCCCAGGATAACATCCAGTTCGTGTCCAAATATGTTTATTCTTTCCTCTTCATACTCTCCAATATGGTTCCATATTCCACCATAAACTGGCTTCTGCAGTTTATAGTAAAATTTTTAAATACTGCATACCACAGTGTCCTTTATTGAAAACACCATAATCAATAGTCTGCAAAAATATATATATATTTTTTCAAAATCTTTATTCATTTTTCATCTTACATCAAGTGCACAATATTATAACATTTAAATTTATACACATCACTTGAATTTCTTCCAATTATTATCTTAAAAACATAAATTTATTCCCTCCCCACCCACCCTTCCCACCAATATTTTAATCATAAATTTCGTATAAATATTACATTCTTATCTTTTGATTAAACCTTAAATAAAACTTTATACCACCCCCCATATTAAAAATGTTCTTTCAATGAAAAATGGCATCTAATCATTGCAATAAGTTGTGAATGGCCCCCAGATCTTTTTAAAATTATTATAATTTCCCTTTTGTATGGCAATTGTTCTTTCCATTTTGTAAATATGGCATAATGAGTTCCACCAGAATGTATAATTAAGTCTACTATAATTTTTCCAATTTTTGGTGATATGTTGTATGGCGACTCCTGTCATAATCAATAAAAGTTTATTATTACTTGCTAAAAATTGCAAGATTTTTTTGCAAAAATATATTTTTTTTAAATTATAACTAATTCAAAAAGAGTAATATAAACTGTATAAAGGCGACTGCCGTCTCAAATTACAGCTTCGACATCTGTGCTGCCATCTTAATAACTGACAAAAAAACACCATGCTATTTAATGATATAAGAGCCAATAGGAATGAACAATTTTCAATTGAGATTTTTGTTTTTTTTGTCATTTTGCCCATATATTTTAAGTGCCACTTCCAAAGGTGCCACAAACATATCCGTGTCAGACTCTCCTGATTAAGCAAAGCTCAGAAAGGAAGATCTCTCCAGGACTATATTCTTCTGGGTCACCGCTGCAACATGTTTTCATTTTCTTTGCCCTCAGCATTTAAAATCTGATCATCTATTTGAATTTCTGAATCAGCAGCTTCACCACAGTTTACCAGATCTACTCAAAAATTTAAATTTTCCTTTCCTACGTTGAAAGGCGTTACCTACATTGGCAAATTAGGGAAGGGCTCTACTTTTCAAAATTACTGAGCTGTGGAATAATTTTCCTTTTCAACTGCGTGATCTGGGCTCTTTCCAACCTTTCGAAAACATCTGAAAACTTGGCTATTTTCAAAGTTGTAAATTCCGCTCCTCTCCATAATATTCCAAATCCATATTGTATCTGTTCTCCTTTCTAATTTCTTGTAAGCCGTGCCAAGCTCTACTGTTATAGAGAAGATGCGGTATATAAACCTAAGGTTTAGTTTAGTTTAGTTTAACCACAGTATCATCCCCATTAATCCTTTTTCTTTCCACAAATACATAGAGTTTTCTTTTTAGATTATTTGGAGGCTCATTTTCAAAGCACATAGACTTATAAAGTTACATACCGTATTTTTCGCTCCATAAGACACACTTTTTTCCCCCCCAAAAAAAGTGGACGGAAATAAGGGTGTGTCTTATGAAGCGAATACCACAACCCCCTTCCCCCTTACCTTTTTGTACTCTCTCCCCCCCCCCCCCCCCCCCCCGGTACCTTTTGTATTCCTGGTGCTTCCCTCACTGGATGGCAGCAACCTTTTTCTACTCTGGGCGCTTCCCCCGATTGATGGCTGCAGCAGCGAGAGGCAGAGCAGCGAACAAGGCAGGCAGAAGCTTCACACGCGCCTGCCTGGTCCCGTGCCACTGTGTGAATGGTTGCCGTCAGTTCTTGCAATAACTGATGACAGTCATTCCTGCAGCGGCGTGGGACCAGGCTTGCACGCGAAAAGCTCACGCCTGCCTTGTTCGCCGCTCTGCCTCTCACTGCTGCTGCAAAAAATACGGTAACTACTAAGTTTCAAGGTGAGGGTGCCAGTTCTGTTAAGGTCTGTAGGACACTATGAGAATCATGGTATGTGTGCATTGCTGTTAGTATGAGAAGAAATGAAGAGTAAGCGTAGAGGAATGATAAGACTTGAAGGTGTTTTGGAGACAGGGGGAGCCTATGGGTGGTTCCTGGAGGGGGGGCTTCTGTTTGGAGAGAGGGAGAGGAGAAGTGGGAGCTCCTTTGGTTCAAGGGGAAGGAGTGGAGGCTGTTCCTTTTGGGAACTGGTCTGGTTTGGGCTTCAGTTTTGGCCAAAAGTTTCAGCTGTTTCAGCTGACAGGAAAAAAAGGGTTTTGGTCACTCTTTACTAATAATCTTTGCCAGGTGGGTTCACGGATAGTAAAAGGAGACTACAGATTAGGATCTTTGTTTCCATGTCTGGATGATTAATTAAATATTTCTCTAGGGTATGGGGGAGATGAATGCCTGCACAGCATCATTTTGATGTTGGAGTTTATCTGATTTATCAAAAATTGTTGCATTTTAACCTAATCACTTCCTTGTAATTCATATCTTATTGTTCTCCCCTCTGGTACCTTTTTGTACTCCTGGCGCTTCTCTCTCTGCTGCAGCCATCCAACGAGAGAAGCGCTGGGAGTACAAAAAGGTACCGGTGGGGAGAACAAAAAGGTACAGAGGGCCCTGCCAGGATTCAAAAAAGTATGGGGGGGCCGCCCCTGCCTGCTTGCTACTAGGCCTGCTGCCCTGTCCCTACCTGCCTGCCAGCCACTAGGCCTGCCTGCCCTTTGCCCTGTCCCGGCCTACCACTAGACCAGCAGAGGGGGAATAGGGTACAGAGCCTGGCAGGGAGGGGTACAGGGTTCAGAGCTTGGCAAGGAGTGTGAGGTTGGGTACAGAGCCTGGCAGGGAGAATTTGGTTCAGAATAGGTTTTTTGCTTCTTTTCCTCCTCTAAATTTAGGGTGCGTCTTATGGTCAGGTGCGTCTTATGGAGCGGAAAAATATGGTATGTTACAATGGAACTTTGTAAGTCTGTGTGCTTTGAAAATGAACACCTGGATGTTGTAAGCTGAAAAAAGTTTCTTTGAGTCCTCTGCTAGTTAAGTGAAGAAATTTCATTAGCTTAGAATGAACAAGTTTTGGGAAAACAGGTGGATCAGAAGCTTGATTGGCTTCCTGTGACACTGAAACTTTCTAATGTTAAAAGACTCAGATGCCAAGTTGTGTTTCACGTGCATTTCTTTTAAAGGATCCTAAAATGCATTTGTATCATGTCAGACCTTTGCTAGATGGGTTGAGATTTACTCAACCTTCATTTTCCAATCTTTGAACATTTTGCTAGTAATTTTCCTTTCTAATAATAATAGCTTGTTTTTCCTTCCCTAGCCTCTATCCTGCAGCCCAGCGAAACGGTAAGCAAGCATGCAAGAAGCCCTCTTTTCTGATAATACTGAGCACCTCTCACTTGCTTTGTTTTATGCTACAAGGCCTTAGTAAAAAGGAAAAAAAAAAAAAAAGCTTATCTGCATAGAGCAGATGGCCACTTTTGGCTCAGATGAAAATGAAGCACTATGGAAGTAATTCTTTAACAGTGTACCATGTATATAGGTGCCTGTTCTATAAACGAAAGTAGGCACCGAATAGCTTAGCATGACACATATTTCAGCCATAGAGCTGGCTTAATTGTTCACACTTAAACGCTAGAGATACCTGCATAAAATATTCTATAAGTTACATATGTAAGTGGGAGTCCTGATCATGCTGCATCCAGACTCTGCTATGACAGTGATTCTCAATCTTTCTTCTGTCATGACACACCTGACACACAAGGTTCATGTATGTGAAAGGACAAACACTAAAATTCACAGCTGTATGCCTAAATATTTCAGTATGAATTTGCCTATCCCATATGAAAAAGCTTTATTCAACACAATCTCAGATTTCTCACATGTCATACAACAAAACAAATATTTTTTTTCAAATTCTAGTCACTCCAGTAACAGCAACACAAAATCCCTCCACTGCCAGATACTGTAAAGCATCACAAAAAACCTGCAAATAGGCTACTCAGAAACTATATAGCAAACAGAATCTATGGATAGCAAACCTGCAACATTTTCAGTTGGGGCTGGAGGCAGCAGTTATTATTGGGGGTAATGGAGATGAAGAAATAGGGAGCAGTTACAAGGATCTCAAGAACCTGACTCAAGAGTCTTATGATCTTCCCAGCTTGCAGGCACTGATGGTTGGAAAGGAAGCACATGCATGCTTTCTACACCAAAGTTTTTGCAACACACCTCCCACCTCTTGGGGACACGCCAGTATATCCTGACACACTGGTTAAGAACCATTGACCTAAAAATATGTGCTTTGTAAGATGCATGCGTATTTGCAGAATCGTGCTTAGATGGGTTTTGGTATTTATACATGTATATGCACACAAGACAAACATGCCGTTTTAATCATTTACACATATTAATGTTTACATCTATTTCATAGAATTACCTCTTATAGGAATAATTCTGTAAGGAGCCATCTACTTCTAGGCATCAAGAATGTGTTTAGATTGTCTTTCTGACTAAGATGCAATGGCGCATATTTTGCGAGTGAGCGTTTAAATAGGTAGTGTCTGAGCAGGGCATGGGTAGCACATACCCTTACCACTTGTAGATTATGGTATATTATAATTTATATGCATTTCTTTTGCAATCTAGGCATGAGCATTTACACCAGTTCTACAGCTGTGTAATATAAACATGTTATTGACCACTTGTACTAGTATTTTATAAAGAAAAGTAAGTGGCTACTTTCCTTTATAGAACCGACTTCCTAGTACCCAAATATATACACCCAGTTATAGAATTACCCTCCAAGTGATTATGTTGCTTAAATTATAATTTGGGGTCGCAGAGCCCACATTTCAGATTGTAGCCCGAGTGAGCTGTTCATATACATGTCATCAGCCTTGCCTTTGAGGTCGTGTAATTTCTGTGGCCTTAATAACAGGATCATGGACACAGAAAAGCAGGTGTATCTGTCTAGGAGAGCACAGTTCTGTGACTATTTATGCATTGCGATGGTTTAAGTCGATGTATCAGATGTTGCTTTTGTTTTAATACACTGTCAATATTCAAAACAGCTTGCACAGTTGAGATTAATTTTACAACAGGGTGTCATTAAAATGTGTATTCTATAAAGGCAATATACATGCATATGCACCTTTTATAAAGTAGGCTCCTAGAATAATTCCCAGCAGTGCACAAATGCGCACACAAAGTTATATCTACTCTGAGGCAGGTGCAAGTACATGCATACCTTGGTGCTCTGCTCAGTCACCACCCTGAGAAACACAGAAACACATATGCATTGATCTTGTAAAAGTTTATGTGTTCCTATTAGCATGCATACTTGTATATGTGTATATACCAGCATTATTATGGCCATTTTCCCTCTGTAAAATATGGTTTACATGCTGGAAATGCTTTATAAATGACCCCTTATGTGAGCATTACGTCTTGAACTTTATGCAAATTTTTAAAGAGAAACTACCAATTCGTAGTTGCTCCTCGAAAATGAGCAAGGGCAAAGTCCACTCATTAACAGCATCCATATACTATACTTTGCTTCTGCTATTCGTGCAGGAAATAGAAGGGGCCCACGAGGAGGACCCGTTGTACAAAAATTCAGCTCAGAGATATAAAACTCAAAGGTATAGATGATTATGACTGTGTATATGTCTCAATAATGATGCAATATGCATTCAAAGAGCTTTCAAAAAACAAGCAAAATTTTCTGCATTCAGGTGAGCACTAAAAAACTTTACATTCATATGGTAAGTTCTCAAAAATACTTATCAGGGTCCCGACGCAGCCAAACTGAATTTTAGCACTCAGCCGCGTCGGGACCCTGATAAGTATTTTTGAGAACTTACCATATGAATGTAAAGTTTTTTAGTGCTCACCTGAATGCAGAAAATTTTGCTTGTTTTTTGAAAGCTCTTTGAATGCATATTGAGACATATACACAGTCATAATCATCTATACCTTTGAGTTGGACTCGTTTGTTACATTATGAAGCAATGATTGGAAGATAAACTCTTTTTCTAAGAGGGGGTCACCTCTTCCTCTTTAGAGTTTTATATCTCTGAGCTGAATTTTTGTACAACGGGTCCTCGTGGGTTGAGTTACTATTATAGAGTCGGTCTGTTTTGTTTATATATTGATTTTTCTGACTCTTGGTTACATTGTCCCTGCTGATAGTGGAAATAGAAGGGGTGCAGAATGACATGCATTCACTGGAAAATTGTTCTTCCTTTAATCTAAATGCACCTACCTGAATACCTCTTTCTCTGAGGACAAGCAGGATGATATCCCCAACTGATATCTAATAGAGCTTGATGTGGCAAGCACTCCTTAGTGTTCTCCTGGAAGTTTTTGGAAGTAGCTGACTATACATATATGCATGTCTTCCCAGCTGCCATTGTCATTTAGGACCAGCTTAGTCCTGTTTTCTCCATCTTGCTCTTCATCTTGTGCCTCTGTGTAGTTTTTGCTGTGTTTCATGGCGCTTATGAATTGCATTCAGTTTATAAATGTCTCACACAGGGCCACACTTCTCTCTTCTTCCCTTTCATTTCTCTAGGTAGGTATTTTAGGTATTTTTTAAGTTGGTTTTTTTTTCCCATGACTTACGAGACTCCCTTAGGCCTCAAGCACCCTATTTGTGGATTATTTTTTTCCCACCATTGAAACATTTGATTTCACCTCATCTATTTTTCCTCTTATGTCCCAGAAAACTCCCATTGGTTTTAAGAAGTGCACCTGAACTGTGGCCTTCATGGACACCAATAATTGGTGCCTGCAGTGTCTGGGGCCCAATCATAAAACCTCTTCTTGTAAACTCCATTCATAAATGTAAACTCCATTCATAGATGTCTAAAAGAGGTATTAGAGGTTGAGAAAAGCAGTCCAAACTGAATTTTAGCACTCAGGATCTGGTCCAACAACTGAGGCATCAGTCTCAATTGCTCCAGAAGCTGCATCAGTCACTGGGAACACTTCAGTATCGAGAGGGCCTCCATCTTCATTGACCTCAAGCATTGATAGTGATTGCTGTTTCGGGTATCCTCCAGCTCCCTCCTGAGGGTGAGGAAAGATTTGTCATTGTCCTCAACAGCAAGGGACTCTAGTGCTATGTTTTGGGAGTAGGCCAGGAAGCATTGGCATCAATCCCCTTCAAGGCATAGCATCAAAAACACTGAGGATTGGTATGGAAGTCATCAATATGCTGAAGTACTCCTACAGGAGGACTTCTCACCCTGTGACAGCCTGTAGTGGTGTTACAGCCTCCATTGAGCTGAAACCAGATCATCAATACAGCCCCAGTGATTTCAAAGGATATGACCATTTTGGCTGAGCTCCATCCTTCATTGATGACATCCCTTGAGGAGTGACTCGGACAAAGCCCCAGGAAGAGATGTGGTGCCTTTTGGCCTGGTATGAGGCTATAGCATCTAGGGCATCGATGTTGGCTCCAACCCATCCCAGAGGCGTAGGGGCACTGTCTGCAGGCAGCATATCAACCCCAGAACCTTGAGGGGCCTCAGAGCCAGTTTTCACCGCACTAGTGTCAATCTCCAACCCCTCAGGTGGGGAAGCCTCGGCAAGCAGAAATGCCCAATACCTCACCACTCTCGTCCCAGGCTTGAGTTACTTATCAGACATGTGATACAGGCAGAGATTCAGATGCCTCCTGGCAAGTACTTTTATGAGTTTGTTTCTAACCACTTCTGGGTGTCTGAGGTTCTTTCGGAGGAGGGGTCCCTTGATCCTTCTACATGAAAAGAGAAAGTGGCTTCCAGAGGAGTTCTCCTTTTTTAATTTTATCAGGGAGATAGCTAGGTCCATCCCATTTGATTTTGGAGGAGGATGAACCCAACAACAAGACACTGGACATCCTTCAATTTGATTGATTTATTAGAATTGATTTACCATCTTTTGGAAGGAGGTCACTTAAGGAATGTACAAAAAGGATACATGAAACATCACCAATAGACAATTACAGCAGTAAAAATATTTGAATACCAATACAAAGTATGGCAGAGTATGCTACATTACATTGTAAACACGATAGGCAATAAAACATTTTGAAAGACAACATAGAGTATAAGCAAAGATGGAACATAGATAAGATAGAGTAACAAGAGTCAGAAAATAAGGGGACTAATTGAAAGAAAGTTTCACATGAAATCAGAAAGATGCTTGAATATTATCTTAGCTAGGGTAGGACTGGATATTTACGAAGCCGCAATAGCGGTTTAACGCGTGTAATAGCACACTAATTTGCCGGCCGCACTATCCACTACCGCCCCTTCTTGAGCAGGTGCTAGTTTTTCGGCTAGCGCAGGGGTTAATGAGCGCTAAAAATGTGCGTGCAATAAAGCCGCTAACCTGGCTTCGTAAAAGGAGCCCTAAGTGGTTTACATTCAGGTACTCAAGCAGGTTTCCCTATCTGTCCTGATAGTCTCATACTCTATCTAATAATGTACCTGGGGTAATGAGGTATTAAGTGACTTGCCCAGGGTCACAAGAAGCAGCATGGGATTTGAACCCACAACCTCAGGGTGCTGAAGCTGTAGCTCTAACACCACTGTGCCACACACTCCCCCTTCTGCTAAAGTATGTGCAACTGTCACTTCTTGTGTGACTAGGAAGTTAGTTATTTCCCTCTTGAAGGAAGCTGTGACAGTGCCCATGCACAGAATTCTTAAGCCTTTGTAAGTGAAGACCATCCCTACCCCGCCCCCTTTTCTGTACTGCAGGTAAATAAAAAGGTCAATTCTTTGTATACTGTCCAGAAAGTTCTGGATTTGAGGAGCTCCAGCTTCCTCACCTTAATTATTTTGAATCCACTCTTCAAAAGAACCAAGAGGAAGGGAGGCCCAGACCTTGGAGTTTTGGGGGGAAAATTTTTTCAGAACACTGCTTTCCTCTCGCATAGTTGCTTACCAGTTTTTAATGCACATGCACTTGCAGAATATTGTGCATAGTGTGGCAGAGTTTGCAGTATCTCTGCCTCAAGAGAAGACCGAGGAATTCTGTCAGCTAATAACCAAACAACCTATGGTACGTTTGATTTGGTATCCAGGGCCTCCACCATGGGTACTGAGTTGCACAAACTCACTTGGTTGCATGCCTCAGACCTAGAACCAGCCGATCAGGAGAAACTGGTAGATGTTCTGTCCTGAGGAGACAAAGTAACACAGTAACACTTTCACCAAATGTAGTGCAGTAAATGGAGACCATCAAAATCCAGCAATCACAAACCAAACCAACTTAACCTGCACAAGTTAGTTTCAATGCAAAAAAGGCAGAAAAAGCCTCGGAAAATGTAGCATAAGCAGGCCACCACAGCAGCTCAGGGCTTGCCCCAACAAAACCTCATGGGCATAAAAAAAACCTCCTTTTTGCCAGTTCAAAATGACTCTTTTCAATGCAAAGAACAAAAAGCAGATAATAGTGCAGAAACTACTTGTCTTATTTTGTGCAGAAGATCAGCACAACAACGATCAGGGTGTAGCTGCCAGTCGATCCTCTTCAGGGAGCTCAAAACAAACATCTCTCCCTGTGCTGCTGAGACAACATTTTTGGTAACAAGATGAGAGGTCACAAACCTCAGCAAGAAGTGTTCTCAGATCAAGTTGCTATCCTGGTTCACTCCTGGCCTCCACAACCAGGAGGTTCTTTGTTGGAGGGCAATGGAGGGCCTACTTCTCTCAAAGGCATAGGTTTTTCTCATTCTCCCTAAAATAACTAGGCTTCTTGCTCCTGCCAGATGCAGAAAGGGGCCTAAAAGTCCCAGTCAGCTCATCAGTCAAACAAGGAACAAGCTTTTGATTGGCTCTGGGTGCACATAGTTGCAATTCTTGTATCTATTCTGGACAACCTTCCAATAAGAAGGAGGTTGAATTTTGTCCAAAACAAGGTGACTCCTTGTAACCTGAATCCAATGGGTTCTCTTTAAAAAAAAAAAAATTATTTATTCATTTTTGAAATCCAATGCATAGTGCAATAGAATAACAATCAAGTAATATAATACACTACACTCTATCAAATATTATATAAGTACTTATCCCCCCCATCCTCCCTAACCCCCCCCCCCCCCGCCTCTCCTGGATGTGTACAACAATCTTTCATGAATCAAAGGGAAATAATGTTAATAACACTTAAATCTTACAATATTTTGTTAGAATTTACTATGGTGTTCCAGCTGTAACGAATTAATATTTTCAAACTTATAAATCTGGCATAAGGATTCCCACCAAAAGCTATAATTTAAGTTATCCCAACTTTTCTAATTTTTCATTATAAGCTGCATGGCCACTCCTGTCATGATGAGGAGCAATTTATTCTGGGTTGCCTTAATTGGTCTCTTGGGGAATAATACCGTTCCAAACAATATTATATCATATGACAACGATAAAGGAACTTCCAATATCGTAATAATTTGACCCCAAACCGATCTCCAGAATTTATGTATCAAGGGACAATAGTGCAATAAATGGTCCTGGTCACAAAGAAAACAGGTCTAGGATGGATCGAATCCCCCTGTTTTCTTTGTGACCAGGATCTAAATCATTGGGACTAGGGTGCCCTGGAAAACCATGAGCAAACACCTGCCCTACGCAAAAACTGTTTGAATACTTTCTATTAAAGTCAAAGTCTGGTCTCAAGAGCAACTCTGTAAGGGTTCACCTTAATGCAGCTAGAGCTTACCATCATCACCTAGAAGGTAAGTTCATCTCTGCTCAACCCTTAGTCGTTTGATTCATGAGAGGTATGCTTTTGCTAAAACCTCCCATCAAGCCCCTACAGTGTCATAGGATCTCAATGTTATCTTTACCCAGCTGATGAAAGCTTCTTTCAAGCCACTTGATACCTGTCATCTATAGAACCTGACCTGTAAGGTCTTGTTTTTTGTGATGGTCACTTCAGGCCACAGGGTCAGTGAATTCCAGGCCTCATAGTAGTTAATCCACCTTACACAAAATGCTACAATAACAGGGTGGGTCTGTGCACTCATCCTAAGTTCCCTTCTAAGATGGTATTAGAATTTCATCTTAACCAGTCAATCATTCTTTCAACATTTTTCTCAAGACCCCTTGCCTGTAAAGGTGAAAGTATATTGGCACTCTGGACTGCAAGAAAGCTTTGGCCTTCTATCTGATAAAGCCCATAGAAAGTTCCTCAGCTTTTTGTTTCTTTTGGCCCTGCCATCGGTAAACACATTCTAATTGGCTTGCAGACTGCATTTCCTTTATTTATGCCCAGGCTAGGCTGACTCTATAAGTTGAATTCTCTTAGCTATTGTATTACACTGAGCTGGTCCTAAGAACATAAGAATTGCCACTGCTGGGTCAGACCAGTGGTCCATCCTGCCCAGCAGTCCGCTCACGCGGCGGTCCTCAGGTCAAAGACCAGTGCTCTAAATGAGTCCAGCCTCACCTGCGTACGTTCCAGTTTAGCAGGAACTTGTCCAACTTTGTCTTGAAACCCTGGAGGGTGTTTTCCCCTATAACAGACTCCGGAAGAGCGTTCCAGTTTTCCATCACTCTCTGGGTGAAGAAGAATTTCCTTACGTTTGTATGGAATCTATCCTCTTTCAACTTTAGAGAGTGCCCTCTCATTCTTCATACCTTGGAGAGGGTGAACAGTCTGTCTTTATCTACTAAGTCTATTCCCTTCTGTATTTTGAAGTTTCGATCAAGTCCCCTCTTTTCAAGGGAGAAGAGGCCCAGTTTCTCCAATCTCTCACTGTATGGCAACTCCTCCAGCCCCTTAACCATTTTAGTCGCTCTTCTGTGCAAGGACAGCGGACAGCTGCTTCTTAGAGCTTCCAGAAGACTTCTGGGGAGTGCTTGCTGCACCAGGTTCCATCAGATGGCATCACCCATCAGTGTGGATATCCTGCTGTCTTTGGAGAACCTCTGCTACAGACAAGTAATGGCTTTTTCAAATGGCTGAAAATATACGTGCACATCAATGGCGTAGCCAGAAATTGATTTTTGAGGGGCTAATGATTAAGAGGGATGAGCACTAGGCACTCACTTTTCCTCTTCCCTTCCTCTCACCCCCCAGCCCACAACATTAAAAATAAATATGCCTTAGCTGGTGGGGTCCCCAAGCCCTGCCAGCTGAATAAATCTGCAGCCCACCCCAACTGTCAGTGTAGTGAAAGAGCATGGCATTCAGCAGCAACATATTTATCCATTAATGCTGTCACTACAGCATTCTCGGTTCTTGTGGCTCACACACATGTTTAATTTTTGTGAGCCGCGAGAACTGAACGTGCTTATAGTACTGGCATCATCAGCCAAAACTACTGCAGCTGATTGCCATGCTTTTTCACTAGCTTGAGAGCCAAGTCAGGGTAGGCTGTGAATTTCTTCAGCCGGTGGGACTTGGGGATCCTCTCCATCTTTACAACCAGTCCATTGGCTGCTGGGTGGGCCTAATGCAAAAGTGGAAGGTCCTAAGCTCATTCATAGCTATGCCCCTGACATGCTTTGAAGTTGGCATACTTTCAGTATTTTTAGCTGCTTTGAAGTTGGCAGTTTTCAGCCATACTATTTGCTTGCATAAATAGCTTTGAAAATTACCCTCATAATCAAACCG
This sequence comes from Geotrypetes seraphini, assembly GCF_902459505.1. Classification (NCBI taxonomy): domain Eukaryota; kingdom Metazoa; phylum Chordata; class Amphibia; order Gymnophiona; family Dermophiidae; genus Geotrypetes; species Geotrypetes seraphini. Next base: position 22,742,225 of record NC_047098.1, read on the forward strand.
ATCAAAAGGTAAGGAAGGACGGAATAGTCAGGTGAAAGTCATGGACAAATCGCACCATCCTCATGGTCAGTAAGTGTTGGGGGGGGGGATTGGAATTTGGGCCTCCAAGCCTAAAGATCCTCTTCTGAAGTGCCTCTTCTCACTAGGTTCTTGTGGGAGAGCTATTGTGCATGGTCTGCAATACTTTCTTTCTTTGGTTTTCTTCCATATTGGCAAAATATTGCAGTGGCTTCCTGTGACTGAGGAAATGGGATCCGGCCTTCTTTAGAGCTGCTCCTAGTGCCATTCAGTGATATTCTTATCCTGCTGTTAGGCAATGTCATCAGTCAGGCTGGTAGATTAACCTGTGGTGAAGACAACAGACACTTCCAGCTCATGGGGAAGTGATGAAAAATAATTAGACATATATGCTATTCATTAACTGATTGCTCATTTTGAAATCCTCTTATCAGTTCCACTGCTGTTCATCGCCTAGTTACAATGGCTGGTTAATGGCAGCCAGCACAAAGTTATTTCAGGCAATTTTCTTTTGTTTGGGAAATTAGTTGTGCTTGAAAAAGCTTTAAAGGCCTTTGCTCTTCTTTTTCAGGCCTCCATGATCCCCACACCAGCATCTTCAGGTAAAACTACCCTGTATTTCTCTTGGATTACATATGAGCAGTACATCTCACCAAACAATGGAGAAAGTCCACTCTGCACAGATTCAAGGAAATCTAAAGAAGGAGCAGAATGAGCCAAGTCTTCAAACAAACCACACTTTAATGGCAACCAATGTAACATATACAAAGTATCATCTAGATTTGCAGTGGACTCGACATGGTTCGTGTTTCAGCAATTATGCCTGTGTCGAGTCCATGCCAGGTGTAAATCACTGTTTCTGAATATAAGTGTCCAAGTAGATGATGCCAAATCATAAAAAGTACAATAGTGTGGGTGCTATTTCATTTTCGATTTGACAGGTGCAGCGCTACTTTTGTACTTTTTATCATTTGGCATCATCTACATGGACACTTATAGAAACATGACGGCAGATAAAAACCAAATGGCCCATCTAGTCTGCCCATCTGCAGTAACCATTATCTCCTCTCCCTATTGGCTAAGGCTCTTTATACCTGCATTGTGATGTCATAGAACTTTATGGTTATAGAAACATTGTATTAAATAAATATAGGGATATATATTTTTTTCAATTGTGATAATAACTTAAATAACTATATTCATATCACAATTTAAAAGAATTGATTATTAATTTAAATAGTGCTCAGACCCACAGCCTTAGTGTTCTAGTGTAGAAACACAACACTGGTTGCCATCAGACCATTGATGTCTGTACCACCATATAACAATCCAACATCCATTAACTATAAAATAAACGTATATTTTGTGGTGGTTACTGCTTCTCCGATGGTCATTTAATAAGCAGCTGGTGTCATAAAGTGCTTGTGCAAATACTCATAAATAATAACTTCTGGAAGCCAAAAATTACAAATATCTTCCCTTCTACTCGAGTTTCGCCTTGTGCTTCCTCAGGAAGGGATTATCTATCAAAAAACATATAATATAATTTAATTTAACATCTCACTACAAAAACATTAACACTAATGCTGTTTATAAAATATATCAATACATAATACAGATTTCCATAAATTACCTAGAAGTAGCCTCCAAAGAAGGACCCATCCATCCTACTCCATCAGAACAGGCCACCAACTGACATCAAACTGCTGACTTCCTACCTCAACTTAAATGGGGAGTTCTGAGTCACATGCCCAAGCTCCTCCCTCTAACTCATTGCCAGTCAGCAAATGAAAGAGACTCGACTCATGCGCATTTATGCCACACAGGTATTTAAATGTCTCTATCATATCTTCCCTCTCCCGCCTTTCCTCCAAAGTATACAGATTGAGATCTTTAAGTCTGTCCCCATACGCCTTATGATGAAGACCACATACCATTTTAGTAGCTTTCCTCTGGACTGACTCCATCCTTTTTATATCCTTTTGAAGATGCGGCCTCCAGAATTGTGCACAGTATTCTAAATGAGGTCTCACTAGAGTCTTATACTTATATTTAGAAACAGTGATTTACTCCTGGCACAGGCATAATTGCCGGAACACAGACCATGTCGAGTCCACTGCAAATCTAGATGATACTTTGTATATGTTACATTGGTTGCCATTATAGTGTGGTTTGTTTGAAACTGCTCCAGTACATCTCACCACCACACTGTAAACAAACTGCCTGTATGCTCATCGTCATGAAAACTGCTGCACTTTTAACCAACAGAAGATCTGTTTAAAAGTGATTGTCTATAAGTAGTGTGTATAGCACAATGAAACAGTATACTAACTACCTGCTACTCCCAGTGTCCCCGTGAAGGATGGGCATTTAGCATATGCCTTGCCTCTGATTGTTCTGTACTTTGTTACCTTCGCATAGCTCCTCAAGCATGAGCTTCATGATTCCAGCCTTGGTCACTAACCAACTTCTCTCATGAATTTTTCAGTTCGGAAACCGCGCTATGTCCGTCGAGAGAGGTCACTGGTGACATCAGCTGTTGTGAATTCTGACGCAGAGACGAGGGTGAGCAATGTCTGATCTTTGTCCGTCGCCAGTGGGATCGCCATGTCTACGCACAGTGCTGAAGAATCTTTCTGTCTTTGTTGATGTGCCAGCAAGTGAAGAGAGGATCCAAAATACTGCATTAAGTGCTTATGCCAAATGTGGCTAGAGAAGAAAGATAGCCACAGAAGGTTGGAGACTGCAGGCTGGATTGCCAGCCACAGATGGCTGCCTTGCACAGAAGAGAGTCACAAAAGCCTTTTCCAGGTATCTGCAGCCCGACCTTATCTTGTAGCAGCAGATGTCCTTATCATGACTAAATTATTTCTTTCTTGGCTTACTCTGTATTTTTTTGCAGCAGCTGCAGAGTATGAGACAGTTTACTTACTGAGGGGCTTCTCTTTCAGGACCCGTGCAGGGGCTGGCCAGGATTGGTGAAATGGCAGTATGCTTCCTGAAATGACTGGAACTCTGTAAATAGTGTTCAGTAGCACTGAGTATATTGTAAGAGACGGTCTAGGGTGATGGAAGGGGTAGCATTTACTCACCCAGTCTGTTTGATTTATTTATTTTTTGTGAGCATTCTCCCAAATTTCTCTTTCCCCTTCACCGCTCAGATTTTTCTATAGCCTCACTGAGAGCTGTAGAGCATGGATGGGGTCCCATCGCCAACATTCAGTAGGTTGGGGTATAGTGTTTCAGGGAGCAACAGCCTGCTTGGGCCTTCTGATTTGCCTTAGGAGGCACAGAGTTTAGATATCGATACAATATGGGAGCAGTAAAAGACTGCCAACATCCTGCTGCTTCCCATGTTATTTACGTCAATGTGCCCTCTTGCTATGACAGGTGACACCAGCACCCACCCACCAGATCTTAATACAATGTTAGTGGTTCATGTGATGCTGTGATTTGCAAACCTTGACAGTTGAACCTCAGCTTTTCTGCATCTGTTCTCAGTCCTCATCAGCTGCTGAAGGGTACCAGAGAAAACAAATGGTTTGGGAGGCACTGGAGAAGAGGAGGATACAGTCCTAGTTAATATGGGTTAGTTCAATTTATTTTGCCAGTGTATAAAAGAAAGGAGGGCACACTTTGCACCACTGCGTATATAGATGAGCTGTGCCAGCTTCTCCTACAAAGAAACTCTCTGGCCCTCTCTATAGGGCAGTACAGGAAGGCAGGTTTATTTTCTTTTGTGCAGACAGAGTTTGAAGAAGGCAGTCATTCCAGGTACTAAACAAATTCTATATGACAGAAACCAGAGCAAATATAAAATGCAAAACTGGAGCTAAAGTAAACTTCTCAGTTAATGAACTTGCAAGGAATGGGATATGTGACCTACTGAGCAGTAAACCCCCGCGAATTCGTGGTTCGCAAATCGTGGACTCAGTAATTCGCGGGTATTTTCCGACTGCCTCTTCCTGGTACTAAAGACATGGTTACACCAATCAGGAGCTGCTTTGACACGCTATCTGGCGTATCAAAACAGCTCCTGATTGGTGTAACCATGACTTTAGCGCCAGGAAGAGGCAGTCGGAAAATGTGCCTGGCTTCGTAAGTACAATTTAAACACCTGCCAGCGCCCCGGCTGCCCTCTCCTGCCTTTGATCAGCTGAAAAACCGTATTCGCGGTTTTTCAAAATTCAATGAGTGTTCCTGGAATGGAACCCCCGCAAATTTCAGGGGAGTACTGTATATTGATCTTATCTGAATAAATGAATGGACCCAGCAAGTACTTCTACCAAAGATAGTGGGAGAGCAATTTGAGGAAACCCAGCACTACGATTGGTTGCATGCAGTCACGTAATTATTTCATGCGACCTATGTACATGGTGTGAAAAGAAGATACACGAATAGAGTAAAAGCCTGTCTTTGCAGTTGAAACATTTTATTGGCACAATAACCCAAAGGAGATTTGAATTAAACAGTAGCTGCGGTGCTGTGGTTGGGATGCAGTATTCCATGCATACTGTATGCTGGAAGTGAGCTGCGGTGTTTTGTAGTTTTTTTTTTTAATAGACTTTTAAATTTGTCTGGTAACTAAAAATCATTTAGCCACATTCATGTGGTCATCAACCAATTAAATAACTCCAGTCATGCCCTAAATTTCAGTGACTTAAGAGTAAGGCACTCCTGTGGTGAAACAAGGTTATGATTGTAGAGTAACAATGTAGCCCTCAAGTGCCTTATTACTTTTATAAGGGGAGGGGGTGTATGTGTGTGTGTATATATATATATATATATATATATATATACACACACACACACACATAAATACACCCCCTCCCCTTATATATATATATGTACACACGTACATACATATATTATACACATACATATACACATAGATATATATAAATAAATGTGTTTCATGTGCCAATTCTTGTACTTGCCAAGTTGTGCCTCCCTGCTAACACCAGCTAAAGTTGAGAGAATCTGGAGTGACTGCACTGTTTACAAATACAGGCTTCGGGGGCAGCAGCACCTGATCAGTTCAGTTCCTATTCATGATTTGCCCCTTATCCTGGTACAGATGGCATATGCCTAGAATGGATACATTGTAGAGCAGGGGAGGCACAGAAAGCAAAACTCTGAAAATTGAAACGATCTGGATGTTTTTAATCCTGATCTTACTAAAAACCTCTTATAAAGTAAAGATGATCAGGGGTACAAATAAGAGGTCTAGTGTGCTTACCTGCAGGTCTAGTGTGCTTACCTGCGCCCTGAATACACGAGAGCGCCTCGTTGATACCCTGCTGTTGCATTTCATTGTGATCAGATAACGTTTTGTACGTTTTTTATACAACTGGCTTTAATAAATTTGTTTATAACCTTGAATGGGAAATGTGTAGATTTATGGCACATGAACAGTGATTTTAAGGAAGTACAAGTACAGAGAATTACAGAATAACCAGGTGCAGGATTTATTTGCATAGATAACTACTTCTTGTCTGATTTTTTTTTTCTTCTTAGGCTGAGTTGGGTAGAGCATATGGGTCCCTCTCTGTCTGTGAACAGAATAAAGGAAAGAGATGATGTTTGTGAGGTTTTCCAGACCATGAGGGTTCCTGCAATACTAGTACTCAACATTATTAAGCAACAAGCTTTGGAATGATCCTTTTCTTATACTAATGAAGTAGTGGGAGAGAGAAGCATATTAGATAAGCTATAGCCATGATTCATATAAGAATAACACCAATTGATACCAAAACAAACCCATTACGCTTGTTCCCAAAGCAGAGAGGTAAAATGTATAACAGCAGATACAGTTCTTAAGGGCAGCAGAACACCTCTTCATAACTGGGGGATAAAACTTTATTCAGGTCATGGGCTCATTGGCCCACCCTATTCTGCTGCCTTTGGTTCTTCTGCTCTTTGGAGTTACTGGCAGGTTATAAACATGCAAACAATTGCAACTTTCCTCACCTTTTCATGCCAGCAGCATGAAAAGCAAACAGGGAGCGTTTCCTCCCCACTTCCAGTCTGCCTGACCTGCTGCTTCCCCAATTCAGTGGCCGGTCAATAAAGGAAAACTGTGCGTGGGGCCATAGAGCTCTGCACACCTGTTCCTACCCAAACAGAAAGTTGTATCATAGGAGACAGAAGTACCACAGCATTGAAGAAAAGTGAATGTGATCCCTCTTCAAAAAGGGAAGAAGAAGGGGAAACTGCAGGCCAATAAGCTTCACTTTGGTTATTGGAAAAGCAATGGAGGCATTGCTAAAGGATAGTAAACTTTCTGGAATCTAATGGGTTGGAAGATTCAAGACAACATGGTTTTTCCAAAGAGAAATTATGCCAAACAAATCGCTTTGACTAGGTGGCCAGAGAACCGGATTGAGGACAGGTTAGAGAATGACATGGGGACAAATTTGTCCCCGTGAGTTTTGTCGCTATTCCTGGCCCTGCCCCATTCCTGTAAGCTCTGCCTTAACCACACAAGCTTCAAACACTTATGATTTTAAAGTGAGGCTTGTGCAGTTGAGGACAGCGCTTACAGGAATGGGGCAGGGGCAGGAAAATGTGTTCCCGCTGGGACGGTGACAAATTTGTCCTTGTCATTCTCTAATACAGATCCTCGCCAGAGACTCATTAATAATGTTCTCTCTAATTTTTGTGAGCCCATGTGTGCATGAAAAACATTTGTGTGCACAAGTTTTCAGATTTGACCCTGTGTTCACAATAAAGAAAGCCATCAAAGATGTGCCTGCACATGTATGCACAGCTTAGAGCAGGGGTGTCCAATGTCGGTGCTCGAGGGCCGCAGTCCAGTCGGATTTTCAGGATTTCCCCAATGAATATACATGAGGTCTATTTGCATGCACTGCTTTCATTGTATGCTAATAGATCTCACGCATAATCATTGGGGAAATCCTGAAAACCCGACTGGACTGCGGCCCTCGAGGACCGACATTGGACACCCCTGGCTTAGAGGGAACCTTGCGGTCATGTATAAACTCAGTGGTTTGAAGTTAGGACCCAAAGTGGTAAACTGGATTAAAACCTGTTCTGATGTCTCATTCACTTGCTGCTATACCACACAAGGCAGCTGGTGCCTGCTAAAATTGTGCCACTCTAGCTAATCACTTGTAACTCACCTATTGCCAGGGCTAGCGCCCTGCTAGCCCATTCTGTTATTTTTAGTAGAAGATGAAGTTTTCTGCCCAACCCTGGAATACTTGTACATCTTTGCTCCCTTTGAGAATGGAAAGGGGGACTTGTATACTGCCTTTTTGGGGCTTTGGAGTCAAAAGTTGACATTCAGAGTGACGTGCTCAGGGTCACAAGGAATAGCATTGGGATTTGATTTCACAAACTCAGAGTACAGCAGCTCTACCAGTGAGCCACACCTTCCCCTGTCTGATTTCTGGGACTGAGAGATTTATTAATAATAATAATTTTATTCTTATATACCGCCATACCGAAAAAGTTCTAGGCGGTTCACCACAAGGTGAGCTAATACATGGGATACAGATAAAATACAAATTAGAATAATGGACTTAAAGACAGGAAGCATTTACAATATAATGCAGAAAATACCAGCATGGCAGGGAAAGAAGTAACACATAGAACAGATAAAATACATCAAGTTGAATAGAAGAAATTTGATTGAAAAAATGAAGCAGAATGCATAAGATACTAGCCTATCAAAGAGTTGAGTCATTAACAATTTTCTAAAATCAAGATAGGAAGAGACCTCTAACATAATTTTTCCAAACCATACATTCAATTTAGTGGCTTGAAATGAGAGGGTTCCCTCAAGGAACTTCTTACAACGACAGGATTTTATGGAGAGATATGAAAACAAGTGCACTCTACTTGTGGTCTTTTTGGCGTGATTCAAAAATGAGACACAAGGTAACCTGATAACAAAACCGAAACTGATTTATAACAAATACAAGAAAATTTGAACAGAATTCTCAACTATTGACAACCAATGGAGTTTCAAATAAAAGTTTCAAGTTTTATTTATATTTGATTAATCGCTTAATTAAAATTTTTCTAAGCGAGTTACAATATATAAAAGTAACATATAGTTTAATATAGTATTAAAACAAAAACAACAAACAGAAAACCAAAAAAACAGACATAATTTGCACAATAAATATATTTTAAAAATGTTTACACAATGAGTATAACTGGCAAACTGATAGAGAAATACAGTGGGAAAAAGAAAGACAAACATAAAGAGGGAGAAAGTTAGGGAAGAAAGCAAAGGAAGGAAGAAGGGCTAGAAAAGCAATTTACAAGCTAAAAGCATCCTTAAATAAAAAGCTTTTTAAGTTCTTTTTAAAATAGCTTAGGTTGCTTTCATCTCTTAATTGTAGAGGTAAAGAATTCCAGAGTTGTGGTGCTGATACTGAAAACATATCTTGTCGACGGGTTCCAATAATTTTCAAGGAAGGAATTAGTAGAAGTTTTTGGTTAGTTGACCGAAGAGAATGTGGGGCACTATATGGAATAAGTACTTTACTAATGAATTGAGGTTCGTTAGTATCAAGAGTTTTGAATGTTAATAGTAAAATTTTATACGTAATGTGATGGTTAATGGGGAGCCAGTGAGATTTAATCAGAAGAGGAGTGACATGATCATATTTTTTACTTTTATAGATGAGTTTAACGGCAGTATTTTGAATAATTTGTAAATGTTTCTTTTCTTTTTGTGTAATATTTAAGAAGAGGGAATTGCAGTAGTCAAGTTTAGAAATGATTAATGAGTGAAGTAAAATGTTTAAAGATTTTGGTTCTAAAAACTTAGAGATTGACTGAATTAAACGAAGTCTAAAGAAACATGATTTAACAGTATTATGCTCCCATTTTTTTAAACCAAAAATGAGGCGAACGGCAGTATTCTGAATCACTCTCAATGTTTACTTATAGCTAGAGAGATCAAAGATTTTGTTGTGTTTAGTCTAAAACAGTGATATAAACCCTGCCCAAGCAGCCCTTGCAGTTCAAGAGGATCCAAAAAGGAAGAGACCAACTTGTAGTCAGTTCCCCCAATCAGCTGAGAGATTTTTCCCTCTTCCTTGGGGCATTTTCCCAGTTTGTCACTTAGGGCTCATAATGAGGCTCATTTTCAAAAGAGAAAAACATCCTCAAAATGGCATTTGGATGTTTTGTTTGCTAAAATGTCCAAATTGCCATTTTTGAACCATTTTTAGGCAGTTTTCTATGCTGTTTGTCTGCAGTGCATCTAAATCCCAAGGGGGCGTGTTGTGGGTGGAATTATAATTTAGATGTTTTTCTGCAATAATGGAACATTGCAGAAAATGTCCAGGGTAAAATTTAGTCGTTTAGAGCAGTGATTTCCAACCCTGTCCTGGAGGAACACCAGGCCAATCGGGTTTTCAGGCTAGCCCTAATGAATATGCATGAGAGAGATTTGCATATGATGGAAGTGATAGGCATGCAAATTTGCTTCATGCATATTCATTAGGGCTAGCCTGAAAACCCAATTGGCCTGGTGTTCCTCCAGGACAGGGTTGGGAACCACTGGTTTAGAGGCTAGACCTGTTTCAATAATGAATAAGTGCCAAAAAAGGTGTCCAACCGACTAGATGACTACTGGAGACAGGAAGGCATAGTCCCCCCCTCCCCTTTCCTTTCCCAGTGGTCACTGACCCCTTCCCAACCCCCAGAAATGTGAATGAAAACAGTACATACCAGCCTATATCAGTGATTCCCAACCCTGTCCTGGAGGAACACCAGGCCAATCGGGTTTTCAGGCTAGCCCTAATGAATATGCATGAGAGAGATTTGCATATGATGGAAGTGATAGGCATGCAAATTTGCTTCATGCATATTCATTAGGGCTAGCCTGAAAACCCAATTGGCCTGGTGTTCCTCCAGGACAGGGTTGGGAACCACTGGCCTATATGACAGCTTCAGATGTTATGGCCAGTTGTATTAGAGCAGTGGTTCCCAAACCTGTCCTGGGGGACCCCCAGCCAGTCAGGTTTTCAAGATATCCCTAATGAATATGTATGAGAGAGATTTGCATACCTGTCACTTCCATTATATTCAAATCTCTCTCATGCATATTCATTAGGGATATCTTGAAAACCTGACTGGCTGGGGGTCCCCCAGGACAGGTTTGGGAACCACTGTATTAGAGCAACAAGCAGGTCTCTGAAGTAGCCTAATGGTCAGTGCAGTAGACAGAAGACCCGGCTCATGTAAACCCTCTAAAACAGGGGTCTCAAAGTCCCTCCTTGAGGGCCGCAATCCAGTCGGGTTTTCAGGGTTTCCCCAAGGAATATGCAGGAGATCTGTGTGCATGCACTGCTTTCAATGCATATTCATTGGGGAAATCCTGAAAACCCGACTGGATTGTGGCCCTCAAGGAGGGATTTTGAGACCCCTGCTCTAAAACTTCATATAGGTGACACATGCAGGCATAAGGGCTATTGTTAGGGTTGCCAGATTTCCTCTTTGAATAAAGAGGATGCCTGGCCCCATGCGGTTTCACCCCTAGTCCTGTCCTGTTCCGCCTCTGCCTCCACCCTGTTCTGCACATTCCTCCCCCAGCCCCCACACAAGCCTCCCCGAGCTCAAAGGCTGCATTTGGAAGCCGCACATGTGCGGATGTTGATACAGTGATGTCGCACGCATGCACACGTGCGTATGACGTCACGGTGATGGCTACACCTGCGCAAAGGCTTCCAGATGCGACCTCCAAGCTCAGGACTTCCAAAACCCATTCAAACTGCCAGGTTTTGGAAATCCCTCCGGGCGCCCGGACAGTGCTCTAAAAAGAGGACATGTTCAGGTTTTCCTGGATGTCTGATAACCCTACTTGTTGTGTACAGTTGAGTAGAGTAGGTTTTAGGTGAGTTTTGGAGGGCTCACTTCAACTTTTTATGTAAAGTTCACTATAGTGCTCCCTAGAGTGCCCCACTGCTCTGCTGGGATGTCTCTGTGGCAAGTCTACTAAGAATGCTGGTTCCTCCTACATCCCCCAGTCTGTTTGATTTATTTATTTTTTGTGAGCATTCTCCCAAATTTCTCTTTCCCCTTCACCGCTCAGATTTTTCTATAGCCTCACTGAGAGCTGTAGAGCATGGATGGGGTCCCATCGCCAACATTCAGTAGGTTGGGGTATAGTGTTTCAGGGAGCAACAGCCTGTTTGGGCCTTCTGATTTGCCATAGGAGGCACAGAGTTTAGATATCGATACAATATGGGAGCAGTAAAAGACTGCCAACATCCTGCTGCTTCCCATGTTATTTACGTCAATGTGCCCTCTTGCTATGACAGGTGACACCAGTACCCACCCACCAGATCTTAATACAGTGTTAGTGGTTCATGTGATGTCAAAAATATGCTCAGAGGCACGAAGTCAAAAATATGCTCAGAGACACGAAGGCAACAACATGGAGCCGCAGCCCCAACAGAAAATTGCCTCACCACCCAATCAGCGGAGGAGGCTCGTATATATGAATGAAACTTGAACTTTTGAGACACCACCACTTTTTGAGAGCTTTGCTGAGTGCTCCGTTTGGTTCCCTGACGCAGGATCGAAACGGGCCCCGTCGGAACCTTTGATCAAGCTAAGTGTTTGCTTGTGACAGTTCAAAGTATAAGAACTTTTTCTACGCTAGTTTGCAGCAATGAATTTTGTTTTCCACTGGAATTTACAATATGCAATGATTGGGTGGTGAGGCCATTTTCTCTTGGGGCTGCGGCTCCATGTTGTTGCCTTCGTATCTCTGAGCATATTTTTGAATTCTAAGTGTGTGTTCTAGAAGTATTAATTTCACTATTACACCTATTGAGTGATTTTTTTTTACTTCTGTATGTTTCCCTTTAATCACTTTTCTTAGTAGAGTACCAGTTTTTTTTTGTTTTCCCCATATATATATTTGAACTTATTCAACATCTCAATGGCTTGTTTGTATGCATTTTTGTTTTCAACTTTTTTTTTTTTTTTTTTTTTTAATGGTTCAAAAAGATAGATGCTCTGAGCACAATAACATTTAAGAAATGGCTATTTTTGAATCAAAAAGATAAGACGTTTTCCTGTTTTGAAAATGGTCCTGTTCACTACTGAGTTTTTGCACATTTTCTGCAAAACGTCCAAACTTGGATTTAGACGTCAGGTCAAAAATGCCCCTCAATATGAGCTTATGTCTGAGATCCAAAGTCATACTCGGCAGCATCTGAATTCCTTAGATATGCTGATGTAGGACCCAACTGTTCTCTGCTCCTCTACTGTTACCAAGCTAGAATTTCACTGCTTATTTCTGGGGAAGAAATCAAAGCCACCTTCTATGTTTTCAAATGAAAGCTCAAAACTACAACTTCCTCACAGGTGCTGCAGCTCTCCCTCTCCTGGCAGAAGCAAGGAATGTAACGCTATTTGTGTTAAAGAATGTGTTTTTGCTTTAGTAAGAGCAAAGGGCCCAAACAGATCCTTTTTTTAAAGACAAAGTTAAAAAAAAGGAAGCAACTCTGGGAACAAGGAAGTGATGGGCTCCAATGGGCATTTGCATAAAACCCCCAAAGTACTGCTCTTTGGAATATTAATTTTGCCTAATCCCAGTTCCTCCAGAGAATAACTCCAGAATTTTTTTTCAGATATGCAAATTTCATATTGTAAAACTATTTGTAGTAGGGTGCAAATAATACACAGCCGGGGTCAGATTTATAAAGGTTCTCTGATCATAGAAACATAGAAAGATGACGGAAGAAAAGGGCTACAGCCCATCAAGTCTACCCACTCTACTGACCCACCCCATTAAGTCTGAGTGCTGATGACTTAGTTCCTTAGCTCGACCCTCGTAGGGATCCCACGTGGATGTCCCATTTATTCTTAAAGTCGAGCACGCTGGTGGCCTTGATCACCTGCACCGGAAGTTTGTACCAGTGATCCACCACCCTTTCTGTGAAGAAGTACTTCCTGGTGTCACCATTAAATTTCCCTCCTCTGAGTTTGAGCGGGTGCCCCCTTGTGACCGAGGGTCCTTTGGGAAAGAAGATGTCGTCTTCCACCTCGACACGTCCTGTGATGTACTTAAATGTCTCAATCATGTCACCCCTTTCCCTGCGCTCCTCTAGAGTATAGAGCTGCAATTTGCCCAGTCTTTCTTCGTATGAGAGACCCTTGAGTCCGGAGACCATTCTAGTGGCCATCCGCTGGACCGACTCGGCTCGAAGCACATCTTTCCGGTAATGTGGCCTCCAGAACTGCACACAGTATTCCAGATGAGATCTCACCATGGTTCTATACAGTGGCAAATTTGCATGCCTATCACTTCCATCATATGCAAATCTCTCTCATGCATATTCATTAGGGCTAGCCTGAAAACCCTATTGAGTGATTTTTTTTGACTTCTGTATGTTTCCCTTTAATCTCTTTTCTTAGTAGAGTACCAGTTTTTTTTGGTTTTCCCCATATATATATTTGGACTTATTCAACATCTCAATGGCTTGTTTGTATGCATTTTTGTTTTCAACTTTTTTTTTTTTTTTTAAATGGTTCAAAAAGATAGACGCTCTGAGCACAATAACATTTAAGAAATGGCTATTTTTGAATCAAAAAGATAAGACGTTTTCCTGTTTTGAAAATGGTCCTGTTCACTACTGAGTTTTTGCACATTTTCTGCAAAACGTCCAAACTTGGATTTAGACGTCAGGTCAAAAATGCCCCTCAATATGAGCTTATGTCTGAGATCCAAAGTCATACTCGGCAGCATCTGAATTCCTTAGATATGCTGATGTAGGACCCAACTGTTCTCTGCTCCTCTACTGTTACCAAGCTAGAATTTCACTGCTTATTTCTGGGGAAGAAATCAAAGCCACCTTCTATGTTTTCAAATGAAAGCTCAAAACTACAACTTCCTCACAGGTGCTGCAGCTCTCCCTCTCCTGGCAGAAGCAAGGAATGTAACGCTATTTGTGTTAAAGAATGTGTTTTTGCTTTAGTAAGAGCAAAGGCCCAAACAGATCCTTTTTTTAAAGACAAAGTTTAAAAAAAGGAAGCAACTCTGGGAACAAGGAAGTGATGGGCTCCAATGGGCATTTGCATAAAACCCCCAAAGTACTGTTCTTTGGAATATTAATTTTGCCTAATCCCAGTTCCTCCAGAGAATAACTCCAGAATTTTTTTTCAGATATGCAAATTTCATATTGTAAACCTATTTGTAGTAGGGTGCAAATAATACACAGCCAGGGTCAGATTTATAAAGGTTCTCTGATCATAGAAACATAGAAAGATGACGGAAGAAAAGGGCTACAGCCCATCAAGTCTACCTACTCTACTGACTCACCCCATTAAGTCTGAGTGCTGATGACTTAGTTCCTTAGCTCGACCCTCGTAGGGATCCCACGTGGATGTCCCATTTATTCTTAAAGTCGAGCACGCTGGTGGCCTTGATCACCTGCACCGGAAGTTTGTTCCAGTGATCCACCACCCTTTCTCTGAAAAAGTACTTCCTGGTGTCACCATTAAATTTCCCTCTGAGTTTGAGCGGGTGTCCCCTTGTGACCGAGGGTCCTTTGGGAAAGAAGATGTCGTCTTCCACCTCGACACGTCCTGTGACGTACTTAAATGTCTCAATCATGTCACCCCTTTCCCTGCGCTCCTCTAGAGTATAGAGCTGCAATTTGCCCAGTCTTTCTTCGTATGAGAGACCCTTGAGTCCGGAGACCATTCTAGTGGCCATCCGCTGGACCGACTCGGCTCGAAGCACATCTTTCCGGTAATGTGGCCTCCAGAACTGCACACAGTATTCCAGATGAGATCTCACCATGGTTCTATACAGTGGCATTATGACTTCAGGTTTGCGGCTGACGAAGCTTCTATTGATACATCCCATCATTTGCCTTGCCTTGGATGAGGCCTTCTCTACTTGTTTGGCAGCCTTCATGTCTGCATTGATGATCATCCAAATAGATGTTTCCACTCAGGACCTCAAATTCTCAAATCAGCATCTATTCATGTATGCGTGTAGCAGATCGATGGACGCAATAGATTCTACACAGCTAGTATTATGGCACAAAAAGTACCTTCCTCAAGAGCCTAATAGTTTATTCATTTGTATCCCACTTTATACAATGTGGGTCATAGCAAATACATGCACATTAAAACGACAATGCATGCACAATAATATAACCGCAGACAGCTACAAAACTTGTCAGCGTCCAGCACTCAAGTAAACAACAAGATACTCAGGTCCCATATTTCATCTTGCAGAATAAGTATCTTTTTTTTTTTTTTTTCAAAACTTTATTGAATCGACAAAATACAAACAAACAAAGCAGCCAATATAGCATTTGCAATACACAGAGCACAAAACAAACCAACAGAAAAGGCAGGGACCTTCAGAGTCCAGGTTGGGTTCTTATACCCGGACTGGGCCACCCCACCCCCACCCTACAGAAAAAGCTCCACCCACCCGTCTCACCCCTAACCCACTGGCAACATGGATACCACTGGCTTCCACAATTGGTTGAGTACTTGGCTTTTAATCAAAGGGGGTAAAGTATCCAAATAAGACACCCAAACGCACAAGAAGATCTTACTATGATGTTGAGAAAACTGAGCTGACAGAGATTCCCAAACCATAAGAAGATGGAATTTATTGTGCCAATACCAAAGGTGGATGGGGAGTCCTGAAGCCAATGATTTAGAATACATTTCTTACCCACTATGTAGCCCTTGCGGATAAGCAAAGAATC
Organism: Geotrypetes seraphini; assembly: GCF_902459505.1. NCBI lineage: Eukaryota > Metazoa > Chordata > Amphibia > Gymnophiona > Dermophiidae > Geotrypetes > Geotrypetes seraphini. Next base: position 22,757,968 of record NC_047098.1, read on the forward strand.
ACCCGCAGAGATCCCTCCCAGATAACCCTTAGCCAAAAAGAGGATACCCTCAACCTGTGAAGGAACAGTATAGCTCACCAGGGTCTGCAAATAATGGACCTCCAGCCAAAAGGTAGTAATAACTGCACAGGACCAAAATCTTTTGAAGTTACCCAAATTTTCCTGCTGGCGTATATACTCATACAGTGGAATCACATTCCATTCATGAGAACCTATACAGGAAAACATGCTACTTTTAGCTTTAGCTGTTTCACCGGTGGAATATATAGGTCAACACATTCAACAGAACGCAATTTTGGAAACGAAATATTATCCACCAAGTACTTTGGTCTATATGAATAAATATTGTTTGTTTCAAGGTTGACGTGTTCTATCCCTCTCCTCGCTCGTATTCTTTCTTCGTTATATTTCATGTGAGGTTTCTCTTCCTTTTTCTGGTCTGCAGTCACACAATGATGAACTATCAGCAACAGTTTGTAACGCGTCCTGTACTCCAATTTAACGCTGTGGCATAGGGTGTGTAAAAGATTCTGTGCACAGAATGGATGCGTGAGAGATATAGTCTGATATTGACACTGGACAGAGAATCTTTTACACACCCTATGTCACAGCGTTGAAGCATTAGGCTCACGAGGAAGGCACTTTTTGTGCCAAAACGTTGGGTTTTGGGGGGAGGGGGGGTGTCAAATTCTTTATTCATTTTTTCATCTTACATCAAGTACACAATATTACATCATCTGAACTTGTACACAACACTTGAATTTCTTACTATTATCATCTTAAACACATAAATTTATTCCCTCCATCACCCATCCTTCCCACAAATATTGTAGTCAAAAATATCATATAAACATTAGCTTCATATTTATTGATTAAACCTTAAAATGCTATTCCACCCACACCAAAACGCTGTTTCAAACTTATTACTTTTATAATTATAATTCTTAAGCTTTTTTGGTGTGCTTCATTTAAGCAGAAGTGCCCTGTAGGGAGGTTCTGCCAGTCCATCTATACACATCTGTTTCCACTTCTCCACCCACAACACATCCCCTGCTACCCTACTGAAATGCACTGCTGTTTCAATGAGAGCAGTACCCAGACATGCCTGCATCTGTGAATGGAAGAAATGAGAAGCATGCTATTGCATCACAATGTCAGATGCATTTTCATAGGAAAGAATGTCACATGACAAAAAACAGTCCCATAGTTCTTTTGGAGGGGTAGCAGAAATTCTGTGGGCTTATTCTGCATCAGCTCCAGGCAAGGCAGGATTAATTCGTCGAGGGCCCCTAGGCACACAAGTCCACTGGGCCCCCCTGCCCCACCCCACCCCACCATGCGCCCAGGCGGAAACAGGAAGCTGCGTCAGAGGGAAGCTTTGGGCAAGCAGCACCGCTTGCACAATTACAGTTCCCGTTGCCTTTCTTACCCGCGTTGCTTGCTTGTCCTATTTTCCGTCAATGGGGTGGGGCCCGCATTGCCGATTTGGGGGGGGGGGGGGGGCCCGCATTGCCGATCGATGCTGGAGGGGTCCATCGTTGTTTGGAAAAAACAGTGTTGATGGCCTCCTTCATCGGGCCCCCTGACCATTTCGGGCCCTAGGCACGTGCCTACTTGGCCTATTGGTTAATCCGGCCCTTGCTCAAGGCATGAAACATGGGCTTGTGCCACTGGGGCTTGCACACATCTATGAAGCTTAAAACTATGCCATCAGTAGTTTCACTACCAGCGGGGCCTTCCAAGTTGGGCAGTTTTCAGCGGAGATGTCAGACCAATGATGTACCACCCATTTGGGCACCGGCAGATGGGCAGTGTTGGAGGCGGAGGATCACATTTGATGCAACATTGAATTAATACTGCGCAGAAGAAAGGCCCGGCAATCCATTTCTATATTCTGCCGTGAAAACTTGATGATTTTCATCAAGTCACTAGGAATCGAACACGAGTCGATAGCACCTAATAATTCTGCACCAGACATTATAGTGCTGCCACAGAAATATCCAAATTAGGAATGTGCAAAGGAATAGTACATTTTGGGCTCCTTTTACAAAGGTACAATAGGGCTTTAACGTGTGGAATAGCGCGCACTAAAATGTCATGCCCACTAGCTGCTACCGCCTCCTCTTGAGCAGGTGGTAGTTTTTCAGGTAGCGCACGCTAATCTGGTGCATGCGCTAAAAATGTTAGCGCACCTTTGTAAAAGGTAATTTGTTTTGTTCCATTTGACTTTATTTCCTGAGGATGTCAAGATGGTGCATCAGACATGTCTACTTGCTCTGAACTACAGCCATTGTGAGTAGGGTTTCACTTATTTTCTTAAATTTTGGGAATGAGGTTTAGTATGCAATACATTTTATCATGTGCTTTGCTTGAGTAATGCATTATTAAAATTCATTTTCCATTATTATCAAAGAGTCCTCTTTACACCCCCCCCCCAAAAATAGAACATTTAGTATGCAATATATGCTGTATATATTTTTTTCATGTGCTTTGATTGAGGAACACAGAGGCCAAAGGAGGAACTGAACAAGTGTTGAAGGTACATGTTTGATATTTATCCTAGAGAAATTATTACTTATGAATCAAGAGGATATAAGTTTAGCTTTTGAATTGACATGTGGTTTAATATCTGAGTGTATGTGGTGCAGTGGTTAGAGCTACAGCCTCAGTACCCTGAGGTTTGTGGGTTCAAACCCTTCACTGCTCCTTGTGACCCTGGGCAAGTCACTTAATCCCCTTGAGCCCACCAGGACAGAAGGGAAATATGATAAAGTAGCTGAATATAAATAATTAAAAGGCAAATAAATAAAATATCATGATTAAGGGCATGGAAAAGAATGATTAAGGGCATGGAAAACCTTTCATACACTGAAAGATTGGAGAGACTGGGGCTCTTCTCCCTGGAAAAGCGGAGACTCAGAGGAGGCATGATAGAGACCTACAAGATCATGAAGGGCATAGAGAGAGTAGAGAGGGACAGATTTTTCAAACTTTCAAAACATAAAAGAACAAAAGGGCATTTGGAAAAGTTGGAAGGAGACAGATTCAAAACGAATGCTAGGAAGTTTTTCTTTACCCAGCGTGTGGTGGACACCTGGAATGCGCTTCCAGAGGACGTAATAGGACAGAGTACGGTACTGGAGTTCAAGAAAGGATTGGACAATTTCCTGCTGGAAAAAGGGATAGAGGGGTATAGATAGAGGGCTACTGCACAGGTCCTGGACCTATTGGGCCGCCGCGTGAGCGGACTGCTGGGCACGATGGACCTCGGGTCTGACCCAGTGGAGGCATTGCTTATGTTCTTATGTTCTTTGTAAAATTGGGCTGCCTTCTGCATGCCATTTTACTGCATACAATTTTAATGTAAAAAAAAAACAAAAAACCCCAGCAGAAAATTACCATTTTAATGATGTCATAACACTAAAATGCGATAATATTATAGGCATTGTGAAGACGTCTATGCAACACCTTAAAAGGCGATTCTATAAAGCACACCTAACTATATGGGTGGGTTCATAGACAACGGCGCGAAAGACAAAAGCGCGCGCTGACAATTGAGCACAGCGCGCGCCGCCGTGCCGCTCTAAATTACAGTTTTTAGGTGCTCCGACGGGGGGTTTTGTTGGGGAACCCCCCAGTTTACTTAATAGACATCGTGTCGGCGTTATGGGGGATTTGGGGGGTTGTAACCCTCCACATTTTACTGTAAACTGAACTTTTTCCCTAAAAACAGGGAAAAAGTGAAGTTTTCAGTAAAATGTGTGGGGGTTACAACCCCCCACACCCCCCCACAATGCCCCCACAACGCGGCGCGATGTCTATTAAGTAAAGTGGGGGGGGGGTTCCCCCCCACCCCCCGTCGGAGCACTAAAAACAGTAATTTAGAGCGGCATGGGGGCGCACGCTGCGCTCAATTATCTGGGCGCGCCTTTGTCCCGGCGCGCTTTTGACCTGACACCATATGGGTGTGCTTAAATTCGCTGAGCGTGATTCTCTATTGTGTGTCTCTGCTTAATAGAATTGTGTTCAGCATTGTGCTGCTGGACGTCTAAACCACTGGTTCCCAACCCTGTCCTGGTGGACCACCAGGCCAATCGGGTTTTCAGGCTAGCAATAATGAATATGCATGGAGCAGATTTGCATGCCTGTCACTTCCATTATATGCAAATCTCTCTCATGTATATTTATTAGGGCTAGCTTGAAAACCCAATTGGTCTGGTGGTCCTCCAGGATAGGGTTGGGAACCACTGGTCTAAACGATGACTAACTTTTAGACGTCCTTTACAGAATTTGCCCCAAGTGCTATTTTACAAACAGCACCTAGCTGTGAGCACAATTTATAAAACAGTGCTTAGTGTTTCTTTGTTTGTTTGTTTCTTTTCTGCTGATTTTTTTTTTTTGTGCCATTTATAGAAACAGGTCCCATATTTTTCAAGATGATGCCAGAATTATTCCGTTAGTGCAATTCATATGTAGGTCCATTATGTGTTTCTGATTATTATGTTATGTAAATCTGGCATTGCAAATTCCTTTAACCTCTCGGTGCCACTTGTGATATCTGACCTCAGTGCAGAACTTACCAGGCAAAGCAAAAGTAGCAAATAAAATCAACAAGGAAGTGAGCTGCTCTGTCACATCCTTTCTGGGGGGTTTTCACTCGCTCGGAAACACAAAAGTCATTTGTTGCAACCAGGAAATGGCTAAATTCCATAACTACAGGAGAAAGGGTGTGAGATCGCTGTAGGACAGTGACAGTGAAAAAAAAAAAAGTCAGTTTTTCCTGGCTCCAAATCAGTCTGATTATGTATGAACCTGCAGCAAGTACTGTAACTTCTGTGGATTCATTCTTTTTTTTTTTTTTTATTCAGCCCATTTCCTTTGCTGTAGTGTACGTCTCCTATATTTTAAATATTTTTTGAGCTTGTCCACCCAAAGGAGCTCAGAACAGGGACTGCAATCTGTATTTATGTAGTTATTGATTTATTAAGAAAATTTTCAGTTTGTATTAACAAATTAAGTTTTATTCATGATATTTTAATTGTCATAGGATTTTATGAATTTTTTTTTAAACCCTTTTTCTTTTTCTTTCCTTTTCTTTTTTTTAGAGCCTTCTTTCCTTTTCTATTTTGGAATGGAGTTCTTTTTCTAATTGTTTTGAAATATGTATTGTAAACCGCTTGGATCCTTTTTTGCGGTATATATAAAGTTTTTCATAAACATAAATCAGGTACTCAAGCATTTTTCTTATCTGTCCTAGTGGGCTCATAGTCTATCTAATGTACCTTGGGCAGTGGAGGATTAAGTGACTTGCCCAGAGTCACAAGGAGCAGCTCTAACCACTACATCACACTCTTAGTACTAGAGATGCTTTGCTGATCTGTCCTAGATTAGACATAATTTACAGTACCTGGGAATTCTACAGCAATGTCAAACTGTACTACTGTATTTGGTTTCCTTTCCCTTATGCTTGATCTGATTCATTTTTGTTTCTATTACCGTGTTTCCCCAAAAATAAGACCTACCCCGAAAATAAGCCCTAGCATAATTTTCAGGGTAGCTCTTAATATAAGCCCTACCCCCAAAAATAGAAACATAGAAATAGACGGCAGATAAGGGCCACGGCCCATCTAGTCTGCCCACCCCAATGACCTTCCCCTACCTTTCTCTGTGAATAGATCCCACGTGTCTATCCCATTTGGCCTTAAAATCAGGCACACTGCTGGCCTCAATAACCTAAAGTGGAAGACTATTCCAGCGATCAACCACCCTTTCAGTGAAAAAGAATTTCCTGGTGTCCCTGTGCAGTTTCCCGCCCCTGATTTCCCACGGATGCCCCCTTGTTGCCGCGGGACCCTTGAAAAAGAAGATATCTTCTTCCACCTCGATGTGGCCCATGAGATACTTGAATGTCTCGATCATGTCACCCCTCTCTCTGCCCTAATTGCCGGCAGCAGCGCTTCCCTGCGCACCTGCCTCCCCCCCCACCCCTCCTGTGAACCTTCCATCTCTCCCATCGACCGCGAGACCCGAAATACTGTACCATGTAACAAATGGCAGCATCGCAGCAATCTAGATAAGCTGCTTCACGGCATTCTGCCCAGACTTTCCTCTGACGAATCACTGATGATGTCATCAGCAACACGGCACACATGCCCAGGTAGGAGAAGGCCGTAAAGGAATAAGCAATAGTAGGAGCAATTATATCAGCTTGACACCATTATTTATTACATCTAAAATTTGTCAAAATACAGCATGTGAATGTTTTAATCGCCAAGACATCCAAGTGCCAGTTTTTGAAACTGTCTTTCTGGATATCATTCAAGATGTTCTAACCACTGTGCATCCAAAGATCATGGGGGTATGTTGGGATTTTAAGAGTATATTTTGATAAAAATCTATCCATGAGTGATCACACTGATGTTCTAGTGACAGTCAGAAAACGTTTCTTTACATTATGAAAACAATGAACAGATCATACTTCAACACTACTTCATTCAGGTTATTGGTACAATCTTAAGTTTGAGTATTTTGGACTATTGTAATGTAGTACATCTGGCAGGTTATCGTAAAAATTTTCAAAGATTACATATTGTACAAAATACTTCTGTGCGTTTAATTTGAAGAAAACAAATCATGTTGTACTTTATTATAAAGAACTTCATTGGTTGCCAGTAGATGCTAGGGTGTTTTTCAAGTTTGGAACCATGTGTTATAAGGCCTTGCATGGTGTTGATGCCCCTGTACAGGTCATTGGTGAGGCCCCACTTGAAGTATTGTGTTCAGTTTTGGAGACCGTATCTGGCGAAAGACGTAAGAAGACTTGAGGCGGTCCAGAGGAGGGCGACGAAAATGATAGGAGGCTTGCGCCAGAAGATGTATGAGGAGAGACTGGAAGCCCTGAAGAAAGACTATACCCTAGAGGAAAGGAGAGACAGGGGAGATATGATTCAGACGTTCAAATACTTAAAGGGTATTAACGTAGAACAAAATCTTTTCCAGAGAAAGGAAAATGGTAAAACCAGAGGACATAATTTGAGGTTGAGGGGTGGTAGATTCAGGGGCAATGTTAGGAAATTCTATTTTACGGAGAGGGTGGTGGATGCCTGGAATGCGCTCCCGAGAGAGGTGGTGGAGAGTAAAACTGTGACTGAGTTCAAAGAAGCGTGGGATGAACACAGAAGATTTAGAATCAGAAAATAATATTAAATATTGAACTAAGGCCAGTTACTGGGCAGACTTGCACGGTCTGTGTCTGTGTATGGCCGTTTGGTGGAGGATGGGCAGGGGAGGGCTTCAATGGCTGGGAGGGTGTAGATGGGCTGGAGTAAGTCTTAACAGAGATTTCGGCAGTTGGAACCCAAGCATAAAGCTTTGGATTCTTGCCCAGAAATAGCTAAGAAGAAAAAAAAAAAAAAATTTAAATTGAATCAGGTTGGGCAGACTGGATGGACCATTCGGGTCTTTATCTGCCGTCATCTACTATGTTACTATGTTACTATGTTACTATGGTTTATAATGTGCTAGGAAACCCAGATCTTTGCTAAGTTCTGTCTGCTGAGTGTCAAAATATTTCATCATTTTAATTTCAAAGGATCCACATTCCTGGATGGTTTTAAAAATGTCTTTATAGTATTCTCACCATATAGTAATTAGTGCAGTGCTCTGGTCTTGCGAGATGCTGTCTTAGAGAGGTTTCACCCTGGTTATCACTACAGTGTTTAATATGGTGTCTATGTAGGTTCAGGCTTTTCTTAAGCATATGACCTGTCTCTCCAATATAGCATCCTTCTTCACACTTTTTGCAATGAATAATATGTACTACACTTGAAGATGGCAAGTCAAGTCATTTGCTCATTTCTGATCTGAAGAAGGTATTGCCCTTGAAAGCTAATCAAAAAAATATATTATCATCTCATTGTTTTATTTCTATTACCTTTAAAAGTGGACTAACATGGCTACCACACCACTTTATCCCTAAAATCTATCATCTTAAGGGCCTGATTCTATAAACAACGTATCCGTTCTAGAATCATGCCTAGCGGCAGCTAAGCATACATAGGCATTACTACACATCCTAGAGGTAGGCGCCAAAATGCCTAGCCTAATTTTCCGACACCTAACTCGAACGCCTAGCGACGCCTAAGTCAACCACGCCTAGTATTCAGGTAGGAGTCATTAGGCATTGCAGGGCGCCTCGACTTAGACGACACTAAGTGCTGTGCTGATATCCACAAGCAAACTAAATTGGTCATTAAAATAATGATTTTATTAATGTAAACCGTTCTCAGTTCCCCTGGGAAAACAGTATAGATCCAGTGTTGTGGGCGCTTCAGGACCCCCAATATTGAATAAACTCCTTAACTGTGTCTAGGGTGAGGTAATTTCCATTGTGTTTAGCATCCCCAATGGAAGGGGGTGTACAGATGGATGGAGCATAGGCAGGATGTACAGGTATGCATGTAACTAAAAATATACTATAAATTTACACTCTAATTTGGAGAGATTTCTTCAAAACTCAGAACAGGAAATAATCCAAGGGAGACAGGTCAGGACTGTAGGGTGGATGAAACCAATATTTTCAGATGGCATCCTGTGACCGTCATGACGTGTGCACTGACGCATTGTCATGAAGAAGTATCATTCCTGCTGTGAGTTTTCCTCATCTTTTCTCCTTGATTGACTCCTTGATTAACAAAGCAATCATTGTGTTGGTGTTAGAAAATGACACAGTGACAAAATTCATCACCGTTCCCATCCCCGTGGATAACCGTGGGAAATAATCCCATGTCATTTTCTAGTGTCTATTTCAACCTCAGTCCTTCTACACCAGCATTCTTCAAAGAAAAGCTTGCAGGTCAGTGGTTGTGGCCATTCATACTCTGATTCTTCCCTCTCTCCTTAAAAAATGACATGAAGATGGTTTCCCGCGGTTATCCGTGGGGACGGGAACAGTGATAAATTTAGTCACCGTGTCATTCTCTAGTTGGTGTAACTCTCCCTGGTTATGGTTGTCTTTTGTGGCATGAACTCCAGAAGCAAAAGTCCTTCATTATCCCAGAAAACAGTTGCCATGTCTTCGCAGATTTTTCTGTCTTGAACTTTTTGTGGGGGTGGGGGATGACTTGTGCTTCCACTACATTGATTCCATTTTGGACTCCGAATCTCTGTGATAGACCCAAGTCTCATCTCCAGTCATCAAATGATGAAACAAATTTACTTGGTCTTCATAGAGCATCTCCAAGTTCTCCTGACAACACTGGAGCCTCATAGCCTTTTAGTTTCAAGTTTCAAGTTTATTTAAAATATTTGATATGATCGCAATATCCAAATCCAATGCAATTTACAAAAGTTAAAAATAGAAAAAATAAAAAATCCAAGAATCGGGACATTAAAAACAATTATGACATAAAAATACAAAAATGTCAGCATTTTTGGAATCCATCTTGCACTAACCTTGGACATGCCCAACTTTTCATTAATTATTTTCCAATATGCCCATTTCTTCAACTATTCAGGAAACCTTAATTTGTCTGTCTGACAAAATTAAATCATTGATTTTCTTACACATTTCTGTGGCTTGTACTGGCCATCCAGTATGACAGTCATCTTCAATGGACTCTCTATCCCACTTAAACTGCGTGGTCCAAAATTTTACTTTGTAGGACGATGGGGCAGACCCATCATAAACTGCAGTCATGTGTTCATGGATCTCCTTTGGCTTTTTCCCTTTTATGAGAAATTTTATCACTGAATGGTGCTCCAAATCTAGCAGTTTCTTACTTGATTTGCACGAGGACTCTCCTGACATCTTGTGTCTTGGAATGTTAGACTCACACTGAGCCCCAACTGTGCATGAATAACCTTGAAACATGTCACAACATGCATAGACTTGTTTCAACACACTTGCTACTTTCTTTCATACTCAGATAGATAAATTATTGAGTGCCCCTCATATAATTCTTAAGGAAGGATAGTGTTCTTCTTTATTTACAGGTAGTGAATTAACATTTCTCTAAAGCAGAGAGAAATTATAAAAGTGGTTCAGGGATGATCTACTATGAAGAACTGGTATCTTCATTTCAAAAGGAAATACTCCCTTTTGAACATTACCCCCCCCCCCCCCCACACACACACACACCTTTTACTAAACTGTGATAGCGGTTATTAGCACAGGGAGCTGCACTGAATGCTCCGCGCTGCTCCCGACGCACATAGAACCTCTATGAGTATCGGGAGCTATGCGGAGGATTCAGCGCAGCTCCCTGTGTTAATAACCGCTATCGGGGTTTAGTAAAGGGGAGGGGGTAAATTTTTGAAGTATACACAGGGCAGAATTTACCGGTAAACCATTATCTTCATCACTTATCAAAATGTGATAAAGAGTTTTCAAGTTATCCACCATTTTCCCAGCAAACAGCAATTTGATAAGGGGTGAGCGGTACAACATCCACAGCCACTGCTCAATGTTATATTTTTCAGAAGAGAACGAAGCAGGTCTTGAGCATCAATGACGGTAAGGCATGGTATAAAAATAAATGTATTATTATAACACTGCACCATATGATCTGGAGACACGAGGTTAAAGATCCCCACCCTATTTTTGTTGACCTTTCCCACGTATTTGCATATATGAATGGATGCCATGTTATTTAAGGTAGAAAGAGGACACATGGAACGAAATCTTTTACAGTGCAGTCTGTCACGCTTTCCACTATTACAGCTTTTCAGGAATCTGAGCAAACCAAAAGGAAATTGGAACTTTTCTTTATAAATGAGTATCGGTGGAAAGCTCTAACTTTGGCTACCTACGGTCTGTCTAAGTTAGCTGGAATGTTCTCACACGTGGATGCTCAAGCCCTATCCACTGGCACAGCAGAATATGCTTAAAGAATAAGAATGCCGTTTGTCATGTCATGCAACTGCCTGTTCTAGGGTGTGTCTTTCATCACCTTGAGTATGAAACCACGGCATGTGATCCTGTTTATGTGTGAGTAACGAAGCACCAGTCCATTGAAGAAGAAGAAAAGAAAGGTAGTGGCACTCTTGACAGGATAGGAAACACGTTTGTTCACAGCTCTACCGCAAAATCAATCTGTCTTAAACTTTTGTTAGTTTTATTGATCTTGGCCAACGGTTCATGCACCTCTAAAGAAAAATCATTGAAGTCTGGTTGGTCACTATGGTGGCTTTAATGGCCTAGGAACGCCATAGGTAAATATTTTATTTTTCTGCAATGCTCCTCAGAGGTATTGAAAAAAAAAAAAATCCATATGAGTCCTAAAATAATGGTGCTTAGTTCCATGAGATCTAGAGTTGCGGAATACTAGCACCCCCCCCCCCACCCCCACCCCATGTTGAAGAACAGTCATGTTGAGGTGCGTCAAATTGCACAGGAGAAGGCAATAGCAAATCGCTCCTGTAGTATGCAAAAAAATCCCACAAGGCGGATCCCTCACTGTATGTTCACCAGGATACAGCTGGAGCAGGAGCACAGATTTCCAGGATGGTCTCCATCAATACCTGTTGGTTGAATGTCCAGGTTTACCACTCTCTCATTTCAACCCATGGTTTCAGATGCTGGCATGTCAAGATACCAAGAGGACCCTGAATTGATGAGAAAGAGTGCATCTTTGTCTTCTCTCAACCCAACACTTATTCAGCATTTTGAGAAACAGATCACTTTATTCACCAAATCTAGTTTTGACTTTGATTCTTCTCCTACCCCTACCAATCACTGATGTAAAGTGCCAACAGGTTTCTTACTGGAGTCTTTTGCTACCTGCTGGCCTCATACTAAGCCGTCTACTGAAGTGTACCAGTTAGACTACAACCAAACAAACCCATTAATAGTTAGCCTGGTGCAGAGTTTTGACCAAACCAGAGTAGTGTAAAATGCTTCACAGCAAACATAAAAGTTAAAGGTGAACCACTGGCATATTCACAAAGTGTTCAGGGAGAGACTTTAAAAGTCCGGGCCAGAACAGTATCAGACATTGATCAGGATGTCTTTGTACAAACTGTCATCCATGAACAGCATTGACTGGAAAACCTGCATATTATGGGATTACAGTGCATTATGAGCGGACAAAGAAATCATGGTTTTCAATTGCTGGGCCCGTTGTCTGGAATGCCCTAACAAGCATATTGAGATTTTGTGGCAACCAGTTACATTTTAAAAAATGATTGAAAACTCATTTTTTTTGCTCACGCATTTTTGCACTAATTGTTCTCTACACTGAGCAGAATATGTGATTTTGTTGAGACAGTGTATGGAAAAAATGTCTAGTAAGTTACCTCTTTTATTGCTTTTACTCTTGTTCGCTGGAAGAACTATGAGACGTGTGTGTGTTTGGCTAAAAGTGGACTATAAATGTTTTAAATAAATAAATGTGTATTTTACCTGTTCTTGCGGAAAACGTGACTCCAACTTATTCACCAAACGTTAGGTTGGTCTACATATGCAGCGACGCAGCCATCGCATCCCTTGGATTTTTCACGGTGTGGGCATGTTCTTAGGCTGCATTTTTAGGACACCCAAAGCAGCTCCTCACTATGAAAAATTCTTGCATACTCCAAATTCAAACTGGAAAAGCAAGCTCTTCCTGTGATTGTGACTATTGCTTTACAAGAAAGGAATTTAGTTGCAGGTAGAGTACAGAGTCTATTCTTCTCGGCCATAAAGTTATTATTTGTTTGCTTAGCTGGGTGAAAGAGAACTGACATGGCTGTGTAGGTTGACAAAAGAAACACAGCATAGCATGTGAATTTATGACTACTTTGTCAAGATGGGGGAATACCTCAAGGAGGAGTTAATTGGATGAGAACAGCTGGACAAAATAGAAAAGACGTGGGCAAAACTGAAAGGAGCTATTCGGAAAGTGACAAACCTTTATGCTTAAGTACCTGAATAAACTCAAGTACAGTGGTGCCTCACACAACGAACTTAATTGGTTCCAGGAGCAAGTTTGTTATGCGAAAAGTTCGTTATGTGAAACGCGTTTTCCCATAACAATACATGTTAAAAAAAATAATTCGTTCTGTAGCATAAAATATGCTAAGATGACATAAAAAAAGATAAATTTTTTGTTATTATTTTTATTTAGATACATCTAAAAACATAATTGTTTTTTAAAACAACACACATTTTTTAAATTTAAAGACAGACTAAGTAGAGTCTAATTTTACAGTGAGAGAGGGCAGAGTCTCAGCGGCAAAAACTGGGACTTAACTGTTCATTTTTTTTTTTTCTAGCATCGGGGAAGCGGCGAGAGTAGCTCCGCCCCCCCAACGCATCAGCAGTAGGCGCCGGGCCCCTGCGAGCCGACGGTCCGCCACTGCACAGGGAGCCAGGCGGAGAGAGGGCAGTTAAGCGCAGTGCCTGCGTGGAAGGATGCAGCTCGGGCGACTTCGTTGTGTGAAACGAAGTTCGTTGTAGGAAGCAAGACATGAAGTTCGTTGTGCGCAGCGTTCGCTGTGCGAGGCGTTCGTTATGCGAGGCACCACTGTAAACCATTCTGAGCTCTCCTGGGAGAACAGTATAGAAAATTGAATGAATAAATAAATAAAATGTTAAGAAAGTACATAAAGGTAAAAGGAATGGCCAGTAGGAAAAAGGAGGTGATAATGCTGTTGTATAAGTCTCTGCTGAGACCCCATTTGGAATACTGTGTGCAGTTTTCAAGACCCCCACCTTCAAAAAGATATAAATAGGATGGAGTCATGAGGATATTTTTCTGGGAACAGACTTAGAGAACTTAATATGTATATTCTGGAAGAAAGATGGGAGTCGGGATATGATAGAGACGTTTAAATATCTCCATGGTGTTACTGTACGGGACAGGGATGTCGAAGTCCCTCCTCGAGGGCCACAATCTAGTCGGGGTTTTCAGGATTTCCCCAATGAATATGCATGAGATCTCTTTGCATGCACTGCTTTCAATGCCTATTCATTGAGGGAATCCTGAGAACCCAACTGGATTGCGGCCCTCGAGGAGGGACTTTGACACCCCTGGTACAGGAGGTGAGTCTTTTCCAAATGAAGGAAAAGTCCAGAAGGAGAAGGCATAGGACAAAGTTAAGAGGTGATAGGCTCAGGAGTAATGTAAGAAAATACTTCTTTACAGAAAGGGTAATAGCTGCGTGGAATAGTCTCCCGGTGGAGGTGGTGGAGATGAAGACTGTTTCTGAATTTAAGGTAGCGTGGGACAGGCATGTGGGATCTCTTAGGGAGAAGTAGAGATAGTGGATGGTGTGGAAGGGCAGATTGGATGGGCCACTGTGACCATATACCAATGAAATGATAAATGTCATAAGGATCCTACACCAACGGAAGACTCTTACTGTTCTTATACCAAGAGTTTTTCATTGTTGGGGAGTCCTCATTCTCCATCTCTTCCTCTCACTCTTCCCATCTTTCATTTTGAAGGTGTGGTTGCAGACTGATGGTATTCAACACTGTGACATGTTTCCAGCTCACCCAAGAAGTAAATTACTCACCTATAGCAGCATGCTGTATTACACAGATGAACACTCAAGGAATCCATTACTTTGAATACAAAATCTCTCTACATGTTATGCAATCAGTTATATCATCTGTACAAGTGTTTAATTTGTTGGTATTTTTATATACTGTCTTTCAGGGAGAAGAAGGAGAGGTGGAATACCAGCAAAGTGGTTTACCACATTAGGCAAAAATCAATAGGGTAAAATAAATACGGAACAATTTAAAGTTAAAGATTGCCTGTGGTTCAAAAGAGGAGGATTCACATGTACCGAGTCTTCCACTCTCCTTGGCTTCTCTTCATATTTACACATTCTACCACGATCCCAATAGAATAATTGCTAGATCTGATGTGCATATACCTCTTGCCCATTTCGATTTCAACATTTTCATCAGGATATTCAACAAAGATTTTCTGCTTATTCACCCTATATCACAATCCAGACAAAAATATCTAAAACCTCTTTCATAACCTGGCACAAATGATCATTGAATGCTCAAACATTACAACAAGGAAAGGAGAAATATCAGACTGGTAGCTGATAAAGGATCATAGGGACCTCCTATAGCACACAGCTATTTCAGTGCCTGTTCCAATGATCCAAGCCATTTAATCATTTGTTTCTCCACCCTCTCTCTCCCATATTTTTTCTTTTGGTGACAAAACGATTGGCACATATCAAAATGTTCTCCAATAACCTTAACAGCTAAATTTTTTGGCAGTGACATGCTATTTGCTGAGACAAGCGGGATACCTGAAGATAACCAGCAGGTCCCCAAGGAACGACAAACACTTTGGCACGAGAAGTATCCAGATGGGAAAGAATAGGCAAAAATGTAAAAGCCCAGAAGAGGCAGTTCAAGATAATGAGAGCAAAATCTGAGGGGGTATAACAGTGATGAAGGCAATCTACAGAAACTAAGAAAAATATGGGAGAGAGAGGGAGGAGAAACAAATGGTTAAATGGCTTGGATCATTGGAACAGGCACTGAAATAGCTGTGTGCTATAGGAGGTCCCTATGATCCTTTATCAGCTACCAGTCTGATATTTCTCCTTTCCTTGTTGTAATGTTTGAGCATTCAATGATCATTTGTGCCAGGTTATGAAAGAGGTTTTAGATATTTTTGGCTGGATTGTGATATAGGGTGAATAAGCAGAAAATCTTTGTTGAATATCCTGATGAAAATGTTGAAATCGAAATGGGCAAGAGGTATATGCACATCAGATCTAGAAATTATTCTATTGGGATTGTGGTAGAATGTGTAAATATGAAGAGAAGCCAAGGAGAGTGGAAGACTCGGTACATGTGAATCCTCCTCTTTTGAACCACAGGCAATCTTTAACTTTAAATTGTTCCGTATTTATTTTACCCTATTGATTTTTGCCTAATGTGGTAAACCACTTTGCTGGTATTCCACCTCTCCTTCTTCTCCCTGAAAGACAGTATATAAAAATACCAACAAATTAAACACTTGGATCGTTGGCGCAGGCACTGAAATAGCTGTGTGCTATAGGAGGTCCCTACGATCCTTTATCAGCTACCAGTCTGATATTTCTCCTTTCCTTGTGTAATGTTTGAGCATTCAATGATCATTTGTGCCAGGTTATGAAAGAGTTTTTAAGATATATTTTCTGGATTGTGATATGGTGTGAATAAGCAGAAAATCTTTGTTGAATAACCTGATGAAAATGTTGGAATCGAAGTGGGCAGAGGGTCTCTGCTTAAGGTATCAAAGAAATCCATACCAAACTGCACCATGTTGGTTTCAGCTCCTCTGGGAGATTTATAAACCTCCTACATTACATCATTGCATTCTGATAGGGGGTTGGGGGGGGGGCATGAAACTGGTAGCATTGACGGTTGACAATGTAAGATATGTGGTAACCCAACTTCAAATGTTTTCTATTGCTGGGATGTCATTTTGGAATAAGCTTACTGACCAACTAAGATTATGTACAGATCATTATAGCTTTAATCTAATCTAATCTAATCTAATCTAATCCTTAGGTTTGTATACCGCATCATCTCCACGTTCGTAGAGCTCGACGCGGTTTACAGTAGGAGAAATAGGAAGGAACTACAACAGAGGGTTAGAGGTAGAAGTGTGAAGAAAATTTAGAGGACTTGGGATGCCAAGATATAAGAGTTTCCTTGATTCCTAAGTTGGAGGGAGACTTACATTTTTTGAAAAAAGTCTCCCTCCAACTTGATTCCTAAGTTGGAGGGAGACTTACATTGTTTGCGGAAAACTTGGAGAGAGCTCAAGTTCCGAAGAGGGGAGGTAAGGTTGTTCCAGAGCTCAGTGATTTTGAAGTGGAGGGAGGTCCCTAGCTTTCCTGTGTGGGAAATGCCTTTTAGCGAGGTGAAGGATAGTTTTAATTTGTGGGAGGATCTGGTGGTATTAGGGTTTGAGGAATTCCAAGAAAGAGGGATAAAGGGAGGGAGGATACCATATAGGATTTTGAAAGTTAAACAGGCGCATTTATAGCTTTAAGAAGATATTGAAAACCAAACTGTTTCTAGATGCCTACTTCTAATTTGTCTTTCCTGAAATTGTTTGGGTATTATGGTAACATGTAACCTTATATGTTATTGAAGAATCTGTAGGTTATATTTCATATGTGTTTTGATACTGTTATTTGCTTTGTGTATGTTTATATGGAAACTGCTGCAACTTCAGGTGGTATACAACATTTTAAAAATAAATACCCCCCCCTTTTTTTTTTTTTGCTATACTCATGGAGGGGCATAATCGAAAGGGACGTCTAAGTCCGTTTACGTCCATTTTGCAAGTCGTCCAAAGTCAAAAAGAGCCTAAGTACCATTTTCGAAAGAGACATCCAACGTCTTTTGACTTTTGAAAATCATCCAAATTATACATCCTGTAGATGTGATCTAAAACATCTATCTTTTTAATCCATTTTCGTCCAAATGTCCGTCCAAGTCAAAAACGTCTAGAACAAGCCCTGTTGGACGTGGGAGGGGCCTGCAAAGTGAGTGACAGAACACTCAGACAGGGCACCTAAATAGTGGGGTACCTTACAGGGCACTGCTGTGAACTTCACAAACAGGGTGCCATGGCTTCCCCTCACTACAACTCCCTTATAGGTGATGGTGAGCCCCCCAAACCACCTCCAGAATCCCCTAGACCCACTTATCTACCATCCCTATAGCCCTTATGGATGCATCAGCCACTTATATGCCAGTCCAAAAGGGTTTTGGGGGTGTATAGGGGAGTGCACATGTTTCAATATCAATACAGTGATTACAGGGGCTTATGGGCATGGGTCCATCTCCCTATGGGTCCCAAACCCACCCCCAAGCTGCCTCTGGGCTGGACGACTAGGCTTTCCTATGCTAGGCAGCCAGGTGATGATGGTCTGGAGGCTGAAATTTAAAGTTATGATTAAAATTTTTATGGGGGTGGGAGGGGTTGGTGATTACTGGGGTAGTGTGTGGGGGTCTGTTTTATGTTTTTTCAGTGCATATGTGGTGAGTTTAAGTGGGTTTTAGTGACTTAGACCATGTTTTAGATGGTCTAAGTCAAAACGTCCAAGTTTCCTCTAGGCTCTGTTGTTTAACTTTCGGTTATACATGCTGTACGACTAAGTCTAAGCCAGCCCACATCCCGCCCAATTCCCACCCTCGACACGCCTCCCGAAACGCCCCGTTTAGCTTTGGACGTTGAGCGGCACTATGAGGGCCTAAGTCGTTTAGAAATACGTCCAAAACCCGGTTTGATTAAAACCCGTTTTTGAGAAATGTTCGTCCATGTGTCGACTTAGGCCGGTTTTTGGACGTTTTTCTCTTTCGATTATGAACCCCATAATATTTAAGTTCCTATGAAGGTATCTATCAATAGGTTTATATACTTCCTAGCTATTCATGCGTATACCTCTGCCATCTACTGTAGCACAGTTAAGGGGATTGTCCAATGTTACACTATTAAGGAGCCCCTGTTCTGGGGTGCTCAGGAGAATAACTGGGTGCCATTGTCCTTCCCCAGCAGGAAGGTAAGGGAACTTCTCCCTTTCCTCTCTTCATGGAGGATGAACAGTCACTTAACCCCGGACACCAGGGCCCAAGGAGAAAGACTATGGGTGGGGTCTGGCCAGCTGTGAGATGAGGGATAAAAGGGAATGAACCAGATTGCTTGGTCTCTTTTCTGTTCCTGCTCCTATCCACAAGCCCTAGTTGGAGATTAGAATATGCTTGGAAGCAAGCTGACAGCTCGGGAATGGTAAGTTCCTGAGCCAGTATTTTGTGTTTGGTGAGGGGGTATATTGCATGGAGTAGTACAAATGGGGATCAGAGGTCAGCACCACCTGAGCACAACAGGTTGAGGTGTGCAGGATATTGACAGCTATGTCAGCATGACTTTGAAGTGACACTGTGAACTGTACCTGGCTCAGGATTTTTTTGTTTTTTTTTTGAGGGGGGTGGGGTTATTTGGTTTTTGGTTTGTTGGGGTGGGGTTATTTGGTTTTTGGTTTGTTTATTTATCCCCCGCCCTTATCCAGGGTGAGTTACACAATTACATACAAAATAAGGCATCACATTTAATGTACAAATCACCCAATAAACACTGCCAGATGTTTTAATTACTAAGGGTACTGGGTGGGGAGGAAACACATGGCTGCCTGACTTAAGACTTGATTCATAGACTTCTGGTGATGTCACCAAGAGAATAACATGGGGACAAATTTTTCCCCCTCTCCACAGGAACTCAATGTCCCTGTCCCATCCTTGTGAGTTTTGTTGCTGTCCCTGTTCCAGCCCCATTCCTGTAAGCTCTGCCTTAACCGCACAAACCTCAAACACTTACGATTTTAAAGTGTTTGAGGCTTGTGCAGATGAGGACGGAGCTTAGGCATTGGTGGAATGAGGCATTATGACATCACAAGCTGAGCTCTAGAATGTTGCTACTTCTGATTTTAAAGTGTTTGAGGCTTATGCAGATGAGGACGGAGCTTAGGCACTGGTGGAATGAGGCATTATGACATCACAATTTGAGCTCTAGAATGTTGCTACTTAGGATTTTAAAGTGTTTGAGGCTTTTGCAGATGAGGACGGAGCTTAGGCATTGGTGGAATGAGACATTATGACATCACAATCTGAGCTCTAGAATGATGCTACTTATGATTTTAAAGTGTTTGAGGCTTGTGCAGATGAGGCCGGAGCTTGCAGGAATGGGACAAGGACAGGAAAAG
Source organism: Geotrypetes seraphini (assembly GCF_902459505.1). Classification (NCBI taxonomy): domain Eukaryota; kingdom Metazoa; phylum Chordata; class Amphibia; order Gymnophiona; family Dermophiidae; genus Geotrypetes; species Geotrypetes seraphini. The sequence goes on from NC_047098.1 coordinate 22,777,681, forward strand.
AACTTGCTGGGACAGGAAAATGAGTTCCCGTGGGGACGGGGAAAAATTTGTCCCCATGTCATTCTCTAGTGTCACCTAACTCATGACAGCGCAATAACAGAGCTCCGTCCCATCGGCACTTTTAAATACTATAGAACAACCTCAGAAGAGGTGCAATTCCATTCCAGAAGTAAAGTGGTAAACCATTATTCTGTCAGGGCAAGAATAGCAACAAAAAGAAGCACATGGATATTAGAGAATCCACAACCGTGGTTCCAGCACACAGCAACCAGTGTGGCAACCAGTGAGACAGCATGGCTGCATTCATGTGCTCCAAATAGAAAGTAACTGAAGAACAAACAAGGCTGGTAGGCAAAGAAACAAAAGATTTCCAGAACTAAACTCAGACTTCAGTTCAGAGACATTAAAGAAACAATACTAATGGTTAAACAAGATCCACAGTCTGATCGCTGCGGAGAGCAAAAACCAAAAATAGAAGGACACACTTAATTGCTCAATTGCAACAGTACTTGAGAGAATGGTAAGTATCGCATAAAGAATACAAAGAGAAACTAGAAGACTTGAAAAGCTGCTCTCATTGTTGTAACTTCACTTCAGGGAAATCCCTAAAGCAGAAGAATACAAAAAAGTGAGAGCAGTAAAAAAAAAAAAAAAAAAAGAGCCCAAGAGCTAGTCTCGATGGGCGACTATAACAATAGGCTGGATGGCCCAAGTAGTCGCCCAGGTTGAGACGGTTTGCTAGGGTATGGGGGAGGTAGTAGGGTAAGAGTGGGTCGGAGGTGGAAAAGAAGGGCGTGGTTTCCCGCTGGGAAACGATTGGTTGTGAAAGAGGAAGCAGGGAAGGATGTTAAGGGGTTTATAGGTGGCATACCTCCGAGGGACAATGTGCATCCCTGTCCCTCGGAGGCAACTTTCCCACACACCCTCCCCTTTTTGGAGCTAGGGTTCACTCAGGTGATTTGGGGGTTTAGGGTTGTTACAGCGGCGGTACCCCGCGCTACAAGGTTTTGGCTCATCGGAAGATGAGCGGGTATTTGGCAGTCAGCTCACAGGTGACCCTGTAAAAGGGGGGCATGGCGGTACATGCCTAACCCCCTAGGCTCATCAGGGGATGAGCGGTTAAGGGGAAGCGAGCTCAAGTGAGCAAATATGTCTTGAGGCCCGTGGCACAGAATAGGGGCATGGAGATCCATGCCACCCCCTAGGCTCTTGCTGAGATGGCAGGGTCAGAGTTTTTGTAATTGCAATGTCTTGTAGCTTGGGGTGAAGCAATTGTTCATTGCTTCTTGGTTGTCCCAATAAAACAAAACTGCGACCTGATTATTACCATCAATAAAGTGTCTGTGTTTTATTTATCATTGACATTATTGCTGAGGATATAAAGGAGTAAGTGGGGTACAGGGAGGGGGGTGTTGTAATTTGGGGGGCTGGTTTGTCAGGGAATGAGGGGACGACAACTTGGCCATTCCAGATCCATATGTGCAAGCATTCTAAACGCCGAATGGGAAATGATTAAACCCTTTGATATAAGAATCAAAATGTGCAAGTCAGAGACATTATAGCATAGTTCTTAGAATATGTGGTAAGAACATAAGAATATGAAAATAACAACAAAGGAGACCAGATGGTATTCAATCCTTTAGTTATAAAACAGACTCGACACGACCGTGTTTTGGCAACATTCCGGAATCCCAAATAGTAGCAAGATTCCATGTAGAATCTCAAAGAGTCGCTAGATTTCGGAATCCCAAATAAGCAAGATTCCATGCTACCGATCCCAGGTCAAGCACTGGCTCCCACCATATCTGTGTCATAGCAGATTATAGCCTTTTCCACCATAAATTTGCCCAAACCTTTTTTAAATCCAGCTATGCTAACTGTTGTTACCACATCCTCTGGCAATGAGTCCCAGAATTTAACTGTATGTTGACTGAAAAAAAAAATGTCCTCCTATTTGTTTCAAAGGTACTTTCATGTAACTTCATTGAGTGTCCCCTAGTTTTAAAAAATTGATTCACTTGTGCCAGTTGTACACTACTCAGCATTTTGTAAACATCAATCATATCCCCTATCATCTGTCTCTTTTCCAAGCTGAAGAGTCCTAATCTATGCCCTCTGCAATGAGGGGGCTTGGGATGAAGTTAAGAGGTGATAAGCTCCGTAGTAATCTGAGGAAATACATTTTTACAGAAAGGGTGGTAGATGCGTGGAACAGTCTCCCAGAAGATGTGGTGGAGACAGAGACTGTGCTTGAATTCAAGAGGGCCTGGGATAGGCACATGGGATCTCTCGGAGAGAGAAAGAGATAATGGTTACTGCGGATGGGCAGACTAGAGGGCCATTTGGCCTTTATCTGCTGTCATGTTACAATGTTTCTATAACCATAAAGTTCTATGACATCACAATGCAGGTATAAAGAGGCTTAGCCAATAGGGAGAGGAGGAGATAGTAGATGTTGCAGATGGGCCATTTGGCCTTTATCTGCCATCATGTTTCTATGCTTCTCTTTAGCCTTTCCTCATATGAGAGGAGTTCCATCCTCTTTATCATCTTTGAACCTTTCTAATTCCGTTATGTCTTTTTTGAGATACAGCAACCAGAATTGAATGCTATACTCAAGAGAAGGTCTATCAAGTTACCTGGAAAACATGGAGTATGTTGGGAGAGTCACAGATACAAGTGGTATTGAGGAGTAGACTAATGGTTAGCCCAGTGGCCTGAGAATGAGAGGAATTGGGTTTATTTCCACTGTGGCTCATTGTGACTCAGGACAAGTCACTTAACCCTTTATTACCCCAGGTACAGAGCTTAGATTGTTAGCCCACTAGGAATAGAGCAAGTTCCTATATATAATATATAAATTGCCTTTACCAATCTACTCCCTACCACTCTGTACAAATGGAAAGAATTAGCAGAGCTAACCAAATGCCTTAGTTTTAAATAAATATATATTGCTGGAGCTTTCTTTGGACTAGAAATAACACTAAACAGAATAACCTTAACAGCTAAATTTTTGGCAGTGACATGCTGTTTGCTGAGACAAGTGGGGTACAAAAACCTACCTGAAGACACACCAGCAGGTCCCCAAGGAACAATGAATACTTTGCCATGAGAAGTATCCCGATGGGAAAGGATAGGCAAAAATGGATTCTGACTATGTGGAAGCCCAGAAGAGGCAGTTAAAGATAATGAAAGCAAAATCTGAAGGTCATAACAGTGATGAAGACAATCTACAGAAATTAATGCTATCCATAAGACTGAAATGTATGCATGTGATGATGTGTGTGTAAAGAGCTATTAGAGGAGTTTCCTGGAATGGAAAAATCGGGAATAATAAATGAGAGAAATCAATACCTGGTTGCTATCATTTCAAGAAAGGTACAGGTAGGAGGCCAGTGGGAGGGGGAAAGTCATGCCTTGAATTTGGAGAGGAGAAGACTGGCAAGGAGGGGATAAAGCATGCAATATCTAGGGCTGGAGAAAGGGATGAGATAGAAGGGAAAGAGGGAAGCGCCATTTAGGAGGACTACCAATGACTCGGGGGTCAATGTTGAAAGCCATGTGGTAGAGCTGTATGCCAGTGGCTGCTATGTACTGTGAGAAAATGTTCTGCGGTGATGCACTAAAGCTAATGAAATGTAAATTCAAAGTGTGCAGAATCTGCATGCTAACCAGGGATAGCCTGCCAGGGTTGTATCAATAGAAGTTTCGTCAGCCGAAAGCCTGAAATCATAATGCCGTTGTACAGGCCCCATGGTGAGACCTCATCTGGAGTACTGCGTGCAATTCTGGAGGCCACATTACAGTAAAGATGTGCGCAGAATTGAATCGGTTCAGCGGACGGCCACCAGGATGATCTCGGGGCTCGAGGGTCTCTCGTACGAAGAGAGACTGAACAAATTGCAGCTCTACACTCTCGAGGAACGTAGGGAGAGGGGAGACATGATCGAAACATTTAAGTACCTCACGGGACGTGTCGAAGTGGAAGATGATATTTTCTTTCTCAAGGGTCCCTCGGCCACAAGAGGGCACCCGCTCAAACTCAGGGGCGGAAAATTTCATGGCGACACCAGAAAGTATTTCTTCACAGAGAGAGTGGTTGATCATTGGAACAAGCTTCCAGTGCAGGTGATCGAGGCAGGCAGCGTGCCAGACTTTAAGAATAAATGGGATACCCATGTGGGATCCCTAAGAGGGTCAAGATAAGGAAATTGGGTCATTAGGGCATAGACAGGGGGTGGGTAAGCAGAGTGGGCAGACTTGATGGGCTGTAGCCCTTTTCTGCCATCATCTTCTATGTTTCTATGATGGGTCATTTGGCCTTTATCTGCCATCATGTTTCTATGTTTCTATAATCAGAAAGTTCTATGACATCACAATGCAGGTGTAAAGAGCCTTAGCCTATAGGAAGAGGAGATGCAAATGTTAAGAGCCTTAGCCAATAGGGAGAGGAGGAGAGAGTGGCTGCTGCAGACACCAGAAAGTATTTCTTCACAGAGAGAGTGGTTGATCATTGGAACAAGCTTCCAGTGCAAGTGATCGAGGCAGACAGCGTGCCAGACTTTAAGAATAAATGGGATACCCATGTGGGATCCCTACGAGGGTCAAGATAAGGAAATTGGGTCATTAAGGCATAGACAGGGGGTGGGTAAGCAGAGTGGGCAGACTTGATGGGCTGTAGCCCTTTTCTGCCGTCATCTTCTATGTTTCTATGTTTCTATGACGCATGCAAGCAAAAGCTCTGCAGTACATGTCTGAAGAAAATGAATGTTTCAGCACACATTTGAGGATAAAATGAAATGTGTATGCTTATGTTTTATTCATATTTGATATACCACTTAAGCATATTACAAATCTAAGTGGTTACAATAAAATACAGGTACTTAAGACTTCCCTATCTGTCCCTAAGGCTCACAATCTAGCTAAATTTTTTAAATTTTTTTTTTTATGCTGTTTTGCACATAAATATTAGCCTCGCAGAAATGTTTTGCACAAAACATTATGTGATGCTAACATGTATACACAGATGTGTGCTGGCACGTTCACTTTCTTTGGACATGCGTACAGTGAAGCCTTTGTTACCTCCATGTACAGCTGTTACTTCTGTATTTTTAAAGTTGCTGGTACTTGCTATGGTTGCAAAAGAAAAAACTGGAAGTGCATTCCAAAACTGGCAGTAAATCCTCCCTCCTATGCTGCCACAGACCTGGCAGTGAATTTCTTGTATTGTGAATGCATTAAAATCCTCTGTTTCCTTCTGTGCATTGCAAAGGAATAGTTAATGGCCTCATTCTCATTCATTTTAATATACCATGGGGTGGAAGGAGACGTACACAGATGGATCAGAATTTGGTTAGCGGATAGGAAGCAGAAGGTAGGAGTGAAGGGCCACTACTCAGACTGGAGGAGGGTCACGAGTGGTGTTCCACAGGGGTCGGTGCTCGAGCTGCTGCTATTCAATATATTTATAAATGATATAGAAACAGGGACGAAGTGCGAAATAATAAAATTTGCAGACGACACCAAACTATTTAGTGGTATTCGGACTGAAAAGGACTGCGAAGAATTACAAAGGGACCTGAACGAACTAGGGGAGTAGGCAACGAGATGGCAGATGAAGTTCAACGTAGAGAAATGTAAAGTATTGCATGTAGGAAGCAAAAACCCGAGGTACAGCTATACGATGGGAGGGATGTTATTGAGTGAGAGTACCCAAGAAAGGGACTTGGGGGTAATAGTGGATAAGACAATGAAGCCGTCGGCACAGTGCGTAGCGCCGCAAAGAGAGAGAATAGAATGCTAGGTATAATCAAGAAGGGTATTACAACCAGAATGAAAGAAGTTATCCTGCCGTTGTATCGGGCAATGGTGCATCCGCATCTGGAATACTGCTTCCAATATTGGTCGCCGTACCTTAAGAAGGATATGGCGATACTCGAGAGGGTTCAGAGGAGAGCGACGCATTTGATAAAAGGTATGGAAAACCTCTCATACGCTGAGAGATTGGAGAAACTGGGGCTCTTTTCCCTGGAGAAGAGGAGAATTAGAGGGGCTATGATGGAGACTTACAAGATCATGAAGGGCATAGAGAAAGTGGAGAGGGACAGATTCGTCAAACTTTCGAAAACTACGAGAACGAGAGGGCATTCGGCAAAGTTGAAAGGGGACAGATTCAAAACCAATGCTAGGAAGTTCTTCTTCACCCAAAGGGTGATGGATACCTGGAATGCGCTAACAGAGGGCGTGATAGGACAGAGTATGGTATTAGGGTTCAAGAAGGGATTGGACAATTTTCTGGAGGAAAAGGGGATAGAGGGGTATAGATAGAGGACTACTACACAAGTCCTGGACCTGTTGGGCCGCCGCGCCAGTGGACTGCTGGGCACAATGGACCTCTGGTCTGACCCAGCAGAGGCACTTCTTATGTTCTTACTTAAATCAGCAGCTGCTTACAAAAATGGCGCCGGCCACCTGTCAATCATGTTAGGCATCGTTTAAAGACTCGCGGCAAATGGCGCCTATCACAGAAGCTAGGCGTCTGCCAGGGTTTACCGTCCTATATTGCAGACACCTAAGTTCTTTTGAGGATCATGTCTAACAGTGCCTAAGGTCACCTCCGCCCCTAACCACACCTACTTTGATCTTAAGTGCTTCCTTAGACATGATTACAATGCCTACCTTGGTAGGCATCTAACGGCACATACTTTTTTAAAATGAGTTTTTAATTGGTTTTTTAATGGCGCAGTCAATTACCGCACCAATTAAAACCAATTAAAACTAATTAAGTTAGGTGGCAGTATGGTGCCTACTGCCGCCTAACTTACAGCGCTGTTTATAGAACCTGGCCCTGGGTGCCCATGTGTACTGCCCGTTACGTGCTGTGGTCAACCTGTTTCTGTATGGTGTGTGTGAACACCTCACAATAACCACACGCCTCTGCTTATGGTGGCTCTTTGCACCGGCCTCTCAGTATGTCCTGGACACAGGTTTCAAACCACTGTACAGAACTGTAGCCAGACCGACTGACGGTTCCCTTTTGATGAATTTTAACATAGACAAATGCAAGGTGATGCATCTGGGAAAGAAAAACAAAGAACATGAATATAAGATGTTGGGGGTGACATTAGCCAATGCAAACAAGAAAGGGATTTAGGTGTGCTGATAGACAGAACCCTAAAGCCATCGGCTCAATGTGCGGCGGCGGCAAAGAAAGCAAATAGGATGTTAGGCATGATTAAGAAGGGGATCATGAGTAGGTCGGAATCCCTGCGAGGGTCAAGATAAGGAAATTGGGTCATTAGGGCATAGACAGGGGGGTGGGTAAGCAGAGTGGGCAGACTTGATGGGCTGTAGCCCTTTTCTGCCGTCATCTTCTATGTTTCTATGTTTCTATGAAGATGTTATAATGCCACTTTACAGAACAATGGTCAGACCACACTTAGAATACTGCATCCAACACTGGTCTCCATACCTTAAGAAGGATAAAATTCTGTTGGAGAGGGTACAGAGGCGAGCCACGAAACTAGTCAAAGGCATGGAGAATTTAAGCTACAAGGAACGCCTCGGAAAACTGGGACTGTTCACCCTCGAAAAGAGAAGACTGAGTGGGGATCTAATAGAGACTTTTAAAATATTAAAGAGATTTGATCAAATTGACCAGGAAGCAGCATTACTGACATTTTCGGATGTGACGCGGACAAGAGGTCATAGTCTAAAACTGAATGGCAGCAGGTTCAGGACAGATGTCAGGAAGTTCTGTTTCACACAGAGAGTGGTGGGCGCTTGGAATGCTCTCCCGGAGGAGGTGGTGGCAGAAAATACTGTGCTGGGTTTCAAACGCAAGTTGGATGCACACCTTCTTGCAGATCATATTGAGGGATACGGGAAATCCGGGTCTCCAAAAAGGAGCACCTAAATGGGCCTCCGCGTGTGCGGATCACCGGACTAGATGGACCTTGGTCTGATCCGGTGAAGGCGTTTCTTATGTTCTTATGATAATGTCAGTCTTTTAACAATCCCGAGAAGATACAGATATGATACCAGTGATCCACTTCCTGTAAATCTATTGCTCTCGTGCTATTCCAAGCAGCCAAGCTAAACCCATGGCTAGCCCAAATGATACTCGAGGCCCCCCCACTTACCTCGGCTTCAGAAAATTACTCAAAACTTACCTATTCAGCAAACAAGACCCTTAACCGTCCCCCCATCCTGCAATAACTCCTGGCCCCTCGCTCTGCTCTTCTCCTCCTTCATGATAGCTTCTATCTTCCCTTTCCTCTACCCTCTTTCCTCTTCATCTGTCAAGTTCGGTTAAATTTGTTGTAAATCTGATAAATTGTTGTAAATCTGCATGTCAACACGGATCCTAATCTAATTGATGCGAACCGCCTAGAACTCGCTGGGTATGGCGGTATATAAGAATAAAATTATTATTATTATTATTCATATTGCTCTGCAGAACAATAATACTTTTGTAGCTAGCACTGGTTGAAGAAGAGAATGTTAGGGGACGCAGGAGCTGCAAGCATTGTGACACTTGGCATCTCCAAGAAGCCACCAGGCTGCAGATGTTACTAATGGCTTTACAGCTTTCTGGAATGGAAAACAAACCGTTTGCCCCTAGATTTCTGAGCGTCCGCAGGTGTGGCTTATCACTTTATCAACGTTTCTTTACAGCTTGTTTCAAACGTCAGTTAAGTTGTATTTATTGTAGTGGCTGTGTAAACACGGAAGAGATATTTTGTGTAATTCTAGTTGGCTGGATCCCATCAAGAATGACACAGGGTGTTTGCATTGTGGTTGCCCGGAGGGAGGTAGCGAAGTTGTGGTCTTCACCTAATGTACCCTCTTTCTCCCAGCTTATTCATAGTATTTGGCGAGCTTATTATTTAAGCAAACCGACTGCCCTACATCGTAATCAGTTAACTGCTTTCCAGAAGAGGTGGCATTCCTTTGAATCCTGGTATCATCATTATCAGTCTCTGTAAACGTGTGCTTGCCTTCATGTCTCTTTCTTGGCTTGCCTCGCCAATAGATTTTGTTCCTGCATTTGTGGTGCTGTAACCTGACGACTCTGTGTGATGCTCTGTTCTGATTCTTTGTTGTATGGGGTTGTGTTTGTATAATGTTGACTAAAAAATTTGGAATAAACATAAGAACATAAGAACATAAGAACTGCCATCTCCGGATCAGACCCATGGTCCATCGAGTCCGGCGATCCGCACACGCGGAGGCCCAGTCAGGTATACACCTGATGTAGTTTTACCACCCATATCCCTCTATGCCTCTCATAAGGAGATGTGCATCTAATTTGCCTTTGAATCCTAGCACAGTGGATTCCTTAATAACCTCCTGTGGAAGAGCATTCCAGGCGTTCACCACTCGCTGCGTAAAGCAGAACCTCCTGACATTTGTCCTGGACTTGTCCCCCCTTAGCTTTAAACCATGTCCTCTTGTCCGTGTCACGTTGGACAGTGTAAATAATTTGTTTTTCTGCTCTATTTTATCGATGTCTTTCAGTATTTTGAACGTCTCTATCATGTCCCCTCGCAGCCTCCTCTTCTCAAGGGAGAACAGTCCTAGTTTCTTGAGTCGTTCCTCATATTCCAAGTTCTCCATACCTCTTATTAGCTTCGTTGCTCGTCTCTGCACCCTCTCCAGCAGTTTTATATCCCTCTTTAGTTTGGGAGACCAATGTTGGACACAGTATTCCAAGTGTGGTCTGACCATTGCTCTATAAAGCGGCATTATGACTTTCTCCGATCTGCTCATGATTCCTTTCTTTATCATTCCTAACATTCTGTTCGCTTTCTTTGCCGCTGCCGCACATTGTGCCGACGGCTTCAGGGTCCTATCTATCAGTACACCCAGGTCCCTTTCTTGTTCGCTCTTACCAAGAGTTGCTCCTGACATTCTATACTCGTGTTCCTTATTCTTACTGCCTAAATGCATTACTTTGCATTTCTCCACGTTGAACTTCATCTGCCATTGCTCTGCCCATTTCTCTAACTGATACAAGTCGCTCTGGAGTTCTTCGCTATCTTTCTGCGTTCTGATTGTCCGGCATAGCTTTGTGTCGTCTGCAAACTTAATGATCTCACTGGATATTCCGTCTTCAAGGTCATTGATATAAATGTTAAATAGGATCGGCCCAAGTACCGAGCCCTGGGGCACACCACTAGTCACTTTCTCCCAGTCTGAGAACTTCCCATTTATGCCCACTCTCTGCTTCCTGTTTTCCAGCCATTTGCCTATCCACCTGTGTATATCTCCCTCTATTCCATGGCATTGTAGTTTCCTGAGAAGTCTTTCATGCGGAACTTTGTCGAATGCCTTCTGGAAGTCCAAATATATTATGTCCACCGGCATTCCACTATCAATTTGCTTGTTCACGGTCTCAAAAAATTGAAGCAAATTCGTTAAACATGATTTCCCTTTCCTGAACCCATGTTGACTGGGTTTCAGCAATTCGTGTATATCTAAGTGCCGGACTATGCTATCCTTGATCAGTGCTTCAACCATCTTTCCAGGGACAGACGTAAGGCTCACAGGTCTGTAGTTGCCCGGTTCTCCTCTTGATCCCTTTTTGAAAATTGGCGTGACGTTCGCTATCTTCCAGTCATCCGGTATCTGTCCAGTTCTGATTGTCAGATTGGCGAGTTTTTGCAATAACTCTCCGATTTCAACCTTCAATTCCTTTAAGACTCTCGGGTGAATTCCATCCGGTCCAGGGGATTTGTCACTTTTAAGTTTGTCGATCTGGTAGTATATCTGGTCCAAATCTACTTCAACTGTGGTGAGGATGTCTTCTATTACTCCACTAAACACTTTCACAGTTTCTGGTATTTTTGCGGTATCCTCCTCCGTAAAGACGGACGCAAAGAAGGAATTTAGTTTGTCCGCAATTTGTTTATCTTCCTTAATGTACCCTTTTCTTCCCTGATCGTCCAGGGGTCCCACCGCCTCTTTTGCGGGTTTTTTCCCTTTCACGTATCTAAAGAAGGGCTTGAAGTTTTTGGCCTCTTGCGCTATTTTTTCTTCATAGTCCTTTTTGGCATCCCTCACCGCCCTGTGACATTTCTTCTGATCGTCTTTATGTTTGTTCCATGCTTCGGTTGTTTTCATGTGTTTCCATTTTTTGAAAGAGTCCTTCTTTTCTTGTATGGTTTCCCTCACCTGTCTGGTAAGCCATGCTGGTTCTCCCTTACCCTTTGTTCTCCTTTCTTTGGAGATCCTCGGAATGTATAGGTTTTGTGCTTCTGTGATAGTAGTTTTCAGTAGGGACCATGCCTGCTCTACTGTTTCAAGTTTATCCACCTTTTTTTTGAGTCGTTGTTTCACCATGGCTCTCATGCAATCGTATTTGCCCTTTTTAAAGTTAAAGGTTTTGGTTAAGGTTTTGGCACTTTTTCTATTCCCGATGTCAAGCTTAAAGATGATCACATTGTGATCGCTCGTCCCCAGCGGTGCCGTAACTTCTACTTCTTTTGTCGGTCCCGTGAGGCCATTTAGCACCAAGTCCAGGGTGGCGTTGCCTCTTGTCGGCTCTTTTACCATTTGTTCCAGGAAGCAATCCCCTAGCGCCTCCAGGAACTTGACCTCATTGCCGCAGTTGGAGGTTCCTAGTTTCCAGTCTATCCTCGGGAAATTGAAGTCTCCCAATATTATTACATTGCCCGTCTTGCATTCTCGTTTGATTTCCTCTATCATTTCAGAGTCAGTTTCATCCGCCTGTCCCGGGGGACGATAGAAAAGGCCAATTTTCGTGTCTGCACTGTTTTGGCCAGGAATCTTGACCCAGAGGGACTCTAGCTTCTCTTTCGTTTCCGTCATAGCCACTTCAACAGATTCTACTCCTTCCTGAACATATAGGGCAATACCTCCACCTTTCTGCCCTACTCGATCTCTTCTATATAGTTTGTATCCCTGAAGTACTGTGTCCCATTTGTTTTCTTCGTTCCACCATGTTTCAGTTATGCCAATGATTTCCAACTTATCATTTCTTGCCATTGTCTCTAGTTCCCCCATTTTGTTTCCTAGACTTCTAGCATTGGTATACATACATTTGAGTTCTCTTCGAGTTACTTTTTTGGACTTTCTGCTCTTTGCTGTCCCTACTGTTTCTTTCACGGTCTCCTTAACCGCTCCAGTGTTGTCTCCCTTATTTGCTGTGCGGTCATCCCCTCCTGTGTCTGAGTTGTCCCTTCCTGCCTTGTCTTCCTTATTTGCTGTGAGTTCGTCCTCTCCTGTGTATGAGTAGTAGCCCATTGATCCTTCATCGGGGCATCCTGTTGTCCGTACCATCGACTGGTGGTCGACTGTCGGCTTTCCCCTATTTATTAGTTTAAAGCCTTCTCGATGGCCCTCTTCAAGTTGCTCGCCAATACTCTTGCTCCTTCCTTGTTGAGGTGTAGTCCGTCCTTTCTGTAGTACTTGCTTTTTCCCCAGAACGCCGTCCAGTTGCGCACGAAGTCAAAGCCTTCTTCTTCGCACCATCGTCTCATCCAGGCGTTAATAGCTTGCAATTCCCCTTGTCTCTTTCCATCCGCTCTTGGTACTGGGAGGATCTCGGAGAAGGCCACCCTCACCTCCCTGATCTTCAGCAATCTTCCAAGTGAGCGGAGCTGGCCCTTCATCTCTTCCCTGTCATACTTCCGTCCGCTCACATCATTTGTTCCCACGTGGATGAGCACAGCAGTATCCTCTCCCCCTGCGCTGTCTATGATCCTGGAGATCCTGTTGGCCACATCCTTGACTCTTGCTCCAGGCAGACAGGTGACGATTCTGTCCTCTCTTCCTCCTGCGGTGTGGCTGTCCACGTGACGTATAATGGAGTCACCTACGATGATCCCCATCTTCTTTATTTGAGGGTTCCTTGGGGGTCGTAAGTCCACGTCTACAGTATAGGGCCAGTCTTCTTCTTCCGGAGCTACTCTTGAATTTGTTTTCGTCTCTTCAGATGGGGGGACCTCTCCCTGTGTTTTCTCTCTTCCTTCTTGTGTGTGGATGTCTCCTACCTCATCTTCGGTTTTTTCTGGATTTGCATGTGTGTCTTCTCTCCTCTCTTCCAGTCCGTCTTTCTGGGTATCCAGGGTACAGCTTTCCAGACCTGGGATTTCTACGTGTTGCTGATGGGCTTCCTCGATGAATCTTTCCAGTTCCACGATCCCTTCGCCGGTGTCGGGCTCCCCTAGCAACTTCTCCTGTATGCAGTTTTCCTCCTTCCTGGCAAGGAGTTCTTCGAGTTCCATCACAGTTCCCTCCAGCAGCCGAACTTGCAGTTTCAGGCTGTCCAGCTCCTCACATCGGCTGCAAATGTATGCCCTAGTCCCCGAGGGGAGGTAGTCATACATACTGCAGCCGGTGCAGAATACTGGAAAGCTCATCTTCTGGCTTCCGTGGGCGCTCATGTCTTGCTCTCCTTCTCAGTTGTGTGTGTCCTGCCCTCTTGATAGCAGTCCTCTTGTTGATCGCTGGTCTTGGTTGTGTTGGTGCTGTTGAGCTGTTTGAGAGTGCTTGTCTCTCGGTGTGCTGTGTGACTAGGTAATAATAAACAACAAACAAAAGATCAGTAGAACAATAACTGGATGTTACTTACGTATTGGGGCTCCCTGTTAGTCGGCCCTGCTTCCTGGCTCCTTCTGCAGGCTCCTTTGCAAAGGCGCTCTTGCTAAGGCGAGCGCCTTTGCCGCACGCCTTCGCCTGGCGCCGAACGGCTAGGCGCCGTTGGCTCCTCCCCTTTCAAGGGGGAGTCCGGCGCTGGCTCTGACGCGTTGGGGGGGGCGGAGCGAACTCTCGCCGCTTCCCCGAGCTCTGTCTCCTCTTCCCTCTGCTTGCTTTTCTGGTGCTCGGCACCAAACGCTGCCCCTCTCTTACCTGAAGCAAATCTTCAGGTTCGCTGCTCTTTCTCCCTCAAAGCACCGCGTTAAAAAAAAAAAAAAAAAGGAATGACACAGGAATAAACATCAAGCAATTGAAAGAAGTCGTGGAAAACAGGGAAGCATGGCGAGGACTGGCCTACAGAGTGTCCAAGGGTCGGACACGACTGAATGGAGAGAAGTTGTAGTAGTAGTACAGTAAACCCCCGCTTAATCGCGTTTCAGAGTTTGCACCCCCAGTCATTCGAGGTTTTTTCATCTGCAAATTTCCCCCATTCAATTGCGGGGGGGGGGGGGGGGTTTCTTGTGTTTTCTTGACAATAATTTATTCAGAACAAACATAGTGACATAGTAGATGACGGCAGATAAAGACCCGAATGGTCCATCCAGTCTGCCCAACCTGATTCAATTTAAATTTTTTTTTTTTTTTTTTTTTTCTTCTTAGCTATTTCTGGGCAAGAATCCAAAGCTTTACCCGGTACTGTGCTTGGGTTCCAACTGCCGAAATCTCTGTTAAGACTTACTCCAGCTCATCTACACCCTCCCAGCCATTGAAGCCCTCCTAGCCCATCCTCCACCAAACGGCCATACACAGACACAGACCGTGCAAGTCTGCCCAGTAACTGGCCTAGTTCAATATTTAATATTATTTTCTGATTCTAAATCTTCTGTGTTCATCCCACGCTTCAATATACAGTAATTCTTATTTCTTACTGTCGTTACAGAAACTTACTGATACTGTACTCCCGATCGCTGCCTTGTTCTTCTTTATGTACCGCTTTATGGTACATGTCTGAATTGCAGCATCGATGCCATGTGTATTAACTTTGAGAGCCTGAACCATACTGTATAGGCATCCCATGCTTCAATCATCCCTTGAGGGCGAAATTTACATATTTAGTCATTTTAGTTCCACATCCAATATTCGCGATTTTTTAAAAATTCACGGGTGCTCCTGGAAAGGAACCCCCGCGAATTGTGGGGGAGTACTGCAGTTAGGAATATATTGTTGCAACATGGTTAATAAAAGAAACTTGTTTTGCACCTTCTGTGAAGGATCTCAAAAGTACACAGCAGGCAGCAATACTCAATCCGAATCAACTCAAACTTTTACTGCTAAGTCAATATTTTTGATTTTATTGCCAGCATCATCATCGGCAGTATGTTTGACTTTATTGCCTTGTATTCCCAGGGGTAGTCCACACTAAGCAAGACTGTTGCAGCTCTTCTCATGCTCCATGGATCTAGTCCAGGGATCTCAAAGTCCCTCCTTGAGGGCCGCAATCCAGTTGGGTTTTCAGGATTTCCCCAATGAATATGCATTGAAAGCAGTGCATGCACATAGATCTCATGCATATTCATTGGGGAAATCCTGAAAGCCCGACTGGATTGCGGCCCTCAAGGAGGGACTTTGAGACCCCTGATCTAGTCCATTGGTTTTCAACCCAGACACATCTAACCATTTTGGTTTTCAGGATACCTACTATGAATATGTATAAGATGGATGTATATTCGCTGTGGATATCCTGAAAATCAGGCTGACGGTGTACCCTGAGGGCTGGGTTGAGAAACCCTAATCTAACCAGTCCATATTGTAGAGTAGGGGTTTCCAAACTGTGTTCTCAAGGGCCACATCCTGGTTTGGTTTTAAGGATTTCCACAATGAATATATATGAGAGCCATTTACATACAATGGGGTTTCTGATCTGTAGACATCTCTGTTTACAAGTTTTATTTACTTGAGGGAGCAACTAAACTGATAAAGGGTATGGAAAACCTCTCATATACTGACAGACTGAAAAAGCTGGGGCTGTTCTCCCTGGAAAAGCGGAGACTTAGAGGAGACATGATAGAAACCTTCAAGATCCTGAAGGGTATAGAAAGGGTAGACAGGGACAGATTTTTCAGATTATGGGGAACCACAAGTACAAGGGGGCACTCGGAGAAATTAAAAGGGGGCAAGTTTAGAACAAATGCCAGAAAGTTCTTTTTCACCCAGAGGGTGGTGGATACATGGAATGCGCTTCCGGAGGCTGAGATAGGCCGGAGCATGCTACAAGGCTTCAAAGAAGGTTTGGATAGGTTCCTAGAGGATAAAGGAATTGAGGGGTACAGATAGGAGTAGAGGTAGATCATAGGGATAGTCTGGGACCACTGCTCAGGAAATGAGCCTGATGGGCCACAGCGGGAGTGGACCGCTGGGCGAGATGGACCTCTGGTCTGCCTCAGCGGAGGCAACTTCTTATGTTCTTATGTTCTTATATACCAGCTAATAAGTGGAGATAGTCTAAGTGGCTTTTATATTCATGTATTCAAGCATTTTTCCCTATCTGTCTCAATCTTCCTGGGATAAGTGCATACTGGAGCCATATGGTAACCCTAACTGGTACTAAGTTTTCACCAATAGCCTGCTCCTTCTTGAGCTCTCGCTCACTCTTAACCTCAGAAAACCATGCAATGCTGCTTTCAGATTATACAATGATTCTTCCCCCTCTTGTGAATCAAGTTTCAAGTTTATTTTTGACTTATTGAATCGCTTAATTTAATTTGCTAAGCGATTTACAGATAAAAAAAATAGGTACATCAGATTAATTATAAAAGGATACATAAGTTTGACACATTATCATACAAAATAGTAAATAAAGTCATACAAACTAACAGATACACGGGGAAAGAAAGGGTGGAACTACAATCGTATATATAAAAGAGAACATAAATGGTAAAAACAACAGGTAGGGGAGATAACGGGGAAATAAAAAGATAAAAAAGGAAAAATTTGATAATAATCCTTAATTAAGCTTATAAATTAAACGCATTTTTAAAAAGGAAACTCTTTAAACTGCTTTTAAACTGTTTCAGATCATTTTCTTCTCTAAGATACTGGGGCAAGCTGGTCCGTAATTGTGGGGCTATTACAGAAAAAAATATCAGGGCGACGAGGTCCAATGACTTTTAGTGATGGAACTGTTAGGAGTTTTTGATTGGTGGATCTTAAAGAGCGTGACGTACTATGTGGAATAAGTAATCTATTAATAGTCTTATGCTATTCGACAGAATGCAGGGGTTGGGAAGCCTTTGCTACCAGTTACAGTGTGCGGTGTGCAATCCTTGTGGGTTTAAATATACCGAGTTTCATTGTGCAAACAGGTTGCAACATGTACGTGCAGTCTTGAGCACGAGCAGGGCTCTCTCAGAATAAACAACCACAACCTTCATCCCATATAGCAGTTTCTACGGTGAGATAGGGGCAGCTTTCCTTTGATTGGAATAGTCTTGGGTCCATTGGCAGTCAAGGCTGTGATGCCAGGCAAGTGGTTTTATTTGCTAGTCTTGCCATTTTATGAATACAGGTACAAAAGCTATAAAAATGCTCAAAACAAAGCATGAATTCGCCGATTTTATGTCAACACTCATCTCCTTCCTGATTTGGCCTGTAAAATACTCCATGTGAATTTATAGGTCTTTACTCTCGTTCTACTTCTGAAGGACTCTGAATAAAGTGAGAGCCAGACCTTATGTATACCAGGTAGCAGAAAGCGTGGGTGACAGAAGAAATAATAAAGGGCTTTGATTCACACAAAGAGGACTTGGGAGAATGAATTTGAGAAAAACATACGAGGCCTGCATTTGCCGACGTAGTGCCTCAGAACTTCAGAACAGTAACTTGAGAATCAGCAGTTTTAAGCGTAATCTGGAAGAAATAGTTTGTTGGCTCATAAGGCTGTTGGAGATCCAAATATACTTCTCCCTCCGTATTCGCTGTGGTGATAGGGGATTAACAGACCCACAAATACAGAAAAACCCGTGAATAACTTTTTCATACGTTATTCGCTGTTTTCTATTAAAAACCATCGTGAATATGATGAAACCGCAAATAACACGGTGGGAGACCTGGCCTGTTCCTGAAGGAGAGGCAAAGTAAGGCCGGGAATTTGTGATTTTCTCCATAAACGCTTGGAATCTGCGATTTCTCTATGCAAGCTGAAGTAATTGGGGGGGGGGGGGGTGGAGAGCTGGCAAGCTAAAAACCGTGAATAATCAAAACTGCGAATCTGCGATTTCTCTATGCAAGCTGAAGTAATTGGGAGGGGAAGAGCTGGCAAGCTAAAAACCGTGAATAATCAAAACTGCAAATCTGCGATTTCTCTATGCAAGCTGAAGTAATTGGGGTGAGGGGGGTGAGGAGCTTGCAAGCTAAAAACCGTGAATAATCAAAACTGCGAATCTGCGATTTCTCTATGCAAGCTGAAGTAATTGGGGTGAGGGGGTGAGGAGCTGGCAAGCTAAAAACCGTGAATAATCAAAACTGCGAATCTGCGATTTCTCTATGCAAGCTGAAGTAATTGGGGTGAGGGGGGTGAGGAGCTGGCAAGCTAAAAACCGTGAATAATCAAAACTGCAAATCTGCGATTTCTCTATGCAAGCTGAAGTAATTGGGGTGAGGGGGGTGAGGAGCTGGCAAGCTAAAAACCGTGAATAATCAAAACTGCGAATCTGCGATTTCTCTATGCAAGCTGAAGTAATTGGGGTGAGGGGGTGAGGAGCTGGCAAGCTAAAAACCGTGAATAATCAAAACTGCAAATCTGCGATTTCTCTATGCAAGCTGAAGTAATTGGGGTGAGGGGGTGAGGAGCTGGCAAGCTAAAAACCGTGAATAATCAAAACTGCAAATCTGCGATTTCTCTATGCAAGCTGAAGTAATTGGAGTGAGGGGGTGAGGAGCTGGCAAGCTAAAAACCGTGAATAATCAAAACTGCGAATCTGCGATTTCTCTATGCAAGCTGAAGTAATTGGGGTGAGGGGGGTGAGGAGCTGGCAAGCTAAAAACCGTGAATAATCAAAACTGCAAATCTGCGATTTCTCTATGCAAGCTGAAGTAATTGGGGTGAGGGGGGTGAGGAGCTGGCAAGCTAAAAACCGTGAATAATCAAAACTGCGAATCTGCGATTTCTCTATGCAAGCTGAAGTAATTGGGGTGAGGGGGTGAGGAGCTGGCAAGCTAAAAACCGTGAATAATCAAAACTGCAAATCTGCGATTTCTCTATGCAAGCTGAAGTAATTGGGGTGAGGGGGTGAGGAGCTGGCAAGCTAAAAACCGTGAATAATCAAAACTGCGAATCTGCGATTTCTCTATGCAAGCTGAAGTAATTGGGGCGAGGGGGGTGAGGAGCTGGCAAGCTAAAAACCGTGAATAATCAAAACTGCGAATCTGCGATTTCTCTATGCAAGCTGAAGTAATTGGGGTGGGGGGGAGGAGCTGGCAAGCTAAAAACCGTGAATAATCAAAACTGCGAATCTGCGATTTCTCTATGCAAGCTGAAGTAATTGGGGCGAGGGGGGTGAGGAGCTGGCAAGCTAAAAACCGTGAATAATCAAAACTGCGAATCTGCGATTTCTCTATGCAAGCTGAAGTAATTGGGGTGGGGGGGGAGGAGCTGGCAAGCTAAAAACTATGAATAATAAAAACTGCGATTGCTGAAACCGCAAATTTGGAGGGAGAAGTGTAAAGCTTTTGACTCTCCCAGACTCAGGAAACTCCATTAGCAGCACAAACTCTTGATGGAAGACAACTGGGATTACAGTAAATGGTTATGGTGGTGGGACCTTTGTTACAATAAAGTGATTGTTTTCTGTCTCGTGGTTTATGACACCCTCCCTCTTTTAAGGGAACACGTGACCTCAGAGTGGAGTGTGTGCCAATGGTTTTCCCTGTGGAACGCCATGATCTGCGACATTTACCCTGTACTAACATTTTATTTATATTTCACACTTATTGTAATTGTTTTATTATGTTTCTTGTTCTGTTTCATTCTACTCCATGAATTTTTATAATCTGCAGATTGCTTTTTTATTGGAAAAAAAAAATCTTTATTGAAGCTTACAAGAATGCACCATAACATTAAGAAACAGTATTATGTCAGGTGGAACCAAGAGGAAAAAAGGGGGAAAGGGAGGCATAGTTAAAGGTGGGGGGGAAGGGTAAGTACAATTGGTAAGGGTATTTTTTTGGCCCTGGGAGAAGAGTAAGTTATCAGCTATGGAATGCATCTTGGAATAAGAACATTTTTAGTTTGGATTTAAATTTTATCAAGGAAGATTCAGGTCTGAGGTCCTGGGAAATCGCGTTCCAAAGTGTTGGGGGCCATAATGGAAAAGACTGATTTATGAGTTATATCGTAGACGATTTCACGAATGGGGGGTTCAGAGAGTTTGATCTTAGTGTTCTTGAAGAAGAGTAAGGGGTAATTAATTTATCGATGAAGGCAGGGGTGTTTGTGAACCTAGGGCCTGACCGAGGACCAAAATTGCCTACCCCTAGCCTAGGGGATATTAGGCCTGGTTCCCAGCAGCAAGCATTAGTCTATAAATGGCACCTAATTTTGAACACTGTTTTTACCTTAGAATACCACTAAGTGCTATTTTTTCAGTGCCAACTTTTTAGGTGTCATTTATAGAATCTAATCCTCTATGTAGGATCGCTTTAGGGTAAAGGTATGAAATAGTACCAAAATCTGACCTTTCCTCTCTGCCAAAAGACGTATCCATGCCCTCATGACCTCATGCTTAGACTACTGAAATTCGCTACTCTCAGGCCTTCCGCTTAGCCATCTTGCTCCCCGTCCCCTCCAATCTGTCCAGAATTCGTCTGCATGACTCATATTCCAGGAGAACCACTATACTCATGTTACCCCTCTCCTAAAGTCACTTCATTGGCTTCCCAAAAATTTCCGAATACCGTTCAAACTCCTCTTACTGACCTACAAATGCACTCAGCTGCCCCTCACTATCTCTCTTCACTTATCTCTCCCAAGGCCCTCCCCTCCCCCCCCCCCCCGTGAGCTCCGCTCAGCTGGTAAGTTCCTCCTATCTGTGCCCTTCTTTTCCACTGTCAGCTCCAGACTCCGTCCCTTCTGCCCTGCTACACCATATGCTTGGAACAAGCTGCCCGAATCCCTATAGCAGTCTCTGGCAGTGTTCAAGGCCCAGTTAAAAGCCCACCTCTTCGAGAGCGCTTTCGACTCCTAACTCCTCTCACCTTGGGTTCTGCATCCCCAACCCTATATGTCACGTCTGTAAGTTCAAATTAGATTGCAAGCTCTTCTGAGCAGGGACCGTCTATAGATGTTAGCCTACCTCTTTGAGAGTGCTTTCGACTCCTAACTCCTCTCACTTTGGGTTCTGCATCCCCCAATCCTATATGTCATGTCTGTCTGTCCAAGTTAGATTGTAAGCTCTTCTGAGCAGGGACTGTCTATAAATGTCAAAATGTACAGCGCTGCATACGTCTTTCAGCACTATATAAGTGATAAGTAGTAGCAATGTTAATGGAATGCCATTAAAAACCATAATACAAAATAACATTGTAAAACAGGGTTTAATCCACCTTTTCTGCTAATTTCTTTTTCTTTAAAAAGTGAAGAGTTCGGCACCTATCAGTGTTAAATTAGCAGCTTTTTAATTTATTTTATTCTGCTTTAAATAAACACACACAAACTTTCTGCCAAACCCTGGCTAACAGAATGTAACTAACTCACAATTTCCTGCACAGACAAGCATTTGAATGTAATGAATTTCCCTTAAATCATTTCTGATTAATACATCAGTCATGTCATTTTGAGAGTATGTAAAAAAAAAACAAAAAAAAAACCCTTTCAGAACAAGTAAAATTTATAACTTTGCTAATGTATAATCTTCATAAATTATTTTATATGGGTTCTTCTTCTGCTATCAGCTTCTTCTTTAATTATGTGGGGAGGGAGGAGGGCCATTAAACGTTTAGATTCCCTTAAGTCAAACATAAGATTCCAACATTCCTGCATAATGTGGACAAATGGGAAGAATAATCCAAATCATAGTTACCAGAAGCTAGGGATCAGCACCCAAGAAAAAGATCTAGGTGTCACCATAGACAATACGCTGAAAGCTTCTGCTCAATGTGTGGTGGCAGCCAAAAAAGCAAACAGGATGCTAGGAATCAATAGACAAGGGATGGTAATTAAGACTATGAATATTATAATGCCTCTGTATTATTCCATGGTAGCGCTATAGAAATAATTAATAAAAGTAGTGTGAAGAGTTTCAGTCTTTGGAAAGCAGAGCTGAGACTGTGATGTTGTAATGTCTCATTCTACCAATAAGAGCCAACCTCATCAGTGATGTCACAATGGCTTGATTGTCCTGTACTCCCCTTAACTGTATCCATGACATCCTGTTTGTCTGTCTTATCTATTTAGATTGTAAGCTCTTATGAGCAGGGACTGTCTTCTATGTGACTCTGTACAGTGCTGTGTACGTCTGGTAGCGCTATAGAAATAATTAATAGTAGTAATGAGTAAAACTTAACCAAAGGCCTGCAAACTGACTGTTATCCCAAGCTGGTTTTAAAAGTTAGCCCGAGAGCTAGTCTCGACGGGCGTTGATAACACGGGGCTGGAAGGCTCTTCGTGTCTGCCCGTCGTGATTGGTTCTTGGGGGGAAGAGAGGCGGGACAAAGTTTAAAAGGGAGTTTAGGATAGGAGAAAATGCGTCCTGCCGAGTTTAGGAGTGCAGGATTGGCTAGCGGCAGGACGCTCAGGGCAGGGTTATTTTAGAGTTAAGCCGCCGAGTGTCGGGTCTCTCTCTGTCCTCGGCGGCGGCTTTAGTGAATTTTTTCGTTTTCTCTGCTCGCGTGGGGCTCGCGTTGCTTTGTGTAGGGAGGTTTGCTGTTTTCCTGTCCTCGGTGGTGGCTCGGGTAGTTTTTCTTCCACGTGTCGGTCTGTGGTGTTTGGAGCAGTGCGGTTCCTCGGTAGAGATGGCAGAGCACGTGGGGCTGGCGGAGCACGTGGAGCTGGCAGAGCACGTGGAGGACCTGGCCGAGATGTCTTTTCAAGCTGGTGATTCTTTTGATGAGGAACCTGTGTCAGACTTGGTGAGTTCTCTTCCGTCTGACGCTGGGGCTCGTCCTCAGTCCGCTCGGTCTTCTAAACTGACGGCCTTGTCTGCCATGACGGCCGCTGCGCTTGTTGTGGGTCGCCGGGGGCGGAGGGGCGGGCCTTCAAAGGGGGGTCGGGGAAGATCTGCTGGGTCTTCTTTGGGTAGGTCTGGTGAGAGTGGTGTTCCTTTATCTGTGGGGGAGGTTTGTGGTTCCCTTGAGGTTCTCCCGGTCCCTCGTACTGCTGGGGCTGGTCCTTCTGGGGAGGGTGGTAGCCTGGCTGGTGTTTCCTTTTGTGCAGGCGCAGGGTCTCCTGGTTTCCCTCTTTTCCCGGGGTTAGGTTCTTTCTCTTCCCCTGTTTTTCCTTCGGGTCTGGGAGCATGTGGCTCGACGGGGGCTGGTGGGTCTTCCTCTGGGGCTAGTCAACTTCCTGTTTTTCCCTCTCAGACTCCTAGTTCCGTTACCGGTGTTCAGGGCGGTTCCCTTCCTTTGTCCCAGGGGTCGGCTCAGTCTGTTTCTTTCCCACCCCCCTGGCCTGTTTGGCCTCCGGGTCCTTGGTTTCAGGGTTGGGGTTCCAGCTTCTGGCCTCCTTTTCCTTCCCCCGTGGTGGGGTCTACGTCTTCTTCAGGCGGGGGGTCTTTTCCCACGGTAGGGTGGGGCCTGGGTCCTCAGCCTCTAGGCGGGGGTTCACAGGGTCTTGCCTCTTCTCTGGCATTAGGATCTCATTCTTCTGGTTCGGGTGCTGCTCCCTTTTCTCTTTCTACTTTGCAGGACCTGAGTTCGAGACCGGAGACATCGAGCGGTGGAGCGGTTGGACCTGGTCAGGCATCGGTAGCGGCATCAGCGTCGGTGGTGGTGGATCGTGATCCTGGTCAGACGATGGAGGATGTGGTGGCTGCTGCGGGGGGCGCCACTGGCGTGGAGACTTCAGGAGTGGCAGAGCCTCAGCGCGCTGCTGGACTGGGTAACGGGGACAAAAGGGGGATTGGTGGGGGTAAAAGGGCTAGAAGACGTCATAGGAAGAAGGGTAAGGGTAAGGGGCATGTGTCGTCCTCTTCTTCCTCGTCTGACTCTTCTTCTTCTTCTTCTTCTTCTAGTTCTTCCTCACCCTCTGTTTCGGGGACGGAGGGTCTCTTGGGTCAGTCTCGCTCTTCGGACGTTAGCTCTCGGGGTGCTCCGGCGTTGGTCGCGTTGTCTGAATTGTGGGAAAAAGTGCCGAAGGCGTGGCGGCGAAAAATTCGAAAACGTAGGTGTGTTGATATTTTCCGGCTGTTGGAGGGGCGTGTTCATAAGAAATCTAAAAAGAAAGTTAAAAAGGACGGAGTTCCTGTGCGTCCCTCTCCTGTGTCTCGGAATATTATCAATTGGATCCGGTCGTTTTTGAGACTAGCTAGTGTTTGGGGTAGAGCGCGTCCGATTGATTCCGGTTTATTGTTGTCTTACGCCGATTCCGTCTTAGATGCCTATCAGCGTTTCGGTGGTTGGGCTTGGCTCAACTATGATGAGGCTTTTCGCGACAAGATGGAAGAAAATCGTCATATGTCTTGGGGTACTCAGGACATTAACCTTTGGTTGACTCATATGGCGTCTAAGGCTGGGGGGTCTCAAGGGGGGGTTTCAGCGCGTCCTGGGAACTTTGGGTCTGGCTCGGGGCGGCCCTTTCGGACTTCCGCCAGCTCCCCGGGCGTCGCGGGGGGTCAGGTGTCAGACGCTTGTTGGAAGTTCAATCGATCGTCGTGTCTGTTCCCCGACTGTAGGTTTAAGCATGTCTGCCTGCTTTGCGGACAAGGGCATCCGTCCGTTAAGTGTCCCAAGAAGGGATCGGCTGGTGGCGCCGGTCCTGGTAAGTGATTCTTCTAGGCTTCCCACTCCTGTTCGGGTCGATGCCATGCGGCCTTGGCTTTTACGGTACCCTCTTACCAAGGCTGCTTCTTTATTATTACTCGGTTTTTCCGAGGGATTCCTCATCCCCTTCCAGGGTCCCAGAAGTGACGTTTCCTCTCGTAATTCTTCCTCAGTGGGTCGCTTGGGGTCAGTGGTACGGATCAAATTAGATGAGGAACTCTCTCGGGGTCGTATTGCGGGCCCCTTTTTGGAGAAACCTTTTCCTGCCATGCATTTGTCACCCTTGGCGGTGGTTCCTAAGAAGGTTTTTGGGCAGTTTCGTTTGATTCATAATTTGTCCTCTCCGTTAGGTCGGTCTGTGAATGACGGTATTCCGCGCAATTTATGTACGGTGCGCTATGCGTCTTTCGACAGCGCATTGGCAATCATTCAGCGCTTGGGCCCGGGTGCTCTTTTAGCCAAGGTGGACATTGAATCAGCTTTCCGGTTGCTGCCTGTTCACCCTGATTCTTACCCTCTGTTGGGTTTTTGTTTTGACGGCTGTTTTTATTTCGATAAATGTTTACCAATGGGTTGTTCCATCTCGTGTGCCTATTTTGAAGCTTTCAGTACTTTTTTGCATTGGGTGGCGGTTCAGAGGGCGGATCTCGACTCCTTGGTTCATTACTTGGATGATTTTTTGTTCATTGGTTCTCCGGGTTCTGGGGAGTGTGGTAGGCTGAAGGAGACATTCGAGCTTGTGGCTATGGAATTTGGGGTTCCGTTAGCGGCGGACAAGTCAGAGGGGCCGGTTACCTCGCTCGTCTTTTTGGGCATCGAGCTGGACACTGTGGCTATGGTGACCAGGTTGCCTGATTGCAAGATTCACAAGCTGTTGGTCCAGATTCGGCGGTTTTTGGGGGCGAAGAGGGTCCCCTTGCGGGAAATTCAGTCTTTGCTGGGTTCTTTGAATTTTGCGTGCAGGGTTTTGCCGATGGGTAGAGCCTTTTCTAGGCGGCTGGCGCACGCTACGTCCGGGGTACGTCTTGCCCGGCATTTTGTGCGTATTTCGGCCGGGGTTAGGGCGGATTTGCGCATTTGGTCTCGTTTTCTGTTGTCTTTTAACGGGACTCTTCCTATTCAGCTTCGGGAGGTGTCTAATTTTGACCTCGAGTTGTTTTCTGATGCGGCCGGTGGCGTCGGGTTTGGCTTGTATTTTCAGGGGGACTGGTGTGCTGAGCGTTGGCCAGTTGAATGGCACAGTCGTGGTGTCACGAGGAATGTTACCGTGCTGGAGTTATTCCCGTTGGTCGTGGCCTGCGAGCTTTGGCCGGATAGATTGAGGGACAGGCGGTTACTCTTCTGGTGTGACAATGCTGCTGTGGTTGCTGTTGTTAATAGACAGACTGCAAAATGTTTGCTGGTTAATTCCTTAATTAGGGAGCTGGTTCTTAGGTGTCTGTCTCTTAACTTGTTCATCAGGGCTCGTCATGTACCGGGGGTTCATAATGGTATAGCTGACGCTTTGTCTCGCTTTGACTTTTTGCAGTTCCGTCGTCTTGCTCCGGGCGCTCATCTCGAAGGACGGTCCATGCCGGAGTCTCTGTGGCAGCTGGTGAGACTTCCATCTGGGACATGCTGAGGCGCTCTGTGGCCCCTTCGACTTGGACCCATTATAGAGCTGGCTGGGTGGCTGTTTCCTCCTTTTTGCAGAGTAAGGGTTGGTCTGCAGGCCCGGTTTCCGATGAACTGATGGCGGAGTTTGTGGTGAACTGTTTCCGGAATGGGGCTTCCCGTCGTTCTGTAGCTGGGAAATTGGCTGGTTTTGCCTTCTTTTGTAAGGCTTTCGGTTGGGGTAATCCTTCCGCTGGTTTCCTGGTGAAACGGATGCTGGCGGCTATGGGCAGGCTCCGACCAGTCCTTCCTGACAGTAGGATACCGATTACTCATGACTTGCTGGTGCGGCTGCTGCAAGTCTTAGGGTCGGTTGTCCTTTCAGCCTACGAGGAACGGTTGTTCAAAGTGTCCTTTTCTTTGGCCTTTTTTGGGGCGTTGCGAGTTGGGGAACTCCTGGCGCGTCCTTCGGTAGGCCGGGAAGAGGAGGGACTCCGTTTACACCACGTGCAGTTGATTGGTGACACCTTGAGAGTGCTGGTGGCGCGATCTAAAACGGATCAGACAGGTCGGGGGCAGTCGGTGCGGCTTCGGCGAGTTCCGGGCAGTTGTTCTTGTCCGGTGTCTTTGCTGGAGGAGTACTTGGCAATCCGGCCTGTCGGGGGATCTGTTTTATTGGTTCACCATGACGGGTCTCCTCTTACCCGTTATCAACTGCTGGCCGTGTTGCGAAAGGCTTTGGGGCGCTGTGGGCTGAATCCAGCGCGTTTTGGGACTCACTCCTTTCGGATAGGAGCGGCGACGAGTGCTCGGGAAGCGGGTCTCAATGACGGAGTCATTCAAAGCTTGGGCAGATGGGTTTCTGGTGCTTTCAGAGGTTACATTCGTACTGGTATGCGCTAATCTGGTTTGTCGTAGCTGTACTGGGGTGGGCATTTGGTGTGAGGGGGGTTGTGTTTTAACTGTTGGGAGTTGGGTTGGGGAGCACTTTTGTTTGCATCCGAGCCTGTTGCTCTGGCATGCTGGCATGTGTTCTCTCCTTGGTCTTATTCTCTCTGTTTCAGTACTTTGCTTTGTTTTGTAGGTTGGGTCCCTCGTTCCTTTACGGTGTGGATCGTGGGGCATTCCTTTATTCACTGGGCCAGTGATCGGGCGACGGTCCGACAGGGTGGTATGCATCTTGGCCTTTTTCACCGAGGTGTTCGAGTCTCGTGGTGGGGACAGCGGGGCATGCGGTGGAATCAGCTGCTGCCCCTGATGCGAGACCTGCGGACCTGCTCTTATCGCCCAGACATCTTGGTTGTGCATCTGGGCGGAAACGATGTGGACTCTTACACTGGCAAGCAGCTTGTCAATGCAGCCCGAGATGATTTTCGGTGTATCATGTCTTGGTTCCCTGCTACGAGGTTGGCTTGGTCGGATATTGTCCCGCGACCTCGGTGTTTGGGGTCCAAGAAGTGGACCAGGGGTTTGTCCAAAGTTAATAAACAAATTGGGGCGTGGGTGGCGCTTCGGGGGGGGCTTCACATCAGACACGAATGGGTGGATGTAACTTGTAGGGGTTTGTTTGCCAGGGACGGTGTTCATCTTTCAGATGTGGGTTTGGATTTGTTTCTTGAGGACTTTGCGGCATGTTGTGAGGCTTGTTTGGAGAGTAGGGGTTTGTAGTCGCAGCTCTGTTTCTTGGGGGGAGCCCTTAATAGGATTTCGGGCTCATGGCGGGGTTCAAGCTACCAAAAAGCCGGGGCTCATCCGGAAATGAGTGGCTAGAGGGCAGCTGGTTCGGAAGCGGGTCCCAGGTGGGCTGGTGACCTGACCGAAGGGGCAGGGCGGTTCCTGCCACCCCCCCCTGACCTTTGCTGACAGGGGCGGGGTCACGGGGGCCATATAGCTGTTTTTATGTAACTGTATGGTAGCTTGATGGTTGTTCATAATTCTGTGTTATTGTTGTTATAATAAACAGAGCTGCAACTCTATTTTTCCAACTTAATGTTGTTGTGTCTTTATTTATGGGTACTTAGGTTGAGGATCTTGTTTGAGATACAGGTGGGTGGGGGTGGGTGGGGAAAGAGACCGATGGCCTTTCCAGATCCAGCTGTTAAAGTTAGCCCGAGAGCTAGTCTCGACGGGCGTTGATAACACGGGGCTGGAAGGCTCTTCGTGTCTGCCCGTCGTGATTGGTTCTTGGGGGGAAGAGAGGCGGGACAAAGTTTAAAAGGGAGTTTAGGATAGGAGAAAATGCGTCCTGCCGAGTTTAGGAGTGCAGGATTGGCTAGCGGCAGGACGCTCAGGGCAGGGTTATTTTAGAGTTAAGCCGCCGAGTGTCGGGTCTCTCTCTGTCCTCGGCGACGGCTTTCCCGCCCACCCTCCCTTTGCGGGGTGGTTTGGTTCCCGGGTGGGAGCTCTAGAGTTGCAGGCGGGGTTCAAGCTACCAAAAAGCCGGGGCTCATCCGGAAATGAGTGGCTAGAGGGCAGCTGGTTCGGAAGCGGGTCCCAGGTGGGCTGGTGACCTGACCGAAGGGGCAGGGCGGTTCCTGCCACCCCCCCCTGACCTTTGCTGACAGGGGCGGGGTCACGGGGGCCATATAGCTGTTTTTATGTAACTGTATGGTAGCTTGATGGTTGTTAATAATTCTGTGTTATTGTTGTTATAATAAACAGAGCTGCGACTCTATTTTTCCAACTTAATGTTGTTGTGTCTTTATTTATGGGTACTTAGGTTGAGGATCTTGTTTGAGATACAGGTGGGTGGGGGTGGGTGGGGAAAGAGACCGATGGCCTTTCCAGATCCAGCTGTTAACAAACTTCCTCCCTTCATTGCCTTTCAGGCCTCCCCCACCTTCTTGCACTGCACCTATTCCAGGGAACAGCAATCAGCCCATCCTCAGCAATTAATGCCCCATTTATTGCTAGGTGCAACATAAAATCACTTTAATATACACACAAACAATAACAGCTGGAAGGATTGAACTGACTGGGTACAAGGTAGAGTACCGAGCACTGGCACTCCCAGTTCAGTCTCAGCTGCTGCTGCATTGTATTCTCAAGAGTCCATAGTGGCATCATGGCCCTGGGAGAGCTCATGAGAGAAAAACTGCATCCAGAAACGTGGGCATCTTCAAGTTTCAGGTTTTATTAAAGGCGGTTTACAAAGGTAAAATACAAAATTAAATAAACAGTCTACAATGTCATAATAATAAGTTAACAAATTATATAAGGACGCACAAAATATAATATGTTCATAAAATGGTTCAAAATGTTGTGTGATCCTGGCACCGAGTTACCCCCCTCTTCAAACCCAGCATGCACCCAAAAAGAGGGAGAAAAAGCCTCAGACTAATGTAGCAGTATAGAACCAAAAGGTACAAATCAAAACTGCTTTTGATACTTTCACTGGCAAAACATTGGTGAAACAAGGTCGCTTGTTGGGAAGATTGGAGAAGATGTGACAGCGTTGGAGCTCAAGTCGTCTTTTATCAGCTAAGTCCTTGAACGTGCCTCCGGGTGACTTTGCCCTTTTCTAAACCTGAGCTATTCTGTGAGGGAGTTTTTTTGCCGTGAAAAGCAGTTTTGATTTGTACCTTTTGGTTCCATACTGCCACATTAGTCTGAGGCTTTTTCTCCTTTTTGGGTGCATGCTGGGTTTGAAGAGGGGGATACCTCGGTGCCAGGATCACACAACATTTTGAATCATTATATAAACATAATAATAATAATAAATATATATGTATATACTGTACTGTATATATATATATAATAATACACCTACATGACAAAGACAATAGGAAAGATGAACGAACTACAATGTAAAAAAAGAAAAAGGAGGGAGAAGGGAGGATCGTAAGAATAAAGTGCATCGAGAAATGATTAAAACATCCTAAAAAGGACAATTATAGTTCAAAGGCATCTTTGAACAAGAATGTTTTTAAGCTGATCTTAAAAGTATTTAAAGATGTCTCCTCTCTTAGGTGGTTAGGTGCTGAATTCCAAAGTGTCGGGGCTAGTAGAGAAAAAAAGGTAGTTCGCATTGTATTTAATGAGGGAATTGAAAGCAGGTTTTGAGCAACCGAGTGAAGGAATCAAGGAATCAAGAGCCTGTTAATGAAATCAGAATGGCCACTGGTTCTAGTTTTAAAAGTCAGTAACATTATTTTATTTGGAGTTCAATGATCTACAGGTAATCAGTGAGCGTTGATCAAAAAGGGGGGAGGGGTGGCATGGTCAAATTTTCGTGTGTGGGTGATCATTTTTATTGAAGTATTCTGGATAATTTGTAATCTTCAAATCTGCAATCTTCAAATTTCTTTTTTATTTATTCCCTTATATAATGCGCTACTAAAGTCGATTCAGGAGATGACGAGTGAGTGAATGAGAACGTTTGCTTAATGAAGAAGAATCAACAATTTTGAAAGTGAACGTATCAAACGTAAACGAAAGAAACATTTTTGAGGAACTGCGCTAATTTGGTCATGGTATGATAGTTTTCCATCAAAGATAACCCCCAGTGATTTAATGGTAGGAGCGGTTGGAATGGATTTAAGTCACTCCAATAAGAGCAGCCTTTGATTCAGCTACCATTTACTTTTTAGAGTAAAAACCATACCAACTCTTGTATCCCGCAAATGTCAGCTAGGAATCATTGCAGCTTACACAATATTAGAATTGCTACGGAGACAGGCGTCGTGCAGAAAACTGCATCTAAACTAAACTAAACCTTAGGTTTGTATACCACGCCATCTCCACAAGCGTAGAGCTCGGCACGGTTTACAGGGTTAGGTTGAAAAGGAGCTACAATGAAGGGTTATAGGAAAGGAGCTAGGAAGATAAAGAACCAAAGAGCGGGAAGTGTTAGATTTTTGAAAAGAGCCAATTTTTCACGTGTTTGCGGAAGGATTGGAGGGAACTTGAAACTCTGAGCGGGGATGTGAGGTTATTCCAGAGTTCTGTGGTTCTAAAGGGGAGGGATGTTCCTAATTTTCCTACGCGGGATATACCTTTTGTAGAGGGGAATGATAGTTTCAGTTTTGGAGAGGATCTAGTGGAATTAGGGTTAGAGGAATTCCAGAAGAGTGGGATAACGGGAGGGAGGATGCCATGTAGGATCTTGAAGGCTAAACAGGCACATTTAAAGAGGACTCTGGAGTGAACTGGGAGCCAGTGAAGTTTGGACAGGAGTGGGGAGACGTGGTCGAACTTGCCTTTTGCGAAAATAAGCTTGGCCACGGCGTTCTGGATTAGCTGAAGTCTATGGAGTTTTTTTTTAGTTAGGCTTAAATAGATGGAGTTGCAATAATCCAGTCTAGAGAGGATGGTGGATTGAACAAGGACGGTGAAGTGAGAATGATGAAAGTACGATCTCACTTTCCTCAGCATATGAAGACTAAAGAAGCATTTTTTTTACCAAGAAGTTGAGGTGGTCATTGAAGGAGAGAGAGGAGTCTATGATGATGCCAAGGACTTTGCTTGAAAACTCAAGCTGAAGAGTGGAGCCGGAATATAATGGGATGGAGGTGGGTAAATGATCTAACATTGGGCCGAGCCAAAATAATTTTGTTTTGGACTCATTTAATTTCATTTGTACAGAATGTGCCCAGGAATGAAGGTTCATTATACATGCGGATATGTTCTCAGCGAGATTAGTGAGGTTCGAATCGGTCTCAAGGAGGATGAGGATATCGTCGGCATAGGTGTAGAGAGTTTCCAGGGGGGATAGGTGAAGAAGTTTCAGAGAGGACATGTAAATATTGAAAAGGATAGGAGAGAGGGGTGAGCCTGGAAGATATCATGCAAGTGACTGAATGGGATTGGGTCCGTGCATTGAGGAGAAAAGGTGAGCTTTCAGTGCTTTCCTGAATTGGAAGTATGTGTGTATATGTCGAAGGCTGCCCAGGAGATTGTTTCAGATTCTAGGCCCCTGGAATTCAAAGGTGGCCTTAAAGAGAGCCTTTCTTCAAAAAATTATTCTGCTGCATTCTTTTTGGGGAGTGATTGACAAATAGTAGAACCTTAGTTTTTAAAGGGGGAAAATATTTTTTGAACTATAAACACTTCTGTTCTCAAATTCAGTGCTTCATGAATCCTCTCCTTTTTGCCCCAATATACTATAGCTCTGGCCTGGTCTTACTCTGAAAATAGGACATATAACTAATTATGGCCCCATTATATCAAGCAGAGCCCAGCTGGCATGGCAGCAGTAAGTTTGTGAGGGAGCATGGAGACTAGGAAGTACATACTTCGAATGGTCAGACGAAACGTAATGGCTAGACCTGGAAAGCTGTCCAAGAGGCAGATTTCAGGACAGTCCTGGATTTCTGAAAACCCTATCCTGATGCATTATGGGACCTATAGTGCTGATTTCAATGAATAGAATCAGGGGCTATATTGTGTTTAAAAAAATATATATACAAAGCTTGTTTTCTGTATGATTCTGTCGAAACCTGACCAATTTCAATTAAATTTGGGATATATCATCCTGAATACATTTGCACCACCTATTATTATGATATGAGACATGCGGACGCCATTTTGCTTTAAACATAAATAGTTACCATGGTTTTTAGTCAAGATGATCTGATCCTTCTTAAAAATTTATATCTGGATAATGGTTATAGTTCTCATAGATTGGTGCAATAGTTTTCAGAAAAGAGGTAGAAGCATAGAATATATATTGAAAAAAATTGCAACCCCCCCCCCCCAAAAAAAAAAAAAAAACAGGCACAACTAATCACCAGTCAGGAAGCTGTAGGACCCAATCAGTTTGCACTGAAGAAAACAGAGAGTGAAGTGACATCATTTAGGTAAGGTGGCCAGTATGACTGTAGGCTTATTGCAAATTTATTCAGGATGCTAGATGCCAAATTTTTATTGAACTTGGTCAAGTCTTGACAGAGATATGCAGAAAATAAGCTTTGTGCAGCTATTTTTTCAAACACAGTGTATACTGTACATAGAACACTGAATTGGGATGTAAGTTCAAAAACAGGACTGACCAAAAAGTCTCCCTCCTGCAGCTGGGTAACTTAGCAGCTCTGCAACAGTGGGCTGAGAATCAAGGAAGCTGGGCTTGCAAAACACTTTCCCCCCTCCACTGCCTCTGGTACAAACCAGAGATGCCAAGGGTGGAACTGCCCCAAATAGTGAGGTTTATGAGTGATGTGTCTAAGGTATACTGTAAATTTATAATGTTTTTTTACATGTGAAGAAAATGAAAGAAGGAAAAGAACATGATATTTAGTTTTCTGTGGTGCTTCTGAAAAGATACAGACAAAACAGAGACCCGTATTAAAACAGCATTAAATGGTAATGCAACAGTTAACGGTTCCTTTTACTCGGTATGTGTGCATGTACTCCTTGTACCAGTGGATTTCACTCCAGGCCATAATTGCTGATTCTGGCCTCCGGATCGCCCACAAAATCTCTGGCTATAACTGTAGTAATTAACTGCTGCTGAAGAACATTGGATAGCCCCACATAAGTACCGTCATGTAACTGGGCCGGTTAAACGGCTTTGAATATCGACCCTATTACTTTTACCAAACCCAAAAGTACTACATAAATGCCCAGTAGCCGTAAGGACTAAAGAAAGAGGCACAAAGCCTACATATTTACTGTAAATTTATTTATTAAGCCTATCCTCCTCCCTAATGAACAAACTCCAACTAATCCAAAACACTGCCATCAGGCTGATATTCAACTTAAAGAAACATGATCATGTCTCTGCCTACTACGGGACATTTCACTGGCTACCTGTAAAGGCCCAAATAATGTTTAAACTGTCATTCATACATGGTTCTTCACCATGCATGTGACAACAATGCCCCAGAACACCTAATTCACCTGTTCTCCTCCTCTTTCTTTGTTTTTTTTTTTTTTGCCTCAGCCAGGATGAACAGTACCAATCAATAATAATAATAATAATAATTTATCTAATATAATAAAACACTAAGCCGCGCATGCGCACTCCCACCTGCGTGCGCCCGTTTTCTGTGAGCTGTAGGGCACCGCAGGTAGGAGTGCACATGCGCGTGAAGCTTTCTCTCTCCCTCCCCCCCCCGAGGTGGATGTCGGCCACTGCGGCTGTCGGCGGCCCAAGGCGGATGTCGGCCGCAGTGGCTGTTGGTGGCCCGAGGTGGATGGCGGCTGCGATGGCGGCTGCTGGCCGCGGAGGCTGTCGGCGGCCCGAGGCGGATGACGGCCATGGCGGCTGCTGGCCGCGGCAGCCGAACCCGGATGGCATTTTACAATAAAAAAGGCAAGTTGGCTTTTCAAACCACCCCCCCACCACCACCACTGCCGACGCAATATCTTTTAAAACCCTCCCCCCAGCTTTGTGGTTAAGGCCTGGCTTCTTTGGGCAGCAGCAGTGTTTAAAATTTGCTGCTGTTGCCGGCTTCGAATGGTAGGGCATGGAGTTAAGGAGGAAGGTATGGGGGGGGAGGAAAATACTGCACAGGGAAGTGGGGTGGGGAGGAAATGCTGCAGCACACGGAAATGGAGGGGCAGAAAAAGGAAGGGAGGCAGGGGGAAGAAGGAAAAAGGGGTTGATGGACAGGGGAAGAGGTGCTGATGGACAGGGGGGCAGAAAAATGAAGGCAGGCCTACTGCTGGACAGGGGGAGCAGGAAGGAGGTCATGATGGATAGGGGGAGGTAAAACAAAGGGAGAAGGGCTGCTGCTGGATAAGGTGAGCAGTGATGGGGTGGTGGAGGACACAGGGGAGATAAAAGGAAGGGAGAATGGACAGGGGGAGCAGGCAAGGGGTGGTAGTGGACAGCCAAGGGAAGAAAAGAAGAAAGAAAGACACACAGAAATACAGAAAGTGGCTAAGGAGAGAGAAAAAAAAATAAAGACAGACACACACACATATATTCTAGCACCCGTTAATGTAACGGGCTATAAGACTAGTTTCTTATATACCGCTATACCGTGAAGTTCAAAGCAGTTTACAGTAAAGATACATTTTGGCAGTACATGGATACAAGTGGTTTACAATAAAAAATACATTTTGTCAGGACAAGGGATGCAAATGCTCATCTCATCCTTTAAGGGAGAGAAATACAAGCGAACATTCAAACACCCTCTTCACCTATTTCACCACGCGCACCTGGAACTCCTTTCCAACACCCATGAGATCTGAACTAAACTACCTTGTCTTCAGGAATGGCCATGCACTCTCTTCAACAATGTTCCAATTCTCCTGCATTAATGTAACCCTCCTTTGCAATGTAACCCTGGTACAATGTAACCCTCTTACAACTATGTAACCCTCCCTCTCGAAACATTGTATTCTTGTTCCCCTGTAATAATACAACATTCTTCATCCTTACGTACGTTGTAAATGTCCCCATGCTGTTACACAGACCTATTATCCTGTACATCACCTTGAACCTGGACTGGAAAAGAGCAATTAAGAAATCCTGATTAGATTAGATCATTAACTGAGACCCCCCAAATGCTAAAAAGTTTGCTGCGACAGTAAAACTGGTTGTAGCCAGTCATACTTGCAAGGTAGCTCAGTGTCTGATGCACAAAAGGGTTCTTGGAGGGGGGGAGGGGGGCTTCTGTCAATTGCAGTAGAAGCCACCGAGAACGCAATGCAAATGCATCACAAGGAGCTCATTAGTATTAAAATGAGCACTCCTTGTAATGCACAGCAGGAACCACTTACTTTTCCATCAGCCAAAATTTTCAGTCAAGTTTGGAGCTGTCGGTAGCTTGACTAGCAGCTGTTTGTGTGTGTTTTATGTGCATGCGTGTACCATGTCTAACAGCTGAATCCTGACCATAGGCACAGGACACACACACTAGAGAGCTGCACGGGGACGACGGGAATCCTGCGGTACCCGCGGGGATCCCGCGGATTCCCCCCTTAGGGTCACAGGGATCCCGTGGGAACGCCCCCTAGGGTAGCAGGGATCCCGTGGGGACACCCCCTAGGGTAGCGGGGATCCTGTGGGGACGCCCCCTAGGGTCTCGGGGATCCCGCGGGGCTCAATACAACTCAAGCCGCGAGGCTCGTCTGATTTTCCTACCTGCCCTGCCACGAGGCTCGTCTTCCATTTCCTGCCTGCTCTGCCGCAACACACATAGCCAATCGGAAGTCTTCCCCAAAGTCAGCACTGATGTCAGAAGGAGGGCTTATGAAAGACTTCCGATCGGCTAT
Organism: Geotrypetes seraphini; assembly: GCF_902459505.1. NCBI lineage: Eukaryota > Metazoa > Chordata > Amphibia > Gymnophiona > Dermophiidae > Geotrypetes > Geotrypetes seraphini. The sequence continues at coordinate 22,814,068 of NC_047098.1, forward strand.
GTGTGCTGCGGCAGGGCAGGCAGGAAATGGAAGACGAGCAGTGTTCTCCCTAGCACCCGGTTGTCCCCCCACCAGCTCAGCCAGTGCAGAGCCCTCCTCTCAAGCATAAAGTCACATCTGTGGACAACGCCAATGATGCCACACAGGAAGTCATTTAAATGTATGCCGCCTCTGAAGCCACTGTTGAAGAAAGTGGCACTGAAAACCTGAGACATGTCCATTCTGAATAAGATGATGGAAAGGCAGGCAGCCACCTGTTAGGAGGCACTCATGACCCGACTAGCTCTGCTACCCAGGAATGCTAAGCGCATGCAACGAAATTGGGAGTATCCTAGAAACTCCGTAAGATGGAAAGGCCAGCTGCCAGCTTTGGAGCTGAAGAAATCCCATTCCAGTCAAACCACAGAGCAACAAAGAACTGTTGCCGACAGGACACAGCAATTCCTGCAGATCACCATGCGGGCACATGCCACAGGTAAGGAATCACTGCAAGCAGGGAAGAACCACAATACAGAAGAGGCCGAGCCCCTGAGAGAATGGAAGAACCACATTGTATAACAGGACGTAGGGACAATATCAAGGAAAGAAAAAGGAGAAACCTATGCTGTAAAGGCACACCCTACCAATTTAAGATGCTGTCTGTAAACAGCCAATAAACACACAGGCCCTGTGCTAAGCAAAGGAGCCACAGCTGCATCTGAAAGATGCAATAGTCTTGTGCAATGCCAACATGAAGCTGAAGTGCGGAAGACCAAGAGGTATCAGAATGCCTTCTCTAAATTGCACTTGTGCCTCCTCCAAAGCAGCAGAATGCACTAGAAGGCTATGGCCAACTAGAAGCACCGGAAAGATGTCTGAAGGACATTTAGATTATCTGGGGACCAGTCTCGCTTGGTCCGTAAAACTGCCCACAGACTGCGTTACCCCTAGCAGAGACCAAGTTATGACCAGCCATAAAATTGAGGGAGACAAGAAAACCCCAGAGATAAGAATCCCCACTGAAGTCCACACTGGACAGTAACAGAAGATGGGAAAGCGGAAAAAAGAAACTGAGACCAACTTTATGGAAAAATAAGTCTCCAGACAACAAAGGTAAAAAATGGAATTTATTGACTAAAATATGTTAGCTTTGGGAAATGTATATAGCAGATGTCTTTGTATTGTGTTCAAAAGAAAAAGAAATGCATTTCTGTTTTTATTTCTACAGTGTTGAAGTACTTGCTGACCCTTGCTGTGACTGGTGGGGATCCCCAAGCACCGCCAGCAGAGGACCTCCTCTAGAGACGGACAGAACGCCCCTCCACCAAGCACAGCAGTCACTGGCAGCGTCCATGAGCCACTGAGGTGCCAGCATCTGTGACTCAGGGACGCTACTGCTGCCTGCCAAGCTTGGCAAAAGGGACCCCCAGCCAACTGCAAAGGAAGTCCTCAGCTGACAGCTTGGGGGTTCTCATCAGCTGAGTGTTTATTTATATTGTATACTAGTCATTAAGCCCGTTACATTAACGGGTGCTAGAATACTGTTCACCCTCTATGTTGCCCCTTCCATTCACTGCCCTCTCTTCTCTTTCCATCCAGTGTCCGTCCCTCTCTCTCTGTCCCATATGGCCTCTCTCCATCTCCTCTTTCCTTTTCCCTTGGTCTGGCATACCTTCCTCCTTCCCTCCATGCCCTGCCATCTGTTCTTCCCTCCAAGCCATTCTCTCCCCCTCTACTCCCTTTCCTCATTTAACTACTTCATTGGTCAGCAGCAGCATTCACAATTCATTGCTGTTGCTGGCTTCAGGTATTCCTCTCTGGCAGATCCTGTCTTCATGAAAACAAGAAGTAGGCAGGACCGGCCAGAGAGGAAGGCCTGAAGCCAGCAACAGCAGCGAATTGTAAACGCTGCTGCTGCCTGAAGCACCCGAGGCAGACGCTTCTCTCCCCTCCCAGCCCAACCCCCGCGGACTCAGCGACCCTCCCAGCAAGATGACTTTAATATCAAAGCTCCCTCCAGCGTTGGCAGCTGCAGCACGCTAAACAGGCTGCTTCGGCTTTCTTCTGCCGTTGAGTATCTCTGTCGCGTCATTGATGACATCATTAGTGACGCGGCAGAGGGACTCAACTGCAGGAGAAAGTCGCGAAGCAGCCTGTTTAACGTGCAGCGACTGCCAACGCTGGAGTAGTGCTTGTACTGGTGCAGAAGCGATATGTCTCTCCCCCTCCAGTACCTGTGCAGCACTTTGCTGCGGCGCATCCTCCCATCGTGAGTCGGCTACAGCGCTCGAGTCTGTTTCTCCCGCTTTGTCTGGCCGCCGCATACGCACTCTGGCCACGGACCTACAGATCACGGATCAGGAATTACAGATCATGCAGGTCTGAGTGCGCATGCGCGGCTAGCGTTTTATTATATAGGATTTACATTAGAGGCTCTGGTAGAAACCCATTTACAAAGCATGTATTCTTCCCAATTAATATTTCTAAATTAATAAAGTGTCTGTGCTTATTTGTAAATGGGTCTCTACCAGAGCCTTTAATTCAGTAGCATAATTAAATATGTATACAAGTAGTAGATTTTGCAAAAGGGGAGTCAATAAAGTGGCTGAGCTCTAAAAATCTAACTCTTTACATTTTAAGGTGGTTTTAACAGACCAATCAAGATCTATTTATGCATGACTCAAAGCAAGTATAAATGCCAGCATTAACATTTTCTAGATATAGATGATTTTAATGATAGGTTGCAATTTTATTTTTGAGATCATTCAGTACTCTGGGGTGTATACCATTCGGTCCAGATGATTTCCTGCTCTTTAGCTTGTTGATTTGGCTTATTACGTCTTTCAGATTCACCAAGATTTACCTACAACCTCATCAGTAAAGATCAAAGCAAAGAATTCATTTAGTCTCTCCACTAAGGCCATATTCTTTCTGAGTGCCCCTTGTAATCCTTGATGATCTAATGGCCCAACTCCCACAGACTTTCTACTTTTAATGTATTTGAGAAAGTTGTTATTACGAGTTTTTGCCTCTATGGCAGCAGTCTTCATTGCAAGGCCCACGGGACCATGGCAGCCCTTGGGGACCTCTTTGGCAGCTCCTGCCATCATTATGTGTGTGTGTGTGGGGGGGGGGGGAGTTTGTTACCAGTGAAGTAAGTGCCTTCATTATTGAAGGCAGTGCTTCCTCCGGGTTAAATCTTTAGTCAAGGCCCCCTCAGTATTACCGTAGTCTCTGTATGTTCTGTGCTGCCGATCTGCCTATTGCTCTTCCCCACAACCGCCCCCCCCCCCCGGTCCTGTTTATTTGATGAAGATTAAAACAGGCTGACATTAGACAGCCTGGGGGGTCTTCTCTCATGTCCTCAGACAGCAACATCAGGACTCACGGAATGAAGGCTTCAAGACTGCCTGCTGTGGGCCTGCATTAATCGTCAAGGAAGACAGCACCCAGGGGGAGGTAGGAAAAACTGCTTTGGGGAAGGGAATAGGGGGGGGAGAGATAGAAAGAGATGCGTGCTCTGGGGAGGGGGGTTATAGGAGAGAGAGAGTTGCTTGCTCTGGGGAGGGGGATAGTGGCGAGAGAGATATGCTTGGGGAAGGGGGGATGGGGAAAAAGAGATGCTTGCACTGGGGAAGGGGTTGTAGGGAAGAAAGGATGCTTGTTCCAGGGAGAGGGATAGTTGAGAGAAAGAGAGAGATGCTTGGGGAAGGAGGGATAGGGGAGAGAGAGGGATGATTGGTCAGAGGAGGGGTAGGGGGAAAGAGAGATCCTTGCTCCTAGGAGGGGGGGATAGGAGAGAGAGAGATGCTTGCTTTGGGAGGATAGTGGAGAGAAAAAGGGAGATGTCAACTTATGAGCACAACTGTAAACGACAGACAAAAGCTTTTGGCATTTTGATTGTTGATGATGTGCTTTACAGTTCATTAATTGGTGCTGAAATGGTAGCAAGTATTGATTATTTTGTAGTTCCCTTTTTGTCAGCTGTATCACATATTGTTATGTGAAGATTTTTATTCTGGTATTGTGCTAAATATTTTTCCCCCTTCTAATAAAATATGTATCAATACATACTTTTGGTTCTATAACAAGTTGGGGATTGAGAGTAAGTGAGTCAGACAAAGAATATCAGGTAGAGAGACTGGTGATACACAGGGGAGAAGTTTTGGTAGAGAGTTGTGGTGTAAGGTTGGCATAGGTATGCTTTTGAAAGATATGGAAGCTAGTGAGAATAGATGTCACCCCATCCTGTCCCCGCAAGTCTTGTTGCTTTCCCTATTCCATTCCTTTAAGCTCTGCCTTAATCGCACAAGCCTTGAACACTTATGATTTAAAATGTTTGAGGCTTGTGCAGATGAGGACGGAGCTTAGGCATTGGTGGAATGAGGCATTATGACATCACAGTCTGAGCTCTAGAATGTTGCTGCTTAGGATGTCAAAGTGTTTGAGGCTTGTGCAGATGAGGACGGAGCTTAGGCATTGGTGGAATGAGGCATTATGACATCACAATCTGAGCTCTAGAATGTTGCTGCTTATGATTTTAAAGGGTTTCAGGCTTTTGCAGATGAGGACAGAGCTTGCAGGAATGGGGCAGAGACAGGAAAAGAACTCGCCAGGATGGGATGGGAAAATGAGTTCCCACAGGGACAGAGAAAAATTTGTCCCCATGTCATTCTCTAGCTGCGATGAACACATACCTGTCTTTAGATTTACAAACAGGATCACAAAACTTCTGACCCAAACTCCCCGATGGGATGCCCAAGATTTCAATGGATGTCTTGGGGTCCTATGATTTTAGGGATTATGGGGCAAATATTCATCCTGTCTGCAACAGTACTTTTTACCAGTTGACTTTTAAAAGGAAAACACAGCATATTTTCATTTTGACAACTGCCTATATAAATAATAGCCACAGACACGCTTTTCCTGCAGATACGTGACCATCTCTGGGAAAACCCGAATAAAATGGTGGATCCAAAGTGTTGCGAATGGCTGATTTTCACGACATGAGCCCAAGAGCAGTCACGTTTGAACTTCTATAACTTTGCTATTTTTTCACATTAAGGGATGGGGTTTGAACTGTTGCATTACAAATTGTTTGACCTAGTAGAATTCATTGAAACCTCACTGTTTATTTCTGGCGACTTTAGTTATGTTTTCCTAGAGGCAGTCGCATTTTTATTTTTTAAACCCACCCCACAAAATGATGCATCTAGTTTTGGTTGCCCCAATCTCACCTCCCACAAATGCGTGTCAAAGTTTTCAGTTAGCAGAGCTGCACATATGCAGTGCCTTTACCCTATATCAGCTGGGAGATTTTCACAGTAAGCCACTCTTCAGATACAACATGGTGTATTCATGGCAATAGCTTTGGAAATTACTCCTTCTATACAGTACAGAAGGTCCCAGAGCAGAGTGAACTAAGGCACCAAACACAGGTCAGGTTCACCTTTTTTTGATTATTTCAAGCCTGTCGGGCTGGTTTTTATATCAATAGTTCAAATTTGATCCCAGCCTGCTCCTTATGACTGTGGGCGAGACCTTGGCTAGGAAAGGCAGCAGAGCGGGACTTAGGGGTGATCATTAGTAAAGATATGAAAACAGCCATCCAAGTGGAAAAGGCTACATCCAAGGCTAGACAAATGCTGGGTTGTATCCGTAGAAGCTTTGTTAGCCGGAAGCCGGAGGTCATAATGCCATTGTACAGAACCATGGTGAGACCTCATCTGGAGTACTGTGTGCAATTCTGGAGGCCGCACTACCGTAAGGACGTACTGAGAGTTGAGTCGGTTCAGCGCATGGCCACTAGGATGATCTTGGAGCTTAAGGATTTCTCATACGAGGACAGGCTGCACAGATTGCGGCTATACTCTCTCAAAGAGCGTAGGGAGAGGGGGAGACATGATTGAGACATTTAAGTACATCACTGGCCGCATAGAGGTGGAAGACAACATTTTCTCTTTCAAGGGTCCGTCGGCCACAAGAGGCTAAGAATCACGGGCGGGAAATTTTATGGGGATACCAGGAAGTACTTCTTCACAGAAAGAGTGGTAGACCATTGGAACAAACTCCCAAAGCAAGTGATCACGGCCAGCAGCATACAAGATTTTAAAAATAAATGGGATGCCCACGTTGGATCTTTACGAGGGCAGTGTAGAGGTGATGCCACCTGTGAGCGACCCCTTAGGAGGTTGTTTGGGGAGGGTTAATGGAGTGGGCAGACTTGATGGGCTGTGGCCCTTTTCTGCCGTCATCTTTCTATGTTTCTATGTTTCTACTTAACCCTCCAATGCCCAGATACCACAGTCAGATTGTGAGCTTGCCGGGACAGATAGGGAAAATACGTAAGAGCACCATGCTTTGTCAATTTAGAAAAGAGGTAAAAACGGGATGATTTGCGCGTGCTTTTGGCACAAGCAGTGGAGGCGTACGAGATTCTATCTTTTAGGGCTTCTTTTACTAAGGTGCGCTAGCGTTTTTAGCACACGCGGGATATTACCACACGCTACATAGCTAGAACTAACGCCAGCTCAAGGTCTAGCACGCGCAGCAATCCAGCACACGCTATTCCGCGTGTTAATGCCCTAACGCACCTTAGTAAAAGGAGCCCTCAGTATTAGCCTGTGATTGGCACCAGCTTTGAACCGTCTTTGTGAAGTTGTATTTTATGATTATGTAAAGATGCTCAGATGTTTTATGATTTTTTTTTAATGTGTATTTTGTTGTTTGTTATTTGATGAGTGTGAATGTTTACATTGGTTCCCGCCTAGACTTGTAGATAGGCGGGCTACATATAATTTTAAATAAATAAAAAATATTCAATGCATTATAAACTTTTGTGGGTGAATTTCTTCATGGAAAAGGCTGTTAATAAATTTAAAAATAATAAATACAATTTTTTAAAAAAAAATTAGGGGCACTTAAGCCACTGTTTTAAAATAGATCTAGCTGAACATAGCTTGCCATGAATTATTGAGAAAAGCATGAGCTAAGTCTGATGCAAATCTGCTGTAGAGGCAGCTTGAGCGGTATTTACTCCACCGACACGAAGCATATCCTTCAGCATTGAAAAGTACCCCTAAGTTCTGACTGCCAGTTTCCTCTGGGCCCATCTGAAACTGTTCCTCTTATTCCTGCCCTTCCTGTCAAACTAAAAACAATGAACACTATCAATTACCCTATAGTAGATCACAAAAAATCAGGGCTGGGACACCTAATGTGGAGACTGAACCTTCCATAGCTGGGGCGGCTGGAACAGGTTCAGTGGAACACCTCTCTCGATATCACGAGGAAGAACTGTCTCTGATCCACCAAACTGCCCCGGGCCACTTGTCCCATGATCTTAAGGGCTATCACATGTTAATCTTAGAAAGGTGACTCAAATAATGAGAGATGACAATAATATCTAGGTAAGCGCTTACGCTAGAATCTCCACAGGGCTGGCAAAACTAATGTTGTTGTTTTTTTTTTTACCAACTCTGCAGAGATTCTGGTGTGGTGACGCTAGTAATTGAGAAGCAAAGCCAGTACTGGGCAGACTTCTGTGGTCTGTGCCCCGGATTGTAGCTGAACAAATAAGGCCAATGTCTCTCAAACCTTTTTTTTTTTTTAGCTCCAGAACACTAACCCCCTCTTTTACTAAACAGTGCTAGCGGTTTTAGTGCGGGGAGCCGCGCTGACTGGCCCGCGCTGCTTCCGACACTCAAAGAGTTCTTATGAGCATCGGGAGCAGCGCGGGTCATCCCCGCGCTAAAACCGCTAACACTGTTTAGTAGACGAGGCCCTAAATGGAGCAAATATTTTTTGTGGCACATTATAATTGAAAATATAAAATTGCAAAACCAACAAAACAATTAGAGAGTTATTTATATAAAGTTCTTTACACTATGGGCTCCTTTTCAAAGCCACGTTAGTGGCTTTATCACATGCTCATTTTTAGCGTGCGCTAGCCAAAAAACTACCGCCTGCTCAAGAGGAGGCGGTAGCGGCTAGCGCGGCCGGCAAATTAGCGTGCGCTATTGCGTGCGTTAAACCGCTAACGTGGCTTCGTAAAAGGAGCCCTATGTATGGGTAATTGTAACAATGGTGACATTAAAGTAGATAGAATAGAATTGCTAATCAATGTGATGGATGTGCTTGTTTTTGAATGCAAATTAACTCAAAACGCAGCTCGATAGTCGACAAGCAAACACGCATTTCATCATCCATCTGCAGTCATTCTCTTTTTTTCAATGTAATTTCTGTCGGAGCTGAAAATCCAAGTTCGCAAAGCCCTGATCGCTTTGTTGCTCAATTTAGAATAACTACTGCATAAAAAACAGAACTAAAATTACGTGCCGTTAGTTTTCAAGGACCAGTCACGTCAAAGAATGATGCCTGTCTGGGCAGTTGTATCCTTACACACGCAAACGCTCATAACATTGACAGACTCTTGCATATGTGACATACATGTCTATTCTAGTGTATACTTATGAAGAGAATTTTTTTAAATAAAGTAAAATTCTGGAATCTCTCGTGGCACCCCCGGAATCTCTTCGGGGCATACCACTGTTTGAGAGACACTGAAATAGGCCACTACATGGAAGACTTCCATGGTCCGCACTCTGAAAATGGCATGGGCAAATCAAGCATCCATATGTCGTATCACCTTATCAGTTTATGTTTTTGGGCAGATTAGATGGACCGTACAGGTTTTTATCTGCCATTATCTACTATCTTACTATTCTGTTGAAGACCGGTTTCCCCTCTTTCTGGTGCCAGATCACAGCTGAAATACAGCCACGGAGTTTGGAAAAGCCAAGTGCCTTACAAAGGGCTTTTTCTTCCTTCTGGCTGTTTGCTGTCTTAGAACCTGCAGACTTACATCCAGTACAAAGTCAAAAATAGCCACACTCCCTTGCTGTTGCCCAATGGCTCTCTGGTGGCCTCTGCAAGAGATAATGGTTGTTTCTCATAATCGTTCAGTGAGCGGATGTCCCTATCACCATCTCATATCAGTCTCAGTGGAGAAGTCATGTATATTCAAATCCTTACACGACATGACGACGGGCTACATAACGGCTAAACTTCCTCTGTACGTGCCGAACCAGTCCCTCCATTCCCAGGATGAAATATGCCTCAAAACACCCCCTGACCATGTCCTTAAATGCGAACCGCCAAACGACGTTCCTACTCCCACTTCAAACCGAGCCACTGGACTCGACTGCCCCCGAAGACCAGATCCCTTGAAGGACTCCTCAACTTTAGAAAAGCGCCTAACCCCCTGCTCTTGACCCAGTGAATCGCAAACTGTTGCCGCGGCACGCCAGTGTGCCTCCTGAGATTTCTGGTGTGGCCGTGACACACTGTCAAGGAGGAGAGTCATCCGTGCTGGCTGACTGCCTACAGGATGTGCCTCTCGTGGATGACTCTTCTCCTGGCTGGCATCTCTCCTCCTCTCCCCGCATCTCCTGGAATTCCCTACTGAAGCGGGTCATGGCCAGATGGGCCTCCGCGCATGAGCGTGACATTGACGCAATGACATCATGCATGCGTGTGATGTCATCGCGTCGATGTCCTCACACTTCCAGGTGCCTTCCGGCCGGGGCACGGGATTTAGTGTGCCACCAGCCAGAAAGCTTGCAAGACATTGTCTTGACCGATGGACTACAAAGAAATGTATATGGGTACCAGAACCAACTAAAATTCAATGCAAAGAAATGCAGAGTAATGCATTTGGGGATTAATAATAGGAAGGAACCGTATATGCTGGGAGGAGAGAAGCTGATATGCACGGACGGGGAGAGGGACCTTGGGTTGATAGTGTCCGAAGATCTAAAGGCGAAAAAACAGTGTGACAAGGCAGTGGCTGCTGCCAGAAGGATTCTGGGCTGTATAAAGAGAGGCGTAGTCAGTAGAAGGAAGAAGGTGTTGATGCCCCTGTACAGGTCATTGGTGAGGCCCCACTTGGAGTATTGTGTTCAGTTTTGGAGACCGTATCTGGCGAAAGACGTAAGAAGACTTGAGGCGGTCCAGAGGAGAGCGACGAAAATGATAGGAGGCTTGCGCCAGAAGACGTATGAGGAGAGACTGGAAGCCCTGAATATGTATACCCTAGAGGAAAGGAGAGACAGGGGAGATATGATTCAGACGTTCAAATACTTAAAGGGTATTAACGTAGAACAAAATCTTTTCCAGAGAAAGGAAAATGGTAAAACCAGAGGACATAATTTGAGGTTGAGGGGTGGTAGATTCAGAGGCAATGTTAGGAAATTCTACTTTACGGAGAGGGTGGTGGATGCCTGGAATGCGCTCCCGAGAGAGGTGGTGGAGAGTAAAACTGTGACTGAGTTCAAAGAAGCGTGGGATGAACACAGAAGATTTAGAATCAGAAAATAATATTAAAGATTGAACTAGGCCAGTTACTGGGCAGACTTGTACGGTCTGTGTCTGTGCATGGCCGTTTGGAGGAGGATGGGCAGGGGAGGGCTTCAATGGCTGGGAGGGTGTAGATGGGCTGGAGTAAGTCTTAACAGAGATTTCGGCAGTTGGAACCCAACCACAGTACCGGGTAAAGCTTTGGATTCTCGCCCAGAAATAGCTAAGAAGAAAAAAATAAAATAAAATAAATAAAAAAATAATTTAAATTGAATCAGATTGGGCAGACTGTATGGACCATTCGGGTCTTTATCTGCCGTCATCTACTATGTTATTATGTTACTATGTTTGTATTGTCTTGCACTGTAACTACGGCAAATCTAACCTGTAAACTGTCGACTGTGTGTCAAATTAGGATAAAACTTGTACTGGAAACCTTGTACTGTAAGGATAACTATGGCAAACTGTATATTAATATTAGACCCCCTAGTATGTGTCAAGTTAGGATAAAAACTTGTAGCATAAACTTGTACAGAAATTATATATGTTTAACCTGTAACCCGTTCTGAGTTTTTTGGAGACAACAGGGTAGAAAACAAATTAAATAAATAAATAAATAAAATATTTATTTTAAAAAATTTATATTCTGCCCTATCAACATTTCCAGGCAGATTCTAACAAATATACATAATTTATACACAAATACATTAAAACAGCAATTATTTAATAAGCATCAAAACACTTAGGGGTCCTTATACAAAGGCGCGGTAGCGGTTTAGCACGCGGAATACCACGCGTTAAACCACCTGCCGCGCTCGTACCTAACGCCTCCGTTGATGAGGTGTTAGGATTTTAGGCTGCTGCGGGGGTTAGCGCGTGATGAACGGTCCGACGCGCTGACCGCCGTAGCGCGCCTTGATAAAAGGAGCCCTTAGGGTCTTTTACTAAGGCATGCTAGAAGATGTAGCGTGCGCTGAATGCTGACGCATCCGTAGAATAGAATCGCACTGAATCGGCTAGCACGCCTTAGTAAAAGTGAAAGGTCACTTTGGGCGGGCACAAAACTTAGAGACTTGAAGAAAGCACCGAGAAGGGGTAAAACGCGGACCTCACGGACCCGACGGACCTCGCGGATCTAAACCCGCACATCCTTAAAAATCTGAGGTCCGTGCCGCTTGTAGTTAGTTTCTGGCTCTGACAGACCTCGGTGACAATTTAGCGCTGACGGATCCGTCTCAGCATAGGGAGGGAAAAGTATTAGGATCCGTCAGCGCTATAATGTCATCGAGGTCTGTCAGAGCCGCGGACCTCAGATTTTTTAATTTACTGGGGCTGCAGGAAACCGGTTTAAAGGATTCATTTTAGAGCCGCTCCAGCACGAGTCTCTGGTTCTGACAGACCTCGGTGACATTTTAGCGCTGACGGATCCTAATGCTTTTCCCTCCCTATGCTGAGACGGATCCGTCAGTGCTAAATTGTCACCGAGGTCTGTCAGAGCCAGAAACTTAACTACAAGCGGCACGGACCTCAGATTTTTAAGGACGTGCGGGTTTAGATCCGCGAGGTCCGTCAGGTCCGTGAGGTCCGCGTTTTACCCCTTCCCGAAAGCACAGATGTTTTATTCAGCATATGCGGACCCCTGAGCCCCAAGCTGGCTTCAGAAGTCCCCAAACCAGGAAGTTACAGAGATATTTATACATTCTTCTGGGTATACAACTGAATTCTAGAAAAAACTTTTCACGGTGTTACTTTTCTTAACAATCATTGGTGCTAAGCTCACACTAGCAGGTCATTAATAGGTCACTTATCTAAGCCCTGCAGTCTTTCTGTTACATGTCGTTTATAGCCATAAGAAGCTAGAATGCCCCAGCTAACACCCAAGGCAGGCAGGCTAGAACATGAGATGTTAGGTCTGCAGCTAAACATAATTCAGCATTTTATTAAAGAGAAAACTTAGTTCAACACTTAGGAAAACCAGTCACAGACTCCTTCAAAAGGACCCATTAATGAAAATAAAATATAGGAAATCCATAACTGTGGTCCAGATATCTTAACCCAACCCTTCCCCCTCCTCCTAGATAAATTCTCCCCCCAAAACCTCCACTTAAATAATCTCTTCCTCCCCAAAACACCAACCAGGTATTCAGATCCCTGAAATGTAACGTACAGTCAATTTAATATCCAATTTGCAAGTTCTTCCGGAATTAATCCAGGTACCTCTCCTCCCTGGTAACCAACCCCCCCCCCAAAAAAAAACAAAACAAAAAAAACTGTTGTAACTTCACTGGAAATGTCCAGTTAGCTCTTTTGTAATCCGCCTTGAACTGCAAGGTATAGGCGGAATAGAAGTCCGTAATGTAATGTAAATATAGATTTCCTATATACACAAACAGCACTACCTGGGCATTAGTGAAGGAGTCTGTACTTGACCAGATGTGCACTCTCCCGCTGGTAGCAATTAATAACATCATAGAAACATAGAAACATACGGCAGATAAGGGCCCACGGCCCATCTAGTCTGCCCACCTTAATGTCCCATCCCTTACCTTTGCCCTGTGAATAGATCCCATGTGCCGATCCCATTTGGCCTTAAAATCAGGCACGCTGCTGGCCTCAATCACCTGTAGTGGAAGACTATTCCAGCGATCAACCACTCTTTCAGTGAAAAAGAATTTCCTGGTGTCACCTCGTAGTTTCCCGCCCCTGATTTTCAACGGATGCCCTCTTGTTGTCGTGGGACCCTTGAAAAAGAAGATATCTTCCTCCGCCTCGATGCGGCCCGTAAGATACTTGAACGTCTCGATCATGTCCCCCCTCTCTCTGCGCTCCTCGAGCGAGTATAGCTGTAATTTGTCAAGCCGTTTTTCGTATGGTAGATCCTTGAGTCCCGAGACCATCCGGGTGGCCATTCTTTGCACCGACTCCAGTCTCAGCACATCGAGCAGAGAATGGGCCACCATGGTCCTCGATGCCCACAATTCAGTCGGGTTTTCAAGATTCCCACAGCGAATATACATGAGATTTAATGGCGCGCAACGGAAGCAACATATGCAAATCAATCTCACGCGTATTCGATGTGAAAATCATGAAAATCCAACAGGGTTGCGCTGTTGGCAACCCTGGTTGCCCACCCCTGGTTTCGGTTAAATCAGCAGGGTTTGTGGAAAGATGCTTACACCGCCGATGCTCCTGTTGTATCTGTTCCCTGCTGTTTGGCTTTAGATTTGGGATATTAGATTGAAATGAACTGAATTTTCCAAATCTGAGCTCAAGATGAGTTACTGTCAGGTACCATACCAAGGGCTGTGGCAACGATGCGGCTGCATGGGTACAAATATTGGTCCCAGCGCACCATCTCCTCTTATTGGCAATTGGCAAAGTGGACAAGGTGGAGGCAACAGTGGGTGAATTACCCAGGTTACAACCAGGGCAGGATTAATTTGTCGAGGGCCCCTAGGCACCCAAGTACACTGGGCCCCCCTGCCCCGCCCTGCCCCACCCCACCATGCGCCCAGGTGGAAACAGGAAGCTGCGACAGAGGGAAGCTTTGGGCAAGCAGCACCGCTTGCACAATTACAGCTCCCATTGCCTTTCTTATCCGCGTTGCTTGCTTGTCTTACTTTCCATCGATGGGGGAGGGGGGGCGCGTTGCTCATCGATGCTAGAGGGGATCATCGCCGTTTGGAAAAAACAATGTTGATGCCCTTCTTCATCGGGCCCCCCTGACAATTTCAGACCCTAGGCACGTGCCTACTTGGCTATTGGTTAATCCTGCCCTGGTTCCAACTGTAGCTCAACATGGTCAGGATGGGAGGAGGGGTAATTACGGTAATACAGGAACAGGCTATGCAAGTTAGAATAAGTCATATTCTAGCAGAACGTAATATTATTTATGAAGCAGAGTCCCAAATCCAAACACTTCATTATATTTAAAAAAAAAAAAAAAAAACACCTGTGGGAACCAGGTTTATAGCGAAGAAAAAGTTCCTGGAAAGGCTTTCAGTTTGCCGGCTGCTAGGGAAGACCAGGGCACCCTCTAGCGGTGAAGTCTGGAAAGAAGTCAGTCAGTCCCTTACAGGTGCGTCACCTGCACAAGGCCGCCGCCTATAAAAGCACCTGCCAGGGCAGACAGCTGCCAGTAGCCAAGCAGCACCGCACCGCTTTTCAAGGGCAACTCGGAAGCCTCCCAGGCCCTGCATCCAGCCCCTCCACCGGGACCCGCGACATGTCGAGCGCCTGCTGCAGCCCAGGCCCGGAGTGAAACAGAGCCGCACGTGCCCCCAGGCCCCGAAGCCAAGGACTAAACAGGTAAGTGCAGCAAACGCACCGCGCCGGTTCCACTTACAGCTTCTGTGGCTGTGGCTGTGTGACACGGGCGGAAGAAATAGTTGGTGGCTGCATTGGAGCCACTGGGCACAGGGTCCTCAAAAACAAAGACCAGAGACCAGAAAGAGCAGAAGGACCTGGGATTGCACAGCTCCAGCCACTCCGAGGAAGCCCTTCCATCAGGGACCAAACTTTTCTCTTAATGAAAAAAAAAAGCGACTGAAAACCGTTCGAACTAGAGAATTCAGGATCCGGTGGCTAATCTGGGCCAAGAGCGCAAAATGTCTTAAAAGAACGCAAAAAAATGTGTTTTTTTAAACTACGTCTAACTTTGGATTATACCCTTCAAGAGTGCCACCCCCCAAAACCATTCCGTATTTTGAGGGTTAATCTCGGAAGGGTTAAGCGGTCCCTACCCACGGCCCATAAGGAGCCCACTCTGTGGGTTCCAAGCCCTCCCAGGATCAAGAGCGTTCGCTGTGCCCAGAGAAGGGAGATGTGTATTGCGTTCAGCCCTCCTCGGTTTGAAAAATCCGCGCCAATGCCTTTTGATCCTTAGCATCATAGCCGGGGATAACTTTAGTTGGTTTCTCCAGCACAGCAATGGGACTGTATGTTATGCTTGGTAACTTTTACTACGTCCAGTAGGCATTCCACAAACGATGTAAGTGTCAAATGTCGAGGAGAAAAGGACCTTTCTATATGGCAAGAGTTTCCAAAATATAGATACTCTGAGGAATGATTCAGGAAATAAAGACTGGATGCCAAATAGCAGTCCTTGAGAAGGGAGAATTATGTATACTGTACACTGTTTAATAAGGACAGCTCCACACTGAAGTTGGTAAATAAACAAGGACGCAGCATACTCCCAGGAAAAAAGTGACCCCCAAAAGTGGGCATGACGGAGATCAACAGGATTTCTGCTGGAGGACTAAAGCTCTGCCTATTCACATTGTACACATTCTGGCAAAGCAGCGTCTTGTGTCCACACCCCCAACTCCCCCCACCACACACACACACACACAAAAAATCAGTTAATAAAGATTTATGATCTGATCGACATCACAGTGGTAGTGTACGATCAGCTCTATGGGAGTTTTCAGAAAAGTTTAATATTAAAATAATCCCTCGGAAATGAGGACATTGAGCGAGGGTGGAAAGAGCTTACCCCCTCCTTTACAAAAAGCCACGTTAAGTATTTTTAGCGCCAGCCGCCGCGGTAACAGCTTGGACGCTCATAGGAATTCTATGAGCGCTGGATCTGTTACCAGCGGCGGCCGGCGCTATAAACGCTGGCGCGGCTTTGTAAAGGAGGGGGTAATTTGCGTATTTACAAGAACAGCGAGAGAAGCTCTGCTTTATCTTAAGCCTAGCGTGCCCCCTTCCCTTGGGTCGCTAAGTGAAAATCTAGAAGTTAAGGCATATTTTGGATTCACGAACCTGCCCGATCTGGGCAGGTCCGACAAATTCTTCAAACTAAAATATGCAGATGAACGCCCCCCATCTGCCTGCCCGGTTCGCTGGTGTGCGAACCCCATACATGCGTTTTGTGTCCATGGGGGGTTTTTTTTTTTACTGTTTTTTCGGGCCCCGACTCTCCTGCTCCTGTTATCCCCAGCAGCGGCAGCCTCTTCCCGGTGGCGGCGGCACTCAGCTGGTCATGCCCTGCTCTCTGCGCCTTCCCTGCAGTGCCAGCCCGCGGGTTTAAAGACTGGGTGGCTTCATTTGTCTGGGAGCCAACAGGCACTGCTCTCCCCCCAGCTGGACAGTGGGAAAAGAAAGTCTACGACTGGTCCCCAGCAGTCGCTTCTTCAGCTGATCGGCCAGCCCAGTCAGACCGAGAATTTTGTGTTGTGGATCGCGTCCCTGCCTACTTTGCATGCATTTCTCCTCATTTGCATGTACAGATCGCAGGAGAGGTTAGTGAATGGGGCCCGAGGGAAATCTGGTCGCAAACTGATCGGTATACAATCGGTTTGCTTTGTGAATCTTTGTGAATCAGTGGTTAAGGCATAGCTGAAGGACAGATAGTGTGGTTATAGGATCTTAAGCAACGTGGTTTCTCCGAAGGAAAATATTGCCGTGTTTAATTTATTTTCTTTGAAAAATCATAAATGATTAG
The DNA here is from genome assembly GCF_902459505.1 of Geotrypetes seraphini. NCBI lineage: Eukaryota > Metazoa > Chordata > Amphibia > Gymnophiona > Dermophiidae > Geotrypetes > Geotrypetes seraphini. The sequence goes on from NC_047098.1 coordinate 22,830,851, forward strand.
TGGAGGAATTGAGACATTGGGCTAGATTCACTAAGCAAACCGATCGTGTACCGATCGGTTTGCGAGCCCTTAGTGATCAGATTTCCCTCCTGCAGTATTCGCTAACCTGTGTAGCGATCCGCTTCCGGTGCGCACATGCAAATGAGGGGAACTGCATGCAAAGTAGGCAGGGATGCGATTCACTGAACTTTTTTTTGATCTTGACTGGGCTCACAAAAAGCAATGCTCAGGACCAATCGCTGAAGCCCTTTGCTACTGCCCTGCCTCCTGCCACCCTACTTTCTAACTGTCAGCCCCATCTCTTGCCTGCCCCGAACACGCCTGCCTGCCTGCCCCAATTTCTCCTGCTCTCTGCCGCCCTTCCCCACAGTGCAAGCCCGTGGTTTTAACGCGGGGCAGCACGCTGTAGTGCAGTGCCAGCTTTAAACCCGCGGGCTCGCACTGAAGGGAAGGAGGGAAGAGGCTGCTGCTGCCGCCGCATAGAAGCATGCCTGCCCCGACTGCCTGTGCAAGTCCGTGGTTTTAACCCAAAGTGGGTTAAACCCACAGGCTCGCAAAAGTTTAAAGTTAAAAAAAAAAGTTGCAGCTAGGACGGGTCTGCACATGCGTGATCTGTGCAGGCAGATGGGGGTGTTCCTCCGATCGCCCCCATCTGCATATTTTAGGTTAGTGAATTCGTCAGACCTGCCTGAATCGGAAACGGATTGTTCTGATTTGGGCAGGTTAGTGAATCTAGCCCAATGTGAAGCAGTGAAGGTGGTCGGCGGGGTACCATAGAGCTCAGTGTCGCGTTCAGTCCTGTTCAAGATTTTGGTAAGCTCACATTTGGGGAAAAAAAAATCAATTCCTGGCTAGATTTACATATGCTTTCTTTGAACATTGAAAAGTCCAAATTAATGATTTTTCCCAACAAGGAAGGACTTTCTCTGCAGACTCCTCTTAAATTTAAAACTCAACCTCTTAAAGTTGTGCCCTCTTTAAAACTACTCGGAGTCACTTTCGATAGTAAATTCAATTATCTCCATCTCGGCACAGTGGTCCAGCGCTGCTTTTATCGGCTATGTACAATCAGGTCCACAGCCAAATTGGTAGAGCCTGCTTCTCTGAACATCTTGATCCATTCTCTTGTGATTTCCTGCATTGATTATTGTAATGCCCTCTACAAAGGCATAACTAAAAAAGAAATAAGACGACTCCAGATAATACAGAACCCTGCAGTAAAGATTACATTTAATGCAAAGAAGTTTGACCATATAGCTTGGGGTGATAGTGTCCGAAGATCTAAAGGCGAAAAAAAACAGTGTGACAAGGCAGTGGCTGCTGCCAGAAGGATTCTGGGCTGTATAAAGAGAGGCGTAGTCAGTAGAAGGAAGAAGGTGTTGATGCCCCTGTACAGGTCATTGGTGAGGCCCCACTTGGAGTATTGTGTTCAGTTTTGGAGAAAGTATCTGGCGAAAGCCGTAAGAAGACTTGAGGCGGTCCAGAGGAGGGCGACGAAAATGATAGGAGGATTGCGCCAGAAGACGTATGAGGAGAGACTGGAAGCCCTGAATATGTATACCCTAGAGGAAAGGAGAGACGGGGGAGATATGATTCAGACGTTCAAATACTTAAAGGGAATTAACGTAGAACAAAATCTTTTCCAGAGAAAGGAAAATGGTAAAACCAGAGGACATAATTTGAGGTTGAGGGGTGGTAGATTCAGGGGCAATGTTAGGAAATTCTACTTTACGGAGAGGGTGGTGGATGCCTGGAATGCGCTCCCGAGAGAGGTGGTGGAGAGGAAAACTGTGACTGAGTTCAAAGAAGCGTGGGATGAACACAGAAGATTTAGAATCAGAAAATAATATTAAATATTGAACTAAGGCCAGTACTGGGCAGTCTTGCACGGTCTGTGTCTGTATATGGCCGTTTGGTGGAGGATGGACAGGGGAGGGCTTCAATGGCTGGGAGGGTGTAGATGGGCTGGAATAAGTCTTAACAGAGATTTCGGCAGTTGGAACCCAAGCACAGTATCGGGTAAAGCTTTGGATTCTTGCCCAGAAATAGCTAAGAAGAAAAAAAAAAAAATTTAAATTGAATCAGGTTGGGCAGACTGGATGGACCATTCGGGTCTTTTTCTGCCGTCATCTACTATGTTACTATGTTACTATGGTTACCAGTAGAACACAAAATCACTAATAAAATTCTTTTCTTAACCTTTCAAACTAGACAAAATTACCAAACCGAATTCATTAATAATCTTCTTCCCTATAATCCTTCTAAGACTCTAAGGGCTCCTTTTACAAAACTGCGTTAAGGCCTTAAACGCGCGGAATTGCATGCGCTAAATTGCTGCGCATGCTAGACCTTAACGCCAGCATTGAGCTGACGTTGGTTCTAGAAGCGTAGCGTGGGTTTAGCGCACGTTAATCCTGCATGCGCTAAAAACACTAGCGCACCTTAGTAAAAGGAGCCCTAAGATCGACTGCCAAAAATCTCCTTTCTATCCCGTCTCTAAAGTACCATCTTCTCTGTTAGCGCTCCCTCTCTTTGGCATAATATTCCGTCCTATTTACGGGAAGAATCAATTCTTAATCATTTTAAGACGAAGTTAAAAACATTCCTCTTTCTTGATGCCTTTGAGACCTAAGTGTCCTTTTCCGGGCAACGTAGCTTGATTTTAATTTTAGCCACCCTTCCTTGTGTTTTGGTCCCTATGTTTTCTTTCTACTTGATTATTGTAGCTCTTGCCCTTTTACCTTTTGTTCCCGTTTGTTTTAAATGCTTTAAAAATTATCGTTATTTTTAATGATGTTTTGTCATCTTAAATATGTATTTTAGTTAAAGTATGTTTTTATGACTTTGTACACCGCCTAGAAGGTTGATTGGGCGGTATAAAAAATTTTAAATAAAATTGAAACTTAATACTGGGGACAAGTGAGAAGGGAATGTGTGCCTGTTTGCAGATGATACGAACGCTGGCTGCAAGTGAGATTTTAACCAAACTTTCCAAATTCATTTATTTGGGATGTAGAAATCCAAGGATCAAATATATATATTTTCCTGAAGAGTAAGGGCTCATGGATACAGTGGCATATTATGTGGGAGCAGGGGGGCAGTCCGCCCCGGGCGCTGTCTTGGTGTGGGTGCCAGCACCCATCCTCCTCTCTGCCCCCCCCCCTCCACTTCTTCTCAACCCCCCCTGCCATGCATGGGTGCCCCTTCCCTCCCTTGTACCCCTTTTATTTTCCCATCGCTAATTTTCCCAGCGCAAGCAGCGTCACAAACTTGCTGGCCGCATCGGTGTCAGCTCTCTATGACATCACTTCCAGGTCCCGCCCCTAGGAAGTGACATCGTTGGGAAAGCCGACGCGACACGGGCAACAAGCTTGTAATGCTGCTCGTGCCAGGAAAATTAAAGAGGTATGGGGAAAGGGGGGAGGGGTGCACAGCAGATGGGGTTTGGGAGGGAGGGTGGAGAAGGGGGCAAGGTGCCACCGCCCCAGGCTCTATCTTCCTCACTACGCCACTGCATGGATACCTTTTTTCTGTGGTATAATCAAAGTAGTTTACATATATTATATGTAGGTACTTTCTCTGTCCTTAGTGGGCTCACAATCTAAGTTTTGTACCTGGGCAATGGAAGGTTACGTGATTTACCCAGAGTCACGGAGAGCTGCACTGGGACTTGACCAGTTCCCCCAGGCTTTCAGTCCACTGCACTAGCCATTAGGCCACTCCTCCACTCCTAGGGAAAGAACTAGCAGTCACCATGCAGCAAGAGACCTGAGGGTCCTTATCTCTGTTGACTTCAGGCTAGGGCACGCAGTCAGCATGACAAAGCAATTTGGGAAAGTCTGAAGTAGAGCTCTGACCCATAAAGAGAGGTTCCACTAGAAGGAAGAGGGAAGTAATATTACCTCTGTGCAAATTTCTGGACAGATCTCCCGGTAATAACTGTGCAATTCTGTATATCTACAAAAGGACATTGAAAAAATAAAAGCATTTCATTGGAGAACCAGCAAAATGCAAAGACTGAAGGAGATAAAGATATTTCCTCAAGAAAAAAAGAAGGAATAGGGAAAGTTAAGATACAAATAGTGAACTATCTAACTAGTGTCAGTGAAATTTAAGAAGTTTTTTTCTTTCATGGCCTGAATAGCTCAAGAGCAAAGGGACATAGCTGAAGCTGGAGGAAGTTTCGCTGACATAGTAGCAGCCGTTTGGAAAATTCTGCCAGCAGAAGTTATAAGGAACCATAACTAGAGCATAATTCATAGACTGAAAGACACGTCTAGAAGAAAGGTAAAAATGGGCAGGGGCTGGGAGCCAGAAGACCCAGGTTCAGATTCCAGAGTGGCTCTTTGTGGCCTTGGTCAAGCCATGGCCATGAAGACAATTACACCTGTGGCAGCCCCCATAAATCATTTACAACTTGGTACCTGGGTTCAGAGGGACCAAAAACAGCAACAAATAGGCAGACTGGTTGGTCCAAGTGGTCTTTTCCAGCCAACATCTTCTAAGTGCCTACATTAACAAGACTGTACTTGATTGGCACACACAGAACACCCCTAGACTCTGCTTTAGATTAAAACACTGGGTGCAGCTACAGAACATGCCGTTCCCTGTCCCTGATGCACAGAAATGATCATGCTTAAGTGCCCACTTTCAGCGGCCATTACAAAGCATTGTGGGATTTGTGGCCTTCACTACTTCGAGTGATAGAAAGAGATTACAGATGCTGGGAATCAAGGCGGCTGCAATTTTTCAAGTTTAAAGTTTTTGATTGATCACTTAATCATATTTCAAAGTGATGAATATAATAAAATTACAATATTTAGGGAACAATACAATATTTAACCAAAATTGAGTCCAAAAGGACTATTAACAAACTTAACAAACAGATAAACATAAGGAAAGAAGGTAGGTGAACTACAAAATATTTAAAAGAAGCAGAACAATCAAGGAAAGTACATAAGGTAGGGGAAATAAAAAAATTCCATGATATTATACAACAAAAAAAGAAATAGTCAGAAAACTAGGTAATTAGTTATCAAAAGCATCTTTAAAAAGAAACGTTTTTAAATTACTCTTAAATTTGTCAAGATTGCGCTCCTCTCTCAAATAAATAGGAAGAGAATTCCAAACTTGAGGGGCTGTAACAGAGAAAATAAATTGTCGTCTCGTATTAATAATCTTAAGGGAAGGAATCGTCAATAAATGCTGTTCATTTGATCGTAACATTCTGTTAGAAATATAAGGAATTAATAATTTAAAAATAAAATGCTGGGGTTTTATAAAGTAGGTCACAGTAAGATGCCTTTTAAATGGCAGAGGTCCCACCTAAACACCAAAGCGTCGTGCCTTATCTCGGAGCCTCCCTGAGCATTATTTTATGAGATTCAGAAATCTCTGATCTCTCCCTAGGCTTTGTCTCATCATAGCTCGGCCTGCTTATCTAATATAATAAAGAGCTAGCCGCGCATGCGCACTCCTATTTGCGTGTTCCGTGCGTGTAGGTCTATGGCTGAAGGAGTGCGCATGCGCGCTAATACGTCACCAGCCTATCGCTTCCACAAGCCGGACCGCAGCCAGACGACGATCTCCGTTCCTCCTGCCGCCGCCGATCTCCGTTCCTCCTTTGCCGCCCACCCCCTTCTCTTCCCGCGGGCCAGACTAGTCTGTATTAAAGACACTCTTATGCAGGACTAAGATGGGAATAGAGAAGGCATCTGAGGAGCTCCTCCCAGTTTACATCTGTACCAAACATTTCTTAAAAGCGGGCTAAATGGAAGAGCGGCCTAGTGGTTAGGGCCCTAGGGTTCAAATCCAACTGCTGCACCTTTAGGGGTCCTTTTATAATGTGGACTTGGCATACCAATGGAGCCCATAATTTTTCATATCGTTGCAGTGTATGTGATCTTTCGGCAGCAATATTGCTACAGTGGTGCCTCACACAACGAACTTAATTCGTTCCAGGAGCAAGTTTGTTATGCGAAAAGTTCGTTATGTGAAACGCGTTTTCCCATAACAATACATGTTAAAAAAAATAATTCGTTCTGCAGCATAAAATATGCTAAGATGACATAAAAAAAGATAAATTTGTCAAAATGGTGAAAATGGTGGTCTTGCTGAGGCCAAACTCTTTGACGAGGTCACCCTGTTTGACCCCACATTCACTCCTTCTAATTATTTCCCGCTTCATTTCAACAGAAATCACCTTCCTGCTTTTTTTAGAAGCCATGATATATAAAAAAATATTGAGTTTATCTTAAAAGGACGACTGTATACAGTGAGAGAGGGCAGTTAAGCGCAGTGACTAACGACTGCCTGCAGTGCCTGCGCGGAAGGATGCAATACATCGGCAGCTCGGGCGACTTCGTTGTGTGAAACGAAGTTCGTTGTGTGAAACGAAGTTCGTTGTGTGAAACGAAGTTCGTTGTGTGAATCAAGACATGAAGTTCGTTGTGTGCAGCGTTCGTTGTGCGAGGCGTTCGTTATGCGAGGCACCACTGTATTTGGATTTTTGCCAGGTACTTGTGACCTGGATTGGCCACCATGAGGATGAGTTACTGAGATGGATGGACCATTGGTCAGACACAGTAAGGCTATTCTTATGTTCATAACTTTAAAAAAAATAAAAAAAGTTCTTCCCTTGTATCATTGCCAGGGCAAAGCATTTTTCCCCCAGTGCTAGACACACTCCATTAATAATGCTTTTTCTCCCTGCAGAGCAGTGTAGTAACACCGAACTACGTTATCTGAGGTCCTTCAAGCCCTTTCAGTTGTATTATCTTGCAGACCTTCTAATCTCTCGACCTTTGTGTGCTCCGTCTTATTCTTTTTCCTAAAACTAGAATATGAAAACTGATCAGAGCTGACAGTGGTGCTTTGCTGTCCCTATGTTTAACATTCCTCTCTAAATCACATTTTGATTACTTATCAAATATAATTGTACCTGTCACCCCATCACCAGCCCTATCCTGATACCTGATACTGCTTCTATAGTAAGAGCAGGAAAAATAGCCCTCTCCCAGCCCACTCGCAGAGCTGGAGGTACTAGGGCTGAACAAAAAAAACAACCAGCCAATTTACAAGGAAGTAGATCGGGTGAGTGATTTAAAATATCAGATCATTAAAACAGGAGGAGGCAGGACGCAGAAGTCAGAGGAGGAAGGATGGTAAAAAAAGGAGAAGACAGGAAAAATACAAGGGGCTCAAGGCTGTCCGTGCCATAGATAAACCTTTAGCTTAATGTTGGCATGCCCCCTTCCCCCCCCCCTCCCCCACTGGATGGCAGCTGTGTGGTAGAGAATGACACGGGGACAAATTTGTCCCCCTCCCCACTGGAACTCAATTTTCCTGTCCCGTCCCTGTGAATTTTGTCACTGTCCCTGTCTCTGCCCCATTCCTGTGAGCTCTGCCTTAACCACACAAGCCTCGAACACTTATCATTTTAAAGTGTTTGAGGCTTGTGCAGATGAGGACGGAGCTGGCAGGAAAGTGGCAGGGACTGGAAAAGAACTCGGGCCGGGACGGCAAAATGAGTTCCCGGGAGGACGGGGAAAAACTTGTCCTCGTGTCTTTCTCTCTGTGGCTGTGTACATAAGTACAGTGCAGTCTCGCTATTCGCTGGGGTTCTCGTGTGTACCAAAAATGCCAATGCGGAACCACTGATCCTATGGGGGAAAGGGGGTTATGTTCCTGTATGATCCTGTTAATAGTAAACGTTTGTTACCTAACACTACAAACTCATCATTTCATGTACCTTTCTTGTAAAATAATAGCTTATTATATTCTTTTTTTTTAAATAAAAGCTTTTATTAGAATAAACACATCAAACAGTACATATACATCGGAGATGCAACAAGTAAACAACAAGCAATACACCACACTCCAGAAAACGCCCAAAGTGTAGCCAAGAACAGAGACATGTGCAATCCCCACAGTCCAACAAAAACCCATCCACCAAAACTCAGCCAATACCCCCCTCCCCCTCCCCCCAGGGACAAAACACCATATCTACAGCACCCAAAAGGTTGAGAATCATCCGATTTTATACGTAAACAAAAAATGGAAGAGAAAGATAATAGGGTCCCCCTAATCCCAGTCTGTCCAGTCCAGCCCCAAGCTCAACTCAGAACCCCCCTCCACCCCTGCCACCAACCCCCACAGAAGCCCGAAATCTACACCAAATGTGAGCATAGCCATGGAGTTTGCCATGCCGTAGGGCCGTTAAATGGTAAAGAAGCTGCCAATTAAGCAAACGTTGTTCCACCATGTTCCAGGTGGGAGGGTGCGGTTGATTCCACAAGGAGTATAGCTTATTATATTCTGCATTTTATAAATGTATTTTATACACAGTCTTTGTAAAAGTACAGCTCTATAAATATTGTCATCCTGCTGGGAAGGCACTGTGCATGGTAAAAATGCCCACGAATAGTGAAACTGTTACTCTGTATTTTGCATGAATAAGCGAAGCCATGAATATGGAACACGTGGATAACGAGAACAGTGTATTCATCAGCACGGGGACAAATTTTTCCCATCCCGTGAATTTTGTCCCTGCCCCATTCCTGTAAACTCTGCCTTAACCACACAAGCCTCGAACACTTATGATTTTAAAGTGTTTGAGGCTGGTGCAGATGAGGACGGAGCTTAGGCATTGGTGGAATGAGGCATTATGACATCACAATCTGAGCTCTAGAATGTTGCTACTTATGATTTCAAAGTGTTTGAGGCTTATGCAGATGAGGACGGAGCTTAGGCATTGGTGGAATGAGGCATTATGACATCACAATCTGAGCTCTAGAATGTTGCTACTTATGATTTGAAAGTGTTTGAGGCTTGTGCAGATGAGGACGGAGCTTAGGCATTGGTGGAATGAGGCATTATGACATCACAATCTGAGCTCTAGAATGTTGCTACTTATGATTTGAAAGTGTTTGAGGCTTGTGCAGATGAGGACGGAGCTTAGGCATTGGTGGAATGAGGCATTATGACATCACAATCTGAGCTCTAGAATGTTGCTACTTATGATTTGAAAGGGTTTGAGGCTTGTGCAGATGAGGACGGAGCTTGCAGGAATGGGGCAGGGACAGGAAAAGAACTCGCTGGGATGGGACGGGAAAATGAGTTCCTGTAGGGATGGGGGAAAACTTGTCCCCATCTCATTCTCTAATTCTGACCCTGGAGTATTGCGAGCAGATAAATAACCAATATTCTCTTACTCAATTCTTCCACGTAACAGTGTGTGTGTGTGTGTGTGTACATGTGAGACTTCATTCTTCCTCTCCTCTCTCTTTACCTTCTTGCTTCTGCCTTCTTTCGCCACTCCCGTCTCTCTGTAGTCTTCAAGAGGATGAGATTGATATCTACGGAGACGTTACCGCCTGCCTTCAGTGTAAAGAGGTGTTTTCCCAGACATAGCAATAGAAATATTAACCCTGCAAAAATTTCCAGAAAACAAAATAAAGTTTCCTTATACTGGGGAGTGGAGCTCTCTCCTCTGCCTGAAATGGTTTTCGGGTGAAGACCAGATTCTAGCAATAAGCCCACATGCCAATGAGGAAGCTCTCTGGGAATTCTGGCTTGGTGACGTGCTCCAGAGGAAGTTAGTGTTAGCAAACATGACGCAGCATCTCTAGGGCTCCTCTGAGACTTTCTCCTTCCCACAGTCAGTGGTGACTCTTGATAACCTTTAGGGATTTAATCAGGCATTTCAGGTAATAAGCACAGCAGGAAAGGAAGCTGGTTTCACCTCTGTCTACTATTATTAGAAATTGTGCAAGCTCTAATACACCTATGAGTCAAAAGCAGCATGGATACCACTTAAAGTGATATACCTCCTCGGCTCTGCTAGAAATTACAGGAACCAAAGTGAAGACACCTTTTCTTCTGGTTTGTGCCAATGGTGGAAGCAACAGCTTGAGTCCTAACAAGCATATACCACACATACTCCCAACCCCCCTTCCCCAACTTAGACAACGGGAGCCAAATCTATCACAGAAGCAGTGTTATACAAATTAAAACTATCCTTCCCCTCGCTAAAAGGCATTTCCCACACAGGAAAGCTAGGGACCTCCCTCCACTTCAAAATCACTGAGCTCTGGAACAACCTTACCTCCCCTCTTCGGAACTTGAGCTCTCTCCAAGTTTTCCGCAAATATCTGAAAACCTGGCTTTTCTCAAAAAAATGTAAGTCTCCCTCCAACTTAGGAATCAAGGAAACTCTTATATCTTGGCATCCCAAGTCCTCTAAATTTTCTTCACACTTCTACCTCTAACCCTCTGTTGTAGTTCTTTCCTATTTCTCCTACTGTAAACCGCGTCGAGCTCTATGAACGTGGAGATGATGCGGTATACAAACCTAAGGATTAGATTAGATTAGATTATACAAAAATATGCTGGACTTTTGATTTTGGAAAAAGTTAGATTGAATTTATTCCAAACAATCTGAAGTCTATTCCAATTGTGATTTTGATTCTCCTTTCCTGAGCGTCTGCAGTTTTGATCCTTTGCCTAATCTTTTCTTTCTTATCTCTTCTCATGTAGAGCCATGGCTGCTGCTGCTTCTTCTGAGGTGTGGCACACAGGAGCTGTGCCCATTGACCTGCAGAGGGTGGACTCGAAGGATGCCCAGCCCGAGTGCTCCATCTGCTTCACCACTTATGACAATGTCTTCAAGACACCCAAGAGGCTGCAATGCTCTCACACTTTCTGCCTGGAATGTGTGGCCCGGCTGGTGGCAGCACTGCCCCCAGATCAGGCTTCCGATCAGGTGCCCTGCCCATTCTGCCGACAGCCCACCTCCATTCCTGAGCAGGGGGTCCCAGCTCTGCAAACCAGCCAGGAGATGTTGTCCACCTTACCCACCCACCTCCAGCAAGAGGAGCCCGTCTGGATCGAAGGCAATAAACTATGCTATAAGCAAATCTCCACCTCGGACCCTAGCATCGATGAGATGTGCATCTGTTTGGATATTGGACTGAGCAAGGCAGATACCCCAATTCCACCTGCTGAGCCCCGCAGAACAGGACTGAGGGGCTTCTGCTGCGGCTGCAGTGACTGGAAACGCATTCTCCTCATTGCTTTAATGCTTCTCATACTTTTCTGCATCCTTCTGTGGCCAGTGCAATGTGTCCTGAAGACGGGGAATCTGCGCTGCTTCTCGGCACCTACTCCCACCACGAGTCCGCCTGTGCCAGGACAAACCATGAGCACACATTAACCAGAGGGCTGCTGGTATTTGTTTCAAGTTTGGGAGTCGGCCATACTCTAATGTACCAAAGTGGTACTACCAAAGGGAATCTCTCATACTCTGCAGATCACTGTGTCTGAACTCTGTTGAGGTGTTGGGCTTGAGCATATGGCCTGTAACAAAGATGCCAGCTCATTTCTGATGAGATCCTGATTAATTTAGGAACAGAGGAAGACAAGCTCCAGTTAGTAAGGAACTAGGAAGTCTCTCTCTCCTGGCTCTCTGCTCCTTCTTCAGAGTTTTCAGGGAGCTTCTCGGCATGAACAGACTTAAAGATAGGAGATGAAGAACCAGGACAGCCTCGCCCGTGCCTTATAATCCTTTTAATGCACAAACCTAGCACTTGAGAGAGATCCACATGCCATCCTAAAACTCTTCAGCTGGACAGTGCCACTCAGAAATTTACAAGTTCTAAATATTAACATTTTATGGATGTGGACCATCGTCAGAACTCGGTGAGAGTCTGGAAAAGGGAACGTCCTAAAGTAGAACTCTTGCCAGGAAGGAATCTGCAGCGTGACGGCTCTACGATGGCTTCTGGAGCTCTTGTTTACAGCAGGCAGGGTCTGGACAGCTGGACTGTACCAGCGCATGCCACTGATAAGACAGACAAGTGTAGGGCACCAGAAATGCTTCTTTGTCACAGGGGTTGTGAGTTGTAATATGCCAGAACCTGGAAGACGGTAAAGAGTAGACACAATCAACTTGGGCACTTGCTCGTAGCTGTGAAATGAACACAGAGCACTTTAAAGAAAGTCACACGAATATATGAAAAGGACGTAGTAGAGATACTTAGATGACATCTTGTGGCATGATACCACCTGTTGGGGCTTCCAGCTTCTTTGGTTCAAGGCTGACCTGGAGTTGTACAGAGACCAGCAGTATGTTTCAAAGTATTTGTGCGTTTTGAAACGTGTTCTATTTAAACAGCATGCGTGGACACCAGTGGTATAGCCACGGGTGGGCTGGGGACCACCCAAAATTGTGGCCCTCTTGCTGTAGCTGGTGGGAATCCCTAAACCCTGCCAGCTAAAGATTTCCTTTTCCATGGGCATCCAGTGCTCTACCAAATATCAGCCGGAAGCACTTGCCTCAAGCTGACGCCTTCGGCACATGCTCGGTTTTCATGCATGCACAAGCACTGAGTATGTGTAGCCCGCTTGTGGTGGCATCAGCTCGAAGCGAGTGCTACCAGCTGCCATGGCTTTCTGAGGAGGAAATCTTCAGCTGGCAGGGGCTGAGTATTCCTGCCAGCTCTGATATTTAACATTTTGAGTTGGTAGGAGGATGTGAAGGGACAGAAAGCAGGGGGGGGAGGGGAACTATGAATTTTGTGCCCACTCATTTTGGGCTCATGCCCGCCTGCAATCAGGTAGCTGGCTACATCCCTGGTGGCCACCTTGCCTATCTCACAGTAACGGGCTGGGGTGAGAGGAGAGCAACATCCTCCATTCTGCAGCTCCCTGATTTTCCCCTTCTTGTCTCGTCCAGTGAGATCAGCACCAGTCAAACAGCATTTGCTCTTTCTCAACACACCAAGGTCAGAGTTCTCCACTGTGTTTTAGAAAGAGGGTGCTGATTGGCCGGACTACTGATTAACCTTTTTCAAATCTGGCCTCCTATCACCAAGAGTGGTTTCTGTTCTGCTAATGGCAGAAGACCAGAATGATGTCATGGGGGCCAAAAGTTTCTCGGCTGGCTGGCAGATGACGATTCAGTCCAGTGCAGAGGAGAGCCGATTCAAAAAACTTTCCACTCCTTTCACAGTATTATTTCTATTAGACTAGAAGAGCAGAAGACAGCCAGGGAAACCCATTTTAAAATCGGAAGATGAATTAATGGAGTCATAGGTTCCTGCAGCCTGCCTTTGTTGTGAGGGGAAGGGAGGGTTGAGTTAAACTTTGAAGGAACATGGTCCTTTCCTCTTGCTACAGGTTTTGGGGACATCAGTATTAAAGTATCCATGGACCATGCGGAATATCTTTTCATATATAGCCTCTGTGCTGGTTGGACAGGGGTTGAGTTATACGTAAGAGCATTTATGTAAATAGTAATCCTCATTCTCTGTCAATTATTATATGTACTTTTTAAAATATGTTTTATACTTTTAGTAAAAAAAATAAAATAAAAATGCAAGCATCTTTATTTTGATCATCATTTACACAGCAGCCAAACACTATTCTGCATATGCTGGAACAGGAATCATGACACCGGTAAAGTATTCTGAATCATATGTGCAGACTGCCTGCAGCTAATTACAATCTTTACTAAAGACAACAGCCAGAAAAGTCCCAGAACACTACACTCTGATCACACATCTGAAAACATACCATGTAGCTGCTTTAAAACAGCAATTATACCCACTTACCTGGTCCTCCCCCCGCCAAGCTCTGTGCCCACCTTTGGTTTTATTCCCAGGCTCCAACTTTCAGTAGAATTAAGAGGTGCACTTTACCTAATAGCAGAAGAAGAAAGGTGCCACAGAAGCTCGGAGTATCTCGGACACTGCACGTACATGCAGCTGTGTGGGGGAATGTGGTTCAGGTCTCCTGTGCCTTGAGGATCTGGTAAAAGATGAGGGGGAAACACATGGGGCCCAAGGAGGCAGAAGTCATTCCCCAGCTGGTAGATGGGGGGTCAGCCTTATGCATGAGCAAGTGTTCTTTGCATATAGTCCTGCTCCGACCCCTTCTGCTACCAGGATCCTGATGCTTCTGACTTCTCTGAGCCACCACTTCCTTCTCCTATGTGGTTCAATGAGGTGTTTGGATCATGTCAGTCTCTGTAGAAGAACTTAGTATACATAGTTCATACAACTCGCTAAACTACCCAGGAGGAAGAACTCCAGGGAGGCCTTCTCCTACCCTGGATCACACTAGGAAAAGGACTGCACGACTGCAGGAGGTAGAAGACAGAGACTCGTGGATTAGGTAGGCTTGCCGACAGGATCCAGATTTGCCTAATTCACTTTTGGATTTACCCCATTGCATGCAGGGATGTGTAGTTCTGATTTCTCCAATGACAAGCAAAACGACACGTTCTTGTATGCAATGGGATAAATCCAGGACTGGATCAACCCTGTCAGGTGAATCTGGATCCAGTTGGCAACCTTAGGATTAGATAAGTGTTAGATGGGAGGAAGATCCAGGTTAGGGCCCACAATTGTACTCTGCATATAGGTCCAAATCCCTCACCAGCCTTGCCTGCTGGCAGGAAGGGAGACTGAAGGTTCCAGCTTCAGCAGAAGAGACTTTTTTTTAGCCTGGTCCCATAGCGAAATTGATTTCAGTTTTGGGACCATTTCAGTGAAAGGAGGTGGGGGGGGGGGGGGGAGGGAGAAGGGGTGATAAAGAGAGAAACATTTGCCTTTCAAGTGCTGAAACTAATAAGAAAATTACTTCTCAGCCCATTTTACATAAGCAAACATATCGAAGAAGTTGCCAGATCCTGGAAATGCCGGAGCTTGGTAAAACCAAGTATCCGCATTCCACTGAGTTTATCTTTCACAGGAGCACATCAGAGGCAAGAATCCCTGCTCGGGATTGCCAGCTCAGATCATCTATGCCTCATGCCTGAGCTTGCAGTAGATACCCCAGATCCTAGTTCCCTTTCTCCTTCTCCACGCCCTCATATTAGCTCTACCACTTCAATGCACTGAAAAAGTTCTTCTCTCGCTGGCAAATTTTATGGTGTTCAAGCTGATGTCCCCATTGTTTTGTGGGGTTTTTTTTTTTTCTTTGCCCATCTTCCTTGGGAAAACCCCCATGCAATACTGCTCTCTTAAGCAAAAAAAACAAACCAGGATGGATATTGCTGGGAGGGACTAGAAAGAGACCAGGCGGCTCAAGTCCATATAGACATAGTACAAGGTGAAGCATGGAATTGTTCAGCCCTAGGCTATGGGGCTCATTTTCAAAAAAGAAAAGCATCTATAAAGAGGCAGATGGATGTTTTTCTTGCAAAAACCCTTTCACGTCACAATTTTTGAATCCTAAATAGAAGTCTATACTGTTTATCTGCAGTTCATCTAGATCTCGAGGCAGTGTGTTAGCAGGACTACGGTGAGCTTATGACCTGGACATTTTTCTGCCATAATCGAACATTTTAGAATGCATCCAGGGCACAATTTGGACGTTTGGGGGCTAGATCTGGTTTAATGATGCGGTATATAAACCCAAGATTTAGATTAGATTAGATTAATGATGAATATGTGCCAAAAGGGTACCTAAACTGACCACTGGAGAGATGTAAGCATGACCCACCACCCTCCTTCACTCAGTGGCGTAGTAAGGGGGGGGGGCAGTCTTGGCCCCCTCCCCAGCATAGTAATGGGGGTGGTCTGGGCTCCCCTCCCCCCACTACTGCACGCATGCCCCTTCCCTTCCCCTGGAGGTACTCTTTAAGATTCCTGGCACAAGCAGCAACCCCAAGCGGCTGATCGTGCTAGCTCTTTCTCTGTCACATCCTGGACCCGCGCCTAGGAAGTGATGTCAGAGGAAGAGCCGATGCTGGGGTTGCCTCTCATGCCAGGAATATTAAAAATCCCCAATCTTTATAGGTGGTCTGGATGTTACATAAATGATGTTATCGAATATAGTATTAGAAAGGACGCCTCAGCCCCACCACTCCACCGCAAAAAATTATTTTAGATCGCGGGAAGCATAGTGTGGTGCTTCATCATTGGCTGTCTTTTCCAGTTTCAATACGAATACGTTAGTTTTATAATTATTGTAAACATTTATCGAATTATATTACAATACTTTATCATTCAATTGTGTTTATATTATTATTATTATTATTAGGATTTTTTTTTATATACCGCCTATCAAGGTTATCTAAGCGGTTTTACAAGCAGGTACTCAAGCATTTTCCCTATACTAATCCAAAGTTTTGGATGATACTTATCTCAGCCAAACCAGGGGAGCCAGACCCGACATGTTTCGCACATAAATAGTGCTTTCTCAAGGGTCGAATGGAGTTCCTTGATGTGAGTAGTTTCCTGAGTTTGGCCAATGGGCTGCGTGGGGGGCGGGAACTATAATGTAGATGAGTAGCATTTAAATTGTGTACCGAGGACGCCGGCGCCATCTTTTGCTCATTAAACTTTTGGAGTCGGATGACGGCGGCGACCTCGGTAAGTTATGAGATATTACACCGGTTCTTAAATGCATTAATTTTTATGTAGAGAGGGGGCTGGTCACAATTGTATGTTACAGCTCCGTTTCTATATTTTACAGGGAGACCCTTGAGAAAGCACTATTTATGTGCGAAACATGTCGGGTCTGGCTCCCCTGGTTTGGCTGAGATAAGTATCATCCAAAACTTTGGATTAGTATCTATAAACACAATTGAATGATAAAGTATTGTAATATAATTCGATAAATGTTTACAATAATTATAAAACTAACGTATTCGTATTGAAACTGGAAAAGACAGCCAATGATGAAGCACCACACTATGCTTCCCGCGATCTAAAAGAATTTTTTGCAGTGGAGTGGTGGGGCTGAGGCGTCCTTTCTAATACTATATTCGATAACATCATTTATGTAACATCCAGACCACCTATAAAGATTGGGGATCTATTGACATTCATTTGGCTGGATATAAATCAATATAATAAGTGGCCACCATTGCAGTTGCTTTAAGAGGAATATTAAAGAGGCATGGGGGAGTGGGGAAGAGGGGCACCACCCTCACTACACCACTGCCTCCAGTGATCACTGACACCCCCCCCCCCCCCTCTCTCATCCACCCAAGATAGGAAAAAAACAGTACATACCTGCCTGTATTGCAGCTTTGGAGGTTCTGGGCCGTCCAAGTAGAGCAGCAGTCTGGTGGTCAGTGCAGTGGACTGTAGAAAAAGGGACTCAGGCCTGTTCTATATTCCATTCCAATGACTCCACTTGTGGTGGAGTGTGTGAGTCCACCAAAACCCACCCAACACCTACAGAGCCATCATATAGGTGACCCCTGCATAAAGGCTAGTGTTGGGTGGCTTTTGGAAGACTCACCCCACAATATAAAAGGGTTATATAAGGTGAACTATGTACCTGGGACCTTTTATGCCAAGTTGACTGCATTGTCCCCCGACTTGCCCCATTGCTCTGCTGGTATGTTCGTGTGGCCATAGTACTAAAAATACTGGGCCCTCTTACATCCCAACAGCATATTTGTGCATTTTTCTTTTCAACATAAGAATTGTCAAACTGGGACAGACCAAAGGTCCATCAAGCCCCGTATCCTGTTTCCAACAGTGGCCAACCCAGGCCCCTAGTACCTAGCTGGATCCCAAGGAATAAAACACATTTGATGCTGCTTATCCTAGGAATACGCAGTGGATTTCCCCAAACCATCTCAATAATTGCCTATGACCTTCTCTTTTAAGAAATCATCCAAACCTTTTTTTTAAACCCTGCTAAGCTAACTGATTTCATCACATTCTCCGGCCATGAATTCCAGAGTTTAATTGAACCGTGCGTGAAGAAATATTTTCTCTGGTTTGTTTTAAATCTACTAACTAGTTGCTTCATCGCATGCCCCTTAGTCCTAGTATTTTGGAAAGAGTGAACAAGCGTTTCACATCTACCCTTTCCACTCCACTCAGTATTTTATAGACCTCTATCATATCACCCCTGAGCTGTCTCTTCTCCAAGCTAAAGAGCCCTAGCTGCTTTAGCCTTGCCTCATAGGGAAGCTGTCCCATTCTTTTTACCATTTTTGTCACCCTTCTCTGTACCTTTTCTAATTCCGCTATACCTTTTTGAGATAAAGCAACCAGAATTGCACACAGTATTCGAGGTGTGACCATACTATAGAGCGATACAAGGCAATTATAGCATTTTCATCTTTGTTTTCCATTCCTTTCCTGATAATTCCTAACATTCTATTTGCCTTCTTAGCTGTTGCCACTGCGTTGAAACCCTCAGCTCAATATGTGGTATAGTAAGGGGGGGGGGTGGTCTGCCCCAGGTACCATTGGTGAGAGCGCAGGCACCTGTCCTCTTCTCCACCTTCTGCTTCTTCCCTGCCCCCCACTGTCGCACCCTTCCTCTGTACCGTTCCTGGCGTGAGCAGCAATCCCGCCTGCATCAGCTCTTCCTGCGACGTCACTTCCTGGACCTGTGCCAAGGAGACGACGTCAGAGGTTCAAAAAGAAAGAAACACAACTGAAAAATGGCCATTAAAAAAAAATTAACCTAACGAGATAGATATTTTGCTGTTTTGAAAATGGGCATTTTTTTTTTTTTACTGGATTTTGATGAGTCTTCTGCAAAACATTCAAATTTGGACTTGAACATCAGATCGAAAATGCTTCAGGGCTTTTGCCGCGTGGTAGCCACTAGCACAGCTATGTAAAAGAGGGCAACAATTCCTTACAGATATAGGAACAAGATGCACCATATAACTTGGGGCTCAACCTTGAAGAATAAGACCAGGGAGCATAATTTAAAGACCATGACTCAACAGACAACCAATGAAGCTTCTGTTAAGTGAGCACATTTGAAATAAAAATGTTTCAACAGGGGGGAAAAAAATAAACCCTCAGTATGCACAACTGGTTGTCATTATAGCAAATAACACATGTATCTAGATAAATAGCTTTTGGACATTGTCTTCATTATGTAAATATATACACAAAAAAGTATGATGTCTGTTTGTACAGGATTATCTGGGAAGGATAATGTGGGGGTAATCATGATTACTGAGTTTAATTATCAACAACTCAGACAGAGGGGGGGGGGGGGGGAGTAACTAGAGACTTGACAGTTAATGGGGAGGGGGCAAAAATGAAGGTTTGCCAGGTGCCTAATACCTTTGCCAGCCCTGAGTATTTACTGTTAATTATATATTCATCTGCTGCATATTTCTTGCTCTTTCCAGCTCTGGAACATTACCAGAAATAAAACACAAATTCCATATGAGAGTTATTGTAAATCTGCACAGTAAACGGAGACTTAACTCGTAAGTGGGGCCCAGAGCCCATCTTTTATTTTGTACCCCATCCCCCCGAATACAGACTTCTGCAGAGGGGCTATTTAAATAATCTTGAGTTTTCTGTTGACATATCTAAAGTCAGGAGTCAGGAAAAGACTTGACTGGAACTGCTAAGCCCACACTGTCAACGTTCCCTGAAAATTCCATGTGAAATTATAAAAGCAGATCTGCGACTGTGCCATTCAGTATTCCTACTACGTGTCACACACCAGGAATGGAAGCTTTGCAGACACCAGCCACTGTGCAGCATGCAGGCTGGGGACAGAACAGAGCTCAGAGAGATTTTGCACTTCCTTTTCAAGAGTAATTCAAGGCAAATCATATGCAGGGAGGGCTGTGTCCAGATCAGAGAGCTTCCTCTTTGCTTATAACTGTAGATAAAGTCTAAAAAGGCTTAATCAAAACTCCCTTGAAACATTTCTAGATCCCAATTTTCATATTTTATAATACTCAGCAAAAGGTTGTGCCTGTTCCATTCATGGCACCTGTCTCAAATCTTCCAAGGCTTTTCTGTCTTCACTCATAATCTATTCATGTTTCTTGCCGTGTGTCCTGTCTTGATCAGACTGTATGCTGCACAGACCTGTTTCTACAATGCACAGTTCTGAATGCATATAGCATGTGCTATAAAATCAAGATAATGACAGTAATGTATGCATCCTGTCTACAGAATGAGAGGACTTAACTGGCCAATAATCTAAATGATTTAACCAGCCAGAAATGGCTGCTGACTGGTTAAATTACATGTCTGGGGCTATCTGCTAATTTTCAGTGGCACTTAAGCAGTGATTACCACTGAAAATTAAAAGCGCCTAAGAGAAAGCCAGTATTCTAGGAAAAGTCCATAATCTGTTATTAAGACAGGCATGTGAGAAGCCACTGCTTGCCCTAGATCAGTAGCATGGATTTTTGTCAGCTACTAGTGACCTGGATTGGTCAGTGTAAGGATGGATCATCATTGGTCTGACCCAATTAAGGCTATTCTTATGCTCATTTAACCAGACAGAGTAAATGCATAAATGGGACCACATAAGACAGTCCTATCTTTATGTGGCAATCCTTGGCTGCATAAGTTCACACAATGTGTAATTAAACTCTGGAATTTGGTGCCAGAGAATGTGGTGAAATCAGCTCAGCAGGGCTTAAAAAAAGTTTGGATAATTTCGTAAAAGAGAAGTCCATAGGGCTATTATTGAGATGACTTGGGGAAATCCACTGCTTATTCCTAGATAAGCAGCATAAAATCTGTTTTACTACTTGGGATCTAGCTAGACACATGGGACCTGGGTTGGTCACTGTTGGAAACTGGACTTGATGGACCTTCGGTCTGTCCCACTATGGCAGCTCTTATGTGAGCCAAGTATAGGACAATCAAGCCACTGTGATATCACAGATGAGGTTGGCTCTCTAGCATTGGTGGAATGAGGCATTATGACATCACAGTCTCAGCTCTGGAATGTTGCTGCTCTTTGGGTTTCTGCCTGGTACTTGTGACCTGGGTTGGCCACTGTTGGAAACAGGATACCGGGCTTGATGGACCTTCAGTCTGTCCCAGTATGGCAACTCTTATGTTCTTAAGCAGCCATGTGTTAGTCAGTGCCACATAAACTACATATTCAATGCTGAAGGCCAGACATGGCCCAGCACTGAAGAAACAAACTGACAGGCAGTAAAGTCAACAAGTTCTGAGAGTGGTATTATGGCAATAAGATATATGGACCAGGTAACACACCCTCAATAAATGTATAAATAAAATTATAATGTGAAACGGGATATCCTCAGTGTGAAGGATTAGCGAAAGGAGGAAAACCTCCAGCGCTTAACACAGTAAGGTTCCTGACGAAGGGACACCTTGTCACCAAAACCGGGCTTGGTTGAACCCCACCTGAAGAATATTTTCTTTGAACCAGTTATTTTCTGGACCTTGCTATTGGGAGGATTTCGTCCATTCTTCTATCCCAAGCTAAGCCTGGGTTCATTTTTCTGTTGTTGGCTGGGGGGGTTCTCAGAGTGGTATTTTGGCTTTAATAAATTTTTGTGTGATTTTGTGATTAGTCACTGCACTATTTTTCACACATTTTGGTTAGGCACACGTGAGATATCCAATGGTGGTGTGTAGGTAGGGGCTTGATGCCTCTGCCTTACTGTATTCGCTAATCCTTCACACTGAGGATATCCCATTTCACATTATAATTTTATTTATACATTTATTGAGGGTGTGTTACCTGGTCCACATATCTTATTGCCATAATACCACTCTCATACGATAATACTGACCCACCCCCCCTAGAGATCCCACCCCTAATGACCCTTAACTCTACCCTCTTAGAGATCCCACATGGGCATCCCATTTACTCTTAAAACCTGGAACGCCGCTGGCCTCTATCACCTGCACCGGAAGTTCATTCCAATGAGCAACCACTCTCTCAGAACCTGTTGACTTTACCGCCTTTCAGTTTGTTTCTTTAGTAAGTTCCTCTGGCAGTCTTTTTTGGGAGTTTTTTTTGTTCCAGCACTGAAGAGACAGAAATAACACCAGTGATTGTCAGCAAATCTCTCACCATCCCAGCTGAAAATTGATTCCAAACTTTTTATGCATAGGTATAATCTGGGGGGGGGGGAGGGGGGGGAAATAGGGGGCACTGATATTGACCGTTGCCTTCGTTATCCTTTGCTCCCCCTAGGTAAGCAGGCAAACTCCACATGCTGCTGCCCATTTTAGGCAGAATACTTTTCCTATTGGGCCAGTAACTTACACCATTTAAGCTGAAGACTTTTGTTATTGACACAATATGAAAAATGTAATTTAATTATATTCTGTTCTGTACCCACAAAGGAGAACTAGGCAGGATAGCACTAGGAAAGACAGTATTAAATAAATATAAAACATTACAAAATACAGCATTCAAAGTACAGGCAAACCTTGGTTTGCGAGCATAATTCGTTCCAGAAGCATGCTTGTAATCCAAAGCACTCGTATATCAAAGCAAATTTCCCCATAGGAAATAATGGAAACTCAGACGATTCGTTCCACAACCCAAAAACTTAAATACTATACGTACTTCTATTGCAAGAGCTCATTCATTTAGAACAGTCACTACAATCCCGGAGCATCAGAGAAAGAAAAACCATCGGCTCAGTTGTGATGCGTGTATAGAAACATAGAAAATAACGGCAGAAAAGGGCCAAAGCCCATCAAGTCTGCCCACTCTACTGACCCACCCCCCCTAGAGATCCCACCCCTAATGACCCTTAACTCTACCCTCTTAGAGATCCCACATGGGCATCCCATTTACTCTTAAAACCTGGAACGCCGCTGGCCTCTATCACCTGCACCGGAAGTTCATTCCAATGAGCAACCACTCTTTCAGTGAAGAAATACTTCCTGGTGTCGCCATGAAATCTCCCGCCCCTAAGTTTTAGCGGATGCCCTCTTGTGGCCAAGGGCCCTTTGAGAAAGAAGATATCATCTTCCACCTCGATGCGACCGGTGATATATTTAAACGTCTCAATCATGTCTCCCCTCTCCCTACGTTCTTCGAGAGAGTATAGCCGCAATATATTCAGCCTCTCCTCGTACGAGAGATCCTTGAGCCCCGAGACCATCCTGGTGGCCATCCGTGACTCAATTCTCAGCACATCTTTACGGTAATGTGGCCTCCAGAATTGTACACAGTATTCCAGATGAGGTCTCACCATGGCCCTGTACAAGACATTGCTTGTGTATCAAGTTAAAATTTAATCAAATGTTTTGCTTCCAAAACACTTGCAAACCAAATTACTTGCAATCCAAGGTTTTACTGTATATAAAACCAGAGCACAGTTTTTCCTGGTCTGGTTTTCAGCCCTCTCTGGCACAATCCAGTCCATGAACCAGATCCTGGGACAGCTAGTATCAGAACGAACACTTTCAAACAGGTGTTTTAAAAGAAATACAGGACCGGACAATAGATCCCTGCGCCTGCAGCCCTCAGAGCACCCTGCTCATTGCTTGAGCCATGCCTGGGTTTACTAAGGATTGAAGTGATCTGGCACTGCTTGACTACATCAGGCTTGTCTGCTGTTAGCTGAGTGTTTTCTACCTGGACATGTTCCATTGGAATAGCCTGTGACAAGGCAGGAACTATTCAAGATGGAATGAGTTGTCATACCCTGTTTCCCCGATGGTAAGACACTGTCTTATTTTTTTTGGAAGGCCAAAATATGCTCTAGGGCTTATTTTCGGGGGGGATGCCTTATTTACCCATGAAGAAGACTACAGTACACAGTTATTGTTGAAAAAAAAACAGAATTTTATTACCTGTATTGGATGTTCTGGCCGTGAACAAACTCCTGCAGTCTCCGTTAGGGAGGGATGAGGGAAGCTGCCTGTGTTTCCTTGCGCGGAGTCACGTGCGCGCGCTGCAGTCCTGTCACTTCCTCCTCTTCACTTCATGACGAGGCGCGGCACGCAGCCATGGAGGCAAATACGATAGACGGAGGGACCACACGGAGTCACCCACCGTACCACCCGATTCGGGTAAGCGCAGGTATCGGTGGGTGGCTTATTTGCGGGGGGGTGCCTTATTTTACATTTTTTTCTAAAAAGGGGGGGCTGTCTTATTTGATGGCCCTGCCTTATCATCGGGGAAACACGGTAGTTACGGAAACAGGTATCTCGCCACCCCTCAGCCTAAATAAGGCAGTTGTCTTCCTGGGAGGGACTAGAAAGAGACTGGGAGCTTAATTTCATATAGATAGTGGGAGGGAAAGGATGGAATTTTTCACCTAAATTGCATTAAGAGCAGGCACTGGTTTATTTACCCATCTGGGTACATTAACTGGCACTAGTCTGTGTACTGCTCAGTGAAAAAGGGAACTTTGGCTTTGGAAAATCCTTTTTTTTTTTTTTTGCTCTACTCAGCTTTGTTAGTGAAGTGAGATTAAGGGTTTGGCTTGCCATTGGACCATTTGATTAGTTGCCTTGAACCTGTGTCTAGCTGGGAGGGTAAATAGTATCCAAACTAAATGCAATCAACCCAAGTGGTCAAAATATCCTCTACTCATATATAAAGTAATTACCACTTCATATGAGGAATACACTATGTATATAACATAATGTTATTCAGAAACATGGCCTCAGATTTGGAGCCTACAGGCAATATATCAACTAAAAAACGGGATGCTCAAGCTACAATGAAAACTGCTTGAGATAAGTAACTCAGTTGCCTGTATATGTTTCAAGCTAATACTCTAAACTGTGCAAGATTGGATTTTTATCACTATATTTAAAGTGCACTTAAGAATAGTTTGGACTTTTAGTACAATATTTAAGCTTCACTTATAAAAAATGTTTAAAAAAAAATTTAATTCGAGATGTGTGGCTGATGACTGGAGTATGGAGCTGTAATAATACGCTGACCGCTCAGTCCATGATACGACTACGCGTAGGCTCCAAATCTGAGGCCATGTTTCTGAATAACATTATGTTATATACATAGTGTATTCCTCATATGAAGTGGTAATTACTTTATATATGAGTCTAGCTGGGAGGGGCCATTTCCTGGGGTGCTTTCCCTTCCTGGCTTAAAGCTCACTGCAAGTACAAATCTCTAATCCTGAATTGTATATCTCTGATTTTGCTTTTAGCATAGCATTTTATACTTTCCCTTTTCCCCTTCAGTCTTCTACACTGCTTTCTGCTAGTAAAACAACAAACCCCCAAGAAACCTCTGTTCCTTTACCATTGGCGTAGCCAGGCAGCCAACGGGTGGTGGATACCTGGAATGCGCTTCCAGAGGACGTTATAAGGCAGAGTACGGTACTGGGGTTTAAGAAAGGATTGGACAATTTCCTGCTGAAAAAGGGAATAGAAGGGTATAAACAGAGGATTACTACACAGGTCCTGGTCCTCTTGGGCCGCCGCGTGTGCGGACTGCTGGGCATGATGGACCTCAGTTCTGACCCAGCAAAGGCATTGCTTATGTTCTTATGGGTACACCCAGAAGCATGGCAGATCACCCTGGAGTAATGCAACTGCACACAGGACAAGTTCTGCCAGGGCCATCAAGTGCACCATTGAGCCTTGCCTGCCCCTCACCTCTGGAGCTGGGGTGCTGGACCAGGGCCTCACCTGATCCATAAGTTGATCTGGCCCTGAAGAGGAAGTCCATGAACGTTTGGGACAGAAGCTCAAAATGGGTTTGCTCAGAAACAACCTGACTCATTATTACAGCATCTAGTTTCAGTACCAGGGTGTATTATCTCTCTTTGACACCACGAGATAAACCTCCATATGCAAAGGTTATGCAAATTGCTAATATTTGTCTTTGGTAACTGAAAAACGTCTTTGATTCTCAATGACTCAGCTAAACATTTTCTTAGACAATAGCTCTAGGTCTGTGTCAAAACGAGGATGCAGAATGACATCCTGAATGGGACGTGACAGAAGCAGTCCAGTGTTTGAAGAATAATTCTATCCTAGAACCACTGTGGTCAGATAGTGGGTCTTACCTGGAAACGGAGGAGGCACATGACATGAAAAGAGCTGCAGGTCTGCTCTGTCTCAGGCTGTACAGAGCAAGCAGCAGAGTGAACCTTGCGCACTGTGTTACAGCAGTCAGACCTTCTATAGGACAGAGCAGAATGCACTCAGGACATTGCATCACTCCAGCATAAATGATGGCAGAAAAAGGCTAACAGACCATTCAGCCTGCTCAATTAATTATGTACACACTTCCAAGATATAGTTTCTAGTCTATCTGCCAGCTAAATAGGGTACTCCCAGGGAAATTCTGTGCAAAAAATTTGAAAATTCTGTGCAAAAAATTTGAAAATTCTGTGCAAAAAATTTGAAAATTGTGCATGCTTCATTTGCAATTTTCTTGTGCAGAATTTCCCCTTTATAAGAACATAAGAAATGCCATTCACCGGATCAGACCTTAGGTCCATCTGGCGACCCGCACACGCGGAGGCCAATCCCGGTGTTCCCTGCCAAAGACCCCGTTTACCCGTACCCCTCAATATGTTTTGCAAGAAGGTGTGCATCCAACTTGCCCTTGAATCCTGGAATGGTGGTCTCCGACACAACCTCCTCCGGGAGAGCATTCCAAGCGTCCACCACTCGCTGAGAGAAACAGAACTTTCTGATATTTGTCCTGGGACTGGTGCCCCTCAGTTTCAGTCCATGACCCCCCTTGTCCAAGTCACATTTGACAATGTGAATAACGATGTTTTTTGCTCTATTTTGTCGAATCCTTTTAGTATTTTGAAAGTCTCTATCATGTCCCCTCGCAGCCTTCTCTTCTCGAGGGTGAATAATCCCAGTTTTCCGAGGCATTCATTATAGCTCAAATTCTCGAAGCCTTTTACTAGCTTCGTGGCTCGTCTCTGCACCCTCTCCAAAAGGGCTGACATCTCCCCTTAGGCATAAAATACACCTCCACCCCCCCCCCCCCCACCAGTTTCCTGTGCACGCTCCTACAAACCTCCACTCCATTCCTATGGCACACACACATACCTCATCAAACTTTTCCAGTCCCCCCCCTCACTCCATCCATATTAATTCCAGCTCCCTCTCTGCACACACACAGCACAGCAGCCACCCTTTTCCATGCTTTATTTACTTTTTTTTTTTTAACAGCCTCCCCCCCCCCATGTTATATTAATAAAGTTTCCTATTCTGCCTTTATCTATTCAGTTCAAGGTCGGATTACATTACAAGAGGTTGGGTCAGTTACCCAGGAAGTTACAATGGACAGTTTGACGTGGACATTCAATATGGTTGCTAATACTGGTAGATCAGTATGACTATTAATGCAGTTAGGTCGTAGTTACAAATCCATAGTTACAAGTACAAGTAGGTTATTGTGCTCCAGGCCCTTCATTTCCTCCTTCCCTCCCTGCACCTTCACTGGCTTTGGCGAAGCATAAGGAGGAATTGCCCAACAGCACATCGGGCTGCTTCCTGTTCCTCTGCTGTCCTGGGCCCGACTGTTCCTTTGAGCCATGCGGACCTCCGCACAGCTGCATGGCAGGAACTGCTGAGGATCAAGGCAGCAAAGAAGCAGGAAGTAGCCCAATGTCCTGCTGGGCAGCGGCAACTCATGTCACGCCGAAGCCGGCGAGTGGGCAAGGAAGGAGGCAGCCAGTAAGCAGACTGCACAGAATTCTGCCTGGGAAAATTAGAATTTAATGGAATCTGCGGAAGGACAGTATTCCACACCAATTCTGCATTGTGCAGTAGTGCAGAATTCCACCAGAATTAATAGGGTTAGGGTTACCATCTGTCCCCATTTAAGAGAATGCCTACTCCTTTTGGAGTTCTTCAGATATGTCCTCCAGATTTTTTAATTTTTATGAAACTATCCTCTTTTTCTTGTATGTGCCTAGAACCAACATATTGTGCCTACCTACATAATGAGAGACACCATCTCTGGTCCATTAGTCAGTCTCGACACATGAGGCTGCTAATAAAGAGAGAGAAATGCATCTCTTCTCAGTTTCCCTGCTGGTTGAAAATGTCAAAGGAGCTTTGTTTGAGCAGCAGAGCTTTAAACACACGTCATGCAAAGACTTTCATATGTATCTCAGAAGTCAGCCAACAGAAGTCACACAATAGATGATGTTTCAATGCCCGACAACATGATGCACGACCTACTCCTACTGGAGCGCTGGTCTAGGTCCTGGCAACTCAGCTTCAATGCCAAAAAATGCAAAGTTATGCACCTGGGCAGCCAAAATCCATGCAAGACTTACACCCTAAATGGCGAGATCCTTACAAGAACTGAAGCAGAACGTGACCTAGGGGTGATCGTCAGTGAGGACATGAAGGCTGCCAATCAAGTGGAGCAAGCTTCATCCAAAGCAAGACAAGTCATGGGTTGCATACGCAGAGGCTTCGTCAGCCGAAAGCCGGAAGTCATTATGCCATTGTATAGATCCATGGTGAGGCCCCACCTGGAATACTGTGTGCAATTCTGGAGACCGCATTATCGCAAGGATGTGCTGAGACTGGAGTCGGTTCAGAGAATGGCCACTCGGATGGTCTCAGGACTCAAGGATCTCCCATACGAGGAACGGTTAAACAAATTGCAGCTATACTCACTCGAGGAGCGCAGAGAGAGGGGGGACATGATCGAGATGTTCAAGTATCTCTCGGGCCGCATAGAGACGGAGGAAGATATCTTCCTCTTCAAGGGTCCCACAACAACAAGAGGGCATCCGTGGAAAATTAGGGGAGGGAAACTACGAGCTGACACCAGGAAATTCTTTTTCACAGAAAGGGTGGTTGATCGCTGGAATAGTCTTCCACTACATGTGATCGAGGCCAGCAGTGTGCCTGATTTTAAGGCCAGATGGGATCGTCACGTGGGATCTATTCACAGGGCAAAGGAAGAGGAGGGATCTATTCACAGGGCAATGGTAGGGGAGGGACATTAGGGTGGGCAGACTGGATGGGCCTTGGCCCTTATCTGCCGTCTATTTCTATGTTTCTATGATATCCACTCTTCTGAAAAATACGCTTGGGCTCAGACTCGGTCAAACTTAAATCTGGAAGTTTTTGAAAAGAAGATTGTTGTTTACTACAGTCAGTCAGTTCATTAACTAAAAGCTACGATTCTCCCGATTCTGGTAGCAGCCATTTTTTTTTTTTTGTGTCTCCTCATTTTGTCTCCACAAATATGGTAACCCTACACAGGGGGGTAATTCTGTAAAGAAGGCAGCAACATTGGCTCAGACACCTAAGACCCCTCCCAAGGAGTATACAGGTCCCTATCCCTTATTCTAATAATTTATGCATATACAGTGCTCCCCTGGTCATTGCGGTCGGCGATTCGTGGTCCCGGTCATTCACAGTATTTTCTGACCAAGAATGACTGGGCAGTCAGAGAGGCAGGAGAGAGTAGCCAGAGTGCCAGCGAGTGAAGGAAATCACTCAGGGTATGCTCCGACTGCCTCTTCCTGCACTAAAGTCAGGCCTCACCAATGAGGAGCTGCTTTGACACGCAGCTCCCGATTGGTGAGGCTCGACTTTAATGCAGGAAGAGGCGGTCGGAGCATACTGTGAGTGATTTCCTTCACTCGCCGGAGCTCCGGCTGCCCTCTCCTGTTTCCCCCGCTAAAAAATGTATTCGCGGGGGTTCCTGGAACAGAACCCCCGCGAATATTGGGGGAGTACTGTATTTGGAAGGCTGCTCATTTTATACTTTGTTTTGGTTTCTTTGAACTTGTTCTATATATTTTTTTAATTTTTCCTGACATCATCTGGGTACTGTATGTACTTTTTGTTTCACTGTTGCTTGCTTCTGTCTTATTGCAGAGCCTGTGCTTCCTCCGAGTGTGGCGTAGTGGTTAGAGCTACAGCCTCAGCACCCACAGGTTGTGGGTTCAAACCCCGTGCAGCTCCCTGTGACCCTGGGCAAGTCATGTAATCCTCTGCCGCCCCAGGTACATTAGAGAAACTGTGAGCCCACCAGGACAGATAGGGAAAAATGCTTGAAAATACCTGTATGTACATGTTCCCCCGTGAATTTGCGGTTTGTGAATCGCAGACCCAGTCATTCGCAGTCTGCTCTGACCGCCTTTTCCTGTAGTAAAGTCGGGCTACACCAATCAGGAGCTGCGTATCAAAGCAAACCGCGAGTGATTTCCTTCACTCGCCGGCGCTCCAGCTGCTCTCTCCTGCCTCTCCAGCTGCCCTCTCCTGTCTCCCCTGCCTAAAAGCCGCATTTGCGGTTTTTCAAAAATTCAAGGGGGATCCTGAAATGGAACACCCCTGTGAATTTCAGGGGAGTACTGTAAACCGCTTTCAGTGTGGTTGTAAAATTACAAAAAGGCAATATACAAGTCCCAATCCCTTGCCCTCTTTTTGGTTTACTAAACGTCATGCTTAACTGGCTATACATTAGCTGGCTCTGCAAACCCAGAAATTCAATGACAGACCCACAAACATGGCCCATCATTGAATTTCCAGGTTTGACATTGATGGTAGTCAGCAAAACATCGATCGCCACCAGCTGAATATTTGGTCTCTTGGTGTTAATGTACTTTGCACTTGTCTTTAGCTTGGTATCTGTTACTTTTTTGTATCAGTGATTCAGGTTGGGGGGACGACGACATATCCACATATGCCTGGGTTCTAGAACAGCCCTTGTGTGCGTCTCTGTTCTCTGTATATCTATACAAAGCAAAAATACTGACTAAAGGAAAGGCTGACACACTGATTCCGGCTCACATCGGTGGTGTTGTTTATTTAGAGCAGAATTTCTGTTCCAGGATCCGCCAGCCAAAGCAAAAGCCCAAAGACAGTTTTCTTAAATACCTAAATTTTAATTATTGCACATATTTACAAAGAGATACAAAAGTCATCAAAGTTAGACTGTTTGTCCTATGAACATCCATGGACAAGAGTCCCTGCTCGGTAATAAGTTAGTCCCAGCTGCATTCAAACCTTCTCATTTCCCGCCGTCATTCCATTTCCTACCAAGCCCGAAGTGCACTCAGGTGGAAAAAACCCCAAACTCTTCAGCGAAAACAGAACCAGCAAAACAGTCACTGCAAGTTTACATCCTGGAAAGAAAGAAAATAAGGCTCGAAAGGGAGACATAGCAGCAGAGGCCTTTCAGGGGCTCATCAGTTCTCCCTCTAACCCATCAAATTCTTGCATGCTGATAGGGAAACACACGGAATGGCAAACAGACTTGACCAGAAGCCAGCCCTGTTTTGGAAAGAAGAGCAAGAGAGAGCAAGACCTAACCTCCTCAAGATGATACAGGTGGCCTCTCACTGGCCTTTTCTAAATAAGCAGGTGGAAGGTGATCGAGGAGGACAAGGGACAGAAAACTGAAGGGCACAAGAGGAACGGGAGTCCCTCAGCCCAGGAGGCACTGTGAGGAGAAAGACGCTATTACAAGTGCAAGAACTGGCCAAAATAATAGCAAGCAGAGGTGTGCTTTCATGTGCAAAGACATAACACGAGCAACAGTGGGTCAATATTCAGCAGCTTCTCCTCAGATAAGTTTCACTCACCAGGCCATACCTGAATTTTCAGCAGCACTTATCCAGATTATGCCACTGAAATTCTGAACAGTTCACCCATGCACTATCCAGGCAGTGCCAGGGTGGTCTGGGGGTAGAATTGTGGTGGAGTCAAGTTATCCAGTTAGCAGCAATATTTAGACTGTTATCCAGGTAACTATCTGAATAAAGTTAAGAACATAAGAACATAAGAAGTTGCCTCCGCTGAGGCAGACCATAGGTCCATCCTGCTCAGCGGTCCGCACCCGCGGCGGCCCATCAGGCCCATTGCCTGAGCAATGGTCTATACCTATCTATACCCCCCAATCCCTTTTTCTTCTAGGAATCTATCCAAACCTTCTTTGAAACCATTTAATGTTTTCTTGCCTACAACAGCCTCTGGAAGCGCGTTCCATGTATCCACCACCCTCTGAGTGAAAAAGAACTTCCTAGCGTTTGTTCTAAACCTGTCCCAAGTTTATCCATATAGCTATCTGAGTACCAGTCTGAGAACCACCAGAATTTGGATAAATATCAGAAGACACTTTATACCCAATTATTCAGCTTTGGTATCCATGTACACTTGAATGCTGAATATCTGGGTAAAAAACGCCTGCAACAGCTAACATAAAAAAAAAAAAATGCCAGTCACTTTGAGCTGAATATAGACTAAGATATTTTTAAGTTCTAGGGGTCTGGCAGGACTCAACGCTTAGCATGACGGACCAGATTTTGTCCGTAGTTAAATCTACTTTTTTCCAATTACGACTGTTAAGTCGCCTAAAATTGATGATGTCGATACATGATTTCCGAATGGTAGTTCAGACAATAGTCTTATCAAAGTTGGACTATTGTAATGCCCTTTATTTAGGGGTTCCAACAGTACAGCGTAAAGCATTACAAATGATCCAAAATGTGGCTGCAAGGTTAAGTTAAGAAATTTGACCACCTAACACTCTGGTTAAAGAAATTGCACTGGTTATCTGTGCGATCACGTATTATTTCATCTACCATAGGATTCCTTGGTATCTGTCACAAACCATGGTAATCTATTGACCGCTCAGAACCTTGCATTCTGAAGATGCAATATGTTTGTCATTGACGGACTTCTCAAAAAAAGCACTATGAGAACACAAGAACTTCTGCTATTTCCATCATGGGAATAACACTGTGGAATAAATTAACTGGAATTGAGGGCTTTATCTGATATCCAGAAGTTAAAAAATACTTAAAACTACATTATTTCTAGAAGCATTTCAATAAGAGATATGTTGTTTAATGTTAATTTATAGATAAATGGTATTGTGAGGATCTATTAAATCTGGGTTTTAAGATGTAACTATTGCATTTGTAATTCAAGATATTCGCATAAAACTGGTTTGTTTTATTTTATATATGTCACTTTTGTATTGCCGCTCAGGAATAAGCGGTTGATAAATTTTTTAAATAAAATAAACAATACTCTTTGCATCCTAAATAACACAGATCTCACAATGAAAGTACATTGTGTATGACATTTGGAATATTCTCCTTAAAAAAAATAATTCTGTCTGTTCCGGCACAATTCTTCACCCCATCAGGTTTCTGAGAAGCTCTTCCCAGAATTTTGATTGAATGATTGATTTGATTTTCTATCTAGCCTGTCCTCCCAAAAGAGCCTAGAACGGGTTACAGGTTTACATACAAAATAAAGGTTAGCAACAAGGTCACAAGTTGACATTAGAAAATGACACGGTGACAAAATTCATCACCATTTCCGTCCCCGCGGATAACCGTGGGAAATAATCCCATGTCATTGTCTAGTGTCTATCTCAACCTCAGTCCTTTACACCAGCATTCTTCAAAGCAAAGCTTGCGGGTCAGTGGTTGTGGCCATTCATACTCTGATTCTTATGTGAGCCAAGGATAATGAAGCCATTGTGACATCACTGATGTGATTGGCTCTTAGGCACTGGTGGAATGAGGCATTATGACATCACAATATCTGCTCTGGAATGTTGCTGCTCAATCTCAGCATTTTTCAAAGCAATGCTTGCGGGTCATTGGTTGTGGCCATTCATACTCTGATTCTTCCCTCTCTCCTTAAAGAATGACATGAAGATGGTTTCCCATGGTTATCTGCAGGGACGGGAACGGTGATGAATTTTGTCACCGTATCATTCTCTAGTTGACATACATAATAGAAATTAGCAATTAGGTAGGCACATCCATCATACAATAGTGAGACATAGCTATATTCAGAAGAGGCTAGATGCTAGGTTAGCAGGAAGCCTGTCTGGTCAGCGACTAGATGGACTCATTCAATTTCTATATAAAGTATGAAAGATTACTATGTTTAGTTCCCAAAACAGAAATTCACGTAGTAAATGATGGCAGATAAAGACTCGAATGGTCCATGCAGTCTGCCCAACCATATATGCTCCATAAATTAATTTAGTTTAAATGGTCCTTTTTCTTCAATGTTTCTGGGCCAGAAACGCAGAGCCCTGCCCGGCAGTGTGCTTAGTTTCCATCTACTGGAGTCTCCATCAAAGCTCACTCCAGCCCATCTTAACCATCCCAGCCACCGAAGCCCTCTCCAGCCCGTCCTCAACAGAATGTCCACAGGCCGTACAAGTCTGCCCAGTACTGGCCTTAGTTCCTTCAATGTATACCCATTATTTTCTGATTAGAGATCCTCTTTGTTCATCCCACGCTTGTTTTGAACTCTGTCACTGTTTTCTTCTCCACCACCTCCCCCGGGAGCGCATTCCACGCATCAACCACCCTCTCCATAAAAATTTACTAAGTACAGTAATGAGACCATTGTTAAGTCACTCTAATGAAGAGGGGATATGAAGCAGAGAAATAGGTCCTTACAAAGCCTAAAAATGAAAATATGTTTTGGGGCTTAATTGCAGCTACAATTCGAATGGTAAGGCACTTTCAACAACGCGGGCACATCTCATACAGTGGTAGGACAATTTCTGTTTGCAGTAAGAACTTTAATATATGAACGGGGACCAATTGCAGCAGCATTTCAACAGTGGGATAATTTTTACAGTTCTTATAAATCATTGGGGTGGTCTCTCGGAGAGTATTTCGGAGATTTAGGCCTAGATGCATTAAACAGGATTGGTAAAGTTTGCGTGGCTCCCCTCCGATCCAATTTTTGGTCGATTCTAAAAGAGCTATTGATGCTCAAACAATTTTGCATGCAAATGATTCATGCAGAGGTTCATCATAACCCCTGTCTCTCTCGTCAGATTGATTACTGCGAGAGCGACTCTCACACATGCGCAGAGCCAGTAAGGGAAGCCTGAACTGCTGAGAGGCAGGGAAAAGCCTCCTGACACTCAGCTGTTTGGGGCAGGAAACCTTTTTTTTTTTTTTTCTTCTAATGGGCACAGATTTTCTGGGTGGGTTACAAACACATATCTGTCTCATTAAAAAAAGCAGGAGGGATGCTACTGGATGCTCCACCAAACCTCCCTCCAGCCCCCTGACCCACCCCAGTACATTTGGCTGAAGAGAGCAGGAGGGAGGCTTGGTTCTTCCAGCTCTGAGGCCTGCTGATCCAAAATGGTAGGCCTTCCCCTCCCCAGTGCATCATGTGATGCACAGGGAGGGGCCTAAGGCCCTTATTGGTTCAGATGCCTAGAGCCTGAATAGGTATGAGCAACACACAAATGGAAGATTAGATTAGATCCTCCCTGGACAGATGCTGTCCCAGTACCTGTACAACTTCTCCACTTCTGACTGGCAACTACCTGCCCGTGGAGCTCACTCCTGAAACTTTGGGAGTCTTGATGTTTATATTCTCGTACAGACAGGCATCATCTTCATCAGTCCTAGAAAGAGACAGAAATGCCTCCTTAATATTTGCATATATTAGAGCAGGGGGGTCAAATGTCGGTCCTCGAGGGCTGCAATCCAGTTGGGTTTGCAGGATTTCCCCAATGAATATGCATGAGATCTATTAGCATCCAATGAAAGCAGTGCATGCAAATAGATCTCATGTATATTCATTGCTGAAATTCTGAAAACCTGACTGGATTGTGGTCCTCGAAGACCGACATTTGACACCCCTGTATTAAAGGGACAGGAACAGGGAAAGGAAGAGGAGAGCATGGTGTAATTGCAGAGAGAGGTAAACGGAGGTACAGGGGTACGGAGGTACAGGAAAAGAGGGGAGTTCCACCCCAGGCACTAGCACACCCTTCTCTCAGTACCCCACCCCTGATCCTTCCCAACCCCCACTGCCACGCGCGCACACACCCCTTCCTCCCCGGTACCTCTTTAAATTTCCCGGCGTGAGCAGCATCACAAACTTGCTGGCCACATCGGTGTCGGCTCTCTCTGATGTCACTTCTGGGTCCTGCACCTAGGAAGTGACATCAGAGGGAGAGCAAGACATGACGTGGGCAGCAGGTTTGTAATGCTGCTCACGCCGGGAAATTTAAAGAGGTACCGGGGGGGGGGAAGGGGGCACCACTCACCCTCGCTATGCCACTGTGTGGAGTGGGTCCTTTGGATGGGCTTGATGGGAATGGTGTTAAAGGGCGATACATACCCACACAGCGTCTTTGAGGTGGGCGGCTGCGACTTGACGTTTGCTTTCTCTGCAGAGATGCAACGAATGTTGGTGTACTCCCGCTCTGTGCTCTTATTCCTCTGAAAAAGATGAAGCATATATAGATATATCTTTTATTTCTTAGATTTCCTTACACATCCAAGGTGGGGGAGGGGAGGGGAAAGTATTTGGAAGAGTTTAAAAATATTTAAATATAATATTGTAATAAATAATATGATTTAATATATTAATAATTGGGAGGAGGGGGGAAAATGGATGTTTTCTTTAATAATGTGTGTAATATGGTGTATTTTATATAATCTGTTAAAGTTATATTAACTGTAATACACTGTCAAAGCTTGAAAATTAATAAAGAATAAAAAAAAAAAAAAGATGAAACAGTGGAAATTATCCTGTGCCCTGAACATGGAAGGAACGGCAAATCGATTCTAGAAAGTAATTAGACACCACGAGGCCGATATTCAAAGCAATCTAGCCGCTAAACATTGGCGTCAGGAGCCTCGGTCCGAAGCTTTGAAAATGCCCTATTTTGCAAATAGGGTTGGGCAATTGGTTTCATTTAATTCTAAAACAAACCACTGTGAAACCGCCATGAAATTTCAGGGCCTTTGGTTTCACTCTCGCAAATGGCTGACGCTAAAATGTTTTAGTGCGAGCTAATTGCAAAAACCCCAAATGAAATCGAGAGACGGCAGCGGGCAGATTCCTACTGAGGGGAGGTTCAGTAAGCTGCGCTGTCCTTTAGCACAGCCGTTTACTGCCGATGTACGAGTTTTGAATGCAGAAAAATCAGAAGACCGTTCTGCTAAAAAGCAGTGTGAGGGGGCAAGCAAAATGCACCAAAGCCAAAGCCAAAATTGTTCCCTATTATACCGTTGAATCTCAAGGCTGGAACACATAGACAGCAAGGAAGCAAAGGGTCATTTGAGATGACGTGCTGCTCTTAACCTCTGA
Source organism: Geotrypetes seraphini (assembly GCF_902459505.1). Classification (NCBI taxonomy): domain Eukaryota; kingdom Metazoa; phylum Chordata; class Amphibia; order Gymnophiona; family Dermophiidae; genus Geotrypetes; species Geotrypetes seraphini. Next base: position 22,867,612 of record NC_047098.1, read on the forward strand.
TGATTCTGTTCAGCCTAGATCTCTCCCCTGCCCCCACCCCCAAGTATCCCCAATTGAAGAAAACCAAAACAAAAGACCTTCAATCCCGGGAAACTTCTGCTCTAGGGCACCCATGGCACAAGAAGATACTCAACTCAGGGGGCTCAAGGGTCTCTCGTACGAAGAGAGACTGAACAGATTGCAGCTCTACACTCTGGAGGAATGCAGGGAGAGGGGAGACATGATTGAGACATTTAAATACATCACAGGACGTATGGAGGTGGAAGATGACATCCTTTTTCTCAAAGGACCCTCGGCCACAAGAGGGCATCCGCTTAAACTTAGAGGGGGGAGATTTAGTAGTGACACCAGGAAGTATTTCTTCACGGAAATGGTGGTGGATCACTGGAACAAGCTTCCGGTGCAGGTGGTCGAGGCCACCAGCGTGCTTGACTTCAAGAATAAATGGGACATCTACGTGGGATCCCTACGAAGGTCAAGTTAAGGAACTGGGTCATTAGCATTCAGACTTATGGGGGTGGGTCAGTTGAGTGGGCAGACTTGATGGGCTATAGCCCTTTTCTGCCGTCATCTTTCTATGTTTCTATGAATTGAAGAGCCCCAGATGCTGCAGCATCTCGCCCCCTTGAACCAATTTCTGGGAAATGGTCCAGCAGTATCCTCTTCATCTCAATGCCATCTTCCAAAATGGAGGTGTCCAATCCCATGGGGGGGGGGGGAGTTGTTTTAGAAACAAATCCAAATAGGAAATAATTGGTAACCTTAGCTGATGCTGGATGCCCATGTTAGTAGCAGGTAAGGCACCACCACTGGGTCAGACACCGCCATCTTGGAAGGGGGCAGGGTGTGCTGGACGAACCAGATAAGATTACAGACCAATAGTATTGAAAACTTACCTATTTGATAAGCAAAAATGCTAACTCTTTTAATAGCATACCAACGATGGTCTATTTTATCTAGGAATTTGTATTTTAATTGAATTGTTTTTTTACTCATGTTGTATTTAAAGTAGTAATATGTTTTCTGTATTGTATTTTTTCACTGAAATGTCTCAGTTTCTCTTGCTGTGAACCGCCCAGAACTACTAGCAGGGTGGTATACAAGAAAATAAATTATTATTATTACTGAGCTCAGTGGTAAAAACCTGTTTTTACAAGCTTCGCCTCATCCGTTCCCTTACTTCTATTCTTGACACGGATGCAATCACAACCTTGGTTCACTCTTTAGTTATCTCCCATCTCGACTATTGCAACTCTCTATATAATGGAATTCTCCAAAAAGAAACCCGACGTTTACAGTTAATCCAAAACACGGCAATAAAACTCATATACAAGTTAGGGAAATATGATCACGTCACCCCTCTCCTGAAAGAAGCACACTGGCTTCCCATCACACACCGTGTTACTTACAAAACCATCATGTTGACCTTTAAAATCAAACTCTCCCATCAACCTTCCTTCCTCGATAAGCTCCTCATTCCATTGCGCCCTACACGGACGCTTAGATCAGCAGACCAGACCATTCCTTCTATAAAGGATTTTTTCTATACCAGGAAATCAAATTTTTCAGTAATTGCCCCAACACTATGAAATGCCTTACCATCTCAACTCCGCCATGAAAAACTAATCGATAAATGTAAGACTAGCTTAAAAACCTTCCTATTTCTAGATGCTTTCAACTGCTCTTGAATTATCTCTCTCTCACTCAACCAACCGCTTTTACGAAGCGATCCTATTCCTAATGTTTTATCCTCTCCCTCCATTTCCTTTCAACCCCCTTTCTTTTTCTTCCTTTTCTATTATGTAACTTTACCCCTCCCCTTCCTCTTAATCATCACTTTCAAGTTTGTCTTGTCCATGCTCTTAATGTACACTTCCCCTCTCTTTAATTAAACTTTACTTTTATAAGCATAACTTTTTATCCCTATTTTAACATTTTATTGTAAACCGTTGATGGTCGGTATATTAAAAACTAATAAACTTGAAACTTGAGGTAGGCAACTGAGTTCCAATCCAGTTCCCACCTCACCCATGACTTTCTCCCACTTGAACTACTAGTGGAGATAGAAGAGAATGGAAAGGTCTGAGGTCCACTGGGTCAGCAGGGATATTTTCTTCTTGGTCTTTTTTCTCTCCCTTCTTGTCCATGTATGGACCAGGTCCCACTCACACACTGACAGGAAGGATGCATTGAGGATAATTCTTTGAAGTTTGTGTTAATACTTACCCAACAAATACACACTTAAATGATTAGAATAATGGTGCACACTATACCCTCAAATTTCGTGGGGGTTGTGTTCCAGGAGCACCCACAAACTTCAAAATAACTGCGATTATTGGATGCGGGGATTGGAGGCGGGAGAGGGCTGCAGGGGTGGCGGTTCGCCACTTTGCTGCTTTTTTTTTTTTTTTTTTAACTTGGATCTTGCCGGAGGTGCCAAACTCGGAAGTTTGAAATCCCCCCTTCTCGTGGACTTTTTTTTTTTTAAAGAGGCTCCCAGCGGAAATAATTATGACCGGGGAGACTTGGTGATATGGAGTGTTTGAAGAGTATTAGTCTTACTGCAGTGAACACCCTTTTAAAATGTTTTAAATATTTTGTGCAGCAGTAGCTTAACTAGGGAACTGATCAGGGAGGGGGGTGGGGGGGGCGCGAGGATGCGCACGGCGGAGTCCCGGGTCGTGGAAGAGGTGGACGGAAAAAAACCACGAATGACTGGGGCCACCAACTCCGCGGGGGTATACTGTATGGTGACAGGACTAAAGCGCGTTGGACAATCGTACAGGGACACAGACGCTAAAACAAATGTGCGCAGGACATCAGCGCACTGGATTAAAAGGTAACTTTAAAGTGCTCCGAGGGGGGAAACCCCCCCCACACACACACACTTTACTTAGAAGTGTTGCCACTGCCATTGGGGGTGGGGGAACTCCCCCACTTACAGAGGAAACTGTAATTTTTCACTAAAACACTGGGAAAAATTACACTTTCCTCTCTAATGGGGGGTTCCCCCCAAACCCACCAACGGCAGCACCAACACATCTAAGTAAAATCTGCCCCCCCACCCCTTCCCTGCGCGCACCCACTCCTTCCCTTTCCCCGTGACCAACTTCGACGCACTCCTCACGACTGCGTCCTCCCCCTCTGACATCACTTCATACACACGGCACCCGGAAGTGACGTCCGCGGGAGCACGTTGAAGTTGTTACTTGCGGCGGTAAACAACTAGAAGTGCAGAGTAAGGGAAGGGTGCGTGCGTGCGGCAGGGGGGAGGAGTTCAACATCCAAAAATAGTTCTTTTCATTTATCGAACCCTAATCCAAATGTTTTTCCCCCCCTCCTGATCCTCTTTCTCTTCCCTCTGGGAAACATCACTTTGTAACTTTTATTTCCTTTTGTTCTTTCCTAATGTATCTTAGTCAGTCCGTAATGTCAGTCTGTCGAATACCCCCTTTTAATGTAGTACAATATATATTTTAATGTTGTATGTTTTATACTTTTTCTTTTAATGTTACTCGCTTAGATGGTAATAAGCGAATTATCAAATTTAAATAAAACTTGAAAACTTGAAACTTGGGAAAAGGCGGGGCAGAGAGGAGGGGTGCCAGTGCCCCCGCCATCGACTAGGGCAGACTGCCCCCGCCCCCAACCCTCAGTACGCCATGGTATGGCCCTAAGTGATTCGTTTAGCTGAAGATCCCCAAGCGCAGTGATCACCACCAGCTCCAACGCATCCCAAAACAACCGGTTAAAACATGGCCAGCTATCTTAGCTGCTCAAGCTGCAGGCGGGATATTAACAGGAACGTGCTGCAGCTTGAATAAGTGGGAGCAGCTCATGAACAAAGTGGATTCTGTTTAACTTTATTACTTCTGAATCAGCTTTCTTAGTTTATGTACATTTTTTATGCAATCATATACAGTCAAACCTTGGTTTGTGAGCATAATTCATTCCAAAAGCATGCTTGTAATCCAAAGCACTCCTATATCAAAGCAAATTTCCCCATAGGAAATAATGGAAACTCAGACAATTCATTCCACTGCATAGTATACAAAATACTATACGTAATCGTATTACAAGACTTTGCTTGTTTAGAACAGTCACTACTCTCGTGCAGTGTCGGAGAGAGAGAGAGAGAGAAGAACCATCGGCTCAGTTGTGATGTATGTATACTTGTATTGCAAGACTTTGCTTGTATATCAAATTAAAATTCAATAAAATGTTTTGCTTGTCTTGCAAAGCACTTGCAAACCAAATTACTTGTAGGTTTTACTGCATTTCTGGTAAAACACTAAGTGAAGAGCCACAGAACAGGGACATTTTTATTAAGATGTAATTAGTTTCTCAATGCCAAGTTAAATCATTAGAAACAGAGTCACCAGTTTCTGTAGTTCTACTCTTCGAGCAATGAAGAAAGCAGGGCTGAAAGGGGGGAAAATCTGATCTACACTTCGAGGTATTGTTGCAGATTTTTGGCATTTTAGATGGCAGATCCCCAATTCACTTGTGCTTCTCTGTGAGCTATGGAGCATGGAATGATAGACAACTGGATTGGATCTATTTACTTTGGTATATCGCCATTTACATAAGTGTCAAATAGTGTACAAAGCTAAAAATACATAGTACATAATAATCTCTGATCAAATCAGATATACAATGGTTCATCTAGCCTAGTAGCTTGTCTTCATGGTAACCAATCCAGATCACTAGTACCTAGTAACATTCCACGCTACCAATCCAGGACAAAACAGTGGCTTCCCCCATGTCTGTCTCAATAACAAACTATGGACTTTTCCTCCAGGAACTTATCCAAACCTTTCTTAAAACCAGTTATGTTAACTGCTCTTACCACAACTTCTGGCAACGAGTTCCAGAGCTTAACTATTCTCCGAGTGAAAATATATTTCCTCCTATTGGATTGTAAAGTATTTCCTTGTAATTTCATCAAATGACCCCTAGTCTTTGTAATTTTTGGAAGAGTTAAAAAAAAACAACAACAACAAACGATCCACTTGTTCTCATTCAACACTATTCAGGATTTTGTAGACTTCAACCATTATCTCCCCTCAGCCATCTCTTTTCCAAGAAAAAGAATTCTAACCTCTTTAACCTGTCCTCATACGAGAGGAGTTCCATCCCCTTTACCATCTTGGTCACTCTTCTTTGAACCTTTTCTAGTTCCGCTATATCTTTTTTGAGATAAGACATTAGTATACCAAATGGCAAGCGACCCCCCAAGTGTTCGTATAATATTGCTGGAATAATACTCTTTTATTTCTGAAATGAAAAATAAGAAAAATCTAGCTGAAAATTGTCCTGCCAAAAATTCCATAGCACTGGGCCTGCTTAAGAAAAGGCTCTCTTCCTGGTTGGTGAAAGCCTCCCTGACTCAATTTAGGCAGCTGAAGAGAGTTCTTCTGAGAAGATCGCATTGATTTTGTAGAAATTTAGCTAACAAATGTTCTCAACAGATACCGTATTTTCACCCATATACATCGCACCCGTGTAAAACACGCACACGGGTATAGCGCGCGGGGAACACAAATTTATGCAAAAAAAATTAAATATAGCGCGCACACGCATATACCGCGCATGCTAAAACCTCCTCCCGCCTACTCCGAACCGGCATCCTCCCCCCCGCTCGCTTACCCGAGAGAGCATTTTTTTTTTCAATCCGATCCGGCATCCCTCCTGCGAACCGCCATCCTCCCGCCCCCCGCTCGCGTCACCCCCCTTCCCCTGCGATCCTACATCCCCCCCAGCACCACAAAACATCTCTTACCCAATTGGGCACCGGCACACATGCACAGGACAATCTCGGAGAGAGCGAGAGCAGAAGGCTTTGAGCATGCGCAAATGCTCAAAGCCTAGTCCAGCTCGGCGCAGGAAGAAGGAGGATCTCTCTTGCACCGCACCACCCAGCCCAGCCCAGCCCAACCCAATGAGGGAGGATCTTCGGGCACTGGCACATCCTGTGCATTGGTGCCGGTGCCCAATCGGGTAAGAGATGTTTTGCGGTGCTGGGGGGGGATGTAGGATCGCGGGGGAAGGGGGGGCGACACGAGCGGGAGGATGGCGGTTCGCAGGGGGGATGCCGGATCTGATTGAAAAAAAAAAAGTTGTAAAACGCCCTCACACGTATAACGCGCACGGTTATGCACAGTTTGTAAAAATCGTGTATAACGCGCGCGTTATATGCGTGAAAATACGGCCATTCAGGTTGATGCAAAATTAAAGCCTTGCAAACAAAGGCAAAGCAACTTGAAATCAATTTGCTTTGGAATTGGCAGCCAATGCAATTGGTACAGTATAGAAGTGATAAGATGTTGTAAAAGCTGTAGGTGCCGCACATTAGCCTTGCCAGATCCCCCAAAAAGAGAATTACAGTAATCCAATCTACTAGTGATAAATTTAATATAAATTTCAATTGTCTCAGCACACGTAGATAATAAAAGCATGATTTGACTATCGTTTAACTGATCTGTAGTTGAAAACTAAGGGCGGTAGGGGGGTTTAACGCGCGGAATACCGCCTAGTCGCTAATGCGTGGAATACCGCCTAGTCGCTAATGCGTGGAATACCGTGCTAGTCACTAACGCCTCCATTGACGATGCGTTAGTTTTTTGGCTTGCCGCAGGGCTTAGCGCGTGATGAAATGTCCGACGCGCTAACCCCGCTAGCGCACCTTGATAAAAGGAGCCCCAAATGTATTATCACATCGCACTCTTAATGTAGTGAACTTTTGTAGAAGATGCAGTGTTTGACCGCCGATCTTAGGCAAAACTATAAGACACCCTTCACTCCCCATCGGGGAAATATCCCCTTAAGTTTTTGAATATTCAAGAACAGTTATCAAATCCATACTTTCCTGTCTCCAGAGGACTTCGCTGGTTGTTGGCCTGGTGCTTTAACTGTTAGGTTATCCCTCCATTGTATTTACGCAGTTAGATTCTTATAATTCCACAATTTCTGGGGTATCAATTCTTATTGAGCAGTCCCTTGGAGAGCTGGAGGAGAAGGGTTGGGCCTGAAGACCCTAGGAGGAAGGAGGCCTCCTTCTGGGGGTCCTTTCTGAAACAGTCACTTCAGGCTAATTTGAATTTATGCCACTGATATGCTTTATTTTGATTAGAATAAGTTCTTTGCTGGGAGTTCAGAGTTAAGAATATATGTTCTCTGAGCCACTGGAATATGTTCGAAGTAGGGCTGCAGGAAGATTAAAAATTTGAATTGCGATTACCGTATTGCCCCTCTGCATAGGCCGCACCCATGTATAGGCCGCAGAAAAGGGTGGCCTATGTTTAAAACCCAGAAGATAAGCCGCGGCTTATCTTCCGGTACCTTCCTTGCCTTTTAAATTTCTCCCCCCCCCCACCCTACCCACTCCCGGTACCTTTTTCTGATCCCCCTGAACGGCGGATGGCAAATCTTCAGCGATGCAGGGCAGCTGCGATCTCTTCGGCACCAGTCTGCCCTCACACCGCCTGCTAAATGGCCAACGTCAGCTCTTGCGAGACTCACGAGAACTGACATCAGTCACTCAGCAAGCGGTGAGGGGGCAGGCCAGATGCCGAAGAGATCGCGGGTGCCCTGCACCGCTGGAGATTCGCCGTCTGCCGTCCAGGGGGCTCCAATAAAGGTACTGGGGGGTGGGAGGAGGGATGATTTACAATCACTGGCCTAGGCCGCCCCAAATAACTAGGCCGCGCCCCATACACGGGTTTGTAAAACCCATGTATAGGCTGCGGCTTATATATGGGTAAATGCGGTAATCGTGTTGTGTGTTAGCGATTAATTGCGATTAATATGTAAGATATTTTTAAAGACATTACAACAAACAAAAAATTTCCTGAAACCAAACATAAACCACGTGTTTACCTGTGGTTTTCTCTCTGTAGTTTCCTCATGTGGCATATAGATTGGTTTTAAAATGAATACAACCCCTTTTTTCAGAGCAAAGCATATCAGATAAAAGAAAGCCCAACTGATACTTCTGGTTACAAGATAAAGCATCTCAAGATAGTAACCCCAAGTCATTCTTCCTGAGACATCTTACATATTATGTAATCCCCTTCCTTTATATTCCCTTGTAAATATTCCTTTACAAGTAGTCAACAGTATTAAAATCCTAGGAGTTATATTTGACAGCAAATTAACCTTTCATGAGCATATAGGCAGTATTGTCAGATCTTCATTCTATAGACTCCGCCAAATTCGTTCCTTGTCACAATATCTTTGTTCTAAATCATTAAATATTCTTATACATTCATTAATAATTTCCAAAATGGATTATTGCAATGCACTTTTTAAGGGAATTGCACAGAATGAAATAAGACGGTTACAAATAATACAAAATACTGCCATTAAACTAATAACAAAAAAAAAAAAATTTGATCACGTAACGCCGCTTCTTAAGAACGCCCACTGGCTTCCAGTAACCCATAGAATAACATATAAAATATGTCTACTGACTTTTAAAGCAATGTTTTTTAAAACTCCTGCTTTTACCTATAAAACACTGATTCCCTATTCCACAAATAGAGTTTTGCGATCTAACGAACAGCATTTACTGACAATTCCATCTCTTAAAATTATAAATACTAGAAGACAATTTATCTTTTCTGTTACTGCTCCACAAATGTGGAACTCCTTGCCAATCTACCTAAGAAAAGAGCATGATATTGATAAATTCAAGATTAATTTAAAAACGTTCCTTTTTAAAGACGCTTTTGATTAATAACTTATAATCTGGAACACAATGATTCAATAGTTAAAGAAAAATAAATTCCTACCTTATGTTTTTACCCAACCTTCTTTTAATTATATTTTGTAGTTCTTATCCCTTTTTTCCCTATACTCATGTTGTGTCATGTTTTTTGTCTCTTTTATATTTATTTTTACGGTCATGTATAATTAATGTTTTAATTTTTGTTTTTAATATTGTAACATTAACTAATTCTATTTGTATATATGTATGTACATCGCTTTGAAAAAAAGACAAAGCGATTAATCAAAAATTTTAATAAACTTGAAACTTGAAACTAGAAAATTCTGGCATCTTGGAAGTTTCACCTCCCCCCCTCCCCCAGGTATATTTCACCCCTGGAATTTTCACCCTAAATACATTTCACTCCCAGATGTTTTGCCCCAAACATTCACTGCTATACTAAATTGCAATATCATAATCATTACTGACCCAGCATTGACCTCTCACTTTGCGAATGTTTTGTTCATCTGAACACGCCATTGTAATCTTTGTTCACCTGACACAAGATTTTTGACTCATTTTGTGTTTACTATGTATTTTTTTAGGGGTTTTTTTTTTTTTGCTTGATTTTAGATTTTTTGATGAAAAATAAAATTTCATTGTGGCCTTATTATGAATTGGTTAAATTAAAAAAAAAAAAAATACTGCAATACAGTACTCCCCTGCGAATACAGTTTTTCATGGGGCAGAAGCGGGGATAGGCAGCAACATAGCAGCGGCAGCCACTGCCCGGTCCGTCAGCAAGTCTGAAGAATGCTGAACAGAAAAGTACGCAATTAGGGCACCTCACAGGAGGTACGCGCTCCGACGAGGAATCTCGGACCAGCTGTGTGTGCACAAGGCAAGAAATCCAGTGGGGGAGAGAGGAGAGAGCAGCCGGAGCGCCTGCGAGTGAAGGAAATCACTCGCGGTATGCTCCGACCGCCTCTTCCTGCACTAAAGTCGGGCCTCACCAATCAGGAGCTGTGTGTCAAAGCAGCTCTTGATTGATAAGGCCCGACTTTAGTGCAGGAAGAGACGGTCGGAGCATACCGTGAGTGATTTCCTTCACTCGCAGGTGCTCCGGCTGCTCTCTCCTGCCCGGTCATAGCTTCTCACGGTCCTGGTCATTCGCGGTCGGAAAATACTGCGAATGACCGGGACTGCGAATCGCCGACTGTGAATGACCAGGGGAGTACCATATAGCAAAAAATTTGAAATGCACACAATGTAAAAAAGCTGTGTAGCCATAAAAATTTACTTGCGTGGCATATTTAGTGGCATATTCAAATGAGCAAGGCCAACAAAAATGGTAATGATGTTATTCCTTACAGATTATGATATTGCAGTGAACGTTGGGGGTGAAAGATCCCGGGAGCAAAACAAGTGGGAGCGTGGGTGAAAATTCCAGGGGCAAAATGTGGGAGGCAAAACTTCCGACAACCGAAAATTCCATAATAATCCACATACCTGTTCCTCCTCCCGTCTCTGCTGCACTGTCTCGATATACTGCTGCACAGCCATGTAAATAAATTTATACTGTGCCTCTGTCTGCACCATACCCGACCGTTGCTGCCGCACCATCTGAATAGTTTTAGGGATGTCTATATAACAGTCTACACCTGGCAGGAAGAAAGAACTAAATCACATTTGAGAACACAGCTTCCTCACTCAGAACTGCCTGTCTCTTCTACGAGGTCCTTCAATCTATTTCAATCCTCTGCACATGCCTGCCTACCACAGCCATGTTCTTAAGAAGAATGGATTGTGTGTGTTGGAGGAGAGGTCCCGATACAGGTCTCTCTCTTGGGGATCTGAATCTTGTTTCAGGATCATGGGAGGGGGAGGAGGAATGCTTTAGACAGATAGGTTGATAGGTAGGAATAGAGTGAGGGAATGCCGAGTAGAAGCAGTGGCACAGCGAGGGTAAGTGGCGTCCGGGGCGGTGTCACCCCTCCCCCTCCCTCTTCTCCCCCACTGCACACATGCCCCCCTTCCCTTTCCCCGTACCTTTTTAATTTTCCAGGCGAGAGCATCAGCATGAACTTGCTACCCGCATTGCACTGGCTATCCCTTTGATGTCACTTCCTGGGCCCAGAAGTGACATCAGAGAGAGGCAACACTGATGCCGGCAGCAAGTTCGTAATGCTGCTTGCACGCAGCGGGGGTGGGGTGGGGCGGAAAGGAAGGGGGATGGAGAGGAGGTCAGGTGTCTGTGCCCTTTACAAAGACTATGCCTGGGGTGGACCCCCCAGTACCTCCTCCCTTTCTACGCCAGTGAGTGGGAGTAATACTGTTTGGTTAACTTAATGTTTTCTCCTGCTGAAGGATTCTAAGAGTCCAGGCTCTTCATTATGAAAGTTGAATAGGGAATGAAGTGATAGGTGGGGAGCATTGAGAAGGGGGTGGAGTTAAATATTGTTTGAAATGTTGGACTATACATGCACTTTTTGATTTTTTTTTTTTTTTTCATCTTTAGTTTTGTTCAATAAAGAACATTATAATCATTTAAAAAAATGGACTGAATTTGTGTGGTCCTCACCCTAAGATTAGATTCTGTCTGGCCCATAGTAGCAGGGGTTAAGACGGATGCAAAACCTGGAGAGGATCTGGATATTTGCAAACTGGCTGGAGAAGTACCATCTCACCTTAAGGCAGGGGTGTCCAACCTTTTGGCTTCCCTGGGCCGCATTGGTCCCCAAAAATGTTTCTGGGGCCGTACAAACGCGCAAACGCTGCAGCAAGGCAGAGGAGGGAGCCGGCAAGACGGGGGCTGCAGAGGAAAACACTGCATCGCCCTCAACCAGGGCCGCACTAAATACTTCACGGGGCCGCATGCGGCCCTCAGGCCACAGGTTGGACACCCCTGCCTTAAGGGGTCCTGCTGATGCTCCTTCACCTTATGGTCAAGTGTTTAGTAGGCAATGCAGTTAAAGAGATTCTTATTGCACATTGGATTCATCACAGGGGAGGGTGAGGAGGACCCCAGGAACATAGAAGCCAACTCCGTGGAAACTTGAGCACCCTCAATATTGAGCCAAAACTTTGACTCTGTCCAGGAAAGGGGTAATTTCCATTGGGTACAACACCCCCAGTCATCTTGAAAAGATGGCTCCCATGCTCAGGAATGCAGTTAAACAACTTTGAGCAGAGGTAAACTTGTGCCTAGCATTTCTATATATTAAATATTGTTTTCGGACTTTTCACCTAGATATATATAACTCTCCTGTTATAAGAGTCTTCCCCCCCACCTAGGTATTTAGCATAAGATCTCATACCTTGTGTATTAATTATGTCCACCAGAATATCAATCACAATGATTGTCCCTGTGCGTCCAATGCCAGCGCTGTGAGTGAAGGGAAGAGAATCCAGGGTCAGATTAACCAAACATTTGCCAGTAGCTCCAGCCCTTTGCTACACCTTTGACACGCAGCTCCTGATTGGTGAGGCCCGACTTTAGTGCAGGAAGAGGCAGTCGGAGCATCCGGCGAGTGATTTCCTTCATTCGCCGGCACTCCGGCTGCCCTCTCCTGTTTCCCCCGCTAAAAATCGCATTCGCGGTTTTTCAACATTCACAGGGGTTCCTGGAACGGAATACTCCGTGAATATTGGGGGGAGTACTGTACACACATGGAAACAGAAAATGAAGACAGATAAAGAGTATATGGCTTGTCCAGTCGGCCCATCCAATACCATCAACTATCCCTTCCTCTCCCTTAGAGATCCCATGTGTTTGTCCAAAGCTGTCTTGAATTCAGATGTCTGGGAAAACTCGACATGTTCTCTTTTTAGAGGACTGTCTGGGTTTCCAGACAGACTTTCCAAAACCATATCAGTCGTGCTGCTCCCTTCTGCCAAATGCCCCTCTGCATTGTTCTGAGACAACCAATCCTGATACACTGTACCACTCCCATGATAAACTGTTCCATCATATAACCCGCTCCTATGATGGGTGGCCCTACAGGACCACCCCTGTGACCAGTGGCATAATGGGGGGGGGGGGGGTCGGGCCACCCCAAGCGCCGTCTCACATACCTATTTAAAATCTTCACCAGCATGAGCAACTACTCTAGCCTGAAATTACTTCTGGGTCACGGGGCCAGGAAGTGACATCAGAGGGAAAGCCAGCATGAGCCGCAGGTGGAGAAGCTGCTCCTGCTGGTGAAGATTTAGAGGTGTGGGGGTGGAAACGGACAGCGTAAGTGTGAGTTGGGGATACAGAAAGAGTTGGGGGGGGGGGTGGAGAGGCACCGCCCAGGGCACCTCCCACCTTTGCTACGCCACTGCCTGTGACAGATGGGCCTTTTTTATCACCCCTCTCCAGTGACAAACATTCCCCACTTTGTCAGTCCCCTGTGATGACGGCGACAGTTGCCTGTGTTACCTGCAGTGCACTACGAGGGGACCAGCATCTGAATTACACAGCTGCGCTTGCTTAACTTGCTCCAGGAAACTCAGTACCCCTCCTGGCTTGTTGGGGACACCATGGTCTGGCCAGCTCAAGTACTGGTAATGCAGTATGTGCCTGGGGGGCTCGTTCTGTGAGAGAGGAAAGACATCCTTTTCTATTAACAATAACGGGGCCCTTTTATTAAAATGCATTAAGAATTGCAGTTCACGTGGCAACGCAGGATTTTCCCAAACATGAACTGCGAATATAACATGGAACTTGTTAACGTTTTATTTTTCATTTTTGTTCTGCAGGTCTTGCACTAATGGTCATCAATGTGCGATACCTACCGCCTCCTATTTAAGGAAGTGCTAGGTGTTGCAGCATTAACTCTGTGTTAGCCAGTTAACGTGCGATAATTCCAACGTGCTAGCTGTCCGACTCATCCACGCTCACTCTTCATTCATATCATGTCTCCTCCCCCCAAAATATCTTTTTAAAAATCACAGGACAAACACTGCAACATGTTACATATCATACTGTCATGTCATACTAGCCACACTTGTGTACTTTGGGGCTCATAATTGAAAGTTAAATACATCTAAAAACCCACCCAAGTTGGCACTAGGATGATCTAAAAGACAGGTCGTCCAAGTACCGATAATCAAATGGCTTTTTAGATGTATCCAGGGACTTTTTAGGCCTCTGCATCCTGCTATGTGTCCAGAGCTGAAAGGGGCGTTTTTGGAGGAGTGGTGTGGGCAGGATGTGGGCCAACCTAGACTTAGTCAGCCTGCAGGGATAATCGAAGGTTTGACAAGATTGCCTAGACAGAACTTATACATTGTGACTTAGACGATGTAAAGACATGTATAAGTGCCCAAAAGATATCCAAAGTGACCAGAGAACCACTGCAGGAACAAAGTAAAAACACCCTCCTCCCCCCCCCATGTTCACTAACCCTGTCGCACCCCCACAAAATTCTGAATAAAAACATACATACCTGCCTCCAGAACATCAGCATTTGGCATAGGAAAGCCTAGTAGAGCTGCACAGAGGTGGCTTAAGTAGTCTGGGGGGGGAGGGGGGAGGGCTAGTGAACCATAAGCCACTACATTCATGGTGGAACATGTGAGCCCACCAACCCATACTCTACTGCAGGTAGCACCTGCAGCCATAAGGGTTATTAGGGTGGTAGACAGGTGGGTGTAGTAGGTTTTGGGGGGCTCACCATGACCTGTTTTGATTTGCTTCTGGATTTGTGGTAGATTGGTCTTCGGTTCTTTATTGACCACAGTGAGAATGGGCTACTGGGCTTGATGGACCATTGGTCTGACTTAGTAAGGTTATTCTTATGTTCTTATAAGATCGAAGAAGTATATAGGGCGTCACACAATCCTGCAGATATTTCAGTGATAAATGATGTACACTTAAGTAAACTCTGAACACCAATTGTAAAGGAATTTTTGTCAAATTTTTTACTTTTATGGTATATAATAAATAGACAAAAAAAGTCAATACTCTGTGAACTGTCACTGTGCACAACAACTTAATCAAAACAAGTCTCAGACACACTGACTGAATATATAATTACAAGTCAGGTACTTTTAGCCGTGGTTAAGGAAAAGAATGTGCTGTGTGCTTGTGAAGCCCTTTTTCCTGAAGAAACAATTTGAAGGTGAAACAAGACTCTTGTTGAAGAAGGGTTTGTTTTGTTTTGGTTTCTTTATTTTCCACTGGCTGTGAGTACTCTCTGGGAAATCTACAAAAACATTGTGCTGGGTTTCCTTTGGGCATGGCTGAAGAACTGTTTGCTTGTGGGATCAAGTGTGTGCTACAACTGAAGTTGGCTCCTGTAAGAACTCTGTGTAAGACTGTGTAGAAGCATGGCTAGCTTTTTCTGGACTTGCTGTGGGCTGCCAGCCGTTGAGAGACCGGAGTGTGTGCAACTGGAGCTCAGACAGTTCCTGAAGCAACCTGAAGGACCCACTACTACTTTTTTTCCCCAGCTAAGTACTTGGCTTTTTTGTTTTTGATGTTTTGTTTTGTGCACTTTTTTGTTTAACTTTGTGACACACTGGTGATTATACCTTACTCTACAGTCAGGTGGGGTTCAGATTTTTCTCGGACTATGTCTTGAGTTGGTTTTTTTTTACAGAATTTCCTACTAACATGTAAGAGGAGCTGATGATTAAGGACATGTTGCCTTATTGGCTAGAAGTACCTGACTTGTAATTTTATATTCAGTCAGTGTGTCTGAGGCTTGTTTTGATTAAGTTGTTATGTACAGTGACAGGTCACAGAGTAGTGACTTTTTTGGTCTATTTATTATATACCACTTAAGTAAACTAACAGTAACTACTCGTATTTTACTCTAGTCCATGGTCAAAATATGATGTAACACGTTCATACTTCCTTACCCCAAACAAAGTTCTTATAACAGAATTTTCAACCACTTGTAGCACACGCAGGTTGGAAGATGTTGTTCCCAAATACACAATATTACAGTAGTGCAGATTGAAGAATTGTTTTGAAATCATTGCCCGATAAAATACATCCGAAGTTGACTCAACATCCTCAATTTAAAGTAAGTCTTCCTTATCCCATTCTGTAGGTATAACTTAAAATTTAACTGAGGGTCCAAAGTCACACCCAAATAGTGAACTTCTGAAGAAAAATGCATGACTGTGTCCCAAAACATTTAGTACAACATTGGAATCAAGATCAGAATCTCTTGAAAGAAGTATAATTTCTGTCTTAGAGATATTCAACATTAACTTGTTGACATTCGTCCAGTTCTTAATATTGTTCATCACATCATTCAATCTATGCTTTGCAATCATCATTGAACTTTCTACAGGGAAAAAAAACAAACCCTAAACCCTTGAATATCATCAGAATATATTGAAATGTTGAGCTTTTTCAATAATTTGCACAATGGCAAGAGATTAAATAAGACTGCCGAAAGGGCGGAGCCTTGATATCTCTACATTTTGAGATACTCCCTCTTACGCAGACTTCCAAACCTTTTTAGAACCCTGCTAAGGTAACTGCTGTTACTATATTATCTGGTAACTAATTCCAGAGTTTAATTACATGTTGAGTGAAGAAATATCTTCTCTGGTTTTAAATGTAGTACTTATTGCTTCATTTCATACCCCTAGTCCTAGTATTTAAGTAGGCAAGTGATCCACATCCACTCGTTCCACTCCATTCAGTATTTTATAGACCTCTAATATCTCCAGGCTGAAGAATCCTAGCTGTTTTAGCCTTTCTTCATAAGGAAGTCATTCCATCCCTTTTTATCATTTTTGTCGCCCTTCTCTGTACTTTTTCTAATTCTGCTTTATCTTTTTTGAGGTGCGGTGACCGGAATTTCACCGAGTGATTGTCTCACTCATCGTTTCCATTTCCAGGTCATTTTATGCTTTCAATCCCCTCATGAAGGCACAACAGTACCATGAGAACTAATATCATCTTCTGTTACTGCTCCTTCACTTTGGAACTCGGCTCCAAACCACTTACGAGAGATTACATCCCTAGATAACTTCAAAATCCAGTTTAAAAACATTTCTTTTTAAAGACGCTTTTGAAGCATGATCGTCCTTTTAAGGATGTTTTAAGTTTACGTTAGACCGGCCACTTTGGCCGATCTCCTGGTTTTCCCCACCTTTCGTTTTTTCCCCGATTTTCTTCTTTACTATACAAATATTGTAGGTCTATCCCCTTTTCTTCTCGTTCCAGTTAATCGTTGTCTATTCGTTTGTCTTTGTCTCACATTTTTCTGTCCTTGGTTTAGTTCTTTTCCCCTTTTTGACGCTGCTTTTTGTTATTTTAACTTTTGTAAAACCGCTTTGAATACTGATAAGGCGGGATATCAAATTTTAATAGACTTGAAACCTGAACCTGATTTACAAATACGTTAGGAAGTCTGTCCCAGTTTCTCCTACCCACTGAAACCATGCTAAATATCAATTTTATGAAGCCTTTTACGGCATTAAGCAATTAATAGGTGAATTAGTGGGCAGTGTTACTGCACTGGCATGACAGCAGGCACCAATTCACATGCTATCTACATAACCTACTATGGGGCATGGGCATGGACTGTACATGGCAATTAGCATATGGTACTTCACCAGATAATATCAACGATGCAGAAAGCACATCTGTGCTAATGCAAGTGTGCTTATGGTGTGAAAAAAAAACCTTTTTTTGTGTGTGTGTGGTAACTGAATGGGATCATCCCAAATTTTTAGGCTAAATTCGATCATGTATCACCCTACTACCAGCAGTTACATTGGCTACCGATGGAAGCACGCATAAAGTTTAAATTTGCCTGCTTCTGCTTTAAAGCGCTAAACGGACTTGCCCCTAAATACATAACTGACCTTTTCTCCTTCTCTGCCAACAGACACAAGAGAAGCTCTCATTCCTACTTCGTTTCCCTCCCCCCCCCCCGTTAGAGGTTGTAAACTGAAAAAAACACCATGAACACCTTCTTTCACATCAAGCAGCATTGTGGGGTAAAGACCTAGATCAACTGCTTTCGCCCACTACTTATGAAGAATTCAGAAAACGTCTAAAAACGCAATTGTTCCTAAAGTATCTAGACAATTGACCCACTCATCTTCTTTCTCCTCCATAGTGATTCCTCTGTCTTATTAATCTCTCTCTCCTCAACAACGCATTTCCGGTCCTATTAACTCTCCTCTTCTACCCTCTTAAATTCAATCAATTTGTACCTCGCTTAATCTATTGTAAACCGCATAGAACTTAACGGTATTGCGGTATATAAACTGTTATTATTATGTCACAATACCAGCTCTGGTTACCAGAGATTGAAGCTCTTCACACTATTTATTTTTCTATACTGTTCTCCCAGGGGAGCTCAGACTGATTTACATGAATTTATTCATGTACTTGAGTATTTTTCCCTGTCTGTCTTAGCAGGATCACAATCTTTCTAAATGGGGGAAATTAAGTGACTTGCTCAGGGTCACAAGGAGCAGTGTGAGTTTGAACCCATGACCTCAAGGTGCTAAGGTTGTAGCTTTAACCACTTCACCACTCTAGAAATCAAAATGTAGTAAAAGTGAGCCAAGTATCGGACAATCAAGCCATTGTGACATCACTGAGGAGGTTGGCTCTTATTGGAGGAATGAGGTATTATGATGTCACCATGAACACCTTTCTTTCACATCAAGCAGCATTGTGGGGTAAAGACCTAGATCAACTGCTTTCGCCCACTACTTATGAGGAATTCAGAAAATGTCTAAAAACTCACCTGTTCCTAAAATATCTAGACAACTGACCCACTCATCTTCTTTCTCCTCCATAGTGATTCCTCTGTCTTATTAATCTCTTTCTCCTCAACAACACATTTCCGGTCCTATTAACTCTCCTCTTCCCCCCTCTTAAATTCAATCAATTTGTACCTCGCTTAATCTATTGTAAACCGCATAGAACTTAACGGTATTGTGGTATATAAACTGTTATTATTATTATTAAAAGTTTTGCAGTTTCTGTAGATTAATATTTTCATCCAACATGTGGCAAGTGCAAACCTTTACTGCACTATATTCAAAAGGCCCCAGTATTTTTTTGTTTTTCTTTCTGAGTTTTTTTCATGGCTTTGGACAGAAGTTGTCAAATTCAGGCCCCTCCCCCACCCCGGGTCAGATATTCAACCAGATCTGGATTTTAGAGTAAGGAAATGGTACAAAGTAATCTGTTCTTAATACTCAACAGGGCAGGTGTAAGCAAATCTATCTGACTATTCGGTATGAGGACCCTGAAAAACAGGCCGGGTTGGGGGGGAGGGCGGGCTTGAAGAGAGAGTTTGGAAACCTCTGCTTGGGTAATGTAAGCATTTCTTAATAAAGGGAGTCTCTGGAACGCCAGCCAGGCATTCAGGCACTGGACATGTTGGAACTTTTGAGGCATATGGATAGTAGGGAGTGAGGAGTCTTTTGGTGAGGTGGTGCACATGAGGGAGAAGAGAGAAGGCAGAGAAAAAGCAAGAAGATGTCAGTCACCTTGTCTAGCCGGGACATCTCCAGCTCTCGCAGGATGTAGTCCTGGGCCGGATGCTCAACCATACTCCGTATAAAAACATTGCCATATTCCTTGCTGGAGGTTTCATCTGGCCAGTATCGAATGCACTTGTTCTGAAGGGAGAGAAAAGGTCTGTGAGTGCTTGCTGGGCGAGGGGTTACCAGATTTTATGATCGTAAAATCCAGACCCATGGCCTCACCCCCCCAGTTCCACCCAGCCCCGCCCCACCCCCAACCTCTTCTCGTGCTCAGAGCCGTGTCGGGAGTGCCTCTGAGCATGCGCAGATGTGATACAATGACATCACAGACATGCATACGACATCACCACGTTGCATCCATCCACGCATGCGCAGATGCCTTCCCGACGCGGTCCCGGACAAAGTGTCGGGTTTTGAAAAGCCATCTGGATGCCTGGACAGTCCTCTAAAAAGAGAACATGTCCAGGTAAATCTGGAGGTCTAGCTAGGGGGAGTGATGTGACTTACAGTCTCCATAGTGTTAATGAAGGGATCCATCCAGATCAGGAGCAGCTGTCTGTATCTAGGCTGCCTCCCTGTCCAGTTAAACATACAGCCAAAGTTGGAGCAGGGCACATCCCATAGACCGGGAGTGCTCAATATTCATTCCCATGGTCTACAACCCAGTCAGGGTTTCCACAATGACTTATGCATGAGATCCCTTTGCATACAATGGAGGCAGTGCATGCAAATAAATATCATGATATTCACTGAGGAAATCCTGAAAACCCAACTGGGTTGCGGACCTCAAGGACCAACACTGAGCATCCCTGCCATAGACTACGAGTGTTGATATCCTCTCCAACTTGTCAGAAACTCTATACCAGGGTCTCTTACCTAGCAGTACCCACACCCATCAAACAGGGTGCAGAGCAGGGGGTGTCAGGTCAAAAGCGCGCCGGGACAAAGGCACGCGCAGACAATTGAGCGCAGTGTGGAAGTGCTGTTTTTAGGACTCTGACGGGGGGGCATGGGGGGGGAACCCCCCCACTTTACTTAATAGATCACACCGCGTTGTGGGGGGTTGTAACCCCCCACATTTTACTGAAAACTTCACTTTTTCCCTGTTTTTTAGGGAAAAAGTTAAGTTTACAGTAAAATGTGGAGGGTTACAACCCCCCAAACCCCCCACAACGCCGGCGCGATCTCTATTAAGTAAACTGGGGGGGCTCCCCAACAAAACCCCCCGTCGGAGCCCCTAAAAACTGTAATTTTCTTCAGCGCGCGCCTCCGTCTTGCGCTCAGTTGTCGGCGCGCGCTTTTGTCTTTCGCGGGGTTGTCTATGAACCGAGCAGGGTCTTGAAATCTGAAGCAATTTCTAGAAGCCTTTCAGACAGAGTGAAGGCAGTTATTAGGACAGTCATTGGTAGTATAATTTTAGCGACACGAAAGCAGTTAGCATTGTTAGCGGATAACAGTTAGCGATATACGTAGCTGTCAGCAGTCACTAGTGGACACATGATTTAGGAAGGGGATTTCATTGATCAGTTGAAGGGGTGTAGGAACCAAGAAAAAGTTAAGAGCCCCTAAACCTATGCAAACCTGCCTCTGGGCACACCACTTAGAATGTGGGTGCATTTCCAGATCAGGTGAGGGAATCCATGGAGCAACTTTACCGCACCGACTGATCAGAACAGCCCTGGCCTAGAAGTGAAGCACTCACCCTCCCTCGCTCCACTTCTTTGGTTGTCATGACGATAACACGTGTGTTCTCCTGGTAGATCATGGCCCAGAAATCCTTGACCGTGTTTAGCAGGCAGCCCTGGGTGGCTATGTACACTTTCACTGGCTCGGAGCTTTTCCCATCTTCCAGGCAGCTCTGCAGGATGGAAAAGCAAAGCTGGGAAATGGAAGGAGACTTGCATGAGCCCCATCACCACAATCATACTTCAGAGTGGGACTCATTCTAGGATACCCCCATGCACCTAATGGAAACCCCAGAACCAAGAATTCTATAAGGAAACAAAATTCCCTGTCCTTACCTTGATATAGTTTGCATTGATGTAGTCTGACCCTGGCACGTCCTTATCCCCATCATGCAACATGACCCGACTGGTATCAACTACAGAGAAAGAAATTCCACCAGTGAGCCTGACCCTTCCAGTTCCTAGAGAAATGCTCCCTTTGTACTGATCTAGAACCCTATGAACCATTTCAATAACCTGAATCAAACACCAGGTTTCTTTCTCTGAGTTATGTGTTATCTGAGCCTTTTTATAAACTCAGAATCCTGTACTACCTCTCTGAGGACTACATTGTGTAGATCTGGGACTCCGGTTTCTTTCCTGTGAATGATAAGCTCTAACTACGGTTCCTTTTCCTCAGGGAACCAAGTTGGGCCAGAGAATCGCTAAAAAGAGCTGTTTATTCCTAGAAAAGCTGTGCTCTGCATAACACTCTGGGCTCTGATCAGCGATGTTCCAAATCGTACTTGGCACACCTAAATGCAACTATAATGGATGAGAAGCTTAAAGTGGCTCCCTGAAGGAAGCTGTCCATCATGGAAATCCCTGGGCATCAGTGTCAAATTCAGCTTAAAGCCGTCAGATAAGCTTGGAGAGTAAAATCTTTATTATCTAACAAGCCTATCCCTCCCTTACCCCCATCCAGAACAAAGCTGTGTTGGCAGCATCTATTGTATAAGTTAATCTCATGTATAAGCCAAGGACATTTTGGGGAATAAAAAGATGAGGCTCCCCACCAGCATTTTCTCCCTCCCCTGATCCAGCATCCCTTTCTCTCTCCCCTCCCCATCCAGGCCCAACACTGCACCCTCTCTCTATACACTTCTTTCTATCCTTCTCTCTCATTATCCAACATCAATCTCTCTCTCACCCTCCTCCTCCTCCACCCAAGTTTGTGGTCCAGCATTTTTCTTTCTCCTCCCTCTGCCAGCCAGAGGTTTGTCATCTCAATCTCACCCCCTACCCCACCTCCTCGTAGTGCAATGATACACCTAGGCTGCCTATAGACTGCTCCCTGTGACCCATCCAGCCCTCTTTGACTCAACTTCCTGCATGCAAATTCCAGGAACACCCCTGACCTCCCGTGCTTCTCCCATGTCCATGCCCCCTTTTCAGATCCACGTGGACAAAGATGCATGCATAAATTCCAATAATTGATTGTTAATGGCCAATTATTGGGGTTAATTGGCTTGTTAGCAATTAAATTGTGCGCACAAGCCCAGATTTGCCATGTGCAATTCCGAACACTATATATAGAATTAGGAAAGGGGGGGGTTATTGTTTTCATGCACACATGGGTCAGCATAAATTAGATAGAATATGGGGGTGATTAATTTTTGAGCCGTTATAGAGAATGACCCATAGAAAAGACGTTTTTTCCCCCTAAGGCAGGGATGTCAAAGTCCCTCCTCGAGGGCCGCAATCCAGTTGGGTTTTCAGGATTTCCACAATGAATATGCATGAGATCTATTAGCATACAATGAAAGCAGTGCATGCAAATAAATCTCATGACTGGACTGCAGCCCTCGAGGAGGGACTTTGACACCCCTACCCCAAGGCATTTGAAGTCAGCATCCTCTCTGTTCCAGTAAGGACGGAGAACTAATAGAGCCTGGGCAAGACAACCAGAAGATACAGAGAGGAGGATTTGAGTTTGACGCCTGTTGGTCCTATACTGTCATCTGACTTACAGGGGAGGATGTTCTTGTAGCGGTTCTTGGTCTTATTCTCCAACCTCTGGCCTTCTCTTCGTGGGTATAGGAGTTTACATTCCTGCTGTTGCAGCATCTGTGCACAAGAGAGTGAAAGTGCCTGATGGGTCATTATGCTGTCTTTCTACGGTACCACCAAAGAAGCAGGACACTTTAGGTACACATTTCAAATCGTTTAAAATCGTCCCCTGCCCCTTTCCAACACCCCTTGCCGCACGCACCCCTCTTCCCCATACCTCTTCAATTTTCCAGGTGCGAGCAGCATCTCGAACTTGCTGCCTGCGTCATGTCGACTCTCCCTCCGACATCACTTCCTAAGTACAGGACCCGGAAGTGACATCAGAGAGAGCCAACGCCGATGCGGGCAGCAAGTTTGTGATACTGCTCATGCTGGGAAAATTAAAGAGGTATGAGGGAAGGAAAGGGGCACATGTGAGCGGCAAGGGGGACTGGGAAGGAGCCGGGGGGGGGGGGGGTGAGGAGGAAGGGTGCCGGCACCCATGGTGGTCCGCCCCCCTGTCCCTCCCTTATTACGTCACTGTCTGTGAGAATCTAATGCCTGCTACTTCTTTTTGATGCATGCATGATAGTACCTGCAACTTTTTGGGACGTAACAGGAGGTGATGGTTATGCGCATAGGTCCAAGCAGAAGACAGGTTATCTGTGCATTTATAAGAAGGTTGGTCTGTGCACAGACATTGGCATTTTAATCATTTTATGCACATTAATTCCTCCGTTTATGAAACTGCAATAGCAGCTTCTAGCGCGGGGAGCCGCGCTGAATGGCCTGCGCTGCTCCCGACGCTCATTGAGTTCGGGAGCAGTGCGAGCCATTCAGTGCAGCTCCCTGAGCTAGAAACTGCTATTGCAGTTTCGTAAAAGAGGGGGGTAGGTTTTTGTGGTGCCACTATTTCCCCACACGTGGAAAACAAAGATGAAAATGTTATAATTCCCTTGTCTCTCTCTATGGCACAGCCCTACCTCGAATACTGTGTGCAATTGTGGTCGCCGTATCTCAAGAAAGATAGAGTGGCATTAGAAACAGTACAGAGAAGGGCGACAAAAATGATAAAAGGGATGGGATGACTTCCTATGAGGAAAGGCTAAAGCGGCTAGGGCTCTTCAGCTTGGAGAAGAGACGGCTCAGGGGTGATATGACAGAGGTCTATAAAATACTGAGTGGAATGGAAAAGGTAGATGTGAATCGCTTGTTTACTTTCCAAAAACACTAGGACTAGGGGGCATGTGATGAAGCTACTAAATAGTAGATTTAAAACAAAACTGGAGAACATATTTCTTCTCAAATAGTATAAGTAAAGTCTGGAATTCGTTGCTGGAGAATGTGGTGAAATCAATTAGCTTACCTGGGTTTAAAAAAGGTTTGGATAATTTCCTAAAAGAGAAGTCCATAGGCCATTATTGAGATTGCTTGGGGAAATTCACTGCTTATTCCTAGATAAGCAGCATAAAATCTGTTTTACTACTTGGGATCTAGCTAGACACATGGGACCTGGGTTGGTCACTGTTGGAAACTGGACTTGATGGACCTTCGGTCTGTCCCACTCTGGCAGCTCTTATGTGAGCCAAGTATAGGACAATCAAGCCACTGTGATATCACTGATGAGGTTGGCTCTCTAGCATTGGTGGAATGAGGCATTACGACATCACAGTCTCAGCTCTGGAATGTTGCTGCTCTTTGGGTTTCTGCCTGGTACTTGTGACCTGGGTTGGCCACTGTTGGAAACAGGATACTGGGCTTGATGGACCTTCAGTCTGACCCAGCATGACAACTCTTATGTTCTTAATGGGTGCTGACACTTTCTTTTTGCTCATCTAATGCCCACATTACTAGTTGCCCTCAGTGCAGAATGCAGAACCATATAAGAACATACGAAACGCCTTCACCGCATCAGACCGAGGTCCATCCAGTCCGGTGATCCGCACACGCGGTGGCCCATTTAGGTACTCCTTTATGGAGCCCCGGATTTACCGCATCCCCCAATGTAATTTGCAAGAAGGTATGCATCCAACTTGCGCTTGAAACCCAGAACAGTAGTCTCCGCCACAATCTCCTCCGGGAGAGCATTTCAAGCGCCCACCACTCGTTGTGTGAAACCATGTCCGCATGCATCTGGTGTGCTTGCCTTGATTAGCGCACAAATTCTGTGCACGTCAGATTTGTATATAATTACCATAGCTTACTGTGTTGGCAGCTAAAAGTTTTATGTTACATGCACGTTAGACTCTATGTCCTCGGCCATCAGTACGCAGCTCTACAGCGCACATTGATCCTTTAGATTGAAAGCTTGCTGAGGACAGGAAAATACCTAGTCTAGTACTCCCCTGAAATTTGCGGGGGGTTAGGTTCTCGCAAAAAGTGAAAAACCGCGAAAAATGGATGTGGCACAAAAATGCCCTCCCTGCTTTATTTTTGGCTGCTGCCATTGGTCGCCGCCGGCTGGAAGGCTCCATCGCATGTGCGCGCTCTACCGCTGCAACTGCTACCGATCTCTTCTATCTCTCCCCCTTCCCCAATCTCCCTCACAGCAGCTGCGCTGGAAGTAGTAGGTGCCGCTGCAGCAGCTGGCGGGCCAGATTCCACGGTGCGAGGGGTGGTGTGGGGGGAGGGCAGATGAGCACCGGCACTGGCCACTGGGAACCATGTCAACTGAGTCGCCTCCC
This sequence comes from Geotrypetes seraphini, assembly GCF_902459505.1. Lineage (NCBI taxonomy): Eukaryota > Metazoa > Chordata > Amphibia > Gymnophiona > Dermophiidae > Geotrypetes > Geotrypetes seraphini. The sequence continues at coordinate 22,893,177 of NC_047098.1, forward strand.
ACACGGACACAAGCTGCTGCTTCTCTTCACGGGTCCTTCACCTGAGCGCCGGCCCTTCTCGAAAGCAGCAGGAAGAAGAAGAAAAACCCCGCAAATGACTGAGGGCGCGAACGCTGAACCACGAATTCGTATATCGAACATAGCTCATCTTGAGCTAAATCTGAAAAGAGAGTGCGCTAAATCCAAAATCCCCTTTTTGCAGAGTCAGAAATGCTGAAAGGAAAAATAAACACAGTTCGTGAGCCGATCTCATTCTACAGCTTACCTCAAACTCTTCCCAGAACCCCTGTTTGGCTTTTTCGCTGTTATCTGCCGTCTTGTTCAACTCCTTTACCCGAGTGTCAATGCTCGCAGCGTTGATCCTTGTAGCATTGAAGGGCTGGAAAACATCACAAGAAGGATCACATTAGAGCTGGGCAGAATGTTGACGTACGACGGCTTAAGAGACTGGCACTGGGTGAAAAAGCTGGACGAGCAGGCCCAAGATCAATGTCTACGCCTATGTCTCTTAACCTTTTCCTATCGTGTGTCCCGGATGACGGGACATTCCAAAAAAAATGTCGTTGCCATCGTATGTCCCATGGCATGGGACATACAGTACACCTTCTACATATCATTTGTCCCATCTATTGGGCCATTGTGTTTACAATAGCCGTAAATGATAACGGTGAATAATACAAAACTTTGCTAAAATAATTACGATTGGAACCAGCGTAACGTAAAATTTATTACGATAGGAAAAGGTTAAACTGTTGGCTCTGGCACTGAGGAAATGTTTTTCATGGCGCACTAAACGGTCCAATGTTTTCCGCAGCACATTATAACTGAAATTATGTTTAAATAATTTTTTATTGAGTCAAAAACCAAACCAATACAGCAGACGCTGAAATCATACAGGACTCGAATGTTTCGTTTTTCAAGAAACAAGTTACAAGACAAACTCAGGAGTCCCAGGAACAGAAAACTGAACCCACACAAAAACTAAAATATAAACTCAATACCTTAGTCCATATCAAGACCAAAACTGAAAACCCCATCAGCAATTCAAAATATGACTCCTTGCCAACAGAGTCATAGTATTCCAGAATGACTCCCAGGTCACCTGGAAATATAAGCCCTTGGTGGAGGAATAGTCAGAGATGCCACGGCGTTATAACTGAAATTATAAAATTGCAAAACCAACAAAAAATAAAATTGGAGAGTTATTTATTTAAAATTCTTTAAGCTACATATGGGTAAATGTAACAACGGAGAAACTAAAGTAAATAGAATAGAATTGCTTATCAATGCGATAGATGTGCTTGTTTTTGAGTGCAAATTAACTCAAAAGGCGGCTCAATAGTCGACAAGCAAACACGCATTTCATCATTTACCATCTGCAGTCGTTACTCTTTTTTTTTTTTTTTAATTTAGTTTCTGTCAGAGCTGAAAATCCAAGTTTACAAAGATAAGATCCAAATGGTAACAAAGCTTTGTTGCTCAAGTCAGGATAACTACTGCATAAAAAATAAAACTAGAATTATTTTTCAAGGGCCAATCATGTCAAAGAATGATGCTCGTCTGGGCGGTTGTATCCTTATGCACACAGACGCACACAGACTTTTTCATGCACGATGTACGTTATTCTATTCTAGTGTTTACTTAAGAAGAGAAATTTTAAAAAAATTTTAAAATTCTGGAATCTCTCATGGCACACCCAGAATCTCTTTGGGGCACACCACTGTGCTGTGGCACACAATTTGAGAGATACTGGTCAAGACCATCATCTTTTCTGTGTTGCACTATTAAGAGTAATAAAGATAAAAAGGAATTGGCTAACTCACCTGATCCTTGGGGAGAAAAAGTCTAAAGAGATGGGGCAATTCTACAGATTGATAAATAAATAATGGACATCAGTATGAGCTCTTCGTACATAAACGAGCATAGACCTCTGGCTCAGGCGATATCTCAAGAGGTGACCAGCACCAGACCACAGTCTAATTGAGAATAGCCTCATACATCATGTAGTCCATATGTGTCTAAAAATGCAAACTGCATTATACAACCTCCCAAAACTGGATAGACTTTTTTTCACCAAGGAAAAGGGGTTTAAATGGGCAACACATACATACTGTCCCTAAGTACACACCTTGTGAAAAAAACATATACACACAACAATAAATGTAATAAATATAATAAATACTATAAATATGTATATAAAAGAATATGTGTGGTGTAACAGTGTCTATGTGTAAAGTGCGAATGAAAGAAATAAATACATAAATACTTAATAAATAATTAATAAATAAATAATCGTGCAAAATACAAGGTGCTTCATAAAATACAAAGTGTGTGGCTAAAATACAACCTAAAGTGCAAATGCAACCTATAGCACCATGATGAAAAATACCTGGTCAATAAATATCACAAAAATATGTATAAAAATATATATAAAGTGCAAAGCATATGACAAAAATAGAACATAAGGTGCAAATGCCTATAGCACCATAATGAAAAATACCTGGTCAATGAATATCACAAAAATATATATAAAGTGCAAAAAATATGGCAAGAATGGAACATAAAGTGCAAATGCAGTCTATAGCACCAGAAAAACACTTGTACATATAAAGAAGAATATAAATATAAATATAAAGTGCTGATGCAGATCCTACCATTTAGAATGCAAGTGCAATTTCTCACTAACTATAAGTTATAAGCACCATAAACACACACTCACACGCACCAAGCAAAAAATAGTAAATGATAAATGCTTGACTAGCAAATGCTAGACATTCACACGTGTACCACACAAATACACAAGTACACTCACTCATACACCGGCTCAAATGGAGCCCAATCAAACAATATCACCACTCGACAGAGCTCCGTTTCGCCACTTCGTCAGGAGCGGAGACGGGTTTAGATAGATATATGTATATAAAGTAAATAAAGAGCCCGACAAAAACTGTTAGGAATGTCGTTGAAAAAAAGTCTATCCAGTTTTGGGAGGTTGTATAATGCAGTTTGCATTTTTAGACACATATGGACTACCTGATGTATGAGGCTATTCTCAATTAGACTGTGGTCTGGTGCTGGTCACCTCTTGAGATATCGCCTGAGCCAGAGGTCTATGCTCGTTTATGTACGAAGGGCTCATACTGATGTCCATTATTTATTTATCAATCTGTAGAATTGCCCCATCTCTTTAGACTTTTTCTCCCCAAGGATCAGGTGAGTTAGCCAATTCCTTTTTATCTTTATTACTCTTTGGATTTTATTGGCTACGATCCAGTTAGGGTTTCTTACTAGCACTATTAAGAGAACACCATCGGTTGCCAATTGATGCAAGATTTGAATTTAAAAGCTTGCTTTTTATTTTTAAAATTTTTTATGGGTTATGTCCAGATTGTTTGATGGATTTGATAACAATATATCACTCAACTATTGCTGTTTGGTGATTCCATCTTTTAAAAATTGTAGATTGCTCTCCTCTAGGAAGAGAACACTCTTGGGAAGAGCTGCAGAGTTTTGGAATTCTCTGCCCAGTGAAATAAGAAACTTGTCTAATATTGGTCTTTTTAGGAAAATGATAAAAACTTGTCCCCCTTCTCACCCTTTTACAAAACCATATCGTGGGGGTTTTTTGGGGTTTGTTTTTAGTTCGAAGATTCTATTAAATTTTAATATACAATAGCGCTGGCCACAGGGGTCATAGCTTTGACGCTCATGAACTGTATGAGCAACGGAGCTGTTACCGCTGTGGCCGGTGCTAAAAAACGCACTATGGTTTTGTAAAAGGGGGGGGGGGGGGGGGGGATGGTTATTTCAGATACATTTTTGATTAAGTAGGGTGGATATTATGATGTAATAATATGTATGTAATAGTTTGTAAATTTTTTGATATTGTATTATCTTTTATTGTAACCCGCTTGGAACTTTGTGGTTAAGCGGGATATAAAAATGGAAATTAAATTAAAATTACAGGGGGTGTCCTTCAGGTACTGACATTGTGGAGGGAGTGAGCAGTGTTATCCTACCAGTAGAGTGAGTGTGAGTGTATGTGTGTGTATATATGTTCAGAGAAAAATGCTGCCGTCCTTCCAGTACTGATATTGTGTGTGTGTCTGGGGCGGGGGGGGAAGGGGGTATTCTCCAGTACTGACACTGCTTATGTGCATGTGTGTGTATTAAGGGAGTGGGGTTGCTTCCAATGGTGACAATGCAATCCTCTCAATTCTGTTCTGCTGTACTAGGGAGAGGGGGGAATTCTGCATTGTAGGGTGTTTTTTTTTGTTCTGTTAGTACTGACCTGCTGGACACTGGACTATGTTAGAGGCTACCTCTTATTTTGATTTTAGAAAACTGTTAAAGACCCATCTGTTTGATAGGTTGACGCCTTAATACGTTCCGTGTTTTTACAAAAAAATCTCATGTTTTAACTGATCTATTCCAATTTTTTTTTGCTTATTTTACCTCTTATTTCTATTCACACTGTATGTATTAACTTTCCTTGTTGTAAACCGCTTTGAACTTTTTGGTATAGCGGTATATAAAAAAAATAAATTATTATTATTATTATTGTTAAGAGCGGAATTTACCTGTTTAAGATAAACCACTGCTCCAGATTTCTCCACCATAGGGCTCTTCTTGTAGTGCGCCACAAGTTCCGCAAGGGTATCAAAGCGCTCCCCGACACCAACGTCATACTTCCCATCCAGCTGCAGGCGGTTCAAGGTGGGTGGAAGAAAGGCGAGAAGAAAAAGGAGCAAACACGGGAGACAATGGGGAAAAAAATATGGATAGAATTAATTTTTTTGAGCAGAAAGAAGACGTGAGCAGCTGTGACCAAGCTGCCACTACGAGCTGTGTCCTCTTAGAACTGGTACTTATAGGATCCTGTATATCTGAGGGATGTGCATACAGCCATGTCACCTGAGCAGCCCACGGCAATGCCATTCAGGGGGGCTACACAGTGAAACACATGCATGGGCCCCCGCTGACCCATCGGAGGCACACACAACAGAACACGGCTGTCTTATTGGATGAGCCCTGCCTCGCTGGCCGTTTTCCTCTCGACATACATGAATGTCCCATGATGCATCAAGTGCACAACTAGGGAAGGCATTTGAAGCTGAGATGTCAAATAGCTTAATTAACTGGACTGCAGCCGTATGACCTTGCTCACATTCCCCCACCCTCCCTTTGCATCACTACACTCTGCTCATTGTCACAGTGCCCACTTAGACTCCCCTTAGTTCTACTATGGCGGCTATACCATAAACTGGCACCTCCATTCAAGCACGCTGTCAAGCACTGGGTGCCAATTCTACAGTGGAATCCATGAGCCAAAATGCCATTATAGAATACTAGCATAAGTCACCATGGGTGTGCTAGAGGAGACTTAGAGGGGACATGATAGAAACCTTCAAAATCATTAAGGGCATAGAGAGAGTAAATAATGACAGATTCTTCAAACTGAGAGGAGCCACAAGCACTAGGGGTCACTCGGAGAAATTGAAAGGGGACAGGTTTAGAACAAATGCTAGAAAATTCTTTTTTACGCAGAGGGTGGTAGACACATGGAACGCGCTTCCGGAGGAAGTGATAGGCCAGAACTCTGTACAGGGATTCAAGAAGGGATTGGATAGGTTCCTGGAGGATAAAGGGATAGAGGGGTACAGATAGAATTTGAGGTAGGTTATAGAAGTGGTCAGAAACCACTTCACAGGTCGCAGACCTGATGGGCCGCCGCGGGAGCGGACCGCTGGGCGAGATGGACCTCGGTCTGACCCAGTGGAGGCAACTTCTTATGTTCTTATGTTTAGGCGTGACTACATATATCATGCCAATGCAGGTATAAATGTGGGTGCACCTATCACCTTCTATTGTTCCACTTCAATGAGCATCTATATGCACAAGTGCACCTTCTATCACCTTAAATTCACTTCAAACTCACATTTTAGTCACTTCATATCGGAAGAATTTCACTTTTCACGTTCACGTGGAACACACGTCTAACTGTCTCACCCACATTCATTCACTCACTCACTTCTCACATGGAATACCTGCGACACAGTCTCATCTATATTTACATTTAGTCACCATTTTCAATGTCAGACTTTAATTTTTTTTTTGAAAAAAATAAAAATTATATATATATATATATATGCATATTTCATCTTAGGACCTCTGAGGAAGATGATAAGAGCTGAAACATGGCCCGTGTTCGGTCCGTACCCTCTTACCTTAAACTCCTCAAACTATGTGGATACAATTGATTATATCTACTATCTATTGTGTGATTCAATAAATCCAGCATCACAAATATCTACTCCGCAGTACTCCTCTCTTTGGATTTCTTGCGTGCAATATTTAACTGCAGATAGGTTGGTTGACTGTTCTTGTTTGGTCCATCAACCCTGTTTCCCTGAAAATAAGACCTATCCCAAAAATAAGCCCTAGCATGATTTTTAAAGATGTTTCTAATATAAGCCCCACCCCATAAATAAGCTCTAGTTAAGATCGACTCACGACCCCCCCCCCCCCCCCCGAAGGTCCCCTGACTCCATCCCTGACATTAGTGCTACCTGATTTGCCCCAAAAAATTGGACTCGTCAATTCAGCGATCCCCACTCCAGTGAGACCTGACATACCTCTACTCCGAGTCCTCCAAAACCAGCTGCCGTCACGTCTTGTTTTAGAGGCCTTGGAGCGGAGGTATGTCAGTCTCACGGTGGGAGGGTCAGTGGGGTTCTGCTGCACAAGAGGATGGGAGGGAGGGATAGAAAGATGCTGCACAAGGGGATGGGCGACAGGGGAGGAAAGATGCTGCACATGGGGGGAGGGAAAGGAAAGAGGAAGAATTGGGGTGGAGGAGAGGAAGGGAGAGATGACTTGTACATGAAAAAATAAAATAAGCCACCCCCTGAAAATAAGCCCTAATGCATTTTTTTGGAACCAAAATTAATATGACACTGTCTTATTTTCAGGGAAGCATGGTATATGACCTAAGTGACACACAAAACTGATAGTATTTCATATGTTACACACATCACATGAAGAGATACCCATGGCCTGCTCATATATAGGTACTCCCTGTAATGATATTCTACAGCACCTAGGCAATGCCTTATAGAATAGCGCTTAGGGCACAATAGAATGTAACGATCAATTATTGGTACCTTTGACATGCAATAAAGTGGAACTTTGTTTTGACACCAGTTTGTAGAATTACCGCCTCCATCTGACCCCCTCTCTATCCCCCACTTGCTCCATATTTTCCAAGATACTCATGAGTGTTTTTACAGCTGGCACTGGATCCATGTGCAGTTTCACAGTACCTGATAGCGGATCATCACATGAGTGACCCGGGGTTTGCGATCACCACTCTCTATCCTTTCCTCATTGGTCAGCACAGACAGTACAAAGTCCCCGGGTTTGCTTTGACTCTCCCGCACCAAGAAACTCCCTGGTTTTCCTTTCTCCGTCAGCAGTTTCTCTGCGTCTTTGCCCGAGAGTTGCCCATGGTACCACCTGAGGGAGAGAAATGAAGAATGAGACTCTACTGTGCCTCCCGGTGTCTCGTGTGCTGAACTCACACCCTGAGCCCAGACCCAATGAGCAGACTGGGAATCAGCTGTGGAATGGGACTTATTGGAACAACCTCTCCTCCTGCTCAATTTGGGTTTGTTAGAACTCATTATAAATAAAGGCAAACAAATATAGGGGTCGATATTTAAAATACCTATTCGGGTGCACTATCTGGTTAGCGTTGGTTCCGGGGCTGAAGTTGGGTGCCGCTGTTTCCCCACACGTTGAACACTACAAACAAAACGCCCTTGTATCGCTCTATGGTACAGCCCCAACCTCGAATACTGTGTGCGAGTCTGGTCGCCGTATCTCAAAAAAAGATAGAGCAGAATATCTAAGCACTGCAGATATTCACTGCCAAAGGCAGGATACCTAAGAAGGCATGTTAGACAACTCAAGAGGCAATCTTAGCTATGGCACCGACTATGGGCTGTACCCAGATAAATTCTGGAGCTGCCAATCGCTTGGATTCTCAAGTTGGTAAGAGAAAGTGTCTATGCCTTACTGAAAAAGGGGGCGGGGTGAAAAGTAGAATAACATTTAATGAATGCCAGAGATGGAATACTGTGAAGATTGAAGAAATTGTATGGCGGTCATTGGCTGGATTGTGTTCATCGCTTTTTCCGCCATAAAAGATTTCAGATGAAGATAAGTTGTTTGACCCTTGTTTCACTAGGTGGCAGCAATAGTCCAGACAGCTGAAACAGGCAGCTGCATCAATTCTACCTAATTAACCTGGGAGTTCCCCATCTGGCTAGTAGACTCTCTACCTGATAATCACAGGAAGAGAACAGGAAATACAGCCTAGAACCGTAAACCCAGGCATCCTAACTGGTAACAGTACTGGAAAGCAACAGCACTTTCATTAATGAAGTCCTAGGATTGTAAAACTGTTTAGATGAACCCAGCTCCAGAAAGGACAACATGGTAACCCACAGCTCAGTAATGCAATTTGTTAGACATCCTGAGGGGAGGGGGGAGGGGGGTCTGCTATCACGATTTGGGCAGATCAGCACACAATTCAGGCTGCTACAAGGGTATTACGCAACTTAGGAAACTTTCAGCCTTCTGCAATCCTCCAGCCACCTATACAATGGGAGGGATGTTATTGAATAAGAGTACCCTGGAAAGGGACTTGGGGGTAATGGTGGACATGACAATGAAGCCGTCGGCACAGTGTGCAGCGGCCGCTAAGAGAGCGAACAGAATGCTTGGTATAATCAAAAAGGGTATTACAGCCAGAACGAAAGAAATTATCCTGCCGTTGTATCGGGCGATAGTGCGCCCGCATTTGGAGTACTGCGTCCAATATTGGTCGCCGTACCTTAAGAAGGATATGGCGTTAGTCGAGAGGGTTCAGAGGAGAGCGACACGTTTGATAAAAGGTATGGAAAACCTGTCATATTCTGAGAGATTGGAGAAGCTGGGTCTCTTTTCCCTGGAGAAGAGGAGACTTAGAGGGGATATGATAGAGACTTATAGGATCACGAAGGGCATAGAGAGAGTAAAGAGGGACAGATTCTTCAAACTTTCTAATAATAAAAGAACAAGAGGGCATTCGGAAAAGTTGATAAGAGACAGATTCAAAACGAATGCTAGGAAGTTCTTCTTTACCCAACGTGTGGTGGACACCTGGAATGCGCTTCCAGAGGACGTAATAGGGCAGAGTACGGCACTGGGGTTCAAGAAAGGATTGGACAAATTCCTACTGGAAATGGGGATAGAGGGGTATAGATAGAAGATTAGTGCACAGGTCCTGGACCTGTTGGGCCGCCGCGTGAGCGGACTGCTGGGCACGATGGACCTCGGGTCTGACCCAGCAGAGGCATTTCTTATGTTCTAATACTTATTTTTATTTATTAACCGCCTTTTCATGAAGAGATTCGCCCAAACAGGTACTCTTGAGTGTTTTCCCTATCTGGCCGGGAAGGTTCATAATCTAACTGCGGCAGTGAGGATTAAGTGGCTTACCTAGAGTCACAAGAAATAAGCTGTGATTGAACTCACAACCTCATGGTGCTCAGGCAGCAGCTCTGTTCTAATCTAATCTAGTATTTCTGAGTCATGCTACGCCTAAACAGGTTCAAGGCCTTACAGAATGCATAGCTACATTATAGCCGTTTGAGGAGGGCTCTCTGCCGGTTGCATCTCTCTCTGCCTTTCTGAATGAAGTGTGAAAGTCATTTAAGCTTTGCTTTAACTTCACCCTGGTGCTATTTAAGAATCCTTTGCCCCCTGCTTTTTTTTTTTTTAATTCTATCTGTTTCGTCTCTGCTACCTCCACCGGCACGGCATCGCAGGCATCCACCAGTCTTTCTATGAAACAGTATTTCCTGATGTTGGCTTTTGATGTTTGCGCCAATGGTTGAGTTATTTAGCTGACAGGATCTATTGTTTTACTTGGATGGCAACTGCTCTTTGCCTTTCCCACAAGCTACCGCCCTAGGCATCCTCCTAGTCTGTCTAATAGTTAGGTCCGCAGCGGTTCAACTGCAAATAGAAAAAAAAAAAAACTAATTAGCAAAGATCAGAAACCAAAGTATCCAGAGCTAGTTGAAACAAACAACATCCACCTACATAAACCACAGAGAGGGAGTGAGGGAAAAGGTCAAAACTCACATCTGGCCGACACTACAACACACAGGGTTATTCCATCTTCTTGATCTTTCCATTTCTCTCTCTTTTATTCTCCTATTCCGATACTTTCACAGTAAAAGGGAGTTTCATGGCTAGAATGCCCCAGGAGGCATTGGAAACCATTGGCTATTGCCCCTTCCTTAGAGGGAGGGAAGGGGTGGTCTTCCTTATGCTCTTCACCACCCCTTCTTTGGGAAGTGGGGTAGTGGATACTGGGCCTCAGCCAGCCGAGGCCAAAGGGAAGCTCAAAATGGGACCAAGATCAGCCAAAGGGTTGGCAACAGGTAAGAATTAAAAGGGGGTGAGCCTAAAGGCCTCTTTCTCTTTCCTGCTGCCCAGCACCATGGACCAAGGAAAGGAAAGTCTGAACTCCCAGGGACTTCCTTATGTGGTTCTCTCTTAACAGGGTATTGCAGTTTTTGTCCCACAGTTCCTAGCCATGGTTCCTCACCTCCCTTACTTCCTCCTCTGCACTACATAATTGTACCCATCTTGGCTGACTGTACCATCCTTCGCCGATTCTGTTTGTACCATTTTTTCTCTCTGTTGTACCATATTTTCTCTCTGTTATACCATTTTTTTCTCTGATTGTAACATTGAACCATTTTCGCTGATTGTCCAGCCCTTCTTCGTTGTAAACCGCCTCGAACTACTATGGCTTTGGCGGTATATAAGAAATAAAATTATTATTATTCCAAGCCACAAGAGGAGCATCGGCAGTGGAGGCCACACAGGCCATCTCCATAACCCTTGCATGAATATGCGACATCATCGCGTCACACGCAAGCATGCTCGGGCGTGGATGGGGTGGAACAGGGCAGTGTGGGGGCCACATGTCTGGATTTTAGCGTTACAAAATCCAGTAACCTTATTACTGGTGCATCTGGCTCATTACCAACCACTCGGTTTCAAGTTCCAAGACCAGTGCTATATTGACAGGTGAATGCCAATGGGCTGTTTTTAATTTCATGCTCATACTTTGAGATGTTCAGCATGTTTGTACGTTGGATTTCTGTCAATACAGTCCATTCGTGGGATAATATTTTTGCTGAAGGCCCAGTTGGAACAGCAACATGCGCAGACTTGCTGAGAGTTTCACAGTGTGGTTGGCGGCTTTGGCATTCCCCTGGCTCAGGATAAGATGGAGGGTCCAACCATGATATTGTGTTTTATTATGGGCCATATCTTATTGCCTGGTTATACAAACCACTTTTGGACCTATTTGTCGGGAAGAAGCTTGTATATAAGTGCAGAGAATAGAACAGAATAATCGCACTGGCTCCCTATCAACCATAGAATAAGTTATAAACAGGTGCTCATCACATTTAAAGTTCTACATTTCAATGCTCCGCTATTTCTAGACCGAGTCATCATCCTGTATACTCCTTCCCACTCCTTACGATCTTGAACATCGATTCCCACAATAGGCAACGCCGTTTGAATGAGCGTGCCGTAAGGGTAGAGCAAGGCCTGCACGATTTCGGAATGTGGTCAGGACCCAAACACTGCAAACAGCGCCGGTGAGGGTCCGTGAGTGAAATCGCGCGTTGGCACTTGCTGCACTTTTTAAACCCGGTGATTGGCCGGGACATAGGCCGGAAAATCTCCGCCGCGAGGTCGAAACCTGTGGGCCTGAGCCACGTGGCCGGCCCGTTCGACCCGCCGGAGGAAATAATCTTTTTTTTTTTTTTTTTTTTAAACTGAAAAAGAAATGTACTGTTAACTGTAATTAAAAGAAAGCGAAAACGCGGACAAGGAAGGCAAATTTAACTGAATTCAGCTAGCGCATGATGAAGTTGAACTTCTCAGCTCCGCGGAAAGAAAAGAACTGAGGAGACACGCCCGGATCTCCGGGCGGGAAGGCACCGGCGCATGCGCGGTGCGGGCATCTAGAAACTTTTAAGTTTCTACAAGCAACACGTGCTTGTGAGACGTCCGTACCGGGGCTCTGTCTGATGACATCACCCACTAGTGAGAATACCTGCCTGCTTGTCCTGGGATAAACCTACTTACTATTCTATCTTTACGAATTATAAACACTAGATGTAGCACACTTTTCTCGGTCACCACTCTTCAAACTTGGAACCTATTACCAGCTCCGGTAAGAGAAAAAAAGACCCTCGAAAAGTTTAAATCAAAATTAAAAAGTACCTTGTACAGGGATGCCTTTAATTAATTTGCCTTTTTAGCTCAGTTACCATTTCCATTTGAAGTAGGCAAGCACTGGTCTAATATAACTCCTCCTGTTTTATTCTTATTTGTTCTCTTTCCTATATCAAATTGTAGTTCCTCCCCGATCTCCCGTTTATGGAATGTATGTCTGTCCACCCCAAAAACAGTCTCCCCATATTTAAAATTTTTATTGTTCATCGCTTTGTAATCCCTGAAAAAAGCAATTTTTATCAAGTAGAAAATAAACTAGGCACAGAGCTCGACTCCAGCACAATGGCGTTGCGTTTGCCAGCTGCTGGCTGGGGGGAGCCGTGGAAACAGCAAGAAAGGCGATGCAATCCCTCAGAGGACATCTGAGCTTTGTGCGTAGGGCGATACGCATGAGCTGGGTTTTCCTCAAAAGATGGCAAGGGCTACTGCTGGGATTCGAAGTCTCCATCACGTCATTGAAATCATCAGGGAGGAACCGGGGCTCCTTCTTCAAGTTTATTTAAATTCTTTGATTTACTCGCATACTCCAAATCCAATGTGATTTACATAAGTTTAAAGTTGGGTTAAAATAAAAGACAAACAAACATAACAATTAATACTAATTACAATAATACATTTAGGGAAAGGAGGCCGATAACAATTGGCTTAAGTACAATTCTAAAAAAAAAGAAATAAATAAAAAAAAGGAAGGTCTAGCGACACAAAAGGTTGATGGAGTACACTGGTATTTCCATATGGCAGACACCTCTTTATCAAGCAGGGATCTGGACAAACTCAGTTTTAGAGTCCACTGTCAGGGCTCCTGGTGCACAGCTGAATGACCAAATGACTAGAGAGAGAAGAGAGTCACAAAGAACGTCCAGGGCAATTCTGTTATTGGGCATGTGCAGTAATGTGTGCCTTGCATATGTAAATACTGGAAAAAAAATTGGCACTTCCTTCACATAAATGCGCTACATGTTATTCTGTAATGGAGCATATGAGGGTTTTAGAATGTAAATGCAAGGGAGCCATATGGGTGGGCGGAGCATGGGAGGGGCATAGGCATGGCTCCACCTTACACATGCCTTAGCACAGGGGTAGGGAACTCCGGTCCTCGAGAGCCGTATTCCAGTCGGGTTTTCAGGATTTCCCCAATGAATATGCATTGAAAGCAGTGCATGCAAATAGATCTCATGCATATTCATTGGGGAAATCCTGAAAACCCGACTGGAATACGGCTCTCGAGGACCGGAGTTCCCTACCCCTGCCTTAGCAGGTAAATGCAAGGGAGCTGTATAAGTAGGCAGAGCATGGGAGGGATATGGGTATGTCTCTACCTTATGCATGTAACTTATAGAATAGTATAAGTTATATGGGCCACTTGCCACACTCAATTCACTCCTGCCATTGACCTGGTATAAGTGGACATGCCAAAATGTAGGAACACTGATGCTGACTCACATTTGTATTCTATGGTGGAATCTTGGTGCCTAGATGTCATTATAGAATTAGTGCCCAGTGTGCAGCATTGAGGTACCTACATTGTGGCACCCAGTTATATAATTGACACCATAATGTTTTTGGAACTATTCCCGATAGTGATGACACTCACAGTCTGAGGGGAGAAGGTGGTACTCTGGTGTGATATTCTGAGGGTGGCAGACAAGTCCTGAAATGCAGCCTGGTTATGGACCTGCTCAGAATCTGCTTGGCATTGCTTAACCTTGAACATGATGATATGGGCACAGCATGTGCCGGGAGCTAATAATAGGACTGCTGACCCACTCTCTCTCTCATTTAAAGTGGTCTCATTTCAAGAAGCTTGCCCAGCAAATGAAGGAGAAAGACACCAGTGTTGAACATCCTTTGGTGACTTGGGAGAGAGCGGCATGGGAGTTGCTGAATGCATCAGCATCCCAGGAAGAGTGGAAGCAGAGGAATCGAGGGCACCAGCTCAGAACAGTGCAAGAAAGAGCACGAGTGGCTTCATTTTGCAAGCTGAAGGGTTAATAATGATGACGACAGTCTAGTCGCGTATGACAGGATTCTTTGCTAAGGTGTTAGGCTGCAGAGGTTTGGGCAAGAACTTCATTATTCTGTGCCTGTTTAAGGGATAGGCAAAGCAGGTTGAGTCCCAGGGGTGACAGAACTCACCCAATACCACATGAAATTGTGGCACAATTGCGGCATGCCTTGTCACTTGCGAGTTGTATGGGATATGAGGCAACACTATTTAGGTATGGCTTTTTCATGCATTTATCGGTGCACTTAGGACTAGCTAGTTGGTAGCAATGCTTAGGAATGGGAGAACCTTAACGGCTGTTGATGAGAGAGGGAAAACTGGTTATAAAGGGAGGCAAATTGATGGTAAGAGCGCAAAAGTCCGCAAACCAGGAAGGCGAAGGGATGGACTTAAACTTACATTTCAGCTTCTTTGATGTCTTGTCTGGTAAGCCATCTACCAAACTTATTTGACTCACTTCAAGCTATCAATAAATAACCTGAACAAAAATTCCACTCAGAACAGGCTGTACAATCCAATGGGAATTCTGAGCGCACTCTAAATTTGAGGGAATTGCGCTGGATGTTTCAGTTGCAAACCATGGCCCCATCCGGGCTAAATGAAGCCTCAGATTGGATGGCCCAAGTAGACTGCTGAGGTAATCAGGGGCCTTTTGTTTTGAATTTTCCCTCTGGGTCGATATGGTTGCTAGGAAACTTAATGTGACGCTGGGGGAGGGATCTATTTAACGCTCTGAACAAACGCCGCAGCCATCTTTTTTGATAGCCAGCAGCAGTAAGAATATGGTTGAGGATTACCCTTATCTTTTGGTGAGTGAAGTATGAAGAATATTCTTCTGTTTTAGAGATATTGTATGTAGTTATGAATACTGAGTTGAATAACTTATTGTGTGTGTATTGCTTTATAGTTCCCCCGACCTTGAAAAAGAGTTCCGAAACGCGTCGGGAAGGGGAACCGATAAGGATTTAAGATAAGTGATACACTTTTAAATCTATATCTAAATTATAAATAAGCTATAACTAAGCTATAAATTATTAATAAGTTATAAATAAAGGGAAAAGAAAATAAGAAAAAAATTAAAAATATAAATTTAGTACTTTCCATTTGTGGGGAATAATGAAGAATCCCGAACACCGCTGACTCGTTTTGAGGAAGTGGAATCAGAATTCCCATTGGATTGTACAGCCTGTTCTGAGTGGAATTTTTGTTCAGGTTATTTATTGTCTGGTAAGCAACATGCTGGTATGTGTAGCCATTAAGCCAAGGGGGGTGGGGTTATTATGGTAATGCAAGAAGTTGGGTCTTTACGGACCCTGTTCACATCAGTCTTTATGGTGACAAATAAGGCCATTGGGACAAGCAATGCTCCTTCTGCAAAGGGGTAGTATCAGAGGCAGGATAGGGGGGATGTGGGTCACCATCCAGAAGAACATGAAGGAATTTGTGTTACGTATGTTAAACTGCTGGGATAAGTAGGAGGCTTCCCTGTATCACTATATCAAGAGCCTGTTATGACTTATTCTCTGTGTAGGTGCAACATCAGAGAGGGCGGTGTGGATTGAGAGTCACTCTTTCATCCAGCAAGCCAGCTGGCAAATATGCAACAGAGGATACAGACAATGCCTGGGCTTAGTGCCGAGAGGAACGTGGTAGTTTGGCATAGGAAGAGAGGTATGCATTGGTACCATGATGGAAAGTTGATGGAGTGGCACACGTGACCAGAAATTGTCATCATTCATTTGGGAGAAAATGATGCCAGTAAGGCGTCGATGATAACATTAATAGGTCAACATAATTTTGGGAACAGATCTAGGGCACCTGGCCACCATAGAAGTGAGATAGACAAAAAAGCATGGGACGAACACAGAGCATCTCTAGCACCCATTACTGTAATGAATGTATAATGAGTGTGACTATTGGGCAGACCGGATGGACCATTCAGATCTTTATCTGCTGTCATTTACTATGTTACTATGTAAAGAGTGGTATATCAAAAATAGCAATAAACAAGTTATATCATATTACCTAGTGAGAGCTAATGCAAAGAGAGAGTGACCGTGGCCCTTCTTTGCAAAAACTTAATTTAAGTACAAAATTCGGAAGCAGTGGCGTAGCGAGGGTGAGGTGCCCCTCCCCCACCCTCCCCATCCACTCCTTCCCCGACCCCTCTTGCCGCGCTCACGCGCTCCTTCCCCTGTACCTCTTTACCGTTTGCGGCGCAAGCAGCAAACCCAACCTGCTGTTCGCACCGGCGTCGGCTCTTCCTCCGACATCACTTCCTAGGCGCTGGTCCAGGAAGTGACATCGGAAGAAGAGCTGACGCTGACGCGAGCAGCAGGTTGGGGTTGCCCTCTTGCGTCGCAAACATGAACGAGGAAAGGGGTGCGAATGGACGTGCATGCAGTAATGGGGGAGGGCAGAGCGGAGGACTGGTGCCAATACCCCCACCAAGGCGGCGCCCCATCATTCTGTTGTATGTGGGAGGAGGAAGTCTGGGGGCAGGGGTTAAAGGACAAAATATCCAGACAAGAAGAGGGAGAAGAGTCACTCTTTTGGTGGTTATTCCATAAGTGGGCAGCATCTTTGAGGTGCCTCAATACCATGCAATCAGAAGCTATCCCAGTATCAGTGTGCTTTATATTTACTATTGACCTGATGTAACTATGGGGACCTAAATGCAGCAAAAGTGTGAATAACGCACTGTTTTCTGTCAGTCGCATGCTTAAGTAGCAAGCTCGCTTATCCACGCGATCGTGTTGAGCACGAGTGATGGCGATTTTTGTCCTCGAGCCGTCTCCGTGCAGGACTCACCGTTCCGACGTGGGGTCCTGGCAGTTCAGGGGAAACTTGAGTTGGATTTCCTCGCCGTTCTTCTCACGCAGAAGGCCCTGCTGCTCTGTGTAGTACTGTACCAACTCCGCTAGTGTGGCAAACTTCTCCCCCCCGTAGAGGTCATAGAAGTCCCCTGTGTTCTGGATCTTAATGTGCGTCACCTCGTCACCTCTCCTAGGAAAAAGAGACAAGGCGTGGGGAGGTAAACCAGGGAACTGCACAAGGCAAACATTTCCCCCCCCTCCTCGTTTTTTATCACCAGCCGCCGCAGTAAAAGTTCTAACGCTCTTAGGAAAATTCTATGAGCGTCAGAGCTTTTACCGCGGTGGTCAGTGAAAGAAACTTGTTTCTGTTTTTCCATAGATTCATTTGAAAAAATGTTTTAAAATATGCATTAGGACATTTTAATATGCACTAATTAAACTGAAGTAGCACACATTAATATTTTGCAGGCACTTTAACAAATTGAAGGGCCATTTTAATAAGCTACACAAAGAAATTAAGAATACTTAACTCATTTACTCTCTTTTTTTTAATGTCATTTTTGGCCTATGCAATTAATTTCATTTATTAAGGCAAGATTCATTTACCGTAGCTTATTCCTGTGGCAAAACTCACTAAGTCCACGGGTTTTGGCACAGGAATAAGCTACAGTAAACGAATCTTGCCTTGGGGAATGAAATTAATTGCACAGGTCAAAACTGATAAAAACTGGATTGAAAGAGTTTCAGAAAACGGATCTTCAAATGGGCTTAGTGCGTCCTTATGCAGGTCTCTTTCCGGTGTCAGGTCAAAAGCGCGCCGGGACAAAGGCGCGCGCAGACAATTGAGCGCGGAGGCGCGTGCCGAAGAAAATTACTGTTTTTAGGGGCTCCGACGGGGGAGTGGGGAACCCCCCACTTTACTTAATACAGATCGTGCCGTGTTGTGGGGGGTTTGGGGGGCTGTAACCCCCCACATTTTACTGAAAACTTCACTTTTTCCCTGTTTTTAGGGAAAAAGTTAAGTTTCCAGTAAAATGTGGGAGGTTACAACACCCCAAACCCCCCACAACACCGCCGCGATCTGTATTAAGTAAAGTGGGGGGGGGCTCCCCAACAAACCCCCCGTCGGAGCCCCTAAAAACAGTAATTTTCTTTGGCGCGCGCCTTTGTCTTCCGCGATTATGTCTATGAACCCTCTTTCCTGCACACTAAGCTCATTGCCTTTTTTATTTTTGACCATGCACCGTTAGCATTACCATACAGCCATTAAAAAATTACCATAGGAACACTTTTTGCTTCCTATTTAGAAGTGGTAACTAAGGATCCTCTGTGTTATGCCTGCATTATTAAGTTAGGTCAAGAATGTGCTACCTCCAGCCCTGAAATATCCCTCCCAAAAACAATAGCCATGCTAAAGCAGAACGTTTTAAGCACACATTGGCGCCCAACACGGCTTAGTTAAAGGGCCCCGGAATGTGAACATAAGAAAAGCCATACTGGGTCAGACCAATAGTCCAGTATCCTGTTTCCACACTGGCAAATCCAGGTCACAAGTACTTGGCAAAAAAACCCAACTACTAGCAACATTCCGGAACCCCCAAGACTAGCGAGATTATAGAACCTCAAAGAGTGGCAACATTCCATTCTACTGATCCCAGGGCAAGCACTGGCTTCCCCCATGTCTGTCTCAATACACATCCCTAGTAAGGGTTCTGAAGGGTTGGGGGCAGGTCCACCATAACTGGCAGTAAGGGACACACTACCTCCCTAACAAATGAAGACTTTAGAAATAAGATGTACCGGACCTCTCATACTTTTTGGAACCTCAGGGTTGAAAGAGGACCATGGGATCAGACTTCACATCAACAGAACCTAAGTTCAAGGGTTGCAACTGCTCACATAAGCAGGGAGTTTAAAGTTTAACATATTAACTCTAATGATCCATGCATTAAGGGGCTATGGGTGGAGTTACCTGGCCAAAAAACTTAGAGGTCTCTATTAAGCTGCTGTAAGTGCAAGCCACATACTTACTGCAGCTTAAAATAGTTTACTGTGGAACACACTCATGCATCCTACAGTAATTGTGTGATCTAAGTGTGTGGTGTAGGGGTTAGAGCTACGGCCTCAGCAGACTGAGGTTGTGGGTTCAAACCCCACACTACTCCATGTGACCTTGGGCAAATCCCGTAATCCGCCACTGTCCCAGGTACATTAGATAGGCTGTGAGCCAGACGGGACGGATAGGGAAAACGCTTGAGTACTTGATTTGTAACCTGTTCTGAGCTCCTTTGGGAGGACGGGGAAAAAAAAAAAATAAATAAATAAATCACGCACTAGTGCCACACTTCTCCCTCCGTATTCGCAGTTTCAGCAATCGCGGTTTAGATTATTCGCAGTTTTTAGCTTGCTGGCTCCTCCCCCCCAAATGACATCAGCTTGCATAGAGAAATCGCAGATTCCAAGCATTTACAGAGAAAATCGCCGTTTCCCAGCACTTTCTTCACCGTGTTTTGCCTCTCCTTCAGGAACAGGCCAGGACTCCCGCTATGTTATTTGCGGTTTCACCATATTCACAATGGGTTTTTTTTAAATAGAAAACAGCGAATAACATATGAAAAAGTTATTTGCGGGTCTGTAAATCCCCTATCACAGCGAATACGGAGGGAGAAGTGTAGCCACTTTTGAGTTCCTCGGACCATACATCTGGAACAGTCTACCAACTCATCTGCGGCAAATTCCCACACACCGTCTTTTCAGAAAAAGACTAAAGATACCTTTTCCCCTTGTAGTTAAGTACGTTACCTGGGCGTGGGGGAAGTGGCGTGGTAAGGGTGAGCGGCACCAGGGGCAGTGACGCCCTCCTCCCCGCTGCAGGCACGCGCCCCCTGCCCTTTCCACGTACCTTTGTAAATTCTCCAGCGTGAGCAGCATGCCCAAGTCAGTGTCGGCTCACCCTTTGACGTCACTTCCTAGGTGTTGGTTCAGGAATTGGCGTCAGAGAGCGCCAACGCCAACACAGGCATCAACCTCGTGCCAGGGAAGCAAAAAAAAGGTACAGGGGAAGGCAAGGGGTGGGCACGTACAGCAAGGACAGAAGCGGACAGAAGTGTGGGGGGGGAGTGGAGGAGGGGTACCACGCCCTTAGGAAGACCGTGCCTGGGGCAGACTGTTCCCCCCCCCCCCCGCTTACTACGCCACTGAGTAGGAGGAAGATGCAGTTGATCTATTTGCTATCAGGCCGCTACAGAGACTTTTCTAGCTCTTAAATTTGTTTTATTTAATTTTTAATCTTATTTCATTATTTCTATTTCTTTGATTTTTCATCTTGGAAATATGTTGTTATTACATATTTTTACTTTAGCTAGATTGTGAGTCTTCGGGACAGATAGGGTCGTTTTTCTAAAATACCTAATTTCATTTTAGTTTGATACATTGTAAACCGCTTAGGTCAATAAAATGCAGGAGAGGTAGATCAAATCTTAAATAAACATAAACATCTTCACTGACAGATAGGCACCCTAAAAGCGTTTTGTGTTCGTGCTCATTTGTTTTTAAATCAGTGTATCGCAAACTGTGTGCCACCCGAGATTCCAAGTGTGCCGCGAGACGCCAGGGAGGAGAGGCACCGGTGTTGGCTGTCTGCCCACAGGACACGCCTCTTGTGGCAAGAAGAACATCCTGTAGGCAGTCGGCTCATCCCTTCCAGCACCCCCCCACCCCCCACCCCACTGGCAGCTCAGGGTCACATCTAGAGGGCCTTCGCGCATGCGCGGACATCAATGTGAAAATGTCACGCATGTGCGACTATATTTAAGTCACCCTCATCCCTTTTCACTCTGCTGGGAATACTCATCTCCCCCTCCCCCCTCACTGGACACACTCACCCTCTTTCACTCTACCATGAAATGTAAATCATTACATCTTGGTTTAGCTGAGATTTCCAGAAATGCCACGGTACAAGCTGTACAGAGCCTCTAGCTGACGCCCACACACTTTGAGGCTTCATCATCTCAACTACGTTGACCCAGATCTGTTTATATGTTTGAAACCAGTGCTGCACAAGCATTTGCCAGTGAGTGCAAAGTTCCTGTGCACACAGCAGGAAAATATATCCTGACTGGGCATTTTCTGTGCCACCCTGGTAGAACTCACAATCCTGATAGAACTCTCTACTGCCACCAACTGTTAGTCTTCAGAAACACCACCCTTTAAATACAGACATATGGCTGACACCTGCTCTTCTGTGACAAATAACACAAGGACTCCCATCATCTACCCCCCCACAAAAGGTTTGATTTTCAGAACCAAAAAACTCAATTCATATGGCAAGTATGTGCATATATATCCTGAAAGGGATCATTCTGAGGAGTGGCCACCTGCACTGGACTTCCTCCATGTGTACTGTATGGCTTTACTACTCTTAGGTGGCTGCCAGTCCTGCATTCTTTGTTCATTTCATAACTGACATGTCTTTGTTCAAGGCCAATAGATCTGGACAGTAAATCACACTCTTGCCCTTTCTTCTCTCACTGTACAAAGTGTCAGTTCATAGGGGTTGGGCTGAGTCTCCAGTGCCACACAAAAGAGCCCTTTATCTTGTGCCTCTGGGGCTGTCACTGCAGACAGAGTGGTCACTCATTTTTTCTTCCAAATTCCAAAAGGAAAGTCTAGAGACAGCTTCCGAGAACAGCAGAGAGATCCCAACAAACAAGGCTGGGCAGGAAATGTCAATTCATGAATCTGGCATCACCTTACTTCCATTCTTCACAGAGACATATTCCTGAGGAAAAGACATGTACTTGTGTGAACACAGGGAATGTGTGTTCTAATCAGATGGGATAAGGAGGAAAGATTCATTACCAGGACTTTTCCCCAAAGAGGCTCTGCTTATGCTCTAAGCTCAGCGATGGGGAGATATTGTGGCCTTAAGGTTCCAGGTACTGGAGAAGTTGCCGGAATGATGCACCATGACAGAACACAGCAGGCAGGTGAAGAGAACGAGAAGGCACTCGCTAAAGTTAGAAGGGTAAAGATTCCATACAAACGTAAGGAAGTTCTTCTTCACCCAGAGTGGTAGAAATCTGGAACGCTCTTCTGGAAGCTGTTATAGGGGAAAACACCCTCCAGGGATTCAAGACAAGGTTGGCTAAGTTCCTACTGGAACAGAACATACGCAAGTAAGGCTACACTCAAATAGGGCACTGGTCTTTGACCTAAGGGCCGCCACGTGAGTAGACTGCTGGGCACGATGGACCATTGGTCTTACCCAGCAGCGGTAAATCTTATGTTCTTATGAAGCTTAGATCCAGCTTCAGTTTAAGTCCTTCAGCGTGGGTATGTCACATGACTTATTTGCCGGTTCACCTAGCACAGGCTTGGTTCTAAGACCTCCCAAGTGAGCAAAAGCAGGAAGCATTTCCCACATACAACTAGATGCCTGGGCCAGCTGCTTGGGGCTGTGGCTTGAAGCCCAGGCAAAGCAGTTCAATAATCCAGCTGCATCAATATCCAAGCTCAATGCATTTGCCTTTAAATAGTTATGCCGATAATAAGAAGAAAGGCAAGAAAGATTCTCTTTCGGTTTGTTTTTGGATTTCAGGAACTAGGAGATAAAATGACTTGCTTGAGGAATGGCACGCAGTGGGGATCAGACCCTGGCAATCCTTTCTCGGGTTCATTTCCTGCTACGTTTCTGCTTTTTCTTTGAGATTTGTGTCTTCTGTTCCAATTCTGGTGGCCAGGTTTCTGGTATCTCTCTGAGCAGAAACCTCCTGTTCTTATCAGAACGCTACAAACTGCACAGACAGGCTCAGGAACATCTCAGAGCTGTTCGTGTTACTGCAATGGCTTCGAGCCAAGGTAAAGTTAAGAAGCTTCCAAAGAGCAACCTTCAGTGATACACAAGTTTTCAAGGTGTTTGTAAATATTTGGATGTCCAGATCACAGCCCTCTTCTCCTGCAGCCGGATTGTATGGCTAGATCACACACAATGGAGCCACATGGGCCACTTGTGGACTCATGGGTTCAAGCCCACCTCTCTCCCTGCCACATTGCTCCTTTTGCAAAAAAATGTTGGAGCTAGTAGAGGGTCGACATCCCCAGGACCTGCACTCCTTCCCCCCCTGCCCGTAAGTGCATGGAGAACATGGAGTTTAACAAACAGTATACACAGCCTTAATTTTTTCATTTTTTTGACATTTTTTGACACATACACTAGGCCTGGCTAGCTGAAGCATTGGTGAGCAAACAGAGAGACAAAGGGTTAATCCCAAGAGAGATGAATGGAAATATTCACAGAAATTGAGCACAAGAATATTTGTCAGCTAGACAA
Organism: Geotrypetes seraphini; assembly: GCF_902459505.1. NCBI lineage: Eukaryota > Metazoa > Chordata > Amphibia > Gymnophiona > Dermophiidae > Geotrypetes > Geotrypetes seraphini. The sequence continues at coordinate 22,916,701 of NC_047098.1, forward strand.
GGCCTGCAGGCCTCATTCTCCTTGAACTGTCTTATATTTTTCTTATGACTGTTTTAATCTAACTTTTGTTCTGCCTTTTTTCAATTATCATGTTCTTTTAGTACAGGCCATTCTCCTTGATCAGGTCATGGAGTTTAGGCCCAAGGTTATTTAATTAGATTGCTTTGTCCCCCTCAGATAAGTTATACAACTGTACTGAGCAGGTTTTTTGGGCATGTGGCCTAGTCTGCCAAAATTATGGATATTTGGGGGCTTCTTGCCCCCATTTTGAACACCTGTGTTTGCTTCATCTATAACAATTGTCTCAAACTCAAACCCTTTGCAGGGCCACATTTTGGATTTGTCGGTACTTGGAGGGGCCTCAGAAAATAAATAGTTAATGTCTTATTAAAGAAATGACAATTTTGCATGAGGTACCGGTAAAACTCTTTATAGTTTATAAATCTTTCCTTTTGGCTAAGTCTTAATAATAATATTTTAATTTATAGCTAAAGAGATATTTGATCAAGCAACTGTTTTATTTTACTTTTGTGATTACAATAAACATACCGAGGGCCTCAAAATAGTACCTGGCGGGCCACATGTGGCCCCTGGGGCACGAGTTTGAGACCACTGATCTATAACCAAGTCCAATTAGTGGTATCCTTGAAATTATTTCTGGGGAAGGAATTACAAACACCTGTGCCTGATTTCATTATAACAAGATCTTTAGTTCATTATTTTTTGCAAAAGTATAGTTATGAATACTGACACTTCAAAGATTGGAAAATTGTATTTCGTTGACCCTGAAGGTCAGGATGGACTAATTGGCATTCTCCACTATAACCAATGGATGCAAAAGGATATAAAAGGTGTGCTATTTCTCATGCTTTGGGGGGGGGGGGGGGTTGTCAGTGTCCGCGCTGACTAAAATCCCCATCTTTCTGTGTGTATGGTGGACTTCCACTGGGGTCTGCATAAGTTCTTGCCACCTCAATTGAACTCCCTAAGTATGGATGTCTTGTGTGTGTTCATACGTGTCCAGTCAAAAGTGCGCGAGACAACTGCGCGCCAACAAACCTGCCCAATCGAACGCAGGACGTCAGCGCGCTGGATTTCAACAGTATTTTAAAGCGCTCTGAGGGTGCGTGTGAAGGGGGGGCAACCCCCCACTTTACTTAGAAATGTCAGTGCTCCCGTTGCTTCTCCCATTGGGGGGGAGGAAACGGGAGCGCCAACATTTCTAACTAAAGTGTGTGTGTGTGTGTGTGGGGGGGGGGGGTTCTCACAGTGCTTTAAAATACTGTTGAAATCCAGCGCACTGACGTCCTGCGCGCGATTGTCTCACGCGGTTTCATCTACGAGCCGTGTTCATTACTATAATGCGAACTATAATAGACCAAGAAGCAACATTACTAACACTTTCAGATGTGACACGGACAAGAGGACACAGCCTGAAACTTAGTGGCAGCAGGTTCAGGATAAATGTCAGGAAATTTTGTTTCACACAACGAGTGGTGGGCGCTTGGAATTCTCTTCCAGAGGACGTTGTAGCGGAGACTACTGTTCTGGGTTTCAAGCGCAAGTTGGATGCACACCTTCTTGCAAATCATATTGAGGGATACGGTATTTTCAGGTCTCCAAAAGGGAGTACCTAAATGGGCCTCCGCGTGTGCGGATCGCCGGACTTGATGGACCTCGGTCTGATCCGGTGAAGGCATTTCTTATGTATCTACCTTTCTCTTTCTTTTCCTCTCTCTCTTTCTCTCTGTAATATGTATCTATCTTTATCTGATTTTTCCCCTCGGCTGCACATTATCCACATCATCTACATTATAAAGTCCTAAAGAATATTTTCTTTTTTTCCAGCCTGATCTAATTATTCCTAAGAGTTCATTCCTGCAGTGTTCCCAGATGTCTTGGAATTTTCCTTCTATTGTGAGTCTGCGATACACTTTTTCTTCCTTGTTCTGTTTTTGCTGTCCGTTCTGCAGCTTTTGACTGCACTTAGGTAAAGGCATCTTTTCAGTAATATTCATGTGACTTTTGCCTGCCTTCTAAACTAAACTAAACTAAACTAAACTAAAGCTTGACTTTGTATACCGAGTCATCATTCTAAGAAGGCTCGACTCGGTTTACAGCAATTATATAAACAGGAAATGATTTAACAAATGATAAACAGAAGATAATAGCAAAATTTCAAAAGAATTCGTTTCAAAATGTTTGATAAATAAGAGTAGTTTTTAAAGATTTACGGAAAAATTGAAACAAACTGGAACTCCTTAAAAAAAAAAGGAGATATCATGCCAGAGTTGAGAGAATTTAAAGACCAAAGATTGACTGAAGATCTTGACTCCTTTAATCCCTTTTTTAGAAGGAAGGGAGAGTTTAAATTGTTGGATACCTCTTGCAAAGGAGAATCGGTAAACATTCCAAAATAAAGGCATAGGAGGATTAAAGATACCACATATTAAAGACTATTCCCTTTCTGCTTATCTCTTCTCCCCTCTCATGCCTCTGTGACAGGGGTAGGCAATTCTGGTCCTCGAGAGCCGGAGCCAGGTCAGGTTTTCAGAATCTCCACAATGAATAGATCAACCAAGCATGGCACGAAAAAACAAAGAACACTAAAAAAAGCTAGCCTACTCCCATTACTCTCCAACAGACCACACTAACTACCAGAACCTACAAGGATTCTACCTAAACATCAGATCAATGAGAAACAAGTCCATTCTCATCAAAGATTGGCTATCTGAAACCAACCCTGACTTTATACTATTCACGGAAACGTGGCTACTCTCAGACAAAGATATTATTATCAAAGACTGCCTCCCCCCAGGCTTCAAGATTCTATCCCTAGCTAGAACCTGGGGAAGGGGAGGAGGGCTAGCAATAATCTTTAAAGACCACCTAAACTGCACCGTACTCAATACCAAATCCTCTCCCAATTCAGAAATACTAGCCATCTCTCTAACCTCAAACCCCTTTGCCTCCTCCCTAACAATCACCTTATTCTATATCCCACCAAAAAAATGGACCCTAGCCAAAGAAGACTTTGCAGAATTCCTACTAACCAACTCTCTAACAAGTCCATACAACCTACTATGTGGGGACATCAACATCCACCTAGAGTAAACAAAACAACCAGATGTATCTGACTTCTGGCTGCTAATCTCCCAACTAGGTTATTCCAAACCCCCACCCATCAAAACTCACCAAAAAGGACATCAACTAGACCTGGTGACATTCTCCGCCAAAGAATCAACCAATCCCAAATTCCGCTGGAAACAAGATAACTGGACAGACTCCCTATGGTCTGACCACAGACTATGTAGCTTCTCTATTGACTGCCAACAAAAAAACACCAAAAACAACAAAACAAGAAACAAAAAAACTCACAATACTAGAGGTAAAATCGACCCAATAGTATTCTGGTCCCACTATGAAACCATCACAAAACAAAACGAAGAAACAGCTCAAATTATGACTTCCTGGATCAAAAACAGCACAAACATTCTAAACGAAATAGCTCCCATAAAAACTCGCAGAATCAGAACTCCTAATCTGGAGGGATGGTTTGACTCAGAACTACTTCTAGTAAAAAGGGACCTTAGAAAATCTGAAAGACTTTGGATTAAATCTGGAACAGAGTGGCCTGGAGACTCAAATTAAAAAACTACAAACACCTCATCAATGAAAAATGAAAAAATTTCTACACCCATAAAATTGGAAACGTCACAACTAACAGTAGCAACCTCTTTAAACTAGTCAACGACCTTTACAATCTTGAGACGCTCACTGATAATCATGAAGAATCCACACTAACCGCTAACACCCTAGCAGACTTCTTTAACAACAAGATACAAAAACTAAGGTTATCTATAACTGCCCCAGCCAATCCCCACGAGGACTTTCCTATACTCCCAGACACCGACATGTCTAAACCGGACCTCGGGTCCAGAACAGACCTAAGCTGGAACCAATTCAAAACTATAGACTGGCAAACCTTCAACAAATATTACAATAAGTACTCCAACTCCTTTTGCAGACTGGACACCTGCCCCCCAAACATTATGAAAACTGCGCCAATCCATTTCAAAGCCAATATGTTGGCATGGGTAAACCTCCTACTATCCACAGGTAGTTTCCCAACAGAGCAGGGCCACATCTCGATAACCCCATTAATAAAAAACACGAAAGAACCACCCAATGACCCATCCAATTACAGACCGATCGCTAGTATCCCACTATTCACCAAAATAGCAGAAGGGATGGTAAATGCCGAACTTACCACACACCTGGAAAAATTTAATATCCTAAATGATAATCAATCAGGCTTCCGCTCCGATCACAGCACTGAAACCATTATAGCCTCTCTACTCGACCACCTTCACACACTCTTCAGCCAGGGCTCTAGTGCCCTGATCGTCCAACTTGACCTTAGCAGTGCTTTCGACCTAGTCGACCACACCATTCTACTAGACTGCCTTGCTTACATTGGCATCTCCGGCCAAGTTCTCAACTTGTTTCATGGATTCCTACGAAACAGATCATACAGGGTGTTTAAGAACAACTCTCTTTCATATAGCTGGGACAACTCATGTGGCGTTCCACAGGGCTCCCCCCTGTCCCCCACCTTATTTAATGTCTACCTTACCTCCCTAGGAAACCTCCTGCAAAGCCTCAAACTCAAATTCTTTATCTACGCGGATGACATCACAATAGTCATCCCACTAACCAATTTCACACCAGAGTTCCTTACCTCACTCTCAAATATACTCACTCAGATAGAACGCTGGATGTTATCCTACAAACTAAAACTAAATCCCGACAAAACAAAATTCTTACTAGCCACCCCCAATGACAAAATCAAAGACACCACAATTCAAGTGAAAGGATCTACTTTCCCCCTCGAACAAACCTTAAAAATACTGGGAGTCACACTAGATAAACATTTATCCCTGGAGAAACACACAGATATCACAGTCAGGAAATGCATCTCGGTGTTATGGAAACTCCGCACCATTAAAAAATACTTTGACGAGACCTCATTCCACCTGCTAGTACAATCCTCCATCCTTAGCATACTAGATTATTGCAATATTATTTACTTGAGCTCCACGAAGAAAACCATTAGAAGACTCAAAATGATCCAGAACACTGCGGTCCGCCTCATATTCGGCCTGAAAAAATGGGAACATGTCACCCCTTTCTACCACAAACTTCACTGGCTACCCTTTGAATCCAGAGTCCTATTCAAATTCGCCTGCTTCTGTTATAAAACAGTATTTGGCCTATCCCCAAGCTACTTAAACCCTCACTTCTATCTGAATCACATAAACAAGCACTCCCGCAGAATTCAGCTCTTCGCCTTCCCCTCCCTAAAACTATGTCACTCCAAAAGATTCCTTGATAAAACTTTTGCCTTCCAGGCTGCCAAACTGAACCCATGGCTAGCCCAAATTGTCCTTGAGGCCCCCACCTACCTCGGGTTTAGAAAATCTCTCAAAACTCACCTATTCCATGGACAAGACACCTAACACCCCTCTCCAATGAACAACAATCTCCTCCTGCCCCCTTCCACCTCTCTTTTCCCAACCTACCCACCTCCAACCCCCCCCCCCTGACCTACACTCCCCCCTCTCTCTTCTAACTTCAACTACTTCCTTGCTCCTAATATTGTTCAATTGTTTTCGAACCACTTGTAATTTATTGCTTGCCTCTAATAATGTTCAATTGTTTTTAAACCACTTGTAATTTTTTTTGTTAATCTAATGTAAACCGCCTAGAACTCCTTGGGTATGGCGGTATACAAAAATAAAGTTATTATTATTATTACATGCATTGCCTCCTTGAGATGCAAATCTGTCTCATGCATATTTATTGTGGATATCCTGAAAACCTGACCTGGCTCCGGCTCTCGAGGACTGGAATTGCCTACCACTGCTCTGTGATATACTGCTCTCTTTTCTAACTGTTAATACTATTTGTTCTGAGTCCGGAGTTTCTGTCTGTACTTAGAGCTTCAGATTATTCAGATTACTCTCCCTCTAGTGCAGCATACTGTGAATTAGGGACAGCCATTAGAAAGCTTTTGAATTGTTAGAGAGAAAAAGTCTCACTTTTATTTTACTTGTGCAAGCATCTTTCACCTTTATTTTGTAATGTGTGGTTCTAGTTTGTAATACATAAACTGGATTATGTTTACCTTGCTTGCATATTTTTTCATGATATTTTCTCCCTTTGTATGTGTGTGAGATATGTTTACGCTTCTGGAAATAAAATATTTTCGGAGAGATGTATTGGGTAATTCCTGAGCTCAGATGTGTGTGAGATATGTTTACGCTTCTGGAAATAAAATATTTTCGGAAAGAAGTATTGGGAATTCCTGAGCTCAGATGTGGGTGAGATGCATGTCTAGCGTGTGTGAATGATATCCTGGGTAGTGCGAGTATAATGATTGTAATGGGGCAAGGGGGTCTTGGGTGTGGCTCTTTACACTTCCCCCTCCCCCAACACACACAAACTTATGGGATTGGAGATTTTTTTTTTTTTTGTGGGAGTGGGGAGATTTTTTTGGGATTGGGACTTGTATATCACCTTTTTGTAGTTATACAACCAAACTCAAAGCGGTTTTACATACAAGTACTTCAAGAATGCCAAAGATTGCATTATAAAGTGATCTCAGGGTGCAACCATGTTTAACTAGTGTCGGGGACATGTAGGCACAACACACACTCAAATTTGTGCCCAATAAATCTGCAGGGGGAGGAGACTGAAAACTAAACGCGTGTTTGATTCAGGTAGACCAGTGATTCCCAACCCTGTCCTGGAGGAACACCAGGCCAATCGGGTTTTCAGGCTAGCCCTAATGAATATACATGAGAGATATTTGCATATAATGGAAGTGATAGGCATGCAAATCTGCTCCATGCATATTTATTAGGGCTAGCCTGAAAACCCAATTGGCCTGGTGGTCCCCCAGGACAGGGTTGGGAACCACTGAGGTAGACTATCAGTAAAATGGCCTACAGGCACTGTTCTGTCTAAATCAGGGATGTCAAAGTCCCTCCTTGAGGGCCGCAATCCAGTCGGGTTTTCAGGATCTCCCCAATGAATATGCATGAGATCTATGTGCATGCACTGCTTTCAATGCATATTCATTGGGGAAATCCTGAAAACCTGACTGGATTGCGGCCCTCAAGGAGGGACTTTGAGACCCCCTGGTCTAAATTGAGCAGGAGTCCTCCACCTACAGTTCTGCCAGGGTGGGGGGGAGGGGGGGTGCTGTTTCACTATTATATTTTCAATGGTGAAGGACGGGCAAGCTGTACAGGACTCCAGGGAACCTGCCTGTTCCTAGTGACTGAAAACACAATACTGAAGCACCATCCCCTATTGGCAACAAAGCATATGGAGGACTGCTCAGCAAGGGCGCAGTCTACCAGAGAATGACAGGGGGATGGGTTTACCATGGGAACAGGAGCAAGGCCTTTCACCACCCTGTGGGAGCGGTAAAAAGCCTTGCTCCTTCAGTTAAAAAAAAAAAAAATAATAATATTTTTTTACACAAGTCAAATAGACCGACAGAACAAGAGAGTGTTGTGTGAATGTGTGCTAATTAACGTGCATTTCTGAACATGACAACGGAGTCAAGGGCAAGGACTCTTAAATATCTATGGGGAAAGGGGGCAGAATGCTTAGGAGCAGGAAAGAAGCTTTGGTGAGAAGAGGAAAGGGCTTTCAACTTATGTCAGTTTTAATTTTGGACCGCAAAGCGCCTCAACTTCTCGGTGAAGCGTGAAACCAAATGTTGAAAAGAAATCAAATAAGCTTTTCAGTATGAGTGTGTGCGGCTGCGTTTACATATGCAAGTACGTGTCTGAGGACATGTGTTAGGAAACAACTGTGTTTTAAACTACTTGGGGCTATTTTTTGGACCCGAGAAGTGTAAAAATAGAAATGAAAAGTGATGAAACAGATAAGATAAAAATCAGGCCTTGGACAATTGTTTCTTCGTGCACTAGGGTATTTCTGGCACACTAGTGAAATATAACATTCTTCCAATCTTTGTCATCTGATTACACCCAGGCAAAGACACCTTTCAGTGAGTAACTGAAATTTCCACTGCAACAAACACATCCTGTTACCTCCCCTCCCTCCTTCCTCCCCACACAGAGATATGCACTGAGGAGTCTATCCATGATGGATGGTAGGCTACAAGAGTCATCAGTCCCAGTGCCAGTCAATAAGAACATAAGAATTGCCATACTGGGACAGATCGAAGGTCCATCAAGTCCCGTATCCTGTTTCCAACAGTGGCCAACCCAGGTCCCAAGTACCCAGCTAGATCCCAAGTAGTAAAACAGATTTTATGCTGCTTATCCTAGGAATAAGCAGCGGATTTCCCCAAGCCATCTCAATAATGGCCTATGGACTTCTCTTTAAGGAAATTATCCAAACCTTTTTAAACCCTGCTAAGCTAACTGATTTCAGGTCTACTGACAGATACTGGAACGGCTCAAACTGCTGTCCACTGGCAGTCCTAGAAAAACCCTAGTGCTTAGCCCAAGCAAACTTAAATGTTCCATGTGCACAGTTTGGAAATGCAGACATTTCCCCAAGAAACGGTCTTCCACCCAGTGATGCGTACAAGTGTTGAATGAGAACTTCCTAGTTAGTATCTGCAACCCCCCTCCCGCCACCCAAGTATAAGTGCCTGCATTCCCTCTCTATCCATAGCACATACCTAACAGACAGTGTGAAATCCCCAGGGTTGCTCTTGCTAGGACGAGCCAGGAAGCTGCCATGGACCCCACGGCTCAGCAACAACTTCTCTGCTTCAATGCCACTGACGTTCGGGTGAAACCACCTGCAATTATCAAAGAGAAGGTTGTCAACTTTTCAAACAGCAGTTACACGTTTTGCACCAAGATGAATATTTTTCTGCTTTTTTAAACAACATCTGGGATCTTACACACACAGTTCTGTGGTAGAAATCTAATATATGTACCGTTCTATACTGTACATAGAGAAAAAGAGAGCGTTCCAGGAGTGTTGTTGCAAATATGTAGACGTTAATTAGTTAGTTTGTTCTCCCTAACGAGCCCAGTACAGGTTACATAAATAGAATGTAGTCATGACAGGTTAACATGACAGTTTATGTATTGGTCTAGGTCAGGGGTAGGCAATTCTGGTCCTCGAGAGCCAGAGCCAGGTCAGGTTTTCAGGATATCCACAATAAATATGCACAAGATAGATTTGCATCTCAAGGAGGTAGTGCATGCAAATCCATCTTGTACATATTCATTGTGGATATCCTGAAAACCTGACCTGACTCCGGCTCTCGAGGACCGGAATTGCCTACCCCTGATCTAGGTCAGTAGTTCCCAAACCTGTCCTGAGGACTACCAGCCAGTCAGGTTTTCAGGATAGCCCTAATGAATATGCATGGAGCAGGTTTGCATGCCTGTCACCTCCATTATATGCAAATCTCTCTCATGCATATTCATTAGGGCTAGCCTGAAAACCTGATTGGCCTGGTGGTCCTCCAGGACAAGGTTGGGAACCACTGGTCTAGACAGAGGGTCTAGTTCTAATATACATTTCTTCTTGATTGTTATTTAAGGGAACAGTACATTTTTTTTCTTCCTTGCTCCTCATATAGCATTAGGCAGGAGATTGAATGACGAGATAGGTTTTTATTGCTTTCCTAAAGTTCAGGAGTCCTTCGATGGGTCTGATCTGTGGGGGTAGTTGAGATTCAGAAGATTAGATCAGGGGTGTCAAAAGTCCCTCCTCGAGGGCTGCAATCCAGTCGGGTTTTCAGGATATCCCCAATGAATATGCATGAGATCTATTTGCATGCACTGCTTTCATTGTATGCTAATAGATCTCATGTATATTCACTGGGGAAATCCTGAAAACCCGACTGGATTGCGGCCCTCAAGGAGGGACTTTGACACCCCTGGATTAGATAATCTCCATGTATGTGTGTGCTTGCAAACATTTCCAAAGGATAATGTGCAGATTTGCACCTGCCTTTTTTGAGAATTATTTTTCCAACCAAAACAAGGCATACACTTTGGAAAATATGAAAAGTATGTAAACTGTTGCAACCCCCTGCCCCCCCCCCCCCTCCAGAAGTACTTCTCCTAGGATAGAACCACACACCTGTCCACAAGAGTGAGCAATTTTCAAAAACAGCATTTAACTTGTGAGAACAGGTTTGAATGTCGCCCTCCTTCTCTCTTCCGTGTAAGCCCAGTGAAGCTTTGATATTTTATTTAATAATGCTACACTTCTTGCAACAGATTTCCAGAAAAAAAAAAGTTTTGAGCAAAAAATGAAAAATCACGTGATCTGAACGTGCTCCTGGTCTCATCTCCTATCTCGAGCTTGACAAGATTTCACCTCTAGTAGAAAGGGCCCCTCCCCTCTCCAGTAAAACCTAGCCACACAGCAACACTTTCCAGGACAAAGCTTAGCCATGCCATGGCAAGTGTCTTCTTCACAATGCCCCGGCCTTCATTGACAGATTCTTAATTCCTTATGCCCCTGCAAGAATACTTAGGTCTAATGATCAACATTTACTTACGGTCCCCTCCCTTAAAATTATCAACACGCGCCGACAATACATCTTCTCTGCTACGGCTCCACAAATATGGAATTCCCTCCCTATTTACTTAAGGGAGGAACGCATCCTAGACCAATTTAAGAGCAAGTTGAAATGCTTTCTTTTTATTACATTATTCCTACTGCCATTAAATAAATAAATAACAATGCTTTTTTCAGGAGAATCCTCAGTTGGCTATTCATCCTTTTTATATAGAATTCATTTAAGGAGAAAATAAGCCATTTTCTTCACCAAATCCTTTTTTTATATATATATACAGTGGTGCCTCACACAACGAACTTAATTCGTTCCAGGAGCAAGTTTGTTATGCGAAAAGTTCGTTATGTGAAACGCGTTTTCCCATAACAATACATGTTAAAAAAAATTATTCGTTCTGCAGCATAAAATATGCTAAGATGACATAAAAAAAGATAAATTTGTGAAAATGGTGAAAATGGTGGTCTTGCTGAGGCCAAACTCTTTGACGAGGTCACCCTGTTTTACCCCACATTCACTCCTTCTAATTATTTCCCGTTTCATTTCAACAGAAATCACCTTCCTGCTTTTTTTAGAAGCCATGGTATATAAAAAATATTGAGTTTATCTTAAAAGGACGACTGCCGTGATACGTGCGTGCGTGCGTGATTTAATTCGTAATGAAGAACGATTGCCGCGATACGTGCTTAAGTTAAGCGCAGTGACTAACGACTGCCTGCAGTGCCTGCGCGGAAGGATGCAATACATCGGCAGCGATCGTGGAAGCTCGGGCGACTTCGTTGTGTGAAACGAAGTTCGTTGTAGGAATCATGACATGAAGTTCGTTGTGTGCAGCGTTCGCTGTGCGAGGCGTTCTTTATGCGAGGCACCACTGTACTTTTCTTCTTATTTGTGCAAACACACCACCAATAAATATTTACATAATATAACTTTATCCTTCTATATCGCCATAATCAAACAATTTCTAGGCGGTTTATACAAAAGAAGGCTGAACAATCAGCGAAATACAATACAAAATAATTAAAATACAACAAGTTTCTTAAATATGTTCAATGTAAAATTTTGTTACAGATAAAAGTAAAAATAGGTTATAGGAATAGTCAGGGACCACTTCACAGGTCACAGACCTGATGGGCCGCCGCGGGAGCGGACTGCTGGGCGCGATGGACCTCTGGTCTGACCCAGCGGAGGCAACTTCTTATGTTCTTAATATCCACATTTAGGAAATAAATTTATCAAACAACGCTGACTTAATTACTTATCAAAATGCACCATAAGACAGCATAACCCCACCAATACTGCTGCTTACTTGCTTGAAATGCAAGAGTCCTATCCAAAAAAGTCTCGTATCTGCAGCCAGTAATTTTTGGATAAGCAAATAGATTGGGATTCCTAGTTATCCTTGTTGGGCTGTAAATACAAAATGAGATTTTAGGGGTAATTTTTGATAATAAACTAAATTTCCATGATCATATCAGTAACATTGTGAAAATCACCTTTTATAGATTACGTAAAATTCGTTCCATCTCGAAATTTCTTTGTGCTAAATCACTCACTATACTGATTCACTCTTTGGTGATGTCTAAACTTGATTACTGCAACTCTTTATTCAAAGGAATTGCACTATATGAAATAAAACGATTACAAATTATACAGAATACAGCAATAAAATTAATAAATAATTCTAAAAAATTTGATCATGTAACACCACTTCTCAAAGAGGCGCATTGGCTTCCTGTTAATTACAGAATCACTTATAAGTTATGTATAATTATCTTTAAAACTTTGATCAACAAGACCCCTGCTTTTTTATATAGGTCACTTATTCCATATTCTGCAAAGAGAATTTTACGATCTAGCGAACAAAATCTGCTAACAATTCCATCATTAAAAATTATTAATACGAGGAGACAATTTATTTTTTCTTGTACGGCACCGCAAACATGGAATGCCCTCCCTATTACTTTACGGGAGGAGAAAGACCTTGGAAAATTTAAAACTGAGTTAAAAACTTTCCTTTTTAAAGATGCCTTTTCAACATAATTTTATACTTTATGAATTATATTTATTTGGTTAGACCTGTTTTAACTATATCCCTTTTGTATTTTCCCTCAATGTTTCTTCTTTACTTTAAAATTGTATTTCATCCCTCCTTTCCTTATGTTTAACAATGTTAAATTTAGAGTATTTTAGCCATTATTTAAAAATTGTATGTATTGTAATGTATTACATTGTTATTGTTTTTCATTTTTTTTAAATTGTAAATTTTAAATGTACATCGCTTAGAATATCCGATTAAGCGATTTATCAAGTCCCCTAATAAACTTGAAACTTGAAGATAAAAGGTAAGTTGGGGAAAAATCCCCAAACCAGCTTAAAACAGATGCAAGAGCATTTGAATACATAAGAACTGCTGCTGCTGGGTCAGACCAGTGGTCCATCGTGACCAGCAGTCCGCTCGTGCGGCGCCCCTAACTAAGACTAGCCCTACCTGCGTACATTCCGGTTCAGCAGGAACTTGTCTAACTTTGTCTTGAATCCCTGGAGGGTGTTTTCCCCCATGACAGATTCCGGGAGAGCGTTCCAGTTTTCTACCACTCTCTGGGTGAAGAAGAACTTCCTTACATTTGTACGGAATCTATCCCCTTTTAACTTTAGAGAGTGCCCTCTTGTTCCCCCTACCTTAGAGAGGGTGAACAACCTGTCCTTATCTACTAAGTCTATTCCCTTCAGTACCTTGAAATTCAATGTTTCGATCATGTCCCCTCTCAATCTCCTCTGCTTGAGGGAGAAGAGGCCCAGTTTCTCTAATCTTTCGCTGTACTCGTGCCTTCACTGGGAGCCAAATATCAATCGGACAGCTGTATTCTGTATTAAGAACATAAGAACATAAGAAGTTGCCTCCGCTGAGGCAGACCATAGGTCCATCCTGCTCAGCGGTCCGCTCCCGCGGCGGCCCATCAGGTCCATTGCCTGAGCAATGGTCTATACCTATCTGTACCCCCCAATCCCTTTTTCTTCTAGGAATCTATCCAAACCTTCTTTGAATCCATTTAGTGTTTTCTTGTCCACAACAGCCTCTGGAAGCCCGTTCCATGTATCTACCACCCTCTGAGTGAAAAAGTACTTCCTAGCGTTTGTTCTAAACCTGTCCCCTTTCAATTTCCCCCAATGCCCCCTTGTACTTGTGGTGCCCCTTAATTTGAAAAATCTGTCTCTGTCTACTTTTTCTATGCCCTTCAGGATCTTGAAGGTTTCTATCATGTCTCCTCTAAGTCTTCGCTTCTCCAGGGAGAAAAGTCCCAACTGCTTCAATCTGTCGGTATATGGGAGATTTTCCATTCCCTTTATCAGTTTGGTTGCTCTTCTTTGTACTCCCTCAAGTACCGCCATGTCCTTCTTGAGGTACGGCGACCAGTACTGGACACAGTACTCCAGATGCGGCCGTACCATTGCACGATACAGCGGCATGATAACTTCCTTCGTCCTGGTCGTAATACCCCTCTTAATGATACCCAGCATTCTGTTTGCTTTCCTAGAGGCTGTGGCGCATTGCGCCGATGCCTTCAGTGTTGCATCTACCATCACTCCCAGGTCTCTCTCCAGGTTACTAACCCCTTGTGGTGTTCCCCCCATTTTGTATGTGAACATCTGGTTCTTTTTCCCCACGTGCATGACCTTGCATTTTCCCACGTTGAAGCTCATCTGCCATTTTTCGGCCCACTTTTCCAGCTGCGTTAGATCTTTTTGGAGCTCCTCGCAGTCTTCCTTGGTTTGAGCCCTGCTGTATAGTTTGGTGTCATCTGCAAATTTAATGACTTCACACTTTGTTCCCGCCTCTAGGTCATTTATGTAGATATTGAACAAGAGCGGTCCCAGCACCGACCCCTGCGGAACTCCGCTCGTGACCCCTTTCCAGTCTGAGTAGTGACCCTTTACGCCAACCCTCTGTTTCCTGTTTGCCAGCCAGTTTTTGATCCATCGGTGGACCTCCCCTTGTACCCCGTGGTTCCATATCTTTTTAAGCAGTCTCTCGTGTGGCACCTTGTCGAAGGCTTTTTGGAAGTCAAGGTAAATGATGTCTATAGATTCCCCTTTATCCACCTGGCTGTTCACTCCCTCAAAGAAGTACAATAAGTTTGTGAGGCATGACCTACCCTTACAGAAGCCATGTTGACTTGGTTTTAGCTGCCCATTTTTTTCGATGTGCTCACAGATGCCGTCTTTAATCAGTGCCTCCATCATCTTTCCCGGAACTGAAGTCAGGCTCACCGGCCTGTAGTTTCCCGGGTCCCCCCTTGCGCCCTTCTTGAAGATGGGCGTGACATTTGCTATTTTCCAATCCTCCGGGATCTCTCCGGTTTTTAATGATAGGTTGCATATTTGTCGAAGTGGCTCCGCTATTACGTCTTTTAGTTCCTTGAGTACCCTTGGGTGAATGCCATCCGGACCCGGCGATTTGTCGCTCTTTAGTCTGTCAATCTGCTTGAGTACATCCTCTTGGCTTACCTCTAAGTTGACCAGCTTATCGTCTTGGTCTCCTATTACGATCTCCTTGGGTTCCGGAATGTTGGTTATATTCTCCATCGTGAAGACTGACGTGAAGAACTCATTTAACCTGTCAGCTATCTCTTTCTCTTCTTTTACAACTCCCTTTCGGTCTCCATCGTCCAATGGTCCCACTTCTTCTCTCGCCGGTTTCTTCCCCTTGACGTATCTGAAGAACGACTTGAAGTTTGTTGCTTCCTTTGCTAGTCTCTCTTCATATTCTCTTTTTGCTTTTCTAACCACTCGGTGACATTCTTTCTGGCGTTCTTTGTGCCCTTTTTGGTTCTCCTCTGTTTGGTCCTTTTTCCATTTTCTGAACGATGCTTTCTTGTCGCTTATCGCCTTCTTCACTGCACTTGTTATCCACACTGGGTTTTTTGTTCTATTTTTTTTGCACCCTTTTCTGAACTTGGGGATGCATATGCTTTGTGCTTCGTGCACAGTCTCCTTGAGTAAGGTCCAGGCTTTTTCTACGGATTCCGTTTTCCCTATGTTGCCTTTGAGCTTCTTTCCCACCATTTTTCTCATGGCATCATAATTTCCTTTTTTGAAGTTGAGTGCCGTCGTTGTGGTTCTTTTCCCCTTTGTTGATCCAATTTCAAGCTTGCACTGGATCATGTTGTGATCGCTGTTACCTAGTGGGGGTAATACCGCCACCTCCTTTGCTGGCCCCCCTAGTCCGTTGAAGATTAGGTCAAGAGTGGCATCGCCCCGTGTTGGTTCCGTGACCAGCTGCTCCATGAAACAGTCCCTCGTGACTTCTATGAATTTTGTTTCTCTTGCGCAGTTTGAGTGCCCAATACTCCAGTCTATCCCAGGATGGTTGAAGTCCCCCATGACCACCACATTTCCGCTTTTGCATACCTGTTTCAGTTCAGCCTCCATCTCCTGGTCGATTTCTTCCGGTTGTCCAGGTGGGCGGTAGTACAGACCCAGTTTAATGTCTGCTTCTGCTCCTCCCTGTAGCTTAACCCATAGTGATTCCAGGCCATCTGCCCGTACTGTTGTTTCCGTCCTGGCTGATGGTATGGAGTCTTTTATGTACAGCGCTATTCCTCCACCCTTTTTATGTATCCTGTCTCTCCTGTATAGTTTGTATCCTGGTATGGCCACATCCCATTGATTGTCCTCAGTCCACCACGTTTCTGTGACTCCAATTATGTCTAGGTCCTTATTGCTGGCTGTGATTTCCAGTTCTCCCATTTTGGCCCTCAGGCTCCTAGCATTTGTGTATAGGCAGTTTAAGACCCAGTTTTTTGTCCTCTCTCTTTGTTTCCCTTGTGCTTTGGTATTTCTGCAGTTTCCCTCATGGTTTGCCAGCCCCTGAGCTTCGTCCTCCTCCTGTTGTGTGTGTGTGACGTACCCTGCCTGCTTCCCCTGCGCCTCCTGCTCTCCTAATTCCCACTCAGTCTTGGGCTCTTTTTCATAATGACTTTGTCCCTCTGTTTTCTGTTGTTCTGTTTTGGTGCCGCTTACCTGGTCCATTTGTGCCCTTGTTCCCTGCAATGCGTCTTTAGGTCCTTTTTCAATCCATACACCCTCAGACCCGAGTCCTCTTTTACAATGTCCCAGTTCAGTATCTTTGTCAGGTACTGATGTCCGATGTGTCGAGGTCTGGTCGACTATCGGCTTTCCCCTTCTTCTCAGTTTAAAGCCAAGTCTATGACGTTCTGGACGTTGCGTGCCAGCATCCTCGTCCCAGCTGTGCTAAGGTGCAGTCCATCTCTTCTGTAGAGCTTGTTTTTCCCCAAGAAGGTAGTCCAGTTCCTAACAAAGTGGAAGCCCTCCTCCTCGCACCATCTCCTCAGCCAAAAGTTAATTGATTGTAGTTCACTCTGTCTCTTTGTGTCCGCTCTCGGTACTGGCAAGATCTCTGAGAAGGCTATCTTCCTTGTCCTTAGTCTCAGTTTCCTCCCCAGGGTCCTGAACTGGTCAGTTAGTGTAGTCCTGTTGAAGTTTCTCCTGCTGATGTCGTTGGTTCCGATGTGGATCACTACTGCTGTCTCCTCCGTCTCGGCTCCCTCCAAGATCCTCTCGATGTTGTTGATGATGTCTTTTGTTCTAGCCCCCGGGAGACATGTTACCAGTCTGTCCTCTCTCCCTCCGGCTATGTGACTGTCAACTCCTCTCAGGATTGAGTCCCCGACCACGATAGCCGATCTCCCCTTCTCAATTTTTTCAGGATTTTCTTTGGAGCTCCCAAATAAATATTGCAGTAATTCAGTATGGATAAGACTAGGGCCTGCACTAATAGTCTAAAAGATAAAGGATCAAAATATTTTTTAATGGTCTTTAGTTTCCATAGTGCAAAAAAGCACTTCTTTACCACTAAGTTTGTATGGTCTACCATAGTTATTTTAGAATAAGTCATGGGAGCGCCTCCACCAACATGCCACGTTTCGTTTTTCCTTCAGGGTCGAGGCTCCTGGTTTAAGAATTAGCAGGAGATTCTTCTTTCGCGCTCCAGCAACTCTCATGATGCCTTCAACTGATGCTTTGGAATGTCCCATCAGAGACCTGCCCTCTGATCTCCCGTCACTCTTCGGTATCACCCTCCCTTTTCTCCTTCCCCTATCTGTCTTAATTTCTATCAACTCTTGAATTTCTTACCCTTTTCCCTTATGTTGCGTAAGTTGTGTTTGTCAAGTGTATGTTGCACGTATTGTTCCCCCAAAAGTCGAGTGGATTTTAGCTATGTACATTGCTTAGAAGTACGGTTAAGCGATTAATCAAATTTTAAATAAAGCTTGAAACATTGCTGCTCACTGCATTTTCCACTTCTGGCAGGCCAGGGACAGCAGTATACGAATCACCAGGAAGTTGTGGTATGTGTTTCAGGATGTGTGTGTGGTGTTAGGGATGCGTGGGTGGCGTCAGGGTGAGCACGAGAGCCTCGGCTCAGTGCACACAGAGGAAACAGGCTTTCATTCATAAGGACGAGATAACAGCACTTAAAGCCTTGGATGGCCCGTGGTCAGCATGCTGTCCACCTGGTACTCCAGGCCTTAAGGCCGAAGGACGAGTGACCACGTAAGCAAAGGCAAGAAGCCATGTGACAAGAGCAAGCACCAGGCTGAGCCAGTCTAGTACTGAAGAAAACCTGCTCTCAAAGCAGTCCCTGGAATGTTACAGCAGTGGCAGAGTCTGGAAGGAAGTTTGTTGCTCAAAAGCTAAACCTAGTGACCAGTCTTCTAGTACAGACTTCCTCGCCTTCTACAGCTCCTTCAGCATAGCCACTTTAGCAGGTCCATTACAACCAAACACCCCCTTCCACTGCATCCAACACCCTCCCCTACAGCATCCACGCCACATCTATTACACTCCTCCCTCTTCCGTACTTGCCAACTTCCTCCTTAATATCCACACTGCTCCCTTTCCACAGCATTCACCCCACACTCACTATTGTCAAACCTCTTTCAACACCATGTTACCGCCAACCTCCGTACCACATCTTCTGTTACCACCCTCCCTACAGCTCAGTCCTCCACACTTTCTCCACCTCCTCCTATCATCGCGCCACTGCCACACCTCCCCCTACCACTGTATCCATACCTTGCTTCCCCCATCATCCCTGTTCCCATACCACATTTCTCCTTAGGCATAGTTTAGGATGTCCTGAAAATGGTTTATTTACTTTACAACAAAATCATAAAAATACAAAAATAGATTACAATAATAGTCCA